>NC_073236.2:21322500-26322500 GCF_029281585.2 Gorilla gorilla gorilla
CTGATGCCTATCATGCTTCAAATCATCTGTCACCCTGCTAATATTATCTTAACTAACATGCCTGCTTCTTCCTTGATCTCCTTCATTCTAGTCTCAACACAGCAGCCAGCATGAGAGTTTGAGAGTCTTGGTCAGATAAAGCCAGTCCTCCACTCAAAAGCCCCCAAAGGACTCTCATCTAATCCAGAGTAAAAGTCAAAAGATCTCACAATGGTCTACAAGGCCCTGCACAATCTGACTCCCCACGCTACTTCTCTTATGATGTTTTCTCCATAACTCAGCTCCTGCCACACTGGCCCTTTCAGTTCTTTGAACATGCTAAGCACATTCCTGCCTCGGGGCTTTTGCACTCACTGTTCCCTGCATCAGCAGTACTCTTTCCCCAAACGTCTGCCTTTGCATTCTTATTTCCTTTAATCTATTCAAACATCAGCTCACTGAGGCCTTCTCTGATGGCCCCACTTAAAATAATCCAACCCAGCCCTTCCCGTCCCTTCCATGGCTTTATTTTTTTCCATAAAACTTAACGTCTTCTGACAATCTATAAATTCTACCTATTTGTTTGACTGTCTTCTCCCTTATCCCCACTAAAATATAAGCTCCGTGAAGGAAGACAATGAACTTTGTTTTGCTCACTGCTGTATTTCCTGTGCTTATAGAATATTGCCTAATACATTTTAGGTGCTAAATGATTATTTAAGTGAATTAATTTAGCAACTATCAACAACAAGCTGAGTATAAAACAGCAGGAAAATGAAAACCATCTAGGTCTGTGACAATTTAATTGAGCCACTGAATTACACCTGGACTTCTAGTCATGTGAAGTAAATTTTATTTATAGTTTAAGCCATTTTTAATTAAAATTTTTGTTATTTGAAGCTGCAAAGTACCCAAAATAGGGTACTGGTAGGCAGTTTGCAAAAAAAATGTGACAAATATAATCAATTTAACTCAATCATAAGGCATGCAAATTAAAATAACCATGAAATAATGTCACTCAAGAAAAAATAAGTTTGGTACATGTATAATCCCACTTAATATGACTCACTACATTGGTAGCATTAAAAAAATTTTAAGGGTTTTTGTTTGTTGAGACAGGGTCTTGCTCTGTTGCACTGGCTGGAGTGCAGTGGCACAACCACGGCTCACTGCAATCTCGACCTTTTGGGCTCGAGTAATCCTCCCATCTTGCCTCCCGAGTATCTGGGACTATAGGCACGTGGCCGCACACCTGGCTTTTTTTTTCTCCCCCCAGTTAGAGACAGTGTCTCACTATGTTGCCCAGCAGACTGGTCTCGAACTCCTGTGCTCAAGTGATCCTCCTGTCTTGGCCTCACAAAGTACTGGAATCATAGGCATGAGCCACAGTGCCTAACCATTTTTAAGTTTTGTTTTGTTTTGTTTTTGAGACAAGAGTCTGCCTCTGTCACCCAGGCTGGAGTGCAATGGCACCATCTCGGCTCACTGCAACCTCCACCTCCTGGGTTCAAGCAATTCTCCCTGCCTCAGCCTCCCAAGTAACTGGGATAACAGGCATACGCCACCACGAATTTTTGTATTTTTAGTACAGAAGGGGTTTCACCGTGTTGGCCAGACTGGTCTCGGCCTCCCGACCTCAGGTGATCAGCCCGCTTCAGCCTCCCAAAGTGCCGGGATTACAGGTGTGAGCCACCACGTCCAGCCCATTAACTTTCCAGTATTAAAATAAAGTCATACAGGCCAGGTGCAGTGGCTCATACCTGTAATCCCAGCACTTTGAGAGGCCAAGGCAAGTGGATCAGTTGAGGTCAGGAGTTAAAGACCAGCCTGGCCAACATGGAGAAGCCCCATCTCTACTAAAAATACAAAAATTTGCCAAGCATGGTGGTACGCGCGTGTAGTCCCAGCTACTTGGAAGGCTGAGGTAGGAGAATAGCTTGAACCTAGGAAGCGGAGGTTGCAGTGAACCAAGATCGCACCACTGCACTCAAGCCTGGGCAACAGAGCAAGACTGTCTCAAAAAAATAAATGAATAAACAAACAAAGCAGTAAGGAGTACAATACAGTGCATAACTGTTCTCAACCTTGACAATGTCAATGTTAGAAATGACAGATGTAAGCACATAAAGGGAAAAGGAAAGGTAAAAAGAAGAGTTGCAGCCGGGCGTGGTGACTCACACCTATAATCCCAGCACTCCGGGAGGCTGAGGCAGGTGGATCGCCTGAGGTTGGGAGTTCAAGACCAGCCTGACCAACACGGTAAAACCTCATCTCTACTAAAAATACAAAATTAGCCGGGCATGGTGGCACCTGCCTGTAATCCTAGCTACTCGGGAGGCTGAGACAGAAGAATCACTTGAACCCAGGAGGCAGAGGTTGCAGAAAGCCGAGATCGCGCCATTGCACTCCAGCCTGGGCAACAAAAGCGAAACTCTGTCTCAAAAAAAAAAAAAAAGTTACTGATTGGTAAATCAAGATCGACAGTCTATATAACATGAAGGAAAGTTCTGATATAAACTGCAAAGATAACTAGCAAAGAAATTCAAAGTGATTTTTTAAAAATCTATTGGAGAAGTAGATGTAAAGAAGCCAAATCCTCCTTTATCAGAGCAGAAATCAATCATAAATCATAAATCATAACATACGTATACTATATAGTCACAACAATACCACAGGAAGAAATAATTGGAAGTTTCCTTTGGAAATTGGACCCCTATCTTTCACCATATACAAAAATCAACTCAAGAAGGATTAAAGACTTAATCCAAAGACCTGAAACTACAAAAACCATTAGAAGAAAACCTAGGAAAAACTCTTCTGGACACTGATCTATACAATTCATGACTAAGTATTCATGAATTGAAAGAATTCATGACTAAGACCTCAAAAGCACAAGCAAAAAAACAAAAACAAAAACAGACAAATGAGACTTAATTAAGCTAAAAAGCTTCTACGTAGCAAAAGAAAGAATCAGCAGACTGAACAAATGGCCTACAGAATAGGAGAAAATAGTTTCAAACTATGTATCTGACAGGGTACTAACATCCAGAATTTACAAGGAACTCAAATAATCCCAACAAAAAGCAAGCAAAGGGCTGTTCTGAATACCTCACTATTGATAACTGGTAGTGAGTTATCCCAATTGATGGTTCACAGTCAGTTACCAATCAAACTCCTTGTTCTATACTCTTTACTCCCCTTTCACTACTGCACTTAACTGGTCTTAAGAAAAAATTTAAATAAAAAAATTTTAAGAATTTTAAAGTTAGCAAAGGACATTAATAGACATTTCTCAAAAGAAGACATACAAACAGTCAACAGGTATGTGAAAAAATTGCTCATCACTAATCGTCGAGGAAATGCAAATAAAAACCACAATGACATATCATCTTACACCAATCAGAATGGCCACTATTAAAGAAACAATAATAATAACAGACGTTGGGGAAGATGCAGACAATAGGGAACACTTACACACTGTGGGCGGGAATGTAAATTAGTACCACCTGTATGGAAAACCATATAAAGAGTTCTCAAATGACTAAAAAATAAAACTACTGGCCGGGCACGGTGACTCACGCCTGTAAGCCCAGCACTTTGGGAGGCCAAGGCAGGTGGATCACCTGAGGTCAGGAGTTCAAGACCAGCCTGGCCAACATGGTAAAACCTTGTCTCTACTAAAAATACAAAAATTTGCTGGGTGTGGTGCCATGTGCCTGTAATCCCAGCTACTTGGGAGGCTGAGGCAGGAGAATCACTTGAACCTGGTGGGCAGAGGTTGCACTGAGCCGACATCATGTCATTGCACTCCAACCTGGGCAACAAGAGCGAAACTCCATCTGAAAAAAGTAAAAATGATAAAAAATAAACTGCTATTCAATCCAGCAATCCCACTATTGGGTATCCACCCAAAGGAAAATAAATCATTATATCAAAAAGATAACTGCACTCGTACCTTTATCACAGCAACACTCACAATAGCAAAGATAGGGAGTCAATCTCCATACCCATCAACAGATGACTGGATAAAGAAAAATTGGGACACATATACACACATATACACACACACACACACACACACACACACACACACATGAATACTATTCAGCCATAAAGGAAGAATGAAATCATGTCTTTTGTAGCAACATGGACCTGGAGGCCATGTTCTCACTTATAAGTTGAAGCAAAATAATGTGTACATGTGGGCACAGTGTGGAATAACGACACTGGAGACTCAGAAGGTTGGGAGGCTGGGAGGAGGCTGAGTAACAAGAAATTACTGAATGGGTACACGTACATTATTTGGATGATGGATGCACTAAAAGCCCAAACTGCAGCTCTATGCAATGTATTCATGTAACAAAACTGCACCTGTAGCCCTTAAATTGATACAAAAAAGTTGTTTGGAGAGTGGCACTAAGGAGTGAAACAGAATTCTTGATCCTTATTATAAGCATTCTGGGCTATTAGACTTTTTTCAACCACGTACGTATATTACTATTTGAAGTTTTTAAATGGACTTAAAATCTGGAAGAATACTGATCTTTTAATGAAAAACAAAACCATAAGATACTCTGCCTAAACTTTCCCCCATAATGCAATGAATAAAACTTTAGTTTAACCTTCCTCTTCAGGATAAATAATTTCTGAGGCTTTAGAACCACCTTAAAAGGTATCTGTAGGCCGGGCGCGGTGGCTCACGCCTGTAATCACAGCACTTTGGGAGGCCGAGGTGGGCAGATCTTCTGAGGTCAGGAGTTCCAGACCAGCCTGGTCAACATGCTGAAACCCTGTCTCTACTAAAAATACAAAAATTAGCCAGGCGTGGTGGTGCACATCTCTAAGCCAGCTACTCAGAAGGTGCAGGCAGGAAAATCTCCTGAACCCGGGAGGCAGAGGTTGCAGTGAGCCAGGATCGCAGCACTGCACTCCAGCCTGGGCAACAGAGCAAGACTCAGGTCCCAAAAAAAAAAAAAAGATATTTGTAGACAACTAAATAAGTCAAGTTACATGATATATAGACTATCATCAAAATTACTGGACCGTCACTGCTTATCAAAGTAAAGTGTAACCAAAAATTTAATTCACAGTACTTCGACCAGACCAAAACATCCAATTAATCCGTAGTTTCCTAATTTTAATACTTACTTTACCAGAGTACGAAAATCTTTTTTGTTTTTTTGTTTTGTTTTGTTTTGTTTTTTGAGATAGGGTCTCCCTCTGTTGCCCAGTTTGGAGTACAGTGGCACGATCTCAGCTCACTGCAACCTCTGCCTCCCGGGCTCAAGCAATCCTCCCACCTCAGCCTTCTGAGGAGTTGGGACCACAAGCATGTTGCACCGTGCCTGGCTAATTTTTGTATTTTCTGTAGAAACGGGGTTTCTTCATGTTGCCCAGCTGGTCTCAAACTCCTGAGCTCAAGCAAGCCACCCGCCTTGGCCTTCCAAAGTGCAGGGATTACAGGCATGAGGCACCATGACCCACCAAAAATGTATCTTTAACACCTGTTCTCTAGATTGATTTAGGTTTTGCTGATCTTAGAGGTATGTACAACCATCATTTCAAACTCACCAGACCTAATTTAGTTCAACTTCACTTTTTTTTTTTTTAATTTCTGCCCAGGCTGGAGTAGTGGCTCAATCTCTGCTCACTGCAACCTCCACCTTCTAGGGTCAAGTGATTCTCATGCCTCAGCCTCCCAGGTAGCTGGGATTATAGACATGCACCACCACACCTGGCTAATTTTTTTACTGTTAGTAGAGATGGGGTTTCGCCATGTTAGCCGGACTGGTCTCAAACTCCTGGTCCCATGTGATCTGCCCACCTTGGCCTCCCAAAGTGCTGGGATTACAGGCAGGAGCCATTACACTCTGCCTAGTTCACTTTTCATTCCATTTTTTCCTTTGTACCTTTTAGAAGAAGCTTTTAAGTAATATAAAGATTATTATTGTTTAATCTGTCAGAAATTGACAGGGAAAAGAACTTAAAAGTTTAAATACACGATACAAAAAGATTAAAAGGTTATCACAAATTGGCGGGGCGTGGTGGCTCATGCCTGTAATCCCAGCACTTTGGGAGGCCGAGGTGGGCAGATCACCCAAGGTTGGGAGTTTGAGACCAGCCTGACCAACTTGGAGAAACCGTGTCTCTACTAAAAATAAAAAATTAGCTAGGCATGTTGGCACATGGCTGTAATTCCAGCTACTCGGGAGGCTGAGGGAGGAGAATCGCTTGAACCTGGGAGGCAGAAGTTGCAGTGAGCCAAGATCACATGCGCCATTGCACTCCAACCTGGGCAACAAAAGCAAAACTCTGTCTCAAAAAAAAAAAGTTATCACAAATTATTGCTCATAACAGTTTAGTTAAAATAAAGAATGTATGTAAAACTACAGAGTAATAGCTTGATAGCAAGACAAAATAGTTTTAAAAAAAAATCTAGGAAAAATATGGCTGACTAAACTATGATGAAAGATTTGAGATATCAAAAATGGGCTGGGTGCAGCTGGCATATGCCTATAATCCCAGCACTCTGACAGGCCGAGGTGGGTGGATCACTTGAGCCCAGGAGTTCAAGACCATTCTGGGCAAAATGGCAAAACCCAGTCTCTACAAAAAATACAAAAATTAGCTGGACATGGTGGTGTGTGCCTGCAGTCCCAGCTACTTGGGAGGCTGAGGTAGGAGAATCATCTGATTCTGGGAAGTCCAGGGTGCAATGAGCCATGATCACACCACTGCACTCCCGCCTGGGAGACAGAGTGAGAATCTGTCTCAAAAAAAAAGGCATCAAAAATGGCCAAAAGAAAATCTTAAACAAACCGTGAGTTAACAGATTAAAAAGGTGTTCTTGTTTGTTTTTTGAGACAGAGTCTTCCTCTGCTGCCCAGGCTGGAGTGCAGTAGTACAATCATGGCTCACTGCAGCCTTGAACTCCTAGGCTCAAGTGATCCTTCTGCCTCAGCCTCCCAAATAACTGGGACTATAGGTGTATCATGACACACAGCCATTTTTTTCTTAGTAGAGATGAGGTCTCCTGATGTTGCCCAGGCTGGGCTCAAACTCCTGGTCTCAAGAGGATCCTGCCTTGGCCTTCCAAAGTGCTGGGATTACAGGTGTGAGCCACAGTGTGGGGTCAAAAAAGGGTTTTTTTATTTTTTGGCATTTTTTTTTCTGTTGTTAGAGGTGGAGGTGGTAATGGTTTCTGTTTTGGAGGGAGAAGAGGTAGTGGTGGTAATGGTTTCTTCTTGGGAAGGAGAAGACAGCTGAAGGGGACTGCTGTAGTATTATGGTTTACAGTGTTTACCATTTTGTTTAACAATATTCTACTCTAGAAACTGAAACATTTTAGATGTTAATAAAACATCTAAAATCATACTATGATTTACTTCTCCAAAATACAAATTACATCACAAGTAAGCCTCCACGCAATGACATTTTTATCTTTATGGAGCATCATCAATATCAGTTAAATAAATCAGTGCAATTGTTTCTAAGGAGAAGTTTAGCTTCCACTTCACCATTAAAAGCCAAGTGCCTATGATGCAGATGAATGCATTGTACAATACATTTCAATCAAGTCACAGACTCACTTCCCCACTATCCATGAAATATAACAAAGGGCTAAGAAACATTAAAAAATGATGTATCAAACTTCCCACAAACCAAAAGACAGGAAGCTATTGAATAATCTGACACTTGGATTACATTTTCATTATCATTAAAATGTAGCAAAGGGGCCGGGTGTGGTGGCTCATGCCTGTAATCCTATCACTTTGGGAGGCCAAGACAGGCAGATCACTTGAGGTCAGGAGTTCGAAACCAGCCTGGCCAACATGATAAAACCCGTCTCTACTAAAAATACAAAAACTTAACCAGGCATGGTGACACATGCCTGTAATCCCAGCTACTTGGGAGGCTGAGGCCAGAGACTCACTTGAACCCGAGAGGCGAAGGCTGCAGTGAGCCAACATCGCACCACTGCACTCTAGCCTGGGCAACAGAGCGAGACTCTGTCTCAAAAAAGAAAGGTAGCAAAGGAAAAAAAAATAGGTCAGTGTTTAGAAAGGATACAACTATATCACGTCTTTTACTTATTTTACATTTTGTATTGGTCTAGAAGTTGAAAATATGTGCCCAAAACAACTATACAACTTGAGCAATGATTTTAAAACAAATATGACACTTTATATTAGAAGTAGCACCTATTTATTCAGAAACATATACTATTAGTTACATTTAAAATTTATCGTTAGAATACACTGTTTCCAAATCAACAGTCCTTACAAAACATGGAACATATACTTCAGTATTATTTAGCTTTACTTTTGTAATAGTGGCCAAGGTGGCTGGGTGGGGTGGCTCACGCCTGTAATCCCAACACTCTGGGAGGCCGAGGCGGGCGGATCACAAGGTCAGGAGTTCGAGACCAGCCTGGCCAATATGGTGAAACCCCATTTCTACTAAAAATACAAAAATTAGCTGGGTGTGGTGACATGTGCCTGTAATCCCAGCCACTTGGGAGGCTGAGGCATGAAAATCACTGAATCCAGGGAGGCAGAGGTTGCAGTGAGCCAAAATCGTGCCACTGCACTCCAGCCTGGGTGACAGAGTGAGACTCCATCTCAAAAAAAGAAAAAAAAAATAGTGGCCATGGTGGATTTTGTACTCTGAATATAAACTATATAGTTTATACTATACATATGTCTACTTATAAACTAGGCACTATTGCTTCAATATATTTAAAAAAATTATTCTAGAAGATAGTTTACCATACTCAGGGTTCCCCCCACCTCTAGCTGCAGACCAATACCAGTCGGTAGCCTGTTGGGAACCAGGCCTCACAGCAGGTGAGCGGCAGGCAAGCCAGCATTAACCTGAGCTCGGCCTCCTCTAGATCAACAGCGGCATTAGATTCTCATAGAAGCACAAACCCTATTGCGAACTGCACAAGCAAGGGACCTAGGCTGCGTGCTTCTTATGAGAATCTAACTAGTCTAACTAATGCCTGATGATCTAAGGTGGAAGAGTTTCACCCCAAAACCACCCCCTCCCTGCTCCCCCTGGTGTCTGTGGAAAAAAACTGTCTTCCACAAAACTAGTCTCTGGTGCCAAAAAGTTTGGAGACCACTGACATAAACTACAAGGTTTTGTTAAAAAAAAAAAAAATGTAGCCAGTGTCCCTTGAGGGTTAATATCAAATATCTTAGAATAGGTAACAGTCTAATATGAATTTAATTGTGAACATAATGAAGTTAATTCTACACTATCTGAAAAATAGTTTCACTTAATATGTATCTAATTCATCAAACTGGGTGGGTTTCTTTTTTTTTTTTTTGAGACAGAGTCTCCCTCTGTTACCCAGGCTTAAGTGCAGCGGCACCATCTCAACTCACTTCAGTCTTGACCTCCAGAGCTCAACCTGATCCTTCCACCTCAGCCTCCCAATTAGGTGGGATCACACAAGAATGTGCCATCACACCTGGCTAATTTTTGTATTTTTTGTAGGGACAGGGTCTATGTTGTCCAGGCTGGTCTTGAATTCCTTACCTTGAGTGATCCACCTGCCTCAGCCTCCCAAAGTGCTGGGATTAGAGGTGTGAGCCACCAAGACCCACCTTAAAACAAGTTCTTTGAAAACATACTTGCTACGTAATAGTTATGAGCTTTTTAAAAAATTTCTTCTAATGTCATTAAATTCTGGCAATCAGATTTTCAGAATATGTTAAAATGCTGGTTAAGTGGGCCAGGCGCAGTGGCTCACGCCTGTAATCCCAGCATTTTGGGAGGCCAAAGCAGGCGGATCAGGAGGTCATGAGATCGAGACCATCCTGGCTACCACACAGTGAAACGCCATCTCTACTAAAAATACAAAAAAAAAAAAAAAAAAAATTAGCCAGGTGCGGTGGCAGGCACCTGTAGTCCCAGCTTCTTGGGAGGCTGAGGCAGGAGAATTGCTTGAACCCAGGAGGCAGAGCTTGCAGTGAGCTGAAATCCCGCCACTGCACTCCAGCCTGGGTGACAGAGCAAGACTCCGTCTCAAAAAATAAAATAAAATAAAATAAAAATAAAAATAAATAAAATAAAATGCTGGTTAAGTGACCAGAGGTTTTATTTCTTGGGTTTTTTTTTTAAGCCATCATGGAATTAAACACACATGAAGAAATCTGTTGAAACCCCTCAAACTTGCAATGCTATACCTGAATCAGTGTTCTTTCAGAGACTTTTCAAATTATACAAATATTTCAGAATGCTGAGTTACTCTACTATAGCTAATAAAACTACTTAAACTAAGTGGAAAACCTTGAGAACTAAAGGGGGAGGGGATATTATTTATTCTCATTACTCTTAAATCAACCAACTTCCAAATCCAGAACATAAAACTTTTATGATTATTTGTTCTTTCCCTGTTTACAAACCTAGTTCTGATTTCATTATTAAAAATATAGGCTGGGCACGGTGGCTCATGCCTGTAATCCTAGCACTTTGGGAGGTCAAGGCAGACAGATCATGAGATCAGCAATTCAAGACCAGCCTGACCAACATGGTGAAACCCCGTCTCTACTAAAAACACAAAAAATTTAGCCTGGCATAGTGGCTGGCACCTGTAATCCCAGCTACTCGGGAGGCTGAGGCAGGAGAATTGCTTGAACCTGGGAGGTGGAGGCTGCAATGAGCCAAGACAGCGCCACTGCACTCCAGCCTGGGTGACAGAACAAGACTCCATCTCAAATAAAATAAAAATTTTTTAAATTTTTTAATTTATATATATTACATATATTATATTATAAATATTATATATATTATGTATAATTTTTATGTATGAGATTATGTATATATGTATATGTATATGAGATGTATATATAATATATACATCTCAGCCGGGCCCAGTGACTCACGCCTATAATCCCAGCATTTTGGGAGGTTGAGGTGGGTTGATCACTTGAACCCAGGAGCTCGAGATCCGCCTGGGCAACATCGAGAGATGCCGTCTCTACAAAAAATAAAAGATAAAAAAATTAGCTGGTGGTGATGGCACATCCCCACCGCCCCAGCTACTTGGGAGAATGAGGTGGAAGGATCACTGGGGTCCGAAGGTCGAAGCTGCAGTGAGCCAAGATCTCACTCCTGCACTTCAGCCTGGATGACAGAGTGAGACCAAGTCTCAAAAAATATATATGTATATGGTGTGTGTATATATGTATATGTGTGTATAAGTATATATATGTGTATGTGTGTGCATACACACACAATTCTCTATAACTAGTGCTATCATACTTAATGCTTTAATAAGGTTAAATACATAATAAATACAATCGTTCATTTTGTCTTTAACGGTACAATCCAACTCAAGTCATCCTTCCAAACCAGATACAAAAATATCCTATGAAAAGAAACAAAAACTTTTTATCCTTAGGGTATTTTGGGGTTCTGGCCATTTGTTGTGCCAGATATAATACCACTTGATAAGACTTCCAGCTTCATCCTATCCCATCCTGCAACAATGTTTTCAGTAGGGTGGGATCCGTGGCTCCCAATCAAGTCCTGACAACCTGATCTCATGGCAGGGCCCACACTAGAAAAAAAACAGAGCATTTGATTTCGTGCAACTTTTATGGCCCTGAGAATCTCCGACCTCCCACCCCCTCAACACACAATCAGTCAATTGATCTCCCTCTCCCTCCCTCTGTCCCACCTCCACACCATCTATGAGAAAGAGGAGGGGGAAGAAGGTGGAAGAAAAGGCACAAGTAGAGAAAGTAGATCCGACGTAAAGCAGGCACCTAAAAAATGTGGGATGGATTTCTCCAAAGCCCAGATCAGGGACGCTGCTACAGACAGCCAGTGGAGAATGCCTCTAAGATTAACGCTTTAGTAACCACTTACAAGAACTTCCCCTGTCTACTGCTTAATTTCAAGTAACCCAACAGGTCCATTTAATTACTTTGTATTATTTAAAGAAATCTAGGATTTCTTTAAATAATAAAAGGGAAACAAACGCGTTTTAACATCATTTTGCATCACAATGTTAAAATCTTGGGTTAACTCCCTCAGTAAATCTCTAAATCCTTTCCAATCTACTATCTCTGGCCAGGAAGTCAAAACTTAAATATTAACCAACTAAAATGATCTTCATACTCTGGTCAATTTTGCAGAGCAAAAAATTTAAATAAATAAACGGATCTTCAATGTGTATCACGGATGTCCTACTTGGGCCTCACTCTCCCAAACAGAGCTTATTTTCTTCCATTTAACAAAGGAAAATTTTCATTTAAACAAGTCTAATGAAGATGTTGCAACCTGGCCAAGAGCAGTGGCTCATGCCTGTAATCCCAGCAGTTTGGGAGGCCTAGGCAGGCTGATCACTTGAGGCAAGAGTTTGAGACCAGTCTGGCCAACACGGTGAAACCCGATCTCTACTAAATATCCAAAAATTAGCCGGGCATCGTGGCGGGAACCTGTAATCCCAGCTACTCAGGAGGCTAAGGCAAGAGAATGGCTTGAACCCAGGAGGCGGAGGTTGCAGTGAGCTGAGATCCTGCCACTGCACTCCAGCCTGGGTGACAGAGCAAGACTCCCTCTCAAAAAAAATTGTTTTAAATGTTGCAACCAATTTTTCTTCGTCATATTTATAGATGTTTATCATGGTTTTTCCTAAAAGATTTTTAAACCACCTTTTCCAAACCTCAAAACAAGCATCTATAATTACAGACAATTATTCTCCTGGCTCCATAAACAATTCTATTTTTCCTTCTCCAACTTTCCAATCCTCTCATGAAGCTGGCCAAATGTATTCTACTCCTGACACCAAACAACAAAAAAAGAAACACGTAACTGCAGCCTACTTCTTTTGTTTTAATAAACAAACTAGCTTAAGTGAACAGTGGTCTTGGATCACATAAGAATTTCAAAATAAGTGATTTAAACACTTTAAATATTGTGGGGGGGAGGGGGATGGTGCTGGTAAATAAGGGTCAAGTTCTGACTTTCTCATTGAGGCCAAGGTCAAGAAATTACTTTTTTCAGATCTATAAAATCTTACCAACTCAGAATCCTGATTATAGATTATCATCTCCTACTCAATACTTTCCAAATCTACAATGATACAGGAATCCCACTAAAATTCAGAATAATTAAAAGGAGTTAAGATTTAAGACATAACCAAAAACCAGCCCCTCTCTACAAGGCAGTTGACTGTACAGTTCATGCTTGTATACAGATGGACAGACTAAGAACAAACTCTACACTTCTGAGAAAAAAAACAAAACTAAACTAACAATGTAAATCTATTCTTTCATTATAACAATTTCTTTTTTCGGAGACAGGGTCTCAGTTTGTCCAGGCTGGAGTGCAGTGGTGCGATTTTACCTCACTGCAGCCTCGACCTCCTGGGTTCATGTCATCTTCCCACGTCAGCCTCCTGAGTAGCTGGGACTACTAATGCAGGCCACCATAGCTGGATAATTTACATATTTTTTGTAGAGACAGGGTTTTGTCATGCTGCACAGACTAGTTGAGCTCCTGAGCTCAAGCAATCCACCCGCCTCAGCCTCCTAAAGTGCTAAGATTACAGGTGTAAGCCACTGCGCCCAGCCACAAAATTTTTAAATGTCATTCCAAAGAACCATCTATAATGAAATGTGAAGTTATGTTAAATACATATGTTTAGAAGATACAATGTAACTTTCTAGTTTTTATTTCCACTGTAATGTAACTAACTTCAACTGTGAATAAAATTCTACATAAGTTTCCATCTCAGGATTTTTGTTCTCTTTAAAGTTACAAAAATTGGCCGGACATGGTGGCTCACACCTGTAATCCCAGCACTTTGGGAGGCCGAGGCAGGTGGATCACCTGAGGTCAGGAGTTCGAGACCAGCCTAGCCAACATAGCAAAACCCCGTCTATACTAAAAATACAAAAATTAGCCAGGTGTGGTGGCGGGCACCTGTAATCCCAGCTACTTGAGAGGCTGAGGCAGGAAAATAGCTTGAATCCGGGAGGTGGAGGTTGCAGTGAGCCGAGATCGTGCCACTGCACTCCAGTCTAGGTGATAAGAGCAAAACACCGTCTCAAAAAAAAAAAAAAATTTTACAAAACTCATTTAGAAAATGTATGAGGCCAGACGCGATGGCTCATGCCTGTAATCCCAGCACTCTGGGAGGCCAAGGCGGGCAGACCACTAGGTCAGGAGTTCGAGACCAGCCTGACAAACATGGTGAAACCCTGTCTCTACTAAAAATACAAAACTTAGCTGGGCGTGGTGTCGCACGCCTGTGATCCCAGCTACTCAGGAGCCTGAGGCAGGAGAATCGCTTGAACCCAGGAGGCAGAGGTTGCAGTGAGCTAATATGGTGCCACTGCACTCCAGCCTGGGTGACATAGTGAGACTCTGTTTCAAAAAAAAAAAATGCATATGAAACACAAAAAGCTGGGTGTGGTGGCTCACACCTGTAATCCCAGCACTTTGGGAGGCCAAGGGTGGGGGGGGCAGATCACCTCAGGTCAGGAGTTCGAGACCAGCCTGACCAACATGGAGAAACCCCATCTCTACTAAAAATACAAAATTAGCCGGGCATGGTGGCGCATGCAAGTAATCCCAGCTACTCGGGAGGCTGAGGCAGGAGTATCGTTTGAACCTGGGAGGCGAAGGGTGCCATGAGCCGAGATTGTGCCATCACACTCCAGCCTGTGCAACAAGCATGAAACTTCATCTCAAAAAAAGAAAGAAACACAAAGAGTTGCCAATGTGAAAACTACTCAATAAGATTTAATAAAAATACCGTATTTGGAAAAATTTTTTGTCTTTTTTTAGCTGGGAGTACAGGCGCCCAGCATCATGCCTGGCTCATTTTTGTATTTTTAGTAGAGAAGAGGTTTCGCCATGTTGGTCAGGCTGATCTCAAACTCTAGACCTCAGGTGATCCACCCACCTCAGCATCCCAAAGTGCTGGGATTGCAGGCGTGAGCCACTGCACCCGGCCTTAACTATTTTTCATTAAAATAATGAAATAAGTTAACTTCTCAATACTTTCTTTCTTTTTTTTTTTCTTTTTGAGACAGGGTCTTGCTCTGCCACCAGGCTAGAGTGCAGTGGCATGATCACAGCTCACTACAGCCTCAATCTCCTAGGCTCAAGTGATCCTCCCTCCTCAGTTTCCCGAGCAGCTGGGGCAACAGGTGCATACCACATGCAGCTAATTTTTTATTTTTTATTTTTTTGTAGAGACGGAATCTCACGATTTTGCCCAGACTGATTTTGAAATCCTGAGCTCAAGCTATCAACCTGCCTCAGCCTCCTGAAGTGCTGGGATTACAGGTGATGGCATCCAGCCTTCGATATTTTCTTGATGAAAGAGAGGACTAATTACTAGTCCTAGATTATTATGAAAAACAGCAATATCATGATTAAGTTTTTGTTCCTCCTCCCAGTACTGTGTTCTATTAATTAGATAAGAAATGGGAATGAACAAAAATAGACATTAAATCAAATGTTTTTTACTTTCTAAAAGACAAAAATTCTAATGCTTTGTTTACCTAATCTACAAATATTTATCTTACTACTTCTATAAATAATTGAATAAAATCTTAAAGGAACTAAAAGAAATAATGGGACTTTTCACTACACAAAAGATAATTACCTATACAATGAAATGAGGTGAAATTCTTAGAGCAAATGTCTTAAAGTATGTCATACAACAAGCTTAAATTAATAATACGAAACAGTTAGAATGCCCCCACCCCAATAAACTATGGACAAAACACGACTGGACAATTCACAACAAACACAAATAATAAAATTCAAAAAAAGGCTGATGCAGTGGCTCATGCCTGTAATTCCAACACTTTGGGAGGCCGAGGCGGGTGGATCATGAGATCAGGTGCTCGAGACTAGCCTGGCCAACATAGTGAAACCCCATTTCTACTAAAAATACAAAAAATTAGCTGGGTGTGGTGGTGGGTGCCTGTAATCCCAGCTACTTGGGAGGCTGAGGCAGGAGAATTGCTTGAACCTGGGACACGAAGTTTGCAGTAAGCCAAGATCGTGCCACGGCACTCCAGCCTGGGCAACAGTGTGAGACTCAGGTCTCAAAGAAAAAAGAAAAAGAAATTCAAAATATTCGTTAGTCCTACTAATCAAGTAAGCAAAAACTTAGAACTAAAGTACTTTTTTTCAGTTGTTAAGATAAAGATTTTAGTATATTATACATGACAAAGGTTTGATAAAACTAGACCTATCACACATTGCTAATGACATTACAAATTGATGCAGCCTTTTTAGGGAGTGGCATTTCAAAACTTTAATAAAAATAAGAGATCAGAGCTGGGCATGGTGGCTCATGCCTGTAATCCAAGCATTCTGGGAGGCCAAGGCAGAGGAGATCACTTGAGGTCAGGAGTTCAAGACCAGCCTGGCCAACATGGCGAAACCGTGCATTTTTAGTATTCTACTAAAAATACAAAAATTAGTCAGGCATAGGCCAGGCACGGTGGCTCACACCTGTAATCCCAGCACTTTGGGAAGCCGAGGTGGGCAGATCATGAGGTCAGGAGATCAAGACCAGCTTAGCTAACATGGTGAAACCCCATCTCTATTAAAAATACAAAAAATTAGCCGGGCATGGTGGCAGGCGCCTGTAGTCCCAGCTACTCGGGAGGGAGGCTGAGGCAGGAGAATGGCATGAACCCAGGAGGCGGAGTTTTAGTGAGCCGAGATCACGCCACTGCACTCCAGCCTGGGCAACAGAGCGAGACTCATCTCAAGCGAGACTCATCTCAAAAAAAGACAAACAACAACAAAAAATAATTAGCCGGGCATGGTAGCGCACCTGTAATCCCAGCTACTTGGGAGGCTAAGACAGGAGAACCGCTTGATCTCAGGAGGCGGAGGTTGCAGTGATCGGTGGCCATAGAAGCCCTCCTGAGCAGCAGACAGAACAGAATCCGCTATAGCAATCAGCCTGCCGGAGAAGCCTCTGCCCCTGTGGCCTGAGGTTCCACTTTCCCCAGGTGACACCATGGGCAGGTGGGCTGAAGAAGTGGGAAGGTCAAATCAACTGGCCCAGCCAGGATTCCTCTTTGATGATACAAGTGATACCGGTCTAAGCCTCCCCTCTTCCGCAGGGGAAACTAGGTGGCCCAAAGGGTGCCCAGAGGCAGGGGACCTGCCACAGCAGCCACCTTCCTGAGAGGTTCCCTTTCTTCCCCTTGGTGAACTCCCTCCAACACACAGCTTGCCAGGAAAGCACCCTGTGTCTTACATGGGGGGATCCCACGACACCAAAACCCAGCCAAAGAAGCCTTTTGTCCCTTAAGGGTTATCACAACCAAAAACAAAAAGATACACAAATAGTAAGCCCCTAAATTCTGTTAAGAATGAAACAATGCTGCCACTCACACCTGGCTCAGATGCCAGCAGAAGGAGGGCACCGTCCAGAGACCAGAGACCACAGGAGAAGGGGGAGGACTCCTCCTTACCCTGGCTGCACCTCCACCACTGTCACTGAAGCCTGCAGTACAGAACCAGCAGCTTCTAACCCACCCCAGGCCGGTCCGGGCCCCAAAGCTCTCCTACTTCCCCTTCCTGGCCCCTAGACTTGCTGCTGCTGCCACCATTAGCACCGACGCCAAAGGAATCAGCGCTGCTGTCACCCTCCATGCACCTGCACACCCTCCAAGGCTCCTACCACTTGGCCTCCACGGGTACCCTCCTACCGCTCCTGTTGAGCTGCCGTCTCCATCACCATGGCCGCCACAACTGCAGGAGATGAATCACAGAGCTGTACCATCTTCAGGCTCCAACCTCCAGCTCACCACAGGGGACTCCTGCTTCATCAGCCTGGCTTGGAGCAGCTGGGCAGACAATGCCAGAGAAACCTACAATAGGATGCAGAAAGTGGCAGTGTTAGAGCCTCATCCTGTCATGCTGCCCACTGGGTGGCTGGGGCCAGTTTCAGCGAAGGCACTCACACCCACCCTCCAAAGTCCAGCCTCTCCTCCTAGACCAAGCTGGCCTCCTGACCTGGGGTGGGGACTGGAGACACCACAGTGTCCGCGGCTCCTTGGGGAGCAAGAACAGCAGAAACTCAGACCCAGCCAGTCCTCCCCACCCAAGTACCAGTTCCCATTCCTGACTCCTCCACCCACAGGACCCTGAGCCCCCGTGGTGCCCACTACTCCATGCCTGGGGCTCCTAGATGGTCCCCACAACACAGAGCAAGAGGGCAAGGGCCGGGTAACCATGGTGGGTGTGAGGGCCCTGCGGTGGTCAGAGGATTGCCGCAAAAACTCTGTGCAGCCTCCGCGCTCCAAAACGAGCAGAAGTTGTTCACCCTCTAGAGCCTTGAGTCCGGGAAGAGGAGAAGGGCCCCTTCCTCAGAGGCCACCACGGTCGTGGCCACCTCCACAACCTGCCACTGGAAGCAGCAGTGCAGCTTCCCCCCATATCGCCCCTAACCTGCCCCCTCCACCACAAGCTTAGCCCCCAGATTGTGCCCACAATGCACCCAGAGACTGCTGCAGGCAGTGTAACCCTGATAGCGCCCCCAAACCACCCGTGGTGGACACTCGATAGTGTCCACAACCCATCCCCGCCACGGGTGTTGCAGCACCAAACAGCACCCCATCAAACCCACCCCCCACCCGGACCACAAGCAGTATAGCCCCAGATAGCGCCCCCAGTCTGCGGGGCACTGCGGTTCACTGTCGCGGGCAGTGAACGCCCGGGGTAGTGCACCCAACAAACCCCCTGACCCCACCCCCTTTCCCCCACAGACAATGCAACATTTCACAGCTCCCCTAAAGCACCCCCGACTGCCTGCCAGTTGGCATTGTTGCTGACATTGCAGCTCACGATAGCTCACCCAACCCGCCCCCTGCATTGGCCAGTGTAGCAGCTAATAATGCCCCTAACACCCCACCACCTGCCGCTGGCAGTGCACGATGGCACACACAACCTGCCTCCAACCCCCCGCCACCTTAGGCAGTGTAGACTCTGATAGCGCAGCAAACCTGCCCCACTGCCAGCAATTCAACACCTGATAGTGCCACCCACCAGCCCCCCGTGGCAGGCAGTGCAGCTCCAAAAGCACACCAAACCCGCTCCCCCACCACCCTGCAAGCGGGCAGTGCGGCCGCAGAGAGCGCACCTACCCTGCCACCTTTCTACTACTCTAACAGAGATGCAGCCTCCGTCGCCACCACCAACCGCAGCCAGGCGAGCCGCGGTGGCCAAGGCTCCAGCCGCCAGCGTTGGGCACAGTCCCCACCTTCTCCTAGACCTCTAGCCAGTCAAGAGCAGCTCCAGCTGCCAGCCACCCTCCTACCGCTCAGGCTGCACTCCTACCGCTCCGGCTGCCATCTTACTGCTCCAGCCTCCCCGCTACCGCTCCGGCCGCCATCTTACCACTCCGGCCGCCATCTTACTGCTCCAGCCCCACTCCTACTGCTCAGGCCGCCCTCCTAACACTCCAGCCGAGCTGCCATCTCTGTTGCCACCACCATCCAGAGCAAGATGAGCCACGGTGTTACAGGCTTCAGCCTCCAGCTCCCCCTTCTCCTGGTCCTCTAAGCCGGGAACAGAGCAGCTCAGCGGGAGATACCGGAGACCCTAAACTGGCGTGAGGCCTCCTCAGCATGTACATGGAGTTACACGCATGGTTTCTGGACTACATGTTCTGATTGGGTGAGAGAAAATCTCTAGGCCTTCTCTGATTGGACTTTATTTTCATACTCTGATTGGTTGTCCTAAGACTTTCTTTCATCCAATCAGAACATGATAACAAAGTCCAATCAGAGTAGGCCTCCGGGCTCTCTCTTATCCAATGCTGGAACTTGTAGTCCACGAACCGCATATGCATAACTTCAGTACATAAATGGTGCTGAAGAAGAGTCAGGCTATTCCAGGTCTTTCTGTGTCTGCTCACCGAGCTGCTCCCAGCCCAGCTTAGAGGACCAGGACAGACTGGAGGCTGTAACCTGCTGCACCATGGCTGGCCTCCCTGCAGTTGGTGGCAACAGACACTGTAGCGTGGCTGGAAAGGTAGGAAGGGGAAAATAGTTTTGGGATAGATGGAAGGGTAAAGAGGGTGGTTAGTGTCAAAAGGAAAAAAGGATGGTGAGCCAGAGAAGGCATTGCATAAAGACGGTGAGGAAAAGATGTTGGGAAAAAAAATTGGGGGATAGATGGAGGGGGAAAAACAGGGTGGTGAACAGGAGGGACAGAAGGTTTCACAGAAAGATGGTGGGGAAAAAGTTTTTGGGTAGATGGAAGGGGGTAAGAAAGGGTTGTGAGGGGGGAACGGGGATGAGCAGGAAGGAGAGAAGGTTTGCAAAAATATGGTGGGGAGAGAAGAAAGGGAAAGAAGACTGCGGGTAAAAAGATTTTGAGTAGATGGAGGGGGGAAAGGGTGACAAGTGGGAGGAGAAAAGAGGTTGCAGAGAGGGAGGGGGAAGAGAGAGTGGCGAGCAGGAGGGAGAGAAGGTTTTGCGAAAAGACAGTGAGGAGAGAAGCTTTTGGGTAGATGGAGGGGGGAAAGAGGGTGGCCAGTGGGAGAAGGGTAAAGAGGGTGGCAAGCGGGAAAGAGAAAAGGTTTTGTGAAAAGACGATAGGCAGAAAAGAAAGTGTAGAAAGAAAAGACAGTGGGTAAAATGTGTTTGGGTAGATGGAGGGGGAAAAGAGGGTGGCAAGCGGGAGGAGAATAGAAAGCGTGGCCAGAGGAAGTGGGGAAAGAGGACTGGGAAAAAGGCGATGGGGAAAATAGTTTGGGGTAGATGGAGGGCAAAAAGAGGGTGGCAAGCAGGATAGAGGAAAGAAGAGGGCGAGCGGGAAGAGGGGAAGGCTTTGTGAAAAGATGGCAGGGAAAAATTGGGGAGGTAGATGGGTTAAAAGAGCGTGGTGAGCAGGAGTAGAGAAGAGGCTTTGCAAAAAGACGGCGGGAAAATGTTTTTGGGTAGATGGAGAAGGGAAAGGGTGGCAAGGAGGAAGGGAAAAAAGACGAGAGGGAAACAGTTTTTGGGTAGACGGAAGGGGAAAGAGAGGGTGGCGAGCAGCAGGAGTGGGGAGAAGGCTTTAGGAAAAGATGAGGGAAATGTTTTTGGGGAGATGAAGGAGCCAAAGAGGATGATGAGAGCGGGAGGCGGAGAAAAGGCTGGCCAGAGAGAGGGAGAAAAGACGGTGGGGAAAAGTTTTGGGGTAGATGGGTGGGGAAAACGGAAGTGAGCGGTAAAGTATAGAAGGCTTTGCAAAAAGGCAGTGGGGAAAAAATCGTGGGGAAAATGTTTTGGAGTAGATGGAGGAAGAAAAAGGGTGGCGAGAGAGGGAGCCAAAGACGGTCGGGAAAAAAATTCCTCCTGTTACTGATTTTTTAATACTCTTCCACTCCGGTCAGAAAAAATAATTGATATGATTTCAGGGTTTTTTTGTTTTGGTTTGGTTTGGTTTGGTTTTTTGAGATGGAGTCTCGCTCTGTTGCCCAGGCTGGAGTGCAGCGGTGTGATCTTGGCTCACTGCCACCTCCACCTCCCGGGTTCAAGCCATTCTTTTGCCTCAGCCTCCTGAGTAGTTGGGATTACTGGCATGCGCCACGACGCCCAGCTAATTTTGCATTTTTAGTTCTAAATGGGGTTTCTCCATGTTGGTCAGGCTGGTCCCGACCTCTGTTGATTGCCCCACCTCTGCCTTCCAAAGTGCTGGGATTACAGGTGTGAGCCACTGCAACTGGCAAGGATGTTGGATTTTATTGAATGTTTTTATCTGCATCTATTGAGATAATCATATGATTTTTGTTTTAAATTCTGTTTATGTGGTAAATCACATTTATTGATTTGCGTATGTTAAATAGTCCTTGCATCTCAGGAATAAAACCTATGTAATCACGATGAATTACATTTTTGATACGCTGATGGATTTGGTTTGCTAGCATTTTGTTGAGGATATTTGCATCTATGTTCATCAGATATTGGCCTGTAGTTTGTTGTTGTTGTTTCCTTGCTAGATTTTAGTGTCAGGATGATACTGGTTTTGTAGAATGAGTTAGAGAGGAATTCCTTCTCCTCAGTGTTTTAGAATGGTTGCAGTAAGATTGATACCATCTATTTTTTGTATGTTTGGTAGAATTCAGCTGTGAATTCATCTAGTCCTGGGCTTCTCCTGCTTGATAAATATTTTTATTACAAATTCAGTTTCATAATTAACTACTGGTCTGTTCAGATTTTTTTAAATTTATAGAGAAAAAATATTTATTTGGTTTATAGTTGTGCAGGCAGTAGAAGCATGGGACCAGCACCTGCTCAGGTTTGGGTGAGACCTCAGAAAGCATCCAATCACAGAGGAAGGCAAAGGGAGGGCCAGTGTATCACGTGTCAAGAGAGAAATCAAGAGCAAGAAGGGGAACATGGCAGGGTGTTTTAAACAACCAGCTCTCGTGTGACACAACAGAGCAAGGACTCGCTGATCGCCAAGGGGATGGAGCTAAGCAATTTATGAAGGGTCCACTCCCATGATTCAACACCTTCCACTAGGCCCACCACCAACATTTAAGATCACATTCAACAAGAGATTTGGAGGGTAAACACATCCAAACAATGTTTCACCCCTATGGCCCCCAAATCTCATGTCCTTCTCATATTGCACAATACAATGTCATTTCATCCCTATGGCTCCCAAATCTCATGTCCTTCTCATATTGCACAATACAATTATCCTCTCCCAGTAGTCCCCAAAAATCTCAAGCTGTTTCAGCATCAACTCAAAAGTCCGAAATCTCATCTGAGCTTCAAGGTACATTCCTCCATCTATGAGCCTATGAGATCAAAACCAACTTATTTGCTGCCAATATTCAATGCAGTACAGGTATTGGGTAAATATTCCCATTCCCAGATGGAGAAATTGGGCAAAAGAAAGGGGCAACAGGCCTCAGGCAAATCTGAAACCCAGTAGGGCAGACATTAAACCTTCAAGCTCCAAAATAATTCTTGATTTCATGTCCCGCATCCAGGGCACACTTGTGCAAGGGGTGGGTTCCCAAGACCTTATGCAGCTCTGCCTCTGTGGCTTTGCAGTGTACAGTCACCATGGCTGCTGTCTTGGATCAGAGTTGCATGCCTGTAGTATCTCTAGGCTCAGGATGAAAGTTTCCCATGGCTCTACCATTCAGGGATCTCAAGGTGGTGGCCCCATTCCCACAGCTCCAGTATGTAGTGCCCCAGTGGGGACTCTGTGTGGAGGCTTCAATCCCACATTTCCTGTTGGCACTGCCCTAGTGGACTTTTGGTTTCTTTCTGATTCAGTCTTGGAAGGTGGTGTGTTTGCAGGAATGTATCCATTTTCTCTAGGTTTTCTAGTTTCTGCACACAAAGATATTCTGAGGATCTTTTTTTATGTCGGTGGTATCCTTTGCAATGTCCCATTTGTCATTTTTGATTGTGTTTATTTGAATCTTCTTTTTTCTTGCATAATCTAACTAGCAATCTATCATTTGTATGTGTCCTTGCAAAGAACCAACTTTTTAATTTTGCTGATTCCTTGTATGGTTTTTGTGGTCCTGATTTCATTACCTTATTCTCTAACCTTTGTTATTTCCTTCTACTAGCTTTGGGTTTGGTTTGTTCTTTTCTAGTGTGTTTGGCTATTTTAGCTTGTTAATTTGAGGTCTTTCTCTCTTTTTATGTAGGCATTTAGTGTTATAAACTCTCCTCTTAACATTGTTTTTTCTGTATCAGAGATGTTTTGGTATGTTATGTTTCTATTTTCATTTGTTTCAGGAATTTCTTTAAATTTCTGCCTTAATTCTGTTATTTACACAAAAGTCATTCACGAGCAGATTGTTTAGTTTCCGTGTACCTCTGTGGTTCTGAGAGTTCTCGATATTGACTTCTAATTTTATTCCACAGTGGTCTGAGAAGATACTTAATATAGTTGTGATTTTAAAAAATTTATTAAGGCTTATTTTATGACTGAGCATGTGGTCAATTTTAGAGAATGTTCCATGTGCAAATGAGAAAAATGTACATTCTGTGGTTTCTGGGTGGAGTATTCTGTAGATATCTATTAGGTCTGTTTGGTCAAGAGCCCAATTTGAGTCCACAGTTTCATTGTTAGTTTTCTGCCTAATAATCTGCCTAACTAATCTGCTTACTGCTGTCGGTGGGGTGTTGAAGTCCTCCACGATTATTGTACAGCTGTGTGTCTCTTTTCTTAGGTCTAGTAATATTTATTCTAAAAATCTGGGTGCTCCAATGTTGGCTGCATATATATTTAAGACAGTTAAGTCTTCTTGTTGAATTGAACACTTCATCATTACATAATGTCATTCTTTGTATTTTTTTTTTACTGTTGTTAGTTTAATGTCTGTTTTATCTGACACAAGAATAGCAATACCTCTCCCTTTTTGTTTTTCATTTATGTGATGAATCTTTTTCCATCCATTTACTTTGAGCCTGTTTGTATCATTACACATGAGATGGGTCTCTCAAAGGCAGCAGAAGTGTCTTGTTTTTTTAATCCAGTTTGCCACTCTGTGTCTTTTAAGTGGAGCATTTCAGCCATTTACATTCAAGCTTAATATTGATGTGTTAGGTTTTCTTCCTTTTATAGCATTAGCTAGTTACCTCGTAGTCTCAATTGTTTAATTGCTTTATAGGTTCTGTAAATTTTGTATTCACATATGCTTTTATGGTAGCAAGTATCATTCTTTTATTTTCACGAGTCAAACTCCTTTAAACATTTCTTTTAGAGTCAGTCTGGAGGTAATGACTTCCCTTAGCATTTTCTTGTCTGGAAATATCTTATTTTCCTTTCTTTATGAAGCTCAATCTGGCAGGTTATGAAGTTCTTGCATGGCTGGGTGCAGTGGCTCATGCCTGTAATCTTAGCACTTTGGGAGGCTGAGGCAGGCAGATCACCTGAGGTCAGGAGTTCAAGACCAGCCTGGCCAACATGAAGAAACTCCATCTCTATTAAAAATACCAAAATTTGCCAGGTGTGGTGGTGGGCACCTATAATCCCAGCTACTGGGGAGGCTGAGGCAGGAGAATTGCTTGAACCCAGGAAGCGGAGGTTGCAGTGAGCTGAGATCACACCACTGCACTCCAGCCTGGGTGGCAAAGTGAGCCTCTGTCTCCAAAAAAAAGAAATTATTGGATGGCACTTTTTTTTCTTCTTTAAGAAGGCTAACGCTAGGCCCCAATCTTTTCTAGGTTGCAGGGTTTCTGCTGATAAGTCTGTTGTTAATCTAATTTAATTTATAGGTAATTTGGCCCTTTGTTTGGGCTGCCTTTAATATATTTTCTTGTGCATTGACCACGGCTATTCTAATGACTGTGGATGCCTTAGGAATGGGCATCTTATTTACTATCCCACAGGTGTTCTCTGAATTTCTTATATCTGAATGTCAACCTTTCTAGCAAGACTAGAGAACTTTTCCTAAATTATTCCCTTAAATATACTTTCCTAGTTGGTTACTTTTTATTCTTCTGTTGTAGGAATGCCAATAAGTTATAAGTTTGGTCACTTTACATAATCCCATATTTCTTAAGGGCTTTGTTTTTCAGTTCTTTTTTCTTTTATTTTTGTCTGGGTTACTTTGCAAGACCAGTTTTCAAAGTCTAAAATTATTTCTTCTGCTTAGTCTAGTCTATTTGTTAAAGATTCCAACTGTGTTTTGAAATTCCATTAGTGAATGTTTTAACTCCAGAAGCTCTATTTGTTTTTTTCTTAATCCAGCTATTTATTTTTCCATATTTCAAATTGTACTTAATGATTGTTTTGCACATAAAATTAATGTATACATGATTAATGCTTTAAAGGAACTAAGCACCCACCAGACTCAAGAAAAAATGATGCCCTATGATACATCTGAAAAAAATTTAATCTTTCTATTAAATACAGTTACGCAAATTAAGATAATATGTATTTTTGTCTAGCAAAATAAAATATAGGTATCAGTTTTGGTGAAGCAAAAGCATAATGGACATTAATTTGCCGATTGGTGCTGAAAGTATAAATTGATTCAACATTTTGCAGGGATGTTAGTCAATATGTGTGAAAATTATACACTAATATCTCTTTACACAGTAATTAAAGTGCTAGGACTTTTTGAAAAGAAAACATGTCTCAATGTGCCCAAATTTGTTTCTGTGAAAATGTTTATAAAAAATGTTGTTCATTGAAAGCAATACAGTATTTAACAATAGAGAGAGTAGGCCTGTAAATCATGGAACTTATTCAACAGGGGATGTCTGAAGAGGGTCTAAAAATAATCTATATGTTTAAATAAATAAATTAAAAGAAATTTATTTTAAAATCCTACATTTAATTATATTAAAAATTATCAATTTAGGTGATAGGATTATTGGTAAATTTTAATTTTTTAGCATTTTTGTTTCTTTATGTGCCAATTTTTCTATTACTGTCTTTTACCCCTTTTGTAGATAAAATATACTGTTTTAACATAAAATAAATGTCATTCATAATTTCTTATACAGTAAGAACATTTTTTTGAGACAGATTCTTGCTCTGTCACCCAGGCTGGAGTGCAATCGTAGCTCACTGCAGCCTCAACCTCCCAGGATCAAGCTATCCTCCCACTTCAACCTCCCAAGTGTCTGGGACCATGGCTGTGCACCACCATACCTGGCTAACTTTTAAAGAAAGATTATTGTAGAGCCAGTGTCTCACTGTGTTGCCCAGGCCGGTCTCAAACTCCTGGGTTCAAACAGTCCTCCTCCCTCAGCCTCCACAAAGTGTTGGGATTACAGGCGTAAGCCAATGAACACAGGCAGAGCTTTTTTTAAAAAAAAAATATGCAATATATTTGGTCTTCAAAAAATGTTTTTGTTTGAAGAGCAAGGTACTCATGCAGGAAAATAATCCAATTTATGGTGCAGTTTAATTTAAAATGAAATCACTTGGCATTATTAAAAAATAAAATTTTGCCCAGGCGCAGTGGCTTACTCCTGTAATCCCAGCCTTTTGGGAGGCCAAGGCAGGTGGATCACCTGAGGTCAGGAGTTTGCGACCAGCCTAACATGATGAAACCCTGTCTCTACTAAATACACACACACACACACACACACACACACACACACACACACACACAAATAGCTGGGTGTGGTGGCGCATGCCTGTAATCCAAGCTACTTAGGAGGCTGAGACAGGAGAATCACTTGTACCCGGCAGACGGAGGTTGCAGTGAGCCGAGATCGCGCCATTGCACTCCAGCCTGGGCAACAAAAGTGAAACTCTGTTTAAAAAAAAAATAAAAGTAAAATAAATAAAATTTCGAGTGTCCATTTTTTACCGAGAAAACAATTTTAAAAAACATTATTCTAATGCAATCTACAATTGTGTAGAATCATTGTAGAATATACCACAGCATACTGTTGAGTTTTATTTGCTATTAAGATTAAGTGGGGCTGCACGGCCAGACAGGCCCTGCTCCTGAGGCCGGGCGGGCTGCGCGCCTGCGATCCTGCGCCTGTGGTCCTGGGGCAGCCCGGACCAGCTCAGGAGAACCCGCTAGCCCAGCGGCGACTGCTACGGGCTGGAGCCCCACCTGCCGGCGCACCGCCTGGGAGCGGCTTCTGGGAGCCGGGCGGCCCCCGCCGTGCAAGGGCGCTGCTAATGCCCTTGCGAGGCTCACTGAGTCTAAGAGGTCGGAGGCCGGGAGTGTCGCTGCTGAAGGTTGTGGTGGACCCGGCTGGATCGCGGATTCTGGGCCAGATTGCAGATTTGGGATCGCGGATGGGGGATTGGATCGCGGATTGGGGGCTGGAGCGGGGATTTGGAGCTGGATTGGGGATTTGGGGCTAGGTGAGGGGCGGTGAAAAGGTGACACGGAGTTGCCGCGGCTCAGGAGCCGGTGGTTGGGTGTCTGAGAAGATTACAGGCACCCGCCACCACGCCCAACTAATTTTTGTATTTTTAGTAGACATGGGGTTTCACTGTATTGGCCAGGCTGGTCTCAAACTCCTGACCTCGTGATCTTCCCGCCTCGGCCTCCCAAAGTGCTGGGATTACAGGCGTGAGCCACCGCACCCGGCCTTATCACTATTATTATGGGTTTTTTTGTTTTGTTGTTGTTGTTGTTGTTTGTTTTCTTTGTTTTTTTGTTGTTGTTTTTTTTTGTTTTTTTTTGTTCTTTGAGATGGAGTCTCGCTCTGTCCCCAGGCTGGAGTACAGTGGCGCGATCTCGGCTCACTGCAAGCTCTGCCTCCCGGGTTCACGCCATTCTCCTGCCTCAGCCTCCTGAGTAGCTGGGACTACAGGCGCCCACCACCACACCCGGCTAATTTTTTGTATTTTTAGTAGAAACGGGGTTTCACCGTAGCCAGGATGGTCTCGATCTTGTGATCCATCTGCCTCGGCCTCCCAAAGTGCTGGGATTACAGGCATGTGCCACCACACCCGGCCGAGCCCAGGAGTTTGAAACCAGCCTGGGCAACATGGCAAAATCCCATCTCTACAAAAAATACAAAAAAATTGGCCGGGCATGGTGGCACATGCCTGTAGTTCTAGCTACTTGGGAGGCTGAAGTGGTTCTGCCTGGGAGGATCACCTGAGCCTGGGAGGTTGAGGCTGCAGTGAGCTGTGATTGTGCCACCGTGCTCCAGCCTAGGTGATGGAGTAAGACCCTGTCTCAAGAAAAAAAAAAATCAGAACAGTTTCTCCCAGGAAGGTATACAAATGGCCAATAAGCACATGAAAAGATACTCAACCTCATTAGCCGTCAGAAAAAATGCAAATCAAAACCAAAATAAGGTACCACTTCAGGGGAGCAGTGGTTCACACTTGTAATCCCAGCACTTTGGGAGGCCAAGGCAGGCCAATTGCCTGAGGCCAGGAGTTCAAGACCAGCCTGGGCAACATGGTGAGACTCTGTCGCTGCAAAAAAATGAAAAATTAGCAGCTGGGCACGGTGGCTCATGCCTGTAATCCCAGCACTTTGGGAGGCCGAGGCGGGTGGAGCACGAGGTCATGAGTTCAAGACCAGCCTGGCCAACATAGTGAAACCCTGTCTCTACTAAAAATACAAAAGTTAGCCGCATGTGGTAGCACATGCCTGTAATCCCAACTACTCAGGAGGCTGAGGCGGGAGAATCACTTGAACCCAGAAGGCAGAAGTTGCAGTGAGCTGAGACCACACCATTGCCCTCCAGCCTGGGTGACAGAGTGAGACTCTGTTTGAAAAAATAAAATAAAATAAAATAAAGTAAAATAAAATAAATAAAAATTAGTAGGGTGTGGTGGCATGCACCTGTAATCCCAGCTACTTGGGAGGCTGAGGTGTGAGGATCACCCCAGGAGGTCAAGGCTGCAGTGAGCTGTGATCATACCACTGCACTCCAGCCTGGACGACAGAGCGAGACCCTGTCTCAAAAAAAAAGAGCTATCAGGCTGGGCGTGGTGGCTGGCGCCTGTATTCTCAGCACTTTGGGAACACAGTGCTGGGAGGTGGGTGGATCACCAGGTCAGGAGTTCAAGACCAGCCTGGCCAAGATGGTGAAACCCCGTCTCTACTAAAAATACAAAAATTAGCCGGGCATGGTGGCAAGTGCCTGTTATCCCGGCTGAGCCAGGAGAATCATTGGAACCCAGGAGGTGGAGGTTGCAGTGAATCGAGATTACGCCATTGCACTACAGCCTGGGCAACAGAGCAAGATTCTGTCTCAAAAAAACAAAAAGTTCTGATTTCATTTTAACCAGTACAAGATACAGGAAGGGAAGCTGCCCAGTGACGTTCTTGCTATTCAGCCATGGCCTCAAGGCAGCCTTATTCATAACCATGAGTAGCATGGCCTTTCTGAACAGCTTCTGAAAAGCACGTTTGTTACTGCAGATTTGCAGTTTACCTCCTTCTACGTTCAGGGCTCAAACCCCGTTTAACACACGCCCCCTACTGGGCCATTGAGAACTGCTAGTCTCTTCAGGTCCCCTTCCACGCAGTGTGCAGGCTCCCTGTGCGCAACTCCCCTCCTCCTGTCCCTAGGGCTCCGCCTGAGTTCACATTCTGGCCTGCACTGCCAGATCTCCCTCCAGCCTCTCACCAGCTCCGTCATCCTCTGATCTGCCCCAGAGGCACATCTCTAAGAACACTAATGCCATCACTCAAAAACATTTGGCTGGAAGCCAGGCACGGTGGCTCGGGCATGGTGGCTCATGCCTGTAATCCCAGCACTTTGGGAGGTGGAGGCTGGTGGATCACTTGAGGTCTGGAGTTCAAGACCAGCCTGGCCAACATGGTGAAACCCCATCTCTACTAAAAATAAAAAACTAGGCCGGGCACCGTGGCTCACGCCTGTAATCCCAGCACTTTGGGAGGCCGACATGGGTGGATCACGAGGTCAGGAGATGGAGACCATCCTGGCTAACACAGTGAAACCCTGTCTCTACTAAAAATACAAAAAATTAGCTGGGTATGGTGGCAGACGCCTGTAGTCCCACATACTCGGGAGGCTGAGGCACGAGAATGGTGTGAACCTGGGGAGGGGAGGGGAGATCAGGTGAGTTAAACTGGAGTTGGGGGGGAATGTTCACCAAGTGGCAGGCAGGGTGGGCCTGGGCCTGAGGGAAGCCATGGGCCCCTAGACTTGTTCCTGCTGACAGAGCGCCAGCGGCTGGGCAGGAGCATGAGCAAGGTGGGTTTGCATCTGTCACTGGAGGAGCACTCCGAATGCTTCTCAGGACAAAAGCAGGAGGCTGCCATTGTTCACAGGATGTGAGATCTAATATGGTTCAGGCTGGGGCAAATCAGTGAAGATCAAAATCCCTCATCTTCCACAATGAGGGACTAGAATCAAAGGTGGATGTGCTCCTGCCTGCTCACAAAGGGTCCTCACATGCCCCAGGGCCCTCCACTGGGGCACAGTCCACATTAGGTGACACACAAATGGCCTGAGGGTGCCCAGTCGCTGAGCAGCCCCAGACGCTGTGCCGTTACCGGCAGGCAGGGCCCTGCAGGAGACCTTCGCCTGCCCGGACCAGAGAGGCTGCAGGGGTGCTGTGGGGAGAGGGCCAGACGGCCGCAACACAGCTGGGAATGGCTCCAGAGGGGAGGGTGGAGAGTGCGCTGGCCCCTGGGAGGACTTAGAGAGGAGCTGCATGTGTTTGGCGCTTGTGGACATGGTGTGTGGCAGTGTGAGCCAACAGGCCAATGGGCGGCAAGCACTGGAGGCTTTATGGATCCCCCTGAAGAACCACTGTGTGGAGGGGAAATGGCCCCCTATGAGGAAAGTCCTAGCAGCCGGTGGAGCGCAACCGGAAGCGGGCCCAGACTGATGGGGTCTCCATGGGAGCCCAGGTGGGAGGTGGAGGAGAAGGGAGACAGTGAGAAGGATGTCACCAGGCCCTCACTAATACCCATGGAGAAGCCCATGTGCAAAGGAGGTGAAGGATCGTGGTTTTGTTTTGTTTTGTTTTGTTTTGTTTTGTTTTGTTTGAGATGGAGTCTTGCTCCATTGTCCAGGCTGGAGTGCAGTGGTGCGATCTCAGCTCACTGCAACCTCCACCTCCTGGGTTCAAGTGATTCTTCTGCCTCAGCCTCCCAAGTAGGTGGGATTACAGGCATGAACCACCACACCCAGCTAATTTTTGTATTTTTAGTAAAGATGGGGTTTCACCATGTTGACCATGCTGGTCTCAAACTCCTGACCTCAGGTGATCCACCCACCTCAGCTTCCCAATGTGCTGGGACTACAGACGTGAGCTACTGCGCCTAGTGGAGGATGGATTTATATTGGGAAAAACCAATCTTATCAAATTTGGTGAAAATGACCACAGGATGCAACCATCTGGCCTGGGACCCACCCCATCAAGTTGGTGGGGGCTGACAAGAAAACAACAGCGGCTCCTGGACAGCTCCCAGCAGGGCTCACTGCTCGGGCCCGGCCTAGCGCTGAGTGGGGCTGTTCCTGGCCCAACAGCCTCCCGAGGCTGGCTGCCAACACCACACCCTTCCCACCTGTGTCCTGGAAGTGCTCAGAGGAAACATCTGCCCAGAACATGACATCAGTAAATCATTAATGAGACAGTCACTATATGACATAAATCCACCTAGCAGAGCCTCACCCTCACCTAGCAACTGGGTCACCAGCAAACTAACCACTTGGTGTGACTCTTCCATTAGGACTACATGGCTCCAGAGCCTCAGAGGCCAACGTTCCCAACCAGGGACTCCACCCTTCTCCCAGAGGGAGGCAAAAACAAAACAATGTAACTGAAAACCGGGTTGTAAAAACCGGTGGAAGAGCTGGGAACAGTTAACAGGGTGTCTTTCACCTGTGTGTGTAGGAGCCAAGGTGGAGCCGCCAGCTGTTCAAAGGACGCCCCCTCCTGGGGGGTAACAGGGCTCACCAGAGCCAGTGAGGCGGGTGGGCAGGGTCCCTGTGCAGTGACACTGGTTGTTTCTGAGGCAAGCAGAACTCCTCCTCACCCTTTTTTTTTTGAGACGGAGTTTCGCTCTTATTGCCCAGGCTTGAGTGTAATGGCGCCATCTCGGCTCACCACAACCTCCTCCTCCTGGGTTCAAGCGATTCTCCTGCTCAGCCTCCAGGCTAATTTTTGTATTTTTAGTAGAGATGAGGTTTCACCATGTTGGCCAGGCTGGTCTCGAACTCCTGACCTCAGGTGATCCACCCTCCTTGACCTCCCAAAGTGCTGAGATTACAGGCATGAGCCACTGCGCCTGGCCACTGAACTCCCCATTTTATACAGTGGGAAACAAAGGTGCAATGACCCCAGGGACAGGCTTGGGAAACAGCTAATAAACAGCAGAGTCAGGCCACAAGGCCAAGTCTGACTCGGGGATCTCCATCCCACACCCGCCATCAACAGAAAACACATTAAAACTAAATGCCAGGGCTGGGCACAGTGGCTCACACCTGTATTCCCAGCACTCTGGGAGGCTGAGGCAGTCAGATCACCTAAGGTTGGGAGTTTGAGACCAGCCTGGCCAACATAGTGAAGCCCCATCTCTACTAAAAATACAAAAATTAGCCAGGCATAGTGGTGCACATCTGTAATCCCAGCTTCTTGGGAGGCTGAGGCATGAGAATCTCTTGAACCCAGGAGGCAGAGGTTGCAGAGAGTTGAGGTCGCACCACTGCACTCCAGCCTGCTGGATGACAGAGCAAGACTCTGTCTCAAGAAACAAAACAAAACAAAAACAAAAACTTAAACACCAGGGAACACACACAACACACATGCCAATAAGATCATGAAGAAGGAACGGCTGAAAAGTCCACCAATTGCAGTTTATTTGGAGTCTAGCCAAGTACCATTTGTATGTAAGTTTCTCTCACTTTCTATTCTACCATATGTGTTGAAAAGACCTATTTTTCCCTAACTGGCAGTGAAACATCATTAAATATACGTACACATATATACACACACACAATATAGCATGTACACTTAACACACGTCCATGCATGGGTACTGAGAGAGCTTGGGCAAGTCAGGGAAGACCCTTATCTGAAGGACATACCCTTGGTGCCATTTGGGAGAATACACTCCTGTTACTAGCATCATAAAGAAACAGGTGGCAAGCTTTAAAGATAAACTCAAGACAGCGAGTGAAACTTCAGCAAATACGTGTTAATATGACCATGAGTAAAAGGCCCTTCCTGGCCAGGCGCGGTGGCTCACGCATGTAATATCAGCACTTTCGGAGGTCGAGGCAGGAGGATCACCTTAGATCAGGAGTTCGAGACCAGCCTGGCCAACATGGTGAAACCCTGTCTCCACTAAAAATACAAAAATTAGTTGGGCGTGGTGGCGGGCGCCTGTAATCCCACCTACTTGGGAGGCTGAGGCAGGAGAATCACCTGAACCCAGGAGGTGGAGGTTGCAGTGAGCCTAGATTGTGCCATTGCACTCCAGCCAGGGTGTTAAGAGTGAAATTCCACCTCAAAAAAAAAAAAAAGACCCTTCCTAAGAACAGCACTGTAACTCATAAGTTATTACTCAGATGCATCTGTCCATCTACCCGCCAACTCAGGTCCTCTCCATACACGCCTGTAAGTCACTGGGCTACTGGGAAACTGCATGGGAACACCATGTTCATGCATCCTGTCCCCACAGCCATCACTCCTCCCACAGCTCCTGGCTGCCCATGGCGCTTCCCTGCAGCAAACTCAGCTGCTGACTTCATAAAAGGCACACAGCTGGACCTGTCTGCACTCATCTGCTTCAATTTACAACAGACTCATCCACAAAACTGAAGTGGTAGAAACAGGTCTTTTTGAATCCAGGCATGGTGGCTCATGCCTGTAATCCCAACACTTTGGAAGGCTTAGGCAGGAGGATCACTTAAGCCCAGGAGTTTGAGACCAGCCTGGCCAACATGGTGAAACTCTGTCTCTACCAAAAGACTTTAAAAATTAGGTGGGGGTGGTGGTGTGTGCCTGTGTTGTCCCAGCTACTCTGGAGGCTGAGGTGGGTGGATCACTTGAGCCCAGGAAGTTGAGGCTGCAGTGAGCCATGATCGCAACACGGCACTCCAGCCTGGGTGACGGGGAGAGATTCTGTCTGAAAAGAAAAAAAAAAAAGAAAAGAAAAGAAAACAGGTCTTCCTGGGAGCACCTAGACAAAGGCCTTTGTAAAGACATATTACAAAGGAATATTTCTAGTGACCTCTTTTCTTCAAAATCACAGTCAAGTAAGCTGGGCATGGTGGCTCACATCTGTAATCCCAGCAGTTTGGGAGGCCGAGGTGGGCAGATCACCTGAGGTTAGGAGTTTGAGACCAGCCTGCCCAACATGGTGAAACCCCGTCTCTACTAAAAATACAAAAATTAGCCGGGTGTGGTGGTGCATGCCTGTAATCCCAGCTACTTGGGAGCCTACCCAGGAGGCAAAGGTTGCAGTGAGCCGAGATTGTGCCAGTGCACGCCAGCCTGGGTGACAGAGCAAAACTCTGTCTCAGGACAAAAAAAAAAAAAAAATCACAGTCAAGTAAAAAGAAACGCAACTAAAAGAGCTGTCAGTTAAATACATTCCTCTCTAATGGCATGACTAGTCTATAAGATTTGTTTTGTTTTTAATTTAGAGTTTTTTTTAATGTTTAAACCTTGTGAAACATCAAATTATATGCTGAAGCTGTTACTTTCTGTCAAAAATAGTGAGCTTTAATATGAAAATTCTGCTTAGGTTAAATTTTTTTTTTAAAAAAGCAAGTTTTATACATCTGCATGAATTGTTTCCTTTAGCACTAGTCAAACAGACTCCATAACCTTCCAAAGAAGTGCCTTCATTTATTTATGGGGCTTAGGACAGGAAAAAAGCTCTGGAAAAGGGAAATTTCAAAATAGAGCTTCAGCAGGGGCCCAGGTGGAGTGAGTAGTTTTGATAAGATCTGGGTGGGACTCACTTCCAGGTGGTGAGGACAGCTCTCCCCGATCTCTCTATCGGCCTGCTCTGGGCCACAGAGACTGGCCCTGATGACTTCTCAGCTCCCAGTCAGCCTGTCACCCTGGGCCAGTTCTTCATCATACCTGGAGACAGAAACAGCCAGGATCATGGCAGGCTCTCTTTCGAAAGCAACAGGCAGGGCCACCAGGCTGCTGTGTGGCAAATACGACACTACCCAGAGAAGTGGCCTGAGGGGGCCCCCCGACTCCTGCTGGCTCCCACCCACCTCCCACCTGGCTCCAGCCTACCTACCTGCCAGGTGGCTTTTGCAGCCTGGCAAACGCTCCCCAAGGCCACCATGCCTATGTGTACAACCTTGTTGTTATTGTGGACAGTGTTCTCCCCTCAGAAGCTGACATTTTATACAGGTCACCAGATCAAATTTGGCAATGACTCGTTTTATAATGTCAATATGTATTTACAATTACTCACATTATCTTGAGTTCTCACTGCTGTTGTGTCCTTCCTGAATTTTCATGTCGCATTGGGTCAGCTTCTCTTCTGCCTTTGGAGTCCCTGTTTAATATTACCTTTAGGGGCAGTCTGTCGGTAGCATATTTTTCCAATATTTGCTTTTGGAAGAAGGCTTTGCTTCAACCCAGTGGTGAACACATGTGAGGCTGTTGTTTATTAATCGAATATTTCCCCCTTTTTTTTTTTTGAGACAGAGTTTCGCTCTGTCACCCAGGCTAAATTGCAGTGGCGTGATCTTGGCTCACTGCAACCTCTGCCGCCCGGTTTCAAGTGATTCTCCTGCCTCAGCCTCCCAAGTAGCTGGGATCACAGGTGTCTGCCACCATGGCCAGCTAATTTTTTGGGTTTTTAGTAGAGACGGAATTTCACCCTGCTGGCCAGGCTGGTCTCGATCTCCTGACCTTGTGATCCACCCGCCTCGGCCTCCCAAAGTCCTGCGATGACAGATGTGAGCAACTGTGCCCAGCCTTCCTCTCCTTTTTTTTTTCCCCCAAAAGAAACGCGGAGTTGGAGACAGACTTATTAGCATTGAAGGGAGAGATCTGATGAAGAGAAATGGGGCCATATTGAGGCAGTGTCCTGGGAGGAGCTGTGATTTTTACGTCTCTCGGTGTTAGGGGGAAAGACGTGGACCAGGGTGGTAGCCAGTGGGCTAAGGGTGAGGCTCCCACCTCACAGGGAGGTGGAGAGAAAGACATGGAGACAGAGAGACAGAGACAGAGAGGCAGAAACAGACAGACACACAGAGAGAGAGGGAAACAGAGATGAAGAGACAGAAACAGACAGACAGTGATAGAAAAAGGGAGACACAGAAACAGAGGGACAGATACAGAGATGGAGAGAAAGACAGAGACAGAAAGACACTAAGAGAGACACACAGAGAGAAAGAGATGGAGACAGAGAGACAGAGACAGAGAAGCAGAAACAGAGACAGATACACAGAGAGAGCGAGACAGAGATGAAGAGACAGAAACAGAGAGACAGTGATAGAAAGAGGGAGACACAGAAACAGAGGGACAGATACAGAGATGGAGAGAAAGACAGAGACAGACAGAGAGACACTAACAGAGACACAGAAAGAGATGGAGACAGACAGAGATAGGCAGAAACAGAGAGACACACAGAGAGAGGGAGACAGAGATGAAGAGACAGAAACACACAGAGAGACAGTGATAGAAAGAGGGAGACACAGAAACAGAGGGACAGATACAGAGATGGAGAGAAAGACAGAGACAGACAGAGAGACACTAAGAGAGACACAGAGAGAGAAAGAGATGGAGACAGAGAAGCAGAAACAGAGACAGACACAGAGACAGAGAGGGAGACAGAGATGAAGAGACAGCAACACAGAGAGAGACAGTGATAGAAAGAGGGAGACACAGAAACAGAGGGACAGATACAAAGAAAGAGAGACACTAAGAGAGACACAGAGAGAGAAAGACTGACATATACATAGAAAGAGGGAGAGAGGCCGGGCACGGTGGCTCACACCTGTAATCCCAGCACTTTGGGAGGCCAAGGCTGGTGGATCACGAGGTCAGGAGATCGAGACCAGCCTGGCCAACATGGTGAAACCCTGTCTCTACTAAAAATACAAAAATTAGCCAGGCATGGTGGTCATCCTTTTTTATGGCTGCATAGTATTCCATGCATATGTGGCACATTTTCTTTAAGGGTGCAGGTTGGGAGGAGGGAAAGGATCAGAAAAAAATAACTTATTGTGTACAAAGCTTTGTACCTGGGTGACAAAATAATCTGTACAACAAACCCCTACGACATGAGTTTACCTATACAACAAGCCCACACATGTACCCCTGGACCTAAATAAAAGTGTTTTTGTTTGTTTTTTTGTTTTTGTTGTGTTTGTATGTTTGTAATCCCAACTACTTGGGAGGCTGAGGCAGGAGAATTGCTTGAACCCGGGAGGTGTAGGTTGCAGTGATCAGAGATCGCTCCAGCCTGGGTGACAGAGTGAGACTCCATCTCCAAAAAAAAAAAAAAAAACTCGTCTCTCTACCTACCTGCTCTCTTTCCCCATTCCTGTTACATAGATTACTTCTTACCTCCCCAGGTACCCTGGAAGGTCAGGGTCTTCCCTTCTTCCTTCTATTTAAATAAAACAATATGAGAAAACTGCTTGACAGGTGGTTCCAAGCATCAGTGGGGTGAAAAAACAATATTCTTTGTGATGTGGGTAACACCAGGAAAAAAAAATCAGTGTCTCTTGTCCATAGGTTCTCATCATTTAGCTCTCGCTTTTATTTTTAATTAATTAATTTTTTTTTTTGAGACAGAGTCTCACTCTGTCACCCAGGCTGGACTGCAGTGGCAAGATCTCGGCTCACTGTACACTCCACCTCCCGAGTTCAAGTGATTCTCCTGCCTCAACCTCCCGGGTCACTGGGATTACAGGTGTCTGCCAGCACTCCTGGCTAACTTGTATTTTCAGTAGAGACGGGACTTCACCATATTGGTCAGGCTGGTCTAGAACTCCTGTCCTCAAATGATCTGCCCTCCTCGGCCTCCCAGAGTGCTGGGATTACAGGCATGAGCCACTGTGCCCGGCTGGTAATGCTCTTTCATGATAGAATCTTAGTTTTAAATTTATTTATTTATTTTGAGACTGAGTCCCACTCTGCCGCCCAGGCTGGAGTACAGTGGCGCGATCTCGGCTCACTGCAACCTTCACCACCTGGGTTCAAGTGAGTCTTCTGTCTCAGTGCCCCCCGAGTGTCTAGGATTACAGGCACGCGCCACCATGCCCAGCTAATTTTTGTATTTTTAGTAGAAATGAGGTTTCATCATGTTGGCCAGGCTGGTCTCAAACTCCTGACCTTCAGTGATCCACCCACCTTGGCCTCCCAATATGATGGAATTACAAGTGTGAGCCACCACACCCGGCTTGGCTCCCACTTTTAAATGAAAACGTGTGGTATTTAGTTTTCTGTTCCTGCATTGGTTTTCTAAGCATACCACAGCTCCAGCTGTGTTCCTGCAAAGGATATGAGCTCATCCTTTTTTATTGCTGCATAGTATTCCATGCATATGTGGCACATTTTCTTTAAGGGTGCAGGTTGGGAGGAGGGAATGGATCAGAAAAAAATAACTTATTGTGTACAAAGTTTGTACCTGGGTGACAAAATAATCTGTACAACAAACCCCTATGACATGAGTTTACCTATATAACAAACCCACACAGGTACCCCTGGACCTAAAATAAAAGTGTTTTTGTTTGTTTGTTTTTTTGTTTTTGTTGTGTTTGTATGTTTGTTTGAGATGGAGTCTCTGCCTTTGTTGCTCAGGCCAGAGTACAGTGGTGCAATCTTGGCTCACTGCAACCTCCACCTCCCAGAAAAAGAAAGCAAATACGGCAAACAGCATCAGCTTTTTAGAAGAAGCTGGAGCTTCTGGTGGGTGGACCATGCTGGAGCTTCTGGTGGATGGACCATGCTGGAGCTTCTGGTGGGTGGACCATGCTGGAGCTTCTGGTGAGTAGACCATGGTGGGAGCTTCTTGGAGGTAAATTATGCTGGAGCTTCTGATGGGTGGACCATGCTGAAGCTTCTGGTGGGTGGACCATGGTGGAGCTTCTGGTGGGTAAATTATGCTGGAGCTTCTGGTGGGTGGACCATGTTGGAGCCTCTGGTGGGTGGATCATGCTGAAGCTTCTGGTGGGTAAATCATGCTGAAGCTTCTGGTGGGTGAATCATGCTGGAACCTCTGGTGGGTAAATCATGCTGGAGCCTCTGGTGGGTAAATCATGCTGGAGCCTCTGGTGGGTAAATCATGCTGGAGCCTCTGGTGGGTGGGGTATCCACAGACCTGTGGGTGCCCATTGATAGTGGGGACTTCACCCCATGTCCCAGAATCCTGCAAGGAGGCCACATGCCCCATACATTCTTTCCGGTAAGTTAATACGTCCACAGCACGCTGTGCATTTCCCCAAAAATGACATCGGCCAATTACACTTTCAAATCACATGCCTTCCTGATGGGCAAAACTGGAAATGTGAACACACTTTAATCCTCAGATAATGTAATGGTTTACATCTGGGGCTCTTCAGGCAGCCCATGGCTGATTCACGTTGCTCCCTTCCAAGAAATGTTTTGCAGTATGTGTCTTGTTTAATAACGATTTAAACATGAAAAATAAATGCTTTCCTCTTAGGGGTCCACCTGTCTATCACCCGGAGTCTGGGAGGACGGCCCTTCTTTTCAACGGCATTCGCCAAGCCAGTCTCCATGAATCACTGACAGAATCCTCTAATGGTTTCCTTTTTTGTTGTTGTTGTTTAACACTTAAGCGTTGTTGTTGTTTAACACTTAAGCTTTTTTTTTTTTTTTTTCCCCCCCAATAAGGAGTCTTGCTCTATCACCCAGGCTGGAGTGCAGTAGTGCGATCTCGGCTCACTGCAACATCCGCCCCCTGGGTTCACACCATTCTCCCGCCTCAGCCTCCCAAGTAGCTGGGACTACAGGCACCCACCACCACGCCCGGCTAATTTTTTGTATTTTTAGTAGAGATGGAATTTCACCGTGTTAGCTAGGATAGTCTCAATCTCCTGACCTCGTGATCCACCCACCTCTGCCTCCCAAGGTGCTGGGATGACAGGCGTGAGCCACTGTGCCCAGCCTTTTTTTTTTTTTTTTTTTAGAACAGTCCATTTGTCCCTGGAAAGCTGCATATATATTTGTATATAATAATGTTGGAATTTCATTTATTTATTTATTTATTTTTTGAGACAAAATCTCACTCTTGTCCACCAGGCTGGAGTGCAGTGGTGTGATCTCGGCTCACGGCAACCTCCACCTCCCAGGTTCAAGCGATTCTCCTGCCTCAGCCTCCTGAGTAGCTGGGTTGACAGGCATCTGCAACAACGCCCGGATAATTTTTTTGTATCTTTTTTTCAGTAGAGACGGGGTTTCACCATGTTAGCCAGGATGGTCTTGATCTCCTGACCTCGTGATCCACCTGCCTCGGCCTCCCAACCCAAAGTGCTGGGATTACAGGCATCACCCACCATGGTGGCCCTTTTTTTTTTTTTTTAGAACAGTCCATTTGTCCTTGGAAAGCTGCATATATATTTGTATATAATAATTTGGAATTTCATTTATTTATTTATTTATTTTTTGAGACAAAATCTCTCTCTTGTCGCCCAGGCTGGAGTACAGTGGTGTGATCTCCCGCCTCATGGGTTCAAGCGATTCTCCTGCCTCGGTCTCCTGAGTAGGAGGTTTGTTACATGGGAATATTGTGTGATGTTCGTGTTTGGGGTACAAGTGATCCCCTCACCCTGATACTGAGCATAGTAACCAGGAGGTTGCCCTGCCCTGCCCTGCCTTGCGTTTCTTTTCTTTTCTTTTCTTTGCTTTTTTTTTGTTTGTTTTCTTTCTTTCTTCTTCTTTTTTTTTTTTTTTTTTTGAGACAGACTCTCACTTTGTTGCCCAGGCTGGAGTGCAGTGGTGGAATCTCAGCTCACTGCAACCTCCAGCTCCCGGGTTTGAGCAATCCTCACCCCTCAGCTTCCCAAGTAGCTGGGATTACAGGTGTGCACCAGCACACCTAGCTAATTTTAAAAATAAAATTGTAAAGATGACGTCTTGCCATGTTGCTAGTCTCAAGCTCTTGGGCTCAAACCTTCCACCTGCTACAGCCTCTTAAAGTGCTGGGATTACAGGTGTGAGCCACCTCACCCGGCCAAACACGCCAGACACTTTGCATTTGCTCAATAAGGCTTCGTGACTATTTGAGGTTTTCAACCCTAGCCTCCCTCCCTTCCTCCCTCCCTCCCTCTCTTCTGCTAGTCCCCCAGTTTCTGTTGTTCCCATGTTTATATCCACGTATATCCAACACTTAGCTCCCACTTATAAGTTGAGAACATGCAGGATTTGTTTCTGTGTTCCTGTGATAATGATCTTAGGATAATATTCCCCAGCTGCATCCAGGTTGCCACAAAGGACATGATTTCTTTCTTCCTTATAGCGTATTCCATGGCAAAGCTACATATTTCAAAGTACTTCAGTGATATAATTCACACCAATACATCAATAACGAGATAAATAAATAACCTAAGGCATTTTTTTCCGTGTTTGCCATCGGAGTAATGGGCACACCCAATCTGGTTGTAATTTTTCTCTCCCAGTTTGCCGAGCAGAGAGGCCCAGCTTTTTCCAATGTGAGTTGGGGCAAATTCACCTGGCTGGTCAGCTCGAAAGACAGAGATTAAGCCGCACTACAGCCAGGTACTGTTTCCAAGAAACTCAAGACTCCTTCCTCTGGCCCTGTGCACAGAGACAGCTGAGGGCTTTACTTTAAGGGCACAAGACGTGCAGAAATGAACAGGTAGCATTCCATAGGAAGAAATATCCTCAGGACGTGTGTGTGTGTGTGTGTGTCTAAGTCTCCTGTGTGTGTATGCATGTGTGTGTGTGTGTGTGTCTAAGTCTCGCTGTGTCGCCCAGGCTGGAGTGCAGTGGCACGATCTCAGCTCACTGCAACCTCCGCCTCATGGGTTAAAGCGATTCTCCTGCCTCAGCCTCCCGAGTAGCTGGATTGACAGGCACCTGCCACCACAACTGGCTAATTTTTTGTATTTTTTTAATAGAGATGGGGTTTCACTGTGTTAGCCAGGATGGTCTCGATCTCCTGACCTCGTGATCCACCCGCCTCGGCCTCCCAAAGTGCTGGGATGACAGGCATGAGCCACTGGCGCCTGGCCTATTTATTTATTTTTGAGACAGAGTCTTGCTCTCTCACCTAGGCTGGAGTGCAGTGGAGTGATCTCGGCTCAGTGCAACCTCCGCCTCCTGGGTTGAAGTGATTCTCCTGCCTCAGCCTCCCGAGTAGCCGGGATGACAGGTGTCCACCACCACTCCCGGCTAATTTTTATATTTTTCGTAGAGAAGGGGTTTCACCATGTTGGCCAGGCTGGTCTCGAACTCATGACCTCACGTGATCTGCCCTCAGGGTACCCTCTGGACTTTTAAATAGCAGAATCCCCCTCAAAAAGCACCAGCCACTGTCTCTATAACTGGCCCACAGGGTCTCTTTGGGATGATTTTAAAACCCAGCACAGCGAAGGGCCGGGCGAGGTAGCTCATGCCTGTAATCCCAGCACTTTGAGAGCCCAAGGCGGGTGGATCATCTGAGGTCAGGAGTTCAAGACCAGCCTGACCAACATGATGAAACCCCGTCTCTACTAAAAATACAAAAATTAGCCTGGCGTGGTGGTGGGCGCCTGTGACCCCAGCTACTCGGGAGGCTGAGGCAGGAGAATCACTTGAACCTGGGAGGCGGAGGTTGCAGTGAGCCCAGATCGCACCATTGCAGTCCAGCCTGGCGACAGCAAGGCTTCATCTCAAAAGATAAATAAGTGAATAAATCGCACCATTGCAGTCCAGCCTGGCGACAGCAAGGCTTCATCTCAAAAGATAAATAAGTGAATAAATAAATAAATATAATATAAAATAAAATAAAAACAGTAAAGGAGTGAAGCTCTGAGACAGGCTACAATGTTCATGAATCTGAAAAGATAGCATTCTGTGAAAAAAGGCAAGCCCCAAAAAAACCACAGATTGGGCCGGGCGCGGTGGCTCATGCCTGTAATCCCAGCACTTTGGGAGGCCGAGGTGGGCGGATCACTTGAAGTCAGTAGTTCGAGAACAGCCTGGCCAACATGGGGAACCTTCGTCTCTATTAAAAATACTAAAATTAGCCTGGCGTGGTGGCTGGTGCCCATCAACCCAGCTACTCGGGAGGCTGAGGCAGGAGAATCACTTGAACCCGGGAGGTGGAGGTTGCACTGAGCCGAGATCGTGCCACTGCACTCCAGCCTGGGTGAGAGAGCAAGACTCCATCTCAAAAATAAATAAATAGGCCGGGTGCAGTGGCTCACACCTGTAATCCCAGCACTTTGGGAGTCCGAGGTGGGTGTATCACGAGGTCAGGAGATCAAGACCGGCCTGGCCAACATGGTGAAACCCCATCTCTACTAAAAAAACAAATACAAAATATTAGCCAGGCGTGGTGGCAGGTGCCTGTCAACCCAGCTACTCAGGAGGCTGAGGCAGGAGAATTGCTTGAACCCAGGAGGCAGAGCTTGCACTGAGCCGAGATCGTGCCACTGCACTCCAGCCTGGGTGAGAAAGTGAGACTCCGTCTCAAAAATGAATAAATAGGCCAGGCATGGTGGCTCACGCCTGTCATCCCAGCACTTTGGGAGCCTGAGGCAGATGGATCACGAGGTCAGGAGATCGAGACCAACCTGGCTAACATGGTGAAACCCCATCTCCACTAAAAAAAAAAATACAAAAAATTAGCTGGGCATGGTGGCCAGTGCCTGTCAACCCAGCTACTCGGGAGGCTGAGGCAGGAGAATGGCTTGAACCTGGGAGGTGGAGGTTGCAGTGAGCCGAGATTGCGCCACTGCACTCCAGCCTGGGCAAGAGAATGAGACTCCGTCTCAAAGATAAATAAATAACAATAAATAATTAATAAACACAGTGGAGATGCTCCAAACCCGCTAAGACTAGGCTGTTCCTCCTCGGGGAAAACGTGGGCAGAGGCTGAACCGGGAAGGCCCCGAGCCGTTGCAGGGTGAGTAATTTCCAAGCGTGCAATTTTAAAGAACCGGAGTGCAACAGCTCCCCAAGGCACCCCCGGATTCCCGCAGCGTGCACGTAATTGCAGCCAGACAGTAACCTCGCTGTGGCCTGTGTCCCAGCCCTAACCCTGCACCCTGCTTGGCACTCCCACATATGGGACAATTTTCCCAGCTGATTGCTGGAAACTGATGAAGGGAAGTTATGTGGCCTCTTGTGACGGGCGGTCCCACAGCTGCTCTGGTTGGAGAGAGAGAGAGAGACAGGGGAGGGGGGGAAAGAGAGAGAGACAGGGAAGAGAGAGAGAGAGACAGAGAGGGGAGAGAGAGAGAGATGGGGAGAGAGAGGGGAGAGAGAGAGACAAAGAGGGGGAAAGAGAGAGGGGAGAGAGAGAGACAGAGAGAGGGGGAAAGAGAGAGGGGAGAGAGAGAAAGAGAGAGGGGAGGGGGAGAGAGAGAGAGAGACGGGAGAGAGACAGGGGGGGAGAGAGAGAGACAGGAGAGGGAGGGGAGAGAGAGACAGAGAGAGAGAGATGGGAGAGAGGGAGACGGGATAGAGGGAGGAGAGAGAGAGAGACAGAGAGGGGAGAGAGAGAGACGGGAGAGGGGAGAGAGAGAGACAGAGAGAGAGAGGAGAGAGAGGGGAGAGAGAGACAGAGAGAGAGAGACAGGGAGAGAGAGACAGGGGAAAGAGAGGGGGGAGAGAGACACAGAGAGAGACAGCTCTCCTGGAAGATATTTTCTCTCTGCTTCAATTCCAGGGCATCTTTTGAAAGAAAAGGGATGACACTGGTGGTTTTGCGGAAGGTCAGTGCCAGAGTTGAGGAAGATGTCATTTTGGCAACTCATTGTCGAGTTCTCCAAAAATCAGGGAGGTGGGGAGCTGGAGTCAGGGAGGGAGGAGAGGAGGAAGCACCAGCCACCCACAGTGGGAAGGATCTCTCCTGTCTTCCTCTCCATCTGCCTCACCGTGACCCCATCCCTTGACTTTGTCTTTGCAGAGGGGCATCCTGCCTTTGTCTACAGCTGTTTCTCTCTTTCTTTTGTTGAGAGACAATCTTGCTCCATCACCCAGACTGGAGTGCAATGGAGCAATCATAGCTCACTGCAACCTCACGCTGCTGGACTCAAGCCATCCTCCCACCTCAGCCTCCCAAGTAGCTGGGACCACAGGAGCGTGCCACCATGCCCTGTTAACTTTTAAACATGTTTTGGAGAGAGGGGGTCTCACTATGTTGCCCAGAGCACCATCATGCCCCATTAATTAAAAAAAAAAATTGTAGAGATGGGGTCTTGCTATCTTGTCCAGGCTGGTCTCAAACCCAGAGCACCACCATGCACCATTAATTTAAAAAAAATTTGCAGATGTGGGGTCTTTCTATGTTGCCCAGGCTGGTCTCAAACTCCTGGGCTCCAGCAATCCTCTCATCTCAGCCTCCCAAGTGGCTGGGACCACAGGAACACACCACCATGTCCCATTCATTAAAAAAAAAATCGGGGCCGGGCACAGTGGCTCAGGCCTGTAATCACAGCAGTTTGGGAGGCTGAGGCAGGTGGATCACGGGGTCAGGAGTTCGAGACCATCTTGGCTAACACGGTGGAACCCCGTCTCTCCTAAAAATACAAACAATTAGCCGGGGTGTGGTGGTGGACAGCTGTAGTCCCAGCTACTGGGGAGGCTGAGGCAGGAGAATGGCATAAACCCGGGAGGTGGAGCTTGCAGTGAACTGAGATCACGCCACTGCCCTCCAGCCTGGGCAACAGAGCAAGACTCTGTCTCAAAAAAAAGAAAAAAAAATTTGGAGAGATGGGGCCTCACTGTATTGCCCAGGCTGGTCTCAAACTCCTGGGCTCCAGTGAGCCTTCTACCTTTATTTTATGGAGAGAAATATGCAATTTTTACATACTGCTTTTGTTTTAAAATGCAGCTTGATCCTCAGACAATGAGAGGCAGGCATTTTACAGAAGAGACATCAGAACTTTCTAGAAGGTGGGTGATTTTTCAGTGAGTATTCAGAGAATAAGTTGCAAAACAGAGGAAATGGCAACTTCTGAGCCTAAACTCAAGGGTTGGCCAAGCACAGTGGCTCACACCTGTCATCCCAACACTTTGGGAGGCCAAGGCGGGCGTATCACCTGGGGTCAGGAGTTCGAGACGAGGTTGACCAACACAGTGAAAACCTGTCTCTACTAAAAATACCAAAATTAGCCAGGCATGGTGGTGGGTGCCTGTAGTCACAGCTACTCAGGAGGTTAAGGCATGAGAATCACCTGAACCTGGGAGGCAGAGGTTGCAGTGAGCCGAGATTGTGCCACTGCACTCCAGCCTGGGAGACAGAGCGAGACTCCATCTCCAATACATACATACATATATACATAAAATTAAGAGTTGTTCAGCCATGCTGTCCCCGGTCCCCAAACTCTTAACTTTTTGCGTTTCATAGAAAGTGCTAGGATTTACAAGGATGCCACTGCCCTCGGCAGCCCACTAAGATGAAAGTGAGATGCCACCTGTGATGGTCATTGGAGCACCTTGCCACCCTCCTCAATGGGCACCGGTGAGGAGGGTGACAGGTGCTTGGAGTTCCTGTGGGTTCTGGGATTCCAAGCTGTCACAGCGATAACCCAGGGTCGATGGTTTCCTGAGGAGTTTGGCAAGCCTCAGCCCTTGGATTCATTCCTCAACATTCGTGAAGCAAAACAGACCTTTCAAATCATGTTTAAAACAATTAGCGTGTTTACCCAAACAAAGGTTAAGCCTGCAAAGGAAAAGCGTCTGTAAATGCGATCAAGCATTGCGGCTTTTACAGTTTTCCATGAATCCTTCAAAGCTCATCTTCTTCTTCTTCTTTTTTTTTTTTTTTTTGAGATGGAGACTCGCTCTGTCGCCCAGGCTGGAGCGCAATGGTGTGATCTCAGCTCACCGCAAGCTCTGCCTCCCGGGTTCAAGCAGTTCTCCTGCCTCAGCCTCCCAAGTAGCTGGGATTACAGGCACCTGCCACCACCCCCGGCTAATTTTTTGTATCTTTAGTAAAGATGGGGTTTCACCATGTTGGCCAGGCTGGTGTTGAACTCCTGACCTCAGGCAATCCACCAGCTTCGACCTCCCAAAGTGCTGGGATTACAGATGTAAGGCACCAGCGCCCAGCCTCAAAGCTCATCTTCTAAGGCATGCAGAAACTCAGTCAGCTCCACAGATCTGAGGTCTAAATGAGCAGTGCAACCTTGCTTATGGAGACTCGGGCAGGCAGGGAGAACACAGTCTTGGCCCAGGCCACCAAGGAGGAGGCAAGATGCCAGATGGAGAAGGGGTTGCCCCAAGCCCCAGGTTGACATGGAAGTTGGGAACAGCCAAGCAGAGAATCTCAGGATCTCCATGGAAGCTAAGAACCTTTCATTGGAGATTCAACTTTTGCAGTAAGCAGTGCTGGGTTACATAAGTGCCTAATTAAGACCCTTGGAACTAATTATATAGGACAGAGAGGAGGTGACGGTGAAGACATGAGATTCTAAGCTGTGATGATACTTACCACATGAGAGGATCAAGACCCACCGATGAACTCCTGGTAGTAGAGAGAGGATAGGCAGATAGACAGCTAGCTAGACAGATAGATAGATGACAGATAGATAATTGGTACATAGATTATAGATTCAATAGATAAATACACAGAGAATACATTAGATAGATGACTGGATAGATGGATGAATGAATAGACACAGACATAGATAGATAGATAGATAGGTGGTCTTCATGTAAAGACAAGGTGTTTCTTCTGGAAGATTCATCAGGAAGGCGCCATCTTGGAGGCAAAGAAGAGCCCTCATCAGGGCTGTTTATCTATCCACCTACCTATCTATCAATAGATATTGATAGATAGGTAGGTGGATAGATAGATACATAGATGATTGATTGATAGATGATAGGTGATGAATATATAGATAGATGATAGTTGATAGATGATTGATAGATGATTGATAGAAAGATGATAGATGTTAGATACATAGATGATAGATTGATGATAGGTAGATGATAGATGAATATATAGATAAATGATAGATGATTGATATATAGATGATAGATGATTGATAGAAAGATGATAGATGTTAGATATATAGATACGTAGATAGATAGATAGTAGATAGATCAATTGATTGATAGATGATAGATAGGTAATAGACAGAGAGGAACTCTCCAGTCAGCCTAGACTTAGCTAGTCAAGGTCCCATCTGTGGAGTTTCCAGGTGAACATCATCTCTATTAGCCATTGAGTCCACGTAAATCATGTATCTGCATCTGCCTGGATTTGTTTTCACTGCTAGAACAGAGTGTGTGGTTTATAAAGAGCAGAGATTTATTTACTCCTGGTTCTGGAGGAGAAGTCCAAGATGGAGGCACCAGCAGATTCCATATCTGAGGAGGGCTGTTCTTTGCCTCCAAGATGGCACATTCCTGCTGAATCTTCCAGAAGGAAGAAACACCTTGTCTTTACATGAAGACCAAGGCACCAGCAGATTCCATATCTGATGAGGGCTGTTCTTTGCCTCCAAGATGGCGCCTTCCTGATGAGTATTCCAGAAGGAAGAAACACCTTGTCCTTACATGAAGACCAAGGCACCAGCAGATTCTATATCTGATGAGTGCTGTTCTCTGCCTCCAAGATGGCACCTTCCTGCTAAATCTTCCAGAAGGAAGACACACCTTGTCCTTACATGGTAAAGGTGGAAGACCAAGGGAACTGAATGTTACAGGAAGCCTGTCTCTTTCTGTGCTTCTTTCTTTCTTTCTCTTTCTTTCTTTCTTTCTTCCTTTCTTTCTTTCTTTCTTTCTTTCTTTCTTTCTTTCTTTCTTTCTCTCTCTTTCTTTCTTTTTCTTTCTTTCTTTCTCTCTTTTTTTCGAGAAGGAGTCTTGCTCTATCACCCAGGCTGGAGCACAGTGCTGTGACCTCGGCTCACTGCAACCTCCACCTCCCGGGTTGAAACAATTCTTCTGCCTCAGCCTCCTGAGTAGCTGGGATTACAGGTGCCTGCCACCACACCCGGCTAATTTTTGTATTTTTAGCAGAGACGGGGTTTCACCATGTTGGCCAGGCTGATCTTGAACTCCTGACCTCATGATCCACCCGCCTCGGCCTCCCAAAATGCTGGGATTACAAGCATGAGCCACCGTGTCCGGCCAGGAAGCCTCTTTCCTAAGGACCTTAAGCCCATTCATGAGAAAGATGCCATCATGGCCTGATCACCCCTTTTTTAATTCATGTTATATTATGTTATTTTGGTTTTGTTTTTTATTTTTTTGACACAAGGTCTGGCTATATCACCCAGGCTGGAGTGAAGTGGTATCATCTCAGCTTACTACAACCTCTGTCTACTGGGCTCAAACGATCTTCCCACCTCAGCCTCCCAGGTAGCTAGGACTACAGGCATGCACCACCATGCCCAGCTCACTTTTGTAGTTTTTATAGAGACAGGGGGTTCATGATGTTGCCCAGGCTGGTCTCAAACTCATGAGCTCAGGCAATCTTCCTTCCTCCGACTCCCAAAGTCCTGGGATTACAGGCCTGAGCCACTGTGCTGCCCCTATTTTTTTTTTAGTTTTAATTTAATTTTTATTTATTTTTTATGTATTTATTTATTATTATTATTTTGAGACGAAGTCTTGCTCTGATGCCCAGGCTTGAGTGCATTGGCATGATCTCGGCTCACTGCAACCTCCACCTCCTGGCTTCAAGCAATTCTCCTGCCTCAGCCTCCCAGTAGCTAGGATTACAGGCACTTGCCACTACGCCCGGCTAACTTTTGTATTTTTAGTAGAGACAGGGTTTCACCACGTTGGTCAGGCTGGTCTCGAACTTCTGAGCTCAGGCAATCTGCCTGCCTCTGCCTCCCAGAGTCCTGGGATTACAGTCCTGAGCCACTGTGCAGCTCCTCTTTTTTATTTCAATTTTTATTTATTTTTATGTATGTATTTATTTTTTTTTTTTGAGACGAAGTCTCACTCTGTTGCCCAGGCTGGAGTGCAGTGGCATGATCTCGGCTCACTGCAACCTCCGCCTCCCAAGTTCAAGCTAGTCTCCTGCCTCAGCCTCCTGAGTAGCTGGGACTACAGGCGCCCACCACCACGCCCGGCTAATTTTTGTATTTTTAGTAGAGACGGGGTTTCACCACGTTGGTCAGGCTGGTCTTGAACTTCTGACCTCTGGTGATGTGCCCACCTCAGCCTCCCAAAATGCTGAGATGACAGGCGTGAGTCACCGCACCCGGCCTCTTTGCTTTTCTTAAGTGACTCCATGGGGGACCCATGCAGCCAGCAGCATCTCGGCTTTTTCTCCCTGGCAGGTGTCTGCGGGAAACCAGCATCCCAGTTAACTTCAGATGCGAGCGTGTTGATTATACACGCTCAGGGCCCCACATTAGGGAAGTTTGTGAGTCACAGCCCCACACGGGGTCGCCCAGGGATCAACAAGATCCACAAACCAGCATGGTTAGGATAAGTGGTTTCACAGTCCTTTTTTTTTTTTTTTTTTTTTTTTTGAGATGGAGTCTGTCTTGCTCTGTCACCCAGGCTGGAGTGCAGTGGCGTGATCTCGGCTCACTGCAACCTCAACCTCCTGGGTTCATGCCATTCTCCTGCCTCAGCCTCCTGAATAGCTGGGACTACAGGCTCCCACCACCACGCCCGGCTAATGTTTTTTTGTATTTTAGTAGAGACAGGGTTTCACTGTGTTAGTCAGGATGGTCTCGATCTCCTGACCTCATGATCTGCCCGCCTCGGCCTCCCAACGTGCTGGGATTACAGGCGCGAGCCACTGTGTCACCCTTTTTTTTTCTTCTTTTTAATTCCTTTTTCTGAGACGGAGTCTCGCTCTGTCACCCAGGCTGGAGTGCAGTAGCGCGATCTTGGCTGACTGCAACCTCCGCCTCCCAGGTTCACTCCATTCTTCTGCCTCAGCCTCCTGAGTAGCTGGGACTATAGGTGCCCGCCACCACGCCCGGCTAATTTTTTTTTTTTTTTTTTTTTTTGGATTTTAGTAGAGATGGGGTTTCACCGTGTTAGCCAGGATTGTCTCTATCGCCTGACCTTGTGATCTGTCCGCCTCGGCCTCCCAAAGGGCTGGGATTACAAGCATGAGCCACAGCGCCCAGCCCCTTACAGTCCTTTTTAACTCACTTCTAGAAGAAACCATCTCAGCCGCTTTTACACATCTGCAGCTGAGACAAGTGTGGGGCACAGGTTTCCCTGCTGACCCAGGGAAGGGATCAAATTGCTGTGTCCACTTTGCAACACCAGCATCTACCAGGTACTGCGAGGCAGAAGCTCAAAACCATGCATGACTTTCCTTGGCTTTTTTTTTTTTTTTTAAATAAACCTCTGTTCAAAAATAAACAACACGTTTTTCTGAGCAGCCTGAACCTGTTCCCAATTTCTTGTCCACAGAATAAAAAATATACAAGTGCATTATTTTAAGGGTGACTCTAGCTGCCTTTCTGGGGGGAGAAAAACGGCACCTGCCTGGAGCCAGAAGCGTGTTCGGAGTGTTTGATGGCGTTTGATGTTAAGGCAGGGGCCACCTGGGTCGGCCTGTCATCGAATGACGTTTTCACACCAGTCCCCAAAACAGGAGATCTGGAAAATCTGACATCCAAGGTTTTAGATCTTGGCTTAGAAAAATAGACATTCCAAGATGCCTGAAGTGTTTAAGCGGCTATTGCTAATTGGATAGTGTTGACTGTGGAAGTAATGGATCCGAAATTGAAATGGGAGATTAGATGATTAGACGTATTCTCCAGACGCTTACAAAAACAATTATGTGTGTGCCTGTGTGTGTGGAGAGAGAGAGAGAGAAAGGTATATAGACAGACTGGGCGCAGTGGCTCACGCCGCTAATCCCAGCACTTTAGGAGGCCAAGGCGGGCAGATCACCTGAGGTCAGGAGTTTGAGACAAGCCTGGCCAACATGATGAAAACCTGTCTCTACTAAAAATACAAAAATTGGCTGGGCGTGGTGGTCTGTAAAAAATTGGCTGGGCCTGTAGTCCCAGCTACTCGGGAGGCTGAGGCAAGAGAATCACTTGAACCCGGGAGGTGGAGGTTGCAGTGAGCTGAGATCGCGCCACTGCATTCCAGCTTGGGTGGCAGAATAAGACTCTGTCTCAAAAAAAGCAAAAAAGGATATATAGATAGACAATAGACATATTCTATTACAGATGGAAAGAAATAAACTAAATAGGTTAAACTAGATAGGAATAGATAACTGTTAGAACGAGATAGATGGTAGGTATATAATTAATAGAAAAGACATAAATTAGGACAATTAAATGATGGACCTAGGTAAATACATAAGTGATAGATAGATAACAGATATATTATTAATACATAGGAATAGGTGAGTTAGATTACATAAATGATAAGAGATAGGTAGATAAATATATGACAGATATATATAGAGATAACTGGATAGATGCATAGATGATAGAGAGCTAGATAGGCAGATAGTAGAGGGATGATAGGCAGATAGATACAGGGATAGATGATAGGTAGACAACTGATACATAGATTATAGATTTGATACATAAATATATAGATAAATGGATGGATAATAGAGGATGGATCTATAGTAGATGATAAATAGTAGAGAGCTGATAGGTAGATAGACAGCTAGCTAGCTAGATGGATAGATGATTGGTAGACGGATAATTGATACATAGATTATAGATTCAATAGGTAAATACATATATAGATAGATGGACAGCTGGATGGATAATAGATAGATGATGGATATATAGTAGACTATAGATAGTAGAGAGATGGTAGGTAGATAGCTAGCTAGATGGAGAGATGATAGATAAGTGATACACAGATTATAGATTCAACAGATAGATAGATAATGCATTAGATGGATAGATAGATGAATAGATAGCTACAGGGATAAATGATAGGTAGATAGATAATTGATACATAGGTTACAGATTCAATAGATAAATGCATATATAGATAGACGGATGGATAATAGATAGATGATGGATATATGGTAGACTATAGATAGTAGAGAGATGGTAGGTGGATAGACAGCTAGCTAGCTAGATGGAGAGATGATAGGTAGATAAGTGATACATAAATTATAGATTCAACAGTTAGATAATGCATTAGATAGATAGATAGGTGGATAGATGGCTACAGGGATAAATGATAGGTAGATAGATAATTGATACATAGGTTACAGATTCAATAGATAAATGCATATATAGATAGATGGATGGATAATAGATAGATGATGGATATATAGTAGACCATAGATACTAGAGAGATGATAGGTAGATAGACAGCTAGCTAGACGGATAGATGATAGGTAGATAATTGATACATAGATTATAGATTCAATAGATAAATAGATAATACATTAGATGGATAGATAGATCAATAGGTAGATAGGTAGATAGCTACAGGGATAGGTGATAGGTAGATAATTGATACATAGGTTATAGATTCAATAGATAAATATATAAATATAGATAGGTGGATAGATTGATGGATGGATCATAGAGGATGGATATATAATAGATGATAGATAGATGGTAGAGAGATGATAGATAGACAGCTAGCTAGCCAGACAGATAGATGATAGGTAGATAATTGATACATAGATTATAGATTCAATAGATAAATACATTATATAGATAGATAGGTAGATAGGTAAGTTGATAGATAGCTACAGGGATAGATGATAGATAATTGATACACAGATTATAGATTCAATAGATAAATACATATATAGATACATGGATGGATGGATGCATAGATGGATGGATGATAGATAGATGATGGATATATAGTAGATGATAGTAGAGAGATGATAGGTAGATAGACGGCTAGCTAGCCAAACAGATAGATGATAGGTAGATAATTGATACACAGATTATAGATTCAATAGAGAAATACATAGATTAGATAATACATTAGATAGGTAGATAGGTAAGTTGATAGCTACAGGGATAGATGATAGGTAGATAATTGATACGTACGTTATAGATTCAATAGATAAATACATATATAGATAGATGGATGGATGCATAGATGGATGGATGATAGATGATGCATATATAGTAGATGATAGATGATTGACAGATAGATGATAGATGTTAGATAGATTATATATAAATAGATCATTAGGTCGATAGATGATAGATGGGTAATAGATAGACAGAAACTCCCCAGTCTGCCTAAGATATTTTCTGTTATTTTATAAGACATAACCCTCATGAGTTCTTTTGTATCTGCTGCTGCTGTTATTCTGAAAATAGTGTAAAGTTTTGGAGTTTCAGGTACAAGAGGACCCTGCAGATATCAGCCACCTGCTTTTCCCTCCCTTCCTGGGGAGGTTCGGTTCTGCCTAAGATGCACTCTCTGGTACATCCCTGTGGGTCTCAGAGCCGCCCCCTCATTGTCTGCAAAGAGGGAGGTGCGGTACCCACTCCGGGGACCCCCTCCATCCTTGGGGCACTCAGCGTGCGAGTCAGCTTGGCCTTCTCCTTCACAGACAAGTGGCATTGTCACAAGAGAGCGTGGGCCATTCAGAGGACTCTCACCCTCATGAGGCTGGCATTGCATGACACTGCGTTGGAGCCAGAGGCAACCTCAAAACGCATGGGCCCTGCTTCCCTCTTCTCAGAAATGAGGAGAACCTCTGGTAGAGATGACTTTTTGGGGCTCACAGGGTCGGTGCAGGGGGGGTGTCTGGGGCCGAGGTGGGACCCGGCTCTCAGGAGCCTCTTTACACTTCAGGTTGCCTCTGCCGAGCAGATCCTGGGCTGTTGAATCATGGTAGGCAAACCACAGAATGATCTTTTGGGGTGAAACCTCAGGCTTTGTTCACTCACTGGCGTCGTCAAACCACACCTGCAAAGAGCTGGCAAACTATTCCCTAAGCACAGAAATCCTCATGCTTACTTGCGGCCATTCCGAGACCCGCAGGTGGCTAGGGAGAGAGCCATAAGGTATTTCTTGTGGCGGGGGCGGGGGGCCCTCCCTGGCATTCCCAGGGCTGCCCCCAGAACCTGGAATCAAGCAGGAGAAAGAAGGACATAACCGAGAGAAGGCTTCCTCTCCGTGAGGCCGTGGAGTCCGGCCCCGGCGGAAAATAAACTTCTTAATACGATTGAGATCAACAGACAGGGCTTTTCTCTGTGATACATTTAAGCAAATTGAATGCAATTACCTCAATTGAATTCAGAGCAAGGCCTGCCCTGACTTTCCGCTGAAGCGTTCTGCCCGCTTGGAGAGCAGGCTGGGGCACACATGACATCATTTGGACAATTTGCACATATTTATACAATTTGTCATGATGCCGTCTGCACAGGCTGGAGGCTGCGAGGTTTGCCTCCAGCACCGCTGTGAAATCAGGCCTCTGAGAATCACGTGCTGGACATATCTCTTGTGTGTGCTATTTACTTCGAATTCAAGTGTACCTAGTCACTAGTGGGGGGAGTGGGATGGATGTGTCTGTGTGTGTGTGTGTGTGTGTGTGTGTGTGGCGAGCAGAAGATGCAAATCCGTTGATACAAATCAACAAGCAATATTATGGTATAAGGGAGGGAAATAAAGCCAGCAGGTGCTATAATACATGTCAAAAAAAAATCTGTTTTATGCTTATGCCACTGTAAGACAACAGACAGCTGTGTAGAGGTGTGGCTTCAGCGACTGCCGAGGAAGGGTTATTTGCAGGTACAGCCATGGGATGTCAGAGGTGTCTCTATTCTGACCTCAGGCACTGAGGTCCTGCCCACGAATGGCATGGTAGCGTGGGGAATATTTGAAGGAAAACAGAGAGGTGTCTGGATGATCTGTTTTGTTGCAGGGAGCAAACCAGCATAATGCAGGCAGCCTGAACTGAGAAAAGGAGGTTTCCTGATTTCCAAAGACACACTGAGTTCGCTGACATGTATCAGGGAGAAAAGCTCATTCAGGGATCTCTGCTGTATTACAAATTTTAATTTCTCCTGGCGTGGGAGTTCACAGCAGCCTTATGGAGGGAAATTCCTCCAAGTCTGCGTGTCATAAACTGAACTACAGGGTTTAGGGTCCTCAGGCTGCCCAGGGATGCTGGAGGTCCACAGGTCAACTGCAGGGAGATGGATTCCCCAAATGAGCAAGAGGGTTCTGATGCTCAGGAAATAGATTAGTGGCTCCAGGCAGGCGTGGCTTCATGACCGTAAGGAAATGGAAGCAAAGAGTTGTTGGGCATGTAGAACTTTCATTTCTTGCACATTTATTCAGAGACAGAGCGTATGCATTTTTGGTAGAAAATTCAATATTGCTGTTGATCTCAAATTCAAGTGTAGCTGGGCACACATGCATACAGCTGTTTACCTTGAATTCAAGTGTACCTGGGCTGCTGTTTACTTTGAATTCAAGTGTATCTGGGCATGCATGCATACTGCTGTTCACCTCGAATTCAAGTGTAGCTGAGCACACATCTGTTCTCCTGCTTATCTCGAATTCAAGTGTTATCTGGGCATGCCTCGTGCTGCTGTTCACCTTGAAGTCAAGTGTACCTGAGCACGCATCTGTTCTGCTGTTTACCTTGAATTCAAGTGTAGCTGAGCACACATCTGTTCTGCTGTTTATCTCCAATTCAAGTGTATCTGGGCGTGCATCGTGCTGATGTTTACCTCGAACTCAAGTGTAGCTGGGCACACATCGTGCTCCCGTTCACCTTGAATTCAAGTGTACCTGAGTATGCATCCATACTGCTGTTTATCTCAAATTCAAGTGTACCTGGGCACGCATCTTTTCTGCTGTTTATCTCGAATTCAAGTGTAGCTGGGCACGCATGCATACTGCTGTTCACCTCGAATTCAAGTGTAGCTGGGCACGCATGCATACTGCTGTTCACCTCGAATTCAAGTGTACCTGAGCACGCATCTGTTTTGCTGTTTATCTCCAACTCAAATGTACCTGAGCATGCATCTGTTCTGCTGTTTACCTCGAATTCCACTGTACCTGGGTACGCATGCCATAGTTTTATTGGTTAACTAGAGCAATTTGTAAAGCAAACTATCATCATTTTCCCCAAGTTGTAACCCTTGGCAAATCATTTCCCCCAAGTTTCAACTTTGTTGAAATGGAAGCTAAGAAATTCCACACAATGTATATATTCCTGGTAAAGTTTGCCCAGTACCTGAGCCAGCACCTAGGGATGTAAGAGCAGACAGTGGAGGTTGGGGTACAGACAGATTTGGGTGACCCAGACCAAATCTGATCTTCTAGAACCAAGAAATCCCACAGAGACAGGACAAATTGGCCCGTTCGGGGCCAGCGTCCTGCAGGATCCCAGATGCTTATGTTATGTGTATTTTAACACAATTTTAAAAATTGGAAAATAAAACAAAACACCTAGAGCCATGATCTCTAAGGCCATATGTGTTCTGCCCCTATTACTCCTCACTCACTCCATTCCAGCCCCACTGGCCTTTTTCTGGCTCCTCAGACATGCCAAGCACTCCCTGCCTCGGGGACTTTGCAGTGTCTGTTGCCCTCACGTGGAATGCTCTTCCCACAGATCTCTCTATGACTCTCTCTCTCTCACTTGCTCTGCTCTAATGTCTCTTTTTCAGTGAGGCCTTTCCTGATCACCCTACAGAAAAGCACCCAGCAATATTCGCTATTCCTTTTCCTTGCCTTGACTTGGTAGCACTTGCTCCTTGCTGACATATAGAAAGAATATGTGTTTATGCAATGGTGAATGTGATGACCACAGATTTTTCCCCAGCCCTGTTCTAGGCAGAGACTGGGAAATGGGTCATTCCTGTCCCCTATTCCAATTCTCTCCTTCTATAATGGCTTATTTTTCCTTTTTAATGTTCTAACCTAATGTCGAGCAATTTCAGTTGATTTTTTCATAAGCTGGAAGGTCCATGAAATCTCTTTCTATGGCCATTATTTTCTCAAACACTGCAGTGTCTTTTTTCAGTGTTTTCCATATATAATGATATTCCTAGGAATATCTCCTTGGCCTTCCTATCTAAATTCACCCAATGTGGTGTTCTTCATATTTCAAGTGAATTCAATACTGCCTTCATAATTGTTGGCACCTTTAAACTTTTATTGTCCCTGATAGGTAGGTGCTCGTCTTATTGGTTAAATGAATGATTTTGGCAATTTTGCTTTTTAAATTATTTTTATTTTTATTTTGAGACAGGGTCTCAGTCTGTTGCCCAGGCTGGAGTGCAGTGACGTGATCTCAGCTCACTGCAGCCTCGACATCCCAGGCTCAAGCAATCTTCCCACCTCAGCCTCTCAAGTAGTTGGGATTACAGACATGTGCCACAGCACTCCACTAATTTTTTTCTATTTTTGTAGAGACAGGATCTTGTTATGTTTCCCAGGCTGGTCTGTAACTCATACACTCAAGTAATCAGCCCATCTGGGTCTCCCAAAGTGCTGGGATTACAGGCTTCAGCCACAATGCCCAGCCTAAAATGTCTTTTTGATAGAGTGATTTTGAAGATTAAGCAGGCTAGTGGGTCAAGCACGTAGTACAACATTTGAAGCCCAAAGGCAGGGAGTGTGAGCCCCAGGTGGTGGTGGCGGGGATGAAAGGAGAAGCAGGAGGCAATGGGGAATGAGACACTTGAGACTGGGACTCAGGGCTCTTCAGAGAGAGAAGCTTCCAGGTCCTGGAGAAGGGGCGAGACCCATGCGAGTCCCCTGGACGCTCAAAAGGAAGGGCCAGGTTTCCCTGACACAGTGGGCTCCGTGGTCTCCTCCCCTCCTTTTCACCTCAGGAGGGAGGGAAAGAGGGGAAGAGAAGGTCCTGCAGAGGAGGCAGGATGGCCGGTTGAGGGGGGCCTTGGGTGCTTTTTCCCAAGGGCTGCCTCCTGCGGCTGCCCCAGGGGCTTCCTTGAACAAGAATTCCCTGCTCTCCCACTGAGAGCCAGGGTGGGTCCTCTGTCCCTCACCATGAAGTTCAATGAGTATTGGAGAGTCCCCATGAGGTGAAGGGGCTTCAGCCCAACCACTGGTCCCTGCTGCACTCACTCTTCAAGAAGGACCACCAGCTGCCTGATGGTGAGCATGGAGCAGGTCTGAGTGGACCAGACTAGGGCCAAGAAACACACCAAAATTGAAACACAAAGAAATACAAAACATGAACAGACCAATGACAAATAATGAGATCAGAGCTGTAATAAAAAGTCTCCCAGTAAAGAAAAGCCCCAATATTCTATGGCATCACTACTGAATTCTAACAAACATTTAAAGAACTAACACCAATTCTACTGAAACTATTCCACCAAATAGAGATGGGGAATACTTCCAAACTCATTCTATAACACCAGAATTACCTTTATACCAAAATCAAAGACACTTTAAAAAAAGAAAACTACAATATCTCCAATTAATATTGATGCAAAAATCCTCAACAAAATGCTAGCAAACCTTTAAGCAATACATTAAAAATATCATTCTGCATGATCATGTGTGATTTATTACACCCTTGTGATTTATCACAAGGATGCAAGAATGGTTGCAAATCAATCCAAATGATACATCACATCAACAAAATGAAGGAAAATATTATATAATCATTTAAGGCATTTTAAAAAAGCATTTGATAAAATTCAACATCCCATCATGATTAAAAACCCTCAAAAACCTGGGTAGAGAAAGAACATTATTAACATAATAAAAGCCATATATGACATACCCACAGCTAGTATCATACTGACAAGGGAAACACTGAAATCCCCTTCTCTAAGATCTGGAACATGACCAGGATGCCCACTTTCACCACTGTTATTCTCCATAGTACTGGAAGTCCCAGCAAAAGCAATCAGACAAGAGAGAGAAATAAAGGGCATCTAAAGGGAAGAAGACAAATTATCCTTGTTTTGCAGATGACATAATCTTATATTTGTAAAAAACCTGAAGACTCCACAAAAACTACTAGAACTGATAAATTCAGTAGAGTTTCTGGATACAAATCAATATATAAAAATCAGTAGCTTTTTTTTTTTTTTTGAGACAGAGTCTTGCTCTGTCACCCAGGCTGGAGTGCAGTGGTGCAATCTTGGCTCACTGCAAGCTCCGCCTCCTGGGTTCACATCATTCTCCTGCCTCAGCCTCCCGAGGAGCAGGGGCTACAAGAACCCACCATCACACCTGGCTAATTTTTTTTGTATTTTTCGTAGAGACGGGCTTTCATCGTGTTAGCCAGTATGGTCTCGATCTCCTGACCTCGTGATCTGTCCACCTCACCTTCCCAAAGTGCTGGGATTACAGGCGTCAGCCACTGCGCTCAGCAGGAATCAGTAGCATTTCTATATGCCAAGAGTGAACAATCTGAAAAAGAATATAAAAAGAAATACCGTTTATCATAGCCACAAATAGAACTAAATACATAGAAATCAACCAAAGAAGTAAAGGATTTCTACAACAAAAACTATAACACAATCATAAAATAATTTGAAGACACAAAAATTGAAAGATATTCCATGTTCATGGATTGATAGTGTTAGTATGTTAAAATGTCTATATTACCCAAAGCAATTCACAGATTAAATGCAGGAATCACATTAACTGACTTCAAATTATATTACAAAGCTATAGTAACTGTAGCAGCCTGGTACTGGCATAAAAATAGACACATAAACCAATGGAATTGAACAGATAACCCAGAAAAAAATTTTATACATTTTCACTGAACTCATTTTCAACAAAGGTGCCAAGAACTTAAATTAGGGAAAAGACAATCTCTTCAATAAATCGTGCTTGGAAAACTGGATATCTACATGCAAAAGAATGAAATTATAACCCCAACTCTTGCCATATACAAAAGTCAAATCAAAATGGATTAAATACTTAAATCTAAGACCTCAAATTAAAAAACTACTGCAAGAAAACATTGGGGAAAGTCTCTCCAGGTCTTGGCAAAAATGTCTTGAGTAATACCCCACAAGCACAGGCAACCAAAGCAAATATGGACAAACGAAGTTACATCAAGTTAAAAATCTTCTGCATGTCAAAGGAAATGATCAATAAAGTGAGGAGACAACCCACAGAATAGGAGAACATATTTGCAAACTATTCACCTGACAAAGGATTAATAACTAGAACAGATAAGCAGCTCAAACTACTGTATAGGAAAAAAATCTAGTAATCTGATCTTTAAAATGGGCAAAACATTTCAATAAACATTTCTTAAAAGAAGGCATATGAATTGCAAGCAGTTATATTATCAGAAACATGCAAATCAAAACTACAATGAGATATCATCTTACCCCAGTTAAAATGAATTTTGTCCAAAAGTCAGGCAACAGCAAATGCTAGTGAGAATGTGGAGAAATGGGAAGCCTGGTACACTGTTGGTGGAAATGTAAATTAGTACAACCACTATGGAAAACAGCTTGGAGGTTCCTCATAAAACTAAACTAGAGCTTCCATATAATCCAGCAATTTCACTGCTAAGTATATACTCACAAGAAAGGAACTCAGTATGTTGAAGAGATGTCTACATTCCCATGTTTGTTGCAGCATTGTTGAAAATAGCCAAGATTTGGAAGCAACGTGTCAATCAATAGATGAATGGATAAAGAAAATGTAGTATGTATACACAGTGGAGCCAGAAAAAAAGAATGAGATTCTGTCAGTTTTAACAACATGGATGAGGGTTATTATGTTAAATAAAATAAGCCAGGCACAGAAAGACAAACTTTGCATGTTCTCACTTATTTATGGGCACTAAGGATCCCATTGAGTTGAACTCAACGGAGATAGAGAGTAGAAGGATGGTTACCAGAGGCTGAGAAGCATAGTAGGGGGGCAGTTTGGTAGGGCCATGGAGGGAAGTGAGGATGGCTAATGGGTACAAGAAATAGTTAAAAAGAATGAATAAGAGGTAGAGGTACTATTTGATTGCACAACAGGGTATTTGTGCTGATAGCACAACAGTAGTATTTGTACTGATAACAGTTTGTACTGGTAGCACAACAGTAGTACTTGATACCACAACACTGCAATTGTCAGTAATTGACAATTATTATAATCAATAATAATTTAGTTGTACCTTTGAAAATAACTGAAATCATATAATTCAATTTTTGTAATACAGAGTAAATGCTTGAGGAGATGGATACCCCATTTACCATGCTGTGATTGTTACACGTTGCATGCCTGTATCAAAGTATCTCATGTACTCCATTTATACACACAACTACTGTATACCCACAAAAAATAAAAATAAATGTGATATAATAATCAGGTATGGTTTTGCTGGGGTATATATTACATTGTTGTATTTTGCATAGTTTATAGGATTAGGGGGAATAGCTGTGGTAAATTCCCACAGAGGCAGTTGCAAAACTCCCTACACTTCTCTCTCCCATTTGCACTTTAGGTTGTTAAAATCTGCTAAAGCTGTTTCTAATTCACTACTTTGTAGCATTCTTTGGCTTTGTTTTGGAGGACTAGTAAATCAGTTAGCTGATATTGGTTTGAAAACCCTGAATCATAGGTCTTAAGCATTATTTGGAATTCCTTGGCAAACCTAAGGTGTCTTGAATCAGATCAGGAAATCCAAACATCAGAGCACTTAATTCGGACTTGGTGTAAGGTGTATATCTTATGTTTGAACCCACTCTTCCTGTGGGTTTTGTTTTAAAAGAAATGGCTACTATTTTGTCTTCTCCTGTAGCTATTTCTGGACCCTTTGTGGTTTAAGAAGGAATACAGGGAGGAGAAAGAGAAAAAAAATGAAATCATCTGGGCAAGGAAGTTTAGAAAGCAGAGGTTTAGGAGAAGAAAAAGAAGAGACAGTTTCTGGCAGCTTCCTGATTTTAGAAGCTGATTTTGCTACTTTTCTTTAATTCTGAGATAGTTTCAAATATTTTGTTGTTACCTTTCTGGAAAGAAATAAGTTTATCATTTCTACTTTTGGATGTTTTTAGGTGCCAGCTAAAAAACAACCCTCTTTTATTTTCCTTGATGCAGAAACCTAACTTCTCTAATTTAGCATATGAGAAGACCAGTTTGGGAATATTTAAAGTTCTTCACTTTGGGAACCTTAGATGTTGCTCGTCCTTAGTAAAATCCTCCCTTTACATAAATGTTTGCAAGAAGAGGTGCTATAATTATCACACATAAAACCAGCTGGGGTGCCCAAAGGGGGACACTCTCCTTGCCTGTCCTCGATTTTAGAGATTTTTTTTCTCATTTTTCTTTAAAAGGAGTAGTTGAACTGTGGCTTGTCATTTGGTTAGAGGATCAGAGTGTGCCGATTGTGGATGAGACTCCATGGTGTCTATCACTGAGTCATTTCTGTCCTCTTGTATCTCCCAGTTTCTCTGTCTTGGTGTTTATCACCTCCAGGGAGATGCAAATCAAAACAATACCAGACATTACCTTATCTTAAGTAGAATGGCTATAATCAAAATGACAAAAGAGAACAAGTGTTGGCAAGGATGTGGAATAAAGGGAACTCTTATAAACTGTTGGTTTGAATACAAATTAATACAGCCACTATGAAAAACAAGTATGGAAGTTTCTCAACCTAAAATGGAACTTCTGTATGTTCCAGCAATTCCACAACTGGGCATATAGCCAAAAGAAATAAAATCAGTATGTTAAAGAGATAGCTACACTCCCATGTTTATTACAGCACTATTGACAATGGCCAAGATATGGAATCAATCACAGTGCCCATCAAAGAATAAATGGATAAGACAACATGGTATGTAAACATAATGAAGTGCTATTTGGCCACAAATATATGGCATAATAAAATAAATGGCAGAATAAAATTCTGCCATTTAAGACAACATAGATGAACCTGAAGGACATTATGTTAAGTGAAATAAGCCAGACATAGAGAGACAAATAACACAGGAATTTATTAAATGTGGAATCTAAACAAGCTTATCTCTTAGAAGTAGAGAGTAGAGTGGTGGTTACCAGAGCCTGTGGTGGTTAGTGGGGAGGACAGGATGGAAAAATGTTGGTCAAAGAAAACATAATTATTATTAGATAGAAGAAATATATTTTACAAGATCTGTTATGCAGCACTGCAGCCATACTTAATTATGATATATTGCAGTCCTGAAAAATGAAAATGTAGTTGATGTTAAGTGTTTTCACCATAAAAAACAATAACTTTTAGATCATGCATTTGTTAATTAGCTAGATTTAATCATTTTATAATCTATATGTAATTCAAAACATACATAATAAACTTACACAATGTTATTTTCAATTAAAAACAAATTTTTAAATTATGCTTAAAAATTTTTTATTCAAGCTAGAATTTGAATATAGCTAAATATCTTCAATAAATAAGAAAAATTAAAATAATTTCAAAAATTAAAACTAAGAGATTTGCTTGCCAATAGGAGCTGCGTAAGAGTGTACTCAAGAAGAAAATAACATTTTCCTGTATAAAGGTAAAATTAAAATGAAGGGGTGAGAGACAGACCTTGAGAATACAAAATCATAGTGGACATTGAACTGAGGAAAGCACACAGTTCTTGGCACCAAAAAATTAAAAGATATTGAGATATTATAAAAGTACAATTCACATGTTTTATTTAAATCAGAAAGAAAATTATGTGCTTTTTGTATAATTTAATTGATTACAAAGAAATAATTTTTAGAAAATTTTATCACCAACTTGTTAAAAATAGATGGCACTTCCATTGCAACTTTTGCAGAATATTGATGATTCTTTTATCAGATCTGATTAGCACCAGAGGACTGACAGTGGCATAGGCATTGACCACAAACTTGTGGACACCATAGGTGACAGGGCCAATTACCCATAACAGCACTGTGGATGATGACAGGATGAAGTCCACTGAGTACATCAGCACAAAGAAGTTCACCGGCATCAGGATGGTCTTGGTGGCCATTTTCACTAGAGAGGTCCTTAATATAAGGCTGCTGCTGTGAAAGTGCTGGGAGTGCCTCTGATGCCTGGACAAAAGAATGACCATGTATATACTTGAGAGCAGCGTGATTCCTATGAAGAAGGCATCTCTGGATAATGACAGCATAAGAAATAGCGCCCTGATGAGGACATTCACTGGGAAAAATGTGCAATATTTGCTGATATTCAAAATCATCTGGGTCATTGGAATAACCTACAGTGTAGATTATCATGTCACTACTGAAAGACAAATTGCTAAACCAAAAAACGAATAAGCACAGGATATCGTATTTTGTAAATTTATGTTTAAATCTCACCAACCAGGAGGTGCTGGGGCAGATGGTAATGGCCTGGAGCATGCTCAGGAGGCAGGTGGTGCAGATTGAGAGGCCCCTCATCACCTTGTGCAAATAGAAGAAAGCTTTAGGCCGGGCGCAGTGGCTCACGCCTGTAATCCCAGCACTTTGGGAGGCCGAGGCGGGTGGATCACGAGGTCAGGAGATCGAGACCATCCTGGCTAACATGGTGAAACCCTGTCTCTACTAAAAAATACAAAAAAAATTAGCCGGGCATTGTGGCAGGCGCCTGTAGTCCCAGCCACATGGGAGGCTGAGGCAGGAGAATGGCGTGAACCCGGGAGGTGGAGCTTGCAGTGAGCTGAGGTCGTGCCACTGCACTCCAGCCTGGGCAACAGAGTTAGACTCCGTCTCCAAAAAAAAAAAAAAAAAGAAAGCTTTACATCTAAAGTTATTCTGAAAATTCAGTGACTCAAACATGTCTGGAGACAAAAACTCCATTGCAGTGAAGAGCATTACTAGGTGGACAAAGGCCAAATGACAGGTGACCAGGTCATGGGTCTTAGGCCTGTGATCCTGAAAGAATGTAAAAATGTGGAAGAAAAGATGGAAGATGTTGGCTGAGATTCTAATGCTAGCTTGACAATTAAAGGCATTTTTAAAAGATAACATAAGTGAAAACTGTGTTCATCCTAATGGCATAGAAGAAACATATTTTGTAGATCTGAAAAAAAATGACTTCATATCATCAATGTTCTTTCTTCAGTGTTTGAAATTATTACCATCATTATTATTTTTATTTTACTCACTTATTCTTGATTAACCTAGACGCTAAATTCTTGATAATGTACCCCCTGCACTCTTTTCTAAGCCAAATAATTATATATATATATATATAATTATTACTCTCTATATATAATGAATACATTTACAATCATGCCTGTATAGGGTGCACACTATCTATATTCCTAATGCCCTTTGCCCTCCATCTTTAGAAATCAATTTTTGTTATTTTGTGTTCTCTCATTTTATTTTTAGCACCCAATTCAGTGGCAGGCATATAAAATGAATCACATTTGCACAGTTGAATTGAATAAAATGTATGCTAAAGTGGAAAGACTCACTAAAGCAAACAATTAAAATATATCCAATTGAGTCTTTCTCATGATCTATCACTTTGATACGGTTTATTCTTCACTCTTCCATGGTTTTTGATGCTTATGATTCTACTGGGCCCACCATGATAATTCATAATAGTCTTCTTATTTTTCATCAGCATATCAGCAATTTTGATCCCATTTGCAACCTTATATTCTCTTTGCCATGAATTGTAATGTATTTCCAGTATCTAAGAACTTGGATGTAAATATCTTTTTTAGGGAGTGGGGAACATTATTCTGTTTATCCAAACCCTAATTAACTGTATGTCTTAGAAATGGTCCTGATGCTTTCCCAGTTTAGTTCACACCCCAGAGACTTATCATGTGAACTCTCTTCATCTCAGAACAAAATTTTTAATATTTGCCTCTCAGTTATCAACAAGATAAACACTACTTTTAATCATTTTATTTCAACCAAGAGGTTGCATTAAAATAGTCACATGGTTCTTTTTCCTGAGACTTTACTTGATACAGGAATGTCAGTCTCCAATGAGAAAGATAATGCCTCTCAAGTTTTCTTGGGATATCCTCAATACCATAATACCTTGTAAAATTTTGCAGAACAATTTTGCAGTTGCCATTTCATGTTATTTGGCCAGGATTCAGGTATCATTGTATCATTTTGCTTTAATCCATGGGTAAAAACAATTTAGCTTCATGAATGAAATATAAAAAACAGTAAATTAGCACAGATTTGGGGGTGTATGAAGTTGTGTCTGGTTATATATTCAAAGTCATTTATCATTACACTGTCCCCTAAATAAAAATATGAAAGGCAATGCAAACATCTTGACACTTAGTATTCTTGTCTAATAAACACAAGTGACTGAGGTAAAAAATATTGCTCTAAAACCACCAGATATGTTTGATTTTATAAAGGAAATATCATCTAGGTGATTAAATGGTTATTACTCTCTCTACAAAACTTTAGTAAGTGAATCCATGTATCATAAATGTCAGAATCAAACAATGAAAAGTTCCCACCAACATGCGTCTGCACCATCAGCATGGTTGAGTTCTGCTGTCAAGTTGAAATCAGAAAAAAAAAAAAAAAAACAAGGGGAGGCACCAAGATGGCCAAATAGGAACAGCTCTGGTCTACAGCTTCCAGCACTATCAACACAGAAGACAGATGATTTCTGCATTTCCAACTGAAGTACCTGGAACTGGTTGGACAGTGGGTGTAGCCCACGGAGAGGGTGAGCTGAAGCAGGGTGGGGCATCACCTCATCCAGGAAGTACAAGGGGTTGGGGGATTTCCCTTTCCTAGTCAAGGGAAGCCATGACAGATGGTACCTGGAAAATTGGGACACTTCCACCCTAATACTGCGCTTTTCCAACAGTCTTAGCAAATGGCACACACGGAGATTATATCCTGCACCTGGCTCGGAGGATCACATGCCCATGGAGCCTTGCTCACTGCTAGCGCAGCGGTCTGAGATCGAACTGGGAGGCAGCAGACAGGCTGGGGGAGGGGCATCAGCCATTACTGAGGCTTGACTAGGTAAACAAAGCCACCGGGAAGCTTGAACTGGGTGGAGCCCACCACAACTCAATGAGGACTGCCTGCCTCTGTAGACTCCACCTCTAGGGGCAGGGCATAGCTGAACAAAAGGCAGCAGAAACTTTCTACAGCAGAAGTTTCTACAGCCATAAACTTCCCTGTCTGACAGCTCTGAAGAGAGCAGTGGTTCCCACAGAATGGAGTTTAAGCTCTGAGAATGGACAGACTGCCTCCTCAAGTGTGTCCCTGACCCCCAAGTAGCCTAACTGAGAGATACCTCCCAGTAGGGGTCAACTGACACCTCATACAGCCAGGTGCCCCTCTGAGACAGAGCTTCCAGAGGAAGGATCAGGCAGCAACATTTGCTGTTCTGCAATATTTGCTGTTCTGAAGCCTCTGCCAGTGATACCCAGGCAAACAGGGTCTGGAGGGGACCTCCAGCAAACTCCAACAGACCTGCAGCTGAGGAATCTGTTAGAAGGAAAACTAACAAACAAAAGCAATAGCATCAACATCAACAAAAAGGACATCCACACCAAAACCCCATCTGTAGGTCACCATCATCAAAGACCAAAGGTAGATAAAATGACAAAGATGGAGAGAAACCAGAGCAGAGAAGCTGAAAAGTCTAAAAACCACTGCACCTCTTCTCCTCCAAAGTGTCACAGCTCCTCCACAGCAATGGAACAAAGCTGGATGGAGAATGACTTTGATGAGTTGACAGAAGTAGGCTTCAGAAGGTTTGTAATAACAAACTTCTCCAAGCTAAAGGAGGATGTTCGAACCCATCGCAAGGAAGCTAAAAACCTTGAAAAAAGATTAGATGAATGGCTAACTGGAATAAACAGCACAGAGAAGACCTTAAATGACCAAATGGAGGTGAAAACAATGGCACAAGAACTACGTGACACATGCACAAGCTTCAGTAGCCAATTTGATCAAGTGGAAGAAAGGGGATCAGTGATTGAAGGTCAAATGAATGAAATGAAGTGAGAAGAGAAGTTTAGAGAAAAAAGAGTAAAAAGAAATGGACAAAGCCTCCAAGAAATATGGGGCTATGTGAAAAGACCAAATCTACTTATGATTGGTGTACCTGAAATTGAAGGGCAGAATGGAACTAAGTTGGAAAACACTCTTCAGGATATTATCCAGGAAAACTTCCACAACTTAGCAAGGGAGGCCAACATTCAAATTCGGGAAATACAGAGAACACCACAAACATACTCTATGAGAAGAGCAACCCTGAGACACAGAATTGTCAGATTCACCAAGGTTGAAGTGAAGGAAAAAAGGTTAAGGGCAGCCAGAGGGAAAGGTCGGGTTACCCACAAAGGGAACCCCATCAGACTAACAGCGGATCTCTCAGCAGAAACTCTACAAGCCAGAAGAGAGTGGGGGCCAATATTCAACATTCTTAATGAAAAGAATTTTCAACACAGAACTTCATATCCAGCCAAACTAAGCTTCATAAGTGAAGGAGAAAGAAAATCCTTTACAGACAAGCAAATGCTGTGACATTTTGTCACCACCAGGCCTGCTCTACAAGAGCTCCTGAAGGAAGCAGTAAACACGGAAAGAACAACCAGTACCAGCCACTGCAAAAACATGCCAAATTGTAAAGACCATCGATGCTAGGAAGAAACTGCATCAACTAATGGGCAAAATAACCAGCTAACATCATAATGACAGGATCAAATTCACACGTAACAATATTAACCTTAAATGTAAATGGGCTAAATGTTCCAATTAAAAGACACAGACTGGCAAATTGGATAAAGAGTCAAGACCCATCAGTGTGCTGTATTCAGGAGACCCATCTGACATGCAGAGACACATATAGGTTCAAAATAAAGGGATGGAGGAAGATCTACCAAGCAAATGGAAAACAAAAAAAAGCAAGGGTTGCAATCCTAGTCTCAGGAAAAACAGACTTTAAGCCAACAAAGATCAAAAGAGACATAGAAGGCCATTACATAATGGTAAAGGGATCAATTCAACAAGAAGAGCTAACTATCCTAAATATATATGCACCCAATACAGGAGCACACAGATTCACAAAGCCAATCCTTAGAGATGTACAAAGAGACTTAGACTCCCACACAATAATAATGGGTGACTTTAACACCCCATTGTCAACATTAGACAGATCAACGAGACAGAAAGTTAACAAAGATATCCAGGATTTGAACTCAGCTCTGCACCAAGAGGACCTAACAGACATCTACAGAACTCTGTACCCCAAATCAACAGAATATACATTCTTCTCAGCACCCCATCTCACTTATACTTAAATTGACCACATAGTTGGAAGGAAAGCACTACGCACCAAATATAAAAGAACAGAAATCACAACAAACTGTCTCTCAGTCAACAGTGCCATCAAATTAGAACTCATGATTAAGAAACTCACTCAAAACGGCCCAACTAGATGGAAACTGAACAACCTGCTCCTGAATCACTACTGGGTACATAATGAAATGAAGGCAGAAATAAAGATGCTCTTTGAAACCAACGAGAACAAAGACACAACATACCAGAATCTCTGGGACACATATAGAGCAGTGTGTAGAGGGAAATTTATAGCACTAAATGCCCACAAGAGAGATCAGGAAAGATCAAAAATCGATACCCTAACATCACAATTAAAAGAACTAGAGAAGCAAGAGCAAACACATTCAAAAGCTAGCAGAAGGCAAGAAATAACTAAGATCAGAGCAGAACTGAAGGAAATAGAGACACAAAAAGCCTTCAAAAAATCAATGAATCCAGGAGCTAGTTTTTTGCAAAGATTGACAAAATAGATAGACCACTAGCAACACTAATAAAGAAGGAAAGAGAGAAGAATCAAATAAACACAATAAAAAATGATAAAGGGGATATCACCACCGATCCCACAGAAATACAAACTACTATCAGAGAATACTATAAACACCTCTATGCAATAAACTAGAAAATCTAGAAGAAATGGATAAATACCTTGACACATACACCCTCACAAGACTAAACAAGGAAGAACTTGAATCCTTGAATAGACCAATAACAGGCTCTGAAATTGAGGCAATAATTAATAGCCTACCAACCAAAAAATGTCCAGGACCAGATGGATTCACAGCCGAATTTTACCAGAGGTACAAAGAGGAGCTGGTACCATTCCTTCTGAAACTATTCCAATCAATAGAAAAAGAGGGAATCCTCCCTAACTCATTTTATGAGGCCAGCATCATCCTGATAACAAAGCCTGACAGAGACACAACAAAAAAAGAGAATTTTAGACCAATATCCCTGATGAACATCGATGCAAAAATCCTCAATAAAATACTGGCAAACCAAATCCAGCATCACATCAAAAAGCTTATCGACCAAGATCAAGCTGGCTTCATCTCTGGGATGCAAGGCTGGTTCAGTGTATGCAAATCAACACACATAATCCAGCATATATACAGAACCAATGAAAAAACCACATGATTATCTCAATAGATGCAGGAAAGGCCTTTGACAAAATTCAACAACGTTTCATGCTAAAAACTCTCAATAAATTAGTTATTAATGGGACATATCTCAAAATAATAAGAGCTATCTATGACAAACCCACAGCCAATATCATACTGAATGGACAAAAACTGGAAGCATTCCCTTTGAAAACTGGCACAAGACAGGGATGCCCTCTCTCACCACTCTTATTCAACATAGTGTTGCAAGTTCTGGCCAGGGCAATCAGGCAGGAGAAAGAAATAAAGGGCATTCAATCAGGAAAAGAGGAAGTCAAATTGTCCCTGTTTGCAGATGACATGACTGTATATCTAGAAAACCCCATCATCTCAGCCCAAAATCTCCTTAAACCGATAAGCAACTTCAGCAAAGTCTCAGGATACAAAATCAATGTGCAAAAATCACAAGCATTCTTATACACCAATAAAAGACAAACAGCGAGCCAATTCATGAGTGAACTCCCATTCACAATTGCTTCAAAGAGAATAAAATACCTAGGAATCCAACTTAAAAGGGATGTGAAGGACCTCTTCAAAGAGAACTACGAACTACTGCTCAATGAAATAAAAGAGGATACAAACAAATGGAAGAACATTCCATAAAGTTCATATGGAACCAAAGAAGAGCCTGCATTGCCAAGTCAATCTTAAGCCAAAAGAACAAAGCTGGGCCGGGCGCGGTGGCTCACGCCTGTAATCCCAGCACTTTGGGAGGCCGAGGCAGGTGGATCACGAGGTCAGGAGATTGAGACCATCCTGGCTAACATGGTGAAACCCCGTCTCTACTAAAAATACTAAAAAGTAGCTGGGCGTGGTGGTGGGCGCCTGTAGTCCCAGCTACTCGGGAGGCTGAGGCAGGAGAATGGTGTGAACCCAGGAGGCGGAGCTTGCAGTGAGCCGAGATCGCGCCACTGCACTCCAGCCTGGGTGACAGAGCGAGACTCCGTCTCAAAAAAAAAAAAAAAAAAAGAACAAAGCTGGAAGCATCACGCTACCTGACTTCAAACTATACTACAAGGCTACAGTAACCAAAACAGCATGGTACTGGTACCAAAACAGAGATATAATCCAATGGAACAGAACAGAGCCCTCAGAATTAATGCCGCATATCTACAACCATCTGATCTTTGACAAACCTGACAAAAACAAGAAATGGGGAAAGGATTCCCTATTTAATAAATGGTGCAGGGAAAACTGGCTAGCCATATGTAGAAAGCTGAAACTGGATCCCTTCTTTACACCTTATACAAAAATTAATTCAAGATGGATTAGAGACTTACATGTTAGACCTAAAACCATAAAAACCCTAGAAGAAAACCAAGGCAATACCATTCAGGACATAGGCGTGGGCAAGGACTTCATGTCTAAAACACCAAAAGCAATGGCAACAAAAGCCAAAATTGACAAATGGGATCTAATTAAACTAAAGAACTTCTGCACAGCAAAAGAAACCACCATCAGAGTGAACAAGCAACCTACAGAATGGGAGAAAATTTTTGCAACCTACTCATCTGACAAAAGGCTAATATCCAGAATCTACAATGAACTCAAACAAATTTACAAGAAAAAACAAACAACCCCATCAACAAGTGGGCGAAGGATATGAACAGACACTTCTCAAAAGAAGACATTTATGCAGCCAAAAAACACATGAAAAAATGCTCACCATCACTGGCCATCAGAGAAATGCAAATCAAAACCGCAATGAGATACCATCTCACACCAGTTAGAATGGCGATCATTAAAAAGTCAGGAAACAACAGGTGCTGGAGAGGATGTGGAGAAATAGGAATGCTTTTACACTGTTGGTGGGACAGTAAACTAGTTCAACCATTGTGGAAGTCAGTGTGGCCATTCCTCAGGGATCTAGAACTAGAAATACCATTTGACCCAGCCATCCCATTACTGGCTATATACCCAAATGATTATAAATCATGCTGCTATAAAGACACATGCACACGTATGTTAACTGTGGCACTATTCACAATAGCAAAGACTTGGAACCAACCCAAATGTCCAACAATGATAGACTGGATGAAGGAAATGTGGCACATATACACCATGGAATACTATGCAGCCATAAAAAATGATGAGTTCATGTCCTTTATAGGGACATGGATGAAGCTGGAAACCATCATTCTCAGCAAACTATGGTAAGGACAAAAAACCAAACACCACATGTTCTCACTCATAGGTGGGAATTGAACAATAAGAACACATGGACACAGGAAGGGGAACATCACATACCGGGGACTGTTGTGGGGTGGGGGGAGGGGGGAGGGATAGCATTAGGAGATATATCTAATGCTAAATGACAAGTTAATGGGTGCAGCACACCAACATGCCACATGTATACATATGTAACAAACCTGCACGTTGTGCACATGTACCCTAAAACTTAGAAAAGTATAATAATAATAATAATAATAATAATACATTTTAAAAAAGAGAATTTCTTTGTTAGTTTTCATCACAATGATTGATCTGTCTAAAGCTGTCAGTGGGATGTTCAAATCCCCCACTATTTTTTTTTAAATTATACTTTAAATTTTAGGGTACATGTGCACAACGTGCAGGTTAGTTACATATGTATACATGTGCCATGTTGGTGTGCTGCACCCAGTAACTCACCCCCACTATTATTGTGTGGCTGTCTAAGTCTTTTTGTAGGTTTAGAAGTATTTGTTTTATGAATAAGAGTGCCCTAATGTTGGATGCCTATATTTTCAGGATTTTTATGTCTTCTTGTTGAACTAAATGCTTCATCATTATGTAATGCCTTTTTTTTTTTTTTTTTTACTGTTGTTGGTTTAAAGTCTGTTTTATATGACATAGCAATAGCAACCTTTGGTCTTTTTGTTTTTCATTTGTATGAGAGATCTTTCTCCAACCCTTTCGTTTCATCCCATGGATGGCATTACATATTTAGATAGGTCTCTTGAAGATAGTATATGGTTGAGTCTTCCAACTTACCACTCTGTCCCTCTTAACTGGGGTGTTTGGACCATTTACATTCAAGGTTAATATTGATATGTGAGATTTGTATCTTGTCATTGTTTTGTTAGCTGGTTGTTTTGTAGATTCAACTGTGTAGTTGCTTTACATGGTCTTTGGGCTATGTATTTAAGTGTGTTTTATGTTAGCAGGTTTTATTTTTCATTTCCCTAAAGAACCTCTTGTAAGGCTAGTGTAATGGTAACAAATTCTCTTAGCATTTTCTTGCCGGGAAAGGATTTTATTTCTTCTTTGCTTATGAAGCTTAGTTTGGCAGGATATGAAATTATTGGTTGGAATTTATTTTCTTTAAGGATGCCGAAAATAGGCTCCTAAGATTTTAAGGATTGTAAGGTTTCTGCTGATAGGTCTACTGTTAGCCTAATAGAGTTCCCTTCGAAAGTGACCTGACCCTTTCCTCTAACTCCTGTTAAGGCTTTTATTTTCATGTTGACCTTGGAGAATCTGATAACTGTGTCTTGGTGATTGTTGTCCTGTATAGCACTTCACAATGGTACTCTAAATTTCTTGAATTGGCATGTTGGCCACTCTAATGTGATTGAGGATATTTTTGTGTGGATTATATTCCCAACAACTTTTCCAATTTTTTTTTTTTTTTTAGCTGGAGTCTCGCTCTCTCCCCCAGGCTGGAGTTCAATGGCACAACCTTGGCTCACTGCAACCTCCACCTCCCAGGTTCAAGCAATTATGCTGCCTCAGCCTCCCAAGTAGTTGGGACTACAGGCATGCACCACCACACCTGGCTAATTATGTACTTTTAGTAGAGACTGGGTTTCTACATGTTGGTCAGGCTGGTCTCGAACTCCCAACCTCAGGTGATCAGCCTGCCTCAGCCTCCCAAAGTGCTGGGGTTAGAGGCATGAGCCACCATGCCCAGCCTGTTTTAACTCTTTGATTATCTGAATCTTCCAATTCCCCCCAACCACCAGTGAATTATTTCTGCTAATTTTTTTTTGTTTGTTTTTGAAAAGAGAATGATGGAAACCCACCCTGTTCCAGTGGGAGAGTACAGGGATTCCCTGGAAAGACTCTTGCTTAGAGCCCTCAGACCAGAGTTTAGGTCCAGGGGTCCACTTGGTGACTCAGGAGAAACCCTGGATCCCACCTCAAGGAATCTTGGATCCCCCGGTGGGGGTCTCAGAAGCAGGAGGCTGCTGGGCCACGGCAGGGACAAGGCTTTCTCCGGCACCCCCATGCAAGGTTCCTCCATAGAAAGAAATCATGTTGCCCATTGTGCAGCAGGCATGCCATCCCAGGCCCCTGAGTCCCCTAGGGGACATCCCCGCTCTGCCAACCGTGTGAATACACTCTACCTCCCAGCCTCTGCCATGTCACAGATGACTTGAGGCTTCAGATGAGTGACTCCCCAGAGTCACATGGGCCTATGCTTGGGTCCCAGCCTCTTCTATGACCCTTGAGGTGGCTCTCAGCATAGGAGGCTGATTTCTAGGCCTCTATGTGCTGTTCTGTGAATGGGACAGGTAACAGACCTCTATGGCAGGCATGAAATGCCAAGCGCCCACCACAAGGCCTGGCAACAAACTCTCAGGAAATTCAGGTCATTCTCTGGGAGTGGCCACAGATGCTTCTCAGAACCCCAACCCCTGGCACTGCTCCAGCCCATGCTGGACCCTTCATCATCCAGATGTCCCAGGCCCACAAGTATCTGAAAGCTCAGGTGGCACTTGTGGCCCACTGTGTGACCCTAAGCATACCTCCATGTTCTCTGGGCTGAGTCTCTGAGCCACCACAGCTCTGCAGAGCCCAGGCTGTGGGCTCCAGCCCCTGACCTCCAGCTTGACTTACTAAATGTAATCTCCAGGGCTAATTTTAATCCTGGGCAGGAATTGGACACATTCCCATGGCTAGGATGAGTCCCTGGAGGCTGGAGGTGACACCATCCCACAGGACCCAGTGCCAAGATAATCTCCCAAATGACCCCTATGCCTGTGGTCTCATGAGAGCAGGGACTGGGGCTGAGCTTGGGCCTGAGTCTCTTGAGCATAGAAGGCTCAACTAAGCCCCTTCTCAAGCTGTCCCAATTTTAGTTATAGGGACACTATGGCTAGTGCAGAGGTCACATGACAGGGGAACCCCGAGAGGCAGGAAGTTGGGGGCCTTTCTGGACTGATGTCCTAGAGCTGAGACAGGAAGTGAATTCCATGCAGAAGAAGCAGCAGGTACAAGGATCCCAAGGGGGAGAGAAACAGCAGTGAGGTTGGAGTGGGTGGGGAGGGCAAGAGGCCACAGAGGCTGGGCCACACTGGGCCTTCTGAGCTGCAGAAGGTTCTGGGTTTTAGTCTAAGAGCAAAGACGAGCTATGAGAGGGTTTTGAGGAGAGAAGGGATTGGGCTGATTTATCATTTTAACACGCAGCTCATGGCTACCATGGAAAGCAGGACTATCAGGGCTGGGGTGGAGATGGCAGGAGGCTGGAGATGAGGTCAGGGCTGTGTCCATCTGAGCAGAGCCTGGGGCGGTACCCTCTCTGTGCTGGTCTGTACCTCACACTGTAAGTCACTGGATCCCACGGCTTATTTGGCCCTCCAGAACATCAGGAGGTCCCCCACCAACTCTGGTGCGAGGTGACAGGTGCAAATGAGTTGATGCGGGGCTTAACTCTCCTGGCCCCCCATGACACTGGAACTCTCCTGATCCCATCACCAAAGAACCAAGCTGTCCCCTACTCTGCCCCTGAGAGATCAAGCTCTAATCATGGCCTCCCTTGCTCACACATTCTCCATGGTTCCACATTGGCCTTGTAAGAAAATTTCTGCATCCAGCCTGACATTCAAACACCTTGCCCTAATCAGCTCCTGCCTACTTCTCTCTATCTTTGACAAATATTTCTGTCTAGAAGGTCCTTTTTTCCCTTCTTCACCTAGCCAACTCCTATTCACACTTCAGAACTCAGCTCAGGTCAGACGAGGTGGTTCATGCCTGTAATTCCAGCACTCTGAGAGGCCAAGACAGGAGGATTACTTGAACCCAGGAGTTTGAGACCAGCCTGAACAACATGATGTAACCCCATCTCTACAAAAAATACAAAAATTAGCTGTGTGTGGTGGCATGTGCCTGTAGTCCCACCCTGAAGTAGGAGGATCAATTGAGCATGGAAGGTCAAGGCTGCAGTGAGCAGTGATTGTGCCACTGCATTTCAGACTGAGCTACAGAGAAAAAAAAACTCAGCTCAAGAACAAGCATTCCTCCAAGAAGCCCTCCCTGTTGTTCCTCTGGAATCCCACAGTCCCCATCCTTCCCCTGTAGTTCTGACCCCATGGGGCTGGCAGTAGATATATCCAACTTTGTCTCCCCTAGACTAGACAGCCCTCTAGATCAGGCCTAGGAGTGGACAGTAAAATTTAGAGAGTGCAACAGGTGAAGAGAGACGTGACTGACTCCCTCCTCTTTAGCTTCCCTTGACAGCTTCCTCTCAGACTGCCCCAGCTGATATCCTGCCCAGAAACACACATGCTTGCAAATCCAGCCACTAACCATTGACCTGTCTTGGACTCAAGTGTGAAGAGCCAGCCAAGGAATGCAGACCTGGAAGCCTAGGGTGTATGTGTGTGTATTTGTAGTCAAGTGACAATCCCACCCAAGCTCCAGACAGACCCTGGCGGCCCATTCTGCAGATGTTGGTGAGGTTGGTATTTCTGTGGAGGTGTCAGCAAAGGTTGAATGTGCCAGGCATGAGGCAAAGGCCAAGGTTTAGGGGCACTTCTACACACCCACCTGCCCCCTTGCCTTGTCCAGCCAGAAAGCAGAGAGCAGTGGCATCTGCCCAGCACAGAGGCAGATGGGTGGATCCACTCACCCGAGGATAGAGCAGGGAAGATGGGACAGGAGAAATCCAAGAGGGCTTCTCAGGGGAGGAGGCGTGTAGTTTGGCTTAGATACAGAGGCTAGACAGGGGCCTGAGCAGATGAGTAGGGGACTGGGCATTTGAAGCCAAGAGTCTTGCACCTCCCTACCCCTTTCTTTGCACCCTCATACTCGAGCATTTATTAGCAACTTGTGCTAACCACTGAGCTAAGCTGACCTCCAAGTAATTAGAAAGCTTAAGTAAACCAACATCTGTAGATGAGAAAGGTGAATGAGGACCTACTGTTACACAGGCAAGGTAATTTGAGGCTGCAATGAGCTATGAGCAACTGTGTTCCAGCCTGGGAGACAGAATGTAAAAAAATAGTAATAACGGAAAGTATACATCAATCTCAACTTTTTTTAAAAAGGCAGATGGTTTTACAGTTGTTTTATCAAAACTCAAAGAACAGGAAAGCCCAAATTATTTCAACAAAGTCGGACCTTTTAAACAGATGATAGCTGCCCAAGTCATTTTTATGAAACTTCTTTATATCAAAACCTAAGTCTAAAAAGAGAAAAGTGTTGACCTTGATACGGGCTGTGTTAGGCAGAGATTTCAATGAAGTCCTCTCTGAAGAGGTGACATTTGATCTGAGACCTGAAGCACCAGAAAGAGGCAGCCAAGCCAGGAAGAGGCAGGAATGGGAAGGTCTAGGGAAAGACTGGTCCTGGCAGGCGGAACTGCAGTGGCAAAGGCCCAGCGGTGATCAGGAGCTTGGTATTTGGAAAAATAAAGAGTGTGTGTGACTGGACAGCGTGAGCAAGTGGGCAGAGGAGGGGATTGTGATAGGGTGTGCACTGGTCAGGCCACCTAGGTGCTGGAGTCCACAGTGAGAAGCATGGGCTTGACTCTGAGGGCAAAGGAGAGCCACGGAGAGTTTGGGTAAAGGGGAAAGTTGGCATTTAATTTTATAGCTTTTTGAAGTTTGTTTTGGTTTCTTAGAAACAATGTCTCAGTCTGTTACCCAAAATGGGGTGCAGCTCAAAATATTGTCCAATTTATCTTGTGATTTTTTTTTTTATCCAATGATTTAGAGGTGGGTTGTTAAATTTTCACATATTTTCAGATGTCCAATATTTCCTACTGTTGTTAGTTTCTAATTCTGTTTCAGTCAGATAACTTACTTGTTTTCCCTGTCTCTCCTGTCTTCTGATCCTGTTTTTCCATTGACTACCATTTTTAAAAGAAACTTATTTCAGTGTGTCATTTACAATCCTATTTTAATTTTTTGCTCTATCTCTGAAGTGGTTGTTCCAGGGATTATAATGTGCTTTTCCATTTTTCCAACGAATGAAGAACGAAGTGATCGACTTCTTGCCTCTGCTGGGGCTCTGAAGCGCTGCCCCGAGGCGGTGGATGGAGGGTGTCAGGCGTGACATCAAGAGCTCTGCAGCCAGGGCCTGGGGCAACCTCCCGCTCCACCTCCCCGGAGCCTCGCAGCCAGCATCCCCAGCGGCCCGTGCGCCCCAGCCAGGCGGGACCTCAGCGCTGTGGCGGCCGCAGACCTCACCTGGGCAGGCCCCGGGATGCATGCGGACCGCCGGGCGCCCAGGACCCTAGAGGCAACCAGCGGTCTGGATCCGCACAGCGGCCCTGGGGAATGGATGGTGTACAGGGGACAAAGCTACACATGTCTTTCATTTTGGAGTGGGGAAAAAAGAAAAAACGGAAATGAAAGATAGAAAATGTGTGGGCTCTCCGTCCTTTCCTTTGCTCCTGAGCGCTCTCTGGGGTGGGGGGCTCAGCAAGCTTCAAGAGGTGGCCGAGATTCCCCCACCTCGCCCCCAGATCCCCGGGAGAGGTCAGCACGGCCCCTCCCGTGGGTGTCACAGAGACCGATGCGGGTCCCGCTCCCCGGGAAGGAGTGGGTCTGGGTCCAGTCCGCACGACCCCCTCGCGGACGCTGACGCAGAATGGAGTTGAGGTGGGGGCAGCGCTGGACCCCAGGGTCCCTGCCTGCCTCCTGGGGAGCCCGGCGACCCAGGCAGCCCTGGTGAGGCCGCAGGAGTCTGGGCCCTAGCGACGCCCCCGGGATCCCACAGGACGAATGTAGACGGTGAGGCCAAGGACGTCCTGCTGCCCTCGGGAATGTCCCTCCAGCCCCCAGCTTTCCGTGGCTATTGGGCCCCCTCTGCAGAGGGGCAGGGGAGCCCACCCTGGATCCTGAGGCGCCGAGCTTGAGGGACCCCAGAGCTGCAACCAGGCCGCTTTCTTTGCGGATGTGAAGCTGAGGTCCCGAGGAGGGCAGGGGCAGGTCCCGGGCGCTCATCAGGCAAAGGGAGCCGATTTAGGGGCTGGGGTCACAGGAGGGGCTTCTGCGACCTCTAGGGCCCTAGTGCCCGGGAGGATGAGAGACTGGGGGCCTTTCGTCCACCCCTGGGGCTGGGCAGACGCTCAGCCTGTGCAACCCGAAGCTGCTTCTGCCCAGTCCCAGCCGCGGCCCCTTTAAGAGGGGGTGGTGCTTCAGCCTGGCGCCAGGGACGCTGCCAGCACGCAGGCCCCGACGGAAGCCGAGACTGCGCTTCGTGCGAGGCCCGGGCAGCGTCGGCGGCGTGGTCAGAGCGAGTCTCGGAGAAGATGTGGTGACTTCCGTTTGTTGGTGGAGGAGGTGGCAGGCCTCGGCGGTAAGTGGAGGGGGATGAACCCCACCTGGAACCCTCTGGGTCTCCCTACTCCTTCTCGGCCGCTCCCTGCTTTCGGGCCCTGACTTCTAAGTGGGCATCTGGGCCCGAGTCATCAGCGTTGGGGCGGTTGTGGGATCCTGGCCTCGGCAGCGTCCACACCCCCGCCGGGAAGGCTATGCCCCTGTCCGACCCGCGTCCAGCCTATAGGAGCGCCCTGGCCCAGAGCCGGCGGTGAAGCGCTGGGCTGGGTCCTTCCGAGCCCCACGGGCCTCTGAGCTGGGGTGTAGGGTTATTTTTTATGCCTCAGGACCTTTAGAAAGAGACCTCGCTAGAGCAGGGGACATCTGTAGTTTCAATTCTTTGAGGAGTTTCCAGCTATTTAACTGTTTTCCATGGTGTGTACCCTAATTTTTATTTCCACCTACAGTGTATGAGTTCCCCTTTCTCCAAAACCAAACCCCCATTCCAATTTGTTTTTGTTTTTGTTATTTTGAGACGGAGTCTCGCTCTGTCTCCAAGGCTGGAATGCAGTGGCGCCATCTCGGTTCGCTGCAACCTCCACCTCCCGGTTTCAAGGAATTCTCCTGTCTCAGCCTCCTGTGTAGCTGGGACTACAGGCGCCTGCCACCACGCCAGGCTAATTTTTGTATTTTTATTTTTAGTAGAGATGGGGTTTCGCGATATTTGTCAGGCTGGTCTGAAACTCGTGACCTCAGGTGATCCGCCCGCCTTGGCCTCCCAAAGTGCTGGGATTACAGGCGTGAGCCACGGCTCCCAGCCCCTCCTATTTTAAAAAAAATTTTTCTAGGAATATTCAATAAGTGTGAGATTATCTGCGTGTGGTTTTGAATTACAGTATTCTAATGAATAGTTAATTTTGAGGACCTTATCTCTTATCTGTTGTTCGATTTTATATCTGTGCAGAATTGTCTGTTCAGGTTATTTGTGAAATATTAGATTGGATTCTTTTTCTACTTTGTAGTGTTTTTTGTGTACACGTTAGTTGACAACTCCTTATGAATTACATGACTGCCTGAAATTTTTGCATAATCTATGGGATGCTTTTTTATTTGGAAAGTAGTTTTCTTTGCTATGCAGAAACTTTTCACGTTGATGTAGTCCCATATGTTGTTTTTTTTTTTGCGTTTTATGCGTGTCATAATGGTCACCCATATTAGAAAATATGCATCAGTAACAAAGCATTTAATTGTCAATGAGGTTTTTCTTCCAGGGTGTTTGTTTCTTTTCCTGTTTGCAAAGGTTAGCAGAGATTCAAAGTGCTGGGTTTACAGATCTGAGCCACTGCATCAGGCTGGGAAACTCTTGATCTTGTTGAAATCTTGTATTTTAGCAGACAGTCACTCTGTTTAGGTGTAAGTTCTGGCCTACTATTATGGGCTTTAGTTCTAATGACAGCCTAGTTTTCTGAGCCTTGCAATGCTACCCTGATCTGCTTCATTCTTCTGGTGATGCTGAGGCTCCCGCTCAAGCCCTATTGGTGCCATATGCAGGGGAAGAGGTGCTGTCCTGTGTCACCTGCTGAGGACCTTCTGGTGGGGTGGGGACAGACAGAAGCCACTGGGCCTGGCTCTCCCTGTGCTACTGGGTGGAGAGCAAGGAAACAAGGGAATTTCCTGCTGTTGCCACTGCAGTTGGATGGGACCACATGTCAGTGCCTGGTTGTGGAATGGAGGCTGCCATGGCCCAAGCTTCACTGCTGCCAGCAAATCAGGTTGCCCAGGGGGCCCCAGCTGTGGAGTGGGGATCAACCCACTTTTTCTTTTTTGAGACGAAGTCTGGTTCTGTCACCCAGGCTGGAATGCAGCGGTGCCATCTTGGCTCACTGCAACCTCCACCTCCTGGGTTCAAGTGATTCTCCTGCCTCAGCCTCCCAACTACCTGGGACTACAGGTGCATGCCACCATGCCCAGCTAATTTTTGTATTTTTAGTAGAGACGGGCTTTCATCATGTTGGCCAGGCTGGTCTTGAACTCCTGACCTCAGGTGATCCTCCCACCTTGGTCTGCCAAAGTGCTGGGATTACAGGCATGAGCCACCTTGCCCGGCCTCAACTCCCTTTTACAAGTACATATATTAGCTGGGCGCGGTGGTTCACACCTGCAATCCCAGCACTTTGGGAGGCCAAGGCGGGCAATCACCTGAGGTTAGGAGTTCGAGATCAGCCTGGCCAACATGGTGAAACCCCATCTCTACTAAAAATACAAAAATTAGCCGGGCATGGTGATGCACACCTGTAATCCCAGCTACTCAGGAGGCTGAGGCAGGAGAATCACTTGAACCCGGGAGGCGGAGGTTGTGGTGGAGGTTGTGGTAAGCCAAGATCATACCGCTGCACTCCAGACTGGGTGACAGGGCCAGACTCTGTCTCAAAACGAAACAAACATATATTAGCAATTTAACTCATCCTAATAAATGATGGCCACAACGAAATTATGAGTTTGTAGGGTCAGTTTTAAATTTTCCTCTAAGACACATGGAATGATTGATAGGAAAAAATGTTTATTCTCGAAAATCACTGTGTGAACATTCAAGACCACCTTGGGAAACCGGCCCTATAGCACAATGAAGCTTGGTATGCCCTGTCTGACAATGGCATGAGTAGAAATAAACTCCCAAATGATCTAAGGCCATGTGGTGCTGAGAACACTCTAGAATGCGTTTTGGATATGGTCACTTCACCATATTGCAAGCCGAGATGATAACTGGGTTAAAATTCTGAAAGCAGCCTAGGTACTCATTAGTGCAGCCTGTGGAAGCTGAATGTCTCACCTCAAGCAGCAGGCCAAATGCTCACATGCTTGCACACTTACCTGCTTATACGCTGACCCGCTTATGTGATCACCTGCTCACACATGCATGTCTTGCACACTTACCACTCATGTGATTGTCTGCTTACATGTATACTCATTTACAGAATTTCTGTCCTGGTGCGGTGGCTCACGCTTGGAATCCCAGCACTTTGGGAGGCTGAGGCGGGTGGATCACCTGAGGTCAGGAGTTCAAGACCAGCCTGGTCAACATGGAAAATCCCCCGTCTCAACTAAAAATACAAAAATTAGCCAGGCATGGTGGCGGGCGCCTGTAATCCCAGCTACTTGGGAGGCTGAGGCAGGAGAATTGCTTGATCCTGGGAGACGGAGATTGCAGTGAGCCGAGATTGCCCCATTGCACTCTAGGCTGGGTGACAGAGCAAGACTTCATCTCAAGAAAAAGACACCAGAATTTCTGTCTACACAATTACATACCCCTGACCTGGTTCTATGCTTACTCACTTACATATTTATATATTCACCTGTTTGTACATTTCCCTGCTTACTTGCTGCATGCTTACCTCCTTACATGTGTCCCTTTTACATCAGTCTCACATGGTAACACAATTTCATGCTTTCTTGTTTATCTGGTTATCCCGTTACATGCTTGCTTATTCCCTTACATAGTCACACACTTCCTGCTTACACATATTGACATAATCACACGCTGTATGATTACAAGTTTACACAATGACATCCTTACCCACTTATACAGCTCCAGATCTGCCAGGGCCCAACTGCAAAGACACCAATTTGGAAATGCAAGGGGGTTGGATTTCAGAGAAGGCAGGCTCCTAGTTAGCAATCAGGCCGACTCTCATCCCTGGCACCTGACTCATACCAGCCTTTTCTTGCAAGAGCCCCATCTATTGGCCGGGCCCGGTGGCTCACGCCTGTAATCCGAACACTTTGGGAGGCCGAGGTGGGCAGATCACAAGATCACGAGGTCAGGAGATCAAGACCATCCTGGCTAACATGGTGAAACCCCATCTCTACTAAAAATACAAAAAATTAGCCACGCATGGTTGCAGGTGCCTGTAGTCCCAGCTATTCAGGAGACTGAGGCAGCAGAATGGCCTGAACCCAGGAGATGGAGCTTGCAGTGAGCCAAGATTGTGCCACTGCACTCCAGCCTGGGTGACAGAGTGAGACTTCATCTCAAAAAAAAAAAAAAAAAAAAGCCCCTGTCCACACCTTCAGCAGTTGCCAACATATTTCCCATGGTCTGGACGTTTTTGTGGGATTTTTTTTTCTTCAACTCCACATATGTCACGTTGGAAGGAAAACAGCCAGCATTTGAGGAACTTGTGTATTCATGGCCTTGTGTGGCACAGTGTGTAGATTCTCCTCCCCAGCCTTTTGGTGACTGGCCTGATCAGCTTCACAGGGCTCCATCTGGTGTGAGCCAGAGCTGATTGTCAGACTGGAGGGTGCTGGCTCCATGGATGACAGGGATCTTCTTCAGGGAAGAACATCCTGAGTGTGGTTGGTGCAGAGAGGGGAAAGCACTGGATCACGAGTCCACAGACATGAATTCAGTATCGGTATGGACCTCTTCAGAGCTGTGCAGCCTGGGGGAAGTCACTCTTTCTCTCTGAGTCTCCATGTCTTCGCATGAGAGAGGTGGGTAACTGGGGACATAGAGAGGCAGAGACTGGGTCTTCCTGCCTTTATATATATATATATATATATATATATATTTTTTTTTTTTTTTTTTTTTTTTTTTGAGATGGAGTCTCGCTCTATCGCCCAGGCTGGAGTGCAGTGGCGTGATCTCGGCTCACTGCAAGCTCCACCTCCCAGGTTCATGCCAGTCTCCTGCCTCAGCCTCTCTAGCAGCTGGGAGCGTATAGGCACCCACCACCATGCCTGGCTAATTTTTTGTATTTTTAGTAGAGATGGGGTTTCGCCGTGTTAGCCAGGATGGTCTCGATCTCCTGACCTCGTGATCCACTCACCTCAGCCTCCCAAAGTATTGGGATTACAGGCGTGAGCCACTGCACCCGGCCTTTTTTTTTTTTTTTACCTTTTTTTTTCTTTTTTTTTTTTTGAGACGAGGCCTTTGTTGTGTTGCCCAGGCTGGAGTGCAGTGGTACAATCTTGGCTTACTGCAACCTCCACCTCCCAGGTTCAAGTGATTCTCCTGCCTTAGCCTCCTGAGTAGCTGGGATTACAGGTGTGTGCCACCACCACACTCAGCTAATTTTTTTATTTTTTTTTTATTTTTTTTGAGACAGAGTCTTGCTCTGTCACCCAGGCTGGAGTGCAGTGGCGTGATCTCGGCTCACTGCAACCTCTGCCTCCCAGGTTTAAGCAATTCTGTGCCTCAGCCTCCCAAGTAGCTGGGATTACAGGCACGTGCCACCACTCCTGGCTAATTTTTTAAATTTTTAGTAGGGATGGGATTTCACCATCTTGGCCTCAAGTGATCCACCCGCCTCGGCCTCCCAAAGTGCTGGGATTACAGGTATGAGCTACCACACCCAGCCCTTCTGCCTTTATCTTCTGTCCTCAAGTTCTGGCATGCAAAAGAAAAAGACCCTCAGTGAATGCTTTTCAGATGCAATAAGACATCAAGACATTTCTACATCACTGAACACTAAACAAGTAGCCTAAAAGCCAATGAGCACTATTCTGAAAGTGAGGTCCCTCTATCTGCATTAGACTCATTACAGTGTTGGTTAAATACAGACTCCTGCAGGAGTTTGGGACCAACCTGACCAATATGGCAAAATCCTGTCTCTACTAAAAATACAAAAATTAGCTGGGCATGGTACCACATGCCTGTAATCCCAGCTACTCAGGAGGCTGAGGCAGGAGAATCACTTGAACCTGGGAAGCAGAGGTTGCAGTGAGTCGAGATCATGCCACTGCACTCCAACCTGGGCAACAGAGCAAGGCTCCATCTCAAAAAAAAAAAAAAATACAGACTCCTGGACCCTAGCACCACTGGGGATAGGACCTGAGAGTCAACAATCTAACGGCTTACATAGAGTCACTTGCCTAGAGTCATGCGAGGCAATTTCTGCTGCTCCCTTTTCTCCATGTGATGGGTTCTTGTTCATCCTTCAAGGTGAACTCCAATATCACCTCCACCACAAAGCACTCCTTGACTGACCTCAGACAGAACTAATTGCCTCATCCTCTCTGGGCTCACAAATGAACTATGTTATTCACATTTGTGTCCCTGGCACCTAGCCCAGGACTTAGCACATAATAGATGCTTATGTTTAAAAATAAAATTCCAGGCCAAGTGTGGTGGGTCACACCTCTAATCCCAACACTTTGGGAGGTTGAGGTGGGAGGATCACTAGAGCCTAGGAGTTTGAGATCAGCCTAAGCAACATAGGAAGACCCTGTCTCTACAAAAAAATAAAAAATTAGCCAGGTTTGGAGGCGTGAATCTGTAATGCCAACTACTCGGGAGGCTGAAGCAGGAGGATCACTTGAGCCTCGGAGGTTGAGGCTGCAGTGAGCTATGATGGTGCCACTGCAAGTCCTTGTCTCAAAAAATAAATAAATAAAAATAAATAAATAATTCAACCTCCCATCTCTGGCCCATGAAGACCTCAGTTAGTCTGATCCTCCCCTTCCTACCTCTCTTCCACACCGCCCAATTCACCTCTTCCTACTCTGCTTCTCATTATCCATGCTCCTACCACAGTGGCCTTCATTCTGTTCCTTAAACTAGCCAAGCTACATCCAGCTTCTCAGGCTTTGCTGCCTGAAGAAAGCGAAGGGGCCCCCCAGTGACACCCTTTCTCATCATCCCATTTTATTTTTATCACATGTGTATCATTATCTAATAATTTCTTTTTTTTCAATGTATTTATTTTCTATTTCTCCTCAGGGAACATAGGCTGATTGATGAGATGAGAGAGCTTTATGAGTCTAGCTCAGTGTTTCTTAAGCAGGTTTGATCTTTACACCCAGGGGGCATTTGGCAGTGTCTGGAGACACTTTGGGCTGACACACCCGGGCGCTGCTACTGGCGTCTAGTGAGTAGAGACTAGAAATGCCACGAAACATCCTACAATGCACAGAACACCACAAAGAATTATCCAGCCTTGAATAACAACAGTGCCACAGTGAAAGTAACCCTGGTCTAGCTCGTCTCTGATGCCCCAGCACCTGGACTGGTGCCTAGCAAATTGTACGTGGCTCAAGCTCGAACATTTTTGCTGCATGAATGAATGAAATGTTTGAATTACGTGTTGGATTTAATTTTAAAGCTGGAAAGGTCCTTAGAGAGCAATTAAACCACAAGTTTTTATACTCTGCTTCTGGAAGCCTCAGGCGATGGGGCAGAGTTTCAAGAATTCCGCTTGCCAGGAAGAATTTTTAGCTCAACGCTCAAGATGTAAACTTTAGGACTATGGTCTGTTTTATATATTGAGGTCCCAGTAAAATTGTCTGACAAGTTCTACCGCTTAAACAAACCGGACAAACTGTTGTTCCAGACCAGCCCCTTCATTGCACTGAGCTGAAAGGAAGCTCCCGGGGAGTTGGGGGTTCCTCAATGTCACACAGAGAGCCAGGTTCAGGTCTCCTTGAGTGTCCAGCTGGCCTTGGTCACAGACTTGCCATGGCTCTGTGATTCACCAAAGACACAATTTAGGAGCAAGACAATGTGGTATAGCAGTTACTAGCCCAGCTTCAGAGCAAGACGGGGTGGGTTTTCATCCTGGATCTGCCTACAACCAGCTGTGTGGCCTTGGAGGTCCACTAACCCTCTCTGAGCCTATTTCCCCTGAGGATCTGTGAGATGGAGAGAATAATAGTACCCTCTTCATAGGGTTGTGATGCAGATTTGAAAAGTTGGTCAGGTGCCATGGCTCATAGCTGTAATCCTGGTGCTTTGGGAGGCTCAGGCAGGAGGTTCACTGGAGCCCAGGAGTTGGAGGCTGCAGTGAGCTATGATCATGTGACTGCACCCCAACCTGGATGACACAAGACCCTGTCTCTAAAAATAATAATAATAAGACCAGGCGCAATGTCTCATGCCTGTAATCCTAACACTTTGGGAGGCCGAGGTGGGCAGATCACCTGAAGCCAGAAGTTTGAGACCAGCCTGGTCAACATGGTGAAACCTCATCTCTACTAAAAATACAAAATTAGCCAGGCATGGTGGCACATTCCTCTAATCCCAGCTACTCGGGAGGCTGAGGCAGGAGAATTGCTTAGACCCAGGAGGTGAAGGTTGCAGTGAGCTGAGATCGTGCCACTGCGCTCCAGCCTTAGTGACAGAGCGAGACTGTGTCTCAAAAATAATAATAATAATAAATTAAAATTAAAAAATAAAATTAGAGTATGTGAAAAATGTTTGGAACAGTGTTGAGTGCATAGTAAGTGCTATATGTAAGGTGACAAATTCATCGCAATTTGCCTGGGTCCTTCCCGGTTTTAGCACAGAAAGTCCTGCATCCAAGGAAGCCCCTCAGTCACATAAAGCAGGACAGTTTGTCATTCTAGCTATATGTGTATGTTTGATGTGTTTTTTTTAAGAGATGGGATCTTGCTTTGTGGCCCAGGCTGGAGTACAGTGCCTCAGTCATAGCTTACTGTAGCCTCAAACTCCTGGGCTCAAGCAATCCTTCCACCTCAGCCTCCCAAGTAGCTGGGACTACAGGTACCATGCCCAGCTAGTTTTTTTAGAGAGAGATGGGGTCTCGCTATGTTGCCCAGGCTGGTCTCAAACCCCTGGCCTCAAGCGATCCTCCTGCCTCACCCTCCGAAAGTGCTGGAATGCTACGTGTTGAGCCACCACACCAGGCCTGATATTTTAAACAAAACTGTACATTACTGATCAGTAAATGTCTCTATTAATGTTCAGTTTGATTTTTCATTACTTGGTACTTTTCATGAAGGAAGGATTACTGACTAATTAATCACAGAGATGAGAGAGCAGGGAATATCTTTAACCTACTTTCTAATAATGAAGTTGGTCATTTTCTATCCATTCACACAAGGGGACACACAGCACCTCTATTTGGAAAACACTTTCTTAGCAGTTGGTTTGTTACTAGATTGCCTCAAACAAGAGAACTCTTGTTTCTTTTTTCAAAAAGTCTACTTTTCAAACAGTTGCCAACTTCAGACGGAATTTTCCTCAGTAAGATTGAATCTTAGGCTTGAAAGAAGTTTAGAAAATGTCTAAACCAACCATGACATTTCCCAGATGGGACAAGTGAGGCGCAGAGAAGGCTACTAATTTTCCTGGAGTTACACAGCAGCAAAAGATGGCTCTAAGACTCAGGGCCAGGGTTTGAACTCCTGGGCCAGGGCTTTTTCAGGGGTTCTCAAACTGGGTTCCACACCCAATGGCAGGTTTCCTAGAGAAGTGGGTAGTGAGGGAACGAGAGGGAAGCTACATCACTGGGCAACCTCTACCCCTCCTCTTTCCATCCCATAAGCTCCACTTTGACCATTTTGTACATCGACCTTCAACTTAAGGACCCTCTGCAACAGGGTTCATCTCTGGAAAAACTCTTTTTGAAAGCCACTGTTATGTCATAGGATTTACACATTTTCTTCCCTGGAAAACTTTTGTTCCCATGGAGAAAACTTAACTTTTTCTTTGAACCACATTCTCCCCCTCTCTAATGGATTTTTACATATTTGGAAAAACAGAGGCATGCATGGGCCTTTTACAAGCCAGCAGTTAAACTGAAAGGCTCATTCGCTTGCAGGAGAGCTGGGTGACTCAGGGCATCGGTAACAACTGGCCCAGATGTGAAATCTCCTGCTCATTGCTTAGAAAAATGTTTAGAAAAATGCTGCTTTTTGGGATCACTGGACGGAAGCTGCAGTGAGGGCCCAGGAGAGCCCCAAGGTCGACAGTTCCGAGGGAACAGGATGGAGGGGGGCGAAGGGTGGTGAGACCATCTAGAACTCAAGGCTAAGCAGTGCAGGGGGCTGATGGTAAGATATGCCTTTCCCCCAAGTGTCTCATTTTAAGCTGAAACAGACAAGATCCAAAGCCAGGAAAATATCCGGAATGGACCCCCAAAGTGGAAGAAAGACAAGAAACACAACAAAGCCAAGTGTGCAGCCTTTGTCCATAGGGATCCTGGGCTCTGCATGGAGTGAGTCTAGGCTTAAAGGAAGGGCCAGGAGGCAGAAGCTGATTCCCCAGAGCGGAAGGGTGAAAGCCTGGACTTGATACTTGGTGGAACTGGATTTGAATCCCAATTCGGCTACTCACAAGCTGTGTAACCGTGGGCAAGTTATCCAACCTCTCTGAGCATCCTTTTCTCATTAGCAAAATGTAGACTGTCGTGATGCCTACCTTATAGGGTAGTGAAGGGTTAGAAAATAGAACAGTACTGCGCCTTACAATGCACCTGTGCCAAGGAAATAGTTATAGCCACTAATTATTTATTTATTTATTTATTTTTCTTTTTTTGAGACAGGGTCTCACTCTGTCACCCAGGCTGGAGCACAGTGGTGCCATCACAGCTCACTGCAGCTTCAAACTCCTGGGCTCAAATGATCCTCCCACCTCAGCCTCCTGAGTACCTAGGACGACAGGTGCACCACCATACCCCGCTAATTTTTATTTTTTGTAGAGATGGGAGGGGGGTGGGTCTCACTATGTTGCTCAGGTTGGTCTTGAACTCATGGTCTCAAGCAGTCTTCCCACTTCACCTCCCAGAGGGTTGAGATTACAAGTGTGATCTACCATGCCCGACCTACTAGCCATTATTTATTAAGGACCTACTAGGTTCCTAACTGTGTTCACCTGAGCCTGAGTTCCTCCCCACAGGCCTGCTCAGCCTCTGTTTACCAGAGATTCTCCCTGATGCTGAGAGATGTTTAAAGTAGGGCTGACACAATTCTTATGTGGAGCCAAAATAGATTTGGGTCAGAGGACACCCTGGGACACTTGGTCTTTTGACATAGGTGGCTGTGTTTGGCCAGCTGCCAGCACACAGTAGGGGCTCAAGAAATATGAATGAGTGACTCCATGGAATAAAAGTTAAAGACTGAATGTTGATGAATGTCTCCTTCTGGATGGTGAAAAAAAAAAAACTTCAAGAATTCATGAACATAATGTTGAAATAAGCCAGACACAAGAGAATTTTCTATGTGGTGGCATTTGTATAAAGTTCTAGGACAGACAAGATGAATCTATGATGAGAGGAGCCAGAACAGTGGTTGGCTAGGGGCTGGAAAGAACAGACAAAGTTGTTCCTTGTCTGCCCAATATTTGTTCCCTGCTCTCTTGCCACTAGTGTAGCCACTTCATAAAGTTCTGGTCAAGGAGATGTATGTGGAACTGTTGGGTGACCATTAGAGAAAGTGTCTTATAAGGGCTGGTTCATACTATTTGCCCCCTTGGTCTTATCTTCTTCCATCCTGCTCTCTGAATATAGATGTGATGGCTGGATCCCTTGCTGCCATATTGGATCATGAGGACTAGGGCCATAGACTAAGGTTGGAAGAGCTAGGAACTAGCCCCCTAACAACTCCATGAAGCTATCATACCAGACCTGAACAGCTCACTGCTCAGCTCTGGACTTCTTTTATATGAGACAGAGAAATGAATATCTCTCTTGGGTGAGCCACTACATTAGGCTGGGGTTTGTTTTGTTTTTACATTATTATAAAGGAATAACTGAGACTGGGTAATTTATAAAGAAAGGAGGTTTAATTGGCTCACAGTTCTGCAGGCTGTACAGCATGGCACCAACATCTGGTTAGCTTCTGGTGAGGTGTCAGGAACTTACAACGATGGCAGAAGGCACAGTGAGAGCAGGCATGCCACATGGCAAGAGAGTGAGCAAGAGAGATGGGGGAGGAAGTGCCACACACTTTTAACCAAGCAGATCTCATGTGAACTCATCACCAAGGTGTTGGGACTAAGCCATGCCATTCATGGTGGATCCACCCCCATGATCCAAACAGCACCTCCCACCAGGCCCCACACCCAACACTGGGGATTACACTTTTTTTTTTCTGAGATGGAGTCTCGCTCTGTGGCTCAGGCTGGAGTGCAGTGGCTTGATCTCGGCTCACTGCAACCTCTGCCTCCCGTGTTCAAGCAATTCTCCTGCCTCAGCCTCCCGTGTTCAAGCAATTCTCCTGCCTCAGCCTCCTGAGTAGCTAGGATTACAGGCATGTGCCACCACACCTGGCTAATTTTTTTTTCTTTTTTTTTAGATGGATTTTCGCTCTTGTTGCCCAGGCTGGGGTGCAATGGCATGATCTTGGCTCACCACAACCTCCCCCTCCCAGGTTCAAGTGATTCTCCTGCCTCAGCCTCCCGAGTAGCTGGGATTACAGGTGTGCACCACCATGCCCGGCTAATTTTGTGTTTTTGTTTTTGTTTTTTTTTTAGTAGAGATGAGGTTTCTCCATGTTGGCCAGGCTGGTTTCGAACTCCTGACCTCAGGTCATCCACCTGCCTTGGCCTCCCAAAGTGTTGGGATTACAGGCATGAGCCACTGCGCCCCGCATTTTTTTGTATTTTTAATGCAGACAGGGTTTCACCATGTTGGTCAGGCTGGTCATGAACTCCTGACCTCAAGTGATCCGCCCGTCTCGGCCTCCCAAAGTCCTGGGATTACAGGCATGAGCCACCGTGCCCGCCCTAGGGATTACATTTCAACAGGAGATTTGAAGGGGACAGATATCCAAACCATATCAGCACTATCATTTGGAGGTTTTCTGACACATGCAGTTGAACCTGTTCTCACCGCCCAACAGCCCCAGTGAGGTTAGTAGTATAGTACCATTACTGTTGTACAGAATAGTCACATAGCTGGAAATCGGGAGAGACTTGGGTGTGAATTGCAAGCCATGAGGGTTGTTGAGGGCATTCCTTCCATGGAGGTGACGGGACACACATCACTGTCTTCTCATGCGCAGTTCCTGGAGTCCCCAGACAGCACAGTTCATTATCACAGGACCAAGGGAGTCACTATCATAGCCCCAACAGTTGAGCCCTCACCCACATGATGTCATTGACCTCTCCCACAGAGAATGGGTGGTGGAGTCACTTCCCTATTTTACACCTGAGAGAACTGAAGCTGAGGGTGCTGAATTCACTTACCCAGAGTCACTACGAAAGGGCACAATTGGGGTTTGAGCCAGGGGCCCCTGCCAGCAAAGCCCCTTTCTTAACCCCTCAGCCACATTACTAGCTCAGAAGCCATGGAGCCTAATTTTCCATGAGACTCTGAGACCTCCTTTACATCCCCTGGAAATGGCTGGCCAGCTTTTATTTGCATACCTCCAACAATAGAGAGCTCATTACCTTACAGGCCTGCAAAAGAGAAGATTGGAAGGATGTATTCTAATTCCCGTCCCAGCCTCTTTCTCTTGAATGGCCTCAGTCATCCTGTGACTCCCTCACCCTGGGCATTTTTTCCCAGAAGTAGTTTTTTCCCCTCCTGTCCAGTCCCTCAAGTTTAGTAGGAGAGGGCATTATATCTTTACAGTGGGTTTCCTTTCTCTCTCTCTCACCATTCACTGTCTCTTTGAAAAGGAGGCAAGGCCAGGTGCAGTGGCTCATGCCTGTAATCCCAGGACTTTGGGAGGCTGACGTGGGCAGATCACCTGAGGTCAGGAGTTCGAGACCAGCCTGGCCAAAAATGGCAAAACCCCATCTCTACTAAAAATACAAAAATTAGCCGGGTGTGGTGGCATGTGCCTATAATCCCAGCTACTTGAGAGACAGACACAGTGCAGAGACAGACACAGTGCAGAGACAGACACAGTGCAGAGACAGGCACAGTGCAGAGACAGACACAGTACAGAGACAGACACAGTACAGAGACAGACAGTACAGAGACAGACAAAGTGCAGAGACAGGCACAGTGCAGAGACAGGCACACTGCAGAGACAGACACAGTGCAGTATCATTCAAGGCCAGCCTGGCCAACATGGTGAAGCTCTGTCTCTATTAAAAATACAAAAATTAGTCAGGCATGATGGCGGGCACTGTAATCCCAGCTACTCAGGAGGCTGAGGCAGGAGAATCGCTTAAACCCTGGAGGTGGAAGCTGCAGTGAGCTGAAATCACGCCATTGCTCTCCAGCCTGGGTGGCAAGAGCTAAACTCCATCTCAAAAAAAAAAAAAAAAGTCCAGAAAAGGCGAATCCATATAGACAGAAAGTAGATTGGGGTGCCTGGGGCTGGGGTGGGAGTGGGAATTGACTCGAAAATGGTCATTTGTTAGGGGGTTGGAAATGCTCTGAATGTCCTGAAACTCGATGGTGGTAGCGGTTGCACAACTTTATATATTTACTAAAAAATCACTGAACTATGTACTCACAATGAATGAACTACATATTATATTAATTATGGCTCAGTGAAACAGTTTTTTGTTGTTGTTGTTATTGTTTTTTGAGATGGGTTCTCACTCTGTCACCTGGGTGGTAATGTAGTGGCAGTATCTAGGCCCATTGCAACCTCCACTTCCCAGGCTCAATTGAACCTCCCACCTCAGCCTCCCGAGTAACTGGGACCACACATGTGCACCACCACACCCGGCTAATTTTTTGTATTTTTTGTAGTGCCAGGGTTTCACCATGTTGCCCAGGCTTGTCTGGAACTCCTGAGCTCAGGCAATCCACCCACCTAGGCCTCCCAAAGTGCTGGGATTACAAGCGTGAGCCTCTGTGCCCAGGCAAAATAGTTTTATAAAAAGGAGATTGAGACTCTATGTGGTGGCTCATGCCTATAATCCCCGCACTTTGAGAGGCTGAGGTGGGCAGATCACTTGAGATCAGGAGTTTGAGACCAGCCTGTCCAACATGGTGAAAAGCCCATCTCTACTAAAAAATACAAAAATTAGCTGGGCGTGGTGGCACATGCTTGTTATCTTAGCTACTTGGGAGAGTGAGGCAGGAGAATCGCTTGAACCCAGGAGGTGGAGGTTGCAGTGAGCTGAGGCCGTGTCACTGCACTCCAGCCTAGGTGACAAAGAAAGACTCCATCTCAGAAGAAAAAAAAAAGTAAAAAAAGAGATTGATGTGGGAAAAAGAATAAGACGTTAAGTGAAAAAAAGTAGAATGCCAAACAAAATATACCGTAATTCCCTTTTATGTAAGAAATAAAAACCTCCATAGGAACATGAGTACATATATCAATAAATGCAGAGAAACCTATCTTGAAAGCTCTACCTCATACTTTTGGGAAAGGGAGCAGGAATGGGTGGCTGGAAAGGGGGACTTTTACTTTACAGTGAAAGTTAATTCTTTGGGTAATTTTTTTAATTAAAAAAAAATCAAGCCCCCAAAAAGAAAAAGAGGCTGTGTGCTGTGGCTCATGCCTGTAATCCCAATACTCTGGAGGCCAAGCTGGACAGATCACTTGAGTCCAGGAGTTCAAGACCAGCCGGGACAACATGGTGAAACCTTGTCTCTTAAAAAAATAATAATAATAAAATTAAGAAAAGAAAAAAATGCAAAAGATAGCAGTAGAGACTCCATCCCCCAGCACCTTCTTTTGTAATTATTGGGCCCACATATTTAGGGAATTGGTATTTTTAAGAAGTAAAAACGTGTGGCTGTGTCTAGACTTAGGAAGTACTTAAGGAATGATCTAGTCCAGTATATTTGTTCTGCAGGTGAGGCACCTGAGGTCCAGGGAGGGACTGGGGCCTGTTCAATGCCAGAGCTCATTGGGCCTGGGCTGAAGTCCAGGTCTTAGATGAAGCTCCCAGCTCTGCCCCCGCACTGCACTCTGCACAGATTGTTTCGTGTCTCCAGGAAAGGGGAGTTTATAAATTTGGCCACATTTTGGAACAACAGAGCCATAAATGGACATGACCGAGGGAGGCTGGGAGGTACCTGATCTTTGAGGCTGGGGGCGGGGATGGGAAGAGAGGACAGGTCGGGCAGGCTCAGCCACAGCCAAGATTCCTGCATCCAGGGGAAAATAATATGGAGAAAGGAGCCAGTCCAGCGGGAGGCCGAAGTGAAGCTGGTGAATGTGGAGGGCCAGGCCAACCAGGTTCAAACACCAGCCTCCACCCCCTCCCCCACCACCTACAGACTTTGGGCAAGTGCCTTCACCTCTCTGAGCCTCAGTGGTCACCAAACCTAGTGAATGGCAAGGACATCTGGCAAGTGTGTGAAAATGGCAGATGGCCAGGCCCCAACTCCAACTTGCAGAGAATCAGACTCTTCTAGGATGGGGCTTGGATACTCTGATGTAGCTAGAGAACTGGAGTTCAGGAGTCAGTGACGTTCAGGCACTTCAAACAGGCTTTGCAAATCATTATTATTTTATAATTATTATTATTTTTGAGACGAAGTCTTGCTCTGTCCCCCAGGCTGGAGTGAGGGGCACAATCTCGGCTCACCGCAACCTCCACCTCCCAGGTTCAAGCGATTCTCCTGCCTCAGCCTCCCGAGTAGCTGGGACTACAGGACACACCACCGTGCCCAGCTAATTTTTGTATTTTTAGTAGAGACAGGGTTTCACTGTGTTACCCAGGCTGGTCTTGAACTCCTGACCTCAGGTGATCCACCCGCCTCAACCTCCCAAAGTACTAAGATTACAGGCATAAGCCACCACGTGTGGCAGCCGGGTTTTTTTTTTGAAGCAGGGTCTCGCTTTGTCACCCAGGCTGGAGTGCAGTGGCTCAATCATACCTCTTTACAGCCTCAACCTCCCAGGCTCAAATGGTCATCCTGCCTCAGTCTCCCCAGTAGTTAGGACTACAGGCACGCACCCCATGCCTGGCTAATTTTTTTTTTTTAATTAGCGACTCCTTCTCACTATGTTGTCCAGGCTGATCTTGAACTCCTGAGCTCAAGTGATCCTCCCGCCTCAGTCTCCCAAAATGTTAGGATTACAGGCATGAGTCACCACACCCAGCACCAAAATCATTATTTTGATTAGACTCTGTTCCCTATAAATGGAAATCCAGACTTCATAGCCTGGCATTCGGTACGTCACAGCAACCTCTTAAACAGAGCCATAAACTTCATACACTACCTGACCATCCCTCATCCCTCAGTTCCTTCAACAAGCACATTGAGAGTGCCCTCTCTGTAGCCCCAGATAAAATTGGGTCTCTGCCCTCCCTGGGGGTCCTAAGTGGGAATAAATTAAATTCCACACCCTGAGGTTCTCTTGTTTTTCAACCACTTTCTTGCTCACACCTCCGAACCCCACTTTCGTGGGGGAAAACCCATGAACAATCTCCTCCTACCTAAAGCTTTCCTGGTTCTCTGCACCCCCTGGCTGAATCACCATTTACCGTGGGGTCTACCCTTCTCATAAATGAAGGAGTGAGTGAGTGAATGAACAAATCCCGACTAATTTGCCTCTGATCCCTAGCACTCTGTTTGTGGCCAATAATGTTTGTTGAAATACAATGGAATATGGATTTTCTAAGCCAGTTTTGATCTGAATGCAACAACCACTGAGAAACATTGCCAGTCAACCAAAATTTATTGAGTAGCTACTACGTGCCTGGCACGTGGAAACAAAGCAGATCATTACAGATATAGTAAGAGTTACAAGTGCTATGGGAGGGAGAGAGACTGAGAGGTGCTGTTTCATATGGAATGGTCAGGGAAGCCCCTTGGAGGAGGTGGCATTTGAGCTGGAGACTTGAAGACTGAGACAGGCAGCCTGCAGAGCCCTGGAACGGTGACTTGATATGGGTTTGAGCAGAGCTTTCTGACTTCTGGGTGGCGAATGGAGGTGGGGTGGGGGCAGTGGCCGGAGCCAAGTGACATGATGAACAGTGGTGTGGAGAGGTGGGGCCAAGCCACATGAAGAAAGACACCACAGGGGGCGTCTGCTGCTAGGGTGGGATCACTGGCCTTCTTCCAAGCTTTAGGCTATTTGATTCTCTGAGCTTTATCTGTGTTTTAAACACACACACAGAAGCAAGTAAAGAAAAGAACCCCGCCTCCCCCTGCCCCAGAGCCTCAGAAGTTGGCTAAAGCCCACAGGGTTGTTTGTTTTGTAAAAAAATATGTTTTCCACTGAATCTTCAGTTTTTTGTTTCCAGCAGCTGGCATCCACCCAAGGGAACAAGTTAGCTGGGACAAAGGGGGCTTCCATCCCTCTGTCATTGTCCTCTGGATCACAGCTCGTGGCTGCTAAGAGGGTCATTTCCTGTGGCCGAGAGGCAGGGCTGAGAAGGTGAAGTGTGGGGCCCAGGCCTTCCCACGGATGCAGGTGGGTCAGCTGCATTTCCCCACAGGACACTGCTCCAGGGGAGGGGGTGGGGCAGGAGAAGGGCAGTCCCTGAGGTCAGGCTTGCAGCTCTGGCCCAGCAGTTCAATATTAAGTCAGTTACTTGAGGTTTAACAACACCATGGAGCAAGGCTCCAGGCTGGTCCTCAAGAAGATCCTATTGCACTGATGTTGGAAAGTCATTTGTTTTGTTTGTTTGTTTGTTTGTTTGTTTTGAGACAGAGTCTCCCTCTGTTGCCCAAGCTGGAGTACAGTTGCGCGATCTCGGCTCACTGTGTGATCACTTGAACCCCCTCTGTCTCCCGTTTCAAGCGATTCTCATAGCCTCAGTCTCCCAAGTAGCTGGAATTACAGGTTTGCACCACCATGCCTGGCTAAATTTTTGTACTTTTAGTAGAGACAGGGTTTCGCCATGTTGGCCAGGCTGATCCTGAACTCCCAACTTAGGTGATCTCCCTGTCTTGGCCTCCCAAAGTGCTGGGATTACAGGTGTGAGCCACAGCACCTGACCTGGAAAGTCATTTGTGTAGGATGAGAGGTACCCAGCCCATACACAAGATGGTCGGGGCACATGATTTGAAAACCCATCAAATTCAGGCCACATGACCTGAGAATGAGGTGAGACTGAGCTGTGTCTGGAAGACAGAAAAGCCCTTCTGCCACTATAGACCAGAGCAAGGGGCTCCAGGCATGGGAACCACTGAATTCCATGTCTCTGCAAGCCACATGTACGCCCAAATTCTGTTGAATTTCTAGGCTCAGCCCCTCCTGGTTATAATCTGGTTTCTCACACTGGCTCTCTGTCCCCAGAAAGAGGAAGAAGGGTGCCAGGGCAGTGTCCAGCCCATATCCATCTGACTCCTCACACACTGATATGGTTTGGCTGTGTCCCCGCCCAAATCTCAACTTGAATTGTATCTCCCAGAATTCCCATGTGTTGTGGGAGGGACCCAGGGGGAGGTAATTGAATCATGGGGGCCGGTCTTTCCCATGCTATTCTCGTGATAGTGAATAAGTCTCATGAGATCTGATGGGTTTATCAGGGGTTTCTGCTTTTGCTTCTTCCTCATCCCTCTTGCCGCCACCATGTATGAAGTGCCTTTTGGCTTCCGCCATGATTGTGAGGCCTCCCCAGCCATGTGGAACTGTAAGTCCAATTAAACCTCTTTTTATTCCCAGTCTTGGTATGTCTTTATCAGCAGCACGAAAACAGACTGATACACACACCTATGAGTTTTACATCAAGATCATGTGCCTTCCTCTCAGGCCATTCAGCCTTGTTCATAACCTCCAGTCACCATGGCCTGCTTCAGACTCCTCCTTCCTGCCTCAGGGCCTTTGCCCATGACTTCCTCTGCCTGGATCTCAAGTCAAAGTGCTCAAGACACCCTAAACTTTTCCTCTCAGAGCTAACTCCCAACTGACAATAGTGATTTGTGTAGTCATTCACATGATGTTGACTTCCTCCAAAGCACCATTGAAGACATTCCAAAAAGTGAGACAGACACAGTGGCTCACACTTATAATCCCAACTATTTGGAAGGCCAAGGCAGGAGGATTGCTGGAGCACAGGAGTTCAAGACCAGCCTAAGAAACATAGTGGGACCTTGTCTCTACAAAAAAAATAAAGAATAAAAAAATTAGCCAGGTGTGGTGGTGTATACCTGTTGTCCTAACTACTCAAGAGGCTGAGGCTGGAGGATTCCTTGAACCTGGGATGATCACTTGAGCCCAGGAGGTGAAGGCTGCAGTGAGCCATGATCACGCCACTGCACTCCAGCCTGGGTAACAGAGTGGGACCCTGTCTCAAAAAAAATTAAAAAGAGAGAAAAAGCGAAAGGAAGCGAGTGGTTGGTATTTATGGACCAAGCCTGAAAACGGCACATGTCCCTTCTGCTCACATTTCATTGGCTGGAATCAGTCACATGGCTCCCCTAACAGCAAGGGAGGCTGGGAAATGTGGTCTAGTACAGTGTTGAAGAGGAGGATGTGGACCACAGTGGGGTAAGGTGGTTCCTCAAAATGAGAAGAAAGGGGTGATGGGGGCACGGACAGGCAAAAGGCCCACTATGCACTGCACACGGCCTCCATAACCCCACCCAGGGAGGGGAAGGCATGTCTCCTGGGCCTCTTTCTGCCTTTTCCTGTGGGTGGAAAACTCATTAGTGGTCAGCCTCTGGAGCAGATACCGCCCATACGCCCCTGATGATACCTGTACCCATCAAAGGCTTCTTACTGTGAATGTAACTGCTTGACTGTGTTGTTCTGACCTCAGGAGCACACTTGGGCCTGTCCTCGGGCAAGCGGGAAGGCTGAGTTCCAGAAGCAGCCCTCAACCAGTGAAGGATGAGAAGTTGGTGGCTAGATACTCCAGCTGCCTTGCTCCTTGGTTGGGATGACTGTCTCTGAGCTTTCCCTAGTGGGGTTGAACTCCAGTTGCCTATCGAAGTGTGCTTTCAATTCATTTATTGAATTTATTGGCTGCTTTCCTTTTCCCATCTCACCTCCCCACTCCCCTGCAGGGGATTCCCTGGGATCACCTCCCAGACAGATTACTTGAACTTCAATACTTGTCTTAAGACCTGCTTCTGGGAGGACCCAAACAAAGGCAGCTCCACAAGGGCAGGGACAAGGGATGGTGACGTGGACTCTTATCCCCTTCCTCCTGTCTTGTGCTTCATGCACCCGCAATCATTCTTTTTTTTTTTTTTTTTTTTTTTTGAGACAGGGTCTCGCTCTGTTGTCCAGGCTGGAGTGCAGTGGTGCGATCTCGGCTCACTGAAGCCTCAACTTCCCGGGCTAAAGCAATCCTCCCATCTCAGCCTTTCAAGTACCTGGGACTACAGGCGTGTGCCACCACACCTGGCTAATTTTTTGTATTTTTTGTAGAGACGGGGTCTCACTGTGTTGTCCACACTGGTCTCAAACTCCTGGGCTCAAGAGATCAGCCCACCTTGGCCTTCCAAAATACTGAGGTCACAGGTGAGAGCCACTGTGCCTTGCCAATCATTCTTTTTATTAGTGTCTAGAAACACACAAAATACATGTTGATGGGTTGGTCATCTTGGCTAGAACTGCTGCAGACTTACCAGGGAGAGGGCCTCACGCACTTGGGGAAAAAAAAGCCTTGGAGGATTTATCTACTCATCCTGTTTCTTTCCCACACACAGGAAATCCTGGGCAGGCAGAGCTTCCTGACCCAGGGGGAGCTGGTAGCAGCACTGGGTCAAGAATCGCCTCCTCCTGAAAGGAAATGTTTGGGCGGTCCAAGGGAATCCACACTGCCTTCCTCACAGCCTGGAGAAAGGGAAAGTTCAAAGTTCTGGATTGTAATCTCCGCTCTGCCACTGGTCTCGTGTATTATTCTAGGCTGTGCCTTCCCCACCCTTGGGCCTTAGATTCCCATCTATGAAGTACAGAGATAACAGAATAAATGTGCTCTAGGGTATGTTAGAATTGCTGCATTCTGGCTTTGCACAATGGCTCATGCCTGTAATCCCAGCACTTTGGGAGGCTGGGATTACTATCTCAGACTTTCTGTGGGTCAGGTATTGGGAATGGCTTAATTAGGTAGTTCTGGCTCAGAATCTCTGAGTTAATTTCTGCCCAGGATTTTTTTGGTTTTTGGGTTTTTTTTTTTTTTTGAGACAGGGTCCTGCTCTGTCTCCACAATCTCCACTCACTACAACCTCCACCTCCCAGGTTTAAGCGATTCTCCTGCCTCAGCCTCCGGAGTAGCTGCGACTACAGGTGTGCGCCACCACACCCAGCTAATTTTTGTATTTTTAGTAGAGACGAGGTTTCACCATGTTGGCCAGGCTGGTTTCAAACTCCTGACCTCAGGTGATCTGCCTGCCTCAGCCTCCCAAAGTGCTGGGATTACAGACGTGAGCCACTGTGCCTAGCCTGTGCCCAGGTTTTAATTTATAAAAGTGACTAAATGACAACACAGAGAGGTCAATGCCATTGAAAGAAAAGTTTACGTGACTTACAGTTCCCTAAAAATCAGAGGTATCGCATGCCAGGCAGGGCCACAAGGAGAAGCACTGGCGTCAGTCAGTCGAGAGGCAGAAAGGAGTAAGAAGGCATAGCCACAGGTTTATTTTGTTTTCCACAGGAAGGCAAGGCAGGGTGTGGTAAACAGTTTAGGACTGCCTAGTTTGAATCATTCCAGAGAGCTTTGGGGAATAGGGGCTGTTCCTAGTTGCCTGGTACCTGGCCCTAGATTGATTTAGGGCAGGGTGTATGAGAATTGGAAAAAGGAGGTTGAGGGTATGGACTTGAAATTCATTGGTTTGTGTATAAAAGGTGGGCTCACTGACAAGTTGTTCACTGTCTCTAGAAATTACCTAGCCCTAAAAGTAGAAGTCTCTTTCCAGCCAGCAAGCCCTCCCTTAAATATGTCAAAAACAACATAAAATATGAGAAAATGTCCAGTTTGACATAGATTTAATATAAACAATGATGCATTAGTACTCACACCCCAAAAGGAGTCCCAGATGGGCTATTTTTATCCCTTAAAACATACACACACACACATGGAAACACACACACACTCCAAGAAAATGAAAAATGGTGGGGGGCAGTGGCTCACACCTCTAATCCCAGCACACTGGGAGGTTGAGGCAGGAAGATCACTTGAGCCTGAGAGTTCAAGACCAGTCTGGACAACATAAGGAGACCCCCATCTCTACAAAAAATTTTTAGGCCAGGTGCAGTGGCTCACGCCTGTAATCCCAGCACTTTGGGAGGCCGAGGCAGGCGGATCACGAGGTCAAGAGATCAAGACCATCCTGGCCAACATGGTGAAACACCATCTCTACTAAAAATACAAAAATTAGCTGGGTGTAGTGGCATACGCCTGTAGTCCCAGCAACTCGGGAGGCTGAGGCACGAGAATTGCTTGAACCTGGGAGGCAGAAGTTGCAGTGAGCCAAAATCACGCCACTGGCAACACAGCGAGACTCTGTCTCAAAAAAAATAAAAATTATCAGGCATGGTGGCGGGTGCCTATAATCGCAGCTACTTAGGAGGCTGAGGCAGGAGAACTGCTTGAACCTGGAGGTGGAGATTGTAATGAGCTGAGATCATGCCATTGCGCACAAGCCTGGGTGACAAGAGCAAAAACACGGTCTCAAAAAAAAAAAAAGAAAAATGTTTTTGAATTAGCCAGGCATGAGGGTGGGTGCTCACACCTGTAATCCCAGCACTTTGGGAGGCTGAGGCGGGTAGATCACTTGAGGTTGGGAGTTCGAAACCAGCCTGGTCAACATGGCAAAACCCCATTTCTACTAAAAATACAAAAATTAGCCAGGCCTAATGGTGTATGTCTGTAATTCCTGCTACCCAGGAGGCTGAGGCACAAGAATCACCTGAACCCCGGAGGTGGAGGTTGCAGTGAGCCAAGATTGTGCTACTGCACTCCAAACTGGGTAACAGAGCAAGACTCTGTCTCAAAAAAAAAAAAAAAAAAATTAGTCAGGCATGGAGGTGCATGCCTATAGTCCCAGCTACTCAGGAGGCTGACAGGAGGATCACTTGAGCCCCAGAGTTTCAGGCTGCAGTGAACCATGATCATGCTACTGCACTCCAGGATGGGCAACAGAGCAAGACCTCTTTAAAAAAAAAAAAAGAAAAAAAGCTGTGCACGGTGGCTCATGCCTGTAATCCCAGGAGGGATTGCACGAGGTCAGGAGTTTGAGACCAGCCTGACCAACATGGTGAAAACCCATCTCTACTAAAAATACAAAAATTAGCTGGGCATGGTGGTGTGTGCCTGTAATCCCAGCTAGTTGGGAGGCTGAGGCAGGAGAATCGCCTGAACCCAGGAGGCAGAGGTTGCAGGGAGCCGAGACTGTGTCACCGCACTACAGCCTAGGTGACAGAGCAAGACTCCATCTCAAAAAAAAAGAAAAAGAAAAAGAAAGAAAGAAAGAGAAAGAAGAGAGAAAAGAAGCACTCCAGCCTGGGCAAGAGAGCGAGACTCCATCTCAAAAAAAAAAAAAAAAAAAAGACCAGCCTGGCCAACATGGTGAAACTCCGTCTCTACTAAATATACAAAACAATCAGCTGGGCGTCGTGGCAAACGCCTGTAATCCCAGCTACTCAGGAGGCCCAGGCAGGAGGATAGCTTGAACCTGGGAGGTGGAGGCTGCAGCGAGCCAAGATTGCACCACTGCACTCCAGCCTGGGCAACAGGGAGAGACTCAATCTCAGGAAAAAAAAAAAAAAAAGACCAGCCTGGCCAACGTGCTGAAACCCCATCTCCATTAAATATACAAAGAAATTAGCTGGGCATGGTGGCACATGCCTGTAATCCCAGCTACTCGAGAGGCCCAGGCAGGAGGATCGCTTGAACCCGGGAGGTGGAGGTAGCAGCAAACCAAGATTGCACCACTGCACTCCAGCCTGGGCAACAGAGCGAGACTCCATCTCAGACAAAAAAAAAAAAAAGAAAAAAAAAAAGACCAGCCTGGCCAACATGGTGAAACACTGTCTCTACTAAATATACAAAAAAATTAGTTGGGCGTGGTGGCACACACTTCTAATCCCAGCTACTCGGGAGGCCCAGGCAGGAGGATCGCTTGAACCTGAGAGGTGGAGGTTGCAGCGAACCAAGATTTCACTACTGCACTCCAGCCTGGGCAACAGAGCGAGACTCCATCTCAGAAAAAAAAAAAAAAAAAAAAAAAAAAACCAGCCTGGCCAACATGGTGAAATACTGTGTCTACTAAATATACAAAAAAATTAGTTGGGTGTGGTGGCACACACTTGTAATCCCAGCTACTCGGGAGGCCCAGGCAGGAGGATCACTTGAACCCTCGAGGTGGAGGTTGCAGTGAACCAAGATTGCACCACTGCACTCCAGCCACTACACTCCAACCTGGGCAACAGAGCGAGACTCCATCTCAGGAAAAAAAAAAAAAAAAAAAGACCAGCCTGGCCAACATGCTGAAACCCCGTCAGTACTAAATATACAAAGAAATTAGCTGGGCATGGTGGCACACGCCTGTAATCCCAGCTACTCGGGAGGCCCAGGTAGGAGGATCGCTTGAACCCGGGAGATGGACGTTGCAGTGAACCAAGATTGCACCACTGCACTCCAGCCTGGGCAACAGAGCGAGACTCTATCTCAGAAAAAGAAAAAAAGAAAAAAAAAAAAAGACCAGCCTGGCCAAAATGGTGAAACCCCATCTCTACTAAATATAGAAAAAAATTAGCTGGGCGTGGTGGCACATGCCTGTAATCCCAGCTACTTGGGAGGCCCAGGCAGGAGGATCGCTTGAACCCGGCAGGTGGAGGTTGCAGTGAGCCAAGATTGCACTACTGCACTCCAGCCTGTAGAAACGCAGGCACCATTCTGGGTGAGAACATGGTCCATGAAAAGGCCTGCCAAGCCAGCCCAAGCCTTCCCCACTCTTGGGCCAAGCCAGCCGGCCTCCCAAGCCAGCCAAGCCAGCGACCCACCCAAGCCAGCCAAGCCAGCCAGCCACCTAAGCCAGCCAAGCCAGCCAGCCAGCCAAGCAAGCCAGCCAGCCATCCAGCCAAGCCAGCCAAGCCAAGCAGCCAGCCAAGCCAGCCAAGCCAGCCGGCCAGCCAAGCCAGCCGGCCTGCCAAGCCAGCCAAGCCAGCCAAGCCAGCCAAGCCACCCAGCCACCCAAGGCAGCCAAGCCGCCCAAACAGCCAAGCCAGCAAAGCCACCCAGCCAACCAAGCCAGCCAGCCACCCAGCCAGCCAGGCGAGCCAGCCAGCCAGCCAGCCAAGCCAGCCAAGCCAGCCAGACCACCCAGCCAGCCAGACAGCCAAGCCAGCCAAGCCAGCCAAGCCAGACAGCCAGCCAGCAAGCCAAGCCATCCAAGCCAGCCAGCCAACCAAGCCGGCCAAGCAAGCCAGCCAGCCAAGCCGGCCAAGCCAGCCAGCCAGCCAATCTAGCCAAGACAGCCAAGCAAGCCAAGCCAGCCAAGCCAGCCAAGCCAACCAGCAAGCCAAGCCAGCCAAGCCAACCAGCAAGCCAAGCCAGCCAAGCCACACAGCCAGACAGCCAGCCAAGCCAGCCAAGCCAGCCAAGCCAGCCAGCCACCCAAGCCAGCCAAGCCACCTAGCCAGCCAGCCAGCCAAGCCAGCCCAGCCACCCAGCCAGCCAAGCCAGCCCAGCCACCCAGCCAGCCAAGCCAGCCAAGCCACCCTTCCAGCCAAGCCAGCCAAGCCAGCCAAGCCAGCCCGTGAAGCCAGCCAGCCAGCAAGCCAGCCAGTGAAGCCAGCCAGCCAAGCCAGCCAAGCCAGCCAAGCCAGCCAAGCCAGCCAGCCACCCAAGCCAGCCAAGCCACCAAGCCAGCCAGCCAGCCAAGCCAGACAAGCCACCCAGCCAGCCAGCCAGCCAAGCCAGCCAGCCAGCCAAGCCAGCCAAGCCACCCTTCCAGCCAAGCCAGCCCAGCCACCCAGCCAGCCAAGCCAGCCAAGCCACCCTTCCAGCCAAGCCAGCCAAGCCAGCCGAGAAAGCCTGCCAGCCAAGCCAGCCAAGCCAGCCAAGCCAGCCAGCAAGCCAAGCCAGCCAAGCCAGCCGAGAAAGCCTGCCAGCCAAGCCAGCCAAGCCAGCCAGCAAGCCAAGCCAGCCAAGCCAGCCAAGCCAGCCGAGAAAGCCAGCCAGCCAAGCCAGCCAAGCCAGCCAGCAAGCCAAGCCATCCAAGCCAGCCAGCCAACCAAGCCGGCCAAGCCAGCCAGCAAGCCAAGCCATCCAAGCCACCCAGCCAACCAAGCCAGCCAGCCACCCAGCCAGCCAGGCCAGCCAGCCAGCCAGCCAGCCAAGCCAGCCAAGCCAGCCAGACCACCCAGCCAGCCAGACAGCCAAGCCAGCCAAGCCAGCCAAGCCAGCCAGCCAGCCAGCAAGCCAAGCCATCCAAGCCAGCCAGCCAACCAAGCCGGCCAAGCCAGCCAGCAAGCCAAGCCATCCAAGCCAGCCAGCCAACCAAGCCGGCCAAGCAAGCCAGCCAGCCAAGCCGGCCAAGCAAGCCAGCCAGCCAATCTAGCCAAGACAGCCAAGCAAGCCAAGCCAGCCAAGCCAGCCAAGCCAACCAGCAAGCCAAGCCAGCCAAGCCAACCAGCAAGCCAAGCCAGCCAAGCCACCCAGCCAGACAGCCAGCCAAGCCAGCCAAGCCAGCCAGCCAACCAAGCCAGCCAAGCCACCTAGCCAGCCAGCCAGCCAAGCTGGACAAGCCACCCAGCCAGCCAGCCAGCCAAGCCAGCCAGCCAGCCAAGCCAGCCAAGCCACACTCCAGCCAAGCCAGCCCAGCCACCCAGCCAGCCAAGCCAGCCAAGACACCCTTCCAGCCAAGCCAGCCCAGCCACCCAGCCAGCCAAGCCAGCCAAGCCACCCTTCCAGCCAAGCCAGCCAAGCCAGCCAAGCCAGCCCGTGAAGCCAGCCAGCCAGCAAGCCAGCCAGTGAAGCCAGCCAGCCAAGCCAGCCAAGCCAGCCAAGCCAGCCAAGCCAGCCAGCCACCCAAGCCAGCCAAGCCACCAAGCCAGCCAGCCAGCCAAGCCAGACAAGCCACACAGCCAGCCAGCCAGCCAAGCCAGCCAGCCAGCCAAGCCAGCCAAGCCACCCTTCCAGCCAAGCCAGCCCAGCCACCCAGCCAGCCAAGCCAGCCAAGCCACCCTTCCAGCCAAGCCAGCCAAGCCAGCCGAGAAAGCCTGCCAGCCAAGCCAGCCAAGCCAGCCAGCAAGCCAAGCCAGCCAAGCCAGCCGAGAAAGCCTGCCAGCCAAGCCAGCCAAGCCAGCCAGCAAGCCAAGCCAGCCAGCAAGCCAAGCCAGCCAAGCCAGCCAAGCCAGCCGAGAAAGCCAGCCAGCCAAGCCAGCCAAGCCAGCCAGCAAGCCAAGCCATCCAAGCCAGCCAGCCAACCAAGCCGGCCAAGCCAGCCAGCAAGCCAAGCCATCCAAGCCAGCCAGCCAACCAAGCCGGCCAAGCAAGCCAGCCAGCCAAGCTGACCAAGCCAGACAGCCAGCCAATCCAGCCAAGACAGCCAGGCAAGCCAAGCCAGCCAAGCCAGCCAAGCCAACCAGCAAGCCAAGCCAGCCAAGCCACCCAGCCAGGCAAGCCAGCCAAGCCACCCAGCCAGACAGCCAGCCAAGCCAGCCAAGCCAGCCAAGCCAGCCAGCCACCCAAGCCAGCCAAGCCACCAAGCCAGCCAGCCAGCCAAGCCAGACAAACCACCCAGCCAGCCAGCCAGCCAAGCCAGCCAGCCAGCCAAGCCAGCCAAGCCACCCTTCCAGCCAAGCCAGCCCAGCCACCCAGCCAGCCAAGCCAGCCAAGCCACCCTTCCAGCCAAGCCAGCCAAGCCAGACGAGAAAGCCTGCCAGCCAAGCCAGCCAAGCCAGCCAGCAAGCCAAGCCAGCCAAGCCAGCCGAGAAAGCCTGCCAGCCAAGCCAGCCAAGCCAGCCAGCAAGCCAAGCCAGCCAAGCCAGCCAAGCCAGCCGAGAAAGCCAGCCAGCCAAGCCAGCCAAGCCAGCCAGCAAGCCAAGCCATCCAAGCCAGCCAGCCAACCAAGCCGGCCAAGCCAGCCAGCAAGCCAAGCCATCCAAGCCAGCCAGCCAACCAAGCCGGCCAAGCAAGCCAGCCAGCCAAGCCGACCAAGCCAGACAGCCAGCCAATCCAGCCAAGACAGCCAGGCAAGCCAAGCCAGCCAAGCCAACCAGCAAGCCAAGCCAGCCAAGCCACCCAGCCAGGCAAGCCAGCCAAGCCACCCAGCCAGACAGCCAGCCAAGCCAGCCAAGCCAGCCAAGCCAGCCAGCCACCCAAGCCAGCCAAGCCACCCAGCCAGCCAGCCAGCCAAGCCAGACAAGCCACCCAGCCAGCCAGCCAGCCAGCCAGCCAAGCCAGCCAAGCCACCAAGCCAGGCAAGCCAGCCAAGCCACCCAGCCAGCCAGACAGCCAACCCAGCCAAGCCAGCCAAGCCAGCAAAAAAAGCCAGCGAGCCAAGCCAGCCAAGCCAGCAAGCCAGTCACCCAAGCCAGCCAAACCAGCCAGTCACCCAAGTCAGCCAAGCCCGCCAGCCACCTAAGCCAGCCAAGCCAGCCAGCGAGCAAAGCCAGCCAAGCCAGTGAAGCCAGCCAGCCAGCTAAGCCAGCCAAGCCAGCCAGCCAAGCGAGCCAAGCCAGCAGGGCCAGCCAAAGAAGCCAGCTAGCCAAGCCAGCCCAGCCAGCCCAGCCAGCCAGCCACCCAAGCCAGGCAAGCCAGCCAGCAAGCCAAGCCAGCCCAGCCAGCCAGCCAGCAAAGCCAGCCAAGTCAGCCAAGCCACCCAGCCAGCCAAGCCAGCCCAGCCACCCAGCCAGCCAAGCCAGCCAAGCCACACTTCCAGCCAAGCCAGCCAAGCCAGCCGAGAAAGCCTGCCAGCCAAGCCAGCCAAGCCAGCCAGCAAGCCAAGCCATTCAAGCCAGCCAGCCAACCAAGCCGGCCAAGCAAGCCAGCCAGCCAAGCCGGCCAAGCCAGCCAGCCAGCCAAACCGGCCAAGACAGCCAAGCAAGCCAAGCCAGCCAAGCCAGCCAAGCCAGCCAAGCCAACCAGCAAGCCAAGCCAGCCAAGCCACCCAGCCAGGCAAGCCAGCCAAGCCACCCAGCCAGACTGCCAGCCAAGCCAGCCAGCCACCCAAGCCAGCCAAGCCACCTAGCCAGCCAGCCAGCCAAGCCAGACAAGCCACCCAGCCAGCCAAGCCAGCCCAGCCACCCAGCCAGCCAAGCCAGCCAAGCCACCCTTCCAGCCAAGCCAGCCAAGCCAGCCGAGAAAGCCTGCCAGCCAAGCCAGCCAAGCCAGCCAGCAAGCCAAGCCAGCCAAGCCAGCCAAGCCAGCCGAGAAAGCCTGCCAGCCAAGCCAGCCAAGCCAGCCAGCAAGCCAAGCCAGCCAAGCCAGCCAAGCCAGCTGAGAAAGCCTGCCAGCCAAGCCAGCCAAGCCAGCCAGCAAGCCAAGCCATCCAAGCCAGCCAGCCAACCAAGCCGGCCAAGCCAGCCAGCAAGCCAAGCCATCCAAGCCAGCCAGCCAACCAAGCCGGCCAAGCAAGCCAGCCAGCCAAGCCGACCAAGCCAGACAGCCAGCCAATCCAGCCAAGACAGCCAGGCAAGCCAAGCCAGGCAAGCCAAGCCAGCCAAGCCAGCCAAGCCACCCAGCCAGGCAAGCCAGCCAAGCCACCCAGCCAGACAGCCAGCCAAGCCAGCCAAGCCAGCCAAGCCAGCCAAGCCAGCCAGCCACCCAAGCCAGCCAAGCCACCCAGCCAGCCAGCCAGACAAGCCAGACAAGCCACCCAGCCAGCCAGCCAGCCAGCCAGCCAAGCCAGCCAAGCCACCAAGCCAGGCAAGCCAGCCAAGCCACCCAGCCAGCCAGACAGCCAACCCAGCCAAGCCAGCCAAGCCAGCAAAAGAAGCCAGCGAGCCAAGCCAGCCAAGCCAGCAAGCCAGTCACCCAAGCCAGCCAAACCAGCCAGTCACCCAAGTCAGCCAAGCCCGCCAGCCACCTAAGCCAGCCAAGCCAGCCAGCCACTCAAGCCAGCCAAGCCACCCAGCGAGCAAAGCCAGCCAAGCCAGTGAAGCCAGCCAGCCAGCTAAGCCAGCCAAGCCAGCCAGCCAAGCGAGCCAAGCCAGCAGGGCCAGCCAAAGAAGCCAGCTAGCCAAGCCAGCCCAGCCAGCCCAGCCAGCCAGCCAGCCAAGCCAGGCAAGCCAGCCAGCAAGCCAAGCCAGCCCAGCCAGCCAGCCAGCAAAGCCAGCCAAGCCAGCCAAGCCACCCAGCCAGCCAAGCCAGCCCAGCCACCCAGCCAGCCAAGCCAGCCAAGCCACACTTCCAGCCAAGCCAGCCAAGCCAGCCGAGAAAGCCTGCCAGCCAAGCCAGCCAAGCCAGCCAAGCCAGCCAGCAAGCCAAGCCATTCAAGCCAGCCAGCCAACCAAGCCGGCCAAGCAAGCCAGCCAGCCAAGCCGGCCAAGCCAGCCAGCCAGCCAATCCAGCCAAGACAGCCAAGCAAGCCAAGCCAGCCAAGCCAGCCAAGCCAACCAGCAAGCCAAGCCAGCCAAGCCACCCAGCCAGGCAAGCCAGCCAAGCCACCCAGCCAGAGAGCCAGCCAAGCCAGCCAGCCACCCAAGCCAGCCAAGCCACCCAGCCAGCCAGCCAGCCAAGCCAGACAAGCCACCCAGCCAGCCAAGCCAGCCCAGCCACCCAGCCAGCCAAGCCAGCCAAGCCACCCTTCCAGCCAAGCCAGCCAAGCCAGCCGAGAAAGCCTGCCAGCCAAGCCAGCCAAGCCAACCAGCAAGCCAAGCCAGCCAAGCCACCCAGCCAGGCAAGCCAGCCAAGCCACCCAGCCAGACAGCCAGCCAAGCCAGCCAGCAAGCCAAGCCAGCCAAGCCAGCCGAGAAAGCCTGCCAGCCAAGCCAGCCAAGCCAGCCAGCAAGCCAAGCCAGCCAAGCCAGCCAAGCCAGCCGAGAAAGCCAGCCAGCCAAGCCAGCCAAGCCAGCCAGCAAGCCAAGCCATCCAAGCCAGCCAGCCAACCAAGCCGGCCAAGCAAGCCAGCCAGCCAAGCCGACCAAGCCAGACAGCCAGCCAATCCAGCCAAGACAGCCAGGCAAGCCAAGCCAGCCAAGCCAACCAGCAAGCCAAGCCAGCCAAGCCACCCAGCCAGGCAAGCCAGCCAAGCCAGCCAAGCCAGCCAAGCCAGCCAGCCACCCAAGCCAGCCAAGCCACCCAGCCAGCCAGCCAGCCAAGCCAGACAAGCCACCCAGCCAGCCAGCCAGCCAGCCAGCCAAGCCAGCCAAGCCACCAAGCCAGGCAAGCCAGCCAAGCCACCCAGCCAGCCAGACAGCCAGCCAGCCAAGCCAGCCAAGCCACCAAGCCAGGCAAGCCAGCCAAGCCACCAAGCCAGCCAGACAGCCAACCCAGCCAAGCCAGCCAAGCCAGCAAAAGAAGCCAGCGAGCCAAGCCAGCCAAGCCAGCAAGCCAGTCACCCAAGCCAGCCAAACCAGCCTGTCACCCAAGTCAGCCAAGCCCGCCAGCCACCTAAGACAGCCAAGCCAGCCAGCCACTCAAGCCAGCCAAGCCACCCAGCGAGCAAAGCCAGCCAAGCCAGTGAAGCCAGCCAGCCTGCTAAGCCAGCCAAGCCAGCCAGCCAAGCGAGCCAAGCCAGCAGGGCCAGCCAAAGAAGCCAGCTAGCCAAGCCAGCCCAGCCAGCCCAGCCAGCCAGCCAGCCAAGCCAGGCAAGCCAGCCAGCAAGACAAGCCGGCCCAGCCAGCCAGCCAGCAAAGCCAGCCAAGCCAGCCAAGCCGCCCAGCCAGCCAAGCCAGCCCAGCCACCCAGCCAGCCAAGCCAGCCAAGCCACACTTCCAGCCAAGCCAGCCAAGCCAGCCGAGAAAGCCTGTCAGCCAAGCCAGCCAAGCCAGCCAAGCCAGCCAGCAAGCCAAGCCAGCCCAGCCACCCAGCCAGCCAAGCCAGCCAAGCCACACTTCCAGCCAAGCCAGCCAAGCCCGCCGAGAAAGCCTGCCAGCCAAGCCAGCCAAGCCAGCCAGCAAGCCAAGCCATTCAAGCCAGCCAGCCAACCAAGCCAGCCAAGCAAGCCAGCCAGCCAAGCCGGCCAAGCCAGCCAGCCAGCCAATCCAGCCAAGACAGCCAAGCAAGCCAAGCCAGCCAAGCCAACCAGCAAGCCAAGCCAGCCAAGCCACCCAGCCAGGCAAGCCAGCCAAGCCACCCAGCCAGACAGCCAGCCAAGCCAGCCAGCCACCCAAGCCAGCCAAGCCACCCAGCCAGCCAGCCAGCCAAGCCAGACAAGCCACCCAGCCAGCCAAGCCAGCCCAGCCACCCAGCCAGACAAGCCAGCCAAGCCACCCTTCCAGCCAAGCCAGCCAAGCCAGCCGCGAAAGCCTGCCCGCCAAGCCAGCCAAGCCAGCCAGCAAGCCAAGCCAGCCAAGCCAGCCAAGCCAGCCGAGAAAGCCTGCCAGCCAAGCCAGCCAAGCCAGCCAGCAAGCCAAGCCAGCCAAGCCAGCCAAGCCAGCTGAGAAAGCCTGCCAGCCAAGCCAGCCAAGCCAGCCAGCAAGCCAAGCCATCCAAGCCAGCCAGCCAACCAAGCCGGCCAAGCCAGCCAGCAAGCCAAGCCATCCAAGCCAGCCAGCCAACCAAGCCGGCCAAGCAAGCCAGCCAGCCAAGCCGACCAAGCCAGACAGCCAGCCAATCCAGCCAAGACAGCCAGGCAAGCCAAGCCAGCCAAGCCAGCCAAGCCAACCAGCAAGCCAAGCCAGCCAAGCCACCCAGCCAGGCAAGCCAGCCAAGCCACCCAGCCAGACAGCCAGCCAAGCCAGCCAAGCCAGCCAAGCCAGCCAGCCACCCAAGCCAGCCAAGCCACCAAGCCAGCCAGCCAGCCAAGCCAGACAAGCCAGCCAGCCAGCCAGCCAGCCAAGCCAGCCAAGCCAGCCAAGCCAGCCAGCCACCCAAGCCAGCCAAGCCACCAAGCCAGCCAGCCAGCCAAGCCAGACAAGCCACCCAGCCAGCCAGCCAGCCAAGCCAGCCAGCCAGCCAAGCCAGCCAAGCCACCCTTCCAGCCAAGCCAGCCCAGCCACCCAGCCAGCCCAGCCAGCCAAGCCACCCTTCCAGCCAAGCCAGCCAAGCCAGCCGAGAAAGCCTGCCAGCCAAGCCAGCCAAGCCAGCCAGCAAGCTAAGCCAGCCAAGCCAGCCGAGAAAGCCTGCCAGCCAAGCCAGCCAAGCCAGCCAGCAAGCTAAGCCAGCCAAGCCAGCCGAGAAAGCCTGCCAGCCAAGCCAGCCAAGCCAGCCAGCAAGCCAAGCCAGCCAAGCCAGCCAAGCCAGCCGAGAAAGCCAGCAAGCCAAGACAGCCAAGCCAGCCAGCAAGCCAAGCCATCCAAGCCAGCCAGCCAACCAAGCCGGCCAAGCCAGCCAGCAAGCCAAGCCATCCAAGCCAGCCAGCCAACCAAGCCGGCCAAGCAAGCCAGCCAGCCAAGCCGACCAAGCCAGACAGCCAGCCTATCCAGCCAAGACAGCCAGGCAAGCCAAGCCAGCCAAGCCAGCCAAGCCAACCAGCAAGCCAAGCCAGCCAAGCCACCCAGCCAGCCAAGCCAGCCAGCAAGCGAAGCCATTCAAGCCAGCCAGCCAACCAAGCTGGCCAAGCAAGCCAGCCAGCCAAGCCGGCCAAGCCAGCCAGCCAGCCAATCCAGCCAAGACAGCCAAGCAAGCCAAGCCAGCCAAGCCAGCCAAGCCAACCAGCAAGCCAAGCCAGCCAAGCCACCCAGCCAGGCAAGCCAGCCAAGCCACCCAGCCAGACAGCCAGCCAAGCCAGCCAGCCACCCAAGCCAGCCAAGCCACCCAGCCAGCCTGCCAGCCAAGCCAGACAAGCCACCCAGCCAGCCAAGCCAGCCCAGCCACCCAGCCAGCCAAGCCAGCCAAGCCACCCTTCCAGCCAAGCCAGCCAAGCCAGTGAAGCCAGCCAGCCAGCTAAGCCAGCCAAGCCAGCCAGCCACCCAAGCCAGCCAAGCCACCCAGCCAGCCAGCCAGCCAAGCCAGACAAGCCACCCAGCCAGCCAGCCAGCCAGCCAGCCAAGCCAGCCAAGCCACCAAGCCAGGCAAGCCAGCCAAGCCACCCAGCCAGCCAGACAGCCAGCCAGCCAAGCCAGCCAAGCCACCAAGCCTGGCAAGCCAGCCAAGCCACCAAGCCAGCCAGACAGCCAACCCAGCCAAGCCAGCCAAGCCAGCAAAAGAAGCCAGCGATCCAAGCCAGCCAAGCCAGCAAGCCAGTCACCCAAGCCAGCCAAACCAGCCAGTCACCCAAGTCAGCCAAGCCCGCCAGCCACCTAAGCCAGCCAAGCCAGCCAGCCACTCAAGCCAGCCAAGCCACCCAGCGAGCAAAGCCAGCCAAGCCAGTGAAGCCAGCCAGCCTGCTAAGCCAGCCAAGCCAGCCAGCCAAGCGAGCCAAGCCAGCAGGGCCAGCCAAAGAAGCCAGCTAGCCAAGCCAGCCCAGCCAGCCCAGCCAGCCAGCCAGCCAAGCCAGGCAAGCCAGCCAGCAAGACAAGCCGGCCCAGCCAGCCAGCCAGCAAAGCCAGCCAAGCCAGCCAAGCCGCCCAGCCAGCCAAGCCAGCCCAGCCACCCAGCCAGCCAAGCCAGCCAAGCCACACTTCCAGCCATGCCAGCCAAGCCAGCCGAGAAAGCCTGCCAGCCAAGCCAGCCAAGCCAGCCAAGCCAGCCAGCAAGCCAAGCCAGCCCAGCCACCCAGCCAGCCAAGCCAGCCAAGCCACACTTCCAGCCAAGCCAGCCAAGCCCGCCGAGAAAGCCTGCCAGCCAAGCCAGCCAAGCCAGCCAAGCCAGCCAGCAAGCCAAGCCATTCAAGCCAGCCAGCCGGCCAAGCCAGCCAAGCCAGCCAGCAAGCCAAGCCAGCCAAGCCAGCCGAGAAAGCCTGCCAGCCAAGCCAGCCAAGCCAACCAGCAAGCTAAGCCAGCCAAGCCAGCCGAGAAAGCCTGCCAGCCAAGCCAGCCAAGCCAGCCAGCAAGCCAAGCCAGCCAAGCCAGCCAAGCCAGCCGAGAAAGCCAGCCAGCCAAGCCAGCCAAGCCAGCCAGCAAGCCAAGCCATCCAAGCCAGCCAGCCAACCAAGCCGGCCAAGCCAGCCAGCAAGCCAAGCCATCCAAGCCAGCCAGCCAACCAAGCCGGCCAAGCAAGCCAGCCAGCCAAGCCGACCAAGCCAGACAGCCAGCCAATCCAGCCAAGACAGCCAGGCAAGCCAAGCCAGCCAAGCCAGCCAAGCCAACCAGCAAGCCAAGCCAGCCAAGCCACCCAGCCAGGCAAGCCAGCCAAGCCACCCAGCCAGACAGCCAGCCAAGCCAGCCAAGCCAGCCAAGCCAGCCAGCCACCCAAGCCAGCCAAGCCACCCAGCCAGCCAGCCAGCCAAGCCAGACAAGCCACCCAGCCAGCCAGCCAGCCAGCCAGCCAAGCCAGCCAAGCCACCAAGCCAGGCAAGCCAGCCAAGCCACCCAGCCAGCCAGACAGCCAACCCAGCCAAGCCAGCCAAGCCAGCAAAAGAAGCCAGCGAGCCAAGCCAGCCAAGCCAGCAAGCCAGTCACCCAAGCCAGCCAAACCAGCCAGTCACCCAAGTCAGCCAAGCCCGCCAGCCACCTAAGCCAGCCAAGCCAGCCAGCCACTCAAGCCAGCCAAGCCACCCAGCGAGCAAAGCCAGCCAAGCCAGTGAAGCCAGCCAGCCAGCTAAGCCAGCCAAGCCAGCCAGCCAAGCGAGCCAAGCCAGCAGGGCCAGCCAAAGAAGCCAGCTAGCCAAGCCAGCCCAGCCAGCCCAGCCAGCCAGCCAGCCAAGCCAGGCAAGCCAGCCAGCAAGCCAAGCCAGCCCAGCCACCCAGCCAGCCAAGCCAGCCAAGCCACACTTCCAGCCAAGCCAGCCAAGCCCGCCGAGAAAGCCTGCCAGCCAAGCCAGCCAAGCCAGCCAAGCCAGCCAGCAAGCCAAGCCATTCAAGCCAGCCAGCCAACCAAGCCGGCCAAGCAAGCCAGCCAGCCAAGCCGGCCAAGCCAGCCAGCCAGCCAATCCAGCCAAGACAGCCAAGCAAGCCAAGCCAGCCAAGCCAGCCAAGCCAACCAGCAAGCCAAGCCAGCCAAGCCACCCAGCCAGGCAAGCCAGCCAAGCCACCCAGCCAGACAGCCAGCCAAGCCAGCCAAGCCAGCCAAGCCAGCCAAGCCAGCCAGCCACCCAAGCCAGCCAAGCCACCAAGCCAGCCAGCCAGCCAAGCCAGCCAAGCCACCCTTCCAGCCAAGCCAGCCCAGCCACCCAGCCAGCCAAGCCAGCCAAGCCACCCTTCCAGCCAAGCCAGCCAAGCCAGCCGAGAAAGCCTGCCAGCCAAGCCAGCCAAGCCAGCCAGCAAGCCAAGCCAGCCAAGCCAGCCGAGAAAGCCTGCCAGCCAAGCCAGCCAAGCCAGCCAGCAAGCCAAGCCAGCCAAGCCAGCCAAGCCAGCCGAGAAAGCCTGCCAGCCAAGCCAGCCAAGCCAGCCAGCAAGCCAAGCCATCCAAGCCAGCCAGCCAACCAAGCCGGCCAAGCCAGCCAGCAAGCCAAGCCATCCAAGCCAGCCAGCCAACCAAGCCGGCCAAGCAAGCCAGCCAGCCAAGCCGACCAAGCCAGACAGCCAGCCAATCCAGCCAAGACAGCCAGGCAAGCCAAGCCAGCCAAGCCAACCAGCAAGCCAAGCCAGCCAAGCCACCCAGCCAGGCAAGCCAGCCAAGCCAGCCAAGCCAGCCAAGCCAGCCAGCCACCCAAGCCAGCCAAGCCACCCAGCCAGCCAGCCAGCCAAGCCAGACAAGCCACCCAGCCAGCCAGCCAGCCAGCCAGCCAAGCCAGCCAAGCCACCAAGCCAGGCAAGCCAGCCAAGCCACCCAGCCAGCCAGACAGCCAGCCAGCCAAGCCAGCCAAGCCACCAAGCCAGGCAAGCCAGCCAAGCCACCAAGCCAGCCAGACAGCCAACCCAGCCAAGCCAGCCAAGCCAGCAAAAGAAGCCAGCGACCCAAGCCAGCCAAGCCAGCAAGCCAGTCACCCAAGCCAGCCAAACCAGCCAGTCACCCAAGTCAGCCAAGCCCGCCAGCCACCTAAGCCAGCAAAGCCAGCCAGCCACTCAAGCCAGCCAAGCCACCCAGCGAGCAAAGCCAGCCAAGCCAGTGAAGCCAGCCAGCCTGCTAAGCCAGCCAAGCCAGCCAGCCAAGCGAGCCAAGCCAGCAGGGCCAGCCAAAGAAGCCAGCTAGCCAAGCCAGCCCAGCCAGCCCAGCCAGCCAGCCAGCCAAGCCAGGCAAGCCAGCCAGCAAGACAAGCCGGCCCAGCCAGCCAGCCAGCAAAGCCAGCCAAGCCAGCCAAGCCGCCCAGCCAGCCAAGCCAGCCCAGCCACCCAGCCAGCCAAGCCAGCCAAGCCACACTTCCAGCCAAGCCAGCCAAGCCAGCCGAGAAAGCCTGCCAGCCAAGCCAGCCAAGCCAGCCAAGCCAGCCAGCAAGCCAATCCAGCCAAGCCAGCCAAGCCAGCCGAGAAAGCCTGCCAGCCAAGCCAGCCAAGCCAGCCAGCAAGCCAAGCCATCCAAGCCAGCCAGCCAACCAAGCCGGCCAAGCCAGCCAGCAAGCCAAGCCATCCAAGCCAGCCAGCCAACCAAGCCGGCCAAGCAAGCCAGCCAGCCAAGCCGACCAAGCCAGACAGCCAGCCAATCCAGCCAAGACAGCCAGGCAAGCCAAGCCAGCCAAGCCAACCAGCAAGCCAAGCCAGCCAAGCCACCCAGCCAGGCAAGCCAGCCAAGCCAGCCAAGCCAGCCAAGCCAGCCAGCCACCCAAGCCAGCCAAGCCACCCAGCCAGCCAGCCAGCCAAGCCAGACAAGCCACCCAGCCAGCCAGCCAGCCAGCCAGCCAAGCCAGCCAAGCCACCAAGCCAGGCAAGCCAGCCAAGCCACCCAGCCAGCCAGACAGCCAGCCAGCCAAGCCAGCCAAGCCACCAAGCCAGGCAAGCCAGCCAAGCCACCAAGCCAGCCAGACAGCCAACCCAGCCAAGCCAGCCAAGCCAGCAAAAGAAGCCAGCGATCCAAGCCAGCCAAGCCAGCAAGCCAGTCACCCAAGCCAGCCAAACCAGCCAGTCACCCAAGTCAGCCAAGCCCGCCAGCCACCTAAGCCAGCAAAGCCAGCCAGCCACTCAAGCCAGCCAAGCCACCCAGCGAGCAAAGCCAGCCAAGCCAGTGAAGCCAGCCAGCCTGCTAAGCCAGCCAAGCCAGCCAGCCAAGCGAGCCAAGCCAGCAGGGCCAGCCAAAGAAGCCAGCTAGCCAAGCCAGCCCAGCCAGCCCAGCCAGCCAGCCAGCCAAGCCAGGCAAGCCAGCCAGCAAGACAAGCCGGCCCAGCCAGCCAGCCAGCAAAGCCAGCCAAGCCAGCCAAGCCGCCCAGCCAGCCAAGCCAGCCCAGCCACCCAGCCAGCCAAGCCAGCCAAGCCACACTTCCAGCCAAGCCAGCCAAGCCAGCCGAGAAAGCCTGCCAGCCAAGCCAGCCAAGCCAGCCAAGCCAGCCAGCAAGCCAAGCCAGCCAAGCCAGCCAAGCCGGCCGAGAAAGCCTGCCAGCCAAGCCAGCCAAGCCAGCCAGCAAGCCAAGCCATCCAAGCCAGCCAGCCAACCAAGCCGGCCAAGCCAGCCAGCAAGCCAAGCCATCCAAGCCAGCCAGCCAACCAAGCCGGCCAAGCAAGCCAGCCAGCCAAGCCGACCAAGCCAGACAGCCAGCCAATCCAGCCAAGACAGCCAGGCAAGCCAAGCCAGCCAAGCCAACCAGCAAGCCAAGCCAGCCAAGCCACCCAGCCAGGCAAGCCAGCCAAGCCAGCCAAGCCAGCCAAGCCAGCCAGCCACCCAAGCCAGCCAAGCCACCCAGCCAGCCAGCCAGCCAAGCCAGACAAGCCACCCAGCCAGCCAGCCAGCCAGCCAGCCAAGCCAGCCAAGCCACCAAGCCAGGCAAGCCAGACAAGCCACCCAGCCAGCCAGACAGCCAGCCAGCCAAGCCAGCCAAGCCACCAAGCCAGGCAAGCCAGCCAAGCCACCAAGCCAGCCAGACAGCCAACCCAGCCAAGCCAGCCAAGCCAGCAAAAGAAGCCAGCGATCCAAGCCAGCCAAGCCAGCAAGCCAGTCACCCAAGCCAGCCAAACCAGCCAGTCACCCAAGTCAGCCAAGCCCGCCAGCCACCTAAGCCAGCAAAGCCAGCCAGCCACTCAAGCCAGCCAAGCCACCCAGCGAGCAAAGCCAGCCAACCCAGTGAAGCCAGCCAGCCTGCTAAGCCAGCCAAGCCAGCCAGCCAAGCGAGCCAAGCCAGCAGGGCCAGCCAAAGAAGCCAGCTAGCCAAGCCAGCCCAGCCAGCCCAGCCAGCCAGCCAGCCAAGCCAGGCAAGCCAGCCAGCAAGACAAGCCGGCCCAGCCAGCCAGCCAGCAAAGCCAGCCAAGCCAGCCAAGCCGCCCAGCCAGCCAAGCCAGCCCAGCCACCCAGCCAGCCAAGCCAGCCAAGCCACACTTCCAGCCAAGCCAGCCAAGCCAGCCGAGAAAGCCTGCCAGCCAAGCCAGCCAAGCCAGCCAAGCCAGCCAGCAAGCCAAGCCAGCCCAGCCACCCAGCCAGCCAAGCCAGCCAAGCCACACTTCCAGCCAAGCCAGCCAAGCCCGCCGAGAAAGCCTGCCAGCCAAGCCAGCCAAGCCAGCCAAGCCAGCCAGCAAGCCAAGCCATCCAAGCCAGCCAGCCAACCAAGCCGGCCAAGCCAGCCAGCAAGCCAAGCCATCCAAGCCAGCCAGCCAACCAAGCCGACCAAGCAAGCCAGCCAGCCAAGCCGACCAAGCCAGACAGCCAGCCAATCCAGCCAAGACAGCCAGGCAAGCCAAGCCAGCCAAGCCAGCCAAGCCAACCAGCAAGCCAAGCCAGCCAAGCCACCCAGCCAGGCAAGCCAGCCAAGCCACCCAGCCAGACAGCCAGCCAAGCCAGCCAAGCCAGCCAAGCCAGCCAGCCACCCAAGCCAGCCAAGCCACCCAGCCAGCCAGCCAGCCAAGCCAGACAAGCCACCCAGCCAGCCAGCCAGCCAGCCAGCCAAGCCAGCCAAGCCACCAAGCCAGGCAAGCCAGCCAAGCCACCCAGCCAGCCAGACAGCCAACCCAGCCAAGCCAGCCAAGCCAGCAAAAGAAGCCAGCGAGCCAAGCCAGCCAAGCCAGCAAGCCAGTCACCCAAGCCAGCCAAACCAGCCAGTCACCCAAGTCAGCCAAGCCCGCCAGCCACCTAAGCCAGCCAAGCCAGCCAGCCACTCAAGCCAGCCAAGCCACCCAGCGAGCAAAGCCAGCCAAGCCAGTGAAGCCAGCCAGCCAGCTAAGCCAGCCAAGCCAGCCAGCCAAGCGAGCCAAGCCAGCAGGGCCAGCCAAAGAAGCCAGCTAGCCAAGCCAGCCCAGCCAGCCCAGCCAGCCAGCCAGCCAAGCCAGGCAAGCCAGCCAGCAAGACAAGCCGGCCCAGCCAGCCAGCCAGCAAAGCCAGCCAAGCCAGCCAAGCCGCCCAGCCAGCCAAGCCAGCCCAGCCACCCAGCCAGCCAAGCCAGCCAAGCCACACTTCCAGCCAAGCCAGCCAAGCCAGCCGAGAAAGCCTGCCAGCCAAGCCAGCCAAGCCAGCCAAGCCAGCCAGCAAGCCAAGCCATTCAAGCCAGCCAGCCAACCAAGCCGGCCAAGCAAGCCAGCCAGCCAAGCCGGCCAAGCAAGCCAGCCAGCCAAGCCGGCCAAGCCAGCCAGCCAGCCAATCCAGCCAAGACAGCCAAGCAAGCCAAGCCAGCCAAGCCAGCCAAGCCAACCAGCAAGCCAAGCCAGCCAAGCCACCCAGCCAGGCAAGCCAGCCAAGCCACCCAGCCAGACAGCCAGCCAAGCCAGCCAGCCACCCAAGCCAGCCAAGCCACCCAGCCAGCCAGCCAGCCAAGCCAGACAAGCCACCCAGCCAGCCAAGCCAGCCCAGCCACCCAGCCAGCCAAGCCAGCCAAGCCACCCTTCCAGGCAAGCCAGCCAAGCCAGCCGAGAAAGCCTGCCAGCCAAGCCAGCCAAGCCAACCAGCAAGCCAAGCCAGCCAAGCCACCCAGCCAGGCAAGCCAGCCAAGCCACCCAGCCAGACAGCCAGCCAAGCCAGCCAAGCCAGCCAAGCCAGCCAAGCCAGCCAGCCACCCAAGCCAGCCAAGCCACCAAGCCAGCCAGCCAGCCAAGCCAGCCAAGCCACCCTTCCAGCCAAGCCAGCCCAGCCACCCAGCCAGCCAAGCCAGCCAAGCCACCCTTCCAGCCAAGCCAGCCAAGCCAGCCGAGAAAGCCTGCCAGCCAAGCCAGCCAAGCCAGCCAGCAAGCCAAGCCAGCCAAGCCAGCCGAGAAAGCCTGCCAGCCAAGCCAGCCAAGCCAGCCAGCAAGCCAAGCCAGCCAAGCCAGCCAAGCCAGCCGAGAAAGCCAGCCAGCCAAGCCAGCCAAGCCAGCCAGCAAGCCAAGCCATCCAAGCCAGCCAGCCAACCAAGCCGGCCAAGCCAGCCAGCAAGCCAAGCCATCCAAGCCAGCCAGCCAACCAAGCCGGCCAAGCAAGCCAGCCAGCCAAGCTGACCAAGCCAGACAGCCAGCCAATCCAGCCAAGACAGCCAGGCAAGCCAAGCCAGCCAAGCCAACCAGCAAGCCAAGCCAGCCAAGCCACCCAGCCAGGCAAGCCAGCCAAGCCAGCCAAGCCAGCCAAGCCAGCCAGCCACCCAAGCCAGCCAAGCCACCCAGCCAGCCAGCCAGCCAAGCCAGACAAGCCACCCAGCCAGCCAGCCAGCCAGCCAGCCAAGCCAGCCAAGCCACCAAGCCAGGCAAGTCAGCCAAGCCACCCAGCCAGCCAGACAGCCAGCCAGCCAAGCCAGCCAAGCCACCAAGCCAGGCAAGCCAGCCAAGCCACCAAGCCAGCCAGACAGCCAACCCAGCCAAGCCAGCCAAGCCAGCAAAAGAAGCCAGCGAGCCAAGCCAGCCAAGCCAGCAAGCCAGTCACCCAAGCCAGCCAAGCCCGCCAGCCACCTAAGACAGCCAAGCCAGCCAGCCACTCAAGCCAGCCAAGCCACCCAGCGAGCAAAGCCAGCCAAGCCAGTGAAGCCAGCCAGCCTGCTAAGCCAGCCAAGCCAGCCAGCCAAGCGAGCCAAGCCAGCAGGGCCAGCCAAAGAAGCCAGCTAGCCAAGCCAGCCCAGCCAGCCCAGCCAGCCAGCCAGCCAAGCCAGGCAAGCCAGCCAGCAAGACAAGCCGGCCCAGCCAGCCAGCCAGCAAAGCCAGCCAAGCCAGCCAAGCCGCCCAGCCAGCCAAGCCAGCCCAGCCACCCAGCCAGCCAAGCAAGCCAAGCCACACTTCCAGCCAAGCCAGCCAAGCCAGCCGAGAAAGCCTGCCAGCCAAGCCAGCCAAGCCAGCCAAGCCAGCCAGCAAGCCAAGCCAGCCCAGCCACCCAGCCAGCCAAGCCAGCCAAGCCACACTTCCAGCCAAGCCAGCCAAGCCCACCGAGAAAGCCTGCCAGCCAAGCCAGCCAAGCCAGCCAAGCCAGCCAGCAAGCCAAGCCATTCAAGCCAGCCAGCCAACCAAGCCAGCCAAGCAAGCCAGCCAGCCAAGCCGGCCAAGCCAGCCAGCCAGCCAATCCAGCCAAGACAGCCAAGCAAGCCAAGCCAGCCAAGCCAGCCAAGCCAACCAGCAAGCCAAGCCAGCCAAGCCACCCAGCCAGGCAAGCCAGCCAAGCCACCCAGCCAGACAGCCAGCCAAGCCAGCCAGCCACCCAAGCCAGCCAAGCCACCCAGCCAGCCAGCCAGCCAAGCCAGACAAGCCACCCAGCCAGCCAAGCCAGCCCAGCCACCCAGCCAGACAAGCCAGCCAAGCCACCCTTCCAGCCAAGCCAGCCAAGCCAGCCGCGAAAGCCTGCCCGCCAAGCCAGCCAAGCCGGCCAGCAAGCCAAGCCAGCCAAGCCAGCCAAGCCAGCCGAGAAAGCCTGCCAGCCAAGCCAGCCAAGCCAGCCAGCAAGCCAAGCCAGCCAAGCCAGCCAAGCCAGCTGAGAAAGCCTGCCAGCCAAGCCAGCCAAGCCAGCCAGCAAGCCAAGCCATCCAAGCCAGCCAGCCAACCAAGCCGGCCAAGCCAGCCAGCAAGCCAAGCCATCCAAGCCAGCCAGCCAACCAAGCCGGCCAAGCAAGCCAGCCAGCCAAGCCGACCAAGCCAGACAGCCAGCCAATCCAGCCAAGACAGCCAGGCAAGCCAAGCCAGCCAAGCCAGCCAAGCCAACCAGCAAGCCAAGCCAGCCAAGCCACCCAGCCAGGCAAGCCAGCCAAGCCACCCAGCCAGACAGCCAGCCAAGCCAGCCAAGCCAGCCAAGCCAGCCAAGCCAGCCAGCCACCCAAGCCAGCCAAGCCACCAAGCCAGCCAGCCAGCCAAGCCAGACAAGCCACCCAGCCATCCAGCCAGCCAAGCCAGCCAAGCCAGCCAAGCCAGCCAGCCACCCAAGCCAGCCAAGCCACCAAGCCAGCCAGCCAGCCAAGCCAGACAAGCCACCCAGCCAGCCAGCCAGCCAAGCCAGCCAGCCAGCCAAGCCAGCCAAGCCACCCTTCCAGCCAAGCCAGCCCAGCCACCCAGCCAGCCAAGCCAGCCAAGCCACCCTTCCAGCCAAGCCAGCCAAGCCAGCCGAGAAAGCCTGCCAGCCAAGCCAGCCAAGCCAGCCAGCAAGCTAAGCCAGCCAAGCCAGCCGAGAAAGCCTGCCAGCCAAGCCAGCCAAGCCAGCCAGCAAGCCAAGCCAGCCAAGCCAGCCAAGCCAGCCGAGAAAGCCAGCAAGCCAAGACAGCCAAGCCAGCCAGCAAGCCAAGCCATCCAAGCCAGCCAGCCAACCAAGCCGGCCAAGCCAGCCAGCAAGCCAAGCCATCCAAGCCAGCCAGCCAACCAAGCCGGCCAAGCAAGCCAGCCAGCCAAGCCGACCAAGCCAGACAGCCAGCCAATCCAGCCAAGACAGCCAGGCAAGCCAAGCCAGCCAAGCCAGCCAAGCCAACCAGCAAGCCAAGCCAGCCAAGCCACCCAGCCAGCCAAGCCAGCCAGCAAGCGAAGCCATTCAAGCCAGCCAGCCAACCAAGCCGGCCAAGCAAGCCAGCCAGCCAAGCCGGCCAAGCCAGCCAGCCAGCCAATCCAGCCAAGACAGCCAAGCAAGCCAAGCCAGCCAAGCCAGCCAAGCCAACCAGCAAGCCAAGCCAGCCAAGCCACCCAGCCAGGCAAGCCAGCCAAGCCACCCAGCCAGACAGCCAGCCAAGCCAGCCAGCCACCCAAGCCAGCCAAGCCACCCAGCCAGCCTGCCAGCCAAGCCAGACAAGCCACCCAGCCAGCCAAGCCAGCCCAGCCACCCAGCCAGCCAAGCCAGCCAAGCCACCCTTCCAGCCAAGCCAGCCAAGCCAGCCGAGAAAGCCTGCCAGCCAAGCCAGCCAAGCCAACCAGCAAGCCAAGCCAGCCAAGCCACCCAGCCAGGCAAGCCAGCCAAGCCACCCAGCCAGACAGCCAGCCAAGCCAGCCAAGCCAGCCAAGCCAGCCAGCCACCCAAGCCAGCCAAGCCACCAAGCCAGCCAGCCAGCCAAGCCAGCCAAGCCACCCTTCCAGCCAAGCCAGCCCAGCCACCCAGCCAGCCAAGCCAGCCAAGCCACCCTTCCAGCCAAGCCAGCCAAGCCAGCCGAGAAAGCCTGCCAGCCAAGCCAGCCAAGCCAGCCAGCAAGCCAAGCCAGCCAAGCCAGCCGAGAAAGCCTGCCAGCCAAGCCAGCCAAGCCAGCCAGCAAGCTAAGCCAGCCAAGCCAGCCGAGAAAGCCTGCCAGCCAAGCCAGCCAAGCCAGCCAGCAAGCCAAGCCAGCCAAGCCAGCCAAGCCAGCCGAGAAAGCCAGCCAGCCAAGCCAGCCAAGCCAGCCAGCAAGCCAAGCCATCCAAGCCAGCCAGCCAACCAAGCCGGCCAAGCCAGCCAGCAAGCCAAGCCATCCAAGCCAGCCAGCCAACCAAGCCGGCCAAGCAAGCCAGCCAGCCAAGCCGACCAAGCCAGACAGCCAGCCAATCCAGCCAAGACAGCCACGCAAGCCAAGCCAGCCAAGCCAGCCAAGCCAACCAGCAAGCCAAGCCAGCCAAGCCACCCAGCCAGGCAAGGCAGCCAAGCCACCCAGCCAGACAGCCAGCCAAGCCAGCCAAGCCAGCCAAGCCAGCCAGCCACCCAAGCCAGCCAAGCCACCCAGCCAGCCAGCCAGCCAAGCCAGACAAGCCACCCAGCCAGCCAGCCAGCCAGCCAGCCAAGCCAGCCAAGCCACCAAGCCAGGCAAGCCAGCCAAGCCACCCAGCCAGCCAGACAGCCAACCCAGCCAAGCCAGCCAAGCCAGCAAAAGAAGCCAGCGAGCCAAGCCAGCCAAGCCAGCAAGCCAGTCACCCAAGCCAGCCAAACCAGCCAGTCACCCAAGTCAGCCAAGCCCGCCAGCCACCTAAGCCAGCCAAGCCAGCCAGCCACTCAAGCCAGCCAAGCCACCCAGCGAGCAAAGCCAGCCAAGCCAGTGAAGCCAGCCAGCCAGCTAAGCCAGCCAAGCCAGCCAGCCAAGCGAGCCAAGCCAGCAGGGCCAGCCAAAGAAGCCAGCTAGCCAAGCCAGCCCAGCCAGCCCAGCCAGCCAGCCACCCAAGCCAGGCAAGCCAGCCAGCAAGCCAAGCCAGCCCAGCCAGCCAGCCAGCAAAGCCAGCCAAGCCACACTTCCAGCCAAGCCAGCCAAGCCAGCCGAGAAAGCCTGCCAGCCAAGCCAGCCAAGCCAGCCAAGCCAGCCAGCAAGCCAAGCCATTCAAGCCAGCCAGCCAACCAAGCCGGCCAAGCAAGCCAGCCAGCCAAGCCGGCCAAGCCAGCCAGCCAGCCAATCCAGCCAAGACAGCCAAGCAAGCCAAGCCAGCCAAGCCAGCCAAGCCAACCAGCAAGCCAAGCCAGCCAAGCCCCCCAGCCAGGCAAGCCAGCCAAGCCACCCAGCCAGACAGCCAGCCAAGCCAGCCAGCCACCCAAGCCAGCCAAGCCACCCAGCCAGCCAGCCAGCCAAGCCAGACAAGCCACCCAGCCAGCCAAGCCAGCCCAGCCACCCAGCCAGCCAAGCCAGCCAAGCCACCCTTCCAGCCAAGCCAGCCAAGCCAGCCGAGAAAGCCTGCCAGCCAAGCCAGCCAAGCCAACCAGCAAGCCAAGCCAGCCAAGCCACCCAGCCAGGCAAGCCAGCCAAGCCACCCAGCCAGACAGCCAGCCAACCCAGCCAAGCCAGCCAAGCCAGCCAGCCACCCAAGCCAGCCAAGCCACCCAGCCAGCCAGCCAGCCAAGCCAGACAAGCCACCCAGCCAGCCAGCCAGCCAGCCAGCCAAGCCAGCCAAGCCACCAAGCCAGGCAAGCCAGCCAAGCCACCCAGCCAGCCAGACAGCCAACCCAGCCAAGCCAGCCAAGCCAGCAAAAGAAGCCAGCGAGCCAAGCCAGCCAAGCCAGCAAGCCAGTCACCCAAGCCAGCCAAACCAGCCAGTCACCCAAGTCAGCCAAGCCCGCCAGCCACCTAAGCCAGCCAAGCCAGCCAGCGAGCAAAGCCAGCCAAGCCAGTGAAGCCAGCCAGCCAGCTAAGCCAGCCAAGCCAGCCAGCCAAGCAAGCCAAGCCAGCAGGGCCAGCCAAAGAAGCCAGCTAGCCAAGCCAGCCCAGCCAGCCCAGCCAGCCAGCCAGCCAAGCCAGGCAAGCCAGCCAGCAAGCCAAGCCAGCCCAGCCAGCCAGCCAGCAAAGCCAGCCAAGCCAGCCAAGCCACCCAGCCAGCCAAGCCAGCCCAGCCACCCAGCCAGCCAAGCCAGCCAAGCCACACTTCCAGCCAAGCCAGCCAAGCCAGCCAGCGAGCAAAGCCAGCCAAGCCAGTGAAGCCAGCCAGCCAGCTAAGCCAGCCAAGCCAGCCAGCCAAGCGAGCCAAGCCAGCAGGGCCAGCCAGCAAGCCAAGCCAGCCAAGCCACCCAAGCCAGCCAAGCCACCCAGCCAGCCAGCCAGCCAAGCCAGACAAGCCACCCAGCCAGCCAAGCCAGCCCAGCCACCCAGCCAGCCAAGCCAGCCAAGCCACCCTTCCAGCCAAGCCAGCCAAGCCAGCCGAGAAAGCCTGCCAGCCAAGCCAGCCAAGCCAACCAGCAAGCCAAGCCAGCCAAGCCACCCAGCCACGCAAGCCAGCCAAGCCACCCAGCCAGACAGCCAGCCAAGCCAGGCAAGCCAGCAAAGCCAGCCAGCCACCCAAGCCAGCCAAGCCACCAAGCCAGCCAGCCAGCCAAGCCAGACAAGCCACCCAGCCAGACAGCCAGCCAAGCCAGCCAGCCAGCCAAGCCAGCCAAGCCACCCTTCCAGCCAAGCCAGCCCAGCCACCCAGCCAGCCAAGCCAGCCAAGCCACCCTTCCAGCCAAGCCAGCCCAGCCACCCAGCCAGCCAAGCCAGCCAAGCCACCCTTCCAGCCAAGCCAGCCAAGCCAGCCAAGCCAGCCCGTGAAGCCAGCCAGCCAGCAAGCCAGCCAGTAAAGCCAGCCAGCCAAGCCAGCCAAGCCAGCCAAGCCAGCCAAGCCAGCCAGCCACCCAAGCCAGCCAAGCCACCAAGCCAGCCAGCCAGCCAAGCCAGACAAGCCACCCAGCCAGCCAGCCAGCCAAGCCAGCCAGCCAGCCAAGCCAGACAAGCCACCCTTCCAGCCAAGCCAGCCCAGCCACCCAGCCAGCCAAGCCAGCCAAGCCACCCTTCCAGCCAAGCCAGCCAAGCCAGCCGAGAAAGCCTGCCAGCCAAGCCAGCCAAGCCAGCCAGCAAGCCAAGCCAGCCAAGCCAGCCGAGAAAGCCTGCCAGCCAAGCCAGCCAAGCCAGCCAGCAAGCCAAACCAGCCAAGCCAGCCAAGCCAGCCGAGAAAGCCAGCCAGCCAAGCCAGCCAAGCCAGCCAGCAAGCCAAGCCATCCAAGCCAGCCAGCCAACCAAGCCGGCCAAGCCAGCCAGCAAGCCAAGCCATCCAAGCCAGCCAGCCAACCAAGCCGGCCAAGCAAGCCAGCCAGCCAAGCTGACCAAGCCAGACAGCCAGCCAATCCAGCCAAGACAGCCAGGCAAGCCAAGCCAGCCAAGCCAGCCAAGCCAACCAGCAAGCCAAGCCAGCCAAGCCACCCAGCCAGGCAAGCCAGCCAAGCCACCCAGCCAGACAGCCAGCCAAGCCAGCCAAGCCAGCCAAGCCAGCCAAGCCAGCCAGCCACCCAAGCCAGCCAAGCCACCCAGCCAGCCAGCCAGCCAAGCCAGACAAGCCACCCAGCCAGCCAGCCAGCCAGCCAGCCAAGCCAGCCAAGCCACCAAGCCAGGCAAGCCAGCCAAGCCACCAAGCCAGCCAGACAGCCAACCCAGCCAAGCCAGCCAAGCCAGCAAAAGAAGCCAGCGAGCCAAGCCAGCCAAGCCAGCAAGCCAGTCACCCAAGCCAGCCAAACCAGCCAGTCACCCAAGTCAGCCAAGCCCGCCAGCCACCTAAGCCAGCCAAGCCAGCCAGCCACTCAAGCCAGCCAAGCCACCCAGCGAGCAAAGCCAGCCAAGCCAGTGAAGCCAGCCAGCCAGGTAAGCCAGCCAAGCCAGCCAGCCAAGCGAGCCAAGCCAGCAGGGCCAGCCAAAGAAGCCAGCTAGCCAAGCCAGCCCAGCCAGCCCAGCCAGCCAGCCAGCCAAGCCAGGCAAGCCAGCCAGCAAGACAAGCCGGCCCAGCCAGCCAGCCAGCAAAGCCAGCCAAGCCAGCCAAGCCGCCCAGCCAGCCAAGCCAGCCCAGCCACCCAGCCAGCCAAGCCAGCGAAGCCACACTTCCAGCCAAGCCAGCCAAGCCAGCCGAGAAAGCCTGCCAGCCAAGCCAGCCAAGCCAGCCAAGCCAGCCAGCAAGCCAAGCCATTCAAGCCAGCCAGCCAACCAAGCCGGCCAAGCAAGCCAGCCAGCCAAGCCGGCCAAGCCAGCCAGCCAGCCAATCCAGCCAAGACAGCCAAGCAAGCGAAGCCAGCCAAGCCAGCCAAGCCAACCAGCAAGCCAAGCCAGCCAAGCCACCCAGCCAGGCAAGCCAGCCAAGCCACCCAGCCAGACAGCCAGCCAAGCCAGCCAGCCACCCAAGCCAGCCAAGCCACCCAGCCAGCCAGCCAGCCAAGCCAGCCCAGCCACCCAGCCAGCCAAGCCAGCCCAGCCACCCAGCCAGCCAAGCCAGCCAAGCCACCCTTCCAGCCAAGCCAGCCAAGCCAGCCGAGAAAGCCTGCCAGCCAAGCCAGCCAAGCCAACCAGCAAGCCAAACCAGCCAAGCCACCCAGCCAGGCAAGCCAGCCAAGCCTCCCAGCCAGACAGCCAGCTAAGCCAGCCAAGCCAGCCAAGCCAGCCAGCCACCCAAGCCAGCCAAACCACCAAGCCAGCCAGCCAGCCAAGCCAGACAAGCCACCCAGGCAGCCAGCCAGCCAAGCCAGCCAGCCAGCCAAGCCAGCCAAGCCACCCTTCCAGCCAAGCCAGCCCAGCCACCCAGCCAGCCAAGCCAGCCAAGCCACCCTTCCAGCCAAGCCAGCCAAGCCAGCCGAGAAAGCCTGCCAGCCAAGCCAGCCAAGCCAGCCAGCAAGCTAAGCCCGCCAAGCCAGCCGAGAAAGCCTGCCAGCCAAGCCAGCCAAGCCAGCCAGCAAGCCAAGCCAGCCAAGCCAGCCAAGCCAGCCGAGAAAGCCAGCAAGCCAAGCCAGCCAAGCCAGCCAGCAAGCCAAGCCATCCAAGGCAGCCAGCCAACCAAGCCGGCCAAGCCAGCCAGCAAGCCAAGCCATCCAAGCCAGCCAGCCAACCAAGCCGGCCAAGCAAGCCAGCCAGCCAAGCCGACCAAGCCAGACAGCCAGCCAATCCAGCCAAGACAGCCAGGCAAGCCAAGCCAGCCAAGCCAGCCAAGCCAACCAGCAAGCCAAGCCAGCCAAGCCACCCAGCCAGCCAAGCCAGCCAGCAAGCCAAGCCATTCAAGCCAGCCAGCCAACCAAGCCGGCCAAGCAAGCCAGCCAGCCAAGCCGGCCAAGCCAGCCAGCCAGCCAATGCAGCCAAGACAGCCAAGCAAGCCAAGCCAGCCAAGCCAGCCAAGCCAACCAGCAAGCCAAGCCAGCCAAGCCACCCAGCCAGGCAAGCCAGCCAAGCCACCCAGCCAGACAGCCAGCCAAGCCAGCCAGCCACCCAAGCCAGCCAAGCCACCAAGCCAGCCAGCCAGCCAAGCCAGACAAGCCCCCCAGCCAGCCAAGCCAGCCCAGCCACCCAGCCAGACAAGCCAGCCAAGCCACCCTTCCAGCCAAGCCAGCCAAGCCAGCCGCGAAAGCCTGCCCGCCAAGCCAGCCAAGCCAGCCAGCAAGCCAAGCCAGCCAAGCCAGCCAAGACAGCCGAGAAAGCCTGCCAGCCAAGCCAGCCAAGCCAGCCAGCAAGCCAAGCCATCCAAGCCAGCCAGCCAACCAAGCCGGCCAAGCCAGCCAGCAAGCCAAGCCATCCAAGCCAGCCAGCCAACCAAGCCGGCCAAGCAAGCCAGCCAGCCAAGCCGACCAAGCCAGACAGCCAGCCAATCCAGCCAAGACAGCCAGGCAAGCCAAGCCAGCCAAGCCATCCAAGCCAACCAGCAAGCCAAGCCAGCCAAGCCACCCAGCCAGGCAAGCCAGCCAAGCCACCCAGCCAGACAGCCAGCCAAGCCAGCCAAGCCAGCCAAGCCAGCCAAGCCAGCCAGCCACCCAAGCCAGCCAAGCCACCAAGCCAGCCAGCCAGCCAAGCCAGACAAGCCACCCAGCCAGCCAGCCAGCCAAGCCAGCCAAGCCAGCCAAGCCAGCCAGCCACCCAAGCCAGCCAAGCCACCAAGCCAGCCAGCCAGCCAAGCCAGACAAGCCACCCAGCCAGCCAGCCAGCCAAGCCAGCCAGCCAGCCAAGCCAGCCAAGCCACCCTTCCAGCCAAGCCAGCCCAGCCACCCAGCCAGCCAAGCCAGCCAAGCCACCCTTCCAGCCAAGCCAGCCAAGCCAGCCGAGAAAGCCTGCCAGCCAAGCCAGCCAAGCCAGCCAGCAAGCTAAGCCCGCCAAGCCAGCCGAGAAAGCCTGCCAGCCAAGCCAGCCAAGCCAGCCAGCAAGCCAAGCCAGCCAAGCCAGCCAAGCCAGCCGAGAAAGCCAGCAAGCCAAGCCAGCCAAGCCAGCCAGCAAGCCAAGCCATCCAAGCCAGCCAGCCAACCAAGCCGGCCAAGCCAGCCAGCAAGCCAAGCCATCCAAGCCAGCCAGCCAACCAAGCCGGCCAAGCAAGCCAGCCAGCCAAGCCGACCAAGCCAGACAGCCAGCCAATCCAGCCAAGACAGCCAGGCAAGCCAAGCCAGCCAAGCCAGCCAAGCCAACCAGCAAGCCAAGCCAGCCAAGCCACCCAGCCAGCCAAGCCAGCCAGCAAGCCAAGCCATTCAAGCCAGCCAGCCAACCAAGCCGGCCAAGCAAGCCAGCCAGCCAAGCCGGCCAAGCCAGCCAGCCAGCCAATGCAGCCAAGACAGCCAAGCAAGCCAAGCCAGCCAAGCCAGCCAAGCCAACCAGCAAGCCAAGCCAGCCAAGCCACCCAGCCAGGCAAGCCAGCCAAGCCACCCAGCCAGACAGCCAGCCAAGCCAGCCAGCCACCCAAGCCAGCCAAGCCACCAAGCCAGCCTGCCAGCCAAGCCAGACAAGCCACCCAGCCAGCCAAGCCAGCCCAGCCACCCAGCCAGCCAAGCCAGCCAAGCCACCCTTCCAGCCAAGCCAGCCAAGCCAGCCGAGAAAGCCTGCCAGCCAAGCCAGCCAAGCCAACCAGCAAGCCAAGCCAGCCAAGCCACCCAGCCAGGCAAGCCAGCCAAGCCACCCAGCCAGACAGCCAGCCAAGCCAGCCAAGCCAGCCAAGCCAGCCAGCCACCCAAGCCAGCCAAGCCACCAAGCCAGCCAGCCAGCCAAGCCAGCCAAGCCACCCTTCCAGCCAAGCCAGCCCAGCCACCCAGCCAGCCAAGCCAGCCAAGCCACCCTTCCAGCCAAGCCAGCCAAGCCAGCCGAGAAAGCCTGCCAGCCAAGCCAGCCAAGCCAGCCAGCAAGCCAAGCCAGCCAAGCCAGCCGAGAAAGCCTGCCAGCCAAGCCAGCCAAGCCAGCCAGCAAGCTAAGCCAGCCAAGCCAGCCGAGAAAGCCTGCCAGCCAAGCCAGCCAAGCCAGCCAGCAAGCCAAGCCAGCCAAGCCAGCCAAGCCAGCCGAGAAAGCCAGCCAGCCAAGCCAGCCAAGCCAGCCAGCAAGCCAAGCCATCCAAGCCAGCCAGCCAACCAAGCCGGCCAAGCCAGCCAGCAAGCCAAGCCATCCAAGCCAGCCAGCCAACCAAGCCGACCAAGCAAGCCAGCCAGCCAAGCCGACCAAGCCAGACAGCCAGCCAATCCAGCCAAGACAGCCAGGCAAGCCAAGCCAGCCAAGCCAGCCAAGCCAACCAGCAAGCCAAGCCAGCCAAGCCACCCAGCCAGGCAAGCCAGCCAAGCCACCCAGCCAGACAGCCAGCCAAGCCAGCCAAGCCAGCCAAGCCAGCCAGCCACCCAAGCCAGCCAAGCCACCCAGCCAGCCAGCCAGCCAAGCCAGACAAGCCACCCAGCCAGCCAGCCAGCCAGCCAGCCAAGCCAGCCAAGCCACCAAGCCAGGCAAGCCAGCCAAGCCACCCAGCCAGCCAGACAGCCAACCCAGCCAAGCCAGCCAAGCCAGCAAAAGAAGCCAGCGAGCCAAGCCAGCCAAGCCAGCAAGCCAGTCACCCAAGCCAGCCAAACCAGCCAGTCACCCAAGTCAGCCAAGCCCGCCAGCCACCTAAGCCAGCCAAGCCAGCCAGCCACTCAAGCCAGCCAAGCCACCCAGCGAGCAAAGCCAGCCAAGCCAGTGAAGCCAGCCAGCCAGCTAAGCCAGCCAAGCCAGCCAGCCAAGCGAGCCAAGCCAGCAGGGCCAGCCAAAGAAGCCAGCTAGCCAAGCCAGCCTAGCCAGCCCAGCCAGCCAGCCACCCAAGCCAGGCAAGCCAGCCAGCAAGCCAAGCCAGCCCAGCCAGACAGCCAGCAAAGCCAGCCAAGCCAGCCAAGCCACCCAGCCAGCCAAGCCAGCCCAGCCACCCAGCCAGCCAAGCCAGCCAAGCCACACTTCCAGCCAAGCCAGCCAAGCCAGCCGAGAAAGCCTGCCAGCCAAGCCAGCCAAGCCAGCCAAGCCAGCCAGCAAGCCAAGCCATTCAAGCCAGCCAGCCAACCAAGCCGGCCAAGCAAGCCAGCCAGCCAAGCCGGCCAAGCCAGCCAGCCAGCCAATCCAGCCAAGACAGCCAAGCAAGCCAAGCCAGCCAAGCCAGCCAAGCCAACCAGCAAGCCAAGCCAGCCAAGCCACCCAGCCAGGCAAGCCAGCCAAGCCACCCAGCCAGACAGCCAGCCAAGCCAGCCAGCCACCCAAGCCAGCCAAGCCACCCAGCCAGCCAGCCAGCCAAGCCAGACAAGCCACCCAGCCAGCCAAGCCAGCCCAGCCACCCAGCCAGCCAAGCCAGCCAAGCCACCCTTCCAGCCAAGCCAGCCAAGCCAGCCGAGAAAGCCTGCCAGCCAAGCCAGCCAAGCCAACCAGCAAGCCAAGCCAGCCAAGCCACCCAGCCAGACAGCCAGCCAAGGCAGCCAAGCCAGCCAAGCCAGCCAGCCACCCAAGCCAGCCAAGCCACCTAGCCACCCAGCCACCCAAGCCAGACAAGCCACCCAGCCAGCCAGCCAGCCAAGCCAGCCAGCCAGCCAAGCCGGCCAAGCCACCCTTCCAGCCAAGCCAGCCCAGCCACCCAGCCAGCCAAGCCAGCCAAGCCACCCTTCCAGCCAAGCCAGCCAAGCCAGCCGAGAAAGCCTGCCAGCCAAGTCAGCCAAGCCAGCCAGCAAGCCAAGCCAGCCAAGCCAGCCAAGCCAGCCGAGAAAGCCTGCCAGCCAAGCCAGCCAAGCCAGCCAGCAAGCCAAGCCAGCCAAGCCAGCCAAGCCAGCCGAGAAAGCCAGCCAGCCAAGCCAGCCAAGCCAGCCAGCAAGCCAAGCCATCCAAGCCAGCCAGCCAACCAAGCCGGCCAAGCCAGCCAGCCAGCCAAGCCGACCAAGCCAGACAGCCAGCCAATCCAGCCAAGACAGCCAGGCAAGCCAAGCTAGCCAAGCCAGCCAAGCCAAGCAGCAAGCCAAGCCAGCCAAGCCACCCAGCCAGGCAAGCCAGCCAAGCCACCCAGCCAGACAGCCAGCCAAGCCAGCCAAGCCAGCCAAGCCAGCCAAGCCAGCCAGCCACCCAAGCCAGCCAAGCCACCAAGCCAGCCAGCCAGCCAAGCCAGACAAGCCACCCAGCCAGCCAGCCAGCCAAGCCAGCCAAGCCAGCCAAGCCAGCCAGCCACCCAAGCCAGCCAAGCCACCAAGCCAGCCAGCCAGCCAAGCCAGACAAGCCACCCAGCCAGTCAGCCAGCCAAGCCAGCCAGCCAGCCAAGCCAGCCAAGCCACCATTCCAGCCAAGCCAGCCCAGCCACCCAGCCAGCCAAGCCAGCCAAGCCACCCTTCCAGCCAATCCAGCCCAGCCACCCAGCCAGCCAAGCCAGCCAAGCCACCCTTCCAGCCAAGCCAGCCAAGCCAGCCAAGCCAGCCCGTGAAGCCAGCCAGCCAGCAAGCCAGCCAGTGAAGCCAGCCAGCCAAGCCAGCCAAGCCAGCCAAGCCAGCCAAGCCAGCCAGCCACCCAAGCCAGCCAAGCCACCAAGCCAGCCAGCCAGCCAAGCCAGACAAGCCACCCAGCCAGCCAGCCAGCCAAGCCAGCCAGCCAGCCAAGCCAGCGAAGCCACCCTTCCAGCCAAGCCAGCCCAGCCACCCAGCCAGCCAAGCCAGCCAAGCCACCCTTCCAGCCAAGCCAGCCAAGCCAGCCGAGAAAGCCTGCCAGCCAAGCCAGCCAAGCCAGCCAGCAAGCCAAGCCAGCCAAGCCAGCCAAGCCAGCCGAGAAAGCCAGCCAGCCAAGCCAGCCAAGCCAGCGAGCAAGCCAAGCCATCCAAGCCAGCCAGCCAACCAAGCCGGCCAAGCAAGCCAGCCAGCCAAGCTGACCAAGACAGACAGCCAGCCAATCCAGCGAAGACAGCCAGGCAAGCCAAGCCAGCCAAGCCAGCCAAGCCAACCAGCAAGCCAAGCCAGCCAAGCCACCCAGCCAGGCAAGCCAGCCAAGCCACCCAGCCAGACAGCCAGCCAAGCCAGCCAAGCCAGCCAAGCCAGCCAAGCCAGCCAGCCACCCAAGCCAGCCAAGCCACCCAGCCAGCCAGCCAGCCAAGCCAGACAAGCCACCCAGCCAGCCAGCCAGCCAGCCAGCCAAGCCAGCCAAGCCACCAAGCCAGGCAAGCCAGCCAAGCCACCAAGCCAGCCAGACAGCCAACCCAGCCAAGCCAGCCAAGCCAGCAAAAGAAGCCAGCGAGCCAAGCCAGCCAAGCCAGCAAGCCAGTCACCCAAGCCAGCCAAACCAGCCAGTCACCCAAGTCAGCCAAGCCCGCCAGCCACCTAAGCCAGCCAAGCCAGCCAGCCACTCAAGCCAGCCAAGCCACCCAGCGAGCAAAGCCAGCCAAGCCAGTGAAGCCAGCCAGCCAGCTAAGCCAGCCAAGCCAGCCAGCCAAGCGAGCCAAGCCAGCAGGGCCAGCCAAAGAAGCCAGCTAGCCAAGCCAGCCCAGCCAGCCCAGCCAGCCAGCCAGCCAAGCCTCCCAGCCAGCCAAGCCAGCCCAGCCACCCAGCCAGCCAAGCCAGCCAAGCCACACTTCCAGCCAAGCCAGCCAAGCCAGCCGAGAAAGCCTGCCAGCCAAGCCAGCCAAGCCAGCCAAGCCAGCCAGCAAGCCAAGCCATTCAAGCCAGCCAGGCAACCAAGCCGGCCAAGCAAGCCAGCCAGCCAAGCCGGCCAAGCCAGCCAGCCAGCCAATCCAGCCAAGACAGCCAAGCAAGCCAAGCCAGCCAAGCCAGCCAAGCCAACCAGCAAGCCAAGCCAGCCAAGCCACCCAGCCAGGCAAGCCAGCCAAGCCACCCAGCCAGACAGCCAGCCAAGCCAGCCAGCCACCCAAGCCAGCCAAGCCACCCAGCCAGCCAGCCAGCCAAGCCAGACAAGCCACCCAGCCAGCCAAGCCAGCCCAGCCACCCAGCCAGCCAAGCCAGCCAAGCCACCATTCCAGCCAAGCCAGCCAAGCCAGCCGAGAAAGCCTGCCAGCCAAGCCAGCCAAGCCAACCAGCAAGCCAAGCCAGCCAAGCCACCCAGCCAGGCAAGCCAGCCAAGCCACCCAGCCAGACAGCCAGCCAAGCCAGCCAAGCCAGCCAAGCCAGCCAGCCACCCAAGCCAGCCAAGCCACCAAGCCAGCCAGCCAGCCAAGCCAGACAAGCCAGCCAAGCCAGACAATCCACCCAGCCAGCCAGCCAGCCAAGCCAGCCAGCCAGCCAAGCCAGCCAAGCCACCCTTCCAGCCAAGCCAGCCCAGCCACCCAGCCAGCCAAGCCAGCCAAGCCACCCTTCCAGCCAAGCCAGCCAAGCCAGCCGAGAAAGCCTGCCAGCCAAGCCAGCCAAGCCAGCCAGCAAGCCAAGCCAGCCAAGCCAGCCGAGAAAGCCTGCCAGCCAAGCCAGCCAAGCCAGCCAGCAAGCCAAGCCAGCCAAGCCAGCCAAGCCAGCCGAGAAAGCCAGCCAGCCAAGCCAGCCAAGCCAGCCAGCAAGCCAAGCCAGCCAAGCCAGCCAGCAAGCCAAGCCATCCAAGCCAGCCAGCCAACCAAGCCGGCCAAGCCAGCCAGCAAGCCAAGCCATCCAAGCAAGCCAGCCAACCAAGCCGGCCAAGCAAGCCAGCCAGCGAAGCTGACCAAGCCAGACAGCCAGCCAATCCAGCCAAGACAGCCAGGCAAGCCAAGCCAGCCAAGCCAACCAGCAAGCCAAGCCAGCCAAGCCACCCAGCCAGGCAAGCCAGCCAAGCCACCCAGCCAGACAGCCAGCCAAGCCAGCCAAGCCAGCCAAGCCAGCCAGCCACCCAAGCCAGCCAAGCCACCCAGCCAGCCAGCCAGCCAAGCCAGACAAGCCACCCAGCCAGCCAGCCAGCCAGCCAGCCAAGCCAGCCAAGCCACCAAGCCAGGCAAGCCAGCCAAGCCACCCAGCCAGCCAGACAGCCAACCCAGCCAAGCCAGCCAAGCCAGCAAAAGAAGCCAGCGAGCCAAGCCAGCCAAGCCAGCAAGCCAGTCACCCAAGCCAGCCAAACCAGCCAGTCACCCAAGTCAGCCAAGCCCGCCAGCCACCTAAGCCAGCCAAGCCACCCAGCGAGCAAAGCCAGCCAAGCCAGTGAAGCCAGCCAGCCAGCTAAGCCAGCCAAGCCAGCCAGCCAAGCGAGCCAAGCCAGCAGGGCCAGCCAAAGAAGCCAGCTAGCCAAGCCAGCCCAGCCAGCCCAGCCAGCCAGCCACCCAAGCCAGGCAAGCCAGCCAGCAAGCCAAGCCAGCCCAGCCAGCCAGCCAGCAAAGCCAGCCAAGTCAGCCAAGCCACCCAGCCAGCCAAGCCAGCCCAGCCACCCAGCCAGCCAAGCCAGCCAAGCCACACTTCCAGCCAAGCCAGCCAAGCCAGCCGAGAAAGCCTGCCAGCCAAGCCAGCCAAGCCAGCCAGCAAGCCAAGCCATTCAAGCCAGCCAGCCAACCAAGCCGGCCAAGCAAGCCAGCCAGCCAAGCCGGCCAAGCCAGCCAGCCAGCCAAACCAGCCAAGACAGCCAAGCAAGCCAAGCCAGCCAAGCCAGCCAAGCCAACCAGCAAGCCAAGCCAGCCAAGCCACCCAGCCAGGCAAGCCAGCCAAGCCACCCAGCCAGACAGCCAGCCAAGCCAGCCAGCCACCCAAGCCAGCCAAGCCACCCAGCCAGCCAGCCAGCCAAGCCAGACAAGCCACCCAGCCAGCCAAGCCAGCCCAGCCACCCAGCCAGACAAGCCAGCCCAGCCACCCTTCCAGCCAAGCCAGCCAAGCCAGCCGCGAAAGCCTGCCCGCCAAGCCAGCCAAGCCAGCCAGCAAGCCAAGCCAGCCAAGCCAGCCAAGCCAGCCGAGAAAGCCTGCCAGCCAAGCCAGCCAAGCCAGCCAGCAAGCCAAGCCAGCCAAGCCAGCCAAGCCAGCTGAGAAAGCCTGCCAGCCAAGCCAGCCAAGCCAGCCAGCAAGCCAAGCCATCCAAGCCAGCCAGCCAACCAAGCCGGCCAAGCCAGCCAGCAAGCCAAGCCATCCAAGCCAGCCAGCCAACCAAGCCGGCCAAGCAAGCCAGCCAGCCAAGCCGACCAAGCCAGACAGCCAGCCAATCCAGCCAAGACAGCCAGGCAAGCCAAGCCAGCCAAGCCAGCCAAGCCAACCAGCAAGCCAAGCCAGCCAAGCCACCCAGCCAGGCAAGCCAGCCAAGCCACCCAGCCAGACAGCCAGCCAAGCCAGCCAAGCCAGCCAAGCCAGCCAAGCCAGCCAGCCACCCAAGCCAGCCAAGCCACCAAGCCAGCCAGCCAGCCAAGCCAGACAAGCCACCCAGCCATCCAGCCAGCCAAGCCAGCCAAGCCAGCCAAGCCAGCCAGCCACCCAAGCCAGCCAAGCCACCAAGCCAGCCAGCCAGCCAAGCCAGACAAGCCACCCAGCCAGCCAGCCAGCCAAGCCAGCCAGCCAGCCAAGCCAGCCAAGCCACCCTTCCAGCCAAGCCAGCCCAGCCACCCAGCCAGCCAAGCCAGCCAAGCCACCCTTCCAGCCAAGCCAGCCAAGCCAGCCGAGAAAGCCTGCCAGCCAAGCCAGCCAAGCCAGCCAGCAAGCTAAGCCAGCCAAGCCAGCCGAGAAAGCCTGCCAGCCAAGCCAGCCAAGCCAGCCAGCAAGCCAAGCCAGCCAAGCCAGCCAAGCCAGCCGAGAAAGCCAGCCAGCCAAGCCAGCCAAGCCAGCCAGCAAGCCAAGCCATCCAAGCCAGCCAGCCAACCAAGCCGGCCAAGCCAGCCAGCAAGCCAAGCCATCCAAGCCAGCCAGCCAACCAAGCCGGCCAAGCAAGCCAGCCAGCCAAGCCGACCAAGCCAGACAGCCAGCCAATCCAGCCAAGACAGCCAGGCAAGCCAAGCCAGCCAAGCCAGCCAAGCCAACCAGCAAGCCAAGCCAGCCAAGCCACCCAGCCAGGCAAGCCAGCCAAGCCACCCAGCCAGACAGCCAGCCAAGCCAGCCAAGCCAGCCAAGCCAGCCAGCCACCCAAGCCAGCCAAGCCACCCAGCCAGCCAGCCAGCCAAGCCAGACAAGCCACCCAGCCAGCCAGCCAGCCAGCCAGCCAAGCCAGCCAAGCCACCAAGCCAGGCAAGCCAGCCAAGCCACCCAGCCAGCCAGACAGCCAACCCAGCCAAGCCAGCCAAGCCAGCAAAAGAAGCCAGCGAGCCAAGCCAGCCAAGCCAGCAAGCCAGTCACCCAAGCCAGCCAAACCAGCCAGTCACCCAAGTCAGCCAAGCCCGCCAGCCACCTAAGCCAGCCAAGCCAGCCAGCCACTCAAGCCAGCCAAGCCACCCAGCGAGCAAAGCCAGCCAAGCCAGTGAAGCCAGCCAGCCAGCTAAGCCAGCCAAGCCAGCCAGCCAAGCGAGCCAAGCCAGCCAGCAAGCCAAGCCAGCCAAGCCAGCCGAGAAAGCCTGCCAGCCAAGCCAGCCAAGCCAGCCAGCAAGCCAAGCCAGCCAAGCCAGCCGAGAAAGCCTGCCAGCCAAGCCAGCCAAGCCAGCCAGCAAGCCAAGCCAGCCAAGCCAGCCAAGCCAGCTGAGAAAGCCTGCCAGCCAAGCCAGCCAAGCCAGCCAGCAAGCCAAGCCATCCAAGCCAGCCAGCCAACCAAGCCGGCCAAGCCAGCCAGCAAGCCAAGCCATCCAAGCAAGCCAGCCAACCAAGCCGGCCAAGCAAGCCAGCCAGCGAAGCTGACCAAGCCAGACAGCCAGCCAATCCAGCCAAGACAGCCAGGCAAGCCAAGCCAGCCAAGCCAACCAGCAAGCCAAGCCAGCCAAGCCACCCAGCCAGGCAAGCCAGCCAAGCCACCCAGCCAGACAGCCAGCCAAGCCAGCCAAGCCAGCCAAGCCAGCCAGCCACCCAAGCCAGCCAAGCCACCCAGCCAGCCAGCCAGCCAAGCCAGACAAGCCACCCAGCCAGCCAGCCAGCCAGCCAGCCAAGCCAGCCAAGCCACCAAGCCAGGCAAGCCAGCCAAGCCACCCAGCCAGCCAGACAGCCAACCCAGCCAAGCCAGCCAAGCCAGCAAAAGAAGCCAGCGAGCCAAGCCAGCCAAGCCAGCAAGCCAGTCACCCAAGCCAGCCAAACCAGCCAGTCACCCAAGTCAGCCAAGCCCGCCAGCCACCTAAGCCAGCCAAGCCACCCAGCGAGCAAAGCCAGCCAAGCCAGTGAAGCCAGCCAGCCAGCTAAGCCAGCCAAGCCAGCCAGCCAAGCGAGCCAAGCCAGCAGGGCCAGCCAAAGAAGCCAGCTAGCCAAGCCAGCCCAGCCAGCCCAGCCAGCCAGCCACCCAAGCCAGGCAAGCCAGCCAGCAAGCCAAGCCAGCCCAGCCAGCCAGCCAGCAAAGCCAGCCAAGTCAGCCAAGCCACCCAGCCAGCCAAGCCAGCCCAGCCACCCAGCCAGCCAAGCCAGCCAAGCCACACTTCCAGCCAAGCCAGCCAAGCCAGCCGAGAAAGCCTGCCAGCCAAGCCAGCCAAGCCAGCCAGCAAGCCAAGCCATTCAAGCCAGCCAGGCAACCAAGCCGGCCAAGCAAGCCAGCCAGCCAAGCCGGCCAAGCCAGCCAGCCAGCCAAACCAGCCAAGACAGCCAAGCAAGCCAAGCCAGCCAAGCCAGCCAAGCCAACCAGCAAGCCAAGCCAGCCAAGCCACCCAGCCAGGCAAGCCAGCCAAGCCACCCAGCCAGACAGCCAGCCAAGCCAGCCAGCCACCCAAGACAGCCAAGCCACCCAGCCAGCCAGCCAGCCAAGCCAGACAAGCCACCCAGCCAGCCAAGCCAGCCCAGCCACCCAGCCAGACAAGCCAGCCCAGCCACCCTTCCAGCCAAGCCAGCCAAGCCAGCCGCGAAAGCCTGCCCGCCAAGCCAGCCAAGCCAGCCAGCAAGCCAAGCCAGCCAAGCCAGCCAAGCCAGCCGAGAAAGCCTGCCAGCCAAGCCAGCCAAGCCAGCCAGCAAGCCAAGCCAGCCAAGCCAGCCAAGCCAGCTGAGAAAGCCTGCCAGCCAAGCCAGCCAAGCCAGCCAGCAAGCCAAGCCATCCAAGCCAGCCAGCCAACCAAGCCGGCCAAGCCAGCCAGCAAGCCAAGCCATCCAAGCCAGCCAGCCAACCAAGCCGGCCAAGCAAGCCAGCCAGCCAAGCCGACCAAGCCAGACAGCCAGCCAATCCAGCCAAGACAGCCAGGCAAGCCAAGCCAGCCAAGCCAGCCAAGCCAACCAGCAAGCCAAGCCAGCCAAGCCACCCAGCCAGGCAAGCCAGCCAAGCCACCCAGCCAGACAGCCAGCCAAGCCAGCCAAGCCAGCCAAGCCAGCCAAGCCAGCCAGCCACCCAAGCCAGCCAAGCCACCAAGCCAGCCAGCCAGCCAAGCCAGACAAGCCACCCAGCCATCCAGCCAGCCAAGCCAGCCAAGCCAGCCAAGCCAGCCAGCCACCCAAGCCAGCCAAGCCACCAAGCCAGCCAGCCAGCCAAGCCAGACAAGCCACCCAGCCAGCCAGCCAGCCAAGCCAGCCAGCCAGCCAAGCCAGCCAAGCCACCCTTCCAGCCAAGCCAGCCCAGCCACCCAGCCAGCCAAGCCAGCCAAGCCACCCTTCCAGCCAAGCCAGCCAAGCCAGCCGAGAAAGCCTGCCAGCCAAGCCAGCCAAGCCAGCCAGCAAGCTAAGCCAGCCAAGCCAGCCGAGAAAGCCTGCCAGCCAAGCCAGCCAAGCCAGCCAGCAAGCCAAGCCAGCCAAGCCAGCCAAGCCAGCCGAGAAAGCCAGCCAGCCAAGCCAGCCAAGCCAGCCAGCAAGCCAAGCCATCCAAGCCAGCCAGCCAACCAAGCCGGCCAAGCCAGCCAGCAAGCCAAGCCATCCAAGCCAGCCAGCCAACCAAGCCGGCCAAGCAAGCCAGCCAGCCAAGCCGACCAAGCCAGACAGCCAGCCAATCCAGCCAAGACAGCCAGGCAAGCCAAGCCAGCCAAGCCAGCCAAGCCAACCAGCAAGCCAAGCCAGCCAAGCCACCCAGCCAGGCAAGCCAGCCAAGCCACCCAGCCAGACAGCCAGCCAAGCCAGCCAAGCCAGCCAAGCCAGCCAGCCACCCAAGCCAGCCAAGCCACCCAGCCAGCCAGCCAGCCAAGCCAGACAAGCCACCCAGCCAGCCAGCCAGCCAGCCAGCCAAGCCAGCCAAGCCACCAAGCCAGGCAAGCCAGCCAAGCCACCCAGCCAGCCAGACAGCCAACCCAGCCAAGCCAGCCAAGCCAGCAAAAGAAGCCAGCGAGCCAAGCCAGCCAAGCCAGCAAGCCAGTCACCCAAGCCAGCCAAACCAGCCAGTCACCCAAGTCAGCCAAGCCCGCCAGCCACCTAAGCCAGCCAAGCCACCCAGCGAGCAAAGCCAGCCAAGCCAGTGAAGCCAGCCAGCCAGCTAAGCCAGCCAAGCCAGCCAGCCAAGCGAGCCAAGCCACCCTTCCAGCCAAGCCAGCCCAGCCACCCAGCCAGCCAAGCCAGCCAAGCCACCCTTCCAGCCAAGCCAGCCAAGCCAGCCGAGAAAGCCTGCCAGCCAAGCCAGCCAAGCCAGCCAGCAAGCTAAGCCAGCCAAGCCAGCCGAGAAAGCCTGCCAGCCAAGCCAGCCAAGCCAGCCAGCAAGCCAAGCCAGCCAAGCCAGCCAAGCCAGCCGAGAAAGCCAGCCAGCCAAGCCAGCCAAGCCAGCCAGCAAGCCAAGCCATCCAAGCCAGCCAGCCAACCAAGCCGGCCAAGCCAGCCAGCAAGCCAAGCCATCCAAGCCAGCCAGCCAACCAAGCCGGCCAAGCAAGCCAGCCAGCCAAGCCGACCAAGCCAGACAGCCAGCCAATCCAGCCAAGACAGCCAGGCAAGCCAAGCCAGCCAAGCCAGCCAAGCCAACCAGCAAGCCAAGCCAGCCAAGCCACCCAGCCAGGCAAGCCAGCCAAGCCACCCAGCCAGACAGCCAGCCAAGCCAGCCAAGCCAGCCAAGCCAGCCAGCCACCCAAGCCAGCCAAGCCACCCAGCCAGCCAGCCAGCCAAGCCAGACAAGCCACCCAGCCAGCCAGCCAGCCAGCCAGCCAAGCCAGCCAAGCCACCAAGCCAGGCAAGCCAGCCAAGCCACCCAGCCAGCCAGACAGCCAACCCAGCCAAGCCAGCCAAGCCAGCAAAAGAAGCCAGCGAGCCAAGCCAGCCAAGCCAGCAAGCCAGTCACCCAAGCCAGCCAAACCAGCCAGTCACCCAAGTCAGCCAAGCCCGCCAGCCACCTAAGCCAGCCAAGCCACCCAGCGAGCAAAGCCAGCCAAGCCAGTGAAGCCAGCCAGCCAGCTAAGCCAGCCAAGCCAGCCAGCCAAGCGAGCCAAGCCAGCAGGGCCAGCCAAAGAAGCCAGCTAGCCAAGCCAGCCCAGCCAGCCCAGCCAGCCAGCCACCCAAGCCAGGCAAGCCAGCCAGCAAGCCAAGCCAGCCCAGCCAGCCAGCCAGCAAAGCCAGCCAAGTCAGCCAAGCCACCCAGCCAGCCAAGCCAGCCCAGCCACCCAGCCAGCCAAGCCAGCCAAGCCACACTTCCAGCCAAGCCAGCCAAGCCAGCCGAGAAAGCCTGCCAGCCAAGCCAGCCAAGCCAGCCAGCAAGCCAAGCCATTCAAGCCAGCCAGCCAACCAAGCCGGCCAAGCAAGCCAGCCAGCCAAGCCGGCCAAGCCAGCCAGCCAGCCAAACCAGCCAAGACAGCCAAGCAAGCCAAGCCAGCCAAGCCAGCCAAGCCAACCAGCAAGCCAAGCCAGCCAAGCCACCCAGCCAGGCAAGCCAGCCAAGCCACCCAGCCAGACAGCCAGCCAAGCCAGCCAGCCACCCAAGCCAGCCAAGCCACCCAGCCAGCCAGCCAGCCAAGCCAGACAAGCCACCCAGCCAGCCAAGCCAGCCCAGCCACCCAGCCAGACAAGCCAGCCCAGCCACCCTTCCAGCCAAGCCAGCCAAGCCAGCCGCGAAAGCCTGCCCGCCAAGCCAGCCAAGCCAGCCAGCAAGCCAAGCCAGCCGAGAAAGCCTGCCAGCCAAGCCAGCCAAGCCAGCCAGCAAGCCAAGCCAGCCAAGCCAGCCAAGCCAGCTGAGAAAGCCTGCCAGCCAAGCCAGCCAAGCCAGCCAGCAAGCCAAGCCATCCAAGCCAGCCAGCCAACCAAGCCGGCCAAGCCAGCCAGCAAGCCAAGCCATCCAAGCCAGCCAGCCAACCAAGCCGGCCAAGCAAGCCAGCCAGCCAAGCCGACCAAGCCAGACAGCCAGCCAATCCAGCCAAGACAGCCAGGCAAGCCAAGCCAGCCAAGCCAGCCAAGCCAACCAGCAAGCCAAGCCAGCCAAGCCACCCAGCCAGGCAAGCCAGCCAAGCCACCCAGCCAGACAGCCAGCCAAGCCAGCCAAGCCAGCCAAGCCAGCCAAGCCAGCCAGCCACCCAAGCCAGCCAAGCCACCAAGCCAGCCAGCCAGCCAAGCCAGACAAGCCACCCAGCCATCCAGCCAGCCAAGCCAGCCAAGCCAGCCAAGCCAGCCAGCCACCCAAGCCAGCCAAGCCACCAAGCCAGCCAGCCAGCCAAGCCAGACAAGCCACCCAGCCAGCCAGCCAGCCAAGCCAGCCAGCCAGCCAAGCCAGCCAAGCCACCCTTCCAGCCAAGCCAGCCCAGCCACCCAGCCAGCCAAGCCAGCCAAGCCACCCTTCCAGCCAAGCCAGCCAAGCCAGCCGAGAAAGCCTGCCAGCCAAGCCAGCCAAGCCAGCCAGCAAGCTAAGCCAGCCAAGCCAGCCGAGAAAGCCTGCCAGCCAAGCCAGCCAAGCCAGCCAGCAAGCCAAGCCAGCCAAGCCAGCCAAGCCAGCCGAGAAAGCCAGCCAGCCAAGCCAGCCAAGCCAGCCAGCAAGCCAAGCCATCCAAGCCAGCCAGCCAACCAAGCCGGCCAAGCCAGCCAGCAAGCCAAGCCATCCAAGCCAGCCAGCCAACCAAGCCGGCCAAGCAAGCCAGCCAGCCAAGCCGACCAAGCCAGACAGCCAGCCAATCCAGCCAAGACAGCCAGGCAAGCCAAGCCAGCCAAGCCAGCCAAGCCAACCAGCAAGCCAAGCCAGCCAAGCCACCCAGCCAGGCAAGCCAGCCAAGCCACCCAGCCAGACAGCCAGCCAAGCCAGCCAAGCCAGCCAAGCCAGCCAGCCACCCAAGCCAGCCAAGCCACCCAGCCAGCCAGCCAGCCAAGCCAGACAAGCCACCCAGCCAGCCAGCCAGCCAGCCAGCCAAGCCAGCCAAGCCACCAAGCCAGGCAAGCCAGCCAAGCCACCCAGCCAGCCAGACAGCCAACCCAGCCAAGCCAGCCAAGCCAGCAAAAGAAGCCAGCGAGCCAAGCCAGCCAAGCCAGCAAGCCAGTCACCCAAGCCAGCCAAACCAGCCAGTCACCCAAGTCAGCCAAGCCCGCCAGCCACCTAAGCCAGCCAAGCCAGCCAGCCACTCAAGCCAGCCAAGCCACCCAGCGAGCAAAGCCAGCCAAGCCAGTGAAGCCAGCCAGCCAGCTAAGCCAGCCAAGCCAGCCAGCCAAGCGAGCCAAGCCAGCCAGCAAGCCAAGCCAGCCAAGCCAGCCGAGAAAGCCTGCCAGCCAAGCCAGCCAAGCCAGCCAGCAAGCCAAGCCAGCCAAGCCAGCCGAGAAAGCCTGCCAGCCAAGCCAGCCAAGCCAGCCAGCAAGCCAAGCCAGCCAAGCCAGCCAAGCCAGCTGAGAAAGCCTGCCAGCCAAGCCAGCCAAGCCAGCCAGCAAGCCAAGCCATCCAAGCCAGCCAGCCAACCAAGCCGGCCAAGCCAGCCAGCAAGCCAAGCCATCCAAGCAAGCCAGCCAACCAAGCCGGCCAAGCAAGCCAGCCAGCGAAGCTGACCAAGCCAGACAGCCAGCCAATCCAGCCAAGACAGCCAGGCAAGCCAAGCCAGCCAAGCCAACCAGCAAGCCAAGCCAGCCAAGCCACCCAGCCAGGCAAGCCAGCCAAGCCACCCAGCCAGACAGCCAGCCAAGCCAGCCAAGCCAGCCAAGCCAGCCAGCCACCCAAGCCAGCCAAGCCACCCAGCCAGCCAGCCAGCCAAGCCAGACAAGCCACCCAGCCAGCCAGCCAGCCAGCCAGCCAAGCCAGCCAAGCCACCAAGCCAGGCAAGCCAGCCAAGCCACCCAGCCAGCCAGACAGCCAACCCAGCCAAGCCAGCCAAGCCAGCAAAAGAAGCCAGCGAGCCAAGCCAGCCAAGCCAGCAAGCCAGTCACCCAAGCCAGCCAAACCAGCCAGTCACCCAAGTCAGCCAAGCCCGCCAGCCACCTAAGCCAGCCAAGCCACCCAGCGAGCAAAGCCAGCCAAGCCAGTGAAGCCAGCCAGCCAGCTAAGCCAGCCAAGCCAGCCAGCCAAGCGAGCCAAGCCAGCAGGGCCAGCCAAAGAAGCCAGCTAGCCAAGCCAGCCCAGCCAGCCCAGCCAGCCAGCCACCCAAGCCAGGCAAGCCAGCCAGCAAGCCAAGCCAGCCCAGCCAGCCAGCCAGCAAAGCCAGCCAAGTCAGCCAAGCCACCCAGCCAGCCAAGCCAGCCCAGCCACCCAGCCAGCCAAGCCAGCCAAGCCACACTTCCAGCCAAGCCAGCCAAGCCAGCCGAGAAAGCCTGCCAGCCAAGCCAGCCAAGCCAGCCAGCAAGCCAAGCCAGCCAAGCCAGCCGAGAAAGCCTGCCAGCCAAGCCAGCCAAGCCAGCCAGCAAGCCAAGCCAGCCAAGCCAGCCAAGCCAGCCGAGAAAGCCAGCCAGCCAAGCCAGCCAAGCCAGCCAGCAAGCCAAGCCATCCAAGCCAGCCAGCCAACCAAGCCGGCCAAGCCAGCCAGCAAGCCAAGCCATCCAAGCCAGCCAGCCAACCAAGCCGGCCAAGCAAGCCAGCCAGCCAAGCCGACCAAGCCAGACAGCCAGCCAATCCAGCCAAGACAGCCAGGCAAGCCAAGCCAGCCAAGCCAGCCAAGCCAACCAGCAAGCCAAGCCAGCCAAGCCACCCAGCCAGGCAAGCCAGCCAAGCCACCCAGCCAGACAGCCAGCCAAGCCAGCCAAGCCAGCCAAGCCAGCCAGCCACCCAAGCCAGCCAAGCCACCCAGCCAGCCAGCCAGCCAAGCCAGACAAGCCACCCAGCCAGCCAGCCAGCCAGCCAGCCAAGCCAGCCAAGCCACCAAGCCAGGCAAGCCAGCCAAGCCACCCAGCCAGCCAGACAGCCAACCCAGCCAAGCCAGCCAAGCCAGCAAAAGAAGCCAGCGAGCCAAGCCAGCCAAGCCAGCAAGCCAGTCACCCAAGCCAGCCAAACCAGCCAGTCACCCAAGTCAGCCAAGCCCGCCAGCCACCTAAGCCAGCCAAGCCACCCAGCGAGCAAAGCCAGCCAAGCCAGTGAAGCCAGCCAGCCAGCTAAGCCAGCCAAGCCAGCCAGCCAAGCGAGCCAAGCCAGCAGGGCCAGCCAAAGAAGCCAGCTAGCCAAGCCAGCCCAGCCAGCCCAGCCAGCCAGCCACCCAAGCCAGGCAAGCCAGCCAGCAAGCCAAGCCAGCCCAGCCAGCCAGCCAGCAAAGCCAGCCAAGTCAGCCAAGCCACCCAGCCAGCCAAGCCAGCCCAGCCACCCAGCCAGCCAAGCCAGCCAAGCCACACTTCCAGCCAAGCCAGCCAAGCCAGCCGAGAAAGCCTGCCAGCCAAGCCAGCCAAGCCAGCCAGCAAGCCAAGCCATTCAAGCCAGCCAGCCAACCAAGCCGGCCAAGCAAGCCAGCCAGCCAAGCCGGCCAAGCCAGCCAGCCAGCCAAACCAGCCAAGACAGCCAAGCAAGCCAAGCCAGCCAAGCCAGCCAAGCCAACCAGCAAGCCAAGCCAGCCAAGCCACCCAGCCAGGCAAGCCAGCCAAGCCACCCAGCCAGACAGCCAGCCAAGCCAGCCAGCCACCCAAGCCAGCCAAGCCACCCAGCCAGCCAGCCAGCCAAGCCAGACAAGCCACCCAGCCAGCCAAGCCAGCCCAGCCACCCAGCCAGACAAGCCAGCCCAGCCACCCTTCCAGCCAAGCCAGCCAAGCCAGCCGCGAAAGCCTGCCCGCCAAGCCAGCCAAGCCAGCCAGCAAGCCAAGCCAGCCGAGAAAGCCTGCCAGCCAAGCCAGCCAAGCCAGCCAGCAAGCCAAGCCAGCCAAGCCAGCCAAGCCAGCTGAGAAAGCCTGCCAGCCAAGCCAGCCAAGCCAGCCAGCAAGCCAAGCCATCCAAGCCAGCCAGCCAACCAAGCCGGCCAAGCCAGCCAGCAAGCCAAGCCATCCAAGCCAGCCAGCCAACCAAGCCGGCCAAGCAAGCCAGCCAGCCAAGCCGACCAAGCCAGACAGCCAGCCAATCCAGCCAAGACAGCCAGGCAAGCCAAGCCAGCCAAGCCAGCCAAGCCAACCAGCAAGCCAAGCCAGCCAAGCCACCCAGCCAGGCAAGCCAGCCAAGCCACCCAGCCAGACAGCCAGCCAAGCCAGCCAAGCCAGCCAAGCCAGCCAAGCCAGCCAGCCACCCAAGCCAGCCAAGCCACCAAGCCAGCCAGCCAGCCAAGCCAGACAAGCCACCCAGCCATCCAGCCAGCCAAGCCAGCCAAGCCAGCCAAGCCAGCCAGCCACCCAAGCCAGCCAAGCCACCAAGCCAGCCAGCCAGCCAAGCCAGACAAGCCACCCAGCCAGCCAGCCAGCCAAGCCAGCCAGCCAGCCAAGCCAGCCAAGCCACCCTTCCAGCCAAGCCAGCCCAGCCACCCAGCCAGCCAAGCCAGCCAAGCCACCCTTCCAGCCAAGCCAGCCAAGCCAGCCGAGAAAGCCTGCCAGCCAAGCCAGCCAAGCCAGCCAGCAAGCTAAGCCAGCCAAGCCAGCCGAGAAAGCCTGCCAGCCAAGCCAGCCAAGCCAGCCAGCAAGCCAAGCCAGCCAAGCCAGCCAAGCCAGCCGAGAAAGCCAGCCAGCCAAGCCAGCCAAGCCAGCCAGCAAGCCAAGCCATCCAAGCCAGCCAGCCAACCAAGCCGGCCAAGCCAGCCAGCAAGCCAAGCCATCCAAGCCAGCCAGCCAACCAAGCCGGCCAAGCAAGCCAGCCAGCCAAGCCGACCAAGCCAGACAGCCAGCCAATCCAGCCAAGACAGCCAGGCAAGCCAAGCCAGCCAAGCCAGCCAAGCCAACCAGCAAGCCAAGCCAGCCAAGCCACCCAGCCAGGCAAGCCAGCCAAGCCACCCAGCCAGACAGCCAGCCAAGCCAGCCAAGCCAGCCAAGCCAGCCAGCCACCCAAGCCAGCCAAGCCACCCAGCCAGCCAGCCAGCCAAGCCAGACAAGCCACCCAGCCAGCCAGCCAGCCAGCCAGCCAAGCCAGCCAAGCCACCAAGCCAGGCAAGCCAGCCAAGCCACCCAGCCAGCCAGACAGCCAACCCAGCCAAGCCAGCCAAGCCAGCAAAAGAAGCCAGCGAGCCAAGCCAGCCAAGCCAGCAAGCCAGTCACCCAAGCCAGCCAAACCAGCCAGTCACCCAAGTCAGCCAAGCCCGCCAGCCACCTAAGCCAGCCAAGCCAGCCAGCCACTCAAGCCAGCCAAGCCACCCAGCGAGCAAAGCCAGCCAAGCCAGTGAAGCCAGCCAGCCAGCTAAGCCAGCCAAGCCAGCCAGCCAAGCGAGCCAAGCCAGCCAGCAAGCCAAGCCAGCCAAGCCAGCCGAGAAAGCCTGCCAGCCAAGCCAGCCAAGCCAGCCAGCAAGCCAAGCCAGCCAAGCCAGCCGAGAAAGCCTGCCAGCCAAGCCAGCCAAGCCAGCCAGCAAGCCAAGCCAGCCAAGCCAGCCAAGCCAGCTGAGAAAGCCTGCCAGCCAAGCCAGCCAAGCCAGCCAGCAAGCCAAGCCATCCAAGCCAGCCAGCCAACCAAGCCGGCCAAGCCAGCCAGCAAGCCAAGCCATCCAAGCAAGCCAGCCAACCAAGCCGGCCAAGCAAGCCAGCCAGCGAAGCTGACCAAGCCAGACAGCCAGCCAATCCAGCCAAGACAGCCAGGCAAGCCAAGCCAGCCAAGCCAACCAGCAAGCCAAGCCAGCCAAGCCACCCAGCCAGGCAAGCCAGCCAAGCCACCCAGCCAGACAGCCAGCCAAGCCAGCCAAGCCAGCCAAGCCAGCCAGCCACCCAAGCCAGCCAAGCCACCCAGCCAGCCAGCCAGCCAAGCCAGACAAGCCACCCAGCCAGCCAGCCAGCCAGCCAGCCAAGCCAGCCAAGCCACCAAGCCAGGCAAGCCAGCCAAGCCACCCAGCCAGCCAGACAGCCAACCCAGCCAAGCCAGCCAAGCCAGCAAAAGAAGCCAGCGAGCCAAGCCAGCCAAGCCAGCAAGCCAGTCACCCAAGCCAGCCAAACCAGCCAGTCACCCAAGTCAGCCAAGCCCGCCAGCCACCTAAGCCAGCCAAGCCACCCAGCGAGCAAAGCCAGCCAAGCCAGTGAAGCCAGCCAGCCAGCTAAGCCAGCCAAGCCAGCCAGCCAAGCGAGCCAAGCCAGCAGGGCCAGCCAAAGAAGCCAGCTAGCCAAGCCAGCCCAGCCAGCCCAGCCAGCCAGCCACCCAAGCCAGGCAAGCCAGCCAGCAAGCCAAGCCAGCCCAGCCAGCCAGCCAGCAAAGCCAGCCAAGTCAGCCAAGCCACCCAGCCAGCCAAGCCAGCCCAGCCACCCAGCCAGCCAAGCCAGCCAAGCCACACTTCCAGCCAAGCCAGCCAAGCCAGCCGAGAAAGCCTGCCAGCCAAGCCAGCCAAGCCAGCCAGCAAGCCAAGCCAGCCAAGCCAGCCGAGAAAGCCTGCCAGCCAAGCCAGCCAAGCCAGCCAGCAAGCCAAGCCAGCCAAGCCAGCCAAGCCAGCCGAGAAAGCCAGCCAGCCAAGCCAGCCAAGCCAGCCAGCAAGCCAAGCCATCCAAGCCAGCCAGCCAACCAAGCCGGCCAAGCCAGCCAGCAAGCCAAGCCATCCAAGCCAGCCAGCCAACCAAGCCGGCCAAGCAAGCCAGCCAGCCAAGCCGACCAAGCCAGACAGCCAGCCAATCCAGCCAAGACAGCCAGGCAAGCCAAGCCAGCCAAGCCAGCCAAGCCAACCAGCAAGCCAAGCCAGCCAAGCCACCCAGCCAGGCAAGCCAGCCAAGCCACCCAGCCAGACAGCCAGCCAAGCCAGCCAAGCCAGCCAAGCCAGCCAGCCACCCAAGCCAGCCAAGCCACCCAGCCAGCCAGCCAGCCAAGCCAGACAAGCCACCCAGCCAGCCAGCCAGCCAGCCAGCCAAGCCAGCCAAGCCACCAAGCCAGGCAAGCCAGCCAAGCCACCCAGCCAGCCAGACAGCCAACCCAGCCAAGCCAGCCAAGCCAGCAAAAGAAGCCAGCGAGCCAAGCCAGCCAAGCCAGCAAGCCAGTCACCCAAGCCAGCCAAACCAGCCAGTCACCCAAGTCAGCCAAGCCCGCCAGCCACCTAAGCCAGCCAAGCCACCCAGCGAGCAAAGCCAGCCAAGCCAGTGAAGCCAGCCAGCCAGCTAAGCCAGCCAAGCCAGCCAGCCAAGCGAGCCAAGCCAGCAGGGCCAGCCAAAGAAGCCAGCTAGCCAAGCCAGCCCAGCCAGCCCAGCCAGCCAGCCACCCAAGCCAGGCAAGCCAGCCAGCAAGCCAAGCCAGCCCAGCCAGCCAGCCAGCAAAGCCAGCCAAGTCAGCCAAGCCACCCAGCCAGCCAAGCCAGCCCAGCCACCCAGCCAGCCAAGCCAGCCAAGCCACACTTCCAGCCAAGCCAGCCAAGCCAGCCGAGAAAGCCTGCCAGCCAAGCCAGCCAAGCCAGCCAGCAAGCCAAGCCATTCAAGCCAGCCAGCCAACCAAGCCGGCCAAGCAAGCCAGCCAGCCAAGCCGGCCAAGCCAGCCAGCCAGCCAAACCAGCCAAGACAGCCAAGCAAGCCAAGCCAGCCAAGCCAGCCAAGCCAACCAGCAAGCCAAGCCAGCCAAGCCACCCAGCCAGGCAAGCCAGCCAAGCCACCCAGCCAGACAGCCAGCCAAGCCAGCCAGCCACCCAAGCCAGCCAAGCCACCCAGCCAGCCAGCCAGCCAAGCCAGACAAGCCACCCAGCCAGCCAAGCCAGCCCAGCCACCCAGCCAGACAAGCCAGCCCAGCCACCCTTCCAGCCAAGCCAGCCAAGCCAGCCGCGAAAGCCTGCCCGCCAAGCCAGCCAAGCCAGCCAGCAAGCCAAGCCAGCCGAGAAAGCCTGCCAGCCAAGCCAGCCAAGCCAGCCAGCAAGCCAAGCCAGCCAAGCCAGCCAAGCCAGCTGAGAAAGCCTGCCAGCCAAGCCAGCCAAGCCAGCCAGCAAGCCAAGCCATCCAAGCCAGCCAGCCAACCAAGCCGGCCAAGCCAGCCAGCAAGCCAAGCCATCCAAGCCAGCCAGCCAACCAAGCCGGCCAAGCAAGCCAGCCAGCCAAGCCGACCAAGCCAGACAGCCAGCCAATCCAGCCAAGACAGCCAGGCAAGCCAAGCCAGCCAAGCCAGCCAAGCCAACCAGCAAGCCAAGCCAGCCAAGCCACCCAGCCAGGCAAGCCAGCCAAGCCACCCAGCCAGACAGCCAGCCAAGCCAGCCAAGCCAGCCAAGCCAGCCAAGCCAGCCAGCCACCCAAGCCAGCCAAGCCACCAAGCCAGCCAGCCAGCCAAGCCAGACAAGCCACCCAGCCATCCAGCCAGCCAAGCCAGCCAAGCCAGCCAAGCCAGCCAGCCACCCAAGCCAGCCAAGCCACCAAGCCAGCCAGCCAGCCAAGCCAGACAAGCCACCCAGCCAGCCAGCCAGCCAAGCCAGCCAGCCAGCCAAGCCAGCCAAGCCACCCTTCCAGCCAAGCCAGCCCAGCCACCCAGCCAGCCAAGCCAGCCAAGCCACCCTTCCAGCCAAGCCAGCCAAGCCAGCCGAGAAAGCCTGCCAGCCAAGCCAGCCAAGCCAGCCAGCAAGCTAAGCCAGCCAAGCCAGCCGAGAAAGCCTGCCAGCCAAGCCAGCCAAGCCAGCCAGCAAGCCAAGCCAGCCAAGCCAGCCAAGCCAGCCGAGAAAGCCAGCCAGCCAAGCCAGCCAAGCCAGCCAGCAAGCCAAGCCATCCAAGCCAGCCAGCCAACCAAGCCGGCCAAGCCAGCCAGCAAGCCAAGCCATCCAAGCCAGCCAGCCAACCAAGCCGGCCAAGCAAGCCAGCCAGCCAAGCCGACCAAGCCAGACAGCCAGCCAATCCAGCCAAGACAGCCAGGCAAGCCAAGCCAGCCAAGCCAGCCAAGCCAACCAGCAAGCCAAGCCAGCCAAGCCACCCAGCCAGGCAAGCCAGCCAAGCCACCCAGCCAGACAGCCAGCCAAGCCAGCCAAGCCAGCCAAGCCAGCCAGCCACCCAAGCCAGCCAAGCCACCCAGCCAGCCAGCCAGCCAAGCCAGACAAGCCACCCAGCCAGCCAGCCAGCCAGCCAGCCAAGCCAGCCAAGCCACCAAGCCAGGCAAGCCAGCCAAGCCACCCAGCCAGCCAGACAGCCAACCCAGCCAAGCCAGCCAAGCCAGCAAAAGAAGCCAGCGAGCCAAGCCAGCCAAGCCAGCAAGCCAGTCACCCAAGCCAGCCAAACCAGCCAGTCACCCAAGTCAGCCAAGCCCGCCAGCCACCTAAGCCAGCCAAGCCAGCCAGCCACTCAAGCCAGCCAAGCCACCCAGCGAGCAAAGCCAGCCAAGCCAGTGAAGCCAGCCAGCCAGCTAAGCCAGCCAAGCCAGCCAGCCAAGCGAGCCAAGCCAGCCAGCAAGCCAAGCCAGCCAAGCCAGCCGAGAAAGCCTGCCAGCCAAGCCAGCCAAGCCAGCCAGCAAGCCAAGCCAGCCAAGCCAGCCGAGAAAGCCTGCCAGCCAAGCCAGCCAAGCCAGCCAGCAAGCCAAGCCAGCCAAGCCAGCCAAGCCAGCTGAGAAAGCCTGCCAGCCAAGCCAGCCAAGCCAGCCAGCAAGCCAAGCCATCCAAGCCAGCCAGCCAACCAAGCCGGCCAAGCCAGCCAGCAAGCCAAGCCATCCAAGCAAGCCAGCCAACCAAGCCGGCCAAGCAAGCCAGCCAGCGAAGCTGACCAAGCCAGACAGCCAGCCAATCCAGCCAAGACAGCCAGGCAAGCCAAGCCAGCCAAGCCAACCAGCAAGCCAAGCCAGCCAAGCCACCCAGCCAGGCAAGCCAGCCAAGCCACCCAGCCAGACAGCCAGCCAAGCCAGCCAAGCCAGCCAAGCCAGCCAGCCACCCAAGCCAGCCAAGCCACCCAGCCAGCCAGCCAGCCAAGCCAGACAAGCCACCCAGCCAGCCAGCCAGCCAGCCAGCCAAGCCAGCCAAGCCACCAAGCCAGGCAAGCCAGCCAAGCCACCCAGCCAGCCAGACAGCCAACCCAGCCAAGCCAGCCAAGCCAGCAAAAGAAGCCAGCGAGCCAAGCCAGCCAAGCCAGCAAGCCAGTCACCCAAGCCAGCCAAACCAGCCAGTCACCCAAGTCAGCCAAGCCCGCCAGCCACCTAAGCCAGCCAAGCCACCCAGCGAGCAAAGCCAGCCAAGCCAGTGAAGCCAGCCAGCCAGCTAAGCCAGCCAAGCCAGCCAGCCAAGCGAGCCAAGCCAGCAGGGCCAGCCAAAGAAGCCAGCTAGCCAAGCCAGCCCAGCCAGCCCAGCCAGCCAGCCACCCAAGCCAGGCAAGCCAGCCAGCAAGCCAAGCCAGCCCAGCCAGCCAGCCAGCAAAGCCAGCCAAGTCAGCCAAGCCACCCAGCCAGCCAAGCCAGCCCAGCCACCCAGCCAGCCAAGCCAGCCAAGCCACACTTCCAGCCAAGCCAGCCAAGCCAGCCGAGAAAGCCTGCCAGCCAAGCCAGCCAAGCCAGCCAGCAAGCCAAGCCATTCAAGCCAGCCAGCCAACCAAGCCGGCCAAGCAAGCCAGCCAGCCAAGCCGGCCAAGCCAGCCAGCCAGCCAAACCAGCCAAGACAGCCAAGCAAGCCAAGCCAGCCAAGCCAGCCAAGCCAACCAGCAAGCCAAGCCAGCCAAGCCACCCAGCCAGGCAAGCCAGCCAAGCCACCCAGCCAGACAGCCAGCCAAGCCAGCCAGCCACCCAAGCCAGCCAAGCCACCCAGCCAGCCAGCCAGCCAAGCCAGACAAGCCACCCAGCCAGCCAAGCCAGCCCAGCCACCCAGCCAGACAAGCCAGCCCAGCCACCCTTCCAGCCAAGCCAGCCAAGCCAGCCGCGAAAGCCTGCCCGCCAAGCCAGCCAAGCCAGCCAGCAAGCCAAGCCAGCCAAGCCAGCCAAGCCAGCCGAGAAAGCCTGCCAGCCAAGCCAGCCAAGCCAGCCAGCAAGCCAAGCCAGCCAAGCCAGCCAAGCCAGCTGAGAAAGCCTGCCAGCCAAGCCAGCCAAGCCAGCCAGCAAGCCAAGCCATCCAAGCCAGCCAGCCAACCAAGCCGGCCAAGCCAGCCAGCAAGCCAAGCCATCCAAGCCAGCCAGCCAACCAAGCCGGCCAAGCAAGCCAGCCAGCCAAGCCGACCAAGCCAGACAGCCAGCCAATCCAGCCAAGACAGCCAGGCAAGCCAAGCCAGCCAAGCCAGCCAAGCCAACCAGCAAGCCAAGCCAGCCAAGCCACCCAGCCAGGCAAGCCAGCCAAGCCACCCAGCCAGACAGCCAGCCAAGCCAGCCAAGCCAGCCAAGCCAGCCAAGCCAGCCAGCCACCCAGGCCAGCCAAGCCACCAAGCCAGCCAGCCAGCCAAGCCAGACAAGCCACCCAGCCATCCAGCCAGCCAAGCCAGCCAAGCCAGCCAAGCCAGCCAGCCACCCAAGCCAGCCAAGCCACCAAGCCAGCCAGCCAGCCAAGCCAGACAAGCCACCCAGCCAGCCAGCCAGCCAAGCCAGCCAGCCAGCCAAGCCAGCCAAGCCACCCTTCCAGCCAAGCCAGCCCAGCCACCCAGCCAGCCAAGCCAGCCAAGCCACCCTTCCAGCCAAGCCAGCCAAGCCAGCCGAGAAAGCCTGCCAGCCAAGCCAGCCAAGCCAGCCAGCAAGCTAAGCCAGCCAAGCCAGCCGAGAAAGCCTGCCAGCCAAGCCAGCCAAGCCAGCCAGCAAGCCAAGCCAGCCAAGCCAGCCAAGCCAGCCGAGAAAGCCAGCCAGCCAAGCCAGCCAAGCCAGCCAGCAAGCCAAGCCATCCAAGCCAGCCAGCCAACCAAGCCGGCCAAGCCAGCCAGCAAGCCAAGCCATCCAAGCCAGCCAGCCAACCAAGCCGGCCAAGCAAGCCAGCCAGCCAAGCCGACCAAGCCAGACAGCCAGCCAATCCAGCCAAGACAGCCAGGCAAGCCAAGCCAGCCAAGCCAGCCAAGCCAACCAGCAAGCCAAGCCAGCCAAGCCACCCAGCCAGGCAAGCCAGCCAAGCCACCCAGCCAGACACCCAGCCAAGCCAGCCAAGCCAGCCAAGCCAGCCAGCCACCCAAGCCAGCCAAGCCACCCAGCCAGCCAGCCAGCCAAGCCAGACAAGCCACCCAGCCAGCCAGCCAGCCAGCCAGCCAAGCCAGCCAAGCCACCAAGCCAGGCAAGCCAGCCAAGCCACCCAGCCAGCCAGACAGCCAACCCAGCCAAGCCAGCCAAGCCAGCAAAAGAAGCCAGCGAGCCAAGCCAGCCAAGCCAGCAAGCCAGTCACCCAAGCCAGCCAAACCAGCCAGTCACCCAAGTCAGCCAAGCCCGCCAGCCACCTAAGCCAGCCAAGCCAGCCAGCCACTCAAGCCAGCCAAGCCACCCAGCGAGCAAAGCCAGCCAAGCCAGTGAAGCCAGCCAGCCAGCTAAGCCAGCCAAGCCAGCCAGCCAAGCGAGCCAAGCCAGCCAGCAAGCCAAGCCGGCCAAGCCAGCCGAGAAAGCCTGCCAGCCAAGCCAGCCAAGCCAGCCAGCAAGCCAAGCCAGCCAAGCCAGCCAAGCCAGCTGAGAAAGCCTGCCAGCCAAGCCAGCCAAGCCAGCCAGCAAGCCAAGCCATCCAAGCCAGCCAGCCAACCAAGCCGGCCAAGCCAGCCAGCAAGCCAAGCCATCCAAGCAAGCCAGCCAACCAAGCCGGCCAAGCAAGCCAGCCAGCGAAGCTGACCAAGCCAGACAGCCAGCCAATCCAGCCAAGACAGCCAGGCAAGCCAAGCCAGCCAAGCCAACCAGCAAGCCAAGCCAGCCAAGCCACCCAGCCAGGCAAGCCAGCCAAGCCACCCAGCCAGACAGCCAGCCAAGCCAGCCAAGCCAGCCAAGCCAGCCAGCCACCCAAGCCAGCCAAGCCACCCAGCCAGCCAGCCAGCCAAGCCAGACAAGCCACCCAGCCAGCCAGCCAGCCAGCCAGCCAAGCCAGCCAAGCCACCAAGCCAGGCAAGCCAGCCAAGCCACCCAGCCAGCCAGACAGCCAACCCAGCCAAGCCAGCCAAGCCAGCAAAAGAAGCCAGCGAGCCAAGCCAGCCAAGCCAGCAAGCCAGTCACCCAAGCCAGCCAAACCAGCCAGTCACCCAAGTCAGCCAAGCCCGCCAGCCACCTAAGCCAGCCAAGCCACCCAGCGAGCAAAGCCAGCCAAGCCAGTGAAGCCAGCCAGCCAGCTAAGCCAGCCAAGCCAGCCAGCCAAGCGAGCCAAGCCAGCAGGGCCAGCCAAAGAAGCCAGCTAGCCAAGCCAGCCCAGCCAGCCCAGCCAGCCAGCCAGCCAAGCCAGGCAAGCCAGCCAGCAAGCCAAGCCAGCCCAGCCAGCCAGCCAGCAAAGCCAGCCAAGCCAGCCAAGCCACCCAGCCAGCCAAGCCAGCCCAGCCACCCAGCCAGCCAAGCCAGCCAAGCCACACTTCCAGCCAAGCCAGCCAAGCCAGCCGAGAAAGCCTGCCAGCCAAGCCAGCCAAGCCAGCCAGCAAGCCAAGCCATTCAAGCCAGCCAGCCAACCAAGCCGGCCAAGCAAGCCAGCCAGCCAAGCCGGCCAAGCCAGCCAGCCAGCCAAACCAGCCAAGACAGCCAAGCAAGCCAAGCCAGCCAAGCCAGCCAAGCCAACCAGCAAGCCAAGCCAGCCAAGCCACCCAGCCAGGCAAGCCAGCCAAGCCACCCAGCCAGACAGCCAGCCAAGCCAGCCAGCCACCCAAGCCAGCCAAGCCACCCAGCCAGCCAGCCAGCCAAGCCAGACAAGCCACCCAGCCAGCCAAGCCAGCCCAGCCACCCAGCCAGACAAGCCAGCCCAGCCACCCTTCCAGCCAAGCCAGCCAAGCCAGCCGCGAAAGCCTGCCCGCCAAGCCAGCCAAGCCAGCCAGCAAGCCAAGCCAGCCAAGCCAGCCAAGCCATCCGAGAAAGCCTGCCAGCCAAGCCAGCCAAGCCAGCCAGCAAGCCAAGCCAGCCAAGCCAGCCAAGCCAGCTGAGAAAGCCTGCCAGCCAAGCCAGCCAAGCCAGCCAGCAAGCCAAGCCATCCAAGCCAGCCAGCCAACCAAGCCGGCCAAGCCAGCCAGCAAGCCAAGCCATCCAAGCCAGCCAGCCAACCAAGCCGGCCAAGCAAGCCAGCCAGCCAAGCCGACCAAGCCAGACAGCCAGCCAATCCAGCCAAGACAGCCAGGCAAGCCAAGCCAGCCAAGCCAGCCAAGCCAACCAGCAAGCCAAGCCAGCCAAGCCACCCAGCCAGGCAAGCCAGCCAAGCCACCCAGCCAGACAGCCAGCCAAGCCAGCCAAGCCAGCCAAGCCAGCCAAGCCAGCCAGCCACCCAAGCCAGCCAAGCCACCAAGCCAGCCAGCCAGCCAAGCCAGACAAGCCACCCAGCCATCCAGCCAGCCAAGCCAGCCAAGCCAGCCAAGCCAGCCAGCCACCCAAGCCAGCCAAGCCACCAAGCCAGCCAGCCAGCCAAGCCAGACAAGCCACCCAGCCAGCCAGCCAGCCAAGCCAGCCAGCCAGCCAAGCCAGCCAAGCCACCCTTCCAGCCAAGCCAGCCCAGCCACCCAGCCAGCCAAGCCAGCCAAGCCACCCTTCCAGCCAAGCCAGCCAAGCCAGCCGAGAAAGCCTGCCAGCCAAGCCAGCCAAGCCAGCCAGCAAGCTAAGCCAGCCAAGCCAGCCGAGAAAGCCTGCCAGCCAAGCCAGCCAAGCCAGCCAGCAAGCCAAGCCAGCCAAGCCAGCCAAGCCAGCCGAGAAAGCCAGCCAGCCAAGCCAGCCAAGCCAGCCAGCAAGCCAAGCCATCCAAGCCAGCCAGCCAACCAAGCCGGCCAAGCCAGCCAGCAAGCCAAACCATCCAAGCCAGCCAGCCAACCAAGCCGGCCAAGCAAGCCAGCCAGCCAAGCCGACCAAGCCAGACAGCCAGCCAATCCAGCCAAGACAGCCAGGCAAGCCAAGCCAGCCAAGCCAGCCAAGCCAACCAGCAAGCCAAGCCAGCCAAGCCACCCAGCCAGGCAAGCCAGCCAAGCCACCCAGCCAGACAGCCAGCCAAGCCAGCCAAGCCAGCCAAGCCAGCCAGCCACCCAAGCCAGCCAAGCCACCCAGCCAGCCAGCCAGCCAAGCCAGACAAGCCACCCAGCCAGCCAGCCAGCCAGCCAGCCAAGCCAGCCAAGCCACCAAGCCAGGCAAGCCAGCCAAGCCACCCAGCCAGCCAGACAGCCAACCCAGCCAAGCCAGCCAAGCCAGCAAAAGAAGCCAGCGAGCCAAGCCAGCCAAGCCAGCAAGCCAGTCACCCAAGCCAGCCAAACCAGCCAGTCACCCAAGTCAGCCAAGCCCGCCAGCCACCTAAGCCAGCCAAGCCAGCCAGCCACTCAAGCCAGCCAAGCCACCCAGCGAGCAAAGCCAGCCAAGCCAGTGAAGCCAGCCAGCCAGCTAAGCCAGCCAAGCCAGCCAGCCAAGCGAGCCAAGCCAGCAGGGCCAGCCAAAGAAGCCAGCTAGCCAAGCCAGCCCAGCCAGCCCAGCCAGCCAGCCAGCCAAGCCAGGCAAGCCAGCCAGCAAGCCAAGCCAGCCCAGCCACCCAGCCAGCCAAGCCAGCGAAGCCACACTTCCAGCCAAGCCAGCCAAGCCCGCCGAGAAAGCCTGCCAGCCAAGCCAGGAAGCCAGCCAAGCCAGCCAGCAAGCCAAGCCATTCAAGCCAGCCAGCCAACCAAGCCAGCCAAGCAAGCCAGCCAGCCAAGCCGGCCAAGCCAGCCAGCCAGCCAATCCAGCCAAGACAGCCAAGCAAGCCAAGCCAGCCAAGCCAGCCAAGCCAACCAGCAAGCCAAGCCAGCCAAGCCACCCAGCCAGGCAAGCCAGCCAAGCCACCCAGCCAGACAGCCAGCCAAGCCAGCCAGCCACCCAAGCCAGCCAAGCCACCCAGCCAGCCAGCCAGCCAAGCCAGACAAGCCACCCAGCCAGCCAAGCCAGCCCAGCCACCCAGCCAGCCAAGCCAGCCAAGCCACCCATCCAGCCAAGCCAGCCAAGCCAGCCGAGAAAGCCTGCCAGCCAAGCCAGCCAAGCCAACCAGCAAGCCAAGCCAGCCAAGCCACCCAGCCAGGCAAGCCAGCCAAGCCACCCAGCCAGACAGCCAGCCAAGCCAGGAAAGCCAGCCAAGCCAGCCAGCCACCCAAGCCAGCCAAGCCACCAAGCCAGCCAGCCAGCCAAGCCAGCCAGCCAGCCAAGCCAGCCAAGCCACCCTTCCAGCCAAGCCAGCCCAGCCACCCAGCCAGCCAAGCCAGCCAAGCCACCCTTCCAGCCAAGCCAGCCAAGCCAGCCGAGAAAGCCTGCCAGCCAAGCCAGCCAAGCCAGCCAGCAAGCCAAGCCAGCCAAGCCAGCCGAGAAAGCCTGCCAGCCAAGCCAGCCAAGCCAGCCAGCAAGCCAAGCCAGCCAAGCCAGCCGAGAAAGCCTGCCAGCCAAGCCAGCCAAGCCAGCCAGCAAGCCAAGCCAGCCAAGCCAGCCAAGCCAGCCGAGAAAGCCAGCCAGCCAAGCCAGCCAAGCCAGCCAGCAAGCCAAGCCATCCAAGCCAGCCAGCCAACCAAGCCGGCCAAGCCAGCCAGCAAGCCAAGCCATCCAAGCCAGCCAGCCAACCAAGCCGGCCAAGCAAGCCAGCCAGCCAAGCCGACCAAGCCAGACAGCCAGCCAATCCAGCCAAGACAGCCAGGCAAGCCAAGCCAGCCAAGCCAGCCAAGCCAACCAGCAAGCCAAGCCAGCCAAGCCACCCAGCCAGGCAAGCCAGCCAAGCCACCCAGCCAGACAGCCAGCCAAGCCAGCCAAGCCAGCCAAGCCAGCCAAGCCAGCCAGCCACCCAAGCCAGCCAAGCCACCAAGCCAGCCAGCCAGCCAAGCCAGACAAGCCACCCAGCCATCCAGCCAGCCAAGCCAGCCAAGCCAGCCAAGCCAGCCAGCCACCCAAGCCAGCCAAGCCACCAAGCCAGCCAGCCAGCCAAGCCAGACAAGCCACCCAGCCAGCCAGCCAGCCAAGCCAGCCAGCCAGCCAAGCCAGCCAAGCCACCCTTCCAGCCAAGCCAGCCCAGCCACCCAGCCAGCCAAGCCAGCCAAGCCACCCTTCCAGCCAAGCCAGCCAAGCCAGCCGAGAAAGCCTGCCAGCCAAGCCAGCCAAGCCAGCCAGCAAGCTAAGCCAGCCAAGCCAGCCGAGAAAGCCTGCCAGCCAAGCCAGCCAAGCCAGCCAGCAAGCCAAGCCAGCCAAGCCAGCCAAGCCAGCCGAGAAAGCCAGCCAGCCAAGCCAGCCAAGCCAGCCAGCAAGCCAAGCCATCCAAGCCAGCCAGCCAACCAAGCCGGCCAAGCCAGCCAGCAAGCCAAGCCATCCAAGCCAGCCAGCCAACCAAGCCGGCCAAGCAAGCCAGCCAGCCAAGCCGACCAAGCCAGACAGCCAGCCAATCCAGCCAAGACAGCCAGGCAAGCCAAGCCAGCCAAGCCAGCCAAGCCAACCAGCAAGCCAAGCCAGCCAAGCCACCCAGCCAGGCAAGCCAGCCAAGCCACCCAGCCAGACAGCCAGCCAAGCCAGCCAAGCCAGCCAAGCCAGCCAGCCACCCAAGCCAGCCAAGCCACCCAGCCAGCCAGCCAGCCAAGCCAGACAAGCCACCCAGCCAGCCAGCCAGCCAGCCAGCCAAGCCAGCCAAGCCACCAAGCCAGGCAAGCCAGCCAAGCCACCCAGCCAGCCAGACAGCCAACCCAGCCAAGCCAGCCAAGCCAGCAAAAGAAGCCAGCGAGCCAAGCCAGCCAAGCCAGCAAGCCAGTCACCCAAGCCAGCCAAACCAGCCAGTCACCCAAGTCAGCCAAGCCCGCCAGCCACCTAAGCCAGCCAAGCCAGCCAGCCACTCAAGCCAGCCAAGCCACCCAGCGAGCAAAGCCAGCCAAGCCAGTGAAGCCAGCCAGCCAGCTAAGCCAGCCAAGCCAGCCAGCCAAGCGAGCCAAGCCAGCCAGCAAGCCAAGCCAGCCAAGCCAGCCGAGAAAGCCTGCCAGCCAAGCCAGCCAAGCCAGCCAGCAAGCCAAGCCAGCCAAGCCAGCCAAGCCAGCTGAGAAAGCCTGCCAGCCAAGCCAGCCAAGCCAGCCAGCAAGCCAAGCCATCCAAGCCAGCCAGCCAACCAAGCCGGCCAAGCCAGCCAGCAAGCCAAGCCATCCAAGCAAGCCAGCCAACCAAGCCGGCCAAGCAAGCCAGCCAGCGAAGCTGACCAAGCCAGACAGCCAGCCAATCCAGCCAAGACAGCCAGGCAAGCCAAGCCAGCCAAGCCAACCAGCAAGCCAAGCCAGCCAAGCCACCCAGCCAGGCAAGCCAGCCAAGCCACCCAGCCAGACAGCCAGCCAAGCCAGCCAAGCCAGCCAAGCCAGCCAGCCACCCAAGCCAGCCAAGCCACCCAGCCAGCCAGCCAGCCAAGCCAGACAAGCCACCCAGCCAGCCAGCCAGCCAGCCAGCCAAGCCAGCCAAGCCACCAAGCCAGGCAAGCCAGCCAAGCCACCCAGCCAGCCAGACAGCCAACCCAGCCAAGCCAGCCAAGCCAGCAAAAGAAGCCAGCGAGCCAAGCCAGCCAAGCCAGCAAGCCAGTCACCCAAGCCAGCCAAACCAGCCAGTCACCCAAGTCAGCCAAGCCCGCCAGCCACCTAAGCCAGCCAAGCCACCCAGCGAGCAAAGCCAGCCAAGCCAGTGAAGCCAGCCAGCCAGCTAAGCCAGCCAAGCCAGCCAGCCAAGCGAGCCAAGCCAGCAGGGCCAGCCAAAGAAGCCAGCTAGCCAAGCCAGCCCAGCCAGCCCAGCCAGCCAGCCACCCAAGCCAGGCAAGCCAGCCAGCAAGCCAAGCCAGCCCAGCCAGCCAGCCAGCAAAGCCAGCCAAGTCAGCCAAGCCACCCAGCCAGCCAAGCCAGCCCAGCCACCCAGCCAGCCAAGCCAGCCAAGCCACACTTCCAGCCAAGCCAGCCAAGCCAGCCGAGAAAGCCTGCCAGCCAAGCCAGCCAAGCCAGCCAGCAAGCCAAGCCATTCAAGCCAGCCAGCCAACCAAGCCGGCCAAGCAAGCCAGCCAGCCAAGCCGGCCAAGCCAGCCAGCCAGCCAAACCAGCCAAGACAGCCAAGCAAGCCAAGCCAGCCAAGCCAGCCAAGCCAACCAGCAAGCCAAGCCAGCCAAGCCACCCAGCCAGGCAAGCCAGCCAAGCCACCCAGCCAGACAGCCAGCCAAGCCAGCCAGCCACCCAAGCCAGCCAAGCCACCCAGCCAGCCAGCCAGCCAAGCCAGACAAGCCACCCAGCCAGCCAAGCCAGCCCAGCCACCCAGCCAGACAAGCCAGCCCAGCCACCCTTCCAGCCAAGCCAGCCAAGCCAGCCGCGAAAGCCTGCCCGCCAAGCCAGCCAAGCCAGCCAGCAAGCCAAGCCAGCCAAGCCAGCCAAGCCAGCCGAGAAAGCCTGCCAGCCAAGCCAGCCAAGCCAGCCAGCAAGCCAAGCCAGCCAAGCCAGCCAAGCCAGCTGAGAAAGCCTGCCAGCCAAGCCAGCCAAGCCAGCCAGCAAGCCAAGCCATCCAAGCCAGCCAGCCAACCAAGCCGGCCAAGCCAGCCAGCAAGCCAAGCCATCCAAGCCAGCCAGCCAACCAAGCCGGCCAAGCAAGCCAGCCAGCCAAGCCGACCAAGCCAGACAGCCAGCCAATCCAGCCAAGACAGCCAGGCAAGCCAAGCCAGCCAAGCCAGCCAAGCCAACCAGCAAGCCAAGCCAGCCAAGCCACCCAGCCAGGCAAGCCAGCCAAGCCACCCAGCCAGACAGCCAGCCAAGCCAGCCAAGCCAGCCAAGCCAGCCAAGCCAGCCAGCCACCCAAGCCAGCCAAGCCACCAAGCCAGCCAGCCAGCCAAGCCAGACAAGCCACCCAGCCATCCAGCCAGCCAAGCCAGCCAAGCCAGCCAAGCCAGCCAGCCACCCAAGCCAGCCAAGCCACCAAGCCAGCCAGCCAGCCAAGCCAGACAAGCCACCCAGCCAGCCAGCCAGCCAAGCCAGCCAGCCAGCCAAGCCAGCCAAGCCACCCTTCCAGCCAAGCCAGCCCAGCCACCCAGCCAGCCAAGCCAGCCAAGCCACCCTTCCAGCCAAGCCAGCCAAGCCAGCCGAGAAAGCCTGCCAGCCAAGCCAGCCAAGCCAGCCAGCAAGCTAAGCCAGCCAAGCCAGCCGAGAAAGCCTGCCAGCCAAGCCAGCCAAGCCAGCCAGCAAGCCAAGCCAGCCAAGCCAGCCAAGCCAGCCGAGAAAGCCAGCCAGCCAAGCCAGCCAAGCCAGCCAGCAAGCCAAGCCATCCAAGCCAGCCAGCCAACCAAGCCGGCCAAGCCAGCCAGCAAGCCAAGCCATCCAAGCCAGCCAGCCAACCAAGCCGGCCAAGCAAGCCAGCCAGCCAAGCCGACCAAGCCAGACAGCCAGCCAATCCAGCCAAGACAGCCAGGCAAGCCAAGCCAGCCAAGCCAGCCAAGCCAACCAGCAAGCCAAGCCAGCCAAGCCACCCAGCCAGGCAAGCCAGCCAAGCCACCCAGCCAGACAGCCAGCCAAGCCAGCCAAGCCAGCCAAGCCAGCCAGCCACCCAAGCCAGCCAAGCCACCCAGCCAGCCAGCCAGCCAAGCCAGACAAGCCACCCAGCCAGCCAGCCAGCCAGCCAGCCAAGCCAGCCAAGCCACCAAGCCAGGCAAGCCAGCCAAGCCACCCAGCCAGCCAGACAGCCAACCCAGCCAAGCCAGCCAAGCCAGCAAAAGAAGCCAGCGAGCCAAGCCAGCCAAGCCAGCAAGCCAGTCACCCAAGCCAGCCAAACCAGCCAGTCACCCAAGTCAGCCAATCCCGCCAGCCACCTAAGCCAGCCAAGCCAGCCAGCCACTCAAGCCAGCCAAGCCACCCAGCGAGCAAAGCCAGCCAAGCCAGTGAAGCCAGCCAGCCAGCTAAGCCAGCCAAGCCAGCCAGCCAAGCGAGCCAAGCCAGCCAGCAAGCCAAGCCAGCCAAGCCAGCCGAGAAAGCCTGCCAGCCAAGCCAGCCAAGCCAGCCAGCAAGCCAAGCCAGCCAAGCCAGCCAAGCCAGCTGAGAAAGCCTGCCAGCCAAGCCAGCCAAGCCAGCCAGCAAGCCAAGCCATCCAAGCCAGCCAGCCAACCAAGCCGGCCAAGCCAGCCAGCAAGCCAAGCCATCCAAGCAAGCCAGCCAACCAAGCCGGCCAAGCAAGCCAGCCAGCGAAGCTGACCAAGCCAGACAGCCAGCCAATCCAGCCAAGACAGCCAGGCAAGCCAAGCCAGCCAAGCCAACCAGCAAGCCAAGCCAGCCAAGCCACCCAGCCAGGCAAGCCAGCCAAGCCACCCAGCCAGACAGCCAGCCAAGCCAGCCAAGCCAGCCAAGCCAGCCAGCCACCCAAGCCAGCCAAGCCACCCAGCCAGCCAGCCAGCCAAGCCAGACAAGCCACCCAGCCAGCCAGCCAGCCAGCCAGCCAAGCCAGCCAAGCCACCAAGCCAGGCAAGCCAGCCAAGCCACCCAGCCAGCCAGACAGCCAACCCAGCCAAGCCAGCCAAGCCAGCAAAAGAAGCCAGCGAGCCAAGCCAGCCAAGCCAGCAAGCCAGTCACCCAAGCCAGCCAAACCAGCCAGTCACCCAAGTCAGCCAAGCCCGCCAGCCACCTAAGCCAGCCAAGCCACCCAGCGAGCAAAGCCAGCCAAGCCAGTGAAGCCAGCCAGCCAGCTAAGCCAGCCAAGCCAGCCAGCCAAGCGAGCCAAGCCAGCAGGGCCAGCCAAAGAAGCCAGCTAGCCAAGCCAGCCCAGCCAGCCCAGCCAGCCAGCCACCCAAGCCAGGCAAGCCAGCCAGCAAGCCAAGCCAGCCCAGCCAGCCAGCCAGCAAAGCCAGCCAAGTCAGCCAAGCCACCCAGCCAGCCAAGGCAGCCCAGCCACCCAGCCAGCCAAGCCAGCCAAGCCACACTTCCAGCCAAGCCAGCCAAGCCAGCCGAGAAAGCCTGCCAGCCAAGCCAGCCAAGCCAGCCAGCAAGCCAAGCCATTCAAGCCAGCCAGCCAACCAAGCCGGCCAAGCAAGCCAGCCAGCCAAGCCGGCCAAGCCAGCCAGCCAGCCAAACCAGCCAAGACAGCCAAGCAAGCCAAGCCAGCCAAGCCAGCCAAGCCAACCAGCAAGCCAAGCCAGCCAAGCCACCCAGCCAGGCAAGCCAGCCAAGCCACCCAGCCAGACAGCCAGCCAAGCCAGCCAGCCACCCAAGCCAGCCAAGCCACCCAGCCAGCCAGCCAGCCAAGCCAGACAAGCCACCCAGCCAGCCAAGCCAGCCCAGCCACCCAGCCAGACAAGCCAGCCCAGCCACCCTTCCAGCCAAGCCAGCCAAGCCAGCCGCGAAAGCCTGCCCGCCAAGCCAGCCAAGCCAGCCAGCAAGCCAAGCCAGCCAAGCCAGCCAAGCCAGCCGAGAAAGCCTGCCAGCCAAGCCAGCCAAGCCAGCCAGCAAGCCAAGCCAGCCAAGCCAGCCAAGCCAGCCGAGAAAGCCAGCCAGCCAAGCCAGCCAAGCCAGCCAGCAAGCCAAGCCATCCAAGCCAGCCAGCCAACCAAGCCGGCCAAGCCAGCCAGCAAGCCAAGCCATCCAAGCCAGCCAGCCAACCAAGCCGGCCAAGCAAGCCAGCCAGCCAAGCCGACCAAGCCAGACAGCCAGCCAATCCAGCCAAGACAGCCAGGCAAGCCAAGCCAGCCAAGCCAGCCAAGCCAACCAGCAAGCCAAGCCAGCCAAGCCACCCAGCCAGGCAAGCCAGCCAAGCCACCCAGCCAGACAGCCAGCCAAGCCAGCCAAGCCAGCCAAGCCAGCCAGCCACCCAAGCCAGCCAAGCCACCCAGCCAGCCAGCCAGCCAAGCCAGACAAGCCACCCAGCCAGCCAGCCAGCCAGCCAGCCAAGCCAGCCAAGCCACCAAGCCAGGCAAGCCAGCCAAGCCACCCAGCCAGCCAGACAGCCAACCCAGCCAAGCCAGCCAAGCCAGCAAAAGAAGCCAGCGAGCCAAGCCAGCCAAGCCAGCAAGCCAGTCACCCAAGCCAGCCAAACCAGCCAGTCACCCAAGTCAGCCAATCCCGCCAGCCACCTAAGCCAGCCAAGCCAGCCAGCCACTCAAGCCAGCCAAGCCACCCAGCGAGCAAAGCCAGCCAAGCCAGTGAAGCCAGCCAGCCAGCTAAGCCAGCCAAGCCAGCCAGCCAAGCGAGCCAAGCCAGCCAGCAAGCCAAGCCAGCCAAGCCAGCCGAGAAAGCCTGCCAGCCAAGCCAGCCAAGCCAGCCAGCAAGCCAAGCCAGCCAAGCCAGCCAAGCCAGCTGAGAAAGCCTGCCAGCCAAGCCAGCCAAGCCAGCCAGCAAGCCAAGCCATCCAAGCCAGCCAGCCAACCAAGCCGGCCAAGCCAGCCAGCAAGCCAAGCCATCCAAGCAAGCCAGCCAACCAAGCCGGCCAAGCAAGCCAGCCAGCGAAGCTGACCAAGCCAGACAGCCAGCCAATCCAGCCAAGACAGCCAGGCAAGCCAAGCCAGCCAAGCCAACCAGCAAGCCAAGCCAGCCAAGCCACCCAGCCAGGCAAGCCAGCCAAGCCACCCAGCCAGACAGCCAGCCAAGCCAGCCAAGCCAGCCAAGCCAGCCAGCCACCCAAGCCAGCCAAGCCACCCAGCCAGCCAGCCAGCCAAGCCAGACAAGCCACCCAGCCAGCCAGCCAGCCAGCCAGCCAAGCCAGCCAAGCCACCAAGCCAGGCAAGCCAGCCAAGCCACCCAGCCAGCCAGACAGCCAACCCAGCCAAGCCAGCCAAGCCAGCAAAAGAAGCCAGCGAGCCAAGCCAGCCAAGCCAGCAAGCCAGTCACCCAAGCCAGCCAAACCAGCCAGTCACCCAAGTCAGCCAAGCCCGCCAGCCACCTAAGCCAGCCAAGCCACCCAGCGAGCAAAGCCAGCCAAGCCAGTGAAGCCAGCCAGCCAGCTAAGCCAGCCAAGCCAGCCAGCCAAGCGAGCCAAGCCAGCAGGGCCAGCCAAAGAAGCCAGCTAGCCAAGCCAGCCCAGCCAGCCCAGCCAGCCAGCCACCCAAGCCAGGCAAGCCAGCCAGCAAGCCAAGCCAGCCCAGCCAGCCAGCCAGCAAAGCCAGCCAAGTCAGCCAAGCCACCCAGCCAGCCAAGCCAGCCCAGCCACCCAGCCAGCCAAGCCAGCCAAGCCACACTTCCAGCCAAGCCAGCCAAGCCAGCCGAGAAAGCCTGCCAGCCAAGCCAGCCAAGCCAGCCAGCAAGCCAAGCCATTCAAGCCAGCCAGCCAACCAAGCCGGCCAAGCAAGCCAGCCAGCCAAGCCGGCCAAGCCAGCCAGCCAGCCAAACCAGCCAAGACAGCCAAGCAAGCCAAGCCAGCCAAGCCAGCCAAGCCAACCAGCAAGCCAAGCCAGCCAAGCCACCCAGCCAGGCAAGCCAGCCAAGCCACCCAGCCAGACAGCCAGCCAAGCCAGCCAGCCACCCAAGCCAGCCAAGCCACCCAGCCAGCCAGCCAGCCAAGCCAGACAAGCCACCCAGCCAGCCAAGCCAGCCCAGCCACCCAGCCAGACAAGCCAGCCCAGCCACCCTTCCAGCCAAGCCAGCCAAGCCAGCCGCGAAAGCCTGCCCGCCAAGCCAGCCAAGCCAGCCAGCAAGCCAAGCCAGCCAAGCCAGCCAAGCCAGCCGAGAAAGCCTGCCAGCCAAGCCAGCCAAGCCAGCCAGCAAGCCAAGCCAGCCAAGCCAGCCAAGCCAGCTGAGAAAGCCTGCCAGCCAAGCCAGCCAAGCCAGCCAGCAAGCCAAGCCATCCAAGCCAGCCAGCCAACCAAGCCGGCCAAGCCAGCCAGCAAGCCAAGCCATCCAAGCCAGCCAGCCAACCAAGCCGGCCAAGCAAGCCAGCCAGCCAAGCCGACCAAGCCAGACAGCCAGCCAATCCAGCCAAGACAGCCAGGCAAGCCAAGCCAGCCAAGCCAGCCAAGCCAACCAGCAAGCCAAGCCAGCCAAGCCACCCAGCCAGGCAAGCCAGCCAAGCCACCCAGCCAGACAGCCAGCCAAGCCAGCCAAGCCAGCCAAGCCAGCCAAGCCAGCCAGCCACCCAAGCCAGCCAAGCCACCAAGCCAGCCAGCCAGCCAAGCCAGACAAGCCACCCAGCCATCCAGCCAGCCAAGCCAGCCAAGCCAGCCAAGCCAGCCAGCCACCCAAGCCAGCCAAGCCACCAAGCCAGCCAGCCAGCCAAGCCAGACAAGCCACCCAGCCAGCCAGCCAGCCAAGCCAGCCAGCCAGCCAAGCCAGCCAAGCCACCCTTCCAGCCAAGCCAGCCCAGCCACCCAGCCAGCCAAGCCAGCCAAGCCACCCTTCCAGCCAAGCCAGCCAAGCCAGCCGAGAAAGCCTGCCAGCCAAGCCAGCCAAGCCAGACAGCAAGCTAAGCCAGCCAAGCCAGCCGAGAAAGCCTGCCAGCCAAGCCAGCCAAGCCAGCCAGCAAGCCAAGCCAGCCAAGCCAGCCAAGCCAGCCGAGAAAGCCAGCCAGCCAAGCCAGCCAAGCCAGCCAGCAAGCCAAGCCATCCAAGCCAGCCAGCCAACCAAGCCGGCCAAGCCAGCCAGCAAGCCAAACCATCCAAGCCAGCCAGCCAACCAAGCCGGCCAAGCAAGCCAGCCAGCCAAGCCGACCAAGCCAGACAGCCAGCCAATCCAGCCAAGACAGCCAGGCAAGCCAAGCCAGCCAAGCCAGCCAAGCCAACCAGCAAGCCAAGCCAGCCAAGCCACCCAGCCAGGCAAGCCAGCCAAGCCACCCAGCCAGACAGCCAGCCAAGCCAGCCAAGCCAGCCAAGCCAGCCAGCCACCCAAGCCAGCCAAGCCACCCAGCCAGCCAGCCAGCCAAGCCAGACAAGCCACCCAGCCAGCCAGCCAGCCAGCCAGCCAAGCCAGCCAAGCCACCAAGCCAGGCAAGCCAGCCAAGCCACCCAGCCAGCCAGACAGCCAACCCAGCCAAGCCAGCCAAGCCAGCAAAAGAAGCCAGCGAGCCAAGCCAGCCAAGCCAGCAAGCCAGTCACCCAAGCCAGCCAAACCAGCCAGTCACCCAAGTCAGCCAAGCCCGCCAGCCACCTAAGCCAGCCAAGCCAGCCAGCCACTCAAGCCAGCCAAGCCACCCAGCGAGCAAAGCCAGCCAAGCCAGTGAAGCCAGCCAGCCAGCTAAGCCAGCCAAGCCAGCCAGCCAAGCGAGCCAAGCCAGCAGGGCCAGCCAAAGAAGCCAGCTAGCCAAGCCAGCCCAGCCAGCCCAGCCAGCCAGCCAGCCAAGCCAGGCAAGCCAGCCAGCAAGCCAAGCCAGCCCAGCCACCCAGCCAGCCAAGCCAGCCAAGCCACACTTCCAGCCAAGCCAGCCAAGCCCGCCGAGAAAGCCTGCCAGCCAAGCCAGGAAGCCAGCCAAGCCAGCCAGCAAGCCAAGCCATTCAAGCCAGCCAGCCAACCAAGCCAGCCAAGCAAGCCAGCCAGCCAAGCCGGCCAAGCCAGCCAGCCAGCCAATCCAGCCAAGACAGCCAAGCAAGCCAAGCCAGCCAAGCCAGCCAAGCCAACCAGCAAGCCAAGCCAGCCAAGCCACCCAGCCAGGCAAGCCAGCCAAGCCACCCAGCCAGACAGCCAGCCAAGCCAGCCAGCCACCCAAGCCAGCCAAGCCACCCAGCCAGCCAGCCAGCCAAGCCAGACAAGCCACCCAGCCAGCCAAGCCAGCCCAGCCACCCAGCCAGCCAAGCCAGCCAAGCCACCCTTCCAGCCAAGCCAGCCAAGCCAGCCGAGAAAGCCTGCCAGCCAAGCCAGCCAAGCCAACCAGCAAGCCAAGCCAGCCAAGCCACCCAGCCAGGCAAGCCAGCCAAGCCACCCAGCCAGACAGCCAGCCAAGCCAGCCAAGCCAGCCAAGCCAGCCAGCCACCCAAGCCAGCCAAGCCACCAAGCCAGCCAGCCAGCCAAGCCAGCCAGCCAGCCAAGCCAGCCATGCCACCCTTCCAGCCAAGCCAGCCCAGCCACCCAGCCAGCCAAGCCAGCCAAGCCACCCTTCCAGCCAAGCCAGCCAAGCCAGCCGAGAAAGCCTGCCAGCCAAGCCAGCCAAGCCAGCCAGCAAGCCAAGCCAGCCAAGCCAGCCGAGAAAGCCTGCCAGCCAAGCCAGCCAAGCCAGCCAGCAAGCCAAGCCAGCCAAGCCAGCCGAGAAAGCCTGCCAGCCAAGCCAGCCAAGCCAGCCAGCAAGCCAAGCCAGCCAAGCCAGCCAAGCCAGCCGAGAAAGCCAGCCAGCCAAGCCAGCCAAGCCAGCCAGCAAGCCAAGCCATCCAAGCCAGCCAGCCAACCAAGCCGGCCAAGCCAGCCAGCAAGCCAAGCCATCCAAGCCAGCCAGCCAACCAAGCCGGCCAAGCAAGCCAGCCAGCCAAGCCGACCAAGCCAGACAGCCAGCCAATCCAGCCAAGACAGCCAGGCAAGCCAAGCCAGCCAAGCCAGCCAAGCCAACCAGCAAGCCAAGCCAGCCAAGCCACCCAGCCAGGCAAGCCAGCCAAGCCACCCAGCCAGACAGCCAGCCAAGCCAGCCAAGCCAGTCAAGCCAGCCAGCCACCCAAGCCAGCCAAGCCACCCAGCCAGCCAGCCAGCCAAGCCAGACAAGCCACCCAGCCAGCCAGCCAGCCAGCCAGCCAAGCCAGCCAAGCCACCAAGCCAGGCAAGCCAGCCAAGCCACCCAGCCAGCCAGACAGCCAACCCAGCCAAGCCAGCCAAGCCAGCAAAAGAAGCCAGCGAGCCAAGCCAGCCAAGCCAGCCAGCCAGTCACCCAAGCCAGCCAAACCAGCCAGTCACCCAAGTCAGCCAAGCCCGCCAGCCACCTAAGCCAGCCAAGCCACCCAGCGAGCAAAGCCAGCCAAGCCAGTGAAGCCAGCCAGCCAGCTAAGCCAGCCAAGCCAGCCAGCCAAGCGAGCCAAGCCAGCAGGGCCAGCCAAAGAAGCCAGCTAGCCAAGCTAGCCCAGCCAGCCCAGCCAGCCAGCCACCCAAGCCAGGCAAGCCAGCCAGCAAGCCAAGCCAGCCCAGCCAGCCAGCCAGCAAAGCCAGCCAAGTCAGCCAAGCCACCCAGCCAGCCAAGCCAGCCCAGCCACCCAGCCAGCCAAGCCAGCCAAGCCACACTTCCAGCCAAGCCAGCCAAGCCAGCCGAGAAAGCCTGCCAGCCAAGCCAGCCAAGCCAGCCAGCAAGCCAAGCCATTCAAGCCAGCCAGCCAACCAAGCCGGCCAAGCAAGCCAGCCAGCCAAGCCGGCCAAGCCAGCCAGCCAGCCAAACCAGCCAAGACAGCCAAGCAAGCCAAGCCAGCCAAGCCAGCCAAGCCAACCAGCAAGCCAAGCCAGCCAAGCCAACCAGCAAGCCAAGCCAGCCAAGCCACCCAGCCAGGCAAGCCAGCCAAGCCACCCAGCCAGACAGCCAGCCAAGCCAGCCAAGCCAGCCAAGCCAGCCAAGCCAGCCAGCCACCCAAGCCAGCCAAGCCACCAAGCCAGCCAGCCAGCCAAGCCAGACAAGCCACCCAGCCATCCAGCCAGCCAAGCCAGCCAAGCCAGCCAAGCCAGCCAGCCACCCAAGCCAGCCAAGCCACCAAGCCAGCCAGCCAGCCAAGCCAGACAAGCCACCCAGCCAGCCAGCCAGCCAAGCCAGCCAGCCAGCCAAGCCAGCCAAGCCACCCTTCCAGCCAAGCCAGCCCAGCCACCCAGCCAGCCAAGCCAGCCAAGCCACCCTTCCAGCCAAGCCAGCCAAGCCAGCCGAGAAAGCCTGCCAGCCAAGCCAGCCAAGCCAGCCAGCAAGCTAAGCCAGCCAAGCCAGCCGAGAAAGCCTGCCAGCCAAGCCAGCCAAGCCAGCCAGCAAGCCAAGCCAGCCAAGCCAGCCAAGCCAGCCGAGAAAGCCAGCCAGCCAAGCCAGCCAAGCCAGCCAGCAAGCCAAGCCATCCAAGCCAGCCAGCCAACCAAGCTGGCCAAGCCAGCCAGCAAGCCAAGCCATCCAAGCCAGCCAGCCAACCAAGCCGGCCAAGCAAGCCAGCCAGCCAAGCCGACCAAGCCAGACAGCCAGCCAATCCAGCCAAGACAGCCAGGCAAGCCAAGCCAGCCAAGCCAGCCAAGCCAACCAGCAAGCCAAGCCAGCCAAGCCACCCAGCCAGGCAAGCCAGCCAAGCCACCCAGCCAGACAGCCAGCCAAGCCAGCCAAGCCAGCCAAGCCAGCCAGCCACCCAAGCCAGCCAAGCCACCCAGCCAGCCAGCCAGCCAAGCCAGACAAGCCACCCAGCCAGCCAGCCAGCCAGCCAGCCAAGCCAGCCAAGCCACCAAGCCAGGCAAGCCAGCCAAGCCACCCAGCCAGCCAGACAGCCAACCCAGCCAAGCCAGCCAAGCCAGCAAAAGAAGCCAGCGAGCCAAGCCAGCCAAGCCAGCAAGCCAGTCACCCAAGCCAGCCAAACCAGCCAGTCACCCAAGTCAGCCAAGCCCGCCAGCCACCTAAGCCAGCCAAGCCAGCCAGCCACTCAAGCCAGCCAAGCCTCCCAGCGAGCAAAGCCAGCCAAGCCAGTGAAGCCAGCCAGCCAGCTAAGCCAGCCAAGCCAGCCAGCCAAGCGAGCCAAGCCAGCCAGCAAGCCAAGCCATCCAAGCCAGCCGAGAAAGCCTGCCAGCCAAGCCAGCCAAGCCAGCCAGCAAGCCAAGCCAGCCAAGCCAGCCGAGAAAGCCTGCCAGCCAAGCCAGCCAAGCCAGCCAGCAAGCCAAGCCAGCCAAGCCAGCCAAGCCAGCTGAGAAAGCCTGCCAGCCAAGCCAGCCAAGCCAGCCAGCAAGCCAAGCCATCCAAGCCAGCCAGCCAACCAAGCCGGCCAAGCCAGCCAGCAAGCCAAGCCATCCAAGCAAGCCAGCCAACCAAGCCGGCCAAGCAAGCCAGCCAGCGAAGCTGACCAAGCCAGACAGCCAGCCAATCCAGCCAAGACAGCCAGGCAAGCCAAGCCAGCCAAGCCAACCAGCAAGCCAAGCCAGCCAAGCCACCCAGCCAGGCAAGCCAGCCAAGCCACCCAGCCAGACAGCCAGCCAAGCCAGCCAAGCCAGCCAAGCCAGCCAGCCACCCAAGCCAGCCAAGCCACCCAGCCAGCCAGCCAGCCAAGCCAGACAAGCCACCCAGCCAGCCAGCCAGCCAGCCAGCCAAGCCAGCCAAGCCACCAAGCCAGGCAAGCCAGCCAAGCCACCCAGCCAGCCAGACAGCCAACCCAGCCAAGCCAGCCAAGCCAGCAAAAGAAGCCAGCGAGCCAAGCCAGCCAAGCCAGCAAGCCAGTCACCCAAGCCAGCCAAACCAGCCAGTCACCCAAGTCAGCCAAGCCCGCCAGCCACCTAAGCCAGCCAAGCCACCCAGCGAGCAAAGCCAGCCAAGCCAGTGAAGCCAGCCAGCCAGCTAAGCCAGCCAAGCCAGCCAGCCAAGCGAGCCAAGCCAGCAGGGCCAGCCAAAGAAGCCAGCTAGCCAAGCCAGCCCAGCCAGCCCAGCCAGCCAGCCACCCAAGCCAGGCAAGCCAGCCAGCAAGCCAAGCCAGCCCAGCCAGCCAGCCAGCAAAGCCAGCCAAGTCAGCCAAGCCACCCAGCCAGCCAAGCCAGCCCAGCCACCCAGCCAGCCAAGCCAGCCAAGCCACACTTCCAGCCAAGCCAGCCAAGCCAGCCGAGAAAGCCTGCCAGCCAAGCCAGCCAAGCCAGCCAGCAAGCCAAGCCATTCAAGCCAGCCAGCCAACCAAGCCGGCCAAGCAAGCCAGCCAGCCAAGCCGGCCAAGCCAGCCAGCCAGCCAAACCAGCCAAGACAGCCAAGCAAGCCAAGCCAGCCAAGCCAGCCAAGCCAACCAGCAAGCCAAGCCAGCCAAGCCACCCAGCCAGGCAAGCCAGCCAAGCCACCCAGCCAGACAGCCAGCCAAGCCAGCCAGCCACCCAAGCCAGCCAAGCCACCCAGCCAGCCAGCCAGCCAAGCCAGACAAGCCACCCAGCCAGCCAAGCCAGCCCAGCCACCCAGCCAGACAAGCCAGCCCAGCCACCCTTCCAGCCAAGCCAGCCAAGCCAGCCGCGAAAGCCTGCCCGCCAAGCCAGCCAAGCCAGCCAGCAAGCCAAGCCAGCCAAGCCAGCCAAGCCAGCCGAGAAAGCCTGCCAGCCAAGCCAGCCAAGCCAGCCAGCAAGCCAAGCCAGCCAAGCCAGCCAAGCCAGCTGAGAAAGCCTGCCAGCCAAGCCAGCCAAGCCAGCCAGCAAGCCAAGCCATCCAAGCCAGCCAGCCAACCAAGCCGGCCAAGCCAGCCAGCAAGCCAAGCCATCCAAGCCAGCCAGCCAACCAAGCCGGCCAAGCAAGCCAGCCAGCCAAGCCGACCAAGCCAGACAGCCAGCCAATCCAGCCAAGACAGCCAGGCAAGCCAAGCCAGCCAAGCCAGCCAAGCCAACCAGCAAGCCAAGCCAGCCAAGCCACCCAGCCAGGCAAGCCAGCCAAGCCACCCAGCCAGACAGCCAGCCAAGCCAGCCAAGCCAGCCAAGCCAGCCAAGCCAGCCAGCCACCCAAGCCAGCCAAGCCACCAAGCCAGCCAGCCAGCCAAGCCAGACAAGCCACCCAGCCATCCAGCCAGCCAAGCCAGCCAAGCCAGCCAAGCCAGCCAGCCACCCAAGCCAGCCAAGCCACCAAGCCAGCCAGCCAGCCAAGCCAGAGAAGCCACCCAGCCAGCCAGCCAGCCAAGCCAGCCAGCCAGCCAAGCCAGCCAAGCCACCCTTCCAGCCAAGCCAGCCCAGCCACCCAGCCAGCCAAGCCAGCCAAGCCACCCTTCCAGCCAAGCCAGCCAAGCCAGCCGAGAAAGCCTGCCAGCCAAGCCAGCCAAGCCAGCCAGCAAGCTAAGCCATTCAAGCCAGCCAGCCAACCAAGCCGGCCAAGCAAGCCAGCCAGCCAAGCCGGCCAAGCCAGCCAGCCAGCCAAACCAGCCAAGACAGCCAAGCAAGCCAAGCCAGCCAAGCCAGCCAAGCCAACCAGCAAGCCAAGCCAGCCAAGCCACCCAGCCAGGCAAGCCAGCCAAGCCACCCAGCCAGACAGCCAGCCAAGCAAGCCAGCCACCCAAGCCAGCCAAGCCACCCAGCCAGCCAGCCAGCCAAGCCAGACAAGCCACCCAGCCAGCCAAGCCAGCCCAGCCACCCAGCCAGACAAGCCAGCCCAGCCACCCTTCCAGCCAAGCCAGCCAAGCCAGCCGCGAAAGCCTGCCCGCCAAGCCAGCCAAGCCAGCCAGCAAGCCAAGCCACCCAAGCCAGCCAAGCCAGCCGAGAAAGCCTGCCAGCCAAGCCAGCCAAGCCAGCCAGCAAGCCAAGCCAGCCAAGCCAGCCAAGCCAGCTGAGAAAGCCTGCCAGCCAAGCCAGCCAAGCCAGCCAGCAAGCCAAGCCATCCAAGCCAGCCAGCCAACCAAGCCGGCCAAGCCAGCCAGCAAGCCAAGCCATCCAAGCCAGCCAGCCAACCAAGCCGGCCAAGCAAGCCAGCCAGCCAAGCCGACCAAGCCAGACAGCCAGCCAATCCAGCCAAGACAGCCAGGCAAGCCAAGCCAGCCAAGCCAGCCAAGCCAACCAGCAAGCCAAGCCAGCCAAGCCACCCAGCCAGGCAAGCCAGCCAAGCCACCCAGCCAGACAGCCAGCCAAGCCAGCCAAGCCAGCCAAGCCAGCCAAGCCAGCCAGCCACCCAAGCCAGCCAAGCCACCAAGCCAGCCAGCCAGCCAAGCCAGACAAGCCACCCAGCCATCCAGCCAGCCAAGCCAGCCAAGCCAGCCAAGCCAGCCAGCCACCCAAGCCAGCCAAGCCACCAAGCCAGCCAGCCAGCCAAGCCAGACAAGCCACCCAGCCAGCCAGCCAGCCAAGCCAGCCAGCCAGCCAAGCCAGCCAAGCCACCCTTCCAGCCAAGCCAGCCCAGCCACCCAGCCAGCCAAGCCAGCCAAGCCACCCTTCCAGCCAAGCCAGCCAAGCCAGCCGAGAAAGCCTGCCAGCCAAGCCAGCCAAGCCAGCCAGCAAGCTAAGCCAGCCAAGCCAGCCGAGAAAGCCTGCCAGCCAAGCCAGCCAAGCCAGCCAGCAAGCCAAGCCAGCCAAGCCAGCCAAGCCAGCCGAGAAAGCCAGCCAGCCAAGCCAGCCAAGCCAGCCAGCAAGCCAAGCCATCCAAGCCAGCCAGCCAACCAAGCCGGCCAAGCCAGCCAGCAAGCCAAGCCATCCAAGCCAGCCAGCCAACCAAGCCGGCCAAGCAAGCCAGCCAGCCAAGCCGACCAAGCCAGACAGCCAGCCAATCCAGCCAAGACAGCCAGGCAAGCCAAGCCAGCCAAGCCAGCCAAGCCAACCAGCAAGCCAAGCCAGCCAAGCCACCCAGCCAGGCAAGCCAGCCAAGCCACCCAGCCAGACAGCCAGCCAAGCCAGCCAAGCCAGCCAAGCCAGCCAGCCACCCAAGCCAGCCAAGCCACCCAGCCAGCCAGCCAGCCAAGCCAGACAAGCCACCCAGCCAGCCAGCCAGCCAGCCAGCCAAGCCAGCCAAGCCACCAAGCCAGGCAAGCCAGCCAAGCCACCCAGCCAGCCAGACAGCCAACCCAGCCAAGCCAGCCAAGCCAGCAAAAGAAGCCAGCGAGCCAAGCCAGCCAAGCCAGCAAGCCAGTCACCCAAGCCAGCCAAACCAGCCAGTCACCCAAGTCAGCCAAGCCCGCCAGCCACCTAAGCCAGCCAAGCCAGCCAGCCACTCAAGCCAGCCAAGCCACCCAGCGAGCAAAGCCAGCCAAGCCAGTGAAGCCAGCCAGCCAGCTAAGCCAGCCAAGCCAGCCAGCCAAGCGAGCCAAGCCAGCAGGGCCAGCCAAAGAAGCCAGCTAGCCAAGCCAGCCCAGCCAGCCCAGCCAGCCAGCCAGCCAAGCCAGGCAAGCCAGCCAGCAAGCCAAGCCAGCCCAGCCACCCAGCCAGCCAAGCCAGCCAAGCCACACTTCCAGCCAAGCCAGCCAAGCCCGCCGAGAAAGCCTGCCAGCCAAGCCAGCCAAGCCAGCCAAGCCAGCCAGCAAGCCAAGCCATTCAAGCCAGCCAGCCAACCAAGCCAGCCAAGCAAGCCAGCCAGCCAAGCCGGCCAAGCCAGCCAGCCAGCCAATCCAGCCAAGACAGCCAAGCAAGCCAAGCCAGCCAAGCCAGCCAAGCCAACCAGCAAGCCAAGCCAGCCAAGCCACCCAGCCAGGCAAGCCAGCCAAGCCACCCAGCCAGACAGCCAGCCAAGCCAGCCAGCCACCCAAGCCAGCCAAGCCACCCAGCCAGCCAGCCAGCCAAGCCAGACAAGCCACCCAGCCAGCCAAGCCAGCCCAGCCACCCAGCCAGCCAAGCCAGCCAAGCCACCCATCCAGCCAAGCCAGCCAAGCCAGCCGAGAAAGCCTGCCAGCCAAGCCAGCCAAGCCAACCAGCAAGCCAAGCCAGCCAAGCCACCCAGCCAGGCAAGCCAGCCAAGCCACCCAGCCAGACAGCGATCCAAGCCAGCCAAGCCAGCCAAGCCAGCCAGCCACCCAAGCCAGCCAAGCCACCAAGCCAGCCAGCCAGCCAAGCCAGCCAGCCAGCCAAGCCAGCCAAGCCACCCTTCCAGCCAAGCCAGCCCAGCCACCCAGGCAGCCAAGCCAGCCAAGCCACCCTTCCAGCCAAGCCAGCCAAGCCAGCCGAGAAAGCCTGCCAGCCAAGCCAGCCAAGCCAGCCAGCAAGCCAAGCCAGCCAAGCCAGCCGAGAAAGCCTGCCAGCCAAGCCAGCCAAGCCAGCCAGCAAGCCAAGCCAGCCAAGCCAGCCGAGAAAGCCTGCCAGCCAAGCCAGCCAAGCCAGCCAGCAAGCCAAGCCAGCCAAGCCAGCCAAGCCAGCCGAGAAAGCCAGCCAGCCAAGCCAGCCAAGCCAGCCAGCAAGCCAAGCCATCCAAGCCAGCCAGCCAACCAAGCCGGCCAAGCCAGCCAGCAAGCCAAGCCATCCAAGCCAGCCAGCCAACCAAGCCGGCCAAGCAAGCCAGCCAGCCAAGCCGACCAAGCCAGACAGCCAGCCAATCCAGCCAAGACAGCCAGGCAAGCCAAGCCAGCCAAGCCAGCCAAGCCAACCAGCAAGCCAAGCCAGCCAAGCCACCCAGCCAGGCAAGCCAGCCAAGCCACGCAGCCAGACAGCCAGCCAAGCCAGCCAAGCCAGTCAAGCCAGCCAGCCACCCAAGCCAGCCAAGCCACCCAGCCAGCCAGCCAGCCAAGCCAGACAAGCCACCCAGCCAGCCAGCCAGCCAGCCAGCCAAGCCAGCCAAGCCACCAAGCCAGGCAAGCCAGCCAAGCCACCCAGCCAGCCAGACAGCCAACCCAGCCAAGCCAGCCAAGCCAGCAAAAGAAGCCAGCGAGCCAAGCCAGCCAAGCCAGCAAGCCAGTCACCCAAGCCAGCCAAACCAGCCAGTCACCCAAGTCAGCCAAGCCCGCCAGCCACCTAAGCCAGCCAAGCCAGCCAGCCACTCAAGCCAGCCAAGCCACCCAGCGAGCAAAGCCAGCCAAGCCAGTGAAGCCAGCCAGCCAGCTAAGCCAGCCAAGCCAGCCAGCCAAGCGAGCCAAGCCAGCAGGGCCAGCCAAAGAAGCCAGCTAGCCAAGCCAGCCCAGCCAGCCCAGCCAGCCAGCCAGCCAAGCCAGGCAAGCCAGCCAGCAAGCCAAGCCAGCCCAGCCAGCCAGCCAGCCAGCAAAGCCAGCCAAGCCAGCCAAGCCACCCAGCCAGCCAAGCCAGCCCAGTCACCCAGCCAGCCAAGCCAGCCAAGCCACACTTCCAGCCAAGCCAGCCAAGCCAGCCGAGAAAGCCTGCCAGCCAAGCCAGCCAAGCCAGCCAGAAAGCCAAGCCATTCAAGCCAGCCAGCCAACCAAGCCGGCCAAGCAAGCCAGTCAGCCAAGCCGGCCAAGCCAGCCAGCCAGCCAAACCAGCCAAGACAGCCAAGCAAGCCAACCAGCCAAGCCAGCCAAGCCAACCAGCAAGCCAAGCCAGCCAAGCCACCCAGCCAGGCAAGCCAGCCAAGCCACCCAGCCAGACAGCCAGCCAAGCCAGCCAGCCACCCAAGCCAGCCAAGCCACCCAGCCAGCCAGCCAGCCAAGCCAGACAAGCCACCCTGCCAGCCAAGCCAGCCCAGCCACCCAGCCAGCCAAGCCAGCCAAGCCACCCTTCCAGCCAAGCCAGCCAAGCCAGCCGAGAAAGCCTGAAAGCCAAGCCAGCCAAGCCAGCCAGCAAGCCAAGCCAGCCAAGCCAGCCGAGAAAGCCTGCCAGCCAAGCCAGCCAAGCCAGCCAGCAAGCCAAGCCAGCCAAGGCAGCCAAGCCAGCTGAGAAAGCCTGCCAGCCAAGCCAGCCAAGCCAGCCAGCAAGCCAAGCCATCCAAGCCAGCCAGCCAACCAAGCCGGCCAAGCCAGCCAGCAAGCCAAGCCATCCAAGCCAGCCAGCCAACCAAGCCGGCCAAGCAAGCCAGCCAGCCAAGCCGACCAAGCCAGACAGCCAGCCAATCCAGCCAAGACAGCCAGGCAAGCCAAGCCAGCCAAGCCAGCCAAGCCAACCAGCAAGCCAAGCCAGCCAAGCCACCCAGCCAGGCAAGCCAGCCAAGCCACCCAGCCAGACAGCCAGCCAAGCCAGCCAAGGCAGCCAAACCAGCCAGTCACCCAAGTCAGCCAAGCCCGCCAGCCACCTAAGCCAGCCAAGCCAGCCAGCCACTCAAGCCAGCCAAGCCACCCAGCGAGCAAAGCCAGCCAAGCCAGCGAAGCCAGCCAGCCAGCTAAGCCAGCCAAGCCAGCCAGCCAAGCGAGCCAAGCCAGCAGGGCCAGCCAAAGAAGCCAGCTAGCCAAGCCAGCCAAGCCAGCCCAGCCAGCCAGACAGCCAAGCCAGGCAAGCCAGCCAGCAAGCCAAGCCAGCCCAGCCAGCCAGCCAGCAAAGCCAGCCAAGCCAGCCAAGCCAGCCAGCAAGCCAAGCCAGCAAGCCAGCCCGTGAAGCCAGCCAGCCAGCAAGCCAGCCAGTGAAGCCAGCCAGCCAGCCAAGCCAGCCAAGCCAGCCAGCCAGCCAGCCAACCAAGCCAGCCAGCCAGCCAAGCCACAGAAGCCAGCCAAGCCACCCAGCCAGCCAAGCCAGCCAAGCCACCCAGCCAGCCAAGCCAGCCAGCCACCCAGCTAGCCAAGCCAGCCAAGCCAGCCAGCCGGCCAAGCCAGCCAGTTGGCCAAACAACACAAGCCAGCCAGCCAGCCAAGCCAGCCAAGCCACCCAGCGAGCCAACCAGCTAAGCCACCCAGCGAGCCAACCAGCTAAGCCAGCCAGCCAGCCAAGCCAGCCAAGCCACCCAGGCAGCCAAGCCAGCCAAGCCACCCAGTCAGCCAGCCAGCCAAGCCAGCCAAGCCACCCAGTCAGCCAGCCAGCCAAGCCAGCCAAGCCAGCCAGCCAAGCCAGCCAAGCCAGCCAAGCCAGCCAGCCAGCCGACCAAGCCAGCCGGCCAGCCAAGCCAGCCAAGCCACCCGGCCGGCCAAGCCAGCCAAGTCATCCAAGCCAACCGGACAGCCAGCCAGCCAAGCCAGCCAAGTCAACCAGCCAGATCCAGAGGCCTCCTTGGCCTGGGGGCCGGGTGGATTTGATGCTTGCACAGGTAGAGATTGCCCCATGCAGATGAGCCATGTAGGGGGCTCGGGCCCTAGGGACCCAGCCTCTGGGCCATGGGTTGGCCTGCCCAGGCCTGCTGGTGTCTCAGCTGGTGGCCGAGGGCCATAAGGCAGGCATTGTCCTCCACAAGGTCAGCTTTGCCGCTAACTTCCTGTTCTCGTTAATAACCTGATAACAAGGAATTCTGTTGCAATTGTTTATGTGTCTCTCCTACAAGGCTGTGAGCAACACTGTATCCCGAGCTCCTAGTCTGATGCCTGGCACACAGTAAGTGTTTAATAAATGATTCTTCAGTGCATAAATGAAAGAAAACATGGGTGAAGTTAGCATCGTCAGGACCATTGCAACTGCCTTCTGACCGGTCTCCTTGCTTCTCCTTAGTCTCCAGGCAGCAGTTGAAGTGATACAGTAATGGGAATCACTCCCTTCCTTCTCTGGCCAGGGTGCAGCCCCAGACTGCTGCTTCCAGGGAGCCCTTGATGCCCTGGTGAGGGGTGTGGGCTTGGAAGCTGGGCACTTACACCTGTGGGTTGTCGCCACTGTTGGAGTAGCAGAGGCATCGAGCCCCCTCCCCTGATTTTCCAGCATAACTAGTGGTGACAATATTGGGTCTCAGTGGGTCTCTCCTGCCTCCAGTCCAGTGCCCTTTTTTGGGGACCATTATTGGCTTTTGGGGACCCTGAAGGAGGAATGGCCTGGTTATGCAATTTGGCTGGAGTGGAACGTCCCCATGAGGACATGGCAATGAGTCTTCCCCAGCAGGCAGATGCCAGATGCAGTGGTGACCACACCTGCCATCTGGGAGGATTCCAGGTGAGTCCCTGGTGTGGGGGCTGGGGTGGGCTCTCCATCCTCCTATCCCTGGGACAAGTGTGTGGGGGACAGTGGGGGCCACCAGGAGCCACGCTAGACGGGCCCAGCCTCACCAGGTCTACTCTGGGACCGGCTGGGCCCCAAGAGGGTTGTGATCTTTCACAGCCATGATGTTAGGAGAGAGACAAGGACCAAGGATGGTGATTCCTTCCCAAAGGGCCACAGCCATCCAGTAAGGCCGAGCAGGGAGGAGCTGAGAAAGGCAGCCTCCCTCCTTTCTGCCTCTCTCCACCATCAGCATCAGCTCTCTTGCCCAAGGTGGTCTCCCTCTGCAGGGGCTGGGGCTTGTAAGGCAACGCCCCCCACCCCCACCTGGCGGTGCTTGCTCTCCGATTCCTGGGACCTGCCTGACCTTGACTGCAGCAGGGTTCTATGAGTGGCCTCACCACTTTATCAATTGCTGTTGCCTTTTATTACTTCTCAGGGGCTTTATCTCAGTGGCCGCCTTGCCTCCTGGCTAAATGAGGATTAATTTTTTAACAGGATTATGTGCTGTGGGTTAGCTGTACTCTCTGGGGACGGCCAGGCGCTCCCCTCCCTCTCCCCAGGCCCCCCTTGCTGGTTTGCTGGGAGCAGAGGCTACATGTGGGGGCCCCAGGAGCTGGGGGCTGCATCATTCCAGACTCTGGGATGGGGGTGGGGTGGCGAGGGCCAGACCTCGACTCTGGGTGGTGGAGATGTCCTTGGGCAGGGCCTGCCCTGCAGGGTGAAGTTCCTTTAGAGGTTTCAGCCACTTCTTGAAGGACACCAGACTTGGCCACTGAGGAGATGGGAGTGGGGAGAGATGGAGCAGGAGCAGGAGCAGGATCACGGGGACATGGGGAGAGAGAGGATGGGGGCCACCTTGCCAAGCCCGCCTGCCCCGGTATCTCAGAGCAGCACAGCCTGAACATGGCCAGCATCAGACTTTCTTGGTCCTTCTCCTGGAATACAATTTCAATTTTCCACCAAAGTTTGATAAAGGTGAGCCTGTTCTCACCCCTCCTGTGTCTATCGCCTGGAGGACAAAACCCAGGATCCCACCTCCAGCTCTCCGTGCCACCATCTCCTTCACAAGCCAGAGGGAGGCCTCCTTCTTTGCCCATCAGGAAAGCCTCTGCATCAGTCCAGGGTGGGCCTCCAGACACCAGTCTAGGGGGCTTCTCCCTGTTGCCCCAGGCAGAGCTGAGGCCCTTGTGGCTTCTCTTGTGATTCTTCTGTTGGGCCTCCTGTCCCCTCTGGAGTTATGAATTTGTGGGTGTGCTTACCTGCCTGCTGTGGGCCCCTGAAAGGGACACATTGATAGTGCATTCATATCTAGGTGCGTGGGAGGTGCCAGGCCTGTTTACGGAAGGAGTGATGAATGGATGGCTGAATGAACAAATGAAGGGGTGAATGCATGAGGGAGGAAGGGAGGGGGTCATTGGCTCCCTGAAGGGGCCCAGGGCTGACTTGTTCACAGCTCCCTCTTCCCTTGGCTGAGCCCAGGGCAGGCTGGCAGCTGTAGGCCTGGGATGTTGGCGCAGCAGCCTCGTGGGCAGCTGGGTTGATGGGGTGAGGTCCTGGCCAGAGGGGAAACTGTCCCTTTTTGGGTGTGGCTTCTCCTCCAGAGTTCCTGCTCTGCAGGTATGTGCAGACCTGGCTTAGCTGATGTAATGAATGACCACAAACTGAGTGGCTTCAAGCAGCAGTCATGCATTCTGGTGGCCTGGTCATCCTTGGCTTGTGGCTGCATCCCTCCTGCTCAGCCACCATTCTCAAGAGGCCTTCTCTGTGTCTGTCCCTATGACTCCTATAAGGACACCAGCCCTTGGATGTAGGGCCTGCCTGAATAACCCAGGATGACCTCATCTCCTCATCCTTCACTTAATTCCATCTGCAAAGGCCCTCCATCCAAAAAAGGCCGTATTCACACATTCTGGGAATTAGGACAGGGTCATATCCTTTTGGGGGACCACGCTTCAACCCATAAAATACCCATATGCTTGACGACCCACCTTCCTCCTCTCTGGGAGCCTCTGTGCTCACACCTAGAATTTCTGGGTGTGAGTCTATGCCCCTCTGTGACCATCCTGTGTCCTGGTTTTTTGTTTTTGTTTTTTGAGATGGAGTCTCACTCAGTCGCCCAGGCTAGAATGCAGTGGCACGATCTTGGCTCACTGCCAGCTCCACCTCCCGGGTTCATGCCATTCTCCTGCCTCAGCCTCCTGAGTAGCTGGCACTACAGATGCCTGCCACCACACCCGGCTAATTTTTTGTATTTTTAGTAGAGATGGGGCTTCACCATGTTAGCCAGGATGGTCATGATCTCCTGATCTCGTGATCCACCCGCCATGGACTCCCAAATTGCTGGGATTACAGGCATGAGCCACCGTGCCCGGCCTGTCCTGTGTTTTTTTTTACATTTATTTTTTGAGACAGGATCTCACTCTGTCACCCAGGCTGGAGTACAGTGGTGAGATCATGGCTCACTGTGTAGCCTCGACCTCCTGGGCTCAAGCCATCCTCCCATCTCAGCCTCCTGAGTAGCTGAGACCACAGGTGTGTACCACCACGCCCAGCTAATTTTTAAAATGTATTCGTAGAGACAGGGTCTCCCTATGTTGCTCAGGCTGGTCTTGTACTCCTAGGTTCAAGGGATCCTCCTGCCTCAGCCTCTCAAAATGTTGGGATTACAGGCATGCCTGGCGTGTCCCTTGTTTATTCATGTATACCACTCCTGGGTATACGCCCAAGAGAATTGGAAGCAGGGTCTCAAAGAGATACTTGCACACAGGTGTTCATAGCAGCTTATTCACAAAAGCAAAAATGTGGCAACAGGCCAGGCGTGGTGGCTCATGCCTGTAATCCCAGCATTTTGGGAGGCTGAGAAGGGTGGATCACCTGAGGCCAGGAGTTTGAGACCAGCCTGACCAATATGGTGAAACCCTGTCTCTACTAAAAATACAAAAATTAGCTGGGCATGATGGCAGGCACCTGTAGTCCCAGCTACTCGTGAGGCTGAGGCATGAGAATCACTTGAACCCAGGAGGCGGAGGTTGCAGTGAGCCGAGATGGCACCACTGCACTCCAGCCTGGGCAACATAGTGAGACTGTATCACACACACACACACAAAAGGCATTTAGTATGCCTAACCGCCCTGCCAGCTCAGCCCAGCTGACCTCAGATGTGCTCAGGACACTCCCATTAGCCTCTAGGTAGGCAAAATCAGCTCACACAAAGCCTGCTTTTTTTTTTTTTTTTTTTTTTTTTTTTTTAGGCAGACTCTCACTCTGCTGCCCAGGCTAGAGTGCAGTGGTGTGATTATAGCTCACTGCAGCTTCAAACTCCTGGGCTTAAATGATCCTCCTACCTCAGCAACCCAAGAAGCTGGGACAACAGGTATGTGCCACCACCCCTGGCTAATATAAAAAAAGGTTTGTTTTGTTTTGTAGAAATGGGGTCTCGCCATGTTGCCAAGGCTGGTCTTGAACTCCTGGGCTCAAGCCATCCTCCTGCTTTGGTCTCCTAAAATGCTGGGATTACAGGTGTGAACCACTGTCCCCGGCTCACGAAGCTAGTTTTCTAATCAGGTGTTGATTTTCTTGTGCAATTTGTCGAATACTGTACTGAAAGTGAACATGGTTGTGTGGAACTCAAGTGCCGTTGCTGCTGAGTTCTGGCCACATTCTTACCATCGTGGAGTCGGGGCCCGTCGGTGGAGCCATCCTAATAAGGCAGGGCCATCTGTGTAGGAATCTGCTGTTTGCAGAGATTTTTGTTGGTGATCACCAGCCTTGGACTCTGAGAACCTTGGAGGAACCCAGTGGGGAGCACACAATGCGGAGTGGGACATTCACTGGACCAGGGAGGTCGGGCCGTGGTTAGGAACCCCGGGGAGGAAGAGCTGAGGGGGTTGGGGGTCTGAGCTTTTCTCAGTGGCTCAGCCATGACCCTGGGCTACCCCTGCCCCAGGCCTCCCTCCTGTGCCTGTGAGCTGGGGATGATCATTAGTGTCCCCTCCCCCAGCATGTAGGGCTGTGCCAGGCACAAGGAGGAGGCTTGCCGCGTTCCCACTGAGGACAGACTACCCAGGAAAGCACTCAGACAGCCTCAGGGAAGATGAAGGTGGGTCCAGGACATGCCAAGGGCAGGCCCTTGGGCAGGTTTTTCAACAGTGCCTCTGCCCCACCACCCCTGTGCCCTTGCCTGTCACCACAGGGTCTCGGAGAGGAGAGCCATGTGGCTCAGCATGGCCAGGGGCAGGCTAGACTGTCCTGCTGCAGAAGACCCACTGGGGCCCAGTGGGACAGCCCTCCCCCTCCCCCTGGGACTCCATGGCCTGTGCTGTCCTCCTGCCCAAGAAGCTTCCCTCTGAGGCATCTCGGGTCCGGGTCCGTCCTGCTCACCTAGGGCCAGAAGCCCCCAGGAGGCCTATGGTAAGAAGGAGGGCGAGACATAAACAATTTCCCCCTCCTCTGCTGAAGGCTCTGGCATCAGTGTGCTTTGCATGCAGCGGCCTTTCCCCCGGGCAGCGAGGGCCTGAGTGGGCACCTCCCCCACCACCTCCTGGGTGTCAGCCCCAGACTGCCCCATGGCTCCACCCCTGTTCAGAGCCACTCAGCCCCTGGGAAAGGTGGCTGGGTCATGAGTTGGGGATATGAGGGGGATCAGTGCCTGCTAGTTGGTGCCAGAAAACCACCTTTGCTGGACTTGGCATTGAGGGTTGGCAAGGGGGCCTCGGAGACACTCTCCTCCCTCCGACCTGTACCCCCAGGGTACCCGCGGTCACTCGGTTCCTGACTGCCTGCTTTGGGTTGGGATCCCAGGACCCACCCTCTCCCGGCTTCTGGTGAGCCATGCCCTCCGTGGTGGGGGGTCCCCTGCCTGATGCCACGGCCTTGCGAGTGTCACTCAGAGCCCCTGCTGCACGGAGCCGTGCTGTGGGTTTCTTTTCCTGTGTGGACCTGCAGAGAAGCTGCCTTGTCACTGTCCCCTCATTGCTGGGGTATAAATCCTCATTGTCACTATCTTGGCCCTCTGCCACCAGCCGTGGACTCTGGGGACACTCAGGACTCAGGCCTGGAATTTTCCCCAAGGTTTTTCCTAGGTGCATTGTTGCAAACAGGGTCCCCTCTTGCCCCAGAGGCTGAGCTCCCATGGGCAGGGGGAGAGTGGGAGCAGTTGTCTGAGGGCCAGGCTGCGGGGACAGGGTCTGGGGTTTCCTGTGGAAATGCTGAAGAGTGCCCGCCCCTGCCCTGGCTCCGGCCAGCATCGGGTCGCCCCGGCGGGCAGGGAGTGACAGCTGCAGAACGCACGAAAGTGGTGGGTGGGGTGGGAGTGGCTGGTGCTGACTTTGTCCAAAGGCCAGAGGTGAGGTGGGGCCCCTGACACCATGTGGCTAAGGGCTTCTCCATTCACCAGGACTGTTCTCACAGAGTCTTTCCAGAGAGCCCGCAAAGGGCCTGCTATCTCCAAAAACGTCTATTTTATAGGCACCTGGATGTCTACTGTGTCCTGATATGGAGGAAAGGACATGCAATGGGAGATAACGTGGCTACCTTTGGCCATGTCGGGTGGATAAGAGATGGCCAACAGGTCACTGCAGGGCCTGCTCTCCCTTACCTCCCCAATCAGGGGACAGGATCTTGTGTGTGTATGTGTGTGTGTGTGTGTGTGTGTGTGTGTGTGGCAGGGAGGGGTATCCCTCTGGTGCAGTCCTTGGTGGTTTCCTCACCTTGATGTTGGTCCCATGGCCATCGGTGTTGGCCTCATCATCACCACTTTCAGTCTCTGAACAGCAACAGGCTCCACTGAGCAGGTGCCCAGTGACACCTGGTGCGTTGGAGGGTGGGGTTGAGCCCCGGTGAGCCAGGACCTGCCGAAAGATCAGGGGGAAGAGCACAGACCCCCCTCCACCAGCCCTGGGGCCCCACAAAGGAACATTCAGGCCGCCCCAGTTTGAGCCATGAGTTGTGTCCACGGCAGCCTCGCTTCCTTTGCTGGGCCTTGGCGGTGATAACACCTGAATCTGTGCAGGTCTCAGGTGAGCCTTCTCCAGCTCAGCCTCTGTCGCCTCACAGGACGCCTCGGTTCCCGGGCATTGATGCAGCACCTGCTGTGTGAAGGGAAACCAGAGAGGCCAGTCCTTGCTCCTGAGGACTCAAGGGTCTGGACACGGGGGGAATCCCACACCCCACAATGCTCCCAGACGATGGATGCAGCGCAAGGCCTAGGCTCACTCCAGGAATGTGGGGCACAGGGCCCAGAGCCCATTTGGATGAGGGAGTGCCATGCCCTCCATGGGCTGGAGGGACAGGGGGTCTTTGGTGGCCGGTGAAAGCGTTTTGCCAGCTGAGAATATTTTTTTTGCTGGCCGCGTCTAATCTGGTTTCTGGGGAAGATAAGAGGAGGCTACATCAGCAGATGCCTGTCACCATGGACTAAGAGCTGGCTCAGGGAATCCAATTCCAGCTCAGAACCCAGGGCCCAAGGAACCACTTGAGGCTGTGGCTCTGTCTCTTTTTGGACTCGAGGGACTCTGACCATGGTTGTGGACTCTCCCTAGAAAACATGCACACATAGCAATTTGCTGACCTGTCCTGGGAGCTCAAGGGAGGCCCAAGGCAGTGGGACTGGGGGTCAGGGAGCAGAGGGGCAGGGCCAGGGCGAGGGGAAAGAGAGAGCATGGGGGAGGGTCCTGTCCCCTTGAGGCCGCCGTGCAGGGGCTGGCTGCATTCCAAGGCTGGAGGAACAGCTCTGCCTTGCAGGGAATTAGCACAGTCTACCTCTCCGGCTGCTTCACCGTGGGTTGCCCCTGTGCCATTGAGGATGGTGATGGGGGAGGAAGGGGGGTGATGAGGGAGGGAGGGTCTTGATGTACCACCTGCCCCCAGATGGCCAAGGTGACCCTTCCCAGCGTCCCTGAGCTTCGCAGGCATGTAGGGGAGCCTCGGAGGGCACATCTGTTTGCTGTTTCTGCTGTTACACGTGACCACAAACTTAGCGGTTTAAAACAATGCAAGTGTATTTATTTTTTCCTCTTTTTCCCCCATGTAAGACAGGTAATGTGCCACTGTCCTAAAGATGTTGCATGTCCCACGCAAGAGTGTGAAAACCCCCTCATCACACGTATCAGCCACAGAAGGATCAAAACAATGCCAATTTATTATTTTAGAGTTCTGGGGGTCAGAAGTCCCATGGGGCCCCACTGGGTTAAAGCCACGGTGTCAGCAGGGCTGGCTCCTTCTGGAGGCTGGGGGCAGATGCATCTCCTGGCCTTTCCCGGCTTCTGAAGGCCACCACGTTCTGGGCCTCAGTCCCAGGCTGGGGCATCACCACGCCCACTGCTTTTGCACCACATCTGCTCTGACCCCCGCCTCCCTCTCACAGGGGCCCTTGTAATGCCATTGGGTTCACCTGCATGATGCCGGGGAGTCTCCCATCGCAGGACCCTCGGTCACATGGGCAATGTCCCTTTTGCCATGAAAAGTAGCCCATTCACAGTCCCGGGATTAGGATATGGGCCTTTTGGGGGGCACCATTCTGCCCAGTGTGGAGGGTGTGCAGGAGTGACCAGACCTCAGGGAGGCTCTCAAATTGACCTCATCCCCAGCACAAAGTCCAGGAGGGATGGCGTGAGGTGTCCAGGATGCTGGAGCTTGGTGGGGGCTGGACAGGGACTCTGCTCAGGCACCCAGCCCCAGTGTGAGGGGCCCATGGCTGTGGGTGCAGGAGCCACAAAGGAGAAATGATGGCCCCATAGACTTTCCTTCCCCAAACTTGGATCCCCTGAAACAGAGAGGTGAGGCTTAGGGGTGAAGGGCGAGCAACTTCTGCAATAAGATTTCTATGATGCCTGACCATGTCTGTAAGAGAAAGGCTATGTCTTTCTTTATTTTTGTTTATTTATTTTTTGAGACAGAGTCTTGCTCTGTCACTCAGGCTGGAGTGCAGTGGGTTGATCATAGCCCACTGCAGCCTCAACGTCCCAGCCTCAAGCAATCCTCTCTCCTAGGCCTCCCAAGTAGCAGGGACTACAGGCATGTGGCTTGGGAGGCAATTTTTTTTTTTTTTAAGAGATGAGGGTCTCACCATGTTGCCCAGGCTGGTCTCGAACTCCTGGCCTCAAGCAATCCTCCTGCCTTGATATCCCAAAGTTCTGGGATTACAGGCATGAGCCACCATGCCTAGTCTCTTTTCAAAAAAAAAATTTTTTTCTTTTTTGAGTCACAGTTTCATTCTTTTTGCCCAGGCTGGAGTGCAATGGTGCCGTCTTGACTCACTGAAACCTCCGCCTTCCAGGTTCAAGCAATTCTCCTGCTTCAGCCTCCTGAGTAGCTGGGATTATAGGCGCCTGCCACCACATCTGGTTTATTTTGCATTCATTTTTATTTTTAGTAGAGATGTGGTTTTACGATGTTGGCCAGGCTGATCTTGAACTCCTGACCTCAGGTGATCTGCTCGCCTCAGCCTCCCAAAGTGCTGGGATTACAGGCATGAGCCACCGTGCCTAGCCTCAAAAATTTTTAATGTAACTTTTCAAATAAACTCACACATGTGATCAGTGATCACCACACATGCTTTATGGATAATCGCCACACTTGTTTCATGCATTGCTATTGTCTTTCTCTTTCCTTTTCCCCTTTGGCTGAAGCATTTTCCATCCTGTAGCAAATGTTCTGAAATTTTGTTCCTATGAACTTCAGGTTGCAAGGCGCCAAGTACGGGAAACTCTGGAACACACTTGCGACTCCCTTAGGGCAATCTTCAAATTAACAGTCATTCTTTGGCACCCACTCAGGCCCCATCCGGAATCACATTCCCCTGATTGTTTGCTTACATCCATCAGATGGAACACATAGGTTCCTAACAAGGCCCACAGTTTAAGTTTTGTGGTGGCGCCTCTTGAACCTCTCTTACTCTAGATCAGGCACCGCCCCCGACCCCCACTGCTCCTACCACCACTTGTGATTTGTTGCAGAAACCAGATCAGCTGTCCTGCAAATGTGTCGCCTATCACGCAGCTGTTTGCCTCTCTTTGGTGTCGCCTCGCCCCACGTCTCCTGCAAATAGAAGCTGTGCTGCAGAAACGCCCTTAGATTCAGGCTCATCTTTATTTGCCAGAAGCCTTCGTGGGCAGAGCAGTGAGAGCCACATGGAAGCACCTGTGATGCAAAGTGGGTCCAGGTGGCCAGAGCCCGAACCCACCCTGTGATGAGAAGTGTGCCCCGTGGGTCCAGGTGGCCATAACCCTGACCTACCCTGTGATGCTAAGTGTGCCCCGTGGGTCCAGGTGGCCACAGCCCGAACCCACCCTGTGATGCTAAGTGTGCCCCGTGGGTCCAGGTGGCCATAGCCCTGACCTACCCTGTGATGCTAAGTGTGCCCCGTGGGTCCAGGTGGCCACAGCCCGAACCCACCCTGTGATGCTAAGTGTGGCCAGTAGGTCCAGGTGGTCATAGCCCGGACCCACCCTGTGATGCCCTTGTTTTGTCATTACTGATCTCACCCATGACCCTTGTGAGAAATAATTATGTCATGAGAGGTGGCAAAATCGTGGTTTTTCTCATGATCTCATCTCTTCACAATGAGTAGCTGAAATTCTTCTATTAAAAACAACAACAACAAAAAAAGGCTGGGCACGGTGGCTCATGCTTGTAATCCCAGAGCTTTTGTAGGCCAAGGTGAGAGAGGCCAGGAGCTTGAATCCAGCCTGGGCAACATGACAAGACCCCATCTCTACAAAAACATAAAACATTAGCCAGGTATGGTGGTGCGTGCCTGTAGTGTTAGCTACTCAGGGGCTAAGGCAGAAGGATCCTTTGAGCCCAAGAAGTTAAGGCTGCAGTGAGCTGTGATTACACCACTGCACTTCAGCCTGGGTGACACAGCGAGACCCTGTCTCTTAAATAAAACAAACAGGCTGGGTGTGGTGGCTTACACCTGTAATCCCACCACTTTGAGAGGCCGAGGTGGGTGGATCACCTGAGGTCAGGAGTTTGAGACCAGCCTGGCCAATGTGGTGAAACCCCATCTCTACTAAAAATACAAAAAATTAGCAGGGCCTGGTTGTGGGCGCCTGTAATCTCAGCTACTCAGGAGTCTGAGGCAGGAGAATCACTTGAACCCACGAGGCAGAGGCTGCAGTGAGCCGAGGTTGTGCCATTGCACTCCAGCCTGGGCAACAGAGCAAGACTCCGTCTCAAAAAAAAGAAACCAACCAAACAGAACCCAAAAAAACTTGCTGTTGTCCACTAGAGTTATTGAGTTATCCTGAAATATAGTTTAAAAGGGAAATTCTTAATTCTTTTCTTTTAATTGACAATGTTCCAAATAGAGAGTTGGAGCCTTGTTTTTCCAGTGGATTACCGATGGGTTTTAGTTTGGTTTCTCTCTTTAAATCTATTTATAGCTTTTGTGTATTCATTGTGTATTCAGCAATTACACACAATGAATACACAAAAAATTACACAACCAATACACAAAAGGTATAGGTAGATTTAAAAAGCGAGATACCAAGGCTTGATTTTAGGCTCAATTTGTCCCCTCTTTAGCCAGGGATTTCTAATTTTTTTCCCCTCAAAAGTGGTAGGCCAGGGTGCTGTCCTGTCAGTGGTGGGAGGAAAGGTTAGTTGCCCCGGACAGTGGGTGAATGCTGGGGTGCCAGTGTCAGGGAGGGGAGGGGCTGGTGGGTCAATGCCAGAATGCCAGTGTCAGGGATGGAGGGGCTGGTGGGTGAATGCCAGGGTGCCAGTGTCAGGGACAGAGGGGTTGGTGGGTGAATGCCAGGGTGCCAGTGTCAGGGATGGAGGGGCTGGTGGGTGAATGCCTTGGTGCCAGTGTCAGGGACGGAGGGGCTTGTTGAAGAGAAACTCTTTCTTCAGGGCCATTGATTTCCCTGCCTTGTTTGAAGTGCCTGGATTGGGCTCTCTGAAGACCAACACCATCATATTAGAAGACAAGGGCTTCTTCTCTTTTCTTTCTTTCTTTCTTTTTTTTTTTTTTTGAGACAGAGTTTCACTCTTGTTGCCCAGGCTGGAGTGCAATGGCGTGATCTCGGCTCACTGCAACTTCTGCCTCCCCGGTTCACGCGGTTCTCCTGCCTCAGCCTCCTGAGTACCTGGGATTACAGGCGCCCGCCACCACGCCTGGCTAACTTTTGTATTTTTTAGTAGAGACGGGGTTTCTTCATGTTGGTCAGGCTGGTCTGGAACTCCCGACCTCAGGTAATCCGCCTGCCTCGGCCTCCCAAAGTGTTAGGATTACAGGCGTGAGCTACTGTGCCCGGCCTTTTCTTTTCTTTCTTTAGAGTCAGGGTCTCTCTCTGTCACCCTGACTGGAGTGCGGTGGCATGATCACGACTCACTGCAGCCTCGACCTCCCGGGTTCAAGCGATCCTCCCATCTCAGCGTCCTGAATATCTGGGACGACCGCACCTCACTAATTTGTGTGTGTGTGTGTGTGTGTGTGTGTGTGTGTGTGTGTTTTGCAGAGATGAGGTCTCGCCATGTTGCACAGGCCTGGCAGGTGTTTCTGATAGTCACAAAGCCCCTGCTACCGGGGAAAGGGAAAGGAAGCCCCAGCTAAGACCCAATTAAGAAAATCCCAGAACCAACAACGAATTGACTGTTCGGCTTTGGTAATCTCCAATGTGTCCACCAGGTGGTGCTGTCCAGCCACAAATCTCCCAGGTTTGAGCTCGGGCTTCTGGGAGGGCACCTCCAGGGCTGGGGTCTCATCGTGTTGTCCCCACTTTATTCCAACGTCCACCCCAGGCCTGGGGGAGCCCAGGGAGGACCGAGTCTCCTGGGCCCCGCAGGGTGCACAGAGGTGAGTTGGTAGTGCGGTCCCAACCTCGACAAGCATCCCAGCGAAGCAGGCTGAGCGCCCGGCTGGCTCCCTCAGGTCCCCTCCTCCGGGCCTTCGCCCTGTTGATTTGGGTGTTTTAATGCAGGAAAGTAGGACACTGGTTGTCACCTGCCTGCTCCTACAAGGAAAATGCATGTTTGTGTGGTTATCCGTGGCCACCCCCACCAGGGCCTGCGGGGGGTCCAGTGCAGTGGAGGTGGGGAGGCGACTCATGGGCTCCAGGATCCGTGGAGAGTGAGTGTCAGCGGGAGGGCGTCCCCTGACCTCAGTCAATGGAAGCTGCTCTTCCTGGGGGTCCCGCGGGAGGCCCGTGATGGGGGTGGGGGAGGAGGGGTGAACGCCGGGCCCTGATTGGCCGCCTGTCCTTGGGACTTGGCTGGTCCTAAGAGGGAACGGGGAGCACAGGTGGGGTCACAGCCTCAGCCGGGACTCCTGCCCTCCAGCCCCTCAGCATCCTCCCTGCGTGTGCTCTCCTGGGGGCTGCTCAGGGCAGGTGGCGAGTAGGGGGGCTGTGGGACCAGAGAGATGGGGTGAACGTGCCCAGGGCCTGCCCTCTTGGCCTGCCGTGGAGACCCACCCAGGCATACCTGGGGGCTGACCCTCCCCTGCAGAGAGCAGGGTGAACCCCAGCCCTGCCCTCGCCTAACAGCTGGGTTCAAGGGGAGTGTAATTTATAATGAACCCCACTCCTCCCCCAACACCCACCACAGGAGGAGCCAGCCTCTCTCCTGACACCAAAGTCATGCTCCTGACCCTGCAGGCCACAGGGTGAGGAGGACCCAGAGGGGCAGCGGGGTGGGGGCATTTCATAAGCCGGTGAGAGCTGCCCGTGTGCATCCTCAGGCCTCACAGTGGAGTGAGGAGCGGGGGCCGCCTGCGTCCTCCACAGGAGCTCCTGTCATTCCACCTCTGGGGGTGCACTTGCCGACTTGCCCCAGACCTGGACTCAGGCTGCGCTGCTGTCTGCCCAGGGCCTGGCGATTGCTGTGCCCATGGTGGGTCCCACAGGCAGGCCCTGCCCTCCCATCGCTGGCTTCTGAGCAGGGGCTTTGGGGCTGCTGGACCTTGGAGGCCGAGCGGGGGATTCTGGTGTCCCTATGTCTTGGGGGCCTGGTGTCCTGAGGGCCAGCGCCTCCCAGCCTGCACTGGGACCTTCCATGGAAGCAAGTCCTTTTTCATCTCAGGCACTGGGTGTCCCAGGGCCAGGGAAGGGGCTGCGCAGCACCTCAGGAGCCCAGAACTGCTGCCAGCCAAGGAGGAGGAGCTGGGGGGAGCAGAGGCCTGGACCAGCTGGGATGTTCCCATCCGCGTGTCCCTCCCGCCCAGGCCACATGGGCAGGGGAGGAAGAGGGGAGGAGGAGGGGAGGGGCCCTTGTCCTCCCAGAGCCTCTCCCTTCCTCTCCTCCCCCTCCCTCTGCTCATCTCATCATGAGACAGCTGGCGAGGGCCTTCGGCTGCCCTGGAGTGCCCCTGCCCTGGCCAAGCTCTTGCTGCCCCCTTCTCCTGGAGGTGCCAGATGGGGCGGGCCCAAAGCAGCAGAGGTCTGGGCCCTGGCTCCAGCTCTGTCCCCTCCTGAGGGCCCTGGAGGAGCCAGGAGGAGGGCCTAGCAGGGCCGGGCAGATGGTGGGCTGGGAGGAGGGGTTGCCTGGGTAGACGGACCGACTGGCAGGACAGATGGTGGGCCAGGCAGGGGTCCGGAGCCCGCCCCATCTGCTCCAGTCCCTGGTGGGACTTTTCTTGTCCACCTCGGGCTGAACTGGGATGGGCTGCGTGGGTGGCTGTGGCCCAGGCCGAATTCTGTCACAGTGGGTCCTCTGTCCCTGGGGCACGGCCAGCCGGGTGCTCATCTGGGGTCTTGAAGCCCCCTCCTGGCAGCTGGCACGTGGCTGGAGGTCATCATGTTTCGGGGGCTCCTGAGGGTCTGCGGGCCATGCCTGACCAGAGCCTGGGGCGCATCCCGGGAACGAAGCCGCCGCTGCAGATGAGGGGCTTTGTAGGTGGGTGGGCGACTGAAGCCCCCTGGAGGGGCTTCCTGGGGTCCAACGCCGAGAGGGTCTGGGACAAGAAGATGCTCAGTCACGTGTTTGTGCTGCAGGTGTACCCCCAGCCCAGGCGACATCAACGGCCAGCCCCATGCACGTGAGGAGGGATTGCAGGACCAGGGGCGCTCAGGATTGGGCCGGGCTGCTTCTCAGAAGAGGGGACGTTGAGCCCAAGCAGGCTGCACTCCTGCTTGGACGGAAGGTGCAGGGGTGGGGAGGGTAATCACACTAATACAGACATGGATGGACTCGTGCAGAACATAAATACTCTCTTTGCTTATGTCTATGTTACTTAAAGGAACCATGGAAATAACAAATTCCCAATTACAATGCAGTAAACTTTAAGAGGAGCAGAGTGAGCTTCGCTCTTTTATGGTTGGTGTATTTCCAAAAAACACTTTCTTCTTCTTTCCCAATTCTTTTTCTAGTTTCTCCTAAATTGGTGTTTCTTTAGATGGAAGCAGTGCCTCAGACCATAAAGCACTAAACCTATTTGAAGCACTTAATTATTGTATTCAAAAAATCTAGGTTGATCCATCTCATAGCAAAATCAGTATAATTTTACCTTCTTCTTTTTAAAAAGCCAACAAACTATAAGTGGTGCTTCTATGTAGAAATATATAAGTAGAACTGAGTTTTTACTTATAGAACTTATATCAAATGATGATAAGCGAAGTATTTTTATTCTATAACCTGGATTTAAAAATATACGATCTCTGCAATATATATTAAAGAAACCATAATTAATTTTAAGAAGTCAAATGGGGAAAAAAACAGAACAAAATGTTCCATCCTTAGACAGATGACCTATAATTTATTTTATTTGATTCAAGCTATATCTTTAAATAGTAGTATCAGGATCACAAGTCATTTTGAAATGTCATAAAAATGTTCCAAGTTTGTGTTTTAAAGGACCTTAGAGGGACTATTTGTGGTTTTGTACTTTCTTTGTTCAGTGATCCACTTGCAGGTTATTCTGAACCTCCTTGGGAAAAGATGAAAGTAGGATGGCATTTTGGAAATGATTCTTCATTCTGAAACCTCCCGGAGTGATAGACTAGATGAAGTATAGTTATATATTTGGCAGTAGAAAGCAATCTCTCCTGTCAAATTTCCCATTCATTTTTATTTCTGGATTTATTCTTTCAACGTTTGCTCAAATACCAACACATAAAGAGTGTCCACAGATATAGGCTCTAATAATGCACTGTGGGAATTTAACACATTTTAAAAGACTGAAGGATAGTAAGAAGAGAGTTTTTAACAGATTCCTTATGGAGGGAAAAGAATATTGCTAGATGAAACAAAAATGGAAAACAATCTTTTATTGATAGATGTACCTTATCTTTTCTTCCTTTACTCCTAATTGAATTGTGAATGTTTTATCAAAATTCACAAAATTTTGATAGAATGTGCCAAATATTTCCTGAGTTACAATTTCTCATTTAGAAACATTTGCTTTAAATTCTCATACAGATCCAAAACTGTTTTGTTCATTTTCCTGTTGACTACTTTTTCTACCTTGACTTGGGATACTCCAGAAGAGATATCCTTGTTGTTAACAAGAAAATAAGCTAATATAAAAGGGATAAATTAAAGTTAGATTATAGGCCATATACTAAGAACTAAAAAATTGAGTTTGGTGGAAACATAAAGATTATGTAGTTAAATGCTCACAATTTTCCCTTATATCACTAAATAAACAAAATAAAAATATTACAAAGGGTTAAAAAAAACAGAAAAGATGCCGGCAACATTTTTAGTCAGATACATATTCGCATAGATATTTCCTTATATTCATAGAAATATCTAGCACCATTTCTTTGAAAATAAGAAAGTATAAAGGAAGAAATTGATTTTGACATTGTCCTAGAGAGTTTAAATGGATCCTAACCAAATACAGACACAAGTCAAACAACACTGACCATCCAAGCATTTTACACTGATCAAGATAATGAAAAAGGTTGAACTTATGACAAATACAGAAATAAGAAATTTATGTTATTTTTTAAAGAAATAAACTGTCTGTGATTAATCTTTTTCCCATTTATGAAACTTAAATGACATATCATTTGTTTGTAAATTGCAGGCAGGGTGTTTAATTATATAAAAAGGAAACCTACATTCTGTCTTTATGGAGTTTATGGAAATAAGGTAATACAGATTAATTTAGGCTAAAGTTTTAAAAATTAATCATTAATATTGGAGAAACAAGGATCAAAAACATCTAAGTAAGCTGTAGCTCAGATAAGAAGGCATAGGCCCATTTCTTCTTGCTCCCTCTCACTAGGCACAACCTTAAGCACTGCAAATGGTACAAAAAGCAAATAAAGGAGAACTCTGCAGCTGGTAAAAATAGAAGAGCTGGTGGGGGGACCCAGGATTTGAGCAACAACACAACATCAAGATGCCTTGTGTCCTCCCACCTGACAGAGGAAGGCCATCCATATCCAGTACTTCTTTCCCCCATGACATAGTAGCAGAAGGCAGCCCAGATAGGCCCATTGTTTCTCCAGATCAAACAGTAGCCCCCAGGATAGCACCAGCTGAACTTAAGACATGAGAGTGCCTCTCCTTACCCACCTGCCCTGAGACTTCTTTTTTCTACCAAGAGATACTTAGGCTACAAGACAGAGCCTGCAGGAGAGACTGAACAATACCAGGCAACTTAGTAGGTCATGGAAGCCTCTTTGTCCTCATAGGACTGAGATTCTCCATTCTCGATCAGATGTATTAGACCATTTCATGCTGCTATAATAGAATACCACTGACTGTAATGTATAATGAACAGAAACTTATTTGCAGCAGGAGCCAATCCTTCTCATCAAATTTCACATTCATTTTTATTTCTAGATTTATTCTTTCAACTTTTGCTTAAATGTCCACATTTAAAGAGTGTCCACAGATACAAAATAGGCTCTAGTGATGCATTGTGGAAATTTAATACGTAGTGAAACACTCAAGGATAGTACAAAGAAAGCTCTCTTATTTTTACTACCTTCAGGGTTCTCCTCTATATTTGTCTTTTCACTACTTCTAATGCTTAAGGTTGTGTCTCATGAGAGACAGCAAGAAGAAATGGGTCTATGCCTTCTTGTCTGAACCACATTTCATTTAGATGTTTTTGATCCTTGTGTCTTTTTTACTAATGATGATAAAAGAATCAATCAACTAGACATAAAAATTCTAAATATGTACTGACCACGAGAGCGTATTTGCAAAATAACGTGAAACAAAAACTGATAAAGAGTTGAAAGCAGAGATTCGCTACTGTAATTGCAGACTCCACTGTCATTATAACAATGATAATAATGATAGAATTATTAGAAAATCAGCAATGACCTGCAATATCTAGAATATATGCACATTCAACTAAGAAGATCTAACTACCACACAAAAACACTCCGCTCAATTACAGCAGAACGCACAATTTTTTTCAGACCTTCATGGAATACTCATCAAGATAGATCATAGACATAAATAGACATTAATCAAGCCTCAACAAACTTAAAAAAAGAAAAAGTTTAAATTGTGTTATGTATTTTTTATGATACCAAACTAGAAATAAATAACAAAACAAGAGGAATCTGAGAACATGTGGGAAATAACGTATCTTTAAATGATCCATGGGTCAAAAAGGAAGTCTCAAATAATTTAAAAACAAATACATAGATGTGAATGATTTAAAAGATACAAAATATTAATGTCAGATAGAACTAAAGAAGCGATTAGAGAAAAACTGATAGCAGTGCAGGCTTACATTAAAAATGAGAGGTCTCAAGTTGATAATCTACATTTCTGTTAACAAAAGTAGAAACAGAAGAGCAAAATAAGCTCAAAACAAAAAGAAAAAATAATAAAAAATCAAAGCAGAAATCAATAAAATTGAAAACAGAAAAGCAATGAAGAAACTCAATATAACCAAATATCTTTCAAATATGTTTATCAATAAAATTGATAAAACTCCAAAAATACTAAACAAAAGTAACAAAGAGACAGCTATTGCTCATGTCAAAATTAAAGTAAGAAATAACACTCTTGATTCTGTAGCTTTTAAAAAGATAAAGAGAATAATACGAACAACTTCATGCTTATAGTTTCATCAACTTAAACGGACTAATTTTTTGAAAACACAGACTATCAAAAATTAGCAAGATAAAATTAACAATCTAAAATAGCTCTATTACAATCAAAGCAATTCAATTATTAATTAAAAGGTCCTGAAAAATAAAATTCCTGGCTGAAATAGTTTCACCGGAGAATAGTAATAAACATTTAAGAAGTAATTATTACTAAATTTATACAAGCTTTACCAGAAAATAGAAATGAAGTGAAAATTTCCTAACTATTCTTATGAAGTATTACACTAATACCCAAGCCAGTGTACAAAAAAGAAAATAATTGATTAGTATCCCTCGCAAATATAGATATAAAAATCATTAACAAAATATGAAATAAAACTCAATAATATATAAAAATAACTACACACATGACCAAGTGTGTTTATTCCAGCAATACAAGGATGGTTCAACATTACAAAATCAGTCATTGCAATGAATAATATCAACAGGCTAAAGAAGAAAAATCAGATGATCATATCAATTGATGTATAAAATTAATTCAGCAAAAAATAAATATATATAATAAAAAACTCTTAGAAAATTAGGAATAGAGGAAGAACTTCTCCAAATTTTAAAGAACACGTAAAAACCCTACAGCTAAGATTATACTTGATGATGAAAAACATCCTAAAATCCTTCCTAAAATCAGGAACAAGGTGCTATAGTTTGGATATATGTCCCTGCCAAATTTCATGTTGAAATGTAATCCCCAGTGTTGGAGGTGGGGCCTGGTCAGAGGTATTGGGGTCATGGGAGCAGATCCCTGATGTCTTGGTGCTGTCCTCAGGTTAGTAGGTGAGTTCTCATGAGATCTGGTTGTTTTAAAGTTTGTGGCACCTCCTTCCACTCTCTCTCTTTGGCCACGTGACCATGGCCATGTGATTCTGCTTTGGCCATGTGACATACCTCCTCCCGCTTCTCAGGGAGTAAAATCTCCGTGAGAGACCCCCAAAGCTGAGCAGATGCCAGTGCTGTATTTCCTGTACAGCCTGCAGAACCGTGAGCCAATTAAACCTCTTTTCTTTATAAATTACTCATTCTCGAGTATTTCTTTGTAGCAACATAAGAACAGCCTAGCACACAAGGTGAAGATGACTACTCTTACTTCTCTTCTCAACATAGTTCTGGAAGTCCTCAACTAGCACAATAATGAAAAGAAAGGAAACAAAAGGTATACAGACAAGAAAGGAAAAAGTAAAATTTTTTTCTATTTGCTGATAACATGATTGTCTGTGTTGAAAATCCTAAAGGATCTATCAAAAAACAGAGCTAATATAAATGATGCCAACACGGTCACAAGATACAAGATAAGCATAACACAATCAATTTTTCATTCTAGATACTAGAATGTGCCCATGAACACTAAAATTAAAAACACAATGCCATTCACAACACTCAAAAATGAATTATTTAACTATAAATCTAACAAAACTGTGCAAGACTTTTATGCTGAAAAATATACAACAATGATGAAATAAATTAAAAATCCTAAATAAGTGGAAAGACATTGTGTTCATGGATTGGAAGAAACAGTATAGTAATGAGGCTAAGTTTTTCTAAATCAATGCCCAGGTTCAATGTAATTCTTATCCAAAACAGCCCATTTTTGTATAAATATAGAATTATCACTGTAAAATTTACATGCAATGCCCAGGGAACTAAACTAGCTAAAACAATTTCAAAAAGGAAAAATAAAAAGGAATGAATTATTATATCTGATTTCAAGACTTATTATCTACATACATTAATTAATATTATGTGGTATTGAGACATAAGCCAATGGAACAAGGTAGAGGGCCTAGAAACAGACCCATACAATATACCTAACAAACTTTTGAGCAAGATGCAAGAACTAAACTGAAAAATGTTCTTTTCAGGAAATGGTCCTGCAGCAATTGTATATGCATAGACCAAAAGGAAAAAAAAAACAAAAGAAAAATAATCTCAGCCTACATTTCATATAACATACAAAAATTAAATCAAAATAAATTATATCCTTAAATGTAAATATATAACTAAAAAACATGTTTAAATGGAAAGAAAACAAATCTTCAGGATCTAGAGGAAAGCTACAATTTCTCAGACTTGACATCAAAAGCACAATACATAAAATAAAAAAATTATAAACTTTCTCTTAGTGAAAACCGGTGTGAAAAGGATAGACCAAGGTACATATTTGGAGAAAACAATAAAATTATATATCTGAGAAAGGACTAGTATTTAGAACATAAAAAAGACCTCTCTAACCTCAATAAAACAAAACTATACAGATTGCAAAAGGTCTTGTAAAAATGAACTAGAAAAACCAATTAGAATATGGGCAAAAGACATAAAGAGACATTTCAGTGAATAGGATATGCAGATGGAAAATAAGCATCATATCAACATCATTCATCACCAGAAAATTGCAAATTAAAACCACAGTGATATATTGTTACCTAATACTACACATCTATTACAATGGCTAAAATTAACAAAAAAGTGACAGCAGCAAATATTGCCATTTCCGTAGAAAAACTAAATCACTCATATATTTCCTGTGAAAATGTAAAATGATACAGCCACTACAGAAAACAGCTTGGAGCTTGGTAATAAAAAAGGTATACAACTATTATTCGACCTAGCAAATTGTACTCTTGTGAATTTCTCCAAGAGTGGGGAGAAAGCTCTGTTCACAAAAGCCTATACAACAAATATTTATAGCAGATGTATTCATAATAGCCAAAACCTTTGCTCAATCAAGATGTACTTCAGTAGGTGAATGGTCAAACAAATGGCAGTACATATGCACCATGGAATACTACTTAACAATTAAAAGGAATAGATCATTTATGTACATATCAACTTAGGCAAGTCTCCAGAGAATCACACAAAGTAAAAAAATACTAACCCCAAAGTTTATATACTGTATTGTTCTATTCATGATGAAATTTTAGAAATAGAGGATAAGTTAGTGGCAACATTTAAAATGAGTGGGAGGTGTGTATGGTTATCAAAGAATAGAAAGGATCCTGACATTGTTGTTAGTGTTTAGCATTTTTACTCCTATTTGTGGATAAACACACCTACTCATCTTAAAATTGTATCAGATTTAATACACACATATATGTGTGTAAGTAAAACTGGGTAAGTCTGAATTAGATCAATGGATTTTATTGATATTAATATCCTGGTTATGCTGTTATGCTATGGTTATGCAAAATGTCACCATTAGGGTAAACTGGATGAAGTATACAAGGGATCTCTCTGTATCGTTCCTTCTACCACATGTGAATCTACAATAATCTCAATTAAAAAATATGCTGCTCATAAGTGAGAGAGGTTCATATGCCAAATATTTCCAGAAAAAAAAGTACTAAATTCATGATACTATAAGGTTTAAACAATGAAATAGTTTATAATTACATAGGAAAGAGGGTTTTTTACATTTAAAACTCATCAGGATCTGGCATTTACACAAGGAAAAAGGAGTAAAATTAGTTGTACTAAGTATGAAGTCAGATGTGAACTACGATTATGACACAAACATCATGTTTTATTTTCAAGGCCAATCCTGGGTGAATATTTGTCTGTGGCCTAGTATCAGAGACCCACGCATCAGGTACAGGTAGATGGATTAAGAAGAGGACTGAACAGAATAAACTAAAATAAAAAGATATGAAATAAATACATGCCTCAGGCAGTGAGAAATCTCAAATATTCTGCAGTAACACAATGTTTCTTATGGTGATGATATAAAAATATATCACTAAGATTATAATATACTGAGACGCTGCATCACCATTATCCCAGAGCTACAGCATGAGTGGCTGATGAACAGTAATGACATTTTAATTAGCATTTTGGTAGCGGAAGATCAGTTCAATAGTCATTTTCATTTAATTGATAGCCTTTTGGAAATTGGGATGCTTGTTTCATGCATGGACCATTGCTTACCACCTGCAGGGTTTATTTGTATGGCTAGCTATTAAATCTCACCTAAAATCATCATGAAGTTAAATGCATATCACTTCTGTTTTAAAGTGCATTTCAAGGAAAAAGTTCAAACATTTAAAGGGTCATGCTCTGTAATGGAAAAGAAGAAAACAATAGCTTTTTCTATTCAATATGAACCTTCATGGAGAAAATTTAGAAACTATTCTAATTTTATGCTGGTTTAATGTTTAAATAAGCACATAAGTACATTTCTTAGAGTCAAATACTAGTACTTGAGGTAGAAATGATATTTTTAAAAAATATTCTATGGATATGCTTTCAGGCATACAGTGGATATTGTTAACTGCCAATCCAGTATCATTCTTATTTTTCTCCTTCCAAACAGAATCCCTTTCTCTTTTCAAACAGAAAGGTCTTTGAATATTCACCATTTTCACAAGTCTGTGCATCTTATTCAGCAGCTACTGAGTCTACTCACGGCTCCAGAGAATAGTTGGAGAAAATTAGAATGATTATATCTTCCCTTTCTGTATTTGAATCAAGAATGGGCATGTCATCTAACCCAGAACAATAAAACAATATAAATAGTTGAATAGAGCTTCTGTGAAAATCCTCTCTGGTATTTTCAAGGGGGAGGGTCTCAATTTCTACACAGAATCTGCAAAAGCGCCATCCTACCTTCTAAATCTCTTCAGTAGTTTCTGGTAATCTAGTGAAGACATTTCATGTAGGTACATGTACTCAGTCCTGTAAAATGCCATTTATATATCAAACAATACTTGGATTGATAATCAACCATTCAATTTAAATATATGAAGATCGCTGAGGACCTTGATAACATTAATTTCCTTGAGGTATTGGAAACAAAAGCTTTATGTAAAGTATTCAAAAAGATTCAGAGTGTTGGTGGCGGGGAGTGGGGGTAGAGAGAGCATTAGAAAAAATAGGTAATGCATGCTGGGCTTAATACATAGGCCATGGGTTGATAGGTCCAGCAAACCACAATGGCACATGTTTACCTATGTAACAAATCTGCACATCCTGCACACGTACCCCAGAACTTAAAATAAAAATAAAATAGAAACAATTGGAGACAACCAATATCCATCAACAGATGAATGGATACGCTAAATGTGTTAAATAGACATAAAGTAATATTATTCAGTCACAAAAATGTTCTGATATATGCTACAATATGGCTCAACCTTGGATAAATTATACTAACTAAAAGAAATGAGACACATAAGAATAAATGATGTAACATTCCACTTACTTGAAATATTTACAATAAGAAAATTCAGAGAGAAGTTCCCAGGGGCTGGGGGAAAGGGAAATAGAAGTTATTACTTAATGGGTGCAGAGTTTCTGTTGGAAGTGATAAAAGTTTTAGAATAGATAGTGATGATGGTTGCAAAGCAATATGAATATAAAATGCCACTGAGCTGAATATTTTAAAATGATTAAAATGACAAATTTTATGTTTTATATATATATATTTCACCATGATAAAACCATTTAGACTATTAATGTAGATAATTCTCTGAAATAATTTTCTTTAAAATGAATAAAAATATTTAGTGCTAGTTGAATAAGTTCAACAAAAGACTTGAAACTATAAAAGTAAAAAGATATTTAATTCCTATAAAGACACTTAAAGACAGCGATAAATCATGAATAATGGCATTTTGAAAACGTGACAGAAGAGAAAATTCAAAGAAAAACTGAAAGAAAAGTGGAAAAAAAGTCCCAAGAATAGGTTTTCCCTTGAAAAAAAAATCAGAAAGAGCTATTATTTTTTAGACCAGACAAAGTTGGCTCTTTGGAAGTAATGAAGAGGTGGGTCTGACTGTATTACATACATATCAATGTGAAGAACAAGAGGTGTGTGTGGCATGTTAAATCATCCTGTGGACTCCATTGATAAGTGTTTTTATGTGGAGTGAATATATTACGAGGCTTGAAGTTACTAGACTAAAAATGCTATGAAAGGTTATTCTAATTAAAACTCTTCTAGAAGTGTGAAAGAAGTCACTGGTGAAGCACTTGCTCAAATGATCAACTTAATTCAGATTAATGAAATCTACAAAGCCACAAATAAAACAGAAGATATAAAATATTAGAAAATACCACACTTACATGCTAGATAACCAAAAACAAACTTCTTAGACATAAAATGCCAATAAATATATTCGTTTACTCTTAACAAATTAAAACATTTTTAAAAAAATATTTTTTAAAATTAATCAATTTTAATTTATTTTATTTTTAATAAGAGAAACATTTATGCTTTTTTGGGTAGAGTCAACAATTGTTTAACATATTCTTTTTTTCTTGCCATCTCATGTTGCTCTGACTCAAATTAGGGCTGAAGATATTTGAATATTTGATTGCACCACAATATAAAAAGGGCTAATATAGATATAAACACAGAAGAGAAAAACAAATCAGAAAATGAGGCTCTCTGGGGTGGGTTATATTTGTTTCATGTCTCAAAATATGAATACACAACAACTTAAATTTAGCAAACATTAAAGAAGAATCTATGTAGTTAGTCTTAATCCCTAGGAGTAACAAAAATTACAAATGCATCATTTATGAGTGGTAAGTGCCATTTGATACTTGTGGAATAATTAACATTACAGTATAAAAAACAGATCAAATCTACATAATATTATTCCTCACACCTTCTCTTTTTAAATTATAAAATCACACTTTCTTATGTGACAAGATTTTGAGAGACTTAAATGAGATAATGTATGTAAGTGAAACTGTTATTCACTCTTAATGGCCGCACTGGATCTTGCATTGGTTATTCATTAAAGAACCACTCAGTAAGCACCTACGTACAAGGCCCTGTTTTAAGAACTGATGACACAGTGCATAAAAACACTTTATGCATAAAAGTACTTCTCTGCACAGTACCTTTTTATGCCCAAAAGCACTTCTCTGCATAGTTTATATCTTTCCTTCTGTCTTCGTTTAGTCCCAATGTTTCATCATGAGATTGCAATAAAAATTCTCAATTTCCCCCTTTATTATTTGTGAAAATTATGGACATATTTGTAGCTATGATCACCTATCACTTTTCTACTAACAACAGAGCTAGACTATGAAATGGCTTCAACTATATATGTATTAGCAATTATATGTAACTATAAATTACATATAAAATAATTGTATATGTACCTTTTATGCTATGCATTAATCACTTTTTCCTTTCTCAAAAATTTTATACATAGCTTATGACTCTGTAATTTATAATAAAATATATACACAGTACCCTAAACTCACATTATCTTTGCAGCAGGGGAAATCAAAGAGAACAAAATCAAGATTCTTCTCTTTCCCAGAATTTTATATATATATACACACATATATATTCCTGTATAAAACAAACAATATCTGATAAACCATGATAGATAAAATCCCAGGTTATTTTTTGATTGACTCTTTCTAAATGTTGAATTGAGTTCTCATAAGAAGGCATTAATATAAATTTTTATTATTACTACGACTTATACATTACCACTACAACATTGAACAACTATTACTAGCATCAATATCACTTAATATTTTTAATGTTTATTTGACCAGTTAACTTTGTTTACATGAATTGAAGTATTCATCATTCAACATATAGCAGATTTTTTAATGAAAAATAAAGACAATAAATAACATATTCAATACAACTTTCATTTATCACCATTATCGAAGACGTACTGTGGACTTCACACTCGGTTTAACATATTTTATTCATTCCTTGATAAATTAATTACATTTTAGCTAATATTGTTAATGAAAATGTTGAACAGTTTTGCAGTGCTTTAAAATAATCTACATAGCATATTACATTTACAATGACATGAAAACTTCTAGAAACTTTTAACCAATAGTTCTATTTGTCATCTCAACTTTTTGAGTAGGACAGTAAAATTCAAAGGGATACAATGATTTGCGTAATTCCAGACAGCTAGTGTATGGTGATGAAGATTTGAATCTAGCTGCTCTCAATTGTAACACTGCTCTCCTCTCATTATACCTTACTGACATTTACTAAGAGCACTGAATCTTTCTGTACAAAGCCTTCCACTATTCTTATGCCTCCACTATTTACCTAATTAATGTTTATAAAATGTAGACAGTTTTAAGTGTATTTTTAGTTATTTTTATTTTTTTAAGTATAAGAAACTAGCCAAGTTAAAAAAAAGCATTACGATTGAAGTGTTTACAACCTTTGGTAATCTGAATATTTTCCACATCCATTCCAAAGATTATGTAGGTGAAAGGTATTTTAATGTTAATTTTCAACTGGTAATATGGGGTAGTCATGTAGCTATCATCACTGAAAGAGGCATATATTTTTTCAAATAGAGACTTTCTAAAAGAATTCTATTTTCATCAATATAAATTGAAGTGATTGCCATTTTCAACTATAAATCATTTGCACTGTGTTTTAGGAAGCAGTACTTGTTCCTGTCATGATTCCAGTCCTTGACATTGCCGCTGATCATTAAACCCTGTATCTCCTTGCATTCATATAATTCAGACAGCTACCTTCGCAATGCAGGATGTCACATTTTCACAGTATTCATGAACATGGAATGGGAGCCTCCAATTTCTGTAATCAAGATATTTGAGAGTTGATGTACCCAAGGTCCTCTCTTTAATCAGCTGTGGTACTTCCTGCCCTGAACTCAAATTATCCCTGCAACAGGAGTAATCAAGGCAGAATAAAATCCAGGTTATTCTCTTTGGCCCAGTTTATCACTCTACAGTCACAGGGAAGGCTGATGCATCAATCAAGTCTCCAAATAAAAAGGTAATTATTTCTTGATTTCTCTGGAGCAGATGCAATGAGAGCAAGGTTGCTTCTACTGGGAGTCCCTACTGTGTTGCCAAACAGCAGCAGTTATCTTAGAAGACAGAAGCAATTACTTGCAAGATGTTCTTGTCTTTTTAGGTAGGGCTGAGTGCTAGTCATTAAAATTCATCTGGCATTTGAGTAACCACTACAGGCCAGGCATAATGCTAGATATTTTTATACATATGTACATATTTTATATACATATATAAGTTAAATTTCTTTTAAATTTCAGACATTTATGAATGCACTCACATATGCACAAAAATATTAACACTGTAAGGTTTGAATCATCTTCAAGTAAGAGTGAGGAAAAGCTCAGTGAGTGAGTGAAATGACCAAGGTCACTGAGCTAGTCAGCAGCTCAGTAGTATTTCAAACTTGTGTTTCTATCATCTTTCCACTACGTTTTTATTATGAGCATGTGGTAGTTTGCAAAGTCTTTTTCTAATGCATAACACACGCACTGATATATACACTACAACAGCTTGCCATTGTCATCTTAAACGCTTAGGACAGCAGTTCTAATCTTCTCTTTGTCCTAAAGGGTCCTTGGTGATAGGAGGAGCACCCTGGATGTTAGCCTAAATTATTCTTTCAAACTTTATTTAACTCCCAATCTCCCATGTCCAAATGGTATAAAATATGTGAAATTTACCAATTAGCTAAATTTAGCATTCCATTTCTTCTTGATATCACTTGAGGGAAAATATACATTATATACTTAGTCTAATCATTGAATTAATATAATTGGATTACTGACTACCCAGATGGAAAGAAGGATGCCATCACTGCTGAGGTATAGTACAGGCAGCCCCTGACACAAGGTAACAGTGTAATTCTTGAACTAGGGGAGGGTGCTACTGACATCTAGTGAGTAGAGGCCAAGGATGCTTCTAAACATCTGCAATGCATTAGACAGCACAACAGAGAACTGTGCTGCACAATTTTGCCCTGAGAGGGCAAAGTGATGTTGGATGAGGTAACTGTCTTCATCTCATGAATTCCTAAGAGACAGCATGTACATGAATAACTGATTCATGCAGGTTTATAAAGACTCAGGTCCTTTCTGTGGCCCCTTATAGATCTGAGGGGCCCTCCAGATACAGACACCATCAGCTAAGAAAACAATTCATTAAGAATGAAAACTGCTCCCTTGGCCCAATCTTGTTTTCTTTTCTTCCCTTTCTTTGTCTTTTACAGGAAGCACAGGAAGCAAGATTGGGCAGAGGAAGCAGTTTTCATTTATTAGGGGATTATTCTCAAAAATAGTCTCCCAATAAATCTTTTGCATGCTAATTCCCATATCAGGCCCTTCTTCCTCTGGAACCTGACCAAAAAGGGCTGGTATCTGAACTGGTCTCAGAAAGCAGATGCTAAAATGAGATTTTGCAGTTGGATTATCCACTGCCCTGTTGAAAACGAGGACACTGGCTGGGCGCAGTGGCTCATGCCTGTAGTCCCAGCACTTTGGGAGGCCGAGCAGGGCGGATCACAAGGTCAGGAGATCAAGACCATCCTGGCTAACACGGTGAAACCCCGTCTCTACAAAATACAAATACAAATACTAAATACAAAAAATTAGCCTGGTGTGCTGGTGGGCACCTGTAGTTCCCAGCTAATCAGGAGGCTGAGGCAGGAGAATGGCATGAACCCAGGAGGCAGAGCTTGCAGTGAGCCAAGATCACACCACTGCACTCCAGCCTGGGTGACAGAGCGAGACTCCGTCTCAAAAAAAAAAAAAAAAAAAAAAAAAAAGGAAACAAGGACACTCAATGGTGATAAATAAGTAAAGGCAGCCCTGGGCACAAGGGAACAGTGCCATTTTTAAAATCTTCAGTGGCGGAGGTATGGTATACACTCAGTAGAAGAGAATGGTATACACTCAGTGGAAGAGAATGCACTAGATGATGTGGTGTGATGTGTTAAATATTTAAGAGATATTGGAGACATAGTAGTTATAAGGAGAGTGGAATTGAGTAGCTTTGCTAAACTTGAAGTATGCCTTGAAGAAAAAGATAAAAATATGATTCATTAATCTGAAATTAAAAGCTAAGCGTGAATGCCAGTGCATGAAAGCAAGTAGCATGTAAAGAGGATCTCATTTACTGCAGCTAGAGGCAAAGAATGTTGAGGACCAAACCAAAGTCTCAATCATAAGAGTAGAAGAGAGCTGTAAAAAAACTTAAACTCTCAAACTAAGCAGGTCTGCTATAACCACATAAAAACTCAGGCCAGGAAAGAATGAAACTCTCATGGAGTAAGAGCATCTGGATTATTACATCTAAAAATACTGTAAATCCATATCCCTTATATTTCAACATCGTCCGCAGATATGACCAACACATTCCTGTTAAGGGGTGCCTCCTTTGCATCAAGATGACTTAGAGACCTCCCCTTCATACTACAAAGTATTCCACCCTCACAATGTGTTTCCACATTCCTAGGTATTCCATTCTCTTGGAAGCAATTGTGAATGGGAGGTTCATTCATGATTTGGCTCTCTGTTTGTCTGTTATTGGTGTACAGGAATGCTTGTGATTTTTGCACATTGATTTTGTATCCTGAGACTTTGCTGAAGTTGCTTATCAGCTTAAGGAGATTTTGGGCTGGGACCATGGGGTTTTCTAAATATACAATCACGTCGTCTGCAAACAGGGACAATTTGAATTCCTCTTTTCCTAATTGAATACCCTTTATTTCTTTCTCCTGCCTGATTGCCCTGGCCAGAACTTCCAACACTATGTTGCATAGGAGTGGTGAGAGAGGGCATCCCTGTCTTGTGCCAGTTTTCAAAGGGAATGCTTCCAGTTTTTGCCCATTCAGTATGATATTGGCTGTGGGTTTGTCATAAATAGCTCTTATGATTTTGAGATATGTCCCATCAATACCTAGTTTATTGAGAGTTTTTAGCATGAAGGGTTGTTGAATTTTGTCGAAGGCCTTTTCTGCATCTATTGAGATAATCAGGTGGTTTTTGTCTTTGGTTCTATTTATATGATGGATTATGTTTACCGATTTGCGTATGTTGAACCAGCCTTGCATCCCAGGGATGAAGCCCACTTGATTGTGGTGGATAAGGTTTTGGACGTTCTGCTGGATTCAGTTTACCAGTATTTTATCGAGAATTTTTGCATCAATGTTCATCAGGGATATTGACCTAAAATTGTCTTTTTTTTGTTGTGTCTCTGCCAGGCTTTGGTATCAGGTTGAATGGCCATACTACCCAAGGTGATTTATAGATTCAATGTCATCCCCATCAAACTACCAATGACGTTCTTCACAGATTTGGAAAAAACTACTTTAAAGTTCATATGGAACCAAACAAGAGCCCGCATTGCCAAGACAATCCGAAGCCAAAAGAACAAAGCTGGAGGCATCACACTACCTGACTTCAAACTATACTACAAGGCTACAGTAATCAAAACAGCGTGGTACTAGTACCAAAACAGAGATATAGACCAATGGAACAGAACCGAGCCTTCAGAAATAATACCACATATCTACAACCATCTGATCTTTGACAAACCTGACAAAAACAAGAAATGGGAAAAGGATTCCCTATTTAATAAATGGTGCTGGGAAAACTGGCTAGCCATATGTAGAAAGCTGAAACTGGATCCCTTCCTTACACCTTATACGAAAATTAATTCAAGATGGACTAAAGACTTAAATGTTAGACCTAAAACCATAAAAACCCTAGAAGAAAACTTAGGCGATACCATTCAGTACATAGGCATGGGCAGGGACTTCATGTCTAAAACACCAAAAGCAATGGCAACGAAAGGCAAAATTGACAAATGGGATCTAATTAAACTAAAGAGCTTCTGCACAGCAAAAGAAACTACCATCAGAGTGAACAGGCAACCTACACAATGGGAGAAAATTTTTACAATCTACCCTCTGACAAAGGGCTAATATATAGAACCTACAAAGAAGTTAAAGAAATTTACAAAAAAATAATCAAACAACCCCCATCAACCAGTGGGCGAAGGATATGAATAGACACTTCTCAAAAGAAGACATTTATGCAGCCAAAAAACACATGAAAAAATGCCATCATTACTGGCCATCAGATGAATGCAAATGAAAACCACAATGAGATACCATCTCACACCAGTTAGAATGGCGATCATTAAAATGTCAGGAAACAACAGGTGCTGGAGAGGATGTGGAGAAATAAGAATGCTTTTACACTGTTGGTAGGAGTGTAAATTAGTTCAATCATTGTGGAAGACAGTGTGGCGATTCCTCAGGGATCTAGAACTAGAAATGCCATTTGACCCAGCCATCCCATTACTGGGTATATACCCAAAGGATTATAAATAATTCTACTATAAAGACACATCCACATGTATATTTATTGCAGCACTATTTATAATAGCAAAGACTTGGAATCAATCCAAATGCCCATCAATGATAGACTGGATAAAGAAAAGGTGGCACATACACACCATGAAATACTATGCGGCCATAAAAAAGGATGAGTTCATGTCCTTTGCAGGGACGTGGATGAAGCTGGAAACCATCATTCTCAGCAAACTAACACAGGAACAGAAAACCAAACACTGCATGTTCTCACTCATTAAGTGGGAGTTGAATAATGCGAACACATGGACACAGGGAAGGGAACATCACACACCATGGCCTGTTGGGGGTTGAGGGGTAAGGAGAGGGAGAGTATTAGGACAAATACCTAATGCATGTGGGGCTTAAAACCTAGAAGACAGATTGATAGGTGCAGCAAACCACCATGGCACGTGTATACCTATGTAACAAACCTGCACGTTCCTCATATATATCCAAGAACTTAAAGTAAAACTTAAAAAAAGAAAAAAGTTACTCATTTGCAGACTACTGCAGGAAACAATGATGAAAGTAGCTTCTGCTACCAGGAAGATTATAGACTCTCTCTCTTATCATCTCCTCCCTTTTCTAGAGCCTACCATGGCACATAATAAAATACGTTATAAGGTTTTGGTGGACAATATAAATTTACAATATTTTGCATTTTTATTCATAAGTTTACAGAGTATAATATGGCTTTAATATGTAAAAAAAATTTACTGTAAATAAAAAATAATAAAATGCTTAGGAATGACATTAACTGTGAAGTGTTTGGATAGAATCTTTTAATACTCCAGGTCATCAATAAATAATGCTTATTCTTTCTTTTTGTAGCTGTTATTTGTGTCCCTGAACTGTGGTCTCAACCACAACCTTGTTCTCCATCAATTCTATCCCTAGGCAGAGCTCTGTTGGTGACTGCAGTGCCGTGGCCTTGTGTGTATGTCTAGCCATCACTCTGGCTCCCCGACTCCCTGCCAGCAAGTTGGCCCCACTGAGCAGCCCAGCATGGTGCATTTGGTGGCTCTGAGAAATCTGATCTCATGAAAAAAAAAAATCACAGGCCTCTGAGTTTTCTAATTTTGCCTCTGTCATTTACTCCGAGTCATCATTAAGCAAATCTTGTTATTTATTTGAGCCATATTGAACCTGTGAGTTTGGAAAACAGGCATTAAAGTCTTACGCACAGGCATAAATTAAACGGCATTTCATAGGAAATAAATATTTTGTAAGCCATGATTTGCTCAATTGTGAGACGTTTTTGTTTGTTTGTAACTATTGTTTCAACTGCAAAGTCACCAAAAACACTGAGTCATTGAAAACAGAGCAATGGTCCTTAGGAAAAATACAGGGTTAGGTTCCTGTGAATCTCTGATCACAACATTTTTGTCATCTGATCAATACATAACTTTCTTTTATGTTATTTCTGTTTAGAAATACCTGATTATAATATATTTTTGATTTAACATTGAACTGACAGCCAACAACATTATCTGCCTGAACGAAGCTCATCTAGCACACACAGTGTCTGTTCTCTGTAAGGCACGTTACAGCTTTCTTGTGTACAGGGACACCAGACAACATTCCAGCACTCTGCTTTGAGGCCATGTTGAACAATGAAATCACCAATACAAAGCAGAAAATGTGGTACTAAATAGACCACAAACAGACATGTGTTTATAGTACGAGAGCTGAAAAAATAAGGAAGATTATCACCTTTTTTACTTCAGCTGTGCATGCCGGTGACTCAAATTTTTCACTGCTGTGAATGTTTTTACAAACTATGAAGGTGCCATGAGTATTGGGGTTATAAAGAAAATGTATTATTAGACAAACTTGCAAGTATGAAATCCACAAATAATCAGGATTGACTTTAATTATATGTGAAGGGCACGTGAATCTCCCTCACAGGTACCAAGCACGGGACACCTTATTCTTGTCTTGATTTCAGATCCCTGTTTGGAACCCCAGTATGCAGTCTTTGTCCTTCCTTCTATCGATGTGTTGGTCAAGGTTTCCAGAGAAACAGAACAAACATTACCCTACAGGATTGGCTCATCCAGTTATGGAGGCTGAGAAGTCCTAAGATCTGTAAGCTGGAGACTCAGGAAAAAAAAAATGTGTAAGTTCCTGTCCAAGAGAGCAAGCTTGAAACCCAGAAAGAGCCTATGTTTCAGTTCAAGTCTGAAGGCAATAAAACACCAATGTCCCAGCTCATGCAGTCAGGTAGGAGTTCCCTCCAACTCATGGGAGGGTCTTTTTTTTATTCTAGTCAGACCTTTAACTGATTGGATAATCCCCACATACTTCAGAGATGACAATCTGCTTCTCTTCTGATTCTAATGATAACCTCATCCCAAAACAGCCTCACAGGCACATCCAGAATAATGTTTGAGCAGGTATCTGCACATCCTCCTGTGGCCCAGTCAAGTTAACATGTAAAATTAATCATCACAATTAGCATTACATATTTTATTATCTAATTTTTACATAAATTTTGAACAATATATATCACATATATGCACATTATAAAACTTAAACCACTTCATGAAAATCCCATCGAAGCCAGAACTCCATTTTGGTAATGCTTCTCTGCCGTGGCTCTTTCCCTTTCTGACACACAAGATACAACTGGGTGGTCTTCATTCATGATTTCATAATTCTAAGAGGCCTTGACATCTCCATCACATGACCTAAGGGTCAAAAAGCCTTCAAACAGCTAACCTTATATGGAATGCTCACTAAAGGTCAGGAGATTTTAAAAATTATTTTGTGGTATAAGTTCACCAATTTTTTAGCCAGGCTTTGAGCTAGCCACAATTAGTAGCACTATATGAAAGATGAGGAGGCTTGAAATGTAGAGAAATTTGTAAGGAACACATAGTTCCTATTATGGAAAGTTCTTCTTCCTGATGGAAAGACAGGAATCTGACTTCAAAGCCCGTGTTCCTATCTGCTATGCCTTACTGCCTCTAACTTCTAACTGGCCAGTGCTACTTCCTACTGTTTTTTTCCCATTAGGAGATACATTAAATAAATTGGAAATATTTGAAATATAGCAAACAATTAGCTCATGTATTTATGGAACCTGCAGAGGTCTTTAGTTTTCTAGGGCACAGCACAAATGGCTTTCTTTTATCCAGCTTGTTTGGAAAATTCCAAGTCTAGCTGTGGAAATGAAAAACAGTTCTCAGTCCACCAAAATGATTTTGTTCCCAATCTGATGTAGCCTGTTGTGATTTATGCCTTTGAAAATGTTGACCAACATGGTACATAACTGCCGTGCCAATTTCAGCTAAATTACCTCTGCCCTTTTGCAGTTTCCCTGTGAAACTCTAATTTGGCTTGTGAAATCAAGTTGTTTTAACAGTAACGCTTTTTCTCTTTTTAGAAGGTTTTCATACAATGGTAAAAATATGTTTATTTTTAGTTTTAAATATAGGTTATGGAGTGAGGTATCATTCTTTTTAAAATCAGAAATGACTAAAATCTGAATCTTGAAATAATAGGGGGAAATATATCACCCCAGCAAAGCACTATGCAGAAAATAATGCACCAAAAGGTTTAAAATGTAAGCTATCTATTTAACCTATCTGCCATTCAAAGGAAGGGGTGGCAAGATGGTGGAAAGAGGTCAAGTGAGCAGAAAATGAAGAACCAATCACAATACTGGAGGATCAGAAGAATTGGAAGGGGAGTGACATGATTTTAAGTGGGTTCCAATTGCCTTTGTGTGAATATTAAGAATGCCCTTATAATGATTGTAAAGATGCTTAATGATGTGGTCTCCTACTTAGATCTCTAGTTTCACCCCTGGTTAGACTCCTACACAAACCTTATGCCAGTCATACTGAATATTGTCTGAATCCTTAAAAATTACCTTATGCTTTGCACCTCTGGAAATCCTCATGTTCTGTTTCCTCTTTCTGTGAAGATCTGGACAAACTGACTCACAACCTTATTTATTTTTATGACATATTTTAGCCTTTGGTCCAGATTGCTGCTCTGTAAGGACCTCACTGATTGGACCAGATTCTAAAGAGTTACTTATTTCATTTTCTGAAAGTTCATAGAATCATACGCTTTCTTCTTTTTATTTTAGAGTCTCTTTCTCTCTCTCTCCATATATATATATATAGTCTTCCAAAACTCCTCGGAAGAAAGGAAAGCATTCTGTAAGACTTTGGGCAGATTGTTTTTTTTTTTTTGGACAGAGTCTCACTTTATTGCCCAGGCTGGAGGGCGGTGGCAGGATGTTGGCTCACTGCAACCTCCACCTCCCAGGTTCCAGCAATTCTCCAGGCTCAGCCTCCCGAGTAGCTAGGATTACAGGCCTGTGCCACCACACTCAGCTAATTTTTGTATTTTTAGTAGAGATGAGGTTTCGCCATGTTGGCCAGGCTGGTCTCAGACTACTCTTGACCTCAACTGATCCACCTGTCTTGGCCCCCCAAAGTGCTGGAATTACAGGTGTGAGCCACTGCGTCCTGTGATTTTGGGTACATTTTTGTTGTTATTTTGTTTTACCCCATTTCTCTGTACAAAATGTGAGACACATGAGTCCTCTTAACTGGTGCATGTGTGTGTGGAGGGGAGCATTTTGTTGTTTAGTGCCAAAATGAGATAGATAGAAGTTTAAAGAATGTGACATTTGTAAAATGTTCTCTGTAAAAAAAGAGCAGGTACTTACCAGCCCCGGAATAGAGGAAGACATCGTGCGCTGCTGGCTGCTGTGGGGGAGACAAAACTAGCAGGGCACTGAGCAGAGAGCCTCAAAAACAAAAGTGTGCATTATCTTGTGTGTGTGTGTGTGTGTGTGTGGTATGATTTTATATATGAGATGTGTGCTTGGGGCGGTGTGGTTCGTCTGGTATGTGTGCATATGTGTGTAGTGTAATGTGTGGTAGGTGATGTGTGGTGTGGGTGTCTGTGATGAGTGTGAGTGGTGTGACTGTGGTGTATGTGTATATATGCATAAGTGGAGTATGTTATATGGTGTGTGTGTGTGTGTGTGAGAGAGAGAGAGAGAGAGAGTACATGAGAGAGAGAAAGGAAGAAACCTCTCAACTATGTTGTAAGCATTTAGTAAAATTACACATATAACAATATTCTTGGTGCAGTTGTCTCCTATGAAGGTCAGTGAAGGAGATGAGTTTTGCATAACGAAGATGTATAAGCCAGACCATGTGCAGCAGAGAGAAAGCCAGCATGTGAAATACTATTTTACCTTCATGACTGCTACAGGCTCTGAAACATATTGGTGCTTAGAGACATTCTTAAAAACAATGAATGATGAAAACATTTAAAATTGTGTCACAAACAAGAAGTCTTATTAAATACTTGTTCATTATATTTATAGAAAGGAGAGATAAAGAAAATAGTTTCAAGATTATACGTTTGACAAATGTTTCTCTGAAAATTACTAAAGTCATTTTTGCTGATATAAAATTAGTCCTTTCAGTAAATCAAACTATTTAATTTACGGATGTTCTCTAGGTGTTACTGTATAGTAATGATATTCTGCAGGCAATTATGTAGTAAAAGATTCCAAGCATGCTTGTGATATGTTTAATTCCTGACCCTTGGCTTTATTTAGTTAATAGTCTTTTGTTCTTTCATTCATTTGATTTAATTCATTCATTCATGCAAAAGCTACTTATTGAGAGATTTCTACATGCTAAGCATTATTTTAGGTGTTAAGGGACATGATAGTGGACAAAACCAGCAAAACTCTCTGCCCTTATGGATTTCACATTCATGTGGCTGCAAATGCAAGAGATCAATACAGGCAAGTGTTAACACAAATTGGAAAAATCAAAAAAGAAGAGGGTGGTGACTAAAGGAACCAAAAGATTGAAGTACAACTTGGTCTGAGAAAATTTCTGGAACCAACTAAGAGAAAATTAATCAATATTCTCTCTCTGTTTTTTTTCTCCTTCTATCCTCTAAGAGTTTTATCTATTTTTTCTATACTTTCTTTCTGAAGGCTGGACTTTGTGCCCTGTAGATAACCACTAACATGATCCAGTCACATCCAAAAACATTTTAATCTAATTTTTGCTTCAAACTCCAAGAATAAGTTTTCTGATTATACTAGGTTGGTCAACTTTTGTCTCAACTGTGACAGATTGGGGGCATAATTAAATGTACTAAATGGTTGCCACAATATAATCTTATGAATGAGTGAAAATCTAAAAACAGTAATAAAACTGTAGAGAACTCTGAGATCTCTTTTTGACACTCAGGGTGTCCTTATGGCTTTATGTCTATTCTGGCTCCCTCTATGTCTGGTAAAAAGTATTTCCCTTTGTGATTCTAACTCCTGTATGTCTATTTGTGGATACTTACATATTTTTACAATTTAAAGCAATATAGTTGGTTCTTTATTTTTGGTTGGTAAACAGGTTTGTAAGATTTAAAACAATAAAGAAGACAACAGAGAAAAAGATGAGCTGGTTTAATTACTCATATATAAACTATTTCAAATATCTTTACATATTCAATATAATATCAAGAAAAGAGGTAAGAGATCTATGTTCATATGAATTGAGGAATATCACCTAGCCATTTTGAGCTTTCATTTTTAATACCTATAAAACTTTCATTATGAATACATATTTATGTGACACATTCTATCTGATGTTGTCCAGGTCCTGAGGGGGAAACATATTTTCTTGCTTTCTTGGCAGGGTTTTTGCAAGGATCAGAAAAAAAGAAGCAATATAAAATGACAAAAGTAATGCATAAAGGGCCTAAAAATGGAAGTGATCACTATTAAAGAAGGTCATGCTGTTAAGAGAGCGTTGCAAATGTGGTGTAGCCACTCTACATGTGGCTAAGTTTGCAACATATTTGTCAGGCTTTCTGGGAGTTTACTCAGAGGTGTCTGGGTCATTACCAGCTAGCCATCTGGTGGAATCTAAAGGAATCAGAAGATGAAATCCATTTTTCCTGCTGCATTTATTTGAGCAAGGTGATTTTATCATGCATATCCTGTACCATGCTTTGTATTTACAAGGCTTGCTGGCCATCACTGCAGTGCAGTGCCCCCAAGACACCATCAACGCTTCCCTAGGGAAAACCTGAGTAACAGCTCAAGCTTTGAGAGTTTGCTTACCCGTGGAAAGGGGTTGCAGGAGCCCAGTAGGCAACCACTGCTAATTTGAGGCTGTTGCATTTGTATTCTCCTTCTCACACACTGAGTTCATTCTTCTTATAAATAAGAGTATTTGCTCTAACTTTGTAGTTCTTCTTCTCCAAAAACAACATCTGGACATTCTTTCCTGAAAAATACACAGCATACCTCTCCTGAGAATATTTTTCATCTAAAAATGTAATGTTTTAAATCAGGTAAAATTAAAGAGTAGGATTGAATATTAATTCAAGATGGATTAAAGACTTAAACGTTAGACCTAAAACCACAAAAACCATAGAAGAAAACCTAGGCATTACCATTCAGGACATAGGCATGGGCAAGGACTTCATGTCTAAAACACCAAAAGCAATGGCAACAAAAGCCAAAATTGACAAATGGGATCTAATTAAACTAAAGAGCTTCTGCACAGCAAAAGAAACTACCATCAGAGTGAACAGGCAACCTACACAATGGGAGAAAATTTTCACAACCTACTCATCTGACAAACGGCTAATATCCAGAATCTACAATGAACTCAAACAAATTTACAAGAAAAAAATAAACAATCCCATCAAAAAGTGGGCAAAGGATATGAACAGACACTTCTCAAAAGAAGACATTTATGCAGCCAACAGACATGAAAAAATGCTCATCATCACTGGCCATCAGATAAATGCAAATGAAAACCACAATGAGATACCATCTCACACCAGTTAGAATGGCGATCATTAAAAAGTCAGGAAACAACAGGTGCTGGAGAGGATGTGGAGAAATAGGAATGCTTTTACACTGTTGGTGAGACTGTAAATTAGTTCAACCATTGTGGAAGACAGTGTGGTGATTCCTCAAGGATCTAGAACTAGAAATCCCATTTGACCCAGCCATCTCATTACTGGGTATATACCCAAAGGAACTATAAATCATGCTGCTATAAAGACACATGCACACGTATGTTTATTGTGGCACTATTCACAATAGCAAAGACTTGGAACCAACCCAAATGTCCAACAATGATAGACTGGATTAAGAAAATGTGGTACGTACATACCATGGAATACTATGCAGCCATAAAAAATGATGAGTTCATGTCCTTTGTAGGGACATGGATGAAATTGGAAATCATCATTCTCAGTAAACTATCGCTAGGACAAAGAACCAAACACCGCATGTTCTCACTCATAGATGGGAATTGAACAATGAGAACACATGGACACAGGAAGGGGAACATCACACTCTGGGGACTATTGTGGGGTGGGGGGAGGGGTGAGGGATAGCACTGAGAGATATACCTAATGCTAGATGACGAGTTAGTGGGTGCAGCACACCAGCATGGCACATGTATACATATGTAACTAACCTGCACATTGTGCACATGTACCCTAAAAGTTAAAGTGTAATTAAAAAAAAAAAAAGAGTAGGATTGAATATCATAGTTTGATCTCCCAGACTGGGAAGCACATGGTGTTGCTTTAAACTCGGATGCCAGAGCTGAATTTTTCCAACAAATAACAAATAGCAACTAGAATGTAAGCAAATTAAGCATACAAATTAAATCAAAATGCTCTTCTTTTTAGTCAACTCTGTCTCTGTTTTGCCTTAGAACCCAATTGCCATATATCATACTGACTGATCACTGCTTATTTCTTTAAACTGAAGCCAAAGGTCACATCTTATAGGAATCTTTCCATGCTTCCCTCCCTTTATATTTCCATTCTTCATCTGATGATTTTTCACACCTAGCATAGTTCTTGGCATATGGTAGGCAATTTTGATACGTTAAATGAATGAATTGGGCTTATAACACTGTGGTAGACAGAATAATGCCTCCTCAGTATGTCTATATCCTAATCTCCAGAATCTGTAAACATGCTAGTTTGCATGGCAAGGGGGAAATAATAATGCAGGTGGAATTAAGGTTTCTCTTCAGATGACCCTGAAATGGCGATATTGTCTCTGATTATGTATGAACCCAATGTAATCTCAAGGGTTTTATAAGTAAAAGAAAGACATGAGAGAGTGTGATGATGCAGCATGCAAAAGGCCCTACTGGCTGTTACTGGCTTAGAAAATGGAAGAGGGGCAGGAGCCAAGGAATGAGGGCACCTTCTAGGAGCTGGAAAAGACAAGGAAACATTTTGTTTGTTTTGCAAAAGCAATGCTGCCCTTCTAACATCTTGATTTTAGCACATTGAGATCTGTTTCAGGCTTCTGCTCTCTAGAATTGTTGAGATAATTAATTTTTTTTTGAGACAGTCTCGCTGTGTCACCAGGCTGGAATACAGTGGCCCATGATCTCATCTCACTGCAACCTCTACCTCCCAGGTTCAACTGATTCTCCTACCTCAGCCTCCCAAATAGCTGGGCCTACAGGCTAATTTTTGTATTTTTACTAGAGACAGGGTTTCACCATGTTGGCCAGGATGGTCTTGATCTCCTGACCTCATAATCCACCCGCCTCAGTCTCCCAAAGTGCTGGAATTACAGGCGTGAGCCACCGCTCCTGGCCCAATTTGTGTTGTTATACCCAAATTTGTGGTAATTTGCTACAGCAGCAATAGAAAACCAGTATAGATACCGTAATATAGGCTTTTTTGTTTGTTTCCTCCTTTTCTGCTGGTGCCAATGGTGAAGTCATGGGCAGGATCTCTCAATGTCAGAAGAAGTATAACCATAATATTTCCTGATTGAATGTACTTCTTGGAAGTTTAGTAATGAAAATGCATTGAGTTTAGAGATTGCATGGCTCTGATTCCTAGCCCAACACATTTGTGACCTTGGGCAAATCACAAAACTGTACTGAATGTTTTTATCTGTTTAATGGAGACCATAACATACACTTTGCAGGGGCACCATGAACACTAAATGATCTGCTAAAGGCCATCATACACAGTCAAAGTAAAATAAATGCACTATGGCAGAGATAATCATTTTGCATGCTGATGAAGAATGTAATAAGGCATAAGCACCAAATGTGTGTTGAGAACTGTGATGGTATTTCTTGGGGGTGTTAGAGCTGACATTGGCCTTGTATGAAGGGAAAGGTTCACACATGTGGACACAGCACAGAAAGGGCACTCCAGGCTGTTCAAGTTGTGTTCAGGATAAGACATTAGGAGCAGCCCAGAGCAGCTGCTGGTGACACCACTTAGTGGCCACAGGGGTGATGCTGGAGCCAGAAGGCTTTGGATTGCCTGGTTCCACAACTTCCAGAGGTTGGCAGTTTAGGGTCATTATTCAAACCCTTTGTGCCTCTGATTACTGAAATGTAAAAAAAACAGGAAGCTCTGGCAATTTAATGTGTCAGTACATCTAAAGCACAAGAGCAGAGCACTTACACAAGTCCAGTAAAAATTAGCTAATGTTGGTGTTATTTACTTCATGTGGAGAAGTGAGTATGGGGAAGATGTTCTGGAATATTTTCAGCCTGGATCGCTTGAGCAGCAGCCTCTTCAAACCCACGGAAAATGTCTTGTATGGAGCAATTTCATGCACTCTTACAGGAGTGGGCAAGAGAGTTCAACTAGAGTTGAAGTTCAATGAGGATAGAAATTAGATTTTGCTGTTGTAATTCACCTATTTATCCTCAGCACTCAATGTCTTGCCAATAGAGGTACTCTAAATATTTCCTGATTGAATGTACTTGTCTAAAGTTTAGACTATAGCCTAAAGTAGCTTATCAGTCCTATTTTTTGCATAAACTAGGGTGTAATCCGTATGAGTGAAACACTTGAAGCCCATTACATCAAGCCAGATAGACCATAATTTAAATCATCCAGGGATAGGAGTCTATATTTCTCCTCTGCTTGCTTGTATGACATCGGGTAAGTCATTCAAACTCACTTGGTCTCAGGTTCTACCTTTATGAAATGATAAATCTGTGGGTTGTGTTCTATTCTAGTCTGTTACTTTGCATGGTTTTGTAAAATAACAATAATACCATAATTATGTAAATCCCAGTCCAGATTCTATCTATTTTACAATCTATATAACTTACATACCGTATTTGCTAGGAGTGCAACTAAATGTTACCGAAACATCAAGAGTTCAGTCTAGGTCCTGTTGCTTGCTTCACAGAAAGCCAATCACTGAAACAATGAGTATTGCCAGGGAAAGGGGCTTTATTTGGATGCTGCAGCCAAGGAGAATGGGACGTCACTCAAAAATCCATCTTCTCAATGGACTAAAATTAGAGGTAGAAAAATAAGGGAAGAAACGTAACTAAGTATGGAAAAATAGGAATTAGGAGAGGATTAAGAAGAGAAGGTGGTCAACAGGCAGCAGCAGGTTACTTAGGCAACCATAATTGGCAAGGGGTCTGGGTCTGGCATCTCATTGTCCAGGTGCAGTTATCTGGTGAGTTGCAGTTCCTTGAAACTATCTTGGAGGGCTGATAGTTGGTTTCCTGAGAAAGGAACTCAGATAAGAAAAGTGTAAGTTTCTTCAGTTTTAAGACTGAGAGGGTCAACTTTTTATTTTATTTTTTTTCAAAAGAAACCATAAACATCAGTTCTATAGGACAATTGGGCCAGTTTCATAAACATTATAACATATAAGCAAAGTGTATGAGATAGGTACTGGTCCATGATCAATGTTCAATGAGCCCCTTCCTTATTTCTCAGCCTTAGTAATATTTAAGTGCTTTTCTTCCATAAGTTACCAGGCATAAGGTGTTATCTACAGTCCTTGCAGAACAGTAAGATGTCTCGTCGAATCTATCCGCTGGTTTATGTCTCCCACACTATTCTTATTTAAATGGAATTATTCTGTTTATCACATAGGCATTTTACAGATAGACTCTGTAATATTAGTGCCATGCAGAGCATTATAGCCATGCTAAAATATCATTTTTCCTGGGAAATAATATCAGTATCAAGGTGTATGGCAAGAAAATATAAATCTTTCTTTCAATGGGCTAAGAATTAAAAAAAGAGTCAAATGGTATTTCTAGTTCTAGATCCCTGAGGAATCTGGGGACTGTTGTGGGGTGGGGGGAGGGGGGAGGGATAGCATTGGGAGATATACCTAATGCTAGATGACGAGTTAGTGGGTGCAGCGCACCAGAATGGCACATGTATACATATGTAACTAACCTGCACAATGTGCACATGTACCCTAAAACTTAAAGTGTAATAAAAATAAATAAATAAATAAATAAAGTTGAAAAAAAAGAGTAATGATACTGTACAATTATAGTATAAGAAAAATGAGGGTGGATATTTAGGTAGTGTTGATTAGAAAGTAGAAAACAATCATTTGCTGCAGTGACTGATTTATGGTTTCCTCTCAGCGCACATGTTGAGGTTATTTCCTCCAGAAGGAAGCTGTAGACAAATTCATAATTTATAATATTTAGAAATACACTTGTGATAATGTAGCTAGTGTTAACAGGAGAACAGGAGAACAGCTATTCCAAGGCTTATGCTACTGTTTTTAGGATGTTGATGGTACTATTTCTATGACCATTAATAATTTTAATGCTTGTCAATAAATCTTATTTTCATACTAATAGCTGCATGAAGCACCATAGGCATAGTAAAAAGAATTAGGGAAGCTGGATTTGAGACAAGCTTCTTTACGCTCTGGCAATGGAATTCTTTCCCCTAATTCCATGAACTTCACTTACCATATCGATAAAATGTGTAAAACATAGTGCGATATGTTAAAGCACTGTAAAAATGATAAAGTGACATAGCATAACCATTGATTTGTGAATGTTAGTTGAGGAATACTACAGTATAGTCCTTGTCAAATCTATGAAAATTATATGTGTATGTGTTATGATATCCAAAGAGTAAGATCTTTTTAAATATTAACCACAGGTATGAATTTCAGTGGTTGGTTGGTTGGCTATTTTTTTTTATGTAATTTTCCCAGTTACTTCACCCAACATTCTCTGCTCTCTAGTATAATGACTCTCAGATATTCATTTGGGCTCAACACAAAATTAGCTTTTTTGTATTTCTTGTGCAAAATTTTCTAAACCGTGTTATTTTAAAAAGATTAAAAATAAGTCTGTTAAGAAAATTGAAGTTATCAAATTAGATTAATAAACAGACATAAACTTGAAACATCCTCTACCACATAATCTGCACATGGCTGTAGAAAGCATAATTTTTGTGGAGCCTCACAACATTGCAAGTAAGTAATTTTTTCATCCCAATTGGTTATTTAGATTTGTTTTCCTATCTAGAAAGTCTGGGTTTTAGGTCTTTGTCCTAAAAACTTTACACAACTTTAAAACTGAATATCTTTAGTCTTAATGAAACCTGAATGACTGTGTAAATGAATTCCTATGTATTTCTACAATTTCATTAAGAGTATGGTATATGAAAGTATCACTGAAGCATGAATTTCCTGATCATGACAATTACTGCCACAATCTTATATTCACACACTCTGTGGTGACCTATCTATGGGTTGGAAATCCAGAACAGAGTATGAATCATATAAATACACATGATTTCAAGATTAAGGAGGTTTTATCCCGACTTCCTTGGGGTGGGAAGCATCAAGGAGGAGTTAATCTTACTGTGCATCAGCCTCTAACCATATTCATGAAAGTGAAAATTTGATTGTCCCAATTACAAATGAGGTTGTCATGGTTGTTATTTTTCTGATTTATTGCCTATCAATGACAGACACCAACAATAGACCTTGACTTCTTGAAATATAACACAGATAGCCCCTCTTACCTTTTAAATTGAAAATACTTTATTTTTCTTCCTTAGAAAAGGGTATGCTGTTTAGGATTGTGCCTGTGTGCATGTGTGAGTGTGCATATCCAAACATGCTTGTTCACGTGTTGATTGTGGGAAGTGGTTGACATGTATCAACTAATTTAAAATTCACAACAATGGGAAGGATTGTATTTCCTATCAGTTCATTGTAAAATACAGCTAATAAATGAGATAAATTGAATCAATACCCATAGCTATCTGATTCACAATACTGCATGTATGTCTTTGTGTGCTTGTGCATGAGGGATACATGTATTTGCATGTATACTTACAAAAATTGTTGCAGCATATTGCTAATCCGGATCTTGTCAGGAGTCCAGCTACAGTACTATGCATAATTTTCCTCTGTCAGTTTGTATCATTGGCCAAAATCTAACAGATGTTTCTAAGAGTAAAGGCACTGGGAATTAACACTGTTGTCATTGATGAAGTACAAGTGCTCACACAGTCATCTTTATTTCATGCCTGTGAGGTTGATTAGCCACATTTCTAGTTTGGGAGTCAGGTATGCCTATTCTTATACCTTTTATATTAATAAAACACCATTTTGAAGTTTTGGGTTGACAATAAAAAATGTACCTCAACTTAAAACTGATATCCAATGTCCTTGCACAATTTTTTGCAAACATTATCCTTTCCACAGCAAATATCTTAACTTTGTTTTGAAATTAATTTATCATAAATGGAAAAGTTTATTTCTGGATTGATACTCAATTTGTTCTATTGATCCAGATACTTATAGTTATACCAATACCATACCCTACTGATTACTGTAACTTTATAGTGAGTTTTAAAATCAAGTAATATAAGTCCTCTAGCATTACTTTTTTTCCCGAGTTTTTCTGGCTACTTAAAGGCCTTTACATCTTCAGGTAAATTTTAGGTGAGTTTATGAAATTTAACAACAAAAAAATTATGGTTGGATTTTGACATTGAATTGAATCTATAGATCAATTTTGGGGTGAACTGCCGTCTTTATAATATTGAGTCTTCCAATCAGTGAAAATGGAATGGCCTTCATTTATTTGGAACAATTATCTCACCAATACTTTGTAGTTTTAGTTGAATATGTCTTGAAGTTATTTTATTAAATGTATTCCTAAGTATTCTATATTTTTATGTTACTATAAAATAAATTATTTTCATAATTTCATATTTATTTGTTGTTAGTATAAAAATACAATTTATTGATCTTACATCTTACAACCTTGCTAAACTTCTTTATTAGTTCTAGTAGTTTTTAATGCAGATTTGTTAGGATATTCTACAAAATGATGTCCTCAGGGAATAAAAAGAGTTTTACATCTTCCTTTCTTGGTAGACTGACATTAATGTTTGCTCTGATGGATGTATTGATTGTTTCATTAATAGATCTGCCTTATAATAATGGCAAGAACACCTGTACAATATTGAGTATCTTTCTATGTATTTGTGTTTTATTGTGGATTTATTAGATTATTTAGAAATGTGCTATTTAATATGTAAGAATTTGGATATTTCCCGTCTGTCTTATTGATTTCTAGTTTAATTACACTATGTACATAAATAATATATTACATTAATTTGAATCACTCAAATTTGTTAAAGTTTCCTTTACAATATGTCTGTTTTGGTGAATGTTCCTCATATACTTGAAAAAAAATATGACATTCATGTGTTTGAGTAGAATGTTCTATAAAAATCCATTAGATCCAGCTGCTTGATAATGTTGTTCTAAATTATTGCGGTTTTCTATCCATTTATCATTTACAGATAAATGTTGAAGTTCTCTATTGTGAATCTGTATGTTTCTTCTTTCTCTTCTGTCAGATTTTTCCATTTATAAAACACTTCGTTAGACATATCCCCATTTGAGATTGTTGTGTCTTTTAGGTGAATTGATCATTTTATCTTTATATACTATCTCTTTTTGTTTTGTTAGTTTTCTTTGTTCTAACTTCTGTTTTGTCTCCAGCTTACTATTGATTTGTTTTTGCATGGTATAACTTTTTTCCATGTTTCTAATTGTAGCCTATCTATATCATTGTTCTTAAAGTGGGTTTACTTTAGATGGCATTGGGTTATTACCTTTAAATCCATTATCCAAATCTAGTCTCTTTTATTAGTGTTTTAAGACCACTTACATTTAATGTAATGAATGATATATTTGGATTTCAGTCTATTTTTTCTTATTTACCTTCTGGTAGTTCTGCTTTTTATCTCTCTTTTTTCCCTTCCTTTTTCTGCCTTCTGTTTGGGTTATTTAAACATGTGTACAAAGCATTTCACTATAATTTATCTAGTTTCAAGATTATTTATTCATTTATTTACACTAGTCTTTTCACACTAATTTGTTGTCCTGGGGATTAAAATTTACAAACTAAACTTTTATAGTCTTCTTAGAATTAACACACTCCAATTTCAATTGAATATAAAAAGCACTTATTTGTACTTCCAAATGTATTCTGTAATCAATTTGTCTATACATGGTTTTACTTTTTTCCATAAAAATGCATGGTATTTTAATTGAAATTCAACAGTTTTAAATTAATTTAGGAAAAATTACATTTAATATGTTGAGTTTTTCTTGATATGTGTTGACATTTGTTCAAGACCACCTTTTTTTCAGGAACATTTTTAAGATTTTTGGTTGTTAAAGCTGTTTCTTGTTAAAGTTATATGTGGTTCTTTTATTTATCTCTATTCTATCTTAAGTGGGTCATTTTCTTTCCTTATATATTTATTTTTTGAATGTGCATAAAAAGATACTGATCTTTTGAATATTATTTACATCTCTAGTGAATTTACTAGATTCCCTTATTTTTTCCCATAAATCTGCCAATTTTGTTGAGTTTTATTGGCACATTTATGTGCATGTTTATACCATTTACATCAAAGGTGACATTACTTCTTCCTTTCCAATTTTTATACTCAATATCTGGTGCCTAATCACATTGGCTAACTTCTCTACAATGGCGTTGAATTGTCATAGAGATGGTGGCCTTCCTTGTCTAGTTCCAGACAAAGGAAAATAACAGAAAAAGTAATGAAGAAGCTGCTGGTGTGTTACAATTAAATCAGAACTCTTGTTTGCTGGAGGGCTACATCTCTATCTAATCCACATCTACATCTACATCTACTGTGTCAAGGAAGTATTTAAGTGCTTTTTACAGGAATTGTCTGTTTAAGGCTTTTTCAGATTTTCTTAAGATGGTTATATGATTTATTTCATTTTTTAGAATTTTATATTTAATTGACAATAAGTAAAAATGTGTATATCACATACACTGTGATGTCTATATACATGTGTACATTGTGGAATGATCAAATCAAGCTAATTAACACATCTATCACCTCACATACTCATTTGTGCTGAGAAAACTTAAAATCTATTCCCTTCACATTTTTCAAATATACATTATTATTAACTACAGTCACCTTGCTGTGCAATCGATCAGCAGTACTTATTCCTCCAGTCTAACTAAAACTTTGCACCCATTTACCAATGTCTCCCCTTTGCTTTTCACCCCACTCCCCCCACCCCTGGTAACCATCATTCTACTCTCAACTTCTATGAGTTCAACTTTTTTATATTCCAGATACAAGTGAGATCATGTGGTATTTGTCTTTCTGTGCCTGTCTTATTTTACTTAGTGTAATGTCCTCTAGATTCATTTATGTTGATGCAAATGACAGAATTTCCTTTCCTTTGTGGGCTGAATAATGTTCCATTGTGTGTGTGTGTGTGTGTGTGTGTGTGTGTGTGTGTGTGTGTGTATTTACCCCTTCATCCATATTGAACACTTAGGTTGTTTCTGTATCTTGGCTATTGTGAATAATGCTGCAATGGACATGGGAGTGCACGTATCTCTTCAGCATACTGATTTCATTTTGTTGAGATATACACCCAGAAGTGGGATTGCTGGATCATATGGTAATTCATTTCTATTTGTTTGAGAAATCTTCATAATGTTTTCCAAAATGGCTGTAATGACTTACATTCTCATCAACAGAGTGCAAGGGTTCCCTTTGCTTCACATCCTTGCCAACACTTGCCATCTTTCATCTTTTTGGTAATAGGCATTCTAACAGGTGTCATTATTGTTTTTATAAATTGCATTTCAATGATAATTTTTGTACTTAAGCATTTTTTATATATCTATTTGCCATTTGTATGTCTTTTCTTGAGAACTGTCTGTTCATGTACTTTGCTTATTTTTAAATAGGGTTATTTGCTGTCTTGTTATTGAGTAATTTGAGTCTCATATATTTTAGATATTAACTCCTCATGAGATGAGTCATATGTAATTTTTTTCCCCAATCTGTGGGTTGTCTCTTCATTCTACTGATTTTTTTCCTTTGCTGTGCCGAAGCTGTTTAATTTGATGTAATCCCAGTTGTCTATTTTTGTTTTTGTTGCCTGTGCTTTTGTGGTCATATCGAATAAATCACTGCCTAAACCAATGCCATGAGTATTTGGGCTCTTTTTTGGTTCCATATAAATTTTAAAATATTTTTTCTAGTTCTGTGAAGAATATCATTGGTGGTTTGATAGGAATATCATTGAATCTGTAAATCACTTTGGGCAGTATAGCCATTTTAATGACACTGATTTTTCCTATTAATGAGCATGGGATGTTTTTCCATTTGTTTGTGTCTTCTCTGATTTCTTTGAGCAGTGTTTTGTAATTCTCATTGTAGGGATCTTTCACCTTCCTGGTTAGCTGTATTCCTGGGTAGTGTGTGTGTGTGTGTGTGTGGCAATTGTGAATGGGATTTCCTTTCTGATTTAGCTCTCAGTTTAGTTGTTGTTGGTGTATACAAATGCTAGTGCTTTTTGTACATTGATTTTATAGCCTGCAACATTGCTGAAGTTGTTTATCAGCTGAAGTTGATACTGATTTTAATGATAAAAAATTCCTCCAATATATGATAAATCTAGACAATAGGTTTTATTGTATTTTTTGAGATTGTATGTTTCTTTTATATTTCCTGTTTGATCAGAGTATTTAAAATGTTTTATTATTAAATGCAAAGTATTTTTTAAATTTTGTCATTAATTTCTACTTATATGTGATTTCTGATTAATACATTTGTATTATTCATTTTCTTGTAATGTGTCAAGTTTTTCCTTGTAGTCAACTACAACAAATTTTGTGAATATTCTATTTTTATTTGAAAAGACTTTGTGTGTGTTTATTACCTTCTTAATCATGCTCTTTTCATCTTCTATATCTTTACTAATTTTTGTTGATTTTATTTGTCCTGGATTGAGAATGTGTTTTAGATTCTTCATTTTAGTGTATTTTTCTTTAAAGCATTTTTTAGTTTTATTTTCTCTTACAAACTTATTTTTATTTTTTCTTGCAGCTCTGTATTTTCTTCCTCATGAAGATTTTTGCTGCATTATTGAGGCTATAGACATTAATATCTGGTGTTTTCTTTGAGTATTAAAGCTTTTAATGTTATAAAGTGAACTAGAATCTATTATGATTTTATTCTGAAAGTAATCATGCTAGACACTAATATTTTATTCTTCATTCTCTTCCTACTTCTCCATAGTTCATCATTGTCATGTTTTTATGCTTAGGCTTTCTGGATTTCATTGTTTTAGGTTTGTGTCGAGTGTTCTGGATAGGGTGAGTAAGCCTCTCTAACTTTTTAAATATTATCAATACGTTTGGCTTCAGTTCTCTTGTGGTCGTTTCATTTCTATTTTATTTTTTTCTATCACTTTTTATTATTTAAGTTTTATACTTTCGTTCAAATGCTCAAATTTTTATACTTACTTTTGTATGTAATGTTCTCATCTCTGTCCCCCAAATTTGGATACGGTATATCGGTTCCCTACTATTAGCTATAATGAACTTTACCAGTCAACTCTTCTTCCTCCTTTTCTCCTTTTCCTCCAAGATTTAATGTGAAGTAAAAATCTTTTATACCCATAGTTTTGTAGTCCAACTCTATCTTCTTTATGAGACATATACAATTTATATACTATACCTTTTTCATTATGATGTTCATTTTATTTCAGTTTACCAGAAAAAAACAATATTAATTTACTACTCATGGCTAAATTTTTATGTTGGTGTCCTCCTGTTTTTTTTTTAATTATATGAAGCTTGCTTTCTAATAGATATTTCTCTTTTTAAGTTATCTCTTTAGTATTTGCTTGGCTAAATGTCATCTTACTGCAAACCAAAAACTAAATTCAAATTTTTCACAAAAATAGCTAACCCCAGTAATGATTTCTGTATCTGATGTTATATAGATTTTTATTGAGGGGAATTTTACTAGAATGGAAAGTTTTTTCTCTACACCCCAGAGTGTGATATCATTACTCGTTGGTATCCACTCTTAATTTTCTTTCTAAGTTGGAGCTTGTCTTTTACTTGTGAGCACTTTTATCACTTCCTCTTGCCCTCACTCACTCTTTTCTCCCTTTGCCTCTTTTTAGCACTTCTCTTCAGGGTTTAGCTAAGTGCCACATGTGTTTGCAAAAATCTAAATCTTGGGAACACCTGGATATTTCTGCCTAAGCAGGTGATTGCCTTTTTTGTTGATTGCTTCTGGTGTGCTTTTTTGGTTCTCACTCTCCATCAAAGATTAGTTTTTCAAGTTATGAGTTCTTGGAGGAAGATGCTACGTGAAACATAACTTTACCATCTTTAGCTGCAATCTTAATTCCACTTGATCACACAAATCTTGCTTTCATATTTGTATTGACTACATCTCCTCTATGGTTTAACTTATGCATGTAAGGAATAGCAGTTCTGCCATTGCCTGTACAGAGATGAAAGTGTTGTTGATCTAAATGAGTGTTTTCAAGTCAGAATTACTTTTCATATTTATTTTCTAAAGAAATAATACAATATTTATCATTTAATTGTTTAAAAGTATATTAATATATCCCTACCATTACTTGAGAAAATGACATATGGAGATAATTGTATCCCAATATGAAAATAAAGAGGTATGGATATTTTTTAGACATAAAAATATGGGTAGGACATAAGTGGCCACGAATACGAAAGTGTTTCTTTTTCTACTTACATCATAGTGTGAAAAAGTTAGTCTAGCACTAGATGAGTAAGAGTCAAATAAGACAATGATTAGGAAGACAGTGTCTGGGAAGCCAACATTCAAAGAGCTACTAAACTATAAATTAAGTCAAATTTCCCAATGCTTTAATAGTAAATTGATACTCTATCAAATAATCATATCTTATTAATAAGGCAGCATCATTACAACTGAAAAAATTATGCAAGAGTAAAATGAATCATTTGTGACTTTCTGAGAAAAATATATTTTGGTTATCTTTAGAAGAAAACAATTGATCTGCAGTCGAATTACCTTAGCAAAATAAATTTAAAATTAGATTTGGAGTCAGCTAACAACTGCAATTTGCATTTCAAAATAATTTGTTAGGAATTCAAAGTATATTATTTCATATAAGTTGAAATACAAATTGAGACATCTGCCAAATTTTACCTCAAAGATGGAGTAATTCATTGAACCATTTATGATTTGAAATACTGTTTTTTACCTTTTCTCAGATTAACAAAAATCATGAGAACTGCTTTATCGAACACCAATTTTTGCCAGGCTAAGCATTACATATGCATATACACAAATACACACACATACTGTGTATATTACATGTATGTAATCTCTACTTCACAAAAAATACTTGCAAGAAAATATTTATAAACCCATTTTACATGTGAAAAAATAGGCTCAAAAAGGTTGGTTACATTTCCCTCAGTTAAAGAGCTCATATACTGCAGAGGTGATAACCAAACCTGTTCCATCTATGCTACATCTTTCTGATGCTGCTCTACATTTTCAAACTTCAATATAAAAAAGGGTTAGCAATTATATTTATATAGATATTTGCAGTGTGTGAAGGAGATGGGAAAACATTTAAATTAACTTAGAGTGATCTCACTGACTTTTACTTTCAAGCACCTAGGATGTTCTCATGCAAATAGCTCTTGTCAATACATTTTTTTCATACAGCACTGAAGATAATGATGGATCATTTTCAATTAAAAATCTAATGTCTCAGACAGACAGAATCAGGAATCTACATTCTTTTAAGTTACAAGAAATAATATAATGAGATATGCATACAACACTACCAGTAATAAGCCTGAGATATGGTAAATTTAGTGCAATAAGTTGTTCATAAATGTGTCTCTATGGAATAATAAAAGGTACAGAGAGAGACAATAGTAGGTGTACAAAAGATGCTCTTAACAGTCTTGTTTCAAAGTCCAGACCCTTTTGAGTAGTAAATAACTATAAATGACCTCCTATTTGAAAATAACAATTAGTTAGCTGAGTCTTATTATTTACAATTGTTTAGACTATTCCATCAATTTATCCTTTTACAGTGCTTTCCAATGTGTCTGCTAGAATATTTAGTGTTTTCCTTACTTCCTTTATTGTCTCTCAATATAAATACCCCTTAATATGCTAAATACCTTCTCTTCTATTTTCATCAGAAGCTGATTCTCGAAGGAATGATACATACATTATCGTCATCTTATTCAATTCCCATTCACTTTTCAACAGACTGAAATAAGAAATCCATATTCACTACTATTTTCAGGGACTGATATCACTCTACTTTCCCTGACAATTGTTTCCACAACCCTGGAATTTCCTTCCTCCTTTTTATATTGCCACAAATTCTTTCACCACTCAGCTAGAACACTCATTTTCATAGACCAAGAAACTTAGTTCAGTCATCAACTTGTCATTTTTTTGATGTGTCTTCTAGGGTAAACAAATTTTGTTAAGTATTAAGGAATTACTTGCTCAAGGGACATTTATTCTCTATTGTCCAAAAACTCTGAGTCCTAATTTGTTTGCTCTTCTAGTCACCTCTAATAACAGCCCTGTTGATATTTAGCTTAGAGTGTACTTTCTTAATTGAGCTGAAATATATTAGAGAGAAAAACACACAAATCAAGGGCTAGTCAGAATGTAAAGCTGTTCCTAAAATGGCAGGACAATTATAGTAAAATAGGCCAGGTGCAATGGCTCACGCCTGTATTCTCAGCACTTTGGGAGGCCAAGGCAGGTGGACCACTTGAGGTCTGGAGTTTGAGACTAACGTGGCCAACATGGTGAAACCCCATCTCTCTTTAAAAAAATACAAAAATTAGCCAGGTGTTGTGGTATGCAGCTGAAATTCCAGCTCTTGGGAGGCTGAGGCAGGAAAATCACTTGAACCCAGGAAGCAGAGGTTGCAGTGAGCCGAGATCTCACCACTGCACTCCAGCTTGGGCAGCAAAGCGAGACTCCAACTCAAAAAATATGTATATATGATAAAATAAGAGCAAACATATTTTATATCACAAGGCAAGTTAGTTACAGTAAATTGCAGGTGCAGATGAAGTAGTTATCAAGGAGCTTAAGTACTGAATCTGAAAGAAACTCCAGCTTTATTTACAGTGAATACTGTAAATAAGTAGACATTTTCTATATTATTATAAAATTTTTTTGTAAGTATATTTTTCTTATTTATAATTCAGTATTTTTGTATTAAGGTGCATTGATTAATGATAATTTACTTTCTATCTCAATTATAAAGATGTATAATTTCTCTTTTTTTTCTCTTTTTTCTTTCCAATGTTTAAGTTCAGGGATACATGTGCAGGATGTGCATGTTTATTACACAGGTAAACATGTGCCATGGTGGTTTGCTGCACAGATCATCCCATCAACCAGGTATTAAGCCCAGCATGCATTAAGCTATTCCTCCTGATGCTCTTCCTCCTCCCAGCCCCATCCTCTGACAAACCCTAGTTTGTGTTTTTTCTTGTCATGTGTCCATGTGTTCTCATCATTCAGCTCCCACTTATAAGTGAGAACACTTATTTTGTTTTCTGTTCCTGAATTAGTTTGCTAAGGATAATGGTCTCCAGCTCCATCCATGTTTCTGCAAAGGACACAATCCCATTCCTTTTCATTGCTGCATAGTATTCTGTGGTGTATATGTACCATATTTTCTTTATCCAGTCTGTTATTGATGGGCATTTGAATAAGAATGTAAGAATAACTTATATTCTTTTGGGTATATACCCAGTAATGAGATTGCTTGATTGAATGGCATTTCTGCTTCTAGGTCTTTGAGGAATCACTATATTGTCTTCCACAATGGTTGAACTAATTTACACTCCCATCAACAGTGTAAAAGCATTCCTTTTTCTTCAGACCATGGCAGCATATGTTGTTTCTTGACTTTTCAATAATCGCCATTGTGACTGGTATGAGATGGTATTTTATTATGGTTTTGATATGCATTTCTCTAATGATTAGCAATGTTGACCTTTAAAGCCAGAGTGGCTCCTTTCCTCCAAATGACCTCAACACTTTTCCAGCAAGGGCTCAGAACTGGACTGAGGCTGAGATGGCTGAAATGACAGAAGCAGGCTTCAGAATGTGGATAAAAACAAACTTTGCTGAGCTAAAGGTATCTGTTGTAACCCAATGCAAAAAAGCTAAGAATCATGATAAAACAATGGAGGAACTGAAAGCCAAAATAGGTGCAATACAGAGGAACATGACCAACCTGATAGAGCTGAAAGACACACTACAAGAACTTCATAGTGCAATCACAGTATTAATAGCAGACTAGACCAAGAATATTAGAGGTTGAAGACTCTCTGTCTGAAATAAGACAGGCAGAAAAGAATAGAGAGATAAGAATAAAACAGAATGAACAAAACGTTTGGAAAATATGGGATTATGTAAAGAGATGGAATCTACAACTAATTGCGGTACTTGAATGAGACAGGGAGAATGGAAGCGATTTGGAAAATATACTTCAGGATACCATCAAGGACATCTTCCCCACCTAGCAAGACAAGCCAACATTCAACTTCAGAAAATGCAACAAACCCCAGTAAGATGCTCCATGAGAAGATCATCCCCAAGATACATAATCATCAGATTCTCCAAGGTCGACATGAAAGAAAAAATGGCAGCCAGAGAGAAAGGCCAGGTCACCTACAAATGAAAACCCATCAGACTACAGAGGACCTCTTGGGGGAAACCCTATAAACTAGAAGAGATAGGGGGGCAAATATTCAACATTCTTAAAGAAAGAATTTTCAACCTAGAATTTCACATATGGCTAAACTAAGCTTCATAAGCAAAGGAGAAATAAGATCCTTTTCAGACAAGCAAATGCTGAAGGAATTTATTACCACCAGACCTGCCTTATCAGAGCTCCTGAAGGAAGTACTAAATATGGACAGGAAAAACTGTTACCAGTCACTACAAAAACACACTGAAGTACACAGACCAGTGACACTTTGAAGCAACCACATAAACAAATCTGCAAAATAACCAACTAGCATCATGATAACAAGATTTTTTTTTTTTTTTAGACAGGATCTCACTCTGTCACCCAGGCTGAGTGCAGTGGCACAATCACGGCTCACAGCAGCCTCGACCTGTCAGGCTCAAGCGATCCTCAGCCTGCCAAGTAGCTGGAGCTACAGGAACATGCAATATGCCCAGCAAATTTTTGTACTTTCAGTAGAGATGGGGTCTTGCTATGTTGTACGGGCTGGTCTTGAACTCTTGAATTCAAGTGATCTGCTCACCTGGGCCCCGCAAAGTGCTGGGATTACAGGCATGAGCCACTGTGCTCAGAAAGATGTACAATTTCTAGTTGGCATTCTTACTGCCCTAATATTAATGAGTTTTTTATTATGGGAAGAATTAAAATTTTGACATTGTGACGGGGCCTTCCTAAAGACCCAGAGCACTTCTGGATATTATTAGATAGAAAAATCTTTTGTAAATGATTATCCAGTGAATAGGATACTATACTGTCCATGACTTGGGGATTAAACTCCAAGAGAGGGTTTTGTGAAATGCGCATTATTTTGTAGCTGAGGAGGTAGCAGCTTCATCATAGACCTGGTGCCCATGAATCGGTTATTAGCCAAAGACATTCATGCCTTTCAGCCTCCCCATAAACTCAGCTATTTACTAGTTACTCCATAATCCCATTTCTCTCTTGTCAGCATTAAAAAAAAAAAAAACTTTATACTAGGTTTGCAATTAGTTGACTATAATATTACCAAGGAATCTGTCAGTAATTTATATAGCTGCTATTTACCAATGTAATCACATTTGCCTCTCTAGTGTAACATTTAAAAGAATGAGACAAATAGTTTTGGTCACTTACAATGTACTTTTAGTTTTTAGTTCTTTATCTTTGTAACATTTTTTTATTGAAGCATAACAAGAATTTGGAAAAATTCTCAAACACCAGGACATAGAATCACAGTAAATCACAATCTGCCCGACCCCATGATCCTTTTAGGCAATTAACTCCGATGACAACCACATTCTTACCTGAAACGATAGACAGATTTTGCTTGTCCTTGATATTATATTACTGGAATTATAAGATATGCATGTTTTTTGCCTCTGGCTTATTTCATCAAAATCTTTGTGAATTTTATACAAATTTATGTGCATAGTTGTATTTTGTTTGTTTTCACTTCCATAGAATACAAATATACCATGATTCATAAACTCATTTTATTGTATACAGAGCGTAAGTGATAATTCTAGAAAATGTCCTTTGTTGAAGGTATGTACACATTTATGTTTGGTATGATTGCAAATATGAGACATATGGTATAAATATGTTCAATACATACTATCAAAAAGTGTTCCAATGTGGTTTTTTTTTTAATGAAACTCTCGGCAGATTTAATTTTTTTAATTGTGGTAAAATATACTTAATATAAAATTTGTTATATTCAACTATTTGTATGTGTACAATTTATTGGCATCAATTACAACACAATGTTGTGCAACCGTTACTACCATCTTTTTCCAAAAATTTCCTCACCTAAACAGAAACACTGTACCCATTAAGCAATAACTTTCCATTTCTGCCTTTCCCCTGGTAATCTCTTGTACATTCTTTTTCAATGAATTTGCCTTGTCTGGATAATTCATATAAGTGGTATCATGTAATATTTTCCCAGGCAACTTACATCACTTAGCACAGTATTTTCAAGGTTCATTGATGCGGTAGCATGTATCAGAACATCATTTCTTTCTTGGACTGAATAATATATTCCATTGCATTCATATACCACATTTTCTTTATACATTCTTCTGTTGATGGACATTTGGGTTATTTCAATCTTTTGGCTATTGTAAATAATGCTGCAATGAACATTGGTATAAAAGTATCTGTTTGAGTCCCTGGGTATATATCTGAAAGTGGAATTACCAAGTTCTATGGTAATTGTCTAGAGGTATTTAGCTTTTTGAGACACCATCAAGCTATTTTTCACAGCAACTGCACTATTTACACTTCCATCAGAAATTTATGAGTGTTCTAATTTCGGCACATCCCGGACATTTGTTAGTTTCTTAATTAATTAAATACTTTTTATTATAACCATATTAGTAGGCATGAAGTAATATCTCATTGTGATTATGATTTCCATTTCCCTAATGATTAATGATGTTGAGAATCTTTTCATATGCTTATTGAACATTTATAAATATTATTTGAAGAAATGTAAACTTAAGCCAATTACAAAAATTTTATTGGATTGTCCCTTTGTTGTTGAATTGTAATTCTTTATATATTCTGGATATTGAATATTTATCAGATATATGATTTTCAAATATTTTCTCCCATCTTGTAGGTACTCTTTTCACTTTCTTGATAATGTCCTTTGTTGCACAAAAGATTCTAATTTTGTTAAATAATTTGTTAATTCTTTTGTTTCTTGTACTTTTGGTGTCATATCTAAGATTTTCTTGACAAATCTAAGGTTAAGAATATTTATCTGCATGATTTCCTTTTAGAATTTTATGATTTTGTCTCTTATATTCAAGTCCTTGACCCATTTTGAGTTCATTTTTTAATACAGCTTAACTTTTTTTTTCTGCATGTGGAAATTCAGTTACTGTAGCACCATTTGTTGAAGCCAGCGGTAATTATGAGTGTTTCAATTATTCCACATTCTCATAAAGATGTAGTGTTGTCTGTGTTTCTATTTTTCTGTTATGTAAGGGTTTTATACTTTGGTTATAATTTGTATTTAAATGTACAATTATATTTACTGTGAAGTTCAGTACCCTTTCATATGTTTATTGGACATTTGGATGTCCTATTTTATGAAGTGCATGTTCTAGCATTTGTCTCACTTTTCAAATGTGAAATGCTAATTTTTTATATACGTCGGATAAGAGGCTTTTGTGGCTTAATTTCTTATTCTCTTAATGGTGACTTTTGAAATTCTTAGTTGCATTATAGTAGAGTTTTTAATCTCTTTTCATTGTGATTAATCCTTTTCTGTTAAATTTTTTTGCTAGCCCAAATTCATAAAGGTATTTTTCTGTACTGTCTTCTAGCAGTGTTAATTTGTACATTTATATTTCCACTCAATTTGTATTTATTTTGTGTATAGTATAATTTAGGAATCTATTAATAGATTCTTTTTTGAAAATATCAATAAACATATAAGTGGCCCAGCAGCAATTATTGAAAAGGCCATTTTTCTCTTATTGTACTCTAGTGTTTCACTTTTATGTATCAGGCAACTGTATGTATGTGCAACTGCTTTTAAATACACTTTTACATTTTTTTGATCAGCTTGTCTATACTTCTACCAATTTTACACTGTGCTAATTACTAGAGCATTGCAATAAATCTTGATATAAATTGGAATGAGTCATTTAGCTTTCTTTTTCCTCTTGAACATAGTTTGGCTATGTAAGACCCTTCATATTTCTAAACTAATATTGGAAAGAATTTGCCAACCTCAACAAAACAATAGAAAATTATACCTAATTTTGATCAATATCACATTGAATCTAAATATTTAGAAAGAACTGTGATTTTTATAATGTTATGTATTTTCATAAACTCACATTGTATACCTGTACTTGTACAGGTTTGTTGTACATATGTATGTCGTGTATGTATATACACAAAAATATATTCTGCTATTTCTTACAGCACAGTTTTGCAGCATTTGGTGTCAATTTAAATATATTTTATTATAATTATTCTCAGTTATTTGATATTCTTAATTTTATTATGAATATTTTAAACTTTTATTTTCTAATTTTTATTGCATATAAGAAAAATTAATCTATATATTGACTTTTATACAACCAACATGCTAAATTTATTTATTGATTCTTATAGTTTGCCAATGGATGCTTTTGGATTTTTCATATATGTAATTGTATGATCTCTGAATAATGAGAGTTATTTCTTCCTTTTTAATCTTGTGGTCTTTATTTCTTTTTCTTTTATTACTACACTAAGTAGAACTTGTAATATCATTAATAGAAGTTGTAAGATCACGGACACTTATGGCATTTCTGATGTCAAAGGAAATACATTCAATTCACTGTAACTATAAAATTTACAGTATGTTTTTGGTTAATATTCTTCGTCATATTGTATAAATTTCCATCTACTTACACATTATCATGAAACATATTATTGATGGTTGGTTAATTTTATCAAATATTCTTCCTAAATATATCAATAATATGTTTTCTTTTTATTAATATGTAATAAATGCTATTCATTGATTGAAAAATATTAAGCTGCTCTCACATTCCTGTAATAAACCTTAATTGGCTTTGTGATATATTATCAGTTTTCATAAATATATGAATACAGTTGACCCTTTAACAACATAGGTTCGAGCTGCATGGGTCCACTTATATACAGATTTTCTTTTGCCACTGCCACACCTGAGACAGCAAAACCAAACCCTCCTCTGCCTTTTCCTCCTCAGCCTAAGTCAATATGAAGACAATGAGGATAAAGACCTTTAAACGATTCCACTTCCACTTAATGAATAATAAATATATTTTATGTTCCTTGTTTTTTTAATAAAATTTTATTTTCTCTAGCTTGATTTATTGTAAGAATACAGTATATAATACATATAACACAAAAAATATGTGTTAATCAACTGTTTACATTATCAGTAAGGCTTCTAGTCAACAGTATGCTATAAGTAGTAACATTTTGGGGGACTCAAAAGTTACACACAAATTTTCAATTGCATGGATGGGTCAGCATCCCTAACCTTCACATTGTTCAAGGGTCAGTTGTAAAATGATTTCATCAGTGTTGGTAATACATTATTCTGTGATTTTTTTTCTACTGATGTTCTTGCCAAAGTTTACTATAAAGAATATGATAGCTTTATAACAGGACATGTGAAGTGTTCTCATGCTTTTTATGTTCTCTAAAATACTTTTTGTAATATCAGTGCTATTTATTTTCTAAAAATTAGAAATAATTCATAGGGCACATCCTGTGTACCTCAAATTGTGTTGAGGGTATTAATGAATTCATTGTTTTACATAGATATAGGACTATTTAGGCTATTTCTTCTTCAGTCAGTTTCAACAAGTTTTTCTTTTATGATATATGCATATGTCATATAAAGTATCAAATATATTGGCCTGAAATAATTTTAATCTTGTTATCTTTAATTTATAAGAAAGACCTATAGTAATTATCCAGTTTTCATTAGTGATATTACAATGCATTTCTTTATTTGATTTTACTTTTTCTTTAAAAAAATTTCAAACATAAAAAAATGGTAATTTTGTATATATCCAGAAATCTACTATAATAATTATCAAGTCATGATCAATCTTGTTATTTTATCTATACTCCCACCCATTTTGAAACTGCACTGCCCATATTATTTTGAATTAAATCCCATGAATCTTATGATTTCATTTATACATATGTTTGTGTTTTTTTTTTTTTTTTTTGGCAGAGTCTCACTCACTCTGTTGCCCAAGCTGTAGCTAGAGTACAGTGGCATGATCTCAGCTCACTGGAACCTCTGCCTCCTGGGTTCAAGCAATTCTCCTGCCTCAGCCTACCAAGAAGCTGGCATTCTGGGAGTGGTGGCACATGCCTGTAATCCCAGCTACTCATGAGAATCACTTGAATCTGGAGGCAGAGGTTGCAGTGAGCCAAGATTGTGCCACTGCACCCCAGCCTAGGTGAAAAAGTGAGACTCCATCTTGAAAAAATAAATAAAAATAAATACATTAAAAAGTATGCAAATTCAACTTCCAGGGTGTTTGTCCATTTTCCTAACTTTTTAAAAAGTAATTCTTTTCTTATGTTACTTTTTCCTCTGTCATCGTGGTAGTTAGTTAACACTAGTAGGACCCCATGGGTTATGCTTCAGTGTTTATGCCTGTTTGTAGTTATTTCTTCCTGAATCCAAGCTTAGCTTATAACTCAAAGACTTTAGAATAGAATATAGCAAAAATATTGCTGTGCAATCCTAGCCTAGGCTTTAACAAAGTATAAAACTTCCACTTATGAACTCTTAGAAGTCCTAAAGTTTCACATGAGAATTCTAGATGAAACTGTGTAAAGAAAAAATATGAAGAGGTCATGTGGAGAGAGAGAACCTTGAGAACTGAAGAATCCAGACATTCCTCGAATCTAGCTCTTCTAGCCAGCCCTCCACCACCCAAATCTCCCTTGCTGAGGCACCAAAAAGCTAACGAAGCTGTTGCAGCCTTTCCAGTGACAGCAGGCACTGAAGTGAGCGTAGATAAGCCCACTGCCTCTGTAAAATCCTGACCCTCAAAATCATGAGAAATAACAAGTGATTGCTGTTTTAAGCCACAATATTTTAAAGGTAGTTTGTTCCATGGAAGAAGATTAACAAAAGATAGAATGACACCAGAAGAGGGGTGCATCAGCAACAAAATAACAAAATATGCAGCACTGGCTTTATGATCAGGTGGAAGTTATGGACTAAAAACCTTGAGGAAACTGTTAGAAAGAGCTAAAAACAAATGGACCTTAATGATATTGGCATAAAAATCAGTGAAGCTGCCACCTTCTTATGTGGAAGATAGCAAATGTGGCTAATAAACTTGCACATCTGGCTAAGAAAATTTCCGGGCAGAGTGGTGAATGCACCAAGTTGTTCCTTTAATTGCTTACAATAAAGAATGTGAGAAGTGAGATGAGCTAAAAGAGGAATTGCTGGAATTTTTTTTTCTCGATATGGCCTCAATCCATTCTAGTAGTGTAAAGGCAACATTCTATGGGTTGTTGGTTTCTCTGAAGGAAATGAAAGTAAGCAACAAGAAGGCATCCAGGGAGAAATCATTCCACAGAAGTAATAGGTAGCATTTCGGATGTTACGCTTTTATTAGCATCATCATATCTTAATAATGAGAGGACCTCTGGAGGTCTTTTAGCTCTTTGGAAACAGGTCCACTCATATTTGAAATATTGGAAGCTGATCCAGAGCAGAAGAATAAATTTCCCAATATCACACAAGCTGGTGAGAAGCAGAGCTGAAAATAAAATCTAATTTTCCTGGCATCCTTCCTGCTGCACAGCATTGAAGTTCTCTTCCTTTTGCAAAGTGAGACAGGGTAGTGATAGAGATATCTCAATGCTTAACTGTCAAACTGAACACAGGCTGCTTGATAGCGTCACAGGCAGAAATAATCTAAAGGGCTGAAATGAAGAGAGGAAAACAGTTCTCTGCAAGTGGCATCAACTTATTTGGTATTTTTTTCTCAGCTTATTGTTATAGACATGTTAATGGCAAATCTGAGAAGGTTCTTTTGTGAATCAGGTTATGGCTATGATTGTTCAAAAAGCTCATTACCAATTTATGAAAAGCAGCAAAACTCATTTTCTCTTAATGTGAAATCACTTCAGCCTGTCAGTAGAGAAAGAATTGTTGAAAAGTGAATTGACCACATACGGATCCATTCTTTCTTTTAAAAAAAAATGAAAAAGTCATCTAAGAGGAAAATATCTCTCAATAATGAGATATATGTAACACTCAGCCGGAGTTAAGCCCCAGTTAATATGGTTTTCTGAATTGGGCTACTTTTCTCATTTGCCTACTGTGGGTACCACACAGGTAGACTTCATAAACCTGAGTTATCTGTCTATTAAAGAGCAGCAGGGGCTCTTTGACTCAGGATTTCATTAAAACAACAAAAGGATTTTGGGGAATAACTGAACTCTCTGGAATTAGAGATACATAGTTTAATACATACATATTCTTTCCATAAATTGAATGACTTAGGTGATCAAAATGAGTTCTGATCACAATTCCTGGTTCCTCCACGTTAAGAAATAAACAATGATTGTTACCCATAGCGGCCGTAGAGATAGGTCTATGCTGAGTGACACTGTTTTTCTGTGTTCTGTCTGTGGTTCCTATGACCTCTCTCATGCTCTGTCACTTGGGATAGCTAGCTCTTATTCTAGAGTCTTTCAAAGTCTTATTTTTCACACCAGAGCATTTGGCCAAGGTTCAGCATTTAACCACTGTGTCTTTGTCTTTTTTTTTCCTATAGCTTTATCTTCCACTCTCCATTGAAAATCCCTGGATGTCTACTTAATTCATTAAAGTCAGGAGAGGTTGTGGGGCACTGCAGCTTTCTGATTATTTTAAGATTGGCTATCTGCATTATCTCTGCCATGATCATCATTGGTCTAATCCCTCACTTATTTGTTTATTTTTAAGGACTTAATTATTTTAGAGCAGTTTTCAGTTCATAGCAAAACTGAAAGGATGTAACCGGGATTTCCCATAAGTCCTCTGCCCCCTCACATGCAGAGCCTTTCATTATCAATATCCCCTACCAACATGGGACAGTTGTTACAAATGATGAACCTACATTGACATATCATAATCACCAAACTCCATAGTTTACATTACGGTTTACCCTCACTGCTGTACATTACATAAGTTGGAAAAATTTATAATGATATGTGCCACCATTAAGGTACAATGCAGAGTATTTTCCCTGCTCTAAAAATAGTCTCTGCTCTATGTATTCAACCTCTTCACCCCCAACTCTTGGCAACCACTGATCTTTTTACTGTTTTCATAATTTTGCCTTTTCCGGAATGTTGTATCATTGGAAATTTACAGATCGGCTTCTGCGACTAAGGAACATGCACTTAAGATTCTGACATGTTTTTTCATAGCTTGATAGTTCATTTCTTTTTAGTGCTGAATAACATTCTATTGTTTGGATGTAATGCAGGCTATTTATCCTTTCACCTTCTGAAGGATGGATATCTTGGTTGCTTTCCAAGTTTGGGCAATTAGCAATAAAGGTGCTTTAAGCATTCACACGCAGGCTTTTGTGTGAACAAGTATTTTCCATTTCTTTGGGTAAATACCAAGGAATGTGATTACGGGTTAGTATGGTAAGAGTATGTTTAGTTTTGTAAGAAACTGCCAAACTCTCTTCTAAAGAAGCTATACCATTTTGCATTTCCGCAAGCAACAAATGAAAGCTCCACCCCAGCATTTGGTCATGACGGTATTCTGGATTTTCCTGGATGCTAATAGATGTACTGCTCCTTTGTTTTTTGATAAATGAGTACATGTATCTTCAGAGGAGAAGTGTGCTAGTTGCTTACAGCAAGAGTATAAATCAACAACATCTTCATGAGGCAACAGTTGTATAATTTTAAGACATTAAGATAGATTTATAGTAAATTGATCATGAATATTTTATAGAATATAATGAAAAAATGGATACGTTTTAGATATAATTACAGATTCCAAAAGTATTGTTTGAAATGAGCCACTAACTCCATTATCCACTGAGGGCAATTTTATAAAAAATATGAGACCAATAACAATAATAACAAAAACAAAAACTTGATACCTATAGGTGTATTTACATTTTGAAAAGCTAGTAAATTTTATAGTTTTAAATCTAAAGTGCATTGCTCACTGATATATCTATTTGTGTGTGATCAGCAGACAGGTTTAACACTTTTTGGTTTGTATTTTTCTTCATATATATGATAATTCACTCAGTTGAGTGTTTCTAAGTGAACATCCATCATTTGTTAATATCTTATAAGGCCATGTAATCAGACAAGGCCTAATTCTTGAATCTGAATGCCTAAGATACGTGTTCTGGTGTGACCACAACTACACTTTCTAGGTATTTATTGAAAATGAGACTACCACATATCTGCATAAGAACCTTCAGGAGCATGCCATCAGGAAAAAAACAAAAAACAAAAACAAAACAAAACAAAACAAAAAAACAGTGTGAGAACAGTGACCAGCAAACTAGACTCCAGGAATCCCCTGAAACAAGTTTTCATCTCAGCACTTAAGAGAAGTCATTCTTTAAAATAATGTTATAAATTAAATTGTGCACTTGATTCTCTAGATTCTAATTATTCTAACTTTAAGCCATTAAACACACAGGTAACCATGACACTTCCATAATCTTTTCATTTTTTTTTATTGTACCTTAAGTTTTATGGTACATGTGCACAATGTGCAGGTTTGTTACATATGTATCCACGTGCCATGTTGGTGTGCTGCAACCATTAACTCATCATTTAGCATTAGGTGTATCTCCTGTATTTCCTAATGCTGTCCCTCCCCGCTCCCCCCACCCTACAACACCCTACACCCTACAACAGTCCCCGGAGTGTGATGTTCCCCTTCCATGGGTGTAACATGGATGATGGATGGATGGATGAGTGGATGATGGATAGATGGATGGATGAGTGGATGGGCAGATGGATGATGAATGGGTGAATGGATGATGGATGGGTGGGTGGATGGGTAGATGGATGGATGCATGGGTGGACATTAAGGTGGGTGGATGGATGGGTGGATGATGGATGGACGGGTGATTGAACGGGTGGATGGATAATAGATGGATGGATGATGGGTGGATGGATGTTCAAGTGAGTGGATGGATGGGTGGATGGTGGATATATCACGGATGATGGATAATGGGTGAGTGGATAGGTGGATGGGTGGGTGGAGGATGGATGAGTGGATGAGTGGATGGGTGGGTGTATAATGGATGAGTGGATGGGTGGATGGGTGGGTGGGTGATGGATGAGTGGATGGAGGATGGATGGATGCATGTATTCATGGATGGATGATGGATGGATGGATGATGGATGGATGGATGGATGGATGGTTATATCATGGATGATGGGTGGATAAATGGTACATAGGTGGATGGATGGATGGATGGATGTTCAGGTGGGTGGATGAATGAGTGAGCAAATATTTGGGTCATAAATGAAAAGTGTGTGATAAGTGAAGGGACAATGAGTCAATCAAAGGCCCAAACTGGGGCCATATCCTAGCAGAGTGTGGCCAATGAACAGAGGCCAGATCAAGCAGCCCCCAGGGTAGGGCTGGGCAGCTGTCAGAAACTCACCCTCTACAAGCCCAAGCCAGGGGAAAGACGGCAGCAAGACAAGGCTGCACAGCCTTGAGCCTCACCTGCCTGTGTGTGTGCATCTGTGTGTGGCTGTGTGTACACATGGAGTTGTGTGTCTGAGAGTTCCAGTGTGTGTTTCTAACTGTATGCAAACCTGTTTGAGTGTGCTCTCATGGGTGAATGTATGTGTGCATGTGGCTGTGTGTTGGGGCGTAGCTGTGCCTGTGGCATGTCGGTGTGTGCATGTGTCTGTCTGCCTGTCTGAAGTCTCTGTGTTTTCGGGTGTTGGATGTATCTGCATGTAAGCGTGTCTATATGTGCCTGCATGTGCTGGGCGTCCTCTCCACACCTTCATCCTGGGACCTTTCTCTGTTTTGAGTTCTCCCTCTTCCCTGTCAGTGCCGTGCTGGTAAAGATTTAACAACTGGCTCTGCATCAGGGCTTGGGAGAGCCCTGACTTTAGCATTTGCTGATATCCATGGTGTAAACCCAACCATGGCTGACTTGGAGCCCCCAAGGCACTGAAAGCAGCATTGGGAGGAGACACAGGAGCACAGCCAGCTCTCCGGAGCCTGTGTCACTGACCCCAGATGCTTCGGCCTGGCTCTGACTCCTCATGTATCAAAGCCCTCCTCACGTGGTTCTACCTTGGACCATAGGCTCAAGCACCTCCACGGTGGCCTGGGGCCTCTGATCTCTCTGCACAGTCAGGGGCCAGCCTGAACCGTCCAGGTGTGCTGGGTCACAGAACTCTACCCAGGGGTTCCAGGGGCAGGACAGGGCAGGGCTCTGCAGAGGAGAGGACCAGCAGCTCCCCAGGGTTGGCGCCTACAGGCCACAGCCCTGGAGCTAACTCTGTCCTGAGAGAGTGACCACCCCATGATCCCTCCCTGCCCCAGTGCCTCCAGGAAGCCCTCCCTGCCCTACCAGCCACCTCTCATCTTGCAGACAGCAGTGCATTCATCGTGGAACCCTCGAGTCTCTCCTTGAACGCGTGCCACACTGACTCGAACCCAGGGTGGGGCTGTGGGACACCACTGCTGATCCATTCTACAGAAAGTCTACTCTCCTCCACTCTGTTCCAAGCATCGTGCTAGATGCTGAGAGTACAGAGACAAATAAGGTCTATCCCCGCTCTCATGGAGCCCCCTAAAATGAGCCCCACCACTGCAAACTATCACTCCTTCAAGCTCAGCCTGGCCCCCGGCCAAGCTATATCCAGACCTGACAGCTGCATGTTAATAAGCCCCTCCCCTGCCATGGTCACAGAGCACACTGAGCAGCCCCACCTGGCCGGTGGGCGCACCACCCCTGCAGGCTGCCTAGATGAGGGACAGTCCTGCTCACCCCCCGGGCCCCCATCTCTCACGCACATACAGTCAGAGGCAGGACAGAGCTCAGCTCCCTCTGCCCGGGGCTGCCTGCCAGGTCAGAAAGCAGTGCCCCCACCTCAGTGGAGAGGGAGGAAGGGTGCGTGCCCTCGGCAGACAGTGTCCAGGGTGGGGGCGGGCCCTGGACTCTGCACAGATGGAGGAGGCCTCTTCACTCTTCTGTGTCCAGCGAGGTCAGATGGCCCCTGGCACAGTCTCCCTGCCTGTGAGTGTCTCACCATCTGTGCACAACCTTGGCCACCAGCTCTGCCCTGGGCCTGCCCCCAGCCTGGCCCTCCTCTTCCCCCACCTGTCATTAACCTTCTCCAGGGAGGGTTCGTCCAGCATAGCTCTGCCTGTAGCCTCTGTGGCTTCCCATTGCCCTCGAGACAAAGCCGGGACTCCTATGCAGCCAGCACAGACCGTCTCCTCTGTCCCGGCCCGGGCCTGGCTCTGCTCTCCACATAGACCGTCTCCTCTATCCTGGGCCTAGCCTGGCCCTGCCCCCCGCCCAGGCTCTGGACACATCCTTCCTCTCCCCTGGACACTCAGTGTGCGGCCTCAGCCCTGTCCTGGGTTCACGGCTCCACACGCCTGTGTGTAGCATGTTTTGCACTGCTCCTTGTAGACCATTCCTTCTTTCCACATGCACTCCGAGTGCCCGATCCATGCCAGGAAAGCCACAGGGAGCAAGAGTGCACGAGAGACAAAACCCATAAAACAGGGGGGTCACCTGCAGGGGAGACCTCGCTGGGGTGCTTAGGGAGAGACACAGGGGCCGGGGAGGGAGCCACGTGGACACAGGGAATCGTGTTCCAGGCAGCAAGTGCAAAGGCCCTGAGGCACCAGCTTCCAGCAGGCTGAGGAAGAGCCTGAGGGGCAAGGCAGCCACGTGGGGTGAGGCCGTGGAAGATGTGCTTGGGAGAAGACAGGGCTGCCAGGCTGCAGGGTGGGCATGCTGGGTGTGTGAATTCCATAGGATGGGCTTCTGGGAGCAGCCCACAGAGTGCCTGGCCCAGTGATACTGATACCTAATCGGGCTTCCCATGTGCAGGCCCCGCCCTACATACACATTCATGCACCACAGTTATGCAATCTTCACAGCTCCCCCACTAGGCCCATTTTGCAGATAAATAAGCGGAAGCAGAGAGGTGAAGTCGAAGGCCCAGGGCCAAGCAGCAGGCAAGGGCAGAGATGGAAAGCAAACCCAGGCAGGCGACTCTGCATTCACCCACCTGCCCCACCCCACTGTGGCTTGGTCCCCAGGAACAGGGATGCATCCTCCTCCTCCCTGAGCCTGGCCCCAGACCAGTGAGGCCCCATCTGCGTGGATCATGAGGTGACAGCTTAGCACCCCACAGCATCCAGAGACCTCCCAGGAACTCGCTGAACTGGAGGGGCCTAATGAACCTTCGTCCTCCAGGGTCTATAGGCTCTGAACTCACCAATTCATTTCTTCATTCCCTCACTCATTCACTCACTCATTCACTCACCTACTAACTCATTCACTCACTCATTCACTCACTCACTCATTCACTCATTCATTCACTAACTCATTCATTCACTCACTCACTCACTCATTTACTCACTCATTCACTCATTCATTTGTTCACTCATTCACTCACTCTTTCACTCATTCACTCACTCACTCATTCACTCATTCATTCGCTCACTCACTCATTCACTCACTCATTCACTCATTCACTCATTCATTCACTCATTCACTTGTTCACTCATTCATTCACTCATTCATTCACTCATTCACTTGTTCACTCATTCATTCACTCATTCATTCATTCACTCACTCACTCATTCACTCATTCATTCATTCACTCACTCACTCATTCACTTGTTCACTTATTCACTTGCTCACTCACTCACTCACCCGCTCGTTTGTTCATTCATCCATTCACTCACTCATTCACTCACTCATCCATTCGTTCATTCATTCATTCACTCATTCACTCACTCATTCACTCACTCATTCACTCACTCATTTGTTCACTCACTCATTCACTCATTCATTCATTTGCTCACTCATTCATTCGCTCAATAACTCATTCACTCACTCACTCATTCACTTGTTCACTTATTCACTTGCTCACTCACTCACTCACTCGCTCATTTTTTCATTCACCCATTCACTCACTCACTCAGTCATTCACTCACTCATTCACTCTTTCACTCACTCCTTCACTCACTCATCTACTTCACAAATCTAGCCTAGCCCTACCTACTCCCTGGGGCCAAGCTAAAAGTGCTGAAATGCATCATTGTTGTCCCACCATGGGGACATCTCAGGCTGGTGCTCGTGGACACAGACAGGGACAAGGAGGGAGGCCCAGGGATATCTGAGCTCTGAGGAGACCTCTCTGCTGGGCAGAGTCAAAGGGCACTCCCCTGCTCGGTGGGATGGCAGCCCTCTCTACCCTGTAGGGCCACAGTGTCCATTCCTGTCCCAGGTGTCTGAGGGACACAGAGACCCTGTGGTTTCCTGCCTGGCCCCACATCCTGCTCTGTGTCCCTGCCTGAGAAAAGAGGAGTCACCTGACAGTGGTTACAGCGATGGCACGCAGCCTGCCTGCCATTCCAGCCAGCATCAGAGACTGCTGAGCTCAAGGGGCCAGCAGACAGACTACGGCAGGAGTTGGCTGTGCCTGACAGGCCCTCGGACAGACGGAGGCGGGCAGGGGCTGGTCAGGCCAGACCTCAGGCAGGGACGTGGAGCCAGGGTCTCTGGAGCCAAGACGGGCTGGGAACGAGAGAGGGTTAGCTGTCCTTGCCTCAGCCCACGGGGGAGGGGGTGGCTGAAAGGGGCTGGAGATGTGGTCACTGAGGGGTCCCAGACACCAGACAAGCCAGAAGCCTAAAGCAGAGGGAGCCCCGCGCCCCACAGGACAGCCCAGGGAGACTGCAGACATCGGAGCTGGGGTCCTGCCTGGCTCATCACTCCTGGCTGCACAGGCTTGGGGTAATGGTGACAGCCAGCCCATCTGGAGCAGTTACTGAGTGCCAAGCCCACACCTGGCCTCACCATCTTTGACTCACTCGAGCCTCATAACAACCGGTGAGGTCTCCATGGTTCCCATTCAGTTAACTAAAGCTCAGAGAGGCCAACGGTCTCCTACAAAGGGGGCTATGAGCCCACCACAGGTGGGGAGCCAAGAGCCCCTGCTCCCTGCCCCTCCAATCCCTTACCGAGGAAACGCGACACATAAACATTCCCTATGGACATTCCCTAAGGAGGCCCAGACCCTGCCACTTCACTAGTGGGGTCCTGGGCCCGAGACCCTGTGGGATGATCAGGCCAGCCCCAGGAGCCTTCCCTGCGAAGCTTGAAGTGCCCCGCCCCATGTGCCCAAGGAGGCCAGCCTAAGGAGTGACGAGGGCTCCAGGCATGCCCTGCCTGCCTCTCCCTGGCCCATGGCCTTGGGCAGCTCAGCTCACCCTCAACCCACTGCCTCCCTGACCACCTATAGGCCCCGGTCCTCATCCCCACACAGGTGTGTGTGTTTACAGCAGTATGCATGTGTGTGGTGTGTGCTGTGTGTGGTACGTTTGCATGTATGATGCATATGCCGTGTGTGGTATGTGTGGTGTGTTTGCATGTCTGATGCATGTGCCATGTGTGCTGTGTGGGGTGTGTTTGCATGTATGATGCATGTGCTGTGTGTGGCATATGATGTGTGTGGTGTGTTGAAGGTATGAGGTATGTGCTGGGTGTGTGGCATATGCCATGAGTGGTGTGTGTGCTGTGTGTGTTGTGTTGCGTGTATGATACATGTGCTGTGCATGGTGTATGTGATGTGTGTGGTGTGTTGCTTGTATGCTGTGTGTGCTGTGTGTGTCATGCGATGTGTGTGGTGTTTTGCATGTCTGATGCATGTGCCATGTGTGGTGTCCATGGTGTGTGTGGTGTGTTTGCATGTATGCTGCACCTGTTGTATGATGTCTGCATGAGTGTGTGGCACGTGTGTTGTTCTCCATCAGAGCACCCCCTTCCTCAGGGATTGGGGCATTTACACCCCTAGAATAGACCCCCCATCCCACCCTTCTCCCCCAGATCTCTCAGACCCCTGGACTGAGCTATGGGGAGCCTGCCTGCAGCTCCCTCCCCACCCTCCACTGGACCAGCCCCTCCCCAGAACCTAGAGCCTGTTCCCCTGCCTGGGATCAGGTCTTGGGGCCTGGAGGGTCAACACAGAGGCCCTCTGCTGTCTCCCAGCCTGGAGCCTTGTGGGAAAGAAGTAGCTGGTTGCTGTGGCAACCTGCACATGGGCCCTCCCCTCCTCCCCACTGGCTAAGCCTCCGGGGTCTGCCCACACCTCTCCCAGGTGGGCAGGGAGAGAAACTCGAAATCTCTGATGCACTGAGACCTGCAGCTTCACTGCCAGGAGGCCAGGGTCTCCGAAATGAACAATCCCAGAGGGGAGGCAGAGTCCTCCTGCCCCAGTGGCCTGGGACAGTGGCACGGCACTCCCTGCCCTCAGTCCATCATACACACAGGGATGCCTGCCCTGAACCCCTCAGGGACCCCCACCCGTAGATCTGTCCTCCAAAATCCTCTCAAACCCCCACAGTCACTGCCTCCTCCTGCCCTACACCCTTTAAGTAAACTCAAACAGCACAAAGAACTAATTAAGGCAAGGTGACTCCATGACTCCAGAGCTCCATGGGACCCTGGGGACACCCCACATGCAGAGTGGGCTTGGGGAGCAGGGTCTGCTCTCAAGGTCTTGGGTCTGTGAGACCGTCTCCCACATGTGGGCCCCAGTCCCTGACAGAACCCACAGGCATCCTCAGCTCTGTCTCCACACTCCAGGTGGTCAGGAAGACACAGTCCTCACCCCCGGCCTTCCCAGACCACGCAACCCTCGACTCCGCAAGGAGTGACAAGGACCCTTCCCTTCTGTAACCTGCCGCTGGGCCCCCAGGGCGAGGCACCCTGAGAGGATGCCTCTCTGCCCAGCCTCGCTCTCCACGCTCCACACACCAGCCTGTCCCTCAGCCCCTTAGGCTGGTGCCCAAGGCAGCTCCCATGAGAAACCTCCCCCCAAAAATAAAGGAAGTCCCTGCTTTTCTTCTCTCTTTGGTCTTCACAACCTGGGGAACTTGCAGCCTGGGTGCTGCTGGAGGCAAGGGCGCCAACCACCCTGCCCCACCACCCCCGGTACACAGCAGAGCCCATGTGCAGCTCCAGGCTGGGCTCCGAGCTAACAGGCAGGCCAGCAAGTGCGAAGGGCCTCTCTCAGCTCCCGCTCAACTGGGAGCCTCCGCAGGCAGCAGGGTCAGGAAACGGGGCACCCTGCTGACCCCCCACCCTCACTCAGGGGCCCTCATCTTGTGGGGGCTCCAGGACAAGGCCCTGCCCCTGCCCAGGGGCACAGACGGTGAGAGCAGGAGGCCAGGCCAAGGTGTCAGAAACCACCCCCACCTGGACGGAGGAGAAATCCCGCTCCTACAGAGAGCAGGGGCTGAGTGAGAGAGGGGAGTGGCAGGACAGTGTGAAGGGAGGGCAAATATCCCTGCCCGTGTGTGGGTGCTCCTGGAGGCCTCTGCCCATGAACATGCATACACAACACACCACACACACACAACACACTTACAAACCACTCACACAAACCACACAACACAAAGCCTGAGGTGAGCACAGTCTTCCCAAGACACCCAGCATGGCCCCAGGAAGATTGATGGTTTGACAAGGGCAAGTGAGGGGGGAGGAAATGCCTGTTTAGACAGATGAATGGATGGGTGACAGATGATGGGTAGATAATGGACGGGTGAATGGATAATGGATGGGTGGATGGATGATGGATGGGTGGGTGGATGGGTAGATGGATGGATGCATGGGTTGATGGATGGATGGATGCATGTGTCGATGGAGGTTAAGGTGGGTGGATGTATGGGTGGATGATAGGTGGTTGCATGGGTGTAACATGGATGATGGATGGATGGATGAGTGGATGATGGATAGATGGATGGATGAGTGGATGGGCAGATGGATGATGAATGGGTGAATGGATGATGGATGGGTGGGTGGATGGGTAGATGGATGGATGCATGGGTGGACATTAAGGTGGGTGGATGGATGGGTGGATGATGGATGGACGGGTGATTGAACGGGTGGATGGATAATAGATGGATGGATGATGGGTGGATGGATGTTCAAGTGAGTGGATGGATGGGTGGATGGTGGATATATCACGGATGATGGATAATGGATGAGTGGATAGGTGGATGGGTGGGTGGAGGATGGATGAGTGGATGAGTGGATGGGTGGGTGTATAATGGATGAGTGGATGGGTGGATGGGTGGGTGGGTGATGGATGAGTGGATGGAGGATGGATGGATGGATGGATGGATGGATGGATGGATGGATGATGGATGGATGGATGGATGGATGGTTATATCATGGATGATGGGTGGATAAATGGTACATAGGTGGATGGATGGATGGATGGATGTTCAGGTGGGTGGATGAATGAGTGAGCAAATATTTGGGTCATAAATGAAAAGTGTGTGATAAGTGAAGGGACAATGAGTCAATCAAAGGCCCAAACTGGGGCCATATCCTAGCAGAGTGTGGCCAATGAACAGAGGCCAGATCAAGCAGCCCCCAGGGTAGGGCTGGGCAGCTGTCAGAAACTCACCCTCTACAAGCCCAAGCCAGGGGAAAGACGGCAGCAAGACAAGGCTGCACAGCCTTGAGCCTCACCTGCCTGTGTGTGTGCATCTGTGTGTGGCTGTGTGTACACATGGAGTTGTGTGTCTGAGAGTTCCAGTGTGTGTTTCTAACTGTATGCAAACCTGTTTGAGTGTGCTCTCATGGGTGAATGTATGTGTGCATGTGGCTGTGTGTTGGGGCGTAGCTGTGCCTGTGGCATGTCGGTGTGTGCATGTGTCTGTCTGCCTGTCTGAAGTCTCTGTGTTTTCGGGTGTTGGATGTATCTGCATGTAAGCGTGTCTATATGTGCCTGCATGTGCTGGGCGTCCTCTCCACACCTTCATCCTGGGACCTTTCTCTGTTTTGAGTTCTCCCTCTTCCCTGTCAGTGCCGTGCTGGTAAAGATTTAACAACTGGCTCTGCATCAGGGCTTGGGAGAGCCCTGACTTTAGCATTTGCTGATATCCATGGTGTAAACCCAACCATGGCTGACTTGGAGCCCCCAAGGCACTGAAAGCAGCATTGGGAGGAGACACAGGAGCACAGCCAGCTCTCCGGAGCCTGTGTCACTGACCCCAGATGCTTCGGCCTGGCTCTGACTCCTCATGTATCAAAGCCCTCCTCACGTGGTTCTACCTTGGACCATAGGCTCAAGCACCTCCACGGTGGCCTGGGGCCTCTGATCTCTCTGCACAGTCAGGGGCCAGCCTGAACCGTCCAGGTGTGCTGGGTCACAGAACTCTACCCAGGGGTTCCAGGGGCAGGACAGGGCAGGGCTCTGCAGAGGAGAGGACCAGCAGCTCCCCAGGGTTGGCGCCTACAGGCCACAGCCCTGGAGCTAACTCTGTCCTGAGAGAGTGACCACCCCATGATCCCTCCCTGCCCCAGTGCCTCCAGGAAGCCCTCCCTGCCCTACCAGCCACCTCTCATCTTGCAGACAGCAGTGCATTCATCGTGGAACCCTCGAGTCTCTCCTTGAACGCGTGCCACACTGACTCGAACCCAGGGTGGGGCTGTGGGACACCACTGCTGATCCATTCTACAGAAAGTCTACTCTCCTCCACTCTGTTCCAAGCATCGTGCTAGATGCTGAGAGTACAGAGACAAATAAGGTCTATCCCCGCTCTCATGGAGCCCCCTAAAATGAGCCCCACCACTGCAAACTATCACTCCTTCAAGCTCAGCCTGGCCCCCGGCCAAGCTATATCCAGACCTGACAGCTGCATGTTAATAAGCCCCTCCCCTGCCATGGTCACAGAGCACACTGAGCAGCCCCACCTGGCCGGTGGGCGCACCACCCCTGCAGGCTGCCTAGATGAGGGACAGTCCTGCTCACCCCCCGGGCCCCCATCTCTCACGCACATACAGTCAGAGGCAGGACAGAGCTCAGCTCCCTCTGCCCGGGGCTGCCTGCCAGGTCAGAAAGCAGTGCCCCCACCTCAGTGGAGAGGGAGGAAGGGTGCGTGCCCTCGGCAGACAGTGTCCAGGGTGGGGGCGGGCCCTGGACTCTGCACAGATGGAGGAGGCCTCTTCACTCTTCTGTGTCCAGCGAGGTCAGATGGCCCCTGGCACAGTCTCCCTGCCTGTGAGTGTCTCACCATCTGTGCACAACCTTGGCCACCAGCTCTGCCCTGGGCCTGCCCCCAGCCTGGCCCTCCTCTTCCCCCACCTGTCATTAACCTTCTCCAGGGAGGGTTCGTCCAGCATAGCTCTGCCTGTAGCCTCTGTGGCTTCCCATTGCCCTCGAGACAAAGCCGGGACTCCTATGCAGCCAGCACAGACCGTCTCCTCTGTCCCGGCCCGGGCCTGGCTCTGCTCTCCACATAGACCGTCTCCTCTATCCTGGGCCTAGCCTGGCCCTGCCCCCCGCCCAGGCTCTGGACACATCCTTCCTCTCCCCTGGACACTCAGTGTGCGGCCTCAGCCCTGTCCTGGGTTCACGGCTCCACACGCCTGTGTGTAGCATGTTTTGCACTGCTCCTTGTAGACCATTCCTTCTTTCCACATGCACTCCGAGTGCCCGATCCATGCCAGGAAAGCCACAGGGAGCAAGAGTGCACGAGAGACAAAACCCATAAAACAGGGGGGTCACCTGCAGGGGAGACCTCGCTGGGGTGCTTAGGGAGAGACACAGGGGCCGGGGAGGGAGCCACGTGGACACAGGGAATCGTGTTCCAGGCAGCAAGTGCAAAGGCCCTGAGGCACCAGCTTCCAGCAGGCTGAGGAAGAGCCTGAGGGGCAAGGCAGCCACGTGGGGTGAGGCCGTGGAAGATGTGCTTGGGAGAAGACAGGGCTGCCAGGCTGCAGGGTGGGCATGCTGGGTGTGTGAATTCCATAGGATGGGCTTCTGGGAGCAGCCCACAGAGTGCCTGGCCCAGTGATACTGATACCTAATCGGGCTTCCCATGTGCAGGCCCCGCCCTACATACACATTCATGCACCACAGTTATGCAATCTTCACAGCTCCCCCACTAGGCCCATTTTGCAGATAAATAAGCGGAAGCAGAGAGGTGAAGTCGAAGGCCCAGGGCCAAGCAGCAGGCAAGGGCAGAGATGGAAAGCAAACCCAGGCAGGCGACTCTGCATTCACCCACCTGCCCCACCCCACTGTGGCTTGGTCCCCAGGAACAGGGATGCATCCTCCTCCTCCCTGAGCCTGGCCCCAGACCAGTGAGGCCCCATCTGCGTGGATCATGAGGTGACAGCTTAGCACCCCACAGCATCCAGAGACCTCCCAGGAACTCGCTGAACTGGAGGGGCCTAATGAACCTTCGTCCTCCAGGGTCTATAGGCTCTGAACTCACCAATTCATTTCTTCATTCCCTCACTCATTCACTCACTCATTCACTCACCTACTAACTCATTCACTCACTCATTCACTCACTCACTCATTCACTCATTCATTCACTAACTCATTCATTCACTCACTCACTCACTCATTTACTCACTCATTCACTCATTCATTTGTTCACTCATTCACTCACTCTTTCACTCATTCACTCACTCACTCATTCACTCATTCATTCGCTCACTCACTCATTCACTCATTCACTCATTCATTCACTCATTCACTTGTTCACTCATTCATTCACTCATTCATTCACTCATTCACTTGTTCACTCATTCATTCACTCATTCATTCATTCACTCACTCACTCATTCACTCATTCATTCATTCACTCACTCACTCATTCACTTGTTCACTTATTCACTTGCTCACTCACTCACTCACCCGCTCGTTTGTTCATTCATCCATTCACTCACTCATTCACTCACTCATCCATTCGTTCATTCATTCATTCACTCATTCACTCACTCATTCACTCACTCATTCACTCACTCATTTGTTCACTCACTCATTCACTCATTCATTCATTTGCTCACTCATTCATTCGCTCAATAACTCATTCACTCACTCACTCATTCACTTGTTCACTTATTCACTTGCTCACTCACTCACTCACTCGCTCATTTTTTCATTCACCCATTCACTCACTCACTCAGTCATTCACTCACTCATTCACTCTTTCACTCACTCCTTCACTCACTCATCTACTTCACAAATCTAGCCTAGCCCTACCTACTCCCTGGGGCCAAGCTAAAAGTGCTGAAATGCATCATTGTTGTCCCACCATGGGGACATCTCAGGCTGGTGCTCGTGGACACAGACAGGGACAAGGAGGGAGGCCCAGGGATATCTGAGCTCTGAGGAGACCTCTCTGCTGGGCAGAGTCAAAGGGCACTCCCCTGCTCGGTGGGATGGCAGCCCTCTCTACCCTGTAGGGCCACAGTGTCCATTCCTGTCCCAGGTGTCTGAGGGACACAGAGACCCTGTGGTTTCCTGCCTGGCCCCACATCCTGCTCTGTGTCCCTGCCTGAGAAAAGAGGAGTCACCTGACAGTGGTTACAGCGATGGCACGCAGCCTGCCTGCCATTCCAGCCAGCATCAGAGACTGCTGAGCTCAAGGGGCCAGCAGACAGACTACGGCAGGAGTTGGCTGTGCCTGGCAGGCCCTCGGACAGACGGAGGCGGGCAGGGGCTGGTCAGGCCAGACCTCAGGCAGGGACGTGGAGCCAGGGTCTCTGGAGCCAAGACGGGCTGGGAACGAGAGAGGGTTAGCTGTCCTTGCCTCAGCCCACGGGGGAGGGGGTGGCTGAAAGGGGCTGGAGATGTGGTCACTGAGGGGTCCCAGACACCAGACAAGCCAGAAGCCTAAAGCAGAGGGAGCCCCGCGCCCCACAGGACAGCCCAGGGAGACTGCAGACATCGGAGCTGGGGTCCTGCCTGGCTCATCACTCCTGGCTGCACAGGCTTGGGGTAATGGTGACAGCCAGCCCATCTGGAGCAGTTACTGAGTGCCAAGCCCACACCTGGCCTCACCATCTTTGACTCACTCGAGCCTCATAACAACCGGTGAGGTCTCCATGGTTCCCATTCAGTTAACTAAAGCTCAGAGAGGCCAACGGTCTCCTACAAAGGGGGCTATGAGCCCACCACAGGTGGGGAGCCAAGAGCCCCTGCTCCCTGCCCCTCCAATCCCTTACCGAGGAAACGCGACACATAAACATTCCCTATGGACATTCCCTAAGGAGGCCCAGACCCTGCCACTTCACTAGTGGGGTCCTGGGCCCGAGACCCTGTGGGATGATCAGGCCAGCCCCAGGAGCCTTCCCTGCGAAGCTTGAAGTGCCCCGCCCCATGTGCCCAAGGAGGCCAGCCTAAGGAGTGACGAGGGCTCCAGGCATGCCCTGCCTGCCTCTCCCTGGCCCATGGCCTTGGGCAGCTCAGCTCACCCTCAACCCACTGCCTCCCTGACCACCTATAGGCCCCGGTCCTCATCCCCACACAGGTGTGTGTGTTTACAGCAGTATGCATGTGTGTGGTGTGTGCTGTGTGTGGTACGTTTGCATGTATGATGCATATGCCGTGTGTGGTATGTGTGGTGTGTTTGCATGTCTGATGCATGTGCCATGTGTGCTGTGTGGGGTGTGTTTGCATGTATGATGCATGTGCTGTGTGTGGCATATGATGTGTGTGGTGTGTTGAAGGTATGAGGTATGTGCTGGGTGTGTGGCATATGCCATGAGTGGTGTGTGTGCTGTGTGTGTTGTGTTGCGTGTATGATACATGTGCTGTGCATGGTGTATGTGATGTGTGTGGTGTGTTGCTTGTATGCTGTGTGTGCTGTGTGTGTCATGCGATGTGTGTGGTGTTTTGCATGTCTGATGCATGTGCCATGTGTGGTGTCCATGGTGTGTGTGGTGTGTTTGCATGTATGCTGCACCTGTTGTATGATGTCTGCATGAGTGTGTGGCACGTGTGTTGTTCTCCATCAGAGCACCCCCTTCCTCAGGGATTGGGGCATTTACACCCCTAGAATAGACCCCCCATCCCACCCTTCTCCCCCAGATCTCTCAGACCCCTGGACTGAGCTATGGGGAGCCTGCCTGCAGCTCCCTCCCCACCCTCCACTGGACCAGCCCCTCCCCAGAACCTAGAGCCTGTTCCCCTGCCTGGGATCAGGTCTTGGGGCCTGGAGGGTCAACACAGAGGCCCTCTGCTGTCTCCCAGCCTGGAGCCTTGTGGGAAAGAAGTAGCTGGTTGCTGTGGCAACCTGCACATGGGCCCACCCCTCCTCCCCACTGGCTAAGCCTCCGGGGTCTGCCCACACCTCTCCCAGGTGGGCAGGGAGAGAAACTCGAAATCTCTGATGCACTGAGACCTGCAGCTTCACTGCCAGGAGGCCAGGGTCTCCGAAATGAACAATCCCAGAGGGGAGGCAGAGTCCTCCTGCCCCAGTGGCCTGGGACAGTGGCACGGCACTCCCTGCCCTCAGTCCATCATACACACAGGGATGCCTGCCCTGAACCCCTCAGGGACCCCCACCCGTAGATCTGTCCTCCAAAATCCTCTCAAACCCCCACAGTCACTGCCTCCTCCTGCCCTACACCCTTTAAGTAAACTCAAACAGCACAAAGAACTAATTAAGGCAAGGTGACTCCATGACTCCAGAGCTCCATGGGACCCTGGGGACACCCCACATGCAGAGTGGGCTTGGGGAGCAGGGTCTGCTCTCAAGGTCTTGGGTCTGTGAGACCGTCTCCCACATGTGGGCCCCAGTCCCTGACAGAACCCACAGGCATCCTCAGCTCTGTCTCCACACTCCAGGTGGTCAGGAAGACACAGTCCTCACCCCCGGCCTTCCCAGACCACGCAACCCTCGACTCCGCAAGGAGTGACAAGGACCCTTCCCTTCTGTAACCTGCCGCTGGGCCCCCAGGGCGAGGCACCCTGAGAGGATGCCTCTCTGCCCAGCCTCGCTCTCCACGCTCCACACACCAGCCTGTCCCTCAGCCCCTTAGGCTGGTGCCCAAGGCAGCTCCCATGAGAAACCTCCCCCCAAAAATAAAGGAAGTCCCTGCTTTTCTTCTCTCTTTGGTCTTCACAACCTGGGGAACTTGCAGCCTGGGTGCTGCTGGAGGCAAGGGCGCCAACCACCCTGCCCCACCACCCCCGGTACACAGCAGAGCCCATGTGCAGCTCCAGGCTGGGCTCCGAGCTAACAGGCAGGCCAGCAAGTGCGAAGGGCCTCTCTCAGCTCCCGCTCAACTGGGAGCCTCCGCAGGCAGCAGGGTCAGGAAACGGGGCACCCTGCTGACCCCCCACCCTCACTCAGGGGCCCTCATCTTGTGGGGGCTCCAGGACAAGGCCCTGCCCCTGCCCAGGGGCACAGACGGTGAGAGCAGGAGGCCAGGCCAAGGTGTCAGAAACCACCCCCACCTGGACGGAGGAGAAATCCCGCTCCTACAGAGAGCAGGGGCTGAGTGAGAGAGGGGAGTGGCAGGACAGTGTGAAGGGAGGGCAAATATCCCTGCCCGTGTGTGGGTGCTCCTGGAGGCCTCTGCCCATGAACATGCATACACAACACACCACACACACACAACACACTTACAAACCACTCACACAAACCACACAACACAAAGCCTGAGGTGAGCACAGTCTTCCCAAGACACCCAGCATGGCCCCAGGAAGATTGATGGTTTGACAAGGGCAAGTGAGGGGGGAGGAAATGCCTGTTTAGACAGATGAATGGATGGGTGACAGATGATGGGTAGATAATGGACGGGTGAATGGATAATGGATGGGTGGATGGATGATGGATGGGTGGGTGGATGGGTAGATGGATGGATGCATGGGTTGATGGATGGATGGATGCATGTGTCGATGGAGGTTAAGGTGGGTGGATGTATGGGTGGATGATAGGTGGTTGCATGGGTGTAACATGGATGATGGATGGATGGATGAGTGGATGATGGATAGATGGATGGATGAGTGGATAGGCAGATGGATGATGAATGGGTGAATGGATGATGGATGGGTGGGTGGATGGGTAGATGGATGGATGCATGGGTGGACATTAAGGTGGGTGGATGGATGGGTGGATGATGGATGGACGGGTGATTGAACGGGTGGATGGATAATAGATGGATGGATGATGGGTGGATGGATGTTCAAGTGAGTGGATGGATGGGTGGATGGTGGATATATCACGGATGATGGATAATGGATGAGTGGATAGGTGGATGGGTGGGTGGATGATGGATGAGTGGATGAGTGGATGGGTGGGTGTATAATGGATGAGTGGATGGGTGGATGGGTGGGTGGGTGATGGATGAGTGGATGGAGGATGGATGGATGCATGTATGCATGGATGGAGGATGGATGGATGGATGGATGGATGGATGGATGGATGGATGATGGATGGATGGATGGATGGATGGTTATATCATGGATGATGGGTGGATAAATGGTACATAGGTGGATGGATGGATGGATGGATGTTCAGGTGGGTGGATGAATGAGTGAGCAAATATTTGGGTCATAAATGAAAAGTGTGTGATAAGTGAAGGGACAATGAGTCAATCAAAGGCCCAAACTGGGGCCATATCCTAGCAGAGTGTGGCCAATGAACAGAGGCCAGATCAAGCAGCCCCCAGGGTAGGGCTGGGCAGCTGTCAGAAACTCACCCTCTACAAGCCCAAGCCAGGGGAAAGACGGCAGCAAGACAAGGCTGCACAGCCTTGAGCCTCACCTGCCTGTGTGTGTGCATCTGTGTGTGGCTGTGTGTACACATGGAGTTGTGTGTCTGAGAGTTCCAGTGTGTGTTTCTAACTGTATGCAAACCTGTTTGAGTGTGCTCTCATGGGTGAATGTATGTGTGCATGTGGCTGTGTGTTGGGGCGTAGCTGTGCCTGTGGCATGTCGGTGTGTGCATGTGTCTGTCTGCCTGTCTGAAGTCTCTGTGTTTTCGGGTGTTGGATGTATCTGCATGTAAGCGTGTCTATATGTGCCTGCATGTGCTGGGCGTCCTCTCCACACCTTCATCCTGGGACCTTTCTCTGTTTTGAGTTCTCCCTCTTCCCTGTCAGTGCCGTGCTGGTAAAGATTTAACAACTGGCTCTGCATCAGGGCTTGGGAGAGCCCTGACTTTAGCATTTGCTGATATCCATGGTGTAAACCCAACCATGGCTGACTTGGAGCCCCCAAGGCACTGAAAGCAGCATTGGGAGGAGACACAGGAGCACAGCCAGCTCTCCGGAGCCTGTGTCACTGACCCCAGATGCTTCGGCCTGGCTCTGACTCCTCATGTATCAAAGCCCTCCTCACGTGGTTCTACCTTGGACCATAGGCTCAAGCACCTCCACGGTGGCCTGGGGCCTCTGATCTCTCTGCACAGTCAGGGGCCAGCCTGAACCGTCCAGGTGTGCTGGGTCACAGAACTCTACCCAGGGGTTCCAGGGGCAGGACAGGGCAGGGCTCTGCAGAGGAGAGGACCAGCAGCTCCCCAGGGTTGGCGCCTACAGGCCACAGCCCTGGAGCTAACTCTGTCCTGAGAGAGTGACCACCCCATGATCCCTCCCTGCCCCAGTGCCTCCAGGAAGCCCTCCCTGCCCTACCAGCCACCTCTCATCTTGCAGACAGCAGTGCATTCATCGTGGAACCCTCGAGTCTCTCCTTGAACGCGTGCCACACTGACTCGAACCCAGGGTGGGGCTGTGGGACACCACTGCTGATCCATTCTACAGAAAGTCTACTCTCCTCCACTCTGTTCCAAGCATCGTGCTAGATGCTGAGAGTACAGAGACAAATAAGGTCTATCCCCGCTCTCATGGAGCCCCCTAAAATGAGCCCCACCACTGCAAACTATCACTCCTTCAAGCTCAGCCTGGCCCCCGGCCAAGCTATATCCAGACCTGACAGCTGCATGTTAATAAGCCCCTCCCCTGCCATGGTCACAGAGCACACTGAGCAGCCCCACCTGGCCGGTGGGCGCACCACCCCTGCAGGCTGCCTAGATGAGGGACAGTCCTGCTCACCCCCCGGGCCCCCATCTCTCACGCACATACAGTCAGAGGCAGGACAGAGCTCAGCTCCCTCTGCCCGGGGCTGCCTGCCAGGTCAGAAAGCAGTGCCCCCACCTCAGTGGAGAGGGAGGAAGGGTGCGTGCCCTCGGCAGACAGTGTCCAGGGTGGGGGCGGGCCCTGGACTCTGCACAGATGGAGGAGGCCTCTTCACTCTTCTGTGTCCAGCGAGGTCAGATGGCCCCTGGCACAGTCTCCCTGCCTGTGAGTGTCTCACCATCTGTGCACAACCTTGGCCACCAGCTCTGCCCTGGGCCTGCCCCCAGCCTGGCCCTCCTCTTCCCCCACCTGTCATTAACCTTCTCCAGGGAGGGTTCGTCCAGCATAGCTCTGCCTGTAGCCTCTGTGGCTTCCCATTGCCCTCGAGACAAAGCCGGGACTCCTATGCAGCCAGCACAGACCGTCTCCTCTGTCCCGGCCCGGGCCTGGCTCTGCTCTCCACATAGACCGTCTCCTCTATCCTGGGCCTAGCCTGGCCCTGCCCCCCGCCCAGGCTCTGGACACATCCTTCCTCTCCCCTGGACACTCAGTGTGCGGCCTCAGCCCTGTCCTGGGTTCACGGCTCCACACGCCTGTGTGTAGCATGTTTTGCACTGCTCCTTGTAGACCATTCCTTCTTTCCACATGCACTCCGAGTGCCCGATCCATGCCAGGAAAGCCACAGGGAGCAAGAGTGCACGAGAGACAAAACCCATAAAACAGGGGGGTCACCTGCAGGGGAGACCTCGCTGGGGTGCTTAGGGAGAGACACAGGGGCCGGGGAGGGAGCCACGTGGACACAGGGAATCGTGTTCCAGGCAGCAAGTGCAAAGGCCCTGAGGCACCAGCTTCCAGCAGGCTGAGGAAGAGCCTGAGGGGCAAGGCAGCCACGTGGGGTGAGGCCGTGGAAGATGTGCTTGGGAGAAGACAGGGCTGCCAGGCTGCAGGGTGGGCATGCTGGGTGTGTGAATTCCATAGGATGGGCTTCTGGGAGCAGCCCACAGAGTGCCTGGCCCAGTGATACTGATACCTAATCGGGCTTCCCATGTGCAGGCCCCGCCCTACATACACATTCATGCACCACAGTTATGCAATCTTCACAGCTCCCCCACTAGGCCCATTTTGCAGATAAATAAGCGGAAGCAGAGAGGTGAAGTCGAAGGCCCAGGGCCAAGCAGCAGGCAAGGGCAGAGATGGAAAGCAAACCCAGGCAGGCGACTCTGCATTCACCCACCTGCCCCACCCCACTGTGGCTTGGTCCCCAGGAACAGGGATGCATCCTCCTCCTCCCTGAGCCTGGCCCCAGACCAGTGAGGCCCCATCTGCGTGGATCATGAGGTGACAGCTTAGCACCCCACAGCATCCAGAGACCTCCCAGGAACTCGCTGAACTGGAGGGGCCTAATGAACCTTCGTCCTCCAGGGTCTATAGGCTCTGAACTCACCAATTCATTTCTTCATTCCCTCACTCATTCACTCACTCATTCACTCACCTACTAACTCATTCACTCACTCATTCACTCACTCACTCATTCACTCATTCATTCACTAACTCATTCATTCACTCACTCACTCACTCATTTACTCACTCATTCACTCATTCATTTGTTCACTCATTCACTCACTCTTTCACTCATTCACTCACTCACTCATTCACTCATTCATTCGCTCACTCACTCATTCACTCATTCACTCATTCATTCACTCATTCACTTGTTCACTCATTCATTCACTCATTCATTCACTCATTCACTTGTTCACTCATTCATTCACTCATTCATTCATTCACTCACTCACTCATTCACTCATTCATTCATTCACTCACTCACTCATTCACTTGTTCACTTATTCACTTGCTCACTCACTCACTCACCCGCTCGTTTGTTCATTCATCCATTCACTCACTCATTCACTCACTCATCCATTCGTTCATTCATTCATTCACTCATTCACTCACTCATTCACTCACTCATTCACTCACTCATTTGTTCACTCACTCATTCACTCATTCATTCATTTGCTCACTCATTCATTCGCTCAATAACTCATTCACTCACTCACTCATTCACTTGTTCACTTATTCACTTGCTCACTCACTCACTCACTCGCTCATTTTTTCATTCACCCATTCACTCACTCACTCAGTCATTCACTCACTCATTCACTCTTTCACTCACTCCTTCACTCACTCATCTACTTCACAAATCTAGCCTAGCCCTACCTACTCCCTGGGGCCAAGCTAAAAGTGCTGAAATGCATCATTGTTGTCCCACCATGGGGACATCTCAGGCTGGTGCTCGTGGACACAGACAGGGACAAGGAGGGAGGCCCAGGGATATCTGAGCTCTGAGGAGACCTCTCTGCTGGGCAGAGTCAAAGGGCACTCCCCTGCTCGGTGGGATGGCAGCCCTCTCTACCCTGTAGGGCCACAGTGTCCATTCCTGTCCCAGGTGTCTGAGGGACACAGAGACCCTGTGGTTTCCTGCCTGGCCCCACATCCTGCTCTGTGTCCCTGCCTGAGAAAAGAGGAGTCACCTGACAGTGGTTACAGCGATGGCACGCAGCCTGCCTGCCATTCCAGCCAGCATCAGAGACTGCTGAGCTCAAGGGGCCAGCAGACAGACTACGGCAGGAGTTGGCTGTGCCTGACAGGCCCTCGGACAGACGGAGGCGGGCAGGGGCTGGTCAGGCCAGACCTCAGGCAGGGACGTGGAGCCAGGGTCTCTGGAGCCAAGACGGGCTGGGAACGAGAGAGGGTTAGCTGTCCTTGCCTCAGCCCACGGGGGAGGGGGTGGCTGAAAGGGGCTGGAGATGTGGTCACTGAGGGGTCCCAGACACCAGACAAGCCAGAAGCCTAAAGCAGAGGGAGCCCCGCGCCCCACAGGACAGCCCAGGGAGACTGCAGACATCGGAGCTGGGGTCCTGCCTGGCTCATCACTCCTGGCTGCACAGGCTTGGGGTAATGGTGACAGCCAGCCCATCTGGAGCAGTTACTGAGTGCCAAGCCCACACCTGGCCTCACCATCTTTGACTCACTCGAGCCTCATAACAACCGGTGAGGTCTCCATGGTTCCCATTCAGTTAACTAAAGCTCAGAGAGGCCAACGGTCTCCTACAAAGGGGGCTATGAGCCCACCACAGGTGGGGAGCCAAGAGCCCCTGCTCCCTGCCCCTCCAATCCCTTACCGAGGAAACGCGACACATAAACATTCCCTATGGACATTCCCTAAGGAGGCCCAGACCCTGCCACTTCACTAGTGGGGTCCTGGGCCCGAGACCCTGTGGGATGATCAGGCCAGCCCCAGGAGCCTTCCCTGCGAAGCTTGAAGTGCCCCGCCCCATGTGCCCAAGGAGGCCAGCCTAAGGAGTGACGAGGGCTCCAGGCATGCCCTGCCTGCCTCTCCCTGGCCCATGGCCTTGGGCAGCTCAGCTCACCCTCAACCCACTGCCTCCCTGACCACCTATAGGCCCCGGTCCTCATCCCCACACAGGTGTGTGTGTTTACAGCAGTATGCATGTGTGTGGTGTGTGCTGTGTGTGGTACGTTTGCATGTATGATGCATATGCCGTGTGTGGTATGTGTGGTGTGTTTGCATGTCTGATGCATGTGCCATGTGTGCTGTGTGGGGTGTGTTTGCATGTATGATGCATGTGCTGTGTGTGGCATATGATGTGTGTGGTGTGTTGAAGGTATGAGGTATGTGCTGGGTGTGTGGCATATGCCATGAGTGGTGTGTGTGCTGTGTGTGTTGTGTTGCGTGTATGATACATGTGCTGTGCATGGTGTATGTGATGTGTGTGGTGTGTTGCTTGTATGCTGTGTGTGCTGTGTGTGTCATGCGATGTGTGTGGTGTTTTGCATGTCTGATGCATGTGCCATGTGTGGTGTCCATGGTGTGTGTGGTGTGTTTGCATGTATGCTGCACCTGTTGTATGATGTCTGCATGAGTGTGTGGCACGTGTGTTGTTCTCCATCAGAGCACCCCCTTCCTCAGGGATTGGGGCATTTACACCCCTAGAATAGACCCCCCATCCCACCCTTCTCCCCCAGATCTCTCAGACCCCTGGACTGAGCTATGGGGAGCCTGCCTGCAGCTCCCTCCCCACCCTCCACTGGACCAGCCCCTCCCCAGAACCTAGAGCCTGTTCCCCTGCCTGGGATCAGGTCTTGGGGCCTGGAGGGTCAACACAGAGGCCCTCTGCTGTCTCCCAGCCTGGAGCCTTGTGGGAAAGAAGTAGCTGGTTGCTGTGGCAACCTGCACATGGGCCCTCCCCTCCTCCCCACTGGCTAAGCCTCCGGGGTCTGCCCACACCTCTCCCAGGTGGGCAGGGAGAGAAACTCGAAATCTCTGATGCACTGAGACCTGCAGCTTCACTGCCAGGAGGCCAGGGTCTCCGAAATGAACAATCCCAGAGGGGAGGCAGAGTCCTCCTGCCCCAGTGGCCTGGGACAGTGGCACGGCACTCCCTGCCCTCAGTCCATCATACACACAGGGATGCCTGCCCTGAACCCCTCAGGGACCCCCACCCGTAGATCTGTCCTCCAAAATCCTCTCAAACCCCCACAGTCACTGCCTCCTCCTGCCCTACACCCTTTAAGTAAACTCAAACAGCACAAAGAACTAATTAAGGCAAGGTGACTCCATGACTCCAGAGCTCCATGGGACCCTGGGGACACCCCACATGCAGAGTGGGCTTGGGGAGCAGGGTCTGCTCTCAAGGTCTTGGGTCTGTGAGACCGTCTCCCACATGTGGGCCCCAGTCCCTGACAGAACCCACAGGCATCCTCAGCTCTGTCTCCACACTCCAGGTGGTCAGGAAGACACAGTCCTCACCCCCGGCCTTCCCAGACCACGCAACCCTCGACTCCGCAAGGAGTGACAAGGACCCTTCCCTTCTGTAACCTGCCGCTGGGCCCCCAGGGCGAGGCACCCTGAGAGGATGCCTCTCTGCCCAGCCTCGCTCTCCACGCTCCACACACCAGCCTGTCCCTCAGCCCCTTAGGCTGGTGCCCAAGGCAGCTCCCATGAGAAACCTCCCCCCAAAAATAAAGGAAGTCCCTGCTTTTCTTCTCTCTTTGGTCTTCACAACCTGGGGAACTTGCAGCCTGGGTGCTGCTGGAGGCAAGGGCGCCAACCACCCTGCCCCACCACCCCCGGTACACAGCAGAGCCCATGTGCAGCTCCAGGCTGGGCTCCGAGCTAACAGGCAGGCCAGCAAGTGCGAAGGGCCTCTCTCAGCTCCCGCTCAACTGGGAGCCTCCGCAGGCAGCAGGGTCAGGAAACGGGGCACCCTGCTGACCCCCCACCCTCACTCAGGGGCCCTCATCTTGTGGGGGCTCCAGGACAAGGCCCTGCCCCTGCCCAGGGGCACAGACGGTGAGAGCAGGAGGCCAGGCCAAGGTGTCAGAAACCACCCCCACCTGGACGGAGGAGAAATCCCGCTCCTACAGAGAGCAGGGGCTGAGTGAGAGAGGGGAGTGGCAGGACAGTGTGAAGGGAGGGCAAATATCCCTGCCCGTGTGTGGGTGCTCCTGGAGGCCTCTGCCCATGAACATGCATACACAACACACCACACACACACAACACACTTACAAACCACTCACACAAACCACACAACACAAAGCCTGAGGTGAGCACAGTCTTCCCAAGACACCCAGCATGGCCCCAGGAAGATTGATGGTTTGACAAGGGCAAGTGAGGGGGGAGGAAATGCCTGTTTAGACAGATGAATGGATGGGTGACAGATGATGGGTAGATAATGGACGGGTGAATGGATAATGGATGGGTGGATGGATGATGGATGGGTGGGTGGATGGGTAGATGGATGGATGCATGGGTTGATGGATGGATGGATGCATGTGTCGATGGAGGTTAAGGTGGGTGGATGTATGGGTGGATGATAGGTGGTTGCATGGGTGTAACATGGATGATGGATGGATGGATGAGTGGATGATGGATAGATGGATGGATGAGTGGATGGGCAGATGGATGATGAATGGGTGAATGGATGATGGATGGGTGGGTGGATGGGTAGATGGATGGATGCATGGGTGGACATTAAGGTGGGTGGATGGATGGGTGGATGATGGATGGACGGGTGATTGAACGGGTGGATGGATAATAGATGGATGGATGATGGGTGGATGGATGTTCAAGTGAGTGGATGGATGGGTGGATGGTGGATATATCACGGATGATGGATAATGGATGAGTGGATAGGTGGATGGGTGGGTGGAGGATGGATGAGTGGATGAGTGGATGGGTGGGTGTATAATGGATGAGTGGATGGGTGGATGGGTGGGTGGGTGATGGATGAGTGGATGGAGGATGGATGGATGGATGGATGGATGGATGGATGGATGGATGATGGATGGATGGATGGATGGATGGTTATATCATGGATGATGGGTGGATAAATGGTACATAGGTGGATGGATGGATGGATGGATGTTCAGGTGGGTGGATGAATGAGTGAGCAAATATTTGGGTCATAAATGAAAAGTGTGTGATAAGTGAAGGGACAATGAGTCAATCAAAGGCCCAAACTGGGGCCATATCCTAGCAGAGTGTGGCCAATGAACAGAGGCCAGATCAAGCAGCCCCCAGGGTAGGGCTGGGCAGCTGTCAGAAACTCACCCTCTACAAGCCCAAGCCAGGGGAAAGACGGCAGCAAGACAAGGCTGCACAGCCTTGAGCCTCACCTGCCTGTGTGTGTGCATCTGTGTGTGGCTGTGTGTACACATGGAGTTGTGTGTCTGAGAGTTCCAGTGTGTGTTTCTAACTGTATGCAAACCTGTTTGAGTGTGCTCTCATGGGTGAATGTATGTGTGCATGTGGCTGTGTGTTGGGGCGTAGCTGTGCCTGTGGCATGTCGGTGTGTGCATGTGTCTGTCTGCCTGTCTGAAGTCTCTGTGTTTTCGGGTGTTGGATGTATCTGCATGTAAGCGTGTCTATATGTGCCTGCATGTGCTGGGCGTCCTCTCCACACCTTCATCCTGGGACCTTTCTCTGTTTTGAGTTCTCCCTCTTCCCTGTCAGTGCCGTGCTGGTAAAGATTTAACAACTGGCTCTGCATCAGGGCTTGGGAGAGCCCTGACTTTAGCATTTGCTGATATCCATGGTGTAAACCCAACCATGGCTGACTTGGAGCCCCCAAGGCACTGAAAGCAGCATTGGGAGGAGACACAGGAGCACAGCCAGCTCTCCGGAGCCTGTGTCACTGACCCCAGATGCTTCGGCCTGGCTCTGACTCCTCATGTATCAAAGCCCTCCTCACGTGGTTCTACCTTGGACCATAGGCTCAAGCACCTCCACGGTGGCCTGGGGCCTCTGATCTCTCTGCACAGTCAGGGGCCAGCCTGAACCGTCCAGGTGTGCTGGGTCACAGAACTCTACCCAGGGGTTCCAGGGGCAGGACAGGGCAGGGCTCTGCAGAGGAGAGGACCAGCAGCTCCCCAGGGTTGGCGCCTACAGGCCACAGCCCTGGAGCTAACTCTGTCCTGAGAGAGTGACCACCCCATGATCCCTCCCTGCCCCAGTGCCTCCAGGAAGCCCTCCCTGCCCTACCAGCCACCTCTCATCTTGCAGACAGCAGTGCATTCATCGTGGAACCCTCGAGTCTCTCCTTGAACGCGTGCCACACTGACTCGAACCCAGGGTGGGGCTGTGGGACACCACTGCTGATCCATTCTACAGAAAGTCTACTCTCCTCCACTCTGTTCCAAGCATCGTGCTAGATGCTGAGAGTACAGAGACAAATAAGGTCTATCCCCGCTCTCATGGAGCCCCCTAAAATGAGCCCCACCACTGCAAACTATCACTCCTTCAAGCTCAGCCTGGCCCCCGGCCAAGCTATATCCAGACCTGACAGCTGCATGTTAATAAGCCCCTCCCCTGCCATGGTCACAGAGCACACTGAGCAGCCCCACCTGGCCGGTGGGCGCACCACCCCTGCAGGCTGCCTAGATGAGGGACAGTCCTGCTCACCCCCCGGGCCCCCATCTCTCACGCACATACAGTCAGAGGCAGGACAGAGCTCAGCTCCCTCTGCCCGGGGCTGCCTGCCAGGTCAGAAAGCAGTGCCCCCACCTCAGTGGAGAGGGAGGAAGGGTGCGTGCCCTCGGCAGACAGTGTCCAGGGTGGGGGCGGGCCCTGGACTCTGCACAGATGGAGGAGGCCTCTTCACTCTTCTGTGTCCAGCGAGGTCAGATGGCCCCTGGCACAGTCTCCCTGCCTGTGAGTGTCTCACCATCTGTGCACAACCTTGGCCACCAGCTCTGCCCTGGGCCTGCCCCCAGCCTGGCCCTCCTCTTCCCCCACCTGTCATTAACCTTCTCCAGGGAGGGTTCGTCCAGCATAGCTCTGCCTGTAGCCTCTGTGGCTTCCCATTGCCCTCGAGACAAAGCCGGGACTCCTATGCAGCCAGCACAGACCGTCTCCTCTGTCCCGGCCCGGGCCTGGCTCTGCTCTCCACATAGACCGTCTCCTCTATCCTGGGCCTAGCCTGGCCCTGCCCCCCGCCCAGGCTCTGGACACATCCTTCCTCTCCCCTGGACACTCAGTGTGCGGCCTCAGCCCTGTCCTGGGTTCACGGCTCCACACGCCTGTGTGTAGCATGTTTTGCACTGCTCCTTGTAGACCATTCCTTCTTTCCACATGCACTCCGAGTGCCCGATCCATGCCAGGAAAGCCACAGGGAGCAAGAGTGCACGAGAGACAAAACCCATAAAACAGGGGGGTCACCTGCAGGGGAGACCTCGCTGGGGTGCTTAGGGAGAGACACAGGGGCCGGGGAGGGAGCCACGTGGACACAGGGAATCGTGTTCCAGGCAGCAAGTGCAAAGGCCCTGAGGCACCAGCTTCCAGCAGGCTGAGGAAGAGCCTGAGGGGCAAGGCAGCCACGTGGGGTGAGGCCGTGGAAGATGTGCTTGGGAGAAGACAGGGCTGCCAGGCTGCAGGGTGGGCATGCTGGGTGTGTGAATTCCATAGGATGGGCTTCTGGGAGCAGCCCACAGAGTGCCTGGCCCAGTGATACTGATACCTAATCGGGCTTCCCATGTGCAGGCCCCGCCCTACATACACATTCATGCACCACAGTTATGCAATCTTCACAGCTCCCCCACTAGGCCCATTTTGCAGATAAATAAGCGGAAGCAGAGAGGTGAAGTCGAAGGCCCAGGGCCAAGCAGCAGGCAAGGGCAGAGATGGAAAGCAAACCCAGGCAGGCGACTCTGCATTCACCCACCTGCCCCACCCCACTGTGGCTTGGTCCCCAGGAACAGGGATGCATCCTCCTCCTCCCTGAGCCTGGCCCCAGACCAGTGAGGCCCCATCTGCGTGGATCATGAGGTGACAGCTTAGCACCCCACAGCATCCAGAGACCTCCCAGGAACTCGCTGAACTGGAGGGGCCTAATGAACCTTCGTCCTCCAGGGTCTATAGGCTCTGAACTCACCAATTCATTTCTTCATTCCCTCACTCATTCACTCACTCATTCACTCACCTACTAACTCATTCACTCACTCATTCACTCACTCACTCATTCACTCATTCATTCACTAACTCATTCATTCACTCACTCACTCACTCATTTACTCACTCATTCACTCATTCATTTGTTCACTCATTCACTCACTCTTTCACTCATTCACTCACTCACTCATTCACTCATTCATTCGCTCACTCACTCATTCACTCATTCACTCATTCATTCACTCATTCACTTGTTCACTCATTCATTCACTCATTCATTCACTCATTCACTTGTTCACTCATTCATTCACTCATTCATTCATTCACTCACTCACTCATTCACTCATTCATTCATTCACTCACTCACTCATTCACTTGTTCACTTATTCACTTGCTCACTCACTCACTCACCCGCTCGTTTGTTCATTCATCCATTCACTCACTCATTCACTCACTCATCCATTCGTTCATTCATTCATTCACTCATTCACTCACTCATTCACTCACTCATTCACTCACTCATTTGTTCACTCACTCATTCACTCATTCATTCATTTGCTCACTCATTCATTCGCTCAATAACTCATTCACTCACTCACTCATTCACTTGTTCACTTATTCACTTGCTCACTCACTCACTCACTCGCTCATTTTTTCATTCACCCATTCACTCACTCACTCAGTCATTCACTCACTCATTCACTCTTTCACTCACTCCTTCACTCACTCATCTACTTCACAAATCTAGCCTAGCCCTACCTACTCCCTGGGGCCAAGCTAAAAGTGCTGAAATGCATCATTGTTGTCCCACCATGGGGACATCTCAGGCTGGTGCTCGTGGACACAGACAGGGACAAGGAGGGAGGCCCAGGGATATCTGAGCTCTGAGGAGACCTCTCTGCTGGGCAGAGTCAAAGGGCACTCCCCTGCTCGGTGGGATGGCAGCCCTCTCTACCCTGTAGGGCCACAGTGTCCATTCCTGTCCCAGGTGTCTGAGGGACACAGAGACCCTGTGGTTTCCTGCCTGGCCCCACATCCTGCTCTGTGTCCCTGCCTGAGAAAAGAGGAGTCACCTGACAGTGGTTACAGCGATGGCACGCAGCCTGCCTGCCATTCCAGCCAGCATCAGAGACTGCTGAGCTCAAGGGGCCAGCAGACAGACTACGGCAGGAGTTGGCTGTGCCTGGCAGGCCCTCGGACAGACGGAGGCGGGCAGGGGCTGGTCAGGCCAGACCTCAGGCAGGGACGTGGAGCCAGGGTCTCTGGAGCCAAGACGGGCTGGGAACGAGAGAGGGTTAGCTGTCCTTGCCTCAGCCCACGGGGGAGGGGGTGGCTGAAAGGGGCTGGAGATGTGGTCACTGAGGGGTCCCAGACACCAGACAAGCCAGAAGCCTAAAGCAGAGGGAGCCCCGCGCCCCACAGGACAGCCCAGGGAGACTGCAGACATCGGAGCTGGGGTCCTGCCTGGCTCATCACTCCTGGCTGCACAGGCTTGGGGTAATGGTGACAGCCAGCCCATCTGGAGCAGTTACTGAGTGCCAAGCCCACACCTGGCCTCACCATCTTTGACTCACTCGAGCCTCATAACAACCGGTGAGGTCTCCATGGTTCCCATTCAGTTAACTAAAGCTCAGAGAGGCCAACGGTCTCCTACAAAGGGGGCTATGAGCCCACCACAGGTGGGGAGCCAAGAGCCCCTGCTCCCTGCCCCTCCAATCCCTTACCGAGGAAACGCGACACATAAACATTCCCTATGGACATTCCCTAAGGAGGCCCAGACCCTGCCACTTCACTAGTGGGGTCCTGGGCCCGAGACCCTGTGGGATGATCAGGCCAGCCCCAGGAGCCTTCCCTGCGAAGCTTGAAGTGCCCCGCCCCATGTGCCCAAGGAGGCCAGCCTAAGGAGTGACGAGGGCTCCAGGCATGCCCTGCCTGCCTCTCCCTGGCCCATGGCCTTGGGCAGCTCAGCTCACCCTCAACCCACTGCCTCCCTGACCACCTATAGGCCCCGGTCCTCATCCCCACACAGGTGTGTGTGTTTACAGCAGTATGCATGTGTGTGGTGTGTGCTGTGTGTGGTACGTTTGCATGTATGATGCATATGCCGTGTGTGGTATGTGTGGTGTGTTTGCATGTCTGATGCATGTGCCATGTGTGCTGTGTGGGGTGTGTTTGCATGTATGATGCATGTGCTGTGTGTGGCATATGATGTGTGTGGTGTGTTGAAGGTATGAGGTATGTGCTGGGTGTGTGGCATATGCCATGAGTGGTGTGTGTGCTGTGTGTGTTGTGTTGCGTGTATGATACATGTGCTGTGCATGGTGTATGTGATGTGTGTGGTGTGTTGCTTGTATGCTGTGTGTGCTGTGTGTGTCATGCGATGTGTGTGGTGTTTTGCATGTCTGATGCATGTGCCATGTGTGGTGTCCATGGTGTGTGTGGTGTGTTTGCATGTATGCTGCACCTGTTGTATGATGTCTGCATGAGTGTGTGGCACGTGTGTTGTTCTCCATCAGAGCACCCCCTTCCTCAGGGATTGGGGCATTTACACCCCTAGAATAGACCCCCCATCCCACCCTTCTCCCCCAGATCTCTCAGACCCCTGGACTGAGCTATGGGGAGCCTGCCTGCAGCTCCCTCCCCACCCTCCACTGGACCAGCCCCTCCCCAGAACCTAGAGCCTGTTCCCCTGCCTGGGATCAGGTCTTGGGGCCTGGAGGGTCAACACAGAGGCCCTCTGCTGTCTCCCAGCCTGGAGCCTTGTGGGAAAGAAGTAGCTGGTTGCTGTGGCAACCTGCACATGGGCCCTCCCCTCCTCCCCACTGGCTAAGCCTCCGGGGTCTGCCCACACCTCTCCCAGGTGGGCAGGGAGAGAAACTCGAAATCTCTGATGCACTGAGACCTGCAGCTTCACTGCCAGGAGGCCAGGGTCTCCGAAATGAACAATCCCAGAGGGGAGGCAGAGTCCTCCTGCCCCAGTGGCCTGGGACAGTGGCACGGCACTCCCTGCCCTCAGTCCATCATACACACAGGGATGCCTGCCCTGAACCCCTCAGGGACCCCCACCCGTAGATCTGTCCTCCAAAATCCTCTCAAACCCCCACAGTCACTGCCTCCTCCTGCCCTACACCCTTTAAGTAAACTCAAACAGCACAAAGAACTAATTAAGGCAAGGTGACTCCATGACTCCAGAGCTCCATGGGACCCTGGGGACACCCCACATGCAGAGTGGGCTTGGGGAGCAGGGTCTGCTCTCAAGGTCTTGGGTCTGTGAGACCGTCTCCCACATGTGGGCCCCAGTCCCTGACAGAACCCACAGGCATCCTCAGCTCTGTCTCCACACTCCAGGTGGTCAGGAAGACACAGTCCTCACCCCCGGCCTTCCCAGACCACGCAACCCTCGACTCCGCAAGGAGTGACAAGGACCCTTCCCTTCTGTAACCTGCCGCTGGGCCCCCAGGGCGAGGCACCCTGAGAGGATGCCTCTCTGCCCAGCCTCGCTCTCCACGCTCCACACACCAGCCTGTCCCTCAGCCCCTTAGGCTGGTGCCCAAGGCAGCTCCCATGAGAAACCTCCCCCCAAAAATAAAGGAAGTCCCTGCTTTTCTTCTCTCTTTGGTCTTCACAACCTGGGGAACTTGCAGCCTGGGTGCTGCTGGAGGCAAGGGCGCCAACCACCCTGCCCCACCACCCCCGGTACACAGCAGAGCCCATGTGCAGCTCCAGGCTGGGCTCCGAGCTAACAGGCAGGCCAGCAAGTGCGAAGGGCCTCTCTCAGCTCCCGCTCAACTGGGAGCCTCCGCAGGCAGCAGGGTCAGGAAACGGGGCACCCTGCTGACCCCCCACCCTCACTCAGGGGCCCTCATCTTGTGGGGGCTCCAGGACAAGGCCCTGCCCCTGCCCAGGGGCACAGACGGTGAGAGCAGGAGGCCAGGCCAAGGTGTCAGAAACCACCCCCACCTGGACGGAGGAGAAATCCCGCTCCTACAGAGAGCAGGGGCTGAGTGAGAGAGGGGAGTGGCAGGACAGTGTGAAGGGAGGGCAAATATCCCTGCCCGTGTGTGGGTGCTCCTGGAGGCCTCTGCCCATGAACATGCATACACAACACACCACACACACACAACACACTTACAAACCACTCACACAAACCACACAACACAAAGCCTGAGGTGAGCACAGTCTTCCCAAGACACCCAGCATGGCCCCAGGAAGATTGATGGTTTGACAAGGGCAAGTGAGGGGGGAGGAAATGCCTGTTTAGACAGATGAATGGATGGGTGACAGATGATGGGTAGATAATGGACGGGTGAATGGATAATGGATGGGTGGATGGATGATGGATGGGTGGGTGGATGGGTAGATGGATGGATGCATGGGTTGATGGATGGATGGATGCATGTGTCGATGGAGGTTAAGGTGGGTGGATGTATGGGTGGATGATAGGTGGTTGCATGGGTGTAACATGGATGATGGATGGATGGATGAGTGGATGATGGATAGATGGATGGATGAGTGGATAGGCAGATGGATGATGAATGGGTGAATGGATGATGGATGGGTGGGTGGATGGGTAGATGGATGGATGCATGGGTGGACATTAAGGTGGGTGGATGGATGGGTGGATGATGGATGGACGGGTGATTGAACGGGTGGATGGATAATAGATGGATGGATGATGGGTGGATGGATGTTCAAGTGAGTGGATGGATGGGTGGATGGTGGATATATCACGGATGATGGATAATGGATGAGTGGATAGGTGGATGGGTGGGTGGAGGATGGATGAGTGGATGAGTGGATGGGTGGGTGTATAATGGATGAGTGGATGGGTGGATGGGTGGGTGGGTGATGGATGAGTGGATGGAGGATGGATGGATGCATGTATGCATGGATGGAGGATGGATGGATGGATGGATGGATGGATGGATGGATGGATGGATGATGGATGGATGGATGGATGGTTATATCATGGATGATGGGTGGATAAATGGTACATAGGTGGATGGATGGATGGATGGATGTTCAGGTGGGTGGATGAATGAGTGAGCAAATATTTGGGTCATAAATGAAAAGTGTGTGATAAGTGAAGGGACAATGAGTCAATCAAAGGCCCAAACTGGGGCCATATCCTAGCAGAGTGTGGCCAATGAACAGAGGCCAGATCAAGCAGCCCCCAGGGTAGGGCTGGGCAGCTGTCAGAAACTCACCCTCTACAAGCCCAAGCCAGGGGAAAGACGGCAGCAAGACAAGGCTGCACAGCCTTGAGCCTCACCTGCCTGTGTGTGTGCATCTGTGTGTGGCTGTGTGTACACATGGAGTTGTGTGTCTGAGAGTTCCAGTGTGTGTTTCTAACTGTATGCAAACCTGTTTGAGTGTGCTCTCATGGGTGAATGTATGTGTGCATGTGGCTGTGTGTTGGGGCGTAGCTGTGCCTGTGGCATGTCGGTGTGTGCATGTGTCTGTCTGCCTGTCTGAAGTCTCTGTGTTTTCGGGTGTTGGATGTATCTGCATGTAAGCGTGTCTATATGTGCCTGCATGTGCTGGGCGTCCTCTCCACACCTTCATCCTGGGACCTTTCTCTGTTTTGAGTTCTCCCTCTTCCCTGTCAGTGCCGTGCTGGTAAAGATTTAACAACTGGCTCTGCATCAGGGCTTGGGAGAGCCCTGACTTTAGCATTTGCTGATATCCATGGTGTAAACCCAACCATGGCTGACTTGGAGCCCCCAAGGCACTGAAAGCAGCATTGGGAGGAGACACAGGAGCACAGCCAGCTCTCCGGAGCCTGTGTCACTGACCCCAGATGCTTCGGCCTGGCTCTGACTCCTCATGTATCAAAGCCCTCCTCACGTGGTTCTACCTTGGACCATAGGCTCAAGCACCTCCACGGTGGCCTGGGGCCTCTGATCTCTCTGCACAGTCAGGGGCCAGCCTGAACCGTCCAGGTGTGCTGGGTCACAGAACTCTACCCAGGGGTTCCAGGGGCAGGACAGGGCAGGGCTCTGCAGAGGAGAGGACCAGCAGCTCCCCAGGGTTGGCGCCTACAGGCCACAGCCCTGGAGCTAACTCTGTCCTGAGAGAGTGACCACCCCATGATCCCTCCCTGCCCCAGTGCCTCCAGGAAGCCCTCCCTGCCCTACCAGCCACCTCTCATCTTGCAGACAGCAGTGCATTCATCGTGGAACCCTCGAGTCTCTCCTTGAACGCGTGCCACACTGACTCGAACCCAGGGTGGGGCTGTGGGACACCACTGCTGATCCATTCTACAGAAAGTCTACTCTCCTCCACTCTGTTCCAAGCATCGTGCTAGATGCTGAGAGTACAGAGACAAATAAGGTCTATCCCCGCTCTCATGGAGCCCCCTAAAATGAGCCCCACCACTGCAAACTATCACTCCTTCAAGCTCAGCCTGGCCCCCGGCCAAGCTATATCCAGACCTGACAGCTGCATGTTAATAAGCCCCTCCCCTGCCATGGTCACAGAGCACACTGAGCAGCCCCACCTGGCCGGTGGGCGCACCACCCCTGCAGGCTGCCTAGATGAGGGACAGTCCTGCTCACCCCCCGGGCCCCCATCTCTCACGCACATACAGTCAGAGGCAGGACAGAGCTCAGCTCCCTCTGCCCGGGGCTGCCTGCCAGGTCAGAAAGCAGTGCCCCCACCTCAGTGGAGAGGGAGGAAGGGTGCGTGCCCTCGGCAGACAGTGTCCAGGGTGGGGGCGGGCCCTGGACTCTGCACAGATGGAGGAGGCCTCTTCACTCTTCTGTGTCCAGCGAGGTCAGATGGCCCCTGGCACAGTCTCCCTGCCTGTGAGTGTCTCACCATCTGTGCACAACCTTGGCCACCAGCTCTGCCCTGGGCCTGCCCCCAGCCTGGCCCTCCTCTTCCCCCACCTGTCATTAACCTTCTCCAGGGAGGGTTCGTCCAGCATAGCTCTGCCTGTAGCCTCTGTGGCTTCCCATTGCCCTCGAGACAAAGCCGGGACTCCTATGCAGCCAGCACAGACCGTCTCCTCTGTCCCGGCCCGGGCCTGGCTCTGCTCTCCACATAGACCGTCTCCTCTATCCTGGGCCTAGCCTGGCCCTGCCCCCCGCCCAGGCTCTGGACACATCCTTCCTCTCCCCTGGACACTCAGTGTGCGGCCTCAGCCCTGTCCTGGGTTCACGGCTCCACACGCCTGTGTGTAGCATGTTTTGCACTGCTCCTTGTAGACCATTCCTTCTTTCCACATGCACTCCGAGTGCCCGATCCATGCCAGGAAAGCCACAGGGAGCAAGAGTGCACGAGAGACAAAACCCATAAAACAGGGGGGTCACCTGCAGGGGAGACCTCGCTGGGGTGCTTAGGGAGAGACACAGGGGCCGGGGAGGGAGCCACGTGGACACAGGGAATCGTGTTCCAGGCAGCAAGTGCAAAGGCCCTGAGGCACCAGCTTCCAGCAGGCTGAGGAAGAGCCTGAGGGGCAAGGCAGCCACGTGGGGTGAGGCCGTGGAAGATGTGCTTGGGAGAAGACAGGGCTGCCAGGCTGCAGGGTGGGCATGCTGGGTGTGTGAATTCCATAGGATGGGCTTCTGGGAGCAGCCCACAGAGTGCCTGGCCCAGTGATACTGATACCTAATCGGGCTTCCCATGTGCAGGCCCCGCCCTACATACACATTCATGCACCACAGTTATGCAATCTTCACAGCTCCCCCACTAGGCCCATTTTGCAGATAAATAAGCGGAAGCAGAGAGGTGAAGTCGAAGGCCCAGGGCCAAGCAGCAGGCAAGGGCAGAGATGGAAAGCAAACCCAGGCAGGCGACTCTGCATTCACCCACCTGCCCCACCCCACTGTGGCTTGGTCCCCAGGAACAGGGATGCATCCTCCTCCTCCCTGAGCCTGGCCCCAGACCAGTGAGGCCCCATCTGCGTGGATCATGAGGTGACAGCTTAGCACCCCACAGCATCCAGAGACCTCCCAGGAACTCGCTGAACTGGAGGGGCCTAATGAACCTTCGTCCTCCAGGGTCTATAGGCTCTGAACTCACCAATTCATTTCTTCATTCCCTCACTCATTCACTCACTCATTCACTCACCTACTAACTCATTCACTCACTCATTCACTCACTCACTCATTCACTCATTCATTCACTAACTCATTCATTCACTCACTCACTCACTCATTTACTCACTCATTCACTCATTCATTTGTTCACTCATTCACTCACTCTTTCACTCATTCACTCACTCACTCATTCACTCATTCATTCGCTCACTCACTCATTCACTCATTCACTCATTCATTCACTCATTCACTTGTTCACTCATTCATTCACTCATTCATTCACTCATTCACTTGTTCACTCATTCATTCACTCATTCATTCATTCACTCACTCACTCATTCACTCATTCATTCATTCACTCACTCACTCATTCACTTGTTCACTTATTCACTTGCTCACTCACTCACTCACCCGCTCGTTTGTTCATTCATCCATTCACTCACTCATTCACTCACTCATCCATTCGTTCATTCATTCATTCACTCATTCACTCACTCATTCACTCACTCATTCACTCACTCATTTGTTCACTCACTCATTCACTCATTCATTCATTTGCTCACTCATTCATTCGCTCAATAACTCATTCACTCACTCACTCATTCACTTGTTCACTTATTCACTTGCTCACTCACTCACTCACTCGCTCATTTTTTCATTCACCCATTCACTCACTCACTCAGTCATTCACTCACTCATTCACTCTTTCACTCACTCCTTCACTCACTCATCTACTTCACAAATCTAGCCTAGCCCTACCTACTCCCTGGGGCCAAGCTAAAAGTGCTGAAATGCATCATTGTTGTCCCACCATGGGGACATCTCAGGCTGGTGCTCGTGGACACAGACAGGGACAAGGAGGGAGGCCCAGGGATATCTGAGCTCTGAGGAGACCTCTCTGCTGGGCAGAGTCAAAGGGCACTCCCCTGCTCGGTGGGATGGCAGCCCTCTCTACCCTGTAGGGCCACAGTGTCCATTCCTGTCCCAGGTGTCTGAGGGACACAGAGACCCTGTGGTTTCCTGCCTGGCCCCACATCCTGCTCTGTGTCCCTGCCTGAGAAAAGAGGAGTCACCTGACAGTGGTTACAGCGATGGCACGCAGCCTGCCTGCCATTCCAGCCAGCATCAGAGACTGCTGAGCTCAAGGGGCCAGCAGACAGACTACGGCAGGAGTTGGCTGTGCCTGGCAGGCCCTCGGACAGATGGAGGCGGGCAGGGGCTGGTCAGGCCAGACCTCAGGCAGGGACGTGGAGCCAGGGTCTCTGGAGCCAAGACGGGCTGGGAACGAGAGAGGGTTAGCTGTCCTTGCCTCAGCCCACGGGGGAGGGGGTGGCTGAAAGGGGCTGGAGATGTGGTCACTGAGGGGTCCCAGACACCAGACAAGCCAGAAGCCTAAAGCAGAGGGAGCCCCGCGCCCCACAGGACAGCCCAGGGAGACTGCAGACATCGGAGCTGGGGTCCTGCCTGGCTCATCACTCCTGGCTGCACAGGCTTGGGGTAATGGTGACAGCCAGCCCATCTGGAGCAGTTACTGAGTGCCAAGCCCACACCTGGCCTCACCATCTTTGACTCACTCGAGCCTCATAACAACCGGTGAGGTCTCCATGGTTCCCATTCAGTTAACTAAAGCTCAGAGAGGCCAACGGTCTCCTACAAAGGGGGCTATGAGCCCACCACAGGTGGGGAGCCAAGAGCCCCTGCTCCCTGCCCCTCCAATCCCTTACCGAGGAAACGCGACACATAAACATTCCCTATGGACATTCCCTAAGGAGGCCCAGACCCTGCCACTTCACTAGTGGGGTCCTGGGCCCGAGACCCTGTGGGATGATCAGGCCAGCCCCAGGAGCCTTCCCTGCGAAGCTTGAAGTGCCCCGCCCCACGTGCCCAAGGAGGCCAGCCTAAGGAGTGACGAGGGCTCCAGGCATGCCCTGCCTGCCTCTCCCTGGCCCATGGCCTTGGGCAGCTCAGCTCACCCTCAACCCACTGCCTCCCTGACCACCTATAGGCCCCGGTCCTCATCCCCACACAGGTGTGTGTGTTTACAGCAGTATGCATGTGTGTGGTGTGTGCTGTGTGTGGTACGTTTGCATGTATGATGCATATGCCGTGTGTGGTATGTGTGGTGTGTTTGCATGTCTGATGCATGTGCCATGTGTGCTGTGTGGGGTGTGTTTGCATGTATGATGCATGTGCTGTGTGTGGCATATGATGTGTGTGGTGTGTTGAAGGTATGAGGTATGTGCTGGGTGTGTGGCATATGCCATGAGTGGTGTGTGTGCTGTGTGTGTTGTGTTGCGTGTATGATACATGTGCTGTGCATGGTGTATGTGATGTGTGTGGTGTGTTGCTTGTATGCTGTGTGTGCTGTGTGTGTCATGCGATGTGTGTGGTGTTTTGCATGTCTGATGCATGTGCCATGTGTGGTGTCCATGGTGTGTGTGGTGTGTTTGCATGTATGCTGCACCTGTTGTATGATGTCTGCATGAGTGTGTGGCACGTGTGTTGTTCTCCATCAGAGCACCCCCTTCCTCAGGGATTGGGGCATTTACACCCCTAGAATAGACCCCCCATCCCACCCTTCTCCCCCAGATCTCTCAGACCCCTGGACTGAGCTATGGGGAGCCTGCCTGCAGCTCCCTCCCCACCCTCCACTGGACCAGCCCCTCCCCAGAACCTAGAGCCTGTTCCCCTGCCTGGGATCAGGTCTTGGGGCCTGGAGGGTCAACACAGAGGCCCTCTGCTGTCTCCCAGCCTGGAGCCTTGTGGGAAAGAAGTAGCTGGTTGCTGTGGCAACCTGCACATGGGCCCTCCCCTCCTCCCCACTGGCTAAGCCTCCGGGGTCTGCCCACACCTCTCCCAGGTGGGCAGGGAGAGAAACTCGAAATCTCTGATGCACTGAGACCTGCAGCTTCACTGCCAGGAGGCCAGGGTCTCCGAAATGAACAATCCCAGAGGGGAGGCAGAGTCCTCCTGCCCCAGTGGCCTGGGACAGTGGCACGGCACTCCCTGCCCTCAGTCCATCATACACACAGGGATGCCTGCCCTGAACCCCTCAGGGACCCCCACCCGTAGATCTGTCCTCCAAAATCCTCTCAAACCCCCACAGTCACTGCCTCCTCCTGCCCTACACCCTTTAAGTAAACTCAAACAGCACAAAGAACTAATTAAGGCAAGGTGACTCCATGACTCCAGAGCTCCATGGGACCCTGGGGACACCCCACATGCAGAGTGGGCTTGGGGAGCAGGGTCTGCTCTCAAGGTCTTGGGTCTGTGAGACCGTCTCCCACATGTGGGCCCCAGTCCCTGACAGAACCCACAGGCATCCTCAGCTCTGTCTCCACACTCCAGGTGGTCAGGAAGACACAGTCCTCACCCCCGGCCTTCCCAGACCACGCAACCCTCGACTCCGCAAGGAGTGACAAGGACCCTTCCCTTCTGTAACCTGCCGCTGGGCCCCCAGGGCGAGGCACCCTGAGAGGATGCCTCTCTGCCCAGCCTCGCTCTCCACGCTCCACACACCAGCCTGTCCCTCAGCCCCTTAGGCTGGTGCCCAAGGCAGCTCCCATGAGAAACCTCCCCCCAAAAATAAAGGAAGTCCCTGCTTTTCTTCTCTCTTTGGTCTTCACAACCTGGGGAACTTGCAGCCTGGGTGCTGCTGGAGGCAAGGGCGCCAACCACCCTGCCCCACCACCCCCGGTACACAGCAGAGCCCATGTGCAGCTCCAGGCTGGGCTCCGAGCTAACAGGCAGGCCAGCAAGTGCGAAGGGCCTCTCTCAGCTCCCGCTCAACTGGGAGCCTCCGCAGGCAGCAGGGTCAGGAAACGGGGCACCCTGCTGACCCCCCACCCTCACTCAGGGGCCCTCATCTTGTGGGGGCTCCAGGACAAGGCCCTGCCCCTGCCCAGGGGCACAGACGGTGAGAGCAGGAGGCCAGGCCAAGGTGTCAGAAACCACCCCCACCTGGACGGAGGAGAAATCCCGCTCCTACAGAGAGCAGGGGCTGAGTGAGAGAGGGGAGTGGCAGGACAGTGTGAAGGGAGGGCAAATATCCCTGCCCGTGTGTGGGTGCTCCTGGAGGCCTCTGCCCATGAACATGCATACACAACACACCACACACACACAACACACTTACAAACCACTCACACAAACCACACAACACAAAGCCTGAGGTGAGCACAGTCTTCCCAAGACACCCAGCATGGCCCCAGGAAGATTGATGGTTTGACAAGGGCAAGTGAGGGGGGAGGAAATGCCTGTTTAGACAGATGAATGGATGGGTGACAGATGATGGGTAGATAATGGACGGGTGAATGGATAATGGATGGGTGGATGGATGATGGATGGGTGGGTGGATGGGTAGATGGATGGATGCATGGGTTGATGGATGGATGGATGCATGTGTCGATGGAGGTTAAGGTGGGTGGATGTATGGGTGGATGATAGGTGGTTGCATGGGTGTAACATGGATGATGGATGGATGGATGAGTGGATGATGGATAGATGGATGGATGAGTGGATAGGCAGATGGATGATGAATGGGTGAATGGATGATGGATGGGTGGGTGGATGGGTAGATGGATGGATGCATGGGTGGATATTAAGGTGGGTGGATGGATGGGTGGATGATGGATGGACGGGTGATTGAACGGGTGGATGGATAATAGATGGATGGATGATGGGTGGATGGATGTTCAAGTGAGTGGATGGATGGGTGGATGGTGGATATATCACGGATGATGGATAATGGATGAGTGGATAGGTGGATGGGTGGGTGGATGATGGATGAGTGGATGAGTGGATGGGTGGGTGTATAATGGATGAGTGGATGGGTGGATGGGTGGGTGGGTGATGGATGAGTGGATGGAGGATGGATGGATGCATGTATGCATGGATGGAGGATGGATGGATGGATGGATGGATGGATGGATGGATGGATGATGGATGGATGGATGGATGGATGGTTATATCATGGATGATGGGTGGATAAATGGTACATAGGTGGATGGATGGATGGATGGATGTTCAGGTGGGTGGATGAATGAGTGAGCAAATATTTGGGTCATAAATGAAAAGTGTGTGATAAGTGAAGGGACAATGAGTCAATCAAAGGCCCAAACTGGGGCCATATCCTAGCAGAGTGTGGCCAATGAACAGAGGCCAGATCAAGCAGCCCCCAGGGTAGGGCTGGGCAGCTGTCAGAAACTCACCCTCTACAAGCCCAAGCCAGGGGAAAGACGGCAGCAAGACAAGGCTGCACAGCCTTGAGCCTCACCTGCCTGTGTGTGTGCATCTGTGTGTGGCTGTGTGTACACATGGAGTTGTGTGTCTGAGAGTTCCAGTGTGTGTTTCTAACTGTATGCAAACCTGTTTGAGTGTGCTCTCATGGGTGAATGTATGTGTGCATGTGGCTGTGTGTTGGGGCGTAGCTGTGCCTGTGGCATGTCGGTGTGTGCATGTGTCTGTCTGCCTGTCTGAAGTCTCTGTGTTTTCGGGTGTTGGATGTATCTGCATGTAAGCGTGTCTATATGTGCCTGCATGTGCTGGGCGTCCTCTCCACACCTTCATCCTGGGACCTTTCTCTGTTTTGAGTTCTCCCTCTTCCCTGTCAGTGCCGTGCTGGTAAAGATTTAACAACTGGCTCTGCATCAGGGCTTGGGAGAGCCCTGACTTTAGCATTTGCTGATATCCATGGTGTAAACCCAACCATGGCTGACTTGGAGCCCCCAAGGCACTGAAAGCAGCATTGGGAGGAGACACAGGAGCACAGCCAGCTCTCCGGAGCCTGTGTCACTGACCCCAGATGCTTCGGCCTGGCTCTGACTCCTCATGTATCAAAGCCCTCCTCACGTGGTTCTACCTTGGACCATAGGCTCAAGCACCTCCACGGTGGCCTGGGGCCTCTGATCTCTCTGCACAGTCAGGGGCCAGCCTGAACCGTCCAGGTGTGCTGGGTCACAGAACTCTACCCAGGGGTTCCAGGGGCAGGACAGGGCAGGGCTCTGCAGAGGAGAGGACCAGCAGCTCCCCAGGGTTGGCGCCTACAGGCCACAGCCCTGGAGCTAACTCTGTCCTGAGAGAGTGACCACCCCATGATCCCTCCCTGCCCCAGTGCCTCCAGGAAGCCCTCCCTGCCCTACCAGCCACCTCTCATCTTGCAGACAGCAGTGCATTCATCGTGGAACCCTCGAGTCTCTCCTTGAACGCGTGCCACACTGACTCGAACCCAGGGTGGGGCTGTGGGACACCACTGCTGATCCATTCTACAGAAAGTCTACTCTCCTCCACTCTGTTCCAAGCATCGTGCTAGATGCTGAGAGTACAGAGACAAATAAGGTCTATCCCCGCTCTCATGGAGCCCCCTAAAATGAGCCCCACCACTGCAAACTATCACTCCTTCAAGCTCAGCCTGGCCCCCGGCCAAGCTATATCCAGACCTGACAGCTGCATGTTAATAAGCCCCTCCCCTGCCATGGTCACAGAGCACACTGAGCAGCCCCACCTGGCCGGTGGGCGCACCACCCCTGCAGGCTGCCTAGATGAGGGACAGTCCTGCTCACCCCCCGGGCCCCCATCTCTCACGCACATACAGTCAGAGGCAGGACAGAGCTCAGCTCCCTCTGCCCGGGGCTGCCTGCCAGGTCAGAAAGCAGTGCCCCCACCTCAGTGGAGAGGGAGGAAGGGTGCGTGCCCTCGGCAGACAGTGTCCAGGGTGGGGGCGGGCCCTGGACTCTGCACAGATGGAGGAGGCCTCTTCACTCTTCTGTGTCCAGCGAGGTCAGATGGCCCCTGGCACAGTCTCCCTGCCTGTGAGTGTCTCACCATCTGTGCACAACCTTGGCCACCAGCTCTGCCCTGGGCCTGCCCCCAGCCTGGCCCTCCTCTTCCCCCACCTGTCATTAACCTTCTCCAGGGAGGGTTCGTCCAGCATAGCTCTGCCTGTAGCCTCTGTGGCTTCCCATTGCCCTCGAGACAAAGCCGGGACTCCTATGCAGCCAGCACAGACCGTCTCCTCTGTCCCGGCCCGGGCCTGGCTCTGCTCTCCACATAGACCGTCTCCTCTATCCTGGGCCTAGCCTGGCCCTGCCCCCCGCCCAGGCTCTGGACACATCCTTCCTCTCCCCTGGACACTCAGTGTGCGGCCTCAGCCCTGTCCTGGGTTCACGGCTCCACACGCCTGTGTGTAGCATGTTTTGCACTGCTCCTTGTAGACCATTCCTTCTTTCCACATGCACTCCGAGTGCCCGATCCATGCCAGGAAAGCCACAGGGAGCAAGAGTGCACGAGAGACAAAACCCATAAAACAGGGGGGTCACCTGCAGGGGAGACCTCGCTGGGGTGCTTAGGGAGAGACACAGGGGCCGGGGAGGGAGCCACGTGGACACAGGGAATCGTGTTCCAGGCAGCAAGTGCAAAGGCCCTGAGGCACCAGCTTCCAGCAGGCTGAGGAAGAGCCTGAGGGGCAAGGCAGCCACGTGGGGTGAGGCCGTGGAAGATGTGCTTGGGAGAAGACAGGGCTGCCAGGCTGCAGGGTGGGCATGCTGGGTGTGTGAATTCCATAGGATGGGCTTCTGGGAGCAGCCCACAGAGTGCCTGGCCCAGTGATACTGATACCTAATCGGGCTTCCCATGTGCAGGCCCCGCCCTACATACACATTCATGCACCACAGTTATGCAATCTTCACAGCTCCCCCACTAGGCCCATTTTGCAGATAAATAAGCGGAAGCAGAGAGGTGAAGTCGAAGGCCCAGGGCCAAGCAGCAGGCAAGGGCAGAGATGGAAAGCAAACCCAGGCAGGCGACTCTGCATTCACCCACCTGCCCCACCCCACTGTGGCTTGGTCCCCAGGAACAGGGATGCATCCTCCTCCTCCCTGAGCCTGGCCCCAGACCAGTGAGGCCCCATCTGCGTGGATCATGAGGTGACAGCTTAGCACCCCACAGCATCCAGAGACCTCCCAGGAACTCGCTGAACTGGAGGGGCCTAATGAACCTTCGTCCTCCAGGGTCTATAGGCTCTGAACTCACCAATTCATTTCTTCATTCCCTCACTCATTCACTCACTCATTCACTCACCTACTAACTCATTCACTCACTCATTCACTCACTCACTCATTCACTCATTCATTCACTAACTCATTCATTCACTCACTCACTCACTCATTTACTCACTCATTCACTCATTCATTTGTTCACTCATTCACTCACTCTTTCACTCATTCACTCACTCACTCATTCACTCATTCATTCGCTCACTCACTCATTCACTCACTCATTCACTCATTCACTCATTCATTCACTCATTCACTTGTTCACTCATTCATTCACTCATTCATTCACTCATTCACTTGTTCACTCATTCATTCACTCATTCATTCATTCACTCACTCACTCATTCACTCATTCATTCATTCACTCACTCACTCATTCACTTGTTCACTTATTCACTTGCTCACTCACTCACTCACCCGCTCGTTTGTTCATTCATCCATTCACTCACTCATTCACTCACTCATCCATTCGTTCATTCATTCATTCACTCATTCACTCACTCATTCACTCACTCATTCACTCACTCATTTGTTCACTCACTCATTCACTCATTCATTCATTTGCTCACTCATTCATTCGCTCAATAACTCATTCACTCACTCACTCATTCACTTGTTCACTTATTCACTTGCTCACTCACTCACTCACTCGCTCATTTTTTCATTCACCCATTCACTCACTCACTCAGTCATTCACTCACTCATTCACTCTTTCACTCACTCCTTCACTCACTCATCTACTTCACAAATCTAGCCTAGCCCTACCTACTCCCTGGGGCCAAGCTAAAAGTGCTGAAATGCATCATTGTTGTCCCACCATGGGGACATCTCAGGCTGGTGCTCGTGGACACAGACAGGGACAAGGAGGGAGGCCCAGGGATATCTGAGCTCTGAGGAGACCTCTCTGCTGGGCAGAGTCAAAGGGCACTCCCCTGCTCGGTGGGATGGCAGCCCTCTCTACCCTGTAGGGCCACAGTGTCCATTCCTGTCCCAGGTGTCTGAGGGACACAGAGACCCTGTGGTTTCCTGCCTGGCCCCACATCCTGCTCTGTGTCCCTGCCTGAGAAAAGAGGAGTCACCTGACAGTGGTTACAGCAATGGCACGCAGCCTGCCTGCCATTCCAGCCAGCATCAGAGACTGCTGAGCTCAAGGGGCCAGCAGACAGACTACGGCAGGAGTTGGCTGTGCCTGGCAGGCCCTCGGACAGACGGAGGCGGGCAGGGGCTGGTCAGGCCAGACCTCAGGCAGGGACGTGGAGCCAGGGTCTCTGGAGCCAAGACGGGCTGGGAACGAGAGAGGGTTAGCTGTCCTTGCCTCAGCCCACGGGGGAGGGGGTGGCTGAAAGGGGCTGGAGATGTGGTCACTGAGGGGTCCCAGACACCAGACAAGCCAGAAGCCTAAAGCAGAGGGAGCCCCGCGCCCCACAGGACAGCCCAGGGAGACTGCAGACATCGGAGCTGGGGTCCTGCCTGGCTCATCACTCCTGGCTGCACAGGCTTGGGGTAATGGTGACAGCCAGCCCATCTGGAGCAGTTACTGAGTGCCAAGCCCACACCTGGCCTCACCATCTTTGACTCACTCGAGCCTCATAACAACCGGTGAGGTCTCCATGGTTCCCATTCAGTTAACTAAAGCTCAGAGAGGCCAACGGTCTCCTACAAAGGGGGCTATGAGCCCACCACAGGTGGGGAGCCAAGAGCCCCTGCTCCCTGCCCCTCCAATCCCTTACCGAGGAAACGCGACACATAAACATTCCCTATGGACATTCCCTAAGGAGGCCCAGACCCTGCCACTTCACTAGTGGGGTCCTGGGCCCGAGACCCTGTGGGATGATCAGGCCAGCCCCAGGAGCCTTCCCTGCGAAGCTTGAAGTGCCCCGCCCCACGTGCCCAAGGAGGCCAGCCTAAGGAGTGACGAGGGCTCCAGGCATGCCCTGCCTGCCTCTCCCTGGCCCATGGCCTTGGGCAGCTCAGCTCACCCTCAACCCACTGCCTCCCTGACCACCTATAGGCCCCGGTCCTCATCCCCACACAGGTGTGTGTGTTTACAGCAGTATGCATGTGTGTGGTGTGTGCTGTGTGTGGTACGTTTGCATGTATGATGCATATGCCGTGTGTGGTATGTGTGGTGTGTTTGCATGTCTGATGCATGTGCCATGTGTGCTGTGTGGGGTGTGTTTGCATGTATGATGCATGTGCTGTGTGTGGCATATGATGTGTGTGGTGTGTTGAAGGTATGAGGTATGTGCTGGGTGTGTGGCATATGCCATGAGTGGTGTGTGTGCTGTGTGTGTTGTGTTGCGTGTATGATACATGTGCTGTGCATGGTGTATGTGATGTGTGTGGTGTGTTGCTTGTATGCTGTGTGTGCTGTGTGTGTCATGCGATGTGTGTGGTGTTTTGCATGTCTGATGCATGTGCCATGTGTGGTGTCCATGGTGTGTGTGGTGTGTTTGCATGTATGCTGCACCTGTTGTATGATGTCTGCATGAGTGTGTGGCACGTGTGTTGTTCTCCATCAGAGCACCCCCTTCCTCAGGGATTGGGGCATTTACACCCCTAGAATAGACCCCCCATCCCACCCTTCTCCCCCAGATCTCTCAGACCCCTGGACTGAGCTATGGGGAGCCTGCCTGCAGCTCCCTCCCCACCCTCCACTGGACCAGCCCCTCCCCAGAACCTAGAGCCTGTTCCCCTGCCTGGGATCAGGTCTTGGGGCCTGGAGGGTCAACACAGAGGCCCTCTGCTGTCTCCCAGCCTGGAGCCTTGTGGGAAAGAAGTAGCTGGTTGCTGTGGCAACCTGCAGATGGGCCCTCCCCTCCTCCCCACTGGCTAAGCCTCCGGGGTCTGCCCACACCTCTCCTAGGTGGGCAGGGAGAGAAACTTGAAATCTCTGATGCACTGAGACCTGCAGCTTCACTGCCAGGAGGCCAGGGTCTCCGAAATGAACAATCCCAGAGGGGAGGCAGAGTCCTCCTGCCCCAGTGGCCTGGGACAGTGGCACGGCACTCCCTGCCCTCAGTCCATCATACACACAGGGATGCCTGCCCTGAACCCCTCAGGGACCCCCACCCGTAGATCTGTCCTCCAAAATCCTCTCAAACCCCCACAGTCACTGCCTCCTCCTGCCCTACACCCTTTAAGTAAACTCAAACAGCACAAAGAACTAATTAAGGCAAGGTGACTCCATGACTCCAGAGCTCCATGGGACCCTGGGGACACCCCACATGCAGAGTGGGCTTGGGGAGCAGGGTCTGCTCTCAAGGTCTTGGGTCTGTGAGACCGTCTCCCACATGTGGGCCCCAGTCCCTGACAGAACCCACAGGCATCCTCAGCTCTGTCTCCACACTCCAGGTGGTCAGGAAGACACAGTCCTCACCCCCGGCCTTCCCAGACCACGCAACCCTCGACTCCGCAAGGAGTGACAAGGACCCTTCCCTTCTGTAACCTGCCGCTGGGCCCCCAGGGCGAGGCACCCTGAGAGGATGCCTCTCTGCCCAGCCTCGCTCTCCACGCTCCACACACCAGCCTGTCCCTCAGCCCCTTAGGCTGGTGCCCAAGGCAGCTCCCATGAGAAACCTCCCCCCAAAAATAAAGGAAGTCCCTGCTTTTCTTCTCTCTTTGGTCTTCACAACCTGGGGAACTTGCAGCCTGGGTGCTGCTGGAGGCAAGGGCGCCAACCACCCTGCCCCACCACCCCCGGTACACAGCAGAGCCCATGTGCAGCTCCAGGCTGGGCTCCGAGCTAACAGGCAGGCCAGCAAGTGCGAAGGGCCTCTCTCAGCTCCCGCTCAACTGGGAGCCTCCGCAGGCAGCAGGGTCAGGAAACGGGGCACCCTGCTGACCCCCCACCCTCACTCAGGGGCCCTCATCTTGTGGGGGCTCCAGGACAAGGCCCTGCCCCTGCCCAGGGGCACAGACGGTGAGAGCAGGAGGCCAGGCCAAGGTGTCAGAAACCACCCCCACCTGGACGGAGGAGAAATCCCGCTCCTACAGAGAGCAGGGGCTGAGTGAGAGAGGGGAGTGGCAGGACAGTGTGAAGGGAGGGCAAATATCCCTGCCCGTGTGTGGGTGCTCCTGGAGGCCTCTGCCCATGAACATGCATACACAACACACCACACACACACAACACACTTACAAACCACTCACACAAACCACACAACACAAAGCCTGAGGTGAGCACAGTCTTCCCAAGACACCCAGCATGGCCCCAGGAAGATTGATGGTTTGACAAGGGCAAGTGAGGGGGGAGGAAATGCCTGTTTAGACAGATGAATGGATGGGTGACAGATGATGGGTAGATAATGGACGGGTGAATGGATAATGGATGGGTGGATGGATGATGGATGGGTGGGTGGATGGGTAGATGGATGGATGCATGGGTTGATGGATGGATGGATGCATGTGTCGATGGAGGTTAAGGTGGGTGGATGTATGGGTGGATGATAGGTGGTTGCATGGGTGTAACATGGATGATGGATGGATGGATGAGTGGATGATGGATGGATGGATGGATGAGTGGATGGGCAGATGGATGATGAATGGGTGAATGGATGATGGATGGGTGGGTGGATGGGTAGATGGATGGATGCATGGGTGGACATTAAGGTGGGTGGATGGATGGGTGGATGATGGATGGACGGGTGATTGAACGGGTGGATGGATAATGGATGGATGATGTGTGGATGGATGTTCAAGTGAGTGGATGGATGGGTGGATGGTGGATATATCACGGATGATGGATAATGGATGAGTGGATAGGTGGATGGGTGGGTGGAGGATGGATGAGTGGATGAGTGGATGGGTGGGTGTATAATGGATGAGTGGATGGGTGGATGGGTGGGTGGGTGATGGATGAGTGGATGGAGGATGGATGGATGCATGTATGCATGGATGGAGGATGGATGGATGGATGGATGGATGGATGGATGGATGGATGATGGATGGATGGATGGATGGATGGTTATATCATGGATGATGGGTGGATAAATGGTACATAGGTGGATGGATGGATGGATGGATGTTCAGGTGGGTGGATGAATGAGTGAGCAAATATTTGGGTCATAAATGAAAAGTGTGTGATAAGTGAAGGGACAATGAGTCAATCAAAGGCCCAAACTGGGGCCATATCCTAGCAGAGTGTGGCCAATGAACAGAGGCCAGATCAAGCAGCCCCCAGGGTAGGGCTGGGCAGCTGTCAGAAACTCACCCTCTACAAGCCCAAGCCAGGGGAAAGACGGCAGCAAGACAAGGCTGCACAGCCTTGAGCCTCACCTGCCTGTGTGTGTGCATCTGTGTGTGGCTGTGTGTACACATGGAGTTGTGTGTCTGAGAGTTCCAGTGTGTGTTTCTAACTGTATGCAAACCTGTTTGAGTGTGCTCTCATGGGTGAATGTATGTGTGCATGTGGCTGTGTGTTGGGGCGTAGCTGTGCCTGTGGCATGTCGGTGTGTGCATGTGTCTGTCTGCCTGTCTGAAGTCTCTGTGTTTTCGGGTGTTGGATGTATCTGCATGTAAGCGTGTCTATATGTGCCTGCATGTGCTGGGCGTCCTCTCCACACCTTCATCCTGGGACCTTTCTCTGTTTTGAGTTCTCCCTCTTCCCTGTCAGTGCCGTGCTGGTAAAGATTTAACAACTGGCTCTGCATCAGGGCTTGGGAGAGCCCTGACTTTAGCATTTGCTGATATCCATGGTGTAAACCCAACCATGGCTGACTTGGAGCCCCCAAGGCACTGAAAGCAGCATTGGGAGGAGACACAGGAGCACAGCCAGCTCTCCGGAGCCTGTGTCACTGACCCCAGATGCTTCGGCCTGGCTCTGACTCCTCATGTATCAAAGCCCTCCTCACGTGGTTCTACCTTGGACCATAGGCTCAAGCACCTCCACGGTGGCCTGGGGCCTCTGATCTCTCTGCACAGTCAGGGGCCAGCCTGAACCGTCCAGGTGTGCTGGGTCACAGAACTCTACCCAGGGGTTCCAGGGGCAGGACAGGGCAGGGCTCTGCAGAGGAGAGGACCAGCAGCTCCCCAGGGTTGGCGCCTACAGGCCACAGCCCTGGAGCTAACTCTGTCCTGAGAGAGTGACCACCCCATGATCCCTCCCTGCCCCAGTGCCTCCAGGAAGCCCTCCCTGCCCTACCAGCCACCTCTCATCTTGCAGACAGCAGTGCATTCATCGTGGAACCCTCGAGTCTCTCCTTGAACGCGTGCCACACTGACTCGAACCCAGGGTGGGGCTGTGGGACACCACTGCTGATCCATTCTACAGAAAGTCTACTCTCCTCCACTCTGTTCCAAGCATCGTGCTAGATGCTGAGAGTACAGAGACAAATAAGGTCTATCCCCGCTCTCATGGAGCCCCCTAAAATGAGCCCCACCACTGCAAACTATCACTCCTTCAAGCTCAGCCTGGCCCCCGGCCAAGCTATATCCAGACCTGACAGCTGCATGTTAATAAGCCCCTCCCCTGCCATGGTCACAGAGCACACTGAGCAGCCCCACCTGGCCGGTGGGCGCACCACCCCTGCAGGCTGCCTAGATGAGGGACAGTCCTGCTCACCCCCCGGGCCCCCATCTCTCACGCACATACAGTCAGAGGCAGGACAGAGCTCAGCTCCCTCTGCCCGGGGCTGCCTGCCAGGTCAGAAAGCAGTGCCCCCACCTCAGTGGAGAGGGAGGAAGGGTGCGTGCCCTCGGCAGACAGTGTCCAGGGTGGGGGCGGGCCCTGGACTCTGCACAGATGGAGGAGGCCTCTTCACTCTTCTGTGTCCAGCGAGGTCAGATGGCCCCTGGCACAGTCTCCCTGCCTGTGAGTGTCTCACCATCTGTGCACAACCTTGGCCACCAGCTCTGCCCTGGGCCTGCCCCCAGCCTGGCCCTCCTCTTCCCCCACCTGTCATTAACCTTCTCCAGGGAGGGTTCGTCCAGCATAGCTCTGCCTGTAGCCTCTGTGGCTTCCCATTGCCCTCGAGACAAAGCCGGGACTCCTATGCAGCCAGCACAGACCGTCTCCTCTGTCCCGGCCCGGGCCTGGCTCTGCTCTCCACATAGACCGTCTCCTCTATCCTGGGCCTAGCCTGGCCCTGCCCCCCGCCCAGGCTCTGGACACATCCTTCCTCTCCCCTGGACACTCAGTGTGCGGCCTCAGCCCTGTCCTGGGTTCACGGCTCCACACGCCTGTGTGTAGCATGTTTTGCACTGCTCCTTGTAGACCATTCCTTCTTTCCACATGCACTCCGAGTGCCCGATCCATGCCAGGAAAGCCACAGGGAGCAAGAGTGCACGAGAGACAAAACCCATAAAACAGGGGGGTCACCTGCAGGGGAGACCTCGCTGGGGTGCTTAGGGAGAGACACAGGGGCCGGGGAGGGAGCCACGTGGACACAGGGAATCGTGTTCCAGGCAGCAAGTGCAAAGGCCCTGAGGCACCAGCTTCCAGCAGGCTGAGGAAGAGCCTGAGGGGCAAGGCAGCCACGTGGGGTGAGGCCGTGGAAGATGTGCTTGGGAGAAGACAGGGCTGCCAGGCTGCAGGGTGGGCATGCTGGGTGTGTGAATTCCATAGGATGGGCTTCTGGGAGCAGCCCACAGAGTGCCTGGCCCAGTGATACTGATACCTAATCGGGCTTCCCATGTGCAGGCCCCGCCCTACATACACATTCATGCACCACAGTTATGCAATCTTCACAGCTCCCCCACTAGGCCCATTTTGCAGATAAATAAGCGGAAGCAGAGAGGTGAAGTCGAAGGCCCAGGGCCAAGCAGCAGGCAAGGGCAGAGATGGAAAGCAAACCCAGGCAGGCGACTCTGCATTCACCCACCTGCCCCACCCCACTGTGGCTTGGTCCCCAGGAACAGGGATGCATCCTCCTCCTCCCTGAGCCTGGCCCCAGACCAGTGAGGCCCCATCTGCGTGGATCATGAGGTGACAGCTTAGCACCCCACAGCATCCAGAGACCTCCCAGGAACTCGCTGAACTGGAGGGGCCTAATGAACCTTCGTCCTCCAGGGTCTATAGGCTCTGAACTCACCAATTCATTTCTTCATTCCCTCACTCATTCACTCACTCATTCACTCACCTACTAACTCATTCACTCACTCATTCACTCACTCACTCATTCACTCATTCATTCACTAACTCATTCATTCACTCACTCACTCACTCATTTACTCACTCATTCACTCATTCATTTGTTCACTCATTCACTCACTCTTTCACTCATTCACTCACTCACTCATTCACTCATTCATTCGCTCACTCACTCATTCACTCACTCATTCACTCATTCACTCATTCATTCACTCATTCACTTGTTCACTCATTCATTCACTCATTCATTCACTCATTCACTTGTTCACTCATTCATTCACTCATTCATTCATTCACTCACTCACTCATTCACTCATTCATTCATTCACTCACTCACTCATTCACTTGTTCACTTATTCACTTGCTCACTCACTCACTCACCCGCTCGTTTGTTCATTCATCCATTCACTCACTCATTCACTCACTCATCCATTCGTTCATTCATTCATTCACTCATTCACTCACTCATTCACTCACTCATTCACTCACTCATTTGTTCACTCACTCATTCACTCATTCATTCATTTGCTCACTCATTCATTCGCTCAATAACTCATTCACTCACTCACTCATTCACTTGTTCACTTATTCACTTGCTCACTCACTCACTCACTCGCTCATTTTTTCATTCACCCATTCACTCACTCACTCAGTCATTCACTCACTCATTCACTCTTTCACTCACTCCTTCACTCACTCATCTACTTCACAAATCTAGCCTAGCCCTACCTACTCCCTGGGGCCAAGCTAAAAGTGCTGAAATGCATCATTGTTGTCCCACCATGGGGACATCTCAGGCTGGTGCTCGTGGACACAGACAGGGACAAGGAGGGAGGCCCAGGGATATCTGAGCTCTGAGGAGACCTCTCTGCTGGGCAGAGTCAAAGGGCACTCCCCTGCTCGGTGGGATGGCAGCCCTCTCTACCCTGTAGGGCCACAGTGTCCATTCCTGTCCCAGGTGTCTGAGGGACACAGAGACCCTGTGGTTTCCTGCCTGGCCCCACATCCTGCTCTGTGTCCCTGCCTGAGAAAAGAGGAGTCACCTGACAGTGGTTACAGCGATGGCACGCAGCCTGCCTGCCATTCCAGCCAGCATCAGAGACTGCTGAGCTCAAGGGGCCAGCAGACAGACTACGGCAGGAGTTGGCTGTGCCTGGCAGGCCCTCGGACAGATGGAGGCGGGCAGGGGCTGGTCAGGCCAGACCTCAGGCAGGGACGTGGAGCCAGGGTCTCTGGAGCCAAGACGGGCTGGGAACGAGAGAGGGTTAGCTGTCCTTGCCTCAGCCCACGGGGGAGGGGGTGGCTGAAAGGGGCTGGAGATGTGGTCACTGAGGGGTCCCAGACACCAGACAAGCCAGAAGCCTAAAGCAGAGGGAGCCCCGCGCCCCACAGGACAGCCCAGGGAGACTGCAGACATCGGAGCTGGGGTCCTGCCTGGCTCATCACTCCTGGCTGCACAGGCTTGGGGTAATGGTGACAGCCAGCCCATCTGGAGCAGTTACTGAGTGCCAAGCCCACACCTGGCCTCACCATCTTTGACTCACTCGAGCCTCATAACAACCGGTGAGGTCTCCATGGTTCCCATTCAGTTAACTAAAGCTCAGAGAGGCCAACGGTCTCCTACAAAGGGGGCTATGAGCCCACCACAGGTGGGGAGCCAAGAGCCCCTGCTCCCTGCCCCTCCAATCCCTTACCGAGGAAACGCGACACATAAACATTCCCTATGGACATTCCCTAAGGAGGCCCAGACCCTGCCACTTCACTAGTGGGGTCCTGGGCCCGAGACCCTGTGGGATGATCAGGCCAGCCCCAGGAGCCTTCCCTGCGAAGCTTGAAGTGCCCCGCCCCATGTGCCCAAGGAGGCCAGCCTAAGGAGTGACGAGGGCTCCAGGCATGCCCTGCCTGCCTCTCCCTGGCCCATGGCCTTGGGCAGCTCAGCTCACCCTCAACCCACTGCCTCCCTGACCACCTATAGGCCCCGGTCCTCATCCCCACACAGGTGTGTGTGTTTACAGCAGTATGCATGTGTGTGGTGTGTGCTGTGTGTGGTACGTTTGCATGTATGATGCATATGCCGTGTGTGGTATGTGTGGTGTGTTTGCATGTCTGATGCATGTGCCATGTGTGCTGTGTGGGGTGTGTTTGCATGTATGATGCATGTGCTGTGTGTGGCATATGATGTGTGTGGTGTGTTGAAGGTATGAGGTATGTGCTGGGTGTGTGGCATATGCCATGAGTGGTGTGTGTGCTGTGTGTGTTGTGTTGCGTGTATGATACATGTGCTGTGCATGGTGTATGTGATGTGTGTGGTGTGTTGCTTGTATGCTGTGTGTGCTGTGTGTGTCATGCGATGTGTGTGGTGTTTTGCATGTCTGATGCATGTGCCATGTGTGGTGTCCATGGTGTGTGTGGTGTGTTTGCATGTATGCTGCACCTGTTGTATGATGTCTGCATGAGTGTGTGGCACGTGTGTTGTTCTCCATCAGAGCACCCCCTTCCTCAGGGATTGGGGCATTTACACCCCTAGAATAGACCCCCCATCCCACCCTTCTCCCCCAGATCTCTCAGACCCCTGGACTGAGCTATGGGGAGCCTGCCTGCAGCTCCCTCCCCACCCTCCACTGGACCAGCCCCTCCCCAGAACCTAGAGCCTGTTCCCCTGCCTGGGATCAGGTCTTGGGGCCTGGAGGGTCAACACAGAGGCCCTCTGCTGTCTCCCAGCCTGGAGCCTTGTGGGAAAGAAGTAGCTGGTTGCTGTGGCAACCTGCAGATGGGCCCTCCTCTCCTCCCCACTGGCTAAGCCTCCGGGGTCTGCCCACACCTCTCCCAGGTGGGCAGGGAGAGAAACTCGAAATCTCTGATGCACTGAGACCTGCAGCTTCACTGCCAGGAGGCCAGGGTCTCCGAAATGAACAATCCCAGAGGGGAGGCAGAGTCCTCCTGCCCCAGTGGCCTGGGACAGTGGCACGGCACTCCCTGCCCTCAGTCCATCATACACACAGGGATGCCTGCCCTGAACCCCTCAGGGACCCCCACCCGTAGATCTGTCCTCCAAAATCCTCTCAAACCCCCACAGTCACTGCCTCCTCCTGCCCTACACCCTTTAAGTAAACTCAAACAGCACAAAGAACTAATTAAGGCAAGGTGACTCCATGACTCCAGAGCTCCATGGGACCCTGGGGACACCCCACATGCAGAGTGGGCTTGGGGAGCAGGGTCTGCTCTCAAGGTCTTGGGTCTGTGAGACCGTCTCCCACATGTGGGCCCCAGTCCCTGACAGAACCCACAGGCATCCTCAGCTCTGTCTCCACACTCCAGGTGGTCAGGAAGACACAGTCCTCACCCCCGGCCTTCCCAGACCACGCAACCCTCGACTCCGCAAGGAGTGACAAGGACCCTTCCCTTCTGTAACCTGCCGCTGGGCCCCCAGGGCGAGGCACCCTGAGAGGATGCCTCTCTGCCCAGCCTCGCTCTCCACGCTCCACACACCAGCCTGTCCCTCAGCCCCTTAGGCTGGTGCCCAAGGCAGCTCCCATGAGAAACCTCCCCCCAAAAATAAAGGAAGTCCCTGCTTTTCTTCTCTCTTTGGTCTTCACAACCTGGGGAACTTGCAGCCTGGGTGCTGCTGGAGGCAAGGGCGCCAACCACCCTGCCCCACCACCCCCGGTACACAGCAGAGCCCATGTGCAGCTCCAGGCTGGGCTCCGAGCTAACAGGCAGGCCAGCAAGTGCGAAGGGCCTCTCTCAGCTCCCGCTCAACTGGGAGCCTCCGCAGGCAGCAGGGTCAGGAAACGGGGCACCCTGCTGACCCCCCACCCTCACTCAGGGGCCCTCATCTTGTGGGGGCTCCAGGACAAGGCCCTGCCCCTGCCCAGGGGCACAGACGGTGAGAGCAGGAGGCCAGGCCAAGGTGTCAGAAACCACCCCCACCTGGACGGAGGAGAAATCCCGCTCCTACAGAGAGCAGGGGCTGAGTGAGAGAGGGGAGTGGCAGGACAGTGTGAAGGGAGGGCAAATATCCCTGCCCGTGTGTGGGTGCTCCTGGAGGCCTCTGCCCATGAACATGCATACACAACACACCACACACACACAACACACTTACAAACCACTCACACAAACCACACAACACAAAGCCTGAGGTGAGCACAGTCTTCCCAAGACACCCAGCATGGCCCCAGGAAGATTGATGGTTTGACAAGGGCAAGTGAGGGGGGAGGAAATGCCTGTTTAGACAGATGAATGGATGGGTGACAGATGATGGGTAGATAATGGACGGGTGAATGGATAATGGATGGGTGGATGGATGATGGATGGGTGGGTGGATGGGTAGATGGATGGATGCATGGGTTGATGGATGGATGGATGCATGTGTCGATGGAGGTTAAGGTGGGTGGATGTATGGGTGGATGATAGGTGGTTGCATGGGTGTAACATGGATGATGGATGGATGGATGAGTGGATGATGGATAGATGGATGGATGAGTGGATGGGCAGATGGATGATGAATGGGTGAATGGATGACGGATGGGTGGGTGGATGGGTAGATGGATGGATGCATGGGTGGACATTAAGGTGGGTGGATGGATGGGTGGATGATGGATGGACGGGTGATTGAACGGGTGGATGGATAATAGATGGATGGATGATGGGTGGATGGATGTTCAAGTGAGTGGATGGATGGGTGGATGGTGGATATATCACGGATGATGGATAATGGGTGAGTGGATAGGTGGATGGGTGGGTGGAGGATGGATGAGTGGATGAGTGGATGGGTGGGTGGATGATGGATGAGTGGATGGGTGGATGGGTGGGTGGGTGATGGATGAGTGGATGGAGGATGGATGGATGCATGTATGCATGGATGGATGGATGGATGGATGGATGGATGGATGGATGGATGTTTATATCATGGATGATGGGTGGATAAATGGTACATAGGTGGATGGATGGATGGATGGATGTTCAGGTGGGTGGATGAATGAGTGAGCAAATATTTGGGTCATAAATGAAAAGTGTGTGATAAGTGAAGGGACAATGAGTCAATCAAAGGCCCAAACTGGGGCCATATCCTAGCAGAGTGTGGCCAATGAACAGAGGCCAGATCAAGCAGCCCCCAGGGTAGGGCTGGGCAGCTGTCAGAAACTCACCCTCTACAAGCCCAAGCCAGGGGAAAGACGGCAGCAAGACAAGGCTGCACAGCCTTGAGCCTCACCTGCCTGTGTGTGTGCATCTGTGTGTGGCTGTGTGTACACATGGAGTTGTGTGTCTGAGAGTTCCAGTGTGTGTTTCTAACTGTATGCAAGCCTGTTTGAGTGTGCTCTCATGGGTGAATGTATGTGTGCATGTGGCTGTGTGTTGGGGCGTAGCTGTGCCTGTGGCATGTCGGTGTGTGCATGTGTCTGTCTGCCTGTCTGAAGTCTCTGTGTTTTCGGGTGTTGGATGTATCTGCATGTAAGCGTGTCTATATGTGCCTGCATGTGCTGGGCGTCCTCTCCACACCTTCATCCTGGGACCTTTCTCTGTTTTGAGTTCTCCCTCTTCCCTGTCAGTGCCGTGCTGGTAAAGATTTAACAACTGGCTCTGCATCAGGGCTTGGGAGAGCCCTGACTTTAGCATTTGCTGATATCCATGGTGTAAACCCAACCATGGCTGACTTGGAGCCCCCAAGGCACTGAAAGCAGCATTGGGAGGAGACACAGGAGCACAGCCAGCTCTCCGGAGCCTGTGTCACTGACCCCAGATGCTTCGGCCTGGCTCTGACTCCTCACGCATCAAAGCCCTCCTCACATGGTTCTACCTTGGACCATAGGCTCAAGCACCTCCACGGTGGCCTGGGGCCTCTGATCTCTCTGCACAGTCAGGGGCCAGCCTGAACCGTCCAGGTGTGCTGGGTCACAGAACTCTACCCAGGGGTTCCAGGGGCAGGACAGGGCAGGGCTCTGCAGAGGAGAGGACCAGCAGCTCCCCAGGGTTGGCGCCTACAGGCCACAGCCCTGGAGCTAACTCTGTCCTGAGAGAGTGACCACCCCATGATCCCTCCCTGCCCCAGTGCCTCCAGGAAGCCCTCCCTGCCCTACCAGCCACCTCTCATCTTGCAGACAGCAGTGCATTCATCGTGGAACCCTCGAGTCTCTCCTTGAACGCGTGCCACACTGACTCGAACCCAGGGTGGGGCTGTGGGACACCACTGCTGATCCATTCTACAGAAAGTCTACTCTCCTCCACTCTGTTCCAAGCATCGTGCTAGATGCTGAGAGTACAGAGACAAATAAGGTCTATCCCCGCTCTCATGGAGCCCCCTAAAGTGAGCCCCACCACTGCAAACTATCACTCCTTCAAGCTCAGCCTGGCCCCCGGCCAAGCTATATCCAGACCTGACAGCTGCATGTTAATAAGCCCCTCCCCTGCCATGGTCACAGAGCACACTGAGCAGCCCCACCTGGCCGGTGGGCGCACCACCCCTGCAGGCTGCCTAGATGAGGGACAGTCCTGCTCACCCCCCGGGCCCCCATCTCTCACGCACATACAGTCAGAGGCAGGACAGAGCTCAGCTCCCTCTGCCCGGGGCTGCCTGCCAGGTCAGAAAGCAGTGCCCCCACCTCAGTGGAGAGGGAGGAAGGGTGCGTGCCCTCGGCAGACAGTGTCCAGGGTGGGGGCGGGCCCTGGACTCTGCACAGATGGAGGAGGCCTCTTCACTCTTCTGTGTCCAGCGAGGTCAGATGGCCCCTGGCACAGTCTCCCTGCTTGTGAGTGTCTCACCATCTGTGCACAACCTTGGCCACCAGCTCTGCCCTGGGCCTGCCCCCAGCCTGACCCTCCTCTTCCCCCACCTGTCATTAACCTTCTCCAGGGAGGGTTCGTCCAGCATAGCTCTGCCTGTAGCCTCTGTGGCTTCCCATTGCCCTCGAGACAAAGCCGGGACTCCTATGCAGCCAGCACAGACCGTCTCCTCTGCCCCGGCCCGGGCCTGGCTCTGCTCTCCACATAGACCGTCTCCTCTATCCTGGGCCTAGCCTGGCCCTGCCCTCCGCCCAGGCTCTGGACACATCCTTCCTCTCCCCTGGACACTCAGTGTGCGGCCTCAGCCCTGTCCTGGGTTCACGGCTCCACACGCCTGTGTGTAGCATGTTTTGCACTGCTCCTTGTAGACCATTCCTTCTTTCCACATGCACTCCGAGTGCCCGATCCATGCCAGGAAAGCCACAGGGAGCAAGAGTGCATGAGAGACAAAACCCATAAAACAGGGGGGTCACCTGCAGGGGAGACCTCGCTGGGGTGCTTAGGGAGAGACACAGGGGCCGGGGAGGGAGCCACGTGGACACAGGGAATCGTGTTCCAGGCAGCAAGTGCAAAGGCCCTGAGGCACCAGCTTCCAGCAGGCTGAGGAAGAGCCTGAGGGGCAAGGCAGCCACGTGGGGTGAGGCCGTGGAAGATGTGCTTGGGAGAAGACAGGGCTGCCAGGCTGCAGGGTGGGCATGCTGGGTGTGTGAATTCCATAGGATGGGCTTCTGGGAGCAGCCCACAGAGTGCCTGGCCCAGTGATACTGATACCTAATCGGGCTTCCCATGTGCAGGCCCCGCCCTACATACACATTCATGCACCACAGTTATGCAATCTTCACAGCTCCCCCACTAGGCCCATTTTGCAGATAAATAAGCGGAAGCAGAGAGGTGAAGTCGAAGGCCCAGGGCCAAGCAGCAGGCAAGGGCAGAGATGGAAAGCAAACCCAGGCAGGCGACTCTGCATTCACCCACCTGCCCCACCCCACTGTGGCTTGGTCCCCAGGAACAGGGATGCATCCTCCTCCTCCCTGAGCCTGGCCCCAGACCAGTGAGGCCCCATCTGCGTGGATCATGAGGTGACAGCTTAGCACCCCACAGCATCCAGAGACCTCCCAGGAACTCGCTGAACTGGAGGGGCCTAATGAACCTTCGTCCTCCAGGGTCTATAGGCTCTGAACTCACCAATTCATTTCTTCATTCCCTCACTCATTCACTCACTCATTCACTCACCTACTAACTCATTCACTCACTCATTCACTCACTCACTCATTCACTCACTCATTCATTCACTAACTCATTCATTCATTCACTCACTCACTCATTTACTCACTCATTCACTCATTCATTTGTTCACTCATTCACTCACTCACTCTTTCACTCATTCACTCACTCACTCACTCATTCACTCATTCATTCGCTCACTCACTGACTCATTCACTCACTCATTCACTCATTCACTCATTCATTCACTCATTCACTCGTTCACTCATTCATTTGCTCATTCATTCATTCACTCACTCACTCATTCACTCATTCATTCATTCACTCACTCACTCATTCACTTGTTCACTTATTCACTTGCTCACTCACTCACTCACCCGCTCGTTTGTTCATTCATCCATTCACTCACTCATTCACTCACTCATCCATTCGTTGATTCATTCATTCACTCATTCACTCACTCATTCACTCACTCACTCACTCATTCACTCACTCATTTGTTCACTCACTCATTCACTCATTCATTCATTTGCTCACTCATTCATTCGCTCAATAACTCATTCACTCACTCACTCATTCACTTGTTCACTTATTCACTTGCTCACTCACTCACTCACTCGCTCATTTTTTCATTCACCCATTCACTCACTCACTCAGTTATTCACTCACTCATTCACTCTTTCACTCACTCCTTCACTCACTCATCTACTTCACAAATCTAGCCTAGCCCTACCTACTCCCTGGGGCCAAGCTAAAAGTGCTGAAATGCATCATTGTTGTCCCACCATGGGGACATCTCAGGCTGGTGCTCATGGACACAGACAGGGACAAGGAGGGAGGCCCAGGGATATCTGAGCTCTGAGGAGACCTCTCTGCTGGGCAGAGTCAAAGGGCACTCCCCTGCTCGGTGGGATGGCAGCCCTCTCTACCCTGTAGGGCCACAGTGTCCATTCCTGTCCCAGGTGTCTGAGGGACACAGAGACCCTGTGGTTTCCTGCCTGGCCCCACATCCTGCTCTGTGTCCCTGCCTGAGAAAAGAGGAGTCACCTGACAGTGGTTACAGCAATGGCACGCAGCCTGCCTGCCATTCCAGCCAGCATCAGAGACTGCTGAGCTCAAGGGGCCAGCAGGCAGACTACGGCAGGAGTTGGCTGTGCCTGGCAGGCCCTCGGACAGACGGAGGCGGGCAGGGGCTGGTCAGGCCAGACCTCAGGCAGGGACTTGGAGCCAGGGTCTCTGGAGCCAAGACGGGCTGGGAACGAGAGAGGGTTAGCTGTCCTTGCCTCAGCCCATGGGGGAGGGGGTGGCTGAAAGGGGCTGGAGATGTGGTCACTGAGGGGTCCCAGACACCAGACAAGCCAGAAGCCTAAAGCAGAGGGAGCCCCGCGCCCCACAGGACAGCCCAGGGAGACTGCAGACATCGGAGCTGGGGTCCTGCCTGGCTCATCACTCCTGGCTGCACAGGCTTGGGGTAATGGTGACAGCCAGCCCATCTGGAGCAGTTACTGAGTGCCAAGCCCACACCTGGCCTCACCATCTTTGACTCACTCAAGCCTCATAACAACCGGTGAGGTCTCCATGGTTCCCATTCAGTTAACTAAAGCTCAGAGAGGCCAACGGTCTCCTACAAAGGGGGCTATGAGCCCACCACAGGTGGGGAGCCAAGAGCCCCTGCTCCCTGCCCCTCCAATCCCTTACCCAGGAAACGCGACACATAAACATTCCCTATGGACATTCCCTAAGGAGGCCCAGACCCTGCCACTTCACTAGTGGGGTCCTGGGCCCGAGACCCTGTGGGATGATCAGGCCAGCCCCAGGAGCCTTCCCTGTGAAGCTTGAAGTGCCCCGCCCCACGTGCCCAAGGAGGCCAGCCTAAGGAGTGACGAGGGCTCCAGGCATGCCCTGCCTGCCTCTCCCTGGCCCATGGCTTTGGGCAGCTCAGCTCACCCTCAACCCACTGGCTCCCTGACAACCTATAGACCCCGGTCCTCATCCCCACACAGCTCCCACAGTCCCACTGGAGGCCCCCCGCTGCCCCACCTCTGGTCCTCAGACATCCTGGCAATCCCCTCCCGAGCCCCACCCTCTGCAGGAGTCCTAGGGACCTGGAAGGGAGGTCGGGCAGTGGGCGGTCCCACGAGAGGCTTCTAACAGGAGTAGCCTGGTCCTGGGCTCAGACCAGTCCACGTCCCACAAAGGCCAGCCCGGTGTGGGCAATGGGCTCTGCCTCAGAACCAGCAGGGAGGTGATAAATGCAGGTCCCTCACCTCATTCTGACTTCCTGAGTCCAGATCTCCAACTAGAACCTGGAAACTGGATTTTACAGGTGCCAGGGCCTTCTTAGCGGGAGGCTGGTGAGCTGAGAATGCTGGTCCCAGAGGCCTGGCGAGCCCCAGCTCGTGAGCCCCCGCCCGCAGAGCAGCATCTCCTGAAGCAGAGCCCAAAGGCCACTGCCCCCCATGCCCTTGGTGCCCAGCACAGTGTGGGCAGAGTAAGGAGCCAGGAAGATGAGTGAATGAATGAATGAATGAATGGGTGAATGAATGAATGAGTGAATGAATTCAAACTCCCTTCTAGTTCAGTCAGTGCAACTTCCCCCAAGAGGCCTGATGCTAATCCACAACAACTTAGAAGAATGTTGACCCTGGCCCAAGACCCTCGGCCCCTCAATGCACAGGTCCTCCTCATGCCCCCTCCCACCCTGGGTTCCCCGCTCCCTTGACTAGAGACATCAGAGACCAAAGTGGCCGAGACAGAACGACTCAGGGTTAATTTCCTTGTTCTTTGGGCTGTGTGCCCCAGGGCCAGTAACTCAACCTCTCTGAGCAGCCGTTTCCCACTTCTGAAAGCCCCACTTACTTCCCAGGGGTGTTTGGGGCCCAGTGAGATAACAGATAGTCTGGCCAAATGGGGAAGCACAACCTACTGGAAGGTGCTGACCAGACAGGGCTGGTACGGCAGCAGCACCCTCACTCTATGCTCCACACACACAGCCCTGAAGCCACTGGGTCTCCCTGCCTGGGGCTTTGCACACACGCACATAGGCCTAGAGAGGTGAGCAGGGTGCCAGAGGTCCCAGCTCCTCCAGGCGTGGGGCAGGATTTGAACTTGGGGCTCCCTGGCCTGTGAGCACTGCTCTGAACCCTTCTGCCAGCACAGGTACCCCATACACACCACACTGGCTCCTCCACAGCATTCCCTCTGCTTGGAATGCCTTTCAAAGTTCAGCACAGACCAGCCACCTCCTCCTGGAAGCCTTCCCTGACTTTCCAGCCCCACAAGCTACTGGTGTACATGCCTCCTCTCTGGCAGAAGCTACTCTAAAGACATGTGCCCTGTTGTTGGTTCATTCAGCACACTCTGTGCAGGCACCATGTGCTTCTCAGGGGTGTTCTCTCCATTCCCTGGCACGCAGTAGGGTTGGTACTTTGCTGGCGCCCCGCTCCATGGGTCCCTGTCTGAATCATTTCCACCCTTGGGCAGCTATGAGTAAAAGCCAGGACCTCCAGCCAAGATCTTTTCATCGGCTCTTTGTTTGGGCTGTTTTTGCCCTTTTAAAGTAAAAATACTTTATTTTTAACATATTGATGCTGTTGTTTTCTTTTTAAGAAGGTGCAAAAATAAAAAGCCAGGCTGGTTTCTCCTCTTGGCCAGTATGTCTGTGGCAGCCCTTATCAGACACCCAGAAGCTGTGTAAAGGACCCCCAGGCACCCAGGTTCCCGGAGAGAGAGTGGAGGGGCTCAGGATTGGGGGCGCTGCCACCAGAGGTAAAGGAGGCATGGCCTGTCCTCTTGGGGACAAACCAAAAGTGCAGGGGAGGGCCCAGGAGGACCCTCTACCCCTGCAACAAGGGCCTCTGTGGGTGGAACCAAGAGCGTGAGAGCTGCCTGGGCCATCTGGAAGTTGAACAGCAATCCTCTCTGCAAGTGCCTCTGGGCAGCGCCTCCCTAAAGCCAGCTCTGCCCTTGGGAAGCTCACAGGACAGAGGGGGAGGCAAGGGGAGTGGAGGGCTGAGGCCAAGTAAGGAAAGGGGAATAGGGACACAAAGAAGAGCCCAGGAAGGCCTCTTGGGAGAGGCAGCTCCTAAACCGAGCCCTGAAGGATGATAAGAGTTATGCAGATGAACGAGGACCAGAAAGGACACTACAAGGAGCCGCCCCCCTGAGACAGTAACCGTGTCCCCCACCTGGAGACTCAGTCTCCTATGCTGTCGAATGGGACAGTCCTAGTGGGTCTGGCCGGGCAGGGTTCTCACAAGGACCCAGCAGTCTCACTACCCATTTGTTCATTGCTTTCATGATCAATCGTCACCTGTCTTCCTTGACACCATCCCACGCCAGGGCCTGGAGAGGCCAACAAGGATCAACCTGGAAGGTTCTGGCTACTCCCAGGCCAGAAAGGAAGATGAATGAGAAGAGATGATGACAGTCTGCATTCAGGCAGGGTCTCCAGAGGGGCAGGGTCTGAGTCTTTCAGGGATATTCACGTCCACTTTGCTACTTGATCAAGGATGAAGAGGAGGTGGGTAGCTCTGAAAGGCCAACAGGGAGATGTACTGAATGAGGAAAAGTCCCCAGGCAGGGCCCCCAAAGCAGAAAGCTGAGGCGGGAGCTCAGAGACCCACCCTAGCTCGAATATGCCACAGAGACAGCAATGGCTTCACTGAAAAGGTGGTGGGACCAAGTGCAGCCGCCCACAGCTCTGCCCACACTGCTCTGGCCCACAATTGCCCAGTGATCCCCACAGGGACTTGCTGAGGCCTGGGGTGGGGCCCACTCCCCAAGGCAACCAATCAGAGACAGCTGTGGCACATGGACATGAGGCCAAGGGCAGGAGCAGCTCCTGTCTGGGTCTCAGTTCTCTCCTCATCTCCCCCATGATAACGTAAAGACAAAGTGAGGCTTCCAGGAACTCAGCTTTGCAGAGGTGGCTGTCACCATGGCAGTCTGCCCTGAGCCAGCAGGACCCAGTTCCTGATGGGGAGGTGGGAGGGGGAGAAAGAAGAGAGAAGCAGGTGCAGCCGGTCCCCTGCCAAGGCGCCTGGGCCAGCGCTGGATGCAGGGGATCCCACAGCACACCATCTGCCCTACACGTAAAGACTTTCTGACCATTGCCTAGGTGTGGTTCTCTGGGCTGGGAACGGCCTCCTTCCTGCCCTGCAGACCATTCCCCAGCAGCAGCCAGAGGGGTCTTTCAAACGCCAGAGTCGCCCCCAGGCTCAAAACCCTGGGAGCCTGTTGTCTTCAGAACACGTTTCACAGTCCTTGGCCTGGGAGGCAGCCTGGCTGGGAGTTTCAGGCCTGGGCCTAAATCCGGCCTCTCAGAGCACCAGCCATGCGGGTGTCAATGTTCCTGCAGCCTGGCCCAGGGCCTCCCTTGTACAAAGAGGAGAGTCCATGGTGTTGGAAAAACAAAGAAAGAGTATATATGGGCCAAGCTCCTTGCTGTCAGGCACGCACAGCCCTCAAGGACAGAGTGGACGAAGGCACAAGCCTCAGCCCTGGACCCAGGCTTCCCCTGCGCACAGAATCCCTCAGGCTTCCTGCCCTCAATGAGGTGGGTCTGGGCACGTGAGGCCCCTGCTCCCTGACCACTGGGCTGTGGGAGGGCCACCTGGGTCACCCCAGAGGTCCAGGAGCTCCTGGAAATCAGTGCCCACCAGGTGCGGGAAGCGCCTCTGCCCTTGCCCCTCCAGGCCCAAGGCAGGGAAGGGTAACTTTCTGGACAATGTCCAGGTGAGGCTGCTCCTCCAGGTGCTCCCAGGTAAGCTCCAGGTAAACGGGCTTTCCCAGCCCCTGCTGGTTTCCCTAACCACCCCTCTCACCCCAAAACATCCTTCATCAGCCCCACAATTGCCCACTGGAGATTCTGTGGCTCCTTCACGCCAGGCCCCTGATTCATGGAGAGTCACTCAAAGGGAGACAAACTAGAAAGTAGAAGTGGTGGCTCACACCTGGCATCCCAGCACTATGGGAGGCCGAGGCAGGCAAATCACTTGAGGTCAGGAGTTTGAGACCAGCCTGGCCAACATTGTGAAACTCCATCTCTACCAAAAATACAAAAATTAGCCGGGCATGGTGGTGCACGCCTGTAATCCCAGCTACTCAAGAAGCTGAGGTATGAGAATTGCTTGAACCCGGGAGGCAGAGTTTGCAGTGAGCTGAGATCGCACCACTGCACTCCAGCCTTGGCGACAGAGGGAGACTCCATCTCAAAAACAAAACGTAGAAGTCCCATAGCCTCAGCCCAGGGAGGCTGTGAGAGACAGCCTGGTCCCCACCCTCACTCCCTGCCTGGCCTGGGGAGCAAAGCCCCCACAAAAAGCAAGTGCAAAGCAATGCATGGGCAGAGGTGCAGGAGGGGAACTAGGCTGGCAAATGCAAATTTAAACGAGCCATTCATTGCCAAGCAGTGCGTTATGGCACTCAGAGACATATAAAGGGACTCTTGACATAAAAAGGAACCCCTTAGCTCCAGGCCCACCTCCTGTTCTTGTTCTGCCCAATCATTCACCTGGGGGCGTGAGGCTGGGTGGGGTGTCCGTCCCCTTCCTATGATTTCTCCTGCAAAAAGCATCCAGGGCAGCATTTATGGACCACCTGCAGCATACCTAACCCTGGGCTAAAAAAAGTAAGGAATGTCAACTGCCGTGTCTGGGAAGCCTTGCTGGTGCTGGTGACCAGGGCAGGACGCTGGGTGGACACAAACTAGGGAAGGGGCGGGGCTTGGAGTCACCACCGCAGGCGGCCTCCCACCTCTGAAAAGGTCCCTGTCCTCGGGCTGGGCCCACCAGCCACATGGCTCAAATTTATCTTCCTGCCTCCCCAGCCTGTGGAGAGGGGAGGAAGCTCTGAGGGCCTGGGACTGCCTGGGACTCCCACTAATACTGTATCTGGGAGAGCAATGCCCCCCCCACACATGCACACAGACACATATGCACACATGGCCCACACACACAGACACATGTGCACACCTGACCCACACACACAGACACATGTGCACGCCTGCACACACACATGTGCATACCTGCTCACACAGACACATGTGCACACCTGTTTACACACATACACATGTGCACCCCTCTCCACACAAACACGTGCACACCTTCCCACATGCATACATACACATGTGCACACCTGCTCACACACGTGCACACCTGCCTTCACATACATACACATGTGCACACCTGCCCACACACATACACATGTGCACACCTGCGCACACATACACATGTGCACACCTGCCCACACACATGCACACCTGCTCACAGGCATATGCACACCTGCTTACACACATACACATGTGCACACCTGCCTAAACGTGCACACCTACTCACATGCACACAGACGGGCACACCTGCTCACACTGAGACACACGTCAACACCTGCCTTCACATACATACATATGTGCACACCTGCTCACACTCAGACACATATGCACACCTGCCCACACACATGCACAACTGCTCACACTCAGACACACGTGCACACCTGCCTTCACATACACATGTGCACACCTGCCCACACATATATACTCATGTGTACACCTGCCCACACATACATAAACGTGCACACCTGCCCACCCACATGCACACCTGCTTACACTCAGACACACGTGTGCACCTGCCTTCACATACACATGTGCACACCTGCCCACACACATGCACACCTGCCCACATGCACATGCACACCTGCTCACTCACACATGCACACCTGCCTTCACATACATACACATGTGTACACCTGCCCCCACACACATGCACAGCTGCTCACACAAACACACATGCGAACCTGCTTACACACATACACACGTGCACACCTGCCCCCACACTCATGCACATCTGCTCACATGCACACAGACATATGCACACCTGCTCACACTCACACAGACACATGTGCACACCTGCCCACACATACGTACACATGTGCACAACTGCCCACATACACGTGCACAACTGCTCACACACAGACACTTGCACACCTGCTCACACACATATGCACACCTGCTCACACACGTGCACATCTGTTCACATGCACACATACACATGTGCACACTTGCTCACACTCAGACACAAGTGCACACCTGCCCACATGCATACACATGTGCACACCTGTTGCCATGCACACATACTCGTGCACATTTGCTCACATATATGCATACCTGCTCACACAGGCACGTGCATACCTGCTCACATACACATACACATGTTCACACTGCTCACACACAGACGTGCACACCTGCTCACACGCATACATATATGTTCATGTGTGCACACTCCCAGCAGGTGCGTGTGCCCTGTGGTTGCCTGACTTCCACACCACAGGCTTGTGAAAGTGATGGGCGCTAATGTTGCCAGCTGCATCTCTGGGCAGGTTTCCTTGGCAACCTCTCTCTCCTACTCTCTCAGTTTGGGTCCCAGTGTCTCCATGAGAGCATCAGAGCCATTGGGAGCAGAGTTCTGTAACCTCTTAAAAAGATGTGTCAGGGTTGACAAACACATCTTGGCACAGCACCCAATCATGGAGCTCTGCGTTTCAGGTGCTGGCCTCGTGATGGAAACCTGCTTGGACCCCAAAATGCTGTGCAACCTTCTGGGAGACTCGGCCTTTCTGAACCCCAGCTCTGGGGCTGAGGCCATGGGAGCAGTGCTGCTGCCTCACAGGCTGTGTCCACCACACGTAGCTGGGAAGGGCAGCTAGTCATCCCAGGAGCTGCACCTGGGAAACGCTCTCCCTTGCAGACCCAGGATGGAACCATCCCTGCTCACACCTTGACCTCGGATTTCTGACCTCCAGAACTGGGAGATGATTCATTTCCGTGGTGAAAGCCCCTGGTCTTTGGCATGTTTTCCTGGCCACCTTGCACTGTGTCCTAAAGCAGAGGGGCAGCCATCAGCCCCACCTCCACCTGCCCCACCCACCAACTCTGTTGCAGGAGCCTCAGGTCCCCGGGCCTGTGTCAACTAACCCGGGGGTCAGTCAGGAAGCTTTTGAGAGCAGCTGAACTGAGCCGCGAGGGACCAGCCAGTTGGATCCGTCAGAACTGACCCTGCCTTCCGATGGATCGGACATCTTCCGGCTGCAGGATAGAAAGTGACCTTGGGTGTAGGGCCAGCTGCACATGGAAGACACCTTTGGAAAAGCTTGTCCTGAGACCGGATCCCCGGGGCCTGCCCCCTCAGCCCGGATCCTGTCCTGCCAGGCCCGGGTGCCCCTCCCCTGCCTGACTCAGTTTCCCTGACCCCACCCTGGACTATGCTTCCCCAGCCTCACCCCATAGCCCAGGGCTTCCCGACCCTGTTGGACACCTGCACCAGGCCCCCGAGTCTAGCGGAGCCTTCCCATCCCTCCCTTCTGCTCCAGCATCCACAGCTCGACCCTCAGCTTGGCTCTTGAGGTGTCTGCGGCCTGCCCCTCGCAAGGTGACCCCTCCGCCAGCCTCCTCCACCCCACAGGCCCCTCCTGGACCTGCCACATTCCTCTTCTCCGGATGGCACTGAGGCAGGGGCTTTGCCCTTCCTGCACAGTCTTCGAGGGGCTGGAGGGTCCTCAGAGGCAGAGCTCCTGGGGCGGTGGGGCCATCACCTCAGTGGGAAGAGCAGTCCCATGGATCATTCACCAGGCAGAGGGGCTGGGGGGTCTGGGGGGTCTGGGGCTGGCCTTGCCCCTGGTAAACCAGGGGGCATTGTGAGTCTTGCCTGAGTCCCTCGAGGAAGGGGCTCCTTTCAGGAAGCATTTTTCCAGAACACACAGTAGGGGGTATAAGCAAGCCTGTGCTGAGCCCAGGTGAAACTCAGCATTATAAGAACAACTGGATAAACATTTAGAAAAGATAGAATGGGATCTGACTTTATGGCATATCCCAGAGTAAACTCCAAGTGGATCAGAGATTAAAATGTAAAAAATGAAACCACAGGGCCTGGCGCAGTGGCTCAGGCCTCCCAGCACTTCATGAGGCTGAGGCGGGAGGATCGCTTGAGCCCGGGAGTCCGAGACCTGCCTAGGCAACTTAGGGAGTCCTCGTCTCTATTTTTTTAAAAAAAGAAAGAAAGAACAGAAGAAATGAAACTACAAATGATCCCAAGGAATTTGCAGCATGTGAATTTTTTATAATCTAAGAGCGGGAATAACTGTGGCTCCAAAGTCAGAAGCAATCATGGAAGATACTGATGATATTGATGTGTGAATGTTATAATTACATATAAAAAATTGAGACCATGCCAAAAAGCAAAATATAAACTAAGTTAAAACACACATGATCAACACAGAGGGGAAAAATCCACAATTTATGTCACGGTCAAAGGGCTGATCTCCCTAACACAGAAAGAGCTCTGATAAAAACAGGGAGGGAAAAAGACCAAAACCTGATCAGAACAAAAGGGACATAAAAGATGTCAACAGGCAGGTCAGAGAGACATGCAGACATGCAGACCACCCTCAAACAGAAGCCATCAGAGGGACCTCACTTAACAAGGGTGCCTGGGAGCTGCCTGGAGACACCGCTTCTTCCCCATCAGTGGGCGCTGCCCTGGGGCTTGACCACGTGCTCTGCAGGCAGCTGTGCGGAGAAGTGGGCCCTGTCTCCCACCACTTGGAGCATACATGACAGTACCATTCCTGCGGGGCACAAAGTGTCGTAGTGCGCAGGGAAGATCCAGCAACCTATGAGCAAAGTACAGGTGTAATCGCCTGAAGCAGCCGTCTCCAATGTAGGAAATCACATACGCCCAAGGGCGTTATAAGCAGTATCAAAACAACGGAGACATCCCAGCTGTCCTTCAGCAAGGGCCTGGTCAGATGAACCAGGGTGCGGCCATGCGGTGGGCACCAGGCAGCGGTGAGGAGGAAGCAGTCCACTCTCCCTGCTCTCCCGCGCCTGCTCTCCAGGACGCGGCCTTCAGGGACAACAGGGAGGAACAAGGAGTGCAGAATGCCCCCTTCTGTGCAGCGGAAAACATGCACTTGACCTTCTGCTTCTGCCATGACAAGTGAACATGCACAGGACAAGCATTCCTACCATACACGACTATCAAGCTGGGCAAAATCGACAAAGCGGCTGTTTGCAGACACTGGGACACAGGCTGTGACACTGTGCCCTGTGCTTTCTGTAACTTCTGCCTGGAGGCACTTTCTGGACACAGGATGGGCAGGTGGAGCCTAGGCAGAGCACAGGAGTCTCACTGAGCTCGGTCAGTCTGGGGAGACTGAGGCAGCTGGGATTTGCAGGGCAGAGGATCAGAGAGGAGGGAGCTGCACAGAGAAGAGATTCAGAAATGCATGGAAGGTCCTCTAAGGGCTTCTGGATACTGAGCTGCCCACGTGAAAGGCAAGATGAGGCCTGACAGAGGACATCTCTGAATGAAGGGACTGGAGCTAAGGACAGCCCAGAGGTGACACGCTGCTGGGAGTCATTCACATCCCAACCAGCCAGAGCGGGAGGCCTGGGTGCCCAGCAAGAATGCCGGGCATTGGGAGTTGGCTTCTTGGCCCTAGAGTAAAGGCTGCACCAGACCCACCCTACCAAAGCTGAAAAGCAGCTCGGCAGGACCATCTGACCCAGGAAAATGCCCACCAGTGAGGATGCACTGTTGCAAGTCCAGATGCAACAGTGGAGCATCTTTAATGTCCAGCGTATGTTAAAAAAAAAATCCTACACATAGAGATTTGGGAAAATCTGACACACAGCCAGGGAAAAGGACTAACAGTAAATAGAAATACACCCAGAGACACTGGAGTTCACAGACGAGCACTTAGAAATGGCTATTATAAATATGTTCAAGAGCTTAGAAGAACAGACGGTGACGATAAGCAAACAGATGGAGACTCTCGGCAGAAATGAAACGCCCTGAAACAAAATGGAAATTCGGACACTGAAAACTACACTCTCTGGAACAAAAACAACCCTGGGCGAGCTTCACAAACAGATTGGAGATGGCAGAAGAAAGAATCAGTGAACTGAAAGACAGAGCAACAGAAATTATTCAATGTGAAGGAAAGAGAGAGAGAAAGCATTCAGAAAATAGAGAGATTCAGTGAGACAATGTCAAGTCATCTAACATAAGTGTCAATATCCATTGAATCTATTCCTGGAGCCCCAGAAGGAGAGGAGAAAAAGACTGCAGCTCGGATAAAAAACGGATTTGAAGAAATAATGGACGGAATTTTTCAAAATATCATGAAAAATGCCAGGCACAGTGGCTCATGCCTGTCATCCCAGCACTTTGGGAAGCCAAGGTGGGTGGATCTCCTAAGGTCAGGAGTTCAAGACCAGCCTGGCCAAACTGGTGAAACCCCGTCTCTACTGAAAATACAAAAATTAGCTGAGTGTGGTGACGTGTGCCTGTAGTCCCAGCTACTTAGGAGGCTGAAGCAGGAGAATTGCTTGAACCCAGGAGGCAGAGGTTGCAGTGAACCAAGATCATGCCACTGCACTCCAGCCTGGGTGACAGAGCGAGACTCCATCTCAAAAAAAAAAAAATCATGAAAAACATCAACCTACAGAAGAAATAACAAGTCCTAAGCATAACGTGCATGCATGCACACACACAGACACACACACAAACACACAGACACACACAGAGATACACAGACACACACAGAGACACACACACACAAACACACGGACACACATGGAGACATACACACACAGACCCACACAGAGACACACATAGACACACACACACACAAACACACGGACACACACAGAGACATACACACACAGACCCACACAGAGACACACATAGACACACACACCATACACAGACACACACATAAACACACAGACACACACATAAACACACAGACACACACACAAACACACACAAACACATAGACACACACAGACACACACACCATACACAGACACACAAACACACACACAGAGACACATACACAGAAACACACCACACAGACAGACACATGCACACCACACATGAACACACATGAACAAACACATGAACACACACAAACACACGTACCCACACACACAGAGCCACACACCACACACACACACACACAGACACACCACACACAGACACACACAACACACACACACCCCCCAAACAAATATGTGCATGCACACACCCCACACACAGAGAGACACACACACACCATACACATACACACACACAGACACACCACACACAGACACACACAACACACACACACCCCCCAAACAAATATGTGCATGCACACACCCCACACACAGAGAGACACACACACACCATACACATACACAAACACACCAAGGTACTTTATAACAAATACTGAAAACCAAAAATAAAAATACACTCTGAAAAGCAGCTAGAGAAAAATTAAACACGACATGTAGGAGGGAAAGAAAAGAAATACCTCCAGCTTGTCATTAGAAACAATGCCGGCAGGAGACAATGAATGACATCTTTGCAGACTGAAAAAATCGTCAGCCTAGAATCCTACATCTCACAAAAATACCTTTCAAGAGCGAAAGCAGATTTCCAGTTTCAGCTTGAAGACAGCAGAAAGAGCCTTGCTTCAGCCCTTACAATAAGAAAAAAAGCTGAGAAACTGCAAGTTAATGATTTTTCATCAGGCCTTCAGAGAAATGGAGTCACAGGGGAAACAAGCAAGCCAAAATCTGGAGAAAAACAGGCTTCCGGGGAGAAACAGGACCTGAGCATGTTCTCATCTGGGGCAGATGCCACTGAGTCTATTACAAGCTGGTAGATATAGATCTATATTGGGTAGAAATGTGTAAGAATTTACTAAAGGCCAAGCATGGATAAGCATGGGAGTGTGACACCCCTGGTGCCACAGACATATGAGAGGTTCTCACCCTCTTGAAGCTTTTCTTCCAAGGATCCCACCAACCGCTCCCAGGGAAGACACAAGGAAAATCCTAGGGAAGCTTTACCTGGGGTACTGGTGGAAGGAAACACATTTACCCCCAAAATTCTGTCCAGACCCATCCCCACTCTCTGCCCAATGGAACAAAGTCTGCAAAGAAAAACAACAACAACACAAAAATCCGAGCCTCTGTCACTGGTAGGAGTCCATGGAAGCTGGGAGAGGAAAACAGAAAAAAGAAAAAACTCTACCTTAGGAGATGGTCAGACACACATGCTAACTATGGCACCACCCCAGAAGAGGGCAGGCACACGTGGGAAGAGCCTGGAACAACATTGGATGGCCTAACATACATGTAGTGCAGTTCCAGAAGGAGAAGACACAGAGAAGAGGCCGGAAGAAGTATTTGAAGACCTAACGGCTAAAAATTCTCCAATATAAGTGACAGACACCAGATCACAGATTCAGGAAGCCCAGAGAACATCAAGAAGGGTAAACACCAGGAAAATCCACACCTGGGTATATCTTCAAACCACCACAAATGAAGGACAAAGACAATCTTCTTGAAACCGGATGGGGAAAAAGATACATTATCTACAGAGAAACATAGATAAGAATTTCCACAGACTTCTCATCAGAAACCATGAAAGCAAAAAGACAAAGGAGAGATTTCTTTTTTTTTAAGAACTGAATGAAAAATGAAGACTTCCAAAAAAAAAAAACCTGAAAGAATTCATTACCAGAAAACCCACTCTACACAAAAAATATTAAAGTTCTTCAAGTGGAAGGAATATTATATAGACAGAAACTTGAATCTAGAAAAAGAAATGAAGATACTGGAAATTGACTGAAGACAAAAGAAAATCATTTTTAAATTTAATTTCTCTAAAACATCATTGTTTAAAGGGAAGATTATAATAATTTATTGTATGTTTGTGACATATGTCAAAGCGAAGTGTGTAATAAAAACGACACAGGAAGAGGAGGGAGGAATTCCATGTATACTGGTCCTTACACTGCACTTGAAGAAGTACAATATTATTTTAAGGTGTGCTCAGATTGTTTAAAAATATAAATTGTGGGCCGGGCATGGTGACTCACGCCTATAACCCCAGCACTTTGGGAGGCTGAGGCAGGTGGATCACAAGGTCGGGAGATCGAGACCATCTTGGGTAACATGGTGAAACCTCGTCTCTACTAAAAACACAAAAAATTAGCCAGGAATGGTGGGGGGCACCTGTAGTCCCAGCTACTTGGGAGGCTGAGGCAGGAGAATGGCATGAACCTGGGAGGTGGAGCTTGCAGTGAACTGAGATCATGCCACTGCACTCCAGCCTGAGTTACAGAGCGAGATTCCGTCTCAAAAAAAAAATTGTATGTATGTATATATATATATGTATGTATATATATATATATATATGTATGTATATATATATATATATATGTATGTGTATATATATATATATATATGTATATATATTTGGTGAACCAGAAGAATACCTCTAAAAAGTTTTTTAAAGAGGCATCAATAAGTCAATATAGGAGACATAATGGGATAATAAAATGCTCAATTATGATCAGAAGATGGAGGAAAAGATGGGAAATGAGACAAAAAAGCAAATGTAATAACCTGTCACATGGTCCTGAAGCACAGCAGCATAAAGCGTAGCAGTACAAAGAACATAGCTTCACTTATGGAGCATAAAGTGAATCCTTATGAAGGATTTATACCTAAATTTCAATATACAGAAAAGACAGGGGGACAGAGGAACAAGCTGAACCTGTCATGAAGAAACAGAAGAACTCAAGCTGTGGGCGCTCTTCAAGACATAGCCCTTCAAGAGGAAAAGTCAAGAAAATAATGTCGAGAGACTATATTTTTAACCTAATACTTTCAATCTGGAAGGAACAGGAACTTTTCTAGTTTTAGAGACAGGTGAGGCAGTGCGTGAAACTTGGTTAAGTCTTGGTGCAAAGTCACAGCTATGAGAGATGTAGGGAGCACTGGGCACTTTTAACCTGGACAGGATATTAGATAGTATTTGAGAACTGATTCCTAATTTCCTTACATGTGATCAAGGTATTGTGGTTCTGTAGAAAATGTCCTTGTTTTTAACACATGCAAGTGAAAGGACTGGGAGCAAAGTGTCCCAGTGCCTCGGACTCATTGTGAAATGCTCAGCAAAACTTTAGAGGAAGGAAAGAGAGAAACATACATGGCAATATGCTAATAATTGTTGAACCTAAGTGGGAGAGATACAGGTTTTCATATGCTCTTCTTCATTTAGTCTTCCATAATGAACATTTTCATAATTTAAAAAATCCTCCCATTATCCACAGACCCAATTTTCAGGAGGTGCCACCATCTGGTTCACAGGCATATGCCCAAAAGTAAGCGAGGAGCTCTGAGCAGCCAGCGTGGCAGTCACCAAGCCCTCCAGGCTGCAACTCCCAAGGTGGGTGTTTATTGATTGAGCTCAACGTCTGCTCCCCCTTCCCATCTGTTCTGACTTCCGTTTGGAGATCCACGTGGTTTAGGAGAAGCTGGCTCCACCCCAATCTGAATATTCTATCCCCTGACCACAGAGAGTCAGGGACACACATGTGATCTAAGGCAGTCCAGTCCCCCCACAGGGGGCAGGAGTTGCCCACAACCAGCTCAAGAATGAAGGGGAACCAACCCTAAGCAAAGCCAATCCTGCAGAAGCAGTGCCCAGAGGTTAAAGGACCTTGGGGACATCATGGAGAGCCCCTGGGGCATCCCTCACCCGAAGCCACCACGTCCACCGGATTGGTCTGTTGAAGAAGCCAATAGATTTGCTTAGGCTGCGATGCTGCTGCTTGCAATCAAAAAGATGCTGAGTCATACAATTCCATAGAAGAATCCCTCGGGCCCTCACTTCCAGCCGTAAATCAGTAAACAATGTTCAGGTGCAATTCTGAAATCTGTATCTTGTTTCCAGGAACTCAGGAGTGGAGACCCTGTAGATTAAGAGAGGCAAGGGCCATGCAGGCAGGCACGCCACCCGCACCCACAGTGAGCGCTGACAGCCTGCAAGCCGGCAGGCTCTTCCCAAGAGAGGAAGCCTGGCACTCAGCCTCTGCATAATTAGAGAAATCGAAATTAAAACCACAACAAGATCCACTTCACACCCACCAGGCTGGCAAAATCTCCAAGCCGGAATAATATCCAGTGCTGGCAAGGATGTGTGACACCTCAGATACCCAAATGCTGCTGGTAGCAGTGTAAATTTATGGAACTCACATTGGATAGCAATTGGCAGATATCTACATATGTTATATGCACGTGTATATACATGTATATATGTGTGTATGCATATGCTTATGTGTGGATGTGTGTGTGTGTATTTCCATGTACAGTCATGTGCCACATAACAGCACTTCTGTCAAGAACAGACGGCATATACAATGGTGGCCCCATAAGATTAGAACAGAGCAGACCTTGTACAGGTGTACTGCATTTTATCTTTTATACCGTATTTTTACTGCACTGTTTCTATGTTTAGGTATGTTTACATGCACAAATACTTACCATTGTGTTACAATCACCTGCAGCGTTCAGTACAGTACCACCCTGCCTGGGTTTGTAGCCCGGGAGCAGGAGGTCCTGCCATACAGCCCAGGCGTGTGGGAGGCGATGAGTCTGTGCCATCTGGGTTTGAGTAAGTTCACACTATGATGCTCGCACGGCGATGAAATCGCCTAACAGCGCCTTCCTCAGAACCATCCCTGCCATCGGGCGATGTGTGACTGTATGTGTATATGTGTATACACAGACATGTACGTGTATACATACAGTGCAAAATATTGACAGTTGGTGAATCTAACTGAGGGGCATGCAAGTGGTCCTTGTCTATTCTTTCAACATGTCTGTTTGCTCGAAAATCCTCAAGGTAAGCTGGGGAAAATCATCTAAAAGGCGGCAAGAAAGGAAAGAAGTTATACACAGAATCTGCAAACAAACAGTATATGTAAAAGAAAACAGCAGCTCCAAACTTACATGTATCAGTAATTGCATTAAATACAAACAGACGAGGAGCTCTACTTGTGAGCTATGTCATTGACTCTGTGTGTGTGTGTCTGTGCATGTGTGTGTGATGGATTTGTCTGTGTGTGTGTGTGTCTGTGCGTGTGTGTGTGATGGATTTGTCTATATGTGTTTTCTATTTTTAAAAAGCCAACATTGGCAGAGCAAATGCAGTTACCTGGAGCTGTCCAGCAAAGGTAGCCTGATACCCAGCATCCTCTGCATGTGGCATGTTCCGGGAACGTTTTCTCTAAAATAACTAAGAAAACAAAACAACACATTCACACATGGGGGATGTCTCTAGCTGTCATGCCATGGACTTAGGGGCTGAGGCTTGGCTGACGCCCCAACCCCAGGTGGCACTGCTTGGTGCCCTCCCCAGTGAGGGTCTCCTAGCCTGGCTCACTGAGAAACCCCACCACAAATCACCCTGGATCTGCCTCAAGGAGAGAGGTTCGCTGAACTGCACTAACACACACCCCAGAGACCCAGGTGACAGACAGACAGAAGCCTTGTATTAGGTGACCTGAGGGATGGGCCATCTGGTAGCCAGACCTTCCTGTCACTGAGCCAGGGCTCTCCTCCCTGGGGACAAGTCCAGTGGGAAGGCAGAACCACAGGACAGCTTAGGAGCTGGAGCCAGGCCAGGAGAGGGGGCAGCTTCAGCCAGGTGCTCACCTCCAAACAGGGGCAGTGGGGCAGTTGGAGTTGGGGAGAGGAGACCCTCCACAGTGCTGCTGGGGATATGTTCACCTCCACATATTCTAGGCTTCCTGGCCGTGTTGAGACTGGGATACCTTTGGTCAGGTGGCTTTGTCCTCCCCCTCCATGTCAAATGTCTGCATGTCCCTCCTCTGCACCTGCCACCGCCATGTCTATCCACCCTATTCAATCCTTACTGACCCTGGAAAAGCCTACCTCCCAAGACAGCACTCAAGGTCAAAGGTCAAAAAAAGCCAGACACCTGTGGAATGCAGCCTAGTTCTCTTCTCCCTGGAAATTCACTTGAGAGTCTGTGCCTGGAGGCGCAGGTGCACCAGGAAGTTCCACCTAGAAGTGCAGGTGCTCAAGGGATTCTCACCAGGAAGTATGGGTGCATCAGGAAGTTCACCCGTAAATGCACATGCAGCAGAACATCTTACCTAGAAGTGCAGATGCATCAGGAAGTGCAGATGCCCAAGGGATTCTCACCAGGAAGTGCAGACGAACCAAGAAGTCTGCACCAGGAAGTGCAGGTGCACCAGGAAGTGCAGACGCACCAGGAAGTCTGCATCTGGGAGTGCAGGTGTACCCGGAAGTCTCATGTGGAAGTGCAGGTGCACCAGAAAGTCTCATCTGGAAGTACAGGTGCACCAGGAAGTCTGCATCTGGGAGTGCAGGTGCACCTGGAAGTCTCACCTGGGAGTACATGTGCACCAGGAAGTCTCATTTGGAAGTGCAGGTGGGCCAGGAAGTCTCATCTGGAAGTGCAGGTGCGCCAGGAAGTCTCACCTGGGAGTGCAGGTGCGCCAGGAAGTCTCACCTGGGAGTGCAGGTGCACCTGGAAATCTACATGTTCCACATGAGGTGACTCCTGGGCCTGCTTTCTGGTTCTGTTTCCAGCCCTGCCGACATTAATCCACCACCCCAGTGTCTCTCAGCTCTAAAGCCATGACCCCCTCACACTCCACGCTTCTGGCCTGGCCTGTGCCTCTTTGCCCCTGTGACAGGGAAGGGTGGCAGAGCAAGTGCTGCACATAGGAGTCCAGGGCTGGCCGGTCATGGCCACCTTGGGCCCAGGCCTCCTCCTCTTGTGAGGAAGCAGGCAGGCAGCCAGTGATGCCTGGGCACCCTCCTGACACTATGCCCTCCAGGAAGGACAGGAGTGCCAGGCCTGGGAGTGGAGTATGGAAGCCTCAGAAGTTGCCTGCTCCAAGAGCATGGGGGGCTGGGCCAGGCTTTCTGCCCAGCCGGGAGGACCCAAGGGCCCCTTGTTTCTGAGGGCCCCTCGTTTCCGAGGGGCCCTGCACTTTCTGAGGAACTTCCTTGGATTCAGCCCTCTGCCACGTCTCAAATTCTCTGCCTGCTTCTGCTACATGCAGCCATGAGGTGGGGCCCACCCAGCAGCTCCCAGCTCCATGAGAGCGAGTCCACGGCCATCTCCAAAGACCACAGTGGCCTGGCCAGGTGGATGTGACATCTTTACTGCCCACTGCTGAGACCTTTCTTCCTCTTGTTTCCATACAGGGGTGTTCAGGGAAGGACTGCCAGGCCCGGGGCCTCCGGGCAGAAGCTCCATTTTCACCAGAAGCTGAGAATGAGAGGAAGGTTCGGGTAGGTGCAGAGGTGAGAACCCTGCAGGGGCTGAGCCGGCCCAGCCCAGCCAAATCCCAGCCCAGGACCAGGGGCAAACTGTTTAACCTCGGTGCCCACAGTTATAAAGCAGCAGTGATGGCAGCTCCAGGCTCCTATGCACTTAGACAGGCACATGGTGGCCTAAGTGAGGGCAGGCCGCCTGCCCAGGGCCCCCGCTGCTGCAGCTGCGTTCCTTGTTGTTGCTGTTGGCAGTGTCCTATCAGAAGCACCTGGGCACACACCACAGCAGGAAAGCTGGAAGTCTCATCTGGGACTCTCATCTGTGGCTCCCACCCTGGCAGAGCCATCTAGGCTGTTCTGAGCACAGGTTCACCCACAACCTAAGGAACGGGAAACTCCTTACATTCGACGCCTCTTAGCTTGTTTTAAACAAGGCCCATGGCTTCCATTTTCCTACACTATGGCAGGCCATGACCTTTACTCATGCCTCCCACACAACAAAATCAAATAAAATAAATCCTGGGTAATTTGTGAACATTTCTTTAAAGTATTGATAAACTGACAAAGAAGCTTTATTCCAAGAGCTTGGGTTAGAGTTCAGTAGGGACTGACAGGGCCTTCAGGAAAACGGCAGAAGTAAACACAGATCCCTTCTGTACCACAGGACCCCCAGCACTTTGGGAGGCTGAGGCTGGCAGATCACCTGAGATCAGGAATTCGAGACAAGCCTGACCAATATGGTGAAACCCAGTGTCTACTAAAAATACAAAAGTCAGCCATGCATGGTGGCATGCACCTGTAGTCCCAGCTACTTGGGAGGCTGGGGCAGGAGAATTGCTTGAACCCGGGAGGCAGAGGTTGCAGTGAGCCGAGATCGCCCCATTGCACTCCAGCCTGGGTGACAGAGCAAGACTCCGACTCAAGTAAAAAGGAATTCAGATAATCAGATAATGGCCTTATCACACACAGAGGACGAGAAATTAAAGGACCAAAAAGATTAGAAAAATAACTATGCCCACCCTGAGAAGCTCTCCTAGAATGAAAATACATAACTGAAATTCAAAGGCAATGAATGCATTTGACTGCAGAGCAGACACAGCAGAGGAGAGGATGGATGAGCCTGGGGGAAGCGGAAGCCGTTCTCCATGCAGCACAGGAAGTCAGACAGAAAGTGCGGAGGAGAAAATGGGAGGAGGGGAAGCCGGCAGAAAGGGTCTGGCACACATCCATGTTGACACCCGGAAGGAGAGAGAGGAAAATACAGAGTAAAGTCTGAAAAGAGGGTGACTGACCACAGGTCTGTCTGATTCTGTCAAGAACAATTCAGAAGGAGCTGCAAATAAAGCACTTGGGTTAATGAGTTTGGCAGGTTTGCTAGATACAAACCAAAATGCAAACATCTGTTGTATTGCCACATATGAACAACAACAAAAAAATAGAAACTATAACTTTTTAAATGATGCTGTATTAGGGCTGGGCATGGTGGCTCATACCTGTAATCCCAGCACTTTGGAAGGCCAAGGCAGGCAAATCACTTGAGGTCAAAAGTTCAAGACCAGCCTGGCCAACAAAGTGAAACCCCATCTCTACTAAAAATACAAAATTAACCAGACATGGTGGCACACTCCTGTAGTCCTAGCTACTCGGAAGGCTGAGGCACAAGAATCACTTGAACCCAGGAGGCGGAGCTTGGCAGTGAGCCAAGATCATGCCACTGCACTCCAGCCTGGGTGACACAGTGAGACCCTGTCTCAAAAAAACAAAAACAAAAAAGGATACTGTATTAGTTAGGATTCTCCAGAGAAACAGAACCAACAAGATGTGTGTGTACGTGCATGCATGCATGTGCCTGTGTGTGTATGCATTGTGCATGTGTGTGTGTGCACGTGTTTGTGTACACAGAGAGATTATTGATTTTTTTTTTTCAAGACAGAGTTTCACTCTTTCACCCAGGCTGGAGTGCAGTGGTACGATCTCGGCTCACTGCAACCTCTGCCTCCCAGTTTCAAGCGATTCTCCTGCCTCAGCCTCCCAAGTAGCTGGGATTACAGGCGCCCGCCACCACACCCAGCTAATTTTTGTATTTTTAATAGAGACGGGGTTTCACCATGTTGGTCAGGCTGGTCTCAAACTCCTGACCTCGTGATCTACCTGCCTTGGCCTCCCAAAGTGCTGGGATTACAGGCGTGAGCCACTGATTTTTTTAAGGAATTGGCCCACATAATTGTGGAGGTGTAGCAGGTCCAAAGTCTGCAGGGCAGGCCGACAGTCTGGAGACTCAGGGAGCAGTTGGAGTTTGAGTCCAAAGGCCACTTGCTGGCAGAATTCCCTCTTCCCTTGGGGAGGTCGGTCTGTGTTCTAGTCAGGTCTTCACCTGATTGGACGAGGCCCACCCACATTATGGTGCGCCATCTGCCTAACTGAAGGTCAGCTGATTTCAGTGTGTATCTTATCTGAAAAGCAGCCTCACAGCAACATCCTGACCAAGTACTTGGGCACTGTGTCCCAGCCAAGTTGGCATACAATTAACCATCACAGAGACCATTACAGTAGTACAGCTGGCAAGAAGTATCTAGGAATAAACCTAACAAAATACGTGCAAGATACACAGAGAAAAAATAAGAAATTTTACTGCATGTCATGAATGAAGATCTAAATAAATGGAGAAATAAAACATACTTGTTTTCAAAAAATAAACATGTATATGGATTGGAAAACTCAATAATATTACAGAGATACCAATGATTTGTAGAGCCACAACAATGCCAATCACAATCCCAAGTGGTGTGTGCATGTGTGTGAGTGTGCGTGCATGTGCATATGTATGTGCATGTGTGTGTGCATGGGTGCATGTATGTGCGTGTGTGTGCACATGGGTGTGTATGTGTGTGTGTGTGTTTGTAGACTTTAACAAGATGATTATAAAATTTACATGGAATTGGAGCAGGCACCACTGAGAACCTATTCTGATTCTGGTGCCTGATAAAGATCTTTTTTAACTTTTTAAAAAGAGCCAGGAATAGCCAAAATATTCTTAATGAAGAATAAAAAGTGGGAAGGTTGGTCTTTCTGTTCCCTAAGATTTCCTTTAAAGCCTTAGCAAAGCAGACAATTAGGTCGGCACACAGGTAATGCATACCAGACGGAAACAGAGCAGGCCTGGCTGCTGGAGGAGAGAGGCAGATCGATGGGGACAAGACAGTCCCATTTAAAATCAGTTTGGAGAACTGATTATCCATAGAGGGAAAAATATTACTTACACTCCTGCTCTGTACTGTCCACAAAGGTTAATGCTGAGAAAAAATAATTATAAATCAAAAATCAATACCAGGTGGATTAAATATGAAAGATGAACCCACAGATCTTTTGGAAAGGCATAAAGGAGAAAATCTGACTTCATAGTAAAGAGACATTCCTTAAGCAAGACACAAAGGACACAAGCCATAAAGCAAAAGAGGAATTAATTGGAATTCATTAAAATGTACTACTTCTGTTCATCAGACACCACACTGAAATGGAAAGATAAGACACACTGGGAGAAGATGTCTGCAGGATGGATAATTGGCAAAGAGTCACTTAGGAAATATATAAAGAACTCTCGTAACTAGTCACCAAAAAACAAAAACTATGTAATGGACCAAAGACTTGAACAGGCGCTTCACATAAAAGAAAATCCAGTTGGCAAATACACATAAGCAAAGATGCAGAACCTCATTCCCTCTCAAGGAAATGCAAATTAAAACCACAGCAAACTAAAACCACAGCTAGTGCTACTTCACATTCACTAGACCGTCAACATGGTAAAATCTCAGGAAGCTGGGAGAATTGCTTGAGCCCAGGAGTTCGAGGCCAACCTGGGTGACATAGCAAGACCCCATTTCTAATAAGGAAAAAAAGTTTAAAAGTGTTAAATTCAGACAAAACCAAGTGTTGACAAGGATGTGGAGCAACAGTACCTTTTATAGGTTGCTGCTGGGTATGCACTTTAGAAAATCATTCAGTGGTATCTAGTAAAGTTGAAGCTGTCCAAACTGCTGACAAAGTAGCTCTGGCTATTTTCAGTAAATACCTGCTTGGAAAAGATGGTTCCAATGTTTACAGTGGTCACAGCAGCATTTCTTTAGTGGTGCAGGCATACCATGGAATACTACACAGCCAGGAAAATGAACAGCAACAGCTACACACATCTGCAAAGAAGAGTCGTCTGAGTAATAGAAGCGAGTCATGGAAGCATTCCCAGGATGTGATCCCATCAGGTAGCATTCGAAAACAGACAAAAACTAAACTCTGTTTAGGGGTGCCTACGTAGGTGGGAAAATTGTAACTAAAAGGCAGAAAATGATTACCCCAAAAGTCAGGTGAGTGGTCCCCAAGGGGAGAGGGAAGGAACCCAGAAAGCTTCTGGGGTGGTGGCAATAGCGTGTCGCTCCAGGGGCTCACATTACCATTCGTGTGTGCCATTCACTTCATGACAATAAAATCATATTGTTTACAAGGATGCTCTGCTCTGCCCAGTGGCCTGGGAGGGGCTGTCTTGCCCTGTGCAGAGAGAGTGCAGGTGCAGAAGTGCAGAGGGACCAGGGGTGAGCCCAGTTCTGGGACCAGACTGCCAGGAGACCAGAAGCACGGAGGCCAGGGCCCCCCTGAAGGCATCTAATTTGACTGAGTCATGCATGGGGCTGCACCTGTGACGGCCACAGAGGCCCTGCAGCTGTGCCTGGCAGACACCTCCCAGCTCCGGAAGGGCTCCACCATCTCTGACCAGTCCCCCCATCACACCTCCTCTTACGGGAGCCCAGGAAAGAGCCCAGGCAGGCACCTCTTCTCCTCCAAAGCGTGGCACAGCCCCGGTCACAGAAATGGGAGAAAGTCTGCTTTGACCAACCTTCAGTGTGCCCCTGTCCCCACTGACTCAGACTCCAGCTCCGCCCCCCCAGCCCCCTTTGAGGACATATTGGTCCCCTCCCTTTACAGAAGAATCTCAGACTCACTGGCTCTGCACCTACCCAAGCCCCACGGCAGGAAACAGGCTTTGCCTGGTGCCTGCACCCTGCCCCCTGCCTGTGCCCAGCCTTGTTCTAGAACATAATGCAGGACCAGCCCTGCCCGCTGTGAGAGCCTGGAGGAGGCAGCTGGGTGGGGCAGGGGCAGGCTCTGAGGATCCACGGGACCATCCCCACCAGGCTGCCCAGAGGACAGGCAGAGTGACCAGCAGGCTCCTGGCACCAGAGGGACCATGGGCCTGGCAGATGGTGGTGGATGGGGACAGTAGGAGCTCCCCACGCCACAGGGTAGCAGCCTTCGGGACAGGCAGGCAGAGGGTCTCAGGTGAACCTGGAGCTGAGAGCATTCAACATGACCACAGGGGCCATGGGGCTGCAGGACCAGGGCAGCCCCGCAGAAAGCAGGGAAGATGGCTGATTCTCGAGCCCCATCTGGAGCCAGGGCTGGGGCCGTACCTGAGGGACCCATGGTGGGGACACAAACAGCCTCTCCCCAGGCCTCTCTGCACCCTGTGCTCCCTGGGAGGAGCTATGGGAATGGGCTGTCTACTGTGCCTTCCAAGGCCAGCTCATTATTCCTGGTCAGTCCCTGCAGCCCAGACCTGGCTCTGTCAGGCCCTGAGGGCAGTGCAGGGAGAGCTTAGAGGAAAGCCCCTAGAGAGACTGGATTCCCTTTGGTGGGGCAGAGGCTGTTCAAAATGGAAAGCCACCCCCTTCTCTTCATTTCTCAGAGCAACACATTCAGCCCCACTTAGCTCTCTTCACAGCCACAGTAGGACTTTGGTCTGTGTCCAGAACCCCCAGAGGCTACCCCGCCTCAATGCACACACATGTCGGGATGAGCCAGCATCTAGCAGGATGCCTGGCTGTAGCTCAGCACGGGCAGTGTTGGCAGGGGCAGGCCACAGTCCAGGCTCTGCTCCCACACACACCCACACGCACTGACCCGTGGCCCTCACCAGGAGCCTATGAGGTCGGTTCTCCTTTGTCTCCATGGACCAATGTCATCCAGCGAGCAAATAGTAGGGGTGGGATTTCAACCCAGGCCATTGGTACCACAGCCCACATGCTAACCACTGTGCTCATGATCGCCAGATCACTGTAGGGGGCGAGATGGCAAAGTCAAGGAAAAACACAGAGCAGAGGGACAGGGCTAGTCTCTCCCAACACTGAGAAGTCAGAAAAGTCTGTGGGTCCAGAAGCAGCTCCCCTTTAGGTGTAGGTACTTTTTTTCTAGTGTCTGCTGCCTACTAGGTCCTTTAATAAATATTTCCTAGGTAGATAGGTGAATGGGTGAATGGACAAGTAGATAAATGGATGGATGGATGGATGGATGGATGGATGGATGGATGGATGGATGATTGGAGGATGGAAATGGGTGGATGAATGATGAATGGATAGGTGGGTGGGTCGGTGATGGATGGATGGAAGGATGGATGGATGGATGGTCGGACGGACAGATGGATGGATGGAGGATTGGAGGATGGAAATGGGTGGATGAATGATGAATGGAAAGGTGGGTAAGTGATGGATGGATGGAAGGATGGGTGGACGGACGGACGGATGGTTGGATGGATGGAGGATGGAAATGGATGGATGGATGGATGGATGGATGGATGGATGGATGGATGGATGAATAAATGGGTGGGTAGGTGGGAGTGTTAAAGGACAGGTGGATAGGAGGATAGAGAGAAGGGAGAGTAAAGGGTAAATAAGTGAGTGGTTGGATGGATGGATGGGAGAATAAGTCGGCATGGTGCTAATGTCATATTTATTTTATGTCCTCAAAGGCTTTTTTTGCACATATGATAGATTATTCAGAAATTACTTTGGGTTTAAAAAAATTAAAATTTGTATGTACTGATGATACAAAATCAGAAACGCATGTTTTTCTCCCTTAAACTATTGAGCTGAATCTACAAATCTTATCATTATAAGTTTAAGAAATCTCAAAACTCTTTCTAAAAGTTATTTCATTAGCAGTAGTTCCTACTACTTAATAAAACACCTTCAAAAACTTAATTACATTAACAAACTTAATATATTAGATCTTGCCTGACAAATTTTCCCAAATTAAGTAGTTCTTTTAAATTTAAAAACATAACTTCCTAATATGATGAAACTTAGATTCTCTTAAATGTTCCAACATTTTATATAAACTTTATGATTTCAACTGATAGTCATAAGTCTAAATCAAGTAATTAAGTATATATTTCAAATTTTAATTAAAAGGCCGAACTGTCCTTCTAATAACCCCAAATCTCTTAAACATCACAAATGCTTATAATACCAAACATGCCCAGATTCCTTCACTCAAAACTATGAATACTGGAAGTTGATACCATAAAACATTTCTGTACCTAATTCTAAATATTCCTTTGGGTTTAAACATTTTTTTTTCACTGAGGAAACAACTAAGAGATTTGAGCAGCATTATCTAGGTAATTGGAGGTTAGAAAATATTAGCATTATTAGTCAGTGTACCGATGGTATTTTCATCTACCACACAGACAGGAGTTGCAGAAACCTATTTATGTTTTGTTACAGGGACTCCAGATCTTAGAGTTTGGTTTTGAGCCCTCGACCCCATATAGAACTTGATCCTATTCCTTTCATGCACATCTATAAACCCCACCCGAGTGGTTCAAATGAGTTTTGCATTTATCAGACTTCTCCATGATTGGCATAGTCTTCCTGGTGAGACCTGGAGTGTGGCTCCCAGATACCCAAACTTGGCTGGAGTCCTGAAGCAGGCGCAGCTAATCTAGCTGATCTACTCCTTCACACTCGTGGAGCAGATGGGGAAACAGACCAGAGGGGCAGGCCAGGAAGCAAATTTGGATGATCCAAATCTCAAAGCTCAGTTGGAATCTGTGGACAAAGCTTCTAATGTCATACTAGTGATGTGTGGTGTTTGGATGGACGGATGGATAGATGGGTGGATAGAGGATGGATGATGGGTCAGTGGGTAGATGGATAGATGGGTGGATGGATAGGGGGGTGGACCACAGTCTGATGGGTAGATGGGTTGATAGGTGGTTGTTTGAGTAGGTGGATAGAATGGATGGATAGAAGTTTTATGAGTGTATGGGTGAATGGGGAGTAGTGGATAAGTAGGTGAAGCAGTCAATGGGTAAGTGAGTGAATGTGTAGGAGGATCATGCATGAATGGGTGGGTGGATGTCATGGGTATATGGGTATAGGAGAGGTAGATAAGTATGTGTACAGATGGGTAAAGGGAAGGATGTGAGTGTGTTATGGGGTGGTTGGGTAGGTTGACGGATGAATGGGTGGATAAGTACTGTGTTACATGGGAGGAAACAAGTTTAGTTAGGTTGGTGGGTGAATGGATGAGTGAGTAGTTGGATGTAGACATGGAAGCTGGCTGGCTGGGTGGATGGATGATGGGTGAGTGAATGGATGGGTGGGTGATGAAAGAAAGGGAGGACGGATGGGTGGATGGATGGATGAGTGAGTGAATGAATGGATAGGTGGGTGAATGGAATAGGTGGATGGATGGATGGATGGATGGATGGATGGATGGATGGATGGATGGATGATGAAAGAAAGAAAGCATGAATGGATAGGTGGGTGAATAGAATAGGTGGAGGAATGGATGGATGGGTGGAAGGATGGATAGATAAGTGAATAATGAATGGGTGGACAAATATATGGATGAATGGATGGATGGGTGGATAGATGGATGATGAAAGAAAGAAAGGATGAATGGATGGGTGGATGGGAGAGTGAGTAAATAAATGAATGGGTGGATGAATGGGTAGATGGATGGATGGGTGGATGGATGAACGAATGAGTGAGAGGATGGTTCGTGATGAAAGGAAGGAAGAAGGAGTGGACGAGTAGGTGGATGAATGTATGATAGGATGGAAGCTGGCTGGATGTGGGGGTGGATGAGTTGAATGGACAGATGGGTAAGAGGGTGAGTAAGTGGGTGGATGGTGAAGGAATTAATTATGTTATTATTATAAACATTATTATTATTATATGAATAAGTTTCTGGTTTAGAAGACTAGTATCCTTCTGACAGATCTCTCAGAGGGTCAGGCTCTACAAATTTGCTTCCTGGGCTGCCCCTCTCTGGGTTGTTTCCCCATTTGCTCCATGAGTGTGAAGGAGTAGATTGGCCAGATTAGCTGCACCTGCTCCAGGGGCCCAGCCCAAGCCCGGGTGCCTGGGAGTCACACTCCAGGACACTCGACCCCTGCCCTCTGGGGCCAGGGTCAGCAGCCTCTGGCCAGACCCCTCCTCTTAAAAAAAGCTCAGGTAGGGAGAGAACACTGCCCTGCTGGTGGTTGCCATGGACAATCCTTCATTGCTTGTTTTTCTCCTCGACTGATTAAGAAAACGGAGTCATAAGATGACAGGATGTCACTGGGCCTTGCCGCTGGCCAGCTTTGACTTATCCCCTGACATTTCCCAGGAGCCAGCTAACCTTTCTGCCACAAATAGACTGAAGTGGTTCCCTTGCCTCAACTTCTCATCCTGGGTGATGAGACTGTTACTTTCCTTCTTTTATAAAGAGGGCAACTTTCATGTAGAAATTTTACCTCCTACTTTTAAGAAAAAGGAAAATCAGAGTGCTTTAAAGGAAAATCAGAGTGCTTTTCTTGCATCTGCTATTTTTCAAGTGTCTTTAACTCAAAAAAATCAATATGCCAAAGTGGCATGTTTGGGGGTATCTGGTTCTGAATTCCTTCAGGAAAGATAGAAAGCAAAAGCAAAATAATAGGTTTAAAACTAAAAATATCCAGGTGTGGTGGCTCACGCCTATAATCCCAGCACTTTGGGAGACTGAAGTGGGCAGATCATGAGGTCAGGAGTTCGAGACCAGCCCGGCCAACATAGTGAAACCCTGTCTCTACTAAAAACACAAAAAATTAGCCAGGCATGGAGGCGGGCACCTGTAATGCCAGCTACTCAGAAGGCTGAGGCAGGAGAATGGCTTGAACCCAGGAGGCAGAGGTTGCAGTGAGCCAAGATCATTGCGTTGCACTCCAGCCTGGGCAACAGAGCCAGACTCTGTCTCAAAAAAAAAAAAAAAAAAAAGAAAGAAAAAAATAAATATATATACGCACACATAACCACATTACATATAAATGGTCTAAATATACCAATTTAAAAGCAGATTGGATCAATAAAACAAGATCTAAGTTATTACTGTCTAGAAGAAATTCAACAATATCCTAATAAAACATATCTATGTAAAAACAATAGCTGGCATCATACTTAATGAAGAAAAATCAGTTTATTTCCCCCTATTTCAGGAACAAGATGAGTCCACTAACTCTTAGCACTTTGTTTTAACATTCCACTAGACGTTCTACCAAGTAAAATAGACAAGAAACATAAACAAAAGAATTACAGACGGGAAAGGAAAATGTAGATTGGTTTTATTTATAGACGGCATGTCTATGTAGAAAGTCCACTGAAATCTACAAAAACACTGCTGGCTATAATAAGTGAGTTAGCAACATAAAAAATAAAAAAGCAACATATTAAACTAATATTTCCATATACCAGCAATGAACAATAAAAAATTAAAAGTGCTATTAATAATATCATGAAAAATGTAGAAGAATTAGGAATTAATCTATCAAATGATGTGAGAGTCTGGTACACTAAAACTCAAAGCACTGCAGAAAGTTAAAGAAGACTTAAATAAATGGAAAGATGTAATATGAATATGGGTTAGAAAATTCACATGGTAAAATGTGATTATCCCTAAATATAGATTCAATACAATCCCAGTTAAAATATTATTAGGCATTGTTTTATAGGAATTTACACACTAATTTTAAAACTTCAGTAGAAATGCAAAGAGTCTAAAATAGCCAAAATAATTCTTAAAAATAAGAATATTTTTGAAGGATTAGCATAATCTAATACCAAAGCTTATAAGGCTACAGTAATGAAAATAGTGTGATATTGGCATAAAGATAGACAGAAATGTCATTGAAAGATAATAGAAAATTCAGAAATATATGTACAGAATTTTGGTAAATTGGTGTTCTCCAAAGATACAAAGGTAATTCAGTAAATAAAAGATAGCCCTTCAACAAATTCTGCTGGAACAATTAGATACTCACATGCAAAAAGTAGAACTTTAACATGTAACTCATGATAAAAAAATTAATTTAGTACAGATCATATGCCTAAATGTAAAATGTAAAAACAAAGTGAAAAAAAGGAAGAAAAATTACGTATAGGAGAAAATATAGAAAAGTCTTTGACCTCAATACTACTTAGACATGACACAAACACCATGTTTCATCAAAGTAGAAATTGACAACTTGAGTTCATCAAAATGTAAAACATATGTTCCTCAGGAAACACTGTAAAACAAATAGAAATATAAGACACTACTGAGAACAATATTGGCAAAATATATGTCTGGCAAAAAAGTTGTGTCCAGAAAATATAAGAACTCTCAAAACTTGATAATAAATCTAGCAACTCTAATAAAAGTAGGCAAATGACTTAAATGAATACTTCTTCTCTAAAGAACATATGTAGATAGAAAGTAAACACATGGAAAGATCCTCAATATCATTAGTCATTAGGGAATTAATCTGTGTCTGTCAAAAATGGGTTGGGTACAGTTGCTCAAGCCTGTAATCCCAGCACTTTGGAAGGTCAAGGCAGCAGGGTTTCTTGACCCCAGGAGTTAGAGAGCAGCCTGGGCAACATAGTGAGATCCTGTCTCTACAAAAAAGAAAAAGACATGGCATGGTGTCTCTATTTAGCTAGGCATGGTGGCACATGCCTGTAGTACCAGCTACTCGGAAGCTGAGGTGGGAGAATCACTTGAGCCCAGGAGGTGGAGCCTGCAGTGAACTATGGTTGTGCCGATGCACTCCAGCCTGCGTGACAGAGCAAGAACCCATCTCAAAAAAGAAAAAAAGAGGCCAGGCGCAGTGGCTCACACCTGTAATTACAGCACTCTGGGAGGTCAAGGTGGGTGGATCACCTGAGGTCAAGAGATCCAGACCAGCCTGACCAACATGGTGAAACCCCATCTCTACTAAAAATACAAAAATTAGCTGGGCATGGTGATGCGCGTCTATATCCCAGCTACTTGGGAGGCTGAGGCAGGAGAACTGTTTGAACCCGGGAGGTGTAGATTGCAGTGAGCCGAGATTGTGCCATTGCACTCCAGCCTGGGCAACAAGAGTGAAACTTCGTCTCAAAAAAAAAAAAAAAAAGAAAGAAAGAAAGAAAGAACGAAAAAAGAATGGCTAAAGTTAAAAAGGCTGGCCATGCCAAGTGTTGGCAAAACTATAGAGGACAACCAACATACATGCACTGCTAATGGTAATGGAAATTAGTACAATGACTCTGGAAAAAGGCTTGTCAGTTTTTAAAATATTTTGACGTATGCACCTATCATATGACTGCCAATCAATTTGTAGGGAAATGAAAGTATATGTACATAAAAAACTTGTACCAAAACATTCACAGCACTTTTTTATGGGAGAGAGGGGCTAATAGTGAAGAGCATGTAACAATCAAATATTCATTAACAGATAAATGAATAAGCAAGCTTTGATATATCCATATTTTGAAATACTACAAGCAATAAAAGAAATGAAACTTTCATCCATACTATAAAATAGATTAATCTCAATAAATATGCTAATTAATAGAAGCCAGATCAAAAGAGAACAATATAATATCATTTATATAAAAAGAGGCATTAGAGCCTAGTAGTTAAGAGTGCAGCTTCTGGAAGCAAAATCCTTAGTATGATGTTTTGGCTCATTGTCTGCAGCATTTATTTTACGTACGCTCTTGAGGTTTTTACAGAAACAATATGCCTCAGTTTACTCATCTATATAATGACTATATCGATGTCATCTACTTTATAAAATATGGTATTTTATAATGCAATACTTTATAATATATATTTGATATATATTTTAAAATGTCTTTATTATATTTTATAAAGTATAAATAATATAAAATAATGTCTATAGTTGTTGACTTATAAAAATAAAGATTAAATGAACAAAAATATGTGAAGCACTAGTTTACTACCTAGAAAATGGTACATTCTAAATATTTTCATGATTGTAATAAATGTATCCTTATAATGTTATTTTATTAATAATAAACAAAAATTTATTTTTAGAATAATGAATATTATAATTATTTTTATTTTTAGAATAAATAATAATGAATAATAATATTATTATTCATTCTTATATACCTTTGAAAAATCATAGGGTAAGATGATTGAAGTTCTGTGTATAGCATTTCAGCAGATGAGATCTATAAGAAAGAACCATTGCACCCCCATTTACTTAAATCAGTTATAGTTTGTTTGAAAAAAGTCATTTATTGGAATCACCACATGACATCAATCAAGAGCAAAGTGTGTAGAATACTGTCAAGTTTTTCTCCAAGAATTTATTTCTGTTTTCAATTTGCAACTCACTGAAGCATTGAACATTTTATGAGCTCTAAAACTAACAATGCCTGGGAATTTAAATATTTTCCATGGAATATGATTACTTCAAATGAAAAAAAGGAGCAGATATGATAATGAATAATTTACCATGTGTATATGGTACGAAGTAGAATCTTTAAAAATAAAGACACAAACAGCAACAACCACAAAAACCTCAATTGTTTCTGCTTTTGTTCTATTTTTAGTGAACTTAAAATTTTAAGAGAAACTCTTTCTCCTTGTTTTTAACACGTGTAGAGAGAGGTGTGGAATATTGTAAAGCTTTTTATCTGACTCGGCCTGAGTCTCAGTAGATGAAGACTCATCGAGTTTAGTAAGCCGAATAGTTTTTTCTAAAAGATATGTGACGCGTTAATCCTTGGAATCTTTGAATATAATGACACATTAAACAGTGAATATTACCTTAAATGGCAATGCTTGTGATTAAGTTAAGGACTTTAAGGGAAGGGGCTTATTCTGAAATATACTCACGGGTCTTTAATTCAATGACAAATGTTCTTCTTCTTTTTTTTTTTTTTGAGATGGAGTCTTGTTCTTTCGCCCAGGCTGGAGGAGTGCAGTGGTGCGATCTCTGCTCACTGCAACCTCTGCTCCCGGGTTCAAGCAATTCTCCTACCTCAGCCTCCTGAGGAGTGGGATTACAAGCGCCTGCCATCATGCCCAGATAATTTTTGTACTTTTATTAGAGGAAGGGTTTCACCATGTTAGCCAGGCTGGCCTCAAACTCCTGACCTCAAGTTATTCGCCCTCCTCGGCCTCCCAAATTGCTGGGATTACAGGCATGAGCCACTGCGCCTGGCCTGACAAATGTTTTTTTTAAGAGTGAGTCAGAGTGAGACTTGACACATAGAAGAGGAGGCAATGTGACCAGGGAGCAGAGATTGGAGTGGTGCAGCCCCCAGAAGCTGGGGAAAAGGAATGCTGGCATGAGTAAAGGAATGCTGGCAGCCCCCAGAAGCTGGAAGATCCACAGAATGGATTCTCTCTAGGGACCTCAGAGCGAGTGTGGCCCCACTGTATTTAGGACTTCTAGCCTCTAGAACTGTTTTAGAATACATTGCTGTTGTTGAAGTCATTTAGTTTGTGTCAATTTGTTGTGATAGCCTAGGGAACTAATATAATGAAGCATGGAGAGAGAGAGAGAGAGAGAGAGGATAAAAGGTGAAAATCATGTGCCAAAACTAAAGAAAAGAGATGCTGACATTTGTGATTAAATAGAATAATTGCACTATTTAAGATTAATCACTTGAGCCTGGGAGGTGGAGGCTGTAGTGAGTCATCACGGTGCCACCGCATTCCAGCCTGCATGACAGACAGAGATTCTGTCTTAGGAAAAAAAAAAAAAGATTAAGGTGGTCCAGAATGCACCCAAGGATAAAATGCAAAGATGATCTTGCCCCATGTATATTTTAGCATACTACTTAGGTACTATTTATTTTTTAATTATCTCCTTTTTACATTTTGACAATTTTACCCCAGTGGTCAAGCCTTGTATTAGAAAAGACAGAAAGAAGGAAAAGAAAGAAGGCAGGAAGGAAGGCAAGGGGAAAGAAGGGGAAGGAAAGGAAGTGGAAGGGAAGGGGAAGAGAAGGGGAAGGGAAGGGGAGGGGAGGGGAAACGTTGCTTTGGACAGAATAAATGGGTAAGGGTTTCTATTTTAATTACATTAAGATTAATTAGATTAAACCTCTGAGGAAGTCTTACTTGAGCTGAGAAACTAAATATGAGAGGGAGGAGTACCACTGCATTGGTTATAGATGGGGTAGAAGTCTACAAAAGAGTTCATTGAGGAATAGAGTAGTAAATAAGTGACTTAATGAGTTTGTGGCCAGGCGCAGTGGCTCAAACGTGTAATCCCAGCACTTTGGGAGGCCGAGGCGGGCGGATCACGAGGTCAGGGGATCAAGACCATCCTGGCTAACACGGTGAAACCCCGTCTCTACTAAACAAAATACAAGAAATTAGCCGGGCATGGTGGCGGGAGCCTGCAGTCCCAGCTACTCGGGAGGCTGAGGCAGGAGAATGGCATGAACCCGGGAGGCGGAGGTTGCAGTGAGCCAAGATCGCGCCACTACACTCCAGCCTGGGCGATAGAGCGAGACTGTGTCTCCAAATAATAATAATAATAATAAAATAAAATAATAAAATAATAATAATAAAATAATAATAATAATAATGAGTTTGTATTGTTCTTATTTTGCAAAAGAATGCAAGATCTGGGTAGAGAAAGGGCAAGAGGGAGGACTTCCCAGATTGAATCAATAATATTAACAGTATCAATCTGCCACTAATAATTATTTAAGAAAAGTATTTTTGTGCTTTCAGTTTTATTTATTAAATAGTTTCTACTAGCCTAATGTTAAAGTCTGCCAACTAGTTCCTTCAAGTTAATCACATTCACTTTTGATTCCCTCTTAACACATTAAGATATTTTATAACTCTGTGAGTTTAAAATCTGATGCAAATTCATTGTGGTCAGGCAAGATGCAAGACCAGTCAGGCAAATACACTTCCCTTATTTTTTATGGGTCTGAAATATCTTTTGTCTTGGGAGATGCATTATTATACAAAAGATCTACTTGGCAATTTATAGTTTGCTTTTTATCTATTCAATTGTTCCCTGGTATTCTTAGAACAGAAAAGCGAACCTTTTAAGAATAATAACACGCCAATTACCTTTAATTACTCTCTAGCTCTTTCAGTTAAACAAAAAAAACCTCTCATTTTAGGTTTAGTTTGTAACTGAATAGAACATTTTATATCTAAACCCTTAATGGAAAGGCTTTCCTATTTCCCACAATTTTCTTTTCTATTTAATGTATTCTCTAAATTTAACACATTATTTAAAATGCCATCCATATACCTGATCAACTTGAAAAGATGGAGAAACACACAAGTAAAGCTTATTATCTGTTCACATTTTATTCTATGTTTCCATTTTCATAATCAAATAAATGTAGACTGTAAAATACTTATTTACAAATCTGTCTGATTTATATAATAAACTCTGAGGAAACTGGAATGAAGTAGTGCTACAAGCAAGGGACAGAATAAAGTTTTGTGTATTAATTACCTGATTTATACTTTAGTCCCTTTAAGTAAAAGAATGTAACAAATAGAAGGATAGTTATTAATATATTTAGAGGAGAAAGAAGGATAAAATGAAAGATACAATGTTCTTAAAAACCGAGAGTTTCATCTTTTTTCAGAAGTTTAAAAAACATTTAAACATTTCCCTTTATGTTAGCGCATATTTATGTTATACATTTCATTTACAAGTAATTGTATGGTAAATAGTTACAAAAACAACAAGGAAAAGCTTTGAGTTAAGGAGCTCATGATTTTCAGTGTAAAATACATGTTATTTGAGTAATTTGGGAAACTGACAGAAGCTTTCTTGCAGTCAAGAATGCTGCTCAAAAATTAATTTTAAAATAAAAATAAAAGAAAAAAAATCCTGAAAGCTTATGTAGCAAAACAAGTATTGTAGTCCATTGCAAAAATTAGCCTTTTCTGAAATCATGTTAAAAAGCAAAAAGATCTTAGAGCAGAATTTCATGTACAGTTCATTTTGGGATTGATCTTACTTTCTTGATAGGTGGTCTTACTTCATCCTGTTGGAGCCCATCATGGAGAGCTGTTTTACAAATATTCTTAGCTCTACTACTCACATAAAAATTCAACCTATGACTCCTGTTTCTGATAAAGTAGCTATTTAAATTCATTAAGAATGTTTCATCATTTTAGTATGCAAAATGCATTGTTAGATTATGTAAGTGACACATGCTATCTTAAAAGTTACTAAATCTCCCAGAAGAAATTAGACTCAGATGCTATATTTATTATGGAGAATTAAGAAATACCTAAGGTTACTGTGATCATCACTTAGGAGTTTTGAATCAATTATATGAGAAACTAAAGAAGAAACTTTGACTGGAAAAAAAATGAACCAACAAGAAAAAAATTATATAAAGTCATTTTATTGGACACACATGCTAAAAATTAGAAAAACCATACATTTTACTCTATCAATCTGTTAGGAAAAACTATAGAATATGATAGTGATTGCATTGATTCTACTTAGCAAATTAAATGCAAAACTAAGATATTCATCAAATATAAAATATAGTTATTTTCTAAGAAATAAAACTCACACATACTGGTGGCAATTGCCATTTTTAGCAGAAACCAAAACTATTTCCTGTTAACATGAAGGAAAAACCATCATTGAACACTCAAGTAATCAGGGGACTAGGATGGACTGTCAGTAAGAAACCACTGGAATATACCTGTACTAAATCTATTCTAACAAAATTAAGTATACCAACCGAATAGTTTTGTGTGTGCATTTGTTTTTACTATATACTTTTATAATCTCAAAAGTACCTAAAAGGAGGCAAAACAAGAAAGGATTTGTCTACAGAAAGTAAAAATAAGAATGATTATAAAATATTGTTAAAGAAAAGACACTGCACAGAATAGTCATGGAGATTTCTGTACTAATCACCTTGATCATAATGAATAATCACTGAATTTCACTGGCCTATTTTCCTCCACAAGATTCTATGTTAGGTAAGCAACTTTGGGTAATTCAATAATAGGAAAGATGTTTCTTTTATAACATATCTGATTTGTACAACTATTTGAAATACATTTTATGCTATAAAATAAAAATGGTAACTCTTATTTACACAGCTATTTATTGTGAATTTGTATAAAGACAGCTCATCCTTAGAACATAATAGACTAGGATTCTTGGTAAAGTATATATTGTATATCTGAAAAATGTAATAGTGACAATATTAAAGTATTGCCACTTAGTGCTGTGTTACCTAAAGAAATTGTCACTTTCTGTCAATCCTATCACTGACATTTAAATTTCAGATATAGGTGAATTCAATATTGAAGTGAATAGAGCTACCGACATTTGCTTTCCTAATATTCATGGAAGTTGTTGTTGACCTCTCATAGATAAATAAGCAAATAATATCTTCAAAAATATATCTAACTTGACTCAAATACTTCTAAGTATTTTGTCATTTGAAGGGATATGAGCAAGTTGAGAAGAAGAAATGTGGAGAGAGAAATATTCATGAAAACTAAATTTATAACATTCAACTATTGCTCAATTCTTAGAAATTTAATCACTACTTATATTTTAAAGCAAAATATTTTTGAACTTATTTAGAAAAGTATGACTTCATCTCTCATATGTCCATTCAAAGTTTTAAACAAAGTATAAAAGGAAATTAAACAGTGGAGGAAATGAGAACGGTCATAGGCATTCAAGAGGTTTCAACAAATTTCTGGAGGAATGAAAGGTAATTGAAGGATGTGTTAAAATAATTTCTATTATTATCTTTATAGATTTAGTGTCCAGTAAACCTTTTATAAACAATCCAACTTGCTGTTTTGTGTTCTTGAACTTTAAACTGAATTATATTGTACATATCCTTTTGTGACTTAATCATACCACTGCATATTACGTTTGTGAGAGTAAGCCACATTAACATATCTAAGTAAGTTATCTATATTTTTCTAAAGTGTAGTATTCCACTGTATGAATCTACCACATTCTACTGTTGTTTAACTTTTGCATTGCTTATAGTACTTAACTGAGCCTGTAAATATTTTGGATCACATTTCTTAATGGCCAACCACGTACATACAAAATAAGGAGTGAAAGCCAATTGCTGATTAGAATATATGGTCATCTTCAATATTACTGGATAATACAAGCCTCTTTTTAAAACGGATATAATTTCCATTTCCAGGAAAGCATATGAAATTATTATTGCTCTATATCTTTGCCAGAAGTCTTTCTTGTCAGACTTTTTTTGGTTAATCTGTTGTATAAGTAATAATGTACATATAAAACATTTTCATTTGCATTTTTGTGTTAAAAATAAGTTAAAGTGATTCTAAATATGTATGGTGGACACTTACATTGTACATTTTATAAAGCACATGTACAAGCCATTTTCTTTGTTTTACTGTTGGGTTTTCTGTAATTTTTGCCTGGCTTTACATTTAAATATTGATCGCCAAGGAATTGATTGTTACATATTATATAAGGTAAAGAATCACTTTAATTATTTTCCATATGTATAGCTAGTTTTCTCACTCTCATTTATTGGCAAATTTATTTTTCACCACTGATCTATAATACTAGCTTTCTTACATATCATGGGTTCTTATATTTTCCTTACTGCAGTCTACCTATTCCATTTCATTGATTATTTATTACTTTGTTAATACCACATTGCATTAATTAAGTCTTATAATATTTCCTGTAATATATTCTTCCTTCCTCAATAAATTATTAACTGAATTTTAATATTTTTAGAGTTTACATAAATTCTAGAATTAGCTTGTCAATATCTAAATCAAACCTTACTGGGTTTTACTTTGGATGCACTAGTTACAAAGATTAATTTTGGGGAGAAGTGATTTCATTAAAGTCTTTCAATTCAAGAATATATTTATGTCAATGTTATGTCTATGTTTATTTGAACTTTATTTAAACTGAGTTATACTGTACATATTCTTTTGTGACTTAATCATGCCACTAAATGTTATGTTTGTGAGAGTAAGCCACATTGACACATCTAAATAAAGTTCTCTACTTATATGAAATGCATTTCAATATTGCATAATACATTTGTGTCAAAGCATCTTGCTAAAAGCTCATATTCATTAGCATAATGTATCTTACAATCATTTTGAATTTTCTGTGTACTTAGTGTCATCGGTAACATAGTAATCTGTTTTCTCTTTCATAATTCTTATTTTTTTAATATTTACAATCCTATCCCAGTGTCTAAGACCTGCAAAAGGATAAATAAAATTGCTTGTACCATCTATGTTTATTTTGTTCCCAATCACAAAGGAAATATTTTAACATTCCATTGTTAAGTGTTATAATTTCAATAGAACTTTTGAAAACAAATGTTATCAGTTAAACTAGATTGTCTTTTAATTTCGGGTTGTTAAAATGAATGACTTTTTAAGAAAATAAAATTAAATATGCTTATAATATTGTTAAGTTATTTGTTGTGGTGTATCATATTAATTGATACCTTTACATGAGGCCATTATTGCTTCCCAGGGTTTCTTAGAATAAACATTGGCTGTGATGTCTTACATTTTAATGCATTGCTTATTTCTGCATGGAACTTTTTTAAGTTTTCCTTCATTATTTTCATAAATTACATTGGTGTTTAATTTACTTTCCCTTTACTATCCTTGTCAGGTTATAATATCAGAGTCATAATAGCATAATAAAATGAAATAGAGTATGTTTTTTCCTGTTTCATGCTCAGAAAGAATTGTATGTAAGATTGGAATTATTGTTTTGTTTCATGTTTGAAACAACTTGCCAGTAAAGTCATCATGGCTTGAAATTATCTTTATGATATGATTTCTGACTACTGATTACATGCATTTGTTGTAGAACAATTCAGATTTTTCTTTTCACTTTAGGTTACTTTTGGAAAAATGCATGTTTCAAGTAATTGTACACATTTTACATATATTTCCAAATTTATTGAATTAAACGTTTTCATACTACACTAATTTACCTTCTTGATATTTGTATTATTTATAACAAAACTCAATAAACTGTGGCAAATAAGCCAGACAGTATTTATAAATAAAGTATTACTGGAACACTGTCATGCTCATTCATTGACATAGTGTCAGTTTATGCCACAACAATAGAATTGATTAGTTGCCACAAACCATATAGCCCAAAAACCTAAAATATTTACCATCTGATCCTTTCCAAAAAACAAAAAAAAATTCTTGACACCTGATGTATAATTATTTCCTATTTTGATTCCTGAGATTGCATACTTGTTTCTTCTCTTAATTTTATCAAGCCATTTCTCCAGAGTTTTGTTATTGTATGGCTCCTACAACAACTAACAAACTTTTGGCCATATTTCTTGACTTTTCTTTCCCTGTATTCTTAATCACTATGCATGTATTTTTATTTCCTTTTATTTCTGTTGATATTTCTAACTTCTTCCAATAAATTCAAAACATTTTAAATATTAATTTGTTGTCCTCATAAAATAAGAATTTAAGGTCCTACATTTTACTTTAAAATGACACATTTTATAATGTAGTATACATTTTTTAATTAAAAATATTTTATAATTTCCATTATGATTTGCTCTTGGGTGTTGAGTTACTAAGAAGTATATTTCTGAGGTTTTTCTTCAATATAACTGACTATAGATATTCGACTCTAGTTATTCTCAGAAAGAGAAAGCAAAGTTATGGATAAATAATCGCTAATTCCAATATCTATATTGACGGAAGAGTGCTAGAGCACCACAAGAAGAAACTTGAACACAGAAAAATAAGGAAGCAAGAACCCAGCAGAGATTATACTCTGAGGGACTTGATGTTCCATGGAAAAGCATAGGTGGGGGTGTCTTTTGCTCCTCTCACTCCTGCGGCAGACTGCTTGTTTCTGAACTGTTGGAGAGCCCTCCATTCTCACAAGCCCAAGCACTGGTGTGGGCCGCAATCGTGGAATAACTTGAGGACAGAGAACAAGGCTACTATTTCCTGCAGTGCCACTTGCCCTTCACCCAGCCCCAAGATGAGGTGGTGGGCACCATACTGGATATGCCTCTGTGGTGGACCTCTATACTGCCTTTCAGTGACAGAGATACTTGCCCCATCCCGTTGACGGCGTCCTTCTCCGTCCCTGCGTCGAGCTGTGGCTAGATTCCGCGATGAGGGCAGAGGGCGAGAGGCGTGAGAAGCATCTTCTGGAAGGTCTGTGGGCACCCTCATGCGGGTGGACAATGAGCGCCTGGGAGGCCGTTGTCCTTGGTTGGGGAGCGGTGGTCTGGATCTGGCCTAGCAAACAGGCTGCTCCGGATGGGGAGGGAATGAAAACCCCTGCGGCTCCGACGCAGATGCCCACGTTGCCCAGGCCTTCACAGACCCCCAAACCGGAACCGCCGGGAAAACGATTGCCAACCGGCCACAACACCCAGGCAGAGACGCGGGGAGAGGCTGACCAGAAGAAAGGCCGACGTGCAAGAAACCCAGCCTCCGGCGCACAGGGAACATGCGTCCCAAGGCGCACGCACACACAGACGGACAGAGACAGAAAGAGGGCGACGGAAAGAGCGAGAAGGGAGAGAGAGAGAGACGTAAGAGAGAGACAGAAGTGGGCACACAGACACGCACGCGCGCGCGCACACACAGACACACACACACTACCCCATAACGCAAACAGACATACAGCAGGTAACACCCACCCCCAGGCAGCCCCTGAAGCTGCTGGGTTCTGCTCTCCACGACTACGAGCCACCGGTGAGACAGCAGCCCACGGGCACACAGGGAGACCTGTCCTCGACATCACAAGGGCGCCACTTTTGGGGAGACTCACCCGCACACCGTCCGCGCACGCCTGAGGCTAGGATCCCGCGCTGCCTCCCTGGCGATCTGTCTGAGGTTTCTTCCTCCTGGGGTTTCTTCCTGCTGGTGGACCCTCCGCGAATCCCGGCCTCCGGAGACCGTCCTGGTAACTGCCCTGGCCAGGACTGGTCTCAGCCCCGACTCTGACGCACGATCACACAGGGTTCCTACTTCGCCAAGTCTCAGGGACCCATCCCCGGGCAACGGTGGCGGTCACTGTGACCAAAGCGGCGGCTCGGGCCTCGCGCATGCGCGCTGGCGAGGCCGACTCACCCGCCCCACCCCCCCTTACTCGGCAGAGTCAGGCTGCGGACCCTTTAAAAAATGGCGGCGACGCGGCGGCTGCGGGGACTGGGCCGGCGGTGCTGGAGGTTGCGGCGGCGGCGGCGGCGGCTGCGGCGCAGCCCCAGGTGGCGGGTGGGAAGAGGACTACCAGAGGGGCCTGCGGGAGACCCAGGGTCGGACCCATAGGAGTCCTGTCGTCAGGACCTCCTTGATCGCTCTTCTGCTTGGGTTCCCGGTGAAGGAGGAGCTTCGGGGTGTCGGCTGGGCTGCGCGGACTCCTCTTGGGATCCGATGATGGATCCCACCCGGTGATCGGGAATGAGGTCACAATGCAGTGAGGCGGATAGGCTCTTGCCGGGGCACAGAAAGATCCCCAGGGCCGCAAGGCGTGCTGTCGGCTGCAAAGGCACTGACCCACGAGCCCACTGCCTCCCTCCTTCCTGGGTGGAGCAGGGGCCTGCCTTCATCTTCAAGGCCCGGGGGCTCCGGCATCTCAACGCGGCTTCCGGCGACACGGGCAAAGAGAGACAGAGGCTAGTCCGAGTCGGAGCCAGTGTGACCACACGTGGCACTGACGTCCCCCAAGAGCACATGCAGTGAGCCTGTGTCTCTGAGGCCGTAGTGGGTGACGACGAGACGGACAGTGATGTCCAGGCTTGCGCCCGGGGGCCACTGGAGACCTGCCCCTCAAAGCGGAGGAAACGCCAAGCGTACCTGAAAACCTGCGAGACAGGGCCTGTGCGCGAGTCCAGTACTCCTACTTTGCCAAGTCTCAGGGACCCATCCCCCTGCAACGGTGGCGGCGCAGAGAGGCGCAAGGCACCGGCGCAGGCGCAGAGAGACAGGAGGCCGATGGGGGAAAGTTGAGGCACCTGGGGCAGAGAAAAAAATGCATCGCCAAGCGGTTTCTGGGTCATCCACGGACGAAAATGTCTTCCCATCAGCCCTTGCGCTGGTCCCCAGGGTCCCTGGCATCCGTCGTTGGCGCCCAGGGTGCGCGTCGGGCCACTACGGGTACCCCAACTCGGACAGAAGGCCCATGAGTTGAATTTGAAGTTTGTGGGAATAGAGGTGAGTCACCAGGGGCAGAAAAAAAACAGGAGACCTCGCCTCAGACAAGCGGGGCCTGGGTCCCCCATGGATGAAAGTGCCTTCCCATTATGCTGTACGCTGGGCAGAGTGGACAGTGACGACCCTGGTTCAATCCCAGGGTGCGCTTCGGGACTGCTTGCGGTACCAGAAAGTGAACAAACGGTCCATGAGCGGAAGGTGAGGCACCTGAGGCAGTGAAAGTAAAGAAATGTGCCGCAGAGAAGCAGTGCCTGGGTCCCTCACGGAAGAAATTGTCTTCTCCTCAGCCCGTTCGCTGGGCACTGAGGTCCCTGGCTTCCCTGGTTTGATCCCAGGGTACGCCTCGGGCCACTTGTGTTACCCCAAGGTGGGCAGAAAGCCCATAAGGGGAAGGTGAGGCACCTGGGCAGAGAAAAAAAAACTTCGCCGCAGAGAAGCGCGTCCTGATTCCCCACGGATGAAAGTGTTTTCCCATCAGTCCCTGCACTGGGACCAGGGGACCCTGGTGTCCCTGGTTCGAGCTCAGGGTGTGCCTCAGCCGCTAAGTGCACCCCAAGTGGAGCTTTGGGAGCACAAAGCCCATGAGGGAAGGTGAGTTTTGAGGGAGGAGTGGTGAGGCACCTGTCACAGAAAAAGAAAAAAAAAACAACCCGCACCACGGAGAAGCAGGGCGTGGGTCCCCCACGATGAAAATGTCTTCCCATCAGCTCCTGCTTTGGGCCCTGTGGACCCTGGAGACCCTGGTTCGAGCCACCGGTGGGCCTCGGCCCGCTAGGGGTACCCCTGTGCGCCTCTCTGCGCCTGCGCCGGTGCCGTGTGCCTTTGCGAGGGCGGAGCTGCCTTCTCCTCAGCACAGACCCAGAGAGCATTGCCAGGGCGGAGCTGAGTTCTCCTCTGCACAGACTTCGGAGATACAGCGAAGCGGAGCATGTTCTCCTCAGCACAGACCCGGGCGGGCGGGCCGGGGGCACCGCGAGGGCGGAGCTGCGTTCTGCTCAGCACACACCCGGGGGACACCGCGAAGGCAGAGCAGCGTTCTCAGCACAGACCTTGGGGGCGCTGCCTCGCTTTGGGACTACTCGGAGCCGCATCCATGGTGAATAAAATCCTTCCTGTTTGCAGCCCTTAATAATCAGGGTCAGAGACCAGTTAGAAGGGTTCAGTGTGGAAAACGGGAAACCAAAAGCTCCTCTGAATCCTACCCATCGAGGTTCTCCCCAGCCAAGGCGAGGCGGCCGCAGTGCGAGATCCACACCGCAGCCTCGGAAGACAAGCGGGCAGAAATCCCATGAGGGGCAGTTGAGGTTTGAGGAAGGCGAGGTGAGGCACCTGTGGCAGAAAAAACAAAAACCGCACCACGGAGAAGCAGAGCCTGGGTCCCCAACGGACAAAAGTGTCTTCCCATCAGCCCTTGCGCTGGGCCCAGGTGACCCTGGCATTCCTGGTTCGAGACCAGGGTGCGCTTCAGGCCGCTAGGGGTACCCAAAAGCGGGCAGAAGGCCCATGAGGGGAAGGTGATGCACCTGGGGCAGAGAAAAAAAAAAAAAAAAAACAACCGCGCCGCGTATAAGCGGGGCCTGGCTCCCCCACAGAAGAAACTGTCCTCACATCAGCGCTTGCGCTGCGCCCCAGGGACCCTGGTATCCCTGGCTCGAGCCCAGCGTGCGCCTCGGCCTGCTAGGGGTACCCCAAGGCAGACAGAAGGCCCATGAGGGAAAGGTGAGGCACCTGGGGCAGAGAAAAAAAATAAAAAAACTGCGCCGCCCAGAAGTGGGGCCTGTGTCCCCCACAGACGAACGTCCCTACCCATCAGCCCTGAACTGGGCCCCAGAGACCCTAGAGTCCCTGGCTCGAAACCGGGGTGCGCTTCGGGCCCGCTAGTGGTACCTCAAGGCGGGCAGAAAGCCCATGAGGGGAAGGTGAGACACCTGGGGAAAAGCGAAAAAAAAAAAAAACAAAAAAAAAAACGTCGCAGAGAGGCAGAACCTGGGTCCCCGAGGAAGAAAGTGTCTTTGCATCAGCCCTTGCGCTGGGTCCCGAGGATGCTGACATCCCTGCTTCGAGCCCACGCTGCGCCTCAGGCTGCTACGAGTACCACAAGGAGGAAAGAAGGCCCAAAAGTTTCAGCTGAGGTTTGAGGGAGGAGAGATGAGGCACCTGTGGCAGAAAAAAAAAAAAAAAAAACGCGCAGCGGAGAACCGGTGCCTGGGTCTCCCAAGGATGAAAGTGCCTTCCCATCAGCCACTGCGCTTGGCCCCATGGAACCTGGCCTCCATGGTTCGAGCCCAGGGTGCGCCTCGGGCCACTAGGGGTACCCCAAAGGGTGCAGAAGGCCCATGAGGGGAAGGTGAGGCACCTGGGGCAGAGGAAAAAAAAAAAAAAAACCTCGCCGAGGAGAAGTGGGGACTGGGTCCCCTCCACGGACGAAAGTGTCTTCCCATCAGCCCTTGCGCTGGGCCCCAGGGACCCTGGGTTCCCTGGTTCGAGCCCACAGTGCACCTCGGGCCGCTAGGTGTACCCCAAGGCAGACAGAAGGCCCATGAGGGGAAGGTGAGGTTTGAGGGAGGAGCGGTGAGGCACCTGTGGCAGAAAAAAAAAAAACGCGCCACGGAGAAGCAGGGCATGGGTCCCCCACGGAAGAAAGTGCCTTCCCATCAGGCCCTGCGCTGAGCCCCGTGGACCCTGGCGACCTTGGCTCAAACCCAGGGTGCGCCTCGGGCCGTTAGGGGTACCCCAAGGCGGGCAGAAAGCCCATGAGGGGAAGTTGAGGTTTGAGGGAGGAGAGGTGAGGCACCTGTGGCAGAAAAAAAAAAAAACAAAAAAACAAAAAACGGCGCCGCAGAGAAGCGGGGCCTGGGTCCGCCACGGACAAAAGTGTCTTCCCATCAGCCCTTGCGCTGCGCCCCGGGGACCCTGACGACCCTGATTCGAGCCGAGGGTGCGCCTCGGTCCACTAGGGGTACCCCAAAGCAGGCAGATGGCTCATGAGGGGAAGGTGAGGTACCTGGGGCAGCCAAAAGAAAAAAAAAACTGCGCCGCGGAGAAGCGGTGCCTGGGTCCCCCACGGACGAAAGTCTTCCTATCAGCCCTTGCACTGGGCCCCGGGAACCCTGGCGTCCCTGGTTCGCCCCCATGGTTCGCCTCGGGCCGCTAGGTGTACCCCAAGGCGGGCAGAAGGCCCATGAGGCGAAGGTGAGGTTTGAGGGAGGAGAGGTGAGGCACCTGTGGCAGAAAAAAAAAAAAAAAACGCGCCACGGAGAAGGGGGGCCTGGGTCCCCCAAGGACAAAAGTGCTTTACCATTAGCCCCTACGCTTGGCCCCGTGCACCCTGGCGACCCTGGTTCGAACCCAGTGTGCGCCTCGGGCCGCTAGCCATACCCCAAAGTGGGCAGAAGCCCATGAGGGGAAGGTGAGGCACCTGGGGCGGAGAAAAAAGGAAAAAACCTCGCCACAGAGAAGGGAGGCCTGGGTTCCCCACGAAAGAAAGTGCCTTCCCATCAGACCCGGTGCTAGGCCCCAGGGACCCTGGCATCCCTGGTTCGAGCCCAGGGTGCGCCTCGGGCCTCTGGGGGTACCCCAAGGCGGACAGAAAGCCCATGAGGGGAAGGTGAGGCACCTGTGGCAGAAAAAAAAAAAAAAAAACCGCGCCGCAGTGAAGTTGGGCCTGGGTCCCCCACTGACGAAAGTGCCTTCCCATCAGGCCTTGCGCTGGACCTCGCGGACACTGGCGACCCTGGTTCGAGCCCAGGGTGCGTCTTGGGCCCGCTAGGTGTACCCAGAAGCGGGCAGAAGGCCCATGAGGGGTAGGTAAGGCACCTGAGGGAGAGAAAAAAAAAACTGTGCCACGGAGAGGCGGGGCCTGGGTCCCCCACGGAAGAAAGTGTCTTCCCATCAGCCCCTGAGCTGGGCCCAGGGGACCCTGGCATCCCTGGTTCAAGACCAGGGTGCGCTTCGGGCCTCTTGGGGTACCCCATGGCGGACAGAAAGCCTATGAGGGGAAGATGAGGTTTGAGGGAGGAGAGGTATGGCACGTGTGGCATAAAAAAAAAAAAAAGCCGCGCCACAGAGAAGCAGGGCCTGGGTCCCACAAGGACGAAAGTGCCTTCTCATCCGCCCTTGTGCTGGGCCCTGGGGACCCTATCGTCCCTGGCTCGAATCCAGGGTGCGCCTCTGGCCTGCTAGGGGTAACCCAAAGCGGGCAGAAGGCCCATGAGGGGAAGGTGAGTCACCTGGGGCAGAGAAAAAAAAAAAAAAAACACAGCGCTGAGGAGAAGCGGGGCCTGGGTCCCCCACGGGTGAAAGTGTCTTCCCATCAACCCTTGCGCTGGGCCCCGGGGACCCTGGCGACCCTTATTTGAGCCCAGCGTGTGCCTGGGGCCACTAGGGGTACCCCAAAGCGGGCAGAAGGCCCATGAGGGGAAGGTGACCCACCTGGGGCAGAGGAAAAAAAAAACGCGCCACGGAGAAGCGGGGCCTGGAACCCACACGGAAGAAAGTGTCTCCCCATCAGCCCTTGCACTGTGCCCTGGGGACCCTGGCATCCCTGGTTCGAGCCCAGGGTGAGCCTTGGGCCGCCAGGGGTACCACAAGGTGTACAGAAGGTCCATGAGGGGAAGGTGAGGCACCTGGGGCAGAGAAAAAAAAACTGCCACGGAGAAGCGGGGACTGGGTCCCCCACGGACGAAAGTGTATTCCCATGAACCCTTGCTCTGAGCCCCAGGGACCCTGGCGTCCCTGGTTCTAGTCCAGTGTGCACCTAAGGCAGCTAGGGGTACCCCAAGTCGGACAGAAGGCCCATGAGGGGAAGTGAGGTTTCTGGGAGTAGAGGTGAGGCACCTGTGGCAGGTGTCCATCTGTAAACTGCGTATCCATGTGAGCCCTGATGTCCACCAGGGGCTGGATGTCCCCCTGGGGCTAGATGTTCGCCTGGAGCCTGGTGCCCACCTGGGACCTGATATCCAGGAGAGGCTTAGTTATGCACCTATGGCCATCTGGAGCCAGATGCCCACCTGAGGTCTGGTGTACACCTAAGTCCTGATCTCTACCTGGGGCTTGGGTGTTCATGTGGGGCCTGATGTCCACCTAAGACCATGTGTTCACCTGGAGCCTGGGTGACCATCTGGGTTATGATGTTCAGCTGGGGCCCAGAGTTCAGCTGGGGACTGGGTCAACCTTCTGCCTGATGCACACCTGGGGACTAGGTACCCACCTGGGCTCCAGTGTTCACTGGGGCCTGATGTCTACCTGGGGCCTTGTATTTACCTAGGACCAGTGCATCCATCTGGGGTCTGAGTGCCCTCATGGAGCCTGGAGTTTTCCTGGGGACTGGGGTCTGCCTTAGGCTTAAGTGTACATCTGTGGCCTCGTATCCACCTTGGGACAGATGTCCACCTGGGGACAGATATTCAGTAGGGGCCTGAGTGTCCACCTGGTTTTTGATGTCTACCTGGGGCCTGGTGTTCATCTGAGGTGTGATATCCACCTGGGGCCTGGACATTTGCCTGGAACCTGATGTACAGCTGGTGCCTGAAGTTCATCTATGCCTGTTGTCTCCCTGGGGCCAGGTAGTCAACACAGGGCCTGAAGACCTTCTAGAGTTCAGTGTTCACCTGGGGTCCGAAGTCCACCTAGGGCTTGGGTGTCCAAATAGGGCCTGGTGTCAGCTTGAGATTTGTGTATTTACCTAGGGCCTGGTTGTCCACTTGGGGCTTGATTTTTTACTCGGTTTTTGTGTTAATCTGGGGTCTAGTGTCCACCTGGGGCCTGGGTATCCACCTAGGGACTATTGTCCAGCTGGAGACTAATGACTACCTATGGCCTGGTAATCACCTAAGGCTTTGTTTCACTTAGGTACTTGGTGCCAAACTGTTGCCTGCTGTTCACCTGGGGTATGGTGTCCACCTGGGGTCTGGATGTCAGCCTGGGGCTTGTTGTATACATGTATCTTAGATATCCAGATAAGGGTCTGTTTTCTGCTTAGGTGCAGCAGTCCATCTGGTGCTTGAGTGTCAACCTAAGGCCTGATGTCTATGTTGGACCTAGGGTTCACCTGAGGCCTGATATCCACCTGGGGCCTCAATGTCCAAATGGGGCCTGATGCCCATCTGGGCCCTGGGTGTCCGCCTGCAGCATGGATGTCCACTGGTACTTTATGTCCACCAGGGGCCTAATGTCCACCTAAGACCTAGTGTTCACCTGGGGTCTGATGTTCAGCTGAAGACTGGATGTCCACCTGGAGCCGAGGAATCCACTCAGGGACTGGTGTTGAACTGGGGCCTGATGACCACCCGGGGACAAGGTACACACCAGGCTTGTTGTCCACCTGTCACCAGATGTCCACCTGAGTCCTGATGTCCATCTTGATCCTGTTTGTCCACATTAGGCCTGATGTCCAGCTGGGGCCTAGGTACCCACTGGGGGCTTCCTGTTAACCTGGGGACTGGTGTCATTCTGGGGCCTAATGACCACCTGGGTTGTATTATTCACCTAGGGCCTGGTGTCCACTTGGGGCTTGAGTGTAACCTTGGACCTGGCATCCACATAGGGTTGGGTATCAAACTGGCCCCTTGGTGTCCAGTTAAGACATCATGTGAACGTGGCGCCTGAGTGTCCACTTGGGACCAAATGACTACTGAGGGCCTGAATGTCAACCTAGAATCTGAGGTTTACTAGGGGCCTAGGTATCCACCTGGGGCCTAATGTCCACCTGAGCCTGGGTGTCAACCTGGGACCTGATGTAAACCTCTAGTTCAGTGTCCACCTTGGGCTTGATGTCAACCTGGAGTCTGATGTCCACCTGAGTACTGATGTTCACCTTTGACCTGATGTCCACCTGTGGACTGTTTATCCACCCATGGCCTGATGTTCACCTGGGGCTGAATGTCCAACTGTGACCTGTTGTGTACCTGGAACCTAGGCATCCACCTGCAGCCTGATGTTCAGCTGGGCTGGGACCCAGAGTTCACCTGAGGCATGATGTCCACATGAAGCTTGATGTTCACCTGGGGGCTGGGTGTCCACTTGGGGCCCAATATCCACCTGGACTAGGTACCCACCTGGGATCCGGTGTTCACTTAAGATTGGTGTTCAGCTGTGACCTAATGACCACCTGGGTCACGGTGTCTACCTTGGACTGGGTGCTCACCTGGAGCCAGTGTTCACTGGGGGCCTAGTGTGCACCTGAGACTGGGGGATGCACCTGGGGCCTGGTGTCTACCTGGTGCCTAGGTATCCATTTGGGGCCTAATGTTCATCTGGAATCTGATATCCACCTGGGGCCTTGTAATTACCTGGGTTCTGGGCATCCACCTAGGGCTTGAGTATCCTCCTGGGGCCTTGAGTTTTACTAGGGACTCATGTCTGCCTTGGACCTGGGTGTACATCTGTTGCCTAATGTACACCTTGAGAGTGATGTCATCCTGGGGACAGATGTCCTCTTGGGGTCTGAGTGTGCACCTGGTGCCTGACGTCTGCCTAGGGACTTGTGTTCACCTGACACCTGATATCCACCTGGGGCCTGGGTGTCCACGAGGGGCTGATGTTCAGCTGGAGACTGGATATCCACCTGGGGCTTGGGGATCCATCGAGAAACTGATGTCAAACTGGGGCCTGATGTCTACCTGCGGACTGGGTATCCATGTGAGGCTTGATGTTCATCCATGGCCAGACGTCCATCTGATGCTTGATGTCCACCTTACTCCTGGGTGTCTACTGGAGACCTCATGTCCAACTAGAGCTTAGGAACCTACTGGGGGCCTCGTGTAAACCTGGGGACTGGTATGAAGCTGGGTCCTAATGATCCCCTGGGTCATATTATTCACCTAGGGCCTCATGTCCACTTGGGGCTTCAGTGTCAACCTTAGGTCTTGTGTTCGTCTTTGACCTGGTGTACACCTGGGACACCTGAGGACTTGGTGTCCAATTGAGGTGTCATGACCACCTGGGGACTGAATGTCAATCTGGGGTCTGATGTAAACCTCTAGTTCAGTATCCACCTGGGCCTGGTCTTCGCTTGGGGCCTGCTGTCTACCTGGGCCTTGCTGTCAACCTAGGGCCTGATGTAAACCTCTAGTTCAGTATCCACCTGGGGCCAGATGTCTTCCTAGAGACTTATATTCACTTTTGACCTGATGTCTACCTGGGGACTTGCTATCCATCCATGGTCTGATATTCACCTGGAGACAGATGTTCAACTGTGGCCAGAAGTGCTCCTGGGGTCTGGGCTTCCACCTGGAGCCTGATGTTTAGCTGGGGCTAGAGTTCACATGGAGAATGATGTCCACCTGAAGTTCGATGTTTACCTGGGGCCTGATACCTGCCTGGTGCCCAAGTATTCTCATGTGCCTAATGTCCACTAGTTGGCCTGGTGTTCATCTGAGGGCTTGGTGTCAACCAGTGGCTTTATGTACACCTGGATTCTAGTGTCCTCCTGGGGCCTTATGCCTACCAGGAGTCTGGTGTACCCCTGGGGTCTAGTATCTGGAGTCTGGGTGTCCACCTGAGCCTAATGTTGAGGTTAGACTGAGTGTCAGCCTGAGGCCTGATGTCTACTAGGGCATAGGTATTCACCTGGGGCTTGTTGTTTACCTGGGGACTAATGTCAACCTTGAGCCTAGGTATCCACCTGGGGAATAGTGTCCAGTTGCAGCCAGATGTCCACCTATGGCCTGAAGCATGGTTGTTATCCTAAGGCCTTGTATTAGTCCATTTTCACACTGTTATAAAAAACTACCTGATATTGGGCAACTTATGAGGAAAAGAGGTTGAACTGACCCACAGTTCTTCAGGCTTAATAGGGAGCATGACTGGGCGGGCTCAGGACACTTACAATCATGATGTAAAGCCAAGAGGAAGCAAGCCTTTTTACCATGTGGGAGGAGGAAGGAGACAGAAGGGGGATGTGCTACACACTTTCAAATAACCAGGTCTCGTAAGAACTCTATCACGAGAACACCAAGTGGGAAGTCTGCCCCCATGATTCAATCACCATTCACCAGGCCCCTTCTTCAACCCGTGGGGATTACAATTCAACATGAGATTTGGGTGGAGACATAGAGCCAATATCAGGCCTGATGCCCGCCTGGAGTCATGTCTACCTGAGGTCTAATGTAGACATGAGGCCTGGGCATTCACCTAGGACCTCATGTTAAGATAGGGGCTGGAGTTCTTTTGGTGCCTAGTGTATACCTGGGGCCCAGATGTATAACTAGAACCTGATGTTTCAGATGGAAACCTGGGCCCCAGGTGCTCATCAGATCCCAGGTGAAAACTCAGGCTTCAGGTGCACATCAGACTCCAAGTGGACACATAGGCCCTAGGTTGATACCAAGATTTCAGGTAGACTCTGGGTCCCAGAAAAACACCCCACCCTAGGTGGACAGCTAAACCTGAGTAGACATCAGGCCCCACATCGACATCTGGCCCCAGGTAGATTCCTAGGCCCAAGGTGAATACTCAGTCTCCAGCCCTAGGGGAATTCAGTCTTAGGTGATTAAGGACTGGTGTTCCTCTGGGGCCTCATGTCTACCTGGGCCCTGGGAGTGCACATGGAGCCAGATGTCTATAAAGGGCCTGAGTGTCCACTAGGGCCTGAGGTTCACCAGGAGCATAGACATCCACCTAGGACCTCGTGTCCACCTAAAACCTGGTGTTCACCTGGGGCCTGGGTGACAACCTGGGATCTGATGTTCACCTGAGGCCCAGAGTTCAGCTGGTGCCTATGTCAGCCTGGCACCTGATGCACACAAGAGGACTAGGTGCCCACCTGAGGACTGGTGTTCATGGGGAACTGGTGTTCAGCTGTGGCTTGATGAGCAACTGGGTCCTGGTGTCCTCCTGGCAACTGATGTCCACCTGGGACTTCATGCTTACCTAGGGCCTGGTGTTCCCCTGGGGCCTGGTGTGCTCCTGAGATCTGGGGTCCACCTGGGCCTAGTATCCACTTGGGGCCTCATATCCATCTGGAACATCATGTCCACTTGGGGCCTTGTAGTTACCTAGGGACTGGGTGTCCTTCTGGCACTTGGGTGTCCTCTTGGGGCCTGGGGTTCTCCTGGGGCCTGGGTGTACATTTCTGGCCTGATGTCCACCTTGGGTGGATGTGCACCTGGGGACAGATGTTCACTTGTGGCTTGAGTGTCCATCTCGTGTCTAATGTCTACCTGGGGCCTGGTGTTTGCCTGAGGCCTTATATCCACCTGGGGCCTGGGCATCCATTTGAGGCCTGATGTCTACCTAAGACCCGGTGTTTAACTGGGGCACAGACTTCTTCCTGGAGCCCGACGTTCATCTGGAGCCTGAAATTCACCTGTGCCTGTTGTCTACCTGAGGCCTATGTGTCAACCTAGTGCCTGATGACCACCCTGAGTTCAGTGTTCACCTGGGGCCTGACATCTGCCTGGAGTCTGGGTGTCCACATAGGGCCTGATGTTGGCTTGGGACCAAAGTATTTACCTAGGGCCTGGGTGTCTACTTACAGCCTGACTTCTACATGGTTCATTGTGTCAACCTGGGGCCTGATGTCCACTTAGGGCCTAGGTAAGCTCCCTATGACTAAAGTCCACATGGGGGCTGAAACCATCTCAGACCTTGAACCTAGGGCTTAGTGTCAACCTGAGACCTGGTGACCCCCTGGGGTCAAGGTATCCACCTTGGGCCTGATGACCAACTGGGGTTTAAGGATCTACCTAGAGACTGGTGTCAACCTGGAACCTGATGTCCACTTGGGATCTGGTGTACACCTTGGGCCTGATGCCCACCTTGGCACAGGTGTACACTTTGGGCCTAGTGTGCACCTGAAGCCTGGCTGTCAACCTGGGTCTTGATGCACACCTTTAGTCAAGTGTTAAACTGGGGCCTGATGAAATACTGGAGCCTGATTTACACCTGTGTACTGGGTCTCCACCTGGGGCCTGATGTCCACCTGCAGCCAGATATCCACCTGGCACCAGATGTCTTTGAGGAATCTGGGTGTCCACCTTGAAAATGATGTATTCCAAGAGACTAGGCATGCACATTGGGCCTGGGGTGCACCTGGGTCCTGATGTCTACCTGAGGCTGGTATTGAACTGGGGCCTGTGTGTTCACTTGGAGCCTGATGTTCATTTGGAACCTGGTGTTCACCTAGGACATGGGTATCCACCTGGATCCTGATTTTCAAGTGGGGAGTGGATATAGACCTGGGAACTGATGGCCACCTATGCTATAAGTAACCCAACCACCTGGGGCCTGGTGTTCACCTGCAGCCTGATATCCACCTGGTACCTGTGTGTCAATCTAGTGCCTGGTGTCCACTTGAGGACTAGGCAGACACCTGGGGCTTGGTGTTCACCAGGGGCCTGGTGTTCATCTTGCACCCAGTGTCCACCTGGACCCTGTGTATCAACCTGTGGCCTAGGTGGCCACTTGGAGCTTTATGTGCACCTGGGGCCTGAGAGTTTCCTAGGATCTGATGACCACTGGGGCCCAGGTATCCACCTGGGATATCAGGCTTCAAGTGTACACCCAGGCTCCATGTGGACACCAGGCCAGGAGAACGCCAGCCCTTATCTGAACATCAGGTCCTAGATGGACGCCCAGGCTCCATGTGTACATCAGGCCCCAGGTATACACTGGACTCCAGGTGGACACCAGCACTCAATTGGATACACACACTTAAGGTGGATACCAGGCCCCACGTGAATTCCTACACTCCAGGTGAACATCAGGTCCCAAGTGGATACCTGGACCCCAGGTGGATACCAGTCTCTAAATTAATACCAGGCCTCAGATGGTCCTTAGGAGCCATGTGGGCATTAGTCATCAGGAAGTTACCTAGGCCCAAAGTGGACATCAGGCCCCGTGTTGACACAAGATCTAGTTGGAAGTCAGGCACCAGGTGGACACCCAGGCCCTAGGTAAATACTTAGGTCCCAAGTTGACAGCAGGCCCTATGTGAACACTCAGAACTCAGGTGGACATCAAGCCTCAGGTGGACATCTGAGTTCATCTGGAACCTCATGTTACAGGCCCCATGTAAACACCAGGCCTTAGATGGATACCCAATCTCTAGGTGGACATCAGAGCTCAGATTGACACAAAGACTCCAGTAGACATAATGTACCAATGAATATCCAGGCCCCCGGTAAATACCCAGGCCCCAGATTGACACCACGGTCTATGTGGACACACAGGCCCCGGGTAGTAAACAGGCCCAAGGTGGACACTGGACTGGACATCAGGTCCTAGGTTGACAACCACGCTTCAAGTTGACACCAGGCCCCAAGTGAACATCTGGCCCCAGCTGGACACTAGTCCCCTGGTGAATACCTAGTCTCAAGGTTGACATCAGACCCTATGTGAACACTAGACCCCAGATAAACACTTATGCCCTAAGTGGACATCAGGCCTCAGGTGGTTACCCAGTCCCAAGGTGAACATCAGGACCCCGGTGGGCACCAGTTATCAAGTGGATTCCTAGGCCCCAGGTGAATATCAAGCCCTAGGTGGATACCGAGCCCCAGGTGGATACCTGGATCCTGGTAGACATCAGGTCCCAAGAGGACACTAGAACCCAGGAGTACATTAGGCCACAGGTTAACACGAAGGCCCCAGATGAATACCAGGCCAACTTGTGGACATCAGGCCTGAGAAGGGTCCTGTGGACATCAGGCCTGAGAAGGGTCCAGGTGGATATCAGGCCCCAGGTGAATATCCAGCACTCAGATGAACATTAAGCTTCAGGTAGGCATCATGCCTCAGGTGAACTTCAGGCCCCAGCTGAACATCAGGCCCCAGGTGGATGCCCAGAATCCGGGTGCATATCTGGCCACAGTTGGACATTCAACCCCAGGTGACCATCAGGCCATGGGCGAATACACGGTTTCCAGGTAGACATCAGATCAAAGGGGAACATCAGTCCCCCAGTGGACATCAGGCCCAAGGTGGACACTCAACTAGAGGTTTACATCAGGCCACATGTTGACACCTAGTCCCAGGTGGACATCAGGCCCCAGCTAGATACCTAGGCTTCCAGTGAATTTCAGACACCAGGTTGACATTCAGGCCCCCAGTGGTCATCTGGCCTCATGCGAACACTCAGACCCCAGGTGCAAATGATGTCTCAACTGGATACCAAACCCCTTGTTTGATAACCAAGGCCCAGGTGGACACCATGTCCAAGGCTGACACTCAAGCCCTAAGTGAATACCAAACTCTAGGTGAACAATTCAACCCAGGTGGTCATTAGGACCCAGCTGGATACCAGTCCCCAGGTTAACACAAGGCCCCCAGTGGGCACCTAGGCACCAGCTGGACATCAGTCCCTATGTAAATACCCGGGCCTCAGGTGAACACCATGCCCCAGGTGGACATCAGGCCCTAGGTGAACACGGGGCCACAGGTGGACATCTAGCCCCTGGGCAACCTCCAGCCCCAGGCGGACATAAACATTTCCATGGATAAACCATTCCCAGGTGGATATCAGGCCTCAAGAGGATGGCAGTCACCAGGTGGACATCAGGCCTCAGATAGACACCAAGGTCCCAGATGTACAGCAGGCCCCAACCGAACCCCAGACTCATGTGGACATCAGGCCACAGGTAGACACCAAGCCTTAGGTAGAAACCCAACTTCAGGTAGACATCAGACCCAAGGTGGAGACCCAGTCTCCAGGTGGACAGTCAGGCCCCAGGCACACATCAGGCCTTAAGTGGACACCCAGGCCCCAGATTGATATCCAGCTCCCAGGTGATCACCAAGCCCCAGTTAGACACCAGGCCGTAGGTGAGCAACAGGATGCAGTATATATATGTGTATACATATATTATGTATATATATGTGTATACATATATTAGTACATATACTTGTATACATATGTGTATATATACGTGTATACATATATTATGTATATGTATGTGTATACATATATTATGTATATATACGTGTATACATATATTATGTATATATACGTGTATACATATATTAGTACATATACTTGTATACATATGTGTATATATACGTGTATACATATATTATGTATATATACGTGTATACATATATTATGTATATATACGTGTATACATATATTAGTACATATACTTGTATACATATGTGTATATATACGTGTATACATATATTATGTATATATACGTGTATACATATATTAGTACATATACGTGTATACATATGTGTATATATACGTGTATACATATATTATGTATATATACGTGTATACATATATTATGTATATATACATGTATACATATATTTGTATATATACGTGTATACATATATTTGTATATATACGTGTATACATATATTATGTATATATACGTGTATACATATGTGTGTATATATACGTGTATACATATGTGTGTATATATACGTGTATACATATGTGTGTATATATCACATATATACGTGTGTGTATATATCACATATATACGTGTGTGTATATATCACATATATACGTGTGTGTATATATCACATATATACGTGTGTGTGTATATATATCACATATATACGTGTGTGTATACATCACATATATACGTGTGTGTATACATCACATATATACGTGTGTGTATATATCACATATATACATAATATATAATATATGCATATGTATAATATACATATATATCTGTCTAATATATATACATATATTAAATATATATACACATATATATTAGAAGTTGTACTGCTGAAAACAAGAGCTACCAATAAAAAAATTTCAGGAAACCTAGTGTGATTATTTTTAATAGAAATGGATATTTTAATACAGGTCTCTTGTTTTTTCTTGTGGAAATAAATGACAAGATGGAATTTCTGGGTGTTTGGTATCTGAATATTTAAGTATAGCAGCTATGGTCAGTTTTTCAAAGGCATTTTACCATCTTACTTGTCCATTGGCAACTCATAAGATATGTGGAACAACGTCCTCTCCAACAACCTCTAGTATCAGTCTTTGTAAACTTTGTCAATTAAATGGGTGATTTTGTTTTTGTTTTTCTTTTTGAGACCGTCTCACCCTGTCACCCAGGCTCTAGTGCTGTGGCGTGATCTTAGCTCACTGCAGTCTTTGCCTTCCAGGTTCAAGTGATTCTCCTGCCTTGGCCTCTCAAGTAGCTGGGACTACAGGTGCCCCCCACCACACCCAGCCAATTTTTGTATGTTTAGTAAAGACAGGGTTTCACCATGTTGGCCAGGCTGTTCTCAATCCTGACCTCAGATGGTCCACCTGTCTCAGCCTCCTAAAGCGCTGGGATTACAGTCATGAGCCACCACACTTGGCTGGGTTTTCTCTCTCTCTCTCTCTCTCTGTCTCTCTCTCTCTCTACTTTAAGTTCTGGGATAAATGTGCAGAACATGCAGGTTTGTTACACAGGTATACCTGTGTCATGGTGGTTTGCTGCAACATGGGTGTAGGTTTTGCAGGTAATTATTATATTATTAAAAGATAACAGAATACCGAGCTAAAAAAAATGCGAGGAGGCATTGATGGGCACATGTTTACTGAGCACATCCTGACTCCAGAATTAAAAATCCAATTTATGCCTCTGCAGTCCAATAAAATTTTTCCTTAAGAATCCAGGGATCAGACTTTCATTTCAGCAACCACTCCAATATGGTTTCTCACCTACTCATTCCAACGAGCTGCTCATATCAAAATATAAGTGCTATCCATATTGTTAAATTATAAATTGAACCATAACTTCTCAGCCTTCATCTTAATTTATATATCAGCAGCATTTCACACAGTTGATCTCCAACTTCTCTTTGTAAAACTTTTTTTATAGAATTCCAGAACACTTAACCTACTTTCTCCCCACCACATTTTTGATAATTACCCCTAGTCCTTTTTCGCAGGTTTCATCTTTGCTATTTTTCAAATGTTAGAGGACCATTAGGCTCAGGACTTTGACTTCTTATCTTTCTTATCTTTGCTTTCTTACTAATTTTTGTGTCATTAATTTCCTGATATTTCATATTACACCTAAACACTGGACACTACACCCAACACTCCCTGACTTATCCACGTGGATGTCCGTTAGGAATCTCAAAATTAATATGTCTGTATGGAGCCACTGAAACTCCCCAAATTTGCTCTTCCCCATTCTGTTTAATGGCAACTCCCATTTTATAGTTTCTCAGCTCAATATTCTTGGTGTCCCCTTTTAATTCTGTCTCTGTAGCTCTGTCACTCTCTTCCTGTATCTGTCTGATTCTCTCCCTCTCTCTCCTCTCTCTCTTGCTCACTGTCACTCTTGCTCTCTCTCCCTGCTTCACACACACACAAACACACACAGACAGACAGACACACAAACACACGCACATTTTCAGATCTGATGTGTATGGAATTCCTGCCAGCTTTACCTTTAAAGTGTAATAATTCCAAATGTTGTTTCCAAATTCACATTCCCACCCCCACCACTTGGTAACTATAGCGCTTCCCTCACAAGGCCAAGTGCAGAGATTTCTTGGGGAAATAATGAGAACTATTATACATTCTTATTTCAAGGACCCTTAAAATTATAGGATTGCCATATTTGATACTAATTTAAGCTTCTGTCATTGCCCTTTTTTCAATCCAGTCTCCACACAGCTACCACAGTGTGCAAGTAGAAGTCTCAGCCATATCACCACACTCCTGCTTTAATGTCCCTACTCCATTGCTTCTTTTCTCCTTCAGAAGAGTTTAAGCTTAATGAAGCTGGGCAGCTTTACATATTTTTCCACGAGCTAGAGATCACTTGGTGTAAGGTAAAAATGATCAGTAAATATTTTCAAATAACAGAATCCACGAATAATAGTTTTGTTTCTTTGAGAGTACATTGACTTTTAAAAATCAAGAAAATAGATTGGTCAAGAGAATTCTGCTTGTTTTGATTTTGTTATCCCTCGATTAGATTAACTGTGTTAGTATAAATGTCAGTGTGGAAAGCTATAAGCGTTTCCTAAACTTTAAAATGAAAGGCATGGAATTTAAATATCTGCTCCTTTTATTCAAGCAACCAAAAAACACAACTTTTTAAATATATTTTATGTATGTATGAAATCTAAATTTATTTTTCTCTCTTTATCCCTGAATACTTTTTAAAGTTATTCATGTCCTCATTATTTTTTAATCCACTTCAGTCACATTTTAAAATATATTTTCGACTTCATTAAGGATATCTTTGTGTTCCACTGAATAGCTTGCCAAATAATAAAACATTAGCAGTATAATTTCCTCATGGACTTTATTTAATTTGCTTGGTTACACATAGATTTCCTACTCTCAACTCATAATTTCATTCAACTATAATATATTCTACTTGACATTTGCGGGGTTTTCATACCATGCATTTGTCATTGAAATTGGTTTTTGATATTTGAACCACTAGTTTATAATTGTATTGTTGGTTAGACTGGTCTGTAGAATCTTTCTTTGTTTTGATTCTGTGGTTTATTCATTATGGAGTAGCTGTGCTACTGTAAATTTTGAGGTCAAAAACTTAAAACATTTTATGTATTTTAAAACAAAGTGGATGGCATTTAAATATCTATTCCTTAAAATTTGGAAGAAAGGTTAACACCATATAAACCCAGAGCCTGTTTTTTAGATTAGTAGCACATAGACATTTTCAATTTCTTCTAAAGTTGAAAAAAATAAACATTTTATATTCATAGAATGCTTGATGAAGGTAAATATTTAATTTTCACTTAAAAGAAATTTGGTTACATTGAAAGGAAATTTGGCTAATATAAGTGAGATACATTTTTAATTAAAACAATAATTTAAGATAAATAATGCTCAAAGAACAGTGGTCGTTGCATTTATTCCAGGGAGAGGACATTGATCCTGATCTGGCTGTAATAACGTAGTAGGTAGAACTGCTGGCGTGGACACCCAAGCAAGGAAGGGAAGCTGGTGTCTCAAGGGGTCCCGCTGAGATGGAAAGGGATCAGGGCCCAGACTGTTGATGTCGCCTGGACCCAACCACCACGTCTCAGAAGAAGAAATGACCCTCCCCTCCTGGTGCCGCCCCAAACAAGGAGCTTAGCAGTGTTGCACACAGGATAGTCCTTGCAGGAGACATGTTTGACAAGTTGCTGAGGTGCCTGATGGGGCCAGGCTCTTGTCATGAAATGAGTTTGCATCCTGAGGAAGCCTCTTTATTGGAAACCTGGCAGGGATCCAATTTCCCCTTTGCCTTAACCCCATAGGAGCACAGTAGACAGGGAGGAGAGGAGGTCACCCAGGTGGCTGTTCCTGCTTGGCCCCCACTTCCCAGACCCTTCCAGGAAGAGAGAGCCGCTGAGATCACTCCATGGGCTGCCCACATGGGGTCTGGACCCAGCCGCCCTCCTGTGCCTGGCAGGCAGCCCCTGGGCCATCACAAGACCCACTGTGTGGTGATCAGTGGCCCACCACCTGCCCTTGAGGTGGGTGCAGTTCACAGGTGCTGCCCCAGTCCTGGCACACTGGCCTTGCCAGCCTGGCCCAGGATAGGGGATGTGAATGATCCTTGCCTGTGCCCCTTCAGACCATGTGAGGTTGGACACTCACTGCAGAAGTCCCTCCAGGTCCCTTTTCAACTGAGTTGTGGGGGACTTGCTTAGTCCTCATGCCCAGGGTCAGGGGAGGGGTGAAGAGTCTGCAACCTAAATCCCCTAGGGCCTGAGGGAGGTCTCCCAGGTGACCTCTGTCCTCTCCAGTGACATGAGTCCTCCCAGATGGCCTCAGCCCTCTCAGGTGACTTGCTTCCATGGTGACTCTGGCTCTTGCAGGAGGTGGGCTAACACAGGGACATGAGCTGCCTAACTGCCATCCTCCTCTTGTATCTGCCAGAGGAAGACACTTTCTGGGCGCTGGATCAGCTGATGGCTGAGAAGAGGCACTCCCTGCAGGGTAGGTGGACAGCTACCCCCAGGGCCTCATGCAACCAGGCCATGGGACGGCCACCGTGGCTGGGCGATCCTGACTTCCCGGCAAGGCACCTTCCTTGCTTTCCAGCTTGTTAGGAGCCTTCAGGGCATCCCTGCTGAGGGGCCCACAGGAGCCTAGAGCCGAACAGGGACCCTTTCACTTCAAGGCAGACACCTTTCATCCCCAACAGCAGAGGGCACTGCAGCCTCCCCCTGGCCACCCTGTGTGTCCCAGAGCCACAGCCCTCTAGCCCTGAGTTCATGCAGGTGACTCTCACTTCCCCAAGAGTCCTCCTACCTCCCAGCTGGCCACACTCCCAGCTGCCCCCCCCCAGCCCACAGATGGGCCAATGAAGTCAAGATGGCAGTGTCTGCCCATCCCATGTCCCCTAGCCAGACCCCATGTCCAGGAGATGGCCATGTAGTCCCTTGGCACCCACCTGGTTCCCTCCACTGGCCACTGCCTGCCTCAGCCCTGCCTCACAGCCTCAAAGGCAGGCCTGCCCTCCTGGCACCTTTACCCAGGATGCTGCTGTGCAGTGCCTCCAGCTAGGGCCCATCTCCCTAGAGCTGAGGCCACATGGTAGGGTCACCTGATGGAAGGGAGGAAGGCCTCAGGGTCCGGGGTCCCCTGCCACTGCCCAGCTCTTCCAGCTGATGGCTCCACATCTTGGGAGTGGGCTCTGATGCATGATGGGTCAGGGGCTTCTCAGTTTTCTACAGCCCAAATACTGCCCAGCTCCAGAGGCTCCTATCCCACCAGGAGCAGGTATAACACAAATCCTTCCTGAAGATCATGCGGTACCTGCTGAGTGGATGACACCCTCAACTCTTTCCCAGAGGCCCAGGGTCCCATGGGGCAGGGAAACAGGGGAAGATGGAGCTCCTCGAGGGCCTGACAAGGGGCTGAGTCCCAAGCCAGGGCCTCACCCAAGATGAGGATTCTCCATGGGTTTGGAGTTGGGTTTCCTTTTCCTGCCCTGAAGGAGGAGGAAGAGGTACTAGGATGGGGGCTGAGCTCCAGCTGAGCAGGGTTAAGGGAAGTGTATCCCCCAGGCATCTGTGCATGGGGGAGTTGTTGGGGAAGCACTGGCCACTGCCCAGTGTTCTGCCCCAGGGCAGCTCAGGGGGCCCTGAGCACCTAGGGTCCAGGAAGTGCCGTGCATTGAGGCTTGTTGAGTTGGCTCCTCTGGTGTTTTGTTGATGGGGTAAGGAGACAAATGGAGACCCCAGGACAGGGATTCTCCTGTCCCACAAGTGCCCAGCTCCCCAAGGAGGACCTGGCTCACCCCAAGCCAGCAGGAAGCACAGGAAAGTTTCTGCATGGCACAGAAGCCAGGCCCTCCTCAAGAGGGGGCATCACACTGCAGGGGTCAGGACTCAGGCCCGCTGCTATTTCCACATTATTCATTTTATAAGGTGATATGGTTTGGCTGCGTTGCCACCCAAATCTCATCTTGAACTGTAATTTCCATAATCCTCATGTGTCATGGGAGGGACCCAGTGAGAGGTAACTGAATCATGGCGGCAGTTTCCCCCATGCTGTTCTCATGATAGTAAGTGAGTTCTCATGTGATCTGATGGTTTTATAAGCAGCTGGCATTTCCCTTGCTTGAGGTGATGAATGCCCCATTTACCCTGATGTGATTATTACACATTGCATGCCTGTGTCAAACTATCTCATGTACCACATAAATATATACACCTACCATGTACTCATATAAATTAAAAATAAAAATAAATTTTTTAAAAAAGTGTGAGTTTTAAAGGTGAGGTTTGCCCTCCAGCGCTGGTGCCTGCCAGGTGTGACCTTCACGTCGTCTTTCCACATGGTCCAGGCCCCCATCTGCAGAGGCCAACAGTTCCCAGAGTGACCTTCCTCAGAAAACAGGGTCTTGGAGGAGACAGTCAGAGGAGGGGGCCTTATCCTCCCCACTGCACAGCCCCTTGTGGGAATTGGAAGTGAGGGTCTCTGCCCACAAGTTGGCAGTCACCCTAAGCTGTTTTGTGGGAGGAAGCATAGGGAATATAGGTCAGTGCTGAGACAGCATTTCCTGATCCTGACTTGGAGAAGGTATTAAAATCTTGACATTCCCGACTCCTCCTTTGTGAGAGCCCCTGCCCTGCAGGTCTCACAGGGTTGTTGTGAGGGTCACCTGTGGTGATGGGTTTGGAAGTGCTTTGTGAATGACACAGTGGGCCTTCCTATTCCTGTCATTGGCCTTTCGACCTTCAATACTAACTGCCTGGGGATCTCCAGGCCACAAGGTCTAATCCTGGAGGGGTATGAGATGTCCCTAGTGGAATATTCTACACCTCCTGGGAGGTCTCTCACTTTAACCTTCACCCGACACAACCCCTGCTCCTGTTTCCTCAGCCTGGAGAGCTTGCCCAGGAGCACAGGGTAGTACTGGACTGACCTCTTTGGAAAGGATGATTACATCCTCATTTCAGCTCTCCCTCTTCCTAGCTTTCCACGTAGAAATCCAGGGCTCCATGCAGCATTTGCTGGACATGAGGGGGAAAACTTTTAGGGCAGGGATCTACCCTGGGTGGGGACAGAGGAGTATCCTGGAGTCTGAGTGTCAGGAGTGTGAGACCTGCCCAGCTGGCCAGCCCCTGTCCCCATGCTGCTCGATGCATGATGTTTCCTGCACAAGCTTCCTTTAGAGGGAAGCTTCCGGAGTGACTGCAGTGATGTCCATGCTGTTGGGGGTGACAGAGCAGCCCTGGAGACCCTCTGCTCTTACCCTGGCAGGAGGTGGCCAAAAAGAAGCAGGCAGAGGAAGCTTCTCCAACAAGCTTGGAAAGAAATTTCCGCATATCACTCACGTCACCCTTGCCACTAGAAGGACAATTTCTACAGTGGAGTGGAAGAAAATGACTATGCTGTGGGAGAGAATGGATGCATCCGGAAGAGCAAGGTGGGAGGGAAATGAGCCCATTGCCAGAATTCTGTGTCTTTTGAAGACATTTGCCAGAATTCTACTTTTGAAGTCTGCCCCTTTTGACAGTTACTGAGGAAGCTGTGGGACATTTTCAAAGCCTTTTATATAAAAAAAAACCACACAATATACTGCTGTGGGTCTGTGTTCAGGGACTACGAAGAACACAGCTGCCACTGTTCTGTGTCGCAGATGCTGTGGGAAGTGCCTTAACACACAGAGGTTTGCTTCATGCAACCGGGTGAGGAACATCTCTAAAACAGTTTACAGTCAAGAAAATTCAGTGTTCAGGAGGTTGAATGCGTTATCCAAGATCACACATATGTCCTGACAGATTCGGGGTTCAATGAAGAATTATGTATTTTAATTAATAATTATGTATTTTAATTAATAATTATATATTTTAATTTCACATTTTAAATTTCTGCAGTTTTCTTCCATCACTTTTCACCATGCTTTCTACACTTGGAATTACTTTTTTTGGCTTCTTGATCTTCTTTACTTGTATGTTATTGATTCTCTACAAGTTTTAACATATATGATTAAAGAGTATTTCTTAATGTTTTAATAATTATCCTAGAATAAAATATGTTTACTTTGATGTATGCATTGGATATTACAGTGTATTGTGTACATTTTCAAACACATTGTGTTATACCAGAAGCATTATTCAACAGTGGTCTTTTTTTTTACCTGAACTATGTTCAGAAAATCTTTCCACCACAGTACAAAAAGATCGACTTCATTTTGTTAACAGTTGGATGTGCCATAGTGCAGTTAACTGTTTAATTATCCTGTTATCCTGTTGTGGATATTTAAGTTCAAACAATGCAGTAATAAATATGCAAGAGTGGTTTTAGACATTAAGCAATATGGCTCTAAATTAGGGACCTAGTGCCTGTAATCCCAGCACTTTGGGAGGTCGAGGTGGGTGGATCACCTGAGGTCAGAAGTTTGAGACCAGCGTGGCCAACATGGCAAAACCCCGTTTCTACAAAAAATACAAAAATTAGCTGGGTATGGTGATGCGCACTTGTAGCCCCAGCTACTTGGGAGGCTGAGGTAGGACAATTGCCTGAACCCACGAGGCGGAGGCTGCAGTGAGCTGAGATCATGTCACTGCACTCCAGTCTCGGGGACAGAGTGAGATTCTGTCCCAATAATAAATAAATAAATAATCTAGAAGTACAATTGCTTAGCCAAATTTCTTATGCATTTTGAATGATAAGAGTTGCTGCCTAATTTCTGTTACAAAGGCTATGGTAATTTACACTCAAAACACAGAATAGGTTGGTTGTTGTCACATATGGAGTCTTACTGTTGCTGAGACTGGAGTGCAGTGGTGTAATCTTAGCTCGTTGTAGCCTCCAATGCCTAGGCTCAAGCAATCCTCCCACCTCAGCCTCCCTCCCAAGTAACTAGGATTACAGGTGCATGCCACCACACCCAGCTAATTTTATTCTTAGATATGGGATCTTGCTATGTTGCCCAGGCTGGTCTTGAAATCCTCGCCTCAAGGTGACCTCAGCCTCCAGTGTAGCTGACATTACAGGTGTGAGACACTGTACCTGGCTGAATGAGTGCCTCTATCCTGACACTTGTGTCCCCACGGGATCCTGCAGAATTCAGGACCCTGTCCACACAGGGGAAAACTCTCCGTTGGGGTCCTGATGACTGAGGAAGGAGCTTACCCATGGCTCTCCTGGTCATTTTTATTTAATAGTGAGCACAAAACCTCACATTTTCTGGAATGTTCCCATATGATTTTGTGAGAGAAAAGAGAATAGAGACCCCAACCCCGAGCTCACTGTGTCAAACGGAAAATTAAGCTTGGGAACTGAGTTACGCAATACTGCCTTCCTTGTTCTCAAACACATAGCTATAACTTCACAACCCTGTGTCATAGCCTCATCCATAAGCCAGGTTCCCACAGTGACAGAAGGCCGCATGTCTCCTCAGATGTCCTCCCTCACAATTTGCTGTGAGCCCCTAAATCTTTTAGAATGCACATCCCACCTGTAAACTATCCCTAAAAGTGAGTCGGCTCAATTTCACCCTGACAATCTCAATTACCAGCTTATTTTCATAGTTCTGGGACAAGGTCAGGACCAGAAATCATCCCTCTGCCTATCCTGAGATGAATGAATCATTGAGTTTTCCTCTACTCCACTCCCTCTATTCACATGCTTACTTTATCTTATGTAAAATGGAGATTTACTGAATGCGAGGTGAACGCATAACTGTTTCCTCTGCTCCCTTCTTTCCTATGTAAAATGTAGATATCCTGATGCTAATCAGAGCCACACAAGAATGCAAGCATTTGCTTCACTGCCTACCTTCAGTCTCAGGGGAGTTCTCTGGATTTCTTGTATCAGCATGTGGACCTCTTTAGCAAGATTGAGGACAGTTTCCTGAATTATATCCTCAAAAACGTTTTCCAAGTTGCTCACTTTCTCTTCTTCTCTGTTAGAAATGCCAATAAGTCAGCCGGGCACAGTGGCTCATGCCAGTAATCCCAGCACTTTGGGAGGCCAAGGTGGGAGGATCACCCGAGGCCAGAAGTTTGAGACCTAACTGGCCAGCATGGCGAAACCCCATCTCTACTAAAAATACAAAAATTAGCGAGGCATGCTGGCACACACCTGTAATCTCAGATACTTGGGAGGCTGAGGCACGAGAATTGCTTGAACCCAGGAGGTGGAGGTTTCAGTGAGCCAAGATCATGCCACTGCACTACAGACTGGGTAACAGAGCGAGATTCTGTCTCAAAAAAAAAAAAATGCCAATAAGTCATAGATTTTGTTCCTTTACATAATCCTACATTTCTCAAAAGTTTGGTTCATTATTTTTAAATTCTTTTTTTATTTTTGTCTGACTGGGTTGATTCAAAGGTCTGGTCTTTGAGCTCTTCAATTATTTCTTCTATTTGGTCTAGTCTGTTGCTAAGGCTGCGAACTGTTTTTTGAAATTCCTGTAGTAAATTTTTCAATGCAAGAAGCTCTGCTTGGTTCTTTCTCAATATGGCTATGTTGTCATTCAAATACAGGATCGTTGTTATGGGGTTGTTGTTGGATTCAACTTTCTGTTGGATTTTGGTGATTTTTTTTGCCACTTATATCTTGAATACTATACCTGTCATTTCAGACGTTCCATTCTGGTTAGGACTCATTGCTAGATTGCTGGTGTAATCCTTTGGAGGTGATGGAACATTCTGGCTTTTTGTATTGCCAGAGTTCTTGTGCTGGTTTCTTCTCATCTGAGAGACTTGATGCTTCTTTTGTTGAATTTGCTATCATTTGGAAGGAGTTTTTTTTTTTTAATTTTTCATTCTTTCTTTATCTTAAGGGTATGACTGTGGTGTATGTTGTATAGGATCAATTTGCTTCATTTCTGGGTACTTTCAGAGGACCAAGGCTCTGTACAAGTTCCTTGGTTGCAGATAGGCTCCTGTGGTGGCTTGGTGTGGTGATGTATTTTTGTTTGGTGGCGTAATTCAGGCTTCAGTCCAGTAGACAGTGCTTAAGAGTAACAGCTGGCTGCAGGGTCTTCTCCTCTGTGTACTTGTCCTCGACAGGTGCAGAAGTGACAAAGTGCCAAAAGCGCCCTGTCCCAGTGTGTACTAGTCTTCAGCAGGGGCAGAGCTGCTGGAGAAACCTAAGAAGCAGCCTCTTTCAGCCCACGTTCCTTGGGCCCCAACAGGATGACCACTGCTGGATCTGCAGCAGTACACTAGGAAGGGGACAGAGGGCAAGAGATGACCACCTCTCTAAATCTGTTCCCAGGCTTTGGTGTGCCCCTTTCAGCAGCTGATATCATGATCGTGTTTCCTTTGACCCAAGGGGTGGGTTTGGCAAGCTGTATTCCTCCTTCCCTTAGGGCTGGTCCTCACCAAACTTTAGGTCTCCTGGGGAATGGGGTTCACCTCCCTCTTGTTTCTTGGAGCTGATGGAGTATTCTCTCAACTGACCAAGGGAGCAGGCTGAGACACCCAGCAATGACACACACAGACCAGTTCCAGGTTGCAAAGATGTTCTTGGCTGCAAGTCTCACCATCCTTGAGAAACCTCTGCTTTAGCAACTCTCTTCCCACTACAGTCCTGCAAGAGGAGAGAGCCTAATTCCAACATCTGCTGCTGGGGCACTTTCCACACTCAACACTCAATTCTGGCTGTGGAGGCTGCTCCCCTGCTCCAGAGTAAGCACTCCAATTCCTAGCCCAAGATTAAAGTGTCTGCAGTGGCCACCATTGCCAGGCACCAAAAAATGATTGACTTTGTATGAGCCCAGATTAAAAAGGGCATCCTTATCTCAGTCCCAGGTCTGGGGAAATGCCTGCAGCTTTTCTGAGTGTCTTTCCTCTTTCCCCATCTCTCAGCCACTTTTGTGCTACCTCCAAGGCTTGGGAGAAACAGAGTGCTCTCCCTTAATCTGGATTGCACAGATCCCCAGTGGAAAGGTGAGTTGCAGAGGGAGACTGGCTGCTCTTCTCTCATACTGGAGTTTCACTCCCTTTTATGAACCAAATGCTATCACAGAGGCTGCTTTCCCACCTCCCCCTCCAGAGGGTCTGGAGTGTTCTTCTCTATTCCTCTGAATTCCTGTTTATCTTCTTGAATTGAAGCTCACAAAGTATATCTTTATGCTTATTTTTCTACTTCCAATTGGCTGAGGTACACTGAAAGCCCCTAATCCGTCATTCTAGGAAAAAAGGATGGTTTAAATAAAGGAATGTTCATATAAAATATATATTAATTAACACAAACATATTTTATTTGACATGACTTAGGTGAATCTTTGATACATTAATTAATTTTAAAATTGTTAAATAAAATTAGAAATATCTTCGAATTTGCCAAGGTATGTTTCTCTCCTGGGATTACTGGTCAGTTTTATTTTTTCCTTGGATAGACATTTTAAGCCATAAATCTTGACATGGACCTGATGTAGACCTCCATACCTTTCCCAGATGTGGGACAGAACAACTGGGACAGGTCCATCCTAGCACTAAGGGATGATTAAACCTAACTTGTAGTCGTTGTACAACTATAAACATGGTTGATGCTTTAAGAGAAAGATCTTGATGGAAAGGGTTAAATGTAAAAATTGATCATATGAATTGGGTCATTCTTATCACACCAAATAAAACCATCAACAAGCCAGGGGGAGGAGGCATTCAGGGCAAAAACACCACTCTGAAAGCATAATTCTCTGCATGCCTAGCTGCTGAAATTACCTGCTTTAAGCTGAAACCAGTTTTATCAAATGGTTACTGAAACAACCTCTTGAACACTAAGACTAGCTTTACCCACCACTGTCCCTCACCTATGACAGCCTGCCAGCTCTCAAAAACCTTACTGGTGCCAGTGAACTTTCTCAAAGAGAAATACATACCGTTTTTCTCTCTGTCTCCCTTTTTTATAAAACGTCTAACTTTCTCTTTATGTTTTGGACATACTAAAGACACCCATTCTGCCTATATGTGTCAAATTGTAATACTTGTATCTCAAAGAAAACATTTTAATTTCAGATGTTAGTCTCTATATTTATTTGACTTTGACAATCTGATATTGTTTAGCATTATTTCCAGTCTCCCAAATAATGTCAAAATTGTGTTATGTTAGATAGTAATATCTTGTTATTCAACTTGAAGGTAAACTGCTTGATCAATGCACGTAATTCCTTGACAGATTGTCAGCACCTCTAAGACAACATGTAGATATTGCTCATTATTAACTCATTTCATCTTTTCATGATAAATTACATAAATTTAATTTTCATTTTTAAAATGCAAACCATTATGCCTTGTATTATGGCATTCTTGCATTACTATAAAGGAATACCTAAGCACTACGTAGTTTATACTGAAAAAAAAGATTGACTTGGCTCACAGTTCTGCAGGCTGTACAGGAAGCTTTGTATTGGCAGTTGCTTGGCTTCAAGAAGGGTCCTCAGGGAGCTTTTACACATGGCAGAAGGTGAAGCAAAAGAAGGTATGTCACATGGCCAGAGCAGGAGCAAGCAGAGGGAGGTGCCACACACTTTTAAACAGCCAGATGTAATGAGAACTCACTCACTCTTGCAAGGACAGTGCCAAGAGGAATGGTGCTAAACATGAGAAATCAGTCCTCATGACCCCATCAACTCCCACCAGACCCCAACTCCAACACTGGGAATTACAATTCGACATGAGACTTAAAGGGTACAACATCCAAACTATTTCATTCCATCCCTGCCCTTCAAATCTCACGTTCTTCTCACATTGCAAAATACAATCATCCCTTCTCAATAGTCCCCCAAAAGTCTCAACCTGTTTTGGCATCACTCGAAAGTGCAGTGTCTTCTGAGACAAGGCAAGTCCCTTCCACCGATGAGCCTGTAAAATCAAAACAAGTTATTTACTTCTACGATAAAATTGGGGTACAGGCATTGGGTAAACATTCCCATTACAAAAGAGAGAAATTGACCAAAAGAAAGGGGCTACAGGCCCCACACAAGTTCAAATCCCAGCAGGGCAGTCAATAAAACTCGATGTTCCAAAATAATCTCCTTTGAAACCATGTCCCACATCATGGGAACATAGAACATTCCCAGGATGCACAGGGTGGGCTCCCAAGGCCTTGGGCAGCTCTGCTCCCACAGCTCTTCTACACTGAAGGCATGAGCTGCTGGTGGCTCTATCATTCTGGGATCTGGAAGGCAGCAGCCCCCCTCCCACAGCTCCACTAGGTAGCCCCCCCAGTCAGGACCCCGTGTGGGGCCTCCAACCCCACATTTCCACTTGGCACTGTCCTAGAAGAGGTCCTCTTTGAGGGCTCCAGCCATGCATAGTCTTCTCCCTGGGCATCCAGCCTTTCTCATACATCCTCTGAAATTTAGGCAGAGAATGCCAAGCCTCCTTCACTCTTGCACTTTGCTCACCTGCAGGCTTAACACCACATGGAAGCCACCAAGGCTTATAGTTTGCACCCTCTGAAGCCATGACCTGAGCTCTATCTGCAGCCCTTTGAACCAAGGCTGGAGCTAGAAGGGCCAGGATGCAAGGAACACCCTCCTGGGGGTGGTACAGGACAGTGATGCCCTGGCCCTGGTCCAAGTGGAACAGGAATTAAAAGAAATTAAAGAATGTGTAAGCAGAAACTCAGTTGTATGTGAGAAAACCCAATTCCCCCTGAGAAAGAGAAAGAGCTGGAGTCCTTTAAAAATTAACTGCCTGTTTTTCTGTGGCTAGTGAGCCTCATCTCTTCTCCTTTCCCAGGCATTGTGAAGACCCTGTTTCCCTAGCTGTGCAGCTGCAAGGTCACTAGACAGATAAACTCAAGTGGTAAAACATGTTTTTCCTTGAAAAGTAAGAAATGATATAATGCATGTCTCAATTAATTGAATAACTGTCTTTCTTTCTCGCTTCTGTAATATGCTTCCCCCTGCACAGATCTCCCCACTCCCCACCACCCAAAAAAATGCTTAAAAGTTAACTTAAGTCTTTGTTCAGGACTCAGTCCTTTGGATGTTAATCTGACTGGGCCGGTGCACCTAAATAATAAATATCCTCCTCAACCCCATCGGTTTCTCTGATTCCTTAAAAAATCCCACTACAGATGAGTAGGTTGCAAAAATTTTCTCCCATTTTGTAGGTTGCCTGTTCACTCTGATGGTAGTTTCTTTTGCTGTGCAGAAGCTCTTTAGTTTAATTAGATCCCATTTGTCAATTTTGGCTTTTGTAGCCATTGCTTTTGGTGTTTTAGACATGAAGTCCTTGCCCATGCCTATGTCCTGAATGGTAATGCCTAGGTTTTCTTCTAGGGTTTTTATGGTTTTAGGTCTAATGTTTAAGTCTTTAATCCATCTTGAATTGATTTTTGTATAAGGTGTAAGGAAGGGATCCAGTTTCAGCTTTCTACATATGGCCAGCCAGTTTTCCCAGCACCATTTATTAAATAGGGAATCCTTTCCCCATTGCTTGTTTTTCTCAGGTTTGTCAAAGATCAGATAGTTGTAGATATGTGGAGTTATTTCTGAGGGGTCTGTTCTGTTCCATTGATCTATATCTCTGTTTTGGTACCAGTACCATGCTGTTTTGGTTACTGTAGCCTTGTAGTATAGTTTGAAGTCAGGTAGCGTGATGACTCCAGCTTTGTTCTTTTGGCTTAGGATTGACTTGGCGATGTGGGGTCTTTTTTGGTTCCATATGAATTTTAAAGTAGTTTTTTCCAATTCTGTGAAGAAAGTCATTGGTAGCTTGATGGGGATGGCATTGCATCTGTAAATTACCTTGGGCAGTATGGCCATTTTCATGATATTGATTCTTCCTACCCATGAGCATGGAATGTTCTTCCATTTGTTTGTATCCTCTTTTATTTCCTTGAGCAGTGGTTTGTAGTTCTCCTTGAAGAGGTCCTTCACATCCCTTGTAAGTTGGATTCCTAGGTATTTTATTCTCTTTGAAGCAATTGTGTATGGGAGTTCACTCATGATTTGGCTCTCTGTTTGTCTGTTGTTGGTGTATAAGAATGCTTGTGATTTTTGTCCAGAATCTACAGTGAACTCAAACAAATTTACAGGAAAAAAACAAACAACCCCATCAAAAAGTGGATGAATAACATGAACAGACACTTCTCAAAAGAAGACATTTATGCAGCCAAAAAACACATGAAAAAATGCTCATCATCACTGGCCATCAGAGAAATGCAAATCAAAACCACAATGAGATACCATCTCACACCAGTTAGAATGGCAATCATTAAAAAGTCAGGAAACAACAGGTGCTGGAGAGGATGTGGAGAAATAGGAACACTTTTACACTGTGGGTGGGACTGTAGACTAGTTCAACCATTGTGGAAGTCAGTGTGGCAATTCCTCAGGGATCTAGAACTGGAAATACCATTTGACCCAGCTATCCCTTTACTGGGTATATACCCAAAGGACTATAAATCATGCTGCTATAAAGACACATGCACATGTATGTGTATTGCGGCATTGTTCACAATAGCAAAGACTTGGAACCAACCCAAATGTTCAACAATGATAGACTGGATTAAGAAAATGTGGCACATATACACCATGGAATACTATGCAGCCATAAAAAATGATGAGTTCATGTCCTTTGTAGGGAAATGGATGAAATTGGAAATCATCATTCTCAGTAAACTATCGCAAGAACAAAAACCCAAACACCGCGTATTCTCACTCATAGGTGGGAATTGAACAATGAGAACACATGGACACAGGAAGGGGAACATCACACTCTGGGGACTGTTGTGGGGTGGAGGGAGGGGGGAGGGATAGCATTGGGAGATATACCTAATGCTAGATGACGAGTTGGTGGGTGCAGCGCACCAGCATGGCACATGTATACATACGTAACTAACTTGCACAATGTGCACATATACCCTAAAACATAAAGTATAATAATAATAAAAAAAAAGAAAAAAAAATCCCACTACAGCCTGGGCATGGTGGCTCACGCCTGTAATCCCAGCACTTTGGGAGGCTGAGGCAGGCAGATCACGAGGTCAGGAGATTGAGACCATCATGGTATGACAGTGAAAACCCACCTCTACCAAAAATACAAAAAATTAGCCAGGCATGGTGGCAGTCACCTGTAGTCCCAACTACTTGGGAGGCTGAGGCAGGAGAATGGCATGTACCCGGGTGGCAGAGCTTGCAGTGAACTGAGATTGTGCCACTGCACTCCAGCCTGGGCGACAGAGTGAGACTCCATCTCAAAATAAATAAATAAATAAATAAATAAATAAATAAATAAATAAATAAATAAATAAATTTATTTTTAAAATCCCACTACACAAGAAACCATTCTTTCATCCTAGACCTCTAGGTCTGTGCTGGGATGAGCTGCTGCAAAGATTTCTGAAATGCCTTCAAGGCCTTTTTTTAATTGTCTTGGCTATCAGCACCTTGCTCTTTTTCAGTTATGCAAATGTCTCTAATAAGTGGTTGCTCCACAGCCTGTTTAGATTCTTCCCCTGAAAATGCTTTATCTTCCTTTGCCAAATGGGCAGGTTGCAAATTTTCTATACTTGTATGGTCTGCTTCCCATTTAATTGTAAATTCCAACTTTAAGTCATTTTTTTGCTCCTGCATCTGGGTGTTCAAACTTCCTCAGATCCCTAGTACATGAACAGACTGCAGCCAAGTTCTTTGCAAAGGCATAACAGGCATGACCTTTATTCCAAGTCCCAGTAAGTTCCTCATTTTCATCTGAGACCGCATCAGCTTATCCTTCACTGTCCATATCACTATCAGCATTTTGGTCACAACCATTTAACTAGTCTCTAAGAAATTCAGAACTTTCCTTCATCTTCCTGTATTCTGAGCCCTCCAAACTCTTCCAACTCCTGCCCATTACCTACTTCCAAAGTCACTTCCACATTTTCAAGTATCTTTATAGCAATGCCCCATGTCTCAGTACCAATTTTCTGTATTAGGCCATTCTTACATTGCTATAAAGAAATACCTGAGACTGGGTAATTTATAAAGAAAAGAGGTTTGAAAAGAGCTGCAGGCTGTACAAGCATGATTCTGACATCTGCCTAGCTTCTGGTGAGGCCTCAGGAGGCTTTTATTCACGGCAGAAGATGAAGAAGGAGCAGGCAGGCACATCACCTGGCAAGGCAGGGGAAGCACCACACACTTTTAAACAAATAGATCTTGCAAGAATTCACTCACTATCACAAGGACAGCACCAGGGACAGGATACTAGACCATTTCTGAGAAATCCACCCCCATGATCCAATCACCTCCCTCCAGACCTACCACCAACATTGGGGATATCACAATTCAACATGGGATTTAGAGGGAACAATATCTGAGGTATCTCATGCCTCATGTTGTGACTTGGTATAATGTCCATAAGATTACACTGACTTTACACATCATATTGCAGTTTTTGCTAGCTCTTCTGTAGTAAGAAAATGGGATTCATCAGCAATGCCTTCTAAGTCTGGCTCTGTTTTCCCATGCAGACTTTTCCCTGAGCTCTGCTTGTCAGTCTTGCTAGAACCTCACCCTAGGCAGCAACCTCCAGTCTGAGATTGCCCTTGACAGTGGCTGAGGTTTGCATTGCTAGGATTAGAAAAAACAAAGGGAAGACAGACCAAAACAGATTTAAATACAGATCCCATTTGTTGAAGTTTTAAGTAATTTTAAATGTTTATTTTCACCAGCTGCCCACTCCCATTGTACTCTCCTCACCCAAAAAGGTGACTTGATATTCTAGTAAAAAGCCAAACTGTGCCTTAGAGAAACCCACTTGTTACTTCTTTAAATCCATATAATTTTGCCAAAGTGAATTTTTCTTAATATGCTCTGGCAGAATCAGAAAACTAATTATTTACATCACAGTCACTTAACCTTTCCTCTTGGTCATTTGCACGTAAATTATTTTTATATGTATAAAATTTGCTTACTCAAGAAAGCTCTTGCTATATATATATATGTTTTTTTGTGGTATCTTAACATACTCTAGTCTTGTCTTGAATTCCTTAAGACTTTGAGGTAAAGAACTCTATTGTAACAAGTTTCCAAATCAAAGTGGGAAAGAGGAAGATTAGGTTAAGCATTAGGTCATCAGGTATGTAGGACAGCTAATTCCATTATCAGAATGGTAGTGATAGTCAGTTTGCATTTTGCATATTAGTTGTAACAAAAATATTCAGCATATTAGTGACAAAACCAAAGTTATTGTGAATCAGTTTATAATTTATTTTTTGAGATAGGGTCTTACTCTGTCACCCAAGCTCAAGTGCAGCGGCATGATCTTGGCTCACTGCAGCCTCAACCACCTGGGCTCAAGAGATCCTCCCAGCCCAGCCTCCTTAGTACAGGTGAGTGCCACCACACCCAGCTATTTTTTCTGTAGTTTTTGTAGAGATTGGGTCTCACTTTGTTGCCAAGGCTGTTCTCAAACTCCTGGGCTCAAGCAATCCTTCTGCCTCAACCTCCCAAGTGGTGCTGGGATTACAGGTTTGAGCCACCGCACCTGGCCAGTTTATAATGTTAATGACTTTTGGAGCAGGAACCAGTGGGTGCTGCTTCTTGTCTGCAAGATGAGGAGTCTCCTCTCCCCAGAAGTGAGGCATCTTCTACCACAAGGGAGGCTTTGCCCAAACAGTCACCGAAAGGCTGAGATTGGGGAAAGAACAAAACAGGAGTCAATATGTTCCTGGAACCTAACTGCTCCCCAATTCAATTCTACTGCAGACATTCAGAATGAAGGGGACATTCAGCTGAGGAACAGGAGTGCACTGGCTGTTAAAATCTCAGATTGTAAAAACAATTTTGCTTCATTTTCCCTAAATAATTTTTAAACAATTGTTCTTAGGTGATTTTCTAAACTTCAGGTAATATCTGTGAATTAGTAAATGTTCTTTAAAAGATGGGATAACATTTTTATTTTGTTTAATTATATGTGTTTTTAAACTAATTTTATAGGAAAAATAATTTCTTTCCTTCCCTGTTATACCAAATACAGCCTTTAGCTCAAGACACAAGTAATTCCAGGAAAACTGGAATGTAAGTTCAATATGTTGCACTAAGTACATTTGAAAGTGAATGCATTTTTATTTTAATTCATCATTCTCAGTCAACTATCGCAAGGACAAAAAACCAAACACCCCATGTTCTCACTCATAGGTGGGAATTGAACAATGAGAACACATGGACACAGGAAGGGGAACATCACACTCTGGGGGCTGTTGTGGGGTGGGGAGAGGGGGGAGGGATAGCATTAGGAGATATGCCTAAGGCTAAATGTCGAGTTAATGGGTGCAGCACACCAGCATGGCACATGTATACATATGTAATGCATACATATGTTAATGCACCAATTCTGCATCAAGTCAGTGCAATCAGAGACACTGCAAGAATGACTTTTGGTTTTCTTTTCCTAGTTTTTGAAAGTTTCTCAAGTCTGTCATACTGGACTCTATTACAACTTGAATTTTTTTCACTTACTATAGATCTCCTATACGCTCAATTGTTTAGCTATTACCTTAACATTTACCCTGTGAACCCATGACATTTGAGGCTGCCAAAGTGATTATTATGTGATAAAACATATACTTGGTTAAAGGCAATATTTAACAATTGTAAAACCAATAAATCAATAATTAAATCTTTCTGCTTAGACTTAAAACTGCTTAATTTAGTCATATCTCTACCCACAACATAGGGATTCCAACAAGGGTTGAAAGTAGAGTTGGCAAGCATTTCCATTCTCTTCTGGGACAATAATTCTTACTAGCAACACTGGTTCTGACCAGTGAAATTCAAAATCAGTGAAACACTACCCAGAGTCTGAGTGAACCAAAAATAGTTTCACTTTAGGAAAAAGTCTATGTCCTTAGATGTGAGTGATTCTCTGTGAACATTTTATTCACTTTAATATATTTAAAGAAAATCTTTCTGAATTGCTGTGTTTTCTTTAGTTTGTATTCTGATACTTTGATGCTAAAAGCTCTTGATTTTAAGTTTTCATGGAGGGGCTATCTACATAATAATTTTTATACATCATTATATGCATCAATAATTAAAAAGGAGTAGAAATTTTTACACCAATTGAGAAATATTATAGACCTAACGAAATGAGGGCAAGCTATAAGCAATTTGGGGAAACTATAAGGATGTAATTAAATAGTCACTGTTTTTAGAAACCATTAACTGCATATTGAAATCTTGACACTTGTTGGGAAAACGAGGTGGTAAATCAACTTGTCAGCGTGAGTACTAAATAAAACAAAATATGGTTAAGTTCAGATAGTAGTTCTGCAATTTCTGATTTTAAATGTTTCTGCAAAATAGTTTATCTGAATGATTAAACTATTATTCCATGTTCACCAACCATTAAGAAAATCTGCTGTATGGCCAGGTTAAACCTGAAAGTGGTACAATTCAAAACTTGATGTAGGCAATAGGTATGTATAATGTATTTATTCTAATATGAGAGGGCATATCAAAGTAATTTTCTTGGAGCACACTGTCAAAACAAAGCAATGGGATTTGGCCATGGACATTTCATTATTATCAAAGAGACCTGGACACTACCTTAGAGTAATAACTTTATTATTTATCAAAGATGTTTTATAAAAAGAACAACAAAATGAGAGGAATAGAAATCACGCAGGTAAAACAGATAATCTGATTTTGTGGGTCTCAGAGCAGAGATTAGTGTCTTTCAGTTTCCGAGTAAATGACCTCACTGCATTTCTCTGAACTGTCATGGTTGTCACAAATATGCTGTGTTCTAACACACTCCATGATTTAAGGTCTACAAAGTAACAAAGGCAAAATAACCTATATGCTCTACCATATTTTCCTCAATTCTAGTGTTCTTCAAAGAGAGAATGTTTTCTCTAAATCTAATTGAGAGTAATTCTGTACGGATTGATAAACATTTCTTCAGGCAGCTGGAGTAATATGTGTCTAGGGCTAACTCAGAGGGGTCTTTTATGTCTTTTAAAAGAAGCTAACTATACCCTTGTGATATGATAATCACCATCATTGACTTACAGTTTCTAAGGTTTGAAGGTATATTGAACACTCAAGGGGCTCACATTCTTACTGATTCATGAATCTCTTCAGGTCCAGGGAACTTAGTATTTTTCAAGAGTGCAAAATGCCTAGAGACAGCTGGGAACAAATGAATGTCATTCCTGATACTGTGCTCATAGTTACTTGAGCTTCATCTCAGAAAATAAATTGTCTGGTGCAATATTTCTTACAACTTAGTTCCTAAATGAACTCAACAAACTAGTTATTTTGTTTTATTTTATTTTATTACTATTATACTTTAAGTTTTAGGGTACATGTGCACAACGTGCAGGTTTGTTACATATGTATACATGTGCCAGTTTGGTGTGCTGCACCCATTAACTCATCATTTAACATTAGGTATATCTCCTAATGCTATCCGTCCCCACTACCCCCACCCCACAACCGTCCCTGGTGTGTGATGTTCCCCTTCCTGTGTCCCTGTGTTATTGTTCAATTCCCACCTACGTGTGAGAACATGCAGTGTTTGGTTTTTTGTCCTTGTGATAGTTTGCTAAGAATGATGGTTTCCAGCTTCATCCATGTCCTTACAAAGGACATGAACTCATCATTTTTTATGGCTGCATAGTATTCCATGGTGTATATGTGCCATATTTTCTTAATCCACTCTATCATTGTTGGACACTTGGATTGGTTCCAAGTCTTTGCTATTGTGAATAGTGCCACAATAAACATACATGTGCATGTGTCTTTATAGCAGCATGATTTATAATCCTTTGGGTATATACACAATAATGGGATGGCTGGGTCAAAAGGTATTTCTAGTTCTAGATCCTTGAGGAATTGCCACACTGACTTCCACAATGGTTGAACTAGTTTACAGTCCCACCCACAGTGTAAAAGTGTTCCTATTTCTCCACATCCTCTCCAGCACTTGTTGTTTCCTGACTTTTTAATGATTGCCATTCTAACTGGTGTGAGATGGTATCTCATTGTGGTTTTGATTTGCATTTCTCTGATGGCCAGTGATGATGAGCATTTTTTCATGTGTTTTTTGGCTGCATAAATGTCTTCTTTTGAGAAGTGTCTGTTCATATTCTTCACCCACTTTTTGATGGGGTTGTTTGTTTTTTTCTTGTCAATTTGTTTGAGTTCATTGTAGATTCTGGATATTAGCCCTTTGTCAGATAAGTAGGTTGCGAAAATTTTCTCTCATTCTATAGGTTGCCTGTTCATTCTGATGGTAGTTTCTTTTGCTGTTCAGAAGCTCTTTAGTTTAATTAGATCCCATTTGTCAATTTTGGCTTTTGTTGCCATTGCTTTTGGTGTTTTAGACATGAAGTCCTTGCCCATGCTTATGTCCTGAATGGTATTGCCTAGGTTTTCTTCTAGGGTTTTTATGGTTTTAGGTCTAACATGTAAGTCTTGAATCCATTTTGAATTAATTTTTGTGTAAGGTGTAAGGAAGGGATCCAGTTTCAGCTTTCTACATATGGCTAGCCAGTTTTCCCAGCACCATTTATTAAATAGGGAATCCTTTCCCCATTTCTTCTTTTTGTCAGGTTTGTCAAAGATGAGATAGTTGTAGATATGTGGCATTATTTCTGAGGGCTCTGTTCTGTTCCATTGGTCTATATCTCTGTTTTGGTACCAGTACCATGCTGTTTTGGTTACTGTAGCCTTGTAGTATGGTTTGAAGTCAGGTAGTGTGATGCCTCCAGCTTTGTTCTTTTGGCTTAGGATTGACTTGGAAATGTGGGCTCTTTTTTGGTTCCATATGAACTTTAAAGTAGTTTTTTTCCAATTCTGTGAAGAACGTCATTGGTAGCTTGATGGGGATGGCATTGAATCTATAAATTACCTTGGGCAGTATGGCCATTTTCATGATATTGATTCTTCCTACCCATGAGCATGGAATGTTCTTCCATTTGTTTGTATCCTCTTTTATTTCATTGAGCAGTGGTTTGTAGTTCTCCTTGAAGAGGTCCTTCACATCCCTTGTAGGTTGGATTCCTAGGTATTTTATTCTCTTTAAAGCAATTGTGAATGGGAGTTCCCTCATGATTTGGCTCTCTGTTTGTCTGTTTTTGATATATTAGAATGCTTGTGATTTTTGCACATTGATTTTTTATCCTGAGACTTTACTGAAGTTGCTTATCAGCTTAAGGAGATTTTAGGCTGAGACAATGGGTTTTTCTAGATATACAATCATGTCATCTGCAAACAGGGACAATTTGGCTTCCTCTTTTCCTAACTGAATGCCTTTTATTTCCTTCTCCTGCCTGATTGCCTTGGCCAGGACTTCCAACACTATGTTGAATATGAGTGGTGAGAGAGGGCATCCCTGTCTTGTGCCAGTTTTCAAAGGGAATGCTTCCAGTTTTTGTCCATTCAGTATGATATTGGCTGTGGGTTTGTCATAGATAGCTCTTATTATTTTGAGATATGTCCCATCGACACCTAATTTATTGAGAGTTTTTAGCATGAAGCGTTGTTGAATTTTGTCAAAGGCCTTTTCTGCATCTATTGAGATAATCATGTGGTTTTTGTCTTTGGATCTGTTTATGTGCTGGATTATGTTTATCGATTTTATGCAAGAATAATCTAAATTTCTCTGGTGAAAGAACCTAAACATGCCTTTTAAAAATTTATATATCATTTGTTTTGTAAAACCTAATGAAAATAACAATTTTGTCTATTGTAAAAGGCAAGTGATTGCAACAGATGGAAATCACTTTATTTCCTATATCTTTGTAAAGATAATGACTGCTAATAAACAACATGAAGAATTTTCAGGTATAATTTTGATAAAAATTTAATGGTTTTGGGCTTCTAGGCCAAATCTGCAATACAATCCTTCATAAGATTGTACTTTGAAACTCTCGTTGTCATCTGACATATGCAGATAATATAGAAATATAATCCCCTTTCTAAATGTTTACATTGTCTCCCTGGTATGAATTAGCTTGCTGGAAACATCAGTAATCACTGACATAAAGATCCCACTATTAAATAAAACTGATACTTTTTAAAAACATGCAGCAAATAAGCAACATTTCATAAAGCAACACAGGATTTTATATGTTCCCCACTCCATTAGAGGCTATTATGCTGAATTGGATCCTCATTCCAACCTGTGTCCATATTTTAGGGTTGAAATAGTCTAAAACATAACATTTACTGTTCTCCTGTTGTGATATCTATATATCTAAGATGTTCACATTCTCTGTATTCATCTATGTTAATAATTTTAAAAAGGAAAAGAAAGGGGGCTTTAGGAAGAACTTTACATCACACGTCAGAGTAAACATCAAATCAAGTTGTCATCAATTTACTAATAAACCCATTTAAGAAAAAGTATTCAGCTACAGAGCAATGAACCTTATTGTCTTTGTGTCTGATCCATATTCCTCCACCTGATACATGGAAATAACCAGAGAGTTACTATAAAATACCTCAGGTGCATTGTTGAAAGTAATTTCCTGCTTTTGTGGGATAACTGAAACATAAACGTAAATAAGATAGTTTGAAAGTTCACTTTCCCATCAATGCTCAAATAATTTGTTCTAATAAAGCCCAGTAAAACTTAGCTTGTAATGCCATCAAGGTAAATATATTCATGAAGTACTCACTTGCTAAATTTTTAAACACAATACATTATCTCATCTTTAATCTTTAGTTGTTATTTCAATTATCCATTGCTGTGTAATTAGCAGTCATCAAACTTAGTTGCTTAAAACACAAACTCACAATTTGTTAACTTTGGTTGAGCTCAGGAGGATAATATTTGGAGTCTTGCCTAGGTTTCCTTATATGACTGACAAGGCCTACATAGTCCAAAGTGACATCACTCAAATATCTGGCAGTTCATTGGTGCTATCAGCTGGGTTCTCCTCCACTTAGTCTCTCTGGTAGAGTAGATCAGGTTCTCATTTGGCATTGGTGCCATTTTAATTTGGCAAGCCTAAATTTACTATCATTTATCAAGTGTCTATTAAGTCAGTGTCAGAGAGGGCTATATAAGGATATGGCTATGAGGAGACTTAATAAATCGAGGGTTCTTTGATATAGCAGGCTACCCAGTTACAATTCTTGTTCTAAAGATTTTTTCAGATACAACAAACAATATTTTACAATTTAACTTGTAGATGAATGAGCTTCCTGGGATATAATTTAACTAAGCAAACTCTTTCATACTAAAAATCTTATGACCTCTTTACCCATCTTAGGTTTTAAGACTGATATGAGAGGTATTCTGGAATAGAAATCCAAATTTAAGGCTAGAGTCAAGAGTGCCAAAGATAAGACTCTTATCCAAAGGAAAATCAAGCAATTGCTATGTCTTGCAAAGGCCAGTGAGCAGACAGAGGGGAGAGAATACAATTGCCCCAAATAAAGACTCACTTTGGAACTCAGTGATTATATGTGTGCATATATGTGTATATATATGTATATTATACATGTGTATGCATGTATATATGCATATTATACATGTGTATGCATGTATATATGTATATTATACATGTGTATGCATGTATATATGTATATTATACATATATATGCATGTATATATATGAATATATATAAAACTGAAAACTGCACACATCCCATATACACCATATACATGAAAGTGAACACACACACATACATAAACATATATATTCAGTTTCAAACAATTGTTAGGGAACCTGAAGAAGAAACTAAATGGAATATAATGGTTGCATCTATGATAGCCATGGTACTAGAACTAGTAGTAGTTCTACTAAGGTGAGAATTGACATAGTAAAAGAAATAAGATACAAAGCAGTAAGAGAGAGCTACATTTTCCTTAAGGCCAGGCTGAATATTCACTAACAAGGAAATTTCTACAGTCATTGTTTTAATCTGATTCATTCTGTTGGTGGGATATTGCAGAGTTACCACCTACAGAAATTCCACTTTTCCTTACCGAGGTTTTCTTTTTTTCTTTTCAGTCCAAATATTAGTCATTTTGGTAGAGAAGGTAGAAACAATTAACAATTGAGTAAGTCCTCAGGAATCATGTTAAAAGGTTTTCAAATCATGAATGTATAGTTATCTTTTGTTCACTAGATTTTAACCCACATACCTCACTTGTATAGAAGTTATGCTTATTTGGATATTCAGTATATTTCTTCACATAAAGACAAAATCTATAAAATGTACACACACACAGATGCTATGGATACATGCACACATGTGCACACACAAATATGTATACATGGTTTACCATTATTTTCTAGATCATTCAGAGGTCAGTATTAATTAAAACATCATAGATCTATGGCAAATTTTGGGCCACTTCTCCTAAGACAGGAATTTAAAAAACCTTCAATTGTCATAACAATGGGAAGAAGTCTGAGAGCTGGAGTAAGGGAAGTTGGTGCTCAGAAATATTAACTACCATTTATATAGGATATCCTTATGAGATAATCTTAAAGCCAAATGAGGCTAAAATATTAATATGAGTTATTTAGCCAAGTTTTCCAGCAGGAAGAAGGAAATAAGCAGTGAACTAAAAAGCATACAAGATACAGAGGAGCAGGTTAATTGAAGCCATTGCAGCAGAAATTGAGAAGAATAAACAGGAGTTAGAAGATGAGAGCAAGCAATTGCAAGTGGAGTGGGCTGAGCTGGAATTATGGTGTAGAAAATGACTGGTTGAGAAAAACCCAAACAAATATTTCTATAATGTCATGTGCATAAGGTACCTGTAGATGTTTTCAAGGTATATACATAAACTACCTGTCATTAGAGCTAATTTCTTAGCAAATTATTCATAAAAGTTTATAACTTTGTGAGGCATTACAGACACCAAAACTAACGATCTGGCATTTCCGTGGCCCAATTTGTCTAAAGAACTATCTTTTACACTTTACTGTTTTTTAATAGGCAATACAGAGCTCAAAAAGTCTTTTATACCAAGTCCAGTAGGTTGATAACATTGAGTATAACTGAGCATTGCTTTGTGTCTACCCACAGGCATATCTGGAGATTTTCTCAAGCCTCTTTGTGAAAATAGAGAGACCTCACAAGAGATGCTAATGGACAGCTGACCCTGCTCCCTGCTCCATCACAGGTTGTAGAGTATTAATTCCCAAGTTACCCAGACATTTAGTTCTGAATGTGCAAAAATGGTTTAGGTTCAAATGTTTTCAACTACTGACAAGCTCAAGAATTCAGAGGAGGTAGTACTAAGGGAAATGTAATTAATATATAATATCAAAACTTAAGCATAGCACCATAACACCTAATTTTTGATGATGTCAAATACTTAAAGTTCTCCCTTTATATTTTCTGGTGAAGGATGCATAGTATACAAACCTCTACTAACTTCTTGGGCTTCTGAATAAAGGAAAGGACTACCTAATGACAGCAATAGCTTGACTGCTGAAGAATTATGTCAATTAACAAAAATTGCTTCATAGGAAAAAGATGAATTGTCTCTTCAAAGTTTTTTTAAGCATGGGTGACCAAAGCCATCCCATACTTAGAAGAAAATATTGCATTGTTTTATACAAGATATGCTGTACACATTACAGAAGATTCATGTTTAATAATGCATCTTGTAAAAATCTTAGAGAGCTATAACCTTACAACATGACTTAACCCAAATACATTGAAAACCCCTTGGATTTAGACCTACAGGGAGGTGGTTTTGCTTTCTGTACCATAGCACGCATAGTTGAAGCAAACATATTCCTTCAAACATAATACTCTTACATAATAGAAAGTGTTCTCTGTTTTCTGGATGAAAAGGCATGAGGTCTTTTGTATTAGCAAACTGAAATTGTTAACTATAAAAAGTCAAAAATCAAAGGTGCTCTCACATATTTATAAGGACCTTGAATGGCTCAGATTCATCAGGAAAAAAAAAAACATTCCTCAGAGAGTCTGATCTCAAGCTGATGTTTCTTTATTGAATTTGATTCTAAACCATCATTTTTGTTGAATCCTCTGTGCTTTCAGAATGCTGAAATGTAAAATATTTTTAACTTATGAAAGAGATAATTTATTTTTATTTTCTCCTATACATTTTTAAGTAGCACCTTAAAAAGTAGACAAATCTATCCAGGGTCAAAAGAACTCAACTCAATTCTCTATCACTGTGAAAATAGACTTCGTTCTTCATTACAAAAGCACTACAATAACTACAAAAATTATACCTCCTGGAGTATATATTTACATATCCATGCAAAAGGGGAATAGAATAAAAGATGTTTATGAATGTCTAAAACCTTAAGTCAGTTTAACGTAGTATTAAAAATCAGGTTTGTGGGTGATATTTTGTCTGCTTCTAGACTTGTGAGCAAGTTATTTTTAGGTTACTTATATTTAAAATTCAAAAAGGAAATGATTGTGATTGCATTCAAAAAAGAGAGGACATTTTGAAGCTTCTTTTTTTTACTAATATCAAAACATAATATCACATTTGTAAAACACATTGATGGCTTACAACCAAGTAAAATACCTCAATACCCCACTTTTCAAGATCAGTAATATTGGCCTAAGAGTATCACTCTATAGGAATTATAAAAAGTTGTATTTATGCCCTGAGATTATACCCTATAATGTGCAAACATTATAGGATAGACAAGTGGATATAAGGTTTCTTTCTAGGTTTCCTTATATACTCCAAATGGTAAAACTAGATGGAAGATTAAAATTCTAAATGTTGTTAATTTTAGAACCTTCAATGTCAGAGTTACTTTGTATGAATGAGTTTAGCTAATTTTCCACACTAGGCATATCTAATAGATATTACTATTGCACAGGTGAGAAAACTGCATCTCTGATTATTATTATTCACTCTAGTCACAGAGATAAGAAAGGGCAAAATATCATAATAGGAGCCCAAATAGGTCTTATTTTAATGGAATATTTTTCCACTGGACTTCAACTGGTTTATCTTATTTATCCATCCATCTAAGATCAGTTGAAAAAAGAGACTTGCAGATGCAATATTTTAGCTAATATATCCAATCTCCTATTTGAAATCTCCTGCGTATCTAACAGAAAACTCAAATTTAGTATGTCGGAAATCAAGCTGACTGCTGCACGTGTTCACACTGAAACAAAGCAAAACAAAATTCCTTCAACAGCTTTTCTCATCTCAATACATGGTACTACACTGTGCCTGTATGACTCATGCCCAAAGCCTAGAGGTCGACCTAGGTTCTTTTTTTCCCCATGACTCTCCATTTCCAAGATTTCCATTTCTTCCGTGAACACTTCTCAAAGCCACACCCATCTCTCTGTCAGAATACCACAATGCATTGCAAATCTGCCTCCCCACTTGTCATCTCCTCCCTAAATGCCCTATTTTCACAGTAGTCAGAGTGGCTTTTTTTTTTTTTTAAAGCACACAAGATCTTGACTCTTCATTCCCTACTTTCTGCTTTAACTCCTTGTTTGGCTTTCCTCTGCTAATATGAAGAAAAATTTCCAACTTCTTTTTAATGACCATAGATCCTGGCTTGATGTTTTCTACCTACCTCTCCAACCACATGTCATACACTTCCCTTCTTTTCTTATCACACCCAAAACATTCTTAATTATTTCCACTGTCTTTGTATATGCCAACCCTTTTTCTGCCTCTAGAATTTTGTGCGTGTTTCTCTTTCTTTCTAAAATAAGCTTTCTGTGGCTTTTTGTAAAATTAGATCATTGTTCTTTGAAATCTCGGCTAAGAAGTTTTCTGAAATACCTTAATTAAAGTTCCTTCCCTGGTTACTAGCAGTCTCCTCACTTTGTTTATTTTTATTGTAATCTTTAATGATTGCTTTCTATTTGTTTGACTTCTTGATCAACTCAAATTTGTATCCTCAGCTCTTATCAAAATACTAGGTAACTACACACCTATTAAAACAACTAAACATAAAAATAGTGACAACAAAAGCTGGCAATGATGAAGAAACTGTATCACTCATACATTATTTGAATTGTAAAATGTTATAATACTCTGGAAATAATTTATCAGTTTCTTTAAAAACTAAACATATATTTATAATAAGATCCAGCAATTGCACCCCTGGAAATTTATCTAAGAGGAATGAAAACCTATATGTGATCTTTAATATCTTTCATAGCACCTTTAATTCTAACAGAGAAAAACTGGAAACATCCAAGATGTTGGACAGGTGAATGGTTGAATAAACTGTGGTATATCCATATGATTAAATACTACCCAGAAATAAAAAAGAATATACTTTTGACACATGCAATAACTTGCATAGATCTGAAGGGAATTATGCTTAGTGAAAAAAGCAAATATCAAAAGGACACAGGGTATATTATTTCATGTATATAACTTTAATAAAATAACATACATATAGAAAACAGATTAGTGATTTCCAGAGGTTAGTGATGGTATGGGAATGTGAGATGAATATGGCTATAAAATGTGAGGAAGACACTTTTAGTGATGGAAGAGTTCTGTAACTTAATTGTAATAATGGTCACATTAATCAACACGTGATAAAATTGGCATAGACCTATGAATTCACATTGTATAAATGTCAATGCCTGGTCTTGATATTGTACTAAATTATGCAAGATGTAACTCTTGAAATAAACTGTGTAGAATAGTACACAAGACCTCTCTGTATTTGAAACTCCCTATGGATCTATGATCTTTTCAAAATAAAAAGCTAAAAAATGCTAAGTGTTCAATAAATAAAATAGTAACTGTATTTTATCCAATTCTTACCATACAAAAATGCTTCACATACATTAACTCATACAATTCAATCTATAGCAGGATCATATTGATGCCATTATTAGTCCTAAGTTATAGCCTAGTAGCTTGTTCAAGGTCATATAGCTAATAGGAGGAAGGGTTATGATTTTAATCCAAGCAACCAGCTCCAGAGAATGTGCTACCAACTGACACATCACAGTGTTTCTCAAAAATAATTCTGGATGGAAGGAAAGAAGGGAGTTAAGGAAGGAGAGAGAGAAGGAAGGAAGGAAGGAAGGAAGGAAGGAAGGAAGGGAGGGAGGAAGGAAAGAAGGAAGGAAAGAAGGAAGGCTGGAAGGGAGGGAGGGAGGGAAGAAACAGGGAAAGAAGGAGGGAAGGAAGGAAGGAAGATACAATAAAGGAAGGAAGGAAGGAAGGGAGGAAGGAAGGAAGGAAGGAAAGAAGAAAGATACAATAGCCAGTATATTTACTCAAAGAGAAAACATCATAAAACCCTTTTAACAAACACAGCCTGACGTCTCAAATTCCCTCTCCATTCAACTTCCTTGACTGTAGAGTCCTATTCAGGGTCAAGGGAAGGAGAAATCAAACTAAAGATCATAACGCTGCATGTATGTGGCATTGCATTGCCAGAGTTCTCTGAGTAAACCTTTCTAGAGATGCACATTTTGCACTCTATTGGAAAAGTTATCTTAGTTATAATGTTTCTGAAGATGCATTTGCCATATTGAAAGCAAGCAGTCACATACAATTTGATAGACACCAGCAAAAATGACAAGAAAAACTTGGTAAAGTTGAAGAGACTGCCTTTGTTATATCTAATATTCTATCACCCCAGATCTATCTTCTCAAATCTCCACATTACTTAGCCTAACCTGATTTTTCTATTTTCTAGAGGAACCCACCACATTGATCAGGTTGATTTATTCACATTTTCCCAAAAATGCTAGGTAGATTCCTTCCTAAATCCATTAGTAAGTTATAGTCTGTATTCCCCATGGATGAACTGTGTTCACCAGTTATGACTCTTAGGAGGAACTTCATAGAAGATCTTCAGTGGCATCTATTGGTACATGTTGGACATTAACTAAAAATGTATAGTTTTAGCAACCAACAGATTCTATTCTTATACCTGTTGGTCATGTCCAGGCAGTTATGTGTAAAATAATTACACAATGTTTCAAAATTTCAAGATGTTTGCCTACCTATATAGTGTCCTTCACTCTCCTCTCCAGCTCTGCAAATAATATCCATTTCAAAGACCAGTTAAATCCTACAGGCATATTCACAGAATAACTGCCCTGAAAACATTGCTTAAATTAATGAAGACCATCTATGGGCAATGCATCTTCAAGAGTTCAAGATCTGGTGAAAAAACGGAAACAAAGAAGAAATTTCAATATAATGTGATGAAAATTTTAAATTATTTCTCTCTTGCAAATTTCCATTGCTTGTTTGAACATTCAGGAGAATAGTACTGCTTTCCCATTGAATATATAAATAAATTTAAGAATGAAGGTTGGCCCTCCCTCCAAATTCATTAAACATTAAATTTTTTAAGTAAAAGATAAGAGGGCTGTATGAAAATTAAAATTCATAATTACTTCCAATATAAAAAATAATTGAAATAGACAAAAACACAACCAAATAGAAATGGATATTGCTAAAAATCACCTTCTTAATTAAATTAGTAACAAAAGTGAAATTATTGTTCTATCCATATTGGTGACATTGCTTCTTAAATTATTCAAATTAAAATATATTCTACTGGTGAGTTCAGGAAAAATTGACAATAAAGGAATAGTATCATACACAAAGAAATATAACTCACTGTTTTAGCCTAGCAACTAGTGTTTACAGAACAAGCTACAGATTATTCTGCAATACAAAACAATCCTAAAGTGTTTTTAACCTTAAATCAAAATTCAAATTAGAATTAGAAATGAAATGATGTTCTCATTTCAGCAATGAATGCAGAAGTGAAATCACTTGATTTTTCTGAAGACTGTATTTTTCAGTGTTCATCTGGATTTAACACTTTAAAGAATACCTTTTATTCCTTAAATAACATTCAGTTTGTGAAAGTAAGCACACCTTTTCAGCTCCACTTATTCTGCAGAAGGATCCTTCCATATCAAGGATTAACACAATATGCATCGTGGGTTCACAAAGTTCAGTTTGCAGCTATCCTTAGCAAATCATGAGAACCATCTGGACTGACTGATGTGGAGATTGAAAGTAATTGATCCTGCCATTGAGAAGCTTTTTGAAACATGAAATTAAACAAGATGATATTAAGCATTCTGAAGTTCATCAGAGTGGCACATCAAATGTGTTACTAGCTGTTCATTTTCCTTTGTATTTTTATAAAGACCCTTGGCTGGCAGAATGGAACAGAAATAGAAGCTAAAAGATCTAGATATTGATGTAGTGATCAAAGGCATACAGCTGGTTTACTTTGTTATAATAATATTTTATGTGGTACATGAAGACTTTGATCCCTTGACAAATGTCATTTGTAGGTGAGCAATTATTAATAGGATTGTAAGTCTTAATATGCAAGGATCACCATTAATAAAAGTAGACTATTGTAAAGTGAATTAGCAATAATTTTACTTATGAATAAAAACTTATACTATTTCAGGTCATTTTCTTATTGTTTCTTGAAAAAAGAAGTCCTTTATAAGTCCAGTTAAATATTACCTAAGTTTTGCATCAAATTTCATGTTAAACAAGGCTTATTTTCTTACTTTACTAATGTCTAAAAGCTAAATTTCACTGGTGATATATCATTTGTTTAAGACTAGGAAACTGATAACCTAAGCTGAGACTCAAAATTTGTTATTTTCTTTATTTCCAGCACAATATTTTCCATCATGGTATATTACATCTTGCTAAAGAAGCTATGTTTCTTTAGCAAGACAATTGAAAAGCATAAACATTGGTTTACTAGAAAGATTTTTAATATTCCATATTATTTACAACTGTTTGCTTATTTCCATGTATAAAATGACATTGATTCAATAGACTTCTTCCACATTTGCGTGATATTCAGCTATAACACTAACTCAGGCAATATTCATATGGCTCCAGAATTAAACCGGTATCTGACCTCCCAATTGAATTAGAAGGTAGGCATTTTGTGATTTGAGGAAGACATCCTGTGAATTTACAAATGTCCAGAAAGTGATACAAAAGAAAAACAAACGACTTTAGTCTAGTTAAAAGTAGTGCTACTATTTCTTGAAATTCTGAAAGCTGTAATAAGTATCACTCCCAAATCTGGGGATAAAGTACAGAAAATGGCATCTCCCAATATAATCTTGGACATATTTGTCATTAAGAAGCACAATGTAATATGACAAATTGTACAGCAACTTTTAAAAATTGCTAATAACTCTTTGTTTATCTCAGTAGTAAAATTTAAATACTGATCCAACCTGACACATATGAACATAACATACCTATTCTGAAAGACAAAGAATATGTATCGATATTTATATTATATTTAATACAAATCATGGAATATAGAATTATAGAATTGTACCTATTTACCTAGAAAATATTACCCCAATTTTGTTTTTCTAAGCTTCAAGAGAGATTTCTTGGAGAAAATGAGATTTTTATAAGCAATGCTAGCAAAAAAAGACAACTTAAAAGATTATGGAGAAAAAGGTGTATTTTAGATACAAAACACAGATTGAGAAACGCTTAGGGACAAGAAGTAATGCATCACTGGCCAGTGTAAATGAACCGTTTTGGCAGTAAAATGTGTCCAAGCAAGTGGTGAGTATATCCTGTTCTCTTTTATATATCTAGACAAGTGATTTCAAACACCCACATGGAGCCCTGAGACCCTGGGTGTTCACCTAATGTAAGCCCCAATATAGGAGCTGAGGTCAAGTAATTGAGGGAATATGTCCACCAATCAATAAGCAAATTAGAATGAGCTAACTGTCACACATTCTTACCCTCATCCCTTTGCTGCATTAACTGAGCAAACAGCTCTCTCTAACTATGTAGGAAAAGTGTTAGTACTCAAATAAAAAGGTAAATTTAATAATCTGCTTAAGGCTGTATGAAAAAATGAAGCAATGTGTATCAGGTTTCTTCAAATATATGCATATTGCAATCCACCCTTATAAGTAGATATACCCTCGATTGTAAGAGCTAAAAGCAGGCCGGGCACGGTGGCTCATGCCTATAATCCCAGCACTTTGGGAGGCTGAGGTGGGCGGATCACGAGGTCAGGAGATCAAGACCATCCTGGCTAACACGGTGAACCCCGTCTCTACTAAAAATACAAAAAATTAGTTGGGTGTGGTGGCGGGCGCCTGCAGTCCCAGCTACTCAGGAGGCTGAGGCAGGAGAGTGGCGTGAACCCAGGAGGCAGAGGTTGCAGTGAGCCGAGATCACACCACTGTACTCCAGCCTGGGCGACAGAACAAGACTCTGTCTCAAGAAAAAAAAAAGAAAAAAGGAAACATTGTGCAAATGTTGAATTTAAATGCATATTTGTGCTTTCATATAGCTTATATGATATTAAAGCTATATGCACCAGCAGGTATATTAAGTTTTATATTATATAACATATTTTATATATTTTACACTGGATAATGGAAAAATGGTACCTATTATGTTGGTGACCACAATTTTGGCAGCCTTAGAAAAACTTCAGGGCCGGGCGCGGTGGCTCACGCCTGTAATCCCAGTACTTTGGGAGGCTGAGGCGAGCGGGTCACGAGGTCAGGAGATCGAGACAATCCTGGCAAACACGGTGAAACCCCCTCTGTACTAAAAATACAGAAAATTAGCCAGGTGTAGTGGCGGGCACCTGTAGTCCCAGCTACTCGGGAGGCCTAGGCAGGAGAATGGCGTTAACCTGGGAGGCAGAGCTTGCAGTGAGCCGAGATTGCGCCACTGCAATCCAGCCTGGGCGACAGAGTGAGACTCTGTCTCAAAAAAACAAAAAACAAAAAACAAACAAAAAAAAACTTCAGAGCATAAGCCAAAACAATTAGAAATAGCATGGCTTTAAATTAATTTTTTAAGAATCTAAAGGTGACAAATATTCTGTCATCTGTCATGCAAATCTAGTTCCACAGAAGGGCAAATTAGGAATCCATTACCTGGAATAACCATTCCTCATGCCTAGAAGAAGAATCTCTACAAGTAGGATTCTTGCTGTTCAACTTGCCCTTATAAATTGGAGTCAGACTGAATCATTTTTTCTTGGCAATGGACAAGAAAATCAGACTGCAACTGTAGCTTTGTCACTGAGAATTGGTCAACCATTTCAAAATAGGTAAGTTTTCTCCCTCTGATGTTTCTACTGGGGCTTGAAGGATTGATAAATATGCTTCTATTCTCTGTCAGAATTTTGAACTAAGGGAGAGATACGCAAAGATTCAGGCAGATGGAGATCAAGATGGCAGGTTTATTTTTAAAGGAGCTGTGGGGAATCTTTGTGGTAACAATAGATTTTTTCTGTTACTGTAGACACACATACCTTCCCAGCCACAAGTGGTGCTAGACAACTGCACACCTCTCCATCCCACCTCCCATCCCAACAGATACATAGGCATTTTCTTCAGATGTTGATGAAAATAATTATTTTGTCACTATATCCAGATAATTCCAACAAGCAATATGCTTGTTGAGGTGAAATAATTTTTCTAAGATACAAACAGAAAATATATACGATTGAAATAGACACTAGGTGATATTTCACATATGCAATATGAGCTCTGTTTCTTTGACAAGACAGATGAATGAAGAATTAATGTTTGAATGATTGGCATTAGTCTAAAGTATTAAATAATGAAATTGTCCATATTCTCTGCCCAGTGTGATCTTTTAAAATATCATCCACACAAATACAAGTGAGGTCATATTTTTTACAATGAGGCATCAAATTTAAAGGCAGCAAAAAAGTAATGAATATACCTCTTAGGCTAATTGTTTACCTTAGTGGCTTTAATGATATGGAAAGTTGAAGTTTAGAGTGAGAAAAGCACCAAAAAAGAAAATAATCAGTCTCCTGACTTTCATATCTGGTAGTCTTAGAATGAATGTCAGAACTGTCACAGGTCAAATAATGGCCCAGTGTGTTTTCAAATAAGTGACACTGAACACCATGTTTTAGAAGTAGATGATTGTCCTTCTTGATGTTAATCTCACAACTTAAGGACATGCTTGCCAAACATCATAATTTCTCTTAATAACTCAGATAAATCTCCAGTGGAGACCTATGCTCTGGACTCCAGACTTATGCCAAGTAGCCTAATTACTATCTCCACTTGCAGGCAAAATAGGCATCTCAAAGTGAACATACCTCAAAAAGAGCTCTTAATCTCCTTCTACTATTCTCCCCACTTACCCAGCATCTTCCCCATTCTCACCTTCTCTCATCATGTTCCTCATATCAGGAGGTAATAGACTCCATCCTTATAGTTATACAGTTATTAAGCCACAAAACACCCTGTTTATACCCTTGGCAGCCCTATTATTTTTTAAATTATACTTTAAGTTCTGTGATACAGGTGCAGAACATGCAGGTTTGTTACATAGGTATACATGTGCCATGGTGGTTTGCTGCACCTATCAACCTGTCATCTACATTAGGTATTTCTGCTAATGCTATCCCTCCCTTACCCCCACCCCCTGACAGGCCCTTGTGTGTAATATTCCCCTCCCTGTATCCATGTGTTCTTATTGTTCAACTCTCACTTATGAGTGAGAATATGCAGTGTTTGGTTTTCTGTTCCTGTGTTAGTTTGCTGAGACTGATGGTTTCCAGCTTCATCTATGTCCCTGCAAAGGACATGAACACATTCTTTTTTATGGCTGCATAATATTCCATGGTATATATGTGCCACATTTTCTTTATCCAGGCTATCATTGATGGGCATTTGGGTGGGTTCCAAGTCTTTGCTATTGTGAATAGTGCTGCAGTAAACATGCATGTGCTTGTGCCAACCCCATCAAAAAGTGGGCAAAGGATGTGAACAGACACTTATCAAAAGAAGAAATTTATGCGGCCAACAAACATATGAAAAAATGCTCATCATCACTGTGCCAGGTCCATCCTGCAGACCCTGGCTGAGCAACAGAAGAAAGGAGTACTCAGATGCAAATATACAGGGTAAGAGCAGGCTAGGAGGCTGCGAGCACTAGGGGCAGAGGAGAGTTAGCAGTTTCGATAAGCCAGAGCTGCTTGTATTTATTCAGTACTGGTATAACGTCCAAGGCCTAGAGTCAACACAATTGCTGGGTAATTAACATTTTTGCTCCCTCTTACAGGGAGCAGTCTCATGCTCAGAAGTTCAAAAGTCAGTTTCCTGATGACATAAGTAAACAAGCCTATTTAGATAAACTTCTTTACTTTTCCTTGCACCTACTTCTCACCCTTAGCCTCAGAGAAAGAGAATTTTCTTCCTTCACCTTTATTCTCTCATGAAGCTTTTGCAAGACCTTCCAACCTTTCAAGAAGGCTTGCGTCTTTCCTTATAGCTTCTCCCACCACCCTGACCAATCTCCCACATCACTGGTCATTAGAGAAATGCAAATCAAAACCACAGTGAGATACCATCCCACACCAGTTAGAATGGCGACCACTAAAAAGTCAGGAAACAATAGACACTGGAGAGGATATGGAGAAATAGTAATGCTTTTACACTGTTGATGGGAGTGTAAGTTAGTTCAACTATTGTGGAAGGCAGTGTGGTGATTTCTCAAGGTTCTAGAACCAGAAATACCATTTGACCCAGCAATCCCATTACTAGATTTCTACCCAAAGTATTATAAATCATTCTATGTTTTTTTTGACATGGAGTTTCACTCTCGTCATCCAGGTTGGAGTGCAATGGCATGACCTTGGCTCACTGCAACCACCACCTCCTGGGTTCAAGTGATTCCCTTGCCTCAGCTTCCTGAGGAGCTGGGATTACAGGCACCCGCCAACATGCCCGGCTAATGTTTGTATTTTTAGTAGAGACAGGGTTTCACCATGTTGGCCAGGCTGGTCTCAAACTCCTGACCTTAGGTAATCCACCCATCTCAGCCTCCCAAAGTGCCATGATTACAGGAGTAAGCCACCATTCCCAGCCACCCTCATTTTTTTATAGCTCATACTATGTTAACAAATTTTATCAATAGCAATTCAAAACATCTTCAGATTTTGTTCCTGTCTCACCACCATCACTACCCCCCTGATTCAAACCACTATCTCTCCACTCTCCAGTTAGGTTTACTGCTATAGCTGCCTAACTGGTCTTCCTACTTCCCTGTAGCCCCTTGCCTTCAGTCTATTCTAGTTTCTGCAATTAGGGTGATTCTTTAAGAATAAGTCAGACCGAGCCATTCTTCTCTTAAAACCCTCCAATGACTTCACTCTCCATCCCACTCAAGGTATTAGTGTCCTCAGGCTACTGTAACAAATTACCACCAACTGAGTAGGTTAAAAGTACAGAAATTTATTCTCTCATGGTTCTGGAGGCTAGAAGTTGAAAGTAAGATGTCATCAGGGTCATGGTCTCTGAAGGCTCCAGGGGAGAATCCTTCCTTTTCTTTTCCTAGCTTCTCACAGTTGCCATCAATCCTTGGCATTCTCTGGCTTGTAGTTACATGACTCCAATCTCTTCCTTCGTCTTCACATACTTTATCCACTGTGTTTTTTTCTAAATATCCACGTTCTTACAAGCACACTAGTCATTTGATAAGGGCCCATCTGAATCCACTTAACTTGATTGACTAGGCAAGATTTTATTTCCAAGTAATGTCATATTTACAAGTACTGAGAGTTGGGATTTGAACATCTTTTTGGGGAAGACACAATTCAACCCACATTACTCACATCCCAAAGCTCCTTACCATGCATGCATTTCCAGTCCTTTGATATTCAAAGTGTGATACACAGGCCAGTAGCACCAGCATCCCCTGAAACTTGTAAGAAATATAAACTCTCCAGACCACCTGAATCAGAATCTTTATTTTAATGTGAAACCTAGGTGATTTATATGCAAATTAGAATTTGAGAAGCATACCCCTCAAAACGACCTGCCTACTTTTCTTATTATTTCATCTGCTCCTCACTCCATATCACTCTGTCATTACTCTGCTTGTGTCATATTGGCCTTTTTGATTTTCCTGTAGTGCCTGGACTATTCCTCCCCCAGATATTTGCATGGGTTATTTACTCACCTGCACCAGATATAAAGATATATTTATTATATATAGTGATATATAATTATACATATATTATCACACATATATAAAACACAGTGCAGTTGTTCCTGGATAATCTATTTTAAATATACATCCTATCAACCCCATTCTTCTTCCTTGCTTTTTCTAATTCAAAAGTATTTATTTTCACAAATTTTTATCCACAGCTAAATATTACAGTGACTATTCCAAGCATTTTTCTATAAAGAAAGGTGTAGTTTACAGATTTGTTCAAAGTGGAAAAATGTTTTCATCAGTAGTCTTTCTTCCCTGGTGTTAGGTTCACCCCTGAATATGTTCTGAACTCTTCCGGAGAGGCAGTCCTTCATCTAAATGTCAGTGGGTGGCAAAATGTTATATTCAAATCTGGATTATTCTGATACAGTGTCACTTCAGAAAGTAGGTGAGTTTCATTTCTGGTTGATCCCTTTTGTTAGAATTAGGAATTTTTTTTAAAGAAAATCTTTTGTATGTAATGACCTTTATAATAATAATAAATCCTGCCCTGTGTTTGTCATTGGCATTAACCTCTGTCTACACCCTCTAATTCTCTAATTATGCCTCCAGTGGGTACAAAAGGTGAATTATGGTTATTTGGCTCATGCAGCAAATTAATTGGAGAAACTGATGACAAATAGTCTGTGAAGAACTACAAGGTCTTGCCCCATGCTGTCCCATTTTAGTTACCATTTAGTTATGTAGGCATTATACAAATGCCTCAAATTAGGACACCTTTGCTGTCTCAGTAGGTCGAGTGTATGAAAATTTACTTTATGCAGAAGAAATAAATTCTAATGTATTGGTTACCAGAATCTTAATGTATGAAGGTTCTAAGTAAATATTTGATGAATTGATGGTAGCAGCGTTAATTTTTAAATGTTCCAAGCTCTTAGTTTTTTTTGTTTTGTTTTTACAAAAGCCTTAACGTTTGGTACTAAGGAAATCAAAGAATCAACTCCCACCATCATGCTTCAGGGAAAGGGAAAAATGTCTACCTTTGGGTCTAATCTGCCTCCCAGGCGAGCCTACAAGTACTGGAACTCTAACTGCAACTATGATGGCACAGGGAAAATGCATGTATGTAATATGCTTGTCGGCTTCAGCAACAACTCATGCATACATACACATTTACTATATGTAAACAGGTCCCGTATAATACTTAAAACACAAGTGTTTGATCTATAAATATTTGATTCTTAGTATTTAAAATGCTTCTAATGTTTTAGAAGACAAAACTCCACCATGATATCACATTGAACATTAAAATTATTCCCACAGCAACACTTATTTCAGAGAAACAATTGAGAAGTCAGTTATCTTAGTCACCACTAAAGGCACCTGGTGAGAAAAGCCTGAACTAAATTTTAAATATTAAAAAATTAAAGAGACATCTAGTGCAGAGTTCAAACCTTTATGTTGAATTGTTTAAGAGTCATTACTGATTTCATGATGCTGATAAGTGTTTGAGTTGAAATGATTTTTAAAAATGCAGAGAAAATGCTAACAGAATATTATACAGTTCCCCTAAAGATGCTTCTTCTAACCTCCAAGTATTAAATAAGATTGATCTAAATGTTAAGTACATATAAAGTATATATTAGCTAGTCATCTATTAATTTTAAGTACAATTCCAGTGATATACCTGTATCTTTTGGAAGAGAAGAACTAAACCTGCCATTTCGTAGGCTAAGTAGACGATTCATAAGGTCCTTCCCTCCCCGTTTATTCTGATTGCCAAGCTTTTGTTCAGTAAGCTCTTGGCATCTAGTGATTAACGATTGACAGCAGACAGTAGTGACCAAGAGAGATGGAGAGAACGATGGTGTAAGACAGTATATAAGGACAGTAAACCACTGTATTTGTGGAACCACTGCATGTCAAAACTGCTTAACACTCTAACAAGGCATTTTTGAGATTAAGGACAGTCCTTACATAAGGGACTCAGTTTCAAACTAAAGTGCATCAAAAAGCAAATTATACTTCACAAACAACTTTAAAGAGGTAGCCACAAACCCAGTTGTTTTAGATTGGCCTTCTAAATGAAGTCAGCACATGGATCCATGTGTGAGTGTCATGGACGTCAGTGATTATGTAACTGTAACTGAAAGAAAAAGGCACAGCTCTGCAGACACCCAAGAGAAGCTGGCATGTTTAATGTGGATGTAGAAGGAATAATGTCCATGGCAACTGATTGGAACACAACTGTCAGCAGCCTCAACACAGGCTAAGACTGGGTTAAGCCCCAGGAGATGCAGAGAATGACTGAGGAAGCTGTGGTCTAAGGGCACAGTACAGAAGGTAGCTTGGAGTGTGCTGTGTTTCCGAGAGCCTTTTAAGTTGGGTGGTTGAGTAAAGGAGGGTGGAGGCAGGCTGTTCTACTCCCAATCCATGGATAAATCTCATTTTCTCAATGTAATACAGAGGCTGTTCTTCTATGATTGGCAAACACTATTTGTTCTCATCATGGAAACAGCATACTGCTATCAAGAAATAGGGAAAAGACAGTAAAAAAAAAAATGTGTGGAAAGAATATGGAATACCATGCAGCCATAAAAAATGATGAGTTCATGTCCTTTGTAGGGACATGGATGAAGCTGGAAACCATCATTCTCAGCAAACTATCGCAAGGACAAGAAACCAAACGCCGCATGTTCTCACTCATAGGTGGGAATTGAACAATGAGAACACTTGGACACAGGAAGGCGAACATCACACACCAGGGCCTTCTGTGTGGTGGGGGGAGGGGGGAGGGATAGCATTAGGTGATATACCTAATGGAAATGACGAGTTAGTGGGTGCAGCAAACCAACATGGCACATGTATACATATGCAACAAACCTGCACATTGTGCACATGTACCCTAGAACTTTAAGTATAATAAAAAAAGTGTGGAAAGAATAATATGGGTTTCTAACTGAATGCTTGCTTTTGAAGAGCCCAAAAACAAACAAAAAATTCTAAGAGCAGCAAACATCTATGTCTGTTATATTACTGAATTACTCTTTTTTAAAATCCTTATTTCATAGGAGAGATATTTATAATTTTGAATTACAACGTTTGAAAAACGTTGAAAATAACCTGAAAGGGGAAAGTTGACCTAAGCCATTTTATTCTCTTAAAAAACCCCAAACTTTTGTATAATAGTAATCCCTGAACTGAGTATTTTTGAAGGTTTTTCAGATAATCTGATGTGCTAGGTTAGTTTGTTTTACTATTCAGTTGTTTGGAATAGTAGAGCATTATATGACGCTCTTACTGGAGGGTTAATGGCATTAAGAGATTAAAAGCTTTCACATTGTTTGGTTTTTACATCTATAAATAAAACAAGTTGTTATCATTTTCTAATATTTAGCTTATATACAGTTTTGTGAGAGTTTTGTGGGACTTGGAAAGTGTATGGACTAGCATCAGACACAAATTATTTTTCCATCTTTCTCACTTGGAGTTTCAGATAGCAGCATTTTAATCATCTCTTCCATTAAACCAAGATTACACAAAAGCGTTTGAGGACACTGAGGACTGGCACTTCTAATTTTGCTTCAGAATCCAGTACTCAAAATGTCTGGTTTGGAGGTCAGTAACACTGCTGTCTTTGTATAATCAGCCATTAAAAAATATTTTGGGGACATTTCTCAGAAGTCTCATCCCCATATTTTTGTTCTTAACACATCTCACCACAAACTCTACCACACCTATGGTTTGCAAACTTTGGGAAATGTCAGTATATGCCATTATCATGGTTATTAGTACTATTATTCGTTAAAAGCCCTTTGAAGGCAATTTATGTGACTTATATATAGTTAGTATTTTAATTTGGACATTCTCCCGTTATATGCAAAGATTAAAACTCGGCAGCTTCATTTTATAGAATTGGCATCTTTTATATGTCTATGGGGACTGCTTGGTGTCTATAAATTATTATGTGTATTTGCTGGACTGAAATCAAACTTAAAATCTTCCACATTTCAAGTGTTTTTATTCTGAGCAGTAAGTACAAAAAATAATGCCATAGTTGTGTCTAATTCTGTATAGTTCAGCACCCTCCACAGGCTGTCAATCTCTGATTTGATCTACTTTTACCAGATTTAACAGATCCTTGAATTTACTTTACTGTCTATACTTCCTTTTTGCTCACATTGGGAATCAGACTAAACATGCATCTACTTCACTGAGGAACTCCAGATTGAGACATGCTGGGATTGACTCCACGGTTAGGGAAGATGGATGAAATGGAAACAAAACAGGAAACATTTGCTTGGCATCTAATAGCAGTTGCTGAGGGTCATTCTGCTCTTGTAGTTGTGCCTGGATCGTTTGTATAAAGGCTGCTGTTACCTGTTCTTCAAATTCATTCAGGGGAGGCTAAAGGTTTAAAATTTTGACAATCTGCTGGGTGCTGAGAGAGGCACACAGGCAGCACATGGCCTCTGCATCCTCCTGGGTTTTCTTCTTTAATTGCAGGAGCTGGGCTGCTTGGATCAGAGGTTCCATGGTCTGAACTACTCCACTCCGGTGAAGGTTTCTTCCCCAAAGCCACTCCTCAAGCTCACTTATATTGTACCTGAGTTGCATGCCTGTGCTCCAAGAGCAGACGTCCTTCTGCAGGAGCAGGTCATTAAGAGTCACTGCGTTGATCATGTAGAAGAGCTGTTTGAATACCTGCAGGATGATCTCAGGGTCCAAGCCCTGGTCACACGTGACTGTATGAAAGGCATTCATCTGGCGGATGATAGCTTCCAGGCGGTATGAGTTATCCTCATCTGCCATGCTGCAGGAGTGCTTCTGGGAGCCAGTGGGCTTCACACCAGATAGACCCTGAATGCTCTCATTTTCCAACATGGCAGGAACTATCATCGGCTGTAACACACCCTCGGCAATTTTAAAGAGCTGCTGGTAGATCTGAATGGAAAGGTCGCTCAGTACCTGACGGTATTCGGTGAGGTCAAAGTTCTTAAGGCAGTGTTCGTTGTGCTTTGCAGTATTCTGAGTCATGAAGCCCTCATCCCCGCTGTACGGCTTCAGACAGTGAAGAAGGTGGCAGGTGTTGGATAACAAGAATGACATCATCTCAAAGTCATCACTGTGCTTCTTCAGGACTTTCTTAATGCCGTTGGTGGTGGAGGTCATCAGGGAGTGCACCTTGAGATCATCGTTGGTTTGGTCCGTGAGCCGGATGCACATGTAGAGGATGTAGGCGGGGAGACAGGGCACTGTGTCCAACAGCATCTGGGGCTTCAAGTCTGTCACCAGGTTGAGGATGAGGAGGGCCTCGCCCTCTTTGTGGCACTCCAACATGCCCTGGAAATCCTTTTCTTTCCACTGAACTGTGACCTGCCTGTTGAACTCATGGCGCTTCCTCTCACTCTGGGCCAACGCCTTGGCAGCTTCTTCATGTAAATCTTCAGTTGCTTTTAGAGCTTCCTCTCATTCTTTTCCTCTGACTTTATTTTTCACCACAGAACTTCCTATCAACTAGTATGTTGAATATTTTGCTTATTAACTTTGTTTATTGTCTTCTCCCTCGATTAGAATATTAGCTACTTGAGTACAAGGATTTGAGCCTGTTACGTTCACTGCTGAATTTTAGGCTCCTGGAAGATACCCAGCATTCAATAGAGACCACACAATAAATATATGTCAAATAAATGAGTCTGTAAGTTCATCAATTTATTTGCCCATATGCATTAACTTTTGCCCATATACATCCAATAACTCTTGTTATATGAAATCAACTGTACTATTTGCTTCATGTAATAGTTTAAAAATACATATGTGTGTATATAAATATATACAGAGATCATAGACCTAACTCCATCTATATATGTGTGTATGTGATATATATAAATATATACACACATATATATGACTGACATATATATATAAATATATAACACACATATATATAACTGACATATATAAATATATACACACACATAGATATGACTGATATATATATATCTATCTTGTGTAAGTGGAATCAGGCAGTATTCAAACATACTTTCAATTAGTAATGACTATAGTTTAAATAAGAGAAAGTTTAAAGATTCTGATAGTTTAAATAAGAGAAAGCAAACATCACTACTACTAGTATTTGGGGAAAAATATTACAAATAGAGATATTATGATAAAGCGTACAATATTTTTTATGTTTGTGCACTTAGATCCATGTTCAAACTTTGGCTCACCTATACATGTATAGCACATTGGAATATGTGCTACAGTATGCCATTTATAAAGACTGAAAATAATAGTTTATAAACATTATTATTTATTTAGCAACATCATAAGCTTGGTTTCAAAAATACCTGAATTACATAGCATAATCCCAGTGCTGGAGAACAGAACAATAGCTGCCAAGGGTTAGGGTTGGCTGGAAGATGTGATTAGTGAGGGGTAACGTGAAAACATGTACTTTGTTTGTGGTGATAGAGCAGTTCTGCATCCAGATAATGGTAATGGTTACATAAATCCACACTTCATAGATCTATACACACACATCACACATACATTCAAACACATCTGTACATATAAAATCCTTAGAAATATGAATAGGGTCTGAACCTAAGTTAATGGTATGGAAACAATGTCAATTTCCTGATTTTGGCAACGTACTAGGTTAAGTTAGATATAATCATTGGGGAAAGTTGCCTGAAAATAGCATGGTCATTCATTTTCCTTCTTTTTTTAACTTCTTGTGAGTCAAATTATTTTAAAACAAAGGGTATTAAGCAAAGACAAAAATTTGAAAGTTCAAAAATCAAAGCCCGTATGAATTTGGACATATTATTTGATTTCTTTTGTAGACGTTGATTTCTTCACCTGTAAAAATGGAATAATAGTATGATTCCTATCTCATTATTGTCATGCTTAAATCATACCACTTAAGTAGGTGCCTGTATATATATATATATGTGTGTATATATATACATATATATACATGTATATATACATATATATGTATATATATGTATATATATACACACATATATATACACTTATATATATACATATATATATATACACACACACACATATCTATATATATGACTGACTTTGACTGACTTAGGTCTATGATTTAAGATGTGGAAATTGGAATTTACCAGAACATTTGTGAATTGATTTGTTCTTATGCTTCACCAACTGTCATGGTAAAGGACACCTTAGCCCCAACTCATAGTATGAAAACACGTAAATGCTTCTATGTACCCTAAATTTCTCTTGGTTAAGCTTTATACATTTTTTTTGTTTATGACACAGAAATATGATCACAAAGCACATGTGTACCACAATACAAATTTCATGTATTTTGTCTCTGTATTATGTTTTCTTTCCATTTATGTCTTTTCAAGCTAACAATTCCTAATCTCCTAATACAGTGGGCCTTTCAAGCACTTACTTCTTTAGATAGTCATGTTCTTTTAACTAGGATCTCACAGATAAAGTTATCAAAGCTTGGAAAAGGATGAAGAACCTTGACTCCTTCCCCTCTCCATCCCCCACTAAATTCAATTCGTCCCAACCTTGTATTTGTTTTATTCTTCTGGAAAAGAAAATATAGTCATCACCCTCAATAAATATACAATCTAGTTAGAGAGATATGACTTCAGAGTAGGATTTCTTAGTTTTGATTTTGTTTATCTTCCTTTAGATATTCAGAAAGACCAAAATGCTGTATGCTTATGGACTGCAAACAGTATGAGTCGAAAACAAAAGTAATAAATGTTACCTCTGACTTTATTATAATGTTAGGATTGTTAATAGTTAACAACTGCGTACTGAAGGAAGATTTAAATTGAATATTTCTAAATGGGAAAAATTTAAAAAGCAGTTGAGTCCATAAATTTTAGGACCCAGAATCTACTGAGCTAAAAACTCAATGGGAGTTAATTCTCTGTTGGTGTTGTAGCAATTCTTGAGGTTATTTGTGAAGACTCACATGAGAGCTAAACAATAAAAGAGGACTGAGACCATTTCAAGGGATGGAGAACACCTTCCTTTCTTGTTCAGATGATGCTCTGAGACATTGCTGTTTATTTTGACTGCCTCTTTGTAAACAAACTTCCACTTAGGAACTTAGAAACCACCTGTAAACCAACAGCCACAAAAAAGTGGGGAACTCAGTGTTTAAGCATTATTGTTCACCAGACACGGTACTGGGCACTTACATAAATGGTATGGTTTAAGCATGACAATAATGAGATAGAAATTCTACTATCATTCCATTTTTACAGGTGAAGAAATCAAGGTCTACAAAATAAATCAAATAATATGTTCAAATTCATAAGGGCTTTGATTTTAGAAATTTTAGATTTTTTGTCTTTGTTTAATACCAATTATTTTTAAATAATTTGACTCACAAGAAGTTAAAAAATAGTAGAAAGAATGACTGTGTTATTTTCAGCCAACTTTCCCCAATAATTATATCTAACTTAACCTAGTATGTTGCCAAAATCAGGAAATTGACATTGTTTCCATACCACTAACTCAGGTTCAGACCCTATTCATATTTCTAAGGATTTTACATGTACTCTTGTGTAGGTGTGTGTGAGTGTATGTGTGATGTGTGTGTATAGATCTATGAAGTGCGGATTTATGTAACCATCACCATAATCTGGATGCAGAACTGCTCTATCACCACAAAGAAAGTACATGTTTTCATGTTATCCCTCACTAATCACATCTTCCAACCAACACTAACCTTTGGCAGCCACTGATCTGTTCTCCAGCACTAGGATTATGCTTTGTAAATCAGGTATTTTTGAAGCCAAAGCTCATGAGGTTGCTAAATAAATAATATTTTATAAAATGTTATTTTCAGTCTTTATAAATGGCATACTGTAGCACATATTCAAATGTGCTATACATGTATAGGTGAGCCAAAGTTTGAACATGGATCTAAGTGCACAAAGGTAAAAAATATTGTACACGTTTATCACAATATCCCTATTTGTAATATTTTCCCCCAAAAGCTAGTAGTAGTGATGTTTGCTTTCTCTTATTTAAATTATCTGAATTATAGTGATTACTAATTGAAAGTATGTTTTAATACTGCCTGATTCCACTTACGTAAGATATTTAAAATAGTTAAACTCCTAGAAATAGAGTAGAATACTGGTTGCCAGGGTCTAGAAGGAGGGGAAATGGGGGTTGCTGTTCAATGGGTATAAAATTCAGTTATAACAGATGAATAAGTTCTAGAGATCTGCTGTCAACAGAGCACCTATAGTTAACAAGATTGTATTGTGCAGTTAAAAATTTATTAAGAGAATATATCTCATGTTAAACATACTTACTTCATTAACAGAAAAAAATGGAATATTTTACACATAAAATTACATATATGCCTGAATTTCACATTTCGTTTCACAAACTGTACTGGTGCTAAAAAGGTATTTTTGTATTAAAAAACATCTAACTGAAGGAAAAGTTACAAATGAGTGATCATTCATAAATAAAATATAATCCTAGGGACCGCTGTTTTCCATTTTGAATACCCTCCACAATTAGTCTTAATAATTATGTTGACTGAATGCAAAATAATGATTTCTCAAGAGGCAATAGAAAATAGAGAATAAGTCCATTCTTGAGAAAATTTATAATTAGTGAAAGTAATTTTTTCATCCTCTTTTCTTATTTAAATCTCAAGTACTCTCTGCCACTCTGCTCTTCTTTCTGGGGTAAAATATGCCAGCTATCCACAGTCAGGGCATTCTCTAACCACTCCTCCCTAGAGATGTCTACAGACTTTTACTCAGTTAGACTGTCTTGTTGCCTGTCTTCATATAAACTTCGCAAGAGGTGTGGACCATTCTCTTAGGCCCCTGCATGGCAGTGCATAATATATTCCATGCTAATTATCTAATGAGGTTCACTAAATTAATCTTTTATTATACCACATAAAATACTCTTAGATCTAACAGTACAAAAATTTCCAATTATGGGCCGGGCGCGGTGGTTCACGCCTGTAATCCCAGCACTTTGGGAGGCCGAGCTGGGCGGATCACGAGGTCAGGAGATCGAGGCCATCCTGGGTAACATGGTGAAACCCCGTCTCAACCAAACATACAAAGAAATTAGCCAGGTGCGGTGGCGGGCACCTGTAGTCTCAGCTACTCACAAGGCTGAGGCAGGAGAATGGCGTAAACCCAGGAGGCGGAGCTTGCGGTGCGCCCAGATTGCACCACTGCACTCCAACCTGGGCGACAGAGGGAAACTCTGTCTCAAAAAAAAAAAAAAAGAAGAAGAAAATTCCAATTACATCACTTCTTTGAATTACATCCTGACTAATTCAAAGAGGGTATCACAAAAATAGAAATGATAGCGACAGAAAATGGTCCCAATTTTCATTGCACTGTTGCTAAGACCACCTTGCCACTCATCATTATAGAATGCCTTTCAGGTAACATAATAAGAGCCATTTTTAAAATGGAACCTTACTATACCCATGTGTGACAGGCAGAGGGAGTCTATTATTATTCATAGTTTACAGATGAAGCAGTTAGATTTGCCCCAGGTCACTGGCTTATTAAATGACAGGCTAAGACAGAACCAAGTTTTATTCTCAAATAAGACCATAAAGAAGAGGATTGATCCAAATGAATTATAAAATTTTCTTACAGCCCCAGTAACAATAATAGATAAGCTAATGATTTCTTTAATAAAAATCTGGTATGACAAGTAGAATGTGACAGAACAACATGATCAATTAATCAGATTTGGGTAGTAGTTTGGTAGCTAAATGTTGGATACTCTTGGACATAAAGATGACAGTATTTATGACGATAAAGATGACCATTCCACAGTTTGAGAATTTCTACAGAGAGAGATGAAGAAAATTTCTGAAGTTATTGAAACTGTGTGAAGATGAATTATGTGGTTGATGAATTGCTATCATTCTAAATGGACTTCACTTTCTGAAAAAATAATGCATAAGGATGAAATATGTATTGAATGAAAATTATATTTTGTTTTTCCATTTTTTACCTAATAAAAAATCAGAAAAACAGATTTTTTTTAAAAAAAGAAGACTATAATAGACAATGGAGACTAGTAGAGGCAGTAGGTAGGGCAGTCAGGGTTGAAAAACTACAGTGTACTAAGCTTCGTATCTGCATGATGAGATCAGTCATAAACCAAACCTCAGCATGGCACAATATACCCGGGTAACAAACCAGCCTAGACATTTGTGTAAAATGAGATAATTGCAGGGTAGTTTTAAAAGTCATTCCGCTTATGAAAATATGGAATGTTGTGCACATTATTTCATAGACTTTGTGCTTAGTTAAAGGTCTTAACCAAAAATTCTAAATGATTTCTCCTATTAATAAATAAATATCAATAACATCATTTTAATGGGCTCTATGAATACCTTATTGTGTGATTGTATCATAATTCAGCAAGTGCCCTATTGTTGAACACTTAGACTTTTTCTGATTATTTCCCTTTACAAAAAATGCTATATTATAAATTGTTGTATGTATTTTTAAGTTATGAACTTGTTAGGGCAAAAGGTGAATAAATGTAAGGTCTTTGATAAATACTGTCAGAATTCTCTCCATAGAGGATACGATAAAGCATCTTTTCATTTGAAGGAGCAAGAATAACTGCTAAATACTTCTGAGACTTCTAGTACTTTTTTGGTTTTAAGTTTTGTTGTTGTTTATTTGGTTTTTTGGAGGTTTTCTGTTTTGTTTTATAAGTAGGTTTCAGTATTACTAAGTATTCAGTCATGGTGGATATTCGAAGAATAATTTCTCTCTTTGGGATTATTCCTCTAACACTATGAGCAAGTATCACTGTGTTCTTTCTCTAAAGGAAAATATAAAGCATAGACAAATTAAATGCTGCTCAGATTCTAAAACTATGAAAATATAACAATGGAGAAACAAATAGCAAGTCTGTAGCTACTCAATGACTTTAGCATTGAGTGGATCCTAAAATGCCTATTTTTGCACAGAATGAAAAAGATACAGCATGTTCCTTTGGAAGATCAAAGTGAGAAAATTGACTACAGCTTTAACAGCTTTAAAATAAATTTTTGGCAGAATGGAAAAGTATGCATAATTGAGAAAAGTACACTAATCTGTAGAATAAAATAGATATAAAAAGAGGCTAAACCGTAATGCTACTGCCTGTTCTTTTGACAACAATCTTCCAACTGTCCCTGACTGCTGTGTTTAGGGAATCAAAGTTTAGAGCTGAAAAAAATAGGAGGTTGGAGAGTTTAGGACGAAGGCAGTGTAAGGCTGTGTAAATTGCAGAGAAGTCGGAGCCAGAAGACTTGAGTGGCATGCGATTGTGGATGGGCTATGAAATCCGGCAGCCTGCCTTTAAATACCAACTCAGACATTTACTAATCCTATGATCCCAGGCAAATACCATATCCTCTCTTTGGCTCAGTTTCTACATTTTTAAATAGGGATAAAATTAGTGCCTTACTGCCGGGCACGATGGCTCACGCCTATAATCCCAGCACTTTGGCAGGCCGAGGCGGAAGGATCACGAAGTCAGGGGATCGAGACCATCCTGGCTAACAAGGTGAAAACCCATCTCTACTAAAAATGCAAAAAATTAGCCGGGCGTGGTGGTGGGCGCCTGTAGTCCCAGCTACTGGGGAGGCTGAGGCAGGAGAATGGCATGAACACGGGAGGCGGAGCTTGCAGTGAGTTGAGATCGCGCCACTGCACTCCAGCCTGTGCGACAGAAGGAGACTCCGTCTCAAAAAAAAAAAAGTGCCTTATTTTCCCAGTGCCTGACTCATATTATTTATTAAATATTAGCCATTCTTTTATTATATAACTAGATTGGAACTGGGCAGGTCACCTTACCTTGTGTCTCAATTTCTTCAACCGTAAAATGAAGTAGTTAGACAATGTGAGCATGTGATATCACAACTAGATGTGAAAGTCTATGGTCCTATCAGAACAGCAACAACAACAAACTCACTGGATGCTATCATGCTACCATTAGAGTAGGTTTGGAAATGATCCGAAGCCAGCAAAGTGAATATGAAAATAAAGAATTCAGAGCACAGTAGGGGAGAAAAGGAGAGAGGAGAAATAAGAAAAGTCACTTTTACAGATAGATTTTTTACATCTACATTTATCATCTGATACTATAATTATATCAAATATGTGATTGATTGCATAGGCAATAAAGTTACTATAAAACAGTCATTTGTGCATTGCAAGAAGAGTGGTTGTTTCCAACTTCCTTTTGTAAACCAATAAGTGAATGAGGCAGATCTCAAGTGATTTAGAGATTTTGCTTTGCAAGGTGGAGGATACACCTGGGAAAAAGAATCACAAGTCACAAGTAGGCGATGTCCTATGCTTTTTCTAAAGAGGGTTTTGGGAACTTCAATATTTAAAGGAGAAAGAGGAAGCAGGCAGGAAATTAAACCAGGGGAGGAAAAGAAGGAGAGAGGGAAGGCAAGGAAGCTAATGGCTACATTCTTGTGAGGCTCTGATTGGTGCTCAGTGAATCTATATGTTACATGTGGCAAAAACAGGAGGAAGGAGTCAGTTGTGCATTCATCCTCTCTCTCAGTAAATCTACATTTTACATAAGTTAAAGTAAGCATATGAAATTACAGCTGTTTGGGAACAAAAGGATGGCAGTTTTTGCATGACTCAGGTTCCAAGCTTAATTTTCCTTTGTCATAGTGAGTTTGGGGTCCTGAGATTTTATTTTCCTTTCACACTTTCTACCAATATAAAGCTTCCTCATAGATGCCTTCTTTTTTCAAACATTAACAACCCTCGTGGTTTTCTCTCATTTTAAGTACAGAAAATATAATACTGTACAATAATTTTATCTGTCTTAAATACAAGACTGCTTATGATTCACTTAAAATAAAAAAATGGCTCCACATTTCTGGCTTTTAGTTGGATTATGATTTCAACCAAAAATCAGAGCTTTTTAACGTTGAGTTTGAGTTTCACAGACCCAGTAAAGTGGAAATATAGACTTTTTCTTAGGACAGTGTTATGACACTCAAAAGAATCGTGGCCAAACTTAATTATCTGTTGCAGACATCATTGCAGTTTTTTACTGAACTATCAGAGACTTTCTTGTGCCTATCACAGTGTATACGCTAAACACATATTACAGGGCCAGGCACGGTGGCCCATGCCTATAATCCCAATGCTTCGACAGGCCAAAGCAGGAGCATTGCTTGAGGCCAAGATTTTGACACCTGCCTGGGCAACATAGCACAGCCCCATCTCTAAATTTTTTTTTTTTAATTAGCCAAGCATGGTGGCAGGTGCCTGTAGACCAAGCTACTTGGGAGGCTGAGATGGGAGGATCTACTGAGCCCAGGAGTAAGGTTACAGTGAACTATGATCACACCCCTGCACTTCAGCCTGGGTGACAGAGTAAGACCCTGATTCTAAAAATAAAAAATAAATTAAAAATACATAAATACATAAATAAGTATTATGGAATCAACAAATAAATAAATTGAAAAAAGGATTGAGTAAAATTACTTAGTAATGAGGCCTTTCTTGTCTATCCTTATATAAAATAAATCCCCAGGCCCCCACATGCCCCTTACTGTTCTTATTTTTCTCCATACCATTCATAGTCATGTTATACTACATATGTATTTGTTGATGGTCTTTCTCTTACTGGTAGAATGTAAGCTCCATGATAGAAGAGATGTTGTTGATGTTTTCCTTTGTATTTTTTTCACTGCTTAATTCCCAATGCACACAGTAAGCACACAATAAATATTTACTGTATGGATATTTAAGCAAGTCACTTCCCTCAATTTCTTCAAATTATTTATGTCACTTTGAAGGTAAAATCTCTCTTCTATACATCATTTTTCCTTCAATCTCCACTTTTAATATCTGTCACTGGCAAACTTAATAAGTTGTTCAGGTCAATAATGAGAAATTTTAAGCACTTTATTAAATATTTATTGAGTGTTCCTCTATAATGGACACTCTACTATACATTTCTGCCTTATTTGTGAATGTATTCAATGTAATTATGCCACACACGTAGACTTCCAGATCCTTGTGTCAAACTTACTTTCCTTGGCTTTGTTGGAGAACACATACTGTTATGAAGCTCACTTTAAGGCAAACATTTCTTGAAAATACAAAACTGATAGATATATGTATGTAGGTTTCCTTCTTATATGTCTTTTACAAGCAATGAAGTTGTATATCTCCTTTAGTGTTTAATATGTTTCATCAGATAATGACCTAGAAGTTTTATCAAATTTTTCTGTCCACCTTTTGAAGGTGTATGAGAGTGAAAAAATGCAGTCTGCTGCTTCACTAATAAAACTAGGACAAACGCCATTCCAACTGAAATATGTGAAACACTTGGTTTTATTAATTTGAAGCATTTTAAACCTCTAAATTTGGAATCGAGTCAAGACATTTCATAGAAAAACTGAATTTTTTTTGTTTATTTTTTCATCTTGATAACTTGTAATAGTTTACAGCCACAGTGGCAGCTTTTATATGTGTACATGCATTTAAATACAGTTTCATAAATAGCCATGTGACAAAATATCTGCCTCTAGGCAAAAAAAAAAAAATATTTGCCACTAAATGAACATCTTTAAGTAATATTGAAAATAGATGTGAAGTAATTTTTTATCTAAAGTGACTGTAGCCTATATTAAGACATACTCACTGTAACAATTCAAGTTTTAAAATCTTTGTTTTATAACTCAAAAATGTGTCTTTTCCAAAAAACACATCTTTACATTTATTGCTATTGTACATTCATTTGGCAGGAAACAGGGATGTTTGATGTCTTGCAATGATAAAACAATCATATTCAATAGAAAATTATCTCACATTCTGCATGACTTTTGAACATTCTATAAGATAATTACATAAGTGAAAAACCAATTTGTAGATATTTGAGTGAGTACAACCATTTAATAAATGTGAATAAAGCATTTCAGAACATTTTAATGTACACTGCATTTTCTGATAGTAAGATTTTAGGTTAAAATAAGATTATACTTTAAAAAGCTTACCATTTTGAAAAAAAAATCATATCACTGTTGGCAATGCCTTTTTCATATTTGAGATGCTAGTCCAACATATTGCATATCCATTTGTTTTTGTTTGATTTTATTGTTATTACATTCATGGTAATACTAAAATACACACACACACAATTACTTAGGTTTTTTTTTTCAATAAAAAGCCCAAAGAAAAATGCTGACAACGTTGAGTTGAAATTTTGAAATTGGGTTTTATAATTCTGCCCACATAGCAAAAGCTGAAATAGTCTATGAAGATGTAGTTTTTGAAAGAATGAAGCAAGTAGTAAAACCAACAAAACCAAGTGAAAATTATACAAGGAAACACAATAATAAGTTAACAAAGAAATACACTTTTTCTTCATGTTGACAAGACATGATTTATTCCTTTCTAATATTTTCCCATCTCTTATAAATATATAAGCTTGCTTGTTAATACTTTGTCTAACCCTAATTTTTATTCTGTTACCAATGTCATTAATACTTTATTTTTCTTTATTTCTCTTGTAAAGTGACTTCTGAACTTCCTAGTTTGTTTAAACTATCGCAAGGTCACAAAACCAAACACTGCATATTCTCACTCATAGGTGGGAATTAAACAATGAGAATACTTGGACACAGGCAGGGGAACATCACACACTGGGGCCTGTCATGGGGTGGGGGGCTGGGGGAGGGAGAGCATTAGGAAAAATACCTAATGTAAATGACAAGTTAATGGGTGCAGCAAACCAACACAGCACATGTACACATATGTAACAAACCTGCACATTGTGCACATGTACCCTAGAACTTAAAGTATAATAAAAATAAATAAATACATAAATAAAATAAAATGAATAAAAAATAAATACAAACATATTAATCATAAGTAAATGAAACATCTGATAATCTCATTATGTCTGGTAGTAATGTCACCTCTGAGTATTTAAATATCCATCTACATATTTCTTTGCTAAATTTCCTTTTATTTCTCCTTTATATTAAACTTTTTTTTAGACAGCACAACTCCAAAGCATCTTTTATTAATATAGAAAGGTCATATTTAGCAAAAGACACAAGGCAGGGAAGTGTCAGGCCTGAGGCCTGAGCTGTGCTGAGGGAGAAGGAGGCTCCGGACAAGTGCTGGGAAGGGCTGAGTGGTGGGGGCCACAGAAAGTTCCAGTGGGCAACACTGTCGGCAGGTCATGGGTGGGACTCACGGGGACCTCGCTGCTAACTCTTGTTGCGTTGGCGGGGTGGGATGGGGTGGGGGGTCCTCAGTGCTGCCACCTGGAGTGAGAACCGCCTCTTGGTTCCTGGAGGGCACCCATCAAGGGACACAGGACAGGAAGCCCAGGATGGTTAGTGCAACTAGGGATGAAGGCCAGGGAGAAGCAGGTGCTCTGAAGTCCAGACACAGAGGCCTAGGAGCTTCCTGTTAAGTGTGGGCGTTCCGCTCTGTCTCTACCAGGCACTCTGACTAGGGATGGATGATACCTCTCTTCAGGCACTTCGCGGCGCTCTTGCTGCCAGCATAGGTGGGCCGGATCCCTTTGCCCATCTCCCCAGTGACCAACAGCAGTTCCGTGTAGGTGCTCTGGGAGCCCTGGGCACCAGGTGGTTTCATGGCCTGCACACAACCGACGGTAGGCGGTCCAAAGTCTTTAAACAGCGGTCTGCAAGGGGCAGTGGCTCCCGGCCCTGAGCCCGACGGCGACAGGACGCTTCCTGTAGGGACCGGAGTGCCTGGCCCAGGGGTGCTGGAGCCAGGGGTGCTGCTGGGGGCAGGGGTGGTAGGTTTGTAGGACATCCCCAACTCCTGGGCGCTGGGGAAGCCAGCAGGCTGCTCTTCGGGGGTTGGCTGCGGGACCGCTCCGCAGCGATCTGATTGGCAAGCGGGCTGCACGCCCCCTGGTAAATCTATATTAAACTTTTTAACTGCAATTTGTATTAATCTAAATACAGTTCAAATATTCTCCATGAAAATTTCACATTTGAGTTGAGACATCCTAAAATGTAAAATACACAATGGATTTCAAAGATTTCATATGAAAAAAGAATGCAAACTATCTCTAATAATTTTTATATTGATTACATATTGACCCAATATTTTGGATATATATTGGGTTAAATAAAATATACAATTTAAAAAAATTATGCTACATTTTTGTTAAAAAATTTAAATAAACTATATATGAAATTATTTCTTGGGATAGAAAAGGGGACGTGATTAAATATTTACTTAAACTTTTTTCAAAAACATATCTTTAAAACACATTTTCAAACACAACAAAAGTATTTTAACTTTGAATAGGTAAAATAAACTTATTCCTGCTGAAATTCAATCATGGCATGATTTCCTTTGTATGCATTTGAGGACTCTGTTTATAACCCAGATAAAAACATAAAACTTTTGAAACTCTTCTAAGAATGTCTAACACAAATTACCTGTATAGATATCACAGCACAGACGATGCTGAGGCCGGACTGACTGAAGAAGAACAGGCTGAAGATGCTGTACTCACACAGCAGCTGGCCCCCAGGTTACCTGCCCTTCATGTACATGGCGATGGTCACCTGGCTCACCAGCAAAGTGAACAACAGTTCGGTGGCGGCCAGCCACATAACTGTGTAGAAGGTGGTCTCCTTCTGCTCCTTGCGTGACTTGCACAGCACCACGATGGCCACCAGGTTGCCCACCACCCCGAAAATGGACGGTCCCAGGCTGTCCAGCAGATTGGGCTCCAGGCCGAGGACACATTGGCCTGGGAAGGGGTTAACATGACAGTGGCTGGTGGTACGCAGCCCTGGAGTGCGAAGCTGAGTCTGGAGATGGCAGAAGAGAGACAAAGCCACCATGAGTGAAATGACCACCTGCAGGGCGTTAGACCTGCGCCCAGGAAATGGGATGCTAACATGACAAGGGAGGAACTCAATCCCACTCTCTGGATTGCAACCACTTACCAACGGCAGCCACCCAAATCTCCAGGCTCCCTCTGCTCCTGCCAGCAGCACACCCTTTCTGATCTTAATATTTATAAACTGAGCCTCCCATTCCTCTTCCTCCCCCCAGCCTATCTCACTCCACTGACAAGACCCATCTCCAGGGAAAGGTAGCTCCCTAGTATTATTCCCGACAGATTCTGAGTTAATAAAATGCACATTGAAACCCTGGAAGACAATTTGGAAAGCGCTCTCTTTCCTCCTTGGCTCCCCTGGCAGCGCCCCATCTCCGCGCCCTTTGACCGATGGCCCACATCCCATGTCACGTGTAGCCTCCCCAGTGGTGGGGCCTAAGACAATGAAACCTAAGACTAATTGGTGTACCTGAGGAAGAAGTGAATTCTAAAAGCTAGGAAAACATATTTGGGGGAATAATCAAGGAAAACTTCCGTGGCCTTGTGAGAGACCTAGACATCCAAATAAAAGAAGCACAAATAACACCTGGGAAATTCAACACAAAAAGATCTTAGCCTAGGCACACTGTCATTGGGTTATCCAAAGTTAAGACAAAAGAAAGAATCTTAAGAGCTGTGAGACAGAAGCACTAGGTAACCTATAAAGGAAAACCTATCAAACTAACAGCAGATTTTGCAGCAGAAACCTTAAAAGCTAGATGGGATTGGGGCCCTTTCTTCAGCCTCCTCAAACAAAACAATTATCAGCCAAGAATTCTGTATCCAGCAAAACTAAACATCATATATGAAAGAAAGATACAGTCATTTTCAGACAAACAAATGCTGACAGAATTTGCCATTACCAAACCAGCACTGTAAGAACTGCTAAAAGGAGCTCTAAATCATGAAACAAACCCTGGAAGCACATCAAAACAGAACTTCATTAAAGCATAAATCACACAAGACCTATAAAACAAAAATACAAGTTAAAAAGCAAAAACAAAAAACAAAAACAAAGTACAGAGGCAACAGAGAGCATGATGAAAGCAATGGTACCTCACTTTTTAATACTAATGTTGGTTGTAAATGGCTTCAATGCTCCACTTACAAGATACAGAACCACAGAATGGATAAGAACTCACCAACTAACTATCTGCTGCCTTCAGGAGACTCACCTAACACATAACAACCTACATAAACTTAAGGAAAGTGGTAGAAAAAGGCATTTCATGCAAATGGACACCAAAAGCGAGCAGCGGTAGCTATTCTCATATGAGACAAAACAAACTTTAAAGCAACAGTAGCTAAAAGAGACAAAGACAGACAGTATCTAATGGTAAAGGTCTCATTCAACAGAAAAACATGACAATCCTAAACATACATGAACCTAACACTGGAGCTCCCAAATTTATAAAACAATTACTAGTAAACATAAGAAATAAGATAGACAGCAACACAATAATAGTGGGGGACTTCATTACTCCACTGACAGCACTAGACAGGTCATCAAGACAGAAAGTCAACAAAGAAACACTGGATTTAAACTATACTTTGGAACAAAAGGACTTAACAGATATATACAGAACATTTCATCCAACACCTACAGAATACACATTCTATTCAACAGCAGATGGAATTTTCTCCAAGATAGACCATATGATAGGCCATAAAACGAGTCTCAATAAATTTAAGAAAATTGAAATTGTATCACGCACTCTCTCAGATCACAATGGAATAAAACTGAAAATCAACTCCAAAAAGAATCTTCAAAACCATGCAAATACATGGAAATTAAATAACCTGCTCCTGAATGAGCACTGGGTGAAAAACAAAATCAAGATGGAAATGGAAAATATTTCTTCGAACTGGATGACACAACCTATCAAGACCTCTGGGATACAGCAAAGGCAGTGCTAAGAGGAAAGTTTGTAGCCCTAAACACCTATGTCAAAAAGTATGAAAGAGCACAAACAGACAATCTAAGTTCACATCTCAGGGAACTGGAGAAGCAGGAACAAGCCAAACCCAATCCCACCAAACAAAGGAAATAACCAACATCAGAGCAGAACTAAATGAAATTGACACAGCAACAACAACAACGACAAATACAAAACATGAATAAAACAAAAAATTGGTTATTTGAAAAGATAAACAAAATCGATAGACCATTATAAGATTAACCAAGAAAAAAAGAGAGGAAATCCAAATAACCTCACTAAGAAATGAAACAGGGGATATTACAACTGACACCACTGAAATATTAAAGATTATTCAAGGGTACTATGAACACCTTTTGGCACATAAACTAGAAAACCCAGAAGAGTTGCATAAATTCCTGGAAAAATACAACCCTCCTAGCTTAAATCAGGAAGAAGTAGATACCCCAAGCAGACCAATAAAACAAGCAGCAAGATTGAAATGGTAATTTTAAAATTACCAACAAAAAAAGCCGAGGACCAGACAGATTCACAGCAGAATTCTACCAGACATTCAAAGAATATTTTCTTTCATTCAAAGAAGAAATGATACCAATCCTTTCACACTATTCCACAACACAGAGAAAGAAGAAACACTCCCTGATTCATTCTATGAAGCCAGCATCACCCTAATACCAAAACCATGAAAGGACATAACCAAAAAAGAAAACTACAGACCAATATCCATGATGAACACAGATGCCAAAATCCTTAACAAAATACTATCTAACTGAATCCAACAACATATCAAAAAGATAATCCACCATGATCAAGTGAGTTTCATACCAGTGACACAGGAATGGTTTAACATATGCAAGTCAATAAATGTGATACACCAAATAAACAGAATTAAAAAAATAACACATGATTTTATCAACAGATGCAGAAAAAGCATTCGACAAAATCTAGCATTGCTTTATGATTAGAGCTCTCAGCAAAATAGGCATACAAGGGACATACCTTAATGTAATAAAAGCCATCTATGACAGACCCACAGCCAACATAATACTGAATGGGGAAAAGGTGAAAGCATTCCCTTTGAGAATTGGAACAAGACGAAGAGCCTACTCTCACCACTCCTCTTCAACATAGTACTGGAAGTCCTAGCCAGAGCAATCAGACAAAAGAAGGAAATAGAGGAAATCCAAATCGGTAAAGAGGAAGTCAAACTGTTACTGGTTGCTGACGATATCATCTTTCACCTTGAAAACCCTACGGACTCCTCTAGAAAGCTCCTAGAACTGATAAAAGAATTCAGCAAAGTTTCCAGATACGAGATTAATGTACACAAATCAGTAGCTCTTCTATACATCAACAGCTACCAAGCTGAGAATCACATCAAGAACTCAACCCCTTTTACAATAGCTGCAACAAACAAACAAAAACAAACAAACAAAACTTAGGAATATACCTAGCAAAGTAATCAAACGACCTCTACAATGAAAATTACAAAACACTGCTGAAAGAAATCATAGATGGAGCCAAGCACGTTGGCGCATGCCTATAATCCCAGCTACTCGGGAAACTGAGGCAGGAGAATCGCTTGAACCCGGGAGGCAGAAGTTGTAGTGAGCCGAGATCACACCACTGCACTCCCACCTCAGCGACAAGAGCGAAACTACCTCTGAAAAAAAAAAAAAAAAACAAGAAAGAAAAGAAATCATAGATGACACAAACAAATGGAAACACATCCCCATGCTCACGGATGGGTAGAACCAATATTGTGAAAATTACCATTCTGTTAAAGGCAATCTACGAATTCAATGCAATCCCCATCTGAATACCACCATTATCCCTCACAGAATTACAAAAACAATTCTAAAATTAATATGGAACCAAAAGGGTGTCATGTAGCCAAACCAAGGCTAAGCAAAAAGAACAAACCTGGAGGCATCACACTACTTGATTTCAAACTGTACAATAAGGCCATAGTTACCAAAACAGCAAGGTACTGGTTTAAAAATAGGCACATAGACCAATGGAACAGAAGAGAGAACCCAGAAATTAACCCAAATACTTACAACCAACTGATCTTTGACAAAGCAAACAAAAACATAAAGTGGGGAAAGGACACCCTTTTCAACACATGACGTTGGGATAATTGGCGAGCCACATGTAGGGGAATAAAACTGGATTCTCATCTCTCACCTTATACAAAAATCTACTCAAGATGGATTAAGAACTTAAACCTAATTCCTGAACTGTAAAAATTCAAGAAGATAACACTGGATAAACCCTTCTAGACATTGGCATAGGCAAGGATTTCATGACCAAGAACCCAAATGCAAATGCAATAAAAACAAAGATAAATAGCTGGGACTTAATTAAACTAAAGAGCTTTTGCATGGCAAAGGGAACAGTCAGCAGAGTAAATAGACAAATCGCAGAGTGGGACCCCTGACCCCTGACCCTGACCCCTAACCCCTGACCCAAACCCTAACCACTATCCCTAACCCTAACCCCTAACCCCAACCCTCACCCTAACCCAACCCTAACCCCTAATCCCTAACCCCTAACATCTCTTAAACCCTAACTCTAAACGTTGACTCCTAACCCCTAACTCTGACCCCAATCCCTACCTCCAACCCCTAACCCTAAACTTAACCCCTAACCCTAACACCAACCTTAACCCTAGGTTCATTACTATGTTTGTATTGACTATGTCAATGTTGATTATTATGATCGCTGTCTTTGGACTGCACGGCAGCGAGGGGATTGCGGATCTTATATTAATATTTTTGTATTGAGGCAGTGCATTAGCATTACAGGTGCTTGTTACATGAGCAAGGGGGGTGTCATATTTTGGGTGTCATGTCTGCATTAGGAATGCCGCATTTGTCTTCCGAGGCTCCGGTGTGGATCTCGCACTGCGGCCGCCTCACCTTGGCTGGGGAGAACCTCGGTGGGCAGAATTCAGAGGGGCTTTTGGTTTCCCGTTTTCCACACTGAACCCTTCTAACTGGTCTCCAACCCTGATTATTCAGGGCTGCAAACAGGAAGGATTTTATTCACCGTTGATGCGGCCCCGAGTTGTCCCAAAGCGAGGCAGTGCCCCCAAGGTCTGTGCTGAGGAGAACGCTGCTCTGCCTTCGCGGTGTCCCCCAGGTGTGTGCCGAGCAGAACGCAGCTCTGCCCTCGCGGTGCCCCCGGCCCGCCCGCCCGAGTCTGTGCTGAGGAGAACACTGCTCCGCCTTCGCTGTATCTCCGAAGTCTGTGCAGAGGAGAACTCAGCTCCGCCCTTGCGATGCTCTTCCGGTCTGTGCTGAGGAGAAGGCAGCTCCGCCCTCGCAAAGGCAGAGCGCCCTTTGCAAAGGCAGAGAGGCGCAGAGCGCCGGCGCAGGCGTGGAGGGGGCGCAGGGAGGGGGCGCAGGGCGCCGGCGCAGGTGCGGAGAGGTGCAGAGCGGGGCAGGTGGCACCAACAGCGCGTCCCTCAGGCCTCGAGCGCACGCATTCCAGCGGCCACCCAGACCATGCTCCGCCGACTGGGCGCCCAAGCTGCAGTCGCCCTCTGTGTGCAGGCAGCAGCTGCCTGGCAACCCCCGAGCCCGCTCGCGCTGCCAGCATCGCAGAACCAGGGCCAGGTGTCCCAGTGGCTGCGGCCAAGCCAGGCATTCTGACCGGCGGCGGCTGCACAGGAGCGAGAACTTAGAACCCGCCGCTCAACCCCACACGGGGTGACTGCTGAGGACCCATACCAACAGCCCGATCTCCCTCAGGTGGAGGACTGGGCGGGAGGCACAGCCTGGGGGCCCTCAGGCTGGGCGCGCTGGCAATCCCGAGGCCGACCAGGCCATGCACCTCCAGCCCGCCTGGGCACCCAAGCTGCAGCCGCCTTCTTTGTGCAGGCAGCAACCTCCAGGCAACTCCCGAGTCCGCCCTCACTTCCCACATCTCGGAACGAGGGCCAGATGTCCTGTGGCTGCGGCCAAGCCAGACGGTCTGCCCTACAGCAGCTGCACGGGGGCGGGAACCGGCCCTCAGCCCTATCCCCCGTGGCTGCAGAGGGCCCTTGGCTAGAGGTGTCGAGCTCTGGCAGAGGAGGAGCCGGGCGGGGGCAGGGTCTGGCGGGCTCTCAGGCCAGGGGCACTCGCGATCCAGAGGCCGCCCAGGCCATGCTCCACCACCTGGGCGCCCAGCTACAGGCGCCAGGCAACTCCCAAGCTGGCTGGCGCGCCCAGCCTCGCAGACCCGGGCCTGGATGTCGCCGTGGCTGCGGCCAAGCCAGGCGGTCTGCCCGGCGGCGGCTGCACCGGGGCAGGAACCGACCGTCAGCCCCATCCCCGGTGGCTGCAGACGGCCCCTGGAGCGGCCCCGACCTCTCTTCCGAGGAGAAGAGGGGCGGGAGTCATGGCCAGGCAGGCCCTCAGGTGGGAAGGGATGCGCGCCTGCGATTCCGGGACGTACCGCGCCAGCCCAGGAGAACCCGGAAGCCAGCAGCTCCTGTTTCTCTGTGTGATTCTGTGAGGAACCACCAAATTGTTTGCCACGGCAAGTGCATCATTTTCTATTCCTAGCAGCCAGTTCATGAGGGCTCCAATTTCTCCACCTCCTTAGCAACATTGATTTTCTGTGTCGTTGTTATGAAAGCCTTACTAGTGGATGCAAAGTGGCATCTCATTTGGGTTTTGTCTTGCATTTTATTAATGAATAACGGTGTTTAGCATCTTTTCTTGTCCGTCTTAGACATTTGTGTATCTTCTTCGGAGAAATGTCTATTCAAGTCCTTTGCCTATTTTTTAATTGGGATGTTAGAAATTCTGATGTTGAGTTGTGGGATATTAAGCTTTTATCAGATACACACTTTGATTTTATCAGATACATATTTTCTCACATACTATGGGTTGTCTTTTAACTCCCTTGATAGTATCCTTTGATGCATAAAGGTTTTTTATTTTGATTAAATCTAATTTACGTGTATTTTCTTTTGTTATCTGTGCTTTTCTGTCATATTTCAAAATACACTTAAAACTCAAAGGTCATAAAGGTTTACCTTGTGTTTTCTTCTAAGAGTTACATACTTTAGTCCTTACATTTAAGTCTTTTATTAATTTAGAATTAATTTTTGTGTATACAGCAAGGTAGGGGTCTAACTTCTCTCTTGTGCACTGACATCCAGCTGTTGAAGAGACTGTTCTTTCCTCCCTTGACTAGACTTGGACAGCTTATTGAACAGTCATTGACCATATATGTGAGCACTAATTTGTAGGATCTCAAATCTGTTCTATTTTATTGGTCTAAAAGTTTATTAGTCTTATGCCAGTACCACACTCTCTTGATTACTGTAGATTTGTAGTAGGCTGTGAAACTGAAAAATGTGAGTTTTCTAATATTCTTTTTCAAGACTGTTTTGTCTGTCAGATCCTTTGAATTTTTGTATGAATTGTAGAATGAGTTTCTTTCTTTCTACAGAAATGCCTTTGGGATTTTGATGATATTGCATTGAATCTGTAGATTACTTTAGATGGTATTGTCATCTTAACAATATTGTCTTACAACCCGTGAACACAGAATGTCTTTCCAGTTATTTCCACTCTCTTTCGTTTTTTTCAGCAAAGTTTTGTGTATACCACCATGGTTAGATTTATGCCTGAATAACTTATTCTTTGATGCTATTATAAATGGAATTTTTAAAATGTTTTCATAGTTCTTTACAACTACATAGAAATATAGCTCATTTGCCTATGTTTGTTTTGCATCCTGCCTCTTTTATTAGTTATAATCGGTTTTGTGTTTTATTTGGAGCTTTATACACATAAGATCATGTGTAGATATAATTTTACTTCTGTTTTTTATTTCTAATTTAGATGCCTTTTATTTCCTTGTCTTGCCTAATTGCTCTGGCTAAAATTGCCAGTGCTACGTTGAATACAAGTGGCAAATGCACCATGCTTGTCTTGTTCTAGATGTTAGGAAAACAGCTTTCAGTGTTTCATCATTGATCATGATATTAATGTTGGGTTTTTGTACATCCTATTGTCATGTTGCAGAAAATCCCTTCTATGCCTAGTTTATTGAGTATTTTTATTATAGAAGGGTGTTGTATTTCATCAATGTTTTCTCTGCATCAATTGAAATAATCACGTGCTTATTCATTTTACTGTTAGAGTATATTACACTGATTGATTTTTTATATGTTGAGCCACCCTTGCATTTTGGGGATAAATCTCACAGGGTGATAGTTTACAATCCTTTGATTATACAGTATTGCTGCTAGTATTTTGCTAGTATTGCTAGTATTTTGCTGAGATTTTTGCTAATATATTCATAAGGGATATTGTGCTGTAGTTCTCTTTTTTGTGCTCTCTTTGGCCTTGGTATAAGGATAATGCTGTTATCAAAAAATGAATTAGCAAGTATTCCTTCTTCATATATTATGTCAGAAGAGTTTGAGAAGAAATGGTATTAATTCTTCATTAAATGTTAGGTTGACTCACCAGTTAATGCAGCTATTTGGTCATAAATGTTTCTTTGTTAATCACTTTCGATTACTAATTCAATCTCCTAGGTTATAAGTCTATTCAGATTTTCTCTTTCTTCTTGAGCCACTTTGGTAGTTTGTGTCTTTCGTCCATTTCATCCAGGGCAGTTAATTTGTTGTTAGGCAGTTGTTCACAGTATACTCCTGTAATCCTTTTGTATTTCTGTAAAGTTGGTAGTAATGGCTCTGCTTTCATTTATTATTTTAGTAATTAGTCTTCCATCTTTTGCTCAGTCAATATAGTGAAAGGCTTGATCATTAAAATAATCTATGTTTATTCATTCTACTGCTCTCCAAACTTCTATTTTATTGATTTATGCTCTAATTATACTATTATTTCTTTCATACTGCTAGCTTTGGGTTTAGTCTTCTTTTGTCTTCTTCCACTGCCTTTAGGTATAGAGTGAGGATGTTGATTTGAGATTTTTCTTAAATGTAGTTGTTTATATCCATACATTTTCCTTTGAACTCTACTTTCACTGCATTCAATAAGTTTTGGTATGTTTTGTTTTTATTTTAATTTATCTCAAGATATTTTATAATTTTGCTTGTGATTTATTTTTTTCACTCACTGGTAGTTGAAGACTGTATTGTTTAATTTCCACATTTTCGTGAATTTTCCAGTTTTCACTTATTTATCTGTTGTTTCTTCCATTGTGGGTGTAAATTATATTTTGTATGATTTCAAACTTTTAAAAATGATTAGGACATATTTTGTGGACGAAGATATGGCCCATCCTAGAGAACTTCCATATACACTTGAAAGGAATGTATATTCTGCTGTTGTTGGATGGACTGTCCTGTATATGCGTATTAGCTCTCAGTGGCTTATACTGTTGTTTAACTCTTGTGTTTCTCATGAAGCTTCTGTCTGGTTTTTCTATCCATTAATTAAAATGAGGTATTGAAGTGTCCAACTGTGACTATAGAACTGTGGGTTTATCCTTTCAATTCTGTTAATTATTTCAGCTTTACTGAGGTGTAATAGATAAATAAAAATTGTACATGTGATGCGTTTATATGCACATTCTGAAATGATTACCAAAACGAAGTCAATGAACATGTTCATTACCTCACAGAATAGTTACGTTTTTGTGTGCATGTGTGGGATAAGAAAACTTAACTCTCTCCCCTGTGACTGCAGAGTGGCCATTCCAGCTGCTCCAGGCTCCAGCAGAGGAAGACTGGGGCAGGTGGCACCACCAGGGAGGCCCTCAGGCCTGGCGCGCACGCACTCCAGAGGCCACCCAGACCATGCTCCGCCGCCTGGGCGCACAAGCTGCAGTCGCCCTCTGTGTGCAGGCAGCAGCTACCTGGCAACCCCTGAGCCCGCTTGCGCTCCCAGTCTCGCAGAACCAGGGCCAGGTGTCCCTGTGGCTGTGGCCAAGCCAGGCATTCTGCCTGGTGGTGGCGGCTGCACAGGGGCGAGAACTGAGAACCCGCTGCTCAACCCCACACGGGGTGACTGCCGAGTGCCCACGACAGCGGCCCCGATCGCTCTCAGGTGGAGGAGTGGGTGGGAGGCACGGCCTGGGGGCCCTCAGGCTGGGCGCGCTGGCGATCCCGAGGCCGACCAGGCCATGCACCTCCAGCCTGCCTGGGCTCCCAAGCTGCAGCCGCCTTCTGTGTGCAGGCAGCAGCCTCCAGGCAACTCCTGAGCTTGCCCGCACTCCCCACATCTCGGAAGCAGGGCCAGATGTCCCTGTGGCTGCAGCCAAGCCAGGTGATTTGCCCTGAAGCAGCTGCACGGGGGCGGGAAGCGGCCCTCAGCCCCATCCCCAGTGGCTCTAGAGGCCCCCTGGGTAGAGGTGTCCAGCTCTGGCAGAGGAGGAGCCGGGTGGGGGCAGGGTCTGGCTTGACCATTTGGAATTACAATACACTTCACTCATCAACCACAGAACATACACTGGAGTATCATCTGCGTGCAGATGAGTATACTGCTCAAAGCGATTTACAGATTCAGTGCTTTTCCTATCAAACTACTAATGTCATTTTGCACAAAATAGAAAACATCTAAAATTTATATGGAACCTAAAAGGAGTCTGAATAGCCAAGCCAAAGCAATACTAAGGCTAGAGACATAGGCTAGAGACATCATATTACATGACTTCAAACTATACTAGAAGACTATGGTAATCAAAACAACATGGTACTGGTAGAAAAACAGACACATAGACCAATGGAACAGACTAGAGTACTAGAAACTAAGGCCACATGCCTGCAACCATCACATCTTTAACAAAGTTGACAAAAGTAAGCAATGGGAAAAAGACTTTATTTAATAAATAATGCGGGGATAACTGGCTAGTCATATGCAGAAGAATAAAACTAGACCCCCATATTTCACCAAATACAAAAATTAGCTTAAGATGGATTAAAGAGTTAAATGAAAAATCTCAAGCTATAAAACGCCTAGAAAAAACTTAGGAAATACTTTTCTTGATAACGGCCTTGGCAAATAATTTATGGCTAAGTCCTCAAAAGCAATTGCAACTAAGTGGGATTTAATTAAACTGAAAAACTTTTGCACAACAAGAGAAACTATCAAGGTAGTAAAGAGATAACCCACAGAATGAAAGAAAATATTCACAAGCTACACATCTAACAGAGGTCTATTATGCAGAACCTATAAGGAACTTAAACAAATCAACAAGCAAGCAGCAAGTAACTCCATTAAAAAGTGGGCAACAGGACACGAATGGACACTTTTCAAAAGAAGACATACACACAAGCACCCAACAAACATATGTAAAAGTGCTCATAGTCATTATTTATTAGAGAAATGCAAATCAAAACTGAAATGAAATACCATTTCATACTGGTCAGAATGGCCTTTTTTGAAAAGTCAAAAGAAAAACACATATCGGTGAAGATTTAGAGAATAGAGAACACTTATACACTTTCTGAAGGAATGTAAATTAGTTCAGCCACTGTGGAAAGCAGGTTGGGGATTTCTTAAAGAACTGAGAGTTGATCTACCATTCAATCCAGTAACCCCATTACTGGGTATATACCCGAAAGAAAATAAATATCCTATCAAAAAGACACATGTAGCTATATTTTTATCACAGCAGTATTCACAATCACAAAGACATAGGCTTAATCCAGACATCCATCAGTGGTGGTCTGGGTAAAGACTCATGGAATACTATACAGCCAGAAAAAACTCAAAATTATGCCATTTGAAGCAACATGGATGCATTGTTTCCAGCAAACTAATGCAAAAGCGCATGTTCTCTTTCATAAGTGGGAGCTAAATGCTGGGTACACATGGTCATAATACAGAGGGGTGGGAGGATCCGGGACTGGTGGCTCACGCCTATAATCCCAACACTTTGAGAAGCCAAGGTGAGCGGATCACCCGAGGTCAGGAGTTTGAGACCAGCCTGGCCAACGTGGTGAAACCCCGCCTCTAATGAAAACACAAAAATTAACTGGGCATGGTGGCTGGCGCCTGTAATCCCAGCTACTCGGGGGTCTGAGGCGGAGAGTCGCTTGAACCTGGGGGGCGGGTGTTGTAGTGAGCCAAGATCGCGCCACATCACTCCAGCCTGGGCGACGGAGCAAAACTCTGTCTCAAAAACAAACAAACAAACAAAAAACAAAGAGGGAGGGGGGAGGGAATACAGATTGATTAAAACTACCGATTGGTTAGTGTCCTCTCTACCTTGCTAATGAATGCATTCATTTAATTCAGAATTCATTCATTCAATTCATAATTCAGTTCCCCCTGAGAAAAAAAATATTCACTTGTCATTAAAATCTTTCTGTATCTTACTGATTTCAGATAGAAGTTAAATTTCACCTTAATAGACACAAAAGAACTAGTTAAACTGACAAAAACTAATAAACGTTTGCTCAAATTTACTGAGAGAGTCATGGGTACTTCATATAATAGTCACATTCTACCAGTTTTAAGTAAAATAAATAAGGAAACAATCTTAACTCCATCGCCTACTGGAAGGGACGTGCCCCCGCTCCCAGGTGAGTGGGACCCTGCTCTCTGGGCGGGTTGCGCCGCTGTCTCTGGCACCTCTTGTTGGCAGCGTCGCCGTTGCAGGCACAGGGCAGGCATTGGGGAGCGGGCAGCGGGCCAGGCCCAGGCGACTCCTTTGCCAGGGGCTGGGCAGGTGTGGAGAGGGGCGGAGCGGTGCCGCCCTGGGCGAAGGAGCCTCCCGCTCTGGACGGTTCGCCGCCCCTGCCCCAGAAAGGCGCTGCAGGATCTGGGTGGGGAAGGGGAGGGACGAGGGAACACAGGCCAGGCCAGGTGGCCCCTTAGACCTGGGTGATGCAGGAGGGGCTGTGGGAGACCAGAGAGGACCCGAAGCAGAAACCGGGAACTGATACCTCTGGCTGAATATTTGTCCTCTTGCTGAAGTTTGAAAGTCAGTTATTTCATTAAAGTTTAATTTTATTATAAAAATAGCAACTATTAAAAATTCCCTGTAGTCACTAGAATGATAAATTTTGGTGCAGTTTCAGCATAACACTCTAATTATTCAAATTGCGGCCATGTTTCAAAATATATGCCATATATTTTTATGGCATCCACCCCTGTGTCCCTGTGTCCCGCATCCGCCTCTGTGTCCCTGCTGGCTCAGGAAACGAGCTTCTTCCTCCTTCCGCAGACTCGAATCAGGCCATCCTCCCTCCTGCACCTGAGGCTGTCATGGGGACAGCCTGCCCTCGAATAGCCGGAGAACGCCCGGCCTGTGCCCTTTGCTCGGCCTGGTGTCCTGGCTCGTGCCCCTCAGAGCTCCGCACAAAGCAGTGTGACAGGTGTGGAAGGACCCAGCACCAGGCAGCGGTGAGCGGATGGATGCTCCAGGGATGTGGGGCCGCTGGCAGTCAAGAACCCATTGCCAAATTCCATGGCATAATTTTGGATATTTTTCCCTTATATTTTTGTGTAAGGCTTTCAGACTTACACATTTTGAGTTTTAAAAAATATATAGTATAAACTACAATTCTGACTTCTATATTTTACATGTTGATAGCAAATCTTCATACCGTTTTTGTGTTAAAGGGGGCTATTATTCCCTCTCCATAGTTTGGCCTTTGCACCCTTGTTGAAGATCATTTTGACCATATATACAAGGTTTTGTGGAGAGAGGGGTCTCTATTATTTTCTATGTCTACACGTCTTGATTTAATACATTTCTTTTTAGAATTTCTCCTTTTTACTTTTTGAGACAGGTTCTCTGTCATCCAGGCTGGGGTGCACTGGTGCGACCATGGCTCACTGCAGCCTTGCTCTCCCAGGCTTAAAGAATCCTCTCACTTCAGCCTCTGGAATAGCTGAGACTACAGGTTCATGTCACATTGCCAGGTTAATTTTAATTTTAATTTTTTTTTAGCGATGGATGTTCTCACTAGGATGTCCAGTGTGGTTTGAACTCCTGGGTTCAAGCAATCCTCCTACCTGAGCCTCACAAAGTGCTGAGGTTACAGGTGTAAGCCATAGAACCTGGCCGCAAAATACCACATTTGAAAAGAGTTCAACAGCACTGCAATTAGTTTTTGATTTAAAAATTGTGAGGGCTCCACAATTGACATTATTTTACAAGTTTAATTGGCTATTTTCAATCTTGAGATTTCATATGTTTTAGAATTTTGTATTTCTGCAAGTAAATATTGTTATGATTTATATAGCTATTGCATTTAATCTGTGATTGATTTCATTAGTATAGACTTAAGAATATTGTTTTCTAATTTATGAATATGGGATATCTTTTCAATTGTCTAATCTATAAATATAGAATATCTTCCCCATTGTTTGTGACTTTTCTTCAGCAACATCTTGTAACTTCTAGTATACTAGTCTTACATCTCTTTGCTTGTTTATTCCAAAGTATATTCTTCTTAATGCTATTTTCAATGGAATTTTAAAAACTTGGATTGTACCGTGTAATGAAGAGAAATACACTTAATTTTGTATTCTGCAATTTTGCTAAATGCAACTATTAGTTCTAACAGGAATTGTTTTCAGTGTATAGGATTTTTTTGTATATAACATCATATCATAAGTAACAGGTAATTTTACTTCTTCCTTTAGAATGTGGATCTTTTCTTTTCTTCATTGCCTAGTTGTTTTGCCAGGACTTTCACTGCTATTTTTGAATAGATGTGGCAACAGTGAATATCTTGCCTTATTATTAATCTTAGAGGATAAACTTTCCACACTTCAGAATTCACTATAATATTAGTGATGATTGTTTTTGTTTTTTTTGTTTTTGTTGTTGTTGTTGTTTTTGTTTTTCTGAGATAGGATCTTGCGCTGTCAACCAGGCTGGAGTGCAGTGGCATGATCTGGGCTCACTGCAACCTCCACCTCCCGAGTTCAAGCTATTCTCATGCCTCAGCCTCCCTGGTAGCTGGGACTACAGGCACACACCACAACGTCAAGCTAATGTTAATATTTTTTGTAGAGACAGGGATTCACCATGTTGGTCAGGCTGGTCTGGAACTCCTGACCTAAAATCATCCACCCACCTCAGCCACCCAAACTGCTGGGACTATAGGCATGAGCTGTTGAACCCAGTTGGTGATGAGTTATTTACATATCTTTTGCTATGTTAGTTTCCTTTTATTTCTAGTTTATTGAGTGTTTTTTTAACCTTGAAAGATGATTAATACTGTCAGTTGACTTTTCTGCATTATTTGAGATGATTGTGTGGTTTATATCTTTTACTCTGTTAATATGATATATTAAATTGATTGATTTAAACTCTCATTCCAATATAGCCAAATAGGAAGAGCTCTGGTCTACAGCTCCCAGTGTGATCAATGCAAGATGGGTGATTTCTGCATTTCCAACTGAGCTACATGATTCATCTCATTGGGACTGATTGGACAGTGAGCTCATCCCATGGAGGGTGAGCTGAAGCAGGGCAGGGCATCAACTCACCCAGGAAGTGCAAGGAGTTGGGGGATTTTCCTTTCCTAGCCAAGGGAAGGCATGACAGACTGTACCTGAAAAAACAGGACACTCTTGCCCAAATACTGCACTTTTCACACAGTCTTAGCAACTGGCAGACCAGGAGATTCTCTCCTGTGCCTGATTCATTGGGTCCCACACCCATAGAGCCTTGCTTACTGCCAGTGCAGCAGTCTGAGATTAACCTTCATGCTGCAGCTGAGCAGATGGAGGTGAATCCACAATTTTTGAGGTTTGAGAAGGTAAACAAAGTGGTCAGGAAGCTTGAACAGGGTAGAGCCACTCACAGCTCAGCAAGGCCTACTGCCTTTATAAACTCCACCTCTGTGGGCAGGGCATAGCTGAATAAAAGGCAGCAGAAACCTCTGCAGACTTAAACCTCCCATCTGACAGCTCTGAAGAGAGCAGTGGTTCTCCTGGCATGGTGTTTGTGCTCTGAGAATGGACATACTGCCTCCTCAAATGGGTCCCTGAACCCCGTATAGCCTAACTGGGAGACACCTCATAGTAAGGGCCAACAGACACCTCATACAGGTGGGAGACCCTCTTCAACGAAGCTTCCAGGGAAGGATCAAGCAGCAGTATTTGCTGTTCTGCAGCCTTCTCTGTTGATACCCAGGCAAACAGGGTCTGGAGTGGACCTCCAGCAAACTCCAACAGACCTGCAGCTGAGGGACCTGACTGTTAGAAGGAAAACTAACAAACAGAAAGGAATAGCATCAACATAAACAAAAAGACATCCACACCAAAACCCCATCTGTAGGTTACCAACATCAGATACCAAAGGTAGATAAAACCACAAAGATGGGAAGAAACCAGAGCAGAAAAGCTGAAAATCCCAAAAACCAGAGCACCTCTTTTCTTCCAAAGGATTGCAGCTCCTCACCAGCAATGGAACAAAGCTGGAGGGAGAGTGACTTTGACGAGTTGACAGAAGGAGGCTTCAGAAGGCTGGTAATAACAAACTTCTCCAAGCTAAAAGAGCATGTTCAAACACATTGCAAGGAAGCTAAAAACCTTGAAAAAAGGTCAGACAATGGCTAACTAGAATAAACAGTGTAGAGAATACCTTAAATGAACTTATGGAGCTGATAACCATGGCACAAGAACTTTGTGACACATGTACAAGCTTCAATAGCTGATTCAATCCAGTGGAAGAAAGGATATCAGTGATCGAAGATCAAATTAATAAAATAAAGTGAGAAGACAAGTTTAGAGTAAAAAGAGTGAAAAGAAATGAACAAAGCCTCCAGAAAAAATGGGACTATGTGAAAAGACCAAATCTACGTTTGCTTGATGTACCTAAATGTGACAGAGAGAATGGAACCAAGTTGGAAAACACTCCTTAGGATGTTATTCAGGAGAATTTTCCCAATGTAGCAAGGCAGGCCAGCATTCAAATTCAGGAAATACAGACAACACCACAAAGATACTTCTGGATAAGAGCAACCCCAAGATACTAATTGTCAGATTCACCAGGGTTGAAATGAAGGAAAAAATGTTAAGGGCAGACAGAGAGAAAGGTCGGGTTACCCGCAAGGGAAACCCAACAGACTAACAGCAGATCTCTCAGCAGAAACCCTAGAAGCCAGAAGAGAGTGGGGGTCAATATTCAACATTCTTAAAGATAAGAATTTTCAGCCCAGAATTTCATATCCAGCTAAACTAAGCTTCATAAGTGAGGGAGAAATAAAATCCTTTACAGACAAGCAAATGCTGAGAGATTTTGAGACCACCTGGCCCACCTTAAAAGAGCTCCTGAAGGAAGCACTAAGCATGGAAAGGAACTACCGGTACCAGCCACTGCAAAAAATATGCCAAATTGTAAAGACCATCAATACTATGAAGAAGCTGCATCAATTAACAGGAAAAACAGTGAGCTAACATAACAATGACAGGATCAAATTCACACATAACAGTATTGACCTTAAATGTAAATGGGCTAAATGACTCAATAAAAAGACATAGACTGTCAAATTGGATAAAGAGTCAAGACCCGTCAGTGTGCTGTACTCAGGAGACCCATCTCACATGCAGAGACACACATAGGCTCAAAATAAAGGGATGGAGGAAGATCTACCAAGCAAATGGAAAGCAAAAAAAAAAATTAAAAATTAAAAAAAAGCAGGGGTTGCAATCCTAGTCTCTGATAAAACAGAATTTAAACCAACAAAGATCAAAAGACACAAAGAAGGCCATTACATAATGGTAAAAGGATCAATTCAGCAAGAAGCGCTAACTACCCTAAATATATATGCACTCAATACAGGAGCACCCAGATTCATAAAGTAAGTCCTTAGATACCTACAAACAGACTTAGACTCCCACACAATAATAATGGGAGACTTTAACACTCCACTGTCAATATTAGACAGATCAACAAGACAGAAGGTTAACAAGGATATACAGGACTTGAACTCAGCTCTGCACCAAGTGGACCTAATAGAAATTTACAGAATTCTCCACCCCATATCACCAGAATAAACATTCTTCTCAGCACCACATCGCACTTATTCTAAAATTGATCACATAATTGGAAGTAAGCACTCCTCATCAAATGTAAAAGAACAGACATCACAACAAACTGTCTCTCAGATCACAGTGCAATCAAATTAGAACTTAGAATTAAGAAACTCACTCAAAATGGCACAAACACATGGAAACAGAACAACCTGCTCCTGAATGGCTACTGGGCAAATAACGACATGAAGGCAAAAATAAAGATGTTCTTTGAAACCAGTGAGAACAAAGACAAAAAACACCAGAATCTCTGGGACACATTTAAGCAGGATGCAGAGGGAAATTTATAGCACTAAATGCCCACAAGAGAAAGGAGGAAAGGTCTAAAATCGACAACCCCACATCACAATTAAAAGAACTAGAGAAACAGGAGCAAACAAATTCAAAAACAAGCAAAAGGCAAGAAAGATCAGAGCAGAACTAAAGGAGATAGAGACACAAAAAACCCTTAAAAAATCAATGAATTTAGGAGCTGATTTTTTGAAAAGATCAACAAAATTGATAGACCACTAGCAAGACTAATAAAGAAGAAAAAAGACAGGAATCAAATAGACACAATAAAAAAATGATAAATGGTATATCATCACTGATCCCACAGAAATACAAACTACCATCAGAGAATACTATAAACTCCTCTACACAAATAAACTAGAAAATCTAGAAGAAATGGATAAATTCCTGGACACATACACCCTCCCAAGATTAAACCAGGAAGAAGTTGAATCTCTGAATAGACCAATAACAGGCTCTGAAAATTGAGGCAATAATTAATAGCATACCAACAGAAAAATATCCAGGACCAGATGGATTCACAGCTGAATCCTACCAGAGGTACAAAAAGGAGCTGGTACCATTCCTTCTGAAACTATTCCAACCAATAGAAAAAGAGGAAATCCTCCCTAATTCATTTTATGGGACCAGTATCATCCTGATACCAAACCCTGGCAGAGACAAAACAAAAAAAGAGAATTTTAGACCAATATCCTTGATGAACATCAATGTGAAAATCCTCAATAAAATACTGGCAAATGGAATCCAGCAGCACATCAAAAAGATTATCCACCACGATCAAGTAGTCTTCATCCCTGGAATGCAAGGCTGGTACAACATACACAAATTAATAAATGTAATCCATCATATAAACAGAATAAATGGCAAAAACCACATGACTGTCTCCATAGATATAGAAAAGGCCTTTGACAAAATTCAACAGTCTTTCCTGTAAAAGCTCTCAATAAACTACATATTGATGAAATGTATCTCAAAATAATAACAGCTATTTATGACAAACCCACAACCAATATCATACTAAATCAGTAAAACTGGAACCATGCCCTTTCAAAACTGACACAAAACAAGAATGCCCTCTCTCACATCTCCTATTCAAAATAGTGTTGGAAATCCTGGCCAGGGCAATCAGGCAAGAGAAAGAAACAAAGGTATTCAATTAGGAAGTCAAATTATCTCTGTTTGCAGATGACCTGATTGTATACTTAGAAAACCCCATCGTCTCAGCCCAAAATCTCCTTAAGCTGATAAGCAACTTTAGCAAAGTCTCAGGATAAGAAATCAATATGCAAAAATCACAAGAATTTCTATACACCAATAACAGACAAACAGAGAGCCAAATCATGAGTGAGCTCCCATTGACAATTGCTACAAAGAGAATAAAATACCTTGGAATACATCTTACAAGGGATGTGAAGGACCTCTTCAAGGAAAACTACAAATCACTGCTCAACGAAATAAAAGAGGACACAAACAAATGGAAGAACATTCCATGCTCATGGATAGGAATAACCAATATTGTGAAAATGGTCATACTGCCCTAGGTAATTTACAGATTCAATGCCATCCCCATCAAGCTATGAATGACTTTCTTCACAGAATTAGAAAATACTACTTTAAAGTTCATATGGAACCAAAAAAGAGCCCATATCGCCAAGACAATCTAAGCAAAAAGAACAAAGCCGGAGGCATCACACTATCTGACTTCAATCTATACTACAAGGCTACAGTAATCAAAGAGCATGGTACTGATATCAAAACAGATCTATAGACCAATGGAACAGAACAGAGGCCTCAGAAATAACACCACACATCTACAACCATCTGATCTTTGAAAAACCTGACAAAAACAAGCAATGGAGAAAGGATTCCCGATTTAATAAATGGTGCTGGGAAAACTGGCTAGCCATAGGTATAAAGCTGAAACTTGATCCCTTCCTTACACCTTATACACAAATTAATTCAACAGGGATTAAAGACTTAAATGTTAGGCCTAAAACCATAAAAACCCTAGAAGAAATCCTAGGCTACATCATTCAGGTCATAGGCCTGGGCAAAGATTTCATGACTAAAATACCAAAAGCAATGGCAACAAAAGCCAGAATAGACAAATCAGATCTAATTAAACTAAAGCGCTTCTGCACAGTAAGAGAAACTACCAACAGCGTGAATAGACAACCTACAGAATGGGAGAAAATTGTTGGCAATCTATCCATCTGACAAAGGGCTAATATCCAGAATCTACAAAAAACTTAAACAAATTTACAAGAAGAAAACACCATCAAAAATTGGGCAAAGGATATGGACAGACGCTTCTCAAAAGAAGACATCTATGCAGCCAACAGAAACATGAGAAAATGCTCATCATCACTGGTCATCAGAGAAATGCAAATCAAAACCACAGTGAGATACAATCTCACGCCAGTTAGAATGGCGATTATTTGAAAGTCAGGAAACAACAGATGCTGGAGAGGATGTGGAAAAATAGGAAGGCTTTTACACTGTTGGTGGGATTGCAAATGAGTTCCACCATTGTGGAAGACAGTGTGGCCATTCCTCCAGGATCTAGAACTAGAAATACCATCTGACCCAGCAATCCTATTACTGGGCATATACCCAAAGGATAATAAATCATGCCACTATAAAGACACATGCACATGTATGTTTATTGCAGCACTATTCACAATAGCAAAGACTTGGAACCAACCCAAATGTCCATCAATGATAGAACTGATTAAGAAAACGCAGCACATATACACCATGGAATAGTACACAGCCATAAAAACAGATGAGTTTTTGTCCTTTGCGGGGACTTGGATGAAGCCAGAAACCATCATTTTCAGCAAACTATCACAAGGACAGATAACCAAACACCACATGTTCTCACTCATAGGTGGGAATTTACCAATGAGAACACTTGGACACAAGGCAGGTAACATCACACAATGGGGCCTGTCAGGGGCTGGAGGGCTAGAGGAGAGAGAGCAGTAGGAGAAATATCTAATGTAAATGATGAGTTGATGGGTGCAGCAAAACAACATGGCACATGTAAACCTATGTAACAAACCTGCATGTTGTCCACATGTACCCTAGAACTTAAAGTATAATAAAAAATAAAAAACAAATAGATTGATTTACACGTGTTGAACAATACTTTCATTGGAGAGATAACTCCTTCTTCGTCATGGTGTATAATCCTTGCAATATGTTATTGAATTTGGTGTTCTAATGTTCCGAGGAGAATTTTTACATCAATAGTCAACAGGAAAATTGATTTGTAGTTGTATTTTTTTTTCTCCTTAGTGTCTTTGTGGGGTTTGGTGTTGTGTTAATGCTGGGCTCATAAAATAAGTTGGAAATTGTTTTATCTTTTTCATTTTTCTGAAGTAGTTTAAGAAGGGTTGGTGTTAACCCTGCTTTAACATTTTGAAAAAAATATGTATTTAATGAAGTGATCCGGGCCTGGGCTTTTTGAGGGGAGGTTGTTCTTACTACTTATATGCCTATTCAGATTCTTTTATGGTTTATTTTTAGTATAATCTATATTTCTAGACATTTGTCTATTTCTCTTAGCTTATCATATTTTTTGGCATATACTTGGAATTAAACTTTTATAATCTCTTCTTTTCCTACTTTTGTGGCATCAGTAGTAATAGCTCCTCTTTTATTTATGAATTTAATTATTTGAGGTATCTTCTTTTTTCTTTTAATCTGTTTGTCGGTTTTCTTAATCTTTTCAATAAAACCAAACTTTAATTGATTTTTCCATGGCTTTTAATTGTTATTTATTTTTAACTGCTGAAATTCTTTTTCTTTACTGATGTGTGGTTACATTTACTAGTTGATTTAGATGGATTTTTTAAATGCACACATTTACTACTACAATTGAATACAAGCTTTAGATGCATTCAATTATTTTGTTATGCTGTCTCCAGTTATGTTGAAATTTTCACTGTGATTTCTTCTTTAACCCATAATGTTGTTTAGGAGTTTGTTACTTGATTTTTATGTATTTGCAAATTTTTAAATTTTTCTTCTGGTATTCACTCCTAGTTCCATTCCATTTTAGTTGTAAATGATACTTCGTATGATTTTAATTTTCTTGAATTGATTTCTTTGTGGTCCGATTTGTGATATAGTCTCAAGAATGTTCCATGTGCGCACCAGGAGCATGTGCATTCTGTTGTTGAGAAGACCTTTTCTAAAAGTCTGTTGGATTTGGTTGAATCACTCCTTGCTCAATCCTCTGTCTTCATTTGGTCTGCCAGGTTGTCCTCTCCATTATTAAAGTCTCCTATCATTTTGGTGGTGATCTCTATTCCTCCCTTTATTTTTATTTATAATTTTGTTTTTTACACAGACGAACTGTTGCTATCTTGCCCAGGTTACTCTCAACTCCTGGGCTCAAGCCATCCTCCTGCCTCAGCCCCCGCCAAGATGCAGGGATTACAAGCAGGTGTGAGCCACGGTACTCAGCCTATTTCTCCTTTTAATTCTGTCATTATTTGTGTTATGTGTTTGGAATAGTTGCTGATACATGTGCATATTTTAATTATGATATCTTCTTGGAGATTTATTTTTATGATATAATGTCCTTGTTTGTCTTTATGACAGTTTTTTGCTTAAATTCTAATCATCTAATGTAAATGTGACCCACTTCGTTCTATTTTGGTTGCTATTTAGGATGATTTGGTTACCATATAGAATATAATTTTCCATCTCTGCACTTTCAGTCCATGTTTATCCTTAAACAAACAGAATTTATTTGATTTTATATTTTTATTTTTTCAGGGACCTTGTGTCTGTTATTGGAGAATTTAACATTGTTACATATAAGGTTATTATTTGCAGTTAAGGAGTTACTACTGCCGTTTTGTTAATTGTATTGTGTTTCTTTTGTATTTATTTTATTTCTTGCTATCTTCCTTTTTATCTAATTAGTTTTTTTACTAATATGTTTTTATTTCTTTTTCTTTTGTATACATTCTACGTGTATTATCTTTGTGATTACTATCCAGATTACATGAAACGTCTCAATGTTATAACAATCTAGTTTAATCTGATGTTATCTCCAGTAGCATATAAAAACTCCAGTCTTTTACTTGACTGTCTTTCCCAACACACAAGTTGTTCTTGATGTTACAAATTAGGCCTCTTTATATAATGTATTCTTTAACATATATGTAAAATATTTTTGTATATTTTGTGTCAAATTCTATAAGGGAATTAAAATTACTTACCAACATCACAATAATACAGGATGCTATATTTCTCTATATATTTGCTTTACAACAGAGCTTTACAGTATTGTATGGCTTTTTTGGTACTCTCATTTTTTAATCTCAGAGGACTTTCTAGCATTTCTTGAAGAACAAACTTAGTGGTCATAAACTCCTTCATAGTGGTCATAATAAAGGGTATTCAATTAGGGAAAGAAGAAGTAAAATTGTCCCTGTTTGCAGATGACATGATTGTATATCTAGAAAACCCCATGGTCTCAGCCCAAAATCTCCTTAAGCTGATAAGCAACTTCAGCAAAGTCTCAGGATACAAAATCAATGTACAAAAATCACAAGCATTCTTATACACCAATAACAGACAAACAGAGAGCCAAATCATGAGTGAATTCCCATTCACAATTGCTTCAGAGAGAATAAAATACTTAGGAATCCAACTTACAAGGTGTGTGAAGGACCTCTTCAAGGATAACTACAAACCACTGCTCAATGAAATAAAAGAGGATACAAACAAATGGAAGAATATTCCATGCTCATCGATAGGAAGAATCAATATCATGAAAATGGCCATACTGCCCAAGGTAATTGATAGATTCGATGCCATCCCCATCAAGCCACCAATGACTTTCTTCACAGAAATGGGAAAAAATACTTTAAAGTTCATATGGAACCAAAAAAGGGCCCACATCGCCAAGTCAATCCTAAGCCAAAAGAACAAAGCTGGAGGCATCACGTTACCTGACTTCAAACTATACTCCAAGGCTACAGTAACCAAAACAGCATGTTACTGGTACCAAAACAGAGATACAGACCAATGGAACAGAACAGAGCCCTCAGAAATAATGCTGCTTATCTACAACTATCTGATCTTTGACATACCTGACAAAAACAAGCAATGGGGAAAGTATTCCCTATTTAATAAAAGATGTTGGGAAAACTGGCTAGCCACATGTAGAAAGCTGAAACTGGGTACCTTCCTTACATCTTATAAAAAAATTAATTCAAGATGGATTAAAGACTTAAATATTAGATCTAATACCATAAAAACCATAGTAGAAAACCTAGGCAATACCATTCAGGACATAGGCATCGGCAAGGACTTTATGTGTAAAACACCAAAAGCAATGGCAACAAAAGCCAAAATTGACAAGTAGGTTCTAATTAAACTAAAGAGCTTCTGCACAGCAAAATAAACTACCATCAGAGTGAACAGGCAACCTACAGAATGGGGGAAAAATTTTCCAATCTACTCATCTGACAAAGGGCTAATATCCAGAATCTACAATGAACTCAAACAAATTTACAAGAAAACCCAAACAACCCCATCAAAAAGTGGGCGAAGGATGTGAACAGACACTTCTCAAAAGAAGACATTTATGCAGCCAAAAAACACATGAAAAAATGCTCATCATCACTGGCCATCAGAGAAATGCAAATCAAAACCACAATGAGATATCATCTCAAACCTGTTAGAATGGTGATCATTAAAAAGTCAGGAAACAACAGGTGCTGGAGAGGATGTGGAGAAATAGGAACACTTTTACACTGTTGGTGGGACTGTAAACTAGTTCAACCATTGTGGAAGTCAGTGTGGCGATTCCTCAGGGATCTAGAACTAGAAATACCATTTGACCCAGCCATCCCATTACTGGATATATACCCAAAGGACTACAAAACATGCTGCTATAAGGTCACATGCACACATATGTTTATTGCAGCACTATTCACAATAGCAAAGACTTGGAACCAACGCAAATGTCCAACAATGATAGACTGGATTAAGAAAATGTGGCACATATACACCATGGAATACTATGCAACCATAAAAAGTGATGAGTTCATGTCCTTTGCAGGGATTTGGAGGAAGCTGGAAACCATCATTCTCAGCAAACTATCACAAAGACAAAAACCCAAACACCACATGTTCTCACTCATAGGTGGGAATTGAACAATGAGAACACATGGACACAGGAAGGGGAGCATCACACACCAGGGCCTGTTGTGGGGTGGAGGGATGGGGGAGGGACAGCATTAGGAGATATTAATGCTAAATGACGAGTTAATGGGTGCAGCACAACAACATGGCACGTGTATACATATGTAACCAACCTGTGCGTTGTGCACATGTACCCTATAAATTAAAGTATAATAAAAAAAAGAAACAAGGAAAACAACTAATAAAAACTCTATACTGCCATTATTTTCAACTTTTTGTTGTTTCTCTTCATTCCCTATTTTACAGTCTATGTCTTGGAAATATGTTGTAGTTTTTATTGGTTTATTGTTTACTCTTTCTATTTGAGATTTTTGCACCCCATAATTACCATATTATAATATTCAGTGTTTTTACATGTGCTATTGCTAGTGAGTTCTGTACCTTCAGATGATTTCTTATTGCTCAATAACTTTTTTCTTTTAGGTTAAGATATCCCTTTAGCATTTCTTGTAGGACAGGTCTGGTGTTAAAGAAATCCCTCAGTTTTTGTTTGTTGGAAAAAGTTCTTTTTTTTCCATCAGGTTTAAAGGACGTTTTTGCCAGATATATTATTCTAAAGTAAAAGTCTTTTTTTTCCTTCAGCTTTTTTAATATGTCATGCCAATCTCTCAGCCTGTAAATTTTCCCCTGAAAAGTCTGCTGTCAGATGTATTGGAGTTCCACTGAATGTTATTTGTTTCTCTTCTCTCGATCCTTTTAAAATCATTTCTTTACCCTTAACCTTTGGGAGTTCAGTTAAGTGCCTTGAAGTGGTCTTCTTTGGGTTAAACCTGCTTTATGTTCTGTAACTTTCTGTGACTCGAATGTTGATATCAAATGTTGAGGAATTGCTTAATATTATTTAATATTATTTATTTAAATAAATGTTCAACTCATCTCTTTTTCTACCTCCTCTTTAAGGCCAATAACTCTTAGATTTGCTATTTTGAGGCTATTTTTTAAATTCTATAGGCATGCTTTACTTTTTATTCTTTTTTTTCTCCTCTGACTTTGTGTTTTTAAATAGTCTGGCTTCAAGTTCACTAAATCTATCTTCTCCTTGGTCAATTCTTTTAAGTAACTCTGATCCATTCTTCAGTATGACAATAGCATTTTAACTTCAGAATTTCTGCTTTATTCTTTTTATTTCAATCTCATTGTTAAATTTATCTGATAGGATTTTGAATTCCTTCTCTGTCTTATATTGTACATTTCTCTGAATTACCTCAACCAGCTATTTTGGATTTCCTGTATGAAATGTCACATATCTCTGTTTTTCCAGGATTTGTCCCTGGTGCTTTATTTAGCTTGTTTGGTGAGGTAATGTTTTCCTGGATGGCCTTGATACTTGTACATGTTCATCTGTATCTGGGCATTGAAGAGTTCAGTCTTTATTGTAGCTTTATTGTAGTCTTCACAGTCTGGGCTTGTTAGTGCCCATTATCTTTGGGAACACTTTCCAGGTATTCACAGAAACTTGGGTCCCAAACCCAATAGCAAAGTTGTTTATGCAAACACATAGAGGTACTGCCTTGGTTGCCTTGGATTCACATCAAGAAAAATTCTCTTGATTTATCAAGTAAAGACTCTTGTTCTCTTCCCTTACATTCTCTCAAATCAGCAGTCTTTCTTTCTGTGCTGAGACCTGTGAAGCTGGGGTTGGGGTAACATAAGCACTCCTGTGGCCACCACCACTGAGACTGTGCTGGTTCACACCTGAAGTAGGCACAGAACTTGGTCTCACGCAAGGCCCACTGCAAGCACTACTTGGCTACCATATAAGTTTATTCAAAGCCCTAGGACTCTGTGATTAATAGTTGGCAAAGACAGCCAGGTTTGTGTCTCTGCCTATAGGGTGGCAAGTTCCCCTAGCCATGAGTGGGTCCACAGATGCTACCTGGGAGCCAGAGATTAAAGCATAGGATCTTCAAAATTTTCCTGCTCTTCTATTTTATTGTAGCTAACCTGGCACTTAGGGAATAAGACAAAGTATTTTCTACTCTTCCTTCCCCTGTCTGCAGGCAGAAGAGCCTCTTCTATGACTTCCAACACTACTGGCCCATGGGGGGTTTCCACCAAATCATCATTTTCTCACTTAAAGCCCAAGGACTCTTTAATTAGCTTGTGATAAATTCTGCAATGCCTGGGACTCGACATTTGGCCCAGGGCAAGTGCAGAAATGCTGACCAAGAAGACTCTAGGCCTGGACTCAGGGACTGTAAGAATCCTCTTGGTGCTCTACCCCACTGTGGTTGAGCTGGCATATCAGGTGCAATGCAGTGGACCCTTTACTTTCCCCCCTGCTTTTCTCAAACAGAAGTCTTTCACCATAGGTACCACAACTAGAAATGTACTGGGTCACACCTGAAGTTAGCGCTTCTCAGAGTCCAATGCCCATGGTGTATTACCTGGTTGTCACTGTTTTTTATTCTGGGTACAGGGGTTCTTTAGTCAGCAGGTGATGAATTCTGCCAGGTCTTTACTGACATGGCAGCACTGAGTTTAATGAAAAGTCCTCCAGTCACTGTGCTCTCCCTCTCCCAAATTCACAGGTTTCTCTGTGTTTTGTGGCTGCTGCTAGGTGGGAGTGGGGGAGTGGTATTGTGAGCACTCCCTTAGCTTTTCTGGCTGCTGTCTCAGTAGACCCCATTCTCCCCACCCTCCACATTCCACTGGCTCTGAGTCCAGCTCAGAATATGAATTGCCTAATAATTGAAGTCCTTGTGGCCTAGACTGCCCTTAAGTTCTCTTAGAGTCCAATAGCATGTCAACTCATGATGGCAAGACTTCTAAAAATTCAAGCTCCCAACACTAAGATGGGAGGTTTTCCTCTTTCTAAGGCCAATACAAGTGCTCCCCCCATTGGCAGATGTCAGCTGAGTACAGTCTGGTTCTGCTTTTCACTGTGACAGGGTAGTACTGAGTTTATTGCAAAGCCTCACGAACTATGCTCTCCCTCTCCCAAACATACTATCTCTGCACGATGTAGCCACTACTGGTGGTTGAAAAAGAGGTGGCATCCGTGCTTCTAGACCATCTTTTATTTGTTTGTCTTCTCCAATGTCTGTTTCAGTGATATGAAGTTAATAGCAGGTACTGTGATTGCTCACCCAATTTTTGGTCCCTTTGACAGTGCTTCTTGAATGTAGTGAGTTGTGAAAATTTGGTGTTTTTGTGTGGTGGATGAGAATGTAGGCTTCTATTCTGCCCTCTTATTCTGTCTCTGCCTTAAATTTTTTTAGATTCAGGGAGTATATTTGCAGGTTTATTACATGGATATATTGTGTGATGCTGAACAATGTGGGATATAATAGATCCCATCACCTAGGCAGTAAGCATAGCACTCATAGTTTCTCACCCCCTGCCCTCCTCCTTCCCTCCTTCATCTAGTAGTTCTCAGTGTCTATTGCTGTCATCTTTATATTCATGAGTACCCCATGTTTAGATCCTTCTTATAGGCAAGAACATGTGGTATTTGGTTTTCTGTTCCTGTATTAATTTCCCTAGGATAATGGCCTCCAGACATATGCATGTTGCTGCACAGGACATGATTGTATTCTTTTTAATGTGTGCATAGTATTTTATGGTGTATATGTGGTACATATTTCTATCCAATTTATTGATTCACACATAAGTTAATTCCATGCCTTCCCTATTGTGAATAGCAATATGACGCATATACAAGTGCATGTGGGGTTTCTTTTTGTAGAATTTTTAATTTTCTTTTGGATATATACTCAGCAATGGAATTGCTGGTTGAATAGTACTTCTGTTTTAAATTCTTTGAAAAATCTCCAAACTGCTTTTCACAGTGGCTGAACTATTTACATTCTCACCAACAGTGTATAAGCATTTCATTTTCTCTGAAGTCTAACCAGAATTTGTTATTTTTTTTTACTTTTTAATAGTAGCCATTCTGACTAATATGAGATGGTATCTCACATTGATTTGCATTTCTCTGATGATTAGTGATGTTGAACATTAAGAAAACAACCCCATTAAAACATTGACAAGGGACATAAGCAGACACTTCTCAAAAGAAGACAAGCCGGGCACAGTGGCTCACGCCTGTAATCCCAGCACTTTGGGAGGCTGGGGTGGGAGGATCACAAGGTCAGGAGATCGAGACCATCCTGGCTAACACGGTGAAACCCTGTCTCTACAAAAAATACAAAAAATTAGCCGGGCGTGGTGGTGGGTGCCTGTAGTCCCAACTACTCGGGAGGCTGAGGCAGGAGAATGGCATGAACCCAGGAGGCAGAGCTTGCAGTGAGCCAAGATCGCACCACTGCACTCCAGCCTGCGCGACAGAGCGAGACTCCATCTCAAAAAAAAAAAAAAAAAATATATATATATATATATATATATATATATATATATATATATATATGGGATTCTTATTCTATCACAATAAGCTGCCTTTCCTTTGCAAATACAAAATCAAACCATTCGAAAAATCACTTTAATTGTAGGGATTGACAGTATGTTTTCCCTTCTCTATCTCCTTCCCTCTTTTGTGATTTTTTTTTCTGATCACTATGAATCCACTCAGCAGAGTAATCTCCATTCTTAATCTGTGTGAACTGTGGTGATGAGCTAGTCAGCTCTCTTAAAATCACTAACAAAAAAGTTTTAAATTTCCTAGTTAGTAATACATTTTTAGCATGCCACAAGATACTCTTAGAACAAGGACTTCTGGTCCAGGCATTACGGACTATGATGATTAGTTCTCTGGATTTCTATAAGCTTTGAAATTAAAAGGTAAAAATCTAAAATAAATTGGACTTCATACTATTTATACATTTATTGGGTTTGTTAATTATTCCATAGGAAAACAGATGAAAGGCTTTTGTAGAATTCAATTCTGCTTCACCTTATTTAGGGTTACAAGAAGGGAATTATATTGATGTAATTGACAGACTGAATTAACCTCAGTCATCACATGTGATTTTTCTAGAGTTTTTTTAATGGTGCTGACATTCTCTTCAATATGTCCATGCTTAGCTTGGGTTTCTGGGGGAGAGATGAGTAGCTAGTACTACCCATCTAAAACATAATGTTCATTAGTTGGAATAATAATATGATATGATAGTTTTCAAGATGATGCCCTCAGTTTCTTTCCTCCCTGCATGCACATGCTGCTCTTTACATTGACAGCTGGAGTCGAACCTCCAATTTCTTGAATCTGTGCTGGTCACAATGACTTGCTTTACCAATAGGATGGAGCAGAAGTTGTATTCTAGGACCTCCAAGGCTAGGTCTTAAGAAGCTTTGTAGTATTTGCCTGTGTGTCTTGGGACAAACTACCAAGTTGTGAGCACTCCAGATAGCATGGAGAGGTCAGATAGACATCACACTCAGCAGCCAATATGCACTGCCAGCCATATGAGTGACCCGTCTAGGCTCTTTAGTCTAGTGGAGGTTTCAGGTGAGTTCAGCAGCAGCCAACCAACAGCAACTGCAAGAAAGACTCCAAAAGAGAACTTTTGTAGTGCCCATCAACCCACAAAACCATGAGAAATAATATTATTTAAAATCACTGAACAAATAATAACAATAAACAATATTAAACAATAAATAATTCCTGAAGTTTTGGAATGGCTTACTATTCAGCAAGAGATAGCTAGAACAAGTACTAAATATTGCACAATACTGAATAAGTGTAAGTTTAGTTGTATAATATACTTCTACATTTTAAAGCCATTGACATTTCTGGAAAGAGTGCAAAAGTGAGCACTGATTAAATGGTTTCCAAGAGAAGTTGTCTGTTGTATCTCAACATCATCATTTACCAATGGGAGCTGCATTTTGTTTTTGGAAAATATATATTTTAATATTCATTGTAAAAAATATACTAACAATTTTTTAGAAAGGCATATGCTATTTTGAAAAAAAATTGAGCAAACCAGAGAAGTGTAAACTTTAAGGCTCTAATCATATTTATATGCTATTTAACCCACAAATCCAAAGTCTGATGACAAACATGTTTATCTAATACTGATATTTGGATAAATAAGTTAAACTAACAGTTTTCTATTTAAATGATAGGCCTTATAATTGGTATGATGTTGAGATGGCTGCAGTGCATGGGCTCATCACCATAATAATATTTTCTCTTTAACAGTTTTTTAGAATATTAAGAGAGAACCAGAGAGTCTAAAACTGGGTTACACAGCAGTAATAAAATCAGAGTGACACTTACTTTGCAGCAGCGGGACTGGAATTCTTGCTGTTGGGGTTGGTGGCAGCAAACTCAATTATGGGTGTCTCCTGCTTCATGTTTGGATGGTGTGTTGGAACATTTCCTGTTTAGAACTTTCTAACACTTCCTGACTAGAGCTGTTTAAAATAGAAACAAACCCCTCTGATTTTGAATTTAGCCTATGTATTGTTATAATTTGTTCGTATGTTTCTACTTTTTAGACTGTGGCTTTCTTGTAGACAGAAGTCGTATCTTACACCTCTTTTTCTTCAGCAGCAGTGTGCTTGGCACCGAGTTGAATTGTCAGGTTCGTTGAGTAAGTAAAGTAAAATTATACTAGAATTAAACTATTAAATTTATCAATTTTTCTCAGAAAATATATAGCTAAGTATGATGTATGAATCAATTCACTCACTGATTCAACAAACATTTTTTAAGTGACTACAGTATGCTATGAGCTAGGAATATGGCAGTAAACAAATCTCACCTTGTCTCAAACTTCAGTGGATCCAGGAGTCTCTAGAAGTTTAATTCTTGCTCAATCAGCAATTCCTTTTCACTGAAGACTTGACAAGAAGGTTTGAGAAGGCAAGAGTGTGTGAACTCAGCAGATGTTTGTGATGCACCTACTGTTTGCCAGAAGCTGTAGTGTCACAGGGTTTGCCTGTGTCTCCTAGGAAAGGTGAAATCTAAGGACAATATTTTAAACAACAAATAATGTCATGTATGCATTGTGATGGAGAGGGAAAGCGCTGGGTCCCAAGAGTATAAAAGGCACTAAGCCTAGCGTGGGGTCCAGGCGTCTCTGGCACAGTGCCTTCCTAGGTCATGGTTGTCCCTCCTTGTTGCTCCTGCTGTCTTCTTCAGTTAGATCTGCTTCTCTGCATTTCCTCATTTTACAGTGTGTGAGATGCAGTCATCTCTGAACAGGAATAGGCAACTGTGCACCTGTTACGCCATGCTTGATGCTCTGCATTGATGTACACTGGGCCCAGGTTTCCCTAGTGGACTGCTTGGGCCGTTCTTGTCATCTGGCTCTGAAGTCTTTGTTCACAGAGGTGCACTTGCCAGATGGGGAAGCCAGAGATCTGGGGTCCTCTGATGAGGCCACTCTCACCCTGCTTATATTCCCTGACATACCTAACAGATGAAGCTCAGGTGGGCGATGCACCTCAGGCCACAGTGTGGACTGTTGTAACCAAGCGAGTTATAGAGGAACGCCACACTTTGAGACAAATTAAGGAGTCCTTTATTAGCCGGCGACCGAGGGCAGCTAACGCTCAAAATTCTCTTGGTCCTGAGGAAGGGGCTGGTTTTGTTTTTATTCTGTGGTCTAAATATGTGAGGGGAAGTTTAACTGAAACAATTTTTACAGAAGCAGAGCTGGCAAATAGTTAAAAAATTAATTGGTTACAAAAGCAGTTACAAAACAAATAAACAGTTCCAGGTGCAGGGGCTTAAACTATCACAAAAAGAGACATGCAGGGGTTTTGCGTGACATTCACCGAGCGCGTCCCCAGGAGCTGCTGGTGCAGCTTGCCTCAATATCTTATCAGTAAGTGCATTCCTGGACGTGCTTTGAGTCAGTTTACACTAGTTATGCCCTTAAGGGAGGGAGGTAATGGGGGCTGCACTTAAAGAAACTAAAATGGAGTCTCTCCGGCTCTCTCTCCTCTAGGAGAGAGTCACTCAGGTTAAAACAAGGTAGGGGATCACAGGACCATGTACAATTCTTCAAACTCCAGCTTCAACTCTTTCTAACTGTTCTCTTAGGACAGTATATTTAGATCGGAATAAATGAAAGTAATGTTATTAGGAGATAAGATAAAAATCTATCCCATTTGTAAAAAGGGAAGTAGATTATTTGTGAACTGTAATACTTTTTTTAGTGAAGAATCACCTTAAAACTTGGAACCTGGATACAAGATAATTCCTTCATTCTGCAAAAGTTTAGTAGCAAACTATATGCCAGGACTGTGTTAAGTACTAGGGATACATGGTTGACTATATAGTATAAGATGCCTTGGAGTGTCAGATAGTTTCATATAAATGGCTTATGCAGTATATAGACAGTGTGGTAAAAAGAGACTACTGAGATGCACAGAGTACAGACAATAAAGCATCTTCGAATGGTAGATAAATGTGTTTGGACTTTTCACTCAGGGCTGTTGAAGTTTTTGAAGGTCAGTGGTCTCAGAGTTTTGGTGTTTTCAAGCCCTGCTAAGTACTTTGTTTCTAGCTGATGATTGGCCACCATTACTGATCATCTATTGGCTCTGTCTGATTCAGCAATCCCACCACTGAGTATTTATGCAAAGGAAAAGAAATCAATGTATCAGAAAGATAACTGTACTTGTGTATTTTTTGCAACACTATTCACAGTAGCACAGATATAAAATCAACCTAATGTCCATCAACAAATGACTGGAGAAAGAAAATGTAGAAAATATACACAATGAAATACTATTCAGGCATAAAAAACAATAGAATCATAACTTTTGCAGACACATGGATGGAACTGGAGGCCATTGTTGTAAGTGAAGAAAGCCAGACATGGAGTAAACATCGTATTTTATCACTCATAAGCGGGTGCTAAAAGATGTGTAGATATTGACGTAGAGAGTGTAATGATAAGGGAGACTCAGCAGGGTGAGGGGATGGAAGGGGTGAACAGTGAGAAATTACTTAATGGGTACAATGTGCGTTATTCTGGTGATGGATACCTAAAAGCCCTGACTTCACCACTATGCCATCCATGCTTACAGCAAAATTGTACTTGGAACCCTTAAATTTAAACACAAAAAGTCTTAGACCTCTCTCTCTTCCCTCATAAGACTCAGAGCTCAGTGATCCCCTTCGATCTCCTCAGCCTGCTGAGTTTTGATTTTCCTACCTAAAATGATTTTGGGCAGAGACAAGGGAGTGTTTCAGCAAGATGTTCTCAGGCACACACTTCTAAAGAAACATAGGAGGCTCTTCTAGTGGCCTTTATCTAGTCACTGCTTTAAGCAAGGAATAAAACATCTGTGGCTAAAATTCGTAAAACTGTGTTTCCCACCCACCCTTCAGACCTGACAGAAGAGATTTTAGGACTTTAAGGGAACAGCTTTTTCCTGACCCAAAAGGGCACAGTGGTGCAAAGGCCAACGTCACGTAAGTACCTTTTCCCCATCTGTAAAATAACTTTCAGATAGTATTCCCACAGCTGGAATCAGTACAATGTTTTGACTGAGGTATTGGAAAAGCCTATGAGCTCATTATCATTTGAACATATGAGTAATGGAAAATTTAGGCAGAATTTTATTTGAAAGGATTATTTATGCAATTTTTAATTAACTGATTTATATTGCGGTTATTTCAAACAATAAAAATCAGGTCATTGTGTTGTAAGCTAGAAATATGTACAATAACACATGGTATTGATTATCTCACATAACGAATTGAAGATTAAAGCAAAATAATTTATCTTAGGAAATTTTGTGACAGTTTCTCTTTCACTTTGCTTTAATAATGACTTCAAACTGTTGCACATATATAGAGAACTCCTGACTAAAGAGAATTTTTTTGACTATTGTGCTATGTTTCTGTAACTTTTTAAGATCTAGAGGAACATACATTTAGTCTCAGTTGGCCAGCTAAATGTTATGGAGTCAGCTTCCGTGTTATGTGCTGAGCGTTGAAGGAATGGTGGAGACAAGGCTGCTGCCCTCGCAGAGTCTACGGAGAAAACCTGATGAAGTGTGGCAGGGAACATGCTGGGAGCATCCCAGGATGCTAAAAGCCCACACAGATGGAACACCTGCCTTAGAACCGGGGAGGGTCAGACAAGGAGAGGTGTCAGGAAAAACAAGGGAAGTTTAATCTGCAGGAATAGAAACACACTTGAGAAATCCATGGGGAATGAAAAGAGAATGGCTGAGCAGCAGCAGATTGTCAAAAAGGAAATCAAGAAGGAGCAGCCAAAGAGGTTGATGGAGAACCAGGAGAAAGAAGGTGACACTGAAGCCAAGGGAAGGAAAGTGTTTCAACTTTTCTGGGAAAAAATGACATGCTCTGTCTTAACCTTGCTGTTTCATGAGTCATATAGCCACATTCCAGGTTCTGAGAAGTCCAGCACAAAAGATGTTTCTTTTAGTTTGCTTAACCCAGCATTTGCCAGAATAATCTGGGCTCAGTGTGAGTGTGTGTGCGTGTGTGTGCAAGTGTGTTCTACTAATATCTCACTGAGGGTAGTGCTCTATACAACATAATTTTTAAAATACTGGTTATATCCATCTTTTTGTTCAGCTGCAGCACTTACAAAGGTCAACTTTGATCATGTGCCTTCGTTACTAAAGGAAACAAAACAAACTAATGAATAAATCCCACCCGGCAGTGGCTCCTCACTACCTGTAGGATGGAGCCCACCTGGCTTGGCCTGAGTGCCCTGTGCTGACCTGGCCGTGCTGTCTTCTGCCTGCTGCTTTGCCTCCCCTTTCCTCCTGAAGAAGGTAGAGATCCTCTGAGCTTTGGCCTGTCTGGAACATGTGTCCTTCCCCTCATGTGGCCCATGTTTTCCTGAGTCCACTTTAATCTCGTTTAAGGGTATAGAACTTCCCTTAAAGCTTTTGGTCCGGTCTCACTCTGTGTGCTGTCTTCCTGCCCCTTCTACAATGTACATACTTTACTGATACATTAATTATGCTATACCAGCCGAGGTTTTTACTTCTATATCATTTTATATCATCATCTTTTTTCTTAGAGCTTAGTTCACTTATTTCTTCAGTCTTTCCACAATATAATTGCATGTCATATAATTTCATATTTATTTTCATTGGTGTTTATATATCTTTTCTGTAAAAATGGAGGCTTTCTAAATAGATCTTCATTAGTGTTGGAAGAACAAGGTTTTAAGTCTCGGTCTCAGCCAAAAGGTGTTTCCCGCATTACCAGGAGGGAAAGAAACACTTGCATTGTTGCATTAGATATTCTTACAGAGAAAGAGAACCATGTGTAATGGAAAATTGTGAACTTTGCCTCAGGGAGAACAGGTTGATTCACTGAGAAAGTTTGAATTGGTTTAGAAAGCATAGTTCTGAGTTTTCTAGAAGGACAAAAGTTAGAGTAGAGCATAAGAAGTAATGCCCATATCGAAAAATTAGAAATATCTCAAATTAACAACCTAATATCACAACTGAAAGAATTAGAGAAGCAAGAAGAACTCAACCACAAAGCTTATAGAAGACAAGAAATAACTAAAATCAGAGCTGAATAGAAAGAAACTGAGACAAGAAAAAAGGTTCGAAAGATCACTTAATCAAGGTTTTTTGAAAAAATTAATAACATAGGGCACTAGATAGACTAATAAAGAAGAAAAGAGAGAAGATTCAAATAAACAAAATTAGAAATGATGAAGGGAATGTTACCACTGGCCCCAGAGAAATAAAAATAACAACCAGCAACTACTATGAGCACCTCTGTACACACAAACTAGAAACCCTAGAAGAGATTAATAAATTCCTGGACACATATACTCTCTCAAGGCTGAACCAGGAAGAAATTCAGTCTCTGAGCAGACCAATTATGAGCTCCAAAAATTGAATCCGTAACAAATAGCCTATCAACTCCCCAAAAAAGCCCAGGACCTGATAGATTAACAAATTTTAACACATGTACAAAGAAGAGCCAGTACCAGTCCTACTGAAACTATTTCAAGAAATAGAGGAGGAGGGACTCTTCCCCAACTTGTTCTATGAGGCCAGAAACATCCTGATACCAAAGCCTGGCAATGACACAACAAAAAAAGAAAACTTAAGGCCAGTATCCTTGATGAACATCCATTCAATAATCCACAACAAAATACTTGCAAACTGAATCTAGCAACACATCAAAAGGCTAATTCACCATAGTGAAGTAAGCTTCTTCCCTGGAATGGAAGGTTGGTCCATCATGGGCAAATCAATAAAATGTGATTCATAACATAAATAAAACTAAAGATAAGAACCACGTGATTGTCTCAACAGATGCAGAAAAGGCTTTCAGTAAAATTCAACAAAGCTTCAGTTAAAAATTCTCAATTAAATGAGGTATCGAAGGAACATACCTCAAAATAATAAAGGCCACCTATGACAAACTCACAGCCAACATTATACTAAATGGGCAAAATCTGGAAGCATCCTCCTTGAAACCCACACAAGACAAGGATGCCCTCTCTCACTACTCCTATTCAACATAGTATTAGAAGTCCTTTCTGGAGCAAACAGACAAGAGAAAGAAATAAAGGGTATTTAAATAGAAAGAGAAGTCCAACTACCTCTGTTTGCAGACAACATAATTCTCTATCTAAACCCTATAGTTGTGACCCAAAACTCCTTAAGCTGATAAACAACTTCCACAAAGTTTCAGGACACAAAATCAATGTACAAAATTTGCTAGCATTCCTATTCACCAAGAAGAGCCAAACTACGAGCCAAATCAGAGAGGCAATTTTATTCACAATTTCCACAAAAAGAATAAAGTACGTATGAATACAGCTAACCAGGGAGGTGAAAAATCTCTACAATGAAAATTACAAAACACTGCTCAAAGAAGTCAGAGAAGACACAAATAAATGAAAAATCATTCCATGTTAATGGGAGAAAGAATTAATATCATTTAAATGGTTGTACTGTCCAAAGCTATTCCTATTAAACTACCAATGACATGCTTCATGGAAGTAGAAAAAAGCTATTTAAAAATTCATATAGAACCAAGAAAGAACCTAAGTAGCCAAGGCAATCCTAAGCAAAAAGAACAAAGCTTGAGGCATCACATTACCCGACTTCAAACTATGCTACAGCACTATAATAACCAAAACAGCATGGTACTAGTACAAAAACAGACACATACACCAGTGGAACAGAATAGAGAGGTTAGAAGTAAGACCACATACCTACAACTATCTAATCTTTGACAAAGCTGGCAAAAACAAGCAATGGGGAAAAGATTCCCTATTCAATAAATGGTGCTGGGATAACTGGCTAGCCATATGCAGAAGATTGAAGGTGGACTTCTTCCTTATACCATACACAAAAATGAACTCAAGATGGATTAAATAGTTAAATGTAAAACCCAAAAGTATAAAAGCTCTGGAAGACAACCTAGACAATACCATCCTGGACATAGAAAGAGGCAAAGATTTCATGATAAAGACACCAAAAACAACAAATAAAACTATTGACAAGTGGGATCTAATTAAACTTAAAAGCTTCTGCTCCGCAAAAGAAATTATCAATAGAGTGAACAAACAACCTATAGAATGAGGAAAAAATATTTACAAACTATGTATCTGACAAAGATCTAATATTCAATATGAGGAACTTAAATTTACAAGAGAAAAACAAAAAAACCCTATTAAAATGTGGCCAAAGCCCTGACTTCTGAATGGCACTTCTGGACCCAGCCAGGGACTGAGGGATCTCACTGCCCTAAAGGAAAGAACACAGGCCTGTCTGGCTTTGCCACCTGCTAATTGTAGAGACCAAAGGCCTTGAGTGAACATAGGCAGTCGTCAGAAAGTGCATGCAGCAGGACTTGAGCAAGACCCGTGCTGTGCTAGCTTCAGGTCTGATCCAGGACAGTCATAGTGGTGGTGGCCAGGGGTGCTTGTGTCTTTCTTATCCCAGCTTTAGGTGGCTTAGAACAGAGAGAAAGACTCTGTATCTTTGAGAGAAAATAATGGTAGGGAAAAAGAGTCTCTGGCTAGTAAACCAGAAAATTCTCCTGGATTTTGTTGAAGGCTGTCAAGGTGGTACTTCTCTGAGTCTGGAAGAGTTACAGCATTATTGGGTATAAGGTCCCCCATAAAGCAGATATGGCTTAGACCACAACACCCAACTCTTTTCAAATATGTGAAAAGCCTTCCCAAGAAAGACAGCTACAAATAAGCCCAGACAATGAAGACTACAATAAATACTCACCTTTTCTCTCTTTAAATTTTATTTCTTAAACCTCTCATATAGTACTGCATGCCCAAGATTTTAATGTCCAGACACTGAAGAACACCTACTAGCATCAACACCATCCAGGAAAACATGACTTCACCAAGTGAACTAAATAAGGCACTGGGGACAAATCCTGGAGAAAAAGAGATATGTGATGTTTCAGATGGAGAATTCAAAAGAGCTGTATTTAAAAAAAAAAAACTGAAAGAAATTTAAGATAACAAAGTAAAGAAATTCCAAATTTTATCAGCTAAACTCAACAAAGAGATTGGAATAGTTACAGCAAATTAAGCAGAAATTCTGAGCTGAAAAATGCAATTGGCATGCTGAAGAATGCATTAGAGCCATGTAATAGCAGAATGGATCAAGCGAAGAAATAGTGAGCTTGAAGACAGGCTCTTTGAAAATACATATAAGAAACAAAAGAAAAAGAATAAAAACAACAAATCATGCCGACAGGATCTAGAAAATAGCCTCACAAAGACAGATCTAAGAGTTATTTGTTTTAAAGAAGATGTAGAGAAAGAGGCAGGGGAGGATCCAGAAAATAGCCTCAGAAAGACAGATCTAAGAGTTATTGGTTTTAAAGAAGATGTAGAGAAAGGGGCAGGGGTAGAAAAATTTATTCAAAGAGATAATAACAGAGAACTTTCCAAACCTAGAGAAAGATATCCATATCCAACTACAAAAATGTTATAGAACATTAAGCAGATTTAACCCAAAAAAGACTACTTCAAAGCATTCAACAACCGATCTTCCAATAATCAAACATAAAGAAAAGTTCTAAAGGAGGAAAGAGAAAAGAACAAATAACATACTGGGGAGCTCCAACACGTCTGGCAGCAGACTTTACAGTGGAAACTCTACTGGCCAGGAGAGAGAAGCAATAAATATTTAAAGTACTAAAGGAAAAAAACTTTTACCTTAGAATAGAATTTACAGTGAAAATTTTCTTCAAATAAAAAGAATACTGACTTTTTCAGACAAACAAAAGCTGAAGTACTTTATGAATACCATACCTGTCCTAAAGGAATGCTAAAGGGAGTACTTCAATCAGGAAGAAAAGGACATTAACGAGCAATAAATGATCACCTAAAAGTAAAAAAAAATCCTCACTGCTAATAGGATACAAAACAAAACAGAATATTATAACACTATAGATGGGTGTTGTGTAAACTACTCTTATTCAAGGTAGGAATACTAAATAATATCCAATCAAAAGTAATAACTACGACAACATTTCAAGACATAGCACAATAAAATATAAATAGAAACAACAAAAAGTTAAAAAGTTAAGGGATGAGCACGACCCGTCCTGAGCCGGCAGATGTGGTGGAAGCTCCGGAGCTCGGGAGCTCACGGAAGGACTGGAACGTGGACGGAAAGGAGGCCGCCCCTACAGCCGGAAGTCTGGGAAGGGGACAAAGGCCTCCGGCGCCCCCCAGCAACAGCAGGGCGGCGCCACATTGGTCCCGCGCCAGGCCTGGCCGCCGGTGACTGCGGGACTCTCTGGGAGGCCGGCGGTGCTCGGGTGTAGAGGGAGGCAGCTGCCCGGGGGCACGGGCGAGCGCCTCTGGGGGTCCCGGATCCGAGACCCGCGGCCCTGGGGTGGCGGTGACTCCTGGAGTCGTGCGGGCGTGGCTGGGCCGGGCTCTTGGGGCAGCCAGGCGCCGCTGCTGGCATCTAGGCCACACCACCCTGAACGGGCCCTCTCGCCTCTGATCTGTTGAAGCTAAGCAGGGTAGGGCCTGGTTAGTACTTGGATGGGATTCCGCCTGGTAATAGCGGGTACCATAGGCTTTCGGCTCCCCGCTCCCTCCCTCTTTCCCCCTTTTGTCTCCGTGCTTCCCAACTGCCCCCCGCCTCTGCTACCCCTTGACCACCCCCGCGCCCCAGCCGAAGCCCAGGACCTCGTCCTGAAGATCCGCCGCTGCAGCACCGCCAGGCAGCAGCATCCCACCTTTTCCGACTCGCCGCAGCCCCACCAGGAGCCCGGCTCCAACCCTGGCGCGACGGGACCCACCCCGAGGGCGAAGGCGCGGGTTCCCTGAGGTCCCGGGTGTCTTCACGCTCCCCGGACTCCCAGGCAATTCTATTCATTCTTCCAGCGACGCGGCAACCGTGCAAGCCGGGGGAAGGGGCGGGCAGGGACAGCGGGTCCCACAGACCCCAGCGAACACCTCCGCTCCAGAACCCGTGGGCTGCTTTCCCCAGGGGAAGGACATTGTCTTCGCCAGCCACGAGGAAATCCGTCCCTGTGCACCCGCTTTCCCAATGCCACAGACTTCGTGTGAACTCCAGTCCTGAGGACAGGAGAGAGATCCAGGTCTCGCCCCGTGGACACGCTCGGTGCCACTGCTTCCAGCAGACAAACCAGCACACTCTACAAATCTCGGGGCCCACGGCACCAAGGAGACAGAAAGAAGCAAACAAAGGAAGGACCTTCTGAAACGCACCCCCAAAGCAACCAACCAATTCAAGAAAAAAAAAACACACACGTCTCAGGGCTCCGTTGGTTTTCCTGGGTGGGGGTCCCTGACCCCCTGTTCTAGCCCGGCCCAAGCACCCTCCACCCCACCCCGGCCTGCTGAAAGGTGCCCTGTCTACCTAAGCAGAGCCTCCCTCTCCAAGGCTCTGTCGCTGTCGCTCTACAACTCCCTCACTCTCTCCCTTTCTCTACTTCCTCCTCCACTTCGCTCTCTACTGTGGGGCTGTCTCTTCCCCCCTCTGTCTCGCCTCCCCCTTCTCTGTCTCTCTCTCTATCGCTGTCTCTCTGTCCCTCTGGTTCTATTTCTCCATCCCTCTCTCCCTTGCTCTCCTTCTGTAGCAGGAGGAGCTGCAGACAAAACCCCTCAGACACCGAGTTGTAGAAGGGAGGGCTTTATTCAGCTGGGAGCATTGGCAGACTCACATCTCCAAAAACCTAGCTCTCTGAGTAAGCAATTCCTGTCCCTCTTAAAGGCTTACAACTCTAAGGGGGTCCGTGTGAGGGGGTCGTGATGGATTGAGGAAGCAGAGGGTACGTGACTGGGGGCTGCATGCACAGGTAATAAGATCAGAACAAAACAGGACAGGGATTTTCACAGTGCTTTTCTATACAATGTCTGTAATCTATAGATAACATAATCGAGTAGGTCAGGGGTCGATCTTTAACTACCAGGCCCAGGGTGTGGCGCAGGGCTGTCTGCCTGTGGATTTCATTTCTGCCTTTTAGATTTTACTTCTTTCTTTGGAGGCAGAAATTGGGCATAAGACAATATGAGGGGTGGTCTCCCTTCAAGCTCTCTGTGTCTGTGTCTTTGTGTGTCCGTGTGTGTGTGCCCGGGTGTGGTGTGTGTGTCCGTGTGTGTGTGTCTGCGCGTGTGCACCCGTGTGTATCCGTGTGTGTGTCAGGGTGGGTTTGCTCGTGGTAGTGGTGGGGTGTGTCTGGGTGTCCGTCAGCCCCTCTTTCCCGGGATGAGGCTGCCGGGGCTCTAGTGCTAGTACGGGGCAAAGCAGAGCCTTCCTGCCCCGTTGGCCACAGCAGGTCCTCGTCGGAACAAGCGACGATGGTGTGGGCGTTGTGAGAAAAAGGGCCCGCGGGGCTGGGCCGGCTGTTAGCCCCTGGGCAGCCCTGGCGGCTCTGGGTGTGTGGGGCAAGAGGGGGCCTTGCAGGAGGGGCGGCCAGGAATCCAAAATAATTTTTCCGCTGCAAGGCGGAGGACCGGAGGGTACCCGAGGACCCTGGGCCCTGGGCCCTGACGCCTCGGAGCACACCCCGTCCTGAGCGGGCCCCAGGTGTTGGAAGCTCTGGAGCTCGAGAGCCTGGGGAAGGCCTGGAGTGTCAGTGAGAGGGTGGCCGCATGGAGAGTCCAGAGCCCTGGCAGGGGATGGAGGCCTCTGGTGCCGCGTCGGTCTGGCGCGTGGTCTGGCCACCAGCGACAGCGGGACGCTCTGGGAGGTAGGCAGAAAGCGCAGCGCGGTGACTAGTGGTGCTTGGGCGTAGAGGGGGAGAGCAGCCCGGCCACGGGCAAGCGGCTCCGGGGTGCCTGATCCCAGCCTCGCGGCCCCGGGTTGCCAGCCAGGCGCCACTGCCATTGTCTACGGCCATACCACCCGGAAAATGAGAGAGACCCAAGCCGCGGCCCGTGGGCACGCTCAGCGCCACTGCTCCTGCCACAGTGACGGGTGCACTCTACAACTTTCAGGGCCCACAGCACCAAGAGGACAGGGAGGAGCCAACAAAGGAATGATGCTACGAAATGCACCCCCAAGGCCACCAACCAATCCAAGTAAAAACACGTATCAGGGCTCCGTTGATTTTCCCGCAGGGGCGGCCCTGCCCCCCTGTTCCAGCCCGGCCCAGTCACCCTCCACCCTACCCTGGCCAAAGGGGACCCTGTCTACCAGATAGAGCCTCCCTCTCCAAGGCTCTGTTGCTCTCCCTCTGTAGCTCCCTCACCCTTTCCCTTTCTCTACTTCCTTCTCCACCTTGCTCTCTCTCTCTCTCTCAATCTCCCCAGTTCTTCTCTGTCTCTCTCTCGATGGCTGTTTCTCTCTCTCCTTCCGTTTCTATCTCTCCATCCCTCTATCCCTTGCTCTCCTTCAAGTTGTCTGTGTCTTTGTGTGTCTGTGTGTGTGCTTGTGTTCCCACGCGTGCGCCCCTGTGCGTCTGTGTGTTTGGGAGTAGGTTTGCCAGTGATTGTGGTGGGGAGTGTCTGGATGTCCATCAGTACCTTTGTCCCGGGATCAGGCTGCCAACTCTATTGCCAGCGCGTGGGTGTCACAGTTGCTGTGATAGTCTCACACACGCAGGTGTGTGGATCTTGTTCATTTTCTCGTAGACAATGAGAGCAAAACCACAGAGAAAAGAAACATCCCGTACATCACAGCCTGACGATGCATTCTTGTTTCCTGCAAAATGGGGAGTCTCCAATATAGCCTGTTTGAAAACTGGAAAGCAGAGCACCGACATGATGCTGGTCTTCCACGCATTCCTGGAAGTTTCCGGGGCCCCACAGAGCTCGGGAAACAAACAGTCAACATGGTCACGCTTTCGGGGGGCAGAAACTTGAGCAACAGGCACCTTTGCAGAGGGCAAAGAACGTGGAATCCAGAATCACGCTTCAGTTGGCCTCAGTGTGACTCCCGTGTGGATGAGACTATCCGCCTCGAGCTCTGTTGCAGGGCTCAATGTGGGGATATGTCATCTGTGAACCATGTGGATGAAAAGCAGACAACCACCTGAGTCTCAACTCATTGCTTTCTGGGGAATTCGCTCATTCCTTCGGAAATGGAATTGGTCTGAATTTCTCCGGAATGAAGTAACCCAGGCTGGCGAACCAGAGGGCCGCTGATCACCCCGCTGGCCAACGGGGCTGTGGGCCCAGCACTTAGCCCGCAATGGGAACCCAACATTTTCCCAGAGTGCTGGGTCCTGTTGGCTCTGGAGGCATAAGACCGTTTTTGTCTCTGCCTTCTGTTCTCTCCTTCTTGCTCCTTTTGTCCCTCGGTCCATCCTTCCCTCTGTTCTTCCCTCCCTCCCCCGGGTTTTTCCTCCCTTTCTCCCTCCCTCTTTCTCTCCCTTCCGGGGTCCCTCCTTCCACCCATCCTCTCCTAGCTCCATCCTTCCATCTCACTCTTTCTCCGTTCCTGTCCTCATCTCTGCCTGCCTTCCCTTTTGCCTGGAATGGGCAGCACCCCGGTTTGCACGGGGTCTCAGGTCTACATTTAGTTGCAAGGCCCTCCATGGTGCTGGCAAGGAGGTTGATGGGACACGGGTTGGCAAGTGATGGTGAGCGAAGAGGCAGAGGAGTCGAGCCGCAGAAAGGAGAACTGGCCTGGCTTCTGCCCCGGCCCAGTGTTTCGCGGACTGAGGTCTCCGCCAACCCGACTGAAGAACGCGGGGAAAAAGGGATGAGAGCTCCGCCTGGGCTAGTCAGAAAACCCAGGCTGCTGCCTGGAAACCCGCGTATGCGCAGTAGACAGCCCACCTCCCGGTACCTGGACCGGCCCTGGGATCCCCGGGATGCTCAGGAATTCTTTCTTGTCATTCTTGACAGCCCTCCTCTGTGTGGAGTCTCTCGCTGGACCTGGAACTCAGGGATCCTAGGCAGGTCAGCTGGAAGGGAAGACACGCCTCTCCATACCAAGCCTGAGGTTCACCGCGAAAGAGAGGCCGCCGCCCTGCCCCCACCCCGCCCCAACCCCGCTCCAACCTGCTCCTCCAGAAGAGCCCTGTGTTCTTCCTGGCTGAGGAGTGGTTCCAGCAAAGCGTGCTCTTCCACGTCCTTCCGCTCTCCTAGTGGCGCCGGATCTAGGAAAGATTGAGCCTTTTGCTGAAACTTTGGGGTTGACAGGAGCTCATCTAACAGGCTGGAGGTGAGTGCAGATGAGAGCCCCGGCTCCTGGAGCTGTTGGGAGGCGCCTGGATGGCTGGCATCTGTGCTTGACGCGGAGGCCTCCGGGGTCGCGAGCTCCGGAGGTGGAGGTGCCCCGTCTTCGGGTTCCTACGCCGCCCTGGCGACCTGGGGCTCCAGCCCCACCACGTACTCCGGTGGGACGTGGGTGGCGCAAGCACACCTTGCCCCTGTGACTCAGCTTGAGGGGGCCCAAGCTGTCCCACTGAGCACGCGCCCAGAAGGACGTCGCGCTGCGGGTTCTGGTCTTCCTGTCATTTGTTGGGGTGCGGAGACTACCAGGGAGTCTGAGGATGGGAAAGCCCCAGTTCCGGAGGAGCCAGGGCAGCGAACACAAAGCCCCGCATGCCCGGGCAGGTTGGGAGAGTCCTTCTGCCTGCGCAGCCTGGCTGGTTTGGAGCAGAGGGATGGCCCTTGCTGCCTGGCTCACAAAAGCCCCCTGTGGGAGAGCCCCAGGCGCGCAGGGCATGTGGGTTGCGGGAAGCGCGGTTCCCCATGCCCCGGTGTGGGTGAACTTGATAGAGGAGGGAGGAGGGTGACACCCACCGGGGGTGCTAATTAGTAACCACTGTGGCTTCAAAGAACTCAAATGAAAGGAAGACTTGTATGTCTCTCACTTTAAGTCCAGAGCTAGAAATGATTAAGCTTAGTGAAGATGTAGAATTTTCATAGCTAGAGAGAAGTCAATGCTTGGCTTCAAAACTTCTTTGAGGACCACTGCAGCTGGTGACTTTAAGTTACAGCCAGTGCTCATTGACCACTCTGAAAATCTCAGGACCCTTAAGAGTTATGCAAAATCTGTTCTTTCTGTGCTCTAGAAATGGAACATCACTGTCTGGATGACAGCACATCTGTTAATAGCATGGTTTACTGAATATATTAATCCCACTATTGACACCCACTGCTCAGAAAAAAAAAAAAATTCCTTTAAAAAGACTGTTGCTTGACCAGGCATAGTGGCTCACACCTGTAATCCCTGCACTTTGGGAGGCCGAGGATCACCTGAGGTCAGGAGTTCAAGACCAGCCTGGCCAAAATGATGAAACCCCATCTCTACTAAAAATACAAAAACATTAGCCAGGCATGGTGGTAGTACCTGTAATTTCAGCCACTCGGGAGGCTGAGGCAGAAGAATGGCTTGAACCCTGGGGGCGGAGGTTGCAGTGAGCCGAGACCGCACCACTGCACTCAAGCCTGGGCAACAAGAGTGAAACTACGTCAAACAAAAAAATAAAAAGAAGGAAAGAAAAAGAAAAAAGTAAAGAAAAAGAAAAAAGAAAAAGATTGCTGCTTATTGACAATTCACCTAGCTATCCAGAAGCTTAGCTGGAGATGTACTTGGAAATTAATGTTATTTTCATGACTGCTAATACAAGATTTACCTTCAGCCTGTGGATCAAGGAGTGGTTTTGACTTTCAAGTGTTTTTGTTAATTAATAAATGCATTTTGTAAAGGTATAGCTGTCATAGATAGTGATTTCTTTGATGAATCTGGATAAACTGAATTGAAAACCTTTTGGAAAGGATTCACCATTAATCCTTTCATGATATTTGAACCTCCTCCCGTGAATCACAAATGTCCTTAATAGCAATCCTTAAGTGCCATTAAGGACATTTGTGATTGATGGGAGGAGGTTGAAATATTAACATTAACAGGAGTTTGGAAGAAGTTGATTCCAGCCCTCATGGATGACTTTGAGGGCTCAGGATGTCAGTGGAGGAAGTCCCTGCAGATGTGGTAGAAATTGCAAGACAGCTAGAATTAGAATTAGGGCCTTAAGGTGAGATGAAATTGCTGTAAACTCATGATGAAACTTGAACAAATAGGGAGTTGCTTCTTATAGACCAGCAAAGAAAATATTTTCTTGAGATGGAATATAATCCAGGTGGAGATGCTATAAACATTGTTAAAATGACAACAAAGGATTTAGAATATTCCATAAACCTAGTTGATAAAGCAGCAGCAGGGTTTGAGAGGGTTTACTCCAATTTTGAAAGAAGTTCTACTGTTGATAAAACGGTGCCAAACAGCATCACATGCTACAGGGAAATCTTTTGTGAAAGGAACAAACTTCATTGTTTGAAGAAATTGACACAGGCATCCAACTTTCAGCAGCCCCCACACTGATTAGCCAGCAGTCATCAATATAGAGGCAAGACCCTCACCAGGAAAAAGATCATGACTTGGTAAGGCTCAGATATTCATTAGCATTTTTTAGCACTGACGTATTTTAACTTAAGGTTTGTACACAGTTTTTTAGACATGCTATTAATTACTAATTATTAATTATTAAATGCTCATTAGACTACAATATAGTTTTAAGCATAACTTTTATAAGCACTGGGAAACAAAATGTTTATGCAACTAACTTGATTGTAACATTTGCCTTATTGCAGTGGTCTGGAACCAAACCCACACTATCTCTGACATGTGCTTGTAGGTTTTTGGTTGTAACATTTGCCTTATTGTAGTGGTCTGGAACCAAACCCACACTATCTCTGAGGTGTGCTTGTAGGTTTTTGGTTGTAACATTTCCCTTGTTGCAGTTGTCTGGAACCAAACCCACAATATCTCTGAGTATGCTTGTAGGTTTTTGGTTGTTCTTTGTTTTGAGATGGGGTTTCGCTCTGTCGCCCAGGCCAGAGTGCAGTGGCATGATCACAGCTCACTGCAGCCTCCAACTGCTGGGTCAAGTAATTTTTCTACCACAGCCTGCTGAGTAGCTGGGACTACAGGCATGCAGCACTACGCCTGGCTATTTTTTTAAATACTTTTTTTGTGGAGACGGGATCTCACTATGTTGCCCAGCTCGTCTTGAACTCTGGGGCTCAAGCAATCCAGCCACTTCAGCCTCCCAAAGTGCAGCCATTACAGGCTTGAGACACTGTACCCAGCTTGTCTGCAGTTCTTAAAACAAAAACGGCCAGGTGCGGTGTCTGACGCCTATAATCCTAGCACTTTGGGAGGCCAAGGCAGGTGGATCACAATGTCAGGAGTTTGAGACCAGCCTGACCAAGATGGTGAACCCAGTCTCTACTAAAAATAGAAAAATTAGCCGGGCGCAGTGGCGGGCACCTGTAGTCCCAGCTACTCGGGAGGCTGAGGCAGGAGAATCGCTTGAACCCAGGAGGCGGAAGTTGAAGTAAGCCGAGATCGTGCCACTGCTCTCCCGCCTTGCGACAGAGCAAGACTCCATCAAAAAAAAAAAGTAATTTAAAAGATTAAAAGTTAAGATAGATTTTTACAAATGTATATGTCTACCATTACAGTATCATACAGAATGGTTTTACTGCCGTGAAGATTCTCTGTGCTCTGTGTATCCATCTCTTCCTTCCCCTTGGTCCATGGCAACCACTGATCTTTCTACTGTTCCCATAGTTTCACCGTTTCCAGAACGTCATATAATTGGAATCGAACAGTACGTAGACTTTTCGGATTGGCTTCTTCTTTTAGCAATATGCATTTAAGTTTCCTCCATGTATTTTTTTGTGGCTTGATAGTTCATCTCCTGTTAGCAGTGAATAATATCCCGTTGCCATTATGCTTTTGTCAAGACTCAGAACGTACAACGTGAAGAGTAAACGTGAATGTTCACTGTAAGCTTTGAGTGATAATGAAGGGTCAAGGTAGGTTCCTGGTTGTCACAGGTGTGCTCCTGTGAGGCAGGAAGCTGTAGTGGGGAGGCTGTGTGTGGGGAAAGGGACATAGGAGAAGTCTGTACTCTCTGCTCCGTTTAGCTGTGAACCTGCACTTCTCTAAAAAATAAAATTAGTTAACATTAAAAGCAAAAAATTAGAAAAATTAAAACATTACAATGTGTCATATAGTTTTCAAATCACAAGACAGGAAAAGACATAATAAAAGAAACTATAGAAAACAACAAAGATAGGAACAAAACATCAGTAATAGAAGGCAGAAGACAGAAACGTGGAGCCAAACACATTAATTTATTTTAATCATTATTTATACTCATTTATACTAATTTATATTGATTTAACATATTAATTCTGACTAAATGGCATTAAGGGAGGTTTGAGGAATTTGCATGTCACATTCTGGATGAGAGGACTCAATAATATTAGCTCTTTAGTTTTCTGTAAAGCATTTAAAAATATGCTCAAATTCCAATAAAAATTCCAAGAAAAATATTTTTGAACAAGAACATGTGATTTTAAATCCATATATTGAACATACACACAATGAGAGCCAATATTATAAAATTTACTATAAGATATTTTAGATTATTGTCACTATTCAAAATTAAATTTGAAATGGCACAAAAATAAACACATTAATGAAAGGGAATTAAAAACACAGAAATTGAGTGTAATTTTATCTAGTAACAGGGTAACATTTTAAACCCACAAAACAGAGCGATTGTTCCAATTATGGTATTAAAATATTGGGTAATGATTTGAGAATATAAAATGAAAGAATTGAATCATTGTCCCACACCTTACATAAAAGTTAATTCCAGTATTAAATGTAAAAAAAGAGAGAGAGAGAAAAGAAAATTAGATGTGTGTGTGTTTTATGACCTTGAGAATGAATGTCTTCTAAAATCAAAATTTCAAACAGAAACCATATAAAAAGGAATAAACCTAATGTACCTAAAATGTAAATTCTTACATATTTCAACACCACGCAAATAGCACAAAACACACTGGGGACATTTTTACAACAATTATGTTACATGAAAGTTAAAATCCTTATGACATATACAATGTATAAAACAGTATTATTACCACTATTATTAATACCATTATGATTACCTGGTCTTCCCACGCACCAGTCCTCTTCTGGTTCCCTGTGGTGAAACAGAGCCCTCCCTCTCTGGCCACAGTGAGGGATCCAGCAGGAAAACTGCCTAAGCCCTCAGAGGGTGTGAGCCAAGCCAGGACATCACATTCCCTCCTGCAAAGGCTCAGATACCCACTCACGACAGAGATTTGGTCCCTCTCTGGAAAAGCTGTGTAAAAATTATTGCAGAAACTTGTTTCTTATGTTCCCAGACACATGGAGAAAGCTGGTCTGGAAGACTGATGTCCACATGCTAAGAGAAGCAATCACTCATAACATACACACTGCACACACCACACCATGTGCACACGCACACACCCCCCACACACAGACACCACACAAACAGCACACACACCATGTGCACACGTGAAGGGGTGGCCTGCCCCTCCACACTTGTGGGCGTTTCTCATCGGGTGGAACAAGACACTTGAGAAAAGAAAGAGACACAGAGACAAAGTATAGAGAAAGAAAAGTGGGCCCAGGGGAACGGCGCTCAGCATAAGGAGGACCCGCGCCGGCACCAGTCTCTGAGTTTCCTTAATATTTATTGATCATTATCGGGCATTTCTCTGAGAGGGGGATGTGGCAGGACAATAGGGTAATAGTGGAGAGAGGGTCAGCAGGAAAACATATGAACAAATGTCTCTGCATCATAAACAAGGTAAAGAAAAAAGTACTGTGTTTTTGATGTTCATATAAACATCTCAATGCCTTAAAGAGCAGTATTGTTGCCAGCATGTCCCACCTCCAGCCCAAAGGAGGTTTTCCCCTATCTCAGTAGATGGAATATACAATTGGGCTTTACACCCAGACATTCCATTGCCCAGGGAGGAGCAGGAGACAGATGCCTTCCTCTTATCTCAACTGTAAAGAGGCATTCCTCTTTTATTAATCCTCCCCAGAACAGACCATTTATCGGTGTCAGGCTGGGGGACAGTCAGGTCTTTCCCTTCCCACGAGGCCATATTTCAGACTATCACATGGGGAGAAACCTTGGACAATACCTGGCTTTCCTAGGCAGAGGTCCCTGTGGCCTTCCGCAGTGTTTTGTGTCTCTGGGTACTTCAGAGTAGGGAGTGGTGATGACTTAACAAGCATGCTGCCTTCAAGCATTCATTTAACAAAGCTCATCCTGCACAGCCCTTAATCCATTTAACCTTGACTCGACACAGCACATGTTTCTGTGAGCACAGGGTTAGGGGTAGGGTTACAGATTAACAGCCTCTCAAGGCAGAAGAATTTTTCTTAGTACAGAACAAAATGGAGTCTCTTATGTCTACTTCTTTCTACATAGACACAGTAACAGTCTGATTTCTTTCTTTTCCCCACACACACGCATACACATCCCACACACAGGCACACACACCCCAGACACCACACACACTGCACACACACCATGTGCGCACACACACACCACACACAGACACCACACACACTGCACATAAGCATCTGCACATGCACACGCCCCAGACACCACACACACTGCACACACCACACCATGTGCACAGGCACACACCCCATACAGACACCACACACAATGCACATACACCACACAGACACCACACCCACTGCACACACCACACCCACTGCACACACCACACCATGTGCACACACACACAACTCAGACACCATACACACTGCACATACACCATGAGCACATGAACACATATCACACAGACACCACACACTGCACACACACCATGTGCACAAACACACCACATATTGCACACACATGTGCACATGCACACACCACAGACACCACAAACTGCACACACACCATGGGCACACACACCACACACACACTGTACACACACCATGTGCACGCATACACACCCCACACAGACACCACACTGCACGCACACATCATGTGCACACGCACACACCCCACAGACCACACACCGCACACACCACGCCATGTGTACACACACCCCACACACAGACACCACACACTGCACACACCCCACCACACTGCAAATGCCACACCATGTGTACATGTGCACACCACATACACGCCACACACACCGTGTACACAAGCACACATGCGCCACACATACACTACAAGGCACCACACACACTGCACACAGCACACCATGCATGCACGCACACACACGCCCACACACCACACACACTGCACACACACCATGTACACACGCACACACACCACACACAGACATCACACACACTGCACACACACCATGTATACATGCACACACACCCACACCACACACACTGCACACACACCACGTGCACATGCACACACACCACAGACACCACACATTGCACACACACACCATGTGCACACGCACACACACCACAGACACCACACATTGCACACACACCATGTGCACACGCACACACCCACACACACACACCACACACACTGCACACAGACCAGGTGCACATACACACACCCCAGATACACCACACCATGTGCACACACACACCCCAGACACCACACACACTGCACACACACCATGTGCACATGCACGCACATCCCCACACCACACACTGCACAATGTGCACACACGCATACCCCCCACACACTGCACACACTACACCACACACACGAATCTACTACACACACAACATACACATACAGCACCACACACACCCCATACTCCCCACACACATCAAACACACACCCCACACATACTCCCCACACACTGCACACGTATATATAGCACCACACACACAGAGCACACACATCACATACACACAACACACACACTGTGCACACACACACCACACATTCTACACTCATCACACATCAAACACTACAGTGCACACACACCCAGCACCATACATACACACACATCACATACACCACACACTGCACACACACATATCACACGCACAACACACCACACATAGTATACACACACCACACACACATACACCACAAACACGGCACATATACACACCATGCACCACCCACAAACTACACACAGTATACACACATAACACCCACAATACACACCACACACATACATACCCCATGAACCTACTACACACACAGACCACATACACACACCATACATACACATCATACGCATACACCTGCGCACACCTCACAGCATACATACAATCCTCACTTTTAGAAATTAATTTGGCTTTTAAGGGGCCTGGATAGTAAAGTATTTTATTGGCGTTTGAATGAACCAAGAAAATGCATATAAATACACATGCGTAACTATAAGGGCAAAAGTAGTACTTTCGAAATCACAACATTAGATTAAACAATGTAAATTTTTAATTGTTTTTAAAAAATCAAGTCTTTCTCATCTTACTAGAAACTATTTACCAGAGTAAATAAGCTTCTTACTGAGGTCAAAAGACTTTCTGGAAAAACTTCTCCTTGATGAAATTACACTTAAAACATCACTTCCATCGTGAAGTATTTAAGATGTTCCTGGTCCTTTTCCTGTTATGTGGAATCATCAATTCAAATTTTAAAAGTGACTTTGAGATGTTTTTCATCTATTATTTTAAAAATGTTGAAGGTGTTTTTAATTCTGCCTTCAACAGAGATGGACACACTCTGATTATGATGTAAAACTGAACACGTTACTCTGACAGGCTTTCTTTTCTGCAGCTCAGCTACCATCATTATTAATAAGGATTGAATGCTTTTACTCCTTGCACAATCTGTATTCCCTGCTTTATAAAGAACAGAAATCTAATTCTCACTATGAAGGCAGATAAAAGTAATCCCTTCAACCTATAGATGAATCATTTACCAAAGCACTCAGACTTTAAATGGCATTTATCAAATGTGTCTACATTTCTACGCAGATTCATAGAAATAACATGTAGTTTAAATCATTGCACATTTTATGCTTTTAATGAGTTGTGATGGTCATTAGTATTTTTATCACATTTCCCCAAAGGTAGGCTAATTACTGTTATTATTTTCAGCTAGAAATATAAAATGTATTTTCTATTTTTGATGACTTTGAAACATAATCCTTGCAATATAATATCTGTGGAAAGCATGAAAGTAATATTCAAACAGTAGGCATTTTTTCCAGAATGAAAATTTCCTCTACAATGACATTCACCTTTTTTTCCCTGATGGGCAAATAAAAGTCAACATTTCTAACATTGCTGGATGTCATTTACATTAAACTTGCCTCAGCATCAGGTGTTGCAGAAACTGGACAAAAGGCCACAAGGTACACACTACACACACACACACACACACACACAAAACTTGTATTATTATACTTATCTAAGTGTCTAAAGAGGTGGATAAATATATTAGATTGCTCCAGAAGAAGGATTTTTATGGGGCCTATTGGAAAGTATGACTACAGTTTGAGTGAGATGTCTGTAAGAGATTCAATTTGGCCACTAATAGAGTATCCAATTTTAAAAATACCGACAGAAGGCTCATGAGATAGAAATTTTCACCTAGATCTATTGGAAATATGCTACTAGATTCTGTAATAAAAAGACTGGTGCGGTAATTCTAAAACACATCTGATATCTAAACCTTTGTTTGTTTTTTACCTGAAATCCTTATGAGGGTGATTGTGTATGTCAATTTGAATCTTCCCATCAACAAGATAAATAAATACTTGAATAAATAGCCAGGCTGCCTGGATAAATTAGCTCACCTTTTCTATATTTTGAGGGCAGTGCTTCTCCTCCTTTGACAGACACAAGATTCACCCGGGGATCCCTTGCAATGAAAAACCATAGACCACACTTTGACTAGCTTGGATAAGGAGCCAGAGCATTGAAATGAGTGTGTAGGTGACTGTGCTAAGATTCTGCTGCTCATTGGGGCACTGGCTCACCATATAAACAAAGCTTAGGACCTCTAGTCCTTGCTGGAAAAGAAATACACATACATAGGATGTGACTGTGCATATGGAATATCTGTTGTGTTCTGGACATTGTGCTAGACAACAGAGATAAGAAGTCAAATAATCCCTTGTCTCTATCGGAAAAGAGCTTCCTAAACACTGGCTTTTGAGGTCTTTGAAACTAGATTCACTTTCAGATTTGATTATTATATTTATGATTTGATATATTCATTGAACCCCATGATATAAGTTTTCTAGAATCTGCTAGAATAATTGACTTTGCTCTCAGCATTATGAAGCCACTGGGGCACATAAGTAATTCATTTATGTTTCTATTTAACCAGACAGGAACAACTTGAGCTACTTTTCTAGCCACTTTCGTTTAGAGCTGTTTTTGTTTGTTATTTTTGTTTGTTTGTTTTTGAGACGGGTCTCACTCTGTCACCTAGGCTGGAATGCAGTGGCGTGATCAGAGCTCACTGCAGCCTCTACCTTCTGGACTCAAGCAATCCTCTCACCTCAGCCTCCTGAAAAGCTGGGACCACAGGCTCATACCACCATACTCAGCTCATTAGAAATATATATTTTTTTTGTTGAGACGGTTTTTCCATGTTTCCTGGACTTGTCTCCAACTCTTGAACTTAAGCAATCTGCCTGACTCAGCCTCCTAAAGTGTAGAGCTGTGTTTTCAGTCTTTTTTGAGCTGTTTTACAATCCAATTTTGAATTGGTAAGTTTGGATTCATTCTGACATTTACAGATTTAACATCCTACTTCACAAGATGCTCATAGCCTTAATCCATTACAGCCAATGACTCATCCATCTCTGCTCATAGCCTTGATCCATTATTGTAGCCACCTCGTCCATCTCTGCTCATAGCCTAAAGTAATAGAAGCCAGAGGGAAGAAATGGAAGCCAACGTGAGTCCAGAACACACATTTTATAAGAGTATAAGAAATATAAAAATAGCAAAGTATATCGTGAAGTTTGTAATAGATGTGCATGGCTAAAATTTATTCTTAATATATTCTATAAATTGGGAAAAAATATTAAACACATGAAAAGTAAGGAACTTGGGCTGGGTGTGGTGGCTCATGCCTGTAATCCCAGCACTTTGGGAGGCCGAGGCTTGCGGATCACAAGGTCAGGAGATCAAGACCATCCTGGCTAACATGGTGAAACCCCGTCTCCACTAAAAATACAAAAAAATTATCCAGGGGTGGTGGTGGGTGCCTGTAGTCCCAGCTACTCGGAAGGCTGAGGCAGGAGAATGGCATGAACCCGGGAGGCGGAGCTTGCAGGGAACCGAGATCACGCCACTGCACTCCAGCCTGGGGACAGAGCGATACTCCGTCACAAAAAAAAAAAAGAAAGAAAAGTAAGGAACTTTCATCATTAATATATAACTAATATGACAAGAATGTGGTTTATGTTTTTATCTTTGCAAAATTTGGGAACATTTAGTGGAAGGAGGAAGAATTTATAATCATGAAGAGTGTGTATGATACTGGAGGGAGCCTTGTGACAAGGGGGAAATGGCATCACGAGATATGCTATGGTCATAGCTATGTGGGAGCGCAGCCAGCTATGATCTCCCCCGTCAAACCCACTGGTCAGTATTCAGTTACCAACATTGAGATAGAGCTCACCCACCCAGGACAGAAGAGAAAATATACACTGCAGTCAGAAGCCACTGTGTAGGAAGCTCCTTTCAGAAAGAGGCAAGGGATATTTGAATTTTTATCTCTAGTGTCTAGTACAATGTCGAGAACACAACAGATATTCCATATGCACAGTCACATCCTATATATCTGTATTTCTTTTCCAGCAGGAACTGGAGGTCCTAAGTTTTGTTCATATGGTGAGCCAGTGCCCACATGAACAGTAGGATCTTAGCACTGTCACCTGGACATCCATTTAAATGCTCTTGTCTTAGCTAGTCAAAGTGTGGTCTATGAGTTTGCATTTTAATAAGATTCCAGGGTGAATCTTGTGCATGTTACAGGGAAGCACTGTCCTACATCATATGTGACAGGCTGTCATAGTCACCATCATCACGGGAATCTTGTGCATGTTACAGGGAAGCACTGTCCTACGTCGTATCAGACAGGCTCTCATAGTCACCATCATCACGGGAATCTTGTACATGTTACAGGGAAGCACTGGCACACATCATATGTGATAGACTCTCATAGTCACCATCATCAGGGCAATCTTGTGCATGTTACAGGGAAACACTGTCCTACATCATATGTGAAAGGCTCAAATAGTCATCATCATCATGGAAATCTTGTGCATGTTACAGGGAAGCACTGTCCTACATAGTATCTGACAGGCTCTCATAGTCACCATCATCATGGGAATCTTGTGTATGTTACAGGAAAGCACTGTCCAACATCATATGTGACAGGCTTTCACAGTCACCATCATCACAGGAATCTTGGGCATGTTACAGGGAAGCACTGCCGAACATCATATGTGACAGGCTCTCATAGTCACCATCATCACGGAAATCTCGCGCATGTTACAGAGAAGCACTGTCCTACATCATATGTGACAGGCTCTCATAGTCACCATTCCCATGACCACAGTCATGGGAATCTTGCTCATGTTACAGGGAAGCACTGTCCAACATCATATGTGACAGGCTCTCATCGTCACCATCATCATGGGAATCTTGTGCATGTTACAGGGAAGCATTGTCCTACATCGTATCTGACAGGCTCTCATAGTCACCATCATCAGGGGAATCTTGAGCATGTTACAGGGAAGCACTGTCCTACATCATATGTGACAGGCTCTCATAATCACTATCATCACGGGAATCTTGTGCATGTTACAGGAAAGAACTGTCCTGCATTGTATCTGACAGGCTCTCATAGTCACCATCATCACGGGAATCTTGCACACGTTACAGGGAAGCACTGTCCTACATCATATGTGACAGGCTCTCACAGTCACCATCATCACAGGAATCTTGCACACGTTACAGGGAAGCACTGTCCTACATCATGTGACAGGCTCTCATAGTCACCATCACCATGGGAAGCTGCATTTAGAGCATTTAACTATATGGGCTCTGAAATCAGATGACTTAGGTTTAGACTTACTTCTACTTCTTACTATGCAGAGAACTCTGGGTTGAAAACTTTACGAGACCCAGTTTTATCATGTCCAAATTGGAGGCATGGGGAAATTATAGCATTTTGCATAGAATATTGTTTTAAGTATAAAATGAAATAGTACATAGTAAGCTTCTGCCATACACTGACTGCACAATAAATATTAGTTAATAGTAACTCATTTAATCCTAAGGTCTATAAATTTGTACACAATAATTTTTTGGGACTACCTTAATTTTCATAATTAGTCTAGATTTAAAATCAAGGAATGTTCTTACGTGTAGTTGGCAATCAATATGACATGCCAAAATGATATGTAAGTATTTCATTGTTGGTGGGGATATAAGAAATTTACCATCAAAAGAGAGATGATAATCTATGTTTGCAGACTCCAGAAAGCTATCTCTCACATAAGAATTTGCAATTTCTGGGGGAAAAGAAAAAGTTGATTGTGCAAAGAAAGATTACCATGGAGTCTTCTCTATGGCAACACCAAAAATGAAAGCTGATTCTCATCTTCCTAACAATCTGCAAAGATGAGAGAAACACAACCTACTGAGCATCAAGTTAAAGAAGGAGAGAATTTGAGTGGCACAGGAGGAAATCATGTCACCGCTAGCGAAATCAATATGACCAGTGTTCCTCTGCCCTCCTCCGAGGCTAAGGAGGGGTTAAATATCAGTGGCTTACCTCAGGTAATGGAATGAGCAAAAAAGCTATAAAAATGCATGCATTACATAATTAAGAGGGTGGGAAGGGATTTTTTTAAAAACGCAATTCCCACTCGGGTTCCTTCCTGTTCACCCCATTGGTGAAGAAGCTAGTCTTGCCCTAGAATTCTGGGAATGGCTGCAGACAAAACAAACACTGAGCAGACGAAATTCCCAGTAATTTACTCGTCACACATACTCAGCCCAGTGGGGGATGACACTGCATTTATGCAGGTCTACCCAGGGTTGCTCTCTGGAACAGATGGTGTGGGAGGCAGGCTTGGTAGAAATCAGAGGGTGGGGTAACCCCTCGTCCCTTCAGGGATGTGCTTGACTAATTCAGAGTTTTGCAGTCTGGTGGGGGCATGAAAGCCATTAGGCTGAGGACATGGTGGGGTGCTGCATGAAATTTTAGGTGTCACAATACAATTGACCCCTGATGCTTTAACATCAGACATTTATTTTCGTGATGACTAATATTTTGAGAGGCTGAGCGAAAGCTGCTGAGACATTGTAATAAGTGTTTAGGGACATAAGAGATTAGGAAGGCCACAGTTATGAGTAATGTAATGTGGAAGCCGATGCAAAGCTACTGCCCCCATTTATTTAGCAGGAGGCAGGAAAAGTGATCTGGGGTCTCTGGCAGAATAAGCGTGTTTGTAAATATTTGGGTGATATCATGCATTCCCCATGCATTGGTTTAGAGATCTGGGGTCTCTGGCAGCACAAGAGTGTTCATAATTATTTGGGTGACGTCATGCATCCCCCATGCATTGGTTTTCATGTCTCCAGTGAGTTGTTGCGCAAGTCTGATATTACTGATCCACACGCAGCAGACAGCTTCCTGTACTGAGCTAGCTCCACCCCTTGGACAGTCCAGGACTGAACGGTTGTCAAAAATGTGAACTCTTTGATGTCCAGTAAAGGCAACTGAGGGAACTGTGTAGCATTGGTGTAAAAAGTGCACTTTCCTAAGAAGCATGAACTTAGAGTAATCAAAGCCTGTGGCAACAGTGGAACCCAGCAGGGCATCCACTCGCTGCTTTGTAACTTAAATAGGAATTCTTTGAGGAGCTCAGTCTATCTCTCAACTAAAGCAGCTGCCTGCAGCCTATAGGGGCAGTGGAAGCCCTACTAGACACTTTCACAAGCCTAGCACTGTGTTTTCTGAGGAAATGTTGCCTTGGTCACCATCAGTAGTGTCAGGAACTCTGCAGGGGATAAGGAGTGTCCCTGTGAGATCCATCCTGTGTCCTTCGTTATAAAAAAGGCATCTGTTACCTTGATTGTATTCTGAGTATCCATGAGGCAAGAAGTTTCTTTAATTCAATGGGGAGGGAAGGTGGATAATTCTTGGCAATTGCCAAAAATTTGTAAAAATGTACAAATGGGGCTAATTGTTGGCCCAGCATCAGTGCTGAGATGACCACCTCAAGTTTGGCCAGTTGTGCTGAGGCTTGGGTGTCATCCTTTATCAGGGACATCCTGGCTAAGGGAGGGAAGACCGCAGCAACAACCCACTGAGCTCCATCACGTCAGATGATGGAATCCATTCAGAAGGTGGATGAACTTCACTGCTGGTCACTCAGTCAATCCCAAGGGGCCTCGGAGATGGGTGACTTCCAGCAACACAGCCTGAGGATGAAGGAGGCCAGTGTTTCCTGCAGATGAGAATGGCAGGGGGTCCAGGTTTGACTCCATCCTGAGGCAAGGAGGTCTCTGCAGCTGTGCCAAGGCTGTGGGGTGCTGCTTCCCAAGGCCTGATGGCCAGATGGGCATGAAGGCTCGTGGACATGGATGCAGAGCTCTCTGTTTCCAGAGGGTCCAGTATGTGGTCAGCAATCACTGCCCTGATGCTGTACAGAACACAGTGAAAAGGGGAAGGTTTGTTTTTTACATCAGAAGCCCATGGACTACTTATGGCCACCATATGCAATCCAGATACTTCAGGAGGCATGGGAAGAGGTTGCTAAAGCATCCACAGTGTGTTCTCTGAGGGAATTCATAGGAGCACCTGTTAATTTAGATTCGGACAGATTCCAGACTTGTTGGAGGAGGCTTCATTCAAGGTGGGTCAGTTAGCCAATGACAGACAGCATCAGTGAGATTAAGTAAGATTTGTAAATAAGAAATATGTTGTCACCTGAACCCCAAGTAAAGAATTAAAGGGCTGGGAACAGTGGCTGACACCTGTAATCCCAGAACTTTGGGAGGCCGAGGTAAGAGGATCGCTTCAGCCCAGGAGTTTGAGACCAGTCTGGGTAACATAGCGAGACCTTTTCTCTACAAAAAAATAAACAAAATTAGCTGAGTGTGGTGGCACACACCTGCAGTCCTAGCTACTTGGAAGGCCGAGATGGGAGAATTGCTAGAGCTCAGGAGGTCGAGGCTGCAGTGAGCTGAAATCGTGCCACTTCATACCAGCCTGGGTGACAGAGCAAGACTGTGCCTCCAAAAAACAAAACACAAATTAAAGAATGTTGGGCTTGTATTAACATTGTGGATGCTGAGAGGATCAATAACTATTTCTTGAAAGTGTCAGGAATAGAGCAGCCCCATGTTTACCAAGGAATTTTCAGGAATTGAAGCAAAGTGGCAGGGGCTTGCACTGCTGTGTTGGGGAAAGATCCATTCCCTTTGTGTAAGCCTCCTTGTATCTGTGTGTCCTTAGTGCGTAAAATGAATTTTCTCTGAGAATGATGTCATCAGTATAATGTCACACTTGTGCTCCTGTAGAAAGCTGGTTGCAGTGAGATCTTGTCTGTGAAGATTGCATGCAATAACAAGGCTGCCGAGGCACTCGGTGGGTCGCCTGGTCCCTTCAGAGATGAAGGCAGGCTATGACTGAGACTCTGTTAAAACAGGCACAAAAAGAACATGGCAGCCAAATCTGTAACAACAAAATATTTATCAGTTGCATGAATATATATAGGTTTATTGTAAGGAATTGGCTCATGTGGTTATGAAGGCTAAGAAGTCCCAGGACCTCCAGTCAGCAAGCTGGAGACCCAGGACTGCCAATGTTGGAGTTCCAGTCCAAGCCTAAAGTCCTGAGAACCAGGAAAGCTGATGGCGTAAGTTACAGTCCACGTCTGACTTCAAAGGCGAGAGAAGATCTACGTCTCAGCTCTGAAATCATCAGAGAGTGAATTCTCTCTTCCTCTACCCTTGTGTTTTATTTGGGTTTTAATGGATTGGATGAGGCCCACTCACACTGGGGAGGGCAAGCACTTTACTAAGTCTACATATTCAAATGTTCGTCTCATCAAGGAACACCCTCACAGACACATCCAGAGTGTTTAACCAAATATCTAGGCAACCCAACTTGGCACATAAAATTAACCATCATAGGGCGAAAGATATATACGATCTGAAGACAAATCAGGGATGCAGGATGGTTAAATATCTGCAAGTCAATAAATGTGATACACCATATAAACAGAATTAAAAACAAAAATCACATGATCATCTCAATACATGCAGAAAAAGGATTTGACAAAATCCAGCATCCCTTTATGCCTAAAACCCTCAGCAAAATTGACATAGAAAAAACATTTGACAAAATCCAGAATCCCTTTGTGATTAAAACCCTCAGCAAAAGCAACATCGAAGGGACATACCTTAAGGTAATAAAAGCCATATATGACAAACACAGCCAACATTATATGGAATGGGGAAAAGTTGAAGGCATTCCCCCTGAGAACTGGAACAAGACAATGATGCCAACTTTCACCACTTCTATTCAACACAGTACTAGAAGTCCTCGCCAGAACAATCAGATAAGAGAAATAAAGGGCATCCAAATCGGTAAAGAGAAAATCGAACTGTCACTCTTTGCCGATGACATGATCGTATACCTAAAAAGCCCTAAAGACTCATCCCAAAAGCTACTAGGACTGGTAAATGAATTCAGCAAAGTTTCAGGATACAAAATTAATGTACACAAGTCAGTGGCTCTGCTATACAGTAATAGTGAACGAGCTGAGAATTATATAAAAAACTCGCCCCCTTTTACAATAGCTGCAATAAAAACCTTAGGAATATTATAATTCCTATAATTATAATAGTATATTCCTATAATTGTCAATTGCATGCAATCTTTGCAGACAAAATCTTAATTATATCCGGAATACTTAACCAAAGAGACAAAAGACCTCTACAAGGAAAACTATAAAACACTGTTGATAGAAATCATAGATACAAACAAATGGAAACATATCCCATGCTCACGGATGGGTAAAATCAATATTGTGAAAATACCATACTGCCAAAAGCAATCTACAAACTCAATGCAATCCCCATTAAAGTACCAACATCAGTCTTCACAGAACTACAAAAATTCACATGGAACTAAAAAAGATATAGAAGGGACATACCTTAAGGTAATAAAAGCCTAGAACCAAAAAAGAGTCTGTATAGCCAAAACAAGACTAAGCAAAAAGAACAAATCTAGAAGCCGACTTCAAACTATACTAGAAGGCCATAGTCACCAAAACAGCATGTTACTGGTATAAAAATAGCCATATAGATCAATGGAACATAATAGAGAACCCAGAAATAAAGCCAAATACTTACAGTCATCTAATCTTCAACAAAACAAACAAAAACATAAAGCAGAGAAAGAATACCCTATTCAACAAATAGTGCTGAGATAAATGGCAAGCCACACATAGAAGAATGAAAGTGGATGCTCATTTCTCACCCTATTCAAAAATCAACTCAAGATGGATCAAGGACTTAAATCTAATATCTGAAACCATAAAAATTCTAGAAGACAACATAGGAAAAAGCCTTCTAGACATTGGCTTAGGCAAAGACTTCATGACCAATAACCCAAAAAGCAAAAGCAACTAAAACAAAGATAAATAGATGAGACTTAATTAAACTCAAAGGCTTCTGCACAGTAAGAGAAATAATCAGCAGAGTAAACAGATAACCTACAGAGTGGGAGAAAATCTTCGCAATCTGTACTTCTGATTAAAGGACTAATACCCAGAATCTGCAAGGAACTCAAACAAACCAGCAAGAAAAACATCCCATCAAAAAGTGGGCTAAGGACATGAACAGACAATTCTCAAAAGAAGATAAGCAACTGGCCAACAAACACATGAAAAAATGCTCAACATAACTAATTATCTGGGAAATGCAAATCAAAACCACAATACAATATGATACCCCGTCACTCCTGCAAGAATGGTCATAATCAAAAAATCAAAAACTAATAGATGTTGGCATGGATGTGGTAAAAAGGGAACATTTTTACACTTTTTGGAGGGAATGTAAGCTAGTACAACAGCTATGAAAAACAGTGAGGAGATTTCCAAAGAACTAAAAGCAGATCTATCATTTGATCCAGTAATTCCACTCCTGGGTATCTACTCAGAGGAAAATAAGTCATTATATGAAAAAGATACTTGCACACGCATGTTTATAGCAGCACAATATGCAATTGGAAGAATTTGAAACCAGCCTAAATGCCCATCAATCAGTAAGTGGAGAAAGAAAATGTGGTATAAATATTTACCACATGGAATACTACTCAGCCATAAGATGGAATGAAATAATGCATTCATAACAACCTGGATGAAACTGGACACCATTATTCTAAGTGAAGCAACTTAGGAATGGAAAACCAAACATTGTGTGTTCTCATTCTTAAGTGAGAGCTAAGCCATGAGGATGTAAAGGCATAAGAATGATACAATGGTCTTCGGGGACTCAGGGAAAGGCTGGGAGTGGTGGGGTGGGTGCGGTGAGGGATAAAACACTACACAACGGGTACAGTGTACACTGCTTGGGTGATGCGTGCACCACAAATCTCAGAAATCGCCACTAAAGAACTTACTCCTGTAACCAAACACCACCTGTTTCCCAAAAACCTATTGAAATAAAAAAAACCCCATCATATTCCCCAAAAACCTATTGAAATAAAAAAAAATTAACCACAATATTAGGCATTGGGTACGAGGGCCTTAATGGATGGGAGCACTGCAGTCACATTACAGCAATCCACTGTGAAACACCATTTATTATTTGCAGGTTTAAGAACAGGCCAAATTCTACTGCTAAACGTTGAATCAATGAGAATTATCACCCCTTCACTAATTAATTAGGTCTTATATAATAAGTTTTATTTATCTGAAGTCATGTTGTAATTTATGTTGGACCATATTTGCTAATTTATCAAGATGGGGAGGCTGGACACGATGGTCCACACCTGTAATCCCAGCACTTTGGTAGGCCGAGGCAGGAGGATTGCTTGAGGCCAGAAGTTAGAGACCAGCCTAAGCAACATAGCAAGACTCCACTTCTATAATGTTTTTTAATTGCCTGTGTTGGTGCATGCCTGTAATCCCAGCTACTTGGAAGGCTAAAATGGGAGGATTGCTTGAGCCCAGGAGTTCAAGGCAGCAGTGAGCTATGATTGTGCCACCACACTTCATTCAGCCGGGGTAATGGAGAAAAACCTCATCTCTAAAAAAACGAAAAATTAAAAATAAATCAAATTTAAAAAAAAACAGGAGAGGGAGTTCTGTAAGGTTACATTTGGTGAAGTCAATGTGTAAGTGCAAATGATTTAATATCAATTTGTTACTCATTAGGTCAGAGCATCCGGGTCCCCTATGGACAAAGGCTTCTACGACTACGGGAAATTTAGTCAAGGTAAAAAATGTGAGGCATAACTATGTGTCCTCTATTCTATATGCAGTTACTCTGCTAGGATTAGGGGATGCAATGTTTAAATTTAGTGAAATCTCAGGTATAACAAAGTTTGAGCTCCAGTATTGATTAAGTTTGTGAAGGTATGCCAATTGGTAGATTTCAGCAGATGTTAAAATTGATTCAGAATATATGCTGGAGAGTTACAAATACCAATCAGCACACTTTTATCTTTGGACTGTATAAATTGTTTTAGAAAATAGTACATTTACAATTAGGTCAGATGATAAACTTCCGTTTTAATTTAAATTTTGTTTTTCTGCATATCCAAGTTCCTTCCCTTCCTTCCTTCCTTCCTTGCATCTTTCCTTCCTTCCTTCCCTCTTTCCTTCCTTCCTTCCTGCCTTCCTTCTCCTTCCCTTTCCTTCCTTCCTTTCTTCCTTCCCTCCTTCCTTCCCTCTCTCCTTCCTTCCCTCCCTCCTTCCTTCCCTCTCTCCTTCCTTCCTTCCCTCCCTCCTTCCTTCCCTCTCTTCCTTTTCCTTCCTTCCTGCCCTCCTTTCCTCTCTCCTTCCTTCCTTCATTCCTTCCTTCCCTCTCTCCTTCCTTACTTCCTTCCATCCCTACCTCCCTCCCTACTTCCTTCCTTCCCTCTCTCCTTCCTTCCCTCCTTCCTTCCTTCCCTTTCCCTCATTTTTTTGCCGCTGGATATAGGGAAGGTTGTTCTCTTTCCCACTCATATTTATAATTTCTTTCTTTGAAACAGCCTCAAATCAGTGTCTTCAGAGTTAAGGTCCTCCTTGTGAGCAGATTGTGTGGTTTAAGAACCCTAGACTTAAGTCAGGTTTGGATTTATCCCTTCTCTGTGCCTCAGGCGTACCGCAGGTGTCTTTTCCTATAACCCTGGGAATTAGATCTTTGTTGCGGCAGAACCATAAGTCACAGAGCGATGCAGCACAACCAGCCCACAATTCAGGGGTCAGTGGATTGAAATCATCTGCTACGGCTCCATCTGGTTCTTCCAGGACTTCTCTCCCCTCCTTTTTTCCCTTTTAGGGTGTTGAAACATTAGTGGTATATACATTGCCTCATAATCAGTCAAAACTCCCTTTATCCCACATCATGGATTAAAGAAAACATTGCCAGGAGCCCTTCACTCTTCTAGAAGGACTTAATTTGATAGCTCCTTTTTCCATGGTTTAGAATAAAAGAGGTAATAACTAAAAATATCTCCCTCATAATAGGCTCTACAGCAAATTCTACTGTAAAGGCTGTTGTTCGTGTGTTTAACTGTGGCTGCCCTTAATGTTTTTATCATCCACAGACAATTGTTGTCTCATTTTGGTCCTCTTTAAATGATGGTTTTATAATCAGCTATAAAATTTAATAGATGCCCTTAAATGCAGGATTCTGATTAATGACGCTGGAGATTGTGATATTAGAATAGAGGGAAAACTTTCAAATGGAAGAGTGAATGGTGTTTGGTCTACTTTGGACTGTGTTTTTATAAATATGTTATTAGTATGTGTTCCAAAATTATTGGAAACTTCTATAGAAATGTAATCTCCAGTGTTGGAGATGGGGCCTGCTGGGAGGTGGCTGGTCCATGGGAGCAGTTTCTAATGGATAAGCATAATCCCCCTAGCGCTGCTCTTGTGATAGTGTTCCCATGAGATCTTGTTGTTTAAAGTGTGTAGGACCTTCCCCCTCTCTCTCTTCCTCCTGCTCTTGCTTTCCCTTCCACCATGATTGTTAAGTTTCCTGAGGCCTCCCCAGAAGCTGAGCAGATGTCAGCATCATGCTTGCTGTACAGGCTGTGGAACTGTGAGCCAATTTTCAGTACTCTTCTGTTTTCTTTTTATTTTTTTAAATTTTATTTTAAGTTCCAGGATACATGTGCAGGAGATGCAGGTTTGTTACGTAGGTAAACGTGCACTATGATGATTTGCTGTACCTATCAACCCACCGCCTAGGTGCCTAGGTATTAAGCCCCACATGCGTTAGCTATTTATCCTGATCTCCCTCCCCTTCCCCACTGACAGGCCCCAGTGTGTGTTCTTCCCCTCCCTGTGTCCAGGTGTTCTCATTATTCAGCTCCCACTTATGAGTGAGAACATGTGTTTGGTCTTCTGTTCCTGTATTAGTTTGCTGAAGATGATGGCTTCCAGATTCATTCATGACCCTGCAAAAGGCATGATCTCATTCCTTTTTATGGCTGCACAGTATTGCATGGCGTGTATGTACCACATTTTCTTTATCCAGTCTATCACTGATGGGTATTTGGATTGATTCCGTGTTTTTCCTAATGGGAATAGTGCCGCTATAAACATACGCGTGCATGCATCTTTATAATAGAATGATTTATAGTCCTTTGGCTATATACCCAGTAATGGGATTTCTGGGTCAAATGGTATTTCTGGTTCTAGATCCTTGCAGAATTGCCAAACTGTCTTCCACAATGATTGAACTAATTAACATTCCTACCAACAGTGTAAAAGTGTTTATTTCTCCACAGCCTTGCCAGCATCTATTGTTTCTTGACTTTTTATTTTTTTTATTATAGTTTAAGTTTTAGGGTACATGTGCAAAACGTGCAGCTTTATTACATATGTATACATGTGCCATGCTGGTGTCCTGCACCCATTAACTCGTCATTTAGCATTAGGTATATCTCCTAATGCTATCCCTCCCCCCTCACCCCACCCCACAACAGTCCCCAGAGAGTGATGTTCCCCTTCCTTTGTCTATGTGTTGTCATTGTTCAATTCCCACCTATGAGTGACAAAATGCGGTGTTTGGTTTTTTGTCCTTGTGATGGTTTGCTGAGAATGATGGTTTCCAGCTTCATCCATGTCCCTACAAAGGACAGGAACTCATCATTTTTTATGGCTGCATAGTATTCCATGGTGTATATGTGCCACATTTTCTTAATCCAGTCTATCATTGTTGGACATTTGTGTTGGTTCCAAGTCTTTGCTATTGTGAATAGTGCACAATAAACATACATGTGCATGTGTCTTTATAGCAGCATGATTTATAGTCCTTTGGGTATATACCCAGTAATGGGATGGCTGGGTCAAACGGTATTTCTAGTTCTAGATCCCTGACGAATCACCACACTGACTTCCACAATGGTTGAACTAGTTTACAGTCCCACCAACAGTGTAAAAGTGTTCGTATTTCTCCACATCCTCTCCAGCACCTGTTGTTTCCTGACTTTTTAATGACCGCCATTTTAACCGGTGTGAGATGATATCTCATTGTGGTTTTGATTTGCATTTCTCTGATGGCCAGTGATGATGAGCATTTTTTCATGTGTTTTTTGGCTGCATAAATGTCTTCTTTTGAGAAGTGTCTGTTCATATCCTTTGCCCACTTTTTGATTTTTTTTTGTTTTGCATTTTTTTTTGTCAATTTGTTTGAGTTCATTGTAGATTCTGGATATTAGCCCTTTGTCAGATGAGTAGGTTGCAAAAATTTTCTCCCATTCTGCAGGTTGCCTGTTCACTCTGATGGTAGTTTCTTTTGCTGTGCAGAAGCTCTTTAGTTTAATTAGATCCCATTTGTCAATTTTGGCTTTTGTTGCCATTGCTTTTGGTGTTTTAGACATGAAGTCCTTGCCCATGCCTATGTCTTGAATGGTATTGCCTAGGTTTTTTTCTAGGGTTTTTATGGTTTTAGGTCTAACATGTAAGTCTTTAATCCATCTTGAATTAATTTTTGTATAAGGTGGAAGGAAGGGATCCAGGTTCAGCTTTCTACATATGGCTAGCCAGTTTTCCCAGGACCATTTATTAAATAGGGAATCCTTTCCCCATTGCTTGTTTTTGTCATGTTTGTCAAAGATCAGATGGTTGTAGGTAAGTGGCATTATTTCTGAGGGCTCTGTTCTGTTCCACTGATCTATGTCTCTGTTTTGGTACCAGTACCATGCTGTTTTGATTACTGTAGCCTTGTAGTATAGTTTGAAGTCAGGCAGTGTGATGCCTCCGGCTTTGTTCTTTTGGCTTAGGATTGACTTGTTGATGCGGGATCTTTTTTGGTTCCACATGACCTTTAAACTAGTTTTTTCCAATTCTGTGAAGAAAGTCATTGGTATCTTGATGGGGATGGCATTGAATCTATAAATTACCTTGGGCAGTATGGCCATTTTCATGATATTGATTCTTCCTACCCATGAGCAAGGAATGTTCTTCCATTTGTTTGTATCCTCTTTTATTTCATTGAGCAATGGTTTGTAGTTCTCCTTGAAGAGGTCCTTCACATCCCTTGTGAGTTGGATTCCTAGGTATTTTATTCTCTTTGAAGCAATTGTGAATGGGAGTTCCCTCATAATTTGGCTCTCTGTTTGTCTGTTATTGGTGTATAAGAATGCTTGTGATTTTTGTACACTGATTTTGTATCCTGAGACTTTGCTGAAGTTGCTTATCAGCTTAAGGAGATTTTGGGCTGAGACAATGGGGCTTTCTAGATATACAATCATGTCATCTGCAAACAGGGACAATTTGACTTCCTCTTTTCCCAATTGAATACCTTTTATTCCCTTCTCCTTCCTGATTGCCCTGGCCAGAACTTCCAACACTATGTTGAATAGGAGTGGTGAGAGAGGGAATCCCTGTCTTGTACCAGTTTTCAAAGGGAATGCTTCCAGTTTTTGTCTATTCAGTATGATACTGGCTGTGGGTTTGTCATAGATAGCTCTTATTATTATGAGATATGTCCTATCAATACCTAATTTATTGAGAGTTTTTAGCATGAAGTGTTGTTGAATTTTGTCAAAGGCCTTTTCTGCATCTGTTGAGATAATCATGTGGTTTTTGTCTTTGGTTCTGTTTATATGCTGGATTACATTTATTGATTTGTGTACGTTGAACCAGCCTTGCATCTCAGGGATGAAGCCCACTTGATCATGGTGGATAAACTTTTTGATGTGCTGCTGGATTTGGTTTGCCAGTATTTTATTGAGGATTTTTGCATCAATGTTCATCAAGGATATTGGTCTAAAATCCTCTTTTTTAGTTGTGTCTCTGCCAGGCTTTGTTATCAGGATAATGCTGGCCTCATAAAATGAGTTAGGGAGGATTCCCTCTTTTTCTATTGAATGGAATAGTTTCAGAAGGAATGGTACCATCTCCTCCTTGTACCTCTGGTAGAATTCGGCTGTGAATCCATCTGGTCCTGGACTTTTTTTGGATGGTAAGCTATTGATTATTGCCACAATTTCAGCTCCTGTTATTGGTCTATTCAGAGATTCAACTTCTTCCTGGTTTAGTCTTGGGAGAGTGTATGTGTCGAGGAATTTATCCATTTCTTCTAGATTATCTAGTTTATTTGCCTAGAGGTGTTTGTAGTATTCTCTGATGGTAGTTTGTATTTCTGTGGGATCGGTGGTGATATCCCCTTTATCATTTTTTATTGCACCTATTTGATTCTTCTCTCTTTTCTTCTTTATTAGTCTTGCTAGCGGTCTATCAATTTTGTTGATCTTTTCAAAAAACCAGCTCCTGGATTCATTAATTTTTTGAAGGGTTTTTTGTATCTCTATTTCCTTCAGTTCTTCTCTGATATTAGTTATTTCTTGCCTTCTGCTAGCTTTTGAATAGGTTTGCTCTTGCTTTTCTAGTTCTTTTAATTGTGATGTTAGGTTGTCAATTTTGGATCTTTCTTGCTTTCTCTTGTGGGCATTTAGTGCTATAAATTTCCCTCTACACACTGTTTTGAATGTGTCCCAGAGATTATGTTGTGTATTTATTTTTTTTAAGGCAGAGTCTTGCTCTGTCGCCCAGGCTGGAGTACAGTTGCTCGATCTCAGTTCACTGCACCCTCCACCTCCCAGGTTCAAGCGATTCTCCTGCCTCAGCCTCCTGATTAGCTGGGATTACAGGCGCCTGCCACCACACCCAGATAATTTTTGTATTTTTAGTAGAGATGAGGTTTCACCATGTGGGCCAGGCTTGTCTCAAACTCCTGACCTCATGTGATCCACCCGCCTCAGCCTCCCAAAGTGCTGGGATTACAGGTGTGAGCCACCGTGCCCTGCCTGTTTCTTGTATTTGATGATGAAAGTCTGTTATTGACAGTAAGAGGATGGGGGCTCAGGTTAACAACAGGATGTTAGAAAAGCAGCAGTAAAATTTTGGTTCTCAAAACATTTGATGTCTTATTCCTTTTTTTGAACATGGGTTTTGCTAAAAAAAAAAAAGGCCAGGCATTTTGAAACTTGATTTTATTGTCATGTTCTCATTTTGAAATTCATCTTATTGTTTGTACAAATTGGCAGCCGTATGTGGGAAATTTCAGTTTTGCATATTTTCAGATTATTTTCATTTTTACATCAGAGATTTTGAACAGATGCTATACAAAAGTATTCATGTATTTATTCAACAAAATTTAGTGCTGGTTATGTTGCAAGCTCTTAGTGAACTTCATGGTGTACGTGCCTCAGATACTTTTGTGAATGTAATGGCAACATCAAAAACTTTGCCCTTATGCACCTTATAAACCTTTAATTTCAAGGCATGTTGATGAGTGAGCCTCTGCTGTAACATACTTTCATTGTCATTTAATTAACCATTATTTGGGTATACCTTATATTAAAACTGATTATTAAAAACTGGAAAATATTTAACACATCTTCATCTTGCCTTTTTCCTTAACATATGTAGATCAAGGGAGTCACTGAGAATCAATTTTAGGGATAGTTATAAAAATCTTAACTTTGCAATATAACTTTGTCCTCAATGTAATAAGTGGAAAAAATAATTTACGTTTCAAAGGCTTTAATCTTTGTATTTTTTTGAAAAGGAGCCTTCACCGAGATTCTTTAAAAATTCTTGCTCTGTCCTACAGTAGAGACTGATAGACTCATGGATATGGTCCTCTAATGGATCTGTACCACCTCAGTTCTCTGATCGTCGCCCTCCTGTGGTGAAAATTAAAGCTTATTTTCATTTCATGTTTAGGATGTAGTATGTTCTTTTTGGAAAAAATGATGTTTCTTGAGAAATAAGTGCCTTCATTATCACTGTGTGTCACTTAATAAATATGACCAGTATCTACTTTTACCAATTGCTGCAATTTGATCCTTAAAGAGCCATCTTTAAATTATACTTTTTCTTTGGTTAAAGAAATTATAATAGACATTAGTTATTTTTACATAATTTTCTTATGTGGACAGCCATTCTTAGAACTAAAACTTTCAGATGTTTATATTACAAGTACAATTATTATTTATTATTATTAATGTCAGTAGCCAAATGTAATCAACTGTCTTCCTTTTACTTCCTTTTTTGAATCAAAATGTTACACTTATACAAGCAAGAGCAACAGCTCTATATCTGCATCACTGCACTGCCTAGAAGATACAACAGCACAATTTACAAATCCAAATTTCCAGGAAGTCTCTGCACATACCTCTAGTACAAAAGATGCTTCAGAGACTAGAGGGTCAGAGGGCAGAGAGGAAATATTCAACTCCCAGTTCAGGTCAAAAGGGAAGAAAGACTGGTGTTGAAAGAAATCCAAGAATGACTGTATCTGCAACTCGCTCCTTTCTGTAAAGTATTCCTGGTGTTTTACTTAAAATATTTGCTCTTATGATGGTCAATAATATTAATATTTATGTTTTGTAAAAGAATTTATTCTTTACTTATAATTAATGGATCATTCTAAGTTATTATATGTTTAGTAGCTATAGGAAGATGACGTGAAAGATTTGTTGCCTGTTAAATGTTTCTGGGATCTTTGCTTTATTTTTATATTATGATATGTGCTTCCAAAGTTGAGCTGTAATTTTATTGTTTATACGAACGTAGAATAAAGCTTAAGTATGGGGAGAAAAATAAAAGCCAGAGTTTTCCTTTCAGCTATAGAACAGTCATTTATTTCTATAAATGTTCTTTATGTAGCTTTCCTAGTTCCACATTTAAAAAGATAAATATGGGGATCTACACAGGTCTCAGTAAATAATAGTTCTTGATTAATAATGCATTTATTATAAAGCTTCAAGTTTAAAGTAGAATTTTGCTCAGCCTACATATCTTTTATGGTCAGGCTGCTCTAATTATGTAATACCCAGTTAAATTTCAATTTCAGATAAATAAGGAATAATATTTTAGTATAAGCATGTCCCAAATATTGTATGGGATATACTTACACTGAAAAAAGTATTTGTTTATCTGAAATTTCAAATTAACTGGGCATGCTATATTTTCTGTGGCAACCTGTTTTATAGAGAACGGAGTAAGTCAGCTGAATTTTAGAATACTTAACCCTAACCTGGTGTTCTAGGTCTTTCCTTTTTGTAATTATTATTATTATTTGGAGTCAGGGTCGTGCTCCATCACCCAGGCTGGAGTGCAGTGGCAGAATCACAGTGCCCTGCAGCCTTGAACTTCTGGGCTCAAGTGATTCTGGCACCTCTGCCTTTGCCTCCCAAGTAGCTAGTACCACAGGTACGTGGGCCCAGCTAATTTTTTTTTTTTTCTCATAGAGACAGGGTCTCTGGCTGGTCTGGAACTCCTGGGTTCAAGCAATCCTCCCACCTCTGCCTTTACTTCCCAAATAGCTGAGACCACAGGCACACGCCACCACCATGCCCAGCTTATTTTTTATCAGGTTGGTGCAAGAGTAATTGCGGGTTTTGCCATTGAAAGTAATGGCAAAACCAGCAATTACTTTTTGCACCACCCTAATAATTTTTTGTGGAGACAGGGTCTTGCCCTGTTGTCTAGGCTGGTTTCCAGCTCCTGGGCTCAAGTGACCCTCCTGCCTTGGCCTCTAAAATTTCTGAGATTACAGATGGAAGCCACTGCACCAAGTTACTTTGTATAATTTTTAACATAAACATAAATATTTTGAGAAATAGAAATGTTAAAACCATTGGAGGAAAATATATTGTAAAGTATACAATAGAAAAAAAATCAAACAAAATACAACAAATACAACAAAAATTATCAAAATATTCAGAGGAACAAAACAAAATCTAGTTTTACAATCTTCAGAATTCAATCCCATTATATCAAACATATAAAGAAACATATTCAAAGAAAAAGGCAATCAATAGAGACTAACCTCGAGATGACCCAGATGTTGGAATTAGTGTGGATTTTTAAAGTAGTTAGTTATTGTAATTCTTACTAAAATCAAAACCCCAAAAACCCTTAAAATAAATGGATAGGAAATCACAGCAGAGAAGAAGAAACTACAATAATAACAGGCTCAAGTGGAAATTCTAGAAGTGAGAAAGTTTTCAAAATTAAAAAATAGTAATCAGTTGTGTTCAGGAGCAGCTTGGAGGTGGAAAAGAGTCAATGAACCTTAAAATACAATTGAAATGATTCAATCTGAAAAATGTGGGCAGTCATAGGTTGGGGTGAGGGAGCTTTTCCTTTGATTAATGCTTTTAGGTAATCTTGGTTTTGATAAGATTACTAGACTGATCCGTCAGGGGCATGCTAAGCCAGAGTTTATCTTGGTTTCAGTAGTGCTTTAAACAAACTCATATCCTTGTGTACAAGATGGAAGAAGAGTGGACCAGATGACAATATTTAGATGCAGTCATTCTTAACCTCCGTTGCTCTCCCAGTGGTCTAGCTGGGGTTTGTATAAAGTGGAATGGGAGGAATAGGGAAGGAGCCCACACCTACCCTCTCCCCTTGTCCACTTGTCCTGCTTCACTAGTGGATAAAGTCCACGGAAACAGGCAAGTTATTTTAAATCTGTATCTTCTGTTGTCAAGATCTGTAATCAGTTCTGCTCCCTGGACTGGGGACAGGAACCAAGGGAACATGAGGGTGAATGGGTTGACATGGAGTCCAGGAACACACTGTGCCTACATGCAGAATGTTTGTGCCAGGAAAGCCAGTCAGCAGGCAGATTGTCTCAGATACCAAGCTAGTGTTGTGAAGCAATATTCAGTCTCTTGAAGGCGTGTTCCTCATTCTGTGGTTTGTATCACTTGCTCAGAATGACCTGGAGTACTTGTTAAAATGCAAATTTTGAGCCCAATCCTAGACCTCCTAAGCCTGCATCTCTACGGATGGGTCTCAGTAGTCGATATTGGAAATGTGCAGGTTCCTAGGAGATGCTTATGCATATAGATTTGAACTGTTGTGTTTAAGGGTTAGCGAGCTGGCAAAAGCAAGGAATAGACCAAGCCCTTGGGTGGGAAGGCTCCACAACCTTGACACTGTTAGCATTCTGGGCGGAACAGGATTCTGCCGCATGCTTTGCAGCATCCCTAGCCTCTACTCTCTAACACCGTATTCCAGTTGTGAAAACCAAAAATGTCCCCTCGGAGGCAAAATAGTCACCAGTTGGGAACCGGAACCACTGCTTTGTGGGATCAGAGTGGTTACTTTGTTCCCAATCCAAGGATCAGAACACACGATGAGAGAAAGTCCAGCTATTGGAACTGAAGTGCCAAGTTGAAGCTAGACCTACAACAAAAGCTCCAAAAGCTCCTTTATAGGGCTGATCCCATGCCTCAGCTACCTAGCTTGTACAGATGCCATGTAACTCTAGATTTGGTGACAGAAGGAATTTAAGGCTAGAACTAGATAGGGTCTTTCAAGTTAGGCCAGCACACAACGTGGACTTTTGACATCATCCAGATGCTTGAACCAACCTCAGTCCAGAGGCAGAATTTCCCATAGCATCTGATACACAGCCTGGATTTGGAGCACTCACTGGGATTAGATGCCACGGGAATATTGTGTTTAGGAACTCTGAAAGAGACAGGCTTCAACAAAGCAGACCTAAGCAACACGTAGCGTCTGAACTTCTTTATCAGCTTCCATTCCAGCCCACGAAGACAAAAGCATCACATACATACCCACTGTGGCAAACCTGTCCTCAGTAGGGAGTTTCCCCAGTACTACTCTCCCCTCTGTTCTGAGCCTACTTGCTCCTTTGTAATGTTTCCACTTTCTGTCCCACTCCCTAATAGATGATTTGTCCTCTCTGTCCAGCCCCCTAGTTCTGATATTTGGATTGTCTGTGATCTGGGTAGTACTTAGGAGGTAGAATCAAAGCCTTGTTGATTGGATTGGGAGTTTCTAACTTCCTATGAAAGGCACTGATCAAGCATCTATTGTTTAAAGTAAAGTAAGATTATGATCCATTAAGAAAGATTCCACAAGTAGCGCAGGAAGAATTGGTTTCTAGTACACTTCATGCTTCAGGACACGAAATCCAGAAAAAAATTCTGTGGTACGTTAAATATGTACTGTAAGTTTCATTTCCATGTGAAAAACTGTAGTTAGCTAAAAAGTACATCCATGAAGAATCCTGATTAAACTTGTTTAATCCTTGTTATACTAGCTACTAGCTAAACAATAATTTCACAACTACTCAAGAACTCTGTAAAAGCATTTCCTCTGAATATTTTATTCAGAAAAAAAACACAAAAAGATAAGACAGAAACAAAAATCCCAGTCATCTGCAGTATCTGTCGGCTTTCAATTTGGTTCTCGTTTAAATAAAGAAAAATAGTAAAATTAATCTATGTAAAACATGCCATATATATTCAACTGCTACTAAATATAAAAAGCTTTAAAACTGTGTGTTCAGTTTTGGTTATTGTATTACCACAACACTTATATTAAAACATGTATACTTTTAAATTTGGTTTCTATAAAAAATGGATTCTAATCTTATAAAAGTTATTTCCTAATATTCAATAAATGTTGCCTAAGGGCTTTTCAATCCAAATAGCAATTTTAATTATTCTGGAATTTAAGGGTGCTCTAAATTTCCATTTAACAGGGTGAGAATGCTGTATTATTACAAGTGAAAAAAGTTACAGGACATAGAGCTTATTCCGTTTTAGAGTCCATATCCTGATTATATTTTATATCCTCTTCTTGATTTCTTACAACTAGATACATATTCATTTGCTCAGCTGGAAAAAATTCTTAACATTATTTACTGACTTTAGGTATGAACTCTACCAGCTAGTTAACAGGAAATATGTAATTAAACATTGCCTTTATCAAGTAATGTAAAAAAAGGGTAAGAGTAACTTTGCAACATAGGACTTGAATGAGCGGCTGGTGATTATCAAAATCTGGCACTTAATTGATGTATACTTGTACACTCACAGCTAAACGTCTTTACCTGTTTTTCTATGTTGTAAATCTAGGACATCACTTATCTACATAGGAAGAGTAATAAGTATTAATAATGTGCTATGATAAACATCCTGCACTCTTCCAAATCTTACAATAAAACTGCTTCAATTTCACTTATTTAGCTTTTATACTTAGTTTTTTAGTTGATCTATGCTTATTTTAAGGAACCTGAACTACTGTAACAGAACCCACATAATTTTTGTATTAGTCAAACTGCTTCTAACTCTGGTTCTAATAGTTATAAAAAGATAATGATAAATTTATGAAGTAGATACAGTCAAACCTGAATTTCTTAAAGTATATACTTAGAATCGGTTATAATTTTTAGATATTCTTTCTTGACAGTCTTTTCCCAAACTCATGATGTCCTCTCTAGGTAATATTGCCACACTCATAAATTATAAATAAAGACAAAAATGTGAAAACTACAGTAATTTAAGAGAATATAGGTTTTCTACATGCCATTTGTATTGGCTACTGAAAATAGTGAAAATAAGTAAATAGCTACCTGTCCAGAAGCGTTTCATGCAAAAATCCATCTTTCTGAGCCTTTTTAAGAATTTTACTGTATTCTTTACTTATTTTAAGTTTGTGGTCTTGGAAGCTCTGAAATTTCTTTCTGCAAAGAAAATGTCTTCATTGAAAAATACCTCAAACTCTGATTATACATATTTACTATTAAATTTATAAATACTGTTAATTTCTTTTTCACTTATTAAAAAAGTCTAATTGCAGGCCAGGCGCAGTGGCTCACGCCTGCAATCCCAGCACTTTGTGAGGCCAAGGCAGGCAGATCATTCGAGGTCAGGAGTTCGAGAACAGCCTGGCCAACATGGTGAAACCCCGTCTCTACTAAAAATACAAAAATTGGCCGAGGGCAGTGGCTTGCGCCTGTAGTCCCAGCTACTCGGGAGGCTGAGGCAGGAGAATCACATGAACCTGGGAGGCGGAGGTTGCGATGAGCCAAGATCATGGCACTGCACTCCAGTCTGGGGGACAGAGCGAGACTCCGTCTTGGGGGAGAAAAAAAAGTCTAATTGTATTTTTTTAATAAGCTGGAGCTTTTGAACAACAAGATGAACTTTGTGACCTCTCAAGAGGAGGGCCACTCATTGACTGGGTAGCACAAGACCCCACTTCTATTAGGGCATGCTGGCTGGAGTCCCCTGTGTCCTGGCCAGAGAACAGCCTTTGACTGGCATCACGCCCATTCTATGAATGAATAGAGAGGTTGACTAACCCGACTGAGTAGCTTTGGGAGCTGGTAGGATGATTAGGAAAACTGAACCCTCAAGAAAAGAAAAGAATTTAGCTCAGTGCTCTGTCCTAGAGGCTACATCGTGTTGCCTCTTCTTGTCCATCAGTTTTTATTTTTTCAGACGGGATCTTGCTCTGTCACCCAGGCTGGAATGCAGTGGCGATCAGAGCTCACTGCAGCCTTGAACTCCTGGGCTCAAACAATCCTCCTGTCTCAGCCTCCCAAGTAGCTGGGCCTACAGGCGTGCACCACCATCCCCAGCTAATTAGGTAATTTATTTTGAAAGCACTTTGAGAAGCACTTCACTGTCAAATCTGTAGGTCTAAAAGGAAAAGCATACACACACATAATTGATTTCACATTGTTTTATATTTCCTTTGTCTTCTTCTGGAATGTCATCTTTTTTCTTGGTTTCTCTTTCAGCACAGGATCTAATATAGATATTGGAAAAGAGAATCCAATGGGTTATATGTTTATCTTCCACCTTCCCCACTTTACGTATCACATAAGAATATTCGAGATGATTTCTTATGCAGAAGAAAAAATTAACTGAGCAACTATATTCAGAAAAAGACAGGTTCTGGCTATGCGTTTTTAATTCATATATATAATTTATATGAGTAAGTGCTATCACATGCTTCCTCCGCAGCCCTTGTGTCAGAAACACTACAGACAAAATTATTTCAGAAACATTTTACACATCAGATCCTGCTAGGCAATAAAGAAATCATTCATTTAATTTTGTCCTCCAAGTGAATACACTAGGATCAAATTATCCCTAGTAGACAAGTGTTCATTTGATCAGACTGAAAGCTTAATAGCTATTTTACATTGCACAGACTATTATCAAAGTATTAAAACTTTTAACATTACACAACTTGTTTTTAATTAATTGGAACCCACCTCTTTTACTGGCTTCTTATATTCTCCTAAGTTTGGACAGATGTTTACTATCACATGTCATAAGTTAATTGATCTGCATTCAACAATTAGGATCGCCCACAGAACAGGCAATTGGCAATGGTAAGGACTCATGTCTCCTAAATGATCTCTGTGGCCAGAGTCCAGTTCCAGGGCTGCTTAGAAAGTGATGACAAATAACGTGTTTGTGCCAATGACATCTTTGTGACAGTTTTGATTAGAGGGGTCCCAGACCTGAAAACATTCCCTGCTAGGGCCTGTAACACAATGCTACCTTTAGTAAGAGGGATCTGTGTTCTGGTAGATAAGGCAAGGTCATAAAGGTGAAGGGTTGACAGAGATTAGGAGAGCCTGCAATTAAATGGTATGAAAAGAGTCCTAAATAATCACTGTTCAGAGCTTCCAAGTACTTGACTAACCAAAGAGACCCAGAAAACTTTGTATTTCATCTGAAAATTGCTTTAAATTGTGAAAAACGCAATCTTTGTGTAAGTATCTTTGTATCTTTGTATAAGTGCAAAGCACTGCACATATACTTGTAATTGTTGCCTTCAATAACACTTTTGTGATGATATCCAGATGAAAAACAATTTACACATAATACAATAAAATATAAATAAATAAAATTAAATGTAATCACAAACCCATCTGCATTTCCTCAATGACCTGTTTCCTGAGAAGCAATGTGCTATGAAATACTGAGAGTGGCCTCTGGAGTCAGCTGGGCCTGGGCACACGTCCTGTCTTACCACACCTTGAAATCACTGTGATTTCCATGAACTGACTGACAAAAACCACGAGGATGTAAGGAGGGTCAGAGGCTGTCTTCCTGTCTGTAAGGCTGAGCTCACATCCACCTCACAGGAGCATTATGGAAATTCAAGACTACAGCGCATGTGCCGGATGCATGCAACGAAAAAATATAACATTTCACTTCTCTAACTGTAAGAAAAAGCTACATTTTAGATTGAAATTGTTTGAGCTTTAGATTTGAAATTATCTGAAATCAAGACTATTCTAAAAAGAAAATCAAACATATGACCGGAAATCTAACATGAAGCATGTACAGAGAATTGATAGATGCTTTTAAATTACACTGGTAGTAGAGAAAAATGTTAACATTAATTTTTATGCTCTAATTATAAGAATGAAGGGCATTTTAGAAAAGGCATTTGCCCCCTCTCTTAGAGCCTTCCACTCTGGCCCCCACAATGCCTTACAGAGCAAACCTGGGTCAGACTGGATGCAACTTGTGATTCCCAACAGAGACAAACAAAGCAAGGTTCAGGATGCTCAGTACTGCGATGGAATGCCAAGACACAGAAAAGCCATGTGTCAAGAAGGGGAGAGTTATTCTTTAGACACATCCTGGTATATGTTTATCATTAAAGATCAGTGGCTTTCGTAAGTCTAAAAAATTAAGCCTTAAATGTTTTCATCACATTCCAGTTAACTGCCTGATTAATCTAGGTTATATTAACAGTATTATTTAGAATTTCACCTTGAAATGAAGATGTCTCTATAACTTTTACAATGATGTAAAACAAAGAGTAGGATTAGGGAGGCCACAGTCTACTGGTGCAATAGCTAATGCGTCTGACTATGGATGAGGGAATTTAGCCTGGAATAAGGAACTTTTATTTCCAGCTTAGTGATGCACACAAATTTTAAAAATAAAATAAAATCATGTTTTATGTGATTCATGTTTCTCATAATGCAAAGAAGATGGGTACTATTAATAAAAATATTTTTAAAATGTAAGGGCTAAGGCCCCAGAAGTTCTGCTATGATTTTTTATGTTTCATAGAGTGATTATCATCACAGAAGCTCAAGCATTACATAAATACAAACGTGTATACCCCGACCTGGTAATTCTGCTTCTGGAAATTTATCTTCAAGTCCACCCGCACATCTACAAATTGATGCATATTCAATATTATGTACTGCAGCACTGTTTATAAGAGCAAAAGACTGGAAACAGCCTAAATTTCCATCTACAACAGACTAAATAAAGGTACATCCCTAAAATGGAATATTATGTGGCTGTTAAAAAAGAGAGAGAGAGAAAGAGAAGAAAAGCAAGAAAAAGAGAAAACTTTCTACATTCAAACTAATAGTAGAAAACTCTCCAAGATACAATTTTAAGGAAAAAAAATCAAAGTCAAGAAGACTATAGAGGAGGCTGCCTTTAGTGTAAAACAGTTGAAAATTATAAATATATTCATATGTCTATAAAGAAATTTTAGGAGGCTATAAAAAAAACAAAGGGAAAGAGGAAAAGGAGGTGGGAGACAGGTGAGTAAGATGCATGGCAGGCATATGTCTTCATCTTCATATGCTTTTATTTAAAAATGTTGGACTACGTGTACACATTATCTATTTTAAAAATTAGATTTTAAAGTACAAGCAAGAAAACAAGAAAATGAAAGCTTAAAAAGAGCATGTGGAACTACCAGAAAAAGATACTAATCCATGGAGATAATGGCAAGGTAGCTCCTAGATGCACTGATTTCTCTACCACATTGTATAAACAAGCCATCAACTATGGGATTTATAATTAAAAATGACTCTATTTGAAACACCACATTATAAAAAGCCATTAACAAATCTTTAAAGTGACTGTAAATGATGACTTAACATTTTAAAGAGATACAGTCACATCGCATGTGTGAATGCAGTCATCTGTATAAAATGTCATCATTACCTTGATCATTTCTTCTTCTCCTGCTGTTTTACTTTTTGCTTCTATGTCCCCTGCTTCACTGCATCTAATAAAGCAGCTATTTGAGGCCAACAAAGCCATTTTCCCCTAAGTGAAACAAAATAACAAAATAGCCATGAGGATTCTTCTTGTAGAAGAAACATTAAGTGTTTACACTGAATTAATTTTTCCTCCCTGATTTAAAAATCACAGAAAAGAACTTAGAGAAAAACCTGAAAAATATAATACAAGAACATATAGAAAAGGAAACCAAAATCACCTTTCATTTTACTATTCAGAGATTACCACAATAAACATTTGTAGCGTATCTTCCTAGTAGGACTATTCTAATTAGATGAGGTAGGATTGCTTCCTTTCTAAAAGACCTACTGAAGATAAAACTGATTTAGTTCTGTTTGAAAAATTAACTTTAAAGAGGAGAACATAATTATGAATGCATACTTTATTCAAATATTAGCATTTTAAGTAAAATTTATTTTCTTCACAATTAGAAAACATGAAAAGGTATATACAATGCCTTTGGTGTTTTTAATTTAAGAATCAATGTCTGAGGGACTTTCGTGGGTGAAAATAAATATTCATATACATTTTTAGTTGTTTAATGTTTGATGTATTACACTGCTTTCTATTAAACAAAACTTTAAAAACTGATTTTCTTGTGTATCTAAATCTGGGTTATAAATTTGGTTAGCTTAACTCCCGTAACAAATATAACGTTTATTTATAACTTGTATTTGGTTGATTCTTTTGGAAAACTTGGAATACCATAACATTTAGACAAAATATTTATAAATACAATGATTACAAAATATGTTAAACTTATATCACATCCAGTTAAAAACGTGCTGATAACATCGATTTAATTTCTTAGTCAAGTCACAAGGGCTGGGTGGTCTCTCATCTGGATGGCTCCGGGTGAGCCCTGGAACATGGTGGTGGGGTCCAAGGCGATTTAAACCTGTGTCACAGATTATTCAGCTGAGTCCTTTTTGCAAGAGAATTTTAAGACCCTCTTTCATTTAAATTTAAATTTTTGAAACTCAGTGTCCTTCCTAAAAATAAAATGAAATGAACTTTCCTAAAGTGTTGTATTATTAGTACTATCTAAGTCATCATCCTGGCCTTATGAAATATTGGCATTTTCTACTGGTGTAACTTTTATTAGAAGCATCTCATCGTAACTAGTAGGATCATCTCAAAGGGGTTGCAACACATTAGCAGATAATGAAATCAATGTAATGTTTCCTGAATGGTATTGGGTGGGTGGGGGGGAAAGGAAAACACACAGACACACAGAGGAAGGGTAAAAGAGAATAAGAAATGTCAAAGTGCATAACACATGGATAAGTAAGTATTGTTAAGTACAACTCTTGCTTCAGTTATACATATGTGTGTGCTGGGCTGCAATGTAAAAATCCATTTCTCAATGGATTGGGTCAAAATACTTTTCAAGTCACTGACTTAAGATTTTATCCTAGGGGATGACGAAATTAGTCTAAGTGATTACCTCTTTCTGGTGGGATGTTTGTTTAATCTGTCATCTTAGAAAACACTGCTGAGTTCCTATTTTCAGTTCATTATTGTATACTACCAAAGCTGCTACTCAAAGGCTGAGCTTATCTTCTATTTGCTTGTTCTGCGTGGTGCCCACTGGTCCTTACTGTTTTTGATATAGTTATCTACTTTTTAAAGACAGTTTAGCACTCACATATTTTTGTTCAATCTTTACTTCTCACACAGAAAAAGGAAATTATGTATTCTGTATCAACAAAGATTTAACAAAACATCCATATACTACAACTACTTACTAAAATTAAGAATTAGTGTACTATCTTTTTTCTTATATTACATCTTTTCATACACTATTTTAAGCTTATGAACTGAAAGTCTTTTAGAGATAATTTACTTCAATGAACTATTATTATTTATATTTTATATGCAAATTGTCACAACTTGGTCTTAGCTAGCTCCACTGTTCGCTTACAGTCTGTAATGTTTCTGAAAGCATCCATGATTTCTGCTACAAAGAAGATACTTAGGAACTATTCTGTTTTCCTACTCTGTGACCTAAAATTGACTGGTTTTTCAATGGAAATGAGATCCATATCTAGGCACTAAGGGTATACAGAAATAATTGTGGGCAAAAGTACTAATGCTATTTTTGTTGCACTATATTTTGAGACCTCTTTAAGGCTCTATGTTCTTACCGATTTATTCCTATTTAATGTATTATACTATTGCATCCTACTTTTTCTTTTTAAATATGTTATGATTGACTGTTACAGACTTTCTGTTAAATTGACAGGGAGTTTTTATAAACAATAACAGCACTTACATTTTTAAAGACTGGTTCCCATTGTTCTCTTGGTCCAATTGCATCTGAATGCCCAACAACAAGTTCATCTGAATTTATACCAAGATATTTTCCATAGCCAGATTTCAGGGTGATTCTGTACATTAATAAGATAGATAAAAGTTAAAAACTGAGAGAAAATTAATTATAGGGCATCAAAACAGGACATGTGTATGTGTGTGGGTGTGTACATATCTAAAATTTCAGACTGGACATATTCCAAGTGTTCAAAAGATGCATGTGGCTGAGTGGTGACTCATTCCTGTAATCTCTGTGCTTTGGGAAGGCAATGGGAGAATTGCTTGAGGCAAGAAGTTCAAGATCACAACATAGTGAGACCCCATCTCTACAAAAAATTTAAAAAGTTAGCTGGGCATGGTGGTGTGCACATGTAATACCAGCTACTTGGGAGGCTGATGCAGGAGGAGTGCTTGAGCTCAGAAATTTGAGGTTATAGTGAGCTATGATCACACCACTGCCCTCCAGCCTGGGTGACACAGTGAGACTATGTGCCTTCAAAAAAAAAAAAAAAAGCTACATGTGACTGGTTGTTGCCATATTGGACACTGCAGATTTAAATTTAGTTTTATATTTTGCTTTTTTAATATAAACATTGTACCTTACATATTACATAACAAATATTTTCAAAATTCATCATTCTTCAATTATACCTCTTTAGTTATAAACTTCAATAATAAATTACTAAAATTATGTCATCAAACTGTTTTCCAGAAAATGCTGCTTCCATTTACATTCTTACCTCAAATTAACAGAGTATGTTTTGTATCATGGATTTTTTTTAAAACATTATGACTCTAAAAAAATACTCGAAAACCTGATATGAAAAAAACAGTATCCTATTAATTTGCATTTTAGTAGTTAACTAGAATAACAATTGTTTTTCTTTTCCTTTCTTTTTTACTGTTTAGATTATCTGGTAATGTCCCTTGTCCATTTTTCTATTCAGATCTGATTGTTCACAGTTTTTCTACTGGGGTCTTCAGTGCTATGAATTCTATACAAGATACATTTGAACAGTAAGAACTCACTGCCTATTAAGATTGTTGCAAATATTTTCCTCATTTGTCAGTTGATTTTCTTTATAATCCTTTTCTGTTTATAATTGTAAAGCAGTTTAAAACTATTGAATTTTTTCTTCCTTTGCTTTTATTCTTTGTCTTTCACCCTACTTATCAGTCTTTCAAAGAAAGAATAGAAATAATCATCTTAACGTGATTTTTTAAAATTATGATTTCTTTTACCTTACCAAGAATCTCCTCGGATGCCAGAATTGACTTTTACTCCTTTATACATTAATGATTGTATAACAGAAATCATTATCATGTTGATGTAACCAATTACTAAAATATGTAAATTCACTTTCAGTATCTTTTACCCAAAGAATCATTCTATACTTCTGCACAAGGTGAGAATAAAAAAGGTTAATTTATAAAATGACTGTAACAATAGTGAGTAAAAATATTCTTTTGGTCATTATGATACTGTAACATTCTCTGCTGGTTTCAACAATATTCCTTTTTTTAGTCTTCCTGTTTGTCTTTAGACTTCCAAACAGTGAGTTTAAATATCATACCAACAGTGAACCAGGTTTTGTACTATTTGATATATTTTTTAATCTATCTTATTTGGTGTGTGAAATTATTAATCTTCATTTTTTAACTTACATATCTTTTTTCCAGCCTAGCATTATATATTGATAGGAAATCCACTAAAAGTAGATCACAAAATCTACTTCTCAAAAAAGCTATTTCATTTTTTATATCAAAATTACCGTGGGCTTAAGACAGATACTAAAATTTTTAATGAATACATTAAATTTTTAAAATCACTGGTTACTAATTATATTACAACATAGGCTCACCTGGAATCAGATAATTTGACAGCCGTAAACTGCTCTGGAGGACTAGGGCCCTCATCAACTATTGGAGAAAAAACATTTGAAAATAAATTTGACGTTTGCTATAAATATAAAGACATTATTTTGCTTTAAAAATGTGGCTATTTTCTTCTGCAATTAAATGTAAGAATATTCAGATATACTGATGTCACTGTAATACTGTATCTTTGGAATCAAGATCTATTTTACCTTTTTTTAACTACAATGCTAATTTTATACACTGAGTAAGACAGGGTGATATAATGTTTATTTAATAACTTTCGAGACAGCTTCTCTTTATGTTTTAAAATACAGTCATAAATAAGCACTTATTTAAAAAAGCTAAATGCTTTCATTTATTCAATGGATGGCCTTGCTGACCAAATGATACTGCTTTTTATCTTCTAATTACTTCGTATCTCATTAGTGCTTCCTCTAATGGGCTAAAGAAAATGAGGAAACTTCAAATTGTTAAATGCACCCAGGTTAGTTTTGGTAATAGGTCTGAATAAAAAAGTAATTCAAACATGTTTGACTCATATAGGTTTCCTTTTTTCCTTCCACTTACTATTTTAATTATTCATATTCTTTTGGTTTCCAAAGATACTCTTCTGGAACTACACGGAATGTTTTCAAATGCTTATATTAGAAAGAGGGACTTGCCAATGGCTGGTAAATACTAAGGAATTAAAAAAAAATGGAAGAGTCAAATGCAATGGTTCCATTCCTTTGGAAAATGTTTGAGACTAGTTAGAGTTTGGCCTAAGTGAATGAATGTCCTAAAATCTACACTTGTGGCAGGATCTTCCCTTCCAGACACAAACCTTCTTTGTGTGGAGCTCCCAGGGTAAAAAGTCCATTGTCGAGTGCATGTATATAGGTTCCCTCATCCATTTCAATGGCTATGGTTCCTGAAATTTCACCAAAGTTTGTTACTGTCCACCAGATTCCTAAAAAATAAAATTGACATTTCTACTTTATATTTTAGTTTTGACACAGAGTTCTTTTTTATTATAACTTAGTTTTAAAAACTTTTTATTTTGCAGTCGTAAGAAATAATATGAAGATCTCACATATCCTTTACTCTCTTTGTCTCAATGATGACATCTTGCATAAGTATCATACATTGTTAGAATCAGGAAACTGACACTGATATAATCCATGAAGCTTATTCAGATTTCACCAGTTTTACATGTACTTGTTTGCATGTATGTGCACAGATTCATGTGACTACCAGCACAGTCAGGATTAGGTTTTTAACATACAAAATAGCAACATACAGCCAGGCATGGGGGTGCATGCCTGTAAACCCAGCTACTCGGGGAGCTGAGAAAGAGGATCACTTGAGCCCAGGAGTTCAAGGTTATAGTGAGCTATGATCACGCCACTGCACTCTAGCCTGAGTGACAGAGCAAGGTCCTGTCTCAAAAAAAGACCAAAACAAAACAAAAGGCAACATGTGAAGGTACAAAGTGATATATGGAGAACGGTCTCTCTCATGATAGACCCCAGCCATCTATTCATGCCTGCTTTCCAGAGGCAATGCCTATCATAATGCTTATTAAAAATGCCTCTACAGGAAGACTTTCTAGCATAGTAATCTTTTTTTTTTTTTTTTTTGAGACGGAGTCTCGCTCTGTCACCCAGGCTGGAGTGCAGTGACACGATCTTGGCTCACTGCGACCTCCGCCTCCTGGGTTCAAACAATTCTCTGCCTGAGCTTCCCGAGTAGCTGGGGTTACAAGAGCTTGCCACCATGCCCGAATAATTGTTTTTTGTATTTTTAGTAGAGACGGGGTTTCACCACATTGGCCAGGCTGGTCTTGAACTCCTGACCTCGTGATCCACCCGCCTCTGCCTCCCAAAGTGCTAGGATTACAGGTGTGAGCCACTGTGCCTGGCCAGTGATCTTAACTACGATTTTAGACTGAAAGTAAAATGAGCAGAATCTATGTCTATGTATACTAATTTCCAATTTGCCAATAGAAATGTTAGACTCTAGCAACAATTATTTTAGCAGTTGTCATAAAAGTTTATACCTTAACGTTAAAAAATATCCTCAAACCTTCTCCTAAATTGTACTTTAACTAGAGTAGAAATGAGTCAGTCATTAACTGGATATGACACATTAAGGAATTCTTGTTAATTTTACAAGGTCTGATAATGACATAGTATAACATATAAAACTAAAGAACAAAACAGGTGATGAGAAAAAGACATACCACGTTAAGAAATGTACATTTATGTGCTTATGGGTAAAATGATGTAATATCTGTGATTTTACTTAAAATTTTCTAGGAAAAATTGTGTGTGGGAGTGTTTATGAAATGAAACGAGATTGGCAAAATATTGATAATTAATGCTGGGGCCTGGGCACATGGGGGACTCATTATATTCTTCTGTGTATGGATTAGTTTGCATATTTCCATAATAAAAAGGTTTTAAAGATTCAGTTAATTCCACTGCACAAAATTTTCTATTCAACTAAACATTTCATGCTTTTCATAATCAATTTTAAAATATATAAAATTTTAGCTAAAATGAAGTTGGACCCTTATCTAACACCAAATACAAAAAGTAACTTAACATAGACCAAAGACCTAAATGTAAGAGCTAAAGTTAGAAAACTTTTAGAAGAAAATGGGAAAAGCTTCACGACAATGAATTTGGCAATGATTTCTTATATAGAACATCAAAGGCACAGGCAACAAAAGAAAACACAGACAAACTGGACTTCATCAGAATTAAAAACTTTTGTGCATCAAGAACCACTGTCAACAGAGTAAAAGGTAACCCAGAGAATGGAGACAATATTTGTAAACTACATACATTATAAGGAATTAATATCCAGACTATATAGAAAATTCCAAAAAGACAAATACCACAATTCAAAACTGGGCAAAGGATATACACGGACATTCCTCCAAAGATGAGATACAAATGGTCAATAAGCACTCGCAAAGACGCTCAACATCACTAGTCACTAGGCAAATATAAATCAAAACCATAATGCAATGCCACTTCACACCCATTAGAATGCTATTATCAAAACAAACAAAAAACAGAAACCAAGAAAACCAGAAAAACAAATGTTGGGCAGGATGTGGAGAAACTGAAACCCTCTGCAATGCTGGTGGGAAGGTAAAATGGTGCATGTATTTAAATGCCACTGAAGTGTACACGTAAAAATAGAAAAATTGGCAAATTCTGTATTCTGTATATTTTACCTCCACTCACACACAAAACCAATGGAGAAAAAGAAAATTAATCAAAATTAAAATTTCAGCTAAAGACGATTAGAAAGCAATAAAACTAATGACAATTTAGGTGATTGAGTTATAGCTACAATTGTTTTCAGTAAAGGAAATAATGCTTTATTCAGAATCATTATGAACAGTGTTATGATTAGCAAGTCTTTCTTATAAACGTAATAGTTAATAATTTTAAATTAGTTTTATTTTGTATGTTCTATGCCACGTTCACCAAGTACACTTAATATTAAATAAAATCATTTAAATATAATATCTCATTAATGTTTTGCAAATGAAGGAGAAATTTCTGGCAGAGAAGCTCCTCAAAATTTTCACCCTCTATCCAAGTAGGAAAATGATACAATAACATTACTTATAATATTGTCAACTGAAAAAGAAATTACTTTGAGCAGATGCCAGTATTTCTTCTCAATGAGATTTCAAAGAGTAAGAAAGCTAAACACAGTATCATCAAGAATTAAATGTGAGCATTCTGCCTACTTTCTGCAAGTGGCCTACATTCAACCTTTGGAGGTATGCTTATATGTTTAACGACTAAAGTAACATAACATAATACTTAACGGTGCCACTCGGGGGTTTTAGCTGTGAAAAAGCAGTGGATCCTAAGAACAGTGGGCACTGAAGTTGCCTGTCTCTACGTCAGGTTACAGCTCAAGCTGTGTATATGCTGCAGACGCCCAAGCTGAATTTAAGAGAATCCGCTCTAAAACATTACTTGCTATTTAGACACATGCTTAAAGTTGTTTCCTTTTAAACCTTAGGCAGATGGTGAAATATTCCCGCTGTGTTGTCTCACAATGCATAACAAAGCTTTTCACATATTTTCACATAGTTGAGAATGTTTCCATATGTCTGGCATGCCTGTAATCCAGCACTTTGAGAGGTGGAAGCAGAAGAATCACTTAAGCCCAGGAGTTCAAAGTCAGCCTAGGCAACAAAAGGAGACCCCCATCTCTACAAAAAAATTAAGAAATTAGCTGGGTATGGTGGTACAAGCCTGTGGTCCCAGCTACTCGGGAGTCTGAGGCGAGAGGATTGCTTGAGCCTACAAGGTCTAGGGTGCACTGAGCCATGATCATGTCACTGCACTCCAGCCTGAGCAACAAAGCAAGAGCCTGTCTCAAAAAAAAAAAAAAAAATGGCCCGATGCACCAGTGTCATGGCTGATAAGATACTCCCAGGGCACCCTCATTCTAGCATCAAGGCTGTGAGACAGCTCACCTCACCTTCTGACTAACCCAGTGCTTCTGTGCTAAGGGCCCCCTTAAATCTCTACCTTCATTATGTGCTTGGCACAAAGGAATGATATATCTTAGATTTGGAAATGGAATTTTATTCCCAAATCTTACTGTAGTCTAAGTACCCTTCACAGACCTTCTATTAACCCATAGCTTACTTAGCTTTAGTTCCTGGATAAATCAAATCTGTGTTTTGCAAACTACGATGTTGTAAGTCAGTTGCTTCTGAATCTAGCAGAGCTCAGTGAAACTATTTGCTTACAGACATGCTCATTTTTATTAATGTCACACATGGTATTCTCCATGTGAAAGACAGAATTTCTTTCATCCTATTTACCAATCCCTTCAGATCCTTGTGAGGAACCAACAGAACAGCTCTAAAAAATTAAAAGGTTTTTTTCTTTCCCTTCACAAATAGGCACATGCTTATTTTTACGGCGAGTTTAGAAAATCCACAATGCAAAAGAAGGTGGAAGGACAAAGAGAAAAAGATGCAGAAGGACTTCCTCTTCCAGCCAAGATGGACTTGCCCTCCCATCATGACTAGTGAGAAAACTGAAACTGGATAGAATATTTGAGAGAACTGTTTTTGGGGATTGGAACACAGGCAGAACAGGACTGTGATATTTGAGAACAGGAAAACACAGGAGGCAAATCTAACACACACTTCTGTTTTCTGCCCAATGGCAGTTTCTTGACCACACAGAGAGAGGTAGAGACCTCCAAAAATGAGGCAATGTCACTGTCACTAAGCTGAGAGTCTTCCAGTGCTAACATGTTTGGAGTTTATAGAATAAGGTACTGGAGAAGAGGGAACAACATACAGGTGAGGCCTCAAAAGAGTATGCAAAAGTTCTCTTCAGGTCTGGGGCCAAGGGCTGGGGGGAGTGCATACAGTAGGCAGGCTCCACAAGGCCCATGCAGAGTGGCTGGCACTTCTGAGGGCTGACTGGAGATGCCAGAGATCACACAAATTTGGGACATAGCAGAGTGGAGAGAACTCACCAAATATACCTAGAACATGTGGCTGAGGCCCATGAGGATGAAACTTTCCTAGAGTAAGAGTCACTGTCTAAGTCTACAGGCAAAAACCTAATAAATAAGCACAAAGTAACAAAGGCCCAGGCTTGACAGGAGCAAAAGGGTGGTCAAATAATTTAACTAGGCATCAAGACATTTAACAGAAATAAAGGTTAAAATGTTATAAAAATGAAAGACTGAATTTATAAGGAAGACTTAACAATCCTAAATGTGTACACATGACAGCTTCAAAATACTTTAAGCAAAAACTGCTCAAGTAGACAGATCTAGAATTACAGCTGGAGATTTTAACATAACTCTCAATACATTGTAGGATGAGTGAAAAATCAGTAAGGACCCAGAAGATGTGCATAGTCACAAGCTCCACCAGTTGATATAACTGACATCTAAAAAACAATGAACTACCAAGCGCCACAGCTCATGCCCGTAATCCCAGCACTTTGGGAGGCCGAGGCGGGCGAATCCCCTGAGGTCAGGAGTTTGAGACCAGCTTGGCCAACGTGGTGAAATCCTGCCTCTATTAAAAATATAAAAAAAAATTAGCCAGGCATGGTGGCAGGTGCCTGTAATTCCAGTTCCTCCAGAGGCTGAGCCAGGAGAATCACTTGAACCTGGGAGGCGGAGGCTGCAGTGAGCCAAGATCACGCCACTGCACTCCAGCCTGCTGGGCAACAGAGCGAGACTTCATCTCAAAAACAAACAAACAAACAAAAAAACCCTGAACCAACATCTGCAGAATACACATCCTTTTCTAGTGTACATGGAAATTCACTAAGAAAGTATGTTCTCCAACTATACTATAAGTGAATTAGAAATCAGCAACAATATCATACCTATAATATCTCTATGTAGTAGAAATTAAAAACAGTACACTTTTAAATAACTCAAGTGTCCATGAAAAGAAAAATCACAAGGAAAACTAGATGATATTTTGAATGGAATGAAAATGAAAACAAAATGTGTTGACTATAACTAAAACTAACATGGAATGAGGAGATCTAACTCCCTTCTTAAGAAGCAATAAAACAAGAGCAAAGTAAACTGAAAATAAGTTAAAGGGAGGAAAAAAAAAGACTGAAAATAAATCAAATAAAACATGAAAAAAAGAGAAAATAAGTAATGTTGAAACAAGCTTGTCCAACCTGAGGGCTGCATGTGGCCCAAGCCAGCTTTGAATGCAGCCCAACACAAATTCGTAAACTTTCTTGACACATTATGAGACTTTTTGCTTTTTTTTTTTTTTTTTGGCTCATCAGCTTATCATTAGTGTATTCTATTTGTGGCCCAAGACAATTCTCCTTCCATTGTGGCCCAAGGAAGCTAAAAGATTGAATACCCCCGTACTAAAAGATCATTAATGATCTAAAATAAATGATCTGATAAAGAATTGATAAACCTCCAGCTAGACTGACTGATCCAGGAAAAAATGGAAACAACAAAAATTACCAATATGAAGAGACTGCAATACAGATTAGATTCTACAGACATTAAAAGGATATTAAAGGAATATTCTGAACAATTTTATGCCAATAAATCCAACAACTTGGATGAAATGAAATTTTCCTAAAAGACACAAATTACCAAAACTGACAACAGAAAAATCTGAAAATATCTCTTAAAAAATCTTAATTTTCCCACAAAAAACTAAAACCAAACCAAACAAAACCCTCTAGGTTCAGATGACTTCACTGGTAAATCCTATCAAACATGTAAAGAAAAAAACATACCGATCTTACACAGCTATTTCCAAAAACAGGGAAGGAGACAGCACTTCCCATCTAATTTTATGACACCCAATATCACCTTGACACCAAAATCAAATAAAGCCATTACAAGAAAAGGATACAAAAGTCCAATATCTCCCATCAACATCAATATAGAAATCTTATAAAGAAGAAAAACGAACACCTAGAAGTCAAATCTAGCAATATCCCAAAAGACAACGCACCACAGCCAAGTGGGGTTTATCTCAGGGATGTAAAGTTAGTTTAAAAGTTGAAAATGAAACCAATGTTATTCAATGGCAGAATGAAGAAAGTTGTATAATCATCTCAACAGATACAGAAAGAGGCACTGGACAGCATTAAACATCGTTATGATAAAAACTCCCAAGAAACAAAGTTTAAAAGGAATGTTCTCATTTTGATAAAGGTTTTCTCTGCAGATCCTACATACATCATACCATATGGTGGACTACTAAAAGTTTTCTGCCTAAGCTTGGAAACAATGCAATTATGCCCATTCTCGTGACTTCTGTTCAACACTATGGAAGTCCTGAACAGTATAATAAACCAATAAAAAGCAAGACAAGACATAAGGATTAGGAAGAAAGAAGTAAAACGATAGTCACAGGAAATATAATTGCAAATTTCTTAGTTTTCTGTATAAACAAATCATTAGAAGTAAGAAGTGAAACAGACTTATCAGACTACAAAGTCACTATACAAAAATCAATTGTATATCTATATACTGACAGCAAACAACTGGAAAACCAAATTCAAAAGTTCTACTGACAGTAGTGTAAAATTATAAAATACTTAAGAATAAATTTTTAAACAGGCATGCAAGACTGCTACATTGAAAATTATGAAATATTGAGGCCCAATATTAAGATGTTGATTCTCCCCTAAATTATCCGGACTCAATACTATTCTCCGAGAAAATCCAACAGGCTTCACTGTAGAAATTAATAAACTAATAGTTAGTAAGTACAAAGTTGGTGGACACACACTACCTTATCTCAAGACTTCATGAAATTATAGCAATCAAGAGAAATATACCAAAAGAAAAACAGACAATCGATAGAACAGAGTCCAGAAATAGACCAATACATAAAAAGTTAATTGATTTTTTATGAATATACGAAACTGGATTAATGGAAAAAGGAAACACCAGTGGTGCTGGCACAAATGGCTATCAAGATATTAAAAAAAAAAAAGTAAATCTTGAAACCAAACTCACACCATGCCAAAAATTAATTTGAGATTAATGACAGATTTAATGTGAAAACTAAAACTATGTTGCCTCTAAAAGACAATGTAGAATATTTTCCTGACTTTGGGGTAAGCAAAGATCTCTTAGATCAAAGAGATAAGGCAGTAACCGTAAAAGAAAAAAATAAACTAAGATTTATAAACATTAAAAGCTTCTGACCATCCTGGCTAACATGGTGAAACCCTGTCACTACTAAAAACACAAAAAATTAGCTGCGCGTTGTGGCAGGTGCCTGTAGTCCCAGCCACTTGGGAGGCTGAGGCAGGAGAATGGCATGAACCTGGGAGGTGGAGCTTGCAGTGAACCGAGATCGCACCACTGCCCTCCAGCCTGGGCGACAGAGCGAGACTCCATCTCAAAAAAAAAAAAAAAAAAGGTGTCCATCCGAAAACCACCATTAAGAAACTCAGACTGGGAAAAACTCAGACTGGGAGAAAAGACTGATAACACCATCAACTCTTGGCAAGGATGTAACTGGAGAACTAATTCATTCTTGGTGGGAGGGTAAAATATCACAACCACTTTAGAAAATTTTTGGCAGTTTCTTATATAGTTAAACATTCACCTATCCTTTGACACAGCAATTCCACATCTACATATCTACCCTAGATATTTATCCTAATTTTAGAATTGTTGATTTGCCATTTCAAAAACAATGATTCTTCCAGAATATTAGCTTTATACCATTCCATATTTTACATATTTTTTAAGCTACCATAATTTATGAAGTTTCAAAATGCAACTTAAAAAGTTTTAAAAGAGAAAAAAAAAGTATGGAAACAGCCAAACAGAAAACAGGCTGGTTAAGTGTGTTTGGGTCAATTTATTTCCAGTATCATTTACAGGCTACCCTGATATTGTACTTAAAATTTTCATTCGTTTCAGAGTTCACAAAATAATGATTTTTCCTGTGAAGATACTTCGTTTAAGAGACAACTGACTTCTACAACTAAAATGTATACATGTTCAAAGAAAATAACTTGTAAAATATATTTGATTGAATAACATTTACATTAAGCCTTTAAAATTATGTATCAGAATCTCTGGCTATTAAGCAGTCTAATGATGCCTACTAAGTCAGAGAGTTCTAATTCTTCTCTCCTGTGCTGTGTTCTGATAATGAAGTAAAGGCATCAGTAGCATCTACTGTGCTAAAGAATAAATGGAATTTACAACTGTAGGTAATATTTAAGCACTTTAAGACAAATATGAATACATCATAAATTTCTAACTAGGAAAATATTTTCAATGAGATCTCAAGAAATGTTAACTTTTTTCAGAATAAAGCACTGAAAACTGACTCACCAACATATCAAGCTGGGTTTCTTCATCTTCTTCTCTTTTTCTCTTCTTATCTTTGCTCTTTTTCTTCTTACTACAGGACATAATTTATATAGATGAGTTTAGGTATATTGATTTGTGTGATAAATAAATATCATAAGATTGAAACTTGGAAGTCTTTTAAGCTGTTTCATTTATAAATTATTGATTTAGGAAGACTTACATTGCTATGCTCTCTTAAATACAGTGCTGAGAATTTGCTTCAGGCTTTGTACATATTATGTTAAAGTTCAAAGCAGATTGTAGAGCCACACTTCCAGATTTTAAATCCTGATTCTGTCACTTCTTAGCTCTGCAATTTTTGGAAAAGGTACTGAATCTCTCTGTGAGTCAGTTTCCCCACTTAAAAAGTTAGGATAATAACTTAACTCTTAAGGCTATTGTGAGGATTAAGAGGTAATATGTATCTTCACACATTGCTGGTGGAAATGTAAAATGGTGCAGCATCTACAGGAAACAGTTTGGCGTTCCTCAAAAAGTTAAAGAGTTACCATATGACCCAGCAATTTTACTCCTAAGTATGTATACCCAAGGGAAATGAAAACATACACCCACAAAAATACTTACATAAGACTATTCACACTAGCATTAGTCACAATAGTCAAAAAGGGGAAACAACCTAAATGTTCATCAACTGATGAATGGATGAACAAAATGTTACATCCATACAATGGACTACTACGCAGCCATAAAAAGGAAAAAGTGCTACAACAATGATGGACCTCAAGAATGTTATAAGTGAAAGAAGCCAGACACAAAAGGCCACATGTTGCATGATTTCTTAGGAAATATTCAGAATAGGCAATTTCACATAGATAGCAGACTAGTGGTTGCCAAGGACTAGGAGAGGGGGAGGATGGGATGTGACTGCTTTAATGGGTAGGAAGAGATTTCCTTCTGAGATGACGAAAACACTGAGAAACTAGACAGTGGTGAACCTCTTGAACATATACTAAAAACCACTGTACAAAAGGGTGAATTTTATAATTATGAATTACATCGTAATAAAAAAATAAAAAACCATGAGCGATTTGAAAAAAGTTAATGTGCAAAGTGCCTACAACTATTTCTTGGCACACTGAAAGTGCTATACAAGCATTAATTATGATTATTACGATAATCTTAAGACACTCTTGTCTGCATTATCATCATAAAGTTTTCAGAAGATAACTCACCACTTCTCATAGGAAATTCACAGAGTAAAAATCTCACATTCATTCAGGATATACCTGCCACTTATTCTGGCATCTTCATGAGCCCAGACTCCTCGAGAGGGTTCTCAAGGGCAGTGGCTTCAGCTCACTCCTTGATACTTTCTTTCCATCTCGCCTAAAAATATCAAAACCTCTGTTTATCACGGAGACCAGGAGGAAATGCTCAATATTTGTATGTACAGTCAACCTCGGGCAAATCTGCCAGTTAAAAAAGAAGCGGGGATATGAGTGCACAGGTATTTTTCTCCTAAAGAGCTAATAAATTACCACTATGACCTCCTCCTCACATTTGGTTCAATTTATTTACTGCATATATGTTCTCTCATTTAATCCTCACAGTCTTCTAAAGGTATAAGAAATGATCTGAAAGTATAAATGTGTAAACGGAGGTTCAAAGATATTTGATCTCTTAATGAGCAAATGGAAGTTCAGACATATTAACCAATTTACCACAAATTACAAAATTAGTAAATGACAGAGTGCAGGTTCCAGCCCATATCACTATCAAAGCCCATATACACCTCAACCACTGTGTGATTCATCCTGGTTTCACTCTACATATTAGCTTAGAAAAAATTAATCAATAACTTTTCCAGGAAGAGACGATGGAGAAAAGAATAATCCCTAATAAAGGAAGTTATCATCATGAACTACAAGATCAGGCTAACGCAGACCCACCAGGCAGAGGCCTGGAGAGATGCCTCAGGGGACCCAAACTCGTGGATACGGGGCCACGGGTCACCCGCCCGTCTATCCTGTTTCCAGGGTCGTCCGCGCGGGAGGCTGCCCCTCTCTGCAACAGGCGCCAGGAACCGCGGTCCAGCCTCCATCCAGCCCGGACAGGGGCCAGGGCGAAGCCTGGGATGCCACAATGCCAGCTCTCCGCGCCACGACTTCCACCGGATTCGCGGGGGTGGAGTGCGTCCGAAAAGAACTGAGGAGGCTCCCGCCACAGCTGCAGGACCCACCTCTTCGCCTTGGTTCCCTTGAACACGAGCTTGGTAGACTTCACATAAGAGTACTCGACTCGCAGAAGTCGGCTCCGGGAGACTTCTGCGCGGAGAGGCTGAAGCTGGCTCAGGACGAGTATGTGACCCGGAGCAGCACCAGGGCGGGGAGGAACAGAAGTGGAGGCAAAGTAAACAATCCCTGACAGCGTACGTCTGTCCAGAACCCGCCTTCGTCTTGACCCAAACGCTGAATGGCTGAGATTTCCACTTCCGAGTTTCTGCTGGGGAGCTACGGCGGCCGCAGAGGGCCGAAAGGTGCCGCACGCAGCTGCTCCCTGGCTCCCTCTCGAGGAGCCCCTGAGGATTCGCACCTCCCCGAGGGGAGTAAAGCCCGCCCGAGGCGCCGGTGCTGGCGGTGGCGGGGCTGCCGGGCGCGCTGTGAAACGGCCTCCCTCTAGAGCTGCGGGCTGGCGACGGTCCCCGCGGGGGCGGGAAGCGGCTTAGGCTGCCCTCGTTGGCCTGCGGCGGCGCGGCTGGAAGCGCGGGCCACTCTTGCGCCGGTCACTCGGGGCTGTGCCTCGTGCGACTCTGTGTGTAGGAAACAAGCAGGAAATACCGTAAAATAGAATGAAGCACCATGTTGAGGGCCGCGGACGTCGTGAGTGCTGTGGGAATGTGGGCTGACGTGGAGAATTATGGTGGCGCGTGTTACAGGCTCAGGGGTCAGAAAGAAGGCTAATCGTGGAGGCGGCATCTGTGGAGGGTCTTGAACGCTGGGCAGGCTTTTGCCCGATAGAGATGGAGGAAGCTAGTCCTGTCTGATGGAGGAAACAGGGCGGAGGTGTGGAGGGAGCCGTGCAGCGCTGGTGTGAGGAGCCGTGAGCAGGCCAGGCCTGTAAAGCAGAGTGATGGGAACCAGGATAGAGAAGGCAAGTCGGGGTCCTGTTTTCGCTGAAGAATTTGAATGAAATCAGTAAACAGGTGAGAGGGATCCATCGCAAGAGCATGGGATGAAACGAGGAGTAGTCCACGGTGATTCCTCTGCAGCGGTGGGTATTATTCATCGCGTATGTGACACCAAAACGGTGGGTATTATTGATCGCGTATGTGACACCAAAACCATCCCACTCCACTCAAGCTGTGACTCTTTCCCTAAAGTAGAAAACAGAGACCAGTTGAGTTCCAAGCATCCACGAAGATTTTATTAAATTCGTGATCCCTGGTGGTACCATGGAGTCAGGATTGGCTCATCTCAAACCTGACTCAGAAACAAAACCATCTCAATGTGCAGAGATGAGTGGCCTTACCCGCTATCATAACGTATTTTCTGGTGTTTTCACAGTGCTGCACTTCCTAATCCCCATTCCAGGGCAATCCACATGCCATGATGTCCAGAGGCATTAACAAAGGAGACACACAGGGGCTCCTCATGTTTGCTTTCCGCGGTTTTGATGAAAATCTGTTTCCTCATCTCATACAATGTGGTTGGTAATAGTATCATTTAGGGTTGAAGAATTAAATGGTACGAATTATATAGGCTGCTTATGATAACCTACATGGAAAATGCCTAGGATATGTTAGCTATGCTCATCACCAACATCGTTATATGATGGTAATAAGATAGTTAGGAAGGCCGACACCAAGAAAATGGATACATGCTCTGAGGGAATGAATATGGAGAGATCAGAAGGTCAAGAACAAAGCCGTACAACATGTCTGCAGTAAAGGGATAGAGAAAAGAAAGGCTATAAAAGAAGGTGTGAAACAGAGTTAGAGTAAAATTATAAAATCAAAGCTAAGGAGAATTTCTAGAAAGGGTAATATCATTTAATATCATAGAAGTTTAGGAGCACAAGATGGAAAAAAGGCCGGTGGGTAACTGACATTGAGGCAGTCTTTAGGGAAGCTCTATTTCCGATAGAGAAGTAGACAGAAAGTCAGCTTGAAGCAGGGACTAGGTGAAGAAGATGTTGGCTGGTCGCATGGGGAAATAAATAAGGGATGGCATATGCCATATTTCTGGATTTCTTTCTTTCTTGCCCAGCCTCTATATATGCATAGAGTTTGGCAAAAACTTACCAAAAATAAAAATGAAACCAATTTCGTTTGTAGACTCAAATACAATGCTTTGTGTTAGAATCAAGATAAATTCATGTCTCTCCCTTCTATTGTCACAGTCAGTTTTGAAATTAAACATCAGCTCTTCTTCTTCATTAAAATCATTTTCAACTCCTCCCAGGTGTTGATGGTTTGGGGGAGTTACATAAACAGTCAGGTCTTGATGAGTAGAGGAGGAGGGAACAAACACTTTCAGCAAAGGCAGAATTCTGAAATTCTGCTCGTATTTTTCTCCAGTAACTTTCCTATGTTTGTGAGGTTATTCAGTCATAAAGATCCTAGTGAAATTTTTTTCAAGCTTGACTAATCATAATCACTGTGGACGTTTGTTTAAAATGTGTATTCCCAGGCCTCTCACCTGCTGATTCTGATTCAGAAGATCACGGATGGGACTCAGAATACATGTGTTTGACAAGTACCACAAGTGGTTCTTATGGTCAGGCAAATTTTGGAATCTAACCAAGAATTTATGTTTTTATGACTGGCAGCTAGAAAAGATTCCTAGAGTCTTTGCTTTTTGAAAATAAAATATTCCTTCTTTAAAAGGAAAATTGTATGACTAGATACAACATTTATACGTGTGGCACGTGTACTATATGGTGTGCTTTTGTCGTATTTACAGTTAAAGATGTGTAAGAACACTCTGCAAAAAATTATATATTAAATGCAAAGAGGGGTAAGTCAGGGTTGGGGAGAAATGGGAAGGGTGTGCTTATTGTTGCTAAAAGGTAGAAAAGCCAGAATGATAGCCATCTAAGGTTGCAAATAGCACATTGTAAGTTGAGGGAGCTTCATAATCATGTCCGAAACCTTCTTTGATATACTGAGTTGTTAACAGTGGCTTTGGACAAGATTTGAGGGAGAAACCAACTATGCTTTAAAGTGTTCATTTAAAAGGCTTTAATTAAAGGAAAGTCTTTGTATTTACTTGAGCTAATTTAACTTCAGGACTTTAACAAATTACTAGCCCTTAACCTCTTAAAAATTGTCTTTCATTTCAAATGAAAGTTTAAGATGGCCTTTATGTTCGATTGGTATACTTGTGTGAAGACTTAACAGCAAGGTACTGTACATTTCTAAATGTTTACTTCTTAATTTTGCTGGAAGAAATATACTACTCAGTTGATTATTTTTAAAGCAAAGTAAAACAATTTATTTTGACAAGCAACACTGTATTTTCCCAGTTTTCTGGTGGCAAAGATTAGGCTTAACATCACTAATCATGAGAGAAATGCAAATCAAAACCAAAACGAGATACTATCCTACACTAGTCAGAATAGCTACTATTAAAAAATCAAAAAACAACAGATCTTGGGACGCTGTGGAGAAAAGGGAACATTAATACATAATTGGTGTGAATGTAAATTAGTTCAGCCACTGTTGAAAGCAGTTTGGAAATTTCTCAAAGAATTTAAAATAGAATTACCTTTCAAGCCAACAATTCCATTACTGGTATATGACCCAAAGAAAGTCAGTTATTCTACCAAAAAGACATATGCACTTGCACGTTCATCGCAGCACTATTCACAATAGCAAAGACATGGAGTCAGCCTAGGTGTCCATCAACAGTGGATTGGATCAATAAAATGTGGTACATCCACGCAATATTATTAGGCCATTCTTGCATTGCTATGAAGAAATACCTGAGACTGGGTAATTTATAAGGAAAAGAGATTTAATTGGCTCATAGCTCTGCAGGCTGTACAGGAAGCATGGTGACGGCATCTGCATGGCGCTTGTGGAGTCTCCAGGGAGCTTTTACTCATGATGGAAGGCAAAGAGGGAGTAGGCACATCACATGGCCAGAGCAGGAGCAAGAGAGAATGAGAGTGGGGTTAAGTACCACACACCCTTACACAACCAGATCTCGAAAGAATTCGCTATCACAAGGACGTTATCAGGCCATGAGAGATCCACCCCCATGACGCAAACACCTCCTACCAGGCCCCACCTCCAACACTGAGGATTACATTTCACCGTGAGATTTATAGGGGCCACCTTCCAAACCATTTCACACACCATGGAATACTATGCAGCCATAAAAATAACAAAATCATGTCCTTTGAAGCAACATGGATGTAGCTGAAGGCCATTATCCTAAGTAAATTAATGCAGGAATACAAATCGAAATACCACATGATCTCACTTATAAGTGGGAGCTAAACATTCGGCACTTATGGACATAAAAATGGAAAGAATAAACATCGGGACTACTAGAGGGGAGAAGGAGGAAGGCATGGTTTGATGAACTAACTATTGGGTACTATGCTCATGTATTAATCTGTTCTCACACTGTTGTATAGAACTACCCGAGACTGGGTGATTTATAAAGAAAAGAGGTTTAACTGACTCACAGTTCCACAGGCTGTACAGGAAGCATGGCTGGGAGGCTTCAGGAAACTTATAATCATGGCAGAAGGTGAAGGGGGAAGCAAGGCACGTTCTACCATGGCGGCAGGAGACCAAGTGAGCCAGGGGGGATGTGCCATATGTTTAAACCATCAGATCTCATGAGAACTCACTTACCATCTAAGAACAGCAAGGGGAAAATCTGCCCTCATGAGCTAATCACCTCCTACCAGGTCATTCCCCCTGCATTGGGAATTACAATTCAACATGAGATTTGGGTGGGGACACAGAGTCAAAACATACCAAATCAGCATCTGGATGATGGAATCATTCATACCCCAACACTCAGCCTTATGAGATATACCCATGTAACAAACTGGCACATGTACCCCTGAATGTAAAATACAAGTTAAAATTATCTTCAAAATAAATTAACTAATGACTAAATAAATATGATTAAATGAAATTAAAATTTTGAATTAAAAAAATTTGAGAGTGATTTCAGCTTGACAGTTATGTAAGTTATGTAAATGGGAACTGAGTTCTGTAGGGTTCAGATCAATTGCACTATCTGTACTAAGTTGATGTCCAGTTGTTTGGATGAAAAGAAAAGAGGAGAAACATATAGATCTAACAGGAAAAAGGTGGACAAGTTTTTATGATAGCAAAAAGAAGAATGGAGGAAATAGGACTGAGGTTATAGTGATTGATAGATATTAATAGACAACTAAGTCAAAAGCCACCGGTTGCAGAAAATATTGATTAATTTTGTTTTATTCCAGTCAGACAACAAAATCCTATAGCCTGCCTCTAGAGAAAACCCTTTTAGCCCTGTAATTATCTTTATTCCAAGCACCATTCCATTCATTAAGTAGTGTATAGGGTGATTAATAAGTGAATTATTCACAGAATTAGGACAGAATTTTTGAGTATTTCAGGATATTAATCTATAGTCAATGAACTAAAATAAAATTTGACTAGAGGTGTGATCACCATGAATGCCATGTTGGTATCTTGTTAGATTTGGCAACCCAAAGTTGCCAAATTTATTAATAAAATAAACGTTCCTTGATGATTAATTTACATTTAGCAAACATGCTCTTTCTTCTTCCTTCCCTTTCTTATTCATTCATTCATTCATTCATTCATTCCTACAGAGCAGTGACTTTCATTCTAAGATTCCCAGAATCCTAAGGAATTCTTGAATGTCATCATAGGGTGCCAGGTGTGAGGATTCCCAAAAGTTGTACTTAATACTTGAAAAATCTCAAAAAGTTATATATTTACACCAGAAAAAGCTATACAGGTTTTAAGTTATATATATATAGTCGAATACTTCTTATTTCCATCCAGAACTAAGTCATTAGAGTTAATAATGTTGATTATTTCATACTCACCTAGTGGGTATCCTTTATATATCATTGATTACTTATTAGTAAAATAAGAACCCCCCCAAAATTACAAAATACATATATTTTGTGGGTTTTTCTTAAGGCTTTTGAAACATAAAATCAGAGGAGAGGATTAAAAGTAATCCTTGATTGTTAAAAAGGCAGGGAACTACTAACTTAGAAAATTGTATGAAAACAGCAAGATATATACATTGCCCTCAGACCAGCTGCCTGTTTTAATAAAGTTTTGTTGGAGCACATCCATGGATCTATGGTGCTTTCCTGCTACAATGGTAGAGATGAATGGTTGCTATAGAGACTGTATGGTTTGCAAAGCCTAAAATATTTATCATCTGGTCCTTTATAGCAAAAGTGAACCCAGTTTTAGAACATTCACTTCACAAATTAAGATACAGTGGATGCTGCCTTAACTGACTTCCACTTAACTGATTTGCCATCAGCACTTTCTGGTACCCCTGTACAACTTATTGACTGGTGTCCACTGCAAACTGAAAGCCTTTGAGCTACTTTTAATGCCTGTACATTTCTCCTTCCATCACAGAAACTGTATAGTTTCTAAGGGGAAGCTGTGTTCATTCCTAAATATGTTTACACCATTTGTTCTTGTTCTTGTAGTTATGTGATTTAATTAGATATTATGTTGAGACGCAGAGACGGGTGGATCACTAGGTCAGGAGATCGAGACCATCCTGGCTAACTCGGTGAAACCCTGTCTCTACTGAAAATACAAAAAATTAGCTGTGTGTGGTGGCGGGTGCCTGTACTCCCAGCTACTGGGGAGGCTGAAGCGGGAGAATGGCATGAACCCGGGAGGTGGAGCTTGTAGTGAGCAGAGATCGCACCACTGCACTCCAGCCTGGGTGACAGAGCGAGACTCCATCTCAAAATAAATAAATAAATAAATAAATAAATAAATAAATAAATAAATAAATAAATAAATATTATGTAAACTGAGAAAATGAGTATAACAACAGTAGTATTGTTGTTTCTTTGAGAAATAAACTAAATGTGTTGGAAAAATGAGAAATTCAAACAGCTGCTCTCAGCTTAACTGTTGTTGGCAAGACAACTAGAAACAAATGGGAAAAATTGTGTAATCTAGGATTTCAGATTGCTTTACCCCAGTTGTCTTCACAGAAAGTGAACAAGAAATCAATGACAACGTATCATTGGCGTAGTTTCCACAAGAAACTCCACTCTGAATCCGTGCAAAGCTTTGACCTTGTCATCAAAATTCTGGCAAATTTATTTACACGTCTTTTAAATTAAAGTTAAGTTTTAAGGACTTACATCTAATACTTCTTATGATTCCTCCATCTAACTTAAATTTGTGATTAATCTGTTTATTACTGTTCCCAGTCTGATTGAATAAGGGGGTTTCTACCCTTTTTGCTAACCAAAAGTTTACTTTGATGAAGATGGAATTATAAATACAATAATTCAAGTTTAAAGAATTAGAATGGTAATGGTTAATACAATTTAGTATGCCTAAAAATCATTTGTAAAGCCTACTAACAATGCAAATTGTTGTGCCTTAGGCCTGAGATTTTGATTCAATAGGTCTAGCATGGGGGATAGGAATCTGTATTTTTAGGAATGATAAAGGAAAATTGCTTAAAATAGGGTAAATTATAACTTACAAATATAAAATGAACACTTGTCTAAGATTTTTGTTTAACTCATTTATTTAATTAGGGAGCCAGTAAGATGTTATACTGAGCTTTATGGAAAATTAAAAGAGCCACACATATCTAGGCACTAAGGAACACTGAAATAAATCTGCTTGATAGGTTCAAAACTGACTTCTTGATGGAAGGTGGAAAAAGGAAAATTAATTATACTTCCACCAAAATCAATCATTTCCCTGTCTATAGTCAAGAATATTTGCATTACTATCAGTAATCTACAACTAACGGAATTGCAAATAGCAAGGAAAACAAAAGACACAGAGACCCTACAGAAACAGATAACCTAGGTTATTCTAGACAAGGCTGAGATTTCCATTAAAGACACTCAGTGGTAATTTCGTTGGTCCATCTTAAAATCTTTCCATTTTCTCCTGAAACAAATTGCTCAAGCAATTCAAATACAATGAATGTGGTCAGTGGGTCACACCTGGAGAAATCATTTTCTAACCTATAATCAAGACTGTTGAATTACTCCCTTCACTGGAAAGAATAAAATATTACCTCATAGATTTGTATTATGATAATGGTCCACTATGAATGCTTTGGTGTTCTTAATTTTCTTAAGATTTATTAATATTTCTGAAGTAACTACTGAATGCCAAGCAATATATTTTCTAATTTAATCTTTCATTGACTTTTACTTTCACTTCAATTGAGCTACTCACTTTCATGGCTATCAACTTAACTTTTCAATAACTTAAAAATTGATTTCTAATGGTATAAACTTTAATGTTCCACTCTGTGACATGCTCTTTCAGACTCTCTCTTCCTTATTGCCAATTCACCTTCTCTTCTGTCTCTTCCAGTGCCCCAGTATCTTGACTCTTCCATTTTCTTTTTTCTTTTATTAAGTGGATACATGATAATTTCACATGTTGATGGGGTACAATGTGGTATTTTGATACATAACACATTGTTAAAACCTCTCCTCCCTATCTTTCCCAGTCTGGTAACCACTCTTCTACTCTCTATTAGATCAGTGTTTTTAGATTTCACATATGAATGAGATCATGTGATATTTGTCTTACCGTGGTTAGCTTATTTCACTTACCACAATGTCCTCTATGATCATTCATGTTGTCACAAGTGACACGATTTTATCCTTTTTTATGGCCAAATGTGCATATGATATAGTTTGGATATTTGTCCTGACCCATATCTCATGTTATATTGTAATCCCGACTGTTAGAGATGGGGCCTGGTAGGGGGTGTTTAGGTCATGGAGGTGGATCCCTCATGACTTGGTGCTATCCTCATGATAGTGAATGAGTTCTCAAGCTTCCTGACTAGTCAAGCAGATGTTGGCACTATGCTCCCTGTACAGCCCATGGAACCAGGAGCCAATTATGTCTCTTTTCTTTTAAATTATCCAGTCTCAGGTATTTCTTTATAGCAATGCAAGAATGGCCAAATACAGCATATATGCCACATTTTCTTTATCCATTCATTCATTGTTGGACACTTAGTTGATTCTTGGCTATTGTGAATAGTGCTGTAATAAACATGAGAGTCCAGAAATCTCTTTGACATACTGATTTAATATTCTTTGAATATATACCCAGTAGTGGGATTGCTGGATTATGTGATAAGCCTATTTTTAATGTTTTTGGAAGTTATATTGTTTTCCATAGAAATTGTTCTAATTTACATTTCCACCAACAGTGTATGAACATTCTTCTTTCTTCACACCCTTGCCAGCATTTGTTATTTTTTGACTTTTTCATAAAAAGCATTCTAAGCAGGGTGAGATGATATCTCACTGTGGATTTGACTTGCGTTTCTCTGATTATTAGTGATGGTGAGTATTTTTTCATATACCTGTTGTTGATTTTTTTGTCTTATTTGGAGAAATGTCTATTCAACTCTCTTGACTATTTTCTAATCCAATTATTTGTGTTTTTGCTATTGAGTTGTTTGAGTTTTCTATAAATTTGGGATATCAACCCCTTATCAAGTGAATAGTTTGCAGATATTTTCTCCCATTTTGTAGGTTGTCTCTTCACTCTTGTGACTGTTTCCTATGCAGTGCAGAAGTTTTTATTTGGAGTAATCCCATTTGTTTATTTTTGCTTTTGTTGTGCATGTCTTTTGATGTGTTTCTAAAAAGTCCTTGCCCAGACCAATGACATATAACATTTCATTTATGTTTTCTTCTACTAGTTTCATAGTTTGGGGTCTTACATTTAAACATTTAATTTATTTTGAGTTGATTTTTGTATATTATGAGAGATAAGGGTCTACTTTCATTCTTTTGTATGTGGATATGAACTTTTCCCAGCATCATTTGTTGAAAAGACTGTCTTTTCCCCATTGAATGTTTGCACCTTTGTCAAAAATAAGTTGCATGTAAATGTGTGGATTTATGCCTGGGCTCTCTATTTTTGTTCCACTGGTCTACATGCCTGTTTTTATGCCAATACCATGCTGTTTTAGTTAGGATAGCTTTGTAATATATTTTGAAATTAGATAGTGTAATACCTCTAGCATTGCTCTTTTTGCTTAAGATTTATTTGGCTATTTGGGGTGTTTTGTAGTTTCACATGGATTTTAAGATTTTTTTTAATATCCGTGAAGAATGAAATTGGAAATTTGATAGAGATTATATTGGATTTATAGATTGATTCGAGTAGTATGGTCATTTCAACAATATTAATTCTTCTAGTCCATGAACATGGGATATCTTTATTTTAATTTTTTAAATTGCTTTTATCAATGTTTAATAATTTTCATCTTTCCATGGCTTAACTTACTTGTAGGTATTTTGTTTCTTTAATAGCTATTTTAAATGGGATTACTTTCTTGATCCCTTTTTCAGATAGTCTGCTATTGGTGTATAGAGATGTTACTGATTTTTTATGTTGCTTTTGTATCCTGAAACCTTATTGTATTCATTTATTATTTCTGATTCTCAGTGGTGTATTTAGGGTTTTTTACATATATGATCATGTCATCTGCAAAGAGGGACAATTTGACTTTTTTTTTCCAATTTGGATGCCTTTTATTTCTTTCTCTTACCTAATTGTTCTGACTAGGACTTCTAGTACTATGTTGAAAAAAGTGATTAAAGTGAACATCCTTGTCTTGTTCCAGATCCTAGAGACAAAACTTTCATGTTTCGCCATTCAGTGTAATGTTGCCTGTGGGTTATCGCATATGATCTTTATTTTATTATGTTCTTTTATAACTAATTTTTTAAAAGGTTTGATCATAAAATGATGTCTAATTTTGTCAAATGCTTTTTCTGCATCTATTGAAATGATTATATGTTTTTTATCCTTCATTGTTTAATGTGATGTATCACATTTTATTGATTTACATGTATTAGACTATCCTTACCTCTCCAGGTAAATACCACTTGATTATGGTGAATAATCTTTTAAATGTGCTTTTGAATTATCATTGCTAGAACTGCTGGTTTTGAATGTTTGCATCTATGTTTATCAATGATATTGGCCTGGAGTTTTCTTTTATTTGCTGTTCTTGTCTCATTTTGGAAACAGGAAATGCTGCCTTCATAGAATGAGTTTGGAAGAGTTCCCTCCTTTTCATTTTTTTGAAATAGTTTGTAAAAAATTTGTATAAGTTTTTTAAATGTTTTGTAGAATTTGTCAGCGAAAACCACCAAGTCGTGAACTTTTCTTTCTTCCTCTATTTTTTTAGAGACAGGGTCTCACTCTATCACTGAGGCTGGCATACAGTCGTGCAGTCATAGCTGACTGCAGCCTCAAACTCCTGGTCTTAAGTGATCCTCCTGCCTCAGTCTCCTGAGTACAAGTACACACCACTATACCTGGGGAATTTTTATTTTTATTTTTAGAGGTGGAGTGTCATTGTGTTGCCCAGGCTAATCTTGAACTCCTGGCCTCTAGTGATTTTCCTGCCTTGGGCTCCTAAACTGTGAGATTACAGTTGTGAGCTACTGTGTGAAGTGGATTTTCCTTGACTGAGAGCCTAAATCTCTCCTTCAGTCTCATTATTTGTCATTGGTGTGTTCACATTTTCTATTTCTTCTTTCTTCGATTTTGATAGGTTATATGTGTCCAGAGCATACGTTTTTCTTCTAAGTTTTTCAATTTATTGGCATATAATTGTTTGTAGTACTTACTCATGATTCCTTATATTTCTCTAGAGTCTATCATAGTATATCCTTTTTCATCTCTGATTTTATGTGAATTTTCTCTTTTTTTCTTAGTCTGACAAAACATTTGTCAATTTTACCTTTTCAAAAAAGATTCCTTCATTTAATTAGTCGTTTGTATTTTTTGTCTTCATTTTGTATATTTGTGCTCTGATCTTTATATTCTTTTGCTAATTTGGGTCTTAGTTCTTGAATTTATAGTTCCTTGAAATACATAGTTAGATGGTTTATTCATCATCTTTCTTCTTTATTGATGTAGAAATGTATTGCTGTAAACTTCCCTCTAAGGACCGTTTTGCTGTATTTCATAAGTTTTCATATGTTCTGATTTCATTTTTATTCGTCTTAAGACATTTTTAAAATTAATTTTTTTTTCATTGACCCATTGGTTGTTTAAGGATATGTTGTTTTATTTGTATGTATTTGCACAATTTCTGAAGTTCCTCCTGTTGTTTATTTCTAGATTTATTCCATATGGTCAAAAAAACACGTGATATGATTTGATTTTTTGATTAGCTAAGACTTGTTTTGTGGTCTAACATATCTATCATGGACAATATTCCATATGCAGGTGAAAAGATAATGAATTATCCAATTGTTGGATGAAATGTTATGTAAATAACTGTTAAATTCTTTTGATCTAGAGTGCAATTTAAATGTTTCTTTGTTGAGATTCTCTCTCAATGATCTGTTCATTGCTGAAAATGGGATGTTGAGGTTTCATACTATTATTGTACAGCTTTTGTCTCTCCTTTTAGATCTATTAATGTTTGCTTTACATATTTAGGTTCTCCAATGTTGAGTGCATTATATATTTACAATTATTGTATTCTCTTGTTGTACTGACCCCTTTATTATTATATAATGGCCTTGTTTGTCTGTATTTACAGTTTTTCTACTTGAAGTCTATTTTATTTGATATAAATATAACTACTTCTGCATTCTTCTGATTTCCATTGTCATAAAATATATTTTTCCATCTGATCACTTTCGATATATGTGTGTATTTACAGGTGATGGGAGTCTCTTGTAGAAAGAACATAGTTAGGTCGTGTTTTTAATCCATTTACCCATTCTCTGTCTTCTTACTGGATAATTTAATCTATTTACATTCAAGGTAATTATTGATAGATAAGGACTTGTACTGCCATATACTGTTTTCTTATTTTCTTTTAGAATTTTTGTACCTTTTTGTCCCTTTGTTGTCTTCCTTTGTAGTCAAGTGATTTTCTCTGTGTGTTTTTGTTTCTTGTTCTTTTATTTTTAGTGTATCTAATAAAAATGTTTGCCTTTTGGTTACTATGAAGCATGCAAAGAATATTTTATAGTTTCAATAGGTAATTGTGAATGGATAACAACTTAATTTTGATAATAAGAAATGGAGAAAAGCAATCACTCTGCTCTTTAACTCAATCACTCCCCCACATTTTGCATTTTTGATGTCTTAATTTACATCTTTTATATCACTTATCCCTTAACAAATTATTGTAGTTGTTATTATTTTTGTTTTGTATTTTAACCTTCTTACTAAAAACATGTAAGTAGTTTATATTCAATTATTACTATACTAGAGCATCCTGAATTTGTCTGAATATTTATTTTTACCTGTGGATTTATACCTTCCAATTTTTTGTATTACATATTAGTGCCCTTTTCCTTCAGTTTGAAGATTGTTCTTTAACATTTCTTTTAAGGCAGGTATGGTTACAATGAATTTCTTCATCTTTTGTTTGTCTTAGAATGTTTTAACCTCTCCTTCATTTCTAAATGAGAGCTGTGCTGGATACTGTATTCATTGTTGACAGTTTTTTTCTTCAGCACTTGATTCTATTATCCTACTCTCTCCTGGTCCATATTGTTTCTGCTGAGAAGTCTGCTGCCAGGCACATTGGAATTCTCTTATGTGTTATATGCTTCCTTTTTCTTAGTGCTTTCAGGACCTACTCTTTGTTTTTGACGTTTGAAAGTTTAATTATAATATGTCTTGTGGTTGTCTTATTCAGATTAAATCAAATTAGTGATCTTTGGCCATCCTAAACATCTTAATCCTTCTCCAAGTTTAAAAAGTTGTCTGTTATTTCTCTGAATAAGCTTCTAACTCTTTTTCATTCTTAGGTCCACTTTAACACTGTAGATTTTTTTTCTTGATGGTGTCCCATGGATCTCGTAAGTTTTCTTTGTTTCTTCTCATTTTTTTCTCTTTTCTACTCTGACAGTGTATTTTCAAAGAGCCTGTCTTTGAGCTCACTGCTTTTTTTCTTCTACTTGATCAGTTCTGCCCTTGATGCCCTCTAGTGCATTTTTCAGTTTGTTTACTGAACTTTCCACCTCCAGGATTTCCATTTGATTTTTTCCCATTATTTTAAATTCTTTGTTGAATTTCTCATAAATTTCCATATTGTTTCTCTGTGCTTTGTTGAAGTGCACAGATTTAAAAAAAAAAACAGCTATTTGAATTTTTTTGTCTGCCACATCATTCATTTGCATGTCTTCAGGTTCAGTTGCTGACACCTTGTTTTCTCCATTTGATGAGGCAGTATTTCCTAGGCTATTCTTATTTTTTGTAGATGTACATCTCTGTCTACACATTAATGAGTTAAATATTTATTTCAATCTTCTCAGTCTGGGTTTGTTTTTGACTGTTTCTCAGTGGGCTTGTTTAGAAATTCTGTGTGGATTTCCATTATATTCCATTTTAGCATTAGGAGGTGCCCAAAGCAAAGGTTAGACATAAGTCTTGCAATGGGGCTTCACCATTGATGCAATGTAACTGGATGGGCCCATGGGTGATCCACAGAAAGACTGCTGTCTGTAGGGGGAGAACAAGTCAGGCCATCAAATCTGGACAGTCTGTGTATCATGTTTCCCACAGTGTGGTGCCCATAAAAAACCTGCCTGGTATAATGTTTCCTCTGGTAGGAATGGCTAGCCACTGCTAAGTTTCATATAGTAAGTATTGCTAACCCAATCTCTTCTTTATGTCCCTAGCATGCTTCTGGTGGTTCAGCTCTGTTGACACTCATGGTGCTGCTTGTGGGCTGATGCAGGAGTGAGTCTACTGTGAAGGCACTCAGTATGGTGGAAAAAATATTCAACTTCTGCTCACTTTATTCAGTGTAAGAACTGTGAGTTCAGGAGGACTTTCTGCATATAATACCATTATGGCCTGGGGGAGGAGTATCACAGTCAAAGAGTACTGTTTCCCTTACTGTCCAAGCATGGTTTTACTCCTCTTTGCAGTCCAAAGGGGCTTCATAGACTCACTCATGTATTCAGGGTTCCTTAGCTCTTGTAAAGGTAATTTCATATGTGGATAGTTGTTCATATAGATGTGTCTGTAGTGGTATGATTACTGAAGAGATCTACTCCACTACCTTGCTCTGCCCAAATCCTTCCCCTTTCCAACAAGAGTTTGCCACCTCCTAGTTTTCTTTTTTCTTAACCAAACTAAGTTTAGCCTTTTAATCCTTCACCCTCTTCCACTTCTAATGCCATTGCTTCTTTGTATGCTTATTGTATTTTCCATGCTATATGACTTTCAGCTGGTTATTTACAGTATGTAAGTTTTAGTATCTTGTAAAATGGGGATAATAATAGCATCCATTTGATAGGGATGTTAAAGATATTAAATGACACTGTCCATGTTAAATAACTTCTTGAGATATATTGAGATGTTTCTGTACTTCCTTGTTCTGGCCTTCTTGTTGAACCAGAGGAATCTATTGTCATGAAAAGCAATAAAACTGTGATAGTAGAAATTAAAAGTGAGTAGGAACTTATTTAAAAATCATCATTCTCCTTTTCAATGCAAAAATAAGAACTAGAAACTTTTAATAAGGCAATAGTCTGGAGAAATAATTTATGGAAGATAACATGGATTTTTTAATCTTAAAGGGTTCTTTTACATATTCAAGGGTCGAGATTGGCTGCCTTGAATCCTACTAAAATTTCAATGTAAGTTTTAGAGAGGGAGGAAAGAGTCAAAGAAAAAAATTGCACTGGAAAAAGTTAAATAAGTAAGGAAGATATTATTCAAGCTATTGCAATACGGGAGCGAGGCCAGACCTAGTCTGAACTCAGCTCCTCTGATACAAAGGGCCGTGGAGTTTTTGAAAGTGAGGGTAAGGGGGCGATCATAGGCTACCTGTCTTTGCTAACTGTCTTTTCTCAAAGGAAAATTAAACTTTCTTTTATCTTTATGATATAAGGTAATTTTTACAACTTGGAGCAAGATTAGGCTCTTACTCTCTCATGGAGACTGGGAAATAAGGTATTATCTTTCTGGAGGATTACATTTGAAAGGGATGGCTCCCAGATCCTTGAAAAAGGAAATTTTCTGCTTACAAGCTACACATGCCACTTCTACCTGCATTTCAGTGGCCAAACAGGTCACATATCTAAATCTGACCCTTTCTTCAATAGGACAGAAATGTATAATCTTCTAGGAGATAGGGTCACTGCAGTAGGAAGACCAGATAATGGGAGAATGATAATATAATCTACCACAATGACCACAGTGAAAACATTAGTAATCCTCAGGGTTAAACCAAGTCTTCTTGGACACTTAGGTTGATTCTAGGCTATTGTCAATAGTGGAATAGTAAAAAATAAAGAGAATAGCACATTTATTTTTTGCAGAGAAGCTAGACAATTCACAGTAACTTATGGCCTAGACAACTTTGTTTCTTGATCACCACAACTCTTTATAGATGCCTGTGGTCCAAAAATGCGGATTCCTTATCGTCCCCAAAATGAAGGAATCCTCTGCAAGGCAACCTGGGAGGGAGTTTAGGATTGTTCTGAGGCAGTGAAAGCCATTGAGATTCACATGTAAGAGGCTAGAGAAAGGGAATCCACATGTTTTGATCCCTCCATGTGCTGGATATAACTTGATCTTCATTATATTGCACCACCTTTGGTGTCAGAGAGAACTGGATTTGAATCCCAGTTCCATCACTCATTATGATTTGATGGTGAATGTGTTTTTAACTCGTCTGAGACTCAGTTTGCTCATCTATAAAAGATGGGATTGTTATGAGACTTGCATAAGGTAAGTGTTTAAAAATCTGGGAATAATCCCTGTAATTTAAAAGACGGGGTTGTGATAAGGCTTCAATAAGGTAAGTGTGTAAAATCTGGACACAATGTTACTAATTTTGTAGGTTTTCAATATATAGAGAAGGAGGATTATTTTTCTCTCATTTAATTTTTACAACAAGTTTATAAAATTGGTATTATTCATATTTTTGAGATAATCAAAGGATCAGTAGGTTTAAATAAATCACCATAGTCACAAAGCAGTTCACAATATATTGACTGGATAATTGCTAGTGAAAAGTAGCAATGATGTTCACATTGAAAATCTTTTTTTTTTTATTATACTTTAAGTTTTAGGGTACATGTGCACATTGTGCAGGTTAGTTACATATGTATACATGTGCCATTCTGGTGCGCTGCACCCACTAACTCGTCATCTAGCATTAGATATATCTCCCAATGCTATCCCTAGGTGGTGGTTTTCTCTTGCATAAGCCTCTTCGTTTGTTGAAACCATAGATTCTAAGTTTGCTCTATCAAAGTGATCATTAGAAAAATATAATGTACTTAGTGTATAAATTTTAGAAAATTTCCTTTTTAGTCCTGTTAATTTGATTGAATATGTGCATTTTGAATTATGAATATAAATATGAATATGTATGGCATATGAAATATGACTTGACATCACAGAGTAACCTTAGATCGTGGCAATGTTTTTTTCTGAAAGCACCTGCAGAAATGTATCTTCTTTCTAGTTTCCAAAAAACTCAGAGGCCATGGGGGAAGAGGGGACTTTGGCTGTCAGATAGTGCATGAGGTACATTAGGATATAGTAATTGCATCATAATTCATATTCATAATTCACAGTTAGGAAACCTGAAATTTGCTTCCAGCTACCAATAAATGAAAGGTGGGGCGGGGTCGCTGGGGGGCGCCGCTTTGTGAGCCAGTGCCTGGACTCACACGTCACAAATGGAAGGGCAGCGCGTGGAGGGAACTCAAGGCCTGATTGGTTCTTCCTAAGCAGGACACGATCAGGTTGGCTGGGCAACCGGCCTTCAGTTGGTGGCCTTCAGTGGGTGCCTTAAGTTGGTGGCATTTGGTTGCCTTTCCTGGGGAGAGGCAGCAGGTGCTCAGCTCTGCAGACGTAGGGGCAAGCGAAGGCCCAAGCTGCCTCGAGAAGAGCAGAGGTGCCCCATGGGGACCACGATGACCGGTCGCATGTGCACCAAAGCCAGCCCCCGGCAGGGCCAGCGCAGTGATTCTGCGGGGCCGTCCTGTGGCTCTGATATCTATGAGTCGCTGGCCAGCAAAGGCACAGGCACCAGCAGAAAGGAGCAGAGACGCCCAGAACATCCTGTCCCCCAATGCCAGCCCCAAGCAGGGCCAGCTTAGGGTGCGGTGGGCAGAGCCATCCTGCAGCTCTGAGATCCATGAGGAGGAGGTGGGAGTAGCGCCAGGCTCCACTGCGTTGGATCTCGCACAATTTGAGCCCAATTTGATTCCAGAGCCATGACTTGCAGCACATTGGCGACCAGAAGACCCCCAAAGGTAGGGAGGCGACAGATACCGCTTGGCCTCAGGAGCTCCTCTGGCCGTTGCTGAACCAAGGTTCCCCCAGAGACATCCACAGCCTGGGGCTCCTCCCTTCTTCACCTAGTTCCTTTCCTAGGCTCAGGCCCCAAGCATGAGGACTGGCTCTGCCTGGCGTCTCCATCCCTTGGTCTTTCTCTGTTGCATCCAGGTGGTTTCTTTTCTCCTCCCTACCCATATGCCCAGTTATGGGCCCTCTTCTTCTTCCTAGAGGCTGGCCAAAAACTAAGTTTTCAAAGTACAAAATGGATGCTACAGATTTCGTTGCTTTAGAGGAAATGTCTGACAGCTCTTGTATTTAAACTTAAGTAGCTACACTGGGACTCAGTTTCATATCTTGAGTTCTAGACCAGAGCTATCTACCCTAAAGCAACGGCAAGGGGTTAGAGGTACTCTTCTTGATTCGAATAATAAAAAATGATTTTTTTTTGTAGGGACAAGGCTCACTGTGTTGCCCAAGCTGGTCTCAAACCCCGGGCCTCAAGTGATTCACCCACCTTAGCCTCCCACACTGCTGGGATGACAGGCAAGAGCCACCACACCTGGTCATTGGAGGTGCTCCTGCTTTGTGTGTTTCGGCTGGTCTTCAGGCGCAGCTGTCAGTAAGATGCTCCTGCAGTATAGTTCTAAGTCTTTCTGCACAGATTCAGTGGGTCCTGTGTTTTTTTACATGGAATAGCCCCTTTATTTTTTGCAGAGAAGCTAGATAATTCACAGTAACCTATGGCCTAGAAAATTTTATTTCTTGATCAACACAACTCTTTATAGATGCTTGTGGTCCAAAAATGCAGATTTCTAATCACCCCCACGAATAAGGGGGCCATTGCAAGGTAACCTGGGAGGGAGTTTAGGATTGCTCTGAGGCAGTGAAAGCTATTGAAATTCCCACATGAGGGGGCAGAAAAGGGAATCCACATATTTTAATCCCTCCATGTTCTGGGTGTAACTTGGTCCTCATTAAATTGCACCATTTTTGGCATCAGAGAGAACCGGATTTGAATCCCAGTTCCATCCCTCATTATGATTTGATGGTGAATGTGTTTTTAACTCGTCTGAGCCCCAGTTTGCTGATCTATAAAAGATGTGATTGTTACGAGGCTTCCATAACATACATGTGTAAAAACCATGGCAAAATGCTTGTAATTTAAAAGAGAGGGTTGTTAGGAGACTTCTATCAGGTAAGTATATAAAAATCTGGACACAATGCCTATAATTTTGTAAGTGTTCAATATATGGAGTAGGAGGATTATTTTTCTTTCATTTAATTTTTAGAGCAACTTTATAAAATTGGTGATACTCATATATTTGAGATAATCAAACCAAGGATCAGAAAGACTAAACAAATCACCATAGTCACAAAGCAGTTCACAATACATTTACTGGATAATTTCTAGTTAAAAGTAGCAATGATGATCACATTGAAAATTTTGTATTATCTGGTGGTTTTCTCTTACATAAGCTTCTTGGAATTTAGTAAGATAAGTTGCAGCTCAAAAAGCAGATCCATAGAATATTTTATTCCAGAGATTGTAGTGGGGGCCAAAGTATTGCATGAGTTTTGTTGGGAACAAGGTGTAGGCTGAGAATCTAAGCAAACTTCAGTTGGTGGTTTTCAGTTGGTGGGCAGTGGCAGAAGGAGGAGGAGCTCCGTCTGTGATCTCTCTTCCCCCAGTCACAGCCCTCAGGCTTGTTGCACCCAGGCCCTTCTAAGTTAAACCAGACAGGTTGACAGGTTTATTTATCATTTAGTAGACAAGTCAGCTCAGGGTAGGCGGGTGAGGTGGGGTGTGGGCTGCTAGTACAGTGCTGCCCTTTGACCCAGGGCTGCCCGTGCCCATAGGGCTATTCCATATATTATATATATATATATATATATATAATATTTTATATATATGTATATAAGCCTGTTGGTTTGTTAAAACCATGGATTCTAAGTTGCTCTATCAACGTGATCATTAGAAAAATGTGATGTACTTAGTGTGTAAATTTTAGAACATTTCTTCTGTTAGTCTTGTTAATACTCAATTCTTTTCTAAAACACCTAGCCCAAATCTCCATAGGTTTTAATCGAATTATATTATAATTTGGATTTCTGGTCTACCTATGTTCCAAATAATAAAGTTCTTAATATTAATTTTGTATTGCTGCCATAACAAATTACCACAACTTTGTGGCTTAAATCAAAGACTTACGACCCTATAGTTCTGTAGGGCAAACCTCTGACTGTGGTCTTACTGGGCTTAAGTCAAGGTGTTGTCAGGGCTGTATTGCTTTCTGGAGGCTCTGGAGAGAATCCATTTCCTTTTCCAACTTTTAGATGCTGTCCCTATTCCTTGGATCATGGGACCATCCCTCCATCTTCAAAGCCAGTAATGTGGGATGTCTGTGGCCATTGTTCTGTAGCCATATCACCTTCTGACTGTAGCTAGGAAAGATTCTCTGATTTTATAGACACATGCAATTAGATTGGCCCCCAAGATAATCAAGGATAATCCCCTTAACTCAAGAGTTAATTACATCTCCAAAGTCCCTTTTGCCCCATGTAAAGTAATATGGTCACAGATTCCAGGGACTAGAACATCTTTATGGGGTCATTATTTTGACTGTCACAAAGGCAAAGTCTTGGACTTATGCATAGCTAGATTTTCTTTGCTTAATTTCTGAGCCTAGAACACATTAGACTCTAAATAAATGTGAATGAGTGATAAATATTATATTTACAGATTGCTGCCACATTGCAATTCTGTCCTCCCACTGGTGGTGGAATCCTATGTACTTTTTACCATCTCCATTTTGCATTCAGACTGAACATGGCTGTGTTACTCCTTTCACCTGGGTGATTTCAAACCATCTCTCTATTTCTATTTGTAGAGATCTTATCTATCAAGCCCTTCTCAAATGCCACTTCAAAAAACTTTTTCTAATCCCCAATTGTCTTAGTCAATTTATGCTGCTTTTACAACAAAATAACACAGACTAGGCAATTTATGAAAACCAGACGTTTATCTGTCACAGTTCTGGAGACTAGGAAGTCAAAGATCAAGGCATTGGCAGGTCTGATGTCTGGTAAGGGCTGTTCTCTCCGTTCAAAATGGTGTTTTGATGCTGCATCTTCCAGAGACAGGGAACACTGTGTCCTCACATGGTGGAAGGCGGGAGGGCAAGAGTGATGAACTCCCTCCATGGAGCCCTTTCATGAGGGCTCCTAAACCCATTCCTGAGGTAGGAGTCCTGATGGCCTAATCACTTCCTGTAGGCTCCACCTCAACACTATCACATTGTCAATGCTGAATCTCGGAGGAGGCACAGTGAAACCATAGCACCAATCAAGTATGATCTTTCTCTCCTCAGAAACCCCCTCATATGTTTAGACCTCCCATGCACTTTTATACATTTTGTCTCATGGTTTCTTCCTGTACAAATAAGGTGCTATAAATGGATAGCTATAGGTTTGGGTTTCATTTCAACAAAACACCCTTCCTAGTTTTTTGAACCACAAGCGAAATATGAGGACAGGCCCCACCTTCCATTACAAAAGATGAAAGGAGTGCATGATCCTTTTTCCAGTTTCTTGGCCACTCACATGTGGGCACATATCTAGGCCCAGCCAACTGATGTCTCTTTATTAGAACTTGGAACCCGATGAAATGATGCAAAAGACCTGAAATAATCAGAGATGATTCTGAGAAACTGAGCAGAGATGAGATGCAGGTCCAGGAATGTGGTAGCAAGTGCCTAGGTTCAGCAGAGCCCAGCTACATGGTGACAAGTGTCAAATGGCAACATCCTAGTGGTGGCATCCCAAGATCTGCTTCCATCAAATGAACTTGGCTGTGCTGAGTTTCCCTCAGTTCTTACCTTGCTTCTCCAGCATCTTCAATGATTTTTTGAACTATTCAATATCCTTTCATCGAATTCCTATTTAGCTTAAGTTGTCTAGAATTTGTTACTTTCAGGGAAAAATATAAACCAATTATCCCCTCACATTAAAACACACTCCACTTAGGCATCTCCTGTGATCTCACTGGAGAAAAGTGTGGACGTTATTTGTAATTTGACTCAGAATGATAGGATTAGTTTGGTACTGGTAACAATGGAGATAAGTAACTAACTTTTTGTGAAACTTCTTCCTGGGGTGAAACAAAATCTATTGTGGAAACTCTTTCCAATCATCTCTGGAAATTTATTAAGTGACCTAGTATGTAATGATAATTTACCATGATACTTGATAAAATAGTTTTGTGTGTTCAGAATAATTTCTTTTTTCTTTACCTTTGAAAATGATGCATCGATAGTTAATTTTCTCCTAAATTGTCTGTTTTTATTTCCATAAAAGGTATTTATTGAATGTCTCCTTACTTTTAATATAACTAGGCATTGTGTGATCAAAGCAAAATAAATATGTTCTTGTTTCTGGAATTACTAAAGCTTTGAAAATGGACTTATCGACCTCAAACCAATGGGACATATTCCCATGTGGCCTGCTCCCCTGTTAGGTTTCCCAGGGTGAGTGGTGATTCTTTTTCTGTCTTTTTAAAGATTTTAGAAATGCAGCTTCTGCTGTGGGCCACTAGGTGGAGTACTTCAGAGCTGGGTTTGTGGGAGTACAAAGCTAACTTCTGCTGCTTTTGCTTGATGCTTCTGCAGCTTCCTTGACTACTGTGGATGATAAGTAACTATTTTCTTCCTCTTCTTTCTTTTTTCCCCACACTCTTTTGAGTGAACTTCAAACATTTAGGAAGTTTGTTGATCAACATATACCGTGTTTATGAAAATCCGGCTAAGATAATATGGTAGGACTCCTTTGGTTATAAATAATAGAATTCAAACTCAAACTGGTCTAAGCCAAAAAATATATATTAATTTGTGGACTCGTATAATGGAAAAATCCAGGGTGTAGCTTCAGAATGTCTGAACGTAGGGACTCAGGACTTGGCTCCTCTCAGCTTCCTTGCTTTTTCTCCCCCATTGATTTTATTCTCAGACAAGTTTTCCCTTTGTGCTGCAATGTGGCCATCATCACTTCTCCAGTTTACATTTCCTTAGTTCCAGAGCCGCAGAATAAAGCAAAAACAGAAACACTTCTAATAGTTTCAATAAGAGACTAGAGATTGACTTTGGGTGTGAGGCTTGGATTTCATGTCCATTTCTAGTTTCATCTGTGCCAGGATTAGAAGTATATTCATTGGCCAGGCCTGTGTCACGAGCACATACAGGGTTTCCACTGTCCACACAGTGCCTTTGCAAGTATTAGAAAATGGCTCCCCTTTCTCCAGTTAGATGCAGCCCTGTATCAGGGCATGTGGCTTGGAGAAGAGCATGCAGGCTGGATTTCAACCCCCCTTTCTCCCTTAGCTGGGTTTCTTCCTTGAGAGAACAACATACTTGTTAGTAGCTGTCCTGTGCTTATTCCTGAAACTGGGGGTGAAATCAGCCACCACGCCAAAACTGAAGGATAGAAGGTGGCTTCATCTAGGGTATCAGATAATGGCTAATAACAAAGGGAGGGGACAGTGGGTGCTGTGTGGGCAAAAGGAGCAAAAAATAATCCTAACCTGTCTAGACTTCAACTCAGAAGCCATATACAACCTTCTTCAATGGAAATATTTAACACTTCAGGAGTGCCAAGAAGGCTATAAGGAGCATATCTCTTAAGGACTTAAGTTAGGGCATTCTAGAATGTATGCTTTACGGATTTACCTTATAAATATATAACTGACTAATACACACAGAAAATATATTGCAGAGTAACATAGATGACAGAACTTGAAATACATGACATTCTACTGCAGTCTATCATTATTTTCTAACTTATCAAAAGACTCAGAGGATCTTTTTTTCGTATTGATAAATTTCTAACCAGAGCCCTATTTACTTGTGTCTTGAAAAACAGAGTATTTGCAAATATGTCTGAAGAGGGAAGAGAAAGAAAATGATTTCAAAAAAGCTGATAACATTAAGACATCTGTTTATAGAAGATGTAACTTTGCAACCACAAATTAATAGCTTATAGGAGCTACACAGAATGTGAAGAAAAATAAATGAAACCAAACCACTACAAGAAATAACCAAACTAAGAAGACAGCAAGAGAGGAAAAAAAAAGAACTGCAAAACATATGAAAAACAATTAACCAAACGCAAGTTACTCCTTACCCATCAACAATGACTTTAAATGTGAAAGGATTAAGCTATCTTGTTAAAAGACATAGAGTGGCACAATGCATAAAAGATACTCATCAGTACATATTTATAAGGGAGTCACTTTAGATATAAAGATACATAGAGGCTCAAAGTGAAGGGATGGGAAAAGATACTCTACACAAATGGTAAACTAAAAAGAGCAAGGGTATCTATATTTAGATCAGAAAAAATAGACTTGAAATCAAAAACTGTCACTAGAGACTAGGAAGGTCATTATATAATGATAAAAGTTCACTTCAATGGGAAGATTGAAAATATATATCCACCCAACATTAGAACACCTATATATATAAAGTTAATATCAACAAAGCTAAGGGGAGAAATCAGTAACACTAAAACAATAGTAGCCAACTTCAGTACCCCAAATTCAATAATGGATAGAACATCTAGGCAGGAATAAAAAAAGAGGAAACAGCTGACTTGAACAACACAGTAGATTAAACACTGACAGATACACAACTTTCCATCCAACAGCAGCAGAATATACATTCTTCTCAAGTGCACACAGAATCTTCTCTGAGATAGATCAAATCTTAGGTCACAAGGCATACTACAAATTTAAGAAGTTTGATATAACGCCAAGTATCTTCTCATTCCACAATGGAATAAAATTAGAAGTCAATAACAAAGAAAACAGAAACATTTACAAAAATGCAGAAACTAAACAACACATGCTTGAACAACCATTGGGTAAAAGAAGAAATCAAAAGGGAATTTTAAAAATATCTTGAGACAAATAAAAATGAACATACAACTCAACAAAACTTACAGGATGCAGCAAAAGAAGTGCTAAGAGGGAAATGTTACAGTGATAAATACCTACATTAAAAAATAAGAAAGATCTAACTCGAACAACTTAACTTTAAAAATAAACAATTAGAAAAAGAAAAACTAACTAAACCCAAAGTTAGCATAATGAAGTAAATAATAAAGATTGGAATATAAATAAAATAACTATAAAATAGAAAACAATAGAAAAATCAACAAAGCTAGAGTTGAATTTTTGGAAATACAAACAAAAATAACAAACCCTTAGCTACACTAAGAAAAAAAGAGAAATTCAAGTAAATATAATCAGAAATGAAAATGGAGACATTATAGGAAATGTACAGGAATACAAATGATTATAAAGGACAATTAAGTGATTAGATGCCAATAAATTGGATAACCTAGAAGAAATGGATAAATTCTTAGAAAGATACAATCTACCAAAATGGAACAAAAAAGAAATAGAACAGACCAAAAGCAAGCAAAGAGATCTAATCAGTAATCAAAAATTTCCCAACAAAGAAAAGCCCAGGTGCAGATGTTTTCATGGGCAACTTCTACCAAACATTCAAAGAAGAACTAACACCAAAACTTCTTAAACTCTTCAGAAAAAATAGAAGAGAGAATACTCTCAAACTCATTTCATGAGGCCGATGTTACCATGACTTAAAAGCTAGACGAAGACAACACAAGAAAAAATAATTACAGACCAGTATCCTTAACGAATATAGATGCAAAAATTCTCAATAAAATACTAACTAGCAATCTGAATTCAAAAGCACATTGAAAAGGTCATACACCATGACCAATTGTAATTTATCTATGTGATGCAAGGATGTTTCAATGTGTAAAAATTAATAATGTGATATACCACATTAACAGAATGAAAGATAAAAATAACATTCCAATGGATGCAGAAAACACATTTGACAAAATTCAATATACTTTCATGATAAAACTCTCAACAAAATAAGTATACAAGAAACTTACCTCAACACTGTAAAGGCTGTATATGAAAAACCTATATCTAATATTATAATCACTGGGGAAAAACTGAAAGCTTTTTCTTAATATCTGGAACAAGACAAGGATGTCTACTCTCATCACTCCTATTCAACATAGTACTGGAAATCCTAGCCAGAGCAATCAGACAAGAGAAATAAAAGGCATCAAAATTGAAAGGAAGTATATAGTTACCTCTGTTAACAGAAAACATGATTATTATACATTGAAAACTCTAAAGACTCCACAGAAAATGGTTACGAATAATACAGTCAGTCTTTCATATCTGCTGGGGATTTGTTTCAGGACCCCCTCAGATAACAAAATCTGTGATGATCAAGTCCCTCACATAAAATCGCGTACAGTTGGCCCTATGTATCCATGGGTTCACATCTGTGGATTCAAACCACCACAGACGGAAAATGTGTACAAGTTATGTTCATAGTTGATTGAGTTCATGGTTGCAGAACCCATGGATATGAAGGACTGACTATATAATAAATTTACTAAAGTTGTAGGATACACAATCGACATACAAAAATTATTGCTACTTCTAAACACTAACAATGAATTGTCTGAAAGGGAAATTTAAAAAACAGTATCAAATAAACTGCTTAGGAACTAACTAACCAAAGAAGTGAAAGACTTAAACACTACAAATTATAAAAGATTGATGACAGAAATTTAAACCAAAGTAAATTGAAAGACAACCCGTGGATTGAAAGAGTTAGTATTGTATTATTAAAGTGTCCATATTACTCAAAGCAGTCTACACATTTAATGTAATCCATATCAAAATTCCAATGGTATCTCTCACAGAAATAGAAAAAAAATCCTAAAATTCATATAGAATCACAAAAATCCCTGGGTGGCAGAAGCAATTTTGAGCAAGAACAAAGCTACAGGTATCACACTTCCTGACTTCAAATTAAATTACAAAGCTGTAGAAAGAAAAAACACTGTGGTACTGGCATAAAAACAGACACATAAACCAGTGAAACAAAATAGAGAACCTAGGCATAACCCACACATTTGCAGTAATTGATCACCCTGGAAGGTGACAGGGAGACACTATAGGGAGAGGAAATGTTGTTGACCAAATGTGTTAGGAAAGCTAGATGTCTACATGTAAAAGAATGAAATCGGATCCCTGGCTCACGCCTTATGTAAAAATTAACTCAAAATGGATTAAACGTTTAAATGTAATCACCGAAACCATAAAACTCCTAGAAGAAGACAAGAGAAAACATTCTTGACATTGGTCTTGGCAATAATTTGTTTAGATATGATGCCAAAAGCACAGGCAACAAAGGCAAAATAGATAAATGAATTACATTGAACTAAAAAGCTTCTGCACAGTAAAGAAAACAACTAATGAAATGATAACGCAACCTATGAAATGGGGAAAATGTTTTAAACCATATCTCTTATAAGGAGTTCAAAAAATAAGAAGGACACATACACATCAATTCCAAACTTATGAATAACCTAATTTTATTTTAAGACAAAGAACCTAAATAAATACATCCCAAAAGAGGAAACTCAAATGGCTAACAGGTATATGAAAATGTGCTCAACATCTCTAAACTTCAGAGTAATGCAAATCAAAACCACAATGAGATATCATGTCACACCAGTTAAAATGGCTATTATCAAAAAGAGAAAAGATAAGTGTTGGTAAGAATGTGGAGAAAAGAAAACCATTATACACTATTGACGGGAATGCAAATTAGTAAAACACAGAAAACAGTATTGAGGTTCCTCCAAAGAAAATTGAAAATAGCACTGGCCTGGTGTGGTGTCTCACACCTGTAATCCCAGGATTTGGGGAAGTCAAGGCAGGAGGCCAGGAGCTCCAGACCAGCCTGGGTAACACAGCAAGACCACATCTCTGAAAAAAATTTAAAATTAGCCAGACATGGTGTTGTACACCTGTAGTCCCAGCTACTCAGGAGGCTGAGGTAGGAGGATCGCTTGATCCCAGGAGTTCAAGGCTGCAGTGAGCTATGATCTTGCCACTGGACTTTACCTTGGATGACAGAGTGAGACCCAGTTTCAAAAATAAAAAAAAAGAACTACCACATAATCCAACAATTTCACTTCTGGATATATGTCCAGTGAAATTGACATAAGAGTCTTAGAGAGGTGTCTGTCATCCCCTGTCATTGCAGCATGACACACAATGACCAAAATACGAAAATAACCTAAGTGTCGTTTGGCAGAGGAACAGATGAATGGGTAAAGAAAAGGTGACGGGTATACATAAAATGAAATATTATACAACCTTGAAAAAGAAGGAAATCCTTCTATTTGTGAAAACATGGATGGAGCTGGAAGATATTGCGCCAAGCAAAAATGCAAGACACAGAGACAAATACTTCATGATCTCACTTACATGAGGAATCTACAACAGTCAAATTCATAAAAACAGAGAATAGGACAGTGGTTGCCAGGGGCTCAGGGAGGGGAAATGGGGTGATGTTAATTAAACTGTGCAATGTTCAAGTTATAATAATTTCTGGAGATATAATGTACAACATGGAACAACACTGTATCATATTCTTGTGTTCTGCTAAAGGACTAGATCATAAATTAATTACTGTCAACACACACACAATGGTAAATATGTAGAGATAATATGCTAATTTGCTTGATTGTGGTGATCATTTTGAAAAGTATAGAAATATCAAAACATTAAGTTACCTTAAATTTATACAATTTGTATATGTCATGTTATCATCATAAAGCTGTTAAGAAAGATTTAGTGAATCATGTCAACCACCTGGGAACTTTCTCATGACAGGGAGGGCTGGAGTAGGAAAATGGAATTTTGCAACAAGGATAGGGTGAGGGACATGGGAAATGATTGATCAAGTATTTAAGAAATGACCTGGGTGGAAGCTACATCAAAGGGTATGAGATTTACCTCATCAGTCCTCAAACTTTTTGGTTTCAGGAACACTTTACATTTTTAAAAGTTATTGAGGACCCCAAAGAGCTTTTATTTATTTGGATTATATCTATCTATATTTATCATATTAAACATTAAAACTGAGAAATTAAAACAAAATAATATGTTTACATAAATCACATTTTTATTTAAAATTATCATTTTTAAGCAGTAAAGTTGGTGAGAACAGTGACGTTGTATATTTTTAGGTATGTCTTTAAAGTCTGGTTTAATAGAAGAAAACTTGGTTCTCCTTTCTGCTTCTATGTTTAATTTCTTGTGACATCCCATGTCAGGTAGCCTCTGGGAAGGCAATCAAGTAACTTGTCCGAGGTCATGCATGCAAGGAACACGGAAGCCCCACTCTAATGGAGATTTAAATTCAGGTCTAATATGAGAGTCCAAGTGGCAATGTGTGATGTGTCTGGACCACGTGGTGTGAAATGGAGTCGGCCTCTCCTGGGAAGGTTACTCAGACAGAAGCTTTCTTCACAAGCATGCTCCCCACGGCCTCCTCCCTTTCACCTGCACCATGTCTGTCTCCCATTCAAGACTGGCAGCCCCAGCCAGGCACAGTGGCTCATGCCTGTGATCCCATCATTTTGGGAGGCCAAGGCAGGAGGATCACTTGAGGCCAGGAGTTTGAGAACAGGAGACAACACAACGAGGCTCTATCTGTACAAAATATAACAAAACTTAGCCGGGCAAGGCCATGTGTACCTATAGTTCCAGCTATTCAGGAGGCTGAAGTGGGAGGATTGCTTGAGCCCAGGAGGAAGAGGCTGTAGTGAGCTGTGACTGTGCCACTGCACTGCAGCCTGGGAGATAGAGCAACATTTTCTCAAAAAAAAAAAAAAAAAAAAAAAAAAAAGATGTGGCAGCCCCTTGAGAAAGGAAGAGCTCCTATCTTGACAATTTCAGCCAATGCCCGTGAGTACCAGCAGGAGCCTCTATCCCTCTCTGCCCCACCCTGCATCCACGCATTCATTACATCATTCATCCCCCCTCATTTTCTCAACACCCACTTCGTGCCAGGCCCTGAGGTGGCTCTAGGATCGAGAGACAGGGATCACAGAGCTCCCCAGTGGAGTGGAGGGTACAGACATGTCGACAAGAACACTGGAACCCAGTGCGGGCTGGGAGCGTGCGGTCAGACCTGCAAAGCAGGGAGGAGAAGGGGGTCGGAGAAGCTTTGCAGGGAGAATGGGGTGAGGCCTGAGGCCTGTCTCGGAAAGCAGAGGGGCAGGTGGGAGAATGGAAAAGACATTCCTGGAGGAGGGAACCAAAGGTGCTGAATGTGCAGAGGCAGAGATCCTGCGACAGGAGAGAAAGTCCTCGAGAATGACCCCAGCACAGGATGAGAACAAAGGAGGGGATCAAAGGAAACGGGCCCTCGGAGGCCGGGTGCTAGAAGGCTCTGAGTGTCAGGAGAGGGAGCGTGACCTCCATCATGGGGTCAGTAGGGCCACTGTATGGCTTTAAGCCAGGGAAGGACAGGAGAGGTTTCTGTAACTGTGGCTGTAATGATGGAAGCGTCTGGAGGCGGAGAGGAGGCTCCTGCGGCGACCCAGGCTTCAGAGAGAGAGAGAGAGGAAAGAAGGAAGGGCAGATAGGAAAGCTAGGAAAGATGCACAGAGAGACCAAGGCAGAAAAGGCTGAAGGGAAGACGGCAGCCGTAGGAAGGGGGCAGAGCCGTCTCAGGATGCAGCCAGCGGGCGAGGAGGCAGAGACCCGCTCGCCCGGTGCCTGGACTCACCAGCCGGTGCAGCCAGCGGGCGCCGGCGTGCGTGTCCTTGAGGCGGAAGAGGCGGCGGTGCGCGGAGCTGCGGCCCACATACCACAGCATCCACAGCAGCTGCAGCAGCATGAGCGCCATCAGGAAGCACAGCAGGTAGCTCTTGCTCACGCCCGCGGCGTGCACGGCCCAAGCCAGCAGCAGCAGCCCCGCCACGAACACGATCAGCCCATACTGGCTGCTCAGCATCTCGGCCAGCTTCTGTGGGACGCTGGCGCGCACACCGCCCCTCCGGGGGGCCGGGGACTCCGGGGACCTCGGGGCCGACGGCGAGGGAGGCGGGCAGGCCGCGGGCCCAGATGACCCCGCGACTGAGGCGCTCGCAGCTGCCCGGGGCGAGGCGGGCGACCCCAGGCCCTCGAGCATCTTCAAGACACCCGCGCCAAGTCTGGCCCCGGGGGTGGCTGCCGTCGGGCCCCGCCTGCGCTCCTGGCTCCTGTCCTTGCCCCGACGCCTCTGCCAACCAGCACCCCCCTTTTCAACTCCCCTCCGATTCCTACCCCACGCCCCTGACAACCTGCCCCCTCTCCTGTCACTTCCCGACGCCCGCCCTCCCCTCTTCTGCCCCTTCGTCCTCAGTCAAGGTACCACCCTGTCCACTTACCCAGCGCCCCACCCCGCTGACCCGGGATTCTACGAGCTCCCTCGTCCACTGCGCCTTACTGGGCAACGCCCGGGGCAGCCATCTGTCCCCTCCGGGACCCACGCGGACCGCTCCCCGCTCCTGATCCCTGGGACACTGGCCAGCCCTGCCGCGACATTAGCGCGTCCTCCCGCACCTCCGCCCGCGCGCCAGGCCCCCGCCCCCCCTCTGCAGCCCTCACCCCTGCGCCGACGCCCGCCCACCCAGCCCCTGTCCCGGCGCCCCAGAAACGCTGGGTGACGAGAGATGCCTCCCAGGGTCCCGGGGTTGCGGGGCTGGGGAGAGGGAGTCTCCCGGAGCCAGCCAGAGGTGGGGTGTGCGCGGGGGGCGTGGCTGCTGCCAAGTGGGGCGCACGGGGCTCCACAGGGGCGTGCGATGCTCCGGGCCTTCCCCGAGGGTCTCCGTTGGGGAACCCAGAGGTCCAGGTGATCCTGCCTGGGTCCGCGTCCGAGCGTCCGACGGTCTGTCCTTGTCCCTGCGTATTTCTGTATTGTCTTCTCTGTGCCGGTCACTCTGTGTCTGGCCGTCTGTTTTCGGGTGTGTCTGGTTAGGGGTAGAGGAGCGCCCGTCACTGGCTCTCTGAATTGGGGGAGGGGCCGCCTTCTGTGGGTTTTTCTGTTTGTCCGTCTCATGTGCCTGTGTGTCGGCTGCGAGATGCCCAGGCGCAGAATAAGACCTGGGCCACTTTCTAAGAAAAGAGACCATCCCGCACCCTCCCCCAAAGGAGCGGCAGCCGTTCTGGACGCAGAGGAGCTGGAATGAGGGAGACCCCAGGGTCTGCCCTGGGGCTACCGGCGCCCAAGCATCTCCACCAGCCCCTTCCAAAGCCCCGGTGCCTGCCTTGCACCTGCCTGCTCCCGGAAGGAGACTGCGTCTGCCAGGGTGCCCTGCTCGGGTGCCATTAAGTGGAGGTCTGGGAAGTTTCTGCAGAAGAGCGTTCTACCAGTCGGGCGTGGCTGACAGGAGGCGGTGGACCCCAGCCCCCCAGCCGCAGGTTGGAGAGGGGAGTTGGGAGCGAGCCTGGGGCGAGCCCCCATCCCACCATGCAGCAGCCCAGGGCTGGGCCCCGGAAGACACCCTCTCCCTCTTGGTTTAAGGCTCTTGCAGTCTTGAAATTGTTAATTTTTGAACAAGAGGGCCCAGGTTTTTGTTTTGCACTAAGCACAGCAAATTGCAATAGCAGGTCCTGACTAGTAAAGGAGGGGTGGGGAGTCCTGGGCCGGCAAGAAGTCAACCTGGGGGACCTTGCTTTGCCGCCGTCATTCTTCCAATTCATGCATTCATTCATTTGATCAACACATATGTATGTGTTGACCTATGAATCATTGGCTGGTCTCTGTTGTAGGCGCTGGGGTTTCAGCTATGAAAGGCTCTGTTCAGGTGGAGCTGATGTTCAGGTAGAGAAACAGCAATAAACAAACAGCTAATGAACCTTGACTGGGAAGCTGGGGAGCGTGACCTGTGAGACTTAGCCCTCAACTTCTAAGAGCTTGGGGGTGGGGACAGAGTAAGCAGCACAGCACCCTTGAGCAGGGCTACCACCAGGGGCCTGGGAGGAGCCCAGGTCTGCAGGAAGGCTGCGAGGTTCAGGGAGGAAGCAACACCTGCACAGTCTTCTTTCTTTATTTATTTTATTTTTATCTTTTAATAAGGACAGGGCCTCCCTATGTCTCCCAGGCTGGAATGAAGTGGTGTGATTATAGCTCACTACAGCCTCAAACTCTGGGGCTCAAGTGCTCCTCCCACCTCAGCCTCCCAAATAGCTTGGACTACAGGTGTGTGCTACCACGCTTGGCACATTTTTTTAAAATTGTTTTTTGTAGAGACAGGGGTCTCGCTGTGTTGCTCAGGTTGATCTCAAACTCCTGGGCTCAAGCCATCCTCCTACCTCAGCCTCCCAAAGCACTGGGATTACAGGCTCCAGCTACCACGTCCAGCCTCCTGCACATTCTTTAGGCTTAGGAGTGGCCAGGCAGAAGGGAGCAGGGGTCTGGAAAGGCAGTCCAGAGAGAGGATCCAGCAAACCTACTAGGAATCCTCCACCTTCTCCCCTCCTCTTCCTACCAACAGCCAGAGCAACCTGGGAGGCTGAGCTGAAGATGGAAGAGCCTGTCTGCATGTCTCCCCAGTGACTAGTGAGGCAGCTTTTCCTCCCGAAGCTGGACCTTACATCAGTGAGAAATAAACTTCCATTGTGCTAAGCCACCAAAGTCTGAAATGTTACAGCAGCTAGCAGTACCTTAACCAGTTGAGTACAAAGATAAATAACACTCAGTCACTATCTGAAATTCAAGTGGAATGCCTGTCTCTGGGCTACCTGCACTTTTTTGTTTGTTTGTTTGTTTGTTTTTGAGATGGAGTCTCACTCTGTTACCCAGGCTGGAGTGCAGTGGCACAATCATCTCAGCTCACTGTAACCTCTGCCTCCTGAGTTCAAGCGATTCTCCTGCCTCAGCCTCCCGAGTAGCTGGGATTACAGGCGCCTGCCACCATGCCCGGCTAATTTCTGTATTTTTAGTAGAGATGCAGTTTCACCATGCTGGTTAGGCTGCTCTCAACTCCTGACCTCGTGATCCACCCCTTGGCCTCCCAAAGTGCTGGGATTACAGGCATGAGCCACCACACCTGGCCTGCATTTTTTTTAAGAAGCAATGAAATGAAAGTTTCTGGAGGCTAAAGTCAGCCCCCTTTATTGTAATCTCAAGACAATGTTAAAACTCACTAAAAGCCTGTAATCCCAGCACTTTGGGAGGTCGAGGCAGATCACTTGAGGTCAGGAGTTCGAGACTAGCCTGGCCAACATGGTGAAACCCCGTCACTACTAAAAATACAAAAATTAGCTGGTGTGGTGGTGCACACCTGTAATCCCAGCTACTTGGGAGGCTGAGGCAGGAGAATCTCTTGAACCCAGGAGGCAGAGGTTGCAGTGAGCCAAGATTGTGCCACCGGACTCCAACCTGGATGACAGAGTGAGACTCCATCTCAATAAATACATAAATAAAACTGAGAGATTTACCCACACTGTGTTCTGCCTTCCACCAGTGAGATTTTTTTCAAAAGTCTGAGCCACACGGGGCCCCCAATTTCTTACGACTGACCCCTGCTCCATGATGGGCAGATACAAGGGGTCAGAAATGATGCTCTGGTGGTGCCCAGGCCTGCTGTTTTCACCACATTTGGCGCATGTTACCCCTGCCCACACTGTGTCCTGAGAACTGTGTGGCATGGCTCAATCAGTGTAAAAGCTGGAAACGTCCTGACCAGGCAGCTGCTTCCCAGTGATGATTCAGTACCACGCAGATGGACAGGAAGGCATGGTGCCCTCGGGCATGGGCTCCCTTCCTTTTTTTCTTTTTTCTTTTTTTGAATACTTTAAGTTCTAGGGTACATGTGCACAACATGTAGGTTTGTTACATATGTATATATGTGCCAAGGTGGTGTGCTGCACCCATTAATTCGTCATCTACACTAGGTATTTCTTTTAATGCTATCCCTCCCCCTTCCCCCCACCCCATGACAGGCCCCAGTGTGTGATGTTCCCCATCCTGTGTCCAAGTATTCTCATTGTTCAATTCCCACCTATGAGTGAGAACATGCAGTGTTTGGTTTTCTGTCCTTGCGATAGTGTGCTCAGAATGATGGTTTCTAGTTTCATCCATGTCCCTACAAACGACATGAACTCATCCTTTTTATGGCTGCATAGTATTCCATGGTGTATATGTGCCACATTTTCTTAATCCAGTCTATCATTGATGGACATTTGGGTTGGTTCCAAGTCTTTGCTATTGTGAATAGTGCCGCCATAATCATACATGTGTATGTGTCTTTATAGTAGAATGATTTATAGTCCTTTGGGCGTATACCCAGTAATGGGATCGCTGGGTCAAATGGTATTTCTAGTTCTAGATCCTTGAGGAATCACCACACGGTTTTCCACAATGGTTGAACTAGTTTACACTCCCACCAACAGTGTAAAAGCGTTCCTATTTCTGCACATCCTCTCCAGCACCTGTTGTTTCCTTTTTAATGATCACATGAGCTCCCTTCTTCCAATGAAGTTGACAGGATTTCACAAGGCCAGAGGCCCACTGGCACTCTCAACTACCAGAGATAATAGAAGGTCCCAAGGAGCAATTAGCACATTTTGCCCCCAGTCATCTTTGGTGGTAGCTATGTAATCCCGGTATTTTTAAGAACAAAAGAGTTAGACAGTGTATTCACTTCTTTTCTTTCTTTTTTTTTTTTTTTTTGAGACAGAATCTTACTCTATCGCCCAGGCTGGAGTGCAGTGGTGTGATCTTGGCTTACTACAACCTCTGCCTCCTGGGTTCCAGTGATTCTCCTGATTCAGTCTCCCGAGTAGCTGGGATTACAGGCACACACAACCATGCCTGGATAATTTTTTGTATTGTTAGTAGAGATGGGATTTCACCATGTTGGCCAGGTTGGTCTTGAACTCCTGACCTCATGATCCACCCACCTCGGCCTCCCAAAGTGCTGGAATTACAGACATGAGTCACTGCGCACAGCCAAGTGGGTGGGTCTAACAAAGTGCCACTCACTGGGTGGCTTCAAAACAATGAAAATTTATTCTCTCACAGTTTGGGAGGCCAGAAGTCCAAAATCTAGATATCAGAAGAGCTAAGTTCCCTCTGAAGGCTCCAACGGGGGGTCATCGCCAGCCTCTTCCAGTTTCTGCTGGTTGCTGGCAACCCCTAGCATTCCTTGGCTTGTGGCTGTATCACTCCAATCTTTGCCTCTGTTGTCACTTGACCATCTTTCCTTTGTATCTGTTTATAAAGACACCAGTCATAATGGGTTAAGGGCCCAACCTACTCCAGTATGACTTCATTGTAATTTACATCTTAATTAAATCTACAAAGACTCCATTTCCAAATAGGGCCACAATCAGATGTACCAGGGGTTAAGATTTCAATAGATCTTCTGGTGAGCAAAAATTAAATCTATAACACACAAATGATAGTCAAGATATGGAATTAACCTGTGCATCCATCAATGGATGAATGGACAAAGAAAATGTGTGTATGTATACACATTGTATACATACACAACAGAATATTATTCAACCTTAAAAAGAAGGAAATGGCCGGGCACAATGGCTCACCCTTGTAAACCCAACACTTTGGGAGGCCATGGTGGGTGGACTGCTTGTGCCCAGGAGTTCAAGACCAACTGGGCAACATGGCAAAACCTCAACTCTACAAAAAAAAAAAAAAAAAAAGCTGAGTGTGGTGGCTTACGCCTGTAATCCCAGCACTTTGGGAGACTGAGGCAGGTGGATCACCTGAGGTCGGGAATTTGAGACCAGCCTGACCAACATGGAGAAACCCCATCTCTACTAAAAATGCCTGTAATCCCAACTACTCAGGAGGCTGAGGCAGGATAATCACTTGAACCCAGGAGGAAGAGGTTGTAGGTGAGACAAGATCACACCATTGCACTCCAGCCTGGGCAACAAGAGTGAAACTCTCTCTCAAAAAAAAAAAAATTAGCCACACCCAGTGGTGTGCACCTGTAGTCCCAGCTACTTGGGAGGCTGAGGTAGGAGGATCATTTGAGCCTGGGAGGTCCAGGTTTCAGTGAGCTGAGATTGTGCCACTGCACTCCAGCCTTGGTGACAGAGCCAGACCCTGTCTCAAAAAAGAAAAAAAAAAAGGAAATCCTGACATTTGTAACAGTGTGGAGATGAACCTGGAAGATACTATGTTAAGTGACATAAGCCAAGCACAGAAAGACAAAGGTCACATTATCTCATTTATATGTAGATCTAAAAAAGCTGAGGTCATATAGGTAGAGAGTAGAATAGTGGCTACCAGGGGCTGGGCAGCAGGTGGAATTTGGGGGTTGGGAGATGTTGGTCAAAGGGTACAAAATTTCAATTAAGTAAGAAGAGTTAGTTCAAGAGATCTATTGTACAGCTTAGTAATTATAGTTAATAACAATTTATAGCATTTTAGAAATTGTGAAGAGTAGATTTTAAGAAATCTCACCACAAAAAATAAGTATGCCAAGTAATGCATATATTAATGAACTCCATCTAGCCATTCCACATGTACCCTTGGACTTCAAAACTTGGAAAAAATGAATTGAAAATATAAACTTTATGTCTCAACATAAGCTCCATCAAGTTCAAGACACTTCTATAAGTCATGCTACAGCCATTTAGCCCATCCCTAAGGAACTGAAGGTCCTGAGAATTTAACCATATCAATGCAGTCTTTTACACATTAACTGAAGAGAAAAGGGTACCCTTTACAGATTAAGATTACGAAACAAAAAGAAGTTAGGAGGAGCCAAATCAGGACTGTAATGATTTCCCATCAAAATTATCCCAAAATTGCCCTTGATGACAGGAATAATCAGAAGCATTGTCGTGGTAGAGGAGGACTCTGCTGAAGTTTTCCCAAGAATTTTCTGCTAAAGCTTTGGCTAACTTTCTCAAAACCCTCTCATAATAAGCAGATGTTACCATTCTTTGGTCCTCCTGAAAGTCAACAAGGAAAGTGCCTTGAGCCCCAAAATACTGTTGCAATGAGTTGTGCTCTTGACTGGTCTGCTTTTGCTTTGACTGACCCACTTCCACTTCTTGGTCGCCATTGCTTTGATTGAGCTTTGTCTTCAGGATAGTACTACGAAATCCATGTTTCATAACTTGTTGCAACTTTTTGAACAAATGCTTCAGGATCTTGATCCCACTGTTTAAATTTCCATTGAAAGCTCTGCTGTTGTTTGCAACTGATCTGGGCACAACAGTTTTGGCACCCATCAAGTGCAAAGTTGGCTTTCAGTCAGAATTGTGTAACCTGAACCAATTTGACGTCTATGACACTGTCTATTGTTTCTGCTATTGTTAACTGCTGTTAATCATCAGTCCTCTTTGATTAGGGCATAAACAAGATGAATTTTTCCCTCAAAGATTCGTGTGTAGGGTCTCTCACTGAGGGCTTCCTCTTCAACATCATCTCATACCTTCTTAAAACAAGTTATTCATTTGTAAGCTGTTGATTTCTTTGGGGCATTGTTCCCATAAACTTTTCATGAAGCATTAGTGATTTTACCATTTTTCACCCAAGCTTCATAATAAATTGATGTTTGTTCTTGCTTCGATTTTAGCAGAATTAATGTTGCACTTATGTGGTCTCTTTTCAAACTGATGTCTCATCCTTCTTAGTGTCTCAAACTAGATCCTGTTCAAACATGTTATGACAAGTTAAAGACTCTGTCTCAAAAAGTCTTTTTTTTAAGTAATAGGACAATCTTCATACCATCCTAATTGGCCAGTTATTAGCTCTTGGGAAACTGGGTTTTAACTAATTGTTTTAAACACATGCCAGCCTTAGACTTCTATCCATGTTGTAAACATACTCTTCAAGAAAAATAAAAGATATAAAATGTGTGAAGGCTGACACTGGGGCACTCTCCGCCCAAGCTCCCTCCAGGGAGTGTGATCCAAATGCCCTCCCTTCCCGGGCTGCAGCCTCAGTTGTGCCGGACCCTCACATCACTGCCTGATTCATCACTGCCTGATTCGGCTGCCTGATTGTGGCCTTTGCCTGGCCTTGCTCCCTATTTTAAATGACACTCTCGCCACACCTTCACATACCCATGACCACAAACTGGGTTTACTTCTGTCTACTCATCATGCCTGACTTTCCCCTTTGCAAACATCATGACGGGATGTGATATTCCTGATCCTAGATTCTGCTTTCCCTTTCTTTCCCTCTCCATTACCATTTATTGAGTCGACACCTACTGTGTCAGGCACTGTAATTGGTGTTTTACAAACATTATTACTATTACCCACAACCCTACAAGACAGATATTGTTCCCACTTCACAGCTGAAAAAAGATTACAGGCTGACTACCCCTTCTCTGAAATGCTTGGGACCAGAAGTGTTTTGGATTTTGGAATATTTGCATTGTATTCCAAAACCTGAAATGCTCCAATGAGCATTTCCTTTGAGTGCCATATCAGCAATCAAAAAGTTTCAGATTTTGAAATTAGGGATACTAAACCTGTACTACTGAAGGACTTGCAGCTAGTAAATGGCAGGGTATGATCTGAACCAGACACAAGTGGTGATTAGGTCAAATCATTATTAGAAGTCACCTTACAGAGAAAACAATCAACATGAGGTACATTCTGTCACAATGCTTATGCTGTTTAGATTTAATGTAGACATATTTGCATTTGAAAGTGCAAATACTGTCTTTATAAAGTCTTTGAAGAACAGAGTTAGCCCTTGTTATTTCTATGGTTAATTCAAAGTGCTAATAGCTAAAAACCAGAAGTCATTCCAAAGTTTGCATGAACAAAACTCACAAGAAAGTTATAAAAATATTTTATTTAAATGGTACAGAAAAAAATATGTATACTTAAAAATGATTAAAACTTCACATTAGGAAATGCTAAAAACCCAGTAATTTACCCAATGATAAAATCTAAAGTGATGGGAAAACATAAAATATTTTCATTTGGTCCTGTCACCTAACAAAACTATCATAAATATGAGATTATAGTAATTACTAAAGCTGGTTAAAGACACATGACAACATAATTCCTTTATACACATCCAGTCATTTTATACAAGGAACTGCTATCCCTTAAATGGAAGAGTGAACTATTTGTTTAAAATATTAAGAGTGCATCATGTACCTATAATGAAACCACTTTCTCCAAAGACTCAAACAGATTAACATTGCAAAATAGTATTTCTGTATCACTGACTTCTGAAAATTTTAATAATTTAAGAATACGCAAGTGAAATATAATTTATTCTGGTTTCAACAATAGTTATACAAAGTCACAATTTTCCCCAGGAAACCATTCACTTCATAGTTGCAAAAACACACTGTAGCTTTTCTGTTAGGGTCTGCCATGCTTTCAGCTAGCTGGATGTTTAACCATTCACTTCAAATTTATGTGTCCAGCCATGCACGGTGGCGTGGGCCTGTAGTCCCAATTACTTCGAAGGCTGAGGCAGGAGGATCACTTGATCCCAGGAGTTCAAAGCCAGCCTGGGCAACATAGAAGACCCTATCTCTTAAAAAAGAAAAAAAAGTATATGTCCTTAAATCTGAAAGAAAACCAGCATTTATGTAACAAGTAAAACATTCTATCTTAAGCTATTGCATTTAACACTAAAAAGCATAGTTCACTCTGTGATCTACAACGTTGTCTGAGTCTCCATTACAATTATAAATTCATGTCAGAGTAAGAGCTCCCAAACATCTGTAAAAACTCAAAATTCAAGAGTCAAAGAAGGGGCTGAGCACACGAGAAGGGGAGAGATGGGTGACAGGGTCAGGTGAGGAAGTGTTCTGAGATGTGTAGGATTCCTCCGGGCCCAAAGCAGCTTGTGGCACCACATGCATACAGGAATGAAGGGCCTCCTGTGAGGGCTCCCAGTGGTTCCAAGACACAGCAAGGTGCCTGAAGGAGGCTGGAGACATTGGCGTGGGCATGGAGGTGCTAGCAACTATTTTCAGACTGCTAACAATGAGACTATGTCCATTTCTTCTTTGTACAGTTACCATTGACCTTCCTTTAAAATCCCACAGGGAGAACATGCTGTTTTTAGCAGAAATGTCAGTTTTCATTAACTCCTTGAAAATTTAGTGTATTAACTTTCATTTCCATGAGCTTCAATTTCCACACCTCTCAACTGCTGTATAAAGCAGGTTTCCTGCAAGTTCTGATGTAAGTGACCTGACAGGAGGCACTATCTTTGTCCTTCTCAACATGCCTCTAAGCATCTGGAGTGAGTATTCTCAATATGCACTTATTTAATAACAGAGTCATCCGACACTCAGAAAACAGCCTCCACTGTGTAAGGCAGCAGATCTCAGGATGGGGTGATCTGTAGGGAGGCAGAAATTCTATAAATAACACCAAACAAAAGCTGATTGTGTCATCCAACACATTTTTATGAGGAAGTCAGAATAATTAGAAGATGGTAGAATTTTTTTTCCCAATTGGGTAAAATTGTCCATTCTTCCTGTATTCCCATTTCTTAAGAATGATCTAGCCAACAGTCATTGAATATAAGCTGACACAAATTAATATAATTTCAACATAAAATGGTCTAATGTGTGAATTTAACTATATTGGAAGGTACAAATCCTGTCTTTATGAGGTCTTTGAAAGGCAGGGTACCTTCTCTAAAAAGTAGTCACTTAGAACCAACTTTTACAAAAGAAAGAGTCTCAGCCCCCAACCCCTGCCAGCCTGGGCAACATAAGGAGACTCTGTTTCTACAAAAAAAATTTTAAAAATTAGCCAAGCGTGGTAGCACATGTTTGTAATACCAGCTCCTTGGGAAGCTAAGGTGGGAGGATCGCTTGAGCCCCCAGCTGGTCAAGGCTGCAGTGAGCTGTGATCATGCCACTGTACTCCAGCCTGGACAACAGAGTGAGACACTGTCTCAAAAAAAAGGAGCCTATCTCAGAGTTCAACGAATGGATAATTCTAGTGTGGGCAACTCTGGTGTAAACATGACTGAAAATAATTCACAAATAGTCTGTAACAGCTCCATCCACTGAAAATTGTCATAAAAGACATTTTTCAAATGAGTTCATTTTTAGAAAAACCATTCCAGATATCTTACCTTTGGAAATCATCCAAGGAGTGTGATAAACATTATAACTCCCATAAACTGGGTAAACAACAACAATGGAGTGAAAAACGACCATACATGCCGTAAAGCAATGTTGAAGCTGAAAAGAACATGACATAAACAGTTGACAACTCAAATATGCATCAATATATTTTATTCTAGAATCCAGATTTAAAGTATTCAATGTAGAAAAGTTCATCCAGTCAGCAACCTTCTCCATGTATCATATTTCTCAGCTATGTGACTTAGCCAATGCTGGAAAGAAAACTCTAGATATACTTACACAAGTATCACAATTTCTTCAAGAAGGCCCTGGAAATGGAACCACTAAAGGTCTCCTAATAGGAGTTGACATGGCTTAATAGAAACTGAAGTCTCTTAGTTTCTGCACTTGAACAAGAATTTAAATGGCTACAGCCCATTTTTATGACATCACACACTAAACTATCATGGTAAAAAAGACCAAAGTATTTTCTCTTAAAAACAGAATGAAAACAGTTATCACTTATAAGCTGCTATTATATATTTCATTGAGAAAAACTCTATTCCTGTCATCAAAGTAAAATTAAAACACTTTCTAAGTATAAAGATTGTTAATGACCGAAATTTCTAAGAACAGAATAGGAAAAACTATATTCAAATAAGTTCAGATGGTTATTGGTTTTAATATATAATATTTTGATAAGTATGAGTATTAAATAACTGTAATCACACTGTCTAAAAAATTAATACTTCTGGAGATGATCTTAGCCTTATGGGAAAAAGTAAAACAACATATCTGCATGCCCCCACATACAGGTTAACAATAACCACATCACACTGTCAAACACCCTTGAACTTCAACTACAGAAAATAAGTCATAGAAAGAATATGTATAAAGGTATACGGTTCTTCCAAAATAAAAATTCAATTAGGCCGGGGGTGGTGGTGCACGCCTGTAATACAGCACTTTGGGAGGTCAACACAAGCAGATGGCTTGAGGCCAGGAGTTTGAGACCTGCCTGAGCAGCATGGCGAAACCCCATCTCTACAAAAAATACTAAAAATAGCCAGATGTGGTGGCACATGCCTGTGGTCCCAACTACTCAGGAAGCTGAGTGAAGTAGGAGGATCACTTAAGCCTGGGAAGTCGAGGCTGCAGTGAGCTGTGATCATGCCACTGCACTCCAGCCTGGGTGACACAGTGAGACCCTGTCTCCAAAAAAAAAAAAAAACCAATTGATATAAAGAAAGAAAAAACTAGAGAGCTACGCCCAACATAGGAAAAGTAGTTTTCTTTCTGGTCGGATCATAGGATATATTTCCTTTGTGTTTTTCTGTAATTTACAGAATTTTTTTTCCTCAGTGAGCAAGTATTACTTTTATAAACCCAAAAAAACCCTGTATTTTTCATTGAGTATTTAATTAACTTATGAAGAACGTTATTCATTGTGGCATTGTTTGAGTATAAATATAATGAAGTCCAACAACAGAAGACAGGTTAAATAAATCATGTTATGTCCATGCTGTGAAAACTATGCAACTGTTTAAAAAAAAGAGACACATCTATATGTACCATTATGGAAGAATCCTAAACTATAAGGATCCACTGAAAAACAAAAGGAAAAAAAGATGAACAACCACTTTAGAAAGCAGTTTGGCATGATTTACTGAAGTCAAAGGTATGTACATCCAACAATTTTACCCCTTGGGGTTTATATATATATATACACACACATATATACATACATCTCTACACCCAACAGAAATGTGTTCACTGTGCTACAAGAGCCATGTACAAGAATGCTCTTTATAGCATCCTTCATGGTAACCCCAAACTGAAAAAAAATCTAAACACAATCAACAGTGGAAAACAAAACTGGGATTCAATTAAACAATGGAATGCTAAAGAGCAATGAAGATGAGTCACTGTTCCCGGCTATAATATGAAAGAACTGCACACAGTGCTGCACACAGCCAGCTCAATGTGAAGGAATACACCCTGTATGAATCCATTTCTATAAAGTTCAAAAGCACAGCTGAAACAAAAATAGAATATCTAATGGAAGAAAAGCAAGTAGTTACCATGAAGGTCAGGGCAGTATTTACCTGTGGCAGGAGGGATGGTGCAGTAACTGGGAGGGAGAATGAAGGGGGTTCCCAATGTACTGGCTCAGTTTACACCAATGCTCACTTCATGAAAATTCATTCATTAATTCATTCATTTCAGTTTTTTCCACTTTTCTGTATGTATTGTATGTCATAATAAAATAGACTTAAAAAGCAAAACGCAGAATATGTACAGAATGTCACCATCTGTGCTTTAAATAACTAGATCCATAAATAGAAGGAGAAAGAGATACTAATGAAAAGGGAACCAGAGAGCATGAATGACCAGGAGACTATTTTTCTGTTTTAACTTTTTTACTTTCGAAGTTTGGACCAAGTATATCACTATCTGATCAGGAGGAGGGGGGGTTGTTGTCAGCCCAAGCAGCTGCCACCGTGGGCAGTGGACACAGGACCAGCTTCTGGGGATGATCCTGTCCTCTCCTAGCACAGCCCCGTGCATGGACAGGGCATCCATGCCATCCGTGTCACCCAGGGCAGGTCACTGAGCCTCCCGCAGCCCATTTCCCCGAGTCGCCCAGGTGCGGTGGAGCACATGCAGCACAGTTGTTTTAGGAATTGGATGACTCACTAAGCTCCTGACAAGTAGTAGGCTCGGCACGTGGCTGTGGCACTTTTTTCTAACTGCCTGGGTTCCATCTCAACTCCCAGAGAGTGAACATCCCGCCTCTCATCTCAGGACTGGTGCTCTCCGAAGCATTAAGTAGGAAATTGAGAGTAGTAGCAAGTGAGACTTAGGGGGCAGGTAGGCAGAAATCAGTGATGGCATAGCCGCGCCACCATGACCATCCTGGCCATTGTCTCCTGTGTCTCCTGCTCCTTGAGGTCTTCAAAGTCTCATGCCGCCTTCTCCAGCAGCTGCTCTCTGTGATGGGAGGGTGGGCACAGGGTGGGTTTGTGGGTGATTCTGCTGAAGCCAGGGAGATGACGTCTGTCCAAGGACCCTCAGCCTGGAGCCCAGGCTCCAGGAAGCTCTGTGGGGGACAGCTGACGTCACTGGGCATCTCCTTTCTGTCTGCTCTGCTCACAGAAACCTGCAGGACACTGCCCATAAGGTGAAGTGAGCAAAGAGGCCAGGCCAGTCCTTCCCAGCCCCATGGAAGCCAGTTCAGCAGGACCCTACATGGATGGGCTTCTCCAACTGTGAGCAAAGGGGGCCCATCAGGCTGTGCCCAGCCCCTAGGACACACAAGGGAAGGGCTTCTTCCCAATACCTGCCACCTGCTGCCTCTGCACAGCCGTGGTGTGCACACTGCTGCAGGGAGCAGGCACCCTCATCCCTGTGGCCCATCTCCCCCTTCTTGTCCTCATTCTGAGGCCATAGAAAACTGGCCTGCAGCATCCTCACCCTCAACCTTGCCCTGCTGGGAAAACTTAGGCCCTCAACTAAACTCGGGCCCCCAGATGCACTCGCTCGGCCGCAGTTCTCAATCTTCCCTCTGCCTGGAAGGCCCTATCGTGTGTTTCACACTTGCTAAGCAGAGTCCCCTCTGAACTCAGCCCTCTGGATCCAGCCCAGCCCTCCTGGATCCACTTGCCAGAGCAGCCCCGGACCCCGCCAGCCCCTCCCACTGACTCTAGTGCAGGTCAGTGAAGGTGACTATGACAGCTCTGGTAATCCTGGAAGAATCCCCAGGATTGAACACAGCTCTTGGGCTCTGATTACAGCCGATTACCATAATGGAGAGAATATCTGGATTCTCCCCTAATTTCCTCTCCTCTTAAAATTTTCAATTAAGAGCCTAATCTTGATGGAAAATGGCTGCTTTCTGGAGTATTCTCTGCAGTGCTGATTCCTCATTGCTAAGTGCTTTTTCTAGACAGATAGAGGCTCTCGATGATTCCAGATAAAATCAGAGCAAAGGAGCTTACCCAAAGAAAGGAGGAGAGCAGAGCAGCAATAGGCTGTGCCCCGGAGCCCTCCCCGCTGCTGGAGACACCAGGTGGGTGAGGGGTCTCTTGGGCCCTTCCAGCCTGCAGAGCTGCTGAGAGTCAGGCCTGGCTGCCAACAAAGCAGCTGAAGTCTTGAGAAAACTTCCTGACTGCATTAGCGAGGTCGCAACACCAGGACATAATCAAATCTCCCTGGAGGACGTGGCTTCAGGAAGGGCTGCTACAAGCCAGTGGCAGAACAAGGGCAACCAGGGTCAGACACGGCGGAAGGAGGGAAGTCCCAGAGCCGAGCGTGGGTGGACATCAGAGGGGTGTGGGCTGCACCATCTGGGTGCAGGGGCCAGCAGGCAGTGCTGGTCCACCCAGCCCAGGGCCAGCCTTTCCCAGCAGTCGTGTGCAGAAACCTGGCACACGTCATGGGGCAGCGGTCCCACATCATAGGCCCTCCTGGTGTTAGCCGTCAGGAGGGTGCCTAGAAAAGCCTCCCACAGCCACAGGGACAGCAGGATCTGAGCCCACCCTCCACACCAGGAGCCTGCCCAGCACCGCAGGCAGGGCCCGGGTGCCCTGCTCAGGAATGAGCTCTGCTTCCAGCTTGGCCATCCTAGTTCCACCCTGTCTGTAACTTAGCCGACCAGGAAGATGGTTGTGATGACCACAGAAAATCCCGACACAGAGCTGGCATGAAGGAGCTGTGCCTGTGGGAGCTTCAGAGTCCTCAGGCCAGGCTGGCCCTGGCTCTGCCACCTCCTGGCTGGAATGCCTTCAGGCACCTACTGAGCCTCTCAGGGGCCCAGCATCCTCATCTGTGGGACACGGATAATAATAGGGTTGTTTTGAGAGTAAAAGCACAAAACACAGAGCCTGGCTGGAGAAAGCACAGGTAGCTGAAGTCAGCCAAGGCTGAGTTAAGTGTTCTTCTTAGAAAAGCGGACAGGCCATTCCCTGAAGGCATCAGTGCGGGCAGGAGGGAACCTGCACTTTGCAGTTCCAACACCTCAGGACACAATTCCTGCTAACCTGACCCACAAAAGACCAAAGGACACACCCAAGATCCTGGACCAACGTCCCACAACGATGCCTCCTGGTTTCTTCTCTAAGAATACTTCTTAAAATGTTCCCCAGGAAGCTAACTCTATATTCCTAATGTATGGACCATGGAAAGAAAACAAGTGTCTCAATAGGTTTGTTCAACAAATGTGCAAATGCAGAGATGAACAAAGATGCCCAAAGTCAAGGAGCAGCTCAGTCGCCTCCGACATGCTCGGGGGCCACATCCACCTCCAACCTCTGCCCTGTTCACACTTTCCTCCACCCAGATTCCCCTCTTGCCCTGGCACTCCAGGAATTGTTTGATGTCCTGGAAGCTCCCTTTCTCTGTTCCACAGCCCCTGAGCCTGGCACCTCCCTGCATGCGTGTCCACCTCGCCCACCGAGTTCCAGGAGCAGGCGTCTATCCTGCTCGCCCTGACTCAGCAGGGAGGGCTGAGCTCTGGAGCCTGCGTGGACCCAGACTTGCCCCTTGGCCTCCTGTGCCTCTGTGTTCTCCTCACCCTCGACTCACCAAGGAGCCCTGAGGACGTGAGAACTGGAACATGCCCAAGACCCACATCGGGGCCTGGCACACACCAAGTGCCTAGTGAACGCTTGATGACTGAGGACAGCATCGCTTCTTCTAAGAGAGGAAAAACAGGAAAGTCAACCAGAGACAATTTGTAAAAGATGGCTTTTGACTGAGGCCTTGAAGGATGGGCAAGGATGGGCAAGGGGAGGGGGGACTCAAAGTGCAGGATGAGAAGGCTCTAGGTGCATGAGTGCCTGTGCATGTGAGCATGCATGTTCATGTGTGTGCATGTGTGTGTGTGTGTGCATGAGACTTGCAGCCTTGCGTGTGTGTGCATATGCATATGTGTGTTCATATGAGCATGCATGTGTGTGCCCTAGTCCAGACAGGGTTCTGAGTACACTGTGGGGGACAGATGATTTCAGACTCCGCCCTGAGTCTGAAATCAGTGGGACAGATGACCTTGAAGAAGGCCTTATGGCTCACTTAGTGTGAGCCAGACTCCATAGAGACAGTGATGGCAGGACACACGCATAGGGGTCCACCTTTCCAGAGCTGGAGCCCACATAGCTCCAGGACCTCAAGGGAAGCCCAGGGCCTGAGGGGCCCAGGAGGCCCATCCATGTGATGGACCCAAGGAGACTTTGGTGGCTTCTCTGTTAAGATTTGAAGGGGGCCAGGTGTGGTGGCTCACGCCTGTAATCCCAGCACTTTGGGAGGCTGCAGCAGGGGGATCACGAGGTCAGGAGTTCAAGACCAGCCTGGCCAACATAGTGAAACAACATCTCTACTAAAAATACAAAAAAAAAAAAAATTAGCTGGGTGTGGTGGTGGGTGCCTGTAGTCCCAGCTGCTTGGGAGGTTGAGGCAGGAGAATCGCTTGAACCCAGGAGGCAGAGATTGCAGTGAGCTGAGATCGCACCATTGCACTGCAGCCTGGGAGACAGAGCAGGACTCTGTCTCAAAAAAAAAAAAAAAAAGATTTGAAGGGAGCCCAGGGGGCAAGACTGGGTGGGCACAGGATGGAGATAGTGACACCCTTGGTCTTGGGTAGCCCCTGCCAGCCCCAGCATATCCTCAGCAGATAGGGTGACAACAGCGCCTCTACCTCTAGTGGGAGGCGCAAGAGAAATTCACGTGATGCACTTGCCTGGGCTTGGTGAGTGGAAAGCTCCCCACTGACTCGAGTGCTGGTGGTGAGGATGGAGAGGGAGGTGGAGATGGAGGCAACAGCATGGGCAGAGCAAGAGCACAGCCGTGGAAGGGAGGTCCTCCCAGCTAGCCTTCGGGAGGCCCATGGCCAGTCTCGGGGCAGGAGGAAAGAATGTGGACCAAAAGCGGAACGTCCAGCCAGGGGAGGCCCCAGCAATGACTGTATCAGGGCTGAGTGTGATCACAGGAAAAGTCACCTAAGGACTGAAATCCAGTGGAGTCAAGACTACGTGGAAGCGTATCTCTCCATGATGGCAACTTTGGAAGAACATGTGACCTTGTGGAAGTGCACAGAAGGCATTGCTGGCCGGAATGGGTCCTCGGGCCGTGGTCTCGGGGCCGGCTTCTCTCCCTTCCCCAGACCTGCTGTGGCTCCATCCCCTCTCTCCTGCATCCTGGGATTGCCTCCAATTAACTACCTGCTTACAAGCCTTTTCTTTATTTTCTTTTTGCCTTTTTTTCTTTACATGTAAAGCATGAATCCATCTGGAGCTTATCTTAAAGCACAGTATGAGGACTGACATTGACCTGTTTTTTTAAATGAAATAACTAGTTGTCCCAACCCTGCTTGTTGGGTAACACTGCTCTGTTTCAGGAGTACCCCCACTGTCATACACCCGTGGGTCCATACCCCTGGGCTCTCCATCTGGGCACTCCCCTGCCTGTGGCACCTCCTTCCTGAGGGCCGGCCTCACCCAGGGCCCAGCTACCCTCTCCATGGCCTGTGTCTTCCTTTCTTGATGCCTCAGATTCCCCCCATTCTCTGGCACTCTTTCCAGCCTCCTGGCCTCACTCTGCACCTCCCCTGAGGTGCAGGACTGCCCTGCCCCAGCCCCCAGCTTCCTCACTCCCGAAGCCTTGTGCCACTGAAGCATGAGCTCCAGAGTGCACCTGGATGGCAGCTTCTCTCCTGGCCAACAAACGCCTGGTGCTGGCTGTCCTCCCAGCATCTCCCCTCAACTCCTCAGCTCCACCCCAGGGCCTTAACACACACATGCCTAGCACACACACATACAAACATATGCACACGCAGACATGCACACAAATGTACATATGGACTTACACAGACACATACAGATGTGCACACACTCGTGCATACACAGATGTGTTCATGCAAACACACACATGCACGCTCACGGGCACATACACATGTGTATGTTATGCTAGGAAATCCATTTTGTGTAGAAGACACTCAGGCTCAAATATGTGTCCAAAGTCACACAGCTATGGAGCGGCAGAACTCAGGTCTCTAGTGCACACAGCCCCGACTTACCGCAGTTCCACTTAACAGTTTTCAACTTTATAGTGATGCAAAAGCCATCCACAGTCAGCAGAAACCCTCGTGTGAGTCCCACACGGCCAGTTTTTTGCTTTCAGTACAGCAGTCAATGATTACATGAGGTATCCGACACTTGACTACAAAACAGGCTTCGTGTTGATGCTTCTACCCACCGCAGGCTCAGGGCACTGTTCTCAGCAGGCCAAGGTGGGCCCCCACGCTGTGCTATTTGGTGGTAGTCAGGTGGACTCAGTCATTTTCCACTCGCAGCGGCCTTATCGGGCCACAGCCAGGGGTAAGTTGAGCAGTGTCTGTACTTTTAGCTCCACCCTGGGTATTTTTAAGTGGCAGATTTACAAAAAAAAAATAAAAATAAAAATGAAAAAAGACAGCGTTCCAAATAGCAGGGACATAAAAGGAAAGAATGCACGTTGCGGTCAGCCCATGCCTGGGAGCATAAGCACTTCAGGGGCATCAGCAGGCGTGACTGGCTATTGTTCCTGCTCTTCTTGGCAGCAGCGGCCTGGGCCTGAGAGGGATCGCCCTGGCCACAGCCGTAGGCAAGGCTGCTGGGAGCCCGGAGCCGCTGCGCTCCGCGGTAGCGAGTCTGCGGCGCCACCTCGTGGGTGCTGCGTGGAACTCCCCGTGGTGCGGGCCGGGAAGACCAGGTCCCCACAAAGCCGGAGCCCGAGCACAGCGGTGCGAGCTCGCCCCAGGGCATCCCACAGCACCCGGAGACGGGGGCTGGTCCCCCAAAACCCTCAGGGGTGAGAGGAAGGAGGTCCCCAGCCTGCTGAGAGCTGTCCTCTGAGCACGCACTCGCGCACACTCACACGTGCATGTGTGCATCCTCGGGCACCCTGACGCGTTCACATGCACGTACACGCGTGTGCACACGCACAGTCTTTCACAAGCGTATGACGCGTTCACACGAGTGTGACGCGTTCACACGTACGCACACTCCCTCTCCCTCGAGCCTGGAAGGCGCACGGGGCTCATAGGGGTGGAAACCTCTACCATGGCAGAGGCACAGCGCCAGGGCCAGGATGCTCGCTTTTATTTCAGACGTGAAAACCGAGGCCCGAAAGAGACAGCCAGTGTCCAACCCTGTCCAACGTCTCTGCTGATCGCGCCTCCTGTGTGCGACCGGGGCCGGTGTGAGGGCAGCGGGCCCACCGCACGTCTGGCCCGCCCCGGGGCCTCGAGCCACTTCCTCAGGAGCTCCTGGCAGCTGCAGCGACGGCGCGCCCAGCGCCCGAGGGTCACATGGAGCCAGGCTTCCCAGCACACAGGTGCGGTGGAGCCTCGGGGCAGGCATACGCCCCGCGAGCTTGCGGGGGCTGGGCACTGCGGGTCCTCGGGTGGGGACTCTGGAGTTCAGTCTTGAAGGACAAGGTGACTGAGGGTCAGGGAACCAGGAGGGTAGGGAGGGTAGGGAGGGGTGCCTAGGCCTAGTGGGAGAAGCATGTGAAAGTTCCCTAAGAGGGCTGGCGGTGAACAAGTGCTGGGCCCGGCCTCTCCCGGTAGACTGCTCTGGTGCCCCGGAGCCTCCCTTCTCCAAGGCCCCACGTACGCCCCCAGAGGGGTGACGCCGTCGCCCACGCTGAGCTCTGAGTGCTGCACGAGAACTCCCAGAGCCGTGTGCACATGCACTCCCCATGTTATATGTAGGACTGAGGCACCAGGACCAGGAACTGGCTCAAGCTCGTAGAACTTCATGGCAGGATCTGAAACAGGCAGATCAGCTCCAAAATCCATTTTCTTTTCAAATTTTTTAATTGTGGTGAAAATACACCTAACATAAAATGCACAGTTGTACCATCTTTTAGTGTGGGGTTAACTGGCATTAAGTGCACTCACATTGTCACATATCCCCTACCACCGTCCATCTCCAGAACTTCTTCATCTTCCCAAAAGGAAACCATACCCATTGAACACCAACTCCCTCCTTTTGTTAACCACTGCTCTTTCTGTATTTGAATTTGCCCATTCTGGGCCCCTCATGTAAGTGAAATCACAATGTATTTGTCCTTTCGTGGCTGGCTTATTCCATCTAGCACAACGTCCTCAAGGTTCATACGTGTTGGCACGCCTTTCAGAATTTCCCTCCTGGCTGGGTGATATTATAGGCTCACGCCTATTATCCTAGCTGTTAGGGAGGCAGAGGTAGGAAGATAGCTTGAACCCAGGAGTTCGAGACCTGCCTGGGCAATATAGCGAGACTGCATTTTCCACAAAAAGAAAGAAAAAAAAGAATCTCCTTCCTGGTAAAGGTTCAGTAACAGTCTACTGTATGCATAACCACATTTCACTTGCCCATCCACTCACCCATAGACCCTCAGAATGCTTCTACCTTTTGACTCTTGTGAATCACGCTGCTTTGAACATGGGTGTGCAAATATCTGTGAGAGTGCCTGCTCTCAAAAAAATCCACATTCTTGGCACCATGAAGAATCACCTCTCACAGACACCAGGGAAAAGCAAGTCTGTCTGAGAGCAGAGGGTGAGGAGGGGAAAGCCGGGCTGCGGATCACAGTGGGCGTAGGAAAGCCCATCTGTGTGTTCCCATGTGTGGGAGGAGAGAGGAGATATGCCCTCTAGTGAAGGAACTCTTGTAGCAGCCAGCTCCATTCCTGCTTGGCCTGCGGAGGGCCAGCTCAGGAGCCCAGACCAGGAAGAAGTCAAATGACCGACAAGATCCATCAGGAAGCAGAAGTGTGCTGTGTCTCATCGGCAACAACAAACAGAGCTAGGACCAGCCACCCACCCCTCAACCCAGGGGAAATGCACCCACCACACAACTACCACCGCTGCGCTCATGACACTCTCAGAGACAGGCACGGGAGCTCCTGGCAAGGCACAACCAGGGCAAGTGACAGTTTGCCAGTCCTGGGCAAGCAGACACTTATCCTCTCTCCAGTCCCCAATCCCACCAGCCTGCACAAGCAGAGAAACATCCTGCATAAATTAAAAGATTATCCGGATCATCAAAAGATCTGAGCAAACAAAACGACTGAGACAAAAAACAAACAAAACAAAACAAACAAAAACCAGAACAACAACAGAAGAACACTCACTTTTACAGAGAGATTTGAGCCCATCCCAACAGAGTACAATGCTCTTTCCAAGCTCATGGATGGCGTTTGGGAAAATTTAGCTGTGCTAAAGGAGCAGGAAAGCCTCAGCCCCTTTCCCAAGAATTGCTGTTACACAAATCACATTCTCTCACCAGGGTGCAAAAAAATTAGAAACATACAATAACAAAGACCATGTTAAAAGTGCATTTTGGGGCCGGGCATGGTGGCTCATGCCTGTAATCGCAGCACTTTGAGAGGCTGAAGTGGGTGGATCACCCGAGGTCAGGAGATCGAGACCAGCCTGGGCAACATGACGAAACCCTGTCTCTACTAAAAATACAAAAAATTAGCCAGGCATAGTGGCAAGAGCCTGTAAACCCAGCTACTAGGGAGGCTGAGGCAACAAAATCACCTAAACTTAGGAGGCAGAGGTTGCAGTGAGCTGAGATTGTGCTACTGCACTCAAGCCTGAGCGACAGAGTGAGACTCTGTCTCAAAAAAAAAAAGAAAAAGTGTGTTTTGGAAACAAAGTTAGTTTTCACAATGAAAATTATAAAATGCCTGGAACTCAATAGCAATAGGGTATTACATATTAAAATTATGAAACTCAACAAAATTGACATTTAGGGAGAGATTTATATCCTCAGATTAATTTGTCAGAAACAGGATAAAAGGAGAAAGCTGATGATAATTTGAGTAAAAGAGAAAATAAAAACTAAAATGAAAAACTTTTCAGAAACAAACTACAATAAGTGTGTGACCTATCAAAATCTCTGGATGTGTCCAAAGCAGTTCTCAGGGGAAACGTTATAGCTGGAAGTGTTTGTTAATATGCTTCAACAAAAGACATATAAAATTATATAAACTAAGTAAACATACAAGAAGCTTTTTTAAGGAAAACAAGAAATAAATGTATTTAATTTTAAAACAGCCATAATAAAAGTAGACTTGATAAATAAAACCCAAAACCACTTCTTTGAAAAGACCGTTAAAAAAACCTCTGAGAAGTCAAGCAAAAGAGAAAGAAAAGGCACAAATTTTAAAATGTTAGATTTAGAAAAATGGCATAATAACCAACGTGGAGAAGCTGCTTCAACTCAAGGAGACGGGAGGCCAGCTTCATTCCATGGGAGGCCAGCTTCATTCCAGTAGGTTGTTTCACCTGGATGAAATGGAAGATTTTCTTGGAATGTATAAATTGGCTTAGCAGGAGGCAGAAAACCTGAATAAACAGAACAAACAGAAATGGTAAGCAGGTGCTCGAGGGGCTCCATCAGCCTCCAGGGATGGGCTGCTGTGTTAGGGAGGGCCAGAGCACAGGGGAAGTGGAGTGTAATTCTTTCTACAAGATTAGCAAGCTGAACTTGAATCTCACACACACACACACACACCACAGTGACATGGAAAGAATCCACAGGACACTTATGAGAGGTAAAAATAGAAAGTTTCTGCACAAAACAATCGTGTGTGTTTAAAAGATACCATGTGGCAGAAAATAGTGATCTACGTTTGCCAGTGTCTAAGAAGAAACCTTGAAGGCGCACGCCAGACTGGCGGCTGGGTTGGCTAGGGAGGAGACGATGGGGTGGGAGCAGCTAAGGACGACACACACTCTTTTAACTCTGTTCCTGTGTTGCCGGGACATTTACAAGCTGAAGATATATATTTTTAATTAATTATTTTTTTTTAAATTTTACTTTAAGTTCTGGGATACACTTGCAGAACATGTGGGTTTATTACATAGGTATACATGTGCCATGGTGGTTTGCTGCACGTATCAACTTGTCATGTAGGTTTTAAGCCCTGCATGCATTAGGTATTTGTCCTAATGCTCTCCTTTCCCTTGCCCCCAACCCCTGGATAGAACCTGGTGTGTGATGTTCCCCTCCCTGTGTCTACGTGTTCTCATTGTTCAACTCCCACTTATGAGTGAGAACATGCGGTACAAACTGCAGATATTTATACATTACTTTAAAGTAATTAAGTTAAACTAAACTAAATGTAAGCCAACTACATGTAAATAAATAAAACCAACAATTAATAACAAGATAAAAGTAATTAATACTTTAATAATTACTTATTTCTCAGTTAAAAATTAAAAATTTAGAAAATGTGGAAATGTGTTTCATAATAGGAGGATATTTAAAATGAAAGGGCATTTCTGTAGTCAAAGGGGTAGGAGACTCACCCAAACAAGACACAACCTCAAAACCAAAAGGAAAACTATCAGGTTTGATTATACAAATACTGAAAACCTCTGAATACATGAAAGGCAAATTCTATATCCCATGAAACTACCCTTCAGAAATGAAGAGAGAAATAAAGACATTCTCAGAGGAAGAGAATATAGGAATTTGTCACTGGTCAATTTAGAAATGCTAAAAAGTGGCTACAGAAATATGTTCTGTCATTTTCACAATACAAAAAATTAAAACAAAAAAAATCAAAATAAAAAAATGGCTATAGAAAGTTCTTATGCAGAAGGGATGAATATGGGACTATGGGAGGAGGGACAAAGGAAAGACCAGAAATGTGGATACATACGCGAGACAATCCACAGTTCTTAAAATCACATTTGACGACTGAAACAAAAACTATACCACCACCTAATACTCAAGCCAGTGATTTATACAAGTGGAAAAGGTAAAGAGACATAAATGCAAGGCAGGTTTCCACACTTTGAAGTGGTAAATACTGGTACCAGTAGACTACTATATTACAATACACATATTGTAACATCCAGAGCAAACACTTTAAGACTATACAAAGAGATACACGCAACATTATACAGAAACAGATCAAGATGGAGAGAAAGAAAAAGGAAACAAAAAAGCAAATAATAAAAACATCAGACATAAGCAATTATGTAACAATAAGCACCTTAAATGTAAATGGTCTAAATAAACCAAAAGACAGATTGATGGAGAACCTATAATAAACACATGGTCCAACTAAATACTGTTCATAAGAAACTTCAAACTCACTTAAGGACCTAAGTAGGTTGAAAGTAAAAGAATGGAGAAAGATATCCTGTGAAATCATTAATTTTTTAAGGCAGCAGGAGTGAATATATTAATATCTCATGAAGTAGACTTCAAGCAAAATAATTTCCCAGAGCTGGAGAGGGTCTTCGCTGAATTTTAAGATCTAAAATGTCCTATGCTGCCTTGACATCTTTGAGCCTCACAGGGCCCCAAAGGCCTAGCCGTGGGTTTTCCTGTTTCTACCAGACACCCCCTACCCCGCCACCCAACAGGAAACGCTCCCCACCTGGCTAGTTCTTTTATCAGCCAGAACAGTTGCACCTCAGCCTAACAAGTTTCACCTCACTTGTCTGCCAGCCCATGAATTTATTCAAACAAGCCAGTTGCACTCCCCCTCGGGAACCATTGGTCATTGTGTGCTCTTGGTACTACCAAGCCTGCCTGCTTCCTCAGCCCGCAGCCCTCACTCCGCTACAGAGTGCGGTGCCCATCTGACCCTGTGTGGCATGCAGTGTCCTCCTCTGAGCTGTGGGTATATGTGACTAAAACACTGCTGTCAATCTCATCCATCCACGCCAGGTGTCGTGTTCAGCCATCTCCTACACTTTAGGGCAGGTACCCCTCCTTCACCAATGGGGTGAAAAGGAAGTGACCATAACAACTACTTAATAACAAAAGGATTAACCCACCAAGAAGACATCTACTTCAACATCCTCCTCTTAGCAACTGTTAAAACTAGGCAGAGGCTGGGCACAGTGGCTCATGCCTGTAATCCCAGAACTCTGGGAGGCAAAAACAAAGGATAGCTTGAGGCCAGGAGTTCGAGCCTGGGCAACATAGCAAGGCCTCCTCCTCTCTCCAAAAAATTTTAAATTTAGCCAGGTGTGGCGGCACACACCTATAGTACCAGCTACTCAGGAGGGTTAAGCCAGGGGAAGTACTTGACCCTAGGAAGTCAAGGCTGCAGTGAGTCATGTTCGTGCCACCGCACTCTAGTGTAAGTGACAGAGTGAAACTAGGCAGAAAAGGAGCAAGGATTTACAAAAGATCTGAACAGTCAACCAGCAAAATCTGACATCCGTATAACACCCCACTCCCCAACAGCAACACACACACATTTTTAAAGCCAATAGAAATCTACCAAGATGAAGTACATTTGGGGCAATAAAAGAAATCACAGCAAATCTCGCTGTGCACCCCACTGCGCCTGCGCCAGCGCCGTGCCCCTCTCTGCGCCTTCTTTTCTCACCATGGGGAAGCGTTTGCGGGCCTCTTGAGGGACCCCCTAGATGCTTCTACTCACAGCCCCCAAAGCCGGGGAGCCTCCACTCCTCTGTCTGCAGCCTCCCCTGTTGGTTCTCGCTACCCAGGGTTCAGTGGCCTGGGGCTGACGGAGGGGGTCGCCTCTGCCAAGGCCCCTCCCGGCGCCTCCCTGGCTCATCCAGCCCACCTTCCTCCCACGTTGGCTCACGCAAAGTGCTCTGGTCACCAGGAGCCCTTCCTGACCAGCCCCGGCCCCTTCTTGGCCTTCGCCCACCTGGCCTCCCCTGGAGCCCTGACCTGGGTACTGGGCCTGCTGGGTCCAGAGCCCACCCCGCCCTGAACAACCCCGAGTCTCAGCCACCCTCAGTTCTTACCCTTTCACAGCTGGGGAGTGGAGCCTGGGCCTGCGCCTCTCCGCGCCTGCGCCGCCGCTGTGCGCCTCTCCACGCCTGCGCCGTCGCTGCGCGCCTCGCCGCCGCTGTCCGTCTCTCCGCCGCGCCGCCGCTGTCCACCTCTCCGCCGCTGTCCGCCTCTCTGCCGCACCGCCACTCTCCGCCGCGCCGCCGCCGTCCGCCTCTCCGCCGCGCCGCCGCCGTCCGCCTCTCCGCGGCGCCGCCCCTGTCCGCCTCTCCGCCGCGCCGCTGCTGTCGGCTTCTCCGCCGTTGTCCGCTTCTCCGCCGCTGTCCTCCTCTCTGCCGCACCGCCACTCTCCGCCGCGCCGCCGCCGTCCGCCTCTCCGCCGCGCCGCCGCCGTCCGCCTCTCCGCCGCGCCGCCGCCGTCCGCCTCTCCGCCGCGCCGCCGCCGTCCGCCTCTCCGCCGCGCCGCCGCTGACCACCTCTCCGCCGCTGTCCGCCTCTCCGCCGCGCCACCGCCATCTGACTCTCCGCCGCGCCACCGCTGGCCGCCTCTCCGCCGCTGTCCGCCTCTCCGCCACGCAGGCGCCAGCGCTGTGTGCCTTTGCGAGGGCGGAGCTGCGTTCTCCTCAGCACAGACTTCGGAGATACAGGGAAGGCAGAGCAATGTTCTCCTCAGCACAGACCCGGGCGGGCGGTCCGGTGGCACCGGGAGGGCGGAGCTGCGTTCTGCTCTGCACAGACCTTGGGGGCACTGCCTCGCTTTGGGACAACTCGGAGCCGCATGGACGGTGAATAAAATCCTTCCTGTTTGCAGCCCTGTTTGTGGTTGGTGGCAGCGATGGACACTGCAGCCAGCCAGAGCGTACAAAGGCGTCGGGGTAAGTGCGCTATCCAGGCTGCACTGTGGGTGGCCTGGGACGGGTTGGGAGCCCTATCTCAGACATCACTGCCCGTCTTGGGTGGCCGGTTGGGTGTGCTATCTGGGGCTGTGCTGCCTGCATGGGGGGGCGGTGGTTTGGGGGCCCAAACCGGGGCTGCACTGCCTTTGGTGGGGAGCCGGTGGGGGCACTATCCCAGACTGTTATTGCTGGCAACAGTGAGGTGGGCTAAGTGTGCTATCCGGGGCTGCACTGTGCGGCTGTGGGCGGGGGGTGGCGGTTTCGGGTTGAGGGCACTATGGGGTGCTGTAATGCCCATGGTGTGGGGAGGCGGGGCAGTTTGGGTATGTTGGGTGTGTTATTGGGGGAGTGACACTGCTGGTGGTAGGGGGCAGGGTGGGTTGGGGGCCATATCAGGGGCTGCACCGATTGCTTTAGTTAGGATTTCTGGTACTATGTTAAACAACAGTGGTAACCGGGGGCATCCTTATCATGTTCCAGATCTTAGAGGAAAAGCTTTCCATTTTTCCCCATTCCATATGATTCTAGCTGTGGGTGTCTTTCCTGTAGTTTTTATTATGTTGCGGTATGTTTCTTCTGTGCCCGTTTCTTTGAGGATTTATAGCATGAAGGGATGTTGAATTTCATCAAATGCTTTTTCGGTTTCAGTTGACGTGATGATACTGTTTTTGTCTTTTATTTGGTTGTTATGATGTATCACATTGTATGTTGAGTGACCCTTGCATCCCAGGGATACATCCCACTTGATCATGATGAATTACCTTTTTAATGTATTACTGAATTTGATTCAGTGGTATTTTGTTGAGGATTTTTGCATCAATATTAGAGATCCTGGCCTGTAGTTTCCTTCTTTGATGCTGTTGTCTGATTTTGGTATCACAGTAATAATGGTCTCATAGAATAAGTTTGGAAGTATTCCCTCCTGTTTTTCAAAATAGTTTGAGCAGGATTCGTACTAGGTCTTTAAATTGTTTGGTGTGAAGCTATCAGCAGTGAAGACATCAGTTCCTGGGCTTTTCTTTACTGGAGACTTTTTCTGATGGCTTCAATCTCATTACTTGTTACCAATCTGTTCTGGGCTTGGATGTTTTCGTTGTTTAACCTAAGTAGGTTGTATGCATCTAGGAATTTGCCAATTTCTACTAGGCTTTCCAATTTATTGGCATATAATAGCCAGTTATGATCCTTTGAATTTCTGAAGTATTAGTTGTAATGTCTCCTTTTTTAATCTGTTGATTTTATTTGAATCTTGTCTCTTTTCTTAGTCTGGTTAAAAGTTTGTCAATTTTGTTTAGCTTTCCAGAAAACCAACTTTTCGTTTAATCTTGTGTGTTTTTTATTTCAATTTTGTTTGTGCTATGATCTTATTCATATTCTTATTTTCGGTTTAGTTTGTTCTTTACTAATTCTTTAAGATGTATTGTTTATTTGAAGTTTTTCTTTTGTTTGGATGGTAGGCACTTATAGCTGTAAATCTCTGCCTTTGTACTGCTTTCTGCATAACAAGTTTTGGTATACTGTGTTTTCATTACCCTTTGTTTCATGAAATTTTTGAATTTCTGTCTTAGTATCTTCATGGACCCGGTAGTCATTTATTCAGGAGGGTAGTGTTTAACTTCCATGTGATTGTATTGTTTCCAAAATTACTTTTCTTATTGATACCTAGTTTTATTCCTTTGTAGGGAAAGAAGATGGCCACGGAGACAGACAGCGGCGTGGTCAGAGTGGTAGGAGCCGGCCATCAGCGAGAGCTGCTCCGTGCCTGGCTGCTGGGTCCTAGAGCCTGTGGTCCACTGGCTTGCCTCACTGTGGTTGGTGGTGGCGGTGACAGAGACTGCAGGACGACCAGAGTGGTAGGACAGGGGCTATCCAGGGCTGCACCTTTCGCAGTGTGGGGTGGGTTGGGGGCGCTATCCAGGGTGTCATTGCCTGCATTAGGGGTACTGGTTGGTAGCACTGTACAGGGCTGCACTGCCCACGGCAGGGAGGGTGGGTTATGGGTGCTTTCTGGGGCTGCAATGCCCATGGAGGAGGACAGGTTAGGGCACTGTCGGGTATACGCTACTGGCGGCATTGGGGGACGGAGGAGGGGGGCGCTATTGAGGGCAGGACTAGCCGTGGAGCGGGAGCGAGTTCGATGCTATCAGGGGCTGCACTGCTGGTGGCAGTCAACAGAGTTGGCATCCAAAGAAGGAGTGGTTCTCCTCTCCCTGACTCCACACTCCAGAGGGCGACCCACTCTTGGTCATACTGGAGTACGGCAGGGCACGCAGCATTTGTGTGGGAATCCTGAGCATGGCAGAGCCCCCAAACCCACCGTGGTTCCTGGGCCTGTGTACTCTGGGTCTGTGCCTCAGAGGCTGCCAGGCACCCCTGGGGACACCACGGGGGACAAGGCCCTGTGCGTGGAGGCGTCCGGAACAGGAATTGGCACCTGGGGGCGGAGGGCTGCCTGGGTCTGAATTTTTCTGCTTCTCCTGCTCCCCGAGGAGTGCAGCCCCAGTGGGCCCAATGGTTCCTGTGGAGTGGGGAGCTGGGTGCTGTGGTGTCTCCAGCACCCACCCCAGACCCCAGTTCCCGGCCAGCTTGGGCCAAAAGGAGAGGCTGGACTTTGGAGGGTGGGTGTGAGTGCCTTTGCTGAAACTGGCCCCTGCCACCCAGTGGCCGGCATGACAAGTTGAGGCTCTAACCCTTCCACCCCTCACATCTTTCTCTAGGCTTTTCTGGCTTTGCCTGTCCAGCTGCTCCATGCCAGGAGGAGGAGGAGACACCTAGAGCCTGCGACACCATGGCTCGCCTCACTGCGGGTGGGCAGCAGTGACGAAGACTGCAGTGTGCCAGAGAGGTAGGACAGCGGCCGCGCTAGGAGGGCAGGCGGCTGCAGCCAGGGTTGGGGGTCAGGCTTACAGCGATGGACGGGCTGCAGCAGTGGCCAGGTGGTAGGAACCTTGTAGGGAGGGCTGGTGCATTGGCAATGGGCCTGGCTTTGCCCTGCGCCTGCCGTGGATCTGGCCCTGTACTGCCCTGCCTTGCCCTGTACCTGCCCTACTATTACTTGGACTCTCGGCCCTGTCCTGCTCTGGTCCCATCCTGACCCTGTCTTGGCCCTGTGCTACCCTGTCCCTGCCCTGGTCTTGCCCTGGCACTGGCCCTGCCCTGAACCTGCACTGGCCTGACCTTGGCTCTGGCCCTGGCTCTGGCCCTGCCTCTTGTCCTGACCCTGATCGTGTCATGGCACTGGCCCTGCCAATGATCATGGTCCTGCTCTTGTTCTGGCCCTAACCTGGCCTTGGACAGTCCTGGCCCTGCTTTGGCCCATCCCTGCCCTGGCCCCACCATGGGCCTGCCTGTTCTGCCCTCTCCTGGCACTGACCTTGCCCTGTCATGGCCCAGTGGTGCCATTGCCCTGCCTTACCCTGTGCTGGTTGTGCCTTGGCCCCACTTGGTGCTGGCCTCTCCCTGGACCTGCCCTGGACCTGCCCTGACCCTGCCTTGGCTTTTGCCCTGCCCTCACTATGGCCTGGCCCTGGCCCTAGCCCTGGTCCTGCCATATCCCTGGCCCTGCCCTTATCCAGGCCCTGCCCCTGCTGCTGCCCTGGCCCTGGCCTGGAACCTGGTCCTGTCAAGGACCTGCCCTGATTCTGCCATGGCCCTGGCCTTGCTCTGCCTTGTTCCTGGCCCTGACCCAGACCCAGACCCTTTCCTGGCTCTGCACTGGACTTTCCCTGGCCCTGAGCTGGCAGTGGTCTGTCCCTGGTCTTGCCATCACCCTGCCCTGCTGCGCTCTGGATGTGTCATCACCCTGCCCTGGCCCTACTCTGCCTTTGACCCTGCCCTGGCCTTACCTTGGCCCTCACCCTAGTCTTCGCTAGACCCTGCTCTGGAGCTGGCCCTAGCACAGACCTGGCCCTGATCCTGGCCCTGGTCTTTGTCCTGCCATAGCCCTGTCCCTGAAGTGGACTTGGAGGTGTCCTGGCACTGGCGTAACATGGCTCTGCATTGGCCTGTCCCTGCCCTGCCACTACCATCGCCTTGCCCTGCTCTGTCCTGTCCCAGTACTGACTCGGCCATGCTATTTCCCTGCCCTACCCTGCCTTGGCTGTGCCCTGGCTCGGTTCTGGCCCTGGCCCTGGCCATGCCCCGCCCCGGACATGCTCTGACACTGCCTCAGCCTCAGCACTAGCCTGGCTCTTTCTTGGCATCAGCCCTGCTCTCTCTGTGGACCGGCTCTTGTCCTGTCCTACACTGGCCATACCATGCCCTGCCCTGCCCTGATTCAGCCCTGGCCCAGCCCTGGCCCAGCCTTGGCCTTTGCATTGCCCCTGGTCCTGCCATATTTCTTGCCCTGTCCCTACCCTGGCCTTGGCCCTGACCCTTACCTTGCCCTGGCCCTGCCCTTGTCCTAACGCAGCCTCTGGCCCTGTCATTGCCCTGCCCTGGACCTGTCCTGGCCCTGGCCCTTCCCTGCTTGAGACCTTGCCCTGGTTCTCCCCTGGCCCTGACCCTGAAATGCCTGGCCCTACCCTGGCCTTGCACTGCTCTGGCCCTTGCCCTGACTCTGATCCTGTCACTGGCCTAGCCCCAGCCCTGTTGCTGGTCTTACCATGGCCCAGACTCTGCCTTGGCCCTGCCCTGACACTGTCCTGGACCCTGACTGTGCCAAGAACCTGCACTGTCCTTGCCATTGTTTTGCTCCTGCCCCGAACCTGGTCCTGCCCAGGCCATGGCCATGGCCCTGGCCCTGGCCCTACCCAGGTCTTGGCACTGGCCTGGCCCTGCCGTGCCCTGACCCTATGCTTTCCTGGCCTTGCTTTGCCGGCCCTGGCCCTGCCTTGGCCCTAGCCTGGCTTTGACCCTGCCCTGGCCCTACCTTGGCCTTCACCCTAGCCTTACCTGGGCGCTGTGTTGGACCTGGCCATAGCACAGACCTGGTTGTGGCCCTGGTCCTGCCGTGGCCCTGTCTCAGACCCTAGCCCTGCCAGGTACCTGTCCTGGCCCAGCTCTGGGCCTGGCTTTGTCCCTGGTTCTTAGATGAACCTGGCCCTGCCCCTGCCCTTGCTCTTGCCCTGGCACTGGCCTTGGACATGTCCGTGGTCCTAACCCTGGCCCTGCCCAGGAGCTGCCACTGCCTTGGCTGTGCCCTGGCTCTGGCCCTGCCCCATCCCCAGCCATAGACCTGCCCTGGTTGGTCATGCCCTACCTTAATCCTGTGCTACCCTGGGCCTGCTCCACCCTGCCCTGGCCCTGCCCTCCCTTTGGCCCTGCCCTGACCCTGCCTTGGCCCTCAAACTGGCCCTAGCACAGACCTGGTCCTATGTGTGGCCTTGGCCTTGCATTGACCCCTGCTCCTGACCCTGGTCCTGCCATGGCCCTGGCCCTGCCAATGACACTGGCAGCCCTGACCCTGGCCCTTTCTTGGCCCTGGCCCTGAACTGGCCCTGCCCTGACCCTGGCCCTGAAGTGGATTTGCAGGTGTCTTGTCCCTGATTTAACCTGGTCTTACCATGGCCCTGTCCCTCCCCTGGCTCTCTCCTGGTCTTCTGCTGACCCTGACCCAGACCTTGGCCCTGCCCCAGCCTTGTCCTAGATCTGGCCATGGCCCTGCCTCTGCCGTGGACCGGCACTGGCACTGGCATGGACCCTGGCCCTGGCCATTCGCTACTTAAGGCCATACCCTGGCCCAGCCCTGGTCCTGACCCTGTCCTGGCCCTAATTTGGCCTGGCTCTACCCTGGCATGCTATTCTGGCCCTAGCCCTGACCCTGTCCCTGTCCCTGTCTTGGCCCCAGCCCCGTTGCTGGTCCTGCCATGGCCATTGTCCTTACATTGCCCTTTCCTGGTTCTGACCCTGGCCCTGTCCCAGCCCTGCTCTGGCCCTGGTCTGAACCCTGGCCCTGCAATAGACCTGCCTTGGTCCTGCCCAGACCCTGGCTCTGGCCCTACCTCTGCCCTGGCCATACCCTTGCCCTGGCCTGGACCCCGGTCCTGGTCCTTGTCCTGCCCCAGCCGTGGCCCTGGCCCTGCCCTGCCTGTGCCCTGTTCTATCCTGGGCTGGCCCTGCCATGGCCTGGTCTTGCCATTGCCCTGCCCTAGCCTGCCCTGCTTGTGCCCTCGATCTGCCCCGGCCTTTGGCCGTGTCTTGGTTCTAGCTTTGACTCAGCCCTGGACCTTCCCTGACCTTGCCTCAGCCCTGGCACTACCCTGGCCTTGCCTTGGCATTTGCCCTACTCTTTCTATGGCCTGGCTCTGGTCCTGCCCTGCTCTGCTCTTGTTCTGTCCTGGCACAGCCCTGGCCCTGGCCCTGCCGTATCACTGGCTCTGGTCCTGCCCTTATGCAGACCTGACCCTGCCACTGCCTTGGCTTTGGCCTGGACCTTAGCCATACAGTGACCCTGCCATGACCCTTTCCTGGACCTGGCCTGGAACCTGGCCCTGCGAAGGACTCGCCCTGGCTCTGTCATGGCCCTGGCCCTTTCCTGGATTTGGATGTGTCCTGTCCCTTATTTGCCCTGGCCCTTCCCTGGCTCTGCCATACCCCTTCTGTGGGGTAGGGCCAGGGTCAGGACCAGGCCAGGGCAGGGTCAGGACCAGGGTAGGGCCATGGTAAGGCCTGAAGATGGGAAGGGCCAGGGCAGCGGCTGGACCAGGGAAGGGTCAGGGCCAGGGATGTAGTAGGACTAGGGGCAGAGCTGGCACTAGGGCTGAGCCAGGGCAGAGCAGGAGAGATTACATTAGGCTATTATGTAAAATTTTTATTTTAGATTTTTAAGATAACTATAGTAGTAGTAATGTCTATACTATATTTTTTGTAATAGTAATAATATTTGCAGTAATCACTAAATTTTAACTGATACTATCTTTGCTTCCAGTAGTGTTCTATGAGTATAATTTTATCAATATGTAAATATGGGAGGCATTGATTCTCACAATAATTCTATGTGCTAGGTACTTAAAGCATCCCCATTTTCCAAATGTAGGAAACAGGCATAAAGAAGTTAAATACTTGGCCAGATTACTCCTTTAATCCCAGCACTTTGGGAGGCCAAGGCAGGCAGATGGCTTGAGCTCAGGAGTTTGGAACCAGCCTGGGCAACATTGTGAAACCCCATCTCTACTAAAAATGCACAAAAAGAACTAATTTAAGTTTCTTGTAGGATTCTGGTTATAAAACACTGGTCAAACACACAGGGCGTGGATAGGGCAGGGCCAGGGACAAGGTCAGTCCAGGAAGGGGCCAGGGCCAAGGCAGGACCAGAGCTGGACTTGGAGGTGTCCTGGTCTGATTTACCCTGCCCCAACGTTGGCCCAGCCCTGCTCTGGCACTTCCTGTCATGCCCTGTCCCTGGCCTGAGCATTGGCCCTGTCCCTGTCCTGCTTCTGGCCCTGCCCCAGAGTTGACCAGGCACTGCCATGGCCCAGTCCTGCATTGCCCTGCCCTCCTCTGCCCTGGTGCTACCATGGCTCTGCTTGGGCCCTAGCTCTGCCTCTACTCTGGACCTGCCCTGACTCTGCTCAGCCCTGGATCTACCCTGACTCTGCCTTGGTGTTGCCCTCCCATCACTATGGCCTGGCTCTGACCGTGCATTGCACAGGCCATGCTCTGCCCTGTGTGTCCCAGCCTGGGCCCAGCCCTCATCCTACCATATTCCTGACCCCAGCCATACCCTTGTTCTGGCCGTGACCCTGCCGTGGCCCTCTCCTGGCCCTTCCTTGGTCCTGCTCTGCCCTTCCATGCCCTGGCCTTGCCCTCACCCTGCATTGGCCCTGCACTGATCCTGCCCTGCCCTGGCACTGCCTTGGCCCCGGCCCTGCCTTCTCCCTGGTCTTGCCTTTGCCCTGCCCTGGCCTGACCGCATGCCTACCGAGTCCATGAAATGGCCCTGGACCTGCCTTGCCATCATCTGTCCTGGCCCTGTATTGTCCCCACCATGCTCTGGTCCAGCGCTTGCCCTGGCCCTGTTGCTAGTCCTGCCACTGTTATGGACCTGCCCTGATTTTGGCCATGCCCTGTGCTACCCTAGCACTGCCCTGCCTTGGCCTTGGCCCTACCATGGCCTTCTCCCACCCTGGCCTGGCCTTACACTGGCCTTTTCTACCCTGGCCTTGCCCTTCCGTGGTCTTGCCCTGCCCTGGCCTTGCCCTGCCCTGGCCTTGGCTTTGCCTTATCCTGGTCCTGGTTCTGCCCTGACCCTGGCCTTGCTCTGGATCCTCTCTGGTTCTGCTTTCTCCCTGGCCCTGCCCTTGCTCTGGCCCTGTCCCTGGCCCAGCCTTGAACCTGACCCTGGCCCTGACAATCCCCAGGTCTGACACTGGCCATGCTTGGCCCTGGCCCCTCCTTTTGGCCCTGCCCTGGCCCTGCCTTGGCCCTGTGCTATCTTAGTCCTGCCCTGGCCCTGAACTCACCCTGGCCCTACCCTCACCCTACACTGGCCCCGCCCTACCCTGGCCTTGCCCTGCCCTGGCCCTGCCTTTGGCCTGCTCTGGCTCTGGTTCTGCCCTGGCCTTGCCCTTGCCCTGGACCCTCCCTGGCCGTGTTTTGTCCATGGTCCTTCTCTGGCCTTGCCCTTGCCCTGTCCCCTTTCTGGTCCTGCCATGTTTCTGGCCCTGTCCTGTCCATGTCCTGGACCTGACTCTGGCCCTGGACCTCCCTGTCCCTGCCCTGCCATACCCTGGCCCATTCCTTGCTCTACACTGACCCTGCCCTGCCTTGGCCCTGTGCTACCCTAGCCCTGCCCTGGCCTTCTGCTGAACCTGATCCTGCCATGGCCCTGGCCCTGCCATGTCCCTGCCCTGGCCCTGGTTCTTCCCTGCTTCTTGCCCTGGCCTTGGTCCTCTCATGTCCCTGGCTGTGACCCTGCCCCTGGTTTTTCTCTGGCCATGACTCTGCCCCTGTTCTGTCCTATCCCTGGCCCTGTCTTAGTTCTGTCCTAGCCCTGGCCTTTCACAGTACTTTGTGCTTAGTAAGGGCTCCATGGTGTCTGTGAGTTGAATGTTGTGTTCATATATCTGCCAAAACAGAAAGAAAAAAAAGCAAAATATTTTGATAAGAAGTTAAAGCTTTGTATATAATATGCCTTGAATTGTAAGTGCCTGTTATTAGTTGTATTACATATAGGTCATGGTTTTGTACACATAACTCCAAACCATTGATACTGTTAAAAGAATATATGAATATATGAAAGAATGTATAAACGTAAGAATGTATCAGTATCTAATGACCTTTCCAAATTAATTTTTATTTTTAGCTCTATTAGATTTTTCTCAGTGTAACAAATGTTTATTCCTATGTAATTAAGGGCATATTTCCTGTACAGAATAGTCACATTACCTAATTGAAAATTATATGATACAAAAATATAATACTATTTTTAGGCCAGGCATGGTGGCTCATACCTGTAATCCCAACATTTTGAGAAGCCAAGTTTGGAGAATCATTTGAGTCCAGGAGTTGACCAGCCTGGGCAACATAGTGAGACCTTGTCCTTATTAAATAAATAAATGAATAAATAAATAGGTTGGGCACTGTGGCTCATATCTGTCATCCCAGCATTTTGGGTTGCCAATGCGGGAGGATTGCTTGAGCCCAGGAGTTTGAGACCAGCCTGGGCAGAATAGCAAGACTCCATCTCTACAAATAATAAAATATTAACCAGGTGTGGTGGTGCGCACCTGGGGTCCCAGCTACCTAGGAGGCTAATGTGGGAGGTTTTCTCGAGGCTGCAGTGAACTGTGAACGCACCACTGCATTCCAGCCTAGGCCACAGAACAACCTTGTCTATGAATAAAGAAATAAGTAAAAATATAAATAAAAATAAGTAGAAAGAAATATAAGTAAATATAAATATAAATACATATAAATATAAAAATGCATGCATGAAAAGAAACAATTTTTAAATTTAACATCACTGAGGGCATCCTATCCATTTCATTTCATGATTCCATTACGTCATTTCACTTAGATGAAATGATAAGATGAATTGAGATGAGATGAAATGATGAGATGAAATGACAAAATGATGAGATGAGATGAGATGATGAGATGAAATTTTGAGATGAAATGGTGAGTAGAAATGATGAGATGAAATGATGAGACGAAATGACAAAGTTGAAAAGAAATTGAAAGGAGATGAGATGAGATGAAATGAGATGAAATGATGAGATGATAGATGAAATGATGAGATGAAACGAGATGAAATGATGAGATAAAATGAAGTGAAATAATGAAATGATATGAAATAATGAAATTGAAATGAGATGAGGAGATGAAATAATGAGATAAAATGAGATGAAATGAGATGAACGATGAGATGACATGATGAGATGAAATGAGATGAAAAATGATGAGATGAAAAATGAGATGAAATGAAATGAAATAATGAAAGGAAATTATGAAATGTAATGAAATTGAAATGAGATGAGTTGAAATGATGAGATGTAATGATGAAATGAAATGATGAAATGAGATGAGATGAGAGGAAATGAGATGATGAGATGAGATGAAATGAGATGAAATGATGAAATGAAATGAAATGATGGATAAATGATGAGATGAAATGAGATGAAATGTAATGAGATGAAATGAAATGACATAATGAAATGAAATAATGAAATGAAATGAAATAATGAAATGATGAAATAATGAAATGAAAATGAAATGGAAATGAGATGAGAAGAAATGATGAGATGAAATGAGATGAGATAAAATGAGATGAAATGATGAGATGAAATGAGATGAGATGAAATGAGATGAAATATGATGAGATGAAATGACATAATGAAATGAAGTGATGAAATGGAATAATGAAATGGAAATGAGATGAGATGCAATGAGTTGAAATGAGATGAAATGATGAAATGAGATGAGATGAGATGTAATGATGAGAGGAAATGATGAGATGAAATGAGATGAAATGAATGAGATGAAATAATGAAAGGAAATTGAATTGAGATATGAGATGAAATGAGATAAAATGAGATGAAATAAGAAATGATGAGATGAAATGATGAAATGCTGAGGTGAGATGAGATGAAATGAGGAGATGAAACGATGAGATGAAGTGAAAGGATGAGATGAAATGATGAGATGAGGTGAGATGAGATGAAATGAGATGAAATGAAGAAATGATGAGATGAGACGAGAAGAAATGATGAGATGAAATGAGATAAAATGAGATGAAATGAAGTGAAATGAAATGAAATAATGAAATTGAAATGAGATGAGATGAAATGAGATAAAATGATGAGATGAAATGATGAGATGAGATGAGATGAAAAATGATGAGATGAAAAATGATGAGATGAAATGAGATGAATTGAAATGAAATGAAATAATGAAATGAGATGAAATGAAAAGAAATGATGAAATGATATTGAAATGAAATTGAAAGATGAGATGAAATGAGATGAAATGATGAAATGTTGAAATGAAATGATAAAATGAATAGATGTGACATGAAATGATGAGATGAAATGATGAGATGAAATGAAATGAAATGAGATTAAATGATGGGATGAAAAATGATGAGATGAAAAATGATGAGATGAAATGCTGAGATGAAATGAGATGAACTGAGATGAGATGAGATGAAATAATGAAATTAGGTGAAATAATGAAATGAGATGAAATAATGAAATTGAAATGAGATGAGAAGAAATGAGATGAAATGTAATGAAAGGAGGAAATGAGATAAGATGAAATGATGAGATGACTTGAGATGAAATGAGATGAAAAATGATATGAAAAAGATATCAAAAATATGAGATGAAATGAAATGAGATTATATGAAATGACATAATGAAATAAATGAAATTAGATGAAATGAAATGAAATAGTGAAATGAAATGAAATAATGAAAATGAAATGGAAATGAGATGAGATGAGATTTGATGAAATGAGATGAAATGATGAGATGATATGAAATGAGATGAGATGAAATGAGATAAAATGATGAGATGAAATGATGAGATGAAATGATGAGATGAAATGATGAGATGAAATGATGAGATGAAATGATGGGGTGAAGTGATGCACTGTCACGTGTGTGTCTATTCTTTTTCCCAAGCAACAAAAATTATAATTCATTAATTTTAATTTTATTATTTAAGAATATTCTTAAGGGTTGAAGGAAAAATAATATCTGTACATTATGGGTTACAATCTAAGTATAAATAATACATAAATATATTAAAACTTACAAAGAATATGTTTTGGAATCGAATATACCATGCTTCTGTGATGACAGTTATTTCATGCTGGTTGTCACAATTTTACATGAAAAACTAATGAAAAAATGTTTTTAACTGTTTCTAAAAATAACAGTTTCCAAAACAGTTTTACATTCGAAATATGAAAAAGATGTCTTCATGTTCCTTAATCTGATGAGATTTTCACACTCTGCACATGATAATTGTTAGATTTTTATTGTGTTGATAAATTGTATATCAAATAAAAAATGTTATTACCTCTTAAATTAGGATTTTTAGGTGATATAGGCAGAAAGGAAGGCAAGTTTTTATAACTTTGTCTAAATGAACTTTCTAAATGCCTGAGTATTAAAAGATAGCATGTCTATAAATCACAATGTATATATTACTGTATGACCTAGGACCAATCAAAACCATTACCTCTGATAACATTATATTGTGCCCAGTATAAAATAGATATAATAATACCTCAAACTTAAATCCAGGCATTGTCATTGAGTATCTTAAATATATGCAACAAAGGTGCTTTTAAAAATACAAGCTAGTGATTGTACCAAATTTGTAAATTTATTTCATTAATATTTGTCATTTTTGTTGTCGAAATCTTTTACTTCCTTGCTTAAATTTATTTCTAAGTACATTTTTGTAGCTATTGTAAAAGGAATTGCTTTCTTAATTTCTTGTTTCAGCTAGTTTACTATCAATATATAGAAATGCTACTGATTTTTGTATGTTGATTTGTATCCTGCAACTTTATTAATTTCATGTATCACCCTAAGAAGCTTTTGGTAGAGTCTTATTTTTTTCCATGTATAAGATCACATTGTCTTTAAACAGGGACAATTTGACTGTCTCCTTTCCAATTCAGATGTCCTTTATTTCTTTCACCTAATCGTCCTGGCTAAGACTTTCACTATGTGAAATACGACTGATGAAAATAGGCATCCTTTTCTTGTTCCAGTATAATCTTTTTCTTGTTCACAGTAAAATCTTTCACCTTTTCCACACTCAGTATGATCTTAGCTGTAGATTTGTCCTTTATGTCCTTTGTGTTAAGGCATATATTTTCTATACTAAATTGTTGAGAGGTTTTTTGTCATCTAAGAATATTTAATTTTGCCAAACGCTTTTATTGTGTTTATTAATTTAATCATATGGTTTTCAGTATATATCCAAAGGAAAGAAAATCAGTATATCAAAGAGTTACCTGCACCCCCATGTTTATTACAGCACTATTCACAATAGCCAAGATATGGAATCAACAAAAGTGTCCATCAACAGATGAATGGATAAAGAAATGTGACATACATATATAGTGGAATACTATTTAGTCATAATAAAGAACAAAATCCTGTTATTTGTGGCAACAAGAATGCAAGTGGAGGGCATTATGTTAGGTGAAATAAGCCTGGCATAGAAACATAAACACCACATAACTACGTGTTCTCACTTATGTATGGAAGCTAAAATTTTTAATCTCATAGAAGTAGATAGTAGAGTTTTGGTTACCATATCCTGGAAAGAGTAGGAGAAAGAAGAGTATAAGAAAAATGTGGTTAATACATACAAAATTACAGCTGGAGAGAAGGAAGAAGTTCTAGTTCTCTACAGCACTGTTGGGTGACTGTAGTTAACGGGAATTTATTGTGTGTTTTCAAATAACTAAAATAAAAGATTTTGAATATTCTCACTGCAAAGAAATAATACATGATTTAGATAATGGATATGATAATGACTCTGACTTGATCTTTATGCATTGCATAAATATATCAAAATATCACTCTGTACCCCATAACATGTACATTTATTATGTGTCAGTTAAAGTAAATTTAAAAGAGAAAAAATGAGGTAAAGGTAAATATACATAATTTAATTACTTTTTCTTCTATAAAACCCGAGTCAGTACCAAGTAGAGTCAATTTATTAGTTTTCTAAAATAAAAACAATCAAAATCACCAAAAAAGAGCAATATCCAAGAAAACCTTGAAAATGAAACAACATTTAGTAAGAATAGAAAACTTGGGCACTGTATCACCCTGTTCCTAGATACCGATTTACTGATGGCCATTTAAATAGAATTTTATTCTATCTATTTCATTTATTCTCCCAGAGTTCAAAATTACATTTTACCTACAATAAATGAGATAACACTTGTAAATTATATGGTACTCTGCCTAACACACGTTAATAACTCAATACATGTTAGCAATAAACTTTTAGTATAGTAGTCAAAGTATTAATTTCTCACATTGCAATTTCCTTCAAAGACATGAATACAACCTTTCTAATGACTCCTTGTTCATCAAGATACCTCTTCAAATTATTCTATTTGTTTCATTCAGTATATTATCTGTGTATACCGATATTACACTCTTTTCTTTTTTTGAGATGGAATCTCATTCTGTTACTGATGCTGGAGTGAGGTGGCATGATCTTGGTTCACTGCAACCTCCACCTCCCAGGTTCAAGCGATTCTCCTGTCTCAGCCCCCCAAGTAGCTAGGACTACAGGTGCATACCACCATGCCTGGCTAATTTTTGTATTTTTAGTACAGTCAGAGTTTCACCTTGTTGTCCAGGCTGGTCTCGAACTCCTGACCTCAGGTGATCCACCCACCATGGCCTCCCAAAGTGCTGGGATTACAGGCATAAGCCACCGCACCCAGCCTGATATTGCACTCTTGGATTTTGAACACTGAATATCTTTTTGAAAGATTACACCTCTTTACCTCTTCGTGCTTCAGAAATTATTTTCCTTCAAGTGTTCTAAGAGTCTAATGAAGAATGAAGTCATGTTTTATCACTTTTGTCCTTAAAGATTTCAGACATGCTGAAACTGATTGAAGTATCATTTGCTACTAGATAAATTAATTATCTCTAGTTGTAGGAGTGGATACATCTTTAATGGTATATTTTGGGTTATTGTCTTATTTTTGATGCAGTATTCTATAAATAATTTATTAAACCTGGCATCCTTGGGTGAGCATAGATTTTTCAACTTTGGTGTTATATTGTGTTTGCTTTTAAAAACTGCTTTTGAGGACAGGTATGGTGGCTCTTGCCCATACCCAGCACTTTGGGAGGCCAAGGTGGGCGGATTACCTCAGGTCAGGAGTTCAAGACCAGCCTGGTCAACATGGCAAAACCATGTCTCTACTAAAAACACAAAATTAGCCAGGCATGGTGGTGCATGCTTGTAGTCCTAACCACTCGAGAGGCTGAGGCAAGAGAATCACCTGAACCTGGGAGGCAAAGGTTGCTAGGTTGCTGTGAGCCAAATTCACACCATTGCCCTCCAGCCTGGGTGAAAAGAGCAAAACTCTGTCTCAAAAAAAAAAAAAAAAAACACCAAAAACTGCTTTTGAATGGAGTTGTACATATAATTTTTATGAAAAAATTATCAAGTGCATAAGTTCATAATAGAAAAAACAATAATACTCCAGGCACAAGTTAGGCAAATTATAGTATCTAAACCTGACGTCTCAGCTCTGTGTCTTTGAGATATAAATGTTCTACCATGTCTTATCTGGAATCTGATAACTATCTATCTCTTTAAAATGCAAGTCTAGGGAGATGACTCATCAGAAAAAGAAGAAAAAAGAGGTATTTGGAAATTGTGCAAATTAAAGCAGCCCCTGATGCCAAAGTCTACACATTCCTGAATGAGTCAGTTCTGGCCAGTTCTAGCTGGATCAAGAGAGCTCTTCTGGGCAGTCCTGAAGAGCAGCTGAATGGCAGACACCTGAGGAGCCAGGTGCCTGAAACTTCCTCCACCTGCTTGAGGAGCGCCAAAGCCCAGGTGCTGGCTGGACAACCCCTTCTGGCTGCCTAAGCAGGTGGCAGAAGAAGGAAACAAGGTCAGAGGCAGAGTATTGAACCCTGCCTCCCAGGTGGGTGGAAGATGCCTGTCGCCAAACTAGGGCCCAGCTTGCCGGGTGAGATGGGTGAATCAGTGATCCCCCGAGAGAGTGGACGTCAGAACTACATGTTCCTGGACTTCACCTCGGCCAGCGAAGGAGAGAGAGGGTTAATGTTAACTGCACAAGGCCCACTCTAGCCTTAAATTCTGTAATTCAAACCCTTCCCTTGGAGACAAAACAAACATGACAAGGAATTCTGAGGTCAGGGGACAAGAATCACAAGTTCTCTAGTGGGAGACTGAGGAGGCAGTGTCCTTCCTACCCTTGGTCTACTGGCTAAGAACCTTCCTCAGCCTGACTTTTGCACATTGCACTTTCAGCTCTGTTTGCAATTTTCCTCCTTTAGTGCTGAGGGAATCCCAGTGTTCGATCCTGAAATCTATAGGTTCCTAATGGGTGGTTAAAAAAAACCTCAGCAAGAGAAGCAGAAAATGTTTCCTCTTCCTGAAAAACTGTAGAAAGGCAGGCACCATTCTGGGTGAGGACATGGTCCTTGCAAATGTCTTTGTGTTTTTTTTTTTTTTTTTTTTGAGATGAAGTTTTGCTCTTGTTGCCCAGACTGGAGTGCAGTGGTGTGATCTCTGCTCATTGCAACCTCCGCCTCCTGGGTTCAAGCAGTTCTCCTACCTCAGCCTCCCGAGTAGCTGGAATTACAGGCACCTGCCACCACACCTGGCTAATTTTTTGTATTTTTAGTAGAGATGGGGTTTTGCCATGTTGGCCATGTTGGTCTCGAACTCCTGACCTCAAGTGAGCTACCCGCTTCTGCCTCCCAAAGTGCTGAGATTACAGGAGTGAGCCACCGCGTCCAGCCTGCAAATGTCTTTAAAGACAGCGTGTTTCAGAGGCTGTGACAGTGCCCTGTGAACATGCCAATTCTCGCAGTCCCGGGAGCTCTGAGGAGCAGGCCCGGCTCCTTGCCAGGCTGATGGTACTGAAACTCTGCTCTCCAAGACATAACCTGATGGCCGTGCAAGATTTCTTAATCGACTGTGGACCATGAGAGTCTGCATCTCATTTTAATTAAGATGGGAAAAGAAAGAACAAAAGAGCAACTCCCAGGTTATAGAGAAACTGGATTTTAGTATAATGTTCAAGTGTAGCATTGCTAATAATAACAAACCTTTCCCCTCCCAAACGGTAAACACTTGCACTGCATATTATACAAAAATTCAACCACCCTCTCTGTTCCCCCGATATCTCCTCCACAGTGACCTCCCCCTCTCATGTGGCCTCATGAGCCTGGCCAGTGGTGAATGGCACTTTCATGGGCATGAGACTCCACGTGAGTGGGACTCAGCTAGGACCCCTCTCCACGTGGGAGCTGGAGAAGCCACCCTAGTAGCAGCTCAAAGTGTCCGTGATGTCCCTGCTGCTTAGGTAGGGGCCGCCTCTGAGCTGGTCTCGGGGTGTGAGCTGCTGCTGGTGGTGGGCTCTGCCCTGAGGGCCTGGTGGCTGGTCGGAAGGGCAGGCACACATGTGTGACTCCCCAGGAACTCAGGCCACCTCCCCACCACAGCCCTGCACTGTGTGCTCCAGGCATGTGCTGAGTGCCTGGTCAATCACCAGTGCCCTATTGATCCCAGTCTCCAGAGAGAGCATTTAATGTCACTCCACAGAGGGGGAAACTCGGCCCAGAGAAGTAAGGTAACTCTTCCCAGTCACAGGGCTGGTCAGCAGTAGGATGGGAGGCTAGTCCCTTGCTGTCTGACTCCCTGAGCCCACCCATATCCCAAGGCAGCCAACCTCTGCCCGCCCTGGTTCAGGCCCCGACTGGCCCCTGTAGTGGGTGATGTCTATCTTCCTGGCCTTGGTGCTCCCAGCCAACTGGGATGGAGCCTCCAGCTGGCATAACATGTTGTAGCTATGGACAGAAGAGTGGCTGTGAGGCTGCCAGGGCCCCCTCCCAGGGCCTGTCCAGAGTGAGGTCTGGGTACCCCAGGCATTTCCAGACCACAGGATCTGATGTTGGCCAAGAGGCCATGGCCACAGGCTTTCTGAGGCTGGCCCCCAGGGAGAGTTCAATCCTACTATCCCAATTCCTGTCCTGGCCTTACCTCTTAGTCTCACCGAGCCGCTTCATGGTCCCAGACCAGGACCCAAAGTGCTGCTTGGGCTCAAGGTTGTAATTATTTGCAGCCAACTGGAGCAGCGGACCTCCTTGTTTACTTTGAATTCCTGGGTCCAGAGGGAAAAACTGGGTGGTGACAAGGACTGGACAGGGATGCCACAGGGGCCCTGTGGGGGTGTTAGATGGGGTGGTGGCCAGTCTTTGCTCATAGGGGACCCCCTCCTCCTCTCCAGTCCTGTCCCCACCTGTTCTCAGAGCTGGCTCAAACAGCAGCTCCTCCAGGAAGGTATCCTTGGTTTCAACCTGGTACTCCCACCTGCAGGTCTTCCTGGAGTGTCTCATCTTTCTCTCTGTCTCCACATAAATCTAAGATGAGGGGGATGGATCTGCCCACCGCTACTCACCGTATGACTCTTGTGAGGTTGATCAGTCTCCCCTGGAAGGCCAACAGCTGAAGTCCATCAGAAAGGGTCCTCTGGCCCAGAGCCAGTCCCTGCCCACCCCTGTCATGCTGCACCCAGGGTGCAAGACCCAGATCAGGTCTGGGTGACAGGAGGGGTATAGAGGGGCTGAGGCTCAGGGGCCTTCTAGCCTAACTTGTCTGGAGACAGTTGGGGAAACTGAGACCCCAAGCAGGGAGGTATGGCTCTGAGAGATTATTCTCATTAACCTGGAACATTTTTGCAAGCTGTTAGGTATAGGAAGTCTGTCACTGGTAAGAGAAATGCTTTTTAAGAGCATGAGAGACAGCAGGGTTGTGACAATATTGAAACACCCCTGTGCAGATTCACCAATTGCCAGCACCAGGAGCCCCCTGAGTCATTGCAGATGCACAGCCCTCACCTGCAACCCCTGGACCGCCCCATGGTCTGGCACCTAAAGGGTTATGCCTCATGGCAGGAATCAGGGCCCTCAGGGTGCCCTGCCCACTCCAAGGTTTGCCTCTGCTCTGATTGGTCACTGACATTCAGATTGTCACCCAAATATAAGGACATTAGCAGAAAGACTCATTCAATACAAGTGGACTCAGACATAGATCGCAATTGGGTTGCAAAACGCCCCTTTTGTTTTTTTAATTTTATTTTGGAAAAAACTTTTATTGTGAAAATTCACATATATATATATATATATATAGAAAAAAAATCAGTGCAAAAGGATAGACAATGAACAAATGAATTCCCCTTCCACTCCAGATCCCCAACTCAGATCCAGACCTCCTGAGCCCACTTCCCCCATCTCATCACAGATCCAGGCCTCCTGAGCCCACTTTCCCCATCTCATCACAGATCCAGACCTCCTGAGCCCACTTCCCCATCTCATCACCAGTGATTTCTTGGGCTCTGCATTAGTTTTCTATTGCTGTTGCAACAAACAGCTACAGACTCAGTGGCTTCCATTTCCGTTATAGTTCTGGTTGCCAAAAGTCCTAAGAGGATCTCACTGGGCTAAAGTCAAGGTGCTGGTGGGGCTATGTCCCTTCTGGAAGCTCAAGGGATGAATTCGGTCCCTGCCTTTTCCAGCTTCTAGGGGCTCCAGCTTCTAGGTTTGTGGCCTCCTTCCTCCATCCTCAAAGCCAGCAACAGCAGGTGAAGTCCTCGCCCATCGTGCATCACTCTCCCTTCTGCCTCCTTCAACTTTTTTTTTTTTTTATATTTAGGGGGAACGAGTACAGGATTCTTACATAGTCAAAAAGCTCCTTATAGAGAAGCTCGAAACTTTCAATACAACTTTGCCTTTTTTGCCATTTTAATTTTCCATTTAATTTAAATGTATTCTCTCATTTGACCTTCATACTCTGTGGAGAAATATTCCTATTTCGGCTTGTATTGACAAGCTGTTTTCACACAGCCCCCACATCACCCAACCAACCAGCAGAGATCCTCCTTCCTAAGAAACAGATAAAGAAACTGAGGCCCAGGGAGGCTAAGAGTCCTGCCAGGATCATTCACCTTTCAAGGTAAGGAGCCAGTTCCAGACCTGGGTTTGTGCAGCTCCAAGCTCCCCCATCTTTCTACAATGCTAGATTTAGACTATAGCAATCTAGCAAGTGTGGCCACACAATGGTCAAGTTGGATTTAGATGATGTTCCCTATAAATCCATTCTCCTCTCCCCTGTAAGCAAGGCAAAGTACTCCAGGCCATGGGGAGTCCCTGAAGACTCGATGAACTACAGTGGCCACATCGGGAGGTTGCAGGTTAACCAGAACTCACCGACACAGCAGGAGAGCAGCTTGGAACCTGCAACCTAGCCAAAACCTAGTGCCTTGGATTGGGGGAGAAAACATGCAGCCATTCCTCTCTCTCTGCTGGCTAGAGGGGATTCTGGCTTTTCCTGCCAGAGCCACCCCTTTCCCTCCTCCTAAAGTTGATGGTGGTTCTTTAAGGAAAGGGAGAAGTGCACGGTGTGATAGGGCAGGAAGACAAGAAAACGGAGGAGAGGAGGGGACTTTCCCATAAGCAGGCAGAAGAAAAGGCAGCTGTGGTGTGTGATGGACATGGATGCAGTGGTGTCCAATGTGGGGTCAGCCCTAGAGGAGAGACAGAGAGACAGACAGAAAAGTGAGAGAGTCCTGACCCTTACGATTAACATGGGATCTGCCTGCAAGTGCTGTTTAGGGCCATCGCCTCTTCCTGTACTGCTATTTTTGAGAGTGATGCTCCTGAGCCCCATGACCCAGTCAAATTTGATGTCCCCTTGAGCCAAATTCAGTGCTGGGAGTCCAGTGTGATCTGCATGGATCTTGCTGCATTGAGAACAGGCCAGATCTTGACGCCAATACAGGGGCTGGATATGAACAGGCAACAGCTGGGTTTCTGAGTCAGAAAGACTTGGTTAATTGCTAATTGCTTAGGCGAGTAATTTAATTTTGTTGAGTCAGATTCCTCAGCTACAAAATGCAGATGACAGTACTTATTCCTCCAGGTTGTGGGGAAAATGGAGATTCTAAGCATGATGTCCATTTCACAGAAAGATACCAATTTGGTGGCTTATTTTCCTTTCTACCTTCAGAAGTGGCTATCCCTGCCACCCAAACAGACCCTTGACTCTCAAGTGGATGGGGTCCCATTTGCACAGGGGGAGACCTTACAGCCTACGTTGAGTCTATACTTACCACTTAGTGAGCATTGTATCTGCTCAGGGGCCTCTGTGGGCATCCGTCTCCTCTGCAGCATCTTTCTTCCCCACTGCTGGGTCTGCACATGACCCCCTCCTTGGGTTAGGCCTCTGATCAGTGATGACCTTGGTATGGTGGTGATGGTCAGTCTTGGCATCAAATGAGCCAGTTTATATCATCAGCTATTCAATAAAATACTAATCTAGGTGTCACCGTGAAAGTATTTTGTGACATTGTTATGTACGTATTGTTACAAATGTACATGATGCATTTACTACAGCATAGAATTTTGCCTGGGTGCCAGCCTGAAGTCTGTCCGACAGATCATAGCCATGTTAGTCCCACAGTCACAGGGGCCAATTGATTAAATTATTTTATCTCCCTTGAGAACTAAAAATAAAATCCTAAGCCCCCCACCCGACTTAACAGACCCCCTGTTGGCCAACGGAACCTCAAATAAATCTTAAAATTCAGTTCTTGGCCATGACAGGACAGGAGGTCAGACATACCTCCCTGTACCTCCCTCCCTCTTATGGTTTAGACCCAACAACTGAGCAGCATTAATGTTAAAATAGAGATCATGAGACTGACAGAACAGACTCTTTGTGGCAATAAGACCTCAAATTATAAACAGGACCTAGGGCCATGCCAGGCGAGGGTTAAGTCTTGTACCCTACTCTTAAAGAATTAACTAGATTCTAACTACCACATGGGTTTTATTTTTCTCTAGCAGCCAAGCAAGCACTGGCTGTGAGAGAAGCAAGATTAAAACAATTACAACTCACCCAGTTCACAGACGCTGAGTAACTGATCTCCTGCCCCGCTGACCTTAACGACAGCTTTCTCTGGACAAGGGACTGATTTCAGTAACTTTCTCCTGATAAGAGACCATCCTCCATGGACTGGTTCTGGCCAGTTTTAGAGGCTGTGCCTTTACAGAGGCTGAGTACCTTCATGTCCCTGCTTCACTTTTTGGTGTGTGGGGCCTAATTGTAATACATTTAAATGTCAAGTCTCCACCCCAGAATGAACATGCATATTTATTGAGTATGCATGCGTTAGGACCTCTTTTATGAGTATTCTCATAAAATGATATAGCTCCTCTGATATCCTACTGAGTATGTATATGTAGCCAACTCATTTGGCTCAAATTCCTGTCCTCTCCTTCCCTCCCTGGAAATGCCTGCCTCTGGCCTTGGCTGTAGGCCACACTTCCCAGCCTGTCATAACGGCCACCTTGCAGACTGCAAACTTTTATAAGAAATAAAGCTCTCTTTTCTAAATTTATAAAATTGTGTGATTTTTCAGTTGATGCTCTCTTTCTACACACACACACACACACACACACACACACATGCAATTTATACAGAAGGAAATCTGGAGAATATATGTGGGAATGTATATTAAGTGTGTGGCACCATGGTGGAAGTAACATAAAGTTGGATTAGGCTAAATTTATTAATGTTGGCCCACTAAACAGAGATTCTGCACTCAGGGTTGTAGGTCAAAGCTTTAGAAAGGGCTCCAAGGGTTGGTTTGATCGGTTACTTGGTTGGTTGCTTGCTTGGTTGGTTAGTGCTTGCTTCCTTACTTGGTTGTTTGGTTGGTTTGTTGCTTGCTTGCTTGTTGGTTGATTGGTTGGCTGTTTGCTTATTTGTTTGGTGACTTGGTTGGTTGGCTGAAACAGAATCAGAGTTTACCTAAGGTACATAAAGTTGAGATGCCACAACTTCCTTGGTTTATGTGTACAGAAAGGTATGCAAAAACTCAGGGAGACTGGATTTATTATGTCAGACCTGCTCACTCACACTGGAGGGTTTACAGAACATACTCGTCACAATGATCATGAGAAAGAATATTGTGAGAGGAGCCCAGTATCCTGGAAGAGCTTTGAGCTTGTGCTCTCAGTAGGCAAAATGTTACAGCAGGAACTGCAGCCACTGGACTGGGATCTTTAAGTAAAATGAGGATAATTGAATCCTGGGGTGGCAGGGAACATGGGCTGTCCTTAATCACCAAAGATGAGGTGGGTGTGGTCACCACAGTGGAAAGCAGTGTCAAAGCAGCAGTCAGAATGGTTTGACTCACAGACACCCACGGCATTGTGTAGTCCATGGTATCCACAGGGAGAGCTAATGGGCTGTACCAAAGTCTTAGTTGTTCTTTTAAAAAATGAAGAATTCTAGGTCAACTGAATAAAAGACTAACTCAAATTAGTGAAACACAGATCTAAAACCCTCAATCAATTCCCAGACTTGAGTCAGTTCACAGGCCCACACCCCCTTAAGTGAAGGGGAGGCTGGGTGATCTTGGGGAAGTACGCTGCTACATTGCCAAAAATTTACATTGTTAATCTTTTTCCCAGTCTTCCCCAAAGGGACCTACAGCCTTCTGCCAGGATGACTGTGACTTAAAGAAAAGAAAATTCGCAGATATTTGGGGAATTACTGGACACTGGCTCTCATTTGACACTATTATCACTATGTTGCCTAGGATGGATTCATGCTTCTGGGTTCAAGCAGTCCTCCTACCTCAGCCTCCCAAAGTGCTGGGATTACAGACATGAGCCACTGTGGCCAGCAGAGCTTTGAAACTAGAACATGGAAGTCCAGTGGTAAATATTTGACAAGTCTGGGAAGAGATTGGGCCAAGGCAATGTTGATGATTCTTTTTTTTTTTTTTTTTGCAACAGAGTCTTGCTCTGTTGTCTAGGCTGGAGTGCAATGGCGCAATCTCGGCTCACTGCAACCTCTGCCTCCGGGGTCCAAGCAATTCTCCTGCCTCAGCCTCCTGAGTAGCTGGGATTACAGGTGCCCACCCCCACACCAGGCTAATTTTTTATTTTTTTATTTTTTTTGAGACAGAGTCTCACTCTATATCGCCCAGGCTGGAGTGCAGTGGCGCAATCTGAGCTCACTGCAAACCCTGCCTCTTAGGTTCACGCCATTCTCCTGCCTCAGCCTCACGAGTAGCTGGGACTACAGGTGCCTGCCACCGTGCCTGGCTAATTTTTTGTATTTTTAGTAGAGACGGGGTTTCACCGTGTTAGCCAGGATGGTCTTGATCTCCTGACCTCATGATCCGCCCGCCTCGGCCTCCCAAAGTGCTGGGATTACAGGGATGAGCCACCATGCCCAGCCACACCAAGCTAATTTTTGTATTTTTTTTCAGTTGAGACAGGGTTTCAGCATGTTGGCCAGGCTGGTCCCTGACCTTGTGATCCGCCCGCCTCGGCTTCCCAAAGTGCTGAGATGACAGGAGTGAGCCACCGCGCCTGGCCAATGTTGATGATTCTAAACAGCAGCAGCTAATGTGAAAACCATCCAACTGGAAGCCCTGGCCTTTCCCAGAGGACACAGTCTGGGTGGTGGGCAGAGACTTCGGCTGCCTTCCAAGGCAAGCAGCTCCTTGCTGCCCGCTTGCTGGGGATTTTACTTACAGGGCAGAAGCTGGCAGGTGATTTGGGGGCAGGAATTGCTTCCTGGATGGTATAAGATGAACCACACTCCCCAGGAAGGCACTCATCCTGGTGGCCTAACAGAAGCAGCCCTCACCCCAAAAGACAATGCTGCTCCACTAGTTTTACGGGGTGACTCCTTCCTGTAGGTTCCTTCCAGCTTTACCAGAAACACAGCACATCTTTCCTGACAGGGCATTGGTTTTGTTTTTGAACAGAGAGATCCTTCTTTTAAAAAGTTAGTTTTTTCTTTTTTTTTCTTTTTTTGTAATGGAATCAACCTAGGTCCTAAGCCTAGCAGGTTATTATTATTATTTTTATGATTATTTTTTGAGATGGAGTCCCACTCTGTGGCCCAGGCTGGAGGGCAGTGGCACGATCTTGGCTCACTGCAATGTCTGCCTCCTGGGTTCAAGAGATTCTCCTGCCTCAACCTACAGAGGAGCCAGGATTACAGGTGTGCACCACCATGCCCAGCTAATTTTTGTACTTTTAGTAGAGATAGGGTTTTGCCATGTTGGCCAGGCTGATCTCAAACTCCTGACCTCAGGTGATCCACCCACCTCAGCCTCCCAAAGTGCTGAGAATACAGGTGTGAGCTGCCATACCCAGCCACAGGTTATTTTTGCTGATCTTCTCCCTCCTCCCACCCTCCACCCTCAAAGAAAATGCGGTACATCTACACCATGGAATACTATGCAACCCTGAAAAGGAACAAAATCATGTTTTTTTTTTGTTTGTTTTGTTTTTTTTTTTTTTGCAGCAACACGGATGTAGCTGGAGGCCATTATCTTTTTAAATTATTTTTATTATTTTTTATTTTTTCTATTCTACTTTAAGTTCTGGGGTATATGTGCAGAATGTGCAGGATTGTTACATAGATATACATGTGCCATAGCAGTTTGCTGCACCCATCAACCCATCATCTACATTAGATATTTCTCATAATGCTGTCCCTCCCCCAGTCCCCCACCCCTGCAACAGGCCCCAGTGTGTGATGTTCCCCTCTCTGGGTCAATGTGTTCTCATTGTTCACTTCCCACTTATGAGTTAGAACATGCACTTTTGGGTTCTCTGTTCCTGTGTCACTTTGCTGAACATGAGGGTTTCCAGCTTCATCCATGTCCCTGCAAAGGACATGAACTCATCCTTTTTCATGGCTGCATAATATTCCACAGTGTCTATGTGCTACATTTTCTTTATCCAGTCTATCACTGATGAGCATTTGGGTTGGTTCCACATCTTTGCTATTGTGAACAGTGTGGAGGCCATTATCTTAAGTAAATTAACAGAATGCTGCATGTTCTCACTTATAAGTGGGAGCTAAATGTTGTGTATATGTAGACACAGAGAAGGGAACAGATACTGGGGTCTAGTTAGGGGGAGAGAGGAAGGTAGAAGGACAAGAGTTGAAAAAACCAACTGTGGGGTATTATGCTCACTACCTGGGTGATGGGATCACTCATACCCTAGACCTCAGCATCACACATCGTACCCATGTAAGAAACCTGTACATGTACCTCCTGAATCTAAACTGCTCCACCATTTGCACCAGCAATTACAAGACTGGGCATCTACCCAAAGGAAAAGAAGTCATTCTACCAAAAAGACACATGCATGGTAAACTTCCTTGTTTTTTTTGTTTTGTTGTTTTTTGAGACAGAGTCTCACTCTATTGCCCTTGCTGAAGTGCAGTAGCAATCTCGGCTCACTGCAACCTCCGCCTCCCAGGTTCAAGTGATTCTCCTGCCTCAGCCTCCTGAGCAACTGGGATTACAGGCATGTGCCACCATGCCTGGCTAATTTTTGTATTTTTAGTAGAGATAGGGTTTCACCATGTTGACCAGGCTGGTCTTGAACTCCTGACCTCAGGTGATCTGCCCACCTTGGCCCTCCAGAGTGCTGGGATTACAGTGCCCAGCCCTGTAAGGTTCATCACAGCATGACTTACAATAAGAAAGTCAGGGAATCAACCTAGTTGCCCGTCAGTGGGGTACCGGATAAAGCAAAAGTGGTTCTTCTACAGCATCAAATACTACACAGCCATGAAAAAGAATAAAATCATGTCCTTTGCAGCCACATGGATGTAGCTGGAGGGCATTATGCTTAATCAATTAACACAAGAACAGAAAATCAAATACCACATGTTCTTGACTGGATAAAGCAATTGTGGCTCTTCTACGCCATGGAATACTGCACAGCCATGAAAAAGAATAAAATCATGTCTTTGCAGCCACATGGACACAGTTGAAGGGAATTATGCTTAGTGAATTAATGCCAGGAAAAGAAAATCGAATACCACATGTTCTCCACTAGATAAAGCAAGTGTGGTCTTTCTGTATCATGGAATACTACACAGCCATGAAAAAGAATAATATCATGTCCTTTGCAGCCACATGGACGCAGCTGAAGGACATTATGCTTAGTGAATTAATGCCAGGAACAGAAAATGAAATACTACATGTCCTCAACTGGATAAAGCAAATGTGGCCCTTCTACAGGACGGAATACTACACAGTGATGAAAAAAATAAAATCATGTCTTTGCAGCCACATGGATGCAGCCGGAGGGCATTATGCTTAGTGAATCAATACGAGGAACAGAAAATCAAATACCACATGTTCTGCACTAGATAAAGCAAATGTGGTCCTTCCGCATCATGGAATACTACACAGCCATAAACAAGAATAAAATCATGCCCTTTGCAGCAACATGGATGAAGCTGAAGGGCATTATGCTTAGTGAGTTAATGCCAGAAACAGAAAATCAAATACCACATGTTCTCAATTAGATAAAGCAAATGTGGTCCTTCCGCATCATGGAATACTACACAGCCATGAACAAGAATAAAATCATGCCGTTTGCAGTCACATGGATGAAGCTGAAGGGCACTATGCTTAGTGAATTAACGCCAGGAACAGAAAATCAAATACCACATGTTCTCGCTTATAGGTGGGAGCTAAACATTGCCTGCACCTGGACACAATGAAGGGGCACCACAGACCCTCAGGACTGATAGAGTAGGAAGCAGGGGTGGGGGTACAAAGGTTGAAAAACTACCCTGAGATTCTTTGAATTTCAGGCAGAAGGCAGCAACTGGAGAGATCTTTGGGTCACGGATTTTTCTGTTGCATTTTCTTGCTTGTTTGTTTTCTCTCTCTCTCTCTCTTTTTTTTTTGAGATGGAGTCTCGCTCTGTGACCCAGGCTAGAGTGCAGTGGTGCAATCTCGGCTCCCTGCAACTTCTGCCTCCTGGATTCAAGCAATTCTTCTACCTCAGCCTCCCAAGTAGCTGGGACTACAGGCACCTGCCGCCACACCTGGCTAATTTTTGTATTTTTAGCAGAGAAGGGGTTTCACCATGTTGGCCAGGCTGGTCTTGAACTCCTGACCTCAGGTGATCCACCTGCCTCGGCCTCCCAAAGTGCTGGGATTACAGGCATGAGCCACTGCACCTGGCCCTCTTCTTATATATTCTAGAACTCCTCTAGAATTTGGGGTTTGTTTTTCTTAATTACAAGGAATCAAGTTGAATCATTAGTGCATATATAAATATACATTTTATTTTTAGTACACAATATATACCTCAGGAATGTACAATGCTCAGTGCCTGGGTGACGGGATTATTCATACCCCAAACCTCAGCATCGTACAATATCCCCAGGTCACAAAGCTGCCCGTGGATCCCCTGAATCTATAATAATAATAATAATAATAATAATAATAATAATAATAATAATAAGTGACTTTGTCATTCACAGGGAAATGTGAACGACATTCACTCTGCCTCTCAGGCCCTTGGATTCCCAAAGTTTGTTTTCATCATGCCCGGGGGACACTCAGAATCTCGTTTTCAGAACACGGGTTGTTTTTCTTAGAAACGCTTTGGAAAACAAAATAGGAAGCAAAATCTTTCTCACTCCTTCCACTCCGTAATAGACAAAATAAAATGAGGGGGCAGGAATCCAGAGACTTTGACTGCAGTTGGCAGATTTATTGTGGTACAGACATGAAGGGAAGCAGTGTTCTCTCTGATTCTACGAACCATACAGCCTGGGCCGGCTGCCTTCTGCTTTCTGGATGGTGCAGGCGTGAGCTCCAAGCCCAAATTTCACTGGAGCTCCAGGAATCGAGCCTGGCCCAGGCACTCACTGCACGCAGGCCAAGCGTGAAACCAGTGATCGCTCCAGCAAGGTAACAGGACAGCTTGGTGATCCTTCTTGCCGGCCACAAAAGGTTATAGCCAGAATTCCACCGAATGTGGTCTTTCTGTGTCTCTCCCCAGACAGCGAAGCTGGACAAACCTGGGGGTCAGGGGTGGGGGGTGCTGACCTCAGTGGGGTGTCCTGGAGAGGCAGGAACCAGGGTTTACAGGGTGCAGATCCTACTGAAGCAAATGGACGTGGCATCCGCGGGCAGAGGTGGCTGTGGCGTCCCCCCTCTGCCTGCGGTGTCACCAAATGTACCCAGAGACCACTTGTAAACCTGGAGGATGTGCTAACATCAGTTGGGTGTCCTGGAGAGGCAGGAACCTGGGTATCCAAGGTGCAGATCCTACTGAAGCAAATGGACGTGGCATCCGCGGGCAGAGCTGGCTGTTGGCGTCCCCCCTTCGGCCTGGGGTGTCACCACATTTCACCAAGAGACCCCTTCTAAACCTGAGGAGTGTGCTGACCTCATTGGGGTGTCCTGGAGAGGCAGGAACCAGGGTTTACAGGATGCAGATCCTACTGAAGCAAATGGACGTGGCATCCTTGGGCAGAGCTCCTGTGGCTGGCCTTCCAGCCTGGATGTCCCCCCCCCCCGCCTGGGGTGTCACCAAATGCACCCAGAGACCCCTTCTAAACCTGGGGGGATGTGCTGACCTCAGTGGGGTTTCCTGGAGAGGCAGGAACCTGGGTTTCCAGGGTGCATATCCTACTGAAGCAAATGGACGTGGCATCCTTGGGCAGAGCTGGCTGTGGCTGGCCTTCCAGCCTGGACGTCTCCCCCACTGCCTGGGGTGTCACCAAATGCACCCAGAGACCTCTCTTCTGAAAGCCCATTCATGGGAAGGCTCTAGGTCTCCTCGGCAGGCAACATCATGTCTGATTTAACTGCGTTATCAGGTAATGCAGGCCTGTTCTACCTGTGTGCGTGAGCGCGTGGGTGACGTGTGGGAGTGTGTGTGTTGATGTGGGTGTGGGTGTGTGCTTGTGTCGCTGTGTGTGTGTGCCTGTTTATGTGATGATGAGTGTGTCTGTGAGTCTGTAAGACAACGTGTGTTTCCATGCATGTTTCTGTGTGAGCGTGCATTCCTGTGTTTTATGGAAGTGTGTTTTTGTGATGGTGTTTGTGTGTGCCCCTGCGTTTATTGTATTTGTGTGTTTGTGAATATGAGTGTATGTGTGTGAATCTGTATGGCAATGTATAAATTATTTTCTCTTTTTTTTGAGACGGAGTCTCACTCTGTCACCCATACTGGAGTGCAAAGGCACAATCTCAGCTCACAGCAACCTCCGCCTCCCGGGTTCAAATGATTCTTCTGCCTCAGCCTCCTGAGTACCTGGGATTACAGGCACCCACCACCACATCTGGCTAATTTTTCTTTTTTGATACGGAGTCTCGTTCTGTCACCCAGGCTGGAGTGCAGTGGCGTGATCTTGGCTCACTGCAACCTCTGCCTCCCGGGTTCAAATGATTCTCCTGCCTCAGCCTCCTGAGTAGCTGGGATTACAGGAATACGCCACCACATCTGGGTAATTTTTGTATTTTTGAGTAGAGACGGGGTTTCACCATGTTGGCCAGGCTGGTCTGGAATTCCCGAGCTCAAGTTATCTGCCCGCCTCGGCCTCCCAAAGTTCTGGGAGTACAGGCGTGAGCCACCTTGCCCGGCCCCAGTGTGTGAATTTTTATGTTTGTGTGTCCACATGATTATGTGAGTCTTTTTGTGACTGTGTTTGCATGAGTGTGTGACTGTATTTATGTGTTTGTGTGTGCTTGTGTGATTCTGAGTGTGTGTATGACTGTGTATGACATATGTGAGTGTCTTTGTGGGTGAGTAGCCATCCATGTGTTTATATGAGAGTGTTTTCATGATTCTGTTTATGAGTGTCTTTGTATGTATACGTGTTTGTGTGCTTTGTGAGAATGTCAACACACCCATGTGTGCAAAAAAACCACATTTTGTAATTGTGTTTGTGTGTGTGTCCCTGCGTTTGTGTGAGTTTGCATGTCTTTGTGTGTCCATGTGTTTCTATGAGTGTGTTTTGTGATTCTGTCTGTCTTTGTGTTGATGTGTGTTTGTGTAAGTGTGTGGTTGCATTTGTGTCAGTGATTCTGGAGCAGGTGAGCTGATCACAAGCCTGAGCCGAGAATCCATGGAGCTCATTTACAACAGAAGCCGGGACCCTGTGCAAATCCTTCTGAAATATCCCCGGTTTACAGAGCTCCTAGGGGTGGGGAAGAAAAATTCCCTGACTTTTCGGCCTCAGGGAAAGAGAGAGACACCCCACTGGCCATATGCCTCTGCTGTTTCTCAGAAAACAGGTAGGGCATCACTCTTTCCCAAATGATGGTGATTTTGAGAACGGTTCACCTTTTGAAGAGACGTTTCTTCCCTGGCGATCCATACATATTGAATCCAAATGAATATTTTTTAATTAAAAAATTTTATATAAATATACATTGTGTATACTTTATATTAATATATTGATATAAATATATTTTATTAATATAAACATGATTTTTATAGTTCATATAAATAATAGTTATATATAGTGTATATGTAAAATATACTTTTATTTGTAATACATAATTTTATAGGTTAAATTTTATATACTAAGCAAAGTTATATGTGATATATACATGCCATATAACATCATTTATATAATATGTAACTTTATGTAAATAAGTATATAATAAAATTGATCTTATTATATTTGTTAATACATAATTATGTATATATACTATGTAAAAATAAAATTATATATTGTATGTGCATAATTATATTTCTATAAATACACGCTTATGTGTGTATTTATACATGAATGCCTGTGTTTGTGTGAGTACATCAGTGAGTGCGTGAATGTGTGTGTGTGCATGTGTGCCTCTGTTTGTGTGAGTGTAAGAGTGTTGTACATTTATACACACACATTTTGTTTTCTGGTTAATAACAAGATCTATCTTTGATTTAGGATATGAAGAATTCTTATAAGCAACCCCCCCACACACAAAATTTGTATTTATTTTAAAATATTCTTAAAATATGGGTTCTTTTATTTTTGCACAAACAGACAAGAGTGTTTTTTCTTTCCAAAACTTTTATTTCAAATTCTGACGCTGAGGAGCAGAAAAAGAAGAAAACATTGTGTTACCTTATATACATTAGAAACATAGGTAGTTACTAAATGCAATACAGATTTTGACAACATGCGTTTAGGAAAAATGAGGAATTCCAGCTCATAGCTGCCTCAATATTGAACTTTCTAATGTTTATTTTTTTTAATTAAAAAATATTCGTTTGGGTTCAATATGTATGGATCTCCAGGGCAGAAATGTCTCTCCAAAAAGTGAACCACTCTGAAAATCACCGTCATTTGGGAAAGGGTGATGCCCCAGCTGTCTTCTGAAAAATAGCAGAGGCTTCCGGCCAGTGGGGTGTCTCTCTCTTTCCCTGAGGCCGAAATGTCAGGGAATTTTTCTTCCCCACCCCTAGGAGCCCAGTAAACGGGGGATATTTCAGAAGGATTTGCACAGGGTCCTGGCTTCTGCTATTTATGAGCTCCATGGATTCTTGGCTCAGGCTTGTGATCAGCTCACCTGCTCCAGAATCACTTCCCATCTTAGCTTCTGGGCTAAGACACCTCAAAACCAGCAAAGGAAAGTCCTCACTTGTCAACGCGTCCATCCCAACTCCCCCATCTCCCCTTAGGGTGGGTTTGGGGTTCGGGACTGCTTTACTGTTCCTTTCAAAGCAGACTGGGAGGTAAGATTTTATTCTGCTTCCAGAGGTTCAGGATTTCTGCAGACAGTCAGCAACTCTTTGCATCCTACTGGTAACAGTTTTATATACTTTGTATTTATATAAATATGTATTGTGTATATTTTATATGAATAGATTGATATAAATATATTTTATTAACTTAACCATATGACTTTTACATTTTTATATAAATAAAGTTATATGTATTGTATATATAAAATACACTTTTATTTGTAATACATAATTTTATAGATTAAATTTAATATATTAAGCAAAAATATATGTAACATATATAACATATAACATCATTTATATAATATATAACTTAATGTAAATAAGTATATAAAATTGATATTTGTTAATACATAATTATGCATATATACTATGTAAAAATAAAATTACATATTGTATATGCATAATTATATTTCTATAAATACAATTATATACTATATATAATTATGTATAAAATAATTGTATAATAAAATTATATAATAAATTTTGAAATGTTATAAATTATTATACATAGTATTTTATTGTATTAAATTTAGAAATGTGTTATATGTAATAAAATTTTATTATAATAAATGTAGATTATATAAAATTTTATTTATAATAAATTACCTTATGTATAACTATATGAGAAAATAATTATATATCATTGTATTATAATAAATTTAGAAATGTTATACATTATTATATATAAAATTTCATTATATTAAATTTAGAAATATATGTAATAAAATGGTATTATATTAAAATTTTTATGTAACATTTTATTATACATGTATAATTTTATATAATGTTTTATAATATATAGAATATAAGTACACAGAATATAAGTACAAAAATATTTATATACAGCTACACGTAATATAAATACATCAGTGTAAGACGTTTTGTGTGTGTGAGATGGAGTCTCGCTCTTTTGCCCAGGCTGGAGTGCAGCGACACGATCTCGGCTCACTGCAACCTCTGCCTCCTGGGTTCAAGCGATTCTCCTGCCTCAGCCTCCCGAGTAGCTGGGATTACAGGCATGCACCACCACACCCAATCAATTTTTGTATTTTTAGTAGAGATGGGGTTTCACTGTGTTAGCCAGGATGGTCTCAAACTCCTGACCTCAGGTGATCCACCCGCCTCGGCCTCCCAAAGTGCTGGGATTACAGGCATGAGCCACAGTGTAAGATACTAGCTATTGAAAAATAAATAAATATATATATTACAACAGCTGATTTGTCTGGAAGAGTTTGGTCAGAAGACAGTGTATTAAGAAGACTGTGAGTCCCCAAAGGAAAATAAGAATATACATCATGTTGATATATTATATATAACATAAATAGCTAACTACATCTGTGTATATAGTATAAACAAAAGTACAAAAATATTTGTATATAACTATATGTAATATAAATATATCAGTGTAAGATATTAGCTATTTAAAATATATATATATATATAGAGAGAGAGAGAGAGAGCAACTGGTGATTTGTCTGGAATATTCTAGTCAGAAGACAGTGTATTAAGAAGACAGTGAGTCCCCAGAAGAATATAAGAATATACATCATGTTAATATATTATATATAACATAAATACCTAACATCTGTATATATAGTATAAACATAAAGTACAAAAATATTAGTATATAACTATATGTAATATAAATACATCAGTGTAAGATATTAGCTATTAAAATATACATGTGTGTATGTATGTGTATATGTGTATATAAATATTATATATATATATATAGTAACAGCTGATTTGTGTGGAAGACTTTGGTCAGAAGACAGTGTATTAAGAAGACAGTGGGTCCTCACAGGAAAATAAGAATATACATCATGTTTATATTACATATAACATAAACAACTAATTACATCTGTATATACAGCATAAACATAAAGTACAAAATATTTGTATATAATCATATGTAATATAAATATACCAGTGTAAGATATTAGCTATTAAAATATGCATGTGTGTATGTATGTGTATATGTGTATATATAATATATACATATATAACATATAATATATAAGATATAGCATAATAATATATTATATATAATATGTAATGTATATTATATAATTAATATATAATATATCCTATGCTATATAATATACAATATATTCTATGAAATAAAATATATAGCATATATATATATATATATATATATATATATAGCAACAGCTGATTTGTCTGGAAGAATTTGGTCAGAAGACAATGTATTAAGAAGACAGTGAGTCCCCAGAGAAATATAAGAATATACACCAGGTTTATATTATATATAACATAAATAGCTAACTACATCTGTATATATAGCATAAACATAAAGTACAAAAATATTTATATATAATATAAATATATCAGTGTAAGATATTAGCTATTAAAAAAATATATATATATATAGCAACCCGTGATTTGTCTGGAAGACTGGTCAGAAGACAGTGTATTAGGAAGACAGGCAGTCCCCGCAGGAAGCATGGTGCAGGTGGGATCTGGAGGTGACTCTGGGCTGCCAGAAGACGCCCCACTGCTTTGCGGCAGACACAGGTGGACAGGTCCTCTCTGTAGCTTCAGCGTGTACACTGTGTGTGTCTTATTGTGGGAACACTTCTTTCTGCTTCCCTCTCCACTGTGACCCCGTCACACTCACTGACCTGCCCTCCTCCTTCCTCTCACTCTCCAGGGCCCCTGTGGAAAGAGGGTCTTCCCTCCGTGCAGCAGGAACCCCCAGGACCCTCCCCATGCTCCTGGGTTCTGAACTTCAGGGACATGTGATCCTACCTGACCGGGCACAGGCTCTGTTCACCCTCAGGAACCCCTGTCCTCCCAGGACACCGTGGACTGGAGAACTGGCCTCCTGAAAATCCAGAGAGAACTTAGCACTCACAAATTCTTTTTTTCTTTTTTCTTTGAGATGGGATCTTGCTCTGTCCCCCAGGCTGGAGTGCAATGGCATGATCTCAGCTCACTGCAACCTCCCCCTCCCAGGTTCAAGCAGTTCGTCCCGCCTCTGTTTCCCGAGTATCTGGGATTACAGGCAACCACCCCTGCGGCCAACTAATTTCAGTATTTTTAGTAGAGACGGGGTTTCACCATGTTGGCCAGGCTGGTCTCGAACTCTTGACCTCAAGTGATCCACCCGCCTCGGCCTCCCAAAGTACTGGGATGACATATATTAGCATGATGTATATTCTTCTATTCCTCCGGGGACTCACTGTCTTCTTGGGCAGTAAACCACTGTGCCCGGACTTCTCTGTCCACATCTACACATGTCTAAACCTCTGTAGATTCTGAATTGTTTTTCCTTTTGCACAGAATGAGAGGAACTGAAGTCGGGAGGCCCAGCCCCAACATGGTCCCTGTGGCTCTGTGCTCAGGCGGTTTATGGCTGAGAAGGACTTGGGGAGTTGAGGGCCTCCTATCAGCCCAGGAGACATTACCCGGGTCTGGGAAGCCTGCTCTGCACTTGTGGGTCTCGAATTGTCTGTTGCATTTACCTGCCTCATTATTTTTTCCTCCTGTCTCTCTTCTTACATACTTCTTTCAAATTTGGAGCTTGTTTTTCTTAACTACAATCAACCTGAATCATTACTGCATATATAAATATAAATTTTATATTGAGCAGACATTATATACTCAATCTATTACACATTCCAACACGGGAGATATCTAAGATGAATATATATATTTAATGTTTAAAATATGTTTACATTTCATATGGAAAAATATATTTATATTTAATATATATGTGTATATTTAATACAGGACATATATATTTATATTTAATATATAAAATATATATTTATATTTGACATATAAAAATATATGTTTATATTTAATATGGGAAATATATGTTTATGTTTAATATACAAAATACATGTTGATATTTAATATAGAAAACATATAGTCATATTTACTATACAAATATCTGTTTATATTCAATATAGAAAATATGTTTATATTTAATGTACAGAATACACATTTATATTTAATATAGAAAATACATATTTATATTTAACATATACAGTATTTATATTTAATGTATAAAATATGTTTACATTTAATGTGCTGAATATATGCTTATATTTAATGTCTAAAATGTCTATATTTAATGTATTGTATATATTAAATGTACCAAATGTATTCTTATATTTAATGTATAAAAGATGTTTATATTTAATATATAAGATATGTTTACATTTAATGTACAAAATGTTTATGTTTAATGTATAAAAGATGTTTATATTTAATGTATACAATGTTTATATTTAAAGTACCAAATATATTATTATATTTAATGTCCAAGCCAGCCAAGCCAGCCAAGCCAGCCAAGCCAGTCAGCCAAGCCAGCCAAGACACCCACCTAGCCAAGGCAGCCAAGTGAGCCAGCTAGCCAGCCAGCCAAGCCAACCAAGCCAGCCAGCCAGGAAAGCCAGCCAAGCCAGCCAACCCAGCCAAGCTTCCAGCCAGCCAAGCCAGCCAAGCCAGCCAGCCAGCCAAGCCTGCCAGCCAGGAAAGCCAGCCAAGCCAGCCAAGCCAGCCAGCCAGCCAAGCCTGCCAGCCAGCCAAGCCAGCCAAGCCAGCCAGCCAGCCCAGCCACCCCAGCCAGCCAGCCAGCCCAACCAGCCAAGACAGCCCAGCCAGCCAGCCAGGACAGGAAAACCAGACAGCAAAGCCAGCCAAGCCAGTCAGCCAAGCCAGCCAAGCCACTCAGCCAGGCAAGTCAGCCAAGCCAGCCAAGTCAGCCCAGCCAGCCAGACAGCCAAGCCAGCCAAGCCAGCCAGCCAGCCAAGCCAGCCAAGCCAGCCAGCAAGACAAGGCAGCCAAGCCAGCTGGCCAAGTGAGCCAAGCCAGCCAGCCAAGCAAGCCAAGCCAGCCAGCCAGCCAGCCAAGCCAGCCAAGCCAGCCAGCCAGCCAAGCCGGCCAAGCCGGCCAAGCCAGCCAGCAAGACAAGGCAGCCAAGCCAGCCGGCCAAGCGAGACAAGCCAGCCAGCCAAGCAAGCCAAGCCAGCCAGCCAGCCGGCCAAGTGAGCCAAGCCAGCCAACCAAGCAAGCCAAGCCAGCCAGCCAGCCAGCCAGCCAGCCAAGCCAGCCAAGCCAGCCAGCGAGCCCAGCCAGCCCAGCCAGTCAGCCAGCCAAACCAGCCCGCCAGCCAAGGAAGCCAGCCACCCAGCGAAGCCAGCCACCCAGCGAAGCCAGCCACCCAGCCAAGCCAGCCAAGAGAGCCAAGCCAGCCAGCGAAACTGGACAAGCCAGCCAAGCATGTCAGCCAAGCCAGCAAAGCCGCCACCCAGCAAAGCCAGCCAAGCCAGCCAACCAGCCAGACAGCCCAGCCAGCCAGCCAGCCCAGGCAGCTACGCCAGACAAGCCAGCCAAGCCAGCAAAGACAGCCAGCCAGCCAAGACGGCCAAGCCAGCCAAGCCAGCAAAGACAGCCAGCCAGCCAAGACGGCCAAGCCAGCCAGCCAGCCAAGCAACCCATGCCAGCCAGCCAACCAAGAACAGCCAAGCCAGCCAGCCAGCCAACCCAGACAAGCCAGCCAAGCCAGCCAGCCAGCCAACCCAGCCAAGTCAGCCAAGCCTGCCAGCCAGCCAAGCCAGCCAAGCCAGCCAAGCCACCCAAGCCAGCCAGCCAAGCCGGCCAAGCCTGCCAGTCGGCCAAGCCACCCAAGCCAGCCAAGCCAGCCAGCCAGCCAAGCCAGCCAAGCCACCCAGCCGGCCAAGCCAGCGAAGCCACCCAGACAGCCAAGCCAGTCAAGCCACCCAGCCAGCCAAGCCGGCCAAGCCACCCAGCCAGCCAAGCCACCCAAGACACCCAGCCAGACAAGCTGGTCAAGCCACTCAGCCAGCCAAGCCAGCCAGCCAAGCCACTCAGCCACTCAAGCTGGCCAAGCCACCCAAACAGTCAAGCCAGAGAAGCCAGCGAAGGCAGTTAGCTGGCCAAACCAGCCAAGCCAGCCACCCAAGCCAGCCAGACAGCCAAGCAAGACAAGCCAGCCAGCCATCCAAGCCAAGCCAGCCAGCCAGCCAACCCAGCCAAGCCACCCATCCAGCCAAGCCAGCTAGCCAGCCAAGCCAGCTAAGCAAGCCAAGCCAGCCAGCCACCCAAGCCAGCCAAGCCAGCCAGCCTGCCAGGCCAGCCAAGCCACCCAGCCAGCCAAGCCTGAAAAGACACCCAGCAACCCAAGACAGCCAGGACACCCAGCTAGCCAAGCCAGCCAAGACACCCAGCCAGCCAAGCCAGCCAAGACACCCAGCCAGCCAAGCCAGTCAGCAGCTCAGCCAGCCAAGCCAGCCAAGCCACCCAGGCAGCCAAGCCAGCCAGCCACCCAGCCAGCCAAACCAGCCAAGCAATCCAGCCAGCCAAGCCGGCCAAGACACCCAGCCAGCCAAGCCAGCCAAGCCACCCAGCCAGCCAGCCACCTAAGCCATCCAGGCAGCCAGCCAAGCCAGCCAAGCCAGCTAAGCGAGCCAGGAAGCCAAAACAGCCAAGCCACCCAGGACACCCAGCCAGTCAAGCAAGCCAAGCCACCCAGCCACCCAAGCCAGCCAAGCCAGCCAAGCCCCCCAGCCACCCAGTCAGCCAAGCCAGCCATGCCAGCCAGCCAGACAAGACAGCCAGCCAGCCAAGCCAGCCAAGCCCCCCAGCCACCCAGTCAGCCAAGCCAGCCATGCCAGCCAGCGAGACAAGACAGCCAGCCAGCCAAGCCAGCCAAGCCACCCAGCCAGGCAAGCCAGCCAAGCCACCCAGACGGCCAGCCACCCAGGCAGCCAAGCCAGCCAAGCCACGCAGCCAGCCAAACCACCCAGCCAGCCAAGCCCGCCAGCCACCCAGTCAGCCAAACCAGCCATGCCAGCCAGCCAGACAAGCCAGCCAGCCAGCCAAGCCAGCCAAGCCACCGAGCCAGCCAAGCGAGCCAGCCATGCTAGCCAAGCCAGCCAGCCAGCCAAGCCAGCCAAGCCAGCCAGCCATGTAAGCCAGCCAAGCCAGCCAAGCCAGCCAAGCCAGCCAAGCCTGCCAGCCAGCCAAGGTAGCCAAGCCAGCCAGCCAGCCAAGCCAGCCAAGCCAGCCAGCCAGCCAATCCAGCCAAGCCACCCAGCCACCCAAGCCAGCCAAGCCAGCCAAGCCAGCCAAGCCACCCGGCCAGCCAAGCCAGCCAAGCCACCCAGCCAGCCAAGCCAGCCAAGCCAGCCAAGCCAGGCAGCCAGGCAAGTCAGCCAGCCACCCAGCCAGCCAAGCCAGCCAGGCACCCAGTCAGCCAAGCCAGCCAAGCCAGCCAATCCAGCCAAGACAGCCAGCCAGCCAAGGCAGCCAAGCCACCCAGCCAAGCGATGCAAGCCAGCCAGCCAGCCAAGCCAGCCAAGCCTGCCAGCCAGCCAAGCCAGCCAAGCCACCCAGCCAGCCAATCCAGCCAAGCCACCCAGCCACCCAAGCCAGCCAAGCCAGCCAAGCCACCCAGCCAGCCAAGCCAACCAAGCCAGCCAGCCCAGCCACCCAGCCAGCCAAGCCAGCCGTGTCAGCCAGCCAGCCAAGCCAGCCAGCCACCCAGGCAGCCAAGCCAGCCAGCCACCCAGGCAGCCAAGCCAGCCAGCCAGCCAAGCCGGCCAAGTCACTCAGCCAGCCAAGCTGGCCAAGCCACCCAAAGAGTCAAGCCAGTGAAGCCAGCCAAGCCAGTCAGCCAGCCAAGCCAACCAAGCCAGCCAGCCAGCCAAGCCACCCAGCCAGCCAAGCCAGCCAGGCACCCAGTCAGCCAAGCCAGCCAAGACAGCCAATCCAGCCAAGACAGCCAGCCAGCCGAGGCAGCCAAGCCACCCAGCCAAGCGATGCAAGCCAGCCAGCCAGCCAAGCCAGCCAAGCCTGCCAGCCAGCCAAGCCAGCCAAGCCACCCAGCCAGCCAATCCAGCCAAGCCACCCAGCCACCCAAGCCAGCCAAGCCAGCCAAGCCACCCAGCCAGCCAAGCCAACCAAGCCAGCCAGCCAGCCAAGCCACCCAGCCAGCCAAGCCAGCCAGCCACCCAGCCAGCCAAGCCAGCCAGCCACCCAGGCAGCCAAGCCAGCCAGCCACCCAGGCAGCCAAGCCAGCCAGCCAGCCAAGCCGGCCAAGCCACCCAGCCAGCCAAGCCGGCCAAGTCACTCAGCCAGCCAAGCTGGCCAAGCCACCCAAAGAGTCAAGCCAGTGAAGCCAGCCAAGCCAGTCAGCCAGCCAAGCCAACCAAGCCAGCCAGCCAGCCAAGCCACCCAGACAGCCAAGCAAGCCAAGCCAGCCAGCCAGACAAGACAGCCAAGCCAGCCAGCCAGACAAGACAGCCAAGCCACCAAGCCAGCCAAGCCAGCCAAGCCAGGCAAGCCAGCCAAGCCAGGCAAGCCAGCCAAGCCAGCCAGCCTGCCAAGCCAGGAAAGCCACCCAGCTAGCCAAGCCAGCCAAGCTACCCAGCCAGCCAAGCCAGCCAAGCCACCCAGCCAGCCAAGGCAACCAAGCCAGCCAAGCCACCAAGCCAGCCAAGCCGGCCAAGCCAGCCAAGCCAGCCAAGCCAACCAAGCCAGCCAGCCAGCCAAGCCACCCAGACAGCCAAGCAAGCCAAGCCAGCCAGCCAGACAAGACAGCCAAGCCAGCCAGACAGACAAGACAGCCAAGCCACCAAGCCAGCCAAGCCAGCCAAGCCGTCCAGCCACCTAAGCCAGCCAAGCCAGCCAGCCAGCGAAGCAAGCCAGCCAGCCATCCAGCCAAGCCAGCCAAGCCAGCCAAGCCAGCCAAGCCAGCCAGCCGGCCAAGCCAGCCAAGCCTCCCAGCCTGCCAAGCCAGCCAAGCCACCCAGCCAGCCAAGCCACCCAAGCCAGCCAGCCAGCCAAGCCGGCCAAACCAGGCAAGCCAGCCAATCCAGCCAAGCCTGCCAGACAGCCAAGCCAGCCAAGCCAGCCAAGCCACCCAGCCACCCAGCCAGCCAGCCAGCCAAGCCACCCAAGCCAGCCAGCCAGCCAAGCCGGCCAAACCAGGCAAGCCAGCCAATCCAGCCAAGCCTGCCAGACAGCCAAGCCAGCCAAGCCACCCGGCCAGCCAAGCCAGCCAAGCCACCCAGCCAGCCAAGCCAGCCAAGCCAGCCAAGCCAGGCAGCCAGGCAAGTCAGCCAGCCACCCAGCCAGCCAAGCCAGCCAGGCACCCAGTCAGCCAAGCCAGCCAAGCTAGCCAATCCAGCCAAGACAGCCAGCCAGCCAAGGCAGCCAAGCCACCCAGCCAAGCGATGCAAGCCAGCCAGCCAGCCAAGCCAGCCAAGACAGCCAGCCAGCCAAGCCAGCCAAGCCAGCCAGCGAGCCCAGCCAGCCCAGCCAGTCAGCCAGCCAAACCAGCCCGCCAGCCAAGGAAGCCAGCCACCCAGCGAAGCCAGCCACCCAGCGAAGCCAGCCACCCAGCCAAGCCAGCCAAGAGAGCCAAGCCAGCCAGCGAAACTGGACAAGCCAGCCAAGCATGTCAGCCAAGCCAGCAAAGCCGCCACCCAGCAAAGCCAGCCAAGCCAGCCAACCAGCCAGACAGCCCAGCCAGCCAGCCAGCCCAGGCAGCTACGCCAGACAAGCCAGCCAAGCCAGCAAAGACAGCCAGCCAGCCAAGACGGCCAAGCCAGCCAAGCCAGCAAAGACAGCCAGCCAGCCAAGACGGCCAAGCCAGCCAGCCAGCCAAGCAACCCATGCCAGCCAGCCAACCAAGAACAGCCAAGCCAGCCAGCCAGCCAACCCAGACAAGCCAGCCAAGCCAGCCAGCCAGCCAACCCAGCCAAGCAACCCAGCCAGCCAAGCCAGCCAAGCCACCCAGCCAGCCAAGCCACCCAAGCCACCCAGCCTGCCAAGCCAGCCAAGCCACCCAGCCAGCCAAGCCACCCAGCCAGCCAGCCAGCCAAGCCAAGCAAGCCAGCCAGCCAAGCCAGCCAAGCCACCCAGCCAGCCAAGGGAGCCAAGCCACCCAGCCAGCCAAGGCTGCCAAGCCAGCCAAGCCAGCCTAGCCAGCCAGTCAGCCAAGCCAGCCAGCCAAGCCAACCAGCCAGCCAAGCCAGCCAATCCACCCAGCCAGCCAAGCCAGCCAGGCCACCCAGCCAGTCAGGCCTGTGAAGCCAGCCAAGCCAGATGGCCAGCCAAGCCAGCCAAGCCAGATGGCCAGCCAAGCCGGCCAATCCACCCAGCCAGCCAAGCCAGCCAGGCCACCCAGCCAGTCAGGCCTGTGAAGCCAGCCAAGCCAGACGGCCAGCCAAGCCTGCCAAGCCAGCCAGCCAACCAAGCCAGCCAGCCAGCTAAGCCAGCCAAGCCAGGCAAGCCAGCCGAGCCAGCGAAGCCAGCCAGCCAGCCAAGCCATCCAAGCCACCCAGCCTGCCAAGCCAGCCAAGCCACCCAGCCAGCCAAGCCACCTAAGCCACCCAAGCCACCCAGCCAGCCAAGCCACCCAGCCACCCAGTCAGCCAAGCCAGCCATGCCAGCCAGCCAAGCCAGCCAAGCCAGCCATTCAGCCAAGCCAGCCAGCCAAGCCAACCAGCCAGCCAAGCCAGCCAATCCACCCAGCCAGCCAAGCCAGCCAGGCCACCCAGCCAGTCAGGCCTGTGAAGCCAGCCAAGCCAGACGGCCAGCCAAGCCTGCCAAGCCAGCCGGCCAGCCAAGCCAGCCAGCCAAGCCAGCCAGACAACCAAGTAAGCCAAGCCAGCCAGGCATCCAAGCCACCCAAGCCAGCCAGCTAGGCAAGCCACCCAAGCCAGCCAAGCCAGCCAGCCTGCCAATCCAGCCAAGCCAACCAAGCCAGCCAAGCCAGCCAAGCCACCAAGCCAGCCAAGCCAGCTAAGCCAGCCAAGCCAGCCAGCCACCCAGCCAGCCAAACCAGCCAAGCGACCCAGCCAGCCAAGCCAGCCAAGCCACCCAGCCAGCCAAGCCAGCCAGCCACCCAGCCAGCCACCCAGCCAGCCAAACCAGCCAAGCGATACAGCCAGCCAAGCCATCCAGGCCACCCAGGCTGCCAAGCCATCCAGGCCACCCAGCCTGCCAAGCCAGCCAAGCCACCCAGCCAGCCAAGCCACCTAAGCCACCCAGCCAGCCAAACCCGCCAGCCACCCAGTTAGCCAAGCCAGCCATGCCAGCAAGCCAACCAAGCGAGCCAGCCAGCCAAGCCCGCCAGCCACCCAGCCAGCCAGCCAGCCAAGCCAGCCAAGCCAGCCAAGGAAGCCAGCCAGACAAGTCAGCCAAGCCACCCAGCCAGCCAAGGGAGCCAAGCCACCCAGCCAGCCAGCCAGCCAAGCCAGCCAGCCAAGCCAGCCAGCCAGCCAAGCCAGCCAGCCAGCCAAGCCAGCCAATCCACCCAGCCAGCCAATCCAGCCAGGCCACCCAGCCAGCCAGGCTGGCCAAGCCAGCCAGCCAGTCAGGCCTGTGAAGCCAGCCAAGCCAGCCAGCCAGCCAAGCCTGCCAAGCCATCCAGCCAGCCAATCCAGCCAAGCCTGCCAGACAGCCAAGCCAGCCAAGCCAGCCAAGCCACCCAGCCACCCAGCCAGCCAGCCAGCCAAGCCACCCAAGCCAGCCAGCCAGCCAAGCCGGCCAAACCAGGCAAGCCAGCCAATCCAGCCAAGCCTGCCAGACAGCCAAGCCAGCCAAGCCACCCGGCCAGCCAAGCCAGCCAAGCCACCCAGCCAGCCAAGCCAGCCAAGCCAGCCAAGCCAGGCAGCCAGGCAAGTCAGCCAGCCACCCAGCCAGCCAAGCCAGCCAGGCACCCAGTCAGCCAAGCCAGCCAAGCTAGCCAATCCAGCCAAGACAGCCAGCCAGCCAAGGCAGCCAAGCCACCCAGCCAAGCGATGCAAGCCAGCCAGCCAGCCAAGCCAGCCAAGACAGCCAGCCAGCCAAGCCAGCCAAGCCAGCCAGCGAGCCCAGCCAGCCCAGCCAGTCAGCCAGCCAAACCAGCCCGCCAGCCAAGGAAGCCAGCCACCCAGCGAAGCCAGCCACCCAGCGAAGCCAGCCACCCAGCCAAGCCAGCCAAGAGAGCCAAGCCAGCCAGCGAAACTGGACAAGCCAGCCAAGCATGTCAGCCAAGCCAGCAAAGCCGCCACCCAGCAAAGCCAGCCAAGCCAGCCAACCAGCCAGACAGCCCAGCCAGCCAGCCAGCCCAGGCAGCTACGCCAGACAAGCCAGCCAAGCCAGCAAAGACAGCCAGCCAGCCAAGACGGCCAAGCCAGCCAAGCCAGCAAAGACAGCCAGCCAGCCAAGACGGCCAAGCCAGCCAGCCAGCCAAGCAACCCATGCCAGCCAGCCAACCAAGAACAGCCAAGCCAGCCAGCCAGCCAACCCAGACAAGCCAGCCAAGCCAGCCAGCCAGCCAACCCAGCCAAGTCAGCCAAGCCTGCCAGCCAGCCAAGCCAGCCAAGCCAGCCAAGCCACCCAAGCCAGCCAGCCAAGCCGGCCAAGCCTGCCAGTCGGCCAAGCCACCCAAGCCAGCCAAGCCAGCCAGCCAGCCAAGCCAGCCAAGCCACCCAGCTGGCCAAGCCAGCGAAGCCACCCAGACAGCCAAGCCAGTCAAGCCACCCAGCCAGCCAAGCCGGCCAAGCCACCCAGCCAGCCAAGCCACCCAAGACACCCAGCCAGACAAGCTGGTCAAGCCACTCAGCCAGCCAAGCCAGCCAGCCAAGCCACTCAGCCACTCAAGCTGGCCAAGCCACCCAAACAGTCAAGCCAGAGAAGCCAGCGAAGGCAGTTAGCTGGCCAAACCAGCCAAGCCAGCCACCCAAGCCAGCCAGACAGCCAAGCAAGACAAGCCAGCCAGCCATCCAAGCCAAGCCAGCCAGCCAGCCAACCCAGCCAAGCCACCCATCCAGCCAAGCCAGCTAGCCAGCCAAGCCAGCTAAGCAAGCCAAGCCAGCCAGCCACCCAAGCCAGCCAAGCCAGCCAGCCTGCCAGGCCAGCCAAGCCACCCAGCCAGCCAAGCCTGAAAAGACACCCAGCAACCCAAGACAGCCAGGACACCCAGCTAGCCAAGCCAGCCAAGACACCCAGCCAGCCAAGCCAGCCAAGACACCCAGCCAGCCAAGCCAGTCAGCAGCTCAGCCAGCCAAGCCAGCCAAGCCACCCAGGCAGCCAAGCCAGCCAGCCACCCAGCCAGCCAAACCAGCCAAGCAATCCAGCCAGCCAAGCCGGCCAAGACACCCAGCCAGCCAAGCCAGCCAAGCCACCCAGCCAGCCAGCCACCTAAGCCATCCAGGCAGCCAGCCAAGCCAGCCAAGCCAGCTAAGCGAGCCAGGAAGCCAAAACAGCCAAGCCACCCAGGACACCCAGCCAGTCAAGCAAGCCAAGCCACCCAGCCACCCAAGCCAGCCAAGCCAGCCAAGCCCCCCAGCCACCCAGTCAGCCAAGCCAGCCATGCCAGCCAGCCAGACAAGACAGCCAGCCAGCCAAGCCAGCCAAGCCCCCCAGCCACCCAGTCAGCCAAGCCAGCCATGCCAGCCAGCGAGACAAGACAGCCAGCCAGCCAAGCCAGCCAAGCCACCCAGCCAGGCAAGCCAGCCAAGCCACCCAGACGGCCAGCCACCCAGGCAGCCAAGCCAGCCAAGCCACGCAGCCAGCCAAACCACCCAGCCAGCCAAGCCCGCCAGCCACCCAGTCAGCCAAACCAGCCATGCCAGCCAGCCAGACAAGCCAGCCAGCCAGCCAAGCCAGCCAAGCCACCGAGCCAGCCAAGCGAGCCAGCCATGCTAGCCAAGCCAGCCAGCCAGCCAAGCCAGCCAAGCCAGCCAGCCATGTAAGCCAGCCAAGCCAGCCAAGCCAGCCAAGCCAGCCAAGCCTGCCAGCCAGCCAAGGTAGCCAAGCCAGCCAGCCAGCCAAGCCAGCCAAGCCAGCCAGCCAGCCAATCCAGCCAAGCCACCCAGCCACCCAAGCCAGCCAAGCCAGCCAAGCCAGCCAAGCCACCCGGCCAGCCAAGCCAGCCAAGCCACCCAGCCAGCCAAGCCAGCCAAGCCAGCCAAGCTAGGCAGCCAGGCAAGTCAGCCAGCCACCCAGCCAGCCAAGCCAGCCAGGCACCCAGTCAGCCAAGCCAGCCAAGCCAGCCAATCCAGCCAAGACAGCCAGCCAGCCAAGGCAGCCAAGCCACCCAGCCAAGCGATGCAAGCCAGCCAGCCAGCCAAGCCAGCCAAGCCTGCCAGCCAGCCAAGCCAGCCAAGCCACCCAGCCAGCCAATCCAGCCAAGCCACCCAGCCACCCAAGCCAGCCAAGCCAGCCAAGCCACCCAGCCAGCCAAGCCAACCAAGCCAGCCAGCCCAGCCACCCAGCCAGCCAAGCCAGCCGTGTCAGCCAGCCAGCCAAGCCAGCCAGCCACCCAGGCAGCCAAGCCAGCCAGCCACCCAGGCAGCCAAGCCAGCCAGCCAGCCAAGCCGGCCAAGTCACTCAGCCAGCCAAGCTGGCCAAGCCACCCAAAGAGTCAAGCCAGTGAAGCCAGCCAAGCCAGTCAGCCAGCCAAGCCAACCAAGCCAGCCAGCCAGCCAAGCCACCCAGCCAGCCAAGCCAGCCAGGCACCCAGTCAGCCAAGCCAGCCAAGACAGCCAATCCAGCCAAGACAGCCAGCCAGCCGAGGCAGCCAAGCCACCCAGCCAAGCGATGCAAGCCAGCCAGCCAGCCAAGCCAGCCAAGCCTGCCAGCCAGCCAAGCCAGCCAAGCCACCCAGCCAGCCAATCCAGCCAAGCCACCCAGCCACCCAAGCCAGCCAAGCCAGCCAAGCCACCCAGCCAGCCAAGCCAACCAAGCCAGCCAGCCAGCCAAGCCACCCAGCCAGCCAAGCCAGCCAGCCACCCAGCCAGCCAAGCCAGCCAGCCACCCAGGCAGCCAAGCCAGCCAGCCACCCAGGCAGCCAAGCCAGCCAGCCAGCCAAGCCGGCCAAGCCACCCAGCCAGCCAAGCCGGCCAAGTCACTCAGCCAGCCAAGCTGGCCAAGCCACCCAAAGAGTCAAGCCAGTGAAGCCAGCCAAGCCAGTCAGCCAGCCAAGCCAACCAAGCCAGCCAGCCAGCCAAGCCACCCAGACAGCCAAGCAAGCCAAGCCAGCCAGCCAGACAAGACAGCCAAGCCAGCCAGCCAGACAAGACAGCCAAGCCACCAAGCCAGCCAAGCCAGCCAAGCCAGGCAAGCCAGCCAAGCCAGGCAAGCCAGCCAAGCCAGCCAGCCTGCCAAGCCAGGAAAGCCACCCAGCTAGCCAAGCCAGCCAAGCTACCCAGCCAGCCAAGCCAGCCAAGCCACCCAGCCAGCCAAGGCAACCAAGCCAGCCAAGCCACCAAGCCAGCCAAGCCGGCCAAGCCAGCCAAGCCAGCCAAGCCAACCAAGCCAGCCAGCCAGCCAAGCCACCCAGACAGCCAAGCAAGCCAAGCCAGCCAGCCAGACAAGACAGCCAAGCCAGCCAGACAGACAAGACAGCCAAGCCACCAAGCCAGCCAAGCCAGCCAAGCCGTCCAGCCACCTAAGCCAGCCAAGCCAGCCAGCCAGCGAAGCAAGCCAGCCAGCCATCCAGCCAAGCCAGCCAAGCCAGCCAAGCCACCCAGCCACCCAGCCAGCCAAACCAGCCAAGCGACCCAGCCAGCCAAGCCAGCCAAGCCACCCAGCCAGCCAAGCCAGCCAAGCCACCCAGACAGCCAGCCAGCAAAGCCAGCCAAGCCAGCCAAGCCAGCCAAGCCACCAAGCCAGCCAAGCCAGCTAAGCCAGCCAAGCCACCCAGCCACCCAGCCAGCCAAACCAGCCAAGCGACCCAGCCAGCCAAGCCAGCCAAGCGACCCAGCCAGCCAAGCCAGCCAAGCCACCCAGCCAGCCAAGCCACCCAAGCCACCCAGCCTGCCAAGCCAGCCAAGCCACCCAGCCAGCCAAGCCACCCAGCCAGCCAGCCAGCCAAGCCAGGCAATCCAGCCAGCCAAGCCAGCCAAGCCACCCAGCCAGCCAAGGGAGCCAAGCCACCCAGCCAGCCAAGGCTGCCAAGCCAGCCAAGCCAGCCTAGCCAGCCAGTCAGCCAAGCCAGCCAGCCAAGCCAACCAGCCAGCCAAGCCAGCCAATCCACCCAGCCAGCCAAGCCAGCCAGGCAATCCAGCCAGTCAGGCCTGTGAAGCCAGCCAAGCCAGACGGCCAGCCAAGCCAGCCAATCCACCCAGCCAGCCAAGCCAGCCAGGCCACCCAGCCAGTCAGGCCTGTGAAGCCAGCCAAGCCAGACGGCCAGCCAAGCCTGCCAAGCCAGCCAGCCAACCAAGCCAGCCAGCCAGCTAAGCCAGCCAAGCCAGGCAAGCCAGCCGAGCCAGCGAAGCCAGCCAGCCAGCCAAGCCATCCAAGCCACCCAGCCTGCCAAGCCAGCCAAGCCACCCAGCCAGCCAAGCCACCTAAGCCACCCAAGCCACCCAGCCAGCCAAGCCACCCAGCCACCCAGTCAGCCAAGCCAGCCATGCCAGCCAGCCAAGCCAGCCAAGCCAGCCATTCAGCCAAGCCAGCCAGCCAAGCCAACCAGCCAGCCAAGCCAGCCAATCCACCCAGCCAGCCAAGCCAGCCAGGCCACCCAGCCAGTCAGGCCTGTGAAGCCAGCCAAGCCAGACGGCCAGCCAAGCCTGCCAAGCCAGCAGGCCAGCCAAGCCAGCCAGCCAAGCCAGCCAGACAACCAAGTAAGCCAAGCCAGCCAGGCATCCAAGCCACCCAAGCCAGCCAGCTAGGCAAGCCACCCAAGCCAGCCAAGCCAGCCAGCCTGCCAATCCAGCCAAGCCAACCAAGCCAGCCAAGCCAGCCAAGCCACCAAGCCAGCCAAGCCAGCTAAGCCAGCCAAGCCACCCAGCCACCCAGCCAGCCAAACCAGCCAAGCGACCCAGCCAGCCAAGCCAGCCAAGCCACCCAGCCAGCCAAGCCAGCCAGCCACCCAGCCAGCCACCCAGCCAGCCAAACCAGCCAAGCGATACAGCCAGCCAAGCCATCCAGGCCACCCAGGCTGCCAAGCCATCCTGGCCACCCAGCCTGCCAAGCCAGCCAAGCCACCCAGCCAGCCAAGCCACCTAAGCCACCCAGCCAGCCAAACCCGCCAGCCACCCAGTTAGCCAAGCCAGCCATGCCAGCAAGCCAACCAAGCGAGCCAGCCAGCCAAGCCCGCCAGCCACCCAGCCAGCCAGCCAGCCAAGCCAGCCAAGCCAGCCAAGGAAGCCAGCCAGACAAGTCAGCCAAGCCACCCAGCCAGCCAAGGGAGCCAAGCCACCCAGCCAGCCAGCCAGCCAAGCCAGCCAGCCAAGCCAGCCAGCCAGCCAAGCCAGCCAATCCACCCAGCCAGCCAATCCAGCCAGGCCACCCAGCCAGCCAGGCTGGCCAAGCCAGCCAGCCAGTCAGGCCTGTGAAGCCAGCCAAGCCAGCCAGCCAGCCAAGCCTGCCAAGCCATCCAGCCAGCCAAGCCACCCAGCCAAGCCAGCCAGACAACCAAGCCAGCCAAGCCAGCCAGCCAGGCAATCAAGCCAAGGCAACCAAGCCAGCCAAGCCACCAAGCCAGCCAAGCCAGCTAAGCCAGCCAAGCCACCCAGCCACCCAGTCAGCCAGCCAGCCAAGCCACCCAAGTCTGCCAAGCCAGCCAAGCCACCCAGCCAGCCAAGCCAGCCAAGACAGCCAGCCAGCGAAGCCATCCAAGCCAGCCAGCCTCCCAAGCCAGCCAAGCCAGCCAAGCCACCCAGCCACCTAAGCCAGCCAAGCCAGCCAGCCAGCCAAGCCAGCCAAGCCAGCCATCCAGCCAAGCCAGCCAAGCCAGCCAAGCCAGCCAGCCGGCCAAGCCAGCCAAGCCTCCCAGCCTGCCAAGCCAGCCAAGCCACCCAGCCAGCCAAGCCACCCAAGCCAGCCAGCCAGCCAAGCCGGCCAAGCCAGCCAGCCAGCCAAGCCGGCCAAACCAGGCAAGCCAGCCAATCCAGCCAAGCCTGCCAGACAGCCAAGCCAGCCAAGCCAGCCAGCCAGCTAAGCCAGCCAAGCCAGGCAAGCCAGCCAAGCCAGCGAAGCCAGCCAGCCAGCCAAGCCATCCAAGCCACCCAGCCTGCCAAGCCAGCCAAGCCACCCAGCCAGCCAAGCCACCTAAGCCACCCAGCCAGCCAAGCCACCCAGCCACCCAATCAGCCAAGCCAGCCATGCCAGCCAGCCAGCCAGCCAAGCCAGCCAGCCAGCAAAGCCAGCCAGCCACCCAGCCAGCCAGCCAGCCAAGCCAGGCAAGCCAGCCAAGGAAGCCAGCCAGCCAAGCCAGCCAAGCCACCCAGCCAGCCAAGGGAGCCAAGCCACCCAGCCAGCCAAGGCTGCCAAGCCAGCCAAGCCAGCAAAGCCAGCCAAGCCAGCCATTCAGCCAAGCCAGCCAGCCAAGCCAACCAGCCAGCCAAGCCAGCCAATCCACCCAGCCAGCCAAGCCAGCCAGGCAATCCAGCCAGTCAGGCCTGTGAAGCCAGCCAAGCCAGACGGCCAGCCAAGCCAGCCAATCCACCCAGCCAGCCAAGCCAGCCAGGCCACCCAGCCAGTCAGGCCTGTGAAGCCAGCCAAGCCAGACGGCCAGCCAAGCCTGCCAAGCCAGCCAGCCAACCAAGCCAGCCAGCCAGCTAAGCCAGCCAAGCCAGGCAAGCCAGCCGAGCCAGCGAAGCCAGCCAGCCAGCCAAGCCATCCAAGCCACCCAGCCTGCCAAGCCAGCCAAGCCACCCAGCCAGCCAAGCCACCTAAGCCACCCAAGCCACCCAGCCAGCCAAGCCACCCAGCCACCCAGTCAGCCAAGCCAGCCATGCCAGCCAGCCAAGCCAGCCAAGCCAGCCATTCAGCCAAGCCAGCCAGCCAAGCCAACCAGCCAGCCAAGCCAGCCAATCCACCCAGCCAGCCAAGCCAGCCAGGCCACCCAGCCAGTCAGGCCTGTGAAGCCAGCCAAGCCAGACGGCCAGCCAAGCCTGCCAAGCCAGCCGGCCAGCCAAGCCAGCCAGCCAAGCCAGCCAGACAACCAAGTAAGCCAAGCCAGCCAGGCATCCAAGCCACCCAAGCCAGCCAGCTAGGCAAGCCACCCAAGCCAGCCAAGCCAGCCAGCCTGCCAATCCAGCCAAGCCAACCAAGCCAGCCAAGCCAGCCAAGCCACCAAGCCAGCCAAGCCAGCTAAGCCAGCCAAGCCACCCAGCCACCCAGCCAGCCAAACCAGCCAAGCGACCCAGCCAGCCAAGCCAGCCAAGCCACCCAGCCAGCCAAGCCAGCCAGCCACCCAGCCAGCCACCCAGCCAGCCAAACCAGCCAAGCGATACAGCCAGCCAAGCCATCCAGGCCACCCAGGCTGCCAAGCCATCCAGGCCACCCAGCCTGCCAAGCCAGCCAAGCCACCCAGCCAGCCAAGCCACCTAAGCCACCCAGCCAGCCAAACCCGCCAGCCACCCAGTTAGCCAAGCCAGCCATGCCAGCAAGCCAACCAAGCGAGCCAGCCATCCAAGCCCGCCAGCCACCCAGCCAGCCAGCCAGCCAAGCCAGCCAAGCCAGCCAAGGAAGCCAGCCAGACAAGTCAGCCAAGCCACCCAGCCAGCCAAGGGAGCCAAGCCACCCAGCCAGCCAGCCAGCCAAGCCAGCCAGCCAAGCCAGCCAGCCAGCCAAGCCAGCCAATCCACCCAGCCAGCCAATCCAGCCAGGCCACCCAGCCAGCCAGGCTGGCCAAGCCAGCCAGCCAGTCAGGCCTGTGAAGCCAGCCAAGCCAGCCAGCCAGCCAAGCCTGCCAAGCCATCCAGCCAGCCAAGCCACCCAGCCAAGCCAGCCAGACAACCAAGCCAGCCAAGCCAGCCAGCCAGGCAATCAAGCCAAGGCAACCAAGCCAGCCAAGCCACCAAGCCAGCCAAGCCAGCTAAGCCAGCCAAGCCACCCAGCCACCCAGTCAGCCAGCCAGCCAAGCCACCCAAGTCTGCCAAGCCAGCCAAGCCACCCAGCCAGCCAAGCCAGCCAAGACAGCCAGCCAGCGAAGCCATCCAAGCCAGCCAGCCTCCCAAGCCAGCCAAGCCAGCCAAGCCACCCAGCCACCTAAGCCAGCCAAGCCAGCCAGCCAGCCAAGCCAGCCAAGCCAGCCATCCAGCCAAGCCAGCCAAGCCAGCCAAGCCAGCCAAGCCAGCCAGCCGGCCAAGCCAGCCAAGCCTCCCAGCCTGCCAAGCCAGCCAAGCCACCCAGCCAGCCAAGCCACCCAAGCCAGCCAGCCAGCCAAGCCGGCCAAGCCAGCCAGCCAGCCAAGCCGGCCAAACCAGGCAAGCCAGCCAATCCAGCCAAGCCTGCCAGACAGCCAAGCCAGCCAAGCCAGCCAGCCAGCTAAGCCAGCCAAGCCAGGCAAGCCAGCCAAGCCAGCGAAGCCAGCCAGCCAGCCAAGCCATCCAAGCCACCCAGCCTGCCAAGCCAGCCAAGCCACCCAGCCAGCCAAGCCACCTAAGCCACCCAGCCAGCCAAGCCACCCAGCCACCCAATCAGCCAAGCCAGCCATGCCAGCCAGCCAGCCAGCCAAGCCAGCCAGCCAGCAAAGCCAGCCAGCCACCCAGCCAGCCAGCCAGCCAAGCCAGGCAAGCCAGCCAAGGAAGCCAGCCAGCCAAGCCAGCCAAGCCACCCAGCCAGCCAAGGGAGCCAAGCCACCCAGCCAGCCAAGGCTGCCAAGCCAGCCAAGCCAGCAAAGCCAGCCAAGCCAGCCATTCAGCCAAGCCAGCCAGCCAAGCCAACCAGCCAGCCAAGCCAGCCAATCCACCCAGCCAGCCAAGCCAGCCAGGCCACCCAGCCAGTCAGGCCTGTGAAGCCAGCCAAGCCAGATGGCCAGCCAAGCCTGCCAAGCCAGCCAGCCAGCCAAGCCAGCCAGCCAAGCCAGCCAGACAACCAAGTAAGCCAAGCCAGCCAGGCATCCAAGCCACCCAAGCCAGCCAGCTAGGCAAGCCACCCAAGCCAGCCAAGCCAGCCAGCCAGCCAATCCAGCCAAGCCAACCAAGCCAGCCAAGCCAGCCAAGCCACCAAGCCAGCCAAGCCAGCTAAGCCAGCCAAGCCACCCAGCCACCCAGCCAGCCAAACCAGCCAAGCGACCCAGCCAGCCAAGCCAGCCAAGCCACCCAGCCAGCCAAGCCAGCCAAGCCACCCAGACAGCCAGCCAGCAAAGCCAGCCAAGCCAGCCAAGCCACCCAGACACCCAAGCCAGCCAGCCAGCCAAGCCACCCAGCCAGCCAGCCAGCCATCCAAGCCAGCAAAGCCAGCCAGCCAGCCAGCCAGCCAGCCAGCCACCCAAGCCAGCCAAGCCAGCCAGCCACCCAAGCCAGCCAAGCCAGCCAGCCAGCCAAGAGAGCCAAGCCAGCCAAGCCAGCCAAGCCTGCCAGCCACCTAGTCAGCCAAGCCAGCCATGCCAGCCAGCCAGCAAAGACAGCCAGCCAAGACAGCGAGCCAGCCAAGTCACCCAAGCCACCCAGCCAGCCATGCCAGCCAAGCCAGCCAGCCACCAAAGCCAGCCAAGCCAGCCAGCCAAGCCACCCAGCCAGCCAAGCCAGCCAAGCCAAGCTAGCCAAGCCAGCCAGCCAGTCAGCCAGTCAAGCAAGCCAAGCCACCCAGCCAGCCAAGCCAGCCAGCCAGCCAAGCTAGCCAAGCCAGCCAGCCAGTCAAACCACCCAAGCCAGCCAGCCGGCCAAGCCAGCCAAGCCTCCCAGCCTGCCAAGCCAGCCAAGCCACCCAGCCAGCCAAGCCACCCAAGCCACCCAGCCTGCCAAGCCAGCCAAGCCACCCAGCCAGCCAAGCCACCCAGCCAGCCAGCCAGCCAAGCTAGGCAAGCCAGCCAGCCAAGCCAGCCAAGCCACCCAGCCAGCCAAGGGAGCCAAGCCACCCAGCCAGCCAAGGCTGCCAGGCCAGCCAAGCCAGCCTAGCCAGCCAGTCAGCCAAGCCAGCCAGCCAAGCCAACCAGCCAGCCAAGCCAGCCAATCCACCCAGCCAGCCAAGCCAGCCAGGCCACCTAGCCAGTCAGGCCTGTGAAGCCAGCCAAGCCAGACGGCCAGCCAAGCCAGCCAATCCACCCAGCCAGCCAAGCCAGCCAGGCCACCCAGCCAGTCAGGCCTGTGAAGCCAGCCAAGCCAGACGGCCAGCCAAGCCTGCCAAGCCAGCCAGCCAGCCAAGCCAGCCGGCCAGCCAAGCCATGCCAGCCAGCCAAGCCATCCAAGCCACCAAGCCATCCAAGCCAGCTAAGCCAGCCAAGCCACCCAGCCACCCAGCCAGCCAAACCAGCCAAGCCACCCAGCCAGCCAAACCAGCCAAGCGATCCAGCCAGCCAAGCCATCCAGGCCACCCAGGCTGCCAAGCCATCCAGGCCACCCAGCCTGCCAAGCCAGCCAAGCCACCCAGCCAGCCAAGGCAACCAAGCCAGCCAAGCCACCAAGCCAGCCAAGCCAGCTAAGCCAGCCAAGCCACCCAGCCACCCAGCCAGCCAGCCAGCCAAGCCACCCAAGTCTGCCAAGCCAGCCAAGCCACCCAGCCAGCCAAGCCAGCCAAGACAGCCAGCCAGCGAAGCCATCCAAGCCAGCCAGCCTCCCAAGCCAGCCAAGCCGGCCAGCCACCTAAGCCAGCCAAGCCAGCCAGCCAGCGAAGCAAGCCAGCCAGCCATCCAGCCAAGCCAGCCAAGCCAGCCAAGCCAGCCAAGCCAGCCAGCCGGCCAAGCCAGCCAAGCCTCCCAGCCTGCCAAGCCAGCCAAGCCACCCAGCCAGCCAAGCCACCCAAGCCAGCCAGCCAGCCAAGCCGGCCAAACCAGGCAAGCCAGCCAATCCAGCCAAGCCTGCCAGACAGCCAAGCCAGCCAAGCCAGCCAAGCCACCCAGCCACCCAGCCAGCCAAGCCAGCCAAGCCAGCCAAGCCAGGCAGCCAGGCAAGTCAGCCAGCCACCCAGCCAGCCAAGCCAGCCAGGCACCCAGTCAGCCAAGCCAGCCAAGCCAGCCAATCCAGCCAAGACAGCCAGCCAGCCAAGGCAGCCAAGCCACCCAGCCAAGCGATGCAAGCCAGCCAGCCAGCCAAGCCAGCCAAGCCTGCCAGCCAGCCAAGCCAGCCAAGCCACCCAGCCAGCCAATCCAGCCAAGCCACCCAGCCACCCAAGCCAGCCAAGCCAGCCAAGCCACCCAGCCAGCCAAGCCAACCAAGCCAGCCAGCCCAGCCACCCAGCCAGCCAAGCCAGCCGTGTCAGCCAGCCAGCCAAGCCAGCCAGCCACCCAGGCAGCCAAGCCAGCCAGCCACCCAGGCAGCCAAGCCAGCCAGCCAGCCAAGCCGGCCAAGCCACCCAGCCAGCCAAGCCGGCCAAGTCACTCAGCCAGCCAAGCTGGCCAAGCCACCCAAAGAGTCAAGCCAGTGAAGCCAGCCAAGCCAGTCAGCCAGCCAAGCCAACCAAGCCAGCCAGCCAGCCAAGCCACCCAGCCAGCCAAGCCAGCCAGGCACCCAGTCAGCCAAGCCAGCCAAGACAGCCAATCCAGCCAAGACAGCCAGCCAGCCGAGGCAGCCAAGCCACCCAGCCAAGCGATGCAAGCCAGCCAGCCAGCCAAGCCAGCCAAGCCTGCCAGCCAGCCAAGCCAGCCAAGCCACCCAGCCAGCCAATCCAGCCAAGCCACCCAGCCACCCAAGCCAGCCAAGCCAGCCAAGCCACCCAGCCAGCCAAGCCAACCAAGCCAGCCAGCCAGCCAAGCCACCCAGCCAGCCAAGCCAGCCAGCCACCCAGCCAGCCAAGCCAGCCAGCCACCCAGGCAGCCAAGCCAGCCAGCCACCCAGGCAGCCAAGCCAGCCAGCCAGCCAAGCCGGCCAAGCCACCCAGCCAGCCAAGCCGGCCAAGTCACTCAGCCAGCCAAGCTGGCCAAGCCACCCAAAGAGTCAAGCCAGTGAAGCCAGCCAAGCCAGTCAGCCAGCCAAGCCAACCAAGCCAGCCAGCCAGCCAAGCCACCCAGACAGCCAAGCAAGCAAAGCCAGCCAGTCATCCAAGACAAGCCAGCCAGCCATCCAAGCCAGCCAAGCCAGCCAAATCAGAGAGCCCGCCAAGCCAGCCAAGCCAGCCAAGCCACCAAGCCAGCCAAGCCGGCCAAGCCAGCCAAGCCAGCCAAGCCAGCCGTGCCAGCCAAGCAAGCCGTGCCAGCCAGCCAGCCAAGCCAGCCAGCCACCCAGGCAACCAAGCCAGCCAGCCACCCAGACAGCCAAGCCAGCCAGCCAGCCAAGCCGGCCAAGCCACCCAGCCACCCAAGCCGGCCAAGTCACTCAGCCAGCCAAGCTGGCCAAGCCACCCAAAGAGTCAAGCCAGTGAAGCCAGCCAAGCCAGTCAGCCAGCCAAGCCAACCAAGCCAGCCAGCCAGCCAAGCCACCCAGACAGCCAAGCAAGCCAAGCCAGCCAGCCAGACAAGACAGCCAAGCCAGCCAGCCAGACAAGACAGCCAAGCCAGCCAAGCCCGCCAACCCAGCCAAGCCAGCCAAGCCAGCCAAGCCACCAAGCCAGCCAAGCCAGCCAAGCCAGGCAAGCCAGCCAAGCCAGGCAAGCCAGCCAAGCCAGCCAGCCTGCCAAGCCAGGAAAGCCACCCAGCTAGCCAAGCCAGCCAAGCTACCCAGCCAGCCAAGCCAACCAAGCCAGCCAGCCACCCAAGCCCCCAGCCACCCAGTCAGCCAAGCCATGCCAGCCAGCCAGACAAGACAGCCAGCCAGCCAAGCCAGCCAAGCCACCCAGCCAGGCAAGCCAGCCAAGCCACGCAGACAGCCAGCCACCCAGCCAGCCAAGCCAGCCAAGCCACGCAGCCAGCCAAACCACCCAGCCAGCCAAGCCAGCCATGCCAGCCAGCCAGAAAAGCCAGCCAGCCAGCCAAGCCAGCCAAGCCACCCAGCAGGCCAAGCCAACCAAGCCAGCCAGCCACCCAACCCCGCCAGCCACCCAGTCAGCCAAGCCAGCCATGCCAGCCAGCCAGCCGGCCAAGCCAGCAAGCCACCTAGCCAGCCAGCGAGCCAAGCCAGCCAAGCCAGCCAAGGAAGAAGGACAGCGAAGCCAGCCAAGCCACCCAGCCAGCCAAGACAGCCAAGCCACCCAGCCAGCCAAGCCTGCCAAGCCAGCCAAGCCAGCCAAGCCAGCCAGCCGGCCAAGACAGCCTGCCAAGCCGGCCAAGCCACCCAGCCAGCCCAGCCAGCCAGCCACCCAGCCAGCCAAGCCAGCCAGCCACCCAGCCGGCCAAACCAGCCAAGCAATCCAGCCAGCCAAGCCAGCCAAGACACCCAGCCAGCCAAGCCAGCCAAGCCACCCAGCCAGCCAGCCACCTAAGCCATCCAGCCAGCCGGCCAAGCCAGCCAAGCCAGCTAAGCGAGCCAGCCAGCCAAAACAGCCAAGCCACCCAGGACACCCAGCCAGTCAAGCAAGCCAAGCCACCCAGCCACCCAAGCCAGCCAAGCCAGCCAAGCCCCCCAGCCACCCAGTCAGCCAAGCCAGCCATGCCAGCCAGCCAGACAAGACAGCCAGCCAGCCAAGCCAGCCAAGCCACCCAGCCAGGCAAGCCAGCCAAGCCACCCAGACAGCCAGCCACCCAGCCAGCCAAGCCAGCCAAGCCACGCAGCCAGCCAAACCACCCAGCCAGCCAAGCCAGCCAGGCACACAGTCAGCCAAGCCAGCCAAGCTAGCCAATCCAGCCAAGACAGCCAGCCAGCCAAGGCAGCCAAGCCACCCAGCCAAGCGATGCAAGCCAGCCAGCCAGCCAAGCCAGCCAAGCCAGCCAGCCAGCCAAGCCAGCCAAGCCAGCCAGCGAGCCCAGCCAGCCCAGCCAGTCAGCCAGCCAAACCAGCCCGCCAGCCAAGGAAGCCAGCCACCCAGCGAAGCCAGCCACCCAGCGAAGCCAGCCACCCAGCCAAGCCAGCCAAGAGAGCCAAGCCAGCCAGCGAAACTGGACAAGCCAGCCAAGCATGTCAGCCAAGCCAGCAAAGCCGCCACCCAGCAAAGCCAGCCAAGCCAGCCAACCAGCCAGACAGCCCAGCCAGCCAGCCAGCCCAGGCAGCTACGCCAGACAAGCCAGCCAAGCCAGCAAAGACAGCCAGCCAGCCAAGACGGCCAAGCCAGCCAAGCCAGCAAAGACAGCCAGCCAGCCAAGACGGCCAAGCCAGCCAGCCAGCCAAGCAACCCATGCCAGCCAGCCAACCAAGAACAGCCAAGCCAGCCAGCCAGCCAACCCAGACAAGCCAGCCAAGCCAGCCAGCCAGCCAACCCAGCCAAGTCAGCCAAGCCTGCCAGCCAGCCAAGCCAGCCAAGCCAGCCAAGCCACCCAAGCCAGCCAGCCAAGCCGGCCAAGCCTGCCAGTCGGCCAAGCCACCCAAGCCAGCCAAGCCAGCCAGCCAGCCAAGCCAGCCAAGCCACCCAGCCGGCCAAGCCAGCGAAGCCACCCAGACAGCCAAGCCAGTCAAGCCACCCAGCCAGCCAAGCCGGCCAAGCCACCCAGCCAGCCAAGCCACCCAAGACACCCAGCCAGACAAGCTGGTCAAGCCACTCAGCCAGCCAAGCCAGCCAGCCAAGCCACTCAGCCACTCAAGCTGGCCAAGCCACCCAAACAGTCAAGCCAGAGAAGCCAGCGAAGGCAGTTAGCTGGCCAAACCAGCCAAGCCAGCCACCCAAGCCAGCCAGACAGCCAAGCAAGACAAGCCAGCCAGCCATCCAAGCCAAGCCAGCCAGCCAGCCAACCCAGCCAAGCCACCCATCCAGCCAAGCCAGCTAGCCAGCCAAGCCAGCTAAGCAAGCCAAGCCAGCCAGCCACCCAAGCCAGCCAAGCCAGCCAGCCTGCCAGGCCAGCCAAGCCACCCAGCCAGCCAAGCCTGAAAAGACACCCAGCAACCCAAGACAGCCAGGACACCCAGCTAGCCAAGCCAGCCAAGACACCCAGCCAGCCAAGCCAGCCAAGACACCCAGCCAGCCAAGCCAGTCAGCAGCTCAGCCAGCCAAGCCAGCCAAGCCACCCAGGCAGCCAAGCCAGCCAGCCACCCAGCCAGCCAAACCAGCCAAGCAATCCAGCCAGCCAAGCCGGCCAAGACACCCAGCCAGCCAAGCCAGCCAAGCCACCCAGCCAGCCAGCCACCTAAGCCATCCAGGCAGCCAGCCAAGCCAGCCAAGCCAGCTAAGCGAGCCAGGAAGCCAAAACAGCCAAGCCACCCAGGACACCCAGCCAGTCAAGCAAGCCAAGCCACCCAGCCACCCAAGCCAGCCAAGCCAGCCAAGCCCCCCAGCCACCCAGTCAGCCAAGCCAGCCATGCCAGCCAGCCAGACAAGACAGCCAGCCAGCCAAGCCAGCCAAGCCCCCCAGCCACCCAGTCAGCCAAGCCAGCCATGCCAGCCAGCGAGACAAGACAGCCAGCCAGCCAAGCCAGCCAAGCCACCCAGCCAGGCAAGCCAGCCAAGCCACCCAGACGGCCAGCCACCCAGGCAGCCAAGCCAGCCAAGCCACGCAGCCAGCCAAACCACCCAGCCAGCCAAGCCCGCCAGCCACCCAGTCAGCCAAACCAGCCATGCCAGCCAGCCAGACAAGCCAGCCAGCCAGCCAAGCCAGCCAAGCCACCGAGCCAGCCAAGCGAGCCAGCCATGCTAGCCAAGCCAGCCAGCCAGCCAAGCCAGCCAAGCCAGCCAGCCATGTAAGCCAGCCAAGCCAGCCAAGCCAGCCAAGCCAGCCAAGCCTGCCAGCCAGCCAAGGTAGCCAAGCCAGCCAGCCAGCCAAGCCAGCCAAGCCAGCCAGCCAGCCAATCCAGCCAAGCCACCCAGCCACCCAAGCCAGCCAAGCCAGCCAAGCCAGCCAAGCCAGCCAAGCCACCCGGCCAGCCAAGCCAGCCAAGCCACCCAGCCAGCCAAGCCAGCCAAGCCAGCCAAGCCAGGCAGCCAGGCAAGTCAGCCAGCCACCCAGCCAGCCAAGCCAGCCAGGCACCCAGTCAGCCAAGCCAGCCAAGCCAGCCAATCCAGCCAAGACAGCCAGCCAGCCAAGGCAGCCAAGCCACCCAGCCAAGCGATGCAAGCCAGCCAGCCAGCCAAGCCAGCCAAGCCTGCCAGCCAGCCAAGCCAGCCAAGCCACCCAGCCAGCCAATCCAGCCAAGCCACCCAGCCACCCAAGCCAGCCAAGCCAGCCAAGCCACCCAGCCAGCCAAGCCAACCAAGCCAGCCAGCCCAGCCACCCAGCCAGCCAAGCCAGCCGTGTCAGCCAGCCAGCCAAGCCAGCCAGCCACCCAGGCAGCCAAGCCAGCCAGCCACCCAGGCAGCCAAGCCAGCCAGCCAGCCAAGCCGGCCAAGTCACTCAGCCAGCCAAGCTGGCCAAGCCACCCAAAGAGTCAAGCCAGTGAAGCCAGCCAAGCCAGTCAGCCAGCCAAGCCAACCAAGCCAGCCAGCCAGCCAAGCCACCCAGCCAGCCAAGCCAGCCAGGCACCCAGTCAGCCAAGCCAGCCAAGACAGCCAATCCAGCCAAGACAGCCAGCCAGCCGAGGCAGCCAAGCCACCCAGCCAAGCGATGCAAGCCAGCCAGCCAGCCAAGCCAGCCAAGCCTGCCAGCCAGCCAAGCCAGCCAAGCCACCCAGCCAGCCAATCCAGCCAAGCCACCCAGCCACCCAAGCCAGCCAAGCCAGCCAAGCCACCCAGCCAGCCAAGCCAACCAAGCCAGCCAGCCAGCCAAGCCACCCAGCCAGCCAAGCCAGCCAGCCACCCAGCCAGCCAAGCCAGCCAGCCACCCAGGCAGCCAAGCCAGCCAGCCACCCAGGCAGCCAAGCCAGCCAGCCAGCCAAGCCGGCCAAGCCACCCAGCCAGCCAAGCCGGCCAAGTCACTCAGCCAGCCAAGCTGGCCAAGCCACCCAAAGAGTCAAGCCAGTGAAGCCAGCCAAGCCAGTCAGCCAGCCAAGCCAACCAAGCCAGCCAGCCAGCCAAGCCACCCAGACAGCCAAGCAAGCCAAGCCAGCCAGCCAGACAAGACAGCCAAGCCAGCCAGCCAGACAAGACAGCCAAGCCACCAAGCCAGCCAAGCCAGCCAAGCCAGGCAAGCCAGCCAAGCCAGGCAAGCCAGCCAAGCCAGCCAGCCTGCCAAGCCAGGAAAGCCACCCAGCTAGCCAAGCCAGCCAAGCTACCCAGCCAGCCAAGCCAGCCAAGCCACCCAGCCAGCCAAGGCAACCAAGCCAGCCAAGCCACCAAGCCAGCCAAGCCGGCCAAGCCAGCCAAGCCAGCCAAGCCAACCAAGCCAGCCAGCCAGCCAAGCCACCCAGACAGCCAAGCAAGCCAAGCCAGCCAGCCAGACAAGACAGCCAAGCCAGCCAGACAGACAAGACAGCCAAGCCACCAAGCCAGCCAAGCCAGCCAAGCCGTCCAGCCACCTAAGCCAGCCAAGCCAGCCAGCCAGCGAAGCAAGCCAGCCAGCCAGCCAGCCAAGCCAGCCAAGCCAGCCAAGCCAGCCAAGCCAGCCAGCCGGCCAAGCCAGCCAAGCCTCCCAGCCTGCCAAGCCAGCCAAGCCACCCAGCCAGCCAAGCCACCCAAGCCAGCCAGCCAGCCAAGCCGGCCAAACCAGGCAAGCCAGCCAATCCAGCCAAGCCTGCCAGACAGCCAAGCCAGCCAAGCCAGCCAAGCCACCCAGCCACCCAGCCAGCCAGCCAGCCAAGCCACCCAAGCCAGCCAGCCAGCCAAGCCGGCCAAACCAGGCAAGCCAGCCAATCCAGCCAAGCCTGCCAGACAGCCAAGCCAGCCAAGCCACCCGGCCAGCCAAGCCAGCCAAGCCACCCAGCCAGCCAAGCCAGCCAAGCCAGCCAAGCCAGGCAGCCAGGCAAGTCAGCCAGCCACCCAGCCAGCCAAGCCAGCCAGGCACCCAGTCAGCCAAGCCAGCCAAGCTAGCCAATCCAGCCAAGACAGCCAGCCAGCCAAGGCAGCCAAGCCACCCAGCCAAGCGATGCAAGCCAGCCAGCCAGCCAAGCCAGCCAAGCCAGCCAGCCAGCCAAGCCAGCCAAGCCAGCCAGCGAGCCCAGCCAGCCCAGCCAGTCAGCCAGCCAAACCAGCCCGCCAGCCAAGGAAGCCAGCCACCCAGCGAAGCCAGCCACCCAGCGAAGCCAGCCACCCAGCCAAGCCAGCCAAGAGAGCCAAGCCAGCCAGCGAAACTGGACAAGCCAGCCAAGCATGTCAGCCAAGCCAGCAAAGCCGCCACCCAGCAAAGCCAGCCAAGCCAGCCAACCAGCCAGACAGCCCAGCCAGCCAGCCAGCCCAGGCAGCTACGCCAGACAAGCCAGCCAAGCCAGCAAAGACAGCCAGCCAGCCAAGACGGCCAAGCCAGCCAAGCCAGCAAAGACAGCCAGCCAGCCAAGACGGCCAAGCCAGCCAGCCAGCCAAGCAACCCATGCCAGCCAGCCAACCAAGAACAGCCAAGCCAGCCAGCCAGCCAACCCAGACAAGCCAGCCAAGCCAGCCAGCCAGCCAACCCAGCCAAGTCAGCCAAGCCTGCCAGCCAGCCAAGCCAGCCAAGCCAGCCAAGCCACCCAAGCCAGCCAGCCAAGCCGGCCAAGCCTGCCAGTCGGCCAAGCCACCCAAGCCAGCCAAGCCAGCCAGCCAGCCAAGCCAGCCAAGCCACCCAGCCGGCCAAGCCAGCGAAGCCACCCAGACAGCCAAGCCAGTCAAGCCACCCAGCCAGCCAAGCCGGCCAAGCCACCCAGCCAGCCAAGCCACCCAAGACACCCAGCCAGACAAGCTGGTCAAGCCACTCAGCCAGCCAAGCCAGCCAGCCAAGCCACTCAGCCACTCAAGCTGGCCAAGCCACCCAAACAGTCAAGCCAGAGAAGCCAGCGAAGGCAGTTAGCTGGCCAAACCAGCCAAGCCAGCCACCCAAGCCAGCCAGACAGCCAAGCAAGACAAGCCAGCCAGCCATCCAAGCCAAGCCAGCCAGCCAGCCAACCCAGCCAAGCCACCCATCCAGCCAAGCCAGCTAGCCAGCCAAGCCAGCTAAGCAAGCCAAGCCAGCCAGCCACCCAAGCCAGCCAAGCCAGCCAGCCTGCCAGGCCAGCCAAGCCACCCAGCCAGCCAAGCCTGAAAAGACACCCAGCAACCCAAGACAGCCAGGACACCCAGCTAGCCAAGCCAGCCAAGACACCCAGCCAGCCAAGCCAGCCAAGACACCCAGCCAGCCAAGCCAGTCAGCAGCTCAGCCAGCCAAGCCAGCCAAGCCACCCAGGCAGCCAAGCCAGCCAGCCACCCAGCCAGCCAAACCAGCCAAGCAATCCAGCCAGCCAAGCCGGCCAAGACACCCAGCCAGCCAAGCCAGCCAAGCCACCCAGCCAGCCAGCCACCTAAGCCATCCAGGCAGCCAGCCAAGCCAGCCAAGCCAGCTAAGCGAGCCAGGAAGCCAAAACAGCCAAGCCACCCAGGACACCCAGCCAGTCAAGCAAGCCAAGCCACCCAGCCACCCAAGCCAGCCAAGCCAGCCAAGCCCCCCAGCCACCCAGTCAGCCAAGCCAGCCATGCCAGCCAGCCAGACAAGACAGCCAGCCAGCCAAGCCAGCCAAGCCCCCCAGCCACCCAGTCAGCCAAGCCAGCCATGCCAGCCAGCGAGACAAGACAGCCAGCCAGCCAAGCCAGCCAAGCCACCCAGCCAGGCAAGCCAGCCAAGCCACCCAGACGGCCAGCCACCCAGGCAGCCAAGCCAGCCAAGCCACGCAGCCAGCCAAACCACCCAGCCAGCCAAGCCCGCCAGCCACCCAGTCAGCCAAACCAGCCATGCCAGCCAGCCAGACAAGCCAGCCAGCCAGCCAAGCCAGCCAAGCCACCGAGCCAGCCAAGCGAGCCAGCCATGCTAGCCAAGCCAGCCAGCCAGCCAAGCCAGCCAAGCCAGCCAGCCATGTAAGCCAGCCAAGCCAGCCAAGCCAGCCAAGCCAGCCAAGCCTGCCAGCCAGCCAAGGTAGCCAAGCCAGCCAGCCAGCCAAGCCAGCCAAGCCAGCCAGCCAGCCAATCCAGCCAAGCCACCCAGCCACCCAAGCCAGCCAAGCCAGCCAAGCCAGCCAAGCCACCCGGCCAGCCAAGCCAGCCAAGCCACCCAGCCAGCCAAGCCAGCCAAGCCAGCCAAGCTAGGCAGCCAGGCAAGTCAGCCAGCCACCCAGCCAGCCAAGCCAGCCAGGCACCCAGTCAGCCAAGCCAGCCAAGCCAGCCAATCCAGCCAAGACAGCCAGCCAGCCAAGGCAGCCAAGCCACCCAGCCAAGCGATGCAAGCCAGCCAGCCAGCCAAGCCAGCCAAGCCTGCCAGCCAGCCAAGCCAGCCAAGCCACCCAGCCAGCCAATCCAGCCAAGCCACCCAGCCACCCAAGCCAGCCAAGCCAGCCAAGCCACCCAGCCAGCCAAGCCAACCAAGCCAGCCAGCCCAGCCACCCAGCCAGCCAAGCCAGCCGTGTCAGCCAGCCAGCCAAGCCAGCCAGCCACCCAGGCAGCCAAGCCAGCCAGCCACCCAGGCAGCCAAGCCAGCCAGCCAGCCAAGCCGGCCAAGTCACTCAGCCAGCCAAGCTGGCCAAGCCACCCAAAGAGTCAAGCCAGTGAAGCCAGCCAAGCCAGTCAGCCAGCCAAGCCAACCAAGCCAGCCAGCCAGCCAAGCCACCCAGCCAGCCAAGCCAGCCAGGCACCCAGTCAGCCAAGCCAGCCAAGACAGCCAATCCAGCCAAGACAGCCAGCCAGCCGAGGCAGCCAAGCCACCCAGCCAAGCGATGCAAGCCAGCCAGCCAGCCAAGCCAGCCAAGCCTGCCAGCCAGCCAAGCCAGCCAAGCCACCCAGCCAGCCAATCCAGCCAAGCCACCCAGCCACCCAAGCCAGCCAAGCCAGCCAAGCCACCCAGCCAGCCAAGCCAACCAAGCCAGCCAGCCAGCCAAGCCACCCAGCCAGCCAAGCCAGCCAGCCACCCAGCCAGCCAAGCCAGCCAGCCACCCAGGCAGCCAAGCCAGCCAGCCACCCAGGCAGCCAAGCCAGCCAGCCAGCCAAGCCGGCCAAGCCACCCAGCCAGCCAAGCCGGCCAAGTCACTCAGCCAGCCAAGCTGGCCAAGCCACCCAAAGAGTCAAGCCAGTGAAGCCAGCCAAGCCAGTCAGCCAGCCAAGCCAACCAAGCCAGCCAGCCAGCCAAGCCACCCAGACAGCCAAGCAAGCAAAGCCAGCCAGTCATCCAAGACAAGCCAGCCAGCCATCCAAGCCAGCCAAGCCAGCCAAATCAGAGAGCCCGCCAAGCCAGCCAAGCCAGCCAAGCCACCAAGCCAGCCAAGCCGGCCAAGCCAGCCAAGCCAGCCAAGCCAGCCGTGCCAGCCAAGCAAGCCGTGCCAGCCAGCCAGCCAAGCCAGCCAGCCACCCAGGCAACCAAGCCAGCCAGCCACCCAGACAGCCAAGCCATCCAGCCAGCCAAGCCGGCCAAGCCACCCAGCCACCCAAGCCGGCCAAGTCACTCAGCCAGCCAAGCTGGCCAAGCCACCCAAAGAGTCAAGCCAGTGAAGCCAGCCAAGCCAGTCAGCCAGCCAAGCCAACCAAGCCAGCCAGCCAGCCAAGCCACCCAGACAGCCAAGCAAGCCAAGCCAGCCAGCCAGACAAGACAGCCAAGCCAGCCAGCCAGACAAGACAGCCAAGCCAGCCAAGCCCGCCAACCCAGCCAAGCCAGCCAAGCCAGCCAAGCCACCAAGCCAGCCAAGCCAGCCAAGCCAGGCAAGCCAGCCAAGCCAGGCAAGCCAGCCAAGCCAGCCAGCCTGCCAAGCCAGGAAAGCCACCCAGCTAGCCAAGCCAGCCAAGCTACCCAGCCAGCCAAGCCAACCAAGCCAGCCAGCCACCCAAGCCCCCAGCCACCCAGTCAGCCAAGCCATGCCAGCCAGCCAGACAAGACAGCCAGCCAGCCAAGCCAGCCAAGCCACCCAGCCAGGCAAGCCAGCCAAGCCACGCAGACAGCCAGCCACCCAGCCAGCCAAGCCAGCCAAGCCACGCAGCCAGCCAAACCACCCAGCCAGCCAAGCCAGCCATGCCAGCCAGCCAGAAAAGCCAGCCAGCCAGCCAAGCCAGCCAAGCCACCCAGCAGGCCAAGCCAACCAAGCCAGCCAGCCACCCAACCCCGCCAGCCACCCAGTCAGCCAAGCCAGCCATGCCAGCCAGCCAGCCGGCCAAGCCAGCAAGCCACCTAGCCAGCCAGCGAGCCAAGCCAGCCAAGCCAGCCAAGGAAGAAGGACAGCGAAGCCAGCCAAGCCACCCAGCCAGCCAAGACAGCCAAGCCACCCAGCCAGCCAAGCCTGCCAAGCCAGCCAAGCCAGCCAAGCCGGCCAGCCGGCCAAGACAGCCTGCCAAGCCGGCCAAGCCACCCAGCCAGCCCAGCCAGCCAGCCACCCAGCCAGCCAAGCCAGCCAGCCACCCAGCCGGCCAAACCAGCCAAGCAATCCAGCCAGCCAAGCCAGCCAAGACACCCAGCCAGCCAAGCCAGCCAAGCCACCCAGCCAGCCAGCCACCTAAGCCATCCAGCCAGCCGGCCAAGCCAGCCAAGCCAGCTAAGCGAGCCAGCCAGCCAAAACAGCCAAGCCACCCAGGACACCCAGCCAGTCAAGCAAGCCAAGCCACCCAGCCACCCAAGCCAGCCAAGCCAGCCAAGCCCCCCAGCCACCCAGTCAGCCAAGCCAGCCATGCCAGCCAGCCAGACAAGACAGCCAGCCAGCCAAGCCAGCCAAGCCACCCAGCCAGGCAAGCCAGCCAAGCCACCCAGACAGCCAGCCACCCAGCCAGCCAAGCCAGCCAAGCCACGCAGCCAGCCAAACCACCCAGCCAGCCAAGCCAGCCAGGCACACAGTCAGCCAAGCCAGCCAAGCTAGCCAATCCAGCCAAGACAGCCAGCCAGCCAAGGCAGCCAAGCCACCCAGCCAAGCGATGCAAGCCAGCCAGCCAGCCAAGCCAGCCAAGCCAGCCAGCCAGCCAAGCCAGCCAAGCCAGCCAGCGAGCCCAGCCAGCCCAGCCAGTCAGCCAGCCAAACCAGCCCGCCAGCCAAGGAAGCCAGCCACCCAGCGAAGCCAGCCACCCAGCGAAGCCAGCCACCCAGCCAAGCCAGCCAAGAGAGCCAAGCCAGCCAGCGAAACTGGACAAGCCAGCCAAGCATGTCAGCCAAGCCAGCAAAGCCGCCACCCAGCAAAGCCAGCCAAGCCAGCCAACCAGCCAGACAGCCCAGCCAGCCAGCCAGCCCAGGCAGCTACGCCAGACAAGCCAGCCAAGCCAGCAAAGACAGCCAGCCAGCCAAGACGGCCAAGCCAGCCAAGCCAGCAAAGACAGCCAGCCAGCCAAGACGGCCAAGCCAGCCAGCCAGCCAAGCAACCCATGCCAGCCAGCCAACCAAGAACAGCCAAGCCAGCCAGCCAGCCAACCCAGACAAGCCAGCCAAGCCAGCCAGCCAGCCAACCCAGCCAAGTCAGCCAAGCCTGCCAGCCAGCCAAGCCAGCCAAGCCAGCCAAGCCACCCAAGCCAGCCAGCCAAGCCGGCCAAGCCTGCCAGTCGGCCAAGCCACCCAAGCCAGCCAAGCCAGCCAGCCAGCCAAGCCAGCCAAGCCACCCAGCCGGCCAAGCCAGCGAAGCCACCCAGACAGCCAAGCCAGTCAAGCCACCCAGCCAGCCAAGCCGGCCAAGCCACCCAGCCAGCCAAGCCACCCAAGACACCCAGCCAGACAAGCTGGTCAAGCCACTCAGCCAGCCAAGCCAGCCAGCCAAGCCACTCAGCCACTCAAGCTGGCCAAGCCACCCAAACAGTCAAGCCAGAGAAGCCAGCGAAGGCAGTTAGCTGGCCAAACCAGCCAAGCCAGCCACCCAAGCCAGCCAGACAGCCAAGCAAGACAAGCCAGCCAGCCATCCAAGCCAAGCCAGCCAGCCAGCCAACCCAGCCAAGCCACCCATCCAGCCAAGCCAGCTAGCCAGCCAAGCCAGCTAAGCAAGCCAAGCCAGCCAGCCACCCAAGCCAGCCAAGCCAGCCAGCCTGCCAGGCCAGCCAAGCCACCCAGCCAGCCAAGCCTGAAAAGACACCCAGCAACCCAAGACAGCCAGGACACCCAGCTAGCCAAGCCAGCCAAGACACCCAGCCAGCCAAGCCAGCCAAGACACCCAGCCAGCCAAGCCAGTCAGCAGCTCAGCCAGCCAAGCCAGCCAAGCCACCCAGGCAGCCAAGCCAGCCAGCCACCCAGCCAGCCAAACCAGCCAAGCAATCCAGCCAGCCAAGCCGGCCAAGACACCCAGCCAGCCAAGCCAGCCAAGCCACCCAGCCAGCCAGCCACCTAAGCCATCCAGGCAGCCAGCCAAGCCAGCCAAGCCAGCTAAGCGAGCCAGGAAGCCAAAACAGCCAAGCCACCCAGGACACCCAGCCAGTCAAGCAAGCCAAGCCACCCAGCCACCCAAGCCAGCCAAGCCAGCCAAGCCCCCCAGCCACCCAGTCAGCCAAGCCAGCCATGCCAGCCAGCCAGACAAGACAGCCAGCCAGCCAAGCCAGCCAAGCCCCCCAGCCACCCAGTCAGCCAAGCCAGCCATGCCAGCCAGCGAGACAAGACAGCCAGCCAGCCAAGCCAGCCAAGCCACCCAGCCAGGCAAGCCAGCCAAGCCACCCAGACGGCCAGCCACCCAGGCAGCCAAGCCAGCCAAGCCACGCAGCCAGCCAAACCACCCAGCCAGCCAAGCCCGCCAGCCACCCAGTCAGCCAAACCAGCCATGCCAGCCAGCCAGACAAGCCAGCCAGCCAGCCAAGCCAGCCAAGCCACCGAGCCAGCCAAGCGAGCCAGCCATGCTAGCCAAGCCAGCCAGCCAGCCAAGCCAGCCAAGCCAGCCAGCCATGTAAGCCAGCCAAGCCAGCCAAGCCAGCCAAGCCAGCCAAGCCTGCCAGCCAGCCAAGGTAGCCAAGCCAGCCAGCCAGCCAAGCCAGCCAAGCCAGCCAGCCAGCCAATCCAGCCAAGCCACCCAGCCACCCAAGCCAGCCAAGCCAGCCAAGCCAGCCAAGCCACCCGGCCAGCCAAGCCAGCCAAGCCACCCAGCCAGCCAAGCCAGCCAAGCCAGCCAAGCTAGGCAGCCAGGCAAGTCAGCCAGCCACCCAGCCAGCCAAGCCAGCCAGGCACCCAGTCAGCCAAGCCAGCCAAGCCAGCCAATCCAGCCAAGACAGCCAGCCAGCCAAGGCAGCCAAGCCACCCAGCCAAGCGATGCAAGCCAGCCAGCCAGCCAAGCCAGCCAAGCCTGCCAGCCAGCCAAGCCAGCCAAGCCACCCAGCCAGCCAATCCAGCCAAGCCACCCAGCCACCCAAGCCAGCCAAGCCAGCCAAGCCACCCAGCCAGCCAAGCCAACCAAGCCAGCCAGCCCAGCCACCCAGCCAGCCAAGCCAGCCGTGTCAGCCAGCCAGCCAAGCCAGCCAGCCACCCAGGCAGCCAAGCCAGCCAGCCACCCAGGCAGCCAAGCCAGCCAGCCAGCCAAGCCGGCCAAGCCACCCAGCCAGCCAAGCCGGCCAAGTCACTCAGCCAGCCAAGCTGGCCAAGCCACCCAAAGAGTCAAGCCAGTGAAGCCAGCCAAGCCAGTCAGCCAGCCAAGCCAACCAAGCCAGCCAGCCAGCCAAGCCACCCAGCCAGCCAAGCCAGCCAGGCACCCAGTCAGCCAAGCCAGCCAAGACAGCCAATCCAGCCAAGACAGCCAGCCAGCCGAGGCAGCCAAGCCACCCAGCCAAGCGATGCAAGCCAGCCAGCCAGCCAAGCCAGCCAAGCCTGCCAGCCAGCCAAGCCAGCCAAGCCACCCAGCCAGCCAATCCAGCCAAGCCACCCAGCCACCCAAGCCAGCCAAGCCAGCCAAGCCACCCAGCCAGCCAAGCCAACCAAGCCAGCCAGCCAGCCAAGCCACCCAGCCAGCCAAGCCAGCCAGCCACCCAGCCAGCCAAGCCAGCCAGCCACCCAGGCAGCCAAGCCAGCCAGCCACCCAGGCAGCCAAGCCAGCCAGCCAGCCAAGCCGGCCAAGCCACCCAGCCAGCCAAGCCGGCCAAGTCACTCAGCCAGCCAAGCTGGCCAAGCCACCCAAAGAGTCAAGCCAGTGAAGCCAGCCAAGCCAGTCAGCCAGCCAAGCCAACCAAGCCAGCCAGCCAGCCAAGCCACCCAGACAGCCAAGCAAGCAAAGCCAGCCAGTCATCCAAGACAAGCCAGCCAGCCATCCAAGCCAGCCAAGCCAGCCAAATCAGAGAGCCCGCCAAGCCAGCCAAGCCAGCCAAGCCACCAAGCCAGCCAAGCCGGCCAAGCCAGCCAAGCCAGCCAAGCCAGCCGTGCCAGCCAAGCAAGCCGTGCCAGCCAGCCAGCCAAGCCAGCCAGCCACCCAGGCAACCAAGCCAGCCAGCCACCCAGACAGCCAAGCCATCCAGCCAGCCAAGCCGGCCAAGCCACCCAGCCACCCAAGCCGGCCAAGTCACTCAGCCAGCCAAGCTGGCCAAGCCACCCAAAGAGTCAAGCCAGTGAAGCCAGCCAAGCCAGTCAGCCAGCCAAGCCAACCAAGCCAGCCAGCCAGCCAAGCCACCCAGACAGCCAAGCAAGCCAAGCCAGCCAGCCAGACAAGACAGCCAAGCCAGCCAGCCAGACAAGACAGCCAAGCCAGCCAAGCCCGCCAACCCAGCCAAGCCAGCCAAGCCAGCCAAGCCACCAAGCCAGCCAAGCCAGCCAAGCCAGGCAAGCCAGCCAAGCCAGGCAAGCCAGCCAAGCCAGCCAGCCTGCCAAGCCAGGAAAGCCACCCAGCTAGCCAAGCCAGCCAAGCTACCCAGCCAGCCAAGCCAACCAAGCCAGCCAGCCACCCAAGCCCCCAGCCACCCAGTCAGCCAAGCCATGCCAGCCAGCCAGACAAGACAGCCAGCCAGCCAAGCCAGCCAAGCCACCCAGCCAGGCAAGCCAGCCAAGCCACGCAGACAGCCAGCCACCCAGCCAGCCAAGCCAGCCAAGCCACGCAGCCAGCCAAACCACCCAGCCAGCCAAGCCAGCCATGCCAGCCAGCCAGAAAAGCCAGCCAGCCAGCCAAGCCAGCCAAGCCACCCAGCAGGCCAAGCCAACCAAGCCAGCCAGCCACCCAACCCCGCCAGCCACCCAGTCAGCCAAGCCAGCCATGCCAGCCAGCCAGCCGGCCAAGCCAGCAAGCCACCTAGCCAGCCAGCGAGCCAAGCCAGCCAAGCCAGCCAAGGAAGAAGGACAGCGAAGCCAGCCAAGCCACCCAGCCAGCCAAGACAGCCAAGCCACCCAGCCAGCCAAGCCTGCCAAGCCAGCCAAGCCAGCCAAGCCAGCCAGCCGGCCAAGACAGCCTGCCAAGCCGGCCAAGCCACCCAGCCAGCCCAGCCAGCCAGCCACCCAGCCAGCCAAGCCAGCCAGCCACCCAGCCGGCCAAACCAGCCAAGCAATCCAGCCAGCCAAGCCAGCCAAGACACCCAGCCAGCCAAGCCAGCCAAGCCACCCAGCCAGCCAGCCACCTAAGCCATCCAGCCAGCCGGCCAAGCCAGCCAAGCCAGCTAAGCGAGCCAGCCAGCCAAAACAGCCAAGCCACCCAGGACACCCAGCCAGTCAAGCAAGCCAAGCCACCCAGCCACCCAAGCCAGCCAAGCCAGCCAAGCCCCCCAGCCACCCAGTCAGCCAAGCCAGCCATGCCAGCCAGCCAGACAAGACAGCCAGCCAGCCAAGCCAGCCAAGCCACCCAGCCAGGCAAGCCAGCCAAGCCACCCAGACAGCCAGCCACCCAGCCAGCCAAGCCAGCCAAGCCACGCAGCCAGCCAAACCACCCAGCCAGCCAAGCCAGCCAGGCACACAGTCAGCCAAGCCAGCCAAGCTAGCCAATCCAGCCAAGACAGCCAGCCAGCCAAGGCAGCCAAGCCACCCAGCCAAGCGATGCAAGCCAGCCAGCCAGCCAAGCCAGCCAAGCCAGCCAGCCAGCCAAGCCAGCCAAGCCAGCCAGCGAGCCCAGCCAGCCCAGCCAGTCAGCCAGCCAAACCAGCCCGCCAGCCAAGGAAGCCAGCCACCCAGCGAAGCCAGCCACCCAGCGAAGCCAGCCACCCAGCCAAGCCAGCCAAGAGAGCCAAGCCAGCCAGCGAAACTGGACAAGCCAGCCAAGCATGTCAGCCAAGCCAGCAAAGCCGCCACCCAGCAAAGCCAGCCAAGCCAGCCAACCAGCCAGACAGCCCAGCCAGCCAGCCAGCCCAGGCAGCTACGCCAGACAAGCCAGCCAAGCCAGCAAAGACAGCCAGCCAGCCAAGACGGCCAAGCCAGCCAAGCCAGCAAAGACAGCCAGCCAGCCAAGACGGCCAAGCCAGCCAGCCAGCCAAGCAACCCATGCCAGCCAGCCAACCAAGAACAGCCAAGCCAGCCAGCCAGCCAACCCAGACAAGCCAGCCAAGCCAGCCAGCCAGCCAACCCAGCCAAGTCAGCCAAGCCTGCCAGCCAGCCAAGCCAGCCAAGCCAGCCAAGCCACCCAAGCCAGCCAGCCAAGCCGGCCAAGCCTGCCAGTCGGCCAAGCCACCCAAGCCAGCCAAGCCAGCCAGCCAGCCAAGCCAGCCAAGCCACCCAGCCGGCCAAGCCAGCGAAGCCACCCAGACAGCCAAGCCAGTCAAGCCACCCAGCCAGCCAAGCCGGCCAAGCCACCCAGCCAGCCAAGCCACCCAAGACACCCAGCCAGACAAGCTGGTCAAGCCACTCAGCCAGCCAAGCCAGCCAGCCAAGCCACTCAGCCACTCAAGCTGGCCAAGCCACCCAAACAGTCAAGCCAGAGAAGCCAGCGAAGGCAGTTAGCTGGCCAAACCAGCCAAGCCAGCCACCCAAGCCAGCCAGACAGCCAAGCAAGACAAGCCAGCCAGCCATCCAAGCCAAGCCAGCCAGCCAGCCAACCCAGCCAAGCCACCCATCCAGCCAAGCCAGCTAGCCAGCCAAGCCAGCTAAGCAAGCCAAGCCAGCCAGCCACCCAAGCCAGCCAAGCCAGCCAGCCTGCCAGGCCAGCCAAGCCACCCAGCCAGCCAAGCCTGAAAAGACACCCAGCAACCCAAGACAGCCAGGACACCCAGCTAGCCAAGCCAGCCAAGACACCCAGCCAGCCAAGCCAGCCAAGACACCCAGCCAGCCAAGCCAGTCAGCAGCTCAGCCAGCCAAGCCAGCCAAGCCACCCAGGCAGCCAAGCCAGCCAGCCACCCAGCCAGCCAAACCAGCCAAGCAATCCAGCCAGCCAAGCCGGCCAAGACACCCAGCCAGCCAAGCCAGCCAAGCCACCCAGCCAGCCAGCCACCTAAGCCATCCAGGCAGCCAGCCAAGCCAGCCAAGCCAGCTAAGCGAGCCAGGAAGCCAAAACAGCCAAGCCACCCAGGACACCCAGCCAGTCAAGCAAGCCAAGCCACCCAGCCACCCAAGCCAGCCAAGCCAGCCAAGCCCCCCAGCCACCCAGTCAGCCAAGCCAGCCATGCCAGCCAGCCAGACAAGACAGCCAGCCAGCCAAGCCAGCCAAGCCCCCCAGCCACCCAGTCAGCCAAGCCAGCCATGCCAGCCAGCGAGACAAGACAGCCAGCCAGCCAAGCCAGCCAAGCCACCCAGCCAGGCAAGCCAGCCAAGCCACCCAGACGGCCAGCCACCCAGGCAGCCAAGCCAGCCAAGCCACGCAGCCAGCCAAACCACCCAGCCAGCCAAGCCCGCCAGCCACCCAGTCAGCCAAACCAGCCATGCCAGCCAGCCAGACAAGCCAGCCAGCCAGCCAAGCCAGCCAAGCCACCGAGCCAGCCAAGCGAGCCAGCCATGCTAGCCAAGCCAGCCAGCCAGCCAAGCCAGCCAAGCCAGCCAGCCATGTAAGCCAGCCAAGCCAGCCAAGCCAGCCAAGCCTGCCAGCCAGCCAAGGTAGCCAAGCCAGCCAGCCAGCCAAGCCAGCCAAGCCAGCCAGCCAGCCAATCCAGCCAAGCCACCCAGCCACCCAAGCCAGCCAAGCCAGCCAAGCCAGCCAAGCCACCCGGCCAGCCAAGCCAGCCAAGCCACCCAGCCAGCCAAGCCAGCCAAGCCAGCCAAGCCAGCCAGCCAGCCAAGCCAGCCGGCCAGCCAAGCCATGCCAGCCAGCCAAGCCATCCAAGCCACCAAGCCATCCAATCCAGCTAAGCCAGCCAAGCCACCCAGCCACCCAGCCAGCCAAACCAGCCAAGCCACCCAGCCAGCCAAACCAGCCAAGCGATCCAGCCAGCCAAGCCATCCAGGCCACCCAGGCTGCCAAGCCATCCAGGCCACCCAGCCTGCCAAGCCAGCCAAGCCACCCAGCCAGCCAAGGCAACCAAGCCAGCCAAGCCACCAAGCCAGCCAAGCCAGCTAAGCCAGCCAAGCCACCCAGCCACCCAGCCAGCCAGCCAGCCAAGCCACCCAAGTCTGCCAAGCCAGCCAAGCCACCCAGCCAGCCAAGCCAGCCAAGACAGCCAGCCAGCGAAGCCATCCAAGCCAGCCAGCCTCCCAAGCCAGCGAAGCCAGCCAAGCCGGCCAGCCACCTAAGCCAGCCAAGCCAGCCAGCCAGCGAAGCAAGCCAGCCAGCCATCCAGCCAAGCCAGCCAAGCCAGCCAAGCCAGCCAAGCCAGCCAGCCGGCCAAGCCAGCCAAGCCTCCCAGCCTGCCAAGCCAGCCAAGCCACCCAGCCAGCCAAGCCACCCAAGCCAGCCAGCCAGCCAAGCCGGCCAAACCAGGCAAGCCAGCCAATCCAGCCAAGCCTGCCAGACAGCCAAGCCAGCCAAGCCAGCCAAGCCACCCAGCCACCCAGCCAGCCAGCCAGCCAAGCCACCCAAGCCAGCCAGCCAGCCAAGCCGGCCAAACCAGGCAAGCCAGCCAATCCAGCCAAGCCTGCCAGACAGCCAAGCCAGCCAAGCCACCCGGCCAGCCAAGCCAGCCAAGCCACCCAGCCAGCCAAGCCAGCCAAGCCAGCCAAGCCAGGCAGCCAGGCAAGTCAGCCAGCCACCCAGCCAGCCAAGCCAGCCAGGCACCCAGTCAGCCAAGCCAGCCAAGCTAGCCAATCCAGCCAAGACAGCCAGCCAGCCAAGGCAGCCAAGCCACCCAGCCAAGCGATGCAAGCCAGCCAGCCAGCCAAGCCAGCCAAGCCAGCCAGCCAGCCAAGCCAGCCAAGCCAGCCAGCGAGCCCAGCCAGCCCAGCCAGTCAGCCAGCCAAACCAGCCCGCCAGCCAAGGAAGCCAGCCACCCAGCGAAGCCAGCCACCCAGCGAAGCCAGCCACCCAGCCAAGCCAGCCAAGAGAGCCAAGCCAGCCAGCGAAACTGGACAAGCCAGCCAAGCATGTCAGCCAAGCCAGCAAAGCCGCCACCCAGCAAAGCCAGCCAAGCCAGCCAACCAGCCAGACAGCCCAGCCAGCCAGCCAGCCCAGGCAGCTACGCCAGACAAGCCAGCCAAGCCAGCAAAGACAGCCAGCCAGCCAAGACGGCCAAGCCAGCCAAGCCAGCAAAGACAGCCAGCCAGCCAAGACGGCCAAGCCAGCCAGCCAGCCAAGCAACCCATGCCAGCCAGCCAACCAAGAACAGCCAAGCCAGCCAGCCAGCCAACCCAGACAAGCCAGCCAAGCCAGCCAGCCAGCCAACCCAGCCAAGTCAGCCAAGCCTGCCAGCCAGCCAAGCCAGCCAAGCCAGCCAAGCCACCCAAGCCAGCCAGCCAAGCCGGCCAAGCCTGCCAGTCGGCCAAGCCACCCAAGCCAGCCAAGCCAGCCAGCCAGCCAAGCCAGCCAAGCCACCCAGCCGGCCAAGCCAGCGAAGCCACCCAGACAGCCAAGCCAGTCAAGCCACCCAGCCAGCCAAGCCGGCCAAGCCACCCAGCCAGCCAAGCCACCCAAGACACCCAGCCAGACAAGCTGGTCAAGCCACTCAGCCAGCCAAGCCAGCCAGCCAAGCCACTCAGCCACTCAAGCTGGCCAAGCCACCCAAACAGTCAAGCCAGAGAAGCCAGCGAAGGCAGTTAGCTGGCCAAACCAGCCAAGCCAGCCACCCAAGCCAGCCAGACAGCCAAGCAAGACAAGCCAGCCAGCCATCCAAGCCAAGCCAGCCAGCCAGCCAACCCAGCCAAGCCACCCATCCAGCCAAGCCAGCTAGCCAGCCAAGCCAGCTAAGCAAGCCAAGCCAGCCAGCCACCCAAGCCAGCCAAGCCAGCCAGCCTGCCAGGCCAGCCAAGCCACCCAGCCAGCCAAGCCTGAAAAGACACCCAGCAACCCAAGACAGCCAGGACACCCAGCTAGCCAAGCCAGCCAAGACACCCAGCCAGCCAAGCCAGCCAAGACACCCAGCCAGCCAAGCCAGTCAGCAGCTCAGCCAGCCAAGCCAGCCAAGCCACCCAGGCAGCCAAGCCAGCCAGCCACCCAGCCAGCCAAACCAGCCAAGCAATCCAGCCAGCCAAGCCGGCCAAGACACCCAGCCAGCCAAGCCAGCCAAGCCACCCAGCCAGCCAGCCACCTAAGCCATCCAGGCAGCCAGCCAAGCCAGCCAAGCCAGCTAAGCGAGCCAGGAAGCCAAAACAGCCAAGCCACCCAGGACACCCAGCCAGTCAAGCAAGCCAAGCCACCCAGCCACCCAAGCCAGCCAAGCCAGCCAAGCCCCCCAGCCACCCAGTCAGCCAAGCCAGCCATGCCAGCCAGCCAGACAAGACAGCCAGCCAGCCAAGCCAGCCAAGCCCCCCAGCCACCCAGTCAGCCAAGCCAGCCATGCCAGCCAGCGAGACAAGACAGCCAGCCAGCCAAGCCAGCCAAGCCACCCAGCCAGGCAAGCCAGCCAAGCCACCCAGACGGCCAGCCACCCAGGCAGCCAAGCCAGCCAAGCCACGCAGCCAGCCAAACCACCCAGCCAGCCAAGCCCGCCAGCCACCCAGTCAGCCAAACCAGCCATGCCAGCCAGCCAGACAAGCCAGCCAGCCAGCCAAGCCAGCCAAGCCACCGAGCCAGCCAAGCGAGCCAGCCATGCTAGCCAAGCCAGCCAGCCAGCCAAGCCAGCCAAGCCAGCCAGCCATGTAAGCCAGCCAAGCCAGCCAAGCCAGCCAAGCCAGCCAAGCCTGCCAGCCAGCCAAGGTAGCCAAGCCAGCCAGCCAGCCAAGCCAGCCAAGCCAGCCAGCCAGCCAATCCAGCCAAGCCACCCAGCCACCCAAGCCAGCCAAGCCAGCCAAGCCAGCCAAGCCACCCGGCCAGCCAAGCCAGCCAAGCCACCCAGCCAGCCAAGCCAGCCAAGCCAGCCAAGCTAGGCAGCCAGGCAAGTCAGCCAGCCACCCAGCCAGCCAAGCCAGCCAGGCACCCAGTCAGCCAAGCCAGCCAAGCCAGCCAATCCAGCCAAGACAGCCAGCCAGCCAAGGCAGCCAAGCCACCCAGCCAAGCGATGCAAGCCAGCCAGCCAGCCAAGCCAGCCAAGCCTGCCAGCCAGCCAAGCCAGCCAAGCCACCCAGCCAGCCAATCCAGCCAAGCCACCCAGCCACCCAAGCCAGCCAAGCCAGCCAAGCCACCCAGCCAGCCAAGCCAACCAAGCCAGCCAGCCCAGCCACCCAGCCAGCCAAGCCAGCCGTGTCAGCCAGCCAGCCAAGCCAGCCAGCCACCCAGGCAGCCAAGCCAGCCAGCCACCCAGGCAGCCAAGCCAGCCAGCCAGCCAAGCCGGCCAAGTCACTCAGCCAGCCAAGCTGGCCAAGCCACCCAAAGAGTCAAGCCAGTGAAGCCAGCCAAGCCAGTCAGCCAGCCAAGCCAACCAAGCCAGCCAGCCAGCCAAGCCACCCAGCCAGCCAAGCCAGCCAGGCACCCAGTCAGCCAAGCCAGCCAAGACAGCCAATCCAGCCAAGACAGCCAGCCAGCCGAGGCAGCCAAGCCACCCAGCCAAGCGATGCAAGCCAGCCAGCCAGCCAAGCCAGCCAAGCCTGCCAGCCAGCCAAGCCAGCCAAGCCACCCAGCCAGCCAATCCAGCCAAGCCACCCAGCCACCCAAGCCAGCCAAGCCAGCCAAGCCACCCAGCCAGCCAAGCCAACCAAGCCAGCCAGCCAGCCAAGCCACCCAGCCAGCCAAGCCAGCCAGCCACCCAGCCAGCCAAGCCAGCCAGCCACCCAGGCAGCCAAGCCAGCCAGCCACCCAGGCAGCCAAGCCAGCCAGCCAGCCAAGCCGGCCAAGCCACCCAGCCAGCCAAGCCGGCCAAGTCACTCAGCCAGCCAAGCTGGCCAAGCCACCCAAAGAGTCAAGCCAGTGAAGCCAGCCAAGCCAGTCAGCCAGCCAAGCCAACCAAGCCAGCCAGCCAGCCAAGCCACCCAGACAGCCAAGCAAGCCAAGCCAGCCAGCCAGACAAGACAGCCAAGCCAGCCAGCCAGACAAGACAGCCAAGCCACCAAGCCAGCCAAGCCAGCCAAGCCAGGCAAGCCAGCCAAGCCAGGCAAGCCAGCCAAGCCAGCCAGCCTGCCAAGCCAGGAAAGCCACCCAGCTAGCCAAGCCAGCCAAGCTACCCAGCCAGCCAAGCCAGCCAAGCCACCCAGCCAGCCAAGGCAACCAAGCCAGCCAAGCCACCAAGCCAGCCAAGCCGGCCAAGCCAGCCAAGCCAGCCAAGCCAACCAAGCCAGCCAGCCAGCCAAGCCACCCAGACAGCCAAGCAAGCCAAGCCAGCCAGCCAGACAAGACAGCCAAGCCAGCCAGACAGACAAGACAGCCAAGCCACCAAGCCAGCCAAGCCAGCCAAGCCGTCCAGCCACCTAAGCCAGCCAAGCCAGCCAGCCAGCGAAGCAAGCCAGCCAGCCATCCAGCCAAGCCAGCCAAGCCAGCCAAGCCACCCAGCCACCCAGCCAGCCAAACCAGCCAAGCGACCCAGCCAGCCAAGCCAGCCAAGCCACCCAGCCAGCCAAGCCAGCCAAGCCACCCAGACAGCCAGCCAGCAAAGCCAGCCAAGCCAGCCAAGCCAGCCAAGCCACCAAGCCAGCCAAGCCAGCTAAGCCAGCCAAGCCACCCAGCCACCCAGCCAGCCAAACCAGCCAAGCGACCCAGCCAGCCAAGCCAGCCAAGCGACCCAGCCAGCCAAGCCAGCCAAGCCACCCAGCCAGCCAAGCCACCCAAGCCACCCAGCCTGCCAAGCCAGCCAAGCCACCCAGCCAGCCAAGCCACCCAGCCAGCCAGCCAGCCAAGCCAGGCAATCCAGCCAGCCAAGCCAGCCAAGCCACCCAGCCAGCCAAGGGAGCCAAGCCACCCAGCCAGCCAAGGCTGCCAAGCCAGCCAAGCCAGCCTAGCCAGCCAGTCAGCCAAGCCAGCCAGCCAAGCCAACCAGCCAGCCAAGCCAGCCAATCCACCCAGCCAGCCAAGCCAGCCAGGCAATCCAGCCAGTCAGGCCTGTGAAGCCAGCCAAGCCAGACGGCCAGCCAAGCCAGCCAATCCACCCAGCCAGCCAAGCCAGCCAGGCCACCCAGCCAGTCAGGCCTGTGAAGCCAGCCAAGCCAGACGGCCAGCCAAGCCTGCCAAGCCAGCCAGCCAACCAAGCCAGCCAGCCAGCTAAGCCAGCCAAGCCAGGCAAGCCAGCCGAGCCAGCGAAGCCAGCCAGCCAGCCAAGCCATCCAAGCCACCCAGCCTGCCAAGCCAGCCAAGCCACCCAGCCAGCCAAGCCACCTAAGCCACCCAAGCCACCCAGCCAGCCAAGCCACCCAGCCACCCAGTCAGCCAAGCCAGCCATGCCAGCCAGCCAAGCCAGCCAAGCCAGCCATTCAGCCAAGCCAGCCAGCCAAGCCAACCAGCCAGCCAAGCCAGCCAATCCACCCAGCCAGCCAAGCCAGCCAGGCCACCCAGCCAGTCAGGCCTGTGAAGCCAGCCAAGCCAGACGGCCAGCCAAGCCTGCCAAGCCAGCAGGCCAGCCAAGCCAGCCAGCCAAGCCAGCCAGACAACCAAGTAAGCCAAGCCAGCCAGGCATCCAAGCCACCCAAGCCAGCCAGCTAGGCAAGCCACCCAAGCCAGCCAAGCCAGCCAGCCTGCCAATCCAGCCAAGCCAACCAAGCCAGCCAAGCCAGCCAAGCCACCAAGCCAGCCAAGCCAGCTAAGCCAGCCAAGCCACCCAGCCACCCAGCCAGCCAAACCAGCCAAGCGACCCAGCCAGCCAAGCCAGCCAAGCCACCCAGCCAGCCAAGCCAGCCAGCCACCCAGCCAGCCACCCAGCCAGCCAAACCAGCCAAGCGATACAGCCAGCCAAGCCATCCAGGCCACCCAGGCTGCCAAGCCATCCAGGCCACCCAGCCTGCCAAGCCAGCCAAGCCACCCAGCCAGCCAAGCCACCTAAGCCACCCAGCCAGCCAAACCCGCCAGCCACCCAGTTAGCCAAGCCAGCCATGCCAGCAAGCCAACCAAGCGAGCCAGCCAGCCAAGCCCGCCAGCCACCCAGCCAGCCAGCCAGCCAAGCCAGCCAAGCCAGCCAAGGAAGCCAGCCAGACAAGTCAGCCAAGCCACCCAGCCAGCCAAGGGAGCCAAGCCACCCAGCCAGCCAGCCAGCCAAGCCAGCCAGCCAAGCCAGCCAGCCAGCCAAGCCAGCCAATCCACCCAGCCAGCCAATCCAGCCAGGCCACCCAGCCAGCCAGGCTGGCCAAGCCAGCCAGCCAGTCAGGCCTGTGAAGCCAGCCAAGCCAGCCAGCCAGCCAAGCCTGCCAAGCCATCCAGCCAGCCAAGCCACCCAGCCAAGCCAGCCAGACAACCAAGCCAGCCAAGCCAGCCAGCCAGGCAATCAAGCCAAGGCAACCAAGCCAGCCAAGCCACCAAGCCAGCCAAGCCAGCTAAGCCAGCCAAGCCACCCAGCCACCCAGTCAGCCAGCCAGCCAAGCCACCCAAGTCTGCCAAGCCAGCCAAGCCACCCAGCCAGCCAAGCCAGCCAAGACAGCCAGCCAGCGAAGCCATCCAAGCCAGCCAGCCTCCCAAGCCAGCCAAGCCAGCCAAGCCACCCAGCCACCTAAGCCAGCCAAGCCAGCCAGCCAGCCAAGCCAGCCAAGCCAGCCATCCAGCCAAGCCAGCCAAGCCAGCCAAGCCAGCCAAGCCAGCCAGCCGGCCAAGCCAGCCAAGCCTCCCAGCCTGCCAAGCCAGCCAAGCCACCCAGCCAGCCAAGCCACCCAAGCCAGCCAGCCAGCCAAGCCGGCCAAGCCAGCCAGCCAGCCAAGCCGGCCAAACCAGGCAAGCCAGCCAATCCAGCCAAGCCTGCCAGACAGCCAAGCCAGCCAAGCCAGCCAGCCAGCTAAGCCAGCCAAGCCAGGCAAGCCAGCCAAGCCAGCGAAGCCAGCCAGCCAGCCAAGCCATCCAAGCCACCCAGCCTGCCAAGCCAGCCAAGCCACCCAGCCAGCCAAGCCACCTAAGCCACCCAGCCAGCCAAGCCACCCAGCCACCCAATCAGCCAAGCCAGCCATGCCAGCCAGCCAGCCAGCCAAGCCAGCCAGCCAGCAAAGCCAGCCAGCCACCCAGCCAGCCAGCCAGCCAAGCCAGGCAAGCCAGCCAAGGAAGCCAGCCAGCCAAGCCAGCCAAGCCACCCAGCCAGCCAAGGGAGCCAAGCCACCCAGCCAGCCAAGGCTGCCAAGCCAGCCAAGCCAGCAAAGCCAGCCAAGCCAGCCATTCAGCCAAGCCAGCCAGCCAAGCCAACCAGCCAGCCAAGCCAGCCAATCCACCCAGCCAGCCAAGCCAGCCAGGCCACCCAGCCAGTCAGGCCTGTGAAGCCAGCCAAGCCAGATGGCCAGCCAAGCCTGCCAAGCCAGCCAGCCAGCCAAGCCAGCCAGCCAAGCCAGCCAGACAACCAAGTAAGCCAAGCCAGCCAGGCATCCAAGCCACCCAAGCCAGCCAGCTAGGCAAGCCACCCAAGCCAGCCAAGCCAGCCAGCCAGCCAATCCAGCCAAGCCAACCAAGCCAGCCAAGCCAGCCAAGCCACCAAGCCAGCCAAGCCAGCTAAGCCAGCCAAGCCACCCAGCCACCCAGCCAGCCAAACCAGCCAAGCGACCCAGCCAGCCAAGCCAGCCAAGCCACCCAGCCAGCCAAGCCAGCCAAGCCACCCAGACAGCCAGCCAGCAAAGCCAGCCAAGCCAGCCAAGCCACCCAGACACCCAAGCCAGCCAGCCAGCCAAGCCACCCAGCCAGCCAGCCAGCCATCCAAGCCAGCAAAGCCAGCCAGCCAGCCAGCCAGCCAGCCAGCCACCCAAGCCAGCCAAGCCAGCCAGCCACCCAAGCCAGCCAAGCCAGCCAGCCAGCCAAGAGAGCCAAGCCAGCCAAGCCAGCCAAGCCTGCCAGCCACCTAGTCAGCCAAGCCAGCCATGCCAGCCAGCCAGCAAAGACAGCCAGCCAAGACAGCGAGCCAGCCAAGTCACCCAAGCCACCCAGCCAGCCATGCCAGCCAAGCCAGCCAGCCACCAAAGCCAGCCAAGCCAGCCAGCCAAGCCACCCAGCCAGCCAAGCCAGCCAAGCCAAGCTAGCCAAGCCAGCCAGCCAGTCAGCCAGTCAAGCAAGCCAAGCCACCCAGCCAGCCAAGCCAGCCAGCCAGCCAAGCTAGCCAAGCCAGCCAGCCAGTCAAACCACCCAAGCCAGCCAGCCGGCCAAGCCAGCCAAGCCTCCCAGCCTGCCAAGCCAGCCAAGCCACCCAGCCAGCCAAGCCACCCAAGCCACCCAGCCTGCCAAGCCAGCCAAGCCACCCAGCCAGCCAAGCCACCCAGCCAGCCAGCCAGCCAAGCTAGGCAAGCCAGCCAGCCAAGCCAGCCAAGCCACCCAGCCAGCCAAGGGAGCCAAGCCACCCAGCCAGCCAAGGCTGCCAGGCCAGCCAAGCCAGCCTAGCCAGCCAGTCAGCCAAGCCAGCCAGCCAAGCCAACCAGCCAGCCAAGCCAGCCAATCCACCCAGCCAGCCAAGCCAGCCAGGCCACCTAGCCAGTCAGGCCTGTGAAGCCAGCCAAGCCAGACGGCCAGCCAAGCCAGCCAATCCACCCAGCCAGCCAAGCCAGCCAGGCCACCCAGCCAGTCAGGCCTGTGAAGCCAGCCAAGCCAGACGGCCAGCCAAGCCTGCCAAGCCAGCCAGCCAGCCAAGCCAGCCGGCCAGCCAAGCCATGCCAGCCAGCCAAGCCATCCAAGCCACCAAGCCATCCAAGCCAGCTAAGCCAGCCAAGCCACCCAGCCACCCAGCCAGCCAAACCAGCCAAGCCACCCAGCCAGCCAAACCAGCCAAGCGATCCAGCCAGCCAAGCCATCCAGGCCACCCAGGCTGCCAAGCCATCCAGGCCACCCAGCCTGCCAAGCCAGCCAAGCCACCCAGCCAGCCAAGGCAACCAAGCCAGCCAAGCCACCAAGCCAGCCAAGCCAGCTAAGCCAGCCAAGCCACCCAGCCACCCAGCCAGCCAGCCAGCCAAGCCACCCAAGTCTGCCAAGCCAGCCAAGCCACCCAGCCAGCCAAGCCAGCCAAGACAGCCAGCCAGCGAAGCCATCCAAGCCAGCCAGCCTCCCAAGCCAGCGAAGCCAGCCAAGCCGGCCAGCCACCTAAGCCAGCCAAGCCAGCCAGCCAGCGAAGCAAGCCAGCCAGCCATCCAGCCAAGCCAGCCAAGCCAGCCAAGCCAGCCAAGCCAGCCAGCCGGCCAAGCCAGCCAAGCCTCCCAGCCTGCCAAGCCAGCCAAGCCACCCAGCCAGCCAAGCCACCCAAGCCACCCAGCCTGCCAAGCCAGCCAAGCCACCCAGCCAGCCAAGCCACCCAGCCAGCCAAGCCACCCAGCCAGCCAGCCGGCCAAGCCAGGCAAGCCAGCCAATCCAGCCAAGCATGCCAGACAGCCAAGCCAGCCAAGCCAGCCAAGCCAGCCAGCCTCCCAAGCCAGCCAAGCCAGCCATCCAGCCAAGCCAGCCAAGCCAGCCAAGCCAGCCAAGCCAGCCAGCCGGCCAAGCCAGCCAAGCCTCCCAGCCTGCCAAGCCAGCCAAGCCACCCAGCCAGCCAAGCCACCCAAGCCAGCCAGCCAGCCAAGCCGGCCAAGCCAGGCAGCCAGCCAAGCCGGCCAAACCAGGCAAGCCAGCCAATCCAGCCAAGCCTGCCAGACAGCCAAGCCAGCCAAGCCAGCCAGCCAGCTAAGCCAGCCAAGCCAGCCAGCCAGCCAAGCCAGCCAAGCCACCCAGCCGGCCAAGCCAGCGAAGCCACCCAGACAGCCAAGCCAGTCAAGCCACCCAGCCAGCCAAGCCGGCCAAGCCACCCAGCCAGCCAAGCCACCCAAGACACCCAGCCAGACAAGCTGGTCAAGCCACTCAGCCAGCCAAGCCAGCCAGCCAAGCCACTCAGCCACTCAAGCTGGCCAAGCCACCCAAACAGTCAAGCCAGAGAAGCCAGCGAAGGCAGTTAGCTGGCCAAACCAGCCAAGCCAGCCACCCAAGCCAGCCAGACAGCCAAGCAAGACAAGCCAGCCAGCCATCCAAGCCAAGCCAGCCAGCCAGCCAACCCAGCCAAGCCACCCATCCAGCCAAGCCAGCTAGCCAGCCAAGCCAGCTAAGCAAGCCAAGCCAGCCAGCCACCCAAGCCAGCCAAGCCAGCCAGCCAGCCAAGCCAGCCAAGCCAGCCATCCAGCCAAGCCAGCCAAGCCAGCCAAGCCAGCCAAGCCAGCCAGCCGGCCAAGCCAGCCAAGCCTCCCAGCCTGCCAAGCCAGCCAAGCCACCCAGCCAGCCAAGCCACCCAAGCCAGCCAGCCAGCCAAGCCGGCCAAGCCAGCCAGCCAGCCAAGCCGGCCAAACCAGGCAAGCCAGCCAATCCAGCCAAGCCTGCCAGACAGCCAAGCCAGCCAAGCCAGCCAGCCAGCTAAGCCAGCCAAGCCAGGCAAGCCAGCCAAGCCAGCGAAGCCAGCCAGCCAGCCAAGCCATCCAAGCCACCCAGCCTGCCAAGCCAGCCAAGCCACCCAGCCAGCCAAGCCACCTAAGCCACCCAGCCAGCCAAGCCACCCAGCCACCCAATCAGCCAAGCCAGCCATGCCAGCCAGCCAGCCAGCCAAGCCAGCCAGCCAGCAAAGCCAGCCAGCCACCCAGCCAGCCAGCCAGCCAAGCCAGGCAAGCCAGCCAAGGAAGCCAGCCAGCCAAGCCAGCCAAGCCACCCAGCCAGCCAAGGGAGCCAAGCCACCCAGCCAGCCAAGGCTGCCAAGCCAGCCAAGCCAGCAAAGCCAGCCAAGCCAGCCATTCAGCCAAGCCAGCCAGCCAAGCCAACCAGCCAGCCAAGCCAGCCAATCCACCCAGCCAGCCAAGCCAGCCAGGCCACCCAGCCAGTCAGGCCTGTGAAGCCAGCCAAGCCAGATGGCCAGCCAAGCCTGCCAAGCCAGCCAGCCAGCCAAGCCAGCCAGCCAAGCCAGCCAGACAACCAAGTAAGCCAAGCCAGCCAGGCATCCAAGCCACCCAAGCCAGCCAGCTAGGCAAGCCACCCAAGCCAGCCAAGCCAGCCAGCCAGCCAATCCAGCCAAGCCAACCAAGCCAGCCAAGCCAGCCAAGCCACCAAGCCAGCCAAGCCAGCTAAGCCAGCCAAGCCACCCAGCCACCCAGCCAGCCAAACCAGCCAAGCGACCCAGCCAGCCAAGCCAGCCAAGCCACCCAGCCAGCCAAGCCAGCCAAGCCACCCAGACAGCCAGCCAGCAAAGCCAGCCAAGCCAGCCAAGCCACCCAGACACCCAAGCCAGCCAGCCAGCCAAGCCACCCAGCCAGCCAGCCAGCCATCCAAGCCAGCAAAGCCAGCCAGCCAGCCAGCCAGCCAGCCAGCCACCCAAGCCAGCCAAGCCAGCCAGCCACCCAAGCCAGCCAAGCCAGCCAGCCAGCCAAGAGAGCCAAGCCAGCCAAGCCAGCCAAGCCTGCCAGCCACCTAGTCAGCCAAGCCAGCCATGCCAGCCAGCCAGCAAAGACAGCCAGCCAAGACAGCGAGCCAGCCAAGTCACCCAAGCCACCCAGCCAGCCATGCCAGCCAAGCCAGCCAGCCACCAAAGCCAGCCAAGCCAGCCAGCCAAGCCACCCAGCCAGCCAAGCCAGCCAAGCCAAGCTAGCCAAGCCAGCCAGCCAGTCAGCCAGTCAAGCAAGCCAAGCCACCCAGCCAGCCAAGCCAGCCAGCCAGCCAAGCTAGCCAAGCCAGCCAGCCAGTCAAACCACCCAAGCCAGCCAGCCGGCCAAGCCAGCCAAGCCTCCCAGCCTGCCAAGCCAGCCAAGCCACCCAGCCAGCCAAGCCACCCAAGCCACCCAGCCTGCCAAGCCAGCCAAGCCACCCAGCCAGCCAAGCCACCCAGCCAGCCAGCCAGCCAAGCTAGGCAAGCCAGCCAGCCAAGCCAGCCAAGCCACCCAGCCAGCCAAGGGAGCCAAGCCACCCAGCCAGCCAAGGCTGCCAGGCCAGCCAAGCCAGCCTAGCCAGCCAGTCAGCCAAGCCAGCCAGCCAAGCCAACCAGCCAGCCAAGCCAGCCAATCCACCCAGCCAGCCAAGCCAGCCAGGCCACCTAGCCAGTCAGGCCTGTGAAGCCAGCCAAGCCAGACGGCCAGCCAAGCCAGCCAATCCACCCAGCCAGCCAAGCCAGCCAGGCCACCCAGCCAGTCAGGCCTGTGAAGCCAGCCAAGCCAGACGGCCAGCCAAGCCTGCCAAGCCAGCCAGCCAGCCAAGCCAGCCGGCCAGCCAAGCCATGCCAGCCAGCCAAGCCATCCAAGCCACCAAGCCATCCAAGCCAGCTAAGCCAGCCAAGCCACCCAGCCACCCAGCCAGCCAAACCAGCCAAGCCACCCAGCCAGCCAAACCAGCCAAGCGATCCAGCCAGCCAAGCCATCCAGGCCACCCAGGCTGCCAAGCCATCCAGGCCACCCAGCCTGCCAAGCCAGCCAAGCCACCCAGCCAGCCAAGGCAACCAAGCCAGCCAAGCCACCAAGCCAGCCAAGCCAGCTAAGCCAGCCAAGCCACCCAGCCACCCAGCCAGCCAGCCAGCCAAGCCACCCAAGTCTGCCAAGCCAGCCAAGCCACCCAGCCAGCCAAGCCAGCCAAGACAGCCAGCCAGCGAAGCCATCCAAGCCAGCCAGCCTCCCAAGCCAGCGAAGCCAGCCAAGCCGGCCAGCCACCTAAGCCAGCCAAGCCAGCCAGCCAGCGAAGCAAGCCAGCCAGCCATCCAGCCAAGCCAGCCAAGCCAGCCAAGCCAGCCAAGCCAGCCAGCCGGCCAAGCCAGCCAAGCCTCCCAGCCTGCCAAGCCAGCCAAGCCACCCAGCCAGCCAAGCCACCCAAGCCACCCAGCCTGCCAAGCCAGCCAAGCCACCCAGCCAGCCAAGCCACCCAGCCAGCCAAGCCACCCAGCCAGCCAGCCGGCCAAGCCAGGCAAGCCAGCCAATCCAGCCAAGCATGCCAGACAGCCAAGCCAGCCAAGCCAGCCAAGCCAGCCAGCCTCCCAAGCCAGCCAAGCCAGCCATCCAGCCAAGCCAGCCAAGCCAGCCAAGCCAGCCAAGCCAGCCAGCCGGCCAAGCCAGCCAAGCCTCCCAGCCTGCCAAGCCAGCCAAGCCACCCAGCCAGCCAAGCCACCCAAGCCAGCCAGCCAGCCAAGCCGGCCAAGCCAGGCAGCCAGCCAAGCCGGCCAAACCAGGCAAGCCAGCCAATCCAGCCAAGCCTGCCAGACAGCCAAGCCAGCCAAGCCAGCCAGCCAGCTAAGCCAGCCAAGCCAGCCAGCCAGCCAAGCCAGCCAAGCCACCCAGCCGGCCAAGCCAGCGAAGCCACCCAGACAGCCAAGCCAGTCAAGCCACCCAGCCAGCCAAGCCGGCCAAGCCACCCAGCCAGCCAAGCCACCCAAGACACCCAGCCAGACAAGCTGGTCAAGCCACTCAGCCAGCCAAGCCAGCCAGCCAAGCCACTCAGCCACTCAAGCTGGCCAAGCCACCCAAACAGTCAAGCCAGAGAAGCCAGCGAAGGCAGTTAGCTGGCCAAACCAGCCAAGCCAGCCACCCAAGCCAGCCAGACAGCCAAGCAAGACAAGCCAGCCAGCCATCCAAGCCAAGCCAGCCAGCCAGCCAACCCAGCCAAGCCACCCATCCAGCCAAGCCAGCTAGCCAGCCAAGCCAGCTAAGCAAGCCAAGCCAGCCAGCCACCCAAGCCAGCCAAGCCAGCCAGCCAGCCAAGCCAGCCAAGCCAGCCATCCAGCCAAGCCAGCCAAGCCAGCCAAGCCAGCCAAGCCAGCCAGCCGGCCAAGCCAGCCAAGCCTCCCAGCCTGCCAAGCCAGCCAAGCCACCCAGCCAGCCAAGCCACCCAAGCCAGCCAGCCAGCCAAGCCGGCCAAGCCAGCCAGCCAGCCAAGCCGGCCAAACCAGGCAAGCCAGCCAATCCAGCCAAGCCTGCCAGACAGCCAAGCCAGCCAAGCCAGCCAGCCAGCTAAGCCAGCCAAGCCAGGCAAGCCAGCCAAGCCAGCGAAGCCAGCCAGCCAGCCAAGCCATCCAAGCCACCCAGCCTGCCAAGCCAGCCAAGCCACCCAGCCAGCCAAGCCACCTAAGCCACCCAGCCAGCCAAGCCACCCAGCCACCCAATCAGCCAAGCCAGCCATGCCAGCCAGCCAGCCAGCCAAGCCAGCCAGCCAGCAAAGCCAGCCAGCCACCCAGCCAGCCAGCCAGCCAAGCCAGGCAAGCCAGCCAAGGAAGCCAGCCAGCCAAGCCAGCCAAGCCACCCAGCCAGCCAAGGGAGCCAAGCCACCCAGCCAGCCAAGGCTGCCAAGCCAGCCAAGCCAGCAAAGCCAGCCAAGCCAGCCATTCAGCCAAGCCAGCCAGCCAAGCCAACCAGCCAGCCAAGCCAGCCAATCCACCCAGCCAGCCAAGCCAGCCAGGCCACCCAGCCAGTCAGGCCTGTGAAGCCAGCCAAGCCAGATGGCCAGCCAAGCCTGCCAAGCCAGCCAGCCAGCCAAGCCAGCCAGCCAAGCCAGCCAGACAACCAAGTAAGCCAAGCCAGCCAGGCATCCAAGCCACCCAAGCCAGCCAGCTAGGCAAGCCACCCAAGCCAGCCAAGCCAGCCAGCCAGCCAATCCAGCCAAGCCAACCAAGCCAGCCAAGCCAGCCAAGCCACCAAGCCAGCCAAGCCAGCTAAGCCAGCCAAGCCACCCAGCCACCCAGCCAGCCAAACCAGCCAAGCGACCCAGCCAGCCAAGCCAGCCAAGCCACCCAGCCAGCCAAGCCAGCCAAGCCACCCAGACAGCCAGCCAGCAAAGCCAGCCAAGCCAGCCAAGCCACCCAGACACCCAAGCCAGCCAGCCAGCCAAGCCACCCAGCCAGCCAGCCAGCCATCCAAGCCAGCAAAGCCAGCCAGCCAGCCAGCCAGCCAGCCAGCCACCCAAGCCAGCCAAGCCAGCCAGCCACCCAAGCCAGCCAAGCCAGCCAGCCAGCCAAGAGAGCCAAGCCAGCCAAGCCAGCCAAGCCTGCCAGCCACCTAGTCAGCCAAGCCAGCCATGCCAGCCAGCCAGCAAAGACAGCCAGCCAAGACAGCGAGCCAGCCAAGTCACCCAAGCCACCCAGCCAGCCATGCCAGCCAAGCCAGCCAGCCACCAAAGCCAGCCAAGCCAGCCAGCCAAGCCACCCAGCCAGCCAAGCCAGCCAAGCCAAGCTAGCCAAGCCAGCCAGCCAGTCAGCCAGTCAAGCAAGCCAAGCCACCCAGCCAGCCAAGCCAGCCAGCCAGCCAAGCTAGCCAAGCCAGCCAGCCAGTCAAACCACCCAAGCCAGCCAGCCGGCCAAGCCAGCCAAGCCTCCCAGCCTGCCAAGCCAGCCAAGCCACCCAGCCAGCCAAGCCACCCAAGCCACCCAGCCTGCCAAGCCAGCCAAGCCACCCAGCCAGCCAAGCCACCCAGCCAGCCAGCCAGCCAAGCTAGGCAAGCCAGCCAGCCAAGCCAGCCAAGCCACCCAGCCAGCCAAGGGAGCCAAGCCACCCAGCCAGCCAAGGCTGCCAGGCCAGCCAAGCCAGCCTAGCCAGCCAGTCAGCCAAGCCAGCCAGCCAAGCCAACCAGCCAGCCAAGCCAGCCAATCCACCCAGCCAGCCAAGCCAGCCAGGCCACCTAGCCAGTCAGGCCTGTGAAGCCAGCCAAGCCAGACGGCCAGCCAAGCCAGCCAATCCACCCAGCCAGCCAAGCCAGCCAGGCCACCCAGCCAGTCAGGCCTGTGAAGCCAGCCAAGCCAGACGGCCAGCCAAGCCTGCCAAGCCAGCCAGCCAGCCAAGCCAGCCGGCCAGCCAAGCCATGCCAGCCAGCCAAGCCATCCAAGCCACCAAGCCATCCAAGCCAGCTAAGCCAGCCAAGCCACCCAGCCACCCAGCCAGCCAAACCAGCCAAGCCACCCAGCCAGCCAAACCAGCCAAGCGATCCAGCCAGCCAAGCCATCCAGGCCACCCAGGCTGCCAAGCCATCCAGGCCACCCAGCCTGCCAAGCCAGCCAAGCCACCCAGCCAGCCAAGGCAACCAAGCCAGCCAAGCCACCAAGCCAGCCAAGCCAGCTAAGCCAGCCAAGCCACCCAGCCACCCAGCCAGCCAGCCAGCCAAGCCACCCAAGTCTGCCAAGCCAGCCAAGCCACCCAGCCAGCCAAGCCAGCCAAGACAGCCAGCCAGCGAAGCCATCCAAGCCAGCCAGCCTCCCAAGCCAGCGAAGCCAGCCAAGCCGGCCAGCCACCTAAGCCAGCCAAGCCAGCCAGCCAGCGAAGCAAGCCAGCCAGCCATCCAGCCAAGCCAGCCAAGCCAGCCAAGCCAGCCAAGCCAGCCAGCCGGCCAAGCCAGCCAAGCCTCCCAGCCTGCCAAGCCAGCCAAGCCACCCAGCCAGCCAAGCCACCCAAGCCAGCCAGCCAGCCAAGCCGGCCAAACCAGGCAAGCCAGCCAATCCAGCCAAGCCTGCCAGACAGCCAAGCCAGCCAAGCCAGCCAAGCCACCCAGCCACCCAGCCAGCCAGCCAGCCAAGCCACCCAAGCCAGCCAGCCAGCCAAGCCGGCCAAACCAGGCAAGCCAGCCAATCCAGCCAAGCCTGCCAGACAGCCAAGCCAGCCAAGCCACCCGGCCAGCCAAGCCAGCCAAGCCACCCAGCCAGCCAAGCCAGCCAAGCCAGCCAAGCCAGGCAGCCAGGCAAGTCAGCCAGCCACCCAGCCAGCCAAGCCAGCCAGGCACCCAGTCAGCCAAGCCAGCCAAGCTAGCCAATCCAGCCAAGACAGCCAGCCAGCCAAGGCAGCCAAGCCACCCAGCCAAGCGATGCAAGCCAGCCAGCCAGCCAAGCCAGCCAAGCCAGCCAGCCAGCCAAGCCAGCCAAGCCAGCCAGCGAGCCCAGCCAGCCCAGCCAGTCAGCCAGCCAAACCAGCCCGCCAGCCAAGGAAGCCAGCCACCCAGCGAAGCCAGCCACCCAGCGAAGCCAGCCACCCAGCCAAGCCAGCCAAGAGAGCCAAGCCAGCCAGCGAAACTGGACAAGCCAGCCAAGCATGTCAGCCAAGCCAGCAAAGCCGCCACCCAGCAAAGCCAGCCAAGCCAGCCAACCAGCCAGACAGCCCAGCCAGCCAGCCAGCCCAGGCAGCTACGCCAGACAAGCCAGCCAAGCCAGCAAAGACAGCCAGCCAGCCAAGACGGCCAAGCCAGCCAAGCCAGCAAAGACAGCCAGCCAGCCAAGACGGCCAAGCCAGCCAGCCAGCCAAGCAACCCATGCCAGCCAGCCAACCAAGAACAGCCAAGCCAGCCAGCCAGCCAACCCAGACAAGCCAGCCAAGCCAGCCAGCCAGCCAACCCAGCCAAGTCAGCCAAGCCTGCCAGCCAGCCAAGCCAGCCAAGCCAGCTAAGCGAGCCAGGAAGCCAAAACAGCCAAGCCACCCAGGACACCCAGCCAGTCAAGCAAGCCAAGCCACCCAGCCACCCAAGCCAGCCAAGCCAGCCAAGCCCCCCAGCCACCCAGTCAGCCAAGCCAGCCATGCCAGCCAGCCAGACAAGACAGCCAGCCAGCCAAGCCAGCCAAGCCCCCCAGCCACCCAGTCAGCCAAGCCAGCCATGCCAGCCAGCGAGACAAGACAGCCAGCCAGCCAAGCCAGCCAAGCCACCCAGCCAGGCAAGCCAGCCAAGCCACCCAGACGGCCAGCCACCCAGGCAGCCAAGCCAGCCAAGCCACGCAGCCAGCCAAACCACCCAGCCAGCCAAGCCCGCCAGCCACCCAGTCAGCCAAACCAGCCATGCCAGCCAGCCAGACAAGCCAGCCAGCCAGCCAAGCCAGCCAAGCCACCGAGCCAGCCAAGCGAGCCAGCCATGCTAGCCAAGCCAGCCAGCCAGCCAAGCCAGCCAAGCCAGCCAGCCATGTAAGCCAGCCAAGCCAGCCAAGCCAGCCAAGCCAGCCAAGCCTGCCAGCCAGCCAAGGTAGCCAAGCCAGCCAGCCAGCCAAGCCAGCCAAGCCAGCCAGCCAGCCAATCCAGCCAAGCCACCCAGCCACCCAAGCCAGCCAAGCCAGCCAAGCCAGCCAAGCCAGCCAAGCCACCCGGCCAGCCAAGCCAGCCAAGCCACCCAGCCAGCCAAGCCAGCCAAGCCAGCCAAGCCAGGCAGCCAGGCAAGTCAGCCAGCCACCCAGCCAGCCAAGCCAGCCAGGCACCCAGTCAGCCAAGCCAGCCAAGCCAGCCAATCCAGCCAAGACAGCCAGCCAGCCAAGGCAGCCAAGCCACCCAGCCAAGCGATGCAAGCCAGCCAGCCAGCCAAGCCAGCCAAGCCTGCCAGCCAGCCAAGCCAGCCAAGCCACCCAGCCAGCCAATCCAGCCAAGCCACCCAGCCACCCAAGCCAGCCAAGCCAGCCAAGCCACCCAGCCAGCCAAGCCAACCAAGCCAGCCAGCCCAGCCACCCAGCCAGCCAAGCCAGCCGTGTCAGCCAGCCAGCCAAGCCAGCCAGCCACCCAGGCAGCCAAGCCAGCCAGCCACCCAGGCAGCCAAGCCAGCCAGCCAGCCAAGCCGGCCAAGTCACTCAGCCAGCCAAGCTGGCCAAGCCACCCAAAGAGTCAAGCCAGTGAAGCCAGCCAAGCCAGTCAGCCAGCCAAGCCAACCAAGCCAGCCAGCCAGCCAAGCCACCCAGCCAGCCAAGCCAGCCAGGCACCCAGTCAGCCAAGCCAGCCAAGACAGCCAATCCAGCCAAGACAGCCAGCCAGCCGAGGCAGCCAAGCCACCCAGCCAAGCGATGCAAGCCAGCCAGCCAGCCAAGCCAGCCAAGCCTGCCAGCCAGCCAAGCCAGCCAAGCCACCCAGCCAGCCAATCCAGCCAAGCCACCCAGCCACCCAAGCCAGCCAAGCCAGCCAAGCCACCCAGCCAGCCAAGCCAACCAAGCCAGCCAGCCAGCCAAGCCACCCAGCCAGCCAAGCCAGCCAGCCACCCAGCCAGCCAAGCCAGCCAGCCACCCAGGCAGCCAAGCCAGCCAGCCACCCAGGCAGCCAAGCCAGCCAGCCAGCCAAGCCGGCCAAGCCACCCAGCCAGCCAAGCCGGCCAAGTCACTCAGCCAGCCAAGCTGGCCAAGCCACCCAAAGAGTCAAGCCAGTGAAGCCAGCCAAGCCAGTCAGCCAGCCAAGCCAACCAAGCCAGCCAGCCAGCCAAGCCACCCAGACAGCCAAGCAAGCCAAGCCAGCCAGCCAGACAAGACAGCCAAGCCAGCCAGCCAGACAAGACAGCCAAGCCACCAAGCCAGCCAAGCCAGCCAAGCCAGGCAAGCCAGCCAAGCCAGGCAAGCCAGCCAAGCCAGCCAGCCTGCCAAGCCAGGAAAGCCACCCAGCTAGCCAAGCCAGCCAAGCTACCCAGCCAGCCAAGCCAGCCAAGCCACCCAGCCAGCCAAGGCAACCAAGCCAGCCAAGCCACCAAGCCAGCCAAGCCGGCCAAGCCAGCCAAGCCAGCCAAGCCAACCAAGCCAGCCAGCCAGCCAAGCCACCCAGACAGCCAAGCAAGCCAAGCCAGCCAGCCAGACAAGACAGCCAAGCCAGCCAGACAGACAAGACAGCCAAGCCACCAAGCCAGCCAAGCCAGCCAAGCCGTCCAGCCACCTAAGCCAGCCAAGCCAGCCAGCCAGCGAAGCAAGCCAGCCAGCCAGCCAGCCAAGCCAGCCAAGCCAGCCAAGCCAGCCAAGCCAGCCAGCCGGCCAAGCCAGCCAAGCCTCCCAGCCTGCCAAGCCAGCCAAGCCACCCAGCCAGCCAAGCCACCCAAGCCAGCCAGCCAGCCAAGCCGGCCAAACCAGGCAAGCCAGCCAATCCAGCCAAGCCTGCCAGACAGCCAAGCCAGCCAAGCCAGCCAAGCCACCCAGCCACCCAGCCAGCCAGCCAGCCAAGCCACCCAAGCCAGCCAGCCAGCCAAGCCGGCCAAACCAGGCAAGCCAGCCAATCCAGCCAAGCCTGCCAGACAGCCAAGCCAGCCAAGCCACCCGGCCAGCCAAGCCAGCCAAGCCACCCAGCCAGCCAAGCCAGCCAAGCCAGCCAAGCCAGGCAGCCAGGCAAGTCAGCCAGCCACCCAGCCAGCCAAGCCAGCCAGGCACCCAGTCAGCCAAGCCAGCCAAGCTAGCCAATCCAGCCAAGACAGCCAGCCAGCCAAGGCAGCCAAGCCACCCAGCCAAGCGATGCAAGCCAGCCAGCCAGCCAAGCCAGCCAAGCCAGCCAGCCAGCCAAGCCAGCCAAGCCAGCCAGCGAGCCCAGCCAGCCCAGCCAGTCAGCCAGCCAAACCAGCCCGCCAGCCAAGGAAGCCAGCCACCCAGCGAAGCCAGCCACCCAGCGAAGCCAGCCACCCAGCCAAGCCAGCCAAGAGAGCCAAGCCAGCCAGCGAAACTGGACAAGCCAGCCAAGCATGTCAGCCAAGCCAGCAAAGCCGCCACCCAGCAAAGCCAGCCAAGCCAGCCAACCAGCCAGACAGCCCAGCCAGCCAGCCAGCCCAGGCAGCTACGCCAGACAAGCCAGCCAAGCCAGCAAAGACAGCCAGCCAGCCAAGACGGCCAAGCCAGCCAAGCCAGCAAAGACAGCCAGCCAGCCAAGACGGCCAAGCCAGCCAGCCAGCCAAGCAACCCATGCCAGCCAGCCAACCAAGAACAGCCAAGCCAGCCAGCCAGCCAACCCAGACAAGCCAGCCAAGCCAGCCAGCCAGCCAACCCAGCCAAGTCAGCCAAGCCTGCCAGCCAGCCAAGCCAGCCAAGCCAGCCAAGCCACCCAAGCCAGCCAGCCAAGCCGGCCAAGCCTGCCAGTCGGCCAAGCCACCCAAGCCAGCCAAGCCAGCCAGCCAGCCAAGCCAGCCAAGCCACCCAGCCGGCCAAGCCAGCGAAGCCACCCAGACAGCCAAGCCAGTCAAGCCACCCAGCCAGCCAAGCCGGCCAAGCCACCCAGCCAGCCAAGCCACCCAAGACACCCAGCCAGACAAGCTGGTCAAGCCACTCAGCCAGCCAAGCCAGCCAGCCAAGCCACTCAGCCACTCAAGCTGGCCAAGCCACCCAAACAGTCAAGCCAGAGAAGCCAGCGAAGGCAGTTAGCTGGCCAAACCAGCCAAGCCAGCCACCCAAGCCAGCCAGACAGCCAAGCAAGACAAGCCAGCCAGCCATCCAAGCCAAGCCAGCCAGCCAGCCAACCCAGCCAAGCCACCCATCCAGCCAAGCCAGCTAGCCAGCCAAGCCAGCTAAGCAAGCCAAGCCAGCCAGCCACCCAAGCCAGCCAAGCCAGCCAGCCTGCCAGGCCAGCCAAGCCACCCAGCCAGCCAAGCCTGAAAAGACACCCAGCAACCCAAGACAGCCAGGACACCCAGCTAGCCAAGCCAGCCAAGACACCCAGCCAGCCAAGCCAGCCAAGACACCCAGCCAGCCAAGCCAGTCAGCAGCTCAGCCAGCCAAGCCAGCCAAGCCACCCAGGCAGCCAAGCCAGCCAGCCACCCAGCCAGCCAAACCAGCCAAGCAATCCAGCCAGCCAAGCCGGCCAAGACACCCAGCCAGCCAAGCCAGCCAAGCCACCCAGCCAGCCAGCCACCTAAGCCATCCAGGCAGCCAGCCAAGCCAGCCAAGCCAGCTAAGCGAGCCAGGAAGCCAAAACAGCCAAGCCACCCAGGACACCCAGCCAGTCAAGCAAGCCAAGCCACCCAGCCACCCAAGCCAGCCAAGCCAGCCAAGCCCCCCAGCCACCCAGTCAGCCAAGCCAGCCATGCCAGCCAGCCAGACAAGACAGCCAGCCAGCCAAGCCAGCCAAGCCCCCCAGCCACCCAGTCAGCCAAGCCAGCCATGCCAGCCAGCGAGACAAGACAGCCAGCCAGCCAAGCCAGCCAAGCCACCCAGCCAGGCAAGCCAGCCAAGCCACCCAGACGGCCAGCCACCCAGGCAGCCAAGCCAGCCAAGCCACGCAGCCAGCCAAACCACCCAGCCAGCCAAGCCCGCCAGCCACCCAGTCAGCCAAACCAGCCATGCCAGCCAGCCAGACAAGCCAGCCAGCCAGCCAAGCCAGCCAAGCCACCGAGCCAGCCAAGCGAGCCAGCCATGCTAGCCAAGCCAGCCAGCCAGCCAAGCCAGCCAAGCCAGCCAGCCATGTAAGCCAGCCAAGCCAGCCAAGCCAGCCAAGCCAGCCAAGCCTGCCAGCCAGCCAAGGTAGCCAAGCCAGCCAGCCAGCCAAGCCAGCCAAGCCAGCCAGCCAGCCAATCCAGCCAAGCCACCCAGCCACCCAAGCCAGCCAAGCCAGCCAAGCCAGCCAAGCCACCCGGCCAGCCAAGCCAGCCAAGCCACCCAGCCAGCCAAGCCAGCCAAGCCAGCCAAGCTAGGCAGCCAGGCAAGTCAGCCAGCCACCCAGCCAGCCAAGCCAGCCAGGCACCCAGTCAGCCAAGCCAGCCAAGCCAGCCAATCCAGCCAAGACAGCCAGCCAGCCAAGGCAGCCAAGCCACCCAGCCAAGCGATGCAAGCCAGCCAGCCAGCCAAGCCAGCCAAGCCTGCCAGCCAGCCAAGCCAGCCAAGCCACCCAGCCAGCCAATCCAGCCAAGCCACCCAGCCACCCAAGCCAGCCAAGCCAGCCAAGCCACCCAGCCAGCCAAGCCAACCAAGCCAGCCAGCCCAGCCACCCAGCCAGCCAAGCCAGCCGTGTCAGCCAGCCAGCCAAGCCAGCCAGCCACCCAGGCAGCCAAGCCAGCCAGCCACCCAGGCAGCCAAGCCAGCCAGCCAGCCAAGCCGGCCAAGTCACTCAGCCAGCCAAGCTGGCCAAGCCACCCAAAGAGTCAAGCCAGTGAAGCCAGCCAAGCCAGTCAGCCAGCCAAGCCAACCAAGCCAGCCAGCCAGCCAAGCCACCCAGCCAGCCAAGCCAGCCAGGCACCCAGTCAGCCAAGCCAGCCAAGACAGCCAATCCAGCCAAGACAGCCAGCCAGCCGAGGCAGCCAAGCCACCCAGCCAAGCGATGCAAGCCAGCCAGCCAGCCAAGCCAGCCAAGCCTGCCAGCCAGCCAAGCCAGCCAAGCCACCCAGCCAGCCAATCCAGCCAAGCCACCCAGCCACCCAAGCCAGCCAAGCCAGCCAAGCCACCCAGCCAGCCAAGCCAACCAAGCCAGCCAGCCAGCCAAGCCACCCAGCCAGCCAAGCCAGCCAGCCACCCAGCCAGCCAAGCCAGCCAGCCACCCAGGCAGCCAAGCCAGCCAGCCACCCAGGCAGCCAAGCCAGCCAGCCAGCCAAGCCGGCCAAGCCACCCAGCCAGCCAAGCCGGCCAAGTCACTCAGCCAGCCAAGCTGGCCAAGCCACCCAAAGAGTCAAGCCAGTGAAGCCAGCCAAGCCAGTCAGCCAGCCAAGCCAACCAAGCCAGCCAGCCAGCCAAGCCACCCAGACAGCCAAGCAAGCAAAGCCAGCCAGTCATCCAAGACAAGCCAGCCAGCCATCCAAGCCAGCCAAGCCAGCCAAATCAGAGAGCCCGCCAAGCCAGCCAAGCCAGCCAAGCCACCAAGCCAGCCAAGCCGGCCAAGCCAGCCAAGCCAGCCAAGCCAGCCGTGCCAGCCAAGCAAGCCGTGCCAGCCAGCCAGCCAAGCCAGCCAGCCACCCAGGCAACCAAGCCAGCCAGCCACCCAGACAGCCAAGCCATCCAGCCAGCCAAGCCGGCCAAGCCACCCAGCCACCCAAGCCGGCCAAGTCACTCAGCCAGCCAAGCTGGCCAAGCCACCCAAAGAGTCAAGCCAGTGAAGCCAGCCAAGCCAGTCAGCCAGCCAAGCCAACCAAGCCAGCCAGCCAGCCAAGCCACCCAGACAGCCAAGCAAGCCAAGCCAGCCAGCCAGACAAGACAGCCAAGCCAGCCAGCCAGACAAGACAGCCAAGCCAGCCAAGCCCGCCAACCCAGCCAAGCCAGCCAAGCCAGCCAAGCCACCAAGCCAGCCAAGCCAGCCAAGCCAGGCAAGCCAGCCAAGCCAGGCAAGCCAGCCAAGCCAGCCAGCCTGCCAAGCCAGGAAAGCCACCCAGCTAGCCAAGCCAGCCAAGCTACCCAGCCAGCCAAGCCAACCAAGCCAGCCAGCCACCCAAGCCCCCAGCCACCCAGTCAGCCAAGCCATGCCAGCCAGCCAGACAAGACAGCCAGCCAGCCAAGCCAGCCAAGCCACCCAGCCAGGCAAGCCAGCCAAGCCACGCAGACAGCCAGCCACCCAGCCAGCCAAGCCAGCCAAGCCACGCAGCCAGCCAAACCACCCAGCCAGCCAAGCCAGCCATGCCAGCCAGCCAGAAAAGCCAGCCAGCCAGCCAAGCCAGCCAAGCCACCCAGCAGGCCAAGCCAACCAAGCCAGCCAGCCACCCAACCCCGCCAGCCACCCAGTCAGCCAAGCCAGCCATGCCAGCCAGCCAGCCGGCCAAGCCAGCAAGCCACCTAGCCAGCCAGCGAGCCAAGCCAGCCAAGCCAGCCAAGGAAGAAGGACAGCGAAGCCAGCCAAGCCACCCAGCCAGCCAAGACAGCCAAGCCACCCAGCCAGCCAAGCCTGCCAAGCCAGCCAAGCCAGCCAAGCCGGCCAGCCGGCCAAGACAGCCTGCCAAGCCGGCCAAGCCACCCAGCCAGCCCAGCCAGCCAGCCACCCAGCCAGCCAAGCCAGCCAGCCACCCAGCCGGCCAAACCAGCCAAGCAATCCAGCCAGCCAAGCCAGCCAAGACACCCAGCCAGCCAAGCCAGCCAAGCCACCCAGCCAGCCAGCCACCTAAGCCATCCAGCCAGCCGGCCAAGCCAGCCAAGCCAGCTAAGCGAGCCAGCCAGCCAAAACAGCCAAGCCACCCAGGACACCCAGCCAGTCAAGCAAGCCAAGCCACCCAGCCACCCAAGCCAGCCAAGCCAGCCAAGCCCCCCAGCCACCCAGTCAGCCAAGCCAGCCATGCCAGCCAGCCAGACAAGACAGCCAGCCAGCCAAGCCAGCCAAGCCACCCAGCCAGGCAAGCCAGCCAAGCCACCCAGACAGCCAGCCACCCAGCCAGCCAAGCCAGCCAAGCCACGCAGCCAGCCAAACCACCCAGCCAGCCAAGCCAGCCAGGCACACAGTCAGCCAAGCCAGCCAAGCTAGCCAATCCAGCCAAGACAGCCAGCCAGCCAAGGCAGCCAAGCCACCCAGCCAAGCGATGCAAGCCAGCCAGCCAGCCAAGCCAGCCAAGCCAGCCAGCCAGCCAAGCCAGCCAAGCCAGCCAGCGAGCCCAGCCAGCCCAGCCAGTCAGCCAGCCAAACCAGCCCGCCAGCCAAGGAAGCCAGCCACCCAGCGAAGCCAGCCACCCAGCGAAGCCAGCCACCCAGCCAAGCCAGCCAAGAGAGCCAAGCCAGCCAGCGAAACTGGACAAGCCAGCCAAGCATGTCAGCCAAGCCAGCAAAGCCGCCACCCAGCAAAGCCAGCCAAGCCAGCCAACCAGCCAGACAGCCCAGCCAGCCAGCCAGCCCAGGCAGCTACGCCAGACAAGCCAGCCAAGCCAGCAAAGACAGCCAGCCAGCCAAGACGGCCAAGCCAGCCAAGCCAGCAAAGACAGCCAGCCAGCCAAGACGGCCAAGCCAGCCAGCCAGCCAAGCAACCCATGCCAGCCAGCCAACCAAGAACAGCCAAGCCAGCCAGCCAGCCAACCCAGACAAGCCAGCCAAGCCAGCCAGCCAGCCAACCCAGCCAAGTCAGCCAAGCCTGCCAGCCAGCCAAGCCAGCCAAGCCAGCCAAGCCACCCAAGCCAGCCAGCCAAGCCGGCCAAGCCTGCCAGTCGGCCAAGCCACCCAAGCCAGCCAAGCCAGCCAGCCAGCCAAGCCAGCCAAGCCACCCAGCCGGCCAAGCCAGCGAAGCCACCCAGACAGCCAAGCCAGTCAAGCCACCCAGCCAGCCAAGCCGGCCAAGCCACCCAGCCAGCCAAGCCACCCAAGACACCCAGCCAGACAAGCTGGTCAAGCCACTCAGCCAGCCAAGCCAGCCAGCCAAGCCACTCAGCCACTCAAGCTGGCCAAGCCACCCAAACAGTCAAGCCAGAGAAGCCAGCGAAGGCAGTTAGCTGGCCAAACCAGCCAAGCCAGCCACCCAAGCCAGCCAGACAGCCAAGCAAGACAAGCCAGCCAGCCATCCAAGCCAAGCCAGCCAGCCAGCCAACCCAGCCAAGCCACCCATCCAGCCAAGCCAGCTAGCCAGCCAAGCCAGCTAAGCAAGCCAAGCCAGCCAGCCACCCAAGCCAGCCAAGCCAGCCAGCCTGCCAGGCCAGCCAAGCCACCCAGCCAGCCAAGCCTGAAAAGACACCCAGCAACCCAAGACAGCCAGGACACCCAGCTAGCCAAGCCAGCCAAGACACCCAGCCAGCCAAGCCAGCCAAGACACCCAGCCAGCCAAGCCAGTCAGCAGCTCAGCCAGCCAAGCCAGCCAAGCCACCCAGGCAGCCAAGCCAGCCAGCCACCCAGCCAGCCAAACCAGCCAAGCAATCCAGCCAGCCAAGCCGGCCAAGACACCCAGCCAGCCAAGCCAGCCAAGCCACCCAGCCAGCCAGCCACCTAAGCCATCCAGGCAGCCAGCCAAGCCAGCCAAGCCAGCTAAGCGAGCCAGGAAGCCAAAACAGCCAAGCCACCCAGGACACCCAGCCAGTCAAGCAAGCCAAGCCACCCAGCCACCCAAGCCAGCCAAGCCAGCCAAGCCCCCCAGCCACCCAGTCAGCCAAGCCAGCCATGCCAGCCAGCCAGACAAGACAGCCAGCCAGCCAAGCCAGCCAAGCCCCCCAGCCACCCAGTCAGCCAAGCCAGCCATGCCAGCCAGCGAGACAAGACAGCCAGCCAGCCAAGCCAGCCAAGCCACCCAGCCAGGCAAGCCAGCCAAGCCACCCAGACGGCCAGCCACCCAGGCAGCCAAGCCAGCCAAGCCACGCAGCCAGCCAAACCACCCAGCCAGCCAAGCCCGCCAGCCACCCAGTCAGCCAAACCAGCCATGCCAGCCAGCCAGACAAGCCAGCCAGCCAGCCAAGCCAGCCAAGCCACCGAGCCAGCCAAGCGAGCCAGCCATGCTAGCCAAGCCAGCCAGCCAGCCAAGCCAGCCAAGCCAGCCAGCCATGTAAGCCAGCCAAGCCAGCCAAGCCAGCCAAGCCAGCCAAGCCTGCCAGCCAGCCAAGGTAGCCAAGCCAGCCAGCCAGCCAAGCCAGCCAAGCCAGCCAGCCAGCCAATCCAGCCAAGCCACCCAGCCACCCAAGCCAGCCAAGCCAGCCAAGCCAGCCAAGCCACCCGGCCAGCCAAGCCAGCCAAGCCACCCAGCCAGCCAAGCCAGCCAAGCCAGCCAAGCTAGGCAGCCAGGCAAGTCAGCCAGCCACCCAGCCAGCCAAGCCAGCCAGGCACCCAGTCAGCCAAGCCAGCCAAGCCAGCCAATCCAGCCAAGACAGCCAGCCAGCCAAGGCAGCCAAGCCACCCAGCCAAGCGATGCAAGCCAGCCAGCCAGCCAAGCCAGCCAAGCCTGCCAGCCAGCCAAGCCAGCCAAGCCACCCAGCCAGCCAATCCAGCCAAGCCACCCAGCCACCCAAGCCAGCCAAGCCAGCCAAGCCACCCAGCCAGCCAAGCCAACCAAGCCAGCCAGCCCAGCCACCCAGCCAGCCAAGCCAGCCGTGTCAGCCAGCCAGCCAAGCCAGCCAGCCACCCAGGCAGCCAAGCCAGCCAGCCACCCAGGCAGCCAAGCCAGCCAGCCAGCCAAGCCGGCCAAGTCACTCAGCCAGCCAAGCTGGCCAAGCCACCCAAAGAGTCAAGCCAGTGAAGCCAGCCAAGCCAGTCAGCCAGCCAAGCCAACCAAGCCAGCCAGCCAGCCAAGCCACCCAGCCAGCCAAGCCAGCCAGGCACCCAGTCAGCCAAGCCAGCCAAGACAGCCAATCCAGCCAAGACAGCCAGCCAGCCGAGGCAGCCAAGCCACCCAGCCAAGCGATGCAAGCCAGCCAGCCAGCCAAGCCAGCCAAGCCTGCCAGCCAGCCAAGCCAGCCAAGCCACCCAGCCAGCCAATCCAGCCAAGCCACCCAGCCACCCAAGCCAGCCAAGCCAGCCAAGCCACCCAGCCAGCCAAGCCAACCAAGCCAGCCAGCCAGCCAAGCCACCCAGCCAGCCAAGCCAGCCAGCCACCCAGCCAGCCAAGCCAGCCAGCCACCCAGGCAGCCAAGCCAGCCAGCCACCCAGGCAGCCAAGCCAGCCAGCCAGCCAAGCCGGCCAAGCCACCCAGCCAGCCAAGCCGGCCAAGTCACTCAGCCAGCCAAGCTGGCCAAGCCACCCAAAGAGTCAAGCCAGTGAAGCCAGCCAAGCCAGTCAGCCAGCCAAGCCAACCAAGCCAGCCAGCCAGCCAAGCCACCCAGACAGCCAAGCAAGCCAAGCCAGCCAGCCAGACAAGACAGCCAAGCCAGCCAGCCAGACAAGACAGCCAAGCCACCAAGCCAGCCAAGCCAGCCAAGCCAGGCAAGCCAGCCAAGCCAGGCAAGCCAGCCAAGCCAGCCAGCCTGCCAAGCCAGGAAAGCCACCCAGCTAGCCAAGCCAGCCAAGCTACCCAGCCAGCCAAGCCAGCCAAGCCACCCAGCCAGCCAAGGCAACCAAGCCAGCCAAGCCACCAAGCCAGCCAAGCCGGCCAAGCCAGCCAAGCCAGCCAAGCCAACCAAGCCAGCCAGCCAGCCAAGCCACCCAGACAGCCAAGCAAGCCAAGCCAGCCAGCCAGACAAGACAGCCAAGCCAGCCAGACAGACAAGACAGCCAAGCCACCAAGCCAGCCAAGCCAGCCAAGCCGTCCAGCCACCTAAGCCAGCCAAGCCAGCCAGCCAGCGAAGCAAGCCAGCCAGCCATCCAGCCAAGCCAGCCAAGCCAGCCAAGCCACCCAGCCACCCAGCCAGCCAAACCAGCCAAGCGACCCAGCCAGCCAAGCCAGCCAAGCCACCCAGCCAGCCAAGCCAGCCAAGCCACCCAGACAGCCAGCCAGCAAAGCCAGCCAAGCCAGCCAAGCCAGCCAAGCCACCAAGCCAGCCAAGCCAGCTAAGCCAGCCAAGCCACCCAGCCACCCAGCCAGCCAAACCAGCCAAGCGACCCAGCCAGCCAAGCCAGCCAAGCGACCCAGCCAGCCAAGCCAGCCAAGCCACCCAGCCAGCCAAGCCACCCAAGCCACCCAGCCTGCCAAGCCAGCCAAGCCACCCAGCCAGCCAAGCCACCCAGCCAGCCAGCCAGCCAAGCCAGGCAATCCAGCCAGCCAAGCCAGCCAAGCCACCCAGCCAGCCAAGGGAGCCAAGCCACCCAGCCAGCCAAGGCTGCCAAGCCAGCCAAGCCAGCCTAGCCAGCCAGTCAGCCAAGCCAGCCAGCCAAGCCAACCAGCCAGCCAAGCCAGCCAATCCACCCAGCCAGCCAAGCCAGCCAGGCAATCCAGCCAGTCAGGCCTGTGAAGCCAGCCAAGCCAGACGGCCAGCCAAGCCAGCCAATCCACCCAGCCAGCCAAGCCAGCCAGGCCACCCAGCCAGTCAGGCCTGTGAAGCCAGCCAAGCCAGACGGCCAGCCAAGCCTGCCAAGCCAGCCAGCCAACCAAGCCAGCCAGCCAGCTAAGCCAGCCAAGCCAGGCAAGCCAGCCGAGCCAGCGAAGCCAGCCAGCCAGCCAAGCCATCCAAGCCACCCAGCCTGCCAAGCCAGCCAAGCCACCCAGCCAGCCAAGCCACCTAAGCCACCCAAGCCACCCAGCCAGCCAAGCCACCCAGCCACCCAGTCAGCCAAGCCAGCCATGCCAGCCAGCCAAGCCAGCCAAGCCAGCCATTCAGCCAAGCCAGCCAGCCAAGCCAACCAGCCAGCCAAGCCAGCCAATCCACCCAGCCAGCCAAGCCAGCCAGGCCACCCAGCCAGTCAGGCCTGTGAAGCCAGCCAAGCCAGACGGCCAGCCAAGCCTGCCAAGCCAGCAGGCCAGCCAAGCCAGCCAGCCAAGCCAGCCAGACAACCAAGTAAGCCAAGCCAGCCAGGCATCCAAGCCACCCAAGCCAGCCAGCTAGGCAAGCCACCCAAGCCAGCCAAGCCAGCCAGCCTGCCAATCCAGCCAAGCCAACCAAGCCAGCCAAGCCAGCCAAGCCACCAAGCCAGCCAAGCCAGCTAAGCCAGCCAAGCCACCCAGCCACCCAGCCAGCCAAACCAGCCAAGCGACCCAGCCAGCCAAGCCAGCCAAGCCACCCAGCCAGCCAAGCCAGCCAGCCACCCAGCCAGCCACCCAGCCAGCCAAACCAGCCAAGCGATACAGCCAGCCAAGCCATCCAGGCCACCCAGGCTGCCAAGCCATCCAGGCCACCCAGCCTGCCAAGCCAGCCAAGCCACCCAGCCAGCCAAGCCACCTAAGCCACCCAGCCAGCCAAACCCGCCAGCCACCCAGTTAGCCAAGCCAGCCATGCCAGCAAGCCAACCAAGCGAGCCAGCCAGCCAAGCCCGCCAGCCACCCAGCCAGCCAGCCAGCCAAGCCAGCCAAGCCAGCCAAGGAAGCCAGCCAGACAAGTCAGCCAAGCCACCCAGCCAGCCAAGGGAGCCAAGCCACCCAGCCAGCCAGCCAGCCAAGCCAGCCAGCCAAGCCAGCCAGCCAGCCAAGCCAGCCAATCCACCCAGCCAGCCAATCCAGCCAGGCCACCCAGCCAGCCAGGCTGGCCAAGCCAGCCAGCCAGTCAGGCCTGTGAAGCCAGCCAAGCCAGCCAGCCAGCCAAGCCTGCCAAGCCATCCAGCCAGCCAAGCCACCCAGCCAAGCCAGCCAGACAACCAAGCCAGCCAAGCCAGCCAGCCAGGCAATCAAGCCAAGGCAACCAAGCCAGCCAAGCCACCAAGCCAGCCAAGCCAGCTAAGCCAGCCAAGCCACCCAGCCACCCAGTCAGCCAGCCAGCCAAGCCACCCAAGTCTGCCAAGCCAGCCAAGCCACCCAGCCAGCCAAGCCAGCCAAGACAGCCAGCCAGCGAAGCCATCCAAGCCAGCCAGCCTCCCAAGCCAGCCAAGCCAGCCAAGCCACCCAGCCACCTAAGCCAGCCAAGCCAGCCAGCCAGCCAAGCCAGCCAAGCCAGCCATCCAGCCAAGCCAGCCAAGCCAGCCAAGCCAGCCAAGCCAGCCAGCCGGCCAAGCCAGCCAAGCCTCCCAGCCTGCCAAGCCAGCCAAGCCACCCAGCCAGCCAAGCCACCCAAGCCAGCCAGCCAGCCAAGCCGGCCAAGCCAGCCAGCCAGCCAAGCCGGCCAAACCAGGCAAGCCAGCCAATCCAGCCAAGCCTGCCAGACAGCCAAGCCAGCCAAGCCAGCCAGCCAGCTAAGCCAGCCAAGCCAGGCAAGCCAGCCAAGCCAGCGAAGCCAGCCAGCCAGCCAAGCCATCCAAGCCACCCAGCCTGCCAAGCCAGCCAAGCCACCCAGCCAGCCAAGCCACCTAAGCCACCCAGCCAGCCAAGCCACCCAGCCACCCAATCAGCCAAGCCAGCCATGCCAGCCAGCCAGCCAGCCAAGCCAGCCAGCCAGCAAAGCCAGCCAGCCACCCAGCCAGCCAGCCAGCCAAGCCAGGCAAGCCAGCCAAGGAAGCCAGCCAGCCAAGCCAGCCAAGCCACCCAGCCAGCCAAGGGAGCCAAGCCACCCAGCCAGCCAAGGCTGCCAAGCCAGCCAAGCCAGCAAAGCCAGCCAAGCCAGCCATTCAGCCAAGCCAGCCAGCCAAGCCAACCAGCCAGCCAAGCCAGCCAATCCACCCAGCCAGCCAAGCCAGCCAGGCCACCCAGCCAGTCAGGCCTGTGAAGCCAGCCAAGCCAGATGGCCAGCCAAGCCTGCCAAGCCAGCCAGCCAGCCAAGCCAGCCAGCCAAGCCAGCCAGACAACCAAGTAAGCCAAGCCAGCCAGGCATCCAAGCCACCCAAGCCAGCCAGCTAGGCAAGCCACCCAAGCCAGCCAAGCCAGCCAGCCAGCCAATCCAGCCAAGCCAACCAAGCCAGCCAAGCCAGCCAAGCCACCAAGCCAGCCAAGCCAGCTAAGCCAGCCAAGCCACCCAGCCACCCAGCCAGCCAAACCAGCCAAGCGACCCAGCCAGCCAAGCCAGCCAAGCCACCCAGCCAGCCAAGCCAGCCAAGCCACCCAGACAGCCAGCCAGCAAAGCCAGCCAAGCCAGCCAAGCCACCCAGACACCCAAGCCAGCCAGCCAGCCAAGCCACCCAGCCAGCCAGCCAGCCATCCAAGCCAGCAAAGCCAGCCAGCCAGCCAGCCAGCCAGCCAGCCACCCAAGCCAGCCAAGCCAGCCAGCCACCCAAGCCAGCCAAGCCAGCCAGCCAGCCAAGAGAGCCAAGCCAGCCAAGCCAGCCAAGCCTGCCAGCCACCTAGTCAGCCAAGCCAGCCATGCCAGCCAGCCAGCAAAGACAGCCAGCCAAGACAGCGAGCCAGCCAAGTCACCCAAGCCACCCAGCCAGCCATGCCAGCCAAGCCAGCCAGCCACCAAAGCCAGCCAAGCCAGCCAGCCAAGCCACCCAGCCAGCCAAGCCAGCCAAGCCAAGCTAGCCAAGCCAGCCAGCCAGTCAGCCAGTCAAGCAAGCCAAGCCACCCAGCCAGCCAAGCCAGCCAGCCAGCCAAGCTAGCCAAGCCAGCCAGCCAGTCAAACCACCCAAGCCAGCCAGCCGGCCAAGCCAGCCAAGCCTCCCAGCCTGCCAAGCCAGCCAAGCCACCCAGCCAGCCAAGCCACCCAAGCCACCCAGCCTGCCAAGCCAGCCAAGCCACCCAGCCAGCCAAGCCACCCAGCCAGCCAGCCAGCCAAGCTAGGCAAGCCAGCCAGCCAAGCCAGCCAAGCCACCCAGCCAGCCAAGGGAGCCAAGCCACCCAGCCAGCCAAGGCTGCCAGGCCAGCCAAGCCAGCCTAGCCAGCCAGTCAGCCAAGCCAGCCAGCCAAGCCAACCAGCCAGCCAAGCCAGCCAATCCACCCAGCCAGCCAAGCCAGCCAGGCCACCTAGCCAGTCAGGCCTGTGAAGCCAGCCAAGCCAGACGGCCAGCCAAGCCAGCCAATCCACCCAGCCAGCCAAGCCAGCCAGGCCACCCAGCCAGTCAGGCCTGTGAAGCCAGCCAAGCCAGACGGCCAGCCAAGCCTGCCAAGCCAGCCAGCCAGCCAAGCCAGCCGGCCAGCCAAGCCATGCCAGCCAGCCAAGCCATCCAAGCCACCAAGCCATCCAAGCCAGCTAAGCCAGCCAAGCCACCCAGCCACCCAGCCAGCCAAACCAGCCAAGCCACCCAGCCAGCCAAACCAGCCAAGCGATCCAGCCAGCCAAGCCATCCAGGCCACCCAGGCTGCCAAGCCATCCAGGCCACCCAGCCTGCCAAGCCAGCCAAGCCACCCAGCCAGCCAAGGCAACCAAGCCAGCCAAGCCACCAAGCCAGCCAAGCCAGCTAAGCCAGCCAAGCCACCCAGCCACCCAGCCAGCCAGCCAGCCAAGCCACCCAAGTCTGCCAAGCCAGCCAAGCCACCCAGCCAGCCAAGCCAGCCAAGACAGCCAGCCAGCGAAGCCATCCAAGCCAGCCAGCCTCCCAAGCCAGCGAAGCCAGCCAAGCCGGCCAGCCACCTAAGCCAGCCAAGCCAGCCAGCCAGCGAAGCAAGCCAGCCAGCCATCCAGCCAAGCCAGCCAAGCCAGCCAAGCCAGCCAAGCCAGCCAGCCGGCCAAGCCAGCCAAGCCTCCCAGCCTGCCAAGCCAGCCAAGCCACCCAGCCAGCCAAGCCACCCAAGCCACCCAGCCTGCCAAGCCAGCCAAGCCACCCAGCCAGCCAAGCCACCCAGCCAGCCAAGCCACCCAGCCAGCCAGCCGGCCAAGCCAGGCAAGCCAGCCAATCCAGCCAAGCATGCCAGACAGCCAAGCCAGCCAAGCCAGCCAAGCCAGCCAGCCTCCCAAGCCAGCCAAGCCAGCCATCCAGCCAAGCCAGCCAAGCCAGCCAAGCCAGCCAAGCCAGCCAGCCGGCCAAGCCAGCCAAGCCTCCCAGCCTGCCAAGCCAGCCAAGCCACCCAGCCAGCCAAGCCACCCAAGCCAGCCAGCCAGCCAAGCCGGCCAAGCCAGGCAGCCAGCCAAGCCGGCCAAACCAGGCAAGCCAGCCAATCCAGCCAAGCCTGCCAGACAGCCAAGCCAGCCAAGCCAGCCAGCCAGCTAAGCCAGCCAAGCCAGCCAGCCAGCCAAGCCAGCCAAGCCACCCAGCCGGCCAAGCCAGCGAAGCCACCCAGACAGCCAAGCCAGTCAAGCCACCCAGCCAGCCAAGCCGGCCAAGCCACCCAGCCAGCCAAGCCACCCAAGACACCCAGCCAGACAAGCTGGTCAAGCCACTCAGCCAGCCAAGCCAGCCAGCCAAGCCACTCAGCCACTCAAGCTGGCCAAGCCACCCAAACAGTCAAGCCAGAGAAGCCAGCGAAGGCAGTTAGCTGGCCAAACCAGCCAAGCCAGCCACCCAAGCCAGCCAGACAGCCAAGCAAGACAAGCCAGCCAGCCATCCAAGCCAAGCCAGCCAGCCAGCCAACCCAGCCAAGCCACCCATCCAGCCAAGCCAGCTAGCCAGCCAAGCCAGCTAAGCAAGCCAAGCCAGCCAGCCACCCAAGCCAGCCAAGCCAGCCAGCCAGCCAAGCCAGCCAAGCCAGCCATCCAGCCAAGCCAGCCAAGCCAGCCAAGCCAGCCAAGCCAGCCAGCCGGCCAAGCCAGCCAAGCCTCCCAGCCTGCCAAGCCAGCCAAGCCACCCAGCCAGCCAAGCCACCCAAGCCAGCCAGCCAGCCAAGCCGGCCAAGCCAGCCAGCCAGCCAAGCCGGCCAAACCAGGCAAGCCAGCCAATCCAGCCAAGCCTGCCAGACAGCCAAGCCAGCCAAGCCAGCCAGCCAGCTAAGCCAGCCAAGCCAGGCAAGCCAGCCAAGCCAGCGAAGCCAGCCAGCCAGCCAAGCCATCCAAGCCACCCAGCCTGCCAAGCCAGCCAAGCCACCCAGCCAGCCAAGCCACCTAAGCCACCCAGCCAGCCAAGCCACCCAGCCACCCAATCAGCCAAGCCAGCCATGCCAGCCAGCCAGCCAGCCAAGCCAGCCAGCCAGCAAAGCCAGCCAGCCACCCAGCCAGCCAGCCAGCCAAGCCAGGCAAGCCAGCCAAGGAAGCCAGCCAGCCAAGCCAGCCAAGCCACCCAGCCAGCCAAGGGAGCCAAGCCACCCAGCCAGCCAAGGCTGCCAAGCCAGCCAAGCCAGCAAAGCCAGCCAAGCCAGCCATTCAGCCAAGCCAGCCAGCCAAGCCAACCAGCCAGCCAAGCCAGCCAATCCACCCAGCCAGCCAAGCCAGCCAGGCCACCCAGCCAGTCAGGCCTGTGAAGCCAGCCAAGCCAGATGGCCAGCCAAGCCTGCCAAGCCAGCCAGCCAGCCAAGCCAGCCAGCCAAGCCAGCCAGACAACCAAGTAAGCCAAGCCAGCCAGGCATCCAAGCCACCCAAGCCAGCCAGCTAGGCAAGCCACCCAAGCCAGCCAAGCCAGCCAGCCAGCCAATCCAGCCAAGCCAACCAAGCCAGCCAAGCCAGCCAAGCCACCAAGCCAGCCAAGCCAGCTAAGCCAGCCAAGCCACCCAGCCACCCAGCCAGCCAAACCAGCCAAGCGACCCAGCCAGCCAAGCCAGCCAAGCCACCCAGCCAGCCAAGCCAGCCAAGCCACCCAGACAGCCAGCCAGCAAAGCCAGCCAAGCCAGCCAAGCCACCCAGACACCCAAGCCAGCCAGCCAGCCAAGCCACCCAGCCAGCCAGCCAGCCATCCAAGCCAGCAAAGCCAGCCAGCCAGCCAGCCAGCCAGCCAGCCACCCAAGCCAGCCAAGCCAGCCAGCCACCCAAGCCAGCCAAGCCAGCCAGCCAGCCAAGAGAGCCAAGCCAGCCAAGCCAGCCAAGCCTGCCAGCCACCTAGTCAGCCAAGCCAGCCATGCCAGCCAGCCAGCAAAGACAGCCAGCCAAGACAGCGAGCCAGCCAAGTCACCCAAGCCACCCAGCCAGCCATGCCAGCCAAGCCAGCCAGCCACCAAAGCCAGCCAAGCCAGCCAGCCAAGCCACCCAGCCAGCCAAGCCAGCCAAGCCAAGCTAGCCAAGCCAGCCAGCCAGTCAGCCAGTCAAGCAAGCCAAGCCACCCAGCCAGCCAAGCCAGCCAGCCAGCCAAGCTAGCCAAGCCAGCCAGCCAGTCAAACCACCCAAGCCAGCCAGCCGGCCAAGCCAGCCAAGCCTCCCAGCCTGCCAAGCCAGCCAAGCCACCCAGCCAGCCAAGCCACCCAAGCCACCCAGCCTGCCAAGCCAGCCAAGCCACCCAGCCAGCCAAGCCACCCAGCCAGCCAGCCAGCCAAAGCTAGGCAAGCCAGCCAGCCAAGCCAGCCAAGCCACCCAGCCAGCCAAGGGAGCCAAGCCACCCAGCCAGCCAAGGCTGCCAGGCCAGCCAAGCCAGCCTAGCCAGCCAGTCAGCCAAGCCAGCCAGCCAAGCCAACCAGCCAGCCAAGCCAGCCAATCCACCCAGCCAGCCAAGCCAGCCAGGCCACCTAGCCAGTCAGGCCTGTGAAGCCAGCCAAGCCAGACGGCCAGCCAAGCCAGCCAATCCACCCAGCCAGCCAAGCCAGCCAGGCCACCCAGCCAGTCAGGCCTGTGAAGCCAGCCAAGCCAGACGGCCAGCCAAGCCTGCCAAGCCAGCCAGCCAGCCAAGCCAGCCGGCCAGCCAAGCCATGCCAGCCAGCCAAGCCATCCAAGCCACCAAGCCATCCAAGCCAGCTAAGCCAGCCAAGCCACCCAGCCACCCAGCCAGCCAAACCAGCCAAGCCACCCAGCCAGCCAAACCAGCCAAGCGATCCAGCCAGCCAAGCCATCCAGGCCACCCAGGCTGCCAAGCCATCCAGGCCACCCAGCCTGCCAAGCCAGCCAAGCCACCCAGCCAGCCAAGGCAACCAAGCCAGCCAAGCCACCAAGCCAGCCAAGCCAGCTAAGCCAGCCAAGCCACCCAGCCACCCAGCCAGCCAGCCAGCCAAGCCACCCAAGTCTGCCAAGCCAGCCAAGCCACCCAGCCAGCCAAGCCAGCCAAGACAGCCAGCCAGCGAAGCCATCCAAGCCAGCCAGCCTCCCAAGCCAGCGAAGCCAGCCAAGCCGGCCAGCCACCTAAGCCAGCCAAGCCAGCCAGCCAGCGAAGCAAGCCAGCCAGCCATCCAGCCAAGCCAGCCAAGCCAGCCAAGCCAGCCAAGCCAGCCAGCCGGCCAAGCCAGCCAAGCCTCCCAGCCTGCCAAGCCAGCCAAGCCACCCAGCCAGCCAAGCCACCCAAGACACCCAGCCAGACAAGCTGGTCAAGCCACTCAGCCAGCCAAGCCAGCCAGCCAAGCCACTCAGCCACTCAAGCTGGCCAAGCCACCCAAACAGTCAAGCCAGAGAAGCCAGCGAAGGCAGTTAGCTGGCCAAACCAGCCAAGCCAGCCACCCAAGCCAGCCAGACAGCCAAGCAAGACAAGCCAGCCAGCCATCCAAGCCAAGCCAGCCAGCCAGCCAACCCAGCCAAGCCACCCATCCAGCCAAGCCAGCTAGCCAGCCAAGCCAGCTAAGCAAGCCAAGCCAGCCAGCCACCCAAGCCAGCCAAGCCAGCCAGCCTGCCAGGCCAGCCAAGCCACCCAGCCAGCCAAGCCTGAAAAGACACCCAGCAACCCAAGACAGCCAGGACACCCAGCTAGCCAAGCCAGCCAAGACACCCAGCCAGCCAAGCCAGCCAAGACACCCAGCCAGCCAAGCCAGTCAGCAGCTCAGCCAGCCAAGCCAGCCAAGCCACCCAGGCAGCCAAGCCAGCCAGCCACCCAGCCAGCCAAACCAGCCAAGCAATCCAGCCAGCCAAGCCGGCCAAGACACCCAGCCAGCCAAGCCAGCCAAGCCACCCAGCCAGCCAGCCACCTAAGCCATCCAGGCAGCCAGCCAAGCCAGCCAAGCCAGCTAAGCGAGCCAGGAAGCCAAAACAGCCAAGCCACCCAGGACACCCAGCCAGTCAAGCAAGCCAAGCCACCCAGCCACCCAAGCCAGCCAAGCCAGCCAAGCCCCCCAGCCACCCAGTCAGCCAAGCCAGCCATGCCAGCCAGCCAGACAAGACAGCCAGCCAGCCAAGCCAGCCAAGCCCCCCAGCCACCCAGTCAGCCAAGCCAGCCATGCCAGCCAGCGAGACAAGACAGCCAGCCAGCCAAGCCAGCCAAGCCACCCAGCCAGGCAAGCCAGCCAAGCCACCCAGACGGCCAGCCACCCAGGCAGCCAAGCCAGCCAAGCCACGCAGCCAACCAAACCACCCAGCCAGCCAAGCCCGCCAGCCACCCAGTCAGCCAAACCAGCCATGCCAGCCAGCCAGACAAGCCAGCCAGCCAGCCAAGCCAGCCAAGCCACCGAGCCAGCCAAGCGAGCCAGCCATGCTAGCCAAGCCAGCCAGCCAGCCAAGCCAGCCAAGCCAGCCAGCCATGTAAGCCAGCCAAGCCAGCCAAGCCAGCCAAGCCAGCCAAGCCTGCCAGCCAGCCAAGGTAGCCAAGCCAGCCAGCCAGCCAAGCCAGCCAAGCCAGCCAGCCAGCCAATCCAGCCAAGCCACCCAGCCACCCAAGCCAGCCAAGCCAGCCAAGCCAGCCAAGCCACCCGGCCAGCCAAGCCAGCCAAGCCACCCAGCCAGCCAAGCCAGCCAAGCCAGCCAAGCCAGGCAGCCAGGCAAGTCAGCCAGCCACCCAGCCAGCCAAGCCAGCCAGGCACCCAGTCAGCCAAGCCAGCCAAGCCAGCCAATCCAGCCAAGACAGCCAGCCAGCCAAGGCAGCCAAGCCACCCAGCCAAGCGATGCAAGCCAGCCAGCCAGCCAAGCCAGCCAAGCCTGCCAGCCAGCCAAGCCAGCCAAGCCACCCAGCCAGCCAATCCAGCCAAGCCACCCAGCCACCCAAGCCAGCCAAGCCAGCCAAGCCACCCAGCCAGCCAAGCCAACCAAGCCAGCCAGCCCAGCCACCCAGCCAGCCAAGCCAGCCGTGTCAGCCAGCCAGCCAAGCCAGCCAGCCACCCAGGCAGCCAAGCCAGCCAGCCACCCAGGCAGCCAAGCCAGCCAGCCAGCCAAGCCGGCCAAGCCACCCAGCCAGCCAAGCCGGCCAAGTCACTCAGCCAGCCAAGCTGGCCAAGCCACCCAAAGAGTCAAGCCAGTGAAGCCAGCCAAGCCAGTCAGCCAGCCAAGCCAACCAAGCCAGCCAGCCAGCCAAGCCACCCAGCCAGCCAAGCCAGCCAGGCACCCAGTCAGCCAAGCCAGCCAAGACAGCCAATCCAGCCAAGACAGCCAGCCAGCCGAGGCAGCCAAGCCACCCAGCCAAGCGATGCAAGCCAGCCAGCCAGCCAAGCCAGCCAAGCCTGCCAGCCAGCCAAGCCAGCCAAGCCACCCAGCCAGCCAATCCAGCCAAGCCACCCAGCCACCCAAGCCAGCCAAGCCAGCCAAGCCACCCAGCCAGCCAAGCCAACCAAGCCAGCCAGCCAGCCAAGCCACCCAGCCAGCCAAGCCAGCCAGCCACCCAGCCAGCCAAGCCAGCCAGCCACCCAGGCAGCCAAGCCAGCCAGCCACCCAGGCAGCCAAGCCAGCCAGCCAGCCAAGCCGGCCAAGCCACCCAGCCAGCCAAGCCGGCCAAGTCACTCAGCCAGCCAAGCTGGCCAAGCCACCCAAAGAGTCAAGCCAGTGAAGCCAGCCAAGCCAGTCAGCCAGCCAAGCCAACCAAGCCAGCCAGCCAGCCAAGCCACCCAGACAGCCAAGCAAGCAAAGCCAGCCAGTCATCCAAGACAAGCCAGCCAGCCATCCAAGCCAGCCAAGCCAGCCAAATCAGAGAGCCCGCCAAGCCAGCCAAGCCAGCCAAGCCACCAAGCCAGCCAAGCCGGCCAAGCCAGCCAAGCCAGCCAAGCCAGCCGTGCCAGCCAAGCAAGCCGTGCCAGCCAGCCAGCCAAGCCAGCCAGCCACCCAGGCAACCAAGCCAGCCAGCCACCCAGACAGCCAAGCCAGCCAGCCAGCCAAGCCGGCCAAGCCACCCAGCCACCCAAGCCGGCCAAGTCACTCAGCCAGCCAAGCTGGCCAAGCCACCCAAAGAGTCAAGCCAGTGAAGCCAGCCAAGCCAGTCAGCCAGCCAAGCCAACCAAGCCAGCCAGCCAGCCAAGCCACCCAGACAGCCAAGCAAGCCAAGCCAGCCAGCCAGACAAGACAGCCAAGCCAGCCAGCCAGACAAGACAGCCAAGCCAGCCAAGCCCGCCAACCCAGCCAAGCCAGCCAAGCCAGCCAAGCCACCAAGCCAGCCAAGCCAGCCAAGCCAGGCAAGCCAGCCAAGCCAGGCAAGCCAGCCAAGCCAGCCAGCCTGCCAAGCCAGGAAAGCCACCCAGCTAGCCAAGCCAGCCAAGCTACCCAGCCAGCCAAGCCAACCAAGCCAGCCAGCCACCCAAGCCCCCAGCCACCCAGTCAGCCAAGCCATGCCAGCCAGCCAGACAAGACAGCCAGCCAGCCAAGCCAGCCAAGCCACCCAGCCAGGCAAGCCAGCCAAGCCACGCAGACAGCCAGCCACCCAGCCAGCCAAGCCAGCCAAGCCACGCAGCCAGCCAAACCACCCAGCCAGCCAAGCCAGCCATGCCAGCCAGCCAGAAAAGCCAGCCAGCCAGCCAAGCCAGCCAAGCCACCCAGCAGGCCAAGCCAACCAAGCCAGCCAGCCACCCAACCCCGCCAGCCACCCAGTCAGCCAAGCCAGCCATGCCAGCCAGCCAGCCGGCCAAGCCAGCAAGCCACCTAGCCAGCCAGCGAGCCAAGCCAGCCAAGCCAGCCAAGGAAGAAGGACAGCGAAGCCAGCCAAGCCACCCAGCCAGCCAAGACAGCCAAGCCACCCAGCCAGCCAAGCCTGCCAAGCCAGCCAAGCCAGCCAAGCCGGCCAGCCGGCCAAGACAGCCTGCCAAGCCGGCCAAGCCACCCAGCCAGCCCAGCCAGCCAGCCACCCAGCCAGCCAAGCCAGCCAGCCACCCAGCCGGCCAAACCAGCCAAGCAATCCAGCCAGCCAAGCCAGCCAAGACACCCAGCCAGCCAAGCCAGCCAAGCCACCCAGCCAGCCAGCCACCTAAGCCATCCAGCCAGCCGGCCAAGCCAGCCAAGCCAGCTAAGCGAGCCAGCCAGCCAAAACAGCCAAGCCACCCAGGACACCCAGCCAGTCAAGCAAGCCAAGCCACCCAGCCACCCAAGCCAGCCAAGCCAGCCAAGCCCCCCAGCCACCCAGTCAGCCAAGCCAGCCATGCCAGCCAGCCAGACAAGACAGCCAGCCAGCCAAGCCAGCCAAGCCACCCAGCCAGGCAAGCCAGCCAAGCCACCCAGACAGCCAGCCACCCAGCCAGCCAAGCCAGCCAAGCCACGCAGCCAGCCAAACCACCCAGCCAGCCAAGCCAGCCATGCCAGCCAGCCAGACAAGCCAGCCAGCCAGCCAAGCCAGCCAAACCACCCAGCCAGCCAAGCGAGCCAGCCATGCTAGCCAAGCCAGCCAGCCAGCCAAGCCAGCCAAGCCAGCCAGCCATGTAAGCCAGCCAAGCCAGCCAAGCCTGCCAGCCAGCCAAGGTAGCCAAGCCAGCCAGCCAGCCAAGCCAGCCAAGCCAGCCAGCCAGCCAATCCAGCCAAGCCACCCAGCCACCCAAGCCAGCCAAGCCAGCCAAGCCAGCCAAGCCACCCGGCCAGCCAAGCCAGCCAAGCCACCCAGCCAGCCAAGCCAGCCAAGCCAGCCAAGCCAGGCAGCCAGGCAAGTCAGCCAGGCACCCAGTCAGCCAAGCCAGCCAAGCTAGCCAATCCAGCCAAGACAGCCAGCCAGCCAGCCAAGGCAGCCAAGCCACCCAGCCAAGCGATGCAAGCCAGCCAGCCAGCCAAGCCAGCCAAGCCAGCCAAGCCTGCCAGCCAGCCAAGGTAGCCAAGCCAGCCAGCCAGCCAAGCCAGCCAAGCCAGCCAGCCAGCCAATCCAGCCAAGCCACCCAGCCACCCAAGCCAGCCAAGCCAGCCAAGCCAGCCAAGCCACCCGGCCAGCCAAGCCAGCCAAGCCACCCAGCCAGCCAAGCCAGCCAAGCCAGCCAAGCCAGGCAGCCAGCCAAGCCAGCCAGGCACCCAGTCAGCCAAGCCAGCCAAGCTAGCCAATCCAGCCAAGACAGCCAGCCAGCCAGCCAAGGCAGCCAAGCCACCCAGCCAAGCGATGCAAGCCAGCCAGCCAGCCAAGCCAGCCAAGCCTGCCAGCCAGCCAAGCCAGCCAAGCCACCCAGCCACCCAAGCCAGCCAAGCCAGCCAAGCCACCCAGCCAGCCAAGCCAACCAAGCCAGCCAGCCAAGCCACCCAGCCAGCCAAGCCAGCCGTGTCAGCCAGCCAGCCAAACCAGCCAGCCACCCAGGCAGCCAAGCCAGCCAGCCACCCGGGCAGCCAAGCCAGCCAGCCAGCCAAGCCGGCCAAGCCACCCAGCCAGCCAAGCCGGCCAAGTCTTTCAGCCAGCCAAGCTGGCCAAGCCACCCAAAGAGTCAAGCCAGTGAAGCCAGCCAAGCCAGTCAGCCAGCCAAGCCAACCAAGCCAGCCAGCCAGCCAAGCCACCCAGACAGCCAAGCAAGCCAAGCCAGCCAGCCATCCAAGCCAGCGAAGCCAGCCAAACCAGCCAGCCCGCCAAGCCAGCCAAGCCAGCCAAGCCAGCCAAGCCACCAAGCCAGCCAAGCCAGCCAAGCCAGCCAAGCCAGCCAGCCAGCCAAGCCAGCCAAGCCAGGCAAGCCAGCCAAGCCAGCCAGCCTGCCAAGCCAGGAAAGCCACCCAGCTAGCCAAGCCAGCCAAGCCACCCAGCCAGCCAAGCCAACCAAGCCAGCCAGCCACCCAACCCTGCCAGCCACCCAGTCAGCCAAGCCAGCCATGCCAGTCAGCCAGCCGGCCAAGCCAGCAAGCCACCTAGCCAGCCAGCGAGCCAAGCCAGCCAAGCCAGCCAAGGAAGCCAGACAGCGAAGCCAGCCAAGCCACCCAGCCAGCCAAGACAGCCAAGCCACCCAGCCAGCCAAGCCTGCCAAGCCGGCCAAGCCAGCCAAGCCAGCCAGCCGGCCAAGACAGCCTGCCAAGCCGGCCAAGCCACCCAGCCAGCCCAGGCAGCCAGCCACCCAGCCAGCCAAGCCAGCCAGCCACCCAGCCGGCCAAACCAGCCAAGCAATCCAGCCAGCCAAGCCAGCCAAGACACCCAGCCAGCCAAGCCAGCCAAGCCACCCAGCCAGCCAGCCACCTAAGCCATCCAGGCAGCCAGCCAAGCCAGCCAAGCCAGCTAAGCGAGCCAGGAAGCCAAAACAGCCAAGCCACCCAGGACACCCAGCCAGTCAAGCAAGCCAAGCCACCCAGCCACCCAAGCCAGCCAAGCCAGCCAAGCCCCCCAGCCACCCAGTCAGCCAAGCCAGCCATGCCAGCCAGCCAGACAAGACAGCCAGCCAGCCAAGCCAGCCAAGCCCCCCAGCCACCCAGTCAGCCAAGCCAGCCATGCCAGCCAGCCAGACAAGACAGCCAGCCAGCCAAGCCAGCCAAGCCACCCAGCCAGGCAAGCCAGCCAAGCCACCCAGTCAGCCAGCCACCCAGCCAGCCAAGCCAGCCAAGCCACGCAGCCAGCCAAACCACCCAGCCAGCCAAGCCCGCCAGCCACCCAGTCAGCCAAGCCAGCCATGCCAGCCAGCCAGACAAGCCAGCCAGCCAGCCAAGCCAGCCAAGCCACCGAGCCAGCCAAGCGAGCCAGCCATGCTAGCCAAGCCAGCCAGCCAGCCAAGCCAGCCAAGCCAGCCAAGCCAGCCAGCCATGTAAGCCAGCCAAGCCAGCCAAGCCAGCCAAGCCAGCCAAGCCTGCCAGCCAGCCAAGGTAGCCAAGCCAGCCAGCCAGCCAAGCCAGCCAAGCCAGCCAGCCAGCCAATCCAGCCAAGCCACCCAGCCACGCAAGCCAGCCAAGCCAGCCAAGCCAGCCAACCGGCCAGCCAAGCCAGCCAAGCCACCCAGCCAGCCAAGCCAGCCAAGCCAGCCAAGTCAGGCAGCCAGGCAAGTCAGCCAGCCACCCAGCCAGCCAAGCCAGCCAGACACCCAGTCAGCCAAGCCAGCCAAGCTAGCCAATCCAGCCAAGACAGCCAGCCAGCCAAGGCAGCCAAGCCACCCAGCCAAGCGATGCAAGCCAGCCAGCCAGCCAAGCCAGCCAAGCCACCTAGCCAGCCAACCAGTCAAGCCAGAAAAGCCAGGCAAGCCAGCCAAGCCAACCAGCCTGCCAGCCAGCCAAGCCAGCCAAGCTACACAGCCAGCCAAGCCAGCCAAGCCACCCAGACAGGCAAGCCAGCCAAGCCACCCATCCAGCCAAGCCAGCCATCCACCCAGCCAGCGAAGCCAGCCAAGCTACGCAGCCAGCCAAGCCACCCAGCCAGCCAAGCCTGCCAGCCACCTAGTCAGCCAAGCCAGCCATGCCAGCCAGCCAGCAAAGACAGCCAGCCAATCCACCCAGCCAGCCAAGCCAGCCAGGCCACCCAGCCAGTCAGGCCTGTGAAGCCAGCCAAGCCAGACGGCCAGCCAAGCCTGCCAAGCCAGCCAGCCAACCAAGCCAGCCAGCCAGCTAAGCCAGCCAAGCCAGGCAAGCCAGCCGAGCCAGCGAAGCCAGCCAGCCAGCCAAGCCATCCAAGCCACCCAGCCTGCCAAGCCAGCCAAGCCACCCAGCCAGCCAAGCCACCTAAGCCACCCAAGCCACCCAGCCAGCCAAGCCACCCAGCCACCCAGTCAGCCAAGCCAGCCATGCCAGCCAGCCAAGCCAGCCAAGCCAGCCATTCAGCCAAGCCAGCCAGCCAAGCCAACCAGCCAGCCAAGCCAGCCAATCCACCCAGCCAGCCAAGCCAGCCAGGCCACCCAGCCAGTCAGGCCTGTGAAGCCAGCCAAGCCAGACGGCCAGCCAAGCCTGCCAAGCCAGCCGGCCAGCCAAGCCAGCCAGCCAAGCCAGCCAGACAACCAAGTAAGCCAAGCCAGCCAGGCATCCAAGCCACCCAAGCCAGCCAGCTAGGCAAGCCACCCAAGCCAGCCAAGCCAGCCAGCCTGCCAATCCAGCCAAGCCAACCAAGCCAGCCAAGCCAGCCAAGCCACCAAGCCAGCCAAGCCAGCTAAGCCAGCCAAGCCAGCCAGCCACCCAGCCAGCCAAACCAGCCAAGCGACCCAGCCAGCCAAGCCAGCCAAGCCACCCAGCCAGCCAAGCCAGCCAGCCACCCAGCCAGCCACCCAGCCAGCCAAACCAGCCAAGCGATACAGCCAGCCAAGCCATCCAGGCCACCCAGGCTGCCAAGCCATCCAGGCCACCCAGCCTGCCAAGCCAGCCAAGCCACCCAGCCAGCCAAGCCACCTAAGCCACCCAGCCAGCCAAACCCGCCAGCCACCCAGTTAGCCAAGCCAGCCATGCCAGCAAGCCAACCAAGCGAGCCAGCCAGCCAAGCCCGCCAGCCACCCAGCCAGCCAGCCAGCCAAGCCAGCCAAGCCAGCCAAGGAAGCCAGCCAGACAAGTCAGCCAAGCCACCCAGCCAGCCAAGGGAGCCAAGCCACCCAGCCAGCCAGCCAGCCAAGCCAGCCAGCCAAGCCAGCCAGCCAGCCAAGCCAGCCAATCCACCCAGCCAGCCAATCCAGCCAGGCCACCCAGCCAGCCAGGCTGGCCAAGCCAGCCAGCCAGTCAGGCCTGTGAAGCCAGCCAAGCCAGCCAGCCAGCCAAGCCTGCCAAGCCATCCAGCCAGCCAAGCCACCCAGCCAAGCCAGCCAGACAACCAAGCCAGCCAAGCCAGCCAGCCAGGCAATCAAGCCAAGGCAACCAAGCCAGCCAAGCCACCAAGCCAGCCAAGCCAGCTAAGCCAGCCAAGCCACCCAGCCACCCAGCCAGCCAGCCAGCCAAGCCACCCAAGTCTGCCAAGCCAGCCAAGCCACCCAGCCAGCCAAGCCAGCCAAGACAGCCAGCCAGCGAAGCCATCCAAGCCAGCCAGCCTCCCAAGCCAGCCAAGCCAGCCAAGCCACCCAGCCACCTAAGCCAGCCAAGCCAGCCAGCCAGCCAAGCCAGCCAAGCCAGCCAGCCGGCCAAGCCAGCCAAGCCTCCCAGCCTGCCAAGCCAGCCAAGCCACCCAGCCAGCCAAGCCACCCAAGCCAGCCAGCCAGCCAAGCCGGCCAAACCAGGCAAGCCAGCCAATCCAGCCAAGCCTGCCAGACAGCCAAGCCAGCCAAGCCAGCCAAGCCACCCAGCCACCCAGCCAGCCAGCCAGCCAAGCCACCCAAGCCAGCCAGCCAGCCAAGCCGGCCAAACCAGGCAAGCCAGCCAATCCAGCCAAGCCTGCCAGACAGCCAAGCCAGCCAAGCCACCCGGCCAGCCAAGCCAGCCAAGCCACCCAGCCAGCCAAGCCAGCCAAGCCAGCCAAGCCAGGCAGCCAGGCAAGTCAGCCAGCCACCCAGCCAGCCAAGCCAGCCAGGCACACAGTCAGCCAAGCCAGCCAAGCTAGCCAATCCAGCCAAGACAGCCAGCCAGCCAAGGCAGCCAAGCCACCCAGCCAAGCGATGCAAGCCAGCCAGCCAGCCAAGCCAGCCAAGCCAGCCAGCGAGCCCAGCCAGCCCAGCCAGTCAGCCAGCCAAACCAGCCCGCCAGCCAAGGAAGCCAGCCACCCAGCGAAGCCAGCCACCCAGCGAAGCCAGCCACCCAGCCAAGCCAGCCAAGAGAGCCAAGCCAGCCAGCGAAACTGGACAAGCCAGCCAAGCATGTCAGCCAAGCCAGCAAAGCCGCCACCCAGCAAAGCCCGCCAAGCCAGCCAACCAGCCAGACAGCCCAGCCAGCCAGCCAGCCCAGGCAGCTACGCCAGACAAGCCAGCCAAGCCAGCAAAGACAGCCAGCCAGCCAAGACGGCCAAGCCAGCCAAGCCAGCAAAGACAGCCAGCCAGCCAAGACGGCCAAGCCAGCCAGCCAGCCAAGCAACCCATGCCAGCCAGCCAACCAAGAACAGCCAAGCCAGCCAGCCAGCCAACCCAGACAAGCCAGCCAAGCCAGCCAGCCAGCCAACCCAGCCAAGCAACCCAGCCAGCCAAGCCAGCCAAGCCACCCAGCCAGCCAAGCCAGCCAAGCCAGCCAGCCAGCCAAGCCAGCCAAGCCACCCAGCCAGCCAAGCCACCCAGCCAGCCAGCCAGCCAAGCCAAGCAAGCCAGCCAGCCAAGCCAGCCAAGCCACCCAGCCAGCCAAGGGAGCCAAGCCACCCAGCCAGCCAAGGCTGCCAAGCCAGCCAAGCCAGCCTAGCCAGCCAGTCAGCCAAGCCAGCCAGCCAAGCCAACCAGCCAGCCAAGCCAGCCAATCCACCCAGCCAGCCAAGCCAGCCAGGCCACCCAGCCAGTCAGGCCTGTGAAGCCAGCCAAGCCAGATGGCCAGCCAAGCCACCCAATCCACCCAGCCAGCCAAGCCAGCCAGGCCACCCAGCCAGTCAGGCCTGTGAAGCCAGCCAAGCCAGACGGCCAGCCAAGCCTGCCAAGCCAGCCAGCCAACCAAGCCAGCCAGCCAGCTAAGCCAGCCAAGCCAGGCAAGCCAGCCGAGCCAGCGAAGCCAGCCAGCCAGCCAAGCCATCCAAGCCACCCAGCCTGCCAAGCCAGCCAAGCCACCCAGCCAGCCAAGCCACCTAAGCCACCCAAGCCACCCAGCCAGCCAAGCCACCCAGCCACCCAGTCAGCCAAGCCAGCCATGCCAGCCAGCCAAGCCAGCCAAGCCAGCCATTCAGCCAAGCCAGCCAGCCAAGCCAACCAGCCAGCCAAGCCAGCCAATCCACCCAGCCAGCCAAGCCAGCCAGGCCACCCAGCCAGTCAGGCCTGTGAAGCCAGCCAAGCCAGACGGCCAGCCAAGCCTGCCAAGCCAGCCGGCCAGCCAAGCCAGCCAGCCAAGCCAGCCAGACAACCAAGTAAGCCAAGCCAGCCAGGCATCCAAGCCACCCAAGCCAGCCAGCTAGGCAAGCCACCCAAGCCAGCCAAGCCAGCCAGCCTGCCAATCCAGCCAAGCCAACCAAGCCAGCCAAGCCAGCCAAGCCACCAAGCCAGCCAAGCCAGCTAAGCCAGCCAAGCCAGCCAGCCACCCAGCCAGCCAAACCAGCCAAGCGACCCAGCCAGCCAAGCCAGCCAAGCCACCCAGCCAGCCAAGCCAGCCAGCCACCCAGCCAGCCACCCAGCCAGCCAAACCAGCCAAGCGATAGAGCCAGCCAAGCCATCCAGGCCACCCAGGCTGCCAAGCCATCCAGGCCACCCAGCCTGCCAAGCCAGCCAAGCCACCCAGCCAGCCAAGCCACCTAAGCCACCCAGCCAGCCAAACCCGCCAGCCACCCAGTTAGCCAAGCCAGCCATGCCAGCAAGCCAACCAAGCGAGCCAGCCAGCCAAGCCCGCCAGCCACCCAGCCAGCCAGCCAGCCAAGCCAGCCAAGCCAGCCAAGGAAGCCAGCCAGACAAGTCAGCCAAGCCACCCAGCCAGCCAAGGGAGCCAAGCCACCCAGCCAGCCAGCCAGCCAAGCCAGCCAGCCAAGCCAGCCAGCCAGCCAAGCCAGCCAATCCACCCAGCCAGCCAATCCAGCCAGGCCACCCAGCCAGCCAGGCTGGCCAAGCCAGCCAGCCAGTCAGGCCTGTGAAGCCAGCCAAGCCAGCCAGCCAGCCAAGCCTGCCAAGCCATCCAGCCAGCCAAGCCACCCAGCCAAGCCAGCCAGACAACCAAGCCAGCCAAGCCAGCCAGCCAGGCAATCAAGCCAAGGCAACCAAGCCAGCCAAGCCACCAAGCCAGCCAAGCCAGCTAAGCCAGCCAAGCCACCCAGCCACCCAGCCAGCCAGCCAGCCAAGCCACCCAAGTCTGCCAAGCCAGCCAAGCCACCCAGCCAGCCAAGCCAGCCAAGACAGCCAGCCAGCGAAGCCATCCAAGCCAGCCAGCCTCCCAAGCCAGCCAAGCCAGCCAAGCCACCCAGCCACCTAAGCCAGCCAAGCCAGCCAGCCAGCCAAGCCAGCCAAGCCAGCCATCCAGCCAAGCCAGCCAAGCCAGCCAAGCCAGCCAAGCCAGCCAGCCGGCCAAGCCAGCCAAGCCTCCCAGCCTGCCAAGCCAGCCAAGCCACCCAGCCAGCCAAGCCACCCAAGCCAGCCAGCCAGCCAAGCCGGCCAAGCCAGCCAGCCAGCCAAGCCGGCCAAACCAGGCAAGCCAGCCAATCCAGCCAAGCCTGCCAGACAGCCAAGCCAGCCAAGCCAGCCAGCCAGCTAAGCCAGCCAAGCCAGGCAAGCCAGCCAAGCCAGCGAAGCCAGCCAGCCAGCCAAGCCATCCAAGCCACCCAGCCTGCCAAGCCAGCCAAGCCACCCAGCCAGCCAAGCCACCTAAGCCACCCAGCCAGCCAAGCCACCCAGCCACCCAATCAGCCAAGCCAGCCATGCCAGCCAGCCAGCCAGCCAAGCCAGCCAGCCAGCAAAGCCAGCCAGCCACCCAGCCAGCCAGCCAGCCAAGCCAGGCAAGCCAGCCAAGGAAGCCAGCCAGCCAAGCCAGCCAAGCCACCCAGCCAGCCAAGGGAGCCAAGCCACCCAGCCAGCCAAGGCTGCCAAGCCAGCCAAGCCAGCCTAGCCAGCCAGTCAGCCAAGCCAGCCAGCCAAGCCAACCAGCCAGCCAAGCCAGCCAATCCACCCAGCCAGCCAAGCCAGCCAGGCCACCCAGCCAGTCAGGCCTGTGAAGCCAGCCAAGCCAGATGGCCAGCCAAGCCTGCCAAGCCAGCCAGCCAGCCAAGCCAGCCAGCCAAGCCAGCCAGACAACCAAGTAAGCCAAGCCAGCCAGGCATCCAAGCCACCCAAGCCAGCCAGCTAGGCAAGCCACCCAAGCCAGCCAAGCCAGCCAGCCAGCCAATCCAGCCAAGCCAACCAAGCCAGCCAAGCCAGCCAAGCCACCAAGCCAGCCAAGCCAGCTAAGCCAGCCAAGCCACCCAGCCACCCAGCCAGCCAAACCAGCCAAGCGACCCAGCCAGCCAAGCCAGCCAAGCCACCCAGCCAGCCAAGCCAGCCAAGCCACCCAGACAGCCAGCCAGCAAAGCCAGCCAAGCCAGCCAAGCCACCCAGACACCCAAGCCAGCCAGCCAGCCAAGCCACCCAGCCAGCCAGCCAGCCATCCAAGCCAGCAAAGCCAGCCAGCCAGCCAGCCAGCCAGCCAGCCACCCAAGCCAGCCAAGCCAGCCAGCCACCCAAGCCAGCCAAGCCAGCCAGCCAGCCAAGAGAGCCAAGCCAGCCAAGCCAGCCAAGCCTGCCAGCCACCTAGTCAGCCAAGCCAGCCATGCCAGCCAGCCAGCAAAGACAGCCAGCCAAGACAGCGAGCCAGCCAAGTCACCCAAGCCACCCAGCCAGCCATGCCAGCCAAGCCAGCCAGCCACCAAAGCCAGCCAAGCCAGCCAGCCAAGCCACCCAGCCAGCCAAGCCAGCCAAGCCAAGCTAGCCAAGCCAGCCAGCCAGTCAGCCAGTCAAGCAAGCCAAGCCACCCAGCCAGCCAAGCCAGCCAGCCAGCCAAGCTAGCCAAGCCAGCCAGCCAGTCAAACCACCCAAGCCAGCCAGCCGGCCAAGCCAGCCAAGCCTCCCAGCCTGCCAAGCCAGCCAAGCCACCCAGCCAGCCAAGCCACCCAAGCCACCCAGCCTGCCAAGCCAGCCAAGCCACCCAGCCAGCCAAGCCACCCAGCCAGCCAGCCAGCCAAGCTAGGCAAGCCAGCCAGCCAAGCCAGCCAAGCCACCCAGCCAGCCAAGGGAGCCAAGCCACCCAGCCAGCCAAGGCTGCCAGGCCAGCCAAGCCAGCCTAGCCAGCCAGTCAGCCAAGCCAGCCAGCCAAGCCAACCAGCCAGCCAAGCCAGCCAATCCACCCAGCCAGCCAAGCCAGCCAGGCCACCTAGCCAGTCAGGCCTGTGAAGCCAGCCAAGCCAGACGGCCAGCCAAGCCAGCCAATCCACCCAGCCAGCCAAGCCAGCCAGGCCACCCAGCCAGTCAGGCCTGTGAAGCCAGCCAAGCCAGACGGCCAGCCAAGCCTGCCAAGCCAGCCAGCCAGCCAAGCCAGCCGGCCAGCCAAGCCATGCCAGCCAGCCAAGCCATCCAAGCCACCAAGCCATCCAAGCCAGCTAAGCCAGCCAAGCCACCCAGCCACCCAGCCAGCCAAACCAGCCAAGCCACCCAGCCAGCCAAACCAGCCAAGCGATCCAGCCAGCCAAGCCATCCAGGCCACCCAGGCTGCCAAGCCATCCAGGCCACCCAGCCTGCCAAGCCAGCCAAGCCACCCAGCCAGCCAAGGCAACCAAGCCAGCCAAGCCACCAAGCCAGCCAAGCCAGCTAAGCCAGCCAAGCCACCCAGCCACCCAGCCAGCCAGCCAGCCAAGCCACCCAAGTCTGCCAAGCCAGCCAAGCCACCCAGCCAGCCAAGCCAGCCAAGACAGCCAGCCAGCGAAGCCATCCAAGCCAGCCAGCCTCCCAAGCCAGCGAAGCCAGCCAAGCCGGCCAGCCACCTAAGCCAGCCAAGCCAGCCAGCCAGCGAAGCAAGCCAGCCAGCCATCCAGCCAAGCCAGCCAAGCCAGCCAAGCCAGCCAAGCCAGCCAGCCGGCCAAGCCAGCCAAGCCTCCCAGCCTGCCAAGCCAGCCAAGCCACCCAGCCAGCCAAGCCACCCAAGCCACCCAGCCTGCCAAGCCAGCCAAGCCACCCAGCCAGCCAAGCCACCCAGCCAGCCAAGCCACCCAGCCAGCCAGCCGGCCAAGCCAGGCAAGCCAGCCAATCCAGCCAAGCATGCCAGACAGCCAAGCCAGCCAAGCCAGCCAAGCCAGCCAGCCTCCCAAGCCAGCCAAGCCAGCCATCCAGCCAAACCAGCCAAGCCAGCCAAGCCAGCCAAGCCAGCCAGCCGGCCAAGCCAGCCAAGCCTCCCAGCCTGCCAAGCCAGCCAAGCCACCCAGCCAGCCAAGCCACCCAAGCCAGCCAGCCAGCCAAGCCGGCCAAGCCAGGCAGCCAGCCAAGCCGGCCAAACCAGGCAAGCCAGCCAATCCAGCCAAGCCTGCCAGACAGCCAAGCCAGCCAAGCCAGCCAGCCAGCTAAGCCAGCCAAGCCAGCCAGCCAGCCAAGCCAGCCAAGCCACCCAGCCGGCCAAGCCAGCGAAGCCACCCAGACAGCCAAGCCAGTCAAGCCACCCAGCCAGCCAAGCCGGCCAAGCCACCCAGCCAGCCAAGCCACCCAAGACACCCAGCCAGACAAGCTGGTCAAGCCACTCAGCCAGCCAAGCCAGCCAGCCAAGCCACTCAGCCACTCAAGCTGGCCAAGCCACCCAAACAGTCAAGCCAGAGAAGCCAGCGAAGGCAGTTAGCTGGCCAAACCAGCCAAGCCAGCCACCCAAGCCAGCCAGACAGCCAAGCAAGACAAGCCAGCCAGCCATCCAAGCCAAGCCAGCCAGCCAGCCAACCCAGCCAAGCCACCCATCCAGCCAAGCCAGCTAGCCAGCCAAGCCAGCTAAGCAAGCCAAGCCAGCCAGCCACCCAAGCCAGCCAAGCCAGCCAGCCAGCCAAGCCAGCCAAGCCAGCCATCCAGCCAAGCCAGCCAAGCCAGCCAAGCCAGCCAAGCCAGCCAGCCGGCCAAGCCAGCCAAGCCTCCCAGCCTGCCAAGCCAGCCAAGCCACCCAGCCAGCCAAGCCACCCAAGCCAGCCAGCCAGCCAAGCCGGCCAAGCCAGCCAGCCAGCCAAGCCGGCCAAACCAGGCAAGCCAGCCAATCCAGCCAAGCCTGCCAGACAGCCAAGCCAGCCAAGCCAGCCAGCCAGCTAAGCCAGCCAAGCCAGGCAAGCCAGCCAAGCCAGCGAAGCCAGCCAGCCAGCCAAGCCATCCAAGCCACCCAGCCTGCCAAGCCAGCCAAGCCACCCAGCCAGCCAAGCCACCTAAGCCACCCAGCCAGCCAAGCCACCCAGCCACCCAATCAGCCAAGCCAGCCATGCCAGCCAGCCAGCCAGCCAAGCCAGCCAGCCAGCAAAGCCAGCCAGCCACCCAGCCAGCCAGCCAGCCAAGCCAGGCAAGCCAGCCAAGGAAGCCAGCCAGCCAAGCCAGCCAAGCCACCCAGCCAGCCAAGGGAGCCAAGCCACCCAGCCAGCCAAGGCTGCCAAGCCAGCCAAGCCAGCAAAGCCAGCCAAGCCAGCCATTCAGCCAAGCCAGCCAGCCAAGCCAACCAGCCAGCCAAGCCAGCCAATCCACCCAGCCAGCCAAGCCAGCCAGGCCACCCAGCCAGTCAGGCCTGTGAAGCCAGCCAAGCCAGATGGCCAGCCAAGCCTGCCAAGCCAGCCAGCCAGCCAAGCCAGCCAGCCAAGCCAGCCAGACAACCAAGTAAGCCAAGCCAGCCAGGCATCCAAGCCACCCAAGCCAGCCAGCTAGGCAAGCCACCCAAGCCAGCCAAGCCAGCCAGCCAGCCAATCCAGCCAAGCCAACCAAGCCAGCCAAGCCAGCCAAGCCACCAAGCCAGCCAAGCCAGCTAAGCCAGCCAAGCCACCCAGCCACCCAGCCAGCCAAACCAGCCAAGCGACCCAGCCAGCCAAGCCAGCCAAGCCACCCAGCCAGCCAAGCCAGCCAAGCCACCCAGACAGCCAGCCAGCAAAGCCAGCCAAGCCAGCCAAGCCACCCAGACACCCAAGCCAGCCAGCCAGCCAAGCCACCCAGCCAGCCAGCCAGCCATCCAAGCCAGCAAAGCCAGCCAGCCAGCCAGCCAGCCAGCCAGCCACCCAAGCCAGCCAAGCCAGCCAGCCACCCAAGCCAGCCAAGCCAGCCAGCCAGCCAAGAGAGCCAAGCCAGCCAAGCCAGCCAAGCCTGCCAGCCACCTAGTCAGCCAAGCCAGCCATGCCAGCCAGCCAGCAAAGACAGCCAGCCAAGACAGCGAGCCAGCCAAGTCACCCAAGCCACCCAGCCAGCCATGCCAGCCAAGCCAGCCAGCCACCAAAGCCAGCCAAGCCAGCCAGCCAAGCCACCCAGCCAGCCAAGCCAGCCAAGCCAAGCTAGCCAAGCCAGCCAGCCAGTCAGCCAGTCAAGCAAGCCAAGCCACCCAGCCAGCCAAGCCAGCCAGCCAGCCAAGCTAGCCAAGCCAGCCAGCCAGTCAAACCACCCAAGCCAGCCAGCCGGCCAAGCCAGCCAAGCCTCCCAGCCTGCCAAGCCAGCCAAGCCACCCAGCCAGCCAAGCCACCCAAGCCACCCAGCCTGCCAAGCCAGCCAAGCCACCCAGCCAGCCAAGCCACCCAGCCAGCCAGCCAGCCAAAGCTAGGCAAGCCAGCCAGCCAAGCCAGCCAAGCCACCCAGCCAGCCAAGGGAGCCAAGCCACCCAGCCAGCCAAGGCTGCCAGGCCAGCCAAGCCAGCCTAGCCAGCCAGTCAGCCAAGCCAGCCAGCCAAGCCAACCAGCCAGCCAAGCCAGCCAATCCACCCAGCCAGCCAAGCCAGCCAGGCCACCTAGCCAGTCAGGCCTGTGAAGCCAGCCAAGCCAGACGGCCAGCCAAGCCAGCCAATCCACCCAGCCAGCCAAGCCAGCCAGGCCACCCAGCCAGTCAGGCCTGTGAAGCCAGCCAAGCCAGACGGCCAGCCAAGCCTGCCAAGCCAGCCAGCCAGCCAAGCCAGCCGGCCAGCCAAGCCATGCCAGCCAGCCAAGCCATCCAAGCCACCAAGCCATCCAAGCCAGCTAAGCCAGCCAAGCCACCCAGCCACCCAGCCAGCCAAACCAGCCAAGCCACCCAGCCAGCCAAACCAGCCAAGCGATCCAGCCAGCCAAGCCATCCAGGCCACCCAGGCTGCCAAGCCATCCAGGCCACCCAGCCTGCCAAGCCAGCCAAGCCACCCAGCCAGCCAAGGCAACCAAGCCAGCCAAGCCACCAAGCCAGCCAAGCCAGCTAAGCCAGCCAAGCCACCCAGCCACCCAGCCAGCCAGCCAGCCAAGCCACCCAAGTCTGCCAAGCCAGCCAAGCCACCCAGCCAGCCAAGCCAGCCAAGACAGCCAGCCAGCGAAGCCATCCAAGCCAGCCAGCCTCCCAAGCCAGCGAAGCCAGCCAAGCCGGCCAGCCACCTAAGCCAGCCAAGCCAGCCAGCCAGCGAAGCAAGCCAGCCAGCCATCCAGCCAAGCCAGCCAAGCCAGCCAAGCCAGCCAAGCCAGCCAGCCGGCCAAGCCAGCCAAGCCTCCCAGCCTGCCAAGCCAGCCAAGCCACCCAGCCAGCCAAGCCACCCAAGACACCCAGCCAGACAAGCTGGTCAAGCCACTCAGCCAGCCAAGCCAGCCAGCCAAGCCACTCAGCCACTCAAGCTGGCCAAGCCACCCAAACAGTCAAGCCAGAGAAGCCAGCGAAGGCAGTTAGCTGGCCAAACCAGCCAAGCCAGCCACCCAAGCCAGCCAGACAGCCAAGCAAGACAAGCCAGCCAGCCATCCAAGCCAAGCCAGCCAGCCAGCCAACCCAGCCAAGCCACCCATCCAGCCAAGCCAGCTAGCCAGCCAAGCCAGCTAAGCAAGCCAAGCCAGCCAGCCACCCAAGCCAGCCAAGCCAGCCAGCCTGCCAGGCCAGCCAAGCCACCCAGCCAGCCAAGCCTGAAAAGACACCCAGCAACCCAAGACAGCCAGGACACCCAGCTAGCCAAGCCAGCCAAGACACCCAGCCAGCCAAGCCAGCCAAGACACCCAGCCAGCCAAGCCAGTCAGCAGCTCAGCCAGCCAAGCCAGCCAAGCCACCCAGGCAGCCAAGCCAGCCAGCCACCCAGCCAGCCAAACCAGCCAAGCAATCCAGCCAGCCAAGCCGGCCAAGACACCCAGCCAGCCAAGCCAGCCAAGCCACCCAGCCAGCCAGCCACCTAAGCCATCCAGGCAGCCAGCCAAGCCAGCCAAGCCAGCTAAGCGAGCCAGGAAGCCAAAACAGCCAAGCCACCCAGGACACCCAGCCAGTCAAGCAAGCCAAGCCACCCAGCCACCCAAGCCAGCCAAGCCAGCCAAGCCCCCCAGCCACCCAGTCAGCCAAGCCAGCCATGCCAGCCAGCCAGACAAGACAGCCAGCCAGCCAAGCCAGCCAAGCCCCCCAGCCACCCAGTCAGCCAAGCCAGCCATGCCAGCCAGCGAGACAAGACAGCCAGCCAGCCAAGCCAGCCAAGCCACCCAGCCAGGCAAGCCAGCCAAGCCACCCAGACGGCCAGCCACCCAGGCAGCCAAGCCAGCCAAGCCACGCAGCCAACCAAACCACCCAGCCAGCCAAGCCCGCCAGCCACCCAGTCAGCCAAACCAGCCATGCCAGCCAGCCAGACAAGCCAGCCAGCCAGCCAAGCCAGCCAAGCCACCGAGCCAGCCAAGCGAGCCAGCCATGCTAGCCAAGCCAGCCAGCCAGCCAAGCCAGCCAAGCCAGCCAGCCATGTAAGCCAGCCAAGCCAGCCAAGCCAGCCAAGCCAGCCAAGCCTGCCAGCCAGCCAAGGTAGCCAAGCCAGCCAGCCAGCCAAGCCAGCCAAGCCAGCCAGCCAGCCAATCCAGCCAAGCCACCCAGCCACCCAAGCCAGCCAAGCCAGCCAAGCCAGCCAAGCCACCCGGCCAGCCAAGCCAGCCAAGCCACCCAGCCAGCCAAGCCAGCCAAGCCAGCCAAGCCAGGCAGCCAGGCAAGTCAGCCAGCCACCCAGCCAGCCAAGCCAGCCAGGCACCCAGTCAGCCAAGCCAGCCAAGCCAGCCAATCCAGCCAAGACAGCCAGCCAGCCAAGGCAGCCAAGCCACCCAGCCAAGCGATGCAAGCCAGCCAGCCAGCCAAGCCAGCCAAGCCTGCCAGCCAGCCAAGCCAGCCAAGCCACCCAGCCAGCCAATCCAGCCAAGCCACCCAGCCACCCAAGCCAGCCAAGCCAGCCAAGCCACCCAGCCAGCCAAGCCAACCAAGCCAGCCAGCCCAGCCACCCAGCCAGCCAAGCCAGCCGTGTCAGCCAGCCAGCCAAGCCAGCCAGCCACCCAGGCAGCCAAGCCAGCCAGCCACCCAGGCAGCCAAGCCAGCCAGCCAGCCAAGCCGGCCAAGCCACCCAGCCAGCCAAGCCGGCCAAGTCACTCAGCCAGCCAAGCTGGCCAAGCCACCCAAAGAGTCAAGCCAGTGAAGCCAGCCAAGCCAGTCAGCCAGCCAAGCCAACCAAGCCAGCCAGCCAGCCAAGCCACCCAGCCAGCCAAGCCAGCCAGGCACCCAGTCAGCCAAGCCAGCCAAGACAGCCAATCCAGCCAAGACAGCCAGCCAGCCGAGGCAGCCAAGCCACCCAGCCAAGCGATGCAAGCCAGCCAGCCAGCCAAGCCAGCCAAGCCTGCCAGCCAGCCAAGCCAGCCAAGCCACCCAGCCAGCCAATCCAGCCAAGCCACCCAGCCACCCAAGCCAGCCAAGCCAGCCAAGCCACCCAGCCAGCCAAGCCAACCAAGCCAGCCAGCCAGCCAAGCCACCCAGCCAGCCAAGCCAGCCAGCCACCCAGCCAGCCAAGCCAGCCAGCCACCCAGGCAGCCAAGCCAGCCAGCCACCCAGGCAGCCAAGCCAGCCAGCCAGCCAAGCCGGCCAAGCCACCCAGCCAGCCAAGCCGGCCAAGTCACTCAGCCAGCCAAGCTGGCCAAGCCACCCAAAGAGTCAAGCCAGTGAAGCCAGCCAAGCCAGTCAGCCAGCCAAGCCAACCAAGCCAGCCAGCCAGCCAAGCCACCCAGACAGCCAAGCAAGCAAAGCCAGCCAGTCATCCAAGACAAGCCAGCCAGCCATCCAAGCCAGCCAAGCCAGCCAAATCAGAGAGCCCGCCAAGCCAGCCAAGCCAGCCAAGCCACCAAGCCAGCCAAGCCGGCCAAGCCAGCCAAGCCAGCCAAGCCAGCCGTGCCAGCCAAGCAAGCCGTGCCAGCCAGCCAGCCAAGCCAGCCAGCCACCCAGGCAACCAAGCCAGCCAGCCACCCAGACAGCCAAGCCAGCCAGCCAGCCAAGCCGGCCAAGCCACCCAGCCACCCAAGCCGGCCAAGTCACTCAGCCAGCCAAGCTGGCCAAGCCACCCAAAGAGTCAAGCCAGTGAAGCCAGCCAAGCCAGTCAGCCAGCCAAGCCAACCAAGCCAGCCAGCCAGCCAAGCCACCCAGACAGCCAAGCAAGCCAAGCCAGCCAGCCAGACAAGACAGCCAAGCCAGCCAGCCAGACAAGACAGCCAAGCCAGCCAAGCCCGCCAACCCAGCCAAGCCAGCCAAGCCAGCCAAGCCACCAAGCCAGCCAAGCCAGCCAAGCCAGGCAAGCCAGCCAAGCCAGGCAAGCCAGCCAAGCCAGCCAGCCTGCCAAGCCAGGAAAGCCACCCAGCTAGCCAAGCCAGCCAAGCTACCCAGCCAGCCAAGCCAACCAAGCCAGCCAGCCACCCAAGCCCCCAGCCACCCAGTCAGCCAAGCCATGCCAGCCAGCCAGACAAGACAGCCAGCCAGCCAAGCCAGCCAAGCCACCCAGCCAGGCAAGCCAGCCAAGCCACGCAGACAGCCAGCCACCCAGCCAGCCAAGCCAGCCAAGCCACGCAGCCAGCCAAACCACCCAGCCAGCCAAGCCAGCCATGCCAGCCAGCCAGAAAAGCCAGCCAGCCAGCCAAGCCAGCCAAGCCACCCAGCAGGCCAAGCCAACCAAGCCAGCCAGCCACCCAACCCCGCCAGCCACCCAGTCAGCCAAGCCAGCCATGCCAGCCAGCCAGCCGGCCAAGCCAGCAAGCCACCTAGCCAGCCAGCGAGCCAAGCCAGCCAAGCCAGCCAAGGAAGAAGGACAGCGAAGCCAGCCAAGCCACCCAGCCAGCCAAGACAGCCAAGCCACCCAGCCAGCCAAGCCTGCCAAGCCAGCCAAGCCAGCCAAGCCGGCCAGCCGGCCAAGACAGCCTGCCAAGCCGGCCAAGCCACCCAGCCAGCCCAGCCAGCCAGCCACCCAGCCAGCCAAGCCAGCCAGCCACCCAGCCGGCCAAACCAGCCAAGCAATCCAGCCAGCCAAGCCAGCCAAGACACCCAGCCAGCCAAGCCAGCCAAGCCACCCAGCCAGCCAGCCACCTAAGCCATCCAGCCAGCCGGCCAAGCCAGCCAAGCCAGCTAAGCGAGCCAGCCAGCCAAAACAGCCAAGCCACCCAGGACACCCAGCCAGTCAAGCAAGCCAAGCCACCCAGCCACCCAAGCCAGCCAAGCCAGCCAAGCCCCCCAGCCACCCAGTCAGCCAAGCCAGCCATGCCAGCCAGCCAGACAAGACAGCCAGCCAGCCAAGCCAGCCAAGCCACCCAGCCAGGCAAGCCAGCCAAGCCACCCAGACAGCCAGCCACCCAGCCAGCCAAGCCAGCCAAGCCACGCAGCCAGCCAAACCACCCAGCCAGCCAAGCCAGCCATGCCAGCCAGCCAGACAAGCCAGCCAGCCAGCCAAACCAGCCAAACCACCCAGCCAGCCAAGCGAGCCAGCCATGCTAGCCAAGCCAGCCAGCCAGCCAAGCCAGCCAAGCCAGCCAGCCATGTAAGCCAGCCAAGCCAGCCAAGCCTGCCAGCCAGCCAAGGTAGCCAAGCCAGCCAGCCAGCCAAGCCAGCCAAGCCAGCCAGCCAGCCAATCCAGCCAAGCCACCCAGCCACCCAAGCCAGCCAAGCCAGCCAAGCCAGCCAAGCCACCCGGCCAGCCAAGCCAGCCAAGCCACCCAGCCAGCCAAGCCAGCCAAGCCAGCCAAGCCAGGCAGCCAGGCAAGTCAGCCAGGCACCCAGTCAGCCAAGCCAGCCAAGCTAGCCAATCCAGCCAAGACAGCCAGCCAGCCAGCCAAGGCAGCCAAGCCACCCAGCCAAGCGATGCAAGCCAGCCAGCCAGCCAAGCCAGCCAAGCCAGCCAAGCCTGCCAGCCAGCCAAGGTAGCCAAGCCAGCCAGCCAGCCAAGCCAGCCAAGCCAGCCAGCCAGCCAATCCAGCCAAGCCACCCAGCCACCCAAGCCAGCCAAGCCAGCCAAGCCAGCCAAGCCACCCGGCCAGCCAAGCCAGCCAAGCCACCCAGCCAGCCAAGCCAGCCAAGCCAGCCAAGCCAGGCAGCCAGCCAAGCCAGCCAGGCACCCAGTCAGCCAAGCCAGCCAAGCTAGCCAATCCAGCCAAGACAGCCAGCCAGCCAGCCAAGGCAGCCAAGCCACCCAGCCAAGCGATGCAAGCCAGCCAGCCAGCCAAGCCAGCCAAGCCTGCCAGCCAGCCAAGCCAGCCAAGCCACCCAGCCACCCAAGCCAGCCAAGCCAGCCAAGCCACCCAGCCAGCCAAGCCAACCAAGCCAGCCAGCCAAGCCACCCAGCCAGCCAAGCCAGCCGTGTCAGCCAGCCAGCCAAACCAGCCAGCCACCCAGGCAGCCAAGCCAGCCAGCCACCCGGGCAGCCAAGCCAGCCAGCCAGCCAAGCCGGCCAAGCCACCCAGCCAGCCAAGCCGGCCAAGTCTTTCAGCCAGCCAAGCTGGCCAAGCCACCCAAAGAGTCAAGCCAGTGAAGCCAGCCAAGCCAGTCAGCCAGCCAAGCCAACCAAGCCAGCCAGCCAGCCAAGCCACCCAGACAGCCAAGCAAGCCAAGCCAGCCAGCCATCCAAGCCAGCGAAGCCAGCCAAACCAGCCAGCCCGCCAAGCCAGCCAAGCCAGCCAAGCCAGCCAAGCCACCAAGCCAGCCAAGCCAGCCAAGCCAGCCAAGCCAGCCAAGCCAGCCAAGCCAGCCAGCCAGCCAAGCCAGCCAAGCCAGGCAAGCCAGCCAAGCCAGCCAGCCTGCCAAGCCAGGAAAGCCACCCAGCTAGCCAAGCCAGCCAAGCCACCCAGCCAGCCAAGCCAACCAAGCCAGCCAGCCACCCAACCCTGCCAGCCACCCAGTCAGCCAAGCCAGCCATGCCAGTCAGCCAGCCGGCCAAGCCAGCAAGCCACCTAGCCAGCCAGCGAGCCAAGCCAGCCAAGCCAGCCAAGGAAGCCAGACAGCGAAGCCAGCCAAGCCACCCAGCCAGCCAAGACAGCCAAGCCACCCAGCCAGCCAAGCCTGCCAAGCCGGCCAAGCCAGCCAAGCCAGCCAGCCGGCCAAGACAGCCTGCCAAGCCGGCCAAGCCACCCAGCCAGCCCAGGCAGCCAGCCACCCAGCCAGCCAAGCCAGCCAGCCACCCAGCCGGCCAAACCAGCCAAGCAATCCAGCCAGCCAAGCCAGCCAAGACACCCAGCCAGCCAAGCCAGCCAAGCCACCCAGCCAGCCAGCCACCTAAGCCATCCAGGCAGCCAGCCAAGCCAGCCAAGCCAGCTAAGCGAGCCAGGAAGCCAAAACAGCCAAGCCACCCAGGACACCCAGCCAGTCAAGCAAGCCAAGCCACCCAGCCACCCAAGCCAGCCAAGCCAGCCAAGCCCCCCAGCCACCCAGTCAGCCAAGCCAGCCATGCCAGCCAGCCAGACAAGACAGCCAGCCAGCCAAGCCAGCCAAGCCCCCCAGCCACCCAGTCAGCCAAGCCAGCCATGCCAGCCAGCCAGACAAGACAGCCAGCCAGCCAAGCCAGCCAAGCCACCCAGCCAGGCAAGCCAGCCAAGCCACCCAGTCAGCCAGCCACCCAGCCAGCCAAGCCAGCCAAGCCACGCAGCCAGCCAAACCACCCAGCCAGCCAAGCCCGCCAGCCACCCAGTCAGCCAAGCCAGCCATGCCAGCCAGCCAGACAAGCCAGCCAGCCAGCCAAGCCAGCCAAGCCACCGAGCCAGCCAAGCGAGCCAGCCATGCTAGCCAAGCCAGCCAGCCAGCCAAGCCAGCCAAGCCAGCCAAGCCAGCCAGCCATGTAAGCCAGCCAAGCCAGCCAAGCCAGCCAAGCCAGCCAAGCCTGCCAGCCAGCCAAGGTAGCCAAGCCAGCCAGCCAGCCAAGCCAGCCAAGCCAGCCAGCCAGCCAATCCAGCCAAGCCACCCAGCCACGCAAGCCAGCCAAGCCAGCCAAGCCAGCCAACCGGCCAGCCAAGCCAGCCAAGCCACCCAGCCAGCCAAGCCAGCCAAGCCAGCCAAGTCAGGCAGCCAGGCAAGTCAGCCAGCCACCCAGCCAGCCAAGCCAGCCAGACACCCAGTCAGCCAAGCCAGCCAAGCTAGCCAATCCAGCCAAGACAGCCAGCCAGCCAAGGCAGCCAAGCCACCCAGCCAAGCGATGCAAGCCAGCCAGCCAGCCAAGCCAGCCAAGCCACCTAGCCAGCCAACCAGTCAAGCCAGAAAAGCCAGGCAAGCCAGCCAAGCCAACCAGCCTGCCAGCCAGCCAAGCCAGCCAAGCTACACAGCCAGCCAAGCCAGCCAAGCCACCCAGACAGGCAAGCCAGCCAAGCCACCCATCCAGCCAAGCCAGCCATCCACCCAGCCAGCGAAGCCAGCCAAGCTACGCAGCCAGCCAAGCCACCCAGCCAGCCAAGCCTGCCAGCCACCTAGTCAGCCAAGCCAGCCATGCCAGCCAGCCAGCAAAGACAGCCAGCCAATCCACCCAGCCAGCCAAGCCAGCCAGGCCACCCAGCCAGTCAGGCCTGTGAAGCCAGCCAAGCCAGACGGCCAGCCAAGCCTGCCAAGCCAGCCAGCCAACCAAGCCAGCCAGCCAGCTAAGCCAGCCAAGCCAGGCAAGCCAGCCGAGCCAGCGAAGCCAGCCAGCCAGCCAAGCCATCCAAGCCACCCAGCCTGCCAAGCCAGCCAAGCCACCCAGCCAGCCAAGCCACCTAAGCCACCCAAGCCACCCAGCCAGCCAAGCCACCCAGCCACCCAGTCAGCCAAGCCAGCCATGCCAGCCAGCCAAGCCAGCCAAGCCAGCCATTCAGCCAAGCCAGCCAGCCAAGCCAACCAGCCAGCCAAGCCAGCCAATCCACCCAGCCAGCCAAGCCAGCCAGGCCACCCAGCCAGTCAGGCCTGTGAAGCCAGCCAAGCCAGACGGCCAGCCAAGCCTGCCAAGCCAGCCGGCCAGCCAAGCCAGCCAGCCAAGCCAGCCAGACAACCAAGTAAGCCAAGCCAGCCAGGCATCCAAGCCACCCAAGCCAGCCAGCTAGGCAAGCCACCCAAGCCAGCCAAGCCAGCCAGCCTGCCAATCCAGCCAAGCCAACCAAGCCAGCCAAGCCAGCCAAGCCACCAAGCCAGCCAAGCCAGCTAAGCCAGCCAAGCCAGCCAGCCACCCAGCCAGCCAAACCAGCCAAGCGACCCAGCCAGCCAAGCCAGCCAAGCCACCCAGCCAGCCAAGCCAGCCAGCCACCCAGCCAGCCACCCAGCCAGCCAAACCAGCCAAGCGATACAGCCAGCCAAGCCATCCAGGCCACCCAGGCTGCCAAGCCATCCAGGCCACCCAGCCTGCCAAGCCAGCCAAGCCACCCAGCCAGCCAAGCCACCTAAGCCACCCAGCCAGCCAAACCCGCCAGCCACCCAGTTAGCCAAGCCAGCCATGCCAGCAAGCCAACCAAGCGAGCCAGCCAGCCAAGCCCGCCAGCCACCCAGCCAGCCAGCCAGCCAAGCCAGCCAAGCCAGCCAAGGAAGCCAGCCAGACAAGTCAGCCAAGCCACCCAGCCAGCCAAGGGAGCCAAGCCACCCAGCCAGCCAGCCAGCCAAGCCAGCCAGCCAAGCCAGCCAGCCAGCCAAGCCAGCCAATCCACCCAGCCAGCCAATCCAGCCAGGCCACCCAGCCAGCCAGGCTGGCCAAGCCAGCCAGCCAGTCAGGCCTGTGAAGCCAGCCAAGCCAGCCAGCCAGCCAAGCCTGCCAAGCCATCCAGCCAGCCAAGCCACCCAGCCAAGCCAGCCAGACAACCAAGCCAGCCAAGCCAGCCAGCCAGGCAATCAAGCCAAGGCAACCAAGCCAGCCAAGCCACCAAGCTAGCCAAGCCAGCTAAGCCAGCCAAGCCACCCAGCCACCCAGCCAGCCAGCCAGCCAAGCCACCCAAGTCTGCCAAGCCAGCCAAGCCACCCAGCCAGCCAAGCCAGCCAAGACAGCCAGCCAGCGAAGCCATCCAAGCCAGCCAGCCTCCCAAGCCAGCCAAGCCAGCCAAGCCACCCAGCCACCTAAGCCAGCCAAGCCAGCCAGCCAGCCAAGCCAGCCAAGCCAGCCAGCCGGCCAAGCCAGCCAAGCCTCCCAGCCTGCCAAGCCAGCCAAGCCACCCAGCCAGCCAAGCCACCCAAGCCAGCCAGCCAGCCAAGCCGGCCAAACCAGGCAAGCCAGCCAATCCAGCCAAGCCTGCCAGACAGCCAAGCCAGCCAAGCCAGCCAAGCCACCCAGCCACCCAGCCAGCCAGCCAGCCAAGCCACCCAAGCCAGCCAGCCAGCCAAGCCGGCCAAACCAGGCAAGCCAGCCAATCCAGCCAAGCCTGCCAGACAGCCAAGCCAGCCAAGCCACCCGGCCAGCCAAGCCAGCCAAGCCACCCAGCCAGCCAAGCCAGCCAAGCCAGCCAAGCCAGGCAGCCAGGCAAGTCAGCCAGCCACCCAGCCAGCCAAGCCAGCCAGGCACACAGTCAGCCAAGCCAGCCAAGCTAGCCAATCCAGCCAAGACAGCCAGCCAGCCAAGGCAGCCAAGCCACCCAGCCAAGCGATGCAAGCCAGCCAGCCAGCCAAGCCAGCCAAGCCAGCCAGCGAGCCCAGCCAGCCCAGCCAGTCAGCCAGCCAAACCAGCCCGCCAGCCAAGGAAGCCAGCCACCCAGCGAAGCCAGCCACCCAGCGAAGCCAGCCACCCAGCCAAGCCAGCCAAGAGAGCCAAGCCAGCCAGCGAAACTGGACAAGCCAGCCAAGCATGTCAGCCAAGCCAGCAAAGCCGCCACCCAGCAAAGCCCGCCAAGCCAGCCAACCAGCCAGACAGCCCAGCCAGCCAGCCAGCCCAGGCAGCTACGCCAGACAAGCCAGCCAAGCCAGCAAAGACAGCCAGCCAGCCAAGACGGCCAAGCCAGCCAAGCCAGCAAAGACAGCCAGCCAGCCAAGACGGCCAAGCCAGCCAGCCAGCCAAGCAACCCATGCCAGCCAGCCAACCAAGAACAGCCAAGCCAGCCAGCCAGCCAACCCAGACAAGCCAGCCAAGCCAGCCAGCCAGCCAACCCAGCCAAGCAACCCAGCCAGCCAAGCCAGCCAAGCCACCCAGCCAGCCAAGCCAGCCAAGCCAGCCAGCCAGCCAAGCCAGCCAAGCCACCCAGCCAGCCAAGCCACCCAGCCAGCCAGCCAGCCAAGCCAAGCAAGCCAGCCAGCCAAGCCAGCCAAGCCACCCAGCCAGCCAAGGGAGCCAAGCCACCCAGCCAGCCAAGGCTGCCAAGCCAGCCAAGCCAGCCTAGCCAGCCAGTCAGCCAAGCCAGCCAGCCAAGCCAACCAGCCAGCCAAGCCAGCCAATCCACCCAGCCAGCCAAGCCAGCCAGGCCACCCAGCCAGTCAGGCCTGTGAAGCCAGCCAAGCCAGATGGCCAGCCAAGCCACCCAATCCACCCAGCCAGCCAAGCCAGCCAGGCCACCCAGCCAGTCAGGCCTGTGAAGCCAGCCAAGCCAGACGGCCAGCCAAGCCTGCCAAGCCAGCCAGCCAACCAAGCCAGCCAGCCAGCTAAGCCAGCCAAGCCAGGCAAGCCAGCCGAGCCAGCGAAGCCAGCCAGCCAGCCAAGCCATCCAAGCCACCCAGCCTGCCAAGCCAGCCAAGCCACCCAGCCAGCCAAGCCACCTAAGCCACCCAAGCCACCCAGCCAGCCAAGCCACCCAGCCACCCAGTCAGCCAAGCCAGCCATGCCAGCCAGCCAAGCCAGCCAAGCCAGCCATTCAGCCAAGCCAGCCAGCCAAGCCAACCAGCCAGCCAAGCCAGCCAATCCACCCAGCCAGCCAAGCCAGCCAGGCCACCCAGCCAGTCAGGCCTGTGAAGCCAGCCAAGCCAGACGGCCAGCCAAGCCTGCCAAGCCAGCCGGCCAGCCAAGCCAGCCGGCCAAGCCAACCAGACAACCAAGTAAGCCAAGCCAGCCAGGCATCCAAGCCACCCAAGCCAGCCAGCTAGGCAAGCCACCCAAGCCAGCCAAGCCAGCCAGCCTGCCAATCCAGCCAAGCCAACCAAGCCAGCCAAGCCAGCCAAGCCACCAAGCCAGCCAAGCCAGCTAAGCCAGCCAAGCCAGCCAGCCACCCAGCCAGCCAAACCAGCCAAGCGACCCAGCCAGCCAAGCCAGCCAAGCCACCCAGCCAGCCAAGCCAGCCAGCCACCCAGCCAGCCACCCAGCCAGCCAAACCAGCCAAGCGATAGAGCCAGCCAAGCCATCCAGGCCACCCAGGCTGCCAAGCCATCCAGGCCACCCAGCCTGCCAAGCCAGCCAAGCCACCCAGCCAGCCAAGCCACCTAAGCCACCCAGCCAGCCAAACCCGCCAGCCACCCAGTTAGCCAAGCCAGCCATGCCAGCAAGCCAACCAAGCGAGCCAGCCAGCCAAGCCCGCCAGCCACCCAGCCAGCCAGCCAGCCAAGCCAGCCAAGCCAGCCAAGGAAGCCAGCCAGACAAGTCAGCCAAGCCACCCAGCCAGCCAAGGGAGCCAAGCCACCCAGCCAGCCAGCCAGCCAAGCCAGCCAGCCAAGCCAGCCAGCCAGCCAAGCCAGCCAATCCACCCAGCCAGCCAATCCAGCCAGGCCACCCAGCCAGCCAGGCTGGCCAAGCCAGCCAGCCAGTCAGGCCTGTGAAGCCAGCCAAGCCAGCCAGCCAGCCAAGCCTGCCAAGCCATCCAGCCAGCCAAGCCACCCAGCCAAGCCAGCCAGACAACCAAGCCAGCCAAGCCAGCCAGCCAGGCAATCAAGCCAAGGCAACCAAGCCAGCCAAGCCACCAAGCCAGCCAAGCCAGCTAAGCCAGCCAAGCCACCCAGCCACCCAGCCAGCCAGCCAGCCAAGCCACCCAAGTCTGCCAAGCCAGCCAAGCCACCCAGCCAGCCAAGCCAGCCAAGACAGCCAGCCAGCGAAGCCATCCAAGCCAGCCAGCCTCCCAAGCCAGCCAAGCCAGCCAAGCCACCCAGCCACCTAAGCCAGCCAAGCCAGCCAGCCAGCCAAGCCAGCCAAGCCAGCCATCCAGCCAAGCCAGCCAAGCCAGCCAAGCCAGCCAAGCCAGCCAGCCGGCCAAGCCAGCCAAGCCTCCCAGCCTGCCAAGCCAGCCAAGCCACCCAGCCAGCCAAGCCACCCAAGCCAGCCAGCCAGCCAAGCCGGCCAAGCCAGCCAGCCAGCCAAGCCGGCCAAACCAGGCAAGCCAGCCAATCCAGCCAAGCCTGCCAGACAGCCAAGCCAGCCAAGCCAGCCAGCCAGCTAAGCCAGCCAAGCCAGGCAAGCCAGCCAAGCCAGCGAAGCCAGCCAGCCAGCCAAGCCATCCAAGCCACCCAGCCTGCCAAGCCAGCCAAGCCACCCAGCCAGCCAAGCCACCTAAGCCACCCAGCCAGCCAAGCCACCCAGCCACCCAATCAGCCAAGCCAGCCATGCCAGCCAGCCAGCCAGCCAAGCCAGCCAGCCAGCAAAGCCAGCCAGCCACCCAGCCAGCCAGCCAGCCAAGCCAGGCAAGCCAGCCAAGGAAGCCAGCCAGCCAAGCCAGCCAAGCCACCCAGCCAGCCAAGGGAGCCAAGCCACCCAGCCAGCCAAGGCTGCCAAGCCAGCCAAGCCAGCCTAGCCAGCCAGTCAGCCAAGCCAGCCAGCCAAGCCAACCAGCCAGCCAAGCCAGCCAATCCACCCAGCCAGCCAAGCCAGCCAGGCCACCCAGCCAGTCAGGCCTGTGAAGCCAGCCAAGCCAGATGGCCAGCCAAGCCTGCCAAGCCAGCCAGCCAGCCAAGCCAGCCAGCCAAGCCAGCCAGACAACCAAGTAAGCCAAGCCAGCCAGGCATCCAAGCCACCCAAGCCAGCCAGCTAGGCAAGCCACCCAAGCCAGCCAAGCCAGCCAGCCAGCCAATCCAGCCAAGCCAACCAAGCCAGCCAAGCCAGCCAAGCCACCAAGCCAGCCAAGCCAGCTAAGCCAGCCAAGCCACCCAGCCACCCAGCCAGCCAAACCAGCCAAGCGACCCAGCCAGCCAAGCCAGCCAAGCCACCCAGCCAGCCAAGCCAGCCAAGCCACCCAGACAGCCAGCCAGCAAAGCCAGCCAAGCCAGCCAAGCCACCCAGACACCCAAGCCAGCCAGCCAGCCAAGCCACCCAGCCAGCCAGCCAGCCATCCAAGCCAGCAAAGCCAGCCAGCCAGCCAGCCAGCCAGCCAGCCACCCAAGCCAGCCAAGCCAGCCAGCCACCCAAGCCAGCCAAGCCAGCCAGCCAGCCAAGAGAGCCAAGCCAGCCAAGCCAGCCAAGCCTGCCAGCCACCTAGTCAGCCAAGCCAGCCATGCCAGCCAGCCAGCAAAGACAGCCAGCCAAGACAGCGAGCCAGCCAAGTCACCCAAGCCACCCAGCCAGCCATGCCAGCCAAGCCAGCCAGCCACCAAAGCCAGCCAAGCCAGCCAGCCAAGCCACCCAGCCAGCCAAGCCAGCCAAGCCAAGCTAGCCAAGCCAGCCAGCCAGTCAGCCAGTCAAGCAAGCCAAGCCACCCAGCCAGCCAAGCCAGCCAGCCAGCCAAGCTAGCCAAGCCAGCCAGCCAGTCAAACCACCCAAGCCAGCCAGCCGGCCAAGCCAGCCAAGCCTCCCAGCCTGCCAAGCCAGCCAAGCCACCCAGCCAGCCAAGCCACCCAAGCCACCCAGCCTGCCAAGCCAGCCAAGCCACCCAGCCAGCCAAGCCACCCAGCCAGCCAGCCAGCCAAGCTAGGCAAGCCAGCCAGCCAAGCCAGCCAAGCCACCCAGCCAGCCAAGGGAGCCAAGCCACCCAGCCAGCCAAGGCTGCCAGGCCAGCCAAGCCAGCCTAGCCAGCCAGTCAGCCAAGCCAGCCAGCCAAGCCAACCAGCCAGCCAAGCCAGCCAATCCACCCAGCCAGCCAAGCCAGCCAGGCCACCTAGCCAGTCAGGCCTGTGAAGCCAGCCAAGCCAGACGGCCAGCCAAGCCAGCCAATCCACCCAGCCAGCCAAGCCAGCCAGGCCACCCAGCCAGTCAGGCCTGTGAAGCCAGCCAAGCCAGACGGCCAGCCAAGCCTGCCAAGCCAGCCAGCCAGCCAAGCCAGCCGGCCAGCCAAGCCATGCCAGCCAGCCAAGCCATCCAAGCCACCAAGCCATCCAAGCCAGCTAAGCCAGCCAAGCCACCCAGCCACCCAGCCAGCCAAACCAGCCAAGCCACCCAGCCAGCCAAACCAGCCAAGCGATCCAGCCAGCCAAGCCATCCAGGCCACCCAGGCTGCCAAGCCATCCAGGCCACCCAGCCTGCCAAGCCAGCCAAGCCACCCAGCCAGCCAAGGCAACCAAGCCAGCCAAGCCACCAAGCCAGCCAAGCCAGCTAAGCCAGCCAAGCCACCCAGCCACCCAGCCAGCCAGCCAGCCAAGCCACCCAAGTCTGCCAAGCCAGCCAAGCCACCCAGCCAGCCAAGCCAGCCAAGACAGCCAGCCAGCGAAGCCATCCAAGCCAGCCAGCCTCCCAAGCCAGCGAAGCCAGCCAAGCCGGCCAGCCACCTAAGCCAGCCAAGCCAGCCAGCCAGCGAAGCAAGCCAGCCAGCCATCCAGCCAAGCCAGCCAAGCCAGCCAAGCCAGCCAAGCCAGCCAGCCGGCCAAGCCAGCCAAGCCTCCCAGCCTGCCAAGCCAGCCAAGCCACCCAGCCAGCCAAGCCACCCAAGCCACCCAGCCTGCCAAGCCAGCCAAGCCACCCAGCCAGCCAAGCCACCCAGCCAGCCAAGCCACCCAGCCAGCCAGCCGGCCAAGCCAGGCAAGCCAGCCAATCCAGCCAAGCATGCCAGACAGCCAAGCCAGCCAAGCCAGCCAAGCCAGCCAGCCTCCCAAGCCAGCCAAGCCAGCCATCCAGCCAAGCCAGCCAAGCCAGCCAAGCCAGCCAAGCCAGCCAGCCGGCCAAGCCAGCCAAGCCTCCCAGCCTGCCAAGCCAGCCAAGCCACCCAGCCAGCCAAGCCACCCAAGCCAGCCAGCCAGCCAAGCCGGCCAAGCCAGGCAGCCAGCCAAGCCGGCCAAACCAGGCAAGCCAGCCAATCCAGCCAAGCCTGCCAGACAGCCAAGCCAGCCAAGCCAGCCAGCCAGCTAAGCCAGCCAAGCCAGCCAGCCAGCCAAGCCAGCCAAGCCACCCAGCCGGCCAAGCCAGCGAAGCCACCCAGACAGCCAAGCCAGTCAAGCCACCCAGCCAGCCAAGCCGGCCAAGCCACCCAGCCAGCCAAGCCACCCAAGACACCCAGCCAGACAAGCTGGTCAAGCCACTCAGCCAGCCAAGCCAGCCAGCCAAGCCACTCAGCCACTCAAGCTGGCCAAGCCACCCAAACAGTCAAGCCAGAGAAGCCAGCGAAGGCAGTTAGCTGGCCAAACCAGCCAAGCCAGCCACCCAAGCCAGCCAGACAGCCAAGCAAGACAAGCCAGCCAGCCATCCAAGCCAAGCCAGCCAGCCAGCCAACCCAGCCAAGCCACCCATCCAGCCAAGCCAGCTAGCCAGCCAAGCCAGCTAAGCAAGCCAAGCCAGCCAGCCACCCAAGCCAGCCAAGCCAGCCAGCCAGCCAAGCCAGCCAAGCCAGCCATCCAGCCAAGCCAGCCAAGCCAGCCAAGCCAGCCAAGCCAGCCAGCCGGCCAAGCCAGCCAAGCCTCCCAGCCTGCCAAGCCAGCCAAGCCACCCAGCCAGCCAAGCCACCCAAGCCAGCCAGCCAGCCAAGCCGGCCAAGCCAGCCAGCCAGCCAAGCCGGCCAAACCAGGCAAGCCAGCCAATCCAGCCAAGCCTGCCAGACAGCCAAGCCAGCCAAGCCAGCCAGCCAGCTAAGCCAGCCAAGCCAGGCAAGCCAGCCAAGCCAGCGAAGCCAGCCAGCCAGCCAAGCCATCCAAGCCACCCAGCCTGCCAAGCCAGCCAAGCCACCCAGCCAGCCAAGCCACCTAAGCCACCCAGCCAGCCAAGCCACCCAGCCACCCAATCAGCCAAGCCAGCCATGCCAGCCAGCCAGCCAGCCAAGCCAGCCAGCCAGCAAAGCCAGCCAGCCACCCAGCCAGCCAGCCAGCCAAGCCAGGCAAGCCAGCCAAGGAAGCCAGCCAGCCAAGCCAGCCAAGCCACCCAGCCAGCCAAGGGAGCCAAGCCACCCAGCCAGCCAAGGCAGCCAAGCCACCCAGCCAAGCGATGCAAGCCAGCCAGCCAGCCAAGCCAGCCAAGCCAGCCAGCGAGCCCAGCCAGCCCAGCCAGTCAGCCAGCCAAACCAGCCCGCCAGCCAAGGAAGCCAGCCACCCAGCGAAGCCAGCCACCCAGCCAAGCCAGCCAAGAGAGCCAAGCCAGCCAGCGAAACTGGACAAGCCAGCCAAGCATGTCAGCCAAGCCAGCAAAGCCGCCACCCAGCAAAGCCCGCCAAGCCAGCCAACCAGCCAGACAGCCCAGCCAGCCAGCCAGCCCAGGCAGCTACGCCAGACAAGCCAGCCAAGCCAGCAAAGACAGCCAGCCAGCCAAGACGGCCAAGCCAGCCAAGCCAGCAAAGACAGCCAGCCAGCCAAGACGGCCAAGCCAGCCAGCCAGCCAAGCAACCCATGCCAGCCAGCCAACCAAGAACAGCCAAGCCAGCCAGCCAGCCAACCCAGACAAGCCAGCCAAGCCAGCCAGCCAGCCAACCCAGCCAAGCAACCCAGCCAGCCAAGCCAGCCAAGCCACCCAGCCAGCCAAGCCAGCCAAGCCAGCCAGCCAGCCAAGCCAGCCAAGCCACCCAGCCAGCCAAGCCACCCAGCCAGCCAGCCAGCCAAGCCAAGCAAGCCAGCCAGCCAAGCCAGCCAAGCCACCCAGCCAGCCAAGGGAGCCAAGCCACCCAGCCAGCCAAGGCTGCCAAGCCAGCCAAGCCAGCCTAGCCAGCCAGTCAGCCAAGCCAGCCAGCCAAGCCAACCAGCCAGCCAAGCCAGCCAATCCACCCAGCCAGCCAAGCCAGCCAGGCCACCCAGCCAGTCAGGCCTGTGAAGCCAGCCAAGCCAGATGGCCAGCCAAGCCACCCAATCCACCCAGCCAGCCAAGCCAGCCAGGCCACCCAGCCAGTCAGGCCTGTGAAGCCAGCCAAGCCAGACGGCCAGCCAAGCCTGCCAAGCCAGCCAGCCAACCAAGCCAGCCAGCCAGCTAAGCCAGCCAAGCCAGGCAAGCCAGCCGAGCCAGCGAAGCCAGCCAGCCAGCCAAGCCATCCAAGCCACCCAGCCTGCCAAGCCAGCCAAGCCACCCAGCCAGCCAAGCCACCTAAGCCACCCAAGCCACCCAGCCAGCCAAGCCACCCAGCCACCCAGTCAGCCAAGCCAGCCATGCCAGCCAGCCAAGCCAGCCAAGCCAGCCATTCAGCCAAGCCAGCCAGCCAAGCCAACCAGCCAGCCAAGCCAGCCAATCCACCCAGCCAGCCAAGCCAGCCAGGCCACCCAGCCAGTCAGGCCTGTGAAGCCAGCCAAGCCAGACGGCCAGCCAAGCCTGCCAAGCCAGCCGGCCAGCCAAGCCAGCCGGCCAAGCCAGCCAGACAACCAAGTAAGCCAAGCCAGCCAGGCATCCAAGCCACCCAAGCCAGCCAGCTAGGCAAGCCACCCAAGCCAGCCAAGCCAGCCAGCCTGCCAATCCAGCCAAGCCAACCAAGCCAGCCAAGCCAGCCAAGCCACCAAGCCAGCCAAGCCAGCTAAGCCAGCCAAGCCAGCCAGCCACCCAGCCAGCCAAACCAGCCAAGCGACCCAGCCAGCCAAGCCAGCCAAGCCACCCAGCCAGCCAAGCCAGCCAGCCACCCAGCCAGCCACCCAGCCAGCCAAACCAGCCAAGCGATAGAGCCAGCCAAGCCATCCAGGCCACCCAGGCTGCCAAGCCATCCAGGCCACCCAGCCTGCCAAGCCAGCCAAGCCACCCAGCCAGCCAAGCCACCTAAGCCACCCAGCCAGCCAAACCCGCCAGCCACCCAGTTAGCCAAGCCAGCCATGCCAGCAAGCCAACCAAGCGAGCCAGCCAGCCAAGCCCGCCAGCCACCCAGCCAGCCAGCCAGCCAAGCCAGCCAAGCCAGCCAAGGAAGCCAGCCAGACAAGTCAGCCAAGCCACCCAGCCAGCCAAGGGAGCCAAGCCACCCAGCCAGCCAGCCAGCCAAGCCAGCCAGCCAAGCCAGCCAGCCAGCCAAGCCAGCCAATCCACCCAGCCAGCCAATCCAGCCAGGCCACCCAGCCAGCCAGGCTGGCCAAGCCAGCCAGCCAGTCAGGCCTGTGAAGCCAGCCAAGCCAGCCAGCCAGCCAAGCCTGCCAAGCCATCCAGCCAGCCAAGCCACCCAGCCAAGCCAGCCAGACAACCAAGCCAGCCAAGCCAGCCAGCCAGGCAATCAAGCCAAGGCAACCAAGCCAGCCAAGCCACCAAGCCAGCCAAGCCAGCTAAGCCAGCCAAGCCACCCAGCCACCCAGCCAGCCAGCCAGCCAAGCCACCCAAGTCTGCCAAGCCAGCCAAGCCACCCAGCCAGCCAAGCCAGCCAAGACAGCCAGCCAGCGAAGCCATCCAAGCCAGCCAGCCTCCCAAGCCAGCCAAGCCAGCCAAGCCACCCAGCCACCTAAGCCAGCCAAGCCAGCCAGCCAGCCAAGCCAGCCAAGCCAGCCATCCAGCCAAGCCAGCCAAGCCAGCCAAGCCAGCCAAGCCAGCCAGCCGGCCAAGCCAGCCAAGCCTCCCAGCCTGCCAAGCCAGCCAAGCCACCCAGCCAGCCAAGCCACCCAAGCCAGCCAGCCAGCCAAGCCGGCCAAGCCAGCCAGCCAGCCAAGCCGGCCAAACCAGGCAAGCCAGCCAATCCAGCCAAGCCTGCCAGACAGCCAAGCCAGCCAAGCCAGCCAGCCAGCTAAGCCAGCCAAGCCAGGCAAGCCAGCCAAGCCAGCGAAGCCAGCCAGCCAGCCAAGCCATCCAAGCCACCCAGCCTGCCAAGCCAGCCAAGCCACCCAGCCAGCCAAGCCACCTAAGCCACCCAGCCAGCCAAGCCACCCAGCCACCCAATCAGCCAAGCCAGCCATGCCAGCCAGCCAGCCAGCCAAGCCAGCCAGCCAGCAAAGCCAGCCAGCCACCCAGCCAGCCAGCCAGCCAAGCCAGGCAAGCCAGCCAAGGAAGCCAGCCAGCCAAGCCAGCCAAGCCACCCAGCCAGCCAAGGGAGCCAAGCCACCCAGCCAGCCAAGGCTGCCAAGCCAGCCAAGCCAGCCTAGCCAGCCAGTCAGCCAAGCCAGCCAGCCAAGCCAACCAGCCAGCCAAGCCAGCCAATCCACCCAGCCAGCCAAGCCAGCCAGGCCACCCAGCCAGTCAGGCCTGTGAAGCCAGCCAAGCCAGATGGCCAGCCAAGCCTGCCAAGCCAGCCAGCCAGCCAAGCCAGCCAGCCAAGCCAGCCAGACAACCAAGTAAGCCAAGCCAGCCAGGCATCCAAGCCACCCAAGCCAGCCAGCTAGGCAAGCCACCCAAGCCAGCCAAGCCAGCCAGCCAGCCAATCCAGCCAAGCCAACCAAGCCAGCCAAGCCAGCCAAGCCACCAAGCCAGCCAAGCCAGCTAAGCCAGCCAAGCCACCCAGCCACCCAGCCAGCCAAACCAGCCAAGCGACCCAGCCAGCCAAGCCAGCCAAGCCACCCAGCCAGCCAAGCCAGCCAAGCCACCCAGACAGCCAGCCAGCAAAGCCAGCCAAGCCAGCCAAGCCACCCAGACACCCAAGCCAGCCAGCCAGCCAAGCCACCCAGCCAGCCAGCCAGCCATCCAAGCCAGCAAAGCCAGCCAGCCAGCCAGCCAGCCAGCCAGCCACCCAAGCCAGCCAAGCCAGCCAGCCACCCAAGCCAGCCAAGCCAGCCAGCCAGCCAAGAGAGCCAAGCCAGCCAAGCCAGCCAAGCCTGCCAGCCACCTAGTCAGCCAAGCCAGCCATGCCAGCCAGCCAGCAAAGACAGCCAGCCAAGACAGCGAGCCAGCCAAGTCACCCAAGCCACCCAGCCAGCCATGCCAGCCAAGCCAGCCAGCCACCAAAGCCAGCCAAGCCAGCCAGCCAAGCCACCCAGCCAGCCAAGCCAGCCAAGCCAAGCTAGCCAAGCCAGCCAGCCAGTCAGCCAGTCAAGCAAGCCAAGCCACCCAGCCAGCCAAGCCAGCCAGCCAGCCAAGCTAGCCAAGCCAGCCAGCCAGTCAAACCACCCAAGCCAGCCAGCCGGCCAAGCCAGCCAAGCCTCCCAGCCTGCCAAGCCAGCCAAGCCACCCAGCCAGCCAAGCCACCCAAGCCACCCAGCCTGCCAAGCCAGCCAAGCCACCCAGCCAGCCAAGCCACCCAGCCAGCCAGCCAGCCAAGCTAGGCAAGCCAGCCAGCCAAGCCAGCCAAGCCACCCAGCCAGCCAAGGGAGCCAAGCCACCCAGCCAGCCAAGGCTGCCAGGCCAGCCAAGCCAGCCTAGCCAGCCAGTCAGCCAAGCCAGCCAGCCAAGCCAACCAGCCAGCCAAGCCAGCCAATCCACCCAGCCAGCCAAGCCAGCCAGGCCACCTAGCCAGTCAGGCCTGTGAAGCCAGCCAAGCCAGACGGCCAGCCAAGCCAGCCAATCCACCCAGCCAGCCAAGCCAGCCAGGCCACCCAGCCAGTCAGGCCTGTGAAGCCAGCCAAGCCAGACGGCCAGCCAAGCCTGCCAAGCCAGCCAGCCAGCCAAGCCAGCCGGCCAGCCAAGCCATGCCAGCCAGCCAAGCCATCCAAGCCACCAAGCCATCCAAGCCAGCTAAGCCAGCCAAGCCACCCAGCCACCCAGCCAGCCAAACCAGCCAAGCCACCCAGCCAGCCAAACCAGCCAAGCGATCCAGCCAGCCAAGCCATCCAGGCCACCCAGGCTGCCAAGCCATCCAGGCCACCCAGCCTGCCAAGCCAGCCAAGCCACCCAGCCAGCCAAGGCAACCAAGCCAGCCAAGCCACCAAGCCAGCCAAGCCAGCTAAGCCAGCCAAGCCACCCAGCCACCCAGCCAGCCAGCCAGCCAAGCCACCCAAGTCTGCCAAGCCAGCCAAGCCACCCAGCCAGCCAAGCCAGCCAAGACAGCCAGCCAGCGAAGCCATCCAAGCCAGCCAGCCTCCCAAGCCAGCGAAGCCAGCCAAGCCGGCCAGCCACCTAAGCCAGCCAAGCCAGCCAGCCAGCGAAGCAAGCCAGCCAGCCATCCAGCCAAGCCAGCCAAGCCAGCCAAGCCAGCCAAGCCAGCCAGCCGGCCAAGCCAGCCAAGCCTCCCAGCCTGCCAAGCCAGCCAAGCCACCCAGCCAGCCAAGCCACCCAAGCCACCCAGCCTGCCAAGCCAGCCAAGCCACCCAGCCAGCCAAGCCACCCAGCCAGCCAAGCCACCCAGCCAGCCAGCCGGCCAAGCCAGGCAAGCCAGCCAATCCAGCCAAGCATGCCAGACAGCCAAGCCAGCCAAGCCAGCCAAGCCAGCCAGCCTCCCAAGCCAGCCAAGCCAGCCATCCAGCCAAGCCAGCCAAGCCAGCCAAGCCAGCCAAGCCAGCCAGCCGGCCAAGCCAGCCAAGCCTCCCAGCCTGCCAAGCCAGCCAAGCCACCCAGCCAGCCAAGCCACCCAAGCCAGCCAGCCAGCCAAGCCGGCCAAGCCAGGCAGCCAGCCAAGCCGGCCAAACCAGGCAAGCCAGCCAATCCAGCCAAGCCTGCCAGACAGCCAAGCCAGCCAAGCCAGCCAGCCAGCTAAGCCAGCCAAGCCAGCCAGCCAGCCAAGCCAGCCAAGCCACCCAGCCGGCCAAGCCAGCGAAGCCACCCAGACAGCCAAGCCAGTCAAGCCACCCAGCCAGCCAAGCCGGCCAAGCCACCCAGCCAGCCAAGCCACCCAAGACACCCAGCCAGACAAGCTGGTCAAGCCACTCAGCCAGCCAAGCCAGCCAGCCAAGCCACTCAGCCACTCAAGCTGGCCAAGCCACCCAAACAGTCAAGCCAGAGAAGCCAGCGAAGGCAGTTAGCTGGCCAAACCAGCCAAGCCAGCCACCCAAGCCAGCCAGACAGCCAAGCAAGACAAGCCAGCCAGCCATCCAAGCCAAGCCAGCCAGCCAGCCAACCCAGCCAAGCCACCCATCCAGCCAAGCCAGCTAGCCAGCCAAGCCAGCTAAGCAAGCCAAGCCAGCCAGCCACCCAAGCCAGCCAAGCCAGCCAGCCAGCCAAGCCAGCCAAGCCAGCCATCCAGCCAAGCCAGCCAAGCCAGCCAAGCCAGCCAAGCCAGCCAGCCGGCCAAGCCAGCCAGCCAAGCCAACCAGCCAGCCAAGCCAGCCAATCCACCCAGCCAGCCAAGCCAGCCAGGCCACCCAGCCAGTCAGGCCTGTGAAGCCAGCCAAGCCAGATGGCCAGCCAAGCCAGCCAATCCACCCAGCCAGCCAAGCCAGCCAGGCCACCCAGCCAGTCAGGCCTGTGAAGCCAGCCAAGCCAGACGGCCAGCCAAGCCTGCCAAGCCAGCCAGCCAACCAAGCCAGCCAGCCAGCTAAGCCAGCCAAGCCAGGTAAGCCAGCCGAGCCAGCGAAGCCAGCCAGCCAGCCAAGCCATCCAAGCCACCCAGCCTGCCAAGCCAGCCAAGCCACCCAGCCAGCCAAGCCACCTAAGCCACCCAGCCAGCCAAACCCGCCAGCCACCCAGTTAGCCAAGCCAGCCATGCCAGCAAGCCAACCAAGCGAGCCAGCCAGCCAAGCCCGCCAGCCACCCAGCCAGCCAGCCAGCCAAGCCAGCCAAGCCAGCCAAGGAAGCCAGCCAGACAAGTCAGCCAAGCCACCCAGCCAGCCAAGGGAGCCAAGCCACCCAGCCAGCCAGCCAGCCAAGCCAGCCAGCCAAGCCAGCCAGCCAGCCAAGCCAGCCAATCCACCCAGCCAACCAATCCAGCCAGGCCACCCAGCCAGCCAGGCTGGCCAAGCCAGCCAGCCAGTCAGGCCTGTGAAGCCAGCCAAGCCAGCCAGCCAGCCAAGCCTGCCAAGCCATCCAGCCAGCCAAGCCACCCAGCCAAGCCAGCCAGACAACCAAGCCAGCCAAGCCAGCCAGCCAGGCAATCAAGCCAAGGCAACCAAGCCAGCCAAGCCACCAAGCCAGCCAAGCCAGCTAAGCCAGCCAAGCCACCCAGCCACCCAGCCAGCCAGCCAGCCAAGCCACCCAAGTCTGCCAAGCCAGCCAAGCCACCCAGCCAGCCAAGCCAGCCAAGACAGCCAGCCAGCGAAGCCATCCAAGCCAGCCAGCCGCCCAAGCCACCTAAGCCAGCCAAGCCAGCCAGCCAGCCAAGCAAGCCAGCCAGCCATCCAGCCAAGCCAGCCAAGCCAGCCAAGCCAGCCAAGCCAGCCAGCCGGCCAAGCCAGCCAAGCCAGCCAGCCTGCCAAGCCAGCCAAGCCACCCAGCCAGCCAAGCCACCCAAGCCAGCCAGCCAGCCAAGCCGGCCAAGCCAGCCAGCCAGCCAAGCCGGCCAAACCAGGCAAGCCAGCCAATCCAGCCAAGCCTGCCAGACAGCCAAGCCAGCCAAGCCAGCCAAGCCAGCCAAGCCAGCCAGCCAGCTAAGCCAGCCAAGCCAGGCAAGCCAGCCAAGCCAGCGAAGCCAGCCAGCCAGCCAAGCCATCCAAGCCACCCAGCCTGCCAAGCCAGCCAAGCCAGCCAGCCAGCAAAGCCAGCCAGCCACCCAGCCAGCCAGCCAGCCAAGCCAGGCAAGCCAGCCAAGGAAGCCAGCCAGGCAAGCCAGCCAAGCCACCCAGCCAGCCAAGGGAGCCAAGCCACCCAGCCAGCCAAGGCTGCCAAGCCAGCCAAGCCAGCAAAGCCAGCCAAGCCAGCCATTCAGCCAAGCCAGCCAGCCAAGCCAACCAGCCAGCCAAGCCAGGAATCCACCCAGCCAGCCAAGCCAGCCAGGCCACCCAGCCAGTCAGGCCTGTGAAGCCAGCCAAGCCAGACGGCCAGCCAAGCCTGCCAAGCCAGCCAGCCAGCCAAGCCAGCCAGCCAAGCCAGCCAGACAACCAAGTAAGCCAAGCCAGCCAGGCATCCAAGCCACCCAAGCCAGCCAGCTAGGCAAGCCACCCAAGCCAGCCAAGCCAGCCAGCCAGCCAATCCAGCGAAGCCAACCAAGCCAGCCAAGCCAGCCAAGCCAGCCAAGCCACCAAGCCAGCCAAGCCAGCTAAGCCAGCCAAGCCACCCAGCCACCCAGCCAGCCAAACCAGCCAAGCGACCCAGCCAGCCAAGCCAGCCAAGCGACCCAGCCAGCCAATCCAGCCAAGCCACCCAGCCAGCCAAGCCACCCAAGCCACCCAGCCTGCCAAGCCAGCCAAGCCACCCAGCCAGCCAAGCCACCCAGCCAGCCAGCCAGCCAAGCCAGGCAAGCCAGCCAGCCAAGCCAGCCAAGCCACCCAGCCAGCCAAGGGAGCCAAGCCACCCAGCCAGCCAAGGCTGCCAAGCCAGCCAAGCCAGCCTAGCCAGCCAGTCAGCCAAGCCAGCCAGCCAAGCCAACCAGCCAGCCAAGCCAGCCAATCCACCCAGCCAGCCAAGCCAGCCAGGCCACCCAGCCAGTCAGGCCTGTGAAGCCAGCCAAGCCAGACGGCCAGCCAAGCCAGCCAATCCACCCAGCCAGCCAAGCCAGCCAGGCCACCCAGCCAGTCAGGCCTGTGAAGCCAGCCAAGCCAGACGGCCAGCCAAGCCTGCCAAGCCAGCCAGCCAACCAAGCCAGCCAGCCAGCTAAGCCAGCCAAGCCAGGCAAGCCAGCCGAGCCAGCGAAGCCAGCCAGCCAGCCAAGCCATCCAAGCCACCCAGCCTGCCAAGCCAGCCAAGCCACCCAGCCAGCCAAGCCACCTAAGCCACCCAAGCCACCCAGCCAGCCAAGCCACCCAGCCACCCAGTCAGCCAAGCCAGCCATGCCAGCCAGCCAAGCCAGCCAAGCCAGCCATTCAGCCAAGCCAGCCAGCCAAGCCAACCAGCCAGCCAAGCCAGCCAATCCACCCAGCCAGCCAAGCCAGCCAGGCCACCCAGCCAGTCAGGCCTGTGAAGCCAGCCAAGCCAGACGGCCAGCCAAGCCTGCCAAGCCAGCCGGCCAGCCAAGCCAGCCAGCCAAGCCAGCCAGACAACCAAGTAAGCCAAGCCAGCCAGGCATCCAAGCCACCCAAGCCAGCCAGCTAGGCAAGCCACCCAAGCCAGCCAAGCCAGCCAGCCTGCCAATCCAGCCAAGCCAACCAAGCCAGCCAAGCCAGCCAAGCCACCAAGCCAGCCAAGCCAGCTAAGCCAGCCAAGCCAGCCAGCCACCCAGCCAGCCAAACCAGCCAAGCGACCCAGCCAGCCAAGCCAGCCAAGCCACCCAGCCAGCCAAGCCAGCCAGCCACCCAGCCAGCCACCCAGCCAGCCAAACCAGCCAAGCGATACAGCCAGCCAAGCCATCCAGGCCACCCAGCCTGCCAAGCCAGCCAAGCCACCCAGCCAGCCAAGCCACCTAAGCCACCCAGCCAGCCAAACCCGCCAGCCACCCAGTTAGCCAAGCCAGCCATGCCAGCAAGCCAACCAAGCGAGCCAGCCAGCCAAGCCCGCCAGCCACCCAGCCAGCCAGCCAGCCAAGCCAGCCAAGCCAGCCAAGGAAGCCAGCCAGACAAGTCAGCCAATCCACCCAGCCAGCCAATCCAGCCAGGCCACCCAGCCAGCCAGGCTGGCCAAGCCAGCCAGCCAGTCATGCCTGTGAAGCCAGCCAAGCCAGCCAGCCAGCCAAGCCTGCCAAGCCATCCAGCCAGCCAAGCCACCCAGCCAAGCCAGCCAGACAACCAAGCCAGCCAAGCCAGCCAGCCAGGCAATCAAGCCAAGGCAACCAAGCCAGCCAAGCCACCAAGCCAGCCAAGCCAGCTAAGCCAGCCAAGCCACCCAGCCACCCAGCCAGCCAGCCAGCCAAGCCACCCAAGTCTGCCAAGCCAGCCAAGCCACCCAGCCAGCCAAGCCAGCCAAGACAGCCAGCCAGCGAAGCCATCCAAGCCAGCCATCCAGCCAAGCCAGCCAAGCCAGCCAAGCCAGCCAAGCCAGCCAAGCCAGCCAGCCGGCCAAGCCAGCCAAGCCTCCCAGCCTGCCAAGCCAGCCAAGCCACCCAGCCAGCCAAGCCACCCAAGCCAGCCAGCCAGCCAAGCCGGCCAAGCCAGCCAGCCAGCCAAGCCGGCCAAACCAGGCAAGCCAGCCAATCCAGCCAAGCCTGCCAGACAGCCAAGCCAGCCAAGCCAGCCAGCCAGCTAAGCCAGCCAAGCCAGGCAAGCCAGCCAAGCCAGCGAAGCCAGCCAGCCAGCCAAGCCATCCAAGCCACCCAGCCTGCCAAGCCAGCCAAGCCACCCAGCCAGCCAAGCCACCTAAGCCACCCAGCCAGCCAAGCCACCCAGCCACCCAATCAGCCAAGCCAGCCATGCCAGCCAGCCAGCCAGCCAAGCCAGCCAGCCAGCAAAGCCAGCCAGCCACCCAGCCAGCCAGCCAGCCAAGCCAGGCAAGCCAGCCAAGGAAGCCAGCCAGCCAAGCCAGCCAAGCCACCCAGCCAGCCAAGGGAGCCAAGCCACCCAGCCAGCCAAGGCTGCCAAGCCAGCCAAGCCAGCAAAGCCAGCCAAGCCAGCCATTCAGCCAAGCCAGCCAGCCAAGCCAACCAGCCAGCCAAGCCAGCCAATCCACCCAGCCAGCCAAGCCAGCCAGGCCACCCAGCCAGTCAGGCCTGTGAAGCCAGCCAAGCCAGATGGCCAGCCAAGCCTGCCAAGCCAGCCAGCCAGCCAAGCCAGCCAGCCAAGCCAGCCAGACAACCAAGTAAGCCAAGCCAGCCAGGCATCCAAGCCACCCAAGCCAGCCAGCTAGGCAAGCCACCCAAGCCAGCCAAGCCAGCCAGCCAGCCAATCCAGCCAAGCCAACCAAGCCAGCCAAGCCAGCCAAGCCACCAAGCCAGCCAAGCCAGCTAAGCCAGCCAAGCCACCCAGCCACCCAGCCAGCCAAACCAGCCAAGCGACCCAGCCAGCCAAGCCAGCCAAGCCACCCAGCCAGCCAAGCCAGCCAAGCCACCCAGACAGCCAGCCAGCAAAGCCAGCCAAGCCAGCCAAGCCACCCAGACACCCAAGCCAGCCAGCCAGCCAAGCCACCCAGCCAGCCAGCCAGCCATCCAAGCCAGCAAAGCCAGCCAGCCAGCCAGCCAGCCAGCCAGCCACCCAAGCCAGCCAAGCCAGCCAGCCACCCAAGCCAGCCAAGCCAGCCAGCCAGCCAAGAGAGCCAAGCCAGCCAAGCCAGCCAAGCCAGCCAGCCAGCCCAGCCACCCAAGCCACCCAGCCACACTCCATCTGAAAAAAAAGAAGCACTCCATCCAGCCTGGGCAGTAGAGTGAGATTCCATCTCCAAAAAAAAAAAAAAACAAAACAGCAGCCTGGCCAACATAGTGGAACTCCGTCTCTAATAAATATACAAAAAAATCAGCTGGGCGTGGTGGCACATGCCTGTAATCCCAGCTACTTGGGAGGCCCAGGCAGGAAGATCACTTGAACCCGGGAGGTGGAGGTCTCAGGGAACCAAGATTGCACAACTGCACACCAGCCTGGACAACAGAGTGAGACTCCATCTCAGAAAAAAAAAAAAGAAAAAAAAGAAAGACCAGCCTGACCAACATGGTAATACCCCGTCTCTACTAAACATACAACAAAATTAGCTGGGCATGCTGGCACATGCCTGTAATGCCAGGTACTCAGGAGGCCCAGGCAGGAGAATCGGTTGAACCCGGGAGGTGGAGGTTGCAGCGAACCAAGATTGCACCACTGCACTCCAGCCTGGGCAACAGTGCGAGACTCCATCTCAGAAAGAAAAAGAAAAAGAAAAAAAAAGACCAGCTTGGCCAACATGGTGAAACCCCGTCTCTCCTAAACACAAAAAAAATTTAGCTGTGTGTGGTGGCACACGCCTGTAATCCCAGCTACTTGGGAGGCCCAGGGAGGAGGATCGCTTGAACCCGGGAGTTGGAGGCTGCAGCGAGCTAAGATTGCACTACTGCACTCCAGCCTGGGCAAGAGAGTGAGACTCCATCTCAAAAAAAAGAAACACTCCAGCCTGGGCAATAGAACGAGACTCCATCTCAAAAAAAAAAAAGACCAGCCTGGCCAACATGGTGAAACCCCGTCTCTACTAAATATACAACAAAATTAGCTGGGCGTGCTGGCACACACCTGTAACCCCAGGTACTCAGGAGGCCCAGGCAGGAGGATCGCTTGAACCCGGGAGGTGGAGGTTGCAGTGAACCAAGATTGCACCACTGCACTCCAGCCTGGGCAACAGAGCAAGATTCCATCTCAGAAAAAAAAAAAAAAAAAAAAAGACCAGCCAGGTCAACATGGTGAAACCCCGTCTCTACTATATATACAAGAAAATTAGCTGAGCATGGTGGCACACGCCTGTAATCCCAGCTACTCCGGAGGCCCAGGCAGGAGCATCGCTTGAACCCAGGAGGTGGAGGTTGCAGCGAACCAAGATTGCACCACTGCACTCCAGCCTGGGCAACAGAGCAAGACTCCATCTCAGAAAAAATAAATAAATAAAAAAAGATAAGACCAGCCTGGCCAACATGGTGAAACTCTGTCTCTACTAAATATACAAAGAAATTAGCTGGGTGTGGTGGCACACACCTGTAATCCCAGCTACTCGGGAGGCCCAGGGAGGAGGATTGCTTGAACCCAGGAGCTGGAGGTTGCAGCAAACGAAGATTGCACCACTGCACTCCAGCCTGGGCAACAGAGCAAGATTCCATCTGAGAAAAAAAAAAAAAACCAGGTTGGCCAAAATGGTGAAAACCCGTCTCTACTAAATATACAAGAAAATTAGCTGGGCTAATTTTAGTTATCACATCTGTAAAATGGCACTAAGTTACAGGGATATTGTCCAGATGAATGTATCTGGTACATAGTAGCAATAAAAAAGACGTTAGCTGGCCAGGCATGGTGGCTCACGCCTGTTATCCTAACAATTTGGGAGGCCAAGGAGGGTGGATCACTTGAGGCCAGGAGTTGGAGAGCAGCCTGGCCAACACAGTGAAACCCTGTCTCTACTAAAAATACAAAAATTAGCTGGGCGAAGTGGCTTGTGCCTGTAATCCCAGCTACATGGGAGGCTGAGGCAGGAGAATTGCTTGAGCCTGGGAAGTGGAGGTTGAAGTGAGCCGAGATTGGCGACAGAGCGAGATTCTGTCTCAAAAAAAGGGAACATTAGCTAACATTACCCTCAGCATGGATATTCCTACCAGTCTGATGTTCTGTTTTAGGTACTTAGTACCATAATGGCCTCATTGTTGGAGCACTGACTATGTTCCAGGTACTACGCTAAGTGCGTCACGAGCATTGTTTCATTTCATCCTCCCAACATCTCTCAAATAGGTACTAGCACTGTCCTCACTATTCAGGGGAGAAGTCTGCAGTTCAGAGGGGTGAAGTGATTCCTCTAAGACTGCATAACTTGTAAGTGGCAGAGCTAGGACCTGTCAGACTCTAAGAGCTTCATACCACACCTACAGGAAATATCTAGCAGCCAGTTCCATGCTCAGTTTCTTGAAGCATGAGATTCCAGGCCCCTAATATGGCATGTAACTGTGGGCAGTAGAGGCCTCAATTCTCCCACCTGAACCATGGGGAAGGTCCCCCCGCCCTGAATCCCCTACAGGGCTGAGAGGAGGGCTCTGGAAACCTTGAAAAGGACTTTGTAGACTCTGAGCTGGGCACCCTCAAAGGCTTGGTTAGGAGGGAGACAAGAGAAAGAATTAATCCACTTCCCGCCAAGGAAGCCAAGAGCTGAAGGAGAAATGGTCCGTGTCCTCCTCCAGGGCCTGCCCCTTAGCATGGTTCCTCCCTGTTAGGAGGGTTAAGAACTTGGCCAAGTCTCAGCTCCACTCATCTCTAGCTGTATGTTCTTTGTACTTCCCCTCTCTGAGAGTCGGGCTTCTCAACTGTGAAATGGGGGTGATAATGATAACAGCCTTATCAGGACTGTTGGCCCACTGGTTCATTGTCTTAGTCTGCTCCTGTTGTTATAACAAAATACCTCAGACTCAGTAATATATAAACAACAGAAATATGTTGCTCATAGTTCTAGAGGCCGAGAAATCCACGAACAAGGCGTCAGTAGATTGGGTGTCAATGAGGGCCTGTTCCTCATAGATGACATCTTCTATGTGTCCTTACATGGTAGAAGGGGTGAACAAACTCCCTCAGGCTTCTTTTATAAGGGCACTAATCCCATTTATAAGGATGGAGCTTCATGAAGTGATCGCCCCCAAAAGTCCCACCTCTTAATACTACCACATTGCAGATTACGTTTCAATATATAAATTGGAGGAGACACATTGAGACACATGGATATTGGTTGAATAACTATCTTTTTTTTATTCTTTTTTTTTTTTGAGACAGATTCTTACTCTGTTGCCTAGACTGGAGTGCAATGGCATGATCTTGGCTCACTGCAACCTCTACCTCCTGGATTCAAGTGATTCTTCTGTCTCAGCCTCCCAAGTGGCTGGGATTACAGATGCATGCCACCACGCCTGGCTGATTTTTGCATTATTAGTAGAGGCAGGGTTTCGCCATGTTGGCCAGGCTGGTCTCAAACTCCTGACCTCAAGTGATCCACCCACCTCGGCCTCCCAAAGTGCTGGGGTTACAAGCATCAGCCACCATGCCTGCCCTGAATAATTATCTTTTGACACCTGGTCTGCAATTCTCATGGAGTTTCCGGTCTGGAAGAAGAGTCTGTATGTAATGTGTTTGGCACAGGTAGGTGCCCAATGGGTGGGTAGATGGATGGATGGATGGATGGGTGGATGGATGAGATGAGTGACTTACTGCAGGTCTCACAGTTATAAAGTAACTCTTCCTGATAGCTCACACTGGCCACCAAAGACACATTAAGCACTGATTAGAGAGGTACTCCGTGGACCAAATTACATGAGCAAAGTCTTAGAATTAGGAATTATTGCAGCATGGATGAGAGGCACTCATTTTATGTTCTCTTTTAGTATTTTTCCCAACAAGATCCTGAGAAGGAGGATCTGGATGGAGGTTCTGCCAGAGCCCCCTGGAGCAGAGCCAGGAGGTTGAGTAGGGAGTTGCGCCCCACAGCCCATATGAGCAGGCAGGAGCAGGCCAAGACTGAGGGTTGGGCCTCAGAGGCCTGGTCTGGCCGTATTTGGTTTTCAAGGAACTGGAAGCCTTCTCACCTCCTCTGCTGTCCAGGCACAGAAGCAAGGCCACCCACAGTTGCTGAGTCAGGGAGGCCCCTAGGGCAGGAACAGAGGCCCCACAACGGGGTAACCTGAACACAGTGGTTCAGAGCCTGGTCTCTTAGTGTCAAGAAGATATGGTGCCGGGAACAGTGGTGTGTCCCTGCAGTTCCCACTCCTCGGAAGGCTGAGGCAGGAGGAAAAGCCTAGGGATTCTTGAGCCCAAGAGTTCTAAGCTGTAGTGTGCTATATTGATCAAGTGTCTGTGCTAAGTTCAGCTTCAATATGGTGACCTCCTGTAAGCAGGGGTGTCTAAGTAGGGGTGAACAGGCCCAGGATGAAAATGGAGCAGGTCAAAACTGTGCTGATCAGTGGTGGGATTGTGACTGTGAATAGCCACTGCATTCCACCCTAGACAACATAGTGAGACTCCGTCTCTAAAAGCAAATAAATAGGCTGGGCGCAGTGGGCTCACACCTGTAATCCCAGCACTTTAGGAGGCCAAGGTGGGTGGATCACTTGAAGTCAGGAGTTCAAGACCAGCCTGGCCAATATGGCGAAACCCTGTCTTTACTAAAAATATAAAAATTAGCTGGTCATGATGTCATGTGCCTGTGGTCCCAGCTACTCAGGAGGCTAAGGCAGGAGAATTGCTTGAACCTGGGAGGCAGAGTTGCAGTGAGCCGAGATCGCATCACTGCACTGCAGCCTGGGCAATGAGTGAGACCCTATCTCAAAAAAAAAATAAATTAAATTAAATTTAAAAATGTAAATAAATAAGTAAATAAATAAATAAATAAAAACTGTGGGTTCAAATCCTGCTCAACAACCAATAGCTGTGTGCCTGGCCTACATATCACCTATCAGAGCCTTTGTTTTTATCTGTAAAAACAACAACAAAAATAGCAGTAAAAACAAGCACCATTACTGAGTTCGTTATGTACAAGCGTCTGCTAAGCACCTTACCTGCATTATCTTATTTAATTGTCATCACAATAAACAAGTATTATTATTGTCCTCGTGAAACAAAATACATGAGAACAGTGTCTCTCATCCATGCTGCCATAATTTCTAACCCAAGCCATTGCTCATGCAGTCCCATCTACCTGGAGTGTATCTCTCTCTGTTTTTTTTTTTTTTTTTTGGAGACGGAGTCTTGCTCTGTCTCCAGCTGGAGTGCAGTGGTGCAATCTTTGCTCACTGCAGCCTCTGCCTCCCGGGTTCCAGAGGTTCTCCTGCCTCAGCCTCCCGAGTAGCTGGGATTACATGCAAGTGCCACCACACCTGGCTAATTTTTGTATTTTTAATAGAGTCGGGGTTTCGCCATGTTGGCCAGGCTGGTCTCGAACTCCTGTCTTCAGATGAGCCACCTACCTCAGCCTCCCAAAGTGCTAGGATTACATGCATGAGCCACTGCACCCAGCATGTAACCAACTCTTATGCAACCTTCTGTGTTCAGTGTAAGGTAACCAAAAAGTTACTTCCTGACTGTGAGAGCTGGATTTCCAAATGAGGAAGCTGAGGCACACAGGGTGAGATCACATTCAAGTAAGAGACAGAGCTAGAGGCCGGGTGCAGTGGCTCACACCTGTAATCACAGCACTTTGGGAGGCTGAGGTGGGTGGATCACCTGAGGTCAGGAGTTTGAGACCAGCCTGATCAACATGGAGAAACCCCATCTCTACTAAAAATACAAAATTAGCTGGGCATGGTGGCGCATGCCTGTAATCCCAGCTACTCGGGAGGCCGAGGCAGGAGAATCGCTTGAACCCAGGAGGTGGATCCCAGCTACTGAGGAGGCTGAGGCAGGAGAATCGCTTGAACCCGGGAGGTGGAGGTTGCTGTGAGCCGAGATCACGCCATTGCACTTTACCCTGGGCAACAAGAGTGAAACTCCGTCTCAAAAAAAAAAAAAAAAAAAAAGACAGAGCTAGGAAGTGCTTACAACTTCCTCATGCTTACCTACATTTCAATTTCTGTTATTGAATCTTTTCCCCCTCAAATATACCCTATCAGCTTCTATTTTTATTTTTATTTTTTGTGATGGAGTCTTGCTCTGTCGCTCAGGCTGGAGTGCAGTGGTGCGATCTTGACTCACTGCAACCTCCACCTCCCAGGTTCAAGCGATTCTTCTGCCTCAGCCTCCTGAGTAGCTGGAATTACAGGCGCATGCAATGACACTGGGCTAATTTTTGTATTTTTAGTAAAGACGGGGTTTCACCATGTTGGCCGGGCTGGTCTGGAACTCCTGACCTCAAGTGATCCACCCGCCTCAGCTTCCCAAAGTGCTGGGATTACAGGCATGAGCCACCACACCTGGCCCCTAGCAGCTTCTATAAAACAACACTGGGCACCTGTCCCATCCCCTGCTGCCTCCTTCAGTTCCAAATTGCCACCAAAGCCTTATTCAACCCTTTGCAACAGCCCTGTGCAAAAAGTAGGCTAGATATCATCCCCATGTCACAGACAGGGAAACTGAGGCTCAGAGAAATGAAGCAAGTTGCTTGAGGCCTTGCAACCAGCAAGAGGAGAAACCATAGGTGGACAACAGTGCTGTCTGACTCCCACTCCAGTGCTTTTTCCCCACCACAACAAGCTGACCCTTGACCTTCCCAGATGGGAGACTTCACCTCAACTCCCACACCTACACAGGTGATTAGGATTAAAGAGAAAATCAACATGAGACCAATTTGAAAGGAAGGGCCCTGCAGGACTAATAGGGTATTTTGCAAATAAGTAAAAAAAATAAAAAAATAAAAAGTAAGCATCCTTTTTAATCGTAAAAGAACTGGGGGAATGAATAAGCTGTAACTGTTCTAAATCAGATCGTATTCCTGCAAGACGCAGGAGACCAGAACAGCTCTCTACAGAAATTAGCTCATCTCACTCATTTACAAGGCTCTCTGCTGAGAGCCAAGAGGGGGACCCACCCAGAAGTGTCATTACCTGGCCAGCACTTCACTGGGATTTCATGTCCCAGTAAAGTTTTTTCCTAAATTGGGGTACACAATCGCCAACATCTTGTTATTTGTCAAAGAATACTAACAGGAAAAATAAATTGCTACTTTCTGCTGTTACCATCATCTCATAAAATTCAATAACAAAGACTAATCCTAGAATTTGGTAATTTTTAAAATTACCTATGTAAGTGACTCACTATGTTGTCCTAGTTTTCTCACTAGCCTTGGGCCAGTGAGAACTGTATCTAAGATGGGCATTTGGCAACCCTCAGATGAGTAGGAGAGAGAAAACATGTATGCAAATAACTCAGAGTAGCTCATTGCAACTTGGGATGAGAGCCGCATAAAACTCTTCTAATTACCTTAATTAAAAAAAAAAGATTTATTGGAAGAGGGTTTTACCAGAAGATTTTTTGGATTCTGAGGGTTATGTAGTGACTAGGGATCAACCAAACAACCACTCTTGGCAAGGACAGAAAACTTCAAGAACACATGGAATCAGCCCATTTGCATGCGCTCTCTCTCTCTCTCTTCTCTCTCTCTCTCCTCATTCTGTGTCTCTGCTTCTCTCTCTGCATTAGCTGTCTTCTCACTCTAGTTACAGACAGGGTTCCTCCATGTGGCAGAAAACATGGTGGCTAATGTTACCAGAAAAACTCTGAACTGGGTATTGTGGCACGAGCCTGTAGTCCCAGCTACTTGGGAGGCTGAGGTGGGAGGATCGCTTGAGCCCAGGAGTTTGAGTCCAGTCTGGGCAACATAGCGAGTCCCTACCTCTAACTGGCGGTGGGGGGGGCACTTTTGGGCAAATTAAATTTAACAAAGTGTAACTGCAGAAAGAGCAATTCACACATACGGAGCCTGGCAGAACCAGGATAGGTTAACAGCAACTCAGAGGCTGCCACAGGGTCAGATTACATTTATGGACAGAAAAAGGAAAGTTACACACAGAAAACAGAAGTGAGGTACAGAAACAGCTAGATTGGTTACGGTTGGCGTTATTCGTACACTGTTTGAACTGTGGTCGGCCTGTGATTGGCTGAAACTCAGCAGCTGTGACTGGATGAGACCTAGCCACTTGTTACAAGAGTAGCTTACGGTCTGTTTACATACCTAGTTAGATTACAGTTCACAATGTACGGAGAAACCTTTAGACCCAAATTAATATACAACAGGTAAGGAAGAAGCTTTAGGTTAAACTTAACTCAGTTTCAGTGAGAAAGAAAAAAGAAAGCAACTGCCACAAAAACAGAGAAGGTGTCTGATTGGCCCAGCTGGGTCAGATGTCTATCTCTGGACCAGTCAGCTGTGGGGTCTGTAACAACATGGCAGCTCCCATGAGAACTGCATGGTTGGAGTCAGAAGAGGAAGAAGCGGAACTGGGCAGGTGAGCTGGGAAGAGAATACCATAGATGTCCACTATGGAGATGATAAATGTCCTAATATAGGTGCACAAAAAATGTCGTGGGCATTTAGGGGATGAAGACAAAATTTCTAGCTGTGCAGCTGTGGTGATCAGTCAGAGCTTCTTGGAAGAGGTGGCATTCGAGCTGGGCCTTGAAGCTGAGAATCATCTGGAACGTACAGAGGTTCTAAATGCCACCTCACCTTAGAAAAGAAAGATGATCCCTTGTAGTGGAGAAGATAGCATCCGAAAGAATTAAATAGTAATGCCTCACTTTGTCAAGATTTTATAGGTTTTTTATTTTTACAGATGGTGTCTCGCTCTCCCTCCCAGACTGGAGTGCAGTGCGATCATAGCTCATTGCAGCCTTGAGCTCCTGGGCTCAAGCGGCCCTCCAGCCCCAGCCTCCAGAGTAGCTGGGACTACAGGCGTGCACCACCACACCTAGCTATAGTTCTCAAAATTTAGATATAATTCATATATAAATTATATTTTATAGTTATTTTGGTGTTTAATTTTGAAATAATTTTAGACTTACAGAAATGTGGCAAAAATAGTTCAGAGTTATCCTAAACTCTTCATTTCCTACACCTTCACCTAGCTTTCCCTGATAGGAACATTTTACCTCACCTTAGTACAAATATCAGAACCAGGAAATTAACACTGGTACAGTAACTGACAGACCTTATTAGAATTTTAGCTGTTTTCCTTTTGATCTAATCCAAGGTCCAACATTGCATTTAGTTGTAATGTCTTCTTAGTCTTCTCTAATCTATGGCAGCTCCTCAGTCTCTCGCTTTTTTTCTCATGTGACCCTGACACATACTGTTTAGTCATTTTATAAAATATCCCTCAATTTGAATGTCTGATTATTTTTTTGGTGATTAGATTGAGCTTGTGCACTTTTGGCAAGAATATCACAGAAGTAACGTTATGCCCTTCTTAGTGCATCAGATCAGGGGCTACTTTCTGTTGATATGACTTATTACTGGGCATGTTAACACTGATCATGTGGTTAAAGAGGTTATCTGCTGGGTTTCTCTTTTATAAAGGGTCCTTTTGTAATTAGTAATTATCTTGTGGAGAGATATTAAGACCATGCAAAAATGTAAATTTCTTAACATTTACAGTATGTTTGTTTGTTTTTTTGAAATGGAGTCTCGCTCTGTCACCCAGGGTGGAGTGCAGTGGTGCCATTTCGGCTCACTGCAACCTCTGCCTCTTGGGTTCAAGTGATTCTCCTGCCTCAGCCTTCCGAGTAGCTGGGATTACAGGTGCCCGCCACCATGCCTGGCTAATTTTTGTATTTTTTGGTAGAGATGTGGTTTCACCATGTTGGCCAGGCTGGTCTCAAACTCCTGACCTCAGGTGATTCCCCCACCTCGGCCTCCCAAAGTGCTGGGATTACAGATGTGAGCCACCACGCCTGGCCTACATTTTTTTTTAAGTGCTGTCAAATGCATACCTTCTACTTTTCTTCAATAAATGTCAACTCTTTACCCATTATGTGCCAGTCCCTGTGGGGTGTGCCAAGCAGAAAAAGCACTGATCTAAGATGTGTGGCTCAGTTATGTATAGATCCATGACCTTGCTGGGCTTTAGGATCTTTATCTATAAAATGGATATCATTATATCTTACCAGTAAGAACTGCTGTGGATAAAGGCAGACCGTACTTGTGAAAGTGTTCTGTAATACAAACTAGGGTTGTTCATTCTCCTTCTGCAGTGCTCAGCTCTGGCCTCACCTCTCCTGTTTGCATTTTCCATTTCCTTCCTGCCTGTGTTCAGGCCTGCAGACTTCTGTCTGTCCTCCCTGGTCTAACTCCCTTATCCTACTTGCCAAGCCTTACTGTGATGTCATTTAATAAATTTTGGAGACACAAGGAGCACCTCGTAGAGATGGACAATTTCCTTCAGTAGTCTCCTGCTGTTTTTAGAGTTGCTTCCAGGTGCCTGGGCCTGTGGGTGTTGGGCAGGAGAACCTTCCTCCCATGGCAGAAATAAGTGGGAGAAGTAGGGATTGCCTTCCTCCAATAATAATGCTTTGGCCCTAAAAACGAAACTCTTGAACCCCATAGAATATTTTATTTTATTTTTTTGAGACAGAGTCTCACTCTGTCGCCCAGGCTGGAGTACAGTTGCACGATCTTGTTTCACACAATCTCTACCTCCCAGATTCAAGCAATTCTCATGCCTCAGCCTCCCAAGTAGCTGGGACTACAATGATGCACCACCACGCCTGGCTAATTTTTGTATTTTTAGTAGAGATGGGGTTTCACCGTGTTACCATGCTGGTGTCGAACTCCTGGCTTCAAGTGATCCGCCCTCCTTGGCCTCCCAAAGTGCTGGGATTACAGGCATGAGCCACTGTGCCTGGCCAAACCCCATAGAATATTGAAGAAGCCCAAATGGATACTTGTGTCTTACTGAGTGGACATACTTTAAAGTTACTTCAAAACATGAAAGGATGACTTGCTCCATATCAAACCTCCTAATTATTCCAACAGCAATTTTATTTTGTTTTATTTTATTTTTTGAGACAGGGTCTTGCTCTGTTGCCCAGGCTGGAGTGCAGTGGCACAATCACAGCTCACTGCAGCCTCAACCTCTTAGGCTGAAGTGATCCTCCCAGCTCAGTTTCCTGAGTAGCTGGGACTACAGGTGTACACCACCATGCCTGGCTAATTTTTGTATTTTTTTTGTAAAGACAGTTTTGCCATGTTGCCGAGGCTGCTCTTGAACTCCTAAGCTCAAGCAATCCACTGACCTCGTCCTGCCAAAGTGCTGGGATTACAGGTGTGAGCCACCACACCTGGTCTGCAATTTTAATCTAAGGCAGGATTTACTTATTTATTTAGAGACAGAGTCTGTCTCTGTTGCCCAGGCTGGAGTGCAGTGGTGTGATCATGACTCAGTGCAAGCTTAAACTCCTGGGCTCAAACAATCTTCCTACTTCAGCCTCTTGAGTAGCTGGGACTACAGGCACACACCACCATGCCCAGAAAGGTTGTTTTTTTTCTTTTTTTGACACGGAGTCTTGCTCTGTCATCAGGCTGGAGTGCAGTGGCATGATCTTGGCTCACTGCAATCTCCACCTCCCAGGTTCAAGCGATTCTCCTGCCTCAGCCTCCTGAGTAGCTGGGACTACAGGTGCGTGCCACCACACTGAGCTAATTTTTGTATTTTTAGTAGAGATGGGGTTTCACCATGTCGGCCAGGATGATCTTGATCTCTTGACCTCGTGATCCTCCCCCTTAGGCCTCCCAAAGTGCTGGGATTACAGGCATCAGACACCACGCCCGGCACACCTGCTTCTTTTTTTTTTTTTGAGACAAGTCTCGCTCTGTTGCCCAGGCTGGAGTGCAGTGGCACAATCTTGGCTCACTGCAAGCTCTGCCTCCCAGGTTCACGCCATTCTCCTGCCTCAGCCTCCTGAGTAGCTGGGACTACAGGCGCTGGCCACCATGCCCAGTTAATTTTTTTTTTTTTTGTATTTTTAGTAGAGACAGGGTTTCACCGTGTTAGCCAGGATGGTCTCGATCTCCTGACCTTGTGATCCACCTGCCTCAGCCTCCCAAAGTGCTGGGATTACAGGCGTGAACCACCGCACCTGGCCCACACCTGCTTCTTAAAGGACCAAGTCCTGGCTGGGCTCGGTGGCTCATGCCTATAATCCCAGCACTTTGGGAGGCCAAGGTGGGCAGATCTCTTGAGTCCAAGAGTTTAAGACCAGCCTGGGCATAGCAAAATCTCATCTCTACAAACCATTAAAAAATGTTTTGGCCAGGCACGGTGGCTCACATTTGTAATCCCAGCACTTTGGGAGGCCGAGGCGGGTGGATCACCTGAGGTGAGGAGTTTGAGACCAATAGGCCAATATGGTGAAACCCCATCTCTATTAAAAATACAAAATTTAGCCAGGTGTGGTGGTGGACACCTGTAATCCCAGCTACTCGGGAGGCTGAGGCAGGAGAATCACTTGAACCTGGGAGGCAGAGGTTGCAGTGAGCCAAGACCATGCCATTGCACTCTAGCCTGGGTGACAAGAGTGAAACTCCATCTCAAAAAAAAAAAAATGTTTTAAAGGGACCAAGTCCTTTTAGGGGGGCTTCTGGTCATTTAAATCTCCAATAACAGAAGAGGTTTTCAAATGTTACCCCGGGGATTCCTCATTGCCCGCTCCCAGTATTTTCCAAGAAAGACCTGAGGCTCCTTTCTGAGCTTCATTCCCTTGTTCTCCTCCCAGCCCCTCAGCTGTCTTTTGTACCAATTAGGTAGTTATTAATTGCTCCCTAATTACAAATTGGCCACCTCCTTACTGGCTCCCACCTACGCTGGCTGGCTGACCCAGGGGTCACATGCATCCTTCAGGGAACGGTGTTTTGTGAATCCAGTGGTTCATTTGTTCCACACGTGTGTTGAGCCCCTTCATTGATGCCAGATCCTTTCTAGGTCTGGGGGACCATGTTGAGTGAGACAAACCCAAATCCCTGGCTTCTCAGAGCTCACAGTCTAGCAGGAGACAAACAACAAAAAAATTAATCATTTCCGATCGTCAGTGCTGTGATGGGGAGTAATTACAGTACAGAGTAATTTTGGGGAGCTTCAGATACGTGCTTTGGGAAGATCTTTCTAAGGAGGTGATGTGTGAGTTAAGATCTGAATGGTAATCCAGAGCCAGCCAGAGTGAAGATGAGGTTGAAGAGCACAGTCCCGGGGGAGAAGAAAGCAAAGGCAGAGGCCAGGGGAGAGGAAGCAGCATGGCCTCTCTCAGGGGCATTCATTTCATCTATGAAGCCCTAAGGGATTCCGAAGTCAAACATCAGGTTGGGGCTAGTTGTAAGGTTTAGGGCAAAACACCCCTCCTACTCCCTGTTGTTAGAGACCAGAGGTGGCGTTTGCCCCCACCTGGCCCCGCTCCAGAAGGAGGGGTTATTATACGTCTGATTGAATCAGCTTCCAGGATCATTATTGGTCCTTAGAGGTAATTAGGGCGCTGTCGCTTCAAAGTCCCAAATTCAGGCGCCCCACTGGGGACTAGAGCGACTGCTCCCCACCCCACCCACTGCAAGCTCAGAGGTTGGAGAGAACTGCCTCCCCGAAGGAACCCAGACCCAGGCTTGAGACTTTGCAAAGAGACACAAGATGCGGATTGCCATGTGAAGTTTCTGGATTTTTTAAAATGTTAGAACGATGAATTGGAAAAGCTTTAAAACACTGCACAGGCCAAACAACATGTCTATGGGCAGGACCTGGCCAGCTGGCCTGGGTGCTGTGGGGCTTGGTGAACGCCTAGAGGTAGGGATGAGGGAGAGAAGGAGTCAGGAAGGATGCTAACTGCATCCTGGACTCTGGGACACCCATGCCCTGGCAGAGATGTGCCCTAAGAGGAACGAACTCACGGCCACAGGCACAGCTTGAGCACCTACTGTGTGCATGGCTCTGTGCTAGGATGGGGGATACAAAACACCTCAGAGGACTGCACCCTGGCTCAGGGGCTGGATGGGCCGACCTCAGGAAACCTGGGTTCCAGGCCTGACTTGCTCTCCTATAACTGCTGTGTGAACTTGGGTTGATTCATCATCTCTCTGGGATTCAGCACACAGCCTTTGTTGACATTAGATTAACTAAATCCAGTAAGGGAAGATTTTGAAGGGTCTCTGGGTGTCTGGATAGGGAATCTGGGCTGGGTCTAATAGGAAGTAGGAATCACCCCAGGTTCTTGAGCAGGGGAGTGACATGTTGAATAGGAAAGTGAAGCGGGCCACCTGTGCAGAGACACACATCATCCAGGTGTGGGGTAGTGAGGACAGGAACTAAAGCTTATGCAAATCAGATCTGATCACCTCTAGCTCAAAAACCTTCCATGGGTCCCTGCAGCCCTCACATGAAAGTCCTTTCTTCTTACTATGGTCCATGGGCAGGGCCAGCTTCATGTAATGAAGGGTCAGTGTAATGCTCTGCTGTCACTGTCTTGAAATACTTAATAATTGTTGAACAAGGAGCTCCTTTTTCTCATTTTGCACCAGGCCCTGCAAATTATGAAGGGACCCACAGGGACCTTTCAGTCTGGCCCCTTTTCCCCTCTCCTCATCCAAACCCCACTTCTCCCTTACCGTTCATACTTCAGTCACGTTGGTCTTCCATCAGTTTCTGGAGATTATTCCTGCCTTGGTACATTTGCGTAGTCTGTTCCCCTTGCCTGGAACACCCCCACCCTCACATCGAGACCAACTTAGTTTTTTGTTCAACAATTTCTTATCTTCCAGACTTGAGCATAATTATCTCCTGAGAGATAACTCCTCTGACCTCCCAGAACTACCTATTCAAAACAAAACTTTAAAAATTATTTAAGCCAGCCAGGCACGATGGTTCATGCCTGTAATCCCAGCACTTTGGGAGGCCCAGGTGTGCGGATCACTTGAGGTCAGGGGTTCAAGACCAGCCTGGCCAGCATCATGAAACCCCATCTCTACTAAAAATACAAAAATTAACCGGGTGTGGTGGCAGGAGCCTGTAATCCCAGCTACTTGGGAGGCTGAGGCAGGAGGATTGCTTGAACCCGGGAAGCAGAGGTTGCAGTGAGCTGAGATCACGCCATTGCACTCCAGCCTGGGCGACAGAGTAAAACTCTGTCTCAAAGAAAAAAAAGAAAAAAAAATGATTTAAGCCTGAGTGCAGTGGGTCACTCCTGTAATCCCAATACTTTGGGAGGCAAGGCAAGAGTATTGCTGAGGCCAGGAGTTCCAGACCAGTCTGGGCAACACAGCAAGATCTCATCTGTACAAAAAATAAGAAAATTAGCCAGACATGGTGGTGTGTGCCTGTAGTACCAGCTACTTCGGTGGCTGAGGCAGGAGGATTGCTTGCACCCAGGAGTTCAAGGCTTCAGTGAGCCATGATTGCGCCACTGCACTCCTACCTGTGCAACAGAGCTAGACCCTATCTCAAAAAAAAAAATGCAGTAATGGAGGCATTTCAGACATCTGTCAGCAGCCATAGGTGTTCAGGGGCTTTGTGCTTATAAAGGTTTATTTAGTAACAAATATTCAGCTGGAGCAGGCATCATGGCTCACACCTGTAATCCTAGCACTTCGGGAGGCTGAGGCAGGAGGATTGCTTGAGCCCAGGAGTTTGAGACCAGCTGGGCAACAAAGTGAGACCTGATCTCTACAAAAAACAAAATACATAAAATTAGCTGGGCATAGTGGCATGCACCGACTGAGGTGGGAGGATTGCTTGAGCCCAGGAGGTCAAGGCTACAGTGAGCTGCGATCACACCATTGCACTCCAGCCTGAGAGACAGAGTGAGACCCTGTCTCAAAAAATTAAAAACTTAATTAATTAAAAAAAATTCAACTGGGGAAATAGTTCTAGCTCTCTCTTTCTCTCTCTCTCTTTTTTTTTTTTTTTGGAGGCAGAGTTTCACTCTGATACCCAATCTGGAGTGCAGTGGCATGATCTCGGCTCACTGCAACCTCCACTTTCCAGGCTCAAGGGATTCTCCCACCTCAGCCTCCCAAGTGGCTGGGACTATAGGTGCATGCCACCACACCCAGCTCAGTTTTGTACTTTTTGTAGAGATGGGGTTTTGCCATGTTGCCCAGGCTGGTCTTGAACTCCTGGACTCAAGCGATCCTCCCACCTCAGCCCCCCAAAGTGCTGGGATTACAGGCATGAGCCACCACACTTAGCCAAATTGCCATCTCTTAATGAAGTAAATAAAACCATTTACACCACAAGAGACAGAGGGAAGGGATAGGATTTGTCCAAAACATAATAAATCACCTTGGCCAAATTCATGGACCCTGGCAGGGTAAGATCAGAGATAGCATCATTTCTGCCTATGTGGCTGACATTCATTATGTAAGTCCCATGTACCAGGATCCCCATCCCATGCAAGCTCTGTGAATGATCACTCCCAAGCTTATAAGGTTGGAAGTATTAGCTCCCCACTTTGTGGATGAGGAAACTGAGGCCTAGAGAAATTAAGTAACTTGCCAAATGTCACACAGTGAAGAATTGACAGAGTTGGGATTTGCACCTAGATCTGTCCAACTCCAGATCTCCCTGAGCCCTTCACTACCGCAAAATAGCTACTCAACTGGCTTGCTGTATGATTTGGGGCAAGTTCCTCAACCTTTCTGAGTCTCAGATTCTTTTTTTCTTTTTCTTTTTTTGAGATGGAATTTCCCTCTTTTCACCCAGGCTGGAGGGCAATGGCACAATCTCAGTTCACTGCAACCTCCGCCTTCCGGGTTCAAACCATTTTCCTGCCTCAGTCTCCCAAGTACCTGGGATTACAGGTGCCCACCCACCATGCCTGGCTAATTTTTGTATTTTTAGTACAGACAGGGTTTCACCATCTTGGCCAGGCTTATCTCGAACTCCTGACCTCTGGTGATCTGCCCGCCTCAGCCCCCCAGAGTGCTGGGATTACAGGCATGAGCCACTGTGCCCAGCCTCTTTTTCTTTTTTTTAAGACAAGGTCTTATTCTGCCGCCCAGGCTGGAATGCAGTGGGCAATCTCTGCTTGCTACAGCCTCAACCTCCTAGGCTCAAGTGATCCTCCCACTTCAGCCTCCCAAGAAGCTGGGACTACAGGCATGCGGCACCAGGCCCAGTTAAGCTGAGCCTCAAATTCTTTACCTATAACTTGTCCCTTATTTAAGCTAACACATAGTGGGTGCTGAAGTTGATTCTCTCTCTCTCTTTTTTTTTTTTTTTTGAGACACGGTCTTGCTCTGTCACCCAGGCTGGAGTGCAATGGCATGATCTCGGTTCAGTGCAGCCTGAACCTCCTGAGCTCAAGCGATCCTCCTGCCTCAGCTTCCCAGAGTAGTGGGATTACAGGCATGCACCACTGTTGATTCTTTATAGATGTTAATTCTCTACTTAACACACACGCCCCTCCAACTCCCACCACACATACAGACACAGACACACACACACACACACACACACACACACACGCACACATGCATGCATGCACGCCAGCCCCACAACAGGAGGAACGTAACAGAAGCAATGCTTTGTGTTCTGTAACCTGTTTCCTTTTCCTGGACACACAGGAAAGTCATGTTCTCATTTTTCCTGCAGTTAGTAGAGTCATGTGACTACATAAAGGCCAATGAAATTATATGTGACCCCTGCGCAAAGGCAGTTAAGTGTGGATGGGCCTCCTTTGATTTTCTGATTCCCTTTCCACATGCAGAGGATTCAGGAATAGATTCCATGGAGAGCCTGGGGTGGAGGCAGGATTGGGGGGCAAGGTCACTGCTTGGAAAAGAGCTCCCTGGGAGAGCCCCAACCTATATCAGACTTTGCAGGAGTGAGAAATAAACTCTGATTGGGTTAAACCACTGAGATATTTGGTTTGTTACAGCAGCCAACATTAATTACACTGAATAAAACTGTGTTATCAGTTATCAATTGTCACAACAATGCTACATAACAAACCACCCCAAAACTTACTGCCTTAAAACAGCAACCATTTTTTTAGCTCAAGATTTCATGGACTGGCACTTTAGCCTGGGCTCAGCTAAAGATTTTTCTGGTCTCAGTTGGGCTTACTCATGTATCTGTGGTCAGCTATTGGATTAGCTGGTGACTGACTAGGACAGCTTCAGCTAGGATAACTAGTCCCTGTTCCAGTGGTCTCTTAGGCAGGATAGCCCAGGCTTGTTCACATAACAGCTGTGAGAGTTCCAAGAGAATGAGTGGAATCTCTTAAGGCCCAATCTCTTAACACCCAGGCTCCGAACTGGCAATGCCACTTCCGTATATTCTATTGGCCAAAAATAGTCACATGCCTGGCTGGGAATGGTGGCTCACACCTGTGTAATTCCAGCACTTTGGGAGGCTGAGGTGGACGGATTACTTGAAACTAGGAGTTCAAGACCAGCCCGGACAACATGGGGAAACTCCATCTCTATAAAAATTAGTCAGGTGTGGTGGTGAGTGCCTGTAGTCCCAGCTACACGGGAGGCTGAGGTGAGAGGATCACCTGAGCCCAGACAGGTCAAGGCTGTAGTGTGCCATGATCACACCACTGCACTCCAGCTTGGGTGACAGAGATCCTGTCTTAAAAAATAAAAAAGAGCTCAGCCTCTAGAATCACAGCCCTGGGCTTAAGTCCTGACTCACTTGCTATTGATTTTGGGCAAGTGCCGTCCCCTCTCTGAGACTCACATTTCCCTTCTATAAAACAGGTGCTGGGGCCGGGCATGGTGGCTCACACCTGTAATCCCAGCACTTTGAGAGGCCAAGGCAGGCGAATCACCTGAGTTCAGGAGTTCAAGAGTAGCCTGGACAACATGGTGAAATCCCGTCTCTACTAAAAATATAAAACTTAGCCAGGTGTGGTGGCGCACACCAGTAATCCTAGCTACTCACTACTCAGGAGGCTGAGGCAGGAGAATTGCTTGAACCCGGGAAGTGGAGGTTGCAGTGAGCTGAGATTGTGCCATTGCACTCCGGCCTGGGCAACAAAAGTGAAACTTTAAAAAACAAACAAACAAACAAAAAAACAACAACCAAAAAACACAGGTGCTGGAAGAGAGGAGTCCTAACATTGGGGGCTATTGTGAGAATTGACTGAGGGAATGCACCATGGAAATGTGTGCTGTAAATTACTTATTTTATTACACCCAACGTGGGCTTAATAGCCGTCAGGGAGTGTTAGTATTATCTCACCCAAACCCTCAATTTACAGAGGAGAAAAACAGAGGCTCAGGCAGGTGATGTGACTTGCCAAGGCTGCATAGCTAAGGAGCAGTGATGAACCCACTGTACTTAAGTTTGTCTGTTTCCAGAATCTAAGGTCTTAGCCTCGCTACAGTTAGAAAGTCCTAGGTTTGAGTTTCGACTCTGTCCGTTATAGCTGTGTGACCTTGGGCAAGTCACTTTTCTCTCTGGGCCTCATTTTTTTTTCTTTGTCTAAAGAAATTAGCATCTGTCTCATAATGCCATGGGGAATCAATGGGAAAATACAAAGAAAGTGCTTAGCACGGTGCCAAGGAGGGACAGTATGCCTGCTCAGCAATTGAAGGCTGCCAAGTTCCTGTTATCATCAGGGGCAGTGTTCCATCCATCAAAAGGGCTAAGAATAGTCTTAGCCCGACCAGGCACGGTGGCTCATGCCTGTAATCCCAGCATTTTGGGAGGCCAAGGCAGGTGGATCACCTCAGTTCAGGAGTTCAAGACCAGCCTGGCCAAAATGTCGAAACCCCGTCTCTACTGAAAATACAAAAATTAGCCAGGCGTCGTGACGGGCCCCTGTAATCCCAGCTACTTGGGAGGCTGAGGCAGGAGAATCACTTGAAGCCAGGAGGCAGGGGTTGCAGTGAGCCAAGATTGCACCACTGCACTCTAGCCAGGGTGACAGAGTGAGACTCTGCCTTTAAAAAAAAAAAAAAAAGGAATAGTCTTAGTCAGTGGGGGTAGGGTGAGGAATAAGTAAGTTACTGTGGGCTAAGCTTTAGCACAGTGCCCAGCACATATTATAAACTTCATAAGAAGTTGCTATTTTAAAGGGTTTTTGTTTTGTTTTGTTTTTGAGACAAGAACTCACTCTGTCGCCAAGGCTGGAGTGCAGTACTTTTAAAGTTCTGAACCCTGTTGGAGGCCAACATGAGACCATGGGGGACCCCAGGCCCCAACTGGCAGTGGCTCCAGGCACTGCCTCTGCTGCCATTTGGCTATTATTAGGCCCGGAGGCCTCATCTCAAATCCAGATGGGGAGCGAGAAGGGTGGGTAGGGCAGGGCCTGGCTGGCGGAAGGCTGGGAACGCGTCTTGGAGGCTGGGTTAGGGTTTGGGCCCCACCCTGCCTGCCTTCCCTTGCTTGCAGCTGGTCCAGCCACCACGTCTACACTTGGCTCTGAGGTTGGTGCAGAGCACTCCCTCCCACCATGGCCGCCTCCTCTGGGAAGATTCAGAGCCCTTCTGCAGCCTCAGCACTTTTCCGCCTGCCCCAGAAGGGCCAGGCCTGCGTGGAAACTCTGAATTGGACACTGCGTGCCTTCAGAACCAGCAAAGGAGCCATCCACCCTGCTGTCTACAGGTCTTCATGCCTCCAGTGAGGCTTACTGGATCTGCTGAGGGGGAAGGGCCTATATACCTGGGTTCAAATCCCTTCCCTACCACCAACATGCAGTGTCAACTTGGACAAATGACTTCCCCTCTCTGAGCCTCAGTTTCTTTGCCCATAAAAGGGACAGACTATTAGCATCTGCTTTATAGGGCTGTGGTGATGGTTACATGAGTGCATCGTATGCCATAGGCACTCAATATGCATCAGTTATTTCATGCTTAAGTGTGCCAGGCCCTGAGGAGGAAACAAAGTTTTGGGAGGTTGAGAATCCAGGATGCAGAATGGCTCTGCTCCTGATTTGCTACACTACCTGAAGCCTGTCCCTTGTCCTCTCTGGGACTCAGTTACCTATTTGAACCATAAGGTGGGTATCCAGGACTCTGTGATGCCAAGATTCAGGTGCTATGTTCAGAAGTAGAGAGAAGGGTTTGCTGGGATCCCACACTGACAGGTTGGTAAAATATTCATTCTCGGACTGGACTCTGGAGCCAAAATACCCTCGGCCCCTGAGCTGCTCCAGATACTCCCTACTCTGCCAGTCCAGGGCTGAACCTGGAAGAATCTAGACCCTTCTCGTTACAGTTTTTTGCCCTAGGAGGGCCTGAAGGAGGCCAGTCAAACCCCCTCATTTTACAGATGGGCAGACTGAGGCCCAGGTCTCCCCAGTGCTCAGGCTTCATCCAAGTGGCGCTTCCAAATGGTGGATGGTAGAATATGGTGATTAAGAACAAATGTTCTGTCCAGGCGCAGTGGCTCACACCTGTAATCCTAGCACTTCGGAAGGTCAAGGCAGGCGGATTGCTTGAACCCAGGAGTTCAAGACTAGCCCTGGCAACACAGGGAGACCCTTGTCTCTACAAAAAATAAAAAAAAAATTAGCCGGGCATGGTGGCATGTGTCTGTAGTCCCACTGTGAGCCTGGGAGGTCAAGGCTGCAGTAAGCCATGGTTGTGCCACTCCACTCTCCAGCCTGGGTGACAGAGTGAGATTCTGTCTCAAAAACAAAACAAAACAAAACAAAACAAAACAAAACAAAACAAAAACAACAAAAGAATGAGGGTTCTGAGCCTGTCTCCTTATCTGTATAATGGTGGTCCTACCTCACAGGACTCAAGCTGTAAAGGTCATAGTGGTAACAAAATTGCCACACATGTAGTATAAGCATGATCAGGAGCCAGTGTCCAACCCATCAGGTAGCAATTACATAGTGTCCCGCCATGAGCCTAGACCCCCACTCCCTGTGTCCAGGCATCAGGGACTCCCAGAAGTCTAAAGAGGTCCACGCTGGCACATCCAGAACTCTCTCCTTCCTGTTCCAGCCCCTTGCCTCTCCTTTGTCTGTGAGGCTGGGTCTCCTGGAATTCATTGCTGCCCAGTGGGCATCTGAGGCCCCTTCTCCTCCTGCAGGGCCAGAAGTTTGCCTGGCACTGTTGCCCAGAGAACACAGTGGCTGGATGACATCATGGAGATGATGGCCTTGCCAAACTGGTTTCCCAACAGGTCCTCAGTACCACTCCGAGGGCTGCTGGCCATGACCTAGGGCGCACCCAGTTCTGCACATAAGGAGGAAGGTCATACCCCTTGGATCCAGCCAACCCCAACAAGAACCATCCATCTCTAGGGACTCCATTCTCCAGCCTCACCTGCCTGTCTGTTGCTCAACAAGGTCCTCACAATCCTACTTCCGTTCCTTTGCTGATGCTGTTCCCGTCTCCAGAATGACAGTGCTGTCCTGGGGAGAGAGGCTTAGAGAGCCCAAGGCACAGCTCCTCCGTTGTGCATATGAGCAAGATGAGGCTCCAAGAGGGCCAACCCTTACCTAGGATGGAGCCAGGGGTTAAGACACCCATCACCCTTCTTGCCTCCTGACCCAAGGCCTGGGTTTTCCCTGCAGGACCCTGACTGGGTTGACGGTTAGCCAGGGTGACTTAGGGATGCAACGCAGACAGCTTGGTAAAATAGTCATTCTCAGACTTGGGCTCTGGAGCAAAATATTACCCCTAGCCTCTGAGCTGCTCCAGCCACTTCCCATTCTGCCTTTCCAGGGTTGAACCTGGAAGAACCTAGAGTAGACCCTTTCTGTGACAGCCCCTTGCCCTAGGAAGGCCTGAAGCAGACCAGTCTAATCACCTCATTTTACAGGGGGCAGGCTGAGGCCCAGGCCTCTCTGGTGCCCACAAGATACATTCATCCTGCTCACCTGGCATTCAGAATCCTTGGCAAAGAGAACCACCCACATTTCCTGCTCCACCTACAGCCTGTCCTCCTCCTTTTCCCAGACTATTGGTCTTTGCTCACACTGTTCCTCTGCCACAAATGCCCTTTCATGCCTTTCCCCCTCTTCTATGTGGGATGAATTTTAAAAATTAGCTGGGCGTGGTGGTGTGTGCCTGTAGTCCTAGCCTCTTGGGAGGCTGAGATGGGAGGATTGCTTGAGCCAGGAGTTTGAGGCCATGGTAAGCTGTGATCATGCGACTGCACTCCAGCCTGTGGGACACAGCAAGACCCTGTCTCCAAAAAAAAAAAAAAAAAAAAAAAACAAGTGTGACACACAGTTTATATGCCACTTCCCTAAGAAGTCTTCCAGAGCTTCCCCCATCCAAGTGGCAGCAAAGTAGAGGGAAGGGGCTGGAGTGCAGTGGCACGATCGTGGCATGAACCTTGAGAACCTCATGCTTTTTGTCACAATAAGAAAAAAAAACTTTAAAATCACTAAGTTCTCTCTCTCTCTTTTTTTTTGAGACCGAGTTTCGCTCTGTCATCCAGGCTGGAGTGCAGTGGCACAATCTCAGCTCACTACAAGCTCCGCCTCCTGGGTTCACGCCACATTCTCCTGCCTCAGCCTCCCGAGTAGCTGGGACTACAGGTGCCCGCCACCACGCCCGGCTAATTTTTTTTTGTAGTTTTAGTAGAGACAGGTTTTCACCATGTTAGCCAGGACAGTCTCGAGCTCCTGACCTCGTGATCTGCCCACCTGGGCCTCCCAGAGTGCTGGGATTACAGGCATGAGCCACCGTGCCCAGCCCTTTTTTTTTTTTTTTGACATGGCGTCTTGCTCTGTCATCAGGCTGGAGTGCAGTGGTGTGACCTCGGCTAACTGCAACCTCTGACTCCCTGGTTCAAGTGATTCTCCTGCGTCAGCCTGGCAAGTAGCTGGGATTACAGGCATGTGCCACCACGCACAGTTAATTTTTGTATTTTTAGTAGAGATGGGGTTTTACTATGTTGACCAGGATTGTCTCAGTCTCCTCAGCTGAGGTCAGGAATTTGAGACCAGCCTGGCCAATATGGTGAAACCCTGTCGCTACCAAAAATACAAAAATTACCTGGACGTGGTGGCACATGCCTGTAATCCCAGCTACTCAGGAGACTGAGGCAGGAGAATTGATTGAACCCAAGTGGCAGAGGTTGCAGTGAGCCGAGATTGCACCACTGCACTCCAACCTGAGCAACAGAGCAAGACTCCGTCTTAAAAAAATAGGTCAGGTGCAGTGGCTCATGCCTGTAATCCCAGCACTTTGGGAGGCCGAGGTGGGCAGATCATGATGTCAGGAGTTCGAGACCAGCCTGGCCAACTTGATGAAACCCCATCTCTACTAAAATACAAAAACTAGCCAGGCGTGGTGGCGGGTGCCTGTAGTCCCAGCTACTCGGGAGGCTGAGGTAAGAGAATGGCATGAACCTAGGAAGCAGAGCTTGTGGTGAGCCGAGATTGCACCACTGCACTCCAGCCTGGGTGAAAGAGCAAGACTCCATCTCAAAAATAAAATAAAATAAAATAAAATAAAATAAAATAAAATAAAATAAAATATACAAAAACTAGCCAGGCTTGTGGTACATGCCTGTAATCATAGCTACTCGGGGGGCTGAGGCAGGAGAATCACTTGAACCAGGAGGCGGAGGTCACAGTGAACTGAGATCGTGCCACTGCACTCCAGGCTGGGTGAGGGAGTGAGACTCTGTCTCAAAAAAAAAAAAAAAAAAAAAAGAAAGAAAGAAACAAAAATTAGCTGTGCATGGTGGTGTGTGGCTGTAGTCCCAGATGCTTGGGAGGCTGAGGCAGGAGAATCACTTGAACTAGGAGGTGGAGGTTGCAGTGAGCAGAGACTGCACCACTGCACTCCAGCCTGGGAGGCAGAGTGAGACACTGTCTAAAAAAAAGAAAAGATTCCTGTCCTCTCCAAGCCCTGACCTTACCTATCACCCCAAATCCCCCAAATGAATCTTCAGGCCTCCTTCTAATGCCTTCCTTCCTCTTATACTACAAACATGCATTCCTTCCTCTTATACTACAGAGTCTCCCTCTGTCACCCAGGCTGCAGTGCAATGGCTCAATCTTGGCTCACTGCAACCTCTCCCAGAATCAAGTGATTTTCCTGCCTCAGCCTCCCAAGTATCTGGGAATACAGGTGCGCACAACCATGTCTGGCTAATTTTTTTTTGTATTTTTAATAGAGATGGGGTTTCACCATGTTGGCCAGGCTGGTCTCGGAACACCTGACCTCATTATCCACCCACCTCAGACCCCCAAAGTGCTGGGATTACGGGTGTGACCCACCGTGCCCGGCTGACACTTTCAAACTCATTCATTGAGGCCAATATTTCCCTGGTACCAAAACCAAAGGCATCATGAGAAAAGAAAAATAATAACCAATATTTCTCATAAAGACCAAAAAAAAAAAACTGCAACAAAATACTAGCAAGCCAAGTCCAGCAATACATAAAAAGATTCTATAACATGACCAAGTAGGATTCATGCCTTCTTGGAGTAACACCCAAAAATCAACTGATATAATGCACCATAAAAGTAGAATAAAAATCAAAAACCACATGATCTTCTCAATAAACACAAAAATTTTCTGACAAAATCCAACACCCTTTCATGTAAAAACAGTCCACAAACTAGGAATAGAAAGAAACTTTCTTTACTTGCTAAAGGCATCTGTGAAAAACCCACAGCTAACAACATATTAAATGGGGAAAACAAAGCTTTCCCCCAAAGATCAGGAACTAGGCAAGTACGTCTACTCTTGTCACTTATAATCTACATTATATTGAAAGTTTCAGTCCGGGCACGGTGGCTCACGCCTATAATCCCAGCACTTTGGGAGGCCAAGGAGGGTGGATCACCTGAGGTCAGTGGTTCAAGACCTGCCTGACTAACATGGTGAAACCAAGTCTCTACTAAAAATACAAAAATTAGCCAGATATGGTGGTGCATGCCTATAATCCCAGCTACTCGGGAGGCTGAGGCAGGAGAGTCACTTGAACTTGGGAGGTGGACGTTGCAGTGAGCCAAGATCATGCCACTGCACCTCAGAGCCTGGGCAACAAGAGCAAAACTCGGTCTCAAAAAAAAGAGGAAGTTCCAGCCAGGACAATTAGGCAGAAAAAAAAATAAAATAAATGGCATCCATATTAGAAATGAAAAAGTAAAACTATATTTCCAGACGATGTGATCTTTTTATTTGTTTATTTATTTTTGAGACGGAGTTTTGCTCTTGTTGCCCAGGCCGGAGTGCAGTGGCACGATCATGCCTCACTGCAACCTCTGCCTCCTGGATTCAAGTGATTCTCCTGCCTCAGCCTCCTGAGTAGCTGGGATACAGGCACCCACCATTACGCCCAGCTAATTGTATTTTTTTTAGTAGAGACAGGGTTTCATCATGTTGGCCAGGCTGGTCTCGAACTCCTGACTTCAGGTGACCCATCCACCTCGGCCTCCCAAAGTGCTGAGATTACAGGCGTGAGCCACTGTGCCCGGCAGATGTGATCTTGTATATAGAAAGCCTAAGAAAGTTTCCCCCACCCACACACACACTAGAGACAGAGAGAGAAAGAGAAAACACATGCTAATAAGCAAGTTCAGCAAGGTCAAGGACACAAGATCCGTACACAAAGATCAATTATATTTCATACACTAGTAAAGAACTATCCAAAAATGAAATTAAGAAATTCAATTTGTAATAACATCTGAAAGAATAAAACACATAGGAAATAATTCAAAAAAAGAGGTCTGAGACTCATATACTGAAAACTCTGAAACGTTGTTGAAAAAAATTAAAGAACACCTGACCAGGCCCAGTGGCTCATGCTTTTAAGCTCAGCACTTTGGGAGGCTGAGGCAGGTGGATTGCTTTGAGATCAGGAGCTCAAGACCATCCTGGGCAACATGGTAAAACCTCATCCCTACAAAAAATACAAAAATTAGCCAGGTGGGGTGGTGCATGACTGTAGTCCCAGCTACTAAGGAGGCTGAGGTAGGAGGATGGCTTGAGCCCAGGAGGCAGAGGTTGCAGTGAGCTGAGATCATGCACTTCAGCCTGGGTAACAGAGGGAGACCTCATCTCACCACCACCAACAAAAAAAAAAATTAAAGAAGACCTAAATCAAGACATCTCATATTCATGGATTGGAAGACTAAACATAGTTATGACAACAATAATCCCCAAACTAATCTACAGATTCAATGCAACCTCTATCAAAATCCCAGCTGCCTTTCTGGCAGAAATGGAGAAGCTGATCCTAAAATTCATATAGCAATGCAAAGAACCCAGATTAGACAAAACAGTCTTGAAAGAGAAGAACAAAGTTGGAGAATTTATACTTTCCAATCTTAAAACCTACTAAGCTACAATAATCAAGACTGTGATGTGACTTCAGTTTACCAGTAAGAAGAAAGGAAAAAAAAGGCTCTGGTACTGGCCTATAGGTAGAGATACAGTCCAGTGTAACAGAAATGAGAGTCCAGATATAAATCAAAATATCTATGATTAATTGATTTTTGACAAGAGCAGAGACCCGGTGCAGTGGCTCACGCCTGTAATCCCAGCACAGGATCACTTGAGGCCAGGAGTTCAAGATAAGCCCAGTCAACATGCCAAAACCCTGTCTCTACCAAAAATACCTAAATTAACCAAGCTTGGCGGCACCCGCCTGTAGTCCCAGCTCTTTGGGAGGCTGAGGCAGGAGAATTGCTTGAACCCGGGAGGTGGAGGTTGTAGTGAGCCAAGATGGTGCTATTGCACTCCAACCTGGGCAACAGAGCAAGACTCCATCACACACACACACACACACACACACGAATTATTTCTTTCAAAAAAATAATTTTTAAATTTTTATGTTTTAAGAAAATTACCTATTCTGGGTGAATATGCCATACAAATGGCCAAAAAAGCATATGAAAAGATGGTCACCATCACTAATCAGAGAAATAAACCACAGTGAGATATCACCTCATACCCATTAGGTTGGCTACCATCAAAAACAATAAGTGGACCAGGCATAGTGACTCACACCTGTAATCCCAGCCCTCCCCGCTTTCCCCCCCTGTGAGACAGAGTCTTGTTATGTCACCCAGGCTGGAGTGCAATGGTGCAATCTCAGCTGTCTGCAACCTCTGCCTCCCAGGTTCAAGTAATTCTCCTGCCTCACCCTCCCAAGTAGCTGGGGTTACAGGCACGCTCTACCATGCCTGGCTAATTTTTGTATTTTTAGTAGAGTCGGGGCTTCAACATATTCTCCAGGCTGGTCTCAAACTCCTGACTTCGGGATCTGCCCGACTCAGCCTCCCAAAGTGCTGGGATTACAGGTATGAGCCACCACACCCGGCCAATCCCAGCACTTTGAGCAGCCCAGGCAAGAGGATCACTTGAGGCTACGTGTTTGGGACCAGCCTGGGCAACATAATGAAATACTGTCTCTACAAAAGAATTTAAAATTAGCCTCATTTGGCTGGTCATGGTGGTTCACGCCTGTAATCCCAGCACATTGGGAGGCTGAGGCAGGTGGATCATCTGAGGCCAAGAGTTGGAGACCAACCTGGGCAACATGGCAAAACCCTGTTGCTACCAAAAATACAAAAATTAGCTGGGTGTGGTGGTGCATGCCTGTAGTCCCAGCTACTCAGGAGGCTGAAGCAGGTGGATCCCTTGAGCCCAGGAGCTCCAGGCTGCAATGAACTATGATCATGTCACTGTGCTCCAGCCTGGGCATCAGGATAAGCCTCTGTCTCAAAAAAAAAAAAAAAGAAAAAAACACAAACAAGCATTTTTGAGGATGTAGAGAAACCAGAAGCTTTGTGTGCTGTTAGTGGGATTGTAAAATAATGCAGCCATTATGGTTATGGGAAACAGTATGGAGGGTCCTCAAAAAATGAAACATAGAACTACCATATGATCTAGCAATCCCACTTCTGGATATATAATCAAAGAATTAAAAGCAGGGTCTCAAAGAGATTATTTGCACACCCACGTTCACAGCACCATTGTTCACAATCACAAGAGATAGAAGCAACCCAAAGGCCATGAATGGATGAATGGATAAACAAAATGTGATTTATACATACAATGGAGTAGTATTCAGCCTTAAAAAGGAAGAAAATCTTGTCACGTGCTGTAACATACGTAAGCCTTGACGACATTATGTTAAGGGAAATAAGCCAGTCACAAACAATAAATACTGCATGATTCCACTATATAAGGTATCTAAAGTAGTCAAATTCATAGAAACAGAAAGTGGAATGATAGTTACCAGTGGCTGGGAGAAGGAGAACTGGGGAATCGCTGTTTAATGGGTACAGGGATTCCGTTTCACAAGATGAAAAGGTCCCGGAGACGTTTCACAGCAATGTCAATATACATAATTTTACTGAATAGTACATTTACAAATGGTTAAGACAGTTAATCTTATATGCTTTTTGTCACAATAAGAAAAAAAAAACTTTAGGGACCGGCTGTGGATGACCGAGGCGGCAGCTGCGCGGCAGCACCGGGGCGGCTGCGGCGCGCTCAGAGCCCTGAGGGCACACGGCCCGGGCAGCTCGGTGTGCGCCCCCATGGGAGCCGGGGCCCCAGGCCCGCCGGACACCATGAACCACCTGAATGTGCTGGCCAAAGCCCTCTATGACAATGTGGCCGAGTCCCCGGATGAGCTCTCCTTCCGCAAGGGCGACATCATGACGGTGCTGGAGCAGGACACACAGGGCCTGGACGGCTGGTGGCTCTGCTCGCTGCACGGGCGCCAGGGCATCGTGCCTGGGAACCACCTCAAGATCTTGGTGGGTATGTATGATAAGAAGCCAGCAGGGCCTGGCCCCGGCCCTCCTGCCACCCCGGCCCAGCCGCAGCCTGGCCTCCATGCCCCAGCGCCTCTGGCCTCCCAGTACACACCCATGCTCCCCAACACCTACCAGCCCCAGCCCGACAGCGTCTACCTGGTGCCCACTCCCAGCAAGGCTCAGCAAGGCCTCTACCAAGTCCCGGGTCCCAGCCCTCAGTTCCAGTCGCCCCCAGCCAAGCAGACATCCACCTTCTCGAAGCAGACGCCCCATCACCCGTTTCCCAGCCCGGCCACAGACCTGTACCAGGTGTCCCCAGGGCCTGGAGGCCCTGCCCAGGATATTTACCAAGTGCCACCTTCTGCCGGGATGGGGCATGGCATCTACCAGGTCCCCTCGTCCATGGACACACGCAGCTGGGAGGGCACGAAGCCCCCAGCAAAGGTAAGGCTGTCCTGGCACAGTCGTGCAGCCCCACAGGTATAGCCCAGGCCCTGGTTTGTGGGCACAGAAGGGCCCAGCCACCCTCAGTCACCGGCACTCCAGGAGTGGCTGTGTGTTTGGTCTGGGGTCAAAGTGGGAAGTGAGTGTTTGGGGAGTGTTCATTTGTCCAGGGAAGATGGATGTGAATGGACCCAGAGGGGAGATGCTCCGCTGGCCTCAGCCAAGCCGACCGGAGTGGTGGTGTCACCACAGGGAGCAGTCTGTTGAGGCTTTCCAGCGGGCAGGCGGGGCTTGGCACATGGAGTCAGCAGTTGCTGGGCCCCCGCTAGGGAGAGGCCAGCCACTTCATGCTCAGGCTCCCCTGTGCCATTTGGGTTTACGTGTCAGCCTGTAGATGGGGTTCTGGCACATCTTCTGGCCACCCCTGCCTCCACAGGTGAATCCCTCTCCACTTATGGGACATGCTAGGGGCCAGCAGGTACGTATGGTGATCTCGATGTGACTCCTGGGAGGACGCTGCCCCTGAGATTGCTAGAGGAGTGCTGCCCTGAGAGCCTCCTGGGCTCTTGCTGATGGGATGCCGGGCCTGGGGACAAGGCCTCTGGCCTCCAGACCCTGAGCCCGCTCCCCAAGTCCACAGGGCCCCTGCCTCCCAAGCTCACCTGCCTGTAGGAAGGAGTCAGCACTGGACACTCAGCCCAGGGCTGAGGTGGAGACCTCATTGGTGCCAGCTGAGCAGCGAGTCAGCAGGGAGTTACCCCCACCCCCACCCATGGGTGGCCTGGTACCCAGGAGGCATGGCTGGAGGTCATTGGCAGGTGGGGGACTCCATGGACATGGGCCACCAAGCCTGGCCACCAGGGGAACCTGGGTCACTGGCTCACACTTCCTGCTCTACCTGCTCCTTCAGCCATCTGGTCAGAGGCGAGCCTGGCTGGCTTGGGGCTGCCTGGGTGGGGCTGCTCCCAAACTGGCTTTAGCAAGAGGAGCAGGGTCCTGTTAGCCCCTGGGGAGGCGGCAGGGAGCAGTGTCCTGTGGGGGAGCCTCAGGCCACGGTCCATGTATACCCACACCCCACACAGATGAACACACATGCATGATACCTGTACCCCACAGATATGAACACCCATGCACTCACCATATGCTCTAACACACACATGTGCTACATGAATGTGCATGAATACATGCACATATCTGCATCCCATACCCCATAAATGGACACATGTATATGCCCACACATGCACACATCATATGTATGAACACGTGCACACCCAAACCCCATATGTGTAAACACACGTGCATACACACCCCACACACAGACACATGTACGTCCACACATACAAAGCTTGTGCACCCACCAGTATCCCACAAACGTACAAATGTATGTGCATATGCACACGCACACACAGTCCACACTGCACACGCCCCAAGGTAAGGCACATCCCCTCCCCTCCTCTCCCGCCTTTGCAGTGAAGCTTGTCCTGGTGCGGCTGGAAGCCCTGTGGGCCCGGGAGCAGCAGCGAGACCCCCAGACAGAGCCTGGCTTCAAGGCTGTGTTTTGGCAGCTGTTCTGTCTCCCTCTCTGGCAAGGGGCCTGCCCTCAATTGCATCAGGGGCTCAACCAGCTGGGTCCTTCTCTGCCCATGCCCACTGGTAGAGCTGCCCAGACCTGTGCCTCAAGGGCCCTGACCTGGCTGATGTCCCAGGAAGGAGAGCCCTGCATCCTGGGCCTGGCTGCTCTCCCCCAGGAAACCTCCCCCAGTCTTGATTGTGTCTGCTTGTATTTTATGATCACAAAAGCAATGCTTGTTTGCTGTAGAAAATGCATAATGTATGGAAAAGTCTGGAGATGAAATTTTCCAATCGAGGTAATCACTGGGAAATTCTGGCATATTTTGTCAAGCATCTACCCTGTGTTTCACAGATTTGTACATGTAGTTTTGCATTTCAAAGTTTTAAATCCAACATTAGATATCAAAAAAAAGGAAAAAAACCTTTAAAATCACTAAGTTCTCTCTCTCTCTTTTTTTTTGAGATCGAGTTTCGCTCTGTCACCCAGGCTGGAGTGCAGTGGCATGATCTCGGCTCACTGAAAGCTCCGCCTCTGGGTTCACGCCACATTCTCCTGCCTCAGCCTCCCGAGTAGCTGGGACTACAGGTGCCCGCCACCACACCCGGCTAATTTTTTTTTTGTAGTTTTAGTAGAGACAGGTTTTCACCATGTTAGCCAGGACAGTCTCGATCTCCTGGCCTCGTGATCTGCCCACCTGGGCCTCCCAGAGTGCTGGGATTACAGGCGTGAGCCACCACGCCCAGCCTTTTTTTTTTTTTTTTGACACGGAGTCTTGCTCTGTCATCAGGCTGGAGTGCAGTGGTGTGACCTCGGCTCACTGAAACCTCTGACTCCCTGGTTCAAGTGATTCTCCTGTGTCAGCCTGGCAAGTAGCTGGGATTACAGGCATGTGCCACCACGCACAGTTAATTTTTGTATTTTTAGTAGAGATGGGGTTTTACTATGTTGACCAGGATTGTCTCAGTCTCCTCAGCTGAGGTCAGGAGTTCGAGACCAGCCTGGCCAATATGGTGAAACCCTGTCTCTACCAAAAATACAGAAATTAGCTGGGTGTGGTGGCACATGCCTGTAATCCCAGCTACTCAGGAGACTGAGGCAGGAGAATTGATTGAACCCAGGCGGCAGAGGTTGCAGTGAGCCGAGACTGCACCACTGCACTCCAACCTGAGCAACAGAGCAAGACTCCGTCTTAAAAAAATAGGTCAGGTGCAGTGGCTCATGCCTGTAATCCCAGCACTTTGGGAGGCCGAGGTGGGCAGATCATGATGTCAGGAGTTCGAGACCAGCCTGGCCAACTTGGTGAAACCTCGTCTCTACTAAAATACAAAAACTAGCCAGGTGTGGTGGCGGGTGCCTGTAGTCTCAGCTACTCAGGAGGCTGAGGCAGGAGAATTGCTTGAACCTGGGAGATGGAGGTTGCAGTGAGCTGAGATCATGCCATTGCACTCCAGCCTGAGCAATAGAGTGAGACTCCATCTCCAAATAAATAAATAAATAAATAAATAAATAAATAAATAAATGAATAAGTAAATGAATAAGTAAATGGAAAAAGAGTGGCCAGTAGGGGAAGGCAAAAGGAAAAACAAGCGGGAAGGGAGAGCATATTGAAAAGCCAAGCAATTGTGTTCCTTTTAGTCTTTGATCAGCATTCACGGAACCCACATTTTACATGTGCAAAGAAAAGGGTGGAGGAATAGTCAATTATGTATTCATCTTGCACTCAGTGAATCTGCATTTTTACAGAAGAAAAATACACATAGACTACAGGAAACAGTCAGATATACTTTTGTCTCCAGTGTGCAGATGGATGACTTTTAAATCTGTCCTTTGTCCCTTACCTGTGAAGACAAGTTTTTCATTTATGTTGTCAGGGTGAGATTCAACAGAACTGTTTTGGCTGGGTATGGTGGCTCATGCCGGTAATCCCAGTTCTTTAGGAGGCTTAGGTAGGTGAATTGCATGAGGCCAGGAGTTGGAGACCAGCCTGGCCAATATGGTGAAACCCTGTCTCTACTACAAATACAAAAATTAGCCGAGTATGATGGTGCATGCCTGTAATACTAGCTACTGAGGAGGCTGAGGCAGGAGAATTGCTTGAACCAGGAGGCAGAGGTTGCAGTGAGCCAAGATCACACCATTGCACTCTAGCCTGGGCAATAGAGCAAGACTCTGTCTCAAAAACTAAACAAAACAAAACCCAGAACTGTTTTAGATGAAATTCAAGAAATTCAACAGAGCTGTTTGTTTTCCTTTCACACATTCAATGTCAGTAACTCATCTTTCTGGGTTTGAGATACTGAATGAGCAATGTATGGTCTCATCCAAACCCTGGTAGATTTCTCGCCTAAGAAATTTTGAGTATCAAGACCATACCCTCTTCCCTGAATAATGACTGCTAAAGGCAAAGAAATCTCAGGACCACCAACTCACTAAGCCAAAAGCAAAAGTCAAGCTGGAAACTGGATCATGCAGACCTGCCTCCCCCATTTTGTTCCTAAATAGATACCTACAAAGATTTTTTTAAAAAGCTACATACCTCCCTCACAATTTGCCCATGAAGAAATTCTTTGTGGGCCTCAAGATTTTGACCTTAGAACAGTTCTGTTGAATTTCCCTGACAATGTAAATTGATAGCTTATCCTTGCAGGACAAAGGACAGAACTCAAGGTCATCCCTCTGCTCACCTGGGACAAATGAATATCTGACTGCTTCCTCTGCCCCATGTTTACTTTATCTTTTGTTTAATTAAAAAAAAATAGAGACAGAATCTCACTGTGTTGCCTAAGCTGGTCTCAAACTCCTGACCTCAAGTGATCTGCCTGCCTTGGCCTCCCAGAGTGCAGGGATTACAGGCATGAGCCACTATGCCCGGCTGCTGTCCTGAGTTTCATGACTTCATGACACAGGCATGATTTGGTTTTTAGTTTGTTTTTTGTTTCATTTCATTTTGTTTTGTTTTTGAGACAGGGGTCTAGCTCTGTCACCCAAGCTGGCATGCAGTGCTGCAATCATAGCTGGCTGCAGCCTTGATCTCCTGGACTCAATTGATCCTCCCACCTCTGCCTCCTGAGTAGCTGGACCACAGGCATGCACTACCATGCCTGGCTATTTTTTTTTATTTGTAGAGTTGAATTCTTAGTATGTTGCCCAGGCTGGTCTCAAACTCCTGGCCTCAAGCGATCTTCCCACCTTGGCCTTCCAAAATGCTGGGATTTCAGACATGAGCCACCCACGATGGCCACATAAGCATGATTGATTAAATCATTGACCACTGGTGATCAACTCAACCTTCATCTCCTCCCCATCCCTGGAAATCAGGGGATAGGGGGCTGAAAAGTTTAACCCCGTAATCACGAGGTTGGTTCCCCTGGCCACCAGTCCTTTGGGAGTCCCCAGAAATCAGTCGTCTCATTAGCATCCATAAAGACACATCCCTTGGGAGATTCCAAGGGTTTCAGGAGCTGTGCACCAGGAGACAGGGACAGAGACCATATATGTGTGTTTGTGTGTATGTGTGTGTGTGCAAGTGTGTGTATTCTTTTTGTGTGTTATTTTCTTTTACACTGTAGCTCTCAGATCTTACAAATATACATTTCTTATTATTTCATGTTTATATTATAAAAGAAAAATAAAATCTTGGGATCTCAGACTCACTACACTACAGGGAAAAGGCTAGCTGGGAACTGTGTCACACAAACCTGTCTCTCTCTCTTTTTTTTTTTTTCCTAAATACATAACTATAAAGATAAAAGGCTACATACCTCCCACAGAATTTGCTCAAAGGAAATTCCTTGTGGGTCTCAAGATATTGACCCTAAAAGAGTTGTGTTGAGGCTGGTGCAGTGGCTAGCACCTACAATCCCAGCACTTTGGGAGGCTGAGACAGGTGGATCACCTGAGGTCAGGAGTTCGAGACCAGCCTGACCACCATGGTGAACGGTGAAACCCCATCTCTACTAAAAATACAAAAAGTTAGCCAGGCGTGGTGGCAGGTGCCTGTAATTCCAGGTACTCAGGAGGCTGAGGCAGGAGAATGGCTTGAACCCGGGAAGCAGGTGCTTACACCCACCTGCTAACACAGGGAGAGTCATCATGGTAGTCAAGTCTTTCAGTGGTCAGTGTGAGCATTCCATGAGCATAGCTCATTTCTCAGAGCTGAGAGGGTGGTCCTGATGGGCTTGCTCCCTCCCAGTGTGCCTCTGTGTCCTCTCCATGCTGCCTGCCTCCCCTGAGACTGGGCAGCCCCTCCCTCCTGCTGATTTCCCTCAGCCCAGCTCCTGCTCGGGGGGAGCCCTGCAGAGCCCTCACTGGGCACCTCTCTCAGAGGCACTGGGCCCCACAGGTAACTGAGCAGGTGCAGCCATCGCTCAGTAGAGCTCCTGGGGACAGGTCAGGTGGGTTAGGCTGGGGCTCTGGTGAGGTCAGACCACACCACCCAGGGGAGACAAGAGCTGAGACACCTCACTTCCCATGTCTCTCTTTTCACGTCTCTTAGGGCAGTCTTCCCCCAGCTGTGTAGCTCAGGAAGAACTCTCAGTGTTCATGTGGAGAAAGAGGCTGTGACCAAGCCAGAGGCCTCTTCTCCAGTGAGAAGCAGGGGGACACCCCGGAGTAGCAGGCATTCTAAGGCTGCCCATGAGCCCTGCGACTGGCTCTGTTCCCAGCAGGGAGGTGGAGAGGATGCCACTCAGAAATCACCTCGGAGCCCCGAGAAGAGGGAGGTCTAGAAGTTGATTTCTTGGGAAAGGGCTGTGAGCTCAAAGATGGGCTTAGGAATATGGACCACAGAAAAAAATTTGATGTGCAAAAATGAAAAAAATATGACTTTTATTAAATCATAAAACTATGATGAAACAGGTGACATCAGTGGAGCAGCCTGCACATTTTCCATCCAGGCATCACTGAGTCTAGACACGTGTCCCAATTATAGACCATCCAGGCATCTTTGAGTCTAGACACATGTTCCAAATTATAGACCATCCAGGCATCTTTGAGTCCAGACACATGTCCAAATTATAGACCATCCAGGCATCTTTGAGTCCAGACACATGTCCAAATTATAGACCATTCCCACACAGGTGCAAATATTCCATAATGTCTGTGTGCCAACTGGGTCATATCAGACAATGCTTGGCCAGTGTAAGGACAAGACATCAGATCTTTCTAGCAGATGAAGGTCTAAGGAACTCCATCTTTGTGGAAAGCAGAGAGTGGGGTTTCAGTGCAGGGCACGTGTCTCTGACAAGTGATGCCGTCATGAGAATGCTCAGGCAAAATAACAATAGTAACAGCAAGAAATGAATCCTGCGGATATGAAAGCTGTTTGGAAACTGGGATGCTAACAGCCTGTAGGAGCTCCCCTGTGCAGCTGTGTGAGCAGGATGGAAGGGAGCAGGGCTTGTCCAGCCCCTCAGGCAGCTCTGGGAAAGGCTGGGGACACACACGTGGTGGCTGGCTCAGGCTATGGACTGGAAACTCCAGTTCTCCTCCTTGATTTTGGGAAAAGGGAAAGAATTTGGGGATAGAGGGACCACGGGACATGGAATCATTTGCTATAATTTCCTACGTGCTGGAGGCAGATGTTTGCATTCTCATTTCTTGGACATCAACTGGGTCTTTCACAGCTGTGCTGGGCACAGCCGGCGGAGTCCAGGGTTCCTCACAGGATTTCTCCCTTGTGTGACTCTTCCCAGCACAGTGCAGCCATGAAGGCATCCCTCATGATGGTTACCATATTTTAGAAATTTCCTGCACAGCACACAGTGCCAGTAGGATGACAGTTCTCTTCACAGTTTCAGTGAAATCCGAGAGATGAGGAAAAAGAACTGTGATGTCACATATGCTCATACAGAATCTTAAACATCTCCATTGTGCTTGCATCTCAGGTGCCTCAGGCCACTCCATAGCCCAGATACAAAGCAGAGGTTCCATGGCTCAGATGCTGTTCATTAAGGAAAGGAAACCCTGGGTGATGATTCCCTCCCCATGTGCCCTCCTTGGTTGCATATGCCCTGAGGCTGGGCCCTGGGGACCCCTGCCATCCAGGTCCCAGGCACCCCTGCAGTGAGATTTGTGTCTGGGCTCACACTGGGATCTCCTCTCTGTGTTTTGCACAGTCATACAGGGCTGTGTCCTCAGTAGTCACAAAATTCAGCTGCAAGGAGAACCGGATGTATCCTGAATGCATCTCTGGAGATGGATACTCAACTTTGATGGTAGGGATAAACTATATGCTCCCTCCATAACAGAGGTGAGCAATCCATTGCATTCCAACCTTTCCCTGCAGGTCGGGGGATCCACCCCCCTGAGTAACCCCTGGTAACGGAGCAGCGGGAAGCAGCACGGGACACGGAGATTGCCTGTGAGGGCTTTGCCCCTCCTACGGCTGCACCTGGGACAGGACACCTGGGAACAGAGAGGATTGCAGGGAGCTGTGTGCTCAGATGCAGCACCCCCATATCGTCACGTCTGACTCTTTGAGGCTTTCCCATCTGGAAGCTGCCACAGATCCAATGTGCAACATGAGGAATTTAATAATGGTGCATTGCATCCAGGACTTTGCTAACTGAGGTTATAGCTGTTCTTGCCAAATGGGGGAGGTGGGTAACTCTGTAAGTTGAGGGCTGCATTAATTTATTTCACTATAGTCATCATTTTACTGTATATATGTATTGCATATCATGTTGTATGTCTTAGATATACATAATACAATTTATTTTTTGAAAAAGAAAATGTAATTGTCAATCTCTACAATGAAATAACAGAATGTCACAAAAATAATATTTCATCTTAAAAAGTATTCTTGTTTTCAGCCATTGCTTACAAATCCCAAAATAATAAAAATAACCATTCCCCATATATTTGGATTCATCTCAGGCAAAACATTAGAAAACAGCCAGATTCATCCATGTAATCTTATCCTTCCTACCACGGATGTGTGTCTCTCTGAAGATGTGACACAGCTGTAGTCATCAGGACAGGAGAGTTGGTCGATTGAGGCATTTCTGATCCTTCCGAAGAGCATTTCAGAGGGAATGCCCTCTCTCTTCATCCAGCCCATCACTATGTCGGAATGTGACTTTTAAAACTGCTGTGATCATGCCCATAAATAAAGCCTCATAAATAAAGGCAATAAAAGTTGCCTTTCCTTCAATTTGTACTGAAATAGCCACATATAATAGTGGAAATAATCTTGAAGTAAAAATTAAATTAAACCAAACAGATTGAAACATTAACCTGAACTTCACGTGACTTCAAATTTAGTGTGTAGTGAGTAGTGAGACAGGCAGGAGGTGTGGCTGAGTATCAAGCTGTGCTCACCCCTGTCTCATCTTAGTGAGGAAACTGCCTGCATATTGCTTAGGTGTATTACAGACTCCCATTGGTAATGTGAACCTCACAATATGTGCTGATGGATCACATCTCAAAACTGAAACTGCATGTTATGGAGAAGGAGGTACCATCACCATCAGCTGAAGTAAACCCATGCTTAATAGCAGAATTTAAGCCAGTGACTAGAATGTGTAAGCTAGCCAAATCTCAAAAATAGGCAAAGAGACTGATATCTAGAAGGTAAGTGTTGAAATAGTGCATGATTTGGGGATGTTTTCAGGGAAAAAGAAGATTTGATGAAATATACACCAATACTGGACAAGAAGGAAGGAGATCGACTGTCATTTACAACATGGATAGATCCAGAGGACATAGTGCTAAGTGGAATGAGCCAGACACAAGATAAAAATACAGCAAGTTCTCACTTACATGTAAAATCTTTAAAAATATCAAATCCATAGAAACAGAGAGTGAAATGATGGCTACCAGGGGTGTGGAGAGGTAGGAAATGGGGAGAAATAGGTGAAAGTTAACAAATTTGCAGTCACGCAGAAGCTACAGAAGTTAGAGTTTGCAGTTATGCAGATGCTACACAAGAAAGAGCTTGCAGTTATAAAATCAAGAGCTCTTGTGTGCAGCTGGTAGGCTGTAGTTATATTTTATTGTATACTGAACATTTGCTAAAAGAGTAGAATTTAGTTTCTCCTGCTACAAAACGGTAACCATAAAAGGTAATTGATTGGTTAATTTGCTGCTAGGTTGTGGTAACCTTTTTACTATGCATGTGTATATTTAAACACCATGTTGTACACTCTTAACGTACACAGCAGAAAACATTGAAAACAAGTAGAACATAATCATCACCAAAAAAGATGGACAATGTTAAGGAACCTTTAAATACACACCTCCTTTCCCTGTGCTGGCTGATGTGAAGATTGACACCCACACAAATTAGGTAGTAAGGAAGCGAAAGAGCATACTCCAGCAGATTATTATTCAAAACTAGTCGCTGTAACCTAGGTTATAATCCTATTTAAACATTCAAGTGATCAAGCTCTGGAGGCATTCAGAAAGCCATTATAGAATATGAATGTTTAACTCCTGATTTTAAATTTAAAATAATAGAAAAATCTGGTTGTGTAACTCCAATAATTTCTTTTTTTTCTTTTTTCTTTTCTTTTTTTTATTTATTTTTATTTTTTATTTTTATTTTTATTTTTTATACTTTAAGTTTTAGGGTACATGTGCACATTGTGCGGGTTAGTTACATATGTATACATGTGCCATGCTGGTGCACTGCACCCACTAACTCGTCATCTAGCATTTCATTTTTCTTTTATTTTTATTATACTTTAAGTTCTAGGGTATACGTGCACAATGTGCAGGTTTATTACATATGTATACATGTGCCATGTTGGTGTGCTGCACCCATTAACTCGTCATTTACATTAGGTATATCTCCTAATGCTATCCCTCCCCCGTCCCCCCACCCCATGACAGACCCTGGTGTGTGATGTTCCCCACCCTATGTCCAAGTGTTCTCATCGTTCAATTCCCACCTATGAGTGAGAACATGCGGTTTTTGGTTTTTTATCCTTGTGATAGTTTGCTGAGAATGATGGTTTCCAGCTTCATCCGTGTCCCTACAAAGGACATGAACTCATCCTTTTTTTATGGCTGCATAGTATTCCATGGTGTATATGTGCCACATTTTCTTAATCCAGTCTATCATTGCTGGACATTTAGGTTGGTTCCAAGTCTTTGCTATTGTGAACAGTGCCACAATAAACATACGTTTGCATGTGTCTTTATAGCAGCATGATTTATAGTCCTTTGGGTATATACCCAGTAATGGGATGGCTGGGCCAAATGGTGTTTCTAGTCCTAGATCCCTAAGGAATCGCCACACTGACTTCCACAATGGTAGAACTAGTTTACAGTCCCACCAACAGTGTAAAAGTGTTCCTATTTCTCCACATCCTCTCCAACACCTGTTGTTTCCTGACTTTTTAATGATCACCATTCTAACTGGTGTGAGATGGTATCTCACTGTAGTTTTGATTTGCATTTCTCTGATGGCTAGTGATGAGGAGCATTTTTTCATGTGTCTTTTGGCTGCATAAATGTCTTCTTTTGAGAAGTGTCTATTCATATCCTTTGCCCACTTTTTGATGGGGTTGTTTTTCTTGTAAATTTGTTTGCTAACTCTGGTAATTTATGAAGCTCTCAAGATACATGCTTGGTGGTACCAGATGAGCTCAAGTAGATGTTAGCTTGATTTCTTCATGAAACCATGATTTCTCCACGAATCTTGAGGTGTATGGTAATTGGTTATTGTCTCCAATCAACATCTGATGGTAAAATTTAAAGTCACAGCTGTGGTTGTCGTTGCATCAGTTGTGACCAGTCAACAACGTCGTGCTGGTAAAAGAGTGATGGTAACCCTGGGGAGAAACCAAAGCTCAAAAATACTTTGAACACAGTTAAAATGATTTAACCCAAGAATCATCCACTTGGAGTTTGGGTATGTGTTATTTATGGTGTGACTACATTCAGAATGGCTTGAAGCATCTCCTTGCCAAAAGGCTACAGGTTTTTGTTTGTTTGTTTGTTAGTTTGTTTTTGAGATGGAGTTGCCCAGGCTGGAGTGCAATGGCAAGATCTCCGCTCACTGCAACTTCGGCCTCCCTGGTTCAAGCTGTTCTCCTGCCTTAGCCCTCCAAGTAGCTGTGATTACAGGCATGCGCCACCGCACTCTGCTAATTTTGTATTTTTAGTAGAGACAGGGTTTCTCCATGTTGGTCAGGCTGGTCTCAAACTCCTGACTTCAGGTGATCCGCCCATGCCGGCCTCCCAAAGTGCTGGGATTACAGGTTTGAGCCACCGTGCCAGGCCAGGCTACAGCTCTTAGAGTTACTACAAAGATGTTTGATTTTGTGTTTCAAACAGGAACATCTCAGAGATGTATCCCACTTTATCATGCATTTCTGGTGGTGGGATAGGTTCCTTTTATTGTGCTGTTGAATTTGATTTGCTGGGTTTTGTTGAATTTTGTACCTATACAAATTAGGGATATGAATTGTAATTCTCTTTTCTTAAATGGTCTTTGCCTGGCTTTGGTATCAGACTGAGAGTGTTCACATAAAAATATTTTGAAAGTGTTCCTTTAACTTTCTAGGAGAGTTTAGAGTTATTAGTTTTAGTTCTTCTTTAAACATTTGGTAGAATTCACTGGAGAAACCACTTGAACTTGATTTTCAAATCTTCTTGATTGGGAGATTTTTGATTGCTGTTTCAATCTCCTTGTTCATTTTTGGTCTCTTCAGGTTTTCTATTTCTTTATGATTCAGTCTTGGTAGAATGTATGTTTTGAGGAATTTACCCATTTCTTCTAGGTTATCCAATGTGTTGGTGTTTATTCAATAATGATTTATAGTCGTCTCCATGTATTAGTCTGTTTTTGCCCTACTATAAATACCTGAGTCAGGGTAATTTATGAAAAAAAAAAAAAGAAGTTCTGCAGGCTGTACAGAAAGCATGGCAAGATCTGCATCTGGGGAGGCCTCAGGAAACTCAGTCATGGTGGAAGGTAAAGGAGAAGCAGGCACATCTTCCATAGCTGAAGCAGGAGCAAGAGAGAGAACCAGAGGTGCTGCATGCTTTATTTATTTATTTATTTATTTTTTCTATTATTTAATTATTTATTTATTTTTTTCTATTATTTATTTATTTATTTTATTTTTTCTATTATTTATTTATTTATTTTTTAGACACAGTCTCGCTCTGTGGTCCAGGCTGGAGTGCAGTGGCACGATCTCAGCTCACTGCAAACCCCGCCTACCGGCTTCACGCCATTCTCCTGCCTCAGCCTCCCGACTAGCTGGGACTACAGGCACTCCCCACCACGCCCGGCTAATTTTTTGTATTTTTTCGTAGAGACAGGGTTTCACCGTGTTAGCCAGGATGGTCTCCTCCTGACCTCATGATCCACCCACCACGGCCTCCCAAAGTGCTGGGATTACAGGCGTGAACCACCGCATCCGGCCGCGCTACATGCTTTTAAACAACCAGATCTCAGGAGAACTCACTATCGGACGACAGCACCAAGGGGCATGGTGTTAAACCATGAGAAACCAACCTTCTCCCATGATCCAATCATCTCCCACTGAGCCCCAACCTCCAACACTGAGGATTACAACTGAACATGACATTTGGTTGGGGACACAGATCCAGATCATATCACATCATGATCATTTTTATTTCTGTAGCATCAGTTGTAATGTCTCCTTGATCAGTTCTGATGCTATTTATTTGAGTATTCTTTTTTTTGTAGTCTAGCTAAAGTTTTGTCGATTTTGTCTTTTTTTCAAAAGCCCTTAGTTTGTTGATTTTTCCTATTATTTTTCTGTTTTGTATTTCATTAATTTCTACTCTAATCTTTATTATTTCATTCTAACTTAGGACTTACTTATTCTTTCTCTAAATCCGGAGGTGTAAGATTAATAAGATTAATTTAGGTTCTTTCTCTTCTTTTTTTTATTTTTCTATTATTTTTTTCCAAACTCTTTTTTTTATACTTTAAGTTCTAGGATACATGTGCACAACGTGCAGGTTTGTTACAAATGTATACATGCACCATGTTGGTGTGCTGCACCCATTAACTCGTCATTTACATTAGGTATATCTCCTAATGCTATCCCTCCCCCGTCCCCCCACCCCATGACAGACCCTGGTGTGTGATGTTCCCCACCCTATGTCCAAGTGTTCTCATCGTTCAATTCCCACCCATGAGTGAGAACATGCGGTTTTTGGTTTTTTATCCTTGTGATAGTTTGCTGAGAATGATGGTTTCCAGCTTCATCCATGTCCCTGCAAAGGACATGAACTCATCCTTTTCTATGGCTGCATAGTATTCCATGGTGTATATGTGCCACATTTTCTTAAGCCAGTCTATCATTGCTGGACATTTGGGTTGGTTCCAAGTCTTTGCTGTTGTGAATAGTGCCGCAATAAACATCGAGTGCAGTGGTGCAATCTTGGCTCACCACAACCTCCACCTCCTGAGTAGTTTGGATTATAGGCATGAGTCACCACACCCAGGTAATTTTTGTACTTTTGTATTTTTAGTAGAGACAGGGTTTCACCATGTTGGCCAGGCTGGTCTTGAGCTCCTGACCTCAAATGATCCACCAACCTCAGCCTCTCAAAGTGCCAGAATTGCAGGTGAGAGCCACCGTGTCCAGCCCCTTTCTTCTCTTTTAATGTAGGTGTGCATCATTATGAATTTCCCTCTTAGTCCTGCTTTTGCAGTATCCCACGTTTCATTGTAGTGTGTTTTCACTGTCATTTATTTCAAAATATTTTCTACCTTATCTTTTAAGTTTGCTTAGCTTATACTTCTTTGTAAATTTTCAGTTTTTCCCTATTAGTGATTTCTAGTTTCAATCCATTGTCAGAAATGATACTTGATGCAATTCAGTCTTCTTAATTTTGTTGAGTCTTCTTTGTGATCTAACACGTGAGGTAATCCTTCCTCAGCCTTTTGGCTAAGGTCATGTGTAGTACCTAGCACGTGATCTATCCTGAAGAATGTTCCCTGTGCATTTGGGGAGAATGCATGCTCTGCTGGACTTGAATTGAATGTTCTGTATCTATCTGTTAGGTCAATTCAGTCTCTAGTGCTATTCAGGTCTGCTGTTTCCCTACTGATTTTCTGTCTGTATGTTCTATCTATTGATGAACTTGGGGTGTTGAAATCTCCTAATTGTATTGTATTGCTTTCTGTGTCTCCTCTCTGATCTGTAAATGATAGTTTTATATGTCTAGGTACTTCGATGTTGGATGCATGTGTGTGTGTGCATAACTGTATCTTTCTGATAAGTGAAACTTTGTATCACATATAATAATTATATAAGACAAAGATCTTTGTCTTTTGTGAGAGCTTTTTACTTAACATCTATTTTTTTCTGATATATATGTAGATACTCCCACCTCACTCTCTTTTGGTTAACATTTACATGAAATGTCTTCTTTCATTCCTTCTTTTCAGTTTCAGTGTATGTGTGTCCTTTAGTCTGACAGTCTTGAGTGATCATCCGGGAGCAAGATGGCGGAATAGGACTCTCCAGTGATGCTTCCCTGCCGGAACATTAATCTGAACAACTATCCACGCCAAAAATACCTTCACAAGAGCTAAGGAAGCCAAGTGAGAGATCCCCGTACCTGGTTACAGCCTAAAAGTAAGAAATGACACACTGAAGAGAATAAGAACAACAGTTTAGCATGACCTGTGTCACTCCTGTCCCAACGCCAGGTAGCATAGTGTGGGGAGCGATGCCATCTGGTGGTGGGAAAAGAGAAGGAAGGAGCAACCACTGCCATTTTGTTGCCCATTTTCTGGCAGTTTTGAGACTCCTGTCTCCCTCCCTCCCTCCCTCCCTCCCTCCCTCCCTCCCTTCCTTCCTTCCTTCCTTCCTTCCTTCCTTCCTTCCTTCCTCCCTCCCTCTTTCTTTCTCTCTGTCTCTCTCTCTCTCTTTCTTTCTTTCCTTCTTTCTTTCTTTCTTTCTTTCTTTTTCTTGTCTTTGTGGTTCAGTGATTTTCTCTGGTAGAATTTGTTGCTTCTGATTTTTAGTGAATCAGTTATAGGTTTTTGTGCTGTGGTCATCATGAGTCTTAAAAGAAACACCTTATAGATATGAGAAGTTATTTAAAGGAGACAACAACTCAAATGAAAGAACAGAAACAAGCAAAGGCAAAAAAGACACAGAAAAATTCTACATTTTGACTCCATCCCCTGGGTTTCTCCATGTACCTAATTTTACCAGTGGGTTTTATATTTATAAAAGTTTTGTTTTATTCTTTAGCATTTTTTTCTTTGAGATTTAAGAACTCCCTTTAGCATTTCTTGTAAGATGGGCCCGAGGGTGGTGAATCCTCTCATCTTTTGTCTGTTTAGGAAAGTCTTTATCTCTCTTTTGAATTGGAGGGGTAATTTGCTGAAGAATATATTCTTGGAGGGCAGGTTTTTTTTCTTTTGAGCACTTAAAAAATGTCAATCCATTCCCTCCTGGCCTGTGTAATTTCCATTGAGAAGCCTGTTGCCAGAGGAATTGGAATTCCTTCATATGTTATTTGTTTCTTTCCTCTTGCTGGTTTTAGGATCCATTTTTTGTCCTTGTCTTTGAAAGTGTGATTAGTGTATGTCCTGTAGTAGTCTTATTTTTGTTGATTCTGTTTGGTGTTGTCATGCCTTCCTGTACCTGGATATTTATATCTTTCTCAAGTTTTGGAAATTTATCTGTTATTATTTCTTTAAGTAAGCTTTCTACACCTTACTCTTGCTCAGCTCCCTGTTAAACAGCAAGAATTCTTTTGAGTTCTTCCTTGTCTGATGGAGAATGGTACTGATTTTTTCCAGCTGGATTACACACTGTGCCACCCACTCCAGCCTGCTGGACACAGCTCAAGCTATTGTTAGTGAAGGTGAAACCAGAGTCTTTGCAGAAGGCTCAGAGAATGCCCAGGGCAGCCTCACGTGTCCTCGACCTCCCCCAGCTGAAGTTCACAAGGGAGTCCTGGAAGCACAGAGAAAACACACTGAGAGCAGCCCTGTGTGGGGCAGTCACAGGTGAGCCTGCTGCAGGAGGGATGCTCCCTCAACAGTGATGAGCAGGCACAGGCTCCATGGTGGGGATGCTGAGGAGGGACCCAAACATGGGCTGGCTCCTCACCAGGGCCTGCAGGACAGCGGATGAGCTGCTTCTCATGAGCGGGAGCAGAGCTGCATTTCTGTGACATTCTCTCTGCGGACATGTGTGCACTGCTCAGCAGGGCTCCTCCCTTCCCTGCCTCTGGATGTTAGGAAGGGCAGCTGGCAAAGGTACCCTGGGACTGGATGCTCAGGGCATCTCTGCCCATCAGCCTTTGTTTTCCTTTCGTGTGGAGACTGTCTTGGAATCTGTCTGGATGAACGCTTACTACCAATGAAATCCAGTAAAGTCGCAGAAAGGAAACTTGCACAAAGAAAGTGGCTATTCGACTCTAGTCAGCTCTAGCACACTGTGGACGGCTGTAGAACACTGTCCTCACCCAGAAGGCAAAGTGCCTGAGTAAAAGGAAAAGAATTGCAGGTCTGTATATAGCCAAGACTGGAGCATGTAATTCCAGGAGTCATGAGCTCAGGCTGTCTCCTTTTCCATAACATCCCAGGGTCAGGTCACTGCAAGATGCCTCTCTGTACACCCCCTGTGGAGTGTGGGAAGAGGGTGACAAGGTTCACTGCGTCTGGGAGAAGAATATGGGGACTCCTGGTGACAATGCTGTGACCTACCCTTGGTGCTGCTACTGTGGTCTCTCCTTCTGTGGGGACAAGTGGTCCTAGGGATAGAGTCCCCATGTGCCCTGGGACAGCTCACTTGGAATGACCACCACAGATGAAAGAATCACTGCTCAATCTTATTTGAGTGTATGGTGAAAATAACACTCAGACACTACCAGGAGGGCTCAGGATGCAGAAGGGGGGGCTCAAAACCAGGGGGGCTCAGACACCACCAAAGGGGCTCAGGACCCACCAGTAGGGCTCAGACACTAATAGGGGGGCTCAGGACATCACCAGCGGGGTTCAGACACCACCAGGGTGGCTCAGACCACGAGGGGGAGCTGAGGGCAGGCAGAGGGGCTCAGACACCAGTAGAGCGGCTCAGACACCACCAGGGAAGCTGAGGGAACCAGAGGGGATCAGACACCAGGTGATGATCAGCACCAGCAGGGGGCGCTCAGGACCTGGCTCGGGAGCAGATGCAAGGTGAAGCTGACATTTCCTTTTTCTCCTTGGTAATTCTTTGGCCTGCCCTGCAAAAATCTTGCTCAGCAGATATTATTGTTTCTTCCCTGTAACTTCTTAGTTCCTCTCATCTGAAAAGGACTAACTTGGAACAGAAATCCCATTTAACTTTTCATACTTCATTTTCAGTCTCCTTCTAGCAATATTTCACTAAAATGTTAGTAAGAAACAATGAAGCCACAGTCCAAATGTTAGCACCATGCAAAGATTTGTATGTTTTCTCCACTTTGTCGATTACGACTTAGGAAACTCTTCCCTCAATCCACTGTCTGGTATACACTATGGCGTTGTGTTTCGCTTTCTTTCATTGGTTTTGCAAGGAGATGAAGCACCATTTAATGGGATGTGTCCTCTTTTTCTGGTTGGCTCCTCGTGGTGTCCACCTCAGATGGTTTTGCCACCACGATTAATCCGTTAATGCCTTCAGTCACCCTCACTATCCATGTAATGAAGCAATGAGTCCCTTTACTTCATCTACTTGTGTCTCCATGAGTCAGTTCTCTCCTCTCCATTCTCACAAAGGACAGCCACCCTCAGGCCACTGCTTCAGAGCCTCATGCAGCCTTGGGTGGCAAACCTATTAAAAAGCTCTGGCTATTTAGAAAGAATGTATATTGGAAACTTAATCCCAAATTCCATAGTGTCCAGAGGTGAGAACTTTCAGGAATGATTGGGTCATGAGGGCTCTGCCCTCATGAAGCAATTAATGCCATTATTGGCAGAGTGGGTTACTCATAGAGGGAGTAGATTAGTTACTACAGGCCTGGGTTCCTCATTAAAAGATGAATTTAGCCCCATTTCTCTCCTTCACACATGCTTTCCTGCCTCCCACATAGGTGTCACAGCAAGAAGGCCCCTTCAAGATGCTAGCACCTTGATATTGGACTTCCCAGGCTCTAGAACTGTGAGAAAACAAATTTCTTTTACTTATACTTAGTCAATCTGTGGTATTGCCTCGTTGCACCACAAAGCGGACTAAGACAAAAAAATCAGTATCAAGAGGTGGGGCTTTTGTGATTACATATACTCCAAAATGTAGAAGTGGATGTAGTAATGCACAAAGACTGGAATAATTTGGAGGATCAGACTATAAAATGTCTAGATTGCCCTGAATAGAACACTAGAGGTGATTCTTTTGAGGACTCAGAAGAAGAGAGTTGTGAGGAAATTCTGAAACTTCTTAGAGATTATTCAAGTGATGATCATTAGAATGTTGGTAGAACCATGGACAATAAAGGCCGTTCTGATGATGTCTCAGGAGAAAAAGAAGAATAGCTCATCAGAAAATGGAGCAAAGGCCATCCTTGCCATAAAGTGGCAAAGAATGTGGCTGAACTGTGCTCATCCCTAGGTCTTTCTGTAAAGTGGAAGTTCAGAGCCATGAATGAGGATATATGATGGAAGAAATTTGAAGCAAATCTATGGCCTCACTTCTAGCAGGCACTTTAGGACTCTGTTCCCTGTGTCCAGGCACAGCACTCCTTGGCTGCCCATGCTGTGGCTCAGGAGGACCTAGGTGTGGCTCAAGCCATCACTTTAATGGTACAAGTCATTAACTTCCATGGCATCCATGTGTTGTTAATTCTGCAGGTGTGCAGAATAGAAGAACCATGAGGGCATGGCTTTCTCCACCTAGATTTCAAAGAATGCTGTGGACAGCCTAAGGTCTCGGGCAGTGAGTTGTTGCAGAGACAGAGTCACCACACTGAGCCCTCAGCACAATGCCAAGCAGAAATATGGGTTTGGAGGCACCACAAAGGGTATCCAGTCCACATAGGAGAGCTAGAGGCTTGAGAGTCCCACCTGTGAGAGGGGCTGAGTGGACTGAACCCAGAAAATCCATAGAGACAAGACTGCCAAAGGCCTTGGGGGCCCATCCCCCTCCCCAGTGTACACAAGATGCAGTCAAGGAGGATTTTTTCCAGCTTTAAGGCTTAATGTTGTTCTCCATGTTGGGTTTTGGACTATGCACTCCTTCTCCTTACCTCTCTCTGAGCTTTGAAATGGGAATTTCTATCCCATACCTGCCTCATCATTCACCGTATTTGAAAGTAGATAACTTATTTTGATTTTATAGGCTCATAGATGGAAACAATTTATATCAGGCTAAATTGTGCCTTCGGTGTCACTCATATCTGATTTAGATGAGACTTTGGACTTCATACTTTTGCATTGATGCTGGATGAATTAAGACTTTGAAGACAGTTGGGATGGAATGTATGTAGTTTACATTGTAATTGGGACATACATTTTGGTATTAGGAATGGAATGCTATGGTTTAAATGTGTCACCCAAAGTTTATGATTTGGAAACAATCTTTAATGCAACAGTGTTGAGAGGTGGGACTTTATTATGTGATCAGGTCATGAAGGCTCTGTCCTCATGAATAGATTACTGTCACTATCATGGGAATGGGTTAGTTATTACAGGAGTGAGTTTCTAATAAAAGATGGCCTCTTTTTTCTCACAGACAAGTGGTCTCTTGCTCATCCTCCTCTGCTGTTAGATGATGCAGTGAGAAGGCCCTTTTCAGATGCCAGCCCCTTGATATTGGGCTTCTCTGACTCAAGTACCATTAAGTATAAATTCCTTTTCTTTAAAAATTGCCCAGTCTCCATGTTGTGGGTGCCTGTAGTCCCAGCTACTCGGGAGGCTGAGGCAGGAGAATGGGGTGAACCCGGGAGACAGAGCTGGCAGTGAACGGAGATCATGCCACTGCCCTTCAGCCTGGGAAACAGAGCGAGGCTCTATCTCAAAAAAAAAAAATAAATCCCCAGTCTCTGGTATTCTGTTATAGCAACACAAAAACAGACTCAGACTAACCCATTGTAAGATGTGTGAGGTGACATCTCATCCCAGTTTTAATTTGCATTTCCCTGATGATTAGTGATGTTGAGCATTTGACTCTTTATGTTGAGTGAAATAAGCCTGGTATAAAAATTACTCAATGGTCTCACTTACACATGCAATCTAAAAATGTTGAACTCAGAGAAGTAGAGAGTAGAATGTTGACTACTAGGAGCTGGCATTAGGAGAATGTAAAAGCTGAGGCGCTGGTGAAAGGGTACAGAGTTTTGGTTAGACAGAAGGAATTCATTTGAAGATCTATTGCACACCATGGTCAGACCTCAGAGATACTAATGTACTATATATACTTGAAAACTGATAAGAGAGTAGATTTTACACATTTACACCATTAAAAAAACAGTATGTGAGGTGACGGACATGTTTATTTACTTGATTTAATAATTTCACAATGCACGCATATATCAAAACATCACGTTGTATGCCCATAATATATGAAATACAATATATTTTTCTAGTAAGTGTGATGCCTCTGTTTCTTCAACAACAGTTTCTGGAGATTGTTTTTTCCTTGGTGTGGGCCATGTTTCCTCTCTGCTGTCTTTATGCAGTTTTCCTTTCCCATGGGTTGATTTAAGACAGTGACAATTTATTTATTCTATATCTGGTAATTTCACTGAGAAACCTAAAGAATAGCCACTTGAAACCATCTGGCGCCACCGAGAAACCATCCGAAGGACACAGATTTTCTGAGTGTAGGCCACAACCATATTTTAACACTTTTTAAATTCAAAATCAGGGTTTAAATTTTGATATTTTACAATGGATTCTTTGATTCCCTCCCAAGATCCAACCGTTGAGCGTGTGAAAAGGGCTGGGACCCAGGTTACGGCTGTGCTTGGCATGATGATGTCCTGCAGAAATTCCTTTGGCTTTCTACATGGAGCTCAGCCTCCATATCAGCCAGCTCACTTGGAGGTCAGAGTACTTCTCAAAGATCCTCAGTGTGTTGTTTCATTTTGAGAGGTTTCCAGCCCATGTGAGACATCCCTTGGTTTTACAATCATCACAAAGTTGTTTACGATTCCAAAAACATACCTGCCATCTGTCCATATGTTTGTTCTGCAGCTTTTGATTTCCTAAAATGCTGTAGTAACTGCAATAAGTTCTACCATCTGGATTAATTTTCACCTCAGTTGGAAGAGTGTATTTTAAGATAAAGATAAAATAGTAATAGTATATCCTCCTTGGTAATATCCAGTTCTATATTTTGAGCTATGGTCCGTCAATAAATAATGTTATGTCAGGGTCCTCAATGGAGTGCCTGAACATCTAAGGAAGGTACAGAAGTTTCCCTAAGATAGAAACCATGGTGAGCACAAGTTTGCTATGCACCCATGTCTCCGGTCTGTCTCACTATGCACCTGACACTCATTTTAACCTCACCAGGAAGTCAGTTAACTTCCAAATCAGTTTATTGTAATGCTTCTAGGTAATTATATGTGGCAATTTCTGGCAGAGATGAATAAAAATCTTCACCAGAGAATCTAATACAGAAGAAAGCAAGAGGCCCTGGGCTTGTTTTCATAAAAGCATCGTACACCAGGCAGTTGATTCTTTCGGCTGTCGGCACTGGCACACCCAGCATTCCGGCTTCATCCCCTAAGTAAGCTTCATCGTGCATGGATAGGCTGGAACCTTTCCTGAGGCCATATGCCGATGGATATGCAGCACTGTACCACATGTCCACAGAGATACAAAATCCCCGATGGGAAGAACGAGGCTGGATCAACGGGACTGGCAGTTTCTCACTGAGGAAATGTGAGGTCGGCTTCTATGGCGGACAATTCAGGAAATTATGCAGCAGTTTTGTAATTGATGGTTATGGAAAAATGAACCATTGAGATGACTAATGACTTACATTCCATTATTCCAATTAAGAAACGGACATCACAGTTCGCCGCAACTAAATTTTCATAACCTAAATGGATTACTTTAAACTTCTTCCTACATCTTCTCTTAATAATTTTTAATAACGAATGTGTCTTACCTATATTCCCAATATTTAAAACTGGGCTGTCAAGAGAGTCTAGAGAATTTGAGAACTAAGAACAGTGAAACTTCTGTATGTTCAGCAGCTGCCAAAGCAACACAATATTCCCCAGGAACACTGTTCTGTGCTTCAGCACAAATCATGCTTGTGTATTTCCTAATGGCTCTAATAGTGACCCTCCATTCCCATCAAACATTTGGCCTCCCCTTTCTCCACGTCCCCTCCATTCACACATTATACTCTCAGCTCTGTCTAGGTATCGTAAAAGCCAGCAAATGGACCCTCCTGATCTCCTGAACATGAAACCCAACACTATCATGTGATCGGCTCCTCTTGGCATGGTGACCTTCAAAGGCATCTCCTTTAAATAATCACCATTTTTTCCTTCTGTAACAAATTGTTTCTTTCCATTGTGCCTTCCCATAAGCATTTTAACATAATTTACTGTCCGACCGCAGTTATTAATACACACAAATGCCACAACCTCTTTCTAGCCCAAGAGACCTGATTAATTCTTCTTTGGGGATGAGCACACCCTAGAAACACATCCCATTCACATAAACACGGGCACACCGATGACGTGTTCTTGAGTCTACACCATTCTCTGTCCAACTCCATGAGCCCCTGAAGACCAAGACAGGCTCTTTCACACCAGTGCAAGCTCCGGCCCAGGGACAGCCTGCTAAGGAATGGGCTCAGCTGGGTCTGGGTGCTGGGTTCATCTCTTCCCCTCTCCTGTCCCAAAGCAGGTCCATCACCCTGCTCAGGTCTGAACAGGAGTGTCTAGGTTTGTCTGGCCATCCGACTTTTTCAATTTTTAGAAGATCTCCTATTACCTACTGTATTCATTTTGTAGGGCTTTTATAATGAAATACCACAGATTGGATGGCTTACAATACAAAACCAATTTCCTCACACTTATGGAGGATGAAAGCCTAAGATCAAGCTGCCAGCTGGGTGGGTTTCCTCTGAGGTCTCACTCCCTGGTGTGCAGACGGTGCCTTCTCGCTGTTCTGTGGTAACATGGCCGTCCCTCAGGGCGTGTGCACCCTCCCTCCTGCTTCCCCTTCTTATAACAACAGTCAGATTGCATTAGGGCCCCACTCCAGGAATCTCACTTTAACTTATTCACCTCTTTAAAAGACACTAATCCAAGTATGATTTCATTATGAAGGACCAAGGGTTGGGACTTCAGCACAAAAATTTAGGAGGGACACAGTCTCCCCTAGCAGCCTCCTTCAGGGATGTCAAATATTTTCCTTCTGCTCCCTGTGAAAACCCTAAAGGGGTAGGGAAAGGGCATCCAACCTGCACGCTCATAGAGGGGAAACCAGCTTCATTAGTAATCGTTCATTTGTGGTAAAAAGGCAGGATTTGAAGCGATGGAAGATGGGAGTACGGGGCATTGGAAGACAAAGTGCCACACAACGCAGGCTTCGAAACACACCATGGTCATGTTAAGTTTAAATGGAGTGACCACATTCGCCAGGAAAGGGAAATATTTACACTTTTGAGGAAACAGTAATTTGTGTTTCTGATTGTGATCTGGCCTTGGATTTTCCCTCCCCTCATAAGCAATGACAGAATCAGCAGAAATATGTGAAACATTAGTTCTCAGACATGAGACACCCAGAGAGGGCCCCCTGTGTCCTTCCCTGAGAGCTGATCAGCTCCTGCATCTGAAGAAATGACCAAAGACCATGAGAGAACCACACAGAAGCATCGGAGGGACAGCACCTGGGGCTCTCATGGGGTCAGGAATAGCGTCTGTTCCCAATAGATGGACTAAGTAAAAAGTATCATAATTCACAAGGGTTTTACATAGCACAGAAGAAAAAGTTACCCTATATCAACTGTTGATCTTGTGAATCCAGGAACTCTGGATTCAAGGTGGTCGGGCACATCTTGATTTAGGCATTTCAGGGACACATGAGACATCAATCAATATAAGTAAGAAGGACACTAGTTCCATCCAGAAAGGCTGAGACAACTCAAAGCAAGTCCTCCCCACTTAGGGCTTCCAGATCACAGGTAGGTGAGAGACAGATGGTTGCATTCTTTTGAGTTTCTGATAAGTGTTTGCAAAGGAGGACATGAGAATATGCATCTGTCTCTGTGAGCAGAGGGACAACTTTAAATAGAGTGGGAGGCAGATTTGCCCTGAGTGGTTCCCAGCTTCATGGGGCCCAAGATATTTTCCTTTCACAATCTGGTAACTTCAAACAAAACTTCAAAGCCACAACAAAACAACAAAACAACAACAAAAAGAATAAGACAAAGGTACTTATTAAGAGTAGAAAAACATTCAGTCCCCAAGGAAAATATTGGCAGTGTCCACCTCCACATGACAAAGGAGTAAGCAGTGTGAGCCTAAGAAAGGAGCATATTGACCCACAGAGTGACCGAGAATAACACGGGTGATGCGAGGGCATTGAACACACATCTTTGTATTTTGTAGATTCAGAAAGCAACAGAAAAGATTGACGGTGGTAAAAGAGACAGCCCTGCTTCCCTCTCCCTTTTCCCTTCCCAATGAGCCCTCACAGCTGTGACCCTCAGCCTCATCCCGCAGTGCAGCAGCTGCCATCCTGTCCAGACCCACCTCCTGCCCCTCCCTGGGACGGTTACCTCATTCCATCCCAGAGTACAGGTGCCCCGAGGTGTGGTGCGGGATCCTGGGATGGCCCTTTGTTCTCTGTCAGGGTCTCCCTGGAAGGGACGCAGCCACTGCAGCTGGTTGGGGCCTGGCTTCACCAAGGACAGTCCTTTCCTTTCCCATTGTCGTTGGGTAATTATTGCTGGGCTGGGACATGAGGCAGGCAGAGGTGCGGGTCACCCTTAGGGCCCCCCTCTTGCTGCTGGGGCTCTGGGCGCTCCTGGCTCCAGTCCAGTGTTCTCAAGGCCGTCCCTTGTGGCACTACGCCTCCTCCAAGGTGGTGATTCCCAGGAAGGAGATGCACCACTGCAGAGGCCTTCAGTTTCCCGGCTGGCTGTCCTACAGCCTGCGTTTTGGGGGTCAAAGACACGTCATTCACATGCGGAGGAAACACCTTCTTTGGCCCAGACATCTGCTAGTGACAACTCAGGATGACCAAGGAGCCTTGCAGATGGATGGCCCCTACATTCCACCAGACTGCTACTACCTCGGCTACCTGGAGGAGGTGCCTCTGTCCATGGTCACCATCGACACGTGCTATGGGGGCCTCAGAGGCATCATGAAGCTGGACGACCTTGCCTACGAAATCAAACCCCTCCAGGATTCCTGCAGGTTTGAACATGTTTCTCAGATAGTGGCCGAGCCCAACGCAATGGGGCCCACATTTAGAGATGGTGACAATGAGGAGACAGACCCCCTGTTCTCTGAACCAAATAACAGCATGAATCCCAGGATATCTAATTCGCTGTATAGTTCTCATAGAGGTAATATAAAAGGCCACGTTCAATGTTCCAATTCATATTATCGTATATATGGCAATATTACAACCTGTTCCAAAGAGGTGGTCCAGATGTTCAGTCTCATTGACAGCACTGTTCAAAATATTGATCTGCGGTACTATATTTATCTTTTGACCATATATAATAATCGTGACCCAGCCCCTGTGAATCAATATCGAATTCAGAGTGCAATATTTACCTATTTTAAAACAACCTTTTTTGATACTTTTCATGTTCATTCATCCACACTACTTATTAAAGACGCACCACATGAATCTAACTATGAACCTGAAAGGTATAGCTTCTGTACACATTTAGGCCTATTACACATTGGTACTCTAGGCAGACATTATTTATTGGTAGCCATCATAATAACCCAGACACAGATGAGAAGTATTGGTCTGGAGTATGATGATAACTACTGCACATGTTAGAGAAGGGCCTCCTGCATTATGCAGAGATTTCCTGGGATGACAGATGCATTCAGTAACTGTTCTTATGGACATGCACAAAATTGTTTTATATGTCCAGGCCGGTGTGTTTTTGAAACACTTGCTCCTGTGTATAACGAAACCATGACAACGGTTCACTGTGGAAACCTTATAGTGGAGGGGAGGGAGGAATGTGTCTGTGGCTCCTTCAAGCAGTGTTATGCCAGTTATTGCTGCCAAAGTGACTGTCACTTAACACCGGGGAGCATCTGTCATATAGGAGAGGGCTGTACAAACTTCAGCTTCTCCCCACCAGGGACTCTGCAGACCTATCCAAAATATATGTGACCTTCCAGAATACTGTCACAGGACCACCGTGACATGCCCAGCAAACTTTTATATGCAAGATGGAACCCTGTGCATGGAAGAAGGCTACTGTTATCATGGGAACTGCACTGACTGCAAAGTGCTCTGCAAGGCGATGTTTGGTGTCAGTGCTGAGGATGCTCCTGAGGTCTGCTATGACATAAATCTTGAAAGCTACCAATTTGGACATTGTATTAGACAACAAACATATCTCAGCTACCAGGCTTGTACAGGAATAGATAAGTTTTGTGGAAGACTGCAGTGTACCAATGTGACCCATCTTCCCCAGCTGGAGGAACATGTTTCATTCCATCACTCAGTGAGAGGAGGGTTTCAGTGTTTTAGACTGGATGAACACCGTGCAACAGACATGACTGATGTTGGGCGTGTGATAGATGGCACTCCTTGTGTTCATGGAAACTTCTGTAATAACACCCGGTGCAATGCAACTATCACTTCACTGGGCTATGACTTTCGCCCTGAGAAGTGCAGTCGTAGAGGGGTCTGCAACAACAGAAGGAACTGCCATTGCCATATAGGCTGGGATCCTCCACTGTGCCTAAGAAGAGGTGCTAGTGGGAGTGTCGACAGCGGGCCACCTCCAAAAAGAACACGTTCTCTCAGACAAAGCCAACAATCAGTGATGTATCTGAGAGTGGTCTTTGGTCGTATTTATGCCTTCAGAATTGCACTGCTCTTTGGGACAGCCACAAATGTGCAAACTATCAGGACCACCACCGTTAAGGAAGAGACAGTTACTAACCCTGAATAAGACTAATTCAGCCTCCCAATCCCTGTAAAGATACAGAGAATATAACAGCAAAATCTATGAAATAGGATCGGGGAAGGGATGGCAAAGCTCAAGTCCACATTTCTTGAAGTCCACAGGAGGCACATGGTCCTGTCTCACGTCACAGGGAAAGGGGAGGCATTGGCTTCTATCCCACGTTCTTGTAGGTTGCTGATGTTCACTCTGAAATAAATCTTCAAAAACACACATTGGTGCCTTCCACATTTTCTTAGACTCCTCTGGGAGCCCAAACTTGGCCAGAACCTCTGGCCTGGAGAGACATGAATGAGCATCTGGCTCTTGACCTGAGGTCGCTGGTCCCGGAATTAATGGAAGTTGCCACCAGCTCCTTACAGGGCACGTTCATGACATTTCTCCAGAAGAGAGCTCCAGAGCAATAAGCTTCCTCATTCCCCAGGTAATCAGTCCTTCTCTAAACCCGAAGTCAGTTTAGGTTGATCCAGGGCTACTCCCTGTTCCCTGTCTGTTCCTCACGGGGGTGCTGTGGGCTTTGCAGTGAGAGGGACTTGGGTTCAAATCCCCCACCAAGAAAATCCCCCTACCTGGGGCCGAGCTTCCCGTATGTGGGAAAATGAATCCCTGAGGCTGATTGCTGCATGCAATGAAATTCGACTAGAAGAATAGGTAGACGTGAGGGCAAGCTGTCTGTCATTTAGTGTGAGCTCTGTGAGTGGCAGCTGCCCCCTTTCTTCTTGCCCCCACATTTCCTTGAACTGAAACAGGAAGGGAAGCTGAGTAAGTCGTGATGAGGAAGAGAAACCAGGCTTGTAGCAGCACAGGCTGGTCTGGGTGGAAAACAGGGCTAGGTGTGTCGCTAAGTTATTGTAAAGGAAAATGGAAGTTAAATGTATAAATAACTGAATGAGGTAACACTTTATTTTAACTTAAAACTCACAATAATATTGATGTTTAAAATGCAGTGTAGATATGTCACAGAGAATTTCAAAGGCAAAGCCCACCAATGGAAGATATCACCCTTCCCATACCATCAACAGAAAACTGCTGGTATTCTATAGTAGTACTGAGATCTAGCATTTTTCTGAATACGTCTGTGGTTCTAGATGTCCTGCTTCCATAGATATTATTTAGAATTCCCACCCTTCTCCAAACACAGCTTGATATCCTTTCTCTGAACCTGTTAGAAATTTCCCCCATTCAGCTGTCATAAAGATGCGAGCAATCCATTCCTGTGCCTCTGTCAGTGTGTTCTATTATTTTGTGGGTGAACGCTAATGGACAGTGAAGTGTGAGGTCAGTGAATACAATGCCCTCGCCCTGTGTGTCCTTTGGGTGTGAGGGGTTTTGCTGATAGAACAGCAGGACCCGTCCCACCCTTTATGCATCTCCACCCTCCACCTCACGCACCCAGCTGACCTCTTCCCTGTGGCCTGGGGGGTTCCCTGGGGGAATGACCTCCCCTCTCTCCAGGGCCCACCCACTCAGTGCCCGTGCAAGACAACCAAGCTTGGCACAGCCCCACATTGTGTCAGGGCCTGTGTCCCCTTCCTCACCCCCTAAACAGATGGACCCACTGGAACACTGCTCAGGGCAGGGGGTGGTGGTATGTGCAGAAGGAAGGCAAATGTGCACTCTGTTGGAGAAATATTATAGGTAGTTTGAGCAAAAAATCTAATGTCATGTGAACTTTTAGAATGATACATATTTTAACAAAGAACGTGATCAATAGAGTTGGTATTGACGCCAGGTAAACACTATTTAGAGCAACAACAATATCAAAAACAAGCCAACAGTTCACCAAGAAAAACCACAATTAACCCCATGGAAATGGTCTTCCAAGAGCATCAGCACTTAAATCCTCAAAATCTGCCTGCCTCAGCACCTGTTGTCCTGACCTGCCCTCCTGTGTGTCCTAATCACTCCTATACACGGGGCCTGCACTGTGGGAGATTCGAGCTGTGCCAGGTGGAGGGAGCAGGACAACTGCTACCAGGTTGTTGGTGTGGATGCCGAGGCTACCAAAGCAGGTGTAAACTCCCACCTGTGGGCCAGGGAAGGGTACACAGGAGACATGTCCTGGGAATAGGGTGAGGGAGAGCTGTGGGGGCTCTGGGTTCTGAAGAGGGTTCTGGCCTGGCAGGGATAAGAACAACCAGCATGTGAGGCCAGGCTGGAGTCTGCACCTCTGAAGCTGCAAGGGTCATGGGCTGCTTGGCCCAAGGGGCTGTCCTGGTTCTCTATGGAGTACATATATTATATATTATATATATGTAGGAGTTTATTGAGGAGTATTAAACTCACACAACTGCAAGGTCCCACAGTAGGCCACCTGCAAGCTGAGGAGCAAGGAAGCCAGTCCGAATCCCAAAGCTGAAGAATTTGAAGTCTGATGTTTGAGGGCAGGAAGCATCCAGCACAGGAGAAAGATGTAGGCTGGGAGACTAAGCCAGTCTAGTCTTTTCACGTTTTCTGCCTGCTCTATACCCTGGCCACACTGGCAGTTGATTAGATGGTGCCCACCAAGATTAAGGGTAGGTCTGCCTTTCCCAGCTCACTGGCTCAAATGTTAATCTCCTTTGGCAACACCCTCCCAGACACACCCAGGATCAATACTTTGCATGCTTCAATCCAATCAAGTTGACACTCAGTATCAACCATCACAAGTCCAACCCTTGTCAACTTGAACCCATATGAATCTCCTGAGATCATACATAATCTTCAAATAAAGACAATAATAAGGTCATAATTACACCTAATGTAATACAACTATCTTTTGTACAACCAGAAATGCACCAATCCCCAACCCAAGTGCTATTATGTAAAGTTAAGAACACTTAAATGCTGATATGAAGTCAATAAATTTTATGTCACATGATAAAGGAAAAAAGAAATAAATCCTGAAGGAATTTTCTTAGTACAAGTGTGTACATGCACAAACATGTTTTTAACAAAAGAAGAAGGAAATACTGATGACAATTACAGTCCTCATTTCTGCAACTGATCACGTGGTTGTAGCTGGTATTGATGACTACTTCTTCTACTACCCATTCTGTATTCCCTTTGCCTTCAGCAAGCATCACAGCAAGTCGAGTTTTTTCTCCTAGTGGAGTGATGCAAACCTTCATTCCTGAAGGGTCTGGGCCATTTGTAGTCCTGCCTGGATTGGGCTGCTGTAGTTTCCCGTTGACCTTAATGACAGGGCAGGGTAAGGTTAAGAGATGCCCTAATGGATCTCCTGCATTCCATACATATTCTTCCTTACCTCCATTGTGGAGTAATAGACTGATTGCATCTTGATAGTTCAGGTCAATCAGCCCAGTCAACACTGTAACTCCCTTCTTAGCCTGTGGACTTAAAGGTAGGAGGGGCCCAAAGTGGCCAGGTGGAAATCTTAACTTCCAGTTTAATGGAATTGTTGCTGTTTCTGCTGATGGCAGCATTATTCCCACTGGAATTAAGACCTCTAGGCCAACAGAATGTAATGTCATGGGACCAGGAAGCAAAAATTTTGCTAGGGGATCACTAGGGATGATGGTGAATGGTGCCATTTCCACTCCCACCCCTTGATTCCTGGATCCATGAATTATGGCTATGGGAGAAACAGTACCATATATTGGATGCTGATTTGGAGCATACATGGCCTTTTGGAGAGCTTTGCCCCAGGCCTGCAAAGTATTGGAGCCTAGTTGGCATTGTAATTGTGATTTTGAAAGGCCATTCCATTCTTCTATCAATCCGGCTGCTTCAGGATGATGGGGAACATGGTAAGACAAGTGAATCCCATGAGCATGAGCCCACTGCCACACTTCTTTAGCCATAAAGGGAGTGCCTTGGTCAGAGGCAATGCTATATGGAATACTGTGACAGTGGATAAGGCATTCCATGACTCCACAGATGGTAGTCTTGGCAGAAGCCTTGCATGCATATCTGCAGTAAGTGTCTATTTCAGTGAGGACAAACCTCTGCCCTTTCCAGGATGGAAGAGGTCCAATATAATCCAACCTGCCATCAGGTAGCTCGCTGATCACCCTGAGGAATGGTGTCTTTTGTGTAGAGACCCACAGCCAAACCAGATCACGCCACCCCAACCCCTCCCAAATCTCATGTCCTCTTTGCATTTCAAAACCAATCGTGCCTTCCCAACAGTCCCCCAACATCTTAACTCATTTCAGCATTAACTCAAAAGTCCAAATCCAAAGTCACATTGGAGACAAGGCAAGTCCCTTTCATCTATGAACCTGTAAAATGAAAAACAAGTCAGTTACTTCCAAGACAAAATGGGGGTACAGGCATTAGATACATGCTCCCATTTCAGTTGGGAGAAATGGGCCAGAATAAAGGGGCTACAGGTCACATGCAAGCCCAAACTCCAGTGGGGCAGTCATTAAATCTTAAAGCTTCAAAATAATCTCCTTTGACTCCATTCCTCACATTCAGGGCATGCTTATGCAAAGTGGGGGCTCCCACAACCTTGGGAAGCTCTCACCCTGTGGCTTTGCAGCTCTGACCCCATGGCTGCTCTCATGGGTTTTGCAGAGTTCAGCCCTCCTGGCTGCTCTCATTGAGTGCCTGCAGCTTTTCCAGGTGCACAGTGCAAGCTGTTAATAGATCTACCATTCTGGGGTCTGAAGGATGGTGGCCCTCTTCTCACAGCCCCATTAGTCACTGTCTCCGGTGGGGACTCTGTGTGGGGGTTCCAACCCCACATTTCCCTTCTGCACTGCCCTAGCAGAGACTCTCCATGAGGGCTTTGCCCCTGGCGCAGACTTCTGGCTGGACATCCAGTCATTTCTATAAATCCTCTGAGATCTAGGCAGAGGATCACAAAGCTGAACTCTTCTCTTCTGCACACCCATAGGCCCAACATCATGTAGAAGCCACCAATGATTGAGGCTTTCTGAAGCAATGGCCTGAGCTGTACATTGGACTTTTTTAGCCACAGCTAGACCTGGAGCAGCTGGGACACAGGGCACCAAGTCCCAAGGCTCCAAAGAGCAGCTGGGCCCTGGACCCAGCCCATGAAACCATTTTTCCCTGATAGGCCTCCAGGCCTGTGATTGGAAGGGCTGCTGCAAAGATCTCTGACATGGCCTGGAAACATTTTCCCCATTGTCTTGGTTATTAATATTCATCTCTTCATTACTTATGCAAATTTCTGCAGCCAACTTGAATTTCTCCCTAGCAAATGTGTTTTTCTTTACTACCACATGGCCAGGCTGCAAATTTTCCAAACTTTTATGCTCTGTTTCCCTTTTAAACATAAGTTCCTATTTCAGATCATCTCTCTCAAGGGCAAAGTTCCACAGATTTCTAGGGCAGGGACAAAATTCCATCAAGCTTTGTTTTATACAGGCATGAGACATCAATCAAATACATTTAAGAGATACATTGGTTTGGTCCAGAAAGGTGGAACAACTCAAAGCGAGGGCTTCCAGGCTATAGGTGAATTTAAACATTTTCTGGTTGACAATTGGTTGAGTTTGTCTAAAGACCTGGGATAGATACAAAGGAAATGTTCAGGTTAAGATAAAGATTCTAGAGTCCAAAGTTCTTTTGAAGTCTTATAGTGGCTGCCCTTAGAGATAATAGGTGACAAATGTTTCCTATTCAGATCTTAGTTCAACTCTTTAGGATTGGGAGGTTCTAGAAGAAAAAGATCTAGCCATGTTAATAGAGATTCTTTACAGACGCAAATTTTCCCCCACAAAGAACAGCTTTGCAGGGCCCTTTCTTTCTTTCTTTCTTTCTTTCTTTCTTTCTTTCTTTCTTTCTTTTTTCTTTCTTTCCTTCTCTCCTTCTTTCTTTCTTTCTTTCTTTCTTTCTTTCTTTCTTTCTTTCTTTCTTTCATTTCTTTCTTTCTTTTTAAATGGAGTTTTGCTCTTGTTGCCCAGGCTGGAGTACAATGGCATGATCTTGTCTCACCACAACCTCCACCTCCTGGGTTCAAGCAATTCTCCTGCCTCAGTCTCCTGAGTAGCTACGATTACAGGCATGCACCACCACACCCGGCTAATTCTGTATTTTTAGTAGACACAGGGTTTCTCCATGTTGGTGAGGCTGGTCTCGAACTCCCGACCTCAGGTGATCCACCCACCTCAGCCTCTCAAAGTGCTGGGATTACAGGCATGAGCCACCATGCCTGGCCTGCAGGGCCATCTCAGAGTATGGCAAAGAAACATGTTTTGGGGTAAAATATTTTGATTTTCTTATTTGTCTCATAATGTTATGCCAGAGTCAGTTTGGAAAGTAAATCATGATATATAGGTTTAAATAAAACCTATCTGATGAGAATTTATGATTTGTAGAGCATGCCTCCCCAGACTCTTTAGATAGGAATTTGGGCAAGATAAAAAAAAAAAATCAGAGTTTAGTCCTCACCACCTAAGACCAGCTCAGCTTGGACTTCGCTGTTCATGTCACTATCAGCATTTTAGTCAAAACCACTCAATAAGTCTCTAGGAAGTTCCAAACTTTCCCACATCTTCCCCTCTCCTTTCAAGTTCTCCAAACTGTTCCAACCTCTGTCAGGAGGTACCCAGTTCCAAAGTTGCTTCTGGATTTTGAGTTATCTTTATAGCAGTTCCCCACTCCTGGTACCAATTTACTATATTAGTCTGTTTTCACAGTGCTATAAAGAACTGCCCGAAAGTGGGTAATTTGTAAAGAAAAAAGGTTTAATTGACTCACAGTTCTGTGTGGTTAGGGTCGGGGGCTCAGGAAACTTGCAATCATGGTGGAAGTGGAAGCAGGCATGTGACACATGGCAGCAGGTGAGAGAGAGAGAGAAAGAGAGAGAGAGGGAATGAAGGAGGAACCACCATACATTGATAAAACCATCAGATCTCATGAGCACTCACTCACTATCAGGAGAACATGAGGACAGCATGGGGGAAATCACCCCCATGACCAAGTCACCTCCCTCCAGGTCCATCCCTTGACACATGAGGATTTCTATTTGAGATGAGATTTGTTTAATGACACAGAGCCAAACCACATCAGCATGTGACAAAAGTCTAATATAAAGAATCTATGAGGGGGCAGTTCCAAGATGGCTGAATAGGAACAGCTCCAGTCTGCAGCTCCCAGCATGAGCTACACAGAAGACGGGTGATTTCAGCATTTCCAACTGAGGTACTGGGTTCATCTCACGGGGGCTTGTTGGACAGTGGGGGCAGGACAGTGTGTGCAGACCACCAAGAGTGAGCTGAAGCAGGGTGAGGCATTTCCTAACCCAGGAAGTGCAAGTGGTCAGGGAATTCCCGTTCCTAGCCAAGGGAAGTGGTGATGGATGGCACCTGGAAAATCCGGTCACTCCCACGCTAATACTGCACTTTTCCAATGGTCTTAGCAAACGGCACACCAGGAGATTATATCCCACGCATGGCTTGGAGGGTCCCACACCCACGGAGCCTCGCTCATTGCTAGCACAGCAGTCTGAGATCAAACTGCAAGGTGGCAGAAAGGCTGGGGGAGGGGTGCCCATCATTGCTGAGGCTTGAGTAGGTAAACAAAGTGGCTGGGAAGCTCAAACTGGGTGGAGTCCACTGCAGCTCAAGGAGGCCTGTCTGCCTCTGTAGACTCCTCCTCTGGGGGCAGGGCATAGCTGAACAAAAGGCAGCAGAAACCTCTGCAGACTTAAATGTCCCTGTCTGACAGCTTTGAAGAGAGTAGTGGTTCTCCCATGTGGACTTTGAGATCTGAGAATGGACAGACTGTCTCCTCAAGTGGGTCCCTGACCCCCAAGTAGCCTAACTGGGAGGCACCCTCCAGTAGGGGCAGACTGACACCTCACACGGCCAGGTGCCTCTCTGAGATGAAGCTTCCAGAGGAATTATCAGGCAGCAACATTTGCTGTTCAGCAATATTTGCTGTTCTGCAGCCTCTGCTGCTCATACCCAGCAAAATAGGGTCTGCAGTAGACCTCCAGAAAACTCCAACAGACCTGCAGCTGAGGGTCCTGACTGTTAGAAGGAAAACTAACAAACAGAAAGGACATCCACATGAATACCCCATCTGTACGTCACCATCATCAAAGACCAAAGGTAGATAAAACCACAAAGATGGGGGAAAAACAGAGCAGAAAAGCTGAAAATTCTAAAAATCAAAGTGCCTCTCCCCCTCCAAAGGAATGCAGCTCCTCGCCAGCAATGGAACAAAGCTGGATGGAGAATGACTTTGACGAGTTGAGAGAAGAAGGCTTCAGATGACCAAACTACTCCGAGCTAAAGGAGGAAGTTGGAACCCATTGCAAAGAAGCTAAAAACCTTGAAAAAAGATCAGATGAATAGCTAACTAGAATAACCAGTGTAGAGAAGTCCTTAAATGACCTGATGGAGCTGAAAACCATGGCACGAGAACTACGTGACAAATGCACAAGCTTCAGTAGCTGATTCGATCAACTGGAAGAAAGAGTATCAGTGATTGAAGATCACATGAAAGAAATGAAGGGAGAAGAGAAGTTTAGAGAAAAAAGAGTAAAAAGAAAGAAACAAACCCTCCAAGAAATATCGGACTATGTGAAAAGACCAAATCTATGTCTGATTGGTGTACCTGAAAGTGACAGGGAGAATGGAACCAAGTTGGAAAACACTCTGCAGGATATTATCCAGGAGAACTTCCCCAACCTAGCAAGACAGGCCAACATTCAAATTCAGGAAATACAGAGAACCCCACAAAGATACTCCTCGAGAAGAGCAACTCCAAGACACATAATTGTCAGATTCACCAAAGTTGAAATGAAGAAAAAACATATTAAGGGCAGCCAGAGAGAAAGGTTGGGTTACCCACAAAGGGAGGCTCATCAGACTAATAGCTGATCTCTCAGCAGAAACTCTACAAGCCAGAAGAGAATGGGGGCCAATATCCAACATTCTTAAAGAAAAGAAATTTCAACCCAGAATTTCATATCCAGCCAAACTAAGCTTCATAAGTGAAGGAGAAATAAAATCCTTTACAGACAAACAAATGCTGATAGACTTTGTCATCACCAGGCCTGCCCTACAGGAGCTCCTGAAGGAAGCACTAAACGTGGAAAGGAACAACTTGTACCAGCCACTGCAAAAACATGCCAAATTGTAAAGACCACCAAAGCTAGGAAGAAACTGCATCAACTAATGAGCCAAATGACCAACTAACATCATAATGACAGGATCAAATTCACACATAACAGTATTAACCTTAAACGTAAATGGGCTAAATGCTCCAATTAAAAGACACAGACTGGCAAATTGGATAAAGAGTCAAGACCCATCAGCATGCTGTTTTCAGGAGACCCATCTCACATGCAGAGACACACATAGGCTCAAAATAAAGGGATGGAGGAAGATCTACCAAGCAAATGGAAAACAAAAATAGGCAGGAGATGCAATGCTAGTCTCTGATAAAACAGACTTTAAACCAACAAAGATCAAAAGAGACAAGGAAGACCATTACATAATGGTAAAGGGATCAATTCAACAAGAAGAGCTAACTATCCTAAATATATATGCACCCAATACAGGAGCACCCAGATTCATAAAGCAAGTCCTTAGAGATCTACAAAGAGACTTAGACTCCCACACAATAATAATGGGAGATTTTAACACCCTACTGTCAACATTTAGACGGATCAATGAGACAGAAAGTTAACAAGGATATCCAGGAATTGAACTTGGCTCTGCACCAAGCAGACCTAATAGACATCTACAGAACTCTCCACCCCAAATCAACAGAATATACATTCTTTTCAGCACCACACCACACCTATTCCAAAATTGACCACATATTTGGAAGTAAAGCACTCCTCAGCAAATGTAAAAGAATAGAAATTATAACAAACTGTCTCTCAGACCACAGTGCAATCAAACTAGAACTCAGGATTAAGAAATTCACTCAAAACGGCTCAACTACATGGAAACTGAACAACCTGCTCCTGAATGACTACTGGGTACACAACGAAATGAAGGCAGAAATAAAGATGTTCTTTGAAACCAATGAGAACAAAGACACAACATACTAGAATCTCTGGGACACATTCAAAGCAGTGTGTACAGGGAAATTTATAGCACTAAACGCCCACAAGAGAAAGCAGGAAAGATCTAAAATTGACACCCTAACATCACAATTAAAAGAGCTAGAGAAGCAAGAGCAAACACATTCCAAAGCCCGCAGAAGGCAAGAAATAACTAAGATCAGAGCAGAACTGAAGGAAACAGAGACACAAAACACCCTTCAAAAGAATCAATGAATCCAGGAGTTGGTTTTTTTTAAAAGATCAGCAAAATTGATAGACCACTAGCAAGACTAATAAAGAAGAAAAGAGAGAAGAATCAAATAGACACAATAAATGATAAAGGGGATATCACCACTGATCCCACAGAAATACAAACTACCATCAGAGAATATTATAAACATCTCTATGAAAATAAACTAGAAAATATGGAAGAAATGGATAAATTCCTCGACACATTCACCATCCCAAGACTAAACCAGGAAGAAGTTGAATCTCTGAATAGACCAATAACAGGCTCTGAAATTGAGGCAGTAATTAATAGCTTACCAACCAAAAAAAGTCCAGGACCAGATGGATTCACAGCCGAATTCTACCAGAGGTACAAGGAGGAGCTGGTACCATTCCTTCTGAAACTATTCCAATCAATAGAAAAAGAGGGAATCCTCCCTAACTCATTTTATGAGGCCAGCATCATCCTGATACCAAAGCCTGGCAGAGAAACAACAAAAAAAAAAGAGAATTTTAGACGAATAACCCTGATGAACATCGATGCAAAAATCCTCAATAAAATACTGGCAAACTGAATCCAGCAGCACATCAAAAGCTTATCCACCATGATCAAGTGGGCTTCATCCCTGGGATGCAAGGCTGGTTCAACATACACAAATCAATAAACGTAATCCAGCGTATAAACAGAACCAACAACAAAAAACACATGATTATCTCAATAGATGCAGAAAAGGCCTTTGACAAAATTCAACAACACTTCATGCTAAAAACTCTCAATAAATTAGGTATTGATGGGATGTATCTCAAAATAATAACAGCTATCTATGACAAACCCACAGCCAATATCATACTGAATGGGCAAAAACTACAAGCATTCCCTTTGAGAGCTGGCACAGGACAGCGACGCCCTCTCTCACCACTCCTATTCAACATAGTGTTGGAAGTTCTGGCCAGGGCAATCAGGCAGGAGAAGGAAATAAAGGACATTCAATTAGGAAAAGAGGAAGTCAAATTGTTGCTGTTTGCAGCTGACATGACTGTATATCCAGAAAACCCCATCGTCTCAGCCCAAAATCTCCTTAAGCTGATAAGCAACTTCAGCAAAGTCTCAGGATACAAAATCAATGTGCAGAAATCACAAGCATTTCTATAACCCAATAACAGAAAAACAGAAAGCCAAATCATGAGTGAACTCCCATTCACAATTGCTTCAAAGAGAATAAAATACCTTGGAATCCAACTTACAAGAGACGTGAAGGACCTCTTCAAGGAGAACTACAAACCACTGCTCAATGAAATAAGAGGATACAAACAAATGGAAAAACATTCCATGCTTATGGGTAGGAAGGATCAATATCCTGAAAATGGCCATACTGCCCAACGTAATTTATAGATTCATTGCCATCCCCATCAAGCTACCAATGACTTTCTTCACAGAATTGGAAAAAATTATTTTAAAGTTCATATGGAACCCAAAAAGAGCCCGTATTGCCAAGTCAATCCTAAGCCAAAAGAACAAAGCTGGAGGCATAAAGCTACCTGACTTCAAACTATACTACAAGGCTACAGTAACCAAAACAGCATGGTACTGGTACCAAAACAGAGATATAGATCAATGGAACAGAACAGAGCCCTCAGAAATAATGCCGCATATCTACAACTATCTGATTTTTGACAAACCTGACAAAAACAAGAAATGGGGAAATGATTCGCTATTTAATAAATGGTGCTGGGAAAACTGGCTAGCCATATGTGGGAAGCTGAAACTGGATCCCTTCCTTACACCTTATACAAAAATTAATTCAAGATGAATTAAAGACTTAAACGTTAGACCTAAAACCATAAAAACCCTAGAAGAAAACCTAGGCATTACCATTCAGGACATAGGCATGGGCAAGGACTTCATGTCTAAAACACCAAAAGCAATGACAACAAAAGCCAAAATTGACAAATGGGATCTAATTAAACTAAAGAGCTTCTGCACAGCAAAAGAAACTACCATCAGAGTAAACAGGCAACCTACAGAATGGGAGAAAATTTTTCCAATCTACTCATCTGACAAAGGGCTAATATCCAGAATCTACAATGAACTCAAACAAATTTACAAGAAAAACAAACAACCCCATTAAAAGTGGGCAAAGGATATGAATAGACACTTCTCAAAAGAAGACATTTATGCAGCCAAAAGACACATGAAAAAATGCTCTTCATCACTAGCCATCAGAGAAATGCAAATCAAAACCACAATGAGATACCATCTCACACCAGTTAGAATGGCAATCATTTAAAAGTCAAGAAACAACAGGTGCTGGAGAAGATGTGGAGAAATAGGAACACTTTTACACTGTTGGTGGGACTGTAAACTAGTTCAACCATTGTGGAAGTCAGTGTGGCGATTCCTCAAGTATCTAGAACTAGAAATACCATGTGACCCAGCCATTCCATTACTGGGTATATACACAAAGGACTATAAATCATGCTGCAATAAAGACACATGCACACGTATGTTTATTGTGGCAGTATTCACAATAGCAAAGACTTGGAACCATCCCAAATGTCCAACAACAATAGACTGGATTAAGAAAATGTGGCACATATACACCATGGAGTACTATGCAGCCATAAAAAATGATGAGTTCATGTCCTATGTAGGGACATGGATGAAACTGGAAATCACCATTCTCAGTAAACTCTCACAAGGACAAAAAACCAAACACCACATGTTCTCATTCATAGGTGGGTATTGAACAATGAGAACACATGGACACAGGAAGGGGAACATCACACTTTGGGGACTGTTGTGGGGTGGGGGGAGTGGGGAGGGATAGCATTAGGAGATATACCTAATGCTAAATGATGAGTTAATGGGTGCAGCACACCAACATGGCACATGAACACTTATGTTACAAACCTGCACATGGTGCACATGTATCCTAAAATTTAAGGAATAATAAGAAAATAAAATAAAATAAAATAAAGAAACAAAATATACACTAATACAGATTAACCAACTTAAAAAAATAGTAGAGAAAGGTCATTTTAAAAATATGAAGAATAGAGTAATAATCTAACACGATGAAATCTAAGAAGGAGAAAACAGCTTGTCTGAACAGCATTTTAAGTGGCAATGTTAGAGGTTTTATCAAAATTGACCAATAATATTAAACCACAGGTTCAGGAGACTTTTCAAAGCAAAGGAAAACACACACAGAGGACACATCTAGAAACATAATGGGACAACTTCTGAAAAGTAAAAGAAAAATGTAAAGAGCACTTGATAAAAAAATTGGGCTAACTACAAAGAGAAAGAGTTGACTGATAACAACTTTCTCAAATGAAACAACGAAAGCCAACAAGTGAGGTACTGATATCTTTCAAGTCCTGAAATAAAATAAGTGCTGACCTAGAACTGTCTACTTAGTGGGCATATCCATCAAAATCAACGATACAATAAAGAATTTCTCCCAAGCAGATCCACAGGAAAAGAAATACTAAAGATTATTCTTCAGGTAGAAGAGCCATGATCCCTGATGAAAGTTTGCAGTTAGAAGAACAATTTTTTTAATAAAAGAAATAAACATAGAGAGAAATTTAATTGGACATCGACTGTATAACAGAATGCTATCTCATAAAGTTTAAAATGTATCTTCCATACAACGGCAGAAGCATATAAGTTGTGAGTTGGATAAATTAATTTTAAAATATTGTCAATTTTTTTTTTTGCAAATAGATAAATGTACCAATTACGTTAGACCCTGAATTCAAGAATGCACGTTGTATTAAACCAGGTAAAATATAACCAGACTAGATTTTTTAAATGGCCTCTCTTAAAGTTTTTATAATTTATATTCATATTTCACATATGTTGAAATTAAATAATAGAAAAGCATGCAATGCAAATATTAACCAAAATATAGCTTTAGTTGTACTTATATTCACATTGTAAAAGTTGGACACAATTAAGTCTCAGTGATTTTTTTTACACAACGGAGGCAAACTGTGCAGTTATAACTAGTATTATATTATGCTTTTGGCCTGATTACAGAAGGGAAAGGGGCGATCATACCAGACAATGGCAGAATGAAGCAACAAGGAGTAGAGTTACAGAACATGATGCTGTAACTGGGACTGGAGTTACTCTTTTAGAGTTAAAGAATAGTAAACTGGACAAAATATATGAAACTTTTTTTGAAGTACTGAACATCAGGCAGCGCAGGACTGTGCTCTGCAAGAGAAAAGAAGGAGCCAGAATGAGTCCTGCTTTATTCCCAGATTCTCCGTGACAGCAGTAGAGAGGAATCCCAGAGAGAGCAGACATTGTCATTGAACTGAGGAACCGGATAAAAATCTAAAAAGGTTAAGTAGCTGGAATGTGTAGTAGAAGAGAACGTTTACAGAAAAAGGAACCAAGAATCAGCCTAAGGATTCTCCCAAGTCCCTAAGCCAAATGTACATAGGATGAAATTCTAAGGAGCTCAGCAAACGACTCTACCAGGGAGTTGGAAGAAGAACACTTCCCTGGCATCACATGACAGGAAGACACGTTAGCTCTGACAAGCCAGAGAAGGGAATCCCCTCTGTACCTCCAGGATATTCAGTAGAGACCACTGGAGGTTCATGCCCTAGTGACAGTGCTCATTTAGCTCCAAGTTACAGATGGCTCTAGACTAACTCAACAAAGTTTAAAGAGAAGATTTAAAACAACAACAGAAAAATACTCATCCTGAAGTTACTGAACTACCTGCCACAACATTGTTCAAAGGTAGCCAATAAAATCTAGATATTCAATAGCATAACACCAAAATACCCCCCAAAAAACTCTGACATGCAAAGAAGCCGTAAGATATATATAATTAAGATATATATTGACAGGATAAAAATAAGTGATTTATAAATGACAGAAAAGAAGGAAATTTCAAGGTCCTTAAAGTAAATATATTTTATAAATACATGTAGATAAATACATATATATGTCAAGGTACTTAAATGAAAATTGAACATAGGAGAAAAATAGAAGTTATAAAATGAAAAATGTGACATGTATGGATGAAAAATAAATATTTGAAATAAAAATTCCATGAGATAGAATAAGTAATGGATTTTACCCTAACATCAGAAAATTTATAGAAAAAAATAGAAGCTTTACAAACTAAAGGACAAAGGGTAAACTAAAATAAGAAAGCCAGAAACTCACTGATACATCAGACAATATGCAGCAGTGTAACATACATGTAATTAATATCTCAAAAATGATGGGTGGGGGAATTATAGGTGAATAAAGAATGGTACACTCATTCCTGAGGGCATCGAGGAGGGAGGATAGCTTTAGATTTCTAAGGGAGGGTATTATCCATTCATGAAGGTCCAACCCCATGACCAAACACCTCCCAGTAAGCCCCACCTGCAATATTGGGGATCAAATTTTAACATGAGATTGGAAGGGGCAAACATTCAAACAATAGCAAGAGTTAAATTTCCTTTTTAAAAAAAATCACTGATATGATTCCATTTCACCATAGATAAAAGCTAGTATTTCAGCCTACCATTGAGTTTACTTATAGCTCACCAAAAGGGCACTCTGTTTCGAGAATACAGATTTGCCTAGAGGTATCCTATTGCAGTCAAAGAAAGAGCAATGAGGGATAGAAAAGGTTAGTGATGGAGACACCAGCGCTGCATTTTGCAACAAACAATGTAAAAATTTTACGGATTGGTTCTGCTAACTTACTACAGTTTACATTCCTCTCAGGTGGGAGAATTGTTGAGTTTTTTCTTAAGATAGAAAAGCAATTCAGATAATCTGAAATCTCCACAAGAAGGATAAGAAGCACAGCAGAAAGTATTCTAGGCAGGAAGTCAATCCTTTCAACTGTCTGTGCTCCATAGAAACAATTGTCTGCACTGGGAGTCATATTAGGTACAGACAACAGCCAGAACTCTGATCCTCTCATTAGTGATTTCAGAAGAAATTATCAGTCAACTGAGTAATTCACTGAGTAAAGTAAACATTTGGAACTGAAAGAGGTTAGACGGATAACTATTTGTATCACCATATTCATGAAGCTGGAATATTTTCCATTACTGGTATCACATCCGAATGGAAGATGTTAAAAGGTCTCTCATCTTGTAAGGTGGATATGAAAGAACATTTTCTGAGAAATGAAATTATTAACACACCTGCGAGGTGGATGGAAGAGAAAAAAAAGAATAATCAGCTTGAGTTCTTCTCCTAGATAAGACAACTCACTAAAAACATAAAGAGAAAAATACAAGTTTAAAATAATTAACCAGAAGAAGACGACTCTAGAGTTGTTAAATTGCTGATAAGATTTTAATTTGCTCCAAGTTGAAAATAATTATATTGCTTGTGTTTTAAGGCACATAATGAGCAATTATATCACAAATGACAGTTTCAGCAGTAAAATATTATCCGTTAACAGCTGGAACTCATAAAAGCATAGCACAATGTGAAGATGGAATTTGCTAAAATAAACCATCTGCTGAAAACTACTATTCTGCAAATTTAAAAATAAAGTTTACATGTTATTTGTCTTATTTAATATGTCTGTGAAAAAAATGCGCTATTTGAAAAGTAGCTGCTACCTTAAATAATTCTTTATATTAGACGGCTGGTTACAGTAATGCACAGTAAGGTGCTACATAGATATATTGCTAAATTTTCTGCATATACTATGTATTTGGCTTAAAGTATTTGAAATTTTATAGTTAAAATCACAAATGTATATTTAAATGTTTTGATACAAATTGCAAATATACCTTTAAAAAGTGTCTTACACTCTAAATATTATTTGTCACCTATATATTTGTCTTTTCTCTACAGGAAAGTTTAAATTTTTCCCTTGAAGCTTTAATTATTTCAGTCTATAAAACAAACTGATAATGTACAAATTAGCAGGAAAAAAAGGTTTACAGATATGTGCACAAGTATGCACTTGGAGTTTACATAATATATATAAACATATCTATACAAATATTTGTATATTATAAATAGATATACAAATATATGCTATATATATAAAAACTCCAGGAAAGGCAAGGTAGTCAACACGCCTATGCTGTCTTGAGGTTACAGAAAACACAGAGCTGTAGGTTGGTAAATCAGGCTTTGCGGAAGACAGGTGACGACAAGGAAGAAAGAGGAGCCTGACAGCAGAGGTGGTCTTGTTACATGGATGAAACCTTACAGGGAGCAGCCCTCCTCTTGGGAAGTATAGATAGGAAATGGTTTTTAGAAATGTAAACGTGCCAGGCTCAGTTAATCTTACCTAAACCCAGACAAGGGAGTATCTCAGGGAAAGCCTGTCTATATCAATGCAGATTTTCTCTACAAATGCAAATCTCCCCAACAAACACAGCTTTTCAGCTTTTCTTGTAGAAGAAGCTATCTCCAGTCTTCCGAGTAGCCATCTTGAAATATGTCAAAAAGCTGGCCAGGCGCACACCTGTAATCCCAGCACTTTGGGAGGCTGAAGTGGGTAGATCACCTGAAGTCAGCAGTTGGAGACCAGCCTGACCAACATGGTAAAACCCCGTCTCTGCTAAATACAAAAAATTGCCGAGTGTGGTGGTGCATGCCTGTAATCTCAGCTACTTGGGAGGCTGAGCTAAGAGAACTACTTGACCCTGGGAGGCTGAGGTTGCAGTGAGCCAAGATTGTGCCATTGCACTGTAGCCTGGGCAATAAAAGCAAAACTCCATCTCAAAAAAAATGTATTTTAGGTTAATATTTTGAGTATCTTTACCTCCATATGTACAATAAATATTATTGTGATTTTTAATCTTTTCTGTGGAGAAAACACAGGTGTGATTTCTAGTGTAGCTGAACATCATTTATGTGACAATATTGCACTTGTGTGTGGGTGTGTGCTTGTGTAGCTACTCTTTAATTTTGTTCTCACATAATGATTAGATATTAACAATTAATTCAGTAAAATGTATGTTTTTCAATATTTCTCCATGTTATTATGCTTTAAATTAGTTTAATCATGCCCCTATAATGTGTACATTTTAACCTTTGACTATAGGTCTCAATCTTACTTTGGTTCCTGTATTTGAATTTATGCTAATAAAGTCCTACAGCTAAAATAGATTATATAAACTTATCTACATTTTTACTAGTATTCTGGTGTCATTTTAAATTATGTAATGAAATCAAATTTTAACTTGGATTATTGTTATCTGAGTTAAGGATCTAAATTTTTAATTTTCTTATAAATATTACATAATTATTTCTGAACCATATATTGACTAATCTGCCCTTTATATGATATGCATTATAAGAGCTTGGGATTGTTTCATTTGCAAAGATGAATGCTTGAGAAGTAGATATTTAATCATAACATTTCAAAATCTACTGGATAACCTAGAATTGAAAAATAGCCTATAGGTTGAAAAACTCCTGTAATGAAGAAAGGAAATAACTAATATACAGTGACAATATAAATATTATAAGTATTTATTTTATTATCGCCCTGAAACTTGATAATACAAACATGTAATATCTACATATCATCCACATATCAGGTCATAAAAAATCAATACATTCTTCAAAAATTTAGCATAACAGAAAATGCACTCTCTCTCCTTGATGGAATTAAGTTACAAATAAAAGTAAAAATAAGTAGATAAGTAGATGGAAGTACATGTTTAAAAACAAAGAAAAATATTTGTTTTGGATAACATAAAATCTCAATTGACAATTCTAATATTTCCAGAACTTTGCCTGTCAAGTGGTGGAGAGTTTTCCCCGGGAGACATTTGTCAATGTCTAGGGTTATTGTGGGGATGTCAAGACTGGTGGAGGTGTGAAATTTAGAGGTCAAACGAAACACCTAGCATTGCTAGGGCAGCCTCCCTCAACAAAGAATTCTCTGGTCCTAAAGGTAAGTAGCATCAAGGTTGAGAAACCATAATCTAGACAGTAAACACTACATAGCTATTCCAAGTGCTCAGGAAAACACATCAATGCCCTCGAGGGGAAAAGTGTAAACATTTTAATTGCTGTACATGGTGACACAAATCCATGTTGTTAATCTAAGTGGAAGGGGCTGAAGCACAAAACGTAATTCAAAGAGTTTACTTGAGCCAAAATGAGGACAGCTGCCTGGAAGAAACAGACCCAAGTATCCTTGGACATGAACTCCCTTTGGAGCTTTGCAACAAGCAGTTTCTTAAAGGGAAAAAGGGTCCAGAAGTGGGATGATGCAAAGAGGTTTGTCACAAATTCTCATTGGCTTATGGAAATCACATGTATTAGAGACTGGCTATACACTGTTACACTATTATTGGGTGTGGATTGTAGTGTCTACTGTGGCGTTAATGGTTAATTTATAGCTACTGTGGCAACAGCAAGCAGCCTAGATGAACACACAGCTCAAAGAGGAGCAGGACAGAACTACTGTCTCATTTGAATATCTCTCTGGGCCTGATTATTTAAAAGGACTTACATTTCTCACATGAAAGTTATTTTCTTTTCTCAATGTCCATAAATGAGAATAAATAGACATAAAATAGATCTTTTCGAGGATGAAGTAAATGGAATGAAAAACAAAACCCAAGCTGACCAGAAATCATAGAGGGAAGAAAAGGTTATAAATATATGGATTTTTCCAATGTGATTTTAAGCTATTAGGAATCAGTTAAATGTTGGGGGATTTTGTCTGAGTATGGGCTAAAGGAGAATGTCTCTTTTGCCTTCTGAAGTTTCCCTGAAAATCAGTAATAGGAGGCAGATAAATAGTAGAAAAGGCATACAGGTTTCTGCAATGTGTGTACACTGGAGCTCTTAGAACGAAGACCCAGACACACGATGCTTGCAGAAGCTTATCTACCTCATGAAGTTTACAGAAAGAATGGGGTCTTGGATCACAGGGGGGAAAAAAAAAGGTTATGTGAGAAAACGACGCTGGCTAGCAACAGTGGACTTATTACATAGGTGGAACCTCACTGGGAGCAGTCCTCAGAGATAATAGACAGAAAATGTTTCTTTCAGACCTTTGGAGACCTCAGACTCTCAGTTAACCTTTCCTAGATCCAGACAAGGGGGCAGACCTCAGAGAAAGCCTGGCTGCGTCAAGGCAGATTCTCTAAACATGCAAATCTCCCTAAGACAGCTTTGCAGATAAGTTTGCATTTCCAGCCCTTCTCAATACCCATTTTGAAATATATCAAGGAAATATATTTAGGGGTAAAATATATTAGTTTCCTTCATACAGCTATAAAACATACAGGAATAATTTTTGTCAATGTCTAATCCAATATAGCTGTAATTATAAAACCCACCAGATATTGAAGAAAAAATATGTAGAGTACATCACTTACAAATGTTGATACTAAAATGTCAAATAAAATAAAAATAATATCCAACAATATTTGAAACAGTAAGACAAGAAATTGGTAAAAAAAACCCAAATATCCACCTTGGGGATGAAAGTGTGTTTCCAAATTTGGTAATCCAACAATATTAATAATCATATTGATTAGCCCAAATTAAAAATAAATAGGGGATTCTCAGTACATGCTAAAATATATTTGTTAAAGGGCAATATTCATGTATTTAAAGATTTTAAATGCTATAAAGAGTCTGATATTCTATATGCAAACATGTGTATGTCCATTAGAAGAAGAGAGGCCTGATTTTCATGTGTTACTACATAGAGATAGAGAAGCGGATAGATTAATTTGCATATGCATAGAGAAAGCATAAAATAGAAATTTACTATCATATTAAAGGAATTTAAATTAACAATAAAATAATTCAAAGGTAAGATTTTAAATATTTTTAACAGGTACATTATTAATATTAGATAGTATTTATAATAATTGTGAAAATATTCAATGCTAAAATAAGATAGAATGTCTAAACATCAGTATTAAAACTAGTATAAATATTTGCTTGTTTATACAAGGAAAATTCAAGCTCGACCTAAAATTATATAGGAAATAAAATAAAAATTTTAAGGGAGCTCTTTAATAACATAAACATATATATATACACACCCACATATAACATGTATATATGTTATATGGGATAGATATAGATTTAACATGTTATATCTATATTTGTATCTATAACTACAGCTGTATGTATCTACATTTCTATATATTTACTCAGTGATATAAATATAGACTGGAATAAATATAAAGGCACATATGATTCTTGGATAAAAAGGATTTAGTATCACAAAAACAAATTCTTTCCAAATTCACCTATGAATTCACAACAATATACAGTTTCATTAGTATAATTTAAAATTTTTAAATAAATTCCAAGATTCATTTAAATGAATATACATGTATACAAGCAGTCAAGAAAGAAGCAAGAGTGCACTAAACTAACTTGCTATTAAAATACATTTTTAAACTTAGTAACTAAAACTGAGCAGTACTGATTTGGAGTACTGGAATGTAGGTATATGGGATCTCAAAAGCACAGAGCTCAAAGGAGACCCCTGTATACACGAGAGCTTAGGAAGCGCTTTAGAAGGCATTACCAAACCACGGGCAAAGTTACTTTAGTGTCTTAGTCTTACTAGGTTTGAAAAGCCAGAGAACAGACTCAAGGCCACCATATAAGAGCAAAACAAAAGGACAGGGAGAGAATGTGAAGACATTGAAACATTTTACATAAAGTTGTATAAAACATCCTTTAAAGAAAATGTAAAGTTTAGGATATACATCAAAATCAGCAGAGCCACTAAATAAATAAATAGGCATTGTAAAATAGCAAGAGAAAATTTAAATGGATTTCTAAAAAATATTGACACCCATGATTTTTAAAATATGTTTAAGAAATCCCATATTTCACAGGGCAGCCTTTCCCAACACAAATATGTTAGGACATAAAGGTCCTTCTGTTTTTAATTTACTAGTGTTTATAGGGTTACAAATATCTTCTACCCTTGTCTTTTGTCTGAAGGTGCAAAAAATTTTCATAAGCATGTATTTCTGAATGCCGGATGGATTGACATATATAATATGCTGCTAGTATTAAAATATGTGATGGAAAATACATCCAATCTTCTCACTGTTTGCATAAATTCTAGGTTTCTCCTATTTACCTCAAGCACGTATGGAGCCAATTCTTACCTTTTAATATTGCCATGGCATTCACATTGAACATAAGTCGAACTCTCTCATATGGTAGCTGGGTTCAGATTCCCTTGACAATTTCCAGTTCTAACCCTCACAGTTTCTCAGTATGGCTGGGCCAGAAATTCACCCTACACAGTTGCCTCCTCCTGGTGAATACCCGCTACAGAACCGCTGGATACAACCTACCTGACTCACCCCACAGACCTCACAGCGCACATGGACAGCCCCCACACGCCACAGTGACCTGCTCAGTTGCAGCGGGAGCCAAGAAATGTGCCTGCTGGCACTCACCCCACCGACTAGAGCCCCGTGGAAAACTTATTTGGGTAATGTTCTGAGCCCTATAAAGGCTGGAGTCCCACAGACCCCTTTTCTCTCTCCTGCTCCCCACTCCTCTTCCCCATTTTGTTCAGCCCTATGAGGTGTGCTACTGTATTAGTCCATTTTCACACCGCCGGTAAAGACATGCCCAAGACTGGGTAATTTCCAGAAGAAAGAAGTTTAATAGATGCACAGTTCTACATGGCTGGGTAGGCCTCACAATCATGGCACAAGGTGAAAGGCACGTCTCACATGGCAGCAGACAAGACAAGAGAGCTTGTGCAGGGAAACTCCCCTTTATGAAAGCAACAGATCTTGTGAGACTTATTCACTATCAGAAAAACAGCATGGGAAAGACCTGCCCCCTTGATTCAATTACCTCCCACCTGTTCCCTTCCACAACATGTGGGAATTCAAGATGAGATTTGGCTGGGGACACAGCTAAACCCTCTTCTCAGCTACCCTCCTCTCTCTGGATCTGTGAGTAATAAACCTACTTCTGTGATTTCCCATGTTTGGTCCTGTGGCCTCCATGTGTCTGAGCTGAGCTACACTGGAACCTAACTCTCCTCCTGGCCAGGGTCTCTGAGAGTGGCTCTTGTCAGAAATACACAGGACACAGGTCAGGCAACAGTCACCAGGCATCTCCTAGTCTCAACAGATGTTCTGTGAGAGGGAGGCCTGGTCGTGGGATGCACACCTGGCCACTGCTGGGGTAAGGAAGTGTCCTGTGAAAGGCACATGTTAAGCATCCACAACCCCCTGCCCAGAACCCAAGAAAGGCAGGGCTCCAATTGACAGTCAGTCTCCAGAGACAAACCTCAAGCCCTAACTGGAGGAAAAGAAAACAATGTAAAAAGTTGAATTTATCTTACTATTTCAATGATCTAGTAAAGACATTCTATGCCTGTACACCACATATTTTCTTCGATTGTGGATATATTTTAGATCGAATTTTATGTCAGGCTTTCACTTTAGCCTGGTCCCTACCTCAAGCATAAGGTAAAGATTTTCCATGGGTTCTTTTCTGGTACTACTACCTGCCAGTGTGCGGTCATGTCCTAGTCTATCTTGAGGGAACCCCCCTATTCATTATTGTCAGAGTGAGACTGTTAAGTCTTGATTTCCCTGGACAACTTCACTGCATGACTTTTAATATGATTTTTTAATATACCCTTTACTGGACAATAAATTATATAGTTATCTGAGTAAGAGATATGGTCAGGAAGAGGCATTGCCTCATTCAGCTTTTCACTTTGGTGAACTCGCATATGTTCTCCTCACCCGCCAGTCACCTCTAAACCGTATTGCTCCAAGACAACAAACAGAACTCGAGTGTGTATCTTCCACCACTGGATTTGTGTTTGCTCCATAAAGCTTCATGCTTAATAGGGTTTCTGTTAGCATTTTCTCTATTTATTTTCCCATAAAATATCACAGGCCTTCTTCATATGGAATTATGGGTGATTTCCTTCTATCTGCATCATATCAAGTTGAGGTTCACGTTGATGGAAAGTAAAACATACATTTAAAATATCAGTAGTGATGTTTTCCCCTCCTTTTTAGCACATGTGCTTGTGATACAAGCACATTCTAATACAATTCCAGTCTCATGCTTTGATCATTCCTAAGATGAAAATAACATTTTTAGATAAAATATCTGAGTTTTATGAGGCCTTTAGTATATGATGTGATAGAATATCAGAAGACCATACTTTTTTCTAGTTTTCCGTGCAATTCTATCGTTTCATCTTTACTCCTACCAGAGTAATTTTCCAAAATAGATATCTTGTCATTCTTCCTGTTGTTATCAGTAAATAAGTGAAACCAAAAGCTAGATTATATAATTTATCTAGAACAAGAAAGTAGAATTGAATCTATATTCATTAATGAGACTAACCAGTCAATTACACAGAAAGGCATTTTACATTTTGAAGATCATATGGAATCATTGTCAGATATATTATTATTTATGTCTGTATGGACATCACCTGTGCATATTTATGTAGAAATCAATGAGAGTTGATTTTTATTTTTATTATATATATTTTTCGAGATAGGGTCTTGCTTTGTTGCCCAGGCTGGAGTGCAGTGGTGCAATCACTGCTCACTGCAGCCTCAACCTCCCAAGCTCAAGCAATCCTTCCACCTTGACCTCCCAAATAGCTGGGACAACAGGTGCACATCACCATGCCCATCTTTTTTTTTTTTTTTAACTTTTGATAGAGACTAGATCTTGCTAAGTTGCCCAGGTTGCTCTTGAACTCCTGGGCTCAAAGAATCCTCTCATTTCAGCCTCTTCAACTGCTGGTATTACAAGCATGAGCCACCATATGGGCTGGAAGCTGATTTTTAAAATACTGAGACCATATAGATGACAGCACCTGAAAAATAGACAACACCAAGCTTTATGTTAAAAGGTGTGAGGGTATCAATGTTGTTGTGGCTATTGGGGAGGAAAACATTAGTAAAACCAGTGAGTTAAAGCTGTTGCTTTAAACTTTGGCTTTAATTTAACAAATGTTCTCTGGGGTGACAGTATGTATGTAACCATGCTATGCCCATTCACAGATGCAGTAGAGGGAAGAATTTCTCAAAGACAACTGTTCTAAGATTGAAATTAAACCGTACTGGGTTTGAAAAGAGAAAGTCTAGGAATTACCAAATATTTTAGATATCAGATTAAAGAGATTGCGAGGTATGCGATGATAATCAGCAATGGTTGTTCACATAATATATCAAATCAGTATTTGAATTAGATTTTCAATTACAAGGACAAATGGATCAAGTCTTGACTCTTTAGTAGATAAATCTTATTAGGCTGAGATGTGTTTTTGCCTGTTTTTCCACAAGGAGATTACAAATTTGCAAACCTCAGCTGCTCTCATTTTATGCTCTCAGCAAGCCAAAAGCTGAAGTTCATCAATCGATGTGTCTACGTGTCCACTAGTTATATACCATTTTGTAGTTTAAGCTATCTTTCCAACTTCCTAAATCATCACCTTCATTTGATCTTGTTTTTTTCACTATCACTTATTGACCATATAAAGAATATAAATAAGTTCTTATTTTGTTATTGTTCATTTTAGTCTAATTTCATCAAAATATCATAATTTTTTATTTCATTTTAATTTTAAAGATTAAATGAAACCTGCATAGAAGTGAGTGTAAGATTTGCATTTGCATTATTTTGGCATCAATTTGCTATCCTCCCTCATACACATAGAGATCATTTCCATGTACGTGATTTCAAACATCCAAGTGCAGTATTAAAAGCAGTTGTAAATTATGGTTCTGATTTTCATGATACAATTACTATATAAACTTCCTCTTGCTGCTGTAACCAATTAACACAAACTTCATATCTTACAATAAAGTGATTGTTAATCCTACAGTTCTGGAGTTCAGAAGACTTAAATGAGACTCACAGGGCTAACATCAAGTTTTGGGCAGGGCTGCAGTCTTTCTGAGGGATACGTGGCAGAATCTATGTACTTGATTTTTTTCAGCATCCAGAGGCCACCTTTATTCCTTGGAACATGACCTCATTCTTATATCCTATTTTTTTTTTTTTTTAAGATGGAGTCTCCTTCTGTTGCCCAGGCTGGAGTGCAGTGGCATGATCTCAGCTCACTGCAACCTCTGCCTCCCGGGTTCAAGCGATTCTCCTGCCTCAGCTTCCTGAGTAGCTTTGACTACAGGCACGTGCCACCATGCCCAGTTAATTTTTTGTATTTTTAGTAGGGATGGGTTTTCACCATGTTAGTCAGGATGGTCTCGATCTCCTGACTTCGTCATCCACCCACCCCAGCCTCCCAAAGTGCTGGGATTAGGCGTGAGCCACCGCGCTGGGTCCTCATTCTTGTATCTTAAAAGTCAGTGATGTTGAGTAATTTCGCATGCCACCACCTCTATGGTTGCCTTTCTTCTGCTTTCTTCTTTCACTTATAAGGAAGTTTGTGATTTCATTGATCCCACTCATTTAAGATAATCTCTCCATCATTTTATCGCAACCTTAATTTCACTTGAAATCTAATTTCCCACTGCCACGCAACCTAACATATTTGTATGTTAGACTCTGGGAATTAGGACATGAACATTTTTGGGAGGCCATTCTTTTGTCTACAGCAGACATAATCTATTTACCTGCAGATTAAAGTGTTCTTTATTTTTCCGCCTCCCTCTCTTAATTTTTTTTAAATAATGTGAATTGTAGTAAAGAGAAAGAAAGAAAAAAGAAGGAAGGAAGGAAAGAAAGAAAGAAGAAAGAAACGGAGGAAATGAGAGAAGGAAGGAAGGGAGGGAAGGAGGGAGGGAGGGAGAAAGGCAGAAAGCGAGAAAAAAGAAAGCAAGAACACAAGAAAGAAGGAAAGAAAGAAAGGAGGAAGGGAGGAAGGAAAGGAGGAAGAGAGAATGGTAAAAGGGAGGAGTGCAGAGAAACAAAGAAAATAAAGAGGAGAAGGAAGGAAGGAAGGAAGGAAGGACGGTAAAAGGAGGAAAGGAAGGGAGGGAGGAAGGAAGAAAAGGAGGGAGGACGGAAGGGAGAAAAAAGGAAACAAAGCAAGAAATTGAGAAAGAAAGAAGAAAAGAAAAGAAGGGAGGGAGAAAGGAAGGGAGGGAGGAGGGAAGGAAGAAAAAGAGGAAAGAAGGAAGGAAGGAGAATACAAGAAAGAAAAGAGAGAAAGGAAAAGATAAAAGAAAAGAAAAGGAAGAGGAAATGAAGAAAGTAAGGAAGAAGGCAAGGGAAGGGAATAGAAGAGAAAGGAAGATGGAAAGAAGGAAGGAAGAACGCAAATATTAGAAATTCTGGGTTTGTTAGAGAATATGCCATACTGTATTTTTTTCACTTGAAAGGAAAGAGTATCTGCCATTGCAGATTGGATGTCTTGTTGGTGATATTGTTGTTCTTATCTTCCACATGATTACTGAGTTTGTGCCTAGTCTGTCCATTACTAAGACAAAAGTGTTGAAGTCTGCAAATCTAATTTTGGATTTTTCTAGTTCACCTTTGATTTCTTTCATGTTTTTCCTCATGTATTTGGAGGTTCTGTTGTTAGCTGCATACCCTAATTAGTAGGATGTTTACATCTCCTTGAGAATTGATTATTCTATTATCTATTATCTCTCATCTCTGATACTATTTCTTGTTCTGAACTCTGTTGTGTCTAATATCAATGTGGTCCTTCCCACAGCTTTATTTTAGTGTTTCCATGATATGGCTTTCTCCATATCTTGAAGATAACCTATTTATATCTCTATATATTTGGAGCAAGATATAAAATTTAGAGTTGATTTTTTAAAGATTTTTCAAGATGTAATTCTTATTTGTTTTTGTTCTATTTGACATTCTCTGAGTTTCCTATATCTGAAGTTTGATTTTCTGTCACTTCTTTTAGAATACTTTTGGCAGTTATTTTGAAAAATATTTCTTTGGCTCCATTATTTTTTTCCTCTTTTCTTTTTGGGATTTCAATTATAACTAGAGTAGGTAATTTCATCTCAGTCTTATGCAGGTACTTTTTCTCAGGGTCTCAGGAATGTAGCCTTCTCAGACTTCTGTTATTTTCCTGGCTGTATTGGTGAGCTCAGTGATATTCCTCCTTCACCTTCAAGAGCAGTTTGGTTTTGTTTTTCCTGTTTTCATACTCCCAGCATCAGGAGTATTCTAAGCGTGGCAGTTTTTGTTGCCTTCCCCTGCATATTAAGTGGAATATCTTGGTCTATTTGGACTCTTATAACAAAATAACATAAACCGGGTGACTAAAAAACAACAGATATTTCTCTTTTCACACTTCTTGAGGCTGTAAGATCTCAGGTCAAGATGCTCACAAATTCAGTGTTGATGAGAGCCCATTTCATGGTTCATAGATGGTGCCTTCTTTCTATGTCCTCACATAGTGGAAGGCACAGAACTCCACTGAGCTTCTTTTATAAAGGCACTAATCCCATTCATAAGGGCTCGGCCCCCAAGACCTGGTCACCTCCCAAGTGTTCTGCTCCCCCTGATCTGTATCATAAACAGACTCTCTTGGATTCCTTACCAATTGCTTGAGAGATCGCAGTGGGTTTGTGGGGAAAAAGTTTTCAAGATGATGGATCTTTCCCAACTTCTGCAGCTGTCAGCGGTCTCCCAATCTTACCAGCCCCACTTTGTCTTTCGGAATTTATTGATTATTCCAGCTTTACTTGTCATAGTGGTGTCTATTTGCATCCGTCCTATGTAAGTGCATCTGTCCTCTTTCTCCTTGCAGGTGCTTGTTTTCCCTCACATTTTGACTCAGTTCTTGGCAACCTGGTTGCTATAAAAATAAACTCATGACTTTGAAGTTAGTTGGGTTCTTTCATTGTTGTAAGGTTAGGAGCCCTATTCAATCCCAGCTCTCCAAAACCCAGAATTTTTGGGGGGTTGAAATTTTAGGCTTTCTCTTTGAATTGTAGTTTTATCCTATTTCAGTTACAATTTTCATTTTCATAATGATTAATGACGCTAAGCTTTTTTTGTGTAGTTGACTCTAACTTTGGATTTTTTTCCCAAATCCCTTTTCACTTCTTTTCTTTATGGTTTTAGAAAATGTAATTTACATAATTGCAGCTTGATTTTTTACTCAGTTAATGGCATGCTTAATGGAGAGAAAAAATATTAACTATATTTCCCCTTTAATTACTGTGCTTTTTTCTTTTTTAAGGAAATATTTCATTATGTTAAATTTTAGTGTTATTCTATTTAGCTATTCCTTAAATATTATAGTATTTTGGATTTCACATATAAATTTGTTACACATCTTGAGTTTATTATGTATAGAGTAAGGCTGTTTTCTCTTTTTTTAAGGTAAAAATCACATAATATAAAATTAATAACTTAAGCATTTTAAAGCATACAACGCAGTTGCTTTTAGTATATTCACAATGTTGCAGGACAATTTCATCATGTCCCTTCTAAAAACCCATTATGCATAAAGTTGTTACACCCTATTCTGCTTCCCTGAGCCCTAATGAACACTAATCTGATTTATATCCCAATTGACTTGCCAATTCCTGATGTTTCACGTGAATAAAATCAAGTAATATTTGTCCTTTTGTGCACTTAACATAATGCTTTCAAATTTCACCCATATTATACCATGTATAAGTACTTCATTCTTTGTTACAGCTGAAAATTGGGTGTCCATTTATGAGTCAACAAGCATATGGATTGTTTCCACTTTTTGACTGTATGAATATTACTGCTGTAAATATTCATGCACATGTTTATTTTTTGAGCACCTATGTTTTGTAAGATTAACAGCTGACTTAAGAGAAACAATGGAAGGCAAGAGGCAGTAGAATAATATATTCAAAAGATGCAAAGAAAAAAAACTGTCAGCCACCAATTCCTTATCCAGCAATTAGTTTTCAAAAATGAAGATAACACAAAGACTTACCCAGAGAAACAGAAATATTAACTGAAGTTATTGCTGGTAGACCTACCAAACAAACAAAAAAAGAAAAAACACCAAAATAAATTCCTAAGGCTAAAAGCAAGTTGCACAAGACAGTCATTTGAATCCACTTTTTTTAAAAAGCACTGGTATAGGTAAAATTAACATTATAAAAGACAGTAGAAATGCATGTTTTCTGTTTATCATAAATTGTTTATAAAATAATATGTGTATAATGGCCGGGCACGATGGCTCACACCTGTAATCTCAGCATTTCGGGAGGCTGAGGCGGGCATATTACGAGGCCAGGAGATTGAGAGCATCCTGGCTAACATAAGGAAACCCCGTCTCTACTAAAAATACAAAAAATTATTCGGGCGTGATGGCGGGCGCCTGTAGTCCCAGCTACTCGGGAGGCTGAGGCAGGAGAATGGCATGAAGCCAGGAGATGGAGCTTGCAGTGAGCGGAGACTGTGCCAATGCACTCCAGTCTGGGCAACAGAGGGAGACTCCGTCTCAATGATAATAATAATAATAATATATGCATAATGTATTGCTGAGTATTTGACATGCAGAAATGTAATATGTCTATAACATATTTTCCAGTAACATCAAAAAGGAGGTAGTTGGAAGAAAAATGTATCATGATAAGGTAATCACTCTAGATGGTAAAGTAATAATTACTAAAATATATTGTTGGCTTTGTAACTTTAATAGATGTAATGTGTAAAGTGATAATACTTTAAAACGGAGGAAATAAAAGAGATTTGTATAAGAATGATGTTTCTATGTGTTACTGAAATTTTACTAGTATAAGTTGGAAGATGATTTGAATAATTAATTTTCCATATACCTGTATGGTAAACTTACTACAACAACAAAAATTCTCAAAAATATATAGTAAAATAATTCATTAGTAATCTAAAGTTCCCTATTTTAGAAAATATTCATTCATTGCAAAATAAAGCAATAAAGATAAATATTTGAGAAATATACAAAACAAACGGTAAAATGGCAGACATAAACAGAATTATACCAATTATAATATTAAATGTGAACAGATTAAAATCCAATCAAGAGGCAGAGATTGTCAGACTGGATTAAAACAAGTGATCCCAATATACGCTGAGATGCAAGGATACTGATGGGTTGAAAGTAAAAAGACGACAAAAAAATCATGCAAAGGGCAATCATAAGAACACTGAACTCATTATACTCATAACACACAATATAGACTATTAAAAATGTGAATAGGATTTTAAAAATGTATACTGTAGTAAGAAGGGTGTCAACGCTTTAGGAAGACATAGCTATTACAATCATGTATGCACAGATATGAGCTAAATTGTTTCCTCTATATAGATGCTGAAATCCTAACCACTGAATATGACCTCATGAGGAAATAGGTTCTTTGCAGGTGATCAAGTTAAGATAAAATCAGATGAGCCTGAATTCAATATGACTGATGTCCTTATAAAAAGAAGAAATTTGAGTAGAGGGAGACATACACACAGGGAGAGTACCATGTGATTATGAGGGCAGAGATTAGCCAAGGAATGCCAAAGACTGCCACTAAGCCACCAGAAGCTAGACACAAGGCATAGAACAGACTTTCTCTCATAGCCCTTGAAGGGACCATCCCTGCTGACACCTCAAGCTCAGATTTCTAGCTTCCAGGACTATAAGACTATAAATGTATGTTGTTCAAGGCACCCAGTTTGTGTTAGTTGGTTATGGGAGCCCTAGAAAACTAATACATGAACTAACAACAAAGCATAATAACATGAAGCAAAAATTGACAAAAGAGGAGCATCAGCAAAACAGCAGTGGAGACAGCTGCAATCTTTCATTTCCCCACAGAAACATCACACAACTAAGAGAAACTGTCCGAATAAACTTTGCCAAAACTCTGGAAAATGGTCAAAAGATTACAACAACCGAGTGAAAGCAGACTCAAGAAAAAGACAACTGGAAAACTTTATGACATTTTTAACTTGGCTTTGCCCCAGCAAATTGGCAGTTTTGAAGTGTCAGAAGCCCATGTTCCCAGTGAGGAACCCTGGTCCGTGGTCCAAAGGAACAAGAGAAGATCTTACCCGCAAATTATTATGTGTCTGTTCTGACTGGTCTGGGGGATACCTAAAGGACTCATGAAAGGCTTTTTTTTTTTCTGTGTTGCTAGAATACAGAACAGATAAGGAATGGACATTATCAAGAAACTCTGCAAGGAGACCTAACAAACCACGGATGCTTAGGGCAAAAATTAGAGTTTACACATATAGTAGATCACCCTCAGCACAGGAAGAAAAGTTGGAGAAGAGTATTTGGAAAACTAAGACATTCAAAATCATTCACGTACATGGGAGAGTCTAGAAAGTCACATGTATGCATAGGTTAAGCCACATGCTGACAAATGTCATAAGAAGACCCTACACTTTTACCTTGGCCGATCCCTCCCCTCAGTGCAAGCTCTGTGCAAGAGTGAACTTGAACTTCACTCAGTGCAAGAGTGAACACACACTTTGTGCCGGCTTTAAAGAACCCAGCACAAAGCCAGTCTGCATGGCCTAGAGACATATTTTGCTGGATAATGATTACTTGTTTTTCTTTGTTTTTGTTGTATTTGCCTGTTTGCTTAATTCTTGACATACAAGAAAATCACTGTCAAAACATTAGCTTAACATTTGTTAAGGAAACGAAAAGACTTCGGTGACCACACCTTATAAAGCGAACAGTTTTGTACATCACTTTGGAAAATTTCACTAAAAATAAAAACCTTGAGAATATAATAAGTAAATAAAATTTAAAACCACAAAACATTAGTGTGTTTGTGGGGGGGGTCTGATTTACAGAGTAACCACATAGTAATTATAATTATTATAATGTCCAGTTTTCAAAAAAAGTTACAAGGCATACAAAGAACGGGAAAGTATGGCTCATTCAAAGGAACAAAACAAACTGACAGAAAATATCTCTAAGGAAACCCAGACTTCAAACTTACTAGAGAAAGACTTTAAAACAACTCTCTTCATTATACTCAAATGTCAAAAGGAAAACATAAACAAAAAAATAAAGGAATCAGAAAAAATATTAAAAAGCAGGAATATCAACAAAGAGATAACAGAAATTCTGGAGTGGAAAACTACAATGATAATAATTCAAAAATCACCAGAGGGATTTCAGAGTATATTTGCACACACACAAGAAGTCATGAACTTGAAGATAAGAAAATGGAAAATACTGACTCTGAGAAACAGAAAGAATATCAAATAAAAAATGAGCAGAGACTAAGGAATCTGTGGGACATCATCAAATAGACCAACATTCATATTCTAGAAGGATAAATTATGTTGTTGAAAACTTTAGCATTCTTTCTTTTCACCTTTCTTTCTTCCTCCCTCCCCCTCCTACACCTTTTTACTTTTCTTCCTCTTCCTTTCTCTTCTTCTCTCCTTCATTATCCCTTTCGCTCTGTTTCTCTTTCTCCCTTTCTTTTGTCTTTTCTTTCAATTTTCTCAATTACTAAGAGATGTTTAAATACCCTTACCATGTTAGTAGATATGGTTATTTCTCCCTTTAGTTCTCTTTTGAAATTTATAGTCACTCTAAGTAAAGAGATAACCCAAACATAAGCGTCACAAACAGGCTTGCATACCATTCTTAATTTGGTCCTGTAATTCTTCATTGCTGTATTAACTTTCTGATGCTTTTAAGGATCTTTTATAACAAATTGTTTAGTTTTCTCCAACGGAATGTTTCATCTGAGTTATCTAATTCATATTGTAAGTATATAGGGAGTTTAATATAAAATTATTAAACTAATATTTGTGAAAGAATGTATTTGTGCATTTAACAAATATGTTAATCCTCAAACAGTTATTGGGCAGCTGAACATACAGCAATAAAAACAACATAATTTTTATGTGTACAATATTTATGGAATAAATTACTGGAACCAATAAATACTTTAGTTAATAACATGACCAAGAACAGAAATTGTATACACTATAGAGCATAGTAATGGAATAATGAGTGATTAAAGTTATTAATATTAGGTAGAAAATGAAGGGTATCTTTGAGAGCAGAACTCAAGGAAGCAAGCAATTCGCCTTATGAAAAAAAGAGTTACCTGTGGATAAAGGAGAAACTGAAAAATTTACAAGTCAAGACTTTTTGAGCAAAAACAAAAATATGACTATTAGTCACCAATTCAGTACAGTGGAAAAAAAAGTTGAAGAGATATCTTGGAAGTAAACCATGCTGTGGAAGAGCATGTAGGGTTTTGATAATCATGGGATGATTCTGAATTACTTTTAAATGCGATAGGAATATATGAGATAATTTCACCAGAGAATAACATGACTGTGTTTGCATTTCAAAGGGGTGTATCTCGTGCACTGTGAAGAATAAATAGGTTATGTGAGCAAATAAATTGGGAGGCTATTGTAATCCACAGAAAATAGTGACTTCGGTGAGAATGCTATGAGTATGAGTGGTATTAGTGGTGAGAAGTCGTCAGGCCATGGATGTATTTCAGAGGACTGGCCAAGAGAACTGCAGCTAAATTGGAGTGTAGGGAGTGAAATGGAGAACTCAAAGATGACTCGCAGCACTGGAAGGTGACAGCTGTCACTGAAGCATGCTGATGCCTCTTATTAAGAGAGTTACTTGGGAATGGCAAGATCAAACCTTCTCACTTTCAAATTTATGAAAAATATTGTTTTCCGAACGAATGACTTTGGGATTAGAAAGCCATCATTCTAATTGATGGTTCCACGACTACACGGGCTCACACTCCCAAGAGCAAAAGTAAATCATCACAAAGGTGCTTCCTGATAATTCTAGAGAATGGAGAATTACTGTAACATCTTTCTGATTTTAGGAGAGGTAGCAGTTCCCTTTTTAGCCTAAACGCTATTTTTTTTTTAAAGCTCAGCCAAGAGACTCCATTATAATTTTCAAATGTGTGTAACTTAAATTCTCATATGAAATACCACTATGCTTAAATTAGTCAAAACATTTTCCCCATCTACAACTCTATCTTGTCATTGCAATCATTTTCACAAAAGTGACTGCAGCTCACAGACCCTAAAAGGAGAAAATCCAGGGTAGGTTATCTGATCTAGTTAGTTTGGAAGACAGGATCTAGAGATTATTTAATATGAAATAGGTCACCTAAAATGAAGTGTTTACTGAAAACAGCTTGGATCAACCCAGTTTTCTACCACTGAACCATGCATTTGGTTTCAAAAACACAACAACTCTGGGGAATATCGGCTGCTTCCAACTGTGTTGAAGGTGTTAAAGAAAAGAGCATAAAATTATAAATGATCATCTGAGGCCTTTATAGTCTCTGCTCAAGAGACTAGCATCTTCCATTCTTAACGAAACACCCAAATATCTTAATAATTGGGCAAAATCTAACTATCAGAGAGATAATTTTATCTTGAAGATTGTTAAATTATAATGGTGATTCACTACCTTGCCAAGTCTCTGACTCAAAAATTAGATCTTTGTTTAGGAATCAATGGTACTCTGCAACTTGGAAATAGGAAGATTTTAGAAGGCTCAAACACTGACTTTCTTGTGTGCAAAAAAAAAAGACGTATTGAGATAAGACAAGTCTTTCCTTGCAAGGATACCTGTAATGCTCACACACCACCTCCCCTAACGTTAATATAGCTTCCAGGCCACTAACCGGTGTCAGAGAGCAGCCTATGCAACTACAGATTCAAAAGATGTCAAACACAGGGTCAAGCCTAGAATAAGAAGTCTTAGCTAATTAAGTATGCTTTTCCCCCCAAATTCATATTAACAAAAACTTGGATATGTCAGAGAATGCATTCTAAGTTCACTCAACCTAGGAGGGAGAAACATAATTTTAAATTAAGAGCTGAAGCATTCTTGTCCTAACAGAAAGCAAGGAAAACGAAATATCACACCACAGGAGGGATTTCACAAATTAGTGTCAACATCAAAACCTTAAAATAGGCAAGGAAAATGCAGATTCACAATGAACTCTTCTACTTGTTTTGTTCAGAGAAGAGATGGTTCTGAGAGAATGACACTGAATTAACCCCAGCTGGTTTAGTTTGTGCTTTCAATTGCTGCTTCTGATAAACTCCTTTAGCCAGAATAAATTTATGAAGATTTTGGCATGTGGTATTAGAGATGGTTATTAATTTTTCCCTCGTATTTGCATTGTTCAATGTAGTAAATACTAGCTGTATATGGCTACTTCAATTCAAATTAATTACAATGAAATATACTTAAATATTGAATTTTTTAGTCACTCTTGGTTGATTATTGAATATCTTCAGCTAAGATTTCCCATCTAAATACGCTAAGAGGTGGCTTAGTTAACTGGTCGTCCACAAATATTGAAGCTGTTGTTAACTCCTGATACATCCTCTGCAAAGAGAATATTCATGAGCCTCCACCTGAAACCAGCAGCCTACAGATAATTTTATAAATTGGATACAAGTTGGAAATCTATACTCTTTAAGTTTTTGAAACATTAGCTTCCCAGGGAAGAAAATCAAATTCATAAGATACATTAGGACAATTTAACTCAAGATGTTCAAAACTGAAATGACATATTCTACAACATGTGATAAAACCACCCCCTAACAACTTAAAGCAAAACAGGGATTGACCTTAAAGACCTGCCTTTTCCTCATCCCCCAGCCAATCAGTTTTCAAATCTTCCATTTTATTTTGAAAGGTCCTTATTCCCCTAGTCTCTTGTTTCTAGACTTGGCACATATTTGTAACCTCTATCTACTGACTTTCCTCTCTTCAAACAGTATCTATGCCTGCCAAATGTGAACATACAAAAAAACAGAATGTGCCATTCTGATTTAAACTGCTTATTAGTTAATACCCTCAAGATAACATCTGGGTTCTTAGCTGCAATGAGTCAAGCCTACTTACATCTTTTCTTGTCTTCAGCTGCACTTTTCCTATCAATCACACTCCAGCAACGCCAAGCTGTGCGGGCCTTCTACCCCATCTCCACTATTTTGCCCCCACCGCCGCGGCTTTTTTCCACCTTCTCAGCAGCTTTTTGTCGCCACGGCTTTTTACCCCCGCCGCCGCGGCTTTTCGCCCCGGCCGCCGCGACTTTTCGCTCCCCGCCGCTGCAGCTTTTTGCCCCCGCGGCTTTCTTCCCCCGCCGCCGCGGCTTCTTGCGACTTTTTTCCCCAGCTGCCACGGCTTTTTGCCCCCGCCGCGGTGACTTTTGTGGATTTTTGCCTCCGCTCCCGCTGATTTTGCCCCCGCCGACGCGGCTTTTTCCCCCGTCTCAGCGGCTTTCTGCCGCCACGGCTTTCTGTGTCTTTTTGCCCCCGCCGGAATGGCTTATTACCGTCGCAGCTTTTTGCCCCCGCCACCGTGGCTTTTTGCGTTTTCCCCCCCACTGTCGTGGCTTTTTGCCCCCGCCACCATGGCTTTTGCCACTGCAGCTTTTTGCCATCGTGGCTTTTTGCCCCTGCCGCCGCGGCTTTTTGCGGCTTTTTCCCCCCGCAGCCGCGGCTTTTGGCCCCCGCTGCGGCTTTTTACCCCTACCGCCGAGGCTTTTTGCCACCGCGGCGGCTTTCTGTTCCCAGCGCCGTGGCTTTTTGCCCCCACCGCCGCGGTTTTTTACCAGCGCCGCCAAGGCTTTTTGCTGCCACGGCTTTTTGCCGCCGCCGCCGCCGTGTTTTTTCCCCCATCCCCGTGGCTTTTTGCCCCCGCCGCCACAGCTTTTTGTGGAAATCTGCCCCCGCTCACGCTGATTTTGCCCCCGCCGCCTCGGCTTTTTGCCCCCGCGGCTTTTTTACCCCGTCTCAGCGGTTTTTTGCTGCTGTGGCATTTTGCCCCTGCCGTTGTGGCTTTTTGCCCCCCGCTGCCACGGCTTTTTGCCGCCGCGGCTTTTTGCTCCCCGCCGCTGCGGCTTTTGCGCCTTTTTGCCCCTGCCGTCGTGGCTTTTTGCTGCGGCCTTTTGCCCCCGCTGCCCTGGCTTTCGGCCGCCGCGGCTTTTTGTGTCTTTTTGCCCCCGCTGCCACGTCTTTTTGCGGCTTTTTGCCCCCGCCGGTAGGGCTTATTACCGTAGCGGCTTTTTGTCCCCACCACCATGGCTTTTGCCGCTGCGGCTTTTTGCGCCCACCACCGCAGCTTTTTGCCACCGTGGCTTTTGGCCCCCGCCGCCGCGGCTTTTGGCCCCCTCCGCGGCTTTTTGCCAACGTGGCTTTTTGGCCTAGCCGCCCTGGCTTTTTACCCCTGCCGCCGAGGCTTTTTGCCGCCGCGGCTTTTTGCCCCCAGCGCTGTCGCTTTTTGACCGCGCCGCCCAGGCTCTTTGCTGCCGTGTCTTTTTCCCCCACCCCCGCGGCTTTTTCCCCCACCCCCGCGGCTTTTTCCCCCACCCCCGCGGCTTTTTCCCCCCTCCGCCGTGACTTTTTGTGGAATTTTGCCCCCGCTCCCGCTGATTTTGCCCCTGCCGCCGCGGCTTTTTGCCCCCGCCGCCCTGGCTTTTTGCCCCCGCCGCCCTGGCTTTTTGCCCCCGCGGCTTTTTTGCCCCGTCTCAGCGGCTTTTTGCTGCCATGGCATTTTTGCCTCTCGCTGCCGCGACTTTTTGCTCCCGCCGGCGTGGTTTTTTGCCCGCGCTGCTGAGGCTGTTTGCCGCCGTGGCGTTTTGCCCCCGCCGCCGCGGCTTTTTGCTCCCCGCCGCCGCGGCTTTTTGCTCCCCGCCGCCGCGGCTTTTTGCTCCCCGCCGCCGGGGCTTTTTGCCCCCGCTGCCCTGACTTTTTGGTGCCTTGGCTTTTTGCACCCTGCCACCACGGCTTTTTTCTCCCCGCCGCCGGGACTTTTTGACCCCGCGGCCGCAGCTTTTTGCCGCTGCGGCTTTTTGCCCCCACCGCGGAATTGGGGACTGTCAGTGCCCAGGAGGGCAGAGGAGGCCACGGTGATGACCTGTACGCTGTGCCACACAGAAATCAGGTGTTTTCTGTGTTCCCAGTTTTCTTCTTGACATTCACCCTGATGTTAACTTTTGGTAAATTAGCGCCTTGCTGAGGATTTCTTCTCTCTATTCTGCATTTGATAGCATTTGCTTTGGGGCTTATTTTTTTAAACGTGTCCAGCCTCATTTCTATCTGGTTAGATTAAAACAAACTTCTTTCCTTTAACTTGCAAAAGCAGAGATGAACATCTTCATATTGTTAATGTGGACTTCCATTCACAGCTTAGCAATTTTATGGGCAGAAGAGCACAATGGGCTCAACTATCCAGGCTTTAGGAGTTATTTTAAAGAGCAATAGGTACAAGTAAAAGTACATACATAAAGTAGGTATTTAATATGTAATTTTTATTCTCATATGCATGAAAAGGGTGTTCCAAAAAAAGAGAAGTCCATGGTATGTCTTTATGGTTAATCTTACTTTATTTTTTGGTTCATCTACCATGCTTCTTACAAGTTACTTGTTTTTTTTTTCATGAAAAATTTTTTTTAAATGAATTGATTTTACTTTTCATCAGCACAACTGTTGACTAATACCAAAGTTAGCTAGAAGGCTATGATTTTTATATTTATAGAATGGCAGGGGCAGCATTCAGATAATACATCATAGTAACTTGGCATTTATGAAATATTAGTTTTCCATAAACATCAACTCAGGAAGATTTTTTTAATTATAATAACATTTTGAAAACCATCTGGCCATTAAAATGTTACTAAAATATGTATTGGAACTGGTGTTTTAGATGCCAGTCCTTCCTGAAGAGTGTTTTGAGATTTTTTTCAAATACTGCCTCAGTTCTATATAAAATAGTAAAAATTCTGCCTTTTAAAATGACTACTGGATGTAGGTAAGAAGAAGTTAAGGAAATATTACATAAAAATAAATTTGCAAAAGTAATTTACTCTAGGATTATTTACACTTTGGTGAGTGGATCTGGATATTTTGATACTAAGTGAAAGTGGTTCCCCTATAAGGGAATGAATATCTGCAAATAGTAGTTAAAAGAATGTATATTGGCCGGGCACGGTGGCTCATGCCTCACCTCAGGTGATCCACCTGCCTCGGCTTCCCAAAGTGCTGAGATTACACTCATGTTAAGTGTTACTCTAATTATGTCAGTAATTTAAACCTCAAAAGAGATTCATTATGTACACAAAATTAATCTTGTGTAATTAAATTTAAAAGTAAAATTAATGGAAGAAATCAAAAAACACAAGGTGGCTCACACCTGTAATCTCATTGCTTTTGGAAGTCTAGGTGTGAGGATCCCTTGACCTAAGGAGTTTGAGACCAGTCAAGCAACACAGTGGGACCCCATCTCTATAAAAAATTATCCGGGTATGGTGGTGCGTGCCTGTAGTCCTAGCTACTTGAGAGGCTGAGGCAAAAGTATCGCTTGAGCCTAGGAGTTGGAGTCTGCTGTGAGCTATGATCACACCACTGCACTCCTGCCAGAGCAACAGAGGGAGACTTTAAAAAATAAATATATCACAAAACACTTGTGATTCCAAGTCCAGATATATAAACCACAGGAACACTTATATAAACACACGTTATACATACATATAGTATATGTATGATAAAATATACTTGTATGTTCAACTTGGGAAAGGTTGATGATTTTTAGAAACAAACTAATAATTCTATTGCCTTATGCTCGAATGATTTTCAATTTGAAGATGTATTTGGGATCAAATACTTGAGGCTCCATACACAAGACATCTTTTTTTCCCCTCTTCTCAGAATCATTTTTTGGCTGATTATTGGACTACAATTGAGAGATCTAGAACTAAATTCCTGCTTAGTGTTTACTTGTTCAGAGCATAGGCATTGAAATCGTCCTGTTTTGCCTCAGTCTCCACAATAGTACCTACTAACCTCATGACTAGGGGATCGTGTAGCATTTCTCTAAGCCTTGTTTTTCTTAGCTGTGAAGTGGTAAATTTTGAAAGTGCTTTGTTCATAGGATTTCTGTGAAAACTAAACTGGGTAAAGAATGTAAGGCATTTAGCACAGTAAAATAACCTGGATTACAGTAACTTTTCATGGAGTGTTTATTAGTACTTAAACTGTCATTGTCATCAAAATTCTGTTTTTACATATGAACTTAGAAATGTCATTGTAACCTTCTCAACTCATTTGGTCATTTAAAATGGAGAGGTTGAGTTAGGTGTTTCTTAAGTTTCTCTTTAGCGCTGATACTATGAGTCTGAAGTTAAGTAATGCAAAGTTGGTAATTAAATCTTCCCCTCTTGTGATGTAGGAGAAAGGGAGAAAGAAAACTTCTGGGTAACTGGATTCCCTTGCAAGTTTATTAGAATTGTAATTATGTAGCATTTTGAATAAAGCATTCATTCTGGAAATCATTAAGTTTACTTTTCTTAACTCCGTATTTTGTCAACTGTGGAAAAATTGGGATTTAGGAGTAACCTCTGATTTAAAATTCCACCTGTTAATCATTTAAATTGTAGTCTTGTAATTTCCTAACTTTGGTCTTGAAGGCGTTTATCATTCTTATGCGCTATTATACTGTATTATATATTTATGCAACATAAAATGTATAGTTTTAACATTGTACATGTTTACATATGAAAGGTATAGTTTTGAACTTATCATTATTCAATTTGCTAGTTTTGCTTCACTATTCATTTTTGACACATCCATATTAGTACATGCAACTCAAGTTTACTCTTTTCAGCTACTGTATATCATTCAAATGTATGAATAAATAACTTTGCTTTGGTGGACATTTAAGTATTTTCATGTGTCAGTGTGAAAAGTAGTTTCAAAATGAACATTCAAATATACATTGTCATATATAATATTTGTATATATGAAAGTCCTGTGGGTTATATATCTGAAATCAAAATTACAAGTGTTTTGTAACTTCTATAATTAATTTTACTCTCAATTTTAAGTAAACAAGATTAGTTTTTGCACATGATGAATCTCTTTATTCAGTTAATTACTGCCATAATTAGAATACCACTTAAAACTTGAGAATATTTTCAAGGGTATTTATTGCTAAACTTACATAAATGTGTTGAAAAGTCCTTTTGTATATACGTAGAGATTACATGGTATGTTAAATTCATCAATTTGCCTAAATATCAAGTTATACTTAAGTAGTGTCCATACACAATTTTTTTGCTTGACTGAACTCCAATATGTATATTGGGAGTACTTTTTAACATTCATAAGTTAAATGGCCTGTTTTGGAAAATGATATTAAAAATGTAATTCAGATGAATGCTTAGAATAAAGATTAAAGATGAATGAGCTTTCATATTAATCATCAATATGACAATCCTAAAGGGAAACATGATTTTCAAATGTACCTCCTTGTAAGCAGGATAATTCAGAAATGCACAGTGCATATTAGATATGGGATTTGAGTCGTAGTACATTTCTCTAAGAATGTAATTTATTGTACTTTCACATCCACCCCACTGAATATGCAGAGTTTAAGATGCAATGGCCAGAAGACATGAAAGTGTCACTAGAAGGATGTGGACATGGGCTCCGGGACTGTTGATGATGACTGTGGTCTTTTGGGGTCATCAGGGGAATGGACAAGGCCAAGGTAAGTGCAAGGATGTTCTAATTCTTTGAGAGTTGGGTGCAAATTTCACTTTATGATGAAATTATGTGAGTCTTTGGTTTGACGTTTAAGCAATATGTTGTAATCTTCTGCCAGGTTTTTGTTACAGGGTATTGTAATGCCTCTGCACCAGTTAAATTGGAATAGAATTAGGTGTGAGTAAATGCATCAAAATTGAAGCCATCTTTCTGAAATTGGCTTTTTTCTGTTGGAATTGATTATATAGATATAGATATAGATATAGATATATGAGGTATTATGAGGCTGTGTGTGTGTGTGTGTGTGTGTGTGTGTGTGTGTGTGTGTTCTGGGTGGGTGGGTATGCATGTGAGTTTGTGTGTGTGGTATTTTACAAGAACACGTAGCATATAAAGTTGTGATTTTGAATAAAAGTTTTTGGATGTTTGTTTCTTTTCTTTAGGGTTTTTATGTTTTACATTTTAAAATTTCAAGAACCTATTCTTAAAGGATGTGATGTTCTCTAGAAAGTAAATGAAAAAACGTGATGGTTCTCATTCTTCTGCCAAGTGTATTTAGGGGAAATTAATGATAGAGTGGAGCTGCAAGGTTGTGGCATCCTAAAATGTCTGTTGGAGAGTAGAAAAGGGCCATAGATTTTGTAATAAGGTTTTCAATACTGATTTGATCAATAGCTGTATGGGGTGGTTTGTGCCAAATCTAGTATCTGTGAATGTATTTTGTGATAAGTATTGTATTATTTTGGGAGGTGTGTTGCCTGCTCAGATACAAACTGCAATTCTGTATTTTATGTGATAAAACTTCCTGACACCCCTAAAATTTTCTTTTCCTTTTGGGGCAAGTATATTTGGCATTGATTTTCTGCATTTTCAAGGCTTGAAATGAAATCTGTGAGCAGGAAATTTACAGAGTTTATTTCAAGGGATAGGTATATTTCTCCAGATAAAATTGAAAGTGTACAGTGTTATTGTATAATTGTGATGAAGTTGAGCTTTGCTAGTTTGAAGTATCTAATAAAATTTAACACTTTTTAAAAGATCCTTCAAAAAGAGCAGTTTTCTTGCCATATGTAATATTGTTCAATGAATTTTTGAAATGAAATAGATATTTTTCAAAACCACAAATGCATGTGTGCCTTTGTATATGAATAGTTGTATATACATGTAAGCAGATAATACATTTTGTTAATTAAGATCAGCTTTGATTTTAATTTTTCTTTCATGCCATTCAGAATTTATATTAGCATTTATAGAATTCTCATTTTTCTTTTTTGTGATAAAACTAATGTAAAATATATTTAATACACATAGTAGTTTTTTCACCAAAGGTCTAAAACAAGAATATGTAGACAGTAGCTACGTTGGATTTCTGTGGCTATAGAGTTGTTTATTTCTCTGGTAATGTGTAGAGTTACTAAAATGCAGCATGACAACTGTTTCTCTGTAATAGTGATCCAACATGACATGTAGTATTACACAGGGTTGCTAAAACAAGAATATGTAGACAGTAGCTACGTTGGGTTTCTGTGGCTACAAGAGTTGTTCATTTCTCTGGTAATGTGTAGAGTTACTAAAATGCAGCATGACAACTGTTTCTCTGTAATAGTGATCCAACATGACGTGTATTACACAGGGTTGCTAAAACCTTCCTCTGACCATCATTTCCAGTAATTGTGGCTTGTTTTAGATGAGGAATAGGTTATTAGATATTTAAAATATTTGAGAAAAATAGGTATCTTCTCTCTTATTTACCCAAACCCTTTTGTTTACTCAGTATTGATTGCTCAAATATTCTATCCTTCACTGGGGACCATCTTTTATTAAAAAATGGCCTGAAATCAATTCCAAGTCTAGCTGCAGTGAAGCTTCTAGTGGGAAATGCAAGTTAAGTAATTTGTTTTCTTTCTAAAAGGATAAATTAAAATAGACAATTATTCAAAGAACAAAACAACTTAATAGAAAACATAGTGGAATGCTTTGATATTATGATTCAGGGAATTTGCTTCCTTTGTGGTAGCTAGATTGAGTGAAGGAGATTGCTTAGGTATAATGAGCAAATCTTGTAATTGCAAGTATAACCCAAGCTGCATATCATCATTTAGATCAATAAGCCTCATTAAATATTAAATATTACCTTTTAACTTTTATGCAATTAAGCAGAATTAAAAAATAAAAGTTTTAAAAATTAAAGTTTTTATTACTAAGTATCTTTTAAAATACAAATCTCATAGCTCATTATTATTGTCAAGAAAAGAGTACGTGAAAATTTATAACTAAGGTTTTCTCTCTATTAAGTTTACAGTCTTGCATTAAATATTGGTTATTGGAACCCACAATGTCGAAGATTATGATTAAGTATCAATGAAGTATGACTCTTGCAGCAAATATGCATGCAAATGTTATAAGATTATTTTCACATTATTTCACATAATTTCTTAAGCATAATAGTTTAAGTAAATTATACTTTCTACACAAGCTCTTCATATTTATGAATAGACTATGTTCTAAATGTTTAAGTCATTGGGAAATCCCAATGTTCCTTCCTAGAGAAACCATGTGAGAAATTGTAGCTAAGTTAAAAAAAATGGAAGACAAAAATCAATTTAACGAGGAATGTAGATTAATATCATAGTATTGTCTCAATTGTGTGCAACCACTACTTATAAAAAATGGTATAAGAAATGCAGTCTCAAATCTGAATTCTAAATAACAATGTAGGGCCATTATCCCTCTGGGACCCTTAGGGTCAAAATAAGAAAAGGTTTGAATGGTGGGTTGGAAGTAAGTCAATGATCCTTGTCAATTTTTTGTATCTGTCAAGAAAAGCATCTGCTTGAGGACATCCATTTTCCTACTTCTGAGTTACAGAATAATAAGTGCCTATCCTGAATGTAACATTCCCTGACATGGACTCTGTGTCTATGCTGCTTAGGTGGTTTGTGCATGAGAAAGTGTTTAACATCTGAAAATGGAGACAATCCTTAGAGAAAGATATATATGAATTTTAAAAGGAAATATATCTACGATGGAAATAAAACAAATAGTCTAAATATCTAGCTGTATTTTGTCTTTTTGGTAACTATTACAATATATACATTTTCAAACAACTAAGTTCAGCACTGACTTCGGGAGAATCTAGATAAAAGTGAACTGACATATAATAAGCATGGGTGTAATTAATAGCACAGCAGGCAAAACCATGGGGGTGTTTCCTGAGAAAGAGGGACTATAGAGAGGCACCAGATAACCCAGCGCATTTACAGGATTCTGGGGAGTGTCAGGAGCAGTTATTATATTCAGAACTGAGAACTTATTTCTAACTCAGCAACCCATATTTCTGACTGAAGTGCAGTGGTGCAATCATAGCTCATCACAGCCCCGAACTCCTAGGTTCATATGGTCCTCTCATCTCAGCCTCCTGATAGGTATGACCACAGGTGTGCACTACTATGCCCAGCTAGTTTATTTTATATTTTGTTTTCATTTCATTTGTAAAGACTGGGTCTTGCTATGTTGCCCAGGCAGGTCACGAACTCCTATCTTCAAGCAGTCCTCTAACCTAGGCCTCCCTAAGTACTGAGATTATAGGCATGAACCATTGCATCTGGCTCAAAAATATTTCTGTCTTAATGGCTTTAACAAAGAAGTGCCATTTTGGGGACATATACAATGGTGTGCTGTTTGGGAGTGACATAAAAATAATTATAAGAATGGAATGAATACGTCAGTATGTTTTCAAAAGCAAGTTAGCCCAAGTTTTTAAACAAGCATAATTTTAGAGTTTTTGTAACTAACTTAGGGTCTAAATGTAGCACAAATTTTAAACATTATCATGAATACACAGAAAATTTTAATCAATTTGGTTTCCACGATGAATTTACATGCTTAAATTCCTAATTTCAATTTGCTGCTAGATATGAGAAAGTTTGAAATTTTGAAGAAGGAAGTGTTACTTACAAATGTAGCAAACTTAAATTTTGAGGACAATTTAACTTCCATTTTTATGAACAGATTTTGGGTCAGCTATTAAGCATTCAAAAAATAAAATCTGATAATAACTGGCAATTCTAATTTTCAGTTTTATTGATCTTCACCATGAAATAATATTTAAGTTAAGGGGCAAAATTTTGGAAAAGCAGATCACTTTGTTGTCCTATTTAGCAAGTTCTCAAATTCTGCCATCTTGGAATCATTACAAGTAATTATACAAAGACAATATCTTGTATTTTGTATTTCATTGTTACACATCCAATTTTTCTCTAGAGATATCAGAGAAAACCTGTTCAAGAAGGGAAGGTTAGATAATCAGCCCTCTCTCTCTCTGTCTTTGCCTCCATTCGGTTCCTTACAATTGTTTCCCAGTGAATTTCAAAGTTACTTTTATTGTTCTCTTCATTTTCTCTTTCATTCCAGAAATTTAAGTGATTGTGTAATTCTTTTGACAGCTGAAGGTGGTATCCAACTTTGAATTAAAGGTTTACAGCTACAGCTTTTCAACTGATCTATGAGTTTTAATATCTTAGGATCACTACCAGTAAGGAATAATCACTTTGAAAAACCTTAATGCTACCTAGAGTTTGTGTTTTGTGAGGTTGCTTGGTAAATTATTTTCATTTGATAATTGAATATGGCTTCAAGAGAGGTGAGCTCAGACATTTGGCAATGAATATTGAATGTGTATTCCAAGAGACATGACCTTAAAATATCACCAAGCTAAGTAGTAGTGAAATTGAATTCTGCCGTATGATAGAAGTCAGTGTGTCTTACATCTTTATGATATATAAATATTTTTACATTGTGGTAGATAATAATTTGTATGGAAAAATTTAATTGAATTTAATTTATCCTATGGTAGAATTATGTTACATGGGTCATTTTAGTTTTGGATTTAAACATCTTAAAATTATAAATGCAAATATTCAACACATAAAACCCACATGAATACACACTCCCAAACATTTGACATCCTAACAGTCATTTCTAACAGCTTTTTCCTAAAAACGAAGTCAGCTATTCTTAGAGATTACATGCATTCCCATAGCTTGAGAGATTCACACTATAAGGTAAACAGAGAAAGTATTACAGCAGTTTAAGAATACCAGTGGATTTACTTTAAAGACAATATACTTTTGAATTACTTGTCTTCAAAATTTTCTTTCTTGAGAAAATTATCTGTGTAGATTAATCATGCATTTCAGATACTTTCCAGACATCTGAATGTTGTTTTCTTAAAAGTAGTCAGCAAACCTTTTTGTGCAGTCTGCATGGGAGATAGTAAGAGATGTGTATGCTGTATATCTGCTAGTAGAGATTTGTTTTTGAGTGCTTCCTTAAAAAATTATTTTTTCTGAAGAAGGGGATTTCTTTTTTATAATTTAGATTAGACAATTTTTAAATGTTTTTATGTTTTAACCTCTCTGATCATCAGGGTCATTGCCATGGAAAAAATGCAAGTTATAGCATATTTCATTTTTATAAAGAAAGAAGTTGATAATTTAGACTTTTTTCTTTTACTAAATTGAATTACATCACTCAATATTTGGATGGCATTAATTCACAATAGTAACAAAAATATCTTACTATTCAACATAATAAAGTATGATTTCTTTCACATTTGTTTAACTTAATTTGTTCTTTAAGATACATCTCCTAATGAAGGTTTTCTCATCCTCTGATGCTGAATTTATTTAGGAAAATATATTTTAAATACCATCCCAAGTGATATAACTATTTTTATTGAGCTTTGATGTTCTATTTGAACATATTTGAAGACTACAAGCACTCAATTTAGAATTAAGATTTCATTTGGAGATTTTGATTGTATTTGAAATCTGTTGTGGAATTCAACATGAAGAATAGGTAAATTTAGTAGATGTCGTTGTATATGACACATTTTAGTCTTATCTCTCTGCCTATATGTAAAGAGGAATAGAAATAATTAGTATAAACAGGAAAAAAGAAGTTAAATGGTAGGATCAGATGTGAGAAACATATAAGCTAAGATATTCTTTTTTTGTTTGTTTGTTTTTTGTTTTTTTGAGACAGTCTTGCTCTGTTGCCCAGACTGGAGTGCAGTGACACAATCTTGGCTCACTGCAGCCTCCACCTCCCGGGCTCAATGGTTCTCCTCCCTCAGCCTCCCGAGTAGCTGGGATTACAGGTACGCATCACCAAACCCGGCTAATTTTTGGATTTTTAGTAGAGACTAGGTTTTACCATGTTGGCTAGGCTAGTCTCAAACTCCTGAGTTCAGGTGATCCACCCACTTCAGTCTCCCAGAGTGCTGGGATTTTAAGTGTGAGCCACCAGGGCCAGCCTAAGCTCAGATATTCTAGAAGCTAATAATAGTAAAATATAATGTAAATTGTTTAAAATTAATCTGTATATGAAATTTTTTCTAGGACTTTCCTGCCAGAAAAGTAGGAATAGAATGGCAGAAGAAAAGAGGTTCCTTCTACATGCAGTCACACATCCTATTTCACTTTATCCTGTGATCAGTCTCATAACCATCTCCTGGTGTGAAGTGCTAAAACTGTGCTTTAAGAATAACTTAAGTCCTTTATGTACAAACTAAAGTATGAGAGCCTGAACCTTGGAAACCAAGAGATTCCAAAAAGCCTTATGTGTGAGACTGGGTGCCACAGATCTTGGCAGAAATTACTGCTTATTCTTAATTCTTATTGTTCCTAACACTTCAACTTATAATGCCAATATCTACCTCAGCCTAAAGACAAGCTCTAGAATCACTTGTGTTACTTATTACATTTCTTTTAAAAAACTCATGAATTACACATGAATTTCAAAGTTGCCAACTGAGATTCCAAGGACTTAAAAAAAAACCTGGCACCTTTGCATTATAAAGGCTGTACACAGTGTTCATAGTGTTTGTCTTTAAGGGACATGCCTCATCCATCAGCAACTTTTCTTCCTTAAATCAGCATATCTTGCCTAAAAATGTTTTCTCAAAAGTTAGGAAGCACTAAGATTTACAGATTGTTATATCACATCTTAATCTACTTATCAACTTTAGCATTATCAAAGCATGAACTGTTTTGGGTTTTCATAGTTAATCATGTTTGTCATAATAATTGGGATGCAATTGTTTTTCTTATGATTATTTTGTACTTGCTGTTCTTATGGTAACTTCTGATGCTTGTTTGTAAGATCTTCCTCTCTTTTCTCCATCTGGTTATCTTCTTACTTTCTGTCCTTTAACTCAGATATCACCCACACTGTGTGTCTTTCTGAATTGCTTCTTATTTAACTGTTGCTCCTCATAGTTTACATACCTCCTCCTATATCACACTATTGATATTTCTCAAACTGCACTATAATGCTGATTTGTGTCTTTATTTATTTGTAAGCTCCTTGATAATTCATACTATATATTTGTATATTCAAGAAATACTTATGAAGCGTTTACTTTGGGTCAGGAATTATTGAGTGAAGGAAATTGACCAAAACTCTGCCATCATGAAGCTCGCATTCTAACTTAGGGAGACAGATAACAGACAATGAGCCACATAAATATGCGAAGTATCGTAAGTTAGATGGTGAAAAGTAATCCTGGATTGGGATCAGATAATTTTGATAGGGTAATTTTTAACTGGAGAGTCAAGAAAGGCCACACAGAGAAGATGGCAATTGGAAGAACAAGGTAGTGAGAACTGCTGAGTCTGGAGCAAAACACACAATTTGGAGTAGTAGAAGATTCCAGAAGTAACAGAATAGAGGCAAAGAAATGGGAATTGTGTGGAGTCTTACTTGCTGTTGTAATGACCTTGGCTATGGTTTGAAGTGAGGTGGAAAGTTGGTAGGGACCTTAGTTTTCTTTCTAATAATTTATTATGAATTTTGAATGGTCACTATTAAAGACTCAATAATTTTGCTTTATTACTCTTGCGATTGACTACAAAATAGTGTATTGAAGAAATGTTAAATTCTAATTTAAACTGATTGAAATAGGTTATCTTTTTATATTTCTCATTACTGAATATCTCATTTTTAATTAATTTGAAAGCATTCTAGAATAGTGAGCCAATGCAATTTAGCATAATGCATAACTTATTATTCATCAGATTTAGGTATTTAACTGAAGATGCTAATTAGAAAAGTAACGTTCTGTTGGGTGATTTTGATAAAGCTACTTTCAAATGATTATCACATCCATTGATGTCATATTAAGTTGTGTTTCTGGAACCCAAATTTAGGCAGTGGTAATGAGTTAATATCTCTTAAGTGGATACCTTTTATCTCTACAGTCAAGGATACTTGAAAGTGGAAAAACATACTGGCTTCAAGTCTTGGGAACTAGGACTTACCAGAAATGTTTTGGTTTGTTTTGTTTCCTGGCGGAATTGTCTTCTTGGAAAGATGGTGTTTCCTTCTACCAGGAAAAAATTGATCCTATGCTGCTTTACTTTAATGCTTTGCTTTTGTCAAAATAGTGTTTTCTTAGGAAAATTAACCTATCATATATAATGAAAAGAGAAATGCTGAAGACACAAAATGATGCACATGTTAATATTGAGTAGGAAGCATCAAGGGACATGAGAAAAGAGGGAAGCAAAGAGAGGGAGAAGAGAAATATATAACAAAAATTAGTAAAAAGGATTAGCATATACATGTAGTCAATAAGTCAATAAATGGATATTCATAGAAAGCCTACCAGACACTAGGGGATATAGCAGTGAAGAAGGCAAAGACACAATTGGCTATACTGTACTGAGGAGGGAAAGAGGGTGAAGACATACAAATACCTAAACAAAGCAATGGTGTGAAGTGCTATAAGGTACACTACTATGAAGAAGGTTACATGTGATAACATGGTTGAGTAAAACTGGCAAGTAGGAAGGCACTGATCAAGCTATAGGTATTTCAGAGAATTTTTCTCTCTGAGGAGGTAATATTTCATTTGAGAGTTGAGTGAAGACAAATAGGAAGGTACTTTGAAGATCTGGGGTGCTCTGAGTGGAAAGAAGGGCAGATATACAATTCTGTAATTTAAAAAGACAGCTTGATAGTTTCTAACAAAGAAAAGGAGGCCGGTTTGGCTGGAATGTCCATGATGGAAAAGCATGGAGAGATATTACATGTGTGCCCTCAGGGACCAAATTTAGATCTTATATCAAAGTGTGAATATAAATTAACTACATTGAAAAGTGTATGATGGATATGTGATATGATGAGGTTAGCTCTTAGGAGGGTGTACTATTGTGGAAGGGTACAGTAGTGAAGGAAGGGGTTCATTTAGCACCTGTCCAGTTGAAGGATGATGGTGGTTGGGATTATGATTGTAGCAATAAAGTTGGAGAAAATCAGTTGAGATTGGAAGTTGATTTGAAGATGATTGAATTCACTGGGCAAGAATTATATCAAGGTATTTGGATTTAGGGACATGGGGGATTATGGTCACTTTTAGTGATATGGCAACGTCTTGATGACATGAGGCAGTTTGCAAGTGACAGAGGTGTGGGTAGGCGCATATGTGTGATTGATTTTACATTTTTTAAATCTTAAATTAAGATGCTAGTTAGAATCCAAGTGGAGACATCAAGTAGGCACTGACAAGCTGACTTGGCTAGAGATGTGAGTTAGATAATCGTAGCCTATAGATCGTGCCTAAAGTCATGAATCTAGGTGAGGGGTTTGCAAACTATTATAGCCCATGAGCCAGATCTGGTCTGCTGCCTGTTTGGTATGGCTCATGAGTTATAAGTACGTGTATCATTTATAAGTCTAAAATGTAAAATATAGGGAAATTTTTCAGCAGGGAAAGTTCCATAAATTTGCCTCTTGGCAACACAAAGCCTGCACTATTTACTGTCTGGTTCTTTGTCAAAAATGTTGCTGACTCCTGATCTAGATGAAACCCTGTGGGGAGAGAGTGTTGATAGAAAAGAGAGAGCATCATAGTGGAAATTAAAATTATGTCAACTGAAGTGTATAGGGTAGAGAATTTAAGCCTGAGTATAACAGTAAGAGATTAAAATAACAATAAATTCATTATCAGCATGATCAATAAAACCTTTGGGGGCAAAAAGGAACTATCTTCACCAGACCTTTCACTCACTCATACAAACATCTTAGGCAGGAAATATAACTTGTTTGAAGATCTGAGATAAGGCTGATGTAGTTTGGACAAAGAAAGCCAATGGGAGGATGACATTACATCTGGCCAAAGATTTAGGGAAGAGCCAAATACTTCAGGCTTTTTAAAGTGATCTTTAGATAAAGAGGAAGTCATCAAGGCATTCCGAAGTTGGAAGATCAAATCACATCTGATGGGAAAAAATCTGGCTGTATGTGCATCTAGGATGTAAGGAAGCCAGCATGGATGTGAAGTTAAAATTGTCCCTTGCAAATAATAAAATGAAGGCCCTAGGTAGCCTTGGCAAGGGCAGATTTCGTACAAAATCCTTATTGGAATGGGCTTAAGCATTAACGGAAATAAGGATCTAGCTGTTGTGTTTGGTGGAATTTTATCAGTCTTTTTGTTGTGTATGATACATAGATGGTCAAAATAAAGAACTTCTACATTTTTGGTTTTTTGTTTTATTTTAATTGAGATTTGAATTAAAAATAAGAAACTTTTATTTTCAAAATTGGAGACTGTGTTTAAAAAGTATAGAGTAGGGCTAGAAAAAAAAACGTAAAACTCTCCTGATGAGGAGAATGCTAATCATGACTCTAATAATAATAAAATACTTCTCTGATAACTTAATTTTTTTACTGCTTCATTATTTATGTATGTATGGGAAGTTGTACCCTAGCCACATGCCAATTCACCTGGTGAACTTGTTCTTCAACGTGGCACAAATATTTCCTTCTATCTTTAGCCTTCCGTGGTTTCTCACATGGACTATTGGCTCTTCCTATTTGAGCCTTCTGGTAGTACCCTGTAAGAGACATGCTACTCCATGACAACAGGCACCACGCTGTAGGGGAATTGCCATACCTGTCAATCACTATCTCTAGAATGTGGCCTTTCATGAGCCCTGAGATTTCATACTGTTTCTCTGAGCTGTAACAATATTTATATTGAAAAAATAAACATGTTCTTCTATCTTTAATATTTTATATCTTATAATTTAAATATCCCATTTTCATTATACTACTTAGCTTAAAAACAAGTTTTAATTATCTGCAAACACCTTCAAATCTAGTCCTTACCAGTGAAGACTGATGTCTGGTTGACATCTATTAGGACATTTATTTCCATACAGTATTTATAGCGCATTTTTGTTATTGAAATGATTACTGTTTAGTTTGAAACAATGCACCCTGAGGATTGGAATGATAAATGTGTAACTCTTACACAAAGATAATATTTTTAGATTTAAAATACTGGTTATCAAAAGAAAAAGCCAGATGTTATTTGTTTATGTTTCTGCTTGAGGTACTGAATCTATTTCAAGTCATATTTCTCAGTACTGATATACTTAATTTTGCTGAAATAATAACACACTGTCTTTAGCTACTTTTTTTCTCAGTATGTCTCCTTGTCGCTCACCATTTCTGCCTCATCTCACTTCTCATCTTTATTTCTTTTTCTTTGGTCTACTTTTACTTTAGGGATTCTTTCAATTTAGAAGTTTTCTTGTTTTCTAATAATTACTATTATTCTTGGATATACACAGATATCGTTTTCCATTTCATTTGTGAATTTATCTCAGAGGCATTTTGTGTGTGCCTTTTACTCATAGCTTCTCAGAAGTCCCTTCTGAGGTTACTGATTTAACATGTCACATACTATAAGGTTTGCATGGCATGGTGGCAGCTGACTTTCACCTTTACATGGATTGAAATGTTCACTCAACATGGACTGGTAAGATTTTTTTTTTTCCTTAAACATTACATTGCCTTGTAAACAAACAAAAGCAAACCAAAAACTCAAACTAACATTAGTATTGGTGCCCCTGGAAATAGCTGCCTTCTCACTAAAGTTGATTTTGTCATCCAGCTTTGTGTGTTGTTGAACACACATGGTGCTGTATGAGCACTCACTCACTAGTCTAGAAAACATTGCTGTGACCAGTTACAGAAAAATAAATTCAGATTGCTCTTTACATTCCACAGATCACCCTTCTGAAAGCTATTTGAATTCATTATAAATTATACTTATATTAGTATGACTTTAATTCTTTTGTAATCTGAACGTTATGTGCAATGCATTTTTTCTCGTGTTTAATCATTTTTGAATGCTAAATCATTTGCAAACAAATGGCTTGTCCTTGAGAAAGAATTTAAGACTGAAAGTACATTAAGTGCCATCTGGGAATCTGTGTCAATGGTTTTATCACTACATATGCGTGCGCGCGCGCACGTGTGTGTGTGTGTGTGTGTGTGTGTATGTGTGACTGTGCATATCACCTACTTTCATCACATATATTTGATAAAATTGATATGCAATCTCTAAGTCATTGTGTCTCCAACTTGTGTTATCCCACAAATACAAATTTTATCCTAAAATTGGTGGTACCCTTTGTAAAACTAGAAGTTCTTATTTGTGCAAAGGAAGGAAAAATAAAACAAGAAGCAAATTCAATAAAATAATTAAAGGTCAGATTTCTTTTATAGCTGCTGGGTTCCTTTCTTTCCTTTCCATCCTCCTCACATTCCCAAATCTCAACAAAGTTAAGAAATTAAAACACGCGTCATGAGATCATATGTTCACCTTGTTAAGGAACTGAAGGATTAAATATACAAGATTATACCTTAATAAGTAGAGGGAGAAATATGAAGATATAAATAGAATATGAAAATTTATTATAATGCAGTTCTATTCTAAAGTGTTTTCTAGGCAGGCTAAGAGTATGTTGCCAGGAAATTTTAAGAGACCCACTCCATTATATAGAGGAGGATGTGTGTAGATCTCTCAATTCTGAAATGTTTAGAACTGAGCACAACAGGTCTTCGAATAACGATGTTTCATTCAATGTCATTTCATTATAACGTTGATGAGAAAAAACAAATTGATTCCAGTTGGGGTTCACTGTCTGTGTAGAGCTTATGTATTCTCCCCATGTCTGCATGGATATTCTCTGGATGCTCCAGTTTCCTCTCACTTCCCAAGGCTGTGCATGTGAGGTTGATTGACATGTCTGTGTGGTCCCAGTCTGAGTAACTGTGGGTATGTGTGAGTGCACCTGCAATGCGATGGCGTCCTGTCCAGGGCTGGTTCCCACATTGCATCCTGAGCTGACAGGATAGGCTGTGGTCAACTGCAACCCTAAACTGAAATAAGTAGGTAAATAATGATTTTACTAGTTTTTATTAATATCAAATGTATGAATAGCTCAAATTTATTTCAGCATTTATTATTAGAAGTGTTTTGATCTTTATTTACAAGTTTGTTGATGTTTTTGTTACCAAAAGCCGTAGAAGCTTAACTCTTTTTTATGTCAACCTACGGTAAAATGGGTTTTGCTTACTGTATTTTTGCACCAATTAACCATCCCAAATTTATCCCCCCGTATGCATATATCAAAACATCACATGTGACCATAAATATATATACCTATTACCAGTTTTCAAGAGCCTATCAATGATGTTAAGACTTATTGTAGTCCTTTTTTGACATAACAAAAATGTGGATGTTTTGTTTGAGATTGGAAAACTTCTTTCTGTGAAGAACTAGACAGTAAATATTATAGGCTCTGCTGGCCATATGTAGTCTCTGTCTCTCCTTCATCTACTCATTCTTCTTCTCCCCTTCCTTCTCCTTCTTTAAACACTTCAAAAATGTCAAAACAATTTTTAGCTCTCAGCCATATGAAACAAGCCATTGATTGAATTTGGCTTGTAGGTCCATAATATGTGAGCTCCTTTACATCATCAGAATGACATATATATATGAAGTGTTATTTATGAGAAATTAATGGTGCTGTCAGCAGAGAGAAATTAGCCTAAGTTAAGTTTGGGCTTTGGAATTCAGTGGAATACCATGCACGAAAATGCTCTGCTTTTAAAACTAGTTACTAACAATCCATTTCTGATATCAGAAATATATGAAAACTACTAATTGAAGGGGCATTATTCACTACTTTAGTGCTGCTACTCACGTGTGGTGGAAAAAATCCATAAAGTTTTCCTTTCCATTTGAACATTCATGCAGTAAAAATTTCCAAACCTTTTTTTGAACAAATTTTTATCTGATAGCCCTCTTGTGTACTTTATAAGTACCTTTTGCTGCTTATTCTCATTAACTGTATTGAAAAATTTCTGTTTTCCTTTATCAGACAAAATAAAATAAGAAATTTAGCTTAATACTAATATTAAGCTGAAGTGCACGATATATGAAAAAGAGAAAAAAGAAGCAGGATAAATTGACCTTTTGATAACCGCAAAGGACAGCAGATCAAACAAAGACTGGACTTTAATGTCTTACATTTTCAGAATGTATCACAGTAAGTCCACTGGGTCCAGAAATAGGTTTTAATCCTAAATTGAAATGACTCACAATGCTGTCATGACATTGAGTTTTGTGGAACTGTGAAGTTAATGTTTTTCTCAATATCTTTTTAAATCAAACAATGACTGATTTAGCTGTAAAATGGGCTGATTCTAAAGAGCTCATTCTGACTTGGGAGGTGAAAATGCTTTTGCTCTTATCATTAAAATCAATTTCTCTAGATATCTGATTTTATTCTGCTTTATAACATAAAGAATGAAACTATATTTATTAATGAAATGTAATCTAGCAAAGTGGCATAAGCATAATTATCAGTCAATTACTAAAATTGTGTGTTTTTTTCCATTGCATGAACACCCTGCCTTGTTTTAATTTTTATTAATTGACTTTTTAAAAGCAATTTTAGGTTTGCAAAAAGAAGTGAATAAGCATTCACATGTCATCCTCAGCCTCTACCCCAATTTCCCTGATTTTTAACATCTTGCAATAGTGTGGTACATTTGTTATAGTTGATGAGTCAATATTGGTACATTATTATTGACTAAAGTGTGTAGTTTATATTAGAGTTTACTCCTTGTCTTATGACTTCTATAGGTTTTGTCAAATGTGTAATGACAAATAATCCTCACTACGGTGTCACAGAGAATAATGGATTCACTTTCCTAAAATTCTTCCTTGCTCCATCCATTCATCGCTTCCTCTACATTTTATCTACAAGATAAATTAGCAGATTGAGGTGATGTTTATAGGAATTTAAAGCATGGATAGACAACTAGATTGTCCTACCTACCCAGACTGTGCTTCTCACTCTCACTGTGCCCTTTCTTAATCTATGGAAATGCTTTTATTTATATATAAAATAGGCTATAACTTCATATAGTTGTATTATGAGAAGTTAATGTGCAGAAAAAGACTTGTGCTAACTAAATGGTTTCTTCTCAATTAAATGGAAGCCATTGCCTGTATTTGTCAATAGAATTCATCATACTTTATCTCACATATTTAGTGCTTTACATCATTGTTGGCACATGGTATGTTCAGACTGCACAAATCTCCTCCAAATCCCTTAATAGCCACTGATCTCTTTACTGTCTCCATAGTTTTGTTTTTTCCAGAAGGTCATGTAGTTGAATCACACGGTATGTAGACTTTCAGACTGGCTTCTTTCACTTGGCAGTATGCATTTAAAGGTTCCTGTGTGTCTTCTGTGACTTGATAGAATAATATTCCATTGCCTGGATATACCACAGTTTGTTTTTCCATTCACTTCCTGAAGGACATTTTGATTTTAGTGATCATGAATAAGGCTCCTATAACATTCATGGGAAGAAGGTCTTTGTGTGCATGTAAGTTTTCAAATCCTCTAAGTAAATACCAGGGAATGTAATTGCTGGTTTATGTGGTAAGAGTATGTTTAGTTTTGTAAGAAACTGTCAAACTGACTCCCAAAGTAGCTGTACTATTCTGCATTGTCACCAGCAATGAATAAAAGTTCCTGTTTCTCCTCACATTTGCCAGCATTTCGTATGATCAGACTTCTGGATATTGGCCATTTTAATAATCATGTAATAATATCTCACTGTTGTCGTGACTTGCAGTTCCCTAATGATATATGACTAGTAAATTTTCAATATCCATATTTGACAGCTGTATTTAGACCTTTGGCCTATTTTTTAAATGAGTTGTTTTCTTTTTTATTTTTGAGTTCTTTGTATATTTTCAATACCACTAATTTATCGATATGTGTTTTGAAAAGATTTTCTCCCAACCTGTGGCTTTTCTTTTCATTCTAAGCACAGTTTGAATAACAAAAGTCTTTTATTTTAATGATGCTCAATTTCTCAATATTTTCTTTGTCTAACCAAATAAATCAGAAAGTTGTTTATCATTTCACATGACTTAATATTCAGGCAAGGTCTATATAGGTCCCTTTCAAAGAGTCATAAAGTTTAGAAGCTCTCACCTCACAAAAAATAACAACAACAACATAGAAACAAAAATGACAGCTTTTGATGTTGTCTCAGTAATTTCTCAAGAACAGATTACTGAGCTTTACAAGCAATACATATAGATATCAATTTCACAATAAAATACCTTATGATATTTATCAAATCACCTTAGTTTTGGTCTACTTATTGCTATTAGACTAAAATGTAATTTGTCAGACATGCGAAATCTTTTTGTAGTATTTTTTATAGAACCAAGTATTTATTTTAGCTTTTTCAGTTCTTCCCTTGCTGTTTCTCCAGTATGGTCATTCCAATTGTCTCTATAGATGTATTAATACCAGGTATATAATAAATACAATTATCTCCCACGTGTACCCCAACCCCCTTCCCTGTTCATGCAGTCAGCATAAAGGAAGCAGGTCAAAAGGAAATCATGTACCCTATGATATGCTAGGTTGTAAGGAAAGGTACAAAGTTAATTTACCATGTCTGAGTTTTCTTCTTCTCTGTATTTGTTCCATTTAATGCGTGTATGTTTTTATTCCTCAGGCCTCTCCAGTCCTACCATTCTCAAGGACACTTGATACAGCTATAAGGCTGTGTCTTCATCAGGTCCCTTTGTGTTACCCCCGGCCAGGGGTGGGAAATAGAAGAAGTGAATGTCTGTATCTTCATTATGTATCACACAGAGCAGAAACATAAAGAAGCCTGTGCGGTGGTGAATGGGTCTCTTCTTTCTCCAAAAACCACCTACCCCTTCAACTCCCACTGCTTCAATGAAAATCTTGTATTAGTCTCCCCATTTTCCCCTCAAACTTGCTTTAACAAAGCAGTTCCTAAACCTCTGTTAATGTATGTCCCCACCCCTAACTCAAAACACAGTCTTATGTCACATCACAGAAAAGAAGTTCAAAACAAAACAAAATGAAACAAAGCCACAGTCTTATAAGAAAAATAGGTAAATTCTACAAAAGTTGTGTACTGTATCTCTGCTTTGAATTCCGTCATTGGCCAAGGATAGTAAAACTCTTGGAAAAGTGTAAAACAGGATCTTACTTAATATGTTTTACCCAAGATTTTTCAAACATTTTTGGAAGGATACTTATTAACATCTTGCAGAAGTAATGTTACATGAAAAACTTAGCATAAGACTAATCAGGTATTCTATGCAATAATGCAGATATATGAAAAATTAATATAATGAAATAAATGACTTTTCAAAAGGTATTGATCCTAGATCCACATTCTTTTTTGGTTCAGGCGAGGCAATTAGAATCTCAAAAAATTAAAGAAACATAGAACAACCGTCTAATGAGAGGGATGAATGCTCCTGGGTGGAAAGTTATTAGAAGATAAATTAGTAGATTGACCTTTTTGCCGTCTATGTAGCTTTTTGTGTTTTTTTTGTTTTGTTTTGTTTTTGTTTTTTGTTTTTGTTTTTTTGCTAGTACCAATAGAAACAAATTCATTTTATGGTTTGTGTCACTGGAAATGTATGACTTAGTGGTAGCTGTATAGCAAACTTTCAATATGTATAATAAGAGATTAGATGTAGGTTTAATATCATTATTTAATTTATTTGCTTGAATACCAGTGAGGAATTTCCAGTTAAGCTCTTGTTTTCAAGATGAGTGTTTAATTGAATTCCAGAATTCATTTTGAAATAGAATTTTGTGTAAGATATAAATTTCTTTGCAAGAAAAATCATTTGTACATGGGTTTGAGAGCAGTTTAATGTTGATATAACTTCTTTCCAGGCTTTCATTTCCTACTTTTTGATATGGGAATAATCTCATGATGTGATTATGAAAGTCTTAAAAGATAATGTCTGCAAAAATACCCTGTGCACTCAAAGTGTGCTCTATACACTTCATTGCCATTCACATTTTGGGTTTATGAGGCTTCCATTTGCTGGCAATTCAAACGTGACTCTGAGATGCCGTGGTGTGGGAGATATGTTTATAGGAGTTTAAAGCACAGATAGACAACTAGATTGTCCTACCGACCCAGACTGTGCTTCTCACTCTCACTGTGCCCTTTCTTAACCTTTGGAAATGCTTATATATAAAATAGGCTATAACTTCATATAGTTGTATTATGAAAAGTTAATACACAGAAAATGACTTGTGCTAGGTATGTGGTTTCTTCTCAATTAAATGGAAGCCATTGCCTGTATTTGTCAATAGAATTCATCATACTTTATCTCACATATTCAGTGCTTTACATCACTGTTGGCACATGATATGTTTAGACTTCACAAGGGTTAATTATGTCAAATTTATCTATCTACAGGAAAGAATATAGCCCAAGGTACCTTGTTTAGCTGAGCCAAAGTTTGCATTTATTAAAAATGTAAATTTTATCTTGAAATGATGTCTGATCTCACAGAACTATGGGTTCCAATCTCTAAGTCACTGTGATCAGTAGTAAAACTATGCACTCTGTGTCCGTCCTACTAGCTATATTGCTGGTATCTGGAGCGTGACTTTTGGGTCTTTCTGTAATGCCTTACCTCTCCTCAAAATTCACAAGACCTGCTCTCTGGATTGTGAGACTTATGCATTACAAATAAAAAGATGCTGTCCTAATAGCATTCCAAAGCCATTTGAAATGAGCTGCTTTCATTTCCAGGGAGTCATTTTTTATGTTGATTATCATTACTTTACCATTACCTTTTAATTTGGAAATGTTAAAATCCATTGCCATGTTCCTTGGAATATAAAGATCATATAGGGTCACTGAGATGAGTCTGGAAATATCAATCACTGGAGCCCTTCTAGTGGGATAATGTTGTTGTTAATATTGCTGGTATTCTATTCTTCACATTTCCTCCAGTAAAATGTAAAGCAACCAAAATATAAGTGTCATGCAGGCAAGGATTCTTTTATTTGTTCAATGAACACTGCCTTCACGTAGTGGTCAGTTAATATTCACTACTAGAATGCATGTTGAATGGCAGCTCCTTTATTTGCCATTAGCATTGGCCCACTTTATAGCAGTTGGACAAAAAGTTGGACAAAGTGTGTTGATCTTTTATGAAAAAATAGATCTCTTTCTTGCTTTCATTGTTGCTTTTTCTGTGGGCAAGTTGATAGACATTGTAGTCCTGATTTTATTTTAGGGCATACAGTTGAAGTTATTAGATACTTTAGAGTTTATTTAATTATAATATGAAGCTTTGAGTTTCTGTTTCATTATTAAATAATTTATTTTATGATAGTATTGCTTAACTTAGTGTGCAAGGCCTACAAATAAACCTAATAAATATCTTACTAACTACCTTAAAAGAAATCTAATTTTTTTACTGAAATATTTTTAAACATATTGAAGTTGGAATTCCAGGTAATTGTATACACACAGACACAAAACACACACACACACACACACACACACATTAGGTTTTCATTTGGTTTGTTTGTTCCTATTATTGAAATTCCTACGCTAATAACCATATCAATTTATGGAACTCATTTTGAGAAAAAAAGACCTAAAATATAACTCATTTTTAAAATGATTTTCTCTTAATTTATAATGTAATACTTTAATAAAATATGGTAGGGCAATTTTGTATAAATATTTATGCTAAGCTTTCTACATAAGTTACTGCATATAGTCTAGTTTTTAATAGAAGGTTTTTTTTTACTTCAGTATCCACTTTAAAGTCAGTGACATTTAGTGTTTTTTACTTCACAGTTCTAAGTTACTTATGCTTAAAAAGTCATCTGACTTTTAAGTTAATGTCCAACTTGATTGTTATCTCTCTATATCTTATTGATGTGTTCTTGAAAGTAGTTAGATTTTGAAAAACATTACTAAGAGGGTTTTTTTTTCATCTTTGGAGAGAAACTTGGGATAAATAGTTGTCTTTCATCTTTGTCCTCCTCTCTACCCACAACTCCCCGTTCCAGATCATTAGCTAAACTTGTGAGCTGAGGTTAATATTCTGTTTTACCTTTCTTGTCAAATTGCTAGATACAACTTTGTTCAGTTATATACTGTACAAACAGAATATCAACTTTTTAATCTCTCTCTTTTTAACAAATGTCACCCTCATATTTGTTGTCATTTAGAAGAGGACTTCCTATTAGAAATATAATAATTTTCCTTCATGTGGAATCTTCAATACAAAAAAAAAACAGAAAAACACGTATCAATGGTTTGCATGCGTCATGCTGATAGAGGGCAACTGATATTAGAAAAAGTGACACTATATTTCTGAACATAAACCTTGTTTCATCTTAGAATTTGATGTTGAACCAATTTTGTACCTCATTGCTATAAACCTTATGTATCTAATAAGTTGTTAATATGTGATTAACTGCCTTGGCCAAACTCAAAATCTTATTCACACATACAATACACACAGAGAACTTATTTTTATTTGTTCAATCACTCCTTTAGTCCCTCATTTATTTCACAAACATTCATTGACACTTACGTGGCAGCACTCTTATAAGAATAGAATATACCCTGTAAAATCAGACATGATACTTGCTTTTGTGGAGCTTATGCTTTAGTGCAGAAACAGAAAGTCAAGCAAAAACTCAAACTATATAACTTTAAATTGGATATGTGTTAATGAAGGAAAATGTGGCACTGTAAGAAAAAATAGGGAGTTAAAGGATAAATAGAAGTTTAATTAAATAGGAGTTTGCTGGTTTCATTATATATATATATATATATTAGAGATGCAGATGCTCTGACCTTCCCTAGACGCAGTGAATTGGAAATGGTAGATTAGGCCCAGTGACCTGTGCTCCAACCTGTAGTTGGTTCTCATGGATGGGGAAGTCTGAGAACCACTGAGTTGGAGACTCACACGCCCCCCGGCCCTCCAGGGGCTCCTGGAACAGGGAGTCAGCTGGGGGTGGGGTGGGGCCAGTGTAACTGGGTCCTGTGATAGACAAAGTGTTTGTGCCCCTACCCCCCGATTTATATATTGAAGCCCTAACTCCCAAAGCAGTGGTATTAGGACCTTGGAGAGGTAATTAGGGCCAACGAGGCCATGAAGGTGGCCCCCAGGGTGGGGTTAGCGCCCTTTATGGAGTGGGGTGAGAGCAGCTTCTCACACTCTGCCCCATGAGGGCACAGCGAGGTGGCGTCTTCTAGGAGCCAGGAAGCCAGCTCCTGCCAGACTCCGCGTCTGTCCGTGCCTTGATCTTAGTCTTCCAGCCTCAGGATGTAAAGAATTAACATTTCTGATTAAACCGGCCAGTGATGTTTTACTGTAGCTCAAGCTGACAAGACAGGCCGGGAAGAGCAGTGGGTCCTGCTGGCAGTGAGGCTGTGTGGGAGAGGTTCTGGGAAAGGCACTGGGAGAGGTGCTGGGAGAGGTGTATGGGAGAGGGGCTGGGAGCTGGTGAACATGGAGAACCGGATTCCCAGAGTCCAGAACCTCCGAGCATCGTCCAAGGTGGGTCAGCTGTGCCTCTCCCGCACCTCTTCCCGCCCCCACCTACCCAGACCAGCCTGACTACCACCTTGGAGACCCAGGCTCCACTGGAGCAGCCAGGCAGGGTGGTCCACCCTTGGCCACAGAAGAGCCCGGAGAGGCAGCCCGAATCCACCCATAATGATGATGCCATGTGCCCCTGGGCCTGAGCCCGTCTGCTCCTGCAGAGAGAAGGAGGGCATGTAGCTGGCATTACTGGGCTCTGGGATACAGTCTGTGTCCCCTCTCGAGACCCTCTCCCCATACCCCGACCATCCCTGGGCCGTTTGAATCTATGCCCCGCCTCTCCGCATCTCTGTCACCTTCTGAGAATGCCCTCGCATCTCTCTCCACAGTTATTCCGAAGCCTGTTTCCTCTTATTTCCCAAAGGCCCCCTTGAAATCAACTTTCTCCACTTTCTAAATCGGTGGAGACAGAGAGAAAACGTGTTTTCCTTCCACAATTGAATTGCCACTCCCGCAGAAGCGTGCCTCAATCTTTGGTCCTGTGCATCCGGTCGGATTTCGGAGGAGCCTGTGGAGGGCAGAGGTCACAGCACCTGAGTTCGGCAGCGTGATCCTGGCACCAGGGAGGCACCTCGTCCGCCCCTGCCCTAATATCTGCAATGTCCTGATGGAGTCTTCCGGAATAAGCGGTGTCTAAGAGTTACAGGTGGGGAATTCACCTTGTCCCAAGCCCTGGGACAGGAAGCCCAGAGCCGGCCCTGCAGGCTGAGACAGAAGATGGCGGAGAGGGGAAAATAGCCCCTGGATCACCCAACATTAGCTCAGATCATCCACAATAAAAGCAAACAAACAAAAAGCAAAAGCTCCTGCGAAGTGTCTACATGTCCACGTATCAGAATTGGGTCTATAAATTACGTACGGTGATTCTATGCAACCTCGAAAAAGAATGAGATAAGGAATCATCCGCAAGATACACTGTGAAGTGAAAGAAAAATTAGCGTGTAGCATAGCAGGGTCGTGGCAGCCATTGATGTAAAATCGCATAAGAATCTATGGCTGCTGCCTAAATGCGCCACCAACGCCGTGGCTTAAAACAATGCAAACGCATTCTCTGACGGTTCTGTGGTCAGAAGCCTGGCGTGGGTCTCCCTGGCTGACATCGTGTGGGTGGGGCCGGGTCTTTTCCTGCACACTCCGCAGGTGGCCCCCACCCCGTGCCTTTCCTGCCTTCTGAGCTCTGGGAGCTTCCTGAGTCCCAGAACGGTGGGTCCAGTTCTTCCACATCACAGCACTCTGATCTCCCCTTCTGCCTCCCTCTTCCACTTAATAAAACAGAGTTTATTTTTTAGAGCAGTTGTAGGTTCACGTGAAATTGAATGGAAGGCACAGTAAGTTTCTGCAGGCTCCCTGCCCACCCAGGCTCCCCCATAGGGCTGTTCCACAATGTGTGTACATTTGACAGGATCCCTGAGCGGATGACACTGAGCATCGTTATCGCCCACTGGGGTGATGTGCATTCTGTGGGCTTGGACAAAGCTGTAATGACAGGTATTCCCCATTAGACTATCATAGAGTTTCCCCTGCCCTAAAAATCCCTTCCTCCCTCCTCATTCCTGGAAACCCCTGATCTTTTTATTATCACCATAGTTTCATGTTTTCCAGAATGTCATATGGTTGGAATTGTACAATATGGAGCCTTTTTAGACTGGCTTCTTTCACTCAGTAATATGCATTTAAGCTCCCTCCGTGTCTTTTCAGGGCTTGATAGCACAGGTTTTCAGCACTGGATGATGCGCCATTGTCTGAAGGCACCGGTTCATTTCATTCTCCTACTGAGGGGCATCCTGGTTGCTTCTGAGTTTTGGTGATTATGAATAAAGCTGCTATAAACATGCCTGTGTGGGTTTACATGTGGGTACGGGTTTTCAGTCCCTTTGGGTAAAGGCCAAGGAGTATGATTGCTGGATCCGATGTTAAAAAGAGTCTGTTGAGTTTTGTAAACTGTCTTCCAAAGCTTCTGCATCATTCTGCACTCCTACCAGCAATGAATGAAGGTTTCTAGCTCCGTGTCTGCAGCATTTGGGGTCAGCGCTTTAGATTTGGGGTGTTCTAATAGGCGTGTAGTGCGGGCTCGTCATCATTTTAATGTGCATTTCCATCATGACACAGACTTCCGTACTTCCAGCCCAGGGATGCATGTACACACAGAGTCTTCTAGAAGCAGAAATGCCTCATGATTATCTTCAAACCATAGAGTGTTCTGCTCCAGCCAGGGCTCCCATTTGATTTTCCCGTGAACACACACATCCTTTACGTTGCAGCGCGCCTCACATTGGCTCTGGGCAGCGGGGCCCACAGGGACCTGATTTTCTTGCTGCCCGTGCACTGATCGCTGAGCAGAGGTCCTCCCTGGATGGATTTGCTGCCGCTTTGATCTGGTGCCTGCTTGGTGTTTGTCCTGGGACTTATTTTCCCTCATTTAAAAGTGGAATCTTCAGGTTAGTGGGAAGATAGAGCAAGACCTGGGATGGAGGAGATGTCCAGCCTGGCCTCCTCTGCCCACCAGGAGTGTCTCCTCACAGCCCTGTGCCCTCCCTCCTGTTCCTGCCTCTTCCCTCCCTAGTGACCTGTACATTCCTCTGGGGGCCGACACTGGTTGGTTCACTTCCCCTGCCCCCCACACCCCTAGTTCAAACACAGCACAGCCTCCTGGAGAGTATCTGCTAAGTAAAAAGTCAGGTGACATTTCATCCCTGGTTTCTGCAGTGCGCCCACCCACCTCTGGAAGGCCAGCCACTGCTGGCAGGGTGTGATTCTCAATTATTTGGTCAGATCAAGCTATTAAGCTGAGATTGAAGCTCCTGTTGTAATGAGCACACCAGCTGACTCATCATGGACAGGGCTGATGCGTGTCCTCATGACCAAGGCCACACGGGCTCAGCCGGCGGCTAGGGCAGGGCCTCTGTGTCTCCTGGGGAACCCGGCTCCAGGCACCAGGACCTGGGTAGGGAGTGATGGACCACGGGTCAGTCAGGGACTGGGAAGACGCTTGCCTCTTGCTTGAGAATGAGACCAGTGAGAACCAGAGTTACAGTGAGGACGGAAAACGTGAAGCTCAGACTAATAAATGAACCTCCCTTCTTGCTTGTTCAAGACTTCCACCTCCATCCCTGCCTGGACCCAACACAGCTGTGAAAGATGCAGCCACGGCAGAATTCATTATCCCGACATATCCGGGTTCTGGAGAGGAGCAGGCACAGGTGCACGTTTACACAAAAGGGAAACAAATTCAAGGAATTTGCTTTGGTCATGGTGAGGGCTGGCAGGACCAGACCCTGCAGGGTAGGCAGAAAACTCATTACACCCAACCTACAGATGAGAAAACCAAGGCCCAGAGAGGGTAAGTGGATTTTCTGAAATCACACAGCTAGAATTGAATGTTAGAATAACAGCCAGGGAGCTGGTATCATGTTGGCTGTTATTTCTTCCTGTTTCTCAGACCTGTAGAAATGGGATCCTCGGGACTCAGCCTACTGCTTCTCTCTCTATCCTTTATTGGTCCTCTTTCCTGCTGTCTCATGGCTTTGAACTCCATCCAGGTGCTGGCCACCCCTGAGTCTCTGCCTCCAACCCCGAGCTCTTCAGCCTCCTCCATCCATCTGCCTCCTGCTCGAGCTCCTTAGGGGCCTTTTGGGCATCTCACCCTTAACTCATCAGCACCCAAGAGTGGACACTGGACATTCTCTTCCCCACAAACCTCCACCACCTTTGTTCATATGCTAACTCCCTCCCTCCAGGTGTCTACGATGCAAGGTTTCCTCTCACAGCGCATGCACAGTCCATCTGCAAATCCGGAGGGCTTGACCTTCAAGAAAATCAAATGGGAGCTCTGGCTGGAGCAGAACACTCTATGGTTTGAAGACAATCATGAGGCATTTCTGCTTTTAGAAGACTCTGTGTGTACATGCATCCCTGGGCTGGAAGTACGGAAGTCTGTGTCATGGTGGAAATGCACATTAAAATGATTATGAATAAAGCTGCTATAAACATGCCTGTGTGGGTTTACATGTGGGTCTTTCTGGCCACCACCCTGGCCCAGCCACTGTCCTCTGCAATCAGGTTATTGTCATTACTTTCTAAACTGTCTCTCTGCTTCCACTCCTGCTCTGCTTTTAGGGTCCTCTCTGCAGAGCTGCCAGGTAAAACCTTTCGAGTAGTTCTGACTCATCACTTCTCTTAACAGACCCTGCTTTGCTCTGAATTTCTTTCAGAGTGAAATAAGTTTCTTTACAATGAATAAGAGGCTCCTAGGTGGCCAGTTCCTTCTCTACGCTCAGCCTCATTGCCTCCCCTTACTCAATCTGTTCCGTCCTTACAGTGCCCTTCCTTGTCCCTCAGATCACCAAGCCCACTCTGGCCCCAGGACCTCAGAAGCCCCACCCCATGAGGCTCCAGTGCTCAGGTCCCTCAGGTCTAATGCACAAAGCCAGTGAACTCTGCAGTGTTTTAACCCACCCTCTTCTCATGCCCCTTTCTGCAGCTCTGTGGTTGACTTGAAGGTCAACAGCCTGCCATCGCTGTGAGCCCAGCAGCCCAGCACTCACAGGGAAGAGGAGCACAGGGCTGGGGCTCCTTCCAAGCCTCATTTGCGGAAGAGTGTCATGACTTGACCTGTCTGGCAGTTTCTGGAGGACCTCACTTGTGAGGGTGTTTTTATTTGACCTGACTCAGAACTCACATAATACAAAAAGCCTTCTCCCTGGAGGTGTTTGTTGAAAATTACTGGAGGAAATTGTTGAGCTTTGCACCTACCTGAGGTGGTGGATGAGAGTTGACACAAACATTAGGCTAACAAAATGTTTCAAAGGAAAATCTGGGGAATGAGATATCCTCTGCAGTTCGGAAAATCTCTGACATATTCTTGGGAATCTAGAAAGCTACCTGCATGTATAGAGCTATGTGAATGCTCAGGAAAGATCTGAGAAGTTGTTCCTAAGCTTCCACCCTAGATGACTTTGAGCTTATGCACACACAGGAAGTAAAGCTATGCAGAATTGTACACTTGCTGAGTGTGGCGGGCACACCCTTAATGCACACAGAATATCCCTTGCAAACAGTCTGGGAGACTGACAGATTCCAGGTGTTTGATACATCTCCATTCAATCACTGGCTGGCCACAGAGCTAATCAAGCAGAGATGTTAGTGGCCAAACATGACAGAGAAGACATACTTTACAGAACTAGTTAACAAGAGTCACCAAACAAACAACAATGATGACAACAAAAGCAAAAACAAAAAGCAAGAGCAACAAACCCTGGTTTGGAAACTGATTTGGAATCCGAGTGTAGGAATCTGATTTCCAGAGCTGCCACATAATATTATTTAAAATGTTCAGTTTTCAACAAAATATCAGTGGCATATAAAGCAACAGAAAGTTATGGTTTTATACATATAAGAGAAGCAGTCAGTTAAAACTATCCCTGAGAAAGCCCAGGCATTGGACTTAGAGGACAAAGACTTAAAATCACCTAATTTTAAATATGCATAAACAACAAAAGGAAACCATGTCTAAAAACTAAAGTATGAGAACCACATCTCACCAATGAGGAATATCAGTAAATATATAGAAGCTATAAAAAAATAAATTTCTGGAGTTGAAAAATACCATACCTCAAGTGAAAATTCACTAGAGGAACTCAACAGTAGGTTGGAATAGGCAGGAGAAAGACCTAACAAACTTGAAGATGGGACAATTGAGACCATTCAATCTGAGAAGAGAGATAAAAAAGAATAAAGAAATGAACAGAGACTCAGAGACCTGTGGCATGTCATTAAATATACCCACACATGCACGATAAGAGGTCCCAAAGGAGAAGAGAAAGATATAAATGATTAGGAAAAAAGGTTTAAAAATAATTCCTGAAAACTTTTCAAATTTGGTGAAGAAAACATTAGTCTACAGAACTAAGAAGCTTAGACAGTTCCAAGTTGGACAAACTCTGAGACACATAGACACGTTATACTCAAACTATCAAAATTCAAGGGAGAATCTTGAAGACAGTAGGAGAGAAGTGACTCATGTGTAATGGATCCTTGGTAAGATTAACTGCTCATTTCTCATCAGAAACCATGGAGACCAGAAGGCAATTGGATGAAATTTCAAGTGATCCATGCTGGGTGCATTGGCTCACGCCTGCAATCCCAGCACTTTGGGAGGCCGAAGCAGGTGGATCACCTGAGGTCAGGAGTTTGAGACCAGCCTGGCTAACACGGTGAAACCCTAAAAATACAAAAATACAAAAAAAAAAAAAATAGACAGGCATTTTGGTGGGCACCTGTAATCCCAGCTACTCAGAAGGCTGAGGCAGGAGAATTTTTTGAACCCAGTAGGCAGAGGTTGCAGTGAGCCAAGATCACACTACTGCACTCCAGCCTGGGTGACAGAGCAAGACTCCATCTCGAAAAAAAAAAAAAGTAGAAGAAGAAGAAGAAGAAAAATAAATTTCAAGTGATCTAGACTACCCCAATCAATCTTGACAAAAAAAAAGAAGCTGGAGGGTTCAGACTTCCCAGATTCAAAACTCCCTGCAGAGCTACAGTCATGAACACCGAGAATCACTGAACTGTACACATTTTTAAACGGGGTGAATTTTATGGTATCTGAGTTATGTATTAGAGAAACTCAAGCCAGTCAATATTGCTGATGTCTTCACATGTGAGCAGTATCATGGCTGTGCATGCGAAGATTGAGCCTCCTCACAGTGAGTCACTTAAACATCTCTGACGAGTGCATGTCTTGGTGTGGAAACATACTGGCATTGCAGACAATGCTGCAAGTGGAATGCTGTTATAGTGGAAAACATCCATGCTGTCTGCATAACAGAAAGACCCACAAGAAACAGGCCTCCTGCAAGACGCCCAAACGTCTCTGTTCCATCTGCTATCCAGGTATGTGGCTCCTCACCTCTTTAAACCTGTATGATATCAGCTGGGCCCTGTACCTGTTTTTGAATTTAAAATTAAAGTCAGATAGCATGGTTATAAAAATATCTGCTCTTTGACTCATTCATCTTGGTAGGAGATGGAGAACACAGACATTTTTTTCCCCCGAACTCTTAATGAAGGCTTTGAGATACATGGATAATAAATCTGATTTCCCAGGCTTGACAGCAGCAATTAGCCCTGGCCACTCTATTTGCATTCGCAGCCCGGAAAGGACACCTGGGACCCCCAGGCAACCCCTGCACACAGCAGATGTCCACCTCCCCCATCAGCAGGAATCGTGTCTCTGGTCAGCCAACAGCTAAGTGGCCCCTTGTGCCGACCTCGTAAACAGTGATGGATTGTGGCTGTTTAACTCGAACCCTGAGGCAGCTCAGGGCCCCATGGAAGGGGCAGCGGTACACACTCCCAGGTTTCCGGGGTTCCCAGCACAGGCGGCAGCCAAGGACACAGCTTGCTCATGAAGTCTTACCCCTCCTCGGCTCCCCGCTTGTCCAAGTGAGTTGGGAGATCGTTTCATTTATGCCTCGAACAGACTGCCCTGTTCTCCCACCGGACCCCTGCGAAGTCTGCCATTATTACGGGCTGTTTTTCTGCGAAGTTTTCAGGGGGAAAGGAAACCCTCCCACCAAAATGAATTATCCTCTTTTTTGTTCTCACAGTGAATATTTAATAAATGAAGCAATTTAGAAGCCGCTTGAAATGTTATTGGAGAGGCTGGGCCTTAGAAACCAGCACGAGGGACAGTGTGGGCCACTGGCCTGCCCAGGCAGGTGTCCAGCCCATCAACAATTTCAGAACCATAAATAAATCAATGCAGGATTGCCAGGACAAGGAGTTCTGCGGAATTAAAAAAAAATTAAATTATACACAAATGTTCCCAAGAGACACAAGTGTCCTCCGCAGGCACCTGCATCCCCACTTCGTGCCACGGTCCTCTTCCTGTTTGCTCCTTTCTGTCCACCCAGAGGAGCACACTGCAGACAGCAAGGCCCTCCTATGAAATGTGGGCATGCCATCCTGGCACAGGGGACGTGTCGGTGCAATTTCACGAAATGAAAGGGCTAATATGTGATCATTTTCACGGCCCACCGTCACTGGTTTCTACTTCTTAACTGGCAAACACTCTGTCAATATTACCAAGGACTTATCAAACAGGCCACATTAAAAAATGCTGTCTGGCCAGGTGCCAGTGGCTCACGCCTGTAATCCCAGCACTTGGGAGGTCGAGGCAGGAGGATCACTTGAGGTCAGGAGTATGAGACCAGCCTGGCCAATATGGTGAAACCCCGTCTCTAGTAAAAATACAAAAATTAGCTAGCCATGGTGGCGTGCGCCTGTAATCCCAGCTACTCGGGAGGCTGAGTCAGGAGAAACGCTTGAACCCGGGAGGTGGAGGATGCAGTGAGCTGAGATCATGCCATTGCAGTCCAGCCTGGGTGACCGAATGAGACTCTGTCTCAAAACAAAAACAAAAAAATGCTGTTCTTCAAATAGCTAATGCATGCGGGGCTTAATATACCTAGGTGACAACTGGTTGATAGGTGCAGCAAACCACCATGGCACACATTTACCTGTGTAACAAACTTGTACCTTCTGCACACGTATCCCAGAACCTAAAGTAAAATAAAATAAAAATGTGTTCCTTATCCTCAGGAGCTGCGTGTCCATGTCAATGCAATTTCACTGCACCAGGATGGATCAGGACATGCTTCTGAAGTTGGCAGGTCCACACTGACCCAGCAGAAATCACACCCCACCTTGTCCACTCACTGTGAAAAGTCCTGCTCACACAGAGGAGCATGGGCTGGAGGGGCACGGCTGCTTGGAATTCCCCTCAGTTTCCTGAACACTCCAGGTTCAGCTTCTTGTACTCCAACTGCTCCCCAGCTTCAGAGAGATCCTGAGAGGCTGGCTCCAAGGAAGGAAGGTAGATGTGCCCTCCCCACCTTGTGACCACGTCCAAGGTCAGGCAGAATGCGGTCTGCTGTGTCTTTCCAGCAATGACCCTGAACCTGGGCCAGGCAGCATACAGGCTACAAGGGCCAACACCTGGCCCTCCAGGAAATCCAGGAGGGATGTGGACTCCAGGAAGTCAGGCTGTGAATCTCGGTCTCGGCTCAGGCCATGGGCACAGGCACACAGGGGTGATGCCAGGCAGGATGGGGGTGGTCCAGAAACAGCAGCGGCACAGCCCTTGGGAACTCTGAGCGGGGGAGATTCCCTCCACAGAGGGTCCTCCCTGAGGCTTCCCAGAGAAGGGCTCCTACTCTGAGGCACTGATCTTCAGACCAGTGGCCTCTGGGCCAGAGTCACTGTGCTGGGACGAGTGCCCGGGAGCAGGTGTGCGTTCACAGGGGACTCACTGACTTGGGGCGGGGGTCGGTGGCAGGACCCTTGCTGCTTCAGAGGAGATGCTCTCCTGAGACCCATTCTGCTGAGACCTCCTTGGGGCTTCTCGGCACACAGCCCCTTCCCCTCACTGTGGGATAGACAGTTTCCCTGGAATCTCTCCACATATCTCCAGGGAGCAGCCTTTCTGTGTCTGTTGGTTTGAGCTGTTGTGGAACAAGTTGTCCTCTGTGTGGCCTCGGGTCGCCCCACACAACTTTCCTTTGATTTCCCAATGAGAACCTGGATGCTGGGGACAAAAGTTTCCAGAACAACTCGGCTGGTGGCAGATGCACCTGCCTCAAATATCTGCAAGGTTTGGGGAGCTCAGAGGGGTGGGGGGCCTGGATCTTGTGGTGGTGCTGGTGTATTCATTTGATGAAAAAGCTTGTGTTGATATCATATCAGCATGAGCTTGACACATAGTCTCAAAAGAGTAAGAGATAAATCCTCCCAACTTTGGCAATCAGAAAAAGTCAGGATTAGCAGATTTTAACTTTACCTTAGTGGGAGGATTGCAAGTTACTGATTGTTGCTGACAAGTATGATGTAAAATAAGATACCGTTAACAGCACACAGCAAGCATAAAGTCTATATAAAGGATGCACAAGCCATGTTTAAAATCTCTATATAAAGTGTGCAGAAAGCTTTAAAACTCGATCCTGGCACCTGAAGGAAGACCCTGGATGGGTGGACATAATGTGTGCAGGGTGCCAGCCCCATCTGCAGTACCCCCAGCTCAGTGCCAGCCACTCTGAGCCCAGTCCAGCCAGGCTTTCCCAGGGATCTGGTGCACACACTTCAGCTGGGGCTGGGGGGTGGGTGTAAAAGCCAACTTGGAAAGCAAGAGAACCAAGAAGGAATGCTTGCTTTACCAGATGTTAAGAGTTCTCAAAAATCACAATAACGATGATGAGAATGATAGTAATGGCATAAACAATGGCATAAAACTAAATACTGAGGACCTGTGGGTGGCAACACAAGTCAATGGCTGTGATGGGTAATGCTGAGTATCAACTTGACTGGATGGAAGGATGCAAAGTATTGATCCTGGGTGTGTCTGTGAGGGTGTTGCCAAAGGAGATTAACATTTGAGTCAGTGGGCTGGGAGAGGCAGACCCACCCTCAATCTGCCAGTGCAGCTAGGATATAAAGCAGGTAGAACAATGTGAAAAGGCAAGACGGGCCTAGCCTCACAGCCTACATCCTTCTCCTGTGCTGGATGCTTCCTGCCCTCAAACATCAGACTCCTAGTTCTTCAGTTTTGGGACTTGGACAGGCTCTCCTTGCTCCTCAGCTTGCAGATGGTCCATTGTGGGGCCTTGTGAGCGTGTGAGTTAATACTTAATAAGCTCCCCTTTTTATATACTTCTACTAGTTCTGTCCCTCTAGAGAACCCTGACTCATACATTGAGGCAAGGGGGATCCCTCCAGTAGGTACTGTGGGTGATTCTGGCTCACTCTGGAGGAGAGGACACCTGGATCCATACCTGATCCAACACATTAACATGGATCCCACGTGGATTCAGGCCTGAATGCACAAGGCATAACATTAAGCTGACAGGAGACCATGAGGATGAATATTCTTGAGGCCTGAGCACAGGGAACATGGGACACCACGAGGCAAGACCTGGGCGACTGCTCCATCAACACTGAGTCGTTGTCTCCAGTACACGATGCTATGGCCCGATGATCAGCTGAAAGAAAGCAGAACGTCAATGAAGAACTAATGTCGTGACTACAGAGGCGATTCCTACTTCAGAAAGAAAAAGACAGAAAGCCCAATGGGAAACTGGGAAAAGGCTTCCCAGGCTCATTTGAAATCAGTGAAATACGAAACACATCCTCATCGCTGCCACCACCACTGCAGAGATGAGAAGCCAAATTACAGGTTTGAGGACCTAGTTGTATTCCTTGTAATACCTTTTAAAATAAAATCATTAAACTATTAAGATAAGAAACAACTGCCGCTGTGCCCCAAAACCCCCTCCCATGTCACCCTGTGCCCTCCTCTTTGGAGTCTCCAAGACCCACCCCAGGGAAAAGTTGAACATCAGCCAACCTCGGAGTGGTCCCAGTGAGCCATGGGGTGGGTAGGGAACGCAGGGAGGTGGGGGCCTGGTGAACTCAGAGCCACGTGGCACCACCCTGTGGTGGGCTGGCCCCCCGGACACCGAGCAGAGTGAAGAGGCCCTGTGGCCACTGACCCGGCATTGCCTGTCCCAGGATGGTTCCAGAGGAACAGGAGTCAGAAGCCACCTGAGCCTGTGTCAGGGGCAGCATGAGCCCAGGGCACGAGGGCTCCATCAGAGGCCGGGCAGGGCCTGTGGGCACATGGTCCATTCAGTGCAGGACAGGGAGGAAAGCAGCACAGAATCCACTTGTAGCTGAAAATGCACATCCACACAAACCTTCTGAATCCTACACACAGGCCAGTGCACTTCAGCACATGGCAGAGTGAAACACAAAACCTTCTAGATCTTACACACAGGCCAGTGCACTTCAGCACATGGCAGAGTGAAACACACACCCTTCCAGAGCATCCACGCCAACCTTCTGAATCCTACACACAGCCCAGTGCACTTCAGCACACAGCAGAGTGAAACACACACCCCTCCAGAGCTTCCTGGGGGAGACCTGGCTGGTTGTTTTGGAATTGCTGCTTCCCTATCACCAGTGCCTTGTAGGAGTGCCCCCACCTCTCTGGAGCCTGGCAGGTGCTTGGGGAGGGCTGAGAACCTGGGTCTTGCTGCAGGTCCCAGAGCAGAGTCCCCCCTCCCCGACCCCAATCTTTGGGCTGAAGCCCATGACAGGGGCCCCACACCAAGGCAGAAGCAATTATTTGAGCAATCAAAACGTTGCTCCCTGATAGAAAGCCTGCTGACGGTGTGGCTGAATCCAAGGATGACGTTGTCTGTAGAAATGGACATAGGAGGTGTGCTTAAGGCAGGATTTCTGTTCCTAGGATGGGTCTTGGAGACTCCAACGAGGAGGGCACAGGGTGGCATGGAAGGGTGGTTTTGGGGCATAGGGGCAGTTGTTTCTTATCTTAATAGTTTAATGATTTTATTTTAAAAGGTATTACCAGGAATATAACTAGGGCGTCAAGCCCGTAATTTCACAGTGATATAAAGTTTTCTTCAAAATAAAAGTAAGACAAGAAATGGGTCGACTGAGAGGAAAAATGTAAGTTTAAGTGCATGAAGGTAAGAGGAGACCAGGCAGACGAGGCTGCGTGGCTCTGTGGTGAGCAGTGGGGACAGGTATCCCTGGTGGCTAATTGAGTTGACCTTCTGTGTAGGGTTGCCAGATATAGTCCAATTAAATACTGAAGGATTCACACCAAAAGTGTCTGTTTTTGTTTTAGAATAATCGAACTCAGACCTTCATTTCTGACAGCCATTAGACAGCAGATCAGCTGATTTCTGAGACGATCCTAGTTAGTGACAATAAAACCAAGTTGTCAGCTTATAAGGCAATGTAGTCTTCGGTTTAATTACTGTATCAGCCACTTTAGAACTGCAGAGGCATTTCCAATGACACAGTAACGAGGGCCTGAAAGTTTAATGCTCGGCCATGGCATTTGCTGAAAATCAAGGAGACATTTGCACGCTTTTTATTTTTGCCAGAACATTTTCATGCATGATGACGGATTTTGAGCTGATTTTTTTCCAGTAATGTAAACTGTAATCCTGTTTAGAGTTCATTTACCCTATAATTTGCAATGAAATTTATAAATTTAAAACATCATAGTGACACTACCAATAGAACTTAAACAGTTTTTATTTTTATTATTATTTTTTTGAGACGGAGTCTCCCTCTCTCGCCCAGGCTGGAGTGCAATGGCATGATCTTGGCTCACTGCAACCCCTGCCTCCTGGGTTCAAGCGATTCTCCTGTCTCAGTCTCCTGAGTAGCTAGGATTATAGGCATGTGCCACCACGCCCGGCTAATTTTTGTATTTTTAGCAGACATGGGGTTTCGTCATGTTGGTCAGGCTGGTCTCGAACTCCTGACCTTAGGTGATCAGCCCACCTTGGCTTCCTAAAGTGCTGGGATTACAGGTGTGAGCCACTGCACCTCACCAAACTTAAACAATTTTTAATAACGATCTCAAAATTACTATGCACGGTGGAAAATGGAAGTATTTGATTATCACTGGCAATGATAAAAGTTTCACATTTTTAGATGGTAAATCACATGTATATTTTACTTCTAACCAAAAATTTTTTAAGTTTAATATTTTTATGGATTTTTCAATTTTCACGGACATTTTATTTTTAATAACCCTGTGTCTGTGATAAAGCATCACAGCTTTGGTGTGGGTTAACTCCTGGTGACGTCCACACATTTGGGCAAGTTCTAAAACGTCAGTGCCTTCACCTCTGTGGAGAGTCAGGTACCATTCGGCACAGGTGGGGTTTGATGTATGGTGGGTTCCTGGCAGATGACGGCTTCCTTCACGTTAGCTTCCATGGCAGATGTTTTTGGACCTGATTCTTTGGTGTGTAGATGCGTGATCCAAATGGTAGATGTAATTGTCACTCAGCAAGTATCAAGCCCCTCCTCCTTCTGCTGCACGGGATACATTTTCCCTCTTGGGAAATCTGGGTCTGGTCACGTGTCTGCTAGTCGAGTGCTAGAGGGCGTGGCATGAGCCATAGCCCCATAGATCCTGGATCTGGACACACGCACCGTGATCCGGCCTGGACAGCTGCCGCCCTTCAGCCTGGACTTCCCATCACACCTCACAGTCCAGACTCCAGTTCAGCCTTCAGCTTTCCAACAGAGCTGCCCAGAAAAACCCAGAGCTGGAGGAGCAGAACTGCAGCCGCCCTGCGGGTTTGTGAGAGTGAGAATGAACACTCCTCATAGAAAACTAGCGGCCCTGGGGACAATGTTTTCCCCAGCTCCATCGTAGTAACACCGGACTGATGGATTACACGTTGGCCTCATCAGAACCATGACGAGAATGTGGAAGCTGTGGACAAGTAAAAAGTTTACCCAAGATCTAACATTTATTGAATTTAAAATAAATGTTATATGGGTGGACTTCACTGTGATCTCCTCAAATAATGCATTTGTTAGAATATATTCACCTGAGACCTCAGAAAGCGCTGGAAGAAAATAAGAAATGTAAGAGTGGAAACTATGAATGTAGGTACTTTTCTTTGTAAAGACAGAATTTTAAAGCAAGAAGGAAAGCTGAATTGCGTCTAGACTGGCAGTTTCTGTCTTGGTCTACTGTTTCTCTTACAGGTTTTCAAAGCTAGTAGTGGGGGTCTGGGACCTGTCTATAGTCGCTGAAGAAGCCTGAATGAGCCACACACCTGCTCTGCATGGTGCACACAAGAGGCCCGTTCCAAGGACACCCAGCTGGCCACGTGACAAAGGTGCCTGTGGGGCCCCTGTTTGCCCGGGGACTTTCCTGAAGTGTCCTGTCCCTGCTGAAGGCATGGGAGGTACTTGGCTTGTCCCCTCCCCGGGGACACTGGATCCACCAGAGACTTGACCTTGGAGTTTGGGTTAGGGTTAGGGCTGGGGTTAGAGGTTAGGATTGGGGTTAGGGTAAAGGTTGGGTTTAGAGGTTAGGATTAGGGCTTAGGGTAAGGACTGGGGTCAGAGGTTAGGATTAGGGGTTAGGGTTAGGGTTGAGGTTAGAGATTATGATTAGGGGTTAGGGTAAGGTTTGGGGTTAGAGGTTAGGATTAGGGTTTAGGTTTAGAGCTGAGGTTAGAGGTTAGGATTAGGGGTTAGCATAAAGGCTGAGTTTAGAGGTTAGGATTAGGGCTTAGAGTAAGTATTGGGGTTAGAGGTTAGGATTAGGGGTTAGGGTTAGGGCTGGGGTTAGAGGTTAGGATTAGAGTTAGGGTTAGGGCTGGGGTTAGAGGTTAGGATTAGGGGTTCTGGTTAGGGTTGGGGTTGGAGGTTAGGGTTAATGTTGACACCACTCAGCTTTGCTGCAGCAGCAAGCAACCTTCAAGTCTTGACTCTTGCTTTCAGGACTCTGGGTCCCTGGAGACTCAGCTGCTGAGTCTGTGCTCCCTTTGAGGGTGCAGTTGTGAATGGGACATGAACATCCCTCTCTGCTCTGCAGGGTAGACCCCCAACCAGCCTCACACCTCCCTCAAGCTCATGGTCCTGATGCTTATACTTGGGGCAGTTCAAAAAGCCAGTGGCTTTTCCCAGGCCAACATCTTCACATCCACAGAGCAGGAAATGCCTCTCCTGGGGGCAGGAGAGCCAGGTGAGGGTCTTCCTTCCACAGGAAGGGGACCCACTTGGGAGTGAACCTGGACCCTGCACCCTGCGTGGGAACCTGTGATGGTGGGACACTGAACCCCCTTTCCAGGTGCCTGCACACCCCATCGTTGGGTCTCTGCAAGTCTTCCAGGCCCCACACGGTGAGAGCCTTGGCCTGACTCCCAAACTTGGACTCCAAATCTTGCCTCCTGTTGGCTGGTCTGTGAAGGACTTCATTTAATGTAGGCTCAAGTGTTCCTTATGTGGGTCATCGCTTTGTGAGATGTGAGAAATCATCACAATTAGTGACCACACGCAGAATGAGAGCCACAGTGTGCTGTGTGGGTCCTGGGTCCTGGGCCCTTGGATGGTGTTGGCTGCTGTTCCAAGCACCCAGCCAGGTGGCGGCATCTCAGGTGTTGGGGCGTCTGCGCTGTTGCAGGGAGTTGGTTGTGACTTCTATTCCTCCTACCTTCTCTGTCATCCAGCAAGTTCGTTACTAACTGAGCTCTGTTGCCGTTGACTAGGCTCACACTGTCATATTTGGTTAACCCTGGGCGGGAGCTGGGTGATGCATGTTGTTGGTGAGTGTTTTTGACTTAGAGCGTTCTAGTAATTGCACTTGAAGATACACATAATGCTTCAAATAGGAGTCATTTGTTCATTAATTTGTTGGACAGATAGATGAAGATTACCCCCAAATTTGCCTGTTCAGAAATATTTAGCATTATCTCTGAGTTCCTTTTCATGGAAAATGAACTGGTCTTGTAGACGTGGCCAAGGCTGTCCTTCCGCCCTTCCTAAGAAGGCTTGTCAAAAGCATTTGAGGAGCTTCCTGCAAGGGGTTCCATCACGGGGTTCACAGAAAGCTTGGCCAGGGGAAATTAGGGGATGAAGCCTTGATTGGGGCTATGATGCTGCAGCTTTTGTTCACCAGCAAGCATCTCATGTGTGTTCCAGTGAGCCCAGCCCCGACACTCCTGCATTCCTGCGCCCCCCACTGTGCACCACCCCCCCCCCACCGCCATGTACTTGCTGACCCCAGCACAGCTGTGAGCCCAGCCCTGACAGCCCTGCGCCCACCACCCACCTCCGTGCACTTCCCAACCCAGCACAGCTGTGAGCCCAGCCCCGACACCCTGCATCCCCCACCCCGTGCACTCACCAACCCCAGCACACCTGTGAGACCAGCCCCAACACCCCTGCACTCCTGCACCCCACCCCCCATGCACTCGCTGACCCCAGCACAGCTGTGAGCCCAGCCCCGACACCCCTGCACCCCACTCCGTGCACTCGCTGACCCCAGCACAGCCGTGAGCTCAGCCTCGACACCCCTTCACCCCACTCTGTGCACTCAGCGACCCCAGCACAGCTGTGAGCCCAGCCCCCACACCCCTGCACCCCCCCCCCACCACCACATGCACTCACCGACCCCAGCACAGCCAGGCCCTGTGGCCCTGCAGCACGCATTCACCCGTTGGCCATGTGCAAAGCTAAATGAGCTCTTGGACAACCTGTCTGTGGGAGATCCCCCTGGAAGCTTCCCCGGGAAAGCGGTGCAGAGTTTGCATGGAAACCACCACGTGGTTTGTGTTGAAAATGCTAACACTTAATTTCAAGATGTTTAATTAAACAGAGCAGAGCTGCTGGGACATCTTTGAAAGGGATGAAGAGTTGTCACGGACGTGAGAAAAGAGTCAAGCAGGGCCTGGAAAATAGAAATCAGCCATGTCTGTGGCCCCATGAGTGTTTGAGCCTGATGTCGGGGGGCAGCGGGGTTGGGGGAGGGTGGGAGGTGAGGTGGGACAGGATTGCTCTGGGAGCTCCTGTCGTTGGGGTGGGGCAGATTCTTTGGCTTCAGGTCAGCTATTGTGTTTTAAGTTGGCTCTTTGATTTGTAAATTAAGAGGAAAGAGCTCTATGGGGGGCAGCCAGGGAGCTATGGCTTTGGGTCTCAGGCACCAGGGAGACACAGGATGCCTTTGCTCTGATAAGAGGTTGCTGCCACCTGCAGACACAGGATGGGGTCACAGATAGCAGCCCTGGACACGCAGAGGCACATGCCTCAGGAGAGGGAGTGGGAGCTGAAGACAGGAAAAGCCAGAGGACCTTCCTCGGGAGGGAGATGGGATGGGGCCCCAGGGCTATTTGTGGATAGAACCTGCTTTGCTCCAGCAAGTGCACAGGAGAGACCCAGAGACGCATCAGGTACAGTAATATCAGATAAAATTAAACCACAGAAGGCCGAGTGCACCCTCACTCTGTAGTCCTACGGAGAAGGAATCATGATTTTCATTACAAACAAAGGAATCAGAAAAAATGATATGATGACTGACATGCACCTGTTGTGGTCACTTTGTGTTACGAATTAAATCAAAGGCAGAAAACAGCAAATATTTCTGGTGAATTTGACTCTGGCATAATAAATAAAAATTACCAAAATAACATGACAAATAACAGACAAGAAATGACTCTGACACACAGCCAGAAAAGGTTTATTATTGAAATAGATGGCCCTTAATATCAAAAGAAAGGGAAAACACTCTAATAGAACAATGGGCAAAAGTCCCATTCATTCATTCATTCATTCGTTCCTTCACTCATCTTCCAAGTCTTGGACCCGGTACCTCCTCCAGCCCAGCATGGCTCCGGATGCCAAATGGACACTGCGCTGCTCCATGGAGCTGGCGTTCCATACAGGCTGGGAGAGAGTTAGGCAACAGACACAGAAATAAACTAATCCAACAATAATTTGTTGGTGGAAGATGCTAAGAAAGAAAAAGTGAACCAAAATACTGGGTGGCAAGTGAGCAGAGTTCTCTGCCAGACCTGTGCACATGCAGACCTCACATTTGGGCAGATGAAGGGAGGGAGGAGGGCAGGGGAGGTGGGGAGAGACTCCAGGGCACCCAGGACTCAGTGTAAAGAACCAGGGCTGAGCTTGAGCTGTCCAGTAGCAGCCAATGAGGCTGGGACAGAATGAACAAGATGCTGGGGGAAGAGGAGAGTCAGGCAGGGGCGGGTGGGTGGCACACAGGGCCTGGGGCACGGAAGGAGCATGTGGGTTTCCGTTGTGCTTGGCTGAGAAGCCTCAGAAGGGCCCGTCCTCCTTCGCTGCTGCATTATGGATGGAAGGGATCAGAGACAGCAGGAAGGGACTGGATTTCACCAGTCCTGGTGAGCAGTAAACAGCAATGCCCACTCTTTTTCTTCCACTTTCTTTTAAACCCGATACTAGTATGGCTCTTAGAAAAGTGGCATAGTCATGTAGTGCAGCTGAGATTTCAAAATTTTTTTCCAGGAGGAGATTTGAAAATATGCAATGAAAGCCTTAAAAAGTCTCAAACCATTAGCAGTTTTCGTTATATTATGCTCAAGAAATTTTATTCTGAGGGAATATTGATAGATCTGCTAATGGATTATGCAAAGATACAGTTATACGAATGTTCATTGCAGTGTTGTTTATAATAATGGAAATTAGAAACAACCTAAGTATTATATCTGACTCATTCATAAACCCCATATTCATAAAATGGAATATGGTGCCTCTATAAAAATGATGTTGCGGAAGGATGTCCCATAAAATGGAAAGTATGCACACTCATAAAGATGGAAAACAATTTACAAAACAATATATAATAAATAGAGCTAATGAGGGCAATAAAGTTTCTGCTTGAAATTACAGCAATGTTTTAAATCGTTACTGGGGAGGAGGGAGAAAGTGGAGGGTGAAGTCCGGGGAACAGGAACAGGAGACAGGAACGGACGATGCCCGCACGTGATGGCCGGATGCTAACGCACAAACCACACTGTGTACACCGCAGCCTTGGAGGGCAACCACTGCCTCTGATGCTACCAGCCTGTGGGTCCAGAGACTCCCAGCGTCCTTAACTTCTGTCTCCATTTTCAACTCAGAACCAATCAGAGAACCCCCAATGTGCCCCCTGGCCGACCACATAGGATGCCCCCTTCTAGGGAGCGCCCCAGCTTCCCCAGGCCTTGACCTCTGATCAGGGGAGCTGGGAGCCATCCCTGTCTCGTGGTGAAGTGTCCCCTCTGCTGCCTGTCGTTAGGTCTCAGCCGGGCAGAGGGACAGTGGAGGACTCCCTGCTGTAGGAAGCACTGAGTAAACGCCTCTGCTTGTTCTCATGTGGGTGGGCTTCCTTTCTCTGTCCCCAGCGAGGTCTTGCTGGACAGCGACTGTGCTGCCCCTCCCTGCAGACCCAGCCACTTGGCTCGCCCTGAGCCCGCAAAGGCCCCTGTGCCCGTGGTGTCTGAGCTGGGGCAGAGTCCGCACCAGGTCAGGACTCAGGCTGCCTGGGGCCCTCCGCTGTTCAGTCCTGGTTTGAGGCTGGGTTCTGAGCTTGGGTCCCGCTTGTTTGGAGTCCTCTGCCGATTCAGGCCCGTCCTTCTGTTCCCCTGGTGCTTGTCCTCTGTGGCAAGCATTTTGTGTTGTGCTGCCTGAAAGTGCTGTTTGCCGGAGGAGAGGCTGAGATACACAAGCTCCTGCCCTCCACACCTGCTCGTCCTGGTCTCACACACAGCGGGTCTGCAGCGCTCACCACAGGTGCGCACACGGACTCTCCACGTTGGGGTCACAGATGGGAGTGGTTGAGCATCTCCTTCTGTCTCAATTTTGTGTCCTGAGAGCTTGGCTGTGATCCAGGGAGAGTGTCTCCTCTGGTTTTCTGCCTGCTGGGGTCACAGAGTGGGGGTCTGTATTTGGAGCCTGCGACCCTCAGGACAGGAGGAGCAGAGGCCTCACTAGGTGGACTTGGCCTCCCTCCTCTCCTCCAGCAGGAAGCTCTGGGACTCCCTCCTCTCCTCCACCGGGAAGCTCTGGGCCTCCCTCCTCTCCTCCACTGGGAAGCTCTGGGCCTCCCTCCTGTCCTCACCGGGAAGCTCTGGGCCTCCCCACTCTCCTCCAATGGGAAACACCCCTTCTTCTCAGAGGCACTTTCCTTACAATCCTAATTCTTGCACCTGTCTTTCTAAATGCCCTAACTTTACCAAGGGAATAGGGTTTATCAGGCCCAGGGAACAGCCATTTTTGATTGGTATTTGGAGGCCTCCAAAGGAAATCTGATTTAAAATCTTGATTCACTAGAAAAAAAGTATCTGGCCAAAACTAATCAGCAGTTGGACAAACTTCAGCAGCAGCAGCAGGCTGGACTCTTCACTGGGACCCTCCTCCTGGGTCCCCAGGGGCTGCATGTCCCCTCCCCCACCCAGCTCCCCGCTGTCCCTGTGCCTCTCTCCACTCCTCCTTCCTCTTCCCCATTGCCGGACACTTCCCTTTTGCCGTGACTTACCTGGGACCCCAGATGCCAGGTGCCCCTAAGACCCACCCCTCCCATGAGCCAGGACGCAGACAACCGTGGAACTCGAATCTTGGACCTGAGTGGCCAGCTATAGTGAAGAATCTCTCCAAGCCCAGGCAAGGCCAGCAGCTGCCCATAGTGCAGATTTTGGAGGGTTGCACGCAGCACAGGCTTTCCCGAAGTGTATGGACTTGCAAACGCAATGGTCAGAACCTCCCTCAGATCCCAGAGAGCAAATGCAGACTGGGCTGAGCCAGAAAACGATTCCTAGGATCCTCTTCCCACAATAAACCAGAGTGTCAAAAGCCAAAACAACACACACAAGATAAAAAACCCAAATGCAGGACAAAGGCACATAAAAGTCATAACCCAAAATGTTTCCAGTAAAAATCAATTAAGCCATGATTCAGTTATGCAAATAGAAAAGCAGCAACCATCTGAGATTTTCGGGGTAGACGTGAACACATTTTCCCACAAATTCAAGACTTAAACAAGGTGGCTCTTTTACCTCATTCTGTTAATAAAATGAAACCTGAAACAGTCGATCTAATTCAAAACCAAAAATTAGAACAGGAAGGGAACTCTGTGGTTGAACTACATCACTCAGCAGAATATTTTGAGAGAACTTGGTGACGGAGGGTTGAGGGAGAAAGATGAAGAAACAAAACCCAAAATAAGGCCACAGCCCTGCAGATCCAATAGCCAGGCGGCCACTTCCCAGCCACCGCCTTCCACGGGACACTATGGAAACTCTTAGCAGGAGGGATGCTGGACAAAAGAGTGTCTCAGTGAAAAGCCAGGGCCCCACAGGCTGGGTGCTGGGGCTCATGCCTGTAATCCCAGCACTTTGGGAGGCCAAGGCGGGTGGATCACCTGAGGTCAGGAGTTCAAGACCAGCCTGGCCAACATGGCAAAACCCCATCTCTACTAAAAATACAAAAATTAGCCAGGCACAGTGGTGGGTGCCTGTAATCTCAGCTACTCAGGAGGCTGAGACAGGAGAATTGCTGGAACCCGGGAGGCAGAGGTTGCAGGGAGCTGAGATCGTGCCATTGCACTCCAGCCTGGGTGACAACAGCGAGACTCCGTCTCAAAAAAAAAAAAAAGGAAAAAAAAAAAAAAAAACCAGAGCCAAGCATACCTTTCACCAGATCAATGAGGAAATTAACTACAACTATGGACAGTAAACCTCGTGAATTGCTGGTAGTTCTGAGGGCTTCTGTTTCTATGTCAAATCCTTCCTCAGAGTGAACGCAGTGCGTAGGATGTCCAGGTTTCACATCAACTACTCACGTGTCCTCCCTTCCCGTCCTTGACTGTTGCCCTGGGGGTCCTGCCTGGAAGACATGCCTGTGCAAGGCAGTACCCCCAGGCAGGGACGCCCTAAGCTTCACTTACACTCCCCCCATTTTTCCCAGGTCCTTGATAGAGACATAAGAACGACGACATTTTGGAAATGGAGGAAAGATGAGAGGTTGCCAGGGGCAGTGGAGGGAGGGGGTGGTGGGAGGGCGAGGACGGGGTGGGAGGGCAGCGGTGCGGCTCTGGGGGGACCAGGAGAGGACTCTGCATGATGGGCACTCAGGGTCTTGACTGCATCACTGTTGACATCCTGGAGGTGCCATCGTGCTATTGTCCTACAAGATGCCACCCCTGGGCAAAACGGGACGCAGCGTGAACAGGATCCCTCTTTGTTGTTTCTTACACCCACACAGGGCTCTACAATGACCTCAAACTAAGACGTGTACTCACATCAATGAGCAGCTGCAGAGCATGACAGAGACGATCCCTCTTGGAGCGTCTCAAGCCGCCATACCCCAGGCCTCGGAGGCCTCCCAGGTGGCGTTGGGAAATGCCGCGTGGACCAGGGAGAATTCAGCCATGGAAGAGGCTGATGACAATGATCTGGAATAATCTGGCAGGATCTGGAATCACCAGGTCTTATTCCTGCTGTGGCCCCACATCGCTTTGTTCCTGTGAGTCAGTGGCACCCCTGATCCAGACCTCAGTCTCCTCTTCCGTGACACAGAGCAGACTCTGGCAGAGTGATTGAAGAATACTCTTAGTTTTTCCCTTTTTTTTTTTTTGAGATGGAGTCTCGCTCTGTCACCAGGCGGGAGTGCAGTGGTGCAACCTCACCTCACTGCAACCTCTGCCTCCCAGGTTCAAACGATTCTCCTGCCTCAGCCTCCTGAGTAGCTGGGATTACAGGTGCATGCCACCTTGTCCAGCTAATTTTTTGTATTTTTTGTAGAGATGGGGTTTCACCATGTTAGCCAGGTTGGTCTTGATCCTCTGACCTCATGATCCACCCACCTTGGCCTCCCAAAGTGCTGGGATTACAGGCGTGAGCCACTGCGCCCAGCCTACTTTTTCTTACTCTTATTGTTAAGGCTCAGCAAGAGAAGGAAGAGGTGAGATGTCCATCATGTAGGAAGCAATGGCCCTCAGTGGCAGCATCATAGGCAGCCTGATCCCTCGACCTGGACCTCACAGGAGGAAGCTGGGAAATTGCCTCCAGAGATGGCCCAGTGTGAGGAGCAAGGTTTCCAGATGGTTTCATCTCACGGCATTGGGATCCCCTGCAGGGGCAGCTCCCATCCAGAGGCCAGGACCCCTGCAGTACCCAGGGGGAGGGAAGAAGTGAATGAAAGCGATGTCCCCAGGGCTGCTCTCGGGGGTTCACAGTCCCTTATTTAAGCTGTTCTGTGTCCTCAGGGCCAAGGCCACCATGTGAGACAGAAAGGAGATGGTGGAGGCTGAAATACTAATGACGGTTACACTTATGTGGCACTTCCTCCATCCTGTACTGGAGGACACAGGAGAACAGATGGCCAGAGAGAGCGGTGTCAGAAGTCCACACAGAGTAGACGTCCACATTCTCTAGTAAATAACGGGGATTAAAAAGTGTAGAATTCAAATTTAAATTACAATCTTGAGAATAACTGCATTGTCCTGCTGTTTAGCACAAGCTAATTCCTACTTGCATGCCTAAGCTTGTTCCTAAAACAAGCTGAGTTTGGTGTGAGTGTCGCCCAGCAGTTCGTCTGGCTCAGCTGCCTGGTGCCCGACAGGTAGTCCTGGCAAAGTCACAGGGTGGCTCCTGCACAAACCGAGAGGGTTCCTGGCGCTTCCCCTGGGCCTTGTGCACCTGTGAGGTTCGCGTCTGTCTCCTTGACTTTCCCATCGTGTCAGGCCAGGCTGGGATAAGCAGAACCTCTTGGCAAGGGAGGCTCCTCAGCCCAGCTTCACAAAAGGGGAAGCTGAAGCCCGTGGGGGTCCCCTACCGGAGGTCTCTTGGGTTGTCTCCTGAGCCCCCACTCCCCTGACTCTGGGCCCATGTCTGCTGGTTCTCTACCACAATGCCCAGCAGGCCTCTCTCGAGGAATTCATCCAGTCCTCGGCTCTTTTGTCTTCTCCAAGTAAAGCCGACCTCCCGCACCTGCCCTGCTCTCCCTTCGTAAATGCAATTTCTTCCTGCATGGTGGCTTCCAGGCCTCATGTGCTTCTGGTGCGACTCCTGGACGTCTAAAGGGCTCCTGACCATCCCTGGCAAAGGCACAAAACTGGGGTCCTTGTGGCCTCTCTTTCTCAGGGCTCACATTCAGTGGGTTGGGAAACCTGGGGAGGTCCCCCGTTGAAACAACCAGACTCTGAACCCTTCTTATCAGCTCCACCCGCACTCAGGCCCAGTCACCTGCCTCCTAGCTGGGCTTCCACGCCCATCACCATGCCCCTAATACCTATGCTCACTGGAGCAGCTTTGGGGGCTGTTTACCCACAGCAGGCACTCCTGCATCCTCTGCCCTCGAGGGGGTTCCCTCTCTGAGGCCCTCCTGATGTCCCCTCTGCCGTCTCTGGACATCATGGAGTCTGCTCCCATTTCACTGTGGCCTCTGCTGCACTGTGACATGACCAAGGGCCCTCCTGGCCACCAAGTGTGAACAATCTTCACCCTCCCATCTCTGTGCACTGCCACCACCTCTGAGGGTTCCTCCTGGCTGTCAGGTGTGAACAGTCTCCACCCTCCTATCTCTGTGCACTGCCGCCACCTTTGAGGGGTCCTCCCGGCCACCAGGTGTGAACGGGCTCCACCCTCCTATCTCTGTGCACTGGCACCATCTCCAAAGGGTCCTCCTGGCTGCCAGGTGTGAACAGCTCCACCCACCCATCGCTGTGCACTGCTGCTCTCTGCAGCCACCCTGCCTCCCTTCAGTGTCCTCGTTACCAACTGATATGGTCCATGCAGTTTGGTTTATTATCCCCTCCCCAGCAAAGACTGCTTATCCAACGAAGGTGAACATTGGTTTTGTTTGGTTTGTTTTCTGCAACCTCTGCCCATAGAAGAAAGCTGGAGATGTGTTGGCACCATGAGTATGGAGTGAGTGAGTGAGTGAGTGAATGGATGGATGGATGGATGGATGGGTGGATGGATGGATGAATGGATGGATGATGGATGGATGGGTGAACGGATGGATGGATGGATGAATGGATGGATGGACGGGTTAATAGATGGATGGATGGATGTTTGGATGAATGGATGAATGGATGGATGGATGGGTGAATGGGTGAATGGATGGATGGATGAATGGGTGAATGGATGGATGAATGGATGAATGGATGGATGGATGGATAAATGAATGGATGGATAAATGAATGGATAGATGGATGGATGAATGGATAGATAGATGGATGGATGGATGAATGGGTGAATGGATGGATGGGTGGATGCATGGGTGAATGGATGGATGGATGGGTGGATGGGCGGATGATTCCAGCCCTCAGTGCCCTCTGTTATGCTGCCCCCCAAGTCTGATGTGCTGGTGGTGAGACCATTGGCTTCCAAGTAGCTCCCATCTGTTCCCTGCAAAGTCACAGCCAGGGTCGATGGCAAACAGTGAGTCAGGTGGGGAGGCTGGGCCTGGGAGGCTTCTTGGGCCCCATGTGTGTAACCAGTGCAGGGTAATTGAACTTCGGTGTCTCCAAAGTCTGTCATCTATTCTTCTAAATGTCACTTTTTGCCTGGGCTTTTCTTGCCATTTTCTTTTTCCTGGAACCAGCATTGTTGTTCTCAGAGTGGCACTTGGGGATTCAGGGAGGTTTCCTATTCATTCTGTTTAACACCCCACATCTCCAGCTCTGATTAAGCCTGACATTGTCTTTATAGAGTGAGTTGTTAAGGGGTGAAAAACTCTTTTCACAATGATTCTTTTTTGCACCCCACGAGATGACTTGGGAGAAGTACCCTTGTTAGGATGAGCCCTCTGCTTCCAGGGTCTTCAAGAGCATTAACATGCAATAGAAAATCTGAGGCCCTCTTGGTAATTATGGATACTTAAATTGCATTATAGAGAGATGTGGAATTGTGCATGATTAACTGGTAGGATCTATTTAGGAAAATAGAAAAAAATTACAGATTTTTTAGTGACATGTAAAATATTCATAGGATGTTGGTACCGAGCAAGAGAACAGAAACCATGCCTGTCTTGGTCTTTGTTGTATCTGCATCACACAGCACGGTGCCTAGCACCTGACATATGCTGGAAAAATATCACCTGAAATAAACATCACCTCATGCACAGAACAAGCTGCAGAATCAGGACTCGAAGCCTGGTGCTCAAACTCCTGAGTCTCTCCTTGTGTCTGGGCATCATGCAGCTCGACTGCCTGGGAGGATTCTCTCAAAGCATCATTGCCTCGAAGCCTGACATGCAGCCAGTTCCTCAGCACTCTCTGGAGTCTTAAGCCTTTCAGAAAGCAGCCAGCTGTGCCCCACATTTCTCAAAGCAGACCCCCGACTCTGAGATCTCACCCTTAGGGAGAATTAGACAATAGCTCTTCATAGGCCAATCACTCAAATGACTGTGTCCAAGAATGTAGGTAAAATTACCCTCTGCTCTATGATTAAAGTTGAGGCTAATTTTAATCACTTCTGGAAAATAATTAAAATGAGTCCGATGAAGCCTTTTCCAGCAGTGCCAGAATATAGAAGCGGGTCATCCATAACCACGGGGAGGGTGGGTGTTTAGGGCCGGCCAATCACCATGTGTGAGCTATTAATAAACTCTATTAATGAGCATCAGGATTTATGTGCTCCCTGCCACCTCCTCTTCCTTAACTGTGCCATCTGGAAGCCACGAGTTACCTGTGCCAGGAAGGTGGTGCCTCGGAACAGCGTGCAACGCTGAGATGGCTAACGGAAAAGGAGATGACGGCTCTTTTCTCGAAACCTGTCGGAAATCCTTGAAAACATGTGAATCCTTACTCAGAAAGGATGGCACGGCTTCATGCACAAAGCAATCAGTTATGGAAATATGTTTGTGGTGTGCAGAAATGGAGCCAATGTGTCTGACACCTTCGAGGAGGAAGCAGGATGTTGGGATTGAGTGTGAATTCAACGAGGACTTTCAGTTTAAAATAGGATCTCGCAGAATATCTGTGAGGACTCAGGAAATGAAACAACCAGCCCTGTTGAGAGCTAAAAGCAGCAGACGTGTTACATGTTGCGTGTTATGGGCACCCCGGCCGGGGAGGGAGACCCTCCCACTGGGGGCTGTGGCCGGATGGGAAGCAGGCAGGGCCCTCCTGGGGAGGGATAGAGGTCTTTCCATGAGGCTGCACCTGACCCAGAGTCCTGACCTGAGCCAGCCCCGGGCAGGCATTTCTGAGACAGCCGCCTTTCTTCAGATAACCCCATCAACATCTTTTTGAATTTTGCGAACAAAGGAAAGCACAACACAGAAGTCTCTGCATTTTTAATTAAAACCTATTGAACACTTTTGGAGGGGTTTTAGGGCATTACTTTTAATGGACTCTTTTCCCCCAAAATAGATAACAAATTCCTGGAACACCGTATCTTGAACATCACTGGTATATCAGTGCGGCCAGGCTGCTATCACATAATAGCACAGGCTGGGCGGCTGAAACACCAGACATTGATTTCTCACCTTTCTGGAGCCTGGGAATCCATGATCAAGGTGCCAGCCAGTTCCATTCCTGGCCAGGGCCCGCTTCCTGGTTCACAGACGGCCACCATCCCCACATGCGGGGAGAGACAGTTCTGGGGTCTCTTCTGCTTCTTATCAGAATGCCAGGCTTAGGGGATTCAGGCTTACCTCAGGACCTCATTTAACCTGAGTCACTTTGCTATAGGCCCTGTCTCCAGACACAGTGACATAGGGGGTTAGGGCTTCCACGGACCGGTCCTGGGGCCACAGTTCTGCCCATGGCAGGCGGGATCCAGGCTCGCAGGCCAGGCACACACGGATGGGCACCTTGGTCTAGCCAGTGGGTCTGCAACATATTGCCTGTGACAGCATCATGTTGTCTAAAATACTGATCTCTGCACTTTTGTTATTTTTGTTAAACAAATAAATATATTATAATATATATTATATTTTATAATATGTACAATAATATATTTAATATATTTTAATACTATATTTAATATAGTATTTTAATATAGTATAAGTAATACTATAATATTAAAATATATTTAATATATTTTATGATAATATATTATTAATAATAAATTATCATAAAATATATTATTATATTAATATAAATCAAAATAATTGTATTATTTTATTTTGTTGTAATAGTTTTATTTCATTAGCTTTAATCTTTTAGGGTAAAATTCTCCTTGTTATAATACTTTCATGGTGAGACTTTCTTTTTCTTTCTAGGTAAGTTTCAAATGAACACATCGAGTTCCAGGAAAATTCCTTCTGAGAACTGGGTCAAGGGGCAGCTCCTGCCCTGCTTTGCTGAAGGTAGACTTCTCAGCTGTCACTACCATCCTAGGTCCTGGGAACTCAGGAGACACAGAGTCAGTGGCCCAGCTGTGCTGGCATCTGGTGGGAGGCACCAACACTCCTTATCTCCGGAAGCCATTTATGCCCCCACTCCTTTCCTTGACTTCCGCTTCTGTGATGTTTATCCTCTTCTTCTTTTTTTTTTTTTTTTTTTTGAGATGGAGTTTTGCTCTTGTTGCCCAGGTTGGAGTGCAGTGGCAGGATCTCAGCTCACCACAACCTCTGCCTCCCAAGTTCAAGCGATTCTCCTGCCTCAGCCTCCTGAGTAGCTGGGATTACAGGCGTGTGCCACCATACCTGGCTAATTTTGTATTTTTTAGTAGAGATGGGGTTTTACCATGTTGGCCAGGCTGATCTTGAACTCCTGACCTCAGATGATCCGCCCACCTCGGCCTCCCAAAGTGCTGGGATTACAGGCGTGAGTCACCACACCTGGCCCATTTATCCTCTTCTTTATATAACTCTTACTAACTTCTTATTCAACTTATTGATCTACACTTAACCTTTCTGTGACTACCATTAATGAAAATCACTACATTACATGTTCTAATGTGTTTTTTGCTTCCTTACAGGGAGATTTGATTACCTATGTTGATTCAGTCCAATTGCTGAATTCTCTGATAATTTGTAGTAATTCTTCAATTTTCTCTTGAATTTTCTGCACAGCTAACATATTGTTTCCACGCAGTGACCATTCTCTCCCTCATGCCTGCTCATGTCTGTGTGCCTGTCTGCGTTGGCCGTGCAGCTCAAGAGCACAGCATCTGCATCCTGGTCTCCACCCCACTGCCATCGCCATTCGTAGGCTGAGACTACACAGCCCCACATCTCAGATCCTCCTCTGCCTAATGGGGATGGTTCTATGGTGATGTCAGAGGTGTGTGAGATGGTTGATCTGCCCGTAGCCTGGGAGGCCCCTGCGCGTGGAACAGGAAGGGGTCAGCGTCTTCAATCTCCCCATCTTCTTGTCTGAGTAAAGGTCCTCAGAAGGAGGTCCCCTAGCTGACAGCAGTGGCCATGGGTGGCGGGCACTGCCGAGCCTGAGAGCAGGGTCCACGTCCTACTCATGCCAACGGCTTCCTCCAGGTGCCTTGAGAACACATCCTTTGTGGGATTGAGGAGGTGCCGGCAAATCGGGCTGAGTTTTACCCACTCCTCTTCAGCAGGCAGCCCCAAGCTTCTCTCTGTGACTGTGGTGAATCCCACTCACAGGTTGTGTTAATGGGAATCATCCTTGAATTCTCCCAGGGGTGCAGGCAAAGAGGTTTCTCACAGGACTATGGAGATGCAGCTGTTGATAGGAGTTGACTGCAGGGCTTATGAAGAAAGATGGGGAAAAAAAGAAAGAAAAGTCCCCACAGAAGAACCGTGAGGTCCAAAATCCACCTGCCAGTGGTTTCAAGGGTAGACTCAGGCAGGAGCGGGTGGGGGGGGCCTATAGGAGACTGTGGTTTTGGGGCTCCACAAAGGGCATGCTTGCTGGGGGCCCACAAGGTGGGGGCATCTGACAAGGGGGGTGGAGGCTCTGAGTGGTGTCCACTAGACCTGGAGGGGCTTCGCTGGGGCTCTGCTGCCGGCCAGCAGCCAGAGTCCGGAGAACAGCACAGTGGTCAGCCCAGGGCAGGGAGGGGCCCCCGGGGCTCTCTCCTCCCACACTCACTTCCCTACTGCCCCCACCCCAGGCTGAGCCTCGCTGGACATAAGAGGGGCTGTGATAGGAGCACCCCACAGAGTGGTCCCTCCAGCTGGCAGAGCAGGAAGGGCCCAAGGGGATGGAGCGGGATGCAGAGCACGCCTGCCACTGTGGTTTGAAAAGAGGAGGGAGACGTTCCCATCAAGTACGGAGGAAAAGTATAAGTTGAGTTGAGCCATCGCTGGGCAAAGTACTATTAGAGCAAAGCAAAGCTGTGTGTGCCGCCGTTTTCTTCCTTTAAATCCTATAATCATGTGTTACAGAGAGGCCACTTAAGTCCACAAGTGTAGGTTGAACGTTAGTGATTTCTTCTCTGGGGACTGTTTTGTGTTGTGGCGGTGTGAGCGGTGCTCCGTGGGCCTGGAAAATCACAGGCCCGTCCTCGTCCCTCCCCAGGTTTTGGCCACCTCCTCTTACGCGTGTCACACCCCCAGCCAAGGGGGCACCATACTGTGTGTTTTTGGCTTTTTTTTTCCCCCACTGTTTGCTAATTGGCTTTTACCTTTTATGGTAAAGGCACAGCTAGGCAGGGTCACGTATGCAAGGCTTGCTTCTCAAATGGCAGGACTCTGGGGGGCGGCGATTTAGATGTGCCAGAGTGACCAGCAGGCAGATCTGATGGGACAGTTCCAGCCCTGCCTTCACTACCTCCTGCCCCCAACAGTGACCCCCAACGTTACCAGAACACTGACCTGAGTCACAAAGGGTTACTTCTGTTTGTTCTCAGATGTCCTTTGAATGGTCATTTAGTGCCTTCAGTCTGTGGCTGTCCAGGGAGCTTTGCTCATCTTTGTGACTGTGAGAACCCTGTGTGGACGCACAGTAGCAGGAGGTCCTTTACGTGTGTGTGTATGTGTGTTTGTGTGTGTGTGTGTGTATCCTCCATATATACACAGAGAGATTTATTCTAAGGAATTGGTCCATGTGATTGCAGAGGCTGAGAAGTCCCATAGTTTGCTGTCTGCAAGCTGGAGACCCAGAAGAGCAGACATTGTGAGTCTCAGTCTGAGATCAGGGCAGATGGATGTCCCAGCTCATGGAGTCAAGTAGAAAGAGCGAATTCTCCATCCCCTCATCTTTTTGTCCTATTTGAGCTCTGGCGGTGTTGGGTGAGGCCCACGCACACTGGGGTGGGCCACTGCTTTACACAGCACACCCATTCACATGCTAACCATGCTGGGAAACAGCCTCACAGACACACCCAGAAATAAGGTCTAATCAGCTATCTGGGCACCCCGTGGCCAGGACAAGTGACACATAACATTAATCATCACCGGTCATTTCTAGTTCCTGACTCTCACAGCAGAAAGAGCATCTGGGACACCCTTCCCCTGCATGTCAGGTGAATGTTCACACTGCCTTGGTGGGAGTGCTGGCCACTGGGGGCACAAGGGCAGTTGGAATGGGTGCCGCCAAGCAGACCCCTCACCATTTGCATTTACACCCCACAAGCAGCGTACGGACATTCCAGTGGCTTCATGATTTACCAGCACATTTCTGATGTTAGTCTTTGGTGTGAGGGAGGGGTCACACTGCACTTTCCTGCAGTTTCCTGCTTCCTCATCTGTGCTGAGGGCCAAGATCATTGGAAGCTGTGGATGTTCTTCTCAGGGTGTTCAGTGCCTGGGAAGAGGAGCTGCATAGGAATTGTTACATTCTGCTGGGTGTGGTGGCTCATGCCTGTAATCCCAACACTTTGAGAGGCTGAGACAGTGGATCACCTGAGGTAAGGAGTTTGAGACCAGCCTGGCCAACATGGTGAAACTTCATCTCTACTAAAAATACAAAAAAAAAATTAGCCAGGCATGCTGATGTGTGTGCCTGTAGTCCCAGCTATTCAGGAGGCTGAGGCAGGAGAATGTCTTGAACCTGGGAGGCGGAGGTTGCAGTGAGCTGAGATCACACCACTGCACTCCAGCCTGGGTGACAGAGTGATACTCCCTCTTAAAAAAATAAGAAAAAAAAGAGGAAGAAGAATGGTTACGTTCCAGTTGAATAAATTCCTCTTCTTCAGCTAATCTACTCTCTGACCTTGGAATGGTCACTTCATCTCTTTGGGTCCCAGTTAACTCATCCCTGGGATAAGATTGTAAACCAGTGATTCTTAGCTCCTCTCCAGGGCCACTGCCACAGAGGAATATGCAACTATTTCCTCCATGATTGTGGATCCATGAGTAGCAATGCCCACTCTGGGGTGGGAGCCTCATGTCACAGGGCCTGGAGGTCTTCCTGGTCTAGTCTCGCTTATTCCTAACTGATCACTGAGGAGACAGGGATGAGTTGATAACTGTTCCTGGCAGGTGGTTAGTGAAGGAGATGCTAGGGAAAAAGTCGTGTTTACATTTTAACACATCCCAGCAGAATTAGAGTCTGTCCTGCTCATTGGAAACATGGCCAGATGCTCATGTGTCTTGCTGCCCTCCATGTGACCCCAAGTGGGTCTGAGTGTGGGCTGCAGAGGCACAGCTGTGGCAAAAGCCTGCAGAGAACTCAGTGTCTCCTGGGCGTGCATGCTCTGTCTCTCCCTCCCTCCCTTTCTACATTCTTTATTATGGACTATCTCAAACATGCTGGCAAGTAGAGAAGCCAATCTCTGGAATCCATCCTGCCCCTACTCTCCTCACTTATCAACACTTTGGTTCAGTCCATTGCTAATGGCACATCGGGCAGTCAGCTGCCTTCATCCTACAATGCAGTGTGGCAAAAACTGGCCTTTGTGGCAGGTAGCTGTTGCCATAGTCTGCTCAATTCACTCATCTTGAAGTCTCATTGTGACTGACTTATTGGATAGAAATCATGCATTTGCATGATAATACCTGTTTTGACACTTGATTATGCCTTAACATTACACTGCATGTATCATGTCTTTATGTTAACAAGCACTATGAGATGTATGATTTTCTTTTTCTCTCGTTTTTAGAGCAACCTACATTGAATAGCTCTGGATACTTGGGTGATATGCATGATCTAGAAACTGCAAAAATGGTATGGAGTAGAGAATAGGAAAACATATAAAGGATGAAAAAGTATAGTGATTTGAAGTCTACCGAGATGCAGAGCACTTGCACCTTGTTTTCTGTTAATTCAAGGTGTGTTTATGGTAGGGTGAAGAAGGCTGACCCATGATATGGTTGGATACTGGGTATTACAGGGATTGGTTTTTCTCACTAGCTCCTCATAAATCTGCAGCAGGCTGATTCTTTCCCTAGCCATAGATGAAACCCCGATGGGTCCAGATGGTTTTCCTGACTCTTGGATAATGGAAAGTGATTTGGTCACTTGCAGCTGCAAATACAGTCTTTGGTCAGAAAACGGAATGTTCATTCCCCAAACCTGATTTTATGTCACATTTTCCTCCTTCCCTCAGCTCACACTCCTTTAGGCTAGAGGTCTACAGAGAGAAAGACGGGCGTGATTGGATAGTCCCTGTTTACTTGTCTTATACTTTTCTCCCCCAGTCTTTATCTCTAGTTTGCCAGCCAGTGTCTGACCCACCAATGCTGGAATGGAGGGAGGTGTAGGCAAGAGGGTCTTACATGGTCAGGATTCCTAGAAACTGCTCTCATTCTTCCAGCCTTACAGATGTCTGTATCTTGCTCTCTTCTCATAGACGTTTTTGTGGTTCCTCCCACATGGGCAGCCTGAGAACATCCTCTGCAGTTCCAGGACCCTGAGCAGAGCATCTTTCCAGGTGGTCCTCAGGATGACCTCATAGCCACTCCTCCTCCTCCCAATGTCTGTCTGCTCTGTGGGGACCACACCCACAATCCTGCCCTGACAAAGCCCAGGAGTGAGGATGGATCTGAGTCAGGCCGTGTCATCCTCCTGCCATAGGCACTTGGCTTCCTCATGCCTGGGTCCAGTCAGATGACATGCACCAAGTTCTTTGTGAGGCACATGGAGAATATTCTCGATGGGTTTGACATGAAATTCAACAAATATAGGGCTCTCCTGACTTTTCAATCCAACCAAGATTGTCTAAGGAGAAACAGAAAGTGATCAATTTGTCCATTTCAATGAAGGTGTTAATTTCAATTTGTTTCTTGGCATAGAGATGCTCATCACATTACCTTTTGTCTGTTTATAGAATAAATAAAGATATATTTTATAACCTTAGCACAAGGAATAAGTGGAGATATACTGCAGATCTCTTCTACCCTTTTGTAGTCTCATTGGAAGGCACACTGTGAGGAGTTAAAGATGTTTACTCTGATGCCTGAAACAGCCATGGGAACTACAACAATAATGACTTAAGTAAACCAACAAAGGAGAAAATATGGAATTACAAAAATAATTAATCAAAAACAAGTCAGAAAAAGAGTAAAAAGGGAACAAAAAATACATGAGACAAATTTGCAAGATGGTGGATATAAAGAATAGCAATATTCACATTAACTGTAAATTATTTAAATGCCCCAATTAAGATGAAGAGATGTCAGATTAGTCAAGAAAGCAAGACTCAAATATATGCTGTCTACAATAAACACATGTTAAATAAAAAGACATATAGATTTAAATAAAAGTATTAAATACATATATTATATGCTAGCACTAATGTTAAATTAGTGACTATGTTAATATCATACAACGTATACCTTAGAGCAAAGAGTATTACAGTAATATTATTTTATAATGGTAAATGGGTACATTCACCAAGATCTCATAACCATCTAAACTTCTGTATCTCTAATAAGAAAGCTTCAAAGTATATAAAAGGCAAAAACTGATACGATAAAGATAAGTTAAAGAAAATCTACATTTATAGCCTGAGATTTCAAAACTGCTGTCTCAATAATTGATAGAGTAAGTAGACAGAAAAGAAGTAATGATATGGAAATCTAAACTTGATGTCATTGATGTTTATAAAACACTCCACCTGACAACAGCAAAACTTACGTTATTTTCCAGTGCACAGGAAACACTTACCAAGACATACACCATGTTATGGGTCATGAAAAAGTCACAATAAATTTAAAAGTCTTGAGGGGATGGATGTCCTATTTATCCTGATGTGATTATTACACATTGTATGCCTGTATCAAAATATCACATTCAATCCATAAACATATGTGCCTGCTATGTACCCATGGACAATTTTTTTAAAAATTTAATAAATTTAAAAGATTTAAGTCAAACAAAGGCTGTTTCTGAATGCAGTAGAATTATATTAGAAACCAATATGAGAGAGAACCTTGACAAATTCTGAAATATTTGGAAACTAAGTAACACATTTCAAAATAACTCATAGGTCAAAGAAAAAATCAAAAAGGAAATTTAAAATACATTTTGAACTGAAATAAAATCAGATCAAAATTTGCATCATGCTGCCAAAGCAGTCTTGAAGGGGAAACTTACAGCAATGAATGTCTCTATTAGAAAAGAAAAAAACCTTAATCAATGACCACTAAGGATCTATAAGAAGAAGACAAAATTAAACCTAAAGAAATCAGGAGAAAATAAATCATAAACTAGGAGCAGAAGGCGATAAAAGGTGAAACAAACAATAGAAAAAAATCAGCAAAGCCAAAATTTATTTTTTTGAGAACATTTTAAAAATGATTAATCTCCCGTAAAGAAAACTCCAGGTCTAGATGCTTCACTGGTGAATTCAACCAAACATTTATGGAGGTGAGAGCACCAAGTCCACACACTCTATCTCTGAGCTGGAGGGAGGGGGATACTTCTCTTCTCATTCTTTAAGGCCAACATTACTGTGATAGAAAAACAAAAACAAAAGAGAGACATTCAAGAAAAAACAACAGCTAGCCTATTCCTCTTATCAATATAGAGGCAAAAATTCTAAATAAAACTTCAATAAATAGAATTCAACAAAGTGTAACAAATGACATAATAGTATTATGAAATAGGATTTATCCCAGGAACACAAGGTTTGTTTAACACCTGAAAATCAATTAATATAATTGACCATATTAGCAATCTAGAAGATACAAAGTGTACAATCATCTCAATTGACGCACAAAAAAGCCATTGACAAAATTAAACCTATCTCCATGATAAAAAACAAACCAGAAATAGATGGGAACTTCCTCAGACTAATAAAGGGTATCTATGACAACCTTAAAATTCACATCAAACTCAGTGGGGGGAAAGACTGAATGATTTTCTCCTAAAAACAAGACAAGAATGCTGCTGTCATCATTTATCATCAATATTGACCTGGTGGTCCCAACCACTACAATAAGGCAAGAGTACACACACACACACACACACACACACACACAAATATACAGGATCTAGACTTGAAAAAAAGAAGTAACACCATCATTATTCAGAGGACATGATAGTCTATTTTAAAAATCCATTAAAACCTACATAAAACTCACTAGAAGTAATAGCGAGTTTAGCATTATTGCTGACACAAGATTAATAAATAAAGATCAATTATATTTTTATGTAATTGCAACAAAAATCCAGAAAATAAAGTATGAAAAAATACTGTTCACAATAGTATCAAATAATGAAGTATCATGGGAAAAATTGACAGCAGATGTATAAGACCAATACACTGAAAACTATAAAGTGTTGCTCGGAGAAATAGAAGAACCAAAGGAAGAGAATGAGTTTGTGGATCAGACAACTCACAACTGAGGATGTCAAATTTCCTAAATTGATCTACAGATTCAAGACAATCTCAATGAAAATCATGTGCATTTTTGTAGAAGCTGACAAGCTGATTCTAAAATTTATATAAAAATACAAAGGACCTAGAATAACTCAAACAGCTTTGAACAAAAGAACAAAGTTGGAAGACTCAACACTACCTGCTTCATGACTGATAAGATACAGCAATCGAGACAGGGTGATTTGGTTTGGAAACGGACAAATACGTGAATGGGACGGAATAGAAGGTCCAGAAATAGATCCATACTTGTATGAACAGCTGATTTTGACAAAGTTGCAAAAGTAATTCAGAAAATAAAAGATAGTCTTTCAACATATGGTGCTGGAACATTTGGATATACATATGCAAAAAAAAATGAACTTCGATCCATATCACTCACTATATGCAAAATTTAATTCAAAATGGGTCATAGTTCTAAATAGAAAATCTAAATTCTCAAACTTCTGGAAGCTTACGTAGGAAAAAAATCTTTGTGACCTTGGTTTAAGCAAGTAATTCATAGATATGCTACCAAAAAGTAAAATCCATCAAAGAAAAAATTCATAAATTGAACTTCATTAAAATTAAAAACTTCTGGTTCAAAAGATTATTAATAGAGTGAAAAGACAAGTCGTAGATAGGAAGAAAGTATTTTTCAAGCATAAATTTGATGAAGAAATTGTATCCAGAATTCAAAAGGAACTCTCACAAAGCTCAGTAAGAAAATAACAACCCATTAAAAAATGGGCAAAATATTTAAATAAACCATGCACCGTAAAACACATATGGATAGCAAATAAGTGCATGAAAAGATGTTCAACATCATTGGCCACGAGGGCAATGCAGATTAAACCACACGAGATACCACTACACCTCAATCAGAACGGCTGAGAAAGAGGCCCACCCATAACCAGGAACGGGGGCAGCCGGAAGGAGTGGAGCCCTGGCAGAGTGGAACCCCATTACCGTACTGTGTGGCCATTTCTCAAAATAGGTTAATGGAGTCTATAATCCCAAAGCACCTAACCTACTGAAATCCTCCTGTATTAGGAGCGAGTCTTCTTCCAGGCTCGAAATGAGGGGAAAAGAGTTCGTCAACAAAGTTCAGTTGGATCCTTGGGCATCCACGGAAAGATATTTGCAACAATAATACCAAGTGGCCGGAGAGCACAGGACGGGGCTGTCCCCCAACCTGGCCTCCTGGAGCCCTTTTGGTCAACTCAGATGTTGCACTTTTTCCTGTGTAACTCTGACTTGAGAAATATGCCCACCTGATGGGGCTCTCTCATGGCCCAAGGACAATCTCACAGCCTACACGAATCCTGTGGAATGAGATGCTCTAGGAAAACCCTCCAGAGTCTGAAGCCTTGTCACCTGGGAACTGAGTCCAGAGTGAAGGAAACGCCTCCAGGAACCATCTTTCCTATTCCCCAGCAAACTCCTTTTCAGAGGCCGTTAATTCGGGCTCGTCTCAATGCATAAAATGCTTTGTTGAATTGAGGCAATCACATCTGTCTGCACTAGTTTATTCCTTCTTGAAACATTTATCAACATAAAATGCAAACTTAAATGCAAATTATCTTCCATCCTCTCTTTCACATGGTGCTCAAAGGTGATAAAACGATGAGTTCATCAGGGGTTTTTTGACTCAGAAAAACATTGCACTCCTGAGTATCTATTTCTTGAATTTAGTATCTTCAAGTTCCTAATTAACATAAGACTTTTTTGCAGTTCAGTAAAGATAATCAAAACGATGTCTGTTTAAACCAAGAACACTTTCTCTTTCTCAGTCAACCATAATTTGATCAGATTTCAGAGAGGGTTTTTTTTTGTCCATACTTGTGGAAATGTGAAATAACTAAGCAGTTAAAATTCATGATCTACACTTTTGTGTCATTATTATTGCATTAGCATGAAATTATATTTCTAGTTAGTCATAATTATACTCATAATTATTCAATTTGTCACTATAGGTTCTCCTGGAAGTATTATTGGAGGATTTATTAACACTAATAAATTGTTTTTTAATCTCCATATTATGAATTGTTCTCATGTGTGATATGATCTATTACCCATAAAATTATAACAAACCCCAAGCATTGGTGGCTGCCCAGAAATGTGAAGGAAACCTTTTGTCAGCTCATCTGGGATGTGACTCAACTGCCAACGTCAGGGAGGAATAGCTTTGTGCCACCAGAGCTTGCTGCCATTAGAAGGCTCTCCAAGAAAAAACTCACAGTGGATGAAAATGGAATATTTTTCTTCCAGGCCATTCCCATCCAGCCAGTACAGCCCTGATGCTGGAGCCATTCTCTGCAGCTCACAACTTGGCATTGATTGGACATAACATCCGGCCAGCTGGGCCCTTCCTTCTTCTGGCACACGGTCATGTTCATATCTCTGCTGAGGCTCTTTGGCCACTTGGTATTACTTTGAAACTCCTCTCCTGGAGATAGAGTCTCATTTTCATGAATTTGGTATTCCTTTTAAACTCCCCCTAGAGGCAGATTCTCATTTTCATGAATTCGTCACTTGCTACTGCCCACCTACCATCCTCTCTCTGTCTCTGAACTCGTACAGTATCCTCCTGCCTTTCTGTTCAAAGACTTTCACGTATGAAATTAGGGGAGTAACAACATCACTCCCCCGAGTTCTTATGTTCATGTGCTCTATCACAGAGCTTCAGGATGTGTGATATTCCTGGTGGGTGTTATGGATGAAATGTTGTTACTCCCCAAAGTTCACATGTTAAAGCCTAATCCTCAGTTTGACTGTATTTGGAGAAGGGGCCTTTAAACAAGTATTTAGGTTAAATGAGATTGTAATGGCAAAGCCCTGATCTAACAAGATTAGTGTCCTGACAAGAGACACAAGACAGCTCCCCCTCTATCCACCAAGTGAGGACACAGCCAGAAGGTGGCCATCTGCAACCCAAATGGAGAGCCCTCACCAGGCACCCACCCTGCTGACACTTTGATCTCAGACTTCTGGCCTCCAGAACATGAGGAAATTAATTCCTGTTGTTTAGGCCTCCCAGTCTGTTGAATTTTTTTATGGCAGCCCAGGCAGGCTAACGTGGTGAGGGGCTGGGTGATATTTATTTTAAACATGGTGACCATGTTCTGCACTAGTAATGCACAGGGGTTGTCTTATGCAAAGTGGTTTACATGGGACATTTTGTTTGATCCTCACAGCATGCCTGTGGAGTAGGGTTTATTATTATCATCCCCTTTCACAGATAAGACTACTGAGGTGAGTGGAAGGTAACCTGGGCAATGAGTGGCCATTCAGGTCACCTGCATTCTCTCATGTTGTGTGTGGGTTTTCATCTGAGCATCCTCATGGGAGCCCTTGTTCCCCTGAGATGGGGGCTGTGCTGGTCTCCTAGGCCTGGCTGACACCCTGCTCACAGAGCCAATGCCAGGTGTGCCCATAGATTATGAACAAAGGGAGCAAGGTGTGTGGGGCTGGGGTGCTGGCCACCTCCTCTGGGGTGCACCATCATCATTGGCTGCTCCCTGTGTCTGCGACCTTGAGCAACTGTGTGGTCTCTCCACACAAGACAGGAAGCCAAGTAGTCCCCCCACCATCAACCCCCCAACCCTGCAGCAAGTGCTTCTGGTTACCAAATCCAATTCAAAATCCACACGATGTGGCACATCCTGCATTAGATGCTGAAATCCCAGCAACACCTAACAGCTTCTGATCCCAGGAAACCACAACTGTCTACAGGAGGGCCCAGCCAGGTGAGCCCAGGTGTGAGGCACTCAAAAGACAGCCATAAAGCAGTCCATAGGCAGGTGTAATTTGGGGGCTGAGGGGCCCTGCAGTCTGACTGGGTTCTCAGGAATCATGAATTCTCACAGGACAGGGCTTCTCACCTTTGCTGCCCTCTCCCAGCCATTACCACCTGGCGAAGGGTGCAGAGAGGTGCCCCTCAGCGTCCCGGGTGTGGCAGCTCTGGGATGGGGACACATCTCCTGCCCTACTCCAGTCACTGCCCCCAGGCCCTGCTGGAGGACCAAGGGGTCTGAGGCACTGTCAATCTTTGGTCAGTGCCAGCCCAGGGACCCCTTTGGCCAGCGGCCACCTCAGGATGCTATGTTCACTCCTTGGGAAATTAGTTGCTAATTCATTCTGCTGTAGGGCTAGTGTCACACTGCATTTATTTACATAGCTGCAGGATGAGGAGATAAATGAAAATAATGAATATCCATTAAACAAGATTCATAATGAAGCACACCGCTGTCCTCCTGGGCTCTGCTCTCCTTCGAGGCGCAGCTCCTGCCCAGGGAGGGTGGTTTCATGGCTTCTGTCTGCAGCAAACAAACACTCCGTGCACAGTGGGGGGTTCTGAAGGTGCTGACCCCCACTGAGGCAGCCCAGAGACCTGCAAGAAGAACCTTGCGCAGGGTCCTGCTCGGGGCCCAGGCTCCGGCTGGCTCTGCCCGTCGGGTCTTAAAGCCCCATGCATCGGAGGGGAGTGGTCAGAGGCCTGGGGGAATCCTGGCCTCTGGGGGCTGGCCAGTTTGTCCCTGTTTGACTCAGGCCCAGGGTTGGGTCACTATGGATGGGGCTGTGGGTTTTCAGGAAGATTTTGGTGGAGGGTGGAGCAAGCTTCCCATGGCTCTCTTCCCTAGCATAAGCAGTGGTCCTGAGGCCAGGACTGGGGAGCGAGGGGTCGGTCTCCAACAGGACCCTGACTTAGGCCCTGTCCATCCAGCCCAGCCACCCCCTGGTGCTCACCTGGTAGGTGCACAGGGCTCAGGGCCACATGGGATTCTGGGTGTGTGCAAGGACAGAGCTCTTTGTTCTCCTTGGTCTGGGCAGTCTGGGCATAGACACGAACAGCAGGGAGGGGTCTGAGGAAGAGAAAATCACCATGTCCAGCACAGTCCATGCTCATCATTTGCAGCAGCTGTTCTGAAGTGGCTGCAGATACTGAGTGGGTGAATGCTGAACTCCCAGGGGGCATGGACCAGAGGTTCCTTAGAGCCTCTGGTCACATTTGCATCAATAAATCAGCACATGGCCTGATTTTGTGTGCTTCTGCTGTAGACACCTTATTGGAAAATATGTTGTTGAATCAAGAACACTGCACTCAGGGACAACAGCTCTGGACCAGGCCTGAGTGAGGTGTACCCAAGACAGAGTGAACAGCATGGGCTGGGGCACTGAGTGCTGTGTTGATGTGGCTACACAAGTATTCTTCCATTCATTTATTTATCCATCTATCTATCCATCCATCCACCCACCCATCCATCCATCCATCCATCCTTCCATCCATCCATCTATCTATCCATCCATCCATCTATCCATCCATCCATCCATTCATCCATCCACCCATCCATCCATCCATTCATTTAATGCCATTGGCCCAGTCATGTGCCTGGCCACAGTGAGAGTGGAGAGTGAGGACAGAGAGCCCCTGTTTCTGGTGCCTCACAGCCGAGGGGAGATGGACTCCCAGTGATGCTGTGTAACCAAAAGTGGGGACACAGCTTGACATGAAAGAGACCTTCGCACAAAGTAACTTGGCTTGGGCTGGCAGCTGAGTCATGTCTTCCTGGGCTATGTCCACTGCCCCCACAACCGATGGAGACCTAAACCCAGTGGATGTGGAACTAGCAGCTGTGTAGCTACAGTTTCCTTCTTCCCTGGGGAGAGATGCCTTCGATGTGAATTATAAATGGACAGGTCAGTGGAGTCTGACTCAGAGCTACTGTGTTTTAAATACAGAGCTTTTTATTCATTTCCAAAGTGCAGGGTCTGCTCACCCCATAAAGACAAAGGAAAATAAGCTCCTTTGCCTTACAAAAATGGCTCCACCATATTCATTACGTGATTAATTTAATGCTCTGATTTACAGTTGTCTACAAATTGCAAATCGCTTTAAAATACATCTTAAATTGAAAATGCATTTAAAATATGAATTCATTATAGTGGATCAGGGCAACATCACCCTAGCTCCACTTAACAAGCAGAACTGGCCTCCTGATGGTGGGTTTGCTGGCTAATGTGAGTACAGACCTGATGTCAGCTACAGCCGCCCTGACTTCCAGGCTCATCTCTGTGTCTTCCATGAAGAACTGAAAGGTTTTTACGTGTGATTGTCGAGAGATGGGTGGCATTCATTACTTTTTACTTATTTTTTTTTCTAAATATGGAATGTGAGGTGCGGATCACTTTTAAATTATATTCTTACATGATAAACCAGCAGCCCAGAAATATGCAGAGGCGATGTAATTGAGTGGAGATGAAAGCATGATTGCAGAAGTGATGACCAGCAGGCAGTTATTTTGGGCCCAATGCGGGAGCAGCCGAAATGGAGGGCTCCATTTCACAGAGAGCCTCCCCCTATTATCATCTTTGTAAAAAATGGGCTAATTTGGGGACGGAGTCTGTGACCATTACACCATGGACATCAATGTGGCTGTCAGTGCCCTGGCCCGGCTGGATGAGGAGTTTCTATTTCTATCCTCCTGCCCACCTCCAGCATGTGGCATAACAGACAGCCCTCCCGGTGACCGGAAACCTAGGGGCACAGGGACCCCGACTTGGACACAGCTAGTGTCGTGTGAAGCTCAGTGACTTCCTGGGAAGGGGCTGGAGCCGCGAGAAGCTCAGTGACCTCCTGGGAAGGGGCCGGCATTGTGTGAAGCTCAGTGACCTCCTGGGAAGGAGCTGGAGCCGCGAGAAGCTCAGTGACCTCCTGGGAAGGGGCCGGCATTGTGTGAAGCTCAGTGACCTCCTGGGAAGGGGCTGGCATCGTGCAAAGCTCAGTGACCTCCCGGGAAAGGGACTGCATCGTGATAAGCTCAGTGATCTCCGGGGAAAGGGCCGGCGTCACGAGAAGCTCTGGTCACCTCCTGGGAAGGGGCCGGCGCCACCCAAGCATTATGCTTCAATGTGATCAAGTCTGAGGAGAAAATAGAAAGAAAAACTCATATTTCTCTCACAAAACCAGGCCTTTCAGGGCCTCCATCACCTAAAAGAAAAGGGAAGAATTGCAACTGTTACAGAAAAGAAAGTTCCCACACCATAAAAGTGCATTTCCTTTAATTAGTCCATAATGGTTTTGGCCAAGAAACCCCCAAAACAAACCAACAAAAACCACAAAAATCCCTTTTGCCTGGAACTCTCTGCATTTTCACCGGAATTTCTCCTGGACAACATAGTGTCCCATTGTCTGAAGTAAGAGTATGAGAATTCTAAATCCGTAAACTATAGAATGACATCAGCTGGAAAGAATGTTGTAGGAAAGTGAACAACATGGAGAGATGATGGAACCCAATGACACTGATCTTTGAGCTAAATCTTCCAGTGCTGTTAGTCCTATCAGTGCCACCTGCACAGGGCTGAACACGGAGCTGCAAAGTAGAAGTGAATAAAGTGGGGTGTCATGGCTGGGAGACATCACAGTGCAGCCCAGGATGGCCACTGTGCACAGGAGGCTCTGCACTTGCCCTGTTGAAGAACCACAGCTCCCACCGGCACCATCTCCCCCTGGACTGGCTGTTGGGGCAGAGGGAGGGCTGAGCCTCCATCATTCCTGTTCTCTGGGGAGACGCAAGGCTGGGCCCAGTAGCTGGGGTGCCATGAAGGGGCCACACCTTCGGGTCGGTGTCCCCAGTTGGGTCCCTCCTGGGTGGTCTGGCCACCCAATGATGCTGCTCACATGGGTCCCATCAATTCCTCAAGCTTTCCTGAGCCCCTTCTGAGTGCAGGCTCTGGGGGCCAGAGACAGACCAGTGGGCTGGGACTCACAGGCAGCTCCTGCCCATGCTGAAGGCGAGATAGGCTCAAAATGACACTGAAACCCCTGGCATTGCCCCCCAGAGCTCCCTGATTTATCTCGGTTTCCCAAGCTGATGAGAATCTCATCCTGTGCACTGCTGCAGGGGAAGGGAATGTTGTGGGCTCCAAGCTCTTGGTGCCAGCAGCTCATGGCGGCCCCGAGAGGCCGGCTGTGCTCTGGATCAGGCTTATCTCTCTCCACCATCTCCAGGGAGCTGGGAGAGGCAGCAAAGCTGTCTGTGTCTGAGACGTTAAGGCACATATCTGTGTGAAATGTGCACAGGCACAGGTAAATGGAGATTTATTACAGGAAATAGGCTCCTGCTGCCATGCAGGCAGGCAGCAGAAACTCGGGAAGAGCTGGTGCTTCGTTTCCAGTCTGAAGGCCGGAGAAGAGCAGGGTCCCAGGCTGGAGGCCTCCCCATGCTGGGTAGGGCCATCGGCCATACTCAGTCCCCCAGTTCAAATGTTAACTCCATCTGCAGACAGCCTCTCAGGAATGCCCAGAAACTCACTTAACCAGGTGCCTGGGCACCGTGTGGCCCAGTCCAGTGGACACACGAAAGGAACCATCAGAGCCTGTAGCCCAGGGACCCTGGAGGGTGCAGGTGGGCCCTGTGTGTTCTTTTCTCTGCATTTCTTTGGTGTGTTTTTCTGCACTGTCTTCAAGGGTATCTCAGGGAGGCCCCTTGCTAAGCATGGGCCTTCGAAAGCAGAGAGCACCTTCTCAAGTTTGTGGAAGAAGATGAAGTCAGAACCTCACAGCATGAGAGGGACCTGACTCACCACCACGGGCTTCGGGGAGGGAGGTTACTCTGTGGCCAGGAATCCCAGCTGCCTCCAAGGGCAGAGCATGGCCTGGGGCCGACAGCCACCAGGGAAATGGGAACTGAGACCCACGGCTGCCAGAACCTGGGTCCACCACACCCCGAGTGAGCATGGAGCATTTTCCTGCAGACCCTCCCGGCAAGGGCTCAGCCCGGCCCACACCTGGATTGGGGTTTGTGAGGCTGTAAGTTGAGAACCCAGCTGGGCCTGCCCGATTGCTGCCCTGCAGACTGTGAGATAAGGCGTGAGTGTCTGATCCACAGCAAGGAGGGCAAGGTCAGGGCCGGCCTGTACTCCCCAACCCCTCAGAGACAAAATGAGGTTTCCAGATTCACCTGGCAGCACCACAGCCCCCTGACCCTCACCGTTCCCATCCATGGCCCCCGGTGGTACCTCCTCATCCCCCTGTTGCAGCCTCAGCCCCCCAACCTGGAAATGGGGCTGGGAAAGGCTCTGGGCTCCTTCCTACCCCATCTCGCCTCATGGCGCACGGTCAAGCTGACCTGTGATTGCATTTTAAGGAATGCGTGGTGTTTCCCATTAGCCATTTGTGAACCCTGTGTGTGGCTCAGAACGCGGGTGATTCATCATAGGCCTGGGAGTTGCTCTGGGAGTCAAGGGAACCAGGGCGTTTGGAGCGGTGGGGAGTTGGACGGTTCTTGGAGGTGCAGGCGTGGCAGGCAGCCTCTGTTTCTGTGATTCATGGATGGGCTCTGTTCAGCTAAGGGGCGAAGGCGCCAGACCCTGTTGTTCAGGCGTGGAAACCGTTCCTCTCCTGGAGCCCTGTGTCAACTTCCAGGGTCCACAGCACCAGAAGCTGCCCAACTCCTAAGCTGCTAATGTCTCCTCCCTCTTTGTTGCCTGCCCCCAGGCATGCCCTGTGGGGACTGGAGTGTGATCTTCTTACTGAAGGGAGAACTGGGCACTTGAAGCTCTGCAGTGGGCTTTGGCATGAACTGTGGTCTCATGCCTGGATGGTTCTTAGGCCTCTCTGAGGGACGCTCAGTCTGGCCCCATGGCTGGGTCTCTGTGTTGTCTCCCCAGAAAGCCTGGCCACTCCCTGGTGGCAGGAATGCCCTGTTCTCCTTTGTGTGCCTCTTTCCGGGAGCCAAAACCAGAAAGCATCTGAAAAGCGTGGCCTGGGCTGCAACACCCTGAGAAGCACCTTCAGCTCCTCCACGTCCCATTTCGTGGAGCCTCAGTTTCCTCACCTGGGAGGTGTGAGGGACAGTTCTCCTGACTCTCCTGGCCTTCAGACGACTACTCTGGGACTCGGGGCTCCTGCGAGGCACACAAAATGTGTCCCCTGGTGGGAGGATGGGCCAGGACCTTCCTAGAACCCACAGCCAGAAGCCTGGGCAGAGCATCTCCCAGGCACCTGCCACGTAGGAAGTGAATTTGAGTCTTGTGTGGGCATTAGCTCCCAATGGCCATTATCCATTTGAAGGTGACAATCCCCCTTTCTAATAAAATGATGCTTAGAGCCCTCCAGGGCCCACACCCTCTTCAGTTTCAAGAAGTCCAGGCCGGTTACACAGAGTTCTGACATTTGGGTCTCTAAGAAAAATATCCTCAAAAACTAGCCTCGAGTCGGGGCACAGTCCCAACTCAGCTCTGAGCTCCACTTACGGTCTTCGGGCTCCTTGGTGAGGTGCCAGGTGCTCCAAGACCAGGTCAGGAAAACGGTGGGGGCTGCTGGACCCTGGGGGCCCTGGGACCCCCTCCACCTTGCAGTCAATCCTTTCCCCTGAGGCTGTTAAGAATATGGCTGCACCTTGCTGCCTCCTCCCTCAGAAAGGTCTCCATGGAGGGCAGGAGGCTGGCTGGTGAAGAGGACAGAGCAGGCAGATTCTAGAAGCAGTGAGGATGGTTGTTGGGAGGGAGGGAGGGAGGGAGAGAAGGAGGGAGGGAGGGAGAGAAGGAGGGAGGGAGAGGAGGATAGGGAGGGAGAGAGGGAGAGAGGGAGGGAGGGAGAGAAGGAGGGAGGGAGAGGAGGGTAGGGAGGGAGAGAGGGAAAGAGGGAGGGAGGGAGAGAGAGAGGGAGAGAAGGAGAGAAGAGAGAGAGGCAGGGAGAGAGGGAGGGAGAGAGGGAGGTGGGGAGGAAGGGAGAAAGGGAGGGGAGGGGAGGGAGAGAGGGAGAGAGGGAGGGAAGGAGGTGGGGAGGGAGGGAGAGAGAGAGAGGGAGGGAGAGACGAAGGGGGGGAGAGAGGGAGGTGGGGAGGGAGGGAGAGTATCTAAAACTCAGGCACAAGACTTTAGAATGAATACTCGGGATACAGTGCCCGGTCTCCCTCAGGGAGCCTGCATTCACCAATGTGGACTAAGACACTTCATTCATTGATTCATTGATTCATTCATTCATTCAATGAATACTGTTTCCCACATTCTCTGAACTGACAGATGTTGGTGTGTAAAAATCTTCTTTGTGTATCAGCATAATTGCCAGTCCTACAAAATGGGTGGGGCTAAGTGGCCCCTCCCCTGGCATGAAACTGTCCTAGTTATTGTTAGTGTCAAGGACCAGTAGTCTGCTTTAGTGACTGCTGCACACATTCACACACCAGCTGACTTGTTCCTCACAGCGTCTTCTCCTTGCAGTTTACAAAGTAGAAAAGCCAGCCGTGGAGGCTCCCTGTGAATGCCTGACAGGGCCAGCCCCACTAGTCCCATTTGCCCAGTGTTCCTGGCTCTCTCCCTTAACTTTAGAAATTCTCAAAAATGTTTCTAAAACCTATCAGATAAAAATATACCTGCCTCTCTTTTTGTGCAGGGAGGCCGGCCGGAGTCTCTGCTGGGCCCTGTGCAGGGAGGCTGGCTGCAATCTCTGCTGGGCCCTGTGCAGGGAGGCTGGCTGGAATCTCTGCTGGGCCCTGTGGTGACCGCCTCTCGGGATCTCAGCTGTGGCCCCTGACTATCCCACAAGACAGTCCACAGCTGCTTTGGTGGGAGTCCTGGGAGCACCCATGAGCCCTGAGATTTGGGAAACTGGAAATCTCTAGGGGGTGGGATGTGGCCCCAATGATCATAGAGCTGGGAAGCCACGGTGCACCCTCACAAAAGCACAAGCTGGACCCAGTGCTAAACCTGAAGCCAAGTCCCACAGACAGACTCAATGGACAGAGATGGCATGGGCCCTGAACCCTGTGTCCTGGGGCCCAGGGAGGCAAATGGTGAGGGCAGGTAGGAACCAAGGATTGGAGGCTGGGGAGCACGAGAGGAAAAGAAGACAGCAGAGGCCCCAGGGCCAGGTGGCTGCAGGAGCATCCACACCTGGATTTCTTGGTTCTACCCAGGTGGCAGCACTCCCTGTGTGCCCTGTGAATGGGTGTCAGGCCACAGACCTCCTGGTCTCCCAGTCAGGGCTCTGTGAATGCATCGATCTTAAAATTATTCAGGAAATAATTGTATGTGTATTATGGAGTGAATTGTGCTCCCTAAGTTCCTATGTTGATGTTCTGACCTCCAGCGCCCTGGAATGGAACTGTATTTGGAGACAGGATCTTTAAAGAGGAAATTAAATTAAGATGAGATCCTTGGGGTGGGCTCTGCTTCCATCTGACTAGTGTCCATATAGGAAGAGGAGATGAGGATGCAGATACACACAGAAGGAGTCCCACATGAGGACACAGAGAGAATACTGTCTACAAGCTGAGGAGAGAGGCCTCAGAAGGAACCAATACCTAGACCTTGGACTCCCAGCCTCCAGCACTGTGAAGAAATAAGTGTCTGTTGTTGAAGCCTCCTGTCTGCAGTGCATTGTTGCAGCAGCTGAGCAAAGACAATGTGTAAACACCACCTTGGAGTCAGCCAATAAAAGGGACATTGTGAGGATGTCACATGGCTCCCCTTCCTGCTGTCCCTGGAGACTCCACCCACTTGCCCTCCTCAAGGGGCCAGGGCCTGCTTTACTCTCACTAGAGTCTCCGATTTGAAGGGTCCCCATGCTGGACAAAGCTCCCCCTGCTCTGGAGAAGGCCCAGGTGCCGCTGCAGATGCACAGATGGTGCGGTCCTGGGGCCGTGCATGTAGCTCCATGACCCATCTGCGGGGAGGATGGGATCCTGTCACCCAGGAAGTCAAGTCCATATACAGAAGCAGTGAGCAGGAGCACAGAGCCAATGATGAAGCTGAACCCAAAGCCTGCACAGCTCCTGGTGGGTTTGAAAGAGGGGATCGGAAGGCTGGTATCAATGTAGGAGAGAAAGGAGAAGCACATCTGCATGCCCAGCCTCCCCCGTGGGGCCGCCTCCTGCGAGCAAGCAATACCTCCCAGTAGGAGGCAGGCACCCCAGGGGAAGCTGCTGCCACACTTGCCTTCCTTCAAGGTAAACTGGTGAGACCCGCGAGGGGTCTGGGAAAGAGGAGCCCAGGGAGCCAGGTTCCAGGTCAGAAGGTAAGACAGACAGAAAGACCCTTACCAGGATGGCTAACCAACCACTCCCCAAAGCTTGTGGGGGTGTGGAGGATGCAGCTTTGAATTTAGGAGGAAAATACAAAAGCCCAAAGAAGAACACAGGCTAGCAAATGGGCAAAAAAAAGCATAAATACATGAATTCATATATCATTGGGTTCTACTTAAAATATTACCGCAGGCTAAGGTGAGGGGGAAATAATTAGGCATACGCACAGAACCGTGCGGTTTCCTGGTGACCTGCCACTGTTGATCCCTTGGGCATGAGATTTCCATGCCTTTCATCAGACACTCCTACATTTTCATATGCACAGTCCTATAGTTGCCTCATTCACTCTTTTCTTTCCATTAAAACCCGTGCTTGGCTGGTTCTTCAGATAAGGTCTAATAAAAACAATATCTTAGTTTAACAGCTAATGAGCAGCAGGCATCAAAATCTGCTGGGCTCTCCTCTTCTCAGACACCAACTGGATATTTAATCAGAGAAGCATACAGATAGTTTTGTCTCGGTCATACTGTCATAAGAATGCAGAGAAACTGGTCCATACAGGTTTTAGAATGCATGCAGGTATTCAGAATTTGCACTCACTTTTCAGTGCTCATCAGCAGAGCATTGCAAGTCTTGGAGAAGAGTCACAGGAGGGCTTTCTAGGGCCCATCTTTGGGTGTAGCTGGCTCTGACCTGCAGTGCCTGGGGTGAAGAGGTCCTCTTGGGCTGGGCAGTGTCAGCTTCTGCTGGCCTCGGGCTGCTGGGCCACCTCTCTGTGACGTGGGCATCAGAAGGAAGGATCCCAGAGTCCAAGGCCTGGAGCATCCTAGGACGCCACCCTGGGCCCCAGGGAGGAGCCAAAGGTATGGGCTGTTTGCCACCCAGCTGGTCCCATCTTCCTTGCTGCCTGCTCCCCAGGCCTGAGGGAGGGAACAGGGCAGAGAAACTGAGCGTCCTCAGACCCCACTCAGACAGGTACATAAGTAAGACAAACCAAGCACCTGTGCTCTGGTGCAGGAGGAAGCGCAGCAGACTGCCTCTCCTTCTGGTTCTTTGCAGTGAGCGAGGCCACGTCACAGCCTCAAGGACGGTCAACTCCAGTTGTCTCTGGGCCTCTTCCCCCAAGAGAGGAAACTTGGGAGTCTTGCCACTCAATCTGGGGAGTGGCTATTTTGGGGTCCTGTGGGTATTTGAGCCTACATTTTACATGAAGAACTTTGTAAATGGGAGCAACTCCTCCAGAAGGGTCAGCAGGTGAGCTTCCTGAGTGGCTGGGACTCCATGTCCCATCCTCATGGTGGGGACATCATTTGCTTCCACCTTACCCAATAGGGCCTTGGGCAGCACTAAAGAAACAGGCTGGATGGAGTGTAGTGAATGAGGGCCACCAGGGAACAGCAAATGAGTGGGTGGCACGTGGGGTCACAGATAGGCACACAGAGTCCAGTAAGCAAACCCGTCAATAGATCCCCATTTCTGCCAAGAGCAGGAGGCAGAACATTCCTGTCTGTTACGACTTCCAAAGTCAAACACTTTGGCCAAAGTCGGCCTCCCACTGCGTGTCCCTGGGGATCCCTGTCAGCCCCTCACCAGCCGTGAGCAGGCCCCCAGTGGTGCTCGCTGTGTGGGCCACGCAGCCTGGAGCAGCTGCTGCTCCTGGCATTTTTCTCACCATGCCCTTGCTCATTTCTCATCACCCTATCGATCACTCAACATCCAACATTACAAAGCATTACACTTTCCAGATAGCTGAGGCAGGTGCCTAGATCGGGAACAGGGCTGGGCTCCCTCGGGGAGCAGTCTGTGCAAACAAGGTGACCCCATGTCTCCATCCCCCACCTCCCTCTGCTCAGAGGAGCTTTGAAAATCACCCTCCTCCCCACTAGGAAGCCTACAGAGGTCCCAAGAGCTACACTTCTGTTAACCCCTCAACAGACCTGTGGCCTGGGTGTTCCAGGCCACATCAGAGGCCATCTGTAAATGAGAAACCATGAAATCCAGTGTCCGGGGAGCGGGGTCTGTGTGCCTCACTGGTAATAGCTCCTAAGTGCAGTAATGCTTAATGAGAGAGACGTTGTTTACTGACCATATACCTAGTTGGAATATACAAAGAAATGGAGATCTTGCTGTAATATCATTTTATTCCACTTGGGTTCATATTAATAAATGATAAGCAATAATAGTATACAAGGAAAAATGGAAACCTAATGGTCTAGGGTGGGATGACTGCAGCACACACTGTCTGCACAGCACACCGAGGCCAGCGTGGTGCTGATTTTGCATTTCATAAATTGGGTGACAGGGGAACGGCTGAGCATTCAAACAGCCACGGGAACCTCCTTCTGTCTTTAGCTTTTTCTGTGGGCTGTGTGTTAGCCCCATGCCTGGTACCTGATAAACACCCTGCCAATACCAGCTTTTGGGACCGGGAGGGACACCAGCACCAGACAGTGTTGGGCACCAGGCTGCAGCCACTGGGACAGCTTTTCTCAACAGGGCAGCCACCAAAGGTCTGCTGGAGAGTTGGTCATTCATCCCAATTCACACCCGTGCCATCTGCTCCCTGCACCTCCTGCCCCAGCCTGTGCCCCCAGCACAGCATCTGCACCCAGGAATGGGAAGCAGCTGGCCCCTCCCGGAAACCTTCCCAGGAGGAGCAGGAAGCAGGGTCCCTCCCACGCTGGACTGTTGGCCAGGACAACCTTCTCCTCATCGGCTCACCCCTGTGCTCGGCACTGCTGCCAGATCATGGTGGGTAATGAGTTCCCAGAGTGGCTGAGCCCTGGAGGCCAGTTGCTCATTAGAGAGAGACAATTAACCACTCTCTGACTTAAACATTGTTTCACCTTCTATTTAACGTGATTTTGAAGAAATTACTTTCACTCACATTAGCAGACATGCAATACCAGGGTTTCCCTGTATAAGCAGAACAAGCCATGTTCCAGGACCTGAGGCTGCAGGGCATCTCTGCTCAGCAAGCGCAGAGCATGAGGTAGGACCTGAGGGACTTCTCTTCCTCCATGGCCCAGGAAAGCAGTGGGTTAGCGGGTGAATCAGGGCATGGCTCGGGGGCTGTGGAATGTGACTTTGGAAAGGCTTATAAAAAATGGGGAAATAAAGCCCTGTAGAGTTTCTGCATAGAGAAAGCCACAGAAGGGCCCTCGTGGGCCTGAGTCACTCTGTCCCCAACCTTCTGCCTGCAGAGCCATGATTCCAGAGAAGAAATGAAGCAATGCTGGTTTTCTTGGGGCCCAGACCCCTCTGTGCCTCCCATGACCGCTTGCAAAATTGTATCTGCAGAAACAGTGGATGTCGGGTCTGAGAGGGGACTGGAAATCTGCACTGGGCTGCCTAGAGAGTGTGGCCAAGCTAATCTCAGGCCCCCTGCAATTTTTCCACCATGCACACTGTTCCCACGCTGCCCACGCCACCTTCCACTGGGGACTCTTCCACTCCCAGCCTAGACCCTACACTGGGGCCTGGCTTTGTTTCCTCCTTGCTGAACACCTGTCCAAGAGAAACTTGGCCCTGGGCTTCAGCAGAGGTCTCATGTTTGGTGATGGATTTACAAGGCTTTCTGTAGACAAAAAGGTGATGAGCCTATGCATTGTGATAAACACACCTCCTCAGGTCTTGGTTCTTAGCAAACAAAACCATCATTCACAGAATCAGATTTGTTCATCTAAAAATGAGTGCGTGACACCCAGGAGCCCCTGTAAGGATCTGTGTGGTGCCCTTGGGTTCTAGGAGAGAGGAGGGTGAAAGGAGCTGTTCACAGCCTCTTTCGACTCCCAGGTGACAAATGCCCAACAGAATGGCGTGGCTGGGTGCTCTGTGGACCCAGAGGACAAAGCCAGTCTCCAAGTGATGTGTGTGGAGGAAGAGAGTGCTGGAGGGGCTTTAGGGTTGGCCCTTAGCAGGAGCACCTCAGCCTTGCAGAGAAAGGTGTCCAGCAGAGAGTGAGGCATGCTCCTGGGTTCCCTCCCAAACCAGAGCACCCTACTCTCCTCCAGGATAAGGCAGAGGAAAGGGTGAGTCTCCACCTCGTGATTAAATATTCACAGCTCAAAGGAGACAGAGGAAGAGCCAGGCCATATGAAATGAGGGATGCAGGCAGGTCAAGGAAGGAGGCCAGGAGACCCTGGCAGGGACAGAGGGTGGGGCAACAAAAGTAAATACAGCTCTGCTGGTGGCCACAGCATCCTCAAGGCAATCCCACAGCTTTTTATTTATAAAATATATAATTGCATGTGTTTAAATTTTATATAATTCATTAAAGCAAGGGTGGTAAGTGCTTTCCAATAATTAAAATGCAGAGGAGCCCGTTTTTGGATTTGAGGCCATGAATAAAAGTGACACTTCGCCAATTGCACCTTGTTGGGTCACCGTTTAGCCACAGCCATGGACACCTCTCAGGTAATTGATTGCTCCTCGCTGGGGAAAAACAAATGCAGGATGAGCTGATTCTACTGCTACTTATGATGCTTCGCTTTAGCATGGAAATTGGGGCTTCAAATGAAACAACAAGTTAACCCACGAGCAGCGAAAATAGCAGTATTTTTTAAGAAGGTAGAAGGGGAGGACTCAGCCAAGATTTTCCGAGAGCCAACTCCTGGCCTCTGGGCAGGACAGAAGCAGATTCCCATCCTAGGACCCTCCTTCACCTCCTCCCAGGAAGACAGGGATTCCGGTTCATCCCGGGAGCTGTCCAAGGCCAGGGTGCTGAAGCGGTGAATGTAATGGGCCAGGGCTGCCTTCTGCCTAGAGCCCCTTCCTGGAATCCTGCCCTGGCTTCCCCGAGGTGGAGCATTGCTGCACAACTTTGGCCACCCCTCACTCTCATTGGACACCCCCACCCTGCCATCCTGTGGACCACAGGGTCAGAGGGTCATGCCTTGGTCCTCCTTGGAGACCTGAGTGGGCAGGGGGATGCTGGGTTCTAGGAAAGGTGGCCCAAGCTCCATGCATTGTCCCTTCGATTGTGACTGACTGGCTTGCTGGCACCCTGGCCCTTTCTCACGCTGGCATTGTGAGTGCTGGGACACAGCTACAGGCTTCCAGAAAGCTCTTTGGGCCAACTCTTGCCTGGGCTGAGGGTGTCCTCTCCTTGCCCCATCCAGCTTTCCAAGGTGTCTTGCCAGGATAGGGGACCTATACCAGAACCTGGACAGGAGGGTCCTATGGTCCTTGTTCCTATGGCCCTGGGGTCTCACTCACACATCCCTCCTCCTCACTCAAAGATGTGGCTCTCTTAACTCCTCCTACTGCATGCCTGGCTTTTGAACAAAGCAATGAACAGGAAGGGATGAGGTCACCAAACTGAGAATGTCATCAGAAGGCAGGAAGTTCTGCTGAGAAAGTAAAGCAGGGTCTTCTTCCAGACCAGTGGTCAGGGAAGGCAGTGGGCAACTGAGTGGAGGCCTAAGGGAGATGGGGGAAGGAGGTCGGGGGAAGGCACAGATGCTCAGATGCAGGGAACAGCCACAGCAGAGCTTGCCTGGAGCATTCTGCAAAGAGGTTAGTGTGTACGGCCTAGGGAGGGCAGGGGAGAGGAGACCAGAGAGCTGCGTTCTGTGCATGTGAGCAGCAGAGAATATAGGGTCCTGGAGGATTGTGCACAGCTTGCATCTTTTCCACCAACAGAGATGAGAGCCTCTGGAGGTTCAGAGCCAAGGACTTGGCTTAAATGACAGCTGTAGGTGTTGAGTTGAGAGCAGGCAGCAGGTACATGGTGAGGGAGCAGGGGGCTCTGTTAGGAGGCAAGTTCATGGGTCCAGGAAGAGACAATGGTGCCTTGGTCAGGGTGGTTGTGAGAGGGGGTGTTGGGAAGTGATTGGATTCCAGATGTGTGTCTCAGGTAGAGCCAAGTAGGGTTGGCTGCTGGATCAAGTGTGAGGGTGGAAGAATGACAGAGGCCTGAAGGAGACTCCAGGTCTTCTTGCCTAAGAGCCTGGAAGGATGGAACTTTCAGCACAGATGTCAGTTAGATCTGATGGGGCAGCTTGATGGCAGATAGGCATGCAGGTATTTACTTTTCAACATGTTAACCTGAAGAGGCCTTTGTGATGTGTGGGCAGAGATGTCAGACATGCCCTGTGGTAAATCACTGGGATTTGAGGGAATGGCTGAGGCTGGAGCTATACGTTTGGGGTTTATCAGTATACGGACAGCATCTCAAGCTGTGAGATGGGTTGGGTTTCCAAGGGCAGGGCTGGGAGTGGTCAGAAGGTGCTGACTCCTGCTCACACCACTAGCAGGCACATAACCCAGGACCGAGAGTGAGGTTTTCTGACCCCGATCCCAAAGCCTTTGGTAGATCTTGTCATTCCACTGTCATTGTATATGTAGCAATGCTGCCCCAGAGACCTTTGGGTAACTTATCAATATGCAGATACCTGAGCTGATTGAATCAGGTCCTAGAGACAATAAGCCTGGGGATCTGAATTTAAAATAAAATCTCCCCATTGCCTGGCCTTTGTCCAAGCTGAATACTATGCAAATAAGAGTTTGAGAACCGATCCTCCATGAGGCAGGGCAGCTTGTTGCAGAAGCCACACTAGGCCTGCAGGTCCTGGGAGCCCCTCCCACTCAGAGGGTCTGAATGGCCACCCTTTCTCCTGAGGTTAGCAGCCCCCCCGGTCTGGTCAGAAGGCTTCTCTCTCACCATGCTCACTGCCTTAGCCAGCTTCTCAGAATCCTTCAGGGGAGTTCAGAGGCAGTTAGACCATCTTATCCCAAACTCATTGAGTTCTGTACATTAATTGTGTACAGCTTTTGGTACATCAAAAAATAGCAAATAAATAAAGATTGTCCTATCACATGAGAGGACGAATGGAGACTTTCTTTCTTTCTTTCTTTTTTTTTTTTTTTTTTTGAGACAGAGTCTCGCTCTGCCGCCCAGGCTGGGGTGCAGTGGCGCGATCTCGGCTCACTGCAAGCTCCGCCTCCTGGGTTCATGCCATTCTCGTGTCTCAGCCTCCCCAGCATCTGGGACTACAGGCAGCACACTGCCACGCCCGGCTAATTTTTGTATTTTTAGTAGAGACGGGGTTTCACTGTGTTGGCCAGGATGGTCTCAATCTCCTGACCTTGTGATCCACCCGCCTCAGCCTCCCAAAGTGCTGGGATTACAGGAGTGAGAAATGGAGACTTTCTAAGTAGGGTAAGAGGGAAATGAAGCATGAGGACCAAGAGCCTGGCCTTCCCTCAGACCACGGAGAAGGTGCTCACTGCAAGGACAGTGTCAGCTTCCAGCCTGCCAGCTTCTCTCTTCCTGGGAGTCAGCCAGATCTCGATTGATGCAGAGGAAACATCTCTTTTCAGATGATGCATTTCTTTCAATGCCAAGGGTGGACCTGTGCCCAGAAAACATTCTCCAGATTGCAACTACAATCCTGGAATTTCAGCCTCAGATTCACGCCTTTGATAACTGCTCTACTTCTGTGTTAGAGAATGGATACACGCCAAGTGTTCACTGCCTATCATTTCACTCCATGCCCATAAATTTATACAAATAAAAGAGAAAGAAAGAGAATATCATCCAGAGGAGAAAAATATTAATTTTAATCATCTATTTTTAAAAACAGCAGCTCTATTGATATAAAACTCACATACCAGACAATTCACCCTCTTTAACTACGCAATTCAAAGTTTTTTAGTGTATTCACATAGATATGCAACCAATACCACAATCAATTTTATAGCATTTTTGTCACCCCAAAAGAAACCTTATACCCACTAGCAGTCACTACCCATTTTGCCTACACCCCCAACCCTAGGCAACCACAGCCTGACATTCTGCTTATTCTGGAAATTTCACATCATTTGAGTCATACAATGCCTGGTCTTGTGTAGCTGGCTTCCTTCACTCAGAACAGTATTTTCAAGATTGATGCGTATTGTATCATGCATCAGTACTTCATTTATTCATAGCCAAATAATATTCACTACATTTTATTTACCTATTCATTAATGGATGGATGTTCAGGCTGTTTCCTCTTTGGGGCTATTATGAATAATCCTGCCATAAACGATGAACATTTGTGTCCCCTTTTATTTCTCCTGGTATACACCTAGGAGTGAAATTGCTGGTCACATTGTAACACTATGTGTAACATTTTGAAGACTTGCAGGATTGTTTTCCAAAGTGGCTTCACCCTATTACATCTCACCAACAGTGTCCGAGGGTTCCCATTTCTCTACATTCTCACCAAGAGGTATTAATATCAGTGTTTATTATGTCAGCCATCCTCATAGGAATGATGCACTTGCTTATTCTGGCCTTAATTTGAATTTCTCTGGTGGCGAAAGCTGTTGAGCATCGTCTCGTGTCACTGGACATTTGCACATCTTCTGTGAAGAAGTTTCCATTCGAATCACTTGCCCATTTTTAATTTGTGTTGTCTTTTTTATTCTTGAGTTGCAAGGGTCCTTTTAATATTCTAGACACAAGTTCACTACTAGATATGTAACTTTTCAAAACTTATCTGCCAATCCCTGGCTCACCTTTTTAATTCGTGGAATGGCAATAAAATGCCAGTTAGTGCTTCAAAAGACACTTTCTTGATGGTGTTTTCTGGAGCACAAAGATTTGAAGTTTGAAGATGTCAAATTCATCCACTCTTTTTTTGTTATTGCTTATGATTTTGGTGTGTCACATCTCAGAAATGACTACCTAATCAAGGTCGTAACAACTTACGGCTGTTTCTTCTGAAAGTTTTATCATGTTGTGTCTACATTTACCTATCTGTTCCATTTTGAGTTAATTTTGTGTATCATGTGAGGTGGGGGTTCACATGAATTCTTTTGTACCATTTGTGGAAAAGACTCTGATTTCCCACGTTGAATTTTCTTGGCATCAGCCTCAAAATTCAATTGACCATGAACGTCTGGGTTTATTTCTGCATTTCCGATTTTATCTCGCTGATGTGGGTGTTTCACCTTATGTCTGCACCACATTGTCTTGAATACTGTAGCTTTGTCACAAGTTTCGAAGTGGGGAACTGTGAGCCCCCTAATTTTGCTCTTCTTTTTCAAGATTATGTTGGCTATTTTAGATTCCTTGATTTTTCCACTTAAAGTTTAGGATCAGTTTATGAATTTCTGCAAAGAAGTCAGCTTGGCTTTTGTTAGGTATCACATTCAATCTATACCTCAGTGTGGGGATTATTGCCATCTAACCAATTTTAAGTTTTAATTCTTATCCATAAATATGGGAAAGCTTTACATTCATTTAGATCATTTTAAATTTTTAAGCAATATTTTGTAGTTTTCAGAGTATAAGTTTATACATCTTTTGTTAAATTTATTCCTAAATATGCTATTCTTTTTGACGGTATTGCAAATGAAATTGTTTTCCTAAATTTCAATTTTGGATTGTTTATTATAAGAGTATAGAAATACAGTTATTTTTTATATTGAGTGTGTTTCCCAGAACTTGCTGAATTTGTTACTTCTAATAGTTATTTTGTGGATTGTTTAGGAATTTTTGTATATGAGATCATGACATCTGCAAACTGAGGTAGTTTAATCTTCTTTTCCACTCTAGAGGTTTTTTATTTTTTTATTTTTCTAGACTAATTGCCCTGGGCGGGACCTATAGTATATTAGTAAACAAGAAGGTGAGAGTGGACATCTTGGGTCTTGCTCCTGATCTTAGGTGGATAGCAACCAATCTTTCACCATTAAATATGATGTTAGCCATGGAGCTTTCTAATAGATGCATTTTATCAGAGTGAAACTTTCTTCTATTCCTAGTTTGTTGTGAGTTTCTTTCTTTTTGTTATGAGGTGATGTTGAGTTCTGTTATATGCTTTTTCTGTATATCTGGAAATTATCATGTGGTTTTATTATTTGTTCTGTTTATATGGTATAATAAATTAATTGATTTTTGGATGTTAAAGCAACCTTGCATTCCTGGGATAAGCCCAATTTTGCCACAGTATAGAATCCTCTTTCTATGTCACTGGACTTAGCTTGCTCATATTTTTTGAGGATTTTTGCATGTGTGTTCATGGAGAATGTGGGTCTGTGGTTGTATTTTCTTGTGATGTCTTTCTGGTTTGGGTAACAAGGCAATACAGGTCCTATGAAATGGCTTGGGAAATGATGCCTTTTCTTTGACTTTTGAGAAAATATGTGAATAATTTGTACAGATTCTTTTCTAAGTATTTAGTAGAATTCGTCGGTGAAGTCATCCAGTTCTGTGTATTTCTTTCTGTGTATTTTTTATTTTCTATAAAAATTTTTTGTTGTAGTAAAATACATGTAACATAAATTTACCACCTAATTATTTTAAGTGTACAGTTCAGTAGTGTTGAGAATACTTACCTTGTCATAAAACAAATCTCCAGAACTCTTCATCTAGCAACACTGAAACTCAATACCATTTAAACAATATTTTCGCATTCCCTCTATCCTCAGCCCCTGACATCCACCATTCTGCTTTCCATCTCTATGGATTTGACTCCTCTAAGTACTTTGTGTAAGTGGAATTATATAGAATTTGTTATTTTGTGACTGGCTGATTTCACTTAGCATCATGTCCTCAAGGTTCATCTATGTTGTAGCATATGTTAGCATTTCCTCCCTTTTTAAGGCTGAATAACGTACCATTGTGTGGATGGACAAAAACACGTTCATCCATCCATCCATCCATCCATCCATCCATTCATCCATCCATCCATCCATCCATGTATCCATCCATTCATCCATCCAACCATCCATCTATCCATCCATCCATCCATCCATCCATCCATCCATCCATCCATCCATCCAACGATCTATCCATCCATCCATGCATCCATCCACTAATCCATCCATTCATCCATCCATGCATCCATCCATCCATCCATCCATCCATCCATCCATCCATCCATCCATCCATGCATGCATCCGTCCATTGATCCATCCATCCATCCATCCATGCCTCCATCCATCCATCCATCCATCCATCCATCCATCCATCCATGCATCCATGGAGACTTGGGTTGCTTCCACCTCTTGGCTATTGTGGAACAGGCTGCCATGAACATGGGTGTACAAATATCTCTTCAAGATCCTGCTTTTGATTCTTTCGTGCATATACTCAAAAGTGGAATTGTTGGAACATATGGTAACTTAGTGTCTAATTTTTTGAGGAAGAGCCATACAGTTTTCCACAGCAGCTGCCTTATTTCATATTCCCACCAACAATGTACAAGTGTTTGAATTTCTCCACATCCTGGCCAACAGTTTTCTTTCTAGGATTTTCTTTGTTTCTTTTGTATTCTATTGTTTTGTTTAATAGTAGCCATTCTAATGGGTGTGAGGTGGTATATCATTGTTTCAATTTACATTTTTCTAATAATTAGAAACACTGGGCATCTCTTCAGGTGCTTGTTGGTTATTTGTATTTCTTTGGAGAAATATCTATTCAAGTCTTTTGCTCATTTTTAATTTGTTCCTTTTGTAGTTATTTTGTAGGAGATTTTTAATATATTTTTGATATTAACCCCTTATCAGTTATTTGATTTGTAAATATTTTCTCCCATTGTGTATGTTGCCTTTTCATTCTGTTGATTACATCCTTTGATGCATAGAAGTTTCTAATTTTGATGTAGTCCCATTTGTCTATTTGAACTTTTGTTTTCTGTGTCTGTGGTGTGATAATCAAGAAATCATTGCCAAACCTATTGTTATGAAGCTTTTCCCCTATGTTTTCTTCCAAGAATTTTATAGTTTTAGGTCTTACATGACATACAATATGAAGCACGTTTCTATATGCTTATCTGCCATTTGTGTATCTTCTTTGGTGTGGTGCCTGTTAAGATCTTTGGCATATTTTTTAACTGGCTTGTTTTCTTATTGTTGAGTTCAAGAGTTCTTTGTGTATTTGTAATAACAGTTCGTTATCAGGTATAACTTTTGCAAATATTTTCTCGCAGTCTGTTTAAGAGTTCTTTGTGTATTTTTAATAACAGTTCTTTATTAGGTATGTCTTTTGCAAATATTTTCTCTCAGTCTGTGTCTTGTCTTCTCATTCTCTTGAAATTGTCTTTTGCAGAAAATAAGTTCTTCATTTTAACAAAGTCCAATTAATTCATTCTTTCATGGATCATGGCTTTGGTGTTTCATCTAAAAACACATCATCCTACCTGAGATCATCTAGATGTTTCTCTTATGATATAGCCTAGGAGTTTTATACTTTTGCATCTTACATTTAGGTCTGTGATCTATTTTGAGTTAGTTTTTATGATGAGTGTAAGGTGTGTGTTTAGATTCATGTTTTTTGCATGTGGATTTCCAGTTATTTCAGAACCGTTTGTTGAAAGGGTTATCTTTACTCCATTGCATTGTCTTTGTTTGTTTGTCAAAGATCAACTGGCTGCATTGACATGGGTCTGTTTCTGGGCTCCCTATTCTGTTCCATTGATCTACATGCCAATGGGTTTTTTGCAGTAAAGACATATCTGATAAAGGGTTGTTATTAAAAATATACAGATTATGGGTCTATTTTTCACCAGTATCGCACTGTCTTGATTATTGTAGGATTACAGTCTTAAAGCTGGGTAGTAATACTCCTTCAGCTTTGTTCTTCTCTTTCAATATTATGTAGGCTTCTCTGAGTCTTTTGCCTCTCCATATAAACTTTAGAATCAATTTTTAAATCTCCACAAAATAAGTTTCTGGGATTTTGATTTGAATTACATTGAATCTAGAGATTAAATTGTGAAGAACTGACATTTTGAAAATATTGAGTCATCCTGGCCATGAACATGGAGTATTTCTCCCTTTATTTAGTTCTTCTTTGATTTCTTTCAACAGAGCTGTAGATCTTGTACATATTTTGTTGGACTTATATCTAAGTATTTCACTTTTTAAGTTGCTAGTGTAAATGTTATTTTGTTTTTAATTTCAAATTTCACTTGTTCATTGCTAGCATTTGGGAAAGCAATTTACTTTTGCCTGTTAACCTTATATCCTTTAATCTTGCTGTAGTTAATTAGTTATATTAGTTCCAGGAGTTTGTTGTTGTTGTTGTTGTTTCTTATTTGAATTTAGTTCAAGAAATTTAAAAACAATTTTTGAGATTTCTTTTTGACTCATGCATTATTTTAATGTCCTGTTTAATCTCCATATATTTTGTGATTTTCCAGTTATCTTTCTGTTATTTATTTCTAGTTTAATTCTACTGTGGCCTAAGAGCTGACACTGTATGGTTTATATGATTTTTACTTTGTTAGGGTGTGTTTTATGGCTCAGAATGTGCTTTGTTTTCGTGAATGTTCCCTATGAGTTGGGAAGAATGTGTATTCTTAATTATGTTCTTGCTGATGTTCTGTCTGCTGGATCTGTCCATTTCTGATAGAAGGGGCGCTGAAGTCTTCAACTATGAGAGTGAATTCATCTGTTTCTCTTTGCAGTTGTATCAGCTTTTGCCTCATATTTTAACACTGCGTTTTTGGGTGCATATCTGTTAAAGATTGCCATGTCTCTTGGGAGAATTGGCCACTCTATCATTATGTAATTCTCTTCTTTATCCCTGATGACTTTTCTTGCTTTGAAATCTGCTTTGTTTGAAATTAATATAGCTACCTTTGCTTTATTTGAATTAGTGTTAGCATGACATAGTTTCCATCCATTTACTTTTAATCCACATTTTTTAATATTTAAAGTTGGCTTCTTGTAGATTACATATATTTGTGTCTTATTTTTTGATCCACTGTGACAATCTCCATCTTTTAATTGGTGCGTTTAAACTATCGACTTTCAAAGTGATTATTGATAAAGGTAGATTAATATCTACCATATTGGCACCTGTTTTCTATATCTTGCACTTGCTCTTGTTTGTATTTTTGTCTTTCACTCTTTTTTCTGCCTTTTGTAGTTATAGCTGATAATTTTATATGATTGTTTTCTCACCTTTCTTAGCATATCAGTAACTCCCCCTTTTAAACCTTTTAAAGTGATTGTCCTAGAGTTTGCAATACACATCTACAACGAATCCAATCCCACTTTCAAAGAACGTTATACCACTTCACATGTTGTGTGATAAAATATTTGTTGTTCCTCCCTTGCATTCATTCCATTATATCTGTCATTCATTTCACTTATACATAGGCACACGTAAGTGTGTACATGCATGCGTATAGCTTATGTGTACATGCACACATATGTAGACACACATAAGATATAATAAGCATACTTAATTAAAGACCTTGCTGCTATTACACACACATAAGATATATCATAAGCATACTTAATTGAAGATCTTGCTGCTATTATTTACCACCGACTATCATCTTCCAGATCAGTTAAAAACAAGAAAAAATAAGTTTTTACTTTATGTTAACTTATTTCTTTCTTCATAACTCATCTTTCCTGTGTGATCTGAGTCTCTGCCTTCTCTTTAAAGAACTTTTGTAACATCTTTTACTAGGCAGATTGACTGATAATAAATTATCTCCATTTTTTATTGTTTTGATTTATTTCTCCTTCAACTTTGAAAGATAATTTTGGCTGGGCATGGTGGCTCATGCCTATAATCCAAGCACTTTGGGAGGCTGAGGTGGGCAGATCACTTGAGGTCAGGAGTTTGGGATCAGCCCGGCCAACATGGTGAAACCCTGTGTCTACTAAAAATATGAAAATTAGCCAGGTGTGGTGGTGGGTGCCTGTAATCCCAACTACTCAGGAAGCTGAGGCATGAAAATCACTTGAACCCAGGAGGCAGAAGTTACAGTAAGCTGAGATTGTGCCACTGCACTCCAGCCTGTGCAACAGAGTGAAACTGTCTCAAAAAGAAAAAAAAAAAAAAGATAATTTTGCAGGGTACAGAATTGTAGGTTGGTGGTCTTTTTCTCTTAGCACTAAATATTTTACCTTACTCTCCTCTTGCTTGTTTAATTTCTGCTTAAAAAGTCAGATGTAATTCTTATATTTGTTGGTTTATAGGTATGGTCTTTCTCCTCATCTCTCCCTGGCTACATTCTGGATTTTTAAAAAATGTTCAAATTTCTGTTGTTGGAAAATAAAATGCATAGATTTTTCATTATTATTATTATTTTGTATTTATCCTACTTGGTGATCTCTGAAATTCCAAGAAATGAGGCTTTGTGTCTGGTATTAATTTGTGGGACATTTCCAGTCATTATTGTTTCAAGTTCTTTCTTTCTTTCTTTCTTTCTTTCTTTCTTTCTTTCTTTCTTTCTTTCTTTCTCTCTCTTTCTTCTTTCTTTCTTTCTTTTTTCTTTCTTTCTTTTCTTTCTTTCTTTTTTTCTTTTTTCTTTCTTTCTTTCTTTTCTTCTTTCTTTCTTCTTTCTTTCTTTCTTTCTTTCTTTCTTTCTTTCTTTCTTTCTTTCTTTCTTTCTCTCTGCTCTCCTCTCCTCTCCTCTCCTCTCCTCTCCTCTCCTCTTCTCTTCCCTTCTCTTCTCTTCTTTTCTCTTTCTTCCTCTCTCTCTCTCTCCCCTCAGTTCTTCTGTTCTTTTTCTCCTTCTGGTAGTCCCACTACAAGTATGTTTCATCTTTTGTAGTCACCCCATACTTCTTGAATATTGTTCTGTTTTTTCAGCCTTTATTGTATTGGCTCTTCAGTTTGGGAAGTTACCATCGATACGTCCTTCATCTCAGATATCCTTTCCTCAGGGGTGTCCAGTTTACCAATACACCCATCAAAGGCATTCTTCAGTTCTGTTGCTGTGTTTTCCATCTCTAGCATTTACTGTTGGTTCTTTCTTAGGGTTTCTGTCTCTACTCCCATTGCACACCTGGTGTCGCATGCTGTCTCCTTCCTCTATTAGAGCCTGTAGCATATTTGTACTTACAGTCTTAAATTCTTAGTCTGATAATTCCGATATTACTGCCATGTCTGGTTCTGATGCTAGCTCTATTTCTTGAAACTGTATGTGCATTTTTAAGCACGCTTTATAATGTTTTTCATAGGCAGGCTTTGTGTGCTCAATGAGAAGAATTGGTTTTAGCAGGCTTTTAGGAATGTGGTGCTAAGGTGTGGGGGGAGGCAAAGTGTTATAGAATCCTGCGATTTGGTCCCAGTTGTTTAGCGACCCTGTGTCTCTGGACTGTTAACTTCACAAGTGCTTCTCAGTTCCTGCTGTTTTACATGGGACAGGATAGCGAGAGTGGGCTGGAGGAGAGCATTTTCCTCCTCGTATGTGGAAAGCCAGGGCAGGCTGAAATTGGGTAGTTCTCTTCCCTCAAGGAAGCTGAACTCTGACAAAACCCCAACATTTTAGGATCTGGATTGAGTATTTTCCTTCTCCTATGTGGAAAGCTAGGGCAGGCTGAAGTTGGGTATTTCTCTTCCCTCACATAAGTTAAACGCCAATAAAACTCCAGCATTTTATGCTCTGGTTGGATGTTTTCTCCTGAGGACAGGCCTTTTTGAGAACTAAGTAATTTGGTAGATTTCAAAATAGTTCCTTTTTTCCTCCTCTTGCTGGAAGCATAACAGTTTTTTTCTGCAGTATTTTCTTGGGGAACCTGGTTAGCTCTTGCAGGTAAAACTCACAAGAGTGAGGTGGGCTTCCTGGTACTGGGTCCCTTTGGAGTTATTTATAACTCTCAGACTCATCCACTCTGGGCCTCTAGTAATCCATCAGTTGAAGTTCAGTTTCTTCTACTCTGACACTGTTTCCCACAGCAGTTTCTCATCCCAAATCTCTCCTCTAGCAAGCTGTGCCTCCCGGCTTACACACAACTGTCTCTCCAATTTCAGGGGGAGTGGTTGGCACTGTGTGCTCATCCACTTACAGAATCAAAAATACTTCTGGAGTTTTTAATCTGTTTCGCTTTTTACTTGTTAGGTCAGAGTGGTGACTTCTGTGTTCCTTACATGTGAAACTGGAACTAACTTTAATTTTTAAAAGGCAGTTTCTGTGCATCTGATAGTCTCAGTTTCTGATTTTTCCTTTTGTCACTCGACTTTGCTGTCCCACTGTCTTCAGGCCTGCATTGCTTCTGATGAGAAGTCATGTGTTCATCTCACCTGGAATCCCTTTGTGTGACAACTGATCTTTCTCTTTGTTGCTTTCAGGATCAGTCTTTTTCCTTTTAAAAGCATTTTAATGATGACATGTCTGTTTGCCAATGTCTTTGCCTTTATCCTAGCTCATGGAGCTAGATAGATATGTGTAGATAACAATTTTTCATAAATTTGGGGAAGTTTCATGGTTTTTCTAGTCATTTTTCTGCTTTATCTCTTTTTCTTGTATTCTCAGGACACATATACTGGTGCTCTGAATGGTTCTACATGCCTCTGAGGTTTTCTTCCTTTTTTTAATTTGCTATTCTCTCCATTTCTCAGATTGCTGAATCCCTGTATATCTGTTTTTATGTTTGCAGACTCTTCTGCCAACTCAAATCTGTTGAGCTCTTTGGTACATATTTGTATTAATTATCATACTTTCCTTGTTCAGAACATCCATTTAGTTTTACTAAAATTGATATTCTCTACTCAATGAGCTATTACCATGATAGATTCCTTTACTTCCTTAAGCATATTTTCCTCTAGTTCTTTGATCATATTTACAATGGCTGCTTTGCAGTACTTGCCTACTGAATCCAACATCATGGCCTCTCACAGGCAAGTACTGTGACTCACTTTTCTCCCTGCCTCAGGGTCACACTTACCTGTTTCTTTTCCTGACTCATAATTTTTTTAAAAAACTGAACATTTTAGGTAAGATATTATACCAGCTCTAGACACTAATCTCCTAGCACTATTTCTGAGGCTTGTTTTGTTGTTTGTTTGTTTGTTTTTTTAGTGACTTTGCTGGACTATTTTAATGAACTCTATTTCCACACAGTATGAGGTTTCTGATGTCAACCCCACAAAGGCAGCACTGGACAAGGGCAGTCTCCCTGGGGTGATGGTGGATTTAGCAGGGCTGTCTCTGTCTCTGTCCCTGACATCTCTATGCAGAATTCTGTCTCTTTGGTATTGCACCCAGCTGTCAGACTTTTACTCATTGCTGGCTATGTTTTAGTTTTTTTCCCCCCTACTCCCTGGTACATAAGTTGCTCCATAATTTGATAAAATTAAATTCAGGAAGGGAAAGTTTTAAGCCAGTATTTTTAAGGTTCATTTGAACTCTGAGAGGGCTCTCTTAGCTGTCTCGTTTTCTGGTTCTGTCTGGTAAACTAGCTAGCTTATGTTTAGCTTGTTCTGATGGAGCATGGGCCCTTTGCCCACCACCACAATCTTCCTTATTTTCAAGAGATTCTTTTGGTTTCAACACACTATTTTGAACACTGTGTTTTGAAGTTAATTCTACTAGGGGAGAGCTTTGGCAACCTTCATTTTTGTGGACTAAATTTTCCCCAAGCAAAGTCTCTGAAGTAGCTTCTGGTCTTCTTCTCTTTTCTCTTCAAGTGTGGAAATTCAACTATGTGAGCCTGATCTGGGGCCCTCGTATTCTCAGCCTGGCATGCCTGGGGCAGAGACACTGCCCTCTGAGTGGGGGCTGGGTGTAAGAGGGGAATCTCAAACTATTGGTTACTTCCCCTCAACAAGGACTCAGCTTCTGCACCTCAGAGGTGGTGGGGCTGGGAAATGCTGGCTACCTGCCCTTCCTCATACAGTCAATGCAGACTGACAGCCAAGGAGAGAGAAGGCCCTGTCTTCCTGGCCACTGGAAATGGAGCTCTGGGAAGCTGACCAGGAGAGAGGAGGTCATGGGACCATTTAGGGCCTCAAATGTCACAGACTCTCACTGCTCTTAAGATTTCATTGAAATTGTGAATGAATGTACCTTCATTTGCTTAATCCCCTTAAAACAATTTGTGGAGACATTATTGTTTTTTAAAATAATTTTTACCAGTTTTGGTTGTTTTGCTGGGAAATGGATTCTTGGAGCTCCTCAAATTACCATTCTAGAAGTGTCTTAAAGGTTTCTTCATGCTCCTCTAATTAATAATAAATAATTCCAGGTATTCCTTATGGGGAGGGGATAGAGAGCAAAAATGAAGTGGTTATATGACCCAGAGCATGAGAACTCCTGAGGATATAGATTAATCAGGGAGAAGGTTCTAGAAGGCCAGAAGCTCAACTTGGCACCCTACAATTCCCTGTAGCATTGCCAGTGGGAAGTGAGCAGACTGGGGAACACGCCTCCAAGGTTTTAGAGCATAAACCACGGCGTACATTGTGGTCCAATGGAGGGGAGGGCCACAGTATCCTAACTCCTGTCATCCATGAGAGTCAAGAATAGAAACACTATGCAGCTCCCCAGGCCTGGAATGGAATGCCAGTCCCGACATGAATAACAGCCGGGCAAGCCTGCATGGAAGATCAAAGGAGCTGCTCAGTTTTCTGCATAGATCATAGTGCCAGGCTCTGGTGTGAGACTCATAGGATCATGAAGGAGTAAAGGAAGAAAGAAAAAAAGAGGCTGGCCATGGTGGTTCATGCTTATAATCCCAGCACTTGGAGGGGCCAAGGCAGATGGACCACCTGAGGTCAGGAGTTCGAGACCAGACTGGCCAACATGGTGAAACCCTGCCTCTACTAAAAATACTAAAATTAGTTGGGCATGGTGGTGCATGCCTGTAATCCCAGTTACTTGGGAGGCTGAGGCAGGAGAATGTTTGAGCTCAGGAGGAGGAGGTTGCAGTGAGCAGAGATCATGCCATTGCACTCCAGCCTGGGGAACAGCAAGACTTCATCTCAAAAAAAGGAAAAAAGAAAGAAAGAGAAAAGGAAAAAGAAAAAAAATGAGAAGGAAGAAGGAGGAACCAGACATGCAGAGTTTCACAGCCTTGAGTCCTGACTGGACTCAGGAGGGCCATGTGACTGAGAGGAAAAGGTGTCAAGTCTCAGGGATGCTGGGACCTCTGGCTCTGCCTGGCTGGCTTCATTATAGACCAGGTAAGAAGAATCTGGTTTCATTGCTATTGGCGATCCTTTAAGGGACTCCTCATCTCTTCAAGAAAAGGCTGTTCTTATCCATGCACCTAAGCCAGAGAGGGCCCCAGCTGTGGGCAGGATGACCCCAGAGGAGAGTGAACTCCAGGGCCAGCCTTGCTGAAGCCAAGGGGTGCTCCAGGAGAGCAGGTAGAGGAGTCCGACAGATGGGAGGCTGCGTCTGCAGCAGTGCCAAACCCTCCTCCCAGGCAGAACCACAAGCGCGCCCATCCGCAGCCTGCAGGTGAGGTACTCATGCCCTGCTGAAGACACAGTGACCAGAAGACGACAAGGAGGGATGGTGAGTGGAGTGGGCACTGCAGCACGGGCATGCAGGAAAGGAGGCGTTCCTTCCAGTCCCAGCGCGTGTGGCTCTTTCCAAGTCAGCTGAGTGCTTGAGGCAGGGAAGGGAGCTCTAAAAGATGCCCAGCACTGAGTGTATGTTCAGCTTCCTCTGGGAGATGCATGTTTTCACCAACCCATGGAGCTGATGACTCAGGGCTACCTCCACTGTGAAGCTGGTGTTCTCAGAAGCACAAAGTGCGGAGGGCAGTGGGGCTGATGATGCTGGTCTTCTTGGATTAGTGGCCTGGGGGCTCCCTATGGAAAACATTCTGATCATGGCACGCCTAACATTGGGGCTGGTCACTCTCTGTAGGGCTGACAGGGCTGTCCCTGCAGTGTGGGGTGTTTAGAAGCATTTCTGGCCTCTGCCCACTGCGTGCAACAGCAACCCTTTCACAAACACAAGGGTTATGATAACCATTAATGTCTTCAGACATTGCCCGATGACCTCTGGAGGGTACAAGTGCCCCCAGCTGAGAAACAACACTTAATTAGAGTGTGTTGTTGACACACATTTACACACCTTTCCCAACACCTTGTTCAGGATTAGAGGTGTGGATTACAGTAAATAAATTAATGTGCCAGTGAATGTGATAAAGACAGTTGGGAACAGTCAAATAGCTCCATCAGTTCCCAGGTTTAGCAGAAACGCTGGGTGAAAACAATAATTAGAAAGGGTGTTGAAATGGAAATTCTAGATCACTGTGTATTCCAATGCAAAGTGTTAGACTAGCAGGAAGACATTTTTAAGGTAAAAGACATAAAAATGTTTAGAGCAGGAGTGGGCGGTGGCCGCCTGTGCAGCAATGGCCAAGATCAAGGCCTAAGACCCTCAAGGGAAGAAAAGGAGCTGCTGAAACAGCTGGACAACCTGAGGGTGGAGCTGTCCCAGCTGCGCGTCACTGAAGTGACAGGCGGCACAGCCTCCAGGCTGTCTAAGATCCGAGTCATCCACAAATCCATTGCCCGTGTTCTTATGGTTAACCAGACAAAACCTCAGGAAATTCTACAAGGGCAAGAAGTACCAGCCCCTGGACCTGCAGCCTAAGAAGACACACACCATGCGCCAATGTCTCAACAAGCACGAGGAGAACCTGAAGGCCAAGAAGCAGCAGTGGAAGGAGCAGCTGTGCCCGCTGAGGAAGTAGGAAGGAGAGGCTGTCCCCGCTGAGGAAGTAGGAAGGAGCGGCTTTCCCCGCTGAGGAAGTAGGAAGGAGAGTCTGTCCCCACTGAGGAAGCAGGAAGGAGAGGCTGTCCCCGCTGAGGAAGCAGGAAGGAGTGGCTGTCCCCGCTGAGGAAGTACACGATCAAGGCCTGAGTGGTGTATTGTCAATAAAGCACAGCTGGCTGAGAAACAAAAAAAATGTTTAGAGCATTTTGTCATTCCTCAGTGGAGGGTGTAACTGTAAGGCATGTTCCATTCTTTGGAGAGAGCTGTGCTGTCAATTCCACCTACCACATGGTTCTACCTCCCAACCCTGAGAGCAGTGAGAGGGGCTGGAGCAGATGACCCATGAGGGTTTTTGTAGAAGATTTCTCTGGAGGTCTGCGCAGTGAGTCCCATCTAGGGGAGAGGTGGGGATGTGACACCTCCTGAGACTAAGTACAATGGACTCAGGGACACCGTCAAAGGTGATGATCAAGAGATCCGAGGGTGTCGTAAGTTCTGCCTCTGCCTGAAGAAAGGCTACAGGACAAATCCTCTTTACCTCTTGGCAAAGAAGAGAGGCTTTGATAATGCCATCCACAGGGGTTAATACAGAGCCTTGGATAATCTGGGGGCGATGGATTGCATCTGAGCCATCTCTGAGAGATCGCAGGGTGAAAGTCTGATTGAGGTAGTTCAATATGCGTGAGGGTTACCCCTGAACTAGATACAGGCACCCCCAAGGGTGCTTGGGGTTGCCCTAGATTCACCCAGGTGGGGCAGGGGGATGTTCCAGAAGAGATGGGCTTCCAGAAGCTGGAGGGAAGTGTTGAACGCAGTCATCTCAAATAGAGAAACCTTACAATGGCCGGCCATGGTGGCTCACGCTCATAATCCCAGCAGTTTGGGAGGCCAAGAAGGGCAGATCACCTGAGGTCAGGAGTTTGAGACCAGCCTGGCCACCATGGTGAAGCCCTGCCTCTACTAAAAATACAAAAATTAGCAGGGGATGGTGGCAGGTGCCTGTAATCCCAGCTACTCAGGAGGCTGAGGCAGGAGAATAGTGAATCACTTGAACTCAGGAGGTGGAGGTTGCAATGAGCCAAGATCACACCACTACAGTCCAACCTGGGTGACAGAGCAAGACTCCGTCTCAAAAAAAAATCAAAAAACAGAAAACACCCCCCCTCACCTTAGGGCATATGAGGGAATGGCAAGGGGGAGATCCCAGCCATGGGAAGAGTCAGCTTCAGACAGCAGCTGCACCCCAAGGGGCAGTGTGTCCTGGCCGCCATGGTGCCAGCCCAGCAGGATGCCTCCTGCTGCCTCGTCTGTCCCCGCCACCCCTTCCCCACCATCGGGAGTCCTGGAGGGTGTCTGTCCTGGCTGGGAGGACCAGGCACTGAGCCAGGAAGGAGGGAAGGTGACAACTTCTCGCCCGGCCCAACTGCAGTCCTGCCCACAGCCCCAAACCTGCAATGTGGGATGGAAAACCTCAAACGTGGATGGAGTCCAGAGCTGTGGCAGCTGTAGGTGAGAGGAGGACTGCTTGTTTCAACAACTGATTGAGATGATGCTTTGTAACTTAAAAAACCATAGGACATTTTGTAATTGACCTCCCCCCAGGAGAGGAGCAAAACACGCAAATAATGTACAAGTGTGATGGGCAAAAACTCAGCCTTAGTGGGGCACCCACACGGCTCCATCCACAGAATGGAAGCACCAGCATCAGCTGCATGGCAGGTGCTGCTTCCAAAGCTCCTGATGGATACCGGGCAGTCCTCACACGCATCCTGTGAGCTGGGCAGTAACATCATTGCCTTCTGTAGTCAGTGAGGCCCCTCCACCAGCCCCAGCTTTCACAACGAACAAGTGGTGGGTCAAGGAATCCAAGACCTACGTCTTTGGCCACAGAGTCAAGGAGGCCAGTTACCAATTGTGGATGAATGAGACCCATGGGGCCAGCTGAGGGCATCTCTGCAGATCGATGCAGGTTCCCCATGAGGGACCCAGGGGTCATGGAGAAATGAGAAAGGGTGACACATTTTGGGTGCCGGAGAAGATGCTTCAGTGAAGGATATCATGGGATGGTTGTCAGAAAAAGCAGGAACATAAATTCTGACCACAGGATGTCTTTGGTGATGCCAGACAGCCTTTGGTGTACACAGGTGCAGGTGACTTTCTCTAGCCTTTTGCCACCCCAAGCACCCCCACTATACTCACTGACACCCCCCTGTCCTGGCCAGATGGAGCCCAGGTCTGTTTTGGTCTCACCCTTAATATTCATCTGAAAGTTACATTTTCCCCCAGAGATTGATGTCTAGCACAGTTTCTACCCATAACCCTGCACCAGCAGGATCCAAGCACTGTTACTATTTTTCATGGTGAGAGTCAAGGACACCCTAAAATCAGCCTTCTGCCCACTTGATAGTGTCCCAAAATTGCCAATGAACCCTCAGTGGGGCCAGTGAGCTCAGCCCCTCTCCCTCCATCCAGACTGGCTGCCAGCCCCCTCCAGGCTCTGATGAGCAGAGCCGACCTCTCTCGTGGCCCTGACCTGCCCTGGGAGCTGGAAGTGCCAGGCCTTGGAATATCTGCCTTCCGTCTGCAGCCTGAGGCTCTGATGCTTCAGAATGGAGTCTAACTGGCAGTTAGACTGGCATGTGAGTGACTTTTGGCCTCCAGACCCACTTGGCTTCTGGACATTGAGCATGGCCTCAGAGGGGCTAAGAGCGTCCATTCTGGGGCTGGATGGTTGGGGTTCAAATCCCAGCTCTGCCTCTTGCTTGTTCTCTGCCTGAGACAAGTCACCCAACCTCTCCATACCTTGGTTTCCTCAACTACAAGCTGTGGTCTTATGTGCACCTGTTTCTTAGAGTTTTTGTCAGGGCTGCCAGAGTTAAAATAAGTGAAGCCCACAGTCCTGCCCACCACGGGCTGAGTGTTGTGAGTCTCTGATTATTAAAGGCTACTGTTATGAAAAGGGAACACCCTGACACCATGTTCGAGAACCACACATGGTGCTTTTGTCTTGCTTCATTTAAAAGTTGTAAAAAGTTCTTCTTTCCATGTGTTTGTTGAGATACACTATGATTTCCTCTCAAGGTCCATGTTAAACTAAAAATGTAGCTCAGATATTGACTGACACAGCTGTAAGGCCAAGCCAGGCCCCTGCGTCTACTTCACACCTGATCTTCATTGGGCCGTGTTCAACGCTGGGCCAACATCGCCCCAGGCTCTGTTTGAGGAATCCAACGATGATGACCAAGACCAGGCACCCTTGTGAGGTCACAGTCCCCCAGGGAAGCAGGAACTCCCATTCTGCCAACATCAGTTCAGAGGGAGAGTAATGGTCCCAGAGATGTGGATGTTCATCCTCGTGAGTCCTCTTGGAAACCATGAGTTGTGTAAATGCTAAGAAAAGGTAGACAGTATTCTACTACATTAAAAATTATGGCCTGGCATGGTGGCTCATGCCTGCAATCCCAGCACTTTGGGAGGCCGAGGTGGGTGGACCACGAGATCAGGAGATCGAGACCATCCTGGCCAACACGGTGAAACCCTAACTTTACTAAAAATACAAAAAAATTAGTCGAGCGTGGTGGCAGGCACCTGTAATCCCAGCTACTCAGGAGACTGAGGCAGCATAATCCCCTGAACCTGGGAGATGGAGGTTGCAGTGAGCCAAGATTGCGCCACTGCACTCCAGCCTGGGTGACAGAGCAAGACTCCATCTCTCTCTCTCTCTCTCTCTCTCTCTCTCTCTCTCTCTCTATATATATATATATATATATATATATATATATATATGTATATGTATAATTTATGGCATCGAATTTTCAAGATCTAATCATCCTACAGGGAAGTGGCTTGAATGTTCCTGCTGCTCTGTCCATTCTAGACATGGATCAATGGGAAATACAAAAGATTTGAGATGAAAGCAACCTAGCAGGAGGAAACACACACATTCCCGACATGGAAGTAGTGCCCCTGGGCAGTAACTCCCCTCCTCCACCCCTCCAGGGGCTGCCCAGCTGTCCTGGCATCCAGCCCAGAAAAGCTGCCCTCCCTGGGAATGGCTTGGAGCAGATGAGCCCTTACAGCATTGCACCATCCTGGTAATTCATTAATGACAGCGCAGCACAGCGTGGGCAGTGTTCCTGTCGGGGTGCTTTCTACAGGAGGAGAGTTTATTTGCTTCCAAAGTTTATAAGCTGAAAATAGGAAAGGAAATTATTCTAAGGAAGTAGTGATCCTGCCCCCCAAACAAGGAAACTTCTAGAAATTAAAGCATAATGGAAGAGAAGCGGCTTGTCTTTCTCCAGGCAGGTCAGCCTGAAGCGGGGGACATCTCTGCAGAAGCCACACAGTCATTCCACAGCCATGGAGGGAGTGCCTGCTGTGCGTGGGACACTGTCCTGGGGCCTGGAGCTCCCTGGGGAGATGACGACCAAGGCCCAGGCCTGGTGGGATTTGCACTTTAGTGGGCAGAGGTAGGTGGAGAATATGTCATTGCAGAATCACAAACTAAGGCAGCCTCAGGATGAGAGGCTGAGGTGCAGAGGTGCAGCAGGCCTCACGTGGTGGCAGGGGTGTGCACAGTGTCCATAGGTGTAGGGGTTAAAGGGCAAATGAGCCCAGGGCCCTGTCACCAGGCCGTCAGGGACATGGTAAGAATAAGGGCAGGCAGCACATCACACTTATATGGAGAGCACGGTTCCCAAGGGGTTGAGTCTACGAATCAACTTAATTATCATAACCATATTACGAGGTCTCCAAGGTCTACATGACTGTCCCAGGGTCTCACAGTGGGAAGTGGTGGAGCCCAGATGAACCCACATGTCTGGCTACAGGGTCCATGCTGTGTCTACTGGAAAGACACGGAGAAAGCCCCTGCAAATGGCTCCAGACAGGGCCAACAGTGAGTGCAGCAGGTGTGTGTGCCACCCCCTCTGCCAGCCTGGTGGAGGTGAGGTCAGAGCAATGCATGGAGTGTGGTGAGAAGGTGGCACCGATGGTTAAGACCTGGCATGTGAATGAATGAATGAGTGAAAAAATGAATGCCTGATGCACGGGTGAGCAGAATATGAATCTGGGGCAGCCTACCATTTAACGAAAGAGGTCTCCCTGCCCAACAAATGCTTTGCAGCTCTGCGGGGGGTTCCCTATCCCACCTCTGCCTTGCTTCCCTGCCATCTTCGGCACCCGGGACAGCTCCTGCCACCCCTGAGGTCGCTCTGCATTTACTGAGGGTTCAAAGGCACCAAGCCTGGGGCAGAGAAGCCTCAGGTTTCTATTCCCCTTCACAACAAGCCTCCACAGCCTTTAGTTCAACTCTCACAATCCCAAGAGGCCAGTGACGTTTCCTCTCTCGACAGAGGATTACACACATGATTTTATTAACATAATTTTAGGTCATAAGTCTTTTTACATGAGCTATTTACTATAAAGGCAACACAGTAAAACACAGTGGTCCACACTTGGTGGGCAAAAGCAAGGGAGATGGTACACGTGTGATTCCAGCTCGCTGTGATCTGTCCATGACGGGTGGGGTATACGTGGAGAAGGGGAGGAGGACCCTGAGGCTGGGAGACGGAGACGGGTCTAGGCCTCAATGATGAGGTGCCTAGGAGGGGAAAGGGATAGAGAATGCAGCCCAGGGTCGTGGTCTGGCTCTCATTCCCAGGGGGATTTTTACATTCCTCCCTCAATTATCATGCCTGAGTTGGGGTCTGTGGCCTTTGGGGTGGCTGATGGACCCCACAGAGTGGCCAGGCCACTGGAGGAGAGGCACCCAGAGAAAGTCTTGGAAGCAGATGCCCCCCTGCCAAGCTCACTGGACTGTGACGTCTAGGCCCATCTAGGGCCACTCCTGAGCCCAGGCACAATGCAGGCAATGCCTGTGGGGGTGGGCTGCCAAGGGACCCAGACACCGGGAATGAACTCAGGGTCTCCCCAAGACCTGGCACGAATGGCAGCCACTACTTCCACACACGATGCTTGTCCCTGTGTGGCTGCTGGGACCACCAGGAGCCTGGAAGAGCTTCCTCCCCACTTCTCTCTTAAAGCTGGATGCAGCTACAGACCACAGACCTGAGGTTCCCTGATTTGTTTTCTTCATGGGAAAACTTTGAATGAGAACTGGGGTGTCTCTGGCCCCCATGTCCCAGGCTCGTCAGGCTTTGTTCCTCAGCCTTGGCTATGGCTCCTTAGAAGTCATCAGGCCTGGCTCTGTGGCCTTGGAGGTTTGGGAGCTGACAGACAATTTTGGTTACCAGGCAACTGCTGATTTTTCATAACCAACAAGTGCAATGCCACACATGATACATTTATCAGATCATAATGCGGCTTCCCCACACCAACACAAGCTGATTAAACCCCAAAGAGCTGCTCTGCAAAGAACGCAGGCACCCTGAGTTAGGCAGGACCCCAAGATACAACTCAAAGGGAGAAGCCCCCAGAGAAGAGGATGGGAGACCCTCACACCAGAGTCCAGCTGTCACCAGCTGGGTCCTGTGGCTGAGCTTCCGTAGATGCCATCTGCCATTCAATGTCGGTGGTGGTGGACATGAGGCCTGGGGAGCCAGATGTCGTGAAATCCATGGGCTCCTCTTCTGACTGTGGCTTGTGAGCCAGAGCCTGTGGATTTAACCTCTTCTGGTTCCTTCCCCTTTCCTCTCACTCTCTCAGGAAGAAAGGATCACCTACCTGGAGGGGCATTGTCTCTTCAAGACCAGGGAAACCTCAGCTCCCATGGCTGTGGCTGCCATGATTTGGGAATGAGTGGCTTTCCAGGACTCATGGCCCCTTGCAGGGCTGACAGTCAGGCTTGCTGGGCCTCTGGACAAAGCCGGACTCCAAGGCCCCATCTGGGGAGCCACAGAGACCTGGTTTGGAGACATGTGGGTGATGGGTAGGGTGCCCTGCAGCCACAGTCCCGCCTGTGACCTTACACATGGGTGTCCATGGAGTGTGGGCATCCACACCTCCTGTACCTGAAGGAGAGTTGAGCAAATTCTTCCTGGGAGGGTGTGACACCTGCCCCCTCACCAGGCCCCGTGGTTTCCCTGTAAGAAAACAGCCATTCAAGAGTTCTTCTGGGCCCCCTCCTACCTAAATAATGGAGCATGCTGAAGACATTTCCAAACAGCCGGGACAATGCTGGGAACACCTTCGGTGATTTATTACCACGGCTGACCGATTTTCGGTGTCTGCCCTTGGGAATTCTGTTGTGGCTCCTGATAAATTCCTTCTGGAGAGAAGACAGGGAGGCGAAGGAGGTGAAAAAGCATTCAGGTTTTCACGAATACACAGCAGCACCCTCACTATGGAAAACATTTAGAAGGGGTTGTCTGTTTTTCATAAGATGCTCCCATGTAACTTTGAGATGGTGGCAGGTGTGTTTTTCCTTTAGGACAGTGATTACTGAACCATGAGTCCAGTGGCGAGTTGGAGATTTCCACATAGAGACAGGAATGTCCACGGAGGGTGTGGGTTAGCACGGGGGAGCCCGTGAAGGGATGCAGTCCTGGTAGCGCATGCAGCACACTTCACCCCTCACAGTCACTTAGCAAGAGCGAGGCAGGCAGAGGGAGGGTGGCCGGAGGCAGCGGGAGGCAGCTCGGTGCGCTGCTGTGTTAGGAGATGGAGGAAGCATTGCACGCTTTCACTGGGGGATGACAAGTTCTTGTTGAACTTGAAGGATATCTGCATGGCTGCTGAGGGACAGCTGACGTCACACTGAGTAACGGATGTAGGTCAGCACTGTCTACGTACAGAGCAAGTGTCTGGCAGGAGGTGGGGGACTCAAAGGTAAATGAGACAGAACCTTTGAGGTTTCACGGATCAGCATCGGGAGGATGGATCAGCTTCTGGAGGGTTCCATGACCGATGGTTGGCTTAAACATCACAGATTTATCCTATCACTATCCTGGAGGCTGGAAGTCCAAGATTAAGGTGTGGGCGGGGCTCGTTCCTCCCAAGGCCTCTCCTTGGCTTGTAGACATTGTCCCCTCCCTGTGTCCTCCCACAGATGTCCCTCTGTGCCTGTTCTGTGCCCTCATCTCCCCTTCTTATGAGGACACTGGTCATATTGTGTTAGGACTCACCCAAATGACCTCAGTTTAACTTAATTGCCTCTTTAAAGACCCAGCCTCCACATACAGTCACATTCTGAGGAGCTGGGGTTTAGATCTCAGCACATGAATGTGGGGGCAATTCCAACCCTCACCCACAACCTCACATTGGGTTGCAGGCATCCCTACTGCCTGCTTTGTCATTATCAGAGTGGTCCCACCAGCCTGGAGAATGAGCCACGTCCACCCCTTCCTCCCAGCCTGGAGGATGGATCACGTGCACTCTGCCCTTCCAGCATGGAGGTCGTATCATGTGCACTCTGACCTCCCAGCATGGAGGTTGGACCACGTCCACTCTGCCCTCCCAGCATGGAGGTTGGACCATGTCCACTCTGCCCTCCCAGCATGGAGGATGGACCTCATGCACCCTGCCCTCCCAGCATGGAGGTCGGACCACGTCCACCCTACCCACCCAGCATGGAGGATGGACCTCGTGCACCCTGCCCTCCAAGCATGGAAGATGAGCCAAGTGCACCCTGACCTCTTGGCTCCTCCATGCCTCCTACCCAGCGACCCTCCTTCTATCCTGCCTCAGTTCTCAAGGGACAATTACAGGACCTGCCAATGTCAGAAACAGCCTCATCCCCACCTTGGTTCCCTGGGTCCCTCTGGAATTACAGGCCTTGTCTTGGTCCTTCCCTGTACCCCTAGTACCACCCCCTGCCAGCTCCTTTGGTTTCTCTGGCTTCCCTCTCCTCCTTTCTCTGCTCTGGATCTCAGCAAATGCCCTCCATGCCACCTTCCTCCCCTTTCACATGCTGGCCTGGCAAAGGGTTAGTCCCAGATGAACCTCCAGACTTTACCACCAGAGCTGGGTGATATCTCTGCAGATCAGACATGGCACTGCCAGCCCCTGCCAGAGCGCCCCCCCCCCCATTACTCCACTGCCTTCAGGGGTCAATGTGGACCCTGCTGCCCAGCTGAGGCCCACCTGAGTGTCCCAGTCACAGGGCAGTGCAGAAGGGGAGGAGGGTGCCCAGATAGGAGGCCACTGGGGTCACCTGGGGGCCCATAGAGGCGACCTGGATTAGGGCAGTGATTGAGAAATCCAGTGAGCTGGACAGACTGGAGAGAGATGTGGGAGAGACAAAAGCATCTGGGAAAGCGCAGGACGGTGAAACACCTTGAGTGTCCTGACACGTGCGGATCATGAAGGCCAGGATGGGACTGGGGCGCAGGGAAAACGGGCACTGGCAGGGGCTGCGGTTGGCCCCTTCACACCCCGAAGCCCTTTCAAATCCTGATAATGCTATTGCATCACCGTAAACATCATTATGAAGTTAAAATTACTGTAAACAATACCGTGCTGCTTGTTTTATGCCCAGCGAAAGTCACATTGGGACGTCAGCTTTGGATAACTGGAGAAGTGGTGCTGAGATCAACGCACAGAGCCGCGCTGCACGCGGAGCTGAAACGACCTGCTCCACCGCGGTCGATATCGCACAATCATGATCATAAAGTAGAGAGGGAAGGAGCCTCCGGGGTCACTCAGCCCAACCCCTTCATTGAGCGGCTGAGGAAATTGAGTCCCAGTGAAGGGAAGCAGGTGGGCCAAGGTCACCCGGCACTGGGGCCGAGGAGCTGAGAGCAGCCTCCATCTGATTCCGGGGCAGGGCTCACTCCGCGGCAGATGCCCCTTGAACACAATGAGCATTTCTCTGTCTTTTCTCCCATTAGCCCCGACTCCGGGTGCTTGGGGAGACCGGCAGGACCGTTGCTATTGCACATATTTATTGAGAGATTGACTTATGACTTGATACGATTCCCAGCTGCACCTGAGGTCCAGCCCAAGACAGACTCACACAGAGTGGCCTTCACCTCCCACAGGAGGGAGGCCAGGAGCTCTGAGGCTGATCGCAGGGAAACAGCCACAGAATCCCCACGATGTGAAGCGTTGCATGGAAGTGTGTTTTCCATTTGCAAATACTCTGGGTTTATCATGCAATCTGCCCTGGGCAGCCGCCCTTTGAGTATCATTGTGGTGCCCTAAGGAATTCAGGCTTCTCACTGTCAACTTTCTAAAGCCAACCGGCTTTGTGCAGAGCTGGGTGTGTCTAAAATGAGACATAGTGTGGGCTTGTGCATTTAATCCCTATGAGATGAGGCCTCCAGAGCTTAATCCTCTGCATTTCCCTTTGACACACATGCAGGTTGAATTGAATATTGTTACTTTTGTTCGGGGAAGATAGCAAAGGCTGAAGCAACCGTCGGAAGCTGATAATGATTCAAATTGTGCTCTTGTGAAATGAAAGTGGTCTGGAAAAATGAAGGAGGCAGAGAGAGGGCAGGTTGGAGCAGGGAAGGGATTCTCCAGCCCCCACGCCGGCAGGAGGATGGCCTGGTGTAAATAAAAGGCGAACCAGGAGACGCCCCTTTGGAGTCTAAACTGAGCTGATTTTCCTGGTAGCCGAAGCAGGCTGCGGAGCGCCAGTGGGTCCCGCCTCCTGGGAACTGCCGGCTCCTTTCCCCGCTGGATGACACTGTTTGATCAAATTGTATCGCAGTGACAGCCAACCGAGCCTTGTAGAACCTGCAGCACAAATGATTTATCATCTTAGATTAAACCCCCTTCCTTCCTCTGCATCTTGAGGAGCCACGTTGCATGGAAACGCGTGGCGCAGTTCTGCAGCTCCCCCCGAGCCGCGATGGCATTCCAGGCTTCCAGCAAGAAAGGGGCCATCCACAGAAAAGGCAGCCTCAGGGCCTCAGGCCGGGAGCCCACCCGGTGCCTGAGGGTGCAGAGAGATGGAGGCTCCAGGCTGGCAGTGTGGACGGCGGGGCTCAGGTGGAGACCTGCCCCGCGCAGTCACCAAGCGCTTTTGACTCACTCTCCATGGGCTCCCACATGGCACAGTGCCCCTGACCTGGGGAGTGGGGCGTCCCACGTTTGTTTCTCCTTAAGTCTTTAGGTGATTAATATAGAGATCGTGCAGATTTAGTAAAGAACAAACGATGTAGTTATGCAGGAAACAAAACAAAAACCAGGAAGACAGCGAGAAACAGCTTTTCCTTCTCTGCACTGTTGTCAGGTGATGGGGACAGGGAGTGTGGAGGTAGCTGCAGGCTCCCTGACCACACAGCCCAGAGGCCTCCTTCACCATCTCTTTCTCTGCCTAAGGCTGAGGCTGGGCATTTTTTTTTTTTTAGACGGGGTCTCACTCTGTCACCAGGATGGAGTGCGGTGGCTTGATCTCGGCCCACTGCAACCTCCAACTCCCTGGTTCAAACGATTCTCCTGCCTCAGCCTCACAAGTAGTTGGGATTACTGGAACATGCCACCACACCCAGCTAATTTTTGTATTTTTAGTAGAGACGGGGTTTCACCATGTTGGCCAGGCTGGTCTCAATCTTCTGACCTTGTGATCTGCCTGCCTGGGCCTCCCAAAGTGCTGGGATTACAGGTGTGAGCTACCTTGTCCAGCCTGGGTGTGTCTTTAAGGCCCTCCCTCCACTCCATGGCTGCACAGACGTTGCTCTACAGCAAGACATTCCACAGGGGCCATGGAGTGCACAGCTGGGCCTGAGCAGAGGTGGTGAGACCTGCAGCTGACGGGGTCTTTCCTGTGAGAAGGGGATTTCATACTTCAGTGATAAAATTTGGAGCAGGCCGGGCATGGTGGCTCACACTGGTAACCCCAGCTCTTTGGAAGGCTGAGATGGGCAGATTGCTCAAGTCCAGGAGTTCGAGAATAGTCTGGGCAACACGGTGAAACCCCATCTCTCCCCAGAATACAAAAAAAAAGCAGGGTGTGGTGGCATGACTATAGTCCCAGCTGAAGTGGGAGAATCACTTGAGGCCTGGAGGCGGAGGCTGCAGCGAGCTGAGATCCCGCCACTGCACTCCAGCGTGGGTGACAAAGTGAGACCCTGTCTCAAAAATAAATAAAATAATAAAAAATTTTAAAAAAAACTTGTTGCAAACATAGACAGAGAGCTGAGAGCTGCCTGTGTGTCCTTCATTAGCACTGAACAAGGGAAAGAGAAGCAGACCAAACCCTGAGTGAGTGCAGAAGCAACGTCGAGACAGCTGAATCAGGAGGCACCTGGAGCCGGAGTAGGAGTCTTCCCCAGGCCTGGACTGGCTGGGGCAGGCTTGGATGTCTGTGGTTGACTTCCTTGCACGGGGCTCACGGTCACTGTGTGGTGGGGCTGGACTCGCTGGGACAGGGTTGGATGTCTGTGGTTGACTTCCTTGCACGGGGCTCACGGTCACTGTGTGGTGGGGCTGGACTCGCTGGGGCAGGCTTGGATGTCTATGGTTGACTTCCTTGCACAGGGCTCATGGTCACTCTGTGGTGGGGCTTCCTCTTCTTGTGCAGAATCCCAGGTGAGATCATCTCCTACAGAGACTGAGCCAGATCTGTACACCCAGGGAATCCAGCCTCTCAGACACTAGTACTTGGATGAGGGGAAAACGTATTGGATCTAAAGATGGTGCATGAAGCATTTTCAATCCCACAAGGGGGGATGTGGGGGTGGCGGCATCCATGAGGCCTCCTCAGATGCCTGTGCAGCTTCAGCTTCCAGCAATAATGCAGCTTAAGCCACACACGTGCAGATGCTCATCTCTCTTTCACACACACCTGTGCATGGCTTAGGAAATTAAAAAGAGAGGAAACCTCTGGTATTAGCGAGGCTAATAAATTTGGAGCAGGGCAGGCATGGTAGCAATAGGTTAAAACCCAGCAGTGTTATATGAATGTGCAGGTTTTCTGACCCAGGGAGATGCAGCCACCCACGAAAGGGGCAAGCACAGAAGGGGGCCCAGGGCGGGAGGGCTGGCAGTGGCAGCGTGTGACCATCACCTGCATGTGTAGGGAGTCACAGGAATGGATGGGCTCGCCCAGCCTCCGAATGCTCTGCAGCTGTTTAACCCCAAGGAAAATTTGAAAGCACCTCCATCGGTGAAGGACTTAGGACAGTCCCAGAATGCAGAACGTACAATGATGTCATTTGTTATCTGTATTTTGAAGGTTATTTGTGATATGTCGTCTGGCAACATTAATACAGGACAAAATAGAGAAAGCAGAGATGTAAAAAGAAAAGCGATGATTATTTCTCATGGATAGAAGACAGAATCTATGTTTTAAAAAAGAAACATTTGCATGTCACATCATAAAATATCTAAACACACAGAAGAGCTGTAAAAAACACTTGGAGAAACAAATGTAAATCACAGTAAAAACTCTTGGTATGCAATGATGACTCAATTAAAATGAAAGCAAATGATGATAACACATTACATGGATCATTCTATAATATATGGGACCAAATATGTAAGTAAATACCTACACATCAGTATTCACATACATATAGAGTTTTATACTATATTTTGAAGAAAATGACTTGTCAAACATTGATGGGAAGCTCACAAAAGTTGATACTAGGCCATAAAGAAAATGTCAAGAAATTATCAAAACATACGTTGATCAATGTATCTAAATATAGAGTTTTATACTATATATTTGAAGAAAATGAGTAGTCAAACATTGATGGGAAGCTCACAAAAGTTGATGCTAGGCCATAAAGAAAATGTCAAGAAATTATCAAAACATACATTGATCAATGTATCTAACAGTAAAATTAATAAGGAGTTTAGTAACACAATCTCAAAGTTTGTTTTCCATGGGAAGGGTAAAAACTTCAGTAACATTAGTTCAAATAACTGGTCAGGGAAGTGCTATTGTTTCTGTCATGATTGTGCGTATATGGCTAATAGAGCATTTCCGGATATTTATTCTAACAACATATAAAATGTGATAATTGACCAAAGGTATACTTTAAGGTACATTCACAGCCTTAAGATGAAAAGAAAACAATATATTAATATCCTGTCAACTGAGAAACTTAGGGAAATAATAGAAAATACTGAATAAATCAGGAGGAAGGGAATAATAAGGATGAAAGAAGAAATTAATAAATTAGGAAACAGCTGAATTTATAAACATTGATTGTGCTGTGTACTTCAAAAAATAAAAATCTGAATTTCCTAGGAACTCAAATCATAAAATGAAATAAAACATGATAATCATATAGATGAGGGTGAAATGTATACATTTCAGCTGTATACAACTGTCAGCATATTCTAATAAATTAGGGAAAAAGTTTGATACATGTATGCTATTTCCGAAAACAGAAATTATAAAATGGGTTCCAGGAAATGGAATTCCCACAGGGCTCCCTGTGCCCGACTCCCAGGGCAAAGGGGAAGAGAGTTAGGTTCAGAACTCCCTGCCTAGAGGATACTTTGTTGAGAGAGTAGAGAAAATGCCATGTTAAAATTGTTAGCAGGAGGGCTGTGCATGTCTAGGGTAAGCCATTGCCCGGCTCATGGTGAAGGTCCAACACCTCTCTGTTGAATGAGTTGGGTAAGTTGGTGGATGAGCCATGGTTGGCAGAAGGGACAATGTTTAGAAAAATCTTCACAGTGGATGGATTTGTATGGGCAGCCAGTCACAGCTCAGGTTAGGAGCCCCTTCCCCGCTGCATGGAACAGAGCTCACCCAGCTGCACTGCACCAGCCCAACTCTCCTCTCTGAGCAGCAGCCAGAATCACAGAGGAAAAAAATGACTTGGACCTTCACTGTCGAGGCTGAGAGCTTTTCTTGACCCCAGAAGGCATCGTGGTGACCAGGAATTGATCAGTTCTGCAAGGAATGGTGTTATGGGTGGGAGGGACTGGAGGTGAGAGAACGGGAAGTAGCTGGGGAGGGGGAGGCAGAGAGCCCTCAGGGAAGCCTCCTCAGGGCAGGGGTCTGACCTGACCCTAAAGTTCTCCCCGAGTTCCACATGACCCCACGCCCAGTCTGCGGGGACCTCGCCCACCCTGAGTTGCAGAGGGGACTCATTTCCAGGGCCTCTTTCTCTTTTCAGCTTCCCTTCTCTCAAGGGGACCTGTCTGTTGGGCTTCCATCTAAATCTGCACCATTCATGATGCTACATTTGCGTCTCCAGCCATTGCATTGTTATAGTTATTAGTTAATTCTTTCCCTAAAAAATAAAATGGTGAGCTACACGGAGGCAAATGACTGTGTAGTTTTCAGGGTTTCATCCCAGGCTCTCCCGTTTATCCAAGCATTCACCTACTGTTGAATGAATGAGTGAATACACCTCCTTCCACCCTGGCCCTCGTCCAAGGTCAGCCCCAACAGTCTGTCAAGTAGATCATGTTCTTGAGACCTCAGCCCTGGGTGGGGTCTGGAGCCCCCACTCAGCAGGTGGGGAGTTTGCTGACTTCCAGATCTGATGTTCTATGACTTTCAATCGGGGTCTGCCAAAAGGTGCTTCACCATGTCCAGAAAGGCACAGACTAGGGGCTCAATTGGAATTAGGGGATTATTTTTATGACTTCCTTGAAAAACTATTATCCCCCTGATATCGAGCAAAGCATTGTTGACGTTCAAGCTTTCTTAGAGAAGCCTATAGGTGGCTTGACACATACACCTGATTGCTCATTACCTGTGGGGTGGATTCCAGGGAGGCCGCCAGTGCGGGACCCGCACGGCGGATGGTCATGGAAGCGCCTCCCTTCCAGCTGGGCATTCTCTAGTCCACCTCACTGCCTGCCGTCCACTGGAGGGCTATTTGATTCCATCTCCTGGGTTGATGGATGCATTTTTGTGCCTTCAAGCTTTAGGGGTAGGGGTCTTTTCATCTTCTCCCATCCTGATCACTCATGAGAAGACCAGCCTAAAATTCACTCAGCCACGAAAGAGAGACATTAGCGCCGCTTTGTTTGCCCCACGTTTGCCTGTGGAGTGAGGACGGCCCTGTGGCTGGCTAAACGGTGAATGCTGCCTCCCCAAAGAGCAGAGACGCAGCCCCCATAACCCCCTCCCTCACCTAGTGCCACCTCCCAGGTGCGATGCCCCTTGCTCCTGACGTGATGTGAAGGCGGATTTTCCCAAATTGTTATCTCTGTTGCAGCTCCTCCAGGAGCACTTCTGCCCGGGGAGGGCTGACACAGGGAGGCTGGGTCTGGGTGATCAATGAGAGACCACCTTCTCTCATTTGTCTTTGTTTTGTGTTTTTATTTAATGATAAAGGAAATTGGCCTAATACAGGATGGAGAAGGGAATAGCAGAGTAAGCACGCAGTTCCACCTGTTCTACGCATGGCTCCTCCTGGCTCGAGCAGCTCAATTAGAAAGAGCTCCTTCTGCAGAAACACGGCTGGGAGCCGGGTGATTAATGTTGTACTGGAGAATCGTGACGCAGGCGGCAGGGAGGCAGCCTTGTTAGGAAGAGCTGGAGCTGGGCCGGCTTCCCGCTGGCGCATCTCCCCACACTCCTGAAAGTAGCCTGCCAGCTCCCAGCGCCTTCTTGGGGATCCTGCTGGAACCAGAACCTGCTCACTTCCACTAATCACCCAAGCACTCCTGCTGCATCCTGCTGTCCGCACTCAGCACCGCCATGGATCACAGGGAGTCCTGGCAGTGCTGGGGTTTCTGTTTCAAAGTGGTGAGCTTCTGGAGGCTTCCAGAATAATTATTCTTCAGGCATGGCAGAGGAGCACTTGAAGGGCTGTGTGGCCACACAGGCAGTGCTCGAGACTGAACGAGTGAAAAGCTAGACGCCGACTTTGCTTGGGCACAGCGATGGCGAACCTGCCAAGCCACAGGCGTGTGGACTGAGGCTGAGGGTGTCTGGGGGGGATCAGCATGGGTGATACTCCCCCAGTTCTCCAGGGCGAGTGGGATGCTCTTTACTGTTGCTCTCGGGGAAAAAGGTAAATAAAACTAGGTTTCTTGATTTGCGTAGTAAAAGTCGCTGAGTGTAAAGTTAATGCATTTCTAACCTGCAGGTAATTTCCACTCACTGTGAAGCTTCAGGCCACCGGGTCCTCCCCAGTTCTCTACTCCAGGGTGGGGTGGCCCTATCACCGGTCCTCACCATGAGCATCCAGAGCCTCTTCACTCTCTCACTGTGTCCTGTGGAAGCCACAGTGAGCCTTTATTTATTTGTTTGTTTGTTTATTGAGACAGAGTCTTACTCTGTTGCCCAGGCTAGAGTGCAGTGGCACAATGTAGATCACTGCAGCCTCCACCTCCCAGGCCCAAGGGATCCTCCCACCTCAGCCTCCCAAGTAACTGGGATGACAGACGTGCATCACCACGCTTGGCTAATTTTTATTTTATTCTTTGCAGAGACAGAGACTTGCTGTGTTGCCCAGGTCAGTCTCAAACTCCTGGGCTCAAGCCATCCTCCCAACTCGGCCTCCCAAAGCACTGGGATTACAGGTGCGAGCCACTGTGCTGGGCAGGAATCCTTTACATAAAGCAATGATGTGGCCCTCTACTCAAAACTCTCCAGCCCCTTCCCTCTTTGTCAGGACCACAGCCAGTTGGGTCTCAGGTCCTGGACGCTGTGCTGCTCTGGTCCCATCGGTAACTGGGCCCCAGCTACGTCCTCCTCTGTGGAGCCGGCAGGGTCCTCTCTGGTCACCTTGGTCACTGAGCCCCAGCTATGCCCTCCTCTGTGGAGCCGGCAGGGTCCTCTCTTGTCTCCTCGGTCACCGGGCCCCAGCTACGTCCTCCTCTGTGGAGCTGGCAGGGTCCTCTCTTGTCTCCTCGGTCACCGGGCCCCAGCTATGCCCTCCTCTGTGGAGCTGGCAGGGTCCTCTCTGCTCCCCTCAGTCACCGGGCCCCAGCTATGCCCTCCTCTGTGGAGCTGGCAGGGTCCTCTCTGGTCCCCTCGGTCACTGGGCCCCAGCTATGCCCTCCACTGTGGAGCCAGCAGGGTCCTCGCTCACTGCTCCTCCAGCTCTGTGCCTTGCAGGACCCCCGGCTCCACGCATCCTCCCCCAGGGCTCTGCCAGTCTTCCTGAGTGACTGCTTTCTGTCTCCTGAAGCCCAGCAGTCCTCCTGAGATGAGATTCTCACATAGACCTGGTCCAGGGGCCACCTGCCAACCTCCATGTGGGGTGGGCATCGCTGCCCGGGGGCCTGGGAGAGCTGGGGCCGGCGTTCCCAGTGGGACACAAACCACAGTCTGGGAAGGCGGCTTCTTGACCAAGGTTGCACCCAGCAAGGCTGCCCCGGTGCCACAATCTTGATTACGAGTCCCAGACGCCAGGCCTGCAGCCTGTTTGCTGACGGTGACTGGAGCACCAGTTTCCAGAGCATGGCTTTGGGTGTGCATCCTTCTCACCGTCAGAAGCTCCACCAGCATGGCCCAGCCTGACCCCCTGTGTGACCTCGCACTGGGGGCTGCGGGATCCAGCACTCTGGCTGTTGTTCTCTCCTGGGGCCCCTCTGTGACCCTTCTCCTCACACAGAGACCACACTGGCAGGGCAATCGGAGGCTCAGTCTCGGGAGGAGTGAGCAGGGCAGCACTTGCCAAAGCACTCTGCGCAGCCGAAGCCTCACTGCCACCCCCAGACAAGGGAGGTTGCCCGGATGCCACGGCGGCTCACGGTTCCCGGCTGAGCCCTCCCCTCTCTCTGAGCACCTTCCCAAGGCCACCCCACCCTCATCCACTTCAGAGTCTCAGCTACGACCCCACCTACAGCAGCATGATGTCCCAGCAACACTCTCCAGTCACAGCCCTGCTCCCCATCATATCCCATGGCTCACTCTTGCCTTCCACGCTGAGCGGCAGGGCCTCCTCCAGGCCTCAGTCCCTCTCTGCCACCCAGGCTCTGCTCAGACTGAGGCCCCTGGCTCTCGATTCTCTGTCCCTGTGGTGGAACACGGACAGTGGGTTCTATCACCTGCATACACGTGAGGCCCCCGCCCACCCTGATCTATCCCCTGCCTGCTCGTGAGGCCCCTGCCCACCCTGTGTCTTTGCCACTCAAGGTCGGCTTCTTTTCCCCTGGAGTCCAAACTTGGCCATGTCCACTACACACCAGGACACCCCGCTTTGAGGCTTCTTGGCTGGGACATTAACTTTAGAGGAGTGAACGGGAGGATGGGCTTAGAATAGTTTCAGAAACACAGCACAAAGCAAAAAGTCAAGCACAAATGAACATCTGGGTTGAAGGAATGGAGGGAACCTCAGGAAGGCTGGGAGGCTGAGAGGAAGGAGGGGTCCCTCCGTACCCTGCCCTCCCTCCCTATAAAATCAAAGGTCCTTTGGGGACTGAATTCACGGGATTTCCTTTAGAACAAGCAAGGTGAGGGAGGCTGTTTTTGGAGGCTGTTGACTGAGTGAGTGCCTGAATTTCACCCTCACCTGTTTTCCAGTCTCCAGCGAGAGGCGGAGCGAGGAGGACAAGCACCCTCACCCATCACCCTCGCCTCATTCTCACAGATCTGTCTCTGGGCTCCTGTGCACTCATTTCCATGTGTTTTTTTTATTTCAGTGAAGGGACCCAGGCCTGGATCTGTCTTTTTTTTTTTTCTTTTTTTTTTTTTTTTTGAGATGGGGTCTTGCTCTGTTGCCTGGGCTGGAGTGCAGTGGCAAGATCTCAGCTCACTGCAAGCTCCGTCTCCTGGGCTCACACCATTCTCCTGCCTCAGCCTCCCAAGTAGCTGGGACTACAGGCACCTGCCACCACGCCTGGCTAATTTTTTTGTATTTTTAGTAGAGACAGGGTTCACCATGTTGGCCAGGAAGGTCTCGATCTCCTGACCTTGTGATCCGCCCACCTCGGCCTCCCAAAGTGCTGGGATTACAGGTGTGAGCCACCACTCCCAGCCCTGTCTCCATTTCTTGGAACCTTGAGTTACAAACCCTTTGGGGCACTTCCTGTGTGGGTGTGGGCAGGCCTGGGCTACTGTGACCTTTGTGGAGTGCCCATGTTTAGAATGTGACAGCTCCACCCATCCCGCCCCACAGCTGCTCAGCATCCACAGCTCTGCTCACAGGGCAGTGGCAGCAGGTGCTTCAGGGGACAGAAGTGACCAGAGGGCCCTTCTCTTTCGTCCTGTTCCACCTTCTAGTTTGTTGGGACTGGGCTCACAGGTGCCACCTCTGTATCACTGCACTGCAGACCTGGACGGAGGTTAGAGGAGAGGGGCCAGGCACACAGGACAAGCATCCAGACACTCAGGATGGCCGCTGGGAAGAGATGGACCAGACACACAAGGACGAGCGTCCAGACACCCAGGATGACCGCTGGGATCCCCTGGAGGAGGTGGGCGGCTCTGGACCGGCCACTCTGTCCATCCTTCCTATGCCTCTTTCTCAGGGCTTGTGCGCAGTGCAAAAGAGGTGTCACCACAGTCCTCACCGGGAAAGCCTGAGCTCCATCCCAGGGAGACAGAACTCAGCAGAGAAAGAGGCAGCCCCAGTGCCAGCCAAGGGGAGTCCTGAGCACATGAAGGACCCCCAGCCTCTCTAGCAGACAGTCCAACAGCTGGGGAAGAGGAGGAGGCTACAGGGCTGGAGTGTCTACAGTCCTGGAAAGTCCACCTGCTCTAAGTCTCTTCTTCTATCCCCAGGGGAATGTGTCCTGGGAAAAATCATTTTGCATTGATACAACAGGAAGAAGTGTAAATTTACAGAGAGGCTGGGCAAGTGTTATCCGTGGAGCGCACCCTACTAATACTGTCAAGAAGGATGCTTGGAGGAAGCTGCGTTTCCCAAGGTCTGGCCTCTCTGGCTCGGACAGCAGGGTTCTTGGGGGACGTGTTCACAAGGCAACAGGTGCAGCTGCCTAATTTCCAGCCTGGGCAGGGAAGGGGTTGGCTGCAGAGATGGCACCAGTGCCTGTGACCGGACAGATGGCCTCTGGGCTGGACTCTGCCCTGACATTTCTTTGGTGTACACAGTTGCAAGACATGGCGTCAAGTTAATGTGCTATTTATAATGCCGTATCATTAACTCATTACCGAGCTCATTACCGAGCTATGAGCCAGGGGATGCCTGGACCGAAGGTATGTACCAGGGGACGCCTGGACCAAATACAGCAAGATAAGCAGTGGGTAGCACGGGACCACCAGCGTGGAGAACACACAGCCTCTGCTCTTCTTTGTCCATGCTCTCTGTGTGTGCCTGTGTGTAAGCAGCATTCTGGCTTCATTTGCAAGTTAGACCTGGGTGCATCGGTGATAGCTGCAAGGTCTGCTGGCGCGGCTTGACAGTTTGGTTTGATTCTATTCCTTTTTCAATAAAGGCAAAGGAAGATGTCTGTATTCTGGGTCGCCTGTCCTTATCTCCAGGACCACAGGGCAGGCACCATCCATCCGTCCACACTTGAGGGTGAGCAGCCTGCTCTTCCCAGCACCTGCCCCTGTGCATGCTCGTTGGTGTCTCCCAGGGAGGACCATGGCCCACCTGTAACCACACCCCACTCTGCCTATGTGAGGCTGACATCGAGCCCGTCCTGGAGAACCTGTCCACAGCCTGGGCAAGGCCACAGCTCAGAGCTCTCCTTTAATCTGCTAAATGCAGATGAGAAGCTTGCTTTACTGCCAGGGCTGAAAAGATAAATTAAAAGAACCAATCTCAGCATATTAGAGCCCAGGTTTGAGAAGAAAAAGACCTTGTACTTTCTTCAAGTCAGAATCGTTCTGGGCTGTCTGGGGAGTCGGCCACACCCGATGCCCTCAGCCCCCGCCGTGCCGAGTGGCGGCACCATTGGTGCTCACAATCTGCCTCTGCCGTGCCCCCTGCACACCTCTTATCTTCCCAGCCAGCTGGGGCCTCCTCTAGGAGAGGGGCCTGGCTCACACTCTGAGCCCCAGAGAAGCAGAACATCTGTGGCCAAGCATACCTGTTTCCCTGAACAACAGGGAGGGGTGTTCAGGGGAGCCGGGCTCCTGCGGCTTTCCCTCCACTCAACGCAAAGACAAGTCCTAGCTCAGGTCACGAGGTTCCCATGGAGCCTGAGCCCAGGGCAGGGTAAAGGATGGGCCTGGACAGCCCCAGCACTGCTCCAGGCGAATTCCCGGAAGCAGCTAGGCAGTCACTGCACGTTTGACCTGCAGCTCCGGGCTCACGGAAGGCACCCAACATCCTGCAGGATGAATGACTGTGGATAACTCGGCTGTTACGCCACCTCAGGGGACCCATGTGTCTCCCCTTGCACCTGGGTTGGCTGCTGCAACCACAGGCAAGGCAGCTGCAGGCAGGGTCTCTTTCATCATTCATTGACAGAAACAGGAGCCACCAGAACACCAGAGAGGGACCTGGAGCTGGGGAGAGTGGTCTCCTATCAAATCATGATCGTCATCAGACCCAGGTGTTCCTGGCAATGGGTGGTGAACCCCAAGTCGTGGGTACCCCTGTTCCCACGCTGACTGAGCCGGTGTTGGTAAGGCCAGACTGTCCAAGGGGGGCCCACATACTAGTGGATAATAGAAGGTTCCCCTGGCTTTACTGCACTTGGAATTGAGTCAACGTGAAATGGAGAAGGCTTGTCATGTGGACCTCATGGCCAAGCTCTTCAGCTCCTGACATACTTCATGGAGTGAATGTCAGCAGGAGATGATGGGAGGTTGGGGCTCCAGGGCTTCTCCCTGCCCTTCCTGTGAGGTGGGACGTGGGGGACTCCGCCGGGAAGCCTCATGCCCAGAACCTGGGTGGAGCCCTCATGCCTCTGGGCCATCTATGTTAGTGAGGCCTCCTTCAGCTGCCAGGGCAGCACGGACCCTGGGACTTGAACAGGGCGAGTGGACACAGATGGCTGTGCTCTCACCATGGGGGAATGAGACCACACAGGGTCCTGCCACAGAAACAGTAATCCCGCCCCACCTGACTTCACTGTCCTTGTCAGGGTGGGTAGCACTCTGCTCGGAGGGAGCCCTGCAATCCCTTCTCCACCTGACCTCACTCTCTCCCTCTCGGGGTGGATACCATGCTGCTCGGAGGGAGGGAGCCCTGCTTTTCCTTCTCCCTGAGTTCGGCGTGCTTTCGTCGTTCCCAGACGGAGCCGGGACTATGTGTTGATGCAAACTTCCGGGAAATGCACAATCCACTGACATATTCAAGGGACTGAAGAGTTGGGAGGTCCCGGAGTGGGGGCTTTGCCAGCCTGCTCCACGAGCTCATGGGTCCGGCCCCTCCCGCATCTGCAGAGTCTGAGGTCCATACTCAGATTACCCTGTGGTCCCAGGAGTGTAGCTGATGGTCGATCATTGCCCTTTTAACCCAGGATTCATCAAAGCTCGTGGGTGGCCAAGGGCAGCCATGGGTGGCCGTAGGTTCTCACGTCTCTCTAGGGTCCCCCATCAGTGGTCTATAGGATGGGCCTCACTCAGGAATTGTCTGATTATTTCCGAATGGGTCGATGTGGTTAAGCAGCTCCTGGTAGGAATTCTGCAGAGTGGTGTGTTCACTTCTGACTTCCTGGCATCTGCGGCAGTCCAGACAGGTTGTCCCACAGCACAGGGAAGTGGCAGAGCCTCAGGCCCAGCAGTGACCATGATGTCTTCCCCCTGGAGAGGTCTCTTTTCCCTTTGTAATTATGACTCATCTGTAGGGTGACACCGGAGTCCAGGGGAATGACCTCCTTTCTGCCACTTCTCACCTGGGGTCTGCAGCAGCCCCTGATGATCCGTGCACAGCTTGACTCTCCCTCAGAGGCTCACATGTGTGACTGCAGTGCCACTGCATCGTGCATGAATTAACTGGTGTTCTTCTGAAGGGAAGATCTTTTTCTCCCTTCCTGTCTCCTTCTCTGCCTCGCTCCCTTCATCCTTCTCTGCCTCCCTCCCTCTCTCCCTTCCTTCCTTCTTTTCTAGTTTCCTCTCTTATTGCTTTCTTTCCTTTTAAAAATGTTCCCAGTTTGGCCGGGCATGGTGGCTCATGCCTGTAATCCCAGCACTTTGGGAGGCCAAGGCAGGTGGATCACTTGAGGTCAGGAGTTCGAGACCACCCTGGCCAACATGGTGAAACCCCATCTCTATTAAAAATACAAAAATTAGCCAGGTGTGGTGGTGGGCTTCTGTAATCTCAGCTGCTCAGGAGGCTGAGGCAGGAGAATCGCTTGAACTCGGAAGGCAGAGGTTGCAGTGAGCTGAGATCGTGCCATTGCATTCCAGCCTGGTGACAGCGACAGTCTGTCTCAAAAAAAAGTTCCCATTTTTATTACACTACACTCGGGTACATTCTCATGTGATCTAACCCATTGCTGTCATATTTTTTTGTTCAAAATGGGCCAAATTTGGCCAGTGAGCACCTCCCTCAGGCCGGCTCCTGTGCCATGTGGACAGGGCCCACCTGTCCTTGGACAATTCTCTGCCTTCGGGAACCGAGCACTTCGGCTCACCTTGCTCTTCTTCTGGCCTAAGCCCTGGACTCAGCTGCTTCTCCAAGGAGCCCTCGCTGTGGTGAGCAGGACTGGCATCAATCAGCTGCGATCCTGGCACTCACTGCTTCTGCTCTGCCTGCCTGCTTTAGACCCTTACACTGGACAGATAGGAAAACGTATTTTGTAAAGAGCTCAATTCCAAGATCTCCAACTTCAATCCAACCCACCACAGTCTTCCTAAACTTCTTCACTCTAGAGCAGCATTTACTCAAGGGCTTCCAAGACACAGACTGCTTCTCACTGAAAACTTCACACTCCCCCAGCCCCTGCTGAGATGGGCCTTATCTCTGCCCTCAGGGAGGCCTCTGTAGTTCACGGTATCTTGAAGATGAGGTGGGATCCTCTAACTTATGGTTGTCTGGAAATGTCACTTTATCCAAGCACAGGGATGCCCTCGTTTTTATCCTTTTAATATCACTTTGACCATGTTTTGTTCACAACTCCCTCATGTAACACAGACTGCAGATGCACTGGTGAGCTCTGATGGAGGGAGGGCACACAGAAATGACTTCGTAGAGGACAGGCCTTCTGGGGAACGTGTACCCATGAGTCACACAGGCATCAGAGGCCCCACCTGGACACCCCAAACCAAGCCTTAAACAAGCCTGTGAATGAGAGAGCTCCGCCGTAGCACCAGGCCCGGCTCCCACTGCCTGCATCTGCTCTTCCCAGAGTCCAAGCTCGAGACCCAGGGGCTGGACAATCAGAAATCCATGGATTGATGAATGACGGCAGCATCATTCTGTTTTGATTGATAACCAGATTGGAAGATTCTTCCAGGAGACACACCTGGTACTGCAGCTACATTCCCTCGGCATCCGTGACATCCCAAGGATGACGTAACTCTGATGGTTTGAGGTGCCCACCTTTGTTCTTGTTAATGTGAGAATCTGGTAGCGACCTAATTTGAAGAATTTAATTGAGACCATCTCTTTGCTTTCTGCCCAGCCCTGTAGGCCCTGACAGCTTCTTATGTTTTCCCCTCTCTGACTCCAGCACATTATGCTGTGCTGAGTCAACCTAGATGTCTTTGATTTCTGATAAATGCCACTGGGTAGAAGTTCTGATTTATACTGAAGGATGCACCTCATTATCTCCATGACTCACATATTTCCTTGGTAAGTCCTGTCCACAGGCCACAGCAGCCCCGTCAGCATCCTTAGAACCTCGTCCCTTGATGCGTCCTGTAGGATGCATGGCTTTGCATGGCTGGAAGGAGCCACTGAGTGTCTGAGGAGTGCCTCCAGAGCAGCAGGAAACAGAGGGCTTGCTCCATCATCCGTGTGCTGGCCATTCCCCATGATGCTCAGCCCTGAGCCAATATCCCATGGTTAAACAAAGGGCTGGGAGCTGGAGAATCTCACATGTGAGGCTGCATGGGAAGAACCCAGGTCTCTGGGCAGCTGTGGTTGCAGGTACCTGTCATGCGGGGAGAAGCTTGGGTCTGAGGTCAATGCACAGGATCTCAGAACTCAAAGAGGTATGATATGGTGTGGCTGTGTCCCCACCCAAATCTCATCTTGGGTTGTAGCTCCCATAATCCCCACGTGTTGTGGGAGGGACCTGGTGGGAGGTGAGTGAATCACAGGAACAGGTTTGGAGGGACCCAGTGGAAGGTGAGTGAATCACAGGAACAGGTTTGGAGGGACCTGGAGGGAGGTGAGTGAATCACGGGAAGGGATTTGGAGGGACCAAGTGGGAGGAGGGTGAATCATGGGAATGGGTTTGGAGGGACCAAGTGGGAGGTTAGTGAATCACAGGAAGGGGTTTGGAGGGACCTGGACGGAGGTGAGTGAATCATGGGAAGGGGTTTGGAGGGACCTGGAGGGAGGTGAGTGAATCATGGGAAAGGGTTTGGAGGGACCCAGTGGGAGGTGAGTGAATCACAGGAACAGGTTTTCCCATGCTGTTCTCATGATAGTGAATAAGTCTCACGAGATCTGATGGTGATCAGAGATCACGAGAGCCCCTGCACGGCTCTCTTGCCTGCCACCATGTAAGACGTGCCTTTGCTCCTCCTTCGCCTTCTGCCATGATTGTGAGGCCTCCCCAGACATGTGGAACTGTGAGTCCATGAAACCTCTTTCCTTCATAAATTACTCGATCTCAGGTATGTCTTTATTAGTGGCATGAGAACAGACTAAAACAGGGTGTATCATCATTTTTAATTTGCTCTCCACTTGATTATAATAGACCAATAAAAAATGTATATTTAAGGTATACAATGTGATTTTTGGTATATGCACACATTGTGTAGCGACTGCCACCACCAGGCTGAGTCACACTCTCGTCACCTCCAGAGCTCTTTCACAGCTGTGTGGGGGATGCTAGGCATCTATGCTTGGCACATTTCAAGTGTCCAATACATTATTATCAGCTATGGCCACGCTGCTGTCCCTTAGAACCCCATATTGTGTTCATGCTGAATAACCGAAATGTTGCACCCTTCAAACCATATTTCCCTTTTTCCCACCTCCAGCCCCTGGGAACAGCCGTTCTCTTCTCTGCTTCTAGGAACCTGACTTTTATTAATTCCTCAATAAGTGAAATCATGCAACATTTTTCTTTCTGTGTCTGGCTTATTTTGCTTTATCTTAACATCCTCCAGATTATTCATGTTCTCTCAAATGCCAGGGTTTCCTTCTGTTTTAAGACTGAATAGTATTCCCGTGCATGTGTACACGCATGTATGTCCACACACCCACTGTGTACAGAGTTGCAGTCGCAGTAGCAGCACTGGTAGTCACAGCTGCAGTGACAGCATCTGCTTTAGGCTGGCCAGGTGGCATCTGACAGTGGCAGCCATGATCATGATGATTACACTGCAGCGGTGATGCCATTCATAGCAGTCATCGTGATCATCACATGATGGCCAGAGTGAGCATGATGGCTGCCCTTTCCAAACCCTCCCGTGTGGCTGGTGTCATCCTCACTGACTGCACATAAGGACACATAGAACTTCTGTGACTGGCCTGGGGCCACATCGGAGGGTGTGGCTGGGGTCATGGCTGAGGCTGGAGGAGCTGCCGTGTGTGAGAGGACAAGCCAGAACCAGCCTCCCAGTTACCCTGGGCTCCTCCCTCTTCCACCCACAGCCAGGGACAGCTGACTCCACTGCTCAGCCCTGAGGCTTCCAAGAACCTGTCCTTTGCACACCATATCGTGAGAGTCACCTTCCAACCATCCGAGCTCCACTGACGACCCATACCAGACAGTGATGGACACAGGGCCCATGTATTCAGTCAAACATTACTTTGGATATTTCTGTGAAGGTTTGTTGTATATGGTTAACTCTTAAATCCATGGACTGGGTAAAGCAGATGACCTCCTTAATGTGGGTGGGCCTTGCCCAATCAGTTGAAGGATTTAGAGGAAAAGACAGACCTCCCTGAGAAAGAAGGAATTCTGCCAGCAAAGCCTTGGGACCCCAAATGTGCGTCTCCCTGGGTTTCCATGTGAACAAATCTCTTTCCCCCACACATGTGAGTGCACACGCACACACACACACACAAATGCACACACACACACACACACCTATGCACACGTGTTGTTGATTCTGCTTCTCTGGGGAACCCTCAATAACACACAATCTCACCTCTGTGAGAAGAAGACTCCCAGGGAATGTCACAGAAACACTGGGTCATGGTCATAAAAATTCAACTCCTTGAGTCAAAGAATGGAACCTAGGACCAGTGGACATGTTTCCAAACAAGGCTCAAAGATGGTTACTTTCTACTCAGCCCTGAGTGATCCAGGCTCTTCCTCACCCTCGACAACTGTTAGAATAGCATGGAAGCCTCTCCTGACAAAGAGGTGTAGACACACGAAGCACAGCGCAGAGACACTCACAAACCACCTGGCCAGGGCAGAGGCTGAGTTGGGACCACCATGTGACCCCTCAACCCTGGCCTAACCTTATATCCTCCAGCCTTGGGGAATCAGCTGCTCCCAGCTCATGACTCTGTGTGTGGCCACACTTTGCTCACTGCAAAATCCTGGACCTGCCTTTGACCCTGGGAAAGCTCTGCTATCTGCTTCAGAGAGTCCAAGGGTCCTCCAGGACCTGTTTACTGTGTCTCACAGTGCTCAGCAATGCTGTTCATTGTTTTCCTGACCACTCCCCACGCTGAACTAAGAGTCCCTGGAGCCCAGCAAGCACGGCTACACAGAGAAGCTTAGAGAAGAGAAGGATGGATGGGTGGGTGGATAGTGAAAGGATGAATGCATGGATAAATGGCAGATAGATGAATAGATGGAATGGTGGATGGTGGATGGATGGAAGGCTGAGTGGACAGATGATGAGTGGATGGATGGGTGAGTGAGTAAAATGATGGATGAATAGGTAGACGAATGGATGGATGGATAGATGAATGGTAGATGGACGGATGGATGGATGGATGGTGAGTGGATGGATGAGTGGATCATGGATAGATCAATGGTGGGTGGACAAATGGTGGAAAGATGGATGGGCAATAAGTGGATGGATGGGTGAATGGATGGGTGGATGGGTGCCTCCCAGAGGCACCGTCTGTGGATACAGACACACTGGGATTCGGCTTCAACAAGTGAATTTGGGGAGACAGAATTCAGTCCATAGCATTCAAAGAGGCTTTGTTCAGTGCAGAAGCCATCCAAGTTTTCTGGTGACAAGGGAGTCCTAGAGCCTAGAGGCTGCTCCTCACCCTCTGCTCCTCTGGGAAGAACCCACCTTAATCAGAGTTATCTCTGGGTGCCCTGCCTCTCTGTTTGAGGAAAAGCTGGGATTCCCCTGGGTGTTCTAACCAAGAATGCAACGAAAGCACTGTGCACTGTGAGCAGAGAAGTGAGGTGACTCGGGGCAAACACGTCCACGGTGGGACGTGTCTGATGCGACTCGCTGGGGACACGCCTCTCCCTGGGGACAGAGGTTGGAGGCTGTTAGCGGAGGATGGTGCTTCCAGGAGGGCTTCCTCATCCTGAAACTGGCCCTCCACCTCTGCACAGCAGCTCTGTGGTGATTTATAAATCCAGCTTTGAGTCTTCACTTGGAGTGAATCTGAGAACTGTTAGCATCTCTGATTTTGTTGCTTGATGCCAGGAACTAACGCTGACCTGAGCAATCCTTTTTTCAAAGAGATCCTTTGGGGCATTGGCTCCAAGGGGCGTTTCTCTGCCTGCAGCTTCTCTTCTTTTAATCTGTTCTCTGCTGTAGAAGACAAAGCAAGGGAGAGCTGCTTTGCTAACGTTGGAGTTGGCAGTGGAACAGCTGGGCAAGAGCTGGGTCTCGGATGCCTCTGGCACATCCATGGTGGTTGACCTGGCCAGCTGTGGCTCGGTCCCATCAAGTGGGGTGTCGGTGCCACATTGTTGGCATTCGAGATGGGACACATGCCTCTCACTGCAGACACTTGCCGATGTGCACAAAGAAAGGGCGCCGGAATGCTCCTGTGTCTCCCTGAGCCCCTCACCATGGAGAATCCTAACCAGGCTCTGACGGCTCCATGCTAGGGCTCCATGAGGTGTCCCCCAAATTACTGGCTGAGCAATGCCCCCAAAAGCAAGACTGCAAAGGGATAAGGAGGAAAAGCGAAGTGAGAAATGGAGGGGGCAGAAAACCCAAATAAGGGAAGCAGACATGAAGGCTCGGCAGGGACCACGGCCCCATGGGGTGCAGGAGATAAATAACTTGGTGCAAACAAACAGGATGGTGCGTCATCCCCACAGCATGCCTCCCACATGGCAGCGTCCACCCTGTCCTCTAGCAATTCCAGTTCCTTCTGCAGCAGGCGCCAGAGGATGCTTCTGGCTGCCTGGAGGCACCATGGCTCTCCCACTCCATAGGGTAACACCCAGCCGGTTAACTCATCACAAAGCCTCTGCCCACTTCCTGCCTTACCACCCTCGCCTCATACCACATGTACAGCATGGAGTTGTGCCACCATGGAGCAAGCAGAACTGTCACACTCGGCTTTCACAGGGCCAGGGTGTCCTCAGCCCCATCCTGCCCCCAGTGTCCTCAGACCAGTGGGCTCCTCTGCACCCCTCAAGGCCCCTTCCCACCTGCCTGCCCCGAAAAGTCCTCTGCACCTCCCCCATGGGGCCCCCCCAGTACTTGCTGCTGTGTTTCCCAGCCCTGTGCACAAATCAGCCCTGAGCTTTCCATGGGAGGTGCGGCCCCCAGGGCCAATGGGAGCTCCAGGATGTCCCTGATGGCTGACACTCTCCTCTGGGTCACTGAGGGGACAAATGCTGGCCTGGGGGTTGGCAGAGCAGAGCCATTGTCCTGCTTTGCTGCTGGGCTGCTTGGAGCACTGTGTCCCTTCCCCTCCTAGACTTCAGCATCCACATGGGTCAGACAAGGTTGGGCCAAGGCCCCTTCACTGTCCTGTAGGATGCTGCTGGATCTACAGCTTCCACTTCCACGCCTGCCATCCTCCGGGGCTTCCTCCACTTTCTGTGAGTGTCGTGCAGTGGGTGGGGACCCCAGTGACCCCGCAGGCCAGTCCCCATTTGTGGTCTGTCAGCTGGCAGATGGAGCAGTGGTGAGAAAAATGGCTCCATTACCCAAAATAATCACCGTCTTCTCCTTTATACTTGACGGAAGACCCTCCTGGCATGACTTCCGTATCCACCCTGCTCACTCCTTTCAATAATCCGCCGGGTGGGAGTTGTCACCTACGCTTTGTGGAAGAGAAAGCAAAGGCCAAACGAACGAGAGCTCTTGCCAGGGTCTTCGCTCGGCCCCCAGGAACCTCCTTACGGCTGCTTCCCTCCTTTGAGTAATCTTTCCCCAACTGCCATAACGAGTGTCTTCTGCTTCCTCCGCCTCCCACCCCTCAGTTTGTTCTGTGCCTCTGCAGTCCTTGCTGTCGAAAATTCTTTGAAACACAGATGTGCTGACATGGCTCTTATGGCCTCTGCTTGGGGGCACACCCCTTGGATTCAGGAGACCCGGCTGTATCCTTCTTAAGGGCTGCTCAGCTCCTCAGCCCTTGCTGGCCCTAAGAGGGCACTTAGTTGCTGTTTGTTGAATGAATAAGTGAGGGATATATGGATAAGCATCCTGCAGCTGTGAGGGTGGGGCCTGGACTTGCACATGGAGAACCCCCTTGGTCACCTGCCCTGTCCCCAGGGTGATGTGGTTAGCGAGGGAGAGCACGTGGCACCCAGGGGCTCTCAATTGTGAGCTCAAGCTCAGGGCAGGTGCTGTTCGGAGAGTTCACAGGTGAGTCAGAGGCAGTCAAACAGGAATGTGAATGAAGACGGTTCAGGGGCTCCTTCCACATCCAGGGGATCAAAGCCAGTGGCAGGGCCGGTAGGAGGGCCGAGCGTGGGCCTTGGCATCCTCACCCCTGTTCTCTGCTGCACTCCTGGCTCTGCCTCACAGGGGTGTGGGGGGAGGTTGGCACAGATGATGGGGGAAAACAGAATTAGGCTTGTTTTGCCCCAGACTGCTCTGGATTCGAATCCATCCAGTAATGATGTTGCCCCTGTGTGATCCTCAGGGTTTGGCTGAGGTGTCTTCCTGGGCCTCATCCCTGGCAGATGCACGGCCTGCGTGGGGCTTGTGAGTTCGCCCAGATGAGGGTGGAGCTGTGTGGGTGATTCCAAGGTATTGACAACTTGTGAAGTCCTAACCCCAGGGCACAAATGGCATTCGCCTCGTCTGTGTCCTGCTGACCCTGACGAAAGCCACTGCCAAGTCATTGATCACTGTTGACCGGCTCCTGGGCCCATGTGTGGGCTGCTGGAGCTACAGAGAAGATTCCCCGATGATGAAGAAGCCATCGGCTGAGGGGCCGCGGCTTCCTGCCCACATTAAGTAGTGTGGGAAGTGCAAGCTGCCCGGACATCCCGTGTGCATGGGGTCCAGTTGGAGTTGTAATCACACATGCTGCCCCCGGGCCTGGATGCCAGTGGGGAAGAGCTGCCGGGAGTCCAGCTTCCCAGACCAGTCCTGTGGACAACGGTCCCTCCTGATCCCTGAGCCTGCATCTCAGGTGGTGCTTCTGCCTCGGCCTTCATTCATGGAGTCCAAAAATGGCCAGAGAGCCTGGGGTGCCAGAGCTGACAAGACAGGAACACCACCCTCAGGAGCTGTGTGGCAGCAGGATGGGGCCAGCCATGAAAAAGCCAGCACAGGAGCTGCAGCATGGATGAGGGAGTGGCGAGGCCTGGTCAGCAATGGGCAGTGTCCCCTGTCCACTCGCTGGGCAGTGGGACCCAGATTCCTGGTTCAACACCAGCGCAGAGGCCGCAATGAAGGCATTTCTTGGACAAACATTTAAATCAGCCGACTTTGAGTGGAGCAGTTCAGTCCCCATGACATGGGTGGGCTGCCACCAATCCGTTGAGGGGTTTAAGACAAAAGGCTGGGGTGCCCCAGGAGGAGGGAACACTGGTTCCGGGTGGCCTCAGACTTGGGCAGCAGTATCAACCCTTTATCCATCCTGCCAGCTTGGCCTGCAGACTGTGGACTTGCCAGTCCCCACCATCACATGAGTCAATTTCTTAAAATCTCTCTTTCTCTCCATATATGGATATACGCGGAGAGGGAGACAGCCCCTTTTTCCCAGAAATTATCATATATATATGTATGTATAAGATGTACTAATAGGCTTTACATCTATATGTAAATACATATATCCATGTACATATGTATACATTCACATATATGCATACATATATGCATACATTCACATATATGCATACATTTATAGACATGTATACATTTACAGACATGTATACATTTACAGACATGTATACATTTACATATATATGTAAAGCCTATTTGTACATCTTACACATATATATGTATATTGTATACCTGTGCATGGGTGTGCGTGTACTTGTGTGAGTGTGTGTGTGTGTGTGTGTTTGTGTGTGTATATGAAAAGCCTATTTGTACATTGTATACATATATGTATATTTGTATATTGGTGTGTGCAAGTGTGTGTACACGTGTGAGTATGTGTGTGTGTGTGTGTGTGTATCTGACTCTCTGGAGAACCCTGATAAACACAAGGACTTTGGACAAAAGTAAATAAATCAGGGAAGTGGTATGTGGGGTCAGGAGGGAGGTTAAACCCAGTGAGGGCAGAGAACCAACAACTGCATTTGCAGCACAGGCATCACTGAAGGCCTTGGCAAGCCCCATTTCCTTAGAGAGATGCCGGCTGGGCAGTGTGAGTCAGGAGGAGGTGGAGACTGGAAAAGGCTACTGACTATAGGCCCATTTCTGGGCATTTTTAACGTGGTGGGGAAACAGAGGCAGGGAGGTGGGTTGAGATGGACCTGGGATCCACAGGGGCTGGAGGACCTGGGACAGGCTCAGGGGGTTTGTGAGCAGTGGGCGTGCAGAGGCAGCTTTGCCCAGCCTGAGGTCCAGGAGGTGACTGGAAGGAGCTCAGCCACTGTGCCCGCTTGATGGATGCATGTCTGAGGAGAGGCCATTCTTGGAGCTGGAAGAACTGGGGGGCCTGTGTGCTGTGGCCGGGCAATCCCCCTACTCGGGTCAACCCCAGCTAGGCTCCAGGTAATCCCACGTGTGCAGGGGGAGCCTAGGGTTTTGGGATGTGCGGAGCACTCCCCTAGGTCTCGCTGCAGGCACGACCCCGTGGCTCCATGGATAGGACCTTTAGGGTGGTGAGCCAAGGTGGGAGCCCAGGACCATGCTTAGGTCTTCCTGCAGCTGCACGTCACTGGCTGTCTCACACACCTCCTGTGTGCAGCTGGCTCCGGCTCCTGATGGCTCACTCAGCCTCCCATTCCAGAGGTGGATCTGCTTCTTGGCTGGGGCAGGCATTGGCAGAAAGGGGGTGTGAGGAAGAAGACAGTTCCCTCAAAACCAGCAGGGGGCATGGGGGGACGGCAGCCTCCACTATGCTCAGGGTCTGGTCATGGGTTGGGAGGACAACTCTGCAGCCCAGGGACAACACAGGCGGGGCCAGGGCACCCCCAGGGACACAGCTGGGACGGAAATTCCTTTTAGAGGGTCCACAGCATCTCCAGTTGCATCTCCGTGACTCAGGGACTCAGGCTCGATGTCAGGAATGAGGACCACAGTGGGGTAACCCCGTGAGCAGACCTCTCAGGGTTAGGACAGGCACTGCCTGTGCCCTCCAGGAAACGTGGGGCAGGGCTGGGGCCTGGGTGGCTTTGCTGGAACCACAGAGGCTCCCAGGCAGTGTATCCCTGCCCTGCCCCCAGGCTGGACATGGTCCAGGACACAGTTCCCACCCCTGAGCCCCCAAAAATGCTTCAACCAGCAGCAAAGACCACAAAGAGAATCACAGGATGCTTCCCTCGTTCATAACAGGGTCAAGGACAGGAGTTCCAGAGACAGGAGACCACACAGTGCTGCTGATGAGGGCCCGACCTCCGGGGGGACAGAAGAGCCAGGGATGGTGGCTTCCCGGAGAGAGTGGGAAACTGGGCTGTGCAGGGCTCACCTCCACAAATTCCAAAGCCACAGGCAGGGAGCCAGGGTGGGTAGCACCTGCCATGGCCACGGGGCTGCCGAGGGCCTGGCAGGAGGAGTTAATAGACCGCGGTGGCCCTGACGTGGCCGAGCTAATGGATGGAAACACTTAGACCGTGGGCATTAAACAAACTCATAAAACCCCCAAACCAAAAGCCATGCTGAGCTTCCAAAGTGACTCGAACAAATAGCAAATACAAGTCTAAAAATATTGAAAAGCTTTTAAGATGATTGCTCCAGAGGCCCCATTGGGCTGCTCCAGCTCTCTATAAAGACATTATGCCTTTTTTTTTTGACATCATGGTTTTCATAAGAAAACATTTGGCAATATTTCCCCCCACTGAGCTTATCATTTTAGGTCACTTTTGGAATGGAAGGTTGATTTTTAGATAACTTACGAAACAGCTGAGGGATGAGACGTCCTTTTCATAACGTGGCCACACCCAGCACCTGCAGGGGGGTGCCCAGTTTGGCAGTGACCGCTCAGGTCCTGTCTTCCCATTAACCCTTAGCAGGCAGCCACCCCCTTGCCCACAGTGCACAGAGGCAGGAGACCAGGCGTTCTAGGCAGGTGCGCTGTGGCTGCTCCCACCATGAGCAATTCTGACGCTGTCCCTGTGTGGCCTCACCATGTGGCCTGCTCCATCCCCTGTGGGGAGTCCAGCAGGAGCTGCTCACTGACTAGGGAACCAGCCAGTGTCTCAGGCCCACAGAGGATTCAGGGGCCAGTCTGCCAAAGGAGCTTGGAGGATGCCAGCCAGGGTGAGTTCTCAGAAACCCTGGGCCCAGCGGGGAGCTGGGTCCCCCTGACCCCTGAGAAGATGTCAGTCAGCTATGGGAAAACTCAGCAGGACTGAGGAGTTAACTCTGAGGATTAGTCCCCAGGGGCCCTCCCGAGGCTGGGATCCAGAGAGCCGGACTCTTTCTGGGCTTGACAGGTAAGCGTCCACTGTCCTTAGGGCCAGTCCTCATCCGTGAGTCCTGGAGGCCAGGTAGTGCAGGATGAAGGCTGCCTGTGTCCCTGGCTGAGCAGGTGGGGCCCCCCCCCAGTTCCCCCATGTTGGTTCTGTGGATGCTGACCAGCTTCTTCAGTGGTCAGGTTGAGATGGGCGTCGTCCATGCTGTGATGTCCAGGGCTTGGGATCATCCCAGGGAAGTTGGTGCGTGAAGGAAGGGCCGGTTGCTCTCCGAGGGCTCCTGATTCAAAGGTGCAGAGACTGAGCTTGGATAAGCATCTCATGGAGGCTACAGAACCCCAGCAGGCTGCGGAGAGTCCACATGGGCCTGAGAGGGGAGAACTCAGCCATGGGCACCATGGGCACCATGGGCAAGAGCCTCTGCACCCATCTGGGCCTGGATGGAGCTTGCACTGGCCTCACTGTGGGGTTCTGGCTTTGTCGGCTTCCTGACACACGGGCCATGGACTCCGCGTGATGTCACACAGCATCAGCATAGGGCTGGGATTCTGAGTGATGTCACATAGTATCTGCACGGGGCTGGGATTCTGAGTTGGTTGATGTTTGCCGGTTCCTTGGCATCCCCAGGGAACTCGACGCCTCAGAATCAGGGAGGGCCAGACTGTCCCGGCCATCCAGCCTATGCACCAGGCATGGTGGGTGCAGGTGCGTCTTCTCCCACTCCGTCCAGGTCTAGTGGCTTCCAGTTCTCCAGGGCAGCCTCAATTCACGACCTTGGGGAGCTTCACTCCTCTCTGATGGTGGCAATCCCTTCACCATGGTATGATAAAGCCACGTTCATTAAACACCATTCACTCTGGCCTTGGTGGAAAATCTACCTGTGCTCTCCTGGTAAATTCCTTAATGACCAGGCAGTGCCTACACCACTCAGACCCATTCATTTGGTGGGGCTTGGGGCTGCTAGTGCATGAATCTTGGAGGTGAAAGATGAGATTGTTCACTCAATGGTGCCCCTTCTCTATCTCGCAGAAACATTTTCTCACCCATCGAAACTCATCGCCCAAGATGCTGAGGTAGAAGCTTTATTTTTCAATCTCTTTTACATTCAATGATTCTATTTATTTGTAAGAGGAGTAAGCACACCACTCCAACCGTGGAGAAAGTCAGACTGATTAAACAGGTGTACCAAACATGTAAATGTTTTTGAAGAAGGAAGGGTAACTCTGGTGAGCCCCACAGAGGTGCACAGGACTGTCATGAGCCAGCAGTGTCCAGTCCATCACTGAGGGCACAGAGCAGGTCCCCACCTCCCTCTGCCATGGCTGCAGCTGGGGTCCTTCTTGTGCCAGCCCCAAGCCCCCCCACCATGGCCTTCATACCATGCTGATGTGTGTGTGATGTTCATCAAAGGGCTGACAAACAGGAGGGGCTCTTCCCACCCCTGCTGCATGTGTGTGTTTGTGGGGGGATGAGAGTGCTTGGGAATTTCCTGCCATAATAGTCCTCACTTTGCAGGCTCTGGTAATAAATGCTCTCACACTTAGAAGACCGATCAACTCAACGGTTGAAGTTATTTGATGGTTTTGCTGGTTCAGCTGGCTGTCATTCCAGGCACAGGTTGGAGCGTCTAGACCACACCCGTGTTCACATGCACATCAGCAGGGCTTGACTTTCTCCACTTCCTGATACACTCGGCTAGTTTCACAGTCAAGCAGAAGTGCATTTTGGAAGGAGGATGAGCCTGATGAATTTTCACGGCAAGGCACACAGGCTCATCTTCCTTAAGGTTCAACTGTATCATGAAAGAAAGCATTCACTTCATTCATAAAATGTATTTTCAGAGACTCAGGGGTAGCCTGAATTTCAAATACTCCTTCCAGCATGTGAGGACAAGGACAGAAGGCACAGTCCATGAACCAGATCTTGAGCCCTCACCAGGCACCCAATCTGCCATGGCCTTTATCTTGGACTTGCAGCCTCTGGAACTGGGAGTCATTAATTTCTGTTATTTATGAGCCTCCAGTCTAGGGCCCTTTGGTGTAGCTGCCCAAATGAACTAAGGCAGAGACCTTATGTAGGGAAGATGTGTTCTGTCTCCCCATCAATTTATGCATCCAATTCTTGCATTGGATCAAATCAATGCCCCGTACTTGAGTCTGTATTGATACATTGGATCAATGGATGGCTCATTGACTTGACCATTTCTACACTGTATTCCTTTGTCAAGACAAACCAAGCCACTCCTTCCTTCAACACCATGTTTAGGGATTGCCTCAGCCAAATATCAAATTTTATTGTTCACAAGTTCCACCTTCCACAAAACACTAGGACACAAACACAGTTCAGCCAAGTTCTTTGCCATCGTATAACAAGGAAGGCCGTCCTTCCACTGTCTGGTAATGTGTTTCTCACTCCCACGGGCACCTCGCCAGAATGGTCTTTATGATCCCCATTTCTGCAGCCGTTCTCCTCAGGGTTACTTAGATGCTGTCTAAGAAAGAGGGGTTTCCTCCACGCCCTCCTTTCTTCTTTCTGAGCCCTCACCAGGATGGCCTTTGAAAGTTCATTCATGCCAACATAGACTTTTTATTACATGCACTTCCAGACTCTTCCGCCTCTACCCGTCACCCAGTTCTAAAGCCACATCCACATTTTTAGGTACCTATTGGAGCAGCATCCCCCTCTCAATACCAATTTCTCTCTTGGTCTGTTTGGGTGACTGTGACAAAATACCATAGACTGAGTGGCTTATAAACAACAGATATTTATGTTTCACAGTTTTGAAGGTTGAGACATCCAAGACCCAGTTGCTGGCAGAATCTGGAGACAGCCTCCTTCTGTCTGTGTCCTCATGAGGTGGAAGGGGAAGGGGTCTCTCTGGTCTCTTTCATAAGGGCAGTAACCCACCGGTGAGGCTCCCTCTCATGACCAAACCACCTCCCAAAGGCCCCACCTCCTAATACCATCACCTTGGGATGAGTATTTCTAAGTAGAAATTTTGGGGAGACACAAAAACATTCAGTCCACAGCAAATTTGAAATAATATATGGAGCTTCTTCTCACTCCAGGTAATGAAGCTTAGTTTCTCTTCTCTACGTATGAGCTGGACTTCCTGAGTTAACTTCCAACAAATAGAGCATAATCCAACAAATAGATCATCATTTAACAAATAGAGCATAATCCAGGAAAAAATAATTACCACGGAGATGCCTTCACCAGGGGCAAAGGTCACGTCTCCTGTTTTGAGTGGCGAGGAGGCAGCAGGATGAGCCGGACACTTTAGCTCTATTGTCTGTCTCCCCAAACACTGAACTCCAGTACAGTCACAGGAAAAATAGGTGCCCCAGTGGAGAGACATTTTGGAGCTACAGTATTCCTCACGATTGTTAACTTACTAAAAAAAATTTTAGAAAGAAGCAATTAAAGCCTGAAGAAGCTAAGGAGACAAATAAAAGTTATCCAGTCTCCTGCACAGGGTCCTGGAACAGGAAACCATGCATTCATGCAAAAACTGCTGATATCAGAGTAAGGCATGGGGTTTCTTTGACAGCAATTTACCAATGTAAATTTTTCAAATATGACAAATGTATCCCATGATTATGTAAAGCATTAGCGCGGGATAGTGGGTAAAAGTATTCAGAAACTGTCTGTACTATCTTTACAACTTTTCTATACATCTAAAATTACCTTAAAGTCCATTTTATATTTTAAAAGGAATCCTGGAGATGTATGAAAAAGCGGTTGCTTTTCACAAGTATATCATGCTTAGCAGAAGCCATCAGACATAAAGAGGGCAAATATTGCATTTTTATTTAACTGGAATAAGTACATTTAACATAAGGTGCTAGAAATTGCATCAGTGCTTATGTGGAGTGGGGACAAGACTTGACTGGGAGGTAGCAAGAGGGAATTTCTAAGAGACGGAAATGTTCTGTATTTTGATTGGGTGGACACTACCTGGGGACTGAACTTTGACAAAACTCACTGAAGTGTACAGTTAAAATTGGTGCATTTCATTCTATGTTAGTGAGACCTTGATAAGTTTAATTTAACAATGTAAAGCATATATTACGACCAACTGGAATTTATTCCAGGGAAGGAAGTGTGAGTTAACATTCAAAAAAAAAAAAAATCAAAGTAATACATCATAGTAACAGAAGGTGTGAAGAAAAATCTCATGATTATCTTGATGGAAGCAGAAACAAATACTGATAAAATTCAACCCTTATTCATGACTTTACAAAATAAACACACTTGGAACAAAAAAGAAATTCTTTAATCTGGTAAAAAAACATCTACAGAAAATTCCAAAACAAACATCATGAGTGGTGAAATATTGCAAAATTGTCCCTGGAGTCTGCACTAAAAGGACAGCCATGGTCACCACACCTCTACTGAATATTGTCCTGGAGTTCCCACCTCTGCAGCCCACAGCAAAGAGAAATGTAAAGTATAAGGATTGGAAAGGAAGAGATGAAAGTGCTATTACTCACAGATGACGTGAATGTGTATGTAGAAAATCCAGAAAGTCTACAGACAAACTGTTAGATTTTGCGAGTGATTTTACCAAGGTCACTAGATTCAAGGCCAACATAAAAAATCAATCATATTTCTTTAGAACAGCAACAAATGGAACAAATTTTTAAATGTCACTGACAATAGCATTAAAACATCAAATACCTACGAATTAAAACGGAAGATGTGAAAGACATCGATAGTAAAACTACAAAACATTGCTGAGAGAGCTTAAAGAAATCTGGCATAAATGAATGGAAATAACACATTCAGGGATGACAGCATTCAGTGCTGTAAAGATACTAATTCTCACTCAAATAATCAAAACATTCCAATGTAATATCAATTAAAATCTTGGCAGTCTTTTCCCCCAGTCTTTGACAAGTTGATTCTAAATTCCATGCAACAGCTCAAAGAGACAAGATGATTGCAGTCATGAGGAAGCACAAAGTTGAGGATGGACCTGGTCAGATATCAAGTCCACCCACATATGACTGCAAATCTACAGGATTAAAGAGAACAAAGATAAGCATGCTGGCCACTGAAACAAGAAAAGTCCAGAGACAGACTCAGATGCCATCCACTCATTTATGACAGAGGTGGGGTGGTGCTACAGTGGGAAAGAGTGGTCTTTTCAGTAATGGGGGCTTGAGGAATCAAAGATCATATGGGAAAAAATTAACCTTGATTTGTACATCATAGTATATCAAACATCAATTTAAGATAAATTTCAGGTTTAAATATGAAAGAGAAGACAATAAAAATTGTGGAGGAAAATATTCTTTTTTCTTTCTTTTTTTATTGTAAGACAGGGACTTTCTCTGTTGTCCAGGCTGCAATGCAGTGGTGGCGGTGTGATCTTGGCTCGCTGCAGCCTTGACTTCCTGGGCTCAAGTTATCCTCCTGTTTCAGCCTGCTGAGTAGCTGGGACCCCAGGTATATGCCGCCATGCCTGGCTAAGGTTTTACATTTTTTTGTAAAGACAGAGTCTCATAATGTTGCCCAGGCTGGTCTCCAACTCTTGGATTCTATTCATCCTTCCACCTTGGCCTCCCAAAGTGCTGGGATAACAGGTATAAGCCACTGTGCCCAGCCAGGAAAGCACTTTTGTAACCTTGGAGTGAGCCAAGATGAATGTCTACTCGTAACAAGATGCCATTAAGAGAAGGAAAAACCAGTACATGGAGGAGAGGCCATATTCTCAGCACATACGCCCAGCAAAGGACTGAAATCTATAACAAGCAAGATTCCCACAAATCACTGAGGAAAAGCATATCATTCCACAGAACCAGCAGAATATTTGAGTGGATCTTTCACAGACAAGGAGATGTGAATAAAGGTACTGTTAGTTGCTCAATTTTTATAGACACTGAGAAAGTGTAAATGAACTTGAAACCATGGTGTGCACCACTGATGACTCACCAGAGTGGCTAGAAATGGAAAGACATCCCATGTTGGCCAAGTGTGCACCAAGTAAACCCTGAACACTATCGGGTGGGGAGTGCAAAATGTGAAGGGTCACTTAGACTTTTCAACTGTGCGGTGGCATCTAATAAAGCCAAGCCTACTCCAAGACCAGCAGTTTGATTGTCAGGTATGTACCCAAAAGACAGCCAACATGTACACAGCAGCACCTCCTATCCCATAATAACCTCAAACTGGAAAGAGTCCGAATGCCCATCAAACGCATAAGCCAGCGCACATCATCTCACTGATGGCACTTCTACGGCCATGAGGATGTGCGGTCTGCAGCTTTGGAGACCACGTGGGCAAATCTCATGGGCAAAATGATGAGTGATATGGCTTGTCTGTGTCCCAACCCAAATCTCATCTTGAATTCCCACATGTTGTGGGAGGGACCCTGTGGGAGGTAATTGAGTCATGAGGGCAGGTCTTTCCTGTGCTGTTCTTGTGATAGTGAATAAGTTTCACGAGATCTGATGGTTTTAAAAACAGGACCCTCCCTGCACGAGCTCTCTTCTCTTGTCTGCCACCATGTGAGACCTGTCTTTCACCTTCTGCCATGATTGTGAGGCTTCCCCAGCCGCGTGGAACTGTGAGTCCATTAAATTCTTTCTTTTGTAAATTGCCCAGTCTTGCGTATGTCTTTATCAGCCACATGAGAACAGACTAATACAGTCAACTGGTACCAGTAGAGTGGGGCGTTGCTGAAAAGATACCCAAAAATGTGGAAGCAACTTTGGAACTGGGAAACAGGCAGAGGTTGCAACAGTTTGGAAGGCTTTTGGAAATGTGGAGTTTTGAATTAATGCTGAGATGAGTTAAGATTTTTGGGGACTGTTGGGAAGGCATAATTGGTTTTGAAATGTGAGGTCATGAGATTTGGGAGGGGTCGGGGCCAAATAATATGGTTTGGCTGTGTCCCCACCCAAATCTCATCTTGAATTCTCACATGTTGTGGGAGGGACCCGGTGGGAGGTAATTGAATCATGACGCAGGTCTCTCCTGTGCTGTTCTCGTGATAGTGAATGAGTCTCACAAGATCTGATGGTTTTAAAAGGGAAGTTTCCCTGCACAAGCTCTCTTCTCTTGTCTGCCACCATGTGAGATGTGCCTTTCACCTTCCACCATGATTGTGAGGCCTCCCCAGCCACATGGAACCATAAGTCCAATAAACCTCTTCTTTTTTTTGTAAATTTTCCAGTCATGGGTATGTCTTTATCAGCAGCATGAGAACAGACTAATATAGTGAGTGAACGAGGCTAACCGTGGAGGCCTGCTCACCTCATAGGATATGCAGAGGTGGATGGAACTCATCTGGGGGTTTAGAAGCCGTGGTGATGCTGCCCACAGGGGGCTGAGGTGACTGGAGCCAGCAGGATGGAGGTTTCTGAGAGCTGTTGATTTTCCATTTGCTCCTGCAAGTGCTGCTGACTCAAGTGTGTGCAGTTCGTGAAAATCCAGAGTTCCTCATTTGTGAGATGTGCATTCTCCTGAATATGGACTATTCTTTAATAAAAGTTTTCTTTTATCCATGTGTTTTTTGCTTAAATTTGATCCAAAGTATCTCCTTGGCTTCTTGATGCAGGAGATGGGACTCAACTCTAGAGGCAGGGCTCCGACAAGGGACCATATTGAGGATTAGCTAAAACAGGGCTGGGGTGGAAGCAGTTTTCCATAGCATACACCCACCGGTGTGCCCTGTCAATCTACCATTGCCATGGCAATGCCCAGGCATTACTGCTCCTTTCTATGGCAATGACTCAATGACCTGAAATATGCTACCCCTTCCCTAGAAATTTCTGCATAAACCACTCCTTAATCTGCATGTAATTAAAAGTGTGTAGAAATAGGACTGGAGAACTGCCCTGAGCTGCTTCTCTCAGCACACCACCTGCAGGGTGGCTCTGCTGGGCAGGAGCAGTCATGGAGCTGAGACACTGTGGCTTTCATAAAGCTGTTCTCTTTTACCCTACCAGCAGCTCGCCCTTGAATTCTTTCCTGGACAAATATAAGAACCCTCGAGGGCTATCCCCTGTTTGGCATTGCTCTGACTTATGGGCAAGCCAGAACTGACCACAGTGTCCAGTGTCCCCAGTGAATGTGCTGTGTCTATGTCCTCAGTGGAGTAACCATAAAGCCTCTCCCTCTCTGACCCAGGCCCTGGCTGTGGCATGGGCTTTGCCTGCAGGATGTTAGCACAGGTGGGTCAGGCAGAGGTTCGGATCATGCACACCAACTCCTTTACTGTCCTACACAGTGGGGTTCACTGCACCAATCTGTCTCTTTATGAGAACACACCTGGGCTGGCCTGATGCAGGGATACACATGGGAGACACAAGGAGGAGATCAAGGCCATCCTAAGGCAGTAGTGACCAGCTCACCCCAAACATATCAGAGAACCCAGTCAAGGTGAGCAGAGCTGTCTACAGACTCAGGAATCAACCCATTTGAGACCAGAACTGCTTAGCTGAGTTTTGGACTTGAGAGCAGTAATAGCCAGGTTATTGACCAGCTGCTGAGATTGGGGATGGTTGTTACCTAGCATCATCCTGGCAATATCTTACTGATATGCAATTGTAATGTCCTTATTGTTTCTGCAGATGTGAAGTGCTGGCTGTCCCTGAGATGACAGTGCAGGCCACACTGCCCCTCCTGGCTCCCACTCGTGTGGCTGGGGGCTGAGAGTTGCCTTCCTGTGCAGGTGAAACAGCTGTGGCAATTTCCTCTAAGCTTGTTTGGAAAGCATCACATAGAGGGAGGAAGCCAGCCTGCAAAGCCACTGCTCATCTCAGGCCTGACAGAGACACCCTTGGTAGCGGATCCCTGTCTCTGAGGGTCACAGATATGTCTGCAGAGGCACCCAGAGTGGAGATGGATTTTCTTAGCATGAACATGAGAAACTCTGGGCAGGCAACAAATCCTAGTGGCACTGGGAATCCTTGATTGCAAAGCCTCATGGCAGGGGCCAGCCTGGTGCAGGAGGGTGGACAGTCAGTAAGGTCACCCTCAGACGACTTTATGCATGCAGAGGACTGCACTCCTGTGATATTTCTTAGATGAGACAAGCCCTCGGGGGCCAGATCATCCTGGTGGCTGGTCCTCTGGTGTGGTCAAGAACTCTTTATTTAAAACTGACCCATCCCTGGGCCTGGAGACAGGATCCAGCCCTCCCATTGAAGATTGGCCTCTGCTCATTTCTCACCACCCTCCCTTCTTCCAAGGACCCATTGTGCTCAAGAAGAAGTGAGCTCCACCACCCAGTGGCCACTGGTTCTACTTTCCCCAAGGTGAAGGGTTTGCTAATGTGAGTCAGAGCCTGGGATACAGGCTGGGCCACATGGGTGGGAGGTATTACTGGTCCGCCTTAGTCTGCACTGGCTGCCATAGCAAAATACCAACAGACTGGGTAGCTTAAACAGCACTGATTTCCTTTTTCACAGTCCAGGAGGCTAGAAGTGCAGGATGGCGGCATGGGTTGGGTTGGGCCTCTCCATGCCTCGCAGACGGCCTCCTCCTTGCTGTGTTTTCAAGGATCCTTTCTCTGTGCACCTGCACCCCAGAGCCTCTTCTTCTTCTAAGGACACCAGTCCAATTGGCTTAGGGCCTTATCATAAAGACCTCATTAATCTTAATTATGGCCCTATCTCCAAATACTGTCTCATTAGGGTTGGGTTTTAACATATGAATTCAGTCCACAGTGATGCTTTTAAAGGAAACTCTGTTCTGTTTTATTTTCTGTGATTATTCTTGACAATTCACTTCCACATCTGTTTACTCTGTTTCCTTAGGATCAACACTTAAAGGTGACTCTTTGTGGCAAGGCAGGAATTCCGGATGGGGCTGGCGGTGAGTGGACTCGGAGCCCTTGGACACTGGCTGTTCTTGCCTCCACATCCGTGGTTCAGAGCACGTGGGCAGATCTCCACACTGTGGTTCAGAGACACTGGTGGATCTCCACGCCATGGTTCAGAGCATGCAGGCGGATCTCCACACCGTGGTTCAGAGCATGTGGGCAGATCCCACACCTGCTTCGTGTAGCTCACTTTGTCTTCTCCAGTCCATGTTCTGCTCACTGGGGTCGCAGTGGGATTTCTCAGCTCACTTGGCTCTTGCTCCTTAGCAGGGCAGTGAGGGATGGTGCGTGGGAAGAGGCAGGCCCAACACAGGTGGCACCCAGGTTCTCGCCTGGAGCATGATCACACCCTTCATTCCATTCCAGAGCCCGAGTCCCACACCCAGACATACAGGTGCCCAGCACCAAGAAGATATTCAGAATGTGTAGGGCTGTGTGTTAGTCTGTTCTGGCACTGCTATAAAGAAACACCTGAGGCTGGGTAGTTTATAAAGAAAAAAGGTTTAATTAGCTCATGGTTCTGCAGGCTGTACAGGAAGCATGGATGGCCATGATTGCCTTGGCCAAGGCCTTCCTGCCCCCATTACCTCTCCACACCCCATCCCTGCCCCCATTACCCCTCCACACTCCCTCCCCACCGTTACCCCTCCACACCCCCTCCCCACCCCTGTTACCCCTCCACACCACCCCCTCCCCATCCCATTACCCCTCCACACTCCCTCCCCACCCCCATTACCCCTCCACACCTCCTCCCCCGCCCCGTTACCCCTCCACACCCCCTCCCCGCCTCTGTTACCTCGCCAAGCTCCTGTCTCTGCACCTGGATGGTGCCTTCACGGTCTTTGTACAAAGACCTGCAGTGCACTCTCCATGCAGTTCTGAAAAGTGTCCAGGCAGCACCTGCTGAAAGGCCCAGAGGGTGTGGAAGGTGGGAGGGGGTCTAGAGCCAGAGGAACCAGCCTGGGCCAGGCCCAGCTGTGCTGAGACGCACCAAGCTTGGAGGCTCATGGAAGGCATCAGTGGTGCTGCTGTTGTCACCCTGGGACACAAACCTAGGAGAGTAGAGGGACGTCGTTGTGTTCATTGACCTATGTCCAGGGCCCAGATGCCCACACACAGCCAGTGATTAATAGGCCTTTGGGGGAAGAGGAAGGAAAGAGGAGGGAAGGAAGGAAGGAAGAAAGGAAAGAAGGAAGGAAGGGAGGGAGGGAGGGAGGGAGGGAGGGAAGGGAGGGAGGGAGGGAGGGAGAGAGGAAGGAAGAAAGGGGTGGAGGGAGGGAAGAAGGGAGAGAGGGAGGAAGGAAGGAAGAAAGGAAAGAAGGAAGGAAGGAAGGAAGAAAGGAAAGAAGGAAGGAAGGGAGGAAGGAAGGAAGGAAGGGAGGGAGGGAGGGAGGGAGGGAGGGAAGGAAGGGAGGGAGGGAGGGAGGGAGGGAGGGAAGGAAGGAAGGGAGAGAGGAAGGAAGGAAGGAAGGAAGGGAGGGAGGAAGGAAGGAAGGAAGGGAGGGAGGGAGGGAGGGAGGGAAGGAAGGGAGGGAGAGAGGAAGGAAGAAAGGGGTGGAGGGAGGGAAGAAGGAAGAGAGGGAGGAAGGAAGGGAAGGAGGGAAGGAGGGAGGGAGGGAGGAAGAAAGGCTGGCTTCTAAGGGGCTCCCCACAAACACAAGCATGGCCCTCCCACATCGAAGGCCATTTGAGGGCTGCACCATTGCTGGAGTCAGCCCAGTATCGTCACCCTCACCTCTTTCCGGCATGCACGGGGAGTTTTGGTGGCGAACAGCAAAGCAGTAGGTCCTGGGAGGAGCAGGAAGGGGCTCCCTTCGGCTGAGTCTGGCTGGGATTCTTAGGCCAAGCACATGCTCACCCATCCTGAGGGTCACCAGCAGCTTGGAAGGATGAGCTTCAATTTTCTCATGGAGATGTGCAGCACAATGGAGCTAGAGGCACTGCCTTCATTGCCTTCATACCAACTAATTTTGCAGGTTTCTGAAATGTTCCAAGAAGACAACATTCAGATGGTTTTAAACTGCGCACAGTATCGATGCTGTGACCGGCTGTGCTCCACCGTCAGATGTGGAAAGGGCTGCCAAGTGAGCAGATGTAACTTCCCAGATAAGCCACCCAAAGTGTTTCTGAGAACTGCTCGCTGTGATGAAAAACAACTTCGGGAAAGAAACTTCATCCGCCGAGGTCAACGTGCCTCATCCTCGGACAATTTGTGAAATTCAGTGATTCTCAGGGCTGATTTTGTAGGGACTGTCCATCCTGGAACCGTGGAGGATCTTCTGTGGAGGCTTGGTGGGCGGTGCTGGCTCGGCTCACCTGCAGCACGTCCTGCACACTTTCACCCTGACAGGTGTCCTGTGATCAGCCTTTGGCTGGGAGGGACGCAGGGCTGTGCTGTCTCATCATTTGCTCCTGGACAACTCTTTTTGTTCTTTTAATCCAAAGCAAACTTTGAAAGACTTAGCAATGAGAAGTACAAATATTTACTCATAGTCCCCACATATTTATTTTATATATATATACAATTTATATATATTCATGTACATATATATATATATATATATATATATATATATATACATACAGAGAGAGAGAGAGAGAGAGAGGTGTCTATCCATCATCTGTCTATCATCGAGGTGTCTGTGTACCTGTGCCTGGATCTATCATCATCTCTATACAGAGAGAGGCACCTATCCATCGTCTGTCTTTCATCCAGGTATCTGTGTATCTGTGCCTAGATCTATCATCATCTCTCTTCTTATCCATCCTCCCATCAACAGCACAGGGCACTTTACCATGGCTGGTGGGCTCAGAAGGACATCCTGGCCCAACACTTCAGGGAGGACGCAGGGACCTGGACATCATAGCCAGGGCGTGAGGATGGATGCTGCAACAGGGAGGGTCTGGCTGTGTAGTTTGGACTTTATTCACAAGGGGTCGGCCGCTGCCATGGAAGCTTCTTGAGCAGATGAAGGTTTTAAGAGTGACCAGTGCAATGCTGACTGCAAAGGTTTTGCTGCGGGGGGAAGAGCCACTCACAGGAACTCCTGCCTGCTGGCCAGCCGAGCTACAAGTAGGGCCTTCCTTGGGCTCTCCCTTCGCAGGCACAGGGGTGCTCGCCAGGGCTCACTAGTGTCTCTCTCAGGGCATTTTCCTGGGTTGACCAGAAATCCCTGTGTGCTCCCTGCCCCCTGAAGAATTATGTCCCATTCTCCCCTCTCTGCATCACTCTCCCTGGCCCCTGAACTACTGGATTGACAAGGAAAGTGCCCTGCAGGCTCCTCCCAGGAGCACCGGCTTCCATCCCAGGCTGAGTGGCAGTGGTGATGGGGAGTAGGGGAGGCACAGTCGCTGTCCTGGGACAGCAGCCACCCTCACTGCAGATGGTTGTTGGCCTGGTCATTGCTAGCCCAGGATGGTGACTGGCACACACCTGGCTGCAGGTGGCCCTGGAAGCAAATTGCAGACGGGTTCAGCCTGGTCCTGGGTGAGCTCCCAAAGCCTGGGCAGTGAGGTCAGAGCCGGGGGGCGAGCTGAAGTCCGTCGGGTGGGGTGTAGGGGTGGCAGGCAGGGGATTTGGCTGGCGGGGTTGGGAGGGGGAACCAGACGGAGAGGAAATGGAATTTGCAAAGTCCCGAGGGCATTTCTCAGGTGCAATAGTTGACATTGGAGTGAGGTCCGAGCAGAGCCTGCAGCTGGGACATCTGGGGAGAGGGGTCAGGTCTTGGACTGGGGAAGGGCTGTGGGTGGGGCTGTGGGTGAGGGCTGTGGATGGGGGCTGTGGGTGGGGCTGTGGGTGGGGCTGTGGATGGGGGCCGTGGGTGGGGGCTGTGGGTGGGGCTGTGGGTGAGGGCTGTGGGTGGGGCTGTGGGTGGGGGCCATGGGTGGGGCTGTTGATGGGGTCTGTGGGTGGGGCTGTGGGTGAGGGCTGTGGGTGGGGGCCATGGGTGGGGCTGTTGATGGGGTCTGTGAGTGGGGCTGTAGGTGAGGGCTGTGGGTGGGGCTGTGGGTGAGGGCTGTGGGTGAGGGCTGTGGGTGGGGGCTGTGGGTGGGGCTGTGGGTGGGGCTGTGGGTGAGGGCTGTGGGTGGGGGCTGTGGGTGGGGGCTGTGGGTGAGGGCTGTGGGTGGGGGCTGTGGGTGGGGCTGTTGATGGGGCTGTGGGTGGGGCTGTGGGTGGGGCTGTGGGTGAGGGCTGTGAGTGGGGCTGTGGATGGGGGCTGTGGATGGGGGCTGTGGGTGAGGGCTGTGGGTGAGGGCTGTGGGTGGGGGCTGTGGGTGGGGCTGTTGATGGGGCTGTGGGTGGGGCTGTGGGTGGGGCTGTGGGTGAGGGCTGTGAGTGGGGCTGTGGATGGGGGCTGTGGGTGGGGGCTGTGGATGGGGGCTGTGGGTGGGGCTGTGGGTGAGGGCTGTGGGTGGGGGCTGTGGGTGGGGCTGTTGATGGGGCTGTGGGTGGGGCTGTTGATGGGGCTGTGGGTGAGGGCTGTGGATGGGGCTGTGGGTGGGGGCCGTGGGTGGGGCTGTGGGTGGGGCTGTGGGTGGGGCTGTGGGTGAGGGCTGTGGATGGGGGCTGTGGGTGGGGCTGTGGGTGGGGCCGTGGGTGGGGTCTGTGAGTGGGGCTGTGGGTGGGGCCGTGGGTGGGGCTGTGGGTGAGGGCTGTGGGTGAGGGCTGTGAGTGGGGCCGTGGATGGGGGCTGTGGGTGGGGGCTGTGGGTGGGGCTGTGGGTGGGGTCTGTGGGTGGGGGCTGTGGGTGGGGCTGTGGGTGGGGCTGTGGGTGGGGCTGTGGGTGAGGGCTGTGGGTGGGGGCTGTGGGTGGGGGCTGTGGGTGGGGCTGTGGGTGAGGGCTGTGAGTGGGGCTGTTGATGGGGCTGTGGGTGGGGTCTGTGGGTGGGGCTGTGGGTGAGGGCTGTGAGTGGGGCTGTGGGTGGGGCTGTGGGTGGGGCTGTGGGTGAGGGCTGTGGGTGGGGCTGTGGGTGGGGCTGTGGGTGGGGCTGTGGGTGAGGGCTGTGGGTGGGGGCTGTGGGTGAGGGCTGTGGGTGGGGCTGTTGATGGGGCTGTGGGTGGGGCTGTGGGTGGGGCTGTGGGTAAGGGCTGTGAGTGGGGCTGTGGATGGGGGCTGTGGGTGGGGGCTGTGGATGGGGGCTGTGGGTGGGGCTGTGGGTGAGGGCTGTGGGTGGGGGCTGTGGGTGAGGGCTGTGGGTGGGGCTGTTGATGGGGCTGTGGGTGGGGCTGTGGGTGGGGCTGTGGGTGAGGGCTGTGAGTGGGGCTGTGGGTGGGGCTGTTGATGGGGTCTGTGGGTGGGGCTGTGGGTGGGGCTGTGGGTGGGGCTGTGGATGGGGGCTGTGGGTGGGGCTGTGGGTGGGGCTGTGGGTGAGGGCTGTGGGTGGGGGCTGTGGGTGGGGCTGTGGGTGGGGCTGTGGGTGAGGGCTGTGGGTGGGGGCTGTGGGTGAGGGCTGTGGGTGGGGCTGTGGGTGGGGCTGTGGGTGAGGGCTGTGAGTGGGGCTGTGGGTGGGGCTGTGGGTGAGGGCTGTGGGTGAGGGCTGTGGGTGAGGGCTGTGGGTGGGGCTGTGGGTGGGGCTGTGGGTGAGGGCTGTGGGTGGGGGCTGTGGGTGGGGGCTGTGGGTGGGGCTGTTGATGGGGCTGTGGGTGGGGCTGTGGGTGGGGCTGTGGGTGAGGGCTGTGAGTGGGGCTGTGGATGGGGGCTGTGGATGGGGGCTGTGGGTGAGGGCTGTGGGTGAGGGCTGTGGGTGGGGGCTGTGGGTGGGGCTGTTGATGGGGCTGTGGGTGGAGCTGTGAGTGGGGCTGTGGGTGAGGGCTGTGAGTGGGGCTGTGGATGGGGGCTGTGGGTGGGGGCTGTGGATGGGGGCTGTGGGTGGGGCTGTGGGTGAGGGCTGTGGGTGGGGGCTGTGGGTGAGGGCTGTGGGTGGGGCTGTTGATGGGGCTGTGGGTGGGGCTGTGGGTGGGGCTGTGGGTGGGGCTGTGGGTGAGGGCTGTGGATGGGGCTGTGGGTGGGGGCTGTGGGTGGGGCTGTGGGTGGGGCTGTGGGTGGGGCTGTTGATGGGGTCTGTGAGTGGGGCTGTGGGTGGGGCCCTGGGTGGGGGCTGTGGGTGGGGCTGTTGGGGGCTGAAGCCTCCACCACGCTGGAGACAGACAGGAGGTGTCGGAAATGGAACCAGACAACTGTGTGGGGACTGGGGTGCCTCAGCCTGCAGGTCCCCAGGGCTCCCAGCAGCCTGGGGGCCTTGTGGCCACCTTCTTCGCCTCCACTGTGCCTTTTTCTGCTACACCCTGACCAGGGCTTCCACTTCAGCTTCCCCTCACTGTCTTCCAGAAGCTTCCAAGCTTCTGATCACAAGTCTCTGCTGCCATCTTTCCTGCCCAAGGGGAGATGGCAGCTGGTACTTACTGGGGTCCCACAGCCTCCCAGTTACTCGGCCCATTGCATCAAAGCAAGAAGGTCCCCAGTGTCCTCGCTGGTCACAGAGTGGACCCTGTAGCCAACAGGCAAAGGGGGTGTGCACCATGGGACACAGGGGTCTGGTTCTCACACGTGGCCCTGGACATGCACCTGCCCTTCCTGCCCTTCCCCTGGGCTGTCCTGGGCTCCTAATCCATCAGGACAGCCTGGACTCAGATGTCCCCTTGTAATATCTGCATTCAAAATCCACACGGCCAAGCTGTGGACCTGAAGTGCGCTCCACGGGGCGTCACAGGGAGGCAGCGGCCCCCGTGCTGGGGGCCTTATGCATCACCAGGATCCCTCAAACCCATCTTCTGGTACAGCGACCTTGCAGACCAACCCACCTGCTGCTACCAGCCCCCAGAGGAGAACCCAAGAACTCCGGTGCCCAGGTGTGCGGAGGTCTTTGTCCAGCCACAGGCCTGGGAAGCACGAGACTCCTTCCTGCCTCCTCTCCCCATGGTCTTCCCCTTGGTGGGTGCCAGGATGGGGTAGTTTTCATGACGAGGCTTCAGGCCCTAGATCCAGGTTTTGTGGGGAGCTTGGTGAGGCAACAGAGGCCAGCCGGCATTTCGTCTCCTTAATAATGCCTGCGTTGAATGATGGCGGCTCCCAGCCAGCCCTCTGCCCCGATCCCTCCTGCTGCTCACTGGGGCTCATTTCCGGTGTCAGCAGCAGCTCCAAGCCTGCATCCAGCAGCAGAGGGAGCGTTCAGCAGGCAGAGGGGAGCGCCGGGCAGTTACTGTAACTACTGTAGCATGTTATCTTATTAACAGGGAGCACAAAAGTTTCTGAGCTTTTGCTTCCAAAAAGTCATGTCAAACAAGACTTGGATTTACTCCCAAAATTTTTAATCTTCCGAGCAGAGAAGGCTGGTGCCTGCTAATAGGATGGGTGCAGCAATAGCCCATTGGTGGCCACAGCATGGCTCCGCTGCCTTCTCCTGGCACCAGCTCCAAAGAGCGGGCAGCTCCTGGAATGCTGTCAAAACCAAACCTCATCTCGGGGCCTGGATGTCCACACTCAGCTCGGAAGCTCAGATTTTGCAAGGCCACTGCTTGTTTAGCAAAATTAGGCCAATGGATTTACAGCCTTGGATGGCGTGCGACTGAATGCGGACTCCCCATAGCTATGCTCTAGATGGTACGCCCGCCCCGTGCTCCTGCCACCATGAGCCTCCGCCGGGGAAGCCTGCCTGCAGTCGCCCTTCCAGCTGCCTGCCCCGGGCTGCACCGGCCCAGGTGTGCACTCATCTCTCAGCCAACTAGTTAACGCTCGCTCAGAAGCCCTGGGAAATAGCACAGGGCACGTGCCAGCACGTTTCTTTCCATCCGTTTTCCCAGAAGTCGCATATTTATAGAGTTGTGATGATCTCCTTACAGAATCTACGAATTGTATCTTCCAGCCAAAGCGTAATGTAATTTGGATGCAGGTGAACTACTGGGAGTTCGAGGGTCACGCAGTCTCTTGCTGCATGAGGCCTCGCACGACACGAGGCCATCCCCTTTGCTCATAAGTGACATTTCAATAAACACATCTGTGCATACACCGTTTAAATGAAAGTCTTATTTTAGGATTGTTTGGGAAGGATAGGCATGGTTGTGAAGGTAGTATAGAGTTTCCATCTCCCCACACCCAGTTTTCCCTGTTATTAACGTCTTGCATTAGTGGTAGACATTGGATATAGTTAATTAACCAATATTCATACGAAAGTTCAACTATATTGATTAAGAGAAATTCATACTATTTTGGGGTTTTTTTTTTTTTTTTTTTTGACAGAGTCTTGCTCTGTTACCCAGGCTGGAGTGCAGTAGTGTGATCTTGGCTCACCGTAACCTCCACCTCCTGGATTCAAGCAATTCTCCTGCCTCAGCTTCCCGAGTAGCTGAGACTACAGGTGCAAGCCACCATGCCTAGCAATTTTTGTATTTTTGGTAAAGACAGGTTTTCACCATGTTGGCCAGGCTGGTCTGGAATTCCTGGCCTCAATTGATCCGCCTGCCTCCGTCTCACAAAGTGTTGGTATTACAGGCGTGAGCCACCGTGCCCGGCCTTTTCGGCACTTTCAGTGCCTCCCAGATGTCATTTTTTTTTTTCTGCCCCAGGATCCCACCAACGTTCCCACATGGCATTTGGCTGGGACAGTTTCTCAGGTTTTCCTTGTTTTTGATGACCTGGACCCTGGGCCAGAGGCGTGTAGGTTGTCCCTATATTAAAATTTGTGTGATTGTTTTCTCATGAGTAGCCTGGGGTTAGGTATTCTCAGCAGCAGGACATCAGAGGTGAGGCTGTTCTCATCACACCCTGCCAGGGCCCAGACCATCCACAGGGCTCAGCACAATGGGCTTGACCCCCTCACCTGGCTCAGAGGGCCCAGATCATCCACAGGGCTCAGCACAATGGGCTTGACCCCCGTCACCTGTCTCAGGTGTGTTCCTCAGGTGTCTCCTCTGCAGAGTCACTTTCCCTCCCCCTCCCACACGGTGCTCTTTGGAAAGGTTGGGGGCCATCCCCAGCTCCTGAGGAGACTGCACGCTTACCACTCACCTGGAATCATGCACCGATGCTCCCTGATTCTCAGAACACCCCTTTGGACTGCATCACAAGCCTTGGCATGACCTGGCCAGAGGATGCGCTTTAAGTTCAGGGCTCCAAGGTCCATGGCACCCCCCTGAAGGAAAACCGGGAGGTACAAGGAGCGCATGAGAGGGGGCCTCTGCCTCAGGGGAGTTGGGAGGTAGAAACAGGCAGTGAGCAAAACACAACACAGAAAACCATGTTTAAAACCTGAAAGATTTGAAAGTGAAGGACAGAAGGTGGGTGAGTCCATCAGTGACTGGGGGCCACAGGTGCTGCAGGGGGTGGGGCAGGAAGACCCCTCCGAAGAGGGGAGGCCCATGTAGGGAGAGGACAGGATCCATCAGGGGCAGCCCATGGTTGGGGCAGAGGGAGCCAGAGGTGCCGGGGTTCCGAGCTGGGATGTCAGGGCCAGCAGGGAAGGTCTCTGGGCCGACAAGAGCTGGGCCCTGGGCTTTGGAAGCTCATGTGTTGGTTACCGGGGTTTTATTCTATGCCCTGTGCACGATCCCAGGTCCCTGTTTCTACAATTTGGGGGGCTTGAGGGCAGATCACAGTGTCCTTATCACCTTATCGTGCTTCCTGGAGGATCCAAGTCTCAGAGAATGGGAGCCTAGACACATTGGTGGTCTGGGGAATGCCTTGGGGCCCGGTGGGGATGCAATATCCTGTCCATGGGCACCGTCCAGTGGCCCCCAGTCCTGTAAGTCAGCTGAGCTGGACCTGGCAGTGCAGCCCCCCCACCTGTAGCCTTTGGGCGTTCCAAGCCACACAAGCAGAAAAAGGTGGAGGCTCAGGTCACCTGCTACAGGGTCACGCCTGGAGAGAGGGGTGGCCAGGTCACCTGCCACAGGGCCACACCTGGAGGCAGGGGGGCCAGGTCACCTGCCACAGAACCACACCTGGAGAGAGGGAGGGCCAGGTCATCTGCCACAGGGCCACACCTGGAGGCAGGGGGGCCAGGTCACCTGCCACAGAGCCACGCCTGGAGAGAGGGGGAGCCAGGTCATCTGCCACAGGGCCACACCTGGAGGCAGGGGGGCCAGGTCACCTGCCACAGAACCACACCTGGAGAGAGGGGTGGCCAGGTCACCTGCCACAGGGCCACACCTGGAGGCAGGGGGGCCAGGTCACCTGCCACAGAACCACACCTGGAGAGAGGGGTGGCCAGGTCACCTGCCACAGGGCCACACCTGGAGGCAGGGGGGCCAGGTCACCTGCCACAGAGCCACGCCTGGAGAGAGGGGGAGCCAGGTCATCTGCCACAGGGCCACACCTGGAGGCAGGGGGGCCAGGTCACCTGCCACAGGGCCACGCCTGAAGAGACGGGGGTGTGTGGGTGGCTGCCTTGATGGGTGTCAGGGGAGGGGTGGGTCTGTGGTGCCACACACTTTGTATCCTGGCCTGTTCTCTGGCCCCTGGCACCTGGTACATCCTCTGCCTGCGGGGAGCTACTCCAAGGTCCTCATGCCCAGAGAGCGAGCGTAAAGCCAGAAAGTGATGGAAAGATTACATCATGGCTAAAATAAAACCAGTGGGGGAAAGAAACAAGGTTTCTTTTTTTCATTTTTTTTTTAAATAAAAAGGTCAAAGAATATAGATGAAACAAGCTAATTGAATTAGTCTGCAGACTGAACTAATACAGAGAAATTATTCAACGTACATATCTGATGAGACCTGCGCTCTGGTGTGTCAGGGGCCCTGGCAGCCCCACCCTCCAGCTCTTTCCCCCACGTGGCCCATGAATTACACACAGAACATGGGGCTGTGCTCTATTATTCAGAAGCCTTTTTGTCTCTTGGAGAAATACAGTCTCATGCCTCTTAACCCTGGCATGGCCGACCCGCCCTGGCTCAGATCACATTTGAAATTCCTGACAAGCCCAAAGGTCCACCTGTGAAAGGGACGCAGGGGTCATCCTCATGGTCTCCACAAACCAGGGCAGGTGTCCTTTGATGGTGAAGCAGGAAGGATGGGGAGGTGGATCCTAAGTTTAGAGGTGAAACGTCTGAGCTGCAGTCACACCTGCGCACCTGCCAGCCACAGAGCCCCAGGTGAATGCAGGTGAGGGCTTGGTTAGTGAGTGTTCTGCAGGGGCAGAAGAAGGACCTTTCTCAGACTGCTCTGGGATGCCCATCTTCCAAGGACACTGTTGAGGTGGAAGTCCCTGCCTAAGGGAATGCTGGCGGGCCCTGGACCTTCCTAGATAAGCCTGGGCTCAGGGGTCCTACAGTCCTGGCTTCGGCCCCCAGTTCCATCCCGCCCCGATGGACAATCTGGTGAGAACACATAGGCACTGTGACCCCAGGCTCCTCGTCTGTGGAGGGGGCAACCTCTGCAGCCAGATGACTAAGGCACTTTATTGAGACAGTGACCAAATGGAGCAACGGGGGGAGCAGGTGCCAGCTCCATTTCCTCCAGTTGCTAACCAGCCACCCAGCCGGCCCCTTGCCTTGGCCCCCTAGTGCCTCTGCTCCCCTGCACAGTGATGCCTCTGCTCCCCTGCATGGTAATTGTGGAAAGACTGACATACATTTGCTGGGCCCTGGGCAGGGGCAGACCCACAGACACCCCTGAGATCCTGAGCTGGTCCCTGTCTGGGCCCTGGGCTGGGGCAGACCCACAGACACCCCTGAGATCCTGAGCTGGTCCCTGTCTGGACCCCGGACTGGGGCAGACCCACAGATGCCCCCGAGATCCTGAGCTGGTCCCCATCTGTCAGGAAGCCACACTCACCAGCCTTGCATGCTGGAACTGCTGCCCTGGTGAAGTCTGTTGCCAGCACCTCCTCCCAGGCCTTCCGGCCTGGGAGCCTCATGCAGGAGACTCAGGCGTCAGGGAGGAGGGAAGGGCAGCACGGGGTCTCTGCTGCCTCAGGCTGGGGTTGCAGTGGGAAGGTTCCCTGAGACCCATTTTCCAACGACAATGACGGCCCCAGTGCTCCAAGTCCCGGCTCAGCCACACCACAGGGTGCCAGCAGGTGACAGGGTGCCAGCAGGTGACAGGCACCAGCCTTGCAGTGACCTTTCAGGACAGTCGATTCTTCCCGAGCCTCAGATACAGAAACTGAGGCTCTGTAGACCTTGGCAGCCAACCCCATCTCGTGGCACTAGGTGAGGAGTCCAGGGTGGGAGCCCAGATTTATGACTTATGAGGGGTCATGCCTGGAGGAGCCCTTGTGAGTGGAAAATGTCATAAACTGAAAATGCTGTGGGCACACGGAACCTGCCAAGCGTCATAGCTTAGCCAGCCCTGCCTTAAACATGCTCCAAACACTTACGTCAGCCTACGGTTGGGCAAAATCATCTAATACAAAGCCCGTTTTGTACTGAAGTGTGGACTAGCTCATGTAATTCATGGAATACTGTACAGAAAGCAAAAGTTAGAATTTCTGTCCTCAAAGCACAGTTTCAACTGAATGTGTATCACATCTACACCATGGAAAAGTTGGAAAGTTCCATGTGAAGCCATCGTCAATCAGGGACAGTCCGTATTATGTGGCCCCAGAGCCTGGACCTTCCATGACCCCATGGCTTGGTGGAACCCCTCATAGGTGGAGAGGATGGATTTTGATTCTGGGGCATTCCAAAGAAAAGGGACACATCTCTCTCAGAAATTGGCAGGTGACTGACCTCTCGAAAGGTGCCAGGCATTTGCTGTGGCCCCTGTCATGCAGCACCAGCTCCTCACAGAGTGGCTGCAGATGGGAGCCATGGCCACACACAGACATGGCAGCTGGGAGCTTCTGAGGCCCCAAGACTCAGCACAAGCACAACAGCATTCCTTATTTTCCATTTCATCTCTTGCCTTTCATGCCAGCATCAGAATACATGGGAAACAAGGTGGACATGGCTTTTGCCCTCAAGAACTCACAGTCCAATGAAAACCAACCACCTTCCATGTTAAACCAGCTGCTCTCTCTCTGCCATCCAGACAAGAGGCACTGACACTCACCGTTCTCCCACACCTGGTGCCCACGTGTTGCCTTGGCTCTGTTCCTTCTGCCCTTCCTGCATCTGCAAGCTCCGTCCATCCGTCCTCCATGCCCAGGGCCACCGTCCTGGCCCAAGCCACTGTCTCCTCTGCTGTGGGATTCTGCTGTTGCCTCCTCAGGGCTCACCTCAGCTTCCAGAGTTGTGAGGTCTGGGAGAAGCTGGAGACTCACAACACATCCGGCCACAGCCCTGGGGTGGCTGTCCACAGCCCACAGAATCCCGGCCCTCGGAAGGCAGCAGGTGAATGAGTGAATAAATGGATGGGCAGATTTACTAATGACAAAATTAATGAAGGCTACTTAAGGGGAAATTAATGAAGTCTAATTAAAGAGAAATTAATGAAGGCCCACCTTTCCCACATGGACTTTTTAATATCCTGCTATATTTTCCCCATAACCAAAGTTATATGTGTTTTTCAAAACATTCTCTCCAATGTTCTTGTCTAAAAAATAATAATAGATGAAAATATCTCAATGAGCAGTCTTTTTCATTGTTTTCCCTGGACTTTTTGATTCTGCAAAGAATCACGTGCCTTAGGCGGTGCGCGTAGCCTGCTGAGCCTCTAACACTGAAGGGCTAGGACCGGGACACCTGACCATCTCCACAGCTGGAAGGATTCCAAGCCAGTGCCCACTTCCAAGTGCACCTGGGCAGATGCTGTGGAGCTGCCAAGATTTGGGCTACTGAAGCTCTAAAGGCAGGTTGTAGGAGAAGAAGCACTTGAGGGCAGGGCACAGTGCAGGAGAGAAGGGGGGCTGCACCCACTGCCTGATAGAGGGATGGGGCTGGCCCTAGTCTATCTGTCCATCTGTCCTGTACTGCGGTCTTCCTCAGAGCAGGGAGACAGACTCAGCTCACTATCTTCCGCTCCTTTATTTGAAAGCCACCAATAATATACATGGGAGCGTTAGGTTGGAGCCAAAACAGGTACGCAGGCTTGGACGCGAGCCACACTGCTTATGAGCAACAGCTGGGAGCCAAGCACTTGTATTTACAGAGCTAAGGCCACAGTCCCTGTAAGGGATGAGGAGGGAGCCGTGTGTTGAATCACAGAGAAAATTAGTTGTTTACGGTCATTTACGCTGGGAATTATTCTTGTAAAATCTGCCCTTGTTTCATTTGGCTCTGATTACATGTTGATGAGAGCATGGACAATTTCGTTAAGGTGCACCAACACGAAGCCCTTTGTTGGAAAGGGCTCAGAAGAGAGATGGAGATGATTAATGTTTGGTGAACACAAGAATCTCAGGGTAAGGACTGGGGCCTGCTTACCATGGAGCCAACAGGGTGGAGAGATAAATTAATGTCCTCAATTATAAAGGGGCTTGAGATATGGAAAACTGCTGTCAACAGGCCTCCCTCTGGAGGAGGAGGACGAGGGGTCGGAGCTGCACAAAGTCATCGACTGCTGCAAGGGCCTCCTGGAGAGAGGAGAGGAGGGGAGCTGTCTCGGATCTGGGGCAGGGGCATTGGAATGAACGCCCACCCCACTGAGTTGAGGCTGCTGAGGATTCAGGAGGCACAGCCACCCATCAGAAAGGGGTGTCAGCATCCTCTGGTCTCTCCCTGGTGGAGCTGCTTTTGGATCCTCTGGCAGGACACTAGGGCCTGAGCAGCTTGGACAGAATGCCCCTGGAAGTGGGCAGGGGCTAAGAAAATCATGTGTGCAGAGTGGGAAGGGCTGTGTGAATTGTGTGTGCAGAGTAGGAGGGGCTGTAGATATCATGTATGCGGAGCGGGAGGGGCTGTGGAAATTGCGTGTGCAGAGTGGGAGGGGCTGTACAAATCGTGTGTGCAGAGTGGGAGGGGCTGTAGAAATTGTGTGTGCAGAGCAGGAGGGGTTGTATAAATCGTGTGTGCAGAGTGGGAGGGGTTGTGGAAATTGTGTGTGCAGAGAGGGAGGGGCTGTAGAAATTGTGTGTGCAGAGCAGGAGGGGTTGTATAAATCGTGTGTGCAGAGTGGGAGGGGTTGTGGAAATTGTGTGTGCAGAGAGGGAGGGGCTGTAGAAATTGTGTGTGCAGAGCAGGAGGGGTTGTATAAATCGTGTGTGCAGAGTGGGAGGGGTTGTGGAAATTGTGTGTGCAGAGAGGGAGGGGCTGTAGAAATTGTGTGTGCAGAGCAGGAGGGGTTGTATAAATCGTGTGTGCAGAGTGGGAGGGGCTGTGGAAATTGTGTGTGCAGAGTGGGAGGGGTTGTGGAAATTGCGTGTGCAGAGTGGGAGGGGTTGTATAAATCGTGTGTGCAGAGCGGGAGAGGCTGTGGAAATTGTGTGTGCTGAGTGGGAGGGGTTGTATAAATCGTGTGTGCAGAGTGGGAGGGGTTGTACAAATCGTGTGTGCAGAGTGGGAGAGGCTGTGGAAATTGTGTGTGCAGAGCAGGAGGGGTTGTGTAAATCGTGTGTGCAGAGTGGGAGGGGCTGTGGATATCATGTATACAGAGCGGGAGGGGCTGTGGAAATTGCGTGTGCTGAGTGGGAGGGGTTGTATAAATCGTGTGTGCAGAGTGGGAGGGGCTGTGGAAATTGTGTGTGCTGAGTGGGAGGGGTTGTATAAATCGTGTGTGCAGAGTAGGAGGGGCTGTGGAAATTGTGTGTGCTGAGTGGGAGGGGTTGTATAAATCATGTGTGCAGAGTGGGAGGGGCTGTGGATATCATGTATGCAGAGCGGGAGGGGCTGTGGAAATTGCGTGTGCTGAGTGGGAGGGGTTGTATAAATCGTGTGTGCAGAGTGGGAGGGGCTGTGGAAATTGTGTGTGCTGAGTGGGAGGGGTTGTATAAATCATGTGTGCAGAGTGGGAGGGGCTGTGGAAATTGTGTGTGCTGAGTGGGAGGGGTTGTATAAATCGTGTGTGCAGAGCGGGAGGGGCTGTGGAAATTGTGTGTGCTGAGTGGGAGGGGTTGTATAAATCATGTGTGCAGAGCGGGAGAGGCTGTGGAAATTGTGTGTGCTGAGTGGGAGGGGTTGTATAAATCGTGTGTGCAGAGCGGGAGAGGCTGTGGAAATTGTGTGTGCAGAGTGGGAGGGGTTGTGGAAATTGCGTGTGCAGAGTGGGAGGGGTTGTATAAATCATGTGTGCAGAGCAGGAGGGGTTGTACAAATCGTGTGTGCAGAGTGGGAGGGGCTGTAGAAATTGTGTGTGCAGAGCAGGAGGGGTTGTATAAATCGTGTGTGCAGAGTGGGAGGGGTTGTACAAATCGTGTGTGCAGAGTGGGAGGGGCTGTAGAAATTGTGTGTGCAGAGCAGGAGGGGTTGTATAAATCGTGTGTGCAGAGTGGGAGGGGTTGTACAAATCGTGTGTGCAGAGTGGGAGGGGCTGTAGAAATTGTGTGTGCAGAGCAGGAGGGGTTGTGTAAATCGTGTGTGCAGAGTGGGAGGGGCTGTGGAAATTGCGTGTGCTGAGTGGGAGGGGTTGTATAAATCGTGTGTGCAGAGTAGGAGGGGCTGTGGAAATTGTGTGTGCAGAGTGGGAGGGGCTGTGGATATCATGTATGCAGAGTAGGAGGGGCTGTGGAAATTGCGTGTGCAGAGTGGGAGGGGTTGTATAAATCGTGTGTGCAGAGTAGGAGGGGCTGTGGAAATTGTGTGTGCTGAGTGGGAGGGGTTGTATAAATCGTGTGTGCAGAGTGGGAGGGGTTGTATAAATCGTGTGTGCAGAGTGGGAGAGGCTGTGGAAATTGTGTGTGCAGAGTGGGAGGGGTTGTATAAATCGTGTGTGCAGAGTGGGAGGGGCTGTGGAAATTGTGTGTGCAGAGTGGGAGGGGTTGTATAAATCGTGTGTGCAGAGCGGGAGAGGCTGTGGAAATTGTGTGTGCTGAGTGGGAGGGGTTGTATAAATCGTGTGTGCAGAGTGGGAGGGGCTGTGGAAATTGTGTGTGCTGAGTGGGAGGGGTTGTATAAATCGTGTGTGCAGAGTGGGAGGGGCTGTGGAAATTGTGTGTGCAGAGTGGGAGGGGTTGTATAAATCGTGTGTGCAGAGCGGGAGGGGCTGTGGAAATTGTGTGTGCTGAGTGGGAGGGGTTGTATAAATCGTGTGTGCAGAGTGGGAGGGGCTGTGGAAATTGCGTGTGCTGAGTGGGAGGGGTTGTATAAATCGTGTGTGCAGAGCGGGAGAGGCTGTGGAAATTGTGTGTGCTGAGTGGGAGGGGTTGTATAAATCGTGTGTGCAGAGTGGGAGGGGTTGTATAAATCGTGTGTGCAGAGTGGGAGGGGTTGTATAAATCGTGTGTGCAGAGTGGGAGGGGCTGTGGAAATTGTGTGTGCAGAGTGGGAGGGGTTGTATAAATCGTGTGTGCAGAGCGGGAGAGGCTGTGGAAATTGTGTGTGCTGAGTGGGAGGGGTTGTATAAATCGTGTGTGCAGAGTGGGAGGGGCTGTGGAAATTGCGTGTGCTGAGTGGGAGGGGTTGTATAAATCGTGTGTGCAGAGCGGGAGAGGCTGTGGAAATTGTGTGTGCTGAGTGGGAGGGGTTGTATAAATCATGTGTGCAGAGCGGGAGAGGCTGTGGAAATTGTGTGTGCAGAGTGGGAGGGGTTGTATAAATCGTGTGTGCAGAGCGGGAGAGGCTGTGGAAATTGTGTGTGCAGAGTGGGAGGGGTTGTGGAAATTGCGTGTGCAGAGTGGGAGGGGTTGTATAAATCATGTGTGCAGAGCGGGAGAGGCTGTGGAAATTGTGTGTGCTGAGTGGGAGGGGTTGTATAAATCGTGTGTGCAGAGTGGGAGGGGTTGTATAAATCGTGTGTGCAGAGCGGGAGAGGCTGTGGAAATTGTGTGTGCAGAGAGGGAGGGGCTGTAGAAATTGTGTGTGCAGAGCAGGAGGGGTTGTGTAAATCGTGTGTGCAGAGCGGGAGGGGCTGTGGAAATCTTGCATGCAGAGCTGTGAGGAACTCTGGAAATCTTGTATGCAGAGCCCCACTTCAGTGTCTGGGCTTAGAAAGGGAGCCGGTGGGTGCTGGAAGGAACAGCGCCTGGACTGCCTGAGAACATCTGGGCCTTGTCCGGGCACCTTGGTGATTTTCCATTACCTCCCTCATTCCCTTTCATCTTTACTCGGGGTTTGAGGAACCGCAATTAGCAGATGGTTCGAGGTCTATTAGCCAGTGTCTCCCCTCACCCCCTCCAATGCCATTGGAATCAGAGATTGGATTTCTTAATGACAGAAGAATTAAGTAATAGGCTTGAGCAGGGCCGCAGGCAGCCTTATGAAGCCATGTGGAAAACTGATATTTCAACAAGCCTGATAACGTATTAGGGCAATGGCCCTGCTGTGTCGCAGAGCCACACGATGAATCTTCCTCCAAGTGCCTGCAGGTGCCTGTCACGGGGTTGGCAGGCACTTACAAGGCCCCTGGCCATCCAGGAAACTGTCAGTCCCTTCTCAAAGTGTCCGGGAAACAGCAGGTCCCCAGACTGTGCGGAGGAGGGTGGGAGGTGCTGAGTGGACCCACAGGGGCTAGTGGCAGGGACAAGGCACTCGCCTATCACCGAGGGGACATGGGGGTGGGGGCTGCAGGGTTTGTGGACTTGGGTTCCACACTGTCCGAGGAGCTCTGCAGACGGTGCCCTCAGAAGCCCAGGCCTGCAACGCGTCCTCCGTGGGCTCTGGACCACGAGGTCGTCCGTAGCTGTCTCACACTTTGATTTGTAACATCAAACTGAAGTTCAGGGGCCCCAGACAAGATGCTGGGTGACAATTTTATGAAGATCAATGTTATTAAGGACTGAATTCTTGTCCGAAATAATTTGTATAAAATATAGTCACGTTAGAAGAGAATCTGTGCTGAATTATCAGCTAATGAGGTGTTGAATTGTGAAAACCCCTGGCTTTTTTCGCAGAATAATTGAACACAACATCTTCTATATTGGACTGTGAGACTCCTGAGCACAGGAAGGGGCTCTGGCCGGGCCGGTGCCTCTGGGGCAGTTCTCTCTGCCCCCCACCACGGTCAACGTGTCCTCAAAGGAGCAGGGAGAACCCCTGAAGCCTGGGCCACCCCCCACCACTGCCAAGACCCCTCCCCACCAGGCCTGCACGCCCCAGCCCATCCCGGTGAGCCCATCCCGGGCCCCACATGCTCTCCCCTGGAAGTCCTTCTTGTCCTGCATTTCGTACCCCATGTGCTCTCCCCGGGATGTCCTTCTTGTCCTGGAAAGCCAACAGGTACCATGAGTCTCTTCAGTCCTGAACAGCCATCAGCTCTTCTCCTGCACCTGAGACCCCACCTCCCCCCAGAGCAAAGTCTCCTGAGGATGTGAGACCACCCAAGAAGGGGGTGTCCTGGCCCCACTGCCCTAAAGCAGGTTCTGAAAGGAAAAACGAGAAGGGAACGTGCGGATGCAGCATGTCTCCTTTCCCCTTGGTGCTTTCCCGGGGAGCCCCCACCCAGGAAGGACCCCCACCCTCCCCAGGCCCTGGGCTTCCTGGGTCCCCGGGGCCCTGAGGTCTCCCCTGCAGCAGGGAGGAGGCTGGCCATGAAGGACCCCGCAACGCTGATGCTCAGAGGCACCTACCTCCCTGCCCCTCCCTTATGGTCCCTGCAGTGACTGCTAAGTCAGGGAAGGAAGCCCCCAGTGTTGTCTCCAGCTCTGGGAGTCTGTGTCCTCATGACATACTTTGGCAGTGCACAGGGCGCTGAGCCCTGGGGATGGCACTGACTAAAGACCTGCGGGTAGCCCCTCCACCCACCTTACCCACACCCTGCAAAGCTTTTTCTAGAGTCTCACTGAGCCCCAAAACGAAAAGCAAAACAAACCAGAACCCTTGCCAAGGGTTCTGTTATTACTTGCACTTCAGAGGTGAGGTTGGGAGACGGTGAAGGGTTTGAGCCCACAATTGTTCGTGTGTTCCGTGGGCAGGAGCACTGTGAGCAGGTGGTCCCAGCAAGCACCTGTGGGCCCCAGACCATTGCAATTGAACCCTTAGCCTGCACCAATGAAGGGAGGTGGCCGGGAGGGTCCAGTGAGGGGGTCTCTGCTGCTCCCCACCACTGAATCACCACTGTCTTCTCTCTTAGGCACTGAACAGCCTCATGGCTTGCTGTCCATGCAGCCCTGGCCTGGGGTTCTTGGCAGAGACCCCGCTAAGCATCGCATCAGCGCAGGTGTGTGCGGGGAACCTGATGGGAGCAGCCAGCAGGTCTTCTGGGCACTGGGGGCTTCCTGGTCTTACAGGTCCCAGGGCAGCTCTGTGATGACTATGGCGGGGGCTCAGGAAGAGACCCCAAAGTCCACACCTGCGCCAGGCTGCAAGCGTCACATCTGCTCCACTCCCAGACTCAACTCCTGTGCTCAGCCCTTAGCCCAGCCCAGAGGGAGCCTGGAATGGGAGGAGGGGCTTCCCCGGGGCCCGCTGGCTGGTAAGACTGTCACTCCTTGGCCCCCAACAAGTTAGAGAACTGCAGCAGAGGTAAAGTATCCACACCACCTGCCAGCTCTTATGTGGGGCAACCCACCCACACACAGGATTCTGCTCCCCGTCCAGGCTGAACCCCACCCAGAGCTCCAGGTGCTGGGAAGAGCACCCGCTCAGGGAGTGGTGGGGAGCGGCCAAGACAGGGGTGGGGGCACCAGTGTCTGGGAGGTATGAGCACAAGGCGGGGTCCTGGGGCCCTGAGGCAGCCTGCGGCTTGATCTCTGACATTGTCCTCTCCTGGTCCTTGGAACCCTAGGGGCCCCCATCCCCCCAGCCAGTGGGCCTCGGGGAGGAAAACTCACTTAGCACAGCTACTGGGTGGCAGGTGCATCTTTGCACCCTAAGACACAGAAGCAAAGCCATAGTGAGGCAAGGCCCTGGGAGGGGGTGACAGGGAGGGGAGAGGTCTCCTAAAGGGGAGAATTGGGAGGAGTTCCTCTGGGAGCTGCAGCCAGATGGCAAGACCCACATACATAACAAGGAGATGACCCCTCTGAAGCCCTGGAAGGCCTGTGGGGGAGGAGGGGGGTGGCAGGCACACAGAGCCCTCCTCCCTGCAGGCACAGCAGCGGGCGTGCACACCTGGAGATTGGTGGAGTGCCCGGCCATGCACAGGGGCTGGCTTTCCCCTTAGAGGACCGGCAGGGAGTTTGGGGGGCTTTCTGAGCTGAGTCCACTCCACTCCCAACCGCCAGCCTCAGCCAAGTCAGGGGGTCTTCCTGCCTCCCCCCTGGCAGAGACCTCTCTTCAGGGAGCAGAAGATGTCCCAGTGCAGCAGGCCTGCTGCTGAGAGGGGCTGGCCTGGGGGGCTGCAGAGACCCTGCCCCCAAGACAGGCTTCTTCTTCTTTCTTCTTGGGACAGATCAAAAGTCAGCCTGGGGCAGAGCAGCCAGCACAGAGAGCCTTCAGGAAGCAGCACAGGCCAGGTGGCTGAAAACAGATCCCTTCTCTCACAGTTCACAGGGAGAAACCTGAGATCAAGGCAAGGACAGGCTGTACCCCCGGGGACTGGAGGGCCCTTCCCAATGCTGGTGGCTCCTGGTGCTCCATGGCCTGTGGCTGCCTCCCTTCAAGCTGTCTCTGTCTTCCAACAGCGGACATCTCCCCTCTGTGTGCCTGTGTCCCTGCTGTGTGCCCGTGTCTCCACTGTGGCTGTCCCAGGCCACCCCAATCTGACACCCTCCCCTCCTCTATCAGAGCAGCTCCACCCTCACAGCAGGTTGCAGGAGGGGGAGCCCCAGTGACCCAGACCTTCAGGCCCCTCCACAGTCCCTGGGGTGGGTGGCCCTGGCACAGCTTGCCAATAGTACCCAGACCCAGCAGGCAGGAGGAGCTGGCCGTGTGGCCTGTCCAGAGAGGGGCACAGCACAGAGGCAACTGTCACCCTCTAGTCACCCTCCAGGCACCGGGGAAAGCCACCTTGGCAGGGGCCCTGTGGGTGAGGGTCTCTCAGTACTCAGGGGCTGCCAACGCCAGGTCAGAATCAGCACAGTCTGGCCAGGACACACAGGCCCAGCGTGGGGACAAGTCCTGCCTCCAGTGGGACACACAGTCCCAGCATGGGGACAAGTCCTGCCTCCAGGAGGCTGGGAGAGGCCCCTCCCTTGAGGCTGACCCCCGGGAAGAGGCGCAGGAGGAGGCGATGGCTCCCTGTCACTTCCTGCCCTTGACACATTCTGTCTCTTCTCCCCGCTCCTGTCACTGTCCTTCCTCAGGCTCAGATTCCCCTGGCACTGCCCTCTGAGGCCCTCAGGGCCAGGCTGCACCGGCTTCTCCTGGACACGCTGAGTCCTGTCCTGTCCTCCCAGCATTGCCACAGATGGTGGTTTAAGCCCCTGTCACCCAGCACAGATCCCAACCTCCCCCTCAAATGGCCCACCTGCCCCTTTCATGGGGGTTCCTGGAGTGGAGTCAGGTCTGAGGAGGGGAGACCAGCTTTGGGACAGAGGAGCAGGGTAGAGAACAAACACCCATACCCAGGAGTGTCCCGGAGACGGACCAGCTGGAGCTGGGAGCCGGAGCTGGGAGCCCACTACATTAGGGTTTCTCGGGGCAGCTGGCAGCGAGGCAGGTGTCTGGCCCGGAGACGGGACGGCCAGAGCTGGGAGCCCACCAGACCCGGGTTTCTGAGGGCAGCTGGCAGCGAGGTGGGGCCCAAGTGTCCAGCACCCCACGGTGGCTGCAGCCCCTCCTTCCGCTGGTGACCTCACTGGCCTCCTGGTTCCCAGCACTGTCTCCCCTGATTAACGAAGCCATAGCTCATTCTCCACGCGCGACGCTGCCTTGGCTTCTGCGGCTAATTCTGCCACATAATGGAACTTGAACACTGCCTAATTTCCAGATTAAACCCAGATGGATGGCCTGGCCTCTCCTGGTGGCACAGGCTGTGGGGGCAGACGCGCTGCCCCTAGTGGTTCGAAAGCAGTGACGGTCACAGGCGACCACCCTGGAAGGTCCCACCTTTGATCCTCCTGGGACCCTGGCCCTCGGCTACAATTCCCTGTGTCTGAGACCAGATGCTTTGGGGAGGTGAGGGTGGCAGAGGCTGCACCCATCCTGGTATCTGCCACCTGGGCCCTCCTCAGGGCTCCAGACAGTGTTGGCCTCAGTGTTGGGAAACTGATCCTCCTTGAAGGCGATGTACTCCTGCTGCCCAGAAGCTCATTGGCTTATTCTGAGCAACCCAGGGCTTCCGTACCATGACCCAACCCTCCCTGAGTGGGGCAGGGAGGCAGAGACAGAGCCGGCCTTGTGTGGACAGCAGCACCCAGAGGGCCCTGAGCAGAGCTCTTGGAGGCGAGTGGACTCAGCTGGATGGAGGCTCCAACCCCGGCCTCCTGCAGCTGGCCTGGGGTCTCCTGGGAAAACCGGCAGGAACCAGACACTCAAGGGGACCTGGGAGTGAACAGAGCAGGAGGAGCCTTGAGCCCTGACTTGCTTCAGCCCCCAGACTCCAGCCAGAGCGGCCGACCTACCCAGGCCCAGATGTGTGGAGGGAGCAGGGTGGGTTCTGGAGCCCAGTGGGGTCCCATTCGCCTCCCCCTGGTCTCTCTGGCCAGGCTCCTTTGATCCGTGGCCGCACAGCCAGGTCCCAGCCAAAGGCACCTGGCCGGGCCCTGGATGAGAGGCTGATGTTGGTCACTCATAGGTCTGCAGGCCTGTCTGGCCCTGTATACAGGCCTGGGACTCAGGCTGCCAGACACTGTCAGGATATGAGGAGCTCTCCTCCTCCAAGATGTGGTGGTGGCAGGTGCCCAGGTAACCCATGGGGCCCTCCAGGCAGCCAAAGGACGTCCTCCTTCCCAACCCAGCTGCCCCTGCCCTGTGTTCCCTCATGGTGCTACCCCTCACTGCTGGCTAGTGAACCTCCCTCCAGGGTCCTCTCTCCCCTGCCACCCTCCCTCCCCTCCCCAGCCTCCTTCTCTCCCCTGCTTCTCTCTGTCCCCTCCCCCCATCTCCCTCCCTCCCTTTCCCTGCTCCCTTTCTCCCCTCCCCTCCCTCCCTCCCTCATCTCCCCACTCCTTTCCCCTGTGGACAGGAGGACCTGAGCAACGTCCCAAACTCAAGCTCCCTTTGAGCCCTGAAGCCACAAGATCTTATTCACCTTCCCATTCCCTCCCTTCCTCCCTCCCTCCCTCCCTCCCTCCCTCCCTTCCTTCCTTCCTTCCTTTCCTCCTTCCTCCCTCTTTCTTTCTTTCTTTGGAGTCTCAGTATGTTGCCACTCTGGCCTTGAACTGCAAGTGATCCTTCCTCCTGGCCCTGCAAAAGTGCTGGAATTATAGGTGTGAGCCACCGTGCCTGGCCTTCAATTACCCTTTTTGAAACCTCCTCATTTTGAATATACATTTGAGGTGGTTCTGTTTTTTGGCAATAGGCAGGCTACTGTGAACATTCTTGTGTCTGTTTTTGGTGGGCATTTCTTTAGGCACGACCCTAATACTAGGTCCTCTGAGGAAACCATATGCATATGTTTAAAGAAAGCAGGTAACACCAAAAACTCTCTGAGGTGTGGGCCCTGCCACTTGCTGATCAGCAGAGCTGAATCAGGGCTCCCGACTCACCAGCACCCAGCAGAGCTCAGAATCAGAGCTCAACTCACTACCTTTCCTGTAGCATCCAGGTGGCTGTGACAAGGGGTCTTGCTGCCACTTTATGAAGGGGTTCCTGGTGACTGATGTGTGGGCCCCTCTCTGCTGGGTTCTCGCTCTGCCTGCACTGGTCTCTCTGGTGATGTGGGGATGCTCTTTGGGGAAGGTCTCTGCTGGGTCTCATTCTGTCTGCATTGATCTCTCTGGTAGTGAGGGGTTCTCTGCGGGGAAGGTCTCTGCTGGGTTCTCCCTCCATCTGTGCTGCTCTCTCTGGTGATGCCTGGTTCTCTGTGGGGAAGTTCTCCACTGGATCTCATTCTGCCTGCATTAGTCTCTTAGGTGGTGTAGGGTTCTCTGTGGGGAAGGTCTCTACTGGGTCTCCCTCCATCTGCACTGGTCTCTCTGGTGGTGCGGGATTCTCTGTGGGGAAGGCTCTTCCTGGTTGGTCCCTGGCTGACTCTGTTCTACCTTACAGGATTCACAGCTTCCCTGCCAGCCTTCCCAGGACTGCTGGGCTGTGGCCCTGTGCACCCTCCACCTCACAGTTCACAACTCCTTATCTGAATGCCCATGTCCTCATCACTGAATTGAAAACAACTCCCTTCCTCCTGGCCTGGGGTCCTTCCTCATGGTCTGGGGTCCCTGAAGCCCTGACACGCAGCCTCTTTCTCTCTGATTTCACCTCCTCTGTCCCCCAACTGGACACAGCACTGTGCCTTCAGGACCCACTGAACCCATCTCCTCACAGAGACCCCGGTGTCTGGCTCTCATGGGCCCAGCCCCAAGGCAAGGTAGGCCACTGTCCTCACAGCAGGGGAGGACGAGCAAGGACTGACAGCTGGCATTCTGAGGAGTGAGCTCTCTGAATGGAGAAGGAGGCAAGCCTGCAGGCCCAGTGTGCCCCTGCATGATGGGCCACAACAGAAAGCTCATATATGATATGGCTTTAAGCAGAAAACCAGGGTGGCAGGACCACAAAGGAAGGGTCTTGGGGAAGGCCCCGAGCTGGGCAGGGACTTTGGAGTTTCTTTGTTGGGGGAGCTGGCTTGTGGGAGGCTGCTTTGTGGTGGGAACGGAGCATGGAGGTTGGGCTCAAAACCATCTTTTACAAGCCAGCCTCCTCCCCACTGCCAGATTGGGAATTTGGGAGAAAGCGGCCACAGAAGGCATCTGGGGTCTCAGGAGATGAAGCCGTGGACAATTGCACTGGTCCTCCAGGCTCTTCCCCCAGCTCATCCTTCCAACCATCTTAGTTACTATGGTAGCAAGAATTTGTCATGTTCTCTTGCTTGTTGAGGGTTTTTTTTTCTTTTTTTTCTTTTTGATTTCTAAATAAAGTCTCAATCTCACCATGAGCTCCTGTCCACATGGATTTGCTTCTGGCCAAGGGCTGCTCAGGACCTGGAAGGTCTGTGCAGGGTCAGCACGGTGGCCGCAGAGCCCCGGACTGGGGGAGCCTGTGTCTCAGCCCCTCCCCACTCACACTGAAAGGTCCTCTCCTCGACCCAGAAGCAGGGGAAGGGAGAGGTGGGGTCAGGAACATAGGCCCCTCTCTCCCACACTGGAGTTCAGACTTCACACATCACCCTCCCCTGGAGGACATGTCTGTCCTGGCTTCTGCCTGCCTGGCCCCTGCGTCCATCCGTTCCATGGGTCAGTCATGAACCCAGAGTGCACAGCTGGCCCCTCAGCCTGCCTTTCCTTTAATGGAGCCCCCGTGCGTCCTGACCCAACACCCGTGGAAGCTGGAAGAGCTCTTATTCTTCCTCCCACGTGGGTGGTCAGCACTGTGGGGGCTTCCTTTCTGCCCCGGGTCTTCTTGGCTCCAAGCTCACCACTCCAGGACTTGCCCCTCTGTACCCCCACAACACAGATGTTAGCACTGTGGGCCCCCTCTGGCCACTCCCCTCCACCGTTATCCATCACTGGCCCTCTCCACCCAGACAGGCTGGAGCAGAGACCCCTGGTGGGCACATCATTCCTCCAGTGAAGTGAATAAGGAAAAGGGAGAAAGCTCAACCTCTCCTGCTCAAAACACCAGGCGGCTCCCTCTACGGGTCCCAAGGTGGATGCTCACATCCTGGAGGCCATCCCAGCACCTCTGGCCCCCAGGCCAGCTCACAACAGCCCAGTTCTGAGTGGACCCTGGCTGACCCCACACACCTGCAAATGAGCGAGGGGTCCTGAATTCTGAGCTCCACTCCTGCAAGAAACACAGCAGGCCACTGTCTATTGCAATTACTACATGCTCATTAGTTTTAACTTCAGGTATTTAGCAGAAGCTTTCACACTCAATAGACATATATTTGAGAAATCAGCTTGCTTTGGACACAATATCTTTGCTAGGCAGAATTCTAAGGTGAACTCCAAGATTCCTGCCCCAGAGTACACCCTCTGAATAAGCTCCTCCCCACCAGTGTGTGTGGGAAGCCGGGGCTGTGAATATGATGAGAAACCACTCCAGTGATTAGCTACTAATCCATTTACTTTGAGTTAATCAAAAGGGATTGTCTAGGTAAGCCTGGCCTAATCAGGTGAGCCCTTTGAAAGAAGGTGAGTGTCAGAGAGATGTGGTCTTGCTGTCCTGTTTTGTTTTTCTCTAAATGCTTTTTATTTTTGCTTTTACATTTAGGACAATGATCACTTCAAATCAATGGCGTGAGGTAGAAATGAAGATTCCCTTTTCCATGGGGATTGACAAAGGCAATTTACTGAGGCACCCTTCCTTTGTCTGGTGAATCTTTGGCATATGTGTAGGTCTGTTTCAGGCCTTCACGTTATGTTCCATTGATTTATTTATCTAACTTCATGCTAATACCATGATGTCTACATTGCTTTGGCTTTCCAGAGAGTCTTGGAGTTTGGTGGTTGGTCTTCCAATGAGTTATTTCTCCGAGTGGTTGTCTTGTCTCTTCTGTGTCACTTGACTTTCCTTATTCACTTTAAAATCACCTTAGGTGTTTCTACAAAAGAAATATGATGGAGTTTTAAATGAAATTATATGAATCTGTAGCTCAATGTGGGAGGAACTGACATGTTGATACTGTGTCTTCCAATCCATGAAGATGGTACATCTCCACGTTTATTTAGACCCTCTTAGTTTCTCTCAGCAATATTTATTTTTCTTTAATGTAGATTTCTTGCACATATGTCAGTAGATATTTAATTTTCAATTCTATTGTAGATAGTACTTTTTAAAGTAACTGTTTAATTGTTTGTTACAAGTATATGGACATAATATTTAGTTTTTATATTGGCCTTGATAAATTCACTAATTAAATCTAATGACTTGCTTGTAGATTTCCTTGAATTTTCTTCACACATAATCATGTCATCTACAAAGATATTACTTCTTTCTCTCTTTCTATTTTTTTATCTCTTTTCATTTTTCTCAACACAGCACTGCCAAAGACCTCAAGTACAATGTTGAATGTGAGTGGCTACAGTGAAACATTGTTGGCTCATTCCTGATTTTAGGAATGAATGCACTCACTTTAATAGAAAACAGCCCTGTGAGGCTGGGAGGTCAACTTGCAGTTGTAATTCAGCCACACACAGAATGAGACTCTGGGTTTGGGTTTCACTCTCAGCCCTGCAGCTACAGGAGGGAAGGGTTTCTTTCAGGGCAGACTGAGAAGCTTTCAGGTTATTCGTGTAGTGATTGAGTTGCGAATTCTAGTCCCTGAGCTCATCCTTTCCTTTCCCCACTTTGTCCATCAACATTAGGTGAAACCAATAAATCTCAATATACTCATTATTTGGACAATAATGCTCAAAAATATAGTATACACAGTCCCCCAGAACCTCGACTCTTACGAGTATTGGATTAGGAGCATCCCACGGTGATATTCTGCACTTCTCTGTTGCCACTTCATGCATGGACAAGGACTCCCTCCTCGACCAAACTTCAGTCAGGCTCCTGAGAGCCCTCTTCCCAATGAGGCCTTGGCCTGAGTCTGCTCCCCTTCCCAGCTCAGTTTTAGCACAGAATCCTGTAAAGATAATTTAACAAGAATTCCCCCTCCATTATCAAATTCTGCCCCACCCCTCGCTCTTGATATCTGAGGACCTCTCCCTGCCTTATGAAGCATCCTGTTGAGTCAGTTTAGCAAGAATCCCCCCACCTTTGCTACCTCATCAACTTCCTCTTGCTAGTTTTCCATCCACTGATCTCCTCACCATGCCTGCTGGTTCAAGTCTCCAGCTGTCTTTGCTGTAGTCAGAGTTGATTCAATTTCTTTCCTCCACTGCAACCACGTTTAATACATTCATTCTTGCCATGTTTAAACAAATGTGTAGTATAATATTTTACTCAGCACCACAGACTATTAGTGCTCTCCTCACTATTGGAAATAGAATCATTCATGGTTTAAACCTAATCAGTTTAGAGAACCAAATTCCAGAAACTTTAGAAAAAATTCAGAAAACTCAGTCTTAAGATTTTGTTTCTCTAGAACCAATCTCTGTCCCCAAGTCTGTGTTGGAGTTCTCCAGAAAAAGAGAGCTAATGGTCCAGATGGAGAGAGATGGATGATAGATGATAGATGGATAGATAGGTGGATAGATAGGTGGATAGATAGATAGATGATAGATAGACAGACAGACAGACAGACAGACAGACAGACAGACAGATAGAGATATTAAGGAAACTGGCTTACACAATTCCAGAGGCTTGCAAGTCTGAAATTTGTAGGGTAGGCTGGCAGGCTAGAAACTCTGGCAGAGTTTCCATGTTGCCATCTGGGGTTACAGTTCCTTCTTCATCAGGAAACAGTCTTGATTCTTAAGTGTTCAACTGATTAGACAAGGCCCACCGGCATTGTGGAGGGTCAACTGCTTTACTCAAAGTCTACTAATTTAAATGTTAATCACACCAAAAAATACCTTCATGGTAACACCTTGACTGCTGTTTGACCAAATAATTGAGCACTGTAACCTAGCTGAATAGACACAGGAAGTTAACCATCACAGGCGGAGAGCTTCAGTACTTTGACATTAATTATAATGCTTGCAATAGGTTTTATTTGTAGATGCCCCTTACAGAATTAACGACATTTTTTTCTATTCTAGTTTACTATGAGTTATCATAAATTGATTTTGAATTTTATTGACATTTTTTCCTGAAATATGATAGCTCCCCCCCTTTATTCTGATAAGGTGGTAGATTTCATCCATTGATTTTTTTCCTTAATCTTAAACCAATTTTATATTTTTTGGGTAAATTCCACTTGGCCAAGACATATTACCCCTTTTTACATATCTCTGGTTGTGATTTGCTAATGTAGATTGTAGAATTTTTGTTGCTATGTTTTTCAGTCAATTTTAGTTTTGTTTACTATTATAATTTATTGTTTAGCTGTTTAGTACTATTTTTTACTACGCACTATATCATAAGAATTTCCTCATAAACTTTGAGAGGCCAAACCAGAACATTCAGACAGCCTTCTCACGTGCAAGCAACAGAAAGCAAGTCCAGTCCAGCCATTTGAGCAAAACGAAAAAGAAAAAGGAAAAGAAATATATTCCTCTTGCATAGCTTGCAGCCCTTCTGGAAGGACTGAGAAACCAGGCGTGGTGGCCACAAACTCAGGGCTGCTGGACAGGATCAGAACCCCTGAGACAGACAGAACCCCTGAGACAGAACCACAGAAAGAGACAGAACCCCTGTGCCGCCGGACTCATCCCGGAGCTTGCCTTCCTGTGCCGGTACCATGGATGCTGGGTTTGCAGAGTAGCTGTTCTTTAGCCATTTGCTGCTGCTGCTTTCAGCAAAGCCAACCTCCCAGGGTCCTTTCCAGCCCCTGGTTGCTCAGCTCTACTGGGAGCATTGACTGGCAGGACCTGGGCCATGGCCCATTCTCCCTCTGCAAGGAGGGCTGGAAAACCGGGGCTCTGACCTCTACATAAGAGAGTTCCTCCCAAGACTTACGCAAAGAAGCCAGAGTCCCCTAACCCATTTAGGGTTACAGATTCTAGGGTGGGGGCCAAATTTTAAAAAATATATGTATGCATACCCATTCATATACATGCACATATACATATACATGTAGAGGTGTACCCAGTAGATCAGAAATACTGATCAAATGGCTACATCACAGTTTATATCAACTTTCCATATTTTTGGACATTTAGATTATTTCAGTTGTTGAGCTGTTCATAGAGCTTTGGATAAAAGTTTTATTTTACTTAGAATTATAACCTTAATATTTTTAATTAGAATGCCAGTACCAAGGCAAAATGAATAAATATTTTAGAAATTCACTCCCACCCTCCCCACAAGCGGCACAGAAAGAGCAGTCTAGAATTGACAGAAAGAGCTCTCTAGAATTGACAGAAAGAGCTCTCTAGAATGGACAGAAAGAGTTGTCTAGAATGGACAGAAAGAGCAGTCTAGAATGGACAGAAAGAGCAGTCTAGAATGGACAGAAAGAGCAGTCTAGAATGGACAGAAAGAGCAGTCTGTCTAGAATGGACAGAAAGAGCAGTCTGTCTAGAATGGACAGAAAGAGCAGTCTGTCTAGAATGGACAGAAAGAGCAGCCAAGAATGGACAGAAAGAGCAGTCTAGAATGGACAGAAAGAGCAGTCTGTCTAGAATGGACAGAAAGAGCAGTCAAGAATGGACAGAAAGAGCAGTCTAGAATGGACAGAAAGAGCTATCTAGAATTGACAGAAAGAGCTATCTAGAACTGACAGAAATAACTGTCTAGAATGAACAGAAAGAGTTGTCTAGAATTGACAGAAAGGGCTATCTAGAATTGACAGAAATAACTGTCTAGAATTGACAGAAGGAGCTGTCTAGAATTGGAGGTATCCAAGCATATGAGCATTCCTGCACTCACAGGTCTGGAGACAAGCCAGGAGGCCACCGCAAACACTCCTGTGCTTGGCTGTCTTTGTTTACCATCCGCCTGGCTGTCCCTTGTGGTTCCACGTGCTGCCTTTGCGCCTTCATGCTGTGAGTGCTCTGGCCGCAGCCGCCATTGGTGTGTGTGGTTCTCAACCCTGGTGATTGTCAACTTTTTACCAGGTTTGCCATGCATGAAACTTTAGCTTTTTTTCTTTTTCTGCCTTCTAGGACTGGTTATCTGCATGTTATGTATACACCGAGTTTTACATTTTTGTGCATTCTGACCACATTTTTACTTACTATTTCCTTGATCATGTGTAATCGTAGTGGCAGGGACAAAACAGATAATTTTAATGTCATGTGGAGATGTTCAGCAATTCTAGGTGAGGAAGCTCAGCTCAAGGATGTCTTCCTGCAGGCAGGGATGTTGCCGCCAAGTCTAGAGGGTTGAGCGTGAGGGAGAAAGGCTTCCAGAGGAGAGCTGAGCAGTGCAGGTGGAGGGCAGCAGCTATAGCTACAGTGCAGAAGCCAGGAGCCTGCCGTGTACCGGCTGTCTGCGACCAGCATGGCACTGGCGAGAGATGCATCCAGTCGGAGCAGGGCAGGTCTCCCAGGGAGAATGTAACACATACTTGGATGTCAGAGAGTCACCCAGGCCAGACTGCAGGTAAGGAGACCCTCTGGAAGCTGAGCACAGGGGAAGTCCCTGGGAATTACAAATGTTAGGAATGAGGGGTGCATTTGAGAAGTACTTGGGAAGTAAAATTAGCAGCACTTGGGGACAGAGGAAGTTGGCCTGATGCCCAGGCTTCTGGTGGGATCATCACAGAGACAGGGGTTTTAGGGTTTTATCCACCAAAGTGGCACTACAAGGGGACAGGCTTAGGGGAACCTATTTCCATACAAGATGGATTTAAAGGGCAGAGGAACGTAGACGTGACGTGAAGGTAGCATTGTGATAGAGACCAGGGAAGTCCTCAGGGGTGGGCAGGGGGCACGGGTCTGATGGATGGAGCTTTCCACCTGCCCGGGCTCCAGACACTGGTGGCTTGGGCCAGTGTCAGTAGTCCAGTTGGAGAGAAATTAGTGCCTTTCGGAGACATCCAGGATGTGAAATAGACAAGACTTACAGATATTTGGGATATCAGGGGACAGGAATAAAGGTGACCCGAGTTGGAAGCACTGCCAAGTTGCTGGGCTGAGATACGGAGGAGGAGGACAGCCACAGACCTACCCCTGTGTCCTCCCTCACCTCACAGCAGGCAGGGAGCCACCTCAGGGAGGGTTTTGCAGCTGGGGGCGGGTCCTGAGCTTCGCCAAGACTGTCATGGAGGGACCATCCACCCCTCAGCCCTGACCCCCTAGGGCTGACCAGAGGCCCATTTCTGCTGCAGACACCATCCAGGCCTCTGACGCCTCCTGAGCTCATTCCCGGAGGCACTCAGGTACCTGCTGAAACCACCACTCTGCAAGTCCCCACCTGTCCTCTGCATTTGCTGTCTGGGATTCCAAAGGAAATGCCACCGGCCTCCTAGGACAGCTCTCAAGCTGTCCCACCTGTCCTCTGCATTTGCTGTCTGGGATTCCAAAGGAAATGCCGCCGGCCTCCTAGGACAGCTCTCAAGCTGCCGAGTGGCTTCCTATTGATTGCAAAGCACGCCCATGCTCCTCCATCGCCACAGAGTTGCACTTCTTCTTCCCCGAGGTATTTCTTCAAACAATGTTTTCAAGAGGGCGGAAGGACCTGGAGCAGGCGTGGGAAGCCCTCAGCTTTACTCAGGGAGAGGCTGCCCCCTCCCTTACAGCCCTTGCAGAGTGGACCAGCACTGCGATGAACAATGCCTGGCCCATCCCTGCCCCAGACGCCCCCAGCCGGGCTGTGTTTGCTGCAGTGGGGACTTTGAGGGTGGGGTGCTTGTGTCAAGAAAACAATTCAATATAATTTAAGATGTAACAGAGACACAAATAACATTTCTTTCTCTGTCAAGACTTCATCTAGGTACTACTTTTTAATTAAGTTGAGGAATTGAAGAAGAACCTGAGAGAAAATTCTGAAATACAATAAAATTGAACTAACATCAAACTACCTTGGAGGCCGGGGAAGTTAATTACATCATCCTAGAGCTGTGCAGTCTGCAGAGACTCAGAGCTAACGTCTGTTTTTCCTTCTGGAGCAGATCTCAGTCAGCAAATTCAGCTGGCAATTCTAGTGCAGGATAATAGTTCCTTTTTTTATTGACCAAATTGGGCAAATTAAACAAAAAATGTATTGAGTCACTGCTTTCTGCAGACATTGTGCTTGGTGCTGGGACTGAGATGAATTGAATGTGGCCTCTGTCTTCAGGGATCCTGAGTCCCTGTGGGTGGGACATGAAAGCTGAGGGCCACTGTCAGGGGTGGATCGACACATGTCCAGAGTGAGGGGCCCCAAGGGAGAGAAACTCACTCACCCTGGGCAAGGGCATCCAGGGGGACTTCCTGGGGGAGGCGGCTGGGCAACTGAGTGAGGAAATCGGACACCCCAGGAGGTGCCCAGATGGGAAGGATGGCCACAGCACCATTACGCACCCAGCACACCTGTCTGCACATTCTCTTCTTACCAGATGGCTATTGATTGGTGTCGGAATGGGGAGACACAGGCTAGTGTGAGGGCTGCAGGGTGCAGCTTCGGGGTGTGGCAGCCTCTGTGGGCTGAGCCCTGCGTGGAGGGTGGAGGTCCCTGTGACAGGACTCCCCAGTGTTGGGGCTGTCACCACTCCCACCCCAACCTCGATGTCTCCACTGTGAGGGGGAAGCAGTTGGAGAGAAATGCAAAGCCTCAGGGCCAGCACGGCCTCTGTTTGTAGGACCAGGCTGCTGTGCAGCCTCCTGCAGGCCTGTGCTCCCCAGATGCAGTGTCTCCTGGGCCCTGTCCTGAGAAGCCCCAAATCCCACTGCCCATGGTGAGGCTCAGAATTCTGCATGCTCTACATCAATTCTGAGAAATCTTGCCAGAGACTCCTTCCCTGGCAGACCCCTCTAGGGATTCTAGGAAAACCAATTGATGCCCCTTAGACATTCAAGCAGCAAATGCTCATTGAAAATCTGCCATGTGTCCGGCACAAGTGCGCACATGCACACACACACACACACAGATGCAATGTTGTGTCTGAATTGTAGGTGTGAAAGTTTGCATATCCACCTGTCTAACCCTTTATCATTCATCCATCTATCATCTTTTTATCATCTATATTTATCTCTCATCTATCTGTTACTCATTGATCTCTGTATCTATCTGTCTATTATCTGTGGATCCATCTACCTCTGTCTTTATGTCAGTCTGTATCTGACTGTGTATCTGTCTATCTGGTGTGTGCAGCTTAATCTGCTATAACTGAAAATGAGAGCGGCCAGAGCTGGTGTGACAAGCGGAGGTCCCCTGAGCTTTCTAGGTTTTAGTTTCTCACTCCACTCTCGATCCCCTAACCATGCTCACCTTCTTTCCTCTGCCCCCTTACCTTTATGATCACATGATACAGGACAAGACTGCTGAGCTGTAGAGGCAGGGCCTCAGGTACACAACAGAGCAACCAGAAAGCAGGAGCTCCATAAATCTCCCTTGGAGGGATGGATGAATAGATGAATGGATGGATGGATGAAAAGATGAATGGGTAGGTGGATGACAGACAGGTGTGTGTGTGGATAATGAAAGGACGGGTGAAAAGATGGATGGGTGGGTGGATAGAGGACAAATGATGGATGGATGGATGGATGGATGGATGGATGGATGGGTATAGGGATGGAGGGATGGATGGGTAGGTGAAGGGATGAATGGATAGATGGATTGGTGGATAGGTGAATGATGGATGGATGAAGGGATGGAGGGACAGGTGGGTGGGCAAATAGGTGATGGGATGAATGGATGAGGATGGATTCATGGATGTACTGATAAATGGATTGATGGATGGGTAGATGATGGATGAATGGATAGGTGGATGAATAGATGGATGGAGGGATGGGTGGATGGATGGATGGAGGGATGGGTGAAAGGGTGGATGATGAGTTGATGGATGATGGAGAGATGGATTGATGGATGGGTGGATGGATGGATTGATTGATCAGTGAATGATGGATGGATGAGTGGAAGATAGATGTACAGAGTGGGGATGATGAATTAATGGTTGACTGGATGATGGATGGATGGATGGACGGGTGTATGATGAATGGAGTGATAGGTGGGTGGATTATGCATGGCTGGCTGGATGTATTGATGGACGGGTAGATGATGGATGGATTGATGGATGGGTAGATGATGGATGGATGAATGGATGGGTGGATGATGGATGAATGGGTGGATGGATGGGTTGATGGATGGGTGGATAATAGATGAGTTGATGGATAGGTGGACAATGGATGGGAACAGGTATTATGGAGTTTGCCATTGTTGCCCCCCTTTGTTGAGAGGGTTTGAGTGAGAACCAACAGAGCTGCCTGTGCTCTGTGCCCACCAGAATTTTGTCCTGGCTTCCTCAAGGGGCCCCTGCTCCTCCTTGTCCTGAAGAATCTGAGCTGCTTGAATTAGACACTGAGAAAGACACACCAGCATTTTCAGTGTAAAGATTTGGACAGTAGGAAGAAAACAAGTGAGTTACAGTTGCCTTTAAAATAAAATTTACTCTGGGAAACAATTTGCTAAAATGACCTCAACATAAACATATTTTTTCTCCAGAAATAAAGCTTAGAATCAAAGGCCCTCAGAGCAATTGGAATAATTGCTTCAATCTTTTCATTTTACAGATGAGAGACGGGCCCAGCAAGGCCAGGAGTGAGCTGAGCATGGTGGCCATTGGCCATTGGTGTGTGTCCGGGGCTCACATGCCTCCCACACATGCCTGAGCCCTCAGCATCTCACCACTGCTGTGAGGAGGACTGGCCATCCACCCCAGAGGACGTGCTGGCTCAAATGCATCACCATTGATCCCAGTGTGGAGACCCACAGTGGAGGCCCACGGAGGCCTGGCCAGTCCCCTTGGCAACAGAGGAAGTGATGAGAGCCAACGAGGGCACCCCATGAACCTCTGTTAGAGGAGGGGTATTCCCGAGGCTGATGTTCCTCCTTCAGAGTGATGCCTGCAAAGGCCACCCTCTTTCTGACACCCACTGCACTGCCTGTGCAAGAGAGAAGAGCTGCTCTGGCCAGAGCAGGAGAGCAGGTGCACAACCAAGCGTGTGGCCTGCCCCTTCCTCTCTCCCTCTGGGCTCAGCCACCACAGGGCCCCCACAGCTTTACCGGGGACCGGCTCTTCACCACCACGTGGGACTGCAGGCCCCAGGCTGTCTCAGTCCTGGGGAGCCTGCTGAGGGCTGGGACTCACTCTTCCCTGGGCTGCTTGTCAAACACACCCAAGCCTTTTCTTCCAGCCCAGCCTCTCTCAGTAACCAAGTCAACGGCTTGTCCCCTAATCATCTTCTGAACTGAAGGAGGCCACAGGTTAGAAGGGGGCTGGCAGTGGGGGCCATGGGGTGGCTGTCAGGGCTGCACAAATGTGCTGTGTCTAAACACAAGCGAAGGATGCAGCTCCCTCTTGGACCTGGGTGCCACAGTAGCTCCCGCTTTCGGCCACAGCTGCAGAGATACTCTGTCTCTACTCCCTCTGCTGTCTCTAGAGGGGACCATGCAGGCATCCTCTTCTGTCCTTCACCCTCAAACTCAGCAGGTTTCCATCCTCCCAACAGGCCTCCCTCCTGTGGCTTCTGTGAGGTGCCCCCGCTCTCCTCTCCTTCACCTCAGGCTTCAGGGCCAGTCCCCACCTCTTCCCAAGGACCCTCTTGGCAGGGACCCTCCTCTGCTCTCCTGCCCACTCCTCTGGAGCATACCCCAGAAACCCTGGCAGCTGGCACGGGCTGACTGTCCACTGCCCACGTACAGCCCACATGCCCCCCTGGATTCTGGGACGGTCTACCAGGCCGTCAACTCAACACTTCCTCTTGGCTTCCTTTAAGCCTCGCACATCTCACTCTGTAATCCCAGCCTCCTACGGATCCAGGACAAACTGGAAACACATGCAAGACCCAGGAAGTCCATGTCCATGTCTTGGTTTTAAAATGTGATTAACAGTCACTGGCAAGAGAAGACGGAATGCATGCGTGGCGGTTGAGGACCCGCATGAAGCACTGGACTGAAGCACTGGACTGTGACTGCAGTTTTTCCCTCAGCTCGGGGTGCACTGGGCTCCCCTCCTTTTGTCACCCCTGCGTGGCCACCCCCATGAGCCACAGCTGGGCCCATGTCACTCCTAGACACACAGCCTGCTCCCTAAACCCTGCCCAGCGTCTCGTCCCAGGGAGTCTGAGCAGCCATAGGCAGCCGTGATGTTTCCTCCTGGACGGTGACATTACACTTCGTTTATCTGTAGCTTCTTTCCATTTATCTATGTTTCTAAGTCAGTTTATTTCCATTTATCTATAGTTTCTAAGTCAGCTTATTTCCATTTATCTACATTCCCTAAGTCAGTTTCCACAATGAGGTTGTAACGTTTAGCAATAATTTTAAGTCACTTTGCATTTTTCTAAGGCCAAAACTCAGTGAAAAAGGAAAGAGGCCACCCCATTTGCATTTCTTGGATAGAGAAGAAGCCACAAGACAAATAAAGGCACCCCAAGAACCTCAGTGACCGGGGGTGTGGGGCCTGGAGTTTCTGTTCAGGAAAATGCAAATGCTAAAAACAAAGCAAAATAAAAACAAAACAAAACAAAACAAAAAACAGACGAGCATTTTAACACCCTTTTAAAATTTCAGAATTTTAGGTGAAAAGTAGTAAACAGGCACGAACATATAACTGCATGATTATAAGAAGCACGGTTTCCGAAGAAATTTTAACAGTCACAAAACTTCATGCATGCACCAAAATATACAGCAGCTGAATGAATAAAGCCAAGAGGATCACAAATACAAGATCTGGATCAAAGGAGCGTCAGTGAGGAATTCCGTCTGTTTCGGAATCAAATATATGTCTGAGATAAAAACTAAAACAGACAAAAGAATTGAATTGTGAAATAAATACACTCAATTCAGCAAATAACACAGATTGAACCTTAATCAGAGGCTATGTAGTTGTTTTATTTCATGTTTGGGGATTGTCTTCAAAAGCGATCATGTATTTGACGACAAATGCCAATAAGTATAAAACTCGGTTGTGATTTTTACAGGCCTTTTTCTCCAATTCTAACCCAATACAATTAAAAATAGATAATAAAATGGTGAGCAAAACTGTAAGCCCACAGAAAAGAAGAATTGATTTGTGGACATCACTTGGCCCAGAACCCAAGACATGCCAGAAGTTTCAAATTCACCACAAAGTGAGGAAGCGAAGCGCTTACTCGCCCGACAGCTCAGAGGAGAACGTCACAGGTGCTGGAAGAAGATGGGGTGTCTCCCTGGTTAAAGTGGAAAGCCATACACTTAGGTATTTAATAATAAAGAAAGGCAGTAAAACACCAAATAAAAGACAAAAGGGAGATTCAGAAGATGAAAGTTAATTAATTTCAAGACAAAAACAGTCTTAGAAAACATACATAAACCCAGTAATTGTTTCTTTGAATAGATGCATGAATACAGGAATCCTGCTGAACCTGATGAAGGACAAAAAGAAAAAGAAAATCAGGTGTGCAGACCAGAATGTAACTAAAATGACAGACACACACAATTAAAAGATGAAGCCAGAGTTTCATGCAATCTGCAACTGGCCTGTCCCTGACGGTGTTTCTCATAATTACTGTCACCCTAAGAAGTGTTTTAGGCTTTTTTTCCTAATCGTGACCCCCTTTACTAATTAAGTTTTGAAACCACAGATACGCAGTATCTGATTCATGCATGAGGGTCTCTGCAGTGCCCCAGGCCCCTGTGATGTCTACGATCTGTTGCTCCGGCTTGAAATGCATGATGTAAGTGAAGGCCCACATATTATATGGCGAAGTATCTTACAGGGGTAAATCAAGCTCACTAACCATGAAAAGACATTTGTATCCTCACACCTCAACCAGAGCCCCCTTCCTCACAACCCAGAGGAACAGGGTCAAAGCTGGATTGTTGGGGCTCTCAGTGCCCTGTGCCAAGTGTGTTTAGGGGACCCTGGAGCAGCCTCTCTTCCCTGGCAATGGCCGCCCTCTGATCTTGCAGTGTTTTTTTTTTTTTTTTTTTTTTTTTTTTTTTTTTTGAGATGGAGTCTGGCTCTGTCTCCCAGGCTGGAGTGCAGTGGCGCAATCTCGGCTCACTGCAAGCTCCGCCTCCCAGGTTCACGCCATTCTCCTGCCTCAGCCTCCGGAGTAGCTGGGACTACAGGCGCCTGCCACCGCGCCTGGCTAATTTTTTATATTTTTAGTAGAGACAGGGTTTCACTGTGGTCTTGATCTCCTGACTTCGTGATCTGCCCGCCTCGGCCTCCCAAAGTGCTGGGATTACAGGCGTGAGCCACCACGCCCGGCCAGATCTTGCAGTGTTAATGCCCAATGGGTTCACCTTGCCCGCTGCCTACACCCAGGAATAAACAAAAGCAGTTTAAAAGTTAAAAGGAGGCCAGGCGTGTAATCCCAGCACTTTGAGAGGCCGAGATGGGCTGGTATTGAGACCATCCTGGCCAACATGGTGAAACCTCGTCTCTACTAAAAATACAAAACTTAGCTGTGTGTGGTGGCAGGCACCTGTAATCCCAGCTACTGGGGAGGATGAGGCAGCAGAATCAGTTAAACCAGGGAGTCAGAGGTTGCAGTAGCTGAGATTGCACCACGGCACTCCAGCCTGGGGGAGAGAGCAAGACTCCGTCTCAAAAGAAAAAATTAAAGGGAAAATGAAGTCAGTTAGGTCTAATCTATTTCACTAACTTAATTTTCTCAGTTAGTTTTTGCGAAGGTGTTTTCAGCATCTTTCCCAGGCTGTGCACACAGCATCTCAGTCCAGCTTGGAGAGAGGGGACCCACGAGACCATGGAGGCCACAGAAGCAGGACACTTGCTGGAAGACCCCTGGGGCCCTGGAGAGCAGGCTGGAGGGAAGGAGGAGCTACAGCCACCCGGGTCACATTCCTTGACCTGAGACCCCTTTGCCTCACACAGGAGGCCGGAGGAGGGCAGAGCCTGTGAATTGAGGCACTGTGTTACGAGAACGGCATGTTTATGGAAATAAAATTTGGACCACGGAGGAAGCACCTGCCCAGCCAACTGTAAATCACCAGCATCAGCCCAAGGGGAAGCAGGGGGATGAGAAAGTTGGTCTGAGAACATCACTTTCAATAAGGCATCATGACAAACGGTTTCACAGATGAGTTACACTCGACTTTAGAGGCAAGGACATTACAGTGCCGGTGAACAAACACTGTGTCACAGGAAAAGGTAAACGGTGCCTGATATCACTTTTGGAAGCAAGCCTAACTGGAATACCTGTACCTTAAACATTGTACAAAGGAGTAAATTACATTCCAGCCCCAATGTTGACATGAATGTCAGGAATTCTATGTATCAGGATGGCAAATAGAATATGGAAGTATAACAGAAGAATAGAACAATTGAACAACGTAGTATTTTTTCCAGAAACATAAATGCAATTTAATATCAGGATATTCAACAATCTAATTCATTCCATGGATAAATCAGAGGAAAAATAAAATGATATGAACAGATCCCCAAAAGACATTTTGTTAATTCAGAAAGCAGTCTAATACACACTATACAATATAAGAATACAAAGAGCTGGCTCACGCCTGTAATCCCAGTACTTTGGGAGGCTGAGGTGGGAGGATCATCTGAGATCAGGAGTTCGAGACCAGCCTGGCCAACATGGTGAAACCCCATCTATACTAAAAATACAAAAATTAGCCAGGTGTGGTGGCAGGCACCTGTAGTCCCAGCTATTCGGGAGGCTGAGGCAGGAGAATCCCTTGAGCCCAGGAGGTGGAGGTTGCAGTGAACTGAGGTGGCACCATTGCATTTCAGCCTGGGTAACAGAGCGAGACTCCATCAAAAAAAAAAAAAAAAAAAAAGAAAGAAAGTCCAGGAAAAGAATGGAAAAGAGGAAAGGAAAACAGTTGGAACAAACAAAAACAAAAAAGAAATAATAAGATGGTGGACCTAAAACTAAACACATCAATAGTTATGTTAAATGCAAATGGCTTAAACACACCAATTAAATGATGGACAGTGTCAGAATGGATAAAGAAGCTTGGCCCAGCTAGTCATCATCTATAAGAAACTCACTTTAAATCAAAAGACAGCTAGAGTGGTTATATCAACATCAAACAAGGGAGGCCTCAGCGTAAACAGCCGTTCTGGGCATGAAGAGGGACATTGCACAGTGATAAGGGGGTTAGTTCACAAAGAAGAGATAACGATGCTCAGTGAGTATGTGCCTGATAACATTGCTTCAAAATAAACAGAACTAAAAGGGGAAACAGACAAATTCACAGATAGAATTGGACACATCAACATTTCCCTCCAGAGAATGGTAGAGCCAGGAGACAGAACGTTGGAAAGACCAAAAGAGGCCCGATAACACCATTGGCTAAGTGGCCCTAACCAGCACTTACGGGATGTGCCGCCCAGCAAGAGCAAACACACGTGCTTTTCAGGTGCACCTGGTGCATTCCTGAGAGGCCATATCCTGGATTATAAAACAAACCTTAACAAACTTTAAAAAACAGAATTCATAAAAAGTGTGACTTTATACCGGCTGTAATGTAATTAAACTGACAATAACAGAAAGTTGACAGGAAAACATCCAAACATTTGGAAATTAAGGAACCCACCTTTCAGGAATCCATGAGTCACAGACACAGCCTCAATGGGAATTAACATATATTCTGACCTGGCTGGGTGCAGTGGCTCACACACATAATCCCAGCACTTTGGGAGGCCGAGGCGGGAGGATTACTTGAGGTCTGGAGTTCGAGACCAGCCTGGCCAACATAGTGAAACCCCATCTCTGCTAAAAATACAAAAAAAATACTAGCCAGGCATGGTGGTGGGCACCTGTAATCCCAGCCACTCAGGAGGCTGAGGCAGGAGAGTCGTTTGAGCCTGGGAGGTGGAGGTTGCTGAGAGGTGAAATTGCGCCACTGCACTCCAGCCTGGGTGACAGAGCAAGACTCCATCTCAAAACAAAACAAAACAAAAAACAAAACAAAACAAAATTCTGACCTAAAAAAAATGAAAATTTGTGATATCCAAATGTATAGAACATAGCTAAAGTGGTGCCGGGAAGGAATATAGAGTGTGTTTTCTCTATATAAGTGTTCTTCACTCACGGTAGGAAGGAAAAGTGTCTAAAATCAATGACACAAGCTTTAACTTTAAGAAATGAGAAACAGATGAGAGAAAACAAGCCAAAATCAAGTGGAAGGAAAATAACAAGAATAAGAGTAAGTTATGTTTCTATATACCAGCAATGAACAACTGAAGTCTGAAATTAATGAAACAATGCCATTTACAATAGCTCAAAAGGAGATTCTTAGGAATCAATCTGATGAAACGTACAGAATCTTTGTGGTAAGAATTACAAAATACTGATAAAAATAATCAAAGAAGACCTCATAAATGAAGAGATATACTCTGTTAATAAGTTGAAAAATTCAGTATAAGAAAATGTCAGTTTCCCCTTAACTTATCCACAGATATAAATTAAGTCGTTAAAATTCCAGCACAATTTTTTTTGTAGACATAGGGAAGCTGGTTCTAAAATTTACATAGGAAAAAAAAAAACCCAAGTAGAATAGGCTAAACAATTTTGAACAAAAAAATGAATTAGGAGGAATGATATGACCTTATTATTAAGACTTGCTTTGGGCTTCAGTCATGAAGATTGTGTCATATTGGTGAAGAGATAAACATGTAGATCAATGGAACAGAATAGAGAGCCCAGAAATAGATCAACAGAGATGTGGCCAATCGATAACAATGGCACAAAGGCATTCGATGGAAAATAATAGTCTTTCAACAAAAGATGTTGGGACAATTGGATGTTCATTTACCAAAAAGTAAACTTTGATTTAGGCTTCACACCTTCTGCATAAGTTAACCCCAAACACACCGTAGATCTAAATGTGAAAAGTAAAACTAACATTTTTAAAATAAAATATGGGAGAAAAGTTTTGTGACCAGGTTAAACAAAAAGTACTTAGACTCGGCACCAAAAGCGTGATTCCTAAAAGTCAATAAATAAACAATGGAGGCCAGGTGTTGTGGCTCATGCCTGTAATCCCAGGACTTTGGGAGGCTGAGGTGGGCAGATCACGAGGTCAAGAGATTGAGACCATCCTGGCCAACATGGTGAAACCCCGTCTCTACTAAAAATACAAAAATTAGCCGGGCGTGGTGGCACTCGACTGTAATCCCAGCTACTCATAAGGCTGAGGCAGGAGAATCACTTGAACCTGGGAGGCAGAGGCTGCAGTGAGCCAAGATCATGCCACTGCACTCCAACATGGCGACAGAGCGAGAATCTGTCTCAAATATATATGTATAATAAATGCAAATAAAAATAAGAAATAAAAAATGGAAAATTATCAATATTAATAGCTATTGCTTTGTCAAAGACGCAGTTAAGTGGGTGAAAAGATAAGTTACAGACCGGGAGAAGATATTTGCAAACCACATATCTGACAAATACTTGTGTCCAGAATACATAAAAAATGCTGGAAGCTCAACCGTAAGAAAACAAACAACACAATTTAAAAATGGGCAAAACACTCGAACAGAAACTTCAGCAAAGCAGGTATGCAGGTGGCACAAAAGCACCTGACAATACGTTCGACATAATTGGGCATTAGGTAAGTGCTAGTTAAGCCAAGTTGAGGTACCACAGCACATGGTGCGCACGGCTAACATGGAAACCACTGGTTCTTCTCAGTGCTCACGGATATGCCAGGAATTACCATGTGGGGCTGCTGAGAGGGTGACATGGGATAGCCATGTGGTTAGGCTGTGCAAAAGTAATTGCAGTTTTTGCCATTAAAAGTCCTTCCTTCCACAGGGCACAGTGGCTCACGCCTGTAGTCTAGCACTGTGGGAGGCTGAGGTGGGCAGATCACAAGGTCAGGAGTTCAAGACCAGCCTGGCCAAGTTGGTGAAACCTCATCTCTGCTAAAAATACAAAAACTAGCTGGGCACAGTGGCAGGCGCCTATAATCCCAGCTACTTGGGAGGCTGAGGCAGAGAATTGCTTGAACCCGGGAGGCGGAGTTTGCAGTGAGCCAAGATTGCGCCGCAGCACTCCAGCCTGGGCGACAGGGCGAGTCTCTGTCTCAAAAAAAAAAAAGGCCTTCCTTCCTTCCTTCCTTCCTCCCTCCCTCTTTTTTCTTCTTTCTTTCTTTCTTTCTTTCTTTCTTTCTTTCTTTCTTTCTTTCCTTCTTCCTTCCTTTCTTTTTGTTCAGACTATTTTTATTTTATAAAATGAAATGTTGCCATTAAAAGTACTTTTAATGCAAAAACCACAATTACTTTTTCACCAACCTAGTAAAAATGAGTTTGCAGTTTCTCAGAAAGTTGAACAGACATGTGCCCCTTGATACCTCTTTCGAGTGTTTATCCAAGAGAGATGAAATGCATATTCATATAAAAATGTGCATAATGCTTATGGCAGCTCTATCCATAGCCCGATACCGGCAACAATCCAAATGTCTGTCACCAGGGGAACTGATAAACTGTAATCCATACTCGGGGATACCCTGATGGAACGCGGTGGAACCCATACACTGGCATCATGCAATGCATGCCACTCAGCTGGAATGACAGGTGCGATATCGATACAGACAATGACTTGGAATAATTCAAAAGAATTATGTTGAGTGAAAGAAACCAGCCTTAAAAGCTTACATACCCTAAACTTCTCTTTGTGTGACACTCTTGAGAAGGATGATGATGGTGGTGAGAACGGATCAGGGAGCGAGGAGGGCATGACTATGAAGGGTGACGCCAGGGAAACGTTCGTGGTGACGGAAGGGCTTCCCTGCATCCTGATGGTCTGGTTGGTTAAGACGCATAACCGTACATACATGTTCTAAAATCCATTCTACTGCATTTTAATTCAAAAATACATAAAAGCACCAGCCAACAAACTTTATAAAATAACAATAGTTGAAATAAATGGAAAGAAAGAGCATGTTTTTCTACAGAAAAATTTAATATCATATAATTAAATAAGTTATTTAATTAAAATATTAATAACCAAAAAAGTAATGTATAAATAAATAGAATTGAATGAAAATCAAATATGAAGAAAATAAGATAGAAATCAATGAACTTGCAAATGAAGACCAACTGAGTCGTGTGGTGGTTCTTTGAGAAGAGTGATGGAACTACAAATTCCCATGAAGACTGGGCAAGAAAACAAGGCTAAACCACAATATGGACTTTGGGGTTTTTTTTAAGACAGTCTCGCTCTGTTGTCCAGGCTGGAGTGCAGTGGTGAGTGCAGTGGCGCGATCTTGGCTTACTGCAACCTCTGCCTCCCAGGTTCAAGCAATTCTCCTGCCTCAACCTCTGGAGTAGCTGGGATTATTACAGGTGCCCACCACCAGGCCTGGCTATATTTTTTTGTGTTTTTAATGGAGACGGGATTTTGCCATGTTGGCCAGGCTGGTCTCGAACTCCTGACCTCAGGTGATCCCCCCTCCTCAGCCTCCCAAAGCGCTGGCATTACAGGTTGAGCCACCACGCCCAGCCCACAGTACACATTTTTGGGAATGAAAAGGGTCATAGCTTTAGAAGCAGCCAAAATTAAAAAAGATAACACAATAATGTGAATCATTTAATACCAATAAAATTTAAAATTAGGTTGAATAGATAAATCACAGAAAAGACAACAGATCTGACTGAAGCAGAGGTGAAAAAAATAATAGTAATGGGCCAATTACCCATTGATGAAATTGAATCAGAGATAAAAATTATTTTCATAAGGAAAGCACAAGACTCAGCTTTTTAAAAGGCAAGTTTGACCAAACATTTATGGAACAAAAGACACACGTGTCATCCTATGCACAGTGAGTGTTCCCAGCTCATTTTAAGGGACTCAGGCACCTAGAGAGTTGATCTGGTTTGGCTGTGTCCTCACCCTCAACTCATCTTGAATTGTAGTCCCACAGTTTCCACGTGTTGTGCGAGGGACCCAGGGGGAGATAATTGAATCATAGGGGCAGTTTCCCCCATACTGTTCTCATGGTAGTGAGTAAGTCTCATGAGGTCTGATGGTTTTATAAGGGGAAAGCCCTTTCACTTGGTTCTCATCCTGTCTTGCCTGCCACCATGTAAGATGTGCCTTTCACCTTCTGCCATGATTGTGACGCCTCCCTAGCCACATGGAACTGCGAGTCCATTAAACCCCTTTTTCTTTTTGATTTTATTATTTTTTATTGTACTTTAAGTTCTGGGGTACATGTGCAGAACGTGAAGGTTTGTTACATAGGCATAGACGGGCCACGGTGGTCTTCTGTACCCATCAGCCCATCATCTAGGTTTTAAGCCCCACATGTATTATGTATTTCTCCTAATGCTCTCCCTCCCCTTTCCCCCCAACAGGCCCCAGTATGGGATGTTCCCCCCTCCCTGTGTCCCTATGTTCTCATTGTTCAACTCCCACTTATGAGTGAGAACGTGTGAAACCTCTTTTTGTTTATAAATTACCCAGTCTCGGGTATGTCCCTTTCAGCAGTGTGAAAATGGACTAATACAATAGTAGAATAGCATTAATGTCAAACAAGACAATTCCATTATGAGAAAGGTATAAACATGATAATCTCTTCCATAAATACAGACACACAGATCTCAGTAATAGCAAAGGATCGCAACAACATGGAGAAAGAAATCTCTCTCGCCACCAAGTTGAGTTTATCTCAGGAATGAGAGGGCGGCTTAACAATAGAAATCAATTTATGGATTTCTCCATATTAAGAAATTAAAGGAGCAAAATCATATGATTTCCCTAATGAATTCACTTAAATTACCTGATAACATTCAACATTTGAATAATAAAAGATATAATATTTACAATAAGGTCAAAAAGTGTAAAGTGCAAGTAATCAATCAAAGTATAGAACACATTTTTGTGGAAAATCACAGACGTCTCAGACAAAATTAAATAAGGCCTGACATTTTGTATAGATGTAGTCTGTGTGTGAATTGCACATTTTTTATTTTATTTTATCTTATTTTATTTTATTTTATTTTATTTTATTTTATTTTATTTTATTTTATTTTGAGACGGAGTCTTGCTCTGTTGCCCAGGCTGGAGTGCAATGGCACGATCTCAGCTCACTGCAACCTCTGCCTCCCGGGTTCAAGCAATTCTCCTGCCTCAGCTTCCCGAGTAGCTGGGATTACAGGTGCCCACCACCACGCCTGCCTAATTGTGTTTTTAGTAGAGATGGGGTTTCACCATGTTGGCCAGGGTGGTCTCAAACCCCTGACCTCAGGTGATCTGCCTGCCTCAGCCTTCCAAAATGCTGGGATTACAGGCATGAGCCGCTGTGCCTGGCCATATATATATATATATATATATTTTTTTTTTTTTAAGACATTGACTCCCTTCAAGATAAATGAGAAAATCAGTAAAATTCTCATAGAGGGAAATGAATTCAATTCTAGTAAAAATCCCATCTTTTCTTTTTCTTTGTTTTTCTCTCCCTCTCTCCTTTCCTCCCTTCGGTGCTTCTTATTTTCTTCTTCTTTTATTCTTAATTTTTCTTTTTTGATAAGAAGCATTGACTACTGCATTTAAAATGGGACAGAAGTCAGGCGTGGTGGCTCATGCCTGTAATCCCAGCACTTTGGGAGGCCGAGGCAGCTGGATCACCTGAGGTCAGGAGTTCGAGACCAGCCTGGCCAACATGGAGAAACCCTGTCTCTACTAAAAATACAAAAATTAGCTGGGAGTGGTGGTGCATTGTATGCCTGTAATCCCAGCTACTCGGAAGGCTGAGGCAGGAGAATCGCTTGAACCTGGGAGGCGGAGGTTGCAGTGAGCCAAGATCGCACCACTGCACTCCAGCCTGGGTGACAGAGGGAGACTCTGTCTCAAAAATAAAATAAAATAAAATAAAATAAAATAAAATAAAATAAAATAAAATAAAATAAAATAATAAAATAAAATAAAATAAAATAGGACAGATTGAGACTGGAAACAGAAGTGTGTACCATAGCTTAATAAAAGAAGGAAGTAGAATTGTCACTTAGATGTTTGAATAAATGGTGCTGGTTATTCTCATTGTAAAAAATGAAATTTGATCCCAATTCCCACCATATACAAAAATTAATTCAACTTGGATTAAAGGCTAAAATGTGAAAGATAAAGTCACAAATTTTATAAGTCCATACAGGAAAATATTTTACTGCCTGTGGGGTGGGGAGAGATTTCTTAAACAAGACACAAGAGGTACAAATAGGACACAATACACTGATGATTTTAACTACATTAAAATTGAGAAACACTGTTCTGCAACCATGGGGAAAGTGAAAAAAGTATGTTGCAAAGAGAGAGAGAATAATTGCAAAACATATGATTGACAGTAGATTTGTACCAAGAAAGTGCAAACATTCCACATACCAGAAAGAAAAAAGAAAAGAAAGTTCAGTACAAAAACGTCATTCGGGCATTAGCTGGTGCAACTGGACACATTCGTGTCCTATAATCCAGCCTTTCCACCTGTTAATCTATACTCTAGAACATCTGGTATGTGCAACTAGAGACATGTACAAGAATGTACACAGCAGTGTGTTTCATGGGACCAAAAAAACTGAAATCAATGTCTACGCCCAGCAACAGCAGAAAGAATAAGTTGTTTCCTGGAAACACGGCGCTTGCTCTGACATGAAGCAGCCTCAAGGTCTCTCTGACTTTCCTCCCGACTCCCAGGATCTTCTATCTCTCCTGAAGCACAGGATGAGGCTGTTCCCTGAAGTTCTCTTATCTACCTACAAACAGGACCTGCCAAAGGGAAACACAACAGCCTGAGTGTTCATGACCTTGACTCATGTTACAGAAAGACTGACTTTTGTCAACACACCTGATCTGGGGCCCAACAGACTTTGTTCAAGACCATTGTATGCTCTCCAAGCCCATTGAATCTCCCTAAAAATCGTCTATCTTCCCTCTCTTTTTCATCTATGGAGGAAGGTGCGTCACCTTCTGAGTAATCATTCTCCTGCAATTCCTCTGTGCTATGGACATTACAATAAATGTTGCAGGTGTTTTCTCCTACTACTCTGCATTTTGCCAGCTGATTTTCAGGGACCTTTCAGAGGAGAAAGTATAAGTTTTCCCTTGGTCTCTACAGAGTCATGTGTAGCACCTCCATAAAATATAATATTGAAGTAAAATTTAATATATTTTAGCTACAAATATCAAACATTGATGATTCTCAAAAACATGTTAGTGTTATTTGGGGGAAAAACAAGTCATAGAAAAATACACTCAGTATGATTCCATTTATATGAAGTTCAAAACAAGCCAAATGTAAACAATATATTATTTAGGGATAGGAGTTATAGGTGTCAAACAGTTTTGTGTAAAAAAAAAAAAAAGGAGATGACTAACCCAAAATTTAGGATTGTTTTTCTTTCAGGAAAAAAGCAGCAGCTTGTGACCATGGAGGGAAAAAGTGCTGGGAAAAGCCCTCATCTGTGGCCAGGGGAGGCACAGGGATGGCATGGATGGCACTGAAGGGTGGACGAGATGCCTGGTACCATTGTATGGACGGGATGGATGGCACTGGGGTGTGGACAGAATGGATAGAACTGGAGTGTGGACGGGATGGATGGAACTGGAGTGTGGACGGGATGGAATGGATGGAACTGGAGTGTGGACGGGATGGAATTGATGGAACTGGAGTGTGGACGGAATGGGTGGAACTGGGGTGTGGACAGGATGGATGGCACTGGGGTGTGGACGGGATGGATGGCACTGGAGTGTGGACGGAATGGATGGAACTGGAGTGTGGACGGGATGGAATGGATGGAACTGGAGTGTGGACGGGATGGAATGGATGGAACTGGAGTGTGGACGGGATGGAATGGATGGAACTGGAGTGTGGATGGAATGGATGGAACTGGAGTGTGGACGGGATGGATTGCACTGGAGCGTGGACGGAATGGATGGAACTGGAGTGTAGATGGGATGGATGGAACTGGAGTGTGGACGGAATGGATGGAACTGGAGTGTAGATGGGATGGATGGAACTGGAGTGTGGACAGAATGGATGGCACTGGCGTGTGGACGGGATGGATGGAACTGGAATGTGGACGGGATGGATTGCACTGGAGTGTGGACGGAATGGATGGAACTGGAGTGTGGACGGGATGGATGGAACTGGAGTGTGGACGGGATGGATGGCACTGGAGTGTGGACGGGATGGATGGAACTGGAAAGTGGACGGGTTGGATTGCACTGGAGTGTGGATGGAATGGATGGAACTGGAGTGTGGACGGGATGGATGGCACTGGAGTGTGGACGGGATGGGTGGAACTGGAATGTGGATGATTGGATTGCACTGGAGTGTGGACTGAATGGATGGAAATGGAGTGTGGACGGGATGGATGGAACTGGAGTGTGGACAGCATGGATGGCACTGGAGCCTTACCCTGGATGATGAGGAACCTGAGCAGATACAGAGGGTGATTGGATATTGAAGGTGGGGGATACATTCATTCAGCAAGGCTCTTGCTAAACCTGGATTTCGTAAGGAAACGCCCACATAGGCCTAGGAGAAGGTTCAGGAGCATGGCTAACAATGGGGGAAGCAAAGAATTTTCATCACTGCACCTGCTGCTGGATGTTGAGCCATGGTCACTGAAAGGAAGAAGGCACTGAAAATACCATGGGCAGCCAGATGGAGGCTGGTTTTTGGAGTGGAAGCTGGCAGGTGACACTTATCTTGACTGAGAGTGTCTGGAAGACAAAGCCTGGGTGTTACCACTTCATCCCCTGTCCCTGTGCCAAGCTGAGCCTGACCGCAGTTGCCATTGGTGAATATTATCTAATAAACCCTCTTGAGAAAGTCCTCTCTGAACTCAGTCCACTTTCCTTCCATTTGCCCCCACAAATAGGCGATTCTGCCTGCTTGCTTCATGGCCTCCGTGTATCCATTCAGGATGTAGAGCTTAGAACTTCCAGAAAAGCAATTTCAAAGTAGATCAGGATAAAGATGACAGCCTTGACACTTGGCCTGAGATGATAAAAGAGAAGACGACGAGAGAAAGCAAGAGTGGAAACCTCTAGAAACTGAATTAATGGTTCTGTTTGCAGCATTGGTCAGGTTTTTCAAAAAAAAAAATTATGACATATTTCAAACATGTAAAAGAGTACCAAGAAAAAAAAACAAGAACTTCCATGTCCACCACTACATTCAACATGCCAACATTTAGTCATATTTGCATCCAAATCTTTCTAGGAAAGCTCTTTTTAAAGAGTGAGTAATTATGGCAAAGTTGGCTTGCATTCACCAACTCTTGAGTTTTATACTGTGCTACATGTCTATAACAATTTATAGTAGATTATAGTGCTTTACATTTCAAAATCAGTCATAACCTCCTCGGAATTTTGTTTTTTCATTCAACATTATAGGTGTTTATTTAACCATTTATTTTAATAGTGTATGAGTCTATTCTTGCACTGCTATTAAGAAGGACCTGAGGCTAGGTAATTTATAAAGAAAAGAGGTTTAATGAACTCACAGTTCCACAGGCTGTATAGGGAGCATGGCTGGGGAGCCTCAGGAAACTTACAATCATGGCAGAAGGCAAAGCGGAAGCAAGCACATCTTCACATGGCGACAGGAGAGACAGAGAGAGAGAGAGAGAGAAAGAGACAAGGGGGAAGTGCTACACAGTTTCCAACAACCAGACCTTGTGAGAACTCACTCACTATCATAAGAACAGCAAGGGGGAAGTCGGCCCCTATGATCCAGTCAACTTCCACCCAGCCCCTCCTCCAACCCTGCGGATTACAATTCTATATGAGATTTGGGTGGGGGCACAGAGCCAAACCCTATGAAATAGTGATACACAGCATCCCATTATATCAGTATACAGTCTTTTATTTATCCATTCTGTTAGGTTTTCTTTCTCAGTTTTTAAATCACCATCATTTTTGTAAATAGGAATTTTTTTGTAAACAAGAATAAATATTCTTGCATGTGTGTCCTTAGGAGAGTGTTTTAGATTAGTAGCCTTTAAGTATCTTGTTTTTCTTTTCCCAAAAGAGCTTTGGAAAGTGATGAAACCTCACAGTTTCCAAGTTGAAATCCAAACTTGTCATATATTTCATAATTTCCTACAAGGAGTATCTAACAAAAATATGTAAGACGTTTACACTAAAAAGTACAAAATACTGTGAAAGAAATTAAGAAAGATTTAAGTAAATGGAGAAGTATGAAATGTTCATGGATTGGAAGATCAAATGTTGGGAAAATGCAACTTCTTCCCTTCATTAGTCCATGACTCATAGTCAACTCATCCCTGTCAGAATTCAGGCAACATGTCTGTGTGGAAACTGAGCAAACTCTTTCTAAAACTTATGTGGATATGTAAAAGCCAAGAGCAGCCAAAGCAACATAGAAGAGGCAGGTGTTTGAAGGCTCTGTGACCACCTCCTGGTCTGGTGATTTGCTGGAAGGACTAACCCAGCTCAACATAAATCATGGTAAAGGTTGACTCCAGTAACAGGAGTCAGGAACTGGACAGGAGTCCAGTAACAGGAACTGCAGGAAAACGACAGGCTTGGGCGGAAGCTAGAGAGACCCGGGGCGGGTTTCTCAGCCCTCCCTCAGCCAGGGCCATGCTTTTCCCCACAGCAGAGAACCACAGGCGCCTATGTGAGATGCCTCCATCCCAGGAAACCCCTGCAGCAGTGGGACCCAGAGGTCTGCAAGGGCCCCATCATGAAACTTCAAGGCTGGCTGTGGTTCCAACCCTAGCCCAGGCCCTGTGCACAACATAAGTCTTAATGTTTATATTAGATATTCTGACAGCCGAGTCCATTTGACTGAGAACATTCCAGAATTTTAATTCTTGGAGTATGAATGAGAGTCATCAGTAAGGCTGCGAAGATTAACCCAGAACTAAGTAAAGCAGATTGGCTATTGTAAAAGGAAAATCTTGAGGCCTCAAAATTACTACGCTAAGGGAAAAGTCAAGCTGGGAACTGCTCAAGACAATCCTGCCTCCCATTCTATTCCAAGCATGCTTCTCTGCTCACTGAGATAGATGCATATTCTGATTGCCTCCTTGGGAGAGGCTTAGTAGAAACTCAAAAGAATGCAGCCATCTGTCTGTCACCTACCTGTGACCTGGAAGCCCCCTCTCTGCATGGAGTTGTCCCCACCTTTCTGGGTGGGACCAATGTACTTCTTGCATATACTGATTGATGTCTCATGTCTCCTTAAAATGTATAAAACCAAGCTGTGCCCGGACCACCTTGGGCACATGGTGTCAGGACCTCCTGAGTCTGTGTCACAGGCAGGCATCCTCCACCTTGGCAAAATAAACTTTCTAAATTAACTGAGACTTGTCTCAGATATTCTGAGTCCACACTATTCTCACCACCTTCTCTGATATCCAGGCCTACAAGGAAAGTGTGGTATGGAAGGAAGGGCATGCTGAGGTAAGGAAGGAAGGACATGTTGATGCCCTAATAGGTCAGTAGACCACAGAACCCAGGTGGAAAGCTTGGAGCAGGTCCACGTCTGTAGGATCAGACCCACGCCCAGGGTGACAATGCATTGCAACAGGGAATCCGGATGCAGAGGCAATTGACTATTCATATTGAAAGTAAGCTCTCTCACATCATGAACAAAAATCACTTCCAGAAGAAATGCAGAAGAAAAAACATGTCCATGAATTGAACTAGGTGACAATTCCTTACAGGGCTTGAGCCACATATGAAAAGATATTGAACTATGTAAAGACAAATAACTCCTGTGCATCACCTACAAATAAAAGGATACCCACAGAGAGAAGATGTTTGTGATACAAATATCCAACAAAGGCCTCCTAACCAGGATCTATATTTTTTAAATCAACATCTTACACATTGGTAAATGCCATGTAACCTGATAGACAAATGGGCCAAGGACGTGAACAGGTGCTTTCTGAAGGAGGGAACCCAAATGTCCATAGACATATGGACAGGGGTTCATCAGTCACCAGGAAAGACAAAGGACAACCAATATGACACCCCTGCACACGCATCAAAGTGACAAACACACAAAGTGGCTGTTGTGCCTCCTCGCCCTCCTTCCTGGAATGTTTCTCCAGCAGCTCTAGAGAGCCCAGACAGTTCCTCTCACTCTGTGTGCACCAGGGAGCTGCCTGGCACTGAAGCCAGTGTGATTCCTGGAAAAAACCCACACCTTCTCTCCAGTGATTTCTCCAGGAATCTGCTCATGGGACAGATCAGGACACGCTCCCTGTCAGACCTAGATTCTCTGAGCAACGCAGGACAGTGTGTCGCAACCCGTGGGGCTAGGTTCTCAGGACAGGCTCCTTCCCCTGGGAAAGCAGATGCAGCTCCTGAGCACGGCCCCCGCAGGCAGACGCTCTCCAGGACTAAGGAATTCCACAGCTGTGGCCCAGGCCTCCAGGGAGCAAAGAGACACACAGCAATTCCATGTGCACTGCAGGCCGCTGAAAGCGGGCTTGGCTGAGTTTCTCATTTCATCTCTTGTTTAAAATTGTCAATGATGAAAGATAGACTGATTTTCACTTTCCTTTCCTGCTGAGCACCATGAAAACCCCTGGGCATTTTAAGAAAGCAAACTTGGAAAGACCCCGAAAGATGGAAAGGGAAAGGCAGCCTGGTTGAGTGTCTCAGGAGCTGGACTGACTGGGTGGGAGCCCCTTGTGGCTTCTTCCTGTCTCAGGTAACCAGGCTGGGAGCCTAAGAAGCCAGCAGCCCGGAGCGCAGCCCACCACACACCTAGGCCATAAGACACAGCCCACTGCACACCTAGGCTTTATGACACACCCCACTGCACACCTAGGCTGTATGACACAGCCCACCACACACCTAGGCCATAAGATAGGGCCCACCACACACCTAGGCCATAGGACATGGCCCATCGCACACCTGGGCTGTATGACACACCCCACTGCACACCTAGGCCGTAAGACACGGCCACTGCACACCTAGGCAGATGCGCTTCTGTGAGCCCCAGGAAATGGTGGGGAACGAGCATCTTTGGCTCCGTAGAAGAAGCCCTTCCCAGTGTTCAGTGTGTGCCCACCCTGGGCCGCAGCTGCAAAGCTGTGCAACTCCCACAGGACACACAGAAGCTCAGCAAAGGCTCCAGTCGGGGGCTCTGTGTGGGGAAAGGACCTGAGACTTCTGAGTCTGATTCAAACCAAAGGTACCCGTCGTCTGTGCCAGGGATCAAGGGAATTCCAGCTCGAATCACCCACAAGGGATCGTACCATGGGCCCACGAACGAAGCTGGTTTTGCTCAGATCCCTGCAGTAATTGTCCGTTGTTCTTCTGGGGCATCTCACGGGCTGTGCACAACTCCAGCGCCAGGGTCCCTCCGCTCAGGCAATATTTGAGAAACTAATTGAAAAACCTACGTACACGGCGTCTCTGTGAATTTTCATTTTCACCCCTGCTTATCAGAGGTGAGGACTCGGGGCACAGAGCCTCTCTGCATTTATTACGGAGTCTCAGCGAGGAGGACGGTTTCAAGGTCAGGGAGAGCCCGATCTCCGATGATTGCCGCTGCCAGCCAATCTCCGGGCCCCACATTCCCAATCGGGAGCTCTCTCAAGCATGAACTATCAAATTATTGTCAATTCCGGCTGATTTTCTAACAGACAATGGAAAATCTTCGGTGGACTTCATATGTGATTTCTACCTGCTTTCTTCCTTATTCAACAATAACAGTGAAAGGTCACGGGCCTGGCATATGCAGTTAGCTCTTTGCTGTTTATTGAGTTTTTATGCTTGGTTTAAAACTGAATTACTGGGGCATAAAGTGAAAATGCATTTATGCCCTTCAGGAAAATCTGTACATAAAAATTAAATTACATTATGACAAGCAGAGAGAGCCATGTGGGACTCTCAGAAGAACTGATTAGGAGATCAAAGCGCCTGTGAGGCAGTGTGATAATTACTCGGCCTTGTCACCTTGTGTGTGTTTTTGTTATTTGGAGTCATCACCAGGGGCCTCCTCTTTCCCATCTTCCTGAGGATGCATTCCCTGTGGGTGCCCAGAGGGGCTGGCGACCTGCTGGAGGGGTTGGCACACAGGGCATTGTTAATTATGGGATCAGACCAGGCGAGGCAGCCAAAGAGACTCCAGGGAGAGCCCCTGGCCCCATCAGGCAGCTGTTTTTCCATTTACTGACCAGAGCCCTGCCCAGGAGCTCAGAAAAATACAACACCCAGGCCCTGCCCCTGGAGACTCCAATTCCAAAGTTCTGGGAGGGCGCTTGGGTCAGGCAGTGCCCAGAGGTAATGCTGGTGATGTCAGACGGACACTGAAGAACCCTGGGGACTGGGCAGGCTCTTAGGGACACGTGGCTGCAGTGCCAGGGCCCAGGCAGGCTGCACAACCCCCTGAGGCCAGCATCCAGGAACAGGTAAATAAGGTCAGAAGTCATTTTATCATAAGCTCATGTTTCAGAGTGGAGTACGGACCTCACATGGCCTTGAAGATAAGAGGAAGTGAGCTTTCTCCCTGAGGATGTCTGGGCAGGGATAAGGTGAAGGCCTCCAGCCCCAGCCCCAGCCCCAGCCCCTGCCTCAGCCCCAGCCCCTGCCTCTGCCCCAGCCCCTGCCCCAGCCCCTGCCCCGGCCCCTGCTCTGGCCCCGGCCCCTGCTCAGGCCCCTGCCCCTGTCCCGGCCCCGGCCCCTGGCCCGGCCCCAACCCCTGCCCCTGCCCCAGCCCCTGCCCCAGCCCCTGCCCCAGCCCCTGCCTCAGCCCCAGGCCCTGCCCCTGGCCTTTCCCCAGCCCTAGCCCCTGCCCCAGCCCCTGCCTCAGCCCCAGGCCCTGCCCATGCCCCTGCCCCTGCCCCTGCCCCTTCCTGCACAAGGTCATTAGCTTCCAAAGGGCCTCTCAGATGCGAACACCCTACAGGCCTGCAGGCATTTTCAAAAAGCTTTTCATAGGCTTCCTCCCTTCAGCACATACTTGGGAACCCTCTGTCTGTAGGGACCCTGAGCATCTCCACCAGCCCAGAAGGAAGGAGTTACCTTCATCTGTGGATGCCGGGGGCCGAATGTTCAGACCTGCCACCTCCACTTGTGGTTTCTGTGGCCAGAGCACAGAGCCTGAATGATCCAGGGGACATCGGCCCATATTTCCACGGATGGTCACTGGCCTCCTGCTCCACAAGGCACAGAGTTGGCGGACTCCTCCTGCTCCCAGCACATGGAGGGGCCCCTGGTCCCCTTCTCAACTCCTCTTCCACAGTCCCATGAGCAAAGTAGGCAGGAGCCCCTGTCGGTAGCTGTGGGGGCAGGAAATAGCATCTGGAGGGCCTAGCGCCCCATGTGCCGGCCCCGGGGACCGCAGGAAATAGCACCTCCGGGGCCTAGCGCCCCGTGTGCCGGCCCCAGGCACCGCAGGAAACAGCACCTCCGGGGCCTAGCGCCCCATGTGCTGGCCCTGGGGAACGCAGGAAATAGCACCCCCGGGGCTTAGCGCCCCGTGTGCCGGCCCCAGAGACCGCAGGAAATAGCATCTGGAGGGCCTAGCGCCCCATGTGCCGGACCCGGGGACCGCAGGATATAGCACCTCCGGGGCCTAGCGCCCTGTGTGCAGGCCCAGGGGACCATGAGAGGAGTGGCTGATGCTCAGAACCTTCTTCTTCCCTGGGTTATTTGGTCTTGAAGTTTTGTGTCCCTATCACTTTAATCTGTGTTGCGTAAATCTAAATAGGACGCCAAACATTATGCCAGGGCCGCGGGTGCTTAAGACACCTGCAATTTGAAACGTGCATCGAGGTAAGGTCGTTTACAGAAACACGTTAGCAAGGGGCAGTCTCACGGCAGGCAGTGAGAGGAGCGAGAGGAGGCCGGTGACCCTAGCGTTCAGCAGCCGTGCTTTGGGAAACAGGATTTGCCCAGCCTTCTCATTTTATGAATAAAACCAGGCCCGAGAGGAGTGGCCTGAGGCATTGGTCCTGTCTTCCTGCAGACAATAGTTTGGAGACACAGCTACTTCCCGTGTCCTGACTGGGCCGCCCACAGCCCACACAGCCGGGCACGCACACGGGAGGGGAAACTTGCTGAGTCCACGCACATATGTGCCATGCTGCCTCCAGTTGCTTTTCTGAAATGTGAATGACTGTCAGCGATCTAACCCCACTGGCCAGGCCGCCCACTGAGACACCATCTATCGGCCTGGGCCTTGGCCTCCTTCCTCGGCCAGTGAGACCCAACATCAGAGAAAAACCAAATTGCAGGACTTTGCTTTTCCCTCTAAGAAAGGCTGCTGTTTCCCAGTAACAGGATGACTCTGAAAGTGAAGCTCTTTCTTGGCGGACAGAAGACTTTGCTCACTCCCTCGGGTACAGCTGTACAACAGGATTCCACCACCCACGAAGCATGTCAGCTCCATGAGGCTGGCTCGCTCCTGGGGCCTTCGATCGAGGGGGAATATTTCACCCCTTGCCTGGCATATTAACCGATCTCCGCCTGGCCTTTCTGAGGAGTTTATGACTTGGAAATGACTGTGGTGCATTGACTCTGCATTCACTGAAATTAAAGCAGGGCTGTCTGGCTAGAGCTGAGAATTAGTTATGCAGAAGGGTTTATTCCAGGCTTCTTAGAGGTTTACAGGTGACTAACTCCTCACCTGTAACTGGCAAACTTGTTGCAGCAAAAGACAGGTATTAACACCTTGGACAGATTCCCATTTAAATCCTGGCATAGCAAGGATTCACCAGACATTCAAGACACCAGTACAGATGGGAAAACAGGTATACACATGTGCAGAATTCTGGCTCATACTCTGCCCCAGAGCTAGGATGATCATCAGTGTTGACAATGATGACAGTGATGACAGTGATGGTGATGACATCATTTCTGCAGGTCCCGATGTCACTGGTTGGAAGATGTATGCATCTGCCCATGGCTTCTTGCCCATTAAAGCATTATTAAAGCTGGCCTTCCCTTTCTTGTTGAAACTCAGACACACTCAACTGTGATTTACACTCATTTATTTTGATTTTTTTTTTTCCTGAGACAGAGTCTCTCACTGTCACCCGGGCTGGAGTGCAATGGCACGATCTCAGCTCACTGCAACCTATGCCTCCCAGGTTCAAGTGATTCTCCTGCCTCAGCCTCTGGAATAGCTGGGGTTACAGGTGCCCACCACCATACCTGGCTAATTTTTTTTTGTATTTTTATTAGAGACGGGGTTTCACTATGTTGGCCAGGCTGGTCTTGAACTCCTGACCTCGTGATCCACCCGCCTCGGCCTCCCAAAGTGTTGGGATTACAGGCATGAGCCACTGTGCCCGGCCTACGCTCATTTATTTTAAATAAAAATTAGCATGATTTGATAGCAAAGTCAGACAATGTTGGTGCATAAAAAGAAAGAACTGAGGGCTGATATCTCTCATGAACTTAGATGTGAAAATCTTCAACAAAACATTAGCAAATTGAATCCAATGACATATAGAATTACGCAATGAGGCTAAGCAAAATTTCTTCCAGGTGTGCAAGGCTGGTCCAATGTTCAAAAATAAATCAATGGGGCCACCACATTAGCAAACTGAAGAGACATCCTGCAATGACACCCACTGATGCAGAAAAAGCACCCGATAAGATGCAACAGCCGCATTTATGATGAAAGTTTTTGTCAGGTTAGGAATACAGGGGAATTGACTTGACAAATTGCACCTGTAAAAATCCTACAGTGAACACAGTGAGAAACATGGGAACTTCTCACTTCCCCCCGAGACTGGGAAGGAGGCGAGGTGGTTTTTCCTCACCACATTATCCTAGAAGCTGTCACAAGTGCAACAAGGTAAGAAAAATAAATAAAATTTAAAAACCGCAGAATTGCAGGAAGAGTCTCAAATGAAATGCTGCTACCTGGCCTTTCCCTAATGCTCCCATCCATCACTGGGTCCCCTGCCATGAGTTCCAGGGGGCAGCTTGTGGGGCAGTGGCTCCTGACTGGAGAATGAGGAGGTTTAGGGATAAAGGGAGTCCTAAATGTGGCACACTCAATCTGCTGAAATCACCACTGAAGGCTAATTTTTAATCCTGGGGTTTGGCATCAGCCTGCAGGTGTAAGGATTGAGCTGCAGCCTGTCCTAGAGTGGTCCCTGTCCCTGGAGTCCCACCTGCATCTCAGGGTGTGTGCCAGGGCCTCGGGCATTTCCCTGGATGGAGCCTGGGGTGGGGTTGGCCAGACAAAACTGATGGGACAATCTGGTGTCTTTATCTAGTGGACAGCAGGCTACTGCAGTGCTGGCTTCACCTTGAAGGGGCCATGGGACGCAGACCAGGGCACATGGAGAAGAATAGCATCTGGACAGACACGTGGGTCAGGAGCGGACAGAGAGTGAGGGCTGGTCACTGCCAGTTGTCAGGAAGAATAGAGTCAGCCCGGCCGCAAACTCTTCAGCAGGTGTGTGTGTGTGTGCACAGGTGTGTGTGTGAGCGTGAGTGTGTGGGCTCTAACCTGTGTTTGTGTGCATGTGAGAGCATGTGTGGGTGTGATTGTGTGTGAATATGTGTTAGCATATGTGAGCAGTGTGAGGTGCATGTGTGTTCCCTGTGTGTGTGTGTGAGCGTGTGGAGCAAGCATGTGTAAAGTGTACACACAGCAGCAGGAGAGTGGCCACCCAGAACCCTTCTCTGCTGAAGGGACCTCGTGCCAGGTGGCTGCTGAGATGTCACCAGTGCCAGCCCTGGTGTGAGCCACTCGCCCCAGGCCCGGGTAGCTGAGTCCCCTGTGGTTCTGTGGAGGGCAGGTACAGGGTCCACAGAGGCAAATGTGACCAGTCCAGCCCAGGAGACCTACAGCTGGGGCCAGAGAGACACAGACCCCAACCACTGGGCCCAGTCCATTTGGGCAGAAGCCTGGCGACAGTCGGATTCTCCCAGCGCACTCACAGAGCACAGGGCTGGCTTGAAGGCCCATGTGGCCCCACACCATTCTGTACCAGTTCTGTCCCTCTTCTAGAACATTCTGCTGGTTCCCTGGACCCAGAAATTTCATACCCAAACATCTTCCCTGAGGACGTCCCACCTTCCCACTGCCACTTCCACCTAGATGTTCACCAGGAGGCTTAAGTAGGAGTGTCCAAACCAGCCCCTGACCCCACAGAACCACAACACGTGCAGCACTACATCCAGAATAACACCTGTGTTCTTCCTCTCCAGGGATCAGAACCTTCCAGCCATCTCACCTCCTCTTCTGGCCACACCACACTCTCATCAGTGCCTGCAGACCTGCCTGTGAAATGCATGCAGGGTCTGACCCTTCCACCCGCCCCACTGCCCTGCCCTGGCTCAAGCCCCCTCGGGGCTCCTGATTGTATGGCTGCAGTGGGTTTCATCTTGCTGTGGCCCCTTCAGAAACCAGCCACACCCTCCTCTGCTTAGCACCCTCCCAGGCCTCCGTTTCTCACCACTCCCAGGGCCGAGCAGAAGCGCCAGCCCTCCCCTTGACCCTGCTCAGCCCTGCTTGCTGGAGCTCCCTCACCTTGGTCCTCTCAGTCCTCCTCCTCCTCCATCCTCCCCAATCCCCCTAGCCAGCTGAGTAGCCTTCTCAGTGTCCCCGGCCCCATTCGGCACCCCTTCCTTCAAGGTTCGAGCTCCCTTCCCATCCTCTTCAGTTTTAGGCCAAATGCACCTTTTCAATCCCCCCACCCCATCAAAGACTCCAGCTCAGCCTGCTGTGTTCTCCTGAGAACCTTATGACTATCAGCTGTTTGGTGTGTCACTTTATCAAATGCTTGTTGGACATATGTTGTGTCTGTTTCCACCAGAATCCAAGCTCCTTAAGGGCAGGGATTGTTATGGGTTTGTTCACGACCACATCCTCAGCGCCTGGAAAGGTGATGGGCACGGAGCACACACTCGTGACACGTGCCGGGTGAACAAATATTTGCAAGCATGACTCACCATCCTCCTCCCGTGGCCGGGTATAGTCATGTGCCTTGACGTAAATAACTCAATCCCCAGCACCTGAAGGGCATTTTCTTCTCTTTAAAGATTTCAGTGTCTTCCATATTTCTAAAACAAAAACAAAAACAACACTCCACCTAAAAAGGCTGCTATGAAGCCGAGGGCAGCGGCACACACCTGTAGTCCCAGCTACTCAGGAGCCTGGGACAGGAGGGTCTCTGGAGTCCAGGACTTCGAGGTTGTAGTGTGCTGTGATCGCACCTGGGAACAGCCACTGCACTCCAGCCTGGACAACAGTAAGCCTCTGTTTCTAGAAAGAGAAAAATGTTGTTGTTAGTCTCTTTTTTCTTTTTTTTTTTTTTTTTTTTGAGATGGAGTCTCGCTGTCGCTGTGTCACCCAGGCCAGAGTGCAGTGGCGCGATCTCGGCTCACTGCAACCTCTGCCTCCTGGATTCAAGCAATTCTCCTGCCCCAGCCTCCTGAGTAGCTGGGATTACAGTCACCCACCATCACGCCTAGCAAATTTTTGTATTTTTGTAGAGACGGGGTTTCACCATGTTGGCCAGGATGGTCTCGAACTCCTGACCTCAGGTGATCTGCCCACCTCAGTCTCCCAAAGTGCTGGAATTACAGGTGAGAGCCACCGCGCCTGGCCTGTTGTTAGTCTCTTTTGAGCGCTACCTCGGACCAGGGTGATGAGAATGGCTCTGGACTGGATAATTTCTCTCTGGAGGTGTTTGGTGTTTATTCCCCTTGACTGTGGCAGTGGACTTTAATTATGCCAGCATTAACTGTTGTGTCAAGAAGGGAAGAATGAAGAAGCACTCAGGCACCATCCTCCCCAACCTTTCAAAAGCAGTTGACCTCTGCGTGAGCTGACACCTCCAAACAAGCCTGAAATTAGTGGACATCAATTGTGCCAAAAACAAGGGGAGATTGTTTGCGACTCAGGCCTGTTTGCTTTAAAATTCACTTTGGTTCCCTGTCAAACACGCTGCACGGGGCGTGAGCCAGGCCTGAGTCTTTGAAGGACAGGCTGTCATGCCGGGTTCCAAACCATTGACTTTGTCAGCTAGTGACTTGCAGAGGACCTGAATGCACAGGGCCCCTGGTGTCTTTCTTACCCTCTCTGAGACATAACAGGATGCCACAATGGCCAGGTTCAAAGTGGTGTTTCCAATTATTTTCTCTTCTATAGTCTTAGATGTGCTATTAAAGTCTATCTGCTCATCGATCCCCTCTCTCCACTTTCAACATTTCCTAATTGCCTCATCAAAACTCCTCGACGATTCATTTTGTTATTTATTTAGTCACCAGGCTCTGCTTGTGCAGGTCTGATGCATGAGGGATGCCTGTGTGCCTGGGCACTGCAGAGGGGAGAGGGAGGAAGGAATAAGAGAGATAAATCCAGCCTGAACAGAGTCCAGAGACCAGTGAGGAAGGAGCAACACCCACGTGCAAAACTCAGAGTTGTAAAAGGTGAGTCACCCGAACCTGGGCTCGAACCAAGGCCTATAGCGGACACGTGGGGGATCCTACAGTCTCCCTTCCCACTGGGAGCCCAACAAGCTGTGTTGGTGAAATTGGCCGTGTTCATCCAGGTATCACAGAGCCCTGGTTGGCCCAAATCTGTATAACTGGGTTTGGGTGAAGAATTATTAGATAGCCCTGGGAGTTTCTGGGAGAGAGAAAGAAAGCAGATGAAACTTTATGAAAGTTGAGCTGCTGGATCAAACCAGTCCTGAAGCTGTTTATCCTGCCTGCATATTTTACTTATTGAAGATAATACATTCCCAGATTGTCAGTTTTTTTTTCAAGATTTTAGTAAATTGAAATCAGGAGCCCTAACAGGTACACTGATAATCCCAGGAGACTTGAGGAGTCAGGAGCCCTGACAGGTACACTGATAATCCCAGGAGAGTCCTTTTCCCTCTTTGAACCACAGCAGTCCCATCTTAAACTTGGAAATGAAACCTGCTTTGCAGCTTTGGTACAACAGTTATGGAGGAGGTGGTGGGAATTTCTCAGTGACATCTGGTGCATTGCACTTGATGAATGGAACCAGCTCTAGTGATTAAAGCTTCCCTTTACGCCAAAGATGAGTTCCTGAAATGTTTCACATGTCATGGTTTCTCTGTTGTTTTTAAAAATTGGTCAGTCAAATTTTGTCAGCACCACCTCAAGGGAACTGATCTTTATTAAAATGTACTTAAAGGGAGGGTACTATACAGATTACACACAGGTGTGGGCACACAAGCATCTTGTTCCACACAGTCTGTCTTTATTCACTTACTTGTTGTGCATTGTCCTCCATCCTCGCCAGCCAGTGTCAGGAAATCATGTTACTGTTTTAACACACATCTTTAGTCTATTTAAGGGCTCTTGCTAAAATATGTGTTTTTGTTTTCCATATGTGTATTTTATATTTGTAATAATCAGCTTATCTAAAGCTCATGCTTGCAACACTGTCTTTGAGATCTGTGTGCTCCATTACGTCCTGTAAGACCTTTCCCCTGCAACATATCTGAGGAAGTGCCTGTCCACTCTGCAGGGAGAGGTGGTCCAGGTGCCCCGGGACTACAGGGGTGGGGAAGGGATGCCACAGCTCCCAGGACCACAGAGTCCATTCCTGCCAGCTGTCCAAGTGTCCTCCCACCTCTGTCCTCAGCACCACCCACATCACCTAGCTCTATGGCGCCTGCCAGGTGAATGGGACCCTGGAGAATTCCCTGGAGACATCACTCCCATTTCTCCCATAATGAACACGCATCTGGTGTCGGCTTTCTCTCCCTTACAAAGCCTTTTTACATCACTTCCCCCCTTTCTCCATTTAAGCTCCTATTTTTATAAGTTTTCTTTTTCTTTCTCTAGCTATGGATTGTGTATTTATTCTAGATTTTGCAAATAACCTCTCCCAACTTGCCACCTGCCTGGCGGATTTGTCCACAGTGACCTTGGCTGAACCACCCCATCCTTCACTGTCCGGCAAACGGACTCAGAGCAGAACACAGGGCTCCGGGGAGCTCGGACGTGATGGGATGGGTCCTTCACCTAGCAGGTTCTGAAGGGCTGGGTGAATGGATCAAACAGGCCTTGGCTGAGCCCATCCACTGCAGCTGATCCCCATGGGGGACCCGCTCTGCCGCTGGAGCCCCGATGGTGCTGAAAGCCTGAAATGCTGGTGTTGCCCCCGACTGGCTCTCCCGTCCAGCTCCTGACTGGCCTCTGATGCTGACCTGAGTCTGGGAGCACAGTGTTCCCACCCAGGCATCCTGACAGCATGTCAGGCTTGAGCTCGCCCTGCCCAGGTGTCCTGTCTACCTCTGCTGCATTCCCTCCATCTCTGCCCAGTGGTAACAGTGCCACGCCTTGCTATACCTCGGCAGTGCCTAAGGGCAAAGGAAAAATATGATCTCTGCCAGAAAATCCCAACAGATCCTCCAACAGACCCACACGGACAGCACAGAGACACAGGAGCAGCTGCAGATAACCGCTGTATAGACTCTCCAGAGGCAAAGGGAGGTCCCTTGGTGGGAGGCGCAGGTGCAAGTAAGAGAAAGGAGGCCACACCAGCACCACCTGCAATGCGGAGAGACAGAGGCTGGCAGTGGGTGCAAGAGAAGGACCGTGGGGGCCGGGCTGGGGTCCCAGCCAGCATGAGGGTGACATGGCTCTCGCCCCCACCATCTGCACAGAGGTGATCTGCATGGAGAGGCACTGAAGCTGAATGAGACAGTTCGGTTCTTCATTCTCCTTAGGCCTGTGAGAGACTGGATCTGGGAAGTGAGGATGGTGAGTCTTGGCTGAGCTGGTGCTGAGGCCTCACCTGTCAGTCAAAGGAGATAGGGCAGACCCCAGCTCTGCTGAGGGAGGAGGAGCCATTGCCCATGGAGGCGACCAGCCTCGTTCCATGCCCCTCGTGTGAGCTCCAGGAATCAGGTGCGTCATACTTGCTTGTGGGTGAGGGTTGCAAGGCAGGACCCTCAGACCCTGCAATTGAGGCAACAGCTGTTGCACACGGGCTCCGTAGGAGGACTGGGGAGAGGCCCATAGGCAGAGGCACAGGGAGCTGTGCAGGGCCCTGAGGTGGCTTCCACCAACACCTGCCGAGGCAGGGCTGGCACCACTTGAGTGCCGTACTGCACAGTGCATCCTAGGCTCTGGGCATAGGGGCTGGAGCAGGGACAGAGCAGCTGAGACCCTTACCAGGGGAGCTTCGTCCCAATGGAGAAAGGACATAAGATGCACATCCCTGCAGCATCTGTCCAGCGGTGACCCCTGCATTGTGGAAAAGAAGAGAGCCCAGGACAAGCCGAGTGAGGATGCAGGCAGCCTCCAGCCTGAGCAGAGGCCTGGCAGGTGCGGGAAGAAGCTGTGTCAGAGAGAGACTGAGGCAGAAGGGCACAGAGCCCAGAGAGGCCATGGATTTTATTCTGGGACCTATGAGGCACCCTCAGGGGCGGGGGACAGGGAGCTGGGGCATCACTTGTGTTTTAGAACAACCCCTCTCTCCTATTGGGGAGGGAGGACTCCTCGAGTCAGGCAGGCTGGGATGGGTGCACCTGACCCATCCAGGTGAGGGACATCAGGGGCTGCAATGAGGGGTAGAGGCTGAACTTGACAGGAATTGCTGGAGGAGTACGGGTGGGGTGGGAAAGAGAGAAAGTGAAGAAAAATTCGGAGACTGAGCCTGGACAGGGGACAGGGCTTGGAGGATGGAGGTGGCTTTAACTCACGGGGTTTAGGGCAGAATTCAGACCGGATAAACAGTGTTCCAGAGGGTCAAGCTGCATTTCTTTGTCTAAAAACCAAGATTTGTTTGTTGAAGGATGCACGTGTGTCTACACAGTTAAGATACTTCAAGGCGGTTACGCTCAGGATCATTAGGAGCAGAAAGGGCATGTGTAATAACATTCTGAATTGAGAAAAAAACAGCTGGTGAGGTATCCAAGCAATGACAATCACTCCAGGAAATGTTCTTGTCGGATCTAATTCTTGCACCTAGGAGTCCTCAGTGACCTGGTTTTTTGGGAAGATGGATGAATTTTCTTATCTTAAACCCTAGGCCAGCCCAGACAGACATTCCCTAACAGGCTCAGCACTAAACAGGGCCTCGCCACCCTGACTCCAGGGAGAGGCTGCTTGAGAAAGAAGGCTCAGTGGCTGTTTCCAGCCTGAACAGGAGCCCAGTCTCTCCAGGAAGGTCCCAAGGGCTCCCTCGTTCTGTAGGGGATCCCCCTCTTCAGGGCCCAGGGCTGCCATTCTGGAACCTCTACAGCTGCCTGGCCTGTCCCAGAGGCATGTGAGGGAGAAAGGGTGGGAGGCAGGCCCAGGGCAAAGCTACACAGGCCACCTGCGGAGGAGAGAGGTCTGATCTGCTGGGACCCCTGTAGTGCCAAGTTTGGGACTTGCCCCTTTAAGAAAAAAATGACTGTCATGGAACACTTCAGGAGGACCCCGAAAATCTTCCAGGGGCTTGAGCCCTCCCAGCCCAGCAGGATCCCTCATGGGACCCACCGGCTCTACCACCTCCTGCCCCAGCCCACCATCCTCCCACCAGGGACTGCAGCTGGCTCAAGGTCTTGCCCCTTTGGCCATGGACAAACCTGGCCAAATACCGTGGGTCTGCCAGGTTGCCTCCCAGGTCATGCCAGACCCCAGGGTGAGGTGTGTTGACCTACTGATGTAGTTCAGCTCTCAGGCTTTAACCCCTTGGCATTTGGCAAACAAAGAGCTGGACAGAAAGCCTGGGCTTCCTCCAGAGGTCCGTGGTAAGAGGAACACAGTTTGGTTCTGAGAATGTAGCCCCAGGGAGCTGACATGAAGAGCCCGGCCATGCAGGCCCTGGCAGAGTTAATGAGCATCCACCATGGCTCCCTGCCTGTGCTGAAGGCTCCTCACTTCTCAGCAGTAGCAGCAGATGCCTGGGAAAGGATGTCAGGGTCCAGGGAGCTTGATGGCCTAGACTCAGGCTTACAGCGACTCAGGGCTCAGAGCTCGGCGCCTTCCAATGTCCCTGTCCTGCACTCAGGACATTAAACAGAGGCTGCTCCTCCCTGGAAATCAGGAAAGAAGAGTGTCTGGGCAGGCTGACTGCTGGTGCTGGGAGGAAGGAGGGCAATCAGCAGCCCTTGCTCAGGACGGAAGCTCCACCAGCCTGGTTCATTGCCTGACAGTAGATGCAAAAGCTCAGAAAGTGCCAAGTGCAGGTGTGTAAATATCAGGGACATTGTTCAGTGCAATTTAACAAACCTTAATTAAGTGTCTCTCTGCAGACATCCCACTAATCACCGGGTTAAAAAGATGACCAAGGCCCTGCCCCACCATTAAGGTGAGCATAATCTGTCATCAGCCTTCTCATCATGGTGAGAGTTAATATGCATTTACAATGAGCTTTCTCTAAACTTAAGAGATGCCTGATTGATGCTCCTGGGGGAGGCAGATGAGGGAAGCTTACTGGGGACCAAGTTTCCTGCCTCCCTTCCCCGCTGTGCTCTTTGCACATGGGCATGGGAGGTGTCACCTGTACTTCCCTCTCCCACCCCAGGCTGCAAGGGCAGAGGAGGACGTGAGCTCAGTGGTCTCCTGCACTTGTGCCTTCAAGGTCAGCAATGCCTGATGACAGCTCACCTCCCCTTCCTTCGACCATTCCCCTTTCCTGTAGTCTCAACAGTTCCTCCCAGGGTGCTGCACCGAGTCCTGTGCCCAGAAAGCCGAGGACCGGTGGCTTCGTGCAAAGGTGAAACTGTGAGACCACCATGTCCTGCTGTCAGGACCCCCGCCCCTTGGGAGTTTACTTAGGACCCCAGAGCTTCTTAAGGAGATATTTATCCTCTTCGATATTTTAATAAAGAATGTCTTTTGTTACTCAGTGTTTCTTTAACATTATTTCCTCAACAATCTGCTAATTTTTCACTAGGGTCCCACACTTTCCCAACGACTTGCTGTATTGACTCCTCAGATTTTTCAATTGAGTAACCGATGAATTAATAATCCCAAATAATAGATGGCATTACAGAGTGTTAATGCACCTCTGTGGCATAAATGAAAGGCAGTGTCTATTCAGGGAAGGGGAGAGGTCTCCAAGCTTATTAATTTAGCAGTCTAAATGCGAGTCAGAATTTCAGCCTGAATAAACATCGGGAGTTTGTTTAGGTCCCTGAGGTGTTTGAAAAAGTCCGCTCTCGAAAGCCTGGCTTCAAAGCTTTTAACCTCAGCTTAATTACCATCTGGCTCACTACCATTTGACTTCCATTAATCCAGATTTGTAGCAATTTTCCTGCTGTCATTCGTCCAGGTTAAGTGAGTTGTATTTTTTAATAATTGTGCCCTAGTGATATCAGTGCAGATAAAAGAGATATGACGTTGGCTGGGAACCATTCTGTTATAACCAGGCTTTCTCCAGACCCTCCTTCTTCTGGGTCCCTGGACATCATTCCAACATTGTATCACTTTAAAAACAGAGCTTTGCATAGCTAAATAACCACACACACTCACACTCACACACACGCACACACGCACACTCAATCGCACACATGAACACACACACGAACACACATATACACACAGTCACGCACTCGCACATACATACAGACATGCACACACACACACACACATGCACACAGACTTGGGCCCATGCACGCACATCCATGCACACACACACACACACACACACACACACACACTCATCCACGCTTTCACAAGTGCAAGCGAATCTGGGGAAATCTGGTTAAGATCAGTGGATTTTGTCAATATTGACATCCTGGATGTGATGCTGCTATATTATAGATATGACCACTGAGGGAAAGAGGGGGAGTCCCTGGGATCTATCTGTATTACTGATCACAAATACCTGTTGATCTACTATTACCTCAAAATGAAACATTTAATTAAAAATGTTGGTCCTCACACCCTGAAATGTGATCCTGATGAACCCATTGCCTTATAAATTTCCCTTGGAATTCTTCCAAAAGTAATTTCAATAGGTCCTTTGAAGTATAAAGATACACACACACACACATATATATATATGCATACACATATATATATATATGCATACACATATATTTTATGTTTATATTTATATTTTACATAAAATATATATAGAAAGATTTGCATTGTAGCTTTTACTCATTTATTTCTGCGTGACGTTGTACAAAAGTAACCAAACAAAAGTCTCTGTTCTTTGAGACATTCCAGATGACTGGAAAATACTTATCGAAGTTTTTTTCTGAACAGTATGTATTCCATATGCAAAAGGAATTCCTGGATCTGTACTCAAATTCAAGTTGGCATTTCTGTTCATTTGCATTAGAAGAGGGGTTGGCAAACTCTAGCTCTCAGACCACATCCAGCCACGGCCGCCTTGTAAGGGCTGTTTTCCTGGGACACAGCCCCACACATCTGCTTCTGTATGGCTCTGGCTGCCTTGAGAGACAGAGGAGGAGGAGTTGCTATGGAAACCCTTATGGACTGAGCAGCAGAACATATTTACCATCTGACCCTTCTTAGAAAAAGTTTGTGGATCCCTGCATTAGAACATCAACTCTTACCAGCCTTCTGAAAACGCCCTTTTATAGATTTCCTAATGTTCTGAATAGACGAGACTTTAGCACCTTAGGTTTACCTCCTACCAGTGAAATACAGGATGTGGGGAGGGGCTGGGCTCCCTCACTGCTCACCTGCTCAACATCTGCTGTCGATGCCACCTGGAGCAGGTGCAGAGCCCGGTGCTCATTGCCCTGAACCTGCTCCATCTCCTCCTCTGGACCTCCGAGCATCTGGGCTTCTACACCTGCCTTGGAGGCCTACGTCTCCATCAGGGACTTAGAGGGCGCATGACAGAACAGAAAGGAAGAAGGGAGCAAAACAAAACAACGCTTTCTACTCAAAATGTGGTTTTGTCTCCAAATTCTAAAATACACAAAGAAAACTAATTTTGAGAAAGACGATAAACAAAGAATAAAAAATCAACCCATTAATAGACTGTAGCTGAACGTTTTTGACAGATATTTCAAATAAGTGCATTGGCAATGTTTAAAGAGATGAATGAATGCATAACTTCCACTTAAAAATGACAAATGAAATAGGAATTTTATGAAAATGTTTCAATTAGGAAATGTTAGAAAAGGAATATAGACAGGAATGTGACGTTCCACGGGTCAGATAAGCATAGTCCCCTATGGTCCCACAAGTAAAATAGTGAAGCAAGAGATTCAACGGATGCTTTCCCCCAAGAGGGCATTGCAATAGTAAAGAAAATAGTGCTGAGAGACATGGAGGAGAAGCTCATGGGAGGGATGATGGAGAAGCGGTGGCAGAGCCAATGACTGAGAGCTGTGCCACAGTGAAGACAGGTGTATACCCTCGGATTTAAAGTATGCTTTGAGTATCTACGATTATAAATAAGAATAAACCCACTCCTACAGGCATGAAGTGAAACTACAGAGCATCAAGGATAAAAGGACAACATGAAAATCTACCCAGTAAAAAACAGATCACACTGAAAGAAAGGGAGAGAGACTGACAGCCGAGTTCTCTTCAGAAATCATAGAAGATGTCTGGTTCGAGTTAGTGTTTGAGAAATAAAGAAAAAAAAATCAAGAAAAAAAGAAATAGGCTGGGCGCAGTGGTTCACACCTGTAATCCCAGCACTTTGGGAGGCCGAGGCAGGTGGATCACCTGAGGTCAGACGTTTAAGACCAGCCTGGCCAACATGGTGAAACCCTATCTCTACTAAAAATACAAAAATTAGCCAGGCAAGGTGGCGCGTGCCTGTAGTCCCAGTTATTTGGGAGGCTGAGGCAGGAGAATGGCTTGAACCTGGGAGGTGGAGGTTGCAGTGAGCCGAGATCATGCCACTGCACTCCGGCGTGGGCAATACAGTGAGACTCTGTCTCAAAAATAGCAAAACAAAAGAAAAGAAAGGGAAAGGAAGGAAGAAAAGAAAGGAAAGGGAAAGAAAAGAAAGAAAGAAAAGAAAAAAGAAAGAAAGAGAAAGAAAGAAAGAAAAGAGAAAGGAAAGAAAGGAAAGAGAGAAATCATAGACGAGGGAGGAGTTCAAAGCAGCATTTCCAGGGTGCAGAGGGAAGCAACTGTCACCCTAATGTGCACACCAGCCCGAGTCTTCATCTGTGTACGTTTTGGTCATTTAGAATGACAAAATTTATAATCTATATAACATATTTTAAAAAAACTATGAAAAGGATGTACTTTAGTGAGAATACAAGTGAATGCAGAAGAAAAATATACTGTAGAATAAACAAAAATCAAGGAAATATGAAGAACATTAATCAGAAAATACAAAATAAGGTGATGGAAATAAGCACATAGACACCAGTCATAACCAGAAACACAATCAAATTAGACTCTGCTGGGAAGAAATAGACACTGTATGCATGAATAGTTTTTAAAACTTCACAAGAGAAATGAGCAAAACAAAACTACAAAAGGTTTAAAAATAAAGGGATTGGAAAGACATGTCCTGTAAAAATTAAAGTAACAATATTAATGTTAGACTAACCCAGATTCAAGATATGTAAAAACAGGGTTAAGGAGACAGAGTAGGTGATGACAAATGGTGTGAACTATAAGAAGGTATTAGGACTATAAATTCATATTTACTTAATAAAAGCTTCAAAATATATATAAAAACCTCAAGAAACTACAAGAAAAAGTGCATGTACTCACTATCATAAAGGATGAGTTTAATACATGCTATTATTTTAGGTTAAGCAAATAAAAGATAATTGTACTACTGAAAGCTTGAATAAAAAAATCAACAAACCTTCATCAAATAGACAAACAGGGGACACTATCCAGGGTCATACGCATATGTGTGTTTGTGCATGTGGTGTGTGTATCATTCATAGGTCTGAAACATTTATAAAAAAGTAATACTGTAATAAATACTACTAATATTGCAATATTTTAATTGACATGTTTCTCTGATTATTATGCAATACACAAAAGATAAGTATAGAAAAACACACTTTTGGAAACTTAAAAATGTGCTTCTAGATGGCACAGATCATAAAAAGAAAAATAATAATGGGAAATAAATGTAATTACACCTGAGAGATAATGAGTGAACCATCTCAAAACCCTGGTGTTATGTCAGTTACGCAATACTTGGTGGGGGATGCACAGTTTTACATGGATTTATTAATAAAAATAAATAAATGTTCAACTCTAGGATGTAATAAGATCAAAATCATCTGAAGAAAGAAGGGAATAGTAAAGACAATAAACTACCGCACAAGGAACCAATAAGAAGCTTCAACTAATGCAATTTTTAAAAGAAAACAAACTTCTGACAAACATGACTGATACAAAAATAGAAACTAACTTACAATAATAAAAAATTGAATACCACTTAAAGAGGGTAGAGATGTTTAAAACTCAGAAATTACTAGGAGTGACTTTAGGCCAATAAATCTCATTGGCTGAGCATCAGAAAATCAATTAAAATCAGAATAACAAAACTACTCACTCTTCTCAATATACAGGGAAACAAGATACAATTTAGCATTCACACATGATAACACCTAGCAAACTTCTCAGCAATCATAAACATACTGCAAATATCCTATTTAAGGGTGAGACTATAGAAGCATTTATGTTGCTGTTAAGAGCAACAGAAAGCCATTTGCAATGGCTTCTTGAACTTTAACACCAACTGGGAGTGGGGAAGGGAGGTTCTGGCTAAAGGATAAGACAAGAAAAAGAAATATAAAAGCTGGGAGACTTGGAAACATTGAATCATCTATGTTTGTAGGCAATGAATAATGGAAAATCCTAGTGAATCTGCAATTCAAAATAAGAAGTGAATAAAAAAACACTGCTGGATACAAAATCAGTGCACAAAATAAAAACGATTCCTCTGTACCACTGGTACCAAATTGGAAACTGTAATGGAGAAAATTCAGAACATATTAACAGTATCTTTCCCAAAGTAAGACGTGCTGATGCTAGTTGGTGTTTAGTGGAGGAGTATTGCAAGGAATTCGTCATCCGGAAGGTACCTCCTTGTTCCTGCCCAATTCTCTCCACCGTTTCTTAACCTTTTTTAGTACTTATAGTTGTTACTGCACCTGAACTACTCTTAAATATAAAGAATAGTTGCACTTGAACTTCTCTTACATGTAAATTTGTTGCACAGAATAAGATGTTTAGAGCAAAATAAAACCTGAATATTATAGGGCTCTGAAACACGAGCCTATGAAGGGTTCTATGAAATGCTGTTTGCTCCTCTTGCCTGGTGTGTGTTATCGTTATTAACTTAGAATATTTACAGTATCAATAAAGTACCTAGGCCCAGGAATAAACTTAGCAAAAATGTGCATGCCTGCTATGGAAATAATAACAAAATTTATGACCAGCATAAAAGAAGACCAGTTGAAATGGAGAGGTACACATAGTTTGTGGATTAGAAATCTCAGTCTTCTAAAGCTAGAAAACTGAAACATAATTCCAACAGTGTTTTCATGGGACTTGGCGATCTTGTTCCAAAGTCCATGTGATAAAAGTAAAAAGCAAGAATGGGCAAGACCATGGCAAAGGAGATGTGATCATCAGAACTCTGGGCTACAGGGCCTCTTCTGGTCAGATACATGGTCCTGGGGTGGTCTGGGGCAAGAGAAATGGGGGTTTGCAGTGTGTGAGGTTAGGTAGAGGGTGTTTGGGGTGTGGCTTGGTTGGTTTGCCTGTGAAAGGCATGCTCACCAGGCTTTGGTGATCTCAGGCCAACCAGGAAGGCCTCTGAGATGTCAAGCCATCGTAAAATGCAGAAAATGAAAGAGTGAAAGACACGATTCCTACATCTGCCAAGACCAGCCTGAAGCTCAGGGAGGCGGATGGGGAAGACTGGAAGGGATTCCCCATCAGAAAGTTAGAGCAGGTCCCGACAAGGCAAGGGGTGGCTGGTCCAGGGTGAGAGCTGGGCAGGAGGGGAGAAGGGAACACACAGTCTCCATGGACCCTGAGGCCAGGGCTCTCAGCTTCGGCTGAGGGATGGGACATGGGGTGGGACAAAAAGAGGCACCAACATCCACCCTGGTTGTTTGGCCTCTCAACCGAGTAGCCTCTGATTGAGTTCAGAGGAGGTTAAGTTTTGCCTGCACTGGCTTGGAGGAGGCAAGCTGCTATGCTCCTCTGATTAAATATTCCCCCTGCCATGTTCTGATCTTTCAGATGTTGCAGGAAGCCGGAGGTTTATTCCATGGCCAGGCTTCCATGGTCCCTGGTTGTGTTTGTCCGTGGGAAGTGGAGATTTTTCTGTATCATGTCCAGCTCCCAAATGTACCACCTGAATTCCCCTTTCTCCTTTCAACTTGATGTCTGGGGCTGTGGAATCTGCCCTTCTATTCTGAGCTGGAACCATTTTCTGTGAAATGATGACCATATCACTATTTATGGTTATTCCGTTTGAGCCAACTTATTAACAAGCCAAGCAAGTCTCAGGAATAAAATCATGAGAAGAAAATTGCATTTGAAAATTTCCCTGAAGATTTACAGGTCTCTGACACATGGGCCTGAAACTTCCTGGAACTGTCAAGAGATGAGAACTTTAACTCTGCGCTTGGAAAACCTGCCACCATTAGTAAAATGAAGCCAGGCCCAGAGCTAAGCTTCTTGGTGCAGGTGCACCCTCCCTTAACATTTTACCCTCACCTGGGAGAGGCAGAATGAAGTGGACAGCTGTTAGAAATCTGAGGCTACACTCCAGAGAAATGGCTTCATGCATCTGGAAAATCGTGGGGGGTGGGGAGCAACGTGGCCCCCCAGTGTGACTCAGCACAAGGAGTGACCCGCAGCCGTGAGGCGCACATGTTTCACTAACATTCGAACCCACTTCCCCGAGATGGGGGCAAGCCCAGTGAGCAGAAGCTCATGGCCCCAGGCCTGGGCATCAGGGTCCTTGCTTCAGTTGCCTCCTTTTAGCCCCACTGGTGAGTAGGACTTCCTTCTCACGGGTTATGGGGAATGGCCGGACACAGTGCCTGTCATGGAGCAGATGAGATCAGGAGGGGTTCTTAGCCGCAGAAGCTCACAGCCTGGAGGAGGGGGACACTGCCTGCCATGCACGGCTGCTGCTCGAGCAGCTGGGCGGTGTGGGTGATGCTTTGTAGGAGCAAGAGGGTGGAGTAGGCAAGGCGCGGTGGCTCATGCCTATAATCCCAGCACTTTGGGAGGCCCAGGAGGGCAGGTGGCCTGAGGTCAGGAGTTTGAGACCAGCCTGGCCAACATGGCGAAACTGTATCTACTAAAAATACAAAAATTAGCCAGGCATGGTGGAGGACGCCTATAATCCCAGCTACTCAGGAGGCTGAGGCAGGAGAATCACTTGAACCCGGGAGGCGGAGTTTGCAGTGAGCCGAGATCTCGCCACTGCACTCTAGCCTGGGAGACAGGAGAGAAACTCTGTCTCAAACAAACAAAAAAAAGGGTGGAGTGACCTGGTTTGTTCAGCAAAGTGTGTTTGGCTCCCTTGAATAATTCCCCAGGCTGGCCAGGAACTGAAACCCAGGGGTCAGGGATAAGCAGAGACCACGCCTGGTCCTGTGACGAGGAGCCTTGTTTGTGGAGGGGCTTTTCTCCCAGGGAGGAAAGTGAGGAGTGCGGCTGTGAGGCCAATCGAGGCCTCCTGTCTGCCGTGTGGGCCCAACGGACTTTGTCCCAGGCCAGTGTACATTCTTCAAGCCCACTGAATTCCCCTAAAAGTCACGAACTATCCCCTAAAACCATCCGCACTCCCCCACCCTCCTTTCCCCTAGGAAGAGGGGAATGCAACCATCTGCGCCGCATTGCGAAAGGGGCCACGACTCAGGGTTCTCCCCCGTGTATGCCGACAGATGTGTGAATCTGCCTTTCCTCAGCTGACTTTCAGCAAACCTTCAGAAGGCTAAGGGGAAGGTTCGCTTGGCCCCTGCCCCTGGCTGTGTGTCTGCAGTTTTCCTGCATAGAACTTGCCTTCTCTTGCCAGAGCTGCAGCCATGGTGAAACGGACGGCACTGGTAGGCTGTGTGGGGGCTCTCGGACAGCCCGGCCAGGGTGCCAGGATGACACCAGGACACTGGGTGAATGGGCTGAGGCTCTGCTGATCAGCTTAAGTTGGTTCCTGGTGTGCCAGGGCTCACTTAGCTGCTGCATTTCAATGGACTGACCCTGAGGGACCAGCTGGTGGCCTCGCGGAACTCAAGTTACAGGTACTGGCTGTAGAAAGGGTGACGTTGGGGGCAGAGGATGCCTTGGGGAGCTGCTGGCTTTGGAGTTGTCCCCACCGTGTCTGTCCAGAGCCGAGGACTACGAGGCGCAGGGAGGCCGGCAAGCTTATCTAGGCCACAGCTGGCTGCAGGCACCCCTGCAGGGAAGGGGCCAGGAGGAAGCACCCTGTGACCCAGCATGTCTCCTCCTTTGAGCTGAGCCCCTTGAATGATCCTTGGTCCTAGAGTCTGTGTCCAGGGAACTTCCCAGCCCACAGCCGCTCCAGGAAAAGAAGTCTGTCCTGGAGCCTCAAGGGTAGGGGGAGCTGCCAACAGCAACTTCACTCCTTTTCTTCTTTTAGACTCTCCTTGGAGGATGAGCAATTTTCTTTCTTATTTTTTTTCTTATTCTGATTAGAATAAACAAATGTGTCAGCAGACCCCAAAGAAGAAAGGGAAAATGCAAACATCCCCTGACAATGGGCCCTGAGTGTTGTCTGTGGCAGCTGTGAGCACACCTGGCTTCTCAGATTTCACAACGAGAGGTTACCCCCCAAGATCAGGCCACGGGTGTCTGTGAGCACGTTCACTGGCCCCCCCAACCACCTCACTTCAACAGCACCTGCTGAGAGTCCGTGCCACCATCCCGTTCTGCCAAATTCTCCCTCCTCTCCCTCTGACTTGTGTGATAGGTTTGTTCCGGAGCAGAGACATCTCCCTCCTGGAACCGTCTTCTTCTCCACCGCAAGGCCAGACTTGGGTGCAACCCTGTCAAAATTCAGCCTCCAACAGCAGCAGTGCCTTGTGCTAAAGCAGTGCTGAAGTTATAGACAGAGCCTCAGACAAAGAGGGAGAATGCCAAATAACACCATGAAAGAATGTTCTGGAAGGTTTTGCCATTTATCTAAGGGGCTGTTTTCAGTCCCAGGATAATCCCCATGGTGATGCCATCGTGCTCCCTTCTGAATGGCCATAGGGATCTGCACACCAGTGCTGTCTATGGCTCCAGGACGCAGGGCGAGGCCTCACCCAGAGGAGCCACCACCCAGTGTGGAGGAGGGTGCTGCCCATAGGTACGAATTCCCCGTGGCCTGCAGGACACCACCCCATCCTTGTGAAGCTCCCCTTGACCTCCACCGGCCCTCACCCATTACCCTGCCCTGCAGCCCCCGGGGCTGGCCACGCCCTCTCATGGCTGCACAGGCACCTGTGCACTCAGTCACGCTCAACTTCGCTAGGAGGGACAAAGCCTGGGTCCTCACTTCACACAAGGCCCAGGATCCCCCCCTCATGGATGTTTAAGGATGGTGTAGGTTCCTCAGGGTGAGCCAAGAGTGGATGGGGTCAGAGGCAAATCCGCAAGTCCTCAAAGACCCAGGAGAGCCGCTTCCTAAAAGCAGCCAGAACAGTCCAGGGCTCAGAGTGCTGGGTGATTCTCCCCTGCTGGAGGATCTGCAGGGCACCTGGAGGGGGAGAAGCACCTGAATGCAAGAAAGGACCTCAAAAGGGGAGAGAAAAGAAGAGCCCCACTTCGAAGTCACCCAGGAGGGAAAGACTCTTCATTACACCCCAAGTGACAAGTGACAAAGGAGCTTCCTCCTACCGGGCGATTATTCTAGAGAGAACCATAAAATGCATGTTTCAGAATGAATGCAGAGTGTGTGTAAAATGACAGCCCCAATGGCTGGCGCTGTCGGACAAGGCGTCTCTACACTCAGGAAAGAACCTGCATCAGGGCGTGCTGCTCCGTGAACCCCTGTGGTCTCTGAGGGAGGCTCCAGGGCATGGGCTCCCCTTGGCCTCTGGGGCGCGAGGGGCATCTTAAACACTCAGCCTCTCTTGGAAGGGAGATGTGCGTGCAAGAGGCTAAGGGCTCTGTGCTCTGAACAGCTTATCCTCCTGCTCTAAATGCTCAGGAAGACACTGAGCCGTCTGAGATCTTGGGATTCAGGATAATCTGGTTTTGCACCTCAGTCATTTAGTTCCATTTATGCAGGGGGTAGACTCATTGCTTGAAAGGAGACTGCCCTGAACTGCAGCCACAACCGTGAAACAGCCCCACCCTGATTCTGGAAATCTCTGCCTTCCAGGATCCTTATCTGGGGCTCGACCTCACTGGACCCCTGTCTGTTGACTGAGTGCCTGCTACGGCAGGTGCAGTGGCCGGAGCTCTTCTGGGGCAGGGGCAAGACTGTTGGCACCCTGCTTTCCGGGAGCCCCCACACTCTCCCTGCAGAAATGCTTAGTGTTGTTCACCATGTTCTAATCAACTCACATTCAAGGACAATTTGCATGTGATCAAATGCACCCAAGTTAAGAGGACAGTTTGATGACTGCCTTCCCTAGTGTCCTCATGCTGTCTTCCCTCTGTGTATGTGTCTCTGTGGACAAATTTCCCCTTTTTCATAAGGACGTCGGGCATACTGGATTAGGGCTCACCCTAGTCAGCTCATTTTTTTTTCATGAACGTTGACATCCACGTTGCCATTGCTTTTAGACATTTCCATCAACCTAAAAGATTCCTTTGTGCCCCTTCCCAGCCACCCAAGCCCCCAGCTCCAGCGACCACGGGTGTGCTCTCCAGCCTGGGGAGATACAAACCTGCCTTTGTAGGATGTCAGATCAGGCAGTGAGCATTCCATACATGCTTTCTCTCAGTATAAGTGTCTGGAGACCCAGCCATGGGGTCGCGTGCACCCTCGCCCACCCCGTTTACTCCTGAGACAGATTCTGGTACATGAGTATGTCAGCTGATCTATTCATACTTCTGTGATGGACGCCTGAGGGACTTGTGGATTTTTCCTTTTAGGAACACACTGCTGTGAACTTTTCTGAACACAGCTCTGTGTGGCCTTGTGTTCCAGGTACTCCTGGGGAGAGACCTCACCAGGGAATGTCTGGGTCATACGAGGTGCAGGCCAAACTTCAGAGAAGTTTCCAGACACAGGGGCTCTACCCATTTCCCTCCCTCTAGCAGTGGCTGAGAGTCCCAGTTACTCCACATATTCACCAGCACTGGGGATAATCTGTCTCTCTTATTTTTGCCATTCCAAAGGGTACATGATGTGTTCTCACGGGGGCTTTAATTTGCAATCTGATCATGACTAAGTGTTGAGTGTCTTTTCCGGGGCTTTCTGGCCAGTTGCATATCCTCTTCTATGAAGTTAATCTTTGTTTTTGGAAGCTTTCTATGGAATGAAATTAAAAGATGGCTTTATGAATCTGCCAGAGCTCCTGCAACAAAACACCCAGACTGCCTCTCCTCAACAGCAGAAGGTGCACCTCCCCCAGCCCTGGAGGACAGATGTCTGAGATCTGTGTCTACAGGGCTGATTTCTCATGCGGCTGTGACGGAGAATCCATCCCAGCCCCCTCTCTCTGGCTCGTAGACGGCCACCTTCCCCTGTGTCCTCACACACTCTTCCCTCTGTGCATGTGTCTCTGTGGACAAATTTCCCCTTTTTCATAAGGACACCAGACATATTGGATTAGGGCCCACCCTAGTGACCTCATTTTGTTTTCTTTTTCTTTCTTTCTTCTTCTTCTTCTTCTTTTTTTTTTTTTTTTTTTTTTTTTGAGACAGAGTTTTGCTCTTGTTGCCCAGGCTGGAGTGCAATGGCGCGATCTCGGCTCACTGCAACCTCTGCCTCCCGTGTTCAAGCGATTTTCCTGCTTCAGCCTCCCAGAGTAGCTGGGATTACAGGCATGCACCACCACACCTGGCTAATTTTGTATTTTTAGTAGAGATGGGTTTTCTCCATGTTGCTCAGGTTGGTCTCACACTCTCGACCTCAGGTGATCCACCCGCCTTGGCCTCCCAAGGTGCTGGGATTACAGGCGTGAGCCACCACGCCTGGCCGTGACCTCATTTTTACTTGGCCTCCTCGGTGAAGATTCTATCTCTGAATGAGGTCACATTCTGCGGTGCTGGGGGTTATTACTCCAACATTTGAATTTGAGGGAACATAACTCAACTATGATGGTGACCGAGACCATAGTCCCAGGTGGGAGGAGTCCCGGGTGGGAGGAGTCCGTGCCCACAGGCGCTGGCACTATTTGGCTACACGGACAGCATGCCAGCCCAGCATCATGGAGCACTAAGGTGACGGTTACGGGGCTCACCTTCTGGCCTTCAAGATCCAGACGACTTCATCGAGGGCCTCACGCTCCTCTGAGTGCCCTTTCTATCCCAGACCCCTTCTGGTTGGTCCCATCACTCCAGAGGCAAACACAGTTAGCACCTGTGAAGGTGAGTGGTTCAGGACTAAAGAGTGAAAATGCCATCTGGGAAACTCGATTTTTAGTGGAATTGAGGTTTTTGGCTATGATCGTGGTTCCTGACTGCCCAAGTGATTGGATCAGCCTTGAGGATAATCAAATCCGGGAAGGTGTGTGTCAGCCAGTCCCTCTGCCTTGCTGCCAGGGCTGCGGGCTCCTCAAGGTCTCAGGAATAACAGGGCCCCAGGGCCTGTCTCCTCTGCAGGGTGAGGCCCTCAGCCCAGAGGGTGTGGACTGGACTGGCAGGCACAGGGCAGCAGGACACTATGGTTTGGAACCTGCAGTGTCCACCTGGCCCCCCTCAGGTGGGCAGAAATGGCTGCTATTCCCCTTGGGTCAGGGAGGAACCTAGTAGGACAGAAGCCATCCCCACTGCCTGAAAACCGTTTTCCTGACTTGCTGAAGGCAGAGACCTAGGCTTGATTTTAAACAATGCAATTAAAAATTCCACCTCTGAAACATGGTAATTGTAATCTGTCTCATCTCTAAGTGTAATTACTTTAAACTCCAATTTTCCCTCAAATATGCATTCTAATTCAATTTTCCTTTTTTTCTCTTCTTAACTAAATCTATTATCATTCCCTCAGTTAAATTATGCTTATTTAATCTTTGATGAGACCTTTTGCTGGCAATCAGATGTTTTAAATTAATGCCCTCAGGCCTTGGGGAGTGTTGGGGCTCAGCTCTCCTAGCCTCTAGGGGAGTGAAGAGGGTGCGGAAGATTCCTGGGTCTCTGCCTGTGGGGGCTTCCTCCTGCACCTCCTGCACCTCCTGCCTGTGGGGTCCCCACCAACCACGTGTTCCCTGGGGAGGAGAAGACAGCCTGTGAACAAGACGGGGACTCCCCTGGGGTTAGACCTTCAGGGGAACGGAGCCCGCCCCAGCCTTCCAGTTACCCCAGTGGAGAGGCCCAAAGCACATCACCTTCCCCGACCACCTGGAAAATGGTCGACCTCTACAGACCCCCTGCAGCCTGGGGTCCCTCAGAGGCAGACCTCCCTCAAAGGAAAAATAATTCTTGCAGAATCCTATTGTTGACCTCAATAATTCTCATTAGAACACCATTTGTTAGGCTTAAATCCCTTCAGTTTACAGCTTTTCTGCAGCCACTAAGTCGAACTAATGTATGAATTAAATGCAAAAATGATCGGCAGAGTAAAACAAAAGCCATCCCATCCTAATCACACCCTTAGCTTAGAGACTGGCAGGGTTTGAGAGAAAGGAATTGTTTCCAGGGCAGGAGGCGGTCTGGGGCTGCTCTTGGCTCCACTGCCCTGAGTAGGATGCCAACCCACTCCTTCCTTGCCGGGTGCTTCTGCTGAGAAGCTGTGTGCTGCAGCTGGGGGTCCCTGGCCCCCACACCTCCTCCTTCGTGCATGGGCACCTCAGCTTGTAAGTTTCCCACTGGTCCCAGCTTAACCACAGCCCCGGTACGGGGAAGTCTTCAGACACCGGGGCTCTCTGGGGGATGGAGAATGAGTTAACACAGACATATGAGGGCCTCCTGAGCCCCTCAGCACCTGCTCCTCTCCTGCAAGGGTGTCCAGAAAAGGAGGGGATACAGGTGCATTGGGGGCTGCTGCCTGTCTAGGCACCTCCCACATTACATGGGGCAACTCACATTCCAGCATTTAGTGGTTGGGTCCAATCTGCCCCCTTGTCTGGGAGAAGACTGGTCCCAGGCCTCGGGAATTTACCCAGTGCCCTCCTGTGTTACAGGCAGGCAGCCTGGAGTTCAGGTCACCTGTTCCCAGTCACTCAGGCTTGCAGCTGGGTTCCGGCCTCCCTGGCCCTGGATTGCCTTCCTGCAGGGCAGTGTGAGGGCTCAGATGCCTGGAGTCCCATGGACGCAGCTCAGTGGGGACTCACTGGGTGACCCCCAAGAAAGCCAGGGGGGACAGGGATGCAGAGGCAGACCCAGATGATTCCTCTAGCCTCAGCTTCCCTGACCACAGATCGGATCTCCTGAGAGTGACCATGCCCAGCACCATGCTCAGCACAGCAGACCCCCAATGAGTTCATTCATTCATTCATTCAGTCACTCATTTCTTCACTCCCAGCTCACTCAAGGGAGCCAAATACCAGAACATTACTTCCAGGCTCTTTACCATCCAAGTGTTGCTAATGTAGATTCCATTGTGTCAGAATCTAAGGATTTATTTAAAATAGGCTAACGTTTCTTCTTGCTACTTCTATAAACACAGAAGAGTCACAGCAGGGTCTGGAGAATCTGACACCATTCCAGGGAGAATTCGGGTCTCTGCAGCCTCACTGGTGGCTCCTCACAACTTGCCTGGTGACCTGCGTGCCTCGCTCAGCAGCTCTGCCATTTAGTGCTGTGGCCAACGTGCACCTCAAGAGCTTGCATGGGCCACCATGCTATCCCTGCATCCCTCTGTTCCTGAACCTCCACACTCCCACAGCCTCCAGGAGGACTGGACTCGCCCCAGCCTTGCAGATGACAAAGGATAAATGTGTTGTCCCCCTCCATTAGCCACCACAGGCTAATATGGGGGAAATGCCAGAGAGCAAATATGCACCACCCAGTTGGACAGGGGCGCTGGGAACAGCAGCGAGTGTGAGTCACCGCAGGGCACGTGAGAGTGGCCCAGCATGTCTGCTGCCTGAGGAGCTGCAGGTGCTCAGCCTCACCCATGCCCCTTCCTGGAGGAGCCCCAGACATCCAGGAGGGAAGGCTCTGGGACAGGCCAGAAACTCAAGGTTCAGGTGGATGTTCCTCTTCAGTTTTCCTCTTAAAGCCTTCATGATGTGATAAGGCTCACCCAACTGCTCAGGGGTGACCTCCTTTATGGAAAGGCAACTGATTGCAGGTGTTGAGCAATCTATAAAATACCTTCACAGCAGCGTCCCAGGATGCCGGGCACCACAGCCCAGCCAGGTGGACATGAGACTTGCCACCTGGGTCTACCGCCTGTCAGCCTGACACCATGCACCTCTATATACATCTCCCTAAAACATACCTAGTTCTGGCTGGGTGTGGTGGTTCACGCCTGTAATCCCAGTACTTTGGGAAGCCGAAGTGGGTGGATCACAAGGTCAGGAAATGGAGACCATCCTGGCTAACACAGTGAAACCCTGTCTCTACTAAAAAAATACAAAAAAATTTGCCGGGCATGTAGTTCCAGCTACTTGGGAGGCTGAGGCAGGAGAATGGTGTGGACCCGGTAGGCGGAGCTTGCAGTGAGCTGAGATAGCACCACTGCACTCCAGCCTGGGTGACAGAGCGAGACTCCATCTCAAAAAATAAATAAATAAATAAATAAATAAATAAATAAATAAATAAATAAATAAAAACTGTATCTAATTCCCAAACAAAGACGATCCCCTAACATCATAAAAGCATTCTGTGTACCCCTGAAAACTTGCTCACCCTTTCCCAGAAGAGCTCTGGGTGATGGTTCCTCTTCTCCATGACACCCTGCAGCACAAATGCTGTGATATAAAGTAACAATGCTTAGAAACTACGCTCTGAAGTCAATACATCTTCTGTAACACCTTAAGGGGAGAAGAGAGGGAAGAACAGATTTGCTTTGTGTGTGTGGTTATGTATTCATACACAAAAACACATTAATAATAAATAAGAATATTTATAATTTACCATGATGACAGTTACAGTTCTTGCCTCTGTGATGGGCCCGGAGGGCACCGCTGGAGCTCACAGCCGCCTTCTTCTCTCCCATGCAATGCTCCCTTTCCCCTCGGCAGTCATGTCAGTTGGTCCTGCTTCTTTATCTGGTGGGGAGATCCAAACCTTCATTCCTGAAGGGTCTGGGCCATTCGTAGTTCTGCCTGGATTGGGTTGTTGTAATTTCTAATGGCAGTATTAGGAGACACCCTGTGGGATCTCCTGTTTGTAGACACACTCTTTCTTACCTCCCCGTGGAACAGCGGTCAATTTCCCCTTGATAATCTGGACCGATACCCGCAGCCAGGATAGAAATTCCCTTCTGAGCCTGTTGACTCAGAGACATGAGGAGTCCAATGCAGCCAGGCAGCAGGCTGAACTTCCAGGACAATAATATCATTGTTGTGTCTCCTAGTGGAAGCATTTCTCCCTCTGGAGTAAGACTTCTAGGCCAGCAGAGCATAAAGTCATGTGAACAGGAAGCAAAAAAATTTGCTAGTAGGTCACTAGGGGTGATGGCGAGTGGCACCCTTCCATTTCCACCCCTTGGTTCCTGGACCCGTGAGTCCTGGCTATGGGAGAGACAGCAGCACATGCTGGACACTGATTCAGAACATGCACAGCCCAGGAGACCTCTCCCGGCCCCCGGAGGTACCATCACCATCAAAAGGCCATTCCCTGGCTCTATCAAGCCCACTACTCCAGGCTGAAGCATGGTAAGAGCAGGGAATTCCATGAGCAGGGGCCCATGGCTGCTCTTCGGCTGTGAAGTGAGTGCCTTGACCAGGAGCAATGCCCTGTGGAAAAGTCCTCCTCCAAGCCCAGAGACGGCGGCACTCCCAATAAAGCTGCCCTGGACTTCAGCTCAGGCTCCCACACACACAGCGTCCTCAGGCAGAGAGCTCTTTCTGCTCAGCTCCCAGGACCCATGGACGTGACTTCACAGGCTTCTGTGATGGGCTGCATCCCGCCGGCAGGCTCCTGAACACAAGGGGGCGCTCAGACTTGAACGCTGTCATGGAGGTCACTTCCTACCTGAAAGGAATAGCAGGGCGATGGCCTGGCTGGAGAAAGAAGAAATTAAGACGTGGTGGGAACCTCATGAACCCGTTAACACGTTAGAAGACAACAGAAGATTTAGGAAAAAGGACAAAAGTCAGCAGCTGAGCCTGCCTGTTCCTGCTGTGGTGCATTTTGTGCCTGGAACTTGTTGCTGAGTCCACGGCATGGAGAGGCAGATGGAGCAGCCGGCCCCCTTAAGTGCTCGTATCCGCATTACTGCAAAATTTACATGTAGATATCATTTTAATTGCAAAAACACACTAACCAGCACATAAAATAATTAAAAGTGCTTGGTAAATTGTGACATCCCAATACTGCACAGTGAAAACTGATTATTTAAATATTGAGTCTAATTGTCACTGTAATTCACATTCAATAGATGGCCAGACATTGTTCAAATGAATGAAAATGTTCTATAAAATCAATTAATTATGTCAGAGCCACACATCACTAACTTGCTGTTAAACTATCATCATCTATCTGGAGGAAGCCCAGGCGGAGGAGTGCGTTCCTTCTGCACCTCATGGTAACATGTTTTCAATACGTGCACATTGCACTTGCCCAGAGGGACCTGGGGACTCTCTCTAACCTGGGAGCAGATGGCAGAATGGCGAAGGAAGGGCTGTGAATTTTCAAGTTTCTGTCAGATGAGCAAAAGGAAATGGAAATTTCCTATAAATATTTACCTTTCCACAGCAGCAGGAATAACAAGACCTCAAATATTGTTTGAGGCCAGTGAAACTGAGAACGTGGGGACCCCTCGCTCGAAGGATGAAGCATTTCAGGTCAGTGACAGCAACGCATTAACCCAGGGGTGCGTCCTTCTAGTGCAGGGCCCTGTACACTGCAGGAGGAGTCAGTTGACCAGCTACGAAGGCGGGCCCAGCAAAGCTGGAAAGGCCCCACAGGGCTGCTGAGAATCTACCCGAGGGTACCACAGATGCCCTCATTCCATCAGGGCCCAAGGTGCTGGGTTTTGGCGTGTTGGACTAAACACCAATGAAACTGTACAATCTTGTGCTTATGTCTGTGTGTGTGTGTGTGTGTGTGTGGAGATTTGTGTGTGCAGGCCTGTGTGTATGTGACTATATGCGTGTTCATATGTGTGTGTGAGTGTACACCTGCGTGTGTGTGAACATATGCATGTATGCGTGCATGCCTGTGTGTGCTTTTGTGTATGTGAGTGTGTTCATGTGTGTGTGCACCTGCGTGTGTGTGAATGTACGTATGTATGCGTGCATGCCTATGTGTGCTTTTGTGTGTGTTCACGTGTGCATGTCAGTGTGCACCTGCGTGTGTGTGGCTGTGTGTGTTTGCATACCTGTGTGTGCGCCTTTGTGTATGTGTGTTCATGTGTGTGTGAGTGTGCACCTGCGTGTGTGTGAATGTATGCATGTATGCGTGCATGCTTGTGTGTGCTTTTGTGTATGTGAGTGCATTCATGTGTCTGTGTGAGTGTGCACCTGCATGTGTGTGGCTGTGTGTGTGCATACTTGTGTGTGTGCCTTTGTGTATGTGCGTGTATGTAAGTGCATTCATGTGTGTGAGAGTACACATGCTTGTGTGTGGGTCTTTGTGGATGCCTGAGTGTGCCATGTGTGTGCATGTGTGTTGGGGAGCACTTGGGATGAGGGTGTGCACTTCTGGAATGACTTGTCAGTGGCCCTGCTGGGTCCCGTCTTGACCCCACCTCACCCGGCCTGGCTTCCAGGTGGGGCCCTGCTGCTTGCTGAGCTCCTTCAGCCCCGGCCAGTCCTTCACAGGTGGAGGGAGCACCCGCTCTCCAGGCCTGGTTCCATGGCTTCTGTCCCTGTGACACCTGAGGCAGACCCTGGCCCCAGCCAGGCCGACCTCAGCGGGGGCTCCAGCCTGCACCCAGGCTGGGAAGGCCTGTGAGCTGCTGGGCTGTGCTGGTGGCTGAAGGGACCCAGGCCATTCCCCCCAATGTACCTGCCCTGCCCTTCCCCGGGGAGAAGCGTCCGTCCTGCTGGAGGAGCCCCGGGGCTGTATGGCTGTTCTGAATGCTCAGGGACAGGGTCTGTCTCCTTCCTGTGGCCTCCCACCAACAAAGCTCTGCCTCCCTGTTCAGGGAAAGCCGGTACCTTGTTTGAAAAAACGGATTTTAACAACATATTTCTCACAGCCTGCTTCCCATAGATCTCGCCAGGATTTCTGGTCACTTCTTGGATTCAGAGAACCTTCAACAATGCCGGGAGTGGATTTGGGCGCCCCTCTGCCCACTGGGGAGGAATGCCTCACGTCAGGGCTGGGTGCCCACCACCACAGGCCACCTGAATTTGCCCACATGAGCCCCTCTGGTCTCGCGGTGACACAGAGCTTCAGGGAAAAGTCAGCAGACAGGAATAGGAAGCAAGGATCCTGCCCCATCTGGGGGACACAGCGTGGGGACCTGGGGAGCATCACCCACCTGGCTGAGCCTGGGTTTCTCCGTCTATGTGAAGGTGTCAACGAGGCCTCTCACCCAGGCCCCTCCTGAGGACGCAGCCAGAGTGTCCTCTCATCCCATCATCATGAACCCCGAGACCACACCTGTGAAGGGGGCCCCAGCCCAACACTGAAGGACTCCAGAACCCCCAGAGAGCAGAGACTTCACCAGAAGCTCCTTTCTTTAAAAAAAAAATCCCTTTTAAAACATTTTCAGCCACGTGATCAAAAGTAAAATTTGCCCATCTAATTTATTAAACTTCCACCCAAACTTAGACATCAAATGTTTTATTAATATTTTCTATCATCCCTAGAAGTTAAACCAGCCATGAAAATTACCTTCAACAGAAAAAAAAAGTTGAAAATGTATTCATTTATAGGAGTTGCAAAGTGGCCCTCCTTTGGCAATTTAATCAGAAATGATTGAGGTATGCTCGAATACGTTTTCTCTGATACAAATATTAAAATATTTAATTAATGTCAATCAGGCCTGGAAGGAGGAACTGTTCACAGCAGCCAGTTACCCAGAGCAGCTGCCAGCCGAGCCTCAGGCCCAGGCTCAGTGCCTCCTCCCCGGAGCCCCCAGGCAGAAAAGGAGAAACCACCCTAAGGCCACCTGCAGGCCCCTGGCAGCCCAGAGCACTCCCGGATGTGATGTGTCCTTTGTGGGTGACAGAGCTAAGGAGGTACCTGGGCACGCCGTCCACACCTCCCTCCCTTCCATCCTTCCTCTCTCTCTATTTCTCTCTCTCCCTTCCTAATTCCTTCCTTCCTAATTCCTTCCCTCCCTCCCTTACTTCCTTGCTTCCTCCCTCCCTCCCTTCCATCCTTCCTCTCTATTTCTCTCTCTTGCTTCCTAATTCCCTCCCTCCTTCCCTTCCTTCTTTCCTTCCTTCCTTCTTTCTTTCCTTCCTTCCTTCCTTCCTTCCTTCCTTCCTTCCTTCCTTCCTTCCTTCCTTCGTTCCTCTTTTTAAATTATTGTTGACTTTTCTTCCAGGAGATCTCATGTTGTAGACTCTGGGAACCCAAATACTAAGGGTGTGGATATTTTCAACAAAAATAATAATGCCCTCCCAGGGCTGAATTGAGCTTCATGGGTTGCTATGACTCAAACACCCCTGCGTCTGTGAGCTCATGCTGTGGGAGCCGCTGCCTGCGGGCTCCAAGTGACAGGTGGGTGTGCCCAGAAGGGCCTCTGACTGGCTCACAGGTGTCTCCAGGCAGGGTACTGGGGGTGGGGGGTGGGGGTGCCCAACACGAAGTGCATGTGGGTGCCGCAGCCCATCTGGTCTTGAGAGCGAGGCCAGCCCATCTGTTCCTCAGAGTGAGGCCTGCGCCAGGCTGTGTGCAGTGGTCTGCGTGAAAAACGCAACAGACACAAGCAGGGGCTTCTGCAAACTGTAACACCCCTGCCCGGGCATGTGGGCAGCCCTGCACGGATGCTCTTAGTGTGAAGTTGTCCTTGGTGTGCAGCAAGGCCGGGAGGTGTCCACAGAGTCAGCTCTCCAGGCCTCTGCTCCTCCATCCAGGACACCAGGGCCAGGCCTGCAGCCACAGCGGGTCTGGGAGGTTCTGAGGAGGCTGCTGAAGGGGGGCCTCTGACGCCGTGGGCTGAGTTTAATGTACATGGAATTTGGCATGCTCTCCAGGCGTGGGGACTGGTGGGGGCCTGTCTACTTCTCCTGCAAAGCTGGGCCCTCGAGGACCCTGGATCTCTGTCTCCAGAGGCACCCAGAAACTTCTCCCGCAGGGCACCTGGGTGACAAGGCAGGTGGGAGGGACACAACATTTGTGCAGGACTTTAAGGGAGGAATTATTTTCTTCTGGAGTAATTCCCATTATGTTCCCATCTCACAGCCTTCTGCTTGGTATATGACCTGATGTCTTCTCTGCATGAAATGCAATAAAAAGGCAGTTTCCCACATGTCCTGTCATTTTGTGATTTCCGTCATGGAGGCACAACAGCTCCGTGCCTGGGCTAATCCTCAGTGGAAATAAAGCATGGGCTCCTTGGCACCCCTCAGCCCTTGGAGTAGCTCCTGGGAACTGAGGAACAGGCAGATCGGCACCTGCCTCGCCCCTCCCCAAGCAGCTGATACCCCCACCCAGGTGTCACCCCAGAGACCAGGCTCGGACAGACTCCTCATGCAGCTGATATCTCCGCCCTGGGCGTCACCCTAGAGAGCAGGCTCAGACAGACTCCGAATTATCTCTCACTCACATTAACAAATGCCCAGAGGTGACAGTACACGCTCCTCCACTTCCCATGAAGCCTCCTAGCAATTAATCTCACAGAGGTGGGGAGGAAGCTCTCGCTGATGGCTGTGGGTGGGAAGAGGGGAAGGTCAGAGGATGCTGAAACCCAGCCTACGTTGGGGTCGCAGCTACCCACAACCCAGAGTGGGCTGGATCCACACAAAACTCCCAACAGCCTGGGGACTTCTGGGTGCCAGGCGTGGTGCCCACAGCCTTTAACACAGGTGGCCTCCACCCTTTTTACAGGCCAGAAAACTAAGGTTCAGTGAGGTCAGGTGGCTCACCAGGTCCCAACGAGATCTAGTTTTACACCTCACTCAGACTCAGCCTTGTCCAGCCCCAGTAACCTATGAGTTCGCCACCACTCAACATATTCGTCACTGGACTCAGGGCCCCCTTGGCCTGGCCAACCTTCTGGCCTTCCTGGCACACCACAGAGCCTCAGGAGCCTCGCCTCACTGGGCCTTCTGCCCACCCCTCCACCCCCACGTCACCAGGTCCCCAGCTTCCCGAGCGCCTCCTCACTCACTGCCTGTGTGAGCCTCCAGGACTTCAGGAAATTCCACAAACTGGGGACCTAGAGCAACAGATATGCCTGCTGCCAAAGTTCCAAAGGCCAGCAGCCTGACATGGAGGTGTCCGAGGGCCATGACCCATCCCCAGGTCTGGGGGAGGACCCTTCCTGCTTCTTCCAGCTTCTGGTGGCCCCAGGAGTCTCTGGGCTGCACAACTCCAGCCTCTGCTGTGGTGTGGCAATTTCTGTTTTGTTTTGTTTTTTTTTTTTTTTGATACAGACTCTCGCTGCTGCTCTGGGCACACTGCCTATGGGGGGCCCTGCTCTGCAAGGAACACATCTCTGCTGACGCTTGAGTAAAGTTGTCTAACACCACCAGCTTGCTCTGGAATTCTTTTCTGGGTGAAGCCAAGAACCCTCCCTGACTAAACCCCTGTTTGGGGGCTCATCTGCCCTGCATCAAGGTAGTCAATGAACGCGCACATGCACTGATATGGCTCAGCATTGATCTGCATCAGTGAGTATGAGTCCTGGGGACCATCTCACCAGACCAGCATCTGGGTGGCAGGGGATGCGGTCCTGCAAGGCATCGTCTGAGTGGACAGAGGGAAGCAGCACTCCCTGCGTGGTCCCTCTAGGTGCGTGTGAATCTGCAGTTACCTCAATAAAACCCCCAATTCAGAAACACCAGAAACATGCCCCTGGCATCCCTTTTGGGGCCCAGCATGACACACCAGGTGCTCAGGCCACTCCCCACAAAGTGGCAGCCAGCAGTAGGCCTGGGGGCCCTGGGACCTGCTGCACTCAAGCAGCCACTGCCTTTGCCTCCTAGGCTATGGTCATCAGATTAACAAATATGAACAGAGGGTTCCCAGGTGAATGTGGGCTTCAGGTGAACAACGGACAGGTTTCTAGACAAGTATAGCCCAGACAATAATTGCAATATCTGGGACATACTTACACTGACAACAATGGGTTGTTTATCTGAAATTCCAGTGTCCTATATTTTATTTGGGGATCCTTCTCTTGTTTCCTGGGGCACATGTTCCAGTTGGGGATCTGGACAATAGCAAATCAATCAGCAAATAAACACAATTGCAAGCAGTGGGGATTCTGCAGGAAGGACTTCACCTGGGCAATGAGAGAGAGAGAGACAGAGAGAGAGAGAGACAGAGAGAGAGAGAGAGAGAGAGAATGTGTGCATGCACCCGAGCTTGTGTGTGTGGTGTGCATATGAGTGGAGGGGGGAGCAGAGGCTGCCTGCACCTGTCTGCTGGGCAGCCCACCAGGGCAGACCCCTTTCCTCCATTCCCAGTGTCACCTGCAGATCCTGGACAGGCTCAGCAGATGTTCCGTGAATGAATAAAGTGGTGATTAAAGAGCCTTTTGGACTGGCCGTGGTTCCAGCAGAAGCCACCCTGATGAGCTGAGCTCTGCCAGGCTGGAGGATGCCAAGGTGACAACCACATCAGGGGAGACAGCTACAGCAGTGGGATCTGCAAAGAGAGGTGCTGGTGACCACTGGGTGCCCTGAGCCCCAGCACCCCAAGCTGGTCTGCTCTCGGGCACCCCAGCCTCACTCTGCAGCACTTCATCCCCAGTCTCACTCCGCAGCACTTCATCCCCAGCCTCACTCTCAGCACTTCATCCCCAGCCTCACTCCGCAGCACTTCATCCCCAGCCTCACTCTCAGCACTTCATCCCCAGCCTCACTCTCAGCACTTCATCCCCAGCCTCACTCTCAGCACTTCATCCCCAGCCTCACTCCGCAGCACTTCATCCCCAGCCTCACTCTCAGCACTTCATCCCCAGCCTCACTCTCAGCACTTCATCCCCAGCCTCACTCCGCAGCACTTCATCCCCAGCCTCACTCTCAGCACTTCATCCCCAGCCTCACTCTGCAGCACATCATGCAGCCAGCCTCACTCCGCAGCTCCTTCATGCAGAGATGCCCATTGCCCAGTGGACTTGGCCACCTTAGTAAAGACAGCAGCTCTGCTGCATCCAGGTCCAGCCCAGGGTCCTGATAGGGGCTTCCAAGGGAAATGCTAATGGCCCATCCCACCAAATAGCACTTTCTACGCTGCACTCCACACTGAAAATTGCACTGCTGGAGATGGACCTGGGAGCAGCCTGCTCTGTCCTGGGGCTACGGCCATGTCCTGTGCAGCAGCCCACACTGGATGCAGGAGCTGGAGCGGTTGTGCCAGTGTAGACACTTTTACGATGGCTGCAAAGAAGATCAGGGTAGGACACTGGCTGCAGCTCCATCCTCATGGTGAGACAGGGGCTGGGCTTCCAGGGAGCACAGCTGCTGTCTGGGATCCTGTGAGCACTGTCTCCCTGTGGCATATACGGAATTGAGGCTGGCCACCCTGGGGGCTTCAGCCTGGCATTTGGACTCCGATCCCTTCCTAGCTCAGCTCCTGCCCCCAGATCTGCCTGAGTTCGAACCCCAGCAGTCTCTCATGTTCCCTCTCTTCAAGTTCTATGTTCAACTTTCCCATGTGAAACCTGCCCCTCCAAGCCCCTGCTCTCTGCTGAGTTTTAGGCCGGTCTTGGGCACCAAATGATTTGCTCTGTGGGTACAGCCGGGAATTCTGAATTGTCCTTATTCTCGTCAGCACCTCCTGCGTGCCAGCTGCCTCCACATTTGTATCCGATTCTCTCGGCCACCCAGTAGAGTTGCTATCACCCCCAGCCCCAATTTTCAAAGGGGAAAACTGAGGAGCAGTCACTGTAAATGGCTTACCAGGGTCTCAGCTGACAAGCAAGAAAAACAAAACTCTATATGCAGTGCTCTCCTCCCACCCTCCAGATGGCAGATGGGTCCCGACGCCTCACACTGGCAGCAATTCTGCCCCCAACTGAAAAAGCACCCCAGGGGAGATGCAGGCCTGCCCTCCTGACAGCCAACTGACAGGAGGGGAAGACCTGTGGTTAGCACTCTGGGGGTGCCGCGCAGGGAGGCTCTGAGCAAGCCCAGGTCCCAGGCTGTACCTGAGCCAGGCCAGACGTGATGTGGCCCAGGGAGGCCCCTTCACAGCAGCATGGTGGTCACAGAGGGCTGTGCTTGGCCAACCCTGGGGGAGTCCAGGGCCTGGGCAGAGGCACAGGGGCTCTCTGTGCACAGACAGGTGGGGTCGAGGGTGTGGAGGCCTTGGTGCCAGACCCAGGAGTGTGACATCATAGGAGCCTCTGCTGGGGCAGACCCTGGAGTGGACGGAGTGATGATGGGGACAGCAGTGTGTGATGGTCACCGAGGGTCAGCCTGGCCGTGGGGACAGCAGTGTGTGCTGGTCACTGAGGGTCAGCCTGGCCATGGGGACAGCAGTGTGTGCTGGTCACAAAGGGTCAGCCTGGCCATGGGGACAACAGTGTGTGATGGTCACCGAGGGGCAGCACCGAGGGTCAGCCTGGCCATGGGGACAGCAGTGTGTGATGGTCACCAAGGGGCACCAGTGATGGTCACCAAGGGCCAGCCTGGCCATGGGGACCAGGAGGGGAGAGTTCACTGCCACTGTTCGTGCAGGTGCCCAGCACCTCTGCTCTCAGGGTGGAGAGGAAAAGTGAGAAGTCTATGGCACAGGTGCCACGGGGAAGAGGGGATTTGAGACTGGAACCAGACATGACCTGGCCACGCCACCCTTGCCGCAGGCTCACGTGCTCACTTTCCAAACTGACACGTTCTCTAACCTGCTGGGCCTGGCTCTCCTTGCCTCTCCTCCTGCTCTGCTGAGTGAATTCCAACCTCTCATATGGGTGTGACCCCCTGTTGAAACGCTGCTGTGTCCATGGAGCACATGATTATTTTAATTAAGAACACATCGTGGAATGAGGCCACTGAGGTCCACACACTGTGCCTCCCAGCACTCACCTCCCCTGCCCCCAAGCAGGTGGGTCTCCCAGTGGCACTGCCCAACCCCCTGCCCTGTCACACACAGAACACATGAGGTAGGGCATGCCTCACGCCCTGCCAGGAGCCCGCCTCAGTTTTCCCCCTCTCATTTGCAGGTCTGCATTGGGAGAGGGACGCCCGTGTGCAGCCAGCCTGAGCCCCAGCACTCAGCTCCAGATTAGAGCCTGCAGCAGCTGCCATCCATCATGCTTGCACTGTGGCCCATGGGCTGGTGATGGCCGTCCACTCTCGGGGCCCAGCCTGGCCGGAGCCCCAGTGAGAGCAGTGATTGATTAACAAGCACACACCGAATTACTCTCTGTAATGGTGATGAATATGGCTTGGACCTCGCTGGCATTCACGGTTGTTTATCCATTTTTAGATCCAGGGAACAGCAATCAAGCTCTTCTGCTGGCTGCTGGCCCCTGCGCCAGCCCTAGGGTTGGGGGCAATGCCGGCTTCCTTTCCAGGGCTCCCATCTGTCTTTGGGAAGCAGAGGAGGGCAGGGCAGTGCTCTGTTTCTTCCTGGAAAGGAATCCTTCCAGCGCAAGCTGCCCAATGTCAAATGGGTCCACGTGGAGAATTCTGCAGTCACACACACAAGCCTGCTGCAGGGAGAACCAGCCTCCCCGGGCCCCGCGTGAGGGTGAGCTCGCTGTGCCCACTGACCTGGCCCTCCTGGGATGGGCACTGCAAGGCCCCTTTGCACTGTCCTGGTGGTCCTCCAGGATGAGATGATGTCCCCGTGCTGGCCTGGGCCATCCCCTCTGAACCTTCAGGCTTCCCAGGCTCATAGCAACAGGGTCCTTGTGGCATCGTGGATAGAGCATAAGCACATATGACCACACTGAGGCAGAGCCTGGGGCTCCTTACCCAGGGTGAGTCTGGCTGTAAGGTTCAGGAGGGTCTCCCCGGGTGGGTAGGTGTGTGACCTGAGATTCAGGGGACTTTGCCTCTGCCCCCCTCACCTCAGTGTATGTGGATTCCTGCACCTACTCAGAAATGAGTCCCCAGCCCTGAAGCTCTGTGCTGGAAACTGGTGTAATCCGGGTCACAGAACAGACTGAAGTAAATGCTTCATTGGGGCCTGGAATACAGCCAGGGGTTGTGGAAGTAAATGGGATTTTCAGACACGTGGAACAAGATACACAGGCCTGGAGTGGAAATGATTAGTGTAGGGGAAGCAGTGAGAGGGGTGCATCCTCACAGCACAAGCACGCAGGCAGCCAGCCCTGATCCAAGACTGAGGGCCAGGCGTGTGTGTGTGCATGTGTGTGGATGCCTGCATATGTGTGTGTATGCACTCGTGTGTGTGCATGTGTGAACGTTTGGTCACGTGTGTGCATGTGTGTGCTTTTGTGTGTGCATGTGTGAGTGTGTGCTTGTGTGTGTGTGTGCTCATGTGTGTGTGTGTGTGCCTGTGTGGTTTGTGGGGTGGGGGGACAATGGTGTCTGGCCTGAGAGTAGACTCACCATTGCTGAGGACCTAGGGATGGCAAAAAACATCACAAACCATAGCAAAGACACTCATCTTCAGTCACCATTGAGGAGAAATCTTCCCCTCTTCCCAGACTGACGAAGGCATCAGGCTTACCACGTAGCCCTGGAGCGGTGTGTACCAGACTTACCACGCAGCCCTGGAGCAGGGTGTGTCAGACTTACCACGCAGCCCCAGAGTGGGGTGTATCAGACTTACCAGGCAGCCCCAGAGCGGGGTGTATCAGGCTTACCACGCAGCCCTGGAGTGGGATGTGTCAGACTTACCACGCAGCCCCGGAGTGGGGTGCATCAGACTTACCAGGCAGCCCTAGATCGGGGTGTATCAGGTGTACCACGCAGCCCTGGAGCGGGGTGTATCAGACTTACCATGCAGCCCTGGATCGGGGTGTATCAGGCTTACCACACAGCCCTAGAGCAGGGTGTGTCAGGCTTACTACGCGGCCCTGGAGCGGGGTGTATCAGGCTTACCACACAGCCCTGGAGCGGGGTGTATCAGGCTTACCACACAGCCCTGGAGCGAGGTGTATCAGGCTTACCACAAAGCCCTGGAGTGGGGTGGGAAGCCGGTCCTCCCAGTGTGAGGACAGTGCACTGTGTTGGCCTTTCCTGACCGACAGAGCAGTCTCCTGACTGGCTCACACATGTGCGGTTCCACACAGCACCAGCCTCTGCCCCACGGCCTCCTGGGGCTGGAGCATCCTCACGGGAACAGCCACACACATCTCCAGCTCCCATTTCTACACCAGAACTGCCCTGGACAGGCCCAAGTCCACTTCCTGGTGTGAGCCCTTTCTGTGGTCAGCAGCCCAGAGATCAGGCCCCACATCCTGCCCCCACTTCCTGACCCAGACTCTGTGGTCCAGGGGTCCAGGGGTGCACAGCTCCTAGAACCTCCACCTGATATCTAAGCTTGCTCTGTCCTGGACGCCTCAGGGAGGTCCTGTGGTATCCAGGGAATCAGCACTCTCTAGAGGTGTGATTGTAAAAGAACCTTAAAATCACAGGACTCCGAAGATGAGAAAACATCCGAGAGGGCACCTGGACATGCTGGTTTCAAAGGTGGCCAGGGTCCTGGGTGGGGCCTTTGAGAGGACAGGTGGCCCTTCTCTGTATTAGTCCCTTCTCACATTGCTATAAAGAACTGGCTTTCTTTAGTTGAGACTGCGTAGTTTATAAAGAAAAGAGGTTTAATTGGCTCAAAGATTCACAGGCTTTGCAGGAGGCATGGCTAGGGAGGCCTCAGGAAACTTACAATCATGAGGCAGGTGAAGGGGAAGTGGGCAAGGCCCTCACAGGGTCGATCGGGGGACAGACAGAGAAAGGAGGGGAAGTGCTACACAACTTTTAAACCACTAGATCTCATGAGAACTCACTCCTTATCATGAGAACAGCAAGGGGAAAATCCTTCCCCGTGATCCCATCATCTCCCACGAGGTCCCTCCCTCCACACTGGGAATTACAATTCGTCATGAGATTTGGGTGGGGACACAGACCAGACCCTGTCTCCCTCGAACCAAGCACAGTCACACTTTCTGTGCACAGTGTTAGAGTTCTGCTTAAAATTTCATTTACAGAAAGTAGCTGGCTTTTACTTCCTATGGAATTGTGACAGGCAGGATATAGCTCAGGTAGAAGAAGAGCATCCACAAATCTGTGAATGTACCACACACCACAAAATTGTTCACTTTAAAGTGGTTCACTTTGTGTTACGTGGATTTCACCCCTTTTAAAGAAAGAAAGAAAGAAAGAAAGAATGAACGAACAGCATCCAAGCTGGAGTCCAGCTCCCTGCGTTATAGCCCCAGGCCTTGTGCTGGAGGCATGAGCTCAATGCCTGGGGAGGTGTTTAGGGTATTTCTCCACCCAGGTCCTCCAGGGGACCATGGGGTTTGTTCAGAGGTGAGCAGAGTGAAGACAGGATGCAGAAACAAGAGGGCTTGGGACGCAGAAGTGGCTAGGGGTTCCCTGTGGACTGCTATGCTCAGGGCTATCGTTCATCTCGTTGAAGATCTGTTTTACAGGTAGGGAAACTGAGTCACAGGTCCAGACATGCTCAGCCACTCTCAGGGTTTAACCTGGACCTTGGAAATTGCAGGGTGGGTTCAACCACCTCCTCCTATGTCTCTTTGCTGCCAGCTGCACCTGAGACCTGTACAGCCTCAAGATGCTCCCCCAAGCAGAGGGATGCCCAGCAGAAGCAGGGAAGCTGACGGTCTGGTCTCCAGCTTGTGGCAGTTGAGGGACATTGTGGGGCCTCTCCATGTGTCTGTTGAATGAGGTGACAGGTTGAATGAGGTGACAAGTGTTTTGCTTGGAAGGGTTACCTATGAGGCATAGCCTTTAAAAAATAAAGCAGATGTGAATAATGATTGTGCTTGCTGTTGAATGTCCCTTGCACTCCAGAGCAGGGATCCCGACCGAGGCACACTGTGTCCTCAGTAAGACCCTCTTTCTCAGCCCGTGTCTAGGTCATAAGAGGATGAGGCACTGAAGTCCTCATCCAACTGGTTATAAATTATTCCACTTCTTCCAAAGATGTATTTCCTTCTTAGAACATTATCTTCAAGGAGGAATAAGGAACACTACTTATCTCAAAGCCATACAGGAAAACATGATGTATGAAAATCTGGATCAACAAAGCAGATACATGTAGGGAACATTATTCAACTTGGAAAGAAGCAAGAAAATCTGTATCTTCAAGAGGGCACTCATAGATTTCCTTCAAAGGCAGCTGTCCTGTGCGTGCAAATATTTATTTAAAATTTATATATTCCTTGAAGATGAAGCTGTGGTGGGGGAGTGCGGGGTGTGGTGGTGATAGTGGATACTGATCCAGTATCAGAAAATCATGGACCTATCAATAGGATAGAAATTGCTTTGCATAAAACTTTTCAATGTGTCTCTAGCACTTGAAGAAAGGCAGAGCTGGCATGACTGAAGCCACGCCGTTGGTGCAGACAGCCAACACAAGGAGGAGCCAGCAGGAGCAGAGAGCCACCACCAAGGAAGATACAGTAGGAGCAGAGAGCTACTACCAAGGATGACTCAGCAGGTGCAGAGAGCCACCACCCAGGAGGGCCCGGCAGGTGTGAGCAGCACGGAACCAGCTGTCTATACTGCAGAGAGGAGGCAAGACTGATAGCCCCAAGACAGGCCTAGAGGGAGGAATTCAGCTAGGGGGAGCCTGGCTCTGGAATTCTCATTTGGTTTCCATGTCCATACAAAGCTCTTTGTAAATAGTCTTCCAGGAAAGCTGGGCTCTGCATGCTGAGTCTAGAAAGAGACCCTGCCTGGTGGATGGAGAAGAGGCTGCCCCTGTGGGGGGCCGCCTTTGCACCTGCTCAGTTCAGAGGTTCCTGGGCCGCCCAGCTGCCTGCTCTCTGAGCTGCTAAGGGGTATGCTAAGGATGGGTCAAGGCCTTCCAGCAAATCAGAGAGGGAGTGGTCTTGGTAACCCTCAGGGTCTGAGATGTCATCAGGTGATAAAGGGCAGGAAGTCCTCCCAGAGCATGGAGGAATTCCAGCGACAGGCATTGTTCCTTCCTTCATTCATTCGCTCAGCTATTTATTAAACAACCCAACAGCGATGTCAGGAGAGGGGAGAGCACAAAGTGAGATGGCACGTGCGGCTGCTGGTCCTTCCCTCAGAGCCCCCAGCACCTCCTGCATCCAGGGAAGGTGGTGCGATGCCTGGGATCCCTGGTCCATCTGAAGGATTCCCTGCTTCTCTCTCCATCAGCACCTAAGGCATCTTTATCACGACGCCCCAAATCCACACTGAGGGTCCTCTCCCGATCATCCAGGGGACTCCTCACAGTCCTGGAGCACTGCCACTGACACCTCTTCTCCACACTCTCTCCTCTGTCTTGGGATCTGCTCATTGGAACCTTGGCCTTTTCCAAAGCCGGTCTCAGGTCATCCTTCACATTTGCACACTGCACGAGACTTGCTTGATAGGATCTTTCATCTTCACGCACACACAACACACACACACACAGACCGATGCACACTCTCTTCCTCTTCAATTAACTGATCAGGACAACTCTCCACTGGGCTCTGCCGTAGGCTCTTTAGGACTCAGGAATGTCATTAGGGCTCTCCTTCCATCACAAGAAATCTCTCCCTCTCTCTATTTTCAACATGAGCCCGGAAATCCCTAGCAAGAATGTATAATAGTTTAGCGTCTTCTTGCTGGTAGGCATTAAGATTTGCATCCGGCCGGGTGTGGTGGTTTACGCCTATAATCCCAGCACTTTGGGAGGCTGAGGCGGGCGGATCATGAGGTCAGGAGATTGAGACCATCCTGGCTAATACAGTGAAACCCCGTCTCTACTAAAAATACAAAAAATTAGCGAGGCATGGTGGCAGGCGCCTGTAGTCCCAGCTACTCGGGAGGCTGAGGCAGGAGAATGGTGTGAACCCGGGAGGCAGAGCTTGCGGTGAGCCGAGATCTCGCCACTGCACTCCAGCCTGGTGACAGAGTGAAACTCCGTCTCAAAAAAAAAAAAAAAAAAAGATTTGTGTCCTAAGCAATATCGTGCTGAGCATTGCTTCCTAGACATTTCTATGCACCTGTACATGTAGCTCGGTGCGGCGGGTTTGCAGCCTGCGTTCTGTCTCTTCATTTCCATTTCTCAAAGTGGAATCGCTTAGCTCATGTGCTGTCACTTTTTATATCAACAAGCAATTGTTTCCAAAATGACTTTGCCAATCTAGCCTCATACCAAATGTCTCCTGGTGCTCCTGTTCCCCTGGAAACTCCCCTGAAATTAAATTATCCCTGGTTAGAAATGACCGCCAATGTGCGACGGCATAATGACAGAGTCTCATTGCATTTTGAGCTGCCCATTCTCCGGAAGACGCATATCCTTCAGATGTTCATGGCCACGTGTGTGCAGCTTCTTCTGTAAATCAGCCATGCACATCGCCTATTTGTCTCTCTCCTCTCACTGATTTATAGGAGTTCTTTATTTATTCTGAGTGTTAATCTGGTTCCTGTTTTATATGCTGCAATATTTTCTCCTGCATGTAACCTGTCATCTGCTTCGTTTATGGTGGCTTTTTTTATAACACTGTTGAAACTTTTTACATAACCAAATGTTGCTTGTGACATCCGGGTTTAAAGTCTTGATTTAGAAAACCTAACCCATTCCACACTTATGAGAGAGTCTCCTTAACATCTTCCAATGACTGTTCGCTTTGTTCTTGTTCCTTTTAGAGCGTTCATATCTCTGAACTCCATTTGGGTGATGTCTGACTTTATCTCAGGCAGCCTCCGGTGGGAGGCAGGGAGGGTCTTCCTCCTGTATGGATGAGGAGACAGTGGCTCACAAAACCCTTTTTTTTTGGCTGGGCACGGTGGCTCATGCCTATAATCTCAGCACTTTGGGAGGCTGAGGCGCATGGATCACCTGAGGTCAGGAGGTCGAGATCATCCTGGCCAACATACAGTGAAATCTCATCTCTACTAAAAAAATACAAAATTTAGTTGGGCGTGGTGGTGTGTGCCTGTGGTGCCAGCTACTTGGGAAACTGAGGCAGTAGAATTACTTGAATCTGGGAGGTGGAGGTTTCAGTGAGCCGAGATCACACCATTGTACTCCAGACTGGGTGACAGAGTAAGACTCCGTCTCTCAAAAAACAAAACAAAACCGAACAAACCCCCTTTTTTTCTTATTTTCCCAAACCATTTAGATGGACTAATCAGAAGCAAATGGAAAGCCTAGAGCAGAGAAGTCTGTGTCACTGCCTTGTGCAAACTGAGGTGGGGCTGAGGGCATGGAGGCTGCACCTCCCAGATCCCCTGAGTACAGGGACATCCATCCACTGCACCTCTCGCTGGCCCACAGCATTGAGGTCACCCTGCCCCCCACACAGTCACAGCCCCTGAGACCGGCTCTGGCTCCCCTCTTCTTTGCGTGGCCTGAGATGGTCTCAGCAGAGCTGCTGTCCACCACTGTCTTCCACATCCTTAGCTCCATGGCTGATGGACTCGCTGTGTCCAGTTCCTTCACATCCACCCAGGCACCCACCCCTTCATGCCTGGCTGGATCCCACAACTCTCCTATGCGTGTTTGGCCAGAGGGAGGTTCTGGCCCCCACTTACAGGGCAGATGGGAAGCCTCCAGGGCGTGAGTCCTAGCCCTTCCTGGCCACGGCTCCATCCTTCTTGGCTCTGCCTCCTAGCCAGGGCTGGGTCCACAGCCACAGAGGGCCTGTCTCCAGTGTCCACTGGGGGAGGAGGTAGCAGGGAAAAGCAGGTTCCCCAGGCTGTGCCCTCTCCTCCCTGCCATCCCTTCAGTTCAGGAAGGTGCCAGGGCTCATCCTTGGGACACAGACTCAACACAGAGGGCCCAGCCCTGGCATGTGGACACACAGGACCCCAGGGAGACCCCCTCCCGCAGCATCCCAACCGTAGTGCGTCTGTCCATGAACACAGGTTTTGGCTTCAGTTTCCCCTTCTCAGAGAAATACTGAGCAGAGGTGGTCATGCCTGCTGCTGGGGAAATGGAGGCCCGCGGCATGATCAGGCAGTCGAACTGTTCTGCGTCGGTTGTCCGGGCTTTGCTGCCCAAGGACGGAGCACAGGGAGCCACGTGTGGACCTGAGCCAGGCGTGGACCTGAGTTGGGTGTGGGCCTGAGCCAGGCAGTGTCCGGGTGAGTCCCACGGGTAGTTTGGACACTTGACGATATTCGGCCCACAGCGGACCCTGTTCTTAGACCGCCAGGCTTCCCACTGGAAGACAGAGGCAGTGTTCCTGCAGCTGGGGTGGCCGTGGGGTTCCCTTGGCTCTTGGGGGGCAGCAGCCAGGCTGGGCTCAGTAGGTGCCTCCTGAGCACAGGTGAGCTAGGGGTTCCAGCTTCTGCCTCTGAGTCCCTTTGACGTCTGCTTGCAGCTTTACACTCAGGGCACTTGGCAGAAGGAAGGATGGAAGGGGGTCTCCCTCATCTCATGGAGCAGGCCACAGGCCCATGGGGCTGGAGACTCTGAACCCACAAGCGCCAACAGGAGCCTAACCCGTCATTCTGACGGCCCCTGCTTCAGGGCACACACTCCTGTCCGCAGAACACACGGCTGAAATGCAAGGTGGTGTGGGACATGAGGAGGCCTCCCCACAGGCACTAGGCCAGGGCAGGCTTCCTGGGAGGTGACCAGGGACAAGAGCAGCTGGAACTCAGCCCCTGCCTATCTGGGGCTTGGGCGGGCACACAGGGCGGGCACTGCTCAGTGGATCTTCTCATTCCTGGGGGAGCTGGAGGGAGCCCTGCCAGCCCTTCTCCTGCCCATGAACCTCGGGATGGCCTGGGGCTGGGGAGGGACCATGAATGGAAGGCCCCCTTGCACCATGACCCTTTGCTGGAGGGGAACACTGAGGTCCACAGAGGTCTCTGTGACCAGGGCCAGCCCCTCAGGGATGGCCAGGTCTGCAGCCTGGTATAGCCCTGAGCTTCTGGCCTGTCCAGGGTTCTGCCCCCACGTGCTGCAGGTCCGAGGTCTGGGGGGAACCCTCCATGAATCTGACAGATGTCCCCTCCTCCCCTCCCCAACCCAGCCTCCCAAGGAGCCAGTGAGGCCCTGGTTGGAAGCCAGGCCCTGGTTGGAAGCCAGGCCCAGGTGCACGCCGGCGCCACTCAGCCGAGGTGAGGGGCTAATGGGGACAGATTCCAGGGTAAGAAGAGAAACAAATCCATCTGCCTCCTAACCTGGCTATTTCAATCAAAATCTGCAAAAATCACATAAGGGGGCTTCCTCTTGGAGCCTGCCTACGGGAGCCTCTGGCCAGCTGCTAATGGTCATGAACCAGCCCCACCGGCCTTCATTACAGCCAGCTGTAGCCCACCCACTGCCTGGAGGCCCTGCCGGGCAAGTCCTCACCACAGCCTGGCCCACCTCAGCTCGGGGGTGGGGTGGGGGGTGCCTGGGCCACAGCCAAGAAGGACGCTGCCTGGAGGTGAAGCCTGCAGGGGGAGGGACATCCCTGTGGCCCTGGCAGTGCCAGCATCACCGCACATCTGGGCCTGAGCCCCCACGTAATATCCACCATGCTGGAGCCAGAGGTGAGCAGTCCAGGGCAGCCTCGTCCTACAGAGCCCCGAGTGGGACTGTGAGTGCCAAGAGTGAAGCCCACACATCTGCGGAGGACGGGATGGAAAGAACCCTGGTGCCCACCTCCTGCTCCACCCCATTAGCACTCGCACAGCCGGCTGCCAGGTACAGAGTGGACCGCCCTCCACGTGGTGGCTTTAGGCTGCAGGTTACATTTGTATCCTGGTATGGTGAGGCCAACAGGTCAGGAGATGGCTGTCACTGAAAAGATCATTTATTACTCACAGATCCAGAGAATGAGGCACCCACACCAGGCAGGGCCACATGGGGATGCTCCGGGGTGGCCATGGGCAGAGGGAGCTGGGGGAGCTGTGGCAGAGCTTTTCCTGTGGCTTCCCGCGAAGAAACACCAGGCTGGGCAGCAGGCTGAATGGGTTCAGAGCTGGGGAGTTTGAATGATTCCAGCTGGCTCCAGGCATGGGGGCTGCCCCTAGTTGGTACCTGGCCCTGGTGATGCGGGCAGGGACCTGGTGTAGGCTCTGCTACAGGAGGCAGGTGGACTGCGGGCTCTGGGTTGGGGGGTTTGCATAACAGGAGAGTCCTTTGCCAGCTCTGGGACAGGCTAACTTGGGCTGGAGTGCCCAGTCCCTCCCTGGTCAGCAGCCCCCATCCCCCCAGGTCCATGCATCATACACGGAAACAAGGATACCTGGTTAATACCGCACCAAGGGAGGGCCTCTCCTCTGGCCTCCTTCCGCAACCCTAACAGCGATCACCTTGCTTCCTGGCTAAGGCCAAGGGGGCTGTGTCTCCAGCTCCTGCCACCCAGGTATGGGTCTGAACCTGCTGCACAGCTGAGCACATTGTCCTCTGAAATAGATGTAGGGAGGGCAGTGTTGGCGGGGGCTGGGCTGTGCACCTCCCCTTCATCCAGTGCATCCGCAGAGGCCAAGCTGCTCCAAGGATGCTGCTCAAGTCACAGTCAAGCCCGAGGTCAGGATGCCAAGGTGTGCAGCTGCAGTGGTGACCTCAGAGAGCCTGCTGGCCGGGAGGGCAAGAGAGACTCCTGCTAACATGTGCACTCCTCAGAGAAGACGCCATTCTAGACCCTTCCACAGACAACCGTGGCCTGGAAATCCTACAGGCATGAATGCTGGCATCCCCCTCTTTCTGACACCCTCCCCGCTGTGGGGTGGATGTGCGGGTGATGGACGGCAAGGTCCACTCGCCCACTCAGGACCTCCTGAGCAAGGAGATCCCTGATGCCCTCCAGGCCCTGCCCACGCCACCTGGGATAATGACGGGTTGCTTTTCAGTTGTCTAAAAAAACAAATTTTTTTGCAAATCCCAATCCCAGCAGGCTCTCTCTCATGTGGCCCAGTTAGTGAGTCCTTCCTGTTTATAGAATAAAAACCCCCATTCATGGATAGAATGCCTCTTTGGAGTCTGTGATTTCTGGGTATGGCAATTGCAGTCCCAGCCTTGGGAGGGTGCAGACCTCGGGCCTTCAAATGTGGCTGCCCAGTTCCAGTAAAGTCCAGGCTGGCCTGAGGCTGGGGACTGTGTGTGCTTGTGGGTGCCCCCATCCCGGGCGGCTTGTCCCTGCCGTCAGTCAGGGCCTGGTTCTGAAGCAGATGGAGACTCCCACATGCTGTCTGGTGTCTGCAGGTGATGGTGGTGGTCAGCTGGCCCCTCAGGAACACAGCCTACCCACCGTGGTGGCCCTGCCTGAGACACAGCTGGACCAGCTGCCCCCCAGCCCACCCGAGTGACATGGCCTTGCCACCAACCTGCATGCCACCAGGCAGAGACCACCCACCCATGCCCTGTCTTCTGCCTCTTCAGTCACCAACCACAGGCCTGTGGCCATGAAGCAGGTTGCCCTGTGCTGCCTAGAAGGCAGGAGAGAAAAACTGAAGTCCCAACCCCTCGCTGACTCCACGGGGAAGAAGCAGGGCCAAGATCAGAACACGGTTTGGGGACACAAGTCTGTCTACATGTGGGCAGGGGTTTTCCAGAACCCCTGTCCACAGAAGGTCCAAAGGCCCCGTCTGCCTCGCATGAAAAACACTAGAATCGTCCAGTGCCCAAGAAGCAGCAGCAAGGTCTCTGGAAGACCCTGAGGTCACTCCTTGTCTGGCCACTTCTCTGCAGCCTGGCCTCTTCCTCATGGCCATGAGGGGACAGGGGCGACCCCCAGCACCCTGGACAGCTGGCAGCCCCCACCCTCCACCCAGCCAGTGGCCTCAGTTCCTGGAGAACCACAGCCAGTCTCTTCCTGGAGAGGCCTCGGTCAGCCAAGGGACCACTCCTCATCTGCACATCCCAGTGTGGGCTCACACGCCAGCCTTGAGCAGCCTAGACCAGAGGGCACTCACTGTGTAACTTTCTCCAGAGGAGTGTTGATGCAGTTAAAATTGGATTTCTGCTCTGATTGATTATCTAATATGATAGAAAAATATATAGTCTGGGAGCAAATTTAGATTTCAGTGAAAAATTAAACTGTTATACCAAGTTGCCCACTGAAGAATTAAATGCATTCTCTATGTAATTATATCAGCAGATTGCAGCAGCGATAGGGCTGTCACTCCAGCTGCCTCTCCAGAGGTGCTCAGGACAACAGCCACAGACGGCCAGCACCACCTCCCAAGGCTTCCGGAAGACAGAGGCCCTAACTGATTTCGTTGGCATCTTTTCCATGGAAAGCCTGCTGTCTTTCTCTGGGCTTGGGAGAAGAGACCAGCAAATACCCTTCCTCAGAACCTCTGAAATCAAGTGGCTCCAACATCTACAGGTGGAAATGAAGAAAGAACCAACACGGTAGGAATTGTGGGCTTTCAGGTACCCAGAGGCATTTGGTGTGTGCTAAGTGACCCACAAAGCCAGGAGAGAAAGCCCTCCTTAAGTGACAGAGCCCAGGGCACCCTGCCCCACAGAGACTCAAAGCCTTAAATTCTTACCATCAGCAGCCTGGAGGCTCCTCGATTTGTCATTTCAGTCATTAGCGGTACAGTAATTAGGTTTTGGGGTTTTTTCCCAGGCCTGGAATGTAGGATAGATAGCAGAGATGAGTTAACATAATTGGATTCTGGATGAGTCTTTTCCTTCTCCCTTCGTCATCTCTAAGTGAAAGGCTCCTGGTGCCTCCCCCTCTGCCTCCCACACTTACCATCCCCAGCCACTCTAATCTGGAGCACCTGGCCCCACCTTCCCTCACCACCTCCTGTGGGGCATCACGCCTACTTCACAGACTGGGTTGGGTTCCGTGTACTCCTTTGTAAAACTGTGAATACATGGAGAGATGAATGTAAAAAATAACAATATATGGCTGGGGATGGGTGAAGACATGAGGGAAGGTGGCCATCACAGCCATTCTCAGAGACCCATCTCTGGTTTGACTTGGAAGGCGGCCCCTTCGTGATGCTGCTGCGGCCACAGCTGGGACATAACACCTGGCCACTCCCTGCAGTGACTGGAGCCACTCCTTGTTCCAACCACACAATGGCTTCTGCTGCCTCTAGCACTACCTGAATGGGCTTTGACATGAAAAGAATTAGGGAGGATTAGAAGAAATAAGACACGCCACAGCTGTCTGTGTGCCTCACACATGCACACACACATGCTCTCACCATCTGAGAGGGCACCTTTTCATGCCAACCAACACCAAGGAGTGGCTAGAACATTTTAACATTGCTGGAAACACACTTGGAGCCCTGGGGTTCACACCCACCTCTCTGGGAAGGAGCCCAATTTCTCAGGGGACACAACAGGGAATGTGCTGGATTGTCTTGGAAAGGTGAGAGGCAATTAACCACGAGAAGGCAGGTCCTTCTCTTACATCTTTTATTAATCCTCTGCTATTGTTTGCTCAACAAATTGCTCTGATTGAGGGTCACAGGGAGTTCAGAATTGCTAGGCAGCTCTCAGAAGTGTGGTTGCCTCCTTCTGACAACTTTCCCCAGGAGAAACTCCTGAGTCTGTAGGAACCCAGGGCTCACATGGACTTGGTGCCTTTGGACTCGCTCACCTTTGTGAGCAAAATACTAGGATGGGTAAGGCTCACTGGATTCTAGCCTAGTGCTAGATAGGAGCATAGAGTCAGAGAGAAGCAGCCAGTACGATGCCTGACTCCCGGCCTCCCCACTGGCCCGTGGCTGGACCAGGGCTGAAGCCTGAGACCCTTGACCACAGCCTGGTGTTTTCCCAGGACCCTGATTCTGCTCAGTGGGTTTAGCCAAAGTGTGCCTCAGTCACTGTATTAGGGTTCTTCAGGGAAACCGAACCAATAGGATATACATATAGAAGGAGATTTTTTTTTTTTTTTGAGATGGAGTTTCACTCTGTCACCCAGGCTAGAGTGCAGTGGTGCAATCTCGGCTCACTGCAAGCTCTGCCTCCCGGGTTCACGCCATTCTCCCACCTCAGCCTCCTGAATAGCTGGGACTACAGGCATCAGCCACCACACCTGGCTAATATTTGTATTTTTTTTAGTAGAGACAGAGTTGCACCATGTTAGCCAGGATGGTCTCAATCTCCTAACCTCGTGATCCCCTCGCCTCAGCCTCCCAAAGAGCTGGGATTACAGGTGTGAGCCACTGCACCCGACCAGAAAGAGATTTTTTGTAAGGAATTGGCTTATCCAATTATGAAGGCTCACCACCTGCTGTCCACAAGCTGAAGACCCAGGAAAGCCCTGGTGTAATTCAGGGTGAGACTGAAAGCTTGAGAACAGTGGGAGCTGGTGGTGTGAGTTCTAGTCTGAGGGCAAGAAGAGACTGATGTCCCAGATCAAGCAGTCAGGCAGAGGAGCAAAATCTCTCCTCCTATGCTTTGTATTCTCTTCAGGCCCCCAAAGTATTAGGTGATGGCTCCCCACAGTGGGGACAGCCATTGCTTTATTAAGTCCATCCAATCAAACGTTAGTCTCATCAGAAACCTGCTCACAGACACACCCAGAAATGATGTTTCACCAGTCATCTGAGCACTCCAGGGCCCAGTCAAGTTGACACATAAAATTAATGGTCACTGCTACCTAGTTGAAAGACAATCATGATGATGTTGTTGGTGTTGATGGTGATGGTGATGGTGATAGTGATAAAGGTGGTGGTGATGGTAATGATGATGGTGATTATAGTGATAATGATGGTGATCATGGTGATGATGGTGCTGCTGCTGATGGTGGTAATGATGATGGTGATAGTGACAGTGATCATGGTAATGGTGGTGGTGGTGATGGTGGTGATGGTGATCATGGTGATGGTGATGATGGTGATGATGATGGTGATCATGGTGATGATGGTGGTGATCATGGTGATGATGGTTGTGATCATGGTGATGATAGTGATGATCATGGTAAGGATGATGATGGTGATGATAATGGTAATCATGGTGATGATGATGGCGGTGATAGTAATCATGGTGATGGTAATGATGATAGTGATGGTGATGATGATGATGGTGATGATGATGGAGATCGTGGTGATGTTGATGTTGATAGTGATCATGGTGATGATGGTGGTGATGATAATTGTGATCACAGTGTTGATGTTGGTGTTGATGGTGATAATGGTGATGGTAATGATGGCGATGGTGATGATGGTGATGGGAATGATGATGGTGATAATGGTGATGGTAATGATGGCAATGATAATGGCAATCATGGTGATAATGGTGGTTATTATGGTAGGGATGGTGATGATAATGGTGATCACGGTGTTGATGGTAATGATGGCGATGGTGATGATGGTGATGGTAATGATGATGGTGATAATGGTGATCGTGATGATGGTGATGATAATGGTAATCATGGTGATGATGGTGGTGATTATGGTAGGGATGGTGATGATAATGGTGATGGTGATGGTGAGCATGGTGATGACGGTGGTGGTGTTAGTAATCACGGTGATGGTAATGATGGTGGTGGTGATGATGATGATGGTGATGATGATGGTGATGATAGTATAGCAGTAATAGTACTGAGCCAGCCTTTAATAGACATAGACAGCTCAACCTTCATCAAGTCCTTCTTACACCACATCCAATCTGTCCCCGTAGCATGCACCAGGTGGACACATTCTCCCACATAAGAAAACAAGGCACAGACTGGGCCCTCTTCCCCTCGGCAGCTCTTCTGAGGTTCACAGTGGTGATCTTCACCCACCTGAAGCTCCCCCTGGTCCCCACTTCCCCGTGTCCCACTGTCTCCACTAGCCCTGGGTGGCCTGGTCCTGCCACTACATTGGTCGCCCTCCTCAGAGCAACTTTCACTCCAAGCTCCTTCTCACATTCATTCATTCATTCATCAGTTGGTCAGAGGAGATCGGGGAGAACAGGTGAGGCCCCAGGGCAGGTGTGGGCAGGCCAGGGCTTAAGCGCATGTGGCCTCCCTGGCCCAGCTGTGATGGTCCCATCCACGGCAAGACCACTGTGGAGTGACCATGTGGCATGGGTAACCGTTTGGACTTTGAGGCCAGCCTTTGCTCAAGGCTCCCCTAGAGCTGAACAGCAGCAGAGCCATGACATCCCCATGTTACGGGGCTGGCCGGCTGCTTAGGGCCCTCTGCAGACCCCCAAAAGGTAACAGCTTGCAGAGCTTGAGGCCTCAGTGCTCTTCCCCTCTGAACAAAAAGGGATCCATATTGAAGTCTACCCACAAACACACACCTTCCGCATGCTCAGGGACACTGCTGAGGAAGCCCAATGCCTGTAAGGCTGACCTGATGCTCCAGAAGATCCAGGGCTGTTCACCCAGCACAGGTGGTAGGTAACTATTTGCCTGCCCTGCTTCAACACAAGGAACCCCCACCCCTGAGCCCACCAAGCCTCCCAGAAACCAAGTCAGAAACGCTTTCTCAGGAGCTGCCACACACCCGTAAAGCCGGAATGAACAGATTCCATTCAGTTTCCTAAGAGAACCCACATTTTACAGGAGACCCATGGTGTTAGCTCCCTGATAAAATGTCCTCCATGGCTCCCCAGGAAAACTTGTCTATAGTTGTCAGTAAAATAAACAGACTGACAATAGCAGGTGGTGGAGACAATGAACATTCCCAGAGTCTCTGATTTTATTGGTAGAATCATAAACTGGCAGAAAGCTTTGGGAAACTCTTAAGCATCATTCCCCAAAGGTGAGCATCACCTGCCACATGACTACCAATTGCATTTCTAGGCAAAGTAGACTCTTGAACGTGAACTAGGGGATGTGTACAAGAACCTTCCCCTGTGCTTTTTTTTTCTTTTTTCTTTCTTTTCTTCTTCTTCTTCTTCTTCTTCTTCTTTTTTTTTTTTTTTTTTTTGAGGCGGAGTCTCACTCTGTCACCCAGGCTGGAATGCAGCGGTGTGATCTTGGCTCACAGCAACTTCTGCCTCCCAGATTCCAGCAATTCTCCTGCCTCATCCTCCCGAGTAGTGAGATTACAGGAGCTCACCACCATGCCCAACTGACTTTTGTATTACTAGTAGAGACGGCGTTTCACCATGTTGGCCAGGTTGGTCTCGAATTCCTGACCTCAAGTGATCCACCCGCCTTGGCCTCCCAAAATGCTGGGATTATAGGCATCAACCACTGCTCCCAGCCCCCTGTTCTTCATAGTAGCAAAAACAGGATCAACCACTCAGGCACCTGCAAACATTTTCTAAAAAGGATCAGATTGAAAATATTTCTGGTTTTGCAGGTCCTGTTGGCTCTGTCACAATCTCTCAACTCTGCTCTGCAATGCACAAGCAGCCAGAGACAATGCATGCAAGACTGTGCTCCAAGACAACTGTGTTTACAAAGACAAGAGGCAGCCAGGTTTGTCCCTCAAGGTGTCACATGTCAGCCTGTGATGTATGGAACACAATGGTCAAAACAAATGAAAAACAGCCTTGTAATGAATGTTAGCAATCAAATATTTAGTGAAAAAGTACAATTGCTCACTACATGTTACTCCTTCCTAAAGTTAAAAACTGCACAAATCCAACAATATAACACATGAATACATATTTAGAAATACACATAAATGGAATAAAAGTACATACAAGGGAAGAATGAACACTGCACTAAGGCAGAGTTTGCCCTTGGGGGAATGGAGACATCTGGGGGTGGGTTAAACAGGACCATATTCTTAGACAGATGTCATGATCAAGACCCTAGCAGGGACTTAGGGAAGTGTGTTTATGGGCTCTTCTTAGATTACTGCAGACTGGTGGATCCTGTTCTTTGTACTTGAGATGGACCAAAAAGAGAAAGAAAGGCAGGAAAGAAGAAAAGAGGGAGGGAGGCAGGGAGGAAGGGACTGAGGAAGGAAGGAAAGAAGGAAGGAAGGAAGGGAGGTGGAAAGAGCGAAGGAGAGAAGAGGGAGAAAGGGAAGAAAGAAAAAAGCAAAATAAGAGAGCAAGAGAGAAAAAGAGGGAGAAAGAATGAAGAAAGGAAGGAAGAAGTGAAGGAAGGAAAGAAGGAAAGAAGGAAGGAAGGCAGGAAAGGAAGGAAGGAAGGGAAGGAAGAAGTGAAGGAAGGAAAGAAGGAAGGAAGGCAGGAAAGGGAGGAAGGGAAGGGAAGGGAGGGAGAGAGGAAGGAAGGAGAGGAAGGAAGGAAAGGAAGGAAGGAAGGGAAGGAAGGAAGGGAAGGAAGGGAAGGGAAGTGAGGGAGAGAGGAAGGAAGGAAGGAAGGAAGAAATGAAGGAAGGAAAGAAGGAAAGAAGGAAGGAAGGAAGGGAAGGAAGGAAAAACTCCAGATAAAATAATACAACAGGACAAAGACTGGCTGGAGTGGGGATAGGACTGCCCTCAACAGCAGGCAGTGTGAGGGTGGCCTCCGCTTATCGGGTTTTCAGCAGACCTTCTGTTTTGCCGTGAATTCCTCTTTGGTCTCTCACTCAAAGCAAGAACAAGAGACAGAAGCTAAAGACCCACAGCCCCAGGGAGGTGGCCTGCAAGCAGGAGTGCTGAGCACAGTCCTCCTGATGGCCATCTGCCCAGGAACAAGACTCCTGGGCCTCTGGGTCTCTGAATGAAAGGGCTCTCGCTTGTCACTGTCAAAATGGGCTGCGCAGCTGAAAAGAGCCTGTCTCTTCCTCATTAGGATGCGTTTTTATCAGCTAAGTGCTTTTCAAGGGCTTAAAATGCCCTGAGACTCTTCAAAGGCTGTGGGAGGGAAGCCTGTTTTGCCTTTCTTATTTATCAGCTGTTGGGGTATCGGGGGGCAGGAGGGTGGCAGCTCACAGATTGCTCAAGGTGTCATCTCACTCTGCGGCTCCAGCCTCCTCTCCCCGCCACAGTTCCACTCACAAGAAAGAGACAATACGAACGCATTTCTTGGGCCTATGTGTTGAGTCAAAAAACAGCCATAAATGATAATAGTGGTATATCCTCAGATTAGGAAAACATTTTAGACTTTTCAAAGCCTTGCCATGAACATTGTCTTCTTAATCCTGACCACAGTCGGGGCAGGGAGAGGCAGCACTGTGCTGGAACTGGGTCACATGGACCATGAGAGCAATGGCAGAATTTCCAGGAATTCTGTGAGCTGATTGCTGAATTTAGCCCATTAAATCACATAAGCTTACAATGAAATAAATTGTACTAAAAACAAGGCTAATGGAGTTTATAAAGAACTTCTACAACTCATCATCAACAAAAGCCAAACAACCCAATAACAAAACGGGCCAAGAACTTGAACAGACATTTCTCCAAAGCAGATCTACAAAGAGAGGGTGGGTAAATGCAGGTGGGCATCACAGACCATTTTTCTGCCAACCACAGACTGAATAGACGGCAGTGGTCCCATAAAATTAGAATACTGGGCCAGGCGTGGTGGCTCACGCCTGTAATCCCAGCACTTTGGGAGGCCGAGGTGGGTGGATCACGAGGTCAGGAGACCGAGTCCATCCTGGCTAACATGGTGAAACCCCGTCTGTACTAAAAATACAAAAAATTAGCTGGGCGTGGTGGCGGGTGCCTGTAGTCCCAGCTACTTGGCAGGCTGAGGCAGGAGAATGGCAAGAACCCAGGAGGAAGAGCTTACAGTGAGCCGAGATCCCACCACTGCACTCTAGCCTGGGCAACAGAGTGAGACTCCGTCTCAAAAAAAAAACAAAAAAAAAAACAAGAATACTGTGTTTTCACTGCACCTTTTTCAGGTTTAGATAACAAATCCTCACCCTTGTGTCTGAACTGCCTGCAGCATTCAGTACAGTCCATGCTGCACAGGTGTGTACCCTGGGAGCACCAGGCTGTGACACATTGCTTAGGTATGGAGTAGGCTGTGCCATGCAGGTTTGTGTAAGTCCAGACAAGGACTATGATGTTCAGACAAGGACAAAATCCCCTGAGGATGCATTTTTCACAATCTGTCCCTTTCATTAAGTGACATGACTTACATGACTTTCATGACTATACATGAAAAGATGTTCTACCTCAGTAGTTGTTATGCAAATCACAGTCTCAAAGAAATACCACTTCGCACCTACTGGGATGATGTTCATCAGCAAAACAGACAATTGCACATGTTGGTGAGGACGGGGAGACATTGGAGCCCTCGCACTTTGCTGGTGAAGATGGAAAACGGCAGTCTCTGCAGAAGACAGGCAAAGAGTCATCTGTCGACCCGGCCATCCCACTCCTTCCTTGGCACATGTCCAAAAGAATCGAGCCCAGGGACTCAAAAAGGTATCTCCATGTTCACAGCAGCATTCGCCACAATAACCAAAAGGCGGAGACAGCCCAGGAGTCCACCAGTGGGTGAATGGATAAACAGCATGTGGTCAGCACACAACATGGAAGTATTCAGGCACAAGACAGTAGGTGACAGCAGGGATAAACCTTTTCCACTCCACATGTGGAGCAAAAAGGCCCAACACAAAAGGGTAGCTGTGGCAGGATTCCACCTGCATGAGGCTCACGGGAAGGAGAGGCCAATTCACAGAGCCAGGACGGAGAATGTTGGTTGTGGGGGCTGCTGCAGGGAATTCACAGAGGCAGGATGGAGAATGATGGGTGTGGGGGCTGCTGCAGGAAGGTCGTGGAGAGTGGGTGCTTAATGGGGACAAAGCTCCAGTTTGGGAAGACAATAAAGTTGTGGAGATGGAAGATGGTCACAGTTGGACAACATGAGGAAAAGCCAGGCACAGTGGCTCATGCCTGTCATCCCAGCACTTTGGGAAGCTGAGGAGGGTGGATCACCTAAGGTCAGGAGTTCGAGACCAGCCTGGCCAACATGGCGAAACCCCATCTCTACTAAAAATACAAAAATTACCCAGGCATGGCGGTGCATGCCTGTAATTCCAGCTACTCGGGAGGGTGAGGCAGGAGAATTGCTTGAACCTGGGAGGCGGAGGTTGCAGTGAGCCAAGATCATACCATTGCACTCCAGCCTGGGCCGGCAGAGTAAGACTTAGTCTCCAAAAAAAAAAAAAAAAAAAAACCCACATTAGGAATGTATTGAATGCCACTGAATTATAACTTAATTGACAAAATTTGCATTATATATTATTGTATATTTTATTATATATAATATTACTTTTAAAATTATATATTTATATGGACTATATATCATGTATAATGTGTTGTACTTAAGTAATTATACCAAAAAATTACTATATTTGCTTTTTTGTAATCTGCTGTTTTTCTCTTCCTAATATAGCATGAATGGATTTCCACATTAAATATTTTTTGGCATTATGTAATACATTGAATGTGATATATATATACACACACACATACATGTATTCTGTATACCCACAAAGCTAGATAGAAAATATATGGTATACACACACACACATACACATTTACACACATTAAGTTTAAATGCAGTCATCCCATCCCACCAGTTCCTGTCTTTGCAGTGCATCTTACCATGACCTGCATCCTTGGGGTTGTTCACATCTGTGAGCTCTTGTGTATCTGTTGTATCTGGACTCTATCCTCCAGCAACCACTGACCCCACAGGCTCTGCAGAGACAGGCCAGTGCTGGACTCAGGGACACAACCTCCTTAGAACTCCAGTTCACCTACCTCCTCCTTCCAGGAATATATGTTTTATAGGAATGTTGAAAAATCAGCCCGGGTTACCCAGAGGGCAGGGAGGTCCCCACCCAGACCCGCAAGCTGTGGAGGCCTCTGGGACTTCCAGGTGGTAGCCGTCTATGTTTCAGAGCCAGCAACATTTATATGGAGGCTCCGAAGACTCACACAGGACTCACTGTGAACAGCAAGATACTGAGTGATGAGCGTCTAGCTTAACTTGACTCACGCTTGTGTGCTGAGCCACACACAATTACTCCCGTTGAACCGTTGGCTGACCTGTGCAGATGGCATGTTCACACAATACATCCTCATACACAGAACTTTGCACTTTCATTTCAAAGAAATAGGTGGTGTCCTAACTGAAGGAAACATACGTATTCCAGGAAAACTTGAAAGTGCAGAATTGTACACAAAATAGACATTACTCAGCAGTAATTCCGCAGTCTTTCTTAACAGCTGGCATATACTCTTAGAGGCTTCTTTCCATAACAATATATCATGTCCCCCTAAAATTGGAATTGTGTTTTCTATCTTGTTTACAACCAGGTTTTATTAAATTTTTCTCTTTACAAAAAATAATATATATATATACAAAAAAAAATGTACATATACAAAAAGAATATATGTATATATCTTATGGGAAACACAGAACAGCTAAAGAAAAAAACTAAATAAAAATGATTCTAAGGATTATTTGGGAGAATTTATGTGGAAGGATATTTTGGAGAAAAAGTGAGTAACAAAAGAGACTGAACATCCTTGGTAATTAAATGCCTTAATCAGCAGGCTGGAGCAAGTTCGGGGTCCTGGAATGGATTGGAAGAGAGGCTTTTAGAATTTACTTAGAACTGCCCGCCCCGCGCGCTCCTCGCGTCACTTCCGGGGCGGTGGTGAGAACGAGGCTCACTTCTGTCCGTGGGGGGAGCTGCGGCGGTGGCGCTGCAGGAGGCCGGGCAGGGGTGCGGAGGGACCGACGGACGCATGGGCGGGCGGTCGGGAGCCATGGAGCGCGGCCCTGGGGCCCGGGGGCGCGGGCCGGGGTGGGCTTCCCACGGCACGACATGGAGACCTGTGGTTGCGAGGCTCCCTGGGGCTCGGCTTGGACCGCAATGGGGCTGGGCCCTGGCCTCCTAACGGGGCTGCTGTCTGGGGCGGTAGCTGGGGGGGCTCTCTCCCCCCTGCCCGCGACTCGGAGCACCTCCACCCCTCCCATGCCGGGCCAGGCCGGGCGGCATTGTTGGCGGGGGCCCCGGTGGAGGCCCGGCCCGGGCGGCGCCCGCCATGAACGGGCTGTCGCTGAGTGAGCTCTGCTGCCTCTTCTGCTGCCCGCCCTGCCCCGGCCACATCGCTGCCAAGCTCGCCTTCCTGCTGCCGGAGGCCACCTTCTCCCTGGTGCCTGAGCCCGAGCCGGGGCCCGGTGGGGCCAGGGCCGCCCCCTTGGGGACCCTGCAGGCCTCCTCGGGCTCACCCGGGCGCTGGAAGCTGCACCTGACGGAGCGTGCCGACTTCCAGTACAGCCAGCGCGAGCTGGACACCATCGAGGTCTTCCCCACCAAGAGCGCCCGTGGCAACCGCGTCTCCTGCATGTATGTTCGCTGCGTGCCTGGTGCCAGGTACACGGTCCTCTTCTCGCACGGCAATGCCGTGGACCTGGGCCAGATGAGCAGCTTCTACATTGGCCTAGGCTCCCGCCTCCACTGCAACATCTTCTCCTACCACTACTCTGGCTATGGTGCCAGCTCGGGCAGGCCTTCCGAGAGGAACCTCTATGCCGACATCGACGCCGCCTGGCAGGCCCTGCGCACCAGGTGAGGGCGACCCTGGGGGCAGCTCAGCCTGGGCACACCCAAGAGGGGACCAGGCCGGGGGCCGGGGGGCGGGCTTCCCTGGGAGGAAGGTGGGCGGCCCTGCAGGAGGGGAGCCACAGTGGATGCACAGGGCCAGAGAGCCTGACAGGCGAGCTTGGGTGTGCAGGTGCCGCCTCCACATGGCTGAGGTGTGGCCAGGCGGTCCTCCCACACCCTGGCCTGTGGAGCCAGGCTCCCTGGGAACCCCTGGCCTGAGAATGGGAAGGGGCTGAGCTTGTCCCAGGGGCGTGGATGCCACCCGGCGGGAGGGAGTGGGTGGTGGTCTGGGGGTCTGTGCACGTGTGGCTGGAAGCCCATCGGCTGAGACAGCACTTGGGGCCAAGTGAGACGAGGCTGCTGCATCCAGGTCCGGAGGCCTGGCCCATGAGGCCCTGTGGCTGCGGAGCTTGGCCATCCTGGGGCAGGGCCTACAGGGTAAGGTGCAGACCTGCAGCACACATCCGAGGTCTGGGCCAGCCTCGATTCCAGATCCAGCCCTCCTAGTCATCCACGTCCCCAGCCCTGCGCTTGCCTGGGCCCTTCACCGGTGTTTGAGCACCACCCGGGCCAGTGCTGCTTTGGACGAGGAGACCCGGGTGGGCCTCTGGTGGCTTTTCCTGCTCTCCATCCACTGGGGCTGTCTCGTCCTGGCCCTGCCCAGCCCACTGGTCTGACCTGCTCCCACAGGGACCAGGCACAGCTCTGAGAAGTCAGAGACCCTAGGGAGGTGGGGTCGTCGTTGCCTTGGTGATATGCAGGCAGTCCCTGCTGTGGGCCTGGGAGCTGGTCCCCTGGCACCACCCTGGCTCTGGGGGCCTCCCAGCAGTGTGGGACGCTGACACCAATCACCACTTCATGCGACTTCCTTGGCCCCTCCTGTCTCTACTGCCTAGGCCACTGGCAGAGTCACACCCGCCATGGCCACCTCTGAGCTCTGTCTGCTCGGCCATCTGTCCTGCTGCCACTTTGTCCTGCAGGAACCTAGGCCCAGAGCTGTGAGGGGGAGGCCAGAGCATGCCCAGGGCCTCCACTGGGGATGTGTCCTGTTCGTTTGAATGGTGACATCCAGGTGGCAGCTGGGGGCTCCTGCCTGTAGCAGGTGACAGGGCTGGGCTGGCTCAGCACACTACTGACCATGGCTGCCAGTGAGCAGGCCAGGGAGGCTGAGGCAGAGCTGGGGCCACAGGCACAAGCCAGGCAGCATCCTTTGGGGCATGGCTGAGTGGTGAGCTGTGGAGTGCTGCCAGGAGGCTGGGATTCCAGGCCAGGGACGGGGACAGCCCTGCTGGTGGAGTCCGAATGCCAGGCAGAGGGGACGCACACCTGCCCATGCTCCTGCCTTGCAAGAGGGCATCTGCCTGGGATCAGAGCCTAGAGCGTGTGGGAGGAGAGTTGTGGGGTCCCGGCATGGGCAGGGTGGCAGGTGGGTCCTGCGTGGTTGGGACTGGGCACAAGGAGGCCTTGTAACTGGTGCTGGATCAGCTGGGTCAGGGACCACACACCAATGACCTGGGGGTGGGGGTGGCCCTGGGTGGGAGCTGGTGGTGCTGAGGTGGCCGAGGACTTGTCCACTCCCAAGGGAAGGTGCTGGTGGGAGGGGGTGCCACCTCCGCAGCCACCACCCTCGATGCTGACCTGGGTTGCACTGGCATCTCATTGGGCGTGGGGACTCCAAGAGTCCAAAATTGGGTGGAGACATTTGGGGACACAGCTGCCTGAATTCCTCATGGCCAAGGGGGTGGGCAAGGGCTGCAGGGAGGAAGAGTGTCCGCTGTCCTGGCCAGTGCACCAGGAACGGCTTTCTAACCCGGGCAGGAAGGCGTGAAGCATTCAGGATGTGCGGGCCACACAGTTCCCAGTGTGCACCTAGGGGTGACCAGGAGGAGGAGAGGCGCCAGGGCCTCCCCTACCCCCGCCCCAGGGGCACTCCGTAGGCGGGATCCCTGCAGATCCTAGCTAGGAAACGCCAGTGAACTGCAGCGCAGGGAACGGGGCGGGGCTGCTGGCTTCGCCCACCGCCGCAGTGTTGGGGGCTAGGGGTGGCCCTCGGGACTGGTGTGGAGCCTGGGCCTGACCCACTGACTTGGCTGAGTGGGGAGACGGGAGGGTCGCATCCGGAGCTGGGCCCGGGGACACCCGCTGGTGGGAAGGGTGCACGCGCGTCGGAGGCCGCGGCTGACCCTGCTCCGGCGCTGCCAGGTACGGCATCAGCCCGGACAGCATCATCCTGTACGGGCAGAGCATCGGCACGGTGCCCACCGTGGACCTAGCCTCGCGCTACGAGTGTGCCGCGGTGGTGCTGCACTCGCCGCTCACCTCCGGCATGCGCGTCGCCTTCCCCGACACCAAGACCTACTGCTTTGACGCCTTCCCTAAGTGAGCGGCCCGGTCGGGGACGGGGGCGGGGCGGGGCCCGGGCCGGGCGCGAAGTCTCACCCGCTCCACGCCCCTCCTGCAGCATCGAGAAGGTGTCCAAGATCACGTCGCCCGTGCTCATCATCCACGGCACGGAGGACGAGGTGATCGACTTCTCGCACGGGCTGGCGCTCTACGAGCGCTGCCCCAAGGCGGTGGAGCCGCTGTGGGTGGAGGGCGCCGGGCACAACGACATCGAGCTCTACAGCCAGTACCTGGAGCGTCTGCGTCGCTTCATCTCCCAGGAGCTGCCCAGCCAGCGCGCCTAGCGGCGGCCCCAACCGGCCGGACCTCAGCAATAAGGCGGCCCCCAGACCTCACCCCGCGCCGGCCCCCCAGGGGCTGCATGTGGACCCCCCGGGCGACCCAGGGGACCCCGCCCTGACCCAGGGGCTGTGGACGATGTACAGGCAACAGAGCTACGCACTCCTTTCCTTTTGGAAGCAAGAAGAAAATACGTGAAAACGGAAATTAAAGATTTAAAATTAAAAAAAAAAAAAAAAAGAATGTACTTAGAACTTCCGAAACCATCAAACCCCAAATATAAGAGAACAGAAACAAATACAGAAGTCTACCCATAACTCACACGGGCTGCCACAGGAGCTTTCTACTCCAGGAGAAAAAGGAATTCAATACGTTGTCTTGAGCTAATTGGCAAATGATTTATATCATCAACTCACGGCTTACCTCAATGCAAACTTCCTCTGGGTTAAAAAGAAAGGCCCAGAAGTCCTAGAACTATGTGTAGGCAACAATTTCTAGAATCTTGGGGGGCTGTGTAGAAGACTATTATAATAAGCAGAACAAATAAATAGAAAAAAATAAAAATACACTACAAAAAACAGACACATTTGGCCAAAAAAAAAAAAAAATGCGATTTCAGCATTCATCAAGAGGACCATCTGTTATTCATCACCGTATCGGTGTCCCAGTGCACATGTTTTTAGATCTCGAGACGTTTCTGTTACAAGAGAAAGCTTTATCTGGCCCCAGTGGAATATTCTTCACAAGACTGAGGTATATTTGGCAGTAGTAGAATGTTCTTAAGGCAGTCGAATCTGATTTTCCATTACTTCATGTGAAATGTTTACGTCTGAGTTCGCAAACGAGGTGATCTGTTTCTTCTCAATTATTTTAATTTTATTCTCCTTGTCTGAATTTGGAATCATGGTTGTGTTGAGTTCATGAAAGCAAGTGGAAATTTTTTTGTTTGTTTGTTTGTTTTGGAGAAGGAGTCTCACTCTGTCACCCAGGCTGGAGTACAGTGGCACGATCTCGGCTCACTGAACCTCCACCTCCACCTCCTGGGTTCAAGCAATTCTCCTGCCTCAGCCTCCCAAGTAGCTGGGATTACAGGCATGCGCCACCACATCCGGCTATTTTTTTTTTTTTTTTTTTAGTAGAGACGGGGTTTTGCCATGTTTGCCCGGCTGGTCTCGAACTCCTGAGCTCAGGTGATCCACCCTCCTTGGCCTCCCAAAGTGCTGGGATTACAGGCGTGAGCCACCGCACCTGGCCAGTAAATGGAAATTCTGTGTGCCTATCCATTCTTCTGATCACTATGTATAAAACAAGCTTGTTCAACCCACAGCCTGTTGGCCCCATGCGGCCCAGGATGGCTTTGAATACAGCTCAATGCAAATGTGTAAACTTCCTGAAAACATAATGAGAATTTTTTGAAAATTTTTATTTAGCTCATTGGCTATCGTTAGTGTTAGAGTGTTTTATGTGTGGCCCAAGACAATTCTTCTTCTTCCAATGTGGCCCAGGGAAGCCAAAAGGTTGGACACCCCTGATGTCTTTGCTCTTAAGTACATGAAAATAATTTGCAGCTTAATTTTTCATAAAGACTCAATAGGGTACTCGTGCTTTTAAGGGAAAAATGCCATGATTGCGTCCTCCATGTCCTCCTTGTGGTCACAATATCTAATCTGGGGTGATTTTCCATCTATCCTTGTATGTGTGCTGGGGCCCACCGGCATGCAGAGAGAAAGAAAGAGAAAGGAGAAGGAAGGAAATAAAGAGACAGGAGACAGCGAAGAAACCAGCCATTTCATGGGAGACCCCACTGTAATGTTGGATGTGGGGAGTTTTCTCTCCTTGCTTTAAAATTTCTGTGTTATTCTCCCTCCCCAGTTCCTGGATTTTGCCTGAAAGGGACTTGGATTTGCAAGAAATTCATTTACTTATTTTTTTCTCAAAAAATGAATTTATTCTAATCACCTTAGAAATTAAGGTTTATTTTCATTTTCCAATTTCCTATGTTGGGTGTTTAGTTAGTTTTTTTTTCCTTTCTGTTACATGAGAAAAGTAATTAACCTCTAGGTACAGATTTGGCCACATCTGCTGGAGTTGCACCACGCTATTCATTTTCATTTTGCCCACATCTGCTATCACTGATTATACACGGTTCATTTTCATTATTAAAAATTATTATTATTGTTATAGGAATGTTTCCTTCTAGCCCTAGCTCCAGTGTGTAATTGAAATTTTATTGTATCTTGGTGAATGTTGTTTGTGCGATTTCTATTTCTTGAATTAGCTGAAGTTTTTTTGGTGATCTTTTAAAAACATTTTTCAACACTGGGAAAAATGCATGAATTCATTCCTTTAACGAATATTTACCAAGCATTTACTGTGCACTTGTGGAAAAGTCCTCGTCTGTACCAAGCTTGATGCCATCTACTGCTTCTTTCCCTGGTTCCCCTCAGGGCAGCTTTGACAAAGACTGGAAACGTTTGGACTGTCCCAGCCAGGAGGATGCTGTCTTACACAGTGGGTGGAGGCCGAGGTGTTTCCAAAGAGAAGCCATGACAAGTAATTATTCCGGCCAGATGCCACGAGTGTTGCAGTCAACACGTCCTGCCTCCACACCAGGAATCCTGCAGCCCTGGATAGCCTCACTCCATGTTGATCTATAGAATCTCACATAAACTGTTAGTCAAAAGAACCTTAGCACCTTCTCTGACCATGTCCATAAGTATTTGAAATGGAAGTTGAGGCTTTCTGTGGGATTCAAGGGAGTTGCCCAATGTGTTGATTTCAGCATCGAAAATGAATGCCTGGTGTCTTCCAACTGGTAAACTCTTCATTACCCAGGCCTAGTGATTTTGTTTCATACAAGATAATCACCCTGAACGTGCGAGTTATAACTGCCCATCTCAATTTTTAAACTGGGTCATTTGCTTAATGTTATCTTTTCTAAACTCTACTCCAAAAAGGCTTTCTTTAAAAAAATCTGTCAGCATCAATATTTCTCAGTGGGAGGGGTGTGGTTGAAGCATGTATATTTTGGGCATAACTGCTATATTTCACACTCCTGCTGACAACTTCTCTTACATTTTTATGGCTTTTGACTTTCTTCTTTTGTTTTCTCCATTTTATACATAAAAAGTTTTATTTTAATCTACTGCAATGAATTTGATTATTTACACTCAATTTAAAATTTCTGTTTGAGGCCACCTTTATGGTTCCGAAATCTGCAGGTAATGTTTCCATTTGTAAATTCACAAATAAGGTGGTATTTATTGTAACATCCCTAGGTAAGTTAAGGAATTTTGAGTTTTGTATTACCCACACCCCTATCTCATTATTAACTATACCTGGGATTGATTTATTTAATGTTAAGTGTCTCTTTTTTAAATGTTTTATTTGCATTAAACTGTCCAAGCACATGGCACAGTTGTTGAGCCTTGCGTCTCATAGATGTACACTCTGATTTATGATCAGACATCGCATTCCTTGGTGGTTTACCTGGGATAGAGGCGGTGCCTTGGCCTGGGAGCCCCTCTGGACAGAGTCCACCCTGTCTGCACCCCTCCTGGGTGTTATTATCAGAGACAAGTAAGTCCAACAGAAGAAAAGTTACAAATGAACACAGAAAAATATCAGCAATGTTCCCCCCTGGTTATTTCCTCCGCCTTTCCCTTCCCTGGTCCTGTGCCTCAGTGTTGGTCACATTACAAGATGCAGGATCGCATCCCAGCTCTTCTCCCCAGGTGCCCCGCACACCACTCCCTGAGAGCAGCTCCCTCCCCAGGGGCCCTGCACACCCTGCCCTGACAGCAGCTCCCTCCCCAGGGGCCCTGCACACCCTGCCCTGACAGCAGCTCCCTCCCCAGGGGCTCTGCACACCCTGCCCTGACAGCAGCTCCCTCCCCAGGGGCTCTGCACACCCCTCCCTGAGAACAGCTCCCTCCCCAGGGGCTTTGCACACCCTGCCCTGAGAACAGCTCCCTCCCCAGGAGCTCTGTAGATCCCCCTCTGAGAGCAGCTCCCTCCCCAGGAGCTCTGTAGATCCCCCTCTGAGAGCAGCTCCCTCCCCAGGTGCTCTGAACTCCCCTCCCTGACAGCAGTTCCCCACCCCAGGGGCTCTGCACACCCTTCCCTGAGAGCAGCCTTTTCAGGTACCCTGGAAGGAGAAGCGTCCAGAGCCCAGAGTTTCCCCCGGATTTCTTGGTAGTGCTTCCTCGCTGGAGCCTTAATGTTGGGCTGGGGAATCAGATCTGGCTGCATTTTATTATTTCCAGGAAGGATTCTCCCTCCACAGCTGGCTTGGATATGTTAATCTCCAATACTAACACCCAGGATGATTCTGGAGGCCGTCTCTGCAGGGTGAGTGGTGTAGTATCCAGCCTGGGGACTTCTACCCCAAGTGTGCTCCCCTGGGACACCAAGTTTACCCAGAGGTGCCCAACCTGGTGAGAAAGGAGACAACATGGGGCCAAGACACCCTCATTTCCAGCTCTTCCTCTTCAGGCCTCCCTGGGAAAGCACCTCCCCATGGTGTCTCCCTGTGGCCTTTTGGGTATGACAGAAACCACCACCTGCTCTGGCCTCCTAGTGCCTGAGGCTTCTGAGCCCCCTACAGAGCCGCCTCCCACCCGGGAGCCCTGATGGGCCTCCCTGTGTGCCCTCAGCATGCTGGTGTGGAGACCATGCACGTGGTTGATTCCATTTCCTCTATTGCTCTGTCTCCTGGACTCAACAGGAACCTGCATCTGGTCATTCCCTTTCCCCCAAGGCCAGGCCCCACATCTGCACACAGTGTTTTCTGATTCATATTTAAATAACTCTTTTGTTTTGTTTTCTGAGTCTGTTTTCTTCTCTCATGACTCGGCTTCACCAAGAGAAGAATGTGTGCCCGTGTTGTGGGAGCTGTTTCCTCTCATGTCTGCTGGAGACCAAGGGAAGGTTCTTGTCAGGCCCTGGCCTCCTCCCACCAGTGTCCATCAGAAGGTGGCACTTCCAGGACCTTCCACAGTGGCTCCGCCTCTCCCATCTATACCTGGGTGCTGGAGAACCACAGCTGCCATCTGCACCTGGGGCCAGGTGGAAGGGGGAGCCCTTTTCCGACTTCCCATTGCCTGCAGAGGTCACTGAAAGACAAGCTCCCATGAGCTGGGTCTCCATGGCCCTCACCCCATCACCATCTATGTTGTGGAATTGTGTGGTCACTCTGAACCTGCCGCTGTTTATGGCACCATCAGCTCCACAGAATCTGCATTTCTATGCACGAAATCTGCAAGGGGGCCTTGGGCCCCGGTCTCTCTGCCTGTGCCACCCTCCCTGAGATGTGGGCTCCAGGCAATGGGCCTTATGGAAGAGGGAGGCCACCTCGGCAGAGCCAGGGGAGGAGGGGAAGGTGGGCTTCTCCACCCATCTGGTCCCCTGAGGGGCTGCCTCATGGCTCAAAATGACCTCATCATGGTTCTATTTCTTCCCCAGTTGCCAGCTGGGGTGGCCGCGGAGCACACACACCTCTGCTCCCATCCCTGGTGTCCAGACCCACGTAGGCATTGAGACTCAGGAGCGCAGGGGTTTTCTGTTCACAAATTTAAAGGAATTAATGATAAAATTCCTAATTGTTTTTTAAAAATACTGTTTGTAAGTCAACTTTTCTTCAGTGCACACACTGAGCATATAAAGTCTTAGAGTCCATCGTTATCATGACTTTAAATACAAGTTAAAGAAGGCAATGCACCACATCCACCTCCTTTTAATTTTGCTGCTATTTGGATGTCTTTGATCAATTTCAGGGTGGGGGGAGTACTCCCAAAGTAAAATGTAGTAAAGATTTTCTTTTTCCTGGAGTAATTTATTTGAAATCATTAAAATCAACAAGTTCACAGTTGTTACCTCCTAATGGTTATTGAGCCTGATTCTGCCTACTAGAGATTGTCATTTGGAGGGAAATCAGTCCTCCTGTCCCTTCAGCTTTACTGAAATTCAAGGTCAATGCACGTTGGCTTTATCTGAGGATAGGAGGCATTTCCAAATTGCCCCAGAGCTTAGGTTCAAAAAATGTATAGCTTAATTAACAAAAATCATTGTTAAACCACACAATTAACATCTTAGCCCAAAACTAAGCCTGTAGTGAAACTCCTAGTTGTGCTAATGGATAGACTTAGTAAACCTTCATTGAGTCTCTACTATGTGCCAGATACATGTTATTATTACTATTATGTCTATTGTTGCCAGATGCAAGTGTTAAGGACAAACTGCCTTTGCCCTCACAAAGGGCTACCAAGAATATCCTTAAATAAAATAAATCGGCATTTACCAAATAAGAAATAAAGGTGAAAACAAGCACATCAATTATGTCCATGTGTCAGGGCAGCATACAAAAGACTTCTGGCCACCTATGTGAGGTTGTCAAAGATTACAAAGCATCCTCTGGCTCCCAACCAACCTGTGTGTGCAGGAATCCAGCCTCCCTAGTTCCCACAGGTGCTGGCTGGGATGCAAACTGGGCAGGCAGATTACAGGTACCACTGGCATTGTAGACACAGTGCTTAAAAGTGAGTGGCCACTCTACCGATTCCACCCCCATGGACTTGCCCCAAGGAAGTGGTCAGAAAAGTATGAAGGGTTGTGTTTGCAGTGCTTTCTCATTGAAAAGTTAGCAAGCAAGGGCCATGCTCACTCCTGTAACCCCAGCACTTTGGGAGGCCGAGGCAGGTGGATCACCTGAGATCAGGAGTTCGAGATCAGCCTGGCCAACATGGGGAAACCCTGTCTCTACTGAAAAAACAAAAATTAGCCGGGCGTGGTCTTGGGTGCCTATAATTCCAGCTACTCAGGAGGCTGAGGCAGGAGAATTGCTTGAACCTGGGAGGCGGAGTTTGCAGTGAGCCGAGATCATGCCACTGCACTCCAGCCTGGGCGACAAGAGCAAAAATCCGTCCCCACATGCCCCCACACAAAAAAGTTAGCAAGCAAGGATGCGTCCAGCAACAGTGCAGTGGTCACACAGATGATGGTGCACCCACATAATCCAATGCCATGTGGCTCTTGGCAATGGCGGAGCACCCATTCATTGACATCGGAACATGTGTCTCGTACAGCAAGTAAAAAGGAAAATGATCTATGAGATTGTGCCCAAAATATAATCGACATTTTTATGGGAAACTATCTATGTATCTACCCATGCAAACACACAGAAACCAAACATCTGAAATTTTATCCACATGAACTATGACAGTCTTGGCTTACTTCAGAGCAAGGAAGAGGGCTCACCTGGACAGAGGGTGAAGTGTGCCGCTGTCCTCTGGAGCAGGAGGGCTGGAAGGTGGAAGGAGAAAAGCCTGACTATGGAGTGAGAGGAGAGAAACGGAGGCCATTTACAGGTAGGCACCATCATGGTTCCCCACTACAGAAGACAGAGCAAGTCCAGAGGAAACCATCTGAAAATACCAACTATGCCCTTCTGGGTGCTCCTCTGCCAACTACGCCATCCTTGGAAATGAAGAGGGGTTGTGTGTCATCCGTCTCTCAGGAAGATAAACTCAGTGCCCTGTGCTCTGTTCCCATCCCATGCTGCTAGAATTAAAATCACTGTGAAGCATCAGACGCTTGGCAGGTGACAGCATCATACCCCCAGCCAAGTCCCCTGCAAAAGAAATCTCCTCCCTTCTCCACCACGCCCCATGAAGCCAGGATCCTTTAAGCCCACGTGGAATGAGAGGACAGACTTGATGCATATTCTTTTCCTCCAGTGACATCTCTTGGAAATTCTCTTATCAGCACCTTTTGCTAATCATATGATAGGGGACAACCCAAAAAAATGGAGGAAGTGAACTGAGACATGAGCCCCAGCAAGGAGGATGTTGGCTGAGTCCACAGTGCCTCACAGAGGGATTTTACCTGCTACACGAGGTGTAAAATGACTCTGTAAGTGGTCTCTGTCCTCGCGAACTCTGCAAATCATTGGGAAGCAGAGAGCTGTCCACTCAAGTGGACACTCTGTAGCCAAAGCTGAAAACGTGTTCCCTCCTCTCTTTCCATCCTTACTGTGTCAATCTCTGGAGTCCCTGCAACCCAGCAGAGGATTTGCAATGGGATTACATGACAGCATCAGTGTGAATGCCTAAAGCCATCAAATAAGAAAATGCTAACTCTGTACCAGAGTCCACGTCAATAAGCCCACTCCCATTATCAAAGTCTTGTGGATTTTTTTGTTTATTTGTTTTAGTTTTTTTGATGGAGTCTTGCTCTGTCTCTCAAGCTGGAGTGCAGTGGTATGATCTCAGCTCACCTCAACCTCTGCTGCCCGGGTTCAAGCGATTCTCCTGCCTCAATCTCCTGAGTAGCTGGGATTACAGGTGTGCACCACCACACCTGGCTAATTTTTGTATTTTTAGTAGAGACAGCGTTTCACCATGTTGGCCAGGCTGGTCTCGAACCTCTGACCTGAAGTAATCCACCCGCCTTGGTCTCCCAAAGTGCTGGGATTATAGGTGTGAGTTACAGTGCCCGGCCCCATTATCAAAGTTTTGGGGAGAAACTAAAACCTTTTCAAGTTGAGCTCTCAATACCAAAAGAAAAAGGTCCAAGAATAAATTTTGTTATTAGTTATATATATGTTGATTAAAACCCTCTCTCAGTCCTCATTCTCGCAGTCTTCCCTGGGAGGCCCCAAGTCTGGGTGGTGGGATTCCCAGGCAGCCTCTGGGGATGGGAGTGGGTCCCTCAGGACCTCAGAGGCTGGGTTTGTGCCATTCTTTAGAGCTTTGTCTCATTTTCCAAGGTGTTCTGATCTTGGCCAGGGAAGAGGGATGTCAGTTATGGAATCAGCCTCCTGAGTAGCTGGGATTATAGGCACACACCACCATACCTGGCTAATTTTTGTATTTTTAGTAGAGATGGGGTTTCTCCATGTTGGCCAGGCTGGTCTTGAACTCCAGACCTCGTGATCCACCCGCCTTGGCCTCCCAAAGTGCTGGGATTACAGGTATGAGCCACAGCACCTGGCCTATAGGTTGCTGTTTTAAAACTTCCAGAGAGCTTCTATGTGATCTAAAAAATTTTGAAAAGTCTCTGTGTAAAGACTGCATTTGCCGGGGCAAGTAAGAAGAGCAAGGCTTTGGGAAGAGAGGAACACAGGCAGCTTCAGGAACAGCTGGATCCAGACACAAAGCCACCCTCAGCCTTGGCTTCCAGCAGCACTCTGCTTTCTTCACTGCACAGGGCAGCAGCATCCTCACACACAGCAGGGTGGGGCTGACAGTTCCTGCATTTGCACCTTCAGTTTTGGCTGCTGGAGCAACAACATTCACCACCAAGGCTAAACCACCTTGGAAGAAAAACTCATTGTCCAAGATTGAGTGAAAGGCTGATCCTAGGGCCATGATGCCACGGTCAGGGCCAGGAGCATCCTGCTCCGGAGTATTTAGGAGGGGCACTCACCCAGCTTCTGCAGAGTGTGAGCTGTGGAGGAACTGCCCACAGCAGCGCCCCTGGAGGCTGCCTCCCAGAGCATCACGCTGACCACCCTGTGTTTCTAACCTGCTGAGTCCTTGGGTTCCCCAGGAAAAAGTATGCAAGAATAGGGAGCTAAGAAAGTGTATTTTATTTTATTAAGGGTCAAAAAAGTAAAGCAGTCTAGATACATTTTCCATGAAAGGACGGCCCTGCAACCTCTGTGAGCCCTGCCCACAGAGTCCAGGCTCCCAGCGTGGCAGCAGACAACACCAAGGGTGCCCCAGCCCAGCACATGCAGCCAGATGACACTTCATGTCTGCAGTGTACGAAGGCAACACCAAGGATGCCCCAGCCCAGCACATGCAGCCGGATGACACTTCATGTCTGCAGTGTACGAAGACCAGGAGGTGTCCAGTGTCACATCCAAAATGAAGGAAGTTTTATCCAAACTATCGCTATGGTTACGTCAAGGCAAAGGGTGTCTTAGTTTGAGCTGCAGTCACTAATTACCATAGACTGGGGGCTGAAACACTAGGCATTTATTTCTCTCAGATGTGGTGTCTGGGAAGCCCAGGATCATCACAGTGCTGACTCGGTGTCTGCTGAGGGCCCCCTTCCTGGCTTGGAGATGGCACCTTCTCGCTGTGTCCTCAGTGGCAGAAGGGAATCATTTATCTTGTGTCTCTTATTCCAAGGGCACTAATCCTATTCGTGAGGGTTCATGACCTCATCACCTTCCAAAGGCCCCATCCTCAAATAACGTTACATTGCAATTAGGGCTTCAACAGAGGGATTTGGGGATTCACAATCATTCAGTCCATAATAGATGGAGAGAAAGAAAGGGAGGGAGGCAGGGTAGGGTGGAGGGGGCAGAGGAAGGGAGGAAGGAAGAGGGAGGAAGAGAGAGAGAGAGGGAGGAAGAGAGAGAGAGGAAGGAAGAGAGGAAGGGTGGGAAGGAGAGAGAGAGATGGTAACTGGGTGGGCGGGGTGGCTCACGCTTGAAATCTTAGCACTCTGGGAGGCCAAGGCGGGTGGATCATTTGAGGTCAGGAGTTCGAGACCAGCCTGGCCAATGTGGCGAAACCCTGTCTCTACTAAAAATACAAAAATTAGCCGGGCATGGTGGCACAAGCCTGTAATCCCAGCTACTCTGGAGGCTGAGGCAGGAGAATCACTTGAACCTGGGAGACACAGGTTGCAGTGATCCAAGACTGCCACTGCACTCCCACCTGGGTGACAGAGGGAGCCTCTGTCTCGAGAAAAATAAAAAATAAAAATAAAATATTATCTGAAAGAGTATCTGAATACAGGACTGAGGCTGTAGGTAATCTGAGAAAGTATCTTGGAGGAAGGAAAATGGGAGGAAAAGAACATTGTGTGAAGGACTTAAGAAAGGTGACTCAAGGAAAGTGGGGAGGCAAGGGTATCCAGATAAGATTGGCCCCATTGGTCCTGGGTTGATATGACAGGGGTGAGGAAGGGTCCTGGAGGGAGAGATCCTGGGGGTAGCAGCAGATGCTGCAGGGTCTCAGAAACCATGGCGGGCACTAAGAAGACACGTGGGCTTCCCTCCACCTCATGGACAAGGACCTTCATTTATTCATTCTTTCCTACACTTGACAAATTCTTACTGAGATCTTATTAGGCGCCAGGCACTGCGTTTGGTGCTGAATATTCAGGAATGAGCACAATGGGTCTGGTTCCTCACTCCTAGAGATTACAGTCCAGTGGGAGAGACTGACAGTGAACATATTAATATGTTACAGTTGGGCCAAGTCTACAAAGGATAGGGTATGATAACAGGTATGATGGGTGGTTCCCTAGGGAGAAGTTTCCCTAGGGGGTGACAGTCACCCAGAGTGCTGATGGGTGGAGGCCTTCCTTGCCAGCTCCCTGCCAAGCTTTCGTCCTGGACATTCCTGCATTCCTCTGCACTGTCCCTTTAAGAGGAGCATCTCTTCCCTGAGCAAAGGCGGTTCGGGCACACAGCCTGAGCCTGCCAAGGTTGTGAGCCATAAATCAACGCTGGCACTCCCTTGGCAGTGTGCTTTCCTCTGAGCTGCCCAGATGGCAGGCAAGCCTGGGGCTCCAGGGGCAGCCAGGCACTCAGGAGGGGGGAGGCGGGCAAGGTGTGGACACAGCTGGGCCCCAGGCTCCTGATGGCAGCTGCCCACTTCTGTCTAAGGGCCCCAGGCCAGGGAAAATGCCAAAGTCCTTCTATTCTAGTCCCAGGGACCTTCTGACTCCCAAGTCAGTCTAGCATGGGGCTGTTGGGATTATTGTTCCCACGCCAGCCAGGGACCAGGGCCTCATAGGCATCCTCTGGGATCAAGGGTCTTGGATGACCTCTTGGGATCACAGTCTGCTCTAACATTCAACCTGAAAGTTCTGCCTGTGGTTTCACCTTCTTTCCTCTTGCTGTAGCTGACGTGTCTTCTTTTACCCTGCATGACAGATGAAAGACAGTAGCTCCCTATTTAGTGGGGGCTTTGGGACTGTGTGATATCTCCCTCCACCTTCACTTTAAGCCTCCCAGAAAAGCAGGATAAAAAGATGCTTCAAGGTCAGCTGGAGAGATGGAACTCTGCCCTCTTGGGGGTTGCCATCCCTCTGCCACCCTCACAGGTGCTGTGACAGAGGGAACATGTGTTGCTCCTACCCCAGAGGACAGAGACAACATCTTAGCAGCCACAGCCCCACAGAGCTGGGCTCAGCAGGCCTTGACAGAACTGGAAAGGCAGCCGCTCTCCTGGGCCTGGGCCTGGCCTGAGCCTGGGTTGTGGGCGGAAGGGTGGAAACAAAGCCTGTAGACCCCTCCCAGAAAGGAATCAACAGGCTTAGTCAAGCTCTCCCCATGCTCACTCCCAAACAGTAGAACAGTGGAAAATTCATGGGTTCCAGAACAATAGAGATTTCCTGGGATGTCCTTGTCCTCAGATTCTCTGTGAGAAGTCAGAGTTTACAAGTCCTTAGAGATTCTTTCTCACACACTCATCATACAGATGAGGAAACTGAGATGCAGAGAAGTTCACCCAGGTCTTTTTCAGGTTGTTTTTACCACACCACATTTGCCACATGAACAGAAACTCCCAGAGCTACCACTAAGCAGGATGTATTAGACTCTAAAGGTAGCAGCATAGATGGAGGTTAGATAACAAGTAGAACTTTCTCAGAATAGTAGGTCACAGAAGAAGATGAGAAGCAAAGTAAAGAAAGTGCATTCTCTAAAACAATGGGGTGGGGGTGGGAGGGATGGAGCCAAAGAATCAGGTTAGAATTTTGCAAAAAGATAGAAATATAGAGAACACAGGAGAGGGAGCTGGCATAGAGCCCAGAGCAAGGACAACTGGGGTGTGGAGCTTCTGGGGTTCTTCATTCAGGACCCCTAGATTTCATCTGTCCCAGGCTTCTGGGTATCACCAGTAGTTTAAAGTCAGGCCTTATCTGGGCTGATTCTCTTGGCTTTCTCCTTGTTCTCCCGGGATGGCTTATCTGGCTGCCAGAGTCATTTGTCGTCTCTAATTTGTGTTTAAATTAAAGTTCCCACAAACAGAGGTTTAATGTGCTGTTACCAAGAACTCCCAGGCCCCCTGCAGCTCTGGGAAGTTGAAGGAGCTGGGGAGAAGAGGTCAGTCTGTGCGCATCCCATCGAAGCTGATCCCACTGGCATTGGACCTGGAGTGGATAGCCCAACTAAGTGTCTCCGTCCTTGCTGCTCCATCCAGAATGGTGATGACAGGGGGCAGGGCAGGGAAAAGCATGCTCACAAAGGGCCTTGGACCAACATGCCTGTTCAGGGGCTCCTGGGTGGCTGTTCACCCTTTTTCAGGATGGTGAGGAGAAGGCAGGGGAGGTGGGCAATGAGAAGAGGGCAGGGGGTGGAAAATAAGGAGAGAGCAGGAGGCTCCATTCTGTAACACTTGTGTATGGCGCTCATTGTGTGCCAGCACTGTTCCTGGGCACCTCATAACTACAAATTCAACCTTCTACACAACCTGTAAGGCAGGTGTTATTAACATTAGCCCCATTTTTATAGATCGGGAAACGGAGGCATGCCCAGTATCACACAGCTAGTAAGAGGCAGATCCAAGGAGTCAAGCCAGTGCCGTCTAGCTCCAGATTCCCAGCGCTATGCTGACACTTAAGCCAAGATTTATCTGTCACCCTCCCAATCCCTTGATCACAAGGTGAGGCTTCTCTTTGCCAGAGAAACTGAGACAAAGTGAAGCTCCCATCCTGCTCCCCAGACCTTCACATCTCTGGGTCGTAGTCTTCTCATCTGTAAAATGAGGATAAGATAGTAGGAGGGGTTGAGGGTTCGGGAAGGTTTAATGAGACAGCTTGTCAGTGACCAGCACAGGGTAGGTCCCCAGCAGTGGCTGCTTCCTTCTCTGTAGTCTAACCATGAGCCTTCCTGCTGTGCCTTCCTGCACTGCCTCTTAACTCTGCTTTCAAAGGAGCTAGAGGCAGTGATCCTCGACCCTTAAAGAAAACCCTCAGGAGAGTGTTGTTCCTCATTCATTTGTCCAAATTCTCTTTCTTCCTCTGGGAAACCCTGAAAAAGAGGGATAATAAAGCTGAACTGGAGCCCCAACCTGCTCTGTCCCCACCTCCCCTGCACCCAGGTGAGCCAGTCAGGGCGGCAACAGAAAATAAATGACACATTCGAAAGGGTTTCACTGAAGTGTTTAGTGATGTGACAGTTTCTAAAGGCATAGACCAGATGAAGAAAACTAATAAGGCCTAGTGTGGCACCAGGATAGAAATATCTCTACCAAAGCCCGATGCCAACTGGGGTCATGGGACACAGGAGAGAGGCCACTCAGCAAAGCTGTGACCATAGAGGAACCACAACCACAAACAGAGCTTCAGGCAGGCAAAAAGGGGGGCTGACAGGGAATGGGGGAAACAAATACCCTGACTCCTCTCTCCCCCTTCTCAGCCGGGACCTCTATTGGCCGAGAGATCAGGGGCCCAGGTGACACAGTCTGCAGAGGTCAGCCTCCCTGGGCAGAGCAGCACAGAGAACACAGTGGGTCAAACAGAAAACCATCCCCATCCCATCCCACCCGCGAGTCCCTGCTCTGATACCAAAGCCTTCTCTCTGCTGCTTTATTGCCACCACTGTCACTGCCTGCAGCCAAACAGTGGCTGACAGGGAAGGAGAGTCAAGACTCCTTCAAGGCAAATACTCCAGCTCACAGGGAAGGTGGGATCCAGGCAGAGGGCAGCTTGAGGGAAGAGGGCTGTGTTTGAAAGGCAGCAGGGCAGGGACTGCCCACTCCCAGCATGGAGAGACAAAGAGAAGGACCGCACTGGGGGTGAGGATGTCAAACAGTGATAGAAAATGACTCTCTTTCCTCGGCATATGATACAAATCACTGTGGATCTTCCTTCCTCCTCCCCTCTCTAGACCTGGAGCCCCTGTGGGGAAGGGATTTTGTCTTGTTCATCCTTGATATCTAGCACAGTGCCTCTTAGGGGCATAATCAGAATTTATTGAATAAATAAGCAAATAGCTATGTAAATGAATGAACAAACCCATTTGCAGCTCATATGCACGGCCCTGAGCCCTGGTCAGGGAGCACTGTTGAATGAATGACATGCAGCATTCCTACTGAAGTTTTATTTCAATCAGTTCCATCACCTACCACCTCAAATTTCCTTTCAGCCACTCAGTCACGGGCCACACAGCCCACGTTTGTCCCCACGCTGGCCAGAGGCTGTGCTTTGATGGCACCCACTCAAATGTGCAGTGACCTCATCTAGCTCCTCCTGATGGACGAATAAGGGGAGTAGCAAGTGACTTCCTTTCTCACAGCAGCCTTTCTGTGAGCTCTTTCTTGAGAGAAATCTTGATCCATGGCAAACCATCTGTGGTATTCTCGGCTGTAGCCCTTGGCGGGAGATGGGAGGAGGGAATGACAGTGCCAAGGAGGCAGCTGAAGGATCATCACCCTGGGAGCCACAGCTCTGGCTTGCTTTTTCCAGTGGGCCATAAAGACTGAGGGAGGCAGGCGGAAGCAGGGGCCAGACTAACAAACTAGAGTTTCAAGTGTAGTCCCCATGCAAAGCCCACCTGGCGAAGTGGTTAGACACAGATGCTGTGGCTGGGCTCAAGATCCCTGTTCTACCACCTACTGGCTGTACAACCTTGGGCAAGATACTTGATTATCATGCCTCAGTTTCCGCATCTTAAAAAATGTGAATAACAGTAAAGCCTACTTCTCATGGTGGTGAAAAAGTAGATGAGTTAATAGTTGAGATACAGCCAGGCCTGGTGGCATAGGCCCATAGTCCTAGCTACTCAGAAGGCTGAGGTGGAAGGATTGCTTGAACCCAGGAGTTCAAGACCAGCCTGGGTAACATAGCAAGATCGCTCCCCCTCTTTTTTTTTTTTTGAGATGGAGTTTCACTCTTGTTGCCCAGGCTGGAGTGCAATGGCATGATCTCGGCTCACTGCAACCTCCACCTCCTGGGTTCAAGTGATTCTCTTGCCTCAGTCTCTGGATTCCAGGGATGAACCACCACACCCAGCTAATTTTTGTGTTTTGCATTTTTAGTAGAGATGGGGTTTCACCATGTTGGTCAGGCTGGTCTCAAACTCCTGACCTCAGGTGATCTGTCCACCTCGGCCTCTCAAAGTGCTGGGATTACAGGTGTGAGCCACTGCGCCTGGCTGCAAGACACCCATCTCTCTAAAAATGAAAGTTTTGAACTATTTAGGAGAGTACATGATCCATGGTAAGCTCTACATAAATTTTGTTACATAAAATTAAGGTTCTAGTCCCATAAACTTTTTTCTGTAATAAGCTGCTCAGCCTTAGATACCTCTCATATTTGCTGTGAGAAGTGAACAAATGCATGTGAAAACTGTAATGTGTTTATAATTTTTATTATTTGTCATCAAGATCATGTAAGAGACCTGATTTAGTGGAGGGTGAAGGGATGCAAAAGGGGCTGTCAGTCATCAACTTTTGATTATCTGCCTTGTTAACGTCCCCTTCTTGTCAACATCATCAGCTCTTTGGCTTGTTCAAGTCTTTTGCTGACAATATCCAGGCCTCTCATGGTCTCTCCCACATACAACGGCCACACAGCAAGGGCTGGAAGGAAAAAGCGTTTGAAAGCACAACGGGTCCTTCCCTTCCTTAGCCTTGAAGCGGGAATAACCACTAGACAGAAGGCTGTGAGGGAGGACTCTGGCACTTCACTGTGGCTGCTTTGCATTTGGGCAGGAGGGAAAACTGATCAGCTCCCTCTGTGGTAGGGCCGCAGGAAGAGATGTTGGCATTTGTTATGAAGTGCTAGGAATAAAAACACAAACATGGCCGGGTGCAGTGGCTCACGCCTGTAATCCCAGCACTTTGGGTGGTCGGGGCGGGTGGATCACAACGTCAAGAGTTTGGGACCAGCCTGGCCAACATGGCGAAACCCCGTCTCTACTAAAAATACAAAAATTAGCCAGGCATGGTGGCGGGCATCTGTAATCCCAGCTACTCATGAGGCTGAGGCGGGAGAATCACTTGAACTCAGGAGGTGGAGGTTGCATTGAGCTGAAATCATGCCATTGCACTCCAGCCTCAGCAACAAGAGCAAAACTCCATCCCAAAAACAAACAAACAACAACAAAAAAAACAGAAAACAAAAAAAAAAACAACAACATAAAACCCATACACACATACTTATCCCAGTGTCCAGAGCAAATGTTCTGCCACTTACTGCTATGGGTGTGATTTCAGATAGCTCCTTAAACCCTGAGTTTCAGTTTTTCTCATCTTCAAAATGGAAATATTGATGCCTAATTCAAAGGGTGAAAATTAATGAACTATAGAAACCCCTTGGTGTATGTCTGGTCTAATAAATGGTAGCTCTTATTAGCTAACGTTTTGTAATATCTGCCCACTATCTCCTCCAAAGGATGGAGAAGTAGTGCTGACTTCCAGACTAGGAAAGATAGTGGTAGCAGAAAGTGATTTACAACTCTGACTTTTTTCACATTTTCTTTCCAGAGCACATAGTAAGTTCTTGTTGGTTCATTCATTCATTGAACAGTGTTTAGAAGTTTGAACAAGCTTGAACAACTTGCCATCATTTTGTTCACTTGTATTCATCTTACTCTCACCACTAGAACTGCAAGGTCCATGAGGGCAGAGGCGGTGTCTGTTGCTGGGTGATGATCTCCATGGCTTTTCCAGCCCTGTCCTCAGGAGGGATTTGCCCCCATGGTGAAGAGGCTCAGTTCTGCACACCCAGTGGGCTTGAAATCGAGCTCCACCTCCTCCTGTGTGTCCCTCAGCACATAACTTACCTTCCTTGAACCTGTTTCCTCGTGTTTAAATTGGAATAATAGTAACACATATCTCAGAGGATTGTCACATAGATTACACTAAATAATGTGCGTAGAGTCCTTCGCATACTATCTGGCCCAATAAATATTATTATAGTTATTCCGTGATCTGATGTAATCAGTTTTTTATTTTGAGACAGAATCTCATTTTGTAGCCCAGACTGGTGCACAGTGGCATGATGTCAGTTCACTGCAACCTCCGCCTCTGGGGTTCAAGCAATTCTCCTGTCTCAGCCTCCCAAGTAGCTGGGATTACAGGAGTGTGCCACTGTGTCCAGCTAATTTTTGTATTTTTTTAGTAGAGATGGGATTTTACCATGTTGGCCAGACTGGTCTCAAACTCCTGGCCTCAAGTGATCTGCCTGCCTCAGCCCCACACAGTGCTGGGATTACAGGCACGAGCCATCGCACCTGGCCTGATATAATCTTTTTAATTTGAAATATCTGGTCTGAGAAGGTGAATTAGAAAGGATGACAGCAAAACTGCTATAACACAAAGGCCCCAAAACACAGTAGCATATAGAAAACAGAAGTTTATTTCTCACTTAGTCTGGGAGGAAGAGGTTCCAGACAGCAGGCAGCTCTGTTCCTCCTAGTCAGTCAGGGATGTGTGTTCCTTTCATACCTTTGCTTTGTCTTCTTTTAGGGATATCTTTTCAGTTGCCTTGTCAAACCTGTCTCAGGCACATATGCCCAGCTCATGAAAGAGAGAACACAAAGGAGAATTTACTCAATGCCGTCAGGCTTTGAGGACATGCTCACCTCACATTCCCCTGTGTCTACACCTGGCAACAAGAGCAGCTGGGAAATGGAGTGTCCAGCTGGGTGTCCCTCCACCCTCATGCAGCAAGGAAAGAAGAGATTTTAGTGGACAATGGGCAGTCTTAATCCAGGGCTCAAACCCACACCTGAGCTGTTCTCTTCCTCTTCTCTTCCTAAAGGATGGGAAATAAACTCTACAGCCCAGAAAACAATGTGACCACCCATCCCCTACCCAATCAGGTCCCTGCCATTCATCCCAAGATCAGCTGTCTTGGGAAAGTGGCTTGGAAGCCTCCCTCCAGAAAGACCACCCTTCTGTCCATCTTCTTCACATGGGTGGATGTGAGAAAAGTTTCTGTCCCCTCTGCCTGCCTGCCACTCCCTGTCTCAGTTTCAGCTCATGCTGTAGCCCTTTGTTCCCAGTCACCAAGAGTGACTACAAATGCGGGGGAACAGGAGGACCTGAAACAGTCATGGAAATTGAGACTGGGACACAGAAGCCATGCTCAGAGGCAGCCTAGGTGAGGGTTCTGATGCCAGGAAATCCAGCTACTACTGTGTAACCTAAAGCGGGCATTAAGCTCTCAGAACTTCAATGAACTCTTTTGGAAATTGGGATAAGAAACCCACTTGTCAGGGCTGTTGTGAACATCAAATGTGATCATGTATGTACCTAGTACATAGTATGCCTTCAATAAATGGTAAGGCAAACCCAAGGCAAATTGAATTCATATCCATTACTCTGACCCAGCCTTTGCATAAATTCTTTTTTCTTCTCCTTCCTTGTCAATGCATGGCTCCCTCCCTCTTCTTTACTTCCTATCCTCATTCCCCTACCATCTGAACCCTGATCTGGAATCTCTTTTCTCAGGAAATCTTCCATGATTGAAAAATTCCTGCTTGGCCCCTTCTCACTCCAATACTCTATCTTCACCCATCTTCCATCTACCCCATGGTCCTGGCCCAAGTTTACACGTGTCCCATCTCTCCCTTCAAAAAGCATGCAGCAGTGGAAGGGCTTTAAGTTTGTCATCAAGCAGATCAGAGTTCAGATGCCAACTCTGCCAAGTTCTAGCTTTAGGACTTTGTCAGATCACTTCCCCTCTTTGAATCACTGTCTTCCCAACCCTCTGGTGAGGTCAAGTGTGTGTGGGCTGGTACATAAACGATATTTAATCTCCTCTGCTCTACCCAACCTCCCCCAACTCACACTCCCAGGACTAACTCTCTACTAAAGGGAGTTATTAGACCAAGAAAGTAATTCTCCCATTACCAGCCCCACTCCAACCCTGCACAGGCAAAAAGAAGTGACTTCGAGTCTATGGGTCTTGGAGGGACCACCAACCCAAGATCTAGAGCAGAGGAAGGACTTGGATATCCCAGCTTCCAGGGTCATAGGATCTCTCCCCAAGCCCTCATATGCAGCCCCAGTTGCAGGACTAGCTTCAGGGATAGGAGTGAAAGAGTTGATCTGATTCCAATCTTAGCCTGTAAGTAGTAGCTCACCTGTGCCTCTATTTTCAACCTTCCTAGATCAGAAGAGCAACAATATCAATGACAACTAATGCTTACATAGTGTTTCCTATGGGATAGGCATTGTTCCAGGCTCTTCGTACATATAACTCGTTTAATCCTGACACCAGTCTTTGAGCTAGGTACTATTAACCCCGTTTTACAGACAAGGAAACTAAAGCACAAGGGGTTAAGTAACTTGCCTAGGTCATATAACTCACATAAGGCATGACCGAGATTCAAAACCAGGCCGTCTACCTCCAGAATCCATCCTGTTAACCACTCTGCCATAAAAAGAGCTAACATTTACTGGCAGTTTCTATGTGCCAAGCACTGTGGAAAACACATGGCATGTATTTCTTCTAATTCTAAATAACCCCCTGAGATAAGTTCTACTATTAGTATCCCTGTTTTACAGGTCAAGAAACTAAGGCAGAGAGAAAAGTTAAGCAACTTGCCCTGAGTCACACAGCTAGATATTAATAGTTTCAGAACTTCTAGTTGTTTTGCCTCAAATCCCACCTCCCCACCCCTGCTCAAAGCCCCTCCCCTTCTAGGTGGGTTGTTTAGTTCCTATCACCAGTTCTTCACAAATCGGCTTTACCCCCCACAGTCTACAACCCTTGTTCTCCAAAACTCCTGTTGACCTCTGTCCCTTTCCCTTCCCACTTTCTCCCTAGTCCCTTTGCTCCCCACAAGGTCCCCCAAACCATTCTGTCTCTCTCCCTCTGCTCCCCACCCACCCTCCCCCACAACTCCTGCTGAAACAGATGAATTTCACCAAAAAAGACCACCAGACTTTCCCCAAGCAGGCCCCCACTGTGCCTGATCGCACACCCCCAGGGGAGGCACCACAGTGGCTAAGCTGGAGAGCCAGAAATAAAATCCTCATTCTACTTCCCCGCCCCCTCTTCCCATCACTCATCTGGGAATCCAGGGTGCAGAAGGGAGCTAAAGTGCAGAGCATTCATTTAATATTAACAAATTGAAATGAATTCTTTGAATGCCAGTTAACTTGGAGCGGCCCCTTATTAATAGTAATTTAGATTCATACTTGGGAGACGCAGGGACAGGGGCTGGGCCAAATGTGCCCAGAATGTCAATGTGACTGGGGAACTGAAAGGGGAGGGGTGGCAGTTTTACTTCTGCCCAGTTGGGTTCTGTTTCCCTGAGAGAAATAGTCACTGGAGGCGGATCTTTGGGAAACACAAATTACTCTTGTAAGTTTATTTTTGTTACTTCAAGGAATCTGAATAGTTTGAAGCCATGTCACACCATTTTAAGAGTTTATTTTCACAGTAATGCTAAAAAGAAGAATTTCCTCAGAGCTGGGATTTACTTCAAACCCTCTCCTAAGCCAAACCTTACTGACCAAAGGGACAAGTCCCCGGGCCAGCTCTCTACCCTTCTTTGTTCAGAGCTAGAGTGAGAGATCAATATGGGCTTCCCCAATCCCTGCCCTTTCTACCTTACCCAAAACTAAAAGGAAGAATCAACACTGTGTGTCTCTCTGAGAAGTCTCCCCCAGGAGGTAAAAGACCCAAAGGGCTGACTCCTAAGCTAAAAGCTTACATTTAAGGAAGAAAAACAATCTGCCTGCACTTTTCTTAGAATTTAGGGAAAAGGTGAGAATTCAAAATTCAATTTCATGTATCAGAGTTCTCCAGAATACAGCCAAGTGGAAAGAACTTAGTCTCAAATGAAAAAGTCGAACAGAAATTCTGCTGTCACTCGTTTTGCCAGCTTGGAGGTCAGACTGGAGGTGTCCTGAACTAGAACCAGAGCATAAGTTCTGACCCAAGAAGGACACTGTCTACTTCCCAGGCATCCCTCCTTGGCTGGGAGGAGAGGGGAGGATGAGTCCGTTGGAAGTTGAGAATTGTGGAAGCTGGGGATGGGAGTTTTGAGATGGAGGAGGCAGGAGCGTGAAGGAGGTCAGGGAAAGGCAAGTAAATCTACTAACCATTGCAGTTTATAAAATAAAAACCTTAAAAATGGTTTAACATACAAAAGTTAAATTTTAAAAAGAGGTCAGGTTTTAAAGAAGGTAAAATGCCTCAAATTTAAACATAATAAAAATGAGGAAAATACACAAAACATTTCAGGCAAATTGTTCTTCAGAAGAGGAGAGGTTGGAATTAATCAAAAGACCTTTTTTACACACACCCCCCCAAGAGTTTCCCAAACAATAAATTCATTTACAAAACAAAAAAGAGGAATCAACACAAAACCTCATCCACATACAGAGAAAAATAAATTGTGGTGATTCTGTAACAGCTGAAAAACTAGTGAGGGAGGAGAAAAATGAATAAACTCTAAATCCATTAGGTGATATTTATAAATAGCAAAATTGGAGGATGGAATGGAGAAAGGAGTTGAACTTATCATTAAAGAAGTAACACATGTGAAAATATAAGGTGTAACTCACCCCCAAAGAAAACTCTCCATAAAGTAGCAAGTATAGAAATTTATTGAAAAGGAGGAAAGTACCACTCACCCCCCCAATGTAAGTGTATTAATTTGAATTAAAATTTTCTCCAAATCTGAGATAGGTTACACAAAAGAATACAAAAAGATTTTTTTCTTTCAACCAAGAGGAAAAACAAAATCCGATTTAAATTCACTAATGGGACAGGAAGGGAGGCTGTGGTTTGCAGGTGCTAGTAAATGGGGTGAGGGTTGTGAAGAGTTTGAGGGGTAGAGGACCAGCTTACCTCGCTTTGGAGCCGCGGCGGCCAACAGGAGTGGGCAAAGGACCCTGCCAGTGCCTGAGTGATAGGAGAAACAAGGAATAGGGGATTCGGGTGCCCCTAGACGAATGAGGAGGATGGAAAGACTGGGGGTGCCCATCTCCCCTCCTCTGCCTGCCTCCCTCCCTCTGGTACCCAGGCCTAGAGAGCTACTGAAAGTTACAAATTGCTTCCATTATTAGCTCATCCCGGGCGGCCTGGTCATTGGCCAGCCCCTGGCCACATGGTCCCTCGTACCAATCGATCGAATTTCTAGTCGCAATTCTCTGTCTGTCCCTCAGCTCTGGGGAGAAAGTGGGGGCTGTGGCGTGGGGGCTGAGGTCCAGTTTGGGGCGGGGTGGGAGAGGAGTCCTTGAGTATCCTGTCCCAGGGCCAAACCCTCAGAAGTCCAGTCTTCAGACCTCCTTGAGCTGACTTCCACCGATGGAGGGGGATCTTCAGGGCGCCTGCTGCATTCTCAGGACTCCTCTTCAGATCCTAGTTTGGACTCCTCCGGGTTAGAAAGGATGGGCTCAGTACATCTGGTGAGGCAGGCAGGTCCTCGCTGCAGCACAGAATGATCCCATGGCCCTCAAGGCGTGGTGTCAGCTGAAAGTTCACTGATCCGTGAGCCCTCTGCCTCCCTCCTCCGTTGAAAGAGCAGGGTGTGCCTCGCTTCTAAAAGTCCTGGGGCTCCTGCAAGAGGACACAGCTTTCCAGGACAGGTGCAAACAGGGACGGTGTGAAGCTGAGGTGGAGACAATGCGATCACGTGTGGCACTGGCATATCCCACAGAAGATGAGGTGAATGTGCGTCACCAGAGGCATATGGGGTGATGGCAAAACCAACAATGGTGTCCAGGCATGTGCCCGGTGGAAAGGGGGAACAAGTGGCCTTTCTCTGAGTGCCAAGGGAACTCAAAGAAGACCTGGGAACCTGGACGGGGCCTGTGCCTCAGTCCAAGCCACATTTTGAAATGCCTGCCAGAGGATCACAGAGGTTTCTGCAACATTCACCCCACCCCAACGCCTCCACCGCCCACGTAGCCCTGACACAACCTTCCCTGCACCCAGCCCCAACCCCATCCCCAGGCCCAGCCCAGTTACTTTGGTTTCCTGACATTCGTTACAGCCAAAAGATTCAGGGAATCAGTCCACCTATGAGCAGAGGAGAGGATATCCCTCATTTGTGAGACAGGACGTGCAAAGGAAATGGGACACCACCTGTCCTAGAAGACAAGGCCAGTCATGATCATCTAGCGCTCATTCTAGGCAATCCACCCACCGATGAGGTGAAACAAGGAGACCAAAGAAGCTTCCCTGTCTGAGACACGCATGGAAGCCAAGTGTTCCAGGCTTATCAGACCTGCCCAATCCAGCAGAAACAGGTTTGGAGAGAGGAAGAGTCATGTCGCGGATCTCCAGAAAGTGTCTCCCTGATGGACTGGGAAGCGATCTTCGTAGAAGTTATTCAGCCAGACCAAGAGGCAACTAGGCCCCTCAGAAACAGGGGAGACAGAACAAGAGGGAGGAAAGAGCAGAGGCCAGAGCCCAGGCAGGTTACAGGACTTTGCCACCGCCACGGGCATAAGCGGAGGGGTGCGAAACGCGTGACTTGTCCAGAGAGGCCAGCATTCCAGGGACAGGGATTGTTGCCATCTCCCATTCCCGGCTTCCTCTTCAGAACTGTATCGTGGTGTGGCTTCATTGCTCAGAGAAGAGCCGTGCAGGGGTACAACCATCTTCTTGGAGGTGGATCTGCTCCTCTCCTGCCGGACAATGAGCTGCTGTGGGGTTTTGTCCTGGGCTGGAGTGTGGTCCTCTTGATCCTAGAAAAGAGGCCGCTCAGGATGGGGATGAGACTTCGATTGCTCCGGGACAGACGCATCTCCTCACGTGATCGAGGGCTTCACAAACCCAAAGTGGAACCGCCCTGAAAACGATGGACAACCGGCCACGGGACCCAGGCAGAGACGCAGAAAGAGGCTCACCAAAGACTGGCCGACATGCAAAAAATCGCATTTTGGCGAACAAAGCACATTCGTCCAAAGACACATACGCACACGGGCATACACGCACAGACTGACAGAGAGAGGGAAAGAAACACACAGAGGGTGAGAGACAGAGAGAGAAGAGAGAATGGGAGACACACACACACACAGTCCTTCAGCGGTGGCACAGAAACACACTCCCAGGCAACCCCTGAGGCTAATAGTGGAAAATATGTATCTAAGAATACACTTGGAACAGAAATGTGAAAAACCAAAAGTAAGAGATATTATGAAGGATCAAATATAAAATGACCTAGTGCTAAAGAGGCAACAAAGAAAACTGTAGAAGAAAATGACAAGAGGCATTGTGCCTTAATGAGTTTGTGCTACTATATAAGAAAATACACTAGGCTGGGTAATTTCTGAAGAACAGAAATGTATTTCTCACAGTTCCATAGGCTAGAAGTCCAAGATCAAGGTGCCAGCAGGATTGGTGTCTGGTGAGGGCCTGGTCTCTTCATCCAAGATGGTACCTTGTGCACTGTGTCTTCAGGAGGAGATGCACTGTGTCCTCACATGGCAGAAGGCGGAAGGGCAAAACACGGGAAGCCCACTCCCTCCAGTCCTTGTTTAAGGATCCTACACCCATTTGTGAAGACTCTTCCTTCATGACTGAATCACTACCTAAAAGCCCTACTTCCTAATCCTATGACATTGGTGATTAATTTTAGGGGGACACATTCAGAGCATAGCACCCTATATTCAATTTCTTAAAAAATATTTTGTTGTTTTGCTTTTCTGTTTTTCAAATGGCTTAAAGTGCACAAAATTGGATTAATTATAATCCTTGGCTCATAGCACAGCTTGGCTCCTATTTCACCCTTGTCTGTGCCTGCGCCTCTGTGTAAATGTATTTGAACAATATGGTAATCACTTGTGAACTTACAACACAACCAAAGAACTAGGGTTCTGACCCTAACATCTGCTCCTCCTCTGTCCTTTTTCCTGATTTTCACCCTTCAGCTCGAGGGTAACTACTACCCTGAATTTATGTTTAGGATTCTCTTCCTTTAAAAAAACCACATTGTTTTATTGCATACATATGCTTACCCTAAATGACATGTTATTTAGTTTTTAAGGGTATAATTTATTTACCCATTCTCCTATTAATTTACCCATTCTCCTATTAATGAACAGTTGGCTTATTTCCAGATTTTTGCTATTATGAATGGCATTACATGAGCATTTTTTTTTTTTTTTTACTACTTCTGGTACATATGTGCAAGAGTTTCTCCAGGGCCTATGGTAGAGGAATTACTTTGCCATAACATATGAGAATGCTCAAATTTATAAGATAATCCAAATTGCTTTCCAAAGTGGTTGTTCTAATTTAAACTCTCACCTCCTGTATTAGTTTGAGATGATCTTGTTGATCCGCAGTCTCTCCACATGTGGTGATATGGTTTGGCTGTGTCCACACCCAAATCCCAGCTTGAATTCTATCTCCCAGAATTCCCACATGTTATGGGAGGGACCCAGGGTGAGGTAGTTGAATCACGGAGGCCAGTCTTTCCTGTGCTGTTCTCATGATAGTGAATAAGTCTCATGAGATCTGATGGGTTTATCGGAGTTTCTGCTTTGGCTTCCTCCTCATTTTCTCTTGCTGCTGCCATGTAAGAAATGCCTTTTACCTCCTGCCATGACTCTGAGGCCTCCCCCACCATGTGGGACTGTAAATGCAATTACAGTTCTTTTTCTTTACACCTCTTTTTCTTCTCAGACTTGGGTATGTCTTTATCAGCAGTGTGAAAACAGACTAATACAGTAAATTGATACCAGTGGAGTGGGGTGCTCCTGAAAAGACACCCAAAAATGTGCAAGCGACTTTGAAACTTGGTAACAGGCAGAGGTTGGAACAGTTTGGAGGGCTCAGAAGAACACTGGAAAATGTGGGAAAATTTGGAACCTCCTAGAGACTTGCTGAATGACTTTGACAAAAATGCTGATAGTGTTTTGAACAATAAGGTCCAGGCCGAGGTGGTCTCAGATGGAGATGAGGAACTTGTTGTGAATTGGAGCAAAGGTAATCCTTATTATGTTTTAGCAAAGAGAATGGCAGCATTTTGCCCCTGTCCTAGAGATTTGTAGAACTTTGAAATTGAGAGTGATAATTCAGCGTATCTGCTGGAAGAAATTTCTAAGCAGTAAAGCATTCAAGAGGTGACTTGGGTGATGTTAAAGACCTTCGGTTTTATAAAGGAAGCAGAGCATACAGTTTTGGAAAATTTGCAGCCTGACAATGTGATAGAGAAGAAAATCCCATTTTCTGAGGATAAATTCAAGCTGTCTGCATAAATTTGTGTAAGTAACAAGAAGCTGAATGTTAATCCCAAAAACAATGGGGAATATGTCTACAGGACACGTCATAGGTCATCACAGCAGCCCCTCCCATCGCAAGCCCGGGGCCTAGGAGGATAAAATGGATTTCTGTGCTGGGCCAGGTTCACTGTGCTGTGTGTAGCCTAGGGCCTTGTTTCTCTGTGTTTCAGCTCCTCCAGCCATGGCTGAAAGGGGAAAACATAGAACTCAGGCCATGGCCCTGAGAGTGCAAGCACCAAGCCTTGGCAGCTTCCATGTTGTGTTCAGCGTGTACATGCATAGAAGTCAAGAAATGAGGTTTGGAAACCTCCACCTAGATTTCAGAGGGTGTTTGAAAACACCTGGATGTCCAAGCAGAAGTTTGCTGCAGGGGTGGTGCTCTGATGGAGAACCTCTGCTAGGACTGTGCGGAAGAGAAATGTGGGGTCAGAGCCCCTATACAGAGTCCCTACTGGGGCACTTCTTATTGGAGCTGTGAGGAGAGGGCCACTCTCCTCCAGACCCCAGAATGGTAGATTCACTGACAGCTTGCACCATGAGCCTGGAAAAGCTACGGACACTCAACATCAGCCCATGAAAACAGCCATGAGGTGGGCTATACCCTGCAAAGCCACAGGGGGAGAACTACCCAAGGCTGTGGGAGCCCACCTCTTGCATCAGCATGACCTTGACGTGAAACATAGAGTCAAAGGAGATCATTTTGGAGCTTTAAAATTTGACTACCTTGGTGGATTTTGGACTTGCATGGGGCCTGTAACCCCTTTGTTTTGGCAAATTTCTCCCACTTGGAACAATTACCTGTACTCCCATTGTATCTAGGAAGTAACTAGCTTGATTTGGATTTTACAGGGTAATAGGCAGAAGAGACTTGCCTTGTCTCAGATGAGACTTTGGACAGTGGACATTTGGGTTAATACTGAAATGAGTTAAGACTTTGGGGGACTGTTGGGAAGGTATGATTGGTTTTGAAGTGTGAGGACATGAGATTCGGAGGGGCCAGGAGCAGAATAATATGGTTTGACTATGTCCCTACCCACATCTCAACTTGAATTGTATTGCTCAGGATTCCCATGTGTTCGGGGATGGAACCAGGGGGAGGTAGTTGAATCTTTAGGGCCGGTCTTTCCCATGCTATTCTTGTGATAGTGAATAAGTCTCACAAGATCTGATGGGTTTATCAGTGGTTTCATCTTTTGCTTCTTTTGCCGCCTTCTCATATTCTCTTGCCACTGCCATGTAAGAAGTGCTGTTCATCCACCGCCATAACTCTGAGGCCTCCTCAGCCATGTGGAGCCCTTAATGCAATTAAGCCTCTTTTTCTTCCCTGTCTCAGGTATGTCTTTATCAGCAGTGTGAATATGGACTAACACATTTCGTATTGTCAAACTTCTTAATATTTGTGGAGAGAATAGATGTGTAGTATCTTGTGCATTTCCCTGATTACTAATGAGGTTGAGAAAATTTTTATGTTTTGCAGGCTTTCTCTTTTGTGAAATCCCTATTAATGCCTTTTCCCAATTTTCTGTTGGGTTGCTATTTTTAAAATTAGAAATAACTGTCATCAATCTAAAAGCTTACACATGGCGGATCCCTTCCCACCAGTTCACAGTACAAAGTAACTCCTTGCTTGTAGAAAACATTATTATTATCATTATTATTTTTGAGATGGAATTTGACTCTTGTAGCCCAGGCTGGAGTGCGGTGGTGTGATCTCGGCTCACTGCAACCTCTGCCTCCCAGGTTCAAAGGATTCTCCTGCCTCAGCCTCCGAAGCAGCTGGGATTACTGGCACGCACCATGGTGGCCTGCTAATTTTTTGTATTTTTGTAGAGACGGGGATTCACCATGTTGGCCAGGCTGGTCTCGAACTCCTGACCTCAGGTGATCTACTTGCCTCAACCTTCCAAAGTGTTGGGATTACAGGCAGGAGCCACCACACCCAGACTAGAAAACATTATTCAATAGCAAACAGTAGCAGTATGCTTGGGGGTTTTAGGATTGATTATTTTCAAATCTCTAGAAAAGCTCAATGCATTACCTTAGGCTATAATCTCAGGGCAGAGTCTCATCTGTTAACGGGGTGTTGCTCTAAGGGTCCTTCCAGCTGTCAGATTAATGGTTTCCCATGTTGAACTGCTCCATGTCACCCACCCATCCTCGGTTTTGTTTGTTTATTTTTACAGAGACGAGGTCTCACTATATTGCCCAGGCTGGACTTGAACTCCTGGCCTTAAGCGATCCTCCTGCCTTGGCCTCCCAAAGTGCTGGAGTTACAGATGTGAGCCTCTGTGCTCAGCCCATCCTTGGCTGTTCAAGTGTAGAGGTAAGTAGTAGATGCCAAGTTTACCTCCAGGTCAGAAGGGGCAGATGCCCCAGGGCAGAATCATAACCATAATCAGGCCTCCCACTGCATGAAGACATTATGTTCTGAAGCTTAAACCCGGACAAAGGTCTGACCAGTAGCACTGTGTTCATGAATGTCAGGTCAAAAATTTAAAACTGGGATTATCCAGAAGAACCTGGTGGATGCAGTTTCAGTCTGCAGTCCAATGGTCAGCCACAAAAACAGGCTACCTGTTCTTTCTCTTTACCATGGAGTCCTTGATGTAAAAATCGAATGACACTTTCTTGCTTCTGGTGTGCTTCCATTTCTTCTTCATTTTCCATAAGTAGTTTCCTCTATCCCACCTCCCAACAGGCCACAGTCAATTCAGGACATTTTAACTATGAAAATGAGTCTGCATAACACGAATTTAGAGGCCAGACAGGGTGGATCATGCCTGTAATCCCAGCACTTCGTGAGGCTGAAGTGGGGGAATGGCTTAAGTTTAGGAGCTTCAGACCAGCCTGGGCAACATGGTGAAACCCTGTCTCTAACAAAAAATAAATAAATAAATAAAAATAAGCCATGTATGGTGGTGCATGCTACTAGTCCCAGCTACTCAGGAGGCTGAGGTGGGAGGATTGTGGGGCCAAGGAGGTCAAGTATGGAGTGGGCCAGGATCATGCCACTGCAATCCAGCCTGGGTAATGGAGTGAGACCTTATATCAAGAAAAAGAAAAATATTTAAAGGACAGGCTGACTTTCTTGTTACAAGACAATGCTCATTTGCTATTCCATAAATCCTAGGGCACCTCTTAAGAATTATGCTAAATCTACACTACCCGTGCTCTATAAATGGAACAACAACACTTGGATGATATCAGAGCTGTTTACCGCATGGGTTACTGAGTATTTTAATCCCACTGTTGAGACCTACAGCTCAGAAAAAAAGATTCATTTCAAATACTTCAGCTTTTTGACAAAGTACCTGGTGACTAAAGAGCTCTAATGGAGATGCACAGGGAAATGCATGCTGGTTTCATGCCTGCCAACACAACATCTATTCTGTAGTCCATGGATTGAGGCATCATTTTGACTTTCAAGTCTTATTACTTGAGAAATATATTTCATAAGGCTGTTACTGCCATAGGTCATGATTCCTTTGATGGATCTGGGCAAAGTCAATTCGAAACCTTCTGGAAAGGATTCACTCTGATAGATGCCACTAAGAACATTCATGATTCACCAGAGGAGGTAAAAATAGCAGCATTAATAGGAGTTTGGAAGAAGTTGATTCCGACCCTCATAAATGACTTTGAGGGGTTCAAGACCTTAGCAGAGGAAGTAACCACAGTTGTGGTGAAGATAGCAAGAAAATTAGAATTACAAGTGGAGCCTGAAGATGTGAGTGAATTACTGCAATCTTTTTTTTGTTTTTTGAGATGGAGTTTTGCTTTGTTGCCCAGGCTGGAGTGCAATGGTGTGATCTCTGCTCCCCACAACCTCTGCCTCCTGGGTTCAATTGATTCTCCTGCCTCAGCCTCCTGAGTAGCTGGCATTATAGGCATGTGCCACTGCATCCGGTTAATTTTGTATTTTTAGTAGACAAGGTGTTTCACCATGTTGGTTAGGGTGGTCTCGAACTCCCAACTGCAGAAAATCCGTCTGCCTCAGCCTCCCAAAGTGCTGGGATTACAGGCATGAACCACTGTGCCCAGCCAAATTGCTGCAATCTTAATGGAAATAAATGGAATTAGATGGAAAAATGTTTAGCCTGGGGCTCAGGATCGGCTCTCCCTTTACTACAACATTCGCGTGCAGGGCACCAGGGAATCAGAGAATTCTACACTCGACTTTGACCTTGTGGGTTATTATGGCAGTATATGTATCATAATATACTGTGAATATTTATCAAAGTAGGAGAATAGAACATATTTAACTATTTGTTAGCTTCATTTATATCTCATAATTATTTAGACATAATGCAAATGTGGGCTGGAATTCATGTTCTGATTTTTTGTGGCCTTGAGCTAAGGAAAAGGGACCCAGGGAAATGGGCTTTTTATGCTTGGATGGCTTCATGAAATCCCCAACTTCTTTAGCTTCTGTGACAACTCAAGATTGTTACTAAAATCCACTTTGTATTATCTTTAAAAACCAAGGGATATCATTTCTGCTTATATAATATATATTATAATACATATTATATTATGATAAAATATATAATATAATATAATTAATATAATATACTCTATATTATTATATATTATTATATAATGTTATATAATATATAATTTATATTATATAATAATACATACTATATATAAAATAATATATTATTGTTGCTTATTATGAATGAGGAAAGAAAGTGGTTTCTTGGGATGGAATCTACTCCTGGTGAAAATGCTGTAAACATTGTGGAAAGAACAACAAAGGACTTAGAATATCCCATAAACTTAGTTGATAGAAGAGTGGCAGGGTTTGAGAGGATTGGTTCCAATTTTGATATAAATTCTACTGTAGGTAAAATGCTACCAAACAGCATAGCATGCTACAGTGAAATCTTTTGTGAAAGGAAGTCAGTCAATGCGGTAAACTTCATTGTCATCTTATTTTAAGAAATTGCCACTCCCTTTCCAGCCCTTAGCAACCACCACCTCGATCAGTCAGTAGCTATCAACATTGAGACAAGACCATCCAGCAGCAAAATGATGATGACTTACTGAAGGCCCAGATGCTGGTTAGCATTTTTTGGCAATCATGTATTTTCAAAGTAAGGTATATACATTATATTTTAGACATAATGCTATTGCACACTTAATTGACTACGGTAGCTTAAACATAACTTTTTTTTTGAGATAGAGTCTGGCTCTGTTGCCCAGGTTAGAGTGCAGTGGTGCAATCTTGGCTCACTGCAAACTCTGCCTCCCAGGTTCAAACAATTCTCCTGCCTCAGCCTCCTGAGTAGCTGGGACTATAGGTGCGCACCACCATTTTTGTATTCCCGGTAGACACAGGGTTTCACCATGTTGGCCAGGCTGGTCTTGAACTTCTGACCTCAGGTGATGCACCCGCCTCGGCCTCCCAATGTGCTGGGATTACAGGCATGAGCCACCATGCCTGGCAACATAACATTTATATGCACCAGAAAGCAAAAAATTTCATGTGACTTGCAAAAAATTTCGTGTGACTTGCACTGTTGTGATATTCACCTTATTGTGTTACCTAGAACCAAACCTGCAATATCTCCAAGGTGTGCCTGTATCCCTAGAAGCAGAGCTGGAGTAAGGACTTGGGTGTGGGTGGTTTATTTGGGAAGTGATTCCAAGAAGCAAGAGTCAGAAGTGGGAAGAGCGAGCCAGGCAAGAAAGAAAAGCCAAAATAATGGCATGCTATTGAGGCTCCTGCCATGCAGTTTTTTCTGCAGGACCTTCTGAGAGGCTCCGGAAAGTTATCCAGAACTGTCCACCTGAAACATGAGCCTGAAGCATTTGTCCACCTGTCCCACACTGGTTGAGGTCTTCCCCTGAGGCTGTTAACCTGCAAGTGTGTCTGGGCTGTATTTGTGCTCAGGCAAAATCCTACAATAATGGAGATGCCCTAGGGCAGAAAGTGTACCTTGAGTTTGCTGGCAGCACAAGGGAAGCCTGCGCTTCCATGGAACTTCCCATGGTGGCTGAGACTGAATGAAAGGTGAGCTGAGAAGACATGATGCAGGCGCCATTGCACTAAGCAATCATAGCCATCGATCTGGGCAAGAGGACCCCAGCCATGAATCCTGCACTTGAGAAGGTGCCTCTCTGGCCCTCCACTGACTGTACCCTGGCCCACCCAGAGCTTCACCGTCTCTTCTAGGGCACACCCTGGGCACTCAGGGCCCTGGCGAAATGTGCCTGAGCCTGCATGGCCTCTTCCCTGGGTCCATTTCAAAGTGCAAACTGTGCTTGTCCAAATGGTGCCCAAGGGTCTGCTTTCTGAAGGGGTGAGAATTGTGGATGGAGCTTGCATGGGGCCTAGGGAGTCCCCCACACAGAGGTACGCAAAGCTTCTCAAGTGAGGACAGGGCTACCTACGATGAAAGAAAAAAGTTTAGCCTGGGACTGAGGATCGGCTCTCCCTTTACTACCACATTCCTGTGCAGAGCACCAAGAAATCAGAGAATTCTATGCTCAACTTTGACCTTGTGGGTTATTATGGCAGTATATTTATCGAAATAGGAGAATAGAACATATTTAACTATTTGTTAGCTTCATTTACAACTCATAATTATTTAGACATAATGCAAATGTGGACTGGAATTCAAGTTCTGATTTTTTGTGGCCTTGAGCTAAGGAAAAGGGACCCAAGGAAATGGGCTTTATATGCTTGGATGGCTTTGTGGAATCCCCAACTTCATTAGCTTCTGTGATGACTCAAGATTGTTACTAAAATCCACTTTGTATTATCTTTAAAAACCAAGGAATATTATGTAGATCAGTAGTTAGAAGGTACTTGACTCAAAATATGTATGAACCAAAGGATATAAATGACTAAAAGCAGGAGGATTATTACCTGAAGTGGTGGAGGGTTGATCTCAGGATACGACCTGTGAGATCCTTCCTCCTGGCTCAGTGCTGGCTGAACGGGGGGCAGGAGAGCACCAGGAACAACACATATCTGGGACAGGAGGGAATGCGGGGAGAAAGGAAAGAGAAATAGGCCTTTTTATCTTTATTGATACATGACAATTATGCATATTTGTAGGGTACATGTGATATTTTGATACATGCATACAATGTGCACTGATCAAATCAGGATAATTTGCATATCCATCACCTCAAACATTTATCATTTATTTGTGTTGAGAACATTCCACATCTTTCCTCTAGTCATTTTGAAATATATAAGTTATTGTTAATGATCATCACCCTACTGTGCTATTGAACACTAGAAATTTTTCTGTTCCTTCCATCTAACTGTATTTTTGTGCCCATTAACCAACTTCTGGGAAGGGCAAAAGAGTGGGTGGATGAAAAGGGCCCTTTTTAAGGAAAAGTAAATCTTACAAGAAGGGAAGACATCTTAGGAGGAAAAATAAAAAGGTGGACCATTGGCATAGAGTAGGGACTGCAGAAATTGAATGGCAAAGAAAAAACCAACTTAGCGATGTGAAAATACATCTCAATGTCATTCTTTTCACAGGTCCAGTGCCTGATTCTTTTGGGAAGCTGGATATGCAGTCAGAATCTTTCTTTGAGTCATACATTTTCATGATTATGTTTATGATTGAATGATAGCTGACAATTATTGAGAGCAATTATTGAGGACAATTATTGAGCTTTCACAAGCCGTTTTCAAAGGTCTTTACATATATTTTCTCCACTTCTGATTGTCAGATATTCTTATTATTCCCATTTTGTAGATGAGGGATGCACAGGCATAAAGCCTCTGTGGAGGCAGAGAGCAGCTACGTAACCTGACCATGGCCCAACAGCAAACAAATGATGGGGCCACATGCAAATCCAGGCAGAACCCTTCTGTTATATGAAGCTCAATGTTTTCTTGTTTGCAGCTTGTTATGAATACATCTATTTGCAAATGAGTTTTGAAGCTACTTTAAAACATTTTGTGGCTGTGCGTGGTGGCTGGCACCTGTAATCCCAGCATTTCGGGAGACCAAGGTGGGCAGATTGCCTGAGCTCAGGAGTTTGAGACCAACCTGGCCAACATGGTGAAACCCTGTGCCTACTAAAAATACAAAAAAATTAGCCGGACGTGTTGGTATGCACCTGTAATCCCAGCTACTCTGGAGGCTGAGGCAGAAGAATCACTTGAACCCAGGAGACGAAGGTTGCAGTAAGCTGAGATCATGCCACTGAACTCCAGCCTGGACAACAGAGTGAGATTCTGTCTCCAAATAAAAAATAAATAAGATTGAATTTTGAGCTCCTGACCATGTCCCTAGATTGTACTCATATGTATTTTGATGTCTAATAAGATTTATTGTCAGTGCATTTTTTAAGTGAAAGTATTTATTGAGCATCTACTGTATATCATGTGCTGAGATAGGCACCAGTGGTGCAGGGAACATATGGCACAGTCTCTGACCTCAGGTAACTTTCACTCTCATACATATGTATTAGGACACAAACAGATGTGTGAATATAAGATAGTATGATAGATATTGCAACAAGTAATTATTTACTGTAAACCTATTTTATAGGATTTTAAACTTAAACTACTTTCACCCTATTTCCAAAAAATGTATTGCATAACTTTAAATAGATTCTCAGTTTGAAATCATCATACAAACTGCAGTAGCATCTGCTGGTGAAATACTGCTTTGTATCTATTAGAATAGTCCAAACAATTGGGAGAAAACTGCATTATTAGAGCTGTAAAAGTTACTGTTGAGAAATCTCAGAGAAGAAGAGGAAGTTCTATGGTAGATGAATAAGATGACATCTAAACTGTTCTCTTCAGCTACTGAAGTTCTGTGGATATCTCACAGCACAAAGTTCAAGTGTAAGCCCACAGCTCCTCATGCCACAAGATGTGACACCTTTCCAATCTCTTTTTGCAAACGTTCCCAATTATGTCTCTTTTAAGAGTACTTTTTATACCCACATATTCCGGATTTTGTGGTGCACGCAAAGACAAGATGGGAAGGGGCTTCCATTTGTTGATACCAGCTGCTCTATGGACCAGGCCCTGCCCATGCATCCGTGTTGGTTCTTTTATCCCCACATCAGCCATAGCCCATAGGCATTAACTGCCATTGCACAGATGAGGAAATTGAAAGTTTAAGAGAATATGCAATCTACCCAGAGTCATGCAGCTTGTGTATGTAAGGGTTGGAATGAAAATCCAATCTGTGTGAGTCCCAAGTCCCCTTCCACCATATGGTTTCCATTTCATTTTGCAATCATCTTGGCTGGGATATGTCTGCCCTAAAAGATAGTAAGTAGGAATATTTGTCTCTATACCTTAACCTGACATCCATGGGCTTGCTTTTTGTATTTGGAGGTGTCATAACATTATAATAACAATTTGATTTTATTTGAACAGTGGATATTATACTACTCAGTCTAGAGATTTATGACATCCCAGTCTAAACTGGATGATAGCAGTGAAGCTTCTTCAAGGAGACAAGTATGAGTAATAAGGTAGTAATAAGTTGAATTTCTATGGAGTTGCTACTTCTGAATTAAAACTAGTTGAGGTTAAGTAGATATTCAAAAATATTGCTATTATCTTCACTTAAATAATACAAACATTTATTATTTTTACATATTTATTTATTTATGGAACATAGATGTAATTTTAAAACAAAATCTTTGCAAATTGTATTAAAATATATTAAAAACATAATACATTATCACCCAATAGGGTTTTTCAAAGTAACTCAGTGTTAGTTTAAAATGTGAAATTCAATCAGTATAATTCACCATAGAATACAGTGTGTATGTCAGTATAATGTATATATCAAAATTGGAAAGAAGTAAATTTATCTTTGTTTTGTAATAAGATGAAATTAAAATTTTAATGAATTTCAACTTTCATTTTAGATTCCGGAGGGTACCTGTGCAGGTTTATTACATGGGTGTATTGTGTGATGCTGAGATTTGGGGTATGAATGAAGGTGTGAGTGCCTGTTTTGAACTTGCACCGAGAGCAATCTCCCCTGATCAGCAGATGGTAAACTAACTTGAATTACACTTGAATTTTTTAATACAGCAGGTCACAAAGGGCAAATTGTGGTCCAGAGACAAAAGTGCTCGATGGTCTAAAATGAGTCTGCCATATCACTGAGGGTACAGGTCTTCACACAAATATATTTCAGAAAGGGGTCAAACCCTTGTTTAAAGATAAATGTAAGCTGGGTGTGGAGGCACACGTCTATAATTCCAGCTACTCAGGAGGCTGAAGCAGGAGGGTCCCTGAGTTCAGGAGTTTAAGACCAGCCTGGACAACATAGGAAGACCCCATCTCAATTTTTTAAAATGAGAAAAAAATAGATAAACTTAAGCATATTAACATTTTAAACAGTTTATTTAAGCAAACAGAGATTCATGGATCAGGCAGCTCCAAACTGAAAGTGGCTGGAGGATCTACTGGAGGTGTTTGTAAGGAAGGCTTTTATAGGGTGAATATACAAGTAGAGTAGAGAAATTATTTGATTGGCAAATATGTGGGCAGTTGCATTATTTGAACTATCCTGGTGGTAGGTCTCTCATTACACAGCTAATACTCAGCGGGCCACTTGTTGGTGGGCTAAGCTTGTTTCATTTTGTCTATGTAAGAACCCTGACCATGGGAGCTATCTCAGCCTAATGCTCTCCCTTTATGAAATTTTACACCATCTTTCTGTATCAGGGTAAGTGGCAATCTTCCCCAGGAGGGTTCTTACCACCCTGTTTCCCTCAGCAAAATGAAACTGTCCCTTTTGCCTCTGTAGGCAATCTTCTGAACAAGGCATTCCTAATATTCTTATCTTATTTTATCTTATCCTCTTCTCTGTACCTTGTTTACATGCTTCTGGAACACTTGTGTGTCTTGCACCCATCTCCTGCATTATTTAGGCAATCCTAAAAGAAGACCGCTAGGATGGATTGGAAGAGAACTGCTGGCATATTGAGCCCTCTCGCTTTGTATCTGGAACTTTCATAATTACCTTAGTTCTCCATGCCAATTTTGCACTTATCTTTGTTCTCCACTTCAAAATACATTTACTTCTGACAGCAGCTGAGTTCATAAAAGGGACCTTGTCCAGTGGTACTTATGAGGCAGGAGAAATGATATAGTTAAAATTATAAACTATAATCACTATATAGTTATATATTATATATAATCACTATATCACTCCCGGGTTGAAGTGATACTCCTGCCTCAGCCTCCTAAGTAGCTGGGATTACAGGCATGTGCCACCACACTCGAATAATCGTATATGTTTTAAAATAGGAATAGATTTTCTCAGTTAAATGGAAGGGAAATGCTAAGGAAAGAGTGAGATTTGACTTGATAATTATGTGTCTGAATGAATCAGCCAATTAATAAAATGAAAACAGGCCGGGGACAGTGGTGCATGCCAATCATCCCAGCAATTTGGGAGGCCAAGGTGGGCAGATCACTTGAGTCCAAGAGTTTGAGACCAGCCTGAGCAACATATCAAAACCCCGTCTCTATAAAGAATACAAAAATTAGACAGGTGTGGTGGCTCATGCCTGTAGTCCCTGCTACTTGGGAGGCTGAGGTAGGAGGATCACCTGAGCCTGGAGATGTAGAGTCTGCAGTGAGCTGTGATCATGCCACTGCACTTCCAGCCTGGGTGACAGAGTGAGACCCTGTCCCAAAGAAACTAAACTAATCGGAAATGAAAACAAACACAAGACAAAAATTGATGGACTTATTTTAACACTTAGCATGATGAACACACACAGATAACAATACTAACCCAATGGGTTTTTGTCAATCAAACTCATGGTCACTAGTCTAAAGGAAATAGGAATAATGACTGTGAATTAACAACCATTTACAACATTAGAAATACAAAATACAAATTATCATCAGATATATCAGACTCATAATTATCTGACCTTTTAAGAATTCATCCTGCTCTCCATAATGAATAAGAAAATATTGATAACTCTTGTTTCCCTTAATTTAACCCTTCGTGTTCCTGAATCTCTGAATTTGTGTTTACATCTTAACACTCTTTTTTTGTAATTATTTTCTGCAGTTTTTTTCTCTTCACTTGAGGCATCTCCTATATTCTCTTTACACTTTTCCACAAATGACTCATTTTTTTTCGTAAGCTTCATTGATGAGTTCCATGTATGTGATGATAGTGTAACGATAAATTATCCATGTGGTTTCCCTCCAGTCTTGTTCATTATTCAAGTGACTCTCCTTGGTTTAGCAACAGGCTAGGAGGTATCTATGACATTTTGTTCAGGTTAAGCAGGAAGAAGAAAACAAAATCTACATTCTCTTTTTTATATTTTAAACACAAGACAACAAATAATTTGGAAGGACCCATGATTAGACAGGGAGGATTTTATGCTCCTTCAAGAGTAATTGAGATTGTTTAATTGTATGGAGGAATGAGCATATCTCAAGGGGAATCGAGAAGATATAATATTTGGATGACAGAATCATTAAGAACCGGCTTTGCACCCTGGCTACACCATTGCATATAGGAAATATTAGGGTGCAGTGGTGCACGCCTGTAATCCCAGCACTTTAGGAGGCTGAGGCAGGTGGATCACCTGAGGTCAGGAGTTCAAGACCAGCCTGACAAACATGGTGAAACCCCATCTCTACTAAATACAAAAAATTAGCTGGGTGTGGTGGCACATGCTTCTAATCCCAGCTACTTGGGAGGCTGAGGCAGGATAATCACTTGAACTTGGGAGGCGGAGGTTGCAGTGAGCTGAGATAGTGCCATTGCACTCCAGCCTGGGAAACAAGAGCGAAACTCTGTCTCAAAAAAAAAAAAAAAAAAATCACTGCCCCACCAACTTTTTCACATAGGATGATTAAGGATTCCACAACCCATGCTACTTCTAGGGGCTCCTACACCTGCCACACCACACATATATCTTGACAGGGCCTGTTATAGAGAAGAAAAGGCCCAGTAAATTAATATCACAATCATTGCCACATACCCACCAAAAGACTCGAATTAAAATTTTGACGAAATTAAGTGTCAAGAAGAATGCGAAGATTTGGGAATTATCAGACATTGTAAGACTGTCAGTTGGTGTGTTAACATTGGGATGAAACCAATAATACCTGGTAAAACTGAAGATATGTTTCCCTGTAACGTGTGATTTCACCTCTTGGTTTATACTGTATGTAAATACACACTAATGGTAACCAAATAGAAATACAAACATGTTCACAACAGCATCATCTGTAACTGACAAAAATGAACATAACCCACATGTCCACCAACAATGAAGGGATACACACTGGTGTGCTGTAGTTTTATTTATTTTTATTTTTTATATTTATTTTATGTATATAAATATAAATTTATATATATTTTTTGAGACAGAGTCTTGTTTAGTCGCCCAGGTTGGAGTGCAGTGGTGCGATCTCGGCTCACTGCAACCTCCGCCCCCTGGGTTCAAGCAATTCTCCTGTCTCAGCCTCCCCAGTAGCTGGGATTACAGGCATGTGCCGCAAATCCCTGTAAATTGTTGTATTTCTAGTAGAGATGGGGTTTCACCTTGTTGGTAAGGCTGGTCTCAAACTCCTGTCCTGAGGTGATCCACCTATCTCGGACTCCCAAAGTGCTGGGATTACAGGTGGCAGGCACTGCGCCTGGGCTTTTTTTTTTTTTTTTTGAGACTATCACTCTATTGCCCAGGTTGGAGTACAGGGCGCGATCTTGGCTCACTGCAACCTCCATCACCTCCCAGGTTCAACTGATTCTCCTGCCTTAGCCTCTCAAATAATTGGGATTACAGGCACACACCACCACACCTGGCTAATTTTTTTTTTTAACAGAGTCTAATTCTGTCACCCAGGCTGGAGTGCAGTGGTGCAAACTTGGCTCACTGCAACCTCTACCTCCCAGATTCAAGTGATTCTCCAGCCTCAGCCTCCTGAGTAGCTGAGACTACAGGCATGTGCCACCACACTTGGCTATTTTTTTCTATTTTTAGTAGAGATGTGGTTTCACCATGTTCGCCAGGATTGTCTCCATCTCCTGACCTCATGATCCACCTGCCTTGGCCTCCCAAAGTGCTGAGATTACAGTCATTAGCCACCAAGTGGTCTAATTTTTGTAGTTTTAATAGAGATGGAGTTTCACCATGTTGGCTAGGGTGGTCTGGAACTCCTGACCTCAAGTGATCTGCCTGCCTCAGCCTCCCAAAATGCTGGGATTATAGGTGTGAGCCATCATGCCTGGCTGGTGTACTGTTTTAATAGAATGCAGAAACAATGCTAAGTGTGAATCTTAAATACTTAATATTGAGTAAAAGGTGCCAGATGCACCAGGATACAGACTTTTACTCCAATTATGTAAGAGAAAAACCAGGCAAAATCAGACTTTACTTTAGGCATATAAAAAATGTATAATAAGGCCAGCCATTGAGGTCAGGAACTCTAAACCAGCCTGACCAACATGCAAAACCCCATCTCTACTACAAATACAAAAATTATCCAGGCATGGTGGCACATGGCCCATGCCTGTAATCCCAGCTACTTGGGAGGTTGAGTCATGAGAATCACTTGAATCTGGGAGGCGGAGGTTGCAGTGAGTCAAGATCATGCCACTATACTCCAGCCTGGGTGACAGAGCAAGGCTCCGTCTCCAAAACAGAAATAAAATATATAAAATACATAATAAAATTATAAAGAGAACCAAGGAGAGGATGGCAGATATCCACAGGTAATGTGGATATCTGTTATATCTGTTACTAATAAGGGGAAGGAAGACTTTAGGATCAGTTAGGGGCATACAGAGGACTTCTCGGTGGTAATAGTGCTCTATTTCTTCACCTGGATAGGTATCACACAGACGTTTATTTAATAACTGATGTATCCATATCTTTGTTTGCATATTTTAAAATAAGAATGAAATAGAGGAAAGGAAGGTGAATGGAAAGAGATTTCTCCATTCATCAAAATTTTAAAGTCATGTTTTTCCTCAGGTTCTTCTCCAAGCTCAGTCTGAAATGATGAAAGCAGCCAAACATGGTGGCTCGCACCTGTAATCTCAGCATTTTGGGAGGCTGAGGCGGATGGATCACCTGCGGTCAGGAGCTAAGACCAGCCTGGCCAACATGGTAAAACCTCCAATTTCAACATCACTCCCCCAGCAAGTCCCTAGTTAGATGTACGGAGCCCGGCTGTGCGCGTGGAGGACGGGCCCTCTCTCTCCTGTCCCATGGGGACTCCCCTCAGGGCTGTGCGTGGTGAATAAGGGCAGCAGATGCCTTGTGGCTTCTCTACAGCTTTGCTCTCAGAGACAGTAGGAGCAGGTTGTCTATGAAACATTCAGATGGATTTGCGAGTCCCTGAAGTCATAAAGCTTTCTTATGTTTAGCATCCACAGATAAACAGAAAGGTGTGCCAGTGAAACAGAACACAGCTGTAAATTCCAGCTCCAGAAACCACTCGGCTACGGTAATTCCCCACCCTGGCCCACCCTGTGCCCCGCTCCTCTCGCTGTGGCCCCCGCCTGCCCTGCGCAGTGCCCTGGTGCTTCCTTACCGCCTGCTTATCACTGTGTGTCTCCCCCACGCTCCTTGGCGGGTTCTCTCTCGTCCCTGCCGATGCCCAGCTCCCTCTTACCTGTGAAGGACTGGCTTTCTTTTCTTCTGAGGTGGGAGTGGTTGTGCCTTAAATGCTATTCTTGTTTGTAATCTTTATCGTTGCAATGGTTTTTCTGCAATGCATGTAAATTCTGTATCAATGCAATCTATCTCATAGAGCCTTCTACTCTCTAACTAATGCATGATGTATTGTCGTGTATTGAAATGAAAGTAGAACTTTGACTTTCCTTCTAATGCAGGGAGAGGAAAGAACACTAGGCAAGTCTAATTCTATTGAAATAAAAGGAGAAAATGGAAAAAATGCTAGGGATCCCTGGCTTTCACAGAGAGAAGAATCTATTGCAAAGATTGGGAAAAAAAATATCAGAAAATTAATTTGGACGAAGCAGAGGGTATGTGAACTTTTTAAAACTTCCACGTTTTTAGTAAATGCACAGTTAGTTTCCAGTATAGTCAGTAGATCTGCTTTGAGCTGTCAGCATCTGGGTGACTGCGGTCCGTCCCTGTGGCCTGGAAGACATGTTTCTCCCGGGGGCAGTCTGTGGGCTGTTGGGATCACTTCACCGAAACCCCAGTTTTGAGACTGAGTGCCAGGCCTCCTAGGGCGTCAGGGGCAGCTGATGTGAGCAGCACTGTCTGCCCTGAGATGCCAGAGGCCCCCGCAGGCTCTGCCTCCCTCTCACCCCAGCTCCTCCCTATGGCCCCGCCACTGGCTTGTGCCAGGGTCCCCAGCGTGACTGGAGGCACAGTTAGCATTAGAGAGTCCACCCCAGGCAGAGCTGGGCACCCAGGTGACGGGAGGTGGAGCACACTGGCCTGGAAGGACTGTGGGCTTGCTGAGCTCTCTTGGCTACGGGGTCAGTGAGGAAGGTCAGCCTGCACACCCCTGGCCTCCAGGAGAGACAACAGGCACACTGGAAGACTGAGATGGAGAGATGAGTCCTTTCTTGAAGCTCCTTTTTCTCCAGAAGTTTATAACAAGGAGAAGCATTGAAAACAGAGTCAAAACCAACAGCTGTCACCGTGACCTGAATTTTCATCCAGGGCGTACTTGCCAGTCCACCTGGCGTGTCACGGCTTTGTCACAGCTGGCTGTGGAGTCTGACCTCATGGTAAAACTAAAACACACCTCCAGCCTTTGTTGGCCACCAAGCACAAGTAAATCACGCGCCCTCTTTAAGGCTTGTATGTTTCTGAGAACCAGTGAAGTCGGAGATTTGAGATTCCTTGTAGTTGTTAAAAACTCCGAGTGTAATTCCAACGCTAGAGAAAGCCCAGTTTAGACGCCATCTACCTCGAATGGTGGCCTTGGGGCCTGCTACACTAGAAAACCCAGCCCAGGTAAGAAAAGGAGAGTTCTGGAGGAGCCAGCGAAGAAGCTGGAGGCGCCTGCAGGCCCCTGCAGTGGCTGGGCAGTGGGAGGCCCAGGGGCACCCGTCCTGGCCCCTCGGGGCTGTGGAGCTTCAGTGGGGAGAGGGAGAGCACGTGTTGCCCCCTCTGCCCTAGGCCTGGGAGGACCACCCTCTGCCCAGAGGCAATGACCCCGAGAGGCAGGCGTGGATTTGAGGGTGCCCCTTCCCAGACCACCCGTCTCAGGTCCTTCCTCTACCTCCCCTCCTCGGGTTCATTCTGCTCCTGACTTTGAGGACTGCAGCTGCAGCTGGGACCCGGGGGGGTGCCTCAGATGCTGACCAACCGGAGGAGGGGGCCAGTGCTCAGAGGGCCCCAAGTGTTAAATTGAAAGCCCAGGCCAGAGAGTCCCACAGTTTCCTACTCAGACGGCATCAGCGCTTAACCGTGTTGAGTCAAGCGTCTCGTTTGTTCAAGTCTGGACCTCACACAGTGTGGTTTTTAGGGAGTACACAGCTTTTTCAGACTCCTGAAGACAGAGTATGCTAGAAGCCCCAGGGCTGTCCCTTCCACTGTCTGTGGGAAGATAGTGTGGATGGAAAAGGGCTCTTGTTGACCCACAGCTGATAGGGCGTTAGGACAGCCCAGGATGAGAGCTTTCTAGAATGTTCTGCTGTGACAGTCATTAATGTGAAACTCTCTAAAACACGGTCACTCTGGGTTTTCTTCCAATAGAGTTTTTTGAGCTTATTTCCAAAGCTCAGAGCAACAGAGCAGATGACCAACATGGGCTGCTAAGGAAGGAAGACCTGGTGTTGCCAGAGTTCCTCCGTTTACCTCCTGGTTCCACAGAACTCACCCTCCCCACTTCAGCTGCTGTGGCCAAGGACTTTAGCAAGAGAAGCGCCACAGACAACGGCCGGGAGAGCGCCTCCCAGCCGGGCGAGCAGTGGGAGCCGGCCCCGGAGAGCAGCGACAGCCCGTCCACCAGCCCGGGCTCAGCCCCCAGCCCCCCTGGACCTCCTGGGACGACCCCCCCTGGGCAGAAGTCTCCCAGCGGGCCCTTCTGCACTCCCCAGTCCCCCGTCTCCCCCGCGCAGGAGGGCACCGCGCAGATCTGGAAGAGGCAGTCTCAGGAAGGGGAGGCCGGGGGCATCCAGACGGTGGAGGATGAGCACGTGGCCGAGCTGACCCTGATGGGGGAGGGGGATATCAGCAGCCCCAACAGCACCTTGCTGCCGCCGCCCTCCGCCCCCCAGGATGTGCCAGGACCTTCCAGACCAGGTACCTCCAGGTTCTGATCCCTCCACCTTGGCCCTGTCAGCGTGGTCTGCTCAGCTTCCAGTCAGAAAGGACAGTGGGCCCCCGGCTGCCACTGTTTGCTGGTGGTCTCCGTGACCCCCTCCTCACCTGCTGGTTGGGGGCTTCCTTGGCCCTCTTGGAAAGGAGGGGCTCGTGTGGCCCCAGGCCGGTGTCTGTCACGATGGTCCCCCCGAGGCGCTCCGGGCAGGCATCCTGGTGTCCCGAGAGGCTCTTGCAGGAATGATACATGGCAGTGCCTGCAGCCAGGTCTGGGAACACCCTGGGTGAGGCCTGGGAGTTTCCGAAAATGGAGGCATTCCTTTCCAAATCTGGACAGCGATCGTTTTTAGTGTTTCTGCCTCAAGACTGGAAAACAATGGCATTTGTCTTGAGTGAGGAAGTGAAGCCCGCTGTGTTCATAGCAGGAGAGGGCTCCCAGACACAGGCCCGTCCTCGGAAGAGCCTTGAGAGTGCAGCTCGGACCCACCGGTGGCCCCCGTAGCAGGTGGTGTGGATGCTCGGGAGTGGAGGTGACGTCAGCAGCGCTCCCTGACCGCAGGTGTCACGGGCATTTCTCAAAGGAAGCAGGGGATTCAGTGAGTGTGAAGGTGAACAGGATGGCCTGGCAGCAGGGATGTTTCCGTGAGCCACAAATACCAGAAACTGAGGCGAGGCTCCCAGCAGCTGGTAGGGAAAGGTGTTTCCAGGGGTCCGAGGGCCGTGGCCTCCGTGGCCTGCGTGGCCATCCCCTGGAGAGAGGAGCCGCTCAGGGTGCGCATTATGGAGTGTGCTCAGGGGTGCATGGACACCTCTGCTGTGGTTGGCTGCTGGGGGCGATGGGAGCGCCTCTCTGTCCTGTGCCCTGGTCCAGGATGCTGACAGCAGTGAGAGGCCTGCCGTGGGGTTTGGTCTTGTCAGACCTGTAGCCTGGACCCCGCCGGGGGACCAGGGAGTGCACGTCTGTAGATCTGTACGTATCTGGGCCTTTGGAGGCCACGTGTGGCATGGGAGGGGCTACCTGGCCCCTTTCCCAGCCAGGACACGCCTGGATGAGAAAGCCTGAGGTGCCTGGCATGCCCACCGGTGCCACTCTGCAGCCTCCACCCCTGGCCTGGGTCCCCCTCCATCCGTCTTGGTGGACACCCGTGTGGCTCTCACCTGCGTTTTGAGTCTGTTCTTCCAGGAGTAATAAATTCTGGACATCATCACTGGACTGGCTTACAACTTTTCTTTCTCATTTGAAACTTTGTTTCCACTTTAGAAAATAATAAAAGTATTTTAATCTAGGGGAAATATCACACATTTTTAGGAGATTAAGTGGATTTACCGTAATCTACTGGCTTTTAAAAATATACCATCCACTGAACAAAACTCTTGAGCACCTGGTGTGCTCCCAGCAGCACAGCCGTGCGGCAGGACAGCAGAAGAGCTGGTGGCCCGGTGGCGGGTGCTGAGATGAGCTGGCCTGCTGGCCTTTGGGCTGCAGTCCCGCACCCACACCCCGGCCCTGTGGCCCTGGGGCTGTGGCTGGCTCTGCGCACAGGTGTGGCGTGTGTCAGGCTGCCTGGGAGGGCCAGACAGACCCACGTTGGGGGTCAGTTCTCCTGCCTGCCAAGGGCCATTAGCACAGAGGTGGTTTACAGCGCAGGCCCAGCCGAACGCCCCGGCTGATGTCCCTGACTTGTTTGTGGCAGGAGGGTGTGTGGTACCGGCCTTGGGAGGAGCAGGTCCCCCTGCGCTCTGGTGGCTGCCCCGACTGCCACTGGCCAGAACTGGTTCCCTGCCCCGCGGGCTCCTCAGCCCCTGGGCAGGTGGGTACCCTGGATCCTTGGCTCTTGGGCTGTCTCCTAGGAGGAGACCCAGTGAGTGGGAGAAGGAGGTGGGAGTGGCTTTGGCCATAGGTCGTAGGTGTGTGTCCTCCACGTGCCTGTCCGTGGCAACACAGGACAACTGCTGAGGACCTGCCCAGTCTTCCTGTGATGTTGGCTCAAGCCTGCTGGGGGGCCTTGGGGCAGAAACTGCTCTGTGCAGCTTGCTTCTGGGACCCCCACTCTAATGGGATTCTCTGTATTGGAGAGTTCACCTGCCCATGGCGGCAAAGGAAACAGGCTGTGAATGCCGTGGTGGCCTGATGGAACCTCTTTCACATCTGTGGGCCGAGGCGAGCCTGGACTGAGTGCTGACCTGTCCATTGTCAGGGTTTAGGAGCTTGGCGGTCATCCCAGGTCACGCTCTCCAACGTTGACAGTTGCTGTGGGATGCTTCCTCACAATGTGGCAGCCGCCCTGGACCCAGCGTCCGGGGTGAGAAACACAACAGGAGGTGCAGCCAAGCCCACGGGCTCCCGCCCTCCCCATTGCCATGGTGGGCAGCATGCCGGCTACGCGTGGGGGCTGCCAGCAACAGCCCTGAGGTAGGAGGAGTCTCCACAGAGCTGTGCCACACCACCCTGCCCTTCCAGCCTCAGTGCAACGCACTGTGCCACCCTGTCCTTCTAGCCCCAGTGCCACATGCCACACCACCCCATCCTAGCCCCAGCACCACGTGCCATGCCACCCTGTTCTAGCCCCAGCACCACGGGCCATGCCACCCTGTTCTAGCCCCAGCGCCACGTGGTGCTCCATCACACCCTTCTAGCCTCAGTCTCATGCACCGCACCGCCCCATGCTTCTAGCCCCAGCGCCACACACCATGCGGCACTCCACCCCATCTGTCTAGCCCCAGCACCACGCACTGAGACCCGTCAGGTCCTGCAGGCTGGCCGGTGCCCCCATGCATGTCTGGTCCCCGGAGGCATGTGGGTGGGTCTCCTTTCCCTTTGGCCACTTGCTGCCAGGCCACCCAGTCTAATGGCCCTGAGCCTTAGCTGTCTGACACACACAACAGAGGCCGCAAGCGGGAGAAGTGTCAGGCCCCTCGTGAGATTCCAGGGCACGCTGGCAGGGATGTGCATGTGTCCACACAGTGCTGTGTGTATGAGGCCATTCTCATGCTGCTATGAAGAAATACCCAAGACTAGGTAATTTATAAAGAAAAGAGGTGCAATTGACTCACAGTTCTGCATGGCTGGGGAAGCCTCAGGAAACTTACAGTCATGGCAGAAGGCACCTCTTCACAGGGCAGCAGGAGAGAGTATGAGAACCGGCAGAGGAAATGCCAGACGCTATAAAACCATCAGCTCTCCTGAGACTCACTATCATGAGAACAGCATGGGGGGAACTGCCCCCATGATCCAGTCACCTCCACCTGGTCCCACCCTTGATACCTGGGGATTATCACAATTCACGGTGAGGTTTGGGTGGGGACACGGAGCCAAACCATACCAGTGTGTCAGGCAGATATACCCATGTGCGTGCACGCCTGGTGTGTGTTCGTGTGGCATGTGTCGGTGTGCACCTGCCATGTGTCTGCATGGCACATGTTTTGTGCATATCTGTGTCTCGACACAGGGACCCTCCAAAATGTTCACCTTCTGTTCTCGTGGAGAGGGAGCAGCTGTCCCTCCAGCACTGCTGTGTCCCACCTTTAGCAGTCATCTTCCGCCCCTGCACAGAAGCAGGCATCTGTGCTTTGTGTTTTCACAAAGGAGAGAGGCATTCAAAAGGTCGTGTGCACCCACACGTGAGTTTCCAGTGCACAGCGCTCCTTCCGTACGCGCCATCTTAAAACTGGTTCTTAGGTTGTGTTGGTGATAATTCCCAATTGCCTTCTTAACCAGATCTGCTTGGTTTCCAACAAAAAGCCCGGGAGCTGGGTGGTCTCACTGCTGCCCCGCTGGCTGCAAGGCGACAGTCAGGGGTCCTGGCTGGGGGCTGGAGGCCAGTGGCTCCTCCCAGCCCCTTTGGTAAGGCTGAGTACCCAGCCCCATGGCCTGACTGAGCTCCTGGTGCAGACGTCCCAAGAGGATGGACTCCACCTGCTGGCAGGGAGATGCTAGGCACCACCACAGGAGGGGTCCCCGCATAGCTCTCCTGGGGCTGGGGTCCCCTGGGGCAGCTCACTGGGCAGGGGCAGGGGTCACTCAACCTGGAGGCCCCAGTGTCACAGCTGCCAGTATCCCCTAGGAACACATTTGGGCCCAGTGGCTGCCCTCAGGGCCCCCGGAGCTCAGCTACCTGCCAGGTGTGCGATGTTTGCCTGCCGGGGCTTCTGCAGCCTGGAAGTGAGGTCACGCCCCTCACCCTAGGGGTGAAAGTACCCCCCATGGCACGGCCATTGTGTTGTACCGGGTGAGGATGCAACCCCACCTGGCTCCTGCTCTGTCCAAGAGAGGCCTCCTCGGCAGCTCCTGTGCCCCGCCCTCCGCAGGAGCAGATGCAGCTTAGACCCCCTCACTCTGATGTGGATTGAGACCGCTGGTTTTCTTGGGGACACAGCCCCAGGAGCCTGCCACTGGTCTCAGGCCTGCAAAGCTGCTGAGGGCATCTGCTAGGTGCCTCTCCAAAGCCCCCTCTCCCCAGAGCCCCCTCTCCCCAGAGCCCCGTCTCCCCAGAGCCCTGTCTCCCCCCAGCATCTCCTGGCTCCTGCCCAGCTCCGTGGCTCCCCAGGGGATTCCTGAACTGACCAGCTGGCCTGGGCCCTCCTCCACAGCCCCCAGCCTGGTTGTGACACGTGGTCCTCCTGGATCCCACCAGAAGCCACCCTAGGTTGCTCCCCCTCCTCCCCTGAAGTGTCTGCCTTCCACCTGAAGTTCCAGCCAGGTCTTGCAGAGTGGAAGTCTCAGGCCTGCAAGTGACCGTGACCTGGCCTACCCCCATGTTCCCTCCAGGACTGGCCACCTGTGCCCATCTCAGCCGGCACTGCTGGAGCTCCGGCCTGAAGCCCCTCCCTGGGGTCTGCCACATGCACTCCTGTGCCCTGAGTCACCCCCACTCCCCTATTCCCCACTCACCACACTGTGCACCCTGCTGGGCACTGTCCACTCCCTCGCCAATGCCCAGCAAATATTTGAGGAGCTCTATCCCAGGCCCAGCCCATCACACACAGTCATGATCCTGGCTGGGGACCCACACGGACAGGAGGACCTTGGGGGGTCACACTCTGGAACTAAGGTTCTGGGGGGGCTCTCGTTCCCATGGGGGCCCATCAGCAGGAGTGCACAGGCCTTAGCAGGAGCCCGTGGGGTGCGCTGTGGTGGGAAGGCTGGGAAGGGAAGGGGCCTTGGGAGCCACAGTGGATTGTAGGGTCCCTGCCTCTGGCTCCCCTCGCTCCCCCCTTCCTGCCGTGTTCTCAGTGTGAGCCGGCTCAGCCATGCCTGGGTGTCCTTGTGCCCTGCGAGCTTCCAAGTGGCGCTGGGGAGGCTTAACAGAGGAGGTGGCTGCGCCTGGCAGCACAGATGATCTGGAGCATGGAGGCAGAGGCTGAGCAAAGTGCCTGGGGGGCGGGGTCCCTCTGGGGGCAGGAAGGGCAGTGGGAGAGGTGCCAGGCCTGGGTCTCGAAGGAGAGCCTGGGAGGGTTCAGGCCATGCCCCTGCCCCGGCCAGGCCAGCGCAGCCCCTACTCCCGCTGTGCCTGCCAGGGTTCCTGACTCAGCCTTGAGGACCAGGGTGGGGCGCGGTCCTGCCCGAGGCCTAGACCAGAGCAGCTGGCAGTGGCTGGCACAGAGACATTCATGGACAAGTGTCTGGGAGGCCTGGGGGCGACCGGCAGCCGGTGACGGGCCTGCGCATGTGGAAAGAGGGGCCTTCCTGCTGCATCTCGTGGGGCCTCCAGCAGGACCCCCTCCTGGGAAGGCTGGACAGCACAGTCGGAGCCGGCAGGACCAGCCAGCCGAGGGCAGGGAGCCGTGGGGCGCTGGGGAGAGGTTCACAGGTGGCCCAAGCGGCAGGGAACAAGATCCCAGTGTGGCCTCAGGTCTGGATGTTTGGAGATGTGGCACCAGGAGTGAGACCAGGAGGCCAGGCCCCTCTGGAAGTGGTGCAGGCTCTGCTGGGTCCTCTGTGTTGCCATCCCTGCCAGGGAAATGCTGGGCAGGAAGGTGCTCCCTGGGCAGGCCCTGGCATGTAGGTGGTGAGGCTGCGTGCTGCTCAGGGCTGGGCCAGGCGGCTGAGTCACAGGCCTGGGGATGGCTGCCCTGCACAGGAGGGCGAGGCTGGGTCCCGTAAGCAGGAAGGGCCTGGCTGTGGCCCCCTCCTTGTGATGTGGACATCCTTGGTCCATACAGAGCTGTCCTGTCTCCAGAAACAAGTGTTTCTCCATCCTGAGCACGCTGGCTTCCTGGGGCCCTCAGGGGCCTGTCCTCCCATCTGTCCACGTGGGGCTGGCGGGGTAGAGCCGGGCTTCTGGACATGTGTGGTGTTGCAGGCCCCTTCAGAGCCCTATGAACACTCCAGGCAAATGCCCAAATGCCCACGGTATTGACCGGCGAGGGGGGGCAAACCCCTGCCTCTCCCCACACCTGATCTCTCCCAGCCCTGCAGCCTGGCATCTGGAGCCATGCGGACCTGGTGACAAGAAGGAGATGGGCAGAACTGTCCCCTTGTCCCCTGGGGGCAGGGCTAGCTCCTAGCCCTGGCAGAACCTAGTAGGACACTTGTTGAATGAGCAGAGGCCTGACTGGGAGAAGTTTCTAGTCTCAGCTGCTCCACATGGACCCCTGCGCCTCCAGATGGCATCTCCACCGGGCCTGGCTGAGTAAGACACACAGGCCCCACACAGCTCCCACATGCTGGCTGGGCTGCTGCGTCGAGGCCAGGATGAGAGCCTCTGGGGCCACTGCTGGGACCTGTTCAAGAGAACGGGCTGGGCACGCTCAAGAGGGGAGCCACACCTTCCGCCCGCAGCCCGGACTTGTTCACAGATGCCTCATGGAGGCCGCTTGCGGAAGCTTGGACTGAGGGTGAGGAGGGGCACGCTGGGGTTGGGGACCTTGGTGGCCACGGAGCCGCTGGGGCAGCAAGGACCCTGCGGCCATTTCAGGGACCTCAGAAGTGTAGATCGAGGAGGGTCTTCACCTTCCCAGGCCTTGGGTTCACCTGTGGAGGGCAGCAGTTGGTAGCAGGGACCCCCTGTCCCTGGTTCTCATCTGCCGGGGGCTGGCTCTTCCTGCAGCCTGTCTGCTGTGGGCCCAGGCCTGCGGCCCCTGCCATCCCATAGGCGCCTCAAGGCCTCCACCCTGGCATGGACATGACTGTCTCAGGGCCTCAGACCCAGGCTCACTGAGGAAGGGAGTTCCTGGACCCCTGCCTGGGAGACACGCTAGGCACGCAGGAACCTGCCCCCGAAGCCTGCTCCTCTGGGTTGGTAATGTCACCCCCACCGTACAGATGGGGGGGTGGGGTCACCGGGCGGGTCGGTAACGTCACCCCCACCGTACAGATGGGGGGTTGGGGTCACTGGGCGGGTCGGTAACGTCACCCCCACCGTACAGATGGGGGGTGGGGTCACTGGGCGGGGAAGGGCTGGGCTCTCCCAGCACCGGGGCTTCACTGCCCCTGCCCAGGCCCTGGGGTCCTGTCATGGAGCTCTGGGCGGCACGTGAACCCAGCCACTCTGCGTGCACCGTTCACTTTCCTTGGCCCCAGCCTTCGTTGGCCCCTGGGGACTCCACCCTGGCATAGACACAACTGTGTCCTCCAGGGGTCCAAGTGGAGGTCACCAGATGTGGCAAGGCAGTGACGCCCTGGGTAGGGAGGCCTCCTGGGGGTGCTGGCAAGGAGATGGCCTGCCCATGTTGGGTCTAGAAGCTTCCAAGGCCGGTTCAGGCAGCTGGGATCTCCTGGGGCTGGAGTGGGCATTGGAGCCAGAAGTGGGGCCAGAGTCACTGACCAGCCAGAAAGAGGGGCCTCAGTAGGGGGGCCAGGGATGGAGGGGGAGGGGACACGACCGGCAGGCCCAGAGCAGGGTGTGTGCGGTGAAGACGGTGCTGAGGCAGCGAGCCAGGTGGGCGAGCAGGTGGCCAGCCTGGTAGGGTGGGATGGGGCAGCAGACGCAGGGCTCAGGGCCCGTTCCACCAGGCCAAGAGGGTCCAGCCTATCTGGAACTGAACCCTAGTGCTCAGCCCCCTGGGGGTGGCCCTTGAGGATGGGCCCTGGGCCTGGGGGGGGCCCTGAGGATGCCCCCAGGAAGAATTAGGGGGGCAGTTGGGGTGGGGGCTCCGCCAGGGGCCCAGCTCTGTTCCCGAGCTGCAGTGGGGAAGCAGGGTGGTAGGGTTTCTGAGTGGGTTGGCTCGCCCACTTGGTGGCAGGTGTTATGTGGAGGGCTCTGGGAACACTGCACCTCCCCTGGGCATACCTGCCCCAGCCTGGAGGCCCACAGCGGGAGGCCAGCTGCCTCTGGGATGTGTTCAGGGTATTTCAGGGACCCCTCCCATGCTGACTGTGCAGGGGCCTTCGGGGTAGGGGGTGGGTTCCGGGGCCCAGGGCCGGGCCAGGCAAGTGACAGCTTCTCTTCTTCTTGTGACAGGAAGTGGGACCCATGGCAGCCGAGGCCTCCCAGTCAACAGAATCATCGATGTGGATCTTGTAACTGGCTCGGCGCCCGGGTGGGATGGTGGCATAGCGGGGGCACGGGCTGGCCCTGGGAGGTCGCAGGCCAGTGGTGGGCCTCCTACGTCAGACCTCCCTGGCTTGGGCCCCATCCCGGGTGAGCCTGCTAAGCCCAAGACCAGCGCACACCACGCCACCTTCGTCTGAGCTGCCCTGGCCTGGCCAGCTCTCCTGTGGACATGTCGGGGTGGGGCAGCCCAGGTGGATTCTGTGGGCCTCAGAGGGGCCACCCTGGCCTCCACACCCTCAGGAGCCCAGCCAGGAGGGCAGGGGGTGACCTCGCTGGAGGCACTGGCCCCGGACATTCACCATGCTGGCCATGGGGCTCCCTGGCCCTGGCCCCCTGCTGCCCAATAAAGCATTTCTGAGGACCCAAGCGTCGGCCTGGTGCTGGGTGCTGGGGACACAGACTCCTCGTTCTCGGGGACTCCGAGCACATCCCCAGGAGGTCGTGCAGGAAACAGAGGGGCCTGAGGAGAAGTGCCCCAGGGTAAGGTCAAGGGGGCTTTGAGGAGAGGAAAGCTTGGCTCCTGGGGCCTGAGGGCCAGGACCAGATGGCAGAGACTGGCTCTCGCCGTCACGTGGGGACCCTGCTCCAGCCTTGTTTAGCAGGGTGGTCTGAGGGCCTTTCTGGGGAGGGACCATGTAAACTGCAACTGGATGGCAGAGGAAGTCTAGAAAGAGCCCTGGGCCCGTGCCAAGGCCCTGGGGCTAAGGAGGGTCTGATTACAGAAGGGGAGCCAGGTGTGGCTGCAGGGGAGGCCGGGGCCTTGGGGGCTGGGTTGAGTCAGAAGAGGCAGGGCCATTCCCCAGGTTGCCTTGATGGAACCCCTGAAGCCGAGCACCCTCGGTACAGGGTGGTTGGTGAGCTCCTCAGAGCATCCTAGAGGCCCGAGAGCACAGCCAGTCCCCTGGGGCTGTTCTAGAAGCTTCCAGGGAGTGGATGCACCCCACTTAGTGGTCCTCTAGGAAGGGGGCTGGGGGAGGGGTCGGAATGGAAGATGAAGCCCAGTGCCAGCTGTGTGTACCACCCACCACGGTGCCTGCTGTGGCCCCAGGGCCCACCACACCTCTGCATTCACTGCACCCCCAGGACCCACCACAAGCCCGCATCCATCCTGCCCCCAGGGCCCACCATGACCTCCCCCCCACCCCCAAACCCCCATTCACCGTGCCCCCAGGGCCCACCACGCCTCCATGTCCACTGTGCCCCCTGGGGCCCACGGTGTCAAGCTGGGTGGTCAGTGGGTGTCCATTCTCTCTCCCTCTGCACAGACAGGCAAATGGGGGGCAGAGAGAGGGGGTTTAGGGGATACAGGGAGGCAGCTTCAGCCCTCGCTGGTCTCCAGGCTACAGTGGTTCACTCGCCCCTCCTCCCACCTCGGCAGCCCTGGGATGTCGCTGCTGACTCAGGAGGAACCCGAGGTGCCGTAGCGGCTGCTCCAATATTGCAGAAGAGGTTCCTCAGGCAGCTCTGCCCACAGCCCCAAGTCACGAATTCCATGACTCCAGCTCCATCCCAGGCCCCAGAGTACCTGGCCCAGAGTTGTGCTGCCGCAGACTTGGCCTGTACCATCCAGGTGGCGGTAGGGAGCTGGGGTTGGAAAGGCTTCTTGGAGTGGACTCCTGGGTCTGTCTGGGAAACGGGGAGGAAGGGACACTCTGAACATCTCCAGGGGCTGCTGGGGGGCTCTGGCCACCCCCAGAGTCAGAACAGGCAGGTGGGGCGGGATCTCAGGTCATCCTATACTACACTCAGCCATTGTGTGGCCCCTCTCCTCCCTGTGCCTGGCCTTTTGGCCAGCCCTGGGGCCACCGAGAGGAGGCAGCACCGAACCCTCCAGGAGCCCCCAGTGCTGCCGTCTGTGGGACAGGGACAATCCCATCCCCACTGCTACTGTCTGTGCTGTGCTGGGCACAGAGCTGGACACCTCCAAGGCTCAGCACCCATAGCGGCTCTCATCATGGACAATTCACAGGCAGATGGTGGCCAGCTCTGTGGCCTGCAGGGACTGGGAGCAGCGCCAGACCATCTAGGCCCCAACCTATCTGCATTATCCTGGAAGACTTCCTGGAGGAGGCTTCTAAGCAGAGGCCCAAGGACCATGTCAGGTCTAGGACTAGGACCAGTGCAGGTTGAGGCCAGAGAGATAGCTGGGCTTCCAGGTAGGGTCAAAGTGAGGTGGGCAGCAGGTGTGGGGGCCAGGGGACTCGGGGACTTCCTCTCCAGCTGGGCCCGCCTGACGTGGGAGGCAGCCAGGGTTAATCATTTCCACGAAGCCTTGACCCCACCTGCCTTGGCCGCTCTGCTCCCGCCTCCCACTGCACCTCAGGCCAGCTCAGGAGCCATGGGGCGCTGGGCCTGGGTCCCCAGCCCCTGCCCCCCACTGGGGCTGGGCCCCTTCCTCCTCCTCCTCCTGCTGCTGCTGCTGCTGCCACGGGGGTTCCAGCCCCAGCCTGGCGGGGTGAGCACTGACCTTGTCGCAGTGCGACCAGAGGTTCCCAGTGGCTATTTGGGGTCCTTGGGAGGAGGCCAGAGGGAGGGTCGCTGCAGAGCGTGGGGATTTGAGGGGGCGGTGGTCCGAGCAGGGGGCTCACGTTGAAAGCTGGCCCTCACAGGGCAGGTGGGTGCTGCACTGGCCTTGGAGGCTGGGGCCTGGGCTCACGGAGCCCCACCTGGGGGCTGTCATCCCTGTGCGGCCTGGCCTGGGCCCCTATGGGTCTGGGGGCTGCCCCCTCTCTCTGGACCTCTTTTGGGTCTGGATGCGTGAGGTTGGGGGAACCTCCCAGGGCCTCCTAGCTGCTCCCATCACCAAAAACTGACGTCAGGGTTTGAGCCTGGTGGGTAGCAGTGCCTGGGCCTGGGCAGTGACCCTGAGCAGGTGTTAACTAGGGGCCGAGGGCGGGGAAGGTGTCAGAGCCTGGCTGAGGCCTCAGGAATGTCGTGTGTCCTCCTGGAACCTGCTCCGAGATCTGGGGGCCCCAGTATGGAAACAGGCTCAGAGCTATGACCTCCTGCCCGGCAGGACCTGAGTGTGAGGGTCTGTCCCACACTGACACCCTTTCTGCTCCTCCTAGAACCGTACGGAGTCCCCAGAACCTAATGCCACAGCGACCCCTGCGATCCCCACTATCCTGGTGACCTCTGTGACCTCTGAGACCCCAGCAACAAGTGCTCCAGAGGCAGAGGGATCCCAAAGTGGGGGGCTCCCGCCCCGGCCCAGGGCAGTTCCTTGGAGCAGTAGCCCCCAGGCCCAAGGTGGGTCAGGTGGGCCTGGGAGGAGGTGTCATGCTTCACCTTAGGGCTGGGTGGGAGGAGCATGGCTGCGGCTGGAGGTCCTGAGGGGCTCGGGTGCCCCTCGAGGGAGCCCTGACCCTGCCACCCCCTCCCCACAGCACTCACCGAGGACGGGAGGCCCTGCAGGTTCCCCTTCCGCTACGGGGGCCGCATGCTGCACACCTGCACTTCAGAGGGCAGTGCACACAGGAAGTGGTGGGTCCGGGCAGCCGGGGCACCCGAGCTGGGGTCACCTGCCCCACGCTGCCTGCTTTTCTGGGAGCCGGGCACACAGTAGGCGCTCACCACGCAGCAGGCAGACCCAGTGAACCCAGAGACCCTCCAGGGTGGTGGGGTGGGGTGGGGGGCCTCTGCCTGGGACCCCCACGCACGCAGGTGTCGCCCCCCAGGTGTGCCACAACTCACAACTAGGACCGGGACAGGGCCTGGGGCTACTGTGTGGAGGCCACCCCGCCTCCAGGGGGCCCAGGTGGGTGCTGGGTTGGGTAGCCTGGGGCGGGCAGGGGGCACTGGGCCAGGCCAGAAGTGCCAAGGGAAGGATGGAGCGGACCCGGGCAGGGGTCCTGGCTGGAGGGGAGCAGAAGAGGGGCTCTGGGATTAACCCCAGTGGGTGCCACTTAGGGCCAGAGCCTCTCCCAGGCGGGACCTGCGTCTCATGGTGGCTGCGCGGCCATCGCTGGGGCCAAGGCGCCGCCTGGTGGTGAGGCCGGGCCCTGCAGCCACACAGGCGTGCCCCAGGCAGGGGACAGGTGGGCAGGGTCTGTGGGGTGCGGTGCCAGCCGCCCTGCTCACACAGGTCCTGGGACACATGGGAGGGGGCTGCTGCCTGACAGTGTGGGTGTCAGGCTTCCAGGAAGCCACGTGCACAGCTGGGCCAGTGGCCCAGGTGTTGAGTGGGGGACGCTGGGAGGAAGGGGAGGTCTGTGCCCCTCCCAGGGACCTTGCACCCCGAGGGGCATAGAGAGGGCCCCTTTGCTTTCAGAGCCCCTCACTGGGGCCTGATGGAGGCCTTAGCAAGCAGAGGATGTCACAGAGGGACCCTGAGCCTCCCATTCCACCCCTCACGTCCCCTCCCGCATGTCCCCAGCTGCCCTAGATCCCTGTGCCTCCGGCCCCTGCCTCAATGGAGGCTCCTGCTCCAATACCCAGGACCCCCAGTCCTATCACTGCAGCTGCCCCCGGGCCTTCACCGGCAAGGACTGCGGCACAGGTGAGCTGGGCCTCGGAGGTCCGCGGGGGTCCAGGGGCCGGAGCAAGTCCCCGGAGGATGGGAGAACAGGTGGCTCCCGAGCGCAGGGCAGGGGCCCTGCATGGGGACAGCAGGTGGCAGGGTGTGAGGGCTTACCGTGCACCCCTCAGAGAAATGCTTTGATGAGACCCGCTACGAGTACCTGGAGGCGGGCGACCGCTGGGCCCGCGTGCGCCAGGGCCACGTGGAACAGTGCCAGTGCTTGGGGGGCCGGGCCTGGTGCAGAGGCACCCGACGTACAGGTGTGCCATGGGGTGTGAGCCGTGCCGCTGACCCCCGACGGGTGTCCCTGTCCCCACCCGAGTGGGAGGAATGGCCTGAGGTCACCCAGAAACAAGGGACAAGGGGTGGACCCCGACTCCGCTGTCGTGGGGCACTGCGCGGCCCCTGGCCCAGCTCCTCGGCCCTGCCCCCAGCTTGTCTGAGCAGCCCTTGCCTGAACGGGGGCACCTGCCACCTGATCGTGGCCACCGGGACCACCGTGTGTGCCTGCCCACCAGGCTTCGCTGGACGGCTCTGCAACATCGGTGAGTGGGTCAGCCCCCCGGGGTGCCCTGGGGCAGTGCCGGGTGGACCCACTGTGGGCCGCCTTCACTGCCCCTCTGTCCGCAGAGCCTGATGAGCGCTGCTTCTTGGGGAACGGCACTGGGTACCATGGCGTGGCCAGCACCTCAGCCTCGGGCCTCAGCTGCCTGGCCTGGAACTCCGATCTGCTCTACCAGGAGCTGCACGTGGACTCAGTGGGCACTGCGGCCCTGCTGGGCCTGGGCCCCCATGCCTACTGCCGGTCAGCACCACGCCACTCCAGGCTGCCGCACGCGGGACAGGCAGGATTTGTCCTGGGGAGAGGCCCCCCAGCTCCCTAGGACCTAGGCAGGGCCAGCTCCGTCCAGACAGGCCTCGGAACCTCTGCCTGGGAGGCTGCCCGAGGGAGGGCCACTCTCTTCCCACTGCTCCAGGTGTGGGGAGCCACGCTGCTGGGGGTTCCGATGCCCCCACCCCATGCCCTCTTTGAGGGGCAGTGTGACTCCCTGCCAGCCCGTGCTTATGCACCACAGGAATCCGGACAATGACGAGAGGCCCTGGTGCTATGTGGTGAAGGACAGCGCGCTCTCCTGGGAGTACTGCCGCCTGGAGGCCTGCGGTGCGCGGCTGGCAGGGGGTGCTGCCTTGGGCCCCACCGAGGTCACAGCAGTTTTCCCTGTGATCCTCCTAGCCCCTCCCCACACCTGGCTACTGCATCTCTGACAAATGGGGAAACTGGAGCTCACGGGATCAGGCTGGTCCAAGGTCACGCAGTGGGTCGGTACTGGGGTCACAGTGGGGAAGCAGCCCACTGCAGGGGGCTGGTCACCAGGCGACGGCCTTGGGGTGGCACCTGCCCAGCCTGGACCATGCCCAGGATGGCCCCAGAAGGCTTTCAGGGAGGTGCAGGGAGGACAGCGTGCAGGCTCCCCACAGGCACCCCTGGCATCAGACCCTGGGCGGGCAGGCCCCCCGGAGGCCACCTGTTTCCTGCCCTGGGGAGAGGCCCCCCGGCTCCCTAGGACCCCGGCGGGGCCAGCCTGGGGCTCTCATGTGGGGGTCTCTGACTATGCTGGGGCTGGCTGTGGGGTTCCAGGCTGCTGAGGGGGCCACAAAGGCCTCCGTGTGTCCAGCCCCTCTGGCCCTCACAGAGCCTCAGGATTGGGCATCAAACCCCATTCTACAGATTTGGAAACTGAGGGCAGAGATGGGCGGGCGCCAGGGCCTGAGCAGCGTGGACAGGGGGTCCGGCCATGGCCCTCTGCAGCGCCTCCTGCCGGGTAGGGCCCGTGTGTGGAAGGGGGCTGGACCTGTGAACCCCAGGGGTGTGACCCAGTGACCTTTGCTCCCAGAATCCCTCACCAGAGTCCAACTGTCACCGGATCTCCTGGCGACCCTGTCTGAGCCAGCCTCCCCGGGGTGCCAGGCCTGCGGCAGGAGGCACAAGAAGAGGACGTTCCTGCGGCCACGTATCATCAGCGGCTCCTCCTTGCTGCCCGGCTCGCACCCCTGGCTGGCCGCCATCTACATCGGGGACAGCTTCTGCGCCGGGAGCCTGGTCCACACCTGCTGGGTGGTGTCGGCCGCCCACTGCTTCTCCCACAGGTGCACCTCCTCTGGGCCCCAGTCACCTGCCCTGAGGCCCCGCACACCATCCAGCGTCACTATGCACCTGTCCCCACCCGCTTGTGGACCGCATCCCGGTGCCTCTGCTGACCCCTTCCCGGGGTCCCCGGTAACCCTCTCTGACCCCTCTGGGTCTTGGGGCTCAGTCCTGAGCTGGGCATGCATGGACACTCCAGAAACCTTGTCCCTATTGAGGGAGGCCAGGGGTCAGTGGCGTTTCCACAGAGGACCCAGCGCCTGCGGAGGGTGCAGTGGGCCAGGTCCTGTCCTCCCCGAAGGCCCCGCCCCTCCCAGAGTCCTGGCTCTCAGTAGGGAGCCAGGGAGCACAGTGACAATGCGTCAGAGCCCTAGGAGCCCAAGCACAGCCAGGGAAACTGAGGCCCAGCCCACTCAGCCGGCTCCCCTCAGTGGGGGCGCACAGCCACCCAGGCCCACACTCTGGGAGGCGGGCCTCAAGTGGGGAGACCCTGAGACGGAGCAGCCTGGGCCAGACGCCCTTCCACCTTCGATGGGCACCCCAGTAATTAGGGGCAGGGGTCCGGCCAGCCGAGGGTCTGGCGGCCTTTCGAGGACCACAGCTCCCAGGGTGGGGTCTTGCGTGGCCCTGCAGAACCTGCAGCCGGCAGCTCCTGGGCCTACAAATGTGGAGAAATGGGGTTCCCCACATGGAGCCCAGGGCAGGAGGCCGAGGCAGGGTGGAGCGACCTCCACACAGCAGATGGGAGCCAGGCTCAGGGGCCCGGGCTCTGTGCCCAGCAGGAGTGAGGGCTGCATCTGGGGACCCCACAATGTGGATGGAAGCTGGGGCAGGGCCTGAGCAGGCCAGGTCTCCACCCACTCGGGTCGGCCTTGCAGCAGATCCTGCCTGGGCTTGGCCTGAGACTCCCCCCAGGGCTTGTGACCAGTGTTGTCAGGAGGGATGGCACCGCACTTCAGCTCCCATGCCTGGATCTGGGGGTGACTGACAATAGCCCCTGCTTGGTGGTCCCTGTCTCCCCAGTATCAACAGCCCACACCCGGGCACCTGCTCAGACCCCTCCCCGGGACCAGGGTCCCACACCGTTGGCCTCCGTGGGCCCAACAGGGGGTGGGGAGAGGTGAGCCCGGTGGCCGGGGGAGGGCTGGTCCATGCAGCCTCCAGCCTCCTTTGCACAGCCGCCCCAGGGACAGCGTCTCCGTGGTGCTGGGCCAGCACTTCTTCAACCGCACGACGGACGTGGCACAGACCTTCGGCATCGAGAAGTACATCCCATACACCCTGTACTCGGTGTTCAACCCCAGCGACCACGACCTTGGTGAGCTCCGGCATGTCGTGGCCGCACTCTGGGCAGGTGGGCCCTGTGCTCCCCAGGCCAGGCCCAGACAGGGGCAGGAGCTGGGCAGACATGTGGTGCGGGGGAAGCTGGGGGCAGGGCAGGGAGGACAGGGCACCGCTCCCTTCTGGATCTCACAGGCTGCCCCGTGGAACCCACTGGCTACCCTCCCTCCATCACGGGCCCCGACAGCCTCCCGTTCAGCCCGCACACCACAGGCTGACCCTGGCCGCTCTTCTGATCAGTCCTGATCCGGCTGAAGAAGAAAGGGGACCGCTGTGCCACACGCTCACAGTTCGTGCAGCCCATCTGCCTGCCCGAGCCCGGCAGCACCTTCCCTGCAGGACACAAGTGCCAGATTGCGGGCTGGGGCCACTTGGATGAGAGTGAGTTGGGAGAGGGGCGCCCAGCGCCCCGCCAGGGTGGACAGTGGCCAGCCACGGTGTGCGTGTCATGCTGAGGGCATCATGTCCCACAGACGTGAGCGGCTACTCCAGCTCCCTGCAGGAGGCCCTGGTCCCGCTGGTCGCCGACCACAAGTGCAGCAGCCCTGAGGTCTACGGCGCCGACATCAGCCCCAACATGCTCTGTGCCGGCTACTTCGACTGCAAGTCCAACGCCTGCCAGGTGAGCTGGTGCCCGCCCCACCAGGACCCGACTGGTGGGGGCTCAGCTGGTCCTGAGTCTCCGAGATGCTTGCCCCTGGGGAGCCCAGAGCCTGGTGGCACCCCAACCTGGCAGGGCCAGCCAGGGAACCCTGGGCAGGGAGCACACTTACTGTCGGTGGCCAGCACCCCAGGGCCACCCAGAGCCCTGCCGGAAGGGCATCCTCCTCACACAGAAGGGGAGACCCAGGCTCTGAGAGGGGCCTGGGTTCCCACAGAGCCCGGACAGTTCCTGGCTGTCCAGCCCAAGGCAGTGCTTTCCGTGTGACACTAGGCACCAAAGGCCCCTTTGCCCTGAGTTCTCTCAAGCCAGCTCTTCAACCTTCAATAAGTTCTTCAACCTTCAATAAGCCCAACAGCCCAACCACGTCCTGGGCTCTGCAGGCCCGTGTGCTCAGGCGGCACGGCAACCCTGGCATGCGACAGCTCTTTTATGCCCCATTTTATAGATGGGGAGACTGAGCCCCAGGCAGTCAATTCACTCTTCCAAGGCCACAAAGCCCAGGAGTGGTAGAGTGGGTAGGGCTTGTCACTGGACCTCGATAGGGGAAGTCAGGATGGTTTCTTGGAAGACGGAGTGTTTGCACTGGTCCTGAGTGATGCGTAGGAGTTTTCCAGGGAGTGAAGAAGTCATTTCAGGAGATGCTGGGACACACGGTGGCTGTGTGGTCCACACAGGGTTCATGCTGGTGGGAAGAGGGGGACCGTGGCTTCAGGAAGGGGAATAACGTGGTTGGATGCCCTGGCCCAGCCAGTGCTGCCCCCAGGGAATGAGACATCTTTTCATGAGGTTCAGGAGAGTGGATCAGCTCCCTTGCTCAGAAATGCCTTTGTCCTCTGTCCCCAAGCTGCCACTTGGGGGAGAGGGGGGTCCCTGAACCAGGCCCCTGGGAGGGTGGCTCTGACTGGTGTCTCTGCCCAGGGGGACTCAGGGGGGCCCCTGGCCTGCGAGAAGAACGGCGTGGCTTACCTTTACGGCATCATCAGCTGGGGTGACGGCTGCGGGCGGCTCCATAAGCCGGGGGTCTACACCCACGTGGCCAACTATGTGGACTGGATCAACGACCGGATACGGCCTCCCAGGCGGCTTGTGGCTCCCTCCTGACCCTCCAGCGGGACACCCTGGTTCCCACCATTCCCTGCCTTGCTGACAATAAAGATATTTCCAAGAACCCGGCCCACGCTGCCTGGCCCCTGCCTGCGGCCCCGCCTTCCCCTCCAGGCCATGACTGGGGCCCAGGTCTATGCGCAGCAGGCCTTAGGCTGCCGTTCTGGAGCCCACACAGTCCTCAGTGGAGACGGAGCCTGTGGCCCCACGGCCCAGAGAGTTGTCAGGGGATGAGGTCTGGGCCTCTCCAGGCCCTAGCAGAGTCCAGCCCCCTCCCAGGCCAGCCCCAGGCCGGGGCTCAGCACCTGGGTTGTCCCAGGGCAGGAAGTGGAAACCAAGTCCAGGCCCCCAGGCGTGGAGGGGTCCGATCCGCGTGGTGCATGGAGTACTGAACCCGAAGAAGAAAGAGCGGCCCCACGGGAACACCCGTAGGCCGTCGTTGGCCTTCCAGATGGCAGCCCACCTGCCTGAGCCTGGGCTGCACTTCCCCGGAGGGAGGAGGCCACAGGCTGCCTCTGTGGGGGCTGAGGGAGGGAGGGGCCCACGTGCTAGATGGGGCCCAGTTAGAGGGTCACTGCTGGGCTGGCAGAGGCTGTACCCTCCCTCCAGCCAGGGAGGACAGGAGACGGGGAGGTGGGGCCAGAGGGCGGAGAGGGCGGGAGTGTGGCTGGTGTGGGGCAGGCCTCCTCCCTGCTTCGAGGCACCCAGGACTTCTCTCCTGCGCCCCACCTCCTTCCTGGCATCCTGGTCTCGGGGAGGCAGTGGTTTGCAGTTACAGCTGTTCCCTTTTGTCAGGAGCCCCTTCCCCAGCAGACTGGCGCCATCCCAGGCTGCACAGGAGGCTGGGAGGGCAGGAAACGGGGGCATTGGGGCCACACAGTTACCGCCCCAAGCAAAGCCGGGTTCTGAGCAAAGAGGGAAGAGAGACATGGCCAGGCCCTTCTCCCCACGGCCCCTGCTGCCGTGCATGGGCCTCAGAGCCTTCGAGCTCACGGAACGAACTTGCCACTGAAGACCCCTGCCCCCGCCACAGTGTTGGTGCAGCCTGGGCAGTGGCTGGGGGACTGAGGCCGGCACCTGTGCCCCAGGATCCTGAGAGTGGAGCCGCTCTTCCTCCTGAGTGTGGGGGCCTCCAGCAGCTGGTTCTGGGGCTCTGAACCGCATGGCTTCAGCCCCACTTCACCCACATCCGATGTGAGCCGTCCCTGACCCTTCCCCCGTGAGCGGTGAGCATTTTCACATGCTTCCTCGGCCTCCGTTGAGATCAATGTACACATTTTCCCTTTGGCTTCACTAACATGATGACTTCCATGATAGGTTTCCTTCCTCCCTCCCTCCCTCCCTTCCTTCCTTCCTCCCTCCCTCCCTTCCTTCCTTCCTCCCTCCCTCCCTTCTTCCTTCCTCCCTTCCTCCCTCCCTCCCTTCTTCCTTCCTCCCTCCCTTCCTCCCTCCCTCCCTTCTTCCTTCCTTGCTTCCTCCCTCCCTCCCTTCTTCCTTCCTTGCTTCCTCCCTCCCTCCCTTCTTCCTTCCTTCCTTCCTCCCTCCCTCCCTTCTTCCTTCTTTCCTTCCTTTTCTTCCTTTCTTTCTTCTTTCTCTCTCTCTCTTTCTCTCTTTCTTCTTTTTTCTTCTTTCTTTCTCCTTTCTCTCTCTCTCTCTCTCTTTCTTTCTTTTCTTCATTTTTTTTCTTTCTTTCTGAGACAGGGTCTCGCTGTGCCACCCAGCCTGGAGTGCAGTGGCACGATCTTGGCTTACCACAACCTCTGCCTCCCAGGCTCAAGTGATTCTTCTGCCTCATCCTCCCGAGTAGCTGGGATTACAGGTGCCTGACACCACGCCCAGCTAATTTTTGTATTTTTAGTAGAGATGGGGTTTCACCACGTTGCCCAGGCTGGTCTTGAGCTCCTGACTTCAAATGATCCGCCCAACTCGGCCACCCAAAGTGCTGGGATTATAGGCTTGAGTCACTGCGCCCGGCACATGATAGGTTTTCTAACTCAGGTTGGCCTTGTATTCCTGGAGTGGACGGTATTGAGCTGAAGTGCGAGCTGGGGTCTTCCCTTTGCCCCTCCCACTTGTGCCCTGCTTGTTCCCGTCGTGCTCTGCCATGGGAGGCTGGCCTCTCTGGTCTGCAATGGGCTGTGCACTCTCTCGTTTCTTGTTGGGCTATTGGGAGATCAGAGGCAGGGGAGAGAGACTGGGCATGTATTTTCCTGGCTCCCTTTCTTTGGGGTCAGTCACCTCAGTGTTTCAGGTGGAATTATGTCCTTCTAGAATTCATGTGATGGCTGGGCGCAGTGGCTCACACCTGTCATCCCAGCACTTTGGGAGGCCCAGGTGCGAATTCAAGACCAGCCTGGGCAACAGGACGAAACCCAGTCTCTACAAAAAAATTAGCCGGGCATGGTGGCATGCACCTGTAGTCTCAGCTACTCAGGAGGCTGAAGGGGAAGGATCACCTGAGCACAGGACGTGGAGGTTGCAGTGAGCCATGATCACGCCACTGCACTCCAGCCTGGGTACAGAGCAGGATCCTGTTTTAATAAATTAATTAATTCATATGTTGAAGTCCTAACCCCTAATAGCCCAGCATGTGACTGTATTTGGAGATAGAATGTTTAAAAAGGCAATCAAGTTCAAATTAGGTTATTAGGATGGGCACTAACTCAATATGACTGGTGTCCTAATGAGAAGAGAAAATTTGGACTATCCACCTGAAATAATCAAAAGGATCAGAATCCAGTTTAAAAGAGCATATGCAGGCCCGAAGCTGAAAATAGCCACTCGGGACACACAGACTCCAGAGGATTAGAGCCAGTACCCCAAAGCCAAAAAGTGAAGGTCTTGCTTATACAGGCAGAAAATAAACAAATTGAACAGAGTTGCAGTGCTTCCCATGCAAGGCTGGTTTATGAGTCACAGCAATTTGATTAATCACAGCTTGTTTTCTTTTCCTTTTCCAATTTGAAAGAGTCTATTGAACGTTCTGTCTTAGACAACGTGGTGGCCAGTGAGGTCTCTGTGTAAGAGAAGTCAGAGGGGAGCAAATCTACAGTGAAGATCAACATGAAGAGGGAAGGGGTCTTCCCTGGTGTCCTGTAGTCTTTTATAACATTTTACAGAACAATGTAGGTAAAGAAAAAGCTAATCTATAATCAGAGGAACAAAGGTTACAGCTGCCTAAGCTACAGCTGCCTATCATACACAACTCAGGTCCTATAATCATGTTCCTTGAAGATGCAAAATTATTTAAAGTTCCAACAGCTTTGGTTTTGAATGGCTTCTTTTTACAGGACGCAGACATGTACAGTGGGAAGGCGATGGGAGACACCTGGAGAGAAGATGGCCGCCCACAAACCAGGGCCAGAGGCCTAGAGCAGGTGCCCCCTGCTGGACTCCAAGGGAGCCAAGCCTGCTGCCCCCTGGGTTTTGGACTTCTGGCTTCCAGAACTGCAAGGTGATAAGCTTCTCTTGTCGAAGGCACCTAATCTGTGGCAGTTTATTATGGTCCCCGTAGCAAACAAATACCCTCAGGTTGGCTGCATTCTGGGACTGAAGGTCAGCGCTGCTCTCAGGATGTAAATAACTTTCTCCTTCTGAGGCTCCGGGGTCCACTCCTGCCATTGCCAGCATTCTAGAACTGGTGTGGCCCCTCCACCTTAACCAGCCCTGGGCTCCGGAGTTTCTGACTGTGATTGTCCACATTTTGACCACAGCTTTGTATATAAAAACCCTCCTTGAACGGTTCCACTGTGTGTGCCCGCCTATTGGGACCCTGACTGATACATGCTGTATTGGTTTTTAAAAACTTTTTAAAATTTATATTTTATTTAGGGTTTTGCATGTATGTTTATGAGATTGGCCTATAATTTTCCTTTCCTATATTCTCTGAATGACTGTTATCAAGGCTATCCCAGCCTCATAAAATAAGTTCTTCTTTTAGCAAAATTCACTGGAAAATTCTGTATATAGTTGGAAGGATCTATCCTTTGAAAGTTAAATGGAATTCACCCATAAAATTACCTGTCTTGGTGTTTTCTTTACAGGATTGTATTTAACTACTGATTCAATGTCTTTAATAGTTATGGGACTAGTTTTATTTCTTCTTGAGTCAGTTACAGGAAGTTATGCTTTTATAAATTTATCTGTCAGCCAGGTGTGGTGGCTTATGCCTGTAATGCCAGCACTTTGGGAGGCCGAGGCGGGTGGATCACAAGGTTAGGAGTTTGAGACCAGCCTGGCCAACATGGTGAAACCCCATCTCTACTAAAAATACAAAAATTAGCTGGGTGTGGTGGCAGGTGTCTGTAATCCCGGCTACTCAGGAGGCTGAGGCAAGAGAATTGCTTGAACCTGGGAGGCGGAGATTGCAGTGGGCTGAGATCCTGCCACTGCATTCCAGCCTGGGTGACAAAGCAAGACTCTGTCTCACAGAAAAAAAAAATTCATCTGTCTAATTTTTTATATTCATTGAAACAAAGTTGTTCCTGGTTGTGATGGTTAATATGAAGTGTCAACTTGACTGGGTCGAAGGATATAAATTATTGTTTCTGAGTGTATCTGGGTGTTTCTGGGTGTTGCCAGAAGAGATTAACAATTGAGTCAGTGGACTGGGAGAGGAAGACCCACTCTCAGGAAGTTCCACTGTGATGTTTAATACTGAGTGTCAACTTGATTGGATTGAAGCATACAAAGTATTGATCCTTGGTATGTCTGTTAGAGTGTGGCCAAAAGAGATTAACATTTGAGTCATTTGGCTGGGGAAGGCATATCCACCCTTTATCCGGGTGGGTACCATCTAATCAGCTGCCAGTGTGGCTAGAATATAAGCAGGCACAAAAATGAAAAGACTAGACTGGCCTAGCCTCCCAGCCTACATCTTTCTCATGTGCTGGCTGCTTCCTGCCCTTGTACATTGGACTTCAAGTTCTTCAGTTTTTGGACTCAGACTGGCTTTCTTTGCTCCTCAGCTTGCAGATAGCCTATTGCGGGACCTTGCAATCATGTGAGTTAATACTTCATAAACTCCCCTTTATATATGTCTATCTATCTTATTAGTTCTGTCCCTCTAGAGAGCCCTGGTACCAGGAGTGGTTCTAGAAGAACAGAATATTAAGGATGGAGTTCTTTTGTTGGTTTTGGGATTTCTGGAGTTGCCTGCTTAATATGACTAGACCCAAAAATGCTAAGGACTCTACTTCTAATGGCATGGAGAACACCGATAGTCCTTGGCATGAACTATTTAGAGAGTTATGCAAACTAAATGCATTTGACACTCTTGATTCACTGCTCATGAGAGGCAACGAGTTTAGTGACTCTATACATAATATCTTTGACCACATGTGGAGAACCAAAGAACTAATGAAGCTGGTTGGTTGCTCCTAAAGTTCAGTGGACAAAGTGATGAAAGAAAATGATGAACTCAGGGATTCTAACTCTCAGCTTCAGAAGCAGACACTGAGCCTCCAATCTTCTAAGATTGCCCTCATTGAGAGTCTTATCTCCTTTAGAGAAAGAGCTGAAATCGTGGAAAAACAGACACAAGCTCTTACCATGCGAGTGACTGACCTGCAATGAAAGGTACGTGCACAGCCTCGCCAGGTGTCTACTGTTAAAGTGAGGGCACTGATTGGAAAAGAATAGGACCCTGCAACTTGGAATGGGGATGTGTGGGAGGACCCTGATGAAGCTGGGGACACTGAGTTTGTAAACTCTGATGAATATTTTTCACCAGAAGAAAGAGCTTCCCCATCCCCAGTAGTGGCAACATTCCCTCCCTAACCCATGCTGCCATCAGCCTTTCCACCTTTGTCTGAGGCGATAAATCCTGCACTGCCTGAAGCAACAGTGATGGCCTCCCCTGAGGCAGTTGCCAGACAAGATAATGTTGATTCTCCTGAGGAGCCACCCCTAACACCCCTGTTTGTTTCTCGACCTATAACTAGACTAAAGTCCCAGTGGGTGCCTAGAGGTGAGGTTGAGAGTGTGACCCATAAGGAGGTGTGCTACACTTGAAAATAACCATTTGAGTTCTCTAATTGATATAAACAGAAATCTGGAGAACAGGCATGGGAATGGATATTAAGGGTGTGGGATAATGGTGGAAGAAACATAGAGTTGGATCAGGCTGGATTTATTGATTTGGGCCCACTAAGCAGGGACTCTGCATTTAATGTCACAGCTCAGGAGTTCAAAAAGGTTCTAATAGTTTATTTGCTTGGTTGGCTGAAATATGGATTAAAAGATGGCCCACTGTGAGCAAGTTGGAAATGCCTGATCTCCCTTGGCTTAATGTAGAGGAAGGGATCCAAAGGCTTAGGGAGATTGAGGTGGTGGAGTGGATTAGTCACTTTAGACCTACTCACCCCAGCTGGGAGGGTCCAGAAGATATACCCTTGACCAATGCCTTGCGACATAGATTTTTGAGGGCAGCACCTGCGTCTTTGAAGGGCCCTGTAATTGCTCTTCTCTGTATGTCAGATCTAACAGTGGGAACCACAGTCACTCAACTACAAAATTTAAATATGATTTAATGGGATGATGGGAATAACTGGATCCTGAGGTGGCAGGGGCCAAGTGGCGGCACTCAACCATCAAAGGCAGGGTGGGCACAGCTACCATAATGGACAGCAGAGGCAAAGTGGCAATCAGAATAGTCTGACTTGTGTAGAGCTCTGGCGTTGGCTAATTAATCACGGTGTTCCTAAAAGTGAAATTGACTGGAAGCCTACTGCAATCCTGCTTAATTTATATAAGCAGAAAACTTCTAGGTCGAATGGACAAAAGACTAATATGAATTATAAAAACAGAGAGTCACAGCCCCTCAATCAATTTCCAGACTTGAGACAGTTTACAGACCCAGAACCCCGTGAATGAAGGGGAGGCCGGGTACCCTTGAGGAAGGACTCCACTACACTACTGACAATTTATGCTGTTAATCTTTCTTTCTTTCTTTCTTTCTTTTTTTTTTTTTTTTTGAGACAGAGTCTTCCTCTGTCACCTAGGCTGGAGTGCAGTGGTGCAATCTCGGCTCACTGCAAGCTCCGCCTCCCGGGTTCACGCCATTCTCCTGCCTCAACCTCCCAAGTAGCTGGGACTACAGGTGCCCACCACCACACCCAGCTAATTTTTTGTATTTTTAGTAGAGATGGGGTTTCATCGTGTTAGTCTGGATGGTCTCGATCTCCTGACCTCATGATCCACCCACCTCAGCCTCCCAAAGTGCTGGGATTACAGGCGTGAGCCACCACACCTGGCCTATGCTGTTAATCTTTCTCCCATCCTTCCCCAAGGAGACCTCCAGCCTTATACCAGGGTAACTATGTTGGGGAAAGGGAAATGATCAGACATTTTGGGGACTACTGGACACTGGCTCTAAGATGACATTGATTCCAGGAGACCCAAAACGTCACTGTGGTCCTCCAGTTAAAGTAGGCGCTTATGGAGGTCAGGTAATTAATGGAGTTTTAGCTCAGGTCTGACTTACAGTGGGTCCAGTGGGTCCCCGGGCTCATCCTGTGGTCATTTCCCCAGTGCCAGAATGCGTAATTGGTATAGACATACTTAGTAGCAGGCAGAACCCCCACATTAGCTCCCTGACAGGTAGAGTGAGGGTTATTATGGTGGGGAAGGCCAAATGGAAGCCATTAGAGATGCCTCTACCTACAAAAAGAGTAAATCAAAAACAATATCACATCCCTGGAGGGTCTGCAGAGATTAGTGCCACCATCAAGGACTTGAAAGATGCAGGGGTGGTGATTCCCACCACATCCCCACTCAACTCTCCCATTTGGCCTGTGCAGAAGACAGATGGATCTTGGGGAATGACAGTGGATTACCGTAAGCTTAAGCAAGTGGTCACTCCAGTTGTAGCTGCTGTACCAGATGTGGTTTCATTGCTTGAGCAAATTAACACATCTCCTGTTACCTGGTATGCAGCCTTTGTCTTGGCAAATGCCTTTCTCTCCATTCCTGTCGATAAGGCCCACCAGAAGCAATTTGCCTTCAGCTGGCAAAGCCAGCAATATACCTTTACTGTCCTCCCTCAGGGGTATATCAATTCTCCGGCTTTGTGTCATAATCTTATTCGGAGAGACCTTGATCACTTTTCGCTGCTGCAAGATATCACACTGGTCCATTACATTGATGACATTACGGTGACTGGATTCAGTGAGCAAGAAGTAGCAAACACACTGGACTTATTGGTGAGACATTTGTGTGCCAGAGGATGGGAAATAAATCTGACTAAAATTCAGGGAACTTCTACATCAACAAAATTTCTAGGGGTCCAGTGGTTTGGGGACTGTCGAGATATTCCTAAGGTGAAGGATAAGTTGCTGCATTTGGACACTCTTACAACCAAGAAAGAGGCACAATGCTTAGTGGGCCTATATGGATTTTGGAGGTAACACAGTCCTCATTTGGGTGTGTTACTATGACACATTTACTGAGTGACCTGAAAGGCTGCCAGCTTTGGGTGGGGTCCAGAACAGGAGAAGGCTCTGCAACAGGTCCAGGCTGCTGTGCAAGCTGCTCTGCCACTTGGGCCATATGACCCAGCAGATCCAATGGTGCTTGAGGTGTCAGTGACAGATAGGGATGCTGTTGGGAGTCTCTGGCAGGCCCCCATAGGTGAATCACAGCACAGGCCTCTCAGATTTTGGGGCAAGGCCCTGCCATCTTCCGCAGATAACTACTCTCCTTTTGAAAGACAGCTCTTGGCCTGTTACTGGGCTTTGGTGGAAACTGAACATTTGACTATGGGTCATCAAGTCACCATGCGACCTGAACTGCCCATCATGAACTGGGTGCTTTCCTACCCGTCTAGCCATAAAGTGGGTCATGCACAGCAGCATTCCGTCATCAAAGAGAAGTGGTATATATGTGACTGGGCTCAAGCAGATCCTGAAGGCACAAGTAAGTTTTACATGAGGAAGTGGCTCAAATGCCCATGGTCTCCACTCCTGCCACCCTGCCTCCTCTCCCCCAGCCTGCACCAATGGCCTCATGGGGAGTTCCCTGTGATCATTTGCCGTGGTTTGCCATGGTTACTACGGGGCTGAACGAAGGAGGATGAATGTAGAAATGAAAACAAAAAACAAGAAACTATTTTAAAGGAAGAGCAAGGGGAAGAAGAGGGCTCCCAGTTTCCAGTGAGCAAGGGCAGCCACCCTGAGCTTCTATAGCCCTTCATGTTGGGTAGAAAGAGCAGGGAGCAGGCGGTAACGATTGGCCAGCTCCTTAATTGATCACAGGTTCACATTATTGCTAACAGGCTTCGTAGTTGCCTAATCACAAGAAACACTTGTGCGTGGGTCGTGACTGCTGTCAGCAGTCCTTCTGGGCAGCATATGTGGTTTGTCTTTTCACCAACAACCTGCTTTTATGAGAACAGTTTGCTGTTTACTCGTATAGCCTCTGGTGGTATACTGAGTTGATCGTGACCCTCACTCTTTCGGCCTGCAACAATCATTTGACAGAGGAAGAGAAGACTAGGACCTGGTTCACAGATGCTTCTGCAGGATATGCAGGCACCACCCGAAAGTGGCCAGCTGCGGCACTACAGCCCCTTTTTAGGACATGCCTGAAGGACAGCGGTGAAGGGAAATCTTCCCAGTGGGCAGAAGTTGGAGCGGTGCACCTCGTTGTGCACTTTGCATGGGAGGAGAAATGGCCAGGTGTGTGATTATGTACTGATTCATGGGCCGTAGACAATGGTTTGCCTGGATGGTCAGGGACTTGGAAGAAGCATGATTGGAAAATTGGTGACAAAGAAATTTGGGGAAGAGGTATGTGGATGGACCTCTCCGAGTGGTCAAAAACGGAAGATATTTGTATCCCCTGTGAGTGCTCACCAATGGGTGAACTCAGCAGAGGAGGATTTTAATAATCAAGTGAGTAGGATGACCTGTTCTGTGGACACCACTCAGCTTCTTTCCCCAGCCACCCCTGTCATCGCCCAGTGGGCCCATGAACAGAGTGGCCATGGTGGCAAGGATGGAGATTACACATGGAGATTTAGCAACATGGACCTCCACTAGCCAAGGCTGACCTGTCTACAGCCACTGCTGAGTGCCCAATTTGGCAGCAGCAGAGACTAACACTGAGCCTCAATATGGCACCATTCCTCAGGGTGATCAGCCAGCTACCCGGTGGCAGGTTGATTATATTGGACCTCTTCCACCATGGAAAGGGCAGAGGTTTGTCCTCACCGGAATAGACACTTACTCCTGATATGGGTTTGCCTATCTTGCACGCAGTGCTTCTGCCAAGACTACCATCCATGGACTCACGGAATGCCTCATCCACCATCATGGTGTTCCACACAGCATTGCCTCTGAGCAAGGCACTCACTTTACAGCTAAAGAAGTGTGGTAGTGGGCTCATGCTCATGGAATTCACTGGTCTTACCACATTCCCCATAATCCTGAAGCAGCTGGATTGATAGAACAGTGGAATGGCCTTCTGAAGTCACAATTACACCACCAACTAGGTGACAATACTTTGCAGGGCTGGGGCCAAGTTCTCCAGAAGGCCATGTATGCTCTGAATCAGCATCCAAGATATGATATTGTTTCTCCCTTAGCCAGGATGCATGGGTCCAGGAATCAAGGCACTGAAGTGGAAGTGGCACCACTTGCCATCACCCCTAGTGATCCACTAGCAAAATGTTTGCTTCCTGTTCCCATGACATTATGTTCTGCTGGCCTGGAGGTCTTAGTTCCAGAGGGAGGAACGCTGCCACCAGGAGACACAACTATTCCATTAAGCTAGAAGTTAAGATTGCCACCTGGACACTCTGGGCTCCTCCTACCTTTAAGTCAACAGGCTAAGAAGGAGTTACGGTGTTGGCTGGGGTGATTGACCCAGACTCTCGAGATGAAATCAGTCTACAACTCCACAAAGGAGGTAAGTAAGAGTATGCATAGAATTACAAAAGATCCATTAGGGCGTCTATTAATATTACCATGCCCTGTGATTAAGGTCAATGGGAAACTACAACAGCCCAATCCAGGCAGGACTACAAATCACCCAGACACTTCAGGAATGAAGGTTTGGGTCACTCCACCAGGAAAAAAAAAAAACATGAACTGCTGAGGTGCTTGCTGAAGGCAAAGGGAAATGGTGAAGGTGAAGGAGGAGCAAAGGCACCTCTTACATGGCGGCAGGCAAAGAGCATGTGCAGGGAACTGCCCTTCATAAAACCATGAGATCTCATGAGACTTATTCACTTTCATGAGAATAGCACAGGAAAACCCCACTCCCATGATTAAATTACCTCCCACTGGGTCCCTCCCACAACACATGAGGATTACGGGAGCTAATATTATTAATACAATTCGAGATGAGATTTGGGTGGGGACACAGCCGAACTGTATCAGGCATCCTATGGGCAGGCCAGAAGTGTTGGTTACCCCTTCCACCCATGCCTTACTGGCCAGAACTCACTCATACAGCCTTACCTGATGGGGGCGGGGGTGGTGGTACTGGGAAATGTGGATGCACAAACGGGTGTGACCACAGGGTACAGTGCTTGCCACACTCAGCTGACGTGTTTCTCTCCAACACACCAGGCCACTTGGAGATGCAAGACAAAGCAGCCCACCCCTGGTCCCCATCATCCCCTTGGAATCACCTTGGAAAACCCTGGATCATTTTGAAAGATGCTCATGGACGCCATCTTATTGGGGCTCATCACAGTATCAAGGTAGAAGAGGAAGCTGAGACCAGTAAGATCACACTGTGGCTGAAGATGGTGTGGCTAGTCAGGGACAGGTCCCTTGGCCACAGAGCCACTGGCGGGCGGCAGTGTGCCACGACCATGGGGTCTGGCAGAGATGGCAGTGTCCCTGGCCACAGTGTCCAGCAGCAGCATGGCAGTTGCAGCAGGGCTCTGTGGTCAGACAGGGGTGCTGCTGTGACCTGAGACTGTGGGCTCCTTTGAAGGTGGTGACCCTGCCCCTCGTGTGGAGCCCAGCTGTGCTGTGGGGCTGAGCTGTGGTGTCCTCCTCTTTCAGGACGTGGCTCTGTTTTCACTGCCTACCAGCTCTCCAGCCTTCCCCTTGGTTCTTGGAGACCTGATTTGCTTCCAATCAACCCCTTCCTACTCAGTGGCCAGCCTATTTCTCCATTTGCAACCAGCAACCCTGGCTATAACTTCTGGGGAAACTTCTGGCTATAACTTCTGAGGCACAGAGCGGGGCAGGAGCTTGCCCAGGGTCACAGCGCTCTCGGCTAGTCTGGGAGTGGCAGCCAGGCCACCTCCTCCTCCTGCAGGAAGCTTCCTCCACCTTTCAGCAGCCCTGGAGCCGCGTGGAGCAGGGAAGGGAGTTGTCTACCCTCCGGCATCCTGTGTGTTCCAGGCTGTGTGGAAGCAGGTGCAGCTGCCAGGCATGGCAGGAGCCTGGGCCCGGGCCAGCACTCAGGAATGCAGTGGGGCCCTGCCTCTCCCTGTAGGGATAAGCAAGTGCCAGGCGCCCAGGGCAGCAGATGTGTCTGTGGCTACAGCCCCAACGGCCCCCGCCTCCGCACCAGCTGTCCTAGGCCAGCCCCTTGGGGGCCTGGGATGTGTGGGGAGCATGAATGGGGCTCTGTGACCCAGCAACTGTTCTGCAGAAGGCGGCTGGTGGCTGCACAGGTGACTGCGGGGGTGAGTGGGGGATGCAAAATTCTGCTTCCTGGGCCTGGTGTCTCCTGCCTTACATGAGGCCCTGATAAGACATCACCGAAGCATCAAAGCCAACCCTTGTGGCCCACCGGAGACCTGTCTCTTGGATCACAGGGGCAGTGGGGAGGGGCGCCCAGGGCTCCCGATGCCTGTGAGCCCTGCTCTGAGGTCAGCCGATGTGGCTCAGTCCTGGCTGTGAGGCCTCACGCTGCCTTTATTCCATTTCCTCCTCAGTACGAGGCAGACAGAGCCCAGCCTAGGGTCTGGATGGGATGAAATGAAGACGTCTCCTCCCTAACGGGACACTGTCTACCCCTTCCTTCTTCTCCCCCGAGAACCGTCAGCCCCGTGAGGATGGGGTCTAGGGTAGGGCATGTGGACGGAGCTTTGCTGTTTGTCCAGGTGCTTATCTTCTAGGGTGCCATCGCCCCTCCCCACTGCTGTTCCCGTATCTGCTGGGTGTCCCCAACCCCAGGGTGGTGGAGGCCGTCTCTTGGATGGGGCTGACACCCAAGGCACAGACCTGCCAGGTTCCCCAAAGCACATGGCCTCTCTGCAAAAGAACCTGGGTGTGACATCTAATGCCCAGGCCAGAGCTTGGGGACAGCTGGACTGGAGCCACAGGGTCAAGGAGGGGGAGTCCAGAAACACAAAGTCCACCCAGCTGGGAGGGCTGCTGGCGGGTCCTTTACAAAGCAGGCAGCTCCTCTGCCCATCGGAGCCAGCTGGCCTAACCAGGGCCTGCTCTTGCCTGGGATGGGGGCAGAAGAGGTGGAGACCTGGGGACCCGAGGCGGCAATGTGGGTCCTGGACCCGCCCACCTGCACTGGGGTCCCTGCAGGCTTTTAATGGGAACAGAAATGGAGGAAGAGACAGAGGCTGCCAGGGGCTCCTCGACCCCTACTGCCTGCCTGGGGAGGGGTCACCTCAGTGTGGGGGAAGCCTGGGGATGTAAGAGCATCCTGGGCCTGGGCTGCCCGTGGCCAGTCTGTTGTCGGGGTGTCTGGTGACCCCTGGGGTAGTGGGAGGGGCAGATGCCAGTCTGGGAAGCCAGATTGTTTGAAGACCAACTTCAAAGTTGGGAGCAGTGCCCAGAGCCGGGCCGATGTCTGCTGGGTGGTTTTCTCTGCTTTTTGAAAAAGAAGTCCCCGCCCGACCCCCCGCCCCAGGCGCTGGTCTGAGCGTCTGAGCCCAGATGGTGCGCTTGCTCCAGAGGGCGGGCGGCTCCAGTGGCCGCCGCGGGACGGTGGGGCCAGAGGGGCCCGTGGGGGTGGGGGAGCCGCCCGCAGGAGAAGGAGCCCCGCCCGCGCCGGCCCTGGAGTCGCCGGTGTCGCCGCCCTGCCCGCGGGCCCGCCCTCCTGGCCCAGCCCAGGGCCCTGGGAGCTATTTTGAAAGTGACCCTGGGCTGGGGCGCCGGGGCGAGCGCGGCGGCGCGGAACCATGACAGAAGATGACCGAGGCGGCGCTGGTGGAGGAGGGCCAGGTCAAGCTGCGGGACGGCAAGAAGGTCGGGGCGCGTCGGGGGCGCGGGGGGGGCGCGGGCGCGGGCAGCGGCTCACGCTCCCCCCTGTACCCGCAGTGGAAGAGTAAGTGGCTGGTGCTGCGCAAGCCGTCGCCCGTGGCAGGTGAGCGGGGTGGGCGGGGGATGGTGGGCGCGGGGGGCCTAGCGACACGGGTTACCGAGGCCCGGGGCAGTAATGCCAGCTTGCCCAAAATCGCCGCCGCTGTCACCCCGCCGGGAAACCCGAGAGCCCCGCGCGGACCCGGACCCCACAGCGCCCCTGGGAGCGCAGGTGGGGGCCCTGGACGGAAGAACCCTCTTTCCAGCAGCGCAGACTGAGGCCCGAGGGGGCTGCCTGGTGGCCCTGTAGGCGGAGGGGACGCAGGCCCTGAGCCCCCCAGCAGAGCAGCAAGGGGCCCCCCAGAAGCAAAGCCCCACATGCCTGAGGGTTGAGCTGTGCTTGTGGAAACGCTCAGAGCAGGGCCCCCGAACCCAGCCTCCAGGGGTGCTGCGTGGGTTAGCGCTGACCCTGGACCCCTCCCAGGCAGAGGAGAGGCTGGGCTGCGGTGGGGCAGGGCAGAGTGACTGCCACATTGCTGGGGGAAAAGTCCTCTGGGAGGAGGCAGGGGTCCCCCGCAGTCCCCGCCCTGAGCCAGCACCCCAGCTTGGGGAGGGTCAGCACGGAGCCCCCAGGTCTGGCAGCCCAGGCCGCCTGCAGCGCTGGGCCTGTAGGGAGGGCTGAGCCGGGCCTGCAGCTGCTCCAGAGGACTGGTGCGGCGGAGCCGGCCAGGCCCGGGTCTGGGTGGGATGCTCGGCCTGCGTGCATGGGGGGCTGTACGCCAGGGGGCTGCCAGAGCGCCCTCCAGGACGGGTGTCTGTGACTCCCAGGGAGGGTGTGGGGCAGGGATGCCTCCTGCGTCCCCTCTGCAGGGCCTCAGGTGGTCCTGGAGGACAGCACTTCCTGCCTGCCTCCACCTCCCCTTGCAGGGCCTGGACTGCACGCTGGTCACTTCTCCACTCAGCCCTCCGTGCCCAGACCTCCTGCCTGGAGCTGTGGGGGCACCAACAGAGCCTGGGAGGGCGTCTTTGTCCTCCGGGGCTGCAGGGGACCTGGTATAGGAAGGGATGGGGTCTGGGCAGAGTGAGAGGCCCTGCCAGGCTGGGCGGATGACAGGCTTTAGTCAGCTGTGGCTGGGTCGGGGCCGTGGTGGGGCAGGTGATGCTTGGTGGACGGTGCTGGGCTGGAGCCAGTGCAGACTCTCTAGAGAGGCCGCAGCCCAGGAAGGCACCCGGGACAGCAGCCCCCAAAGAGGAGTGTTGGGGGAGAGGTCTTTGTCCCTCTTGGAGGGATTTTCTTTCTGAATCAGACAGTCCCAGGAGGCAGGGCCTGCCAGCCTCAAGAGGGTGTGCTCCCCCGGCTGGTGAGTGCCTGAGTGGAGTGACAGGAGTTTGCAATGGGTCCCCCAGGTGGGACAATCTGTGAGTCTGTAGGTGAACATGGTGGCTCCCGAGCGTCTGCTGGGTTATCCCGTATCCCGCGCAGTTGAGATCTGCAGCCTTGTGGGGCTGGCGTGGGAGGTGATGTGGGGTAGTGGAAGGTGCCATGCCCCCTCTGGGTGGATGTTCATTCCAAGCCTTGCAGCCAGGTGTCCCTAGCACCCACTGACTCACTGGCCTGGGACCCATTGCTTTGGACACCTGCTTTCTGTGTTGGTCACTCCAGCAGCCTAGGGTTGAAACTGACACCCTGTGGGGTTGCCCAGAGGTCGGTCAGATGAGGGGATGGGACAGAGCGGAATTCTCATGCCCACCTCCCCACCCTGACCAGGCCAGCCTGGCACCTCCTCTCTGCTCAGAGGCCCTGATGTCTCTTCCCCCCGCCCCTCATAAGCCTCCCTGGATGCTGCCCCCTTTGCCTTCACCCAGCTGCCTTCCCGCTCAGCACTGGAGACCACCTCCCTTGTGGATGGGCCCGGCGTGGAGGGAGCAGGCCCCAGCCCTGGAGGAGCAGACAGCACAGACCCTGCGCTCCTGGTGTGAGGGAGAGAGGAAGGGTCCCGTCTGCTTCCTTGTAAGACAGGCAGGGTTCTTCTTGTTACCAGTGGTGATTTCCTTCTGGGAAGGGCCCCGATGTGCACCTTTTCCACTGGCTCCTTTCTCCTCCTTGCGTTTTTCTCAATCGTGAGCACGTCTTTCTGTTATGACAAGGTTTAGCGAATGAAAGGGAAACCCTTTTATCAAAGGGCTGCTCAGCCGCAGCGCCCGGCATGGCCAGTGGACGTCGGGCCGTCTGCCTCGGTGTGGGACTGCAGGGTGCCCTGCAGTGGGACCACGTTCCTTGAGGTCTCCACCGCGTCCTCACTGTGGAATGCGTGTCTGCGTCCCCTCTCTGGGCAGGGCCCCGGGGGAGGAGGGTGGTCTGTGTCCAGTCGTGGCCCAGGACTCACTGCTGGTGGCCCTGCATGCCAGCGGTGCCTGGCCCAGCCCCTCTCTTCTTCCTCCCTGGTGCAGCAGCTGGGGGTGGTGAGGAAAGTGTTCTTGACATCCTGTGGAGGGTGTGGCCCCGGGCCAGACACTTGAGGGGGCCTGCTTCCCACAGGGGCTGCCCCTGGGGGCTTCATCCAGCTCAGAAAAGCCACCAGGAGGGCCCGAGTCCTGGAGCTGGCAGGGTCTTGGAGTCACCATGGTGGGGGGAAGCTGAAGCTCAGAAACCCGAGGGATCTGGCCCAAGACACGGACTGCTGGGCAGAGCCCAGTTCCCCCCAACCAACCCAAACCTTGCCCCCCACAGCTGGCTGGAAGTTCTGCGCCTGCCCCCGGGCTGATGGCTGGGCCCTTGCTTAGTCTCCCCTATCCCTGCTCTCGGTTCTAATGCTGAGTTCCCGGAGGGCAGGGTTCCCAGTTCTGCATCGCCCTCAAAGGCAGCCTGGTGGGACTGAGCCCGGCCTGCAGGAGGGACCCCACGGAGACGGCGCAGGAGCCGGGAGCCCCCTGGCAGGTGCCCCGTGAGCCCCGGAGCTGCCCCACGGCTAGTGCTGTCCTGGGGCCCTGCCCTCCACAGCTCCCCTGCTAACGAGGGGCTGGGGGTGGACACTGGGTCGGCCCTTCCCGAGCAGAGCCTCCTGGTGGTGGATTTCCTGTATGTCTGGCTCCTGCCCCAACGGACTGGGGCTGACATCCCAGCTCCGGGCTGAAGACCGGGCGTGGGTGGTGGCCAGTTATCCTCTCCCCATAGAAACATCAAGAACAGGGCGACCTTCCCTCAGCCCCCGCGTCAGGACAGGGAATCAGAGAGCTGGGGTGCAGCTCTCAGCTCCACATGTGGGAGCGGTGACCTGGGACGGCTCCTTCCCCACCTGCGTCCTCGTCTACTCACAGGGCTCTTGAGGGCGATGGAGAGGTGGGCGCGGGGGCCTGGCCCTGGCATTTGGAGCCTCGTCCTGGACTGCCCTTGGTGATGTCTGTGGTCTGGGGGGCCCACCTGCACCACACCTCCAACACCTGTGCCGGGCAGGGGCACCCTCACGCGTTTCCTTCCCGAACCAGATTGTGAATGGGTCCAGGGCTAGGCACTGGATCTTGGTCTCGTGTGTCCTGGCTGTGGCCTGGCCCGAGGAGGCATCAGCAGGCCGGCCTGGTCGATGGACGCCCCCCTTGCTCCTGCCCAGCTTCTGGGGGCGGCTCCAGGCTGCTGCACCCCCAGCAGGGTCCCCTCAGGCGGCTACCACCTGCGTTGCTAAGGGCACAGCCTCAAGGTCACTGTGACCTCCAAAGGCTGTCCCGCAGCCACTTCTGCGGACTCCCATCGTGTTCAGTGTGGGCGGGGACCCCCCCCCCCACTGCGTCCCCGGCCCACACACGCCCCTGCCTTCCCTGAGTTACTGCGCCTACTCACTCCATCTTCCCTGCGGCTTCTCCCCCTCCTCCTTCTTCCCTCCCACCCTCCCCGGCTCTCCGCCCTGGCTGTAAGGCCTTCCGTGTGCTCATGACTCCACAGTTATTTTTACATCTCCAGAAGCCTGCGTCCAACTGCCTGTGTGCATCGACGCCCGGTGTCTGGTGGGCTTCTCAGCCCCACGTGTCCAGGGAAGACCCCCCCACCCCAGCCCCCACCCCAGAAGGGTCCCCAGGCATCCCTCCCCCACCCAAGTCCCAGGGCTCATCCTGGATTCCTCGTTTCCCTGTGGCTGTGGAGGTGAATGCAGGGGGAGCGTGTGTGCACGTGCGTGTGTGTGAGGATGTACATGTGCACCTGTACACACCGTGGGAGCGTGTGCACGTGTGAGCAAGTGTGAGCATTTGGGTGAGTGTGTAAGAGTGAATGTGTGAGTGTGGGCTTATGTGGCTGTCTTAGCTCAGGCGGCTCTTAGCGAATGCCACAGCCTGGGTAGCTCAGGCGACAGCCAGTCACTGCTCACGGTTCTGGGGGCTGGAGGTCCAAGATCAAGGCAGCCTGGGTGTCTGGTGAGGATCCGCGTCCTGGGTGTCTCGTAAGGACCATGTCCTGCTGCATAGGTGGCGCTTTCTCTGTCCTTATATGGTGTAGGGGGAGGAAGCGCACTGGGGCCCCCTCATCAGGTACTGGTCCCATTCTTGAGGCTCCACCCTGATGACCTCATCGCATCCCACCACCTAACCCATCGCCTTGGGGGTGAAGATTTCAACACTGGAATTTCAGATTCAGACCCCAGCACTGAGTGCGTGAGTGCACGTTTCTGTGTGTGTGTGCACAAGCATGAGTGCAAGCGCATGTCTGTGTCCATGTGTGTGTGTGCATGTGAATACCTGTGTGTGGGTGTGTGTGCAAGTGTGTGTGTGCGTGCATGTGAATACCTGTGTGTGGGGGTGTGTGCGCGCAAGTGTGTGTGCGTGCATGTGAATACCTGTGTGGGGGTGTATGTGTGCAAGTGTGTGTGCGCGTGCATGTGAATACCTGTGGGAGTGTGTGCACGTGTGCACATGCATGTGAATACCTGTGTGCGAGTGTGTGTCTGTGTGTGAGCTCAAATGCTTGTCTGTGTGCATGTGTCTGTGTGTGCAAGTGTGTGCCGGTGTCTGCATGGGTGTGCAGCAGTGTGTGTGCCTGTGTGTGAATGTACATGTACAAGTGTGTCTGTGTGCCTGTGTATGCATGTATGAGTGTGCCTCTGTGTGCATGTATGAGTGTGCATGTGCGTGTGTGTGTATGAGTGTGTGACTTGTGTGAGTGTATGAGTGTGAGTGTGCCTGTGTGAGCATGTATGAATGTGTGTGCTTGTCTGTCAGTGTGCATGTATTGGCGTGTGTGTGTTTTGTGTGTGTGTGCATGTATGAGTGTGCATGTGCCTGTGTGTGTGTGCATGTATGAGTGTATGTGCCTGTGTCTGTGTGTCTGTGTGTATGAGTGTGTGTGCCTGTGTGTGTGCATGTATGTGTGCCTGTGTATGTGTCTGTATGAGTGTGTGTGCCTGTATGTGTGCCTGTGTGTGTCTGTGTGCCTGTGTGTGTTCATGTATGTCTGTGTGTGCCTGTGTGTGTATGCATGTAGGAGTGTGTGTGTGCGTGTATGTTTGTGTGCATGAGTGTGCATGCCTCTGTGTGTGTGCATGTGAGTGTGCCTGTGTATGAGTGTGCATGTCTGTGTGTGTATAAGTGTGTGTATGAGTGTGCGTGCTTTTGTGCACGTGTATGTGTGGTGCCTGTATGAGTGTACATGTGCCTGTGTATGCATGTGTGTGTGAGTGTGCGTGTATGAGTGTGCCTGTGTATGAGTGCATGTCTGAGTGTGTGTGCATGTATTAGTGTGTGTGCCTGTGAGTGTGCCTGTGTGTGCATGCATGTATGAGTGTGTGTGCACATCTGTGTGAGTGTGCGTGTATGTGTCTGTGTGTATGAGTGTGCATGTATGTGTGTGCGTGTCTGTGAGTGTGCCTGTATGAGTGTGTGTGTGAGTGTGCGTGTGTGCCTGCTTGTTCCACATGGTCTCTGTGCCTTGGTTGGCCTCTCCTGGTGCCTCTTCCTCGTTTGTCTCCTTTCACCATCACGACCCGGTGCCCTCCACCCAGCCCAGTGCTGCCTGCCAGAGCCCCGGGAACCCTCCAAGTTCTGCAAAAGCCTTCCCTGGCCAGGTTGCAGCCAATGCCCACAGCCAGAGGGTGGGTGGGCAGGGCTGATGGTGGTTCCTCAGCCGCCGGGCAAGAGACCCCCAGCCGGAGGGTGGGTGGGCAGGGCAGATAGTGCTTCCTCAGCCGATGGGTGAGAGACCCCCAGGTGCCCAGGCCTCCTGGGAGGGTGTGGCTGGGGCCCTCTGGGCCTGGCGCCCAGGGAGCTGGCCGGTGGCCATCCACTCCTGAGTCCCTCAGACCTGTGTCTCCCCGGCACACGTGCTGTGTCCCAGGGAGAGCCGCTGCATCCTGGGGCTCTGGTGTCCCGGCCTTGACCTGGCTTGGTCTCAGCCCTGGGCCTGGAGCTTCCATCTCTCTGGTTCCAGTTCCTGCAGCGCTTTGCCCTCTGGCACTCCCCGAGAGATGCACTTTAAAAACAGGATCGATTTATTGTCAGTGATGAGGAGAGGGCGGCCTGAGCATGAGGGGGTGGGCGTCAGCTGCCGGAGAAGCTTCCGCCAGGCAGGAGGGGCGAGTGGGACCCCAGCTCTGACCTCTCCGCTTCTGTTCATGTTTGAAAATGAAATCGGTGGTTTGGGTGGTCGTCAGTTTCCTGTGGCCGACAGAAGAAAGCACCACAGCTGGGCCTTCAAACAACGAGAATTCACCCACTGAGTCCTGGGAGTTAGAGCTCTGCAGTTGAGGGGGCCGTAGGGCTACGCTCCCTCCAGGCTTCCCAGAGGGGCTCCTTCCTGCCTCTCCCAGCTCCTGCTAGACACAGGTGTCCCTTGGCTGTGGCCTCAGCGCTCCAGTCCCTGCCTCCGTCCCCATTCAGGTGACCTTCCCTGTGTCTGCGCCTCCTGTTCTGCCCCTTACAAGGACACTTGCTGCTGCGTTCAGATAATCCAGGATCGTGAACTCGATTACATATGCAGAAACCCTGTTCCCAAATAAGGACATACAGGTTCTGGGGTCGGGAGTGGACACGTCTTGCTGGGGGCCACGCTCAGCCCCTGCACGTAAGTGCTCCTGGATTCTCAGGCGTTCCCAAGGTGCAGGGTGTGAGTCTGCATTTGTAGACAGAGTCCAGAAAAATCAGGCCGAGGGGTGGCGTCCGTGAATCAGAAAAAGGTCTGAGGGTTGAGCATGGGTTCAGCATGCGCGCCACCACCAGCCTTGCAGGGGTAGACGTCTAGGGTGGGGCCGGCTGGCTTGTAGAAGGTGTGAGAAGCCGTTGTGGCAAATTCAACTCCTGGCCAGGAGTCAGCTCACTGTGGTCTCTGGGCCAAATCCTGCCGGAACCTGTTTTTGTAAATAAAGTTTTATTGGCTCGCAGCCATTCCCACACGTGTCATCTGTGGCTGCTTTCCAGCTAAGTATGGTAAAGGAGACTTAAAGCTCAATCAAGCCAAAAGGGTGACGTCGGGCTCTTTACAGGCAAGCTCCTGACCCCAGTCCTGACTGTATTATTGGGAATGTAACTTGTTGAACAAAGGAGGTGCTGGTTGGGGGCAATGGAAGGAACTGGTTGTCATCAGGTGCCGGAGCTGTCTGCCAGGGTGTGGCCAAGGTGCCACCACCACAGAGCAGAGCCACAGGGGAGGAAAGGTCCCTGCCTGACTTCTGGGTGATCAGCCCACCAAGGCTCCGAGGAAGCTGAGGCCCTCGAGGTGGAAGGTGGTGGATGGTTGGCCAGTGTGTGCCCCTTGCTGAGCACTGAGGGTGAGCCATGGGTCACCTGGTCCCTCTGTGCGTGGGCAGCCAGATTGCAGGGAAGCCGGTCTGGCCTTACAGCTGGTAATGCAGACAGATGTGTACCTGAATATGCAAGCATGTACTGAGTGCTTACTGCACACAGGGCCTCCACACCTTCCTGCAGATGGTCCTTACGGCATTGCTGCAGGTGGGGGTGCCACTGTCCCCAGGTCACAGATGAGGAAACTGAGGCCAAGATCCCAAGGCCATGCAGCTGGGAGGTCAGAGCAGGGATTCCCAGGGGCCTTGCCCCTTAGGGGAAGGGAGTGAAGGGGTGGTCTGTGTGGTACGTGATTATCCTCAGTGGAAGTTTCCACATGGGTGTGGCTCAGCTTTTTAGGGTCCCCCGAGGCAGAGGTGGCCCGGGCCCCTGCAGCGATCTCACAACACACTTCAACTGCAGAGGGTGGACACTGTGGGCTGTCCTCCGGCTCAAGCGGCCCTGGGGCCCCCATCCTGCGCGGAGCCACCCGTGTTCATGCTGTTCCCACACACCGTCATTTCTTGGGTGCTCTGGTGATGCATTTGGGGGACATTGCATTTGGGGGACGTTGCATTTGGGGGACATTGCTGTTACGGCGAATTCCGATTACGCCGCTGTGTTTGATTTCTCTCTTGGGGCCGGGCGTCCTGCTTCCTGCCTTGGAGTTTCCAGAGGGGGCCAGTAGATTGTCTGGAAAGCCTCAGCTGGGCAGGCAGAGTTCTGTAGGTGCGGGAATGAGGGGGCTTCTTTCTCAAATTGGGAATGCCTAGCTTTTTTCTAGCTGTAAACGTTTCAGACACTGCGGACAGATCCTCCAATGGGAAGTGAACGCCCTGTCGCCGCACCCACACCGCGCCTTGCTTTTGTGAATCAAGTTTCCCGGCATGCAGCTGCGCCCACGGGTCTACACATGGTCTGAGGCTGCTTTCACGCAGCAAGGGTGGCGGTGCTGAGCAGTGGCCGCAGAGCCTGTGTGGCCCTGAAAGCTGCATGCTTGCCCTCTGGCCCCTTGCAGAGGAAGCTTGCTGACCGCTGGCCCCTGTGGTCACACAGACACCCTGGCTCTGCGGGCTGTGGCCATGTGGCCCGGGGAGGTGGGCACGGCTGGGGAGGGAAGCTGAGCACCATGTCTGCTCTGGACTCCATTGCAAAAATGAGTGTCTGCGTCAAATTCATTTGGGATTTTGGTTCTCACGTGGCTTTGCAGGGCCTGTGTGAAGAGTGAGCACCTGCTCTTCAGAGCTTCAGATGACATGTCATTCTGCAATCCTCTTCGGGGACATTCTCCCCCATCCCCTCCTGCATGCTCACAGGGATTTGGGGTGTTTGTATGAGGTCCCAAAACCTACACCCTCGCCGAAGCCGGGTATCCTGGAGCCCAGCTGCCGGGGCCTAGGTGGGAGGAGGCCTGGTTGTCAAGCCTGGAGCCGTGCCGGGAGGGCTGGGAGTCTTCCTGCGCCATCCTCTCTGCTCTCTCAGGCAGACCTGCGGCCCCCGCCATTCACAGGAGTGTCCCCGGGCCAGGTGGTTCACCCAAGGCCACACAGGGACTGTGCTGTGCCAGGTTTGAGCTGCACCTGGTGGAGTGGATGGCACCAGCCGGTTGCTTGTGGTGACAGTGATGTTGGAAAATGGGAAGGTGGGGGTGGGGAAGGGGACCCGAGTTGCCCTGGAGGGTCCGGGAGGCAGAACGCAGGCAGGTCCCCAGCAGCCGAGGAAGAGACTAGGGCCTGCTGCGCTGGGCAGTGGCCGGGTGGATGGGGATGGGACCCAAGGCCCATTGACCTCCCCTACTCCCTGGGGCTGAAGCTCAGCCACACCCTGAGAACTAAAGGAACCAGGAGGGGCAGTGGGTCTCGAGGCAGCAGGGAGTGGGCACAGGTGTGGCTGGCAGGGCGGCAGGATAGGAGCGGGCTGGCAGAACCAGGGCAGGAGGCCACAGCCACCGGGCAGGCCCCACGCTGGGCCCCCAAGCCCCTGACCACAGATCCTGCAGCCCTCAGTGTGGCCCAGGGCACTCCAGGGCCTGGGACAGGGCAAATCCGCAGGTGAAGGTCCAGAACCGAGTCATGGGAGCCAGCGTCGGGGGCCGGGCACAGACATGAATATTCTGAGTTCATTTCTGCTCTTGCAGCCCGTGGGTCTTGCAAGGGGAGGGGATCGCCCCATTTTGTATGCCGGGAGTCGAAGCCTTGGCATGGCTGAGTGGCTGGCTTGAGGTCATGACCCCAGCCCGGGTCTCTGCACTGTCACGGCCTCCCCGGGGACACCAAGGGTGCGGGCAGGCGGTGTTGGCTGGCGTCCCTGATGGCCGCGCTCCTTGCAGACTGCCTGCTGATGCTGGTCTACAAGGACAAGTCGGAGCGTACCAAGGGCCTGTGGGAGCGCAGCAGCCTGACGCTAGAGGACATCTGCGGGCTGGAGCCCGGCCTGCCCTACGAGGGCCTGGCCCACACGCTGGCCATTGTCTGCCTATCCCAGGCCATCATGCTGGGCTTTGACAGCCACGAGGCCATGTGTGCGTGGGATGCCCGGATCCGCTATGCGCTCGGCGAGGGTGAGTGACAGGGGCCGGGGCCGGGCGGGGGCTCCCTGTTCAGGTGTGCCGGGGCCCCTCACCAACATGGGCTGCGGAGGTGGGAGCGGCTCCAGGGAACCGTGCAGGAAGATGGGACATTCATGGGTGCCTTAGGGTGGACTGAGCTCCAGCCTGGGGGTGCCCACGAGGGTTTGGGAGGGGGAGTCTGCTGGGCTATGGTGTCTTTAGAGCTCCCTAGCCTGACTGTTAGTTACAACTGGAGCCTTTAACCCAAGCTGGTGGCCTTTGGAGGGACGTGGCTTCCCAAAGCCCTGCCCTTTGCTTCCTACACTGGACAGTGGAGCCCAGAGCCTGGGTAGGAAGGAGAGCCCCAGGCTGGGCGGTCCCACCCCAGCTTCCCCCCAAAACAGGATGGGAGGGAGGGAGGGAGGGAATAGAGGGAGGGGAGAGGGAGGGGAAGGGAGTGCTCCCCTGCGGAACCGGCCCAGGAAGAGGTGGAATGTCAGTCCCAGCCCTGCAGGGGCTTCGAATGGGTGCCTGGGGGCCTCTGGGGGCTGAGCTGCCCTGGGGCTGTGAGCAGAGGTGGGTGGTGATGGGGCCCTGGGCACTCAGCGGCAGAGCAAGCATAATCCTGCATCTCCTAAGAAACCAAAATCAGTGCCAAAACCCCATAATGAGCAAAACAGTAGAATGCCCACTGAGTTGAGTCCTGGTCCTACCCTGGCACCCACCCAATAATCCCAGCAGCCCCAGCTGCCCTCGCTTTAAAAACTTGCTATTTTAGGCTGGGCGCGGTGGCTCATACCTGTAATTCCAGTACTTCGGGTGGCTGAGGTGGGTGGATCACCTGAGCCCAGGAGATAGAGACCAGACCACCCTGGGCAACGTGGCGAAACCTCGTCTCTACTAAAAATACAAAAATGATGGCCAGGTGCAGTGGCTCATGCCTGTAAACCTTGTGCTTTGGGAGGCCAAGGCGGGCAGATCACCTGAGGTCAGGAGTTCAAGACCAGCCTGGCCAACATAGTGAAACCCCGTCTCTACTAAAAATAGAAAAATTAGCCTGGTGTGGTGGTGGGCACATGTAATCCCAGCTACTCAGGAGGCTGAGACAAGAGAATCGCTTGAACATGGGAGGCAGAGGTTGCAATGAGCTGAGATCGCGTCATTGCACTCCAGCCTGGGCAACAGAGTAAGACTCCATCTCAAAAAAAAAAAAAAGAGCTGGGAGGTGGAAGTTGCGGTGACCTGAGGTTGTGCCACTGCCCTCCAGCCTGGGCGACAGAGTGAGACCCTGTCTCAAAAAAACAAACACAAAAAAACTTGCTATTTTGATCAGCATGGACTCTGCATAACTTTACTTTTTAGAATACTGATTAAAATATCCTGGCCCTTGATGGCTGAGTTCTTTGGCCTTGGAGGTGAGTGTCCCGCTCCCCCAGTCTTGGCCCCAAGGCAGCAGCCCCTCCTGCTCCATTGAGTGGGGAAAGAGAAGCTGGGAGCTTAGTGGGCGGAGGTGCGGTTGGCTCTGCAGGAGGGCGCAGGGGAAGGAGACATTAGGAGGGAAGAACTGCATCTTTCCAGAAAGTTCTCCCATTGGGGGTTCCCTCCAGCCTGGCTCAGCGGCATGGGTCTGCTTCCTTCATCCGCTGGCGCAGGGCCATGGCACAGAGGCTGCTGGGCACCGCCCAGGCAGTTTCATCTTGATAGAACGTGGCCTGACAAGGATGCGCCTGAGGCCACAGCTTGGAGCAGGTGGAGGAGGCAGAGAAGGGGGAGGTGGGATGGGAACAGGGGTCCCTTTGGCTCTGGGGGTTGGAGATGGAGCAGGTGGGGCCCCTGGTGGGGAGGCTGCTGTCTGCCTGGCGTGCTGACCTGGGAAGACAGGGGAGGCGGGGACAGCGTTCAGGACCACTGTCGTCTCTGAGGCTTTCAGGGGCAGGGGCCTGGGCAGAGCCAGTGGACAGGACCATGGGGGTGCTCAGGGTTCGGGTGAATGGCCACCTGGATGGAGAGAGGGCCGGTGGTGCCCTGAGGTTCCCGTGGCCAGGCTGGGGCCTCGATGCAGACTCCAGACTCTCCACACCCGAACTGGAGGCTGGGGGTTCCCTGAGCCTCAGTTTCCCCTTCTGTGATGGAGCCACACAGCTGTGGAGAGAGAGCCTTCCTGGAGAGGAGGTGCTGGGGGTGGGAGCCCAGCCAGGGCACTCAGCTGCCCTGTCCTCCCTAGCACCTCCGTGGTGGAGGGGAGGGAGGTGGAGGTCCGAGGTCAGGCCCCTCTGAGACTTCCTTGCCCCTGAACAAAGATAGTTCCTGGGAGGATGGCAAGGAGAGAAGTGCAGCCACCAGTCCCCCTCGTGGCTGTGAGGAGTGCCATTTGCTCATCCTGCCGTCGCTGCCTCCCCGGCTGACACCTGGGTGGCTGCCCCCACCTGCCCCAGCCTGGCCCCTGCCCCTGCTGCCTCCTGAGATGCCTTCTCGCCCCACCTGTCCACAGTGGCCCCTGTTGCCTCCTCTCATGATGCCCTCTCGCCCCACCTGCCCATGATGCCCTCTCGCCCCACCTGACCATGATGCCCTCTCACCCCACCTGCCCGTGATGCCCTCTCACCTCACCCGCCCGTGATGCCCTCTCACCCCGCCTGCCCATGATGCCCTCTCGCCCCGCCTGACCGTGATGCCCTCTCACCCCACCCGCCCATGATGTCCTCTCACCCTGCCCACCCATGATGCCGTCTCGCCCCGCCTGCCCGCAGTGCATAGGTTCCATGTGACAGTGGCTCCAGGCACCAAGTTGGAGAGTGGCCCGGCTACCCTGCACCTCTGCAATGATGTCCTCGTCTTGGCCAGGGACATCCCCCCGGCTGTCACGGGGCAGTGGAAGCTGTCCGACCTCCAGCGCTACGGGGCCGTGCCAAGCGGATTCATCTTTGAAGGCGGGACCAGGTGTGGGTACTGTAAGTACGGATGTGTGGGGTCACTGGGCAGCAGCAGCACCCCCCACTTCCCCTGAGAACTGCTGGCTTCGGGCCGGCCGACCCCACTTGCAGGCTGGCCTGCTGGCATTTCCAGAATGCGCCGGCAGGTGGACGGAGTCTCCCCACGCTCGATGTCCGAGGTCCTCTGCCTGCAGGAACCTCAGGGTGGAGTGTCGAGGCTGGGCCTTGGCTACCTCTGCTCTTCCTCACTGGAGGGAGAGAGTTCAGGGATGTGAGGCGGGGCCTGAGGCCACATAGCCTCAGAGCCGCTCATATCCAGATTTCATGGAAAGGAAAAAACAAAGAACAAACGCATTTAGCAGTGGGGAGTGTGAGCTCTTGCATAAGCACCGCAGAAACACATTCCTGGACCAAGAATTCCTGGTGGACATGCCAGCCACCCCACCTGTGGGCCGCCCAGAGCGGCCCTAATGTCCCCAGTGAGGTGGCCAGGCCGTGGGTGGGGATGGCCTGAGTCCTCTGGGCCTGTGAAGGCCTGAGAGCTGTCCTCAGCCAGGGGAGTGAGAGAAATGGGAGCAGGAAGGCACCCGGCCCTCCCCAGAGAGTCTGAGGTGCCCACCGGGGCTGCTGCAGGAGCAGGTTGTTCCAGCAACCCCCTCCACTTTCTTCCATGTTGGGTGCAGATGCGCCAGGTTGCCCTGTGGACCTGCAGTCCCCGCGGAGGGTGTGACGCCTCCTCTCTTCTCTCTGGAGGGGCAGCTGCTCATTGGCCGGGCTGAAGGCGGGCAGAGGGACCTCTTGTGGGCCTGGTTTGGGGCTGAGAGGACTGAGGGACTGCACTTGGCTCACACTGGTGGGGGCTCTGGTGGAGCCTGGATGTGTCTGGGTGGAGGAAACGCAGGCAAGGACACGGGCCTCACTGGCCGCCTGGGACCTCATCCTGCAAAGGCCAGCTGGGGCACGGGCGCAAGCCCGTCTGGGTGCCACGTTCTGCCACCTTCTGCGCTGGGCGCTGGGAGCAAACCCAGTGGGCCTTGTGGCAGGAGCCAGCCCTGCTGGGGCCTTTGAGGAGACGACATCTAACCCTTGAAAGGGGAACAGGGCAGTGAGGCTTAGGCTCCACGGACTGGGGGCATACACAGCCAGCTGCAGGAGGCACGTGGGGCAGAGCTGGCCCGGAGTCTCGGCCCTTGGGGCTGGCAGGGGACATAGCCAGAGTCCAAAGGGCCTTGGCCCCTCTGGGATTGGAGAGCCAGTATGGATGGGCAGGGCCGCTGCCTACGCCAGCTGTGAGCTGGTGCAGCGGGGTGGGGTGGGGGGTGGTTCCCGGGAGAGCTAGGACACCTGTCGGGGTCCCATCTGCCCCCAGGCCCTCCCTGCGGCAGGCCAGAGGTTCAGTACTGGGGCTTCGGGAGCCACTGGGGAGTGGGTTGGCGGTGGCTGGGCACAGTGGGTGGGCCCAGCATCCCTGTCCTTTGTCGTGTGGGAAGCCAGAGCTGCAGGCTGTAGTTGTCCTGGCACGGGCAGCCTGTCCTGTCTGTTGTGTGCTAGGTTTGGGGGTGCCTGGAGGAGGGGGACCCATACCTTCCTTTCTGTCTGTGGAATTCCTTGGCACGGGCAGGCAGCCGGCCGGGGTGGCGCCGCGTGCTCACCCTCTAAGCCGGGGCACAGCAGGAGGACCCGTTTCCTTGGAGACCTGCTTATTTTGTCTGGGCCATAATGGAATGGGGACACTGGATGTTTTTCCTCTGAGGCCGTGGAGGTTCACATCCCTGCCGAGGTGTGGGTGGCCCCTTTTCCGCTGGTAAACAATCCCACACCTGGGGCTGTGCTTCTCCCCAGGGCGAGGCTACTGTGCCATTTTCCTGGGCTGCTCAAAAGCCGGGGGCACTCTTGTGGGGCCGTCTGTGTCGCTGCTGCCTCTCCGGGGCAAGCTGTTAGAGCAGCCCCACCTGCAAACCTCCAAACCAGGCTGGCCCCACAGAACCTGCAAATGGGGGCTGGCCCCACAGAACCCACAAGCCCGCAAACTGGGCTGGCCCCACAGAACCTGCAAACCTGCAAACCGGGCTGGCCCCACAGAACCCACAAGCCTGCAAACTGGGCTGGCCCCACAGAACCTGCAAACAGGGGCTGGCCCCACAGAACCCGCCTTTGCAGCTCAGTGCTGAATGTTCTCGTCCCCGGTGGTACCCTGGCCTGAGAGAGGAAGGGCTCTGGGAATTCGGTCACCGATGGCTGCACACCCCGTAGGGCAGGTGGGTTCTGGAGGCCAGGCTGGAAGGCTTGGCCGAGCCACCCATCCCTGTCCCCAGCAGGCCCTGCTGGGCTGTATCCTCCTGGAGACAGGCGTGGCCACCACCCTGGGTGGTTTAGGCTGGGTCTTAGACTCCGCCGCGCGATGGTGTTCTCAACGCAGCACTGAGTGCAGGCCGTGTGGCTGGAGGGACGGGGTGTCTGCGGCACGTGTGGGCAGCCTGGGGCCTCTGGCGGGAGGGAGCCGGCAACTCGGGTGGTCCAGGGGCAGCGGCATCAGCTTCCTGGGGCTTCTGTAGCAGATGACCCCCAAGAGAGGGCCAAGTGTCCAGAACGGGTTCCTTCTGCAGCCTGGAGGCCAGAAGTCCCAAATCAAGGGGTCCTCAGGGTTCGCTTTTTCCAAAAGCTCTTGGGGAGGACCCATGGGAAGGTCCTTCCTGCCCCTTCCAGCCGCTAGTGGCCCTGGCGGCCTCGGCTCGTGGCTGTGCCACTCCAGTCCCTGCGCCTGCTGGCTCCTGCGTGGGCCTCCTCTTCAGTCTTGCAGTCTGTGGACTTAGGGCCCACCTGGATGACCCAGGGTGACCCCATCCCGAGACCATCAATTCCATCTGCAGAGGCTCCTGTTCACAGGCCCTGGTATGTGAACACATTTTGTGGGCCACCATTTGGCCGACAACCGGGGCCACTGGGACGGAGAAATATCCAGAATCTGAATCCCAATAAGTCTGTGGGTGTCGTCACATTCAGTCTGGAGGTCACAGCTGGGCTGGAGTCGTGGGAAGGCCCTGGAAGTTCTTGGGTGTAGGAAATTCACATTCCCTCCTTCCCCAGGGACAGGTCCTAGCCTGGCCCCCGATCCCCAGAATCGCCTCACTTGGCCCCACCATAGCCAGCTCTGCAGAGAGCAGAAAGGGTGACCCTGGCCCAAGGCGATGGCTGCGCCTCACTCATCCTGAGACGCTGGGCGTGGGTGTGCATCACGGGGGCCCTGGTGGGGTCGGGTGGAGACAGGCCTGGCTGGTCTTGGTGCCTGGGGAGCGGAGGTCTGTGGACAGCTGCCTGTTCAGAATGGGACAGGAGGTGGCTTGGTGACAGCAATCCCCGGGTCCCCAGTGTGGCCCAATTCCCCATCTCTGTTGGTCACGGGCCTGTAGTGTGGACTCCTGGAGCTTGGCTCGAGCGCACTTGGCACATGGCAGGCGATGGTCTGTGGACAGCTCAGGGCTGCGGGCTCCAGCCTCACACACGGGCAAGTGACTGGGCCCCGCCTTCGGGGACGGACTGTGCGTGGTGGAGAGTGATGCAGAGAGGGCCACTCGCCCTGGGACAGGCTCAGCTTGCAGCACAGACAGTGGTGGGCCCCAGAGAGGGTGAGCCCACCCAGAGCCTAGGAAGGGAGGGCTTTGGAGGCGCAGGGGGACGTTTGAGCTGGGCCTTGAGGGTGAATGGAAGCTTTTGGAGGTGCCCCCTTTTTCCCCCCTTACCTGCTCTCTCCAGCTGGGTCCAGTCCAAGCACCATATCTGCCTCTTCGCCCAGCCTCTGGGGGCCACCGGGAGCATTTGAAACTCATTTTGACTTTTAAAAATGATTAAGAATGTGGCCAGTCACAGTGGCTCATGCCTGTAATCCCAGCACTTTGGGAGGCGGAGGTGGGAGGATCACCTGAGGTCAGGAGTTCGAGACCAACCTGGTCAACATGGTGAAACCCTATCTCTACTAAAAATACAAAAATTAGGCAGGTGTGGTGGCAGGTGCCTGTAATCCCAGCTACTCCAGAGGCTGAGGTGGGAAAATCACTTGAACCTGGGAGTTGGAGGTTGCAGTGAGCTGAGATCCCGCCATTGCAGTCCAACCAAGGCAACAGAGCCAGGCTCTGTCTCAAAAAAAAAGAGTAAAGAATGAAAACCTGAACTAGGGAGGCTCTTGCTACATGAACGCGGCATCTGCCCAGCTCTGGAGAGCCCCCTGCCGGCCACCTTTGGCCACTGCAGCCTGCGGGTGCAGCCTGGACAGAGCTGGCTGGAACCCTGGCCTCTGTCAGGCAGCAGGGAGCGCCTTCAGCGGTTTCTCATTGCCGGGCGCTGGGCCTAGGGATCAGATGGTTCGGCCTCAGAGGCTGCGTGAGACTGAATGAGGCATTTTCAGTCCTCAGAGGGTGCGAGGGGAGCCAGGAGGGGCACAGACCCCAGGCTGGGGCACTGCGGGGAAGCTCTCTGGAGGGGTGAGCCTCAGCGGACTTCTGCAGGGTGAATAGGAGTTAGCTCAGCTGTCAGAGGGTAAGGGGTGGAGGGGGGTGAAAAGGGCACTTCAGACATCTTTGAGCATGAATGGGTGTCCCGAAGGGCTGTGTAGGAGCCCTGTTAGGTGGGGATAGGAGGCGTGAGGGTAGAGGAGGAGGAGGAGACAGGGCTGGGTTGTAGAGAGCTGGCTAATTGGACCAGTGTTTGCACCATTGTCTCGGAGCAGCAGGGAGCCATTGAAGGTGCTTGAGCAGGGGGAGTGTTTTATATGCTAATGTTGACCCCGGGGTGCAGATGAGCTTGGAGGAAGAGGCTGGCAGGGGCCAGAGAAGGTTCTGGTTGAGGTCCAGAAGATGGAGGGTGAGGCTGCCCCAGGCAGCAGCTGACTGGTTGGGGGATGGGAACCCTGTGGATTGCAGGAATGTTAACAAGGTGGTGATGGAAAAGGGAAGGAGGGCCGGCCCGGGAAGGGGGGCCTTCTAGAGTGGTGCCCCTGGACTGGGGCTGCTTCAGGAGGGCAGAGGAGGGGTGGGAGCCAACACCCACTGCCAGGCTCCAGGCCTTCCTCCGCCCGAGACCCACCAGGTGGGGCCACTCCCAAGTGTACAAGAAGCTGCCACCTTGGGGGATGGAGAGGGCTGAGGGTCATGTTATCAAGACTTCTCAGTCCTGCCCACGCCTATCTGGCATGAGCCATGCAGGACACCCTGGTCACCCCGATGTTTGTTCTCTGAGGAGCTGGGATTATGAGCACTTAAGATTCTGACATCAAGGGGCAGCCACGAGGGCACTCAAGATTATTCAAACGGAAACCGTCCTAGATCTAATTGGCTCATTGAATGTCTGCGTGGAAGCCACGAGGGCACTCAAGAATATTCAGATGGAAACCATCTTAGATCTAATTGGCTCATTAAATGTCTGCGTGGAGGAGCATTTTCTTTCTCAAGCCGGTGAGTCCTGGAGTTAGTGCAACAGCTTTTTCACTGGAGACGTGTTTCTCAGGAAGCAGGTGCGTCTGTAACGTGGGTGAGGTTTGCCCGCCGCTCAGCAACCCCAGCCTCTGTCCAGAGTTGGCGCCGCCCTGAGCCCCGCAGGTCCTGGCCTTCTGCTTGTGTTGTGCTGACTCTGTCCTGCTTCTCTGCGTCTCCCATGCTCTTTCCTCTTACCCTCATGCCTCCTATCCCCCCCAACAGGGCTCCTACACAGCACTTTGGGACACCCGTTTGTGCTCAAAGATGTCTGACGTGCCCTTTTCACCCCACTCCACCCCTTACCCTCTAACAGCTGAGCTAACTCCTATTTACCCTGCCACACCTAGCGGCTGGTGGCTGTTCCCTGGCTGGCAATTCTGCGGGCCAGGGATCTGGACGGGGCTCAGTGAGGACAGCTCATCTCTGCCCCATGAGGTGCTGCGTGGGGTCCCTCGGGCAGTGGCATTTGGCTATGGTGGGGCCCAAAGGCCCAGGAAAGCACTGTGCCGGCTGTTGGCTGGGTTGCCTCAGTTTCCCTCCAGGAACCTCACCCTCCGATAGGACACCTTGGGCTTCTCAATAGGTTCCAAGAGGGCAGAAGCAGAAGCTGCCAGGCCTCTGATGGTCTTGGGGCAGGGCTGGGAGAGCATCCCTCGTGCCACTTTATGCCAGAGCCATCACTGGCTGGCTTTGATTCCGGGGAGGGAGTGGACCAGCCTCTGGAGAAGGAGCAGCCTCCGAGGGCAGGGATAGGGGAAACAGAGTGGCCGGCTTTGCTGCAGTCACACCTGTGTGATACCGCAAAATGGGGCAGGCCCTGTTCTCCCCCCTTTCCCCAAACACACAGGCAAACAGGAAACATGCGCACCCTGTCTTGGGGAAGGGGCAGGGGGGGCGTTCAGCAGCCTCTCACCTATGTCTTTCCACCCAAGGCTGAGCACTGGGGGTCTCCTGGTTATGGGCGCTTGGGTGGACACTGAGACCACAGACGGCTTGGGCTCCCTGCTGGCAAGGTGCTCAGCCTGGCGGCCGGGACAGCAGCAGGTGGGGCTCTGCCCCAGAGGAGGCGTCCGTGAGCGCACCACAGAGGGGCTGTCGGGGTCAGGGGACTGAAGGGGGGCCAGAGGCCAAGAAAAGCATCATGAAAGGTGTCGTTATGTGGCCTGAGTCTGGAAAGGTCCGGGGTGTTCTAGGTGGCCAGGGGTGTGGAGTGTGGGGACGGCAGCCTCCTGAGTGGAGATGGCAGGCAGACCTGGTGTGCAGAGGGAGCTTTGCGCATTCCCAAGACTGTGGGGGCTGGGTGGGAGCGGGGAGGCTGCGGGCAGGGGTGGAGCATGAACCCAGGGAGGCCCAGCGAGAGCCTAGTTGTGCGGTGTCCTGGGAGGCCACGGCCCAAGACCTTGGCAGACCAGCATTGGAGATGGGCATCTTCCTCCAGGGCCACTGATGTCAGCTCTGCTGGCATGGATGATGGGGGTGGCTGGCAAGGGTGTCGCGTGGGCACGTGGGAGCCCGAGGCTGGCGGTGGGCTGTGCTCCAGGCCTTGCCCGGTTGACCGTGTCTTCGGGGTGAGTGACGCTCTGCAGACGCCCCATGGAATGCGGGGCCGGCTCCACTCCTTCCGTAATGTGGTTTTTTATAGTCGGGGGACTCATTGTCCTGCGGCCACTGCCAGCTGTCTGTAAGCTCAGGATTAGAGAGCCTGGCCTTTCGTGAGAGCTGGGGCTGGGCCGGCTGAGCCCTTCACAGGGAGGGGTGGACCACAGGGACAGGGAGCGACTGCCTGACAATGAGTGAGCCAGCCAGCAGACAGCATGACGGCCTTCTCCTTGCCTGCCCCCAGGGCCTGGTGCGGGCTCTCTTCTGCCCACCCTACCCAGCTTGGGGGCCCCACCCCATCACGGCCCTCATGAGCCTCTCGGGGCATCCTCCTGGATGGCATCGCAGCAGGCATTGGCCTCCCCTCCATGCCCCACCTCCACTTCTGATCAGGAGCACCCCTCACCCACAGCAGGACTGGAAGCTCTGTCGGGCCAGGAGGTGCTCAGGGGGCCAGGGGACTTGGACTTGAGTCCACCTCGTGGCTGTGTGATGGTGGACACGTGGCGTGCCCTCTCTGGGCCTCAGTGTCCTTTTTGCTAAAGTAGGAATGGTGCTGTCCCGTGACCCGGTTTGGGGACACTATGTGGAAGGAAGCATCCACAGCACAAGGTGCCGCTCGCCCTCGTGTGCCCGGGGTGGCTGCCAAGGGGCCGGCAGCGTCGCCACATGTCGGGGCTGGCCCGAGTTCCGTGTCCCTGGAATCTACAGCCTGTGTTCCGTGAAGGCAGAGCGTGACTGGGCAGCAGGCAGCGGGGGTTCTAATGCCGAGATTTCCCTTCCCCCCGACTCCTGCCCGCCCCGGCGCCTTCCCTCCTGTGTACCTTTCTTTGGGCAATGGGCAGAGGCCCCGGAGCAGGCGGGATTCCTGTGAGGTGACGCCAGCCGGAGTGTCCAGCCGGGTGCAGCCAGCCCAGTGGCCCATTCACGCGGCCGCCAGGGCTTCATTCACCCCTGGCCGGGAGGGCAGCGCCCCCGTGACTCGCAACTGGGGCTTCTCCACGGGTGGCGGCCGCATCGCTCTGCCAGTGACGCCGGGCTGGTCCCCGGGGGCCCTCCTGCTGCTGTGGGGGTGCAGGGGTGGATGTTGGCTCCAGGATGCTGCACATGGCCTCAGGGCGGCACCCACACACTGGCAGCTCCAGCTTCCCCTGAAAGATGACCGAGGAGGTGGGGAGGACGCGGTGCTGGCCAGCAGTGATGGCTGCGGCATGTGTGGGCAGGTGCCGTGCCACACCTTTTACAAACATCTGAACGCAGCCCTCACGACAGCCCGGGGGAAGGAAGTGCGGTCACATGGCAGCCGTCCTGGGATGTGACCCCAGCTCCAGGTGGCACAGCTCCCTTCTCCTGCGGCCTTGGAGCCCTGAGAGGACCCTACTTGATGTCTCTGGGGTCTCCTGGCTGCTTCATTTGCCCTCAAGACGGCTGTGGGGGCAGGGTTGCTGGGACCTTGGGGCAGAGGAGGGACTGATCAAGCGCCTGCTGGGTGGCAGAGCAGCCACATCCCCCCATCCCCCCAAGCCAGCCCAGAAGGCAGGTATGTGGGCGGGGGCACCCAACTGTCCAGGGCAGGGCACCCCCTCCCTCCTCCTCCCCATGCCCTGTCGGCTGCAGGACCTAGGATGGGCGGGGCAGCACTCACCCCAACGCCCAAGTTTGAAGGGTGCGGCGGGGTCCCTGGGGAGTCCAGAGGCTCTGGGGACCCAGCTTCACAGAGCCAGGCAGGGTGTCGGCTCTGGGCGCCTGGATTTGCGGGGCCAGGTGGAGTGTCGGCTCTGGGCACCCAGCTTCGTGGGGCCAGGCGGGGTGTCGGCTCTGGGCATCTGACTTTGTGGGGCCAGGCGGGGTGTCGTTGTCAGCTCTTGGTGGAGTTTGCTCCGGTTTCCTGCGTTCCTCCTCTTCAGGGTCCCCAGCCTGCGCTCGGGCCAGGCTGACCTGTCTCTGTCCTTCCTCTGCATGGGCTGGCGTCTTCTTCCTGTCCTCGGCCGAGGGGGAGCAGATCAGCTTCCTGTTCGACTGCATCGTCCGAGGCATCTCCCCCACCAAGGGCCCCTTTGGGCTGTGGCCAGTTCTACCAGGTGCGTGTGGGAGCCTGGCCGGCCGGGGAGGGTGCGCTCGGCGGGCTGTGCGACGTCCTGGGGCGGGGAGCGACAGTGATTTGTCAGCCCAGTTAGATGGCCACCCTCCCCAACCCCAGCTAAGGAACCAGAGCCTTTCCAGGCTAGGACCGCAGCCTGGGCTTCCGCAAGCCCTGCTGAGGGATTCAGAGCAGCGGGGGCTGGGCTCGTACCTGCAGGTGCTCTCCCTCGGGGGTCCGAGCTGTTGGAATGCTTGGGCCTAGAGCTTTCTGACTGGGACAGTCAGCCACAGCTGCCACTGTGCAGTAAGAGACCCTCTGACCCACCACCACCATCTTCCACGCCCAGGAGCAGGGAAGGCCTTGCCCGAGCTCGGTGGCCCGGGGGCAGCTGGTCTGACTCTGCAGCTGGGGTCCGGACTGGCTCTGCCTGAGCCCAGTGTTTAGGCCCAAGGCCACCTCGGGAGGTCCCCTGGCTGAGGGGGTCTCAGGACACGTTGGGCTGAGGGGGTCTCGTCTTGTCTCACCCACACTTCCTTGGCTGTGGCTGCGGCACTCTCTGCAGGAGTCCTTGGCCAGGGATGTTGCTGGACCCCAGAGGGGCTCTGGTGCCTGGGCACGGTGGGGCTCCCCAGGTCGGGGCAGGTGCGGGGCCAGGTGCCTCCATGGGCTCTCTCAAATGCTCCTCTAGCTCCACGAGGGCAGCACTTGACCCAATGTCCAAGTGAGGCCAAGGCCTAGGCCACGTGGCGGATGAGCAGCAAGCTCACATGTGGCGCCTCCTGGCACTGGCACACCCGCCCTGGCGTGGCAGGGAAGGGTGACTGGGAGGGCAGAGGCGAGCAGCATGTGGGGCGGGACCTGGGCCTCCCTTCTCCTGGCCACAGCCCCCAAAGCCCCCTGCCCACACCAGCAGAGTCCCGTTGGGGGCAGCCCTGGGAGTGGGGAGGTGGCACCTATGGCCAGCACCCTCCCCGCTGCCCTGCTATGCTGGATGGTGCAGCTGCACCCCTGCAGGTGTCTTCCTGCCTAGTGGATGCACCCCTGCAGGTGTCTTCCTGCCTAGCGGCTGCAGGCAGGAGTAAATGGTGTGGTCAGCGTGGATGACGTGGTCCGTGTGTTTGGCTGTGCAAGGCGAGGGTGTGCAGAGTGCAGGGCGGGGACAGGGCCGGGCAGGGGCAGCAGGAGGCTGAGCAGGGCTCCCTGCTCTCTCCTGCTCCCCTCAGGCAGTTCCCGGGGAGCAGAGGGAAGCAGTACTGGGCAGAGGATGCCAGGGAGGGTTTGCCTGGGACAGCCACTAGATGGGACAGGCTCCACCGCAGGCAGCACGCGGGCCGGCCCCAGGCAGGGCCATTGCTGATGGCTGGAGGGGGTGGGGCTGACCAGAAGTCCCAGACCCCACTCCACAGGACATCTTTGTCAGAGTCAGCTGGGAGCTCTCAGAAAGCTCTGTTGTCAGGGCCTCGGCCTGCAGCTGTGCCCCCCCCCCCGCCCCCCGCCAGCTGTGCCTCTGCAGGTGTGTGGGGGCCTCAGGCCACCCGGAGGTGCTGGTTGAGCTGGGACACTATGCTGGGCAGCACCCTGCCAGAGAAGCCATGGGCCCAGCGCCCGCAGGCTGGACTTACTGGAGGGTCTGGGCTGATGGGTTCGTCTGCCTGTGCTGGCAGCACACTGGAGCCCCGTGATCACAGGACTCCCACAATAGAGCCCTGCGGGCGGCATCCTCAAGCTCTGGGCTTTCTGCCGTCCTCCTGTGCTGAGCCCGCTGTGACCCACTGGAGGGGCCAAGAGATGCAGGAAGTCCAGCCCCTTGGTCTTCCGCATGTGGACACCGAGGCCCAGAGGCAGCCAGACCCACCAGGAGCAGGAGGGAAGGGCTCAGAGGTCCGGGGTCCACCACGCTCCGAGCATGGTGTGCATGTTCCCTTCTTGGCCCGGCCTCCACGGGGGTGCACCGTTGCTGCACCCCATTTTGCAGACGAGGGTGAGAGGCTCAGGAGGCGTGTGGTGGAGCTGGGAGTCGATCCGTGTCTTGCTGGCCCACCACTTACTGGACGGGAAATGGTGGGAGGTTGTGTCCTGCATCCTGACTGCACACAGGCCCCAGCTGGGCACCTGTGTGGGCTGAAGGTGTCAGCAGAGGACAGTGTCCTATCAGGGACAGGGCCTCTTCAGCCTAGATATGAACCTGGACAGGGACACCATTGCTTTCTGTTTGTTTCTCCGGAGCGCTGACTATGGGGTCGGGACGTCCGGCTCCAGCCTTCGCCAGGCTGGGTTCTGTCTGCTGAGGCTCTGATCTAGGTGTCCCAGGCTGGGGACTGTACCTTCTGGTCCTCTGTGTGCTACAGAATTTGGTGTAAACTTTTCATGCTGCCACTGCTCCTGGACTTTGGGGAGAGCAGGTCCTTGGACCTGTTTCGGCTCAGTCCTGCAGGTGCCCCCAAGGTGGGTGTCAGGAGGTGTGTTCTGGAGGCCCAGAGGAGGCCACTTGGAGCAGGACGGGGTTGGTTTACTCTTGTGGGTGTGGCTGTGGCTTCCCTGCCAGTGAAACTCTTTGGGATGGCTGTGGCCGTGGGTGCTGTGGATGTAGAAGGGGCAGGGTCTTGAGCCCTGCTGTTTGGAGCAAGGTAGCCACTTGGCCCAGTGTTCACATCACTTAGTGCCTGGGACATCCCAGCATGGGCGGGGGCTTGGGGACCAAGGCAGTGATGCTGAGGCTCGCGGCAGCGGTGCTGAGGGGTCAGTGAGAGGTCCCACTCTGCCTGGGCAGGAAGGGGAGGTTTCCTGCCACTCAGTCCCAGAGGACACATGGACGATGAATAGAGAGGGCGAGGCTGGTGCTCCCTGGATGCAGCCCTGAGGGGAGGGGCTAGGTGGGGCCGAGGGTCCACAGACCACCATGTTCCGAGCCTTGGGCACAGTATGAGTCTCCATCCGAGACCCCAGGGAACGGTGGGGCCACTGCAAGGTGGGCGGGCATTTCCCCAGGCGGAGGGGAGCCTGTGAGAAATGGGCACCGTGAATGAGGGGCAGGCAGCCCCTCTTGCAGTGAGGCCGGCCCTGGGGATGGGGGAGGGGCTGGTCATTTTTTGGAACAGAAAATTGAAAAACTCAGTGGTGAGGAAGATGAGGAAGAGGGGTCTGGCCAGCGTGGGGTCCTGGTGAGTGGGCAGGTGGCAGGGCCATCCACGGGCACAGGGACCCAGCTGGGCAGATGGTGGCCTGGATAGGGGTGGTGTGGGTGTCTGCGTTTGAGGCCCAGCCTCTGGGATGAGGCATCGGGAGGAGTGGGGACTCCCAGGGGACTGCCACTCCACAGAGGGGGATAACCACTGAGTCAGGCTGGGCCTGGTGCCTGTGGGCGAGGGTGGGCGGTGGTGGCCACCTCCTCCACCGAGTCTTCTCTCTGCTGCAGACCCAAGTCCCCCGGGACCCTCGACTGTGGAGGAGCGTGTGGCCCAGGAAGCCCTGGAAACCCTACAGCTGGAGAAGCGGCTGAGCCTCCTCTTACATGCGGGCAGGCCCGGCAGTGGAGGTAGGGCCAGGGGCTGACCTGGGCTGTGGGACCTCGGCTAAGCCTCCAGCGGGAGAGCTCAGGAGGCATCCATGCATGTGTGGGGGCTGCAGGCTCCCTCTGCTCATTCATTCTTCCCCCAACTCCCCCCCCCCCACCCCGCCCCGCCCGCTACTCATTCATCCTTCCCCCACCACCCCGCTCATTCCTTCCTTCTCCTTCTGCTCATTCATTCCTTCCTTCCTCTTCATTCATTCCTTCATTTCCCCCCACTCATTCATTCCTTCCTTCTCCCCCCTGCTCATTCATTCATTCCTTCTCCCCCTACTCATTCATTTCTTCATTTCCCTCCTGCTCATTCATTCCTTCCTTCCTCCTGTTCATTCATTCCCTCACCCCCTGCTCATTCATTCCTTCCTTCCCCCCTCATTCATTCCTTCTCCCCCCCGCTCATTCATTCCTTCTCCTTCTTCTCCCCCTGCTCGTTCTTCATTTCCCTCCTGCTCATTCATTCCTCCCTTCCCCCCACTCCTTCCTTCCCCCGCTGCTCATTCATTCCTTCCTCCCCCGCCTGCTCATTCATTCCTTCCTCCACCCCCCCCGCTCATTCCTTCCTCTGCCCCCCCACTCATTCATTCCTGCCTTCCTCCCATTCATTCCTTCCTTCTTCTTCCTGCTCATTCATCCTTCCTTCTCCCCCTGCTCATTCATTCCTTCCTTCCCCCCCATTCCTTCCTTCCTTTTCCCCTGGCTCATTCCTTCCTTCCCCCCACTCCTGCTCATTAATTCCTTCCCTCTCCCCCTGCTCGTTCATTTCTCCCTTCCCCCCATTCCTTCCTTCCTTCCCCACCCCCCTGCTCATTCATTCCTTCCTCCCGCCCATTCATTCCTCCATTTCCCCCCTCATTCCTTCCTTCTCTCCCCTGCTCATTCATTCCTTCCTTCTTCCCCTGCTCCTTCATTTCCCTCCTGCTTATTCCTTCCTTCCTTCTCTGTCTGTTCATTCATTTCTTCCTTCTCCCACCCATTCATTCATTCCTTCCTTCACTTACGGTTCCTAAACTCTGGTCTGAGGTGCTGATGGGAAGGGTGGTTCTGCCCTGAGAGCCTTTGAATCCTTTCCTCCCTACCAGCTTGTGGCCGGGGGAGACCAAGGCCCTGCGTGTTGGTTTTACCTTCTGTGCCCAGATAAAAGGCTCTAAGGCAGGTGAGCTGGCTGCCTGGCTGCCCAGGAGCAGAGGCACCTCCTCAGCTGCCAGTGGCTCTGGCTCTGTTGCCATTGTGGGGAGAGGAGGTGGTGGAAGGGGCTGGCAGAGCAGGAGGGGCCGCTGTGCTCCCAGAAGGGTGGCTGCATGGGTGACCTGTGTTCCCAGGGCCAAGTGCAGGAGCCATGCTGCTCCGGCCAGTGCCCTCTGATCACTGCTTGTCCCCCAGAGGGCACCGAGCAGACAGTGGTCGTCTCCCCTCCTGCCCTGCCCCAGGAGGAGGGGACTCAGGTTTGCAATGAGCTTTTGCCTTCCTGGGGGTGACTCACAACTGCTTTCCACTTGGGAGCCCTGGAAGGCAGAGCAGGCAGCTTAGAGACGCAGCAGAGATGAAAGTGGCTTTCCCAAGAGCATGGGAGGGGCCCGGCCTGGCAGGCAGGAGGCAGCCTGAGATCTGCATTGGGTGTGCTTCTCATCCCCCGCGGGGAGGGAGACCGGGAGTGAGGCAAGGATGCCAGCATGGTGAGGGCAGGGGGCGAGTCGAGGTGTGTGGGCACAGCTGGTGCCTCGTGTCCAGGCTGGCAGGGCCTGGGAAGTTCTCGGGGAAGGGATGTCCAGACCAGCCTTGGGGCTGTGACGGTGTGGAGGGTGAGCTGCCCCAGGTGGCCCTGGAAGGTAGTTGGGATGGCTGGGTATGGAGCATGGGTCTGTTAGGCAGGGAGGGTGGGGAGCTCCAGGGGAGGAGGCTGGGACCAAGGTAGTGGCAGGGGTGCTGAGAGGGAGGGGCGCAGGCCCTAGGAGAGCAGGTGGCAGAAGGACAGGAACGGACAAAGAACACGAGTGGATGAAGGGCAGAGGGGTTGTTGTTGGTGAAGCCAGGTTTCTGCTGTAGGCCCTGGGGCTTGGGGGCTGGAAGGGGTGGGGCGAGACCAGAGAGTGCTGGCCCGTGGGGGTCCACCAGGCATCAGCCACCTCCTGCCCAGACCCCTGTACCCCCACAACTGCCTTGGCTTCCTGCTCTGTCTCAGGGGATGACCGCAGCCTGTCCAGCTCATCCTCGTAGGCCAGTCACTTGGATGTCAGCGCCAGCAGCCGGCTCACCGCATGGCCAGAGCAATCCTCGTTGTCGGCCAGCACGTCGCAGGAGGGGCCTAGACCAACAGCTGCCCAGGCCCCTGGGGAAGCCATGGTGGGTGCCTCAAGGCCACCCCCCAAGCCGCTGCGTCTGTGGCAGCTGCAGGAGGTCGGCCGCCAGAGCTCCTCGGACAGCATCATCGCCACTGGCAGCCACTCCTCTTACTCCGGCAGCCTCTCGTCCTACGCGGGCAGCAGCCTGGACGTGTGGCGGGCCACGGACGAACTGGGCTCACTGCTCAGCCTGCCAGCAGCGGGGGCCCCCGAGCCCAGCCTGTGCACCTGCCTGCCTGGGACAGTCGAGTACCAGGTGCCCACCTCCCTGCGGCCCCACTATGACACACCATGCAGCCTTCGCCTGGCTCCCAGAGACCACAGCCCCACCTCGCAGGGCAGCCCTGGCAACAGTGTGGCCGGGGACTCAGGCAGCCAGACGTCCGCTGGGTGGCCCTCTGGCTGGCTGGGCACGAGACGGCGGGGCCTGGTGATGGAGGCCCCCCAGGGCAGCGAGGCCACACTGCCTGGCCCTGCCCCCGGCGAGCCCTGGGAAGCAGGCAGCCCCCATGCGGGGCCATCTCCGGCTTTCTTTTTGGCATGTCCAGTCTGTGGAGGACTCAAGGTAAACCCCCCTCCTTGAGAGCCGCAGATCCGGCCCCGCGGCTGCAAAGGGGCTGAATTTGCCCCCAGATGGGAGAGGAGGTGGCGCCAGCCTCCTTGCAGACGGGTGCTCTGCGTTCTGTGGGAGGGACCAGGGGTCTCCCGGAGAGGGGAGATGGAGGGCGCGCCCAGTGGCTGCCAGTGGAGGAAGGGGCTGACTTGGGGAGGTGAGTTCTGGAAGGCAGGGGCTCTGGGTCTGGCAGGTCGGGGGCACCAGAGCCCCAAGGCCCAGCTGCTTCACTCTGTGTCCCCCACCCCTGAGGATCAGGTGAGTGCTGCACCTCTGCTGGCTCATGCCTTGCACTGGGGTGCCAAGGGCTGGAGGCCCTGCTGCTGGCCTTGTCCTCCTTGGGCCTCACGCCCCCTTCGTGGGTGGCCGGTTCTCCCCATCACCTCTCTGGGGCAGTCACACCACCTGTTAAGCACCAACCTACCACAGAGGCTCCGGCCACCTGGGATCCACCAGCCCAGCCCCCCTGGGCTCCGTGTGCGCTGGGCCTCATCCACATCTATGGGAGGAAACTGAAGCTCAGGAGGCTGCATGGCTTGCGGGGTTCTGGGCCCCACTGTTCCCCAGTGAATCCCTCGTGGGAAGGTTCCGGGAGCAGGTGGTGTCCTCAGAACAGCCTCGCCTGCTGACCCCACTCAGAGAGGCCCCGTGCCTCGGGCCCCTGGTGGGAGCTCCGCTGGCTCCCGTCTGAACCTCCTCGCAGGGCCGAAGGCTGGTTTGGCCTGTGTTTCCCCTGGCCCAGGCCTCAGCCCCTGCTTGGTGCTCAGCAGCTGGGCTCACCTGCGTCAGAGGTGGGGCTGTGTTGGGCCCATTGTCCCCCGCCCTGGGTGGCTTCCTCTTGCACAGCCTGGAGCCTGCCCTGACCACAGCCCAGCAGCTCCCTGTGAACACCTCTCTTTGTCCCTTCACTGTCGCCCGCTTCTAAACCCAGACACTGTAATACATTCTTAGACTGGAAATAAAATGTTCTTTTCTTACCACCTTGTCCTAGTCCGTCGCCCGCCCTCCACGTGGGGCCTCTGCCTGGATGCAAAGTCCCCGGGCCCGGCCTCCTTGGCCTTTATCTCAGAGAGTGCGAGAGGCCTCGTCCGTCTTGTGAGCCTTGGGCCTGAATGCTGTGGTGTGCGGAGAGGCAGCTCCGGGCAGCCCTCGGGCTGGGATGTGCATGTGTGGTGTGTGCATGTGTGGTGTGTGCATGTGTGGCACATCCCTGGGTGTGTCCTGGAGACCACAGTGGGGTCTGCAGTAGTCCCTCAGGCTCAGGCACGGGGCTCCTCAGGTCCCGGTGAGGGCGGACCTCAGGAGGAGGCTGGCTCTGAGCCCAGGGCACCTGCCCTGCCTGTCTCCCCAACATGGGGCCGAGTTCCAGGCTTGTCTCAGTCGTCACCCCTGCACATCTGTGTGGGTGCCTGCCTGCCCCCTTGCCTGCCACCCTGTCGGGGACTGACTGAGCGGGGAGTTCTGGAGGGCTTCTGCAGCAGTGCCTGGTGAGCAAGCGTGGGCTTTGGGGACTGAGTTTGGGCCACATCCACTACCTGCTGGCTGGGTGACCCTAGCAAGCCCCGCCCCTCTCAGCCTCAGTTTCCTCTTGCAAACGGGATGACAGACCCCACCTCACTGGGCTGCACTGAGGGTCTGATGAGGTCACTCTTCAGGCGCTCAATAGCTGCCCGTCACCATTACCCCTGCTGCTGTCACCTCCGGAGGTGGCCATGCCAGTCTTGTTGCAGGACAAGTGAGGCTGTGACTCCTTTGCTGGGGAGCCAGGCCCTTCCCGCCAGAGTCTTCTTCATCCACGCTCAGCCCTCTGTGTTCCCACGGGTCACCTGCCCAAGGCTAGTGGGGGCAAGGTCCCTCTGATGAGAGCAGACTGAGGCACCCCACAGCGGTGGCCTGGAGTCATGGGGCCTCTTGCCTGGTGGGGGCTGGGCCCCTGGACAGCCTTTCCCTGTGGGGATGCGGCCGGGCCATCTGCTTGTCGTCACTATGCTCGTGAGTGGGCCTCGCTCCGGGCGTCTGAAGGTTCCGGCCACCGCCTGCTACGGCAGCCCAGGGTCTCCAGCCTCAGTACCCAGTTCCCAGGTGGGTGGCCAACAGGCTGGGGGCTTCTCCTCAGGCCAGGGACAACCAGATGGGGCAGACACTGGTTCTATTTTCTTGACGCCCCTGGAGCACCTGGGCCTGGACAGGCAGGGGACAGGGTGGACCTTCGCTGGTTCGGGCTCTGCACCATCCACACCTGCCCGCCTGGCCCCCCCAGGAGCAGCTGGGGAGGGCCCCCCTCAGGAGCCTGTGTATGTGATGAGCTCAGGGGGTGTCGGCCTGTTGCCGAAGGTTCTCAAAGTCTAGACCAGCTCAGTTTGCTCAGGGGGCCTCGTGTGAGGGTCCCAGCCCTGTGACTGTCTGCCCTTGAGTCTGGCCTGCACCAGTGCTAGGTGCTGAGCCCCCATTTCCGGCCTCCCAGCCCCCACCCACGAGGCCCCTCAGAACAGGAGGGTGCTGCGCCTTCTTTCTAGCTGCCGGAGCCCATGTGGGACATTGTCTTGGGCTGGCCCCGCTTCTGCTCATCCGGGCTGGAGGCGGGCAGGAAGCCTCTGCTCAGCCGTGGGCCGCTGTCCCTCCTGCAAGCACCCTTCAGACCCCATCGGAGGCTCCTCCAGGGACTTGGGGCACCCCGTTAGGCACGGCCCACTTCAGAGGCCCAGGAGAAGGTCGCCTGCAGTGTCAGGGAACTTTGCTCATCTCACCTCAGTGGGGCATTTTCCAGGGGCACCCCCCTGCGAAGCCTTCCCCGCCAGCTGCTGAGAGCAGGGCCCACACCCTCAAGGACGGGAAAGGAAATCACAGGCGCCCTCGGAGCAGCCGCTCAGCTCTGAGGTCGGAGCCCAGACACTACCTTGCATGGGCATGGTCCTCCTCCAGTAAAGCTCTAATAGCAAAATAGTGGGGCTGGACTGGGCCTCGGGGCTCGGAACCGCCCCCTCCCCAGATGCTGAGGCCTCCAGCTCCCCCATGGGTGGTTATGGGGGCTACCACCAGGCTGGGTGGTCAAGGCAGTGGGTGGCCCGGAGATCTGGGGGCTGTGGGGCAAAGGGCCCTGGAGAGAAGGCATCAGGTATTGCGGGCTGGACTCCCTGCAGGTGGCCCGGGTCCCCCAGCCTGTGTCACTCTTGGGGGGTAGTGTCCTTGTTCTCGGGGCCCCCCCGGGCACAGGATGAGGGGAAGACTGAAGGATGCACTGACCCAGGTTCTCTTTGGTCTAGGGAGCGGCAGCCTCAGCCCCGGGACCTGCGACAGCATATTCAGGTAGGCACCTGGAGCCGGTCCCCCAGAGCTCGGGGACAGGGAGGCGGGAGTCTGGGTGGGTGCAGATGGCAGCCAGAGTTTGGCTAGGTGGGGAGGGTGGGGGGCCCACTGCCAGCAGGGAATGTGGGCAATGTGGTGAAAGTGGTTGTTGGCTGACAGTGGATATTGGGTGACAGGTGACAGTGGTTGCTGGGTGGCAGTGGGTGTTGGGTGGCAGTGGGGGTGAGTCCCAGCCCAGGTGTGGACAGCAGGGCAGTGGGTAGAGGGCAGGCTGCTGGAGGATGGACTGAAGGTTGGGAGACACAGACTGGGGTTTGTGGGTCCCCAAGCCCTGAGTGTGGACCTGTTCCTGGGAGGGGGCATGGCAGGAAGGCAGTCAGGGTTGGGGTCGAGGAGCCCCAGCTCAGGGAGGAGGGGCTGTGTCCTCAGACAGCGGAGGGGGCCTGTGGAGGCTGGGCTGCTGGTAAGCGACTCGGCGAGGGGCAGGGCATTGGTGCCCTGGCAGGTGCAGTTTTGGGGCCAGGTTGGTAGGGAGGGCCAGGCAGGGAGGCAATGGGAAGGTACGGATCCCCAGGGTCTCCCTAGAGAAGCCTGGCAGTCACTGGGGCCAGAGCCCTGCTGAAGGTTGGGCAGGGCTGAGAGAGGCTGGAGGTGAGGGCAGCTGGCATGGGGTAGATGGGTGGCATCGGGCCAGTTCTGTGCCTGTTTCCTTGTGGAGTAGGAGCCACTGCGGGCTGAACCCTGGATTCCTCAATCCCTTCTTCCCAGGCAGGTGGCACCTACAGGGGGGCGGGGTCCAGGCAGGCCTGGAGGGGACACCCAGGGTTGGGGGAGGGGCCCAGGCAGGCCTGGAGAAGACAGTCAGGGATGGGGGCGGGGCCACAGGCAGGCAGGGGCAGCTTGGGAAAGCCCCCACCAGTCGGCCTGGGCCCTGGGCTGGACACCGATCCCTGCAGTCCAGCGTGCTGAGGCGGCCACCAGACCAGAGGTGGTGGGGCCAGCCCTGCCCCAAGGGTCCTCCTGGGCAGCCTGCTGTTGCCTCCCCGAGGCCACCCATACCCTTCAGATGTCTTTTACCCAGACAGGGGTGCCCTGGGACACAGGTGTGGGGATCAAGGGGACAGGCCCAGTATCTGCTGGAGGATGTGAATCTTTTCCACAGAGGCAGGGGACTCAGGAGGGGCGCCTGGGGTCTGTCATGGGACAGAGGTGAGCCAGGCCCAAGTGGTAGTGTCGGGCCGCCAGCCCAGGGTGGGGTCTGGGAGGAGGGTGCAGAAGGGCCAGCCGATTCCCGGTTGCTGCTTCACTGAAAGAGTATCCGAGGTACTGGAAGTGATGCTCACAGAAGCCGAAGCAAAATCCAAGTCCCAAGGAGGGGACGGGAGGAGGAGCACTGAGGGCTCTGGAGCCAGTGGCCTTGGGGGAGATGCAGATATGGACACACTGCTGGCCCAGCGCTGCTTACAGCCCCCGTGTGACTCCGGGTGGTGTTGGGAACATTCGTCCCCTTTCCCTGCAGTCAGGCCTCATGCTCCTTCCTGCTTCCACCCTCACCCCTCACCGCCCACCCTTGGGAGCAAACTTGGAAGAACGGATGCAATCCTAAAACAAGGTACCAGGCTGCAGGGGGGTGTCCAGCCCCACCGTGGGCAAGCCCCGGCCCTGCCCCTTGGGTTCAAGGCCCCCTTTCCAGACGCCAGGCCCCGGCGCTCCCTCAGCTCTCCCCAGGCCCTCACCCCACCTGCCTCTCCCACCACCCCCTCTTGGCCTCAGCCCCTCAGCCATGCCCCCTCCTCTAGGCAGCTGGCCCAGGTGCCTGCCTGGGCACCAGAACTTGGCCGCTATGTTCTGTGGCTCATCTCAATGAAGGGGTCCTGGCATTCCGAGGGGACCAGCCCTCTAGGACCACACATTTGCAGGAGGGGGGTCTCCCCAGGGCCTCAGGGCCAGGCAGGGTTGGGGCAGAATTGTGTTGGTTGCTTTAGTTCATGGAATCAGGTGAGCGAACCCTCGTCGACCTGGGCTCCGTCTCGCTCTGTCCCGGCTGCTGCCTGCAGAATCAGCGAGTCAGGTCTCTCTGGCCTCAGTTTCCCCACTGGGAGCAAGCAAGTGAAAGTTCCTCACCCCTAGCCCTGCTGCAGGGAGTGACGGGGACAAGGGTGAGAGAAGCCAGGCAGAGTGGATGTCTGCAGCAGGTGCCGGGCAGCGGGTGGCCACAGGAGAACCTGATCTGCTGAGGATGCATCCCTGGGGCAGGGAGGCCCAGCCTCGAGTCAGGCCCCTCCCCCGGACAGGCAGGTGTTTCAGGGAGGCCGACCTGCAGGGCTGTCACCCCCTGGATCCCAGCCCCCACCTGAATTCTGAGGGCTCGGAGTGTGCTGGGGGTGGGGAGGTCACCGTGGGTGGGGCTTGGCTGTGTCTCCCAGCCACTGGCTCAGGGAATGGGGCGGACTTGCTGTCACCTCCCCTGCCTCACGTGGCTGTGCATTCCCTCACGAGGTCCTGATGACAAGAATGGGAGGAGGCACTGGAGAACGGGGTCCTTCCTGTAGGACCTGGGTGCCCACGGTGTGGAGCCCTCAGGCCTGCAGAGGAGGGGCCAGTGTGCGTCCAACCGCCTAAGGTGGGAGCCTGCCTCAAGTCCCACCCAGCCGGGCCTGTGGGGTACCCTCCTATCCTGCTCCTGCTCTGCCCTCCCCAGCACCAATGGGGTTTGCAGACAGAACCATCAGCTATTAGAAAGGGGGTAGGGGGAAGGGAGTAGCTCCTATGAGGGGAGAGAGGGTGTGGGGCACCTGGGTGTCCTGGAGGGGACGCAGAGGGAGTGTGGGCCTGTGTGCAGGAGAGGAGGGGGTCCCTGGAGCCTGCAGCAGGTGGGGGTGACCCAGGAGGACAGTGAGGGGGAGGAGCTGGGGGCCAGGACAAAGCAGGGCTGTGCTGGCCCGGGAGGGTTAGGGAGAGAAGGTGCTAGGACAGCCAAGGAGGGGCGGTTGGTGGAGAGAGTTGGGAAGGTGCAGGGCGAGGGGCGCAGGGACAGAAGAATGGGCCTTGGGGGGCCCATGGGGGGGTCGGCAATTCCTGCAGGGGAGGCGGCACAGTGGAGGGGACAGCGCTTCCTCCTGCTCTGTGGGTACTTGGACCAGGAGTGGACAGTGTGGGGGGGCCTCAGGATGGGGCAGCGCTGGGCCAAAGATGGACGGTCAGGAAAATGGAGCGGGAACCTCCAAGGTGCAGGAGAGGCGGAGCGGGGAGGAGGGGCTAGGCAGGGTGGGCAGCTCTTTACTGCACAATCTTTGGGATCTGTGCCCCTCTCGGTCCCTACCGGGGCTTCACAGCCGCTCCCCCCACAGGATCCCCAGGACCCGTGGCTGTGAACAGCCCAGGGCCAGAGAGGCCGCGTGGCGAGTCGCCCACTTACGTGAACATCCCCATCAGCCCGTCCTCCAGAAAGCAGGTGCACTACATGGGCCTGGAGCTCCAGGAGGCCAGCGAGGGTGTCCGAGGTGGGTCCCCGCCCTGCGTGGAAGCCCTGACAGTGGGGGGCTGGGACCACAGCCTCAGGGCCCTGAGCCCCCAGCCCCACCCAGCAGCCCTTGGCCAGGGAGCTTTTCCTGCAGCCTCCCCCCCGGAGGCAAACGTCCCCAACTCCATCCCTGGCCAGGCCACATCCCCTGAGGGTGTCCCCACTCAGATGCTTCTGAGGGCCTGGCTGGGGGACTGGTGTGGAGGGCAGGGTCACAGGGCTGGGTGGCTCGGGGGCGCAGGCTGCCGCTCACTGCAGAATTCTTTCAGGGGCTGGCGCCTCCCTCTACGCCCAGATCGACATCACGGCCACCGAGACGGCGCAGAGTGGGGACGCGGCACACACAGGCCCGGGAGGAGCAGCTGTCGGAGCTGGAGCAGAGGAAGGCAGCCCCGCAGTGAGGTCACAGCGCCAGGAGCTGACCGCAAACCCGGTGCGCTGTGCGGCCCCGTGGCCCCCGGCAGGCCGGCCCCTTCTGTTAGCCGTGGTCTGGTCCCCAGGGAGCCCCCAGTCGCAGGAGCAGGCATGGCCGGTCTCGGGGCCATGGTGCAAACAGGAAGTTTTCAGGGCCCACGGCCAGGCCTCCTGCCTCACAGGTGTCTGGGGCTGACCCTTCCTTCGGCCTGAAAGAGTTGCTCTGGACCCCAGGCCGACTGAGGCCCTGCTTCCAGGCATCAGGCAGCTCTGGTCGCTGCTGTGGCGTCTCAGGCAGAGGCCGCTGCCCAGGAGTTTGGGAGCATGGTTTGTGGTGCCTGGGATGCAAACTGCCCTCTCACCCTGGGGGTGACTGCACGGATGACAGCCGTGTCCTGGCAAAATGCTCATCCCTTCACCTGGGTGTTGCGGCCCTGTAGAGCCAGGACCCAGTGCCCGCTCCCACTGTCGGCACCATGCCCGCTCCTGAGACTGGCGGCTCAGACACTCCCGGCATCCCCTCCCCGCCTCCCGGCTGTCCTGCCTGGGCCACCGCCACCCTGCACCTGGGGACGGAGCCTGGACTCTCCCAGCCACCTGACTGCTCCACTTCTTGGGACCTATTACAGCCAGTCATGTAAAGAGCTTAAAATTGTGACTGTTCTGTTTCTGACAATGCCTATTTTCTCTCTCTCCTGGTTTCTGCTCCTGGACATGGGTCTGATGTCTTCACCTGGGGGTGCTCGGGGTTGGGGCGAGCAGAGCTGCCTTCCTTGGTGGCACGGGGTTGGGGCTTCCTCCTGCGTCGGTGCGGTGCTGTGGCTTGGGGGTGGGTGAGGTGACGGGGCTATGTGCATAGGTGGTGGGCGTCCTGCATGCCCTCAACCCCTGTGGCAGGAGGAAGCACTGGGCGGGCCCCCTGCCTTGCTCCTGGAGATGGGGCTCTCTGCTCTGCCTGGCTCCATCCGTATTCGTCCCTTTCCTTCATCTTCCTGCCCGTCCTTCCCCTGCCCCTCCCCCAGGAGCCCACCAAGGACCCAGAGAGTCTGTGGTTGACCTGCCCCGGGTATGGCAGGCAGCTGCCACTGCTGCTCAGCGGGGCCCTCAGTGGGCAGGCTCAGAGCACTGGCCCTCCTGGCGCCCCCGCTCCACATGTGACTGCTGAGGACGCTTGGCGTCAAGGTGGCAGGATGCAGGGTCAACCGGAGCCAGCTGGGGCCAGGACAGAGATCTCCCGCTTAGACGCAAAGGCCCTGGGGAGCATTCTGACAGACAGGGCAGGGCTGGGCTCTCAGCCTGGAGGGTCCATGGACAAGACTTTCAGCTGCAAGTTGGGGCAAGGCACGGCCTGCACCCTGATCCAGGGCTGCAGCCGTGTCGGGCCCTTAGGGTGGCAGAGTTGAGATGTCCACCTCCGGGGCTGGCCACATGCACCAGCTCAGACACGCAACCTGGGTGGCACAGCCCCACCCCTCCCCGTGACCCTAGCTTGCTGGAGCTCAGGCTTCCTGTTCACAAAGTGGGAGAAAGGGTCAGCCCCTCTGCTGCTGATGGGATCGTGGGGCTGTGGGGGCGGGTTTGGAGCCTAGACCCAGTGTGTCTGGGTGTGCCTTGGGCCACATCCTCTCGGCACGATGGAGTGGCCAGGCCATGTCCTGAGGAAATGGCCACACGAAGAGTGTGGATGTGGGGCTGGGGCTGGTCCCACGGCTGTGGGAAGCCAGGAAGCAGGGGTCAGAGTCAGACCTAGCCAGGGCACCACGGGGGGGCGTGGTATGGGGCTCAGGTACACCCAGGCCTCCAGCAGAGTGCCCGGGGAGGCTGTGATGGCCCACGCTGTATCTGGCACCCATGGGTCCCAGTTGTGTGGCGGAGGAGCCGTGGGAAGGGATGATGCTGGCCAAGGCGGGGTCGCTCTGATCTCAGGGCAGCTGCCCTTGGCCCAGGACAGCCACTCAAGGCCAGAGCTGTGACTGGACAAACTGAACAGGAAGCCTGACCTTCCCCTGGAGTTGTGACCGGCAGCCAAAGCCCAACAGGGTCATCTCTGCAAAGCTGTTGAAGATGTGAGGAGGTGGAGCACACGGGCCATCGTGTCTCAGGCACCGAGGACTCCAACCTGTGCCTGCATGGGGCTTCCATCCCTGGCCCTGAGACTGCCCCGGCCTTGGCCCACTGCCCTCGAGCTACACCACCCATTCGGCTGCCACCCCACGCCCTGTCCTCGTGCTGCCCCTCCTGGTGCTCCTGCCTTTCACCTTCCCTTTTGTCAGAGCAGGAGCCTCTGCCCTAGACCACCCCCTCTGTTCAGCAGGCCCAGGCTGGTCCCTCTCGGCACCTGTGCCGCAGGAAGCCTGGAGCATCTGGGACGAGGCGGGGCCCGTGCAGACCCGATGGCACCGCACACTCACGCCCCACACGCGGATGGGACCTGGGCTCAGCCCAGCTACCAGCAGCTCACATGTGGGGTGTGGGGACCTCGCCGTCCCCATGTCCCAAGCAGCCAGTGCTGGCACGGGTGAGCATCTGTGACTCTGGGAATACCCGTGCCAGGCAGGCCACGTTATCCCGAACCAACTTAACTGCCTATCAACAGGAAGCTCGTACATCACCGCGGCCCGTCTCTCCCTGTGATGTGCAGCCTCAGCCTCCTGCGTTCAAGTGATCCTTCCCCCGCAGTTTCCTAAAGTGTTGGGATTACATGCGTAAGCCACCATGCCCGGCCAAAGTAAGTACACTTAGCAACTTAAAAATACACATGGATCAAAGAAGACATCATACTTGAAATGAGAAAATATTTTGAACTGAATGGCAGTGAAAATACTACACATCAAAACTTCGGGAAATGTGGTTAGTGTGGTACGTTGAGGGAAACTTATAACCTCACACGCTTGTTTCACAAAACAACAGCAGACAACAAAGATTTCCAATTCCAGCAACGACAGGCTAGGGTACCTGGACGAACCATCACACTGAAAACACATGCTGCAGTAAATACTGAATTTCTCCTTAAGAGCTGTGGGAATCTGACAAGCCAGGAAGGTAGAAACAAGGGAGAAGTGAGGGACGCAGGGGCCCAGGAAGGTCATGAGCGCCAAGCACCCAGTGCTGCTGCCCCAGGGCGTGGCCAGTCCAGGCTTACGGGGCTCAGGTCCTGGGGGGCTGACCAGCAGGGTGGGGCAGACACCAGGCTCCAGCCCAGCCTCAGGTGAGAGTGAAGGGAGCACCTATCTGCAGCAAGCTGAAGCCCCCAAATCTAGGCCCTCAGGGTGAATCAGTACCAACCCCCTCGCCCTATCCTGAATGTGAGCAGGGAAAGTGCTCACCTGGCAAGATCTGGCCTGCGGCCCTTCAGGGGTCAGCATGACTTGTGTGGGTCAGAAAGCCTCAGCCCCAAACCCGGTCTCAGAGGCTAAGAACCCTCTCCAGGAGGATGATCCATATAACAGCTCTCAAATAGGCCCCCAAATAATTCTTCACAAACACTTAACAGTTCAGGCCGGGCACGGAAGCTCACGCCTGTAATCCCAGCACTTTGGGCAGCCGAGGTGGGCACATCACTTGAGGTCAGGAATTTGAGACCAGCCTGGCCAACATGGTGAAGTCCTGTCTCTACTAAAAATAGAAAAATTAGGCCAAGCATGGTGGCTCATGCCTACAATCCCAGCACTTTGGGAGGCCGAGGTGGGCGGATTGCCTGAGGTCAGGAGTTCGAGACCAGCCTGGCCAACATGGTGAAACCCTGTCTCTACTAAAAATACAAAAATTAGCCCACTGTGGTGGTACGGGCCTGTAATCCCAGCTACTTGCGAGGCTGAGGCAGGAGAATTTCTTGAACCCAGGAGGTGGAGGTTGCAGTGAGCCAAGATTGCGCCATTGCACTGCAGTCTGGGCAATTGAGTGAGATTCCATCTCAAAAAAAAAACAAAAAACAAAACACACACCCACACACACACACACACACACACACACACACACACACAGAAAAATTAGCTGGGTATGGTGGCAGGTGCCCATAGTCCCAGCTACTTGGGAGGCTGAGGCAGGGGAATCGCTTGAACCTGGGAGGCAGAGGTTGCAGTGAGCCGAGATCGCACCAACGCACTCCAGCCTGGGCGACAGAGCAAGACTCCGTCTCAAGAAAAAAAATAAGAAATAACAAAGAACAGAAGACAACATGACCCCACAAGTGAACCAGAGGGAAAGACAGGAACAGACCATTGGAGACTTTAGGGATGGCTAGTGATACCAGAGGCTAAAATAATCATGTGCCCTACCACGCACGCAGCCATGGTGGCCCGGGCCCTGCCACGCGCGCAGCCATAGTGGGCTGGCTAAGCTGCAGGTTGTGCCTGAGCTTACGGACACGAGGAAGAAGGGTGACCGCATCCTGGACAGCCCGGCTCGAGGCTGCTCTTCAGCCCTAGCCCCTGGGGTCCCGCGGCGGCAGCGGGGGCAGTGGTGGGGGAGCAGGCATGGCACCCGGAGCACTGGAGCCCAATGCAGGGTGACCCCTTCCCCCCAGCTCCAAATCCAGCATCCCTCCCCGGTGCCTAGCCCTCGCCAGGCTGCTGGCCCCATCGCTGGGAAGGAGTGGTTTGACCCCTCACCACTGAGAGGAGTAAGGTGTACTTCCTTGTCAAGCACGACTCCGAGCGGCACTTCTTCCACACCGCGCAGCTGCCTATGCCTGGCAGGGGCCTCCTGCGGCCGGAAGGTCCCCTGCATCCCCAACCACACCTGGCACAACACCATGGCTGAGGTGCGCTTCCAGCTGCAGCACCAGCCCACACACCTCCTCGGCACCACTACCAGCCACCCCAAGACCGTCTATACCAGCTACCCCAAGACCGTCTATACCAGCTACCCCAAGCCCGTCTATACCAGCTACCCCAAGCCCGTCTATACCAGCTACCCCAAGCCCGTCTATACCAGCTACCCCAAGACCGTCTATACCAGCTACCCCAAGCCCATCTATACCAGCTACCCCAAGCCCGTCTATACCAGCTACCCCAAGACCGTCTATACCAGCTACCCCAAGACTGTCTATACCAGCTACCCCAAGACCGTCTATACCACCACCCTGGATTACAACTCGGCAAGATGCTGGGGAGGTTTCTGTTAGGGTGGAGCTGGAAGCCACCAAGTTCCTGGGTAGAGATGACCTTTCAGATGGATGCTGACCCAGCAGGCTGGGCTGAGCTGGGACCAGCTCTTCCACTGCCCTGCTCCGAGCCTGCTCTGGTCAAGGTGGGCAATGCTGCCCTTCATGTACTTCCAGCCCCGGAGAAGCTGAACCTAGAGATACCTGGAAACCCAGCTTAGGGAAGTAAAAAAAAAATCACTGCATCTCATAATTATTGAGATATTTTTTAATTTTCAAGCTTTTTTTTTTTGAGACAGAGTCTTGCTCTGTCATCCATGCTGGAGAGCAGTGGCACGATTTTGGCTCACTGCAAACTCTGTCTCCCAGCTTCAAGTGATTCTCGTGCCTTAGGCTCCCGAGTAGCTGGGATTATAGGCAGATGCTGCCACCACTCCTGGTTAATTTTTGTATTTTTAGTAGAGATGGGATTTTGTGATGTTGGCCAGGCTGGTCTCAAACTCCTGGCCTCAAGTGATCTGCCCACCTCAGCCTCCCAAAGTGCTGGGATTCCAGGCGGGAGCCACCCACACTTGGCTCAAGCTGGGGTTTTTTTTTTTTTTTTTTTTGAGGCGAAGTCTTGCTCTTGTCCCCCAGGCTGGAGTGCAATGGCGCAATCTCGGCTCACTGCAACCTCTGCCTCCCAGGTTCAAGCCATTCTCCTGCCTCAGCCTCCCAAGTAGCTGGGATTACAGGTGCCTGCCACCATGCCTGGCTAATTTTTTATTTTTAGTAAAGATGGGGTTTCACCATGTTGGCCAGGCTGGTCTCAAACTCCTGACCTCACGTGATCTGCCCACCTCCACCTCCCAAAGTGCTGGGATTACAGGCGTGAGCCACTGCGCCCGGCCAGCTCGAGCTGTTTTTAAGAGGATATATCCTGGTTTGCTGCTCTGTAGTTTCCCCAAAGTCTCAATTTGATGAGAAAATAGAAAGACCACTAGAACGGAAAAATAAAAAATAAAAATTAGATTTCATCAAACTGGAAACCTTTGCTTTCCAAAAGATAACCATTAAGAAAGTAAAATAGCAAGCCAGAGGATCGGAAATTATTCACAACACATATCTGAGGAAGGACTCACACCTAGACCTGGGAATAACGCTAAGACCAGGCTGGGTGTGGCGGCTCCCGCCACCTGTAATCCTGGCACTCCGCGAGGTGGAGGCAGGTGAATCACTTGAGACCAGGACTCCGAGACCAGCCTGGGCAACACAGCAAGACCCAGTCTCTACAAAAAAAACCTTTTCTTTAAATTAGCAGAGCATAGTGATGCATGCCTGTAGTCCCAGCTACTCAGGAGACCCAGGTGGGAGGCTCGCTTGAGCCCAGGAGTTTGAGGTTGCAGTGAGCTATGATCGCACCACTGCACTCCAAGCCTGTGCAAGAAAGATCCTAACTCAAAAAAAAAGACAAGATTTCCAAGACCCAGTTTTTTAAATAGGCAAAATAATTAAGTAGGCCCTTCCCAAAGACGCCACCCAAATGGCCAAGAGCAGACAAAAAGGTGTCGTGCCTCTGGCACCAGGGAAGTGCAAGTTACTACAAAACAAAAACAAAAAAATCAAATGGATTTAATTGTCTTTTTGTTACTGATTTCCTCCTCAATTGCACTCTGGCCAAAGAATGTGATTTGTATTATTTACCTACATATCATATATTTATACATTACATTATCATCTGCGAATTACTGACATTTGCTTTGGGTCCTAGGACCTCGTCCATTTTTAAAAGATTCCATGCGTGCTTAAGAATGTTTTCTCTAATGGGCATAAGTAGACCAAGTTTTTAACTGTATTATCCCATTCTTTCATATTCTTCATCAATGATCTAAGCCTCTATCAAAAGAACCTAAAACAAGGACAGCAAATTGAACACAAAATAGGTAGAAGAAAGGAAATTCATAAGAAAAGAGCAAAAGTCAATGAAAAAGAAAACAACAGAAAAAAAAAATCAATGGACCCAAAAGTAGGTTTCTTTGGGGAAAATATCTGTAAAAATGATAAACTCTTAGCTAGTCTGATCAGGGGGAAAAGAAAACACAAATGGCCCAGAGCAGGAATGAGAATGGACATCACTGCACAGAGGATACTGTGAATGATTTATGTAAATTGTTTTGATAACTTAGATGAAATTCTGTGACAAACCTATCTTTAAAAAAATGACAAAGGAAGAAACAGAAAATCCAAAAGCCTCATGTCTTTTTTTTTTTGAGACAGAACCTCGCTCTGTTGCCCAGGCTAGAGTGCAGTGGTGTGATCTCAGCTCACTGCAACCTCCACCTCCTGAGTTCAAGTGATTCTCCTGCCTCAGCCTCCAGAGTAGCTGGGATTACAGGCATGCACCACCACACCCTGCTAATTTTTATATTTTTAATGGAGACGGGGTTTCACCATGTTGACTAGGTTGGTCTCAAACTCCTGACCTCAGGTGATCCATCCACCTTGGCCTTCCAAAGTGCTGGGATTACAAGCGTGAGCCACCATGCCAGGCCTCATGTCTATTTTTAAAAATCAAGTTCTTAATGAAAAACCTAAGCAAAAAGAAAATGGCAGGCATAGATGGCTTCACCCATCACATCTCTATGAAACAAATAATGCCAATCCTATACAAACTATGGCAGAACTTGTTTCAGGAGGCCCACTTAATGCAATATCAAACCATGACAGACACATCACATGACAAGACAATGAACATCCGAGCCCAGTGTCCCTCATGAGCATTCCTACACAGGAGGTCCTTAGCCCGGTATGAGCAAATCTCATCTGGCCATGCAGAGAAAAGGCCAATGCACCACGGCCACAGGGACTTACCTGGAAATGCCAGGTCATCTTGGCATATGAAAGTCAGCGTAATTCACTACAGTAATGCGGTAAGGAAGTGACCTCATGAGCATCTCACTAGATGCAGGAAAGGCAGCTGACCACATCCAACACGGATTCAGGAAAAGCCCTCAGCAAATGAGGAAGCTCTTCCGCCTGTAAGTGCACCAGTGCAAACCCAACACTGAGCCGGGAGAGACCGAGCCCATGTTCACCGAGACTGGGAATAAGATAAGCAAGCGCCGGCTCACCTCGCCAGTGCAGTGAGAAGCCGAGGCACAGACTGACAAGGGGAAGCAAAGCCACTGTCAGACAGAGGACACGCGTGTGCACACGGAAACCCCGCGAGTCCACAGAAACACTGCCATGGCCAAGGCGGGAGTTTAGGGCACAGGATTAAAGCACCACGCACAGGTGACAAATGAAATAACAATACACAGTCCTCAATAGCATATCGAACACCTACGACTAGATCTAAAGGAAAACATGCCAGACACATGCACAGAAAACTCCAGGCCATTGTTGGGAGAAGTTGAAGATGAATTCAATACCTGGAGTCACACACGGCAGTCAACGCGTGGACACTGGAGACTGTTGAGACGCCGACTGGAGTCACACACGGCAGTCAACGCGTGGACACTGGAGACTGTTGAGACGCCGACTGGAGTCACACACGGCAGTCAACGCGTGGACACTGGAGACTGTTAAGACGCCGATTCTTCCCAACATGTATTCAAGACATTCAGAAAAGGTATTCAAAAATGCGTTCAAGGGAATTGCTATTGAAATTCCAGAAGGCATGTTTTTTTGGTAGAAATTGAGACACTGATTGTAAAACATATATGGAAACACCAAGGACATAAACAGCCACAAGAATCTTTAAAAAGAAGAGTTGGAAAATGCACATCACCTCGATTCAGGGTTTATTATAAACCCAACTGTAGCCAAGACAGTGTGGCAGCCGGGCACCATGGCTCACACCTACAACCTGTAATCCCAGTAGTTTGGGAGGCTGAGACAGGAGCATCACTTGAGCCCAGATCAAGACCCACCTGGGCAACATAGTAAAACCCCGTCTCTACAAAAAAAAAAAAATAAAAAAAATAAAATCAGCCGGGTGTGGTGACACACGCCTGTGGTCCCAGCTACTACTCAGGAGACTGAGGCGAGAGGATTGCTGGAGTATGGGAGGTCGAGGGTGCAGTGAGCTGAGATCACGCTACTGCACTCCAGCCTGAGGGACAGAGCAAGACCTTGTCTAAAGTGTGGCAACGGCAAGAGCATAAGGACAAACAGAAACAGACCCACACAGGTAGGTCAGTTGATTTCTGACAAAGGCGCCAAATTAGGAGAAAAAAGCCTATGCAGCAAATAATCAGAAAGTTAAGGGAGAAATGGATCCTGACTGCAACCCACACTGGAAACGTACACTCCTGAGTAGGGACTGGATACACACGCGGAACACACCCACACAACAGGCCGCCACGCGGCAATCAGGAGTCTGCCACTGATCCACGCAAAAGCCTGGGTGAATCTCAGATGCTGAGCGAATGTAAGCAGATACACGCAGACATACACAGACGCACGCAAAGACACAGACTGCCCAGAGCCATGCACGTGGAACCCATGGCAGGCGGGAGGTAGGGAGCTGCGGTGGTAGGAGTCAGAATGGGTACCCCTGTGGGACTGGCTCTGCGGAGTGGAGGGCATCACCTACGTCCTTCGTGAGTGCGCACCATGACCAGCCACACCCATGGAACTAACACTGGGTATCTGGGCTTTTTGTGTAACTGCCTCCCCTCAACACCATGGTCTCCCACATACAAAAGAGACCATTATACAGTAAGACACACTACTCCGCAATTAGACACCACAAAACGCCAGCCAGGCTGTCCATAATTAAAAATACCGAGCACCAAGTCTCAGCAATCCACTAGTGTTCTCCTTCCACCTGGCTGGGAGAAAGAAACATAGTCCAACCACTTTGGAATCATCTCTATACTTGGACAACACAGTTCGTAAGATCCATTAGGTGCTCCTAGAGTCGGCCCCCACCCCCACCCCCACCCCCACACGAGTGTTCACCACAGCTATTTCCAAGTGAGTGTTATTACCCCAGAAAGGAAGCAACTCAAATATCCACCCACAATAAAGTGCATTAAAATCAGAGCACAGGACAGTCATGCAATGGAATACTATACAGCAATGAAAAGGAACATGCTTCTGCTAGATGACAGGGCTGAGTCTCACCAACACACTGAGTACCTTAAGGCTCTCAGGATAATGGGAAAAAAAAGAACCAGAATCCACCCCCCGCCCCACCAGCCACACACACACAAGTCCACATAGGAACAGGCAGCCACATGCTGTACCCTGGGGCCCTTCCAACCCTGATGCACCAACTCCCGACATGCTGCCTCTAGCCTTGACCTTTCTCAGAAATGATAGCTTAGCAGATGTTTGGCAGATCTCAACAGTCAAGCCAAGATCCAGCTGCAGTCAAAACACAATACGCCTGGTGGAGCCTCTTCCAGGTTCAAACACGGGAACCACGCTCGGAACCGGACCCGGATCCAAGCCTCTTCCAGGCTCAGACACGGGAAGGGAACCATGCCTGGAGCCGGACCCGAGCCTCTTCCAGGCTCAGACACGGGAAGGGAACCACGCTCGGAGCCGGACCCGAGCCTCTTCCAGGCTCAGACACGGGAACATGCTCGGAGCCGGACCTGAGCAACCGCCAGTCCATCAGCTATGGTCAGAGGAAGGCCTCCATGGCTGTCTCTCCCCCGTGAGATGGGGCATTTACACAGCACACTTAGGGACACGGAGGCCCTGCAGGTTTGGTGAGGTCTCCCGAGGTCCCTGAGCTGCAGAGGTGAGAGTTGAAAGACGCTGCCCCCAGGCCACAGTCTCTGACTGTCCACAGAACCACACGCTCCACATCTTCCCCTCAAACTCAACTCAAGCGCTCTTGGCTTTAAATCAGGCTGGGCCGTCTCACGGGAAAAGGAGGTTGGCTGCAAAGACCCACGGGGCCCAGAGGGGAAGCTGGCTATGACGCGATCCCTTCACGAGCACTGGCTCCGGCCCCAGCCACCAGGACACTTAGTGACCAGCCAACAAGCGGGTGGTTTAAATACTGCACTCTATTTTTTAAGGACTCTGTGCATAGTATTTCCGGTGGCAGATGTGTAAGATTTTTTATGTAAATCGTGTTGTTTTAGCAGAGGACTATCAGACCTGACAGCCGCTGGACATCGAGGTCCTCACTGGCGTGGTGACTGCCACGCTGATGCTGAGTGGAAGCCAAGCCCCTTCAGTCAGAGCTGGGCCGATCTCAGACCCAAATGCTACCACCACCAAGCCCTGTGTCACGACAGCAGCGGCTGCAGTCACCAGAAACAATCCTTCCTGCCTCGACACCCGTGCCAGCCCCAGGCACCCTGACGGCGGGCTGTCCACGGAAATGCCACGGCCAAGAGCCCAGGTCCTTCACGCTGGCCTCTTCCCTGCCGGGCTGGGCTCCCCAATGCCTTCAGAGTTCATTGTGCGGAGCTCTGGAGATCCTGCTGGACAGGTCCTGCAGATGCTTCTTCACCTGTGGACAGAAACGTCTCATCAGCTGGGGACAGCGCGCCTCGAGGCCAGCTCTGTGAGCTCAGCCTCACGTCAGGAGACGCGCGATCCAAAAGGAAAAGGCGCAAGCCCTGCACATCTGACTTTCCAATTCCACACCCATCCAGAAATGCTCAAATCACAAAAGCAGCTCAGTGCTAACTAGAAAATCCCACCAAAGAACGCTAAGAGCCACCAGCCAGGAGCAGTTCATGCTGAAGTGGAAAGCTCAGGGTCTCTGTGATAGGCCCATGGTGTTATTTATTTACTTACTGAAAGGGTCTCGCTCTGTCACCCAGGCTGGAGTGCAGTGGCATGATCTCAGCTCACTGCAACCTCTGCCTCCCAGGCTCAAGTGATCCTCCCACCTCAGCCTCCCATGTACTTAGGACTACAGGTGCCCACCGCCACGCCCGGCTAATTTTTTCTATTTTTGGTAGAGATGGGGTTCTACCACGTTGCCCAGGCTGGTCTCGAACTCCTGAGCTCAGATGATCCACCCACCTCAGCCTCCCAAAGTGCTGGGATTACAGGTGTGAGCCACTGTGCCCAGCCCCACAGTGTTATTTTTAAAAGTAGTGACCAGAGAGACTGGGACAGAGCTCTGGGAAAGGCGCCTTCCTCCTCAGGGCCTGGGAGGGAAGGAGAGGGACCTCCAGCTCCCCACATCACAACAGCCCAGAGCATCCCCACAGATACCACCCCAGTGGCAGCAGGTGCTGCGTCAGCCCAGCCTGGGCCAGGGTCACTGTAGCTCTCCCCGGATTCTCACAAAACCCTGCTCGTGGGCACCACCTCCCTCTCCACATAGGAGCCCGTGGCTCAGGGTGAATAACTCACCGAAGGTCCCTTCTCTCAGCGGCCCTGACCTCTGCCCCAACGGTGCGGGTGCCTCAGGTAGTGCCACACGGCTTTCTTAACCAACACCGAGCTTTGCCGTGGTCAGGTGAAGCTAGGTGCACGCTAGCATTCCATCCCCGCGTCTCGCGGGAGCGCCCTGCAAACCCCACATGGTGGTGCTCACCCTGGACCTGAGCTCCTGCCCACGGGCAAGGGCCGCAGGCTGCTCTCCTGCACATTCTGCCAGGCAGACCCGCACCACCCTCTCCTATCAGAACTTCTACCTTCATTTATTTTTTAGGCCTTTCCTATTTTTGAATCGGTAACACATGCCTGCAGTTCAAAGTTTAAAGGGCACAGATGGGGCTCCTGAGCCCCAGCTCCCTCCAGAAAGAACTTGGCATGAGCTTCCAAGGTTTTCTGTGCCTCTGTGGCAAGGCCGTGTGCTGGCTTCGGCTTCTCCTGGGCTCTGCCCCTCCTCCCCTCACATCCCAGGGGCTGTGGGGAAGGGGGCTCGCCTGTCTCAAGGGCTGGAGAGTGCCCTGACTCATGGGCTGGCTGTGGGTATCCAGGTCACGCCCCATCCTGGTCACAGGAGGACGAGGCAGTGGCCTGCCGGGGCCTGTGCTCACACCTGAGGGTCGGGGGACTGCACTACAAGCCCGGGGGGCTCCCCTAGCATGGCTGCTGTGGCCTTCAGTGCCCCACACACTTGTGGCCCTGGGGTTCAATTCGGACAGGGAAGACAACAGCGTGGGGCCCACACCCCATCTACAGGAAGCCCTGAGCTGCATGTGGGCGGCCTCATCTTTCCTGCAGGGGAACTGTGGCCTCCCCGGTCCTGGAACCCGTGCGCACCGTGTAGCCCAGCTCCTTGGTCCGCCCCTCCAGCAGGGCGTGCTTCTCGCGGCTGCGGCTCACACGCTCGCCGTCGCCCACGCTCTCTGCGTGCCTCAGCTTCTCGTGCGCAATCTCCAGCTGCTTCTGGTAGTGGTTATGCTTCTCGATTTTGGCTTCGAAGTGCTTGAGCTCCTCCTGGAACAGGGTTTCCATAGGTGAGTGTTCCCTCCCCGTGCTCGCCACGCCATCTTGTGGTCCCGGGTGAACTGCAAGGACGCCAAGGGACGGCGCCATACCCGGGGCAGGACAGGCCTTGCGGTGACATGGGCAATGAGGGGGCGGCAGCTGGGAGGCCATCACACTAGCAACGGGTCCCAGCCCGCGCCTCCTCGGCAGCCCTAAGCCGACCCCTTCCCTGTCTCTGCAAATGGCACCCCCGCCCCCCGAATCTGGGGGGCCTCCAGCTCGTTCCCAGCCAGACCCCATGTCCAGGGGCTGTGCTTCTGTGGTGGCTGCCTCTGCACCCTGCCCCCAGCCTGCCTGGGTTCCACTGCTGCTGGACTGCAGCTCTGTCCCTGCTCCTGTAGGCGCCCTGCCCTGCCTTGACCCCACGCTCCAGACCCAGGGCCCTCCACGTGGCCCCACCTGCCAAGCCCGATGCACATGCCTGCGGCCAGCTAAGGTGCCCCAGCCCCAGAGGGAAGCTCCTGACCCCTTTCTGGGGGAGGTGCTAAGGGCCCTTCCTGGGGCCAGGAAAGTCCCAAGTCCTATGAGGGCAGGACCACACCCACCTCCCTCCCAACAGACACCAGCTATAGGGACCCTGGGTGAACTCACGGCCAGATACCATACCCAAGGCTGCCCACCCAGGACCCCCGCTGGACTCCCCACTCCTCACAGCCCTGCTGGGTGCTCACCGAGCTGATGAATTCTCCACCCTCAGAATGATCTGGCACTCCACACGCCCCAGGAGCCCCTGCCACCTGAGGTGGTCTCCTTCCCTCCCTGGGCCTCCATCTCAGGAAGCGGTGACACCCCTAAACGATCCCGGTAGTGTCCTTGGTCCCCTCCCCCCAGGCTGTGGCTGGGTCCCGACCAACTGTTGACCATCCACAGTACCCGCACCAAGGCCACGCTCAGACGTGGACACGGACAAAAGAACCAAAGCCCCTCCCTCCAGAGCCTGGCCCCGCCCCTGAAACACGAGTTCCCACGCAGATGAGAAGGAAAACGCAAGCAGGTTCACCGAGTGGTTAAGGAAGAAACTGCGAGAATCTTGAGAGAGAGAGCTCGGAGGAGAGGGCTGCATTTCCTTACCCGGAAACTGCAAGAGAATCTTCACCACAGGAGAGAGCTAGAAGGAGAGGGCCGTGTTGCCTTACCCGGAATGCCTCCAGCTCCTTGTCCGTGAGGTTGGCGGACTGCGCCAGGTCCCACAGGTCAATCACCCTGGGCTCCTCGAACTCTGCAGGGGAGGAGCAAGAGTGGCCTCAGCAGCACCCGGGGTGCACACCACAGCCAGCCCCGCGGCAACCACGCTGAGTGTGCGTGGAGCCTATGAGGGTTTGCAGGCTCGACCTGCATGTGTGTGAAACACGGGTGCGTGCACTCAAAGTCTCGTGGGGCACAGAGGGCATCTGCTCAGTGGCTCACATGACCTCGCTGAAATGTGGCTTCTCTGTCCCCTTGGCCAAACAACTGCTTCTCCTTTGTGTCCAGAAACACCTGCCTCCATCAGAGCCTGGGAAGCGCCACAGCCCGCCCTGGCTGCCTCTGAAGCAGGAGGCAGAGGATGGACGTGGCCTGTGTGCAGAGGCTGCTCAGGACCTCGGGTGGGGGCGCCTGCAAGTTCAGCCAGGTCCAGACGCAGGCACAGGCTGTTTCCCTTCGGTCCTGCTCAGGGTCTCCAGCAGGATGTGGTGCTCGTGAAAGTCAAACATTCGGGCTCCTGGGAGGAGCCAAACAAACCAAGACGGCTCCTGGACCCTGGTGCTCACGAAGGGACGCAGTGAGAGACTCCAGGGCCATCACCACTCTCCATCCAGGAGCGAGTAGTCCAGAGCCGCCTGCCCATGGAGCCCCGCAACAGTGGCCTCTGCTGACCACTTCCTGCTCAGGACCCTGAGGACCCTGGGCTGGAGGGGTTTGCTGGAAGGCCCAGGCAGACCCGCAAGAGAACTGCAGGAGCCGCTGGACACAACTGCCTTGGGGACAGCCCGAGGTGGGAAGAGGAGTGTGTGGGGCTGAGTCGCCCTTTCCTGCATGGACTATAGCCAGGCTCATCCGGGTCTCTCCAGCACAGGCACTCAGCAAACTGCATCGCAGGCCTACAAGGTGGTCCAGCCCCCAACACTACGGCCAAAAGCCTACAGCTGACACAGTCACCAGCACCAGGTCAGGCTAAGGGAGCCTGGGTTTGGGGGTGGGTGGTGAGGGGTCTTGCCCAAGGGCACTCAGGTGACAGCAGCACAGCCAACCAAGGGGACCTGGACCCGCGTGGACACATTTGACTGCTGTGCTGGAGGCTGCCTCTGGCCAGACCATCCTGGAGACGAGGCGGTGGCTCTGCCTGGCACCGGGGACAGAGACCAGCCCTGCTGTCTTATCACCATGAGGGCACAGATGCCATCTCCTGGCGGCTGCTGCCTCCTTGAGCCTAGAGCAGTGCCTGGTGTGCAGCTGGCGCTCAGTGTGCACGTGGAGGATGAGGTACAGAATCGGAAGCTGTGTGAGTGAGGCCAGCAGGCTTCTGGTAAACCCTGCACAAGGCTCTGGCCCGGGTCCGGGGCAAGAAGCAGTGGTGCAGAGCCTGGCCACTGAGGGCCTGCAGTGGAGGGAGATGAGCTGCTGAGATGGAGCCACAAGCTCTGTGGCCTCAGCGGGCGTCCTGCCCCTGCTGGGCTGAGGGGGACTGATGGACGGTGTGGGTGGCATGAGATGGAGACAGAGCTGTGTTTGACAAGTGGTCTCTGTTCTTGGCCAACAGCAGCATGGGAGGGGCCGTGCTGCTGAGGCTGGGGAGACGCTGGGAAGGGCTGCTCCCAGGCCCGCTACCGCCACTGCCCTCTGCTAGTCTCCAGGTACAAGGCTGGGGACGGCGAGTGACCTTCATGGAACAGCTCCTGGGAGCGAGGCCTGTGACCACCCCTGGGTAGACTGAGCGCGCCGAGGGTCTCCGCTGCGTCCACAGGCCCAGGTTCCCGTCGCTACAAGCACCTGCCTGCTTGTCCCCAAAACACAACCAGAGACGGCCCCACCCTCGGGAACCAACAGTCCCCGGCGGGCACTCACCGGCCTCAGTGCTGTAGCCCTGGTGGCTGACCCTGCGCAGGCGGTCCAGGCCCTGGTTGATGCTGCGCAGCTTCTCCTTCAGCTCCGTGTGCCTGCTGTGCAGGACGTTGCCCTTGATGTCGCTCAGGTCCGAGGGGCTAATGACGTTCTCGTGGATTTCTGTAAAACCGAAGGCAGGACGCCATGAGGCTGGGAGTCCTCGCCCTGCCTGCCCAGACCACTGTCTATAACGCCCACTGCTGGGGAGCTCAAACTCGCTCTCATTTCTGGGCTGAAAATGTCCCCCTTCCGTGGTCCTGCAGTGCCGCAGAAACGACCGTTGGCACAGCTTCCTTTCCAGGCGAGACAGGCGAGACGCCGGGACACGCGCACCAAGTGGTGCCTGGAGGTGACAGCTGGGGCACCAGGTCCCCTGGGGGCTGACTCTGGACCCCTGCCCTGCCCCCTCTCTGCTGGGTCACCCTCCATTTTACTCCAGCTTTGTGGGGTGGGAAAGTCACACATTTGGGGAGGGTCACGAGTGCAGAATGAAGGACCCATCAGTGAAGTTCAGGTCTGACAAAGGCAGCAGCTGTGCCCATGGTGGGGGCAGGCGCCAGTGGGACTTGGTTCATCCAATGCAGGCGGGCGACTCCCAGAGCCAGCCCTGCCTGCACAGCAACCTCCCCACTCACAAGTCCGGTGGAACCCTGGGAGAGGGCGTCTGGTGCCGCCCCCCTGCCCCTGCCGTGTTCCCGAGGGGAGCCGAGGCTGCCCACTGAGCACAACGAGCCTCAGGTGCAGGAGGGGTGGGGGGCAGGAGGGGGTGGGGGCGGGGGGCACCTTCGGTCCTGCTCAGGGTCTCCAGCAGGACGTTGTACTCGTGAACTTTCTCTTTGTGATGCAGGAACTCCCGCCAGAGCTTGTCCAGTTCTTCGCTGGAGAATTTCCCAGAGGTCTTCGCCTAAGAGGGAAACAAGGCCTGGAGTGAACCCGCCGCGGGCTCGTGTGGCCAGGGCCGCTCTTCAGCCGACCACTCCTCATGGCCAGGCAGGCCCTTGCCTACGTGAGTGCCGGGCCAGGTTCTTGGCCTCACGAAGGGCAGGAAAACAAAAAACAAACCGGAGAAGAGCTGCCGGCAGGCAACCACCCTTCTCCTGGACGTGTCCAGGCTCAACGGGGGACGGCTACCGAGCTGGCTGGGGTGGGGAGCAGAAGATCCCAAGGAGGGGGACAGGGCAGCAGCCCAGTGACCCTGGGCTTGCCTGGCTCTCCCAGCTGCAGGTGGTGAGGACAGCAAGGCCACCTTCCTAGGGGGACCTCTGCCAGCCCCTCATTGTCATCCCACCTGCCTCCCGGTTGTGGGGTGACGTGGCTCACACACATCCAGGGAGGCCACACAGGGCCCTCTCTCCCTCTCAGCCCCCTTCTACCAACTCCATCTCTCCTGGCCAAGGACAATGAGCTGTGACTGGGCTAGTACAAGAAGTCTAACTGTTGACCCCAAATCAATGTGATCCAGAGAAACTGTTCTGGAGCAGGAGCCGCTGGAAATGGGGGAGCTGCGGCAGGTAAACACCCTGCCACGGCCCACCAGGCCCTGCTGGGTCCCAGCGCCTGGCCCCGCACCAGGCCCCCGCACCCTTCCCAGGCACAGGGTGAAAGGCCAGCCCCACACACGAGGGCACCCTTCTAATCACAGAGGCACGTCCACGGCACCACTCACTACACTAAAAATCCGACACGGAGCAAAGAACGCAGCCCATGCTACGTCACCGTCCCTAACCACACGTGACCTGAGCTGAAGGTCTGACAGCTGCAGGCCAAACAGAGCTCCTTTACTCAAAGAGCAAGGAATCTTCTAAACAGGAAAGCTGAAAAGATTCACAGAACGACAGTGGAATGGCTTCCTTAGGAAGCCACCGTCTTCCTGAGACTTTCCCAAACCCCGGCTCCCATGCAGAGCAGAGACTGCCCCTCACAGCCCCCGCCTCAACACTCAGCGTAACGGCACCAATTCTGCAAGGTATGCAAACAATCGAAGAGTACCTTGTGCCACAGCTTTTCCAGCCTGGGGTCATCCAGCCCATCTTCCTGGGTGCCACTGAGGGAGTTGCTGGTCACCTGCCGAGCGTCCTTCTTCCCGTCCAGACCATACTTGGCCAAGATGACTAGGAGAGAGGGGAGGTTCTATTTGATATGGTTTCCTGTGAAAAACAGTCAACAGCCAACACATCTGGGTTGCCACGGTGGGTGAGACAGGTTTGCCTCTCATTTTCCAGTAGTTTCCTTTCACCCGTTTCCTGGATGACCACTGGAGATCTGGGGAGAACAAGAATATAAACAAGTGTGGGGTCTGTGGTCTCCCAGCGCTTAGGAAAGGGTCTGGCAACTCACGGGACACCCCCAGGACCTCCCTCTTTCCTACCAGGGACACACCGGCTGGAGTCCTCCATCAAGCTGTGTCCCCATGAGAGGCAGCTGTCGGAAGCAGCTGGTGGGCTGGGCTGTAAGAGTGGTTACCGATTGGCCCGTCTTTAGCGACCAGCTGCACAGATTTTCAAGAACAAAATTTGCAGCCTCACCTGCTACCATAGGGCAAAAACTCTTAAGGACCACAGGACAGAGGCCACCTGCAGACTGTGCAGGGTGGCAGGGCTTTCTGACAGCACACATCTTATATTTATTGGGAGGAAAAACAGTTTCTAAAGGAAAAACGTCAGTGTCAGCAGCTTCTAACAAAAAGTTACTGGTAGCAGCCAGGAGGAATAATTAGTCTGCAGTGTGCTGTGGCCCAGCCACTCGGGGAGCCCTCTAGAATCTGCCCACGTGGTGCTCCCCTAGCCCCGCTTCCCTAGGGGGGACTTGGCATCTGTGGGCTGTGTCTGTCACCACACGCTTCCACCAACATGATATGAAAGCAGGCGCTCGACGCGGGCCCTGGTGCCGACAGGACTCAGCTGCAGACAAGTCCTGCACTTGGGATGTGAGAGCAGAGCCTGGGGGCTGGCCTCGCCCTCCGGCAGTAGCTCTCCCCAGGCCCCAGTTCCCACTTCCAAGTCCTGTGCTGTGGCTCTGTGTGACAGGCCCTCTACTAAGTCCCCTGGAATCCGGGGCCCATGCAACCCCACCCGCCTCCTTAGCTGGCGGTGGGCTTGCCTGCCGGCCCTTTCCTGGGGGCTGGGGGAATTCTCCCAGGGCCCCGCCTCCCACAGAATGGGGTCCTGCCTTCCCCTCCGGGCCGAGAGGGCCCCGAGTAGGCCTCTCCCAAGATGCTGGGCTCGGAGCCTCCCTTCGCCTCACACTTCCCCTCACCCCGGGACCTCTTCACCCAGATGGTGACTCCTGGACCCCAGCGCCTCCTCTGGGCCTTCACCTTCACCCGTGACCCTACTGGACAGAACTACTCCCAGCGGGGCCTCCACATGCTCTGGGCTCAGCAGGCCCCCCCCCCACACCTCTCCCAAAGGTCCATCCTCTGTCACTGCCAGCCCTGGGGACTGTCCCTGCTCCAGGGACACCCCGAAAGCCTCAGGCCTCCTTTCTCATCGACACCACCCTGGCCTCTGATCCCTCCTGTCTTATTCTGTCTGGAAGCCTGGGCCATGGAGGTTTCAAGGCCACACGCAGCATGTGCTTCTCGTGTTCCAGCCTGGAAGCGCTTGTGATCTTCCTAAGCGTGAGAAAACAGCCTGTGGTCTTGTCCCTGAGGAAAGCCGTCTCTCCTGACAGCAGTCAAGAGCTGCTGGCGCTGGGCACGGGTCCCGTAGATGCACGCTTCAAAGCTCAACCACATGCTGGGCCTGTCTTCCATGGCAGGGAATTTATACCTGAAATAACTATTTTAGGCCGGGCGCGGTGGCTCATGCCTGTGATCCCAGCACTTTGGGAGGCCAAGGCAGGAGGGCCGTCTGAACCCAGGTGTTCAAGACCAGCCAGGGCAGCAAAGTGAGACCCCATCTTTTAAAATAAATAAATAATTAAATAAATAATACCGGCTGTGGGGGATGAGAAAATAAATGAAATAAATACATACAAAAATACACAAACTTTTTAAAAAAGTGGCCTGGATGCCTCCTGGCCTTAGAAAGCCAGTGCCAGGCCTGCCTGTGAAGGCCGTCCTGCCCAGACCCCCAAGTCCAGCCACTGCTCAGCAGCACTGAGGTCACAACCCCAGGCTGTGCACCCCTGAGCCCGAGAGGAGGAGAGGGGGAGACAGGGAGGCTGGGCCATGTCCTGGGGCTCTGAGGCTAGCCTGGCTCGAGCCTTCCTAGTTGGAGCCAAAAGCTCTGAGCCAGAGCCCAAAGTGGCTGGTCAGACCCCATCAAAAGGCAGAGTGCCCAAGGCTGCGATCAGCAGCAGGGACTATGGAAGGTTCTGGATTCTGGAGGTGCTGGGTTCTGCATGGAATGGAGTCACAGAGCACTGAAGCTGGAGGCGGCCTCAGGAGCACCGAGCCCTTAGAGCTCCTGGGGAGGATGAACACGGCCCCACACTCCCTGCCTGGGGAGGACGGACGCCATCCCACACCCCCTGCCTGGGGAGGACGGAGGTGGCCCCACACCCCCTGCCTGGGGAGGACAGACGCCGCCCCACACCCCCTGCCTGGGGAGGACAGATGCCACCCCACACCCCCAGCCTGGGGAGGACGGAGGTGGCCCCACACCCCCTGCCTGGGGAGGACGGATGCCACCCCACACCCCCTGCCTGGGGAGGACGGACGCCGCCCCACACTCCCTGCCTGGGGAGGATGGACGCCGCCCCACACTCCCTGCCTGGGGAGTGAAGTGGCCCTGGGGGCGCAGTGAGGGTGAGGACAGGAGCGAACCCCAGAGCAGAGCAGGGCAGGGCAGAGTGGAGCATGGCCCGTCTGTCTCAGGGTGGACCTCAGCATGGAGGGTGCCAAGGGCAGGCACACTTGGCTATGGCTGGTCCCCCAGGTATGGTATCAGACTTGATAATGGCACGGGGGACCTTGGGGGTCCAGGGGCCACACCCAGAAGATGGCGGGCAACCGGCCAGGACGAGCCTCTCTCCTGAGTGTGGGCACGGTCTGCTTCTGGGACGCCAGCTCCTAGAGTCCCACTAAGTTTTCTGCCAGGTCACTAGGCAATGGCAGAAAACAAGACAGCTCCACTTGGGCCACAGACCTGGACACTCTGCAAGGACACTGCCTGGCGTGCAGGAGGGAGCTGGTTCTTAGCCCACTTCTGTGCCCCCTGCAAGCTGCTCTGTCTCCTCCAGGCCCCAAATGCTGCCCTGCTGCATAGCCAGTCCCTTCTTCCTGGGGGCACCTCCAGGACAGGCTCTTTCTTGGCCCTTGGGAATGGCCCACTAGACATGCTGGTGGGGATGCAACCATCCAGAATTGTTTCAGCCATGTCTCTGTTCCCCAGGCAGTCCCTACCGCCATGTCTTGGCTTATGTCCCCACCCAGACTCTTGAACATGGTGGCATAAACCAGCAAAAATGAAGCCAGCCCTCTGTCTTTAACCCGGGCGCAGCCACATGACATGTCTGCTGATGCCTGCCAATGGGAGAAGAGGGGTGGCTGGGAACAGACCACCTGCTCAGGAGTCAGAAAACCCTGGCTCCAAATCTTTGCTGCACTACTCAGCTCTGCAACGCCAGACAAATCACCCTCTCTGAGCCTGTCAAATGGGACGACAACGAGTTTTGAGGAGTAGGTGTTAGAGCATCAGGCCTAACGAAGGAACTCCGTAGACACCTCCTCTCCTTACCAGAGACAACCCAGGCGCTGCAATGCCTGAGGCCATCAGCACATGTGAAAAGCAGGGCTACAGCAGACTCCAGACATGGCCAGGGCTCTGGGGCCACCCTCACGACAGCAACAAGTGCGATGGCAGCCACCCCCACCCCCACCCCAGTGGGGAGTATCCCACTTGGTTCACACCACTGTCCTGTGAGACAGGAGGAGGAAATGGAGGTGGGGGGCAGGGGACTATGCCGGGGGCCCAGGTCACACAGGGAGCAGCGGGGGAGGGGATTGGGGAAGGGGTGCCTGGGGTCAGGCCCAGGGGCAGCAGTTGGGTGGAGGCGCAGCAGCTTCTAGGGCTGCTACACATAGCTGACAGCAGGCAGCTGAGCACTCGACTCTCCGGAGCAGCCCCAACCCCAGTCCCACGGGCCCACCTGGTGTGCGTCCTCTGCCCGCCAGTGCCCTGCTGACGGGCCCGTGGTGAGGGAGGATGGTGGAGGAGAAGGGTCCAAAAGGAACAGTCACAACTCTGTCATTTAAAACCCTCCTGGCTCTGAGGACACACCTGTCTTCCGTATGCTGGTACCAAGCAGGCGACTGTCCTGCCTCTTCTTGAATACCCACAGGGACGAGGGCTCACTAAGTGCATCACAACCAAGTGTCCATTCTGACAACATCTGGAGTATGTCCCCAAAACTTCAAGATGCTAGGGGAGACTGCTTCCTCCTCTGGGTGACAGAGCCTCCTGCTGTCCTCCGGCCCCTTCCTGCACCCAGTGCCCCTGCCTTGGCCCTCCCTCTGGCGTGCCAATGGCACCTGTGACAGCAAACCGAGACCACGGCCAAGGGCGCATCTGTGCTCAGAGGAGAGCCCCCCGCAGGCTGTGCCCAATGGGCCCCTTGGCCAAGAGCCAAGGAGTCAGAGGCGTAGCCCACAGCACTGAGGCGAGCAGCCACCATCCCTCATGAGGGTTAGCCTCGCCAACCTCTGAAGCCAGTGGCCACCTCCCTCATGAGGGTGAGCCCCCAACCCAAATCCTAAGCTTTCTGGGCACTCAGGATGCTCAGGGGAAAGGCTCATTTTGGATATCCAGATTAAGCATAATGCAAATATTCCCAAATCCAAAAACAAAATCCGACATCCAAAACACTGCCGCTCTCAAGCATTTAAGAAGAGGGATACTCGACCTGCATTAGGAAAGAAACAAATGTACCATTGAGGTTGCGTATGAGTCTCGCTTCCTTCTCCCCATCTTCGTCCAAGCCATCAAGCTTTAGTTTCTTCCAGGCGAGTTCGTCCCTCTCCTGTATCTTCAGATCAGCGTGGAGCTCGGCCAGCCTCACGGGAGGAAGATGCAGCTGCGAACGAAGGGGAGGAGCCTGTGAGCCACGAGCAGGACGGACCAGGACACAGCGGGAAACTGACCTCGGAAGAGGCTGGCCACCGGGAGGTTCTGGGAGACCAGGAAGAGGTGGAGTCAGGGTCACTGTCCGCAGGATTCAAACCCCACAGGTTTAGACAAGAACTCAACATGGACACCATTCTCTAGGCCTGTCTGTATACACGATCTGGAAACCCCAAGTCCATCGGGGGCTCCCCACCAGCAGCGGCTGCTCATTCCTGTCCGGCTGTAACAGGACACCCCACCCTAGCACCTGAGGACAGTCATCGGGCACTCGGATAAACAGAGCAGGAAGAAGATACCCACTGCATTACCATTGCAGATACACATTGCAAGGACACAGACACCTAGAAGCTCTTTTTTAAAAAAAATCACTGTAATCTCAGATCTGCCCCATCTTCATTTCCCAAAGACCCTCAGTCACCACCTCTCAAGTGTACCATGATCCGAACTGTCTTGCTGAGACGGTTCTTACACAGCCCCAGATCCTTCTGGAGCAGGAAACTGTCACCCTCTCACTTACCTGCTGGCGTAGACCACACAGGCAGCGCCCCGGAATGAGCTGCCGCACTGGGGCTGAGGAACTTCCCCGCCCCACCCTCATCCCTCTCCGCAGGGCAGGCCACGCTTCCTTCATCCCACCCCTGCCCTCCCAGCTCTGGGACCCTGGGTGAGAGAAGGGAGAAAGTGAGGTGACCGCTGGGCACACTGCTTTTTGGTTGCAAAGACAGGATTTAGGCCAAGAGTGTCCCCACGTCAGAATGACTGGGCCAGAATGCCAGGCGGCCGAGGCAAGCAGCAGAAGGAAACCCACCGGCCAGCTCTCATCAACTCTGGCCTCGGGGCTGGCCCGGCCGCTAAGAGGCGTGTGCTGGGGCAGGCGAGCCCTTCAGGGAAGCGAAGGCTCTTCCGTGCAGAGCAGAGTGGCCCAGCTGTGTGAACCAGAACGTGTCATGAGGTGGGACCAGGGTTCACGGAGACAGGGTGCTGTCCCTGGCTAACTGGGGAGGCTGCACCGCATGCCTGTCGTGACGCCAGCGCATTAAAGGCTCTGTGGAGTCCTGCAGCAAAGGAAGTGCTCGGCACTGTGCAGTGCAGATCCCCAAACCTCTCAGCTCTCAGGAGGGTCCCCCTCCCTGAGCACCTGCATTCTCACATTCCCCCGGGGCTGGTCCTCACGAGCTGCCCATGGCTCTAGGAGGGAACCCCAGCTCCTGCCTCTGAGCTCCAGGTGCCCATCACCTAACGCCTGCCTCTGATCATGTGTGTTTCAATATGGAGTCTGTTTCCCCTTAGAGATTTGAAATATTAATCTTTTATCTATATTTCATTAGCTATTTTCTAACATAAATACAACACAAGCTAGTATCCAAAGTATGTGTGTTATATTTCAATAAAGTTTATGTAAAACAGTGAACATCCCCAGGAAGCGTCAAGAGCCGGCTGCCTTCCCAGTGTCCCGCAGCCCGCGCCGCCTTGTGGCCCACACTGCCTTGCAGCCCGAGACCTCAGGAGGCCCAGCCCTCAGGTCCGCGCCGCGCAGGGGCACACATTTCTTTCAAGACTCGCGCGAAGCCAATTCTGTGTGTTTGGCACACCCCACACTCCGGAACCTCCTCGCCTCACTCTGCCTGTATCTAGACTGAGCCCATCCTGCTCCCTGCAGCTCAGTCTGTGTTGGGCCTGGGAGGAAGGAGACCCCTGACCACAGGCCCTGTCTCCAGCTGGGTGCTGGGGCTGTCAGCTCCACCCTCTCTCCTCTCAGAAGCCCAGCCTGACTATCCGCGGCTGCCCTAGCCACACAGGCCCCACCCTCCAGGAGTTTAAAATTTAGTTAGGGACGAATTCAGATTACTGAGCCAAGATCCCCAATGGTAAACAGATAGCAAACGGTAGGCACAAAATGAATGGCAGGGCCTAGGGCAGAGGAAAGCTTCTAATTCTCTAGAAGGTTCTCTAACCCTTGGTGGGTGGTCCCAGGGCAGTCTTTTGTCTGGGCCCTCCTGGTAGATGCTCTGTGCCCCCATCTCTGCAGGGGCTGCTTTCCAGGATTGTCCCGACCTGAAAACCCTTTCCCTGGCAGCCTTCGACACACCCCTACCTGCGTGCCTCTTCCCCAGCCAGCCCCATCCACCCAGCCCCTTCTCCCCAGAGCTCCACCCCGTGCCCCTCTGTGCCCTGGACACTCGCCTGCGGCGTCCACTGGAAGGCCCTAGGAGACCTGAGGTCTGATCTGAGCATTCCCAGCAGGAGGACCCAGGACAATGAGGCACCTGAGTGACGCTGAACTCTCAGGAGGGGCAGTCTGTGCCTCAGGAGGAGGGGGAGCCCACACCTGCCTATCTTGTTTGTGACCCAAACTCCTGGAGGAACAGGTCTGCTTCCATCTCTACTTCCCCGTGGCTGCTGCTACCCTGTAGGCGCCTTACTTACCGCGCTGCACTGCCTGGGAGGGTCTGAGATGGGAGGCCCACAGTGATGGTCCGAGCCAGAAGCAGCACCCTGGGGCAGGCAATCCAGGCCCATGCTCTCAACTGTGTGCTGGCCTTGAGGGGCCCCAGGTCTGCCCTCTTTGGCTGCAGGGGAGAGGACGCAGGTGTCCCATGACTGCCCATGGGCTGCCCGCTGGAAAGCGGAGCTGAAGACCCAGGGCTGCTGAAGTCCTGGGCCCGTCTTGGCAGGCTCACAGCCAGGCACCAACCCCTGTAACTTGCAGTCCTCACTGGCTTCCTGTCTGCCTCCCTAGGGTGCTGGGAGAATCAAGGGCAGGTGCTCCGTGGGCTGTAAAATCTGCAACCCACAGGGGAAAGTCATTTTCTCCCTCTGATTCCCCAACTCTCAGGCAACAGGGGGTCTAAATTTCACACCGCATGTCTCACAAAAGCCAGCTCCCTTTCCCCTGATGTGTGGCTGCCAGTGCTCAGCGCGGAAGGGGCCAGCCTGGCAGCACCACCACAGAAAGCAGCCCCAGCTCTGCACAGAGGAAGACCAGCAGGTCACGTGCAGACCCCAGACCCCACGTCTGGATTCTTTCACCTCTCTCAAGTTAAATGTTAACGCATCAAGTTAGAAGTACCCTGTGGAGACCAACTGCAGAAAAGAACCTGTCAAACATGAAGCAGCGAGGCAAATCATCAACAGCCAGGGTATACATGCAGGCAAGAAAGCCGGTTCAGCTGATCAAACGACGCCGGTCCTGTGTCCTCAGACACAAGCAGAGCCGACCGTGTCCTCCTGACCAGACCCAAGGGCCCAGCACTGCTCGGGACCTCAGCAGTGGCCCTTCCCCACACAGCACCACCCGCGTGCCAGCAGAGCTTTCTGGAACTTTCCAATAACCTGCTGCTGCTTCTCAACGCCCCAGGAAACCCAGGCCAGGGTCCACAGCTACACCACTGGTGTCAACCTGCACACACAGCACAGTTCAGGCTGGGCAGGTTCCAATGCCACCAGGACCGCCAATGGACCACCTCTTCAGAGGGCACGTGCCATCCTCCCAGCGCTCACCTGAGTGCCCGCGCCAGACTGCAAGGCACCCACCATGAGGAGCAGGCTGTGGTGGTGACCAAGGCTTCCTGGCACGCTGTACCTGTCTCACCACGGCAGGTGGCATGCACTGTCCCAGCCCAGCCACTGTGCCCCAGCTCCTTCCACCTGAGCTCCATGGACAAGGGCACAGCCATACCCACCTTGAGCTGCTGTGAGGTCATGCATTGGCCTGGCGAGTCCTAGGTGCCCATGGAGGCCACTGGCTGGCCCATCCTCAGAGGCCCTTCTCAAGCCAGGGGGGATGCTTGAGAGCTGGGGTGGGGCTCTGAGGGCTCCTCTCTGCAGATCTCAGTTTCCACTCGTCAGACCTCTGAGAACAAGATGCTTCACACACTCTCATTGCAGTCACCATTCATGTCAGAACTAAGGACCGTCTGCGTGTGGTGCCTCCTGGGATTACACCTGTAATCCCAACACTTTAGGAGGCAGAGGCGGGAGGATCACTTGAGCCCAGGAGTTCGAGACCAGCCTGGCCAACATGGTGAAACCCCGTCTCTACTAAAAATATAAAAATTAGCCGGGCATGGTGGTGCATGCCTGTAATCCCAGCTACTCAGGAGGCTGACGCACGAGAATCACTCGAACCTGGGAGGCGGAGGTTGCAATGAGCCGAGATCACGCCACTGCACCCCAGCCTGGGCGACAGAGTGAGACTCTGTCTCAAAAAAAACAAAAAAACAAAAAAACAAAAAAACTAAGGACCTATGGCCAAGGACTCCGAGCTCATGGCACCGTGCAGCCCAGGCCAAGAGGTACACGAGTGTGTCCCTGAGCGCCGCAGCTGGACCATGCAGACCCTGGAGCTTACCCCTCAGCATCAACACAACACACAGAGCTCTGAAGAGGCAGAGTCCTCAGAAGGCGTCTGTGAGCACAAGGGCTCTGCATGGCCTCCGACCTCCAAAGCTCCAGGGACAGCCTCTGCTCAGGAGTCTTGCAACACAGTGGAGCCCGCCTGTGAAAGAGGAACTGGGAGAGTCACAGAAAGTCAAGATTCAAGTTGCTGGAGAGGATGAAGCAGCACCCCCCGGCCAGGTCTTGCCTGATGAAAGCGGGTCTCAGCATCTTCTTGGCGGCAACCTCAACGCAGGTCTCACAGCCCATCAAAGGCAAAGGTTTCCTGAAACGCTCCCTTCACCCTATGCCTACTGACACACTACGCAATCCTATATGCCAGGATGTGGCTTTACATGCAGAAAACAGGGACACGATGTTTTCATGAAGCAAACCAAAGAAAGGACAAGACCATCCTGGCTGCTGAGCGCAGGTCGCAGGAGGCTGAGAGCAGTGGCTGCAGAGCCGGGCAGGACGTGCTTCTCTGAAAAAGCAGCCCTCACCTCAGTTATCTTCCAGGGGGCGATCCAAGACCCCGTCTCCGTCTGATACCTACCTAGAGCGGCGAGTCAGGTGGGGTAAGAAGCCGACTGGAGTGACTGTTTGCACGAACAATTCTCTGCCCCTACGTTCGAACTGACTGTGGCTCCTCCTGCCTCCTGACCACCCTGGGCCCTGGCACGCTCGGCAGCAAGAGCCACAGCACAAAGACCACCCGGGATGCGCTACTGCCACTGAGAACCTCAAAAAGACCCGGACGGGTCTGACGCCTGCACACTTGGCTCCAGGATAGAACACCCTCACAGCACCGCCACCCTCCAAGCTTCTGTTATCTGGAAGGAAAATCAAGACGAATGGGCTCTGCAGGCCTGCCTGCCATAGTACCAGGCTCTCTGGAAGGGGGGAAGACACACAAAATCCCCCAAAACACTCACCCTCGAAGAATTTCACGTTCTGTTCAGCAAAAAAGACTTGCCCACACAACTAGAACTTCAGGACTTAAAGGGACCAGAAAGATCATCTAGTCCAAGGCTCAGTCCAAAGTGGAGGTGAGCAGCTCGCCCTACCATGGTGCCCAGTGAACCTCAGGGAGGTTCAGGAGACATGACCCGACCCAAGACTGAAACTGGTCAGGCGAGCACCCAGCACCGGGGGACAGTGCAGGGGCAGCCCGAGGGTAGCCGGACCAGTGCAGGGGCAGCCTGAGGGCAGGCGTATTGCTGCAGGGGGCCTGGGCTGACAAAGACAGAGGACCAGCTGGAGGTGGCTGGAGGTAAGGTGGAGCGCACCAGGGCGGCCCTGCAGAGCAGGTGGAAGACTTGGGCCAGCACCCAAAAGTAAAGGGAGCCGCTGGGGTTCCTGGGCCCGAGTGCACTTCCTCAGCGCCACCTCCAATTGGTCAGGGAGTCTATTTCGGGCTCCCCATTCCTCATGGGGAGGGGGGACTCCACCCACTCAACAGATGCCCAGTGCAGTGGGCACGGGGAGGCAGCACTGCATCCCGGCTGCTCCTGGTCACACCTGTTCCCTGCTGCTGGGAGGCCATCAACACATCCAAACCCAGCCGTGTCCCCAGCCCCTCCAGAATCCCTTCCTCCAAGAAGCCGCCCTGCCGCTCCAGCCCAGAGCGTTCTCCCACCTCCGCAGGCTGAACATTACGCATGGGGCTTGACTGCTGGTCCCAGGAGCAGTTCAGGAAGGGCCTGTGGAGCTGATGCCCAGGCGTCAATCCCCATCCCCACGCAGTCTTATAACCGTCTATCTGTCCCCCACCTGTTTCTCCTCTCCCTTTTCGTTCCAAAAGTTCCTTCTTATTCTGCAAATCATTTACTTTCCCTCTCAAAGACTCAGGAATGCTTAAAACTGGACTATTGAGACAGAGATCTAATCTGACTCCTGCATTTGAGATGAGATAATGAGGCCCAGATGGTCGGCATAGTTCGAAAACACCCATTTCAGGTGTTTTCAGGAACACCTAACAAATGAAGCAACCGTATCTTAATGAAGAGAGCAGCTGGCCCAGGGTCACGCACCAATTAGGAAGCTGTTGTCCCGGGGGGCCCCACCGGCCGAGCCACCTTGGGGGTGCCCTTTCCCCTCGGGGCCTCCGTACCCTCATCTCTCAAATGAAGGAGAGGTCAGGTGAGCGCCCTGTTAAGACTGACTTTCAGCATTCCCAAGGTCGCGTTTTATGTGCTCTAAACCGATCCCATCTCCTCACCTCCTCATTTCTCGCTCAAATGAACAAGCACGGGCTTGCTACTGGGATTCCTTCTGTCCCTGGACACGTCTTTCTACCCAACATTTTGTTTTTCTTGTTCCCCCACATAGGGAGATAAGGCTGAGGGAACAGGCAAAGGCTCGGGAGGCAGGAGACCTGTGATCTAGCCTGGTTCTGTCCCTACGCTCGGGTCAGTAGGCCGCCCAGGCTGGGGAGGGCGACACTGACCCTCGGGGTGCCGGCCGCCACCTGCTTCACACGGCGTCGTCGCCGGCACGGGTACCTTTCCTGCTGCAGAAGGGGTCGGGGCGCCCCACCTGACACTTGGGGGAGGCTGTGCCAAGCACAGGGCGCGTGGGGCACAGGTGCCCCGGCTGCGCCCCCCTCCGCCTCCGACCCCTGGGCCCCGCTCCAACGACCCCAACCACGGCCCCCGCCCCCAGGCCCCGCTCCACCGCCCGCGGGCCGCGCTCACCCGCTGGGCCTTCTCCCACAGCTGGTTCAACTTCTCCATGCGGAACTCCTCTCCGGACTCGCGTTTCGGGGACGGCTTGGGCTGGTTCTTCTCCCGCGAGTACTTGCCGCCGTGGCTCGCCGCGGGCCAGGGCCCGAGGAAGAGCAGCAGCAGTAGCAGCGCCGGGAGCCCGCGCAGAAACCACCTGACCCTCCGCGGCGCCATCTTCCTCTGCGACTGGCGCTGCGCGGAGAGAACCTAGCCTGCCGATGCCCCGCCCACTACCCCGCCCCCACCCACCGCGCGGTCTCCTGGGAATTGTAGTTCCTCCGTGAGCGGCCGGCAGCGGCGAGGCCGCCGGCGGACTCCAGCGCCTAGGAAGCCCTGCGCAGGCGCAAGCGTTTCCCAGGCAACCACGCCGCGGCCCGAGGCTGCAGACTCTGGCAGGGGATACAACTGGAGAATGAGGGTGGCCGGGCGGGAGCAGGGATCAGGCCTCACCCAGAGCCCGGAGCCTGGAGCCCGCACGACTCGAGGCCTCTCTCCCTCTCTGCCCCACAGAAAGAGCGGAAGGCCCAAGAACCGGGCCATGTTTGGCTGAGCCTGATAATGCTCCGGCTTCACGCGCACTGACGCCGACTCTTGCATGTCCAGTGCTGTTGCGGGGTTGGCACTGCGGCCCGGGCCTGGCGCTGAGGAGCCTGGCCCAGCCCGCTTCTGCCCTCCGCGGAGCGCCTGGCCGTGGGTGAGCCCAGGCCAGGTTGTCCCGGGGACGCAGGACCGCGCAGACGTCCCCCTACGTCCCGGGGCCCCTGCCCCAACCCGCGTCCCAAGCGCTTGCTCTCGCGCCTGCTGCAAGGCAGGAAGGACTTCGTGCGCTTTTCCCCAACCCATGACACTCTAGGAAATTCACAGAGCCAAAGTTAGCATAGACCGCTCGTTGGGGGCTTGGCCAGTGAGTTGGGAAGTGCCCTGGAGGTAGCGCGGGAAACAAGGGGAAGGAGGGAGACAGATGGCAGCTGGGCCCCTTTGGGCTCAGAGAAGGGACAAGGGGAGCTCATCTGGCAAGAATGATCTGAAAAGGCCTCCAAGGGTGGGCGGGATTTTGCCGGGGGAGGGAGGAATTTCCAACTGGAGAGACAATGACAAAGGGGGTGAATAGAGCCTGGGCATCTTGAGAGGAATTAATGTTAATTCATTTCCTTTTTTTGCGTGGCGGGATAGGGTCTCTGTCATCTAGGCTGGAGTGCAGTGGCATGATCATGGCTCACTGCAGCCTCGACCTCCTGGGTAAAGCGATCCTCCTGCCTCAGCCTCCCAAGTAGCTGGGACTATAGGTATGTGTCACCACGCCCAGCTAATTTTTGAATTTTTTTTGTAGAAATTAGGTCTCCCTATGTTGTCCAGGCTGTTCTCCCACTCCTGGGCTCAAGCAACCCTCCTGTCTTGGTCCCCCAGAGTGCTGGGATTACAGGCGTGGGCCACTGGGCCTACCCTAATTTACATTTAAATTGTATCTTGTGTTGTTCCAGAGAAGATTTCAGGTCCCTGGAATCAAGGTGATCTGCTGCTGTCCTGTGCTGCTTTTCTAGTATTTTCAGAGCCATCGTTTCATTTCTTTTTTTCCAGCTGTTGAGTTGTTTCAGGCAAGAGGGTAAATTCAGTCTGTTACTGCATCTTAGCTGTAAGCACAAGTTCCCAATATGGGATGTATGGGGGAGAGGAGGTAAAGGAATCCCCCAGGAGGGTGGTGGAGGGAGAATGACTTCATGCGAAGTGACTCCAGAGACAGATCAAATGCTGTCATTGCCATCATTGCATGTTTTTAAGCCTCAGGACAGAATGGCCAGGTGAGCCTGGCCTAGATTCTCACCTGTGCCTGCCTTCCCCTTCTGTTCCCTCATTCCTGCTCTTCTCTCCATCTCCTGGTGCCTAGAATCAGAGGTCACCTGTTTTACCCCACATACATGTTTTGCCCTGACCCCACTCCTGAGAGCTACAGGTAGGTCTTGGTGGGCTTAGAAGGGGACAGTCCAAATTGGCCTGTCCCCCCCAAGCATGTCCCTGTTGGTCATCTGGAATGTGGTCCTCACTGCAAATGTTCCAGCTCTGTGAATCCTGCCCCCAGTGTCTCTAGAAAGGCCTGTTATAACCCCACAGGAATTGGAAGCTGGACTGGGAGCAGAGTCTTCTGGGATCCTGCATCTGACAGTGGTGTGGGGTTCTAAGAGCCCTTTTCCTATACAGCCCAGTTTCCCAGATAACTAAGCAATATTTTATTCGTGGCTGCATGCACAGGCAATGAAACTAAAGAAAGTCAGGGGATGGCTAAAGGATGGAGGATACCTGGGCTGGGGGAGGAGGGAGAATGCAATGGGTGAACACAGACAGGCTTCCAAAGTGGTGTCCAGGTTGTATTTCTTCACTAGGTGGTGGGCACACAGGCATGCATTTTTCCTTATCTTTAAATTGTACATATTTCATACACTTCTCCGTATGTATTATACATTTCCAAGTAGTACATCTTCTAAAAAATCACAGTGGTTAATGCAATCAGTACAGGTGCCAGGCACATACCAGAGACTCCAGGTGACAGCATGCTCTCCTCTTGGGCTCCTCACCTAGGGCTGAAAGTTTATTTCTCACCCCTGCCGCCAGCACCCCCTATGCCAGCCCATGTCTGTAAGTGCTGAGGGGAAAGTGTATGAACACAGACAGATACGGCCGTGGAGGAACCCGGAGAGAGGGCCCTCCACTTGGTGAGGACGGATTGTGAGGCTGGTCAGTGCTGAAGCTGAGTATCTTGCTTACTAGAGCAAAGGGGAACTGTGCTTATAGGACCATCTCTCAGAGCAAAACAAATTGAGTCTCTTGGGAAGCCTGGCATTGAGGATTGTCCAGCTTTCAGAAGCGAGAGTGTTCAGCCTGACTTTAGGGGCACAAGGTTCTTGCTGCCTGGTCCTGTTCTGTAGTGTGGGGCTATCCCTGACTGGCCAGCTTTCAGAAGCATGCAGCATTGTCATTGACTTATTGGGGTTTCATGCCACCACAGCCAAAAAGCAGTTTGTTTTTGTCCTTGAGTTTGGACTATAGATTGTTATTCTCTCCAGGCAAAGGCAGGAAGCACACGGGAACAGGTAGCGCCAGGTGGCTGCAGGCAGGTGGTCTGGCTGGAGCTCAGTGCAGAAGCACAAGACGGTGGTGAGGAGTGAGGCAGACCCAGGGGACTGAAACGCCGCTGGAAAGAAGATTCCACCCAGAGCAGTGGGGGCCACAGAGTGATCCTGAGGGGAGATTTACACAGAGATGTGTTTGAGGAAAAGCAGAGACCAGTGGGAATGCTGGTGCTCTCCGCCAGAGGAGAGGCGACGGTGATCGGGATGAGATAGAGACACCGAGGAGGTGAAGATGGAGAGTCCATGTGAAGGTGGAAAGGACAGAATTTGGTGACAAGCGTCCAGACTGACGCCCAGGTTTCCACTTGGGGAGACCAGAAGGTGGTAGGGCGAATTCCAATGCCAGGTCTCCGGGGAGAGCACGCTCAGGAGGAAGATGAGAGTCCAGGTCCCTGTGGGATGGACGTGGAGCCCTCCAGGGGCATTGAACTCTATAGATCTGCCGGTCAGGGGCAGAGGGGTCCAGGGCAGAGGAGACAGAGATCTGGGCACCACCCACGGAGGCACAGTGGGCAGGGGATGGAGCCCTCTGGAGGAAGCCAGCGCAAGGGTGCAAGAAGGAGCTTGCAAAGGAAGCAGAGCGGCAGCCAAGACAAGGGAAGGCACCCGCGAGGAATTTGCCTGCAGACCGCAGGGTTGAGTAGGCTTTAAGGAGGAGTGCATGGGGAGCATTGGGCCGCTCACAGACTGAACGCACAGAGGCTGGTGTGGATGCCTGTGGCTTCTGCCCTTGCAACAACCTCTGTCTTGGATCAGGTTTCCTGGAAGCAAAGCTGAGATGGAATTCCTGTGGAGGTGTTTATGGAGGGGGTGCTCCTAGGAAAGGAGAGTGGGGGTAGAGAGCTGGTGCAGAGAGCTAAGCAAGGCTGTGACTGCTTCAGCCTCGTTGGATGAAGGGGAGCTCGGGAGCACTGCACCTCACGGCTGTCCCTGCCTTGAGGCCAGGACCATTTTGTGTCTCCTCTCCCTCCCCTCATCAATCAGGCACTGGGTTGTTGGGGAGGGTGTGACCTTCTGGGTGAGGCAGTTTTCCCACTTGGCCTAGGGCAATGAGCCTCCGCTATCCTCAGGCAGCCACCATTGCCTGAAGACAAGTGAGACCCCATGTGCTTGGGCAAAACAAACCCCTTCCCAGCTCCCAGCATTCAGGGAGGGTCTTTGAGTAAGACCACCCTCAGCTGCCTCCTCTGCTGGCAAACTCCCTGTCACTGCTTTCCCCACTGTCTGCCACTGTGGACCCCAGGATGAAGCTCATTATGCTGCTTCTCCCTCTGTATGGAAAGTTCGAGTCCCCCCAGGCCACCCCTTGCCCCAGACAGCTCTGTATATCCCCTTCTCAGACCCCTTCCCCCATCCCCAGTTCCCTCAAACCCTTCCACTCTTGAGCTCCTGACCAGCCATGAGCAACATCCCCCATATCCTAAACTTTTTGTAAACCAAAAATAAAATTCTGAGGGCCCCCCAGCCATCTGAATGGACTTCCTCCTCTGCCAGGGCACTCTTAAAATGTAACCTGAAAGACTGGTTCAGGCTGTCATGGGAAGTGGGGATCGGACTTGCATGATTATCGCTCCAGCATTAACATCAACACACTTTAGTCTGATAAGAAATATTTCACAGTCTATTCTCTCTGAAGCCTGCCACCTGAAGGCTTCCTCTGCAAATAAGAACTTTGGTTTCTACAATCCTTTATCTTAACCCAAACATTTTCTTTCTATTGATCCCAGGTCTTTAAATCAACTCAACCAATTGTCACCCAGAAAATTTTTAAATCTGCCTATAGCCTGGAAGTCCCCCCTCACCCACCCCCCGCCTTCTAGTTCTCTTGCTTTTCTGAACCAATTTATTTCTTAAATGTATTAGATTGAGGTCTCATGTCTCCCTAAAATGTGTAAAATGAAGTTGCACCCTGACCACCTTGGACATATGTTCTCAGGACCTCCTGGGGGCTGCATCATGGGCCATGATCACTCAGGTTTGGTTCAGAATAACTCTCTTCAAATATTTTACAGAGTTTGACTCTTTTTTGTCGACACTTTGAGCATCCCCTTGACTGTGCTGTAACTGGAGATGGACACCCGCTCGCCCCTCAAGGACCACATCACTCTCCAGCACTCCTCCTCTTCTTATAACTTTTGGTGATTTCCGTTTCCAGGGGGTGATCCCTGCAAAACCCTGGCCTGCTCTCCTTTCATGGTCTTGACCTCAAAACTACCCTAGCCCTCCTCTCCCATGGCCACACCCTAGATATTGTGGCCCATAACCATAAAGTCTTCTCTCTCCATGAAGACAATTCCGAGTGGCCAATCAGCAGCTGTGACCTCCTTGACAGAGCAGGAGTATTGCCATCTTGGACAAGCACTGCCATTTTAAGTTCACCCTGATCAAAAACTGCCTAAATCCAAAGGGCATCAGCCTAATGGCTAAGGTCAGCATGACCAAAAACCACAAATAACATGTCAGACCAGAAACATTCCAAACCCCTCCCTCACCAGAGGCATGCCATCCCAGAGATAACCTCCCCTCCAGCCAGAGATATGTCAGCCCCAAGGCTGCGTTTTGTGTTTCTTTCCTCTTTCTTTAACACTTACACTCCTGATTGTGTCCATGTGTCCAGCTGACTTCTGCAGTGCCTCACCTAAACATTCCTTCAATGGCTGGGCTTACACTCCACTGATCCCTCCACATTTTCACTGTGGTCACCCCTCTGTCCTCCCTCCCCCCTCCCAGGTATTATGGTGGACACCAAACATTCTCAGCAGCATATGCCAGTTCCTCCAAGTCTTCTCTTCATTAGACCAATGTCCCCAGGCCCCCAGTTTTCCCCAACAGAATATGGACCACAGATCAGCCATGTCCTAGCATCTTCACCTGGTGCTTCTGTCCATGTCTTCTTGTCCCTGGAAAGCATGTTCTCTGAGAGTAGAGATTGTGTTTCCTGCATCTCTGTCTCCTGTTGCCCAGCACAGAATTGGTGCTCAATGAAGATTTGTCCATCCAGATGAAGAATTGATGGGTGGCTGGATGGGTAGGCAGATGGATGATGAGTGGGTAGATGGGTAGGTGGATGGGTGGGGACAGATGGATGGATGGAGATAGATGGATGATGAATGGATGGATGGATGAGTGGGGGGATAGATGGATGGGGATGGATGGATAATGAATGAATTGGTAGGTGGATGGATGGGTGGATGGATGGGTGGGTAGATGGGTGGATGAGTGAGTGGATGGATGGATGGGAATAGATGGATGCTGAATGGGTGGGTGGGTTGATGGATGGATGGGGATAGATGGATGCTGAATGGATGGGTGGGTGGGTGGATAGATGGATAATGAATGAATTGGTAGGTGGATGGGTGGGTGGATGGATGGATGGGAATAGATGGATGCTGAATGGGTGGGTGGGTTGATGGATGGATGGGGATAGATGGATGATGAATGGATGGGTGGGTGGGTGGATAGATGGATAATGAATGAATTGGTAGGTGGATGGGTGGGTGGATGGATGGATGGGTGGATGGATGGATGAGTGGATGGATGGATGGGAATAGATGGATGCTGAATGGATGGGTGGGTTGATGGATGGATGGGGATAGATGGATGCTGAATGGATGGGTGGGTGGGTGGATAGATGGATAATGAATGCATTGGTAGGTGGATGGGTGGATGGATGGATGGGTAGATGGGGTGGATAGATGGATGGGTAGATGGGGTGGACGGCTGGATGGGTAAGTGGATGGATGGATGGGAATAGATGATGAATGGATGGGTGGATGGGTAGATGGATGGGGATGGATTGATAATGAATGAATTGATAGGTGGGTGGGTGGGTGGATGGATGGGTGGATGGATGGATGGGTAGGTGGATGGGTAGATGGGGATAGATGGATGATGAATGGATGGGTGGGTGGGTGGATAGATGGATAATGAATGCATTGGTAGCTGGATGGGTGGATGGATGGATGGGTAGATGGGGTGGATGGATGGATGGGTAGATGGGGTGGATGGATGGATGGGTAAGTGGATGGATGGATAAGAATAGATGATGAATGGATGAGTGGGTGGGTGGATGGATGGGGAGGGATTGATAATGAATGAATTGATAGGTGGATGGATGGGTGGATGGATGGATGGGTAGGTGGATGGGTAGATGGATGGGGATGGATTGATAATGAATGAATTGATAGGTGGGTGAGTGGGTGGATGGATGGATGGGTAGGTGGATGGGTAGATGGGGATAGATGGATGATGAATGGGTGGGTGGATGGATGGGGATGGATTGATAATGAATGAATTGATAGGTGGATGAGTGGGTGGATGGATGGATGGATGGGGATGGATGGATAATGTAAGAATTGGTAGGTGAATGGATGGATGGGGTAGATGGATAATGAATGGATTGGTAGGTGGATGGATAATGAATGGATTGATAGGTAGATACATGGATGGATGGACAGGGATGAATGGATAATGAATGGATTGGTAGGTAGATAGATGGATGAGTGGATAGATGGATCGATAATGATTGACGGATGGATGGATGGGGATGGATGGATAGATAAATGGATTGGTAGGTGAATGGACAAATGGATGGATGGATGAGTGGGTAGCTGGATGGGGAATGAGTGGGTAGGTGGGAGAATGGATGATGGATGGATGGATGGATGGATGGATGGATGGATGGATGGATAAATGGAGGGATGCATGATGAATTTCTCCCTTGTTCCAAGCCTAGTCCTAGAATATGTTGCCTCTTCTCAAAAATAAGGTACCACAAAGCCTCTGGTGATGGTGGAGCAAAGGAGTAGATGGTGAATGTCTCATACCCACTTTGGATCCAGAACAGGCCTAGGAGAGACTCAGGTGGGATCTGCTGCTGAGGAAGGGGGTTGGGGCTGATGTTGGAGGAGGAGGGCAGCTCTAAACCACCTCTTCCTGGCTCTAGGCCTCTCAGGCCAGACAGCCCCCACCCGTTTCTGCAGATGCCCGCGTCATGGTCCTGAGGGGATGGGGGCTGGCCTGGAGCCTTTCCCCCGTGGTGTGTGGCTATAGCGGGGACATGAAGGGGGTGTGTTAGGGACGTAGTGACCACTCCCTTCTACCATCAGAGATCCTGCTTTCCCCTGCCCCCTGCCCCTCCTCAGCTGCCCTTCATAACCCCCCACCCACTCCCCACCTGCCATATCCTGTGCTTGTGCGGATCCAGGAAGCACCTACCTAGGTACAGAGATCATCACTCGGTGCCTTGCCCCTACACAAGGGCGATTAACTTGTCTGTTATGAACTCTTACTTAGTAATTCCGACATGAAACTCCCACTAGGATAAAACTTGGTGCAGAACAGCAATTACTGAAAACACATTTTTAAAAAGGTTGACGTTTTGTAAGAGTTCATCCTCCTCCACTCCTCAGCCTCCCTCAAGGAGACACATATTTAGATCTTCTCTTTGTGAGTCTAACTTGGAGACTGTGAGTTGCAGTTTAAAAGGGGCTCTGGGGCCAGGTGCGGTGGCACACACTTGTGGTCTCAGCTACTCAAGAGGCTGAGATGTGAAGAACGCTTGAGCCCAGGAGTTCAAGACCAGCCTGAGCAACATAGGGAGATGGGATCTACCCAAAACATTTAACAATAAGGCTGGCATGGTGGCATATGCCTGTGGTCCCAGCTACTTGGAGGCTGAGGCAGGAGAATCATTTAAGCCTGGGAGATCGAGGCTGCAGTGAGGTATGGTTTCAACTGCTGTGCTCCAGCCTGGGAGACAGGGCAATACTCTGTCTCTAAAAAATACAAAATAAAAATAAAAAAATAAAGGGCTCTGAGCCCAGCCCTCTGGCCAGGGCCTGGTGCAGTGGCAGAGGCTTGGGTCCCTGCCAGGTCTCCTGAAACGTCTCCAGGGTCTGCTGGGGCAGCCACCTGGGTGCTCAGTTGCTCTGTTAAACAGCAAAATTCCCAAGTCCTCATCTCAATGAGCCACTGAGGCCGATGAAGAGGGCCTGTCTCATTTAGGACATGAGTGGCCAGGTGGGTGCCACAGGCCCTTTTCCTGGTGACAACAGTGCAATTGCATGGCTCCAGGAAGGCCACATCATTTCCCGGGCTTCGTAGGCACCTGTGGGGCGGAAACAGTTCAGCAGGGCCCTCCTGATCACAAGGACGAGGTCATACCGGCTGCTGCACGGCAGGGCTGCACTCTGCCAGGGAGCATCCTGTGAGGGAGGGGCTGCACTGCCACTTTACTGATGAGGAAATTAAGGTTCAGAGAGATGAGGTCATTTGTTAGAGGCCAGACAGCCCATTTCTCAGGTTGTTTCTGTGGTATTTGTCATAAAGCCATAGGTTCATTGATTTGTTCTTAAGTAGTTCTGAGCCCTTCCTGCATATCAGGCAGGGACAAACAGGAAAGTCCCTGCCTTTGGCAAGTGCGGGGGAAATGAAATGATTCTGCTCAGCCTCATCCATTGGTCTGAACAATCACGTCTCATGACCGCAGGGACGCGGCTTCCCCTGAACACGGATCCTAGAGGCCAGGCAGAAGCAGCATGGGTTTCCACTCACACGGTAGGCAGCTGTGCAATTTCGTCTGGAGTCCCCGGACCCCTCCTCATCCTTCCCAGGGTTGCTCTGAGGCCATTCCTCATCATCTAGGAGGGGTCTACATAAAAGCATTTATAAACAGCTCCAAATGGGAGCCTGGCGTGCCCACCTTTGGAGCACTTTTCTCTACTGCAGATTTATCTACTGCTCGTGAAATCTCTGGATTTAACTCTGATGAAAGACTGGAGGCTGAAGGAGAACTTCAATATCATATATTTTAAAGGTTGACTCACAGTTTGGAGCAAGAATTAAAGAACCACGAACTTCCAGGTAAAACGGGCAACGGCGTTGGGGCAAGCCTCTCTGCATCTGCATGTCCAGCCTCTCCTGCGTGCCAGAAGTCCCCAGGCAGGAGTGTGGTGGGACATCCAGCTGGGGTAAGGACAGGCACCCTCCCATTGTGTCAGGGCCCAGAGAGTGGGTGGAGAAGCTCTGCAAGAGACCTGTGCAAGGGCACCTTGTAGGAGCCTGCAGTCCCCACAGGGGTGTTTGTGGATAACACTTGGGGAGCCCTGGCCTTTTGGGGTCATGGAGGGCTTGGCCTCTCACCTCAGAGCTGCAGAAGAGCCGCTTCTACATCAGGACATCAGAAGCTGGAACGGGATGGCCGGCGAGGGGCCTCTTGTTGGGGTCACAGAGATGGGTCGCAGAGATGGCCCGTGTGGAAGGTTGGATTCTCACCCCACCTCTGCCCCTAGATGTCCTGGTGACCCTCCCCTCTGTAGTCTTGGTTTTTTGCAAAACAGTTATGACCTCCTGCCATACTGGGTACTTTGCTTATGTATTGTGTTTACTCTTTACTGTGTGTCTCTCCTGCTAAGGTCTACGAAGAAGGGTCTTTGTGGGTGGGGTTCTTAGAGGCATCCCAAGTACCAGAAGCAGTCCCTGGACTAAGGGGCTCAATAAATATGTTTTATTTATTATTTTTTCTTTTTGAGATGGAGTCTCGCTCTCTTGACCAGGCTGGAGTACAGTGGCACAATCTTGGCTCACTGCAGCCTTCGCCTCCTGGGTTCAAGTGATTTCTGGCTAATTTTTGTATTTTTAGTAGAGATGGGGTTTCACCATGTTGGCCAGGCTGGTCACGAACTCCTGACCTCAAGTGATCCACCCGCCTCAGCCTCCCAACGTGCTGGGATTATAGACATGAGCCACCGTGCCTGGCCAAATATTTGTCAAATTGAATTTGTATTTCCATACAAATTTCAGTCTGGATGAAGTGCTTTATGCCTGTAATCCAAGCACTTTGAGAGGCTGAGGCGGGCAGATGGCTTGAGCCCAGGAGTTTGAGACCAGCCTGGAAAACATACAGAAACCCCATCTCAATATAAGAAGAAGAAGAAAAAGAAAAAAAAAATCAAAAACGAAAACACCACAAATTTTAGAGTAAGTATTTTAAGTTCCACAAAAACCTGGTTAGGATTTGGATAGCAATTTCTTTAGTTCTACAAATCAATTTGGAAAAAATTAATTAATTTGGGAAGAATTCATTTTGAGTCTTCTAATCCATGAACATGGTATCTCCATTTGTTTAGAGCATCTTTTTTTTTTTTTTATACTTTAAGTTTTAGGGTACATGTGCACATTGTGCAGGTTAGTTACATATGTATACATGTGCCATGCTGGTGTGCTGCACCCACTAACTCGTCATCTAGCATTAGGTATATCTCCCAATGCTATCCCTCCCCCCTCCCCCCACCCCACCACAGTCCCCAGAGTGTGATATTCCCCTTCCTGTGTCCATGTGATCTCATTGTTCAATTCCCACCTATGAGTGAGAATATGCGGTGTTTGGTTTTTTGTTCTTGCGATAGTTTACTGAGAATGATGGTTTCCAATTTCATCCATGTCCCTACAAAGGACATGAACTCATCATTTTTTATGGCTGCATAGTATTCCATGGTGTATATGTGCCACATTTTCTTAATCCAGTCTATCATTGTTGGACATTTGGATTGGTTCCAAGTCTTTGCTATTGTGAATAGTGCCGCAATAAACATACGTGTGCATGTGTCTTTATAGCAGCATGATTTATAGTCCTTTGGGTATATACCCAGTAATGGGATGGCTGGGTCAAATGGTATTTCTAGTTCTAAATCCCTGAGGAATCGCCACACTGACTTCCACAATGGTTGAACTAGTTTACAGTCCCGCCAACAGTGTAAAAGTGTTCCTATTTCTCCACATCCTCTCCAGCACCTGTTGTTTCCTGACTTTTTAATGATTGCCATTCTAACTGGTGTGAGATGATATCTCATAGTGGTGTTTAGACCATCTTTAATGCCTACTAATAACATTTCTGTACAGTGACCTTGTACGTTATTCTTAGATTCTTGATATTTTGTGCTATTATGTCTTTTTATAAATTTTACTTTTCCAACATTGTTGCTAATATATAGTAAGAAAATGGAATCTTGCCTATGGATTTTGAACCCAACAACTTTGCTAAACTCCTCTGAATCCTCAGAATTTCCCTGTGGATTATGTAGACTCTTCTGCATACACAACCATATCATCTGTGAATAAAGACAGTTTTGTTTTCTTCTTCACAAACTTTACCCGACTCACTGTGCAGTCTGCCACATCCAGGCTGATATTGAATAGCAGTGGCACTAATAGGATTCTTTGTCCCCTTGCCAATCTTGTAAAGAAAGCTTTCAACATTTTCCTGTTAGCTCTGTTGGCAGCTCTGACTTTTTCCATAGATGGCCTTCATCAGCTTAACAACGGGTCTTTTCTTCCCAGAGGGCTGAGCTTTTCCTTAAGAACAGACAGTGAGTGTCATCAAACATTCGGCTGCATCTGCTGAGATGGTCATACGACTTGTGTCTTTTCCTGTGTTTGTGTGTGAACTCTCTCTGGGTGTCTGAGAGTTCTTGTGACTTTCACAGAAGAACACAATTTACCCTCCAGTGTGGGAAGGGGAAGGAGGCAGAGGAAGAAAGACCCCAAGTCCCCCTCATCCTCACTGACCTTCCTGCTGGCTTCGTCCTTGATCTGTGCCTCCTTAGATCCTGCGTTTGAGTACTTGCGGTCATGATGACAGGGCCAACCTCCTGACCAGGGCTGTTGGCACCTCCCCTGCTGCCCAGAGCCCCTGCTCCAAACCACTTCCTTCATCTTCTGTACCCCCAGCCAATATTTCCCTGCCCAGTGTCAACCCAGGCCCAGAACCAGACCACAAGGGACAGCCCCGCAACCCAGAATCAGACAAATCAGCCCGTCCCAAGCTCTCTCCCCTGCTCTGCCCGGCTTTCCCAGGGAAGCCAACACAGGCTGTGGCTTGGCCTTTCCCTCGCTCCTTTCTGCCTCCTGGTCTGCCTGCGGCTTCCCCCTGCCTCCCTGCGGGGCCTGCCACATCTCTCATTTCTAGCGAATGTTTCAAGAGCGATGTTAGACTTTCCTTTCAATAGCGTTGACCTCTGTTAGGCACCTTTATGGATTAAGACCTGGGCATAGATGGTTTCTTCGGCATCACGACCTGAAGGTGCTTGGGAGAGACGGTGAGGAGGAGAATGCACCCTGCCATGCTCTGCACTGCACATGGATGCGGATTTCACCATGTTGGCCAGGCTGGTCTGAAACACACGGAGCCCAAGCGCCCGGTGGACCCTCTGACGGTCCTCGGGCATGTACCATTGTAAGCAGAGTATTCAGCTCTCATCAGGGCCTCGCCAGAGCAGAAATGGTCTGTTGATAAATGCATCGTATACAATTATAAATGTGCACCCAGCATTGCTGCTTCCTCTTTTTTTTTTGATATAGGGACTTGCTCTGTCACCCAGGCTGCAGTGCAGTAGGGCAGTCACAGCTCACTGCAGCCTCAACCTCCCAGGCTCAAGCAATCCTTCCGCCTTAGCCTCCTGAGTAGCTGGAACTACACATCCAGCTATTTTTTTTTTTTTTTTTTTTTTTTTTTTTTTTGTAGACACAAGATCTCACCATGTTGGCCAGGCTGGTCTTAAACTCCTGGGCTCAAGTGATCTGCCCACCTTGGGCTCCCAAAGTACTGGCATTACAGGTGGGAGCCACTATGCCTGGCCTGCTTCCTTTTGCAAACAGGAATCTTGTAAATAGAATTAATCAGAACTTGTTGTTTAACGTACACAGACCTCTAGCTGTACTGCAAAGCTGTGTGCACGTGTTAAGTCATCTGTTCTATGTGTTCTAATTATGAATAAGAAAAAACAATTTTCAATCAGCCATGCTGGAGGAAGAGCAATTATGTTTCTATTCCTTCTATCGTAGGTGATGTAAAATTCTCAAACAATGAGATAGATAAAAAGTACGCAGCCAAAAAGTGCAGGAAGAAGTGTTATGGAGATGGAGCAGGCCCTTTGTAAAAACACGATGTTGGTTTTCTGGATTTTGTATGTTTGCTTTTTTTTTTTCCTCATCCTAAAGAAATATTCACTATCATACCTAATTTTGTTTTTGTAAGTTTGTATTCTTTTCTTTATAGGGAGGCCTCACAAAACCTGGATCAGACTCGCCACTGCCCTGTGTCTGCCCTCCTGACCACCTCTCCTGCCCAGCAGGGATGTGGGTGGCAGTGGTGCTGTGTGGAGGGTGGCGGGAGGACCGGGAAGACTGCGACCAGTGAGCCGGGAGGCCTTGGGACAGCCTCTCTCTGAATCATCCTGTGCACTGCTGGGTGTGACAGACGCTCCTAGAGTCCTGCCTCAAGTGGCCGCCTTCACAGAGGGAGCCACTGACGTCCCTGCTCAGCGCAGCCCTGGCATGTGGGGGTCCCTCTACTCATGAGAAACCCCCATCCAATCACCATGAGGTGTGTGACCCATGCTCACATCCAGAGGCCACTCATTCATTCAGGAAACATTGGCCGAGCCCTCAGCAGGGGGCGGTGCTGGATGCCAGGATGTAGAGAGTGGGGTGGGACAAGGACTTGGTTGTGAGACGTCCCAGTCTGGGGAAGAACTAAGAGAAGGTGACATGGACAGTCTAGACTACCCGTCATTGGTTCTCCACTGGGGGCAGTATTGGCAATGTTTGGGTATAAATTGGTTGTCACAACGAATGCTACCAACGTCTAGTGGGTGGAGGCCGGGGGTGCCGCTCAGCATCCTACCAGGCGTGGGACGGCCCCCACCACCGAGAGTGCCAGCCCCGAGGGCAGCCCAGGGTGCCCCAGTGGTGAGGAGCTCTGGTGTGGAGTGCAGGGTTCATTTGGACCACGGCTGTGGAGGCCTAGGGGAGCTCCCGCCATCAGGACAGCCCGGCATCAGGGCTCTGTGAGGGGGAAGGAGGCATCAGTGCAGCAGCGGGCAGGGGTTCGACAGGCTGAGTCCTGCAAGTTGTTGCATCCTCACCAGTGTCTGGGGCCAGCACCACCACTCAGTCTCTGAACCCACTTATTTCGCCCAATATTGGGTGAGTGGGAAGTTCCACCTTCCCCAGTCGGCTGCTTATCTCATCTTTCCAATGCAGTTAGGAAGGGAAAATATTTTCTCCCCATTTTACAGATGAAGAAATGGGGCCTGGGGAGGAGCAAAGCCCAGAACTGCTGCCCACCACCCTCCCTGCCTGGTGCTTTCCTGGGAACATGTGGGAGCCCCCACCTGGACCTTGGGACCGCCCATCTGTAATTGCAGGCCCCGGTCTGCCTGTGTGGCACTCGGGATCCTGGAGTCCTCCTGAGCTTGTCCAGCAGGGCTGCATTCACTGATGTGCTGACAGAGGCCTAGGCTCGGACCTCTAGGAATATCCAAGGCATCTTATTATGCAGAAAACCACCCTCATGAGGTCCTGGGGGCCTCTCTCCATTTTCCTGGGGGTGATGCAATAGAGTGTAACTTCCAGGCTGCCGAGGCAGGCCATGAGGGGTTGCCCCCGTTGGAGGGGCAGAGTGGTATTTGTGGGGTGGTAGGAATCATTCAATGCCCACCTGCAACCCCCCGGGCTCACAGCACACTCTTAAGGACAGTGCTACCAGCTCCCTTGGGTGGATAGAGGAGCTACGGCTCAGAAGCATGCCCACAGCTCCCCCAGGACCCTGAGGCCAGCCTGTGGCAGGGCCTGTGATTTGAACCCCTCTACAAGGCTTCAAATCAGTGCTGTTTGTCCTGGCCTCATAAAACCTGGCTGCCCAGTTGGGATTGGTGTCACCTGCCTTGCTGAACTGGGCACTCCTTGGGAAGAGGGTGGGTGCTGTGAGAAGGTGGTGGATCCTGGCTGTGCAACCTTTGCAGGTGGCTGAACCTCTCTGTCTCAGTTTGCTCATCTGCAAAGGGGGCTGGGATTCCTGCCTACATGCATGTGCTCAAGAGGGAAAGCCGGCCAGGCATGGTGGCTCATGCCTGTAATCCCAGCACTTTGGGAGGCTGAGGTGGGCAGATCACTTGAGGTCAGGAGTTCAAGACCAGCCTGGCCTAAATGGCAAAACCCCATCTCTACTAAAAAAAAAAAAATACAAAAATTAGCTGGACGTGGTGGTGGGTGCCTGTAATCCCAGCTACTGGGGAGGCTGAGGCAGGAGAATCACTTGAATCCGGGAGGCGCAGGTTGCAGTGAGCTGAGATCCCACCATTGCACTCCAGCCTGGGTGACAAGAGTGAAACTCCACCTCAAAATAAATAAATAAATAAATAAATAAATAAATAAATAAATAAATAAATAAAATAAAGTAAAAGAGGGAATGCTGAGAGCCGGGCATGGCCTGTGGCTCTGTAGCTACTCAGGAGGCTGAGTCAGGAGGATTGCTTTAGGCCAGAGATTCCAGGCTGTAGTGAGCTATGATCATGCCTGTGAACAGCCGCTATATTCTAGCCTGGGAAACACAGTGAGACCCTGTCTCTGAAAAAATAAAATATTTAAAAAAGAGTGAATGGTAGGTCAGGGTCTTCTGTGGTGGGGTTGGTCTGGGCAGGGGTGGAGGCCCAGCCAGAGTCACTGGGGTCAGGGAGGGACTGGTGACAAGAATGCACAGCCCTGACCAGGGAAGCACCCAGGGAGCCTTCCCCATGAGGGGGGACCTGGCCTCGCCCTGACCTCACCCCGGCTGTGAGTTGGAACCAGCATGGAGGGAAGCCAGGCCCGGTGCACTCTGCCCAGGGGGATGTAGTTTGGCCAGTGGGGGCTGCCATCAGAGGCTGTCCTTACTGTGGGGTCGCTGTGGACGCTTTCCCCTCCGAAGCCTGGAACCTTGGGTCCCCATGCCCTCCAGCTCTGTGTCTCCTTCGTGGGCACCAGGAAGACACATTCCCTGGCCTCCTTTGCAGTGGCTGGCTGTGGAAGGAGGCGCCTGGGGTCAGGTGGGTGTAGGTGGGTACGTGGCATCATGAGGACATATTTTTGTAGAGGGAATTACATTCTTTCTTCCAATTTTTTATTATAAAAGTTTTCCAATTGAAACCACCCACACCCCAAGCCTGGGGCCGGCCTCCCATCACTGCCTTCTCAGCCCCAGGGGAGGCCTCCTTCTTTCTGCATGGCCTCTGGGCCCATCTGAGCATTCCTCTTCCCTGATGGGAGAAACGCCTGGTGGGGGAGAAGTGGATGTGGGTGTCCAGGAGAGTCTCAAATCCCAATGGCTGACCCGGAATCCCCCCTGCACACCTCTCCTCCTGGTGCCCAGAGGGGGTGCCCACTCTGCTGCCAGGGATTTCCTGAGGAGCTGCTCTGACCACAGCCAGGGAAGAGTCCTTGCAGGAACTCTGCGGGCTGGGCCTGCCCTCCCCAGCCTTGGCATCTTCTTGTTGGTGTCTGAGTTTGAGTCTGTTCTGTGGGCTCTGTGGGAGGTGGGCCCAGCTTCTCACCATGCAGGACCCCGCACCCAGAGCCTGAAACCCTCTTTGACTAACATGCCTCTGGGTTCCTTCACTGGCCCTGCCCAGTCGCATCCCATGGGAAGAAGGACTGGCTGCTCGGGGTTCTCAGACCCTACCCTGGGAAAACCAGTCTGAGGTCAGGGATAACCCTTGGCCCTGCCTCTGATTGGGCCCTGAGTTAGGTGGGGTTCTTCCCTGCTGGGGGTCCTGGAGGCATGGGAGGGTTTTGGGGTTCTGTGTGAGAGAGGCCCCAGTCCCTTCAGTTCTCACAGATCCCCCAAGGCTGTGTGTCTGATCCATTGCTTTACATAAGAGAGGAATTGGAGCCAGGCAAAGCCCAGGATTAAAATGGGTGGTGGAGGGGGGAAGCTGTGATTTGAATGTGTCCCTCTAGAAACACGTGTTGGAAACTCAGTCCTCAATGCAACAGTGCTGGGAGGTAGGGCCTAATGGGAGGTGTTTAGGATGATCCATGGATGATCCATGCAGGTAACAAAAGGCCTCGAGGCTGGGCATGTGTTCTCTCACTCTCTCACACTCTCTTGCCATGTGATGCCTTCTGCCATGTGATGACACAGCAGGAAGGCCCTCGTCAGATGCAGCCCCTCAAACTTGGACTTCCCAGCCTCCAGAATCATGAGCCAAATCATCTTCTATTTTTTATTTTTTATTTTTTTTGAGACAGAGTCTTGCCCCGTAGCCCAGGCTGGAGTGCAGTGGCATGATCTCTGCTCACTGCAAGCTCCGCCTCCTGGGTTCACGCCATTCTCCTGCCTCAGCCTCCCAAAGAGCTGGGATTACAAGTGTCCGCCACCACGACTGGCTAATTTTTGTGTTTTTAGTAGAGATGGGATTTCACCATGTTGGCCAGGCTGGTCTCGAACTCCTGACCTCAAGTGCTCCACCCACCTTGGCCTCCCAAAGTGCTGGGATTACAGGCATGAGCCACCACACCCGGCCTTTTTTGTTTTCTTATAAGGAGGTGAGTTGTATTGAATCAGGGCCCACTCCAATCAGGTGTGACTGCGTCTTCACTTGATTATATCTGCAAAGGCCCTATTTCCAAAAAGGTTGCATTCATAGGTACCAGAGGTTGAGGCTTTAACATATCTTTTAAAATTTTTATTATTTTTTTGAGACAGAGTCTTGCTCTGTCGTGCAGGCTGGAGTGCAGTGGCGGGATCTTGGCTCACTGCAACCTCCACCTCCTGGGTTCAAGAAATTCTCTTGCCTCAGCCTCCTGAGTAGCTAGAATTACAGGTGCCTCCACCCACCCCACCATGCCCGGCTAATTTTTGTATTTTTATTAGAGCTAGGGTTTCACCATGTTGGCCAGGCTGGTCTCAAACTCCTGATCTCAAGTGATCCACTTGCCTCAATTTCCCAAAGTGTAACATACCTTTTTGGGGGACAGAATTCTACCCACAAATTCTAGATAAGGAGGCATTGCTTCTTTTTTGTTCTGGTATTGAATGTCACTTTGGAGAAGTCTGATGTCAAGTTGGTTTTCTTTGCTTTATAAGATACTTGGTCTTTCTGTCTGGCTGCCTAAAGGATTATTTCTTTATCTTTAAAGTCCAGTGATTTTACAAAGGCATGTTTTGTGTTGACTGTTCTGGGCCAACACACACAAGTATACAGCATGCACTTTTACAGGCAGGCGCAAGTCTGCCTGCATTTCAATAAAGAGGTCTTGAATGATAGTTTCAATCCTTGTTCAGCAGGTGCTGTGGTGCACACCTGTGGTCCCAGCTACTCAGGAGGCCAGAAGTTCAAGGCCAGCCTGGGCAACGCTAGCTTATATGAGATCACATCTCACATAAATCAAGCAGTCAATACTTGTTCTGATCTGTTAGAGTTTTTTCTATCGTATATGTACGCTGGAGCACCTTTACTGTTTTTTTTGTTTTTGTTTTTTGTTTTTGAGACAGAGTCTCGCTCTGTTGCCAGGCTGGAGTGTAATGGCACAATCTCAGCTCACTGCAACCTCTGCCTCCTGGGTTCAAGCGATAGTCCTGCCTCAGCCTACCGAGTAGCTGGGATTACAGGCACACATCACCATGCCCGGGTAAATTTTGTATTTTTAGTAGAGATGGGGTTTCACCATCTTGGCAAGGCTGGTCTTGAACTCCTGACCTTGTGATCCAACTGTCTTGCCTCCCAAAGAGCTGGGATTACAGGCAGGAGCCACCGTGCCCGGCCCTTTACTGGTCTTTTATAGTCACTTTCTCTCTAATCCTTTTTAATCTCTTTCCTCTTTCTTTCTATTTGCTCACTTTTTCCTTTTTTACGTGATTTTCGTGGTGTCTGTGCTCTCGTATTACCTGTAACTTCATTTCTTCGTTTCTGAAATGGTTTTGTCTTTTTCTTCAGTTTCCTTCCTGAATTCTGTCATTTCCCACCACAGACTCCGCTGCCGTTTGGCCACCTCTTCCCTGTGTTCTTATTCTGTGCTTATTCTCCTCTGTTCTTATTCTGTGCTGTAGTATCCCTTCGGAGCTGAAGTTTTTGTTGGAATATTAGATCATGATTTTCATCTGGTTTGTGGCAGTATTTGTCTGATGAGATTTCTTCATTTGTAGGAAAATAGCACTGCTTTTATTTTTTATTTTTATTTTTTAAGACTGCAGCTTGCTCTGTGACCCAGGCTGGAGTGCGGTGGCACAATCGTAACTCACTAGAGCCTTGACCTACAGCCTGCACTCGAGCAATTCTGCTGCCTCTGCCTCCGGAGCAGCTGGGGACTACAGGTGCGTGCCACCATGCCTGCCTGGGTTTCTTTTTTTATTTTTTTTTTGAGAGAGGGTCTCCCTCTGTCACCCAGGCTGGAGTGCAGTGGCGCAATCTCAGCTGACTGCAATTTCTACCTCCTGGGCTCAAGCGATTCTCCCATCTCAGCCTTCTGAATAGCTGGGACTACAGGTGCACAGTATTCTGCCCGGGAATTTCTTTGTTTTTTTTGTTTTTTTTTTTTTTTTGTAGAGACAAGTTTTCACGATGTTGTCCAGGCTGGTCTCGAACTGCTGGGCTCAAGTGATCTGCCCACCTCGGTCTTCCAAAGTATTGGGACTATAGGCGTAAGCCACCATGCCTGGCCTTTTTTTTTTTTAAGTTAGGCACTTAGGTCTCCTTATGTTGGCCAGGCTGATCTTGAACTCCTGGCCTCACTCAATCCTCCCGCCTCTGTCTTTCCCACAAAGTGCTGGTGTTACTGGAAAAGCGGGGGCTCTGATCCAGACTCCAAGAGAGGTCTCTTTGATCTCATGCGAGAAAGAATTTGGAGTGAGTTCACAGAGTAAAGCGAGAGCAAGTTTATCAGGAAAGTAAAGGGATGAAGAGGAACTGAGGTCTCCTCCCCTCCCTTTTGAGACCTTACAAGGTAACCTCCAGACGTTGCCATGGCATCTGTAAACTGTCATGGTGCTGGTGGGGGTGTCTTTTAGCAGCTAATGCATTCTAATTGGCATATAATGAGCCATGAGGACAATCAGAGGTCACTCTCATGGCCGCCTTGGTTTTGGTGGGCTTTGGCCGGCTTCTTTACTGCAACCTGCTTTATCAGCAAGGTCTTCATGACCCGTATCTTGTGCCGACCTCCTATCTCATCCTGTGACTTAGAATGCCTAACCTCCTGGGAGTGCAGCCCGGCAGGTCTCAGCCTCATTTTACCCAGCTCCTGTTCAAGATGGAGTTGCTCTGGTTCCAACGCCTCTGGCATTGGGATTTCAGGCGTGAGCCACTGCGCCTGGCCAGCATTGCTTTTGGAAGTGGAGAGCGTGCCCATTTTTGTTACTCATTTATTTGAATAGGATGGCCATTCCGGCCAGGAGGTGCTGGGCCACGGCTCCTGGGAGGACCATGTGTTGCCCTGCTGGATACCTCAGCACCACTCGCTCCTGATGGCAGCTGAGCCGGCCCACCTTGAGGTCCTGTGCCTGGGTTACAGCTGGTGGTGTGTGGGTGCACAGTGATGGCGGGCCTCTGAGAGCTGGGCCGGGCCAGTGTGGCCTGACTCTGCCTGTAGGAAGCTCTAGAACAGGTCACGCTGATCTGCAATGAAAAGTCGCCACTGGAGGGGGTGCAGTGGGGACTGATGAGCACATATCTCGGGGGTGGTCAGGTTCTTATCTTGGTGGAGTCTGCCTTTGTCAACTCCCTGAGTGACACCCTTGAGATCTGTATAGCATGCTGGGTTGAATTGTGACTCCCAAATTCATATGTTAAAGTCTTGACCCCTGTATCTCAGAATATGCCAGGGCAGAGTCAGCAAAAAGAGGAAAGTCTCCAGCCGGTTCCCCAGCTCTGAGCCTGTACCTGCCTTGGGTCCAGGAGAGGCTGAGGTGTGGGAGAAATGCGTATTTGGGTTCCTCTGCCAGAGCATGGTCCTCCGTGGAGTCGGCCTCCTGCAGAGGGGAGCAGCAGGTGCTGTTGCATGCTACCGTCTCCCCTAAGCCTCTCAGGGTCTCCTTAGGAAGAGGGTGCATGTTCCCTCCCAGGTGCAGCTCACCCCTACCTCTGCCCCCCACATCTCCCTCCCCCTGCCCCAGGCAGCCCCCAAGACTTTCCTTGCCCTGAACTCCCATCTGCCTCCCGGATCTGTCCTCTGTCCCTGGCTGCTCAGGTCAGCCTGGCCTCCGGTTCTCTCCCTTTCTGTCCCTTTTGCACCCTGGCTCCCTCTCTAGGCTGCGGTGCAGTGAGGATGCTGCCCAGGGCTGGAGGCTGGCAGGAGGTTGGGTGTGATGCGAGGCTGTGTTGCCGGCTGTTCTGGGGATGCTGACAACATTAGCGTGGCTCATGTTTATCATGGGTCTAGCTCCTCTTGTACAGACATGGTCCTCTTCCCTTCCTCCACGGAAGCAGAACCCTGATGTGTGGTGGGGCATGTAGCTGGCCGGAATGAAAACCTGCATCTCCCGGCTTCCTCCGTGACGCTAAGTGGAGCCAAGCTGCTAAGTAGTGGCCAGTGGGTTAAAGGCAGAAGTGCTGTAGGAGACTTCCAGGAAGATGGCTAAAAAACAAGCTGACTCAGCTGGGACTTCTGGGAGGGGCCCTTTTCTGCCCTGTACTTTTCCAGCTTTCTTCCACCTGTCTTGTGGTCTTGATGGCTGGAGCACCAGCAGCCACCTTGGACCATGGAGTGGCTTTGAGGCTAGACACCATGTGTGGAGGACGAGGAGCAGGACAGCCAGGATCTGGGTCCCTGAGGACATCAAGGAGCTGCCACCTCACCCTCAATCAGTCATCCCCAGATTCTCCCTTCAGAAAGAAATCAGCTTCTTTCTTGTTTATGCTTCTTTTGCTGGGATTGTCATATGCAGCGAAACCAAACTGTGGAGTCCCGATCAGCTGACAGAAATGAGGAAGGGGTTCCCTCCTCTGCACAACTCCATGGCACCACAGGCCCTAGCTAGCAAGAACATGAACTAGGGTGGGGGAGAGCCATTGTTCTAAGAAATGGCTAACCACAAGCAGCCCGCTTGCACAACCTCCTGTTACCAAATACCTCACTCTGCACGTTAGCTCCAGCAGCGTGACCCTGTCTGTATGGGGCCTCTCCAGCGTGACCCTGTCTGCATGGGGCCTCTCCAGTGTGACCCTGTTTGCATGTGGCCTCTCCAGCATGACCCTGTTTGCATGTCGCCTCTCCAGTGTGACCGTTTCCACATGTAGCCTCTCCAGCATGACCCTGTCTGCATGTGGCCTCTCCAGAGTGACCCTGTCTGCATGTGGCCTTTCCAGAGTGACCCTGTCTGCATGTCGCCTCTCCAGCATGACCGTATCCACATGTGGCCTCTCCAGCGTGACTCTGTTTGCATGTGGCCTCTCCAGCATGACCCTGTCTGCATGTCGCCTCTCCAGTGTGACCCTATCAAACTTCCCCCTGGCCTCTGCCCCTGGGGAGGTGGCCTTCTCTCTGCCATGCTGCCTGCTGTTCTCTTGCAAGGTGTCTTCAGACTTTCTTTACCCACGACTGTCTCGGTAAATTCTTTTACCACCCGTGACACCAGCCCCAGCCAGTTGCACCTGCAACACTGGCTGCAGTGGATTCCTTGTTGCTGATACTCCACACAACCTTGCTAGGTGTCATATATGATCATTCTTTAACAGAAGGGCAAGCTGAGTCTCAGAGAGGTTAAGGCACTTGCTCAAGGTCACACAGCAGAGAGGTTGTGGGTAAGCCGGGCTGCTGGCTTAGAACACTGCCATGGCATTTCTCAGATCACCTCGCTCAGGGACTCCTGGCAGTTCCCCCTGCGTCATAGCAGTGAGTCTGTCCAGGACGAGCCACTCCAGGCTACCGAGGGCCAGCTGGAGGGCCTGCAGACTCCTGCTGTGGAGTCAAGGTCCACACCATCAGCCGGAAGAGAGGTCTCAGGAGGGACATTAGTGTTTGTCCTCGCTGTGATTGCACCGACTGACAAATCAGCTGTGGGACAATGGAAAACACAGCAGCAGCTTGTTACTGAGAAGGGAGGACTCAGGGTGGACCTGACCCCTCTGCAGATGGCTTGGTGAGAACGTGGCCTGCCCTGTTGGCTCCTCCCTCTGGGTATGGGAATTGCTGGGCAGCCAGAGGCTTACCTGGGCTTACTGGCACCCAGGGAGGAGAAGCCCTGAGCTGTGTGGCTGCTGAGGAAGGCTGTCTGCAGGAGAGAGCCCGAGCGCTGAAGGAGGCCAGTGGGCTCAGCCCGATGTCTCCATTCTCCTTCCTACAGCAACCAGGGTGCTTTGGAAAGGGTCAATTGCCCCCCCTTACCAGGTAGGGATGGTAGGAGGGAGAGCGAGCCATTCCTCTAACGTCAGTGACCATGTCTTGGTTCCAAAACCCCTTAAGCCTTGGGTTATCTATCAGCAAAAAGAGAAGGGAGGTGCTCAGGGGGTCTTCGTGGAGATCCTCTGCTCCCCTCGCCTTGAATGTGGAGAGGGCCCAAGACTCCCTAGCGAAGGCAGGTGATATAGACTCCAGGTGTGCCCTGCTCTCTCCTCGGCACCACTCTACAGCACCACAGGCAGTCTGGGGTGCAGATAACATCTCCCTGGGCACAGCTTCGCACCAGGGCATGCTGGGGGTAGAGCCACACTTGCACGGCCTGTGGATCCCTGAAGCCTGGGGATTGGGCTGCTATTCCCACTGCAGGGAGGGAGGTGGTCAGAGGTAGGGGCTGCTCCTACCTAGGTACTTCTGGCCTCACCAGAAGAAGGGGGAGGGTTTGCACATTGAGTGGCACCTGCTCCATCTTTGTCCCTGTATTTACATCATTATTCTGAAGGCCAAGAGATTGAACCTGCCGGAGCTCCATGCACAGACCCTGGGCAGGTGCATGTGGGCTTCTGGCTTCCTGGTGTGCACAGCCCCTTCTCTCCCTTCTGGACTGTGGCAGTGTACTAGGGACATTGTAGCCACTGTGTAAAGTCTCCCGCTTTCTGGGACAATTTTATTCACTCATGTGTGTTGAGAGCTCGTTTTGTGCTGGGGCCCCTGGGGAGAATGCTGGGTTCACTCATAGTTCCACAACAAGGGACCTGTGGCCTTTGTTGTGGACGGGGCCAAGAGCACGTAGAGAAGGCACTGAACGCTCCTTGGCTTCCAGGGGAAAGATCAGGACTGGAAGGATGTGGGAACTGCCCAAAGCTACAGAATCTGCTGTCTCAATGGCTGAGCAGGATGCAGAGTGCATGCGGCTGTTTGTTCTGTGGCACTGGTAACCTTGGCACTTCTCCAGGTGTGAAGGACAGCATGGGAGTGAGCCTGTGAAGTTACAGGCAGAGTCCAGGCAGCCCCAAGCCTGGGTGGGTTGTAGCTGTCAGAGTGGTAGCAGGTGGACAGAGGCAATGGGCTCAGGGGGAGGCGGGGGGACCCGCTTGAGTGGGAGTCACCCTGGGTGCATCTCAATCCCTCTGATGCCTGGTTTGGGTCCCCAGCACTACTTAGCCCACCCCACTGAGCCTGTCTGTGCCTGGCCTGGCACTGGTGATGCAGGGACTGAGTCAGGCAGGGCCTGACCCAGAGAGCCCATGGGCAGACAGTGTTGGTGCTGCATGCCCGGGCTTAAACCAGCAAGCCTGATTCTGAATGTCCACAAGCTCTTGGCTGGTGGGGCCACAGGACTGGGACCCAAGCCTCCTAGCGACATGGGTGAGGCCATCTGTCATCGGTCCTTCTCTCAGGCCACCTGGTTCCCTGTGACTCACTTGGTGTTGACCAGGTGCATGGATGCAGAACTGAGCAGACAGTCCCTGTGTCCCCAGTCTGGTTGGGGGTGCAGGGGTCTGGAGCCCATGTGAGCCTGGTGAGAGCCTGGGAAGGAACCACTATTTCCATGGCAGAGCTGAGTGCAAAGCATGCTGTTGCACTGCTCTGGTGGTGGCATTTTACTCTGTAACCTATTCATCCACACACTCATGTATTTCTCCACCTACCCATTCATCTACTTATCCACCCATTCACCCATCCATCCACTTATCCATCCACCCGTCTACACATCCATCCATCCACCCACCCACCCATCCACCCATCCATCCATACACCCACCCATCCATCACTTATTTGTTCATCTATCCATCCATTCCCCATCTCTCCATCCACCTACTCACCCATCCATCCACCATCCATCCATCCATTCATGCATCCATCTACTCATCCATCCATCCATCCATCCATCCATCCATCCATCCATCCAACCACCCATTCACCCACCCACCCATCCACCTATTGAGCCATCCAACCACCCATCCATCTACCCATACTTCCATCTATCCACATACCTGCCCATGCACCCACTCATCCATCCACCCACCCACTCACCTATCCACCCATCCACCCATCCATGCATCCATCCATCCATCCACCCACCCACCCACCCACCTCGTCCTTCCATCTGAAGGTCATTACAGAACAGCTGTGAAACTGAGATGCTGGGGACCCAGTGGTTACTCAGGACAGTCATGGACACTGCCCTCTAGGCTGTGCTTCCTGGCAGGCAGGAGCAGCGAATAGGACCCTTTGCAGATAGTGGTGTCTGCTGTAAAGGAGAGAAAACAGTGAGAGTAAAAGAGTTGAAGAGTTACTGGGGTCTCCTGGGACTCTTTTCCATTCTGAGTCCTGAGCCCACCGAGAAGTAAGGCATGAAGACAGGTGCTGGAAACCCAAAACCCTTCTATCAGTGCCAACCCCTCCATCAGGTTGTAAACCAAAAGGTATCTGAGACAGGTCTCAATAAATTTAAAACACTTATTTTGCCAAGGTGAAGTAAGGGCCTGTGACACAGCCTCAGGAGGTCTTGACGACATGTGCCCAAGGTGGTCAGGGTACAGTTTGCTTTTATTTTTATTTTATTTTATTTTACTGAGATAGAGTCTCACTGTGTTGCTCAGGCTAGAGTGCAGTGGTGCGATCTCGGCTCAGTTTTTGTATTTTTAGTAGAGATGGGGTTTCACCATCTTGGCCAGGCTGGTCTTGAGCTCCTGACCTCGTCATCCACCCACCTCGGTCTCCCAAAGTGCTGGGATTACAGGCGTGAGCCACCATGCTTTCTTTTATACATTTTAGGGGGACAGGAGACATCAATCAATATGTGTAAGATGTACGTTTGTTTGGTCAGGTAAGGCGGGGCAGCTTGACAACTTGTGGGGGTGGGGGACTTCCAGGTCATAAGTAGGTAAGAGACAAACTATTGCATTCTTTTGAGACATTGATCGGCCTCCCACTGAAACACAATTTAGTCTGGCTCAGGGAATCTGTATTTTTATATCAACAATAGGGCAGAGGAAGCCATCAGATATGGATTTGTCTCAGGGGAGCAGAGGGATGGCGTTGGGTCCTGTCTGTCATTTGTCTATGAGGAATTTCCTTGTGGGCAAATTTTGAGGGAGGTAGTGGCTTTTTAGTCTCTGTAGCCATCTTATTCAGGAGTGGACTGGGAGGCAGTTTTGCCTGAGCAGTACCCAGCTTGACTCTTCCCTTGGCTTGGTAATTTTGGGGCCTGAGATTGATTTTCCTTTCACAGGGTGTAGCAGGCTTAGTGCCAGGGCCCAGGAGAGTTTTAGGGGTCAGGAAAGTGGTTTAATGCCTTCTAAAATCAGAAAAAACACAGTGCAGCCTGGGCTACAGTCATCTTTCTACCAACACAGTTATGAAACATCATTCGTAATACTTTAGCCCAGAGGAGGGGCCCACAGAGGCTGTGATGCCAGGCTGCCTGTTATTCCCAATGGAGGCTGGTCGGAGGACGTGGCTCAGAGTGAAGGCCAAGGGGGCCTTCCCTGAACCCCAGAGTGGAGGGCCCACCTGCCCAAAGGCACAGCCCAGGCCAGCCTCCAGGGAGCCCCCACCTGTTCAGCAGAGCAGGCCACCCCTGCAGGTGGCAGCGGAGAGTGAGCTCAGCCTGCCCTGCAGACCCCGCCTGGATTTGCCAACCCCTCCCTGCGTGGGGGTGGGTGACAAATGGTGGGAGAGAGGCAGGGGTCGGAGAAGTCAGTTTTCTCCACGTGGAAGGAGGCTCGGGAGTTGGGGAGGACACCCCCACCTTCCCCGGCCTTTTGTTGCCCTACCCAAGGGCCTCGTGGTCACACTTGTGGTCAGCTGGGGGGCCGCCCCTAGGGAGAGGAGAACTGTCGGGGTCCCCTTCATGAAGCCACTCCCAGGACTGCAGGGGGCCATTTGGGTTTACCTCCCATGAAACTGCCTTTGCAAAAATTATAACTGAGGAAATGATGACAGTGAAAGAAATCAGACCTAACCGACTCCATATTCCTTCTAACCTTTAAGCTGTCCTTATTCATCCCTGGGCGTAGGCCGAACTAACTTTGGGAAGGAATTCAGTTCATGGTTTGACTCTGAAAGAAAATTGATAACAGCCCTTTCCCGAATAGACCCCCTTCTTGCCTGAGGACCAGTCTGCCTTTGTAGGACTAACAAATTAGCTGCAAGATTAGAAATTATGGTTTAGGGGTCTTGCGGCCTCCGGCTGTGAGAGTCTGAACCTCCCCAAATTGCTTCTGGGGATCACCTCACTATTGTAAAACCTGAGATCAGTGCTGGGGATATTCTGCAGACCCCGCACTCATGGATCAGCTGACACCACCTAGACCAGTCATCTGGCTCAACCAGTTCCGCCATCCCACCCAGGAACAGAAGACAGCAAGAAAAACTCACTTTGACCCCCTGTGAGTCCATCTCCAAACGGACCAACCGGCATTCCCCACTTCCTGAGCCCCCACCTGCCAAATTATCTTTAAAAACTCTGATCCCCAAATGCTCGGGGAGACCCTTTTGAGTAATAATAAAACTCTGGTCTCCCGCACAGCTGGCTCTGCGTGAGTTACTCTTTCTCCTTTGCAATTCCCCTGTCTTGATAAATCGGCTGTGTCTAGGCAGCCAGCGAGGTGAACACACTGGGCGGTTACACCAGGATTAATGAAACTGACGCAAAGCTCCTTTGTGCCAAAGCTGGAACTCATGCCTCCCACCCGCCGTCCACGTGGTATCCAGCTGCACGGTCACGTGGTATCCAGCTGCATGGTCACGCGGTGTCCAGCTGCATGGTCACATGACATTGCAGCTGTGCCGTGGCGTTGGCAAGACTGTGACACACGGCGGCCCCACGCAGTGTCCACTGCACAGTCACACGACATTGCAGCTGTGCCGTGGTGACGGCAAGACTGTGACACACGGCGGCCCCACGCGGTGTCCACTGCACAGTCACGTGACATTGCAGCACTGCTGTGGCGATGGCAAGACTGTGACACACGGCGGCCCCAAGCGGTGTCCACTGCACAGTCACGCGACATTGCAGCACTGCCGTGGCGACGGCAAGACTGTGACACAGTGGCCCAAACGTGGGGGGCTCTTCCATTCCTGTATTACTTGATCGAAGAAGTCTGTAGGTCAAACGCCCTTGCCAATTACAGTTGCTAGACTTTAAAGTGAAAATGCATTTCCTTGCCCTCACCATTTAAAAGCCAAAGCTCAGAACTTTGAGTTTTAAGTGAAAGTTCCAAATGATGGGATTCAATTTCTTTCCCCCAGGTCACAGCCAAAGGGGCTGTCATGCAGGGAGATGAGGGGCCACACAGGCACTCTGGGGACCTGGGGCTTTCTTTCCTCAGGAGGCCCAGGGGCGCAGGTGAGGTGTCGGCTGCTTTGCACCCAGGCCACGCTGCTTCCAGGGGCCTTGTGGCTGGCAGAGTGGACCTGACGTTTGCCAGACGCCGTTGCGGGGGGCTCCTGTCCTGGGGAGGGCAGATTTTCTCCTGCCTGTGGGTAACTTGTAAGGTGGCAAGGCTGCGTTCCCCAGATCCCCGTCTGCGAGGATTCTCTGAGGTCCAGGTTTCCAACACCTTTCTCTGGAAAGGTTTCGCCTTTGCTTCTCCCAGAAGCTTGGGTTGCCAGGACTCCCTCAAACTAAATTTTTGGCCTGGGGTTTTTCCAGTCATCCAGTGAGTATGAGTTCGGGCCACACTGCCCCTGAGGTGGGCTTGTGACTGGAATTTCCTGGGGTGACCTTTTTCTGCTTTTCCCACTGCTTCCAGAGCCAAGGCGACGCGCCCACTGTCTCCCAGCTGGGTGGGCTTCCCCAGGCCGTCTGTGGGGCAGTCGCCTCTTTGATCCTCCCATGGGCAGGTCTCACGTCCCCTTTGCCTCCGGCTCCCTGTGTGCGTGGCTCACTCAAGCCAATGGGAAAAACCCAGAAACTCTACATAGAAGTAGGTAAAATCCATGGACAGAGTGTGTAGAACAAGATAACAAATGGCTCTGAAATATAGGGAAAGAGGCTTGTAGTAAAGAAATGCAAATACAAGCTATGCGGGGATACAGTTTCTCACATATCAGACTGGCAGCGATTCAAAAGCGCGACTGCGGTGGAGGAGGCCGTGGGAAACTGGCTCCCTCAGACACTAGGAGGGAAACTGTCCTTCACCCGAGGGAGCGGAAGGTGGCAGTAGCTAACAAAATTACACTGGCTTTGCCCCTTGACCCAGCGATTCCATTTCTAAGAATTTCCCCCGAGGGGACACCTCTGTAAATAGGGAACAGTGCATGCTTGAGGGATGCAGCACAGCCTCATTTGTCACAGCGAGACACTGGGAACGACCTGAGTGCTCATTCACCAGGCAGGGCTGTGCAAACGGGAACAGCCACAGCGCGGGGCATCATGTGGCCGTGGGGAGCCTGGGGAGCCTAGGGGGCCTGGGGGGACTGGGGAGAACTCAGGGAGTCAGAGCACGGGAGTACAGACAGGCTGCTCAGTGTGGCAGGTGCAGCGCCGAGGGCGTCTGCAGGTGGGTGGGAAGGGGGTGTAAGGGGACACACACACACACCACACATGCACATGCAAACCACACACACAAATCACACACACACGTAAGCCACACACACAAATCACACACATCAGACACACCACACACGCACATGTAAACCACACACACAATCACACACCACGCACACGTAAACCACACACACAAATCACACACATCAGATACACCACACATGCACATGTAAACCACACACAATCACACACCACATGCACCATACACGCACATGTAAACCACATACAAATCACACACACTACACACACACTTAAACCGCACACACAAACCACACACATCAGGCACACCACACATGCACATGGAGACCACACACACAAATCACACACACCACATACACACATAAACCACACACACACAAATCACACACATCATACACACACAATCCACACACACCCAAATCACGGCACACACCATACATGCACATGTAAACTACACACACACAAATCATATACACGCACACACACCACACACGTCAACTATACACAAAAAAATCACACATTCCTTCACTACACACGCATATATAAACTACACACAGAAATCACACAGGCAGACACACTACACATGCATATGTAAATTACACACACATAAACTACTCACACAACCTATACACACAAATCATACATGCACTATACACGCACATATAAACTACACACTATACACACTCAAATCACCCACATGCACACACACGGCACATACTACACCTACACCTGTGAACTACACACATACATAAACTACACACACAAACTACACACAGATATAAACCACACACACAAAGTACGCACACATAAACCACACACACAAACTATACATACACATATAAACCACACACACAAAGTACACACACATAAACTTCACACACAAACTACACATACATATAAATGATACACAAACTATTCACACACAAACTACACACACACAAACCACACACACACATATAAACCACACAAACCACACACACATAAACTACACACACAAACTGTTCACACATATAAAACACACACAAAGTACACACAAACTATACACACAAACCACACACACATACAAACCACACACACAAAGTACACACACAAACCATACACATACATATAAACCACACACACAAAGTACACACACAAACTATACACAAACTACACACACATATAAACCACATACACAAACTATACACAAACACATAAACTACACACACAAACTACATACACATATAAACCACACAAAGTACACACATGTAAACTGCACACACAAACTATACACACACAAAGTGCACACACATAAACTACACACAAACCACACACACATACAAACCACATACACAAACTATACACAAACACATAAACTACACACACAAACTACATGCACATATAAACCACACACTCAAAGTACACATTCATAAACTACACACACAAACTATACACACATATAAACCACACACACAAAGTACACACATGTAAACTGCACACACAAACTATACACACACAAATAAACCACACACACAAAGTACACACACATAAAGTACACACGAACCACACACACGTATAAACCACATACACAAACTATACACAAACACATAAACTACACAAACTACACGCACATGTAAACCACACACACAAAGTACACTTTCATAAACTACACACAAACTATACACACATATAAACCACACACGCAAAGTACACACATGTAAACTGCACACACAAACTATACACACACATATAAATCACACACACAAAGTACACACACATAAACTACACATGCAAACTATACACACACATATAAACCCCACACACAAAGTACACACACGTAAACTACACACAGAAATGATACACATGTAAACCACACACACAAACTACACATACATAAACTACACACAGAAACTATACACACATAAAGTACACACAGAAATGATACACATATAAACCACACACACAAACTACACACACATAAACTACACACACAAACTCTACACACACATATAAACCACACAAACTACACACACATAAACTTCACAAACTACACATTCATATAAACGATACACACACAAACTACACACACATAAACCACACACACAAACTACACACACATAAACTGCACACAGAAACTATACACACACATACAAACTATGCAAACTATACACACCTATATAAACCACACACACAAACTATACACACATAAACTTCACACACAAACTACCCATTCATATAAATCATACACACAAACTACACACACACATATAAGCCACACACACAATGTATACACACATAAACTACACACATATAAACTACACATGCAAACTATACACACATAAACTACACACACAGACTACACACATATAAACTACATATGCAAAGTATACACACGCACATAAACCACACACACAAACTGTACACACGATATAAACCATACACACGAGCTACACACACATGTAAACTACATACAGAAACCACACACACACATAAATAACCACCAGGTGGGAGGACTGGGTGGAGTGAGAAGTCAGAGAATCCTTTACATATGTGTTGACTTTTGAAACACATAAATGTTTACACGTTCAGAAATAGAATTAAATTGACAAGCACAAAAACATTGAACATTGAATTCAAACAGAAATCAATGAACCTAAAACAATTGACAGCAACACCAGATGGAAACAAGAATGGAAGCGGCTTTCGAAGGGGCCTCTGGCTGTGGGGACCTGCAGCTCCGCGTCGCAGGCCGGCTTTGTCGCAGCAGCAGCGCTGCTGTGGTCGTCTGAAACCACTGTCTGTGGATTAAGGGCTGGTCACCCCCAGCAGCTTGGTGGTCCTCCTCGGAACCAGGACTCTTTCTCTCGCTGGGAGGCAGGAGATAGGGATGTGGAACGGGAGACAAAGAGGGTTCCTGGGGGCTTGTGCTTCTACCGGAAGTGGCAGCAATAACTCATAATTCAAAAAAAAAAAACAATTTTCTGTCTCTAACCACTGAAGGGAGCTAACATCGGTGCTACCCAAGCACACAGGCACACGGGTGGTTTCTGAAGCTGTGCGGCACGATGGGCCCTAAGTCCAGATCTGGGTGGACGTGGGCACAGGATGAGCCGGAGTATGGATCGCGTTGCGCCAGGAGGGCGGATGCACTTGAGGACAGACGGGGATGCCTCAACAGGCCAAAAAGGCCAGGTGGAAGGGGCTCTGGTGGCCAAATTTGAGACATAGGATGAAAAGCATTGGATGAACAGTATAGTCCATGGTGGCCCTAGAAGGAGGGAGCACTTCCTCCTAGAACAATCCAGCCAACGTGGGAGAGGCGATGGGTTTGAAAGTCCCCATTTGTGCACTCCCCCTGGAATGAACACATTCAGGTCAACATCAGCAGCTGATGTTGAAGTCGGCTGAATAGCCTCCCCAAGGCAGGTGCCTGTCCAAAGCCCCAGAACCTGTAATCACAGGTCCCCTTGTATGGCAAGAGGGGCTTTGCAAATGTGGCTAAGTGAAGGACCTGGAGATGGGGAGGCCACCCTGGATTATCCAGGTGGGCCCTGGTGATCTTCAGGGTCCTTTTAAGAGGGAGGCAGGAGGGTCACAGCCTGAGGAGGGGATGCAGTGATGGACGCGGAGCTTGGAGGGATGCGGTTTGGAAATGGAAGAAAAGGCCACACATGTACCCAGGAACACAGGCAGAAGGAATGCAGCCCTGCCGACACCGATCTCGGCCCGGTGTGACCCATTTTAGACTTCCGGTCTACAGAGCTGGGAGAGAACACACCTGTGTTGTTTGTGGTACTCTGTTACAGCAGCCACAGGCAACTAACTCGGGTGCCAAAGCCATTGCATTAACAGGATATTCATGCTCCTAGGACCACCAGTTACAAAGGGGAGGGGGACTTACGCAGGAGCAGCTGGCGACAGTCCTTCCCCCATGACTGGAGGTAGCATCACCTGGGAAGGACAGCTGACATGTCCCCTGCTGTGACGGGCGGAGGACAGCGTCTCCTGTGAGTGTTGCTGCACAAAACACCACACCCGAATTTCATGCTGGGCCAGTCTGGGTTATGCTGCATCCTGCCGGACAGCTGGCCAGACCCTGGAAGCCAGTGGTGTCACTAAAGGAAAAGAGCTCCTCTGGTGTAAGAGGCACCGGAGAGCCCTGTCAACGCCTGCAACGTGTGTTTCTCTGGGACTTTTGGATCCTGTATACGTATATGTGGCTGAAAAGGACAGTTTTGGAGAATTGGGACATTTTGAGTATTTGCTGCACACTAGGCATCATTATCGTGTCCGTGTTTACAATGAGTTATGTTTTAGCAATGCTGGAGATGTGTGTGTCTCTGTGTCTGTGTCTGCCCACAGCCGTGGGGGTGAGGGAGGAAGCTGGAGTGCAGGGCACCCTGGTGCTGTTCTCGCAACTGTGTTCTGATTGCCTCTCTTGTGTGCGTGCTCTGTGAGCCCCTCTGCAAGTCCCCCGCTAGCATGGCCTGGGGATCCTCTCTGCCTGCTGTTCCCATGACTAGGATGATTCTTCTTCTTTGCTTCTGGGTCTCGCTCTGTTGCCCAGGCTGGAATGCAGTGGCATCATCTCAGCTCACTGCAGCTTCGACCACCTGAGCTCCAGTGATCCGCCCCCTCGGCCTCCCAAGTAGCTGAGATTACAGGTGCACGCCACCACGCCTGGCTAATTTTTGATTTTTATAGAGATGGGGTTTCACCATGTTGCCCAGGCTGTTCTCAAACTCCTGTCCTCAAGTGATCCTTCTGCCTCTGCCTTCAAAGTGCTGGAATTACAGGCGTGAGCCACCTTGCTCGGCCTTCTCCTTCACTTTTTTTGGGAAGTAGGGAAATAAAAACGCACAGCACCATCTTTTTCCAGTTTGGGGAACTAGCTTGGTGATGAATGGAAGCATATCCGTGTTGTCCTGTGGAATTCCTCATGTGTGTACTTGACGGAGGCAGACAGCAGCAGAACCTGGAGCCCGCACCCTGTCCTGGAGGTGTGGGGGATGCTGCGTCTGCATCTCTGGGGGGACTGGGCTCTTGCATTCAGCCTCGGCCTGCAGTGCCCATAGGGACTTGAGGAAGAGCAGTCTGGGCTCCCTAGCTTTGGCTGTATAAAACTCCTTGCACCTGGGTGGCTTAAAACACCAGCCATCTTATTTAGCTGATGCTTGTTGGATCAGGTGATGGCTTCCCTAGTCTCAGCTGGTGGCAGTCTCTCTGGTCAGCCGGTGGCTTGGAAGTTCTAGATGGTCTCCCTCCCTTGTTTGGTGCTGGGCTTGATGTCAGCTGGAGAGATGGGGATGACCGGGCTGGTGTCACCTTCCAGAGCCCCAGCACCTTCATGTGGAGGAGTCACAGGCTTCCTGCAAGCAAGGGGGAGCCAGCCCCAGGACGTGGTCAGAGGTGGTGCCCTAAGAAGCACAGCAGTGCCCAAAGCTTTGTGCAAAGCAGGTCCCTGCCAGGGGCCTCCCAGGCCCATGCGTGGCCTTGTCCCTGCTGCCCCTTGTCTGCCGCCCGCCTCCGACTGGATGCTCCAACTGGAGCTCCAGGAATCATCCTGGTCATGGGAACAGCAGGCAGAGAGGATCGTGCCCCAGCAGGCCATGCTGGCAGAGGCATTTGCAGAGGGGCTCACGGAGCGAGAATAGAAGAGAGGAAATTAGAACGTAGTTGCAAGAACAGTGCCAGGATGCCCTGCACTTCTGCTTCATGTGAGTGTATGAGGAAGAGAAGCCTCTCTCCTGTGCCTGCGCACTAGAAGGAATAGTACCAGTTCCTCCTTGTACCTCTGGTAGAATTCGGCTGTGAATCCATCTGGTCCTGGACTCTTTTTGGTTGGTAAGCTATTGATTATTGCCACAATTTCAGAGCCTGTTATTGGTCTTTCCAGAGATTCAACTTCTGTCTTTAGTCTTGGGAGAGTGTATGTGTCGAGGAATTTATCCATTTCTTCTAGATTTTCTAGTTTATTTGCATAGAGGTATTTGTAGTATTCTCCGATGGTAGTTTGTATTTCTGTGGGATCGGTGGTGATATCCCCTTTATCATTTTTTATTGCATCTATTTGATTCTTCTCTCTTTTCTTCTTTATTAGTCCTGCTAGCGGTCTATCAATTTTGTTGATCTTTTCAAAAAAAGCCAGCTCCTGGATTCATTAATTTTTTGAAGGGTTTTTTGTGTCTCTATTTCCTTCAGTTCTGCTCTCATTTTAGTTATTTCTTGCCTTCTACTAGCTTTTAAATGTGTTTGCTCTTGCTTTTCTAGTTCTTTTAATTGTGATGTTAGGGTGTCAATTTTGGATCTTTCCTGCTTTGTCTTGTGAGCATTTAGTGCTATAAATTTCCCTCTACACACTGCTTTGAATGTGTCCCAGAGATTCTGGTATGTTGTGTCTTTGTTCTCATTGGTTTCAAAGAACATCTTTATTTCCACCTTCATTTCGTCATGTACCCAGTAGTTGTTCAGGAGCAGGTTGTTCTGTTTCCATGTAGTTGAGTGGTTTTGAGTGAGTTTGTTAATCCTGAGTTCTAGTTTGATTGCACTGTGGTCTGAGAGACAGTTTGTTGTAATTTCTGTTCTTTTACATTTGCTGAGGAGAGCTTTACTTCCAACTATGTGGTCAATTTTGGAATGGGGTGGTGCTGGAAAAAAATGTATATTCTGTTGATTTGGGGTGGAGAGTTCTGTAGATGTCTATTAGGTCTGCTTGGTGCAGAGCTGAGTTCAGTTCCTGGGTATCCTTGTTAACTTTCTATCTTGTTGTTCTGTCTAATATTGACAGTGAGGTGTTAAAGTCTCCCATTATTATTGTGTGGGAGTCGAAATCTCTTTGTAGGTCACTCAGGACTTGCTTTATGAATCTGGGTGCTCCTGTATTGGGTGCATATATATTTAGGATAGTTAGCTCTTCTTGTCGAATTGATCCCTTTACCATTATGTAATGGCCTTCTTTGTCTCTTTTGATCTTTGTTGGTTTAAAGTCTGTTTTATCAGAGACTAGGATTGCAACTCCTGCCTTTTTTGTTTTCTATTTGCTTGGTAGATCTTCCTGCATCCCTTTATTTTGAGCCTATGTGTGTCTCTGCACATGAGATGGGTTTCCTGAATAGAGCACACTGATGGGTCTTGACTCTTAATCCAATTTGCCAGTCTGTGTCTTTTAATTGGAGCATTTAGTCCATTTACATTTAAAGTTAATATTGTTATGTGTGAATTTGATCCTGTCATTATGATGTTAACTGGTTATTTTGCTCGTTAGTTGATGCAGTTTCTTCCTAGCCTCGATGGTCTTTACAATTTGGCATGATTTTGCAGTGGCTGGTACTGGTTGTTCCTTTCCACGGTTAGTGCTTCCTTCAAGAGCTCTTTTAGGGCAGGCCTGGTGGTGACAAAATCTCTCAGCATTTGCTTGTCTGTAAAGTATGTTATTTCTCCTTCACTTATGAAGCTTAGTTTGGCTGGATATGAAATTCTGGGTTGAAAATTCTTTTCTTTAAGAATGTTCAATATTGGCCCCCACTCTCTTCTGGCTTGTAGAGTTTCTGCTGAGAGATCCGCTGTTAGTCTGATGGGCTTCCCTTTGTGGGTAACCCGACCTTTCTCTCTGGCTGCCCTTAACATTTTTTCTTTCATTTCAACTTTGGTGAATCTGATAATTATGTGTCTTGGAGTTGCTCTTCTCGAGGAGTATCTTTGTGGCGTTCTCTGTATTTCCTGAATCTGAATGTTGGCCTGCCTTGCTAGATTGGGGAAGTTCTCCTGGATAATATCCTGCAGAGTGTTTTCCAACTTGGTTCCATTCTCCCCGTCACTTTCAGGTACACCAATTAGATGTAGGTTTGGTCTTTTCACATAGTCCCTTATTTCTTGGAGGCTTTGTTTGTTTCTTTTTATTCTTTTTTCTCTAGACTTCTCTTCTCGCTTCATTTCATTCATTTCATCTTCCATCGCTGATACCCTTTCTTCCAGTTGATTGCATCGGCTCCTGAGGCTTCTGCATTCTTCATGTAGTTCTCGAGCCTTGGCTTTCAGCTCCATCAGCTCCTTTAAGCACTTCTCTGTATTGGTTATTTTAGTTATACATTCATCTAATTCTTTTTCAAAGTTTTTAACTTCTTTGCCTTTGGCTTGAATTTCCTCCTGTAGCTCGGAGTAGTTTGATCATCTGAAGCCTTCTTCTCTCAACTCATCAAAGTCATTCTCCATCCAGCTTTGTTCCATTGCTGGTGAGGAACTGCGTTCCTTTGGAGGAGGAGAGGTGCTCTGCTTTTTAGAGTTTCCAGTTTTTCTGCTCTGTTTTTTCCCCATCTTTCTGGTTTTATCTACTTTTGGTCTTTGATGATGGTGATGTACAGATGGGTTTTTGGTGTGGATGTCCTTTCCGTTTGTTAGTTTTCCTTCTAACAGACAGGACCCTCAGCTGCAGGTCTGTTGGAGTTTGCTAGAGGTCCACTCCAGATGCTGTTTTCCTGGGTGTCAGCAGCGGTGGCTGCAGAACAGCGGTTTTACTTGAACCACGAATGCTGCTGCCTGATCGTTCCTCTGGAAGTTTTGTCTCAGAGGAGTACCTGGCCATGTGAGGTGTCAGCCTGACCCTACTGGGGGGTGCCTCCCAGTTAGGCTGCTCGGGGGTCAGGGACCCACTTGAGGAGGCAGTCTGCCTGTTCTCAGATCTCCAGCTGCGTGCTGGGAGAACCACTACTCTCACACTTCCATAATCTTTTCAAAAATTACTGAAGGTGAAAGTTAAATCTGCCATTTTGTCTACTTTTTATATAATAACTATTCCAGAACATGACTGAAGAAATAAACTTTGTATCTAAAGATCTAAATTCAGATAGTAGTGTCCCAATCTATGAATGGGAGGATACTTAGAAGTTATCTAAACTCTCTATCAGTTTTCTTATCCATAAAATAATAATAATGTGGTTTAATAAACCTTTTGCAAAAATTAACATACATGTTGATATATAAAAAGACTTTTTTTTTTTTTTTTGAGACAAGGTCTTGCTTTATGTCCTAGGCTGGAGTGCAGTGGTGTAATCTGGCTCACTGCAGCCTCAAACTTCTGGACCCAACAATCCTGCCACCTCAGCCTAGTTGTCTTCTTCAGTAACAGAGAAAGTTTAGTGGGCATTGCCTCTTCACTCATCTCTGACTAAAATGGAAACAACCAATTAAGAATAAAGTAATCCTTTTATGGAACATTTTCATTTTACTATGCAAACATCTGAATTTGAACCCATGAAAATCAGTGATAGCCAAAACAGCTATAAAGGATGAAATTTAATGGGGGGAAGAAGCAACATGGTCCTTTTCTTTGCAGCTCATTAAACTCACTGGTTGTGTAGTAGAATTCCACATCTATTATTAGGTTAGTTTGGATTGTGTGTTGGGCACACAATGAAGCAGTCAGATGTATAGACTAGGGCAGTTGAGAATATGACCTATTTTTCTCTGGGATTTCAAAATCTAATTGAGCAGAAAGACATGAAAAAGGCAGCTGATGTATATTTTCATATAAGAAGTAGTCAACTTAAACACAGGGTGTAATGAGAGAAGGCACTATCTAACACAAACTGGGAGTGAGGGGGGCAGTTGACTGAGTAAGTGGCGAGCATTCAGCAGAAAGTGGCTGCTTGCATAGTATGAGGAGACTTTATACCAAAACAAAGATGAAGGTCATCTAAAGAAAAGAATACAGTGGTAGAAGTGGAAAAGCTTATTGGTACAAAAAATCCTAGATAAGAGTCCAATATGGCCCAAGAGGAGGTAAAATAACTAGTCTCCTCTACTCAGCTCTGCAGTGCTGTAGACTCTGATGACTTCCAACTTCAGGTTTATTACTGTCAAAAAGAGAAGCAGAGGCTACCTAAGTGGGCCAGAACACCTACCACATAATGAGTTAGGCTGTAAAAATGGTATTATCACTAAAAATTTGACATCTACGAAGTTTTTATGTGTTCTCTATTCATAACATTTTTAGGGCATAAGGATAGACAAATGTCTTTCTAGAGATTACCTGGGATAAACACTAGTGTGGCAGGATTAGCAAATGCTCATATTCCAGGGCATCATGCTTCCACCCCATTTAAATCATCTGATTGTTTCATTACTCTTGAATCAGCTAGCTCTTGTAATTGCTAAGACTGATTGTAAAGGAGTTCAATCAACATGTCTTTTTCAAAAATAAAAGTAAAATTTTCATGTTTGGCCTGGCGTGGTGGTTCATGCCTGTAATCCCAGCACTTTGGGAGGCTGAGGTGGGTGGATCACCTGAGGTCAGGAGTTCGTGACCAGCCTGGCCATCATGGAGAAACCCCATCTCCACTAAAAATACAAAAATTAGCTGGGCATGGTGGCACGTGCCTGTAATCCCAGGCTGAGGCAGGAAAATCGCTTGAACCTGGGAGGCGCAGGTTGCAGTGAGCCAATATGGCACCATCGCACTCCAGCCTGAGGGACAAGAGCAAGACTTGTCTCAAAAAAGAAAAGAAAAACAAAAACCTGTCACGTTTGTTGTTACAACATTAGGGCAAGCTTTCTATAGAAGATTAATAAAAGGCCACTAAAACAATTACCAAAATCCTACTACTCAGAAATGAAACCAAAATACAAACATTGTTATTATTTAGTGAACAGCATTCTTTATATTTCTCTGTGGAGACAGACATATGAATAGACATGTAAATAAACAGAATAATAGATCAATTCATACAATCCCACAAATCAGATTCTGTACCACACTACGTTATTTTTACCTTTATAATATTTAATTTAATGAATATAATAAAGCAGAAAATTATAGCAAAAATAAACTATTCTGGCACAAAAAAATTTAATTCTAAAATGTAGTTCTAAATTAAAAACAGCAAAAGCAACAAAAACAGAAGATAAAAATAAGAGTATTGTGTCATTTTTTCTACAATTCAACTTGAAATAGTGACTTCATATTCATATTTAATAGAAGAGGATATAATATTTGTACCTCTATTCTCCATATGGATCGATTTATTTTGTTATATTGTTAAGTTTACATTGCCAATGCTTTAAACAGTTATTCTCCTTTAACCATGATTGACAAAGATTTTGTTTCATTTGAATTTAATTTCAATATTTAAATAGAGGATAATTTTCAGCATCATTCATTTCACTGAATCTTCACATTCTTGAGTCTGTTATTTTAATTTCTTTCTGGCTTGACGTGTTTTCAAGTCAAGAGTGAGAAGTAAAGCTCCTGGGTGTTTTCTTCTGTTACACTTGCAAGAACACGTGACTGGCTTCAGAATTCTAGGGTCACGTTCCTTTCTGTCAGAATTTTGCAGTCACTGCCTCACTGCCTTCCATCCAGCATGGAGCATTTCTGTGGAAAGTCTTCCACCCTAGAGGCCTCCATTTTGATCAGTTTTGGCTATTTATTCCAAAAATATACTGGACTTCAATTCTTCTTACTGACTTGTTTTCCTTTAGCAATTGTGTTTCTTAATTTTCAAAAGCTTTTATGTATTTTATTTTTTTGAATTTTTTACTTGTTACAGCTTCCTCTACCTTTGAGATGTATAGGTGTTATAGATTTTCTCTGTCTGAACATAACTGCGTATCATTTTTAAAAGTTTTTTCCCGGGCCTGTATTGTATATTTTATTATAGATTTACTTGTAATTATTATATTATTTTTACCTTGATCCCTGCCTTTCATGTTTGAGGTTACTGTCAAATCTTGGTTATCTATTCATTTTTAAGATAGAGGAACTGTAAAACTTATTGGAGATGGTATTTGGGTGATGTTACATGTCTGCTTGTGAATTTCTCTATAGTTATTACTATCAGTGTATGGATCTGAACAGAAGAAGTTATGAGAGTGATTTACAATTAATGTAAGTACAGTGAGATTTTACCCTTCTGTTTGGTAGACCTTATTCTCTTGTTTTGTGAATTGTGTCCCTACACCTGGCCCTTCTCTTGACATATTTCTCCAGAGAATAAATATCTAGTCTTATGCCTCATTCTAGAAAGAACAGGTACTGGACTCCGTGGGATGTAATTGGGAAATGGAAGCTCTTTGTCTTCTGTGAACTTTCACACCAGCCACCACCAACTACAGTAGTACTAGTGCTCATTCCTAAATTCATTTGTTCTGCAAAGTTGAATTGCTTGTTTCTTACTAGTTTCTGCAATTGTTTGAGGCTTTTTCACTCACAAGTTAGAGAATGAGACTTCAGCTAATTCTTTACTGTGCCTCCTTCTTGTTCTGTGTGTTTTTTGAAGGAGAAAGAAGTCAAAAGTTCTCTATCATCTTAAAGTCAAAAATTCATATTTTATTTGTTTTGCTCTTTTCTTCAGAAACATCAAATTTATAGTACATATTGCTTTTCTTGTAATTTCTCTCCATTTTGTAATTTGTGTATGCAGAATTCTAAGATGACCTCTAAGAGTTTCACCCCCTGGTGTGTATGTCCCATGTAATTCCAACATCAAGGATGAGCAGACCTGTGACTATGAGGGACAGTTACTCTCATGAGTATATAAAGCTACATAAGACTTCTTCCTAGCCCACTGGAGAGAGATGCTTCTGCTGGTTTTGAGTAAGCAGCCATGTTGTCAGAGGGCGTGGCCAACAGCCTGCAACAACACAGAGACCTCAGTCTTACACCTGTAATGAACTGAACTTTGCCAGCAACTGGATGAGAACTACAGGAAGCCAGTGTCTTAATGGCAGAATGATGGGCTCCTTAGCAGAAGACCTACATAACTCAGGGCTGGGCTCTGGACCCACAGAAATAGTAATTTCCGTGTTGTTTTGTGTTGTGTTGTTTTAAGCAACTACATATGTGGTGATGGGTTATGTAGCAATGGAAAACTACTACCACACATGATCATATAATTTTATTCCCCTGCTTTAACTTGATGCTATATGTTATGGCAGGACCATCTTTCCAATGAAATGTACTATATGCTCTGAGGCAGCCTACTTATGTGACTTTAATTTCTGTAATGGTTATAATATTTTACTTTTGTTGTAAGCTTCTCAAATTTACTTTTTATTTTTTCAAATTGCATGGCTTTTTAGACCCTATATCTTTTTCTCCAACTTAAATTGTTGTAATAATATCATTCGTTTTCAATCATAAGGGAGTATTTGTATGAAATCTTCCTTCGTTTCTTGAGTGATTTCCTTTAGAAAGTGTGCTCTTCATTAACCTATTGATTATCATCCTCTCCTCAACACCACCATCAATCATGCTTCTCTCTCCACCCCTTTCCCCAACTTTCACTCTCAGGATTTCAGAATGTGTCTTCTCACTTCCTTCAGTCATTTGCCTATTTTTTTAAATTACCTTTTATTTTAGATACAGGAGACACATGTGTAGGATTGTTACATGGGTATATTGGTCCCAAGTAGTGAGCATAGTACTCAGTAGGTAGTTTTTTAACCTGTGCCACTTTCCTCCCTTTTCTGTCTAGTTGTGTGCAGTATCTATTGTTCCCATGTTTATGTTCATGTGTGCTTAATGTTTAGCTCCAACATATACATGGGAATATGTGGAGTTTTGCTTTTTGTTCTTGTATTAATTTGCTTAGGACTATGGCCTCCAGGTCCATCTATGTTGCTGCATGGGACATGATTTCATTACACTTTATGCTGCATGGTATTCCATGATGTATATGTATCACATTTTCTTTATGCAATTCATTGTTGATGGGCACCTAGGTTGAATCCATGTCTTTGCTATTGTGAATAGTGCTGTGATGCACATCTATATGCATGTGTCTTTTGGTAGAATGATCTATGTTCCTTTGAGTACATACCAAGAAATAGGATTACTGGGTTCAATGGTAGCCTTGTTTTAAGTTCTTTGAGAAATCTCCAGACTGCCTTTTACAGTGGCTGAACTAATTTACATTCCTACAAACTACAAATGAGCATTCCCTCTACCATCTGTTGCTTTTTGACTCTTTAATAACAGTCATTCTGACTGGTGTAAGATGGCACCTCATTGTGGTTTTGATTTGCATTTCTCTGATGATTAGCGATGATGAGCGTTTTTTTCATGCTTGCTGACCATTTATATGACTTCTATTGAGGAGTGCCTGTCCATGTCCTTTGTCCATTTTTTAATGGAGTTATTTGCTTTTAACCTGTTGATTTGTTTAAGTAGATTATGAATATTAGACCTTTGTCGGATGCTGATATGGTTTTGCTTTGTGACACTCGCAAATCTCATCTCAAAATGTAATCCCCACATGTCCCGGGAGGGACCTGGTGGAAGGTGATTGGATTATGGGGGCAGTTTCCTCCATGATGTTCTCATGACAGTGGGTGAGTTCTTACAACAGCTGATGGTTTTAAAGTGTGGCACTTCCTTGTTTTCTTGCTCTCTGTCTCCTACCACCAGGTAAGAAGGGCCTTCTTCCCCTTGACCTTTTGCCATAACTGTAAGTTTCCTGAGTCCTATCCAGCCACGGGGAACTGGGAGTCAATTAAACCTCATCTTTTTTTTTTTTTTAAATAAATTACTCAGTCTCAAGTAATGCTTTATAGCAGTGTAAAACCAGACTAATACAGATACATAGTAAATGAATATTTCCTCCCATTCCATAGGTTGTCTGCTTATTCTGTTGCTGTGAAGAAGCTGTTTAGTTTAATTAGGTATCACTTGTCAATTTTTGTTTTTGTTGCAATTGCTTGGGGACTTCAAAAATTATTTGCCAAGGCCAGTGTTGACATGAGTATTTCCTAGGTTTTATTCTAGTGTTTTTATAGTTTGAGATCTTACATTTAAATATTTAATCCATCTTGAGTAAATATTTGTATTAGTGAAAGATAAGAATTTGGTTTCATTTTTCTGCTTATGGCAAGCCAGTTAACCTGAAACATTTGTCAAATGGCAAATCCTTTCCCTATTGCTTGTTTTCATTGACCTTGTCGAAAATCAGATGGTTGTAAGTGAGCAGCTTTATATTTTAGCTTCTATTCTGTTCCATTAGTCTATGTGTCTGTTTTTGTATCAGTACTATGCTGTTTTTTCACTGTAGCCTTATTGTTTGAAGTTGATAGTGTAAGGCCTCCAGCTTTGTTCTTTTTGCTTAGGTTTGCACTGGCTATTTGGGCTCTTTTTTGGTTCCACATAAATTTTAGAATAGTTTTTCTAATTCTATGATAGTTTGATAGGAATAGCATTGCATCTGTAAATTGCTTTGGGCAGTATGGCCATTTCAATGATATTGATTTTTCATTACCATGAAACATTAAAACATTCCATGAGTATGGAATGTTTTCCCACTTATTTATGTCACCTGATTTCTTTCAGCATTGTTTTCTAGTTCCCCTTGTAGAGATTTTTCACCTTCTTGGTTACCTGTATTCTCAGCTGTTTCATTTTCTTTGTGGTTACTGTAAATGTGATTGTGTTCTTAATATGACTCTCAGCCTGGATGTTATTGGCACATATAAATGGTACTGATGTTTTCTACATTGATTTTGTACCATGGAACTTTGCTAAAATCATTTATTAGTTCCAGCAGCCTTTCTCCTGCTTGATTGCTCTGGCTGTGACTTCCACTACTACGTTGAATATGAAATGGTCAGAGTGCTTGCCTTTTTTTCAGTTCTCCAGGGGAATGGTTCCAGCTTTTGCCCATTCAGTATAATGTTGGCTCTGGGTTTGCTATAGACGACTCTTATTATTTTGGGTCATATTATTTTGATGTCTAGTTTGTTGAGGGTTTTTATCATGAAGTGATGTTGAATTTTATTGAAGTTTTTCTGCATTTTTTGAGATGATCAGATAGTTTTTGTGTTTAAATCTGCTTATGTGGTGAATCATATTTATTGATTTGCGTATGTTGATCCAACCTTGCATCCCAGGAATAAAGCCTACTTTATCGTGGTGAATTAACTGTTTTATATGCTGCTGGATTCAGTTTATCAATATTTTGTTGAGAATTTTTTGTCTATGTTCATCATGGACATTGGCCTCAAGTTTTCTTTCTTCATTGTGTTTCTGCCAGAGATTGAGTTTGAAAGGATTCCCTCCTTTTTTTGGAATAGCTTCAGTAGAATTGGTACCAGTTTTTCTTTGTATATCTGGTAGAATTTGACTGTGAATCCATCTGGTCTAGGACTTTTTTGGTTGGTGGTAGTTTTTTTTATTACATATGATTCAATTTCAGAGTGAGATATTTCTCTATTCAAAGCTTCAATCTTTTCCTGATTCAATTAGAGACTGTGTGTTTCTAAGAATTTATCAGTTTCATCTACAGATTTTCTAATTTGTATGCATAGAGTTGTTCATGGTATTCTATGGGAAACTTTTGTAATTCTGTGGGATCAGTTATATTATCTTTGTTATTTCTGACTATACTTATCTTCTCTTTTTTTCATTGTAAATCTAGCTGTTAAATAGCAGTCTATCCATCTTGTTCATCTTTTCAAAGAACAAACTCTTGCTTTTTTATTATTTTTTTCTATGGATTTTTGTATCTCAATTTCAGTAAGTTCTCTAATTTTAGTTATTTTTTTCTTCTGCTAGCTTTTTCTTTTCTAGTTCCTTTAGGTGCAAAGTTAGATTGCTAAATTGAGATCTTTCTAACTTCTCGATTAGTGCATGTAGGGAAATAAACTTTCCTCTTAAGACTGCTTTGGCTGCATCTCAAAGATTTTGGTAAGTCATATTCCTATTTTCAATATTTCAAAGAATTTTTCTTAAATCTACCTTTATTTTGATGTTCACCTAAGAGTTATTCAGGAGTAAGTTGTTTAATTTCCCTATATTTGTGTAGTTTTGAGAGGTCTTCTTGATTTTGACTTCTATTTTTATTTCACTGTGGTCCAAGAGTTTGCTTGGTATAATTTCAATTTTTTGAATTTGAGACTTGCTTTATGATTAAGCATGTGGTTGATCTTAGAATATGTTCCATGCGCAGATGGGAAGAATATATATTCTGTGGATATTACCTGGGGTATTCTGTAGATGTCTATTAGGTCCAATTGTTAAAGTGTTGAGTTTATGTCCAGAGTTTCTTTGTTAGTTTTCTTCCTTAAAGATCTGTTTAGTGCTGTCAGTGGGGTGGTGAAGTCTCCTGCTGTTATTGTTTGGTTGTCTAAGTGTTTTCATGGGCAATGAAGAACTTGTTTTATGAATCTGGGTGCTCCAATATTGAGTGTATATATATTTAGTACAGTTAAGGTTTCTTGTTTGATTGTACCCTTTATCATTATGTAATGCCCTTCATTGTTCTTAATTTTTATTGGTTTAAAGTCTATTTTATATAAGAATAGCAACTTCTGCTCTTTTTTGCTTTCTGTTCACATGGTAGATCTTTCTCCATTCTTTTTCTGTGAGCCTGTGGTTGTTCTTAATGTGAAATAGGTCTCTTGAAGATAACAGATGGTTGGGTCTTTTTATCCAGCCTGCCACTCTGTGTCTCTTAAGTGGAGCATTTAGCCCATTTACATTCAAGGTTAGTATTGATATCTGTGATTTTAATTCTGTCATCATCATGTTGCTAGCTGATTGTTATGTAGACTTGATTATGTGGTTGTTTTATAGCGCCTGTGTGCTATGTGGTTAAATGAGCTTTTGTGGTATGACTGTCATTCTTTCTTTTCCATGTTTAGCACTCCCTTAAGGACCTCTTGTATGGCTAGTCTAGTTGAAACATATTCCCTTAGCATTTGCTTCACTTCACTTTTAAGCTTAGTTTGGTGGGATATGAAATTATTGGTTAAAATTTATTTTCTTTAAGGATGCTGAAAATAAGCTACCAATCTCTTCTGACTTGTAAGATACCTGCTGAGAGGTCTGCTGCTAGCCTGATGAAGTTCCTTGTATGTGACTTTACCCTGCCCTTTAGCTGCCTTTAAGACTTTTTTCTTTAGTGTTGACCTTGATGAATATTGTACTATGTGCCTTGGAGGTAGTCATTTCATGTCATATCTATCTGGGGTTCTGCGTGTTTCTTGGATTTGTATGTAAATCTCCCTAAAGAGATAAGAGGAATTTTCATGAACTGTATCTTCAAATATATTTTCCAAGTTGCGTATTCTCTCTCCTCTCTCAGGAATGACAATGAGTCATAGATTTTTTCGCTTTACAAAATCCCATATTCTTGGAGGTTTCACTTTTTTTCCTATTTTTTTCCTTATTTTTGTCTGAGTTGATTTAAAGAACAAGTCTTCAAGTTTTGAGATTATTTCCTCAGCTTGGTTTATTCTGCTGCTACTACTACTGATTATTTGATAAAATTCTGATAGTGAGTTTTTCAGCTCTAGAATTTAAGTTTGGTTATTTCTGAAAATGGCTATTTTATCATTCAGCTCTTGGACTGCTTTACTAAATTATTTGAATTCCTTGCACTGAATTTCACTTTCTCCTGAATCTCAATGGGTTTCCTGGCCACAGATTCTGCATTCTGTGTCTGTCAGTCATTTCAGACTGGTTAGAAACCATTGCTGGGGAGCTAGTGGACTCATTTGGAGGTGAGGGTACACTCTGACTTTTTGGATTGTCAGAGTTCTTGTGCTAATTCTTTCTCATCTGGGAGGGTTGGCATTTCTTTAACTGTGGTGTAAGTTGAGAATAGTCATTTGGCTTAATTTCTGAATGCTTTTAGAGGCCCAGGGCTCTGTACAGAATCTTTATGTGTGGGTAAATTTTTGACTTGGTTTCACAGCTGTATATATTAGCAGAATAAAATTTAGGTGTTGTAGTTTGGGCGGCAATCCAGTGAATGAGGTTTAACAGTAATGACTGGTAGCTAGGTTAATACCTGGTCACAGGGCTTTTTTGTACTTCTCGAGTTCACAGATATGCTCTGCAGTGGGGAGGGAGTGATATGGTTCCCTCAACAGATCTGCTTGTAAAACCTGAGAGAGCTCCCTCTGATAGCTGGTGCTGTGCCCACATTTCTTTTGTTAGTTTTTCTGAGCCACATGGTCTTCTTGGGCAGAAGCTGTGGCAGGGAGATATGCCACATGCTTTTTGGACTGGACCTGAGAAGGGAGGCATGTTCCACTCTTACCCCAGCTCAGGAATCCGTGCATCTCACCCCTCTCATGGCTCTGAGATTGGGGGCTCTTTCTCTGTTTGAGTGTCAGCCACAAATCTTGGTTCCATACTCCCAAGCTGCACACTACAGCCCTGGGGACACTGGGATATCCCATGGCTTGGGTTTGGGTTCTTGCTGCACTGGGGGATACAGTGTGCTCCACGGTCATGAAGAAAATATGTGGGTGCAATTACACACTCAGGCTGACCTTCCAGGGCTGCACTATGCACCTGCTCCTACAGGGCAGCTAGGCATGGACCCTGGGAGGGGCTGGTAGGCAGAAGGGCTTGCAGAGTAGATGCACCCCAGTCGTGCAGGAAAGCTGGCCCAACTCTCTCCTGGCTTGGAGGTCAGCAGGGGTCCATGCCTCCCAGAGGAGAATGGAAATCCCTGGGGAATGGGCATCTATGGCTGCTCTTGCCTGCAGCAGTCCAGCACACAAAAGCTCCTGGGCTCTGTGCTGTCCAAAGTCTGTCTCTGCCTGCTCCCCAGGGAGATCCCCCTGCCAGCTCACACATCCATGGTCGTGTAAGGTCCCTTGCAGCTAGAAAATCAAATGCTCATGGCAAGAGTGAACCATCCCTCAGGTCCTTCATTCAGTCCTTTACTGGAATTGTTTGGGGCCAGGAATTAGCCCTGGCATTTGGGTAGCTAACTCAGGGTTTCCAGCTTCCTCCCTCTTCAGTCTTGGCTTCGGCTTCGACCTTGCCTCTCCATCCACTTTCAGCATTTTCTCCTTGAATACCTGTTCAAATTATGGTGGTTTACCTAATAATGTGGCCTCTCTTGAGAGGAGTGGCACTTCCTGGCTGTGTCTAGTCGGCCATCTTGTTCGTCTCCTCTATCTTAAAATGGAGTCAACCAATCCACTACAAATAATGTGATTTGAGGAAGTCCAAAGCTCTAATTCAGGTTTTTATTTGTTTGTTTTGTATGCTTTCCGGGTTTTTTTTGTTGTTGTTAAAAACTATCTCAACAATTTTATTCTCTCCAATAAATGTACATCTCATCTAAATTTTGGTATTGAGCTTTTTTATACATCCTATTTCCAACCAAAAAGACTTGTTTTTAAATAAATGCAACTCAATCATCCTATTTCTATTATTTAGATACTATCATTCCTTCTATCTGGAGGTCTCTGTAATGGCTGTATTAACAGTACTCAAAAGTAGTGTGGATAATAATAATTGTGGATTTTGTTCTTGTTTTTAAATCTGTCTTTAATCATTTCATGTAAAGTTGTAAGCTTTTGAAGCATTTGAGAATTTCATACAAAACATTTCTGAAAGATAAATTTTCTCATATTTTCTTGGACACATTGATTGATCATTTTAGTTAGTCTCTGAAGAAATCCATGAAAAAGTACTTGTTACTATTTTTACCCACAGCAGCATAATTTAAATTTGAGTTAAATAGGCTTATAAACAAATTTGCATAACCATGATGAAAAATCATCTTCCCAATAGTATAGCTAAACTAATAAAGTAACTGTGGTAGGGATGAGCAATTACAGTCCAAGCAATGTAAACTCAATTCATACGTGGAAAACCACAGGGGCAAGGGGAATATAGTATATAGACAGTGTCAGAACAAGAGACTGCTAGGAGTTCTGGGTTTTATCCTCCTCTACAGATACACATTGTCTACCCAGCTTCCCAAGAGACCACCATGTAAATGTCTTCTTTCAACTCATCATGATTAAAGGTTAATAATATTTTATATAAAAATAATGTGTTCTTTTAAAAGGTAGTAAAATTTTCTGGGACAGAGATTGAGGATGTTCTTCAGCAATCTTACAAATGATTTATTGGTTTATTTACATAAAATCAAATCAGTGTATATTCTATCTTACATTAGCTGAACTACAGTAGCTTCCACAATAAGTCAAGCACAAATTTTAATCCATTTAACAATCTTTAGCAAACATTTAAGGACTCTAATGTTTCAGGGATAGTAATGGTTACTAGGTATACAAAGCAAATCAATCTCAGTTCGTGCCTAGAAAGCACATAATCTTTCAGTTTCAAGATAATAGAGCCATATAATCTAATAAAATGAATAAATTCATCTGTTTTATTGAGCAATTATTTGGTACCGACTATGTGCAAGCTATTGTGTATATTTTGGTATGTGCTAAAAGTCTATGATTCTGTGTATGTTTTTCATGTACCTATTTTTAATAAATTTGTATTTTTTCTTAATACTATGACACAATTTGCATTTTTAATCTTTAAAGTCTTTCACTATTATTCAGTTTTTGCCAATATTCTCTCACGAAGTTCTTGTGGTATGTCTTAGCTTTTTTCTGAATGCACTTTTATCATATTCATATGTATTATGAATCTTTCAAGACACAGTTCAGTAGTCACCTCCTCCACCCCACCATGACACTTATAGACATATACACCACCCAAATGAGAATAATATTTTCCTCTTGTAAATGCTCATTTTTCTCTGTGTCCCGAGGAATTTGCCTTTTGTTACAGTGCATTGTGTATATGCCTCCTCACTTCAGGACATTGTGTTTCTCTAGAATAGAGTTCATATCTGTTCATTTTTATTTTCTTGGAATTTAGGGACAGTTTCTGGTGTATAATGGATCCTATTACATGCTTTTTATGTAAATTTTATGTATATTTAATTTGAAATTTATAATACCTTTCAAAATTCTTGACCATTCTATATATATTTAATAACAAAATTAAAATAAATGAATTAAAAATGTATCACTCTGATTATCCTTCCGGAAAATTGTATCTCAGTTTCTTTCAGAGCGAAAATATTTGACAATCAACAAGGAGACTTCTCTAATATGACATATCTGAACCAGAACAACAAGCATTAAATGGGTGACTAGTCATTACATAATATTATAAAAATTTATAGAAATCTCTTAGAACATTTATGAGAAATGTCATAAATTTAAAGTTAATGTGAATTGCTTTTATATTAGTGTATTGTTTGTAAGCCGTCTACCCATAATATTAATTAGCATGGATATAGTACATTCAAACAGAGCTACAATCTGTACTAATATTTATTCTTTGTATAATTCTACTTAAATTATTGGTTGGAAAAAGTTATTTCCAATACAAACATTGAAACATACCCTAGAAAGGCGTCTATGTAGTTCATTCTTGCTCTGGTTTTGAAAAAAAGTGTATCAGGTTGTTTACTAATGGAATAAAATGACAGATGAAGTAATGAACATCCTAGACGAACCCAGGCATCTCTACATGCATAGTTAAATGTTATTTTAATATCCGGCCAGATGGCAAGTAAAACTGTAGAATTTAATGTCTATCTAACCATACCAAACTTTCCAAATATTGTTGCAATGTTTCTTCTTAAAAATAAAAATATAAATTTTACTTAGAAGTCAAATTGAAAAATAAATATTGGCAAGAAATACATGTAATGAAATTTTACAAAGAACATGTTCATATATATATATTTATGATTGATCACATTTTATTAATTGGAGAGTTAAACATAAATACTTTTATCATGTTTTCTACCCTAGAGAATATGGAAGATAAAGCTCTGTTGTCCTCTTCATTTTCCTAACTAAGCAAGTATTTTATAAAGCACTGAGGTGTAATTCTCTTTACAAAGTGATAAACCCTTTACACAAAATTGTTCCTATTGAAGATAATAATTCTCCAATTACAAAAGCATCATCCTTTTATAGTCAGTTTTGCCCTTCTAATTCCAGCCATTTACTTGAAAACAACTGGGACACAATTTCCAAGTTGGCATGCAGTAGCCACCCGATTATGATAAAATAATATTTTTAATATAGTGTATTTTATGTAAATAAACAATTTCTTTTAGGTATAGTTTTATTACAAACATATTTTTAAAGTTTTTCAAACATGAAATTTAATATATTCATTTAGATCATAAACTTTATAATTTACACTGAAATTGGGAAAATTAATTTTACTGAAAGTCTCATTTTCTTTTCCAAGGAATTTTGGTAACACAAAAAATACAAAATTTACCAGTTTCCTAATTGATGTAAGGTTACTTATTATTTAGGACTCTATCACAGCCTTTGAAATAATTTTATTTATGTAATCTCCTTTGCTATAGAAATTTTACCTAGCATAAAATCTCCACTTTTATTTTTAATAACATTTGCTTGATAATTAACACAAATGTCTTTCAAGCTGAGAAGGTCACATGATGTCACTGCTTGACATATGTGGAGATTCATCACTCTAAATAATTTGTGTGTGTAATATTGACTAATTATTTCATGATAAAATATACGTGATTGATCGTAAAATCAGCTTTTACTTTGCATGGTCATACTGAACTTCTCAAAAAAATAAAAATAAACTAGCTGCAAGAACAAAACTAACAAAGAAATATTCAGAAATTCCATTTTTGAAAGATATTTTAGTAACAATAAAGTTCATATATTTCAGTGTGTAAGTAATATCTAGCTTGTGACATGCAATTATAAGAAGATCTATAATTCGTTTTTTAGCTATTTTCTCTGTATGGACAACAAAATATATATGACATGGCTGTAGTAAACATGCCATCTTTATAAATTTTTCTCTCAGTTCTATCTGTTTTCTAAATGTATTTGTTTAGTCCCTACCTCCTACTACGTATTACTTAGTTTTATTTTCTGTAGTTTACATTTTAATGAAGGTAAGATTTTGCTTATCAATTATTTAAGAAAATCTATTTTGAGACAGCCTAAACAAATATTTATGATGCATATTTTTAGCTTGCAAGAAATAAATGGATTCTCCAGACAGCTGAAGATAATTATAAGCAGAAACTAGAGTGAGAAGTAAGGATATATGAAATTAGGGAATTAGACTGAAAACAATTGCCTATATCAGCATAATGATCTGGGAATTCAGCCTTTAGATGTCCATAAGCTAGGGTAGCTAATTTACTGAAAATCCAGGTTCAATTAATCTAGGTACACTAAAAAAGAGTAAAATTTGGGACTTCTTCTTATGAGTTATAGCCAATTTAGGCTTCAAGGATTTTGACACATCAAGAAAGGGAGACCTTATATTTAAATTTATATTAAATATTATTTAAAGTAGGCAAACTATTTTCAAAAAATAAGATAAAAGCAAACAAAATAAATTAAAATAACCAATAGTTTTAGATAACCAAAAGCCACCAGAGTTTTGAATTAGAAACTGATTAACACCATTATTAAAATATTTAAAGAAATAAAATATAAATATATGAGAAAGCAAAAAGTTTATTGAAAATTTAAAAATTGATTCAAAAAATGCCACATATAAATTTAAAACTGAGAAAATAAATAAATCATATGCCCATATATTTTGTAATATAAATGAAATAGGTCAATTCTTTGAAAGATCCAAGCTACCAAAACTCACACACAAAAAATAGATAATTTGGATATATTATCTATTTGGATATACATATATAATTGAATAATTAAGAATATTCCAAAAAGAAAGCCTGAGACCCACATAATTTCACTGGTGAATTCTACCTAATATTTAAGAAATAAATAATATCAATTTTCCACAATTTATTCCAGCATATGGAAACAGGGAAGATTTTTCCTAATTCACTCTCTGAGTCAATCATTATCCAATACTAAAACTCATATAAAGCCCTTGCAATACATAAAATGTACAAACCTTTTTTGCCTGTGCTTTGGGGATTGTATCCAAATACCTTTTTCAAGAATAATGTCAAGAAGCTTTTCATATGTTCTCTTCTAGTAATTTTATCTTTTTATTAATGTTTATTTTACCCATTTTGAGTTGATTTTTGTATATGGGGTGAAATTAAGGATTCATGTGGATAGCCAGTTTTTCTAACATCATTTATGGAAGAGACTGCCGTTTCCCCATTGCAGGTTATTGGCACCTTTGTCAAAGATCAATTGGCTGAAGACACATTACCTTATTTCTTGGATCTCTGTTTTGTGCCATTGATCTATATGCCTGTTTTGTGCCAATTCCACACTCTTCTGAATTGGAAATATTCGTAGTAAATTTTGAGATCAGGTTGTGTGATGTCTCCAACTTTGTTCCTTTTGCTTGGAATTGCTTTGGATATTTGAGTCTTTTGTGGCTCCATGCAAATCCTAGAATTACTTTTTTTCTTTCCATTTTTGTGAGAAATGTCTTGAGAATTTTAATAGAGATTGCACTGAATCTGCAGATATCTTTAGGTATTATGGGCATTTTAATAATACTAATTCTTCCAACCCATAAACACATGATATCTTTCCATTTATTTGTATCTTCTTTAATTTTTGTCATTAATATTTTCAATAGTTTTTCAATGTACAGATCTTGCCACTCCTTGTTTTTCTATTTTTGATGCGATCATAAATGTTTTTTTCTTTCTCTTTCAGATATTTCACTGTTAGTAAATAGAAACACTACTGATTATTGAATGCTTATTTTGTATCCTGCAACCTTATTAAATTCATTTATTAATTTTAACAGTTTTTTTGGTGGAGTCTTTAGAGTTTTTATATATAAGATCATATCATATGCAGAGACAATTTAACTTCTTCCTTTCTGATTTGGATGCATGTAATTTCTTGCTTATGCCTAATGCCTGTCACTAGGGCCTCCTGTAGACACTTCTCAAAACAGAAGGCATACAAATAGGCAACAGGAATGTTTAAAAATGCCCAATCATCAGGGAAATGCAAATTATAACCACAATGAGATATCACCTCGCAGCTGCTCAAGTAGCTTTTATCAAAAAGGCAAAAGCTGACAAGTGTTGGTGAGGGTGTGGATAAAAGGGAACCATTGTACATTGTTGGTAGGAAGGTAAATTAGTACAGGCATTTTGGAAAATATTATGGAGTTTTCTCTAAAATCTAAAAATGTAGAACTCCCATATAATTCAGTAATTCAATTTCTGGGTATATATCAAATAAAATGAAATCAGCATGTTGAAGAGATATCTGCATTCCCATGTTCATTGCAGTGTTGTTCACAATGGCCGAGATATGGAATCAACCTAAGTGTCCATCAACAGAAGAATGAGTAAAAATAATGTGGTATATATACACAATGAAATACTATTCAGCCTTGAAAAATAAGTAAACCTATAGATGAATCTGGAGGACATTATGACAAATAAAATAAGCCAGGCACAGAAGGATAAATACAGCATGTTCCCACATATATGTGGAATCTAAAATAGTCAAACTTACAGAAATAAAAGCAGAATTGTAGTTAAAAGGGATTGGGGGAGATGGGAAGATACTGGTTAAAGGGTATAAAGTTTCAGATAGACAGGAAGAATAAATTCTGGAGACATATTGTACAGCATAGTGACTGTAGTTAACAATAACGTATGGTATGTTTGAAAACTGCTAAGAGAGCAGATTTTAAATGTTCTCACCACAAAAAAATAAGTATGTGAGGTGATAGATATTGATTTAATAATTTCACAATGTATACATATAGGAAAACATCACTTTGTACCCACATATGTATACAATTATTATTTGTCGATTAAAAATAAACTCAAAAGGAAAAAATAATATATCTGAAGAACACAAATGCAAAATTCCTCAACAAAATCTTAGCAAACAGAATTCAATAGTATATGAAGACAATTATAACCATAACAAAACAGAATTTATTCAAATATTCAAAAATGACTGAACACACAAACCAATCAATGTAATTTACCATTTCAACAGGCTAAAAAAAAAAAAGAAAAAATATGTGATTGTATCAATAGATGCAGCAAAACCTTTTGGCAGAAATTCATCAATTCATTGACCACACAAACAAAAATATCTCATAAACTAGGAATAAATGGGAGCTTTCTCAACTTGATAAAGTACACTCATAAAACCTAAAGCTAACATCATACATAATGGTCAGAGGCTGAATGTTATATCTTTAAAGTAGGGAAAGGCAATTATAACTCCTGTTGCCACACTTTTGAACATCTCACTGGAAATTCTACCTAATTCAATAAGAAAAAAAATAAAAGGTACTCTTATTGGAAAGAAAAATACCTGTCTTTATTTGCCAATTATATGATAGTCTATATGTAAAATCCTCAAAAACCTACAAGGAAAAATCTTCTGGAGTGTATAAGCAAGCACAGCTAGTCTTCAGGGCACAAAGTTCATGTACAAAACTCAATTCTTTTTCTACATACCAACAATGAAATTTTGGTTTTGGAAATTTAGAAAGCAATATTATTTTCAATAGTAGCAGAAAATAAAACATATATGTATAAATTTAACAAAATATGTGCAGATCTGTATGCAAAGTTAAGACACAGATGGAACATGTTAAAGATCTAATTATATGGAAAACATTCTATGCCATTGACTGAAAATCCCAACATTATTGACACCCTTTTCTCCCAAATTGATCTACAGATTTCATTCAATCTCAATTAAAATTCCATCAAACTACTTTGTAGATATAGACAAACTTATTCTAAAGTTTAAATAGAAAGGCAAAAGATAGCCAAAAAAAAAAAAAAAGTACAATGTGGAGACACAAACTACCCAACTTCAGAACTTACAGTATAGCTATAATAATAAAGATTACATGATACAGTTAAAAGATACACATAAATCAAGGAAAGAGAACACAGACATAGAACAAAACAAATATGATTAACTGATTTTTAACAAGGACCAGCCTGGCCAACATGGTGAAACCCTGTCTCTACTAAAAATACAAAAATTAGCCAGGCATGGTTGTGGACACCTGTAATCCCAGCTACTCCAGAGGCTGAGGCAGGAGAATTGCTTGAACCCGGGAGGCAGAGGTGCAATGAGCCGAGACCGTGCCACTTCACTCCAGTCTGGGCGACAGAGCAAGACTCCATCTCAAATAAATAAATATATAAAGAATGACCAGAATTTGTATAATTCGAGTCTTATGGGATAATAGACAATGCTTAATGTATGCTTGCTATATGCTAAGTATGGTGCTAAGAAATTTAATGAATTATTTTATTTAATTTTTGCAACAAGTCTTTGTCATAGATAGTAGTAGTATTATACCCATACTACAAGTGAGAAAACTAAGAGTTAGAAAGGTTAATTAACATATCCTATGTTACCAAGAAACATGTCAAAAGAAAAAAAGTTCCCTAAAGGAAAATGCACAACAAAAATAATGATTAAAAAAAAAATACACCGGGTGTGGTGGCTCACACCCGTAATCCCAAAACTTTGAGAGGCCTAGGTGGGTGGATCATGAGGTCAGGAGGTCAAGATCATACTGGCTAACACAGTGAAACCCCATGTCTACTAAAAATACAAAAAAAATTAGCCGGGTGTGGTGGAATGCACCTGTAGTCCCAGCTACTTGGGAAGCTGAGGCAGGAGAATTGCTAGAACCCGGGAGGCACAGGTTGCAGTGAGCTGAGATCATGCCACTGCACTCCAGCCTGGGTGACAGAGCAAGACTCTGTCTCAAAAAACAACAACAACAAAACATACACAGCCAGGTACAGTGGCTCACATCCTGTAATCCCAACACTTTGGGAAGCCAAGTTGAGAGGATCACTTGAGGTCAGGAGTTCAAGACCAGCCTGGCCAATAAGACAAAACACTCTCTCTACTAAAAATACAAAAACTAGCCAGGTGTGGTAGCCCACACCTGTAATCCCAGCTACTCAGGAGGCTGCGGCAGGAGAATCGCTTAAACCCAAGAGATGGAGGTTGCAGTGAGCCGAGATCATCCCACTGCACTCCAGCCTGCACAACACAGTGAGACTCTGTCTCAAAACAAAAACAACAACAAAAAAAAACACTACTCAAATAAAACAGTTCAAACCACCCCTACAATACTGTCCCATTATGTGTGTTAACCACTCAAAAGAGGTCAAACACACAAAAAGATATGGCTAAAAGAATTAAAATGCTAACTAACTAATATCCTCTTTAGTCCTTGATCTTCTAGTGAGGAAGAGGATAGGTGCAGCCAACATGAGTCCTCTCCTGCAGAGCCACACCCTTGACAATGGAGATAAATGTGCATGTATGTCCCCTTGAAAGGTTGCACCTTTCCCGCTTTGGCTAGAGCCTCTGCCATGGTGCCACCTGGTTTCTATGTAAATCAGCTGACGGGTAGAATCATTTCTGACCAGTTTAGGGAGGTTCTGGGCAATGTTATCTTTGCCTTCCTACCTCCCTCACTACTCCCTCCCCACCACTGAACACAGTAACTTTTACTAGAAAACATCCAAGCTAACGGATTCTCAGTACAAGTAAAAATGTTGCCTCTCCAGCAGATAGAAAAATGAACGGATAAGTTAAAACTTACAAAATTAAATCTGATGAGTTTATTCCATCATTAGTGTAGAAACACAGATCACATATACCTGAATATGCAAAGAAAGTTAAATTATGATGCAATCAATGCTATCCTATAAAAACCAAATTAACAAAAATAGTCTATTAGGGAAGACACCTGGTGTATCATGGTAAGAAATGCTAATGATATTGTCTGCAACCCTGTAATTAATTTTTTCTCCCAGCAGCTCTCTCATTACTCTGTATTAGATCTGTGTGCCTGCAGGATTTATGAGAGCTCCACATATGGCGAAGCTTTGCCAACTGGATCTGATTCAGATCCAGCTCAAATGACTTTGGCAGCACAAAGCATCATTAAAGAACAATCAACACAGTTAGCTTTATGTACCATCATCTTGACTGAAAGAAGATTTATCCTCTCACTACAGAATCTCTCACACCTACATATAATGTACCCAAGTGCTCCACCAGTCATGAACTTATTTAAATCATCAGTAGACACAAATATTTTTATTGCTAAAAAATAAATACTAGTCATCATTAATTGTAATATAAAAAGTTTACAAAAAAATTAATGTTATTATGGGGAAGACTTAAAATCCATTCAGCAAATCCTGTTGAGTATTACAGTAAATAAAAGTATTAATAATAGCATCCACATTGATTAAGAAAATATCAGCCTGAAAGTAAAACCCACTTTTTAGATATATGTGGAAATAAGACATATCGGTAAATAAGACATATTGGTCATTGGTAAAGGCTGAAGCTTTAAAAGTAGGTAGTCACATTGGGAATCTACTAATTTGTCCCATAAGACATCAGTCTTTCTCTGGGAATTAAAATTAGACTTTTATCTACACTACATTGGGTTCTGTCTTCCACCGTAAGACAGAGAATTCCAAGGTTTCCATAATGTGAAATCCCCACCCCTTTTTATGGTATGACCCTTGAGTAATTACATCAGGAAATATGTAAACATGTTATGCTGTTCCAACAATTACTGCTGACTTGGTTACAATTATCAATATATTATCTCTACTGTCTTGGTCCTCTTCATCTTACCCATGAATGGCGGCCCTAGCCTCCTACTTGGAACTTTCACCATCTTTCCCGTTCCACACTGCAAACTGCTACAGTCAATCTTCTTAAGCAGTGGTCTGCAAGGTGGATCGTCTCAAATAAAAAAGCTTACACAAGCTCTCTACTGCCTATTACACAAAATCTTAACTTTGCTAACTTTGAAGATTCTCTATAATCTAGCCCCATTTTATATCTCCACATCTGCCTCCCAAAATCCACTAACCTGTGCTCTTCAGTGACGTCCTGCAGGTCATCTTCTCACGACTCCCAGACTCGTCAGCCTCACTGCGTGTGTTGCTTATAAGGACAGGCTGCCATGTACACCTGCAAGGCTCCTATACTCTGCCTATCCACTTGTTATTGATGTGTGAAAAACATACCCAGCTCCTCAAAACCTACCCACCTTCACAGAACTTCCCCAAGTGTCACATCGCATCTGGAGCACTTTCTTTTCTTCACCCCAAGATATTAATACTCTACACTGCAACTGAACAACTCACTGTATATTGACAGTATCCTGCATTGTGTGTGTCTAAGTGTGAGAGAGCTTGCTATCCTCTTGTATTATTTGCTAATTCAGTATGAACTGGGGTGCCACAGTCACTTCTTCACACTGACGTCAATGCTTTACTGAAACCACACTTCTTTCATATTAACCCAGTAGTCACTCAGAATAATAAATACTCGACTTTCAGAAAACATTACCATTAAATCCTCCATTAAGTCCTACCATTACAGGGAAAAAAAGGAAGACAAGTGTGAACGTTCCTAAAAAGGGAGATGCACTACACAATAATAACCCCTATGATCACCCACACGGGTCCCTGTGCTTTAAGGGATAAAGCACTACAGGTACTTCATCCTGCTGCCTCTTACACATCCCTCAGGACCACCACTAGTAACAGAGGAGTAACCAAGGGATAGCTATTAAGAAGTATAGCTACAGCCCGACCCAAGCCTCATGAAGGGCTTATTCTGCATCTAGCACTGGAGAAAAGCCTCGCTATTTCTGAGCAATACCCTACAAAATGTCACCCAAGAGGACAACACCCAAAATAGTTATATTGGTGGGTCATGAGTCCCAATGAGCCTGGGGAAACTCACATTCCACACTTGAACTCAAACTTACCCCCTTTTTTCCCCATTTCAGTTGCCAACAGCCATATAAATTGGCCTTTATATTTGGCCACTATATTGGCCACCAGATGAGTTTTCTGCATTGAAAACAATTTCACATATAGTTAACAATTTTAGTAAATAACATTTTCAGAAATATAGTTTATGAAAATACATATAATTAAACAAAACTTTTTCAATAGTTTCTTAGAGTCCCTTGACCCAAGTAAATTAGAAGAAAATGAATTACCCAACCTCACAATAGTAGTTAAACACTAAAACTTAAAATCCCAAGTGCCCTACCCTGACTGGCAGCCATGAGTGAAGGCAAATTGCTGGGAAGCTCAGAAAATGGGGCCAATAAAATGCTGGGATTATTTATTCCCAAGGCCTCATTTTGATTTCCACTTATGTTAATATCACCCTGTCCATTTAGAGGTTGACATCAATATCATGCAAAAAGGATGTGGTCGTTCAAAAAACTTTCAACACCATTACTCTATAATTTTGGTGGGAGGGGAGTATAGATATACAACCTCCTCTGACTGAGTCCACCAAACTCAGGGCTAAAGAATGCCATCTTGCTTGATGCAGTGGCTCATGCCTGTAATCCTGACACTTTGGGAGGTCGAGGCGGGTGGATCACGAGGTCAGGAGTTCAAGACCAGCCTGGCCAACATAATGAAACCCTGTCTCTACTAAGAATACAAAAACATAGCTGGGGGTGGTGGCAGGTGCCCATAATTCCAGCTACTTGGGAGGCTGAGGCAGGAGAATCGCTTGAACCCAGAGGCGGAGGTTGGAAAGAGCTGAGATCATGCCACTGAACTCCAGCCTGGGTGACAAGAGGGAAACTCCGTCTCCAAAAAAGAATTCCATCCTGCCTCTTGCCTTGTTAAAGAATTAAACAAAATTAGAAATCACAAATTTATATGTGAAAAGGCCACTTGGTCCTAGGATATAATAGCTGAAAATACTTGATAATGAACTTTAATGTAAAGTTTTTACTTCATTATCCAACACTACACAACAAGTCACAAAGGCGTAACTGGGTGATACCGACCTTTTTGTATGGTACAAGCCAAGAAAGTAAAGAGAAGAAGGAGCTATAGAAAGAAATACTCAATTTTGCAGGCCTACCTTGAAGGACTGTCAAAAAGAAAAACAGAAACAACTGATGTGTCACACAGAAACAAATCATCATAGCGTGAGGCATTTTTCATAACAGTTGGCCTTTTCTGGGAGGTTCTCACGTATACTAGGCCCTCATTTATCTTTGCTGAAAGTCAGCCATATGGAAAACCCAAAACAATATAATGATGCCTAAAAAATGTTATGACTTAGGCTACATTCATTCAAATTCGTGAAGAAAAGAAGAAACTGAATTTTCTTCAAGTATTTTAAAAGAAATAAAGTTTTATTATTTATATACATTATGCACTGCAGGCTAACCAAAAGTAAGTGAGTAGACTTCTTTGGCTTGTTTAAGAGAATGTTAATTTGTGTTGATGTATGCACTGTATCAAACAACTACTACTAAAGTTTTTTAAAAATACTTATCCAGTGAATTTATTCCACTTAAATGTTACTTCATTCAGTATTCAATAAATACTTACTGTGGACAATACAGCCAGCCAATGTGATAAGCACACAATATATATATCAGTGAATAAAAACCATAAACCTAAGGTACCAACTAAACAACAACATCACAATCAGTGTCACTCTATGGGGCACTGGACACTTTGCAAGTTTGACCTTTTAATCTAAAAACAATCTACTTGGCAAGGTAGGTACTTTATATCCCAACTTCACAGGTAACTAAAGAAAGTTAAGAGGGTTAAGTGTATTTCCCAAGGTCAGGAAAGATGGCAACTGATGGACGGAGTACGTGAACTCAGACAACCTGATGTCAAAGTCCGAGCTCTGAACCTGGGCAATCTACCGTCCCTCATCTCAATCCCAGAATAACAGATCCTAAATTCTGAATTAGCCATGTTCAAATTATGTGGACCTTCCTGCCCACCCCCCCATCCAAAAAAGGGCTCTAATGCAAGATTTATCTCCCTTTAAACGAATGCCCATTCCATGAATGTCCATACACTACACCTTCTGTGCTAAGTGGTAATAGCCAAGCTGGGATTAAAGAAATGTGGTAGATAATGTGTAAGTCTGATAATTAAGTCACTGTGTATACACTTGAATGTGTGCACAAAAAGTATGGGTAATTAAGTCGCTATCTGATATCTCCCAGCATCATCTATGGTTCTAATAAGAAAAGAAGACATAATTACTCATCCTCAGTAAGTTTTTATTACAAAGGAGGAGAAATAGCTTCTTGTTACTTTTAATCCATTTTTAAGAAAACAAATTTGGTGGAGGGTGGGCAATCTCAATGGCAAGTGGAACCTAAGATGAAGTTAATTTCTCTGCAGCCCTTTTGCTGCTGTACTGTCGGGGAAGGCATGAATAAAGGGTAGTGAGTAGCAAACAACTTTTGAGTACAGACCAGGGATCAGAGAGAAATTCCAAGTGTTTTTCCTCCAGCTGCTCACATTTGACAATGAAACATTTGACAATGAAACAACGAGAGGGATATGGTATTAAACGATAAATAACTTGGCCCCCACATTCACAGCAATAATGGAAATGTGCATTCTCCAAGGTAACTAGTAGTATGCATCCTTAGCTATTCCACATTCAGAACTAGCACTTAGAAAGTAGGCTGTTGGGGACACAAATGATACAGTGGCATTATCATCTATGCAGAGCCGTAACAATATGTCGAGCCCAGCTAACCATCACCTGAAACACTTTAACATCCCTAACTATCACCCCCAATTCTAAGGAATCTCTGTATCTGGCTTAACTTTAAGGACAATTTTCCAAGTTTTAATAAACAGTTAAGGAACCAAAATGAATCAATGTTATTAACCCAAAATAGTACTTATAGCTACATATACTACCTAGAAACTCATTTGGTATAAATAACAGCTGAAACACCTATGTAACTTTAGGAAACCAAAAGCATGTTTTCCTCTACTGTATGAATGACGGCAATGCAAGAATCCACACTGAATTTCCATGGAGAATATTACAGGAGTGAGTTTGCTTACATATCTGTGAATAAAGAAAGGTAATAACTGCTACAAGGAACTACTTACTATACAAGGAACTCCTCAGTGTTATACTGAATGAAAATTACTGTCTCCATGACCTTGTTAGCATTCTCAGACTCCATGATTATTTCCAGATGGCAAATTATTTGCATTATACTTCTTAATGCCTGGGTTTCCATAAAAATATGATTTGTTTTTCATAAATGCACAAAAGAAATCATTTCTTTTAGATCTAAAAGTGAATGCCCTTCTTGTCAATCCTATTCAGAATGTTCTCCAAAGAAGACTGACATCCAATAATGCCACAAGTTGTCTGTCACTTAGAATCTAAGATCACTGAGGGAATGAACAATATTTTATACTTCTTCAGTCTCCCTTTAAGTGCTGAGTTCCATAAAGAACACAAAGCAGGTATTCAGTAAATGCCTGTGGAAGGCCCTGATTATAGCCCAAAACATTCCTATTTGCACTCTGTGATATAATGCTCCTCAATGATATTGACTCATTCAGAACAAAACCCTCAAAGTAACTAAGTCACATGGTGACCTCTAAAAGCTATGGGAGGGCAGCAGAAGGGTTGGAGATGTTAACCTAGGCTCTTTCCATTGCAATTCATGAAGATCCACTCAAGCTAGCCCAGATGAGAGCTCTCTACTCAGAGGGAACAGGATAATCTAAGAATCCTGTGGGAAGAACATCAGTGCAGTGGGACCCAGGAGAGTCAAGGAAGAGACGGCTGTGCACACACTTCCCTTGGTAGTCTGCTGCTCTTCCCACAGCTTCCCTGTCCTCTGCTTTTCCCAGTTTACTACCCTAGCAAGCGAGATTGCCTATGTCAGCCCTAACCTTGCTCTTGTCATTCAGGTAATTCTTTTTTTATTTTTAATTTTTACAGATATATTAGGGGTAATTCTTGAATTATCCATTCACCTTTCCCCTCTACTAACTGCCTCAGTCTCTCAGTTTCTCAACTCTAAATTCTAAAAATGAAATTTGGCTCAATTAATCTTTTCATGCCAGGCCACAAGGATCACAGACTGTCATTCCGAATTACTAGTCCTTCAAAAAGCTAAATAAAGACTTTGCCAGCTATTTTACTAATTAGTTCAGAAATCTATGGTGCGAAGTGACCTTTTTAATCAACAATACTTCTTTCTACTGCTTCTAAGTATGCACTGTCCATAATTCTACCCTGCCTCTTATGCTCACCTGAGCTCCTGCTTTTGACTACTTGTTCCATAAATACTTTGGTCAGCACATTCAAACAAAATCAGACATCTCCCTTTGTAAATAAGCCCAATCAAATGAATACTTCCTAAGAGAAAGAAAGCTTCCTAACAGAATACATAATTCCTACCTTTAAAACCTCAGCTCAGTTAGGAACTTAATAGCTTGATACTATCATAGCCTCCACCTACCCTGTGGAAGCATGGGCTCGAAATACACCTACTAGTGTAGGATGGTGGTGTCCCTATGTGTTTTGATGGTTGAATATTAATAAAGCAGAAGCCATGGATCCTATCCCCCATAGGCAAGATAACCACACAACCTATCATCCACACTCAGACATTTTTGAGAGTGAAAGGGGAGGCTGTTTAATAGTCTGGCAGGACAACAGACAGGGATCAGGACATAGAGGCAGCTGTGTTCTATACCACAGACTTGATTCTAAGGGAATGCAGCAGCAGAATTGAGAAGACGACCCAGGTCCCCACATAAAATACAAAGACCCTTCTCCTTATCTCATATAGAGCTATTTCATGAAATGTGACCTAAGGCCCTCGGTTCAATAAACTGCCATTATTCTAGTCTCAGTGACTGGCGGTACATGTCTCCTCCTCCCCACGCCTCACCTCATTAGCTTTTGTTGTCTTTAACATCGTAATCATACCTACTAATGTGTATCATAACGGGCATTCACCCAGTTATTTTTACAGTGCCCAAACATACTTTATACACAAAATTTCACCATGGCAAAGGGATTCTCATTTATAGTATAAACAGTGAAACACGTCTCTCAGTTATAACCCCAAACCAACTTTTTATTTTGTGATTATTAAAAAGATAAAATACCTAATTACTCAACATTTCAAAGCTATCGGGTTTTTGTTTCTTTCATTGCTCCACTAGTCATGTTATTTGCTGTGAGCAAAATCAAATTCAATTTCTTCTTCTTTTTAAAATCTCACAGAGAAACAAAGCTTATTTCCTTCTGCTCATCTTTTTCCCTTATAGCTTCAGTAAACTGAAGGAGAAAAAAATCTTGATCATTCTCATCTATTTGATTATCTTTTAATAAGTACAGAGAAGTAAGAAAATAAGACAGTGGAAATAACTATATTTATTCCCAGAGCAAATATTTCATCATCTGTTGTTCTTACACAACAACTATGAGGATGTGCTGAATACAGAACCTCAAACAAAAACATGAGACACAGCAGTGTGTGATTTAGAAAAAGGTATTTAAACATACTGCACCCTACTTCTCACATATTTTTGTAGATAGCTTTAGTGTGTTGTATTAGACCAATACTGACAACAGAAGCTTTAGCTTTTATTGCTGTTAACACCCTGAGCAATTACCATAACTCAGCAGGAACCTCTGCCCAGAACAGCAACTATCACATTGTAATCAGCATTTCATAGGAGATGCCTGTTCAAACATGAAGGCACCTGCTAATGTGCAAAAACTGTACAAAGGGGGCTCAAGATCTAATAGGTAAAATAAAAATATTTACAATTTTATTTCACAGCTATATATTTTTCATGGTGCACTGATGTTTGGTTTAGTAAAAATCACACACAACGACAATGGGCAGGAAAAGGGCAGTAGCAGCAGCCACTACCAAAACAAAACTCTTCAGGAATAAGGCTATACCCGTATTTCAGGTGTCAGTGCTGTATCTGTTAAAAAAAAAAAACAAGAAAAAAAACAAAACAAAAAAACTTTGGAAGGAAAGATACAATAAGTAGCAAAGACCTCTAAAAATGGTTTTTAAAAATTCATATAGACATAAAAATTGGATAGAAAGCATTTGATTTACAAGATTAAACCGCAAGGCCACCTTGCAATGCAACCAGGAAAGGTAAAAGCCGCTTATCAAGAATAGACCCATCTCAGAAGTAAATAGCACATCTGACTTCATCTTAAAAAAGTAAGCATGCAATAACTTAAGCAATAACTTTTTAACAAAGAAAAATAATGTGACTTTTTTTTTACTGAATATACTAATTTGGTACTTGGGCCATTAAAAATGATAAAAAACAAAGGAGATGCAGAGAAAGATCTTTTCAAACTACATTTCTTTAGACTGAAATATCACATACAACATATGTCAGAACACAAATATTGTTGAATTACAAAGGGTGTTGGAAATAACAGCATTCACAGATAGTGATACACATCTCTACAAAGCTAAGGAATTAGGAATTCTCTACCCTTAAGAGTACAGACAGTGTTTCACAATCTTCAAAGTACTAGGGTCCCTTGTAAGATCAAAATGTTTCAAAAGATTCCCAAATGATACTACTTCAGTAGTATTTCAAATATCAATTGTTTGAGGAAAATAACAAACAAACGGTGGTTCCTGCCAGGCATGGCAGCTCACATTTGTAATCCCAGCACATTGGGAGGCCAAAGCAGGCAAATCACTTGAGGTCAGAAGTTGGAGACGAGCCTGGCCAACATGGTGAAACCCTGTTCTCTGCTAGAAATACAAACCCTGTTCTCTGCTGAAAATACAAATATAAAAATAACAGCTGGTTGTACTGGCATGCACCTGTAATCCCAGCTACTCGGGAGGCTGAGGCAGGAGAATCATTTGTTTCTGGGAGGCAGAGGCTGCGGTGAGCCAAGACTGCACCACTGCATTCCAGCCTGGGTGACAGAGCAAGACTCTGTCTCAAACAGCAACAACAACAACAAATAGTGGTTCTTAACTGTGTATTGCTTTTAAATAAGTGAAATTTTTAAAAATCATAAAAGCATACCGAAAACAGGCTGAAAAATCGTTGTCCAGACATGTGAGATCAATTTATTTATATAAAGCTTAGCATGTTTATTTGCAGACCTCTGCCAAATCTCTGCAGACATCCAGCGATCCAAAGCCTAAAGTATGAGAACCACTGGCCCTAAAAAAGCGATTTCATAATGAGGAACATCAACACTTATATATTCAGGAAGAATCTTTAACAAGAAAGTACAGCAGCTATGTCCTCACTTCTGCAACACATGCACTAAAACTGGAAGGAAAGTATAACAGCTTTACCATGCCCAAGCCAGGCTTCTTTCAACCGCTACCCTGGGAAACACCCACAAAAATTTCAACATATACTCTACACCTGCCGAAATATTGAAGGAAGTGACAGATTTCCACTGGAAACTATTCTCTTTATATTATTTCCCCTACTCATCAATTTACTGAATTTACTTTACTTTAGGCTCTTAACAATGGCTGAGAAGAAACAACCTACTTCAGAAATTCAAGGGACTATCTGAAATTGTCAAAACAGTTACTAAAGGGATAAAAACTTCAGAAATATTGTTTACAATATAAGCATTATGAGAGTAAGTGTTACAAAGCTGAAAAGATGGAACTAGTAACCCTCATTTCAGTGCTACTGCCACGAGGCAGTTAGCACTCAAAAGGTGAACTGGTAACCACGTCAACAGCGATGGAGTAACAATAAGAGATAGCCAATGGAACTGGAAAAAGAGAGAATACAGAGCAGAGCGAACAGCACGTTAAAAATGCTTACCAGTCTGAAGTCTTGAATGCTACAGATGAAATACGGTGTGTCTGGCCTCCAACTCTCGATATACACACAGTCTTTAAAAGAAAAAGAAATTTTAAAACAATGGCATTTACCTTTAAGGAACAAAGACAGGGCCCATAAAGCCACTGCATAAGTATGCGACAAAGCATATATCTTTTATTGTAAATTTTTTTCCAAAAGATGATATTAAATTGCAAATATCTTTAGGCTAAAGGAAAACAGCCCTTTGGTTCTTTCTGATTATTTTTCTAATAATTTAAAGAATCTGATGAAGCCTAAATTATTTTCTTCAGAGTCCCTGAAGAAGAAGGAGAGGATTCCAGGGGATTATCTATATTCAGATGAAGACATTTAGATAAAAGAAACCGCTTGCTCAAGATCACACATCAAGATGAAATCTTGAATATCTTATTCAGATAGATGCTCACATGTCTTCAAAAAAGAGAAATTGCTACTATATTTGTAATAAATATTTTGTGAGGAAATAAATACGCAAAGATGACTAGCTTGAACATGCTACTACCATGACCTTTTCAGCTAATCAAAAAGAGAAAGAAAACTAATCTCTTATAGACAATTTGCCATTAAATTGTACTCTAAACACATTTTATTTTCTAATTGTAAACAAAACCAATGCCACTAATCAGAGATGGAATAAAGTAAACCAAATTGCATTTTCTTCAGGGAAGAAGGGTGCTTTCTTAAATTACATTTGACATGGCAGTGGTTGGAAAATAATTTTTGATGCTCTCAATGACTGGAGTGTAAAGCATTGCTTTTTTTTTTTTTTTTTTTGGCTGGTCTCCAACTCCTGGGCTCAAGCAATCCTCCCACCTCAGCCACCCAAAGTGTCAGGATTACAGGCATGAGCCACCATGCTTGGCCAAGGTTGCTTTTTAAAATGCCATGTTAAGACACTTAAATAAAAAGCAATGATTTTAAGGAAAGCAGTGGCTATAGAGAGAGTTAACCTCCTCCTACCCCCATATCACAACCTGAGATCATCATAAAGCTTAGGTCAGGAAAGTCTATGTATTATTTACTGAAAAGTAAAGGCACAGTCAATCAAATCTAGTAACGGTGACCATAATGCCTCATTCATTCATTCATTTTGCATAGACAGGGCCTCACTATGTTGCCCAGGCTAGTCTCAAACTCTTGGGCTCAAGCTATCCCCCTGCCTCGGCCTCCCAAAGTGCTGATCTACCTAATGCTAAATGACGAGTTAATGGGTGCAGCATACCAACATGGCACATTGATACATATGTAACAAACCTGCACATTGTGCACATGTACCCTAAAACTTAAAGTATAATAATAATAAAAAAAGAGTTAACATATTTTGTTCCTTTCCCATGATTTAGATGTGCATACGCCCTAAACAAGCAATCTGTGGTAACTCTGAGAGATTCTTCAGTCACTAAGAAATTCGTACTGCCCAATAGCTGAGTCTAAATCAAAGATAAATATAGACAGTACTGTAACCTACACACATCATTTAATCCTCACAGCAGATTTCTAACTGCTCTAAAACCTCCACTCTGATCAATTTATATCACATGAATACCTTCTCAGTTAATCTTCAACCAAGAAATTGTACTTGTGAATGCAAATTTGTCTGTATTAAGTTCTAGCACTGACTTTTTTGTGTGGGGGTGGGGAGAGGGGTGGAGATAGGGTTTTGCTCTGCTGGACAGGCTGGAGTGCTATGATGTGAATGGGGCTTACTGCAGCCTTGCCCTCCTGAGCTCAAGAGAGTCTTCTACCTCAGCCTCCTGAGTAGCCGGGACTACAGTCTCATCACACTCCCAGCTAATTTTTTACTGTTTTGTAGAGATACGGTCTCACTATGTTGCCCAGGCAGGTCTCCACATTGCTCAAGCAATCCTCCCGCTGCCTCAGCCTCTCAAAATGCCGGGATTACAGTCATGAGCCAATGTGCTCAGCCCCACTGACATCTTTTGAAATTTAAAAAACTCCTATGTGGGAGAATGAAAATCTGGAACTTGATATGAAGTTCAGAACAGTAACAACATTCCTCAGTAAAATGATTGTTCCAGATTATGGACATAACACAGTAAAGTATTTTAATCTCTTTCTCAGAAAAACATAAAAATGGGCAGCTTTAATCTGCTAATTACATCTCATACGAAATTCATTTCACTCTTCAACAGTAAAAGTAACTCAAACAAAATGATTTCACCTAGGTTTTACTGGCTTCTGTAAGAAAATATCTTGGTTTTTTTTGTTTTTTTTTTTTTTTTTTTTGAGACAGGGTCTTGCTCTGTCGCCCAGGCTAGAATGCAGTGGTGCAATCATGGCTCACTACCGCCTCGACCTCCCAGACTCAAGTGATGCTCCTGCCTCAGCCTCCTGAGTAGTTGGGACTACAGGAGTATGCCACCAGGCCCAGCTAATTTGTAAAAATTTTTTGTAGAGATGAGGTCTCACTATGTTACCCAGGCTGGTCTTGAACTCCTGGGCTCAAGCAATCCTTCTGTCTCCGCCTCCCAAAGTGCTGGGATTACACTGTGCCCAGCCTAAAAAAGGTGTCTTAATACACACAATACATCAAATGAAAAGGAAAGGCTTTGCTAGTGTTCAACAGGTTTTGACTCACTTGTTTCCCTGATCTCATCTAAAAGTTGAGTCTGTCTTTTTTTGAGCAATGCTGTAAGCCACAATATACTGGCATGACCATAATACATTTTCCGGAAAACCAAGCAGGTTAGATGACTTCTTCTATTATCGTTGATTAGAGAGCCTGAAGCTCAAATTTTTGGAAAAGGAAGTTAGCAGGAGCAATAAATCTCTGATCTTCAGGCCTTTTTTTTCTTTTTTGAGACAGAGACTCGCTCTGTCACCCAGGCTGGAGTGCAGTGGCATGATCTCGGCTCACTGCAACCTCCACCTCCTGGGTTCAAGCAATTCTCCTGTCTCAGCCTCCCAAGTAGCTGGGATTAGAGGTGCACACCACCGAGCCCAGCTAATTTTTGTATTTTTAGTAGAGACAGGGTTTCATCATGTTGGTCAGGCTGGTCTCGAACTCCTGACCTCAGGTCATCCACCCGCCTCAGCCTCCCAAAGTGCTAGAATTGCAGGCGTGAGCCACCATGCCTGGCCTAAAGGCCATTTTTAAAAAGTACCTCTCTAGAGTCTGGTCGATCCTGTTCCAAGGTAAAATTTCCTGTTTCCAAGAATCTTAAGGTTTACTTGTCTCCACCAAGCAGTCAATTCTGCAGGGTCACCACAGTCTCATTTATGATTGAAGATTAAAAACCAAGCATGAATTCAAAAGACAAAAAAATACTAAGCAGATGGTCAAGTTAGAGCACAAGCAGCATAGGAAAATAAGAAAAGAACTCGTGAATGTATAAACCAGGACACAAGACCAAATTAAGGCAGACACAAGCAAGAAGTGGGTAAACCTAACTGACCAAAAGTGGGTCACATGTTTACCAAATTAAGTTTCCTACTCTTCTAGATTCCAAGCCTTCCTTAAAGTGTACAAAGCGTATTTATTTCACCATAATGCTAAGATCATTCCCCCACTGTAAACACAGGCAAGACCCAAACGTAATAAGCCTCCTTACCTCCTGGTCTGTAGGCAACATCATCTTCAGTGATGTAGGATGTTATCTCACCGGTATCTGTCCTTTCATAACAAGACTTTTTTTTCAGTGGTTTCTTCTTGTTCTTCTTCGTGGACTCCTCTGTGGTGGCACTATTGTTGTCATTGTCCTCGTCTTCACTGTGATCACTCTCAGCATAATTTTTGGCTCCTCCTTCCAAGGTACAGCTCCGGCGTGGCCTTGAATTCTCACTCTCTCTTGCTTTGTCTCTTTTCTCTCTCTCTCAGTCCCAGTCTCGGTCCTGGTCCTTCTCTTTGTCTTTGTCTGCTGTCATGATTCACCACGTGCCTTCTTCTGTCCTCTCACGGCTAAGCCTCCGTGAAAGGTAGACAGTAAGCCTGGGCTTCAGTCTTCTGAATTTCTCACTCAATTCCAGGGAAAATCCAACCACTCCAACCACCCCAATGTTTCAAAAATGCTAGGAGAGAAAAAAGAATGGTTTTAACGCTTTTTCATATTTGTTTCCTAAAATAATGGTTTGTTAAATGAATCTCTTACTTATGCATGCTTTACACCTAAAAACTTCGCAGAAGCCACAGGAGAAAAATTAAGTGTTAAAATTTTAAAAATACAGTTTTTGGTTTCAGCAAATGGTTTGGGGTTTTCTAAGACACCAATAATAAAAACTGTCTGAATGCCTAAGAGTAAACTACACTTCCTCTACCTTACATGTTTTCTCCTTTTTAAAGAAAAAGCAAAGCAATACCCTGGTTGACAACATACATTGGATATTATTATACAAAAGGAGCTTCATAACCCATAATATTAATTTAAAGAGGAAAGAATCTGTAGTAAAAATTATTTCCAGGCCAGGCACTGTGGTTCACGCCTTGTAATCCCAGCATTTTGAGAAGCCAAGCCAGAAGGACCACTTGAAGCCAGGAGTTCAAGACCAACCTTGGCAACAAAGCGAGAGCCCATCTCCAACATAAAATAAAATATTTCTACCTGAAAAAATAGTAATAGTTTGCAGCACTGTCAAAAATGTCTCAGGATAGGCCAGGCACAGTGGCTCACGCCTGTAATCCCAGCACTTTGGGAGGCCAAGGCAGGTGAATCACGAGGTCAGGAGATCGAGATCACCCTGGCTAACATGGTGAAATCCTGTCTCTACTAAAAAATACAACAAAAATTAGCTGGGTGTGGTGGTGTGCGCCTGTAGTCCCAGCTACTCAGGAGGCTGAGGCAGGAGAATGGTGTGAACCCAGGAGACGGAGCTTGTAGTGAGCTGAGATTGCACCATTGCACTTCAGCCTGGGCGACAGAGCGAGAGACTCCGTCTCAAAAAAAAAAAAAAAAGAAAAAAAGAAAAAAAAGTCTCAGGATATCGCATAGAGCACTATATTCTAAAGATATTTTCTGGCTACTTCTACAAACTCCCAGAACTTCCTTCAAGAATAAAAATAATATTTAACTCAAACGAAAGTGAGAGATTCAGAACAAGATTTTTCCACCTTCAGTTACATTTTACACATCTTTTCATCCTACCATTTTCAGTTATGTTCCAAGGAAAATGATCTCTCTAAAGATGTATTACTGGCCAGGCATGGTGGCTCACACCTGTAATCACAGCACTTTGGGAGGCCAAGGCGGGGGGATCACGTGAGGTCAGAGGTTCGAGACCAGCCTGGCCAACGTGGTGAAACCCTGTCTCCACTAAACACAAAAAGTAGCTGGGCACGGTGGCACACACCTATAGTCCTGGCTACTTGGGGAGGCTGAGGCAGGAGAATCGCTTGAACCTAGGAGGCAGAGGTTGCAGTGAGCCAAGATCACACCACTGCACTCCAGTTTGGGCGAAAGACTCCGTCTCAAAAAAGAAAAGAAAATGTATTATCTCTGCCTTAACAAATCCTAACAGCTTCCAGAAACAACCTTCCATCTTTCGGGAATATTAAGTGGTTTTTACAGTCTTCCAAATTTCTACTATAAATGGTATCCCTAATAAAGTCCTCCCCAAAAAGAAACCCAACAAGAAAAGTCTGAGGTTTTAAGCATCTGTAATGGGAAAAGTGAATCCCAAACTCCAACCCAACACAGTTCTTACAAATATTTTATAGCAGGAAAAAATTTTGTCTTTCTAAGTCAGTTTTGGAATAGACCTAACAATAAATTTATAAATAAATAATTCATCTTTTGTTTTTCTTATGATCTTCCCCAATACCCTATCTCACTTATTCCACAAATCTTTACTAAATACTATGTGCCAGATGTTAAAACTAAAACCACAATGGAGGAGAAAACTCATGGTCCTTGTTCTCAATGCTCAAATGCAACAAAAGGAGGCAACTGATCAATCTAAGAAGCTTCTGTTTCTCATGCAACTAGGGTGAGAAAGGAAACAGTGCATATAAACAAACAAAAGACTGGTCCTCTTTACTTAACAACCACAAACAAATCGGTTTGCAGTTATATGCTTCAGATGCAGAGAAAATTCTCTTTAGTCAGCCAGGCATGGTGGCTCATACCTGTAATCCCAGCACTTTGGGAGGCCGAGGTGGGCGGATCAAGAGGTCAGGAGATCGAGACCATCCTGGCTAACACGGTGAAACCCCATCTTTACCAAAAATACAAAAAATTATCCGGGCGTGGTGGTGGGCGCCTGTAGTCCCAGCTACTCGGGAGGCTGAGTTAGGAGAACCACTTGAACCCAGGCGGCAGAGGTTGCAGTGAGCTGAGATCATGCCACTGCACTCCAGCCTGGGCAATGAGACTCCATCTCAAAAAAAAAAAAAAAAAGAAAGAAAGAAAAAAGAAAATTCTCTTTGATCATGCTAAAACTGTAACAATTACCATATATTCTCTGCAGAGCTCTTAGGTCAAACCTCATACCAGAAAAGACCTCCTCATAAGCATCTCAAATATCCTTAGACATTCAGCAAAATAGAAAGTGTTTAGTCTTTGGGAGATAGGTGATGAAGGAGCAATCATACATCATAAGCTCCATTAGAAGAAGGAACGCATGTAGCACAAAACTAGATTACTTCCTTCTATGTAAGAAACATGCTTTCAAATAGGATTTCCATTTTCTAAACATATTTCAAGAAAAGGAAAAATTATCACTGCCTACAAAAGTTTTGCCCAGATGAGCTGTCTGCTAAACAGATATTCATGAACTCCCAAGTCCTGGTAGGCTACTAGTGCTAGCAACTGAAAATACAGAGACATACTACTTCCTCGACGAGTCTTAAGTTTAGAGCATGAACAAGCCAATCTTGAAAGAAAGAAAATTATCAGGCCAGGGGCAGTGGCTCATGCCTGTCATCCCAGCACTTTGGGAGGCTGAAGCGGGCAGATCACCTGAGGTCAGGAGTTCGAAGCCATCCTGGCCACCATGGTGAAATCCTGTCTCTACTAAAAATACAAAAATCAGCTGGGTGCAGTGGTGGGCACCTGTAATCCCAGCTACTCGGGAGGCTGAGGCAGGAGAATCGTTTGAACCCAGGAAGCGGAGGTTGCAATGAGCCGAGATTGTGCCATTGCACTCCAGCCTGGGAGACAGAGCGAGACTCTGTCTCAAAATAAAAAACAAACAAACAAAAAATGATCAGCTAATATCATTATTAAAATGTTCCTCTTTGACCCTGAAAACTCATCAGTGTCTACTGGGAGTCCAAAAAGAATGAAAAGCTTGGGCTGAAAACCTCTCCACTGCAACTGCAGTTTCGGACAGAAACACTTCTGATAACTTTAAGATGGAGCACCCAACACAAGAATGGATGGATGGATGGATGGATGTGTGGATAAAACGATGGAAGCAGGGATGGATGATGGATGAGTGGGTGCATGAATGGAAGGATGGATAAATGGATGGATGGGTGGTGAGTGGGTGGTTAGGTAGAATGGATGGGTAGATGGATAGAACTGGTGGGTGGGTGGATTGGGTGGGTGGCTGGGTGGATAGTGTGGGTGGGGGGATGAATAGTGTGGGTGGGGGGTGGGTGAACAGGATGGGTGGGTGGGTGGGTGGATGGATAGTGTGGATGGGTATGCGGATGGGTGGATAGATAGGGTGGGTGGGTGGATAGATAGGGTGGGCAGGTGGGTGGATAGATTGGGTGGGTGGGTGGGTGGATGAATAGGATAGGTGAGTGGGTGGATGGGTGAGTGGGTGGATGGGTGGGTGGGTGGGTGGATGGATAGTGTGGGTGGATGGGTGGATAGATAGGGTGGGTGGGTGGATGGATGAATAGGATAGGTGGATGGGTGGATAGATAGGGTGGGTGGGTGGGTGGATAAATTGGGTGGGTAGGTGGGTGGATGGATGAATAGGATAGGTGGGTGGGTGGATAGATAGGGTGGGTGGGTGGATGGATGAATAGGATAGGTGGGTGGGTGGATAGATAGGGTGGGTGGGTGGATAGATTGGGTGGGTAGATAGGGTGGGTGTGTGGGTGGGTGGATAGTGTGGGTGTGTGGGTGGGTAGGTAGGGTGGGTGGGTGGATGGATGAATAGGATAGGTGGGTGGGTGGGTGGATGGATGACAGGATAGGATAGGTGGGTGGGTGGATGGACAGTGTGGGTGGGTGGGTGGATAGGGTGGGTGAGTGGATGGATGAATAGGATAGGTGCGTGGGTGGGTGGATGGATGATAGGATAGGTGGGTGGGTGGATGGGTGGGTGGGTGGATGGACAGTGTGGGTGGGTGGGTGGATAGACAGGGTGGGTGAGTGGATGGATGAATAGGATAGGTGCGTGGGTGGGTGGATGGATGATAGGATAAGTGGGTGGGTAGATGGATGGATGATAGGATAGGTGGGTGGGTGGATGGGTGGATGGGTGGATGGACAGTGTGGGTGGGTGGGTGGATAGACAGGGTGGGTGGGTGTGTGGATAGAGAGGGTGGGTGGATGGATGATAGGATAGGTGGGTGGGTGGATGGATGGATGATAGGATAGGTGTGTGGGTGGATGGGTGGATGGGTGGATGGACAGTGTGGGTGGGTGGGTGGATAGACAGGGTGGGTGGGTGTGTGGATAGAGAGGGTGGGTGGGTGGATGGATAGGATAGGTGGGTGGGTGGATGGGTAGGTGGGTGGTAAGAGGGGTGTGGGAGTGGTGGATGGATGGTGGATAGACAGGTGGGTGGATAGGATGGGGGTGGATAGGATAGTGGATGATGGGTGGGTGGATAGGATGGGGGATGGTGGGTGGGTGGATAGGATGGGTATGGGGGTGTGTGGATAGGATGGGTGTGGGGGTGGTGGATGGATGGATACATGGATGATTCAGAGACCAAATTAAATTGTCCTCAGCAACAACATTAAAAAACAAAAAATAGAAGAACAAGAAACTGTTCCCTTCTCTGAGGAGGCAGCCGTAGCAGAACTAACTGATTAAAAACCGCCTCCTGAATTTCATGAGCATCAGAAAAGTCCAACTACAAATTGGGCCATTCTGAGACAATTAAGTCAAAATATGTGAATTCATTTACACAAATATGGGAAGGAAAGACGCTCCTGGTGAAATGAGAGGAGAGGTTTGCAGGGCCCTGAGGAAGAGGCAGGGGATGCCACCCAAGGGTCAGGGACCTGGAGACGCTGCAGGCCTTGTGGAGGGAGGGGCGGCTGGAGTCAACCAGAGAGGACACCAAGGGGGCAGTAGGCACAAGGAGTGAGAGAAGAGGGAGGTGAGGCAAGAGTCCCCCCACTCTTAGGGGTTGGGGAAAAAAAGGTAAATATGTGAGTATATATAAAAGACAATATTTTCCTCGTAATTTTTTAAAGGTACATTCATACTGAAGCAAACAACAATACTATATATATTGTGATGTCTATAGCATAGATGTAATATGTACACTTGCCACAGCAAGGACCGGGAAGGCACCTGGTTGCATGACAGTGACCAGCTTCTTACACTGCACAAGGCGGGGTACAGTATTAACTCTAAGCAGACTGTGGAAAATTCAGTATCTACAGTGTCATCTCTAGACCAGCCACTAAAATCAAGCAACAAAGGAAGCCAACAGATAAAAAACGGAATTCCATGAATCTGCTTAAATGAAGTTTTAGAAATGGCAAAACTAATCAATGGAGGAAAAGAAACAGAACAGAGGGAGAAAGAGTTTTTAAGGCCTAGGGGTGGGGAGTGGGAGAAGGTGGGAACTGACTGGAAAATGGCGGGAGGGAATTCTCTGGGCAACGGTCATACTGCACAAAGCCCCATCAAGGCTTATTGCTTCTGTCAAAACTGAAGTGGTGGCTGGGCGTAGTGGCTCACCCCTGTAATCCCAGCACTTTGCAAGGCTGAGGAGGGCAGATCACAAGGTCAGGAGTTTGAGACCAAACTGACCAACACAGTGAAACCTTGTCTCTAATAAAAATACAAAAATTAGCAGGGCATGGTGGTGCGTGCCTCTAATCCCAGCTACTCAGGAGGCTGAGGCAGGAGAATTGCTTGAACCTGGGAGGCAGAGGTTGCAGTGAGCCAAGATCGCTGCATTGCACTCTAGCCTGACAGAGCGAGACTCCGTCTCAAAAAAAAAAAACAAAACAAAAAAAACTAAACCAAAAAAAACTGAAGTGGTGAAAACACTCAGATGACACACTTAAAATATGTGCATTTCACTAAATGTAGGTTTTACCTTTAAATGAAAAGAAAAAAAGGAACCCCAACAAAATATTAGACTGTGGTACTGAGGACTATCAGTTACACACTCTGTGCTGAATGAATAAAAATGAGCCGCTGGGGCGAAGGCAGGGAGAGGAGCTTTGTCCCCAAGAGCATGGATCCCTCCCAGGGCCGGCGGCGCACTTGGGGCAGCCCCGGGCATCAGCAGAGCTGGCAGAAGCTGGGGATGAGGTCACACTCCCTACTTCTACCAGCCGCAGAGTCTGGGGCTCTCTTCCTCGTCTCATTTCATATTCCTCAGGTTCTTCCTCTCACTTTAAATGATGAAGTCAACACATAAACAATTTTAACTTCATATAATAAAAATAGCCACTCACTAATGTCATCTTTGCCAAATTATTTATACTTAACCTCTCTGTGTCTGTTTTCTTATTGCTAAAATAGGGACAAAAATAGAACCTGACTCATGGAGCTGTTATGAGGATTAAATGAAATACATGCGACACCCTCAGAGCAGCCTCCTGCACCTGGGGAACACCGACACGCCCCCACCGCATCCCCCTGCAGCCTGCTGCCCCTCACCGCACACACCTGGGGAACACTCACATGCCTCCACCACATGGCTCCCCTGAGTCTGCTGCCCCTCACCGCACACACCTGAAGAACACTGACACGCCCCACCGCATCCCCCTGAGCCTGCTGCCCCTCACCGCATCACATCTGGGTAACACCGACATGCCCCCACCGCATCCCCCTGAGCCTGCTGCCCCTCATCGCATCACACCTGGGGAACAATGACACGCCTCCACCGCATCGCTCCCAAGTCTGCTGCCCATCACTGCACGTGCCTAAAACACTGACACGCCCCCAGGCATCGCTCCTCTCTGTAGCCTGCTGCTCCTCACCTCATATCTTTATTAGCAATTGTAAAAGGAAAAATAACAATGATAAATTAACTTCCTCAATACAATATTAATGGTATGCTGGTTTAAAAGCCTTCCACCTATTTAAAAAACAACCCACACATATAAGTGTTTTGAGAAATGACACACTGCACGACGTGTGGCACAACGCAGCGTGGAAAGTTCAGAATCTACACTGTCATCCCCAGACCAGCCACTAAAATCACGCAACGAAGGAAGCCAACAGGAATTCCATGATTCTGCTTAAATGAAGTTTTAGAATAGGCGAAACTGATCAGTGGTGGAAAAGAAACAGAATCGAGGAAAAGAATAGAAAAAAGGCCTGGGAGTCGGGGTGCAGTGAAGGCGGGAACCGACTGGAAAATGGCCTGAGTTCTCACATATGAAAGATACTCTACCAGGAACCTGGAGTCAGGAGAATCTCCCAGAGGTGGCGTGCAAGTTCTGTGAGTATCTATTTGTGTCTGGGTAGAGTTTACACACCACACAGTGCTTCCCGCACAACCTAAATACTCCGTGCTTTCAAAGTATCTCATTAATTTTACTTTTTTTTTTTTTTTTTTTTTGAGACGGAGTCTTGCTGTTGCCCAGGTTGGAGTGCAGTGGCGCCATCTTGGCTCACTGCAACCTCTGCCTCCCGGGTTCAAACGATTCTCCTGCCTCAGCCTCCCGAGTAGCTGGGATTACAGGCGCCCGCCACCACACCCGGCTAATTTTTATATTTTTAGTAGAGATGGGGTTTCACCATATTGGTCAGGCTGGACTCAAATTCCTGACCTTGTGATCCACCCGCCTCGGCCTCCCAAAGTGCTGGGATTACAGGTGTGAGCCATAGCGCCTGGCCAATTTTACTAATTTTACTATAACTAGGTTGTTAGCATTATTCGCAAGCTTCTAAATTTTATTAAAATGCCCAAAACAGAGTAGGGGTGAGGGTTGTTCCTCTTCCCCATACACTAAATCTCTTCCTATTTCAAACAGTTTAATCTTTTTTCAAGTCTAGACTATAATCCTTCTAGCACTAGTTCCTACATATACATGTTTTAATTAGAGTCAGTAAGAAACCTAAGGATAGGCTGGGCATGGTGCCTCACACCTGGAATCCCAGCACTGTGGGAGGCCGAGGTGGGCAGATCACCTGAGGTCAGGAGTTCAAGACCACCCTGACCAACATGGTGAAACCCTGTCTCTACTAAAAATACAAAAATTAGCCGGGTGTGGTGGCAGGTGCCTGTAATCCCCGCTACTCAGGAGGCTGAGGCAGGAGAGTCGCTTGAACCCGGGAGACAGAGGTTGCAGTGAGCTGAGATCGCACCATTGCACTCCAGCCTGGGCGACAATGCGAGACTCTGTCTCAAAAAAAAAAAAAAAAAGAAACCTAAGGATATAATTTCTTTCTGGTGATTCTATTGATGCTTTTATGCAAATGTCCCAAATAATTAAACAAATGATTCCATAATGCTCCCTTCTTAAGAGTTAATCTAATGTCACTGTTCAAAGTATAAAAGAAATACAAATGAAACCTTAATTAGAATGAGTAACACTTTTTCAATTTATTGACATTATGTAGCAAACTAAAACAGACATTACTTAGCAAACTAAAACATCGAGGCTTACCATGATTTAAAGTTTTAAAAGCATTAAATAAATATAATCCAGACAAACTTACATGCAGAACTAAAAATGTTACTCCATGGAAATCAACTCATCCACACACATGCCTCCACAGGCTCCACAGGAGACGAGGCCACCAAAGCATCATGATGCCACGCAGCTTCTTCCTAGCTCTCAGCTAACGCATTCACAACCTTGTATGCATGCAACCCAGGTAACCTAAAGCCCAACTCTCATGTCAGAGAGTTTTTCCCAATGAAAGCTTTTGTAGGCCAGTTTTTTCTTCTTCTTTTTTTTTTTTTAAAAAAGAGATGGGGTTTCGCCCTGTTGCCAGGCTGGTCTTGAACTCCTGGCCTCAAGTGATCCACCTGCCTTGGCATCCCAAAGTGCTGGGGTTACAGGTGTGAGCCAGTGCACACCTGGCCTTGCATGCCAGCTTTTGAAAAATATAAAGTTAAAAATAAGAAAGTAGGGCCAGGCACGGTGGCTCACGCCTGTAATCCCAGTGCTTTGGGAGGCTGAGGCAGGCGGATCACAAGGTCAGGAGATCGAGACCATCCTGGCTAATAACAGTGAAACCTTGTCTCTACTAAAAATACAAAAAATTAGCCTGGCGTGGTGGCAGGCACATGTAGTCCCAGCTACTCGGGAGGCTGAGGCAGGACAATGGCGTGAACCCGGGAGGCAGAGCTTGCAGTGAGCCGAGATCGCGCCACTGCACTCCAGCCTGGGCGACAGAGCGAGACAGTGTCTCAAAAAAATAAATAAAAATAAGAAAGTAGAATACAGATGTTAAAATTCAAGTTAAACTTCACTAGAATCTACAGCTACATAATATATGAGAGGTAGTCATTGGATAAAGGAAAAAATTAAAAAGATAAAAAGTATGAGTTGGTAACAGGAGTTACTACTGTGGCCATTGAAAAGAAAAACCAAAAGGGAAAAAAGCACTTGTACTATGGCGGCTTTTCATCCACCCAACACCTCCTGCCCCTAGGTTTAACAGATGCTCTACAGGTGAGCCCCTAGTAGGTGGCAGGAACTGCTAGGCTCTAGTGATTTAAAAAGTCAGTCTCTGCCAAAGTCAAAGTCTTGGGCAGAAATAGAACACAGCACATAAGGTCTAGGATAAGGATGCAACAACAAAATGACTGGTATCTATGAAACAATAATGGGGATGGGGGTATCACAGGTAACCAGTGTCCAGTCTGAGAGAACAGCCTCTCCAAGGACACAAGAGAGAGAAAACACAGTGAGTAGAAGGAACTGCGCCCACAGACAGAGGTGTGTACGGACAGGCAGGGGGCAGATCACAAAGGCCATGGCACATCATGCTAAGACCCGTAAGCCAGAAATGAGGCTCCTGCATGCATTTGACCAGGACCATTCCAGTGACACAAGGGAACTGATGTTAGAGACTAAGAGGGGGCCAGTGAGACCAGAGGGGGTTATGGAAGCAGACCCAGGCCAGGGAGACCAAAAAGGGTTACAGTGGGCAGACCCAGGCCAGGAGACTAGAATGTTAATGAGGCTAGACCTAGGTCACGATCAGAGTTGGGCACATTAGTGTTATTTCTAAAAAGAATTAAGGTACCAATGCTTCTAAACTATTTAATTAGAAAATAAAATGGAGCAGCTACGAAGATGTTTCTTGTAGACTTTAAACAATGACATCAACTGACTTGCATTCTAACATGGATTTCTGATCAAAAGCAAAGTGGAGTTAGGCTAGGCTGGGGCCATGCTGGTTTCCTGAAGACTATTCTAATCTACGTCCTGCTTCCCTGGCATACTGCCTCAAATCTAAGCCTGCGTCCAGAGAAGTGTGCCATGTATGTGACCACCATGGCAAGTGTGGTAGGGAGAGAAACAGGGGAGAAAGGGGAAGTGGGAGGGGAAAGGAAGGAGAGGAAGAAAGGAAAGCACAGGGGGAAAGAAAGGGAAACCCTGAGGGAACACTGAACCGGGGCTGTAACGGTGTCACTGAAGACAAATCTAAAGATATTTAGGACTTGGTCATAAACCAGCTGGAGGGGATAAAAAAGGGCATCTCTATGACAGGCCTCGGCCTCTGGCTGGAGGGGACTAGAAGGGAAGGACAGAGCAGGTCAGGGTTGATGTCTTGGTCTGTTTTGTGTTCCTGTAACAGAATACCACAGAGCAGGTAATTTATAAAGAAAAGAAATGTATTTCTTACAGTTCTGGAGGCTGCAAAGCCCAACAGTAAGAGCCTGCATCTGCTGAGGGCCTTCCTGCTGGGACATCCCATGGTGGAAGGCAGAAGGGGAAAGGGCGAGAGAGCCAGAGAGCAAGCCAGCAAGAGGAGCCCCACACCGGCCTTCACAAAAACCACTCTCAGGTGACAAGGATATTACCTCATTGTAATGGCAGTGGCAGAGCCCTCGTGACCTACCCACATCCCAACACTGCTGCACTGGGGATTAAGTTTCTAAGATGCAAACTTTGGGGGAAACATGGGAACCATGGCAGGTTGGAAGACAAAAACCTGCCTTTGCCACACTGAGCTGCTGGGAACCTTCACTGGCAGCTGGAGATCTGGTTGAGCCTTTAGGTTTTTTGGACTCATCAGTGAGACTGGCAAAACCACAGCTGAAAAGGTCACGAATTATAAAGCAAAAAGAAAGAAGAAAAAGGAGAGAAGTCTGAGGAATAACAACATCAAAAGTGCAGGAAAGCAGAGGAGAAACTGAAAACAAATGTCCAGAGAAGAGGAAAACCAGCAGTGCCAGAACTGGCGGAGGCAGCGAGATCCCAGCCAGCCCGGCACACCCAGGCTGCAGAAGCCACCATCTGGGGCAGGCGCCTCGCAGCCATATTTATTCCAAACAAAACCCCCCCAAAAAAACCCTTCCTGGGGATTCCTCTGTGTAGGAAACCCACAAGAACAAACGAGAGGTAAGAAACAAAACCAAGAGTATCCAATGAACCTGGCCAACATGAGGTCATCTGGATGGAGACATCCATGAAGCAGAACGCAGGGTCCAGAAGTGAACCCAAATAGATGTGGGAGTAAACGAGAGACAGCTCAGATCTGGGAGGGAGAGCAGAGACTATTTAACAGATGGCACTGGGACAAATGGGCTGTCATCTGGAAAATATAAAACTAACTTTGTACCTTATACCAAATCAATTCCAGATGGATCCGTCTGATATAAAAAGAGAATGACACAAGTTCCACACCAGGCGACACTGCAGGGGGCTGTCTTTAGAATGTACAGGGTGTCATGTGTATTATGTATGCACAATACATGCATATGTACAATACGTATGATGAAAAATGCATTATACATTATGAATTATGACATGAAACCCAGAAGCCACACCAAAAAGGACTAATATAGCATTTAAAAAAAAAGAAAAGAAAACAATTGCATGGCAAAGTCAAAAGACAAGATTAAAAACCCAGAAAACAAATACATGCAATTCCTACTAAAGACGATTCCTTGAAACTTATGGAGTTTCTAAAAACTAAGAACCCAGCCAGGCGCAGTGGCTCACGCCTGGAATCCCAGCACTTTGGGAGGCCGAGGTGGGTGGATCCCTTGAAGTCAGGAGCTTGAGACCAGCCTGGTCAACATGGTGAAACCCCATCTCTACTAAAAATACAAAAAAAAAAAAAAAAATTAGCCAGGCTTGGTGGCACGTGCCTGTAATCCCAGCTACTTGGGTGGCTAAGGCAGGAGAATTGCTTGAACCCGGGAGGCAAAGGTTGCAGTGAACCAAGATCACACCAGTGCACTCCAGCCTGGGTGACAGAGTGAGACTCCGTCTCAAATAAAGTAAAAATTAAAAAAAAGAAAAGACCAACAACTCAACAGAGATGAGCAAAGGAGACAAACAGTTCACCAAATATCAATGAAATCATTTACTTGAAACAATATTCAACCTCACTCCTAAGATAAAACTACACCACACCAGGGTAAGTCTCCACCTAACTGAATGGCCGCAACCAGCAAGTGGCTAACTCACTGGGCTTGTTAAAGGTTAGGGAAACAGGCCTTGTACATGGCTGTGGGAATTCTAAAAGCAGATCTTGGCAACAGGTAAAATAATTACAAAAGCACAGACCGTTTGACCCAACTCCACTTCCAGATTTCTACTTCACAGGTAGACTTACCTGAATGTGAAAGGTCCCATCTGTTGTCCGTAACATGTAGGTGATATGTATATAATATGTAAATGACACTGCACTGGTTTGTAATAATACGATGGAACAAAATGTTATCAACAGGGCCTGATTAAATAACACATTTGTGCCACTGAACAAGCTCTTTATGGACTGACAGAGAAGCCTCATCTGGAAAGACTGCCAAGAGAAGTCCAGGAGGCACCTGTCTGTGCAGTGGGACATCAGGTACCTACTTGAAAATACATATGGTTTATCTAGAAGGTTCTACGAGGAAGTGTGCTGTCTGCAAAGAGGGGAACTGGATGGCTGGGAAGAGGGTAAGAAACATGTTTTTTACACGTGAAATAAAAGTTATCAACACCCAGGGAAAGGAGAACCTTGCCTTACCCTTAAAACATCCTGGGTGCCCTTCCCTGCCATCTGTGGGAGAAGGGACTTTCCACGCAGCGGCCTCTGGCACTTTTCCATTTCCTACCCCTGGTTACATTACCGATTTAAAATCTTTCTTCACTGAAGAGATTGCTGAATACTCTTCTGTAAAAATTGTTTTTGTCAAAGAGGTTCAAGGCAAAAGGCAGGTCACAGGAGGCTGAGGAATAACTGAAGGTGAGGAACTAGAGACAGCAGGAGTGACTTCACGAAGCGTGGCCATGTTACAGCATGAAGAACAGCGTGTATGTAAGATCTTACGTGTATCTAAGCATGTGTATGGTTTCTTGAAAGAACGTGTGAACATATATGTGCACAAACACGTCTGGAAAGACACACAGCAACCTATTCGCAGGGACCAGCACCACCCAGCGGGATGGAAGGCCTTTTCTGCTAGCTGCTCAGGGAGGCCTCGGTGGTGAAGCGACCAAGAGAAGAGGGGCTGGTAGAGGTGAGTGGTGTTAAAGGCGGGGTTTTGTTGGCTGGTAGAGGTGAGTGGTGTTAAAGGTGGGGTTTTGTTGAAAATACAAATCAGAGAACCATTATGGTTTATGGGTCAGGTGAGGCTAGAGGTCAAAGATTGGACTGAAGGAGGGAGACGGAAATCACAAAGTTCAAACGCTGACCTACCAGTGACCCTGAGGAAACAGAGGGCTGTGACCAAACCAGCGGTGAGGGACCAGCCTTACACAGAAAGGAAACACAAGAGAAACTAAGGAGGTGTCCAGGCCCAGATAAGACATTTCAAGTGCGAGTGATTTTTCTGTGAGCCTGCAAAGCACCCGCCCCACTGGCAAGCTGGGTAGTGAATGGCGGGCGGGGTCCACAGTGCCCCTCTCAGGGTGAGCGGCCAGGTCCAGGGCTTTGTGGCCGGCATGTGAAATCCTGTCCTGCTTAATCATGCCCTGATCAGACATGACACACGGCTGCTAGAAGAGCAACTCTGTCTTGCTTCTGTCTTCTCACTTTAAGTAGCTTCAGGTCTTTTAACCCAGAACAAAACAGAAACTGCTAAGAATTAACCTATTTTGTTAGTTCTGGATGATCTCTTTTTACCTTTGACAGGAAATGTTTCTACAATGTGTCAGGTCTCTCTACAATAAAAACATCTACAGAGACTGGAGAAAAAAATTACCTTGCTAAAACTAATTTCTAAACTGAGTATGTTAAGACTGAAGTCCAAAACCAAAAGCCCTTCAATAATGTACCCTAATTAGGTAACTTGCAGCTACACTTCTTACTTAAACTAACAAGATAACTACTGTTCCAACTGGCAGTTTTTCAAAAAAAAAAAGAAGGATCTTTTTCTAAAATCTAATCCCTCTAAGGTAGGGAGCAGGGGAGAATACTAAAGTAGAAATTTTTCCTAGCATAACAAAAATTTCTTCGTCATCAATTCAACAAAAAAAGATGCCCCAGCGCAAGTACCTCTTACTATTCTATTCTACTAGTTGGACTCTGAAGTTTTAAGACTCATGTAGATTTGCTGGAAAAGCATGTTAATCCAAAAGGTAGATGAAGTTTACAGGACTAAAGAGAAAATGGGTAAACTAAAGCCTAAGTAAACGGTAAGCTTCACCCACAGTGACAAGACTAATGCAGATGCTTATCTCCAATTATCTTCGCACTTGAACAAATGATACCATCATATTACTCATCATACCCAAATATGACACAGAATTTCCAGTTTCTACAACTGTGCTCCAGAACACAGTAGAAAACAGCAAAACTCAAATGTGTGTTCAACTAAATGAGGCAAGTGTGAACTAGCTCATATCAAAGTAAATGGCCTTCATTTAATGTGAGGGCAAAGGACAGTAATTAAAGTACCACATAATCCAAGCCATTACACAGTAGATGGCAGTGCTACTGCAGCTCCATCATGGCATCAACAAAAATACTACCACCAAGAAAGCAATCAGAACTGCATCCCAGCACGGCCACGCACTGCATAAGGATGCTTCCACCACTGACAGACCACACGGACCAGGGATCCTCTAAGATTCTAATAATGCATTTTTACTGTACCTATTCTGTGTTTAGATACACAAATACCACTGGGTTACAACTGCCTACGGTATTCAGTACAGTAACACGCTGTACAGGTTTATAGCCGAGGAGCAACAGGCTCTACAATGTGGCCCAGGGGTGTAGCGGGTTCTGCCACCCAGGTGTGTGCACTCTGTGGTGTTCACACAACAAGATCAGCTGAGGACGCTTTTCTCAGAACGTATCTGTGTCCTTAAGCAGCACATGACTCAATTCTCGTATCATGTACTGTACTGTACTATGAAAGAGCACAGTGTTTTAGACCTGTAACAGCTGGCCAAAAAATAAAAATAAAAAAAGATCCACTATGTGCTAGAATATTATCTCCTGTATCTCCTGTAATGCAATAATAAAAAAAAAGCAACGTATACAAAGACAGCCAGAAGACTTAGTTCACAGACAAGTTCATAGACCAGGCGGTTCCCAGCTGCCCAGGAGAACGAGTGTTAAAGATGGAGACAAAACAGTGCTTTTAGGTCACAGCAATTCCTTTAACCATCAGTGACAACAGCTGCTCCAGGGACAGCCCGTTCTTATGGAATGCTAGATGACTCTTGGCTGCTAGGCCCAGAGTTTAGGGCTAAGGGAGAAACCACTTTGCCTGATAACCAGACGATGAACTATCCCATGTTTCACCTCTGAACTGCAATGATTTTCAACAGCTTACAAAAAGCAACAAAGCAAAAGCTGTTGCTGATCTTTAGACAGACATTTTCAGCAGGTTTATTCAGAGTATTTGTGTCTATCTGAAGTTTCTACAGTGCTTACCCTCAGGTACTCACAATGCAAGCCACAGAGAGTTCCAGAACTGTTCCACAGAACATATCCCTAAAGAAAGACCACCACCCCCACCACACCCCTGCACCAAAAACTTTAAAAACATCATTTTTTTAGTGCCCCCTTAAAAAAATCAGCCCCATGAAGCAGTTCATTATCCATACCCTGAGGATGCTGAAACACAAACAGCAGGGCCCTCACAGCTGGAGCTCAGGCCTCTGCCCACCAGGCTCTGCTCCCCCATACCTGTCACTGACCAAATGCACCAGCCCAGAGGCTCTGTACTGACAGCACAGAGTTCCCTGCCACCTCCAACTGCAGCTCCCCAGGCTGGCTGAGGCCACACCTACACAGCTCTGCACACCACACCTAGCAATCTACCAGGTGGAACAGGAACCCTCAGGACAGCCCTGCACCAACACGTACGCCAGCGGTCCACAGAGGATGCTCTAAGTGTTAGGCACAGTGCACAGGGATGAAGATAAAGAGCCTATTAACCACGAAGACAAAAGTCTACAAGCAAGCATGTGAAGCAACCCCAAGGTCCACCCGCTGAAGAACGCGTGAGCACAGCTTGGCCTCTTCACATGGGAATGCCACTCGGTCTCGAAAGAGGAGGAAGTGCTGACACACCCACAGCATGGAGGGGCCCTGACATCACCACACAGAGTGAAGGAAGCCAGTCACAAAGGGCCACACGGTGTGTGGTCCCTTACATGCTACGTCCAAAAAAGACACCCACAGAGACAAAAAGGGGTGGTCAAGGGTTGGGGGGAGGGGGAACGGGGAGCGACTGCTAATAGGCACTGGGTTTCTTTTTGGGGTGATGGAAACATTCAGTGGCAGTGGTCGTGCTTGCACAGCTATGTGACTATACTAAAAACCACTGACTTCACTTTAAAAGGGTGAAGTACGTATAGTATATGAATTCTCTTTCAATAAAGCTGTTATTTTTAAAATAAGAATAAGCATGTGCACATACCATAGCATATTTATTACCACTGACAAAAAGAAAAAACTGCAAAGGATTTAACTATTTCCAAAACTATGGTCTTTTATTTATGTAAAATAGGCATTGGAAAGTCTAAGCCAACTATCCCCCACAGTTGGCACCCTGGAACAGGCGACTGCAGGAGCAGCAAGCAGCAGCATTACCGGCCACTAGGCAGAGTACAACTAATTCAGCCTATCATCAGTGTGGCTACTGGAAGCATTTTTCTTTCTGAAAGTAAAACACAGGTATGTCTACTTTATACTCCCCACTTTTACACCTCTAGAAGTCCTCAGAATAATAAGAATTTTTAAATAAAAACACAGGGTTTGGATAAGGAATTGCAAATAATGACTATTTCGGAAAATACAGTTAAAATAAATTTAAAAAAATTTTTTGAGACAGGGTCTCATTCTGTTACCCAGGCTGGAGTGCAGTGGCATGATCATACCTCACCTACAGCTTCTACCTCCTGGGATCAGGTAATCATCCCACCTCAGCCTCCCAAGTAGCAGGGACTACAAGTGTGTGCCACCACTCCTGGCTAATTTTTGTATTTTTTGTAGAGACAGGGTTTTGCTGTGTTGCCCAGGCTGGTGTTGAACTCCTGGGCTCAAGCGATCTGCCCATCTTGGCCTCCCAAACTTCTGGGACTACAGGCGTAAGCCACCTTGCCAGGCTAAGAAATAAAAATTCAAATTGGATAAAGAATTTAAAAAGCAATTAACATTTGTATCGCTAAAAGAAAAACACAAAATCTCTAAGCTCAAAGAGTTCAAAACAAAATACAACAGGCTTACAAAAGAATGCAGACAGCTTTAATGGGGCTGCTTTTTCAGGAATATTTAGAAACTAAGGAAGCAAAATACTTAAATGTTAGATTTCATCTGAGTTGCCTGCTCCAAGCAATAAAGGGTTCATCAACGTCAGCCTTAGCTTTGAAGCAGCAACAGAAACGAAAGTTAAATGAATGGGGCTGAAATTAGCTTAGCAGTGACACCAGGGATGTAGGGAAAACTAGAAACCACGGTTGTTTTGAAATACAGAAATGACAGCCCAAGGTTACTCCTTATAATAATCCTCTCATTAAGGGTCACAGAATCTCCAGTTTTCCAAAGATGAAACAAAAAAATTGTCAGCTCCAAGTAACTATTCAAAAACCAATTTAGAACACATAAACGCTCATAGCCAAGATGTAAATAATTCAATCTATAAAACATGCCTTGCTTTAAGTTAGCATACCTCTATAAAAATAAATGTTAAAAGCCGGAGAGGCCATAAAGGAGAAAGCAGCATTTACTGCACCTCTGCTGGAAGCTCACGTATGTTACCTATGTAATCCTCAACACAAGCCTGTGAGGTAGGTTACATCCCCTCCACTGCAATAGGGACAACACTGAGAGGTAGAAGGATCCTGGCCAAAGTTGCACAGCTGGTAAATTCAGTGCCCATGGCCTTGGGGCTGGGGGGGGGGGGCAGTGCAGGGGTGAGCTGAGATGAATAGATTAGCTCCTTCATCTCGTCAAAGGGATTTCTGCTTGACAGAAAGGCTCTCCTATAAAAGACATTTTTGTTCCAGATTTAGCTCACTGCCCAACCAAAATAATAATCACCACTGTCTGCATAAAGTGATGCACCCATGCTCACACATTAAGAATCCCCTTAAAGAGATGACTTTACTGTAGCAACAGCCATAGAAATTATTAGTGGGTGGAATCTACACAAAGGAGTAACAAACAGCACATGAAACTGACCATAAATGACTGAGATTCCATGAATAGGCGACAATTTGCTGGCATGTTAAGGCTTACATAGATTACTAGAAACGACTACATTTCCTAGGACCCTCTGCGCAGCACACAGCCTGAAATGTAGGGTGGGAGCTGAACTTAAAAAGAAAACTATAGTCTTGGAGATAAATGTCACACACAAAAAAACCAATGTACCACAACCACTTCTTAGAGGAAGACATTAAAAAGGAAAAGCCACAACCCAGGATTGAAAGACAGCTTTAAAAACACACACACACAAAACCTAGCAAACCAGACGGTGTTCTCAGCCACTCATAAAAGCAAAGTCTTATCAAAGTTTTAACTTTAAAGAGCTTAAAGACACTGCAAAGAGGCACTCAGCAAGACTGGTCCCGACTGCAACCTATTCCCTTCCAAAAAAATAATCAGTTTGTAATCTAAATACACATCACACCAAGTCAAAGTAATCTCTTCTGGCAGCAAAATTTTGGCACTGGATTGCAGGGGCCTGTTCAAAATAGCTGGAGCCCCAAACACTTTGCGTTTTCCGTTCTGAAACACTTAGACAAAAGTTCATATGGCTAAGTGGATGGCCAGGATGCCCTTCCGGTTCAATTTGGAGACGGGAAATCTTTAACCTAACCTATCATTCTTTAAGGCACCAGTGCCCTCCTACTCAAACGTCAGCCTGGGTTTTGTTTCTAAGGGTCGCCAATAAATAGGTTTCACGGGCATTTAAGGCTCTGGGAGTCTTTTTCTGTCTGTTACAGGTAGCCCGGTTCTTAAAAACGATCACACACAATGCTCACAGGCATGTGCACATTCATACACACGTGTGCACACATACATGCCCACATGCGACACACGCGTACATCATACAGCATGCACGTGTCCATAAATGAGCTCACACGGACAGCCACGTCCCGCGCGCAGGCCCCCAGCGACACAGGCCCCAAGCAGGGCCTCCACCTGTATGGAGTGAGCGGCTCAGAAGGCGAAGCCCAGCGCCTTGCAATGTTCACCTCACCGGCGGCTTCCGGCATGGCCATGGCTCCTTCCTTTTCTAGTAATAAATACCAGATTTGGGGAAACCAAGGCGCCGCAATGTGTGTTATCTGTCACCCAAGGGTCTCATTAAGGGGACAAAGGCCTTATCGCGTTTGCAGCCGGCTAAGTGAAAGGAGGGCACTTGGGACTGTGAGCTCTGACCGCGGACGTCTCCCGCACCGCTCCCGCGGATCCTCGGACCCAGGGCCCCTGCAGCCGCTCCTGCCCAAGGGGCGCGAGGCGGAGATCTGGAGGCTTTGGGGCACGCAGAGGAGACTGAGGGTGTGGGCTCAGGGCCGCGGTGCGGTCTTGGGGCTTGAAGTGCAGACTTAGGGTGACCAGTGCGGGCTTAGGATGGGGGCTTGGGACACGGGGTGGGGACGTGGGATGTACGGTGGAGGCTTGGAGAGGTGGGGCACACATTTGGGGTGCGACACAGAGGCTTAGGATGGGGCTTGGGACACGGGCTGGGGGCTCGTGGTGCAGGCTGGAGGCGTGGGTGGGGGGGTCGCGGTGCAGGCTTGGAGGCCTGGGTGGCGGCTCGCAGCGCAGGCTGGAGGCTTGGCGTACAGAGTTGGGGATGCAGGGTTGGGGTACAGAGCAGAACTCGGGGCGGGCACGCACCTTGTGGCAGGCTGGGCAGGTGGCCCCCGCTGCCGTTCAGGCTGCTCTGGATCTGCGTGAGCTCCTGGCGCAGCAACTGCTTCTGGTGGAAGCTGAAGGCCCGGTGGTTGGAGGACATGGTGAACGGCAGCAGGAACTCATCGCCCGTGCGGCCCTCGTTGAGCTGCAGCCCGTAGATGCGGATGATAGAGTCATGTGCGTGAGCTTGCGGTAGAGCACGCCCGCCGCCTCGCGCTGCTCCGAGTCCAGCAGCGCCAGCGACACCAGCAGCTTGCTGCGCACCACCTCGTCCGTCAGGTTGGTGAAGCTGCCCAGGTCGGCCGGGTTGTTGGCCTTGATCTCCGAGTCGCGCAGCGAGTGGTAGTCCTTGCGGGCCAGTTCCTCCAGGCAGGAGCCGAAGAAGCGGAGCTCGAGCGGCGTGCACAGGTCCAGCAGGCCGCATAGGAACTCCACGCGCTGCGGCGACGGCAGCTCCGAGAACCAGCGGTACACGCCGTCCCTCTGCAGCGGGCAGAGCTTCTCCACCATGCTGCCGCCCGCGCCGCGCCGCGACCCGGGGCCCGCGCGGGGGAGGCCGGGGGGCGCCGGGGGCCGGGGCCGGGGCGCGCCAGGACCGGGGGCGCGCGGGCCGGGGTCGGGTCCGGGCGAAGGCGCGCGGGCGCCGCGGGCCGGGCGGGCGCCGGGGCGGGAACCGGGGCCGGGCAAGGCTCCCGTCAGGGGCCGGCGGGCGGGCGCGCGCGGGGCGCCGGGGGGGGGACCCGCGGCGGCCGGGGATGACGAGCGGCCTTGGGCCCGCCGCTCACGGGGAGGCGCCTTACCCGCGCCCGTGCCCGTGCCCAGCAGCGGCCGGTGAGCGGCAGCAGCGGCGGCTGCTCCTCGTCGTTGTCGTCGTCGTCGCCTGGAAGGCGGCCGCCCCCATCTCCCCCCGCGCCGCAGTCTGTCACTGCGGGCCCCAGGCCGACCGTTACCCCGGGCCGCGGGCGCGGCGTCGCAGCCTGGGGAGCGCTGGGGGCCAACGGCCGCTGGAGGGGGAGGGAAACGTGGCGGCAGTCGCGGAGGGATCATTATAGAAATATAATGAGAACCACATATGCAATTTAAAACTTCCTAGTAGCCACATTAAAAAGTTACAGTGAGCTGGGTGCAGTGGATCATTTGAGGTCAGGAGTTAAGAGACCAGCCTGACCAATATGGTGAAACCCCGTCTCTACTAAAAATACAGAAATTAGCTGGGCATGGTGGTGGACAACTGTAATCCCAGCTACTTGGGAGGCTGAGGCAGGGAGAACAGCTTGAACCAGGAGGCAGAGGTTGCAACGAGCCGAGATCGCGCCATTACACTCCAGCCTGGGCAACAAGAGTGAAACTCATCTCGAAACAAAATAAAGGTTATAGTGAACAGGCGAAATTAATTTTAATGCCTTCCATTTTGACCGATATATCTAAAATATTACCATTTCAACATGTAATATGTAATTACGTGCTGTATTTTATGTTTGCAGGACATCTCAGTTCAGACTAACTACATTGCAGATCCCAAGTGTGTGTCATTAAAATAGTGATAGATTTGTGTGTGTACATACCTATAATATTATCATTTATAGTTTCTTGATTAGAATTCTGCATAATCAAGTCTTACTAAGACAGGTTTATTATATTTTCTCATTACTTCTTGGTCTAAAGGAATTCTACCTCTAAAGAGAGAATGAGTTGAATAATAAAATGTCATGACTCCATTTTACTGTAGTATCTTAGCATTAATATTTGGAATTGTTATTCTAGACCTTAGCAAAAATATATGTTTTGATTATGAATTTTCTGAAGCTTTCCAGTTAAGTGTAAAACAAGTGAAAAATATAACTTTGTATTTTGTGTATTTTGCTTTTTATAGGTGTCTACTGCAGATATTTCATCAAATAAGGATGATGAAGAAAACTCTATGCACACTACGGTTGTGTTGTTTTCCAGCAGTGACAAATTCACTTTGAATCAGGTTTGAACTTGACAATTTACTGTCTTCCTCATTGAATTCCTCCTTGTACATTTCTGCTTTATCTCATATACACAGAAGTGATCCAATATTTAGCTATAGAGCTGTATTAGTTAAGAAGGTATTTTTAAAGTAAAATTTGTAGGTTTTTAGCTTAGTCTCCATTTAAAATATGTTCTGTTTTCTTAACTTCAGGATATGTGTGTAGTTTGTGGCAGTTTTGGCCAAGGAGCAGAAGGAAGATTACTTGCCTGTTCTCAGTGTGGTCAGTGTTACCATCCATACTGTGTCAGTATTAAGGTAAACATCCTTAAATTGAGTTAACAAATATGTATTGAATTTTTATTTGGTTTTAGTAGTAACATGAGCTCCCAGTTCTCACAATTAAGTATTATGATTATTAAACATATGTGACAGTATTTAAGTACTTTAAATACTGCTTTTAAGGGTTTCCTATCTCAAGAAATTTGCTTCTCTGTAAATCTTATATTGTACTAATATCCTGCTTTTGTCTTGAAAAAGTAAAACATAAAAATATATGCATTTAATTTAAAAGACAATTTATACTATTCACAAAGATTTTAGGTTTAGCTGATTCATTTTGTCTGTTGATTTATAAAGCTGAGAACTGGAGTATTTAGTAAAAAATTATTAGCCCATTCTGTTATTTCCCACATTCTCTCTCCTCTGTGCTCACTCATACACAAAATGACATTTTCTCCTTACAGCGAAAAGAAACAAAACAAGTGTCATATTTAATGCAATTGGTAATAATGGAGAGTCAGCACTGCTCACTTTCAAGCATTTCAGGATAGAGGCTTTCTGGGGAACCTTTTAAGTGGTATCGTGTGCTTGGTTTTAAATATGGACAGGTCTCAATACTTCACTAGTTGTATCTAAGGTTCTTGGTTTTTTCTTTTTAAGAACTCAGTCTTCATAAAACTTACATATTTGAATAAAGTGTCATGGCCACTGGAAGCAAGCATGGAGGTATAGCTGTACAGCAGAGGTCTTAAACTGTATACTCCACAAGGAAATCTTTTCTAGTATTGCCATACCTTGTAATATAAATACTAACCTCAGTTTCAATAATAGGTTGTGAATCATGAGTGATTTTTATACCATTCTCCCTGCCCTTCAGACATCACTGTGTTATATCATTGTCAGTAAAATGTCAGTATAGTAAGCAAATCAACATTATCTCCTTCAGAATTCTTTGTTGATAACTACACTAGTATTTATTTTATAGGGTAATACAGGTTTTTGTGAATTTAGGAATCAAAATGAAAGATTGTAATTAATACTATCCAAAATAGAAGACTAGTATGGTTAATTTATGTAGTTTTTAAAAATTAGTTGCTCATGGTATGTGACTGAAAAACACAGAGTATATAAAGCCAATTAAAAATGGAGTTATATATGCATAAAACATGTTTCTTTTCTTCTTTGTGCTTTATATTCTGTATAAAAGTAGCTGCTATCATTAGATTTTGTTTTTTAGAATACTTAACGTTTTGGACCTAAGGAAATTGAATAAGATCCCTTTCAAGATAGTAATATATTTCTTTTAACCCATCCAACAATTACCGAATTCCCATTTTACAGATGAGTACGACTTACATAAGTTAAGATTGGACAATTAGTGCACTATCAGACACCTAGTTATTCCTGTTTTTAAAAATTATGTGTGGTTCCTTTTAGACAACACTGTTTTGGACAGTATAGAATACTGCAGTCTCATTGAGAAATACAGCAGTATCTAGAAATATACTAGGGATATGTGAATTGGCTCAGCTTGCATTTTTATTGCAGGAGGCAATTGTTTGTGGATAAGTTTGATACCTTTGAAGCTTCTTTTTAAGCTTGCTGGGGCAAGTCTAGAAAGCCTTCACTCTAAGGTGGATATTTTCAAACTTTATGGTTTTAGAACCTTAACACTCTTTAAAATTAGTGGGGATGCCATAGTTTTTGTTCATGAGGATTTTAACTATGGACTAATCAGCATTTTAGAAATTAAAACTAGGAACATTTTGTAACACAAGACTACAGAAGCACAACCTGTACAATGTCAGTGTAATATTATGATACAACATGTAGCTTCTATAAACACCACTGTATAATTGTGAATAAAGTGAAAAAAGGCAAATTAAATCTTAGTATTATTTAAACTTGTTTTAACTTTACAGACCCACTGGGGTTCCCTAGTCCACATTTTGGTAGCTGCAGTCCTAGCATTAGTTTAACCCTATACTTAAGACTTGGCCTTTCTGGGATCACTACTGAATTCTACCCCCTGTTCACCAGTGTCTTTGTACTCTGGCTGGTTGTGCTTCACTTGTCTTTGAGCCTTTTGCAAGCTCTGGTAATTGTGCAGCTTACAAATTCCCAGTAGATGTACTTTCCCCTGGTTGTGGGTCTTTGGGCTTCTAGAAGTACGGCTTGGTGTTCCACCAAAGACTTCAGGGGATCCTTTGTAGATTTCTGGAGCTCTTAGTCCTTATTGCTTCTTCATTTTGAGTACTGTGTCCTGCAAATTCCACTGCCTCACCTTCCCTAACCTCAGCGAGGCCATTGATTGTACTCTGCTGAGGTTCTCCCTCCCTGGGCAGCGTTCTGGAAAATGTTTCTAGGCAGAATATCATAGGACTCCCTGAGTGTTTCCTTCCTCTCAGAGACCACTGTCTCCTTTACTATGTGTTGTCCAATATCTGAAAACAGTTGTTTCATACACTTTGTCCAATTTTCTACTATCTTATGGGAGAACAGGCTGGTCCCATCTACTCCATTATCGTTGAAGCATGTATCCGTATTAGATTATAAAACATATCTGTAACAACTTTGGACATGGTACCATGGATGGAATCCTGGATGACATCTTATTTGAAAAAACTTTTAAAACTAAGGCTAAACTGGTTCAACAGAAGAAAAAAATGATAGTACAACCCCAGTACCTAAGTTAAAAGGAAATTTCAAAGAGGGAGAAATTGTTGAAGTGTTGAAGTACTAGAAGTCAAGAAACACAAACACTAATGTTTCCATTAGATTTGAGAATAAGAAAGTCTTGACAAGCCTGGCTTAAGCAGTTATGAGTGGATGTGGGTGTAGAGACCAGACTGCAGTGTTTTGAAGAGTGAATATAAGCGGAGAAACTTGAGAGTTTGGTTGTAAAAGGGACCACAGGTATCTGTGAAGAAAACTTAATAGGAATGAAGATAAATATTTTAAAAATTCTGCCACTAAACACCTCAGATCTGTCTGCCACTTTGTCTTCAGGTCATTGTTTAAGCCAGGGTCAGGCAGACTGGCCCATAGACTAAATCTGGCCCATTTCCTGTGTTTGCAAATAAACTTTTATTGAAATATGGCCATGTTCTTTTGTTTACATGTATTTGTAGCGGTTTTTGCATTACACTGGCAGAGTTTTTATAAAGTTGCAACAGATCATATGGCCCTCAAAACTTTGTGTTTACTCTCTGGCCCTTTATTGGAAATGTTTGCTGGCTACTGCTCTAAGCCACCCTGATCTTACCCCAGGCCATTTCCTTCATTTGGGCAAATAATATACTAACTTGGTAATCTAAGACAAATTCTTAAAAATCAATAAGCTAATCAAAATAATAAATATACATGTTTAAAAATCAAATGACATTAAAAGCCTTGTAACGGGCCGGGTGTGGTGCCTCACACCTGTCATCCCAGCACTTTGGGAGGCCGAGGTGGGTGGATCACTTGAGGGCAGGAGTTCAAGCCATCCTGGCCAACACAGTAAAACCCCATCTCTACTAAAAATACAAAAATTAGCCGAGTGTGGTGGCTCATTCCTCTAGTCCTAGCTACTCAGGAGGCTGAGCCAGGAGAATTATTTGAACATGGGAGCCGGAGGTTGCAGTGAGCTGAGATCACACCACTGCACTCCAGCCCAGGCAACAGAGCAAGACTCCATCTCAAAAAAAAAAAAAAAAAGGCCTTGTAATGAACAACCAACTCTTGTCTACTCTACCTCCAAATCTGAGGCAATCACTTTTAATCTTTTCAGGTCTTTTTTCTTGTGGTTAATGTTACAGCTCTAAATAATCAACTGGTTTACTGCTTTATCAATGCTAGATTTTGTTGACTTTCTGCTATGAATAAATAAATTCTGATTTAGGTCTTAAAATACACCTCCTTCCTTCTCCCAATATCGTTGTATTACTATGTTTAGTTCAATTAATAAGGTGTTGGTTATGACTCAGTAAATGTTCACTGCAGATCTAAACAGTATACTATGAGTTTCTTTTGTCTTTCATGGAGTTTTTAATAACAAGAAAGTAATAGTGACTTTCCATTCGTTCTTTGTTTTTGCCTACTATAGAACTATCATATAAGATTATTTTTTAAAGTACTGTTTTTTTCTGGGAGAAGTCCTACCCTCCTTCTAGACATTCCCTTCTCCTGTTCTGATATGTGCCAGTGGCTTCTGGGTGTGTTGTTCTCATCCTTAAACTTCCCTGGCCTGATGTTCTTTGTTGGATCTGTTGATTTATAGATCCCAATTCTTCCTTTTCTTTGTAATACATCCTCATTCTGTTCCGCATATCTCTAAGTAACTTTATTAGAAGGAGAATGAAGGAGCTGAATTTTGAGTCTTCCTGTGTCTACAACATATTCTGTCTTCACACATAGTTGCTTGTGTAGCTAGGTTGAGAATTGTACTTTGAAAAGTATTTTCCTGTAGAATTGGAAACTTATACTCTTCTAGCATCTGGAGTTGGGAAGTTTTGTGCCATTCTGATGGATGTTCCTTTGAATTTAACTCTTTTATTTTCTTCTCTGGTAGCTTTTAGGCTTTCATGTACCTCATGATCTGAATTTTTATTCTGTACCCTCATTACTTGCTGTTTCATTATAATGTGGGCACTTGATTGGTTCTGTCTGAGGATCCTAGTCTTTTGAGATGTTAAAGAAGTTCCACAATCTTAATATTACATGGTGTGGTTTCCTTCAGGAGTTTGTTAGGGATTTGGAGATTCCCAAATGTTCTGCTAACTTATACCCTTGAGAGAGGGGAGAATAAACAGAGGAGTGAATGTGAACTTCAGAATTCCTAGCTTCATAGTCTAAATAGAAATCCTCTAAGATCATAAAATGTCCCTAAGAACTCATGCTTTACATTAATTTTTTTGGTATTTTTTCTATTGATTCTAAGCATGGAAATGTAGATGGAGATTTTGTTGATGTATTTTCAAATTATGTATCAATAATAGTGAAGCTTACTTGATTTCTTTAAAATCTGGTCACTATATCTATAAATATAGTGGACATTAAATGTACAGCATAAGGTAATTATGTGGACTTTAAAAAGGCATTAAAATATGTGCCATTTTCTATTATTCTGCTCAGTAGGCTCCTAAAAGCGTGTATGAACATGCCCAACCCAGTATTAGGCCTCCGTAGGTGCTCAATAAATGTTAGTTGATTGCCCCTTTCTGCTTCTAGGTACATAAGCACCATATTAATTTATATAGTATATTTGATTATGTTAGGTTAATGCATAAATCACATGGATTGGTTGTTTCTTTTACAGATCACTAAAGTGGTTCTTAGCAAAGGTTGGAGGTGTCTTGAGTGCACTGTGTGTGAGGCCTGTGGGAAGGCAACTGACCCAGGAAGACTCCTGCTGTGAGATGATTGTGACATAAGTTATCACACCTAGTGCCTAGACCCTCCATTGCAGACAGTTCCCAAAGGAGGCTGGAAGTGCAAATGGTTCTCTAGGGTTTGTTTGCCTTGTTAGTCTTTCAAGTTCAGAGCTTTTTCATACCACTTTAGTTTTTAAAAATTAGCCATACCTATTTAATTGAATAATACACATATTCTATGATAGATACCACTAATCAGAAAAATTTTCACATACACATTAAATCATTAGCCCCATTATGTTCGTATGTAGCTTCCTGAATTACAGTAACTGAATAACTAAGAAAATAAAATTGAGACTTTTCGGGGGGATTTGGATTTCAGGTATGTTTGGTGCAGACACTGTGGAGCAACATCTGCAGGTCTAAGATGTGAATGGCAGAACAATTACACACAGTGCGCTCCTTGTGCAAGCTTATCTTCCTGTCCAGTCTGCTATCGAAACTATAGAGAAGAAGATCTTATTCTGCAATGTAGACAATGTGATAGGTATTGTGCTATTTTTTCATCTTTTTAAAGCTTTTCTCTTTGAAATGTAGCAAAAAAAAAAAAAAATGGAAAATAGCTTTTCCTTAATCACAAGTTTTAGGTACAGAACTTTTTGCCTTGTAGATTTTTAGTCACCTAGAAACTTACAGAATTGATTTCCTGTTTTGAATTCTCAACTCCAGACTAAAGTTTTGTTTTGTTTTGTTTTTAAATTTAGAGACAGAGTCTTGCTCTGTCACCAGGCTGGAGTGCAGGGGCGCTATCTTGGCTCACTGCAAACTCCACCTCCGCCTCCTGGGTTCAAGCGATTCTCCTGCCTCAGCCTCCGGAGTAGCTGGGACTACAGGTGCATGCCACCACGCCCAGCTAGTTTTTGTATTTTTAGTAGAGACGGTTTCACCATGTTGGCCAGGATGGTCTCCATCTTTTGACCTTGTGATCTGCCCACCTCAGCCTCCCAAAGTTTTATGATTATAGGCGTGAGCCACTGTGTCCACCCAAGACTAAAGATTTTTAATTTAGGCGTTTTTGAGGGTTTAGGAATCCCTTGAAATTAGATGGAGAATTATTGCCTTCATCTATGCTGTTTCTTATGAAGGGTTTCTGAATCTTTTAATAGATTATAAAAAATATCTAACACTTTCTGTTCTCCTTAAACCACTTTCTCTTAAAGCTCTAGATACTAGATATCTAGGTAGTAGATAGCACCTTCTGCCCTCCCTACATAATTATGTGGAATTTCAAAATCAAGAATGTTTCCTTGCTTTCATTGGTATATTGTTGTACTCTTCAGAAGTTAAGCAGTGAACATATATTGATAGTATTATTTTATCAGTAGTACAGTATTCTTGGGACTCTGGCTACTAATTATCTGTTCCATTGCAAGACAACTTTTTACTTTATTTCCCAATTACCATTCAACATCGCTTTCCATGAGATATGTCTACTTCAATTTAGATGCATTGCCTGGAGCCCATATACGCTAGCACTGCCATTTGCAGTTTTCTGAATACCTTTGTGTTTGCCCTAACTAGCTTCCTTGCTGTCTTTGAAATATTTAATATATGATTATAAAATAATTAGCTTCCTTATGTAATGTGCTTTGCTTCCTCTCTAATAGTTTTTCTCATTCCTTTTTATTTCCTCCTTAGCTCTATGAAAGTTTTTCTGTTAATAGGGATAGTTAGGAGAAAAGGGCAAGGTAGGAGGAGCATGTGAGGCTTAGGGCTTTTAAGTTTGAAGACTCAGTGTTACAGGTTTAAAAGGTAGCAGTTCTCAGTATATTCCATTTTTTTAAAAAATATACAAATATGGTCTTTTTAGATGGATGCATGCAGTTCGTCAGAACTTAAATACTGAGGAAGAAGTGGAAAATGTAGCAGACATTGGTTTTGATTGTAACATGTGCAGACCCTATATGCCTGCATCTAATGGTAAGAGAATAATTTAAACTGTGAGTCTGCACTCTTGTACCACTCATTTGCACCTTACTGTCCATAACCAATGAATTAGCTTAGCTCTACTCTATTTTATCTTTGTGAAACTTACTTTGCCAAGTATTTTATGAAAAATATTATTGTTGGTTATACATGACTTATCACAACTTGTTATAAAACAATTTACATGAAACAATAAAAAGCACATACTTTAGATGTAAACTATAATTTTGCTTCCAAGGAACATGATCTTGTAGTTATTGACAATATGTCAAAATCCAATGTGTTGATTCTTTCTTAGCCAGGTTTTCCTCCATGACTTGAGTATTTCCTTCATCACTTCTTGTTTTGTTGTTGCTTTAAAAAGTGCTTTTAACTTTAGTGTTCAAACATTTATTTTAACAAAATGAGTATAGAAACAGAAAATTTAATCATATATAAGTATGTAAATACACTTTACCTTTTCTGAAAAGAATTACCTGGATTTTTTTTTTTCATTTCAGTGCCTTCCTCAGACTGCTGTGGATCTTCACTTGTAGCACAAATTGTCACAAAAGTAAAAGAGCTAGGTAAAATTTGAAATGCTTTACTTAATTTAATTAATTTACTTTGCTTAATTTTTACATAATTGGCTTACCACTTGTAAAATCTGCTTCAATCATATGGGTGTTCTATCCAAATTCCATAATGTTGGTAATCATTTCCACAATGATATATAAAATGTCATCCAGCTTTACTGGGGCAGTATTCCTATAAATTTCAGCAAGTTGGCAACAAAAATAACAGCTCTTAGAATAACCATTAATGCCATACTTACTTTGGTTTCATTGATATATTACTGTGCTTAATTATCAGTTAGCAGAAAATACGGCCTAGTTAGCAAGCAGATTTCTTTTAGAATTAATTCAATCTCTTAATTTTTTAAAATAATTAATAAGCCTAGTATGGTGATTAATATGATATTCTTATTAAACAGTCATTCTTTTGAATACTTGTATTTAATAGCACCTGATACAAAAACATTTGGATAGTACAGGAATTGTTCTAAGGAACAACAGTTTTGTACATTTAAAATTAAATCTGCAGGATTTGTACTTATTTATTACTTCTCCCTATTAGTAATTATGTTGATACTCTGATTTTTCCAGATGAGCTTCTGGAGTATTCTCTCTTTTCTTGTGTAAATAGATCCCTGCCTTTTGATCTTTTCCAGGAAAAAGCTCATAGTGGATTAGCTGAGCATTGTATTTCTTTGCAGTGCTTCTAACTCTTTTTATTGGGACATGAAAACAGAAATGCCAGGAAGACTTTTTTGAGACAGAGTCTCGCCCTGCCACCCAGGCTGGAGTGCAGTGGCACCATCTCGGCTCACTGCAACCTCCGCCTCCCGGGTTGAAGCGATTCTCCTGCCTCAGCCTCCCGCATAGCTGGGATTACAGGTGCCCGCCACCACGCCCGGCTAATTTTTTGTATTTTTAGAAGAGACAGGGTTTCACTGTGTTAGCCAGGATGGTCTCGATCTCCTGACCTCGTGATCTGCCTGCCGCCTCGGCCTCCCAGAGTGCTGGGATTACAGGCATGAGCCCCCGCACCCGGCCCAGGAAGACCATTTTTTAAAATCATGTAACATTTCTGCCTATAATCCAAGGAAGTTTGACCTATTTTTCCTAGTTTTTATTGGGTTTCATGAAGTTAATTATTCATGCATTTCATAGATACGTAATTGCTTTCTAGAACTACAGTCACATTCCCTTGACATGGGTATCAGTAATCAGTAATCAGTAATCAGTCAAATTTAAAATGAAAGTTTAGATTTGTATTCTTGGGATTTTGTAATTTTAGACCCACCCAAGACTTATACCCAGGATGGTGTGTGTTTGACTGAATCAGGGATGACTCAGTTACAGAGCCTCACAGTTGCAGTTCCAAGAAGAAAACTGTCAAAACCAAAACTGAAATTGAAGATTATAAATCAGAATAGCGTGGCCATCCTTCAGACCCCTCCAGACATCCAATCAGAACATTCAAGGGATGGTGATATGGATGATAGTCGAGGTAATACTAATTTATTTTCCATGAAATATGTGTGCAAGAATTACAGCATATAAAGTAACTTTTGAAATATGTGTATGATTTACCAAAGGGTAAATCACACTGACTTAGATAACCCCGATGTGACCCTTGCCATCTCCAAATGAGTGATCTTCTTAGACCTTGCCTTTTCAGGTTCTCTTCCTTTCACACGTTTTAGAACAGACCTACCTTACAGAAATCTCAAGGAGCACCATATCTTTGAAGATCACAGGTGGGGAAATACAGAGGGCTTGACTTTAGTTTGCTAGATAACGACACAAACCTTCTCAGATACTGTGAGCTTGGATAATACCATGTTTAAATGAAGGTAGTTGATGCATACATTCTAGAAATGGAAAAGCTGTCATTTAATATTACTTCAGGCATAACTTCATATTCACCAGTGTGCATCATAAAGTATTGGTTTATAAACATTTTCTTAATCAAAGTAAATATAAGGTTTTTCTAGCTGAATTCTTTTTTTTTTTTTGGTTGGGAGACAGGGTCTTGCTCTGTTGCCCAGGTTAGAGTGCAGTGGCATGATCTTGGCTTACTACAACCTCTGCCTACTGGGTTCATGCGACCCTCCTACCTCAGCCTCCTGAGTAGCTGGGACCATGGATGCGGGCCACCACGCCTGGCTAATTTTTGTATTTTTTTGTAGAGATGGGGTTTTGCCATTTTGCCAAGACTGGTCTTGAACTCCTGGGCTCAAGCCATCTGCTCTGCTCAGCCTGCTGAATTCTTGAGATAGCAAAATATTTTAATAGTAACCTAAAATCCAATATGAATTAAAGATGATTAGTGTAGGTTTCCTCATTTTTGGGGTGGTTATTTATTTTCAACTGATTCAGAATTGAAGCGATAATTATTTCTGTTCCATTACATTTTATTTCATAGTTTTTTTTTTTTTTTTTTTTTTTTTTTTTTTTTTTTTTTTTTTTTTTTTTTTTTAAGGGGCAGTGTCTTGTTACATTGCCCAGGCTGGTTTCCAACTCCTGGGCTCAAGTGATCCTCCTGCCTCAGCCTCTCAAATAGCAGGTACTATAGGCATGTGCCACTGCAGCCGGCTTTGAGACAATAGAATTTATTGAATACCTACTGTATGTCAGATGTTGGAAATCATATCAGTGTACAAAACAGGTAGAATTCTCTGCATAGAGTTTATATTTTAATGTTAGGTAACTCAACTCTTAAAAAAATCAGTTAATTATAATGTGTTTGGCAAGTCCCATGGTAAAAATTAAGTTTGATAAAGAGGAATTGCCTGGCCAGGCACAGTGGCTTATGCCTGTAATCTCAGCACTTTGGGAGGCCAAGGTAGGTAGATCACTTGAGGTCAGGAGTTCGAGACCAGACTGGCCAACATGGTGAAACCCGTTCTCTGCTAAAAATACAAAAATTAGCCAGGCTCAGTGGCATGCACCTGTAATCACAGCTACTTGGGAGGCCAAGGCAGGAGAATTGCTTGAACCTGGGAGGCGGAGGTTACAGTGAGCCGAGATTGCACCACTGCACTCCAGCGTGGGTAACAGAGCAAGACTCCGTCTCCAAAAAAAAAAAAAAAAAAAAAAAAGGAATTGGAAGTACAGACAGGTGTTTAGGGTCCATATGAACAGAAAGCAGTATTTGAGCACAGATTTTAAAGAGGTGAGTGAGTGAGCCACTTGATTACCTGAGAGAAGAGCATCCCAGACAGTGAGGAAGCCAGTGTAAAGTCTCTGGGTGAGAGTGTGCTGAGCATGTTTGAAGAGTGTTGTGGAGACCAACAGAGTGAGCAGAGGGGACAGTCAGAAGGTGAGAAGATTAGAGATGTGAGGACAAGAAGGGCGGCTCAGTATATCTCACACAACCATAAGGTGATGTGTCAGTAGTTTGTGCTTAATAGCAATGGAATAGGAGGCCACTGAATGTTCCTGAAAAGAAGAACACCATGATCTTATTTATATTTTAAGAGGAACACTCTCCTATGATATAAGTAGATGATTAGGTGCAAGAGTTATGACAGGTAGATCAGTGAGAAACAATGGTCCAGGTGAGAGGTAATTGTGGCTTTGAAAAGGTATGTCTTTTGTGGCCGGGCTCGGTGGCTCATGCCTGTAATCCCAGCACTTTGGGAGGCCAAGACGGGTGGATCACCTGAGGTCAGGAGATCAAGACCATCCTGGCCAACATGGTGAAACCTTGTCTTTACTAAAAATACAAAAATTAGCTGGGCGTGGTGGCAGGCACCTGTAATCCCAGCTATTTGGGAGGCAGAGGCAGAGGATTGCTTGAACCCAGGAGGCAGAAGTTGCAGTGAGCCAAGATCGAGCCACTGCACTCCAGCCTGGTGACAGAGTGAGACTCCATCTCAATAAATAAATAAATACATGAAAAGATATGTCTTTTGTATGTTCTTGATAATTTTTGTTTTTTAGTGTGTTTTGGGTCTATGTTGCTGGGAGAAACACTTTCTGATGCTTGTATGTAACTGATTTTCAGGTACAGTTGAACAGGTAATTTGATTTGGGGGCTTGGAGTTTGCAAAGAAGTAGTCCATATACTTGGAGGAATTGATCAGATTAGCATTAACAAGAATTTCCATTTCTGAGGATGTTAAAAAATGTCTGAAAAAGGTTTCCATAGTCTCTTAAATTTGGGAAGTGCTGCATTTCACAAAATATGAAAGGTTTCTTGATAATAGTACACATTGTTTCCCAAATTATGTGATTATAATACCTTTTTAAAACAACACAGAAGACCTTGGAAGGTTTTCCTTGTGACTTACCACTTGTAAACACTGAGAAATGGTGATATGTTTCAATTTCATATTTTCTCATTGACTCGTATCAGGGTAAAAGAAAATCAGTTGAAAAATTGCCCTTGCTTTTTTAAAATTTACGTGATAAAATAGCCCATCTGAGTTTACTGAATTTGTCCTTATTTTTATTGAATATGAAAAAAGATTGTTTAGTGTGTTGGATGTGAAATGCTAAGACAATTTTAGAATGTAAGGAATTGAATATACAGTATTTTCATGACTAGTCCCTCATGTTCATTTACATGCCAGGATCTCACATCCTTTGCAGAAGGAAAGGTACATTCCTAGGGATAAAATAAATGCATGTTACTTGGACAACATTTTTGCTTTCTGTTTGCTAAATAAAAATCCTTTTTAAAAATTTAGTATTGCCACACTTTGCCATATTAAAAATGTTTTAGATTACTATATTATCCTGAAACTACATGTACACACACACCCCTAAAATAAGTTTTATGGTATTTCATATGCCTGTACAGGAGAAAAAATAGGGAAAGAATACAATCATCGTAAGTGCTTATTATTACATTATGCTGAGATTTCTAATAACGCTGCCCTTTTCTGGGTATTTTTTATTAACCTAAAATTTGTGATGTTTTAGACTGTTTCACTAACATGTTTTGATAATGTCTCAGTACCCTTGGGAAAGCATTATAAAGTAGTGGGCAACGATGAAACCTACTCTGGATGTTTTTAGGCAAATTTTTTAACTTCTCTGATGCTAGTGTTCTCATTTATAAAATAGGTTAACCAGGATGAGCCCATAGGATAGTTGTGCTGATGAGGTGCAAGGATGCATGCCAGGCACCCAGCACTGGCTCTTCCCAAACATGGAGTGCTCAGTAACCATGAGCTATTAGAATACAAGTGCCCAACCAGTGCTTGAGCAATTGTGTTCTCTGTCCAACAGAACTCAACAGAATCCCACGTTTGTCTTTATATGTGAATTCAGTTCCTTTTGAGTTAGTAAGAAATTATGCCTGTGTTGGGGTAATTGAACTTTCAGGAGGAGGGAATTGTCTGCCACAATTATTCTCTGAACTTAATGTTTCCATGTCTTTTTCTTCATTTTGGAAGTTGTGGAAAAATTATAATGAAAGAGTATATAAACGTTTTCCTCTGTATTATAGCGTATCTGACAGTTTCCTTTATTAAAAAGTATGATATATTAGGGAGAGACTTGATGAATTTAAAATTAAAGTTTGAAAAGTGTTACTGACTATAAGTGATCTTCAGCTGTGCAGTTTTCAACTTGAGGTTGTCAGAATGTAATATTACACATTATATTACAGACATCTACAGAATCCAAATTGTGATGTTCCTGGAGTATTGGAACAATACCTATGACTTTTTGTTTCTATTGATTTTTAACTCTTCTAATAACCACTTCTTTAAGAAAAGTCATACATCATCACTTTGGTGTATCAGAAACAAATTCCTTATGCAATAAAAGCATACTTCATTCTCATTCACCTACTGGGATCTAGAAACCCTGTTAATGCAAGAAAAAAATCCCAAACCTCAATAAAATAACACTCTGTTTGTCTGAAGAGTGGAAACACAACACATTTCCTCTCAACTGGTGGTCCCAGATCGACCATCACAGTGTATGGATGTGTTTGGAGGTGTGGGAATAGGACTGCACTGAGGTTCTAGAAGGCCAGCAGGTGGGGCAGACTGAATGGAGGGAGGGGAGTGGCATTCAGTAACTACTGGAGCGTGGGAAGAGTGAGGTAGACTGTCCATCTGGTGAAGGTGGCTGCTTCCTTGAGGTTTGTTACTTTCTGTAATGTTAATTCCCTCAACTTTTAAAATTTGATTTTTAGACAAGTTATACATTCAAATGATTTAAAATTGGAAAATAATAAAAAGGTAAACAGTGAAGTCTCTCCCTTTCCCATGCCTTCATGCCCCCAGTTTACATCTCCAGAAACCTCAGAGGTTTCTCGTGTAACCTTCCAGATGTGTTTTATGCATGTACAAGGAAATGTGTGTGTATATATATATATATTTGTGTGTGTGTGTGTGTATATATATTTTATTCCTTTTGTCTTACTACTTTTTACTGTCCTTCATTTTTTTATGGCTGCAAATATTCCTTTGTATGGAAATATAAGCAATTTAATTTACATGTTCTTTCCCCTGTTGATAGACCTTTGGGTGTCTTTCAATCTTTTTTTTTTGTTTGTTTGAGACAGAGTCTTGCTCTGTCACCCAGGCTGGAGTGCAGTGGCACGATCTTCGCTCACTGCAAGCTCCGCCTCCTGGGTTCACGCCATTCTCCTGCCTCAGCCTCCTGAGTAGCTGGGACTACAGGCGCCTGCCACCATGCCCGCCTAATTTTTTTGTATTTTTAGTAGAGACGGGGTTTCACCATGTTAGTCAGGATGGTCTCGATCTCCTGACCTCGTGATCTGCCTGCTTCGGCCTCCCAAAGTGCTGGGATTACAGGCGTGAGCCACCGTGCCCGGCTTTCTTTCAATCTTTTACTGTGAATAGTACAATGAATCACCTGGTATATTTATAATGTTGTATGTAAGTGGGCCTGCAAAGGTGAATTCCTTGCTAAATCCAAAGACATAATGCATTTGAAACTGTTTTTGGAAGGTAGGATACAGTTTTTTGTTTTTTTTTCATTTTTTTATTATACATATCTGAGGCATACAACATGCTTTGTATACATAGTGAAATGATTACTATGGTCAAACAAATGTCTGTATCCTTCACCTTCCATAGTTTCTGTGTGTGTACACCTAAAATCTCTTTCAGCAAATTTTCTGTACACAATATTATTAACTATGGTTCTCATGCTGTGTATTAATTTGATCTCTAGAATTATTCATCTTACCTAACTGCAGATTTGTACCCTCCAACCTACTTCTGCCCATCCCACCCATCCCCTACCTCCAGACCCTTGATAACCACCATTCTACTCTCTATACGTTCAGCTTCTCACACCGCTGCCTCCCATTCTGCTTCTTCAGTGAGATCATACAGTATTTTTCTGTGTCTGGCTTACTTTATTTAGTACACTTTCCTCCCGGTTCATCCATGTTGTCACAAATGGCAGTATCTCCTTTCTTAAAGCTAACTATTCTATTGTATAAAGTCCTCGTTGTCATCAGTAAGTTCTTAGAAACTGTGGTTAAGAGGGGAAAAAAGTATGACAAAACTGATTTTTTTTTCATTTTGCATTATGCCAAAATTAGATTGAAGGAAACAGTGTTACTTGAGGACCTGCTGTATGTTCATTTAGCTTAACGTCTCAGTTCCCAAGAACCTATTGATGACATTAAGGGAGGACTTAATATATGTATATACAAACGTCACAATTTCTTTATCCATTCATCTGTCCTTGAATGGGTAAGTAAATTGTCCATCAGGACACTTAGTTTGTTTCCATATCTTGGCTATTGGAAGTAATGCCACCATAAACGTGGGAGTGCAGATGTCTCTCTCAGATGCTGATTTTATTACCTTTGAATATATGCCCAACAGAGGCATTGTTGGATCTTATGGTAGTTGTATTTTTTTTTAAGGAAACTCTATACTGTTTTCAATAATGGCTATACTAATTTACATTCCTATCAACCATGTACAAAGGTTTCGTTTTCTACACATCCTCACCAACACTTATGTCTTTGACTTTTTGATAATAGTCATTCTAAGAGACATGAGATGATATCTATTGTGGTTTTAATTTTCATTTTCCTCATGATTATGATGTTGAGCATCTTTTCATATACCATTTGACCATTAGTGTGACTTTGGAAAAATGGCTATTCAGGTCCTTGCCTATTTTAAAATCCAGTTATTTAGGTTTTTTTTTTTTTTGCTACTGAGTTGTGTGAGTTCCTTATATGTTTTGGATTTTAACCCCGTATCAGATGTGTGGTTTGCCAATATTTTCCCCTAATCCCTGTGCTACCTTTTTACCCCTGTTTTGTTTTATTTTTTTACTGCTATGCAGAAGCTTATTTGCTTGATGTAGTCCCACTTGCTTATTTTTGCTTTTGCTACCTGAGCTTTTGATGGGATATCCAAAAAATCATTGTCAAGGAGGATATTAAGAAATTTTTCTCCTAAATTTCCTTCAAGGAGGTTTATGGTTTCAGGTGTTAGGTATTTAATCTATTTTGAGTTGCTTTTTATGTATGATGTGTAAGATAGGCATCAGGTCCAGTTTCATTCTTTTGCATATAGATATCTAGTTTTCTTACCACTACTTATTGAAGACACCATCTTTTCCCCATTGTATCTTGTTGGACTTGTCAAAAATTAGCTCATAATATATGCTTGGGTTTATTTTTGGGCTCTGTATTCAGTTCCATTGATCCATGTGTCTGTTTTTATGCCAGTACCATACTGTTTTGATAACTATCACTTTGTAATATAAGTTGAAATCAGGTAGTGTGATACCTCCTACTTTGTTTTTCTTTCTCAAGATTCTTTTGGCTATTCAGCGTCTTTTATGATTTAATACAAATTTTAGAATTGTGTTTTCTATTTTTGTGAAAAATGCCTTTGGAAATTTGATAGGGATTGCATTGAATCTGTAGATCACTTTGGATAGTATGGACATTTTAACAATATTCTTCCAATCCACAAACTTGGGGATATCGTTATATTTATTTGTGTCTTTAGTTTTTTTCTGTTTTTTGAGACAGAGTCACACTCTGTTGCCCAGGCAGAAGTGCAGTGGTGTGATCTCAGCTCACTGCAACCTCCACCTCCTCCTGGGTTCAAGCAATTCTGCTGCCTCAGCCCCCCAAGTAGCTGGGATTACAGGTGCCTGCCACCACGCCCGCCTGGCCAATTTTTGTATTTTTAGTAGAGACAGGGTTTCGCCATGTTGGCCAGGCTGGTCTTGAACTCCTGACTTCAGGTGATCTACCCGCCTTGGCCTCCCAAAGTGCTGGGATTACAGGCGTGAGCCACCATGCCTGTCTGTGTGTCTTCAGTTTACTTTGTCTGTATTTTATAGTGTTTAGTGTATAAAGCTTTCACTTCCTTCATTAAATTTGTTCCTCAGTGTTTTATTTTTTTGATGTTATTTTAAGTGGAAATGTTTTCTTGATTTTTTTTCAGATCATTATTTGTATAAAGAAATACATCTGATTTTTGTATATTGATTTTGTATCCTGCTACTTGACCGAATTCATTTATTCTAGTAACTGTGGAATTTTTAGGGGTTTCTACATACAAGATCGTGTCATCTGCACACAGGGATAATTTTACCCCCTTTTTTCTGCTGATGCCTTTTATTTCCTTTTCTTATGTGATTGCTCTGGCTAGGACTATGTTGAATATAAGTGTTAAGAGTAGGCATCCTTGCCTTGTAGCAGATATTGAAGAAAAGCTTTCAGTCTTTCCCTGTTGTAGGTTTGTTTTTGAATAGGCAATACCTGTGCATGATACAAGAAATACAAAGGTCTTAAAAAGAGTGAACAATGTTAAGTTAGCCTACCTTTTGGCCATCCCTTCCTTGGAAAGAACCAGTGTTTTCTTATAACTTTCCAGAGATTAGTCATCTAGATACAAGTATGTATATATGGGAGAATTTCTCATATTTGGGTGATAACGGTCTTTTTCTCTTTCTTTTCTTTTCTTTCTGTCTTTCTTTCTGTCCTCGTCTCGTCTCTTCTCTTCTCTTTTCTTCGTTTCTTTTGACGGAGTCTTGCTTTGTCGCCCAGGCTGGAGTGTAGTGGCGCAATCTCGGCTCACTGCAGGCTCTGCCTCCCAAGTTCATGCCATTCTCTTGCCTCAGCCTCTGGAGTAGCTGGGACTACAGGCACCCGCCACCACGCCCGGCTAATTTTTTGTATTTTTAGTAGAGACGGGTTTTCACCGTGTTAGCCAGGATGGTCTCTATCTCCTGACCTCGTGATCCACCCACCTCAGCCTCCCAAAGTGCTGGGATTATAGGCATGAGCCTCCGTGCCTGGCCGATAACGGTCTTTTTCTTTATTTCAGCCTGTGGGAATCAGAAGGCCCTTGTGAAGATGTTGGTTAGAAGAGACTTTAGCTACAGTGATACCACTTGTGTTAGGGAACTGTATGTGCTACTTTATGCCATTTGTCTCAACATGTATGCTTACTGGTGTCACTATGAACCTCATCAATAAAAGTGTTCTCTTGGTTTTTACTGTCCTTGTGTGCATTGTTTCAGGTGAAAGGTGGTCTTTGTACTAGATCCAGTGCTATCCTTGGCCACAAACCATTACATATGATTAATTTGGGGATTTCCTCTTTATTATCCTGGAGGTCATCTTCTGTTTTCTCTTGTGTTACATGTGTTTTCTGCAATTTCATGAATTTCCCTTTATTTCTTCCCTCAATTTGGGTGGAACGTATCTTCCGTAGCTCCCTGACAGAGAATGTGTGGAAGGTAAGTTTTGAGCATTATATACTTCTGAAAATGTCTTTATTTTACCTTCCTACCTGACTCATCTTTTCCAGGTTGGAAATACATTTTCATTTATCATTTTTAGTCAATTGATCCACCGTCTTTTAGTTTCTAGTATATGAAGAACTCGGTTTTTTCTATGTGACCTGTGTTTTCTTGGAAGCTCTTAAGATTTTAGGAAATTCTTTGTCCTCAGTGTTCTAAAATTTCATGAGGATAACGTCTGTTTTTGTCTATTTTTGACATTTAAAATCTGTTTTGTTAGGCACTGAGTGGTCTCTTTCAGTCTGCTGTCTTATATCCTTCAGTGGTAGGAAATGTTCTTGAACTATATTATTGATAACAATTCCCTCTCTTTTTCCAGAATTCTGCTTTTCAGATGTGAAACATACTCAGTTTTTCTCTGCTTCTTTCCAATTCATGTCCTTATTTTATCTTCCTCTACTGAGTTTTGTTTTTATTTCAGTTATTTCAAGAGCTTTCTTTCCTCCCTTTGAATGTTTCTTTTGTAGCATCCTATTCTTGCCTCAAGGGTATCTTATATTATCCCTCAGAGGATTTTAATCTTTTTGAAGATTTTCTTTACTTCCTACTTAGTCTGTTAATTCCAAATTGTCTTTTATGTTCTCAGGTCTCTGTCTTTTATGTTACAGATCAAGGGTGTTGCAGATCTTCTGGCTTCCATGGCCCACATTGGAAGAAGCATTGTCTTGGGCCACACGTAAAATACACTAATGATAGCTGATGAGCTTTTTTTTAAAAAAAAAAAACCTCATAAAAAGTCTCATAATGTTTTATGAAAGTTTATGAATTTGTGTTGGGCTGCATTTAAAGCATCTTGGCTGCAGGTTGGACAAGCTTGTTATAGACCATTGTCAGATAATCTTTATGGTACATGCATGATTAAAAGTGAAGAACTAAAGATGGAGACTGGATAGATAGTATTTTTATTTTTAAAAAAGGAATTAAGTAGTTGATTAGAAAGCTTTGAGTATGTGGTGGTGCTTGTCGATTTGTAAGTTTAGTGGGGTGATTTGTGCTGACCATTTGGTGAACCCTCTGGTTTCAGTATCTTTAGATGTTCTTCTTGAACTGATCAGGTTCCCCACAACAGTCTTTTCAAACCTCATACTTGGAGGCTAGAGATCTGGCTGCTAGCTTTCTGAGAATTCAGTGGGGAAATGTGGGGTCCGGCAGCGGGAGCAGAATGGGGTTGTCCACACTTAGTATGCCCATATTTTCTTGGTCCTATTTTCGATCTTCATCCCATTGTTCCATTTAAGGTCACCCAGGAATCCTGCATCCCACAAATGAGAGTAGCAGCTTCTCAGTGTGTAAACCTAGGAAGCAGGTGTAGGGAGTATAACTTCTGCAGATAATTAAATCTCTTGTTGCTTCAGTTTTCTCCCACTTATTTCCAAAGGTGGCCAGTTTTCCTAGTTTCTCAGCCTTCTGAGGATTGTTATAAACTGGATTCTTTTTTTCAGTTCTTTCTGCTCTCAACTGAGAATTTGCCTTTGTTAAGTTGTTATTCTCCTTTCCTATTGTCTTTTTTTTTTTTAAGGAGATTGGGTCTTTCTCTGTTGTCCAGGCTGGAATGCAGTAGTGTGATCATAACTCACTGTAGCCTCAACCTTCTGGGCTCAAGCAATTCTCTTCTCCCACCTCAGCCTCCCAAATAGCTGGGATTACAGGCATGCCACCATGCCACAGCTTGATTTTATCTTTTAAAAATAGATTATTTCAGTGTGTTTTTAGTAGGGTTTCAGGAGAATGTAATTTTAATGTATGAATTTAGTCTGCCACCTTAACCCAAAATTCCCTGTCATTAACTTTTAGGTGGGTTTATTTGAAGGTAAACAATTGGTATTGTCATCTTTGGTGTTTGTTTTTTTCAGTAATTTTCTTTTTTCTTTTCTTTTCTTTTCTTTTCTTTCTTTCTTTCTTTCTTTTTTTTTTTTTTTTGAGACAGAGTCTCGCTGTCATCCAGGCTGGAGTGCAATGGTGCCAACTCGGCTCACTGTAAGCTCTGCCTCCCGGGTTCACACCATGCTCCTGCCTCAGCCTCCCACGTGGCTGGGACTACAGGCACCAGCCACCTCACCTGGCTAATTTTTTGTATTTTTGGTAGAGACGGGGTTTCACCGCGTTAGCCAGGATGGTCTCGATCTGACCTCGTGATCCGCCCACCTTGGCCTCCCAAAGTGCTGGGATTACAGGCATGAGCCACCGCGCCCGGCTTTTTTTTTTTTTTTTTTTTTTTTTGAGAGATGAAATTTCACTCTTGTTGCTCAGGCTGGAGTGCAATGGCACGATCTCGGTTCACTGAAACCTCCGCCTCCCGGGTTCAAGCAATTCTCCTGCCTCAGCCTCCTGAATAGCTGGGATTTTAGGCGTGTACCACCACGCCCAGATAATTTTGTATTTTTAGTAGAGACTCACTATGTTGGTCAAGCTGGTACGGAACTTCTGACCTCAAGTGATCCACCTGCTTTGACCTCCCAAAGTGCTGGGATTATGGGCATGAGCCACCGTGCCTGGTCTATAAACTTTTCTTTTCATGGTTTAGTCATAAGTCCATAGCCATTATCAGATTGTTATGGAATTAGCCTCAAATATAGACCAAATATAATAAAAAAGAAAAGACAAATACCCTGTTCATGCCATTACAGAAATACGTTATCTCTAATACTGAGAATATTGAAGGAGTTAACAACTTGATTTTAAAATGTATTTGATAAACATGTCTTTTTCCTGTAATACAATGTAAAGCATATATAACTTGGAAAAGTTTGATTACCACAGTGTTAAAATAGCATTCTCTAAAATAGCATTCTCTAAGCATTCCATTTACCTCATTCAGTGAAGTATTTATTGAACATGTATTAGGTATCCTACTAACAATACATCTGTTACTAAGAAAATCTGTGTACCTGTTCTCATGGAGAATATAATCTAGCAGGGACACAGATTTTAAAGAACCAATAAAAATGAAGCATGACGTTCATACATACGAGCATAAAACTGTTTGACATAATTTTATCTAAATATCAGGAATTCTTTAATACAGTGAAGTTTAGAATAAATCCTGAAAGATAAGTTAGGTAGAAGGCAGAAATTGGGGAAGATAGTGGAAGAAAGAGCTTGATACATTCAAAGAACTGAGTGTAGTTCACTGGTGGGAGTGAGATGAAGCTGGAAAGTTTACAAGAGACTGTTGTAATGGGCCTTGCAATTTGAAGTTTATTTTGAGGGCATTGGGAAGACATGAAAGGATTTTAAGCAGAAAATTGATACATATTTATAGAAAGATCATTTATGCAGTAATTTAAGGAATTGATTGGAGAGAGGTAAGCTTTGAGGTGGGGAACTAGATAGGAGCATATTGTATTAATAGTGAGTCATCTGAGGTTGGACTAAGATGGTAGTAGAGAGTGATAAAATGCATTTCAGAGGTATTGAGGAGTCTTGGTTGTTGGAGGAAAGAGATTAGGAATGATTAAGGTGGTCTTCCAGGCCTCTGTCTTCTCCAGGTTACATTTCCATGCCTTTTAATGATGATAGGTAACATGGGAAAAAGGAGAAAGTTTATTTTAAATTAATAGTTCATTTTGGATATACAGTTTTCAGTAACTAGGTAATATTCAATTATAGCTGTGGTTGAAGCTCAGAAGAGAGTTCTAGTCTAGAGACCTGGACCTGAAGACATAATTAAAAGCAAGTGAATTTGTCAAGTGCAAATGGATTGCACTTAACAGAACTCTGAGTTCTGTGTTCCCCTTCTCTGATTATGTTTTATTTCATGGGAACACTGCACTAAGCAGCACAATTTCTACAGCCATTTGGGGCTGCTTCTATCTCCTTTCATACTTTCCCTACCAACAGGGATGTACAATTAAAATGGCTCAGCAACAACCCTACTTTTTATTCCCCATTATGTAGGGATTATATATTTGATAGGTTTTTCCAGTTTTGTGTATATATTTACTTTTTTCCAGAAGGAGAACTTATGAATTGTGATGGAAAATCAGAATCTAGTCCTGAGCGGGAAGCTGTGGATGATGAAACTAAGGGAGTGGAAGGAACAGATGGTGTCAAAAAGAGAAAAAGGAAACCATACAGACCAGGTATAGTGCCTGAGGTAGACATTTCAATATCATCAACACTTGGTTAATTAAAGAAAAATACAATACTGAAGACTTCAATTAAAATTAAATATTCAGGATTAAGAACTGTCTAAACAAAAATATGTGCACATAAATTAAAGAACTAAACTATTTGAATACGACTTTTTAGCTCCAGAGTTCTTTATTTTGAATATGTGAATACTTCACAATGAACCATTATTGAATGCCTTATCCCAAATGTTAACCATTTTATTAAATGCTTTACTAGATTGGCTTTTGTTCATACTTGGAGTTTGAAGGCCATTTATATAGTTTCTCTGGATGTGTACTTCTGTAACGCTTTTAATTTTCAGTATTCACTTTCTAATATCTTTTTTTGAAAAAACTTATTTCAGTGTTTATGCAGGAGTGCCAGTAAGTATACAGTGTGAAGGGGAACAAGACAGAGTTATTACGGCTCCTAGAATTTATAGTCCAGTTAAAAACCATGACTGATTAAACACTCATTTCTTATGTGCCTCAGGAGTGGAGAGAAAAGCGGTCTTGCTTGTCAGTTTTATTTGCCTTATTGGAAAAAATTATTAAAATTGTCACAATACAGAAGTTGTAGGCTTTTATGTATTTATTTAAGAAAAATTTTTTCCCGCTTTTCACACGTGTTGAGTAGGCTTTCCTTAGCCAGTTTATTAATGTCTGTTTACCAATGAGGTTTTAAATTGGATTCGTACAATCTTTATGCTTCTTATTGCTTATATTTTATTGGTAAGAGTGATCTAAATCCCTTTTGATATGTAAGGAAGAACTTTCTTACTTCGTTCGTATTCCATGAGACCTTAAAAGATAACCTGTCTTTTAAATAGGTCATATCTATAATAAGGACCTAAGATGAGTTGCTTCTAAATCGTTTTATGAAAATGATTTCATTTCTTCCTGATCATGAGGCTTATAAGTGTACTTTTTTAGACATTGCAGATTTCTTCCAGGAACTTGTATTTACTGTTTTCTTTTCCTCTGCCTCACATGGAAGTCAACCCTCTAATTGAGGGACCCATTAGGTCACAGAGTATATTGCTAGACAGCGATATCATTTCACAAAAGCTTATAGTGTTGACTGTGTACCAGACCTCTATTCTAAGCACTTCACTTATGTTATTTGTCCTTTTAACATATGTATGAGAAGCTGCTTTGCCTTACCCCCATTTTTAACCAGTGAAAGAATTGAGGCATTGAGAAGTATTTAGTGAGTAAGCAGAATTACATAGTCTGACTCCAGATTCCATGCTCTTAACCACAGGGCTCTATGTGTCCCATGTATAAATGCCCTCATACGTTGGAGTACCAGACACCGTCCCCCTGAAATCATATCAGTCAAAGAATATTTGTGTCATCTAGGTAGTTTGTGTCTTCTGTCCTCCAGCTAATGTACCAGTTAGCCGGTTAATATACAGACACAGTCATCCATCACTTAAGTTCAGAGAAATACATTATTAGGCATTTTCATCCTTGTGTGAACATCATAGAGTGCACTTCCACAAACCTAGATGGTATAGCTTACTACACACTTAGGCTGTATGGTACGCTAAATTCATTTTAAAAAATAAAGTAATTGTGCTACGGTGTTATAACTATGGTGATGTCTGTATGTGGTGGGAATTTTTCAGCTCCATTATAATCTTATGGGACCACTGCCTTAACATGCAGCCCTTTGTTTACCAACATCATTATGCAGTGCATGACTGTTATGTGATGTATGAGACACTAATATTTGTCAAATAGATAAGCCAGCATAATTTAGTGTTTGATATTTACACTGATACTGTTTAGAAGAGGAAGTGCACACAGGTCTTTTTGTATTATGTTTGATAAGTGATAACAGTGGCTTTGCCTTTTTTTTTTTTTTTGGTTGTTTTTAACTTCTATTTTACCTAAAACTCAGGTTATTTATTTAGACTAGCACGGATTTAATTTTGGAAAATGACTTACTATTCAAGATAAAGCATTTTTATCCTGTGTACTGTGGAAACGTAGGGAGAAATTATTTATCAGTTTACCCAACTTCTTTTTTGGATAGGTATTGGTGGATTTATGGTGCGGCAAAGAAGTCGAACTGGGCAAGGGAAAACCAAAAGATCTGTGATCAGAAAAGATTCCTCAGGCTCTGTTTCTGAGCAGTTACCTTGCAGAGATGATGGTATAGTACTGACTTAAAAAAATTTTTTTTTCTTTTATGTAACCCCTTGATCCTGATATTTCTATTGGAAAGAACTATCCTAAATAATGTTACAGTCAATAAGAACCTTATTGCCTCTTATTCTTACTCAATAAGAGTCTTATTGCCTTTTATTGATGAAAGGATTTGAGTGCATATAGAGTTCATATCTGTAATACAGCAATCAGGTTTTATAAGGAAATGGTTTAAATCCAATAGACTTTATTCTTTTGAGATTTTTTGACAAGCTCTTTTTTCCTGTATCAAGTTATTAAATATATTTTCTATATTTAAATATAAATGGTTTAGGGACTTAATAACTTAGTTACATAAGGTACTTTCTGGTCATCTCCAAAGCCTTTCTTTGACTGCCTTAGATACTTATCACATAATTTGAAATTCTCAAGTGACAGTGCACCTCAATTTTTATCTATGTATGTATGTATGTATGTATGTATGTATGTATCTATCTATCTATCTGTCTATCTTAGGGTCTCACTATGTCACCCAGGTTGGCATGCAGTGGCACAATCATGGGTCACTACAGCCTTGCACTCCTGAGCTCAGGCAATTCTCCTGTCCTCAGCCTCTGATGTAGCTGGAGACCACAGGCACACAACCACCATGCCTAGCTAATTTTTAGGCTTTTTGCAAAGACAGGGTCTCACTTTGTTGTCCAGGCTGGCCTAGAACTCCTGTGCTCAAGCGATCCTCCTGCCTCAGCCTCCCAAAGTGCTGGGATTACAAACGGGAGCCACTGCGCCCGGCCGTTAGGGAGTTCTGTTATCCCCATCTGTAAAATGGGGAAAATGGAGTCAAAGAGAGTTCAAAGGAAGCCCCAAGGTGGCACAGCTGGGGAATCGAGTTTTGATTTGAACCCAGAGAGCCATTTTCAAGAGCTCAGCCCTGACCTGCTGCGGGGGTCACCACTCCTAGGTGCCACTTTGTATTCTGGGAGACTTGGATTCCAACTCTGCCGGGGGATCTCAAAATGGAGGATGGCGTGCTTGCCCCAGAGTCAATGCCCAATCAGTGATTGTTATTATTCTGTTTTCCTAAGGCCAAGGTCAACCACTTAAGACAGAAAAGAATGGTATGAGTCAGCATGGCTTTTGGCATTGGATCTGGGCTAGAATCCCACTTTCTTCTAGTTGTAGATCTTCAAGTAAGAGAATTAAGTCAGAAAGTTAACATCAGGCCCCAGTTTCCTCATCTGCAAATGGATTTAAGCATGAAGGTTATCAGGAGAACTAAGTAACACCATAATATAAATCAGCTTTGGAGCTGAGAGTGGTACATAGTGGGGGTGCAGTAAATCATTTTGTTTTTCCCCTTTTATTATTATTATTTTGAGGCAGAGTCTCTGTTGCCCAGGCTGGAGTGCAGTGGCTCCATCTCTGCTTACTGCAACTTCTGCCTCCGGGGTTCAAGCGATTCTCCTGCCTCAGTCTCCCAAGTAGCTGGGATTACAGACACGTACCACCATGCCCGGCTAATTTTTGTACTTTTAGTAGAGACAGGGTTTCACCATGTTGGCCAGGCTAGTCTGGAATTCCTGACCTCATGTGATCCTCCTGCCTCTGCCTCCCAAAGTGCTGGCTTCCCACCGAGCCTGGCCTGTTTTTCCCCTTCTTATCCCTCCTCGTCTCCTCCCTGTTCTTCTTATTTTATTTATTTTATTTTTTGAGACTGTCGGCCAGGCTGGAATGCAGTGGCATGAACACTGCTCACTGCAGCCTCGACCCCTTGGGCTCAAATTATCTTCCCATCTCAGCCTCCTGAGTAGCTGGGATTAAAGGCGCGTGCCACCAAGCCCGCCAAATTTTTATTTTATTTTATTTCATTTCATTTCATTTCATTTCATTTCATTTCATTTCAGTTTATTTAAGAAAGTTTCACTCTTTTTGCCCAGGCTGGAGTGCAATGGCATGATCTTGGCTCACTGTAACCTCCGCCTCCTGGGTTCAAGTGATCTCCTGCCTCAGACTCTTGAGTAGCTGGGATTACAGGTGCCTGCCACCACTCCTGGCTAATTTTGTAATAATTTTTGTATTTTGTAGAGACAGGGTTTCGCCATGTTGTCCAGGCTGGTCTCGAACTCTTGGACTCAAGCAATCTGCCGGCCTTGGCCTCCCAAGGTGCTTGGATTACAAGCATGAGCCAGCCACGGCACTCAGCCCTCTTCTTACTATTATTATTATTACTGTTATGGTTGTAGAAGTAACCTGAAATAGAGATACATTTAAATATCTGAGTGATTTCAGCAAAGGAGAGAGACCCTGTGTTACTATTTTAGGAGTGCTCTTGATTGTGTGAACCCGTTGAATACACCACTTACTAACCGAGCCCGGCCATTTTGCTCAGATTATTCGGAGCTCTCAGGACCATTCAGAATGAAATTCAAAATCTTTACCATGGCCAGAAAGATCCGTGCAATCAAGATGCACCATCCCTATCCTAATTTCCTGGCTTGTCTCCATGGCAGCCACAATGCCATGCTGGCCTCCTTGCTGTTCTTTGAAACACTGGGTGCACTTTGCTTCAAGGACTTCGCTTGCCTGTCCCTGAACCTGGAATGCTCTTCCCCTAGAACTCCTTGTGGCTGCCACTGTCACCCCCTTCAGGTCTTTATTTAGATGTGTCTATGATGAAGCCTTTCAGGGCCAATCTATTTAACATTTCCCTCACCATCCCTCCACTCTGTAGCCCCTTTGCCCCTTGTATTTCTCTCCATAGTACTTATTATAATATCTAACACACTATAATATCAAATGTTAACTCCATGAGGATAGGCATTTTGATCTATTTGGTTCCCTGCGGCATCTCCAGCACATAGAACAATGCCTGGTGTACATAGTGGGTGCTTATTAGGTACATGTCACATGAAAGAGGAAAAAAACGAGTGTATTAAAGAATCCAGGAGCTGGGTGAGGTGTGTCATGCCAGTAATCCTAGCACTTTGGGAGGCTGAGGCGGGTGCATCACCTGAGTTTGAGCCCAGCCTGGCCAACATAGTGAAACCCCATCTCTACTAAAAATACAAAAATTCAGCTGGGTGTGGTGGCAGGTGCCTGTAATCCTAGCTACTAGGGAGGCTGAGGCAGGAGAATCGCTTGAACCGGGGAGGCAGACGTCGCAGTGAGCCAAGATTGCGCCATTGCACTCCAGCCTGGGCAACAAGAGTGAAACACTGTCTCAAAAAAAAAAAAAAAAAAAAAAAAAAGAATCCAGGGAGGCCAGAAGCAGTGGCTCACACCTGTAATCAATCTCAGCACTTTGGGAGGCGGGCAGATCACTTGAGGTCAGGAGTTGGAGACCAAAATGGTGAAACCCCATCTCTACTAAAAATTCAAATATCAGCCAGGTGTGCTGGTGCACGCCTGTAATCCCAGCTACTCAGGAGGCTCAGGCAGGAGAATCACTTGAACCCCAGAGGTTGCAGTGAGCTGAGATCACGCCACTGCACTCCAGCCTGGGTGACAGAGTGAGACATTGTCTCAAACAAACAAACAAACAAAAACCCAAGGAGCACGGAACAGCTACATATTGGAACAGCTAAATATTGGAGCACCTACTGTGTGTTGACCGTTCCACAGCATGGAGGAAACTGGTCTTCCCTTGGAAGAGCCTCCCCACTATTCAGGTGGTAAGAGAAATAACATACCCAGGGCTAGGCATAATGCAGACAGTGTTATAAAGGAGGCATTGAACAAAGGAGAGAGTAACTGAAGGAGGTGGCATTTTGAGTGACCTTGGGGCCGATTAGGGTGGTTACAGGTTGATGTTTATATATATGGCATATACGTTGGGGGATTGGGTGGTGGGGAGGGGTGCAGGCATTCAGAATAGAGCAAAGAGAGGAGTAAGTATAGAATGGTGTATCAAATGTTTATCCAAAAGCAGGATATGGAACTAGTAAACATTTTATTCACAGTGTGTATTTTTTTTTGAGAGGGAGTCTCGCTCTGTTGCCCAGTGGCATGATCTCAGCTCACTGCAACCTCTGCCTGCTGGGTTCAAGTGATTCTCCTGCCTCAGCCTCCCAAGTAGCTGGGATTACAGGCGCACGCCACTACGCACGGCTAATTTTTGTATTTTTAGTAGAGACGGGATTTCGCCATGTTGGCCAGGCTGGTCTCAAACGCCTGACCTCAGGTGATCAGACCACCTCTGCCTCCCAAAGTACTGAGATTACAGGCATGAGCCACTGCACCTGGCCTGTTGTCTATATTCTATTTTTTTTTTTTTCTGAGATGGAATCTTGCTCTGTCACCCAGGCTAGAATGCAGTGGCACGATCTTGGCTTACTGCAACCTCTGCCTCCAGGGTTCAAGTGATTCTCCTGCCTCAGTCTCCTCAGTAGCTGGGATTACAGGCGCCTGCCACAGCGCCCAGCTGATTTTTTTGTATTTTTAGAGGAGACGGGGTTTCACCATGTTGGCCAGGCTGGTCTTGAACTCCTGACCTCGTGATCCACCTGCCTCGGCTTCCCAAAGTGCTGGGATTACAGGTGTGAGCCACCGCGCCCAACCTGTTGTCTATATTCTAAAATTTGGATAATTTGGATATGGTATAGTTTATGTGGCAGTTTTCTTTTGGAGAACATGTAGGTTGTTTCTAGCTTTTCGCTATTGGAAACAGTGCTACATCCTTGTGTATGCTTTCTGCATGAGTGGTATTTCTCTAGGATACATACTGTAATTATATGCTTGTCTTTTTTTGTGTGTTTTAATTTATTTAATGTCTGTGATTCCTGTTAAAATACAAGCTCCATGAGGGGAGGAATCCAATTTGTTTTGCGCCGCACTCTTTAATTACTATCTAGCCAAGTGCTTGGGAGAAAGGAGAGGTCAATAAATATATACTGAGTGAATCAGGCTGAAAGATTGGCTGGGACCATGGTGTGGTTTTGTATCCTAAGAGAGGGAGCCTGACTTATTTTGGAAAAGTAAAATATTTTTTTGGAGAATTTCACACAAAGCAGTAGCAGGATGGTTATTGGTGGAATTTAGGAAAACGTATTCTGGACTAGAAAGAAGGCAGGTACAGGAGGTGCGATTATGAGATTATTACACAGGCCAGAAGGAAACAAAGAAACATGGGTGGTGAGAATAGAAAGGAAAGGGTACATACATTTCAGAGAGATTAGAAGGATAGGATTTGTGAGATTTACTAAGTAGCTATAAGGGGTGAAGTAAAGAAAGCATAGAAGGAAAGTTGATTTCTAGCGTAGAACATTTTAATTTTACAAACATTCTCTCTCCCAGCTCCATGGAAAAAGTACTCACTAATTGCTGTTGGTATATTAATTTGTATTACATTTTCTTCCCCACTTTCTCTTTTTTTTTTGAGACAAGGTCTGTGGCCCAGGCTGGAGTGCGGTGATGCCATCTGGGCTCACTGCAGCCTTGACCTCCTCGGGATCAAGAGATCCTTCCACCTCAGCCTCCTGAGTAGCTGGGACCATGGGTGCCAGCCACCATGCCCAGCTAATTTTTTTTTCTTTTTTGAGACGGAGTCTCACTCTCCCCCAAGCTGGAGTGCAGTGGCGCAATCTCGGCTCACTGCAGCCTCCGCTCCCTGATTCATGCCATTCTCCTGCCTCAACCTCCCAAGTAGCTAGGACTACAGGCACCTGCCACCACGCCCGGCTAATTTTTTTTTGTATTTTTAGTAGAGACAAGGTTTCACTGTGTTAGCCAGGATGGTCTGGAACTCCTGACCTCGTGATCCGCCCGCCTCGGCCTCCAAAGTGCTGGGATTACAGGCGTGAGCCACCGTGCCCAGCCCTATGCCTAGCTAATTTTTATATTTTTCTTAGAGACAGGGTTTCGCCGTATTGCCCAGGCTGGTCTTGAACTCTCGGGTTTAGGTGAGCGCCTTGGCCCCCGAAAGTGCTGGGATAATAAGCATGAGCCACTGTGCCTGGTTTCCCTTTCAAAAGAGATTTTGGGTGTTTCGTGTCACTGTATCCACGCAGCGTGCGGTCTCTTGTGCGTGGCTTCTTTTCCTGAGCACGCACAGCTGCCTTCTAACCCGCGAGCAATGGCTTTAAGGTTTTTGTTTGTAATTCGGGGGTGACCCAGGGGTTCGGGCCGCGGGCCCCTCCCCTCGCCCAGGCACACCTTGCAGAGGAGCGGGCGGCGGGGACAGGACCCGGGTCTGTGCTTGCGCACACCCTCGCGGGCCAACCCCACCCCCCCGCCGGGTACCTGTCACGGCTACTGCCGCGGCGCGCGCCCGCCAGGTTAAGCCGGATGGCGGGAGGAGGGGTGCGGGGCACGGGGGTGCCGGGAGGGTGGCACGGCGCGCGCGTGCGCAGGAGTCGCCGAGCAAGAACTGGTAGTGCGCGCACTCGCCGCTCGCTCGCGTCCCGGAGGCGGAGTCTGCGGCGGCGGGCGGAGCGGGGGCGCGCCTATGCTAGTCACGTGGGCGCTGGGGCGGGGCCGGGCGGCCGTTCAAAGCAGGGGGCGGGGCCGGCGCGGCCGTTCAAGGCAGGGGGCGGGGCGTCTCCGAGCGGCGGGGCCAAGGGAGGGCGCAACAGCTGCTACCTCAACACTTTCTGACCCAACGGTCACCCAGCGCCGGATTCGCTGCGCCCCGGCGGCTCTAGGGACCCCTGGCGCCTACACTTAGCTCCGCGCCCGAGGTGAGCGCAGGCCCTAAATCCTCCGGGCGGGGGTAGGGGTGAGGGACGCTCCTTTTTTGTTGGGGCGGGGGTCTTGGAGGCGCGAAGGCACTAGGCGCCTCGGCGGATGGCTGCACCCCTCGCCCGCGGCTCCCCGTGTCTTTTGGGGGGCCGGGTGCGGGCGCAGAATCCGGGAGGTGTCCGCACAAAAGGCCGAGAAAAACTCCGCGACGCCTCCCTCCCTCCCTCCGCCCTCTCCGCGCCCGCTCCTCCTCATTCAAACCCGGCCCGCCTGAGTGGTGTCCACTCAGTCCTGGCCGCCGCCGCATGAGGAAATGGCCGAGGAGCCGGAGCCGCAGGTAAAGGGGGCGCGCCCCCCGCCCGCGCCAGCCGGGGCGCCCGCCCGGTCCTGCGGAGGCTCCCGCGCCGCCCCCGAGGCGCCCGGCTCTCGTTGTCTTGTCCCCTCCCCAGGCTGACCTCAGTTCCCCGTGTCAGCTTTCTAGCGGCTCCTCTAGGGCGCGGCCTCCCCAGCCGGCTCCTGCGCTTCCGCCCACGGGAAGGTGCGGGCGATCCCGGGCTGCATCCGCTCTTGGCCGTCACACTCACACTGCACGATTTAGAAGGGCTTGGGGTGCGGGGTTCCCTGAATCTCCGCCGGGAGCGGGGATCCGGGGGTCTGCGGGGGTGGGCGGTGGGGGTCTGTTCCGAAAAGTTGGGTCGCCCCGCGGGGCGGGTCTCCCAATTTGCCCAGTCGGCCCTTGGGGCGCGGGCGGAGGGGGGACGTCGGCGTAGGGTCCCCAGCGAAACCCCGGGAAGGGCCGGGGCAAGTTGGAAATGGTCAAAACAATGCATCTGGACGGGCAGCATTGCTTCTTATTGTAGTTTTAATCTGCATTTCTCTAATAGCTAGTGATGATGACCAGTTTTTCATTTGCTTATTTGCCAGTTGCAAATCTCTATTAGTGAAGTATCTGTTCACATATTTTGCCCATTTTTTAAAAGTTGGGTTGTTTTCTTATAATTGAAGTTTATTTTTTCTTATACTCAAAATTTTAATTCACACATAAATTGTACATATTTATGAGGTACAATGTGATGTTTCAGTACATTTTACGTTGCATAAGATCAAATCATGGTAATTAGCATATCCATTGCCTTAAACATTTACCATGTCTTTGATGTAAGAATATTCAAAATCCTCTCTTCTAGCGAGAATATGAGTGTATTTTAAATGTACATCTATTTGTTTTCTCACAATCCTATAAAATGATAGCTTGAGTCAATGAGTTATCCCCCCAAGTCCTATCAACCTTGTCTATTTTAGTGAAATTTAATATTGTCTAGAAAACACTAAGCAAACATAGTTATTCAGAGAGCATAACTGAGCCCTCTGGTTATTCTCTGTAACCCACAAAGGAAGCTGAACACTTGATGTAAACTTCTTCATCAGAGTAAATAATAAGAATCCTCTCCATTACATACAAAAGAAAAGATAACTGGAGAGATAGTCTCTGCTCTGAGGTTATTATCCTGTGGTCTTTGGTTTTGGTACATTCTCCCCCACCCCATGCCCTTCTCCCTCATCTTTAATGAGTATCTGTATGTATGGCAGAACAGTATTTTTTTTTTATTATACTTTAAGTTTTAGGGTACATGTGCACAATGTGCAGGTTAGTTACATATGTATACATGTGACATGCTGGTGCGCTGCACCCACTAACTCCTCATCTAGCATTAGGTATATCTCCCAATGCTATCCCTCCCCCCTCCCCCCACCCCACAACAGTCCCCAGAGTGTGATGTTCCCCTTCCTGGGTCCATGTGTTCTCATTGTTCAGTTCCCACCTATGAGTGAGAATATGCAGTGTTTGGTTTTTTGTTCTTGCGATAGTTTACTGAGAATGATTTCCAATTTCATCCATGTCCCTACAAAGGACATGAACTCATCATTTTTTATGGCTGCATAGTATTCCATGGTGTATATGTGCCACATTTTCTTAATCCAGTCTATCATTGTTGGACATTTGGGTTGGTTCCAAGTCTTTGCTATTGTGAATAGTGCCGCAGTAAACATACGTGTGCATGTGTCTGTATAGCAGCATGATTTATAGTCCTTTGGGTATATACCCAGTAATGGGATGGCTGGGTCAAATGGTATTTCTAGTTCTAGATCTCTGAGGAATCGCCACACTGACTTCCACCGTGGTTGAACTAGTTTACAGTCCCACCAACAGTGTAAAAGTGTTCCAATTTCTCCACATCCTCTCCAGCACCTGTTGTTTCCTGACTTTTTAATGATTGCCATTCTCAAAGAACAGTATGTTTTTAAGTGTCTGCAGTCTTGGGCCAAGCTCGTTCTATTCCCCACTCTACAAGAATCACAAGAGCGCTAGGATTCTGTTTGGGGTTGCTGTGGACACAGAGTTCTTATTACAGAACTGACTTATTCTCAATAGGAGGTAAAGACCTAGAAGTGAGGTCTCTGAGCAAGGGAGTCCCATCCCATCCTCTGCCCTCTCTGTTGGCTGTTGTCCTCTCATCTTCATCAGGAGAATTAAAATCATGTAAAGTTTTGGCGGGGGGACTAGATGGTGGTCTCTGCGGCCCATAGACAGGAAAGTTTGCTTATACCCAGCTGGGGGGACCACTAATTGACATTCCTTTCCCCTCCCAGGGACCTTACAGAGTCCCCTTACCCTCACGGTACTGGGGGACAACCCGTGGGTGTAAGGCCAAATAGCAATAACCTTGTTACTTGCCAGGAATTGGGTCAAGATTTGATTTAACAAGCTTGGTTTTGGGAACTAAAAAATGAAAAAAGGAAAAGCCATAATCTTGAAAGGCAACAAGAGAGAAAACTGCTAACAGGATCTTGATTAAATTTCTCCCTCTTAGAGAATGTTGGACCGACGACACAAGACCTCAGACTTGTGTTATTCTAGCAGCTGAACACACCCCAGGCTCTTCTGACCGGCAGTGGCTCTGGAAGCAGTCTGGTCTATAGGTAAGCATGTCCAGGGCTTACAGGGAGAAACTCCCAGAAATCCAGCTCTGCCTTGGGTTGCCCTGGTTCACGTCCAAAGATGTGCTTGGGCCACATCTCTGGAGCACAAGGTGGTAGACTGAGAGCTTTGATATTTCTACTCCTATGGCAGATGAGCTGGTATAACTCCAAAGGTATGGAATTTGCTGTTGTCTGTGACCCAGCAAATAAAAATAGAAAAATAATTCGATAGAAAAATAATAGAAATAGAAAAAATTTAAAAAACAAGCCAAGCCTCATTCTATGACATTTTAGGCAGTGTGATAATATGCATATACTGGTCACTTTAATCTTTCCTACAGGGGCAGCTGGTTGCCCTAATGTTGGATGCTCTGTTCAAGGATGGTGAGCTAGTGTTCAGCTCAGGAAGCCACTCCACAGAGATGGCCACCAAAAGGGCTTCAGTGGTCCCATCTCAATTAACACCTGAAACACTGTTAATAATTACAGTAAAGGTCACAAATGGGTTTTTATTAGTGAAATTGATGGCTTACAAAGCAGCATGATGGATGTTACAATTATATGACATTTTAAGATCTGTTAATCAACTAACGTGTTTTGGAGACAGCCCACCCTTGCATAAACAGGATAAAGGTGTATGAGGGTGGCCTGTAGTGTATATTTAGAGACGACACCCAAGGCTTGATCCTCATATGGTCCTATCTCCAGGAAGGTTTAGGAAGATTTTGGCCTCTGAAACATTAGGAATCTGTTGAGAATGAAGCTTTCATGCTTGGAGCACCTAAAGTGCGGAAAGCTTACAGAAGCTTGTGTACTGTGTCTGCTTGCTACTGAATGTTTTGTTAAATGAATATCTGTATGTGTGGCAGATTTGGTCGGAGACCTACTTTTCATTATAACCTGGTAGCATGATTATAAAGGTGTAGCTAACCTTCAGCTAACTCAAACTTCTGTGGTTGCTCCTATCTACCAAAAAGCATTTAAGAATTCTGCATGACCACTTCAGTTTAGGACAGTTTGCAATTCTCACCTTCCTTAGAGGGCAATTTAGCTAGTTACTTATTCATGTCCCATGAGGGAAGTCATTCTGTGCCCCAAAGCAGCTTATCAAAGTATTATTTCAGACTTCATGCAGTACTCTCCCTGAAAGGAGTTCAGGTAACATCTATGGATGTCTCGTGCCCTTTTTGGAGATTAGTTTCCCAAGGAACTTGCTTAGCAATCCTGGCTTGTCACCTGAATCTGGAGTAATTTGAGTGTCTTCCAGTTCTCTTCCTCAGTAGAGGATGTCTGAAAAATCCAGTAATCATTTAATAAGGCTGCTTATGTCAGAAACTCAAATTCTTACCTTTTTGGTGTTTTGAACATTTTCCCCTGTTATGATTAGTGTATTCTGCATAGACAATCCAATTATTCATCCTGCTGAAAAGTAGCGGATGCCTATAGATGCCTTTCTTTTTGTAAAAGGTATTGTTTTTCCTGAGACCTGGATGAATTTCCAGGAGCCATTCAAGGACATGAGAACACCCACTTAGAACTTGAAAGGTTCCCCTCATGGCCCTCAGACCAGGCTAATGAGATGCGATAATTTGAACTCCGGCACTCCTTTCCTCACAGGCTGAAAGACTAGCACAATATTAGTGTCTGTCTGTGCTTAAAGGTTGGAGCTATTGATCAGAGTCCAAAATTAGTTTGTGTAGGGGAACTTTTCTTAAAGACATAAAAAGATACCATTTAATATATTGTTTCCAAAATGTGTTTCTCACACATTTCCACTGTGAGAAAGAGGTTCTGTGGTCAAATAGGTTAAGAAACCTCAGCACACTCTTAGAGGATCCCAATTGTTATCAGCAGCAAAAAAATGTATGTGATCAGTTTCTTAAACTTATTTAAATGTTTGAAAAGTTAGAAAATTGTGGCAAAGAGCATTAATTCTTGAGTCTTGGGAGTGTATTACCTTGATGAGAATGTTTGTGTATTTGAAACTAAAAATGTGTATCAGTTTATATTACCGCATACTGATTTTTATGGCATAATATATGGTGTAGAGAGCAGGTTGTCTAAAAACCAATATTGGCAAAATGCTGAATATTCAGCATGGTTTTATGAAGTTGACAGATGTGGAGTGTATTTTGCATGTGTCTTAACTTACAGATGAGGAAATGAAGTAGCAGAGAGATTAAATTAGCCAAGCCAGGGGTTTCGGTGCTAGGAAGTCTTGATATTGTAAAACATAGCCATATAACTTTAAGAAAATGAATCCAGACAAAAAGAAAACAAAATCATTGTAAACACATAATCCACTTTAAGTTCACAAAATGTTTTAAACATAATTAAGGCTATGCTTGACTTATCTACTTGTTTATTTCCTACCAAGGATGACCGGGAACTAGCCATTGATATAGAAACATTCATTATTCTTACATTTTCTTTCTTTTTCTGTGTCCTCTCTCTCTCTCTCACATACACACACACACAGACACACACACACACACACAGTCTCAGAACTACTAGTGCTGTATCCTGAAATTGTTTCTTTAGTTCTTGTCAAAATTCCTCCGATTTTATTTTTTGTGTCCTGAAATACTGTTGACATTAACATCCTCATTGCCTTCCAAAATATCTGACTTTATTTTTTGTATGTGCTTTTTACTCTTTGGTAGAGTTATGGATTCACTACCAGATTCTACTGTATGCTCTGACAACTATGACCACAATGGGTGAGTTGACTGATCTAAGTGGTGAAAAACACTGGGAGCATCAATGGCAATAACAGCTTTCTATCAGAGACTTTAAGCATCTTTGGTAACATTGTTTTTGAAGCAGAGTGGAAAAAATAAGATCAGGTCAGAAGAGGGATGCTTGGTACTCAAAGATTGTTTGTGACTCTAAGTAATTAGCAAACAAAACCTTAGGAAACTATCAGAATGCCTGTGTATGAGACTCTCTCAAGAGTGATCCAAGAGAGTAGAGAATCCTACTTGGAGAAAGAAGGTGGTAGCATTGGACAGGCAGCAGAGGAGCCCTCAGCATAAAGAAAGGAGCTAAGAGACCCTGTATCTGTCCCTCACCCTTCAGAGCTAGTGCCCCAAACTCAAAGCCATCATCCCATTGGATGGAGCCCCTGCCTCAGGTTTAGTCACTTGATCCTATTTGAGGAGAAGCAAAGATATCTGTGACTCATGAAGAGCATGAAGGTGGTGGAGGGACTTGATAATTAGGAAATCAAAATGGGCAAGAATAATGTCTGACTACAAATGGGACATGAATTTGAAGGAAATTTAAGTTAAATTTGCTGCCACACATGATGATCAGGTTCAGTGATAAAGAATTGTATTTAAATCTTGATTCATTAAACTTTTTTGAGAGTCCTAAACAATTTTTATTACCAACACATAGAGACTTGTTTCTAGAGAAAAATCAAGTACCAGGTGCCAAATAACAGATTTACATGAGAATTTTTAGGGACAACACATTGTAATTTGTAGCGCAATCATAGCCAATTTGAACCAAAAAAAAAAAAGTCATGTATGCATTTATATTGTTTCTTACTATTTACCTTTCAATCCTTTGCACTGACTCCAATGAATTGACATCAGAAATCTGTGCTGGAGTCAACAATGAAAGGTGATGTCATAATATATATTGGAGATGGGAGGAATTCAGGTTTGTGAAATTCAGTCTCAGAATTATTCATGGGAAAATAGTTTTCTGGACACTGATTCTAAAATTCTTTCTAAAAAGTTGGGTCTTAAGTAAGCTAAGTCATATTTATCATATCTTTTAGATTCAAGGAATTTTGTTGTTCAAATAAATTGGTCATATCACCGCTCCATGTGGCAAATCTCTAATATATTTTTGCATTTGATGTTTGAAGTAAAATGCAGCAACCTTACATAGAGCTTTATAATAAGCTTCATGTGTTCAAATATAATTGGCACTTTTATAACCGATGCTGTTTGTTATACTCAGAAAGTTATTTCTTGTCGTAAGATTACCAATATAGTCACCAAAATATTTTTTTATATTTTGAATTAATTTTCCACATTTAAATAAAGCAAGTGCTGCTGCTGTTGTTACTATTCCCTTTTAACGTCTCCCCAAATTAGTGTTTTATTCTGTACACTTTATGAGATGGCAGCTTAACAATACCCTGAATATGGCCCAAGGATTCTACAAAAGGAAATGCTGGTGTGTTTGTCAAAAGTGTTTTCTGGCTGGGCATGGTGGCTCAAGCCTGTAATCCCAGCACTTTGGGAGGCTGAGGCAGGTGGACCACGAGGTCAGGAGTTCAAGACCAGCCTGGCCAATATGGTAGAACCGCGTCTCTACTAAAAATACAAAAATTAGCTGGGCATGGTGGTGCATGCCTGTAGTCCCAGCTACTCGGGAGGCTGAGGCAGAAGGATCACTTGAATCCGGGAAGCAGAGGTTGCAGTGAGCTGAGACAGCACCGCTGAACTGCAGCCTCGATGACAGAGCAAAACTCTGTCTCAAAAAAAAAAAAGTGTTTCCTGTGCAGATTATCTATTCACCACTTGCAGATTTGAAGTTTACTAAGCATGTGTGATATCTAAAAGTTCATTTGAAGAATAAGTTTCAATGCCAAAAATGTTTAAAAGTGGGATATAGGAAGATGATGCAAAGATCGAATATCCAAACATTTCCATTTTCACCAGGAGGACTTAATAGAATGTCTAACAGCTACTTTTAGATATTTCTGAAATGTGAGAGGGGTGAGTTAACACAAAGTAGACTATGAGATTAAAATGTCTGTTCACTCTAAAATCTCAGCATTCACTTTCTTATTGTCAAGTTATTCATCAGACTCTTTCCAGAGACAACCTAAATGCAAGCTCTTAGAATATTACAACATCTTTTATATGAGATGACAGGAAATAATTTCATGGCCTTTTAAAGGATAGATGAGGGATTTGAATACCACTTTCAGATTAAGTAACTCCTCTATTGAATATTACACTGTTTTATGGTTCATATCTCTATTGTGGTTGAGAGGTATTGCCAGATTTATTCGCTGACAAGTAAATATTATTCAGTTTATAATTAATATCCATGTTGGGGGGAGATACTTTCAGTCTGTGTTAAAACTATCTTCAATGTTCAGTATCCTGTTCCACATAAAACTTTCATGCCCTAGTTTTAGCATTCATTGATTTTTATGTGAATCAGTTGTAACTGTGATCATTACAAAATGGTGATTTTTTTTAAAAAAAGTAGTTTTTCTGTGTTTAATAAGTATCATTCTATTATAAGGAGAGCTATTCCTACCCCTATTTGTTCACTATTACTATGAACTTATAAATTCTTACATTATTTCAATGAATTACAATCCTTTCTGTCATTATTTATTTTGATCTTTAAATGGTCCCATATTTGGCCAGTGGGACTCCCTAAAAGCTAGCCCCTGTGTCCTTTTGACTTGACATGTTCCCATCACTTTTTGAGCATTTCCCCAGCCCTGGAATCAGCCATTTACCCAAAGAACCTCATGCCCTTTAGAAACCAATCAATATTTTGCATTTGGTATGCTGATTGCCATTGGCTCATTGCTACTTGTAGGCCTTTTTAATATATAGATGAGAGTACAGTTATACATATTGACATATACAGATACATGCACATATGCAACAATTTTAATATGTTTACACAGTATATACATTTATATGTGTTCTGTAAACTACGGATTATTGTTTTGCCTATATGTTTTTAAATTTACTTAAATGGTATTAAGTTGTATCTCATTTTGTTAGTTTTTTGCTTAGTAACATAAGATTATTCTTCTTGTGCATACCTTTTGTTGTTGCTTTTAACTGGTATGAAAAATTGCACAGCATGCATGCATCCCCTAGTGAGGAACACATATATTGCTTCCTACCATTTGCCTTCACAAAGAGTGCCACTAAATGATTATCCTTATGCCAGACCCCTATAGACCTGTTTGAGTATTTCTGTAGGAATATGAAACAGGACTTGATGGGCCATGGGATTGCATATTTTGAATTTTACTGAATACTGCCTATTGCTCTCACAATGGTTATACCAGTCTGCATCTCATGAACAGTGCATGATGGTTCCTACACATACACGTTCACAACAACACTTGACATTATCAAACTTTCTAATTTATATAATCAATCTAATAGGTCATAACATATTGCATTATGTTTTACTTTGAATTTATGTGATAACTTATGAATTTGAGCATCATTTTATGTTCTTATAGCATTTGGGATTTCTTCTGTAATGGTCCATTCATGAACTTAGCCCGTTTTTCCACTAGTGTTCCTATCTTTGTCTTGTTAATTTACGTGTGCTGTTTTTGAATATTTTATATTTTAGAATAAGTTAATCAAATTTCTTTTAAAATTATGTTTAATTTTCAAAGTGATTATGTTACATTTGTAAACAATATAGCAATGATTCACTCTTTTTAGTAACATTAAAAACATGATGCTATTGTTTGGAGGTTTGTACCCCCAAACTGCATGTTGAAATTTGATCCCCAATGTCGGAGGTGGGGCCTAATGGAAGGTGTTTGGAAGATGAATAGATTAATTCCCTCCCTTGGAGTGAGGGTGAGTGAGTACTCACTCTATTAGTTCTTGCAAGAGCTGGTGGTTTAAAAAGAGACCAGCGGCTTCCTGCACCTTGATTCCCATCTTGCCATTTGATCTCTGGACGTGTCAGTTCCCCTTCATCTTCCACCATAAATGGGAGCAGCCTCAGAAGCAGATGTTGGCATCAGGCTTCTTGTGCAGCACACAACTGTGAGCCAAATAAACCTCTTTTCTTTATAAATTACCCAGCCTCAGGTATCCCTTATTAAACAGACTCAGATGTATGGAATCCCATTCAAAAGTTTGGACTATCGCTTTATGTATTCAAATCATCCTTCATGTCAGTTTGAGACATTGAAGTTATGTTCTCTAATCCGTCATCTGCCTGTTAGCTTTGGCATTGTTGTTCTTCATTCTCTTCATGACAGAACTTTTTGCCTTATTATTTTACTTTTGAAGTTTGAAATTTTCCCACTTTCAGTCTACAAAGGTAATTTCTAATCCTCATAGTTTTAATTTACACATTTAATGCTTTAATCTACTTAGAGTCTACCCTTCAATATGGTGTTAGGTAGGGATTTGGTTTCATTTTTCTCCCAATGGTAGGCTGATTTTCCAAATACCATCTATGAAACAATTCATCCTTTTTCCTTGTTTATGTAATCATCGTCAGTGACATATATCTACATAGGTTTATCTCTGAGCTCAATATTTTGCTCCATTGATACTTATGGCATCCCTACACCTTTTTTTATTAGCATGATTAGTTAAGTTATTAATGGAGCCTTTATATGTTGACGTAGATTTTGTAGTAAGTATGTCAATATTCTAAAAAAATTTGAAAAATACCTATGTGGGCCCTGTGGTGTTTGGGAGAGGGAAGGGCTTTAAATACTAGGTTGATTTCTTTGTTACTTGAGTATTCTATTTCTATATAAATATATTTTCTTGCACTAATGTTAGTGTTTTATATTCGTCTAGGAATTTTTCCATTCCATCTAAGTTTTCACATTTATTAGCATATAATTGAATAATCTTATTTTAAAAAATTTTAGTTGTGTTCTAGTTATGCTCCCTTCTTGTACATTTTATTTGGATATTCACTCTGTTTGTTCTTGATTATTATTGCCACAGGTCTATTGTAGTAATCTTTTCAAAGAGACACACTTTTGTTTTGTTAATCTTCTCCACGGTTTTTTCTTCTCCAGTTCAGTGACTTATGCTTACCTCCTTATGTTTTGCTTCCTTATTACTCCATAGACTTTGCCTTGTGCTCCTTTTCCAACCTCTCTACTTAAATGTGTACTCTTTGCTTTTAACCATCTTGACTTCTTATTAATGCTTATATATTGGTAAATTTTCTTCTAAATATTGCTTCATTGTATCCTACAAACTTTGTCATGTTATTATCAATCAGTTCTTAGTATTTAAAATATTTCATGATTTCCCTTTTAACATAAGAGGCATTCAGTAATGTGTAATTTAGTTTCAAATGTGGGTTTTTTTAAAAAAGCTAATCATATTACAATATATTAAGAGAACAGCAATATGATATTGATCCTGTGGACTTTATCCTGTGGAAGCTTTCTTTATGGTACAGAGAGCTATGATGTTGGTCTGTCCTTGTGCCCTCATAGGTCTTTTGCTGTTTCTAGAAGGTGTTAGAATTTTCTCTTTGTCTCCATTAGATACTTAAAGCTGATATATTTCTTCTTTCTTGAATTTTGGGAAATTTATCATCATAAATTTTCACATTTTATTTTGCATTTTTAGTTTTCTTCTTAGATTTTCATATTCTAGATGTTAGATAGCTGTTTTTATCCTCCATAACATTCTTCTTTAGTATGTTCTCTTTATTCTTTTCTACTATTTTCTGGGTAAGTTTCTCAATCTAATCTTCTAACTCTAAATTAATTAGCTTTTCACATGTATCCAAACTACTATTTATCCCTCAACAAGTTATATTTTTTTGACAGTCATACTTTTACAGTTAAGGCTTTCTCTTTTATTTTTTCTTACGACTCCCATTCTCATTTCATGTTTCAACATCTTCCTTTGTGTCCTCTTATCCTTAAGAATATTTGTCATGCTTACTTTAAAATCTTGGTCAGTGTGTTCCAGTAGTTTTGCTACAGTCGGTATGCTGTTGTTCAGCTTGTTGTATTTCTTTTTCAGTAGTTGTATTCCTTAGATATCTAATCATGTTGGTTTGTGAACTCAGATTTTTTGTGGCTGTTGGCTACTCTGGTCATTTGTATTGGGGAAGGACTGAAGGACAATCTCAGTCTGCTGCTGTTCTTGCAACATAATTATTAATAGCACCCACTTTTTCCTTTCAAAAGTGTCCTGGTTTGGGCAGGAATTATATAGTCAGTCTCACTGAAATCTAGGACGTAAGCTGTGTCATTGTCAGTAAGTTTAAAATGAAGAGGAGTGATGTGCCCCAGGGTAGAGAGTCTCAGGAACCATGAAACACTGACCAGGCAACTCCTCTGGGTTGTGAAAAGGAAAAACTTTAGACAAGGTAAATTTAAGAGTTTAATAGTGCAAGAATGATTCGTGAGTTGGGAAGCTTTTAGAACGAGAACAAGTTCTGAGAACTGCAAGCTGGCAACGTGGCCAGACAGCATTATGGACAGAAAATGGAAGTGAGGTCCAGAAACAGCTTTGTTGTTTACAACTGGTTACAGCTGGATGTTTTGTCTTATTTGAATCAGTCAGCCACCCGCAATTGACTGAAGCTCAGCTGCTGCAATTGACTGAGACACAGCTATCTGTTACAAGTGTATATTCTATTCATAATTATGCTGTTAGTTTACACACTAGGTTAGCTTGCAGTTTGTTGCATAAGGACTCAAGTACAGAGGCAACCACAGGGAAAATTTTGTTTAATTAAACAACTATATCACCTTGAAGCTCCTGAACAAAGCAGCATTGGAGGAGACAATCTCTCTGGTTTGTAACCTGGGCTTTGGAGATGGAGGCAGGTGGAGGAGTGAAGGCCCAAGGATGGCTCTTCAGCCCTTCCCTGTTTTCATCAGCCAGCCTAATGCTCTCCTAATTTTACTGTAACTACTCCTGGGTAGTTGCTGTTGTTGTCTATGGAGACAGGCAGGGATGGTCACTATTGTTTCCAAATGGCTAAATTGCATGTGTTTTGTTTTGTTTTGTTTTTTCAGAACAGCTAGTTTATTAGTTGTAGGGTTATTGTAGCTAATTTGAATAAAAATTAAGCCTACAAATTCACATGGTATTTGATTATGTACAATTTAGTTTAATTCTTTAGCTCTGACCCAAATGAAGTGATATCACTAACCCATGATGGAGTCCTCAGTGAAAGTGAAACGATATCACTAGCCTATAATGGAGCCATCAGTGAAAGGTGTTATGTGTGTGTATGTTCATAAAGATACACACAAATGTTAACTATAGAGTTTCTTGGACACTGTTTCTAAAGTACTGGTAGTTTCAGCTTCTGTATGTAACATCCTTTTCTTTTTGGGTCTAGTTGGATACAAGATAAGTAGATCACAAGAAGTCTACTTCTTCTTCCTAGCTGAATTGACTAGTAGCTAAAACTTTTAGAAAACTGTTGGATTGCCTGTGTATGAGATTCTACCAGGTTAGGCTATATTAGTTTCTAGGGCTGCTTTAACAAAGTATCACAAACCAAGTGGCTTAAACAAAAATTAATGATCTCATAGTCCTAGGGACTAGAAATCTGAAATTGAGGTTGTCAGTAGGGTTGGCTTTTTATGAAGGCTATAAGGAAGAATCTGTTTGATACCTCTTTGCTAGCTTTTTCTGGTTGCTGGCAATCTTTGGCATTCCTTGGCAGGTAGACTTTTGTCTAGAGTAACTGCAGCTATTTGACCAAAAGTGTAAGTCCAAATTGTGTTTGTATCTGAGTAATATGCTTTTATAATTCCCCAGCCCACAGCCAATTGAGTTGATGGTAGTAACCTATGATAGAGCCACCCATGAAATGTGAATGAGAAACAAAGATTTATATACAAGTAAGTGTATATATACATATATACACATAACATACACGCATGCATACACATACACACACAGAAACATAAAACAATGAAAGAGAAAGAGAAGTTGATATTTGTAAAATTCACTGTCAGGCATATCCTTGGAAATACAGGGTATCTTTGACACTATGTCTAAATCTTCTCACTGTAGGATCTATAGATAACCTTCTATTTTTTTTTCAGACCAAATTGGATAAAAGAGGATGAAGTCATGAAAGGGATGCTTCTTCCTCTTAGTATATTTGTCACTCTAAGTTAGTAGTATCCAATCCCTTAGGAACCTCTGAGGTTTTCCATTTATGAGACTCTCCTACTACTAGAGTGGGCCAAAGGGAGAGAGAATCCTATATGGAGCAATGGGGAGGTAACAGGTGACAGGGAGGAGTGAAGCACTCAGCAAAAAGAACAGAGTTCATGAAACCTTAATAGGTTCCTCACCCTCTAGAGTTCTACCACCATGTGAGGCTGGTGCTCCAAACCCAAACCCACAATCATTTTGTAGGGAGTTCGTGACTCAGGCCTACAGCTACATGGTCATATCTTCTGGGGAGGAAAGACAGCCATGATGGGTGAAAGTAAAGAAGTGACAGAAGGACTTAGGAATCAAGAATTTAGATGGGGTAAGAGGCATGTTTCCTTACAGACTGCAGTTACATTAGAAATAAATGCCACTGGCCAGGCATGGTGGCTCATATCTGTAATCCCAGCACTTTGGGAGGCCAAGACAGCTAGATCACTGGAGGCCAGGAATTTGAGACAAGCCTGACCAACATGGCAAAACCCTGTCTCTACTAAAAATACAAAAATTAGCCAGGTGTGGTGGTGCATGCCTGTAATCCCATCTACTCAGGAGGCTGAGGAAGGAGAATTGCTTGAACCTGGGAGGTGGAGGTTGCAGTGAGCCAAGATGGCACCACTGCACTCCAGCCTCAGTGAGAGTGAGACTCCACCTAAAAAAAAGGATACACCTAGTTCGAATTAGTGATATACACATGAATATTTAAATGTCAACCAGATAGTACATCGTAGAGTAACTGTAGCTGTTTGATTCAAAAAGTAAGTTTAGAATTACATGTGTGTCCAACTATCTACTTTTATATTCCTTTAGCCTGCATACAGAATTGACATCAATGACCTATGATAGAACCACCAATGAAATGTGAATTATAAAATATATATACACAAATATTTAAAGAAATATATATGCAGATATACATACTTCTGTCTGTATGTATATCTGCATATACATACAGGGAGAGAGAGAAAGGGAGAGAAAGAGAAAAGAGAGAATCGACAGAGAGAGAGATGAAGATTATGTGCTTACACTCAGGATCATCTATGGCCATACAGAATGTCTTTTACACTGTTTATAAACCTCCTCACTATAGGCCCTGCAGGCCCCTTATCCAACTTTTTGATTAAATTGGATAAAAAAGGAACAGGGCAAAAAAGGGAAACTTCTTGTTATTGTCTTGTCACCCTTAGTAGCAGGCACATACTTAGGAAAGTCAGATTTTCTGTGTATGAGACATACTAGAGTGGACCAAGGGAAGAAAATCCTATGCAGAGCAACAAGCGAGTAACAGTGGACAGGGAGCAGTGGAGCCCTTAGGGAAAAAAAACAGAGCTAATGGCCCTGGCAGGGTTCCTCACACCCAGAGCTCTACCACCATGTGAGGCTAACACTGCAAGCCCACACCCATCATCACATTGTATGGGGCAGTTTCTTGACCCTGTGTGAGAGCAGAGAAGACACCTATAATGGCAAAAACAAGGCACTCATGAAGGGATTTTAGTGTCAGGAAATGAGATGGGGTCAAGGGGATTTGTATATAGAAACTGCAGCTGAATTTGAAATAAAGTAAACCACCAAATTCTTAGTTTGTGCTGTATTCAATTGTAAAGAACTAAACATCGCTTGTGAGTAATTCAAACCAGAAAGTGAAGTCCAGAATGTCATATTGGTGTTGGACGATACATATATATATTTAAATTCTGTAGCACTGCCAAGTCTAAATTCAAATCAGTACCCTGGAGTGGCGCTGTCAGTGAACTGTGAGACAGAAATAATATAGAGGCTGTGTGCGGTGGCTCACGCCTGTAATCCCAGCACTTTGGGAGGCCGAGGTGGGTGGATCACGAGGTCAGGAGATCGAGACCATCCTGGCTAACACAGTGAAACCCCATCTCTACTAAAAATACAAAAAATTAGCTGGGTGTGGTGGCGGGTGCCTGTAGTCCCAGCTACTCAGGAGGCTGAGGCAGGAGAATGGCATGAACCCCGGGAGGCGGAGCTTGCAGTGAGCCGAGATCCTGCCACTGCACTCCAGCCTGGGCAACAGAGGGAGACTCCCCCTCAAAAAAAGAAAAAAAAGAAAAAGAAATAAATCAATATAGATATAAGGATGTATGAACAAGGGAGGAAACGATTATATACCATTTATATATACCTATATGCATTCATATTAAATCAAGGCATGCACCCACAGGTACTGCAGAGAAATATAAAGGTTGAGATTAGGGAAGTTCCCATTCAAGGGCATTAATGGAAAAACAAAAAACTTTTGACACATGTGTCTGCGTGATCTCACTATAGGATATGAAGGTGACTTTATGTCTTGAATGAATTTAGATAAAAGATGGCCACATAAAAAGAAGAATGATTTTTCTTACTAGTCTGTTTGATACTCGAGTAAAAATAAAAAATAATTTTCAGACTGCCTGTATGTGAGACCTTACTATAATGGCTGAGGACAGCAGAGAATCCTCTTTGGAAACAGGAAAGCACAGCAGGGACGGAGAGTAGTGAAGACCTCAGGAGAAGAGAAAAAAGCTAACAACCCTAGAAATGTTTTCGACCCTGCAGAACTCTGCCACAATACAGGGTGGTACTCAAAACCCCAAATACCATCATATTGGATTGTGTCCTTGACTCAGACCTGCAGTTACTTTACCGTACTTGTGGACCAAGAGAGACAATCAAGTGAAGAAGTAATGGAGGGCTTTCGAGGCAGCACATTTAGTGGAATAAGAGGGCTGACTACCTCCACGCAAAAGTTTAGTTTGAAATAACTGCCACCACAAAGGCTGTCACGCATTGGGACTGAGGTCATAATAAAGAGGTTTATTTAAATCTGAAAGCATTACTATTTTCCCCAGCCTAAGATGTTGGTTGCCATCATATAAATCCTCCTTTTTAATAAAAAAATGACATTTTAGAACCAAATAGTGCTATACACATGAATAGTCAGAACTTAACTGGTTTATGTGCAGAGTAATGAAAGCTAGTTTTACCAGAAAAGTAAATTTTGAATTGTGTCTCCTGTCTGACTGTATTCTTTTGTCATCCTCTAGTCCACCCACAAATGAATTATCAGGAGTGAACCCAGAGGCACGTATAAATGAAAGGTGAGTTATGCATATGTGTGTCTTTATTTATCGAATTATAACTGAGCATAGAAGTATTCACACACACAAGCACATAAACAAATATATCCATCCATCCATCCATGCATCCATCCGTACACACTTCTCTCAAACGCATCCACTAACAAATCCATGCATACAGTGGAAACATACAACAAGGAGACAGACGGCCGGACATTTGTGGAGTTTATTCTGGGAAGCCTGCGTGGCCATAGAGAGTGGTTTTTAACAGGATTTCCAATTCTTCTCCTCGTAGCCTTTGTAGGTAACATTGCTTCCTTTTCTAACGGAGTGTTATAAAAAGGAGCAGGTCATAGGAGAGCTGCTGCTTCCTATGTTAGTGTATTTGTCACTGTTAGTTCCTAGTAAGCAGCTTCTTAAAGGACTCAGATTTCCAGAGTTTGAGAGCCCACCAGATTGCCAGAAAGGAGGAGAAAATCCTGTTTGCAACATGGAGGAGATAGCAGCTGACAAGGAGCAGTGAAGCCCTGGGCAGAAAAGAACAGAGCTAATGGAACATGGACTTGTCCCTCACACTCCAGAGCTCTGTCAACATATGAGGTTGGTGCTAAAACATAAACACAAGCACACCATCTCATTGGATGCAGCCCTTCCTTAGGCCCACAGCTACTTGCCTGTGTCCCATGGACAGGAAAGACCAAAAGTACGTTATATACTGTACATAAAATATCAAAGTACACAATATATATTATATACTGGACATAAAATATCAAAGTACACCGAACGTATATTATATACTGTCCATAAAATATCAAAGCACACCAAATATATATTATATACTGTACATAAACTATAAACTTACACCAAACATATATACTGTAAATAAAATATAAAAGTACACCAAGTATGTACTATATACTGTACACCAATTATAAAACTTCACCAAATAGTTATTATATACTATACATAAAATATCACAGTACACCGAATATATATTATACACTGTACATAATATATGAATATACACCACTTATATATTATATACTTAACATAAAATATCAAAGTACACCAAATATGTTATATGCTGCACATAAAATATCAAAGTACACCAAATATATATTATATACTGCCTATAAAATATCAAAGTACACCAAATAAAATATACTGTACATAAAATATCAAAGTACACTAAATATATATTATGTAGTGTACATAAAATACCAAAGTACACCAAATGTAAATTATATACTGTGCATAAAATATCAAAGTACACCAAATATATGTTATATACTGTACATAAAATATCAAAGTACACCAAATATATATTATATACTGTACATAAAATATTACATTACACCAAATATATATTATGTATGGCACATAAAATGTCAAACTACAACAAATATATATTATATACTGTATGTAAAACATCAAAGTACACCAAATGTATATTTTCTACTGTACATAAAATATTAAATTACACCAAATATATATTATAAACTGTACATAAAATATTAAAGTACACCAAATATATATTTATATGGCAGATAAAATATCAAACTACAACAAATATAATATACTGTATGTAAAACATCAAAGTACACCAAATGTATATTTTATACTGTACATAAAATATCAAAATACACCATATATATTATATACTGTACATGAAATTTCACAGTACACCACATATATATTACATACTGTACAAAAAATACAGTACACCAAATATATATTATATACTGTACATAAAATGTCAAATTACACCGAATATATATTATATACTGTACATAAAATATCAAAGTACACCAAATGAATATTATGTAGTGTACAAATAATATCAAAATACACCAAATATATATTATATACTGTACATAAAATATCAACGTACACAAAGTATATATTATATACTGTACATAAAATATCATAATACACCAAATGCATATTGTATACTGTACATAAAATATCAAAGTACACCAAATACATATTATATACTGGACATAAAATATCACAGTACACCAAATATATTTTATACACTGCCCATAGAATATCAAAGTACACCAAATATATACTGTATACGTTATATAAAATATGAAAATACACCAACTGTATATTATATACTGTACATAAAATATCACAGTACACCAAATGTATATTATATACTGCACATAAAATATCAAAGTACACCAAATATATATTGCATTCTGTAGATAAAATATAAAAGTACACAAATTATATATTATATACTGTACATAAAATATAAAAGTTATATATTGTATACTGTACATGAAATATCAAAGTACACCAAATTTATTATATACTGTACATAAAATATCAAAGTACACTAAATATATATTATAAACTGTACATAAAATATCAAACTACACCAAATATATATAGTATACTGTACATAAAATATCAAAGTACACCAAAGATATATACTGTACATGAAATATCACAGTACACCAAATATATATTATATACTGCACATAAAATATCAAAGTACAACAAATATATATTATATACTGTAGATAAAATATCAAAGTTCAGCAAATGTATATTATATGCATACATAAAATATCAAAATACTCCAAATATATATTAAAGAATGTAGATAAAATATCAAAATACACCAAAAGAATACTATATACTGTTCATAAAATATGAAAGCACACCTAATATATATTCTATACTGTACATAAAATATGAAAGTATACCAAATATATATTTACTGTACATAATATAACACAGTACACCAAATATATATAGTATACTGTACATAAAATATAAAAGTTCACCAAGTGTATATTATATACTGTACATAAAACATCAAAGTACAATAAATATATACGGTACATAAAATATCAAAGTACACCAAATATATAGTGTATGCTGTACTTAAAATATCACAGCACACCAAATATATATTATATACTGTACATAAAATATCAAAGTATACCAAATACATATTATATACTGTACATAAAATATCAAAGTACACCAAATATATTTTGTACTGTACATAAAATATCAAAGAATACCAAATATATATTATATACTCTATATAAAATATCAGTGTACATCAAATATATATATACTGTACATAAAATATCAAATTAGACAAAATGTATATTATATGCTGCACATAATATATCAAAGTACACCAAAGAAACATTATATACTGTACACAAAATATCACAGTACACCAAATATATATTATATACTGCACGTAAAATATCAAAGTACACCAAATATATATTATATACTGTACATAAAATATCAAAGTACACCAAATATATATTATATACTCTACATAAAATATCAAATTACACCAAATATATATTATATACTGCACAAAAAATATCAAAGTACACCAAATATATGTTATATACTGTAGATAAAATATCAAAGTACAACAAATGTATATTATATACTTACATAAAATATGAAAGTACTACAAATATATATTAAAGACTGTACATAAAATATCAAAGTACACCAAATGAATACTATATACTGTTCATAAAATATCACAGTACACCAAATATATATAATACACTGTACATAAAATACCAAGGTACACCAAATATAAATTATGTAATGTACATAAAATATCAAAGTACACCAAATATATATTATATAATGTAAATAAAACATCAATGTACGTGAAATATTTATTATATACTGTACATAAAATATAAAACTACAGCAATTATATATTATATACATTATATAAAAAATAAAAGCACACCAAACATATATAATATACTGTACATAAAATATCAAATTACACCAAATATATTATATACTGTACATAAAATATCAAAGTACAATAAATATATATCATATACTCTACATAAAATATCAAAGTACACCAAATATATATTATATACTGTACATAAAATATCAAAGTACACCAAACGTATATTATAAACTATACATAAAATATCAAAATATACCAAATATATATTTTATACTGTACATAAAATATCAAAGTACACCAAATATATATTATATACTCTATATAAAATTTCAAAGTACACGAAATGTATATTATATACTGTACATAAAATATCACTGTACACAAAATATATATTATATACTGTACATAAAATATCAACATAAACCAAATATATATTATAAGGTACGTCAAATATCAAAGTACACCAAATATATATAGTATACTGTACATAAAATATCAAAGTTCATCAAATATATATTACATACTTTACAAGAAATATCAATGTACACCAAATATAACATACTGTACATAAAATATGACTGTACATCAAACGTATTATATACTGTACATAAAATACCAAATTACACCAAATATATTATAAACTGTACATAAAATATCAAAGTACACTAAATATATATTATATACTGTAAATAAAATATCAAAGTACACCAAATGTATATTATATACTGTACATAAAATATGAAAATATACCAAATATATATTTTATACTGCACATAAAATATCAAAGTACACCAAATATATATTATATAATTTACATAAAATATCAAATTACACCAAGTGAATATTATATACTCTTCATAAAATATCAAAGTACACCAAATACATATTATATACTGTACATAAAATATCACAGTACACAAAGTATATATTGAATACTGCACATAAAATATCAAAGTACACCAAATATATATTATACTATACACAAAATATCAAAATACACCAAATATATATTATGTACTTTACATAAAATATCAAAGTACACCAAATATATATTATATACTGTATATAAAATATCATTTTACACCAAATGTATATTATATGCTGCACATAAAATATCAAAGTACACCAAAGTTATATACTGCAGAAAAAATATCACAGTACACCAAATATATATTATATACTGCACATAAAATATCAAAGTACACCAAATATATATTATATGCTGTAGATAAAATATCAAAGTACACCAAATATATACTATATACTGACATAAAATATCAAAGTACTCCAAATATATATTAAAGACTGTACATAAAATACCAAAGTACACCAAATGAATACTATATACTGTTCAAAAAATATCAAATTACACCTAATATATATTGTATACTGTACATAAAATATCAAATTACTCCAAATATGTATTATGTACTGAGTATAAAATATCAAAATACACCAAATGTATATTGAATACTGTACATAAAATATCAAAGTATACCAAATATATATTATATACTGTATTTAAAATATCAAAGTACACCAAATATATGTTATATACTCTATGTAAAATACTGATGTACACCAAATATATACTATATACTGTACATAAAATATTAAGGTACACCAAATATATATTACACACTGTGCATAAAATATCAAATACAATGTATATTATATACTGTACATAAAATACGAAAGTACACCAAATATATATTATGTAGTGTACATAAAATATCTCACTACACCAAATATGTATTATGTACTGCACATAAAATATCAAATTACACCAAATATATATTATATACTGTACATAAAATACCAAAGCACACCAAATGTATATTATATACTGTACATAAAATTTCAAAGTACACCGAATATATATTATATACTGTACATAAAATATCAAAGTACACCAAGTATATATTATATACTGTTCATACACCAAATATATATTATATACTGTACATAAAATATCAACGTACACCAAATATATACTGTACATAAAATATCAAAGTACACCAAATATATTATGCACTGTAAATAAAACATCAAAGTACACCAAATATATATTATATTCTGTACATAAAATATGAAGTTACACCAAATATATATCATATGCGGTACATAAAAAATCACAGTACACCTAATATATATTATATACTGTACATAAAATATCAAAGAACACAATATATATTATATACTGTACATAAAATATCAAAGTACACCAAATATATATTATATACTGTACATAATATATCAAGGTACATCAAATGAATATTATATACGGTACATAAAATATCAAAGTCCACCAAATATACATAATATGCTCTACATAAAATATCACAGTACACGAAATATTCATTATATACTGCACATAAAATATCACTGTACACCAAATACATATTATATACGCTACATATAATATCAAGCTACATCAAATATATATTACATACTTACATAAATTGTCAAAATACACCAAATATATATTATATACTGTACATAAAATATCAAATTTCACCAAATACATATTATATACTGCACAAAAAATATCAAAGTACACAAAATATATATTATATACTGTACATAGAATATCAAATACATCAAATGTATATTACATACTGTACATAAAATATCAAACTACACCAAATATATATTATATGCTGTACGTAATATATCAAAGTACACCAAATATATATTTTGTAATGTATATAAAATATCAAAGTACACCAAATGTATATTATATGCTGCACATAAAATATCAATGTAAGCCACATATTTCTTATATACTGTATATAAAATATCAAAATACACCCAACATATATACTGTACATAAAATATCAGAGTACACCAAATACGTATTACATACTGCACATAAAATATCAAATTACACCAAAGATATATACTGTACCTAAAATATCAAAGTACACAAAATATATACTGTACATAAAAAACCAAAGTACACCAAATATATATTATATACTGTATATAAAATATGAAAGTACACAACGTGTATATTATATACTGTACTTAAAATATCAAGGTGCAGCAAATATATACTATATCGTGTACATTATATATAAAAGTACACCAAATACATATTATATACTGCACATAATATATGAAACTACATCAAATATATATCACATACTGTACATAAAATATCGAAGTACACCAAATATATATTATATACTGTACATAAAAAATCACAGTTCATCAAATATATATTGTATACTTCACATAAAATATCAAGGTACACCAAATACAAATTATATACTGTACATAAAATATCAAAGTACATAAAATATCTATTATATACTGTGCATAAAATTTCAAATTGCACCAAATATGTATTATATGGTGTACATAAAAAAACAGTACACAAAATATATATTATATACTGTACATAAAATATCAAAGTACACAAAATATATACTGTACATACAATATCAAAGTAAACAAAATATATATTATACTGTATATAAAATTTCAAAGTACAACAAATGCATATTATATACTGTATATAAAATATCAAATTACACCAAATATATACTGTATACTGAACATAATATATAAAAGTACACCAAATGAATATTATATACTGTACATAAAATATCAAAGTACAGCAAATGTATATTATATACAGTACATAAAATGTCAAATACACCAAATATATGTTATATATGGTACATAAAAAATCACGGTACACCAAATATATATTATATAATGTACATAAAGTATCAGAGAACACAAAATTTATATTATATACTGTACATAATATATCAAAGTACACCAAATATATATTATAAACTGTACATAAAATATCAAAGTACACCAAATGAATATTATATATTGTACATAAAATATCATAGTACACCAAATATACATTATATACTGTACGTAAAATATCACAGTACACCAAACATTCATTATATACTGCACATAAAACTTCAGAGTACACCAAATACATACTATAAACTCTACATAAAATATCAAAGTACACCAAATATATATTATATAGATATATAATTTATCAAAATATACCAAATATATATTATATACTGTACATAAAATATCAAAGTACACCGAATGAATATTATACACTGTTCACAAAATATCAAAGTACACGTAATATATATTATATACTGTACATAAAATATAAAATTACACCAAATATATATTATATACTGCACATAAAATATCAAAGTAGAGCAAATATATATCATATATGGTACATAAAATATCAATGTACACCAAATTTATATTATATACCGTATATAAAATATCAAAGTACACCAAATGTTTATTATATACTGTACATAAAATATCAAAGTAAACAAATATATACTATATACTGTACATAATATATAAAAGTACACCAAATATATATTATATACTGTACATAAAATCTCAAAGTACACAAAATGTATATCATATACTGTACATAAATTGTGAAACTACACCAGATATATATTATATACTGTACATAAAATATCAAAGTACACCATATAGATTATATACTGTACATAAAATATCAAACTACAGCAAATATATATAATATACTGTACATAAATTTTCAAACTACATTAAGTATATATAATATACTGTACAGAAAATACCAAAGTACACCAAATATATATTTACTGTACATAAGATATCAAAGTACCCCAAATATATATTATATACTGTATATAAAATATCAAAGTACACCAAATGTATATTATGTACTGTACAAAATATATCAAAGTACACCAAATATATATTATATACTGTACATAAAATATCAAAATACACCATATATATATTATAAACTGTACATAAAATGTCAAAGTACACAAAATATATGCTGTACAATATGATCTATTCTTTGAATAAAATATCAAAGTATCCAAAATATATATTCAATACCGTACATAAAATATCAAAGTACCCAAAATGTATATTCAATACTATACAAACAATATCAAAGAACCCAAATTATATATTCTATACTGTACATAAAATATCAGAGTACCCAACATATATATTCTATACTGTACGTAAAATATCAAAGTACACCAAATGTATATTCTATACTGTATGTATAATATCATATTACACATAATATATATTCTATAATGTACAAAAAATATCAAAGTACACCAAATATATATTATATACTGTACATAAAATATCAAAATACACCAAATATATATTATATACTTTACATAAAATATCAAAGTATACAAAATATATATTCTATACTGTACGATAAATATAAAATTACATCAAATATATATTCTATACTGCACATGAAATATCAAACTACACCAAATATATTGTCTTTACTGTACATAAAATATCAAATTTCACCAAATATATATTCTATACTGTACATAAAATATCAAAGTATCCAAAATATATATTCTATATTGTACTTAAAATATCAACATACCCAAAATATATATTCAATACTGTACATAATATATCAAAGTGCCCAAATTATATAATCTATACTGTGCACAAAATATCAAAGTATGCAAAATATATATTCTATACTGTATGTAAAACATGAAAGTGCCCCAAATATATATTCCATAGTGTACATAAAATATCAAAGTGCTCCATACATATATTCTATAGTGCACCTAAAATATCAAAGTACTCCAAACATATATTCTATACTGTACATAAAATATCAAAGTACACCAAATATATATTCTATACTCTACATAAAATATAAAAGTACCCAAAATATATGTTCTATACTGTACATAAAATATGAAAGTCCCGGAAATATATATTCTATACGGGGCATAAAATATCAGAGTAACCAAAATATACTATTCTGTGCATAAAATATCAAAGCATCCAAAATATATATTCTATACTGTACATAAAATATCAAACTACCCCAAGTATATATTCTACACTATACAAAAAATCTCAAAGAACCCAAAGTATATATTTTATACTGTGCATAAAATATCAAAATTCACTAAATGTATATTATGTATTGTACATAATATATCAAAATACTCAAAGTATATATTATGTATTGATCATAAAATACGAAAGTACAGAAAATATATATTATATACTCTGCATAAAATATCAAAGTACCTAAACTATATATTCTATACTGTACATAAAATATCACAGTTCTGAAACTATATATTCAATACTGTACATAAAATATCAATGTACAGCAAATATTCTATACTGTAAATAAAATATCAAAGTACAGCAAATATATATTCTATACTGTACATAAAATGTCAGATTAGCCAAAATATATATTCTATACTGTGCATAAAATAACAAAGTACCCAAAATATATATCCTATACTGTGCATAAAATATCAAAGTACCCAAAATATATATTCTATACAGTACATAAAATATCACACTACCTCGAATATATATTCTATACTGTACATAAAATATAAAAGTACCCCTAATATATATTCTATACTGCACGTAAAATATCAAATTACCCAAAATATATATTCTATAATGTACATAAATTATCAAAGTACCCAAAATATATATACTATACGGTACATAAATTATAAAAGTACACAAAATTTATATACTGTACATATCAAATTACCCTAATTATATATTATGTACTTTACGTAAAATATCACATTCTGCAAACTATATATTATGTACTGTACATAAAATATCAAAGTGCACAAACTATATATTCAATACTGTACATCAAATATCAAATTATACCAAGTGTATATTCTATACTGTACACAAAATATTAACCTACACCAAATATATATTTTATACAGTACATAAAATATCAAAGTACACCAAATATATATTGTATACTGTACATAAAATATCAAATTACACCAAATATATATTCTATAATGTACATAAAATATCAAAGTACACTGAATATATATTCCATACTGCACATAAAATATCAAAGTACAACAAATATTTATTCAATACTGTACATAAAATATCAAAGTACACCAAATATATATTGTATACTGTACATAAAATATCAAATTACACCAAATATATATTCTATAATGTACATAAAATATCAAAGTACACTGAATATATATTCCATGCTGCACATAAAATATCAAAGTACAACAAATATTTATTCAATACTGTACATAAAATATCAAAGTACACCAAATATCTATTATATACTGTACATAAAATATCAAAGTATAATAAATATATGTTCCATAGTGTACATAAAATATGAAACTACACAAAATATATATTGTACACTGTACATAAAATATCAATGTACACCATATGTATATTCTATACTGTACATAACATATCAAAGTACACCAAACATATATTCTATACTGTACATAAAATATCAAAGTACACCAAACATACATTGTATACTCTACATAAAATATCAAAGTACACCACATATATATACTATGCTGTACATAAAATATCAAAGTATACCAAATATATATTCCATACTGTACATATTTCAAAGTACACAAAATATTCTACACTGTACATAAAATATGAAAGTACACCAAATATATATTTTATATGGTACATAAAATTTAAAAGGACACAAAATATATATTCTATTCTGTACATAAAGTATCACAGTACCCCTAATATATATTTTATACTGTACATTAAATATCAAAGTACTCCAAATATATATTCTATACTGTTCTTAAAATATCAAGGTACACCAAATATATATTCTATACTGTACATAAAATACGAAAGTACACCGAATATGTATTGTATACTGTACATAAAATATCAAAGTACACTAAATACGTATTATATAACGTACATAAAATATCAAAGTACTCCCAATATTTGTTATATACCATACACAAAATATCAAAGTACACTGAATTTGTATTATATACCGTACATGTAATATCAAAGTACACCGAATACGTATTATATACCATACATAAAATATTAAAATACATCGAATAAGTATTAAATACCATACACAAAATAACAAAGTACACCGAATACGTATTATATACCGTACATAAAATATCGAAGCACACCGAATACATGTTACATACTCTACATAAAATATCAAAGTACCACAAATATGTATTATATACTGTACGTAAAATATCAAAGTACCCAAAGTATGCATTATATACTGTACATAAAATATCAAATTACCCCATATATGTATTATGTACTGTACATAGAATATGAAAGTACACCAAAAACCTATTATATACTGTAAAAAATATCAAAGTACATCGAATATGTATTATATACTGTACATAAAATATCAAAGTACACTAAATAGGTATTATATATCGTACATAAAATATCAAAGTGCATCGAACATGTACTGTACTGTACCTAAAATGTCAAAGTACGTCAAATATATATTATATGCTGTACATAAAATATGAAACTACATGGAATACGTTTTTTATACCCTACATAATATGTCAAATTATGCTGAATACGTATTATATACCGTACATAAAGTATCAAAGTACACCGAATACAAATAATATACCGTATAAATTATCAAAGTTCACCAAATAAATGATATATACCATACGTTAAGTATCAAAGTACACTGAATACGTATTATATACCGTACATAAAATACAAAAGTGCACCGTAGACATATTATATACCATACATAAAATATCAAATTACACCAAATACATATTATACAGCAAACATAAAATGTCAAAGTACACTGAATATGTATTTTATACCATACATAAAATATCAAATTACACCAAATACGTATTATATACAGTACATAATATAACAAAGTACACCGAATACGTATTATATACCATACATAAAATATCAAAGTACACCAAATATATATTCTGTACTGTACATAAAATATCAAAGTACACCAAATACATATTCTATACTGTACATAAAATATCAAAGTACCCAAAAATATATTCTATACTGTACATAAAGTATCAAATTACACCAAATGTATATTGTATAATGTAGATAAAATAAAGTACACAAACAATATTATGTACTGTACATAAAATAACATGCACAAACTTTACATTCCACACTGTACATAAAATATCAATGCACCCACATGATATATCCTACACTGTACATAAAATATCGAAGTACCCAAACAATATATTCTATACTGTACATAAAATATCAAATTACACCAAATATATATTCTATAAGGTACATAAAATATCAAAGTACACCTAATATATATTCTATACTGTACATAAAATATCACACTACACCAAATATATATTCTTTACTGTACATTAAATGTCAAATTACACCAAATATATATTCTACACTGTACATAAAATATCTAACCACACCAAATATGTATCCTATACTGTACATAAAATATCAAAGTACACCACATATATATTCTCTACTCTACATAAAATATCAAAGTACACCAAATATATATTCCATACTCTACATAAAATATCAAAGTACACCAAATATATATTCTATACTGTACATAAAATATCAAAGCACACAAAATGTATATTCTATACTGTACATAAAATATCAAAGTACACCAAATATATATTCTATACAGCACATAAAATATCAAGGTACCCAAAATATATATTCTATATTGTACATAAAATATCAAAGTACCCAAAATATATATTCTATACTGTGCATAAATTATCAGAGTAACCCAAGTGTATGTTCTATTCTGTGCATAAAATATTAAAGTATCCAAAATATATATTCAATACCGTACATAAAATATCAAAATACCTAAAATATATATTCAATACTATACAAAAAAATCAAAGAACCCAAAATATATATTCAATACTGTTCATAAAATATCAAGGTACCCAACATATATATTCTATAATGTGGGTAAAATATCAAAGTACACCAAATATATATTCTATACTCTATGTATATAATCAAAGTACCCCTAATATATATTCTATAATGTACATAAAATATCAATGTACAATAAATATATATTCTGTACTGTACATAAAATATGATACTGCACTATATATTCTATACTGTACATAAAATATCAAAGTACACCATTTATATATTCTATACTGTACATAAAATAGCAAAGTACATGAAATATATATTCTATACTGTACATAAAATATCAAAGTACACCAAATATATATTGTATACTGTACAGAAAATATCAAACTACACCACATATATATTCTACACTGTACATAAAATATCAAAGTATAACAAATATATATCCCATACTGTACATAATATATCAAAATACACCAAATATACATTCTATACTGTACAGAAAATATGAAAGTACACAAAATATATATTTTATACTGTACATAAAATATAAAAGGATACAAAATATATATTCTATCCTGTTCCTAAAATATCAGAGTCCCCAAAATATATATTATATACTGTACATTAAATATCAAAGTACCCCAAATATATATTCTATATGGTACTTAAAATATCAAGGTACACCAAATATAAATTCTAAACTGTACATAAAATATCAAAGTACATCAAATATATATTCTTTACTATACAGAAAATATCAAAGTACACCAAATATATATTCTATACTGCAGATAAAATATCAAAGAAAACCAAATATTTGTTCTATACTGTACATAAAATATCAAAGTACATGAAATATATATTCTATACTGTACATAAAATATCAATGTACAGAACATATATATTCTATACTGTACATATATCTATTATGTATGATATATGGTATATATTACATGTTATATATTATATATAATTATATAATATTCTATTATATATGATTATATTGTATATTATATATATCTTAATATGTAATATACGTTATATCAATATATAAAATATATCATAATATATCTTATATTTTATTATATTATTACTGTACATAATGTAATATATTATATAATGTTTAATCTAGTATATGTCTTGTATATAATATATATTATATAATTTATGTTGTTATATAATATATAATATAGTTTATAATATGTAATATCTAATATATATTATGTATAATATATTACATATAAGTAATATACAATACATTACATATCATATTATATATTAAGTATTATATATTATATTATATGTTATTCATATGATATTCTATATTATATAATGTGAGATTATGTTATATATTATATATATTATGTATAATTATACCATATATAATATATGCAAATATATATAACTATACATATAATTATATTATACATAATTTTATATATATTTATATAACATATATAATTATACATATAATTATATTATACATAATTATATGTATAATTATATAACATATATATTATGTTACATATAATAATTACATATTTTTATGTGTATTATATTGAGTATAATAAAAATGTATCATTATATATTTTATTATACGTAATGTATTATATAAAATATAAGGACGCAGGATGTAAAAGGAAATTATGTATATGTTATACATATTGTATATGTTATATATATTACATTATATACAATTATATATACATACACACATATATATATATTTGGGGGTGCCCTATTTCCCATCTCATAACTTATTTTAAGAAGTACAGCATAGTAATATGTGGGCTTAGGATTCAGATTTTGAAACAAAACACTGTGCCTTCAATGACCTTCCTGTATATGGAAAAGCACTCGTGACTGCCTGGCAGCAGGTGGACCTCACAATGTGGATTGTGCCTTCACCCTGGAATGTTTATGCCCTATCACCGTGGTGATGGGATTAGGGATCGCCTGCCCTTGGTCCTAAGTGCCACTGTCTGTGCTAAGTTTTTCAAAGCTCAGAGCTGATTGAATCTTTGTGGTTTCATTTTCCCTGAGTTTGATTTTTCTCATGTGGAACCTGTGTTGCTGCATTCAAGGTATGTTCATACTGGCCTGTCAAATGCAAACTCTTCAAATTATTAGTTAGTGCTTTCCAAATATGTTATTTAAAACATTATCCACTGTATTTTCATATGCAATTATCAATATGTTTCATGGTTTTGTTTTATTCCTCAATTTACATATTTGATTATTGTACCAAGCAGAGTAGCTTTGAAATTTTTCCTCATTTAAAAAATACGTATCTTGACTCAGGCTTCTAATCCCAGCACTTTGGGAGGCCAAGGCAAGAGGATCACAACTTGAGGAGATCAAGACCATCCTGGCCAATACAGTGAAATCCTGTCTGTACTAAAACAAAAAAAAATTAGCCAGGCATGGTGGCAGTAGGAGTAGTCCCAATATGGTGTAGTCCCAGCTACCTGGGAGGCTGAGGCAGGATAATCGCTTGAACCCGTGAGTCAGAGGTTGCAGTGAGCCAAGATGGAGACATTGCACCCCAGTATGTGCAACAGAACAAGTCTCTGTCTAAAAACAATTATATACATAATATATATTATATATATGCATTATATATTATACATCTGTAATATACAATATATATAATATATATCATAATATATATAAAAAATATTGTCATAATATATATAATATATATTATATGACATTATATATTGCATATAATATATATAATATATAATATGTATAATATATATTATATATTTTATCAAATATATAATATGTGTATTATATAATGATCTATATTATATATTGATTTATGACAAGTATAAAATTTATTTTATATATTATATATAATATACTATATATTATATATAATATATATCATATATAATATATATTATATATACATTATATGTTTTATATGTTAATATATATACTATATTATAAAATATTTAAATTGTATTTTATATGATATGTAAATAATATATTACAGGTAATATATACCATCAATAATAAATGTAATATATGACATATATTAAGTAACATATGTATATAATAAAATTTATGATGTATATTATATGTTATACGGTATATAATGTGACATATGATATATATTATGTAATATATTCTGTATATTATATGATATATTTTATAACATATGCTATATAGTATGTAATGCATGATATATGTTACATTGAACGTATGATATATTTTATTAATATATGATATATAACATATAATGTATGATATATATTACATATAATGCATGATGTATGTAATGTATGATACATATATAAAATATATGATATATAATACATGATATATGTTATATATGATATATATTATATATGTTATATGTTATATATAATATAATATTCTATTATATATGATCATATTATACATTATGTATAAAATATCTTAATATATAATATATTTTATATCTTAATATATTAAGTATTATACATAATGTAATATATCATATAATATTTAATCTAATATATGTCATATATATAATATATATTATTTTATGATATAATATATAATATGTTATATAATATATAATATCTAATATATCATTTATTATATATTTATAATGTATAATATATTATATATTATGTATAATATATTGCATACCATATGTAATGTATAACACATTGTATATTATATCATATATATTACATATTATATAATAAGTTATACATATGATATTCTATATTACATAATATATTACATCTTAGATATTATATATTATATCACATTATATTATATATAATTATATATCTGTATAATTATATATATAATTTTATATTATGTTATATGTAATAATTATATATTATTACATGTATTATATTGTATATAATAACATATCATTATATAATATATTATACATAATATATTACATATAAGGATGCAGGATGGAAATGAAAATTATATATATGTTATAAATATTATATAATTTATATTTATTACATTATATAAATTATATATATATTTACACACATATATATATACATTTGCTGGTGCCGTATTTCCCATCTCATAACTTATTTTAAGAAGTACAGCATAGTAATGTGTGGGCTTGGGATTCAGTTTTTGAAACAAAACACTGAGCCTTCAATGACCTTCCTGTACATGTAAAAGCACTCCTGACTGCCTGGCAGCAGTTGGACCTCACAATGTGGATTCTGCCTTCACCCTGGAATGTTTATGCCCTATCGCTGTGGTGATGGGATTAGGGATCTCCTGCCCTTGGTCCTAAGAGCCACTGTCTGTGCTGAGTTTTTCAGAGCTCAGAGCAGATTGAACCTTTGTGGTTTCATTTTCCCTGATTTTGATTTTTCTCATGTGGAACCTGTGTTGCTGCATTCAAGGTATGTTCATAGTGGCCTGTGAAATGCAAATTCTTCAAATTATTAGTTAGTGATTTCCAATATGTTATTTAAAGCATTATCCTCTGTATTTTCCATATGCAGTTATCAATATGTTTCATGGTTATGTTTTATCCCTCAATTTATATATTTGATTATTGTACCAAGCAGAGTAGCTTTGAAATTTTTCTTCATTGAAAAAATATGTATTTTGGCTCAGGCCTCTAATCCAAGCACTTTGGGAGGCCAACGGAAGAGGATCACAACGTGAGGAGATCAAGACCATCCTGGCCAATACAGTGAAATCCTGTCTCTACTAAAGCTAAAAAAAATTAGCCAGGCATGGTGGCAGCTGGAGTAGTCCCAATATGGTGTAGTCCCAGCTACCTGGGAGGCTGAAGCAGGACAATCGCTTGAACCCATGAGGCAGAGGTTGCAGTGAGCCAAGATGGTGCCATGGCACCCCAGTCTGTGCAACAGAACAAGACTCTGTCTAGAAACAATTATATATATAATATATATTATATATATGCATTATATATTATATAATATATTATATCTGTAATATAAAATAGATATAATATAAAATATCTCATAATATACATAAGAAATATTATGTCACATTATTTATAATACATATTATATGCATTATATATTACATATAATATGCAATATATATTATAAGACATATATTGCATAAAATATATATTTATATTATATATAATATATATAATATGTATATTATATATTTTATCTAATATATATTATGTGTATTCTATAATGATCTATAATATGTATTATATTTTATGACATGTATATAAAATATATATCATATATTATTTATATTATATGTAATATATAATATATATAATTTATCTAATACATAATGTGTGTAATATATAATGATATATAATATGTATTGCATTTTATGACTTGTATATGTTATACATTATATCTTATATATATGTTGTATAATATATATTAAATATATCATATATAAAGTATAAAATATATACATTATATATTATATGTTTAACAAAATATACATATTATATAATATTTAAATTCTATATTATATGATATGTAAATAATATATGACAGGTAATATATACCGTCCATAATAAATGTAATAAATGACATATATTAAGTAACATATGATATATATAATAAAATTTATGATGTATAGTATATGTTTTATGGTACATAATGTGACATATGATATATACCATATAATATATTCTCTATAGTATATGATATATATATTTTATAACATATGCTATATAGTATGTAATGTATGATACATATTACATTGAACGTATGATTTATATTATTGACAATATGATATATAACACGTAATATATGATATATAACATTTAATATATGATATATATTACATATAATGTATGATATATGTAATATGATACATATTATATATGATATATGATATATAATACATGATATATAGTATATGATATATGATATATATTATATATGTTATCTGTTATATATATTATATAACATTCTATTATGTATGATCATATTATATATTATGGTAAAAAATATTTTAATATGTAATATATTTTATATCATAATATATAAGATATTATATTATTATACATAATGTAATATATTATATAATATTTAATCTAATAATTGTCATATGTAATATTATATTATATTATGATATAATATATAATATGTTATATAATATATAATATCTAATATATAATATATTATATATTGTATATATTTTATATTAGATATATATTATATAGATAGATATCATCTATATATAATATATAGTAATATATTAGATAATATGATAATATATTGCATCATATAGTATATATTACATATTATATAATATGTTATACATATGATATTCTATATTATATAATGTATTATATCTTAGATATTATATATTATATATATCACATATAATTATATATAATTATATATATCTGTATAATTATATATAATTATATATTATGTTATATGTAGTTATATATCATTACATGTATTATATTGTATATAATAACATATCCTTATATATTATATTATACATAATATATTATATATAATATAAGGATGCAGGATGTAAAAGGAAATTATGTATATGTTATACATATTATAAAAGTTATATATATTTCATTTTATAAATTATATATATACACACATATATATATATATAATTGGGGCGCACTATTTCCCATCTCATAACTTATTTTAAGAAGTACAACACAGTAATGTGTGGGCTTGGGATTCAGATTTTGAAACAAAACACTGAGACTTCAATGACCTTCCTGTATATGTCAAAGCACTCCTGACTTCCCGGCAGCAGTTGGACCTCACAATGTGGATTATGCCTTCACCCTGGAATGTTTATGCCCTATCGCCGTGGTGATGGGATTAGGGATCTCCTGCCCTTGGTCCTCAGTGCCAATGTCTGTTCTGAGATTTTCAAAGCTCAGAGCAGATTGAATCTTTGTGGTTTCATTTTCCCTGATTTTGATTTTTTTCATGTGGAACCTGTGTTGCTGCATTCAAGGTATGTTCATAGTGGCCTGAAAAATGCAAACTCTTCAAATTATTAGTTAGTGCTTTCCAAATATGTTATTTAAAACATTATCCTCTGTAATTTCCATATGCAGTTATCAATGTGTTTCAAGTTTATGTTTTATTCCTCTATTTATATATTTGATAATTGTACCAGAGTAGCTTTGAAATGTATATTATGTACTGTACATAAAATATCAAAGTACACCAAATATATATTATATACTGTAAATAAAATATCACAGTACACCAAATATATATAATTTATTGTACCCAAAATATCAAAGTACACCAAATATATATTATATACTGTACATAAAATATCAAAGTACAATAAATATATAATATACTGTACATAAAATATCAAAGTACACCAACTATTTATTATATACTGTACAAAAAATATCAGAGTACACTAAATATACATTACATACTGTACATAAAATATCAAAATACACCAAATATATCTTATATAATGTACATAAAATATCACAGTTCATCAAATATATATTATATACTGTTCAGAAAATATCAAAGTACTCCAAGTATATATTATATAGTGTACATAAAATATCAAAGTACACCAAATATATATTATACACTTCATAAAATATCAAAGTTCTCCAAATATATATTAAAGACTGTTAATAAAATATCAAAGTACACAAAATGAATACTATATAGTGTACATAAAATATCAAAGTACACCTAATATATATTTTATAATGTACATAAAATATCAAAGTAAACCAAATATATATAATATAGTGTTTACAAAATATCAAAGTACACCCAATGTCCATTATATACTGTACATAATATATGAAAGTACACCTTATATATTATTTAAGGTAAACAAAATATCAAAGTACAACAAATATATATCATATACTGTACATAAAAAGTCAAATTACACCAAATGAATATTATATACTGTACAGTAAATATCAAAGTACACCAAATATATATTATATACTGTAAATAAAATATCACAGTACACCAAATATATATAATTTATTGTACCCAAAATATCAAAGTACACCAAATATATATTATATACTGTACATAAAATATCAAAGTACAATAAATATATAATATACTGTACATAAAATATCAAAGTACACCAACTATTTATTATATACTGTACAAAAAATATCAGAGTACACTAAATATACATTACATACTGTACATAAAATATCAAAATACACCAAATATATCTTATATAATGTACATAAAATATCACAGTTCATCAAATATATATTATATACTGTTCAGAAAATATCAAAGTACTCCAAGTATATATTATATAGTGTACATAAAATATCAAAGTACACCAAATATATATTATACACTTACATAAAATATCAAAGTTCTCCAAATATATATTAAAGACTGTTAATAAAATATCAAAGTACACAAAATGAATACTATATAGTGTACATAAAATATCAAAGTACACCTAATATATATTTTATAATGTACATAAAATATCAAAGTACACCAAATATATATAATATAGTGTTTACAAAATATCAAAGTACACCCAATGTCCATTATATACTGTACATAATATATGAAAGTACACCTTATATATTATTTAAGGTAAACAAAATATCAAAGTACAACAAATATATATCATATACTGTACATAAAAAATCAAATTACACCAAATGAATATTATATACTGTACAGTAAATATCAAAGTACACCATATATATATTGTATACTGTACATAAAATATCAGAGTACACCAAATATATATTATATACTGCACATAAAATACCAAAGTACACCAAATATATATTATACACTTACATAAAATATCAAAGTTCTCCAAATATATATTAAAGACTGTTAATAAAATATCAAAGTACACAAAATGAATACTATATAGTGTACATAAAATATCAAAGTACACCTAATATATATTTTATAATGTACATAAAATATCAAAGTACACCAAATATATATAATATAGTGTTTACAAAATATCAAAGTACACCCAATGTCCATTATATACTGTACATAATATATGAAAGTACACCTTATATATTATTTAAGGTAAACAAAATATCAAAGTACAACAAATATATATCATATACTGTACATAAAAAATCAAATTACACCAAATGAATATTATATACTGTACAGTAAATATCAAAGTACACCATATATATAGTATACTGTACATAAAATATCAGAGTACACCAAATATATATTATATACTGCACATAAAATACCAAAGTACACCAAATATATATTATATACTGTAGATAAAATATCAAAGTACACCCAGTACATATTATATACTCTATATAAAATATCAAAGTACACAAAATATATATTATATACTGTACATAAAATATCACTCTATACCAAATATATATTATATACTGCACATAAAATATGAAACTACATCAGATATATACTGTACATAAAATATCAAAGTTCATCAAATATATATTATATACTGTCCATAAAATAACAAACTACACCAAATATATATTTTATACTGTACATAAAATATCAAAGTATACCAAATATATATTACATACTCTACATAAAATAATCAGACTACACCAAATATGTATTATGTAATTTATATAAAATATCAAAGCACACAATATATATTATATACTGTACATGATATATCAAAGTACACTAAACATATATTACATACTGTACATAAAATATCAAATTACACCAAATATATATTATATACTGTACATAAAATATCAACGTACAACAAATATATCTTTTATACTCTACATAAAATATCAAAATATACCAAATATATATTATATACTGTACATAAAATATCAACGTACACCAAATATATATTATATAGTGTACATAAAATATCAAATTACACCAAATGAATATTATATACTGTACTTAAAATATCAAAGTACACCAAATATATATTACATACTGTACATAAAATATCACGGTACACAATATATATATTATTTACTGCACATAAAATATCAAAGTACAACAAATATATATTATACACTGTACATAAAATATAGTACACCAAATACATATTTTATACTTACATAAAATATCAAAGTACTCCAAATATATATTAAAGACTGTACATAAAATATCAAAGTACACAAAATGAATATTAAATTCTCTTCATAAAATATCAAAGTGCACCTAATTTATATTATATACTCTACATAAAATAACAAAGTACAGAAAATGAATATTATATACTGTATATAAAATATCAAAGTACAGCAAATGTATAATATATACTGTACATAATATATGAAAGTACACCATATATATATTACATACGGTACATAAGATATCAAAGGACAACAAATATATGTTATATACTGTACATGAAATATCAAAGTACACCAAATATATATTACATATTGTAAATAAAATACCAAAGTACACCAAATATATAATATAAACTGTACATAAAATATCAAAGTACATCAAATATATTATATACTGTACATGAAATATCACAGTACACCAAATATATATTATATAGTGTACATAAAATATCACAGTTCACCAAATACATATTATATGCTGAACATAAAATATCAAAGGGCGCAAAATGTATATTATATACTGTACATAAAATGTGAAAGTTGACCAAATTTGTTATATACTGTACATGAAATATGAAATTACACTAAATATATATTATATACTCTACATAAAATATAAATACACAAAATATGTATTGTATACTGTACATAAAATGTGAAAATACACAAAATACATATTACTGTACATAAAGTATCAAAATACCCCAAATATATATTATATACCGTACATAAAATATCAAAGCACACCAAATATATATTATATTCTGTACATAAAATAGCAAATTACACTAAATAATATTGTATACCGTACATAAAATATAAAAGAACACCAAATATATATTACATACTATACATAAAATGTGAAAATATACAAAATATATAATATATACTGTACATAAAATATCAAAGTACACCAAATATGTTATACACTGTACATAAAATATCAAAGCACACAAAATATATATTACATACTGTACATGAAATATCATGGTACACCAAGTACACATTTTATACTGTACATAAAATAACACAGTACACCAAATATATAATATATACTGTACATAAAATATCACAATACACCATATATATATTATATACTGACGTAAAATATAAAAATACCCAAAATATATTTTATATACTGTAAATAAAATATCAAAGTACAAAAAATATAAATTACATACTATACATAAAATATCAAAGTACACCAAATATATATTATATACTGTACATAAAATATAAAATCCCACCAAATACATATTATATAGTGTACATAAAATATCAAATTACACTAAATACATATTATATACTGTACATAAAATATAAAGTTACACCAAATATATATAATATGCTATACATAATATATGAGAATACACAAAATATCACATACTGTACATAAAATATCAAAGCAAACCAAATACATATTATACACTGTACATAAAATATCAAATTAAACTAAATAGATATTATATACTGTGCATAAAATACAAAAGTACACCAAATATATATTATATACTGTACATAAAATGTGAAAATACACAAAATAGGTATTATATACTGTACATAAAATATCAAAGTACACCAAATATATATTATATACTGTAGATAAAATATCAAAGCACACCAATTATATATTATATACTGTCCATAAAATATCAAAGTACACCAAATATACACTATATACTGTACAGAAAATATCACAGTACACCAAATATATACAATAGAGAGTACATAAAATATCAAAGTACACCAAATATATATTATATACTGTACATAAAATGTGAAAATACACAAAATATATATTATACACTGTACATAAAATATAAAAGTACACCAAATATACATTATATACTGCGTGGAAAATGTCACAGTACACCAAATATATACAATATACAGTACATAAAATATCAAAGTACACCCAATATATATTATATACTGTACATAAAATAAATTACACCAAATATATATTATATTCTGTACATAAAATATAAAAGTACACCAAATGTACATTATATACACTACATAAAATACGAAAGCACACCAAATATATATTATATACTGTACATAAAATAAATTACACCAAATATATATTATATACTGTACATAAAATATAAAAGTACACCAAATATACATTATGTACACTACATAAAATACGAAAGCACACCAAATATATATTATATACTGTACATAAAATATCAAAGTGCACCAAATATACATTATGTACTGTACATTCAATATCACAGTACACCAAGTATATATTATATACTGTACATAAAATATAAAAGTACACCAAATATATATAATGTACTGTACATAAAATATCAAAGTACACTAAATGTATTTCATACTGTACATAAAATATCATAGAATAATATATATTATATACTCTATATAAAATATCAAAGTACACGAAATGTATATTATATACTGTAAATAAAATACAGTTCACAAAATACATATTATATACTGTTCATAAAATATCAAAGTACAAATATATATTGTATACTGTATATACTATATCAAAGTACACAAAGTATATATTATATACTGTGCATAAAATATCAGAGCTCACCTAATATATACTGTACATAAAATATGAAAGTACACCAAATATATATTACATACTGTAGATAATATCTCACAGTACACCAAATATATATTATATACTATGTATGAAATATCAAAGGATACCAAATGTATATTATATACTGTGCATAAAACGTCAAAATTCACCAAATATATATTATATACTGTACATAAAATATCAAATTTCACCAAATATATCCTACATACTGTACATAAAATATGAAAGTACACCAAATATATATTATATACTGTACATAAAATATCAAATTTCACCAAATATACATTATATACTGTACACAAAATATCAAATTTCACCAAATATACACTATATACTGTACATAAAATATCAAACTACACCAAATATATATTATATACTCTACATAAAATATCAAACTACACCAAATATATATTATATACTGTACATAAAACATCAAATTTCACCAAATATATATTATATACTGTACAAAAAATATCAAATTTCACCAAATATATATTATATACTGTACATAAAATATCAAATTTCACCAAATATGTATTATATACTGTACACAAAATATCAAATTTCACCAAATATACACTATATATTGTACTTTAAATATCAAACTACACCAAATATATATTATATACTGTACATAAAATGTGAAAATACACAAAACACGTATTATATATAGTACATAAAATATCAAAGTACACCAAATATATACTGTACATAAAATATCAAAGCACACTAAATATATATTACATTCTGTACATAAAATATCAAATTACACTAAATAAGTATTATATAGTATACCTAAAATATAAAAGTATATCAAATATATCTTATATACTGTACATAGAATATGAAAATATACAACACATATATACTGTACATAAAATATAAAATCACACCACATATATATATACTGTACATAAAATATCATATTACACTAAATACATATTATATACTGTATATAAAATATAAAAGTGCACCAAATATATATTATATACTGGGCATAAAATATGAGGATACACAAAATATATATCACATACTGTACATAAAATATCAAGGTACATGAAATATAGATTACTGTACATAAAATATCAAATTATACTAAATATATATTATACACTGTACATGAAATATAAAAGTACACCGAATATATATTATACACTGTACATAAAATGTGAAAACACACAAAACACATATATACAATACATAAAATATCAAGGTACACCAAATATATATTATATACTGTACATAAAATATCAAAGCACACTAAAGATATATAACATACTGTACATAAAGTATCAAATTACAGTAAATATATACTATACATAAAATATAAAAGTACACCAAATATATCTTACATACTGTACATAAAATATAAACATATGCAAAATATATATGCTGTAGATAATATACCAAAGTACACCAAATATATATTATGTACTGTACATAAAATATCAAAGTACACCAAATATACATTATATAGTGTACAAAAAATATCACAGTACACCAAATATATATTATATACTGTACATAAAATATCAAATCACGCTAAATATATATTACATACTGTACATAAAATATCAAATTACACTAAATATATACTATACATGAAATATAAAAGTACACCAATTATATCTTATATACTGTACGTAAAATATGAAAATATACAAAATATATATTATATACTGTAGATAATATATCAAAGTACACCAAATATAGATTATATACTGTACATAAAATATCACAGTACACCAAATATATACTGTACATAAGATATCATAATACACCATATATATATTATGTACTGTACATATGATATAAAATTACCCCAAATATATATTATATGCTGTACATAAAATATCAAAATACACCAAATATATATTATATACTGTACATAAAATATCAAACTACACCAAATACATATTATATACTGTACATAAAATATAAATTCACACCAAATATATATTATATACTGTACATAAAATATGAAATTGCACTACATATATACTGTACGTAAAATATAAAAGTAGAACAAATATATATTATATACTGTACATAATATAACAAACCACACCAAAGATATATTATATACTGCACATTAAATATCAAAGTACTACAAATGTATATTATATACTGTACATAAAATGTGAAAATACACAAAATATATATTATATACTCTACATAAAGTATCAAAGTACCACAAATATATATTATACACTGTACATAAAATATAAAAGCACACCAAATATATATACTCTACATAAAATATCAAATTATTCTAAATACATATTATAAACTGTAAATAAAATATAAAATTACACCAAATATATATTATATACTGTACATAAAGTATGAAATTATACAAAATATATACTATATACTGTACATAAAATATCAAAGTGCACCATATATATTATATACTGTACATAAAATATCAATGTACACGAAATATACATTATATACTGTACATACAATATCACAGTATACCAAATATGTATTATATACTGTACATAAAATATCACAATACACCATATATAATATATACTGTACATAATATATAAAAATACCACAATTATATATTATATACTGTACATAAAATATCAAAGTTCACCAAATATACTGTACAAAAAAATCAAAGTACACCAAATATATATTATATACTGTACATAAAATATCAAATTAAACTGAATATATATTATATACTGCACATAAAATACAAAAGTACACCAAATATATATTATATACTGTACATAAAACGTGAAAATACACAAAATACGTATTATATACAGTGCATAAAATATCAAAGTACACCAAATATATATTATATACTGTAGATAAAATATCAAAGCACACCAAATATATATTATATACTGTATATAATATATCAAATTACACTAAATGTATACCATACATAAAATATAAAAGTACACAAAATATATACTATACATAAAATATGAAAATATACAAAATGTATATTATACACTGTACATAAAATATCAAAGTACGCCAAATATATATTATATACTGTACATAAAGTATGAAAGCACACAAAATATGTATTATATACTGTACATAAAATATCAAAGTACACCAAATATGCATGATATAAAGTACATAAAATATCACAGTACACCAAATATATGTTATATACTGTACGTAAAATATCAAAGTACACCAAATATATATTATATACTCTACATAAAATATAAAATTACACCAAATGAATATTATATACTCTAAATTGTGTCTAAGTACACCAAATATATATGATGTACTGTAATTGAAATATCAAAGTACACAAAATAATTATATACTGTAAATAAAATATCAAAGTACACCAAATACATATTATAAACTGTACATAAAACATCAAAGTACACCAAATATATACTGTACATAAAACATCACTGTACACCAAATATATATTATATACTGTACATAAAATACCACAGTACAACAAATGTATGCTATATATTGTATATAAAATAACAAAGTACACCAAATATATACTATATACTGTACATAAAATATAAAAGTACACCAAATATATTTTATATACTGTACATAAAATGTGAAAATACAGAAAATATATATTATATACTGTACATAAAATATAAAAGCCCACAAATATATATTATATACTGTACGTAAAATATCAAATTACACTAAATACATATTATATACAGTACATAAAATATAAAAGTACACCAAACGTATATTATATACTGTACATAAAATATGAAAATACACAAAATATATACTATATACTCTACATAAAATATCACAGTACACCAAATATATATTATATACTGTACATAAATTATAAAAGCACACAAAATATATATTATATACTGTACATAAAATATCAAATTACACTAAATATATATTATATACTCTACGTAAAATATAAAAGTACACCAAATATATATTATATACTGTTCATAAAATGTGAAAATACACCAAATATATGTTTTATACTGTACATAAAATATCAAAGTACACCAAATATGTATTATATACTGTACATGAAATATAAAATCACACCAAATATATATTATATACTACACATAAAATAAAAAAGCACACCAATATATATTGTATACTGTACAAAAAATATCAATCTACACCAAATATACATTATATGCGGTACATAAAATATCACAGTACAAAAAATATATATTATATACTGTATATAAAGTGTGAGAATACACAAAATATATATTATATACTGTACATAAGGTATCAAAGTACACTAAGTATGTATTATATACTGTACATAAGATATAAAAGCACACTAAATATATATTATGTACTGAACATGAAATATCAAATTACAGTAAATACATGTTATATACTGTGCATAAAATATCAAAGTACACCAAATATATATTATATTCTGTACATAAAATATGAAAATACACAAAATATATATTATATACTGTACATAAAATATCACAGTACACCAAATATATATTATATACTGTACTTTAAATGTGAAAGGACACCAAATGTATATGATATACTGTATATAAAATGTGAAAGTACACAAAATGTATATTATATACTCTACATAAAATATCAAAGTACACCAAATATATATTATACACTGTACATAAAATATCACAATACACCTTATATGTTATATACTGTACAGAAAATATAAAAATACCCAAATATAATATACTGTACATAAAATATCAAAGTACACCAAATATATATTATATACTGTAAAAAATATATCAAATACACCATATATATTATATACTGTACATAAAATATAAAATCTCACCAAATACATATTTTATAGTGTGCATAAAATATCAAATTACACAAAATACACATTATATACTGTACATGCCATATCAAAGTACACCAAATATATATTATATACTGTACATAAATTATGAAAATACAAAAAATACATACCACATACTGTACATAAAATATCTAAGTACACCAAATATATAATACACTGTACATAAAATACCAAATTAAACTAAATATATATTATACACTGTATATAAAATATAAAAGTACACCAAATATATATTATATATTGTACATAAAATGTGAAAATATACAAAACATATATTATATACTGTACATAAAATATCAAAGTACATGAAACATATATACTGTACATAAAATGTCAAAGCACACCAAATGTATTTTATATACTGTACATAAAAAATCAAAGTAAACCAAATATACATTATATACTGTAGTTAAAATATCACAGTACACCAAATATATTTTATATACTGTATATAAAAAATCACAGTACACCATATGTATATTATATACTGTACATAAAATATAAAATTACACTAAATATCTATAGTACACTGTACATAAAATATAAAAGTACGACAAATATATATTATATACTGTACCTAAAATGTGAAAATACACAAAATATATGTTATATACTGTACATATAATATCAAAGAACACCAAATATACATGATATACTGTACATAAAATATAAAATTACACCAAATATATATTATATACTGTATATAAAATGTGAAAATACACAAAATACATATTATATACTGTAGATAAAATATCAAAATACCCCAAATAAACATCATATACTGTACATAAAATATCAAAGGGCACCAAATGTATATTATATACTGTACATTAAATGTCAAAGTTCACCGAATATATATTATATACTGTATGTAAAATATGAAATTATACCAAATATATATTATACACTGTACATAAAATATCAAATTACACCAAATGAATATTATACACTGTAAATTAAATGTCTAAGTACGCCAAATATATATTATGTACAGTACTTAAAATATCAAAGTACACCAAATATATATTACATATTGTAAATAAAATACCAAAGTACACCAAATACATAATATAACCTGTACATAAAATATCAAAGTACATCAAATATATTATATACTGTACATGAAATATCACAGTACACCAAATATATATTATATAGTGTACATAAAATATCACAGTTCACCAAATATATATTATATGCTGTACATAAAATATCAAAGGGCACAAAATGTATATTATATACTGTACATAAAATGTGAAAGCTGACCAAATATATGTTATATACTGTATATGAAATATGAAATTACACTAAATATATATTATATACTCTACGTAAAATATAAAATTACACAAAATATGTATTGTATACTGTACATAAAATGTGAAAATACACAAAATACATATTATATACTGTACATAAAGTATCAAAATACCCCAAATATATATTATATACCATACATAAAATATCAAAGCACACCAAATATATATTATATTCTGTACATAAAATAGCAAATTACACTAAATAATATTGTATACTGTACATAAAATATAAAAGAACACCAAATATATATTACATACTGTACATGAAATATGAAAATATACAAAATATATAATATATACTGTACATAAAATATCAAAGTAAACCAAATATATGTTATACACTGTACATAAAATATCAAAGAAAACAAAATATATATTACATACTATACATAAAATATCAAGGTACACGAAATATATATTATATACTGTACATAAAATATCAAAGCACACTAAAGATATATTACATACTGTTCATAAAATATCAAATTACACTAAATATATACTCTACATAAAATATAAAAGTACACCAAATATATCTTATATACTGTACATAAAATATAAACATATGCAAAATATATATTGTATGCTGTAGATAATATACCAAAGTACACCAAATATATATTATGTACTGTACATAAAATATCAAAGTACACCAAATATACATTATATACTGTACAAAAAATATCACAGTACACCAAATATATATTATATACTGTACATAAAATATCACAATACACCATATATATATTATGTACTGTACAGAAAATATAAAATTACACCAAATGTATATTATATGCTGTACATAAAATATCAAATTACACCAAATATATATAATATACTGTACATAAAATATTGAACTACACCAAATATATATTATATACTGTAGACAAAAATCACACCAAATATATATGATATACTGTACATAAAATATGAAATTACACTAAATACATATATACTGTACATAAAATATAAAAGTACACCAAATATATATTATATACTGTAAATTAAATATGAAAATACACAAAATACATATCACATACTGTACATAAAATATCAAAGTACACCAAATATATATTATATACTTTACATAAAATATCAAATTACACCTATTATACATTATATACTGCACATAAAATATCACAGTACACCAAATGTATATTATATATTGTACATAGAATACGATACACCATATATATATTATATACTGTACATAAAATATCAAAATACCCCAAATAAGTATTATATGCTGTATATAAAATATCAAAGTACACCAAATATATACTATATACTGTACATAAAATATCAAAGTACACCAAATATATACTGTACATAAAATATAAAATCACACCAAATGTATATTATATACTGTACCTAAAATATCAAATTACACTAAATACATGTTATATACTGTACATAAAATAAAAAAGTACACCAAATATATATTATATACTGTGCATAAAATACGAAAATACAAAATATATATCACATACTGTACATAAAATATCAAAGTAAACAAAATGTATATTTTATACTGTACATAAAATATCAAATTAAACTAAATATATATTATATACTGTATATAAAATATCAAACTACACCAAATATATATTATATACTGTGGATAAAATTTCAAAGCACACTAAATATATATTACATACTGTACATAAAATGTCTAATTACACTAAATAAATATATAATATACATAAAATATAAAAGTACACCAAATATATCTTATATACTGTACATAAAATATGAAAATATACAAAATATATATTATATACTGTACATAAAATATCACAGTACACCAAATATATATTATATACTGTACATAAAATATCACAATACACCATATATATTATATACTGTACATAAAATAGCAAAGTACACCCAATATACATTATATACTGCACATAAAATATCACACTACACCGAATATATATTACATACTATACATAAAATTTCAAAATACACCATATATATTAAATACTGTACATAAAATATCAAAATACCCAAATATATATTATATACTGTACATAAAATATCAAAGTACACCAAATATATATTATATACTGTACATAAAATAACAAAGTACACCATATATATTATATACTGTACATAAAATATAAAATGACACCAAATATATATTATATACAGTACATAAAATATCATATTACCGTAAATACATATTATATAGTATATATAAAATATAAAAGTACACCAAATATATATTATATACTGTACATAAAATGTCAAAATACAGAAAATATATACTGTACATAAAATATGAAAATATACAAAATATATAATATATACTGTACATAAAATATCAAAGTACACCAAATATATGTTATACACTGTACATAAAATATCAAAGCACACCACATATATATTACATACTGTACCTAAAATATCATGGTACACCAAGTATACATTTTATACTATACATAAAGTATCACACTACACCAAATATATATTATATACTGTACATAAAATATCACAATACACCATATATATATTATATACTGTTCATAAAATATAAAAATACCCCAAATGTATTTTATATACTGTAAATAAAATATCAAAGTACACCAAATATAAATTGTATACTGTACATAAAATATCAAAGTACACCAAATATATATTATATACTGTACATAAAATATAAAATCCCACCAAATACATATTATATAGTGTACATAAAATATCAAATTACACTAAATACATATTATATACTGTACATAAAATATAAAGTTACACCAAATATATATAATATGCTATACATAATATATGAGAATACACAAAATACATATCACATACTGTACATAAAATATCAAAGCAAACCAAATACATATTATATACTGTACATAAAATATCAAATTAAACTAAATAAATATTATATACTGTACATAAAATACAAAAGTACACCAAATATATATTATATACTGTACATAAAATGTGAAAATACACAAAATACGTATTATATACAGTAAATAAAATATCAAAGTACACCAAATATATATTATATACTGTAGATAAAATATCAAAGCACACCAAATATATATTATATACTGTATATAAAATATCAAATTACACTAAATAATTATATACCACACATAAAATATAAAAGTACACCAAATATATATTATACACTGCACATAAAATATCAAAGTACACCAAATATATATTATATACTGTACATAAAGTATCAAAGCACACCAAATATGTATTATATACTGTACATAAAATGTCAAAGTACACCAAATATACATGATATAAAGTACATAAAGTTTCAAAGCACAGCAAATATGTATTATATACTGTACATAAAATGTCAAAGTACACCAAATATACATGATATAAAGTACATAAAATATCACAGTACACCAAATATATATTATATAATGTTCATAAAATATCAAAGTACACCAAATATATATATCTACTCTACATAAAATATAAAATTACACCAAATGAATATTATATACTGTAAATTAAGTGTCTAAGTACACCAAATATATATTATGTACTGTACTTAAAATATCAAAGTACACAAAATATATATTATATACTGTAAATAAAATATCAAAGTACAACAAATATATATTATAAAGTGTACATAAAACATCAAAGAACACCAAATATATAATATGCTGTACATAAAATATCACAGTACACCAAATATATATTATATACTGCACATAAAATATCACAGTACAAGAAATGTATATTATATGTTGTATATAAAATAACAAAGTACACCAAATATATACTATATACTGTGCATAAAATATAAAAGTACACCAAATATGTTTTATATACTGTACATAAAATGTGGAAATACACAAATTATATATTCTGTACATAAAATATGAAAGGACACCAAATGTACATTATATAATGAAGAAAAAATATCAAATTTCACCCAATATATATTATATACTGTACATAAAGTATCAAATTAAACTAAATATATAGTATATACTGTACATAACATTGCAAAGTACACCAAATATATATTATATACTGTACATAAAATATCAAAGCACACCAATTATATGTTATGTACTGTAAATAAAATTTCAAAGTACACCAAATATACATTATATAGTGTACATACAATTTCACAATACACCAAATATATATTATATACTGTACATAAAATATCACAATACACCATAGATATATACTGTACATAAAATATAAATATACCCCAAATATATATTATATACTGTGCATAAAATATCAAAATACACCATATATATTATATACTATACATAAAATATGAAAGTACACCAAATATATATTATATACTGTACACAAAATAAAAAATCACACCATATATATATTGTACATATCAAATTACACTACATATTATGTACTGTACATAAAATATAAAAGTACACCAAATGTATATTATATACTGTGCATAAAATATGAAAATATGCAAAATATATATCTCATACTGTACATAAAATATCACAGTACACCAAATATATATTATATACTGTACATAAAATATCAAATTAAACTAAATGTATTTTATATACTGTACATAAAATATTAAAGTACACCAAATATGTTATATACTGTACATGAAATATCAAAGTACACCAATTATACATTGTATACTGTAAATAAAATATGACAGTACACCATATAGATTATATACTGTACATAAAATATCAAAATACCCCATATATATATTATATACTGTCCATAAAATATCAAAGTACACAAAATATATATAATATACTGTACATAAAATATCAAAGTACACCAAATATATATTATATACTGTACATAAAATATAAAATCCCACCAAATATGTATTATATACTGTACATAAATTATCAAATTACACTAAGTACATATTATATACTGTACATAAAATATAAAAGTACACCATATATACTATATTACTGTACATAAAATATGAAAATACACAAAATACTTATCACATACTGTATATAAAATATCAAAGTACACCAAATATATATTATATACTGTAGATAAAATATCAAATTGAACTAAGTATATATTACATATTGTACATAAAATATAAAAGTACACCAAATATATATTATATACTGTACATAAAATGTGAAAATACACAAAATACGTATTATATACAGTACATAAAATATCAAAGTACACCAAATATATATTATATACTGTACATAAAATATGAAAGTACACCAAATATACATTATATACTGTACATAAAATATAAAACACACCAAATATATAGTATACACTGTACATAAAATATCAAATTACACTAAATACATATTATATACTGTACATTAAATATAAAAGTACACCAAACATATATACTGTACATAAAATGTGAAAATGCACAAAATATATATTATATACTGTACATAAAATATCACAGTAAACCAAATATATATTATATACTGTACATAAATTAACAAAGCACACCAAATATATATTATGTGCTGTGCATAAAATATCAAAGTACACCAAATATACATTATATACTGTACATAAAATATCAAATTAAATATATATTATACACTGTACATAAAATATAAAAGTACACCAAATATATATTATGCACTGTACATAAAATGTGAAAATACACAAAATACGTATTATACACTGTACACAAAATATCAAAGTACACCAAATATATATTATATACTGTACATGAAATATCTAATTACACTAAGTATATATTATATACTGTACATAAAATATGAGTACACCAAATATATATTATATATTGTACATAAAATATGAAAATACACCAAATATATATTATATACTGTAAGTAAAATATCGAAGTTTTCCAAATATGTATTATATACTGTACATAAAATATGAAAGTACACCAAATATAGATTATATTCTGTACATAAAGTATCACAGTCCACCAAATATATATTACATACTGTACAAAAAATATCACAGTGCACCATATATATTATGTACCATACATAAAATATAAAAACACCCCAAATATATATTATATACCATACATAAAATATCAAAGGACAGCAAATATATATTATAAACTGTACATAAAATGTCAAAGTACAGCAAATATATATTGTATACTGTACATAAAATATCAAATTACACTAAATATATATTTTAAACTGTACATAAAATACAAAAGTACACCAAATATATATTATATACTGTACATAAAATGTGAAAATACACAAAATATATATTCTGTACATAAAATATGAAAATACACAAAATATGTTATATACTGTATATAAAATATCAAAGTACACCAAATATATACTGTACATAAAATATCACAGTACACCAAATATTTATTATATACTATACATAAAATATCACACTACACCTAAGGTATATTATATACTGTATATGAAATATCAAAGTACTCCAAATATATATTATATACTGTGCATAAAATATCACAGTATGCCAAATATATATTGTATACTGTACATAAAATATCACAGTACTGCAAATATATATTATATTCTGTACATAAAATATCAAAATACCCCAAATATATATTATATATTGTACATAAAATATAAAAGTACACCAAATATATGTTATATACTGTATATAAAGTGTGAAAATACACAAAATATATATTATATACTGTACATAAAGTATCAAAGTACACCAAATATATATTATATACTGTACAAAAAATATAAAATCACCCCAAATATATATTATATACTATATATAAAATATCAAATTACACTAAATACATATATACTGTACTTAAAATATAAAAGTACACCAAATATAATATACTGAACATAATCTGTGAAAATACACAAAATATAAATTATATACTGTACATAAAATATCAAAGCACACCAAATATATATTATATACTATACTTAACACATCAAAGTACACCAAATATACATTATATACTGTGCGTAAAATATGACAGTACTCCAAGTATATATTATATACTGTATATAAAATATAATACACCAAATATATATTATATACTTTACATGAAATATCAAAATACCCCAAATTTATATTATTAACTGTACATAAAATATCAAAGTACACCAAATATATATTATATACTGTACATGAAATATAAAAGTACACTAAGTATATATTATATACTGTACTTAAAATATCAAATTTCAGAAAATATATAGTGCACATAAAATATCAAATTTCACCAAATATATATTGTATACTGTACATAACATATCAAATTTCACACAATGTATATTATATACTGTACATAAAATATCAAATTTCACCGCCTATATATTATATACTGTATACAAAATATCAAATTTCACCAAATATATATTGTATACTGTGTATAAAGTATCAAATTTCACCAAATATGTATTATATGGAATGGAATGGAATGGAATGCAATGGAATGGAATGGAATGCAATGGAATGGAATGGAATGGAATGGAATGGAATGGAATGGAATAGAATGGAATTGAATCAACCCAAGTAGAATGGAATGGAATGGAATGGAATGGAATGGAATGGAATAGAATGGAATTGAATCAACCCGAGTAGATCGACGCGGAACATAGCGGAACGGAACGGAATGGAATGGAATGGAATAGAATGGAATTGAATCAAACCGAGTAGAACTGAACGGAACGGAATGGAACGGAATCAACCTGAGTAGAACGGGACGGGACTGTATGGTACGGGATGGGACGGGACGGAACGGAACAGAATGGAATCAACCGGAGTGGAGTGGAGTGGAGTGGAGTGGAATGGAATGGAATGGAATGGAATGGAAATCAACCCGAGTAGAATGGAATGGAATGGAATGGAATGGAAATCAACCCGAGTAGAATGGAATGGAATGGAATGGAATGGAATGGAATGGAATGGAATGGAATGGAATGGAATGGAATGGAATGGAATGGAATGGAATGGAATGGAATGGAATGGAATGGAATGGAATGGAATGGAATGGAATGGAATGGAATGGAATGGAATGGAATGGAATGGAATGGAATGGAATGGAATGGCATGGCATGGCATGGCATGGAATGGCATGGCATGGCATGGCATGGCATGGAATGGCATGGAATGGCATGGCATGGCATGGCATGGAATGGCATGGCATGGAATGGCATGGCATGGCATGGAATCAACCCGAGTAGAATGGAATGGAATGGAATGAATGGAATGGAATGGCATGGCATGGCATGGCATGGCATGGCATGGAATCAACCCGAGTAAAACGGAATGGAATGGAATGGAATGGAATGGAATGGAATGGAATTCAATGGAATAGAATGGAATTGAATCAACCCAAGTAGAATGACGCAGAACGTAACGGAACGGAACGGAATGTAATGGAATGTAATAGAATGGAATTGAATCAACCCGAGTGGAACGGAACGGAACGGAAAGGAACGGAATGGAATCGACCCGAGTAGAATGGAACGGGACGGGATGGGACGGGACGGGACGGGTCGGGATGGGACGGAACGGAACGGAACGGAACAGAATGGAATCAACCCGAGTAGAACGGAATGGAATGGAATGGAATAGAATGGAATTGAATCAACCCAAGTAGATCGACGCGGAACATAGCGGAACGGAACGGAATGGAATGGAATGGAATAGAATGGAATTGAATCAACCCGAGTAGAACGGAACGGAACGGAACGGAATCATCATCGAATGGACTCAAATGGAATTATCATCGAATGGAATCATCATCAAATGGAATCGAATGGAGGCATCATCGAATGGAATTGAAAGGAATCATCATCGAATGGACTTGAATGGAATCATCATTGAATGGAATTGAATGGAATCATCATTGAATGGAATTGAATGGAATCATCATCGAATGGAATCGAATGGAATCCTCGAATGGAATCAAATGGAATCATCAAATGGAATTGAATGGAATCTTCATTGAATGGAATCGAATGGAATCATCATCGAATGGAATCCAATGGAATCATCGTCGAATGCACTCGAATGGAATCATCATCAAATGTACTCAAATGAAACCATCATCGAATGGAATCGAATGGAATCATCATCGAATGGAATCATCATCGAATGGAATTGAACAGAATCATCATTGAATGGAATCGAATGGAATCATCAAACAGAATTGAATGGAATCATCGAATGAAATCGAATGGAATCATCATCCAACGGAATAGAATGGAATCATTGAATGGAATCGAATGGAATCATCATTGAATGGAATTGAATGGAATCATCCAATGGAATCAAATGGAATAAGCATCGAATGGAATCATCGAATGGAATCAAATGGAATTATCAAATGGTATCAAATGGTGTCATCATTGAATGGAATCATCCAATGGAATCGAATCGAATAATTGAATGGAATTGAATGGAATCATCATCCAATGGAATTGAATGGAATCATCATCGAATGGAACCGAATGGAATAATTGAATGGAATCAAATGGAATCATCATTACATGGAATCGAATGGAATCATCATCACAAGGAATCGAATGGAATCATCATTAAATGATATTGAAAGGAAACATCGAACAGAATTGAATGGAATAAATCAAATGGAATCGAATGGAATCATCATTGAATGAAATCAATAAGAATCATCGAATGGAATCGAATGCAATAATCATCGAATGGAATCGAACGGAATAATCAAAACGAATTGAATGGAATAATCATCGAATGGAATCGAATGAAATCCTAGAATGGAATCGAATGGAATCATCGAACAGAATCAAATGGAAACATCAACGAATGGAATCGAATGGAATCGAATGGAATCATGGAATGGAATCGAATGGAATCATCATCACATGGAATCAAATGGAATGATCGAATGGAATCGAATGGAATAATCATCAAATGGAATCGAATGGAGTCATCATCGAATGGAATCAAATGGAATCATCGAATGGAATTGAATGGAATCATCATCGAATGGAATCAAATGGAATCATCATCGAATGGAATAGAATGGAATCATCAAAAGGAATCGAATGGAATAATCATCAAATGGAATCCAATGAAATCCTCTAATGGAAGGGAATGCAATCATTGAATGGAATTGAATGGAATCATCATCGAATTGAATCAAATGGAATCATAGAATGGAATCGAATGGAATCATCATCAAATGGAATCAAATGGAATCATTGAATGGAATCGAATGGAATCATCAAATGGAACTGAATGGAATCATCATGGAATGGAATCAAATGCAATCGTCCAATGGAATCGAATGGAATAATCATTGAATGGAAACATCTAATGGAATCGAGTGGAATCATCAAATGGAATCGAATGGTGTCATCATCGAATGGAATCATACAATGGAAACGAATGGAATCAAAGAATGGAATCGAATGGAATCACTGAATGGATTTGAATGGAATCATCATCAGATGGATTCGAATGGAGTCATCTGATAGAATGGAATGGAATCATCATAGAATGGAATCCAAGGCAATCACAGAATGGAATCGAATGGAATCATTATCTCATGGAATCGAGTGGTATCATCATCACATGGAATCGAATGAAATCATCATCAAATGGTATCGAAAGGAAACATTGAATGGAATTGAACGGAATAAATCAAATGGAATCATCATCGAATGGAATTGAATGGAATCATTGAATGGAATCATCAACGAATGAAATAGAAAAGAATCATCGAATGGAAACAAATGCAATCATCATCGAATTTAATCAAAAAGAATCATCATCAAATGAAATTGAACGGAATCATCGAAAGGAATCAAATGGAATAACCAATGAATGGAATCAAATGGAATCCTCAAATGGAATCGAAGGGAACCATCAAATGGAATCGAATGAAATCATCATTGAATGGAATCGAATGGAATCATGGAATGGAATTGAATGGAAACATCATCGCATGGAAGCAAATGGAATCATCAAATGCAATCAAATGGAATAGACATCGAATGGAATTATTGAATGGAATCAAATGGAATCATCGAATGGAATCGAATGGTGTCATCATCGAATGGAATCATCCAATGGAATCGAATGGAATCATCCAATGGAATCGAATGGAATCATTGAATGGAATCAAATGGAATCATCATCACATGGAATCGAATGGAGTCATCCAATGGAATCGAATGGAATCATCATCGAATGGAATCGAATGGAATCATCCAATGGAATCGAATGGAATCATCATCACATGGAATCAAATGGATTCATCGAATGGAATCGAATGGAATCATCATCACATGGAATCAAATGGAATCATCATCGAATGGAATCATCATCAAATGGATTTGAATGGAATCATTGAATGGAATCAAACGGAATCATTAAAAGGAATCGAATGGAATCATCATCGAATGGAATCGAATGGAATCAACGAATGGAATTGAATGGAATCATCATCGAATGGATTCGAATGGAATCATCCAATGGAATCGAATGGAATAATCATCAAATGGCATCATCGAATGGAATCATATGGAAGCATCGAATGGAATAGAATGGAATGGTGTCGTCATCGAATGTAATCATCCAATGGAATCAAATGGAATCATTGAATGGAATCGAATGGAATCGAATGGAATCATCATCGTTTGGAATCGAATGGAGTCATTCAATGGAATCTAATGGAATCATCATTGAATGGAATCAAATGGAATCGAATGGAATCATCGAAAGGAATCGAATGCAATAATCATTCAATGGAATCAAAAGGAATCCTCAAATGCAATAGAATGGAATCATCAAATGGAATCAAATGGAGTCATCATCAAATGGAATCATGGAATGGAATCGAATGAAAACATCATCACATGGAAGCAAATGGAATCATCAAATGCAATTGAATGGAATAAACATCAAATGGAATCATTGAATGGAATCATCGAATGGAATCGAAAGGTGTCATCATCGAATGGCATCATCCAATGGAATCGAATGGAATCCTTGAATGGAATCGAATGGAATAATAGAATGGAATTGAATGGGATCATTGAATGGAATCAAATGGAATCATCAACGAATGGAATCGAATGGAGTCATCCAATGGAGTCGAATGAAATCATGATCGAATGGAATCAAATGGAATCATCAGATGGAAACGAATGAAATCATCATCAAATGGAATTGAATGGAATCATCAAATGGAATCGAATGGAATCATCATCAAATGGAATTGAATGGAATCATGAACGAATGGAATCATTATCAAATGGAATCGAATGGAATCATCATCGAATGGAATCGAATGGAGTCATTGAATAGAATCAAATGGAATCATCAAAAGCAATTGAATGGAATCATAATCGAATGGAATCAAATGTAATCAACGAATGGAATTGAATGGAATCATCATTGAATGGATATGAATGGTATCATCCAATGGAATCGAATTTAATAATCATCAAATGGAATCATTGAACGGAATCATATGGAATCATTGAACAGAATCGAATGGTGTCATCATCGAATGGAATCATCGAATGGAATCAAATGGAGTCATCCAATGGAATCGAATTGAGTCATCATCGCATGGAATCTAATGGAATCATCGAATGGAATCGAATGGAATCATCATTGCATAGAATCGAAAGGAATCATCATCACATGGAATCAAATGGAATCATCATCGAATGGTATCAAAAGGAATCATCGAATGGAATCGAATGGAATAAATCGAATGGAATCGAATGGAATCATATTCGAATGGAATCGAATGGAATCATCGAATGGAATCAAATGCAATCATCATCGAATGGAATCGAATGGAATCATTGAATAGAATCAAATGCAATCATCATCGAATGGAGTCGAATGGAATCATCGAAATGAATCAAATGGAATCATTGAATGGAATTGAATGGAATCATCTTTGAATGGAATCGAAAGGAATCATGGAATGGAATCGAATGGAAACATCATCACATGGAAGCAAATGTAATCATTGAATGGAATCGAATGGAATAATCATCAAATGGAATCATCGAATGGAATAGAATGGAATCACCAAATGGAATCAAATGGTGTCATCATCGAATGGAATCATCCCATGTAATCGAATGGAATCATCAAATGGAATCGAATGGAATCATAAAATGGAATCAAATGGAATCAACGAATGGAATCGAATGGAATCATCATCGAATGGAATCTAATGGAGACATCCAACGGTATCAAATGGAATCATCATCGAATGGAATCGAATGGAATCATCAAATGGAATCGAATGGAATAATCATCGAATGGAATCGAATGGAATCATCGAATGGAATCGAATGGAATCGTCATTGAATTGAATCAAATGGAATCATCATAGAATGGAATCATCATCCAATGGAATCAAATGGAATCATTGAATGGAATCGAATGGAATCATCAAATGGAATCGAATGTAATCATCGCATGAACTCGAATGGAATCATCATAGAATGGAATTGAATGGAATCATCGACTGGAATCGAATGGAATCATCCAATGGAATCGAAAGGAATAATCATCGAATGGAATCATCGAATGGAATCAAATGGAATCATCGAATGGAATCGAATGGTGTCATCATCGAGTGGAATAATCCAATGGAATCCAAAGGAATCATCGAATGGAATCGAATGGAATCACCATCCAATGGAATTGAATGGAATCATGGAACTGAATCGAATGGAATCATCATTGCATGGAATCCAATGGAATCATCATCACATGGAATCGCATGGAATCATCATCGAATGGTATCGAAAGGAAACATCGAATGGAATCAAATGGAACATCGAATGGAATCATCATCGAATGGAATCGAGCGGAATCATTGAAAGGAATTGAATGGAATAATCATTGAACGGAATTGAATGAAATCTTAGAATGAAATCGAATGGAATCATCGACTGGAATCAAATGGAATCATCATCGAATGGAATCGAATGGAATCATGGAATGGAATCGAATGGAATCATCATCACATGGCATCAAATGGAATCATCGAATGGAATCAAATGGAATAATCATTGAATGGAATCGAAATGAATCATCGAATGGAATCGAATGGAATCATCGAATGGAATCGAATGGAATCATCATCTAATGGAATCGAATGCAATCATCGAATGGAATCGAATGGAATCATCATCAAATGGAATCGAATGCAATCATCATCGAATGGAATGGAATGGAATCATCGAATGGGCTCGAATGGAATCATCATCAAATGGAATCGAGTGGAATAATCGAATGGACTCAAGTGTCTGTTCAAACAGGTCTGGGGGATATCTAAAGGACTCATGAAAGGCTGTTTTTTTCTGTGTTGCTAGAATAAAGAACAGATAAGGAATGCACATTTTTAAGAAACTCTGCAAGGAGACCTAACAAACCACGGATGCTTAGGGCAAAAATTAGAATTTACACATATAGTAGATCACCTTCAGCACAGGAAGAAAAGTTGGAGAAGAGTATTTGGAAAACTAAGACATTCAAAATCATTCACGTACATGGGAGAGTCTAGAAAGTCACATGTATGCATAGGTTAAGCCACATGCTGACAAATGTCATAAGAAGACCCTACACTTTTACCTTGGCTGATCCCTCCCCTCACTGCAAGCTCTGTGCAAGAGTGAACTTGAACTTCACTCAGTGCAAGAGTGAACACACACTTTGTCCCGGCTTTAAAGAACCCAGCACAAAACCAGTCTGCATGGCCTAGAGACATATTTTGCTGGATAATGATTACTTGTTTTTCTTTGTTTTTGTTGTATTTGCCTGTTTGCTTAGTTCCTGACATACAAGAAAATCACTGTCAAAACATTAGCTTAACATTTGTTAAGGAAACAAAAAGACTTCGGTGACCACACCCTATAAAGCAAACAATTTTGTAAATCACTTTGGAAAATTTCACTATAAAAAATCCTTAACGATATAATAAGTAAAGAAAATTTAAAACCACAAAACCTTACTGTGTTTGTAGGGGGGGTTCTGATTTACAGAGTAACCACATAGTAATTATAATTATTATAATGTCCAGTTTTCAAAAAAAGTTACAAGGCACACAAAGAATGGGAAAGTATGGCTCATTCAAAGGAACAAAACAAATTGACAGAGAATATCTCTAAGGAAACCCAGACATCAAACTTACTAGACAAAGACTTTAAAACAACTCTCTTCATTATACTCAAATGTCAAAAGGAAAACATAAACAAAGAAATCAAGGAATCAGAAAAAATATTAAAAAGCAGGAATATCAACAAAGAGATAACAGAAATTCTGGAGCGGAAAACTACAACGATAAAAATTTAAAAATCACCAGAGGGATTTAAGAGTATATTTGCACACACAGAAGAAGACATGAGCTTGAAGATAAGAAAATGGAAAATATTGACTCTGAGAAACAGATAAAAAATGAGCAAAGACTAATGAATCTGTGGGACATCATCAAATAGACCAACATTCATATTCTAAAAGGATAAATTATGTTGTTGAAAACTTTAGCATTCTTTCTTTTCACCTTTCTTTCTTTCTCCCTCCCCCTTCTCCTCCTTTTTACTTTTCTTCCTATTCCTTTCTCTTCTTCTGTCTCTACTTCATTATCCCTTTTGCTCTGTTTCTCTTTCTCGCTTTCTCTTTTCTTTCAATTATCTCAATTACTAAGAGATGTTTAAATACCCTTACCATGTGAGTTGATATGGTTATTTCTCCCTTTAGTTCTCTTTTGAGATTTATAGTCACTCTAAGTAAAGCGATAACCCAAAAATAAGCCTCACAAACAGGCTTCCATACCATTCTTAATTTGATCCTGTAATTCTTCATTGCTGTATTAACTTTCTGATGCTTTTAAGGATGTTTTATAACAAATTGTTTAGTTTTATCCAATGGAATGTTTATTCTGAATTATCTAATTCATATTGTAAGTATAGAGGGAGTTTAATATAAAATTATTAAACTGACATTTGTGAAAGAATGTATTTGTGCATTTAACAAATATGTTAATCTTCAGACAGTTATTGGGCAGCTGAGCATACAGCAATAAAAAAAACATAATTTTTTATGTGTACAATATTTATGGAATACATTACTGGAACAAATAAATAATTTAGTTAATAACATGACAAAGAACAGAAATTGTATACACTATAGAGCATAGTAATGGAATAATGAATGATTAAAGTTATTAATATTAGGTAGAAAATGAAGGGTATCTTTGAGAGCAGAACTCAAGGAAGCAAGCAATTCGCCTTATGAGGAAACAGTTACCTGTGGATAAAGGAGAAACTGAAAAATTTACAAGTCAAGACTTTTTGAGCAAAAACAAAAATATGACTATTAGTCACCAATTCAGTGCAGTGAAAAGAAAGTTGAAGAGATATCTTGGAAGTAAACCATGGTGTGGAAGAGCATGTACGGTTTTGATAATCATGGGATGATTCTGAATTAATTTTAAATGCGATAGGAATATGTGAGATAATTTCACCAAAGAATAACATGATTGTGTTTGCATTTCAAAAGGGTGTATCTGGTGCACTGTGTAGAATAAACAGGTTATGTGAGCAAATAAATTGGAAGGCTACTGTTATCCAGAGAAAAAAGGTAGTGACTTTGGTGAGAATGCTGTCAGGATGTGGTAGTAGTGGTGAGAAGTCATTAGGCCATGGATGTATTTCATAGGACTGGCCAAGAGAACTGCAGCTAAATTGGAGTGTAGGGAGTGAAATGGAGAACTCAAAGATGACTCTCAGCACTGGAAGGTGACAGCTGTCACTGAAGCATGCTGATGCCTCTTATTAAGAGAGTTACTTGGGAATGGTAAGCTCAAAACTTCTCACTTTCAAATGTATGAAAAATATTGTTTTCAGAATGAATGACTTTGGGATCAGAAAGCCACCGTTCTAATTGATGGTTCCACGACTACACGGGCTCACACTCCCAAGAGCAAAAGTAAATCATCACAAAGGTGCTTCCTGATAATTCTAGAGAAGGGAGAATTACTGTAACATCTTTCTGATTTTAGGAGAGGCAGCAGTTCCCTTTTTAGCCTAAACGTTATTTATTTTAAAGCTCAGCCAAGAGACTCCATTATAATTTTCAAATGTGTGTAACTTAAATTCTCATATGAAATACCACTATGTTTAAATTAGTCAAAACATTTTCCCCATCTACAACTCTATCTTGTCATTGCAATCATTTTCACAAAAGTGACTGCAGCTCACAGACCCTAAAAGGAGAAAATCCAGGGTAGGTTATCTGATCTAGTTAGTTTGGAAGACAGGATCTAGAGATTATTTAATATGAAATAGGTCACCTGAAATGAAGTGTTTACTGAAAACAGCTTGGATCAGCCCTGTTTTCTACCACTGAACCATGCATTTGCTTTAAAAAACACAACAACTCTGGGGAATATCGGCTGCTTCCAACTGTGTTGAAGGTGTTAAAGAAAAGAGCATAAAATTAAAAATGATCATCTGAGGCCTTTATAATCTCTGCTCAAGAGACTAGAGTCTTCCATTCTTAACGAAACACCCAAATATCTTAATAATTGGGCAAAATCTAAATATCAGAGTGATAATTTTATCTTGAAGATTGTTAAATTGTAATTGGTGATTCACTACCTTGCCACGTCTCTGAGTCAAAAATTAGATCTTTGTTTAGGAATCAGTGGTAGTCTGCAAATTGGAAATAGGAAGATTTTAGAAGACTCAAACACTGACTTTCTTGTGTGCAAAAAAAAGAAGGGAAGGGGCAAAAGGTATGTGCCTTCTATCTTTTAAGGAAGGTTCCAGAAGCTGCCATATTGAATACTTACAGTTATATCTCATTGGCCACAACTTAGTCTCATGCTCACACCTGACCACAAGGCCACCTGGGAAGCATAATATCTACTCTGGGTGGCCATATGCCCTGTTGCCACTTCTAGCCCTGGGCCGCTGGGGAAGGCAGCATGGGCGAGAAGACAGGAGGGGCCACTTCTGCCACAGCGCCCTGGCCTAATGGAGCAGCCGGCTCACCTGCTCGTTCAAGCAGCCCACTCGAGCCTTGCCAAAGTGCTGGCACGGGGCAGTGACAGGAGGCCCAACCCCTGTGGGTGACAAGCCCCCGGTCTGGGGAGAGCACTCAGGCTGCTCTGGAGCTCTGTGCCAAGGAACTGTATGGGTGTCCTGGGGCTGCCATAAACCGCAGGGGTGGATCATCTCCTGGATCCAGCAGTCCGAGATCCTGGTACCAGCAGGGTGGGTTCCTTCTGGGTGCCATGACAGAAGGATGTGTTCCAGGCCTCTGTCCTCGGCTCGCAGATGGTCCACTTCTCCTTGTATATCTTCACCTCGTGTTCCCCTGTGCACGTCCTCTGCTCGCACACCCCCTTTTTATGAGGACACAGTCATATTGAATTAGGGTCCGCTCTGATGACCTCATCTTAGTGTGATCACCTTTGCGAAGGCCGTGTCTCCAAATAAGGTCACACTGAAGTTTTGGGGCTTGGATTTCACCATATCTCTTGTGGGGGAAGGCACGATTCCAGTCCCCACTCCTCCATGATTAATGCCTGTCAGACAGACAAGGACGCAGAGGCACAGGGGTCCTGTCGTCACAGCTAGCTCATTCCCGCAGCTCCCCCAGCTCCCCCAGCTCCCCAGCTGGCCCCCGGGTCTGGGTGCTGGGGGAACTGAGCCAAGACCATTGCCCCCACCTAGGTTGGGAGGCTATGTGTGACTGGAAGGATGTCCTGCCGGGTGGCGAGAAGCAGAGAATCGGCATGGCCCGCATGTTCTACCACAGGTGAGCACTCCAGGCCAGCAGGCTCCCTGGGGTCCCCTGGAAGGAGAAGTAGCAGCTGTGGGGAGGCCTGGGCTCAGTGGAGCCTGAGCCGGGCTGGGGTGTTGGGCCCTGGAGGGTGCACAGACTCTCCTCTCGGCCCGGACCCCCAGGCCCAAGTACGCCCTCCTGGATGAATGCACCAGTGCTGTGAGCATCGACGTGGAAGGCAAGATCTTCCAGGCGGCCAAGGACACAGGCATTGCCCTGCTCTCCATCACCAACTGGCCCTCCCTGTGGTAGGTGCCCTGTGTCCCTGCCTGGGGTCAGTGGGAGTGGCTGCCTGAGGGGAGGAGGTGCCCTGTTGGGCCAGGCGGCAGCAGCAGGCGGCTGTCATTAGCAGCCCTTGTGCTGTGCCCCTGACCCTGTCCCTCTCCTGGCCAGGGAGTACCACACACACTTGCTACAGTTCGATGGGGAGGGCGGCTGGAAGTTCGAGAAGCTGGACTCGGCTGCCCGCCTGAGCTTGACAGAGGAGAAGCAGCGGCTGGAGCAGCAGCTGGCGGGCATTCCCAAGATGCAGCGGCACCTCCAGGAGCTCTGCCAAATCCTGGGCGAGGCCGTGGCCCCAGCGCACGTACCGGCACGTAGCCCGCAAGGCCCTGGTGGCCTCCAGGGTGCCTCCACCTGACGCCACCATCCCCAGCCCCTGCCCCGCCCCCAAGCTCGAATCACATGAAGGAGACAGCAGCACCCACCTGCGCACACACCCCTCCCCTGCATGCCTGGCCCCTCGTCCTAGAAGACCCTTCCCGACCTCGGGAAAGGATGTGGAGGGTGGCGCCCTGCGTAACCCTCGCCCTGTCCCTCTCACTCCCTGGGGGGGCTGTTCCACAGTGACTGGGCCCTGTCCAGGGCAGTGAGTCCTCTACTTTGCTCCATGGAGGAAGCTGGGGTACAAGGGGCCCAGTGCTGGCCACACAGCAGCGCAGCCGAGCCCCAGGAGCCCCTCAGGCCACAGCCCCTGGCGCTGCAGATGGCCTCCCTCCTCGTCAGTCTCTCAAAGACCCCACGGTCCATCCCCTAAGGGTGGCCAGCCAAGGCTCCCATCCCATGCGATGCCATAAAAGCCGCCCAGTTGTACCCACGGTCACACAGAGCGCCTCACCTGCATCCTCTCCCCCACAAGAGCCCCGAAGATCCCACGGGAGAGGGACGCACAGCACTGCCTGCGGAGCGAGAATGTAGTCCCCGCCCCCTCAGCCCCTCACCTTCTCTTTCTACAGCCTAATTTATTGGATTCCCTATTCGTAGCCATCTCTGTGGCCAATGTGACTACCCTGCCAGCAGCGGGGGCAGCCCAGCCTCTGAGTCCCCTGGGGCCCCTGCTCCCACCGGTGCCAAACCCAGCCCCTGTGGCTGTCACCCCGCCAGCCTACACTACCAGCTGCCACCTGGCCACACGGGCCTCTGCTTGCTAGCCGGGAGTGCGGACACCATGTTCCCAGCTCAGTGCCAAACAGGGGTCACCAGGGGGAGCTGTCTGCAGAGCCAGCGCCTGCCCGAGAGAGACCCCACCGCCACTGTGTGCCTTTCCCGGGCCCTCAGCCCTCAGGCCGGGCGCCATCCCGAGTCCCCCCAGTAAAAGCCTCCATTGGCAAATGCAGTCCTTCCTCCCTGCCTCAGAGTCTGGTGGTGTCTGCTGCGGGTCTTGGGGAGAGATGGAGGAGAGGGAGTGGGTTGCCTGTGGGGGAAAGAGTGAGTTTGGGAAACGAGTGGGCCTGACCCCCAAGCCCCTCTGTGGGGGAAAGTCATCAGAAGACATGGTCCAACATGCCCTCCACCGAGCCTCACGCCAATACTCTTAGGATTCCTGTGACGGTGGTGGGGCAGAACCTGCAACAACATTGCACAGAAATACTGGCTGAGCCCAAATAGGACTAGGGGAGGGGATCATGCTGGTCCCTGTGGGAGGAGCACGAAGGCAAGAGAAGGGATGTCTAAGCTGCCACACAGCGTGCTGCTGGCCCTTCTAGGGAGAGGAGGCCACTTGTGCAGGGGCCTGGGGGGAACTGGGAGCACAGTGCAGGGTGTTCGTGCTGCATGCAGGGGAAGGGAGGGCAGGGGAAGGGAGGGCTGTGGCTGGCGGGCCTTGGAGGCCACACTACAGAGACAGGACTTAGCCCAGAGGCCACCGAGGAGCTTTCAGCAACAGGGAAGCAGTGTCGAGTACTGCAGGCCACGTGGCTGCATGTGAGGGTGGCTGGTGGGAATAGGGTGCGGCAGCCCATCTTTGCAACATACATATTGCAATATACATATATACAACGTATACACATATGTATACATGTATGTATTGCAATATACACATATATTACTATATATAATATATTTATATTATATATAAAAATTATATATATAATATATATTATATATTATATATATATTTTAAAAACTATGTATATATGAATGTATTAGTCAGAGTTCTCCAGAGCGAAAGAATAGGATATATATTCTCAGGGAGTTTATTAAGTAGTATTAACTCAGACGATCACAGCGTCCCACAGTAGGCTGTCTACAAGCTGAGGAGCAAGGAAACCAGTCCGAATCCCAAAGCTGAAGAACTTGGAGTCCGATTTTCAGCATGGGAGACAGATGTAGAATGGGAGGCTAAGCCAGTCTAGCCTTTTCACGTTTTTCTGCCTGCTTTATATTCTGGCCACACTGGCAGCTGATTAGATTGTGCCCACCCACATTGAGGGTGGGTCTGCCTTTCCCAGCCCACTGACTCAAATGTTAATCTCTTTGGCAACACCCTTACAGACACACCCAGGATCAATACTTTGCATCCTTCAATCCAATCAGGTTGACACTCACTGTTAAACATCCCAATGAATATATATTGCAAGAAGAAATATATGTGTATTTTTTCTTACTATATTACCATATGCCAACTATAAGAAAATAGTGTGGAAGAAGAGAAGAAAAACCTTAATACACACATAAGTAAAGCCAGAAACATCCTTGTAGAATTAGGATATATATCTCTATGTTTTAATCTTGCTGTTTTTTGTTTTCCCACGGCCATGTTTCTAAATATGCCTTAACTAGGTATAGTACAGACTTGGCAAAAACTCTTTCCAGTCAAGGTGCATACATAGGTAGAATTTTCTGTTTCAAGAATGATTGATAAACAGATGGTGTATCCGTCAAGATTCTCCAGAGAAAAATAAACAATAAAAAATGTGTAGACAGATGGATGAATGGATGAATGGATGGAGAAAGAGACAGAGAGAGAGAGAAATAGATTTATTTTAAGAAATTGGCTTATGTGATTGTGGAGGCTAGTAAGTCCAAAATCTGCAGGATAGACCAGCAAGCTGGAGACCCAGGAAAGAATGAATGTTGCAGCTCAAGTCTAAGGCAGTCTGCTGCCAGATTCCCTCTTCCTCAGGAGAGAAAGATGTTAGGAGAGGTCAGTCTTTCCATCCCCCCACCATTAAGGGCTTCACCTGATGAAATGAGGCCCACCTAGATTATGGAGGTTAATCTGCTTCACTCAAAGTCTACTAATTTACATGCTAATATCATCTTAAAAATTCCTTCACAGCAGAATTCAAAATAGTGTTTGACCAAATATCTGGACCTTAACATGTAAAATTAATAATTACAGAGGGACAGATTATGGAAGACAAAGAACAAATTTTTTTTTTACCAGGTAAAGAATTAGATTCACTAATTTTAGGTAAACTGAAATTATCCTAAATTACTTTTAATTCAAACCAAAAGACAAGGAGAGATAATGTAGAATTGTCTTGCAAACAGTGTCAAAATCATGCAAAACTGAGGAGACTCAAGGAATTAAAAAAAATTTAAAAAAACATACTAGGCAAGAATTAGCAGTTTACTTTCTGGACTATGAGCCTAAACTTTCTTTCTTATCTATATAAATATTACCTAAATCTCCATTTTTCTCTGCCTTAGCATTCTTAGACATAGTGTCACTGTCACATAGAACAAAACACTTTAAGTTTTCCTGCAGATAACATGAATCTCAAATACCAGCAGAGTATCATCTTTATTGTGATGTGTTACAAAGAAAAATATAAACTTTGTATCCTCAGTGGGATTTTCTTTCTGAAAAACGCTGAAAGTCTATTATAAAGTGTGTCACAAAAATCTCTCCCTCAGCCCTAGATTAGTCCATAACTACCTAGTGATCCAATGTGAAGTATGGTGTTATTACAGAAAACTCACATCCTCTTGCAAAAGAAGAAATCTCAGTAAGACCTAAAGAAATAATAGGGGTCTTATTTCACATTTGTTCTTTTCTAGAAGAAGATGAGAGCCATCTTAGACTCATGCAGGTTCTCAAATATAAACCAATCTCTCAAAGAATTCCCAACACTTCTGAGTGCAATATAACTTACATGTGTCACACACACACTTCAATATTATATATTTTTAGGACCTCTCCATAAAAGAACTCATCCTGATGCCTTTTTACCATGTTAATATTCAATATTGTTACTCAGAAGTATTTGGTTTTATAGTAAAGTCTTGTCTGATTAATAAGGTAATTATTTATTTTATATACTTAAAAAATACTCTGACTTCTTTACTATTTTTAAAGGTCGGATAAAAATGCTGGAAATTTGAAAACGTGGGTGGATATAATAAAGCAGGTTTAGGTTTCTGCACTATCCAGACAGGAGTCCACATGTGTTGCTCTGGGTTCCCATGGTAACTTAAATGGAAACTTTCACAATGTCGGGAGTCCTTGATGCCCTGCAAATGAAGGAGGAGGATGCCCTCTAGTTCCTAGTAGCTGGAACCTGCTAGGTGGCACCAACCCTTCCAAATGGAACAGTACACCTATAAAAGGAAAACTGATGGCATCTACATCCTAAATCTGAAGAGGACCTGGGAGAAGCTTCTGCTGACAGCTTATGCCATTGTTGCCCTTGAAAACTCTGCTGATGTCAATGTCAGGTCATCCAGGAATCCTGGCCAGTGGGCTGTGCTGAAGTTCGCTGCTGCCACTGGAGCTACTCCTATTGCTGGTCACTTCACTACTGAAGTCCTCACTAACCAGATCCAGGCAGCCTTCTGGAAGTCACGGCTTCTGGTTACTGATCTCAGGGCTGACCATCAGCCTCTCATGGAAGCATCTTGTGTTAAGCTGACTATCATTACTCTATGAAGCACATATTCTTCTCTGTGCTGTGTGGACATTTTCATCCCACGCAGCAAAAATGTAGCTCACTTAGTGGGTTTGATGTGGTGGATGCTGATATGAGTTGGCTGTGTCCCCACCCAAATCTCATGTTGAATTGTACTTCCCATAATCCACACATGTCATGGGAGGAACCCAGTGGGAGATAATTGAATTGGGGGGAGGTTTCCCATGTCCTGTTCTCCTGATAGTGAATGGTGCTTTTTCCCCTTTTGCTCGGCACTTCTCCTTGCGCTGCCATGTGAATAAGGATGTGCTTCCTTCACCTTCTGCCATGATTGTAAGTTTCCTGAGGCCTCCCCAGTCATGCCAAACAGTTAGTTAATTAAACCTCTTTTTTTATGAATTACCCAGTCTTGTGCATGTCTTTATTAGCACTGTGAGGAGCAGAGTTGCTTGAACATCTATGATAACTTGCCACAGCTCTAGTTAAGGGCAAATTCAGAATTCAAAGCCAGGAGGAGTCCAAGGCCAAAGGCCACTTTCATGACCATTATAATTCTCCACTCCCAGGCAGTATGGACAGATATAGAAATTATCCATTGAAAGTTTATGGAGTCAGAGAAATTTCATGAATTTTACAGTTTTTTTTTTTATTTAGTAACTAGCAGGATTTTGTTAAGATTAATAATTTGGGCTCCAGAGCCAACTTTACTGGGTTCAAATACACTTATTAAAAATAAATGAGGTTATACATTACTGAGTGGTAATGTAAATTGACAAAACTTTCCTGAGTAAAATGTGGTAAAATGCATCAAAAGCTTTAAACATGTTAAAAACATTGTCCCAGGAATTTTACTTATAGTTTCATTTAAAGAAAATTTCTATAATGTACACAATAATTAATTACAAATGCATTTAATTTCATTGTTGTTTTGAAACAACCTAAGTGTACAACAATAGGGGATTGATTAAATGAGTAATAGGAACTTCATATATCACAGGGGAATGCCTCCTTCCTCACCTTTGTTTTGTGGCATCCTCCGCAGTCTGCCTGGCTTCCTTTTCCACCACTTCCTCATCCCCAGAGCAGAGGACCACCAGCTTTAGAGTGGTTGGTGGGTTACAGGTATTGGGTAGACATGATCAAAGTTTCTCTGCTTGGAGAAGTTGCTTCTTTTCTTCTTTCCTCTAGCCAGGGCCAGTGCAGGGCAGGGATTTCCTGCTCCCTGGCTTTAAGCTTTCCCTGAAGTGGGTTCTTCTCACAGCTCAACAAACTTCCAAGGGATGCAGTGAGCAAGCCAATTTTTTCTCTCATTGTAAGCTGTGCCTGCCAATTGTGCCTTAATTAGGAATAGGGTGATATTCTGGTTCTCCACTTGCTGTCTATTTTCCAATTGAATTGGGTAGAAAAGACAGGTGCTACTTACTGAGTGCTCTCAAAGACCCTCAAAAACACTGAGGAGAATATTATAGCCATTAAAACTGACATATGAAAAATAACATACTTATGGTTGGAAAAGGTCATGACATTTTAAAGCAGAAAAGCAGGTTACACAAAAATGTGTAATACACAGTTAAGAAAACTGGGGGGATACATTGTATTTATTTTTCTCTTGCTTATTCTGCATTCTCTAAATTTTTCTACAAATATTTGTGTTGTTAAAAATAAGAATAAAAACCTATATTTAACAAAACAATACAATAAAGGAGGAGAGTTTATTTAACTTTATGAGTCTCAGTTTTCTCCTCCCCTAAAATCCAAAATAACCCTCTTTGGGTTTTTGCAAAGACTTCATTGACTGATCTATGAAAAAGGGCTTGCAATTGTGTGTGTCATAGATAGTGATCTGTTTTAAACTTTCAGTCTCATAACTATAATTTTGATACCTTCCCAACTTGGCCTAGTTATAGTGTAAAAACTATAGATTCCTTTTCATTAATTTTAGTAGTCACTACCACTTTAGTATCAATTATACAAGTGCAAAACAAAAACAAAAAATTGTTATTCAATTGCCTGCTGCCAATATTGGTGAGATATTTGACCTCTAGGCTCAAGTATGATTTTGTTTCATCACAACAGTATTCAAAAATGTTCAAGATGTAGCTGGCATTATAAAATTTTAGATGATTTTGTTCCATAAGCCAAAGGTAAATTAAGATTTCTTTCCTCTTCATAAAGGAAAAAACCTATTTTCAGAGTTAATATGACAGTGGCTATGGCTATAGCTTTCTTTTACTTCAAGAAAAAAAGTAGAGAATGGTATGGTGTATTTGGTATAAATAAAGGAAACATGAGGATGAGACAGAAAACATGTTCAAGAAGAAGTAATCTTCTCCCCTTTGACAGCCAAAACACAGGTACATTTTTAGCCTCATTTGGTTTCTAAGACAGTTCTTTTTAAACAAAGAAAAAAAAATCATGTTTTGCACCCTCAGTTTCTTCAATGCATGGTAAATTACTAGCAAAGTAATGATGAATGTGGAAATTAATCAAAAGCAAAACTGTAGTTTTTACACATTTCTTAGTGAATTAATGATTTCCCTTTATTACAGTAAATGTGTCAAGACCATAAAATGTGAACAAAAATTTAAAGTGTAAGATTAAATGCTGTTGAAAGTTCGACTGACCCTTATTAATGCAACACTGTGCTTAAGCAGAAACCTGGAATAGAAATAGAAATTATAAGAAAGTGTTACAGCCAGAAATTTTCCAGTAAAGGCCTAAAAAAAAAAATGAAGTAAATGATAATAGCTTTAAAAGATAAGTCAGGGGAAGAGCCATCACAATTCAATTTTAAACAAGGCCAGGGGCAGAAAATGGTACCTATAAAGAATCAAGTGTAACTGAGAAAAATAATCTTGTAATAAGTCAAAGAGTGGTTTTGAAGGAGAAGATTCAATAATCCAGTTGTTAGCTCTTAGCAGGAATCCATTAAAGGAGACATGCACTAAATGCTCTGCTTGAGCAAAAGTATGTTTCTTAAGGGAGAAAAGTTAGAAACAGTGCAAATGCTTTGACTAAATGAACTAATCGCATTGGTCAAACAAGAATGTTTTGGAAAACTATACATCCTTCTTCAAAATAGAGAAGGGGAGTAGGGCTATTCAGGGAACCAATGACTCAAAAATTCCTATGGAAAATAAGTGTGCTTAATTTTATTTTTTAAATGTATTTTTAGTCCCAGTATGAGCAAGGCTCTACAATAGATTCTGCAGAATAAAAAAGTAGAAAACAAGTGGGCCCTCTTGTTGAAGAGTTCATTGCCTAGTACAAGGGGTGAAGATGCCTGGAAGAGGGAGGAACCAGCTCTACCTAGAAGTTAGAAAACTTTTCCTAGCTAAGGGTGTGAGATAAGAAGACAAGTTTTAAGTAGAAGGGTTTCCAGGCTGAGAGTCTAACATAGGCAAGACGTGGAGTCATGTTCTAGGCAGGCTGATTATATATTCCTGATTAACCTGCAATATAAGAAGTCACTGAGAAAGTGATTGAAAATATAACAGGCCAGAAATGCAGGTGAGAGTCGGGTAATTAAAAACTTTGATTTCCTGGTAAGAAATTTGTACTTAAACCTACACTAGTTGCAATCAACTTATGCAGGGAAATGGAATATGTTCAGCATCATGGTTTAAAAAAGGTTACTCTGATATCAGTGAAAAGTGAGACAGCCTATTGTAATGTTGAAAAGCTCATGCTTTAGAGAGAGGCAGATCTGGATACAAATCATAGCCTTAATTTAAACCTTTAAGCCCTAAGCAGCCTTCAGTTTTTTCATACTTAAAAGTTGGATAATAGTATCTATGCTTGGAGTGGGGGGGTAAGGGAGACGGTATGAGTGTTAAGAGACTAATGAGACAGAAAGTTAACAAGGATATCCAGGAATTGAACTCAGCTCTGAACCAAGCAGACCTAATAGACATCTACAGACCTCTCCACCCAAATCAACAGAATATACATTCTTCTCAGCACCACATCGCACTTATTCCAAAATTGACCACATAGTTGGAAGTAAAACATTCCTCAGCAAATGTAAAAGAATAGAAATTATAACAAACAGTCTCTCAGACCACAGTGCAATCAAACTAAAACTCAGGATTAAGAAACTCACTCAAAACTGCTCAACTACATGGAAACTGAACAACCTGCTCCTGAATGACTACTGGGTACATAACAAAATGAAGGCAGAAATAAAGATGTTCTTTGAAACCAATGAGAACAAAGACACAACATACTAGAATCTCTGGGACATACTTAAAGCAGTGTGTAGAGGGAAATGTATAGCACTAAATGCCCACAAGAGAAAGCAGGAAAGATCTAAAATTGACACCCTAACATCACAGTTAAAAGAACTAGAGAAGCAAGAGTAAACACATTCAAAAGCTAGCAGAAGGCAAGAAATAACTAAGAGCAGAATGGAAGGAGATAGAGACACAAAAAAACCCTTCAAAAAATCAATGAATCCAGGAGCTGGTTTTTTGAAAAGATCAACAAAATTGATAGACCACTAGCAAGACTAATAAAGAAGAAAAGAGAGAAGAATCAAATAGACGCAATAAAAAATGATAAAGGGGACATCACCACCAATCCCACAGAAATACAAACTACCATCAGAGAATACTATAAAAACCTCTACGCAAATAAACTAGAAAATCTAGAAGAAATGGATAAATTCCTGGAAATGTACACCCTCCCAAGACTAAACCAGGAAGAAGTTGAATCCCTGGATAGACCTATAACAGGCTCTGAAATTGGGGCAATAATTAATAGCCTACCAACCAAAAAAAGTCCAGGACCAGACGGATTCACAGCTGAATTCTACCAGAGGTACAAGGAGGAGCTGGTACCATTCCTTCTGAAACTATTCCAATCAATAGAAGGAGAGGGAATCCTCCCAGACTCATTTTATGAGGCCAGCATCATCCTGATACCAAAGCCTGGCAGAGACACAACAAAAAAAAAGAGAATTTTAGACCAATATCCCTGATGAACATCGATGCAAAAATCCTCAATAAAATACTGACAAACCAAATCCAGCAGCACATCAAAAAGCTTATCCACCATGATCAAGTGGGCTTCATTCCTGGGATGCAAGGCTGGTTCAACATATGCAAATCAATAAACATAATCCAGCATATAAATAGAACCAAAGACAAAAACCACATGATTATCTCAATAGATGCACAAAAGGCCTTTGACAAAATTCAACAACGCTTCATGCTAAAAACTCTCAATAAATTAGGTATTAATGGGACATAACTCAAAATAGTAAGAGCTATTTATGACAAACCCACAGCCAATATCATACTGAATGGGCAAAAACTGGAAGCAATCCCGGTGAAAACTGGCACAAGACAGGGATGCCATGCCCTCTCTCACCAGTCCTATTCTACATAGTGTTGGAAGTTCTGGCCAGGGCAATCAGGCAGGAGAAAGACATAAAGGGTATTCAATTAGGAAAAGAGGAAGTCAAATTGTCCCTGTTTGCAGATGACATGATTGTATATTTAGAAAACCGCATTGTCTCAGCCCAAAATCTCCTTAAGCTGTTGAGCAACTTCAGCAAAGTCTCAGGATACAAAATCAATGTGCAAAAATCACAAGTATTTTTATACACCAATAACAGAAAAACTGAGAGCCAAAGCATGAGTGAACACCCATTCACAATTACTTCAAAGAGAATAAAATGCCTAGGAATCCAACTTACAAGGGATGTGAAGGACCTCTTCAAGGAGAACTACAAACCACTGCTCAATGAAATAAAAGAAGCCACAAACAAATGGAAGAACATTCCATGCTCATGGATAGGAAGAATCAATATCATGAAAATGGCCATACTGCCCAAGGTAATTTGTAGGTTCAATGCCATCCCCTTCAAGCTACCAATGACTTTCTTCACAGAATTGGAAAAAACTACTTTAAAGTTCATATGGAACCAAAAAAGAGCCCACATTGCCAAGTCAATCCTAAGCCGAAAGAACAAAGCTGGAGGCATCACGCTACCTGACTTCAAACTATACTACAAGGCAATAGTAACCAAAACAGCATGGTGCTGGTACCAAAACAGAGATATAGACCAATGGAACAGAACAGAGCCCTCAGAAATAATACCACACATCTACAACCATCTGATCTTTGACAAACATGACAAAAACAAGAAATGGGGAAAGGATTCCCTATTTAATAAATGGTGCTGGGAAAACTGGCTAGCCATATGTAGAAAGCTGAAACTGGATCCCTTCCTAACACCTTATACAAAAATTAATTCAAGGTGGATTAAAGACTTACATGTTAGACCTAAAACCACAAAAACCCTAGAAGAAAACCTAGGCAATACCATTCAGGACATAGCAATGGACAAGGACTTCGTGCCTAAAACACCAAAAGCAATGGCAACAAAAGCCAAAATTGATAAATAGGATCTAATTAAACTAAAGAGCTTCTGCACAGCAAAAGAAACTACCATCAGAGCAAACAGGCAACCTACAGAATGGGAGAAAATTTTTGCAATCTACTCATCTGACAAAGGGCTAATATCCAGAATCTACAAAGAACTCAAACAAATTTACAAGAAAAAAACAAACAACCGCATCAAAAAGTGGGTGAAGGATGTGAATAGACACTTCTCAAAAGAAAACATTTATGCAGCCAACAGACATATGAAAAAATGCTCATCATCACTGGCCATCAGAGAAATGCAAATCAAAACCACAATAAGATACCATCTCACACCAGTTAGAATGGTGATCATTAAAAAGTCAGGAAACAAGAGGTGCTGGAGAGGATGTGGAGAAATAGGAACACTTTTACATTGTTGGTGGGACTGTAAACTAGTTCAACCATTGTGGAAGACAGTGTGGCGATTCCTCAAGGATCTGGAACTAGATTTGACCCAGCCATCCCATTACTGGGTATATACCCAAAGGATTATAAATCATACTGCTATAAAGGCACATGCACGTGTATGTTTATTCACAATAGCAAAGACTTGGAACCAACCCAAATGTCCATCAATGATAGACTGCATTAAGAAAATGTGGCACATATACACCATGGAATACTATGCAGCCATAAAAAAGGATGAGTTCATGTCCTTTGTAGGAACATGGATGAAGCTGGAAACCATCATTCTGAGCAAACTATCGCAAGAACAAAAAATGAAACACTGCATGTTCTCACTCATAGGTGGGAATTGAACAATAAGAACACTTGGACACAGGAAGGGGAACATCACACACTGGGGTCTGTAGTGGGGTCGGAGGAGGGGGGAGGGAGAGCATTAGGAGAAATATCTAACATAAATGACGAGTTAATGGGTGCAGCACACCAACAGGTACATTTATACATATGTAACAAACCTGCACATTGTGCACATGTACCCTAGAACTTAAAGTATAATAATAATAATAATAAAAAGAGACTAATGAAAGGACTCAGGAATCAGAAACGGAGAAAGGGTAAACCTATTCAAGAAACTCAAAAGAAAATAAAATCCAGGACTTTCTGAGTGGTATGAGGTGGAAAAGCTGGGGAAAATGGAAGATGAAACTGAGCTTTCTGTTGTTGGGGATGGAGAAAGATGGTGTATCATTCTCTTGGCCACAGAGACTGGTAGCATTTGGAATCAGAAAGGTTAATGGAAGAGAAATTAGAACTTTCAAACCAAAATTTAACTATAAAATGTGACTATGTCTCTGGGAGAGGAGACATGTATTTCAGAGACATCATGTCTGCATTCTATATTCCACGCTCTTCCCCAAACATAAATATAGAGAAAAAAATGAAAGATGTGAAAAATCACATACAGAGATAATAAATGTGCATTTTAAAACACAGTGAATTGATGCTTGAAGGATTATGATAACTAAAAATGATTTATAAAGAAATTCAAAAATCTTATTTACTTTTCAGTATACTATTAATAATGCAATATTTCTCCATGCTTGATTTCACTGATATTTTTGACTTCTTTAAGATTCTGGAAAACATAAAACACAGTTATGAGTAATTATGTTTTTCAATTTGCTTATCTATACACACAAATAATGGTTCTTTCAAGCATCTATAAACAATCCAGTCTCAAGTACAAATGGGTTTAAATGTAACATGTTAATTTGCTAAAATTCTACAACATTTCCCAAGAAAATAACAGTTTTAGCATTTTTACCAAGTGGCTTTTTTATTTTTTTCACTGCACTTTAGAAGTCAGCCCTGTGCAATTTAATCTTTCAAAGAATCCTTCTGCTGATAAATTACAGGGAGTACATGTGGCTGATTTGACCCAAACCTTTCAGTTAATAAATATGAGACAGAATCTTATAAAAGGAAATGCAATCAGGATTTTCACAGAAGGTTTTTCCTGAAGGATACAAATAATAATGGTGTTTGACTCACTTTTATACCTGGGAGCAGAAGATGTCCTTGCCAAATATCTTTTTGGAAGAGCTCTAGTTGGACAGACACTTCCAAAAGATAAGCAAAGCATGAAAGATATGAACATCGGACAAAACGAAAGGAAATGAAAGCATTTCCTAAAGCATTTAAAATGATGACATAAAAAAGTTTGTTTATATTTATCAAACATAAGTTGGGTGACTTTTTAAAAATGGAAAGATGAACTTCAGGATATTTATTACCAAGCTGGTCCAGACAGCTTGCATTCATTCATTTACTCATTCATTCATTCATTTATTGTTTTAGTTAATACTTACGAGGTGAGTCTAAAATAAGGACAAGTCACCATAATATTTTCAAGCAAATATTCTCTAGTTTACTGTATGCATTATTTGGCCTACTAAAATTAGCTTGCAATAACTCATCTAAACACAGCCTTACTAGCTCCATGATTGTTTAGTGGAATAAGGATGGAACATGGGAGTATGATGTAAAATGGGATATATCCTTCATATCTCATGAGCACCACTCTGGCACAGGCTTCTACCAGCAAGGGTATCCCAGTAGCAGCAGACAGGCATGAAGTTTTTCATGATGTGCATCTGACAGTGATACCATGTGATATTGATAAGCAATGGCATAGGCATCTTGAATCTGTCTCACTGGGTTTGGCAGAAGGACCTAGAGACAGTATTAGATTTTTTTCCCAAAAGAGAAAATGGGGTTTTCCAATGATTAATTGAAAATATATATATATATATATATATATATATATATATATATATATATATACAATAAAACAAAACAGGAGTGACCAGGTACACATCCTATGTTGGCAGAACAGGTGAAAGTGGTTTGGTGTATTTCAATTTTACCAAAATGGGAACAGGCTGACTATATTATATTATTTTCTATTTTTTTTCTACTTAATACATCATGAGCATCTTCCCATGTCTGTGTCTATTATGGTATGCTCATTTTTAAGGGCAAGGAACTTCTTTTTGGTCCGGGCTTCTTTTTCTTCTAAAGTTCAATATTATGCTGCCATTCCACAAAGGCTTCATGGAAGATAATTTCCATTAATTTGACAGGTCATTGTCTTGTCAGTTTCAGATAATTAAGGACTAGCTATTAGTTCCTGTACCTATTGTGTAATCTCTTTTGTCTCATCAGGTTTGTGAATTTTGCAGCGCTTGCCAATCTACAGTTAGCTTAATTAAAATCAATGGAGTTGAAAGTTGGTGTGTTCTCTTTCTCTTTCTCTAAAGGATTCCATTTTCCAAAACACCATAAGCAAATAAATTGGCATGTGGAACTTTCTGCAGCCATATAATAGTCAAACACACTTAACCGTGTATATTTAGCTCCCAGCAAAATTGTCTAATTTTGCATTTGCTAGCTAGCCAGTAAACTCCAGGTTTCTTGCATCAGAGGGGGATGCTAACCCACAGATTTTACAGTTCAGAAGTATTATTAGTAAATACCCTCAACAAAAGGCTCAGAAAGTGAAATCAGTTCCAATGCTATCATCTTTCCTCAAGCTGAGCTACAGTGTTCAATTCTCCAAATGTGAGGTAGCTGGCAAAGACGTTGCTGTTGTTTTCTGGATTTAAGCTGGGAAGATAGTAACTGGAGCCTAGGAGAAGAATTTTCAACTAATTAAGTGTTGTTAATATAAGACTTTCAAAAATACTAATCACAACATTTCTGTAATTTGCAACTAGCATCAATTGATATATCTTTGATTTTCTCTATAAAAACAAAGACTGAACTGGCCAGATTAGCAACTCAGAGTTATGCTGATCTTCCAGGCTGGAGGCCTCGCCCAAAATAACATCATGAACATTTTATACCTCCTACAGAATAACAGTATACTTGCAATCTGCCAGACTCTATGACTGAAATGCAGAAACAATAAAACAATAATTAGTAACTCTGATTTTGCCACACGCCTGGGCAGCTCAAATTTCTTGACGGTTATGACCCTAAACATCTGCTTGAACTAATATATACTTTGTTATGCATATCTATTTAAAACATATTTCAATAAACATGCATAGTGAAATATATTATTGTCTGTAGTAAAAGGGAAATCCCAATATATTAATGATGTAATGAACTGTAAAAATAATCAATATTGGTTTTTCTGCATGTTGACCAATGTATGAACCTATGTTTTATCTTCATTCTCATTCTTTCAGAATAAAAAGCAACATCTATTTAGTACATGCAAATAACTTGTGGGAGTTTTCAAGAATATACAAATCAAATTAATTTAGAAGCATATCAGACACCCTACCTATGAAAATGGTATTATTTTGTTAATCTAGTTCTAAACTATATGTTTAACATCATTATACTTCAGGATTATTTTGAATCCTTTTATTTATCAATAATAAAACTTTCTAAGATTTCAAACATAAAATACAAAGCTACCATCTTGAAGTTGTATTTCCTTTATTACATGATAATTAGTTGCATAATTAAAACATGTGGGGACAAAGGTCAGATATTACAATCCAAGGGATATCACAAAGGATATTGTATTTTTTGCCCCAAATACGTATATTAACAGCAATGGCTGTTACACAGAACATTAAGCTAAAAGAGTCAAATGGAAACTGGAATAACATTTGTTGCAAATAATAGGTATAGTGAAATTTCAAGATGATTCTGAAAATATTTTATTTATCTGAACTTATGATAACATATCTGAGTGAATAACAGAGAGTGCACTCAAGGAAGTAAATAGCTCTATTAAAACAGTAACCTGATGATGAAGACTCAACAAATGAAGACAGTGATATCCGTGGATGCCTTTCAGATACTGTGTTATTCTTTGGTGGTGACTCCATTATTCTTTATGAATAATACAATTAGTGCAATTTTGAGTATTTCCATCCCTGCCAATTATCCTAACACTGGAAAATTTTCTGTTCAACACAAAAATACTAAGAACTCATTTGAGAGTATCTTCACTGAGTGGTTTATCAAGCACTGGAATAGCTCCAGAATTAGGAGTTAAATACTTCCCAAGAGAATTCAGTCCACTCTAATATCACTTTGGTGTTAGAAAAAATACCCTTGCACTGACTTGAAAATTATATCCATAGATCTTTTATCCATGACACCTGGGGTCACAAAGAAAAAATATTTTTCTTATTCTTAATTGATTTACAAATAGAAGTGTGCTCAAAATAGTAGCAACAATGTATTTCATTACATATGCTTTTATATATAATATATATAAAAATTTCATATATATTACATATATACATTTTATTACACATGTGATTATGTAATAAAATATATTGATGCTACTATTATGTTATTTTATGAGTGCTTATATATAAGCACTTATATATGCTTATATATTAGTGAATGATAGCAATGATAAAAGTGACAAGGAGAGAAGAATTATGATTATTTTATTATTTTAAGGTACTCACACACTACCTGTGAAGTGGTATAATGTTGTTTGAACATGGATTTTAATTAGTTATAAATGTATCTTGGAAACTCTAGTGCAACCACTGAGAAATGTAAAAAAGAAGCATAACTGATATGCTAATAATAAGGGAGAGAAAATGGAATCATACAAGATGCTCAATTAAAGCCATGAAACGCAGTAAAATAGTGGAAGACAAACTAAGAACAAAGAAAAAGGGAAACAAATATAAAACTAACAAATATGATAGGTATTAATTCAACTAAATCATTAGTTGCTTTAAACATCAATGTTCTAAATATATCAGTTAAAAGGCAAAGATTGTAAAAATGGATTTAAAAAAACCTTCCCAATTGTATGTTGCCTACAAGAAACATGCATTAACTATAAGAGCACATACTGAAAGATATACTATGCTGATGCTAATTTTTAAAATGGGAACAGCTATATTAATTTTAAACAGACTAGACTTCAGAGCAAAGAAAGTTATCAGGGCTAAAGATGGGTATTACATAATGATAAAGGGGTCAGTTCCTTATAAAGACATGACAATCTTTAATGTATAGATGCCTGACAATGGAGCATCAAAAAACATGAGGCAACATCTAATAGAACTGCAAGGAGAAAAACATGAGTCCACTATCATAGTTGGTGACTTCAACACCCCTCTATCAAAAATGGACATATCAAGCAGACAGAAAAAACAGTAAACACAGCACCGTCAATTAACTGGATATAATTGACATCTACTGACTGTCTTATGATTAAAGAACACACTATTAAAGAACACGTGGATTAAAGAAGAAATCTCAACAACAACAAAATAAGTATTTTGAACTAAATGAAAATGAAAATACAACTTACAAAGTTTGTGAGATGTGTCGAAAGCAGTGCTTAGAGAGAAATTTATAGCATTGAATACATTAGAAAAGAAATATTTAAAATTAATCACCTTATCTATAACAAACTCACAGCCAACATTATACTTAATGGGGAAAAGTTGAAAGCATTCCCCGTGAGAACTGGAATAAGACAAAGACGCCCACTTTCACCACTTGTATTCAACATAGTACTTGAAGTCCTAGCCAGAGCAATCAGACAAAAGAAAAATAAAGGGCATCCAAATCAGTAAAAAAGAAGTCAAAGTGTTCTTGTTTGCTGATGATATGATCTCATACCTAGAAAACCTTAAAGACTCATCCAAAATGCTTCTAAAACTGGTAAATGAATTCAGTAAAGTTTCAGGATACAAAATTAATGTACGCAAATCAGTAGCGCTGATATACACCAACAGCAACCAAGCTGAGAATCAAATCAAGAACTCAACCCCTTTAACAATAGCTGCAAAGTGCCACAAAAATATAACAACAAAAAAATTTAGTAATATACTTAACCAAGAAGGTGATAGACCTCTATAAGGAAAACTGCAAAACACTGCTGACAGAAATCACAGACAACACAAATGGAAATACATACCACGCTCATGGATGGGTAGAATCAATATTGTGAAAATGACCATACTGCCAAAAGCAATCCACAAATTTAATGCAATTCCCATCAAAATACCACCATCATTCTTCACAGAATTAGAAAAAACAATCCTAAAATTCATATGGAACCAAAAAAAGCCCACAGGGCCAAAGCAAGACTAAGGAAAAAGAACAAATCTGGAGACATTACATTACCTAATTTCAAACTATACTATCAGGCCATAGTCACCAAAACGGCATGGTACTGGTATAAAAACAGGCATATAGACCAATGGAACAGAATAGAGAACCCAGAAATAAACCCAAATACTTACAGTCAACTGATCTTTGACAAAGCAAACAAAAACATAAAATAGGGAAAGGAACCCTATTCAACAAATGGTTGCCGGGATAATTGGCAAGCCACATGCAGAAGAATGAAACTGAATCCTCACCTCTCACCTTATAAAAAAATCAAATTAAGATGGATCAAAGATTTAAATCTAAGACTTGAAACCATAAAAATTCTAGAAGATAACATTGGAAAAACCCTTCTAGACACTGACTTAAGAAAACACTTTATGACCAAGAACCCAAAAGCAAACACAGGAAAAACAAAGATGAATAGATGGGAATTGATTAAACTAAAAAGCTTCTGCACAGCAGAAGAAATGATCAGCAGAGTAAACAGGCAACCCACAGAGTGGGAGAAAATATTCACAACCTGTGCAACAGTCAAAGGACTAATATTCAGAATCTACAAGGAACTCAAGCAAATCAGCAAGAAAAAAAAACAAACGATTGCATCAAAAAGTGGGCTAAGGACATGAATAGATACTTCTCAAAAGAAGATATACAAATGGTCAACAAACACATGAAAAATGCTCAACATCACCGATTATCAGGGAAATGCAAATCAGAATCACAATGCGATACCACCTCACTTCTGCAAGAATTGTCGTTATCCAAAAGTCAAAAAAATAGATATTGGCATGGATCTGATGAAAAGGGAACACTTTTACACTGTTAGTGGGGATGTAAACTAGTACAACCACTATGGGAATCTGTGTGGAGATTCCTTAAAGAATTGGAAGTAGATCTATCATTTGATTCAGCAATCCTACTCCTGGGTAACTACCCATAGGTAAATAAGTCATTATTCAAAAAAGATACTTGTACACACATGTTTATAGCAGCACAATTCACAATTGCAAACATATGGAACCAGCCCAAACGCCATCAATCAACAGTGGATAAAGAAAATGTGATATAGTATATGTGTGTATATATATAAATATATATATATATAAAATGAAATACTACTCAGCCCTACAAAGGAACAAAATAATGACATTTTAGCAACCTTGGAATTGGATACCATTATTCTAAGTGAAGCAACTCAGGAATGGAAAACCAAACATCATACGTTCTCACTCATAAGTGGGAGCTAAGCTATGATGATGCAAAGGCATAAGAATGATATAATAGACTTTGGGAATTTGGGGGGAAAGGGTGGGAGGAGGTTGAGGGATAAAACACTACATAGATATTGGGTACAGTGTACGCTGCTTGGGTGATCGGTTCACCAAAATCTCAGAAATCACCAATAAAGAATTTATTCATGTAGCCAAACACCACCTGTTTCCCAAAAACTTATTAAAAAAAAAAATTAATCACCTTAGAAAAGTAGAACAAAAGCAAATTAAATCCAAAGTAAGCATAGGAAAATAAATTAAAATTAGAGTAGAAATAAATGAAATAAAAATGGGAAATCAATAGAGAAATCAACAAAACCAGAAGATGATTTTTTGAAAAGTTCAAATAAAAAAAAGCCTCTGGCCAGGTTAACTATGAAATCAGATATTCAACATTATTCACACAAATGAAAATAACTTAAAATGGTATATTTAAAATATAACTGCAGTGTACAAAGGCATTGCAGTATACAAATATATTGCAGGTAAAAATCACAATATTTAAAATATTTGCCAAAGCCTACTTCACTGTGTAGACACTGCCTCACTTCAGCAAGTTTTTTAAAATAATGACTATACTACATTAACTGCCTGAATTCAAACCTATTCTTTTTCTTTAGGTGAAATTTTTAATTCAAATTTCTGAAATCTAATAATGTCACCTAGGCCAATAATAGATCAATCATGGTGCCTGTCAGGTTCTTTCTGAGTCCTGTTAGCAGCTCATTTAAGTGTCATTCATTAATACACATTGCCTTGACACCTCCAATGTATTTTTTGTTAGATTAGTTTTCCCATGCATTGGGTCCATTATCAATCCTTAATAATGAGAAAAACATGAAATTTAAAATTTATCTTTCAAACATTGGAAGAGGAAAGGATGGTTTTAATTCCCCAGGTCGTTAAATGAGTAATGAAGCAAGTTTTATATTCTAACCGTGAGACATATTAGCTGTTAATTTGAAAAGGAAACATTTAGTTTCCAGTCTTTGGGGACCTCACTGCAAACTTTTATTTACAAAGCTAGTTGCACGTGTCTATTATTGTGCATCGTTTTTGAGCTTTTGCATTATATTTTGCATCACCACAGTTAAGGGTAAAATAACAGGACTATGGCATCTGTGTTTAGATTTAGATAGACAAATGGGGAAATAGTGCAGAGAAAAGCCAACTAAAGAAATTTTAATTGTTCCTTGTATAAAGCTCCAGTTTACAGAAAGGTTGAACCAATTCATTTCTGCAGCTTACATATCTAAATCTGTGACCATGTAGCATATGAAACAAATAGGATATCCCTATTAATCACTGAGTTGTCAATATGAACATAAAGATTGGTGTGAATTCAGTGTCCTGCACAAAAGTCTTCAGTTAAAACAGAAGAGATATTATGGTGGTGGATTCCCCAGGATGTTCAACAAACAGAGAAGAGGCCAAAGCATGTTGTCTCAATCTTTCTTCTTGTTTTAGTCCATTCTCACACTGCTAAACGACACTACCCAAGACTGGATAATTTACAAAGAAAAGAGGTTTAATTGACTCACAGTTCCACATGGCTAGGGAGGCCTCAGGAAACTTACAATCATGGCAGAAGGAGAAAGCAAGCACATCTTACATGGTGGCAGGTGAGGAAACATGAGCAAAAGCAGGGAAAACTGCCTTATAAAGCCATCAGATCTCATGACAATTCACTCACTATCACGAGAACAGCACAGGGGAAACCACCTCTACGATCCAATCGTCTCCCATCAGATTCCTCCATCCACACGTGAGGATTACTGGTATTACAATTCAAGAGGAGGTTTGGGTGGGGACACAGTCAAAAAGTAACACTTTTTATTTATTACAATTTTATATCATCCCTAGCAAATTGTTCCAAATTCTTGCCCATCCTCCATCAATATCTAAAATTGCACTTGTAATTGAGAATACTTGCTAAGGTTTTACTTGTACTTGCATATAGAATGGACTCAAGATATGAACGCTGTTTGTCACGATTTCATAAATGAAAACAAAACAGATATTAAATATTCACCCTGTTTTCTGGATGCTCAGTTTCATAATAAATGCCTGCCTTGGTTCATGCATCAGTACTGTTTCCACTTGGCTTCCTTGGACATCACTTTCTCTTAACTTTTCTCCTACCTCTCTGGCCCTTTTCTCTTGAACACTCTTGATAATCCTACCTTATCTCCCTGCCCTCTTAAAATGTAAGTGCCTCAAGCTCTTGGTATTTCTCTTCCCCGTTTGTGCTTTAGTAACTCAGTATTTTCTAGAGGCTGGCAGCATCCACATATATCTCCAGATAAGACCTCTGCTAGAAAAGCTAGACTCATACATATTTACCCCTTTGCTTTCTCCATTTGGGTGTTGAATAACCATGTAGAAAATAACAAGTCCAAAACTCAGGTCCTGATTTTTCACCTTCGAATCAGCATCTCTCATATTTTTCCAACTCAGTAAATGACAGCTACATTCTGCCACATGCTAAAAACTCTTGGAGACATCTTCATTCAACCCTTTGTCTTGTATTCTACATCTAGTTTATTAGGTAAAGCAGTTACCTGTACCTTCAAAATACAGTTAAACAAAATCCTACCCTTTTTCTTGGTCCTCCCTGCTATGATTCTGGTCCAACCCACTAAACTCTTTTGTCTGGATTATTAAAATAGTCTCCCTGATTCCTTTTTGCCACCCACAAAGCCAGAGAAATCCTGTTAAAACACAAGATTAATGCTGCATAATTCCTTTTCTCAAAATACTTTAAAGAGTGCTGATTTCAGTTACCTGGATATGTGTAAGACACAATTCCAAAACAGACTGGCTTAGAAACATATGCATCACTCCGCTCAAGGTCCTGGGAACCAACTAGACTCAGCTGGGTTGTTTTGGTTTGGGATCTGTCATGTGATTGTAGTCAGATGGAGGTTGAGGCTGAGGTCATCTTTATGCCTTCCACAATCACAGGTTTTCATGACACAACTACGTGAAGGCTGGAACAGCTGGGATTTATCTGGCATCTCCTGTCCTACTTGTGAGATTTTTCAATGTGGTTTCTCCAATTCAGTGGCCTCAAGGTAGCCATATTACTTACATGGTAGTTGGTTTTCTCTAGAGGGAGGATACAAAGAAAACGGTGGAAGTTGTATGCTTTTTTATTAACTAGCCTTAGAGGTTGCATAGCATCATTTCTACCATAGTACATGTGTAGAAGAAGTCATAAGTCCAGCCAAAATGAAGTCAAGATGTAGAGACACCTCTCAATGGGAAGAAATCTAAAGAATATGCCAGTTTTTTAAAACTACCCTACACTTCATCTCAATTAAAGCAAAAGCCACAATTTTCTCAATGGTCTGCAATGGGAAGTTGTAGCAAATTTGACCACTGCTTGCTTTTTAAAATCAAGTTGGATTAGAACAGTCACGTGTATTGGTTTACATACAATGATGGCTTTTGTATTATAATGCCAAAGTTGAGTAGTTGTGACAGAGATAATGTGGCCTGCAAAGCTGAACCTGTTTATAATCTGGCCCCTTAGAAGGCAAGTTTACTAACCCCTGGTCTGCAGTTTTGAACACACACACCCTGCTCCCCTATTTGCTCTCTGAATTCATCTCTCTAGTACTCTGTTCCTCACTGTATAGTTTAGCATATGTGCCACCTTGCTGTTCCCTCTGCCTAGCATGCTTTTCCTTCAGATATCCAGCTAGCTCATTTCTGTATCTCTTTTATGCATTTGCTCAAATTTCATCTTTTCAGTGAGTCTTTCTCTGAATGCTCAATTTAAAATTCACCCCTATTTCCCAAAACTCCTTCTCTGCCTTCTCTGAGTGATTTCCCCCCACTAATAATATTCTCATATGCTATTGATTTAACTTATTTATTTTATTTATAGTCTATTTTCCTCATTAAAATGCAAGCTCCATTACATCAGGGATTGTTGTTTGTTTTGTTCTCTGATGCATCCCAGAGCCTACAACAGTGCTGACATGTAATAGGTCCTCAATAAACATTTGTTGAATGGACAGAGGCATGCATGCAGTGACTAATGAAATAACACAAAATAAATATGTAAAATGCATAGGCAATATTATAAAATGAAATGTATTGGCTGTTTGGGGTTATATAAGTGGAACATAGAAGTGAATTAAAGCTTTAAGTAAGAGGGAAGATCCTGATGTTAGTATTGATTCCCTTTTCCCCACGATGAATGATGTTTTGAAGATCTTGATGCTAACATTAGTTTAAGCTCATTCAATACTGTCATAGGAGAGAGAAAATCATTTGAGATCTTTGATATTAATATTCCAATACCTCACCTCTGTCTGTTTGAACTCATCAATCACTTTGGGAATAAAACTGGAATAGTGTACAAATTCATGTTGAGGTGAGGGGTTTTAATATAGAAGATATTTTCTTCTTTCCCTTGATGTATCAGAATAAAATGATGAAACCGGAAGGAGAGAGAAACTTTGATTTTTGTATTTCAAATTTCTATTATTTATTATTTAAGAGTATATGATTTGGAGTCAGGGTAAAATTGAGTCCTCACCTCAACTCTGTAATTTCACAGCTATTTGTTCTTAGAAAAATTCCTCAATGTTTCAGATCCTCAAGTTCTTTCTCATTGAGAAAATGAAGATGGTGATATCCATCTCATGCAATTTTAGGAAAATTAAATAAAGTTAGATATTTTGAAAAATGTACTAAATTTAGAATAGTACCTGGTACATATCTTCTCAGTAATGATAAACAGAATATTTTCCCACATCTATTTTCAATAGTAATGACCATAATAGACAGAAATTTTTCATTTACTTGCAATGACCTTAAAAAACTAAATTCAACATAATGCCACCTCTAGAAAGAAGTCCATTAATAGTGGACAAATGTCTACTAAATATAACTTACATAAAAAGAAGTAAGAGATAATAAAACAAATGGGGTGAAACACCAAGACAGTTAAAAGTATTTGTCTTTATGACTTGCCCATTTGAGCAGAAATTCTTTTCTGGATGTCAGAATGTAAGGAAAGTTTAGATGAAAAATTTCAGTGGTTCAATTAGTTATAGATTCACAGTTTTTGTTTATTTGTTTTGTGCTCAGTTGGTTCTTGTGTTTGTAGACACCTCTCACATTACAAAAATAATAACAGAGAGAAAAGACTATGTTCTTCAAAACAAAAAGCTACTCAGTAGTGAGTGGCACAGAAACCAAATCTCATGGATTATTTAAATTCAGTCAAATGTTGTTTATTGATATCACTTATGTGTCAGATATTATGGGAAGCATTGAAGATAAAATAGTACATAAAATACACTTCTGTCTTTCTTAAAGTTCAATGATTTGTTGCCTAACTTTGAGAAATACTACCCTTCACCACAGAATAACAATTCACATCAGCATAACTAGGTCTTGGAGAAGTACTGCAATAAAGAAACTGTGTAACTTCCTTATCACTGAGTGTCTCAAACTTATTTGAGGAGAGTGCTTCTTTGTGTAACATCCACAACTAATATGCTATCTAACACATTCATGTCCAATTTCATCATATCCTATCTCCACTGATTAGAGATCCTTCAAGTAACCCTGAGGTTATGTGCTTTACGTATTTGGCTTCTGACTAAGCATTGATTTAGAGATCAGTTTTCTCAGCAAAACTGACTTTGAAAACCACAAGCAAGAACTATAACCTTTGATCTTCACAGGCATATGTGAGGGAAACAAATGACTGGCATGAGGTTGTGCAGCTGGTGAATTTGAAACTCAACCATATGAGTAAAAATAATTTGAGTAAGACACAATGAATTTAGACTTCATTTATTCTCATTTTGAAATAATTTGCAAAAGTGTTAGGCTAAGGATTTATATTTTCATTACCTATGAGGAAATAAAGCAAGCAAATTTGGAACAAAACTACAAAAACTAAAGAATTCAAAGTATCATCAAGTGCTTTAAAAGTCATATTTTCAGTATTCTCATCATCACACAAACACTTAAATTGAAATGACAAATTATCTCATTCAGTATGGCTGGTCAGAAGAGAGATTTGACTCAGAGGCATTTGTTACTAGTTGTTATCTGTTATTATAGGAATTGCCATAATGAGACAAGCTCACTCATCATGGATTTCTATTGGTAAGAAGAAAAATAAGGGATTTTTGTGAGAAGACAATGCTGTCCTTTTAATGTTAGCATCAAAAGGTCCAGGATGAAACTGAATTATTTTTATCTTTTCATACAACCATTTAGAGAGTTATCATGAATGAGCTGCCTTTTGAGGAGGGATCCTATTTTATAATCTAGTTAGCTTCTTTTCCCAAGAAATTGATTGACCTAAGTGCCACACTATTTTGAGATGATCAATTTGGATTGGAAATTTTTAGAAACATGTTATTTCTAATTTCTTGTTCCTTTCTCAGGTAGAAGCAGAATAGTAGCTCACTTGCATAATGCTTGGCACATGATTTGTGCTCAATAATGGAGAGTTGCCATTACCATTATTAATAAAAATGCATATAGAACATATAATAATATATTGTTATTATACACAAAGAGCATACTAGATACCATGCCTCCGGATAGAAGTAGTATTTCTTTCTTAGCATCCAAACTTGTATATTGTACCTTTTTTTGCCTTATTACCTATAATACTTTTTAAATTTTGTGTGTTTACTTTTCTGTCTCACAGAATACAATAAGCATTCCTTGTGGAAAAAAATGTTATCTTTTATCTCTGTATCCTTAACTATATTCTACAAATGTTTGCTGTAAGAATTAACAAAAACAAATAAATAAATTGTTAAACTACATTTGTTTTTTTTAAAAGATAGCATCTGTGTGAAGAACCTACTGAATTCAATATGCATAGTGTTTAAATGATGTTGCAACATGGCCAGCTTGGAGTCCTCATAGCGTGTCGAGTTCTGAATATTCACACATCTTACAGGGCATCTAGTTTTCCCCAGAGCAAGCACTCCAAGCAATAGGAAATGGGAGCAGACTCTGCTTAAAATGTAAACTTTCAGCTGTCACCATGTCATTTCTACTACATTTTACTGATGAAGCAGTCACAGAGCTAACCCAGGTTCAAAGAGAGAAGCAATAAACCCCATCTTTTATGCAGAAAGTGAGAAAGACATTGCAGTCATCATTAATTACCCACAGACCATTTAATCTATATCCTCATTAATGACATTTTCTCAGCTTGACATACTCTTGACTTTGACAATTAACAAAAACAGAAGAAATAGAAGAAAAAACCAATATGGTATGTAGTGCTCATAATTACATTTTCATTTGTGTTGCTATCCTTGATTACTATACATATAAGAAATTATCTCTCAAGGAAATAAATCATCCTTGTATTGCTTCTGGAGATGAAAATCAATGAGTTTACCTTTTGCTACAAATATAGCCACTCTTTTTTTTTTCTTGTAGACATTAAACACCAATTTGTGGAGACAGTTTTGCATAAGCTTTTCCTCCTGATACAACTAAAAGATTACTTTGCTAAGCATTTATTTCAAGGATTGGCAAAGAATGTGTTATAACACAGGTCTGTAGGCATAATGGAAGAAATGCCTTGAGCGTCATTCAAAGGAAGGATAGAGAAAAAATATATATAGAGAATCAATGTATTTTAACAGTAACAGTCTTTTAATATTTATTAAAAATAAAATATTTTAATTTTAAAAAAACAATCTTTAAATTTTTTATTAAAATAGAAATTATAAGTCAAAAGTAGTGATGGACACATTATTTAGCAGAAAATTCTTCAGAGACCACAGGAAAATCCAGGTTGTTGGAGGGTTAATGTTGAGAAGTAAGAAAGGACGGAGCAGTGAATACATCAATTTAACCGTAGGGAAAAAAATGTTTACTGCTGATGAATTAACTTGGAGGCCCTCTATCTAGAAGAGGGGCATTTATTCCTTGCCTAATAAAAGGGAGTTTATAAAACTTATAGCATCATGTAATTGAGAAATGTATTCTGAAAAATGGAACAGAATAATAGGTTTTTCATAGATTAGAATAAACCACAGTGTTTAAATATTACATGTGTTTATGTAGTTTTAAAGACATGGAAAAAGTGCATAGCAAAATTAAAGTTGACATAGAAACTATACTTTACAGATCAAACTTAGACCAACTAGAATAGAAGGGCAAGGAGAGTCTGCAATGAGTTGATTAGCTCTGCTGCAGGAAATTGACCAACTGCAAGTGAACTACTGGGGGGATTGACGTTTTATGTGGATCTTTGTGAAGCACAAAACAAGATCAGCAAATCATAAAGAAACAAATAATGAAAGCTGACTTAGTTGGTTCAGGCTGCTATAACACATTACTGGGTGGCTTAAACAACAGAAATGTATTTCTTACAGTTCTGGAGGCTGAAATTCTGAAAGCAGGGTGTCAGCATGGTTAGGTTCTGATGATCACCTTCTTCCATGGCTTCCTCACATGGTGGAAAAAGATAAAGAGGAAGCACACTCTATCCTGTGTCTTCTTATAAGGGCAATAATACCACTAATGAGTGCTCCACTCTCATGACCTAATTACCTGTAAAGGATCTACCTCCAAATGACATCACATTGGGAATCAGGCTTTAACATATAAATGTTGGGGGCATACAAGCATTCAGTTCATAATGAAAGCAAAAGAAACATTGAAAGAAATCAGCATTTTCTTATTCTTCTATCGCTTAGCCTAAAAAGTAGGCTTGATTTTAAATACCAGAAAGCAACCAACTATTTATGCTTTAAAGTTATTTATAGTTTCAGGTACGTGTGTAGTCATGCATCACTTAATGACAGGGAAATGTTCTGAGAAATGAGTCCTTAGGTGATTTGTTGTGTGAACATCATAGAATGTACTTCTGCTCTATGTATACCTGCATGATATAGCCTACTACACACCTAGGCTATGTGGTATAGAGCCTATTGCTCTTCACTTTTAAGCCTGTATAGCTTGTGATTGTTCCAAATGCTGCAGGCAATTGTAACACAACGGTAAGTATTTATGTATATAAACATGTCAAAATAAAAAATGTACAGCAATAATATATTACATCCTTATGGAACCACCATGGTATATGCAGACCATTATTGAACTTAAATTATTATATAATGAATGACTGTATGCATATTTACATATTAACACACTAGCTATGCGTTTGTACAGATTGGCATTCAGTAAATTTTGTATGCTTTTTTCTGGGGTTTGGCAAACTATGGCCCTCAAATTAAATCAAACCCACCTCCATATTCACAGCTAAAGTTTTACTGGAACAAAACCACATTCATTCGTTGAAGTACTGTCTGGTTGCTTTTATGTTACAATGGCAGAGTTAAGTGGTTATGGCAGGGAACATAATGTCCTCAAAGCCCAAAACATAGACTATCTGGCCCTTTACAGAAACAGTTGATCAACTTTTGGTTTATTCCATAGAGCAAATATGGGACTCTCAACAAATCCCAATTAGCACCTATAACTACAATAATAGTAATAATTACAGTAGTAGTAATAATTGTTATCAGTTATTAAATGCATACTTTGTGCCAAAATTAGACTAAGCTGAAAGAGCAGGGTCCTATGATTTATAGGCTCATCAAAATCACATGAAATGAGGAAAGAATAGTTAGAAAATAGAATGCCTGTTGTTCAGAAGAAAAAAAGATCAATATCTACCATACTATTAATAAATACAAATGTTAGCCTGTCATGACTTGTTCTAATGAATGCCTAACCTCATTCAATATATGAAATTAAATTGGATAAAGTCTCATTAATACAAGAAGTGATTAGTATTTTTTCAGAGGCAAGCATTTGTTGATAATATGCTAAACTTAGTTTGATTCTAGGAGGGGAGCCTCTATGTTGTATTTCCTATTCTTTGTAACAATGAAATAAATAAACAAAACTCTATTTCAAATCAATAGTAATGCCAAATCAAACTGCGTAGTCTCCAGATTGGGATGCGTACAAAAATGATCTGCTGTGGTAGAAATAATTTATTAAAAATTCTGTTTACATTTATCTTATCAATTTTAGTAGGTATTTTTAAATTATATATTAGAAAAATTGTGTACATATAAATAAACAAATATAGTACTGAAGTTTACTTGCTCAAATATTATTACTTATAGAGATGTGCATCCAAAAATGTTTAGAAACTACTGACAAACTATAAGTAAATAACCTGTCAAAGAGTTCTCAGAATCCCTCTAAGATTGTAACTGAGTATGCCTGTAGCATAATCCTTATTAATTTTGCTAGAAAACTCAGTTATGTTCAAATATAAATAAATATACTTATGTTTAAATACAGATACATCAATAAATGCAATGACTGTCATTTCATTCCTTCGTAAAGCCTTTCATTCTCATCTCTTCCTTCTCTTTGCTGATCTTCAAATTCTGAAGCTTCTTTAATGGGATTCCTGTTAGCAAGTTCTCTCCTTTCTGTGTCCTCCATACACAAATGTCTGTGGTTTCTTGATAATTATATTCCATGAACATATTAATCATACCTTTGCTCCTAATTTTATATACAAGTTGGAATCCAGACTAAGTTTTTTTATTTAAAAAAATTACAATCTCAAATCAATAAATGCTTCTGCCATATTTTTCTCTTTCATTTAAGCATATTGCTATAATTACACTTACTGTTCTTTTCTCACTAATTTATCACTCTTCTTCTTCCTTTCTTTATTATCCATGTAAATTTTAACCTTTCTAAGATAGACTGATTTGTTTTTTTGCCGTGTAGTAAATGATCCTCCTACTTCTAGTCAAATTCTCCACAACATCTATCAGAGTCTAGTTGTTACTAAACAATGGTTGCAGTTTTGTGCTGTGGTGACTTACCAGAAAGAACGATGATTCCTAGTGAAGTTCATCACTCCCAGTGCATGAGATAAGAGTTACATTTCAGCAAATGTGGACCTAAAAACAAAAGGTGAACCACTTCATCAGATGCTTAATAATAAAATTCAATGCCATTTGCTCACAGATGTACTTTTTCAGCTAAACCGGGTCTCAGGATCCACATGTAGTTCCTCAGCGCTGTAGCGCAGCTCTGATTTGTGCACATATGTGCTCACGTTAACAACATCATACTTTGGAGGTACTTAACATAAAAGAGGAAATCGTTCTTTAGAAGATAAAACTCTCAGTGTAGGACATCTGATTTTTAATATTTTCTTTTCTTGTTAAGTCATAAAACCATCAAATGATTGCAGTTCTCAATTTGCTTATGGTGAGGCTAGAAGATGATATGAGGTCTAAGCAATATTCTTAAAGGAAATTTGGACCTCTGCTACATTACATCATGCTCACACATCACTTTAGGAAAAGTTAAAAGAGTTATAACAAAAATATTTTATACTTTGATAAACATAAATTTTCAGAACTGAATTATAACTATTGCATTCCAAATGAATTTTCTGTATACATTACTGATTTTAACACCAAGGTCATGGTCATTTTAATGAAAATAAGTAAATAAATAAACACTAGCAGAAAAATATGGTCAGAAAAAAGGAGAATAAAACCTGCATCTGAATTTCAGTTGATAATGGGCTATTTAATAACTACCAGTACACAGCTCTGCAGGGAAAAAGGCAATAATTCATGTTAGGTATATCCAGTACCTAATGATAATCAACATGCTTTAAGGAAAATGAAGATAATATTTCTTTATGGAAAAGAGGTAAACGAACTTCTTTACATAATATGTTTAAAATTCTCTTTTTAGTATTCAGATTTTAATGAACTGCAGATCACTGCAATTCTTCATGTTAAATCACATCTGGGATTGTTCCTTAATCAAGTAAATTGGGTTAAAATATTGCATTTTTATTGTTAGCTTAATAGCTTAAAGAGATATTAAACATTTAATTATTAACCTTGACATGAAAGAATTGGAGAGATTTCTTAGATGATTTAAGGATTTGAAAGTTCTCTCTTCTGAGTGAAGTTTATATGTTAGGATAAAGCAAATCTAACGAGCTATCTTGAAATGGGCATCTAACTAATTGAAAGAGACTAATAATATAGCATACATATATATCCAATGTTACTTAAGAAAATCATTCATAGAAGAATAGATGTTTTATTTTAAAAGTCAACTAATGGATGTTAAATATTAATAAACTCATCATAACTGAGTAACAGATAGGTTAGCCTAGTAATTTACTCATTCAAAAAATATTTAGTGTACATTCATGATGTGGAAAGCAGTATTCTAGGCACTAGCAAGACAGCAGGGAATTGGTTCTTATCAAACTTATATTCTACTAGAAATAGATGCATATGAATAGAGTTTTCAGAAGAGAAATTAAAGGTTGCAAGAAATATAAAGAATATAAAGAGTCACATATTAACAGGCAATATAGGCAATGGTATGCTGACCAATGTTTAATAACCAGCTCTCTAAAAGGAACAAAGCAAGGCGAGTTTTTGCCATTTTCTGTGATGAAAACATTCCCAACATGACTAATTTAAATATACTAATATGACATCACTCAATACATAGTTGGAAAGAGGTATACCGTAAGCCCTAGTGAGCTGTTATAAGACAGCATTGGCACACACACTATGACAAGATTACTTTAAGTTGGATACTCAGAAAAGGCCTCTCTGGGAAAGTGACACTTAAACTAAGATCTGAAAAACCAGAAAAAGTCGTGTGTGAAATCTTGAGGCATTACTCCCTGAAGAGGGATAACAGCTAAAGTTCCCAAACCAGCGCAAGCCTGGATTGTTGGAAGAACAAGAAGGCCAAGAAGTCTGGGGTGTACTACCTAAAAGGAGGATATACAATGGGATTAGAAAAACAGTCAAAGCTTTTCATGCAGAACTTCGTAATATAGGGTATGAAATTTGGCAAAGATGTCACTGGAAGGTTTGTGAATCATGTTAATTGTATTGATTAAAACTTTTGCATTTACTCTATGCTGTCCATAGTAAAGCAAAAAGCTATTACAGAAGGAGGAACAGACCTTGGCTTACTGATGATAAAAAGAATAGGAAAAAATCCTTAAAAACTAGGTTGAATAAGAGGTTAGAATTAGTAGGCATCTCAACATATTATTACAATTATGGCATCCAACTTAATACATAATTTGCTTTGCTTCATACAAATATATTTTTCTGCTTTTGTTTTCTATGGTCAATTACCACTGTCTGTCATGTACTATTATCACTTTTAGAAAGTGATTCTATCATACAAAACCAACATAATCTAAAATGACTTCCTGAGATCATGACCCAAGAGCTTATATATAAAACAAATGTTTTTAAAACTGTGCCTATAATAGCACACGACAGCAAGTATTAGATTCCACAAACATAATATTTGGGAAATAAAATGTTATGGACTCCAAGAGAACTGTATATATTTCTAACTCTATTCAAAGATGTCCTGTAACTCTAGATAGAATTTCCCTGGGCTATAGAAAAGCACAGATGGTATTAGTGTTTATTACATACATGAAGCTTGCTTTAAAAAATATTTTTGAAACACTGATGTTCTGCTAATATGGCAAGAATATGGAGGTCAGAAACAACAATGCAAAGTAGACATTCCTTGTGGGTGGAAGAAAATAAAAATATTTATATTAACCAAGTCTAAGTGCAACAGCTCAATTAATACAAAACATTAATTTATTTTGGGCTTGGTTGTAAAATTAGTTTTAGATTGAGCTTATAAAGTAATTAGGCTAATATTGTCTCCTCTGAGAGGAACCTGGAACAGTGCTATACCATCTGTCCAGTTCATTGTCTAAAGAAAGAAACTGACGCATAAACAGAAAAAAAAACAATGGATTGTGATAATTTCTCAAAAAATGTATGATGAAGTGTTATAGCAGCAGAGTAGGAGCAGCACTTGAGATTTGAGAAGATCCTCAAAGAAGAGTTTAGCCCGTATATTGAAAGATAAGTGGGAATTTGTCAATGAGAGGTGAAAGAAGGCATTCTGTGCATATCTGTGATTTCCCAATGTCTAAGATATGAACTACTTGCAAGAATGAAGAAGAGTGATGATTAGAGAGTTTAAAAACAACTTGGATTCATATTATGTGTCTTGGTAAAAAATTGATTTTTATCTCTCTTGGTCTGGGGAATCAGTAGAAGCCTTTATTTTTTTCCCTTGAATAAGATTTTATTTTGAAATAGTTTAAGATAAACAAGTTTTTAAAATAGTACAGAGGTTCCCAAATAAACTTGTAAGCAAAGAAGTTTATCTAAACCAAAAAATTGATATAGGTATGCTATTAACTAGACTACAGATCATACTGTGATTTCATCTACTTTTCAGTCATCTTTTCTTCCCTTAGTATATAGTTCTATAAACTCCATGACATGTATAGATTAGTGTATCACTACAATCAAGATAGAGTACTGTTCTATCAACATAAAGAAATTTATCTTTTAATAGTCACAACCCTGCACTTCCTCATACCATAACCCCTAATAACCACTGATCTGTTCTCCATCACTACATTTCATCATATTTAGGCTTTTAAATAAATAGAATCACACAGTAAGTAAGCTTTTGAGATAGGCTTTTTTCCCACTTAGCCCCAATATATATTCAAGTTATTGTGTCTATTAATAGCTTATTCTTTTTCATTTCTGAGTAGTATTCTGTTGTAATGATGTACCACAGTTTGTTTATTCATTCATTCATCGAACGACAATTGAGTTTCTCCAGATTAGGGCTATTACAAATAAAGTTCCTATGCATTTTAGTGTTCTGGTTTTTCGTGAATGTAAGTTTCCATTTCTCTGAGATAAACACTAAAGATTGTGATTTCTATGTCATGTGATAAAGATATGGTTAACTTTATAAAAGACTGCCAAACTGTTTTTCAGAATAAATGTATCGATTTACATTCCCACCACCAACGCAGGAGAGATCCAGTTGTTCCACATATTTACCAGCACTTGATATTGTCAGCATGGTTTTACTTTTCCCATTCTAGTAAGTGTATAGTGGGATGTTATTGTAGCTTTACTTTGCTTTTCTCTAATAGCTAATGATATTGCATCAAAAACCTTTTAAACCTTTAAAAATGATATTATGATATAATGGGTAGGTAACTTTGGGAACTAAGTAGAGAATTTAATGAGATGTCCAGGAATGAAAGACTAAGGAACAACTGAGAGTAGGGACACAAGTCAGGATGTTCAGCTATAGGCCAGAGAATAAAGTTTGCCTGAAGTAAAGTATTGACAAAAGGCAAGGAGACGAGAGGAGAGGTTGGATTTGAGAAGCATTTGGAAGTCGATTCAAAAGGATTTAATGAACAGTTTATTGTGGGAATGAAAAAAGGAAGTTGTCCATGTCAATTCTTAGGTTTTAAGCTTCAAAAAAGTATGTAGATAATGGCTATAGTAATCAAAATTAAGAATAATAGAGGGAAATAGTTTGAAGAGAGGAAATGATAGATATTTTTGGCCATATTAAAACTGAGGTATCTACAGGACATACCAAAATGTCTAACTCAGTAGGAAAAATATTATTCAGAAAGGACATTTGGTTTATGAAGAATAAAGACCTATTGGATTAAGTGGAATGTTTTACTTAAAAGTAGTTTCCTACTCTTTTCAGGAATATTATTGGCAGTTAATCTCTGACCTCTAAGCCAGTTCACATTAAAAATAAGACCACACCAAAAGACATTTTAGATTGAGAAACTAATGTGAACAATTCGTGGGGAGAAAATTGAAATATGGCAATAGTCTATTGTACAGCTGTCTTGAAGGGGAATTTGAAGGCCATAATTGTCGAAGGATTTTTCTAACTTACAGAAGCCTGTGTACACTACCAGAAGAATTGATGTTTGCAATTCCACCCACTGTGTACTTTCTCATGATCAGAGAAATCATTCAGGACAACGCAGTCAGCAAACCATAACTCAAAATCGATAGACCCCCACCCCCCGCATTTTCATTATTTCATGATAAGATAATGGCAATATATAAAATAAGCATAATACTAATAGTATATAAACCATAAAGTAAAATGTTTAACATATATCATTTTATTCAACCCTAAACATCCTCTATTATAACTTGGTGAGAAAAGTAGTAACATCTCCATGTTAAATGTTAAAGAACCTTAAAACTAGAATAAATGCAAAGAACATGACACGCGGTATGGATGACCTTTTTTTCTGAAAATAGTTTAAATTCCTTTCCCCTATACCAGTATTAGGCTGAGAAATGGAGTCTCTCCTGAGAACCATCTAAGTACTGGCATATCTGCTTGAATCACAAACACATGATTATAAGGCAAATGTAATCCATATTTATGTTGTTAAAAAAGATGAAAATCCATAAAGTACTGTGATCATATTTAGATAATTTTCAATCAAATGATTCTGTCAATTCCTAAATATGCTGATAGCAACATTCTTTGTTGCTTACAGATGTTTGGTTTCATTCCATTGCCAGTGATATAGGAAAAAAAGCTATTAATAAGCATAAATTCTACTAAAGTTGAAAGACATGGAATATTCATATAAATGGAGTACATTTTACCACTTTTATACTCAAGAAAATAACATGAAAAATAACTGTACAGGGTACTAGGCTTAATACCCGGATAGTGAAATAATCTGTACAACAAACTCCCATGACACAAGTTTACCTCTGCAACGAACCTGCACATGCACCCCAAACTTAAAATAAAAATTAAAAAAGAAAAAAATAGTTATATAGTAAAGAAAAAGTAGTGTCAGTGGGAGACTTCAAAATTATGAACAAAGTAAAAGAGGAATGAGGGTGGGGTGTCAGATCTAAATAAAAGAAATACAAAAAATAATAAAGAAACAACAAAATTTGCCAAAAATATCCATACTAGAGAAACTACTTTTTTAATAATCATGAAAAAAGCATGATTATATAAATAAAAGAAAAAAGCAATGACTACTAAAATAGAATATAAAACAATAGAAAACCTGTAGTAAACTAAGAAATTGTTGAGAAAAATATTACTGGTATTTTCAAAAGGCAAAATTGAAGTGGCAGTATTAAAAAAGGGTTGTTGCACATTGTGTATCTTTAAAAGGCAAATTAGAAAAATGGCTTAATTACCTATGTAGCTTATTCCTGCAGAAGAAACATACCTCAAAAATAGAATGAGTCAACTCATGGTTAATAAATACATCAGGAGAAACAGGACATTCCAGCAATGAAAGAACCATCATTAAGGAAACAATTGAGGACAAACATCCTGACTAATGAAAAGCCCAATTCTTTGATATCGCACACAGCTCAATTCAGGAATGATATTCCAAAAAATAATCAAAGTGCCTTTAGAACTATTACCCATGCTTTTACTTTCAGAAGGCATTTTGTAGTTACAAAAGAAAGAACAGAGATATTTGTAATTGTATCTATAAGGATGTAAACTGCCCTCTGCCCTAAAATCTTTAATGACAGTACCACTGCTGTAAATATATGTAAACATACTTTAGACACATGCAAGTTTTTTGAGGTTATATCAATAACAGGTTTCATATAACAAACTAAAAATAAGCAAAAAAAAAAAAATGGAAAAAGGGTATGTAACATGCATTTACTATAGTTGACATGCAAACTTAGAGTCCCTGCTTTAAAAAATCAACAATGAGGCTGGGCGCGATGGCTCACTCCTATAATCTCAGCACTTTGGGAGGCCGAGGTAGGCAGATCATCTGAGGTCAGCAGTTCGAGAACAGCCTGGCCAATATGTTGAAACTGTGTCTCCACTAAAAATACAAAAATTAGCCAGGAGTGGTGGCAGGGGCCTGTAGTCCCAGCTACTCGGGAGGCTGAGGCAGGAGAATCGCTTGAACCCAGGAGGCAGAGGTTGCAGTGAGCCGAGATCACACCACACGCCACTACACTCCAGCCTGGGCGACAGAGCGAGACTCCATCTCCAAAAAAAAAAAAAAAAAAAATCAACTATGAAGTTCAACAATTGCAAAATGTTTAATCAAAAGAGTTTATCAAGAGAATGAAAAAGAATGTAGCTATTAGAATTTATAAAGCTATAAACTATATCAGTATAGAAAAAGATATATTGGAAGAAATAAAACAGTCGGTACTTTTAATGTATTCATTTTTTTCTCTCAATGTATCAAATATTGAATAAAAACATATGCACGAAATATGGTGCTATAATCAAATGGATACTCAATAAATACTATATATTGCGGCTTGAAGTGATAAAAATATACAGACAGGTCAGTTTGGAACCATGCATAAAATTATTTATGAAAAATAGAAGCTCCATATTCATTTATTTAACAAAGAGGTATAGACTATGTGCTTAACAAAATAAACACTGAAAGAAGCCATCTTCATGGAAATACAGGATTATATTGGAAAAAAAAAGTCACAATGCTTTCTTTCCTGATTTATTAAGGAAAATTACAAAGATTTTGGAAAGACTCAATAAAATATATTTACTTCGTTAAAAAAACACAAACCTGTGCATCCTAATAAGTAGAGAACCTCGGTTGCTGCTTCTGTTGATTACGGAGACTACTGGGATAAGGTAATCAAAACTAAGAAATAATTTGCCAGTCTCTTGGAAGCCAGAGAAAAAGAAAAACACCAGAAACCTAGCCCTGGAATGTCATTGAATAGCTGTAGGATAGTGGCAAGGATGTCAGCATCTGTAACACTCGATTTTCTCTTCTGCAAAACTGAAACTATTAATATTCCACCATATTGCAATTAATATCACTTGAGCTAATGTATACAAGCAGTATGAAATCCCACAGGATTCACATGTAAAATACTGGATTTTTTATATTTTAATATGTAAAATGTAAGTTGTTTCTTTTCTCTCCGATACAAAATGCAGTTTTCATTCCACAGTTTCACTCTCATACACTTAATAACTTCTGTTAACGTAATAATACAGTGTCAGAGTTCCTGGGGCTATGCCTGACCCAAAGCAGACACTTAGTAAAATGTCTGTGGAACCTAAATTTATTTTAGGATACAATTGGAATCTAAACTAAAAGAGTTTGCAAATTCAGAATCAGGCATATTTGCTGCAAAGCTTTATGGGTCTCATTTCCATTTCCAAATCCACCAAGTCCATCCTTTCATGCATCATGTTACTCAGGGATAAAAGCACATCTAAGTGAAACAGAAGTTAAATCTGCTCTTTCATAACCCAGAGACATTAATTACAATGGAATAGCATGATAAACACCGTGAACGATATGGAGATTAATAGAAAAAATATGAAAAGAAAATGACAGCAGCTAGGAAGAAACAAAAAGGATGGGTGGAAATAAGGGAGGTTGGCCTCCAAAGGGCAAGTAAAGTAGAACTAAAATAAAACCTGGTGATTTTGATCTGCATGCGTAATTAATATAGTTTCTGGTGGGGGGAGATGGGAGAAATGGGGATAAAGAAAAGCCCTGAGTAGCAACCTTCTTGCCTGAATTGTGAAGGCAACACGAATACACAGATTAGGTCTTGGGAAAAATAAATGTGACCCCTTAAAATTTGCACCATATTATTGAAATCTCTTTGACACGAGTAACCATAGAAGACACAGATAACATATGGGTTGCTCTTTATGTAGGGCTTTAGCAGTCTATTCAGTCTTTTACCATGTAACTACTTTGTATGTGGAAAAATTGTTACATAAACAAGATAGAAGCATTTTCTCTTTTACCAAGAGTAGAGCTAAGACCAATAAATCAATATTAAGGGAAAATTTTACCTTAGATATAAGAAAATAATTTTCTAACAGCTCAAATTATACTCAGTTGTTGTTATTAACTAACAACCCTTATGATATCTGCATACTAATACTTGTAAAATCAAGATTAATTTGATATTCATTTCTGGTAGGGGATGGGGTTATGTCACTTTCCTACAGTCTTGGAGAGAAAATAATTTGTTAAATGCAATTTGCTAGCATCTATTAGAAACCTTGTAAAGGTTATATATTTTTAATTTCACTTAATATTTCTGCTTTTATTTTTCTACACATGACCATAAATATATATCTTCATGTATGCATGATGAAGCATGGTGAGTAACAGATTTTTTAATGGAATAAGCTATTATGGTACTTTCATTCTATGAAATATTACGTAGTTCTTAATCAAAATCAGAGGGATAGCTGTATAAAACCTAAGCTATTGTTAACAGAAAAAAAGCATGTAAACAAAATTATTAAATTATGGTTTTAATAAAATCCATATATATGAATTTGGACACGTGTATACACAAGTAAAGTCAGAGAAAATGACAGAATATAACGTATGTTGAAATGATAGCAATGACTACCACTAAAAAAAAAAATCAGAATAGAATGGTAATTTAAAATAAATATAAGACAGCAGTGGGCAGGATGAGGACACATTTAAATCTACATAATACTGCACTGTGTAAGCTAAATTTTTCAAGACCTGCTTGTGTAATTATTTTTAAAAAGAAAACAGGTTTGTTTCCTTGTTTTGAGAATTATTCAACATGGAAAGTGCTACAGAAGAGAGAGCTCATTGACTCCATTTGTTGTAAAAAAAACAAACAAGCAACAAAAAACCCTATATATTTTATACAAGTAGAAACCCTATATATTTTATATATAGGCGCCACCGCGCCTGGCCCTGTGTGCCCCACTTCTATCCGGAGTAGAGACATATTTTTTCAAAGCACACAGGCCTTGTGGAAAGGTGTGGAGAACAGTAAATGACAACAATAACAACAAATTGTGAATCATTAACAAGAGGAGTGGGAGTGGATGCTTGGGAGGCCACCTCTACCATCTTTTTTTTTTTCTTTTTTCCCTTTCCTACGGTGCTGAACCACCTCTATCTTCATTACACCCTCTGTAATGAGGATATGTGTATACCAAACCACATGTGTAGGTCAACCCCCTCGTCCAATTCCACACACTTCTATACAAAGTAAATATTTCCTCACATAGTAAATCAATATTTGAGAAAGGAGACTTTACAATTAAATAGCTGCTCTAGGCTAAATTAGTTTTTCAGTCTCCACACTGTTCCTAATGAAGAAGACATGTCAGCTGAACTAGTTTAGTCCATTAAGTGCACACCTGTTTGTGTGAGCGCAACATGGTTTTGAAATCACTTCAGTTTTAATGCTCCAGAAACATCACTTCTCGTTTAAAAGGATACTTGAAGCGCTCTCACAAACTGCTGGTAGGCATGAAAACATACGGTCTTTTTGGAAAGGAATTTGGCAATATCTTTTTTTTTTTCTTTTTTTAATTAATAGAGATGGGGTTTCGCCATGTTGCCTAGGCTGGTTTACAACTCCTGGGCTCAAGTGATCCTCCTGCCTCCTAAAGTGCTGGGATTACAGGCATGAGCCACTGCACCTGGCCAAATTTGGCACTATCTAACAAAATGACGCATTTATTAACTTTTTCACTCAGCAATCCTACTTCTAAGAATTTAGCTTGAAGTCATACTTCCAACATTGCAAAAACGTGTATGCAAAAAAAGCATATTGCAGCATGGTTTGTAATTGCAAAATCTTGGAAACGGCCTAAATGTTTATACATAGGAGAGTGGTTGAAAACAATACGGCACTGCCACAAAATGGAGCACTATGCAGCTGCAACAAAGAATGGCCAAGATCTCTGCATCTGTAAGGAATGATTTCCAGGGTATAGTGTTAAGTGAAAAAGGCAAAGAGGAAGGGGTGTCTACAGTTTGCTAGCTTTCTTGTAACAAGGGAGGGGGAAAGAAAAAGATACACATGTCTCTGCTCATTTGGGTAAAAAGAAACACAGGAAGAATACATGAGAAGCAAACAGGATTCTTTATCTACAGAGGGTAGATAAAAATAGGTTGGAAAAAATGGAGGATGAAAATAGGGTAAAAGAGATGGGGGGAGGGACACTTCCCTATGTGTAACTTTTTTTGATAGCTCCAATTTTTTTTTTCTTTTTTTTCTGAGACAGAGTCTTGCTCTGTCACCCAGGCTGGAGTGCAATGGCAGAATCCTGGCTCACTGCAACCTCTGTCTCTGGGTTCAAGTGATTCTCATGCCTCAGCCTCCTGAGTAGCTGGGATTACAGGCACCTGCCACCACGCCTGGCTAATTTTTGTATTTTTGGTAGAGATGGGGTTTCACCATGTTGGTCAGGGTGGTCTGGAACTCATGACCTCAGGTGATCCACCAACCTCGCCATCCCCAAAGTGCCAAGATTACAGGTATGAGCCACCATGACTGGCCAGCTCTAACTTTTAGAATCACATGATGTTTTACCTCCTAAAAAAGAAATCATCAGTGGCTTACGCCTGTAATCCCAGCACTTTGGGAGGCTGAGGCTGGTAGATCACCTGAGGTCAGGAGTTTGAGACTAGCCTGGCAAACATGACAAAATCCTGCCTCTACTAAAAATATAGAAATTAACCGGGTGTGGTGGTGCATGACTGTAATACCAGCTACTCGGGAGGCTGAGACAGGAGAATTGCTTGAACAGGGAGGTGGAGGTTGCAGTGAGCTGAGATCATGCCATTGCACTCCAGCCTGCGCAACAGAGTGAGACTCTGTCTTAAAAAAGAAAAAAACAAAACAAAAGTAAGATCATGTCCTTTGCAGGAACATGGACGGAGCTGGAGACCACTATCCTTAGCAAACAAACGCAAGAACAGAAAACCAAATACCACATGTTGTCACTTATAATTGGGAGCTAAATGATGAGAACTCATGCACGAAAAGAAAGGAACAACACACACTGAGGCCTACTTCAGACTGGAGGGTGGGAGGAGGGAGAGGAGCAGAAAAAATAACTACTGGGTACTAGGCTTAGTACCTGGGTGACGAAGTAATTCCTACAACAAACCCCCATGACATGAGTTTACCTGTATAACAAACCTGCACACGTACCCCTGAACCTAAAATTAAAATGTTTAAAAATTGCCACAGTAGGCCGGGCACAGTGGCTCATGCCTATGGCGCCACTACACTCCAGCCTGGTGACAGAGTGAGACTGTCTAAAAAAAAAAAAAAAAGAAAAAAAGAAAAACAAATTGCCACAGTAATAGTTTGGAAGAGGAGATTAAGAGTAATCAATTGATACTAAAATTACTGGATAAAAGTATAATTAAAGACAGACTATAGCCTAAAGTATCTCCCTACAAGATACTTGTTAATTACAAAGAAAAGAGTGACCCTGCCATGGAGAAACTTTTTTTTTCTTTTAAATTGAGACGGAGTTTCGCTCTGTTGCCCAGGCTGGAGTGCAGTGGCGCGATGCAACCTCCACCTCCCGGGTTCAAGAGGTTCTTTTACCTCAGCCTCCCGAGTAGCTGGGACAACAGGCGTGCAACACCACGCCTGGCTAATTTTTGTATTTTTAGTAGCAACCAAGTTTCACCATATTGTCCAGGCTGGTCTTGAATTCCTGACCTCATGATCTGCCCGCCTTGGCCTCCCAAAGTGCTGGAATTACAGGCGTGAGCCACCGTGCTCGGCCGCCCAGCTAATTTTTTTGTATTTTTAGTAGAGACGGGATTTCACCATGTTGGCCAGACTGGTCTCGAACTCCTGACTTCAGGTGATCCACCCACCTCAGCCTCCCAAAGTGCTGGGGTTACAGGTGTGAGGCACCATGCCCTGCACCATGGAGAAACCTATTAAACATCACCTTAACCAAGTGATCCAACTTAACATCACCTGTAATGAGAAAAATAGGTATCACGTGCCTCCTAATACAGTGCACTGGGAAGAACACAGCATCCCTTCTGTGGTATTCCCACCGAAAATGCATAACCCAAATCTAATCATGCACAAACATTACACAAACCCAAACTGAGGTACATTATATTCTAGAATATAACCAACCATTATTATTTTAAAAATCTAGATTAAAAAAATGAAAACAAAAACGTGGCTGGGCACAGTGGCTCCTGCCTGTAAGACCAGCACTTTGAGAGACTGAGATGGGTGGATCACCTGTTGTCAGGAGTTCAAGACCAGCCTGGCCAACATGGTGAAACCCCGTCTCTACTAAAAATACAAACATTAGCCAGGCATGGTGGCAGGTGCCTGTAATCCCAGCTACTCCAGAGGCTGAGACAGGAGAATCGCTTGAACCTGGGAGATGGAGGTTGCAGTGAGCACAGATTAAGACACTGCACTCCAACCTGTGCAACACAGTGAGATTCCATCTCAAACAAAAGACTGAGGAACTATTCCAGATTAAGGGTGACTAAAGAGGCATGACACCTATATATTAATATAATGTGTGATCCTGAACTGGATTCTGAACCAGAAAAATACATTAGTGAGACAGTTGGTAAAAGCTGAATATGTCTGTTATTTATTTATTTATTTATTTTCTGGAGACAGGGTCTTTGTTACCCAGGTTGGAGTGCAGTGGTACCATCTAGGCTCACTGCAACTTCTGCATCCTGGGCTTAAGTGATCCTCATGCCTCAGCCTCCTAAGTAGCTGGGATTACAGGCATGCACCACCACACCTGGCTAGTTTTTGTACTTTTGTAGAGATTGGGTCCTGCTATGTTGCTCAGGCTGGTCTTGAACTCCTGGGCTCAAGTGATCCTTCCATCTTGACCTCGCAAAGTGCTGAGATTATAGGTGTGAGCCACTGGACCTGGCCACATATGTAATTTAGATAATTTTTTATCAATATTAATTTCATAATTCTGAAATTATGCTCTAATGTTCTGAGAGAAAGCCCTTGTTTCAAGAAAATATACACTGATGTCTTTAGACATCTTTTTTTTTTTTTTTTTTTGAGACAGAGTCTCGCTCCGTCGCCAGGCTGGAGTACAGTGGCGCGATCTCGGCTCACTGCAACCTCCGCCTCCCAGGTTCAAGCAATTCTCCTCCCTCAGCCTCCCAAGTAGTTGGGACTACAGGTGCACAGCACCATGCCCAGCTAATTTTTGTATTTTTAGTAGAGACAGGGTTTCTTCATGCTGGTCAGGCTGCTGTCGAACTCCCGACCTCAGGTGATCCACCTACCTTAGCCTCCTAAAGTGCTGGGATTACAAGCATGAGCCACCACGGCCAGCCAAGATTTTTTCCTAAAGATATTTCTATTAGTATGAATGAATTTCAAATTCACTTATTTAAAATCATCAGAAACAAATAGAAAGTCAATCTACAAAGCTACGCCTGGTCAGGCATGGTGGCTAATCCATATAATCCTAGCACTTTGGGGGGCAAAGGTGGGACAATTGTTTGAGCTTAGGAGTTCAAGACCAGCCTGGGCAACATAGTGAGACCTTGTCTTAAAGAAAAAAAAAAGGCCGGGCATGGTGGCTCACGCCTGTAATCTTAGCACTTTGGGAGGCCGAGGTGGGTGGATCACCTGAGGTCAGGAGTTCCAGACCAGCCTGACCAACATGGCGAAACCCTGTCTCTACTAAAAATACAAAAATTAGCCAGGCATAGTGGTGGGCGCCTATAATCCCAACTACTTGGGAGGCTAAGGCAGGAGAATCGGTTGAACCTGGGAGGTGGAGATTGCAGTGAGCCGAGATCGTGCCATTGCACTCCAGTCTGGGTGACAGAGTGAGACTCCGTCTCAAAAAATCAAACCAAACCAAACAAATAAACCAGCAAAAAAAACCCTATGCCTAAAGAGTCATTCAATCGCTGGCTTTTCAATCAATACAGTTCAGGGTCAAGTAGACAAATAGAAGCAGGATAGCAGGATGGAATGGTTCTGGAATGAGGGTCAAGAGATTCAAAATCTGTAATCAGCTCTGCTCTCCCTACGTGATTCTGGGCCCAGCCTCTGAGACATGATGGCCTCCACTTCTTTCTTGGGGATTTGGATGAGATGACAGATCTTCCATCACTACTATAAGGCCTGTGGTCTTTCTAGCATGTTAAGTTGCTTCCAGATGATTCCAAGGATCTAAGGCCATTTACAAGGCTAGATTCTATGATTCTTTAGTATGAGGAAGCAAGAAGCTAGAGGAAATGGGCATGTTTATTAAGGTGCCAATAGGTTATAACCTAAATTTTCATTCCCTTTTCCCAGGGGAATAACAACAGCTAAATGAGTATCAGCTAAATGAATATTCCCTTATGCTGAAGTCTTTCTCACTGAACTTCTTTTCTTTTTTATGTACTTGGGGTTAGTTAATTGCACTTTTCAATTTGTGGTCAGTTCTCTGCTCCTGCAGGCCCTGCTCTTCTTCATGTATTTATTCCCTCTTAGTCCCATTTCTTACTCCCTATCTCATCCCTGCATAGGCAATTACTCTAATGTATTTTAAATATTTACTTGTGTTTATAACTTCCTTGCCAAAAAAAGTAGTTTTGTTTTGAATGCGTACTTATTTGTAATTTGTATGAAGAGTTGTGATCATTTGGTGTTCAGGCTGGTACCTTTTACTCTCAAATTCTCTTCTTCTTTCCCCACTCTGCTTTGTATCACACGAGAGGGCAGGGGACGGGAGAATGGGGTGGGAGGAGGGGAGGCGTGGGCTGACCTTTCCAACTGTGTTTCCAGGTTCCCAGGTGAGCTTCCTTCTGAGCTCACCGTGGGCGGCACGGCGGGGAGCCTAAAGGAGGGAGGAAGAGGAAGGCAGCAGATGCTCTGTCTCCGGGAGCAGCCTAAATTCTATTTTAAAAGTACTTAAAGTCTAAATGAGTTAATATTTATAATAAAAAATAATTAAAGGGGCCAGGCGCAGTGGCTCATGCCTGTAATCCTAGGACTTTGGGAGGCCAAGACGGGAGGATCACCTGAGGTCAGGAGTTTGAGACCAGCCTGGCCAACATGGCGAAACACCATCTCTACTAAAAATACAAAAAAATTAGCCGGGTGTGGTGGTGCACACCCATAATCCCAGCTACTAGGGAGGCTGAGGCAGGACAATCGCTTGAACCCGGGAGGCAAGAGGTTGCGTTGAGCCGAGAATGCGCCATTGCACTGCAGCCTGACAAGAGTGAAACTTCATCTAAAAAAAAAAACTTAAAGTAGTTTCTGTTTTCCTGATTAATCCCCTGCTGATACGTTTAGTTTTCCCCCTTTTTATGGACACCATATTTTAAGGCCTAACTGTGCTTTTCTGTGTGCACATATACCGCTCTCTAACTGCCATGGAGCATCCCGGCTGTGCATCCTCCACGTTTCACTTTCCCACATCCCCTAAAAAAAAAGTGCCTCCTACTCCAATAACCGTGCACAACTCTCTGAGGAACACTCTTGGATACATGAGCCCTATGGATCTTTTGTATAAATGTTTCTGCAATCTGTATTCTGGAATGGGATGACTAGGTCATAGAGCACACACATGCCCACCTTGACTAAGTCCTACCAGACTTCTGTATAGGATGGAGACGACATTTCCTCTTTGCCTCAGCCTCATCTCCTGGCATCAGCCTATTGTACAATTTCATTTACATAAAATGTCCAGAATAGATCAGTTTAGAGACAGAAAGGAGATTAGCAGCTCCCTATGACCAGAGAAGATAGGAAACTTGGGGGTGATGGCTAATGGGTTTGGTTTTTTTTAGGGTAACAAAAATGTTTGGTTTTTTTTGTTTGTTTTATTTTGTTTTGAGACAGGGTCTCACTCTCTTGCCCAGACTGGAATGCAGTGGCCCGATCTTGGCTCACCACAACCCCTGTGTCTCAGGCTCATGGGATTCTCCCACCTCAGTCTCCTGAGTAGCAGGGATTACAGGCACACATCACTACCACCCAGATAATTTTTTTTTTTTTGAGATGCAATCTGCAGTGGAATGGCTCGATCTCGGCTCACCACAACCTCTGCCTCCCGGGTTCGAGTGATTCTCCTGCCTCAGCCTCCCGAGTAGCTGGGATTACAGGTGCACACCATGCCTGGCTACTTTTTGTATTTTTAGTAGAGATAGGGTTTCACCCCCCGTCTCTACTAAAAAATACAAAAAATTAGCCGGGCGTGGTAGCAGGCACCTGTAGTCCCAGCTACTCAGGAGGCTGAGGCAGGAGAATGGCAGGAACCCGGGAGGCGGAGCTTGCAGTGAGCCAAGATTGCACCACTGCACTGCAGCCTGGGGGACAGAGTGAGACTCCGTCTCAAAAAAAAAAAAAAAAAAAAGAGGGACCGAGTTTCACCATGTTGGCCAGGCTGGTCTTGAACTGCTGACCTTGTGAACTGCCCGCCTCGGCCTCCCAAAGTGCTGGGATTGCAGGCGTGAGCCACCGCACCCGGCCTAATTTTTGTATTTTTAGTAGAGATGGGGTTTCACCATATTGGCCAGGCTGGTCTTGAACTCCTGACCTCAAATGATCCAACCACCTCGGCTTCCCAAAGTGCTGGGATTACAGGTGTGAGCCATCATGCCCGGCCCAAAAATGTTTTAAAACTGGTTGTGATTGTGGTGATTGATTCACTACTCTGTGAATGGACTAAAAGTCCAGACGAAAGTATAATTATACACTTTATTTATGTATTATTTTAAATGGGCAGCCTCCTGAGCTGGAGTGTGTTCAGAGATTCCTAATTATACTTTTTTTTTTTGAGAGGGAGTCTCACTATGCTGCCCAGGCTGGAGTCCAGTGGCACGATCTCAGCTCACTGCAACTTCCACCTCCCAGGTTCGAGTGATTCTCCTGCATCACCTTCCCAAGTAGCTGGGACTGCAGGTGTGCACCACCATGCCCAGCTAATTTTTGTATTTTTAGTAGAGATGGAGTTTCACCATGTTGGCCAGGCTGGTCTCAAACTGCTGACTTCAAATGATCCACCTGCCTTGGCCTCCCAAAGTGCTGGGATTGCAGGTGTGAGCCACCATGCCCAGCCTAATTATACATTTTAAGTAGGTCAGTTATATAGGATGTGAATCATATCTCAGTAAAGCTGCATAAAAAAAGGCTATGAGGCCAGGAACAGTTGCTCACACCTGTAATCCCAGCACTTTGGGAGGCTGAGGCGAGAGGAGAGCTTGAGCCCAGGAGTTTGAGACCAGCCTGAGCAACATAGCAAGACCCTGTCTGTACAAAAAAATAATAATAATAAGAGGAAGAAAATTTGCCAGGCAAGGTGGCTCATGCCTGTAGCCCCAGCTACTAGGGAGGCTGAGGCATGAGGATCACCTGAGCCCAGAAGTTGAAGGCTGCAATACACCATGCTCATGCCATGGGCAATAGAGTAAGACTCTGTCTCAAAAAAAAAAAATAATAAAATAAAATAAAGAAAGAAATAAAAGAAAAAAAAAGCTATGAGGTTTTGAAACGGGCTACAATGACATTCCCCTTTTTAAAAAATTGTTTTTAAACTTTGTTTTTTTTCTTCTTTTTTTTGAGATGGAGTTTCACTCGTTGCCCAGGCTGGAGTGCAATGGCCCGATCTCAGCTCACTGCAACCTCCACCTCCTGGGCTCAAGTGATTTTCCTGCCTTAGCCTCCCGAGTAGCTGGGATTACAGGCATGCACCAGCATGCCCGGCTAATTTTGTATTTTTAGTAGAGATAGGGTTTTGCCATGTTGGTCAGGCTGGTCTCAAACTCCTGACCTCAGGTGATCCACCCGCCTTGGCCTCCCAAAGTGCTGGGATTATAGGCATGAGCCACTACACCTGGCCAAAAAAAATTTTTTTTTTAATTATTATTTTTTTGAGACAGAGTCTCACTCTGTCGCCCAGGCTGGAGTTCAGTGGCACAATCTCGGCTTACTGTAAGCTCTGCCTCCCAGGTTCACGCCATTTTCCTGCCTCAGTCTCCCAAGTAGCTGGGACTACAGGCACCCAGCACCACGCCTGGCTAATTTTTTGTATTTTAGTAGAGACAGGGTTTCACCATGTTAGCCAGGACGGTCTCAATCTCCTGACCTTGTGATCCCCCCGCCTCAGCCTCCCAAAGTGCTGGGGTTACAGACGTGAGCCACTGTGCCTGGGCTTTTTAAATTTTTTTAAACACAACTATGCACACATCAGTCATATCAGAATAAAATTTTACTTCTTAGAGACAGCTTTTTTGGTCATATGTATGTGTCTTTTGGGTTCTGTGGTATAGGACTTCCTATTCTCTTTCTCTTTTTATTTATATTTACATATATGTGTATACATATATGTAAATATATATATTAACAGTCCTTAGCATAAAAACCTATTATATACGTAGGGATGGAATTAAGAGAATTTTCTTATCTTTGTGAGGTAAAAAACATTTCAGAGGAAGATCTAACAAAACTATCCAGACAGGCCGGGCGCAGTGGCTCATGCCTGTAATCCCAGCACTTTGGGAGGCCAAGGCAGGCAGATCACTTGAAGTCAGGAGCTCGAGACCAGCCTGGCCAACATGGTGAAACCCCGTCTCTAAAAATACACAAATTAGCCAGGCGTGATGGCGCGCACCTGTAGTCCCAACACTCGGGAGGCTGCGGCACAATAATCACTTGAAGCTGGCAGATGGAGGTTGCAGTGAGCTGAGATCGTGCCACTGCACTCCAGGCTGGGTGACAGAACAAGACTCCCTCTCAAAAACAAAACAACAACAATAAAAAACTATCCAGACTGGATTTGAATCACTATTTTAGTGTAGCAGTTCTCAAACTTTTGGGGCCAACAACTCTGTACTCTTAAAAATTATTGCCGGGGACCGGGCACGGTGGCTTACGCCTGTAATCCCAGCACTTTGGGAGGCCGAGGTCGGCAGATCACAAGGTCAGGAGTTCAAGACCAGCCTGACCAACATAGTGAAACCCCATCTCTACTAAAAATACAAAAAGTTAGCTGGGCGTAGAGATGGGCACCTGTAATCCCAGCTACTCTGGAGGCTGAGGAAGGAGAATCACTTGAACCCAGGAGGTGGAGGTTGCAGTGAGCCAAGATCGCGCCATTGCACTCCAGCCCGGGAGACAGTGCGAGACTCCGCCTCAAAAAAAAAAAAATATTGCAGCAGTGGCTCACGCCTGTAATCCTAGCACTTTGGGAGGCCGAAGCAGGTGGATCACTTGAGGTCAGGAGTTCGAGACCAGCCTGGCTAACATGGTGAAACCCCATCTCTACTAAAAATGCAAAAATTAGTTGGGTGTGGTGGCACATGTGTGTCGTCCCTGTTACTCGGGAGGCTGAGGCAGGAGAATCGCTTGAACCCAGGAAGCAGAGGTTGCAGTGAGCTGAGATCGCGCCAATGCACTTCCGCCTGGGCGACAGAGCAAGACTCCGTCTCAAAAAACAAAAAAAAAAACCCAACAAAAAAATCAAAATAACAACAACAAAAAACTATCCAGACTGGATTTGAATAACTATTTTAGTGTAGCAGTTCTCAAACTTTTTGGGCCAGTAACTCTGTACTCTTAAAAATTATTGTTGGCCAGGCGTGGTGGCTTGCACCTGTAATCCAGCACTTTGGGAGGCCAAGGTGGGCAGATCACCTGAGATCGGGAGTTCGAGACCAGTCTGACCAACATGGAGAAACCCCATCTCTACTAAAAATACAAAATTAGCCGGGCGTTGTGGCGCATGCCTGTAATCCCAGATACTTGGGAGGCTAAGGCAGGAAAATCGCTTGAACCCAGTGTTACCGGGGGTCCTTGCTCCCAGAGCTCCCATGATGGTGGCGGGCTGCTTCCAAGATGGTGGCGGGCCTCTTCCAAGATGGTGGCAGGCCGCTTCCAAGATGGTGGCAAGCCTCATGTTCTCTGACCTGGGGTTCTTGGCCTCACTGATTCCAAGGAATGGAACCTTGGCCCATGTGGTAAGTGTTATAGCTCTATTAGAAGCCGCGGGTCACGGAAGAGAACCGTGGAACCCAATGACTAGTGTTCAGCCCGATTAGGACAAAGCCAGGCACTTAGCCACGCAGGAATAATTGCGAGCCTCTAGCCCAATCAGGAGCAGCAATGGGCGCCTCGCTGGATCAGAAGCGCAGTGGACACCCTGCTGGATCCGGAGGGATGGAAGTCGGCGGCGGGTCTGCGACGGCGGCAAACAGCAGTGGTGGACGGCGAGTGAAAGCTCAGCTCCAGCCATAACAAACACGGACCAGAAGAGTGGGCAGCTGCAAGATTTAATAGAGTGAAAACAGAGCTCCCATACAAAGGGAGGGGACCCAAAGAGGGTAGCCATTGCCGGCTCGAATGCCTGGGTTTATTTCCCGATCATTGTCCCTCCCGCTGTGCTCTCAGGCAATAGATGATTGGCTATTTCTTTACCTCCTGCTTTTGCCTAATTAGCATTTTAGTGAGCTCTCTTTACTACCTGATTGGTCGGGTGTGAGCTAAGTTGCAAGCCCCGTGTTTAAAGGTGGATGCAGTCACCTTCCCAGCTAGGCTTAGGGATTCTTAGTTGGTGTAGGAAATCCAGCTAGTCCTCCTGTCTCTCACCGGGAGGCGGAGGTTGCCGTGAGCTGAGATCGCACCATTGCACTCCAGCCTGGGCAACAAGAGCAAAACTACGTCTTAAAAAAAAAAAGAAATAAAAAAATTATTGCCGGGCACAGTGGCTCACGCCTGTAATCCCAACACTTTGGGAGGCCGAGGCGGGTGGATCACCTGAGGTCAGAGTTCGAGACCAGCCTGACCAACATGGTGAAACCCTGTCTCTACTAAAAAATACAAAATTAGCCAGGCTCAGTGGAGCATGCCTATAATCCCAGCTACTCAGGAGGCTGAGGTAGGAGAATCCCTTGAACCCAGGAGGCTGAAGTTGCAGTGAGTTCATTGCACTCCAGCCTAGGCAACGGAGCAAGATTCCATCTCAAAAAATATATATATATTAAGGACCCCAACAAGGTTTTTGTTCATGAAGGTTATATCAACTGATATTTACCATACTACAAATAAAATGGAGAAATGACAATTTTCTTTATTTATTCAACCAATTACATGTGCACATACAAAACTTATTTTATTAAAAACTTTATTTTCTGGAATAAAATATTGGGAAGAGTAGCATTGCTTTTCATTTTTGCAAATCTCTTTAATGGCTGGCTTACTTGAATGGTTAGCTGCAAGCTCATGTCAGCTTCTGAACTCAGTCTGTCATGGTACCAACATAATGTGAATGCCGACGCAACAGAAAAAGAAAATGACCTCTCAGTATTTTTACGAACATAGGTTTGATCTTGTGAACCCCGTGAAAAGTCATCCTGAAAAGTCTCCAGGGGTCATTATTTTTTTTTACTATCTTTTTAAATGAAGTCTGGCTCTGTTGTCCAGGCTGGAGTGCAGTGGCACGATCTGGGCTCACTGCAACCTCCACCTCCCAGGTTCCAGGGGTCTTTAGATCATATTTTTACAACCACTGGTTAAGGCCAGGGACAGTGGCTCATATCTGTAATCCCAGCACTTTGTGAGGCTGAGGTGGGCAGATCACTTGAGGTCAGGAGTTCAAGACCAGCCTGGCCAACATTGTGAAACCCCGTTTCTTCTAAAAATAGAAAAATTAGCCGGGTGTGGTGGCCTATGCCTGTAATCCCAGCTACTCGAAAAGCTGAAGTGGGAGAATTGCTTGAACCCAGGAGGTGGAGGTTGCAGTGAGCCGAGATTGTGCCACTGCACTCCAGCCTGGGCAACAGAGTGAGATTCCCGTCTCAAAAAAAAAAAAAAAAGGCTATAAATTGGGTGGTTCAGTGTGTACTTGCTCAGATGATGTGTACACCAAAATCTCACAAATCACCACTAAAGAATTTACTCATGTAACCAAATACCACCTGTTCCCCCAAAACTTATGAAAATAAAATAAAAACAATTTAAAAAATAAAAAATAAACAACAACAAAAAAACCTGTGCACCTATTATGGGAACACACATCTTGGTGGAGAAGACGGTGGGAAGCTTAGGAAAGCAGAAATGGGGAAGGGAGATGATTATAGGGAGACCCGGCCAGAGACTGCCAGGCCCATGGGGAAAATGAGAGGCAAAGCCAGCACGGGAGCACACAAGGGGTTAAGCCGTCTGCTCATTGGTGGATATCTCATTCTGTTGGAAGCAGAGCATCCGATACAAACTTTACTTGGATGTAACAAAATTTAAAAACTGTTCAAAAGGATGTTAAATGAGAGGAATTGTTATATAAAACTTAATTCTCGGCCGGGCTGGGTGGCTTATGCCTGTAATCCCAGCACTTTGGGAGGCTGAGGCAGGGGGATCACTTGAGGCCAGGAGTTCGAGACCAGCCTGGCCAACATGCTGAAACCCCGTCTCTACTAAAAATACAAAAAATTAGCCAGGGGTGGTGGCATGTGACTGTAATCCCAGCTACTGGGGAGGCTGAGGCAGGAGAATCACTTGAACTCAGGAGGTGGAGGTTGCAGTGAACCAAGGTCATGCCAATGAACTCCAGCCTGGGCGACAGAGCAAGATTCCATCTTAAAAAAACAAAACAAAACAAAACAAAAACTTAAATTCTGCAACAACTTAATTCTGACAGAGTGGAAAGGGCAGTGGAAAGTAAGCTTGTAATCTTAGAGGAAGCATGGGGTCCAGTCGGGTATGTCCTAGACCTAAGAATAGTAGAATTTCAGAGAAGGAAAAAAATAGAGCTGAAACTGTGTGGATAGATAATTTAAAAGAGAATAGGGTCAAAGAAAGATAAGTTTCTAAAAATGAGTAAGTCCTTATATCATGCAATTGTCATAGACGTGATATATTTTTATTAAACCAAACATTTAATAATTTGTGAATAAGATGGACAAATAAGACTAACAAAACAGATTCACTATTTCAAAATCTTTATTTCTAGAAGGCTTAAAAGACTACAGCCAATATCCTTAGACTCCTCAATGACCCTCTAAGTATCCATCTATCAGAAATACTAGCCCACTGGCCAGGTGCAGTGGCTCATGCCTGTAATCCCAGCGCTTTGGAGGCTTGAGTGGGAGGATTGCTTGAGCCCAGGAGTTCAAGACCAGCCTGGGCAACATAATGAGACTCCATCTATACAAGAAAAAATCAAATAATAGCACACATGCATAAACAAATATTTGCAAAGATGTGTACTGTATCCTTGTACTAGAAAAAGTAAAATAACGCAAATGTCTGTAAATAAATGCTTAGCTTAATAAATTATGGTGATTCCATGGAACAAAATAGTACATAGCTCTCATAGCGGATGTAAATCTATATATAGGTATGAAAAAGGTATGGACGGAATATTGTTCGGTAAAGGCCAGGCCTGGTGGCTCATGCCTGTAATCTCAGCACTTTGGGAGGCCGAGGTGGGCAGATCACTTGAGGTCAGGAGTTCAAGACTAGCCTGGCCAACATGGTAAAAACCCATCTCTACTAAAAATATAAAAATTAGCCAGGGGTGGTGGCACACACCTGTAATCCCAGCTACTCGGGAGGCTGAGTCAGGAGAATTGCTTGAACCTGGGAGGTGGAGGTTGCAATGAGCCCAGTTCATGCCTCTGCACTCCAGCCTGGGCAACAGAGAGAGACTCCATCTCAAAAGATAAAAATAAATAGATAGATAGATAGATAGATAGATAGATAGAGAATGATGGGAGCAAGGTGTCTCACTGTTGGGGTGGGAATTTACAGGTAAGCAAGGGAAGTAGGCTAGAACAATCAATATGGTAATGGAATAGAGTTAGATGGATTAGTAAGAACTCATATTTTGCTTAATATAGATACACGTAGTAACATATATAAATATTTATAGATATGGGGAGGGTTACTATACTCACGCATATTTATGTGCTCTGTCATCTGAGAGGTCTTAGGAGAAATGATATCACGGTAGTAGTGAGCACATCCAGACCATGATTTCTGATACTGTTAGAATACAACAGCATCCAGACCATGGTTTCTGATACTGTTAGAATACAGCAGCATCCAGACCATGGTTTCTGATACTATTAGAATACCACAGCATCCAGACCATGGTTTCTGATACTATTAGAATTATTAGAATACAACGGCATCCAGACCATGATTTCTTTTCTTTTTTCTTTTCTTTTTTTTTTTTTTTTTTGAGACAGAGTTGCACTCTTGTTTCCCAGGCTGGAGTACAGTGGCACGATCTCGGCTCACCACAACCTCTGCCTCCTGGGTTCAAGCGATTCTTCTGTCTCAGCCTCCCGAGTAGCTGGGATTACAGGCGCATGCCACCACGCCTGGCTAATTTTTGTATTTCTGGTAGAGATGGGGTTTCATCATATTGGTCAGGCTGGTCTCAAACTCCTGACCTCAGGTGATCCACCCACCTTGGCCTCCCAAAGTGCTGAGATTCCAGGCCTGAGCCCCAGCGCCCGGGCTAAGACCATGATTTCTAATACCATTTTCCTACAAAAGGAATCAGGGCTCCTCAGAGAAATGGTTTATTCTAGAACTGGGGCAGAAATATACAAAATGAGTCTGAAGCTTTTTTTTTTTTTGGAGACAGGATCTTGCTCCGTCACCCAGGCCGAAATGCAGTGGTGCAATCTCTGCTCACTGCAGCCTCGAACTCCCGGGCTCAGTGAATCCTCCTGCCTCACCCCCTTGAGTAGTTGGGACTACAGGAGTGCACCACCATGACTGCTAATTTTTGTATTTTTTTAGTAGAGATGGGGCTTCACCATGTTGCCCAGGCTGTTCTCTAACTCCTGGACTCAAGCAATCCATCTGCTTTGGTCTTCCAAAACAATAGAATTATAGGCATGAGCCACCACGCCCAGCCTGGAGTATTTCTTTCTTTTTTTTTTTTTTCTGTGAGACGGAGTTTTGTTCTTGTTGCTCAGGCTGGAGTGCAATGGCAGGATCTCGGCTCACTGCAACCTCCGCCTCCCGGGTTCAAGCGATTCTCCTGCCTCAGCCTCCTGAGTAGCTGGGATTACAGGCATGCGCCACCATGCCCGGCTAATTTTGTATTTTTAGTAGAGACAGGGTTTCTCCATGTTGGTTGGACTGCTCTCGAACTCCCGACCTCAGGCGATCCGCCAGCCTCGGCCTCCCAAAGTGCTGAGATTACAGGTGTGAACCTCTGTGCCCAGCTTAATATTTTTAAATGTAACAAATATACCATACCAATGTAAGATGCCATTCATGGGTGAAACTGGATGCTGGGTATATGGCAACTCTGCACGATTGTCTCCACTTTTTTTTGTAAAAGTAAAATTATAGAATTATGCCGGGCATGGGTGGCTTATGCCTGCAATCCCAGCACTTTGGGAAGTCAAGGCGGGCGGATCACTTGAACTCAGGAGTTGGAGACCAGCCTGGCCAACATGGTGAAACCCCGTCTCTACCAAAAATACAAAATAAAATTAGCCGGGCGTGGTGGCGTGCGCTTGTAGTCCCAGCTACTTGAGAGCCTGAGGTATGAGAATCGCTTGAACCCAGGAGGCAGAGTGTGCAGTGAGCCAAGATCGCACCACTGCACTTCTGCCTGGGTGACAGAGCGAGACCCTGTCTCAAAAAAAAAAAAAAAAATGTGCACAAATGAAACGTTTAAGGATAAAAAGATTCTATTTAAAGTGGTAATTTAGTGCATTTTATCACCTTTTGTATTAAAGCAAAAATGAAGGGTACAGTGTGGCAGATATCACAATATATTTACCAGTTACAGTACAGAATCCCAATGATTCTCTCATTAAAGGATTAAAACATTTCATATAAATTATAAATTTCTCATAATTTATACATTTAATTTTAATTACTGGTGGCAAAAGAGTATTCTTTGCCTTGTTTAAAGTATAACTGAGTTGGGAAGCTCATTTTTACCCATTTTACTCACTTTAGACTTGAAAGTATTTTTTATTCTTGCTAGTCTCCCAAGACCTCCTGTCAAACTGAAATATATAACTTTTTTTCATTTTTGATCTTCGCATTTGTAAGGGATAAATAATTGATTAGCATAGGAGTTATGGGAATATATTTAGCTTATGCTCAGCACTAAACTATTTTTAAATGTCCTCAGGCATCAACCCAAAATGTACATCCAAAGGGTGTCAATTGGAAATTGGGAAGTGGAGTGACAGTATAGATTAGAACGATGAAATGGAAAATGCAACCGGAGGAATAGCAGTTGTCAGTTTCACTGCAACTTCAACAGTCAGTCTACCTTGCTGTATTTTTAAAAATTCCTTAAATGGGTCGGGCGCGGTGGCTCACGCCTGTAATCCCAGCACTTTGGGAGGCCGAGGCGGGCTGATCACCTGAGGTCAGGAGTTTGAGACCAGCCTGACTAACATGGTAAAAGCCCATCTCTACTAAAAATACAAAAATTAGCTGGGTGTAGTGGCAGGTGCCTGTATTCCCAGCTACTCGAGAGACTGAAGCAGGAGAATTGCTTGGACCCAGAAGGCAGAGGTTGCAGTGAGCCGAGATCGCACCTTGGCACTCCAGCCTGGGAGACACAGTGAGACTCTGTCTCAAAAAAAAAAAAATCCCTAAATGTCTCTCTGATAAGACTATAACCTCAGGTCAGGCGTGGTGGATCACACCTCTAATCCCAGCACTTTGGTAGGCTGTGGCAGACGGATCACGAGGTCAGAGGTTCGAGGCCAGCCTGGCCAACACGGTGAAACCCGTCTCTACTAAAGATACAAAAAATTAGCCGGGCGTGGTGGTGGGCGCCTGTAATCTCAGCTATTCAGGAGGCTGAGGCGGGAGAATCATTTGAACCCGGGAGGCAGAGGTTGCAGTGGGCAAAAAAAAAAGACTATAACCTCTTTGAGAGCAGAATCTTCCCTTCTAATTTCATAAAATTTTGTTGAAAGCAGAAACTTCAGACCAAGGTACAGTGGTTCATGCCTGTAATCTCAGCACTTTGGGAGGCTGAGGGGCGCGGATCACTTGAGGACAGGAGTTTGAGACCAGCCTGGCCAACATGGTGAAACCCCATCTCTACTAAAAGTACAAAAATTAGCCAGGGGTGGTGGCATGTGCCTGCAATCCCAGCTACTGGGGAGGCTGAGGAAGGAGAATTACTTGAACCCAGGAGGCAGAGGTTGCAGTGAACGCAGATCATGCCACTGCACTCCAGCCTGGGCCACAGGAGCAAGACCCCATTTCCAAAAAAAAAAAAAAAAAAGCAGAAACTTCAACATGAATTGAAGAAAAAGTAAAATTTTAAAAACTTTATTTTAATATAAGATCACTTAACATGAGAGCTACGCTCCTAATACATTCTAAGTGGATAGGGTACTGTTAACTATAGGGACAATGTTGCACAGCAGATCTCCAGAACTCACTCAGCCCCCATCATCGAAACTTTATGCCTGTTAATTAGCTGCTCCCCATTCCCCCTCCGCCAGCTCTTGGCAGCCATCATTCTACTCTCTGATTCTTTGAGTTTGACTGTTTTAGATGTCTCATATGCATGCAGTCATGCAGTATTTGTCCTTCTGTGACTAGCTTAATTCACTTAGCATAATGTTCTCCAGTTTTGTCCATGTCCTTGCATATTGCAGGATTTCCTTTTGTTTTAAGGCTCCACGATATTGCATTGTATGTATATACCATCCTTGCTTTATCCACTCATCCATCCATGGACATTTAGGTTGCTTCCATAGCATTGCTATTCTGAATAATGCTACAGTGAACACTGGATTAGGGTTGATTTCTAAATATATAAAGAACTCCTACAATTCAATAGCAAAGCAAAAACAGCAAATAACCTGGTTTTACAAAGTATATGGGACATGAACTCAAATATGAAGAAATTTTTTTTTTTTTTTTGATACGAAGTTTCGCTCTTGTCGCCCAGGCTGGAGTGCAATGGCACGATCTCGGCTCACTGCAACTCCAGCCTGGGCAACAAAGTGAAATTCTGTCTCAAAAAAAAAACAAAAAAACAAAACCCAGTCTCTACTAAAAATACAAAAATTAGCTGGGTATGGTGGTGTGTCCCTGTAGTTCCAGCTACTGGTGAGGCTGAGGCAGGAGAATCGCTTGAACCAGGGAGGCGGAAGTTGCAGTGAGCTGAGATCGTGCCATTGGACACTAGCCTAGGCAACAAGACTGAAACTCGGTCTCAAAAACAATAAAGAATGAATGTGTTGAATATTGAATGGAATAAGAATGAACTAGAGCCCATCTTCCAACCATCTCAAGGCCTATGTTAAATCAACACTGGAATTGCCAGTGTTCCCAGGCTCCTGCGAAAACCATATGTAGATCTTCTCTAGCAAAAGATAACATCACGGCCGGGTGCTGTGGCTCACGCCTGTAATCCCAGCACTTTGGGAGGCCAAGGTGGGCAGATCACGAGGTCGGGAGTTTGAGACCACGCTGGCCAACATAGTGAAACTCCGTCTCTACTAAAAATACAAAAAATTAGCCTGGTGTGGTGGTGTGCACCTGTAATCCAGCTACCTGGGAGGCTGAGGCAGGAGAATCACTTGAACCCAGGAGGCAGAGGTTGCAGTTAGCCAAGATGGCGCAATTGCACTCCAGTCCAGGCAATAGTGTGAGACTCCACCTCAAAAAAAAAAAAAAAAAAAAAGATAACATCATAGTGGAGCTGCCTGCCAGCCCCAGTGCAGGATCCACTGGGTGAAGCCAGCTGGGCTCCTGAGTCTGGTGGGGACGTGGAGAACCTTTATGTCTAGCTCAGGGATTGTAAATACACCAATCGGCACTCTGTATCTAGCTCAAGGTTTGTAAACACACCAATCAGCACCCTCTGTCTAGCTCAGGGTTTGTGGATGCACCAGTCGACACTCTGTATCTAGCTAATCTGGTGGGGAGGTGGAGAACATTTGGGTCTAGCTCAGGGATTGTAAACGCACCAATCAGTGCCCTGTCAAAACAGACCACTGGGCTCTACCAATCAGCAGGATGTGGGTGGGGCCAGATAAGAGAATAAAAGCAGGCTGCCCGAGCCAGCAGCGGCAACCCGCTCGGGTCCCCTTCCACACTGTGGAAGCTTTGTTCTTTCGCTCTTTGCAATAAATCTTGCTACTGCTCGCTCTTTGGGTCCACACTGCCTTAATGAGCTGTAACACTCACTGCGAAGGTCTGCAGCTTCACTCCTGAAGACAGCGAGACCACGAACCCACCAGGAGGAACGAACAACTCCAGACACACTGCCTTAAAAGCTGTAACACTCACCGCGAGGGTTCGCGGCTTCATTCTTGAAGTCAGTGAGACCAAGAACCCACCAATTCCGGACACAATAGTAGACTCAAGTTATTTCTTCAATAATTAAGACAATTATTATTTCTACTTACTTTACTCCTCATGAACCTATTTATTTATTTATTTTTGAGACAGAGTCTCACTCTGTTGCCTAGGCTGGAGTGCAATGGAGCGATCTTGGGTCACTGCAACCTCCGCCTCCCGGGTTCAAGTGATTCTCGTGCCTCAGTCCCCCGAGTAGCTGGGACTACAGGTGCCCACCACCATGCCCAGCTAATTTTTGTATTGTTAGCAGAGACGAGGTTTTGCCATGTTGCCCAGGCTGGTCTCAAACTCCTGACCTCAAGTGATCCACCGGTCTCAGCTTCCCAAAGTGCTGAGATTACAGGTGCCTGGCCTGCCTATTTACTTTTCACTGTGTGCAAGACATTCTGTAAAAATGTAAAAATAAAAAATAAATAGGCTCATGAGGAGTCAAATAAGTAGAAGTAATAATTGCCTTAATTATTGAAGAAATAATTTGAGTCTACTCTGATGTTACCTTTTGCTAGGGAAGATCTACATATGCTTTTGGCAGGAGCCTGGGGACACTGGTAATTCCAGTGTTAATCTAACATAGGCCTTGAGATGGTTGGAAGCTGGGCTTTAGTTCACCCTTATTCCTAGGGCGTAGCCCTTGAGTTTCCCAACCCAAAGCATGATTTTTTTTCCCCAAGATTTCCTCTCATTTGTAGGTCCTCCTCACCAGGCTGTTGAAACATCTGCTCAGCTTCTCAATCTTTCGAGACCTCATTAAATGCCCTGGGAGAACAGTAGCCCTAAAGCTGGACTCATCTTCTTGGATTTACTTCTTCTGTGGATCTCAGTCCTGTAACTGTTTAATTGTTTATTGTGTTGTGAGTTCCTCCAATGCCTTAAAGCAAATTATTCTTAGATTTTCTGCTGCTTTGCAGTTGTTTTCAGTGGAAGGGTGGTTCCTCATTATCTAGTCTGCCATTTTCAGAGATATCAAGCTCAATCCTTATGAAAATTTTATTCTTACCAAACAAGCTAATAGTAAATAAACAAAATACAGGGTTGCCTTTTTTTTTTTAATGTCACTTTCTGTTTCTTTAGTCATTGGTGAAGATGCTATTAAAGTACTTTCTAAATAACTGAGAAGCAAGGCAGATGGCCAAGCAAGATAAAAGAAAAGATCAGGTTAATTCACAAACTGTGTAGTCAGCCTGAACAATGGAGATAAAAGAGATATTCCCCAAATTAGACTGAGCAGACATCCTCCTCTTTAAAGGGCAATCCCATTTTCAGTATTTATGTCTTATTTGTTCCCTGAGGCAAATGTCTCTTTATGCAAAGCATAAAGTAATCAGGTATTTCATCAGGTAGGAAAGAACTTGTTTTTTACTCCCTCTGTGACCTGGAGTTGTGCACAGCATATGTCACATCAGGGGTGTCAGCAGCACCAAGTTGAAGATTCAAGCAAGACAGGTGACCTTATAAAAAGGACTGTGAAGAGTTAGGCATCAAAACAAACACAGCATTCTAAGCCTGGGCCACAGTAACTCAGCCAAAGTGGGCATGAGCTAAGGAGGCAAGATGGCATTGGCCATCACCAGAGGTCAGCAGACCTGGACAGGGCCACGGCAGCTGGAAGGAGCTTGGTGAGACACTGTAGCTGGGGCAGTCTGCTTTCATCTCCTTGTCCAGTGCCAGCCTCTTTCTCAATGGGACCAGCCCAAAGGAATGCAAGGGAAGGGGATTTCACACTGGCTTCTGTGGGCAAAGAGGGAAGTGGAGTTTTTTTTTTTTTCTTTTTTTTTGAGACAGAGTCTTGCTCTGTCGCCCAGGCTGGAGTGCAGTGGTGCAATCTCGGCTCACTGCAGCCTCGGGAAGTGGAATTTGATACCTCTCCTGACAGGCAATTGCAGCCTCCAGAAGCCAAAGCCAGGGTGGCATTTCCCCAGAGTGGATCCTATGTCTCTCCCTGGCTTGACAACTGCTTCAGGACAGGGATAATGTTTGTTGGTAAGATCTGCTATGGTGCTGATTTGAAACTGAAAAAGGGATTAAATGCACAAGCAGAAAAGCATAAGGAAAAAACCAACACAGGGTCGCAGCCTTCTCTCCTGCCTCGGTCCAACAAGCACTGCTCATCCAGCATTGCTGTGCGCCTGAGAGGAGAAGGCCCCTTTCTCCCCTCCTCTGGAAGGAAACGGGGCAGAAGAAGACAACCTCACCTCCCCTGCCTCTCTCGCCTCTTCTCCCTCTACCTAATAACCTACGAATAGCATCTCTAAATTAATGGGGAACTTAGTGATACCATCAGGACCCCATCCCTACTCAAAGTAGGAATTCCTTTTAAAAATTTGCATCTCCTGGGCCAGGCGCGGTGGCTCACACCTGTAATCCCAGCACTTTGGGAGTCCGAGGCGGGCGGATCACGAGGTCAGGAGATCGAGACCATCCTGGCTAACAGGGTGAAACCCCGTCTCTACTAAAAATACAAAAAAAAATTAGCCGGGCATGGTGGTGGGCGCCTGTAGTCCCAGCTACTCGGGAAGCTGAGGCAACAGAATGGCGTGAACCTGGGAGGCAGAGCTTGCAGTGAGCCGAGATCACGCCACTGCACTCCAGCCTGGGCGACAGGGCAAGACTCCCTCTCAAAAAAAAAAAAAAAAAAAGAAAAATTTGTGCCTCCTGGTTGACAAGACCCTGTTTAAGTGCTGTCAAAGTCAGAAAAACTGTTAGGACATTCCTTTATTTTTGTTTTATTGTATATTAAAATACATGCAGAGCCGGGCATGGTGGCTCACACCTGTAATTCCAGCACTTTGGGAGGCTGAGGCAGGCGGATCAATTGAGGTCAGGAGTTTGAGACCAGCCTGGCCAACATGGTGAAACCCCTTCTCTACTAAAAATACAAAAAAATTAGCTGGGCCTGGTGGCACGTGCCTGTAATCTCAACTACTCAGGAAGCTGAGGCAGGAGGATCGCTTGAACCCAGGAGGCAGAGGTTGCAGTGAGCCGAGATCGCGCCACCACACTTCAGTCTGGTAGACAGAGCAAGACCCTGTCTCAAAATAAATAAATAAATAAGGCTGGGCGTGGTGGCTCACGCCTGTAATCCCAGCACTTTGAGAGGCAGAGGCAGGTGGATCATATGAGGTCAAGAGTTCGAGACCAGCCTGGCCAACATGGGGAAACCCAGTCTCTACTACAATACAAAAAAATTAGCCGGGTGTGGCCAGGCGCTGTGGCTCATGCCTGTAATCCCATCATTCTGGGAGGCAGAGGCGGGCAGATCACGAGGTTAGGAGTTCGAGACAAGCCTGGCCAATATGATGAAACCCCGTCTCTACTAAAAATACAAAAATTAGCCAGGCCTGGTGGTGCGTGCCTGTAGTCCCAGCTACTCAGGAAGCTGAGGCAGAAGAATCGCTTGAACCTGGGAGGTGGAGGTTGCAGTAAGCCAAGATCACATCACTGCACTGCAGACTGGGCAACAGAGTGGGACTCTGTCTCAAAAAAAAGAAAAAGAAAAAAGAAAAAATATATATACGTAAAATAAAATAAAATAAAATACATGCAGAACAAAAGAGTGTGCTGGGCGGGCCATTCCCCACCCTTCTTCAGTCTCCCTGTGGCAACCATTGTCAGGTTCTGTGTGTGTGTGTGTGTGTGTGTGTGTGTGTGTGTGTGTGTGTGTGTGTTTGAGATGGAGTCTCGCTCTGTCGCCCAGGCTGGAGTGCAGTGGCGCCATCTCGGCTCACTGCAAGCTGCACCTCCTGGGTTCACGCCATTCTCCTACCTCAGCCTCCCGAGTAGCTGGGACTACAGGCGCCCGCCACCACGCCCAGCTAATTTTTTGTATTTTTTTAGTAGAGACAGAGTTTCACCATGTTAGCCAGGATGGTCTCAATCTCCTGACCTCGAGATCCGCCTGCCTCGGCCTCCCAAAATGCTGGGATTACAGGCGTGAGCCACTGCGCCCGGCCTCTATGTGTTTTTAATAGGAGGGTTTTGTACACGTGGAATATGATAAAACACACTTCCTTCAACCAGCACCACACATATATTTTTATACACAATGACAATAGGCTGAGCATGGTGGCTAACACAGTACTTCAGGAGGCCAAGGAGGGAGGACACTTGAGGCCAGGAGATCATACCAGCCTGGGCAACATAGCAAGACCTCATCTCTACAAAAAATAAAATAAATTAGCCAGGCATGGTGTCACGCATCTGTAGTCCCAGCTACCCAGGAGACTGAGGATGGCTTCAGCCCAGGAGTTCAAGGCTGCCGTGAGCTATGATCACACCACTGCCCTCCAGCCTGGGTGACAGTTCGAGACCCTGTCCCAAACAACAGCAACAACAAAAATGACAACATAATTGTGGATCAAATTCCATTTTTTTTTCTTTTGAGATAAGGTCTCACTCTGTCACCCAGGCTGGAGTACAGTGGTCTCAGCTCACTGCAGCCTCAACCTCCCCAGCCTCAGGTGATCCTCCCATCTCAGCTTCCTGAGTAGCTGGGACTGCAGGTGTGTGCCACCATGCCCAGCTAATTTTTGTATTTTTTTATAGAGAGAGGGTTTCATCATGTTGCCCAGGCTAGTATTAAATTTCATTTTGAGCACTCAAATTGACAGAAAGTTGTACCTAAAATTGAACTGGCCAGGCACAGTGGCTCATGTCTGTAATTCCAGCACTTTGGGAGGCCGAGGCGGGCGGATCACGGGGTCAGGAGATCGAGACCATCCTGGCTAACACAGTGAAACCCCATCTCTACTAAAAATACAAAAAAATTAGCTGGGCATGGTGGCAGGTGCCTGTAGTCCCAGCTACTTGGGAGGCTGAGGCAGGAGAATGGCGTGAACCTGGGAGCCGAGATCATGCCACTGCACTCCAGCCTGGGCAACAGAGCGAGACTCCGTCTCAAAAATAAATAAATAAATTAAATTAAATTAAATTGAACTAAAATCTTGGTGGATTTCAAGTGGTTAGTCTTTGTTTTGGCTTCCAGAACATTGTAGAATGAGTGGAGCTCTTCTATGCAGTGATGGCTCTGCAAAATTTTCCAGACAGCGATTGCTTTTCTCCTCTAACGTCTACTTCTCTCTCCCATCCCTGTACCACATGATTCATTGCCAGCCAAAATATTTCCAGTTTTTTTTTTAACAATTCCTCCTGTGGCATTGTGGAATTGAAATAATTATATGTATTTCTTGCCAAAGAAAAACATTCAGAATAGGAAGTTTGCTTTGAGTTAGATAAAACAAGTTAATTACTTTTGGTGAAAGGTTTGTTTGTTTGTTTTTGCTATTATAGCATCATTATGCTATTATATAGCATATATTATGCCATAACACTAGGTTATAGAGTGAAGACTTTCCATATCTGAATTATCTGTATTTTGCCTGTGTAAATAAGATAATCAGATACTCATGTGATTTTTTTTTTCAGCTGGAAAAGTAGACTATAAAAATCAAGATAACTTTTTTTTTTGACAGTTTCAGATTTTGCTCTTTTGCCCAGGTTGGAGTGAAGTGGCGTGATCTTGGCTCACTGAAACATCTGCCCCCCGGGTTCAAGCGATTCTCCTACCTCAGCCTCCCAAATAGCTGGGATTACAGGCGCCGCCACCACACCTGGCTAATTTTTTGTATTTTTAGTAGAGATGGGGTTTCACCATGTTGGCCAGGCTGATCTCGAACTCTTGACCTCAGGTGATCCACTCGCCTCAGCCTCCCAAAGTGCTAGGATTACAAGCACGAGCCACTGCACCTGGCCAACTTAAAAAATATATAGAGTACACCTAAATTGAAAAAAGTTTCAATACATTTTATGGTATGGCATGTTTATAGATAGTATCAAATTTACTAATTGAAAAGAAAATACATGGACTAAATGAAAAGAAAATATAAATCCCCAGCTATATAAACTCTCCATTAACCTGAAACTGGCTAACTATAATAATCAATAAATTTGCTGGGTGCAGTGGCTCATGCCTGTAATCCCAGCACTTTGGGAGGCCGAGGTGGGTAGATCACTTGAGATCGGGAGTTGAAGACCAGCCTGGCCAACATGCTGAAATCCCGTCTCTACGACATATACAAAAATTAGCCAGGCATGGTGGCGGGTGCCTGTCATCCCAGATACTCAGGAGACTGAGTCAGGAGAATCGCTTGAACCTGGGAGACGGAGGTTGTAGCGAGCCGAGATCATGCCACTGCACTCCAGCCTGAGCAACAGAGCAAGTCTCCATCTCAAAATAATAATAATCATCATAATAATCAATAAATTAGGCTTTCTTCCTCAGACTTATGCAAGTGGAGCTACTTCAAGATTTGTATTTATCAAAGAATTTGTGCTTTGACATAAAGATCAAGACACAAAATTGCAGGAGATATTTCAGGACAGGGGGAATTTCCTAACTTCTTAAAATGCATGAGCAAGGGTGTTAAATATAGTGAACCCCAGTTTCTCTTCAAAGAATCAGTATGTCAGTATGTTCAGCTCTCTTATTCTTTGATTCTCCATTTTAAAGTTTAACTTCCTGGTTCTCTTAGCCCCCTTCCTTCTAGTTTCAGTAAACAACTTTCCCACCAGTCCTAACCAGTAGTTCACAGCTGTCCCCTGGTCACCTGCTTTGACCTAAGTCACCTTTAGTTACCTGTTCCTAAACATCCTTCCTGCCAAAGTACTCACCCTGCCACTCCAGCTCGTATTCCTGTTCTCTTTAAAACAGCCAATCAGAATTAGCTTAGACTGTGTGGTCCAACCCTAGCCAATAGGGGAATGACACAGCAGTAGGGGCTACCTGCGTCAGGAATAAGAACTCCTGCCCCTCCCCTGTTCAGGTGTGCTCTCGCCATTGTTCCATCTACAAGAAGCACCCTTTCTGCAGGAAGTAAAAATTGCCTTGCTGAGAAAATTAAATTTGTGTTCGAGTGCTATATCTTTGTGGCACTGAGGAATAAGCATTTTGCATTTCTAACAAAGGGTAAAAAACACTGTATTTGAATCAGAAGACTTGGGATTGTGTCCCAGATCTGCCTCTTTTAGTTTTTAATGTATTTGAACTGCAGTTTCCTCATAATGTCATCATCATCATTAACTATTTAGTGAGCATTTACTATATGCCAGTCACTGTACTAAGTGCTTTACAGAGATGATCTATGTAATCTACACATCAACTCTATGAGGTTCATGCCTTTATTAACCTTGTTTTACAGATGAGAAACAGGCTCAGAGGGGTTAACCAGCTTGCCCATGGACACTCAACCCTGAGAGAGAGTTGAAATTCATATGCAAATAGCCTGAGCCTTGCCTCTCCCATTCCAGAGGTAATTCTGATATACTTTTTTGTAAAGTTCCTTCTTGTTTGTACATCCTTCAATCTATTCTACCTTACACAGTCAGCCAGGTCTTCTTTCAAGATACTTCTCAGATAATTCTCTTCTAAAAACCATAAGTAGCTTTTGATTTGCATATGTGAAACTTCACATTTTCTAACCTGGCATTCAAGGTATTTTATAATGTGCTCCAATTCATCTTTGGAGACACAGCTCCTAGAGATTTACCTGCTGCCAATTGAACTTACTGAAAAGCCTCTCAGGTGTCACCTGTCCCGCCACTCTTTTTTTTTTTTGAGACGGAGTCTTGCTCTGTCTTGCCCAGGCTGGAGTGCAGTGGCGTAATCTTGGCTCACTGTAGCCTCTGCCTCAGGGGTTCAAGCGATTCTCCAGTCTCAGCCTCCCAAGTGGCTGGGACTACAGGCATGAGCCACCACACCCGGCTAATTTTGTATTTTTAGTAGAGACAGGGTTTCACCATGTTGGCCAGGCTGGTCTCAAACTCCTGACCTTGGCTTCCAAAAGTGCTGGGATTACAGATGTGAGCCACCACACTTGGTATTTTTTGGTTTTTTGTTTTTGTTTTTGTTTTTTAAGCAGAGTTTTGTTCTTGTCTCCCAGACTGGAGTGCAGTGGCATGATCTCGGTTCACTGCAACCTCCGCCTCCCGGGTTCAAGCAATTCTCCTGCCTCAGCCTCCTGAGTAGCTGGGATTACAAGGCACCTGCCACCATGCCTGGCTAATTTTTGTATTTTTAGTAGAGATGGGGTTTCACCATATTGGCCAGGCTGGTCTCAAATTCCTGATCTCAGGTGATCCACCTGCCTCAGTCTCCCAAAGTGCTGGGATGACAGGTGTGAGCCACAGCCCCCGGCCAGGTGTCACCCTTTTGTGAAACCAGATTATTCCTGTCCACAGGGATCTCTGCCTACCTAAATGGAAATCCTAAGGCAAGGACAGTGAAATTATTGTATTTCCCTAAATGTAACATTACATATAGTCATTTGTGTGCATGAATTATCTCCTTTATGATCCTATAAGAAGATAGAGACCAATGTATAGAAAGCTATGTATAGCTCTTTCCAAACCCATTTTGGGAGGTCAGGGAGTATTTCCAAAAGACATAGAGTGCCGGCTTTTCCCAGAAATGGGACCTGCAGGGAGGTGTGGCCCCTGAGAGGGTGGAATCGCTGAAGCTCGGGCAGATAGCAGTGGAAGCTAGACTATTACTAGCTTCTTTCAGTATCACTTCTACTTTGCTTTGCTAACAAAAGAAAGCTGTTAAGCCTCTGGCCATAGGAATCAAATGGAAATGTCCCTCCCTTCTAGGCAAAGCTAGTGCCCTGGGCTTCGTTGCATTGCAAGTTTACCTGGAAAAAAAATTTTGAGCTTTTATTCAGTATTTATACAGTCATTCCCTAGAATCTCCTTCATCTGGTCTTGAAACTAGAATTTGACACAGTGGGTTTAGGTTGAATGGTTTAGGCAACCAAATTAATCATGGCAGTCAAAAGTCCCTTTGCATTTTTCTTTTACAGTCCTCCCATAAAGCTAATATATTTAAATGGTTGTGAGATAGACAGTTAAGCATGGCCCTTTACCTTTTTACAATAAGGGATCACAGCAAGTGGGACGGAGAGAGAGAAAAAAAAATTCCTTGACTTGTGTCCTTGCAAACAGACGACTAGCCAACGCTGCCTCCTAGTGTCTAAGGTAGACACTGCCTGAGGGATTTGGATGTGAAGCTGTGGTTTGTTGGAGGGGAGGGTTTGCAGTGTATGTGAATATCTATTAACTGGCCAGCACAAGCAATGGATTAAAAAGTTTAATCACTGCGGGGCGTGGTGGCTCACGCCTGTAATCCCAGCACTTTGGAGGCAGAGGTGGGTGGATCACCTGAGGTCAGGAGTTCGAGACCAGCCTGGCCAACATAGTGAAACCCCATCTCTACTAAAAATACAAAAATTAGCCGGGCGTGGTGACGGACGCCTATAATCCCAGTTACCTGGGAGGCCGAGGAAGGAGGATCACTTGAACCTGGGAGGCAGAGGTTGCAGTGAGCCGAGATCGCGCCATTGCGCTCCAGCCTGGGCAACAAGAGGGAAGCTCTCTCTCAAAAAAAAAAAAAAAAAAGTGTAATCATAAAATGGATCCCAAGCAAGGAACTTTTGACTTTTTGTGACCAGATTCAAACCAGGTCTACACACTCACACGCCTTCATGAGCCTGGCAGGTGGACGTGACATCCCAGGAGTGGCAAAGGCATGCCCCGCATGAAGGTGCTCAGTTTCCTCAATGTTTAAAATGTCGTGTGAGCCCAGAAACATTTCTGAGGACCACATCACTAAGGCACAAGTTTACATTTAAAGGATTTTAAATAGGAGAAAAGAGATTTTCTTTCTCTTGGAGCTTCTTTTTAACTCTAAGAAGTTGCCAAACCTAGTGAACTCTGCTACTGAGTTTGCGAATGTGAGATACTTGTTTTCCCCAGTGTGTGCCACAGCACAATAGGTGACACAGGCTCTCGTAACCTCCGCTGGCGTTGTGGGTATGTGACCCATACAAACAGGCCCCACGCTTAGGAGTCCCACACTTGGTTCAAGACTTCAGTTGCTATCTTAAAATTCTGAATGCTTTCTGACCAGGGGACATGCATCTTCATTTTGCACAGGGAACTGTGAATTATGTGGCGGGTCTTGGATGTAATAGAATTTGCTACCTTTGCTTCCGTTCTCTTCTGCCTATTTCCTGCCCATCGTCTATGTTTTTGGTTTGGTGCTATGCCCTAAACCTTACCCAGAAAAGGAGAAGAGTCTTGGCAATGGTAACAGATCTGCCCCATCTTTTGCCTCCCAGCTCCAGAGGAGTTTGTGTCCTCTTTTGATTTTATTTTTTAATTTTTTATTATTTTCAATACAGGGTCTGGCTCTGTCACCCAGCCTGGAATGCAATAGCGCAATGATGGTTCACTGCAGCCTTGACTCCTGGACTCAAGAAATCCTCTTGCTTCAGCCTCCTAGATTAACTGGGACTACAGGTGCACGCCACCATGCCTGGCTAATTTTTTATTTTTGTGGAGACAGGGTATCACTATGTTACCCAGGCTGGTCTTGTACTTCTGGGCTCAAGCAATCCTCCTCACTTGGTTTCCCAAAGTGCTCGGGTTAAGGCATGAGCCACTGCACCCCAGCCGCATGTCCTCTGTTGAAGTGCACCTGCCAGGGTCACCACACAGTGACGATAGCAAGGCCTGTGCATCCTCACGGTTTGTTTTGTCATCACTTAGTGGCTCCTTTCCAGTTACCATGTTTATACCAGCACTATCTTTTTTTTTTCTTTGAGGCAGAGTCTCCCTCTGTTGCCCAGGCTGGAGTGCAGTGGCATGATCTCGGCTCACTGCAACCTCCGCCTCCCTGGTTCAAGCGTTTCTCCTGCCTCAGCCTCCCAAGTAGCTGGGACTACAGGTGTGTGCCACCGCACCCAGCCAATTTTTGTATTTTTTGGTAGAGACAGGATTTCACCACGTTGGCCAGGCTGGTCTCGAATTCCTGACCTCAAGTGATTCGCCTTATAATCACTTATGTGCTTGTCTGATGTGATGGCATGGTAAGAAAATGGGACTGGGCCGAGCGTGGTGGCTACTGCCTGTAATCCCAGTACTTTGGGAGGCCGAGGTGGGCGGATCACCTGAGGTCAGGAGTTCGAGACCAGCCTGGCCAACATGGTGAAACCCTGTCTCTACTAAAAATACAAAATATTAGCCGGGCGTAGTGGCAGGTGCCTGTAATCCCAGCTACTTGAGAAGCTGAGACAGGAGAATCACTTGAACCCAGGAGGCAGAGGTTGCAGTGAGCCGAGATCACGCGGTTGCATTCCAGCCTGGACAACAAGAGCAAAACTGTCTCAGAAAAAAGAAAAGAAAAGAAAAGAAAATGAGACTGGTTTCCAGAAGCCATTCAATAGAATCAGCCTCAGGTTTTCTTCTTTGTATATAGTCACATGAACTAGCTGATTAGACATCTGCCGTTGGGAGACAGTTTGAGGGGCATTACCAACACTTTTGCAGAGGGGCATTACCAACACTTTTGCAGACCAATAATGAACATTCCCAGTGACCCAGAACAAACTCCCAGTAACCCAGAAACCACTTTTCAGTGACTGCAAGAAGAAAAGCTCTACCGTAAAAAGCAGAAAGCTTTTTAAATGACCATAGAATCACCTTTGGAAAAGTTGCCTTAGGGCCAATTTTAGAAGAAGACAGGTTCTCAGTATTAGGGCCTTAATGACACAATTACCACCACCCTCCTTATTTAGTCAGATTCATTAAGCCCTTGGTTTCCATGAACTAAATCCAGCCCTTTTGTTGGTAGTTGAGGTAATAAATGGTAAATGGCACCTTTCTCTAGCACCCATTTGATTAGTTTAAAATGACCTCATACTAGTGTCACAGACTAGTGTGACTCAGCCTGATGTCATCAACTCCTCTTAAATGACTGCTAATTCCCCGTGGCAATCAGCACCTTCCCAAAAGCTTCAGCAGAGAAGAGTCTTAAAAGCCTTTTGTTCTAACTTCTTTTTTTTGGACATCATACAATAGGCTTTAGCCTTGGGTTAATTGTCTCTGTGGACATAGTAAGTCTTTAATGTTTAGTGTCTTGCATGCGAACAACTTGTTGAGAATGAGCCACTCCTTCAGTTCCAGTTTTTAGTAAAAGCTGTCTTCTAATAAGACTGAATGGAATAAAAAAATCAAAATCCAAGAACCAGTTTACTCTGTTAGAGAATATTATTCAGTGTTCCAGTTCATGAATTATTAATAATAACACCTGACATTTGTCTTGTTCTTCTCCCTTCATCAAAGCACTTTCTTATTTATTATCTCATTTGACCTTGCCATGCACCTTTCAGACAATGGGGAAGGCACTGTCACAGCAGGGACCAGCGAGATGCTGGTGAGTGGTGGAGAATGCCACATTTAGCAAGAGGTAGATGCTTAGAAATCTTTCTCAAAATCAGCAAGTAATACCTTAAAATAAAAAAAAATGGGCTGGTGATCTGGGAAATAGAGGAAACAGGGGCAAAGAGAAGCAGGAAAGAGGAGAAAAGGGAAGGAAAGAGGGAGGGAGGAAAATTTATATTAATGGACATCAAATCTCAATTCTCCAAACCTGAAGGGAACATAGTAGTTTTTTAAAAGAATTAATGGATGTCAGTTTTAAATGGACACCTTCCTCTTTTTACAGAAAATTTCTGGGCTGTTTGACATCACCACTGAGAGCAGCTAGAATTTGAATGGCGGGGATACTTTAAAAGCTCAGAATTATAGCCAGGCGTGATGACTCACTCCTGTAATCCCCAGCACTTTGGGAGGCTGAGGTGGGTGAATCGCTTGAGCCCAGAAGTTCAAGACATCTGGGCAACATAGTGAAACTCTGTCTCTACCAAAAATACAAAAATTAGCCAGTCTCATAACCTGGTCTCAAAAAAATAAAATGAAAGCTCAAAAGTGTAAAATCAGAGGACAAAAGCATGCACATAGGGAAAGAGTATGTCTGTGCAACAGCCAGGGTCCATCTGACCTTAAGGGACAATGATTCATCTGCTGTGTAAGGTCCCATCCTTGGATTTTACAGTATCTGTAGCTACCCCCATCTCATTCTTTTTTTTTTTTTGAGATGGAGTCTAGCTCTGTCGCCTAGGCTGGAGTGCAGTGGCACCATCTCGGCTCACTGCAACCTCCGCCCCCTGGGTTCAAGCAATTCTCCTGCCTCAGCCTCCCTAGTCACTGGGATTACAGGCACCTGCCACCACAGCTAATTTTTGTATTTTTAGTAGAGACAGGGTTTTGCCATGTTGGCCAGGCTGATCTTGAACTCCTGACCTCAGGTGACCCTCCTGCCCCAGCCTCCCAAAGTGCTGGGATTACAGGCGTGAGTCACCGCGGCTGGCCATCTGATTCTTCTTCATGGGCAGTAACCTGCCGCCACGTGGTGAGAATGATCTTTTACCCACACCGTGGGCGCTAGCTTATTTCTCTGTGACTTACTCATGCCTGGCCTATTACCTAGTTGAATAGATCTGCGCTGTGTTTGACTCTCAAGTAAAAACACATTCTAAGGTTGATTTTGAGGCAGGAGAATATGGCCTAAGGGGCAGGAAACCTAAGGACTTCCTAGAACTAAATCAAATGGAAACACTCCAGCTATGGCAGGAAATATCCTCTTCATTTACATAGGGTATACACCAAGTAAATAACTTTGTAACTTCAGTTTAGCCTCTTCATTTACATAGAGCGTACACCAAATAACCAATGGAAACCTCCAGAGGGTATTTAAACCCCAGGAAATTCTGTAACCAAGCCCTTGAGCCACTTGCTCGGCCGCTCCCACCCTGTGCAGTGTGCTTTCATTTTCAACAAATCTCCGCTTTTGTTGCTTCATTCTTTCCTTGCTTTGTTTGTGCGTCTCGTCCAATTCCTTGTTCAAAACGCCAAGAACCTAGACACTCTCCACCTGCAACAATTTGGCAATCTGACAAGATTGAGAATTGGTGTTGACAACGAGATGTTCAAAAATAATACATGCTGGGTCCGGCACGGTGGCTCATGCCTGTAATCCCAGCACTTTGGGAGGCCGAGGCGGGCAGATCACGAGGTCAAGAGATCGAGACCATCCTGGCCAACATGGTGAAACCCTGTCTCTACTAAAAATACAAAAATTAGCTGGTCTTGGTGGCAGGCACCTGTAATCCCAGCTACTCGGGAGGCTGAGGCAGGAGAATCGCTTGAACCTGGGAGGCAGAGGTTGCAGTGAGCCGAGATCGTGCCACTGTACTCCAGCCTGGGTGGCAGAGCTAGACTTCATCTCAAAAAAAAAAAAATAATAATGATAATGATAATATGTACTGGATATGTGTCCTGATAGGGTTTCCTCAAGTAGCCTGGCTGGCTAGAGAATAATAATCAATCAATACTCAGTTGTTTATTGAGCATTTTATTTTGTGTTCTATATGGTAATAGGTGCCAGTAATAAAGGCTTACATTTAACAAGTGCATCATTGGCTTCTAAATCATGTTCATAATTGTTTTCCCACAATCTCATTACCTCTGAGGTGGGTGACAGTGTAGGTATCATTCACTCCTTTTGGCATGTGAAGAAATGGGCACTCAAGGATGAAGGGACTTGATAGAGCCTCTGTTTTCTATTAATGACCAAGATGTGCCAAGATATGACCTGACCCTTCCCTTCCCTTCCCTTCCTTCCCTTCCCTTCCTTCCCTTCCCTCCCCTCCCCTCCCCTCCTTTCCCCTTCCCCTCCCTTCCCCTCCCCTCCCCCTCCCTTCCCCTCCCCTCCCCTCCCCTCCTTTCCCCTTCCCCTCCCTTCCCCTCCCCTCCCCCTCCCTTCCCCTCCCCTCCCCTCCCCTCCCTTCCCCTCCCCTCCCCTCCCTTCCCTTCCCCTCCCCTCCTCTCTTCTCTTCCTCCCTCCCTTCCTTCCTTCCTTCCTTTTCTTTATTTTTTTTTGAGACCGAATCTCATTCTGTCACCCAGGTGGGAGAGCAGTGGCATGATCACAGCTCATTGCAGCCTCATTCTCCTGGGCTCAAGTGATCCTCCTACCTTGGCTTCCCAAAATCCCAAAATGCTAGGATTAAAGGCATGAGCCACCACGGCCAGATATGACCTATTATTATTATTATTTTTTTAGATGAAGTCTTGCTCTGTCACCCAGGCTGGAGTGCAGTGGTGTGATCTTGGCTCACTGCAACCTCTGCCTCTCGAGTTCAAGCCATTCTTCTGCCTCAGCCTGCCGAGTAGCTGGGACTACAGGCCTGTGCCACTATGCCTGGCTAATTTTTGCTTTTAGTAGAGACAGGATTTCACTGTGTTGGCCAGGCTGTTCTCGAACTCTTGACATCAAATGATCTGCCCGCCTCAGCCTTTCAAAGTGCTGGGATTACAGGTGTGAGCCAGTGCACCCGGTCCAGATATGACGATTTCTGTTGACTCCCACTGCCTAGATATTTCACCTAGAAAGATTTGTGTTGTTTTTATTTTGTTTTTTGGTTTGTTAGCTATGGAATCTTTATACCTAACAGGGTTGGGGAGGGAACTGCAGACTCTTGATCAAGAGTTTCAGTTGGAATGAAAGGTCAAATTGTAACAGAGCTTTAACCCAATTGGTAGACAAATTTGTAGGGTAAATATGAAATGATAAGGAAATGAGTAAGGATATATTAGCATGGTAACTAAGGACTGGAAATTATGGGAGTTTATGTGTAACTTTATTCTTTTTTATTATTTTTTTTTAGGGAATAGAACATGCATTTAGTAGTTTCGTTTCAATGAATTTTTATATATGTGTACAGTGATGTAATCCCCATCCCAAACAAGATATAGAATATTTCCAGCTAGGCGCAGTGGCTCACACCTGTAATTCCAGCACTTTGGGAGGCCGAGGCAGGCGGATCACCTGAGGTCAGTAGTTCAAGACCAGCCTGGCCAACATGGTGAAACCCTGTCTCTACTAAAAAAAGTACAAAAATTAGCCAGGCATGGTGGTGCATGCCTGTAATCCCAGCTACTCAGGAGGCTGAGACAGAAGAATGGCTGGAACCCGGGAGGCGGAGGTTACAGTGAGCTGAGATCATGCCACTGCATTCCAACCTGAGAATGTTCTTTTATTTTCTTCCCAGTCAATATCCACTCTCCCCATCCAGAGCTAAGAGCAATTCAGAATTCTATAACCATATATTAGTTTTGCCTATTCTTAGCCTTCAGATAAATGGAACCAGACAATTCCTACTTTTTGTGTCTGTGTCTTTTGCTCAACATCATAGCTGAGAGATTCATCTTGTTGTATGCAGCAGTCATTTTTAATGGTTATGCAGTGTTCTATTGAATGACTACGCCATTATTTATCTATGCATTTTACTGTGAATAGATATTTGAGTTATTTCCGGTTTGGGGTTTTTATAAAAAAGCCACTATGAAGATGTTTGGGGTTTTTTTTGAATGTTTTTGAACTTTGAATTTTAAGTTTTGTAAGTATATAGTAGATGTATATATTATATTTACGGGGTACATGAGATAGTGTTTTTTGTTTGTTTGTTTGAGCCAGAATCTCACTTTGTCACCCACGCTGGAGTTCAGTGATGCGATCTCGGCTCACTGCAACCTCTGCCTCCTGGGTTCAAGCAATTCTCGTGCCTCAGCCTCGTGAGTAGCTGGGGCTACAGATGCCTGCCACCACGCTCTGCTAATTTTTGTATTTTTAGTAGAGATGGGGTTTCACCATTTTGGCCAGGCTGGTCTCAAACTCCTGACCTCAAGTGATCTGCCCACCTCGGCTTCCCAAAGTGCTGGGATTACAGGCATGAGCCACAGTGCCTGGCCCATGAGATATTTTGGTATAGGCGTGCAATGCATAGTAACCACATCATGGAAAATGTGGTATCCATCCCCTCAAGCATTTATCCTTTGTGTTAGAAACAATCCAATTTTACTCTTTTAGTTATTTTAAAATGTACAATTAAATTATTATTGACTATAGTTATCCTGTTGTGCTAATACTAGGCCTTATTAATTCTTTCGCTATGAACATTTTCATACATGTCTTTTGAAGTATGTGTGTTTCCCTTATCTTGGATATATACTTAGGATTGGAACTGCTGGGTCACAGAGTAGCCGTATGTTAAAATTTAGCCATTACTGTCAAACAGTTTTCCAAAGTGGCTGTATTGATTTACACTGACACCAGCAACATCTGAGATTTCAGCCTCAGGAACACTTGTTCCTGGACCCAGAGGCTCGATCTGATTGAGGTGGGATTCCTTTGGCAGAACTAGAGGTGGTATTTTGTTCTTTCATCAGACAACACATAATATCTGTTTTTCTCTCTTCTTTCATGTTAGCAGCTACTGCGACCCAGTGTCTAGATCTATTAGTTCATTAGAGGTTGCAAAATGGTGACATTCTAATTCTTTAATCTATAAAATGAAATAATTTCTTCTTTTTTTTTTTTGAGATAGAGTCTGGCTCTGTCGCCCAGGATGGAGTGCAGTGGTGCAATCTTGGCTCACTGAAACCTCCGCCTCCCGGGTTCAAGCGATTCTCTTGCCTCAGCCTCCCAAGTAGCTGGGATTACAGGCGCGTGTCACCACGCCGCTTGGCTAATTTTTGTATTTTTAGTAGAGACGAGGTTTCCCTATGTTGGCCAGGCTGGTCTTGAACTTCTGACCTTGTGATCTGCCTGCCTCAGCCTCCCACAAAATGCCGGGATTACAGTCGTGAGCCACTGCGCCCAGCCTGAAATAACCTTTTTTTTTTTTTGAGACAGAGTTTCGCTCTTGTCGCCCAGGCTGGAGTGCAATGGTGTGATCTCGGCTCACCGTAGCATCTGCCTCCCAAGTTGAAGTGATTCTCTTTTCTCAGCCTCCCGGGTAGCTGGGATTACAGTCATGCACCACCACGCCCAGCTAATTTTGTATTTGTAGTAGAGATGGAATTTCTCCATGTTAGTCAGACTGGTCTCAAACTTCCGACCTCAGGCAATCTGCCCACCTTGGCCTCCCAAAGTGCTGGGATTACAGGCATGAGCCACCACACCCAGCCTGAAATAATTTCATAAGAAGCTACCCCTGGGCCAGGCGCGGTGGTTCACGCCTGTAATCCCAGCATTGTGGGAGGCCGAGGCCAGCAGATCACTTGAGGTCAGGAGTTGGAGACCAGCCTGGCCAATATGGTGAAACCCTGTCTCTACTAAAAGTACAATAATTAGCCAGATATGGTGGTGCAAGCCTGTAATCCCAGTTACTCAGGAGGCTGAAGCAGGAGAATCCCTTGAACCCGGGAGGTGGAGGTTGCAGTGAGCTGAGATAGCCCCACTGCACTCCAGCCTGGGTGACAGAGTAAGACTGTCTCAAAAGAAAGGAAAAAAGAAGCTACCCTTCACCTAAGTACCTCATTGGTAAAGTTCTTACAGGAAAGGCAGGATACATGTTTATTTCCTTTTATTTGCTAGGTTTTCAAATAATAAATTGGTTTCTTATCATCCTCAGAAGGTAACCAATTAAAAACATATATTATTGTGGCTGGACACACTGGCTCATGCCTGTAATCCCAGCACTTTGGGAGGCCGAGGTGGGCAGATCACTTGAGGTAGGGAGTTCAAGACCAGCTGGCCAACATGGTGAAAACCCGTCTCTACTAAAAATACAAAAATTAGCTGAGTGTGGTGGCTCACGCCTGTAATCCCAGCTACTCAGGAGGCTGACGCAGGAGACTCTCTTGAACCTGCGAGGCAGAGGTTGCAGTGAGCAGAGATTGCGCCACTGCACTCCAGCCTGGGTGGCAGAGTGAGACTCTGTCTCCAAAATAAAATCAAATAAAAAAAAAAAAAACATATATTATTGTGAATTTATCTTTTTAAGCATAGTTGTTGATTGTTTATGGTTTTCAGAGACAGGGACTCGCTCTGTTTCCTAGGCTAGAGTGCAGTGGCAGGATTATAGTTCGCTGTAATCTCAAACTCCACTCCTCCTGCCTCGGCTTTCCAAAGCACTGGGATTACAGGTGTAAGCCACCATGCCCGGCCTATGTGTTGGATTTTAATTCATTCTAATTCCTATTTTTCCTGAAACTCCAATGGTCCAGTCTCTGGCCACCGTGGGCTTCTTTAGGTCCTTTTGCCATAACTTTAGTGGTCTTTCATAGTGTCCTTGCTTTCTGATATGTCAAGATATTCCAAGCTTATCTCGTACATTTCCTGCCTCAGATTGGAAACTAGCCATTTCCTGAAGATGCTCTGATTTATTTATTTATTTATTTATTTATTTATTTATTTATTTATAAAATGAGACAGGGTCTCACTGTGTTGGCCAGGGTGGTCTCAAACTTCTGGCTTCAAGCAATCCTCTCACCTTGGCCTCCCAAAATGCTGGGATGATAGATGTCAGCCACCGCGCCTGGCCTTGCTCTGATTTATTTCAATGGGAAATAGTTTGCAAGACTATGATCTAAGAAGGAGACATGCTTTCTCCTACTGGGTTGTTCATTGTCTCTTGACTTTTCTATTGGCTAGAACTAAAAATGATATATTTAAAGATAAAAATACCTCATGAGCTCATATTAATATTTAAAATACAAATTTTGGACTACAGTGGTTTTCCTTAACCTCTTTTATATTGCATTTGTATCTTATTTCTTCCACAGCAAGGATTTTGGTTCTCAAGGGAATGATGGAATTAGAATAGCCCAAACTTACTCAAGGAATTAAAATATCCCACAACTAAACACAATACTGTCAATATAAAAGTAATAAATAGATAAATAAATATATATATATATATATATATATATAGAGAGAGAGAGAGAGAGAGAGAGAGAGAGAGAGAGAGAGAGAGAGACAGAGTTTCACTCTTGTTGCCCAGGCTGGAGTGCAATGGCGGGCGAGATCTTGGTTCACCACAACCTCCACCTCCTGGGTTCAAGCCATTCTCCTGCCTCAGCCTCCCAAATAATTTTTTTTTTCCAATGGAGTCTTGCTTTTTTGCCCAGACTGGAGTGCAGTGGCACGATCTTGGCTCACTGCAACCTCCACGTCCTGGGTTCAAGCTACTCTCCTGCCTCAGCCTCCCGAGTAGCTGGAACTACAGGTGCATGCGCCACCACACCCGGCTAATTTTTTATATTTTTTATATTTTTAGTAGAGATGAGGTTTTGCCATGTTGGCCAGGCTGGTCTCAAACTCCCGGCCTCAAGTGATCTGCCCACCTCGACCTTCCAAAGTGCTGGGATTACAGGCATGAGCCACTGTGCCCAGCCACACTTGGTCTTAATTCTACAATTAACTATATTTAGTTATACATGTTCACTGTTCACTCCAGTGTCTATATCAAGACATTCTGGTGTTGGGTGCTCCATCTCTAGTAGCTTCCTTAGGAAGGGCTAATGAGAACCATATTCCTGGTGGAGGTTTGTGCCATTTGTGCTTGAGGATTGGTTTTACTGACAGAAAATCCTTGGCTCACAAGAATCTACTTCGTTTTCTTCTGGTATGAAGTATCACTGCCAGTAGTTTGATTAGAATCTAGTTTTCTTTCTTTTTTCCATCATATGTGTTTTACCTATATGTTCAATGGAGGGTTTTTTCCCCCCTTAAAGTTCTGTAGTTTTACTAAAATATACTTTGGTGTGGCTTATTTTGGTCAATATTTTCAGGTGCAGGGGTTTTTCTCTTAATATGCAGTTTTAAACCTTTTAAAATTTAATCTCAGGAAAACTTTCCTGATTTATATTATTTACTATCTACTTTGGTTTTCTTTTTTTTTTTTCTTTTACTTACTTGTGTATTTATGTATTTATTTATTTTTTGGGGTTTCACTCTTTCTGCTCAGGCTGGAGTGAAGTGGCACGATCTCGGCTCACTGGAACCTCCATCCCCCGGGTTGAAGCGATTCTCCTGCCTCAGCCTCCTGAGCAGCTGAGATTATAGGTGCCCGTCACCACACCTGGCTGATTTTTGTATTTTTAGTAGAGACGGGGTTTCACCATGTTGGCCAGGCTGGTCTCAAACTCCTGACCTCAGGCGATCCACCTGCCTTGGCCTTCCGAAGTCCTAGGATTACAGGCGTGAGCCACAGCTCCCGGCTTTTTTTTTCCTTTTAAATTTTTTTATTTTTAATAGAGACAGAGTCTCCCTGTGTTGCCCAAGATGGTCTCAAACACCTGGGCTCAAGTGATCCTCCCACCTCAGCCTCCCAAGTAGCTGGGACTACAGGCATGTACTATTGTGTTCAGCCAGTTTTTTTTTTTTTTTTTTTTTTTTTTTTTGAGATGGAGTCTCACTCTTGTCACCCAGGCTGGAGTGCAATGGAGCGATCTCAGTTCACTGCAACTTCTGCCTCCTGGGTTCAAGCTATTCTCCTGCCTCAGCCTCCCAAGTAGCTGGTATTACAGGTGCCTGCCACCACGTTTGGCTAATTTTTGTATTTTTGGTAGAGATGGGGTTTTACCATGTTGGCCAGGCTAGTCTCGAACTCCTGACCTTAGGTGATTGGCCCACTTCAGCCTTCCAAAATGCTGGGATTACAGGCATGAGCCACTGCGTCCAGCCATGTTCAACTAATGTTTTAAATCTACTTTTTGTAGAGACGGGGTCTCACTATGTTGCTCAGGCTGGTCTTGAACTCCTGGGCTCAAGTGATCCTCTCACCTCAGACTCCTAAAGAGCTGGAACTACAGATGTCAACTACTGTACCAGCCTTTGTCTATTTTTTTTTTTTTTTTTTTTGTTGAGACGGAGTTTGGCTCTTGTTGCCCAGGCTGGAGTGCAATGGCACGATCTCGGCTCACCGCAACCTCCACCTCCCGGGTTCAAGCGATTCTCCTGCCTTAGCCTCCTGAGTACTGGGATTACAGGGATGCGCCACCACACATGGCTAATTTTGTATTTTTAGTAGAGATGGGGTTTCTCCATATTGGCCAGGCTGGTCTCAAACTCCCGACCTCAAGTGATCTGCCCACCTCGGCCTCCCAAAGTTCTGGGATTACAGGCGACTTCTACTCTGTTCTCTTTTTTTGTTATTATTGTAAATTTTCCCAAGAATTTTTGGTTTCACTATATAAGTTGCTCTGTTGGTTTTTACGTGGGGATTTGGAACATACAAAAACTCTGCCCAGGGCTGGGCACAATGTCTCACGCCTGTAATCCCAGCATTTTGGGAGGTCGAGGTGGGTGGATTGCTTGAGCCCAGGAGTTGGAGAACAGCCTGGGCAACATAGTGAGACCCCCATCTCTACAAAAAATACACCAAAATTTGCTGTGCATGGTGCTGTGTGCCGGTGGTCCCAGCTACTCAGGAGCCTGAGGTGGAAGGATCACTTGAGCCTGGGAAGTTGAGGCTACAGCGAGCCGTGATAGCAGCACTGCACTCCAGCCTGGGCGACAGAACAAGACCCTGTCTCAAACAAAACAAAACAAAACAAAACAAAACAAAACAAAACACCAACTCCGCTGGCACCACTGCCACCAGCTCCCTCAAGCCCACCTCCTTGGAATTTTAGTCCATTTAAGTCCTCATTTCCATAGCTCTCCAAGACCTTTAAAAATTTATTCTGTGGCTGGACGTGGTGGCTCACACCTGTAATCCCAGAACTTTGGGAGGCCGAGGTGGGTGGATCACCTGAGGTCGGGAGTTTGAGACCAGCTTGACCAACATGGAGAAACCCCATCTCTACGAAAAATACAAGATTAGCCGGGCGTGGTGGCACATGCCTGTAATCCCAGCTACTCCGGAGGCTGAGGCAGGAGAATCGCTTGAACCCAGGAGGCAGAGGTTGCAGTGAGCCGACATTGCGCCATTGCACTCCAGCCTGGGCAACAAGAGTGAAACTCCATCTCAAAAAAAAAATGTATTTTATAATTTATCCTTTTTATCTAGGTCTTGCAGTAGAAGTGACAGCCTGCCACTACCAACAACATTCTATGCAGCTGTGAAACTCTTGTCTTTTTATCCTGCCTATTTAATATATTTTCTGGCCAACCATGGCAGCAGTTTTAATGTTTGCTTTGTGATGTGATTCTTGAGGACACATTTGGAACACATTCATGACTTGAGATGCAGGCTATAGATTAGGAGAGAAAAGGCTCTGGATTCAGAAATCCTCTTCAGAGCGAAGAAACATGAAAATATGAATGTATTACACAATTTTATAAAATACTCCCATGGAACCTTCACCAAGCTTCTTTCTACAGAATCCTGGTGAATTGGTTCACAGGGCTTGAAAGCCGCCACCTGTGTTTGAATTATATCCTAGGACTCACTTCTTCCGTGTTGGCTTCACCTGAGCCTCAGTGCTCGAGCAGTTGCCAGGGCTGTGGACTTCTCTACTCTTTTTTTTTTTTTTTTTTTGAGATGGAGTCTCGCTTTGTTGCCCAGGCTGGAGTGCAGTGGTGCGATCTCGGCTCACTGCAGCCTCTGCCTCCTGGGTTCAAGCAATTCTCCCACCTCAGCCTCCTGAGTAGCACGCCACCACGCCCAGCTAATTTTTATATTTTTGGTAGAGACAGGGTTTCGCCATGTTGGCTAGGCTGGTCTTGAACTGCTGGACCCAAGTGATTGGCCCGCCTTGGCCTCTCAGTGCTGAGATTACAGGCGTGAGCCACCGCACCTGGCCTGAGGCCTCTTTTTTTTTTTTTTTTTTTTTTGAAACGGAGTCTGGATTCTCACTCTGTCGCCCAGGCTGGAGTGCAGTGGTGCGATCTTGGCCCACTGCAACCCCCGCCTCCTGGGTTCAAGTGATTCTCCTGCTTCAGCTTCCTGAGTTGCTGGGACTACAAGTTCCCGCCACCACAGCTGGCTAATTTTTGCATTTTTAGTAGAGACAGGGCTTCCCCATGTTGGCCAGGTTGGTCTCAAACTCCTGACCTCAGGTGATCCGCCCACCCCGGCCTCCCAAAGTGCTGGAATTACAGGCGTGAGCCACTGCACCCGGCCTCTGAGGCCTCTTTCTAAGGGCACTAATCCCATTCATGAGGCTCCACTCTCATGACCTAATCACCTCCCAAAGGCCCATCCTCCAAATACCATCACACTGGGGATTAGGTTTCAACACATACATTTTGGGGAGCCACAAACATTCAGACTATAGAGGCGGAGAATCTGGGATAGGCCAAGAGAGGGGGTAATGTTAGCAAGGAGAGGATTTCAAAAGGGAGGAGCAAAGATGTAAAGCAATGTTTTGCGGTGGTAGATTGCAAGGAGCACTCAGGCTGCTGAAGAGGTGAGGCTGGAGATGTAGGCAGGTCACGGAGAACTGGATCACTATTTTTATTTTCATTTGTTTGTAGAGATGGGGTCTGGCTTTGTTGCCCAGGCTGGTCTTGAACTTCTGGCTTCAAGTGATCCCTGCATCTCGGCCTCTCAAAGCACCTAGGATCACAGGTGTGAGCTTTGGAGTGATCCTCACGTGATGAACATGATCAGATTTCAGTTTCCCCCGGAAGACAGAATGGAATTTGGGAGATTATTCAGGAGGAACATTTGCAAAAGCTAAGGTAGGAGAATGAGGGTATGAACCAAGGCTACAGCATGGAGGGGATACATAGAGATAATATACATATTCGGTCGGGCAAGGTCGGGCACGGTGGTTCACACCTGTAATCCCAGCACTTTGGGAGGCCAAGACGGGTAGATCACCTGAGGTGGGGAGTTTGAGACCAGCCTGACAAACATGGAGAAACCCCGTCTCTACTAAAAATACAAAAAAAAAAAAAAAAAAAAAAAATTAGCCAGGCATGGTGGCACATGCCTGTAGTCCCAGCTACTTGGGAGGTTGAGGCAGAAGAATCGCTTGAACCTGGGAGGCAAAGGTTGCAGTGAGCCAAGATAGCAACATTACACTCCAGTCTGGGCGACAAGAGCAAAATTCCATCTCATAAGGGAAAAAAAAAAAGATGGAAGACTAACAAGAATTGAATGTAGACTCTGGAGAAGAGTGAGGGGATGGTAAGAAAAATTATCCAAAATTGAAAGCAAGGTAAAAAGGTAAACCACACAGCTCCTCAATGACGTACAAGGACAAAGGTCCATCCAAGAGGGACAATCTAGGGAATATACTTTGCTCAGCCACTAGGTACCATTGATTAAAGTTCTCAGGCTCAGAGAAGTTGCCTGTAACTTAGAGATTCTTGTCTGGTAGAAATGCAGGCTGGGGGCTGTGACTGGTGCCTGTAATCCCAGCACTTTGGGAGGCCAAGTGTGGGAGGATTGCTTGAGCCCAGGAGTTCAAGATTACAGTGAGCCATGATTGTGCCACTGCACTCCAGCCTGGGAGACACAGCAAGACCTTGTCTCTAAAAATAACCCCCCCACAAAATCCAGAACCAAAAAGGCCAGGCATGGTAGCTCATGCTTGCAATCCCAGCACTTTGGGAGGCCAAGGTGGGTGGATCACCTGAGCTCAGGAGCTTGAGATCAGCTGGGCAACATGGCAAGACCTCTGTCTCTACAAAAAATACAAAAATTAGCTGAGTGTGATGGCACGCATCTGTAGTCCCACCTACACAGGAGGCTGAGGTGGGAGGATCGCTTGAGCCCAGGAGGCAGAGATTGCAGTGTGCTGAGATCACACCTGTCTGGGTGACAGAGTGAAACTGGGCCTCAAAAAAAAAAAAAGAAAACCCAAAAAACAGAACAAAACAAAAAGAGATGCAAATAGTTTTCATGCAGCAGAAAAGAAAACCCCAAAGGTTATGGTCTGGTGCCCTCTAGGATATTAACCAGTTTTAGATCCATCAATTTTATCCTAATATTTATTTATTAATATGATTATAAATACCTAGCTCCTCATTTGTCCTTTGAACCAGTCTTAACATCTTACTATTTTCCTCACTAATTAATGAGTTGAATAAAATATTTGACAAGTGTTAATTTTAATTTTATTATTTATGTATTTATATTTAATTAAAAAAATTTTTTTTTTGAGACAGAGTTTAGCTTTTTTTGAGATGGAGTTTAATTTTTTTTTTTTTTTTTTTTTGAGACAGAGTCTCGCTCTGTCACCCAGGCGCGATCTTGGCTCACTGCAACCTACACCTCCTGGGTTCATACCATTCTCCTGCCTCAGCCTCCCAAGTAGCTGGGACTACAGGCGCCTGCCACCACACCTGGCTAATTTTTTTGTATTTTTAGTAGAGACAGGGTTTCACTGTGTTAGCCAGGATGGTCTTGATCTCCTGACCTTGTGATCTGCCCACCTCGGCCTCCCAACGTGCTGGGATTACAGGCGTGAGCCACCGCGCCTTGCCTGGAGTTTAATTTTCTTGAGACGGTGTTGTCCAGGCTGGAGTGCAATGGCATGATCTCAGCTCACTGCAACCTCCGCTCCCCAGGTTCAAGCAATTTTCCTGCCTCAGCCTCCCAAGTAGCTGGGATTACAGGCATGTGGCCACCATACTGGTTAATTTTGTATTTTTAGTAGAGATGGGGTTTCAACATGTTGGCCGGGCTAGTCTTGAACTCCTGACCTCAGGTGATCCACCTACCTCGGCCTCCCAAAGTGCTAGTATTACAGGCATGAGCCACCACTCCTGGCCATATTTATTTATTTTTTTGAGACAGAGTCTCCCTCTGTTGCCAAGTGCAGTGGCGTGATCTTGGCTCACTGCAACCTCTGCCTCCCAGGTTCAAGTGATTCTCCTGCCTCAGCCTCCTGAGTAGCTGAGATTATAGGCACGTGCCACCACACTCAGCTAATTTTTGTATTTTTAGTAGAGATGGGGTTTCACCATGTTGGTCAGGCTTGTCTTGAACTTCTGAACTCAAGTGATCCACCCACCTCAACCTCCCAAAGTGCTGGGATTACAGGCATGAGCCAACGTGCCCAGCCTTGCTAAGGTTTCTAAAAACTCTGTATTAAAGGCATTTTTTTTTCTTAAAAAGTGATTGTGGATTGATGGTTTAGCTTGTGATTAGGAAATATTGTACTATTTTAGTTGAGCTTTATTTATATCTATGTTAAAATTTATATTAACTAAGCAAGCCTAATTTTCCGTTTATCCACCGAAGACACTGACCAACGTTAGAGTGCTTTCAATAGTTGACAGCAGTCAATCAATTAACTTAAAAGCACAATTATGAGAATAAAGCTTGTCAATTCTTTTTAATTTTCTTCTCCAATGGAGTGTTTTGATGGCTAGGTTGAGTGAAGCAAAAGGCATATATTTTGATTTTATTTGAGCATTTAAGTTTCATATTTTGAATAACACAGTCAAGCACAGCTATTAGCTATTAATTTTTTTTTTGATACAGGGTGTCTCTTGCTCCATCTCTGAGGCTGGAGTACACAGCAGTGCGTTCACGGCTCCCTGCAGCCTCTACCTTCCAGGCTAACGTGATCCTCCTGCCTCAGCCTCCTGAGTAGCTAGGACTACAGGTGTGTGCCAGCACACCCAGCTAATTTGTTTTTAATTTTTTTTTTTGTAGAGACAGAGTCTCTCCATGTTGCCCAGGCTGTGCAGCTATTAATTTACAAAAATTTTTTTAGGCCGGTTGCATTGGCTCATACCTGTAATCCCAGCACTTTGGGAGGCCAAGACAGACAGATCACTTGAGGCCAGGAGTTTGAGACAAGCCTGGCCAACAGGGTGAAACCCCGTTTGTACTAAAAATACAAAAATTAGCTGGGTGTGGTGGTGGATGCCTGTAATTCCAGCTACTTGGGAGGCTGAGGCATGAGAATTGCTTGAACCCGAGAGGTGGAGGTTGCAGTGAGCTGAGATCACGCCACTGCACTCCAGCCTGGGCTACGGAGTGAGACTCTGCCTCAAAAAAAAAAAAATTTTTTTTTTTTTTTTTTAGCTAAGCATGGTGGCTCACACTTGTAATCCAAGCTATTAATATTTGGGAGGTTGAGGTGGAAGAATCACTTGAGGTCAGGAGTTTAAGACCAGTCTGGGCAACATAGTGACACTCTGTCTCAAAGCAAAAAAAAAAAAAAAAATTCTTTTGAAAGCATTAAATGCCTTGGGGTACATATCATCGTACATACGATGTTATGACATCATAAAGTAGAGCGAGTACACGGTCCCTTGATAGTTCTGCATCTGGATTTTCAGGGTTACTCAGCTTATTTTTCTTCTAGTGGAGTGAGATTTTAAAAATCATTAGGACTTTCACTTGAAGGTGAGCTGAGAAAAATGCAATGAAAGAAGTTAAAAATTAATCTGGTTTATTTTACTGCTTTTTAATATTTTGGAGTATAAATCATTATAATAAATGGTCAGTTAAAATAAATGATTTCTCCCTCATTGCAACTGATAGCTGAATGTGAGCTGAAAGGTTATGTACGGTGCAAGCAAATGCATTCCTGGTAGAAGAAATCATTTGAGCAAAGATCTACAATTTCTTGTTCACTATTTACAGGCAGTGATGAAACCAGAAACTTTGGGAGGTCTATTTCAGGAGAAGCAGATAAGTAAGATACTTCTTGAAGGCTGGGCGTGCTGTCTCACGCCTGCAATCCAGCACTTTGGGAGGCCAAGGTGGGCAGATCGCCTGAGGTGAGGAGTTTGAGACCAGCCTGGTCAACATGTTGAAACCCCATCTCTACTAAAAACACAAAAATTAGGCTGGGTATGGTGGCTCACGCCTGTAATCCCAGCACTTTGGGAGGCCGAGGGGGTTGGATCACCTGAGGTTGGGAGTTCGAGACCATCCTGACCAACGTGGAGAAACCCCGTCTCTACTAAAAATACAAAATTAGCTGGGCGTGGTGGCACATGCCCGTAATCCCAGCTACTTGGGAGGCTGAGGCAGGAAAATGGCTTGAACCTGGGAGGCAGAGGTTGCGGTGAGCCAAGATCGTGCCATTGCACTCTAGCCTGGGCAACAAGAATGAAACTCTGTCTCAAAAAAAAAAAAAAAAAAAAAAAAAGCCGGTCATGGTGGCAGGTGCCTGTAATTCCAGCTATTTGGGAGGCTGAGGCAGGAGAATCGCTTGAGCCTGGGAGGTGGAGGTTTCAGTGAGCCAAGATCATGTCATTGAACTCCAGCCTGGGCAACACGAGTAAAACTCAGTCTCCAAAAAGAAAAGATACTACTTGAAGATCTTTGTCCACATTTTCTCCAGGTTGTTTTTTCTCTATCAGAGTAAGACGCCCATATTTCCTGTCAACGTGGTGCATTGCTGGTGGCAGTTCTGCTTTAACTCCATGCTGAAAGCTTCTAGAATGTCAAATGTTGGAGAAGCCTAGTTATTGAGGTGGCAAAGGGGAAGAGTTAATGCCAACAGGCAAATGCACTGCCTATATTTAGAAAAAGAGGAGAAGGGATGTAACCAGAGATTATAGTCCAGTCCACTTAATTTTCATTTCTAAAATGTCCAAAAAGTCACTTTAAACATCTCAATTTTTTTTGTTTTTTGTTATATATTTTTTTTTTTTGTTTTTTTTGTTTGGAGACAGGGTCTCACTCTATCACCCAGGCTGGAGTGCAGTGGCATGATCTCGGCTCACTGCAACCTCTGCCTCCTGGTTCAAGTGAGTCTCCCACCTCAGCCTCTCCAGTAGCTGGGACTACAGGCGTGTGCCACCACTCCCAGATAATTTTTGTATTTTTTGGTAGGGGCAGGGTTTCACCATGTTGGCCAGGCTGGTCTCAAATTCCTGACCTCAAGTGATCCGCCTGCCTCAGCCTCCCAAAGTGCTGGGATTACAGGAGTGAGCCACCAGACCTGGCCTCAAATGTTGGTTTTGTAAGGGACACACTTTATCAGACCAATCCCACTTTTATTCCATAATGATGATTAATTACTGGAATGGCTTGGAATAGGTATGAGGCTATTCAATTTCAGTGAATTTTTGCCTTTATATTCTGAATAGTAATATAATCACTGGTAGGCTGTGAAATAGTTAGAACTTATTGATATAAGGTCGACATATACCATGAAATTTTATTATCTAGAGTTTAGTATGTGTAAGGACACACATCCCTTGCAGAAATTCTGAAGTCCAAAACAGCCCTGAAAACAAAGTTTTTTGCTCAGCAGGCGGCAAACTTTTTGACTGCAAAACTTGGCTTGAACTGATATGAGACTATTTTAGTCTTTATCCTACTTAGTGTGAAAGCCCATGTGTTTCACTGCAAAAGGATGAGCGTGATTGATTATAAGGTGTCACTGCAGACCTTGCTGATGTGATGTAAGGGTCTCTATACATACTGTCTTTCCTTCCCGAAGTTCAAACCATTCTGAATTCTGAAATGCAAACTACTAAAGAATATGGATAAAGCGTTGTGAAAAAATATTAAATTTTTTTGGCTTTGTTTTTATTTTTATTGTATCTATTTTTGGGTAGAAATGGTATTGTGTTTATTTTTCGGTCTCCCTATGTTGCCCAGGCTAGTCTTGAACTCGTGGGCTCAAGTGATCCTCCTGCCTTGGCCTCCCAAAGTGCTGGGGTTACAGGCATGAGCCACTGTGTCCAAACTTGTTTTTTTAAATAAAGAATTAGAAAGCACAAATAAAATTTATGAAGGACACTAAGTTTCTTTTTTTTTCCCCCCCCCCCAAGACGGAGTCTCGCTCTGTCACCCAGGCTGGAGTGCAGTGGCGCCATCTCGGCTCACTGCAACCTCCGCCTACCGGGTTCATGCCATTCTCTTGCCTCAGCCTCCCGAGTAGCTGGGACTACAGGCGCCTGCCACCACGCCCGGCTACTTTTTTGTATTTTTAGTAGAGATGGGGTTTCACCATGTTAGCCAGGATGGTTTTGATCTCCTGACCTTGTGATCCACCCACCTCAGCCTCCCAAAGTGCTGGGATTACAGGCGTGAGCCACCTCACCCAACCGAAAAACACTAAGTTTCTAGAGCTGGATTAGTATTCACCTCCTTTTCACTTAACAGAATTAAAGGGTTTGTTAATTATTATTAAAGGCTGGGTCTCACTCTGTTGCCGAGGCTGGAGTGCAGTGGCACGATTATAGCTCACTGTAGCCTCAAACTCCCGATACTAATGTGTCTGGAATTGGTGGGTTCTTGGTCTCACTGACTTCAAGAATGAAGCCGCGGACCCTCGCGGTGAGTGTTACAGCTCTTAAGGTGGCGCGTCTGGAGTCTGTCCCTTCTGATGTTTAGATGTGTTCGGAGTTTCTTCCTTCTGGTGGGTTTGTGGTCTCTCTCGCTCAGGAGTGAAGCTGCAGACCTTCGCGGTGAGTGTTACAGCTCTTAAGGCAGCGTCTGGAGTTGTTTCTTCCTCCCGGTGGGCTCCTGGTCTCGCTGGGCTCAGGAGTGAAGCTGCAGATCTCCACGGTGAGTGTTACAGCTCATAAAAGCAGCATGGACCCAAAGAGTGAGCAGTAGCAAAATTTATTGCAAAGAGCGAAAGAACAAAGCTTCCACACAGTGGAAGGGGACCCTAGCAGGTTGCTAATGCTGGCTCCGACAGCCTGCTTTTATTCTCTTATCAGGCCCCACCCACATCCTGCTGATTGGTAGAGCCCAGTGGCTTGTTTTGTCAGGGCGCTGATTGGTGCATTTACAATCCCTGAGCTAGATACAAAGGTTCTCCACCTCCCCATCAGATTAGTTAGATACAGAGTGTGGACACAAAGGTTCTCCAAGGCCCTACCAGAGCAGCTAGATACAGAGTGTCGACTGGTGCGCTCACAAACCCTGAGCTAGACACAGGGTGCTGATTGGTGTGTTTACAAACCTTGAGCTAGATAGAGTGTCGATTGGTGTATTTACAATCCCTGAGCTAGACATAAAGGTTCTCCACGTCCCCACCAGAGCAGCTAGATACAGAGTGTCGATTGGTGCACTCACAAACCTTGAGCTAAACACAGGGTGCTGATTGGTGTGTTTACAAGCCCTGAGCTAGACATAAAGACTCTCCACGTCCCCACCAGACTCAGGAGCCCAGCTGGGTTCACCTAGTGGATCCCGCACCGGGGCTGCAGGTGGAGCTGCCTGCCAGTCCTGAGCCGTGCGCTCGCACTCCTCACCCCTTGGGTGGTCGATGGGACTGGGCACCGTGGAGCAGGGGGCGGTGCTCGTTGGGGAGGCTCCGGCCACACAGGAGCCCACGGAGTGGGTGGGAGGCTCAGGCATGGCGGGCTGCAGGTCCTGAGCCCTGCCCCGCGGGAAGGCAGCTAAGGCCCGGTGAGAAATCAAGCGCAGCGCCGGTGGGCTGGCACTGCTGGGGGACCCAGTACACCCTCCACAGCCACTGGCCCGGGTGCTAAGTCCCTCATTGCCCGGGGCCAGCAGGGCTGGCCGGCTGCTCGGAGTGCGGGGCCGCCAAGACCACGCCCACCCAGAACTCCAGCTGGTCCGCAAGCGCCGCATGCAGGCCCGGTTCCCGCTCGCGCCTCTCCCTCCACACCTCCCTGCAAGCTGAGGGAGTGGGCTCCGGCCTTGGCCAGCCCAGAAAGGGGCTCCCACAGTGCAGCGGTGGGCCGAAGGGCTCCTCAAGTGCCGCCAAAGTGGGAGCCCAGGCAGAGGAGGCGCCGAGAGCAGGCGAGGGCTGTGAGGACTGCCAGCACGCTGTCACCTCTCACTAAATGATCCTCTCACCTCAGCCTCCTGAGTGGCTGGGACTACAGGCATGTGCCACCAGAGCTGGCAAATTAAAAAAAAAATTTTTTTGTAGAGATGAGGTCTTGCTTTGCTGCCCAGGCTCATCTTGTTTGAACTCCTGGGCTCAAGCGATCCTCCTGCCTCATCCTCCCAAAGTGCTGGGATTACAGATGTGAGCCACCGAGCCCAGCCCATAGAATTTAAAGGATTTTTAAGTAGGATCTAGTCCAACCCCTTCATTGTACAAATGAGGTAGCTGAGATCTAGGGAGGCTACGTGATTGGCTGAAGCTCCCATATTTTGAAATTGATACAGAGCCAGAACCTTCTGAATGATTTTGCAAGTCCCTGCCTATAAATAGCCCTGTCCAGCTACAGAAATAAAAATCTGTAGCCTTTAAGTGTGGTCCTGCCTAATCCCTGAGTAAAAAAAAGAGAGAAAGAGAACAAGAACAATCAAGATTCCCTTCGTCCCATAGGTGCGAAAGGATTTATTTATTTATTATGAGGAATTTGTTTTGTCACCTTCACGCCTGGGGCCTCGGGTACTGTGGTTGGGGCTGAGGTTCAGCAGCCCACAGAGCAGCCCCTTCTCAGGGGACCCTGGCCCTCAGCCTGCTTGGTTCTTGCCTGAGGCTTGGGTCACATGGGGTCTTTACAACCTGACTAGTGCCTGGCATCTTCCTCTCCCTGGAGCACTGGTTTCCAAAGTGGGGTTTATGTTAAGACAATTCACGGAGGTTGCAGGAAAAGCAAAGAATAATGCTTGTGACCGGGTGCAGTGGCTCACGTCTGTAATTCCAGCATTTCGGGAGGCTGAGGCCGGTGGATCATTTGAGGTCAGGAGTTCAAGACCAGCCTGGCCAACACAGTGAAACCCTGTCTCTACTAAAAATAGAAAAAATTAGCCAGGTGTAGTGGCGGGCACCATAGTCCCAGCTACTCGGGAGGCTGAGGCAGGAGAATTGCTCGGATCCAGGAGGTGGAGGTTGCAGTGAGCCAAGATTGCACCACTGCACTCCAGCCTGGGCGACTCAGGGATTAGGCAGGACCACACTTAAAGGCTACAGATTTTTATTTCTGTAGCTGGACAGGGCTATTTATAGGCAGGGACTTGCAAAATCATTCAGAAGTTTCTGGCTCTGTATCAATTTCAAAATACGGGAGCTTCAGCCAATCACACAGCCTCCCTAGATCTCAGCTACCTCATTTGTAAAATGATTGAAACTCTGTCTCAAAAAAAAAAGAATAATGCTTATATCTATTTTTTAAATAAACAGAAATGAAACAAGGCTTTGATGATTTGTAATTGACAGATGGACACGGGTACTCTCTTGGCCATGTGCCACTGATGGAAAGTGACAAAGGATGGGTTACTTTTGGCACCTCGCGCTGGTCAGTGGTCTGCGTGGCCTTTTATGTGTATTGTATTATCTTAAGTTGTGTGATCTTTACAAAGGTTTGTGGTGAGTTGGGAAATGACCTTGAAAATCTATACATGAGTTCATTGGGTGTTTCACTGGAAGGTACTTCCAGGAGTCTTGATATTGAGGGATGAACCATTAATTTCTCCACTTTTGTGAAGTATCATTTCTAGCCTTGCCAGCAAGGTTCAGTAATGAAAACAAGTGCAGAAGTAACTGGATTTGATACTAGCCTTCAAATAACTGTGCCATCTTGGTAAATAAAGATCTTATGAAACAGTGAAGCATAATCAATCACAAAACAAATTTTTTGTTTCATTAATACAGGAAATGGAATGGGAATTTAAAGTAATATTTGTTTCAATCTTTTACATTTTATCATTTGTGTATGTTTTATTTATTTATTTATTTATTTTGAAACAGAGTCTCGCTCTGTCACTCAGTCTGGCGTGCAGTGTCACGATCTTGGCTTGCTGCAACCTCTGCTTCCTGGGTTCAAGCAATTCTCCTGCCTCAGCCTCCCAAGTAGCTGGGATTATAGGTGTGCACTACCATGCTCAGCTAATTTTTTATTCTTTTTTTTGAGACAGAGTTTTGCTCTCGTTGCCCAGGCTGGAGTGCAGTGGTGTAATCTCAGCTCACTGCCTCAGCTTCCTGAGTAGCTGGGACTACAGGTGCACACCACCATGTTCAGCTAATTTTTGTATTTTTAGTAGAGGCAGGGTTTCACCACATTGGCCAGGCTGGTCTTGAACTCCTGGCCTCAAGTGATCCACCCATCTTGGTCTCCCAAAGTGCTGAGATTACAGGCGTGAGCCACCGCACCCAGCCACTTTCATTGTTTTTCTCTTGTCAACTGTAGGTAATCCCAGTGAGGACTATAAATATCACTGAATTACTATGGAGGTGGGCTGCTGCTATAGGCTATGTGGAAATACTTTTGATGATGTGTTTGCATGTATATTTCTTGGGAGGAACTCCTGTTTAATATCCCATGATGAAATGCTGAGAATCTGCCAGGCGCTGTGGCTCACACCTTTAATCCCCGCACTTTGAGAGGCCGAGGTGGGCGGATCACCTGAGGTCTGGAGTTCGAGATGTTAGAAACAAATGCTTGTTCCTCAGTGCCGAAAAGAAGAACTAGCACTCAGACAAAGAATTTTCTCAGCAAGGCAATTTTACTTTCTGCAGAAAGGGTGCTTCTTGGAAGTCTGATTGCCATGAGAGCACCCTGAACAAAGAAAAGCAGAGGTTTTTATCCCTGCTGCATTGGGTCCTTACTGCTGTGTCCTATCTCCATTGGCTGGAGCTGGACTACACAATCTAGACTGATCCCAATGGGCTAAAAACTTAAAACTTTCCTAAATAGGTAAATGCTCAATGGAGAACAAAGAAAGGAAAGGGGTTGTTTACGGGAAATTAGGAGAACAATAACATTTCCAAATCAGGAAGGGGCGTAGGCTGTAAGCTGGGAAATGCCTGGTCATGTTCAGACATGTCTCAGCAGGCTATAGGCCAGAACAAATAACTTGGTTAAAGTACAAGGACATAGAATGTACTTATTCCCTTGCTATATTTAACAGCTACATAGGGCTTAACAAAGAGTTATTAGCGAAAAGCAAGGAAGCTGGAAGGAAATTAGTTTTTAAAAGAAACTATTATTTCTAACACTTATTATTTATTCTTTAACAAAAAGGGAAACTTTGAAGCCGGGTGCAGTGACTCATGCCTGTAATCCCAGCACTTTGGGAGGCTGAGGCAGGCAGATCACGAGGTCAGGAGTTCTAGACCAGCCTGGCCAACATGATGAAACCCTGTCTCTACTAAAAATATAAAAATTAGCCAGGCATGGTGGCACATGCCTGTAATCCCAGCTAATCAGGAGGCTGAGGCAGGAGAATTGCTTGAACCTGGGAGGCAGAGGTTGCAGTGAGCCGAGACCGTGCCACTGCACTCCAGCATGGGTGACAGAGTGAGGCTCCGTCTCAAAAAAAAAAAAGAGGGGGGGGGAAACTTTGCAGAGGAACTTTTTACTTTTCACAGAGACCAGCCTGGCCAACATGGCAAAACCCTATCTCTACTAAAAATACCAAAATTAGTGGGGCATGGCAGGTGCCTGTAATTCCAGATGCTTGGGAGGCTGAGGCAGGAGAACCACTTGAACTCAGGAGGTAGAGGTTGCAGTGAGCGGAGATTGCACCATTGCACTCCAGCCTGGGCAACAAGAATGGAACTCCATCTCAAAAAATAATAATAATAATAATAAAATAAATAAATAAAATGCTGAGAATCGAGGGAAGAAATAGAAGGCATTATCCAACTCTCCTGTTTTGGTGCAATCCTCCCAATTTCTTGTTGGATATTTCATTTTTTCAAGTACTCCCTCCAGGGCTTACATGTCTGCATCCAACGCAGAGATGGTACACAGATGGGGGACGCAGAGGTGGCACACAGAGGAGCGGCTGCCATTTACTGCGTGCTTATTAAGTGCCAGGCATGCTTTATGTCCACGTTGTTTAATCTTCACACCATTTCTATCAGGTCAGTGTTACTTTCCCTGTTTTACAGACGAAAGTATTAGGTTTCAGGGAGAATGCGGAACCTGCCCCAGGTGACTCAGCTAGTAAGTGGCAGAATTAGAACCTGAGCCCGAGTCTATTGGGCTCAAGGTCACTGCTCTCAGTCACCACTCAGGGTGCCTCCCACGAGGACAGCACCCAGAATCGCCTTGGGGAGTGACACCCTTTGCTTCTTCCCAGGATGAATACAAGTGACTGCCACTGTCTGGCTGTTGCGTTCGAATCCTGGCTCTGCCACTTGGTATCAAAACCTGGTTCCTCTATCTATAAAATGAATGTAATGATAGTATTAATCTCACAGAGCCGTTGTGGGGATTAAATGAAATTAGCCGCATCATAAAGCATTTGGCACAGGGATGAATAAATGTTGAAAAATATTCGCAGCTACTGTTATTGTTATTATTAAGCTCCCAACTTGAACGTGCACTGAGTTCCAAAAGTTCATTTTACATTCGTTGTTTGAACTCAGAACACATTTACCCATGTAAAGGATGCTAAACATCCTATTTAATTACCCATAAATACTAGGATAACGTAGCTTACAGGGTGCTGATTGGCTTGGATATGCATCCTACAAGCTGGGCAATGCTGGATGGAGAGAAGGACGGGCTGGAACCAGTTGTACATGAGGACTTTTCTCCTTAGGAGGCCGAGTCCAAGAGCCCTCCAGCTGCCTCAAGCCCTCCATTCTAAAGGAGATTTTCTGCTTCAAAAATTATCCTCTTCCTGCAGTAGTAATTAAATTTTCAGTGCTTCTGGCGGTTGTTCAAACCTTAAAAAAATAAATAACCCCTCGCCCTGCGTGCCTTGCATGGAAACTCCCATTTCCTCAGTCCCTGGCTCAGGAAGCCAGCATTCATTTATAAGATCTGGGAATGCCCTGTGCCCCTTAACTTTCCCGAAGTTGTTGATGTTTGTAAGGAGTGGGATCCAGAGTTTCAGGAGTGACGCAGAGAGCTGTCCCAGCATCTGCAGTGTGGATGTTGGCCATGCCCTTCTTATAAAGCTGCCGTGACAATGCTGGTTTCCTCAGGCGGGTTCTCCGCCCCTCCTCTTTGCTCATGTGACACTTTGCTGCTGGAAGGTGCTTTGAGGCAGACCAGCTATCCCTGGAGGGTCACCTGGGATCAGCTCTCTTAAGCTGGTCTTTCTTCATCCCTGCTTTCCTTCTTCTGTTTCTTGAGCCAGTTTTTCTAAGAGCCCCTGGATTTTTTTTTTTTTTTTTTTGGGACACAGTTTTGCTCTTTGTTGTCCAGGCTGGAGTGCAGTGGCACAATCTTGGCTCACTGCAACCTCCGCCTCCCAGGTTCAAGTGATTCTCCTGCCTCAGCCTCCAGAGTAGCTGGGATTACAGGCATGCGCCACCACGCCTGGCTAACTTTGTATTTTTAGTAGAGATGGGGTTTCTCCGTGTTGGTCAGGCTGATCTCGAACTCTCAACCTCAGGTGATCCGCCCACCTTGGCTCCTACAGTGCTGGGATTACAGGTGTGAGGCCACCGTGCCTGGCCCAAGAGCCCCTGGATTTTTTTTTGGAGGAGAGCCCCTCAAAGAAAGATAAAGGGGCTCTTAGAAAAACTGGGAGTGTGTGGGGACGGACCTCTGGCAGGGTCTGGGCTTGCTCAGGACTCAGTCAAGGTTATCTATGCCTTTGCGAGGCTCAAGGGCATTTTCAAACCAGTGACAGAACGTGTGGGTTACGGTCAACCAATGCCTAAGGGGCGCATTGGCCAAGCCAAAAACTGTGACGCATATTCTGACAAGTACAAATAAATTTATGGGGACAATGGGACCGAATAATTGAAACTGGGATGAAAGCCAAAGGCATGCAGCTGCCAGAGCTGGGCAGAGCACTGGGAAGAGGGGACGAGTTCTGACATTTCTATATCCCTGTGTCAGAGACAGAGACAGAGACAGACAGGAATCAGCCGGACTTGCCACACCCCTTCCAGACACTAGCAAGGACCAGCAAGGACCAGCAAGGACCAGCAAGGCCCGTTGCTGTCCCGCAGTGAAGAGTGCCTGCCCTCTTGGCTCCGCAGCCGCCTCTTGAGCATCTCTCCAGGCAAATCCCAGCAGCTCTTCGAAGGACAAGTCTGTCTGATCTTTCTTTCTTTTTTCTTTTTTTGGTTTGTTTTTTGAGATGGAGTCTAGCCCTGTCGCCCAGGCTGGAGTGCAGTGGCGTGGTCTTCGGTCACTGCAACCTCTGCCTCCCAGGTTCAAGCGATTCTCCTGCCTCAGCCTCCCGAGTAGCTGGATTATAGGCACAGCCACCATGCCTGGCTAATTTTTGTATTTTTAGTAGAGACCAGGTTTCACCATGTTGGTCCGGCTGGTCTCCAACTCCTGACCTCAGGTGATCCGCCCACCTTGGCCTCCCAAAGTGCTGGCATTACAGGCATGAGCCACTGCGCCCAGCCTGGTCCTTCATTCATCTCAGCTCATAGCTCCGCCATGAGCAGAGCCATCCAAGCTACAAATAGCGATTATTTTGTCTTCTTTACTTAAAAACATCCAACCAGTCCCTGAGACATTTTATTTCTACCTCTGACATGTCTTTTCTATTATTGTTGCCATCACAATATTCTTTTTTGTTTGTTTATTTGTTTTTTTGAAACGGAGTCTCACTGTGTTGCCCAGGCTGGAGTGCAATGGCGTGATCTTGGCTCATTGCAACCTATGCCTCCTGGGTTCAAGCGATTTTCCTGCCTCAACCTCCCGAGTAGCTGGGATTACAGGCGTGCACCACCATGCCTGGCTAATTTTTATATTTCTAGTAAGGACAGGTTTTCACCATGTTGGCCAGGCTGGTCTCGAACTCCTGACCTCAGGTGATCCGCCCACCTCGGCCTCCCAAATTGCTGAGATTACAGGTGTGAGCCACCATGCCCAGCCGCCATCACAATATTCTATTCGAGCCACCTCAATAGTTCTCTGGTGAATGACCACATGTCCAGTCTCTCCCACCACACTCCTTCCACCCAGCAACACACACACACTCACACACACACACACACACACACACACGGCCACATACACTACACACAGGCACACACATACAGGCACATAGACACATAGAGACATACACAGATGCACACGTGGACATGGACACATACACACAGGCACACACATATAGACACATACAGACAGACACTAGACAAACACGGACACACGTCCAATTGGACACACAGGCACATAGAGACATACACAAATACAGACAGACAGACACATGGACATGGACACATACAAACAGGCACATAGACACACATACACTCACCTGGACACACAGACACATAAAGATGGATGCACAAACACACACACAATGTATACATACACTGAGACACACACAAAGACACACATAGATATACACACAGACACATAAACACGTACATAGACATAGACACACAAATGCAGATACATACACAGACACACAGATATATTTCTCAGCCAGGCACGGTGGCTCATGCCTGTAATCTCAGCAGTTTGGGAGGCCACGGCGGGCGGATCATGAGGTCAGGAGTTTGAGACCAACCTGACCAACATGGTGAAACCCCGTCTCTACTAAAAGTACAAATATTAGCTGAGCGTGGTGGTGCGCACCTGTAATCCCAGCTACTCGGGAGACTGAGGCAGGAGAATTGCTTGAACCTGGGAGGCAGAGGTTGCGGTGAGCTGAGATTGCGCCACTGCACTCCAGCCTGGGTGACAGAGTGAGACTCTGTCTTTTTAAAAAAAAAAGATATTTCCCTTTTGAAAAATCTTTGGATATTTATTTATTTGAAACAGAGTCTAGCTCTGTTGCCCAGGCTGGAGTGCAATGATGCAATCTCGGCTCACTGCAACCTCTGCCTCCCAGGTTCATATCCTGCCTCAGCCTCCTGAGTAGCTGAGATTACAGGCATGCGCCACCATGCCCGGCTAATTTTGTATTTTTTAGTAGAGACGGGGTTTCTCCATGTTGGTCAGGCTGGTCTTGAACTCCCAACCTTAGGTGATCCGCCCACCTTGGTCTCCCAAAGTGCTGGGATTACAGGCCTGAGCCACCGTGCCCAGCCCTGTTTTTTTTTTTTCCTTTTTTTTTTTTTTTTTTTTTTGAGATGGAGTCTCACTCTGTTGCCCAGCCTGGAGTGCAGTAGCACCATCTCAGCTCAGGAAGGGGTGTGGGACACCCTAATAGTCAAAGCCCAAGGATTTCGAGCAGTGGCTGAGGTGGTGCTACAGCTCGTGACTGTAGATGAAATCGTAGTGGCCAAGAAAAGTCCCACACATCAGCAGATCTGGAATCCTGACTCTAAGAAGACAAAGAAACGCCCACCTCCTGTGGAAAAAAAAAAAAATCCTTGGAATGAATAACTAGTGATACCCTCAATAAAACAGGGATTGCCAAGAAGGGAACAATCACCCCAAAAATGAATGTTTGCCTTTATTCCATGTTTGGTACTTGATTCGGTTTCTTTAAATAAAAACATGAAGGAACATAAAATTTCTTTTCATGTGCTTAGTTCCTTTCCAGTTCTCGAATTTTTTTTTTTTTTTTTTAGAGATGGAGTCTTACTCTGTTGCCCAGGCTGGTGTGCAGTGGCGTGATCTTGGCTCACTGCAACCTCCGCCTCCCTGGTTCAAGAGATTCTCCTGCCTCAGCCTCCTGAATAGCTGGGACTACAGGTGCGCACCACCACGCCCAGCTATTTTTTTGTATTTTTAGTAGAGACGGGGTTTCACCATATTGGCCAGGCTGGTCTCGAACTCCTGACCTCATGATCCTCCCGCCTCAGCCTCCCAAAGTGCTGGGATTACAGGCAAGAGCCACCATGCCTAGCCACTTCTTGACCTTTTCATTTTCTGTTTCTCTCTCAGATTCTCTTCCTTTCCTATGATAAGAGCAGGATTCAATTCTATTAAGATTTTTAAACTGAGTACCTATGTGGGCTTTGGGCATGCAAAACACAGTGCAGCAATCTCTTCCCAACTATTTGAGCATTCCCTGCATGATATTCTGATATATATGGACTTATGTCTAGATGTCACTTTAGGAGTCTGAAAACATCAGTTGCAGCTTACAAGAGTGGTCAGTCCTTCCCGTTGTGGTTATTTGAAAAAAAAGAAGGGACTATCATCTTAAAGCACACAGAGAGAGAGAGAGAGAGAGAGAGAGAGAGAGAGAGAGAGAGAGAGAGAGAGAGCAGGAAAAGGGGCTGCTGTGCTGGCAGGTAGAAATGTAACTTAAAAAAAAAAATCCTTGCCTGGCACAGTGGCTCATGCCTATAATTCCTGCACTTTGGGAGGCTGAGACAGGAAGATCGTTTGAGTCCAGGAGTTCAAGACCAGCCTGACCAACATGGAGAAACCCCATCTCTACTAAAAATACAAAAAAGTAGCCGGACGTGGTGGCACATGCCTGTAATCCCAGCTACTTGAGAGGCCCAGGCAGGAGAATTGCTTGAACCCGCGAGGCAGAGGTTGTTGTGAGCTGAGATGATGCCGTTGTACCCCAGCCTGGGCAACAAGAGCAAAACTCTGCCTCAAAAAAAAAAAAAAAAAATTAGCCAGGTGTGGTGATGCATACCTGTAGTCCCAGCTACTCAGGAGGCTGAGGTGGGAGGATCACTTAAGCCCAGGAGATCGAGGTTGCAGTGAGCTGTGATTGTGCCACTGCACTCCAGCCTAAGTGACAGAGCAAGACCCTGTCTCAACAAAACAAAACAAAACAAAACAAAACCAGCAAACATCCTTGGCATAGATAACAGAAGATAAGAACACATACCTTAGGATTATGCTAAGGTTGTTGTGTAGGTGAGGAGAAAGCTGAGGGTAGGGGGAAGAGCTAGGATTGGACAACCTTGGGCATTAAAGAAGGGGTCTAAGCAGAGGTGAGTGGGTTCAGCACCTAATACCCAAAGCTTTTTCCACATTTTTAACCATCCAAGTTACTCTAGGAAAAGATCAGAACCTATGGGACAGAATCTAGGAGATGAGAAGGTACAATCTCTTAGAATCATAAAAATAAAAAAGCTTTAGGCATATGCAGAGAGAATGAGACTCAAGAAACCATTGTCTTATAGCACGCATATTAGCCGCAACACAGCAAAACAAAATTTTATTTATTTATTTATTTTGAGACAGAGTCTTGCTCTGTCACCCAGGCATAGTGACTGGTGTGGCCCAGGCACCAGTGCGGCGGTGCAGTCTCAGCTCACTGCAACCTCCACCTCCTGGGCGCAAATGATTCTCCTGCCTCAGCCTCCTGAGTAGCTGGGACTACAGGTGTCCACCACCACACCTGGCTAATTTTTGTATTTTTAGTAGAGACGGGGTTTTGCCATGTTGGCCACGCTGGTCTCAAACTTTGGACCTCAGGTGATCCACCTGCCTCGGCCTCCCCAAATGCTGGGATTACGGGTGTGTCCCACCCCAATTTGCTATATCTTGATTTTGTCTAGAATCTAAGTATCCTCTTTAATGTCATCTTTAAGTGTCCTTTTTTTTTTTTTTTTTTTTTTTTTGAGATGGAGTCTCACTTGCCCAGACTGGAGTGCAGTAGCATGATCTCGGCTCACTGCAACCTCCACCTCCCTGGTTCAAGTGATTCTCCTGCCTCACCCTCCCAGTAGCTGGGATTACAGGCGTCCGCCACTAAGCCAGACTAATTTTTTTGAATTTTTGTTTTTTTTTTTTTTGAGATGGCATCTCACTCTGTCACCCAGGCTGGAGTGCAGTGGTGTGATCTCGGCTCACTGCAACCTCCACCTCCCAGGTTCAAGAGATTCTTCCATCTCAGCCTCCTGAGTAGCTGGGACTACAGGTGCGTGCCACCATGCCTGGATAATTTTTGTATTTTTAGTAGACACAGGGTCTCACCATAATGGCCAGGCTGGTCTCGAACTCCTGACCTCGTGATCCACCCGCCTCAGCCTCCCAAAGTGCCGGGATTACAGGCATGAGCCACTGTGCCCAGCCAATTTTTTTGAATTTTTAGTAGAGACGGGGTTTCACCATGTTGGCCAGGCTGGTCTCGAACCCCTGACCTCAAATGATTCGCCCGCCTCAACCAACCAAAGTGCTGGGATTACAGGCATGAACCACCAACTCCAGCATAAGTGTCCTCTTTAGTTGTCAAAACATATGACTCAAACATCAAGTTGGTTTTTTTCTCCTACTGACTATGGAGAAGTTGACCAGAATTTGACGTCAATTTGGCCAGATCCAGACTCTTCTTCTGAGACTACAGGATCAAGGTCTCCTAGCATGCTAGGTCTCAATCCTCAAAGGCTTTGGCTTTGGGGTTGGCTACATATTTCTCTTCCAAGATGAGCTGCTTGCTTCAATTCCAGCAGCAGTTGAATTTCAGAAATGACAATTCCTGGAGTACATTTTCTTTTTCTTTTTTTTTGAGACGGAGTTTCGCTCTTGTTGCCCAGGCTGGAGTACAAAGGCATAATCTCGGCTCACCACAACCTCCGCCTCCCAGGTTCAAGCGATTCTTCTGCCTCAGGTGTAGCTGGGATTACAGGCATGTGCCACCACGCCTGGCTAATTTTGTATTTTTAGTAGAGATGGGGTTTCTCCATGTTGGTCAGGCTGATCTCGAACTCCTGACCTCAGGTGATCCACCCGCCTCGGCCTCCCAAAGTGCTGGGATTACAGTCATGAGCCACTGCGCCTGGCCATTCCTGGAGTACATTTTCTACAAGAACTTGTAGCTGGTGGACTCATCCCAGACCCCTTCCAGCTTTGTGACACTGCTTTACTGTGCTCCAGGTTGATCTAGCAACCAGAGAACAATAGCCACAATCCAGAGAAAACGGGAGGAAAATGAGAACTGAGTCCTGGGAAATGAAGGAGATGAGAGGCTGACTTGGATAGTGGAGGCTGGGACTGAGCCTTGGGAACTGCTCATCCATTTGGGCTATATGTAGGCCAGTCATGGTGGCTCATCACCTCTAATCCCAGTAGTTTGGAAGGCCAAGGCAGGCAGATCGCTTGAGGTTAGGAGTTTGAGACCAGCCTGGACAGCACACTGATACCCCTTTTCTACAAAAAAATAAATAAATTACCCAGGTGTGGTGGCATGCACCTGTAGCCCCACTTATTCGGAAGGCTGAGGCAAGAGAATCTCTTGAACCTAGGAGGCAGAGGTTGCAGTGAGCCGAGATGGTGCCACTGCACTCAAGCCTGGGCAACAGAGCAAGACTCCATCTCAAAATAATAATAATAATAAATTAAAAAATAAAAATTAACTGAGCATTGTGGTGCACACCTGTAGTCCCAGCTACTTGGGGGCTGAGATGGAAGGATTTCTTGAGCCCAGGAAGTCGAGGCTGCAGTGAGCAGTGATTGGTCCACTGCACTCCAGCCTGGGTGATGGAGTGAGACCCTTTCTCAAGAAAAAAAAAAAAAAAAAAACTTCAATCTACAAAAACATTGGAGTTCTGATGAAGAGAAAAAGGTATCAATTCCAAACTGTGAAAAGAACTGTGAAGAGAAGATTGAAAACAAAACAACAGAAAAGAGTTGTCATAGTTTGTCAGTCCTTTCTCTACATGGGCCAGCCTCTTCTCATGCGTATTGAGTTGTTTCTCCAGAGTCTTTTTTTTTTTTTTTTTGAGATGGAGTCTTGCTCTGTCACCCAGGCTGGAGTGTAGTGGTGTGATCCCGGCTCATTGCACCAGTAGACAGGTATGACAGATATTCCAAAAGTAGCTGAGTCACCTTTTCCCCTGAAACATCAAGAATCCCCACCCCCACCCCTCGCCGCAGGCTAAAGATCCTCTTTCCTAACTAGGGAGGAAGAGGAAGAAGGTTAGGGTAAGAATGAGGGAGATGGTGGTAGAATCTCTGAGAGGGATTCTACTCACCTCCCAGTGGGTTCCAAGGAGTGAGATGGGGGAAAGGACAATTAGAATCCGCAGCAAAGTTTGGGGGTCTGAGAACGAGGAGATTCTCTGCTTCCAATCTGGAACCCTGGGGCCCCAAGGAGTTCCCTGTGCCAACAGGACAGCAGAGCTGTAGACCAGGAATGGCTGAGGCCTCGGGCGGAGATGGGCCCCGGGTAGTTGATGGGATGTTCGTGGTGCTGAGCAGCCTCAGAGAACAGCCAGGGTCCCCCATGAAGCAGCAACCATGAAGCCGCTGAACCTTAGGGCATTTCAAGGTCATGAGAAAAGGTAGGATTGTAAACTTTAGCTGAGGCTTCAGAAAGACAGAAAATGACCTCAGACCACAGGACACCAAGATGCTGCATCAGCCCGTGGACTGGAGGCTAATTGTGGGGTGAATGAGAGAAGGAGGTGAAGGAGAAGATCAAGAATGGACTTGGTTGAGGTTTGGCCTGATCAGGAAAAATCATAAAAGGCCAAAGTTTACCTGGAATTGACTAGATTAATTATTTTACCATCAGGCAGAAGAAGGGGCTAGAAATAGAAATACTGAGATGATTTAGTTATAAAAGCATAGCACAAATACTTCCCACACATTGAAGTGTAGGACTTAAGAATTTAAACTCTCGGCCGGGCGTAGTGGCTCACGCCTGTAATCCCAGCACTTTGGGAGGCCGAGGCAGGCAGATCACCTGAGGTCAGGAGTTTCAGATCAGCCTGGACAACATGGTGAGACCCTTTCTCTAATAAAAATACAAAAATTGTCCAGGCGTTTTGGTGGGTGCCTGTAATCCCAGCTACTCGGGAGGCTAAAGCAGGAGAATCGCTTGAGCCTGGGAGGCAGAGGTTGCAGTGAGCCAAGACCCTGCCACTGCACTCCAGACTGGGCAACAGAGCGAGACTTCATATCAAAAAAGAATTTAAACTCTCTACAAACGTGAATTTTCTTTCTTTTTTTTTTTTTTTTTGAGACAGAGTCGCTCTTTCCCCCAGGCTGGAGTACAGTGGCACAATCTTGGCTCACTGCAACCTCCGCCTCCTGGGTTCAAGTGATTCTCCTGTCTCAGCCTCCCAAGTGATTACAGGCACCTGACACCACGCCCGGCTAATTTTTGTATTTTTAGTAGAGATGGGGTTTCACCATGTTGGCCAGGCTGGTCTTGAACTCCTGACCTCAAGTGATCCACCTGCCTCTGCTTCCCAAAGTGCTGGGATTACAGGTGTGAGCCACCACACCCAGCCAAATGTGAATATTGAATAAGGACTTCAGACACTGTCCTCTGGGTATTACCAACAGGGTTTGACACTAGTAATTGCAGCACCACATAAGAAAGGCCAGACGCTGGTTAGCAAAACAATGGTAATCTTCTGCAATGCAGCACATGTTTGAGAAGCAATTTTATACAGTAGACAGGGTGGAAAAAATGGCTCTTTGGAAGTTTTCTTCTAACTCACAGAATGCATCAGCAAGGAAAGATGGATCCCGGCAAGCTCAGGGGACATATGCCTCTCTCTCTATAGTGAAAAACATTTTCTTTCTTTTTTTTTTTTTTTTTTTTTAGATGGAGTCTCCTTCTGTCCCCCAGGCTAGAGTGCAGTGGCGCAATCTCGGCTCATGCAAGCTCCGTCCCGGGTTCACGCCATTCTCCTGCCTCAGCCTCCTGAGCAACTGGGATTACAGGCCTCCGCCACCACGCCCAGCTAACTTTTTGTATTTTTAGTAGAGACGGGGTTTCACCGTGTTAGCCAGGATGGTCTCGATCTCCTGACCTTGTGATCCGCCCGCCTAAGCCTCCCAAAGTGCTGGGATTACAGACGTGAGCCACTGCGCCCGGCTGAAAAATATTTTCATATCCAGATCAACATTCATTTCTTAAAACATCTTAACACATGTCCTCTGCCTCCTGTGTCCACAGACTCCAGAACCCTAGCATTCCAGAATCCCCCCTCCCTACTGTGGCTGCTCCTCTCTTGGCAGGCACCCCAAGTTCTGGACTAGTATTTCCCCTACAGAAGAGAACAATATCAGCCAATCTCAGACTTCCCTATGCAGATGCAACATATTATGTTTCATATTTCATTCCTAGTCAGTCATTTTGATTGCAAACCTCCTTCTATTTCAATTTTATTACTGTGGGTTTCTTTTTGTTGTTATTGTTTGTTTTTTTTGAGACAGAGTCTTCCTCTGTCACCTAGGCTGGAGTAAAGTGACACAATCTCAGCTCACTGCAGCCTCCACCTCCCGAGTTCAAGCGATTCTCCTGCCTCAGCCTCTCAAATAGCTGGGATTACAGGTGCGTGCCACCAAACCCAGCTAATATATCTATATCTATATCTATATCTATATATATATAGATAGATAGATAGATAGATAGATAGATAGATAGATAGATTTTTTTTTGAGACAGAGTCTCGCTCTGTCACCCAGGCTGGAGTGCAGTGGCACGATCTCGGCTCACTGCAACCTCCGCCTTCCAAGTTCAAGTGATTCTCCTGCCTCAGCCTCCTGAGTAGCTGGGATTACAGGCATGCACCATCACGCCCGGCTAATTTTTGTATTTTTAGTAGAGACGGGGTTTCACCATGTTGGCCAGGCTGGTCTCAAACTCCTGACCTTGTGATCTGCCCACCTCGGACTCCCAAAGTGCTGGGATTACAGGCATGAGCCACCACACCTGGCCTATATAGATATATTTTTTGCATTTTTCGTAGAGATGGGGTTTCATCATGTTGGCCAGGCTGGTCTCAAACTCCTGACCTCAGATGATCCACCTGCCTCAGCCTGCTGGGATTACAGGCGTGAGCCATGCACCAGGCTAGTGTAGTTTTATTTACAAGAGGCATAATAATCCATGAACCAAGATTGAAATATTGTTTCAGGTGAAAATAGTTTCTAAAACTACTTGTGATATTTTCTATGTTAGATTTTGAGAAGAATCTATACTTGCCTTAATTCCTAAAACTAAATAGAAAACATTTCAAAATATACTCATATGTTACTGAAATTTAAAGTCTTTTTTTTTTTGAGACAGAGTTTCGCTCTTGTTGCCCAGGCTGGAGTGCAGTGACATGATCTCGGCTCACCACAACCTCTGCCTCCCAGGTTCAAGCGATTCTCCTGCCTTAGCCTCCTGAGTAGTTGGGATTACAAGCATGTGCCACTACGCTCAACTAAATTTTTTTTTTTTTTTTTTTTAGTAGAGATGGGGTTTCTCCATGTTGGTCAGGCTGGTCTCAAACTCCCAACCTCAGGTGATCCACCCACCTCGGTCTCCCACAGTGCTGGGATTACAGGCGTGGGCCACCATGCCTGGACTGAAATTTAAAATCTTAATTTAGGTGTTCAACATCTTACAACAAAGATACAATCTATAAAATCTGATGTTCTTTTTTTTTTTTTGAGACAGAGTCTCACTCTGTTGCCCAGGCTGGAGTGCAGTGGCACCATCTCGGCTCACTGCCACCTCTGCCTCCTGGGTTCAAGTGATTCTCCTGCCTCAGCCTCCCAAGTAGCTGTGACTACAAGCAGGTGCCACCACGCCCAGCCAATTTTTGTATTTTTAGTAGAGATGGTGTTTCGCCGTGTTGGGCAGGCTGTTCTCAAACTCCTGACCTCAAGTAATCTGCCTGCCTTGGCCTCCTGAATTGCTGGGATTACTGGTGTGCGCCACCACGCCCAGCACTGGATTTTCTTAAATTTCTCTTCTTTCATTTTTTTTTTCTCTACTGAGCACTTCAGCTTTTAATAAAATTTTCTTCTTTTATCTATGAATACTCGTAAACTTTTTTGGGGGGGGACTTATCCAAATGAGCTTCTCAGAGTGTTGCAAGCTAAACATCTCCTCTCATTCTGCATAGAAACAGTGGAGTTCTGGAAGTAAGTGTAACTATTTACCTTTCAAGTCAATAAACCCAAGGGTGCACTTGGGTTTATTGTTCGAACAATTTGAACATTTATTAAGTGCCAACCCTTGTAAAGAATTACCCAGCAACCAGAATTCAACTTGGTCAGCAGGCAAGGAGTCTCGATCAGACAAACTCGCCATTTTGAAATATGAAAAATTATGCCGGGCACAGTGGCTCACGCCTGTAATCCCAGTACTCTGGAAGCCGAGGCGGGCAGATCACAAGGTCAGGAGATCAAGATCATCCTGGCTAACACGGTGAAACGCCATCTCTACTAAAAATACAAAAAATTAGCCGGGCGTGGCGGCGGGCACCTGTAGTCCCAGCTACTAGGGAGGCTGAGGCAGGAGAACGGCGTGAACCTGGGAGGCGGAGGTTGCAGTGAACCGAGATTGTGCCACTGCACTCCAGCCTGGGCGACAGACCGAGACTCCGTCTCAAAAAAAAAAAAAAAGAAAAATTACATGGAAGATGGCTGGAGAAGACAAGGGTCGCATGCTTCTGTGTGCCACCACCACAGAAACATCCCGGATGGTCAGCCCCTCAGTGAATGAATGGAGCTGTTTTGAAACCAGTGGGATGATGACAACTGTGGAAAGACCCCACTCGGATCTCCTGCTGCAGGTGTAATTGACTGAGAACCTCAACTGCTGTCCTCTGAATCTACCACTGCCACATTTACAATAAGACCGTGCTTCCTGAGGGCTACGCCCAGACAGCGACTATGGGATAATAAGGTCACTTCCTGCCACATTCTAATGGGGACTTGGGTCAGTTTGGCCAAAATCATCTGAGAGCTGCACTGCAGCCTGGGACCCTCCTACTTACTCTGTTCTCTTTTCTTTCTGGGGGGTCAAATTTCCCCATTCTGGCCAGGCGAGGTGGCTCACACCCGTAATCCCAGCACTTTGGGAGGCTAAGGAGGGCGGATCACCTGAGGTCAGGAGGTTGAGATCAGCCTGGCCAACATGGTGAAACCCCATCTGTACTAAAAATATAAAAGTTAGCCAGGCATGGCGGCACACACCTGTAATCCCAGCTACTCGGGAGGCTGAGACAGGAGAATCACTTGAAGCCAGGAGGCAGAGGTTGCAGTGAGCTGAGATCTCACCACTGCACTCCAACCTGGGTGACAGAGCAAGACTCTGTCTCAAATAAATAAATAAATAAATATAAAAATAAATAAAATTCCTCATTCCTCCAACTTTCTCCACTTTTTTCCCCTCATCAGTGTTTCTTCCACAAATCTCTTGTATGACAATCGTCTTGGCATCTATTTTTCAAAGGACCTGAACCAACACAAGGTGGTAAAATACTAACATAAAGTTACTGATTTAGCCGGGTGTGGTGGTGCACGCCCGTGGTCCCAGCTACTCAGGAGGCTGAGGTGGGAGGATCGCTTGAGCCCAGGAGGTGGAGGTTGCAGTGATCCAAGATAGCACCACTGTGCTCCAGCCTGGGTGACGGATTGAGACCTCGTCTCAGGAAAAAAAAAAAGTTAAAATTAAAAATATAAAAAAAGATGACAGATATAGTTTGGATATTTGTCCCTGCCCAAATCTCATGTTGAAATGTAACCCCTAGGGTTGGAGGTGGGGCCTGGTGGAAGGTGTTTGGGTCTAGGGGTGGATCCCTCATGGCTTGGATAGCCAGTGAGTTCTCACAAGATCCGGTTGTTGTAAACTGTGTGACACCTCCCCCATCCCTGCTATAGCTTCTCCTTCCACCATGAGTAAAAGCTCCCTGAGGCCTCCCCAGAAGCCAGGCAGATACTGGTGTCATGCTTCCAGTACAGCCTGCGGAACTCTAAGTCAATTAAACCTCTTTTCTTTTTTTTTTAAGACAGAGTCTCACTCTGTCACCCAGGCTGGAGTGCAGTGGTGCAACCTCAGCTCATTGCAGCCTCCGCCTCCCGGGTTAAAGCGATTCTCCTGGGATTACAGGCGCCCGCCACCATGACTGTATTTTTTTTTTTTTTTGAAACAAGAGTCTCCTCCTGTTGCCCAGGCTGGAGTGCACTGGCATGATCTCAGCTCACTGCAACCTCTGCCTCCCAGGTTCAAGCGATTCCCCTGCCTCAGCCTCCCGAGTAGCTGGAACCACAGGCATGCAGCACCCCGCCCAGCTAATTTTTGTATTTTTAGTAGAGACGGGGTTTCACCATGTTGGCCAGGCTGGTCTCAAACTCCTGACCTCAGATGATCTTCCCACCTCAGCTTCCCAAAGTGCTGGAGATTACAGCGTTAGCCACTGTGCCCGGCCTAAACTTCTTTTCTTTATAAAGTACCCAGTCTCAGGTATTTCTTTATAGCAAGGCAAAGAATGGCCTAATGCGATTTGTCTCTAACAGGTTGCCTTTTCCTAGTACTTGATTTGCCCTACCAGGTCAGCAACTCTCCTCAAATGTCAGTCAAGGAGAGACAACTTCAATTTATAGCCAACTACCACACCAATCTCTTTCATCCTAAGAACAATTCCCTATGCCACTCCTTAATGGTACACGAAGGGCCATGTCTCAACTACACCTTCCCCATCTTAACAAGAACATGAACATACATACACACACCACACACTCTCAAGTGCCATTATTCATTTTGAACCAAGTAAGCTTATCCTTTGAAGGCACTCTCCATTTCTCCCCTTAATGAGGCATAATTACTACATTAATAATAACACAAATAAAATGCTTCCCATAAGAATAGCATTTCCAGGCGGGCGCAGTGGCTCACACCTGTAATCCCAGTACTTTGGGAGGCCGAGGCGGGTGGATCATCTGAGGTCAGGAGTTCAGGACCAGCCTGGCCAACATGGTGAAACCCCATCTGTACTATAAATATAAAAATTAGCCAGGCGTCGTGGATGCCTGTAATCCCAGCTGCTCGGGAGGCTGGGGCAGGGGAATCGCTTGAACCTGGGAGGTGGAGATTGCAGTGAGCCGAGATCGCACCACTGTACTCCAGCCTGGGCAGCAAGAGCGAGACTCCGTCTCAAAAAAAAAAAAAAAAAAAGAATAGCATTTCCAAGCCTTATACATAAACAGTACCTCATTTGATCCTCATCATAACATCAAGGGTAGACACGACCAGTATTATTAGCCTCACTTCACAAAGGAAGAAACTGAGACTCAGACTGCCGTCTCTGGGTGTCAGTTTCCAAGTCTGTCCAATGAAGGATTGAGCCCTGTGGCCTCTAAGAAGTCTTCCACTTCTAAAATTGCATAATTTCCATAATTTGTCTGACATCACTAAGATGGTAGTTAGTGGCAGATTAGGGACCTGAGAGAATGACTTGGTGCCAGGCTGATTCTCCCACAATGTGTTATCTTTGCTGCCAATAGCAATGGCTAACATCAGCTATGCGATATGTCCTGCACTGTGCCAGTTACTCACGAGGCATTGTTATTTATTTATTTATTTATTTATTTATTGAGATGGAGTTTCACTCTTGTTGCCCAGGCTGGAGTGCAGTGGCGCAATCTCGGCTCACTGCAACCTCCGCCTCCCAGGTTCAAGTGATTCTCCTGTCTCAGCCTCCCAAATAGCTGGGATTACAGGCGTCCATCACGCCTGGCTAATTTTGTATTTTTAGTAGAGACAGGGTTTCACCACCCTGGTCAGGCTGGCCTCCAACTCCTGACCTCAGGTGATCTGCACGCCTCAGCCTCCCAAAGTGCTGGGATTAGAGGCGTGAGCCACCGCGCCAGTCCAGAGCATTGTTGAATACCTACTCAGCATCGTCCTCCATCCCGCTGCGTAAATGTATTGAGATTTCAGTTACATACACACTTAATGGAGAAGGTGACACCACCCCTGCTCCAAGGATGTACTCTGATCGACACTTTCCATTCTTCTGGCCATAGTCATTGGGTGACTTGGGGGCTCTGAACTGGAATGCCGGAACAGAAGTACACTCTCTCCTACTGAACACACATTAGGAAGCACTGGCTTCTGCTGCTACTGGCAGCCTCTCTGTGGCCCTAAGGGGAAGCCTCAGGATTCTTGTTTGGAACTGATAGTTTTTAGCAGCTAAAATCTGAGACGTCTATACCGTATCCTTAAAACTCTGAATAAACAACATAGGCAAAGACAGATGATGTCACTGAGACCCAGAGAGGATATTAGACCTTGCCCAGCATACATTACCTATTGGGGGCCAGTTAGGACTAAATTACAAGTCTCCAGCAACTGACCTAAGGTTCTCTTGGCCTCAGCATGTGGAAGGGGCCCCAAGTGCAAAGGTTCCGGATAAAGATCAGACTGTGATCTAGCTGATGAACAGAACCCAGAAGTATGTTTGAGGGGGAGGAAGGAGGAGGCTAAGAGAGGCCTTCTTCTGGTCTGCTTTTTTGCCCTGAGGGGATGACACTTAACCACAGCAGGGGCTGCAGCTGAGCCACAGGGATGGTCACAGTGAACCAGTACTTCTTCCCTTCCCCCACTCTAAACCTCTGCCAAGCAGAGAGCCTCTGAGACTGCTCTGGAGAAAGGGGCTGCCTGCCAACTATCTGCCCACCTGGGGCCAGGGTGAGGGCTAGGCCAGTGGCTACATTCTGTGAACAGCTGGAAAAAAAGTAGGCAACACAGTGGCCTTGGGACAATGGCCTTCCCACTCTCCTTGTCACAAAATAGCAGGATTTAAAAAAAAGGGGGGGGGGAGGATATTTATTTAATCCTTTTGTTACAAATTAAAGTTGCTAATTTGTTTTCAAAAATTGCAGGAAATAAAGTACACGAATCAAAGAAACACAAAATATTTAAAAACAAAATAGCTATTTTCCCAACTTTCTTACTTATAGGTATGTCTATACAATTGTGGCAGAATCCAAAGGGAAGGACAGTTTGGTTAGTCCATTTGGTCACAGCAGATGTAGCTGTTCATTTGTTCATCACGGATTTGCTGAGCACTCACCTTGTGCCCTGAAGATACAGTTCAGAAAAAACACCGAAAAGGCCCCTGTGTCCAGCAGCTCACATCTTAATGGTGGAAGGGAGATGAAGGAGAACAGACCATAATAAGTAAGTAAACAATGATTTCAGACTGTGCCAAGAGCTCTGAGGAAAACAGGGTGATATGATATGGAGCGGGGAAAGGTACTTTAGGTACAATGTCAGAAATGCCTCCCCCAGGCCAGGTGAGGGGGTGCAAGCCTGGAATCCTAGCACTTTGGGAGGCCGAGGTGGGTGGATCACTTGAGCTCAGGAGTTTGAGACCAGCCTGAGGTTTCACCATGTGAAACTCAGACTCTACAAAAAAAAAAAAGAAAGAAAAAAAAATCAGCTGGGTGCCATGGCTCATGCCTGTAATCCCAGCACTTTGGGAGGCCAAAGCGGGTAGAGCTCAGGAGTTCAAGACCATCCTGGCCAACATGGTGAAACCCCATCTCTACTAAAAATACAAAAATTAACTGGGCACCGTGGTGGGTGTTTGTAATCCCAGCTACTTGGGAGGCTGAAACAGGAGAATCACTTCAACCCAGGAGGCGGAGGTTGCAGTGAGCCGAGATCACGCCACTGCACCCCAGCCTGGGTGAAAGAGCAAGACTCTGTCTCAAAATAAATAAATTAATTAATTAAATTAAATTAAAATTTAAAAAATTAGCCAGGTGTGGTGGTGCATACCTGTAGTCCCCACTACTTGGGAGGCTGAGGTGGGAGGATCACCTGAGCCCAGGAGGTCAAAGCTGCAGTGAGCCGAGATTGCACCACTGCACTCCAGCCTTGGAGCCTTGGCAACAGAGTGAGACCCTGTCTCAAAAAAAAAAAAAAAAAAAGAAAGAGAAAGAAAGAAAAAAAGAAAACGAGGCCAGGTGTGGTGGCTCATGCCTGTAATCCCAACACTTTGGGAGGCTGAGGTGGGCGGATCACTTGAGGTCAGGAGTTCGAGACCAGCCTGACCAACATGACGAAACCGTGTCTCTACTAAAAATACAAAAATTAGCTGGGTGTGGTGGCAGGCACCTGTAATCCCAGCTACTAGGGAGGCTGAGGCAGGAGAATCACTTGAACCTGGGAGGCAGAGGTTGCAGTGAGCCAAGCATGGGCGACAGAGTGAGACTCCATCTCAAAAAAAGGAAAAGGAAAGGAAAGCAGGAAGAAACGAAGAAACGAAGGAAGAAAGGAAGAAAGAAAAATAAAGAAGAAAAGAGAGAGAAGAGGGAAGGGGAGGGGAGGGGAGCAGGGAAGAGAGGAGAGGCTGGGCCCAGTGGTTCACACCTGTAAGCTGAGGTGAAGGAGTTTGAGGCCAGCCTGGCCAACATCGTGAAACCCTATCTCTACTAAAAATACAAAAATTAGCCGGGGGTGGTGGCACGTGCCTGTAATCACAGCTACTCAGGAGGCTGAGGCAGGAGAATCGCTTAAACCTGGAAGGCGGAGGTTGCAGTGAGCTGAAATCGCACCATTGCACTCCAGCCTGGGCGACAGGGCAAGACTCCGTTTCAAAAAAAAATAGAGAAAGAAACAAAGAAAGAAAGAGAAATGCCTCCCCAAGGTGACAGATGAGCTAAGCCAGGCGAGAAGTCTAAAGAAATTCAAGTGCAAACGCCCTCTGGCAAAAAGGTCTTGGCAGAAAGGTGGTCATTGTGCCTGCTACATTGAAACTGCTCCTGTAAGGCAGGGATCCTATAAGGTAGGCCTTGAATGCCATGATGGGGGGAGCTCGGTTAGGACCCCCATGATAGGTAGGAAGGCAGCTGGAAAGAGCAGTTCTGCCATTCTTACGGATACATTCATGAGCCATGATGGGTCGTCCTGGTGGACCTCCGGAGCCTGACCTGGGTCCACGTTTGAGGTCTCCGACTTTACTGACCCTGGGAAAGTTACTTGAGTTTCCTCATTTGAATAGCCAAGGGTTTCTTGTGTTTGATGCCAAATGCCTTGTGCGGGAATTGGCTCCAAACCTCAGCCTCATCAGTCAATTTATCCTTACGTTCAAGAGCAGCCATTTACAAAACGAGCTCAGAAAATTAAAAAAAAATACAAACTTTAAATCGTTAGAATACTGCATAAACTAAAAGTAGGCCGGGTGCAGTGGCTCACGCCTGTAATCCCAGCACTTTGGGAGGTCGAAGCGGGCGGATCACCTGAGGTCAGGAATTCAAGACCAGCCTGACCAACATGGAGAAACCCCGTCTCTACTAAAAATGCAAAAATTAGCTGGGCATGGTGGTGGGCGCCTGTACTCCCAGCTATTTGTGAGGCTGAGGCAGGAGAATTGCTTGAACCCAGGAGACGGAGGTTGCAGTGAGCTGAGATCGCGCCATTGCACTCTAGCCTGGGCGACAGAGCTAGACTCCATCTCAAAACAAACAAATAAAAACAAAGTAAAAGTAAATTCCCCAGGCAAAGCTGATTGTATTGCTGGGATAATCGACTTTGTCACTGCAGTCTCACTTGGTACTTTAAGAAACTCCATCTGATCCTAGGTCTGGGTCCATCTGGGCGTTCCTGCTAATTTTCTGTTTTAAAAACCTAAAGCAATAAAAATGTTGATATTGACATTTATCATTTTTATCCTCGCCCTCTGCCTTGTTTTGCTGGGAGATCTGTTCCACTTGGCTGAGTTTAGGGAGGGCGGGGAAGCGGGGGAGAAACCGAGGCGCAGGGTGGAGAAAGGGAGAAGCCTTGCAGACTGAACACATGAGAAAATCTGGAGAAGGGATTCGCTGCTGCTTATATCAGGGAAGAACACCGAGAAGTGAAGCACAGAGGGGTCAGGTTCCGGGAGCGGCGGGAAGGTTGCAGGGGGCCTCGGGGCAGGTCCTGGAGCTCAGGCAGCCGGCACCGGGAGCCCAGCTCAGGCCGCGGGGTGCAACCGGGCAAGAGCGCTCGGGCTGCCGAAACGGGAGGAGATCAGAAAAAGGAGAGACATGGAAAAAAGGAGAGGAAGAGGAGCAACACTCAAGCGGGAATGAAGAAGGCAGACACTGAGGAACGCCCGCAGGAACCCGCAGACAAGCAGAGAGCTGGGCTGGGCTGGGAGAGGGGCCCGCGGAAGGGGCGGGGCGTCAGGCGGCTCGAGGCCAATGGGAGGGCGGGCCGGGGCGAGGGCGGAGCACTAGGCGAAACGACGCCAATGGGAGGGCGGGCCGGGGCGAGGGCGGGGAATTAGGCGGTGCGAGGCCAATGGGAGGGCGGGCCGGGCCCTCTGGGCTGAGGCGGGGTGCCAGGCGGCACGAAGCCAGTGGGAGGGTGAGTTAGGGGCAGGGGCGGGGTCCCAAGCCAATGGAAGGGTGATACCGAGAGGGCGGGGCGCCAGGCGGCGAGAGAGCCAATGGGAGGCCGAGTCGAGGACCGCGGGAGGTGGGCCTCCCCGCGAGGGGAGGGAGACCCGGAAGGCGGTGGGGGCGGGGAGTGGAGCTGACAACCTGTCAAATCCACTTTGGGACGAACTAGGTCACGCGCTCCGCGGGCCGGGCACCCCCGCCCGCCAGGCACGGCCGCGGCTGCTTCCTCTTCCTGCCCGCGGTGGTGGGGGTGGGGCAGGCCTCGGGACACCTGCCTCCGCCGCCGGCCGCCGGCCTCGCGCGGCTTCCCGGGCGGTTCTGCCCCGACCATACACTCCCGGCCCGCTCGCGGCGGGAGGAGCCGTGGTTCTGCGGCCGTGGGCGCGCTCTCTACCTGGCCACTGGGAGACCCCCCGCGGCGTCGCGGGGAAAACCTCGGGACTGCCCCGCGCCCCCGGCCGTCTCTGCGTCGCTCCTTCTCGCGCGCGACCTTGGACTCGTCCCCGCGAGCCCGGGTTGGCGGAAGCTGCGGGGGCCGGGGTCGCACTACTTGGCGCGGAAGGGCCGGCGGTGGGCGGAGGGATCCCCGTCCGCGGGGTGAGCCGCAGGAAGGAGCCGGGAGGAGCCGCAGGGGGGGAGCCGGGAGGAACCTGGCGCCGGCACCCACCCGCAGCGCCCACGCGTGCCGCGGTCGCCTGTTTCCCGCGGGAGCCCGGCCGCGCTCGGGGGGAGGCGCTCGCGCAACTGGGGCTGCCTGGGTCTAGGAGCTCCGGAGCCACCGTTTTGTGCCCGTGGAGCCGCGGGGAAGGCGCCGCGCGCTCGGGTCTTCCCGGCGGGTCGTCCTGCACTTTCTTCCTCTCCGGTACGGACCGCGGCGTTCTGTTTCCAGGCAAAGGAAAATAAGTCAAAGACTCAGAAGGCAGCGTGAATCCAGGGCCCGGGATGCAGGGTTTGCTGGAACGCCAGCCGGTGCGATCGCGCCCTTGGGATTCCGCTTAGCCCGCGCGTCCATTTCCCTGCACGGTGGACTCAGTAAAGCCGGATCTGTCCAACGCCTGCAGCGTGGATGTGGAGGCGGACTAATCAACCAGTGCTCTGTTATTATTTCTACCCATCCCTTTTCTCCATGCTAATTTGCTTAGAAGTTTAACATTGAATGGACAGCAAATGTCATGTTCTGTTTAATTATCACTCCTTGACCATTATGTTAATTTCTCTCCCTAACAAGGTGACGCATTGTTTTAAGTAACAATGACCAACTCATCTACTCTTCCAAATTGTGTAAATTGAAGGATAAAATGTGGGAAAACGCTAAATTTGAATGCTAAATTTGAACATTTCACACAATAATTTGAAATGCTTATTTGCAATATTATGGTGTTTCGGAACAGATAAAAATATTTCATTTTCAGACATTTGGTCAACAAATACTTCTTGGACGTTTATATGCAAAGCAATGCATGTAACATTTTCATTACTTTGCAAGTGTGCTTATCAGTAAAAGAATTTTGTTTTAAATTCTAGCCTTCGTTTAAATGTATTTTAGTTACCACATTGGGGAGAAAATAAAATATTGCTATGTACGGAATGTACAGACGTATGTTTTTATATTTACAAAAAATAGTCACTAAGAAAGAAAATATGGCCGGGTGCTGTGGGTCACGCATGTAATTCCAGCACTTTGGGAGGCCGAGGCAGGCGGATCACCTGGGGTCAGGAGTTGGAAACTATCCTGACCAATATGGTGAAACCCACTCTCTACTAAAAATACAAAAATGAGCCTGGGCGTGGTGGCGGGTGCCTGCAGTCCCAGCTGCTTGGGAGGCTGAGACGGGAAAATTTCTTGAACCCGGGAGGCGGAGGTTACAGTGATTGTGCCACTGCACTCCAGCCTGGGTAACAGAGCGAGACTCCGTCTCAAAAAAAAAATATATAGATACATAGAGATATAGATATATATAGATCTATGTATAGATATATAGATATCTATATCTAGGTCTATATAGATATATGTATATATATATCTATATATAGGTCTATATAGATATATGTATAGATATATAGATACGTATATATGTAGATAAATGTATAGATATATAGATCTATAGAGATCTCTATAGATCTATATAGATATATATATAGATATATAGATATAGATATATAGACATATAGGTATATATAGATATCTACATATAGATATATATGTTCCTTAAATTCAACATAAGAATGAGCTTATTCATAATTAGCTGTAGTATTACACTTGAACTACCATATTTATTACATTTATAAATACTGTTTATAAATAGTAATATAAATAGTAAATGCTATTAACATTTAGTAAATGCTATTAAGGTAGGAATAGAGGTTCCAATCTTTTAAATAGAAATTAAATACGAACAAAGCAACAAAAAGAGACCTTTCATATATGGTTATTGGCTTGTCATTGTAGCCAGTTCCTTACTGCCAGCTAATTTTCCAAAGGGAATCGTTGCTTTCTGTTTTGACCAATTGGCAACCTAAACAGTGCTAGAAACTCTTAGCCCTCATTGGGTATATAAATATATATCTTATTTCAAATGTTTTGTTATCTATTCCTACTGAAGGTTGTTTTCTTCTCTCTTTTTTTTTTTTGGGGGACGGAGTCTCACTCTGTCACCAGGGCTGGAGTGCAGTGGTGCGCTCTCGGCTGACTGCAACCTCTGCCACCCGGGTTCAAGCGATTCTCCTGCCTCAGCCTCCTGAGTAGCTGGGATTACAGGCGCCCGCCACTATGCCCAGCTAATTTTTTGTATTTTTAGTAGAGATGGGGTTTCACCAACTACTGACCTCGTTATTCACCTGGCGCGGCCTCCCAAAGTGCTGGGATTACAGTCATGAGCCCGGCCCTCTTTTTTGTTGTTGTTGTTGTTGTTTTGTGCTCATCATTTTGATCTTAATACCCACTAAAAAGATAATAAAACCACAAGTGTTTTTCTTCAGATCACGAGATTGTCAATAATAGAAAGTCAACACTGTCAAATCATGAGAATGAATTGCATATCATTGTACAAAAATTGAACACTGGAATTTAGCTCCTAGATCTATTATATTACCATAATAAGAAAAACTAAAGAATTAAAAAATCTAAACAAAATGCAATCCTGAATGATACTGCGGCCAGGCACAGTGGTTCACACCTGTAATTCAGCATTTTCGGAGGCCAGAGCAGATGGTGGCTTGAACCCAGGAGTTGGAGACTAGCCTAGGGAACATGGCAAAACCTCATCTCTACAAAAAGGAAAAAAGGCAAAACCTCATCTCTACAAAAAATTAGCTGGGCGTAGTGGCACATAGCTGTAGACCCAGCTACTCAAGAGGCAGAGGCAGGAGGATTGCGTGAGAACGGGATGTCGAGACTGCAGTGAGCCGTAATGGCGCCACTGCACCCCAGCCTGGGCAACAGAGCAAGACCCTGTCTCGAGACAACAAGTTCATCTTGCTGCATTTCAGTATTTTTAACTCCTTTAATGTAGTGTAGACAATTTTGATATGATGTGTCACATCTTTTTTTAACGTCTAATTTCTTTTTTTTTTTTTTTTTGAAATGGAGTTTCACTGTTGTTGCCCAGGCTGGAGTGCAGTGGCGTGATCTCTGCTCACTGCAACCTCTGCCTCCCGGGTTCAAGCAGTTCTCCTGTTTCAGCCTCCCAGGTAGCTGGGGCTACAGGTGCCTGCCACCATGCCCGGCTAATTTTTGTGTTTTTGGCAGACACGGGGTTTCACCTTGTTGGTCAGGCTGGTCTCGAACTCCTAACCTCAGGTGATCCACCCACCTCGGCCTCCCAAAATGTTGGGATTATAGGTGTGAGGAGCCCGGCCTTAACGTCTAATTTCAGAAGAAAGCTAATTCTTTTTTTTTTTTTTTTTTTTGGAGACGGAATCTCGCTCTGTCACCTAGGCTGGAGTGCAGTGGCGCGATCTCAGCTCACTGCAACCTCCGCCTCCCAGGTTCACTCCATTCTCCTGCCTCAGCCTCTCCAAGTAGCTGGGACTACAGGCACCCACCACCACGCCCGGCTAATTTTTTGTATTTTTAGTAGAGACGGGGTTTCACCGTGGTCTCCATCTCCTGACCTCATGATCCACCCGCCTCGGCATCCCAAAGTGCTGGGATTACAAGCATGAGCCACCGCGCCCGGCTGAAGAAAGCTACTTCTTTCCGTTCCTCTTAAAGATGAAAATTAGAAACATTCTGCCTTAATTATTTTTATTTTTTTGAGACAGAGTCTTGCTCTGTCGCCAGGCTGGAGTGCAGTGGCATGATCTCAGCTCACTGCAACCTCCGCCTCCTGGATTCAAGCAGTTCTGCCTCAGCCTCCCAAGTAGCTGAGACTACAGGCTCGTGTCACCACACCCATCTAATTTTTGTATTTTTAGTAGAGACAGGGTTTCACCATGTTGGCCAGGATGGTCTTGATCTCTTGACCTCGTGATCCACCTGCCTCGGCCTCCCAAAGTGCTGGGATTACAGGCGTGAGCCACCATGCCCAGCCTTTGCCTTAATTATTTCTTCTGTTGTATCCCCTGCTAGCAAACTTTTGGAATAGGTTTGGGAAATTAATTACCTTTATAAATGGAGTTACTATTTTGCCCAAACATTTCATGTATAATTCTGTAAGGAGGATTTTTATAATTCCCTACCCAAATGTCTTGGCACAGTTTTATTTCTCAATTGGTAGTGAATTTCCTAGACTAGGAGGAAAAAGCAGGAAGTCTTCTTACTGCTTTTGGGGAGAAGGGTGAGTGGCTTTACCTTGGTAAGGACATTCTCAGGGCAGCTCAGAATGCTGAGGTTGAGGACTCTGTGGTTGAAAGTTCAGCTCGAACCCAAAGGGGTGGAATATTTTGTGAATGGGAAACAAATATACCTTGAGTTGGAAGTTACAAATCAGTGGTCACAGATATGTATTGTTTGTCTCTACAATGTCTAGAAATTTTAACATTAGTTTCCAAGATTTAAAGAGATTTCAGGGCCGGGCATGGTGGCTCACACCTGTAATCCCAGCACTTTGGGAGGCCAAGGTGGGTGGATCACTTCAGGTCAGGAGTTCGAGACCAGCCTGGCCAACATGGTGAAACCCCATCTCTACTAAAAATACAAAAAATTAGCCGGGTGTGGTTGCAGGCGCCTGTAATCCCAGCTACTTGAGAGGCTGAGGCAGGAGAATTACTTGAACCCGGGTGGTGGAGATTGCAGTGAGCTGTATCTTACCACTACATTCCAGCCTGGGTGACAGAGCAAGACTCCATCTCAAAATAAATAAATAAATAAATAAAATAAAAAATAAGAGATTTCAGATAAGAATACAGAATTGTAACTTCTTTTGGAAATTAGTCAGATTTGGCCATTTGTTGCACGATTACCTGTGGTATTGCTGACTAGCTGCTGCCCTCTTTACACAGGGTGTACACTCCATATATCAGGCTCAGTACAGTCATTTATCTTCATCACCTGGCCACTGCAGGGATCTGTGTTTGGAATACTGATATGGTTTGGCTGTGTCCCCACCGTCCTACATCTCAACTTGAATTGTAACTCCCAGAATTCCCATGTGTTGTGGGAAGGACCCAGAGGGAGGTAATTGAATCATGGGGGCCAGTCTTTCCCGTGCTACTCTTGTGATAGTGAATACATCTCACGAGATCTGATGGGTTTATCAGGGGTTTCTGCTTTTGCTTCGTCCTCATTTTTTCTTGCTGCCGCCATGTGCCTTTTGCCTCCCGCCATGATTCTGAGGCTTCCCCAGCCATGTGGAACTGTAAGTCCAATTAAACCTCTTTCTGTTCCTAGTTTCTGGTATGTCTTTATCAGCAGTGTGAAAACGAACTAATAAATCCCAGCACTCTGGGAGGCCGAGGTGGGTGGATCACCTGAGGTCTGGAATTTGAGACCAGCCTGACCAACATGGAGAAACCCCGTCTCTACTAAAAAAATGCAAAATTAGCCAGGTGTGGTGGCACAAGCCTGTAATCCCAGCTACTCAGGAGGCTGAGGCAGGAGAATGGCTTGAACCTGGGAGGTGGAGTTTGCATTGAGCTGAGATCGTGCCATTGCACTCCACCCTGGGGCAACAAGAGCGAAACTCCATCTCAAAAAAAAAAAAAAAAAGAAAAGAAAAGAAAAGAAAAAAGAAAAGAAAGAAAGGAAGAAAACGAACTAATAAAGTAAATTGGTACCAGTAGAGTGGGGCATGCTGAAAAGATACCCAAAAATGTGGAAGTGACTTTGGAATTGGGTAACAGGCAGAGGTTGGAACCGTTTGGAGGGCTCAGAAGAAAACAGGAAAATGTGGGAAAGTTTGGAACCTCCTAGAGACTTGATGAATGGCCTTAAAAAAATGCTGATAGTGATATGAACAATAAGGTCCAGGCTGAAGTGGTCCCATATGGAGATAAGGAGCTTGTTGGAAACTGGAGCAAAGGTGATTCTTGTTATGTTTTAGCAAGGAGACTAACAGCATTTTGCCCTGTGCTAGAGATTTGTGGAATTTTGAACTTGAGAGAGATGATTTAGGGTATCCGGCAGAAGAATTTTCTAAGCAGCAAAACATTCAAAAGGTGACTTGGGTGCTGTTAAAAGCATTCAGTTTTTAAAGGGAAACAGGCCAGGCACAGTGGCTCATGGTTGTAATCCTAACACTTTGGGAGGTCAAGGTGGACATATCACCTGAGGTCAGGAGTTTGGGACCAGTCTGGCCAACATGGTGAAATAGTGTCTCTACTAAAAAATGCAAAAATTCGCTGGGTGTGGCAGCGTGCAACTGTAATCCCAGCTACTCAGGAGGCTGAGGCAAGAGAATTGCTTGAACTGGGGAGGCAGAGATTGCAGTGAGCTGAGATTGCAACATTGCACTCCAGGCTGGGCAACAAGAGCGAAACTCCATCTCAAAAAACAAAAAACAAAAAACAGGAAAACAGAACATAAAAGCTCAGAAAATTTGCAGCCTCTGATGCAGTAGAAAAGAAAAACCCATTTTTTGAGGAGAAATTCAAGCTGGCTGTAGAAATTTGCATAAATCGCAAGGAGCCTAATGGTAATCCCCAACACTATGGGGAAAATGTCTCCAGTCCATGTCAGAGACCTTCACAGCAGCCCCTCCCATCACAGGCCCAGAGGCCCAGGAGGAAAAAGTGGTTTAATGGGCCAGGCCCAGGGTCCCCATGCTGTGTGCAGCCTAGGGACTTGGTGCCCTGTGTCCCAGCCGCTCCAGCCGTGGCTGAAAGGGACCAATGTAGAGCTCGGGCTGTGGCTTCAGAGGGTGGAAGCCCCAAGCCTTGGCAGCTTCCATGTGGTGTTGAGCCTGCACATGCACAGAAGTCAAAAATTGAGGTTTGGGAACCTCTGCCTAGATATCAGAAGATGTATGGAAATGCCTAGATGCCCAGGCAAAAGTTTGCTGCAGGGGCGGAGCCCTCACAGAGAACCTCTGTTAGGGCAGTGCAGAAGGGAAACATGGGGTCGAAGCCCCCAGACAGAGTCTCTACTAGGGCACTGCCTAGTGGAGCTGTGAGAAGAGGGCCACCATCCTCCAGACCGCAGAATGGTAGATCCACGGACAGCTTGCACCATGTGCCCAGGAAAGCCACAGACACTCAACACAAACTTATGAAAGCAGCCAGGAGGGAGGCTATAGCCTGCAAAGCCACAGTGACAGAGCTGCCCAAGACCATGGGCACCCACTTCTTGCATCAGCATGACCTGGATGTGAGACCTGGAATCAAAGGAGATCATTTTGAAGCTCTAAAATTTGACTGTCCTTGGGGCCGGGTGTGGTGGCTCATGCCTGTAATCCCAGCACTTTGGGAGGCCGAGTCAGGTGGATCACAAGGTCAGGAGTTTTAGACCAGCCTGGCCAACATGGTGAAACCCCATCTCTACTAAAAATAACTACAAAAATTAGCCAGGCATGGTGGCATGCCCCTGTAATTCCAGGTACTTGGGAGGCTGAGGCAGGGGAATTGCTTGAACCTGGGAGGCGGAGGTTGCAGTGAGCCGAGATTGCGCCACTGCACTCCAGCCTGGGCGACAGAGCAAGACTCTAAAATAAATAAAATAAAATAAAACAAAATAAAATAAAATAAAATTTGACTGCCCTACTGGATTTCAGACTTGCATGGGCCCTGTAACCCCTTTGTTTGGCCAATTTCTCCCATTTGGAATAGCTGTATTTACCCAGTACCTGTACCCCCATTGTATCTAGGAAGTAACTAGCTTGCTTCTGATTTTACAGGCTCATAGGCAGAACAGACTTACCTTGTCTCAGATGAGACTTTGGACTGTGAACTTTTGGGACTTTGGGGAACTGTTGGGAAGGCACAATTGGTTTTGAAATGTGAGGACAAGAGATTTGGAGGTGTCAGGGGCAGAATGATGTGGTTTGGCTGTGTCCCCACCCAAATCTCAACTTGAATTATATCTCCCAGAATTCCCACATGTTGTGAGAGGAATCCAGAGGGAGGAAATAGAATCATGGAGGCCAGTCTTTCCTGTGTTATTCTTGTGATAATGAATAAGTCTCACGAGATCTAATGGGCTTATCAGGAGTTTCCACATTTGCCTCCTCCTCATTTTTCTCTTGTTGCCACTATGTAAGAAGTGCCTTTCTCCTCCCGCCTTGATTCTGAGGCCTCCCCAGCCATATGGAACTGTAAGTCCAATTAAACCTCTTTTTGGCCGGGTGCGGTGGCTCACGTCGGTAATCCCAGCACTTTGGGAGGCTGAGGCAGGTGGATCATGAGGTCAGGAGATCGAGACCATCCTGGCTAACATGGTGAAACACCATCTCTACTAAAAATACAAAACAATTAGCTGGGCGTGGTGGCGGGCGCCTGTAGTCCCAGCTACTCGGTAGGCTAAGGCAGGAGAATGGCGTGAACCCAGGAGGCGGAGCTTGCAGTGAGCCGACATCATGCCGCTGCACTCCAGCCTGGGCAACAGAGCGAGACTCTGTCTCAAAAAAACAAAAACAAAAACAAAACTTCTTTTTGTTCCCAGTTTTGAGTATGTCTTTACCAGCAGTGTGTAAATGAACTATAATACGAATACTATAGGTCATATAAATTGTTTTTTCTTTTTGAGACAGGGTCTTGTTCTGTCACCCAAACTGGAGCGCGGTGGCATGATCTCAGCACACTATAGCTTCCACCTCCTGGGCTCAAGCAGTCCTCCCACCTCAGCCTCCTGAATGGCTGGGACCACAGGCCCACATCACAATGCCTGGGTAATTTTTGTACTTTTAGTAGAGATGGGGTTTCAACATGTTGCTCAGGCTGGTCTCAAACTCCTGGGCTCCAAGCAATCTATCCACCTTGGCCTCCCAAAGTGCTAGGATTCCAGGTGTGTGCCACTGTGATCTTAGGATTTTGTTCAAGGTAAATACAGTGAACTAGTAAATAGAAAGTTATTAAGATCATATATGGCAACTGGATGCATCCCATTATTTTGTTTACCAGTCCCCAGGCACAGGGAATGGTCAGGCAATATTTAGGTGAAAATGTTAATAAAAAATGGAAATAATGGCTGAGCACGGTGGCTCACACCTGTAATCTCAGCACTTTGGGAGGCCAAAGCGGGCAGATCATTTGAGGTCAGGAGTTCAAGACCAGCTTGACCAACATGGTGAAACCTTGTCTCCACTAAAAATACAAAAAAGTTATCTGGGTGTGGTGATGTGCACCTGTAATCCCAGCTTCTTGAGAGGCTGAGGCAGGAGAATCCCTTGACCCCGAGAGGCAGAGGTTGCGGTGAGCCAAGATCACGCCAGTGTACTCCAGCCTAGGAGACAGAGCCAGACACTGTCTCAAAAAAAAAAAAAAAAAAAAAAAAAAGAAAAAAAAAAGAAAAGAAAAGGAAAAAAAAGAAAATAATGTTTCTGTGCTTTCCTTTCCATGTAGAAAGTCCTTCCCCTGGGCCGTGCATGATGGTGTGCACCTGTAGTCCTAGGTACTCTGGAGGCTGAGATGGAAGGATCGTTTGAGTCTAGGAGTTCAAGGCTGTAGTGCATTATGATCACACCTACGAAGTAGCCACTGCACTCCAGCCCGGGTAATGTAGCAAGACGTCATCTCTAAATAATTATAATAGTGAATAATAATAATGATGACAGTCCTTGCCTTGATTCAAATGAACATCACTGGAAATCTTGACTAATTAGAACCTAGCAATAGTAGTCAACTGTGAAAGATTATACTAGAAGAAGAAATTCCCCAAAGTAGTACAGAACTAATAACGATGATGACAATAACAATGTCTTGACATTGAGCAGAGTGCTGGACATTGTTCTAAATAATTTATGTACACTGTGTTGTCATATTTTAGTTTCCTCATTGTGCACATGTGCCCCAAAACTTGAAGTATAATAAAAAAAAACACACACACACAAAAATAAATAAATGAACTCTACACAGCCAAAAAAAATAATTAAATATTTTAGTTTCCTATTTGCTACCTCATCTTCCTTTACTATTTTTTCCTTTTCTTTCTTCTTTTTTTTTTTTTTTTGAGATGGAGTCTGACTCTGTTGCCCAGGATGGAGTGCAGTGGCGCAATCTCAGCTCACTGCAACCTCCGCCTCTTGGGGTCAAGTGATTCTCCTGCCTCATCCTCCCTAGGAGCTCGGAATATAGGCACATGCCACCGGGCCCAGCTAATGTTTGTATTTTTAGTAGAGATGGGGTTTCACCATGTTGGCCAGGCTGGTTTTGAACTCATGACCTCAGGTGATCCACCTGCCTTGGCCTCCCAAAGTGCTGGGATTACAGGCTTGAGCCACCGTGCCTGGCCTGGTTTTGTTGGGTTTTGATGAGGAATTAGATGGAGGAGGGGAGGTGGTAGCTGTGTCTAGGTCTGTCTCCACCTATTGGCCCTTAGTGTTCTCGTATTTCTCTCTCTTTTGAGTTTCTCATTTTGCTCCTATCACATTTGCTGCCTCAGTCTTGGCTCATTCTCTCTCTCCTCTGCCCTTGTCAGGGAATATTTCTTACTGACATGAGAAGTCAGATGCCAGTAGGAAAAGACACACCAACCATGACAGAAAAGACCTGAAAGAGGATATGCTTGGGGTACAATTGGAGAAAGGCAGGAAAGAACAAACATTCAGTCACTTTTTAGGACCAGTAAGGGCCAAAGGTTAGCATAATCCCAAAGGTACAGCAAACTATAGCATTCATCTTGTGCCTGGGTTGGAGGGTTCAAGGCAGCTGAAGAAATGGAAGATGAGGCCGGGTGCTATGGCTCACGCCTGTAATGCCAGCACTTTGGGAGGCCGAGGTGACTGGTTCACCTGAGGTCATGAGTTCGAGACAAGCGTGGCCAACATGGCAAAACCCCGTCTCTACTAAAAATACAAAAATCAGCCGGGCGTCGTGGTGGACACCTGTAATCCCAGCTACTCAGGAGGCTGAGGCAGGAGGAGTGCTTGTACCCAGGAGGCAGAGGTTGCAGTGAGCGGAGATCACGCCACTGCACTCTAGACTGTGCCACAGGGCGAGACTCCATCTCTAAAACAAACAAACAAACAAACAACAAAAAAAACCAAAAAACCAACGAAGCCCAATGAGAACAGCAGCATGCTGGAAAAGATTCCAGGTTTGTTCAGATGGGTTGTGTATTATGATGATTGTGAGTAGTCTGAAGAAATAGAACAATTCTGTGAAGTTACATTTAGTTGGGATCTACATGCATTGATAGAGAAATGTTTAAATAAATGTATATCTTCGGCCGGGCGCGGTGGCTCACGCCTGTAATCCCAGCACTTTGGGAGGCCAAGGAGGGTGGATCACGAGGTCAGAAGTTTGAGACCAGCCTAGCCAACATGGTGAAACCCTGTCTCCACTAAAAATACAAAAAGTTAGCCGGGCATGTTGGCAGGCGCATGTAATCCCAGCTACTCAGGAGGTTGAGGCAGGAGAATCGCTTGAACCTGGGAGGTGAAGGCTGCAGTGAGCTGAGACCGTGCCACTACAATCCAGCCTGGGCAACAGAGCGGGCCTCCGTCTTAAAAAAAAAAAAAAAAAAAAAAAGTGTGTCTTCATATAACGGAATGCTTATGAGAAGGGTTTAATAAAATGGCCTAATACCGTATGTTAGGTGAACAGAGAACCATGAAATAAAATTATGTATAAAAACACATTTAGGAGTTAAAAGGTGGTGTTAGTTTTTTGTTTTTTGTTTTTTGTTTTTTTTTCTGAGACGGAGTTTCACTCTTGTTGCCCAGGCTGGAGTGCAATGGCGTGATGTTGGCTCATTGCAACCTCCTCCCGGGTTCAAGTGAGTCTCCTATCTCAGCCTCCTGAGTAACTGGGATTACAGGCGTGTGCCACCATGCCCAGCTAATTTTTGTATTTTTGGTAGAGATGGGGTTTCACCATGTTGGCCAGGCTGGTCCCAAACTCCTGACCTCAGGTGATCTGCCTGCCTCGGCCTCCCAAAGTGCTGGGATTACAGGCGTGAGCCACGGTGCCCAGCTGGTGTTAGTTTTTTAATTGATTAAAATACATTTAAAAGGATAGAATAAAAGGGCAGATGAAAATATGGCAAAATCATAGCAGTTATGGATTTCCAAAAATTTTTCTAGTGACATGTTGTACATACACAATCAGGGAAGAAACTAAAAATCAAACTGAGCATGTGCTTATTGAGTTTTAGTTCCACAAAAGAAACAAAAAAATTATACTACAGCTACAGATGTTACTGTCTCCAGATTTCAAAAATGTTTTCCAACTATCTCAAGGGAACTGGGCAAGAGAGAACAGATGCTGAGCATAACCTACTCCCAATGCTAGGGAAGTAAATCAAAGTGCATTTCATACTGATGCTACCTCAGTAATACCGGCTTTGAGCAGAGAGGGGTGGTGTGAATTATTTTCCCCCACTGTAACCCTTAAAGCCCGCCCATCCCCCAGCTTTGTTTGAGGAAGGATAGTCTATGACGGATGGATAGCATCTAAGAAGGGATGTTAGTTTGCTAGGGCTGCGGTAACAAAGTAGCACAGACTGGGTGGTAGCAGAAATATGCTTTCTCTTAGCTCTAGAGGCCTGAAGTCCAATATCAAGGCATTAGCAGGGTTGGCCTCTCCTGGGGGCGTCTCAGCTTGTAGATGGTGTCTTTTCTTGTGTCTTCACATGGTTTTCCTTATGTGTGTGTCTGTGTCCTAATCTCCTCTTGTTATAAGGACACCAGTCATATTGAATCAGGGCCCACACTGATAACTTTTTTTTTCAGACAGGGTCTGGCTCTATCACCCAGGCTGGAGTGCAGTGGCTCCATCATGGCTCACTGCGGCCTCAACCTCTTGGGCTCAAGCAATCCTCCTGCTTCATTCAGCCTCTCAAATAGCTGGGACTACAGAAGTGTGCCACAATGCCTGGCTAATTAAAAAAAAATTTTTTTTTGGCCAGGGGCGGTGGCTCATGCCTGTAATCCAGCACTTTGGGAGACTGAGGCAGGCGGATCACCTGAGGTTAGGAGTTCTAGACCAGCCTGATCAACATGGAGAAACCCCGTCTCTACTAAAAATAAATACACAAAATTAGCCGGGCATGGTGGCACATGCCTGCAATCCCAGCTACTCGGGAGGGTGAGGCAGGAGAATCTCTTGAACCTGGGAGGTGGAGGTTGCGGTGAGCCGACATTGCACCATTGCACTCCAGCCTGGGCAACAAGAGCGAAACTCCATCTCAAAAAAAAAAAAAAATTGTTTTTTTTTTGGCCAGGAGTGGTGACTCACACCTATAATCCCAGCACTTTGGGAGTCCGAAGCAGGCGGATCGCCCAAGATCAGGAGTTCGAGACCAGCTTGGCCAACATGGCAAAACGCCTTCTCTACTAAAAATACAAAAATTAGCCAGGCATGATGGTGGGCGCTTGTCAACCCAGCTACTCAGGAGAATCCCTTGACCCTGGAAGGCGGGGCTGAGATCGTGCCACTGCACTGCAGCCTGGGCGACAGAGCAAGACTCCATCTCAAAAAAATAAAAAATAAAAAAAAAAAGACAAGTATAACAACAAAACAAATTCCAAACTGCATTGACTTTTTCTACAGCAAGGAAATTTTGATTTGAACCAAAGAATCCTTCATTTCATTTTGTAGCAGCCTCCAGTCCCTTTTGGGAAAGGTAAGGGTATATATAATGAATAAATAAATAATATCACTGTATTTTGCATTGGCAGAAAAAAAATCTGCATGTGCAAGCAACAATCTTTTCCTTGTTTCAATATTAAATTGCTTACTTGGACTAAAGTAAACCTTTAGAAGTATAAAACTGCTTGGTATTCGTATCAGTTAGTATAAATTCAAAGGAAATCAATCAGCATAACCAAATGACATTGAGTCAATGTTGACTTACTCTTCTACTGGACTTCTTTTTTTTTTTTTGAGACAGGGTCTTGCTCTGTCACCCAGGCTGGAGTGTAGGAGTGATCCCCACTTACTGCAACCTCCACCCCCCAGCTCAAGTGATCTCCCACCTCAACCTCCCAAGTAACTGGGACCACCCCGCCATCATACCCAGCTAATTTTTTTTTTTTTTTTTGAGACAGAGTCTTGCTTTGTCCCCCAGGCTGGAGTGCAGTGGCCCAATCTTGGATCACTGCAACCTCTGCCTCCCGGGTTCAAGCGATTCTTCTGTCTCAGCCTCCCGAATAGCTGGGATTACAGGCACAGGCTGCCACGCCTGGCTAATTTTTCTTTTTTTTCAGGGGAGGTGGGGGGACGGAGTTTCACTGTTGTTGCCCAGGCAGGAATGCAATGGCGTGATCTCGGCTCACCACAATCTCCGCCTCCCGGGTTCAGGCAATTCTCCTGCCTCAGCCTCCTGAGTAGCATGGATTATAGGCATGCACCACCACACCCAGCTAATTTTGTATTTTTAGTAGAGACAGGGGTTTCTCCATGTTGGCGGGCTGGTCTTGAACTCCCAACCTTAGGTGATCCGTCTGGCTTGGCTTCCCAAAGTGCTGGGATTACAGGTGTGAGCCACTGCACCCGGCCACCTGGCTAATTTTTTGTATTTTAGTAGAAACGGGGTTTCACCATGTTGCCAAGCTGGTCTTGAACTCCTGAGCTCAGGCAATCCACTCACCTAGGCCTCCCAAAGTGCTAGGATTACAGGCGCAAGCCACCACACCCAGCCCTTTTTTTGTATTTTTAGTGGAGATGTAGTCTCATCATGTTGCCCAGGCTGGTTTGAACTCAAGTGATCCACCCTGTCCTCCCAAAGTGCTGGGATTACAGGTGTGAGTCACCACTCCCGGCCAAGACTTCTTTTTATTTACATTTCACGGGAATTATATTTTGGAGATGCCTAAGGCACAGAAAACTTAAATGATGCTATAGACTGAATTGTTTCCCCCCACCCATTCATGCGTTTAACCCCTAACCCCCAATATCACTGTATCTGGAGACAGGATCTTTAGGAGGTAATTAAGGTTAAGAGAGGTGCACTGATCCCAGCCCCTCTCTCTGCCACGTGAGGACACTTAGAGAAGGTGGCAGCCACAAAGCAGGAAGACCGCTCTTGCCAGAAGCAGCAGCTGCAGGCGCATTGATCTTGGGCTTCCTAGTCTCCAGAACTGTGAAAATAAATTTATGTTTATTTATTTACAGACAAGGTCTCACTCTGTTGCCCAGGCTGGATTGCAGTGTCATGATCATGGCTCACTGCAGCCTTGAATTCCTAGACTCAGGTGATCCTCCCACCTTGGCCTCCCAAAGTGCTGGGATTACAGGCATGAGCTACCATGCCCAGCCAATTCTGTTGTTTAAGCCACCCAGTCTGTGTGTTTTGTTATAGCAGCCGGCAGACTCATACGAATGACCTGCCTAAACCCCTGACTGTCTCCTTTGTAGCTTTCAGGTCTTCATCTTATATATGTCTTCATTATTTCCTTTTCTGAAGAAATGACACCCAGTCCACCCTAGCAAAAGTAAGCCCCATGCTCATTCTCTGTCAGAGCACTTTTTTGTTTCTTTTTTTTTGAGATGGAGTTTTGTTCTTGTTGCCCAGGCTGGAGTGCAGTGGTGCGATCTCAGCTCCCTACAACCTCTGCCTCCCAGGTTCAAGCGATTCTCCTGCCTCAGCCTCCCGAGTAGCTGGGATTACAAGCGCCCACCACCATGCCTGGCTAATTTTTGTAGTTTCAGTAGAGACAGTGTTTCACCGTGTTGGCCACGCTGGTCTTGAACTCCTGACCTCAGGTGATCCACCCACCTCAGCCTCCCAAAGTGCTGGGATTATAGGTGTGAGCCGCCAGGCCCAGCCATCAGAGCACTTTTTAGAAAGCATTTATCCTGGCCGGGTGCGGTGGCTCACACCTGTAATCACAGCATTTTGGGAGGCAGAGGCAGGTGGATCACGGGGCCAGGAGTTTGAGACCAGCCTGGCCAAGATGGTGAAATCCCATCTCTACTAAAAAATACAAAAATTAGCCAGGCGTGGTGGTGGGCACCTGTAATCCCAGCTACTCGGGAGGCTGAGGCAGGAGAATTGCTTAAACCCGGGAGGTGGAGGTTGCAGTGAGCTGAGATCGCGCCACTGCACTCTAGCCTGAGTGACAGAGAGAGACTCTGTCTCAAATAAAATAAAATAAAATAAAATAAAATAAAATAAAATAAAATAAAAGCATTTATCCTAGTCGGTATTGATTTGTTTACTTGTTGATTTTCACTTGCATATCACAGAGACCCTCTCTCTCTTGCTCTGTCAAGTGCCTTCTCAAGGCGGAAGGCCTCGCACATGGCAGGCAGTACAAGGAAATCCTCTGTCTATCAACAACTGTGCCCTATCGGGCTGAGCAAATAGGCCTGAGGACTTTAGTTTTCCAGTCACAATGAAGAACATGTAATAAGTGGGGCCAGTGGAAGCTGTTTCCAACCTAGGCTAGGCAATTAACCCACTGACTCAATGTGATGATGCTGTCTTGATTTGATTCTCTACTTCATTCAAAACAGGCTCAGACTAAATAGAAAAGAGAATCTGTTCAAAGTTTGGTTATAGGTTCCACTTGTTAATTGATGATGATGGTGAACGAGCAGAGTGTATGACATTTTGCTAAGTGTTCATTGTGAAAAGAGATCAGAGCTTGGATCCAGGAACTTGCCCACCAATGGGGTTTTGCTGTAGGCAGCTGTACAGCCTTGGGCGAGGCATTTACCCCTTTCTCTCTCTGTGTTCTTTCTTTCTTTCTCTCCCTTCTTTCTCCTTTCTTCTCTCTTCTCCTTCCTTCCTTTCTCTCTCTCTCTCTCTCTCCCTTCCTCCCTTCCTTCCTCCCTTCCCTCCCTTCCCTCCCTTCCTTCCCTTCCTTCCCTTCCTTTCCTTCCTTTTCTTTTTTGAGACAAGGTCTGGCTCTATCACCCAGGCTGGAGTGCAGTGGCATGATCTCTGCTCACTGCAACCGCCGCCTCCCAGGTTCAAGCAGTTCTCATGCCTCAGCTTCCTGAGAAGCTGGAACTACAAGTATATACCACCATGCCCGGCTAAATTTTTTTTTTTTTTTTTAGAAATGTGTTTTTGCCATGTTGCCCAGCCTGGTCTCAATCTCTTACAATCTCAAGTTGCCAGAAGGTGCTCCTTTGCCTCTTAGGAGGGTGACAAGGTGGTAGATAAACTTCTCCACGGCCAAAGATGGCATGCTCCCTGTAGAACCTGCTCCCTTCAGAAACTCCCCAACCAGGGCTAGGCGCAGTGACATACCTGTAATCCCAGCACTTTGGGAGGCCGATGTGAGAGGATTACTTGAAGTCAGGAGTTCGAGACCAGCTTGCGCAAGGTAGTAAGACTACCCCAACTTCTCTGTAAAACATTGAAAAAATTAAAATAACAAAAAAGAAAGAAACTTCCCTACCAGAATATGAATTAAGGTGTTTCCCCATGAAGAAATCACATCGTAAAATAGCATGATTAATACAATCACATTGTAACAATAGCATGAGTATGAGGTCAAGCCTGGTCACACCCTCCAACTCTGTAAAAGAAAACTTAGTCGGGGGCCGGGCATGGTGGCCCACACCTGTAATCCCAGCACTTTGGGAGGCTGAGGCAGGTGGATCACTTGAGGTTAGGAGTTCGAGACCAGCCTGGCCAACATGGTGAAACCCTGTCTCTACTAAAAATACAAAAAGTAGCCAGGTATGGTGGCGCATGCCTGTAGTCCCAGCTGCTTGGGAGGCTGAGGCAGAAGAATCGCTTGAACTTGGAAGGTGGGGGTTGCAGTGGGCTGAGATCTTGCCACTGCACTCCAGCCTGGGAGACAAGAGAGAGACTCTCCATCTCAAAAAAAAAAAAAAAAAAAGTCAGGCACGGTGGCTCATGCCTGTAATCCCAGCACTTTGGGAGGCCGAGGTGGGTGGATCACGAGGTCAGGAGTTCAAGACCAGCCTGACCAGCATGGTGAAACCCCGTCTCTACAAAAATTAGCCGGGCGTGGTGGTAGTCGCTTGTAATCTCAGCTACTCGGGAGGCTGAGGCAGGGGAATCGCATGAACCTGGGAGGCAGAGGTTGCGGTGAGCCGAGACCACACCACTGCACTCCAGCCTGGGCGTCAGAGCGAGACTCTGTCTAAAAAAAAAAAAAAAAAAAAAAAAAAGACCAGGCGTGGTGGCTCATGCTTGTAATCCCAGCACTTTGGGAGGCCAAGGCGGGGGGATCACGAGCTCAGGAGATCGAGACTATCCTGGCTAACATGGTGAAACCCCATCTCTACTAAAAATACAAAAATAATTAGCCAGGCATGGTGGCGGGTGCCTGTAGTCCCAGCTACTTGGGAGGCTGAGGCAGGAGATTGGTGTGAACCCAGGAGGCGGAGCTTGCAGTGAGCCGCGTTGCTCCACTGCACTCCAGCCTGGGCAACACAGCAAGACTCCTTCTCAGAAAAAGAAAAAATTTAGCCGAGAGAGGAAAGGGAAAGGCTCTTTTGCATTAGAGTTTAGAGAACTGATTGTAGAGCTAACAGACAACTTGCAGGCCAGCGTTCCCTCAAGTAGAAATGAACTCTAATACCCATGATCAAGCCCAGGAACGTGTTGGTTTCTTTTTTCTATGCCTCTGAGAAGTTAATTACTTCCAGCTGAGTCCTAGCCTTTCCTGGCCAACGTACCTGGCTATCTCCGCAGTCAATCTCACACCTATGAAAGCTTATACTTTTTCTAAGGGATGGTGTAATAGTTGGGAGAGCTAACCCAGGATTAGACAGGCCAAGGTGGTCCAAGTTGGGAATTTAATTATATAAGTGCATAACTCACCATTTTCTACTTTTCCTGACATATAGATACAAACCCTCAAAATGACAGGAAAGTAAATTTTAAAATGAAGGAAGGGCAGGAAGGAAGAAAAGAAGAAAGGGAGTTCAAATGTTAAACATTAAAATGGTCTACACTCTTGAGTACACCTGCAGATATTCCTCAAGTTCTAGCATTGGCCCATCTCTTTCTTTCTCTTCTATGATGATTTTGTAACTTAGGTACTGTTTGCCAAATGCCCAACCTAACTTTCAAACAATATTCAGAGCAGCTGTTTTCAATTCTCATCTTTATGCAGTGAACTCTGAAATCCACATCTCTATTTTGTTTTTTGTTTTTTGAGACGAGTCATGCTCTGTCACCCAGGCTGGAGAGCAGTGACACGATCTCAGCTCACTGCAACCTCCGCCTCCTGGGTTCAAGCGATTCTCCTGAGTCAGCCTCCTGAGTAGCTGGGATTACAGGCACCCACCACCACACCCAGCTAATTTTTGTATTTTTAGTAGAGACAGGGTTTCACCATCTTGCCCAGGCTGGTCTTGAACTCCTGACCTTGTGATCCACCCACCTTGGCCTCCCAAAGTGCTGGGATTACAGGCGTAAGCCACCACGCCCGGCCTTACGTCTCTATTTTAAGCTTCTCATTTACTCTGGGTCTGTATTTTTAGCACTTACTGGACACCTCCACCTGGATGTGCCACGACCCTTGGCCTTGCTGGGCCCAGGAGGACCTTCTGCTTCCTCCCAAACCAACATCTTCTGTGTTACCTATTCCTGTTCATGATGGACTTCTGATGAGCCCGGTCACCCAGGCTCTAGGTAAGTGGGTCTCAACTTGGCTGAACACCACATTAGCAAGAGGGAATTTTTTTTTTTGGAGACAGAGTTTTCCTCTTGTTGCCCAGACTGGAGTGCAATGGCGTGATCTTGGCTCACCGAAACCTTCGCCTCCTGGGTTCAAGCAATTCTCCTGCCTCAGCCTCCCGAGTAGCTGGGATTATAGGCATGCACCACCACGCCTGGCTAATTTTGTATTTTTTTTTTTTTTTTTTTTTTTTTAGTAGAGATGGCGTTTCTCCATGCTGGTCAGGCTGGTCTTGAACTCCTGACCTCAGTGCCTCCGAAAGTGCTGGGATTATAGGTGTGAGCCACCATGCCCGGCCTAAGAAGGACATTTTTGAAAGCTCCCCAGCTGATTGTAACGTGCAGCTAGTGTTAAGAACTACTCTGCCTTTCTTTTCTTTCTTTTTTTTTTTTTTTTTTTGAGGTGGAGTCTCGTGCTGTCTCCCAGGCTGATGTGCGGTGGCATGATCTCAGCTCACTGCAACCTCCGCCTCCTGGGTTCAGGCAATCCTCCTGTCAGCCTCCTGAGTAGCTGGGACTACATACGCATGCCCCCACACCTGGCTAATTTTTTGTATTTTTAGTAGCGACAGGGTTTCACTGTGTTAGCTAGGATGGTCTCCATCTCCTGACTTCATGATCCTCCCGCCTCAGCCTCCCATAGCGCTGGGATTACAGGTGTGAGCCACCGCACCCGGCCTACTCTGCCTTTTGCAGGCTCACAGTTGCGAGTCCAATCTGTGACTTTTACCCCTAACGTAGCTCAGAAATCTATTTCCTTCCTTCCTTCCTACCTTCCTTCCTTCCTTCTTTCCACCCTCCTTCCCTCCCTCCCTCCCTCACTCCCATCCTCCTTCCCTTCCTTTCTGACAGAGTCTCTGTCACCCAGGTTGGAGTGCAGTGGCACGATCTTGGCTTATTGCAACCTCCACCTCCCAGGTTCAAGTGATTCTCCTGCCTCTGCCTCCTGAGTAGCTGGGATTACAGGTATGTGCCACCACGCCCAGCTAATTGTTGTATTTTTAGTAGAAATAGGGTTTCACCATGTTGGCCAGGCTGGTCTTGAACTCCTGGCCTCAGGTGATCTGCCCACCTCGGCCTCCCAAAGTGCTGGGATTACAGGCGTGAGCCACCATGCCCAGCTCTGTTTCCTTCTTTCTATTCCCAGTATTATCCCTTTAGTTTAAACACCATGAAAGCACATCTAGGTTTCTTGTTTTCCCTGCTCCTACTCATGCCTGACAAATCCTTCCAATGTATGGTTCTGATCATATTAGCCCTCATTTCAAAACCTTCCTGCCATGTGCCTTAGTCAGGCAGTCATATCTGTTAATGATGAGGCCCCTGCCTCTTTGCCAAGCTTGTTAAGTATCCTCTACTCCTCCCATTAAAAAAAAAAATAGGCCGGGTGCTGTAATCCCAGCACTTTGGGAGGCCAAGGCGGGCAGATCATGAGGTCAAGAGGTCGAGATCATCCTGGCCAACATGGTGAAACCCCGTCTCTACTAAAAATACAAAAAATTAGCTGGGCGTGGTGGCGTGCGCCTGTAGTCCCAACTACTCAGGAGGCTGAGACAGAAGAATCGCTTGAACCCAGGAGGCAGAGGTTGCAGCGAGCCAAGATCATGCCACTGCACTCCAGCCTGGGCAACGGAGTGAGACTCCATCTAAAAAAAAATAATAAAAATAAATAATAGAAACAGGGCCTCATTATGTTGCTCAGGCTGGTCTCAAACTCCTGGGCTTAAGTGATCCTCCCACTCTGGCCTCGCGAAGTGCTGGGATTACAGGTGTGAGCCACCCTGCTTGACTTCTACTCCCTTTAATGAACCCTTATGACAACCAAGGAAAGTTGCTTGCTCTTCCCTACACATGCCCTTTTCCTGCCTCTGTGCCTTTGCTCACGCAGTTTCCGCCCCCTGGGGCACCATTCTGCACATGTCTCCATCCTGTGTTTTCATCAAGGGCTGGCTCAAATGCTACCATCTCCCAGGACAGCCTTCCCTGATCTGTCCAGCTAGGAGTAAATTCTTCCTTTGAATTCTCTTAGAATTTACATATTCTGTCAAAAAACCACTGAAGGGAGAGCAATTTGCAAAATAATGAATTGTTTTTCTGCTTTAGGACATTGGTTCTCAAAATTGAGTATACATGAGAATCATTTGGAGAACTCATTTCAAATGCATACCCCAGGCAGAGCGCGGTGGCTCATGCCTGTAATCCCAGTACTTTGGGAGGCCAAGGCAGGAAGATCGCTTGAGCCTGGGAGGTTGAGGCTGCAGTGAGCTGTGGTTGTGCCACTGCACTTCAGCCTGGGCAATAGAGCAAGACCCTGTCCCCCGCCAAAAAGAAGAAGAAGAAGAAGAGGAACAAGCCTGTTGCTTATTTCAAGAGATTCTCAGGCTTATTTCCAGAGATTCTCAGTTTTTTCTCACATGGTGTTCCTGTCCACCATACTTTGAGAAACATTGAGCTAAGAGGTTCTTTGTTAATTTCATGTCAGGTGGATCCATGAATACGTTGACTTGTTGGAGTTTCGTGATATAAATCCAGCCATACTAGCAAACTGTTGACAGTCCTGAAAACAGTGTAAAGTTTTTCATATACCAGGACTGAAAACTCAAATGGATGGGTAGGTTGAGGGTTCACTGCTGGGGACCACAGGAAGTGGTAGGACTACAAGGGACTATGGAGCATCTCTGGTATTCACCTTTCAGTAACGATTTCCATCTGAGAATTTGGAGCAACTGCTGCCAGAATTTCCATTTTCCCAGAAAGCTGGAAATCTAGAATTTTAGGTGACATTTCCAGATTATTACATGGTAACTTAAGGTTTTAACAACTCTGTGAGGTTTGATATAACCCAGCTGCAGTTGATTTAATCCAACAATTAGCTTTCATAATTGAAGTGTAAATAGAAGTAAATGTTGGTTTGTTTTGCTGCAGAATGACATAAACCATTATTTCATCTATATAGTGACAAGAAATCCACAGAAATGAAGAGACAGGCTCATTTTAGGATTTCCTGAAATCATTAATTTTTAAAAAATTATTTTCTCTCTCCCTTCCTCTCTCTTCCCTTCCTTTCCCTTTCCTCTTCCTTTCCTTTCCCTTTTTCCCTTCCCTTCCCTTCCCTTCCCCTTCCCCTTCCCTTCCCTTCCCTTCCCTCCCCTTCCCTTCCCTTCCCTTCCCTTCCCCTTCCCCTTCCCCTCCCCCTTTCCCTTTCCTCTTCCTTTCCTTTCCCTTTTTCCCTTCCCTTCCCTTCCCTCCCCCTTCCCCTTTCCCTCCCCCTTTCCCTTTCCTTTTCTCTTTCTTTTCCTTTTTCTTTCCCCCTGTCCAGGGGCCCGATCTCAGCTCACAGCAACCTCTGCCTCCCGGGTTCAAGTGATTCTCCTGCCTCAGCCTCTCTAGTAGCTGGGATTACAGGCCCCCACTACCACGCCCGGCTAATTTTTTTATTTTTAGTAGAGACGAGGTTTTGCCATGTTGGCCAAGCTGGTCTCAAACTCCTGACCTTGGCCGGGTGTGGTGGCTCATGCCTGTAATCCCACCACTTTGGGAGGCCAAGGCGGGCAGATCATGAGGTCAAGAGATTGAGGCCATCTTGGCTGACATGGTACAACCCTTTCTCTACTAAAAATACAAAAATTAGCTGGGCGTGGTGGCATGCGCCTGTAGTCCCAGCTACTCAGGAGGCTGGGGCAGGAGAATTGCTTGAACCCAGGACGTGGAGCTTGCAGTGAGCCGAGATGGCACCACTGCACTCCAGCCTGGGCGACAGAGCAAGACTCTGTCTCAAAAAAAAAAAAAAAAAAAAAAAAAAAAACAACTCTTGACCTCAGGTGATCCGCCTGCCTTGGCCTCCCAAAGTGCTGGTATTACTGAGCCACCTCCCCTGGCTTACAGATTTAAAATATATATCTTTTCATATTTTTAGTACTCAGAGATGGATAATTAGATATAGTGTCTCTCTCCATTAAAGTCAACAACTGTGGGCCAGGTACAGTGGCTCACGCCTGTAATCCCTACACTTCAGGAGGCTGAGGCAGGAGGATCACTTGAGGCCAACAGTTGAACACCAGCCTGGGCAATATAGGAAGACCCCATCTCTACAAAAAAATTTTAAAATGAGCCAGTCATGGTGGCACGCACCTCCAGTCCCAGCTGGTTGGGAAGCCAAGCTGGGAAGATGGCTTACGCCCTGGAGTTTGAGGCTGCAGTGAGCTCTGATGGTGCCACTGCACTCCAGCCTGGGCAACAGAGTGAGGCCTTATCTAAAAAAAAAAAAATCAACAACTGTGGCTGGTGGCTCACACCTGTAATCCCAACACTTTGGGAGCCCAAGGCAGGAGGATCACTTGGAGCCAGGAGTTTGAGGCCAGCCTAGGCAATATAGTGAGACCTTGTCTCTACAAAAATAAAAAAAGAAAAATAAATCAACAGGCTGGGTGCGGTGGCTCACGCCTGTAATCCCAGCACTTTGGGAGGCCAAGGAGGGCAGATCACTTGAGATCAGGAATTTGAGACCAGCCTGGCCAACATGGTGAAACCCCGTCTCCACTAAAAATACAAAAATTAGCCAGGCGTGCTGGCACATGCCTGTAATCCCAGCTACTTGGGAGGCTGAGGCAGGAGAATTGCTTGAACCCGGGAGGGAGGCGGAGGTTGCAGTGAGCAGAGACTGCGCCATTGCACTCTAGCCTGGGTGAAGAAGCGAGACTGTCTAAAAAAATAAAATAAAATAAATGAAAATAAATAAATCAACAACTGTATTTTAAATTATAAGTGTAGCCCCTTGTTTCATTTTACTATTTAAGAGACATGAGTCATACTTCTATGCTGTGCTGGAAATGGGGGAGAATTGACAAGTATGGAATTTCCCAGCCCCCAACTATAGGATCCTGAAAATGACAGAATTGTAAACAGATATTTCACATTAATACAAAGACCTCAGAATAGGCTTTTTTATTCCCACGCCAGTCCCATCTTTATTCTAACGTGCCACACTCCAATGCAGTGGTTCTCAGCATGTGGCCTGAGGACCCCTGGGATTCTGGAGGCCCTTTCGGTGGGTCTGTGAGGCCCTTCGTTTTCCAACTTCTTATCCATGTGAGGCCAGATTCTCTTCATGTAATTCAACCAAAACATCAGACTGCAATAGATTGAATGCAGATATGAGAACCAGCTGTCCTCTATTAAGCCAGATAGCAAAGAGATTCATAAAACTGTAAAACAATGCCACTCTTTATGGTGTTTTTTGTTTTGGAGAATATAATTATTTTTAATAAAAATGTGTTCTTTACATTAACATGATGGGTTTATTGTTCTTTTAAAATGAAGTAATAAAGAAGTGTTTTTAAATTTTCTCAATTTTAGTTTCTAATATGGTAAATATCAAAAAATATGATCCACATAAACGAACCTCCTGGTGGGTTCTTTGTAATTTTTAGGAGCGTGAAAGTGTCCTGAAACCAACCAGGTGCGGTGGCTCACGCCTGTAATCCCAGCACTTTGGGAGGCCGAGGCGGGCAGATCATGCGGTCAAGAAATAGAGACCACCCTGGCCAACATGGCAAAAGCCCATCGCTACTTGCTCTGTTGCCCAGGCTGGAGTGCAATGGTGTGATCTCGGCTCACTGCAACCTTTGCCTCCTGCGTTGAAGCGATCCTCTTGCCTCAGCCTCCCGAGTAGCTGGGACTACAGGTGTGCACCACCACACCCAGCTATTTTTCTTATATTTTTAGTAGAGACCAGGTTTCACCATGTTAGCCAGGCTGGTCTCAAACTCCTGACCTCAGGCACCTGCTTCGGCCTCCCAAAGTGCTGGGATTACAGGCGTAAGCCACCGTGCCCATTTTTCATATTCCAACATTATCTCTTGATCTCACAACTCTGATATCTAGTCAGAAATCCTTTTTTCTTTTCTTTTCTTTTTTTTTTGAGACAGGGTCTCACTGAGTTACCCAGACCAGAGTGCAGTGGTGTGATCATAGCTGGTGTGGAACTCCTGGGCCCAATTTTAAAGTTGCAGAGGCCAGGCACAGTGGCTCACTCCTATAATCCCAACACTGAGAGGCTGAGGAAGGAGGATGACTTGAGGCCAGGGGTTCTAGATTTGCCTGGGCAACATAGTGAGACCCTGTCTCTCCAAAAAAAAAAAAAAAAAAAAAACTGAAGAAACTGAGGTTCACAGGTTACTAACAGGGTTAGTAAATAAATAAATCAGAAATGAGATTAACCTTGTAGGGCTGGGCACGGTGGCTCATGCCTGTAATCCCAGTACTTTGGGAGGCCAAAGTGGGTAGATCACTTGACCCCAGGAGTTCAAGACCAGTCTGGGGAATGTGGCGAAACCCTATCTCTACAAAAAATACAGAAGTTAGCTGGGCGTGGTGGCATGCACCTGTATTCCCAGTTACCTGGGAGTCTGAGGTGGGAGGATTGCCTGAGGCCCAGGAGGCAGAAGTTGCAATAAGCCAAGATCACACCACTGTACTCCAGCCTGGGTGACAGAGCGAGACCCTGTCTCAAAAAAGCAGAAACAATGATTAATCTTGTGGCTCTTCCGTTACAATTTATGTCTTTTAAAAATGCTCCTCTCTTTTTGTCTTTCCTTCCAAGTGTTTTTTTCTATCCTCTCTCTGAATGCAACAAGAAGGGAAGTGGGGAATGGAGACCAATAGCAAAATAGAACCATCTCTTCTAAACCTTTTGCCTTGCCTCTCTGCTTAAAGCTGCTATCATTTCATCATTAATTAAAGGCGATGGAGCAAAGGTCCCTGGGTTGTCATTTGTTGCTGTTGCACGGTCTAACATTGATTTGAGTGTTTATAATGGGGTTGGTACTATTCAGAACATCTGATGACAAATCTTGGCTTCTTTTTTTTTTTTTTGAGTTTCACTCTGTCGCCCAGGCTGGAGTGCATGGGGCAATCTTGGCTCACTGCAACCTCAGTCTCTTGGGTTCAAGCAATTTCCCCCTCTCAGACTCCCAAGTAGCTGGGACTACAGGCACCAGCCACCATGCCCACCTAATTTTTGTATTTTTAGTAGAGACGGGGTTTCACCATGCTGACCAGGCTGGTCTCAAATTCCTAACCTCAGGCGATCCACCTGCCTCAGCCTCCCAAAGTGCTGGGATTACAGGCATGACCCACCGTGCCAGCCAATTTGTCTCACCTGAGGTCAGGAGTTCAAGACTAGCATGGCCAACATGGTGAAACTCCGTCTCTACTAAAACTACAAAAATTAGCGGGGCATGGTGGCAGATGCCTGTAGTCCCAGCTACTCAGGGGGCGGGCGGGGGCGGGTGGGGGCGGGTGGGGGCGGGAGAATTGCTTAAACCTAGGAGGTGGCAGTTGCAGTGAGCCAAGATTGCCCCACTGCACTCCAGCCTGGGGGACAGAGCGAGACTCTGTCTCAAAAAAACAAAAAAACCCCAAACAAACAAAGAAAAGAAACTTGGCTTCTATCTTATTGCAGTGTTTGCAGCAGCATGGGTAAACCCAAAGTATCAGCTACTCCTACAATTATTTCTAATTGGTTTATAAGAGGTTCTTTGTAATTACCAGAGAATTGGGGTCTATCTGAAGTTTAGGGGCATCATAATACTTCAAAAAAACTAACAAACCTATGCTGGAGTGACTCCTATGGGAGACTTAGAGCTCTGTGGAATTTCCCACACTCACCCTCCACTCTGCTCCTCCTGGCCACACTACCCATGCTGGGAAATTCATCCCTTCTCATCCCACTGCAAGGTACCGTTCTATTTCTCTCACACTAAAATTGCTTTCTTCCAAGGTGTCCCTGGGGCTAAAACAGATAATTCAGAATTTTTTCGCTGGGCGTGGTGGCTCACGCCTGTAATCCCAGCATTTTGGGAGGCCGAGGCAGGTGGATCACCTGAGGTCAGGAGTTTAAGACCAGCCTGGCCAACATGGTGAAACCCTGTCTCTACTAAAAATAAAAATAAAAAAATTAGCTGGGCATGGTGGTAGGCGCCTGTAATGTCAGCTACTTTGGGAGGCTGAGGCAGGAGAATTGCTTGAGCCTGGGAGGCCGAGGCTGCAGTGAGCCGAGATCGCACCATTGCACTCCAGCCTGGGTGACAAGAGTGAAATTCTGTCTCAAAAAAAAAAAAAAAAAAAAAAGATTTCAAGACGAAGAAATCTCAAACTTCTTTCTCTGGGCTACCACTATAATATAAAAACAAGAATTAAGAATTCAACAGAGATAATAATGCCTTAAACTTTTTAAAAAGATTACTAGTTGGAGCTTTTCTTACTTTTCTCACGTATATATTCTTTACTATAATGTCTGTTCAGTTTTCAGAAAATTAACAGTTTATATTGTCAAAAAGGTTTTCCAAGGTTCTAGGTTATAAACTACAGCTCTGTAACAGGAATAGGGGAGGAAAAAGCAGGTTAGAGACATTCCATTTTTTACTTTATAGCTTGAAAATTGCTTTAATTTTCATGCAGGAAGCAGGTATTGCTTTTGTAATTGAGGCTTTTTAATTAAAAAAGAAAAATTTTCCCTATTGTTTAATATCTGGAAAAAAATAATCTTAACTTCAAAGTATTAGCTATTATCCTATGTTGTTATAGTAGAGAGCTTTTTGAGACAAAAATTACTTCTAGCTGATGCTTTTATAATCCAGAATCAGATCTTAAAACAGGTGCAGATCCTAAGTGAAGTACAAGCCTCTATCTTCCTGAAGTAGGGTAACATCTTCTGGATTCTGCAGCTATGAATTACAGGATATAAAATTTATCGGGCAGCTCTCAGAACCAGGACAGGCTCAGAGGGGTTCGAGGACAATATTTTAAAATATTAATTGAAATCTCCTTCACAATTTTTTATATTCCTTGTCCTTTTCCCATTAGGAAATTTTTTTTTCTTTTTTGAGATAGGGTCTCCCTACATTGCCTAGGCTGGAGTGCAGTGGCTATTCACAGGTGCGATCATAGCACAGTACAGTCTTGAACTCCTAGGCTCAAGCAATCCTCCTGCCTAAGCCTCCTGAGTAGCTGAGACTCCAGGCATGGGCCATCATATCTGGTTTGATATCTAGAAATGTATCAATACATTTGCAGTAGTCTAAAAAAGCAAACTCATCAATTTACTGAAAACTGAACAGATATATAGTAAAGAATATATACTTGAGAAAAGTAAACAAAGCTCCAAATAGTAATCCTTTTAAAAAGTTTAAGGTGGCTGGGCATGGTGGCTCATGCCTGTAATGCTAACACTTTGGGAGGCTGAGGCAGGTGGATCACTTGACGTCAGGAGTTCAAGACCAGCCTGGCCGACATGGTGAAATCCCATCTCTAAGAGAAGCACAAGCCTCTGTCTTCTTGAAGTAGGGTAACAAATACAAAAATTAGCTGGGGATGGTGGAAGATGCCTGTAATCCCAGCTACTCGGGAGGCTAAGGCAGGAGAATCGCTTGAACCTGGGAGGCAGAGGTTGCAGTGAGCCAAGATCGTACCACTGCACTCCAGCCTGGGCAACAGTGCGAGACTCCATCACAAAAAAAAAAAAAAAAAAAAAAATTAAGGTGTTATTATCTCTGTTGAATTCTTATTTTTATATTATAGCAGTAGCCCAGGAAAAGAAGTTTGAGATTTCTTTCTCTTACTTAGACACCTTCTTAGCCTGATGCCAGAAGTCTACAGCAGATTTCAGAGGTGATGCAGAAATTTTAGAATTTCCCTTCCCTTCCCTTCCCTTCCCTTCCCTTCCCTTCCCTTCCCTTCCCTTCCCTCCCCTCCCCTCCCCTCCCCTCCCCTCCCCTCCCCTTCCTTCCCTTCCCTTCTTTTCTTTTATTTATTTTCTTTTCTTTTATTTCTTCTTTTCTTTTCTTCTCTTCCTCTTTCTTTTATAGGGTCTCAGTTTGTCACTCAGGCTGGAGTGCAGCTGCGTGATCATGATTCACTGCAGCCTCAACCTTCTGGGCTTGAGTGATCCTCCTGCCTCAGCCTCCTGAGTAGTTGGGACCACAGCATGTACCACCATGTCCTGTTAATTTTTAAATTTTTTAGAGACAGGGTTTTGCTATGTTGTTCAGGCTGGTCTCAAGCTCCCGGACTCAAGCAGTCCTCCTGCCTCAGCCTCCCAAAGTGCTGTAATTATAGGCAGGAGTCACTGCGCCCAGCCGATGCATTTCTTTAAGATAGGGAACATGATAATGTTCCCTCCATTGTCCTTGAGGCCACTTACCTTTGTCCTCCCTGCCATATGTCCTGCTGCCAATTCCCCCCAACATTTGGCATACAATAAGAGGCTTCCAGCTCTATGCCAAGAGAGGAGGTACATGCAAGAGGTAAGAGCAGGAAGGGAAATAGCAAAATGATCAGTATTTCAGATGATATAATCATTTCTATTAAAAATTCAATAAAATTGGCTGCGTGGGGTGGCTCACACCTGTAATCCCAGCACTTTGGGAGGCCGAGGCAGGCAGATCACCTGAGGTCAGGAGTTTGAGACCAGCCTGGCCAACATGGTGAAACCCCATCTCTACTAAAAATTAGCTGGGCACAGTGGCATGCACCTGTATCTCTCACTGCTTGCAATAGTAATAGCAATAGTGGGCTACTTCACTGAGCACAGCCAGAGCTGGGAGCTGGATGGTATGGAGGTCTCTCTAATTGAGGAGATGGAATTGAAAGTTCAGAGAAACCAAGGCAGGCAGAGTTTATAAGGCAGAGAACTGGAGAGGAGACAGCTGCACAAGTCAAGGCCTCCAGAGAGCTGCAGAGGGTGCCCCTAAGCTGCCCAGGACTTACAGGGGAGACAAGCACCTAAGGCCAGGGAAAGAACTACCTGAAAGAAGCAGGCACAAGAATCCAAGCTCCCAAAGGGCTAGGAGTAGTTGATATTTTCAAAAGCCGGTGAGAAAAAATCATCCCAGAAAGGGATTGCCTCAGGAATAGAGAAAAACTAGCCTAGGACGTCGAAGGTGGCTCAGGTCCTATCTGGTAAATCTCCAAAGGATCAAACTGTTCCCAAGTAACTCAGCGGTGTCCTAGAACAGAGCTCAAGAATTTTTTTAAAATATAAGAATTTGGAAACTCAGTCTGAAAAAAAAAATAATTAATATAGCAAACTTCTCTAGATCCAGGTAGATGATCTACTCCCCAGGTAGATATTCAATAAAGATTTACTGCTTGGCTCTTTGAAAGAAAGTGGCGGGAGGGCCTGGTGGCTCACACCTGTAATCCCAGCACTTTGGGAGGCTGAGGTGGGTGGATCACAAGGTCAGGAGTTCGAGACCAGCCTGGCCAATCTGGTAAAACCCCGTCTCTACTAAAAATACAAAAATTAGCTGGGCGTGGTGGCAGGCACCTGTAGTCCCAGCTACTCTGGAGGCTGAGGTAGGAGAATCACTTGAACCCGGGAGGCGGAGGTTGCAGTGAGCCAAGATTGTGCCACTGCACTCCAGCTTGGGCAACAGAGTGAAACTTCGTCTCAAAAAAAAAAAAAAAAAAAAAAAACGTTAGTGAACTTAAAGACACGTCAACAGAAACTTTAAAATGAAACAAAGAGAAAAAGCCTTTTAAAAAATGAGCATAACATCACTAAGTGAAACAACTTTGTATACCTAATATACAGGAAGCTGGAGTACTGGAAGAAGAGGGGAAAGAGAAGGGACATTTCTTTTTAAGAAATAATGGTGGACTGGCATGGTAGCTCATGCCTGTGATCCCAGTACTTTGAGAGGCTAAGGTGGGTGGATCACTTGAGCCCCAGAGTTTGAGGCCAGCCTGGGCAACATGACAAAACCCTGCTTCTACAAAAAATACAAAAAAATTAGCCAAGAGTGGTGATGCATGCCTGTAGTTCCAGCTACTTGGGAGGCTAAGGTGGAAGGATTGCTTGAGCTTGTAGGCAGAGGTTACAGTGAGCTGAGATCTCACCACTGCACTCCAGCCTAGGCTACAGAGTGAGACTCTATCTTAAAAAAAAGAAAGAAAGAAAAGGAATAAGTGTCAAAAATTTTCTGAATTTGATGAAAGCTATAAACCCATAGATCCAAGAAGTTCCATGAACCCCAAGCAAAAGATAGAAACAAAAAACCTACATTAAGTCACAAGTATAATAAAAATACATAAAACTAGTGTTAAAGAGAAAATCTAAACAGCTGTAACAGATAATTGATATAATTTGTCCAGAGGGATAAAAATAAGAATGACAGCTCACTTCTTGCCAAAATTTTGTTATATGAGATGAATTGTGCTTAGTTGTGTTTTGTGGTTTTGTTTTTTGGTTTTTGGTTTTTTTGAGACAGAGTCTCACTTTGTTGCCCAGGCTGGAATGCAGTGGCATAATCTCGGCTCACTGCAACCTCTGCCTCCTGGGTTCAAGCGATTCTCCTGCCTCAGCCTCCTGAGAAGCTGGAATTACAGGCACGTGCCACCATGCCCATCTAATTTTTGTATTTTTAGTAGAGACGAGGTTTCACCATGTTGGTCAGGCTGGTCTTGAAGTCCCGACCTCAGGTGATCCGCCCACCTCAGCCTCCCAAAGTGCTGGGATTACAGGCATGAGCCACTGCGCCTGGCCTACTGTGTTTTGTGTTTAACTGAGTTTTCCATTTCTAAGAGCAGAAGACATCCTTCCTGACGGAATAGTGTTTTGTATATATCTGGTAAATTATGCAGAATACACATTTATTTTACCTTCTTAGTTTTTACTGCAGAGGAGGAAAATAATGATACATTTTCTGTTACTCATTTAGTAGAAATTTCCTACTTAAAGAAATAATAGGCCGGACGTGGTGGCTCATGCCTGTAATCCCAGCACTTTGGGAGGCCAAGGCAGGCAGATCATGAGGTCAGGAGATCGAGACCATACTGGCTAACATGGTGAAACCCTGTCTCTACTAAAAATACAAAAAATTAGCCAGGTGTGGTGGCGGGCGCCTGTAGTCCCAGCTACTCGGGAGACTGAGGCAGGAGAATGGTGTGAACCCGGGAGGCAGAGCTTGCAGAGAGCTGAGATGGCGCCACTACACTCCAGCTTGGGCCATAAGGCAAGACTCTGTCTCAAAAAAGAAAAAAGAAAAAAGAAAAGAAATAATAAATTAAGACCATGATCCTTTTAAAAAATTATTTCTTGAGATGGAGTCTCACTCTTGTCACCCAGGCTGGAGTGCAGTGGGCCTATCTTGGCTCACTGCAACCTCCACCTCCCAGGTTCAAGCGATTCTCCTACCTCAGCCTTCTAAGTAACTGGGATTACAGGCACCCACCACCACGCCTGGCTTATTGTAGACAATGATCCATTTACGGGCAACACAAATATATGATAGTGATGACAGTAATAATTAGTGTTTTGTGACTGCCTTTGTATAGAACTTTAGTAGGGATTTCATAGATATAATCTAAATGACATATCCTCAATATCCGTGCTCCTTTTCTTTTTTGAGATAAAGTTTCACCCCGTAACCCAGGCTGGAGTGTAGTGGCTCGATCATAGCTCAAGCGGTCCTCATGTATAGTTGGGACTGTGCCCACATGCCACTGCACCCAGATTTTATATATATATATATATATATGTATATATATATTTTTGTTTGGTTTTGTTTTGTTTTTAAGAAGGAGTTTCACTCTTGTTGCCCAGGCTGGAGTGCAATGGCATGATCTTGGCTCACTGCAACCTCTGCCTCCCGGGCTCAAGTGATTCTCCTGCCTCAGCCTCCTGAGTAACAGGGGTTACTGGCGCCAGCCACCACACCTGGCTAATTTTTGTATTTTTGTTAGAGATGGGTTTTCACCATGTTGGCCAGGCTGGTCTTGAACTCCTGATCTTAGGTGATCCACCTGCCTCAGCCTCCCAAATTGCTGGGATTACAGTTGTGAGCCACCGCGCCCGGCTTTTTTATTTTATTTTATTTTTAGTAGAGATGAAGTCTTGTTATGTTGCCCAGGTTGGTCTTGAACTCCTGGGCTCAAGCAATCCTCTTGCCTTGGCCTCCCAAAATGTCAGGATTATAGGTGTCAACCACTGCGCCCAGTCTTTTTTCCTTTTCTAGTAACAAGAATCCTGATTTTTTTGCTGGGCACCTGGCTGTGAACACTACAATGCTCAGCCCCTCTTACAGCTGGAGTGGGTGGGCACCTTCTGGGAATCATCCTTCCCTTTCTCCTCTTTCTCCTGGCCAGGACGCAGAGGAGCAGGCCAGGGCTGAGACAGCTGGCGTGGACCACCTGAGGCCATGGAGTGACGTGCAGCCAAGAGCCTGACAGAGGAGTCAGGGTCCCTCACCCAGGGATGGCAGAACCAGCCTTGATTTTATCTAAGGGACAGATGGACTTCTATCTGCTCAAACCACTGATTGTTGGCATTTTCATTACTTGCTGCTGAACCTTATCTTCATTAATACAAATAGGTTGTCATTATATATTTTCTTTTTTCTTTTTTCTTTTTTTTTTTGTTTCAGAGTCTCGTTCTGTTGCCAGGCTGGAGTGCAGTGGTGCAATCTCGGCTCACTGCAACCTCTGTCTCCCGGGTTCAAGCAATTCTCCTACCTCAGCCTCCCAAGTAGCTTGGATTACAGGCACCCATCACTATGCCTGGCTAACTTTTGTATCTTTTTGTAGTAGAGATAGGGTTTCACCATGTTGGCCAGGCTGGTCTCGAACTCCTGACCTTGTGGTCTGCCCACCTCGGCCTCCCGAAGTACTGGGATTACAGGTGTGAGCCACTGTGCCAGGCCGTCATTATTTATTTCCTAAAGGCATTAGGCAAGTTCCTAAGACATGGCAAAATTTGAATATGAACCAGGTTTGTTTTCTGTAAAACTTTGTTATTTTCAGTAAATTATTCTTCTTACCACTAATGTTTACAAAAATGGCAGCTGTATACTATTAAAGATTTGCAGAGAATACAAAGTCAAAATATCAGTAGCCACTGAGAGCTTTAACTGAAGCTCTCACATAAATATTTAAAGACCTAGGACTTTTAAAGGGAATATTTACAGTGGAATAGTGTCATAAACTGAATTTTGAAAAAACAAACAAAAAATGTAAAAGAAAGCTCTCCAAGGGACCAATACTTTAATTCCAGGAGTGTTCTCATCCTTTGTAACATGGTATTTTCTATATAGTGTGAAAGGAAAATAAATCTTGGGACCCCAAAATTACTAAGCCAAGGAAAAAGTCAGGCTGGGAAGTGTCAGGCAAACCTGCTTCCCATTTTATTCCTAAATAAGATAGTTACAAAGATAAAAAAGCTATATACCTCATGTAATCATGATGGTGGTATTTTTATTTCTTATTTATTTATTTATTTTTTTGAGATGGAGTCTTGCTGTGTCGCCCAGGCTGGAGTGCAGTGGCGCAATCTCGGCTCACTGCAAGGTCTGCCTCCCGGGTTCACGCCATTCTCCTGCCTCAGCCTCCCGAGTAGCTGGGACTATAGGCGCCCGCCACCACGCCTGGCTCTTTTTTTTTGTATTTTTAGTAGAGACGGGGTTTCACCATGTTAGCCAGGATGGTCTTGATCTCCTGACCTCGTGATTCGCCCGCCTTGGCCTCCCAAAGTGCTGGGATTACAGGCATGAGCCACCGCGCCTGGCCTGATTGTGGTATTTTAAAAAAAAAGAAAAAAGAAAAAAAGTAAATTAGAAAAAAGCTACATGGCTGGGTGTGGTGGCTCACGCCTGTAATCCCAGCACTTTGGGAGGCCGAGGCAGGCAGATCACAAGGTCAGGAGTTTGAGACCAGCCTGACCAACATGGTGGAACCCTGTCTCTACTAAAAAAATACAAAAATTAGCTAAGCGTGGTGGCGCACACCTGTAATCCCAGCTACTTAGGAGGCTTGAACTCGGGAGGCGGAGATTGCAGTGAGCCAAGATTGCACCATGGCACTCCAGCCTGGGCAACAGAGCAGACTCTGTCTTAAAAATAAATAAATAAAAATAAATAAATAAAAGCTACATACCTTCCTCACAATTTGCCCCCAGAGAAATTCCTTGTGGGCCTCAAGATCTTTACCCTAAAACAGTTCTGTTGAATTTCACCCTGGCAATGTAAATTGATAGCTTATCTTTACAGATAAGGGACCATCCCTCTGCTCACCTGAGACAAAGGCATATCTGATTGCTTCCTCTACTGGTTATGTAAAAATGCAGATTCACTGAGTCATGCTCAATTATGTATTCAGTGAAAGGCTGATCAAGGACTCCAAAGAATGCAACCTTTTTTTTTTTTTTTTGAGACAGAGTCTGGCTCAGTTGCCCAGGCTGGAGTGCAGTGAGGAGATCTCGGCTCACTGCAGACTCTGCCTCCCAGGTTCAAGTAATTCTCCTGCCTCAGCCTCCTGAGAAGCTGGGACTAAAGGTGCACCACCATATCCAGCTAATTTTTGTATTTTTTTGGTAGAGAAGGGGTTTCCCTGTGTTAGCCAGGTTAGTCTTGATCTCCTGGTCTCAAGTGATTCCCACTGCCTTGGCCTCCCAAAGTGCTGGGATTACAGGCGTGAGCCACTGTGCCCGGACTAGATAGAATGCAGTCTTTTGTCTCTTATCTACCTGGACCTGGAAGCCCCCATTTTGAGTTGTCCTGCCTTTTGGGACCAAACCAATGTACATCTTTTTTTTATTTTTTATTTTTTTGAGATGGAGTTTCGCTCTTGTTGCCCACGCTGGATTGCAATGGCACGATCTCGGCCAACTGCAACCTCCGCCTCCCGGGTTCAAGCGATTCTCCTGCCTCAGCCTCCTGAGTAGCTGGGACTACAGGCGCCCGCCACCATTGCCTGTTTAATTTTGTATTTTTAGTATACACGGGGTTTCTCCATGTTGGTCAGGCTCAAACTCCTGACCTCAGGTGATCCACCCATCTCGGCCTCCCAAAGTGCTGAGATTACAGGCATGAGCCACCGCGCCAGGCCGAACCAATGTACATCTTACACATATTGATTGATGTCTCATGTCACTCTAAAATGTATAAAAGCAAGCTGTATCCTGACCATTCTGGCATATGTCCGCAGGACCTCCTGAGGCTGTCTCACGAGTGGTCATTAGCCTTGGCAAAATCAACTTTCTGAAATGACTGAGACCTGTCTCAGATATTTTGGGTTGACAATACACACACACACACACACACACACACACACACACACACAGAGTTTTGGTGACAGGGTTAGAGAAAAATAACATCTACTTTCATGGCTTACAACTCTGGTTTTACAATGGAAGTAAAAAAAATTTTATTCTAATAGCATGATTTATCTTTGCCAATTTTTGAAAAATTTTATTTTATTTTATTTTATTTTTTTGGAGAGAAGTGCACAATCATAGCTCATCAGAACAGAATATCTTACCAGGAGGCATGTCACCCTTGTCTCCTTAAAACCTTTCCCTGCGCACACACACAAAACACTCTCATTTTGGATTTTGTGCCTATGTTCATGTCATTCCCTCTGTTTGCAATTGCTTTCTTTCCCACCAATCAACTAACTGCGCTAATTACTAAGTCTTGATCTTCTCCTCCATGAAGGCTTCCTGGATTGGTCTAGTCTACAACAGTAGTTCTCAAAGCACAGTACGGCAGCAGCAGTGTCACCTGGGACTGGAAATTCACTCCTGCAACCCCAGACCTACTGAGCTGGTAGTGCTGAGGGGCCCAGCACTCTGTGTCATTGAGTCTCAAGATGCTTTTGATGTGATTCAGATTGGCTTGTCACTGCTCTAAGGCCATATTGATCCCTCCCTTCTCTGGGCTCCCATGCCACGTACAGTTCACAGTACATCACTTGGAGCTGAATCCCCTTTTAAAGAATTGTTTTAGTAGGCTTCCCTAGATTCAGGTAGGTTGTCTACTCCCCAGGTAGATATTCAATAAAGATTTAGTGCTTGGCTCTTTGAAAGAAGGTGGTGGCTCATGCCTGTAATCCCAGCACTTTGGGAGGCCAAGGTGGGCAAATCACAAGGTCAGGAGTTCAAAACCAGCCTGCCCAATCTGGTGAAACCCCATCTCTAAAAAAAATACAAAAATTAGCTGGGTGTGGCAGCGCGTAACTGTAATCCCAGCTACTTGGGAGGCTGAGGCAGGAGAATTGCTTGAACCTGGGAGGCGGAGGTTGCAATGAGCTGAGATTGTGCCATAGCACTCCAGCCTGGGCAACAAGAGTGAAACTATGTGTCAAAAAAAAAATTGAATGCTAAAGGTAACCCCAGCAATCAATGTCATATTCTGTTGCTGTGGATGTTTATGTTGTTATTATTATTCTTATTGAGACAAAGTCTCGCTCTGTCGCCCAGGTTGGAGTGCAGTGGTGTGATCTTGGCTCCCTGCAACCTCCACCTCCCGGGTTCAAGCAATTCTCGAGCCTCAGCCTCCCAAATAGCTGGGACTACAGGCCCGACTGATTTTTGTATTTTAGTAGAGACGGGGTTTCACTATGCAGCCCAGGCTGGTCTCTAACTCCTGGCCTCAAGGGATCTGCCCACCTCGGCCTCCCAAAGTGCTGGCATTACAGGCATGAGCCACCACGCTCGGCTGGATGTTTATATTAACACAAGACGCTGTATCAAGACCCACGCGATACTGAACAGACGTGACCCTTATCCTTACATGTGAAGATGTGGCATGTCCTGTCAGGTACATGACTCCACAGGGAATGTATATATTGTCATAATAATTCTACTTACTAACTTTGATTGAGCACCTATTGTGTGCCAGGTAATGTTCTCAGCAGGACTAGCTGCATAATTTGCAGGGCTCAGGGCAAAATGAAAACACAGGGCTCCTTGTTCGAACAGCAGAGAAAAGTGCTGTTAAAGGTACCAAGTACAGGCCGGGCACCGTGGCTTGTGCCCATAATCTCAGCACTCTGGGAGGCGGAAGTGGGAGGATCGTGTGAGCTCAGGAATTTGAGACCAGCCTGGGCAATGTAGTGAGACCTCATCTCTACTTCAGAAAAAAAAAAAAAATCAGCTAGGCGTGGTGTTGTGCACCTAGTCCCAGCTACTCAGGAGGCCAAGGTGGGAGGCCTGAGCCTGGGAATTCAAGGCTGCAGTGAGCTATTACTGCACCACAGCATGCCAGCCTGGGCAACTGAGCAAGACCCTGTCTTAAAAAAAAAAAGGGGGTACCAAATACAAAGTATTCTTTTTTTCATGATCTATCTGTGTAACTGTCCTGTTTGTAAATCTTCTGTTGAATATTATACTCCCTGCAGCATCAAGGATGCTCCTGGAGGAGTGGGGACGCTCCCAAGGGCTGGGGTCCCTGCTCTACCATTCTGTGTTCACAGGCGCATCCATCTGCCACTGAGCCCCACTCTGACTAGCCACTAGACCAATGCACCATGCCCTGGCTAGGGGCCAGGAGCCTACCACCCAATCTGTGGCAGAGAGGTCACCCTCCAAGGCATTGCAAAGTTTGCACCAGCACATGCTAGGTACCTGGGTAGGCGGTGGGCAAGAGGCTTGCCCCCACCGGGGGTGCTCGGGAGCATGCTGTGTGCTCAAGACACCAGGGGACATGTGCCTTACCCTGATCCTCCTGCACTCACACTCAGACCCTGCCCAGAGTGAAGGGTGTCCAGGTGTCCAGGTGGGAGTGGGGAGGGGGCCATGGAACCCAGGGTGCAGGGGACAGGGGAATGGGCAGTCAGGAACCTGCCAGGGACAGGCAGGGAGGTGGGACCACACACCGCACTACAAGTCCATGATGCATGCACACTCCATTGCCCTGTGGGAACAGAAATTCAAAGACAAAATCATTAAGAACTTCAGGCTGGGTGCAGTGGCTCATGCCTGTAATCCCAGCACTTTGGGAGGCTGAGGCAGATCTCGTGAGGTCAAGAGTTCGAGACCAGCCTGGCCAACATGGTGAAACCACATCTCTACTAAAAATACAAAACTTAGCTGGGTGTGGTGGCAGGCACCTGTAATCCCAGCTACTCAGGAGGCTGAGGCAGCAGAATCACTTGAACCTGGGAGGCGGAGGTTACAGTGAGCCGAGATCGTGCCATTGCACTCCAGTCTGGATGACAAGAACAAAACTCCATATCAAAAAAATAAAAAATAAAGAATTTCAAGATGATGACTGCAGAACATTCAGTCCCAAGCGTGGGACCCTTTTGAGCATGGGGACGCTGTGTCACGGCACTAACAGCATACCCCTGAAGCCAGCCTCGTTCTGAGACTTTTGTGGGACTTATTAAATCTCCACAGCAAGCCTATAAGGGTATTGTCCCCAATTAGCAGACAAGGAAGTTGAGGCATAGACAAGTGGCCTGCCCAAGATTGCTTAGCTGGGCGGGTGGGTGGGGTGGTACCAGCCCAGTCTCACCCACATCTGCCTGCTTCACCTTGCTCATTGCTGCTCTTCAGAGAATACTCGCAGAGCAATAGAAGTTCAGAAGGACAGCCAAATAGTTACAGCTCATGCTCGTCCAGTTGGCATTAAAGCTCTGTCCTCGCTGCAGTCCCCACCCCCCACCAATGGTTTGTTGATCCTCTCCCATAGCAGAAGCAGGAACACTGAAACCATGATAGGTATGAGCTCAGGAGACGTTCCCAGGAGATCTGCCTATGGCCTTAGGGAAAACTGGTAGAGCTGGTTGGAGCTGGCCCTCTCCCCAGCTGCCTTCCACAATTAGCTCAGGGGGCACACTTAGTCCCTCCTGGGGGTTTCACGACCTGGCACCAGATGCAGACCCTGGTCAGCTGTGTTAAGGAAGGACTCTGTGAGCAGGTGCTGGTGTCAGCCAGGACTTGGGGTAATCTAGAATTTTACTGTAGTTTTTTCAGTGTCCACACTTCCTGGAATTCATCTAGTTTATTTCACTGAAAGTGGGCAGGGTCTTTGGAAAGACAGTCTCAAAAGAATTGGACTCCCCTTATCTATTCAGCATTTCCGTTGTCACCAAAGTGATCAGTCAGAAGTAGTTAGAAAGTAGCCTCAACACGGCTGGGCACGGTGGCTCACGCCTGTAATCCCAGGACTTTTTGGGGCTGAGGCAGGCGGAGCACGAGGTCAGGAGATTGAGACCATCCTGGCTAACACAGTGAAACCCCTCTCTACTAAAAATACAAAAAATTAGCTGAGCGTGGTGGCATGTGCCTGTAGTTCCAGCAGCTCGGGAGGCTGGGGCAGGAGAATTGCTTGAACCCGGGAGGCAGAGCTTGCAGTGAGCCAAGATTGCACCACTGCAGTCCAGCCTGGGTGACCGAGCAAGACTTCGTCTCAAAAAAAAAAAAAAGAAAAAAAAGAAAAAAAAAAAGCAATGACCCATAAAGAAAGAGCCTGTTTGCTCCTCTGTATTTAAATCACATTTGGCCGGGTACGGTGGCTCACACCTGTAATCCCAGCACTTTGGGAGGCTAAGGCGGGCAGATCACTTGAGTCCAGGAGTTCAAGACCAGCCTGGCCAACATGGTGAAACCCCATCTTTAATAAAAATACAAAAGTTAGCCGGGTGTGGTGGTGCGTGCCTGTAAACCCAGCTACTTGGGAGGTTGAGGTATGAGAGTTGCTTGAACTTGGGAGGCGGAGGTTGCAAGATCGTGCCATTGCACTCCAGCCTGGGCAACAGAGTGGGACTCTGTCTCAAAAAAATAAAAAATAAAAACAAATAAATAAATAACTCACATTTGACTGCCAGCTGGATTTCTCTTGAGTTTTTCTCCTATCACCCCTCCTCCAATATTCTTACCAGTATCACCATCGTTACTAGTATTCATCGTATATATTCTCAGAGTTTTCTTTAATCAAACTTGGCCTTGCTAGCTCTTAGAAAGAGTTTCCATTAGGGCAACATCACTATCACATATCTTTTTTTTTTTTTTTTTTTTGAGACGGTCTCACTCTGTCACCCAGGCTGGAGTGCAGTGGTGCTATCTCAGCTCACTGCAACCTTGGCCTCCTGGGTTCAAGCGCTTCTTGTGCCTCAGCCTTCCAAGTAGCTGGGACTACAGGCATGCGCCACCAGATTCAGCTAATTTTTGTATTTTTTGGTAGAGACAAGGTTTCACCATGTTGGCCAGGCTGGTCTTGAACTCCTGACCTCAAGTGATCCGCCCACCTCGTCTTCCCAAAGTGCCAGGATTACGGTTGTAAGCCATCACGCCCAGACCCAAATATCTCTTTATATAGTTACAGGTGGCTACAAGGGACACATTTGATGGAATGCGATCCGAGGCCTCTGGAGAGATTTTTCATGGGCATATATCTGTCGGGAAGAACCTCAGGGTGGAGACCATTCCTCTTTCTAAATTAGCTAGTGTAGAAGACAGGGCAAAGTTCTCATAAAATTTCTAACATCGACGAGAGTGTTGGCATTAGAAATGAGAAGATAGAAAAAGTATGAAAATGCAAAAATGGAAAATGTACATAAATACAAAATTGTATTAAATAGTATTCATTGATTTTAAATGTGTACAACATGCTTGTTGGTATTTAAAAATAGAATGATGGAGGATGATTTGGTGGGAGTAATTGTTTGAAAAAAAATCAATTTAACATCACTTTGCTTTCCATTTCTGCTGCCAAGAAATCTCAGGCAGTATCTTCTAATTCAAACATAAGTGTCTCCAGAAACCTTTGGATCACATATTACAAAGCCCCATCTGTTTTACCCTCCAAAATTAGCATTTTAGCTTAATTCACTTATAAATTTTCTGACATTAGCTTGATTCTTCTCTTCTTCCTTTTTGTCATCTTAAATCACACCTGGCATCTTTTAGATTTGGATTCAACTGAAAAAATAATTTTTAGCTATTTTAAGTCCTTTTTAGTAGTAAGCAGAGTGTAAATAAAATTTAAAGCATAATGATGCAAACATATATGCTGCTAATGTTTCTTGCAGGATTGTTTACAACAGCAAAAACTGGAAACAAATGTCTATGGATTGAGAAGTGGTTAAAACAATAATTGCTAAATCATTAATAATTCTTAAAAGGAGTGAAATATATATGTGTGTGTATATATCTATATCCTGATATGTATGCAAGGCTGTATATGATCTATGTAAGTGGAAAAAAGCAAGTTGGAAAAAACAGCAAACAGATAGTTTTATATGTTGAAAAAAATCAGGCTTTTCAAAAAAGGTATCTTTGTGTAAGGGCATAGAAAGTAGCTTGCAAGGCACACACTAAGTGAGGAATGTGATTTGCTCTGGAGGGGAACAGGGTAAAGGCAAAGATGGCAAGGGGACAGTCCCATTTTTCCCGTAGGCTTCTGGTATGCTTGAATTTTCTACAATAAGAATGTGTGGGCTGGCGTGGTGGCTGATCACAAGGTCAAGAGTTTGAGATCAGACTGACCAACATGGTGAAACCCTGTCTCTACTAAAAATACAAAAATTATCCAGGCATGTGCTTGTAGTCCCAGCGACTCAGGAGGCTGAGGCAGAAGGATCGCTTGAACCTGGGAGAGAGGTTGCAGTGAGCTGAGATCGTGCCACTGCACTCCAGCCTAGACGACAGAGTGAGACTCCGTTTAAAAAAAAAAAAGTGTGGATATATGTGTTATTTTGCAATTAGAAAGTCCAAACCAAGGCCAGGCATGGTGGCTCATGCCTGTAATCCCAGCACTTTGGGAGGCAGAGGCAAGAGGATCACTTGAGCCCGGGAGTTCAAGACCAGACTGGGCAACACGGCAAAACCCCATCTCTACCAAAAAAAAAAAAAAAAAAAAAAAAAAAAAATTAGCAGAGTGTGGTGGCTCATGCCTGTAGTCCCAGCTACGCGGGAGGCTGAGATGAGAGGATTACTTGAGCCCAGCAGGTAGGGGCTCCAGGGAACTGTGTTCACACCATTACACTCCAGCCTGGGTGCCAGAGGGAGACCCTGTCTCAAAAAAAGAAAAAAAAAAATCCAAAGCAAAAACTATTATACAACCAAGCATATATAATAAAATAACACATGACACAAGGGTCATCACAAATTTATGAAAGTTTCCTTTCTACTCCTATTTTGAATCATTTCCTACTCAAGGCAAAATAAAAAGAATTAAAAAAAAATTTTTTTTAAATAGAGATGGGGCTGGGCGGGGTGGCTCACACCAGTAATCCTAGCATTTTGGGAGGCCGAGGTGGATGGATTGCCTGAACTCAGGAGTTTGAGATCAGACTGGGCAACATGGTCAAACCCCATCTCTACTAAAAATACAAAAAATTAGCCGGGCGTGGTGGCGGGCGCCTGTAGCCCCAGCTACTCAGGAGGCTGAGGCAGGAGAATGGCGTGAAACCCGGGAGGCGGAGCTTGCAGTGAGCTGACATCGCGCCACTGCACTCCAGCCTGGGCGACAGAGCGAGACTCTGTCTCAAAAAAAAAAAAAAAAGAAAAAGAAAAAAAAAAAAGAAGTGGAGGGGAAAATAGCCCGGGCGTGGTGGCTCACACCTGTAATCCCAGCACTTTGGGAGGCTGAGGCAGGTGGATCATCTGAGGTCAGGAGTTTGAGACCAGCCTGGCCAACATGGTGAAACCCCGTCTCTACTAAATACAAAAATTTAGCCAGACGTGGTGGCACATGCCTGTAATTTCAGCTACTTAGGAAGCTGAGGAGGGAGAATCGCTTAAACCCAGGAAGTGGAGGTTGCAGTGAGCTGAGATTGTGCCATTGCACTCCAGCCTGGGCAACGAGAGCAACACTCTGTATCAAAAAAAAAAAAAAAAAAAAGTGGAGGGGAAACTAGACAGGAAAGCTGTGACTTAGTAATTAATCAGCAGCAGCAGCAGGTGCAGGAATAACCCCTAGGCTTTCTCGTACGCGGTTTTGTTGAACTAACTCTGTAGTGGAGGACTGTACCTATCACTTTTTGTAGATAAAAAGGAAGTAGATGAAGTTGAATGATGAGCAATCAAAAATAAAATAAAAAGGAAGTAGAAGTCAGCTTCCAAACTCAAGGAATTTTTTTTTTTTTTTGAGATGGAGTCCTGCTCTGTCACCCAGGATGGAGTGCAGTGGCACGATCTTGGCTTACTGCAACCTCTGCCTCCCGGGTTCAAACTATTCTCGTGCCTCAGCCTCCCGCGTAGTTAGGATTACAGGCGCCCACCACCACAGCCGGACTTTTTTTTTTTTTTTTTTGTATTTTTAGTAGAGAGAGGGTTTCACCATGTTGCCCAGGCTGGTCTCAAACTCCCGGGCTTAGGCAATCTGCTCGCCTCGGCCTCCCAAAGTGCTGGGATTACAGGCATGAGCCATCACACCCAGCTGAAACTGAAGGTATTTATAATTTATGGTAATATGATAACGATATCCACAGATGAACACAGAAAGAAATAGATGATAGATAGACAGATAGAGCTAATTGCCAGTAAAGAAACAACTACTGGCCAGGTACAGTGGCTAACGCCTGTAAACCCAGCACTTTGGGAGGCCGAGTCAAGCAGATCACCTGAGGTCAGGAGTTTGAGACCAGCCTGGCCAACATGGTGAAACCCTGTCTTTACTAAAACTACAAAAATTTTCCAGGCGTGGTGGTGGGCGCCTGTAATCTCAGCTACTCAGGAGGCTGAGGCAGGAGAATTGCTTGAACCTGGGAGGCGGAGGTTGCAGTGAGCCGAGATCCCGCCACTGCACTCCAGCTTGGTCTACAGAGCAAGGCTCTGTCTCAAAACAAACAAACAAAATAAAAAAAAAAAGGAAAAGAAACACTAAGCAGAGGGTTTGGGCTTTGGATCACATGTCAGCTCCAGCTTCGTTATGCCGTCTGGGGTAGCCTCCTTCACCTTTCCCAGAGCCTGTTTTCCCAGCTTTATTACGGGTAGATGACTCCTATGTCATTGGGTTGCAGTGAGGACCAGACGAGGTAACACACGCAGAAGAGACCTGTAGAGCCCCACTGGGGTGCTTCCTGCCCAATCCCTCCTTCCCTCCCGCCCTCCACAGGTGTCAGACCCGTGTCTCAGTCAGAAGACTTTCCCTGCCGACGTATGCTCCCTCTAATTCCACCTTGACATTTGTTTCCCAGAAGTCTGGAACTGGCGCGGGGGCTTTGGAAGTACAAGTAGCAATACAGTAGCAGCAATGAGTGATGGAAGCTGATAGAAAATGCAGTCACTTTGGTTAGCGGTTGGCCTGCACGAGATGGCGTGGGCATGTCAATCCGAGGTCTCTGCCTCTGGAAGACAAGATTTCCATGCATGAAATAGAGTCCTGTTGCAGCCTGAGACCGAAAGTGCTGGCAGGGTTAAAGAAATCAGGGCTGCAAATCAACTGGGATCTGTTATATTCAGAGGACGTTGGAGTTTGGATCTTGCTCATGGCTGGCGAAGTGTTTAGATCCTTTTGGATGTAAGTGGTCCCCTTCTTTGTTTACATATTTCACAGAATTTTCCAGTCTTATTTCAGGGGCTGGCGGTGGTATCTGCTCAGTTAGTGAGCTAGAAGCTGTGAGGCCTCACCCACATTCCCTTTTCTGGCCCAGCACTCCAACCCCAGCCGCCAGCGATCAAGGCTGCCTCTTCTCTGGGATGTCATCCTTGGCTGGCAGGAGCCAGTTTGCTGCAGGTTTTTGCTGTCCTGCCCCTGCCCCCCATGACTGATGCAGAGGCACAGAAGGCGCCCCTGTATCTCCGGAGGGGTGAATCTGCCAGGGACACCTGCTGCGTGGGACAGGCTAAGACCAGACTTCCGGAAATCCTCCCCGGTCAGCTGCATCTCCTTCCAAGCTTTGCTTCCCTACTTTGCCTTGCAGGTCCTTCCAGAAGAGCACTCCCCACCAAACCGCGGGCACCTGTATTCCCACCTCAGACTCTGCTCCAAGGGCGCAGCGTCTACGGAGGCGACCCTGAGGATGGCTTATCAGGTTGGGTTACTCACCCCACCACGAGGACCCGACCTAAAATTCTCGGTGCATCCTAAGTGTGACCCAGGGACCACCTGCGTCAGAAGCACCTAGAATGCTGTGGAAGCATCTTCAAGGCAGATTCCTGGGCCCAACCCCGGTTAAACTCAATCAGGGTCAGCTGGTGGGCCCACGAATTGGCATTTTCAACAGCTTATACCAGAATACTCAAGCTTGTGACTCCCCTGCTCACTGTTTTCTTCATCCTCTCTCACTTCCTGCTCAGTACATGTGTATTTTACCACTTTTAGAGATACTTTTACAATAAAGGCAGTCTTGAAAGTGTGTCCGGAATTGGTGGGTTCTGGGTCTCGCTGACTTCAAGAATGAAGCCGCGGACCTGAGTGTTACAGTTCTTAAAGGCGGCACGTTCGGAGTTGTTCGTTTCTCCCGGTGGGCTCGTGGTCTCGCCGGCTTCAGAAGTGAAGCTGCAGACCTTCGCGGTGGGTGTTACAGCCCATAGAGGCGACGAGTTCGGAATCGCTCCTTCCTCCTGGTGGGCTCCTGGTCTCGCTGGCTTACACGAGTGAAGCTGCAGACCTTAGAGGTGGATGTTACAGCTCATAAAGGTAGTGCAGACCCAAAGACCAACACAACAACCCCCCCCCCCCCCCCCCCACGGAACACAACAGAACCCTAACAGATTGCCACTGCTGGCTCAGGTAGCCTGCTTTTATTCCCTTATTTGGCCCCACCCACATCCTGCTGATTGGTCCATTTTACAGAGTGCTGATTGGTCCGTTTTGACAGAGTGCTGATTGGTGCGTTTACAAACTGCTAGACACTGAGTGCTGATTGGTGCATTTACAATCCTTTAGCTAGACAGAAAAGTTCTCCAAGTCCCCATCTGACCCACAAGCCCAGCCGGCTTCACCCCTCAAAAGCATTTAATCAATTGGATTGTGTGTCCCACCAAACAAGAACAATGTATTCATCTTTGTATCATCAGAGTCTAACACTCTGCCTGGTACCTAATATGTGCTCTGTAAACTATTTATAGAATGAATAAAACATTAAATGCTTGCATCATGTTGAATAGGGGATACAAAGAAGTTTAAGCCACTCTCATGTTCCTTTAAGCAGATTATAATTCAGATCGGGGGCCGAGTGTGGTGGCTCACACCTGTAGTCCTAGCACTTTGGGAGCCCGAGGTGGGTGGGCTCAAGGGTTCGAGACCAGCCTCGGTAACATGAATAGATAGCTCTTGTTAAGGATTTTATTCTTTATTCCAAGAACAATAGGAAGCCAGGGAAATGGGTCAGTCAATGTGATGGGCAATGAAAGGCTGGCTGGAATTTGGGATGAGACTGTAGGAGTACTGCCAGGGTGCTGCACGGCTCGGCTCCTGCTTGGCCCCAGGCTCACCCCTGGAGCCGCCTCCACTTGGGCTATTTCACCCGGGCTGGTCCGCCACCTGGGAAGGCTCTTCCCCGATCCACTGAAGGAGCTGCCTGAGGTATGAACGGCAGAGCCTCCCAGGAGCCTGCCCACCCACACTCTCCTCATGAGGTCCCCTTTCATTCTCCATCTTAGCCCGAGATTCTTTCCTTGCTTGTGCTGAGTACAACCTGCAATCACTATATGGATTTGATTGTTTGGGTTTCTTTCTAATGATCTCCCTCATATAAGCTCCAGGAGGGAAAGAACCATAACTGCCTTGCATCCCCTTTGCCTGGGACAGTGACTGGCACAGGGTGGATGCTGAAGACTTTGGGGCAGTAGGAATGAGTGACAATGGGTCAAGTGGGTGCCTGGCGGGAGTCCCTCTGGGAGGGTGTGAGTGATGACGGGTTGTAGGTTGACTGTGGTATAGACAGCAAGAAGAGGCTGAACTCAAGCAGCCATTGTCAACCTTTTTGATCTCAGGACCTCTTTTTACTCTTAAAAATTATTGAGGATGGCCTGGTGCGGTGGCTTACACCTGTAATCCCAGCACGTTGGGAGGCTGAGGCGGTTGGATCACCTAAGGTTGGGAGTTCGAGACCAGCCTGACCAACATAAGGCAACCCTGTCTCTACTAAAAATACAAAATTAGCCAGGCATGGTGGCACATGCATGCCTGTAATCCCAGCTACTCTGGAGGCTGAGGCAGGAGAATTGCTTGAACCCAGGAGGCGGAGTTTGCAGTGAGCCGAGATTGCACCATTGCACTCCAGCCTGGGCAACAGGAGTGAAATTCTGTCTCAAAAAAAAAAAAAAAAAAAATTGGCCAGGCTCGGTGCTCATGCCTGTAATCCCAGCACTTTGGGAGGCCGAGGTGGGCGGATCACGATGTCAGGAGATTGAGACCATCCTGGCTAACATGGTGAAACCCCGTCTCTACGAAAAAATACAAAAAAATTAGCTGGGCATGGCGGTGGACGCCTGTAGTCCCAGCTACGCGGGAGGCTGAGGCAGAAGAATGGCGTGAACCTGGGAGGTGGAGCTTGCAGTGAGCCGAGATCGCGCCACTGCACTCCAGCCTGGGTGACAGAGTGAGACTCCATCTCAAAAAAAAAAAAAAAAAAAAAATTATTGAGGACCTTAATGACTTTCATTTATATGAGTTATAGCTATCAAAATTTATCATTTTAGGGCCAGGCACAGTGGCTTACACCTGTAATCTCAGCACTGTGGGAGGCGGAGACAGGAGGATTGTTTGAGCCCAGGAGTTCAAGACCAGCCTGGGCAACAAAGTGAGCCCCAGTCTCAAACAAATAAAAATAAAATAAAATAAAATAAAATGTTAGGCTGTGTGCGGTGGCTCACGCCTGTAATCCCAGCACTTTGGGAGGCAGAGGCGGGTGGATCACCTGAGGTCAGGAGTTCGAGACCAGCCTCTAACATGGTGAAACCCTGTTTCTACTAAAAATACAAAAGATTAGCCAAGCATGGTGGCACATGCCTGTAATCCCACCTACTCGGGAGGCTGAGGCAGGAGAATCACGTGCACCCAGGAGGTGGATGTTGCAGTGAGCTGAGATCACGCCATCACATTCCAGCTTGGTCAATGAGAGCAAAACTCCGTCTCAAAAACAAAAACAAACAAAAAACCAAAAAAAATTTTTTAAAAGACTTATCATATTAGAGTTGGGCATAATGGTGTGCACCTGTAGTCCCAGCTACTCCGATTGCTTGAGGTCAGCAGTTTGAGTGTGGGCTGGATAATATAGCCAGACCCCATCTCTAAATTTAAAAAAAAGAATTATCATGCTAGAAATTAATGCAGAACATTTAAAAGTATTTATTTTACTTGTTTAAGATGAACAATAATAAACCCATTACATATGGGGTCATATATATAGATATAGATATAGATATAGATATAGATATAGATATAGATATAGATATAGATATGGATCATGGCTCACTGTAGCCTCAACCCCCAGGCTCAGGTGATTCTCCCACCTCAGCCTCCCAAGTAGCTGGGACTACAGTCTCAAGCCACCATACCTGGCTAATTTTTGTAGAGACAGGGTCTCACTGTGTTGCCCAGGCTGATTTTGAACTCCTGGGCTCAAGTGATCCTCCTGCCTTGGCTTCCCAAAGTGCTAAGATTACAAGCGATAGCTACCAGGCCCAGTCTCACTATTATATATTAAGATAATTTTTATAAAAAGAACTATGTTGGCCGGGCGCAGTGGCGCACGCTTGTATTCCCAGCACTTTGGGAGGGCGAGGCACGTGGATCATCTGAGGTCAGGAATTTGAGACCAGCCTGGCCAACATGGTGAAACCCCATCTCTACTAAAAATACAAAAATTAGCTGGGCGAAGGCCGGGTGCAGTGGCTCACGCCTGTAATCCCAGCACTTTGGGAGACTAAGGCGAGCAGATCACAAGGTCAGGAGATCGAGACCATCCTGGCTAACACAGTGAAACCCTGTGTCTACTAAAAATACAAAAATTAGCTGGGCGAAGCCTGGGCACAGTGGCTCACGAATGTAATCCCAGCACTTTGGGAGGCTGAAGTGGGCAGATCACGAAGTCAGGAGATCGAGACCATCCTGGCTAACACACTGAAACCCCATCTCTACTAAAAAAATACAAAAAAATTAGTCGGGCATGGTGGCGGGCGCCTGTAGTCCCAGCTACTCGGGAGGCTGAGGTAGGAGAATGGCATGAACCCGGGAGGCAGAGCTTGAAGTGAGCCAAGATCGCACCACTGCACTCCAGCCTGGGCGACAGAGTGAGACTCCATCTCAAAAAAAAAAAAAAAAAATTAGTTGGGCGTGGTGGCAGGTGCCTGTAATCCCTGCCACTCAGGAGGCTAAAGCAGGAGAATTGCTTGAACCCAGGAGGTAGAGGTTGCAGTGAGCCAAGATTGCACCGTTGTACTCCAGCCTGGGTGGTAAGAGCAAAACTCCATCTCAAAAACAAACAAACAAACAAATGAACAAACCAAAACCAAACAAACAAAAAACCCTGTGTTTGCCAAGAGAAAAAAAAGTGTAGTGAGATGAATGACATTGTTATACATTTCAGCACGTCTTTAATGTCTGACTTATTAGTAGCTGTTGGATGCTTGTATCTGTTGCTATACCATAAGCCATGCAGCTTCTGGGAAGCTCTGCTATACGTTTGTGAGAGAATGAGAATGGAAAAGACAAATAACTCCTTAGTATTCATGTGATAATAGCTTTGACCTTTTGGACTTCCTGAAGGGATCTCAGCACCCCTTTTCCCCCATTCAAGGGACCCAGGTCAAACTTTGAGAACTGCTGCATTAATGAGGTATTTAAGAGACAAGATTGACATGCCTTTGTTATATTATTATTGCTAATATTTATGAATATTTATCATATGCCAGGCATGTTTTTACTCTTCACAACAATTCTATGCAGTAGGCACCTTTAGTGTCCCATTTGACACACGAGAAACTGTGATTTTAACACATACAATTTTTCACAATGCATAAATATGTGTTTGTGTATACTTTTTTCACAAAGAAATTGGACATTGTTATTTTTGCGAGACAAGAATGACTAAATTGACAAATGTATAGCCTTTGGATGGTGCAGCTGAGCCCAACTCCAAACAGTGAGTCTGCAATATAAAAGTGCCCTCCACTACTTTCCAGAGCTCAATTACTTTTGAAATCTAACTTTGATTTAAATGTATTTTTGAGCCATTTCATTTTTAAGAGCTCATTTGGAGAGCTTAAAAAATTAATTAAATCTTTTGTCTTTGAAGTTTAATTCTTCCACTTCTGGCATATTCTCTATGGCTTATGAGAAAAATTGCCAATCACTCGGGTAATTTGCACCTAAAATAATGGTGCAGAAAAGTTGAAATTAGAAGCAGCTAGAATATTAGTTCCTTGGTTTCTCCTGCCAGGGCTTTGGACCAAAATTCACAGAACTTTCCTGTATTTTCACATTTTCCTTTTTTAGGCACTTCTAGGAGAAAGTGGTACTTGAACCAAGTCCTGTTGAAGGCTCTACTTTCTCAAGGCACCTGGTCACCACCACTGTCTCTCTGCTTTGAATATGGGTGGTTAAGAATGTTTATGAGTTTTAAAACATTTATAGCAACAAATATCTATAGAAAGATCTATAGGATATAATTTTGAGAAAAAAGGCCACCCCTGGTGTTGACTACTATCCCAATGGTACTGATTATTTGTCTGGTTGGTCTTTAATAGTAGGGGCACACCTCTCTACACCCTAAGATTAAAAAGATAAAGTCATTAGGGTGCTCAAGTTGTGAACATCTCATTGATGAAGGCTTTGGCTCAATTGTTGATGATTATGATGCTGTTGGCCTCTGCTTTGCCCCACAGTTAAATGCATTAAATAAACATTTCTGACTATCGGTGCACTCATGAGGGCCCTCAGCTTAGCTGGGATGAAATGGCTTCAAAAGTAGGTAAAGGAATTCATGTTGCATTTGACAAACCCTAGCTCCTACCTAAACCCTAATCTAAATAAGAGATTTTTCACTGGGTTTCTAGAACTGTGCTCCTGGAGGGCAGAGATGAGCATGTTCATTTCTGTGTCTTCAGACCTGCCTGACAGACAGGAAGTGCTCAGCAAGGTGGTTTTATGAATGGCTTTCATGCCTGACACGGACATGCCACTGCTTCCATTTACAGCAAGACATGCCAAGTTGCAGGGATTTCTCCTGCAGAGGTATTTGTGGTGAGGAAGGAACCCTCATGCCTGTTAAGTCAAGAAATCTACCTGCTGTGTGCTCAGCCTTGAGTGTCCATAGGAATGAGTATGTGGACAGGTGAGGGTCCCCAGCTGTCCTGCATGTTGGCTGAAGCTCTGTTACTGTTTTTTGTTTTTTTCTGGGATGGAGTCTCACTCTGTCGCCCAGGCTGGAGTGTAGTGGCGCGATCTTGGCTCACTGCAAGCTCCGCCTCCCGGGTTCATGCCATTCTCCTGCCTCAGCCTCCTGAGTAGCTGGGACTGCAAGCACTTGCCACCACGCCCGGCTAATTTTTTGTATTTTTAGTAGAGATGGGGTTTCACCATGTTAGCCAGGATGGTCTCAATCTCCTGACCTCAAGTGATCCGCCCTCGGCCTCCCAAAGTGCTGGGATTACAGGCATGAGCCACTGCGCCCAGCTGTTTTGTTTTGTTTTCTGAGACAGAGATTCACTCTTGTTTCCCAGGCTGGAGTGCAATGGCATGATCTTGGCTCATTGCAACCTCCACCTCCCAGGTTTAAGTGATTCTCCTGCCTTAGCCTCCCAAGTAGCTGGGATTACAGGCATGCACCACCACGCCCAGCTAATTTTGTATTTTTAGTAGAGAAGGGGCTTCACCATGTTGGTTAGGCTGGTCTCGAACTCCCGGCCTCAGGTGATCTGCCCGCCTCAGCCTCCCAAAGTGATTACAGGTGTGAGCCACCATGCCCAGCCTTGAAGCTCTGTTATTGTACATGAGATGTCTGGCAGCCTTGTCTTCTAAGGGAGGGCCAAGTAGCATGGTGGGAAAAGCATAAGACACGGAGGGCCGGGTATGGTGGCTCACACTTGTAATCCCAGCACTTTGGGAGGCCAAGGTGGGCAGATTGCTTGAGGCCAGGAGTTCAAGACAAGCCTGGCCAACATGGTGACACCCAACTCTACTAAAATTACAAAAACTAGTCGGGGCATGTTGGCATGCACCTGTAATCCCAGATACTCGGGAGGCTGAGGCAGGAGAATCCCTTGAACTCAGGAGGCGGAGGCTGTAGTGAGCGAGCTGAGATCAAGCCACTGCACTCCAGCCTGGGCAACAGAGTGAGACTCTGTCAAAAAAAAAAAAAAAAAAAAGCATGAGACATGGACTCTGAGAATCTGCTTCTGTACCTTTACTGTGAGCTGTTATCTATTGCTGCAAAACAAAGTCCCCAACACAGTGACTTAGAACTATTGACAAAGACCTTCTCTTTGACCAAACTTGAGTCAGGCTCCCCTGAGTCTTCTTCTCAAAGAGGCTTTAACCTTGCCTGTGAAAACCGCAAAATCTCGACGGAAACAATTCTGTTCACCCTCACACTAGGAGACTTGAAAACACACTAGCTTGGTTTCTAACAGCTCGAGGTCATGTCCCTAGCATGACCCAGCTCCTCTTGAGTTCCTGCCTGGAAAAGCTCAGGGCTGCCAGCAGAATTTACTGTTTGAGATTTGCATGGACCCAATGACTGCCTTGTCTAACAATTCTCTGAAAAGGGCCCCCCACCCACTCTTAGTAAGTTTCCGCTTACGTGACTCCACCCGACTCCACCCAAGCTCCTCCTGCTTGTTCCTCCTCCATCCTCCCTCATCCTCCCCTTAAAAATGCCTAGTCACTGCTGGGCGTGATGGCTCCCACCTGTAATCCCAGCACTTTGGGAGGCCAAGGTGGGCGGATCACAGGGTCAGGAGTTTGAGACAAGCCCGGCCTGGCCAACGTGGTGAAACCCTGTCTCTACTAAAAATACGGGTGTAGTGGCGAGCATCTGTAATCCCAGCTACTCAGGAGGCTGAGGCAGGAGAATCGCTTGAACCCGGGAGGGGGGAGGTTGCAGTGAGCCAAGATCCTGCCACTGCCCTCCAGCCTGGGCAACAGAGCGAGACTCTGTTTCAAAAAAAAAAAAAAAAATGCCCAGTCACCTCTGCATGGCTCAGAGTTGAGCTCAGCATGCACTGATGTCTCTCTCCCTTACTGGAGTAGTCTCGGTAAAGTCCATCCTGATGTCTTTAATAAGTGCCTGGCTCTATTTCCCTTTGACACTGCAATAAACTCTTATTAACTCACACAGTTTCAGTGGGCCAGGAATTCAGGAGAGCCTTAGCTGGGTGGTTCTGGCTCAAGATCTCTCAAGATGTGGACCAGGGCTGCACTCATCTGAAGGCTCGTCTTGGGCTGGAGGGTCTGCTTCCAAGGTGGCACACTCACGTGGACGGCTTGGCGCTGGCTGTTGGTGGTAGGCCTCAGTTTCCACCATGTGGGCCTTGCCACAAGTCTGAGTGTCCTTGTGACGTGGCAGCTGGCTCCCCCCAAGAATGAAGACAGAGCAAGCTGGGGGCTGCAGAGTCTTTCATGACCCGGCCTTGGAAGTTCCACATGGTCCCTTTTGCAGTGTCCTGTTGATTTCAGAGATTCTAGTCCCTGTGGCAGGGACTCCAAGGGTGTGGACACAGAGGCAGGAATCACTGGAGGATATCTTGGAGACTGGCTGCATGACTCAGCTTGTAATCCGTGTTGTGACCTTGGGCAGGTCACTGGAATTCTCTGGGCTGGAACAATAAGGGTAGGTGAGGCCTGACCTGTGAGGGCCCTCCTGGGCCTGACTTTACCTTCTTTTTTTTTTTGTTTGAGATGGAGTTTTGCTCTTGTTGCCCAGGCTGGAGTGCAATAGCATGATCTCGGCTCACTGCAACCTCTGCCTCCTGGGTTCAAGTGATTCTCCTGCCTCAGCATTCCGACTAGCTGGGACTACAGGTGCGTGCCACCACGCCCGGCTAATATTTTGTATTTTAGCAGAGATGGAGTTTCACTGTGTTAGGATGGTCTCGATCTCCTAATCTCATGATCTGCCTGCCTCAGCCTCCCAAAGTGCTGGGATTACAGGCGTGAGCCACCGCACCCGGCCGACTTTACCTTCTATTAAGCGAGAGAGTGATGCGCTGAATGAAAGAGTTAACGTGCCTACAGAAGCATTTCTCACAGAGAGGAACTCATCTGCCAGGGTCTGGCCCAGATCCTAGAATTGGGCTGCTTGTTTTGTGGGGGAGGGGGGAGGGGATCGCAGCAGCTGTCTGGGTTTCCCGTCATTTCTCCTCTCACTTCCGAGGTCAGGGAGATAGGAGGGGACATGAACAGGTGGCTGCTGACGAGGCTGGCTGGGATCAGCCCTGATACAAAGACACCAAGGATTTGGAAATGAAAATGCAAGTGGGGGAGATTGGCAGGCTGCCCTCGGAAGGAGCTGGTCCTAGTTTTGCTCCTTTGAGGAGTTTTGCACCTGATTAATGATTCTGTTCAAGATGGATTAAGCTGCTGGAACCTTTCTCCATTTAGCAGTGCCAGCTCTCTCCTCCTCTTAACGCTTTTTTTTTCTTTTCTAGTCCCAGTCTCCCCCACCCCCAGTTTGTTCTTGGGACAAACCATCGGTCTAGGATGAACTCCGTTTTCCACTGGAAGGTCTCAAGAGGCTAAAGGCACCCCACAGGCTTCTCCCTGAGGAAGGGACTGAGGACAGAGGAGGGCCACGGTTGCAATGAGGAGAGCTCCGGCTCAAAAGCGTCCCTGGACCCTTGACTCTCAGCTTGTCTTGTCTTCCTTAATAAATTTCAGTTTGCGGGGGAGGGGAGAGGGATAGCATTAGGAGATATACCTAATGCTAAATGACGAGTTAATGGGTGCAGCACACCAACATGGCACATGTATACATATGTAACAAACCTGCACATTGTGCACATGTACCCTAAAACTTAAAGTATAATAATAATAAAATTAAAACAAAATAAATAAATAAATTTCAGTCTGAACAAATATTCTCACTTTCGGGGGACAGTTCTTGGCTCTATTCTACTTTCCCCTGAAATGATCAGAAAGAAGGCAGGGAGCAGGCAACTCAACCAAGAAATTGAGAAGGAACTGCTGTTATTCAAGATGGAATAATAATAATAATTCTACATCCAACGCCCCCTGCAGAGGTTACATTTCCCCCTTTTCTTCTGTCATCTCCCGTTCCTTCCAGTGTCACATGGGGAGCAGCAAAGCCTCAAAATCATGGCCTTATAATTTTCGTCATCACTGGAATGGATTCTCAGTTTCTTCTCTATTCTTCTCCTTCCTGCAAGAACATGCTTCTAATATGTATTGATTAGCCATTTGAAAGATTGCTCTTCCTGTTTTTTGTTTGTTTGTTTGTTGAGACAGGGTCTCACTTCGTCACCCAGGCTGGAGTGCAGTGCCGTGATCTCAGCTCACTGCAGCCTCGACCTCCCAGGTTCGAGCGATCCTCCCACCTCAGACCCACAAGTTGGTCTTCCTAGTGGACAGCTGTTAAAGTGAGCTTCTGATTGGACCTTCGTTATTTTGGGGTGACGGAGAGCCGTAAAAACATAGCAGAGCTCGGTCTTCGCCTTTGATTCCCTCCGATCCTGCTGCAGCCCCTGTTTTTAACACCACTTTCCCCTTGGCTCTGCCCGCTCCTCCCCCTGCCGTGTCCCCCCCAGTCTCCCTCTCCATGTTCCAAGTTGTTCTTTATTCAGCTGGGATCCAAGGATCTCCCTCCAGAGAAAGCGGATCATTGCCGGCTCCTTCGAGTCCCGGGGTGCCAAGTCCTGCGCCCAGCACAATGGTCCTTTATACCTCGCTGTGTGCTCTCTTTCCTGGCCCCAGCTGCCCCCATGCCCTGTTTTTCCTTACTCTTTTCTGCAGTATTTTCTTTCCAGTTGACTTAGTTATTACAGTACATGGACCGGGGAGGAAAGCTCCGGAGCCTGGGCCTGGCGCATGGGGTCTGAGAGCAAGTGTGGCTCCCTGGCCCTGCCATGAAGCTACCAGGAGGTGATCGGTCACATTCCTACACACAGGGCCTGGGCTCGCTTTGCTTTCATGGCAGGGGACAGAGGCGGGGCTTGTCTCCTGATAGCCAGCTTCCCTGTGGGGTCCTGGCCCTGCCAGCCTACGACATTTCCACAAACAGAACTGAGTACTGAGTGGTGAGTGGGTGAGGCCATCATTTCTCAACTCCAGCTTAGCATGAAGTGTAATAAATAAGACTGACATGGCCGGGCGCGGTGGCTCACGCCTGTAATCCCAGCACTTTGGGAGGCCGAGGCGGGCGGATCACGAGGTCAGGAGATCCAGACCATCCTGGCTAACACGGTGAAACCCTGTCTCTACTAAAAATACAAAAAATTAGCCGGGTTTAGTGGCGGGCGCCTGTAGTCCCAGCTACTGGGTAGCCTGAGGCAGGAGAATGGCGTGAACCCGGGAGGCGGAGCTTGCAGTGAGCCGAGATTGCGCCACTGCACTCCAGCCTGGGTGACAGAGCGAGACTCCGTCTCAAAAAAAAAAAAAAAGAATAACACATTTAAAAAAGAAAACAGCTCCAATTAAAGGGAAGGGATTGAGGCTAGGCATGGTGGCTCACATCTGTAATCCCAACACTTCGGGAGGCCACAGCCTGAGGATTGCTTGAGCCTAGGAGTTTGAGACCAGTTTGGGCAACACAGTGAGACCCGTCTCTATTAAAAAACAACAATAGGCTGGGCGCAGTGGCTCATGCCTGTAATGCCAGCGCTTTGGGAGGCCGAGGTGGACAGATCACCTGAGGTCAGGAGTTCGAGACCAGCCAGGCCAACATGGTAAAACCCCGTTTCTACTAAAAAATACAAAAATTAGACCGGGTGCGGTGGTTCATGCCTAATAATCCCAGCACTTTGGGAGGCTGAGGTGGGTGGATCACCTGAAGTCAGGAGTTCGAGACCAGCCTGACCGACATGGTGAAATCTCGTCTCTACTAAAAATACAAAAAAATTAGTGGGGCGTGGTGTTGTATGCCTGTAATCCCAGCTACTTGGGAGGCTGAGGTAGGAGAATCGCTTGAACCGGGGAGGCAGGGGTTGCAGTGAGCCAAGATTGCACCATTGCACTCCAGCCTAGGTGACAAGACTGAAAATCCATCTCAAAAAAGCAAAAAACAAAAATTAGCCAGGCGTGGTGATACGTGACTGTAGTCCCAGCTACTCAGGAGGCTGAGGCAGGAGAATCACTTGAACCTGGGAGGTGGAGGTTGCTTTGAGCTGAGATCGTGTCACTGCACTCCAGCCTGGGTGACAGAGTAAGAGCTCATCTCAAAGAAAAAAAAAAAGCACAACAACAATAGCTGGGCACAGTGGCCCACGCCTGTAATCCCAGCACTTTGGGAGACTGAGGCAGGCAGATATTTGAAGCCAGGAGTTAGAGATCAGCCTGACCAACATGGCGAAACCCCGTCTCTACTAAACAAAAAATACAAAAATTAGCCGGGTGTGGTGGTGAGCACCCGTAGCCCCAGCTACTCAGGAGGCTGAGGCAGAAGAATTGCCTGAACCCAGGAGGCAGAGGTTGCAGGGAGCCAAGATTGGGCCAGTGCACTCCAGCCTAGGCAACAGAGTGATACACCATCTCAACAAATAAAAAAATTAAATTAAATTAAATTTAAAAGATTTTAAAAGCCAACCATAATGAATAATAAAATAAAGAGAAGCAGCTGATATTGGAGTAGATGAAAGTAGAGGTGCCACCATCAGGGACTTGGAGACTTTCTGTCTGTGTGTGGGATCGACCAGCCGCGAGGTGTTACTACCCTCCCCTGGCCGCCAGGGGAGCCTGGAAGGCAAGACGGATACAGGCCCCTTTCAACTCAGAGATTTGATTTCCTCCTTCCCTCTTGTTTACAAGGGGCTACCAGAACTTCCAAGAGCTACAAACGGTGATGTCGACATGAAACATCTGCTTTCAATTTTTTAAACATTTTAAATTAAGCTCTTTAAGTTTGTAATAAAAAAACTAGGGTTTTGGGGTAGGGTGCGGTGGCTCACGCCTGTAATCCCAGCACCGTGGGAGGCTGACGTGGGTGGATCACGAGGTCAAGAGCTTGAGACCATCCTGGCCAACATGGTGAAACCATGTCTCTACTAAAAAAAAAAAAAAAAAAAAAAAAAATTAGCTGGGCGTGGTGGCACACACCTGTAGTCCCAGCTACTCAGGAGGCTGAGGCAGGAGAATCACTTGAACCTGGGAGGCGGAGGTTGCAGTGAGCCGAGATCGCGCCACTGCACTCCAACCTGGCAACAGAGCGAGACTCCATCTCAAAACAAACAAACAAACAAAAAAAAACTGGTGTTTGATTTTTGAGGTCCTGGATTTCAGGGAGAAAATGAAAAAGTCTAACATGGACAACAAAGATCACCCAGAACAAGGAAGACAAAATTCACGACCACGTTGGTTTCCCCCTCATTTACGTACTCGTGAATATTTGCAGGGTACATCGCCTGAGGACTAGGAGCAGGTGACTGATTTGTATTGCAGCTGACACTGTGGAAAGAGAGTGGAGGGTGACCGAGGGCACGTTTTTAGGTGTGATGCTGTTGATGAAAACTCATCCAGAATGTTGGACACAACTGAGAAAACACCATCAGCTGGACGTGGTGGCTCATGCCCGTAATCCCAGCACTTTGGGAGGCTGAGGCAGGAGGATCACCTGAGGTCAGGAGTTTGAGACCAGCCTGACCAACATGGTGAACCCCTGTCTCTACTAAAAATACAAAATTAGTCAGGTGTGGTGGCAGGTGCCTGTAATCCCAGCTACTCAGGAGGCTGAGGCAGGAGAATCGCTTGAACCCAGAGAGGCCGAGGTTGCAGTGAGCCAAGATTGTGCCACTGCACTCTAGTCTGGGCAACAGAGAGAGATTCCATCTCAAAAAAAAAAAAAAAAAAGGGAAAAAAAAAAAAAGAAAGAAAGAAAAAACACCATCACCACTACCACCGCCCTGGGATGACAAAGGCGATTGTAATCCAGGTTTAGGAGATGGCCCTTGCCAGGCTGCCTGGGCGGCTGTAGGTGTGGTGGATACTGGTAAGCACTGTACCATGCTGTATCCAAAAATATTTAACTACGTCGCTACCAGTCGTTAAATAGATGCTGCTCCATCTCTCCCCACGCCCCAAAATCTGCCTCTTCTGGCCCCTCTCTAGGGATCTCCTGGAGCTTCTTAAAATCCAGCTGCTAAAGGGCTAAGTCTGGCATAGCTGGGGTCCAGGACCTTGTTTCAGAGTTAAAGCTGGTATCCGTTGTTAGACATTTTGAATATTGCCCCTGCTTATACCGATGACTGTAATATGTGTTGGCAGAGACATCTGGAAGGAGCTTTGCCATGGCAATGCTTGAAGGCTGATCCACTGAATATGAGAGTGAGTTCTGGTACATGGGAGGGGGGGCCATGGCATGAAACCCGTTCCTAGACATCGAAATTTATTAACATTGGCAACAGATACGGGCCATCTTGCCAACAAACTTTCTGAAATTGAAATCGCATGAAACTTTCCTAGTTCCTGCTAGTGCCACATACGCCCTTTTCTTTCTAAGGCAGCAAATTCACTTAAAAATAATTAAGAAAAGATTGATGGGATTTTGGAATTGTAATGAAAAATATGATCTCATTAGTAAGTCATGAGTCAGGGCCAGGCACTCTGTCAGATGTACACACTTCTACATAATTAGAAGCTGATGCAAGGAGAACTAATAATGGCATGAATTAAAAAATTAAAATGGTTTCCCTTTATACTTTTTTGGCTGTGCTGAAATTCTTCCTTTTGCAAAGATTCAGAAAGAGATCTCTTTCAAAAGACCCTATCACATGCAACTGAGTTGATGAAAAAGAAAATGGCGGTGAAAGAATGGAAAGGGAGGCTGGGGGTGTGGCTCACGCCTGTAATCCCAGCACTTTGGAGGCCAAGGTGGGTGGATCACCTGAGGTCAGGAGTTCGAGACCAGCCTGACCAATATGATGAAACCCTGTCTACTACTAAAAATACAAAAATTAGCCAGGCGTGGTGGTGTGAGCCTTTAGTTCCAGCTACTTAGGAGGCTGAGACAGGAGAATCACTTGAACCCGGGGAAGGCGGAGGTTGCAGTGAGCCGTGATCGCGCCATTGCACTCCATTTTGGATGACAGAGTGAGATTTCATCTCAAAAAAAAAAAAAAAAAGAATTGAAAGGGCTAAATGGATTTCCACTAAATCCGCCGGGAATTCTCATTTAGGCCACCAGTCCAGGGTGAGAACTGCTGTAATTCACTTGTCTTCAAGAGGGTAAATACATACCTGAGGGGGATATGTTTTGAAAAGAGCCACTAGATGAATCATGTAAATGTCACATAATCTCTGACTTAACCACAGAATAAATAAAACAGTTACCCTGCAGAAGCAGCATTCATGCTTTTCGAGGCTGCAGTGAGTTTGGAGTGAGACACAGCGGGCAGCACCCTTATCTCTGCCGCTTTGAGTGGGGTGACCCTGACTGACTGAATTAGTTTAAGCCGTGATTTACTCATTTGTAAAATGAGAATAAGGAAACTAGCCTCTCAGGTTTAGTACAAGAATGAAATCACATAACATTCAGAGAGGGAAGGCATTCATTAAAAATTATTTATCCCTTCATAAAAAATATTGCAGAGGAAACAAACAAATAAAATGTATCTTCCCCCCCCCTTTCCTTTTTTTGAGACAGAGTCTCACTCTATCGCCCAGGCTGGAGTGCAGTGGCGTGATCTGGGATCACCGCAACCTCCGCCTCCCAGATTCAAGCGATTCTCCTGCCTCAGCCTTCTGAGTAGCTGGGATTACAGGTGCGCGTCACCACCTCTGGCTAATTTTTGTATTTTTAGTAGAGACAGGGTTTCGCCATGTTGGTCAGGCTGGTCTCAAACTCCTGACCTTGTGATCTGCCCACCTCGGCCTCCCAGAGTGCTGGGATTACAGGCGTGAGCAACCGTGCCCCGCCTTTTTTTTGGGGGGGGACGGAGTCTTGCTCTGTGGCCCACGCTGGAGTGCAGTGGTGTGATCTCAGCTCACTGCAACCTCTGCCTCCCAGGCTCAAGCGATCCTCCCACCTCAGCCTCCCACATAGCTGAGACCATAGTTGTGCACCACCATGCCTGGCTAATTTTTTGTATTTATGGTAGAGATGGGGTTTTGCCATGTTGGCCAGGTTGGTCTTGAACTCCTGAGCTCAAGCTATCCTCCTGCTTTGGTCTCCCAGAGTGCTGGGATTACAGGCGTGAGCCAGTGTGCCCTGCCATCCTTTCCCTTTTCTTTAGGTACCCTACTTTGTTGACATTTGAAAGTAGAACATTGGCCGGGCACGGTGGCTCATGCCTGTAATCCCAAGAGCAAAACTCCATCTAAAAGGAAAGTAGAACATTTTTCCCTTATTTTTTTTTTTTTAGATGGAATCTCGCTCTATTGCCCAGGCTGGAGTGCAGTGCCTCGACCTTGGCTCACCGCAACCTCTGCCTCCCGGGTTCAAGTGATTCTCCCACCTCAGCCTCCTGAGTACCTGGAATTACAGGTGTGCATCACCACACCCAGCTACTTTTTGTATTTTTAGTAGAGACAGGGTTTCACCATGTTGGTCAGGCTGGTCTCGAACTCCTAACCTTAGGTGATCCCCTGGCCTCGGCCTCCCATAGTGCTGGGATTACAGGCATGAGCCACCACACCTGGCGAAGGTCTTGACCATTAAGTGAGGAGATTAAACTTCCTTTGGTTGGGAGTCATGGAAGATTTTGGAGCAGGTAAATGACAGAGATTCATTTTGAAGTAGTGCCTACAAAATGACATGGAGGCAGAAGAAACAGTGGGAAGACTGTAGTCCAGGAAAGAAATCATGGAGGCCTGAATCGGATGATGGTAATGGACATAGCAGGGAAAAGGGAGATAAGAGACGTAGCTGAAACAGACGCTATGGGACCTGGGAACTGAGAAACACCCAGGCCCTCATAAGCTCCCCAGAGAGATGGAATCTGATGCTAATGTCACTCTTCCAGACATCCCAAAAGAGTTGGAACCTGCTGGGAACCTGATGCTAGGCCAGGTAATTCCACTGCATTTCCCATCCCTGTCCTCTCCACCAGCCAGAATGTGCGCCCTCTCTCTGTCTCCTGCTGGTGTCGCTTCCCTTCCCTTGACATGCTTCCCATCAGGACCCCTCCTCCCTTTCCACAGAGTCTTCTGGCTAAAACCCATCACCTCCCATGTGCCAAGCACTATACCAGGGGCTCTGCACACATGATCTGATGCAAAACCTTTTTTTAGGCCGGGTGCGGTGGCTCACGCCTGTAATCCCAGTACTTTGGGAGGCCGAGGTGGGCGGATCACCTGAGGCCAGGAGTTTGAGACCAGCCTGGCTAACGTGGTGAGAACCCCATCTCTACTAAGAGTACAAAAGTTAGCCGGGCATGGTGGCGGGCACCTCTAATCCCAGCTACTTGGGAGGCTGAGGCAGGAGAATCGCTTGAACCCAGGAGGCGGAGGTTGCAGTGAGTCGAGATCACGTGAGACTTTGTCTCAAAAAAAAAATAAGTAAATAAAAATATAAAATCTGTTTTTAGTGGAAGGCTCCCTCCAGAGCTGTGCTGCACGGTGGTGCTTTGTTGATAGAAACCCCCTGCACGAGGACTTCAAATCAGTATCCTGTTAGTTCCTTGTTACACACCAGCTTTTTCAAATCATCATGTCACCTTGGTGTAAAACCCCACATGCTCTTTTTTTTTTTTTTGAGATGGAGTCTTGCTCTGTCGCCCCGACTGGAGTGCAGTGGCGTGATCTCGGCTCACTGCAAGCTCTGCCTCCTGGGTTCACGCCGTTCTCCTGCCTCAGCCACCCGAGTAGCTGGGACTACAGGTGCCCACCACCACGCCCGGCTAATTTTTTTGTATTTTTAGTAGAGACGGGGTTTCACTGTGTTAGCCAGGATGGTCTCGATCTCCTGACCTCATGATCTGCCCGCCTCGGCCTCCCAAAGTGCTGGGATTACAGGCATGAGCCACCACGCTTGGCCAAATCCCACACACTCTTGCACAGTTTGTCTTTCTGTTTCATTACTTCTCACCTCTTCTCCACGCCATCTACCCAAGTCCTGGTCATGGCCATATTTATTGAAGGCTCTCGCATGGGTTGTGGCAGTCTTTCATTCTAGCCCATGTCCCCATCATCCTCAGTGACTGCAGTGCCCATTTGAATAATTGGCATAAAACTCTAGTCTCAAGCTTCCTTCACCTCCAGCTCTAAGTCTTCACCTCCTTTCTCCTTGCTCCACCTGTTCCAATGGTACACCTAAGCCTTGCCATTGCTAGGACTACAGATCCGTATGAGAAATACATTCTTGGCTGGGTGCAGAGGCTTGACCTGTGATCCTAGCACTTTGGGAGGTCGAGGCATTGGGATGCTTGAGCTCAGGAGGTTGAGACACTGTCTCTACAAAAAAATACATAAATTGGCCAAGCCTGGTGGCTCACACCTGTAATCCCAGCACTTTGGGAGGCCGAGGAGGGCGGATCACCTGAGGTCGGGAGTTCAAGACCAGCCTGATTGACATGGAGAAACCCTGTCTCTACTAACAATACAAAATTAGCCAAGCATGCCTGTAATCCCAGCTACTCGGGAGTCTGAGACAGGAGAATCGCTTGAACTCGGGAGATGGAGGTTGCAATGAGCCGAGATCATGCCATTACACTCCAGCCTGGGCAACAAGAGCAAAACCCCGTCTTGAAAAAAAAAAAATACAAAAATTAGCAGGGCATGGTGGCGTGAGCCCGTAGTCCCAGCTACTTGGGAAGCTGAGGCAGGAGGTTGGCTTGAACCCAGGAGGTGAAGGTTGCTGTGAGTTGGGATCGCGCTACTGCACGAGCCAGTTTTGAGCCAGACCCTGTCTCCAAACAACAACCACCACCACCAAAAAAAAAAAAAAAAAAAAGAAAAAACCTCTCAAACTCCACCTTCTCATTTTCCAGTTCCTTCAGGCTACCACCACCTCCACAACCACGCTGAATAGAAGTGGTGAGAGTGGGCATCTTTCCTCATTCCTAATTTCAAAGGGAAAAATGTTCACATTTCTTTCTATCTTTTTTCTTTTTCTTTTTTTTTTTGAGACGGAGATGCACTCTGTCGCCCAGGCTGGAGTGCATTGGGTGATCTCGACTCACTGCAACCTCCGCCCCCCAGGTTCAGACGATTTTCCTGCCTCGGCCTCCCCAGTAGCTGAGATTACTGGCACCCACCACCACGCCTAGCTAATTTTTGTATTTTTCATAGAGACGGGGTTTTGCCATGTTGGCCAGGCTAGTCTCAAACTCCTGGCCTCAGGTGATCCAACCACCTTGGCCTCCCAAAGTACTGGGATTACAGGCGTGAGCCACCATGCCCAGCCATTATTATTATTATAATTATTATTATTGGAGACACAGTTTCGCTCTTGTCACCCAGGCTGGAGGCAATGGTGTAATCTCGGCTCACTGCAACCTCTCCTTCCTGGGTTCAAGTGATCCTCCTGCCTCAAAATCCTGAGTAGTTGGGATTACAGGCATGCACCACCATGCCCGGCTAATTTTCTTTTCTTTTTTTTTTTTTGAGGCGGAGATGCACTCTGTCGCCCAGCCTGGAATGCAGTGGCGCCATCTCAGCTCACTGCAAGCTCCGCCTCTCGGGTTCATGCCATTCTCCTGCCTCAGCCTCCCGAGTAGCTGGGACTGCAGGCGCCTGCCACCACGCCCGGCTAATTTTTTGTATTTTTAGTAGAGACAGGGTTTGACCATATTAGCCAGGATGGTCTCTATTTCCTGAACTCGTGATCCACCTGCCTCGGCCTCCCAAAGTGCTGGGATTACAGGCATGAGCCACCATGCCCGGCGAAGTCAGGCTAATTTTTGTATTATTAGTAGAGATGGAGTTTCACCATGTTAGCCAGGCTGGTCTCAAACTCCTGACCTCACGTGATCCACTGACCTCAGCCTCCCAAAGTGTTGGGATTACAAGCATGAGCCACCGTGCCCAGCCTAGTATTTTTTTTAAAAGAACCAATTTTCGGCCAGGTGCAGTGGCTCACACCTGCAATCCCAGCACTTTGGGAGGCCAAGGTGGGAAGATCACTTGAACCCAGGAGTTCGAGACCAGCCTGGGCAACACAGTGAGACTTCTTCTCTACAAAAAATAGAAAAATTAGCTTAACATGGTGATGCGAGCCTGTAACTCCAGCTTCTTGGCAGGCTAAGATGGGAAGATCAGTTGAGCCTGGGAACCTGGGATGTTGAGTCGGCCATGAGCTGTGATTGTGCCACCTCACTCCAGCCTAGGTAACACAGTGAAACACTATCTCAGAAAAAAAAGAACCAATTTTTTGCTTTACTGATTTTCTCTATTTTCTGTCTGTTTTTATATATAATCTGTTTGATTATACATATTATATATATAAAATCATTAATATATGCTTTTATTGGCTGGGCATGGTGACTCATGCCTCTAATCCCAGCACTTTGGGAGGCCGAGGCGGGTGGATCACCTGAGGTCAGGAGTTCAAGACCAGCCTGGCCAACATGGAGACACCTTGTCTCTACTAAAAATACAAAAATTAGCCAGGTGTGGTGGTGGGCACCTGTAATCCCAGCTACTTGGGAGGCTGAGGCAGAAGAATCGCTTGAACCCGGGAGGTGGAGGTTGCAGTGAGTGGAGACAGGGCCACTGCACTCCAGCCTGAACAACAGAGTGAGACTCCACCTCAAAAAAAAAAAAATATATATATATATATATGCTTTTATGTATATTGTTATTATTATAGAGATAGAGTCTCGTTCTGTCATGCGGGCTGAAGTGCTGTGGCACAATCACGGCTCATTTCAGCCTCAACCCGCTGGGCTGAATCGATTCTCCTTTCTCAGCCTCTCGAGTAGCAGGGACCACAGGCGCCATACCTGGCTAATTTTTTTATTTTTGGTAGGGACAGGGTTTCCCTATATTGCCAAAGCTAGTCTCAAATTCCTGGCCTCAAGCTGTCCTCCCACCTCAGCCTCCCAAAGTGTTGGAATTATAGACATGAGCCACCATACCTGGCCATTAGCTATATTATTTTCTTCCTTCTACTTTCATTTAGTGTTTTCTGCTACTCCTGTTCTAACTTTTGAGATAGATGCTTAACTCATTAACTTTCAGTCTTTCTTCTTTATTAATATAGCATTTTCTTTTTTTATTTTTAAGCCAGTCAAATTTTAATATAGTACTTTAGGCTATAGATTCCTCCCCTAAATAATGCTGTAGCCTACATCTCACCAGCTTTATATGTAATATTTTAATTGTCATTCAGTTTAAAATATTTTATAATTTCAGCCGGGTGGTGGCTCACACCTGTAATCCCAGCACTTTGGGAGGCCGAGGCGGGGGGAATCACTTGAGGCCAGGAGATCGAGACCATCCTGGCCAACATGATGAAACCCCGCTTCTACTAAAAATACAAAAATTAGCCGGGCATGGTGGCAGGTGCCTGTAGTCCCAGCTACTCAGGAGGCTGAGGCAGGAGAATCCCCTGAACCTGGGGAAGGCGGAGGCTGCAGTGAGCCGAAATTGTGCCACGGCACTCCAGCCTGGCGACAGAGTGAGACTGCGTCTCAAAAAAATAAAAAAAAAAGAGTCATTTGTCTCCTGGAAGAGCTCAGGAAATGTTAGAATCTCTCCTTTGCTTCTCTCCCTCTTGCTGTGCTGTTCCTATTACATTGTAATTATTTGTTTACATGTCTGTTCCACCTTCCCAAGTGAGTTATGTGAGGGAAGGCTTCATTCATGTCAGGTCATCTGGTATCCTCAGAAGATAGCAACGTGCCTGGCACATAGTGGGTCAATAAATGGACTCTAGTCCTATTTCATAAATAGTAATTGAATGAATCTGAAAAAAATCAATCTCTATAGGCAAAAACTCAATGCCATATATCTATGGAATTTTTGCTTTAATGATGGTTAATGATGCTTTAACTGATCCTTGATTGGCCCAAATGATTAGAAAACAGTCATAAACAGTGGCTCATGGCTGTAATCCCAGCACTCTGGGTGGCTGAAAGAGGTGGATCACTTGAGGTCAGGAGTTCGAGGCCAGCCTGGCCAACGTGGTGAAACCCTGTATCTACTAAAAATGCAAAAATTAGCCAGGTGTGGAGGTGGGCACCTGTAATTCTAGGTACTCGGGAGGCTGAGACAGAATTGCTTGAACCCAGGAGGCAGAGGTTGCAGTGAGCCAAGATCGTGCCACTGTACTCCAGCCCAGGTGACAACACGATACCCTGTCTCAAAAAAGATGAAAGAAAGAAAAGGAAAGAAGAAAGAAAGAAAATATTCATAGAGGTAAGCCTGAGCTTACCCTTAGCAAAACTGCGAAGCTGGTGACATCTTTGTTTTTTGTTTTTTTTTTTTTTTTTTTTGAGAGGGAGTCTCACTGTCACCCAAGGTGGAGTGCAGGGGGGAGATCTTGGCAACCTCCACCTCCCAGGTTCAACCAATTCTCCTGCCTCAGCCTCCTGAGTAGCTGGGAATACAGGCATCCGCCACCACACCTGGCTAGTTGTTTAATTTTTAGACACAGGGTTTCACCAGGTTGACCAGGTTGGTCTCTAACTCCTCACCTCAGGTGACTCGCCACCTTTGGCCTCCTAAAGTGTTGGGATTACAGGCATGAGCCACCATGCCCAGCCATCTGTCTTTGTTTTTGAACCTGCCTGGCGGCATCCTACTCTTGCTTTCTGTGGCCGTCACTAATCCAGGTACCTTTTCCATCCTCAGCTTGCCCTCAAGACTGGAAAACACAACATGTGGATTCAGCTTTAAGGCTGAAGAGCATCCAACACTCTGGTCAGTCATGTGTTCTGGACGGAGATGGGAGCTCTGAATGCTTCTTTCCTTCATTTAGCAAAGTAAGAAGACAGAAATATTTATCAGGATTACAACCGCCACTATTTATTGAGTCAGACACTGTTAATCACTTACGTGCATTGTTGCATTTTTGCACTCTTGCCAACATTTCTATGAGAGAGATACTACGCTGTTCCCATTGTTGAGGTTAGGAAGTAAAGGTTGACTAGATGTGCCCACAGTTCGGCATCTGACAAATGGCAAAGCTGGAATTCAAACTTACCTTCTCTGGTTTAAAGTGGGTGTTTTTTTTTTTTTTTTTTTTTTTGAGACAGAGTCTTGCTCTGTCACCTAGACTGGAGTGCAATGGCACAATCTCGGCTCACTGCAACCTCCGCCTCCTGAGTTCAATTGATTCTCCTGCCTCAGCCTCCCGAGTAGCTGATGGGTCCGGAATTGGTGGGTTCTTGGTCTCACTGACTTCAAGAATGAAGCCGCTAACCCTCGCAGTGAGCATTAGTTCTTAAAGGCGGCGTAACCGGAATTTGTTCCTTCTGATCTTCAGACGTGTTCCAAGTTTCTTCCTTCTGGTGGGTTCGTGGTCTCGCTGGCTCAAGAGTGAAGCTGCAGATCTTCGCGGTGAGTGTTACAGCTTTTAAGGCGGCGCGTCTGGAGTTGTTCGTTCCTCCCGGTGGGTTCGTGGTCTCGCTGGCTTCAGGAGTGAAGCTGCAGACTTTCGCGGTGAGTGTTACAGCTCATAAAGGCAGTGTGGACCCAAAGAGAGAAAAAACAAAGTTTCCACGATGTGGAAAGGGACCCTAGCGGGTTGCCACTGCTGGCTCGGGCAGCCTGCTTTTATTCTCTTATCTGGCCCCACCCACGTCCTGCTGATTGGTAGAGCCCAGTGGTCTGTTTTGACAGGGCGCTGATTGGTGCGTTTACAATCCCTGAGCTAGATACAAAGGTTCTCCAGGTCCTCACCAGATTAGCTAGATACAGAGTTAAGACACACAGGTTTTCCAAGGCCCCACCAGAGCAGCTACATACAGAGTGTTGACTGGTGCATTCACAAACCCTGAGCTAGACACAGGTGCTGATTGGTGTATTTACAATCCCTGGGCTAGACATAAAGGTTCTCCACGGCCCAACCAGACTCAGGAGCCCAGCTGGCTTCACCCAGTGGATCCCGCACCGGGGCTGCAGGTGGAGCTGCCTGCCAGTCCCGTGCCGTGCGCCCGCGCTCCTCAGCCCTTGGGTGGTCGATGGGACTGGGCGCCGTGGAGCAGGGGGCGGCGCTCATCGAGGAGGCTCCGGCCGCAGGGGAGCCCATGGAGTGGGTGTGAGGCTCAGGCATGGCGGGCTGCAGGTCCCAAGCCCTGCCCCACGGGAAGGCAGCTAAGGCCCGGTGAGAAATCGAGCTCAGCGCCGGTGGGCTGGCACTGCTGGGGGACCCAGTACACCCTCCGCAGCCGCTGACCCGGGTGCTAAGCCCCTCATAAGCCGGCCGGCTGCGCCGCCAAGCCCACGCCCACCCGGGAACTCCAGCTGGCCCGCAAGCGCCCGGCGCAGCCCCGGTTCCTGCTCGCGCCTCTCCCTCCACACCTTCCTGCAAGCTGAGGGAGCCGGCTCCGGCCTTGGCCAGCCCAGAAAGGGGCTCCCACAGTGCAGCGGTGGGCTGAAGGGCTCCTCAAGTTCCGCCAAAGTGGGAGCCCAGACAGAGGAGGCGCCGAGAGCGAGCGAGGGCTGTGAGGACTGTCAGCACGCTGTCACCTCTCACTGAGACTACAGGTGCACGCCACCACGCCCCGCTAATTTTTGTATTCTTAGTAGAGACGAGGTTTCACTATGTTGGCTAGGCTGGTCTTGAACTCCCGACCTCAGTTGATCCACCTGCCTTGGCCTTCCAAAGTGCTGGGATTACAGGCGTGAGCCACCGCACCCCACTAAAGCAGGTGCTTTTAACCACTATTCCAAATTCCCAAATGTACAGACCATGGCATTGTCTGAACTGGAAGACATGGTCAAAACTTTAGTCTGAATTATTAAAATCTTATTGAGAATTTAATAACTGAGGAAAATAAGCAGAGAAAATATTTCTGGACAAAGGGACCAATTTGTTGCTTCTAAAATTATATCGCATGATATTTTGTTTACTAATATTTGAATTTGGCAATTGTGAGGCTAAGAAAATGGAAATGGGGCTGGGAGCTGTGGCTCATGCCTGTAATCCCAGCACTTTGGGAGGCAGAGGTGAGCAGACCACAAGTTCAGGAGTTCGAGACCAGCCTGGCCAACATAGTGAAACCCCGTCTCTACTAAAAATGGAAAAATTACCCGAGCATGGTGGCGTGCACTTGTAGTACCAGCTACTCAGGAGGAAGAAGCAGGACAGTCGCTTGAACCCGGGAGGCAGAAGTTGTAGTGAGCTGAGATCGTGCCACGGCACTCCAGCCTGGGCAACAGAGTGAGACTCTGTCTCAAAAAACAAACAAACAAACAAAGAAAATGGAAATGGTTAAGTTAGGGGAGCTGTAGACCAAGTCAGTACTCCAGTGATCAGACGAAGTAGCCCTCCTCAGTTTTGTTTTTTTTTTTTTTTGAGATGGAGTCTCACTCTGTTGCCTAGGCTGGAATGCAATGGCATGATCTCAGCTCACTACAACCTCTGCCTCCCGGGTTCAAGTGATTCTCCTGCCTCAGCTTCCCAAGTAGCTGGGATTACAGGTGCCCGCCACCACGCCCAGCTAATTTTTGTGTTTTTAGTAGAGATGGGGTTTCACCATGCTGGCCAGGCTGGTCTAGAATTCCCGACCTCAGGTGATCTGCCTGCCTAGGCCTCCCAAAGTGCTGGGATTACAGGCGTGAGCCACTGTGCCCGGCCTGTATTTTTTTAGTAGAGATGGGGTTTCACCATGTTGGTCAGACTGTTCTCGAACTCCTGAGCTCAGACAATCTGCCCGCCTCGGCCTCCCAAAGTGCTGGGATTACAGGCATGAGCCACCGTGCCCGGCCCACCATGTTGGTTTCTAAGACTTCCTGTTTGTCTCTTGTTCCTTGTGTAAGAGCAGATACTATAATAAATCCTGCCCTTACGGCAAACGACCTTGAGGTCATCATACTTCAGTTCCTGCATAGCCCTTCTGAACCACCCCTCCCCTATGCTACATAAGCCCGGAGTAGGGGAGTGGCAGCCTGCGGATCCACCACCTCCATTAGCTTTTGTTTATAAGTCTCCATTAGGTGATTCCGGCTAAGAAACAGGATTTGTCAGCCTCTTTCTTTGGCCTCTCAGCTTCCTGGGATTCTGGGGCAGGTTTGGATAGTCCTGCCAACCGCAGAACACTCATCAAGGTGGGAGTGGAAACTGCTGCAGAGAAGAATCCCGTTTGTGTTTGTGCTCTTACCCAGGGCTGGGATGTGAGGCCCCTCCTCAGTTTTTAACAGGACAAGGCCAGAAATGTATCAAGAATCATTCATTCTTCTGCAGCAAAACAAACCTCCCACCGCTCCCTGGAGAACAAGACAGTTTCAGAAGGGAAAAGATAAGAGTTCTTCTGAGCTTTCAAAGAACTTAATAGGGAGGCAAAAAAGAAAACAAACAAACAGAAAAACAATGCTTTCATAAAATGAAGGAAAAAAATCTCTGGCTAATCTGATTGTTAAAGTGATTGTACCGAAATAAAAAATCTCTCAAACAGGCCGGGCACGGTGGCTCACGCCTGTAATCCCAGCACTTTGGGAGGCCGAGGCAGGTGGATCACGAGGTCAGGAGATCGAGACCATCCTGGCTAACAAGGTGAAACCCCGTCTCCATTAAAAATACAAAAAATTACCCGGGCGTGTTGGTGGGCGCCTGTAGTCCGTTGTAGTCCCAGCTACTTGTGAGGCTGAGACAGAAGAATGGCGTGAACCCGGGAGACGGAGCTTGTAGTGAGCTGAGATCGCGCCACTGCACTCCAGCCTGGGCGACAGAGCGAGACTCCGTCTCGAACAACAGCAAAAAATCCCTCAAACATTTGATCATTCCTACTCTTGGAACTAATAATATTAAATATATATTTGTAACATGATTGTTCATATTTTAATTATAGGTTAACAATGGTGCGTTCATGTGGTGTTTGCTTGCTTGAAGAAGTTGCTTTATAATTAATACAGTATTAGCATATAATTTGAAACAACTGGCTGGGTGCGGTGGCTCACGCCTGTCATCCCAGAACTTTGGGAGGCCGAGGCGGACAGATCACCTGAGGTCAGGAGTTCGAGACCACCTGGTTAACATGGTGAAACCCCGTCTCCACTAAAAATACGAAAATTAGCCGGGTGTGGAGGTGCACGCCTGTAGTCCCAGCTCCTGGGGAGGCTGGGCAACAAGAGCGAAACTCCATCTCAAAAACAAAACAAAAAAAATTAAAATTAAAAAAAAAAGCATGAAAGATGTAATTTTTTAAATAAATAAAATTAAAAATAATTGCCTGTTGCCCAGGCTGGAGTGCAGTGGTGCAATCTCCGCTCACTGCAACCTTCGCCTCTGTGGCCAGAACTTCGGAAGGGCACAAGTCATATTGCATAATGAGCGTGACAAGCCTCAGCTTGTTGATGCCAATATTTCTGACACTCACTTGACCATGGAGGTTTCTGTGAAGACCACAGCCAGGTACCCAGTAGGCCGTTAGTGAGCATCTGTGGTGAACAAATGAACCTCGCAGGCCACACACTGGGAGATGCTGCTGTAAGGCAGAGGATGGTCTACGATAATATTACATACAAAATGCAGGAGATACTCTTTTGAATAGATGGCATCTTACTACTCCTTCAAGCCACATACAAGGTTAGCATCCCCACCAAGTCAGCCCTACTTTGTATAGGCTCAGTTTCACTAGAATGGAAACTCCTTGAGGGAAGGGATTAATGAATGCTTACTGGATGAATAAGTTAACAAACGAATATCAGAATTGCTTGAACCTGGGAGGCGGAGGTTGCAGTGAGCCAAGATCACTCCAGCCTGGGGGACAAGAGCGAGACTTTGTCTGAAAAAAGACAAAAAAAAAGTTTAAAAAAATGTAAGCATGTTGGGCAGTAGGGAGTGGGAACTGAAATGAAAAGCTATGTGTGCTCGTATTGGCCAACATCTTAAGTACAATGAGAAGACCAAAGCTGTCTTCTCAGACACTTGATTTAAGGTAGTCTCTTCCTTGAGATGGCATCCATTTCAGGACAGAATAGAATATTAGAGGAACTAAAGTTAATTATTAAAGCCTTAAAAAGAATGGGGCTGGGGCTCACCCTAACCAGTGGCATGGTCTTTATTTTTTTATTTAATTAATTAATTTATTTTTTTGAGACAGAGTCTTGCCCTGTTCCCCAGGAGATGGAGTGCAGTGGCACGATCTCCGTTCACTGCAACCTCCGCCTCCCGGGTTCAAGAGATTCTCCTGCCTCAGCCTCCTGAGTAGCTGGGATTACAGGCACGCGCCACCACGCCCGGCTAATTTTTGCATTTTTTTTAGTAGAGACAAGGTTTCGCCATGTTGGCCAGGCTAGTCTTGAACTCCTGACCTCAGGTGATTCACCCGCCTTGGCCTCCCAAAGTGCTGGGATTACAGGCGTGAACCACCACACCCAGCCTATTTTTTTATTTTTTATGTTGGCCAGACTGGTCTCAAACTCCTGACCTCAGGGAATCCACCTGCCTCGGCCTCCCAAAGTGTTGGGATTACAGGCGTGAGCCACCACACTGGGCTGGCATGGTCTTTATTAACAATGAGGACAGGCGGGGCATGGTGGCTTGGCCTGTAATCCCAGCACTTTGGGAGGACAAGGTGGGCGGATTGCTTGAGACTAGGAGTTTGAGACCAACTTGAGCAACATGGTGAAACCCCGTCTCCACAAAAAAAAAAAAAAAAAAAAAAAATTATCCGGGCGTGGTGGCGTGCACCTGTAGTTCTAGCTACTTGGGAGGCTGAGGTGAGAGGATCTTGAGCCCAAGAGGTCGAAGTTGCAGTGAGCAGAGATCGTGCCACTGCACTCCAGCCTGGATGACAGAGCGAGACCCTGTCTCAAAAAGTATATATATAACAACGACGCTGTTATTTCTGTATGGGAGATGTCTCTGTCCCCAGTCTGCTAGGAGAGAACTGGCCAAAATATATTAATTGAATGAAATAGGAATTACGGGAATTTGGAAATGGAGCTGAAGAAAATGCAGCCAGTGCTAATCCAAGGCTAAGTATTCTCCACGGGGAAGATGACTACGTGGGGGTGTGAGTTCCACGAAGACAGAGCAGCCGAGGAGGAAGGAAGGACCAAGGCCAGGCCTGGATGCCACTGCAGGGAGGGTGGCTTTTTCATTTTCTGTGAGTGTTTCTCATTAGTCAAAAAATGTGCCTGGGTTTGTATCCTCTTGTTTACCAGATGAAGGGTTGCCCTGGGGGGCCTCTGGGCTCTGGGCTACAGTAATGATTGCGGTGAAGAGGATGACAATTTACATTTCTATGGTTCTCCCTAGAGGACTCAGCCTGGGGAGGAGTGTTCTGACTACATTTTAGTGTTAGACGATCAGATTAAAATGAAGGTCAGAGAATCTCACAGAATGCGAAAGGGAAGACCGGCTGGAGAAGTGGGTGGGGAGGATGTTAGGGCGGATTGTTTCTAACCCTCTCCTCCCTCACTGACTCTTTTGCAGGTCAGCACTCCGCCCACCAACTGCCTAGTTCTCTGCTCACTGCAACCTCCGCCTCCCGGGTTCAAGCAATTCTCCTGCCTCAGCCTCCCAAGTAGCTGTGACTACAGGCGCCCACCGCCATTCCCGGCTAATTTTTTTTTTTTTTGTATTGTAGTAGAGGCAGGGTTTCACCGTGTTGCCCGGCTAATTTTTTTTTTTTTGTATTGTAGTAGAGGCAGGGTTTCACCGTGTTGCCCAGGCTGGTCTCAAACTCTTGAGCCCAGGCAATCCGCTTGCCACCGCCTCTCAAAGTCCTGGGATTACAGGCGTGAGCCACCGCGCCTGGCCTTGGCTTCTTAGTTTGTGGTCATGTTTTTTTCAGGCAAACGCTGAAGTCGTGGCACTTCAACATCAGTGGGAAGGGAGCGCTTTGTAACAACAGGGAGGAAAACTGACTTGTAAATACAAGAGCTCAGGAACCCCATGCGGCCACATTTAAATACCAGCGGGAGAAGTAGGGGTGTTCCCTTCTGCTTGGACCCCCGCTGCCTCAGCTGGAGAGTCTGTTTGTCCAGCAGAAAGAAGAGGGAGAAGTATACAGAGCTGATACAGCTTCTGATCGCGCAAATGAAGAGCCATAAATATCTTAGCCGGGCGTGGTGGCGCGCGCCAGTACTCCCAGCTACTGCGGAGGCTGAGGCACAAGAATCGCTTGAACCCGGGAGGCGGAGGTTGCAGTGAGCTCAGATTGCGCCACTGCACTCCAGCCTGGGTGACAGAGCGAGACTGTCTAAAAAAAAAAAAAAAAAAACAAGAAGAGCCAGAAATATCAACATAGAAGGAATTCAGAACAAAACAAGTCACAAAAACTATAGCAGTCATCTAAGCCAGCCTTCCACGGGGTGCAGCTCTCTGTTGCCTGTGCAACCCGCGCTTGAAGGCATTTATTCGGAAGGAATTTAGGAGCTACCTCCCAGGCAGCTCGAGTATGTGATAAAAAGTTCTTTCTTAGATTAGGCCAAAATTTACTTCCTGGTAACTTTTACCCTTTGGAGTAATAAGAGCGAATCCATTCCTTTTTCCTTCTACACCATTGCCTTCCTACTAGTTGAAGACAGTCCCTAGTCCCTGTAAACACTCTCTTCTCAGAAGCAAGGAAGCCAGAGGCAGGAAACAGTGGCTCCTGAGTCGGGGCACTCCCTCCCAGCATCCCAACAGGACAAGCATTCTGGCCTCTACGTCCTGAGGTCGCGTTGCTGGCCAAAGTCTTTAGGAGACTCAAATATCAAACAAATGGTGATAATAACATTTGGACAAAATAGTATCGTTTCTTCTCTATTCTTGTCAAACCTCTCAAGTAAAGGTTATATTGTGAAAAATTCTAAACAAGGAAGGCAAGGCAAAGATTTGCAAAGTACATGGTAAATGTATACTCTCCTTAATGAAGTGGTGTTCAAAAGTTGTTTTAAGACTTTTTTTTTACAGGTGCAGTGGCTCACACCTGTAATCCCAGTACTTCGGGAGGCTGAGATGGAAGGATCACTTGAGCCTGGATGTTCAAGGCTGCAATGAGCTGTGGCTGCACTGCTGCACTCCAGCCTGGGAGACAGAATGAGACTCTGTCTCGAATAATAATAATAATAAAAATTGTTTTAAGATTTTTTATTTTTTGAGACGGAGTTTCACTCTCGTTGCCCAGGCTGCAGTGCAATGGCACGATCTCAGCTCACCGCAACCTCCACCTCCTGGATTCAAGTGATTCTCCTGCCTCAGACTCCTGAGTAGCTAGGATTAGAGACATGTGCCTCCACGCCTGGCTAATTTTGTATTTTTAGTAGAGACGAGCTTTCTCCATGTTGGTCAGGCTGGTCTCGGACTCCCGACCTCAGGTGATCCACCCGCCTCGGCCTCCCAAAATGCTGGGATTACAGGCGTGAGCCACCGCGCCTGGCCTAAGATTTTTTTTTTTTTTTGAGACGGAGTCTTGGTCTGTTGCCCAGGCTGGACTGCAGTGGCGTGATCTCGGCTCACTGCAACCTCCACCTCCCGGGTTCAAGCGATTCTCCTGCCTCAGCCTCCTGAGTAGCTGGGATTACAGGCGCATGCCATCACGCCGGCTAATTTTTTGTATTTTTAGTAAAGACGGGGTTTCACCATGTTGGCTAGGCTGGTCTCGAACTCCTGACCTCATGATCCGCCCTCCTCGGCCTCTCAAAGTGCTGGGATTACAGGAATGAGCCACTGCATCTGGCCAATATTTTTTTTTTAAGAGCAGTTTTAGGTTCACAGCAAAATTGACAGGAAGCACCAGAGATTTCCCATATATCCCTGTCCCCACACACTCACAGTCTCTCCCATTGTCAACCAGAGAGTGACACATTTCTTACGATTTTTTTTTTTTTTTTTTGAGATGGAGTCTTGCTCTGTCGCCCAGGCTGGCGTACAGGGGTGCCATCTCGACTCACTGCAAGCTCCGCCTCCCGGGTTCACGCCATTCTCCTGCCTCAGCCTCCTGAGTAGCTGGGACTACAGGTGCCTGCCACCACGCCCGGCTAATTTTTGGTATTTTTAGTAGAGACGGGGTTTCACCATGTTAGCCAGGATGGTCTCGATCTCCTGACCTTGTGATCCGCCCTCCTCGGCCTCCCAGAATGCTGGGATTACAGGCGTGACCCACTGCACCCGGCCATTTCTTACGATTAATGAGCCCACCCTGACACATCATCACCCAAGTCCACAGTTTACGTTCGTGTTCACTCTCGGTGTTTTACTAAATTTAATGGACAAATAAGAGCTAATACTTCTGAAGTGCTTACTGCAAGCCAAGCACTGTTCTTCGTGTTTTGCATGTGCTATGAAGTAATTTAATTTTTACAATGACTCTATGCATTACCTGATGTCCCCACTTTACAGACAGGGACACTGTTTGAGATTGGTTACTTGTTTGAGATCGAACAGCTGATGAATGAGGCAGAAGTGGATGGAGCTCAGGTGGTCTGGTCTAGTCTGTTCCTGTGCTCCTGACCACCCTGCTGTGCTGTCTCTATGGACGGGGACACAGAAAGAGAAGTCGACAGGGGAAAAGGAGATATCTCACCAGCAGCTAGGGACGTTTAGGGTGAGGCACTGAGACACTGTCTGTTTTGAACCTTCAACTGAAAAAAATCTCATGTTTGTGAAGTCACAGGGAAAAGGCCATTTTCTGTGCTGCCGAAGGCGTTCCATCATGAAGAACGGGCTAACACCAGGCACCAACAAAATGTGTATCTCAGGAGTGCTATTTATAAGATCTTGGCGGCACATGGTGGCTCACGCCTGTAATCCCAGCACTCGGAGGCCAAGGTGGGCTGATCACTTGAGGTCAGGTGTTCGAGACCAGCCTGGTCAACATGGTGAAACCCTGTCTCTACTAAAAATACAAAAATTAGCCGGGCATAGTGGCAGGCATCTATAATCCCAGCTACTTGGGAGGCTGAGGCACGAGAATCCTTTCAACTCAGCAGGTGGAGCTTGCAGTGAGCTGAGATCATGCCAATGCACTCCAGCCTGGGTGACAGTGCAAGACTCAGTCTCAACAACAACAACCAAAAACCTTATCCTGAGGGGCTAAGTAAGAATCACACAAAAGTTTAGTTATTGGCTGGGCACAGTGGGTCATGCCTGTAATGCCAACACTTTGGGAGGCCAAGATGGGCAGATCACCTGAGGTCAGTAGTTCGAGACCAGCCTGGCTAACATGGTGAAACCCTGTCCCTACTGAAAATACAAAAATTAGCCGGGTGTGGTGGCAGGTGCCTGTAATCCCAGCTACTGGGGAGGCTGAGGCAGAAGAATCACTTGAACCCGGGAGGCGGAGGTTGCAGTGAGCAGAGATTGCACCATTGCACTCCAGCCTGGGAAATAAGAGGGAAACTCCATCTCAAAAAAAAAAAACACTTTAGTTACAAACAATCTCAGAGTTGGTATGGTAGAGTGGCTATGATAGACAAAAGTTAAGAAAGAAACAAACTTTTGGCTGGGCGTGGTGGCTCATGCCTGTAATCCCAGCACTTTGGGAGGCCGACGCAGGTGGATCACAAGGTCAGGAGTTCGACACCAGCCTGGCCAAAGAGACCAGCATGGTGAAACCCCATCTCTACTAAAAATACAAACATTGGCCGGGCATGGTCGTGGATGCCTGTAATCCCAGCTACTCGGGAGGCTGAGGCAGGAGGATTGCTTGAACCCAGCAGGCAGAGGTTGCAGTGAGCTGAGATCGTGCCATTACACTCCAGCCTAGGCAACAGAGCAAGACTCTGACTCAAAAAAAAAAAAAAAAAAAAGAAAAAGAAAAAGAAAAAACCAAACTTTTAACACAAGGAGATTGGTTACATGAAGCAAGACACGTTCTTTTTGTTGCTGTTGTTGTTGTTGTTTTGAGATGGAGTCTTGCTCTGTCGCCCAGGCTGGACTGCAGTGGCGTGATCACGGCTCACTGCAACCTCTGCCTCCTGGGCTCAAGCGATCCTCCTGCCTCAGCCTCCCTTGCAGCTGGGATTACAGGCATGCGCCATCATGCCTGGCTAATTTTTGTATTTTTAGTAGAGACGAGGTTTCACCATGTTGGCCAGGCTGGTCTCGAACTCCCGACCTCAAGTGATCCGCCCACCTCAGTCTCCCAAAGTGCTGGGACTACAGGCGTGAGCCACCATGCCTGGCCTTAGGACACATTCTTAAAGTGGGTGCCAGGCAGTCAACAGAAAAACTTGCTAACATTTTTAATTTTTAATTTTTATTTTTATTTTCAGACAGAGTCTTGCTCTGTTGCCCAGGCTGGAGTACAGTGATGCGAGCTTGGCTCACTGCAACCTCTGCCTCTCGGGTTCAACTGATTCTCCTGCCTCAGCCTCCAGAGTAGCTGGGACTACAGGCACACACCACCACGCCTGGCTACTAAAGTTGCTAACATTTTGCCAGACAAGAATTTCAAAAGACACTGGGTGTGGTGTCTCACACCTGTAATCCCAGCACTTTGGGAGGCCAGGGTGGGAGGATTGCTTGAGGAAGGAGTTTGCCACCAGCCCAGACAACAAAGGGAGACCCCATCTCTACAAAATAAATAAATAAAAAGAATTTCAAAAAAATTTTTCATACATGGCAATGTGTTTGTGATATGTGGGAAAAAACAGGTTTCAATATAAGAATAAATCACTATTTTCTCATTGTTCTGCTGAGAAATGATCGTAAAGATTTATGCCAGGCCAGGCACAGTGGCTCATGCCTGTAATGCCAGCACTTTGGGAGGCCGAGGCGGGCAGATCACCTGAGGTTGGGAGTTCGAGACCAGCCTGTCTAACATGCTGAAACCCCGTCTCTACTAAAAATACAAAAATTAGCCGGGAGTGGTGGAACACGCCTGTAATTCCCAGCTACTCGGGAGGCTGAGGCAGGAGAATCGTTTGAACCTGGTAGGTGGAGATGCAGTGAGCCACAGGCCACTACACTCCAGCCTGGGTGACAGTGCGAGATTCCATCTCAAAAAAAAAAAAAAAAAAAAAAAGACATATGCCAAGTTGTAATTAGTGATTATTTCTCAATGAAGTAATGGTGATTTGATTTTCTTCTTTGAGCCTGTCGTATTTTTTTCTAAATTCAACACAAAAAAGGTAGTAATAGGAAAGTAAACATTATTTTTAATTAAAAATAGTAAGCAGAACATTTCAAAATAAAGCACCTATTGGGACTCTACTGTGAGAAAAATAGCCCATCTCCCATGGCACCTCATTGTCAAAGTCCACAGGGGTCTCTGAAAAATGGTGATTATACTTTTGTCTCACTATTAACACACAAATCCCATCAGAATGCAGTCATTTTCTTGTAAAGGAGAAAGTTCTTGGTAAGGAAGCCACAAGTAGAAATAGTTTTCCATTTTCCTTAAATTTGTCCTTGAAAGTTTTATACCTGAGTATGGACTCTCTCAAGCAGCTTTCCTAAGGAGGTCAAAATGCTGATGCTGAAGTTTGTCTCTGTTGCCCCCTAGGATCACCACCTTTATGGGGACCGAGAGTCTCCAGGGAAATTCTACTTTGTAATGAGATGTTTTCTTCCTTTATCAGATGACTCCTAAGCTGGACAAAATCTGTTCTGTAAATAAAGGTGGCGAATGCCTCAGTCGGTACTCCTGGGTCCTGTTTGAAGCAGAAGAATGCGAGAGACTCTTAGCGATGCACTTTGGGCCAGGGTGTGTCTTGTGCATTGGTGGCTCAGCCCGGACCGCCGGCACCCCACATCAGGGAGGGCTGATGGCAGCTTTCTGGACAGCTTGAGGCTACAGGATACACATCCGGTCTGTGCTAGACCTGCTGGTAGAAGAAGTGCTCTTTCACAGAATGGTTCTCTTTCTTGAACTTGCCTATGGCAAGGGCAGAAAAGAAACATGGAGTCTGGGCGTTTCAACCAGGTTGCATATCTCTTCACTGATCTTCCTTCCCACTCTCCCCACCCAGATGGCCCAGGCCTGCTCATTCCTCATTTCCACCGCAGGCATCACATCGCACAGTCCTCAACAACCCCAGCCTCTGCCCCCACTAACCCACCCTGCCAGCTCTCCCTTGAAGACGTCCTTCTCCATGTTCATGCTGACGTTGCCTTTCTTGTTTTTCATCCACCTGTAAAATACAAGTTTCAAGGCCAACTCAGAGGACAAAGAAACTGCTTCAGGCCAGGTGCTGTGGCTCACACCTGTAATCCCAGCACTTTGGGAGGCCAAGGTGGGCGGATCACTTGAGTTCGGGAGTTCGAGACCAGCCTGACCAACATGGAGAAACCCCGTCTCTATTAAAAATACAAAATTAGCCAGGTGTGGTGGCGCATGCCTGTAATCCCAGCTACTCAGAGGGCTGAGGCAGGAGAATCGCTTGAACCTGGGAGGTGCAGGTTGTGGTGAGCCGAGGTCGCGCCATTGCGCTCCATCATGGGCAACAAGAGCAAAACTCTGTCTCAGAAAAAGAAAAAAAAAATTAGCTGGGTGTGGTGGCGCCTGCCTGTAGTCCCAGCTACTCAGGAAGCTGAGGCAGGAGAATCGCTTGAACCTGGGAGGCGGAGGTTTCAGTGAGCTGAGATGGCACCACTGCACTCCAGCCTGGACGACAGAGCAAGACTCTGTCTCAAAAAAAGAAAAGAAAAGAAAACTGCTTAAGGTTCATCTTTGAGCTGGAGAGTTAGTCTTTAATAAATGCTGTCCTGCAGCAGAGATGCTGTATGGACACATAGCAGGAGGTGAGGAAAGCAAGCTTGCCAGTGGATGAGTAATTGAGGAAAACCGGGGAATAACTAGGAGACTAATCAAAGTCTGAGAACATCATTTACAATGACCAAGTCAACCAGGCATGGTGGCTCATGCCACCCAGAATTTGGAAGGCCAAGACGGGAGGATTGCTTGAGGCCAGGCGTTTTGAGACCAACCTGGGCAACATTGTGAGACCCTACCCCTACAAAACATAAATAAATAAGTATAAAAAGACCACGTCAATGTGTTTTGCAACTTACACAGTGTTTGTCTCATTGTGGCAGGATCCTGTGCTAGGTTGTGTATTTAGCAGACAAAGGCCCAAGATAAGAAATAAGCTTGGCAGATAGGTATGGAAGAAGGTCAGGTGGCTGACAAAGTTCAAGGTAGAACAGAGGACTCAGTGCAGTGGGTGGCAGGGTAAACTGATGATATCAGTCTGGAATTACCAGACTAGACTTTTTTTTTTTTTTTTTTTGAGACGGGCTCTCACTGTGTTGTCAAGGCTGGTCTTGAACTACTGAGCTCAAGCAATCCTCCTGTCTCAGCCTCCTGAGTAGCTGGGACTTCAGGGGCACACCACCGTGCAGCTTTCAGCCCAGATTTTCACTGAAGAAGTGCAAGTACAGAAATGCAAATTTTAGGGCCGGCGCAGTGGCTAACGCCTGTAATCCTAGCACTTTGGGAGGCCGAGGCGAGTGGATCACTTGAGGTCAGGAGTTCAAGACCAGCTTGGCCAACATGGTGAAACCCCGTCTCTACTAAAAATATAAAAAAGCTGGGCATGGTGGCAGGCACCTGTAATCCCAGCTACTCAGGAGCCTGAGGCAGGAGAATTACTTGAACCTGGGAGGTGGAGGTTGCAGTGAGCCAAAGTCGTGCCACTGCACTCCAGCCTGGGCAACAGCAAGACTCTGTCTCAAAAAAATAAAATAAAATAAAAAAATAAAAAATGCAGAGATAGTAGAAAACCCAGGGGGTGAGCAAGAGGAAGAAGGGAGCATTAGGAAAAATGTCAGGTGACATAAGGCAGCCTTGCCCTGGCTGCTCCCTCTCCCTGACTTAAGCATGGCTGGCATCTTTGCTTCCTGCTCACCTCTTCCATGAAGCCCTCTGTGACCCCTTGGTTTGAAATAGCTGCCCAATCACCCTGTCCATCAGGTTATTTCATATCTCAGCCAAGCACTTATCACTCCCTGTTATTTTCTTGTTTGTCAGTTTACTCCCTGTCTCTCTCAATAAGGATGTCAGTGCTCTGCAAGCAGAGACCTTGGGTGGCAGAATCTGGAACTGCCTGCACACAGTACATGCTCAATAAGCATTGCTGAATGTGTCTACCTCTCCCATTCATCTTTGAATTTAACTACCAAGCAACATGGCTGGATATAAAGAAGGAAACCCATAAGTTACTGGCACATAGTTTGTCTCATGCACATTTTGACATTAAATATATTAACAGTGACAAGTCCTTCCCTCATATACCTGTTGAATGAATGTATCTTGCACTGTTCTCCGACAAACTGTCCTATTCATGCTGGCCTTGTCATTTTATCATTCTCAACACATCCCCACACTAGCCTGACTTCTCTGCCTTTACACACAGTGTCCTCAACACTGAGGCACTATTCCTTTTCCTTCTATCTATGGACAGCCAACCCATGCTTTAGATTCCAGTTCAAATCTCTTTTCTTTTTCTTTTCTTTTCTTTTTTTTTTTTTTTTGAAACAGAGAAACAGAGTCTTGCTGTTGTTGCCCAGGCTGGAGTGCAATGGCACGATCTTGGCTCACCACAACCTCTGCCTCCCAGGTTCAAGCAATTCTCCTGCCTCAGCCTCCCGAGTAGCTGGGATTACAGGTGCACGCCACCACACCCAGCTAATTTTTGTTTTTTAGTAGAGACTGGGTTTCACCTGTTGGCCAGGCCGGTCTTGAACTTCCGACCTCCTGATCTGCTCGCCTCGGCCTCCCAAAGCACTGGGATTATGCTTCATCATCCTATTGGGAGCAGACTCCACAGCTGGGTGCAGGAGTGGTCTGCGGCTCCTGTCTGTCGGATGACAGCTTCACGTTACCCCCAGCACAGAGGTGGCACTGGGATAGGCACACGACTCTGCAAAGCCAATTGGGTACCAGGAGAATTTTGCTGAGGGCGTTGGGATTATGGCAGATGCTCCTCCCTGTGGTGCTTGATTTGAGAGCATTAAGGCCTGGAGCTAAGTAGCCACTGATATGGTTTGGCTCTGTGTCCCCACCGAAATCTCCTGTTGAATTGTAATTGCCAGCACGGGAGGAGGGGCCTGGTGGGAGGTGATTGGATATTGGGGATGGACGTCCCCCTTGCTATTCTCCTGATAGTGAGGGAGTGCTCGCGAGATCTGGTTGTTTAAAAGCGTGTAGCCGCCCCCGCCCCACGCTCTTCCTCCTTCTCCAGGTTCCACTTCGCCTTCTGCCATGATTGGAAGCCTCCTGAGGCCTGTGCAGCCACGTGAGTCAATTAAACCTCTTTTCTTTATAAATTACCCAGTCCCAGGTAGTTCTTTATGGCACTCTGAGAACGGACTAATACAGCCACCTTGTGAGCCTAAGGGAGAAGCGTGCTGGGGACGTGACCCTCCCCCAACAAACCCCTGCCTCCTGTGGAGGGAATGGCATGTTTGAAGGAAAAGGTCTGGCATTTAGGGGAAATGCAAGAAGTTGTGTGTATGAATGTAGAGGGAAGAGGCGGGGGGAATAGGGTGGGGAGAGGCTGTATATGAAGGAAGAGAGGTAGGCAGGGTCCTGATCATATAGGACTTTGAGGAAGCCAAAGGACCTTGTCCCTTTCTTCCCCTGAGCTTACATTCTGGGAGCTCCAGGTTAGACAGCACCACACGAGGCCTTTGAGCTCCTGGGGGAATACAGATATGGTCTTGGGTGTTTGAAAGAGTTCTATGAGAATTTTGCAATTTTGTATTTTAGTTTTGAAAAACAATGTGACTTTTACTTTTTTTAATTTAAAATTTTATTTTTATTTATTTGGCAAATAAACATTGTGTGTGTGTGTGTGTGTATGTATATATTTATTTATTGAGACAGGGCCTTGCTGTATTGCCCGGGCTGGAGTGCAGTGGCGCCATCTCGGCTCATTGCAGCTTCAACCTCCTGGCCTCAAGTGATGATCCCACTTGAACCACAGGTGTGCACCACCATGCACAGCTAACTCTTTTATTTTTTGTAGAGATGGAGTCTTGCTATGTTGCCCGGGCTGGTCTCAAACTCCTGGACTTAAGAGATCCTCCCACCTTGGCCTCCCAAAGTGCTGGGATCACATGTGTGAGCCACCAACCCTGGCCTAAAAATTGTATATTTTTATTGTGTATACCATGATGGGTTTTTTTGTTTGTTTTGTGAGACAGGTTTTGCTCTGTTGCCCAGGGTGGGGTGCAGTGGTGCGATCTTGGCTCGCTGCAACCTCCTCCTCTTGGGTTCAAGCAATTCTTGTGCCTCAGCCTCCCAAGTGCTGGGACTACAAGCGCATGCCACCATGCCTGGCTAATTTTTTTTTTTTTTTTTTTTTTTTTTTTTTTTTTTTTTTTGGAGACAAAATCTCACTCTGTCGCCCAGGCTGGAGTGCAGTGATGCGATCTTGGTTCACTGCAATCTCTGCCTCCTGGGTTGAAGCAATTCTCCTGCCTCAGCCTCCCGAGTAGCTGGGATTACAGGTGCACACCACCATGCCCAGCTAATTTTTGTATTTTTAATAGAGACGGGGTTTCACCATGTTGGTCAGGCTGGTCCTGAACTGCTGACCTCGGGCAATCCGTCTGCCTCGGCCTCCTGAAGTGCTGGGATTACAGGCGTGAGCCACTGCGCCTGGCCAATTTTTGTATTTTTTAAGTAGAGACAGGGTTTTGCCAGGTTTACCAGGCTGGTCTTGAACTCCTGACCTCAAACGATCCGCCCACATTGGCCTCCCAAAGTGCTGGGATTATAGGCATGAGCCACTGTGCCTGGCCCACCATGATGCTTTGAATAGAATGGCTACATCAAGCAAATTGACATATGCATTACTTCCTGTACTTACTTTTGTGTGTGTGTGTACAATACATTTTCTTTTTTTTGTGAGATGGAGTCTCGCTCTGTTGCCCAGGGTGGAGTGCAGGGTGCAATGTCGGCTCACTGCAACCTCTGCCTCCCAGGTTCAAGCAATTCTCTGCCTCAGCCTCCCGAGTAGTGGGATTACAGGCGTGCACCACCATGCCTGGCTAATTTTTGTATTTTTAGTAGAGATGAGGTTTCACCATCTTGGTCAGGCTGGTCTTGAACTCCTGACCTCACGATCCACCTGCCTCGGCCTCCCAAAGTGTTGGGATTACAGGCAGGAGCCACCGCCTCCGGCCCACAATATATTTTCTAAACTAGCTGGTGATCACCCATGACTGATTGTCCGCATACCGTATCAGGCTTGCACATGTGTCCTGGTACTAGTTGTTCATTTGCCCTCTTCCCTCTCTGGTCTCCACCACCCACCTTTCTCCACCCGGCAGAAACTGATCAGTATGGACGGAATCCACAGGCTCCCTTGCCTTTTGCTTTCTGGTGTGAGGAGCCCTGGCGGGAGGGGATGACAGCAAGAGTGAGGCCTCTCCCAGCGAGCCTGGCCCTGGCTGTCTGTGCCCCTAGACCAAAGGTCACATGTCTCACGGTGGCTTCTCTCCTTGACTCCCTCCTGTTTGGGGGCCCCTCACCGTCCTGTGTCCTGTAAGCATAGCAGCTCCTCTGCCATCAGCCCCTGGTTTCCACACCACCTCAGCACATGCCAGGCATCTCCTTGTAAGTCAACCCTCCCCCGAGTACCCAAGGCTCGGTGAGCCTGCCACCTTCTGTTGGGATCCTGACTGATGCAGGCACCGAGTAGGATGACTTTTACTTTTCCGCATTAATTACGAGAGAGATAGTTGGACTGAATCTGGGAAAGATTCATTCAAATTGAATGAAGGCTCGATGACATCAAGAGCCCTGTGCCTCGCGCCGTTCACATAAGGATACTGAGCAGTTTGAATGGAGAAAAGCAGTAGGAAAACCGACTTCGCACAGCAGTTGCCGGTGGCTGCCAGGCAGTGGCAATCTGAACTGTGTTCTTGTATGGAGAGTGATTTCATTTCAGCAAAACAACATCAACTGTTACATTCAATTAGAGCTGTTAATTTGACTTCTATTTGCCTTGTACTTGTGTCTGTATATTATTTGCAAATTGTTTGGTTTTATTATAGTATAAAATTCACAATCTTTTTTTTTTTTTTTTTTTTTTTTGAGACGGAGTCTCGCTCTGTGGCCCAGGCTGGAGTGCAGTGGCACAATCTCGGCTCACTGCAAGCTCTGCCTCCTGGGTTCAGGCCATTCTCCTGCCTCAGCCTCCCAAGTAACTGGGACTACAGGCGCCCACCGCCACGCCTGGCTAATTTTTTGTATTTTTAGTAGAGACGGGTTTCACCGTGTTAGCCAGGATGGTCTCGATCTCCTGACCTTGTGATCCGCCTGCCTCGGACTCCCAAAGTGCTGGGATTACAGGCGTGAGCCACCGCGCCCGGCCAAAATTCACAATCTTAAGCGTTTATACCTAGGTTCATGTTTATTACTTTTTTGTGTGTGTGTGAGGTAGAGTTTCACTCGTTGCCCAGGCTGGAGTGCAGTGGCGCGATCTCAGCTCACTGCAGCCTCCGCCTCCTGGGTTCAAGTGTTTCTCCTGCCTCAGCCTCCTGAGTAGCTGGGATTGCAGGCACGCGCCACCACACCCAGCTAATTTTGTATTTTTAGTAGAGACGGGGTTTCTCCATGTTGGTCAGATTGATCTGGAACTCCTGACCTCTGGTAATCCACCCGCCTCAGCCTCCCAAAGTGCTGGGATTACATGTGTGAGCCACCACACCTTGCCCATGTTTATTACTTGTAAATGGTACTATGATAAAATAATTTGATTTTTTAACAATGGCTCCATACATCCCTCAACTTGAGAACGCTGGTCTCGTCCAACATTTCCTCTGCTGCAGAAATGCTTCTGATACACCAGAGGCTCAATATCCATTTGTCAAAAAGGTTTGACATTAAACTAAAGTTAAACATTTCCAATCATGTATCCTGATTTTGCCCACTATAGTGACCCTCATGAAAAGTCCAAGCTCTTTTCTGTGGAACAGTTTTCCATCGCTGATATCCCATAATAGCACTCCCACCTCTCCATTCCTGTTTCTCAAACGCTTACCCCTCTCCTGGGTCTCAATGCAAACGCCCTCCTCCGTGAAGGAGTCCTTCACGTTCTTCCCCTGACCAGAAGTGGCCTCCCCTCACTGGAACTTTCACAGTGAATCATAGCCCACTGTGCGTGCCGGTTGCCAGTGTACAGCTTCCTTTCTCCTGTTAGTTTTTGCTTTTGGAAAGCAGGATTTGTTATTCATTCATTTGTACTCACTGTAGCCCTGACCAATGTCTAACATATATAGATGTTTAATAAATTTTGAATTAAAGGAATCAGTGAAAAGTGTAAGAATATACTACACACACACACACACAAATGAAAAATAGAAAAGTTCTGCATAAATGTATAATATACATTTGCCTCTTTTTTTTTTTTTTTTGAGGTGGAGTCTTGTTCTGTCGCCCAGGCTGGAGTGCAGTGGTGTGATCTTGGCTCACTGCAACCTCTGCCTCCCAGGTTCAGGTGATTCTCCTGCCTCAGCCTCCTGAGTAGCTGGGACTATAGGTGCCTGCCACCATGCCCGGCTAATTTTTGTATTTTTAGTAGAGATGGGGTTTCGCCATATTGGCCAGACTGATCTTGAACTCCTGACCTCCAGTGATCTGCCTGCCTTGGCCTCCCAAAGTGCTGGGATGACAGGCGTGAGCCCCCGCACCCGGCCTGCCTGGTATTTTTAGTATTCGTTCTCTCTGAATCAGGAACCCGGTTCAGGCTGCCGTCTAGCAACACCACTGAATGCCGTGTGTTAATCTGCAACCTTCAACTTCTCTGTGCTAGAGACCACCTTCTGTTTGTAAAGCACCAGAATTTCCTTGTCCCTCACACCACTTCTTCTCTAAATGGAGTCTAACATCAGCCTCTTTTTTTTTTTTTTTTTTTTTTTTTTTCAAGACGGAGTTTCGCTCTTGTTGCCCAGGCTGGAGCACAATGGCGCAATCTCGGCTCTCTGCAACCTCCGCCTCCCTGGTTCAAGTGATTCTTCTGCCTCAGCCTCCTGAGTAGCTGAGACTACAGGCGTGTGCCACCACGCCCGGCTAGTTTTTGTATTTTTAGTAGAGATGGGGTTTCACCATGTTGACCAGGATGGTCTCGAACTCCTGACCTTGTGATCTGCCTGCCTTGGACTCCCAAGGTGTTGGGATTACAGGCATGAATCACTGCGCCTAGCTGGGTTCAAACAATTCTCCTGCCTCAGCCTCCCGAGTAGCTGGGACTACAGGTGCCTGCCACCACACCTGGCTAATTTCTGTATTTTTTTTTTTAGTAGAGATGGAGGTTTCACCATATTGGCCAGGCTGGTCTCAAACTCCTGACCTCAAGTGATCCACCTGTCTCAGCCTCCCAAAGTGCTGGGATTACAGGCATAAGCCACCACACCCCGCCCAAAACTCGGAACTTTAAAAGAATAGATAGGGAGTCACTGATTATTTATTTTACAGCAGATTTTTAAAAATACCTGGTTTCCCAAGTTATTTGAATCCTCATTGATTTTAAGGCCGGATAGTCCTTAAACATTATCTATAATACTTTAACACTTAATGTTTTACAAGTGAAGAAATAAGCCATCTGTTCAGTTTATTCCGGGACTCTTCAACCCTGTGGGTAGAAAATCACAGAGCAAAGCAGATGAATGTCATTGCCAAGCAATGGATGTCATTGCTAAGTTGAAGGCCGGCTTCATTTGGGGGCCTCAGCATTACAGAGTGATTGAGCAACCTTTTAATTACCCTCTGGTCACCACCCCCACCTTCAAATGCTATCCCGACCTGTCTCAGTCTCTCTTCCTTTTTTATTCCCTTTCCCAAACTCATTCTTCACAGCCAAACTTGTCCTCATTCAACAAATATTTATTAAGTGCCTTCTATGTCCCAGATATAGCTCCAGATGCCGTGGGGACAGCAGCACCTTAGGCCAAGGTTCCTGATCTCAGGAAGCTTCTTTTTTTTTTTTTTTTGAGACAGGGTCTCACTTTGTCACCCAAGCTGGAGTGCAGTGGTAGGAACATGGCTCACTGCAGCTTCGACCTCCTGGACTCAAGTGATCCTTCTGTTGCAGCTTACAGGCCCACGCCATCATGCCTGGCTGAGTTTTTGATTTTTTGTAGAGGGGGGTCTCACTTTGTTGCCCAGGCTGGTCTCAAACTACTGGCCTCAAGTGATCCTCTTGCCTCAGCCTCCCAAAGTGCTGGGATTACAGGCATGAGCCACCATGACCTGCCAGAAGCTTCTAGTCTTGTCGGGGCCCAGGGAAGCCAGGCAACACATAAACAGGCAAACTCACACATATTTTTCAAACACATTTTTAAAAGTGATGGTGAAAGGTAATTAAAAATAGACTGGTGCAATGGCACATGACTATAATGCCAGCGCTTTGGGAGGCCCAGGTAGTAGGATCACTGGAGGCCAGGAGTTCAAGACCAGCCTGGGCAACATGGTGAAATCCCCATCTCTACAACTCTACACACACACACACACAAAATTATCCAGGCATGGTGGGGTATGCCTGTAGTCCCAGTTACTTGGGAGACTGAGGCAGGAGGACTGCTGAAGCCCAGAGGTCGTGGCTGCAGTGAGCTATGATTGCACCACTGCACTCCAGCCTAAGTGACAGAGCAAGACCCTGTCTTTTTTTTTTTTTTTTTTTTTGAGATGGAGTCTTGCTCTGTCACCCAAGCTGAGTGCAATGGCATGATCTTGGTTCACTACAAACTCTGCCTCCCGAGTAGCTGGAATTACAGGCGTGCCCGGCTAATTTTTGTATTTTTAGTAGAGATGAGGTTTCACAATTTTGGCCAGGCTGGTCTCGAACTCCTGACCTCAGGTGATCTGCCCGTCTCGGCCTGTCAAAGTGCTGGGATTACAGGTGTGAGCCACCAGGCCTGGCCTCCCTGTCTTTAAAAAAAAAAAAAAAAAAAGAGTGATGTGATACAGTGACTATTTTACATTAAGTGATCCTTAAAGGTTTCTAGGAGGGGAGATGTCTAATCTGAGTTCTGGAGGAACAAAAAGTTCAGCTTTTCAAAGTTCAGAAGACTATCCTGGGCAGTGGCGCAAGTGAAAAAGTAGCAACAATTATGCATGGAAAAGTAGACAGGTGGCAGGTCATGCTGAGCTTTTCAGTTCAGGGGATCAAGTTTAGATATTATTCCAAGTGAGGCTGGAAACCATTTGAATAGTTTAAGTGGAGTTGTGGCAAATTTTTATGTGTACTTTAAAATGGGGGCCCTCAACCCCAGGGCCACATGCCAGCACTGGTCTGTGGCCTGTTAGGAACCAGGCCACACAGCAGGAGGTGAGTGGCAGGTGAGGGAAGCTGAGCTCCACCTCTGTCCAATCAGTGGCAGCATTAGATTCTCATAGGAGCTCGGGCCCTATTGTGAATTTCATATGTGAGGGAGCTAGGTTGCGTGCTCCTTGTGAGAATCTAATGCCTGGTGATCTGTCCCTGTCTCCCATCACCCCCAGATGGGACCATCTAGTTGGAGGAAAACAAGCTCAGGACTCCCACTGATTATGGTGAGTATGTAATAATACAACTAAAGTACATAATAAATGTAATGTGTTTGAATCATGCCGAAATCATCCCGTTGCCCCCTATGGAAAAATTGTCTTCCATGAAACCAGTCCCTGGTGCCAAAAAGTTTGGGGACTGCTGGCTGGGCGCAGTGGCTCACGCCTGTAATCCCAGCACTTTTGGAGGCTGAGGCGGGTGGATCACCTGAGGTCAGGAGTTCGAGACCAGCCTGGCCAACATGGTGAAACCCTGTCTCTACTAAAAATACAAAAATTAGCCGGGTGTGGTGGTGGGCACCTGTAATCCCAGCTACTCGGGAGGCTGAGGCAGGAGAATCGCTTGAATCTGTGAGGCAGAGGTTGCAGTGAGCCAAGGTCGTGCCACTGCACTCCAGCCTGGGCGACAGAGCAAGACTCTGTCTCAAAAAAGGAAAACAAAAAACAAAACAAAAAAACATTTAAAATTACAAAGCTAGCAGATAGACTAAATGAAAGGTTGAACAGGGTTAAAAGTGAATTGATGACCTAGAAGATTTTATTGATGTATTCTCTCAGACTATAGCATAAAATAAGAACAGATGGACACTATTACATGGAAGGTAAGCATCATGGATGTAATCCTTTAAAAGGAATACCAGAAAGAGAGGATGGAGTAGGGAGAAGTAATGACATAAAGATCACAGAATTTCCTAGAACATATTAAGAATCTCACTGAGTCCTGAGAAGAATAAAAATAAGCAAAAAAAACTCCACACCTAAATAGGGGGTAGTTAAGAATAAAGAGAAAATCCTAAAAGCTGTCAGAGAAAATCTGGCAGATTACCTACCAAAGCATGAGAGTGAGACTGACATCAGCCACGGGGCCTGTAAGAAGATAATTTAGTGGCGCCATCAAAGTGCTGAGAAAAATATCTTTGATCTTAGAATTTTATTCTCAATCTCCCAGTCGATATTAAGAGTAAAATAAAGACATTTTGGATCTTCTAAGAGTAAGACACATTAGGACCTACAAACTCTCTCTGAAGGAATGAATAAAGGACATTCTCCAAGAAGAGAAATGAACCTTGGAAGATATAATGGATTGCAAGAAATCAATGTGTGCAAAGAAATTAGCAGGCTTGGTGCGGTGGCTCACGCCTGTAATCTCGGCACTTTGGGAGGCCAAGGTGGGTGGATCGTTTGAGCTCAGGAGTTCAAGACCAGCCTGGGCAATTTAGACTCGCATTTCTATGAAAAAAAAGACATAGGGCCAGGTGTGGTGGCTCACGCCTGTAATCCCAACACATTGGGAGGCCAAGGTGGGTGGATCACCTGAGGAGTTCGAGACCAGCCTGGCCAACATGGTGAAACCCTGTCTCTACTAAAAATACAAAAATTAGCTAGGCGTGTTGGCACATGCCTGTAATCCCAGCTACTTGGGAGGCTGAGGCAAGAGAATTGCTTGAACCCGGGAGGCGGAAGTTGCAGTGAGCCAAGATCGCGCCATTGCACTCCAGCGTGGGTGACAAGAGTGAGACTGTCTCAAAAAAAAAAAAAAAAAAAGACATTAGGCCAGGTGTGGTGGCTTACACCTGCAATCCCAGCACTTTGGGAGGCTGAGGCAGGTAGATCACCTGAGGTTAGAAGCTCAAGATCAGCCAGGCCAACATGGTGAAATCACGTCTCTACAAAAATAGAAAAATTAGCCAGGCGTGATGGTGGGGCACCTATAATCCCAGCTACTCAGGAGGCTGAGTCAGGAGAATCGCTTGAACCCTTGAGGCTGAGGTTGCAGTGAGCTGAGATCAGGCCACTGCACTCCAGCCTGGGCAACAGAGCAATACTCCAGTGTCAAAAAAAAAAAAAAAAAAAGACATTAGCAAAAGTTATTTGTCTAAGTAAATATGGATTGTGAATTGTTTTGACATTTTAACATTATAATCTGTAGCTAGAAGGAAACAGGGACTTAGAAGAAAAGTAGCTCTCTCAGAGCCAAAGCTCTTAACCACTTGTTTTTCGGTTTTTTGCTTGTTTGTTTTTGTTTTTTTGAGAGCCTCACTCTGTCACCCAGGCTGGAGTACAATGATGCGATCTCGGCTCACTGCAACCTCCACCTCACGGGCTCAAGTCGATCCTCCCACCTCCACCTCCCAAGCAACCAGAACTACAGGTGCATGCCACCATGCCCGGCGACCTTTGTATTTTTAGTAGAGGCTTGGTTTCACCATGTTGCCCAGGCTGGTCTCGAACTCCTGAGCTCAAGTGATCTGCCCGCCTCGGGCTCCTAAAGTGCTTGGATTACAGGCGTGAGCCGTGGTGCCGGACCTTAACCACTTGTTTTGTAGAACTGGTTCCTCAGTGTCTAGCGCAGGGCCCAGCACAAACCAAGTGCTTTGCAACCACTTGCGGAAAGAAGGAATGAACGGACCGATGAACGGTGCTATCAGCATGCAGCCTTTCCAGAATATTGCCATTTTCACAGAGGAGTGAGATTTGCCACCTCTGTGAGTCCACTGAGGTCCCTGTAGCCATGAGCGGGGACACGGGAAGCCAGGAGTGCTGTGCCACAGACTCTTCTAGAAACAAGTTTGGATTGTGCTCCTTCCAAGGGCTTCTGGGAAAAATGCCTCTCTGCTGGCAGCTCTGCCCTTCCGCCTAAGGCCAAGAACCCTCTGAACAAATAGCAGCTTAGTGAGAGGGCAGGAGGGGACAGCCACATGTCTGGAGAGCATACACTTCCTGTTCACTGAGTGCCACGTGGGACTTTTTTCTACTTATTCCAGAGCCGGTCTAGATTCTTAACCAAACAAATAGACCACCCCTGTGTGCACGCCCACTTCTCGACCTGTGGGAAAAACCCCAGTAATGAGTCAAAAGTCTACGTTGCAATATTTCCTGACCCCGTTTAATTCTGACACTCCAAGCGTGAGCTTTTGCAAATACATAGTGACTTAGAAACTAGAGGATGCTCTTAAATGCCATTTATTCCAGATGCAGAGACGCGTTTCAATGCAAGGCACAAAAAATGAAGCTACTCAGCTTTTTCTAATGTTGGGGTGAAATATGGCCACAGGGAGGGCAAACTCCACTCATTATTTCCCAGGGAGAAATCATGATATTTTAGAAAGGGTGGGGAGAAGTCTTGAACACCACAACTAATACCTAACACAACAATTGAGTTTCCAGAAAAGTTCAAAACGAAGGGCAAGACAAATAGGAGATGTGACTTGGCTTGGACACAGACTGCCAGTGTGAACGGCCGTGGCACCTACCTTTCAGGAGAGGACTCCCTTTTCTAATCTATTGAGACTCCATCTTTAAGGTTCTTTCTAGTCCTAAAGTTGTACAATTTGCCATATTTTGGCTGCAATAATTTCCTAGTCTCCTCTGGCCATTTCTATTCATTTACTCACTTTTAATTAAATGAGTGTTACCTGAATTCACCCTTGTAGGAATTGCTACTTTTCCAACCACATTCCTGCATCAACCAGCCACCAGCGCTCTCAATTCCTGCACAGCCACCAAACAGCCAACAAATATTTATCAGGTTCCTCACATGAGCCAATCAATGTTGGACAGTAAAGAAAGCAAACAGACCCCGCGTCCAGGGAACTTGTATTTCACTGGGGGAAAACAAACAGTAAATATGTAAACACATACATACGTAGAATAATTCCAGGTATTAATAAACACTAGGAAGATGTGGATGGTGAAAACAGCCACAGTGACGAACCAGAGGAACAATCTTCTAAGCATAGCAATGGCAACCACACAAGTCCCGAGACAGGAAACAGCCTGGCACCTCTGAGGAAGGAGGGGACTGCAAAGTGGCTGGGGCACAGTACATGAGAGAGAAAGTGTAGGGAGAAGGGGTGAGTGCCCTGATCATGCGGGCCTTTGAATTTTATTCTGAGGACTTTGGTCTAAGTGTAATGGTACCACTGGATGGTCTTAAGGCGGGGAGTTGATGTGAGCTGACATATTTCCGAAAGATGGCTCTGTCTGCTGTGTGGAGGGGTGGGCTGGAGAACAGGGGGACTATGCAGTCACCTTAACAAAAGTTCTTGGCTGCCTGGGCTAATGTTAGCATTGGAGAGGGTGAGAAGTGATTTGGGACACACAGCATGCAAAGGCTGCTGAGGGCAGCTACAGAAACTCACGGGGTTGCTGTCATTCTCCACTAAATTCTCGGTAATGCTGGCATGTTTTTTCCTGTCGTTGCTGAGGACACTCTCAGCACATTCTCCCTTAAAGCCTTCTTCTACCCTGCCTCTTCCCTCTTCCCTCCAGACGTTAGCTTGCAGCTTCTGTAGAGTAAAAGGATGCAACCCACCTGCGGGATCGCGCTCCTCTTCATGCCCCACGCATACACGTCTGGGAACCCCGATTCCATGTTTTCAGGCTCCGAGGAAGTCCCTGGGAGGCTTCTCTCTAACCCCCACCCCAGGTCCTCCTGCTGATGTCCTCTGAGCCGCTGCTCCTCCACCAGGCCTTCTCTTCCACACGCGCCACTTCCTGAACTCTGTTGATTCCTTCACCTCATCTTAGGAACTTGCCCAAGTCTCTCCCAAATCCAAAAACCAACTGCCACTTCCTGCACGTCCTGCCCTCCCTTCGTTCCCTCCTAGCTGTCTCCACGCCGTCGCCTGTCATTCACTCCTTGGTTGGTCCTCGCTGCAGCCTTTCCTCCAAATCCTCACCTGCAACCTTCTAATAAATGGACACACACGACTTTTCCTCTCCTCTTCTTTCAGCTCCCCGGTGAGGTAGCCCCCTCGCCCAAAGAAGGGCTTTGCTCACTTTGGGGCCCCTGTGCACCTCTGGCTTGCCTGGAGCCAGCTGGCTGCCACTCCCAAGCTCTGCCCACTTCACCCGCGCCGCTGTTCCCAGGATCCTGGGCTGTCTGCCCACTTCACCCGCGCCGCTGTTCCCAGGATCCTGGGCTGGCTTCTTGATATTCTCACTTGGTGGGGTCCCTGTGAGTAATGTTCTCTGGGATCAGGGCTTCAGCTACCAGGTCGCCAGTGACTCAGACCCCACCTCAGGTCTCCCTAAATGGCTCCCTCTCCTCTCCTCTAGTCTCCTCTTTTTCCCATGGCTACCGTTTCATTCAAGCCTTCCTATTATCTTCCTGGACTACCATGGTAGCCACCACGTTGATCACACTGTCTACAATTTTTTTTTTTTTTTTTTTTGAGATGGAGCCTCATTTTGACGCCAGGCTGGAGTGCAGTGGCACGATCTTGGCTCACTGCAACCTCCTCCTCCCGGGTTCAAGTGATTCTCCTGCCTCAGCCTCCTGAGTAGCTGGGACTACAGGTGTGCACCACCATGCCGAGCTAATTTTTGTATTTTTAGTAGAGACGGGGTTTCCCTATGTTGGCCAGGCTGGTCTCGAACTCCTGACCTTGTGATCCGCCCGCCTCGGCCTCCCAAAGTGCTGGGATTCCAGGTGTGAGTCACCGTGCCTGTTTTTTTTTTTTTTTTTTTGGACAGAGTTTCTGTCTTGTCGCCCAGGCTGGAGTGCAATGGCACACACTCGGCTCACAGCAACCTCCGCTTCCCTGGTTCAGGCAATTCTCCCGTCTCAGCCTCCCCAGTAGCTGGGATTACAGGCATGCGCCACCATACCAAGCTAATTTTTATATTTTATATAAAATATAAAATATATATTTTATATTTTTAGTAGAGACAGGGTTTCACCATGTGAAAGGCCAGGCTAGTCTCGAACTCCTGACCTCAGGTGATTCACCCACCTTGGCCTCCCAAAATGCTGGGATTACAGGCATGAGCCACCTCGCCTGGCCTACAGTTGTTAATCCTTCCAATTCATCCTCTTTAAGTCACTAGAGTAATCTTTTTAACAGTGAAATGCCATGCCATTTCACTTTTTATATCCTTCAGACTGGGTTTAGTAGCTCACGCCTGTAATCCCAGCACTCTGGGAGGCTGAGGCGGGAGGATTGCTTGAGCCAAGGAGTTTGAGACCAACCTGGCAACAAAGTGAGATCCTGTCTCTAACAAAAAACAAAAAACAAACAAAACTTAGCCAGGCTTGGTGGCTCACACCTGTGGTCCCAGCTACTCTGGAGACTGAGCTGGGAGGATCCCTTGACCCCTGGAGGTTGAGGCTGCAGTGAGATGTGATTGTGCCACTGCACAAGAGCCTGGGGGACAGAGCAGGACCCTGTCTCAACACGAAACCAAAAACATCCTTGAATGTCTCCTTCCACACCTTTAGAGCAGTTGTTTTTCTTTTTTGAGGTTGTTTCACTCTTGTCACCCAGGCTGGAGTGCAATGGCATGCTCTCGGTTCACTGCAACCTCTGCCTCTTCCTGGGTTCTAAAGTTTTTTAGCTAGAATCTTACATCTTTCACCTGGTCTGTCTTACTTTTTTTAACCTCATCTCCTGCCATTTTCCACCAAGCACCTGTGCCCACCACCTGCTGGGAATTTTCTGAAAATGCCATGCTTCTCAGAAGCACAGGCTAGATAATTTGCGAGGCTCTTGTTTCAGCTCCCCGGTGAGTTAGTCCCCGTTCTCTGTGAGAAGTACTTTGCTCACTTTCGGGACTTGATGCACCTCTGGCTTCCCTGGAGCCCGAAGCCAACTGCGCTGCCACTCTCAAGCTCTGCCCCCTTCACCTGTGCTGCTGTGTCCAGGGTCCTGGGCTTGCTTCTTTGATTCTTGTTAAGAAATCGTCGGCCGGGCATGGTGGCTCACGCCTGTAATCCCAGCACTTTGGGAGGCTGAGGTGGGTGGAACACAAGGTCAGGAGATCAAGACCATCCTCGCCAACATGGTGAAACCCTGTCTCTACTAAAAATACAAAAAAATTAGCCGGGCGTGGTGGTGGGCACCTGTAATCCCAGCTACTCGGGAGGCTGAGGCAGGACAATCACTTGAACCCATGAGGTGGAGGTTGCAGTGAGCCGAGATTGCGCCACTGCACTCCAGCCTGATGACAGAGCAAGACTCTGTCTCAAAAAAAAATAAAAAATAAAAAAATCAAGAAGTTTGAGGGTGACAGCAGCAGCAGCACTTTGAAGGGAGCACAGGCGCTCTGAGTGTCAGACTCTGTGACTGCATAGGTCATGTGCCCACGAAGCCACTTTACTTCTTTCTAAACTGTTTGCCATGCTGGAAATGACCTTTCCTATGTTGCCTGCCTGGCGAACTTTTAGTTATACTTCTAGACCAGTGTAGGTAGCTCTTCACCTTTTGAGGTGGTCACTAACCCTTTAAGAATATGTTGGGGCTGGGTGCAGTGGCTCATGAGTGTAGTCCCAACACTTTGGGCAGTTGAGGCAGCTGGATCGCTTGAGCCCAGGAGTTCAAGACCAGCCTGGGCAAAACGTTGTTTCTACAAAAAAATACACACAAAAATTAGCTAGGCATGGTGGCACCCGTGTGTAGTCCCAGCTACTTGGGAGGCTGAAGTTGGAGGATCTCTTGAGCCCAGGAGGTTGAGAGCCAATATCGCACCACTGTACTCCAGCCTGGTGACAGAGTGAGACACTGTCTCAAAAAACAAACGAACAAAAAAAAAGTATGTTGGAAAGTACAGGCCGTCCGTATGCATACAACTTAAGGTTTGGAGCACAACTGAAGAGACCTCATATGCTCTCTGATGCCCATCACCTGAACCTATAGAGGCTCTCTCACTTGAGATTCAGTTCAAATGTCACCCTCTCTATTAAGCTTTTCTGGCCCCTGCTGGGCAGGAGAAAGCACTCCTTCCCCTGTAGGGCCTCATCCACCCCTTTGTTGTTATAATAATCATAATAAATTATGGATAACGGTTACCGTTTCCAGAGGGCCCACCATCTGTCAGACACATTTCAGAACTTATTGTAACTTGGCCTATTAGGCATTTTATCCCCATCTTCACAGATGAGGACCTGAGGTTCAGAGTTTAAGGACCAGAGCTCAAGAAAAGGGGCGGGGCCCCCAAGGACTGCAGAGTGCCCCTCATGGCTGTGGCGCCCCGCCCTCAAGTCACCTGTCCTGCTAGAGTGACTGATCTCATAGCCTGTGCCCTGGGAAGGTGCAAAGATTGTGCCGTGTTCATTTCTGCACTCCCAGTGCCTTTCCAGAAGATGGTTGCTACTAAATGAATGATGTTGGATGAATAAATACTTGACTTTACCCACAGGCCTTTTGTTTTGTTTTGTTTTGTTTTGTTTTGTTTTGTTTTGTTTTTGGGACACGATTTTGTTCTGTTGCCAAGGCTGGAGTGCAGTGGTGCAATCTCAGCAACTTCCACCTCCCGGGTTCAAGCGATTGTCTTGCCTTAACCTCCCAAGTAGCTGGGATTACAGGTGTGTACCACCACGCCCAGATTTTTGTATTTGTATTTTAATTTTTAAAGATTTATTTTATTTTTAAAAATTATTATTTATTTATTTTATTTAATTAATTTATTTTTTGAGATGGAGTCTTGCTCTGTCGCCCAGGCTGGAGTGCAGTGGTTCGATCTTGGCTTATTCCAACCTCCGCCTCCAGGTGTGAGCCACCGTGCCCGGCTACCACAGCTCTTTTTATAGTCCTAGATCAGTCAGTGCTGGGCATCCACCAATGATGACTGGAGAAAACCAGAATGTGACTTCCACAAAAGATGCCACATCCTTATATCTGGGCTCTGAGATTCTCTTAGACTTGAGCCACCACCAAGTGACTGCCCACAGATAGCTATGAGTCGAACTACATTAACCAAACTCTGAGGTTACCAGGCCGGAGTATTTCCTTCTCTTCCCTAGAGCATCTTCCTCTTGACCATGGGTTTGCCAGCTCTTCTATTTTTTCCTCAGGCATTTCTGATAAGATGGTGGTGGTTTTCTTTTTTTTTTCTCTTTTTTGTAGAGAACGGGGTCTTGCTATGCTGCTCAGACAGGTCTCAAACTCCTAGGCTCAAGCAATCCTCCCGTCTCTGCCTCCCTAAGTGTTGGGATTACAGGAGTGAGCCAATGCACCTGGCTTCTAATGAAGTTTTAAAGATAAGCAAACATGCTGGGCGCGGCGGCTCACGCCTGTAATCCCAGCACTTTGGGAGGCTGAGGCAGGCGGATCACGAGGTCAGGAAATCGAGACCATCTTGGCTAACATGGTGAAACCCCGTCTCTGCTAAAAATATAAAAAATTAGCCGGGTGTGGTAGTGGGCGCCTGTAGTCCCAGCTACTCGGGAGGCTGAGACAGGAGAATGGCTTGAACCTGGGAGGCAGAGGTTGCAGTTAGCCAAGATCACGCCACTGCACGCCAGCCTGGGCAACAGAGTGAGACTCCATCTCAAAAAAAGAAAAGAAAAAAAAAGCAAACACAAATTCTAATCACTTTGGGTGAATATTTGCCCTATAAACATTACTGTGATCTGGGGTTTAGGTTCCTAAATGTCTTGATATTCAGGTTTAAATGACTTAATATTTGGATTCTTGCTGATTTTTTTTCTGTTTTTATGTGAATGCCTAGTTACAGGGGTGTCCAATCTTTTGGCTTCCCCAGGCCACACTGGAAGAAGAAAACTGTCTTGGGCCACATATAAAATACACTAACACTAATGATAGCTTATGAGCTAAAAAAGAAAAAAAATCCCAGAAAAACTCATAGTGTTTTAAGAAAGTTGATGAATTTGTGTTGGGCCGCATTCAAAGCATGTCTGCAGCCTGAGGGCCGTGGGTTGGACAGCTTGGCCTAGTAAGTATATAAACTGTACTATGGATGGAATTAGAAATGATTGTGTTTTTCAGCTTTGGAATATTCATTGAGCTGCTGATTAGAATATCTGATCTCTAATTGGTGTAGCTGACTCTAGAATATCTGATCTCTAATTGGTGTAGCTGACTCTGATGTATCCATCCATGGCGCTAAGATTCAGGAAGAGAACGGACGTAAAACACTCAAATGTTTGTGAAACCAGTGATTTCATTCTTCTCCTTCCCAGACTTGAAAACCCACCCCTCCTGTGGAGTTTTCCTAGCTGGCACGGCTGAGCAAGGTTTCCCCTGGGAGCTGCTGAGTTTTCCTAGCTGGCACGGCTGAGCAAGGTTTCCCCTGGGAGCTGCTGGGAGACTCAGGCAGCAGCTGGGGTTCCAGGCCTGACTCCGCTTCAGAGACCCTCTGTTTCAGGTCCGCTGGTCTTCAGCCACTGCAGGGAGCTGCTCTGCCTGTTTCAGTGTGTTCCAGGACAGACTTGCAGAGGTGAAGAGGGGACTGAGCTATGGGCAGTAGAAGGGTTAGCGCTTAATGCACGATCCTGCTTTTCCTGTTTCAGAAGCTGCACCCACTGTAGTCAGCAACAGCCAGCTCAAGACCAAGACAGTTGATTTTTTGGTTTTTTGTTTGTTGGTTTTTGAGACAGATTCTCACTCTGTCGCCCAGGCTGGAGTGTAGTGGCGCAATCTCGGCTCATTATAACCTCTGCCTCCTGGGTTCTAGTGATTCTCCTGCCTCAGCCTCACAGGTACCCACCACTACACCCGGCTAATTTTTGTATTTTTAGTAGAGACGGGGTTTCGGCCTGGCGTGGTGGCTCACGCCTGTAAACCCAGCATTTTGGGAGGCCGAGGCGGGTGGATCATGAGGTCGGGAGATCGAGACCATCCTGGCTGATACGGTGAAACCCTGTCTCTACTAAAAATACAAAAATATTAGCTGGGAGCGGTGGCGGGCGCTTGTAGTCCCAGCTACTCTGGAGGCTGAGGCAGGAGAATGGTGTGAACCCGGGAGGCAGAGCTTGCAGTGAGCCGAGATCGCACCACTGCACTCCAGCCTGGGCAACAGAGCGAGACTCTGTCTCAGGGTGGGGGGAAAAAGGTAGAGATGGGGTTTCACCATGTTGGCCAGGCTGGTCTCGAACTCCTGACCTCAGGTGATCTGCCTGCCTCAGCCTCCCAAAGTGCTGGGATTACAGGCGTGAGCCACGGCGCCCGGCCCCAGTTGATTCTTTTAAGCAGCTGCTAAGAAAAAATTAGATTGTAGGTAAAAACAGATTGTAGGTGGGTGCCTTTTGGGAACTTTTTGTTATTGTTGTTAATGATATTAATAGACTTTTCTTAGGTTTTATGTAGTGTCACAAATGACACAATAGCGAGAATAAAAAGCTCCAGTTTCTTTGGGAGTTTACCAAATTCCACATTCCACGTCCTGTGCTAAGGCTTTCAACACGCATTTTCTTATTCTCGTAGTAACCCTATGAGATGGGTTTTAGATTTTCATATCTATATTTTATGAAGCGGGAAACCAAAGCACAAGGTTAAGTAATTTATTCAAAGTCATGTGATTAGCAAGGGGCACAGCTGGGACTGGAACTTACTCAATTTGGTCTCAAAGCCGGTCTTCCCCACCATAATGACCTACTGTCTCTTAGTTGTAGAAAAGCCACCTCCCTCCAGACTGACGCACCCACCTCCCGCTTTCCTCCTCCCCATTACATCCATTCTATAGACCAAGGCCAGATTAAAATTTCCTGAAATACTACTTTAATCCTTCCACTGCCTACTCGAAACGTTCCTCTTACCTAGAGAAGCAGGATCATGTTCTCTTTCCTTCTTCTGATAATCAGTTGTCCTCATCTTGCAGAATATCCCTTCCATAACTTCTCCAGCCTGAGGAGCATAAGAAATCTGGAGCTGGCCCAGCATGGTGATGCACACCTGTAGTCCCTGCTAATCAGGAGGCTGAGGTGGAGGATGGCTTGAGCTCAGGAGTTTTAAGTTGCAGTGAGCTGTGAACGCACCTGTCCGCTCCAGCCTAGGTGACAGAATGAGGACCCCAACTCAGAAAGCAAACAAAGGAAATTCAGAGCTGCCTGGCATGGTGGCATGTGCCTGTAATCCCAGCTACTTGGGAGGGTGAAGTAGGAGAATCACTTGAACCTGAGAGGCGGAGGTTGCAGTGAGCTGGGATTGCACCACTGCACTCCAACCTGGGTGACAGAGCAAGACTGTCTCAAAAAAAAAAAAAGAAAAAAGAAATCCAGAGCTAAAATTAGGAGGGGAAGGATGTAAACTTTGAACCTATATAAAACTGTAGGAATATTTTGTACTGTCATTAAGACACTAAAGAAAGCATTTTATTTTTATTTTTATTTTTTTTGAGTTGGAGTCTTGCTCTATTGCCCAGGCTGGAGTGCAGTGGCTCAATCTCGGCTCACTGCAACCTCCACTTCCCGGGTTCAAGTAATTCTCCTGCCTCAGCCTCCCGAGTAGCTGGGACTACAGGCACATGCCACAAAGGCCGGCTAATTTTTGTGTTTTTAGTAGAGATGGGGTTTCACCATGTTAGCCAGGCTGGTCTTGAACTCCTGATCTCAGGTGATCTGCCCTCCTAGGCCTCCAAAAGTGCTGGAATTACAAGTGTGAGCCACCATGCCAGACCTAAAGGAAACATTTTAAATAAACAGTATATCAGTGACATTTTCTACTTCTTAAAATTACTAATGGTGGCTAATGCACAATTAACTTCTCTTTACCATCTGTTGCTTGCTTGCTAAAATCTTTAGTATGTCTTTCCAAGGAAATTTTAATCAGGGGCTTAAAAAAAAAAGAAAAAGATTTATTTTTTCCAGGTGTGTATATTAAATTTTTTCATGTATGATTCTCTATTCACTGTTTCAAGTTATTTTGATTGTAAAATGTATTTGAAGAGCCTCACAATTTGAACAGTTGTTTTAAATCCTGTTGAACGAAAGGTATGAGGAAGTACGTCAATGCATTTTTCATTTGCTATGTTATGGTTCAACCAGTTTTCTCTGATTGTTACTAAACTCTCTTTCCAATAATATATTGATTCTCCTCTGTGTTTACCAAACATTTTTTTTTCTAATTTTTTTTTTTGTTTTTGAGACAGAGTCTCGCTCTGTCACCCAAGCTGGAGTGCAGTAGCGCAATCTCGGCTCACTGCAGCCTCTACCTCCGGGTTCCAAGCGATTCTCCTGCCTCAGTCTCCCAAGTAGCTGGGATTACAGGCACCTGCCACCAAGTCCAGCTAATTTTTGTAGTTTTTTTTTTTTTTTCCAGAGGGAGTCTCGCTCTGTTGTCAGGCTGGGGTGCAGTGGTGCTATCTTGGCTCACTGCAACCTCCGCCTATCGGGTTCAAGCGATTCTCCTGCCTCAGCCTCCTGAGTAGCTGGGACTACAGGCGTGCGCCCGCATGCTCAGCTAATTTTTGTATTTTTAGCAGAGATGGTGTTTCACCATGTTGGCCAGGATGGTCTTGATCTCTTGACCTCATGATCCACCCTCCTCGGCCTCCCAAAGTGCTGAGATGACAGGTATGAGCCACCACGCCCAGCCTTTTTTGGTTTTTTTAAATTTTATTTATTTTTATTTGAGATAGAGTCTCACTCTGTCACCCAGACTGGAGTGCAGTGGCATGATCTCAGCTCACTGCAACTTCCACCTTCTGGTAAACATCATTTTTGTAAAGCTACAGAAAAATTATGGTGAGAACAAATGCTGTCATATCTGTTTTGTGTGTGTGTGGGAGAGGGGTAGCTTTTAATTTTTTTTTTTTTTTTGGTCTGTGTTGAAGGTGAAGGGGGAGAGATCATGACATGTTTTACCTGACAAGGGGGTACTGAGCCCTGTCTATCCACTCCATCCCTACCGCATACCCTGGCTGAGACAGGAACCTTCCCAAGCAGCACTCCCAAGGAGAGTAGCCATCACTTGGTCCTTGCTGGACATGGGCATTCCTGCATCAGGGAGAAGGCAAACCTCATCCCACATTTCCTTCTTATCCCAAAGTGCTACGATCTGGTCCTTGCTGGCCATTACGGCAGGTGATCACAGCCAGGTCATTTGCTTACTTAGACCTCAGTTTCCTTGTCTGTAAAATTAGCATGTTTGTTCATGTTATCTCAGAGGGCTTTTGGAGCTCTAAAAGCAGAAGCCACAGAAAGCCTGAGAGGAGCACAGGTGAAGGCTCTGGGTGTGAGTGGCTTTGCTTCTTCCATTAGGTCCTCTTCCCGCAGGTACTTTCCAGAGTGTCTGTAATTAACACAGTGGGAGAGCAGAACCGCCATAAACCCTGTTCAAGTAGGAAGGGAATGGAAGGTCGAGGCGCCTGGACTGCAGCCGCAGCTGTGCTTGGGGCTGATCGGCCTTGGCTTCGCCCCTCCTGGCAGCTGGGGACTGCTGTGGGTTTTGCATGGTTCACAGAATAAAGTGCAAACGGGGTCCTGTCATTTTTTATTACTCAGAACCGCTTTCACTAAGCCTGAAAGCTTATCTCTTGGTCGATGAAAAGTCTTTGTACCGTGGACCCCAGAGTCTGGACTTCCCCTCACTAAGCAGCTGTGTGACCTGGGGCAAATCAACCTCTGGGCCTCACTTAATGGTTATATGATTCACTGTCACCTGAGCCAAGTTGAACAATAGTCTTAGACAACTAAGCACCACCCATTGTCCGCAGAATCCTCCTCGGACCACCCACCCACATCTGCCCTGGGGGGTTTAAATGCCCCTCCCAGACTCCAGCCTCTTACAGGCTGGGTCACGCTGCCCTGGGGAAGTCTATCTGGCTCCTTACAATAGAGAGAGCACATCCCTGCTACACCTACCTGAAGCCCAGGACAAACCCCTTTCTGCAACTACAGAGAACCCATCAAAGTTTAATTTCAGTCACAATAACCTCAGACAGACTCTCAGCATCTCCCTGCACCACTCCTGCTCTGACAAAAAGAAAAAAAGAGGCCAGGCACGGTGCCTCATGCCTGTAATCCCAGCACTTTGGGAGGCTGAGGCAGGTGGATCGCAGGAGTTCCACCTTGAGGCAGGAGTTCAAGAACAGCCTAACCAACATGGCAAGACCCGCCTGGCCAACATGGCAAGACCCTGTCTCTACCAAAAAACACAAAAATTACCCAGGAATGGTGGTGTGCACCTCTAGTCCCAGCTACTTGGGAGGCTGAGGCATGAGAATCACTTGAACCCGGGAGGCGGAGGTTGCAGTGAGCCGAGATCGCGCCACTGCACTCCAGCCTGGGCAACAGAGAGAGACCCTGTTTCAAAAAAAAAAAAAAAAAAAAAAGAAAGGAAAAAAAAGGAGAAGAATCGTACTAATGTTCAGCTGCAATTTACTCAGCAGAGTGATTAATCCATTAATTATTCCATTCAGTGAACTATTCGAAAGCATTTGCGAGTGTTTACCATATGCCCTCTTATTGTTGGAGGGTCGGACTATTCGAAAGCATTTGCGAGTGTTTACCATACGCCCTCGTATCGTTGGAGGGTCGGAGCAGCCAGAGTCGGGAGGCCTGTGATGAAAGAGATCTGGACAGCTGACAGAGACACGTTTGCAAGTGGGCTGGGCCGACCTCAGGACTGGGGGCCGGCCGGTCGGGCACCCTGCCTCTCACCCCCAAACGCCGCAATTCTTTTTTTGTTTTTTTTTGAGACAGTCTTGCTCTGTTGCCCAGCCTGGTGGAGTACAGTGGTGCAATCTCAGTTCACTGCAACCTCCGCCTCCCGGGTTCAAGTGATTCTCCTGCCTCAGCTTCCGGAGTAGCTGGGATTACAGGCACGTGCCACTACGCCCGGCTAATTTTTGTATATTTAGTAGAGACGAGGTTTCGCCACGTTGGTCAGGCTGGTCTCGAACTTCTGACCTCAGGTGATCCGCCTCCTTGGCCTCCCAAAATGCTGGGATTACAGGCGTGAGCACCCGCAATTCTAGGGGGTTCTTAGGCTGTCCCCACCTCCACTGTGACCCTCCAGTTTGTCTTTCTTACAACCAACAGAGTGATCACTTGAAAGTGAGAATCTACCTAAAGCTCTTCCTTGCTTTCTGTAGGTTTCTCCTGCCCTTAAGGAAAATGGGCTTCTACACAGGGGTCTCAGCCAGCTCCCTAGCCGCATCACCCTGCTCCCTGCTTCCTGTGTGTTCTTCTGGCAACCAGACTGTGAGCCATGCCTGCCCGTGCACACTGTGCCGCTCTTCAGCACTATACTGAGGCCCTTCTCCCAACTGCCCCTCCCAAACCACCACCAACAGCAGAAAGCCTGGCTAAGACATCGTTATCCTCCAGGATTTTCCAATTCTTCAGAAAGCTGCTCCTGCAATCACCCAGTGGTTCTTCCTGCCTGCTGCACAGACAAAACCAATGCCCTGAGACCGTGGCATTACCTCAGAGAGAGTTTTTAATTGGAGGCCTGGCACTATGCCTCACACCTGTAATCCCAGCAACTGGGGAGGCCACGGTGGGATGATTGCTTGAACCCAGATATTTCAGACCAGCCTGGGCAACATAGAGAGCCCCAGTCTCTTAAAAAAAAAAAAAAAAGGAGAAAAAAATGTTTAGTAGAAGCTGGCCACACTATGAGGGAGATGGAGCCATCACTCAAATCACTCTCCCCTGAAGTCTCGAACCTTAGGGTTTTTATGGGCAATTGTTGAGCAGGGGACTAGGGAATGGATGCTGCTGATTGGTTGGGGATGAGATCACAGGGGTGTGGAAAATAGTCCTGTGTGCTGAGTCTGCCTCTGGGTGGGGACATAGGACCACTTGTCATGACTCCCAAGTCCAGGTGGGGTGGTGTCAGTCTGAAAAATATCTCAAAAAACTGACCTTAGGCTTTACAGTAGTGATGTTATCTGGCTGCATGATCCCTGAGCAGTAAGGGATTATGGAAACACCTGTTGGGCAGGGCGGGTGGCTTGTGCCTGTAATCCCAGCACTTTGGGAGGTTAAGGCAGGAAAATCACTTCAGGCCAGCAGTTCAAGATCAGCTTAGAGACAAGATATCATCTCTACAAAAAAATTAAAAAATTTGCTAGGCGTGGTAGTGCACACCCATAGTCCTAGCTACTAGGAGGCTGAGGTGGGAGGATCACTTGAGCCCAGGGAGGTCAAGGCTGCAGTGAACTGTGATTGTGTCATTGCACTCCAGCCTGGGTGACAGAGCAAGACCCTGTCTCAAAAAAAAGATTCAATACAAATTTTTTTAAAAAGGAAACTACATCTATCTTATGGCCTTTCACTCATCTTACAAAGCCGGTGTCAGCAGCCCAGAACAGGGAAGGGCTTAGTTTTAAGAAGGGATTATTATCACTCTTGCTTCAAGGTTAAGCTATAAACTAAATTTCTCCCAAAGTTAGCCTGGCCCAGGCCCAGAAATGACCAAGGACGCTTGGAAGTCAGAAGCAAGATGGCGTTAACTATGTCAGATTTCTCTTACTCTCATAATTTTGCAAAGGCAGTTTTGCTCTAACCTTATTAACCTACTTTCTTTTTCTTTTTTTTTTTTTTTTGAGATGGAGTTTTGCTGTTGTCACCCAGGCTGGAGTGCAATGGCGCATTCTTGGCTCACTGCAACCTCCTGCCTCCTGGGTTCAAGCGATTCTCCTGCCTCAGCCTCCCAAGTAGCTGGGATTAAAGGTGCCCACCACCACGCCTGGCTAATTTTTTGTATTTTTAGTAGAGATGGGTTTTCACCATATTGGTCAGGCTGGTCTTGAACTCCTGACCTCAGGTGATCCACCCACCTCCGCCTCCCAAAATGCTGGGATTACAGGCATGAGCTACTGCGCCTGGCCTATTAACCCACTTTCTACATATCTCTACTCCCTCACCCTACTGCATGACAATTATCTGCTTATTTTAGTGTCTCTTCCACTCCTTGCAGCCTAGAAGGCTGTCCTTATTTGAAACTCCAGTGCCAGGCATGGATAGGTTTGAATTAAAGTAAGCCCTCAATATGTATTGGTTGACTGAATTAATTTGGGATGTGTAATTACACGTCGTGCCTATAATGATTTTTGGTTTGGAGAGGCCAAGGCAACAGTCTGTACTTCTGAATCCAGAAGATAAGAGAAACTAAGATTTTGAGAACATCAGGTGGGTCAGAAAGCCAAGCCAGCCCAGTGCCTGCCCTGCATTTCACCTGAATCTATGTGTCAGGGTGAGAAGATGTTTGTTTGCTTTTAACTGCTTGCAAATCTCTTAAAAAATGTGTATTATTATTGTATACCCAGGCCAGGTTCTTCTCCTTAATTTCTCTGGAATCAGAGTTAGAAAAACTGAAGGACTGTTTCTGGGTGTCTTGTTCTTCATTCAGGAGCAGAGCTGGCAATGTTCTTCCACTGATGCCCGTTCCATGGATTGTTAGGATTAGGTCAAAGATGTATTTGCAGTATTTGGCATCACATCTGGCCCATAGCGTGTGCTCAGTAAATGCTGCTCTTATGATTGTTGTGATTGATGAGGTGTGCTAGCAGTTTTGTTTTGGCTCCTCTCCAGGATGCTGGTCATCCTCGGGATATGAAGCCTGTTCGCCGGGGTGGCCGTTTGCTGGGTTCCCAAAAACTCTCTGTTCTTGGGTGGAGCTCGTAGAGAGAGCTCTACTGTCCCAACAGCTTCATGATGCCACCATCCCTGCTGGGAAGAAGCCTCTTGAGCTTAAGGGACTTGCTAGCTGCTAATGAAGACCATCCAGCCCCATTCTTTCCAGTGATGTCATTTCACCATCTCAGGTAACAATGCCCAATGCCTTCTGTCTTCATTTTCACTCCTTTTTTTTTTTTTTTTTTTGAGACAGAGTCTCGCTCTGCTGTCCAGGCTGGAGTGCAATGGCACAATCTCGGCTCCTGCAACCTCTGCCTCCTGGGTTCAAGCGATTTTCCTGCCTCAGCCTTCTGAGTAGCTGGGATTACAGGCACCCACCATCATGCCCAGCTAATTTTTTGTATTTTTAATAGAGACAGGGTTTCACTGTGTTGGCCAGGCTGCTCTCGAACTCCTGACCGAGACAGGGTCTCACTCTGTCATCCAGACTGGAGTGCACTGGCACAATCACAGCTGAGTACATCCTTGACCTCCTGAGGCTCCTACCTCAGCCTTCTGAGTAGCTGGGACTGCAGGCACGCACCACCATGCCCAGCTAATTTTTCGTATTCTTTGTTGAGATGGGTGTTTTGCCATGTTGGCCAGGCTGGTCTGGAACTCCTGACCTTGAATGATTCACCCACCTTGGCCTCCCAAAGCGCTGAGATTACAGCTGTAAGCCACTTTGCCCAGCCATTCACTCTATTTTGGATATTCAAATCTATCCTCACTGATGTCTTTAAAATCTCAGTGTAGCCACTTGGGTATCTGTTTTGTGTGCTTTTTCCTGTTCACGAATGTCCCAGACAAATGCCAGGGTGATTAGGCTGCTCTCTGCCTCTCCACGTTCTACATGGATGTGCATGGGGGTCAGGGAGGAGGAAGAAACACAATTCAGGGGATAGACTGTGTGGATATCACTTCATTTCCCCCTTTTTCACTAGGGGGAACATGTACATGGGCTATATGTACTACGTGTTAAAATGTACATAAAAGGAGGCAAAATTGAAAAAGAACAATTCAGCTTGACAGGCATATGTGGAAAGAAAGTAGGAGCGGTGCCGCCCTTTTATTTTGGGGACAGTGCAAATATTATGGACTGATTTTTTTTTTATTTTTTGAGATGGAGTTTCGCTTTTGTTGCCCAGGCTGGAGTGCAATGGCACGATCTTGGCTCACCACAACCTCCGCCTCCCGGGTTCAAGCGATTCTCCTGCTTCAGCCTCCCGAGTAGCTGGAATTACAGGTATGTGCCACCACAACCAGCTAATTTTGTATTTTTTTTTAGTAGAGATGGGGTTTCTCCATGTTAGTCAGGCTGGTCTCGAACTCCTGACCTCAGGTGACCCACTGCCTCGGCCTCCCAAAGTGCTGGGATGACAAGCATGCGCCACTGTGTCTGGCCATGGACTGATTTTCTGTAGAAGAGGTTATTTTTATGTATTTATTTATTTATTTATTTTCGAGACAGGGTCTCGCTCTGTCGCCCAGGCTGGAGTGCAGTGGCGCGATCTCCGCTCACTGCAAGTTCCGCCTCCTGGGTTCACACCATTCTCCTGCCTCAGCCTCCTGAGCAGCTGGGACCAGAGGTGCCCGCCACCATGCCCGGCTAATTTTTTGTATTTTTAGTAGAGACGGGGTTTCACCATGTTAGCCAGGATGGTCTCGATCTCCTGACCTCGTGATCCGCCCGCCTCGGCCTCCCAGAATGCTGGGATTACAGGCGTGAGCCACCACTCCCGGCCAGTTATTTTTTTTTTAAACCCAGCTGAGCCCATTCTTTACCCTTGCGAACTGGTATCATTAGCCATTTCCCAGCGTGGGGAGTCCAGGAAGCCTCCCAAGCTTGGGACCTGGGCCTCATCCTGCTGCTCCACCCACAAGCCTCCCCAACAATCTGCATTCGGACAGTGGTGGTAGCATCCTCAGGGGACTCCCTGAAATTGACTTACAGTCTTGGCGGAAAACAGCCTTCTTCGATCAAGGAAGATTGTTCTCTGTAGATGAGTGCTCAGGAGAGTTTCTGTGCCCCATCAGCAAGGTCAGCTAAATACATCCATCCAGTGAAAGGCAGGTGGCAGCTGAGCTTGTGCTCAGGCCTTCCATGGAAGCAGAAGGGCCCTGTCCTAGAGAATCATGCCAAAAATACTGCATGCTTGCGGGCAGGGGCTGGGGGAGTAGTGTGAATCTAGCCTCAAAGGTGAGAAATAGTCATGGCATTGGTATAGGGCTGTCAACTCACATTCAGGTTAAAATTCCAAAGCAAGCCCCCCAAAAAGTGCCTAGGTTGAAATGGCAACTGGAATTGCTTAGAATCCTACCATTCCAGTAGGTTTTATATAAAAATAGCTTTACTGAGATACAGTTGATAGACAATAAATTACATGTACTTAAACGGTACAATTGGATAAATTTTGACATATGCATATACTCATGAAACTGTCAACACCACCAAGATAATGAACACTCCCAGAAGTTCATCACTCCCAGAAGTTTCCCTGTGGCCTTTTGTAATCTGTCCCTCCTGCCTTTTCCCACCCCCATCCCACCACCACGCTCTCAGCCATGTCCCCACGGGGTCTTTATATATATATATATATATATATATATATATATATATATATATATATATAAAGCTGGGATTACAGGCGCCCACCACCACGCCTGGCTAATTTTTGTATTTTTAGTAGAGACGCGGTTTCACCATGTTGGCCAGACTGGTCTGGAACTCCTGACCTCATGATCTGCCTGCCTCGGCCTCCCAAAGTGCTGGGATTACAGGCGTGAGCCACTGCGCCCGGCCCCCCACTTGCTCTTATAGGTCCATTGGTATTTGCTAGAAGTTTGTATAAATATAACCATACAATATGGATTCTCTTACTTTTTTTCCCCACATAACAGTTATTTTGAAATTCATCCATACTGTTGCCTGAATTTCATGGTAGGAATGTACTAGTTTACCCGTCACCTGGTGAAGGCCATTTGGGTTATTTCCAAATTGTGGCACTTTTGAAGAGAGTGGCTATGAACATTTGTATACAAGTCTTCGTATGTCCATGTTTTAATTTCTCTCGAGTTGATGGTACATCTACTCAGTGTATGTTTAACTTAGAAAAACCCACCCAGCCAGGCGCGGTGGCTCACGCCTGTAATCCCAGCACTTTGGGAGGCCGAGGCGGATGGATCACGGGTCAGGAGATCGAGACCATCCTGGCCAACATAGGGGAATGAAACCCCGTCTCTACTAAAAATACAAAAAATTAGCTGGGTGTGGTGGCAGGCCTTCACCCAGCTTCTCGGGAGGCTGAGGCAGAAGAATTGCTTGAACCCGGGAGGCAGAGGTTGCAGTGAGCCTGGGCAACAGAGTGAGATTCCATTTCAAAAAACAAAAACAAAAAACCAAAAAAACCCCACCTACCTGACTTCCAAAGTGGTTGTTATATTTTACATTGCCAACAGCAGTGTATGAGAATTCCAGTTCTCTAATAGCCTCATTAGTGCTTCATACAATCAGTCTTTAAGCCATTCTATAAATGTATGGTGGTATCTCATTGTGGGTTTAATTTGCGTTTCCCTAACGGCCAACGACTTGAACATCTTTTCATGTGCTATTTGCCATTCATCTATGTTCTTTGGTGAAGTGTCTGTCCAAATCTAGTACCTTTTTAAAAATTAGGTAGTTTACTTTCATTTTAATTTAATTTAATTACTTTATTTATTTATTATTTAGACAGAGTCTTGCTCTGTCACCCAGGCTGGAGTGCAGTAGCATGATCTCAGCTCACTGCAACCCCTGCCCCCTGGAGTTAAGCAATCCTCCCACCTCAGCCTCCTGAGTACTTGGGACCACAGGCATGCGCCACCGCACCCGGCTAATTTTTTGTATTTTTTGTAGAGACTGGGTTTCACCATGTTGCCCAGGGTGGCACTGAGCTCAAATGATCCACCTGCCTTGGCCTCCCACAATGCTGGGATTACAAGTGTGAGCCACCATGCTTGGCCCTCATTCTCTAATATCCCTTTTGAAGGGCAAAAATTGTTAACTTTTTTGAAGTACAACTTATAATTTTTTTTTCATTTATGGATTGTAGTTTTGGTTTTCTAAGAAATCTTTGCCTTAGGATCAATATATTTTCTTTTAGAAGTTTTATAGTTTTAGGTTTTACATTTAGAGTTAATTTTTGTGTATGATGTGAGGCAGGGATTTAAATTATTAAAACAATGTTTTTTTTTTTTTAGTTAGAGATAGAGTTTGGCCATATTGCCCTGGCTGGTCTCAAACTCCTGAGCTCAGACAATCTGCCTACCTTGGCCTCCCAAAGTATTGAGATTACAGGCATGAGCCACTGTGCCAAGCCTTAAATAATTTTTTGCACGTAGATATCTAAGTATTCCAGCACCATCTGTTGAAAAGATGATCCTTTCCCTTAGCTGCCTTTGCATATCTCTTGAAAATCAATTGATGTCCATATATATATATATATGGGTCTATTGCCGCACTTTTATTCCGTTCTATTGATCTGTTTGTGTGTTTTTATACCACTATCACATTGCTTTGATTACTGAAGCTTTGTAGTAAGTCTTGTCCTTTGCATTTCCATATGAATTTTAAAATCGGCTTGTCAGTTTCTACAAAAAAAAGACTGCTGAAAATTTAAGTGGGATTGTGTGGGATCTAGAAATATTGAGTCTTTTTTTTTTTGAGACAGAGTCTTGCTCTGTCACCCAGGCTGGAGTGCAATGGCACAATCTGGGCTCACTGTAACCTCCACCTCCTGGGTTCAAGCCATTCTTCTGCCTCAGCCTTCTGAGTAGCTGGGATTATAGGCACATGCCACCATGCCCGGCTGATTTTTATATTTTTAATAGAGATGGGGTTGCACCATATTGGCCAGGCTGGTCTTGAACTCCTGACCTTGGGTGATCGATCCACGTCAGCCTCCCAGAGTGCTAGGATTACAGGCATGAGCCACTGTGCCTGGCCATTGAGTCTTCTAATTGATGAATAAATATATTTCTTGTCTGGGCATGGTGGCTCATACCTGTAATCCCAGCACTTTGGGAGGCTGAGGCAGGAGGATCACTGGAGGCCAGGAGTTCGAGACCAGCCTAGGCAACACTGTCTACAAAAAAAAAAAGAAAAAAAAAATAAAAAACTGAATAAAAAAATATATATTTCTCCATTTATTTAGGCCTTTGATTTCTTGCAGCAATGTTCTATTAGTTTTCAGTGTATATCCTTTGTTCATCCTTTGTCAGATTTATGCCTAAGTGTTTCACATGTTTTAATTCTATTATGTTATTTTTAAAATTTCAAATTCCAATTGTTCATTGTTTGAATGTAGAAATAGTTGTTTTTGTATACTGATATTGAATCCTCCACTCTTGCTAATTAGCCTTTTTGTAGATTCATCAGATTTTCCACACAGCTGATTATGTTATCTGTGAGTAGAGATAGTTTTACTTTTTCCTTTGTTTTATGACTTCCTTACTTTTATTTATTGATTTATTTTTTAGGCCTTATTGCTCCATTGGAGCATCCAGGGCACTGTTGAATAGAAGTGGTGAGAGTGGACATCCTTGCCTTGTTCCTGACCTCAGTGGGAAAGCATTCACTCTCTCACTGTGAAGTATGATGACAGTTGTATGTTTTTCATAGATGCCCTTTTCAGGTTGAGGAAGCACCCTTCTATTCTTAGTTTACTGAGAGTTTGTTAGGAATGGATACTGGATTTTGTCAAATGCTTTTTCTATGTCTGTTGAGATAATGTTTTTCTTGAGTCTATGAATAGAGTTAACTACATTGATTGATTTGCAAATGTTAAACCAACTTTGCATTTATGGGATAAACCTCACTTGGTCATGATGTCTTATCTTTTTTACATATTGGTGTATTTAATTAGTTGAGAGCTTTTGCATCTATGTTCATGAGGAATATTGGTCTTCTTTTAATGTCTTTATCTGGTTTTGGTAACAGAGCAATACTTGCCTCATAGAATGAGGGAATGGGAAGTGGTCCCTACTTTTCAATTCTCTGGAAGAGTTTGTGTAGATTTACTATTAGGTATTTCTTCAATATTTTATGGAATTCAAGAATTAATTCTTACTAGCTTGGAAAAAAATTGTGTATGGACTGAAAGGATTAGAAAGTATATCCTGTCTAGCTCAGCTCCTAAGCTATCTCAGCCTGTCTTTGTCTTTGGGATGCTTTACAACTCTGTGACTTTTAGAAAATTGATTCTTGTCCATAGAAGTGCAAACTAATTGTGTCTGGTGGAACACAATTTATTTTTGCCCTGTGGATTGATCTATCTTGCATATATCGTAAAATCATTTTACATTATTGCTTGTTGTTTGAATTTCTTTTGAATTAGTTGTAACATTTTACTGGTTCCCCATTAGATAATGAGCTAAATGAAGTCTCTGACATGAGTACATTTTATATTTGCAGAGCAATTATAATTTTACCTTTAAAATTATCTTTTGGCTGGACGCAGTGAAATCCCAGCGCCTTGGGAGACTTGAGGTGGGAGGATCACATGAGCCCAGGAATTTGAGCTTACAGTGAGCTAAGATTGCACCACTGCATTCCAGCCTGGGTGACATAGGAATGATGAAAATTCTCAGTACACGCTTTGTTTATTCTAAGTGTTGTTAGGTTAGTTAGTTGCTAATGACACACAAGGTCATTTATTGTAGATGGCAAAAATGATGATATCCAGAGAAGAGTTATTTTAGAGTTAAGATTAAAGAGAGGACTGAAAATTGTGTTCTCCGCTGGGCGTGGTGGCTCACACCTGTAATCCCAGCACTTTGGGAGGCTGAGGCAGGAGGATCACCTGAGGTCAGGAGTTTGAGACCAGCCTGGCCAACATGGTAAAACCCTGTCTCTACTAAAAATACAAAAATTAGCTGGGTGTGGTGGTGGGCGCCTGTAATCTCAGCTACTGGGGAGGCTGAGGTGGGAGAATCGCTTGAACCCGGGAGGCAGAGGTTGCAGTGAGCTGAGATTGTGCCATTGCACTCCAGCCTGGGCGACAAGAGCAAAACTCTGTTCAAAAAAAAAAAAAAAATTGTTTTCTCATTTTCAAAAAGAGGTATTTGGATAGATACTTTTTTATTTTTTCTTTTGAGATGGAGTCTTGCTCTGTCGCCCAGGCTGGAGTACAGTAGTATGATCTTGGCTCACTGCAACCAGCCCCGACCTCTCCCCTGGGTTCAAGCAATTCTCCTGCCTCAGCCTCCTGAGTAGCTGGGACTACAGGTGCATGCTGCCATGCCCAGCTGGTTTTTTGTATTTTAGTAGAGATGGGGTTTCACTGTGTTGCCCAGGCTGGTCTCGAACTCCTGAGCTAAGACAATCTGCCCGCCTCGGCCTCCCAAAATACTGGGATTATAGGTGTAAGCCACCGTGCGCGGCCGATACTTTTTTTTTTTGAGAGAGAGGGATTTGTTCTGTTGTCACCCAGGCTGGTGTGCAGTGGTGCAACCATGACTCAGTGCAGCCTCCGCCTCCTGGGCCCAACCTATCCTCCTACCACAGCCTCCCAAGTAGCTGGGATAACAGGTGCTTGCCACCACACTGGCTATTTTTTTTTTTTTTTTGTAGAGATAGGGTCTCCCTATGTTGTCCAGGCTGGTCTTGAACTCTTGGCCTCAAGCAATCCTCCTGCCTCAGCCTCCCAAACTATTGGGATTACAAGTGTAAGCCATCATGACCAGCCTGGATAGATACTTTCTAAGGTCCTTTCCCATTCTAACCATCCAACTCCAATCCACTGATTTCATGATGAATTCATTTTAATTTCCAGAGTTCAGTTTCGTTATTGTGTTTTTGTTTTTGTTTTTGTTTTGTGACAGTTTTGCTCTCATTGCCCGGGGTGGAACGCAATGATGCGATCTTGGCTCACTGCAACCTCCACTTCCCGGGTTCAAGTGATTCTCCTGCATTAGCCTCCTGAGTTATAGGCATGCACCACCACCATGCAGAGACAGGGCTTCTCCATGTTGGTCAGGCTGGTCTTGAACTCCCGATTTCAGGTGATCTGCCTGCCTCGGCCTCCCAAAGTGCTGGGATTACAGGCGTGAGCCACCGCGCCCAGCCGGCTGGTTTCATTATTTGTTAAATGAGATAGTAACATCTGGCTGGGCGCAGTGGCTCATGCCTGTAATCTCAGCACTTTGGGAAGCTAAGGTGGGTGGATTGCTTGAGCCCAGGAGTTTGAGACCAGCCTGGGCAACATGGAAAAACCCCATCTCTATAAAAAATAAAAAATAATAATTTGCCGGACATGGTGGTGTGCACCTGTAATCCCAGCTACTTGGGAGGCTGAGGTGGGAGGATCACTTGAGGCTGGGAAGTGAACGTTGTTGCAGTGAGCTGAGATTGCACCACTACACTCCAGCCTGGGTGACAGAGCAAGACCCCATCCCCCCGCCCCCAAAAAAAGGACAGGAACATCTTCTGTATACATTTCAAATAATCAAATAACATGGAAAGCAAAAATAGATGTTCCTAACTCCAATTCCTTCATTTTGGCCATAGATTAAATTTTGTCATCCATGTAATCTTCTAGGAAACCTGAATAAGCTGATTTTAATTTAATTTTTTTAACAGCTGATAATCAATTTATTAAGACAGTCGACTTAAGCATCTGTAATGATGACTTCCACCTCAACTCCTGGCTCAATACCGATGGAGTCATCTGCTTAGCAATCTCAGAAGGACTGCGCGAGTCAGTGAGTTGCTTGTGGATTCTCATCTGGAAACGATTCCATGTCTTAGAACCTTCACCAAAAGGAGTTTCTCTTGTAGTGGTTCTCAGAGTCTTGGTAGGCATTCCAGTTGGTCCTTTCACTTTGAGATTCTTTTCTTTCGTCCCTCTGATCAAGTGGGCACACACCTTCTCCAGGGATTTTACCTTGCGGCTCGTTAGAGTGGTTCGAATTCGGTGAATTGCCACCTCAGCTTCACGGGTGATTTTACAGTATCTTTAAAAGCCTTGGCTCCTGCGTGGCTTCCTGACCAACTTGTTCCTGGGCAAGAGTGAACAGTGGTGAGTGAGGAGCGGGAGTGGGTGGGTCCGAGCTCCTCACCACCTAAGACTGCGTCCTCCTCAAAGAGTGAATTTTTTTCTTTTTGTGACGGAGTCTTGCTCTGTCACCCAGGCTGGAGTGCAGTGGCATGATCTCAGCTTACTGCAACCTCTGCCTCCTGGGTTCAAGCAATTCTGCTGTCTCAGCCTCCCGAGTAGCTGGGATTACAGGTGCCCGCCACCACGCCTGGCTAGTTTTTTTTTGTATTTTTAGTAGAGACAGAGTTTCGCCATTATTGACCAGGCTGGTCTCCAACTCCTGGCCTCAAGTGATCCACCTGCCTCGGCCTCTCAAAGTCCTGAGACTACGGGCATGAGCCATGTACCTGGCCTGTTTCCTTATCCTTAAAATGAAATTAGGTTGGATAATATTTAAGTTCTCTTCTGATCTAAAGTTCAGAAAAAAATTTTATAACATGAGAGAACAATAGGAAGTATATCATACATTTTCATGTCTATCAATCTATCCACCAATCTTCCATCCCTTTACTCTGTAAATATTTTCTGTGTGCGAGGCACCATGCAAGCTACAGAAACAACGTCCAAGATGTAGCCCTGCTTTCAAGGGTGTTATGGAAATCCTTCTCCTGCCAGGGTGTGAGGAGGTGGGGAGAGGGGAGAACTGGGGAGAACTCCTTGAAGGGGCCTTTACTAGCCAGTGCTACAGGAAGCTGCTAATCAATCAGTTAATTAATTAACAATCAGCAAATGGCAGCCAGTGGGGAAGTGTGGCTTAGCTTCCAAATGCTAATTACTGGCCCCTTTATGGAGCCGAGACAGGGCAAATCATTGCAGGATCCCAGATGAGTTGGCACACAGACATTGCGAGGAGGGTGCGATTCTCCTTTGTACCAGCATGCTTGCCAGCTTTTATCTAGTGAGATTAATTAGAACTTTTAGAAGTGCAAGTTAGGGCCATAAAATATTAACATTCATGTCACTGGTAATCTGTGAGTGTACTGAGAGAGCCCGCAGCGATTTTAGGGTATGGTTGCTTGGACGGGGATCTGGAGGTTTAGTTTTCCACTCTTCTCCGGTGAAGTTTTCTCAGTGGCTGCTCAGTGGCTCTGCATCGTCACCAAACTGACCCCTGCCATTGAATGTCCCTTGCCTCTGTGAGTTCATGCATTCATCTCTCTCATCCCTTTCATGCTTCCCAGAAACTATAATGTCATGTTGGCGCATCTGTCGTACACCTACATGTGGAATCCCGGCCGTGGGTCTCTAGGAAAACTGCCTGGCTCAGTGTTCCAGGTTGTTCCTCCCATCGTTATCGTGACCTCTGATGCCCCATCAACAGAAACTCCCGTGACTAAATGCTCCGGGAAGGTGATGCTAATGATGGACTGGTTCATTTGTCTTACTTTTCTTTTCTTTTTCTTTTTTTTTTCTTTCAGAATAGCTGGGATTACAGGCGCCTGCCACGACGCCCGGCTAAATTTTGTATTTTTAGTAGAGACAGGGTTTCACCATGTTGGCCAGGCCGGTCTCAAACTCCTGACCTCAGGTGATTCACCCGCCTTGGCTTCCCAAAGTGCTGGGATTTACAGGCGTGAGCCACCGTGCCAGGCCACACCTACAGCACCCAGTATTCCCAGGCAGTCTCCCATCCACGTACTAACCAGGCCTGACCCTGCTTAGCTTCCCAGATCAGACTAGATCGGGTGCATTCAGGGTGGTATGGCGGGAGATTTTTTTTTTTGAGATGGAGTCTTATTCCATCACTCAGGCTGGAGTGCAGTGGCGCGATCTCAGCTCACTGAAACTTCTGCCTCCCAGGTTCAAGCGATTCTCCTGCCTCAGCCTCCTGAGTAGCTGGGATTACAGGTGCCCACCACCACACCCAGCTAATTTTTGTATTTTTAGTAGAGACGGGGCTTCACCATGTTGGTCAGGCTGGTCTTGGACTCCTGACCTCAAATGATCCACCCGCCTTGGCCTCCCAAAGTGCTGGGCTTACAGGCGTGAGCCACCGCGCCCTGCTGCCTTACATATTTACATATTTCGCAAGTGTTCCTAGCTAGGAACTATTGCTGTTACTCAAACTCCTACAGGGAAGGTCAGGGCCTGCTTTGGACAGTTCCAGGGACAGTGACCAGTGCAAATAGTGGGTTGATGCTTCTTTCTTTCTTCTTCTTCTCTTTTTCTGAGACAGGGTCTCCCTCTGTCGCGTAGGCTGGAGTGCCGTGGTGCGATCACCGCTCACTGCAGCCTCAACCTCCTGGTTCAGTTGATCCTCCCACCTCAGCCTTCTGAGTAGCTAGGCCTACAGGTGCGTGCCACCATATTCAGCTGATTTTTTGTTGTAATTTTTGTGGAGATGGGGTTTTGCCATGTTGCCCAGGCTGGTCTTGAATTTCTGAGCTCAAATGATCCACCTGCCTCAGCCTCCCTCAGTGCTGGGATTACCAGTGTGAGCCGCTGTGCCTGGCTAGGATAATGTTTCTTCCAATCACAATTGCAATATTATGGATGTTTTTTTTTTTTGAGACAGAGTCTCATGTTGCCTAGGCTGGAGTGCAGTGGTGCAATCTCGGCTCACTGCAACCTCCGCCTCCTGAGTTCAAGCAATTCTCCTGCTTCAGCCTCCCGAGTAGCTGGGATTACAGGTATGCACCACCACGCCTGGCTAATTTTTGTATTTTTAGTAGAGACGGGGTTTCGCCATGTTGGCCAGGCTTGTCTTGAACTCCTGACCTCAGGTGATCCACCCACCTGGCTCGACCTCCCAAAGTGCTATGATTACAAGCTTGAGCCACCGCGCCCAGCTGCGGTATCATGGATTTACATGAAAAGAAATATACAGTATTAGAACTCTGGGACTTTAAGATGTGCTAGGTAAGATTTCTCAGGTACAGATGAATTGTCTCAGACACAGAACTCTCACAATGCACTGCTGGGGAGACGCAGAAACCCTGAGGTACCCCCTTCCCACATGCTGTCTTCTAAGGAATGACAAGACCTGACCACAACTAGACCCAATAGGCTAACATGACCATTTCAGCTCCATCATGTGAATGGGCCTTTGTCCCACTGAGGTTTCCCATCACCCTCTGGGTACCTTTCTCCAGTTAAATTTCCATGTTATGAACTCTGCCGCCCCTACCAAGAAGTGTGAATTCACAGCTGGGTGCAGTGGCTCACGCCTGTAATCCCAGCACTTTGGGAGGCCGAGGCAGGATGATCACTTGAGATCAGGAGTTCGAGACCAGCCTGGCCAGCATCGTAAAACCCCGTCCTACCAAAAATACAAACATTAGCTGGGCATGGTGGTGCATGCCTGTAATCCTAGCTACTTGGGAGGCTGAGGCAGGAGAATCACTTGAAACCAGGAGGCAGAGGTTGCAGTGAGCCGGGATTGTGCCACTGCACTCCAGCCTGGGTGACAGAGCAAGACACCTTCTGGAAAAAAAAAAAAGAAGTGTGAACTCAGACTCCTAGAGACTCCTAGCCTCTCTGCCAGGAGACATGGACACGCTTCCCAGCTCACACCCCTCGGATGCACCTGTGTTAAGCTTTGGCGTGACAGGGACCGGTTGACGGGAGAGGCTCTGTGCACAGATCCTGCTCCGCTGGTACTGCTGGTGGTGGTGACACCTGGCTGCTGGGGGCAGCAGCAGTGGCGAGAGTGAGTCCCTGAGGGCCCATGTTGGGTTCAGCTATGCTTGCAGGAAAGTCACGCCCCCGGGTTCAGGTCTCGGGATAGGCTGTGGCTGTGGCTGTGGCCACGGTCCTGAGAGTTGCCACAGGAAGCTCAGCCTCAACGCCTTTCTTCCGACCCCTCTCAAGGGGGGTTGAGCTTGTGAGTTACCTGACGTCTTTTTTTTTTTTTTTTTGAGACGGAGTCTCGCTCTGTTGCCCAGGCTGGAGTGCAGTGATCTCGGCTCACTGCAAGCTCCGTCTCCCGGGTTCACACCATTCTCCTACCTCAGCCTCCCAAGTAGCTGGGACTACAGGCGCCTGCCATCACGCCCGGCTAATTTTTTGTACATTTAGTAGAGGCGGGGTTTCACCATGTTAGCCAGGATGGTCTTGATCTCCTGACCTCGTGATCCACCTGCCTCGGCCTCCCAAAGTGCTGGGATTACAGGCGTGAGCCACCATGCCCGGCCAACCTGAGGTCTTTAGCAAATCTTTTGTGTGTCTGTCTTTTTCTGCTTAAATTAGCCATGGTGAATTCTGTTCTGAGTTTTGTTTTTGGTAACTAAAAATCCTGACCCTTACACGTTGGTACCAGGAGTGGTCCCAAGCAACAGACCTTCAGGAAAAGTGGGATATGAAGTTTATTATCTGAAATGAGTGGGTCTGAACACAGAGAGAATGCATTTCGTGTAGAAGGGTGGGCACCAGGGGCAAAAGTGTTACTTCAGTGAGGACTTTGTCGTGACCTGGACTGTCACATCCATTGAAGGCAAGGCTTTGTGTGGAATAAAAGGGGACAGCCATGGAATGTGATGGAAACAAGAAGGTTAAACTTGGCGGGTTGTTTGGCTGCATTTAAATACACTGGAGGCCCCTCTGTAGTTCCCGAGCACGATGACTGGGTGTTCACGTGCATGTGTGGGGTGTGCCACCCTCTGAACCTTGTTACGATGTTGGCACATTACCCTGGACCTGACCTTGGATAAATAAATAAATAACTACACTGGATGCCAGTTGTGGTGGCTCACACCTGTAATCCCAGCACTTTGGGAGGCCAAGGCAGGCAGATCACTTGAGGTGAGGAGTTTGAGACCAGCCTGGACAACATGGTGAAACCCCGTCTCTACTAAAAATATAAAAATTACCCAGATGTGGTGGCGGGTGCCTGGAATCCCAGCTACTCAGGTGGCTGAGGCAGGAGAATCACTTGAACCCCAGGAGGCGGAGGTTGTAGTGAGGCAGGATCAGACAACTGCACTCCAGGGCGACATAGTGAGACTCTGTCTCAGAAAAAAAAAAAAAAAAAGAAAATTGGCCAGGCATGTTGGCTCACACCTGTAATCCCAGCACTTTGGGAAGCGGAGGCAGGTAGATCACCTGAGGTCAGGAGCTGGAGACCAGCCTGACCAACGTGGTGAAACCCCGTCTCTACTAAAAATACAAAGTTAGCCAGGTGTGGTGGCGGGTGCCTGTAATCCCAGCTACTTGGGAGGCTGAAGCAGGAGAATCACTTGAACCTAGGAGGTGGAGGTTGCAGTGAGCCAAGATTGTGCCATTGCACTCCAGCCTGGGTGACAAGAGCAAAACTCCGTCTCAAAAAAAAACAACAACAACACTGGAGACAATAAGTCTTAAGTTTTGGCTTAAGATGTTTTCAAAGAACTGGGGAATTTTCTGACTCTTCTGAATGGGAATCTCCAACAATGGCAGTGTGCGGCTGCCGGTCTATGCAGCTTTGGCCACTGGGTACTGTTTACAGTCTGTGACAGGCTATGCACTATTTTGTGAACAGGAGGACTCCCATCAGGAGGACTCCACAGGGTCCTGTGGCTTGGATGGGGCCATGCGGAGAGATCTGGATGACCTGGAGCTTGCTGTATCCCCAACCCACAGAGTGCCCCTTCCAGCAGAAGCTGCCCCCCTTCTGCCTGATGGAGCTTGAAGACTCCATAATAGGCTCACAAGACTGTCACATGCGAGAAGGAGCCAGCTGTCCTCATGCTAAACTGTCACCCACCTCCTGCCTCCAAGCCGGTGAGTGGATTCTAGGCTGTCTTTCACTGAGCTGGTGGTTATTACTTGCCCCCAGAGTCTAACTAATAGATTGTTGCTTTAGGCTCCTGTTGTAACAGGGAGTTCTGCTATCAAAACAGAACAAAATAAAACTGGCTGGGTGCGGTGGCTCACACCTGTAATCCCAGCACTGTGGGAGGCCCAGGCCGGTGGATTATTTGAGGTCAGGATTTCGAGACCATCCTGGCCAACATGGCAAAACCTCGTCTCTACTAAAAATACAAAAATTAACGGGGCATGATGGAGCATGCCTATAATCCCAGCTACTTGGGAGGCTGAGACGGGAGAATCGCTTGAACCCAGGAGGCAGAGGTTGCAGTGAGCCGAGATGGCACCACTACACTCTAGCCTGGACACAGGGTGAGACTCTGTCTCAAAACAAAAAAAGAACACAACCAAACCCAGCCTACACCCTCTCCGCTGTCACCTCCCTCCTTGGCCCTCCTGGTTTGAATTAGTGACAGTGGTGGAGGGTGGGGCAGAACAGTTGGCCACAACAAGAAACAAACCAACCAAAAAGTATGTAGGTGGCTATGAGGCAGTCACTGTGGTGTCCTGCCCAGGGCCCACGCTGGGTAATCATGTTTGTCTATCTGTTTTCCTTTGCATCTTCAACTAGACGTGGGCGTTCGTTACTCCTGGACAAAACTTCCGTTAGCTCCTTGTCCCCTGTGGCAAGCCTGCCTGCACATGCCTGGGAGGGATTTCTCTTCCCAGGAGCAAATAAGTTTGTCCCTGAGCAGTTTCTGGATTTGTTTATGCAGACTTTAGGGAAGATAAACATGAAAATTTTGATACAAATTTGAAGTCCTGGGAGTTGTGATAATGAGTGTGGCTGTGAATATTGCTTCCAGTTCTGGAAAGACCTGTGCAGCTGCAGCTCTCAGTGGGCTTGTGGGACTGGCCTGGGGACCCAGCCACTCTCAACAAGGTCCCCAGACCAGAATTGCTCTGAAGGTGTCTTTCTTTTGTTTTGTTTTGTTTTTTTGAGATGGAGTCTCACTCTGTCACCAGGCTGGAGTGCAGTGGCGCGATCTTGGCCCACTGCAACTTCTGCCTCCCGGGTTCAAGCCATTCTCCTGCCTCAGCTTCCCGAGTAGCTGGGATTATTACAGGCACACACCACCACGCACAGCTAATTTTTGTATTTTTAGTAGAGGTGGGGTTTCACCATGTTAGCCAGCATGGTCTCCATCTCTTGACCTCGTGATCCGCCCGCCTCAGCCTCACAAAGTGCTGGGATTACAGGCGTGAGCCACTGCGCCCGGCTTTTTTTTTGAGACAAAGTCTGAGTCTGTCGCCGAAGCTGGAGTGCAGTGGCATGATCTCGGCTCACTGCAACCTCTGCCTCCCGGGTTCAAGCAATTCTCCTGCCTCAGCCTCCCGAGTAGCTGGGACTACAGGCATATGCCGCCATGCCTGGCTAATTTTTGTATTTTTAGTAGAGACGGGGTTTCATTATGTTGACCAGGCTGGTCTCGAACTCCTGATCTCGTGATCCGCCCGCCTTGGCCTCCCAAAGTGCTGGGATTACAGGCGTGAGCCACCGTGCCCAGCGAAACTATCTTTCAAGATGTTTCTTGGTCTTTAGTGTACATCTGAACATTCACATAAATGCTTGCTTGAGTGCTGTTTAAAAGGGAAAAAACCTTGGAAATAACCTAAATGTCTGCAGCAGGAGAAAGTCTGAATTTATCATGGTACATCTAGAGACAGGAAATCTAGGTGTTAGGCAGATGTCGGAAAGTTGGAGAGCTAAGTTTTGAAAGAGTTTGTCAAAAGCAAAATGGCTCAGAGACGTCACTTTAAACGGCAGCATCATATTTGATTATATGGATACACAGGACTGTAACTTCTTTATCCAATTTCCTATTGTTAAGTAGTAAAGTTGTCTTCAGTTATATTTGCTATTAGAAATAACTTGATGGTCTTTTTTAATACAAAATTTTCTATTGCTTAAAACTTTCCTTAAAATAGATTCCCAGAAGGGGAATTTCTAGATCAAATGGTTTGGATTTTAAGGATTTCCAAAGTGCTTTTCACATTTGTACTGATTTACTCCCCTGCCACTGTGTATGAAAATTGAATTCTACTCTCCCCAAAATTATTATTATTGTCTTTAATTAGAATGCCTAAAATGCTGTTTCATATTGTTTTAGTTTACATTTCTGGATTATCACTTTGGCTGACCATTTGTATTTTATTTATATTTTATTTTTGTTTTTTTGAGACAGGGTCTCGCTCTGTCACCCAAGCTGGAGTGCAGTGGCACAATCATGGCTCACTGCAGCCTTGACCTCCTAGGGTCAAGCAATTCTCCTGCCTCAGTCTCCCAAGTAGCTAGGACTACAGGCGTGTACCACCATGCCCGGCCAATTTTTGTATTTTTTGTAGAGACAGAGTTTCACTGTGTTTGCTGATCTTGAACTCCTGGGCTCAAGCTCAAGCAATCCTCCCACCTCAGCCTCTCAAAGGGCTGAGATTACAGGCATGAGCCACCATGCTCGGCCCAGCTGACCACTTTTAATGGTTTTTAAAGTTACTTGTGTACTTTCTTGGAATTACCTGTTTACACACTGGGCCCATTTTTCTATTGAGTTTTAGTGTTTTTCCTATTAATTTATACAAACTTTTAACTAGGGCAGTTCATGGTACTGCACACCGCCTACCTGCGGCTGGCCTTTGGAAACCCTTTAGTTCGGTAATAACGAGTGGCCTCTGCCTTGCGCCAAAGAGTTCTTCTGCGAATCCCAAAGTTAACAGCTTATATCTTGTCCAGGCAAAAGGAGACGCGTCCTACGCAGATTGTTTGTATGTAACAAGAGCGTATTTTTAAAACCATGTGAATAACTCACATTACAATTCATTTAAAATATGATCCTCTTGCATGGCTCATTAAGTGAAACATGAAGGAATCAATATTAGATTTATTTATTTATGTGTTCATTTATTTTGAGACAGACTCTCTCTGTTGCCCAGGCTGGAGTGCAGTGGCGCATTCTCGGCTCATTGCAACCTCCAGCTCCTGGGTTCAGGCGATTCTCGTGCCTTAGCCTCCCAAGTAGCTGGGACTACAGATGTGCACCACCACACCCAGCTAACGTTTTTGGTATTTTTAGTAGAGGCAGGGTTTTGCCATGTTGGACAGGCTGGTCTCGAACTCCTGGCCTCAAGTGATCCGCCCACCTTGGCCTCCCAAAGTGGTGGGATTATAGGCGTGAGCCACTGTGCCTGGCCAACTTAGATTTATGTGTTTGCGGTGAGTAACCAATCTGTTTTATTTAGACCATGACATTGTAAGTGATTTATTGTCTTTGGAAAGTGACAGTCCCAAAGCTGGCTATATCAATAATTTTGTTAGATTTGACAGCAATAGAATATTTTGAGGATATTTGTTTGTGATAAACCACCAAAAGGGAGGGCAAAAAGGAGCCTGGACTGAAGGTCCTGAGTGGGCGCGTGACATCTGGGAGTCCAGCAGCTGCTGCAAGGCATATGATAGCATATGAGTTTTAACTGACCTCCAAGGAAAATTGCATTACTAAGAGGGGACTTTTAAGACAAAAAATAATGTGGTACGGTTAGACGCTGATTCAAAGGACATAAAAATTATTATTATTGTTTTTTGAGACAGAGTCTCACTCTGTCACCCAGGCTGGAGTGCAGTGGTGTGATCTCGGGTCACTACAACCTCTGTCTCCCAGGTTCAAGCGATTCTCCTGCCTCAGTCTCCTGAGTAGCTGGGATTACAGGCGCACACCACCACGCCCGGCTAATTGTTTTTGTATTTTTAGTAGAGATGGGGTTTCACCATGTTGCTCAGGCTGGCCTCGAACTCCTGACCTCATGATCTGCCCACCTCGGCCTCCCAAAGTGCTGGGATTACAGGTGTGAGCCACCACACATGGCCCATATAAAACTGATTTTTAAGAGAAGCCATAGGAAAACCACAAACTTAGTCTTGAGTAGCAGAGCCTCATTTACTGGCCAGCTCCCAGGAACTAGTCAGAGTTGGTTGGGGACTGGTTCTCTAGTTTTCCTCACGTTTACCTGAGTGAGCTTGCTGTTGCTAGTCATGCACTAACGGAAGATGCCTTCACACTGCCTTTTGTGACTTTTCCTGTCACCACCCTCTTTGGGCAGATGCAAACCACGCACGCGGCAACTCAGTTTTCATGCAGCCGGCTTTTCTTGCCCCTTTTTTTTCTTGAGTAAATGCTATCCTCCTTTTACTGGGGTAAAAGCCTTTGAAGTCATCCCTAATTCTTTCTCTCCCATTCTACCTCCACGCCATCAGCCTAACATGAAACGTGTGTCTGCCGTATCCCGCCACTTCTCCCCCGCAACGCCGGGGCCGCCTGTCTAAGCCACCAAGGCCCCGCGTCTTCTCTGCAGAAGTTGTCTCCTAACTGGCTCTTCTGTGTCCACTCAGGCCCTGGCAACTGACTCTACGCACAGCAGCTAGATTGATCTTTCCAGAGCATGAGTCAGGGAATGGCACTGCCCAGGACAAAACTTTCCAATGACTTCCAATGACTTTTATTAAATTAAAAATCAAAATCAAAATCTTTACTATGGCCTCCCAGATAGTCCCGGCCCTGGCCTCTGACTCCCCCTGAATTTGCCTCCCAGCCCTCCCTGTTGCTCCTCGAGTCCCTGCTGCTCCTTGAGCAGGCCAGTCCCCACCCATCCAAGGGCCTTGCAAATATCTGGGCTTTGCTTGAATGTTCCCTCCTCAGATATGCCTTCCCTCACCACCGCATCTAAAACAGCACCCTCTTCACCACCTGTCACCTCTCTCTTCTTTATTTTTCCTCCTAGCACCTGTCACCACCTGACATTAGATTATGTAATTGTGTGTTGATGTACTTGTTATTATCTGTGTACTCTCCGTACTCCCATCTTGTTCACTGTTATACCCCCACTACCAAGAACAGTATCCGGCCATAGTACGTGCTCAGTAAGTTCAATATTAGTTGAATGAATTTTTTCCTTTTTCTTTTTTGAACATAAACTCAAGATTTTATTATGTCTTCATAATAAAACAAAAGATGACACTTAGAACTGGATCACTTGGCCCTTTCTCTTCTTACCTCCTCCCAGTTCAAAATGCTTGCATCTTTTAATAGCCAGCATTCTCTTAGATCTGCAGTTGGGCTCAATGCACTCAAGCCTTAGCACAATCTTCTTTGTAGTTTTAGCCTTTTTCCAAAAAATCGGCTTAGTCTGCCCACCATAGCCGCTCGGCTTCCTGTCATAACCCACTCACCCTGGGCATACAGAGAATCCTTGTCCTTCTTGTATTGTGTCACTTGGTGGGGATGGTGTTAGCCACACTTCTTACAGAAAGTCCTGCAGGTTGGCCAGGCATGGTGGCTCACGCCTGTAATCCCAGCACTTTGGGAGGCCAAGGTGGGCAGATCATTTGAGGTCAGGAGTTTGAGACCAGCCTGGCCAACATGGTGAAACCCCATCTCTACTAAAAATACAAAAATTAGCCAGGCGCGGTGTTGGGTGCCTGCAATCTCAGCCCCTCAGGAGGCCTAGGCAGAAGAATCGCTTGAACCCAGGAGGTGGACATTGCAGTGAGCTTAGATCTCACCACTGCACTCCAGCCTGGGCGACAGAGTGAGACTCTGTCTCAAAAAACAAGCAAACAAACGAACAAAACAGAGCGAGACTCTCTCAAAAAAAAAAAAGTCCTGTGGGTTTTAGGAACATTCACCATGTTTGCAGGATCGCTATTGGCACAGAAGGCAATTTTTTTTTTTCTTAATCTCAAATGCGATAGTAGAATGAATGAATTTTTGAGTCCACTTTTATGTTTTCTACCTTTAAATCTGAGTGGATAGAGACTGTCTCAGCTTTGGAGTGACCTAGGTGATAAGATGGATAATGAGAGAATTTCATTTCAAAGAAAAGCATCCAAATATGGAATGTTGTGGGCAGTGTGTGGGAAGAAAGGTTAAGCAAGACGGCAGAGTTCCAGTGAGTGGGCAGCAAGAGAATCGAGAGGGCAACGTTAAGTTGGAGAATTTTGAAACTATGAGCTTTCAATTCTACTTTAGATGATGCCAGAGAAATGAAGCAGATTTAGAAGGTTTCGATCATTTTGTGGATGTCATTGCTATTGTAGTTGTCATTTTCAGCAAGATAATTTGTTAAGTACTTAATTGGTAAACAGAGTTTTCTGGGCAGCTACAAAAAATAAGTCAAACTAATATAGTCAGTAGAATAGCAAGATGGAGTGGAACTACTAAACTGAGGGGGAAAGGAATAAGGAAAATCAGATCAAAGCAGCAAAACACAGAAGGGGGAAAAAAGCCAAACCATAAAAAGCAAGATAAACAGAGAATATGAGGATATTAAAAATTAGACCAGCCATATCAAGGATCATTAAAATTTTAAATAGATTAAGTTCTATTAAAGTACAATCTCAGATTGCATTAAAAAGTTATAAGCTTTTTACAAGACATATATCTAAATAGAAAACATGAAGATATTAAAAATTACACCAGTCATATCGAGGAGCATTAAAAATTTAAATAGGCTAAATAAAACAGTTAAATAGACCAAGTTCTATTGAAATACAAAGAAACCTACATTGCGTTTAAAAAGTTATGCTTTTTACATGAAGTACATCCAAAACAGAAATTTCACAGCAGGTCTGAAAATATAGGATGGACAAAGAGAAGGAAAAGTAAAGAAAGCAGGACTTGCAATAGATACAACAAAAAGCATTAATGGGACTAAAATAGATATTTATATTAATAAAAGATATTAATTAAGATATAATTCTTTATGAATTGAGCAATATAGCTTTAAAATAATAAGGTAAACCCTATTGGAAATAATAGAATTTGACAAGGCAATGACAACTAGAGACATGAAATTCTTTAAAAAAAATTAAAAGATCAAGTAAGTAAGTTTAATAATACATTTGAAAATACAGATGATAGTTTGAAAGAATTTTGTTTGGAAAACATAAATTAATCAAAAATAGAAAAAATTGAGTGGCCAGGTGCGGTGGTTCACGCCTGTAATCCCAGCACTTTGGGAGGCTGGGGCAGGCGGATCACGAGGTCAGGAGTTTGAGAGCAGCCTGGCCAACATGGTGAAACCCTGTCTCTACTAAAAATACAAAAATTAGCTGGGCATGGTGGCGGGTGCCTGTAATCCCAACTACTCGGGAGGCTGAGGCAGGAGAATTGCTTGAACCCAGGAGGCAGAGGTTGCAGTGAGCTGAGATCGTGCCATTGTACTCCAGCCTGGGGGACAAGAGTGAGACTTCCTCTCAAAAAATAAAAAAAAAGAAAAAAAGAAAAAATTGAAATATAGTCAGATTTATTCCCCAAAATACTCCAAGCAAATTTCATGTTTAATAGGTAAATTCTATCGAAACTTCCAAAAAGTTATAGGTAACACAATTTTTTTGTTATTCAACTGCTCCAGAGAATAGAAGGAAAAGTGGAAAGAATTTCAATTCATTCTACAAGGTTAGCATAACCTTGATAGCAAAATTGGGCAAAGATACACTAAAAAGAAAATTATAAACATTGATTTAAAATGCCAGATAATGTATTAGCAAATCAAATCCAGTAATCAATTAACAATTAATAGGTAGGGAGACATAAAAGTGTGAAATCTACTACAAATGCAGTTTACTATATTAATAGATAAGCGTAGAAAAACAAAGTTATTTCAATAGATGCAACAATCAGTCCTAAAAAATTCTTAGTAACCTAGGAATATAAGGGACCAGGTGCAGTGGCTCACGCCTGTAATCCCAGCACTTTAGGAGGCCAAGGCGGGTGGATCACCTGAGGTCAGGAGTTCGAGACCAGCCTGACAATATTGTGAAACGCCCGTCTCTACTAAAAATACAAAAATTAGCCAGGCATGGTGGCCGGCACCTGTAATCCCAGTTACTCGGGAGGCTGAGCCAGGAGAATCACTTGAACCCAGGAGGCAGAGGTTGCAATGAGCCAAGATTGAGCCACTGCACTCCAGCCTGGATGACAGAGCAAGACTCCATCTCAAAAAAAAAAAAAAAAAAAAGGAATATAGGGAAACTTCTTCACTCTGATAAAGAAGTAAACAGCAGCAACCACACTGAAAGGTGAAAACACAAGCCATTCTCCTTAAAGTCAAGAATGGGACGAGGATGCTGCGTAGCACTACTACTAGTCAGTATCTTACTGTAGGCCCTAGCTGCTGCGAGAAATAAGGAGAGCAAACTAAGTTTATAAAAAGAAATGACAAACTTATTGCTTACAGATGATACGACTGGTTATTTATGAAATCGTAAGAATCAACTAGCCAGGTGCAGTGGCTCACATCTGTAATCCCAGCACTTTGGGAGGCCTAGCGGGCTGACCACTTGAGCCTAGGAGTTTGAGACCAGCCTGGGCAACACAGTTAGACACTGTCTACAAACACACACACACACACACACACACACACACACACACACACACACACAAAATTAACTGGGTGTGGCGACGGATGCCTGTAGTCCCAGCTACTCGGGAGGTTGAGGTGGGAGGATCACTTGAGCCCAGGAGGTCAAGGCTGCAGTGAGCCTTGATCATGCCACTGCACTCCAGCCTGGATGACAGAAGAAAAGAAAACAGAATAATTCAACTAAAAATGGAAAATTGTTCATATAAAAAGAGCACAACAGGATAACCAGTTATGAGTAAAACACGAATATATTAATAGCATTGGCAGGCTGGGCGCAGTGGCTCATGCCTCTAATCCCAGCACTTTGGGAGAATGAGACTCTGTCTCAAAAAAAAATAGTAATAATAAGGCAATAACGATAAATTAGAAAACTTAATGGCAATAAAATTTTATTTAATAGCAAAACAAAAGCCCACCAAAACCATAAAATATTTAGGACTAGGAATAAGAGTGAATGTGTTATGTTTATTTTCCTTGTTATGTTTATTCTCTAAAACTCAGGAACATGAAGAATGTCTGAATCAATGGAGCTCTGCATTGCTTCCTAGTCAGGAAAGCTCATTCTTATGAAGATGCTAATTCTTTCCAAACTGATCCATAAATTCAATCCAATTTTAAGATGAAATACAACTCATTTAAAATTGTATCTTTATAAGCTGATTTAAAAGTTTATTTGGAGGCTGGGCACAGTGGCTCACGCCTGTAATACCAGTGCTTTGGGAGGCCGAGGCAGGCAGATCACGAGGTTAGGAGTTCAAGACCAGCCTGGCCAACATGGTGCAACCCCATCTCTACTAAAAATACAAAAATTAGCTGGCTATGGTGGTGCGTGCCTGTAATCCCAGCCATTCGGGAGGCTGAGGCAGGAGAACTGCCTGAACTGGGACCTGGGAGGTGGAGGTTGCAGTAAGCGGATATCACGCCACTGCACCAACCTGGGCTACAGAGCAAGACTCTGTCTCAAAAAAACAAAAAACAAAAACAAAACAAAAAAATGGTTTTGGAATAATAGCTTGTGGGAGAAGAGCCAGAGCCAGATATATATATATATATATATATATATATGTATATATATATATATATATATATATATAGCTTGAGCCCAGGAGTTCGAGACCAGCCTGTGGAACATGATGAAACTGTCTCTACTAGAAATACAAAAACTGAGGTGGGAGGATCACCTGAGCTTGGGGAGGTCAAGGCTGCAGTGAGCTGCGATCGCGCCACTGTACTTCAGCCTGGGCGGCAGAGTGAGACTCCATCTCAAATAAATAAATAAATAAATCTACAGAAATACTAGAAGGAGATGTAAGAGGATGTTTTTGTAATGTTGGTGTGGGGAAGTCTCTCCTATACAAGACATCACCCAGAAGCCATAAAGAAAATATTTTTAGGTTTGGTCACAGAAAAAACTTTAAGTTCTACTCAGTGGGAGATATCATAAGTAGAATTAAAAGATGACCCATCTAGGAAAGGCATATGATAAAAATAATGACAAGAGCCAGCATGAATATAGGGGTTATTATGTTCTGGGAATGGTGCTAAGCATTTTACATGCATTATCTAACGACTACTTGTAGGTATTATTGTTCCATTTTATAGATGGAGAAACTGAAGTCTAGGAAGTTCACATATATGCTAAAAGGGTTAATAGTGTACTGAGCATCTGCTGTTTTGGGTTGTTCAGCATCCCCTTTCCCTAAGAAGAGTCTCCTTTTGGCTTTGGAGCTCAAGAAGAATGGACCTTACCTTTGGGTTGACAAAGCTTGAAGGACTGAGGTGTCCTGTGGTTGCCGATGATTCTGGCTACAGAAGGAAAAGCTAACTGCAGAAGGATGGCATCAAGGCAAACAGAGATGAGGGAAGGTGAAAGGTAAATGGAGAGAAAGGTTTGAGTTATTGTTAGGGTCCCTGGATCCTGTTGCACCTGAGTGTAGATCTACTCTTGGGCTTCCAGTTATGGAGTCAATGAGTTCCCTCTTTTCTCCTTCCTTCCTTCCTTCCTTTCTTTTTCTTTTTTTTTGGCAGTCTTACTCTGTCACCCAGGCTGGAGTGTAGTAGCAGGATCTCAGTTCCCTGCAACCTCCATCTCCCATGTTCAAGTGATTCTCCTGCCTCAGCCTCTCTAGTAGCTGGGATTACAGGCCCCTCACCATCACGCCCAGCTAATTTTTGTATTTTTAGTAGAGACAGGGTTTCACCATGTTGGCCAGGCTGGTCTCAAACTTCTGGCCTCAGGTGATCCACCTGCCTCGGCTTCCCAAAGTGCTAGGATTACAGGCATGAGCCACCGTCCCCGGCCAAGTTCCCTCTTAAGCTAATTTGGGTAGTTTATTCAACTCTAAGAACCCCAAACACCCTGGCTAGGCTGATATAATATTCTCAGCGTGTAAAGACTTCAACTACTTCAACTACAGAACAAAGACAGACCAAGATAGCCAATGGGCAAAACATGTGAGTATAAACTCAACAAAGAAGCACGAATGGGGGTTAGTTCTGAAGCTCCTCTCTGGGGTCCACGCCTCCCATGTGGAGGACCTGTAGTGTTTTTACCCACTTCTCCTGAGGTCTCCCCACTGCTGAGACAGCATCCACAACCATCGGGGTGTGCAGAGGGTTTTTCTTGAGCTCACTCTGCCCTACTATATGGACCTCTTATTTGGTTCTCTGAAATAATCTTCCTCAGAGAATTAGAAAAGATGAGAAATCGCTAGTGGCATATTGTTTCTGAAATATTAAGGAACTGAGAAAAGATTTCCCCCATCGTGTGGCTTCTGAGAACACCACGTGTGGGGGGGGGGGGGGCTCAGGTGTGCTACGGGAGGGGTTTTGGTCATTAACCCGCTCCTTCTCCAGGATTGGACTGCTCTCCCACGTGGCTGGCTGCAGGGCCCGTAATGAAGCTGACAGCTCTTCCAGGCACGATTTTTCTTCCTTAAAGCATGGCTTCTTCGGAACAGAACCAATCAGAGTTTTATTTTATTCCAGTTCTATGAATTGGTTGTGGGATGAAGCTTCTTTGGTGCAGGAGAAAAAGTGCCTGGATGAGGGATTGATGAAGAGCGGAGAAGGCACGTCACCACCAAGTATGTGGCATGGTGATAATTCAGTTGCAACCTTAGCGAGGACATACTCTGTGTTCAGCATTGTGGAAGATTCAAAATGAGTAAGAAAGGTCATTCTTGCTGTCCCAAGTACCCTATTAACCCTTTTAGCTCAGTACACTATTAACTCTTTTAGCATATATGTGAACTTCCTAGACCTCAGTTTCTCCATCTATAAAATGGAACAATAATAATACCTCCTTCAGTACAGTTGAGGAGATAAGATAGGGGACCGGGAGGCAGTGGTGGGCATCTCTGATTCACCCACAGAGGGGATGAGGCTGAAGGTTGGAGAGAGTGAGGCAATAATGGAAGTAAAGACATCAAAAGCATATTTTAGACTCTGGTTCCTTTGGGGCAGGAAGGAAGAAGTTTAAGATGGGCAAGGATGTATTTACATTTGTAGGATACTGATACCAGACTGAATTTAATACAGGTTCACTGTCTCCTTAAACATAATAAGCTGGACAAGAAGCAATGACAATCTGTTAGTAAGGAACACCGTAATTCAAAGTTCTACTGAAAGGAACATGGCACCTTGGAAAACAATTATTCCAAGCACGGGACAGAAGAATGTCAAAGACTAGTAGGGCAACTCAGAAGGGCACATGACCCTTTCCTGCACTCCTTTAAGGCTGATGCAATGCTTTAAGAGGCTAACACAGAAGGGTGAAGCCAGTCTCCTTAAAACCCAAAGAAGAGATTGTAAAACTTCTCTTTGGATCCTGTCTGGAGTCACAGCTGGAAAAAAAAAGGAGCAGGGGTCCTAACAGAACAAATTTGAAAAGGCTATTATTTTATTATTGTTTTATTATTATTAATTTTGAGACAGTCTCACTCTGTTGTCCAGGCTGGAGTGCAGTGGCGTGATCTTGGCTCACTGCAGCCTCCACTTCCCGGGTTCAAGTGATTCTCCTGCCTCGGCCTCTCGAGTAGATGGAACTACAGGCGCACACGCCACCACGCCCTGCTAATTTTTTTGTATTTTTAGTAGAGAGGGGCTTTTGTCATGTTGCCCAGCCTGGTCTCAAACTACTGGCCTCAAGTGATCTGCCCACCTCAGCCTCCCAAAGTGCTGGGGTTACAGGCGCGAGGCATCATGCCCAGTAGAAAAGGCTATCATTGGTTAAACTTGGGATAACTTTAGCTTTAGAAAGTAGGACTGCAAAGATTGAAACACATCAAACATAGAAAAATCCATGAGTTCATAATGATATTCCAAAAATATTTTCATAGTTAAAGGTGCTTAAGGAAGCAACTCATTAATTCGATACCAATAAGGGGAAGGAATCAAGTATTTATCCTGCCTTTGCAAACATGACGGGGGAATTCTTCTCTATAGAAGAACTATAGCTAATATATGCCAAAGGAATGAAAGCATTAGAATGCTACCATTTAGTAAACCCTAACAAAATCATTCTAGCCACTGATTATCAATATCTGCTAAAATTATTGGGTGAAATGTTAATAGGGAACTTTAGAATAGATGGGTCAGGCTGACAACATTTGAACTCTTTGATCAGTTCTAACATTATTGGATAGTGAGAGATTTTGTGCCTCCTGAATAAAAAGCAAAAGCAAGTTCACAGCACCACCTATAAAGTATTCTTGGGTTTTTTATTTGTTTGTTCTTTGTATTTCTTTGTCGCTCTGTCACCCAGGCTGGAGTGCAGTGGCACGATCTTGGCTCACAGCAATCTCCGCCTCCCAGGCTCAAGCGATTCTCTCATCTCAGCCTTCTGAGTAGCTGGGACCAGAAGGACCTGGTGTGTGGCACCAGGCCCAGCTAATTTTTTGTATTTTGTGTAGAGATTGGGTTTTGTCTTATTCCCCAGGTTGGTTTTGAACTCTAGGGCTCAAGTGATCCTCTCACCTCAGCCTCCCAAAGTGTCAGAATTACAGGTGTGAGCCACCACGCCCAGCCCAAGGTATTCTTGAAAAACAAAAACAAAACAAAAAAAACCTAACTCTCATGAATGGTCTAAATTTTTCTACTAGTTTATAGAAAATATGGGGGCTAAAGGAGCACATAAAAGAACACTGTGAGGCAGCCAGGCACGGTGGCTCATGACTGTAATCCCAGCACTTTGAGAGGCCAAGGCAGGTGGATCACTTGAGGTCAGGAGTTCAAGACCAGCCCGGCCAACATGGTGAAACTCTGTCTCTACTAAAAATACAAAAATTAGCTGGGCATGGTGGTGGGTGCCTGTAATACCAGCTACTTGGGAAACTGAGGCACGAGGATCTCTTGAACCCAGGAGGCGGAGGTTGCAGTGAGTCAAGATCGCGCCACTGCACTCTAGCCTGGGTGACAGAGCGAGACTCCGTCTCAACAACAACAACAACAACAACAACAAAAAGCACTGAGGATATAATCTGCCACATTTAGACTGTAAAATTGTGTAGGACAAATGACGACCTCGTCAAGCAATCACAACTAAGTTCAGGGTGACCTTGATTTCATCCTGATTCAAACAAACTGAAAAGGCCAGGTGCGGTGGCTCACACCTGGAATCCCAGCACTTTGGGAGGCTAAGGTGGGCAGATACCTGAGGTCAGGAGTTCAAGACCAGCCTGACCAACATGGTGAGACCCCCATCTCTACTAAAAATACAAAAAATTAGCTGGGTGTGGTGTCAGGCACCTGTAATCCTGGCTACTCAGGTGGCTGAGGCAGGAGAATCACTTGAACCTGGGAGGCGGAGGTTGCAGTGAACGGAGATTGCGCCGCTGCACACTGCACTCCAGCCTGGGTGACAGAGAGAGACTCTGTCCCCCCAAAAAACAAACAAACTGAAAAGACATTTTAATTATTTTAGTTGTTTGGTCTTTTATTTTTAGAAACAGAGTCTGGCTGTGTTGCCCAGGCTGAAGTGCGGTGGAGTGATCATAGCTCACTGCAGCCTTGAATTCCTGGGTCCAACTGATCCTCCTGCCTCAGCCTCCTGAGTTCCTGGAGCTACAGGTGCACGCCACCATTCCTGGCTAATTTTTTATTTTTTGTGGAGACAGCATCTCCCTCTGTTGCCCAGGCTGGTCTGGAACTCCTGGCTTCATGCAGTCTTCCCGCCTTGGCCTCCTACAGTGCTGAGATTACAGTTGTGAGCCACCACACCCGGCCTAGTTTTTAATTTTTATGGGTACATAATAGGTATATATGTTCATGGGCGCATGTGATGATAAAGGTAGACCATGTGTAATAATCACGTCTAGGTAAGTGGGGTATCCATCACCTTGAGCATTTATCATTTCTTTGTGTTAGGAACATGGAAAATTATACTCTTTTATCTATTTAAAAATATACAATAGGGCTGGGTGCGGTTGCTTATGCCTGTCATCCCAGCACTTCGGGAGGCCCAGGCAGGTGGATCACCTGAGGTCAGGAGTTTGAGACCAGCCTGGCCAACACGGTGAAACCCTGTCTCTACTAAAAATACAAAAAAAATTAGATGGGCATGGTGGCAGGCACCTGTAATCCTAGCTACTTGGGAGACTGAGGCAGGAGAATCACTTGAACGCAGGAGAATCACTTGAACCCAGGAGGCAGAGGTCGAATTGAGCTGAGATGGCACCATTGTACTCCAGCCTGGGCAACAGTGCAAGATTCCGTCTCAAAATACGTGTGTGTGTGTGTGTGTGTGTGTGTATAAACACAATAAATTATTGTTTAGTGTAGTCACCTGTTGTGCTAGATCTTATTCTATCTAAGTATATTTTTGCCCCCATTAACCATCCTCACTCCACCCCCACACCTACCACTACCGTTCCCAGCCTCTGGTAACCATCATTCTATTCTCTATCCCCATGAGTTTGTTTTAAATTTTAGTTCTCACATATGCGTGAGACATGTGCAGTTGGTCTTTCTGTGCCTGATTTCACTTAATGTAATGTCCACCAGTTCCATCTGTGTCACAAATGACGGAATTTCATTCTTTTTTTGGCTGAGTACATGTCCATTGTGTACATGTACCACATTTTCTTTATTCATTTGTCGGTTGATGGACGCTTAGGTTGCTTCCAAACCTTGGCTATTGTGAATAGTGCTGTGATAAACATGAGAGTGCAGGTATCTCTTTGATACATTGATTTCCTTTCTTTGGGGTTGATAGGGTTTGGCTGTTTCCCCAGCCAGATCTGAACTTGAATTGTATCTCCCAGGATTCCCATGTCTTGTGGGAGGGACCCAGTGGGAGGTAATTGAACCACGGGGGCCAGTCTTTCCCATGCTATTCTCATGATAGTGAATGAGTCTCATGAGATCTGATGGGTTTATCAAGGGTTTCCGCTTTTGCTTCTTCCTCATTTTCTCTTGCCGCCACCATGTAAGAAGTGCCTTTCGCCTCCAACTATGATTCTGAGGCCTCCCCAGCCATGTGGAACTGTAAGTCCAATTAAACCTTTTTTCTTCCCAGTCTGGGGTATGTCTTTATCAGCAGTGTGAAAACAGAGTAATACACAGGTGTATACCTAGCAGTGGGATTGCTGGATCATGTGGTAGCTCTATTTTTAGTTTGTCGAGGAACCTCCATACTGTTCTCCATAGTGGCTGTACTAATTTACCTTCCCACCAACATTGTATGAGGGTTCCCTTTCCGCCACATCTTCGATCCTTGTCAGCATTTGTTATTGTCTGTCTTTTGGATGACAGCCATTTTAACTGGGGTGAGATGATATCTCGTGTGTGTGTTTTTTTTTTTTTTTTTTTTGAGACAGAGTCTCACTCTGTCACCCAGGCTAGAGTGCAGTGGCACTATCTTGGCTTCACTGCAACCTCTGCTTCCTGGGTTCAGGCAATTCTCCTGCCTCAGCCTCCCGAGTAGCTGGGACTACAGGTGTGTGCCACCACGCCTAGCTAATTTTTGTATTTTTAGTTGAGATGGGCTTTCACCATGTTGGCTAGGATGGTCTTGATCTGTTGACCTTGTGATCCACCCACCTTGGCCTCCCAAAGTGCTGGGATTACAGGCATGAGCCACTGTGCCTGGCCCTCATTGTGGTTTTAATTTGCATTTCTCTGATGATTAATGATGTTGGCCATTTTTTCATTGGAAAGACCTTTTTTTTTTTTTTTTGAGATGGAGTCTCGCTCTGTCACCCAGGCTGGAGTGCTGTGGCACGATCTCAGCTCACTGCAAGCTCTGCCTTCCGGGTTCATGCCATTCTCCTGCCTCAGCCTCCCGAGTAGCTGGGACTACAGGCACCTGCCACCACGCCCGGCTAATTTTTTGTATTTTTAGTAGAGATGGGGTTTCACCGTGTTAGCCAGGATGGTCTCGATCTCCTGACCTCGTGACCCGCCTGCCTCGGCCTCCCAAAGTGCTGGGATTACAGGCATGAGCCACCGCGCCCGGCCTGAAAAGACATTTTTGAGGCATTGTGGAAATGTGAACATGCCTGGATAGTGGGTGATATTAAGGAACTGTTTATTAAGGAACTGTTTTTTGGGGGTGCAGTAATTGTGTTATGGTTATTTTTTGAAATATCTTTACCAGGCTGGGCAACATAGCAAGACTGTGTCTCTAAAAAAAATTTTTTTTAATTAGCTGGGGGTGGTGGTGCACGCCTGTAGTCCCAGCTACTAACTTAGGATGTCATGGCAGGAGGATCGCTTGAGTGTAGGAGTTTGAAGCTGCGGTGAGCCACGATCAAACCACTGTCCTCTACTGCACTTCACTCTGGGCAACAGGGCAAGACCTTGCCTGAAAAAAAAAAATTGTATTAAACTATATTAGAATGACATGCTAAAGCACTTATAAGTAAAATGATATGTCTGGTATTTGCTTAAAAATTCTCTAGTAAAAAGAAAAAAAGTGGAGGTGGGGGGAATAGGCCAAAAAGGATGGCAGAAGGTAGAGAATTCGCTGATGGACAGGTATATGGGGTATATATGGGGTATATGGGGGCTTATTCTACTTTTGTGAGTTTTTGAGAATTCCCATAATAGAAACAATTAAAAAAAATTTTTTTTTTTGAGACAGGGTCTCTCTGTCGACCAGGCTGGAGTGCAGTGGTATGACCTCGGCTTACTGCAACCTCCACCTACCAGGTTCAAGCAATTCATGTGCCTCAGTCTCCTAAGTAGCTGTGATTACAGGTGTCCAGAGTAATTTCTGAATTTTTAGTAGAGTTGGGGTTTCACCATGTTGGCCAGGCTGTTCTTGAACTACTGACCTCACGTGATCCACCTGCCTCGGCCTCTCAAAGTGCTGGGATTACAGGCCTGAGCTACCATGCTGGCCTAGAAACCAGTTGTAAATCCTCCTTTGCTTTTTCCTCTCTCAGGTATTTTCCTGCTAAAGAGCAAGGTTGAGCACTTCACACTTTATCTCAAAGTGTCTTTGAAGAGTAAAGCAAATCTCTCAATAGAGTATTCCAAGATAAAGAACAGCCATCTCCAAACTCATGCCACAGTGAGGAACTGTGCTAGGTCAGGAGACTGTTTGGAGCCCGGGACACTGGGGGTTAACAGCCTGTTCCTGGCAGCTGAGTGTCCCCACAGCTGCCAGCAATTAGACTAGCTGGCAGTCCCCTTAGGAAACTCCTGCTGCCTGATGAGGACTGATTGCTTGCTGGCGTCTAAGTCCCCAATCGACAGAAATGGAAATCCATTAGGGAAAAGCTGGCGGGAGGGACTGCCTTCTGGGGAGGGCGCAGCCCTGCAGAGGCACAGGCCCGGCCAGTGTGGGTGCTGCCAACACTGCCAACACACCCTACCATGGGTGCTGCCAACGCACCATCCCTGGAAAACCACCCGGTGAAACGCTGTCCCCCAGAGAGTGTTCCTTTCCTCCTGATTGTGGTCTACCACTGAAGAAGCCTGTCTGCCCAACGTGGCATTACCACAATTGCTTCTCAGAGAAACAAACCACATGTCCTGGGAGAGTGGCAGAGGCCAAGGTCAGTGCAGACAGGGATGCTCTGTAAGGTTCGGTGCAGCTAAGCAAGGGGGCTTAGCTGAGCTTTGAGTCAGGCAGTTTTCTGTAATAAGCAGACTCAGTGCAGTGACTTGTAAGCAGCTACTGAAAATCCATACTTCAGATCCCTGTCAGTTAGAAATTGTGTCCACACACCAGAGAGAATGGCGGTTTTCATGGGAATTATTTCAACCAATGATATGCTGGTTTCTGAGAAAACAAAGATGAGTAGGACCTGGTCCTTACCTTAAAGAATCCTACCATCCATGCAAGTTCAAAAAAAACGTGATTCCAGAGGGACAGTTTAAAATGCTTATGAGAACAAAATAAAACAAAATGAGGATTTCTAATCCCACCACCACCACCAAATCTTCTCACTTAATTGATTTTTTGGTTAAAACTACCCCTCCCACTCACAAGGAGTTTTGTTTTCAACCTATTTGGAAATTCAAGGCTATTATAATGAAGTATGTATTGTATTATTTGAGAAAATACATTTGTGAGCTTAGTTTAGATAAGTTGCACAAGTTGGATACGGGTCACATAAAAAGTTCTTTCTTATCAGGAGTTCAGGAACAAAAGGTCCCTCTGTAAGATTATATATAAAGATTATATTCAATTCAAACTGTGATTTCGTTTCTCCAGAAATAACATGCTTGTTGTTAAGAGTTTATGAAAATTAGACGAGAAAAGAACCACAGTATTATTTTGCAACTGTGTGCAGAGGCAGATTCTTGTCCCTCTTGCACTACAATTGCAAGAATTCTGAACAGGGGCCAGGCACGGTGGCTCATGCCTGTAATCCCAGCACTTTGGGAGGCCAAGGTGGGTGGATTGCCCAAGCTCAGGGGTTCAAGACCACCCTGGGCTACATGGCGAAACCCCATCCCTTCTAAAAGTACAAAAATTAGCTGGATGTGGTGGTGAGTGCCTGTAGTCCCAGCTACGGGGGAGGCTGAATGCAGGAGAATTGCTTGAACTGGGGAGGCGGAGGTTGCAGTGAGCTGAGATTGCAGCACTGCACTCCAGCCTGGGTGACAGAGCAAGATTCCATCTCAAAAAAAAATAATAATAATTCTGAATGCAATTGAAGTAAAACTATTGTAAAGTTAAAAAATAAAGTGAAATGTGTTCTTGTTATTGACCTCAAATATAATCTAGAACAACCTGTTTAAGCACTTAAAGCATTTGCTTTTAAGGCATTGGATTCACAATCAGGTTCATTGCAAATGATCCACTCATTAAAAGAAGGTCTGGCACCCGCAACTCATTTAAGTTGTATGTGTGTGTTAAAGGAACACTGAAACTGCATTTCTGTTAAAACACTGATTCATATTTTCCCAAAGTAGTACAGTATGACTTTTCAATGTAGACTTAAGACAATTTCAAATACCAATTACCACATTATAGAGAAATCCTTAAAATTTCACCAGCGTTTTCTTTTAGAATAAGTGCTGCAGACGGGCACAGAAGAGATGCCTGTGGAAATGATCTGGATTTCACTGTACAGTTATGTCTCTGAGGCTATTGCCTATCAAACCACTTTTTGTTTAGGAGGTTGCTTAATGGGAGCAAATTCTTACTCTTCTTCCGTGCTGCTGAACAGGGTGAGGTCATGCAGGAAGCCGAAAGGGACAGATGAATTTCAGTGACAGAGCTCAGGAAGCCATCAGGAGAACAGACCTTGTCAGTGACTTGCAAATTCACTTGTTTAAAGTATATATTTTTTTAATGTTTTCATAAAATAGCGTGATTATAAAGTAAGGAGACTGGTTTTAGAAACTTCAAAAGAAAGCAAATCTCATTGTTCTATGCTCAAAACCTATACTTTGTCATTTGATCCAAAGGAAGACATGTATTACTTATTACTGTGCTGGTCAATAAGAGGTGAAGAAGGAAAGGAAAGTGATCTGTCGGAGATGACACAATTGATGAACAGCAGGGCTGGTCTGACAACCTGATTCTATCAATTTCTAATTCAATGCTCATCCTTTACTTTTTTTTTTTTTTTTTGAGATGGAGTCTTGCTCTGTCACCCAGGCTGCAGTGCAGTGGCATGATCTCGGCTCACCTCAACCTCTGCTTCCCGAGTTCAAGTGATTCTCCTGCCTCAGCCTCCTGAGTAGCTGGGATTACAGGCATGCGCCACCATGCCCGGCTAATTTTTGTATTTTTAGTAGAGACCAGGTTTCACCATGTTGGTCAGGCTGGTCTCAAACTCCTGATCTCGTGATTCACCTACCTTGGCCTTGCAAAGTTCTGGGATTACAAGCGTGAGCCACCGTGCCTGGCCATTGGTGCCTTTTTAAGGAGAACCCAGAGAACAGTCTTGCCCCTTCCACCATGTGAGGTTACAATGAGAAGGCTTCATCTGTGGACCAGAAAGCAGGCCCTCACCAGATATCCAACCTGCCAGAAATAAATTTATGTTGTTTATAAGCCACCTAATTTATGGCATTTTGCTGTAGTAGCCCAAATAGACTAAGACAACCACCAAGTTCTTCTGGGAGGGAGGGCCTAGACCAAAATAGATCTATTTTTGATTTTTTTTTTTTTTTTGAGACGGAGTTTCGCTCTTGTTGCCCAGGCTGGAGTGCAATGGTGTGATGTCAGCTCACTGCAACCTCTGCCTCCTGAGTTCAAGCGATTCTCCTGCCTCAGCCTCCTAAGTAGCTGGGACTATAGGCACGCGCCACCATGCCCGGCTAATTTTGTATTTTTAGTAGAGATGGGGTTTCTCCATGTTGGTCAGGCTGGTCTCGAACTCCCGACCTCAGGTGATCCGCCTGCCTAGGCCTCCCGAAGTGCTGGTATTACAGGCGTGAGCCACCGCGTCTGCCCCTCTATTTTTGATTTTAACTCAACTCATTTGTTTCTGTTCTTGGGTAGAGAGCATAATCTCTGAATCTCAGAGTGTCAAATATTAAAAGAGGACACTGTTCTCAGAAGGTTGCTTGGTGCAGGGAGGGGGATGCATATGTAGTATCTTGCAAGTGTTTACATCACAAATCATCCTTAACTACACATAGTATTAACTGGAGAGAAGCAGAGCCGTGGAAGATACATATGAAACTAGCAGAAACTTTAGCTTGGACAATGAATATTTGGAAGGTGGAAGCTTGTGAATGGCCCTGAAGTAGAAAGACCTTGAAGTTATTTCTTCCTTGCCTGTGGCATGTCCATAACGAACCTATTTTAGAGGAAGACCAAATTTTGTTTCCTAGATTGCCACTTTTTTTTTTTTTAAGACAGTTTCACTCTTATTGCCCAGGCTAGAGTGCAATGGCGCGATCTGGGCTCACTGCAACCTCCGCCTCCCGGGTTCAAGCGATTCTCCTGCCTCAGCCTCCCTAGTAGCTAGGATTACAGGCATGTGCCACCACGCCTGGCTAATTTTTGTATTTTAGTAGAGACGGGGTTTCTCCATGTTGGTCAGGCTGGTCTCAAACTCCCGACCTCAGGTGATCCGCCCGCCTCGGCCTCCCAAAGTGCTAGGATTACAGGCGTGAGCCACCGTGCCCAGCCTGATTGCCACTTTCTTTTTTTTTTTTTTTTTTTTGAGACGGAGTCTCGCTCTGTCGCCCAGGCTGGAGTGCAGTGGCGCGATCTCGGCTCACTGCAAGCTCCGTCCTCCCGGGTTCACGCCATTCTCCTGCCTCAGCCTCCCGAGTAGCTGGGACTACAGGCGCCCGCCACCACGCCCGGCTAATTTTTAGTATTTTTAGTAGAGACGGGGTTTCACTGTGTTAGCCAGGATGGTCTCGATCTCCTGACCTCGTGATCCACCCGCCTCGGCCTCCCAAAGTGCTGGGATTACAGGCGTGAGCCACCGCGCCTGGCCGATTGCCACTTTCATAGGGAAGAACAGTGACAAAGGAAGAAGGATTAGACTGCCAGCAAAAATATGACACTCTAAAATGGTTGTACTGCCTAACACATCCTCGAGGGTTATCTCAGGCTTTCTTTTTCTTTTTTTTTTTTTAATTTTTTTTTCATATCTCAGGCTTTCTTTTTACTTGAATTATTTCATAACTTCATTAATTATTTTAAAAAGTTAGAAATATGAATAACTTGTCCAGAGAAATGGAAATGAACTTTTTTGGTGGTGGAGATGCAACTGATTATTGCCTTGTGGGATACTGACCAGTTTTGCACTGTTAGGAAATTTATTTCTGCATTCTTGACTGCCTGTATATGTGTGTTATTTGACTTCTCTTTGAACCAGCTATAACATCTTATTGGTTCCCTCATGAAGCCGTGAGTTTAGTAAAATCTTTGACATGTGTTTATTATATTTATATTTCTAGGAGTGTCACAATTTTATCCTTTAGATAATTATTGTTGAAATAGTTCTCAGGCCAGGAGCAGTGGCTCACGCTTATAATCCCAGCAGGCGAGCTGGGATTTGGGAGGCCAAGGCAGGTAGATTGCTTGAGCTCAGGAGTTTGAGAGCAGTGTGGATAACATGGCAAAACCCTGTCTCTACAGAAAATCTAAAAATTAGCCTGGCATGGTAGTGCGTGGCTGTGGTCCCAGCTACTTAGGAGACTGAGGTGGGAAGGTCACTTGAGCCTAGGAGGCGGAGGATGCAGTGAGCTGAGATTAGGCCACTGCACTCCAGCCTAGATAACATAGATAACAGAGCGAGACTCTGTTTTTTAAAAAAAAAAAAAAAAATTAGGCCAGGCGTGGTAGCTTATGCCTGTAATCCCACCATTTTGGGAGGCCAAAGTGGGTGGATCACCTGAGGTCAGGAGTTTGAGACCAGCCTGATCAACATGATAAAACCCCGTGTCTACTGAAAATAAACAATTAGCCAGGCATGGTGGCGGGTACCTGTAGTCCCAGCTACTTGGGAGGCTGAGGCAGGAGAATTGCTTGAACCTGGGAGGCGGAGGTTGCAGTGAGTCAAGATCACACCACTGCACTTCAACCTGGGTGACAGAGCGAGACTCCATCAAAAAATATATATATGTATTGTGGGATAGAATTTTAGCTAGGTGTTTCATCTTTATAACTGCTGTTAAATGCCACTGTGGGTCACAGGTAAATCCTTGCCTGTGATGTAAAAGTCCCAATATTTGTTGGTTGGAATAATCTCCAATGCAGTGAATTCACGTCTGTGGAGCATGTAACATGTCACTTCCTCATCTTGTCCTGTTTTTTCATCAAAAAGAAATTATTATTGGAAAGGAAGGGGGCTGAGTTCTATTTTGTGTTGGGGAAGTAACAGGGATGCCTGGTAGGGAGAAGGCCCAATAGCCCCATGGGCCAGAGCATGAAGAGGAGAAAGAGAAAAAGAACTTCAGGAATAGGGTAGATCTAGGGCAATCCTGAGAGGTCTGAGAATCCCAGATTCTCTAAAGCAAGGATTCTCAAAGTGCAATCCCAGGCCAACTTCAGCGGCACCTGGGAGCCTGTTAGAAATGTGGAATCTCAGCCGGGCGCAGTGGCTCACGCCTGTAATCCCACTAGTTTGGGAAGCCAAGGTGGGTGGATCACGAGGTCAGGAGATGGAGACCATCCTGGCTAACATGGTGAAACCCCGTCTCTACTAAAAATACAACAAATTAGCCGGGCGTGGTGGCGGGGACCTGTAGTCCTAGCTACTCAGGAGGCTGAGGCAAGAGAATGGCGTGAACCCAGGAGGCGGAGGTTGCAGTGAGTCGAGATCATGCCACTGCACTCCAGCCTGGGCGACTGAGCGAGACTCTGTCTAAAAAAAAAAAAAAAGAAAGAAAAAGAAATGTGGAATCTCGGCCAGGGCGGTGGCTCATGCCTGTTATCCCAGCACTTTGGGAGGCCAAGGCTAGTGGATCACCTGAGGTCAGGAGTTCGAGACCAGCCTGGCCAACATGGCGAAACCCCTGTCTTTACTAAAAATACAAAAATTAGCTGGGCGTGGTGGCGGGTGCTTGTAATCCCAGCTACTCGGGAGGCTGAGGCGGGAGAATTGCTTGAACGTGGGAGGCGGAGGTTGCAGTGAGCCAAGATCGCCCCATTGCACTCCAGCCTGGGTGACAAAGCAAAACTCCATCTCAAAGAGAAAAGAAAAGAAATGTAGAATCTCAGGCCTCGCCCCAGATACTGAATCAAAGTCTGCGTTTAACGAGGTCACCTGGTAATTTGTATTCACATGAAGTTTGAGAAGCACTAGTAGAAAACAAGAGTTTTACCGTTTTGTGTCCTAATGGTCTTGCCTTATTTAGGACTCTATAATAGAGTCACCCTAAAATGCACTTGGACTTGGGAAGTACTTGGAACAGGGCTCATGGTCACATAGAATAAAGTGGTTCTTTATGCTGTCTATCCCTGTGTTAGCTCACAGCTGGCCCCCAAGACTCAGTCAAGGAGTATTTAATAAGTCCTGTAAGCAAAGTACTAAGACATATGTTATGAAGAATATATTTTATTTTTATATTATTTAATTAAATTATTCATTTTTGGAGACAGGGTCTCACTCTATCACCCAGGCTGGAGTGCAGTGGTACAATCTTGGCTCACTGCAGACTTGACCTCCTGGGCTCAAGCCATCCTTCAGACTCCAAGTAGCTGGGACCACAGGCATGTGCTACCATGCCTGGCTAATTTTTTATTTTGTGTAAAGACGAGGTTTCGCCATACTGCTCAGGCTGCTCTCAAACTCCTGGGCTCCAGCAATCCTCCCGCCTCAGCTTCTCAAATTGCTGGGACTACAGGCATGAGCCACTATGCCAGCCAAAGAATATATATATATATATATATATATATATATTTTTTTTTTTTTTATGAAACCTCAGTTTTTGTGCCAGAGACACGTCATCCTCAAATGAGGAAATAATCTAGCTGTTAGCCTATGCTAAGGTTAGTCTCCACACTAACTCTCTAATTGGACTTTTTAAGATTCTAACATGAGTAGCTACCATGAGAAATGAGGCATGTTGCTTTACTCAATGTTTCATTCAACCAAATGTGCAATACATCCTATTACATTTGTTCTTACTCTGTGCACACTCTATTCTTCATTAGATGAATCCAATTTAAATAAGACATTGAAAATTGAAGAATAGTTTCAGAAGCTCTCTGCTAAGTAAATGCAATTTCAATTTTAAGACAATACTGTATAAAGAAAACAATAATAATGGGTGTGGACGGCTGAAGAAATGCTATACAGAGGACTGTACTAATTACTTCAAGATTATCCAGAGAAAGAAATTATATCATTTACCAATGAATTTGATTGTCTTTCAAAATGGTCAGACTACAGTTTCTTTTCTACCTATACTGGCCAGGAGTAACCAGCTGGCATGAACCAACCAACAGGCATTCATTATTGAGTGCCTGTTGTATAACAAACACTGGGGAAGATATCCAAGCAGAGGATACAAAATTTGTTTTCCAGGGGTTTACAGTCTGGACTGGGAGAAAAAGTACATGCACATAAAAATACAAGTCTTAAATGGAGGATACAGGCAAGTGCAGAAGCCAACTCTGGCCCAGGATGATCAGGAAAGCATCACAGAACATGTAGGATTTGAGCTGGGTCTTGAAGCTCAACCTAGATGGAGCAAAGTGATAGACTCAGTGGCCGCCTTGAGTGACATACTCTCCCTCAGACATGGTGCTTGTGATGCTTTTCCCAAAAGAAAGGTTTTCTTATGACCTTCCCATATCTGAAGTCCAATTCTAAAGTCCAAGTCTGTTATACTAGGGTATTAGCCATCCTGTAAAGAAAGCGATCATTTTGGGTGATGTATTAGTCTGTTCTCATACTGCAATAAAGAACTTCCTGAGATTAGGTAATTTATGAAGAAAAAAGGTTTTTGTTTTGTTTTGTTTTGTTTTTGAGGTGGAGTCTCACTCTTGTCGCCCAGACTGGAGTGCAATGGTGCCATCTCGGCTCACTGCAAACTCTGCCTCCTGAGTTTAAGCGATTCTCCTGTCTCAGCCTCCCCAGTAGTTGGGATTATAGGTACGTGCCACCACGCCTGGCTAATTTTTGTATTTTTAGTAGAGATGGAGTTTCACTCTGTTGGCCAGGCTGGTCTCGAACTCCTGACCTCAGGTGATCCACCCGCCTTGGCCTCTCAAAGTGTTGGGATTACAGGAGCGAGCCACCGCGCCCGGCCTTATTTTTATTCTTTAATTTTTTATTTCTTTTGGAAAAAGGGTCTCGCTGTGTCTCCCAGACTAGAGTGCAGTGGTGTGATCTCAGCTTACTGCAACCTCTGCCCCCTGAACTCAAGCAGTTCTCACACCTCAGCCTCCCAAGTAGCTGCGGCTACAGATGTGTGCCACCAGGCCTGGCTAATTTTTGTATTTTTAGTAGAAACAGGGTTTCACCATGTTGGCCAGGCTGGTCTCGGACTCCTCACCTCAAATGATCTGCCCACCCCAGCCTTCCAAAGTGCTGGGATTACAGACGTGAGCCGCCGCGCCTGGCCACCACATACTTTTAAACCATCAGATCTCATGAGAACTCACTCACTATCATGAGAAAGGCAAGGGGGAGGCCAGGTGTGGTGGCTCATGCCTGTAATCCCAGCACTTTGGGAGGCTGAAGGGAGCAGATCACCTGAGGTCGGGAGTTCGAGACCAGCCTGACCAACATGGAGAAACCCTGTCTCTACTAAAAATACAAAATTAGCCGAGTGTGGTGGCGCATGCCTGTAATCCCAGCTACTCGGGAGGCTGAGGCAGGAGAATTGCTTGAACCCGGGAGGTGGAGGTTGCAGGTGAGCCGAGATGGCGCCACTGCACTCCAGCCTGGGCAACGAGAGCAAAACTCCGTCTCAAAAAAAAAAAAAAAGACCAGCAAGGGAGAAATCTGTCCCCATTCACTTCCCACCAGGTCCCTCCTCCAATTCGACAGGAGATTTGGATGGGGACACAACGATAACACATGATAACTTAGCTAACGTGGCAGGGAGCTTTGTCCACTTACTTGGCCAAAATGCTAATTTATTAACTTCATTTTATTATCGTTGGGGATTTTTTCCCCTTCTCCTCTGGCCAAGCACAACTCTAGTTGAAAACAATAACGTGAAGCTATACAGCAACCTCTCCCACCCCTTTAATTACAGGTTTACTATGCACTCCGGGGCCATGCTCTTCACACACAGGGCTTCGTAAATATTGCAGGCAGACGGATTAACTAAAAGAACTGTCTGGTGAAGCTCTCTAGCCTATATTTTCTAGGTTACAAGAAGAGAAAGTATTCAACAGCAAAAGAAGGAAAAGAAGTCTGGGCTATGATTGCCTGTTGGCTTTTATAGTAGTAGCAGCAGCATGTTATTTTGTTTCTCAATCAACCTAACTTACTTGAAAGCTAAATTTAAAAGAAGAGGTCTCTAATAGTAGACTAAAAACTAATTTTCAAAAGATTAAAAGCATCTCATACAAATATAAAATGAGGCTGGGCGTGGTGGCTCATTCCTGTAATCCTAGCACTTTGGGAGCCTGAGGTGGGTGTTATCATTTCAGCCCAGGAGTTCAAGACCAGCCTGGGAAACATGGCGAGACCCCATCTCTACAAAAGATAAAAAAATTAGCAGGTGTGGTGGCTCATGCGTATAGTCCCAGCTGCTCTGGGCACTGAGGTGGGAGGATCACTGGGTCCAGGAGGTTGTGGCTGCAGTGAGCTGTGATCATGCCTCTGCATTCCAGCAGAGGCAACAGAGTGAGACCCTGTCTCAAAACAACAAAACAAAAACTATATATAAAATGAACATGTGGTCAAACATTGTATTCAATTTGTTAGTTAATGAGGGAATTGTAAAAGACTAGGTTCAAATAAGAATTTGAGGAGGTAGGTATTTATAACAATGTAATAAAGAAGTGTTAGATTATTATTATTTTTCTTTTTTTTTTTTCTTTTTTGGAGACAGAATCTCACCCTGTCACCCAGGCTGGAGTGCGGTGGCGCCATCTCAGCTCACCGCAAACTCCACCTCCCAGGTTCAAGCGGTTCTCTGCCTCAGCCTCCCAAGTAGCTGGGATTACAGGCACCCACCACCATGCCTGGCTAATTTTGTATTTTTAGTAGAGATGGGGTTTCACCATCTTGGCCAGGCTGGTCTCAAACTCCTGATCTTGTGATCTACCCACCTCAGCCTCCCAAAGTGCTGGGATTACAGGTGTGAGCCACCGCACCGGGCCGAAATGTTAGATTCTTTATATGATCAGTAGGTTAGATATAAAACTATTTAATGTCATACAGGGCCATAAGCCACAACCTCTGGGGTTATCTTTCCCAGTGGGCAGAAATGACTTCCATCTCTAGCTGGACAAGAACCTACAAGTTACCCTCTGCGCCTACAGAGCTGTCAGATAGCTCAGTTATTAGACAGTCAGTCAAAGGAACAAGCCCAGCAGTGCACTGAAAGAACACCTAGTGTATTAGGCCGTCGTTGGACTGCTATAAAGAAGTACCTGAGACTGGGCAATTGATGAAAAAAGAGGCTTAATTGGCTCAGGGATCTGCAGGCTGTACAGGAAGCATAGCAGCTTCTGCTTCCCCGGAGGCCTCAGGAAACTTCCAGTCAAGGCGGAAAAAGAAGGGGAAGTGGGCTCATCACATGGGGAAGCAGGAACAAGAGGGGGGGGGGAGGTGCCACACGCGTTCAAACGACCAGGTCTTGGCAGGGCGCGGTGGCTCACGCCTGTAATCCTAGCACTTTGGGAGGCCAAGGTGGGCAGATCACAAGGTCAGGAGAGCGAGAACATCCTGCTAACACCGTGAAACCCCGTCTCTACTAAAAATACAAAAAATTAGCCAGGCATGGTGGCGGGCTCCTGTAGTCCCAGCTACTTGGGAGGCTGAGGCAGGAGAATGGCGTGAACTCGGGAGGCGGAGCTTGCAGTGAGCTGAGATCGCGCCACTGCACTCCAGCCTGGGTGACAGAGCGAGACTCCGTCTCAAAACAAACAAACAAAAAAAACAGGCCAGGTCTCCTGTGAGCTCAGGGCTCAAGCTCCCTTATCACCAAGGGGCTAGCCCAAGCCATTCATGAGGGATCCACCGCCATAATCCAAACACCTCCCTCCAATCCCCACCTCCAACACTGAGGATTACTTTTCCACATGAAATCTGGGCAGGGACAAATACCCAAACCGTATCGCTTAGGAATCTTGCGTGTCTCCTTCCAAGTTTTGAATAATTTCTCTGACATTGAGAAGAGGCTCTCAAAAGGCAATGGCGAAGGTCCAGCATCAATATTAGAATAGTATGCAGATCTTTATAATGAAGATGACACTGTATCCACTATAAAAGAACATTGTCAAGAGAGGTACTCATCTTGTACAGTTTGAGGAAACACAATTTAAGTAATGACCAGACTCAGAGAAGTAGGGCAAAAACAATATTCCAGTGAACAGTAATGGGTGCAGAGGTCACCTACATGACAACCTCAATGACCTGGAACCCCGTTAAGGGCCAATGTAGTTATAAACTTAAAGTGTATTTAAGTCCAGTTTTAGATTTAATCCTAATGATTTTACTCATCTGGAGAATGCTAGCCGTAGTCATACAGCAGCAGAGATATGCCATTATAAAGAAATACATAATCTATAAGCATCTAGGCCCATTTAGTTATAGCCTATAGCCTTGTAAACCAGCATCTTTTTTTCTTTTATTAGTATTATTATTTTTTATTATACTTTAAGTTCTAGGGTACCTGTGCACAAAGTGCAGGTTTGTTCCATATGTATACATGTGCCATGTTGGTGTGCTGCACCAATTAACTCATCATTTAACATTAGGTATATCTCCTAATGCTATCCCTCCCCCCTCCCCCCACCCCACGACAGGCCCCAGTGTGTGATGTTCCCCTTCCTGTGTCCAAGTGTTCTCGTTGTACAACTCCCACCTATGAGTGAGAACATGTGGTGTTTGGTTTTCTGTCCTTGTGATAGTTTGCTGAGAATGATGGTTTCCAGCTTCATCCATGTCCCTACAAAGGACATTAACTCATCCTTTTTTATGGCTGCATAGTATTCCATGGTGTATATGTGCCACATTTTCTTAATCCAGTCTATCACTGATGGACATCTGGGTTGGTTCCAAGTCTTTGCTATTGTGAATAGTGCCACAGTAAACATACGTGTGCATGTGTCTTTATAGCAGCATGATTTACAATCCTTTGGGTATACAGCCAGTAATGGGATGGCTGGGTCAAATGGTATTTCTAGTTCTAGATCCTTGAGGAATCGCCACACTGACTTCCACAATGGTTGAACTAGTTTACAGTCCCACCAACAGTATAAAAGTGTTCCTATTTCTCCACATCCTTTCCAGCACCTCTCGTTTCCTGACTTTTTAATGATTGCCATTCTAAATGGTGTGAGATGGTATCTCATTGTGGTTTTGATTTGCATTTCTCTGATGACCAGTGATGATGAGCATTTTTTCATCTGTTTTTTGGCTGCATAAGTGTCTTCTTTTGAGAAGTGTCTGTTCATATACTTCGCCCACTTGTTGATGGGGTTGTTTGTTTTTTTCTTGTAAATTTGTTTGAGTTCATTGTAGATTCTGGATATTAGCCCTTTGTCAGATGAGTAGGTTGCAAAAATTTTCTCCCATTCTGTAGGTTGCCTGTTCACTCTGATGGTAGTTTCTTTTGCTGTGCAGAAGCTGTTTAGTTCAATTAGATCCCATTTGTCAATTTTGTCTTTTGTTGCCATTGCTTTTGGTGTTTTAGACATGAAGTCCTTGCCCATGCCTATGTCCTGAATGGTATTGCCTAGGTTTTCTTCTAGGGTTGGGTTTTTATGGTTTTAGGTCTAACACTTAAGTCTTTAATCCATCATGAATTAATTTTTGTATAAGGTGTAAGGAAGGGACGCAGTTTCAGCTTTCTACATATGGCTTGCCAGTTTTCCCAGCACCATTTATTAAATAGGGAATCCTTTCCCCATTGCTTGTTTTTGTCAGGTTTCTCAAAGATCAGATAGTTGTAGATATGCGGCATTATTTCTGAGGGCTCTTTTCTGTTCCATTGGTCTGTATCTCTGTTTTGGTAATGGTACCATGCTGTTTTGGTTACTGTAGCCTTGCAGTATAGTTTGAAATCAGGTAGCGTGATGCTTCCAGCTTTGTTCTTTTGGCTTAGGATTGACTTGGTGATGCAGGCTCTTTTTTGGTTCCATATGAACTTTAAAGTAGTTTTTTCCAATTCTGTGAAGAAAGTCCTTGGTAGCTTGATTGGGATGGCATTGAATCTATAAATTACCTTGGGCAGTATGTCCATTTTCACGATATTGATTCTTCCTACCCATGAGCATGGAATGTTCTTCCATTTGTTTGTATCCTCTTTTATTTCATTGAGCAGTGGTTTGTAGTTCTCCTGGAAGAGGTCCTTCACGTCCCTTGTAAGTTTGTACAAAAATCACAAGCATTCTTATACACCAATAACAGACAAACAGAGAGCCAAATCATGAGTTAACTCCCATTCACAATTGCTTCAAAGATAATAAAATACCTAGGAATACCCTTTATTTCTTTCTCCTGGCTGATTGCCCTGGCCAGAACTTCCAACACTATGTTGAATAGGAGTGGTGAGAGAGGGCATCCCTGTCTTGTGCCAGTTTTCAAAGGGAATGCTTCCAGTTTTTGCCTATTCAGCATGATATTGGCTGTGGGTTTGTCATAAATAGCTCTTATTATTTTGAGATATGTCCCATCAATACCTAATTTATTGAGAGTTTTTAGCATGAAGGGCTGTTGAATTTTGTCAAAGGCCTTTTCTGCATCTATTGAGACAATCATGTGGTTTTTGTTTTTGGTTCTGTTTATATGCTGGATTATGTTTATTGATTTGCGTATGTTGAACCAGGCTTGAATCCCAGGGATGAAGCCCACTTGATCATGGTGGATAAGCTCTTTGATGTGCTGCTGGATTCGGTTTGCCAGTATTTTATTGAGGATTTTTGCATTGATGTTCATCAGGGATATTAGTCTATAATTCTCTTTTTTTGTTGTGTCTCTGCCAGGCTTTGGTATCGGGATGATGTTGGCCTCATAAAATGAGTTAGGGAAGATTCCCTCTTTTTCTATTGATTGGAATAGTTTCAGAAGGAATGGTGCCAGCTCCTCCTTGTACCTCTGGTAGAATTCGGCTGTGAATCCATCTGGTCCTGGACTTTTTTTGGTTGCTAGGCTATTAATTGTTGCCTCAATTTCAGAGCCTGTTATTGGTCTATTTAGGGATTCAACTTCTTCCTGGTTTAGTCTTGGGAGGGTGTATGTGTCCAGGAATTTATCCATTTCTTCTAGATTTTCTAGTTTATTTGCATAGAGGTGTTTATAGTATTCTCTGATGGTAGTTTGTATTTCTGTGGGATCAGTGGTGATATCCCCTTTATCATTTTTTATTGTGTCTATTTGATTCTTCTCTCTTTTCTTCATTAGTCTTGCTAGCGGTCTATCAATTTTGCTGATCTTTTCAAAAAAACCAGTTCCTGGATTCATTGATTTTTTGAAGGGTTTTTGTGTCTCTATCTCCTTCAGTTCTGCTCTGATCTTAGTTATTTCTTGCCTTCTGTTATCTTTTGAATATGTTTGCTCTTGCTTCTCTAGTTCTTTTAATTGTGATGTTAGGGTGTCAATTTTAGATCTTTCCTGCTTTCTCTTGTGGGCATTTAGTGCTATAAATTTCCCTCTACACACTGCTTTAAATGTGTCCCAGAGATTCTGGTATGTTGTGTCTTTATTCTCATTGGTTTCAAACAACTTCTTTATTTCTGCCTTCATTTCGTTATGTATCCAGTAGTCGTTCAGGAGCAGGTTGTTCAGTTTCTATGTAGTTGAGTGGTTTTGAGTGAGTTTCTTAATCCTGAGTTCTAGTTTGATTGCACTGTGGTCTGAGAGACAGTTTGTTATAATTTCTGTTCTTTTACATTTGCTGGGGAGTGCTTTACTTCCAACTATGTGGTCAATTTTGGAATAAGTGTAATGTGGTGCTGAGAAGAATGTATATTCTGTTGATTTGGGGTGGAGAGTTCTGTAGATGTCTATTAGGTCCACTTGGTGCAGAGCTGAGTTCAATTCCTGGATATCCTTGTTAACTTTCTGTCTCATTGATCTGTCTAATGTTGACAGTGGGGTGTTAAAGTCTCCCATTATTATTGTGTGGGAGTCTAAGTCTCTTTGTAGTTCTCTAAGGACTTGCTTTATGAATCTGGGTGCTCCTGTATTGGGTGCATATATATTTAGGATAGTTAGCTCTTCTTGTTGAATTGCTTTATAATGATCCCTTTACCATTATGTAATGGCCTTCTTTGTCTCTTTTGATTTTTGTTGGTTTAAAGTCTGTTTTATCAGAGACTAGGATTGCAACCCCTGCCTTTTTTGTTTTCCATTTGCTTGGTAGATCTTCCTCCATCCCTTTATTTTGAGTCTATGTGTATCTCTGCATGTGAGATGGGTCTCCTGAATACAGCACACTGATGGGTCTTGACTCTTTATCCAATTTGCCAGTCTGTGTTTTTTAATTGGAGCATTTAGCCCATTTACATTGAAGGTTAATATTGTTATGTGTGAATTTGATCCTGTCATTATGATGTTAGCTGGTTATTTTGCTTGTTAGTTGATGCAGTTTCTTCTTAGCATCAATGGTCTTTACATTTTGGCATGTTTTTGCAGTGGCTGGTGAACCAGCATCTTATAGTAGAATCCTATCCATCATCTTTATATGTTCATGTCAATTGCTAAAAATTGTAAATTTTTTTTTCAGTAAACTCTACTTGAAAAGTATGCACTGTCAAATCCCATCTCTACTAAAAATACAAAAATTAGCTGGGCTTGGTGGCACATGCCTGTAATCCCAACTACTCAGGAGGCTGAGGCAGGAGAATCAGTTGAACCCAGGAGGTGGAGGTTACAGTGAGCCAAGATAGCACCATTGCATTCCAGCCTGGGCAACAGAGTGAGACTCCATTAAAAAAAAAAAAAAAGTATGCAGATAAGCCAGGCGAGGTGGTTCATGCCTGTAATATCAGCACTTTGGGAGGCCGAGGCGGGTGGATCACTTGAGTCCAGGAGTTAGAGACCAGCCTGGGCAACATGGTGAAACCTCATCTTTACAAAAAATTAAAAAATCAGCCAGACAAGGCCGGTGCGGTGGCTCACGCCTGTAATCCCAGCACTTTGGGAGGCCGAGGTGGGCAGATCACCTGAGGTCAGGAGTTTGAGACCAGCCTGGCCAACATGGTGAAACCCCATCTCTACTAAAAATACAAAAATTAGCCAGGTGTGGTGCAGGTACCTGTAATCCCAGCTACTCATGAGGCTGAGGCTGGAGAATCACTTGAACCTGGCAGGCGGAGGTTGCAGTGAGCTGAAATCATACTACTGTAATCCAGCCTGGGTGACAGAGTGAGATTCTGTCTCAAAAAAAAAAAAAATTAGCTGGACATGTGCCTGTAGTCCCAGCTACTCTGGACGCTGAGGTGGGAGGATCGCCTTGGCCCTGGAGGCTAAGGCTGCAGTGAGCCATGATTGCAGCACTGCATTCCAGCCTGGGCAACAGAGTGAGACCCTGTCTCAGAAAAAAAAAAAAAAGTATGCAAACACATAATCCAGAAATATTTCTCTCAAAAATATTAGAAGATTTAAAAGCATTGGCAATTAAAGAACAAATCAAGCCCTTGTATTGAATATAGGCTCTGTTGTATTCATAGAAATGAAATATTGTTCCTGCTTTCAAAAAGCTTATAATAGGATAAATATCTTTGTAAACATATTTAATACAACAAAGTCTGAATGAAGTGCTAAATGTGTGCGTGGGAACATGGGATGGATGATTGATTAAGTGACGCTTGAGTTAGAGGAAGTCAGGGAAGACTTCACGGCGAAAGGGTCATTTGAGCTGGGTCTTGAAGTATTTAATACCCATTTGACCAGAAAATTCTCCAAAAGGAATGACTATGAATAAATGAAGAATTGCTGTAATATTTTTTCTCAAAATGATTCTAATTATGTAGAAAAACATATTAACATGATACTATAAACAAAGACAAGTGATAGATTGAGATAAAAATATTAAGATAATGCTGGGTGCAGTGGCTCATGCCTATAATCCCAGCACTTTGGGAGGCCAAGGCGGGTGGATCACGAGGTTAGGAGTTCGAGACCAGGCTGACCAACATAGTGAAATCCTGTCTCTACTAAAAATAGAAAAATTAGCCAGGCATGGTGGCACACACCTGTAATCTCAGCTACTCAGGAGGCTGAGGTAGGAGAATCACTTGAACCCAGGAGGCAGAGGTTGCAGTGAGCTAGATGGCGTCACTGCACTCCAGCCTGGGCAACAGAGCGAGACTCCATCTCAAAAAAAAAAAAATTAAGATAAACAGACCCATGTTGTAGACAATTCACGAAAGAAATAGAAATGGCCAATGCAAATTGAAAATTGTATGTGATCTTGCTAATAACCAAAGAAATGGAAAGCAGAATGGATACCATTTTGAACACAGCAGTATGACCAAGATTTTCTGGGAGAGATACTTGTGGTTTGCAAGTACATAAAGAAACTAATGTTTTCATATACAGTATAGGAATATAAACTGGCACAACTTTTAGGAATGCATTTTCAATACTAAGAATTTATCTTATGAAAATAATTAGACATTAGTACAAAGAGTATATGTAAAGGTCATCAAAACACAGCAAGTTTTAAAGAGAAAAAGCAAAGAAATAGGCCGGGTGCAGTGGTTCACGCCTGTAATTTCAGCACTTTGGGAGGCTGAGGCAGGCAGATCACCTGAGGTCAGGAGTTCAAAGCCAGCCTGGGCAACATGGAGAAACCCTGACTCTACTAAAAATACAAAAATTAGCCAGGTGTGTTGGCGGATCCACAGGGGTGCATGACTGGGTCCACACAGCATCTCACCATGCTCAGCCGACTGCGTGGTCTCATGGGATGTCCTCAGTGACGTCATAGGAAATGCTGAAGTGCTGCATTCAGGAGGAAGAAACTGACTTCCACGCTCCTTGTCTTCTTTTCCTGACTCTCCTTAGTTAAGGTCAGCCCTAGAGGGAGTTCAGTCCCCTAAACTTTCAGGATGTGTCACCTCGCCACTCTAGGCAGCTATTGGGGAGGAAGGGCCCCTGGATGACCGGTGGGCAGGCACAGGCATTGGCTTTTCATTGTCTTCGAGGGTCCTTATTTGCAAGGCAGTGGTGGCAGCAAGCAGGAGTGGTTCCACAACCAAGGGAGGAACGTGAGCCATGCAGTGTTGCTCCAGAAGCCGAGAGACCGCGGTGTGGAGAGGCAGGGGGTGAAATGGGCGTGGCCATGTGGATTTTGGTTGGCACATAAACACTGGGTGGGACAGTCAACCCTTTGTACCACTCCAGTGTACTCACTTCCTCTTAATGATATCCAGATCTCACAGGAGAATAATGCTCTTACTTCTTCCCCACAAGAACAAATGAAAGCGTTATGTTAACAGAAGTGGCCGTGGATCTCCCAGGCATACCAAGATCCAGTCCCTGCTGCTGTGGCGGCTCCCAGCCCGTAACTGGTGTCTGTTATCTCCCTCCCACCATCCATTCCAGGTTGCCCCACTTTCAGCCAAACATTTTGGCTGGTCTGGCTCACTTGTCAGCTGAGGGGATCCAGACTTTCATCTGTGAGGGGTCCGAGCCCTTCATTGCCTTGCCCTTGCCCAGCACGGCTGCTTCACTTCCTCATTGACAGCTATCAGCGGGCATGGGAGCGTCACAGGAGATCCTCAGTTTACCCGAGACAGGGATTCTTCCCACCCATACCAGACCTTATTACGGCACACTGCTGCTGGAGGTGGAATCTTTTGAGCACCAAAAATAAGGGGTGGCAGGGTGAAGGGGATCAATTTAAAACACTGATGTCTCTGAGGATTCCTTTAATCAAAGAACCGTGAACCCATAGTAGAGTTTCATGTTTTCCCCTTTCATAGGTTAAGGGTGGGCTATCTTTATACAGTGGGCCAGTGGAGAAAAGAACAGTTCTCTTAGTGACCTAGTATCTCTGATTATTTAGAATGCATCGCTTATGGGGAAAATACTGTGTGCAAAGAGGGAAGAGTAGAAATTACTGAAGGCAGTGGAGGCTTCATCCAGGCAATGACATGGCCAGCCTTGGTGATTCTGTCTGTCTATCATCTATTTATCATCTGCGTATCTATCATCTATATATCTAACTATTATCTATCATCTACCTATCATCTATGTATCAGTCTATCACCTATCTGTATCATCTATCATCTATGTATGAATCTATCATCTATCTATATTACCTATCTATTGTCTATGTATCAATCATCTATTATCTATCTGTCATCTATCTATCTATCTATCTATCTATCTATCTATCTATCTATCACCTATCAGCCACCCATCTATCTATTCCATCCACCCCACCCACCCACCCATCCATTCAAGCATCTATCCATCCAATAATTAAAATATTCAAGATGTGTAGATAACATTTTGGAAAATGCCAGTTTCTTACAAAATGCATTTTCTCTGTAATTTCAGAGTTCCTGGTAATGGGAAAGAACTTGACAATTATGGTCGTTCACTTGTGTCTCAGTTGCATATTTTGCCGGACTACAAGGAAGAAGCGTGAAAATGCCCATGTTTTCTTTTGACAGATGAACTTTACCATTTCAAGTGAAAGGAACATAAACTCAAGGTAAGTTAATGTTTTATGTTGATGTTACAGTTTCATTAACTTTTAGATTGTAGGATATTAAAATCCATATTTATTTTTGAACTGAGGCAAGTCTCCTTCCTGATGTTACAGATCAGCTAATTATGTTCATTTATTCAGTCCTATTACGTACTTACTATATTTAGACCTAACTGACAGATCTTATTAAGAAATACGTTTCTGACACTTTTTGCTTTTTGTTACCCATTATTTATCAATATCTGAAATATTTAGGTTGTTTTGATGAATTGTGTCCTACTAATAGCTATTACAATTACTCAGTTACTTAATATTTGGAGTCTTAAGGTCATGGGAGAAAATAGTTCCTTTCTTTTTTGGTTTTTGAAACAAGGTCTTGGCTCTGTCACCCAGGCTGGAGTGCAATGTTGCAATCATAGCTCACTGTAGCTTGGGCTCAAGTGATCCTCCCATCTCAGCCTCCTGACTAGCAGGGACCCTAGGCATGTGCCACTGCACCCAGCTAATTAAAAAAACTTTTTTTTATAGAGACAGGGTTTTGCTATCTTGCCCAGGCTGGGGAGAAAATTTAAATTTATATGCATGTATTTCTTGCAGAGACTTGTGTCTGGGCCAACAAAGTCAATAAAGGACTTTCAAATATAAAAGGCACAATTATATCAGATTAAAATTCTGTAGGGGAATAGGAATGGAATAGAAATTAATGAAACTAGGAGTTACGTAAAAATTCTGACAAGTACAAGCATTACTTTTTAAAATTACTTTTTAATTGTGAAAACATTGTGATAAAATACATTAATATTTACCACATTCACCGCTTAGACCTGTACAGCTCAGTGTGTGAAATATAGTCAAATCATTCGCAAACAGTTTCCAGCACCATCCCCAGCCCCTGCACCCACCCTTCTGCTTCCTGTCTCTATGAACATGGCTACTCCAGGTACCTCCCACGGGTAGAATCATGGAGCTTTATTTTTGTATTTTAGAAAATGTATGGTGTGGCCGGGTGCGGTAGCTCATGCCTGTAATCCCAGCACTTTGGGAGGCCAAGGTGGGCAGATCAGCTGAGGTCAGGAGTTTGAGACCAGCCTGGGCAACATGGTGAAACCCCATCTCTACCAAAAAACACAAAAATTAGCTGGACGTGGTGATGCATGCCTGTAGTTCCAGGTACTTGGGAGGCTGAGGCAGGAGAATCACTTGATCCTGGGAGGTAGAGGTTGCAGTGAGCCGAGATCACCCCACTGCACTCCAGCCTGGGCGACAGAGTGAGACTCCATCTCAAAAAACAAAACAAAACAAAAAAATGTATGGTGGGTAGCAAACTGCTGTGATATGTAGATTTTAGTGGATATTTTAAATAAATGTTTTATTTTAAAATGTGAATATGCCATAAATTAAATACTTATAAATGAAAGTTTGAATGTTAAGTCAAAACATGTAAGGGGATACATAATTTTCCAAATTTCTTTTAGCGACTACGTTAGTAGAAAAGAAGCTAGTGATCCTAATTCAGACTCTTTGTTTTATCCATGAGATTAAGCAGCTCGCACACAGTCACACGTCCAGTGGGTTATGCCACATCAGCAAGCCCTCAAGGCTCCTGACACCCAACAGCTGCTTGCAGTCACAGGTTCTGTTGTCCATACATTGTAGCCATTTATTTTGATTTTCAGTGCACTATTCACGTATACCCTTATGTATGAATACTTTTTATAGCCAAGAATCCATAAGTAATACCCTATAATTTATCTCTGGCATAAGTTAGATTTTTATATAGTAGATTTAAATAGACAAACCGGTATTTGGTAATCTGTATTTTGTTTTAAGTAAGATTAAGCGTATCACCCTATAAATCATCATTACCCCAATGTGAGCTTGGAGAGGTAGAAGTGACGTGAGAGGTCAGTCAGTCAGAAATACAGAAGAATCAACTTTGGCACAGTAAATTATCCCCAAAAAGCTTTCAGGAAATTCTGAATCATATTTGAAATGTTAAAGGCATGAATTATGTGACTATCCATAAATATTTCTGAATCTTTAAAAAAGATCCTTTAAGAAACTTCAAAATAAATGAATGGAATCCAATAATTTAAAACTCAAGTGCTGTTATTTCTACAAGATCTTGGATTATATGTTCATTTGTTCATTGGAAGAAAAATCACATTTTCATTTCTTATATTTTATTTATATTAGAAAGAGCACTTCAATATTAATTCAAATATCTATCCATTAAATGCAAAAATGTTAATGCAATATTAAAAATGAAATTTAAATGAAAGCAAGGGAATATCACATTAAGGTTCCCATGGCAACCCTCACTACACTTCTCAGCTTCTGAATTGTAATATGGTCATTTATTATTGGCTCATATAAAATATAATTTTGCAAATATTTAAAGATGTATAGGTTAATTCGTGTCAATTCAAGCCTTCAGATGCAATATAATATAATACATTAGGCTAAGAATACTCCAAATATTAACCCATATTCATAATTTAGATATATCTATATAAAACAGATGCAAACTTCCTAAATTTTGAATGATTTGTTAGCACTCACATGAATCATACCATTTTGCAGTTCCCATCACAGCAGAAATCTGAGCCTTATGTTACTGAAATACTAATATAGGTATAGTCAAGTGACTGTCTCACTTTAGAAAGAATTTCAAATTACAAATGTCAGATTTTGCCAGAATAGGCAAAATGTAAATTCATTACCTCATATAAATCAAAAGTCCAAGAATTGAGTTTTGCAGATCAAATGATTCTGCCCGAGACCTGTTTATCATTGGCCTCACTTTTTTCTACCTTTAGTGGTACGTATTAACGTGTTGAAAACTCAAAAAAGTAAACATCCTTTAACCAAGAAGTATATCTCTTTATTTATCTAAAGGAAATAATTGGGTAACTGCCAAGCTGTGCGTATAAGGATTTAGGAAAAAATATAAACAATTGAAATGCCCATCAATAGGAGTGGGTTAAGCAAAGTATGATGTACAGAGCTTTGAAAATGATTGGATCGATATATTGATATGGAAAGATGTCCAAAACCCATTGTTAAGTGAACAAAGCAAATAAAGAACAGTATGTCCAGCAAAGAAAAAACAACAAAAAGCTAAAACACTCCCTCAAGGACAATGTGGGCCACATGCAGTGGCTCACGCCTGTAATCCAGCACTTTGGGAGGCCGAGGTGGGAAGATGACTTGAGGTCAGGATTTCGAGACCAGCCTGGGCAAAAAGCGAGACTCTCTCTCTACAAAAAAATTTAAAAAATTAGCCAGGTGTGGTAGTGTGTGCCTGCAGTCACGGCTGCTCGGGAAGCTGAGGTGGGAGGAACACTTGAGCCAAGATTGCGCCATTGCACTCCAGCCTGGGTGACAGACTGAGACCCTATCTCTAAAAAAAAAAAAAAAAAAAGAACAATGTATAGAGACTCACCTGGAATGATACACTCCAAATGATAATGGTGGAGATCTTTGGATGGTGAGATCACGGCTTTTTATTTTATTTTTCCGAATTTTTTTCAAATGAATATAATTAGAAAATAAAGATATAAGACAATATAAGTACTGCCTACTGTTATGAGTGTGAAAATACTGATACTTTCCTCCTCTGAGGGTGGAGCATAAGTTGATATACATATTCTTGTGAATTTTTTTTTTTTAGACAGAGTCTCACTCTGTCACCCAGGCTGGAGTGCAGTGAGTGGTGCCATCTCAGCTCATTGCAGCCTCCTTGGGTTCAAGTGATTCTTGTGCCTCAATCTCCCAAGTATCTGGAATTACAGGCATGTACCACCATCCCCAGCTAATTTTTGTATTGTCAGTAGAGTCAGGGTTTCACCATGTCAGCCAGGCTGGTCTCGAACTCCTGACCTCAAGTGATCCACCCGCCTTGGCGTCCCAAAGTGCTGGGATTACAGGTGTGAGCCACTGCGCCCAGCTGATTTTTTTTTTTTTTTTTTAAATCAGAGAAGATCTCACTCTGTTACCCAGGCTTGAGTGCAGCAGCCTGATCATGACTCACTGCAGTCTTGACTTCCCAGGCTCAAGCGATCCTCCCCTCTGAGCCTCCCGAGTAGCTGGGACCACAGGCATGCACCACCATACCTGGGTAATTTTAAAATTTTTGTAGAGGCCAGGCGCAGTGGCTCATGCCTGTGATTCCAGCACTTTGGGAGGCCGAGGTGGGCGGATCACCGGAGGTCAGGAGTTGGAGACCAGCCTGGCCAACATAGTGAAACCCCACCTCTACTAAAAATACAGAAATTAGCCGGGCGTGGCGGCTTGTGCCTGTAGTCCCAGCTACTCAGGAGGCTAAGGCAGGAGAATCTCTTGAACCTGGGAGGCAGAGGTTGCAGTGAGCTGAGATCGGGCCACTGCACTCCAGCCTGGGCAACAGAGCGAGACTCTATTTCAAAAATAAATAAATAAATAAATAAATAATTAATTAATTTTTTTATAGAGATGGGGGTCTCACTATATTGCTCAGGCTGGTCTTGAACTCCTGGACTCAAGCATCCTCCTGCCTTGGCCTCCCAAAGTGCTAGGATTACAGGCGTGAGCCACTGTGCCCAGTTTGGGATGTTCGATAACATTAAAAAATTGCAGAAAAATTGTATAATTCTTGTAAACTTTTTAAATTTTTTTACTTCTATAATTCTATTTTCAAAAAACAAACAAATTGAAAGCCACTCAAATATTTCAAGAGTGATTAAATAATTACATATTTATTCCATAAGAGGAAATACGATGTACTCATTAAAAATCATAAAATATTTCTGTGGGTAAATACCATTGCAATTCCATCAAATCAAGATGATTTTAACTACAAGGAATAGAAAATGCAGAATCAGCTTAAATGATAAAACTTCTGGATAAACACTGCAGTTGAACATGCTTGTTAACCAGTAATTCCTCCTGAAACCTACTAAAATCACAGGAAAGGGGAAAAAAGCATAAACCCATAAAGACAAAAAAAAAAAAAGAAAAAAGGAGGGAAGACAATAGCAATTCCCCCTCTTTTTAAAATAGGGTGGTTTCCCAAACCAGAATAGCCTCATCAGCTCAGAGTTTCCCTCAATCCAATTACAAAAATTTTTAAAAATTGTTTATTTTCTGTATTTTGTTGAAACATTCCAATATTTATTTATTTATTTATTCTGAGACGGAGTCTCGCATGTTGCCCCAGCTGGAGTGCAGTGGCACAAGCTCAGCTCACCGCAACCTCTGCCTCCTGGGTTCAAGCGATTCTCCTGCCTCAGCCTCCTGAGTAGCTGGGATTACAGGTGTCCACTACCACGCCCGGCTAATTTTTTGTATTTGTAGTAGAGACGGGGTTTCACTATATTGGCCAGGCTGGTCTCAAACTGCTGACCAAAGTACTGGGATTACAGGCGTGAACCACTGACCCTGGCTGAAACATTCCAATATTTAAAGCTGGTAAAATTGGGTGGGTCTGTGGACATAACAGAGCAGATGCTGTGAAAGCAAAGCAGAGAACTGGGTGTACTTGGAAGTGGAAGTGCGGTGGGACAGAAAGGGAGAAGGTGGACGTGTCTAAGAAACCAAAGTCTACTTTCCCTCCCACATCCAACCATGAAGCTTTTTACAAAATGTGGAGGCCAGAACACCCTATTTGTATGTGTGTGTATGTTATGATTATTGTAATATGTGATGAGTTATGAGGAATATTAAAAAAAGAACTCGATGAACTGACTGGAACATTCCCAAATAGCACGCTGCTGGTCCCCTGCTTTTCTTCTAATTTTAGCATATATTGTTTAGTTTTGTTTTTGAACCTTATTTTAAAAGGCATCTCCACATGAAGACTTGTAAATTGATATTCATTGCAGCATTAATCAAAATAGCCCCAAATTGGAGACAATCCAAATATCCAGCCATTGATGTTGGATTTTTAAAAAGTGGCATATTTGTGCAATGGAATATTATACAGCTATAAGGACTAAACTGGCTGGGTGTGGTGACTCACTCCTGTAATCCCAGCACTTTGGAAGGCTGAGGTGTGTGGATCACTTGAGCCCAGGAGTTCAAGACCAGCCTCCGTAACATGGCAAAACCCCATCTCTGCAAAAAATACAAAAATTAGCTAGGTGTGGTGGCACATGCCTGTAATTTCCAGCTACTCAGGAGGCCAAGAGGCAGGAGAATTGCTTAAGCCCAGGAGGCGGAGGTTGTGGTGAGCTGAGATGGCACCATTGCACTTCAGCCTGGGTGACAGAGTGAGACCCTGTCTCAAAAAAAAAAAAAAAAAAAGGAATAAACTATTGACATATATTATGACATCGATGAATCTTGAAAACATACTAAGTGAAAGAAGACTCGGACCACAGAGTATATGATTGTATGTATTTGAAATGTCCATAGCAGGCAAATGCAGACAGAAAACAGGTTAGGATTACCAGGAGCTGGGGAAGAGAAGGGCATGAGGAATGACTACGAAGTGGTATGGGGTTTCTTTTCTTTTTGGGGTGATGACAATGTTCTAGAATTAAATGGTTGCAGAACTTGGAGCTGACTAAAACCACCGAATAGTATACTTTAATAGAGCAAATCATGTAGTATGTGAGTTATGTCTTTTTTTTTTTTTTTTTTGAGATGAAGTCTTGCTCTTGTCCCCAAGGCTGGAGTGCGGTGGCGCGATCTCGGCTCACTGCAACCTCTGCCTTCCGGGTTCAAGTTATTCTCCTGCCTCAGCCTCCCGAGTAGCTGGAATTACAGGTATGCGCCACCATGCCCAGCTAATTTTGTATTTTTACTAGAGATGGAGTTTCACCATATTGGTCAGGCTGGTCTCAAACTCGTGACCTCAGGCAATCCACCCACCTTGGCCTCCCAAAGTGCTGGGATTACAGGCATGAGCCACGGCGCCTGGCCGAAGGTATTATTTTAAAAGGTATTATATTGAAGGTATTCCTTTGTAATGTTCTTTAAGAAAAAGCAGACTCCACCCTCAGTCCCTTCCTCTCCCTGCCCAACCCCACCCCTTCCTTAGCCTCTGAAAAAAAAGAAAAAGTAAAAAAAAAAAAAAAAAAGAAAATTCGGGATTACGTTTGTATGATTTATTTCCTGTTTATGCATCCGATAGTAGTGCGTTCATTTTTAATGCTGTCGGGTGCTTCCTTGTATGAATATGCCACCATTTGTTTATCCATTCTGTTGTGAATGGATGTTTGAGTTGATTCTGGCTTTTGTTGTTATGAATAATGCTAATATAAATATATTTATACATCTTTCCTGATACACATGAGCAAGAATCTCTCAAGGATATATGCCACGTTGAAGGGTATTATGTGTATTTAACTTTGAAAAATAATGCCAAACCAGGCGCGGTGGCTCATGCCTGTAATCCCAGCACTTTGAGAGGCCAAGGCAGGCGGATTACAAGGTCAAGAGATCGAGACCATCCTGGCCAACATGGTGAAACCCCATCTCTCCTAAAAATACAAAAATTTGCTGGGCGTGGTAGCGGGTGCCTGTAATCCCAGTTACTCAGGAGGCTGAGGCAGGAGAATCGCTTGAACCCGGGAGGCGGAGGTTGCGGTGAGCCGAGATCACGCCACTGCACTCCAGCCTGGCGTCAGAGCGAGACTCTGTCTCAAAAGAAAAAAAAAAGAAAGAAAAATAATGCCAAGTTCGTTTTCCAGGTGCTTGCACTTCTTTGGTTTGACTTTGCCAGCAGCACAGAGTTGGCGTTCTTTGTTGCACATCTTCTTTGCGACTTGGTAATGTCAGCCTTTAAATTTCTGTCATCCAAGTGTGCGTGAAATGACACCTTACTGAACTCTTAATTTGTATTTGCAATTACCAATGAGATTGAACATCATTTCATGTTTTTTGACCAGTCCTGTTTCTTTTCTGTGAAATGCCCCTGAATATCCTTTGCCCATTTTTCTACTTATTAATTTTGCCTTGATTTATGTATATGTACATATTTGTGTGCACATATATACACACTTATGAGTTATACACACTACATTTTGGTTTTAATATTAAACGTGTTGTTCGCATGGGTTGCAAATATACTCTGTTTGTAGCTTCTCTTTTTGCTTTGTTGATGGAATCTTTGATGAGTAAAAATTATAAGTACTGATGTAATACAGTTTTCAGTTGCATCTTTTTCCATCATGTATCATCCATCCTTGCTACAAGGATTTGAATACTCCATCCTTTCCACAATGATTTGCTGCTTCTGAAATATGCTAAAGTCCATACGTGTGCGTTTGTTCTGAAGCTCTATATTCTGTTCTACTTGTGTATCCTTTTACCAATAGCATACTCTCACTTTAGCGACAATTTTTTTTTTTTTTTTTTTTTTTGAGACGGAGTCTTGCTCTGTCGCTCAGGCTGGAGTGCAGTGGTGTGATCTCGGCTTAGTGCAACTTCCGCCTCCCGGGTTCAAGCAATTCTCCTGCCTCAGCCTCCGTAGTAGCTGGGACTACAGGCGTGCGCCACCATGCCCAGCTAATTTTTGTATTTTTAGTAGAGACGGGGGTTTCACTATGTTGGCCAGAATGGTCTTGATCTCTTGACCTCGTGATCCGCCCACCTTGGCATCCCAAAGTGCTGGGATTACAGGCCTGAGCCACCATGCCTGGCCTTAGCTACATATCCTTACATCGAATAGGGTAAGTTCCCCTACCTCAGCCTCCTTTAAGAACACTTAGCAGCCAGGCTGGGTGCAATGGCTCACACCTGTAATCCCAGCACTTTGGGAGGCCGAGGCAGGCAGATCACTTGTGGTCAGGAGTTCAAGACCATCCTGGCTAACATGGTGAAACCCCGTCTCTAGTAAAAATACAAAAATTAGCCGGGCGTGCTGGCATGCGTCTGTAATCGCAGCTACTCGGGAGGCTGAGGCAGGAGAATTGCTTGAACCCAGGAGGCAGAGGTTGCAGTGAGCTGAGATTGTGCCATTGCACTCCAGCCTGGGCGAAGAAGCAAGCCTCCGGAAGAAAGAAAGAAAGGGAGAGAGAGAGAGAGAGAGAGAGAGAGAAGAAAGAACACTTAGCTCGGATCTCCCTTTGAAAGTGAGTTATCTGACGGCGTCCAGCTAAAGTGCCTTTTGCTCTGCCACAGTATATGAGCTGAGGTCATGTGCTCCTCATGAATACTTCTGCCCAGTGAGGGTGTCCTCCAGACAGTCTTTGCGTAGGAGTTCCCTGGTGGACAGACCAAGACTTTCTTTGAGCTGTGCTGCCAGTCTGAAGTTCTTCCTCCCAATTCTTCCTGCCTCCTTCCTTCCACAGGTGTCAGGCCCTAAGGTTTTCCCTGCCTCATTCTGCCCCCTCTTGTCTTTCACCTCTTATGCTCCTGACATCATTTTTGCAGCTGCCTCCTGGCGGACCTGAGCGGATACAAGGGGCTCCAGGATTCCTGGCTCCTCGCTGTACTAAATTTAAGAATCAGTTCCAAAATGAAGCAAAACAAAAATAGTTTTGTTGGGATTTTGACAGTAATTGCATTGGATCAATTGCTCAGTCGCAAAACTGACATCTTTATATTAATGACACTGAGTCTCTCAATCACAAACATGCTACTTCTCTCCATTTATTTAGGGGTTCTTTAACCCTTTTCCCTTTTGTCCTGAGAATACTCACCGGCAGTGCTTACAGCTGCAGCGTTTACCCCGAGATAACTTTGCCACGAAATATCTCGCTTTTATGATTATTTTCACTTCGCTCTAGTATATCGACTTTAGAAACAAAAGACATCATTCTATTTACAGCATTCTGTCTTTAGTAGTGGTGTTTCCATTTACAAAACATAGTAATTCTCGATCGCTGAAAATGTCAAATCCTAGAAAATGTAGTATTCCTACACGTGATGTTAACATCGTTCTCAACAGCCGAAGATTCATTCGATGAGTCCGATTTTTCTGAAATAGATGCTTCTGATGATTCAGATGATTCTGATGTTAGTTCTGTTTAGAAATAACTCCAAGAATAGTTTTTATATTTTATTTTCACATTGAAAATCAGTAAGATGTGCTTCAGCCTCCAAGACTGTGTTTACGTAAAATTAAATGGGCGCTGGCAGTGAGCTGCACTTTTTTTTTTCTAAATGGGAAAAGGGTTAAACTCTGCTTCTTACAATAAAGCTTTGTAATTTTCTCCAAAAAGGTCTTGCATATTTTTATTAGATTTATTTCTAGGAACTTTATATTTTTAGTTATGATTAAATATTATATATATTTAAAATTCCATTTTCTTTTTTAAAATTTATTTTTATAGAGACAGGGTCTTACACTATGTTGCCCAGGCTGGTCTTGAACTCCTAGGACTCAAGCAATCCTCCCTCCTTGGCCTCCCAAAGTGCTGGGATTACAGTTGTGAGCCACTACACTCAGCCTAAAATTCTATTTTTTAATTCTGTTGCTGGTACTTAGAAAAACTTAAATGTTGATGTTTTAGCTCGCAAATTTGCTAAACTCTTAATTCTAATAATCTGCTTATAGATGATATTGGATTTCCATACATACAATCATCTAACCTTTAAAGAATGACAGTTTTGTTTCTTCCATGTGCCTTTTTTTCATGCCTTTTTTTTTCATTTTCCTTGCTTTACTGTGTTGACACTTTCAGTACAATGTTGAATACAAGTAATAATAGCAGGCACCCTTGTTCTTGATTTTAAAAGAGACACTTCTAATATTTCACTATTAACTAATGTTTACTGAGGGATTTTTGTATATACCTTTTATCAATTCAAGGGACTCAGCTAGGCAAGGTGGCACACACCTGTAATCACAGCTACTTTGGAGGCTGAGGTGGAGGCTCACTGGAACCCAGGAGTTCGAGGCTGCAGTGAGTTATGATGCCACTGCACTCCAGCCTGGGCAACAGAGAGAGACCTTGTCTCTAAAAATAAAACAGCAAATATGTATTTTAAAAACCAGCCTAAAACTGTCATTTTAACTGGAGTCCTCAGTCCCTTTGCATGTAATGTAATGATTGGTGTGGATGGAGTTAAATACACCATCTCCTCTGTGCTTTGGATCTGTCCTGCTGTATTTGGTTCTTTTAAATTTAAAAATCAGCCCACCATTTTCCTGTTTCATTTTAAAGTTATGCCCCTTTTCTATCCTTGAGTGGTTAAGAAATCAAAAGGTGCAGACCCTTTAACAATGTCTAATGTTGATACTTTTCCCCTTCTCCCGGACAATGCAAGGACCTTAGAACACTAATTCTTCTGCTCCCAATGTCAAATTATATGCTTTTCTTGCCACATATTCTAAGTCTGTGAGGGTGTGTGTGTGTGTGTGTGTGTGTGTGTGTGTGTGTGTGTGTGTGTGTGTGTGTGTGTGTGTGTGTGTGTGTGTTGTTCCCTTCTTTGTATCCAGGAGTTCTCATCATTTAACTCCCACTTATAAGTGAAAACATGCAGTATCTGGTTTTCTGTTCCTATGTTAGTTTGCTAAGGATAATAGCGTCCAGCCCCATCCATGTCCCTGGCAAAGGTATGATCTTGTTCCTTATATTTTATTTTTTATTTTTTAGAGATGGAGTCGCCCAGGCGGGAGTGCAATGGCGCGATCTCGGCTCACTGCAACCTCTGCCTCCCGGGTTCCAGCAATTCTCCTGCCTCAGCCTCCTGAGTAGCTGGCACTACAGGCATGCACCACCATGCCCAGCTAATTTTTTGTATTTTAATAGAGATGGGGTTTCACCGTGTTGCCCAGGCTGGTCTTGACCTCCTGAGCGTGGGCAATCCACCCACCTCGGCCTCGCAAAGTGCTAGGATCACAGGCATGAGCCACCACGCCCAGTCAGTCTTGTTCCTTTTTATGGCTGCATAGTATTCCCTGGTGTGTATGTACCACATTTTTTAAATCCAGTCTGTCACTGATGGGCAGTGCTGCAACGAACATACGCGTGCATGTGTCTTTATAACAGAATGATTTCTATTCCTTTGGGTATATATCCAGTAATGAGATTGCTGGGTCGAATGGTATCTCTGTCTTTATCCCCACACTGTCTTCCACAATGGCTGAACTAATTTAATTTACACTTCCACCAACAGTGTATAAGCATATCTTTTTCTCCACAACCTCACCAGCATCTGTTATTTTCTGACATTTTTATAATAGCCATTCGGACTGGTGTGAGATGGTATCTCGTTGTTGTTTCGATTTGCATTTCTCTAATGATCAGTGATGCTGGGCTTTTTTCCATAGGATTGTTGGCCACAGATGTCTTCTTTTGAAAAGTGTCTGTTCATGTCCTTTGCCCACTTTTTAATGGGGTGGTTTTTTCTTCTAAATTTGTTTAAATTACATATAGATGCTGGATTTCAGACCTTTCTCAGATGCGTAGTTTGCAACAATTTTCTCCCATTCTGTAAGCTGTCTGTTTACTCTCTTGATAGTTTCTTCTGCTGTGCAGCTCTTTAGTTTAATTAGATCCCATTTGTGAATTTTTGCTTCTGTTGCAGTTGTTTTTGGCGTCTTCGTCATGAAATCTTTGCCTGTGCCTATGTCCTGAATGGTACTGCCTGGGTTGTCTTCCAGGATTTTTATTGTTTTGGGTTTTACATTAAGTCTTTAATCCATCTTGAGTTAATTTTTGTATATGGCATAAGGAAGGCGTCCATTTTCAATCTTTTCCATATGGCTGGCCAGTTATCCCAGCATGATTTATTGAATAGGGAATCCATTGCCCATTGCTTGTTTTTGTCAGGTTTGTCAAAGATCAAAAAATTATAGGTGTGTGGTCTCATTTCTAAATTCTCTATTCTGTTCCATCAGTCTATGTGTGTTTTTGTGCCAGTACTATGCTGTTTTGGTTACTGTAGCCTTGTAGTATAGTTTGAAGCTGGGTAGCGTGATGCCTCCAGCTTTGTGCTTTTTGCTTAGGATTGCCTTACTATCAATATTTCTTTAGATTTACTCAAGTACTTACCATTTACTCATTATTACTTCTTACCTCTCAGATTTACTTTCTGAGATAATCTTTTAAAAGTTCCTTTGGTGAAGAAATTTTGGTGGTAAATTCTGTTTTTATCTGAAAATGTCTATTTCACTCTCATTCTTAGATAATCCATATATAACATAGTCTACATAAAAAATTAATGATATTGATAATACAGCATCTTTTTTTTTTTTTTTTTTTTTTTTTTTTTTTTTTTTTTTTTTTGAGACGGAGTCTCGCTCTGTCGCCCAGGCTGGAGTGCAGTGGCGCGATCTCGGCTCACTGCAAGCTCCGCCTCCTGGGTTCACGCCATTCTCCTGCCTCAGCCTCCTGAGTAGCTGGGACTACAGGCGCCCGCCACCACGCCCGGCTAATTTTTAGTATTTTTAGTAGAGACGGGGTTTCACCGTGTTAGCCAGGATGGTCTCGATCTCCTGGCCTCGTGATCCACCCGCCTCGGCCTCCCAAAGTGCTGGGACCACAGGCGTGAGCCACCGCGCCCGGCCGATAATACAGCATCTTATAGTTAAAAGCAGAAAACTATATATTTGAAGCAAGTGATAAGGTACATACCCTATTTTGTATAGTATATATGAAATGAATGTCGGAACTATTTTTCACATGTATTTTTTTCACTAGATTCTCAAAATGACCCTGAGAAGAAAAGTATTTTATGATCCCCATGTTTTTTTTTTGCAGGTAAATAAAATAAATAAATGGGATATTCTAAGATTTGTAAATATGCACTTCTATTATTCCTCTGGTTCTATCCCACATCCCCCGTGTCTGCTACATATGTAACTTACAATGTGGTGTCTTTCTAAGGTGGATTCTTTTTACAAGTGCTAAAATTTCTTTCTTTTCTATTTCTTTGAGACAGGGTCTCACTCTGTCGTCCAGTCTGGAGTGCAGTGGCATGATCTTGGCTCACTCCACCCTCTGCTTCCCAGGCTCAAGCAATTCTCCTGCCTCATCCTCCCGCGTAGCTGGGATTACAGGCACATGCCTCTACCACCTGGCTAACTTTTTTTGTATTTTTAGTAGAGACAGGGTTTCACCAAGTTGGCAAGGCTGGTCTCAAACTCCTGACCTCAAATGAGCTACCTGCCTCAGTTTCCCAAAGTGCTGGGATTACAGGTGTGAGCCACCATGCCAGCCTTAACATTTCTAGTGTATAACTTTTAAATATTTTTTTATTAACCGGTATTTTTTTTTTTTTTTTGAGATGGAGTCTCACTCTGTTGCCCAGGCTGGAGTGCAGTGGCACAATCTCAGCTCACTGCAACCTCCGCCTCCAGGGCTCAAGCAATTCTCTTGCCTCAGCCTCCCTAGTAGCTGGGATTACAGATGTGCACCACCACGCTCAGCTAATTTTTGTATTTTTAGTAGAGACGGAGTTTCACCATGTTGGCCAGGCTGGTCTCGAACTCCTGACCTCAAGTGATCCGTCCACCTAGGCCTCTCAAAGGGCTGGAATTACAGGTGTGAGCCACCGCGCCCGGCCTAGCCAGTATTCTTAATTCCTTCCAACATGTCAAATAACAAATCTTTTTAAGATAACGAAGTCTTTAGTCTGATACATTAATATATAATTGATAATTTAATATAAAAGTTCATTATTTTTAATCATGTTCCTGAAGAATGTTATAAATCTGTGAATAACAGTCCATTAAATTAACACTTCATTTATAGAAAGAGGAAATGGAAAATCCTGTCATATTCAAGGCTAGACTTCTGAGAGTTGCTGAGTTTTTCATACACACTTGGCACACACAATTTACAGAGTTTGAAAGGGAAGGTAACTGAATATTCACATCTTTTATCTAGAGCTGAAGATTCTGAATTGTATTGACCATACACACTGATGGGGGGAAATTAGCATATTTCCCCAACTTACAAATGTCTATAAATTACTTATGTATAACATGTATTGCATATAATAAAAGTACATAAAATTTAGAAAGATGAACTATTAAAATATATATATATTCGTGGCCAGGCGTGGCGGCTAAAGTCTTAATCCCAGCACTTTGGGAGGCTGAGGTGGGTGGATCACCCGAGGTCAGGAGTTCAAGACCAGCCTGTCCAACACAGCGAAACCCCATCTCTACTAAAAATACAAAAATTAGCCAGGCGTGGTGGCAGGCGCCTGTAATCCCAGCTACTTGGGAGGCTGAGTCAGGAGAATCGCTTGAGCTCGGGAGGCGGAGGTTGCAGTGAGCCGAGATCGCACCACTGCACTCCAGCCTGGGTGGCAGAGTGAGACTGTCTCAAAAGGAAACAAACAAACAAATGAACAAACAAACAAAATATATATATACACACACACATTTTCTTCATGGTAAAATTATTTAGTGGGAGCATACAGGTGTGTGGGTGTGAACAACTGCCGTCGTGTTTAATTTCTTCATGTGGCTGAAGGGCAAACACCATTGAAGGGCTGGTAGTTAGTCTGATGACTTTTTACTGTCTGGTAACACGTTCCTAAGACAGGCCTGTTCACAAGGGAGACATCCCAGGAGGCCCCTGAGAAAGTGGGGAAGTGAGGAATGGAAGGGAGGGAGGCAGTAAGTGATGTGTCTATGAGGAGGTTATCGCTGTAAGCAACTGGGGATGCCTCCTGCTGGGGCCACTCTGAGAAACAGCTCAGTGTCCTCTCACTGAGAGCTGAGGAAATCCAGGTGTTTATGCACGAAATGCCCCTCATTGGTTAAGGACGGCCCAGCTTGCCCCACATGCAGCCCGGCAGGCTGTGGCATCAAGAAGACACCCTCAGAAGCCCTGGATGTTTGGAAACTGTGGTGGGCCAGAGTAGCAGGCCCAGGACTGGTGGGTGGGCACAGACGGCACCTGCTACATCTGCTAGGCTGCATTATGAAGAACATGATTTCCAGCTCAGTTTCTTTGCAGTGTTCCTCTTAAACCCTTGAAAAGAACGTTCATTAGATAAGTGCATTTACGGTGAAATAGTTTTAACTGATAGGTAACATACAAATGAACAAACCTATGAGAACACTACTCTAAATCCCTTCCATTTTTCCCATGGAGTAACTCAGATACATATGTGACATATGACATTCTGACATACAGGTTGAAGGAGACTGCTGAAGTCAATCTAAATATCAAACCAATATAAATTGATCTTTTCTTGAATTAAAATTAATAGAATTTCTAAAATTTTCTTCCTCCACCACATCACCTTGTATATATACCCCTTGAGGTGCATGCTCCCGTTTGGGCCATCCCTGCACCAAAATTCCTGTCCAGGCTGAGAGCGGTGGCTCACGCCTGTAATCCCAACACTTTGGGAGGCCGAGGCAGGCAGATCACTTGAGGTGAGGAGTTCAAGACCAGCCTGACCAACATGGCGAAACCCCATCTCTACTAAAAATACAAAAAATAGCTGGGCGTGGTGGAGCATGCCTGTAATCCCAGCTACTTGGGAGGCTGAGCCAGGAGACTCACTTGAACCTGGGAGGCGGAGGTTGTAGTGAGCCAAGATTGTGCCATCACACTCCAGCCTGGGCAGCAGGGGGAGAGAGTCCACCTCAAAAACAACAAAAAAAGTGCCTGTCCAGCCCTCAGCTGGAAATGATTCAGTCCATTTTGAGGTATGCCTGACTACTCTAAATAAGTAAGAAAACACTAGTAATTGGCTGGGCATGGTAGCTCACACCTGTAATTCTAGCACATTGGGAGGCCAAGGTAGATGGATTGAGCCCAGGAGTTTGAGACCAGCCTGGCCAACGTGGTGAAACCCATCTCTACAAAAAAATACAAAAATTAGCTGGGTGCAGTGGCCCATGCCTATAGTCCCAGCTACTCAAGAGGCCAAGGTAGGAGGGTCACCGGAGCCCAGGGGGTCGAGGCTGCAGTGAGCTGTGATTGCACCATTGCACTACTGCACTCTAGCCTGGGAAACAGAGTGAGATCCTGTCTCAAAAAAAAAAAAAAAAAAAAAAAAAAGACATCTGAGAGAGAGAAAAGGAAAGAAAAGACGCCAGGCTTTTACAGCTCATGCCTGTAATCCCAGCACTTTGGGAGGCCGAGGCAGATCACGAGGTCAGGAGATCAAGACCATCCTGGCTAACACGGTGAAACCCTGTCTCTACTAAAAATACAAAAAATTAGCCGGGTGTGGTGGCGGGCACCTGTGGTCCCAGCTACTCGGGAGACTGAGGCAGGAGAAAAGCGTGAACCCAGGAGGCGGAGCTTGCAGTGAGCCGAGATTGCGCCACTGCACTCCAGCCTGGGCGACAGAGTGAGACTCTGTCTCAAAAACAAAACAAAACAAGACAAAAATTATCTGGATATGGTGACGCATGCCTCTAGTCCCAGCTACTTGGGAGGCTGAGGCACAAGAATCGCTTGAACCTGGGAGGCAGAGGTTACAGTGGGCCAAGATCACGCCACTGCACTCCAGCCTGGGTGACTGAACAAGACTCCATCTCAAAAAAAAAAAAAAAAAAGAAAAAAAGAAATGCACTTAAACTTTCTTAAACAAAAAAAGACTTAACTGAATTCCAAAAATGTGACACAAAGTTATACATGTCCATTTTATTTAGGCAGATATATGTATATATTATTTATTTCCTTTTAAAGCAAGCTTAATACAAAGTTTAATTGCTAAAATCACTTTGATTCAACAGCCTAGAAACAGAATAGTCTTTACTTTTACTGTGCTAGTTTAACAAATCCATTCTGTAAAGAAATACTGTTAATTCCCCTAGAGTTTAAAACTTTAGGGCTGGGCACGGGCCTGTAATCCCAGCACTTTGGGAGGCTGAGGCGGGTGGATCACTTGAGGTCAGGAGTTCGAGACCAGCCTGGCCAACATGGTGAAACCCTGTCTCTACTAAAAATACAAAAATTAGCCAGGCGTGGTGGTGGGTGCCTGTAATCCCAGCTACCTGGGAGGCTGAGGCAGAAGAATCACTTGAACCCAGGAGGCGGAGGCTGCAGTGGGCCGAGATTGTGCCACTGCACTCCAGCAGCCTGGGAGACAGAGTAAGACTGTTTCAAAAAGAAAAAAAAAAAAAAAGAAAACTTTTGGCCACGAGCAGTGGCTCATGCCTGTAATCCCTGCACTCCAGGAGGCACACATAGGAGGATCCCTTGAGGCCAGGAGTTCAAGGCTGCAGTGAGCCATGATTGTGCCACTGCACTCCAGCCTGGGAGACAGAGCAAGACTCTGTCTTAAGAAAAATTTTAAGGCTTGCGTAGTACCCTGCAAAAGACTATTTTATGATGTATATCAACAAAATTCAACCCCACTTTCTCCAATAATAAAAAAATGTTTTTTTAAACTGTTACTTTTTAAACAACGTGAAACTAATGAAAATTGGTTGCTGCTTTGAGAATCATCTTGTTTGGAGAAAAACATCCTGTGCTTCACCAGTTGCTGCCATGCCTTACAGAGATAAGGTCTGTAGTCTACGTCCACATCACACAGTCGTCGAGAGGCATGAGAAGGTTCTTCTGATGAGTTCGAGGCTTTCTGCATTATAGTTTGTGTCGTTGCAAAAAGAACCAGGCGATAGTCATTTACAAGCTTCTCTAAGCACTGAGAACATTTCCTCAGAGTAGACTCCTGTAAGTTCACACTTTCTCCTCCATTGACGCGGTCTATCCAGTAAAAAGCTGACAGGCTATCCAAAATCAAAAGGCAGACAGATGGGTGACTACAAAACATACTTTCTAGAAGCAGTGGTGCAGAGCCTGGCCACTGAGGGCCTGCAGTGGAGGGAGATGAGCTGCTGAGATGGAGCCACAAGCTCTGTGGCCTCAGCGGGCGTCCTGCCCCTGCCAGGCTGAAGGGGACTGATGGACGGTGTGGGTGGCATGAGATGGAGACAGAGCTGTGTTTGACAAGTGGTCTCTGTTCTTGGCCAACAGCAGCATGGGAGGGGCCGTGCTGCTGAGGCTGGGGAGACGCTGGGAAGGGCTGCTCCCAGGCCCGCTACCGCCACTGCCCTCCGCTAGTCTCCAGGTACAAGGCTGGGGACGGCGAGTGACCTTCATGGAGCAGCTCCTGGGAGCGAGGCCTGTGACCACCCCTGGGTAGACTGAGCGCGCCGAGGGTCTCCGCTGCGTCCACAGGCCCAGGTTCCCGTCGCTACAAGCACCTGCCTGCTTGTCCCCAAAACACAACCAGAGACGGCCCCACCCTCGGGAACCAACAGTCCCCGGCGGGCACTCACCGGCCTCAGTGCTGTAGCCCTGGTGGCTGACCCTGCGCAGGCGGTCCAGGCCCTGGTTGATGCTGCGCAGCTTCTCCTTCAGCTCCGTGTGCCTGCTGTGCAGGACGTTGCCCTTGATGTTGCTCAGGTCCGAGGGGCTAATGACGTTCTCGTGGATTTCTGTAAAACCGAAGGCAGGACGCCATGAGGCTGGGAGTCCTCGCCCTGCCTGCCCAGACCACTGTCTATAATGCCCACTGCTGGGGAGCTCAAACTCGCTCTCATTTCTGGGCTGAAAATGTCCCCCTTCCGCGGTCCTGCAGTGCCGCAGAAACGACCGTTGGCACAGCTTCCTTTCCAGGCGAGACAGGCGAGACGCCGGGACACGCGCACCAAGTGGCGCCTGGCGGTGACAGCTGGGGCACCAGGTCCCCTGGGGGCTGACTCTGGACCCCTGCCCTGCCCCCTCTCTGCTGGGTCACCCTCCATTTTACTCCAGCTTTGTGGGGTGGGAAAGTCACACATTTGGGGAGGGTCACGAGTCCAGAATGAAGGACCCATCAGTGAAGCTCAGGTCTGACAAAGGCAGCAGCTGTGCCCATGGTGGGGGCAGGCGCCGGTGAGACTTGGTTCATCCAATGCAGGCGGGCGACTCCCAGAGCCAGCCCTGCCTGCACAGCAACCTCCCCACTCACAAGTCCGGTGGAACCCTGGGAGAGGGCGTCTGGTGCCGCCCCCCTGCCCCTGCCGTGTTCCCGAGGGGAGCCGAGGCTGCCCACTGAGCACAACGAGCCTCAGGTGCAGGAGGGGTGGGGGGCAGGAGGGGGTGGGGGCGGGGGGCACCTTCGGTCCTGCTCAGGGTCTCCAGCAGGACGTTGTACTCGTGAACTTTCTCTTTGTGATGCAGGAACTCCCGCCAGAGCTTGTCCAGTTCTTCGCTGGAGAATTTCCCAGAGGTCTTCGCCTAAGAGGGAAACAAGGCCTGGAGTGAACCCGCCGCGGGCTCGTGTGGCCAGGGCCGCTCTTCAGCCGACCACTCCTCATGGCCAGGCAGGCCCTTGCCTACGTGAGTGCCGGGCCAGGTTCTTGGCCTCACGAAGGGCAGGAAAACAAAAAACAAACCGGAGAAGAGCTGCCGGCAGGCAACCACCCTTCTCCTGGACGTGTCCAGGCTCAACAGGGGACGGCTACCGAGCTGGCTGGGGTGGGGAGCAGAAGATCCCAAGGAGGGGGACAGGGCAGCAGCCCGGTGACCCTGGGCTTGCCTGGCTCTCCCGGCTGCAGGTGGTGAGGACAGCAAGGCCACCTTCCTAGGGGGACCTCTGCCAGCCCCTCATTGTCATCCCACCTGCCTCCCGGTTCTGGGGTGATGTGGCTCACACACGTCCAGGGAGGCCACACAGGGCCCTCTCTCCCTCTCAGCCCCCTTCTACCAACTCCATCTCTCCTGGCCAAGGACAATGAGCTGCAACTGGGCTAGTACAAGAAGTCTAACTGTTGACCCCAAATCAATGTGATCCAGAGAAACTGTTCTGGAGCAGGAGCCGCTGGAAATGGGGGAGCTGCGGCAGGTAAACACTCTGCCACGGCCCACCAGGCCCTGCTGGGTCCCAGCGCCTGGCCCCGCACCAGGCTCCCGCACCCTTCCCAGGCACAGGGTGAAAGGCCAGCCCCACACACGAGGGCACCCTTCTAATCACAGAGGCACGTCCACGGCACCACTCACTACACTAAAAATCCGACACGGAGTAAAGAACGCAGCCCATGCTACGTCACCGTCCCTAACCACACGTGACCTGAGCTGAAGGTCTGACAGCTGCAGGCCAAACAGAGCTCCTTTACTCAAAGAGCAAGGAATCTTCTTAACAGGAAAGCTGAAAAGATTCACAGAACGACAGTGGAATGGCTTCCTTAGGAAGCCGCCGTCTTCCTGAGACTTTCCCAAACCCCGGCTCCCATGCAGAGCAGAGACTGCCCCTCACAGCCCCCGCCTTAACACTCAGCGTAACGGCACCAATTCTGCAAGGTATGCAAACAATCGAAGAGTACCTTGTGCCACAGCTTTTCCAGCCTGGGGTCATCCAGCCCATCTTCCTGGGTGCCACTGAGGGAGTTGCTGGTCACCTGCCAAGCGTCCTTCTTCCCGTCCAGACCATACTTGGCCAAGATGACTAGCAGAGAGGGGAGGTTCTATTTGATATGGTTTCCTGTGAAAAACAGTCAACAGCCAACACATCTGGGTTGCCACGGTGGGTGAGACAGGTTTGCCTCTCATTTTCCAGTAGTTTCCTTTCACCCGTTTCCTGGATGACCACTGGAGATCTGGGGAGAACAAGAATATAAACAAGCGTGGGGTCTGTGGTCTCCCAGCGCTTAGGAAAGGGTCTGGCAACTCACGGGACACCCCCAGGACCTCCCTCTTTCCTACCAGGGACACACCGGCTGGAGTCCTCCATCAAGCTGTGTCCCCGTGAGACGCAGCTGTCGGAAGCAGCTGGTGGGCTGGGCTGTAAGAGTGGTTACCGATTGGCCCGTCTTTAGCGACCAGCTGCACAGATTTTCAAGAACAAAATTTGCAGCCTCACCTGCTACCATAGGGCAAAAACTCTTAAGGACCACAGGACAGAGGCCACCTGCAGACTGTGCAGGGTGGCAGGGCTTTCTGACAGCACACATCTTATATTTATTGGGAGGAAAAACAGTTTCTAAAGGAGAAACGTCAGTGTCAGCAGCTTCTAACAAAAAGTTACCGGTAGCAGCCAGGAGGAATAATTAGTCTGCAGTGTGCTGTGACCCAGCCACTCGGGGAGCCCTCTAGGATCTGCCCACGTGGTGCTCCCCTAGCCCCGCTTCCCTAGGGGGGACTCGGCATCTGTGGGCTGTGTCTGTCACCACACGCTGCCACCAACATGATATGAAAGCAGGCGCTCGACGCGGGCCCTGGTGCCGACAGGACTCAGCTGCAGACAAGTCCTGCACTTGGGATGTGAGAGCAGAGCCTGGGGGCTGGCCTCACCCTCTGGCAGTAGCTCTCCCCAGGCCCCAGTTCCCACTTCCAAGTCCTGTGCTGTGGCTCTGTGTGACAGGCCCTCTACTAAGTCCCCTGGAATCCGGGGCCCATGCAACCCCACCCGCCTCCTTAGCTGGCGGTGGGCTTGCCTGCCGGCCCTTTCCTGGGGGCTGGGGGAATTCTCCCAGGGCCCCGCCTCCCACAGAATGGGGTCCTGCCTTCCCCTCCGGGCCGAGAGGGCCCCGAGTAGGCCTCTCCCAAGATGCTGGGCTCGGAGCCTCCCTTCGCCTCACACTTCCCCTCACCCCGGGACCTCTTCACCCAGATGGTGACTCCTGGACCCCAGCGCCTCCTCTGGGCCTTCACCTTCACCCGTGACCCTACTGGACAGAACTACTCCCAGCGGGGCCTCCACATGCTCTGGGCTCAGCAGGCCCCCCCCCGCACCTCTCCCAAAGGTCCATCCTCTGTCACTGCCAGCCCTGGGGACTGTCCCTGCTCCAGGGACACCCCGAAAGCCTCAGGCCTCCTTTCTCATCGACACCACCCTGGCCTCTGATCCCTCCTGTCTCATTCTGTCTGGAAGCCTGGGCCATGGGGGTCTCAAGGCCACACGCAGCATGTGCTTCTCGTGTTCCAGCCTGGAAGCGCTTGTGATCTTCCTAAGCGTGAGAAAACAGCCTGTGGTCTTGTCCCTGAGGAAAGCCGTCTCTCCTGACAGCAGTCAAGAGCTGCTGGCGCTGGGCACGGGTCCCGTAGATGCACGCTTCAAAGCTCAACCACATGCTGGGCCTGTCTTCCATGGCAGGGAATTTATACCTGAAATAACTATTTTAGGCCGGGCGCGGTGGCTCATGCCTGTGATCCCAGCACTTTGGGAGGCCAAGGCAGGAGGGCCGTCTGAACCCAGGTGTTCAAGACCAGCCAGGGCAGCAAAGTGAGACCCCATCTTTTAAAATAAATAAATAATTAAATAAATAATACCGGCTGTGGGGGATGAGAAAATAAATGAAATAAATACATACAAAAATACACAAACTTTTTAAAAAAGTGGCCTGGATGCCTCCTGGCCTTAGAAAGCCAGTGCCAGGCCTGCCTGTGAAGGCCGTCCTGCCCAGACCCCCAAGTCCAGCCACTGCTCAGCAGCACTGAGGTCACAATCCCAGGCTGTGCACCCCTGAGCCCGAGAGGAGGAGAGGGGGAGACAGGGAGGGTGGGCCATGTCCTGGGGCTCTGAGGCTAGCCTGGCTCGAGCCTTCCTAGTTGGAGCCAAAAGCTCTGAGCCAGAGCCCAAAGTGGCTGGTCAGACCCCATCAAAAGGCAGAGTGCCCAAGGCTGCGATCAGCAGCAGGGACTATGGAAGGTTCTGGATTCTGGAGGTGCTGGGTTCTGCATGGAATGGAGTCACAGAGCACTGAAGCTGGAGGCGGCCTCAGGAGCACCGAGCCCTTAGAGCTCCTGGGGAGGATGAACACGGCCCCACACTCCCTGCCTGGGGAGGACGGACGCCGCCCCACACCCCCTGCCTGGGGAGGACGGAGGTGGCCCCACACCCCCTGCCTGGGGAGGACGGACGCCGCCCCACACCCCCTGCCTGGGGAGGACGGAGGTGGCCCCACACCCCCTGCCTGGGTAGGACGGACGCCGCCCCACACCCCCTGCCTGGGGAGGACAGACGCCACCCCACACCCCCAGCCTGGGGAGGACGGAGGCGGCCCCACACCCCCTGCCTGGGGAGGACGGACGCCGCCCCACACCCCCTGCCTGGGGAGGACGGACGCCGCCCCACACTCCCTGCCTGGGGAGGACGGACGCCACCCCACACTCCCTGCCTGGGGAGTGAAGTGGCCCTGGGGGCGCAGTGGGGGTGAGGACAGGAGCGAACCCCAGAGCAGAGCAGGGCAGGGCAGAGTGGAGCGTGGCCCGTCTGTCTCAGGGTGGACCTCAGCATGGAGGGTGCCAAGGGCAGGCACACTTGGCTATGGCTGGTCCCCCAGGTATGGTATCAGACTTGATAATGGCACGGGGGACCTTGGGGGTCCAGGGGCCACACCCAGAAGATGGCGGGCAACCGGCCAGGACGAGCCTCTCTCCTGAGCGTGGGCACGGTCTGCTTCTGGGACGCCGGCTCCTAGAGTCCCACTAAGTTTTCTGCCAGGTCACTAGGCAATGGCAGAAAACAAGACAGCTCCACTTGGGCCACAGACCTGGACACTCTGCAAGGACACTGCCTGGCGTGCAGGAGGGAGCTGGTTCTTAGCCCACTTCTGTGCCCCCTGCAAGCTGCTCTGTCTCCTCCAGGCCCCGAATGCTGCCCTGCTGCATAGCCAGTCCCTTCTTCCTGGGGGCACCTCCAGGACAGGCTCTTTCTTGGCCCTTGGGAATGGCCCACTAGACATGCTGGTGGGGATGCAACCATCCAGAATTGTTTCAGCCATGTCTCTGTTCCCCAGGCAGTCCCTACCGCCATGTCTTGGCTTACGTCCCGCCCAGACTCTTGAACATGGTGGCATAAACCAGCAAAAATGAAGCCGGCCCTCTGTCTTTAACCCGGGCGCAGCCACATGACATGTCTGCTGATGCCTGCCAATGGTAGAAGAGGGGTGGCTGGGAACAGACCACCTGCTCAGGAGTCAGAAAACCCTGGCTCCAAATCTTTGCTGCACTACTCAGCTCTGCAACGCCAGACAAATCACCCTCTCTGAGCCTGTCAAATGGGACGACAACGAGTTTTGAGGAGTAGGTGTTAGAGCATCAGGCCTAACGAAGGAACTCCATAGACACCTCCTCTCCTTATCAGAGACAACCCGGGCGCTGCAATGCCTGAGGCCATCAGCACATGTGAAAAGCAGGGCTACAGCAGACTCCAGACATGGCCAGGGCTCTGGGGCCACCCTCACGACAACAACAAGTGCGATGGCAGCCACCCCCACCCCCACCCCAGTGGGGAGTATCCCACTTGGTTCACACCACTGTCCTGTGAGACAGGAGGAGGAAATGGAGGTGGGGGGCAGGGGACTATGCCGGGGGCCCAGGTCACACAGGGAGCAGCGGGGGAGGGGATTGGGGAAGGGGTGCCTGGGGTCAGGCCCAGGGGCAGCAGTTGGGTGGAGGCGCAGCAGCTCCTAGGGCTGCTACACATAGCTGACAGCAGGCAGCTGAGCACTCGACTCTCCGGAGCAGCCCCAACCCCAGTCCCACGGGCCCACCTGGTGTGCGTCCTCTGCCCGCCAGTGCCCTGCTGACGAGCCCGTGGTGAGGGAGGATGGTGGAGGAGAGGGGTCCAAAAGGAACAGTCGCAACTCTGTCATTTAAAACCCTCCTGGCTCTGAGGACACACCTGTCTTCCGTATGCTGGTACCAAGCAGGCGACTGTCCTGCCTCTTCTTGAATACCCACAGGGACGAGGGCTCACTAAGTGCATCACAACCAAGTGTCCATTCTGACAACATCTGGAGTATGTCCCCAAAACTTCAAGATGCTAGGGGAGACTGCTTCCACCTCTGGGTGACAGAGCCTCCTGCTGTCCTCCGGCCCCTTCCTGCACCCAGTGCCCCTGCCTTGGCCCTCCCTCTGGCGTGCCAATGGCACCTGTGACAGCAAACCGAGACCACGGCCAAGGGCGCATCTGTGCTCAGAGGAGAGCCCCCCGCAGGCTATGCCCAATGGGCCCCTTGGCCAAGAGCCAAGGAGTCAGAGGCGTAGCCCACAGCACTGAGGCGAGCAGCCACCATCCCTCATGAGGGTTAGCCTCGCCAACCTCTGAAGCCAGTGGCCACCTCCCTCATGAGGGTGAGCCCCCAACCCAAATCCTAAGCTTTCTGGGCACTCAGGATGCTCAGGGGAAAGGCTCATTTTGGATATCCAGATTAAGCATAATGCAAATATTCCCAAATCCAAAAACAAAATCCGACATCCAAAACACTGCCGCTCTCAAGCATTTAAGAAGAGGGATACTCGACCTGCATTAGGAAAGAAACAAACGTACCACTGAGGTTGCGTATGAGTCTCGCTTCCTTCTCCCCATCTTCGTCCAAGCCATCAAGCTTTAGTTTCTTCCAGGCGAGTTCGTCCCTCTCCTGTATCTTCAGATCAGCGTGGAGCTCGGCCAGCCTCACGGGAGGAAGATGCAGCTGCGAACGAAGGGGAGGAGCCTGTGAGCCACGAGCAGGACGGACCAGGACACAGCGGGAAACTGACCTCGGAAGAGGCTGGCCACCGGGAGGTTCTGGGAGACCAGGAAGAGGTGGAGTCAGGGTCACTGTCCGCAGGATTCAAACCCCACAGGTTTAGACAAGAACTCAACATGGACACCATTCTGTAGGCCTGTCTGTATACACGATCTGGAAACCCCAAGTCCATCGGGGGCTCCCCACCAGCAGCGGCTGCTCATTCCTGTCCGGCTGTAACAGGACACCCCACCCTAGCACCTGAGGACAGTCATCGGGCACTCGGATAAACAGAGCAGGAAGAAGATACCCACTGCATTACCACTGCAGATACACATTGCAAGGACACAGACACCTAGAAGCAATTTTTTAAAAAAAATCACTGTAATCTCAGATCTGCCCCATCTTCATTTCCCAAAGACCCTCAGTCACCACCTCTCAAGTGTACCATGATCCGAACTGTCTTGCTGAGACGGTTCTTACACAGCCCCAGATCCTTCTGGAGCAGGAATCTGTCACCCTCTCACTTACCTGCTGGCGTAGACCACACAGGCAGCGCCCCGGAATGAGCTGCCGCACTGGGGCTGAGGAACTTCCCCGCCCCACCCTCATCCCTCTCCGCAGGGCAGGCCACGCTTCCTTCATCCCACCCCTGCCCTCCCAGCTCTGGGACCCTGGGTGAGAGAAGGGAGAAAGTGAGGTGACCGCTGGGCACACTGCTTTTTGGTTGCAAAGACAGGATTTAGGCCAAGAGTGTCCCCACGTCAGAATGACTGGGCCAGAATGCCAGGCGGCCGAGGCAAGCAGCAGAAGGAAACCCACCGGCCAGCTCTCATCAACTCTGGCCTCGGGGCTGGCCCGGCTGCTAAGAGGCGTGTGCTGGGGCAGGCGAGCCCTTCAGGGAAGTGATGGCTCTTCCGTGCAGAGCAGAGTGGCCCAGCTGTGTGAACCAGAACGTGTCATGAGGTAGGACCAGGGTTCACGGAGACAGGGTGCTGTCCCTGGCTAACTGGGGAGGCTGCACCGCATGCCTGTTGTGACGCCAGCGCATTAAAGGCTCTGTGGAGTCCTGCAGCAAAGGAAGTGCTCGGCACTGTGCAGTGCAGATCCCCAAACCTCTCAGCTCTCAGGAGGGTCCCCCTCCCTGAGCACCTGCATTCTCACATTCCCCCGGGGCTGGTCCTCACGAGCTGCCCATGGCTCTAGGAGGGAACCCCAGCTCCTGCCTCTGAGCTCCAGGTGCCCATCACCTAACGCCTGCCTCTGATCATGTGTGTTTCAATATGGAGTGTTTCCCCTTAGAGATTTGAAATATTAATCTTTTATCTATATTTCATTAGCTATTTTCTAACATAAATACAACAACACAAGCTAGTATCCAAAGTATGTGTGTTATATTTCAATAAAGTTTATGTAAAACAGTGAACATCCCCAGGAAGTGTCAAGAGCCGGCTGCCTTCCCAGTGTCCCGCAGCCCGCGCCGCCTTGTGGCCCACACTGCCTTGCAGCCCGAGACCTCAGGAGGCCCAGCCCTCAGGTCCGCGCCGCGCAAGGGCACACGTTTCTTTCAAGACTCGCACGAAGCCAATTCTGTGTGTTTGGCACAACCCACACTCCGGAACCTCCTCGCCTCACTCTGCCTGTATCTAGACTGAGCCCATCCTGCTCCCTGCAGCTCAGTCTGTGTTGGGCCTGGGAGGAAGGAGACCGCTGACCACAGGCCCTGTCTCCAGCTGGGTGCTGGGGCTGTCAGCTCCGCCCTCTCTCCTCTCAGAAGCCCAGCCTGACTATCCGCAGCTGCCGTAGCCACACAGGCCCCACCCTCCAGGAGTTTAAAATTTAGTTAGGGATGAATTCAGATTACTGAGCCAAGATCCCCAATGGTAAACAGATAGCAAACGGTAGGCACAAAATGAATGGCAGGGCCTAGGGCAGAGGAAAGCTTCTAATTCTCTAGAAGGTTCTCTAACCCTTGGTGGGTGGTCCCAGGGCAGTCTTTTGTCTGGGCCCTCCTGGTAGATGCTCTGCGTCCCCATCTCTGCAGGGGCTGCTTTCCAGGATTGTCCCGACCTGAAAACCCTTTCCCTGGCAGCCTTCGACACACCCCTACCTGCATGCCTCTTCCCCAGCCAGCCCCATCCACCCAGCCCCTTCTCCCCAGAGCTCCACCCCGTGCCCCTCTGTGCCCTGGACACTCGCCTGCGGCGTCCACTGGAAGGCCCTAGGAGACCTGAGGTCTGATCTGAGCATTCCCAGCAGGAGGACCCAGGACAATGAGGCACCTGAGTGACGCTGAACTCTCAGGAGGGGCAGTCTGTGCCTCAGGAGGAGGGGGAGCCCACACCTGCCTATCTTGTTTGTGACCCAAACTCCTGGAGGAACAGGTCTGCTTCCATCTCTACTTCCCCGTGGCTGCTGCTACCCTGTAGGCGCCTTACTTACCGCGCTGCACTGCCCGGGAGGGTCTGAGATGCAAGGCCCACAGTGATGGTCCAAGCCAGAAGCAGCACCCTGGGGCAGGCAATCCAGGCCCATGCTCTCAAGTGTGTGCTGGCCTTGAGGGGCCCCAGGTCTGCCCTCTTTGGCTGCAGGGGAGAGGACGAAGGTGTCCCATGACTGCCCATGGGCTGCCCGCTGGAAAGCGGAGCTGAAGACCCAGGGCTGCTGAAGTCCTGGGCCCGTCCTGGCAGGCTCACAGCCAGGCACCAACCCCTGTAACTTGCGGTCCTCACTGGCTTCCTGTCTGCCTCCCTAGGGTGCTGGGAGAATCAAGGGCAGGTGCTCCGTGGGCTGTAAAATCTGCAACCCACAGGGGAAAGTCATTTTCTCCCTCTGATTCCCCAACTCTCAGGCAACAGGGGGTCTAAATTTCACACCGCATGTCTCACAAAAGCCAGCTCCCTTTCCCCTGATGTGTGGCTGCCAGTGCTCAGCGCGGAAGGGGCCAGCCTGGCAGCACCACCACAGAAAGCAGCCCCAGATCTGCACAGAGGAAGACCAGCAGGTCACGTGCAGACCCCAGACCCCACGTCTGGATTCTTTCACCTCTCTCAAGTTAAATGTTAACGCATCAAGTTAGAAGTACCCTGTGGAGACCAACTGCAGAAAAGAACCTGTCAAACATGAAGCAGCGAGGCAAATCATCAACAGCCAGGGTATACATGCAGGCAAGAAAGCCGGTTCAGCTGATCAAACGATGCCGGTCCCGTGTCCTCAGACACAAGCAGAGCCGACCGTGTCCTCCTGACCAGACCCAAGGGCCCAGCACTGCTCGGGACCTCAGCAGTGGCCCTTCCCCACACAGCACCACCCGCGTGCCAGCAGAGCTTTCTGGAACTTTCCAATAACCTGCTGCTGCTTCTCAACGCCCCAGGAAACCCAGGCCAGGGTCCACAGCTACACCACTGGTGTCAACCTGCGCACACAGCACAGTTCAGGCTGGGCAGGTTCCAATGCCACCAGGACCGCCAATGGACCACCTCTTCAGAGGGCACGTGCCATCCTCCCAGCGCTCACCTGAGTGCCCGCGCCAGACTGCAAGGCACCCACCATGAGGAGCAGGCTGTGGCGGTGACCAAGGCTTCCTGGCACGCTGTACCTGTCTCACCACGGCAGGTGGCATGCACTGTCCCAGCCCAGCCACTGTGCCCCAGCTCCTTCCACCTGAGCTCCATGGACAAGGGCACAGCCATACCCACCTTGAGCTGCTGTGAGGTCATGCATTGGCCTGGCGAGTCCTAGGTGCCCATGGAGGCCACTGGCTGGCCCATCCTCAGAGGCCCTTCTCAAGCCAGGGGGGATGCTTGAGAGCTGGGTTGGGGCTCTGAGGGCTCCTCTCTGCAGATCTCAGTTTCCACTCGTCAGACCTCTGAGAACAAGATGCTTCACACACTCTCATTGCAGTCACCATTCATGTCAGAACTAAGGACCGTCTGCGTGTGGTGCCTCCTGGGATTACACCTGTAATCCCAACACTTTAGGAGGCAGAGGCGGGAGGATCACTTGAGCCCAGGAGTTCGAGACCAGCCTGGCCAACATGGTGAAACCCCGTCTCTACTAAAAATATAAAAATTAGCCGGGCATGGTGGTGCATGCCTGTAATCCCAGCTACTCAGGAGGCTGAGGCACAAGAATCGCTTGAACCTGGGAGGCGGAGGTTGCAGTGAGCCGAGATCACGCCACTGCACCCCAGCCTGGGCGACAGAGTGAGACTCTGTCTCAAAAAAAACAAAAAAACAAAAAACCAAAAAAACTAAGGACCTATGGCCAAGGACTCCGAGCTCATGGCACCGTGCAGCCCAGGTCAAGAGGTACACGAGCGTGTCCCTGAGCACCGCAGCTGGACCATGCAGACCCTGGAGCTTACTCCTCAGCATCAACACAACACACAGAGCTCTGAAGAGGCAGAGTCCTCAGAAGGCGTCTGTGAGCACAAGGGCTCTGCATGGCCTCCGACCTCCAAAGCTCCAGGGACAGCCTCTGCTCAGGAGTCTTGCAACACAGTGGAGCCCGCCTGTGAAAGAGGAACTGGGAGAGTCACAGAAAGTCAAGATTCAAGTTGCTGGAGAGGATGAAGCAGCACCCCCCGGCCGGGTCTCGCCTGATGAAAGCGGGTCTCAGCATCTTCTTGGCGGCAACCTCAACGCAGGTCTCACAGCCCATCAAAGGCAAAGGTTTCCTGAAATGCTCCCTTCACCCTATGCCTACTGACACACTACGCAATCCTATATGCCAGGATGTGGCTTTACATGCAGAAAACAGGGACACGATGTTTTCATGAAGCAAACCAAAGAAAGGACAAGACCATCCTGGCTGCTGAGCACAGGTCGCAGGAGGCTGAGAGCAGTGGCTGCAGAGCCGGGCAGGACGTGCTTCTCTGAAAAAGCAGCCCTCACCTCAGTTATCTTCCAGGGGGCGATCCAAGACCCCGTCTCCGTCTGATACCTACCTAGAGCGGCGAGTCAGGTGGGGTAAGAAGCCAACTGGAGTGACTGTTTGCACGAACAATTCTCTGCCCCTACGTTCAAACTGACTGTGGCTCCTCCTGCCTCCTGACCACCCTGGGCCCTGGCATGCTCGGCAGCAAGAGCCACAGCACAAAGACCACCCGGGATGCGCTACCGCCACTGAGAACCTCAAAAAGACCCGGACGGGTCTGACGCCTGCACACTTGGCTCCAAGATAGAACACCCTCACAGCACCGCCACCCTCCAAGCTTCTGTTATCTGGAAGGAAAATCAAGACGAATGGGCTCTGCAGGCCTGCCTGCCATAGTACCAGGCTCTCTGGAAGGGGTGAAGACACACAAAATCCCCCAAAACACTCTCACCCTTGAAGAATTTCACGTTCTGTTCAGCAAAAAAGACTTGCCCACACAACTAGAACTTCAGGACTTAAAGGGACCAGAAAGATCATCTAGTCCAAGGCTCAGTCCAAAGTGGAGGTGAGCAGCTCGCCCTACCATGGTGCCCAGTGAACCTCAGGGAGGTTCAGGAGACATGACCCGACCCAAGACTGAAACTGGTCAGGCGAGCACCCAGCACCGGGGGACAGTGCAGGGGCAGCCCGAGGGTAGCCGGACCAGTGCAGGGGCAGCCTGAGGGCAGGCGTATTGCTGCAGGAGGCCTGGGCTGACAAAGACAGAGGACCAGCTGGAGGTGGCTGGAGGTAAGGTGGAGCGCACCAGGGCGGCCCTGCAGAGCAGGTGGAAGACTTGGGCCAGCACCCAAAAGTAAAGGGAGCCGCTGGGGTTCCTGGGCCCGAGTGCACTTCCTCAGCGCCACCTCCAATTGGTCAGGGAGTCTATTTCGGGCTCCCCATTCCTCATGGGGAGGGGGGACTCCACCCACTCAACAGATGCCCAGTGCAGTGGGCACGGGGAGGCAGCACTGCATCCCGGCTGCTCCTGGTCACACCTGTTCCCTGCTGCTGGGAGGCCATCAACACATCCAAACCCAGCCGTGTCCCCAGCCCCTCCAGAATCCCTTCCTCCAAGAAGCCGCCCTGCCGCTCCAGCCCAGAGCGTTCTCCCACCTCCGCAGGCTGAACATTACGCATGGGGCTTGACTGCTGGTCCCAGGAGCAGTTCAGGAAGGGCCTGTGGAGCTGATGCCCAGGCGTCAATCCCCATCCCCACGCAGTCTTATAACCGTCGTATCTGTCCCCCACCTGTTTCTCCTCTCCCTTTTCGTTCCAAAAGTTCCTTCTTATTCTGCAAATCATTTACTTTCCCTCTCAAAGACTCAGGAATGCTTAAAACTGGACTATTGAGACAGAGATCTAATCTGACTCCTGCATTTGAGATGAGATAATGAGGCCCAGATGGTCGGCATAGTTCGAAAACACCCATTTCAGGTGTTTTCAGGAACACCTAACAAATGAAGCAACCGTATCTTAATGAAGAGAGCAGCTGGCCCAGGGTCACGCACCAATTAGGAAGCTGTTGTCCCGGGGGGCCCCACCGGCCGAGCCACCTTGGGGGTGCCCTTTCCCCTCGGGGCCTCCGTACCCTCATCTCTCAAATGAAGGAGAGGCCAGGTGAGCGCCCTGTTAAGACTGACTTTCAGCATTCCCAAGGTCGCGTTTTATGTGCTCTAAACCGATCCCATCTCCTCACCTCCTCATTTCTCGCTCAAATGAACAAGCACGGGCTTGCTACTGGGATTCCTTCTGTCCCTGGACACGTCTTTCTACCCAACATTTTGTTTTTCTTGTTCCCCCACATAGGGAGATAAGGTTGAGGGAACAGGCAAAGGCTCGGGAGGCAGGAGACCTGTGATCTAGCCTGGTTCTGTCCCTACGCTCGGGTCAGTAGGCCGCCCAGGCTGGGGAGGGCGACACTGACCCTCCGGGTGCCGGCCGCCACCTGCTTCACACGGCGTCGTCGCCGGCACGGGTACCTTTCCTGCTGCAGAAGGGGTCGGGGCGCCCCACCTGACACTTGGGGGAGGCTGTGCCAAGCACAGGGCGCGTGGGGCACAGGTGCCCCGGCTGCGCCCCCCTCCGCCTCCGACCCCTGGGCCCCGCTCCAACGACCCCAACCACGGCCCCCGCCCCCAGGCCCCGCTCCACCGCCCGCGGGCCGCGCTCACCCGCTGGGCCTTCTCCCACAGCTGGTTCAACTTCTCCATGCGGAACTCCTCTCCGGACTCGCGTTTCGGGGACGGCTTGGGCTGGTTCTTCTCCCGCGAGTACTTGCCGCCGTGGCTCGCCGCCGGCCAGGGCCCGAGGAAGAGCAGCAGCAGTAGCAGCGCCGGGAGCCCGCGCAGAAACGACCTGACCCTCCGCGGCGCCATCTTCCTCTGCGACTGGCGCTGCGCGGAGAGAACCTAGCCTGCCGATGCCCCGCCCACTACCCCGCCCCCACCCACCGCGCGGTCTCCTGGGAATTGTAGTTCCTCCGTGAGCGGCCGGCAGCGGCGAGGCCGCCGGCGGACTCCAGCGCCTAGGAAGCCCTGCGCAGGCGCAAGCGTTTCCCAGGCAACCACGCCGCGGCCCGAGGCTGCAGACTCTGGCAGGGGATACAACTGGAGAATGAGGGTGGCCGGGCGGGAGCAGGGATCAGGCCTCACCCAGAGCCCGGAGCCTGGAGCCCGCACGACTCGAGGCCTCTTTCCCTCTCTGCCCCACAGAAAGAGCGGAAAGCCCAAGAACCGGGCCATGTTTGGCTGAGCCTGATAATGCTCCGGCTTCACGCGCACTGACGCCGACTCTTGCATGTCCAGTGCTGTTGCGGGGTTGGCACTGCGGCCCGGGCCTGGCGCTGAGGAGCCTGGCCCAGCCCGCTTCTGCCCTCTGCGGAGCGCCTGGCCGTGGGTGAGCCCAGGCCAGGTTGTCCCGGGGACGCAGGACCGCGCAGACGTCCCCCTACGTCCCGGGACCCCTGCCCCAACCCGCGTCCCAAGCGCCTGCTCTCGCGCCTGCTGCAAGGCAGGAAGGACTTCGCGCGCTTTTCCCCAACCCATGACATTCTAGGAAATTCACAGAGCCAAAGTTAGCATAGACCGCTCGTTGGGGGCTTGGCCAGTGAGTTGGGAAGTGCCCTGGAGGTAGCGCGGGAAACAACGGGAAGGAGGGAGACAGACGGCAGCTGGGCCCCTTTGGGCTCAGAGAAGGGACAAGGGGAACTCATCTGGCAAGAATGATCTGAAAAGGCCTCCAAGGGTGGGCGGGATTTTGCCGGGGGAGGGAGGAATTTCCAACTGGAGGGACAATGACAAAGGGGGTGAATAGAGCCTGGGCATCTTGAGAGGAATTAATGTTAATTCATTTCCTTTTTTTGCGTGGGGGGATAGGGTCTCTGTCATCTAGGCTGGAGTGCAGTGGCATGATCATGGCTCACTGCAGCCTCGACCTCCTGGGTAAAGCGATCCTCCTGCCTCAGCCTCCCAAGTAGCTGGGACTATAGGTACGTGTCACCACGCCCAGCTAATTTTTGAAATTTTTTTGTAGAAATTAGGTCTCCCTATGTTGTCCAGGCTGTTCTCCAACTCCTGGGCTCAAGCAACTCTCCTGTCTTGGTCCCCCAAAGTGCTGGGATTACAGGCGTGGGCCACTGGGCCTACCCTAATTTACATTTAAATTGTATCTTGTGTTGTTCCAGAGAAGATTTCAGGTCCCTGGAATCAAGGTGATCTGCTGCTGTCCTGTGCTGCTTTTCTAGTATTTTCAGAGCCATCGTTTCATTTCTTTTTTTCCAGCTGTTGAGTTGTTTCAGGCAAGAGGGTAAATTCAGTCTGTTACTGCATCTTAGCTGTAAGCACAAGTTCCCAATATGGGATGTATGGGGGAGAGGAGGTAAAGGAATCCCCCAGGAGGGTGGTGGAGGGAGAATGACCTCATGCGAAGTGACTCCAGAGACAGATCAAATGCTGTCATTGCCATCGTTGCATGTTTTTAAGCCTCAGGACAGAATGGCCAGGTGAGCCTGGCCTAGATTCTCACCTGTGCCTGCCTTCCCCTTCTGTTCCCTCATTCCTGCTCTTCTCTCCATCTCCTGGTGCCTAGAATCAGAGGTCACCTGTTTTACCCCACATACATGTTTTGCCCTGACCCCGCTCCTGAGAGCTACAGGTAGGTCTTGGTGGGCTTAGAAGGGGACAGTCCAAATTGGCCTGTCCCCCCCAAGCATGTCCCTGTTGGTCATCTGGAATGTGGTCCTCACTGCAAATGTTCCAGCTCTGTGAATCCTGCCCCCAGTGTCTCTAGAAAGGCCCATTATAAACCCACAGGAATTGGAAGCTGGACTGGGAGCAGAGTCTTCTGGGATCCTGCATCTGACAGTGGTGTGGGGTTCTAAGAGCCCTTTTCCTATACAGCCCAGTTTCCCAGATAACTAAGCAATGTTTTATTCGTGGCTGCATACACAGGCAATGAAACTAAAGAAAGTCAGGGGATGGCTAAAGGATGGAGGATACCTGGGCTGGGGGAGGAGGGAGAATGCGATGGGTGAACACAGACAGGCTTCCAAAGTGGTGTCCAGGTTGTATTTCTTCACTAGGTGGTGGGCACACAGGCATGCATTTTTCCTTATCTTTAAATTGTACATATTTCATACACTTCTCCGTATGTATTATACATTTCGAAGTAGTACATCTTCTAAAAAATCACAGTGGTTAATGCAATCAGTACAGGTGCCAGGCACAGACCAGAGACTCCAGGTGACGGCATGCTCTCCTCTTGGGCTCCTCACCTAGGGCTGAAAGTTTATTTCTCACCCCTGCCACCATCACCCCCCATGCCAGCCCATGTCTCTAAGTGCTGAGGGGAAGGTGTATAAACAGAGACAGATACGGCCGTGGAGGAACCCGGAGAGAGGGCCCTCCACTTGGTGAGGACGAATTGTGAGGCTGGTCAGTGCTGAAGCTGAGTATCTTGCTTACTAGAGCAAAGGGGAACTGTGCTTATAGGACCATCTCTCAGAGCAAAACAAATTGAGTCTCTTGGGAAGCCTGGGATTGAGGATTGTCCAGCTTTCAGAAGTGAGTGTTCAGCCTGACTTCAGGGGCACAAGGTTCTTGCTGCCTGGTCCTGTTCTGTAGTGTGGGGCTATCCCTGACTGGCCAGCTTTCAGAAGCATGCAGCATTGTCATTGACTTATTGGGGTTTCATGCCACCACAGCCAAAAAGCAGTTTGTTTTTGTCCTTGAGTTTGGACTATAGATTGTTATTCTCTCCAGGCAAAGGCAGGAAGCACACGGGAACAGGTAGCGCCAGGTGGCTGCAGGCAGGTGGTCTGGCTGGAGCTCAGTGCAGAAGCACAAGATGGTGGTGAGGAGTGAGGCAGACCCAGGGTACTGAAACGCCACTGGAAAGAAGATTCCACCCAGAGCAGTGGGGGCCACAGAGTGATCCTGAGGGGAGATTTACACAGAGATGCGTTTGAGGAAAAGCAGAGACCAGTGGGAATGCTGGTGCTCTCCGCCAGAGGAGAGGCGACGGTGATCGGGACGAGATAGAGACACCGAGGAGGTGAAGATGGAGAGTCCATGTGAAGGTGGAAAGGACAGAATTTGGTGACAAGTGTCCAGACTGACGCCCAGGTTTCCACTTGGGGAGACCAGAAGGTGGCGGGGCGAATTCCAATGCCAGGTCTCCGGGGAGAGCATGCTCAGGAGGAAGATGAGAGTCCGGGTCCGTGTGGGATGGACGTGGAGCCCTCCAGGGGCATTGAACTCTATAGATCTGCCAGTCAGGGGCAGAGGGGTCCAGGGCAGAGGAGACAGAGATCTGGGCACCACCCACGAAGGCACAGTGGACAGGGGATGGAGCCCTCTGGAGGGAGCCAGCGCAAGGGTGCGAGAAGGAGCTTGCAAAGGAAGCAGAGCGGCAGCCAGGACAAGGGAAGGCACCCGCGAGGAATTTGCCTGCAGACCCCAGGGTTGAGTAGGCTTTAAGGAGGAGTGCATGGGGAGCGTTGGGCCGCTCACAGACTGAACACACAGAGGCTGGTGTGGATGCCTGTGGCCTCTGCCCTTGCAACAACCTCTGTCTTGGGTCAGGTTTCCTGGAAGCAAAGCTGAGATGGAATTCCTGTGGAGGTGATTATGGAGGGGGTGCTCCTAGGAAAGGAGAGTGGGGGTAGAGAGCTGGTGCAGAGAGCTGAGCAAGGCTGTGAGTGCTTCAGCCTGGTTGGATGAAGGGGAGCTCGGGAGCACTGCACCTCATGGCTGTCCCTGCCTTAAGGCCAGGACCATTTTGTGTCTCCTCTCCCTCCCCTCATCAATCAGGCACTGGGTTGTGGGGGAGGGTGTGACCTTCTGGGTGAGGCAGTTTTCCCACTTGGCCTAGGGCAATGAGCCTCTGCTATCCTCAGGCAGCCACTATTGCCTGAAGACAAGTGAGACCTCATGTGCTTGGGCAAAACCAACCCCTTCCCAGTTCCCAGCATTCAGGGAGGGTCTTTGAGTAAGACCACCCTCAGCTGCCTCCCCTGCTGGCAAACTCCCTGTCACTGCTTTCCCCACTGTCTGCCACTGTGGACCCCAGGATGAAGCTCATTATGCTGCTTCTCCCTCTGTATGGAAAGTTCGAGTCCCCCCAGGCCACCCCTTGCCCCAGACAGCTCTGTATATCCCCTTCTCAGACCCCTTCCCCCATCCCCAGTTCCCTCAAACCCTTCCACTCTCGAGCTCCTGACCAGCCATGAGCAACGTCCCCCATATCCTGAACTTTTTGTAAACCAAAAATAAAACTCTGAGGGCCCCCCAGCCATCTGAATGGACTTCCTCCTCTGCCAGGGCACTCTTAAAATGTAATCTGAAAGACTGGTTCAGGCCATGATGGGAAGTGGGGATCGGACTTGCATGATTATCGCTCCAGCATTAACATCAACACACTTTAGTCTGATAAGAAATATTTCACAGTCTATTCTCTCTGAAGCCTGCCACCTGAAGGCTTCCTCTGCAAATAAGAACTTTGGTTTCCACAATCCTTTATCTTAACCCAAACATTTTCTTTCTATTGATCCCAGGTCTTTAAATCAACTCAACCAATTGTCACCCAGAAAATTTTTAAATCTGCCTATAGCCTGGAAGTCCCCCCTCACCCACCCCCCGCCTTCTAGTTCTCTTGCTTTTCTGAACCAATTTATTTCTTAAATGTATTAGATTGAGGTCTCATGTCTCCCTAAAATGTGTAAAATGAAGTTGCACCCTGACCACCTTGGACATATGTTCTCAGGACCTCCCGGGGGCTGCATCATGGGCCATGATCACTCAGGTTTGGTTCAGAATAACTCTCTTCAAATATTTTACAGGGTTTGACTCTTTTTTGTCGACACTTTGAGAATCCCCTTGACTGTGCTGTAACTGGAGATGGACACCCGCTCGCCCCTCAAGGACCGCATCGCTCTCCAGCACTCCTCCTCTTCTTATAACTTTTGGTGATTTCCGTTTCCAGGGGGTGATCCCTGCAAAACCCTGGCCTGCTCTCCTTTCATGGTCTTGACCTCAAAACTACCCCAGCCCTCCTCTCCCATGGCCACACCCTAGATATTGTGGCCCATAACCATAAAGACTTCTCTCTCCACGAAGACAATTCTGAGTGGCCAACCAGCAGCTGTGACCTCCTTGACAGAGCAGGAGTATCGCCATCTTGGACAAGCACTGCCATTTTAAGTTCACCCTGATCAAAAACTGCCTAAATCCAAAGGGCATCAGCCTAATGGCTAAGGTCAGCATGACCAAAAACCACAAATAACATCTCAGACCAGAAACATTCCAAACCCCTCCCTCACCAGAGGCATGCCAGCCCGGAGATAACCTCCCCTCCGGCCAGAGATATGTCAACCCCAAGGCTGCGTTTTGTGTTTCTTTCCTCTTTCTTTAACACTTACACTCCTGATTGTGTCCAGCTGACTTCTGCAGTGCCTCACCTAAACATTAATTCAATGGCTGGGCTTACAATCCACTGATCCCTCCACATTTTCACTGTGGTCACCCCTCTGTCCTCCCTCCCCCCTCCCAGGTATTATGGTGGACACCAAACATTCTCAGCAGCATATGCCAGTTCCTCCAAGTCTTCTCTTCATTAGACCAATGTCCCCAGGCCCCCAGTTTTCCCCAACAGAATATGGACCACAGATCAGCCATGTCCTAGCATCTTCACCTGGTGCTTCTGTCCATGTCTTCTTGTCCCTGGAAAGCATGTTCTCTGAGAGTAGAGATTGTGTTTCCTGCATCTCTGTCTCTTGTTGCCCAGCACAGAATTGGTGCTCAATGAAGATTTGTCCATCCAGATGAAGAATTGATGGGTGGCTGGATGGGTAGGCAGATGGATGATGAGTGGGTAGATGGGTAGGTGGATGGGTGGGGACAGATGGATGGATGGAGATAGATGGATGATGAATGGATGGATGGATGAGTGGGGGGATAGATGGATGGGGATGGATGGATAATGAATGAATTGGTAGGTGGATGGGTGGGTGGATGGATGGATGGGTGGATGGATGGATGAGTGGATGGATGGATGGGAATAGATGGATGCTGAATGGGTGGGTGGGTTGATGGATGGATGGGGATAGATGGATGATGAATGGATGGGTGGGTGGGTGGATAGATGGATAATGAATGCATTGGTAGGTGGATGGGTGGATGGATGGATGGGTAGATGGGGTGGATAGATGGATGGGTAGATGGGGTGGACGGATGGATGGGTAAGTGGATGGATGGATGGGAATAGATGATGAATGGATGAGTGGGTGGATGGGTGGATGGATGGGGAGGGATTGATAATGAATGAATTGATAGGTGGATGGGTGGATGGATGGATGGGTAGGTGGATGGGTAGATGGGGATAGATGGATAATGAATGAATTGGTAGGTGGATGGATGGGTGGATGGATGGATGGGTGGGGATGGATGGATAATGTAAGAATTGATAGGTGAATGGATGGATGGGGTAGATGGATAATGAATGTATTGGTAGGTGGATGGATAATGAATGGACTGATAGGCAGATACATGGATGGATGGACAGGGATGAATGGATAATGAATGGATTGGTAGGTGGATAGATGGATGAGTGGATAGATGGATCGATAATGGTGGATGGATGGATGGGGATGGATGGATAGATAAATGGATTGGTAGGTGAATGGACAAATGGATGGATGGATGAGTGGGTAGCTGGATGGGGAATGAGTGGGTAGGTGGGAGAATGGATGATGGATGGATGGATGGATGGATAAATGGAGGGATGCATGATGAATTTCTCCCTTGTTCCCAGCCTAGTCCTAGAATATGTTGCCTCTTCTCAAAAATAAGGTACCACAAAGCCTCTGGTGACGGTGGAGCAAAGGAATAGATGGTGAATGTCTCATACCCACTTCGTGTCCAGAACAGGCCTAGGAGAGACTCAGGTGGGATCTGCTGCTGAGGAAGGGGATTGGGGCTGAGGTTGGAGGAGGAGGGCAGCTCTAAACCACCTCTTCCTGGCTCTAGGCCTCTCAGGCCAGACAGCCCCCACCCGTTTCTGCAGATGCCCGCATCATGGTCCTGAGGGGATGGGGGCTGGCCTGGAGCCTTTCCCCTGTGCTGTGTGGCTATAGCAGGGACATGAAGGGGGTGTGTTAGGGATGTAGTGACCACTCCCTTCTACCATCAGAGATCCTGCTTCCCCCTGCCCCCTGCCCCTCCTCAGCTGCCCTTCATAACCCCCCACCCACTCCCCACCTGCCATCTCCTGTGCTTGTGCGGATCCAGGAAGCACCTACCTGGGTACAGAGATCATCGCTCGGTGCCTCACCCCTACACAAGGGTGATTAACTTGTCTGTTATGAACTCCTACTTAGTAATTCCGACATGAAACTCCCACTAGGATAAAACTTGGCGCAGAACAGCAATTACTGAAAACACATTTTTAAAAAGGTTGATGTTTTGTAAGAGTTCATCCTCCTCCACTCCTCAGCCTCCCTCAAGGAGACACATATTTAGATCTTCTCTTTGTGAGTCTAACTTGGAGACTGTGAGTTGCAGTTTAAAAGGGGCTCTGGGGCCAGGTGCGGTGGCACACACTTGTCGTCTCAGCTACTCAAGAGGCTGAGATGTGAGGAACGCTTGAGCCCAGGAGTTCAAGACCAGCCTGAGCAACACAGGGAGATGGGATCTACCCAAAACATTTAACAATAAGGCTGGCATGGTGGCATATGCCTGTGGTCCCAGCTACTTGGAGGCTGAGGCAGGAGAATCATTTAAGCCTGGGAGATTGAGGCTGCAGTGAGGTATGGTTTCAACTGCTGTGCTCCAGCCTGGGAGACAGGGCAATACTCTGTCTCTAAAAAATAAAAAATAAAAATAAAAAAAGGGCTCTGAGCCCAGCCCTCTGGCCAGGGCCTGGTGCAGTGGCAGAGGCTTGGGCCTCCCTGCCAGGTCTCCTGAAACGTCTCCAGGTTCTGGTGGGGCAGCCACCTGGGTGCTCAGTTGCTCTGTTAAACAGCAAAATTCCCGAGTCCTCATCTCAATGAGCCACTGAGGCCGATGAAGAGGGCCTGTCTCATTTAGGACATGAGTGGCCAGGTGGGTGCCACAGGCCCTTTTCCTGGTGACAACAGTGCAATTGCATGGCTCCAGGAAGGCCACATCATTTCCCGGGCTTCGTAGGCACCTGTGGGGTGGAAACAGTTCAGCAGGGCCCTCCTGATCACAAGGACAAGGTCATATCGGCTGCTGCACGGCAGGGCTGCACTCTGCCAGGGAGCGTCCTGTGAGGGAGGGGCTGCACTGCCACTTTACTGATGAGGAAATTAAGGTTCAGAGAGATGAGGTCATTTGTTAGAGGCCAGACAGCCTCCTCAGCCCATTTCTAAGGTTGTTTCTGTGGTATTTGTCATAAAGCCATAGGTTCATTGATTTGTTCTTAAGTAGTTCTGAGCCCTTCCTGCATATCAGGCAGGGACAAACAGGAAAGTCCCTGCCTTTGGCAAGTGCGGGGGAAATGAAATGATTCTGCTCAGCCTCATCCATTGGTCTAAACAATCACGTCTTATGACCGCAGGGACGCGGCTTCCCCTGAACACGGATCCTAGAGGCCGGGCAGAAGCAGCATGGGTTTCCACTCACACGGTAGGTGGCTGTGCGATTTCATCTGGAGTCCCCGGACCCCTCCTCATCCTTCCCAGGGTTGCTCTGAGGCCATTCCTCGTCATCTAGGAGGGGTCTACATAAAAGCATTTATAAACAGCTCCAAATGGGAGCCTGGCGTGCCCACCTTTGGAGCACTTTTCTCTACTGCAGATTTATCTACTGCTCATGAAATCTCTGGATTTAACTCTGATGAAAGACTGGAGGCTGAAGGAGAACTTCAATATCATATATTTTAAAGGTTGACTCACAGTTTGGAGCACAAATTAAAGAACCACGAACTTCAAGGTAAAACGGGCAACGGCGTTGGGGCAAGCCTCTCTGCATCTGCGTGTCCAGCCTCTCCTGCGTGCCAGAAGTCCCCAGGCAGGAGTGTGGTGGGACATCCGGCTGGGGTAAGGACAGGCACCCTCCCACTGTGTCAGGGCCCAGAGAGTGGGTGGAGAAGCTCTGCAAGAGACCTGTGCAAGGGCGCCTTGTAGGAGCCTGCAGTCCCCACAGGGGTGTTTGTGGATAACACTTGGGGAGCCCTGGCCTTTTGGGGTCATGGAGGGCTTGGTCTCTCACCTCAGAGCTGCGGAGGAGCCGCTTCTACATGAGGACATCAGAAGCTGGAACGGGATGGCCGGCGAGGGGCCTCTTGTTGGGGTCACAGAGATGGGTCGCAGAGATGGCCCGTGTGGAAGGTTGGATTCTCATCCCACCTCTGCCCCTAGATGTCCTGGTGACCCTCCCCTCTGTAGTCTTGGTTTTTTGCAAAACAGTTATGACCTCCTGCCATACTGGGTACTTTGCTTATGTATTGTGTTTACTCTTTACTGTGTGTCTCTCCTGCTAAGGTCTACGAAGAAGGGTCTTTGTGGGTGGGGTTCTTAGAGGCATCCCAAGTACCAGAAGCAATCCCTGGACTAAGGGGCTCAATAAATATTTTTTATTTATTATTTTTTCTTTTTGAGATGGAGTCTCGCTCTCTTGCCCAGGCTGGAGTACAGTGGCACAATCTTGGCTCACTGCAGCCTTCGCCTCCTGGGTTCAAGTGATTTCTGGCTAATTTTTGTATTTTTAGTAGAGACGGGGTTTCATCATGTTGGCCAGGCTGGTCACGAACTCCTGACCTCAAGTGATCCACCCGCCTCAGCCTCCCAACGTGCTGGGATTATAGACATGAGCCACCATGCCTGGCCAAATATTTGTCAAATTGAATTTGTATTTCCATACAAATTTTAGTCTGGATGAAGTGCTTTATGCCTGTAATCCAAGCACTTTGAGAGGCTGAGGCGGGTGGATGGCTTGAGCCCAGGAGTTTGAGACCAGCCTGGAAACCATAGAGAAACCCCGTCTCAATATAAGAAGAAGAAGAAAAAGAAAAAAAAAAATCGAAAACGAAAACAACACAAATTTTAGAATAAGTATTTTAAGTTCCACAAAAACCTGGTTAGGATTTGGATAGCAATTTCTTTAGTTCTACAAATCAATTTAGAAAAAATTAATTAATTTGGGAAGAATTCATTTTGAGTCTTCTAATCCATGAACATGGTATCTCCATTTGTTTAGACCATCTTTAATGCCTACTAATAACATTTCTGTACAGTGACCTTGTACATTATTCTTAGATTCTTGATATTTTGTGCTATTATGTCTTTTTATAAATTTTATTTTTCCAACATTGTTGCTAATATATAGTAAGAAAATGGAATCTTGCCTGTGGATTTTGAACCCAACAACTTTGCTAAACTCCTCTGAATCCTCAGAATTTCCCTGTGGATTATGTAGACTCTTCTGCATACACAACCGTATCATCTGTGAATAAAGACAGTTTTGTTTTCTTCTTCACAAACTTTACCCAACTCACTGTGCAGTCTGCCACATCCAGGCTGATATTGAATAGCAGTGGCACCAATAGGTGTCTTTGTCCCCTTGCCAATCTTGTAAAGAAAGCTTTCAACATTTTCCTGTTAGCTGTGTTGGCAGCTCTGACTTTTTCCATAGATGGCCTTCATCAGCTTAACAACAGGTCTTTTCTTCCCAGAGGGCTGAGCTTTTCCTTAAGAACAGACAGTGAGTGTCATCAAACAGTCGGCTGCATCTGTTGAGATGGTCATACGACTTGTGTCTTTTCCTGTGTTTGTGTGTGAACTCTCTCTGGGTGTCTGAGAGTTCTTGTGACTTTCACAGAAGAACACAATTTACCCTCCGGTGTGGGAAGGGGAAGGAGGCAGAGGAAGAAAGACCCCAAGTCCCCCTCATCCCCACTGACCTTCCTGCTGGCTTCGTCCTTGATCTGTGCCTCCTTAGATCCTGCGTTTGACTACTTGCGGTCATGATGACAGGGCCAACCTCCTGACCAGGGCTGTTGGCACCTCCCCTCCTGCCCAGAGCCCCTGCTCCAAACCACTTCATTCATCTTCTGTACCCCCAGCCAATATTTCTCTGCCCAGTGTCAACCCAGGCCCAGAACCAGACCACAAGGGACAGCCCCGGAACCCAGAATCAGACAAATCAGCCCGTCCCAAGCTCTCTCCCCTGCTCTGCCCGGCTTTCCCAGGAAGCCAACAGAGGCTGTGGCTTGGCCTTTCCCTCGCTCCTTTCTGCCTCCTGGTCTGCCTGCGGCTTCCCCCTGCTGCCCTGCGGGGCCTGCCACGTCTCTCGTTTCTAGCGAATGTTTCAAGAGCGATGTTAGACTTTCCTTTCAATAGCGTTGACCTCTGTTAGTCACCTTTATGGATTAAGACCTGGGCATAGATGGTTTCTTCGGCATCACGACCTGAAGGTGCTTGGGAGACACGGTGAGGAGGAGAATGCACCCTGCCATGCTCTGCACTGCACATGGATGCGGATTTCACCATGTTGGCCAGGCTGGTCTGAAACACACGGAGCCCAAGTGCCCGGTAGACCCTCTGACGGTCCTCGGGCGTGTGCCATTGTAAGCAGAGTATTCAGCTCTCATCAGGGCCTCGCCAGAGCAGAAATGGTCTGTTGATAAATGCATCGTATACAATTATAAATGTGCACCCAGCATTGCTGCTTCCTCTTTTTTTTTTGATATAGGGACTTGCTCTGTCGCCCAGGCTGCAGTGCAGTAGGGCAGTCACAGCTCATTGCAGCCTCAACCTCCCAGGCTTAAGCAATCCTTCCGCCTCAGCCTCCTGAGTAGCTGGAACTACACATCCAGCTATTTTTTTTTTTTTTGGAGACACAGGATCTCACCATGTTGGCCAGGCTGGTCTTAAACTCCTGGGCTCAAGTGATCCGCCCACCTTGGGCTCCCAAAGTACTGGCATTACAGGTAGGAGCCACTATGCCTGGCCTGCTTCCTTTTGCAAACAGGAATCTTGTAAATAGAATTCATCAGAACTTGTTTAACATACACAGACCTCTAGCTGTACTGCTAAGCTGTGTGCACATGTGTTAAGTCATCTGTTCTATGTGTTCTAATTATAAACAAGAAAAAACAAATTTCAATCAGCCATGCTGGAGGAAGAGCAATTATGTTTCTATTCCTTCTATCGTAGGTGATGTAAAATTCTCAAACAATGAGATAGATAAAAAGTACGCAGCCAAAAAGTGCAGGAAGAAGTGTTATGGAGATGGAGCAGGCCCTTCGTAAAAACACAATGTTGGTTTTCTGGATTTTGTATGTTTGCTTTTTTTTTCCTCATCCTAAAGAAATATACACTGTCATACCTAGTTTTGTTTTTGTAAGTTTGTATTCTTTTCTTTATAGGGAGGCCTCACAAAACCTGGATCAGACTCGCCACTGCCCTGTGTCTGCCCTCCCGACCCCCTCTCCTGCCCAGCAGGGATGTGGGTGGCAGTGGTGCTGTGTGGAGGGTGGCGGGAGGACCGGGAAGACTGCGACCAGTGAGCCGGGAGGCCTTGGGACAGCCTCTCTCTGAATCATCCTGTGCACTGCCGGGTGTGACAGAGGCTCCTAGAATCCTGCCTCAAGTGGCCGCCTTCACAGAGGGAGTCACTGACGTCCCTGCTCAGCGCAGCCCTGGCATGTGGGGGTCCCTCTACTCATGAGAAACCCCCACCCAATCACCATGAGGTGTGTGACCCATGCTCACATCCAGAGGCCACTCATTCATTCAGGAAACATTGGCCGAGCCCTCAGCAGGGGGCGGTGCTGGATGCCGGGATGTAGAGAGTGGGGTGGGACAAGGACTTGGTTGTGAGACGTCCCAGTCTGGGGAAGGACTAAGAGAAGGTGACATGGACAGTCTAGACTAGCCGTCATTGGTTCTCCACTGGGGGCAGTATTGGCAATGTTTGGGTATAAATTGGTTGTCACAACGAATGCTACCAACGTCTGGTGAGTGGAGGCCGGGGGTGCCGCTCAGCATCCTACCAGGCGTGGGACGGCCCCCACCACCGAGAGTGCCAGCCCCGAGGGCAGCCCAGGGTGCCCCAGTGGTGAGGAGCCCTGGTGTGGAGTGCAGGGTTCGTTTGGACCACGGCTGTGGAGGCTTAGGGGAGCTCCCGCCATCAGGATGGCCGGGCATCAGGGCTCTGTGAGGGGGAAGGGGGCATCAGTGCAGCGGCGGGCAGGGGTTCGACGGGCTGAGTCCTGCGACGTGTTGCATCCACACCAGTGTCTGGGGCCAGCACCACCGCTTAGTCTCTGAACCCACTTATTTCGCCCAATATTGCGTGAGTGGGAAGTTCCACCTTCCCCAGTCGGCTGCTTATCTCGTCTTTCCAATGCAGTTAGGAAGGGAAAATATTTTCTCCCCGTTTTACAGATGAAGAAATGGGGCCTGGGGAGGAGCAAAGCCCAGAACTGCTGCCCACCACCCTCCCTGCCTGGTGCTTTCCTGGGAACATGTGGGAACCCCCGCCTGGACCTTGGGACCTCCCATCTGTAATTGCAGGCCCCGGTCTGCCTGTGTGGATGTGGAATGTGTCACTCGGGATCCTGGAGTCCTCCTGAGCTTGTCCAGCAGGGCTGCATTCACTGATGTGCTGACAGAGGCCTAGGCTCGGACCTCTAGGAATATCCAAGGCATTTTATTATGCAGAAAACCACCCTCATGAGGTCCTGGGGGCCTCTCTCCATTTTCCTGGGGGTGATGCAATAGAGTGTAACTTCCAGGCTGCCGAGGCAGGCCATGAGGGGTTGCCCCCATTGGAGGGGCAGAGTGGTATTTGTGGGGTGGTAGGAATCATTCAATGCCCACCTGCAACCCCCCGGGCTCACAGCACACTCTTAAGGCCAGTGCTACCAGCTCCCTTGGGTGGATAGAGGAGCTACGGCTCAGAAGCATGCCCACAGCTCCCCCAGGACCCTGAGGCCAGCCTGTGGCAGGGCCTATGATTTGAACCCCTCTACGAGGCTTCAAATCAGTGCTATTTGTCCTGGCCTCATAAAACCTGGCTGCCCAGTTGGGATTGGTGTCACCTGCCTTGCTGAACTGGGCACTCCTTGGGAAGAGGGTGGGTGCTGCGAGAAGGCGGTGCATCCTGGCTGTGCAACCTTCGCAGGTGGCTGAACCTCTCTGTGCCTCAGTTTGCTCATCTGCAAAGGGGGCTGGGATTCCTGCCTACATGCATGTGCTCAAGAGGGAAAGCCGGCCAGGCATGGTGGCTCACGCCTGTAATCCCAGCACTTTGGGAGGCTGAGGTGGGCGGATCACTTGAGGTCAGGAGTTCAAGACCAGCCTGGCCTAAATGGCAAAACCCCGTCTCTACTAAAAAAAAAAAAATACAAAAATTAGCTGGACGTGGTGGCAGGTGCCTGTAATCCCAGCTACTGGGGAGGCTGAGGCAGGAGAATCACTTGAATCCGGGAGGCGAAGGTTGCAGTGAGCCGAGATCCCACCATTGCACTCCAGCCTGGGTGACAAGAGTGAAACTCCACCTCAAAATAAATAAATAAATAAATAAATAAATAAATAAATAAATAAATAAATAAAATAAAGTAAAAGAGGGAATGCTGAGAGCCGGGCGTGGCCTGTGGCTCTGTAGCTACTCAGGAGGCTGAGTCAGGAGGATTGCTTTAGGCCAGAGATTCCAGGCTGCAGTGAGCTATGATCATGCCTGTGAACAGCTGCTATATTCTAGCCTGGGAAACACAGTGAGACCCTGTCTCTGAAAAAATAAAATATTTAAAAAAGAGTGAATGGTAGGTCAGGGTCTTCTGTGGTGGGGTGGGTCTGGGCAGGGGTGGAGGCCCAGCCAGAGTCACTGGGGTCAGGGAGGGACTGGTGACAAGAATGCACAGCCCTGACCAGGGAAGCACCCAGGGAGCCTTCCCTGTGACTGGGGGAACTGGCCTCGCCCTGGCTTCGCCCCGGCTGTGAGTTGGAACCAGCATAGAGGGAAGCCAGGCCCGGTGCACTCTGCCCAGGGGGATGTAGTTTGGCCAGTGGGGGCTGCCATCAGAGGCTGTCCTTAGTGTGGGGTCGCTGTGGACGCTTTCCCTTCCGAAGCCTGGAACCTTGGGTCCCCATGCCCTCCAGCTCTGTGTCTCCTTCGTGGGCACCAGGAAGACACATTCCCTGGCCTCCTTTGCAGTGGCTGGCTGTGGAAGGAGGCGCCTGGGGTCAGGTGGGTGTAGGTGGGTACGTGGCATCACGAGGACATATTTTTGTAGAGGGAATTACATTCTTTCTTCCAATTTTTTATTATAAAAGTTTTCCAATTGAAACCACCCACACCCCAAGCCTGGGGCCGGCCTCCTATGACTGCCTTCTCAGCCCCAGGGGAGGCCTCCTTCTTTCTACATGGCCTCTGGGCCCATCTGAGCATTCCTCTTCCCTGATGGGAGAAACGCCTGGTGGGGGAGAAGTGGATGTGGGTGTCCAGGCGAATCTCAAATCCCAATGGCTGACCCAGAATCCCCCCTGCACACCTCTCCTCCTGGTGCCCGGAGGGGGTGCCCACTCTGCTGCCGGGGATTTCCTGAGCAGCGACTCCGACCACAGCCAGGGAAGAGTCCTTGCAGGAACTCTGCAGGCTGGGCCTGCCCTCCCCAGCCTTGGCATCTTCTTGTTGGTGTCTGAGTTTGAGTCTGTTCTGTGGGCTCTGTGGGAGGTGGGCCCAGCTTCTCACCATGCAGGACCCCGTACCCAGAGCCTGAAACCCTCTTTGACTAACATGCCTCTGGGTTCCTTCACTGGCCCTGCCCAGTCGCATCCCATGGGAAGAAGGACTGGCTGCTCGGGGTTCTCAGACCCTAGCCTGGGAAAACCAGTTTGAGGGCAGGGATAGCCCTTGGCCCTGCCTCTGATTGGGCCCTCAGTTAGGTGGGGTTCTTCCCTGCTGGGGGTCCTGGAGGCATGGGAGGGTTTTGGGGTTCTGTGTGAGAGAGGCCCCAGTCCCTTCAGTTCTCACAGATCCCCCAAGGCTGTGTGTCTGATCCATTGCTTTACATAAGAGAGGAATTGGAGCCAGGCAAAGCCCAGGATTAAAATGGGTGGTGGAGGGGGGAAGCTGTGATTTGAATGTGTCCCTCTAAAAACACGTGTTGGAAACTCAGTCCTCAGGGCAACAGTGTTGGGAGGTAGGGCCTAAGGGGAGGTGTTTAGGATGATCCATGCAGGTAACAAAAGGCCTCGAGGCTGGGCATGTGTTCTCTCACTCTCTCACACTCTCTTGCCATGTGATGCCTTCTGCCATGTGATGACACAGCAGGAAGGCCCTCGCCAGATGCAGCCCCTCAAACTTGGACTTCCCAGCCTCCAGAATCATGAGCCGAATCATCTTCTATTTTTTATTTTTTATTTTTTTTGAGACAGAGTCTTGCCCCGTCGCCCAGGCTGGAGTGCAGTGGCATGATCTCTGCTCACTGCAAGCTCCACCTCCCGGGTTCACGCCATTCTCCTGCCTCAGCCTCCCAAAGAGCTGGGATTACAAGTGTCCGCCACCACGACTGGCTAACTTTTGTGTTTTTAGTAGAGACGGGATTTCACCATGTTGGCCAGGCTGGTCTCGAACTCCTGACCTCAAGTGCTCCACCCACCTTGGCCTCCCAAAGTGCTAGGATTACAGGCATGAGCCACCACACTCGGCCTTTTTTGTTTTCTTATAAGGAGGTGAGTTGTATTGAATCAGGGCCCACTCCAATCAGGTGTGACTGCATCTTCACTTGATTATATCTGCAAAGGCCCTATTTCCAAAAAGGTTGCATTCGTAGGTACCAGGGGTTGAGGCTTTAACATATCTTTTAAAATTTTTATTATTGTTTTGAGACAGAGTCTTGCTCTGTCGCGCAGGCTGGAGTGCAGTGGCGGGATCTCGGCTCACTGCAACCTCCACCTCCTGGGTTCAAGAAATTCTCTTGCCTCAGCCTCCCGAGTAGCTAGAATTACAGGTGCCCCCACCCACCCCACCATGCCCGGCTAATTTTTGTATTTTTATTAGAGCTAGGGTTTCACCATGTTGGCCAGGCTGGTCTCGAACTCCTGATCTCAAGTGATCCACTTGCCTCAATTTCCCAAAGTGTAACATACCTTTTTGGGGGACAGAATTCTACCCACAAATTCTAGATAAGGAGGCATTGCTTCTTTTTTGTTCTGGTATTGAATGTCACTTTGGAGAAGTCTGATGTCAAGTTGGTTTTCTTTGCTTTATAAGATACTTGGTCTTTCTGTCTGGCTGCCTAAAGGATTATTTCTTTATCTTTAAAGTCCAGTGATTTTACAAAGGCATGTTTTGTGTTGACTGTTCTGGGCCAACACACACAAGTATACAGCATGCACTTTTACAGGCAGGCGCAAGTCTGCCTGCATTTCAACAAAGAAGTCTTGAATGATAGTTTCAATCCTTCTTCAGCAGGTGCTGTGGTGCACACCTGTGGTCCCAGCTACTCAGGAGGCCAGAAGTTCAAGGCCAGCCTGGGCAACGCTAGCTTATATGAGATCACCTCTCACATAAATCAAGCAGTCAATACTTGTTCTGATCTGTTAGAGTTTTTTCTATTGTATGTGTACGCTGGAGCCCCTTTACTGTTTTTTGTTTTTTTTTTTTTTTTTTGAGACAGAGTCTCACTCTGTTGCCAGGCTGGAGTGTAATGGCACAATCTCAGCTCACTGCAACCTCTGCCTCCTGGGTTCAAGCGATAGTCCTGCCTCAGCCTACCGAGTACCTGGGATTACAGGCACACATCACCATGCCCGGCTAATTTTTGTATTTTTAGTAGAGACGGGGTTTCACCATCTTGGCAAGGCTGGTCTTGAACTCCTGACCTTGTGATCCAACTGTCTTGCCTCCCAAAGAGCTGGGATTACAGGCAGGAGCCACCGTGCCCGGCCCTTTACTGGTCTTTTATAGTCACTTTCTCTCTAATCCTTTTTAATCTCTTTCCTCTTTCTTTCTATTTGCTCACTTTTTCCTTTTTTACGTGATTTTCGTGGTGTCTGTGCTCTCGTATTACCTGTAACTTCATTTCTTCATTTCTGAGATGGTTTTGTCTTTTTCTTCAGTTTCCTTCCTGAATTCTGTCATTTCCTACCACAGACTCCGCTGCTGTTTGGCCACCTCTTCCCTGTGTTCTTATTCTGTGCTTATTCTCCTCTGTTCTTATTCTGTGCTGTAGTATCCCTTCGGAGCTGAAGTTCTTGTTGGAATATTAGATCATGATTTTCATCTGGTTTGTGGCAGTATTTGTCTGATGAGATTTCTTCATTTGTAGGAAAATAGCACTGCTTTTATTTTTTATTTTTATTTTTTAAGACTGCAGCTTGCTCTGTGACCCAGGCTGGAGTGCGGTGGCACAATCGTAACTCACTAGAGCCTTGACCTACAGCCTGCACTCGAGCAATTCTGCTGCCTCTGCCTCCGGAGCAGCTGGGGACTACAGGTGCGTGCCACCATGCCTGCCTGGGTTTCTTTTTTTATTTTTTTTGAGAGAGGGTCTCCCTCTGCCACCCAGGCTGGAGTGCAGTGGTGCAATCTCAGCTCACTGCAATTTCTACCTCCTGGGCTCAAGCGATTCTCCCATCTCAGCCTTCTGAATAGCTGGGACTACAGGTGCACACTATTGTGCCCGGGAATTTCTTTGTATTTTTTTTTTTTTTTTTGTAGAGACAAGTTTTCACGATGTTGTCCAGGCTGGTCTCGAACTGCTGGGCTCAAGTGATCTGCCCACCTCGGTCTTCCAAAATATTGGGACTATAGGTGTAAGCCACCATGCTTGGCCTTTTTTTTTTTTTTTAAGTTAGGCACTTAGGTCTCCTTATGTTGGCCAGGCTGATCTTGAACTCCTGGCCTCACTCAATCCTCCCGCCTCTGTCTTTCCCACAAAGTGCTGGTGTTACTGGAAAAGGAGGGGCTCTGATCCAGACCCCAAGAGAGATCTCTTTGATGTCATGTGAGAAAGAATTTGGAGTGAGTTCACAGAGTAAAGTGAGAGCAAGTTTATCAGGAAAGTAAACGGATGAAGAGGAACTGAGGTCTCCTCCCCTCCCTTTTGAGACCTTGTAAGGTAACCTCCAGACGTTGCCATGGCATCTGTAAACTGTCATGGTGCTGGTGGGGGTGTCTTTTAGCAGCTAATGCATTCTAATTAGCACACAATGAGCCGTGGGGACAATCAGAGGTCACTCTCATGGCCGCCTTGGTTTTGGTGGGCTTTGGCCGGCTTCTTTACTGCAACCTGCTTTATCAGCAAGGTCTTCATGACCCGTATCTTGTGCCGACCTCCTATCTCATCCTGTGACTTAGAATGCCTAACCTCCTGGGAGTGCAGCCCGGCAGGTCTCAGCCTCATTTTACCCAGCCCCTGTTCAAGATGGAGTTGCTCTGGTTCCAACGCCTCTGGCATCGGGATTTCAGGCGTGAGCCACTGCGCCTGGCCAGCATTGCTTTTGGAAGTGGAGAGCGTGCCCATTTTTGTTACTCGTTTATTTGAATAGGATGGCTGTTCCGGCCAGGAGGTGCTGCGCCACGGCTCCTGGGAGGACCGTGTGCTGCCCTGCTGGATACCTCAGCACCACTCGCTCCTGTTGGCAGCTGAGCCGGCCCACCTTGAGGTCCTGTGCCTGGGTTACAGCTGGTGGTGTGTAGGTGCACAGTGATGGCGGGCCTCTGAGAGCTGGGGCGGGCCAGTGAGGCCTGACTCTGCCTGTAGGAAGCTCTAGAACAGGCCACGCTGATCTGCAATGAAAAGTCGCCTCTGGAGGGGGTGCAGTGGGGACTGATGAGCACATGTCTCAGAGGTGGTCAGGTTCTTATCTTGGTGGAGTCTGCCTTTGTCAACTCCCTGAGTGACACCCTTGAGATCTGTATAGCATGCTGGGTTGAACTGTGACTCCCAAATTCATATGTTGAAGTCTTGACCCCTGTATCTCAGAATATGCCAGGGCAGAGTCAGCAAAAAGAGGAAAATCTCCAGCCGGTTCCCCAGCTCTGAGCCTGTACCTGCCTTGGGTCCAGGAGAGGCTGAGGTGTGGGAGAAATGCATATTTGGGTTCCTCTGCCAGAGCATGGTCCTCCGTGGAGTCGGCCTCCTGCAGAGGGGAGCAGCAGGTGCTGTTGCATGCTACCGTCTCCCCTAAGCCTCTCAGGGTCTCCTTAGGAAGAAGGTGCATGTTCCCTCCCAGGTGCAGCTCACCCCTACCTCTGCCCCCCACATCTCCCTCCCCCCGCCCCAGGCAGCCCCCAAGACTTTCCTTGCCCTGAACTCCCATCTGCCTCCCGGGTCTGTCCTCTGTCCCTGGCTGCTCGGGTCAGCCTGGACTCTGGTTCTCTCCCTTTCTGTCCCTTTTGCACCCTGGCTCCCTCTCTAGGCTGCGGTGCAGTGAGGACGCTGCCCAGGGCTGGAGGCTGGCGGGAGGTTGGGTGTGATGCGAGGCTGTGTTGCCGGCTGTTCTGGGGATGCTGACAACATTAGCATGGCTCATGTTTATCATGGGTCTAGCTCCTCTTGTACAGACATGGTCCTCTTCTCTTCCTCCGTGGAAGCAGAACCCTGATGCATGGTGGTGCATGTAGCTGGCCGGAATGAAAACCTGCATCTCCCAGCTTCCTCCCTGATGCTAAGTGGAGCCGAGCTGCTAAGTCGTGGCCAGTGGGTTAAAGGCAGAAGTGGGTTGTAGCTGTCAGAGTGGCAGCAGGTGGACAGAGGGGATGGGCTCGGGGGGAGGCGGGGGGGCCCGCTCGAGTGGGAGTCAGCCTGGGGGCATCTCAATCCCTCTGATGCCTGGTTTGGGTCCCCAACACTACTTAGCCCACCCCACTGAGCCTGTCTGTGCCTGGCCTGGCACTGGTGATGCAGGGACTGAGTCAGGCAGGGCCCGACCCAGAGAGCCCATGGGCAGACAGTGTTGGTGCTGCATGCCCGGGCTTAAACCAGCAAGCCTGATTCTGAATGTCCACAAGCTCTTGGCTGGTGGGGCCACAGGACTGGGACCCAAGCCTCCTAGGGACATGGGTGAGGCCATCTGTCATCGGTCCTTCTCTCAGGCCACCTGGTTCCCTGTGACTCACTTGGTGTTGACCAGGTGCATGGATGCAGAGCTGAGCAGACAGTCCCTGTGTCCCCAGTCTGGTTGGGGGTGCAGGGGTCTGGAGCCCATGTGAGCCTGGTGAGAGCCTGGGAAGGAACCACTTTTTCCATGGCAGAGCTGAGTGCAAAGCATGCTGTTGCACTGCTCTGGTGGTGGCATTTTACTCTTTAACCTATTCATCCACACACTCATGTATTTCTCCACCTACCCATTCATCTACTTATCCACCCATTCACCCATCCATCCACTTATCCATCCACCCGTCTACACATCCATCCATCCACCCACCCACCCATCCACCCAGCCATCCATCCACCCACCCACCCATCCATCCACCCACCCATCCACCCACCCATCCGTCCATACACCAACCCATCCATCACTTATTTGTTCATCTATCCATCCATTCCCCATCTGTCCATCCACCTACTCACCCATCCATCCACCATCCATCCATCCATTCATGCATCCATCTACTCATCCATCCATCCATCCATCCATCCACCCATTCACCCACCCACCCATCCACCTATTGACCCATCCATCCACCCATCCATCTACCCATACTTCCATCTATCCACATACCTGCCCATGCACCCACTCATCCATCCACCCACCCACTCACCTATCCACCCATCCACCCATCCATGCATCCATCCATCCATCCACCCACCCACCCGCCTCGTCCCTCTGTCTGAAGGTCATTACAGAACAGCTGTGAAGCCGAGATGCTGGGGACCCAGTGGTTACTCAGGACAGTCATGGACACTGCCCTCTAGGCTGTGCTTCCTGGCAGGCAGGAGCAGCGAACAACAGGACCCTTTGCAGATAGTGGTGTCTGCTGTAAAGGAGAGAAAACAGCGAGAGTAAAAGAGTTGAAGAGTTACTGGGGTCTCCTGGGACTCTTTTCCATTCTGAGTCCTGAGGCCACCGAGAAGTAAGGCATGAAGGCAGGTGCTGGAAACCCAAAACCCTTCTATCAGTGCCAACTCCTCCATCAGGTTGTAAACCAAAAGGTATCTGAGACAGGTCTCAATAAATTTAAAACACTTATTTTGCCAAGGTGAAGTAAGGGCCTGTGACACAGCCTCAGGAAGTCTTGACGACATGTGCCCAAGGTGCTCAGGGTACATTTTGCTTTTTTTTGTTGTTGTTATTTTATTTTATTGAAATAGAGTCTCACTCTGTTGCTCAGGCTGGAGTGCAGTGGTGCGATCTCAGCTCACTGCAACTTCCGTCTCCCGGGTTCAAGCAATTCTCTGCCCCAGCCTCCCCAGTAGCTGGGATTATAGGCGCATGGTACCATGCATGGCTCAGTTTTTGTATTTTTAGTAGAGATGGGGTTTCACCATCTTGGCCAGGCTGGTCTCAAGCTCCTGACCTCGTCATCCACCCGCCTTGGTCTCCCAAAGTGCTGGGATTACAGGCGTGAGCCACCATGCTTTCTTTTATACATTTTAGGGGGACAGGAGACATCAATCAATATGTGTAAGATGTACGTTTGTTTGGTCAGGTAAGGCGGGGCAGCTTGACAACTTGCGGGGATGGGGGACTTCCAGGTCATAAGTAGGTAAGAGACAAACTGTTGCATTCTTTTGAGACCTTGATCGGCCTCCCACTGAAACACAATTTAGTCTGGCTCAGGGAATCTGTATTTTTATATCAACAATAGGGCAGAGGAAGCCATCAGATATGGATTTGTCTCAGGGGAGCAGAGGGATGGCGTTGGGTCCTGTCTGTCATTTGTCTATGAGGAATTTCCTCATGGGCAAATTTTGAGGGAGGTAGTGGCTTTTTAGTCTCTGTAGCCATCTTATTCAGGAGTGGACTGGGAGGCAGGTTTGCCTGAGCAGTACCCAGCTTGACTCTTCCCTTGGCTTGGTAATTTTGGGGCCTGAGATTGATTTTCCTTTCACAGGGTGTAGCAGGCTTAGTGCCAGGGCCCAGGAGACTTTTAGGGGTCAGGAAAGTGGTTTAATGCCTTCTAAAATCAGAATAAACACAGTGCAGCCTGGGCTATAGTCATCTTTCTACCAACGCAGTTATGAAACATCATTCGTAATACTTTAGCTCAGAGGAGGGGCCCACAGAGGCTGTGATGCCAGGCTGCCCGTTATTCCCAATGGAGGCTGGTCGGAAGATGCGGCTCAGAGTGAAGGCCAAAGGGGCCTTCCCTGAACCCCAGAGTGGAGGGCCCACCTGCCCAAATGCACAGCCCAGGCCGGCCTCCAGGGAGCCCCCACCTGTTCAGCAGAGCAGGCCACCCCTGCAGGTGGCAGCGGAGAGTGAGCTCAGCCTGCCCTGCAGACCCCGCCTGGATTTGCCAACCCCTCCCTGCGTGGGGGTGGGTGACAAATGGTGGGAGAGAGGCAGGGGTCGGAGAAGTCAGTTTTCTCCACGTGGAAGGAGGCTCGGGAGTTGGGGAGGACACCCCCACCTTCCCCGGCCTTTTGTTGCCCTACCCAAGGGCCTCGTTGTCACCCTTGTGGTCAGCTGGGGGGCCGCCCCTAGGGAGAGGAGAACTGTCGGGGTCCCCTTCATGAAGCCACTCCCAGGACTGCAGGGGGCTGTTTGGGTTTACCTCCCATGAAACTGCCTTTGCAAAAATTATAACTGAGGAAATGATGACAGTGAAAGAAATCAGACCTAACCAACTCCATATTCCTTCTAACTTTTAAGCTGTCCTTATTCATCCCTGGGCATAGGCCGAACTAACTTTGGGAAGAAATTCAGTTCATGGTTTGACTCTGAAACAAAATTGATAACAGCCCTTTCCCAAATAGACCCCCTTCTTGCCTGAGGACCAGTCTGCCTTTGTAGGACTAACAAATTAGCTGCAAGATTAGAAATTATGGTTTAGGGGTCTTGCGGCCTCTGGCTGTGAGAGTCTGAACCTCCCCAAATTGCTTCTGGGGATCACCTCACTATTGTGAAACCTGAGATCAGTGCTGGGGATATTCTGCAGACCCCGCACTCATGGATCAGCTGACACCACCTAGACCAGTCATCTGGCTCAACCAGTTCCGCCATCCCACCCAGGAACAGAAGACAGCAAGAAAAACTCACTTTGACCCCCTGTGAGTCCATCTCCAAACGGACCAACCGGCATTCCCCACTTCCTGAGCCCCCACCTGCCAAATTATCTTTAAAAACTCTGATCCCCAAATGCTCGGGGAGACCCTTTTGAGTAATAATAAAACTCTGGTCTCCCGCACAGTTGGCTCTGCGTGAGTTACTCCTTCTCCTTTGCAATTCCCCTGTCTTGATAAATCGGCTGTGTCTAGGCAGCCGGCGAGGTGAACACACTGGGCGTTTACACCAGGATTAATGAAACTGATGCAAAGCTCCTTTGTGCCAAAGCTGGAACTCATGCCTCCCACCCGCCGTCCACATGGTATCCAGCTGCACGGTCACACGGTGTCCAGCTGCATGGTCACGTGACATTGCAGCTGTGCCGTGGCGTTGGCAAGACTGTGACATACAGTTGCCCCACGCGGTGTCCACTGCACAGTCACGCGACATTGCAGCTGTGCCGTGGCGTTGGCAACACTGTGACACACAGTGGCCCCACGCGGTGTCCACTGCACAGTCACGTGACATTGCAGCTGTGCCGTGGTGACGGCAAGACTGTGACACACGGCGGCCCCACGCGGTGTCCACTGCACAGTCACGTGACATTGCAGCACTGCCGTGGCGACGGCAAGACTGTGACACACAGTGGCCCAAACGTGGGGGGCTCTTCCATTCCTGTATTACTTGATCGAAGAAGTCTGTAGGTCAAATGCCCTTGCCAACTACAGTTGCTAGACTTTAAAGTGAAAATGCATTTTCTTGCCCTCACCATTTAAAAGCCAAAGCTCAGAACTTTGAGTTTTAAGTGAAAGTCCCAAATGATGGGATTCAATTTCTTTCCCCCAGGTCACAGCCAAAGGGGCTGTCATGCAGGGAGATGAGGGGCCGCACAGGCACTCTGGGGACCTGGGGCTTTCTTTCCTCAGGAGGCCCAGGGGCGCGGGTGAGGTGTCGGCTGCTTTGCACCCAGGCCACGCTGCTTCCAGGGGCCTTGTGGCTGGCAGAGTGGACCTGACGTTTCCCAGACGCCATTGCGGGGGGCTCCTGTCCTGGGGAGGGCAGATTTTCTCCTGCGTGTGGGTAACTTGTAAAGTGGCAAGGCTGCATTCCCCGGACCCCTGTCTGCGAGGATTCTCTGAGGTCCAGGTTTCCAATGCCTTTCTCTGGAAAGGTTTCGCCTTTGCTTCTCCCAGAAGCTTGGGTTGCCAGGACTCCCTCAGACTAAATTTTTGGCCTGGGGTTTTTCCAGTCATCCAGTGAGCGTGAGTTCGGGCCACACTGCCCCTGAGGTGGGCTTGTGACTGGAATTTCCTGGGGTGACCTTTTTCTGCTTTTCCCACTGCTTCCAGAGCCAAGGCGACGCGCCCACTGTCTCCCAGCTGGGTGGGCTTCCCCAGGCCGTCTGTGGGGCAGTCGCCTCTTTGATCCTCCCGTGGGCAGGTCTCACGTCCCCTTTGCCTCTGGCTCCCTGTGTGCGTGGCTCACTCAAGCCAATGGGAAAAACCCGGAAACTCTACAGAGAAGTAGGTAAAATCCATGGACAAAGTGTGTAGAACAAGATAACAAATGGCTCTGAAATATAGGGAAAGAGACTCGTAGTAAAGAAATGCAAATACAAGCTATGCGGAGATGCAGTTTCTCACATATCTTACTGGCAGCGATTCAAAAGCGCGACTGCGGTGGAGGAGGCCATGGGAAACTGGCTCCCTCCGACACTAGGAGGGAAACTGTCCTTCACCCGAGGGAGCGGAAGGTGGGCAGTAGCTAACAAAATTACACTGGCTTTGCCCCTTGACCCAGCGATTCCATTTCTAGGAATTTCCGCCGAGGGGACACCTCTGCAAATAGGGAACGGTGCATGCTTGAGGGATGCAGCACAGCCTCATTTGTCACAGCGAGACACTGGGAACGACCTGAGTGCTCATTCACCAGGCAGGGCTGTGCAAACGGGAACAGCCACAGCGCGGGGCATCATGTGGCCGTGGGGAGCCTGGGGAGCCTAGGGGGCCTGGGGGGACTGGGGAGAACTCAGGGAGTCAGAGGACGGGAGTACAGACAGGCTGCTCAGTGTGGCAGGTGCAGCGCCGAGGGCATCTGCAGGTGGGTAAGAAGGGGGTGTAAGGGGACACACACACACACCACACATGCACATGCAAACCACACACACAAATCACACACACGTAAGCCACACACACAAATCACACACATCAGACACACCACACACACACATGTAAACCACACACACAATCACACACCACACACATGTAAACAACACACACAAATCACACACATCAGATACACCACACATGCACATGTAAACCACACACAATCACACACCACATGCACCATACACGCACATGTAAACCACATACAAATCACACACACTACACACACTTAAACTGCATACACAAACCACACACATCAGACACACCACACATGCACATGGAGACCACACACACAAATCACACATACCACATACACACATAAACCACACACAAATCACACACATCATACACACACATAATCCACACACACCGAAATCACGGCACACACCATACATGCACATGTAAACCACACACACACAAATCATATACACGCACACACACCACACACGTCAACTATACACAAAAAAATCACACATCCCTTCACTACACACGCATATATAAACTACACACAGAAATCACACAGGCAGACACACTACACATGCATATGTAAATTACACACACATAAACTACACACACAACCTATACACACAAATCACACATGCACTATACACGCACATATAAACTACACACTATACACACACAAATCACCCACATGCACACACACGGCACATACTACACCTACACCTGTGAACTACACACATACATAAACTACACACAGATATAAACCACACACACAAAGTACACACACATAAACCACACACACAAACTATACATACACATATAAACCACACACACAAAGTACACACACATAAACTTCACACACAAACTACACATACATATAAATGATACACAAACTATTCACACACAAACTACGCACACACAAACCACACACACACATATAAACCACACACACATAAACTACACACACAAACTGTTTACACATATAAAACACACACAAAGTACACACAAACTATACACACAAACCACACACACATACAAACCACACACACAAAGTACACACACAAACCATACACATACATATAAACCACACACACAAAGTACACACACACAAACTATACACAAACTACACACACACATATAAACCACATACACAAACTATACACAAACACATAAACTACACACACAAACTACATACACGTATAAACCACACAAAGTACACACATGTAAACTGCACACACAAACTATACACACACAAAGTGCACACACATAAACTACACACAAACCACACACACATACAAACCACATACACAAACTATACACAAACACATAAACTACACACACAAACTACATGCACATATAAACCACACACTCAAAGTACACATTCATAAACTACACACACAAACTATACACACATATAAACCACACACACAAAGTACACAAATGTAAACTTCACACACAAACTATACACACACATATAAATCACACACAAAGTATACACATGTAAACTGCACACACAAACTATACACACACAAATAAACCACACACACAAAGTACACACACATAAAGTACACACGAACCACACACACACATATAAACCACATACACAAACTATACACAAACACATAAACTACACACACAAAGTACACACACATGTAAACCACACACACAAAGTACACTTTCATAAACTACACACACAAACTATACACACATATAAACCACACACACAAAGTACACACATGTAAACGGCACACACAAACTATACACACACATATAAATCACACACACAAAGTACACACACATAAACTACACATGCAAACTATACACACACATATAAACCCCACACACAAAGTACACACACGTAAACTACACACAGAAATGATACACATATAAACCACACACACAAACTACACATACATAAACTACACACAGAAACTATACACACACATATAAACCACACACACAAACTACACACACATAAACTACACACACATAAATCACACACAAACTACACACACAAACTCTACACACACATATAAACCACACAAAGTACACACACATAAACTTCACAAACTATACATTCATATAAACGATACACACACAAACTACACACACATATAAACCACACACACAAACTACACACACATAAACTGCACACAGAAACTATACACACACATACAAACTACGCAAACTATACACACCTATATAAACCACACACACAAACTATACACACATAAACTTCACACACAAACTACCCATTCATATAAATCATACACACACAAACTACACACACACATATAAACCACACACACAAAGTATAAACACATAAACTACACACATATAAACTACACATGCAAACTATACACACATAAACTACAGACACAGACTACACACATATAAACTACATATGCAAAGTATACACACGCACATAAACCACACACACAAACTGTACACACAATATAAACCATACACACGAGCTACACACACATGTAAACTACATACAGAAACTACACACACACATAAATAACCACCAGGTGGGAGGACTGGGTGGAGTGAGAAGTCAGAGAATCCTTTACATATGTGTTGACTTTTGAAACACGTAAATGTTTACACGTTCAGAAATAGAATTAAACTGACAAGCACAAAAAAATTGAACATTGAATTCAAACAGAAATCAATGAACCTAAAACAATTGACAGCAACACCAGATGGAAACAAGAATGGAAGCGGCTTTCGAAGGGGCCTCTGGCTGTGGGGACCCGCAGCTCCGCGTCGCAGGCAGGCTTTGTCGCAGCAGAAGCACTGCTGTGGTCGTCTGAAACCACTGTCTGTGGATTAAGGGCTGGTCACCCCCAGCAGCTTGGTGGTCCTCCTCAGAACCAGGACTCTTTCTCTCGCTGGGAGGCGGGAGATAGGGATGTGGAACGGGAGACAAAGAGGGTTCCTGGGGGCTTGTGCTTCTACCGGAAGTGGCAGCAATAACTCATAATTCAAAAAAAAAAAACGATTTTCTGTCTCTAACCACTGAAGGGAGCTAACATTGGTGCTACCCAAGCACACAGGCATACGGGTGATTTCTGAAGCTGTGCGGCACGATGGGGCCTAAGTCCAGATCTGGGTGGAGGTGGGCACAGGATGAGCCGGAGTATGGATCGTGTTGCGCCAGCTGGGCGGATGCACTTGAGGACAGACGGGGATGCCTCAACAGGCCAAAAAGGCCAGGTGGAAGGGGCTCTGGTGGCCAAATTTGAGACATAGGATGAAGAGCATTGGATGAACAGTATAGTCCATGGTGGCCCTAGAAGGAGGGAACACTTCCTCCTAGAACAATCCAGCCAACATGGGAGAGGCGATGGGTTTGAAAGTCCCCATTTGTGCACTCCTCCTGGAATGAACACATTCAGGTGAACATCAGCAGCTGATGTTGAAGTCGGCTGAATAGCATCCCCAAGGCAGGTGCCTGTCCTAAGCCCCAGAACGTGTAATCACAGGTCTCCTTGTATGGCAAGAGGGGCTTTGCAAATGTGGCTAAGTGAAGGACCTGGAGATGGGGAGGCCACCCTGGATTATCCAGGTGGGCCCTGGTGATCTTCAGAGTCCTTTTAAGAGGGAGGCAGGAGGGTCACAGCCTGAGGAGGGGATGCAGTGATGGACGCGGAGCTTGGAGGGATGCGGTTTGGAAACGGAAGAAGGGCCACACATGTACCCAGGAACACAGGCAGAAGGAATGCAGCCCTGCTGACACCGATCTCGGCCCGGTATGACCCATTTTAGACTTCCGGTCTACAGAGCTGGGAGAGAACATACCTGTGTTGTTTGTGGTACTCTGTTACAGCAGCCACAGGCAACTAACTCGGGTGCCAAAGCCATTGAGTTAACAGGATATTCACGCTCCTAGGACCACCAGTTACAAAGGGGAGGGGGACTTACGCAGGAGCAGCTGGCGACAGTCCTTCCCCCATGACTGGAGGTACCATCACCTGGGAAGGAGAGCTGACATGTCCCCTGCTGTGACGGGCGGAGGACAGCGTCTCCTGTGAGTGTTGCTGCACAAAACACCACACCCGAATTTCATGCTGGGCCAGTCTGGGTTATGCTGCATCCTGCCAGACAGCTGGCCAGACCCTGGAAGCCAGTGGTGTCACTAAAGGAAAAGAGCTCGTCTGGTGTAAGAGGCACCGGAGAGCCCTGTCAACACCTGCAACGTGTGTTTCTCTGGGACTTTTGGATCCTATATACGTATATGTGGCTGGAAAGGACAATTTTGGAGAATTGGGACATTTTGAGTATTTGCTGCGCACTAGGCATCATTATCGTGCCCGTGTTAACAATGAGTTATATTTTAGCAATGCTGGAGATGTGTGTGTCTCTGTGTCTGTGTCTGCTCACAGCCGTGGGGGTGAGGGAGGAAGCTGGAGTGCAGGGCACCCTGGTGCTGTTCTCGCAACTGTGTTCTGATTGCCTCTCTTGTGTGCGTGCTCTGTGAGCCCCTCTGCAAGTCCCCCGCTAGCATGGCCTGGGGATCCTCTCTGCCTGCTGTTCCCATGACCGGGATGATTCTTCTTCTTTGCTTCTGGGTCTTGCTCTGTTGCCCAGGCTGGAATGCAGTGGCATCATCTCAGCTCACTGCAGCTTCGACCACCTGGGCTCCAGTGATCCGCCCCCTCGGCCTCCCAAGTAGCTGAGATTACAGGTGCACGCCACCACGCCTGGCTAATTTTTGATTTTTATAGAGACGGGGTTTCGCCATGTTGCCCAGGCTGTTCTCAAACTCCCGTCCTCAAGTGATCCTTCTGCCTCTGCCTTCAAAGTGCTGGAATTACAGGCGTGAGCCACCTTGCTCGGCCTTCTCCTTCACTTTTTTTGGGAAGTAGGGAAATAAAAACGCACAGCACCATCTTTTTCCAGTTTGGGGAACTAGCTGGGTGATGAATGGAAGCATATCCGTGTTGTCGTGTGGAATTCCTCATGTGTGTACTTGACGGAGGCAGACAGCAGCAGAACCTGGAGCCCGCACCCTGTCCTGGAGGTGTGGGGGATGCTGCGTCTGCATCTCCGGGGGGACCGGGCTCTTGCATTCAGCCTCGGCCTGCAGTGCCCATAGGGACTCGAGGAAGAGCAGTCTGGGCTCCCTAGCTTTGGCTGTATAAAACTCCTTGCACCTGGGTGGCTTAAAACACCAGCTATCTTATTTAGCTGATGCTTGTTGGATCAGGTGACAGCTTCCCTAGTCTCAGCTGGTGGCAGTCTCTCTGGTCAGCCGGTGGCTTGGAAGTTCTAGATGGTCTCCCTCCCTTGTTTGGTGCTGGGCTTGATGTCAGCTGGAGAGATGGGGATGACCGGGCTGGTGTCACCTTCCAGAGCCCCAGCACCTTCATGTGGAGGAGTCACAGGCTTCCTGCAAGCAAGGGGGAGCCAGCCCCAGGACGCAGTCAGAGGTGGTGCCCTAAGAAGCACAGCAGTGCCCAAAGCTTTGTGCAAAGCAGGTCCCTGCCAGGGGCCTCCCAGGCCCATGCGTGGCCTTGTCCCTGCTGCCCCCTGTCTGCCGCCCGCCTCCGACTGGATGCTCCAACTGGAGCTCCAGGAATCATCCTGGTCATGGGAACAGCAGGCAGAGAGGATCGTGCCCCAGCAGGCCATGCTGGCAGAGGCACTTGCAGAGGGGCTCACAGAGCGAGAACAGAAGAGAGGAAATTAGAACGTAGTTGCAAGAACAGTGCCAGGATGCCCTGCACTTCTGCTTCATGTGAGTGTATGAGGAAGAGAAGCCTCTCTCCTGTGCCTGCGCTTGGTGAGCCCCACTGCGAGTTACCCGCCAGCATGGCCTGGTGGGGGGTGATCCCCTCTGCCCTGCTTCTCCAGCCTCTGTGGCACTGCAGGTCGCAAGGCCAGGCTCCTGTCAAGGGGTGGAGAAAGATGGTCTACTCCCCAGTGGAGTCTCTGAGTTATATGGAAAGATGTAAAGGGGTGTGCACACAGCATGTGTGGTGGGGGGCTTGCAGCTGTTTTTGCCTCTTAGCACACACCCCACTCAGCCTGATGGCTGAGTGAAGCGTCTGCTGCGTGCCGGTGAACCTCTGGGTTCCGGGCTGGGCAATGCCTGGGACGGGGGACATTCCACTGTGGAGAGCATCTGTCCATGGCTCACAGGACTTGGCTCATGCACCTCCAGCTGCAGAGGGCCAGGCTGAGATCCCACGTCACAGGTGTTCCCCACGTGGCTGGGACACCAAGGCAGGCCCGTGCCTGGGATGCTGGGCCCCTGCTGATGGTCATCCAGATGGCCTTGCAGACCTTCCTCAGCCTCCCAGGGCCCAGGGGCCTCTGCCTGGCCTCCCTGTGTTCGTCAGGATCTCATGCTCACCAGCCTTCCTGGCCTCTGTGCTGCCACTCAGGGGTGGGTGCATCCTTCCATTCAAAAGTCTCCTTGCACATTTAATCCCGCTTGGTGTCTCCTCTGCAGAGGACCTGGAATAAGATGGCATGAAAACCAGAGTGAGAAGGGCTATGCGGGTGGGAGAGGGCTGTGAGGTGGGCGGGAGAGGGGTGGGAGGCGGGCAGGAGAGGGGTGTGAGGCGGGCTGGAGAGGGGTGTGAGGTGGGCTGGAGAGGGGGTGTGATGAGGATGGGAGAGGGGTGTGATGAGGATGGGAGAGGGGTGTGATGAGGATGGGAGGGGGTGTGATGCAGGCTGGAGAGGGGTGTGATGTGGATGGGAGAGGGGTGTGATGCGGGCTGGAGAGGGGTGTGATGCGGGCTGGAGAGGGGTGTGATGCGGGCTGGAGAGGGGTGTGATGCGGATGGGAGGGGGTGTGATGTGGGCTGGAGAGGGGTGTGATGCGGGCTGGAGAGGGGTGTGAGGTGGACGGGAGAGGGTGTGATGCGGGCATGAGAGGGGTGTGAGGTGGGCGGGAGAGGGGCGTGACGCAGGCGCGAGAGGGGTGTGATGTGGATGGGAGAGAGGTGTGAGGCGGGCGGGAGAGGGGTGTGAGGCGGGTGGGAGAGAGATGTGACGCGGGTGGGAGAGGGGCGTTACGCAGGAGCGAGAGGGGTGTGATGTGGGCAAGAGTGGGGTGTGACACGGGCGGGAGAGGGGTGTGACACGTGGGAGAGGGGTGTGAGGTGGGGGGAGGGGGTGTGACACGGGTGGGAGATGGGTGTGAGGTGGGGTGAGGGGGTGTGGCACAGGTGGGAGACGGGTGTGAGGCTGACAGGAGGGGGCTGTGACACATGGGAGAGGGGTGTGAAGCAGACGGGAGGGGGTGTGACATGGGTGGGAGAGGGGTGTGAGGCGGACAGGAGGGTGTGACACGTGGGAGGGGGGTGTGACACGTGGGAGAGGGGTGTGAAGCAGATGGGAGGGGGTGTGACACGGGTGGGAGAGGGGTGTGAGGCGGACAGGAGGGTGTGACACGTGGGAGGGGGTGTGACACGTGGGAGAGGGGTGTGAGGCGGACAGGAGAGGGGTGTGACACGTGGGAGAGGGGTGTGAGGCAGGTGGGGGGGTGTGACACATGGGAGAGGGGTGTGACACATGGGAGAGGGGTGCGAGGTGGACGGGAGGGGCGTGTGACACGTGGGAGACGGGTGACTAATTTTGGGAAAGTGGCCAGGGAAGGCCTCTCTTGAGGAGGCTGTGTTTATTCTGAGACTCCTGTCCAAGTGATGGAACATGGGAACAGAAAACCAAATACTACATGTTCTCGCTTGTAAGTGGGAGCTAAACATTGAGTACAGATGGACACATGGACACTGGCCTGCTTGAGGGCGGAGGCAGGAGGAGGGTCAGCATAGAAAAACCACCTGTTGGCTGGGTGCAGTGGCTCACGTCTGTCATCTCAGCACTTTGGGAGGCCAAGGCAGGTGGAACACGAGGTCAGGAGTTCAAGACCAGCCTGGCCAAGATAGTGAAACCCCGTCTTTACTAAAAATACACAAAAAAATTTAGCCAGGTTTGGTGGAGGGTGCCTGTAATCCCAGCTACTCGGGAGGCTGAGGCAGAGAATTGCTTGAACCAAGGAGGCAGAGGTTGCAGTGAGCCGAGATCGTGCCACTGCACTCCAGCCTGGGTGACAAAGCAAGACTCCATCTCAGAAAAAAAACAAAAAAACAAAAAAAACCCACCTGTTGTTACAATGTGCAGTGCCTGGGTGATGAAATAATCTGTACACCAAGCCCCCGTGACATGCAGTTTACCCGTGTAACAGACCTGCAGGTGTATACCTAGAACCTCAAATAGAAGTTGGAAGGAAAAAAAAAAGAAACAACAAACAAAAACAATCTGAGACTCCCTGAAGGATGAGAACGGGCTGAGCGGGGCCACAGGAGCCGGCACCGGGTCTGCGGAAGGAACTCACGCTGCTGCTTCAAGGTGTGGAAGGCGACCCAAGAGGCGGTACACAGACCGTGAGGGAGCGTGCTGTGAGAAGCTCAGGGAGACAGGGCCTGGGAGGCCAGGTGAGGTGTGGGCACAGCCAGGGAGAAACATTGGTGACCCGAGACGCACGGGAACTCGCAGTCACTTGACCAGGTAGCGGCCACGTTTGCGCCACACTTCCATAAACGTGACCAGTAAGGAAGCAAGAAGCCTGAAGGGTCCTGACCATTTATTACTCAGGGTACAGCATGTCCTTATCCCTCTGCTTTGTCCGCCACATCTCAGGGGGCAAACAGAGCAGGTTTGTGTCAGCCGAGGAAACCCTTGATCTTCTAAGGGGACTGCTAGCCATCTCACCCCCATCTTTGCCGCAGAAAAGAGGATATCCTTTTGCCCTGGAAGATAAACCAACGTCTGGGGGAGAGGAGGGGCCGCAGGTTTATTTCCCAGAAATGTGTGCAAATCTGCAGACACAGCAGGGAGGTTTTGCTCTCCTGCATGCCTCCAGCGGGCTCTGGCTTGCAAGAATGTCTCATGCAGGCACTCTTCCAGTGCCTTGTGCTTTGAAAAATACGCAGAAAAGCCAGAATTATGGAGGGCAGCCTCCTGGGCTTGTGGGTGTTGGGCAGGTGGAGGGAGACGTATGGAATCTTCTGGTCTCCAGGCAGCTGTGCAGTGCACCAGTCAGTGGGATCAGTCAAGGAGGTTCAGAGCAGGATGGAGGAACCGCTCCAGGGATTTCCAGCAGAGAGGGGTTTGTTGCAGGGAAGGAGATGGATCCTGGGACCCTGGAGCTCGCACCCCTGCTCTGTCTGCTGCAGTGCTCCGGGGGTACACAGCCCAGCCCAGGGTCGCCCTGGCCATGTGCCCCCAGCACCAGCCTCTGGGCCTTTTATATGTTTCTGGGTTGCTGCCTGTCTTCCAGTGCCATTAGGAAAGGCTCGGGGAGCTGGGCCTCACTGGACGCCATACCCCTCCCGCTGGAACAGTGCGTAGGTGTTCCGCCCTCCAGGGCAGCCTGACCGCAGGACGTACACCCCCGCCCCACAGGTGCCCAGCGCTTCATAGCTCACAGAGCCCTTCGACCTCTCTGACCTGGGATGACCCACTCAACACCCCCAGGAGGAGACACCGGTGCTGCCTTCAGCAGGGAAACCTGGGCTTGGATAGGTGCAGCGGCTCCTCCAAGGTGGCCAAGCTGCCTGGCCCTCGCTCATGGATCCTGAGTAGCCCCTCCTGTCATTGCCACCCACTGCTCTCCCCGGAGGCCTGTGTGTCCTTTGTTCTCTCCTGAGGATGGCTGTGGCCTCCTCCTGTTCCTGACCTGGTGCCTGGCCTGGTGCCCACTGGGGCATGTCAGAGTTCAGGCCTGAGGGGAGGGGCGTTCATGCTAACATGAGGCAGACGGCAGCCTGCCAGTCTGGCCCTGCGGCCACCTGAGCTGTCCCCTGGGACCCGTGGCTTCATGACTCTGACCCAGTGGATGCTGTCTTCATAGTCTGAGTGGGAACCAGGTTTGACCTCAGAGTGCCTGGGGCATAGAGTCCCTGTCCTCTGGAGGAAGAGATGGTCATCCCTTTTCATGCTGACTGGCCCCAGGGCAGGACCTGCTCTTTTGGACCCTAAAAGGGACAAGGCCTGGTGGCAGAGCAGAGCTGGGGCTCAGGAGAGGGAGATGGGTGGGAGGAAGGGAGGAAGAGGAAGAGAAGGAGGAAAGGGGGAGATGAGGAAGGGGGAGGAAGAGGAGGAGGAGGAGAAGGAGGAGGAGGAGGAGATGACTCAGGCACCCACGGCATTACTGTGGCAGGCTGGCCCTGGGTTTCCCCATCAGTAAATGAAGAGATGGGGTCAAGGGGCCCAGGCCCCCTCCCAGATCTGAGACCTGCGCATCAGGCTGTCTGTATTCAGAAGAAGCCGGGGATGGCAGCTCCCAGCCGTGGGCTCGGCCTTCATTCACCGTACAGGCTCATCCATTCACCCAGTGAACCCTCCCGAGTCCCTTCATGAGGGCGGCCTCGCAGGGACTTTGGTCTTGGCTCTGCCCTGTCCTGGCCTTAGGACCCTGGGTGAGCTGAGGCAACCCAGTTTCCTGGTCTGTGACTCCAGGCTCTGTCCTCACCCCATCGCCCCCCATCGTGGCACAGGTTCGAGGGTGTTGGCTTGCCTGGCCTCCTGAGGGCCTTCTGGGGTTAAAGTCTTCTATCCTGAGGCTGAGACCAGGGCCGGGAAGGAGGCTCAGCCCCTGTGGACTTTATCCTCCCTCTCCACGGCTGAGTCTTGATTTACAGCTGGAAGGGCAGACGGAGGCATCTTGGTGTATACACAGCCCTGCTGGGCCACATCCCGGGTCTCCTCCCTCTGCGATGCCATAGCAGGGGCGCCTTCCGAAAGCCCTCTGGATTGAGGCAGCAGGGTCTATGGTGGAACCTGCCCCGGCGTCGCCAACGCCCCTAGGACCCCAGCACACTGACTGGGGAGCATCCCTGTGTCGTTTCTGCCCGGAGAGGAGCAGAGGCCAGGCTGCTGCTCTGGGAGGCGAGTGTCATGCCTGGGAACACAGCGGGGACCCCAGGGAGGGAGAGCAGGTGTTTGCTCCCTGGGCTCTGCCTGGTGGTCCTGACAGCAGTCCTGACTGTTGCCAAGGCTGTTTTTTGGTGGCTTCCTTAGGGTCCTCGCTGTGCTCTCGGTCCCAGCACCGTCTGCTCTCCTTCCTGGTTATTCAAATGACCTGGCTCCTGTTGCTGTGTCCCGGGTCCTCGCCTCCCCTGAGACGGACTCTGTTCAGGCTAGACTGCCTCAAGGGACCCGCTTCTGTACAGACCTTGTTAAACCAACCCTTATCCTGTTAATCACCTCTTCACCCAATTAACTACACTAGTTCCAGCTCCTTTGTCTTGTCATATTTCACAATTTACTACTCTGTGTCTACTTCAGAACATAAGTGATTTATGTCATGGAGTCTTCCTTCCTTAAAGAATCTCTCATGCCACATAATACATGTATTAAATAAATTTGTATGCATTTTCCTGTTGATCTGTCTTATATCAATTTAATTCTCAGGCTTAGCAGAGGAAAAAAAAAACTAAGAAGATGGTAATAAAATTTTGCTTCCCCTACCATCCCATCTGTTTTTTGCTTATTTTCCCTCTTGTTTGCCTTCTTTTCTATGAATTAAATATATTTTATGGTTTCATCTTATCTCCTTTTTTACTTGAGAATTAAAACTCTCTATATTGTTAATTTTAATGGTTGCTTTTGAGTTTGTAGTATACATGTTTATCTCATCACAGTCTACCTTCAAATTATAATTTACTACTTTACATACAGTATCATGAAGTAACAACATTTTCATTATTTTATCCTAACTGTTGTTCTGTTATTGTCATTAATTTATTTTTATATATGTTGTAAACTCATTATAAATTGTTATTATTCTTGTTTAAATTAGAGGTTAATAATGTTGTTTTCTTCTCTCTCTTTTTTTTTTTTTTTTTGAGACAGAGTCTAGCTTTGTACCAGGCTGCAGTGCAGTAGTGCCATCTCAGCTCACTGCAACCTCTGCCTCCCGGGTTCAAGAGATTGTCCTGCCTCAGCCTCCCGAGTAGCTGGGATTACAGGCACATGCCACCACACCCAGCTAATGTTTGTATTTTTAGTAGATACGGGGTTTCATCTTGTTGCCCAGGATGGTCTCAATTTCCTGACCTCGTGATCCGCCCATCTCGGCCTCCCAAAATGCTGGGATTACAGGCATGAGCCACCAGAACCGGACATGCTTTCCTTAAAAGCTAAATATTTTAGGCTTGTGTGCCATTAGGCTCTGTTACAACTACTTAATTCTGCTTTTGTAATTCTATAGCACCCATTGATAATACATAAACAAATGAGCATGAATGTGTCTCAGTAAAAATTTGTTCACATAAACAGGCAGTCCACCCATGAAGCTATAGCTTGCTGACCCCTTGTTTAAACAATCAATTGAATTCAAACAGAAATAAAAGGATCTTATATATTTAACCATGTTGATACCATTTCCAGTGCTTTTCATTCTTCTATGTAGATCCAAATTTCCTTTTGATATTATTTTACTTCTGCCTGAAGCATTTTCTTTAACATTTTTTATAGTGTTGTTTTACTGGTGATGATTTCTTTCAGGTTCTAAGTGCCTGAACAAAATCTTTATTTCACCTGCATCTTGAAAGATAGTTTCTCTGAGTCTACAATTTCCAGCTGACAATGCTTATCTTCCAGTACTTTAAAGATGTTGCTTCATTATCTTCTAATTTTCTTTGTTTCCAATAAAATGTTTGCTGGCATTTTTTGTTCTTCTGTGCAAACCGTGTTTTTGTCATTGGCTGCTTTGAGAATTTTTCTTTATCACTAGTTTTAAGCAATTTTATTTTAGTGTATTTTGTGTGCAAGACAAGGATGCCCTCTCTCACCACTCCTGTTCAACATAGTATTGGAAATCCTTGCCGAAACAGTTAGGCAAGAGAAAGAAATAAAGGGTACCCAAATAGGAAGAAAGGACGTCAAACTATCCCTGTCTGTAGATTACATGATCCTATATGTAGAAAACTTTATAGGCCCAAAAGCTTAAGGCCCGAAAGCTCCTTAAGATGAAAAACACCTTTGGCAGAGTCTCAGGATACAAAAAGAACATACAAAAATTACTCGCATTCCCATACACCAACAAGAGTCAAGTGGAGAGCCAAATCAGGAATGCAATCTGATTCACAATTGCTGCAAAAAGAATCAAATACCTAGGAATACAGCTAACTAGTGAGGTGAAAGATCTCTGTAAGAACTAAAAACACCAAAGATATCAGAGAGGATGAAACAAATGAAAAAACATTCTATGCTCATGGATAGGAAGAATCAATATCATTAAAATGGCCATATTGTCCTTATTTTCAAGTATGCTATTGCGCTCTATGACTGATCCAAACTCCTGCCAGATATAATTCTAAAAATCTGTTTGTTAATTTTATTATTTTATTTTTGGATTTTTAAATGCTTGGGAATTGGGAGATATGCACAATTGTCTTTGCTTTGTCCACAAAATTAAATGCGTATTTGGGTACTTATAGGACACTATTTGTAAAAACATTTATTTCTTCAGACATTGATGGTCTTGTCCCAGTTATTAACAACATCTACATGTTTAAGAATAAATTTTCTTTTCTATCTACTTCTTATTCCATTGAAAATTACCTTTCTATCCTCCTACTCTGGAAGTCTTTATGATTCTGTCCTAATCATTAGTATCCCATTGCTTCTTCAAGAGATGTCTATCAGTAGAATTTCTCCATTAATATAAGTTCATACTTCTATGAAAACTTTAAATCTCAAGTCTACAGTATTTCTAGTTCTAAAAATATTTAAATTAGTTCTTTAATATTTCCGTGTTTATGTTTACTTTCCTTTTTTTCTAGCATTTTAAACAACTTTACGTCAACAATTCTTTATCTTCACTTTACCTCCCTTTACCTTTCTTCATTTTTTCCTAGCCATTGGATTCAGAGAAAATTATTCAACTTTTAAACTTCAAACTTGCTAGATCTATATTTAACTATGTCTATTGTTCTCTTCAGAACATCTGTTGAGTTTTTAATCCAAGAGCTATTATCAGTATTTTCTAAAATGCAACCTCTTCTTGCATGTCTCTGAAGATATGAATTACACTTACTGTAATTACATTTGTTTCTTGTCTTAATTCTGATTCTCTGAAATTACTTATTCTGTTTGCTAAGTTTTGTATCTTCTTTCTTGTTTTTCTTAAAAGTTGGGTGACAATATTTTACATGGGTAGTTTTTCTGTTAATCATAGCTTATCTCCAATGATCAGGAAAATAACAACTATGAAGTAGGACAAAGTAACCTGGTTTCTTGTGTTTTAGCATTGCTGCTCCCTGTTCCTTCCTGGTTTTGTTAATTACCTGAGACTCTACCCTGTTGATGTTAGTCAGATTCTAAGACTCACCTTGCCAAGCAAGCACTGCTTTGTTATTCCAAAGTGAAGTTCCTTCTTACTTTGTCTGGAAAGCAGTCTCTGCATCTTTTACCTCATTATTTCCCTCCTTTCATATTATGTTTCTTCCTTTACCAATTTTAATGGAGCTTCCCCATTTTCATCTCTAAGATCTCCTTCTCTATCTCAAAAACAAAACAAAAAAACATTATCAGCATTAACATATACAACAGAGAGCTTCATTGATGTGGTTTGGCTGTGTCCCCACCCAAATCTCATCTTGAATTCCCATACGTTGTGGGAGGAACCTGGTGGGAGGTAATTGAATCATGGAGGTAGGCTTTTCCTGTGCTGTTTTCCTGATAGTGAGTAAGTCTCATGAGGTCTGATGGTTATTATAAGGGGGAGTTTTCCCGCACAAGCTCTCTTTGCCTGCTGCCATCCATGTAAGATATGACTTGCTCCTCTTTGCCTTCCACCATGATTGTGAGGCTTCCCCAGCTACATGAAACTGTAAGTCCAATTAAACCTTTTTTCTTTTGTCAATTGCCCAGTCTTGGGTATGTCTTTATCAGCAGCATTAAAACAGACTAATACAGTAAAGTGGTATCAGTAGAGTGGGATGCTGCTGAAAAGATACCTGAAAATGCGGAAGCAATTTTGGAACTGCGTAACAGGCAGGAGTTGGAACAGTTTGAAGGGCTCAGCAGAAGACAGGAAAATGCAGGAAAGTTTGGAACTTCCTAGAGACATTTTGAATGGCTTTGACCAAAACGCTGATAATGATGTGAACAATGAGATCCAGGCTGATGTGGTCTCAGATGGAGTTGAGGAACCTGTTAGAAACTAGAGCAAAGTTGACTCTTGTTATGTTTTAACAAAGAGACTGGCAGCATTTTGCCCGTGCCCTAAAGATTAGTGAAACTTAGAACTTGACAGATGAATTAGGGTATCTGACAGAAGAAATTTCTAAACAGCAAAGCATTGAAGAAGTGACTTGGGTGCTTTTAAAGGCATTCAGTTTATAAGGCAAGCAGAGCATAAAAGTTCAGAAAATTTGCAGCCTGACAATGTGATAGAAGAGAAAAACCCGTTTTCTGAGGAGAAATTTGCATAAGTAACGAGGAACTGAATGTCAATCCCCAAGACAATGGTGAAAATGTCTCCTGGGCATGTCAGAAGTCTTCACAGCAGCCCTTCCCATCACAGTCTCAGAGGCCTAGAATAAAATGGTTTTGCTGGGCCCAGGGTCCCCATGCTGTGTGCAGTGTAGGGTGTTGGTGCCCTGCATCCCAGCCACTCCAGCTGTGACTAAAAGGGACCAAAGTACAGCTTGAGCTGTTGCTTCATAGGGTGGAAGCCCCAAGCCTTGGCAGCTTCCATGTGGTGTTGAGCCTGTGGATGCACAGAAATCAAGAATTGAGGTTTGGGAACATCTGCTTAGATTTCAGAAGATATATGGAAACACCTGGATGCCCATGCAAAAGTTTGCTGCAGGGATGGGACCCTCATTGACAACCTCTGCTAGGGCAGTGTGGAAGGGAAATGTTGGGTGGGAGACCCCACACAGAGTCCCTACTGGGGCAACGCCTGGTGGACCTGTGGGAAGAGGGCCACCATCCTCCAGACCTCAGAATGTTAGATCCACCAACACCACCATGTGCCTGGGAAAGCCACAGACACTCAACACCAGCCCACAAAAGCAGCCAGAAGGCAGGCTATATCCCGCAAAGCCACAGGGGCAGAGCTGCCCAATATCATGGGAACCCACCTCTTGCATCTGCATGATCAGGATGTGAGACATGGAGTCAAAGGAGATCATTTTGGAGCTTTAAGATTTGGCTGCCCCTCTGGATTTCGGACTTGCATGGGGTCAAGAAATGAAAAGCATAAAAATTGAAAAGTGAAAAGAAAAAATATTTTTATTCACAGAACATATATATGTATATTGTGTATGAAGAAAATCCTAATATATTTATTTAAAAAGCTGTGAATAATAAGAATCAAATTCAATAATGGTGCAGAATGTGTAGAATGCAAGGTCAATACACAAAATACAACATGGAAAATTAATGGAATTTCTAAACACTAGAAATAAACAATTGAGAATACATTTAAAAGTAAAATTTTAATGGTATAAAAATAGTTAAGAATAATTTAAGTGAAACCTTTAAAAATCTTTCACACTAAAACTTTTTAAAATTTCTTGTAGAGAAACATTACAGAAGACTTAAATAAATGTAAAGATCTACCATGTTCATAGATTTGAAGATGCAACATTGTTTGATGTGAATTCTCTGGAAGTTAATCTTTAGAATCAATGCAGTAGGGGCTGGGCACGGTTGCTCATGCCTGTAATCCCAGCACTTTGGGAGGCCAAGGTGGGTGGATCACAAGGTCAGGAAATCAAGACTATACTGGCTAACACGATAAAAACCTGTCTCTACTAAAAAAAAAAATACAAAAAAAATTAGCCAGGCATGGTGGCACGGGCCTGTAGTCCCAGCTACTCAGGAGGCTGAGGCAGGATAATTGCTTGAATCTGGGAGGCTGAGGTTGCAGTGAGCCGAGATTGTGCCACTGCACTCCAACCTGGGTGACAAGGTGAGATTCTGTCTCAAAAAAAAAAAAAAAAAAAGCATCAATGCAATCTGTAGTTTGTAATTTATTGACTACAATGAATTCTATATCTATTTACTACAACTCTGTAGTAAATTGTGGCAAACATTTTGAGAGAAATTCACAAGCTGTTTCCAAAATTTGTTTGGAAAATTCATAGGACCTAGAATTTTGAGAAAAAAATAGAGCCAATTTTCAGACATCTAAGAAAGCTGCAGTATCAAAGCATCATAACACACAAATAATAAGGATAAAGAAGGGTTCAAAATTAGACCTCCACCTATGCAGTAAATTAAATGTTTATAAGGGCATGTAGATAATTCAGTGGGGAACGTAAGTCTTTAACAAAGGCTTTTGAAATAAATGCATTCTCATATTAAAAAAATACATGCATCAGTCCTTTGTATACACAAAACTAGTCCAATATTTTTAATGTAGGCATAAAAATGAAAAAGCAAAATTCAGAAAGCTTTTAAAAGAAAAAAATTAAACAATATCTGTGAGCTATTATAATAGGAAAAATATTTCTGAACAGAGAAAGCACTATCATAAGAGTAAAAATTGATAAATTGTAGATATTAATTAAAAATGTATCCTAATAAAACTGCAAAATGTAAGAAAATATAATTTTAAGCCATAGACTGTGTTAAATTATTCTATATATGTATGAGAAAAAAATTGCGTGTTCAAAACGCACAGAGTACTCCTGAGATCCACTAAATAATTATAAGAATCTTGAACAGGTGTTTCACAAAACAAGAGATACAAGTGGCCTATAGGAATGTGAAAAGATGCTCAATATTATTAAATAAGGGGAAATGCAACCAAAATGCATTGAAACTGGAAAGACTACCATTTAAAATGATAATACTAATATTGACAAATATGTGGGGAAACTAGAAGTCGTGTCTATTTCTTGTGAGAGTGTAAAATAGAACAACCGACTGGGCGCGGTGGCTCATGCCTGTAATCCCAGCACTTTGGGGGGCCGAGGCGGGCGGATCACGGGGTCATGAGATCGAGACTATCCTGGCTAACATGGTGAAACCCCGTCTCTACTAAAAAAAAAAAAAAAAAAAAAAAAATTAGCCGGGTGTGGTGGCGGGCGCCTGTAGTCCCAACTAATCAGGAAGCTGAGGCAGGAGAATGGCGTGAACCTGAGAAGTGGAGCTTGCGGTGAGCCCAGATCACGCCAGTGCACTCCAGCCCGGGCGACAGCGCGAGACTGTGTCTCAAAAAAAAAAAAAAAAAAAAGCGGAACAACCGCTTTGAAAAATAGTTCGCTTCTCAATAAGGCCAACATACATCTACCCTATAGCACAGCAATTTCAATTCTAGAAATTTATCCAACAAAAATAAAAGCATATATTTACACAAAAACCTATTTGAGAATGCACCTAAGTCCTTTATTTGTAAAAGCTAATTCTGAAAGCAATCTGAATATTCACTAACAGACTAATTAATAAGCAAACTCTGACAAATACATAGGCAACTCAGAAATATGAGGAAAAATAAACAAATGATACACACAAATATTTGGCTAAATCTCAAATATTTATTTATGCTAAAGAAAATAAACCAGATACACACTCACACACACATCCTGTAGGAATTCTAATTATTGGAATTTGAAGATGAACAAAATTAATCAATCATGATAGAAATTTTAAGGGTTTAATCTGAGTTATTTGGGATGCTGAAGCCGGAGAATCGCTTGAACCCGGGAGGCGGAGGTTGCAGCGACCTCACATTGTACCACTGCACTCTAGCCTGGGTAACAGAGTAAGACTATGTCTTAAAACAAACAAACAAACCAAAGAAATTATACAGGTTTGCCTCTGAAGAAGAGAAGAGAAGTTTGAATAAGCACAATAGTATTTTCTAGATTTAGTGTAATTAGGTAAATATATCAATTTATAAAAAGTACGAAACCACATTTTTGACACGTTTATTATATTTAAAATATAGCGCAATAAAATAAGGTTAGGAAATGATTGCATATTACTCTCTGAGAGGAAGAATGTTATCTGTTGGTAGAATTAATAAAGTCACTCATTTCTTATAAGAAGTAAAGATATATTGGCCGGGTGAGGTGGCTCACGCCTATAATCCCAGCACTTTGGGAGGCTGAGGCAGGCGGATCACAATGTCAAGAGATTGAGACCATCCTGGCTAACACGGTGAAACCCCATCGCTACTAAAAATACAAAAAATAAGACGGGCGTGGTGGCGGGCACCTGTAGTCCCAGCTTTTCAGGAGGCTGAGGTAGGAGGATAGCGTGAACTTGGGAGGCAAACTTGCAGTGAGCCGAGATCATGTCACTGCACTCCAACCTGGGCTGCAGAGTGAGACTCCGTCTCAAAAAAAAAGAAAAAAGAAGTAAAGATATATCTATTAACCTGTATAGGTATGTATATATAAGCTAAAAACAACCATTCAACTTTTGTGGGCATAGTAGTCTGTGTCAGGCATTTTTGTATAAATCATAAACATTTAATTCTCATTCAAATAATAAATATGTTATCTCGCGGTTATAAAGGTATAATAAGTACAATTTTAAAAAATAAGACAAACTTTTCTGAATATTTCCAGTACAGTGGTATATCATTTTTTCCCAATAGAATAAATAGAAAAATACTCAAACTCTGGGTAATATTTTGCAGAAAATGAACTAGTTACACTTATTCGAGTTGAATTATTCTAGTTCCTCAATTTTATATTCCAGAAAAATATATGCTGACTATATTTTAATGCTTTTTTTATTAGAGAAGTTTGTTTATTGATATGTACATCACTTTACTAATTCAGTTTTGAGCAAGGTGTGACTCTTCATTCAATTTTCCAAAGAGTTCCAAACCAAAACTTGTGGATTTCCAGTTGATCTGTATATCACCTTGCCACTTCTGGCTTTTTTCTCTCTAATACAGATATAAGAATAACATTTAACAATAAATGATTTGTGAAGCCAGTTGAAAAATGTTCATGCTATATTAATCAACTTGATAAAATGCATTAAATTTATGAATTTCTACAGGTTTGTTAGTGCCTGGAATCTATAGGTAGAGACACCCATAAAAAAGTCTTATAATATAAGGTATATAACTTAGTGAAAAATCAATAAGGCATACTAATGTTTGCATAGGATGACAACCTGGTCATATTAATTTTTCTGAGAAAATAATCTCAAATGAAAAATCACTTCCCTAAAGCATTATTTGTTTTTATATCAGATTTATTTCAGTTCAACCAACATTTATTGCATGCTTTAAGTATTAGATATTGTGATTGGTCCTGGGAATGCTAAGATAAAAATTTCTCCTTTTCTAACCTTGAATTCACAGAGAGGTAGAAGCAAGAGAAGCATAAACATATAATTTCAATGCAATATGGTAAGTAAAATGATAGTGGTACTTTTTCTGAATTTTCAGATATCAATTATTTATTTATAAACAGTTATTTAGAGGGTGATTTATTTTCTCTATAGACATCAACAAGATACACTTGCCTTGTATGGCAAAAATAAATTAATTTTAGCTTTGTGCAGATACATCCTATTGAGTTACAAAGTGATGCTATCAAACACCACTGACAACAACAAATTCAGGATTTATGGCTCTCTTTGTCTCTGTTTCTCTCTCCTTCTCTCTCTCTCTTTCTCTGTGTGTGTATATATATACATATATGTATATTATACATATATAGTTTAGGATACATGTGCATTTATATCTAATTTTATTTTTTAGAACAAAATTGAAAATAAAGTGTCTTTAAATGAAAGTCTGTGTTTGTAACACAATCTTATGACATCAGCATTAAAAAGGCTATTCAGAACACTTCCTCAAATTGAAACTATTACCAATACTGAGTTAAATATTTTAGGACTACTTCATTATCTAGGAAATTTGAGAAGCAAATTAACTCTTTGCTCAGAGTATTGTGATACCATATCTTTTCTTGTAAAATAAGATATTGTTTAATTATAAAATATTGTCAAATTTCTGAAAAAGTGTTTATGTAAGTGTTAGGAATATGTTTAGCCCTGGGAGCCGTGTGTTACTTATCATTGTACAGATCTTCTTGCTGACACAACTGGGTATGGTAGACGGCCTGATAGGATTAACTGCAAGTAAAGCAGAAATTATTAAAAACAATATTGAGGCCAGGCAAGGTGGCTCATGCCTGTAATTCCAGCACTTTGGGAGGTCGAGGCAGGTGGATCACGAGGTCAGGCATTCAAGACTAGCCTGACCAAGATGGTGAAACCCCATCTTTACTAAAAATACAAAATTAGGTGGGCACGGTGGTGGGTTCCTGTAATCCCAGGCTGAGGAAGATAATTGCTTGAACCCAGAAGGTGGAGGTGGAGGTTGCAGTGAGTCGAGATCACACCACTGCACTCTAGCCTGGGTGACAGAGTAAGACAACATCTCAAAAACAAAAACAAAAACAAAACAAACAAACAAACAAAAATTAAATTAACTGGATGTTAAATGTGGTTTCTTTACATTTACCAGAATTTCAGCCAAGGTCCTAATGGCCCCAAATAATAGGTGCTACATTATCAAGCAGATATATCAAGAGATTGTGATAATGTTAATGAAACCCCTTTGCTCATCACTCATTTCCAAAATTTATATTTTCAAAGGGAATTTTGTACAGAGTTCCTAAAAAAAGGGATCATGATGCCAGTGTATTGCCTCACTGATTGCTAAATGAAGAGGACTATAATGAAGCATTCAAAGAACGTGATGTGCCTCTGGGGCAACTGAAGGATTGCTATCTGACTTATGCATTTAAAACCTTCGAAGTGGAAGTTTGTCTGGAATGGCTTAGGCAAACAGACTGGGTTGGATTGAGAATTGAATGTATACATAAAATTTGGTTTGGTCAGATGAGAACACCAAATGTGGTAGCTAGATCACCGTTATTTATGAGATTTTTATTGGGTTGATTTGTCTTGAAAGAATCAAATCTAAGAGAAATGTTTGGAATGGCTAGATGATCCTAACAGAAGAAATCTTACAGGTCTTTACTGCTAAACCTAAGGAGATGAGAGTAAACAGTAAGTGGCCACTCAAAGAAGCATGGACTATGTTGAAACATGGACTATAGCTGCAATATCCCAGTGGTGCAGTTTTCAAGCGTTTTATCCCAGGAAAGAAAAAAATAAATAAATGAAAAGTAGCCATTTCACCATTCAGAGGATAGATACTGTTGCCCAGTGAAAACTACATGAATTATGTAATAGTTTTATGCTTGTTTCCCCCACTCACCATTCCAAAACTGTAAGATAGAACTGTTCAAGATAGAACAGGAGGTATGAAATTTTAACAGCACATAAAAAAATAGTGAACATTCTATCCCCACACTTCATTGCCATTACTAAGGCTAAGGCAGGACTGAGTTTAGAATGCAGCAAAGCTTTGAAATGTACAGGAGATAATATCTCTAATATTCAAATGCACCATAAACTCAAAACTTAGAATCAATCCTATTTTTAAAATACTGAAAGTGACAAGAAACGTTATACAATTTTCAAGATATCAGTATATGTTAGAAAGAGATGTATTGCTTTAGCACAAATCATTCTACAAAAAAAATTCTTCTAAAATGAATTACTTATCCATATCCTACAAATTTTCTTTTTTCTTTTTCTTTTTTCTTTTTTCTTTTTTTTGAGACAGAGTTTCACTCTTGTTGCCCAGGCTGTAGTGCAGTGGCTTGATCTCAGCTTACTGCAAACTCTGCCTCCCTGGTTCAAGCAATTCTCCTGCCTCGGCCTCCCAAGCAGCTGGGATTACAGGTGCCAGCCACCACGCCCAGCTATTTTTTTGTATTTTTAGTAGAGATGGGGTTTCACCGTGTTGGCCAGGCTGGTCTTGGATGCCTGACTTCAGCTGATCCACCGGCCTTGGCCTCCCGAAATGCTGGGATTGCAGGCATGAGTTGCCGTGCCCAGCCACAGATTTTCTTTTACCTTGGAAAACATATATGCAAATATACTTGTCAACTATCCGACAAAGGTCTTCGGTATGTATGTATGGATTCATTGAACATTTTTTTTTTTTACATAATGAATATTTTATGATTTTTAGCTTTGGTTTTTTGAAATGAACCAATAAATTGAAGAGACACAAGAAATAATATGTGTGTAAATACCAGCACGTTTAGCCCCTCAAATAAACATCTTACAGGTGTCTGACTCCTAAATCCAATTTGACATTTTTTCAGAACTTGTGTTTATCAATTATTTACATTCTGCTTCATTTTCTGATTTGTTTTTTTACTTTCACACTCACTTATCATTGTTTTACACAATAGTTGTTTACTACGGTAACAATTATATCTGACATAAATGTACTGAGGAACAAAACAACCATCTTATGGCATACAAATTAGCAGTGGGAGAAGGCTAACCCCAAACATATGCCAATCCAGGGGCCAGGAAATCCAGGGATGTGGTTAGGCAGAAACTGGGAAGACACTTTATAGCGATTCCTATCTTTGTTACAGACATGAAGGAGATAAATTATAATATGAAAAAACGGCCCTCCCAGTCCTAAAGAGATTAACTAAAAGTCTAGTACCTTTTAAAGATCTGAATAGGAAACACTTGTCATTTATTGTCTCTAAGGGCAGCCACTGTAAGACTTCAAAAGAACCTTGGTCTCCACAATCTTTTATCTTAACCTGAACATTCCCTTTCTATCAATCCCAGGTCTTGAAATAAACTCAACCAATTATCAACCAGAAAATGTTTAAATTCACCTATAGCCTGGAACCAACCCCCAAACCCCAATACCCTCCCATCCCCCAACCCCCCTGACAGCCCCAACCCCTCCCACCCCCACTCCCTCCGCTTTGAGTTGTCCCACCTTTCTGGATCAAACTGATGTATTTCTCAAGTGTAGTTAATTGATGTTTCATGCCTCTCTAAAATGTATAAAAGCAAGCTGCCTCCCAACCACCTTGGGCACATGTTCTCAGGACCTCCTGAGTGCTGTGTCACTGGCCATGGTTACTCATATTTGGCTTAGAATAAATCTCTTCAAATATATTTTTTTAAAGAAGAAAGAAAAAGGAAAAACAAATGCTTTTGCAGAAGCCAAGAAGAAAGTGAAGGGAAATAAATGAGAGTGGAAAAATGAGAGATCAATTGTGGTGAGATATGCTTTTTTTGGCAATTAATTGCAACAAGTGCCCAAAATGCCAATTATAACATAGTTTGCTATCTACCATTGCTTTATTTAACTGAAGTATTCAACCATAGATATGGAAAAAAGACTGGCCTAGTTTAGAAAAGTTCTATCCTGATACATTTAAGCACTAGAGAGTATACACAAATAAAAACACAAACTTACTTTTCTTAAAAAACTTTTACTGAGTCAAATATTAAAAGAGAACACTTGTTTGTAAAGCATCTCATGAAGTTGATTTTTGATTTTTCAGTCCTTCAGTAACTAATAATCTTTATTTTGACATTGATGGTTATCTGATGGAAGAATAACTGCAAGATATTAATAATAGAAATCATTTGCATCAGCCGGGTACAGTGGCTCACTCCTGTAATCCCAGAACACTGGGAGGCCAAGGTGGGCAGATCACTTCAGCCCATGAGTTGGAGACCAGCCTGGGCAATGTGGCAAAATCTTGTTTCTACTAAAGATACAAAAATTAGCTGGGCATGGCGGCATGTGCCTGTAGTCCCAGCTACTCAGGAGGCTGAGATGGGAGGATTGCATGAGCACACTGCGCTTCAGCCTGGGCAACATAGTAAGATCCTGTCACACACACAAAAAAAATCATTTGTGTCAAATGATTTTTGTATCAAAGGTTTCAGAAAAAGGAGTGGAAAGAAAATTTAAAAAGCTTTTGTCCATCATTCTTAGATGTCATATTCAATTAAATATTTCTTCACTTAATAAAAAAAATTGAACAATAATACAAGTGTGATTTTATTTCCATTAACCTGAAATTTCCTGCTCTTTCAAATTCTACTCAATTTAGAGTTTTTAAGATTAAAAACAAGAAATATTAAATAGAAGTTACAATATTTTTGAAGTAATTGATGAGAATTTAATAATGCCTATGTATTTGGTGATTTGATCTTAGTTCTACAAATTTCACTATCACAAACTCTTCCCTGTCTGTTACCTCAGCTACAAGATTTATCAGACTGTCAGTGATAACTACGTCACATATGGTAGGGCCCTTTGCTTTAATGAGGGTGATTAGCTAAAATTGATGTTCATTGCCTTAATACAGACATACTATATTTAGATATATTTAACTCTATTACACATACTGCAAACACATACTCTTGTTGTCTTCTACACTATTATATATTTTACTTGTTATAGTAGATATTTATTTTCGATGGATAACTAAGTATAATAAAATAGATAGCAGAGGAATTAATTATCTCATATGGATATCATTTCACCTGATCTTAATGAACAAGGAAATGAGTGATTTACCCAGGAATAAATATAAAGTTGTGTATGGTTTGGAAAGCACAAATGGTCACCTAATTTTGAAACACTTTAGGTAAATTCCCATTCAGAAAAACATTTATCACTTATATAACTAATGAAATGCTTAGGGGAAAGTGTTTTGGCTGACAAAGAACCATACTTTGCTTTTAGAGACTATTTTTGTATTTGAATATTTCATGAAAACTATTTCTAAGCCAAGGAAAAAAAACTAAATAAAAAGGCAAAGATCTATTTTTGAAAGTGAAATATTTACGTATAACCGTAGTTAGAAAAGAAGTGGAAATCAGTATGTGATTTCAGATGATTGCATATTTTATAACTATTAGGGATAAAGTGCATTAGAGCTTCCTGTTGCCAGTTGCTGAGAGGCTTTGATTCAGAGGTAGCATCTGTACAAAAAGATACTGCCATTTTTATGGTAAATGCTTTTTAAATTGAACTAGAAAGTAAATAGTCACACATTTTGAAAAAAATATGAATTTTTAAAAGTCTGTGTTTGAACATCAATAAAGAAACCAACGTAACTATGAATTAAGAGAAATCTAGAAATACTTTATTTAAACAAAAACATTGCAAACATTTGTGTCATAATATTTACTTTCTTAAAATAGAAACAAAAGCAGTTGGAGATTTAATTCACTATAAGAAAGAAAAGTTTTTGTACATAATGTTTTCTAAGGTAGTAAATGTAAACCTAAGTAACATGGAATGGAATGAAAATAAATTACTGAGAATGGCTTTGTATTGATTACGTATGTTCTGAAATTTTTCCTTATTGAAACAAATCTACACAGTGGAGGAAAATATGTACTTAAAACTGGCATCTGATGTGATTAGTGTATTACATACATACAAATTTGCAACAGTCTCTGAAGAGAAAATGAGATTTCTACCTTTTCCATTTCCAATTCAGTCCAGTCATTTTGGTGTATTTCTCTGATAGTGTCTCTATTAAAATGTAATTTATTTTATTTTATTTCTATAAATTTATGGAGTGCAACTGTAATTTTGTTACATCCATAGGTTGCATAGTGAAGTCAGGATGTTCAGCATATTCATCACCTGAAAAGCATACCTTGTACTCATTAAGTAATTTCTTATCATTTACTCCCCTCTCACTCTCCCCCCCAACTCTTCCAAGTCTTCATGTCCAAGTCTCTATCATTGCACACTCTATGTCCATGTGAATGCATTAATTACCTCCCATTTATAAATGAGAACACGCAGTATCTGTCTTTCTGTGTCTCACTTTCATCTAAGATAATGTCCTCCAGTTCCATCCAAACTGCTCCAAAATACATGTTTCATGAGTATATTATCTTTAAAGGCTGAATTGTATTCCATTGTGTATATCATCATATTTTCTTATCTTTAGTTGGAAATCTTTTTTATTATACTTTAAGTTCTGGAGTACATGTGCAGAACTTGCTGGTTTGTTATGTAGGTATACACGTGCCATAGTGGTTTGCTGCACTCATCAACCTGTCATCTACATTAGGTCTTTACCTCTAAATGCTATCCCTCCCCTAGCCCCTCACCCTCTGACAGGCTGTGGAGTGTGATGTTCCCCTCCTTGTGTCCATGTATTCTCATTGTTCAACTCCCACTTATGAGTGAGAGCATGCAGTGTTTGGTTTTCTGTTCTTGTGTTAGTTTGCTGAGAATGATGTTTGCCAATTTCATTCATGTCCCTGCAAAGGACATGAACTCATCATTTTTTATGGCTGCATAGTATTCCATGATGTATATGTGCCACATTTTCTTTATCCAGTCTATCATTGGTGGGCATTTGGGTTGGTTCCAAGTCTTTGCTATTGTGAACAGTGCTGCAATAAACATATGTGTGCATGTGTCTTCAGAGTAGGATGATTTATAATCCTTTGGATATATACCCAGTAATGGGATTGCTGGGTCAAAACTATTTCTAGTTCTGGATCCCTGAAGAATCGCCACACTGTCTTCCACAATGGTTAAACTAATTTACACTCCCACCAACAGTGTAAAAACATGCCTATTGCTCCACATTCTCTCCAGTATCTGTTGTTTTCTGACTTTTTAGTGATCTCCATTCTAACTGGAGTGAGATGGTACCATCTCACATTTACTTTATCAAATCATCTATTGGTGGACACTTAGGTTGATTCAGTATCTTTGCTACTGTGAATAGTGCTGTGATAAGTGCTGGTATGTTTATGATATGAGGATTTCAAATAGACTGTAAGAGTGTAAAAAGTTTCCACTGAACTTTGGACTGGAAATATGATAAGAGAAGATCCTTTCACTAATAGAGGTGGAGCGTTAAGAGATAAAATCAATAACTAATTTTATGCTGCACTAAACAGGGAAGAAAGAGAAAGTGAATAAAAAGCAAGTTTTGTGGTTGGCCAGGTTTTGGATTACATAACCAAAATAGATAAACATACTTTATTAAGCATATTGCATAACCTATGCTACTTTCAGCTGATTTATATTCATTTAATCCCTCATTCAACTTAATATAATACCCTCCTTTCCTTCCTGGCTTTCTACATGCCTGTTCTCATTCATTAACTTGTTTTAGCCAATGAGTCATGAGTAGCTACTCTGTTCAGGCATTGCTCTCAGTTCTAGTGATACAGTAGCATACAATTTTAACAAAATATCTGCCCTCATGAAGCTACATTTTAGAGGAAGGAACTCAGTGAACAAGTCAACAGAAAAATATAAAATATTTTAGAATACAAATAATTGGTATGAAGGAAAACCAGTCAAATGAGGGGTAAGACATATTCAAGGTAGAGAACAATCTACAATTACACTGAGTCCTGAACAAAGAGAGAAAATAAGCTATACATAAATTTGGGGAAGAACATTTCAGGAACAGGGAAGTGTACAGGCTCTAATGAAATCAAAAAGCTAGTTTATTCCAAAAAGAGCAAAAAATCATTATGCTTGAAATTGAATTGAATGAACAATGAGAAGAATAGTAAAAATGAGGTCAAACAATAATCTAGAGCTAGATCAGAAAAAAATCTAAAAGCTAAAATGAAGATATGCATCTTACTCTAAAGTGTGAAGAGATCTGATCAGGAGAACTACATGATCTGATTACTGTTTCAAAATAAGGATTCTTGATGCTATTTGGAAAATGATGGCCTACTATAATGATAAGAAATTATTTTAAATATGTAGTAATGAGATAAAATGACATGAATGAATGTTTTTATTTATAATGAGCATACCAGTGTGCAGCCTCTTTAGTACTTGTATACTTGGAAGCAGTTTATTCTCTGAAGTATTTTTTTCTTTATTTCTTCTCTAACTTGTTTATTCTTTTTAAATTTAATGTCAATATAATATGCTTTAACTTTAAAAATTTAGGTGCTTTATGAGTGGAATCTCAGCTAAAAAATGTTATTATTCAGTAGGTACTAAATTGAGTTCCTGTTTTACTTTACAAACCAAGCACCATAAGTTGTTACAGAAAACCATTATGTCAAATTTTTTAAAAGTTTCTTCAGTGAAGTAGACATTACAAAAGATATAGTTAAACACAACACTATGAACCCAAGTCACAGAGGCAAAGAGAAACTATTGTATTTGCTTTGAGCATCTACACATTGTAAAAAAGGTTATTGATTGCAATTCAAATCTAACTTCATTTGAGGATAACCCCAGGCACTTTTTGTCTGTATTTCTTGTAGTTTTGTACTGACTATTGGAAACTCATTCAGTTTTGCCTTAAAGCACCCAGTAACCTATGAACAAAATGCATAAAAACTATTACATGATGTTTAGCCTCTGTAGACGAAACACAACAGGTATATGCAATTGCATAGTGCTGATGACTCACAAAAACAAAACAAAACAAAACAAAACAAAACAAAACAAAAAACTCTGTCCTCAGACTGATTTGTGAAAATAACTATTTAATCTAAAAATAAACTAAAGAGTGAAAATGAGAATTAGCAAATGGAGTTGAAGGTGTGTGTCAAAATGGATTGTATTTTATATAGCCTTTTACTATAATTATTCTTATAACAGGGCTTGTTTTCCTCTATTAGACTGCAAATGTGTTGGTTACCGAGGCGGTTGCACTTGTTTTTGTATCACTTATGAAACCTAGTATAGTGCTTTGTATTATAATAATCATTCATTAGATGTTATATGAATGATTTGAATTATATTTCCTAGTAGCTCAAAGTTAGTCTTGATGGATAAATGAATGTAATACAACCATATACATTATTAGTAAGGAACTTAATAATATCACGAAGTATCTTTAACCAAAGTAATAATTAAAAAGTAGGAGTAAACCATAATAAGTTCAAATTTAGAATTTGATAGATAATGGAGATTACTTTTTAGGCCTAAATATTGAAGGATAGATGTTTATGAAACTTTGAGGTTCAAATTATTTGTAGAAATGTTTATTTAATATTATATTCAAGATATTAAAATGACAACAATAGGAAAATGTATAAGAGATTTGTTAAACACATCCTGAAAGCATGGAAATAACCATATATCTTAGCCTAATACATGAAATAGTATAGCAAATATAAGCAGGATGTTTTTATTTTTATTTTAAAATTGTGTTTGTCACTGGATAGGGATAATAAATTTATTATATTTATTTTTGCTGTTAAACATATACTTTAATAAACTAAACACACTTGTTTCTGCAGTGGATGGAAATATGTTTGTCACAGGTAAAATTGTCACTTGGGTAAATTTTATCTCAAGCAACTCCTTTTTAGTTTTAATACTTTCTATGTTGCCCAAATCAAGTCTTATTTCCTTGAATCACTGTTTTATGTAAAAATTTTCTTGGTGAGGTCAATTTACATAGTTTTGGTACTTTCATGTCAGATTTCTAAGGTAGTATAATTTAGTTTAGAGGAAGAATTTCTACACAGATCATGTAATTGTCTCTTCATTATATATCAGGGTAAAATCTATAAAAACAAAATTGGTTTGAGAACAAAGCTGTCATTACTTGCAAGATGAAAACAGAAAAATTACATGTGTTTATTAAAACACAGAAGTATATTCCTGTGCAAATTAACCCAGATTCTGAAGTGAAAGACAGGACTTTTGAGAGATTTTGAGTCCAAGGGTTCACCTCTTCAAACACAACAGAAAAAACTCTAATTTTTTATTTTTAAATCTCATCAGTTTATATATGCCCAGGTCCAGCAAAAAAAAGCTGGGTTGATGATGTGTTTTGCAGTTATTCAAGCTAGTTTGAAAGAGTACCTGGCAGTGACTGTGAAGACCAATGATTATGCTACTAAGGCCTCTCAATTGCCAGACCCCCACCAAGTATTTTTTAAATATGCTATTGTGTTTTGAAACTCAAAACCTCGTATTTTTGTTAATCTAGTTACCTGCCAAACCAAACAGGAATCCAAAGATTCCTGTTCTCTGGTTACTAGAAATAAGCATATTTTTGATGTTTTAACAACCTTTTAGAACAATAATTTCTAATAATGAAATAGAATATTTCTATTTTAAGTAGCTATTGGGTATATCTTTACATAACTAGATGATTATATTAAATGGGTTTTTTAGATGAATGATGTGCATGGGTAGATATTTTTAAAACGAAATATGTTTTTTCCTTTTTTACTTAAATTTCTTTTTAGAACATACTGTTATGAACATTAACGTTTATTCAAGTCCTTGGGACAATTCTTCTTCAGTTACCTAGTTAAAATTTTCATGATCTCTGCAAAACACAGATTAGAAATATAAAATAACATAAATTTTAGAATACAGTGAGATGACTTACACAACAATTTGATAATATTTTATATAATATTTTATGATTAACCAGTTAACTGAAACCTAAAAACCTGTATTAACTGATTAATATTGTAGCAAAATGTCAGTTCATGTTATTGTATCAATCACTTGTGGATACACGATTATGCTGTCATGATATGATTTCTAACAATTGTCTTGTCATTTTTAGCTTTTACTTTTATAATTTTAATTAAAATATATTAAAGTCACTATGTCATAACAGACTTTATATTGTGCCATGCAGTCCTATTGCTCTTTTGTTTCAAATATCATATAGTCTAAAGCAATGATTCTCATTAAATATATGCATCAAAATCAATTGCAGTTATTACATGCTAACTCAAACTTACAAAATCAAGCTCTCTGTGATCCTGGTTAATACATCTAAGTACTTGAGCCAATAATCCAAGTACTTTGGGGGGTCGAGGTGAGAGGATAGCATGTGGCCAGAAGTTCAAGACCAGCCTGGGCAACATAGCGAGACTCCATCTCCACAAAAAAATGTTAAAAATTAGCCAGACATGGTGGTGCATGTCTTAGTTCTAACTACTCAGGAGGCTGAGAAAGGAAGATTACTTTAGCCCAGGAGCTCAAAGGTGCAGTGAGCTGTGACTGCACTCCAGCCCGTCTAAAAAAAAAAAAAAAAAAAAACGGAAAGAAAAGAAAAAAAGAAATAAAAAGGTATACATATTTTTTTTCTGAAGTGGATGGAAATATGTCATGTCAGAGGTAAATTGTGACTTGAGTAAGTTTTATGTTGAGCAACTCTTTTGTTTACATTTTCTATGTTGCCCAAATAAAGTCTTATTTTCATAAATCACTGCTTTATGTAACAACTTTTCCTGCAGCCCTGGGTATGGTGGCACACAGTTGTAGTCCCAGGTACACTGGACACTGAGGCAAAAGGATCATTTGAACCCAGAACTTCAAGGTCAACCTGGGCAACATAGCAAGATCCTATCTGTAACAAAAATTTTTTTAATGATAATTCTCATGCAAAATTCAGTTTGCACTGTTTTAAAAAATGAAACACTTATAAGAGCATGGTCATAAGGCAATTCTGACATGGTGTCAAGCCATTTAAACTTAGATATAACCTAGGATTTAGGATCCTTGCTATTGTTTACATAGTAAGTCCACATTTAATATCAGTAGATTATTGGAAACTGCAACTATCAGCAAAATGGTGAACAATGAAACAAATTTTACCATAGGCCAATTGATACAACAAGAGAAGTTCCTACTGTGTATTTCTGGTCACAATATTATCACTGTACTTCTAAATGAAGACTAAAACACTTATAACATTCAACGCTGAAATAAGTGTGAGGTATACATACATTTTTAAAAAGATTAATAAAAACAAGTAAGATGATTATTTACCCAATTATTCCAGTTCAGAGTCTCGGGTGGCAAGAGCCTATTCTTACTCAGCATGCAATGCAGGAATAAACCCTGCACAGGATGCTATTCCATGGCAGGGCACAACCACATTCACTCACATTGGGACACACAGTGGGGAAATGCCAATTAACCAGACATGTACATCTTGGGGATGTGAGAGGAAGCAGGAGTTCCTGGAGAAAACCCATGCAGGCATGGGGAGAACATGCAGACCCTACACAGATGGTAGCACTGTCCAGGAATCAATATTTATTCTCATCTACATTATAGCAAAACAACATTGAACAAAACAACTTTATTTGAGGACCTGTTTTACTTGTATATCTTTGGGAAAATCTTTTAACTTTTATTACTCATAATGTTCTCAATAAAAGTGTGTTAAGAATACATATTTCAGGAGGTTTTTTGAGACAATCAAATGTGGCAATGCATGCAGAATTAATAGCCCATAAGGCATTTTATACAGTATGTTCTTAGTAATCTATTTTTAATTGATAATTGCTTTATAAAATAATCTGATTACTTTTGGTATAAAGGATAACATATTCCACTAATACTGTGAAGTTTCAGTGATATAAACACTTAGAAATCATCTGCTCTGTTATGGAAAAAAACATCTAGAAGTAACTTTCAGATTGAAAAATGTTTTTAAGGTGCTGGAATAACGGTACCTCTTGCAGATTTGTCTAGCATTACCCAATGTTTGTGATTGCTGAGTAATATTAGTGAAATAATTATGCAAATCTTTTAATAACTGAATAGAATCCTTCCCTGAACAATTTCCCAGGTGTTATTGCTGTTGCTATCTTATTAAATATTCAATGCCATCTATTATATCCTATACAGAGTCAAATAATAAGCTTACATAAACTAATATTTAATATAATACTAATAAATTTAAGATGATATAAAGCAGAATAAAATAACATTTCAGAATAAAAAGACTTTGAAGCTTCCCTGTATTACTTGATAAGATTTAGGTACAGTCTCAAGAAAACATTTTTTTTTTCCTTCTTCTGCATCAGCTCATCTACAAACTAATTTATTTCTGAAATAGGCCCCAGGGGCAGGCTGGTTGGTGACTGTAATGGGGGATATCTGACTGGCCACTCAGGGAAATTGCTATGGACTTTTAATCTTATTTTGATTAAGTTCTGTGCAGATTGTGTCTGCCAGGCTAGCACTAAGATTACTGTTTCTGAGATCTTTTGGCTGCTATCAGACTGGACTCAATTTTTTTTCTACATTCTCAAGGTTAAGTTGAAACAGTATTACCCATTATTTATAAATGGTAAGGGTTTAGGTTTTGCCTTGTGTTACAAACTAGAATGTTAATAAAAATACTATATTTAACAAGTTGCAAGTTTATGAAAGTCATTGTTTTTGAAAGTAAGTTTTAGATTAAAAAAAAAAAGAAAGGAAAAGAAAAATCCTTTAAGGGGAAACAATGTCTTTATGTGTTTAAAGTTTCAAAAGGTAATTTATAAAGAAATCAAATATAGTTAAAAATAACTAATCAAAGATGAATATTTAGTGTAGAGGAACATGGATATGGATAAACTGTAGGATATTTTATTTATCTTTTTCTTTCAGCAAAGATCTAACCAAAATTAGAGAAATGATGTGTTTTATTCTAGAACCATCACAATACAAACAATAATAATATGTTGTTTTTCATCTTGTATTGGATAAACACTATTAATCCCATTAATCCATTCCTCTTTGCTTCTTCAATTAAAATTCCATGTATTATATAAATACCTCCCTCTACCCTCTGCAGTGTAGGAGAATCAGGGAAATCTCATCCCATCTCCCGAAACAGAGATGTATCCTGTATGTACCTTGCCAATGATGGCAACTTTTTTTCCTTTGTTGAGATATAATAGAAACCCCAGGTTGACACCATTTAGTTCATGATATCACTTCCAGATTGATATTGGTGGAAAGGTGACTTAATCTGGCTAAATCAGATGCAAGAGATGGACTTGTGTTCTATTATTAGAATATAAATTACTTGTCTTTCTGTATATGAATAGCAAAGCATGCTGCAACAATTGTTCTTATCAGCAAAGAAAAACTCTGATAAGCACCTGGAAATATGGCACCTGGAAGCCCTCATTCCTCAGGACTTGATAAAAGAATTCATTATTATTAAAGCAAGTTAAGAGCCAGGATTACTGTTACTTGTCTTGAAAGCATGTTGACATCTCCATTGTTCCATATGCCTTGTCAGAATGATCTCTGGCTTAGGGAAAACTTTTCAGCTATCTGCTCTAGCACACTGGTGTGAAACATGTGTTAAGGGAGAGGTGATAGCTTGATCCTTAGTGCTGTTAGACATCAGGTGGGTCTTAGATAGCTCGAATCATCAGGTCACTTTTTTCAGCCGTGAGTAGTATACTCTACAGCAGTTATTAATTTATATAAATGCTGTAGATTTAAAAATGGTAGTGAAGTGCTAATTCAGAGTATCTGATTTATAATTCAGAGCAATTCAATGGGTCATAGTTAAGTTGGCAGGAGTATTCTAGTTATCTCTCCAAATATAATAATTTTAAATATTGTCCACACAAGGAAAAAACCTAACATCTTTCTCCATATCCTTAAAACTCCAGATATGAATTAGATCATGCAGTGCTTGTCTTTCTGTGCCTGGCTTATTTCACCTAACAAAGTGTCCTCCAACTTCATCCACATTGCTAAAAATAACAGCATTTTATGGCTGAATATTGTTCTGGAGGGGTGGATAGATAGATGATAGATAGATAGATAGATAGATATACATTTATACACCACATTTTCTTTATCCATTTGTTGTTAGATGAGCATTTAGGCAGATTCCATATCACGGCTATTTTGAATGATGCTTCAATATCCCTGGGTGCAGATGTCTCTTTGACATACTAATTTCATTTTTGTTTGATTACGTACCCAGTAGTGTGATTGCTGGGTAATATAATAGTTCTCTTTTTTATTTTTTGTGGCACCTCCATACTGCTTTTCATAACAGCTATACTATTTTATATTCCCACCAACAGTGTATAACATTCCTCTTTCTCCACATTATTGTTTCCATTTGTTATATTGTCTTCTTGATAATATCCATCATTTAAACTGGGGTAAGGTAATAGCTCATTGCGGTTTTGTTTTGCATTTTTCTGAGGCTTAATGATGTTGAGCATTTCTTTATATATTTTTGGCCATTTGTATGTCTTCTTTTGTCCATTTTTTAATCAACTTTTTCTTTTGCTATTGAGTTTTTTGAGTTCCTTATATATTCTGGATATCCAACCTTGTTGAGTACACAGTTTGCAAACACCTTATCCTGTTCTGTAATTGTCTCTTCATTTTATTGGTTGATAAGAAGTAGGTTAATTGTGCTATATAAGTGCAAACTTTGTCTAAAGGAGAATATGTGTTCTTTGAAGACAAATGTCCATTTGTCAAGCCCCCCAGTACTTTCTTTTATGTAGGAATGCCAATATAGGACCTTTCCGTTTTGAAGCTGTTTGTGAGTAGATTTTTCTCTTCCCACCAACTGGAGGCTAAAATGTAAACCAGAGACCCAAGAATAGCCACTCATTCCTCGCATTTTTAGCCTTGCAAGGTAAGAAGTAGGCAGAGAGTCTGAAATTATTCCTGTCAGATGGATAGATTTTTGGAATCCAATGGTAAAGTGGGAAGTGACAAGCTAAAGCAGAGCCCAGCAGCATTCCAGAAAATGCCTGTGCATGCTTTGCTGGCAGTGGCCAGCGGTCATGACTGACAGGACAATAGCCACATGAAAAGCAGAACTTCCTTTTTCTGATATTGGTTCTGACTTGCTCTCTGATTCCTGCCTGAGCCTGGTTCACCTACTTTTTTCTCAATTCTAAGAGCTGCGTTGTGCTTTTCCAACGCATTCATTTTTGCTTGGTTTAAATTCCAAGTAATTTCTATTGTCTTTAAACAACTGCCTACCAAAAATAATTATTAAATATATAGCTAAAACACTAAATTAAATAAACTTACATTATTTTCCTTGCTGTAAGAATTCTCTAAGCCTTTCTTATTTTAATAAACATCATGAACCTCCAGTTGAGGCAATGTGCAACACATTTTGAGAGACATGATCTACCTGTTGGAATCTTAACATTTAGAACAGATATATTGATCAGTGTATAATTTTTGGATTATCAAAGATGGGAATAAAATTGAGCTATAATATATAAAATAAGAGGATTTATATATGTTTGTTTTTTTACTCCCCATCTCACCTGCTACTTCTTTATGGATAACAGTTATCCCACTTGATGGAATTTTTCTCTTTTCATCCATTACTTTTTTATTTAAAGTATTCCCCCTCCTAGGATGTAGGTTTCTATAGACTGAAATGTTGTTATTTAATGGTAATAAGCCTTATTTTCAGGCTGCTTTACAGAATTTTGGCTTTGTCTTTTGTTTTCTTCATTGTACTTTTCTTACTCCACTCAGAATTTTTTGACCTGCTTAAATCTGCTTATATCTGTCTTCAATCAGTACTAAAAACATTCTCTATTATTTACTTAGTTATTGCCTTTGTCTCTCTTTTCCTGGTAAAGTTTAGACATATGTTAACGTTTAACTCTATCCTTTGTATCTTGAAACTTTTCTTCAATAATTTGTTTTCTTTCTTCCTACTGCACTTCGTTAATTTTCTAGTAGTTCTCTGTTACTTCTAGCAGGTATTTCCTTTCTAAATCTACCATGATCATATTTGTATTTTCCTGTGTGCATCTTTAAGCATATGTTTTGTTCTTTAACTTCTGTCTGATAATTCTATTATTTAAATTGTTTTTCTTGTCTGTCGATTTGTTTCTGGATGTTTTTATCCTTAACAATATACTGATTCTTCTCTGTGTATGTGTGTCTCTCTCCCCATCTCTCTCTAAACACATGCACACAAACTCTCTCTCTCTCATGTATGCTATATTGCATACAAATGATTTACCAAAATAATTGACTTTATTTTTAATACAGACCTACAAGTTAGTTACTTTCATATTCACGTTACAGTTGAGGAAACTGAGACTCAAAGGGAAAAATGACTTGGCCAAGTTTATACACCCAATTAGTGTCAGGATACTTTAAGATTACCTTGTTGTCTACTATGGAGATAAGGAGGAGATAAGTTCCTCCAGAAGTTTTGCTTATGCAAGCATTACGCATATCAGATCATCTTAAATCAGAGTGAAAATATGAGTATCTGAACAACTCAGATTTGGTCCCAGACTTCAAGTATGCTCAAGAGCTGGTTCTTGTTTTCTCCTTCATTGGAGTGTATTAACCTTATGATTCTAGCTTAGAATAGCAAAAGTCTCTGGGCAGACTCTCTATATTTTGTCAGCCATAGACTATAATTTCTGTCTTTTTCATCTGAGAATTCTATCTGAATAAAAGTTAGCTTGGCTTGCAAGGAAAAGCTCCCCAAATTCAGTGACAGTTTTCCTCTTTAAGCTCCCATCTTCTTTAACTCTTATCATGTTTTTCTGGTAGCTCTGTTCTGCTTCTTCGTTTGACTTCCATTGAATTGCGTAACTTTTTTTTTCCTCTTCCCGATGTACATAAATGACTTAAAGTATATCAATATCACTATATTCTCTATAACACACAAATAACTAGCATAAATAAGTTGCATTTAGACAGTATAGTCTAAATACAAGTTCCCTGTCCTATTTTGTAGGTCTTTGAATGTTGTTTAAAAAAATACAACTAAGACATGTTAAATTTCACTAAGTTTATTTGACCAAGAAAAAGGTTTGAGAAGTAGGCACCATCCCAGAACAAAGATTGTTCAGAGTGACTCCACCTCCAGAGTGGTGAGATGTATTTATAACCAGAACATAGAAAATTATATTCAGAGATTCCCTGATTGGTGCAGTTCAATATTTGCCTTATTTGGGCATAATTTGGCAGCATTCACCCTGGGATTGACTAAGGGTTTGGCTCCTATGATTGGTTGAGGCTCAGTTGCTTGGTTACAAGTCCATACATCTACATTAGCTTACAACTTATTTACACATTAAGTTAGAGTACAGTCACTATGTATGGATGCCGCTTTGGGCCAAACTTAATTAGGCAAGTACAATGGGCACTTTGAGCCAAACTTAACTCAGCTTAACAATGTTCTCTAGTATTTGTTTTACTTTATTGTATTTGTTTGATTCAATATAGCAAATGCTTCTTTAGACTTACCCACATGTTTATATATATATTACTGTTTTGCCTCCATTGAACATGCCTTCTACTTCCTAATTTGTGCCAGAATTGACTAGTAGACGCTATGAATGCATCATGCTCTTTGGCCCATTTCGAACACTCAGGTATGTGTGTACTCTTAGTTCATCTATTCATCATTGCTTCTACAGTTCCCTCATGCTTTAAAAAATATGTGGCTTTTATAACTTATCCAGCTTTTTCTTGTCATTTTAATAAGAGTATGTGTCTTATACAACTACTACATTCATCCCAGAAGTAGAAGCAAGCTATTATAATCCCATTATTTTTATTCCTACTATTCTCTTTTCAGAATTTCTTTCAGATATTCCTTGGATAGTTTTATTCAATCCTCCATGTCTTTCAGCTTATCTTATGTTCTATCTTTTGGTTCATATTCTGCATTCTGGATAATTCTTCATCTTCACTTTCTAGTTTGTTGATATTCCTTTTGGTGACTATAAGCTGCTCTTTAAAATGGTCAATAATGCCTAAGATGTTTATTATCTTGCCCTTTGCAGAAAAAAAGTTTTCAGCTTTTGCTCTGGAATGATTTTGCATCTCTTCCACCAAGCTTCCTGTGTATCAATGGCCAGAAAATAATCTATATGTTAATTTGTTAATTTGATGGTTCATGGTTCAAGGCTGTACAATTTATAAGTTTGAAGTCAAACAGCACATGATGGATAATCCTGATGTTACAGATTCTCAGGGGAGAATATATATTTGTTTTCTCTACCAATTGTTCTAGTATTTACAGACAAACTTCTTAATTATACTGGGTTGGTTAATAAGTATTTTTCTTTACTCTTTCAATCTATGTCCAGCTATGCATCACCCCTTCGCTGATGAGCCTTAAGAAAATCCAAATTTATAAATTGCTGGGTCCATCTCTCTTGCCATCCAAAAAAGTCAGAGCAACTGGTCTTGCTGGTTTTAAGTGTTGCCTGTGTTTCTGGCATTGGTAATTTTCTTTATTTTCCTGTAGTTTTAGGTATACATATATAATGACATCTCCAAAATTCATCAATATTAGCATTTGTTATGAAGATTTTTCAGGCAACTGGCTTAACATATGGCCTAAATCTGATTCTAAAGTCCACGTTTCACTTTCTCAAATATAAAAACTGTTTGCTAATAAGCATTAGAAAAATATTTCGAAGAACATTTTGACAAATATGATTATACAATATTCACTGCAGTAAATAACCGTTGCATACTCAAAGGAGTTTCATTTGCATATATAACATGAGATGAAAACCAATAATAAATGGTGACTTTTAATAACATAGATCAGAAATAGTATCTTGTGCAAATAATCTGATGCGAGAATAATTACCCCTCTAATTAGTAAAATTCAATAAGAAGGTAGAATTTTCATTTACATGTGATCAAATAACTTTTTTTACAGTACCTTTTGCCTTTTGAATTCTTTATTGTTTTCATTTAAGAAATGTGGAAATCTGAAACAAACTATATTCTCAATCATGTTAGAAAAAGCATATGTAATATGTATTTTTTTAAAGTCCAGTGGCTAAGAACTTAGACTGGGTTTTGAAATAATAATTTCCTAACACAGTTTCTCAGTACGTTTCCTCTAGACAAGAGAAAACTGTAATTATAAGATTCTTAATTTACCCTGGTAATTTCATAAGAAAAATGATTAATTACTTTGAGCAATCAGTTATACAGATAATCATGGTTCTTTATTTAAACCACAAAAAATAGAAAGAAAGCAGAGAAGATTAAGCATAAAACATAAAGAAAAATTCAGTCATTTAGTAAAAATTAAATCAGTGATAAAATATTTCTTTTGACACAGTCAGCTAACATCTTTCTATTTTTGCTGAGTAACTATTAATTATATTTTAAGTTCAACTAACTCTTGACACAGCAATGGAATTTGAAGTGAATATACTACTTTAAAAAATAAATGGTGTATTTAGAGTGTTGACATTTAGAAAATGGTAGTTTTGTGAAATTTGCAATGTGTTTTAGAATTATAAATGCTAAAGTAAATGAATGCATGATTATATTTAATAGAATAAAAACAGAAGAAATTTTTAAGTCTTGACGACCCAAGGCAGGGTTCTGTTTTAAGTATTCCCCTTTCAATCAACGTTACAGCTATCTTAACTTAAAACTGCTTCAACTAATAACGTGTATTTATATTAAAAATGTAATCCATGGCTCTGAACCCTGGCTTCCTAGTAGAATCACATGGCAAGATTTTAAGTAATACTCATTTCTTGGCTCTTCTAAAGTCCAATTAAAACAGAACTTCAGTTTTTAGAAAGAGGTGTGGGCAGTTTGAAATGTTCCACATTATTCTAAGATGTGGGTGAGATTAAGAACCAGTAAGCACACCAGTCAGAATGGTTATTATTAAAAAGTCAAAAAATAGCAGGTGCTGGTAAGGTTGCAGAGAAAAGAACACTATACACTGTTAAAGAGAATGTAAATTAATTCAGCCATTGTGGAAAACAGTGTGGTGATTCCTCAAAGACCTAAAAACAGAACTACCATTAGATCCAGCAATCCCATTACTGGGTATATATCCAAAGGAATATACATTGTTCTATTATAAAGACACACGCACACATATGTTCACTGCAGCACTATTCACATTAACAAAGACATGGAATAGACCTAAATGGCCATCAGTAGTAAAGACTGGATAAATAAAATGTTGAACATATACACCAGGGAATAAGATGTAGCCATAAAAAGGAACGAGATCATGAGTTCTGAAGGAATATGGATGGAATTGAAGGCCATTATCCTTAGCAAATGAATGTAGGAACGAAAAAACAAATGCCACATTCTCTCATTTGTAAGTGCAAGCTAAATGATGAGAACACATGCACACAAAGAAGGGAACAACAGACACTGGGGCCTACAAGAGGGCAGAAGGTCGGGGGAGGGAGACGATCTGGAAAAATAGCTAATGAATCATAGGCTTAATGCCTGGGTAATGAATTAATCTGTAAAAAAAACCCCCATGATGCAAATGTATTTATATAACAAACCTGCACATGTACTCCTGAAATTAAAGGTTAAAAAAAAGAAACAGGGAGCATTGCTAGGCTATATTGAGTAAGCACCAACAGCGCATACTTAACCTATAAAATGCCTAAAATATAGATACTAAAAAATATGCACGAGAGTGACATAAAACAAGAATTCAGATATAGCAGTTGTTTTTATTTGTTTAAGAATAAATTCAAGATTCAGAATTATAATTGTATATTCTCATAAGAGAAAACACAATCAGATTCATTTTATATAAGATATATTGTGCTCATTTACACACTTTTTGATCCCTAATAATAAATACAACTCTGTTAGATGGCTTAAAAGCAATCTTTACATTGCTTAGAGAACGTTAAATATCAATTGTGTATTTAAATTTTCTACTTATATGACAGCATGCTATTTTTCCTTAACTTTGGGTAAATAATTTTATGGTGTGATTAAACCGATCTGACATTTTGAAAAAGGGCATGATTTTTAATGAAATATAAAAGAGTTGTAATTTTAGTTATTCACTGTTGCACAAACCTACTTTTTTGGCTTCATTTGCAAAAGGTTGTTGGATAACCTTTATCATTTACCACTAACTTCTTACTCTGATCCAAAATATTTGGCTTTTAAAATTCTCCTTATTTCATTATTTGTCTTCATATTTAAAATGTCTTCTGTGATATTTCACTTCTAATTTTTTAATATTTTTACATAAAAAGAGATGAATACTGATATCCCTGATTTTTAAGAGAGGATTTTTATTGCCCTGTTAATTTGGAAATAAACATGCAATAATATGATTTTAAAATGCTAAAGTGGAGCTCTAGTAATTCAACTGAAAATAGCATTATGAATAAACTATACTGTGGCAACTCTTTAACATAATAAAGGAGGACATCAACAGAGCAGAAAATTGATGAATTTTGGAATATATGAAGCATGTTGTATCAAATTGCCAGAGAAAGTAATGATTTTCTGTTACTGAACTTAGGTCACAAAGACTACTGCCTGCTAATCGGCAAGTGGACCTGTTTCTCTAACAACGGCCCGAAACTTCACAACATCAAAGGAGAAATCATTGCCAGCAAAAGCATTTCCGGGTAGTAGGAAAGAATACAAGTGAATAACATTAGTCCAGAAGTTTTAATAATATTCTTTGCTGGTTGAAATTCATGTTTAACATGATGTAAATTACTTGATAAGCAAATTAAGAACTATGCTACTACAGACTCCAAATAAGACACAAGAAAAATGAGAGGAAATACATTAAAGGAAAATCTTAAAAAACAGCTGCACAGAAGATAAATTATTTTTCCAGGAGTTTTAAACATAGTTGCTTTCGTTTGTTTGCTTTGCTGTTTTTTCTTAATAATTGTTTTAGTAAGCTCAGGCTGCTATATAAAAATAAGATAGGCGCTGGTCTGAACAATAGACATTTATTTCTTATAGTTCTTGAACCTGGCAAGTCTGAGGAGGGTCATCTTCTGGGCTTTCAAAGGGCTGCCTTTTTCCTATATACGTACATAGCGAATAGAAAGCGTTAGCTCTCTGGTCTCTTCCTGTAAGAGCACTAATCCCATCATGAAGACCCCATCCTTATGGGCTCATCTAAACCTAATTACTTCCAAAGGTCCCACCTCCAAATGCTAACACATTGAGAGTTAAGGCTTCAATATATTAATTTTGGGGAAACAAGACACAGTCCATCACAAGTATATATATATATATATATATAAAATATATATGTATAATATATATGTATACTATATATGTATATAATATGTATGTATAATATATATACAAATATATATAGTATATGTAATATATACTATATATATTTGTATATATATTATGTATGTTATGTAATACAACTATATACACTCTACAAAGGCAGTGGAATATAGATATACTTCAGTTGATTGTGCTTTGCTTCACTTGGCTTCACAGATAATGTGTTTTTCACAAATTGAAGGTTTATGACCACCCTGCATAAAGCAACTTTATTGGCACCACTTTTTAAAAGCATGTGTTCATTTGTATCTCTGTGCCATATCTAGGTAAATCTCACAATATTTCAAACTTTATAATTATAATTATATTTGATATGATGATCTGTAACCAGTGACCTTTGATGTTACTATTGTAATTGTTTTGGGCACCATGAACCACATCCATATAAGACAATGAATTTAATCAATAAATGTGTGTGTTCTGACTGCTCTGCCAATTTAGACAATTAGTTTTAGATATTTTATTTAGACGATGAGAAAATTTAAACTATAAATAGGCCAGGTCTGGTGGCTTATGCCTGGAATCCCAGCATTTTGGGAGGCTGAGGTGGGAGGCTCACTGGAGGCCAGGAGTTCAAAACCAGCCTGAGCAACATAGGGAGACCTTAGCTCTACAACTGAAAAAAAAGTAGCCAGGTGTGGTCATGGTGGCACCTGTCTGTATTCCAGCCACTTGGGAGGCTGAGGCAGGAGGTTTGCTTGAGTCCAGGAGCTTGAGGTTGCGGTGAGCTACACAATGAGCTATGGTGGCACTACTACACTCCAGCCTGGGCCATAGAGTAAGGCCCTGTCTCTAACTGGAAGTCCAAAGAGGGATCTACTTCCAAGACTATTAATTTAATAGATCAATAAATTAATCAAGAATATGATTTTTTTCTCATCTTTCTTTGTAGTCATATTTTATACAGACTTTTTGTTTAATCTCTCTTTATGGGCAGACAATGATTTCAGAAACACCACAAATTATTCTCAAAGAGAAAAGATGAGGATTTTTTTTTTTTTTTTTAGAAAATGTAACTCTTTTCAGTAGCTCTTGGCAGACCTACCCTCACATTTTCTTGACCAAAAACAGTCATTAAAAAAAGTCAGTCACAAACAGGTGAATTTAAATTATCATGGTTTACCTATACTCAACAAGCTTTATCCTCAGAGGTAAGGGTAGGGTTACTTTCCTGAATTTTAGATATGTGGAAATATTTGGAGTTATGTCAATAAATGAAAAAGTGTGATAGATATAGTGCTTGCCATGGAATATATCAAATACAGATATTCTGAAAACTTTAAGTTCAGTAATATGCCAGGGTTTCCCAAGACCACTTGAGACCTGGTAATTTATTGGAAGTCTCTAAGGGAATCAGAAGCTGTAGTACTCATTGTTAGAGTATATTACAGTAAAAACAGTACAGATAGAAGTCAGCTAAGAGAAAAGACAAATGAAGTGAACTCCAGGAGAAACCAAGTCCAAGCTCTCAGGTGTCCCCTCCCAGAGCAGTTGCATGGGGACATGTTTAATTATCCCAGCAACAATACGTAAAGTACAAAGCATTGCCAACCAGGAACACTCGCTGGAGCCTAGTTGTCAAAGGTGTTTACTGGGATCAGTCACATAGTCATGTAATGCCCATATGATTGACCTCAGATCCATGACATTTAAGCACAACTTTCTTCCTACACCCAGAGTAAAAACAGATGTTCACATAAGTCACTTTGATAACATAACCTTTTCTGGTCGAACTGGGAGAGAATGGCCCAAGACTTCAGGAAAACAAGAACACTTTTGTCAAGCAAAATACTCCAAGGGCTCAGAGATGAACTCCTAGACTAAGGTCTAGTCCTGCAGAGGGACCCCTCTTTGGAATGTATAGTATTTGAGCAATTCAGGCCACTCAAGTTAAACCTTTTCACCCATGCCTAAATGCTATTTAAGAAATGTAAATAACAACGACGAGATAGTTTATTAAACATTTTTATTGAAATACACAAATAGTATATAGTTAATTAATTTTAACAAAGTGATTGTACATATTTCACAATAAAATTCCCTTAAATTACCATCTGGTCCATCTGCAAGTAATTATTATTCTGATTGCTAATAACATAGACTTTTTTAAACCTATTTTTGAACTTTTATAATAGAATTAAACAATATATATTTTTTCTGGATGGCTTCTGTTACTCAGAAATGTATTTAGGAGAGTCATCAGAGCTCTCTTGGGTATACCATTTATCCTTCTTGCTTGATAATACTCCATGTATGTATATATATGCTATGATGTGTTTATTTTACTCTTGATGGATAACTGCAAAACTTCCAATTTAAGCTGTTGTGAATAATTCTTTAATAAACAATTTTGTACATTTGCTGAATATGTTTATGTGTTCCTGTTGGATGATAGTAGCAGAATTATTGGTCACAGGGTATGCATATACTTAATTTTAACAGATAAGGTCAAATACTTTCCAAATTCATTTTAACAATTACAGTCAACCTGCATTGTTTTACAGCCCCGATTGCAGGGTCATTTTGGATTAGTTTGTCTTTCTCTTATTGATTTTAATTGATAGTGTTAGGCTGTAAATAAAGTTACTTATGCATAGTAAGAACTTTCTCAACAAATTTTACTCAGACTTCTGCTCTACGCTAAGAACTAGCTCTGGAAATTAATTCACAGAAAGAACATGGTTAGGGGCCATCCTGAGGGATTTACCTCACTAGAGATATATATTTACATTTCAAGAGAAGATGAGACCCAGTAGATGCATCCCAGAAGTTACAAAGCTGGAGACTCTAGTGTTATCTTTCCCCTAGAGAGATTTATTTTTATCCAAATGGTTAGAGTAAGAACTCAGATTTTTTCCGTTTTGTGACTATGGAGACACACTCAGAAGGGGGTCAGAGCAACTGGGTCACTCTTCCACAAAAATGCTCAGGTTCTTTTTTCCAGAGTTCTTTGCCTACAGCAGATCCCCTTACATTAGGACATCTGGTTCTCACCACATCACCACCATGGTAAGAATTAGTGGAAAGGAGAGCTAGGTTAAGGGCAGCTGTTTCTTTCCTTCTCTGCAGCCTCTGGTACCAAGTACTGCATGACATGTGTCTCACAACATTCTCTGCCTCTGCACCTCTGTGCTACGACACTGGATGAATCTATGGAGTGAGCAATAGAAAGTCTCTGAACTGCCAGAAACAACTTCATTTTACATGGAAGTGGCTTTAAATCAAACACATTAACCTCAATGAACTGAAATTAAATATGTCTCTATTCAACTTCCCCTCAGCTGAATACTAAAAGTGCTGTAGGCTGGACCCGCACTACCTGACAGGGAGATAAATGACTACAGGCAAATGGGAGTCAAAACAGGTGTGGCTTTTCTTATTTTTAATTAAGCATCTTACATAGCAAATTTTGCAAAACTCATATGACCCCGAGAAAGACCCATACACATGAAAGGTCTTAAAGATTTAACTTTCTTAGCTTTAACGTAAACTTTCCACTGGATTTTCCCATTACACTCATTCCATAAAGAAATGAAATAATCATATATCTCATTATATAATTATACTAAATTGATCTCAACACATTTTCTTAGCAATATATACCAACATTGTTTCGAATAGAGGCACAGCAAATTATTCAAGATGTCGACAAACAGCATTGTTTCCAAGTTTTTGTTCCCTTACAATCCTTGCCATTGACCAATTTCTCAAAATCCCGTGTTGCTTAACATTTAGTAGCTTAGTAAATATTTTAAATCTCAGAGATTTTACCCAACTCATACCAGGGTTTTTAAAATTTGTTTACATAGATTAAGCGTCTTTGAAGAAATAACAGTATGCAAAAAATATGGTTGCTATTCTTCATGTTAAAACTATCTTAAACTCTTTTCCAGAGGAAAAAATAACAAAATAGAAACCAATGAAGGTCTTTTGCTTGGTGATTATGTATATTGATTACCTGTGTAAGTTAAACAGATTGGGAAAAGGAAATATCCAAAATTGTGCCTAGATTATATCATGACATCATGTATATATGTAAATAAGTTAATTTTTGCAATCGCAACATAGAGAAAAATGCTATTTTAAATGAATAAAAATAAATAGAACATAAAGTAATATCTCAGCATATTAAATTTAGGAGTAAAAACCTTTGACATCCCTGAAAATCTTTGGTAAAAAGTCCAGATTATGATAACTTGGCTTTAATGAACTAGGAAATAGATGGATAATAGCACACACATTTTTAGCATTGTAGGGATTATTTTCACTGGTTGTAGGATCAACACACTTGGTTTAAATAATGGTTCTGAGAATTTAATTAATTAATTTAATTCATTTTTGTTAGGAAAATAAATTCATTTCTAGACACAGGATATCTTACAATTGGATCGTATTTCAAAAAAAGAATCACTGTGTTTTTAATGAACAAATGTCACATAAAGAAGTCTTTTCAAAAAGTGCTTCAAAAACTTGAATTTGAAATATATGAAATGGATCCACAAGGTATCTAATAATTTTTATTTTTACCAAGCTCATGAGTAAGTTAGTTAGCCCTGAAACAGTTTCGGAGAAAAAAAAAAGTGTTTTAGTTTCTTCATCTGTAAAATATTTATGTGGCAAATGCTTGAACAAATATATAAATTTAAGCAGTTTGATCCTAGAACTTATTGTGTTTAAGAATATGGATTATTGAGAAGTACTTCACCATAGTAACATAGTATGTCCTAATTTAAGATTAAATATGGTTGTAATCATAATATTTTGAAAATTCTTTTGAAAACTGTTTTAATGAATTATAGATTGAACACTGAGATACTATGGAGTTATCCATGATCTTTAAGACGCAAAATTAGGTCTTGAAATTAAAATTGAATTGAATATAATACACATATATTGATTTTATGTCAATGTTTTCTAATCAAATCTGATTAGAAAAAGGAAATTGGTATAAAGGTTCTCCACATCTTCTCAGTCACTCTACTTCATTTTCTAAGGGAATTACATTACGTACTTTTATTTTATTTCTTGTTATATAGCAGTATCCTTTCCTTGATTTCTTGGCTTGCTTCTGCTCTCTTCTGCTATGCCTATCCATCAGTTTCCAGAGCTCAGACAAACAGTTTTTAACAGCCTAATATATGTATTTGGCAATTTCCTCCCATAACTATGATTTAATATTCATGGCCACATAAAGGGTATAAAATATTTTGCACTCGATGTATACCCATTTTCTTTATATCACTTTATCTTTCATCAATAACTCAATGGAAATCCCGTTAAGAGAATATGAATAGCTCTAGTTGGTATTCAATGTCTGCCTAATATTTCATGTTGACAAATTATCATAAACTATTCAATAGAAGAATTTTACTAACAATATATCATTAACATTCTAAAATATTTTTGTATAATCTAGACTTTGGTGGGAACAAACCTTGGAACAAACTGTTTCCAAGGTTTCTTGGAGGGGAGTGGTGAAAAAGAAATGGGGAAATTCATGTTTTTTGAATTTGTCAACTTACTGAGGAGGGGTAAGTAGAGAAATTGACTAATTTGCTAAGACAATAGAAGGTATCTTTATTTCAAATAGTACTTGAAAATTATGCATCTAATTGTGAGGTCAAAAATTTGAAGATACCCCTTAATAAAGAAATAAAGGATAGATCTTCCAAAATAACAAGGATGTAGTGGAATGAATAAAAATGTATCAAGTCACCAGCAACAAGGTAAAAATATTAGAAAAGTAATGTTAAATAGTTGTCAGATGAAAGGAGCAAATATTTTGTTAAATAGATGACAAAAAGAATATTTATACATTACATATATGTGTATGTATGTAGGTATGTATGTATGTATGTATGTATTTATTTTGAGATATAGTCTTGCCTGTCACCCAGGCTGGTATGCAGTGGCACGATCTCGGCTCACTGCAACCTCCGCCTCCCGGGTTCAGACAATTCTCCTGCCTCAACCTCCCAAGTAGTTGGAACTGCAGGTGACCGCCACCACACCTAGCTAATTTTTTTCTTTTTAGTAGAGACGAGGTTTCACCATGTTGGCCAGGCTGGTCTTGAACTCCTGGCCTCGTGATCCACCTGCCTCAGCCTCCCAAAGTGCTGGGATTACAGGTGTGAGCCACCGTGCCCAGCCTCACAGATGTCTTAAAATTCACCTGATAAAGTTAGGAGCCTCAAGAAAAATTAGTAGAGGAAAATAATAGGTAGTTACTATTTAGGGTAAACTAAACTGTTCTAAGGAATAGAAAATAAAAATTCCATGTCTTCAAAAATAATTCTTCCCTCTCAATTTCTCTGAATATCTCATAAGAGTATTCAGGCCACAGAAATAGCTACCATTTAGCCACTCAGAGGCTTATAGTAGTTCTACTAACTTTAACATTTGGCAACCAAAATTACTCTAAGAATCATCACCCAAGTCAGACAAACAGGTAAGATAACAAGAAAAAGTGCTTGTATAAGGATTTAAGACTAAGGCTCAGGGACAGCAAATATTCTATTTGCTGAAACTAAGCCACATGCACACACCAAGCAAGAGAGCCAGGGAAGTGGATAGGCACAGGCAGTCAGTCCACAGAAGAATGAATCAAAGTGCTGAACTTTCATAGAAAAATCTGTTAAGATTCATGGGTGGTAAAGAAAATACAAATTAAAATAACACAGGAATGTCACCAGAAAAACCATCAAATAGGTAGCATTTAAAGATAACTATAGGACTTATTCTTTCTAGTGTTCTCTCATATATTTCTGGTGAAGAATAATTTATTGTAGAGCTTTTTGAAACAATCTGACAATTTATATTGCAATTAATTGTACTTATGCCATCTGACCAAACAATGTAACTCCTAGGCTTTTTGCCTATATGACTAAAATCATATGCACAATAGTGGTTATTACATTCTTTAGCCCAGTAGCCATTAAATTCCTTGTGCCCTTAAAACCTAAAAGTTCACAGGGAGAAGACCTCTTACTGACTTGTAGAATCTCAATACTACTTATCTTGAAATTTCAGTAAGTGTTAGGTAAAAGAGTTCATTTGGGATAATCACACTATGATAGTCTTTAGCTTTTGAATTGTCTAAATATTTGCACATCTAAAGTTGTCTTTTACCCATAACCAGAATAAATGATACCTTTTTTTTTAAAAAAAAAGAGTAATCTATCTAGAAAATGAAAAAATTAGGCTAAAATGGTGACAAGTAATTTAAATGGATATAGATTTATAAAATTAAACCATTTCTCAATTTTGAGAGGAAAAAATCAAGGAAATCAAATATACCTTCTCTTTCTTTTGTCAACAGATGTATGCTGTCTTAACTGATGCTTAATTTATTTTTCCATTACATGATTTTAATATTGTAATAATTATAACAAGACACAAAGTGAAATTTCTGTATATTTATGAAAAATGCCAAATTGTAAAGTAATTTAAATATATAGGTTTAATTTATTCATATGATTTAAAATTTTATGTCATTTTATTTTATTTCTTAATTGTTGCTATAATTAAATGTTAATAAAATAAAGTCTTTAAAAATTCTGATTTGGCCTTGCAATATGCGATTAGAACACTTGTAAAAATGCAAACATATAAATAATGCAAAAATAATATTTGAAAAATGTAATCATTCTTAATGTTATTGAACATCCAAAAGTTATTGACAAAGTATTCAGAAGCATTTTAGATTATTGTAAAATATTATTTAAATTATATTTAATTAAAAAATGATATACATTACTCAGTAAAAATAAAAATAGATAATCAAGAAAAGCAAAACTGAAAAGATGAAAATGTTTTAATATTCAAGAAGCAATCCTGTCTTTTTTACTGAATTAAGGGCCTTCCCTGCAATAAAATCGATTATGCTCACATAATAAAGGTATATCTTAATAATTTAAGTGAAGAAATAAAATCTGTCATCACTTTCACTTTCATCTGGAAAATAGTACCTCGTAAGTTTTTTCTGTTGCAGACTATAAACATAGAAGCAAATTTATTAACTTGGCACTATTATATAAGGTGCATAGTGAGAGTTTGTAAAACGGCAAAATAGTTTTTTCTAGTCCTATAGTCAATTTATCATCAGAATAGCCTCAGACTCTATACAGGTTCATTCTATAAACAGTATTGGTGAAAAATCAGATGTGTTTCTGTTTTTTGTTTGTTTTAGACTATCATTGTTGAATATACATCAAGCAAAATAGTTAAAGAAAAGCCTTTGGAGTAACGTGGTAAATTCAATAATATGTATATGTGCACACACACACAAATACACATCCCAAACAACCACAGGAGGAATAACAAATGTATAATCCGGGTGGGCGCGGTGGCTCATGCCTGTAATCCCAGCACTCTAGGAGGCCGAGGCAGGCAGATCACTTGAGGTCAGGAGTGAGACCAGCCTGGCCAACATGGTGAAACTCCATCTCTACTAAAAATGCAAAAAATTAGCCAGGGCGTGGTGGTGCGCACCTGTCAGCTACTCAGGAGGCTGAGGCAGGAGAGTCGCTTAAACCCAGGAGGTGGAGGTTTTGGGGAGTGGAGATTGCACCACTGCACTTCAACCTGGTTGGCAGAGCAAGACTCTGCCTCAAAAAAAAATATTATTACCAAAAATCTCACTAATTCTGTACGTCAGCATTTATTAAAATAAGGATAAGAGAGAACTACTGTAGATATCTCTAAGAAAATAAATAAATGATTATTGAATGTGTAGTTAATCTTCTTTTTGTTTGCCTATTTCTCTTTAGAGGCATGCGCATGAATTGCATTTGCGGGCTGGATTACCAAGGGCTTCTCTGAAATGGCAAAGAAAATAATGTTTGATTTCAAAATGCAATAATAGTAGCTATATGAAGACATGACCTTTGAGAGATTATTCAGCAAATAATACACTTAATGAAACTTGTTTTTTAAGAAATAGATATTTCAGAAAATATGGTACTACATATGATTGTTGCCAAATCATTCTGTATACTTAATGGTTGTTCAGCACTTTCTGTTTTATAAAGTACTTTCAAATATATCAATTCAGTTAGCTAGTACCCAAATCCTTGATGTAATCACTGTCATATAACATACAAGCAAACTGTGTGTAATGAATCACACTGCAGTTGGAGTACAAGAGTAGGCATCAGGAAAGTGGCAGGTGTGTCATTTTGAATAAAGGCTGTTGTGGGAAAGGTTCCTTCAGACAGATCCCTCTCCCTAGGTATTCATGTGGTGAGAAGAGCGGGTGGGGTTTGTGGAGTAGAGTCCGGGGCTTGTGCATCCTTAATTCAAGTAACAGCACTTGAATTAAAGGTTTATCCTAACTATAAAGCTATACATTTTTCTCATGATGTATTTGTATGTCACTTATTGCTAGTCTCTTCTGTATTTTATGTGAATGCCACAAACATTTTTAAAATTTTAAAGAAGTAAACATATATACAACATAGATTTTTAAAATGAGATATATGCTGAAATAAGGCTTTGAGGAGGTACAATGTTCTGAAATGTAATTAGATGACAAATTATTTCTGGTACGCATTTCCTAGCACTTAATATTTTTCACCCACTCATAAAACAATGTGAAGTAGGTCATACTGAGTCACCAAATTAAACATTCAAATTATTCTACATCTCCAAAAGCAGCCCATAATTAAAAGGAATTTCATATTGGAATAACTGGACCTAATTTGCTTATTCATTATATTGTGACCAAGTGTAGTCTCTAAATTATATCAATTAGGGAACGAGGAGGCATACTTAAAAAGAGCTGAATTAACAGTGCAAATAAAGTAACCACTGTGGATACTTTTGAAAATTCTAGTGTTAATTTTGTTAGTCAATGCAATGGAAATACATCAGTAGCATAGTAATAAAAAATTATTTCTTTTTATAGCATCTTTGATAATTATAAAATTAATAAAGATTTATTATTTAAAAAACGGAATAATTCCTACATCATTAAAATCACAAGTAACTCCACTGTCTAATTACAACAACTATTGCGGTTTGTATGTATTTTCTTAACATTTTATTTATTTATAATTGATAGGTGAGTATTAAAATATAGCCTGACATTATTTTATGATTAATACTTTATTTAAAATATGTTATATGATTAAGTGTCTATTTAAAATTAAGCCCGTCAAAAATAAAACTATTGATCTTTCCTATCCTCTAATCCCAAATTTGCTCCTCCCAAATTTAAACCCAGGTGAGTAATTCCAACTCTGTTCCTCCCATAGTTCAGGCCAAAACATTGCCAATATCATGGACTTTTGCCTCCAATATACAGGGTTCAAATATATCTTGTTTGCATAGAACAATTTCAATTTATAATTTACATAGTTTATAGTTTAGAACAGCTTCAGGAATAGTTTACACGATAGTTTCCTCACTAATTTCCCTGTTTTCTCTTTTGCTATGCTATGGTCTATTTTCACAGATCAGTCAAACTGTTACTGCTAATTCTTTAAAGAGGCGATTGCTTTTCTGTTTAAAACCCTTCATGGCTGCCAGTTAAATAAGCAAAAGTTCTTACCATTTTCTAAGAAGCTTTATGTGACCATCTCCCCATGCAGTGTGACCTCATCTCCTCTGCTGTATCACATTGGCATCCTTAGTGGAACCTCACGGGTGCGTTCATACACCAAGGCCGCATTTGCTATTTCTGCTCCCTGAAAATATGTTCTCTCAATTATGCTCTTGGCTCATTCTCTCATAACCATTCATTGTATTCAGATGATATCACCCAGTGAGGCTTTCAGCAACCATCTTGTTCAGTATGCAGCACCTCTTGTGCCCAGAACTCTCTATTCCCCTTCTTTGCCACATTTTTTAGAATAGAACTTAAACCATCTGGCATACAACACATGATACTTTGTGGTATTAATTACTGTTTTTCTCCCAACACTGGAACAACAGCTCTGTGAAGCCAAGACATTCTGAATGTTATTTTCACTTTTTTTTCCCCAGTCCCTAGAAATGGGCCTAGAATATACATAGTAGATGCTCAATAATTTGTTGGGGAACAAATGAAAGTTGATCCCCAATAATATTTTATAATGAATAGGCTTACAATTTATGAAAAAGCCATAACTTATTTAGCCATCTCCCTAAATTTGCATGCTTTTGTAAGTAATAATATCATGGTTGTGAAAACAATTATGTGTGTATATACATATATGTATATAGGTATTTTATGGCAATGATATACATACATGTATAGTCTTCTGTAATATTTACAGGTGCTTTTGTTTTGCTTGCATTATGCAGCATATATGATTTTATAGCTAGTATTCTGGATGTCCATGAAACATCAATTAAAAAGAAACTAATATTATTAAATAGCAGACCTGTTAAAGTGGTAGTCAAAATATTCTTTCCCCATTATATACCTCAGAGATTTCTGATGAACCCTTTTGAAATCTAATAGTGGCTGTAATCATAATAAATTTTTTCTAGATAATTTTACAAACACTTTTTAATCTTCAAAATTCAAGGTTAATGTATGCATGTTGAATGATTATGGCATTCATATATAAGCTATGTTTGGAACCAGAACTTACCAGTGCTTATATTTATGTGTAGGTACGATAGACAAAGCATAGGAATAACAAGATATCATTAGTTTACTATTCATTAAAAATATGAATAGAACTGGTTTTGCTCTGTAGTTTTTGCTATGATAAACCTTAGCCATGAAAATAACCTGCTATTGAGCATGTGCATCATCCATCTTATGACTCACCAAAAATAGGGAAATGAGTCTAGAACCATCAAAGCAGTTGACAACAGAAGTGAGATTTCAGCTTGGATGCATTTTATTATAAAAGTAGTATAATTATATTCAAGAATTTGTTAACCTTTTATCTCACTAAATAAATTTCAATATTCATTATAAATAACAAATTCAAGCATTTAAAATATTATTTATATATTCTTAATTTTTGTTGTTTGTTTTAATTACACATGTCAATCCTGTTATGGAATGACATCAACATCCCCTTGGCAAGAGGATATTTTTAAATTTCCACATGTACATTTTAAGAGTTTGATACAACCCTATTTATCTATGATTTTCTCTTTCCTATAATTAGTAATTTTCACTGTAGAAGACTCACTTATAAAAGTGTATATTATTATCATATTTGGATGATAAACTAAAATTTTGAAATATTTAGAAGCATTGTTATGAACTCATTAAAATTATCAGAATCACTTCATATAAAATGATATTTAATATTTTCTTATACATAAATTAGTGACATTAATTGTTTTATACTTTTAATTTAATTTGATGATGAAAACTTTCTATGTGTTTTTGAATTTGTGTAACCTTAGACAGATTGCTAAGCTCATTTCATCATGCATTAATAGAATAGGATTAGATAATCTCTAAGGGTCCTTGGCTCTAAGATTATATGATTGTAATTAATGGCACTGCAGATCTTGTAGAGCGACATTAAAATGGACCCATACCTGAAGTTACTTTTCAATTGAATTAGTACTTAGGGAGTTGAGACAGTAGAAACAAGGAAGGCAAAACAGTCTTTCACAACAGATCATAATAAATTTGCTAATAGTATAGAAAAGTCATTGGAAAGTGTTTATCCTTTCTTTTTTTTTTAATAGGACCTTCCCATTTTCACTTACAGTTTTGAATACATTTATACATTTCCTTCTTCAAACCTCATTTAAATTAAAAGTGTTTCTATTTTCTCCAGATGGAGTTTCAATGCTCATAAACATTTATATTAGGAGAGAATATAGTACCTATTATCTAACTTAAGTTGAAAAAGAACGAAACTGTAAAATATATTTACGAAAATAACTAAAGATTTATTTATCTTCAGTAGGCGTCAATTAGTTTACCTTCAAAAAGCATTCATTGATACAAATTTTAAAAATCCATGTAACAGGCATCAATCAAATGTGATTTTTCTCCAGTTTATTATTTTCTGCCAGGGGAAATAAAATGCAATAATCACATTTTAAATATACATCTTTTTAAATGATTCTGTTGTTATACATATGATTGTTATTCATATTTTTACTATTATTGAATGCCCCTGTACTGACCTTTCCAATTTGATAGTGCAGTAGGAAATACACTTTTTTTAATATTGAGAATTGGAAATGACCTGGTAATTTCTTTGTACTAGAGACCACTAATTGTCCATATAATGCATTCTTTCATTTTGTTTAGTAATAGAATCCTAAGTACATATGACCACAAGCAGGAGATTACCTTCTATAGTCTCTTATCAGTGATTAATTTTGATCAAGTATAATGTGAATTATATTATGAGCATAAATTTAAGTTAATCTCCATAAAGACAAAGCCTATTGTTTTTACATCTCTTCTTACACATTTTACTGTCTGGAATGCAGAAGTATTGCTGAACTTAGCCATGAGGATGAAACACTAAGATAGGATTATAAAGCGAATACAAGATGAAAATCTCCTGGGGCCCGGGATGAACTCATGGAAAAAACATCCCCACCAACTCTCTTAATTGTTGGAGAGAAATATAAGACCACAATAAGGGTCACTCCTTATACTCATCATTTCTGAGTTAGAGATATTGACAAGTGTATCAAACTATATATTTTCTCCCACAAGACGTTGAGGGGCACATTTCTTTTATTCTCCAAAAGTAACAAAAAATGCTTTGGTGTCTAATTTTTAGCCTGCAAGGTCTCTTATAGTGTTGTTTTCAAAGACTTACATGTTTTATTTCCTTACCTCACTGCAACATTATAAATTTATCTTCTGTGCTAACATCATGATAGCATCTAATGGTTCCAAGAGTGAAGATTATCACTAGTTTATGAACCTTTGTATTCCCCCAAAGAGAAAGAGATATTACATAACCAAATTCCAAGTATGATTAACCAAGATTTTTCTAAAATTTTCCACCTCTCAATTCTGTCTACTAATTTGAAATAAATGAGCAAAATACATTTGCAACATGATAATTCTTCAAACTCGGCTCTTATACCAAGCAGTACTGATGATTGGGGCATTAACAAAACCAACAAAATTGTTTTGCAAAACAAAAACGAAGTGAAAAATACGCTCAGCTTATCTTCCACAATATTGTTTTCTACATCGAAAATGGCTAGATAACCTTAGAAAAAATGGCATATACATTATTACCTAAAAGTTATAGTAATCTGGGTAGAAGCTTAAAGTGATCTATCCTGTCATATAGTTGTCATTAACTAGGATATTAATTATTCTTAAAAGGATGCAAAATTTTTCCAAGGGATGTGCATCTGCAGACAGTTTTAAGGGACTATTGTCAGGAACTGTGAAGGATCTGAGATTACAAGTCAGCCTGCTTCAGTTTTATGGATGCTGGCAGAAGACACATAACTGTTTGGTCAGAGACAGAAAGACTTCCATTATTTGCAGCACAGCACAGAGTTGCACGAGCTTCATCTTTGCTCTGGTTCCTGTTTTCCCTCAAGTTTACTGGAGATGATGACAAGGAGTTCAAGTTGATGCTACACAGAGTTTTTGTCACAGATGAAGAACTCCAAGTAAAGGAAACTTAAATCTTTAATAAATGAGCAGTAAGCACACTTGTCTGATATTTTCTGTGGAGGAAACACTATCTTCATTTTACTTGAAAATAAACAAATCTGTTCTCTCATCCATAAATAAACAATATCTTGATCTTCCAGGGCTATCCACTATATAAAGATCTTTAAAAAGGAAAACCTGTAATAAATGTGAAGCTAGTGCCTTTCTATTTGCAAGATGCACAGAAATGCATGAGACCAATTGAAAATTGCCTGTGAACAAATACGCTTCCAGATTTTTAGCTTGCTCTTTTCTAAACATGAAAATTCTCAGAAAGTACGTGTTCTCAAGATTCATGCCATTTCTTTTTTCCCAAGTTGCTTCATCACGACCATCTTATTTTTCACATTACCAAATAATGCACTTCCCTAAACTATCCAAAATTTTCCATGGTGTTATAGTTTCTAAGGTACTGAGAAGAAACTCATAGGTGTAGCATATTTATAAATTGTTTACAAAATAATATTGAATACATATTTTCTCCTTTTCCCTGTCACTAGTAACTTTTTCTCTGCTTGATTAATTCATATCACATATTTAATAGCCCCATTTATTCAGAACATACTGAGAGGTGAAGCCAGCTGGACTTCCTAGGTGGAGTTGGGACTTGGAGAACTTTTTTGTCTAGCAAGAGGATTGTAAAATGCACCAATCAGTGCTCTGTAGCTAGCGAGAGGATTGTAAAATGCACCAATCAGCACTCTGTAAAATGCACCAATCAGCGCTCTGTAAAACGCACTAATCAGCAGGATCCTAAAAGTAGCCAATTGCAGGGAGGATTGCAAAAAAGGGCACTCTGATAGGACAAAAATGGAACATGGGAGGGGCCAATACGTGAATAAAAGCTGGCCACCCCAGCCAGCAGCAGCAACCTGCTGGTGTCACCTTCCATGGTGTGGATGCTTTCTCCTTTTGCTCTTCACAATAAACATTGCTACCGCTCACTCGTTGGGTCCACGTGATCTTTAAGATCTGTAACACGGGAAAGGTCCGTGACTCCATTCTTGAAGTCAGCGAGACCACGAACCCACCAAACCCACCGGCAGGAACCAACTCCGGACATAATACCACATGGCAATCTCTGTTCTAAGCATTGATGTGTACAGGTTATTTACTCCTCATAAGAACACTGAAAGATAATTGCTACTTACTGGCTCCTTCTTAAGATGAGTAAGCTAGAGACAGATACTCATGATTTGCTCAAGACTTCAGAACTTGTCTGTAGCAGAGCAGAGATGAGAATTAAATTTGCTAGCCACCATTTCTTGGAATTTAAACACATTGTTATGCCACCTCTTAGTATATGTAATTAATGACATGCAGTTCACAGAATTATGTTATTTAAATTATATGGGACAGAATTAAAAAAGTACAGTTGACACTTGAACAACATGAGCTTGAGCTGTGTGCATCCCCTTATATAGAGATTCTTTTAATTAAAAAAATCAGCATCTGCATTGAAATGTGGATCAAAATACAGTTGCCACAGGATGAAAAACCCGCAGATATGGAGGACTGACTTTTTGTATACTCTGGTTCCACAGGATTACTTGAATATGTGCTGATTTTGGTATCCTCTGGGGTCCTGGACCCAATCTCTTGAGGATATCAAGGGACCACTGTATTTTTATTTAAAATGACAAGAGTAGAGAATATATGCAGATATATCCCGAGGAACATCTTTTAGGTATATGCTTTTCTATTTTAATTCCTCTTAAAAAAACACACACATCTTAGAACTTACAATGTATCAATACAAAAATGTGGCCATTATTTATGTAGGAAAAGTTTATATACTTCTCCGGAGGGTAGGAAATGAGATTGCAGTGCACATGGGGCTCTGCCACTCACAGTGTAGGATGTTTCACCATGTCTTCCTGAAATGATTTGCAAATAGTCAAGAACAAATGACTGTGGTGATAGAGATGTATTTATTGCTGCCACCTTGTTCCCACTTCACCGTTGCATGTTTGTACACAGGACACATATTTATTCTTTTAAGTTTAGATTTTACTGAGAAATGAGGACCTTATCTGGACTTCACTGGGAGAATTATGAGTGGCCAGAGATACTACATTTTGAGCTGGATGCCAGACCTTGAAAGAACTCTGCATTTTTCATTTTGAGAGAAGTCGGTGTGTTTTATAATGGGAGGAAGATTAAAGCAGGTATTTTGGCATCAGAAGGACTGACCTTGACAGAGATTGGCGAGATAACATTATTTCCTTCTTTGGACCACAAGAAAATGCTGTATTTTTCAGCCTCAATTGCAGGTAGGATGAGACCATTTCACTGGTGAATGAAATGTAGGTAGAAGTTATATTTCCCACTTTTAGACTGAGCTATAAGATACCTCACGCAATGCTTCTCCTACTCCTCTTTATATTAAATGCAGAGGATTCAGTGAAAACCTTTAAGGAATTTCAGAAAGTTAATCCTCTACTGAATTATTATATGAATGAGAAGAAAAAAATTGTGTTAAGTCACAGATATTTGCAGTTTGGTTAAGAAACTAATATTAATTGCCCTGACTAATATACTGAGATACTAGTGATGATTCTGCAATGACTGTTTTTACAGTGAAAGTGACCACAGTAGCATGCATGGATAAATTTAAGGTGATAAACATTAGGATTGCTTACATATTTTTTGGCTTCTTCATACACATGGTAGGATATAGCTCACTGCCCTGTTTAATTCAGTTATGGAATGTGATTTGCTTTTGCTTATTGAAATGTTAGTAGACTAAAGTGTCCGTTTCCTTCTAGAGGCAAAAATTCAGAGCGCGCCTCACAACATTCTTTTTTTCCTTGACTACAGTAACTTTCAATGTTCTGGAGTGGCTGCTTTGTCCTCTAGATCCTGGTATAAAGGTGACAATGACCCATGAGTAGAATCATAAGCAACACCAAGGACATGTGAAGTGAGCAACTTATGAATGAATTGATATAGGCTCCTGACATTTAGAAATTGTTTTGTTATCACTCAGCTTAGTTTTTCTGATGTAATTTAATTGCTCTAAGGAAACAGTATCTGCTGTGATTTGTTACTGTCTCTTACTGTCCAGTGGTTGGGAAGGCCAAAAAGTTCTAGACATGGCAGTATTCTGAGAGTTCAGAGCCAATATATTTTCTTGGCAGTGCTCATGCTCATGGTGCACTTGAAGCTGTGTTGATGCTGCCATAGGAACACCACAAGCCAAGCTTGTTTCTTCCATGGTTGCACTCTTTATGTATTCAATTACAGACCTCAGGTGTGTCTGACATGAAATAAACATACGCAGGCATCATGACGGTAATCAACTGATTGCTTCAATGTGCTGGTCTTTGTAGGCCTTGAGAGTATCAACCTGGAAAAACAAGCTTTTAACTTTAATAATTTCAGCAAGTTAATATAAAGGGAAGTTCCACATATAGGTCTGGATCAAGTTTTTCTATGAAGTAGTTGCCAATTAGAAAAGTTTCCTAAACAATTAACCCCAGCAAAAAATTGTGTAAAGATTCCATTCACTTATTACACAAAACAGTATATTTTATGAGTGCTACCTTCTACTTTGGCCATTAGATAAAAAGTCTCTTCACCCTTCTTTTGTCGTGTTTTGCCTAAATATTTGGGCATATAGCTATAACCCATCATTCCCTTTTGAAAACAAAGAATAATAACCAAAGAAATATAATCTAAACCTGCTTTAAAGTCCAAGTGTAGTTCATGATATATGTTCCTGTAATTATTTGTCATCTGTGGCTCAAATCCCTTTTACTAAAATACTTTGCACTTCACCATAAACAAACTTGTGCAAACAAACAAGACACAGAAGCGACATAAAACTCCCAAAATCAAGTTACTAAGTTTCAGTAACAAATAAACCTGAATGTGTAATTAAATAGATTATAATAATGCTGAAAATTCTGTATTTTAGGTTCTTTATGATCTAGAGTTCTTCACATGTATTTAGTAAACCATTCCAAGTGCTATATTTCTTGCTAATAAAACCAAATAACAGTGTTCAGGGTAAATTTTAATGAATTAATGCTTATAATGCAAACTATGCTTTCATCCATTTTATTCAGAAGCACACGATTAATTATACAACAGATATTTTATATGAATGTTCAGAGTAAAGACTATTTTTATTTGCTTGAATGACAACATAATTTATTAAATGAATAAATACACGGATTCATCTTCTCCATCACCATTTCAGGCATGTTTTTGTGACATGTACCTTCTTCACCATGAACTCCTTCCTAACCAACCATTATATCTAAAATAAATCATCAGCAAACATAAATAATGTGCTATTCCAGAACTACCTCACATGAGCTAGATGATGGGAGGCATAATTCATAATAAACAGACCCTACCTTTAAATTCTATAAAGCCACAGCATTTAAATTATAACTATGCCACAGAGCAGTAACATATTTTCCTATTAATTATATCCCATAAAAGCAATATACCTTCACTAATTAATTATACTTGAAGTAACAACTATGGCTTAATTAAATGAACCATTCCTAATAATGAAACCTTAAAATAATTGGACTCTTCTGTCTAGAGGCAGTAACAATTATTGTCATTGGAAAGGATTTCAAACATGGCTATGCTAAGCAATGCTGATTCATAACTGACATTGAACCTGAGATTTCCTAGAGCAGTAGCTCTCAAAACCTTTCGTGAAGGGCCAACTATTAAGTATTTTAGAATGTACGTGCCATGTGATCTCTGTCACAAGTACCAGTATTTGCCATCGTAGTGCATAAGTAGCCGTAAACAATATGTAAAATAAAAAGGATGTTACTTTATTCTAATAAAACTTTGTTTACCAAAATGCATCAGTGGCCTGATTAGCTCTGTGCTTTGTAGTTTGATGACCTCTTATATAGAATGGAATTATTGAACTCATCTCTACTATGTTTCTAGATTTTCTAGTATTGTATTCTAGGTTTCTATCTTTCTCATCTATCCATCTTAATGGTTAAGTTTTACAAACCCTTATCACATATAATATTATTTAAATTATATTAATCTGCATTTAACACACATCTTTCTCTATTTTGTAATTTAGCATTTTTGAGCCATTAAAGTTTAAATTACGGTAGAGATGTAGACATTATGTAAAGGTATATTACTTTGTTGTATATGTTCATAAAAGACAATAATGGCCACATTGAAATGACACAGTACGATCTACCAAAAGCGAGTAAGGCAGAGGTTGTGTACATAAGTAACCAAGTACAAGTTGTGTCCTTTAAGTGAACCCCTACATCATTATTATTCCCCTATGGTGGAAATTCCAGAAGTAGATAGCACATAAATTTTACATCTTCTTATCTGATATATGAATACCTTTTTTATCAAGTATTCCTTTTTTTTTTTTCTTTTTTCTGAGATGGAATCTCGCTCTGTCGCCCAGGCTGGAGTGCAGTGGCGCGATCTCGGCTCACTGCAAGCTCTGCCTCCCGGGTTCACGCCATTCTCCTGCCTCAGCCTCCTCCCCGGCTAGCTGACACTACAGGTGCCCATCACCATGCCTGACTAATTTTTCCTATTTTTAGTAGCGACGGGGTTTCACCCTGTTAGCCAGAATGGTCTCGATCTCCTGACTTCATAACCTCCCACCTCGGCCTCCCAAAGTGCTGGGATTAGAGGCGTGAGCCACCGCGCCCAGCCCATATGCCTTCTTTTATTCATGGTTTACTAATTATAATATTCTATTTATATAATTGAGAATTCCTTGTTCCGTTTTTCTTTCTCATTTTCTTTCATCCCAATCATTTTCAGTCAAAATGTATATATATATATGTGTGTGTATATATATGTGTGTATATATATGTGTATATATATGTGTATATATATGTGTGTGTATATATATGTGTATATATATGTGTGTGTATATATATGTGTATATATATGTGTGTGTATATATATGTGTATATATATATATGCGTATATATATATAGATGGGAAAGAAATACAGAGCAATCTAGGAAGCATTGTGAAAAAATGGTGTGAACGTATGCATCAAAAAGTAATATTACAATTGTATTCAGTATCCCATCCAAACTTTTCTCCTGAAGGACTTTCATGCTTGCTATTGTCAAATCTTCTCCCTTCTGCATAACTTTCATTTATCTTCTCTATTATTGCTATTGTCACATAAATGTGCTTTTATTTATCACATTAGAAAAATAGTCATTCTCCTCAGTCTACAAGTCTCACAAATATAGAACTACTTTTTTTTTCTTCTTTAGAGCAAACTTTCTTAAAAGTATTCAGAAAAGTACAATGTGTAAAACAAGCAGCAAGAGAGGACGTCTGTGTTAGGCTGAATAATGGTCTCAAGAGATGTCAGGTCTTAATCCTTAGTACCTGTAAATGTAACCTTTATGGCAAAGAGACTTGCAGATGTGAGTAAGTGAAGAATTTTGTGATGGAAGATTATCATGAATTATCTTGGTGGGCTCTAAATGCAATCTTAAGTGTCCTTATAAGAGTGATGGAGAGGGAGATTTGACATAGAATCTAGGTTATGTGATCATGGAAGTGGAGAAATATTTGAAAATTATAAGCTGCTATCTTTGAAGATAGAAGAAGGGGCCTTTGAGACAAGAAATGTAGTTCTAGAAGCTGCGTTTCTGGAATAATTTCTAGAATTACTCTCCCCTGAGTTCTCTGGAAAAAATAGGGTGCTGATCACACCTTGGTTTTAGACCACTGATACTGATTATGAATTTTTGGCCTTCAGAACTATAAGAGAAAAAGTCTGTGTAGCTTTAAGCTACCCATTTTGTGGCAATTTGTTACAGCAGCATAGGAAAATAACAGAGAATCTCTTCTTGTTCCCAGGTTTAAAAGCAAGTCTTCTAACATTCCCACATTATTATGTCATAAGATATTGTTTATAGGATTTCAAAAGATACACTTTATCAACTTAATGAAGTGCCTTTTAAATCCTAGTTTAATAAGAGCATATATATATACAGTAAATTAATGATGAATTTTATCAAATACTTCTTTGTATCAATATCTTTTAGGATACAGATCTTATGTATCTGCATCTACTGAAATTATGTGATTTTTCTCATTTACTCTGTGAATGTGATGAATAATATTCTTTTTAATTGAATCTCAATTATAGAGAATTGAATTAATCATCATTTTGATTAATGACATACTTTCATCTTATGCCTATTCATGGTCATCTTTTATATGTAGGTAATTAAATAATAACTTTTACAGTGTTGGAAATAACCAGCATATAGCACCCTGCATAAAAGCTAAAACCTGAAGAATGACCACATTTAGCCATATAGTTTCTCACTCCCATCTCATCCTCTATAATTACCAGTGTTTCAACCACAACCTCTTCTCTAAACCACTAGCTGAAATCTAAACTCAGCACTCCAACCTCCCATTTATTGATTTCTGCTAGGCTTCTTGACGTCTCACCTTGTGCATACATATCTTTGATACCGGCCACACTTAAGGGGCATTTGTATGCAGATATTCAGGCTCTCTCTCTGTGGTTACCTCCTTCTTGGAAATTTGTCTCATGAGCCCCATACACACTAGATACTCTGAACTCTAATCTCTGTCACCTCACCACAGTAAAATTTCACTTTCTGTGTATGCTTTCTTTCTTCACATCAGTATTTGAGAAATGTTATTAGAGGAAAAACGTCTGAGTGAATGTAATTTATAGTCTATGATTATTTCTTTCTAATAATAATCCCACTCAAGCTCTGTATACATTGATTGTTCTCCAGTGTCTTCCAACAGTTGTCTAACATATTTTGCCCAGCTTTTATAGCCAACTTCAGGGTGTGAGTTTGTGCTACTTTATCATGGCCTGAACCTGAAATCCTCTAATTTTATTGAAATGGATGGTTATTATAGTTCATGTTGCATTTCTTGTGTTTCCAATAAGTTTTTAGATTTTCTATTTCTCCACAATTCTGGAATTAAGAATCCATTTGTTTCATTCTAATCTAGTTTCTTATAAATAATGCTAAAGGGAGTGTTGTTTCAATGACTGTCAATAACTTCTACGTGGGCACCATTCACATTTCCCAAAGTCTCAGCAGCATTTCAAATTGTTGAAAATTTCTTCCTCTTCAAAACATTATTCATTATAGAGTTCTTTAAAAATATGCCAACCTTGCTTTTCTTCTTGCCACCTCAGCTTTTTATTCCCAACTCAATTGCAACACATTTTTTTTTCAGCTCATTTGGCATTAATTTCTATTGTCTGTTTCAACCCTTCCTTGGTGATTTAACAATAAAAATAAATAATTCCTTTAAAAGGCTCATAAGTGTCGGTAACTCCCATAGCTTTACTTTTACCTTTGACTATTCTCCAACCTTCAGACTTAGACACAAACTTGTTTAATTACCATCTTGCATTTCTCTCATGCCAAACGTCCACATGACTGATAGTCCTGTTATTTCTTTCTTCAAAGTATATATCAAATGCATTCACTCTTTCCATTGCCATTGCTACTATTACTGTTTTAGTCAATTCTGACTGCTATCACAAAGACCTATAGACTAGGTGGCTTAGAAATAACAAAAATCAATTTTTTCACAGTTCTAAAGGCTAGAAGTCTGAGACCATGGTACCAGAGTGACCAGGTTTCAGTGAAATCTCTCTTCTAAGTTGCAGACTACCGTTTTCTTCTTGTATCCTCACATGTCACAGAGTGAGAGAACTCTCTTGGGTCTATTATATAGGGGAACTAGTTCCATTTAGAAGGGCTCCAACCTCATGATATAACCACCTCCTGAAAGTCCCACCTCCTAATACCATCATATTAAGGGTTAGGATTTCCACCTATAAGTTTCAGAGACAGGGTGGCAACAGCCATGCAGTCCATTGCAATCACTATCCAAGACATCACCATCATCATTATCCCCATTCCTTTTTATTATTATTATTATACTTTAAGTTTTAGGGTACATGTGCACAATGTGCAGGTTAGTTACATATGTATACATGTGCCATGCTGGTGTGCTGCACCCATTAACTCGTCAATTAGCATTAGGTATATCTACTAAAGCTATCCCTCCCCCCTCCCCCCACCCCACAACAGTCCCCAGAGTGTGATGTTCCCCTTCCTGTGTCCATGTGTTCTCATTGTTCAATTCCCACCTATGAGTGAGACTATATGCAGTGTTTGGTTTTTTTGTTCTTGCGATAGTTTACTGAGATTGATGATTTCCAGTTTCATCCATCTCCCTACAAAGGACATGAACTCATCATTTTTTATGGCTGCATAGTATTCCATGGTGTATATGTGCCACATTTTCTTAATCCAGTCTATCATTGTTGGACATTTGGGTTGGTTCCAAGTATTTGCTATTGTGAATAGTGCCGCAATAAACATACGTGTGCATGTGTCTTCATAGCAGCATGATTTATAGTTCTTGGGTATATACCCAGTAATGGGATGGCTGGGTCAAATGGTATTTCTAGTTCTAGATCCCTGAGGAATCGCCACACTGACTTCCACAATGGTTGAACTAGTTTACAGTCCCACCAGCAGTGTAAAAGTGTTCCTACTTCTCCACATCCTCTCCAGCACCTGTTGTTTCCTGACTTTTTAATGATCGCCATTCTAACTGGTGTGAGATGGTATCTCATTGTGGTTTTGATTTGCATTTCTCTGATGGCCAGTGATGGTGAGCATTTTTTCATGTGTTTTTTGGCTGCATAAATGTCTTCTTTTGAGAAGTGTCTGTTCATGTCCTTCGCCCACTTTTTGACGGGGTTGTTTGTTTTTTTCTTGTCAATTTGTTTGAGTTCACTGTAGATTCTGGTTATTAGCCCTTTGACAGACGAGCAGGTTGCAAAAATTTTCTCCCATTTTGTAGGTTGCCTGTTCACTCTGTTGGTAGTTTCTTTTGCTGTGCAGAAGCTCCTTAGTTTAATTAGATCCCATTTGTCAATTTTGGATTTTGTTGCCATTGCTTTTGGTGTTTTACACATGAAGTCCTTGCCCATGCCTAAGTCCTGAATGGTAATGCCTAGGTTTTCTTCTAGGGTTTTTATGGTTTTAGGTCTAAGGTTTAAGTCTTTAATCCATCTTGAATTAATTTTTGTATAAGGTGTAAGGAAGGGATCCAGTTTCAGCTTTCTACATGTGGCTAGCCAGTTTTCCCAGCACAATTTATTAAATAGGGAATCCTTTCCCAAATGCTTGTTTTTCTCAGGTTTGTCAAAGATCAGATAGTTGTAGATATGCGGCGTTATTTCTGAGGGCTCTGTTCTGTTCCATTCATCTATATGTCTGTTTTGGTACCAGTACCATGCTGTTTTGGTTACTGTAGCCTTGTAGTATAGTTTGAAGTCAGGTAGCGTGATACCTCCAGCTTTGTTCTTTTGGCTTAGGATTGACTTGGCAATGCAGGCTATTTTTTGGTTTCATATGAACTTTAAAGTAGTTTTTTCCAATTCTGTGAAGAAAGTCATTGGTAGCTTGATGGGGATGGCATTGAATCTATCAATTACCTTGGGCAGTATGGCCATTTTCACGATATTGATTCTTCCTACCCATGAGCATGGAATGTTCTTCCATTTGTTTGTATCCTCTTTTATTTCCTTGAGCAGTGGTTTGTAGTTCTCCTTGAAGAGGTCCTTCACGTCCCTTGTAAGTTGGATTCCTAGGTATTTTATTCTCTTTGAAGCAATTGTCAATGGGAGTTCACTCATGATTTGGCTCTCTGTCTGTCTGCTATTGGTGTATAAGAATGCTTGTGATTTTTGTACATTGATTTTGTATCCTGAGACTTTGCTGAAGTTGCTTATCAGCTTAAGGAGATTTTGGACTGAGACAATGGTGTTTTCTAGATATACAATCATGTCGTCTGCAAACAGGGACAATTTGACTTCCTCTTTTCCTAATTGAATACCCTTTATTTCCTTCCCCTGCCTAATTACCCTGGCCAGAACTTCCAACACTATGTTGAATAGGAGTGGTGAGAGAGGGCATCTCTGTCTTGTGCCAGTTTTCAAAGGGAATGCTTCCAGTTTTTGCCCATTCAGTATGATATCATTATCTCCATTCTATATTTGGATAATAGTCTCTGACTTTGTCTGCTTGCATTTATTCTTTTCCCCTAAAGTGATTCTTCAAAGTGTAATGTCAAAGAGAACCAGAGCCAGAGGGTAATTAAAGCAGTAAAGAAACATTTTATTCAGAAATTATTGCAACACAGGAAAAGAGATTTTAGTAGAGAAATGAGCTCAATTCCAAATACAAGCACACATGGAAATTTATAGCAAAAGAGCAGTGTGATGGGGTCAGTGGATGGAAAATTACTAAGAGGAGACATCAAAAGTAGGGGAACTCTTGCTAAACCAAATTAACAGGATTCTTGCTGAAGGCAGCTCAGGGTGATCAGATATCAAGATTTTCTCCATATGGACTTAAGGATTCTTGTTAAAAGTAAGCTATGGAGACTAGGCAAGGGGCCTAGGTGAAGATCTAGTTGAGAGGAGAGCTCAAAAATCTGACTAAAGTTTGATGAAGGAGAGAGTCTTTGTCAGTATTTGTGTTAATTTTTTTAATTACTAAAAGTGAGGCTTATTTGCATTCTTCAAGGACTTACCAATTAATAAGCTATGTTAAAATCTCCAGTTTTAGTGCCTATTTCTTCTTTCAACTTCTGTTATTTCTGCTTTATGAAAATTGTAATTTTGTGTATGTTATTAATATATATTTTATTTTTAATGTAGAATGAAGCATGAATCCTTCTGTAGAATAAATTTTCCTTCCTTATCCTGTTAAATTTATTTTGTCTTAAATTCTATCTTGTCTCATAGCAAAATTCTGACAACTATTTCAGGATCTTGCTATCATACAAGATCTATCTTTGCTCTTCCTTTTACATGAAACCATTCTGAATTGCCTTGTTCAATATGTTTCTTGCACACAGAATAGATTGGATTCTGCTCCATTAGCCAATCTAAAAGTACGCCATTTAATGGTGAGTTAAGCCCATTTGTGTCTTTGATATACCTGTTATGCTGGTGTTAAGTTCTGTTATATAAGTTTTTGCTATATAAATAATTTATATAAAATCTTGTCCTGTATTTACACTTTAATTTGAGGGGCAGGATATACTCGTTTGGTATTTATAAATGTTTCTATGTTTATTCTTATTATCTTATAATAATATTATAATAAAATATACTAGTCCTCTAGTGTGTTTTAATACTATTGATTTCTTCAATGAGTAGTAATACTGTTCTCTAGTAAACTCTCTTTCCTTTCTTCTCTCTTTTTGCTTAACATTTACTTTAATTCCATATTTTTTTAATGGCAGTTAGATACTGCTGAGATAGTCATTAAGATTCATCTACTTTCTTTTTCTTCTTCTTTTTTCTGTTTGTTGTTGAGTTGCATTATTTCTTCATGTTTAACACACTTAATAGCATCATGTTCTGTCACTTTAATCCCCATTACTTGTTCTTAATTATAAAATTAAACATATTTAGTCCTTATCCAGAAGCTTCACATGATGTTTGTCTTCTTGTCAGTAGGTAGGACATTTCTAAAAAAGCCATCACAGGAACAATGTTTTTTAAAATCATAAATATTCATGATCTTCTACATTCCTTAGACATGATTCATAGTTTGGATGAATAAAATCTCATCTCGCTGCTGTGTTATCTGTTTCATAATCATTAAACCATTTCTTGATTATCATCCTGTATAAAATGTTGCTATCAAGAAGTCTATTATCAATATAAACTTCTTATCCTTTTACCTTCATGCTCAAATAATTAATATTATTTTTTATTTTAATTTTTGTTCTTAGAAATAACCATTACGTGGGTATTACTATTCTTTGCCTAAGTTCTATGTTTAGAAAATTTTTAGATGTTTTTAATCCCTCAATTTCTGTTTTTTACTCTTATTTTTATACTCTATATCCCTTGCTATGGTTTGTACCACTTCTATTTGATTTTATGTACGTTCAAATTATTTTTTTCTAAAAATTATTTTCTAAAAATTATCTTACTTGTCTCAGATTATCTGATTCTCTGATTAATTTTGATTTTGTTCCAATTGCTTTTCTTCAGGGTAAGTATTTTTCTTTTGGGAGTGAGCATTATTGATGATTTCTTGTTGTAGTTTATTGATATTAAGATCTTACAATACTTCCTTTTATCTTCATTTTATCTTTGCCATTAACTCCAGCTGGTACTGGCCCTATGCTGCCAATGATTAGGACAATTACTCTTGTATTCTGGGTTTTATGCTGATTATTTGTCACCTGTTTTAGTTGGCGATGTCACCCATGGGTTTTTCAGTTACTTCTCCTAACTCCTCTGCCTGGTGTTTGGTACAGATCCAGATATAAATGAAAGAAAAGGAGATAGATAGATGGATAGATAGATGATAGATAGATAGATAGGATAGATTAGATAGATAAATAGACAGATAGATACATATTTACATATGTATTTACATACTGTAGTTTGCTGCTGAGAGTCTCTCCAGTTTATTTTATTTAATATTCTCATAATCTAGAAGCTATTCTCTACAATGATAAAATAATCCAACTCTCAGGCAATACTGAGCAAAATATAATGTAATTAATATCTCAACATACTTGACCCTATATTTTATATGTAAATAAATGAGGCCAGGCGCAAAGGCTCATGCCTATAATCCCAGCACTTTGGGAGGCCGAGGCGGGTGGATCACTTGAGGTCAGGTGTTTGAGACTAGCCTGACCAAAATGGTGAAATCCCGTGTCTACTGAAAAAAAACACAAAAATTAGCCAGGCATGTTGGTGCATGCCTGTAAGCCCAGCTGCTTGGCAGGCTGAGGCAGGAGAATTGCTTGAACCTGGGAGGTGGAGGTTGCAGTGAGCCGGGATCATGCCATTGCACTCCAACTTGGGCAACGAGCAAAAAATCTCGAAAAAAAAAAAGAGTAAAACACTGGTTGCTCTCTGTTTTAGTAATATGTTATTTATTAGGTAAATGTGGTACATATTAAGTAAAGTGGGATTTTTGTTAGAGAAGATATTTATCTCTATTGAGGTAGCAAAATAAATATGTATAGATTGAATGAATTTGTCTCCCTTTAGGTTTAAATAAGAAATGGGTGTGTGTGTTTTCTTGGCCTATTCCTATTTTTCCTGGCTTATTCATATTCTAATTCCTCTTGTTTATATAATTATTCACTTTGATCACCTCATATCTCTTATCTTTTTTGGGTGGCCTAAAAGCAAAAATATTCTTACAATCTAGTCAGCATTTGCTGTGCTTCTTATTATTGTACTTGTTTAGCACAAACTTGATGCTGATTCTACTTCTCATTCTTCATGACAAAACAAGTGGAAAAAATGTCTGGGAACTGGCTCTATGACATGGCTAAATAACACTAATATGAGTCTTGTGCTCTTAATCTATAAAATGGGAATAATAAAAATAGCAAGTCTGTAATCACTGCTATATGAAAACCCCGAGTTTTATGAGTGCTTCTGGGAATACCTAGTAAAGAAAACATATCTGTGTGCTTTATCTTTTAATAGTTAAAAACAGTTTTGACAATAAGTAGTTTATATTTATTAGTTATTATAATATGTATAATTGTAAATAGTTTATAGGTATTAGTTATTATAATATACATGTACATATAACACATTCATATAAACTATAAGTAGTTTATACATATTAGTAATTATAATATACCTATTATAATAACTAAGAATAGAAAGGCAATGTAGAAACTAAGAGTTATATAATACCCATAGTAGTTAATCAATAAGCAAATACTATTTTTAGTATTTTTATACTATTTGTATATGTATTCATTACTTTATGTATATAATTCTTTATATAATTCTTAGGTTCTATAATACCTTTATTCTGTATATTTTGAATTATGTATTTAATAGCCTAATATATTCCTAATTTGCAGAAAACAAGGAAAATTTTCTTCCTTCAATTATTATAAGTATGCATTTCTTTATCCAGGGAGGCTAAAAGGCAAGATCATAACAAGCCATGTTATGGAAAATTATTTCTTCAAAATATTCCTTTTAAAATTGAGGCAACAGAATCATTTTTCCCTCTCATTGTATGTTTAATTTAAAATTGTTTCAACAACAATATGTAGATTGCCAGTTCAAGTTATCAGGTGTAACAAGACTCACATTTCTTTGCTATACAATACAATATAAATATAAAGTAAAACATTATATTAAAATGAAAGTTTTATAATATTTAGACATTAATATCTCAGCCTTTCATTAGCATATTATTTGAAGAAAGGCATTCACTTTTTCACAGGTTACTTCCTTGCTCCTGAAAATGATGATGCTCTATTTTCTACTATTTCTGTCTAAAAATTTAAACAGGTTAGTATATCCTCTGCATAAATGCTACAAAATACAATGCACAATAATTTGGTTAAAATTACTAAATGTTAGTAAAAAATTTGATTAGTTTTCTTAATAATTGTTTCCTTATTTTTCATATCTATATATGCAATAATTCTAAAGTTAAGAACTGACTACTCTCTTGATAATGGAGAAATCTTTCAACACACAAAAACAAAATTTTTATTGTCTTTTAAATAGGTCCTGAGAAGAGGATTAGAAAAAGGCAACACATCAAAAAGTTAAGAGGCAGAAATAGCTTTTATGTTGCTGGTAAATTTAATGAGATCTTAAGTTATTCGACTGGCAAGTCTCATCTCTTTGAGCATCTCAGTGAAGACTGTCAGAAATCATCAAAATTCAACACAACAGAGTAAAAGCTAATAGCCTTTTTGTTGTACCAAAACTGAAAGGATTGGTAAGACTCAAAATGAATGCTATTACAGAAAATCTTCTTTTATCTAATTCTTTGTGCAGTGAGTGAAAATTGAACAAATACATATCCTTTTTATGGTGTTAAAATGAAATCTGACACTATTAAACAAATATTCTTTGATCCTAAGACCTCCTGAATACTTCTTTCACAAGAATTATTACTAGAATATCCTATGTGACTCTAGTTCATAATATTCTGGCTATCATTTGATTATTTTCTGTGAAATAAAAATGAAGCACTGTATTTTTTAAAAAAATACTGTGTTTTGATGAAGAAGGAAGTTTTTGAGTGGTTATCACATTAGAGAAATTTTTATTGTAATCAACCTTTGATAATTTCTGACATGATTAATATTTATCTTATTTTCTAGATGTTCTTAAGTAACAAAAAGCAATAAAGATAAAATACAGGACATCAAAGATATCACATACATTCATATGTCTCAAGAAATGAAAGCAATGAAAGAGCTGTGATAGGATCCATATTTTTTGTTTATTGACAACTAATGCAAAATTCCAAACAATAATGAAGCAACTACAGATTTGGGGAAAATAGTAAACCAGAAAGAGCAATTGAGAGAGCCTTTTTAGAAAAAAGTTTTCTCCTTTGGAATTATGTTACATTTTGAGTAATTATTATGATATTCAACCATTAATTTATACATTTGTTTTTAATTTAACATATATTTTGAGTACTAAATATATCAGGCACTATTATAGGTGCTTGTGCTAATTAACAACCAGTTTCCTAGAATGTGTAAAGTGCCATAGAAAATACCTCTTGGGTTCTATGCTCACTACCTGGATGATGGGTTCAGTCATACCCCAAACCTCAGCATCGTGCAATATGCTCTGTAACAAACCCTCACATATATCCTCAAATCTAAAAGTTGAAATTTAAAAAAATAAAAATAAAAAGCAAATAATTATATTAAGTATATTAACTAAAACAAAACTAAGTGATTCCGTTTTAGAAAAAGAATTTAGAAATGAGGGGGAGTGGAGACTAGAATAACACTTATGGTGTTCAATCAGAATCAAAACTATCAATATATACTTAAGTTTACTTTTTTTCTACGTTAGATAGAAATTGAAAAGAATGTGTAGATATATAAATAGACCTAGACGCACATGTTTGTGTGTGAATGTGTATATATATATATATATATATATATTTTTTTTTGAGATGGAGTCTTTCTCTGTCGCCCAGCTTGAAGTGCAGTGGCCCGATCTCGGCTCCCTGCAAGCTCTGCCTCCTGGATTCATGCCATTCTCCTGCCTCAGTCTCCCAAGTAGCTGGGACTACAGGCACCTGCCACCACGCCCAGCTAATTTTTTTGTATTTTTAGTAGAGACGGGGTTTCACAGTGTTAGCCAGGATGGTCTCAATCTTCTGACCTCATAATCCACCTATCTTGGCCTCCCAAAGTGCTGGGATTACAGGTGTGAGCCACCACACCCGAATAAAGAAAACTGAAGAAATGTAGCAGATAAATGCAATATGTGACCCTGATTTTGATCCTAGTTAAAAAAGATTAGTGGAACCATGAACAAAATATGTAAATAAGGTCTGTAGGTAAGTAACTAATTCCATATCAATTTCCTAATGTGAGTAACTGTACTCTTAGATATGGAGTTAGCAGTCAAGAAGCTGGGTGAAGAATATATAGGAATTCTTGATTTTTTAAAATATATTTTGTAAGCTTTAAAGTAGTTCAAAATGAAAATTTTAAAATAAAATGAATAAAAAAGAAAAAGGATAGTATGGATCTTCTGAAGTATTGTGCTAAATATGAAATTCATGGTCCATCCCTGAGGTCTTTTATATTACAGTGTTTAAGATATAAAATAAATGTAAAGAAAACCAAAGAATGATCAATAGTGATGAAAGTCATCACTATTTCTGGATAAACCATGTTCTACGATAGCACATAACTGGTGACAGCTTGGAGTCATGCAAAGACCTCTCCAAGAAAATGAAATGTAAAGTGATGACTTAAATATGGAAAAGGAACCATTTGATTAACAAGCCAAACTATGAAGCTTCAAAGACAAGATGTTACCTTGTGCAAAACCCTGACATGGGGAAAAACTGCGTTTCAAGAGTGGAAAGAGCCCTGTCTCATTAGGAGTGAGGATCTTGAATGGTTCCTGTGGTTGTAGACAGCAGAGCAGAGCTTTACCATCCTGGAGATTTGTAATTGTACTCCACAAGTAACTAAAGGATTTAAGGCAGAAGAGGGAAAGAATCTTGCTTACATTACAAAAAAGAAAAAAGAAAAAGAAGAAATAAAAAAAAGAAAAAATATATATTATTATTATTACATTGGTTTATAATAATTGGTTTATATCTAATTTGTTTCCCTGTGTTTATAATACATATATATCTCTGCCTCTTAAACCAAGAATAATTTTTACAGGGACAAGAATAAACACAAGGAAATGAATTAGAAAACTATTAAAGTGAAAGGACAAGAAGGTGGAGACCTTGTTCAAAATAATGAAATACATATTTAAGATATGTGCAAGTTTGAAGAAAAGAGCTACTGATAGGGATTTGGTGTATTAGATAAGATAAAATCAATGGGAACACCAGCTGAAGTAAACAAACAAACATACACACACAAACTGGGAAGCAGAGAAAATAACAAAACTCTACTTAAAACATTATGAATTTCAGTTGTCTATAAAACAATCCACATTTGATATTAAGTAAGTAGATGACTATGCAAAGCTCTAACTCAGAGAAGATACCAAAATTGGAAATATTCTGAGATGCTATCATGTAACTGGCCTTTAAACCCATGAAAATGCTTGAGAACACTCAGGGGAAAAAGTGAGTAAGTAGAGAAAAAAGAAAGTACTCAGCTAAGTGGGTTGAAGACAGTACAGGAAATATTGAAGGAGACTGTCTATTGTTTGATTGATTTCTTTCAAAGAAAGAATACAAAGTAAGTTGATAACTGAAGGACAACGGTAGGTCAATGTAAACTTTTAACAAAAAGGGAATTATTCATTAATGAGAATGATAATACTAAAATGAGAGGGAGAGCTAAGGGACAGAATTTACTTAATATTGGGAGATCTCATCAATTTAGCATAAGACGTGGTAACTTTGTAGAAGGTTATTGTTATGAATGCTGTGGGAGTGAATGCATTGGGAAACTAAAATAGAATGTTTGGCACTGTTGAGTATCCTTTTAAGTTTTGTAATGAATTGAAATCATGTTATTAGTTACAACGTGGATGAGCCTGGAGGACATTATGTTAAGTGAAATAAGACAGGCACAGAGAGAGAAAAACCACATGTTCTCACTTATATGTGGGAGCTAAAAATGAGCTTATAAAAGTAACAAGTAAGAATTGTAGTTATCAGAGGTTGGAAAGGATGGGAATAGGAAGAGGATGGAAAGAGGTTGGTAAGCAAAGTTAACTTTGTAACAAAGTTGTAGCTAGAAGGGAGGAATAGCTCTAGTGTTCTGTAGCACTGTAGGGTGAATTAAGTTAACAATAATTTAGTGAATTTTTTTAAAAACGTACCAGACAGAATTCTGAATATTCACATCGCAAGGAAATGACAAATGTAAAAGGTGATAGATATGCTAATTACTCTGATTAGATTATTTCATATTGTATACATGTATCAAAATATCACTCTGTATCCCATAAATACGTATAATAATGTGCCAACTAAAAATAAAAGAAAAAATAGAATTCAAAATATAATCAATGTTCAACAAAAGCTTGTTAAATTAAGACAAAGAAGCTATTGAAAATGATTTTTAATTCTGAATTTAAATTAAAATAATCTAGCTTAATTATGTCATTTCCCCCCAGAATTCTTAAGCTTTTTGGATGCTAGCCCATTAAAAAAAAGAAAAAATTTGGAATCATATTGTTTACTCTAATAACCTAGTCTAAATCACGATTCTAGAGAGAAGTGGTAAAGACTCAAATTGTTATTATATTAGAAACTTAGCCTTCTGAAGGCAATATTAGGGAAAAAGAAATCTGGGCCACAATGAGAATGAGAGTAGTTTAAACAGGAAAAGGAAGAATCAGAGAGATTATTGAAAATGCCATCAACTAAGCATAATTCAAACAGAAGACAACATACATATATATATATTTTTTTCACCTAGGATTAGTAAATCAAGAAAATTGTATTACAATTTTATTGGATGGTGAGTTCTATAATATACTAAGTATAAAAAAAGAAGTAAAAGACTTGACATATACCATAATAAAATATTTAATAAGAACATATCTAGTAAGTACATAGAAATATATAAATAAAAACAGCTTTATTCAATAAGTATTTGTGACTATTATATATCTTATCTCATTTATCTTCACATTATTTTTGTAGGATAAATATTACTAATTTGATATGTTGGTTGCAAAAAGGGTAATGTCACTAAAAGAAGTCAGATAGCCTGATTAAGGTTTTACATTCATTCATTGTGACAAATATATAATGAGAACACAATTTCTCTTATTATATCAAACTACCTGCTAAACAACAAAAGGAGTTTGATGATTTAATTACATACACTTTGTCTTAATTCCCAAAGTGTATTAATATGGAAGGGCATTCTTTGTTGGTACTTGATGAGGTTATAATTAAGAATTTAAAACTTATTGGTATAAACATATACCTAATTTAAATCATTTAAGTTATGATATATTAAGCTAATACATGCTTGAATTTGTTACTACTTTTGAAAAATTCTGTGTCTCCCCACACCTTCCTCATTCCACTTCACTAGTTATTATGTTTCTCTTTTAATTTATGAAGATGGAATATAATGCTCAATTCATAATAATGTTTTTCAGGTACAAAGTTGGCATAGACAATACTGAAATACATGTGATGACATTTACAGTAGCAATTCAAATTAAAAGAGAAAAGCATCTTTCTAAACCATCTTCAAGTAAACACTTGCCATTTATTTCTACTAGCAAATATTTCTATGTATCCTAAAAATTAAAAGTGATATACATTGAGTAAGACTTTACAGTCCTCAGAATACTATAATGGAAAAATATGTATTTGATATATTTTCCTGCCATTTCACTATCTAGAAATTGTCCTAATCCTTAAAAGAGATCATTAGCTAGCCACTGAAATCTCAGGGGAAAAGCTGTTAAAACTGACAGCTACATTTTTTAACACTACACATATAGACAACTCAGAGTTTAAATACATTGGATTTGTAATCTCTCTGTTATTTAGAAGAGGTGCTGTAGAGGTGAAGGACTCATTTTGTGAACCTTTCTTAGTATATCAGCTAATTTATTCTTAGAACATTTCTAGAGAAAGAAAAACAGCAAGAGATCATCAGAGAATAAAAAAAGGTATTATAAAGATGAGTTAAAATCATTTAAAGTAGCAGTTTATTTTTCAGAAAAGAATTTTTAGCCTCTACATATTTATGAAGAAGAATGGAAACTCTTGAACAACAGTCATGAAAATTTAAAATACAGATCCGATAAAAAATTCCTCTGCCTGTTTTATCAAATGTGTTTAGATTGGAAATAAATGGGGAGTTTGTTTCATAGCTCCCCTGGGTTGGAGGTAAAAAGTTTCTATTCCTTAGGAAATGGAATAAAATAAATTGGTTAAAAGAAGTTTTGAGATTCATTCGTCCATAGCATTCTAAAATAGGAATTAGCTTAGAAAGGTCATCAATGAACAAAATTATCTGAGTTTGGTGGAGATAAAAAAGCAAGACTGAAAGTTATATTTTTTTTCAAGCAATGTTTGAATGGACAAAGTACAGAAGGAGAAAAGTGGTTGCATTTCTATGCATTGAAAATGCTTATTTGGTTTTCTTTTAAGCTTGTTGTTTCAAATGGCCCACTTAAATTTACTGACTCTATACCAAATAAATTAATCTCACTTTTCACACTGCTATCCCTCTAGTTTCTTGCCTCAATTTATTCCAGAATGACATTCTACATTTATTCAATAAGTACTCAGAGGGATGTGTTATGTGCATGGCATTCAACTAACCATTAGTTGGACAAGACAAACTAAGTAAAGGATATCTTTCCTGCCTTCTTAAAGTTTGCAGTTTAATTATCTTGATTTTGAGCCTCATTCTCTTACATTTTCACTAATTTTCCATATTTTTTCTAAGTCTCTGAAAAGTTTTGATAGTGAATTCCATCACTTTTATATTAGCTAAGCTCTCATTGGCTTTCTAACTCAATTTATCACATGGATACTGACTTTCAACCATGTTTTCTTTTTTTCTTTTTTTTTTTTTCCTTTTGAGATGAGTTTTGCTCTTGTTGCCCAGGCTGGAGTGCAATGGCGTGATCTCGGCTCACTGCAACCTCTGCCTCCAGGGTTCAAGCGATTCTTCTTACTCAGCCTCCCAAATAGCTGGGATTATAGGTGTGCACTACCATGCCCAGCTAATTTTGTATTTTTAGTAGATACCACGTTTCTCCATGTTGGTCAGGCTGGTATTGAACTCCTGATCTCGTAGTCCCCCTGCCTCGGCCTCTCAAAGTGCTAGGATTACAGATGAGAGACACCATGCCTGGCCTCAACCATGTTTTCAGTTCTGAAAACAACTAAGAAGTATATGACCGTTCTTACCTTCAAATAAATACAATTTTAGTCTAAATGATAAAAGGACTCTATATAGGCAAATTCATCATAAGTTAGGAAGTACAAGTGGAATGAAAAGTTGAAAAAAATGGCATAGTACATGAGTATGAAAGGATACAGAATTAAAACCCATCTAGAAGATTCAGTACAATATATGGCTTCCTTTTTATCCAAATAATTTTAGAAACTTTTCCTCCAACTTCCACACTTCTATGGCATTCAATTCCCATCTTTATTTTATTTCATCTTATATTTTGTTTTACATTCTGTCTTTACTTTGTCTTCTTGTTGAAGTAATTATTTCCTAGAAACATAGATCTTCATAAGGTTTATTACTGATTTAACATCTAAAGTTATCATATAATATGAGCTAGATTATGTTATCTAGCAATTTATCAATTGCAAAAATTTCACCCAATTGTAATTTAGAAAAAGTGTCAAACCCCCAATAAGTTGCAAGAATAACAAAACTAATATTCAAATACATGCAACTCAATCCATAATCCGTTTGTGTGTGTGTGTAAAGTTTTTTTTTTTTTTTTTTTGAGTCTGAGTTTCGCTCTTGTTGCCCAGGCTGGAGTGCAATGGTGCAATCTTGGCTCACTGTAACCTCCGCCTCCCAGGTTCAAGTGATTCTTCTGCCTCAGCCTCCCAAGTAGCTGAGATGACAAGCATGCGCCACCACACCCAGCTAATTTTGTATTTTTAGTAGAGACTGGGTTTCTCCACATTGGTCAGGCTGGTCTTGAACTCCCGACCTCAGGTGATCTGCCCGCCTCAGCCTCCCAAAGTGCTGGGATTACAGGTGTGAGCCACCGCCCCAGCTAAATTTTTTAACTTATTCAAAAATCAGTTGTATACATCACTATAATTCACAGGGATAAGCAAATTATTTCTATAAAGAGCAATATAACAAATATTTTAGGAGTGTGTGTCTGTGTGTGTGTAAACTTTTGAGCTTATTCAAAAAGTAGTTGCAAACATTATAAGTCACAGTGTCAGCAAAGTATTTCTATAAAGGGTAAGACAGTAAATATTTTAGGCTTTGGGAACATTGTAGAAGTCTCTGTTACAACTGCTAAACCCTGTTGTAACAAGAAAGTAGACAATATGCAAACAAATGGCTGTGGCTACAATATTATCAACTTTATTCATAGACACAAATGTTAAATTTTGTTAATTTTGTGTTACGAACTATTATTCTTCTGTTGATATTTTTGTATTATTCAAAAAATATAAAAACATTCTTAGCTGCAGGTTGTACAAAAACAGGCAATAGGACAGGTTCAGTGTATCGGCTGAAGTCTGCTAAACCCTGTGGTTCAACTATAAATATTACAGTATATAGCTGCTAATAGCAAGAGCAATGTCCTATTTATACACAAGAAAATTATCACGGGCGGAAATTATATTAAATACATTTTAATCATGCAAGTTATACAGGAATGTAGTACTTTTGAAAAAATCAAACGATTACCAGTAAATCTATTGTGTGTTGGTTCATCCCCAGAAGGCCATTATTATCAGTGTGGTTTGCATATTTCCAGACATTTTCCAAAGCAATCACATAAGTTTATTTTAAAAATGTATTCTCACATATTTTACTGATAAACCATTTAAAAGTAAATGTGCAAACAATAGTTCTCCAATTCATTCATTCTCTTTAGTAAGAAACATGCTGGAGACAAAGAAGGCAGGTTTTTTGGTAACCATATAACTGGCTAACCTCTTGGCAAACAAACTAAGAAGTTTCCAGGAAGGAATATCTTACCTACAGAATGCTTTTAGAGGAATGTATGTGCTGTGATTTCTTTTCTAGGGTTGTTTATAATAAAACCTAAATCTCTTTGACTCATGGGGCATAGTTTCCTGGACCATCTAAAGACAAAATGAGATACTTTGTGATCTAAATATCTCCTCTGTGTAAGTGAGATGACCGCACATCTTACTCAGAATCATCATCTATTATCCTTGTTCAAAGCATATCTGATGTGCAAGGAAAGGACCCAGGGATTCTCACTGTGCTATCTGACCTTACCTTGCTCCACCTGTACCTCACAATAATTTTTATCCATAAAATTATTAGTTAAGTTTGCATAAGATCTCCGATGCACCTGAGTCTGATTTGATAATCTAATACTTTGTGTATTTTTAACCACAATAATATGTTTTTATTTTTCAATTTAATATGTATTGGAAATCTTAGTGATTCAACACATGTTAATCTTTATCATTTCTTTAACTCTTAGATATGTCATATTTACTTAGCCATTTCTCTATTGGTGGACATTTAATCTATTTAATGGGCTTTTGACTATTTTTAAAAAGCTGTAATTGACATCCTATTGCATTTTATTGCACATATGTTAGTATTTCATAAGACAGATGATGAGTTAAGGAAAATTGTGCTTATAAGTTATTCACATTGTAAAATTTAATAGATATCAAAAATTTTCATCTAAAGTGGTCTTAAATTATAGATGTCAATTTGATATTATTAAACTTTGAATTATTTTGCTAAACCCATGGATTGAAAGTATAATTTTATGAAATCTTAGGTACCACAGGAAGAAGTATAAATTGATACAACTGATTTGAGAAAAAGTTAGTCTGTGATTAAATAAGTATCCACATATATTTGCTCCTAAAATTCCTTGGATAGTTACATGTTGTAGATAAACTTATGCATATAATTCTGAGAGCATATGTCCAAGTATTTTCATATTGACTTTGCTCCTAAGCACCCAAACTTTAAAATAACACAAATGTATATAAGGAATAAAATAGAAAATTCTCATCTGTATAAACAATCAAATATTATAGAGCAGTGAAAATAAATAAATTACAACTGCTTGCAACAACAGGGCTGTCACTCATAAACATATGTTGAACAAAAGGAGTGTGGCACAAAATAATACAGAAAGAGGATTTCATATCAATTATCAAAGCAGGCCAAAAAACCTAAGGTATGTTGTTCAGAGATGCATACATGCTATACCTTTTTGAAGCACAGCAAAAAAATTATACATAAAACTTAGGTGAGAGGAGCTGCTTTTAGGAAGGGACACTTGGGGGAGTCTGGGGCGATGATATAGTCTAATTCCTGGCCTAGTTTGGTTTACATGGGTTAGCTTTACAGCCTGAATACATTTAAGCTTTACAGATGTCTTTGATTCATGCTTTTGCGTCTCAAAACAAAAGGTTCTATTGTTTAAGTTTAATTTGTTTTACTTGATTATTGAAAAATTTAATTATTTTTAAAATTTCAATTAAATTAGTTTAAATAAATAATTAAGGTCTTTAGAACTAATCTCTTGATTCTTCCAGTAAGTACCTATTTTTACATTTTCCCACTTTTCTATTGAAATATTTTTATTTTTCTAAATTATTTATAGATTTGCTTTGGTATACATAGTTTACATATTTTCTCATAGTAAAAAATATGTGGTAAAACTATTTTGCTAGAAGTGAAGACTTTAAATTTAAGTTAGCCAAATTAATCAATTTTTTTCAAGGTTATTGATTTTCTAGTCTTGCTTAAAAAAGGCAAAAGGGAGGCATACATTAGGTAAATATATTGAGAATGGGAATTTGAATCAGAAAGAAAAGGCAGCGATCAGTTGGAAATATCTGAATACATATTGCCTAATGGGCATGTCCTCTCTCTGACAAAAAGCCTGATCTGACTGCAAATGAGGCAAATTGTGGCCTGTAGCAGCATGAACCTCCTTCTCCACCAAAGGATTGCTCAGTAATAACAGTCTAGCAGAAACTCACCTTGAAAAAAAAATGTAGACAACATGAAAAAAAGACAGAAAGGAAGAAAATCAACAGTCATTCGGAGAAGTGCCATCACTGTAAGTGCATAGGGTAAGATTTAAAATAACATAAAGCAAATGAAAGATGTATAAAATACAAAAGAAAGACAGCAGAGAGCAATAAAAAGAGTACTTCCAAATAAGTAGAATTAATATTCTCAGGGGAATGCCAGAAGTTACTGCATCCATTAATAAAGAAGAGGAAAGCTAAAAATGAGATCATTGAAGTAATGATGGATATATAATCTCTCAATAAATAATGACGAATTGCATATATAGTAAAAAGAAGGCTGAAATATTTTTAAGCATACGCTTGCATACTAAAATAAATGAGGTCAAATGAACAATACAAATACACTTCTTTTTGGACACTGACTTCTACTTGCACCTGCAGTTCTAGTCCTCTCTTTTCCACTACACTTTCTGATCTTCTTAGTATGAATTCCAACAAGAGGCTTCCTTTTCTTCTGACTGCTGAGTGAATTCAATGAGTTAAAGTGAATGATTTGTATTCTCAGGAAAGCAGAGGGCAAGATCAAGCATTTTTAACACTGACTTCCCACGGGTGATTGGCTTTGTCCCTTAAGCTTAGGTGGTTGCTCTTTTCCTGATGAGTCTACTTTATCCTAAAGTTAGTAAACTTGCTTTGCCACTGGCCCTTTCTAACTAGGGGTGATAAAAATCACTCTAACCAAAGGTTACTGCAGTCTCTTGTGTTCTTTCTCATCCCTTCAACAGCTTTGCAAAGAGTCTCCAAACCCTCTCTGCATTATCCTTATTAAATTGCACTATCAGTTTCTTTATATGACCCCAGCAAATACATGAATCTCCTACTTAGGGAAACTGATAGACTAAGAGTACTTTGTACTTTTCTTTCATGCTCAAAGCTAGAAGGTAAGTATTTTCTAATAATGTGAAGCTGCTGAAATGACAATTTGGGTTAGAGCTGTGCTGTGGACTACAGCTATTTGAAAGTACAGTTTTATTTTTATGACAGGTTGCTCTCTGCTGTCTGGGATATTTACATTTTCCTTTCTTATGGAGAAGGTCAGAGTATGATTGATTCAACATTAAAAATAACTTTAGATTGTTTAAAGTGAGGATGTTCTAAATGATAATATTTGTGAAGTCCTCTATTTTGATATTTTTCACTTAAGATCAGTGATTTAGAAATCAAGTGAAAATCTTGTTACCATTTGAATGAACATACTGATATTAATAAAATGATAAGCATTTTACATGATCATCCAAGTTAGATTTTGACAGAATGCCTAGGGTCTTGGAGTAACCAGCTTTTGGCAATTCCTGGCTCTCTTTTTCATATTCAAATTTGTAAAGAAAGCAGAGAAGAGAAAATGTGTGTAGGTGTCTTCCTCCTGGAAGTAGGCACAAACTGCATGGAAAACCAACCAAAAAATGGTAACAGAAAAATATGATAATAATTTATTTAAAAATAAAATTCTTAGACTTTGTCATAACTAGAAGACTATCTAGAATTGTGAATGAAGTAAGGACCCCAAATAAAGATGCATTTCTAATTCTCATATTTCTGGCCCATGCGGCAAATATTGGGTATGCTAGATGGAAGAAAAGCTGTTCAATATATAACATCCTCTTCCATATCTCAGTTTTGATTCTATTAAAATTAATACAAGGAATGTAGCAGAATAGTGAGAAACAAACACATTTAGTCTGATATAGGGGATGCAGATGAATTTGATTTATATTCATGGCAGTTGAGCTTTCTAATATTGAATTCCAGAGTTAGTGCAGAAGCAAAGAACGTGTGCTTTCCGTGAGTGATTCCTAAATAAAAAGAACAGAGGCATATGTTTTTAACAAGTAATTATGTGGGATTCATAAAATTAATTTTTATATTATCCTCTCCCCTATCAACAAATTGTTAGGGACACCATGTCCATGTTTTAAATGTTTATTAAAATTGTGTTGTATTTTAATCTCAACAGTATCAATATAGATTTAATTCTCAGTCATGTATATCAACTTTTGTGAAAATTAATTTTATTTTCTTTCACTGGCATAAGTTTAATAGTTATTCAAAAAAAAAAAGCTCCTGGATTTTTTATTCACCTGACTTTTTAAATGTTTAAAAGATGACTGTTTCTTACCTTCACGTGATTAGGGGACCTTATGTTAAATTCTTGAGTTATGCTTTCTGCAGACTTTAGGTAGACAGAGTTTCACTGGTGAGGTAAGTTTTTTAAACTGTGAAATGCACAGATCTAAAGTTTACAATTCAATAACTTTGGACAAATACAAAGACCCATATAATCAATACCGATTCAAGCTACAGGCATTTTCCTCACCTCAAAAATTCCTTCATGCCTTTCCACTTAAATCTCATTCACACATCAAATCTTTAATCCATTCTTATTTTCATAACCATGGATTAGTTTTGCCTCTTCTAGAATGTCATATAAATGGAACTTTATGCCATGTAATTTCTTTAAAATTTGTTCAACATAATAAGAATTGATATTCAACTTTTTTATTTTATTCAATATAATATTTTATAGAGGCCCAGACATTTTGTTACACACGTCAATATCTGATTTGTTGTTGTTGTTAATTCTGAGTACTGTAGTGTCCACTGTACGAATATATACAATTCGTGTATCCATTCCTTTATTGAAGGTTGTTTGGGTTGTTTCAAGGTTTAGTTTTAAGAATAAAACTGTTCTAATAAGTTTTGATTAAATCTTTATCGTGGCATCAGTTATTATTTCTTTTGTACACATAACAGAGAAAAAGCTTACTGGGTCTAAGAAAAATATATTTTAAACTTTATAAGAAAATAATTAACTGTTCTCTGGAGTGTTTGCCCCATTTTACACTCTTAAGAAACAAAAAGACTTCCAGTTTCTACATGTCTATAATTTTTGGTATTGTCAGTATTTTAAAATTTCTTTAAATAATTTCTAGTGAATGTGCAATGGCTGTCATTGTCATGTATATTTGCATATTCCTAACGAATAATGAAGTCCAGAGCCTGTTCATTTGACATTGCATATCTTCCTTTGTAAGATATTCAAGACCCGGGGCCGGGGTGCGGCTGTGCAGCTCTCGCCGGAGCTGAGCCCAGCCGACCGTCCGCCGCTGCCAGTGTGCCTCTGCGCCTCCGCGCCATGGCCGGCCTCAACTCCCTGGAGGTGGTGAAACGCAAGATCCAGGCCCTGCAGCAGCAGGCGGACGAGGCGGAAGACCGCGCGCAGGGCCTGCAGCGGGAGCTGGACGGCGAGCGCGAGCGGCGCGAGAAAGCTGAAGGTGATGTGGCCGCCCTCAACCGACGCATCCAGCTCGTTGAGGAGGAGTTGGACAGGGCTCAGGAACGACTGGCCACGGCCCTGCAGAAGCTGGAGGAGGCAGAAAAAGCTGCAGATGAGAGTGAGAGAGGAATGAAGTTGATAGAAAACCGGGCCATGAAGGATGAGGAGAAGATGGAGATTCAGGAGTTGCAGCTTAAAGAGGCCAAGCACATTGCGGAAGAGGCTGACCGCAAGTACGAGGAGGTAGCTCGTAAGCTGGTCATCCTGGAGGGTGAGCTGGAGAGGGCAGAGGTGCGTGCAGAGGTGTCTGAACTAAGATGTGGTGACCTGGAAGAAGAACTCAAGAATGTTACTAACAATCTGAAATCTCTGGAGGCTGCATCTGAAAAGTATTCTGAAAAGGAAGACAAATATGAAGAAGAAATTAAACTTCTGTCTGACAGACTGAAAGAGGCTGAGACCCGTGCTGAATTTGCAGAGAGAACGGTTGCAAAACTGGAAAAGACAATTGATGACCTGGAAGAGAAACTTGCCCAGACTAAAGAAGAGAATGTGGGCTTACATCAGACACTGGATCAGACACTAAAAGAACTTAACTGTGTATAAGCAAAACAGAAGAGTCTTGTTCGAACAGAAACTCTGGAGCTCCGTGGGTCTTTCTCTTCTCTTGCAAGAAGTTCCTTTTGTTATTGCCATCTTCGCTTTGCTGGAAATGTCAAGCAAATTATGGATACATGACCAAATATTTTGTATTGGAGAAGCTTTGAGCACCAGTTAAATCTCATTCCTTCCCTTTTTTTTTTTCAAATGGCACCAGCTTTTTCAGCTCTCTTATTTTTTCCTTAAGTTGCATTTATTCCTAAGGTAGGCAGGGTATTTCCTAGTAAGCATACTTTCTTAAGACAGAGGTCATTTGGTTCCTGGGAGAATAGGCAGCCCCACACTTTGAAGAATACAGACTCCAGTATCTAGTCATGGATATAATTAAAATGCTGAAGACCATAACCTTTTGGGTCAACTGTTGGTCAAACTATAGGAGAGACCAGGGACCATCACATGGGTAGGGATTTTCCATCCAGAGCCAATAAAAGGACTGGTGGGGGCCGGGGGTGGCTATTGTGGGAAATCATAACCCACAGATAGATTAACCTAAGAATCCTGGCCCTTCTCCACTCTCCACCATGCAGGACAAACATCCTCTCAAGCAGTCAACGTAGAATGCTTGGGAAATAGTCATAATTACCCACATATAGTAATTAATAGATAGTAATTAATAGATCCTTGATGTGATGTTCTTTTGCATATTTCCTTCATTCTAAAGTTGTTCCCTGGCCGGGCGCGGTGGCTTTCGCCTGTAATCCCAACACTTTGGGAGGCCAGGACAGATCACTTGAGGTCAGGAGTTCAAGACCAGCCCAGCCAACATGGCAAAACCATGTCTCTACTAAAAATACGAAAATTATGGTGACGCCTGCCTGTAGTCCCAGCTACTTGGGAGGCTGAGGCAGGAGGATCTCTTGAACCCAGGAAGTGGAGACTGCAGTGAGCCAATATCACACCACTGCACTCCAGCCTGGTCGACAGAGTGAGACTCCATCTCAAGAAAAAATAAAAATAAAGTTGTTCTCTGAAGAGCAAATGTCTCATTCCAGTAATGACCCACTGAGCAGGAATATGGTGGAGTTCAGTCCAATTCAGATCAGCCATATCCAAAAGACTACAAGTCATTACTAAGTTGAGAAAAAGAGTTTTTATCTATTAGCAGAAAGGGCCTTTCTGGCAGCAGAGATTAAAAACTGGCCCAACTTCATTTCCATACTTCAGGGAACAGCAAATTGAGGATTTACTTATCTAGGACTTGAATTCCTTCTTTGGGACCAAGTTAATAAAAGACCAAGAAGCTCCTGATTAAACTGGATAATGAAGGATTCTGTAGACCCAGTATCGGCTACACGTATCGGCTTTGTTTGACTTCTCTTTTCTCAGTTAACATCTCAGAGCTGGAACATTCCACATTCCCCAGCAGCGTGTGGGGGCCGACTAAAGTTTACAATTCCGACTAAAAATCACCCTGCTTCTGGCTTATCTGAATTCCTTACCCACCCCACCCCACACCCCACTCCTATTTATTCAGCACCACACTACCTAGGAAATACACTAGCAAATTGTGCAATGGAATAAAATCCACACTTTAGATTCTTGCAACTGTATCATATGTAATAGTATTACTTTTCCTACATTCTGGTCAAATAAATTTTTACATAAACAAACAAAAAAAAAAGATATTCGAGACCCATGCCTATTTGGGGAGAGGCTGTTAGACGTTTTATTACTGAATAGTATTACTTATTAAGATCTTCTAAGTCATTTGTATGTATTAAAAATAATTCCTCCGATTCTGTGTCCTGCCTTTTAATTTTTTTCAATGCTTTCTCTTGATGAGTAGAAAATCTTATTTTGAGGAAGCCCTATTTATATAATTTTTTCCTTTATGGCTACATTTTCTGTTTGTTTTGTCTGAAATATTTTTGCCTCCCTAAAGATGTAATATTTTGCCTCCCTAACATGCAAGATTGTTCTCTTATATGCTTTATAGTATTAGTTTTTATATTTATGCTTCATATTTATGTTTATGAGCATCTCAAATTGGATTCATCACAAATTTGTAAATGATATGGGATAAACATTGACTTTAGGCTAAGCATGATGACTCACATTTGTAACCCCAGTGCATTAGGAGACTGAAGAAGGAGGATTTCTTGAGCCCAGGAGTTCGAGGCTGCAGTGAGCTATGATTGCACCACTCCAGCCTGGGCAACAGAAAAAGTTAGAAATAAAAAAATTAATTTGATTTTCATAAATTTATCTAGTTGTTTCAGATTTGTTGTAAAAATATGTATTTTCTATTGTCCTTTGTATTCATAGAAAATCAGTTCATCATCTATGTTAAACATGAACATATTTATGGATGCTCCATTTTTTAACATGCAGCTTTTAAAATCTTAAAATAATTTAATGTTACTTCTTTGATTATATTCTTTTCCACGATTGGTTAAGTTACCTATGTTCCTTTGTATTTCTGCATATTTATATACATCTTGACATCACATTGTTTATTTTTATTTTGCAGTAAAATCTGATGTGATTTTCATCAGATTTGAAATACATTTGTAGATCAATATAAGGTGGATGGATATCTTAATATAAATAACATATCAATAACATGTATAGATCTACGTTTTCTATTTTTTCTTAAAATTTCTCAATAATATTTTTTAGCTTCTAGATAAAAGTCCTACGCATATTTTGTTGCCTTTATTCCTAAGAATTATATGCTTGTGATTATTCTATTGTGAATAGAATTTATTATTATGTTTTAATGATTCATTATTAGCATGCAACAACACATTTTACCGGTTAAGAACTGCTTATCCAAAATGCTTGTCGAATTAATGCAAAAACAGCAAACTAAATACCATGTTTTCACTTATAAGTAGGAGGTAAACATTTGGTACCCAAAAACACAAAGATGGGAACCATAAACACTGGAGATTCCAAAAGGGAAGAGAGAGGGAGCTGGCCAACTGTTGAAAAACGATCTATTGGGTCTCATGTTCACTACATGGGCGATGAGATCATTAGGAGTTCAATATTCAGCATCACACAGTATACCCATGTGACAAACGTTCAGATGTACCCCTAGAATCTAAAATAAAATAAAACAATCAGTTGCCAATATACAAATTGAAGTTGAATTCAACTCATGCTGCACTCTTTTCCATGTTGCAATCATTATTACTGATTAAAATCTGTCCTTACCACTTTAACTAGTGTCCTCCTTCATTTATTTTTAATACAAGAGGCCCTTCTGCCTTGCTTACTTATGTATTTCCAATGTTTGCACAGTTTTTTTTCATAGTGTCTGCTTAATAGGCATTTGTTTCAAAAAATGAGCACATATAGTGAGTTAAAAAATGCTTGGGACCAGAGATATTTCAGATTTCAAATTATTTTCAGATTTCAAAATATTTACATTATACTTACAAATTCAGTAGTGCTACTCCAGAAATCCAAAATCTGTAATGCTTAAGTGAACATTTCCTTGAGCACCACGTCAGCTCTCAAAAAGTTTCAGCTTTTTTTTTTTTTTTTTTTTTTTTTTGTGAGCATGAATTATTTCTTGTTTTATTGCTTTCTTGTTTCTTTCTTGATGCAGAGTCAATGTTTTTGAGTAACAGTAATAAGATGCCCAAAATCCAACAGTAAACATTCAAATAGTAAAATCTGATGTAGAACAAAGTCCTTAAATGTTAACTCCTATAAGTTACATCTAGTGGAACCACTAGGGATAAAGGCTGAACTCATCATCTTGGTTTATGACGCTATCCTCTGACCCAGGGAACAGGAGGAAGTCTCGAATGCCAGCCACCTGTTTAGGCACTGGTGGCAGCACTGTGGTCTCCTCGTGAAATGGCCGGGGAGACTCACAATGAGTCTAAGTATGGCAATCTCTCCTTTTACCCCAGGATTAAGAGATGCCCCCACAACTGAAAGAATCAAAAGAAACTCCTATGGAATAGAAGAAGTGGTTACAGTGATAAAGATCAGAAATGATTGTGTTGTCAAGGAAGTGACCTGTGACTGCACAGAACCCCATCTTTGTGAGAAAGCAACCCACTCTTAAGTGCACATCAGAGAGGCTTTACACAGTGACTGGCTGCAAGCAGGACAACCGTGAGCAGCATTTTGCTTGTTGAAGGCACAGGTCCTCGTCATCCTGAGAGAGGACAGTCACTGTGTGCGACCTCTGAAAAACTGTCAGCTATCATAAATCTGACTGCAGTTTCAGCCTGATCTTTTTTTTGAAAGTCCCAGACTCTTGGGGCACCCCTGAATATCCTGATGTGCCTACTCCTTCTGCAAGAAGTCAGATTTCCAAGGGATGGAGACTCAAAGGAACATGATTGCATTACATCACACAACAGGCAAAAATAAATACACGACTCTATAGTATGGGCATGAAACTACCACAAAGAAATATCTCAGACCCCACAACTGCAGCTCACATGCTAGCAATACCTGGTAGGGTCTAAAAGGTGTCAACTGTCCCATAAAGCATTTACCTACTATGACTTTGATCAACTGTACTTATGGGATAAGCAAAAATGTATGAAAACACTCTATTTTTTTTTAAAGACAAACTTCCTTAAATACCAAAGAGAGAGATCAATTTCACTTGACAGTGATCAGGATATCCAAATTAAATAAATCACTTTATTTAATTTGATGATCTTCAAATTCAATAAAGTGATCTTAAACATTCAAATAGTAAAATCTGATGTAGAACAAAGTCCTCAAATGTTAACTCCTTTAAGTTACATCTAGTGGAACCACTAGGGATAAAGGCTGAACTCATCATCTTGGTTTATGATGGAAACTGCTATCCTCTGACCCAGGGATCAATGACCCAAGATCACTGATCTTCCCAATGATCATCTTAGGTTTCCATAACAAGAATGGACGAGAGCCAACCGCACCTTGCCAGTGACACTGAGGGTGTAGTCGTCACACAAACCCTCTTGGAAGAATGATGGACCCACGCCTTTGCCTGAGGAATGATCTCGAGCTCTTCTAGCTTTTGAAATTCCACAGTATTGTGAATGCTCTTTACAAACACAGTGATACTCAAAAAGGAACCAACAAGAAAACATAAGTTGCATTTATTCACGTCCACGCCATCTAAAGCTACTGTGTACAGTAATCAGGACTGGAGAAGGGACGATTTAGTATCTAAAAACAACAACAAAAAACACTGGGACATGCCCCCTGAATTGCAAGTTGGAGTTCGTAAGAATATACTTGCTGGCAAGCCAGTTTCCTCCCTGAGAAGCACACTTCCCGCTTCCTTCTCTCCTTCCAGCGTCTTCTGTCCCTCTCAGTTAAGGCCAGGACAGTGTGGGATGGTGTTGCAATCTCTCCTGCAGAGCTGTCAGTCGCCTGTGGGCTCGGGCTGCATGCACTCAGGCTCCTGGTCGCTGGGCTCTGTGCTCCGCCACCGCAGCTCCTCCACCGTCTGCAGCAGGGCCGACCGCTCCAGTTCTAAGGTAAGCATGGCCTGCTTCAGCTTGCTCTCACTGCTCAGGAGCTTCTCAATGGTGGCCTCAAGGCTTTGGATCCTACCATTTGCCACCTGCAACTGTTCAAGGAGGTCAAGGTTCTGTTTGCGTAAGCTGCTGTTGGTTTTCTCTAATTTATCCATTCTTTGGTTGTCACTGAGAGGAGAGGAATCGATAAGTTCTTCTTGAAGGACGTGGTACTCAACTTCATAAGCTTGTAACTGTTTAGCGATGTCCATTTCAAATACCTGATTGATGGTCTTTTCCATCTGTACCAAGCCAAGGTTGGGTAGCGTGCTTTTTATAAAGTCAACTATGGTTTCTAGGTTTTCATGCTGCAGAATCAAGGGCTTATGGCTTCCCAACAGACTTAAAGCCACTTTAAATATGACCTCTGTTCCCTGAAGAAAAATCATATCAAAGACTCTGGCTACGAATCCCAGCGGGAACTGTGAGGCAAACATGGTGAGGAACCAGGGGGCAGCGTAGAGGCTGGGGCCGATCTCGTGCTCCTCCAGATGATTGTAGAGGTCTCTGTGGTAATCATGAAGCAACCTCGAGAGCTGGTACATCTGGATCTGTAAAATAATCATGTCTGGCCGATACTGTTTCCGCAGCCCCATGTCAAACATCAGAAACTTGAGCATTTTAAACGCCTCTTCCTCACTCATATGAAGAAGCAAAATGCCTGCTACAAAGCTGAGACCTTGGCAATATCCCACTTCCTGGTCTAGAAGTGAGTAGGCCTTCAAAATGTTGTAAAGCGATAGCTGTCCTGCTCCAAGCTGGGCAGAGAAGTATGGGTGTGTAGGAAAGGTTCGCCCAAGGTCAATAAGAATCGCATGCTGCTGGGAAGTCAGCTGCTTTAAGAGTTCTTTGTATGGCACATCCTTTGGCTGCTGTTTGCTGGGAAACTGGTGTTTAAGGTGGAATTGCTCAGCTAGAAATTTCCAGATTTCACCTCGGTGATGACGTGGCACACCTTGCCCAACAGCCAAGTGCATTTTTTCCATGTCAAACTTAATTTTTGATCTTCCTGGAGTGCTAAGCATCTTTTCCCACACTGTAGTTACTTCTTTAAGACAGGGAGTAATTTCTTCATAATCGAGCTTCAGGCGCTTGTTCAGCAAATCATTTTCAGAGGCTTGGAGCTTCTGATTTTCCTTCTCCATTCTAAGCAGCAGTATCTGTTGAAGAATAGCCTTTTGCCACAGCTCTCGGAGCTCACGAGATGTCCTTTTCTTTTCCTCTGGTGGGGGGCCAAAGGGCCCATCTTCACAAACTGGTTCTAAAGGAGATCGTGGGGGAAGCTCTCCCAGCTCTGAATAATCTTCATATCTGCTGGAAGAATCGCACGCCTTCTGCGGGGTGGCTACTCGGAGGAATATCTGCTGCCTCCAGGAATGCCTCCGGGTCTTCACAGGAGTCCCACCAGAATCACCAAGATGGTTTGCTTTGGATTCAAAGTCCTTTCGTTCATGAGGCGTCTCTGTGCTCACTGAGTGATACCTCATAAGTTTCCTTTGCGAAACCCCCGGTGACCCCCGGGCAGGTTGTGGAGGTTCCTGGCATTCCATGGGGAAGTGACTCAGGGTGTTTGCTCGCCTCCTGAAGGCCTGCTGGGGCGACAGCGGAGCTGGCTCTTCTGGGAGATGACTCTCCGAGTCACTGGACAGGTCCTCCGAGGAGCCGAGGAGCTTAAAGGAGCTCTCAGAGATGGGCAAGGCCTCCTTTTCACACACAGATAGCTCCCGGGACAAAATACTTTCTAAAGACTCTGTTAAAGATCTCTTTGCTTTGTTTTTCAGCATATCTAGCCTAAATCGAGTGGCACTGGGTGGTAATTCACTTCCAATATTCTCTGCTGCCATCTGCGATGTCTGCTTCATCTCCCCAATATGGATGTGTTCTTTCTGTTTCTCTTCATATAAACATCTCAGAAAAGAAATAATCAATTCATTCTCTCGCTGCTCATTTCTTGGTCTCAATTTCTGAACCTCTTCAAAAATAGTCGCCTGCTCCTGATTGGTTAATGTCGTCAGGTGCTTTTGCAGTTCTAGTTTTGTTTTGGAAGAATTCATTCCCTCTATCCTCTCACAGAGCTTGTGCAGGCCTTGCAGGGGGCAGCCCTCGCACAGCTGGGCTGGCGCCTTAGCCGTCTGCTGCACTGCGGCCACCGTGAAGGCCTGTTTCAGGGTCATCATAATTTCGTCAACCAGAGCCTCATTTGTGCACTGAAACACGTAACAGACAAAATGAAAGCCGCCACCTCCGGAAGACTCCCGACAGATAAACCCAAAGTGGTCCACGTGTCTGATGCCCTGAGAGCAAAAGGATATCTCCTTAAAATTTTTCTCCAGTGCTATTTTTTTGGTGTCAGGATTGATGAGGTAAACTTCAGACTGGCCAATCGTGAAGAGCATAGTTCGATTTTCCTCGATATCTGTGGGCTGCACAATATTGTGTCCGCTAATGAGGTGGTTCTCAATGTCGCTCTCCTCAAAGGAGCTGAAGAAGCCGCTGCTTCGGAGGCCCCCATCCTGCAGCTCCTTCCTAAAGGCCAGCGAGCGCAGGCCGGGCTGGGAGAAGGACTTGCGCATGGGCCTGCGCCCAGGCTCCTGGCTCCCTGTGGGCGCGGCATGGGGCGGGTTGGGGCGGGGGCTCTCGGAACCCCGGCTGCCGCTGACGTGATTGAACTTCTCGATGCACTCGTCGATCAGGGCCGGCGGAGCCTTCTTGTGCGCCACCGTCACGCGGCCGCAGAAGAGCACCTCGAACTTCTTGGAAAACGTGTCGTCGAACTCGGACGGGCAGTGCAGCTCCTCCTGCCGGGCGATCTTCCCCGCCTGACGGATGGAGCTGATGATCTCAGGCACCTTGGCCACCCAGCTGAACAATGGTGACATCGCGGGCCGGGCGGCGGCTCTTCGCCCGCCGGCTCCCGCTCACTCCCGCCGCCGGCCCCCGCTCACTCCCGCCACCGGCCCGTGGGCCCGCGGGCGGCCGGGGGCGGGCTTGGGGAGCTGCGGGGCCGGGGCATCGCTCTCCCCGGCGGCGGCGGCGGCGGCGGGCTCCACCCAGTTCCTCACTGCCCCCAAGTTTCAGCTTTTAGAACATTTCAGATTTCAGATATTTGGATAAGGAACACTCAACATGCACTTTTATATATTAACCTTGTTTGCTATAAATTTCATATATATATATATATATATATTGTTTAGTTCTAGTAGCTTTTGAAACGTATTCCTTAATTTTTTTTCCATAATCATCTCATTTTCAAGAAAAGACAATTTTCTTTTTCCTATTCAATCATTATGCCCTTTATTTTTCTTCTTTTTATAATGGTTAGTGCTTACAGTAATGTGTAGAAGAATAGTAGTGAGATGAACATTCTTTTTTCCTGATTTTATGTGGAATTTTTCAATATTGCGCTTTTAAATAGTACCCTGCCTGAAGATTTTTTGTAGGTTGTGGAAATAAATAACACCTAATAATAACAGAGAGAATCTATATTTATTCAGACTTTTTATAACAAGAAAGTCAGCTGTCATCATATATGTTTTGCAGAGACTCAAAGAAAGGCTGAGGAATAGGAAAGTTTTGTACTTGGAAAAGGAAAGCTTTTGGATATGCTCTGCTTTAAGGTTGTATGGGGAAGCTGAAGATGGACTAAATAAATAAGGGGAAATGGAGCATCTTATGTGATCAGTCAGAAAGCATACTTGACTTTCTCTGATGGGTCCTGAGTTGGCAGCGGGGGCAAAAATAGGGAACCTGGCAATCATTAACTAAATCTTATTCATTTGGGGCTGGTTGATGCAGAAGCTGTGGTTTGGCTTCCCAGGCAGTTTGCTACAAAGATGTGGGTCAGAGCTCTATTTTTATATATGGTCTGGCTACCCCTCCTCCCATTTTGTCATTAACTAGCTTGTGAGGCATTGACCAAGTCAATTCAGGGAAGTTTAGAGATTCAAATCTTCATGACTTAGAGACTGTTTAGTTGTCTCTATTGCCAACCATATTATGAGATGTTCTTGAACTTTTTGCAGTTTTGTAGTAAGGGCAATATTCTGGTGAGAGGGCTGCTATAAAAAGGAAGTTAAGACTGAGTTGAATGCAATTGGCCAGCATCATGACTGCTATGACAAAAACAAGAACAATGAGTAGTTCCTATAAAATGCTTCAGAAATAAAACCCCAGTTGTCCAACTCAAGTCAAGAGAACAAATCTTTCAGGTTATGACGATCAGCCATAGAGAGCCAAGTAACTTCTTCCTTAAGGCAATATATAGCTTATTCCATCTTGCTGTATTAATCATGGTTATTGTTTTTGTTTTGCTTTGACATCGTGAGACCATATGGGTTTCAACACAGAGTGCTCCTCCTAGGGTTAGCTAATTTCTAGAAATACTAAACAACTTGCCTATGAGCATGTTATTTATATGCAAACCAACCAATCCAGAATCCACACCCTCACTTGACTCTTATTATATGGCTCCTGTGGTCTGGGACATTATCCCTCTGCTTCCGTCACCCCAGAATCAAGTGCTGGAACACTAGGGACTAAATTACACAAAAAGTACTCACACTACCCAGTCTTAAACCTGCTCAGCTGCTTACACTGTCTCACTCATTCCTTCCAAGGAAAACCATATTAAAGGCTCTGGCTCAAGCTTTAGTCTTGCTCCTTTTGCCTTCACTGACTCTGGTACTTCCCCATATGGCCCCAGTGCATGATGTGCTGTGGTTCCTGTTTCTAGGGCTTTATGTGTATAAGAACACGTGACAGTCATTTCTGTCTCTGCAAGTCTCTCCATAATTAAATGGAGACAAAAAGAAATCTAGAGCAATGAAACAGTGTAGTTGTTTTGTTTTTTTAATTAATTTCAACTTTTATTATAGGTTAATGAAAGACTGTTACATGAGTAATTGTGTGATGCTGAGGCTTGGAGTCCCAGTGATCCTACCACCCAGGCAGTAAACACAGTACCCAACAGGTAGTTCTTCAGCCCACAACCCCTACCTTTCCTCCCCAGTCTAGTGGTCCCCAATGTCTATTGTTCCCATCTTAACACGTGTATTCAATGTTTAGCTACCATCTATAAGTGAGAAGATGTGGTATGTGGCTTTCTGTTCTTCTATTAGGTCACTTAGGATAATGGTCTCCAGCTCCATTCATGTTGCCACAAAGAACATGACTTTGTTCATTTTTATGGCTGCATTGTTTTTTGTGATGTATACATACCATATTTTCTTTACCCAATTCTCTGTTGATGGACACCTAGGTTCATTCTATTGCTTTGGTATTGTGAATAGTGCTGCAATGAACATACGGGTGCATGTGTCTCTTAGATAAAATAAGTTATTTTCCCTTGGGTATATACACTCAATAGTGGGATTGCTGGGTCAAATGGTAGTTCTATTTTAAGTTATTTGAAGAATCTCCAAACTGCTCTCCACAGTGGCTGAACTAGTTTGCATTCCCACCTACAATGTATAAGCATTCCCATTTCTCCACAGACTTCTCAACATCTGTTGTTTTTTGTAAGTTTTAATAATTGCCATTCTGACTGGTGTGAGATGGTATTTCATTGTGGTTTTTGCATTTGAGTTTATGTGATGATTAGTGAAGTTTAGCAATTTTTAATGTTTCTTGTCTGCTTGTTACGTCACCTTTTGAGAAATGTCTGTTCATGCCCTTTGCCCATTTTTTAGGTGGATTTTTTGGGTTTTTTGCTTGTAGATTTGTTTAAATTCCTTACAGATGCTGGATATTAGACCTTTATCAGAAGCATAGTTTGCAAATACTTTCTCCCATTCTTTAAATTGTCTGTTTACTCTGTTGATAGTTTCCTTTGGTAGGCAGAAGCTCTTTAGTTTAATTGGATCCCACCTGTCAATTTTTGTTTTTGTTGCAAGTGCTTTTGGGAACTCAGTCATCCATTTGCCGAAGCCTATATCAAAAAGGGTACTTCTTAGATTTTCTTCTAGTATTATTAGAGTTTTAGGTCTTACTCATAAATCTTTAATCTATCTTGAGTTAATTTTCATCTATGTTGAGAGGCAGGGGTCCAATTTCAATCTTCTGTATATGGCTAGCCAGTTACCACAGCACAATTTATTGAATAGGGATTTTTTTTCCATTGCTTGTTTTTGTCAGCTTCTTCAAAGGTCACATAGTTGTAGGTGGGCAAATTTACTTCTGGGTGCTGTATTCTCTTCCACTGGTCTGTGTGTCTGTTTTTGTATCAGTACCGCGCTGTTTTGATCACTGTAGCCTTATAGTACAGTTTGAAGTCTGGCAATGTGATACCTCTGGCTTTTCTTTTTGCTTAGGATTGCTTTGGCTATTCAAGCTCTTTTGTGGTTCCAGATGAATTTTATAATAGGTTTCATTCTAATTATTTAAAAAATGACATTGGTATTTTGATAGGAATAGCATTGAATCTGTAAATTGCTTTAGGCAGTATATCCATTTTAACAATATTGATTCTTCCAATCCATGAGCATGGAGATTTTTCCATTTATGTGTCATCTCTGATTTCTTTCAACAGTGTCTTGTACTTCTTGTAGTGGTCTTTGACCCCCTTGGTTGGATGAATTCCTAGATATTTCATTTTCTTTGTGGCTATTGTAAATTGGATTGTGTTTTCGATTTGGTTATTAGCTGCAATGATTTTGGTTCGTAAAAATGCTACCTATTTTCCTACAATGTTTTTATTTCTTGAAACTTTACTGAATTCACTTGTCAGTTCAAAGAGCCTTCTGATGGAGACTTTAGGATTTTCTACGTGTAGAATCACAACAATGGCAAAGAGAGATTGTTTAATTTCTTTTCCTATTTGGATGGCTTTTGTTTCTTTCTCTTGCCTGTTTGCTCTCACTAGGACTTTCAGTGCTATGCTGAATAGAAGTGGTAAAAGTGGGCATCTGTGTCGTGTCTCAGTTCTCCAGGGGTGTGGTTCCAGCTTTTGCTGTTCAGTTTGATGGCGACTGTGGGTTTGTCATAGATAGTTTTATTATTTTGAGGTATGTTCCTTCAATGCTTAATCTGTTGAGGGTTTTTATCATAAAAGGAATGTTGAATTTCATTTATTTATTTATTTATTTATTTTTGAGATGGAGTCTCACTCTGTTGCCCAGGCTGGAGTGCAGTGGCGAGATCTCAGCTCACTGCAAGCTCCACCTCCCGGGTTCACGCCATTCTCCTGCCTCAGCCTCCCGAGTAGCTGGGACTACAGGCGCCCGCCACCATGCCCTGCTACTTTTTTGTATTTTTAGTAGAGACGGGGTTTCACCGTGGTCTCGATCTCCTGACCTCATGATCCGTCCGTTTCAGCCTCCGGAAGTGCTGGGATTACAGGCGTGAGCCACCGCGCCTGGCTGGAATGTTGAATTTTATTGATGGCTTGTTCTGTATCTATTGAGATGATCCTATGTTTTTTGTTTTTGATTCTGTTTATGTGGTGAATCACATTTATCAATTTGCATATGTTGAATAAACTTTATATCCCAGGAATAAACCCTACTTGGTCATAGTGAATGAACTTTTTGATGTGCTGCTGGATTTGGTTTGACGATTTTTGCTTGTATTTTCATCAGAGATATTGATCTGTAGTTTTCTCTTTTCTTTTTCCGTGGTCTATGCCAGATTTGGTAACACGGTAATGCTGGCTTTGTAGTATTAGTTAGGTAGAAGCCCCACCTCCTTGATTTTTTGGAGACATTTCAGTATGATTGGTATCATTTCTCCCTTGCACATCTGATAGAACTCAGCTGTGAATCCATCTGTTACGGGGCTTTTATTTTATTTTATTTTTTTCCGTAGGTTTTTATTACTAATTCCCTTTCCAAACTTCCTATTGGTCCGTTCAGGTTTTCACTTTCTTCCTGATTCAATCTTGGGAGATTGTGTGTTTCCAGGAATTTATTCATTTCCTCTAGATTTGTGTGCAGAGAGGTGCTCATAATAGTCTCTGCATATCTTTTGTATTTTCATGGGATCAATTTTAATATAATCTTTATAATTTCTGATTATACTTATTTGGATCTTCTCTTTTTCTTTCTAATCTAGCTAATGATCTATCAGTATTGTTTATTAAAAAAACTCTTGGCTTCATCTTTTGTGTGGACTTTTAGATAACAATTTTTTTTCAGTACTCTGACTTCAGTTTTTTTTCTTCTACTAGCTTTGGGGTTGGGTCTTTTCTGTTGCTTTTTTTCTAATTCCCCTAGTTGCTATGTTAGGTCATTAACTTGAGAACTTTTTGTCCCCCTGATGAATGCATTTAGCACCATCAATGTTCCTCTTAACACTGCTTTAGTGTAGTTTTTGAGTCATCATTGCTATAATGGTTAAGTCCAATAGGCCAAAGGCATGAAAAAGTAGTTAGTTATGGGGTGCTTCTGCCATGTTTCAGATATGTTTTTCCCTTTGAAGTGACCCATTCACATAATGCCCTTGGCCTGCTTTCCCCATCCACTCACTTTGCCCCAGCAAAATGGAATGAGGTACTTATTCAGAGAGTTTAAACAAAAACTTGAGGATGCATAACCCAGAATCATTCTTACCTCCTGCCTCTCTGAGGCTCAGAGAAATCTTACAGTCTGCTATCCTAAAAACATGTGCATTGCCTGTCAAAGGAGTTCTGTTCTAGTTCAATGTTGTTTCTGTCTGAGTGGGTTCATCTATATAACACTGAGATTCAAGTTTAGGAAGCTGACTCATGTCCATATATAAATCACATTCTGCAAGATCTGCTTTAGTTGTGTTAAATTTATTTTGCTTTCTTCCCTTCTTGTAAGAAACCTATACTATAAGAACTCTAACTTATGATTTTATAATCTGTTCTCTTAACTTTCAATGTACTTTAGGAACAAATATGCATAAACGTTAATCAGTTTCTCTATACAAAATTATTTTTATCTTCTGTTATAATTAAATACAATCATTTCTTAATAGTCAATTAGTATAAAATGTTTGTCAATTATCTCTGTCTATAAACTTTAGGAAAATATGTGAAATCTTGTTCTACATATTTTGAAAATGGTTATTTCTTTATGGTGAGAATTTGGATGATAAATTTAGTTTCATCTTAATTACTTATACTTTGTATTGCTTTCTTGTTAGACTGCTCAGCCTGCTGTAACAAAATGCAATAAACTTGGTGTCTTATACAACAAAAGTTTTTCCACATGGTTTGGAGGCTAAGAAGTACATGATCAGCATACACATAGTCAGTTTCTGCTGAGGGTATTCTTCATGCTTGTCACACGGATACCTTTTGTTGTGTTCCCAAAGGGAAGAGAGATAGAGAAACACACAGAGAGACAGAGACAAAGGAAGTCTACAAGAAAGTGCTCTTCTGTGTCTTTTATAATAAATTCACTAATTCCATCATGAGGACTCCATCCTCATGGTTTCATCTCAACCTTTTGACCTCCAAAGGCCCACATCTCCAAAACCATAATACTGGGGATTAGGGCTTCAAAATTTAAATTTGGGGTGGGAGGGACACAAACATTTAGTCCAAAATATTTGCATTTTAAATTAACGAGAATCCATTCAAACTAAAAAATAGGGTCATTATTATTGATTTTCAAAAAAAGAAATTTGAAAAAAAAGATGTGTCTCAGATTTACTCTTTGAAGAGAGAGTCATATATTGTAGAAAGTGATTGTTAACAACTTCCCCTTAAAAATAGTTTGCCAATTTTAAACCAAAGAAAATCCCAATAATCTATAGTCCCATACCATTAAGTGTACCTAAAAATTGTCATCCTATGAAATGTATACATTATCTTACAATGCATTGTGAAGAATGCTTAGGATTATTAGAATTACTAAATGAGCAAAGTTAATGGATATAAAATAGAATACAAAATCAATTTTCCATAATTAACAGAAATATTTAAGAAATACAATTTCAAAAGTAAACTTCAGTAGCTACTAAAGCCAGATTGTTTATAATAAAAAGACAATGTATCTCATTCTCACTCTATACATCTCATCAAGAATATAAATGTGAAACACAAAGCTTTAAAATTTTAAAAGCAATTTAGCCTGAATCTCAGAGTATGAAAAAAATTTTCAAACCAGCACAAAAACTGACTGGAGCAAGATGATTTGTAAGTTTGGTCCCACTCATATCAAGAGTATCTGTTCCTTCTAAATCACCATTGGTAAAATGAAAAATCATCATAAACAGCATGGCAACATTTGCAAGTACATAACAATCTATTAAAATTCATGATACAATTAATTTCTGTTAAGGATTTAGAAAAAGACATAAAAATTAAAATAGGAAAATACATAAGCAGACTTTTTAAATAATAAAAAAGTTAAAATATATGAAATGGTACCAAAACTTATTATTAATTCAAATTAAAACTATAAAACAACAAAATACAATTTCTTTTTTTTTCTTTTTTTTTTTTTTTTTGAGAGGGAGTCTCACTCTGTCACTCAGGCTGGAGTGCAGTGGCATGAGCTCAGCTCATTGCAACATCCACCTCCTGGATTCAAACTATTCTCCTGCCTCAGCCTCTCAAGTAGCTGGGATTACAGGCACGCACCACCACGCCCAGCTAATTTTTGTATTTTTAGTAGAGACGGGGTTTCCCCATGTTGGCCAGGCTGGTCTTGAACTCCTGACCTCTGTTGATCCGCCCACCTTGGCCTCCCAAAGTGTTGGGATTACAGGCACGAACCACTGCGCCCAGCCCAAAATATAATTTCATATACATCACATTATAAATTTTTAGACTGCATTTATTTTTGTGTGAGTTTGGATGTAGGGCAATTCAAACTTTTATATACTACTATTGGCATACAAATTAGTGTGATTACATTGTACAACAATTTAACATTATCTAATAATGTTGATCATGTGCCAACCCTATGACCCAGGAATTCCATTTCCAGAGACATCTTAGCTCTTGCATTTCTGGTGACAAGTACACAATAAGCAAAGTAACATTGTTAATTTAAAAAAATCACAATAGCATTGAAAATTTCAGAAAACTGAACAAATTAATGTTCACAAGAAGCAGAAAATTAAAGTGTGATCTACTCATTCCTTGGAATAGTGACACACATATCAGATTGGATTATTCCGAGAACAGTACTTAGAGAGAGAGAAAAAAAGCAAATTAAATCAAAGAGAACCAACAGGATGAAAGATTTGCTCTATTAGACATCGAAACTTTATAACATACAGCAATTCAGACACATCTTGTTCTTGAAGATGGATAGTATGCTGGAGTCACCTTGCCTCAGCTTCTGGCTACGAAGTCTCCCCTGAACTCCTCATGAAGATGGGCTTTACAAATACAAACTAACCAATTCCCAAATACATACTCTATAGGGCTGTCACACTCCAGGCCACTGCGCTTCTGTCCTAATCACGCTAGGGCCAAAAACCAGAGAACCAGGGACAGCTGTTATGCCCCAGAGCCCACTGAAATTATTCAAACGAGCCGGTCCTAAGCTTGTTTACCCTGCTTGGTTTCTTCCTGCAAACACCACAGTCTAGGGTCTTGCTCCTGAATTCCTCCCTGTCTCTGTTTCCTGATGGACCTGAGTTCTTCCCTGTAGTCTCCCCTGGCGTGACATGCTCCCTTCTCTTGGAAATTGTGAGTATCTTTTCAATGGCAATTGTCTTCTGATCTGTTTGCCTTACTATACCTTAGGTTTTCTATTAATACACTATATATTAAAACAATATTTAATATAGGTGAAAAATTGAGAAAGATATTCTAAAAAATGGTAAAGCAGAATCACACACAAAGAGTATGTGAAAAAAAATGAGGTAAATACAAATAGAATGACGTGGCTAGTGTGTGTGGTTGGTGGGAAAATAAAGAGGGAAATGATGTGTTTTAATTTTGAGGTTAGAAAATTAGAGTAAAACTGAGAAATACGGTTTTAAGTTCAAACTATTGAATCTATTAAATCTAGAAAAATCAACAATAAAGTATCTATTTAGAGAAATAACTAAATCTGCTTTTCCTTTTTTCAATTAAAATAGAAACAAATATTGTGGCATTATTTTTATTGTTGTAACAGTTTTGGGCTGCTTTTGAGTCTTTGTTTTGGGAAAGTTTTTATTTTTAGGTTATTTTTCTTTTGTGATATTCTAGACAACCTCTTGTATAAATGTTAAAATGTAATTTTACTACCTTTGAGGCATATTTTAATGTGCCCTAGTTATTAACAAATTTATTCAAGATTAAGTACTATATTTTTAACTTCTTAAAAAAATTAATTTCTTTCTATGCAATGATTGACCTTGAAAATACAAAAGTATGTACAGTATTCACATAATATTCATACTGAATCTAATTGTTTAACTGTTGTTTAATTCATTTAATCATTCATTTTTCAAGGGAAACATATTGAATAATTAGGTAAAAATTTATCAGCAGCCACTGTGTTTATTTGGTAATTTTGTATGCAAGATAGCACATTGTAGTCTTCAGGAAAGACATTTCCTTACTAAGATAGCTATTAATTCAAATTCTATATTGTTTTAAACAATAAAAATTCAAAATACATATTTTGATAAGAAAGGAATTTGAATTTGCCAATAGTTGCTTTCTCATTTAATTTTTAAAAAAGAAAAAAGTCCCTATCTTCGAATAGAGAACTTTATTAAATCTGATGAATTTTTGTAAAGTCTGTTTAAGTTGTTTCTGCTTTGATTGGTTAAACAACTAACTTTTAAAACAATGTTAGAAACTAACATATTATATATATTTGAGGATGTCTTATTATTTCATTTTTCTATCTAACTGTACTTGTATCTACGTCTATGTCTATATCTGTATCTGTATCTATCTGTATCTGTATTTAGACAGAGTATCTACAAGAACAAGTAGGTGGGAGTTAGGTCCTAATCCAAGGATTTTCAGTCACTGGTAAATACAGTTTTCTCACGGAAGTTTCATATCTGACTGTCTCTCCACTGGAAATTTCTGTTGCTATTCAAATAGTTCTACAATTTGCCTCCAGAAAATATGTCAATAAGATTAAAAAGTCAACATTTCATAAATTGAAATTGCTATTTTGACCTCCTAAAATATATAACTTTTATTAAAACGAATTACTATTAAAATACATTCCACATAGGTATGGTAATTGCTTTTATTACAAAAGTTGAAAGAAGTGAGATAATCTGAGTAATATGGTTTACAACAGATATGTAAAAACAAAGAACACATATCTGTCATCTATATTTATTCAGTTTTATGTGTTATAATTAAATGAATTTGGGTTCTTGCTTCTCTCAATTATGACATAATAAATGATAGAAAATAGGCATGTTGTTCCAGAAGTCATTTTATAAACATAATATTGAGTAACGTTTAAAAATTAAAAGTAAAAATTAAATATTTATACTTTAATTTGGGGAAAAAAACTGCTATAAGCCTATTATTATAAATGCAAAGTAAGGAGAATTGTTGAGTCCACTGGTTGCATCAATAACTTTTTATCAAACTTAGAGGCACATAATCAGAAAAAGATGTGTATATTTGTCCTAGAAATTAAGATTAAAATGTATATATCTAATGACATTGAGAGATAAGGAAAGGTAATGATCTATTAAAATAGTTTCCTGAATGAGTATCAGCTAAAGTCATGACAAATTCGTATGCAGACTGAAATCCTAATCAAAGCGTTAGTAAAAAGAAAAAGGTCCTTAAAATTTTCTGAAATTTTTATACGTGAATTATATTTCAAAGAAGCTCAATTTAAAATGCCCTCGTGTTCAAAGTAAAAATACATATTACAAATTGTGTAATATGTATTAATTTTAAATTTTATAAAAAATCAGTGAATTCTTTCAAGTTTTTCCAAGTGTTATGGTTAAGTCTAAATAGGAACTATACTTAAATTACTTTAGATTGTTTAGAATGAAAAATTATTTTTAATTTAGTCAATGTTTATTTTATGTGTTCAGCATTCTGATGATTCTTTGAGAAGGAAAATACTATAAATAGTTGAACATATTTAAAAACATCATATTGATCACAATTATACATAATTTTTTAAGTTCTTTTGATTTTTTGGTATGCTTTGTTAATTAATTGATTAATTGTACCGCAATTATAGCCATAATTGGAATAGGAACTGGACTGTATATAGTTTGAGAGGTAGAGAAGTAATATTGTAAGATGAGAAAGAAAGGTAACAAAGAGTTAAATGTGAGATAACTTGTATAATGGAATTTAAAAATTGTAATTAAATTTTGAAGTAAAATAAATGCTGATATAGATAAATTTGATAGGAAACATAGAGCAATTTTCAGCACTATGGACTTATCTTAAAACCGGCAAATGGATACCATCATTTTAAAACATTAGTTAGAACTTTGGGTCTGCTTTCCCCGATGCCCTATTAGTAGTAAATTCCTTACTGGCTCCCTTTTAATATGTACATGCCAGTTTAATAATTTCAAAACCCCTAGAGTTTTTTTCATTTCAAAGTTATTTTGATTGTTCAAAATGACAAGCAGAGAGAATCAGTCTTTCCCGGTTATTGCTTCTTTTTGTCACATGAGGTCTGTATCCAGACCCACATATATTTTCTCGAGGTCTTCTTGGGGCACATTTGACCCTATGTCCTCCGCACATGAACAATAAAATTAGTTATCAACTAACGTTCATATGACTTACCATGTTTCTCCAAATCATAGCCAGCCCATGTGCCTGTACTTGAGTCAAGAGCCTCAGCACATCACCGGCTGAAGTTAATTTTAAGTGCAGGGCTTTTTCAAGCTGTGCAGCCTTGTTTGGTATGAAATTTCCACTTAATAAGGTTTTCTTAACCAGACTGTTTGAATACTTTTCCTCAGAATTCTTGAACTCATTGTGCAAATTTTTCCACTTTTCATCTTCTATTAGGTCAGCATACAATGCATTTGCAAAATCAAAGTTTATTGTCACGTCTTAATTCTAGGATGGAATTCTAGGTGTCTGCCTTCTCTACACTTGCATAAAAAAGAGGACATTTGGGGAAGACATAAATACAAACAAAAAACAAAACACAAAAGTTGAGTTAAAAATGATAACAATTTGCAAAATTAGCTTATTTGAAAATAAAACTATAATTATTTAAGGATAGTCTAAACCAATTTGGAATGTCAATTTGTTGAAGAAGACCATATTTTTATATATTAAGATTTATAGAAATTAAAATTTTTATCTGAGCAATTCAATATATTTTTATGATAATAAATTATATAAATTCCAGCAGAAAATCATATTAGATGATTATGGTTTATTTAAGGATTCTAGTAAAATCTTTAACATAGAAAAATACTCATATTGGTATACGTACAGAACATAGTCATCTACCATTCATAGTTCAAGCTGGAGCTATTAAGAATGTTAGATTGGATAACTCAATATCAACATTGATATCCATTGTAAATATATACAATAGAAGCCACTAATCTTACCAAAAAGATATAAAATTACTGAAATTTTTTACAAACAAACTTTCATAATAATATTTATTTTCTGGGCTGTAGCATTAATTCTAAAAAATGACAAAAATTTGTAAGAAAACATATGACATAATTTTGACCTGTTGAAATATTATTAAATGTGCTATTAATACAATAGTCATGAAAACCATTATACAAAAACAAAGTGTTGTTCGTGGCATTTACAGAGAACACATTGGTATGACTCCTTCAGGGTATTTATAATGAGTATGAAGCAAGATTTGACTGAGAATACTGAAGAAAACATTTACTTAATTTTTTGAAACAGCTCTGAATAGTTGAATAGCACTTATTTACGTTCTTTATTCTCTTTTGCTTCCTTTCTCCTTTCCTTCGTTTCTGTCATAGATGAGCCAGGCAAGTAACCCAAATGAGTGATATGGACTAGGTGTAATAAAACTAAGCAGTGGAGAAATTGTGGTAAAATGAAGCATCTGAACTTTCTTGTAAAGGTCAGCTTCTTAAGTCTATTCAGTGTATACCGCCTCCACCTTATTTGAGGTTTATCAAGATAAACCAAAAATACAAGATTGGAGAATTAAATATTGAAATAGTCAACTATGGGAATGTTCTCAATTAAAAAACAAGGAAGCAAGCAAACAAACAAACAAAAAACACATTGTGCTGGCCAACGCTGTGAAAGCTAAAGTAACTCTGGAAATGTATTTGGATCAGTTACTGTAAATTTATAATTTTCCTTTAGGAAGTAGACAGTAGGATAAACCATTGAAATGTTTCTTTCTTGTTTTGATGTAGTTCCAATACTTACTAAATATGTGGCTTGGACATGTTAGTTTCTTTATTTTTAAAACAGAACAAAAATAGACATCATATTGATTTGAATACTAAATAGGATAGAAGTAATAAACCATATATGGCAATGCTTAGTACATTAGTAAACACTTGATAAATAAGTGGTAGCTATTATTATTATTTTTGGACAAAGGTGTCCAAAAATTCAAAATCCCACATGTCCTCAGAGTTATTTCTGCTTGCCAGGTGTCCCTGCTTAGAAATTAATAGGAAGTACACACCAAAATTTGACATTTAGATGTTTCATTCCACTTATTTGTCTTCTAGTTTAAAAATACTTATGAGAATTCTTTATATTTTTTTAAAAATGTTAAATGATGAATAACAAAACAAAATAGAAAGTGTTATTTAATGAATTCAAATCCACAAAACCGCTTCTTATCCTAAAATATCTTAAATAGTTCTCATACTGCCCTCCTTAATACTTTCTTACTCTGCAGGCAATCACCTGCCTATGTTTCATTTATTTTTCCTGTGTTTCATGTTTATGATTCCTATGCATTTTTACTTTCTTCTACTATTCAATTATGAATTCTAAAATAAATGTGACATTTTTTCCTGTTTTTAACTCTAAATAGTTCTATAATTTCATTATACCATTACCTAATATTTGATTCAAACTTGAGTGATTCATAATATTAATTTGTATTAATTATCAGTGATGTACTATATCCCACTGTATAACAATAGCTTGAATTATATTTTGATTCTCTACTGACAGATATATAGGTCAAATCTAGGGTTTAAAAAAAATCCCAACAATGCTGCTATAAGCACTCTTACATGTTTCACTGTGTATGCATGTGTGAGAATTTTTCCACAATATATACTCAGAGGTACCCTTGCTGGATCAAGAGCAACTGTACATTTTCACATTTTAGGTACTTCCAAGTTTTCTCCAAAGTGGTTGTACAGTGTATGTTTACCAGCACTGTAAATGTAAATGACATATATCTTTATTACCCTTGGTATTATCACACATTTTCTTATTTGCCAGTCTAATCACTGGTGAGATGGAATCAGGACTGATAAACCTATTCATGATTCCTCTTTTCTTTCTTCAAATTGCCTTATATTTAGGCTACTCTAATACTGGAATACTTTTCCTTATAATATCTTTCTTTATATTATCAACAGTTTTGAATGTTAATACTTTTTGCATTATAAACATCTTATTTTTTCTCTTATTAGCACTTTCCTATTTGTAATTGCATATTTTGAAGAATGGTGTTTTACCCTTGTCAACAACTTAATATTTTTATTTAAGTTTAGCTCTTCTTTAATCATGTTTATATCATTTGTTAGCCTAAGCTGATAAATATTCTACTGGATTACCTTCTAGAAGTTTTTAAGCATTTATTTTCTATCTAATTTTTTTCAGATATCAAATAATCCCTCATATATTATACATTTCCCATGAAGTTTTTATTTACATTGGATGAATTTGTAGTTCTTTAACCATGTGAAACATTTCATTATGAAATATTTCAATAAAAATATGATGTATAACTTTTATCAATATGTTTTTGTTCATTCTTTCATATATTAGTTTTTTTGGCTATTAAATTTTCTAAGTGGAAACTTTTCGGTAAGATTTTTCTTTCTGGTTTAACTTGCTATCTGATTGAAAAACAACCAAAATATCTCCAGATGGATTAAAGAATTACACACAAAAATACAACTTTAGTGAAGTAGATCCATATGTTATCAAATAGCTTAAAACTAACTTTTGAAAAAAAAAGTCAATGTGACTACTTAAAAATTTTGTTTGGATAATTGCAGGGATACCAGTTTGAAATAATCTAACTTAAAATCATACATTTATGTACATAAAAATAAATTTGGTATCAATGAAAACACTAAAAACTAGAAAACAATCTAACTTCTGAAATTATTCTAAAATAGTATAAGAATATATTTTATATATGCTTGTAATGTAGGAAGGGCTCTTTAAAAGTGTGACACAATTCATATAGGAAAAAATGTTTAAAGATAAATACTGATTAATTGATTATTAAGCCAGATTCAGGTAACCCTACTACTAATTTACACAATTACATAGTGAATCTTTGAGGGTTAGATGCTAATATATATGAAGCAACTAAAATAAAAACTAATAAATTCCTTGTAATTGGTTTGCATTTATTTCAGCAAAAATGATATATTACTATTTTATTTATAATTATAAAAGCATGTGTTAATTTTCAGTATGCTATTCTGTAAGTGAAAGTATGTTTGAAAATTGTAATGGTGGAGAAAAATTTAGCTGCACTTTACTTAAAACTAAACATACACACATTACAGATAGAGTCCAATGAGTTTTTAAGAAATTTATTGAGCTATAATTAACATATTAAAAGCCAAAAATATGTAAGATAAATTATTAGATATGCTCTGACATATTTATACATCCATGAGATCATCATTATTGTCAAGATAGTGAACATATAAATCCACAAAATGTTTCCTCATGACTACTTTTAATAATCCCCTTTTGCAATTATTGTCTCTCCTAACTAGCATCTTAGCTAGACAACTGCTGACCATCTTTCAGTATTGTATATTACTGTATATTGTATATTGGTGCATCCAAAAGTTTTATATAAATGGAATCATATAAGGTGCACTATTTTTTGGCTGGCATTTTTGCTTTACAGCAAAATTCTTTTGAAATTCATTCATGTTGTTGCATGTGTCAGTAGTCGAACCTTTTTATTGCTGAGCAGAATTTTGCTGTATGTATATATCACCAATTACTTGTTAATGAATATGTGGGTCATGACCACATTTTAGCTATTAAAGAGAAAATGCCTATGAACATTTATATACAACAATTTCTTTTTCATTTTTCGAGGGGGAAATATCTAGAAGATAAATGACTAGATTAAGTGGTAAGCATAGGTTTACTTTTTAAAGAAGCTGTCAATCTATTTTACAAAGTGGTTGTCAATCAAAAGTATATTAAAGTTTCAGTTCCTCCATTTTGTTGCCTATACCTGGTAGGGTCAATATTTTTTTTCACTTTGGACATTGTAATAACTATCAGTAGTATTTCTTTGTGGTTTTCAATTCTTTAATGACTACAGATGTTAAAATTTTTTGATATACTTATTTGTCATCCAAGTCTTCTATCATGACGTCTTTTTCAAACTTTTGCCTTTTAAAAAATGGGGTGATTTGTTTTATTTTTTATTTTTGACAGATTTTATATATTCTTTATGAAAGTAATTTATTAGTGTGTTGGGGCTCCTTATGACCACCCTTAGGCTCAAAGATTATCTATAATGATTCACAGGTCTTAGAAAACATGTTACATTCATAGTTACAGTTTACTACAATGAAAAGATACAGATTAAAATCAACAAAGAAAAAAAGCCCATGGGGAGAAATGTAGAAGATATCAGGTACAAGCTTTCAGGTGTCCTCTCCCAGTGGAATCCCACAAGAACACACGTAATTCTCCCAGCAACAATATTTGACAGCATATTGAAGTGTTGTCAATCAGAGAAACTCATTTAAGTTTTGGTCTCCAGGGCTTTTACTGGGCATCAGTCATGTAAGGTGGTGCCTATATGAGTGATTTCAGCTACTCAGACTACAGCATCTGTCAGAGCAAATATAGCCATTGACTATAAATTATATTGTTAGGATAAGCTTATCTGTTCAAATGAGCACAGCGTGGTCCAAGGCCTCAGACGCTGAAAACCACTTGTGCACTGTACTCTAAAGCCAAAGATGTATAGAAACACTGTCATCAGGCAGAATATATTAAGGGCCCACAGGTTATCTTCCAAAAGCCAGCCAAGTGCCAGTTCTAAAGACAAACATTAGTCCTGATGAGATAAACCTTTCTTGGCCAATAAGATATATGCTATTCAAATGTTTTCTCAGTTCATAGCTTTTTAAAAAATTATTTTTAAATGCCCTTTTCCATTCCTATTAAGCATAGTATTGAAAGTTCTAGCCAAGGCAATCAGGCAAGAGAAAGCAATAAAGGGTATTCAAACAGGAAGAGAGGAAGTCAAATTGTCTCTGTTTGCAGATGACAAGATTGTATATTTGGAAAACCCCATCGTCTCAGCCCAAAATCTCCTTAAGCTGATAAGCAACTTCAGCAAAATCTCAGGATTCAAAAGCAATATGCAAAAATGACAAGCATTCCTATACAACAATAACAGACAAACAGAGAGCCAAATCATGAGTGAACTCCCATTCACAATTGCTACAAAGAGAATAAAATACCTAGGAAAACAACTTACAAGGGATGTGAAGGATCTCCTCAAGGAGAACTACAAACCACTGTTCAAGGAAATAGGAGAGGACACAAACAAATGGCAAATTATTCCATGCTCATGGATAGGAAGAATCAATATGAAAATGTCCGTACTGCTGAAGTAATTTATAAATTCAATGCTATCCCCATCAAGCTACCATTGACTTTCTTCACAGAATTAGAAAAACCTACCTTAAATTTCATACAAAACCAAAAAACATGTTGTATAGCCAAGACAATCCTAAGCAAAAAGAACAAAGCTGGAGGTACCATGCAACCTGACTTTAAAATATACTGCAAGGCTACAGTAACCAAAACAGCATGGTACTGGTACCAAAACAGTTGTGTAGACCAATGGAACAGAACAGAGGCCTAAGAAATAATGCCACACATCTACAGCCATCTGATCTTTGACAAACCTGACAAAAACAAGCAACGGGGAAAGGATTCCCTATTTAATAAATGGTGCTGGGAAAACTGAGTAGTGGAAAACTGAAACTGGATCCCTTCCTTACATCTTATATAAAAATTCACTCAAGATGGATTAAAGACTTAAACATAAGACCTAAAACTATAAAAACCTTAGCAGAACACCGAGGCAATACCATTCAGGACATAGGCATGGACAAAAACTTCATGACTACAACACCAAATGCATTGGCAACAAAAGCCAAAATTGATGAATGGGATCTAATTAAACTAAAGAGCTTCTGCACAGCAAAATAAACTATCATCAGAGTGAACAGGCAACCTACAGAATGGGAGAAAATTTTGCAATCTATCCATCTGACAAAGGGCTAATATCCAGAATCTACAAAGAACTTAAACAAATTTGCAAGAAAAAATACAAACAACCCCATCGAAAAGTGGTCAAAGGATATGAACAGACACTTCTCAAAAGAAGACATTTATGCGGCCAAAAAACATGTGAAAAAAAAGCTCATCATCATTCGTCATTAGGGAAATGCAAATCAAAACCACAATGAGATACCATCTCACTCTGGTTAGAATGGTGATCATTAAAAAGTCAGAAAACGACAGATGCTGGAGAGGATGTGGAGAAATAGGAACACTTTTACACTGTTGGTGAAAGTGTAAATTAGTTCAACCATTGTGGAAGACAGTGTGGTGATTCTTCAAGGATCTAGAACTGGAAATACCGTTTGACCCAGCAATCCCATTACTAAATAGAAAAAGGATTATGAATCATTCTAGTATAAAGACACATGCACACGTAGGTTTATTGCAGCACTGTTCACAATAGCAAAGACTTGGAACCAACACAAATGCCCATCAATCATAGACTGGATAAAGAAAATGTGGCACATATACACTATGGAACACTATGCAGCCATAAAAAAGGATGAGTTCATGTCCTTTGCAGGGACATGGATAAAGCTGGAAACGATCATTCTCAGCAAACTAACACAGGAACAGAAGACCAAACACCGCATGTTCTCACTCATAATTGGGAGCTGAACAATGAGAACACATGGACACAGGGAAGGGAACATCATACGCTGGGGCCTGTCAGGGGGTGGGGGGCTTGGGGAGGGATAGCATTAGGAGAAATACCTAAAATAGATGATGGGTTGAAGGGTGCAGCAAACCACCATGGCATGTGTGTACCTATGTAACAAACCTACACGTTCTGCACATGTTTCCCAGAACTTAAAGTATAATAATTTTTAAAAAAGAGTAAAAATTTTCACTTTTGAAGAAGTTCAAGTTAATATTTTATTTTACAAATTAAATGTTTAATGTCATATACAGCACTTATTTGTTTCAACTAAGGTCACAAAGATTTATCTTATGTTTATATCTAGGATTTCAATACATTCAGGTTGGCTTTTTATTAATGTTTATATATTTTGCAAGCTATGAATCAAATTTGTTTTTCTATTGCTTATAAATACCCAACTGTTTTCCACTTCTTGCTTTGAAAACTCTTGCATTTCTTCAAAGCTGATACTTTCCCTAATGAATTGACTTGCTATTTAAAAAAAAAAGATATTAACTATATGTGTAAATCTGTTTTTGTATTTTCTATTCTGTTCTGTTGATCTATTTAGTCTTTCTTGAGGACAATATCACACAGTCTTGACTATTTCAAAATCATGAACATGGTATATCTCCCCAAATTTTATCTTTTATTTGAGATATCTGGAAAGCATATAGGTCTAGAAGTTGAAATTTGTTCTACCTATATTAGTTAGTCTTCAAGTAGAAATGATGATGGAAAAGATTGCAGTGATCAGAATTACCTAGGGGGAATGTATAGCATGAAAGAGTCATAAGCAGTTCATGCAGATCTCTGATTTAGCTTACACACCTAGAGGAAGATTAAATGAAGATCAATTTGCAAGTGAATTTAAAATTTTGTGACAAAATTTTAGGAGCAAAATTAGGACACCGTGGTGTTACAGAATCTAAAGAACTATTTTGAGCTGCTTTTGAAAAATAAACATAAAAGTTACCAATCTGTATGACTGACTTTTGCAACACTTTCTCATTGAAAACACATATTCTACAAAAAAACATTATTTTTGTAACCTTATCATTTGGGACTCACTTTATCTAGCAGATCTAAGTACTTATACATTTTTACGTATGTTCCCATCTATAAATTATCTGTTATATTTTCAATGACATTTTCTTCTTCTAATGAAAGCATGCTCAATTTTAACTATTTGTCTTAACTTATTTTGGAGATTCAAGGTACATTTTGTTGTTGTTTTTATTATTTTATTTTATTTTACTGTAATTTCTGGGATACATATGCAGAATTTGCAGGTTTGTTACATAGGTATACATGTGCCATGGTGGTTTGCTGCCCCTGTCAAACCATCATTTAGGTTTTAAGCTGCATGCATTAGGTATCAGTCCTAATGCTCTCCCTCCCCTTTCCCCCCACACCCCAACAGGCCCCACTGTGTGTTGTTCCCCTCCCTGTGTCAATGTGTTCTCATTGATCAACTCTCACTTATGAGTGAGAACATGCGGTGTTTGGTTTTCTGTTCCTGTGTTAGTTTGATGAGGATGGTGGTTTCCATGTTCCTACAAAGGATATGATCTAGTTCTTTAGATGGCTGCATAGTATTCCATGGTGTATATGTACCACATTTTCTTTATCTAGTCTATCACTGATGGGCATTTGGGTTGGTTCCATGTCTTTGCTATAATAAATAGTGCTGCAATAAACATTTGTGTGCATGTGTCTTCATAATAGAATGATTTATATTCCTTTGGGTATAGTATACCAAGTAAAGTGACTACTGGGTCATGGGATTTCTGATACTAGATCCATGAGGAATCTCCACACTGTCTTCCACAATGGTCGAACTAATTTTCATTCCCACCAACAGTGATTCAAGGTATTTTTGATGGGTTGTTTGTTTGTCTATTTTGCATTTCATTTGTTTTTGTAAAGGGAGAAAATTTTGGGCTTAGGGAATACCATAATGCTTTAAACTTTGAGCTATTTCTTCTTTTTTTTTCTCAAATAATGTCATTTTGTCATAGATCTCTGAAAATGACCTTGAAAACTTCCCATAAAAATCAACAGAACTTACGATGTTCAGAGCATAAGAAATAAATGCCACCTTACAAGATTCATCAAAATGAGCTTAGATGAAATTTTAATTGCCATACTCAAGCCACCTTAATAGTTAACCAAGACATTCTCCCTTGTTTCTACAGTGATACACAGTATTGAAAATTGCTTTGACTGCACACTCAAATTATTACAATTCAACTTTCTTCAACATCATAAATTGAAAGGATATCATGTGGATCTTTGTTGTTCCCAATTAGGATTGAAAATAACTTCTGGCCAAAGTAGTATAGAGACTTATGGAATGAAGTCAATTTAAAACAGAATTTTTTTGAGTTAATGGTAAGAAAGAGTTTGTTGCAGTAAAATTCTTTGAAATTTTAGATATGAAATTGGTACAAAAACTTATTACAAATTCATCTACCTGATTTTTTTTGTGGCAATGTCATAAATAATAGAAATATGGTCTCATCTTTCCTAAATATTTTGCTCATGCTCTTTGACAATATAGTAAAATGTACTTAAACTACATAAGAATCTTCTAGTAAAATAAAATGCAACATTTCACTCAGAAGTAAAGCATTTTTAAAATAGTGTCCAACAATTGCTTCAAGAGGGTGACAACCTATGAACACCCTGTTCTAAGTGTTTCCACCCTAATTGGTTTCTTTTTTTTTTTTTTTTTTTGAGACAAAACCTTGCTCTGTTACCCAGGCTGGAGTGCAGTAGTGTGATCTCGGCTCACTGCAACCTCTGCCTCCTGGGTTCAACGGATTCTCCTGCCTCAGCCAACCAAGTAGCTGGGATTAGAAGCAATTGCCACAATGCCCAGTTAATTTTTGTGTTTTTTGTTTGTTTGTTTTTTGATTGTTTGTTTGTTTTAGTAGAAGTGGGTTTCACCATGTTGGCCAGGCTGGTCTCGAACTCCTGACTTCAAGTGATTCGCCTCCCAAAGTGCCGGAATTACAGGCATAAGCCACCATGCCTGGCCTCCCCTAATTCGCTTCTTTAATCCTCTCTACATCATCGCAAGAGGGTGTTACTATGATCACTATTTTACAGGTGAGCATATGAGGAACAGAGAGGTTAAGGAGGAACAGGGTGATCTGCTACAACTCTTCAGCAGGGCATTCTGGGCAGGACTGTCTAACTTGTGAGAGGCAAGGGGACTATTTGTAGCCTATGTATTCCCGTTAAAGTAACAAACATATATCAAGAATAAATATTACAGTATATTTCTAGCAACCATCTAGAAATAGGAAATAGTATCAGTACCATATTGTCAGATGACAGTAGGATTAAATAAAACCAGAGTGACTAAGTAACTGACCCTTTATTCACTGCATTTAAAAGAAAAGTATGTCTTGGAGTTGAATTAAGTAACCTGGGACAGATCTCTAAAAATCCGTAAGTGAAGCAGGGGTCACATATTAACATGTTATACTGGAAACAGTGCCTAAGAAAGGAATTTGGCACTGGAATCTACATAGGGAACAATTAAATTATCCATAAATGTTTTTTACTTTATCTTGAAAAAGGTATAGTACCAAAAACTCCAGAAACACTGCTAGACCCTCCATAATATGTGTGGGCTCTAAGATAAGAGTGGAAATAGAGGCCCACATAACATGTGTATAAATATTTTAACATTATAAAGCAAACTACTCCAATAATCTGGCCTGCATTTCCACCTAGGTTCTCAATGGCCCACTTCCTGACCACCACCCTCTGGAGTCCAAAGGAGATTTTCTTATTCCCAGTGTTATTCCTGCAGGTCAGCCGAAGAGGAGCAAAGAGTCATCTACCTCAATCATGTTCAGGAAATGATCAGGTCAAGATGTGGAGTGAGCAAGCTTTTCTCTTTTGTGCCACATTTTCTGACCCAGTATTTCAAGGTACTTCTAATACACAAAGACTATTACAAGAGGGAGGAAGGAAGGAAGGTCAGTTATCTGAAGAACTGAGGCTAGCTAGAAGCCCAAATTTGGTGTGATGGGGGCCATCAAATCTCAACAGAAACAGCTTCTCTCTCTGTTATCCTGGACAGGGCTTGTGATTTTTTTTTTCCTCCACTCAGCCATAGACTCTCAGCTACATATCCTCTAGCCTGGAGTAGTCAAATCAGCTCATCTCTTTCTCTCTCATACCAAACTTTCAAAAACAAAACAAAACAAACCAAAAAAAACCACTTTTGTTATTGGAATAAATGAGAAAAATGTATTTGTGTTTAAATATCTGTGATACATGGACCATCAAAAGCCTCGCTGCTAATGAAGGCAATTATTTGGGTTTACTTAATCTATTAACTTATCAGTTAATAACTGCTATTTATTCTGCTAGAAATTCCCAATGGTATAATTGTTTCTGGCTGTAGCTCCTTCCATGCTTTGTACATCTTACTTGTGGTAGGCAGAATCACAGCTCTCCACAAATGATGTGATTTGGCTGTATCCCCACCCAAATCTCACCTTGAATTGTAATAATTCCACGTGAAGAATGGGGTCAGGTAGAGATAATGTAATCATGGGGACGGTTTATCCCATGCTGTTCTTGTGGTAGTAAATAAGTTTCACGAGATCTGCTGGGTTTATAAACGGGAGTTCCCCTGCACAAGCTCTCTTGCCTGCCACCACGTGGGATGCGACATTGCTTCTCATTCACTTTCCACCATGATTTTGAGGGCTCCCCAGCCATGTGGAACTATAAGTCAGTTAAACCTCTTTCTTTTATAAATTACCCAGTCTCAGCTGTGTCTTTATTAGCAGTGTGAGGACAAACTAATACAACGGGTGTCCACATTCTAGTCCCCAGAATTTGTGAATATGTTAGTTGCATGGCAAAGGAAAATTGAAATTGTAGACTAAACTAAGGTTCTTCATCTGTTGATATTAAGATAGGAAAGTTATTCTGGATTATGCTGATGGGACCAAAATAATCAGAAGGACATTTACAAGTGGAAGGAGGCAGAGGAAGTTAGAGTGATGAGATGGGAACTCACAAACTGCCATTTCTGGCCCTTTAAGACAATTTAAATCTTGTTTTATGACACATAATTATTGTACATATTTATGGGATACAGTGTGATGTTTCAACACGTGTATGTATAGTTTAAATATTGAATCAGGATATTCAACATATTCTTCACTTCATACATCTTTGATATCTTTACGGTGAGAGAATTCAAAAATCCTTTCTTCTAGCTATTTTGAAATATACAATACAATATTGCTAACCATAGTCACCCTGACTCCATTCCTCATTTTAAAAATGGAGGAAGAGACAGTGATTAAAGGAATGCAAGCAGCCTCTGGGCTGTGGAAAACCAAAGGAAATGAACTCTTCCCACAGACCCCCCCAAGAAAAAAACAACCCTGGCCGTATCTTGGTTTTACCATGGTGTGATCAAGTCAGATTTCTGTCTTACAGAACTGTAACATAATAAATATGTATTGTTTAAGCTACTAAGTTTGAAGTAATTTTACTAAAACTTGAAAGGAATTTACATTTTGCTTTTAAAGTTCTTTATTTTTGAAACTTTAGACAGAGATCAACAAATCCTCAACAAAAGATAGCTCAATTTTTACCTTTGAAAAAGGAATTATGTTACATATCTATAAGAATGAATAACTACAGCACAGAAAAATACTCATAAGTAATATATTATTTGAAATCAGGAGCCTAATAAGAGAAAATGCAAATGGACCCTTTTCTATGAGATTTAGATAAATTACATGGAAAAATATGTGTGATAAGAGGTATGTGTTCTGAGTTAATACATATACTTATAAAATCTGAAAAAATTGCAACAGGAACAATAAATATGGAAATTGAAATCACAACAAAATCAATGAATTTGAAGACCATTTGGAGAAATGCTTATATCATTTTAAGATTAATTTATTCTAGTCATGCACCGGTGATAGTATTATAAGAAGAAATAAATTCATTATCAGTTTTTACTGTATTTATTTTTTAAGACAGAGATTGGTACTAATTCAGTAATGGAAAACTAATTGTAAAATTTGTACTGTGGTAAATTTGGAAAACAAGGCATGGCACAGAAAGAGCATATAATAAAATAATTTGGTATAAAGGCCATTTGAAATGGATTAATTATAGTGATGAAACATGTCATCATTTCCTGGACAAGTAGGGAAGATAGGCAATGAGAAGGCTATGGAGGAGAGAGAAGAGAGTAGAGTCCATAGAGTGACAGTCTTCAACAGGTTAAAAACCTGTACGAGTTCAGGTCTTGAACAAGTGATATTGGATGAAATGGGAGGTAGAGAGGACCAAAGAGTAGGATTTTTTTTTAAATATTGAGAAACATTTGCTGTCTAAAATAGAGAAGAAATGTTATTAACATGCATGGTGGTCAAGAAACTGACAGGTAAGATTTGAAAGAGTTACCAGTTTGAGGTAAGCACAATAGAGAATAACGACAGAGTTTATAATGGAGAGAATGTCTTTGAAAGCCAAAAGCAAAAGTTGTCTTAATAGAGAAAGAAACCAAACAAAGGTTTGAAAAAGCATTTGAATGGGAAGTTTGGTGTAGACGTACATTATGAACCATAAACTGTCAAAGTTTATTGGTGATGCTTGCTGGTTTATTTACTTGTTGGTTTTCAGAAGGAAAGAACTATAATAGACTGATAACTACAAATTAACTGAAATTATATATACCCTGCCTCCTCATCATTAGGCAGGTGAAGATGGGGTGAGCAAAATAGTAGCAACCCATTGAAAGGGCTGTTGAAGGGGTTATATTTTCCAGACATATCAGGAGTTCAAGTTTTTATTAAAAATGCAAAAAGAGTTTGCTAATCAGAACATAAGCATTCAATATCTATCACTATCAAGATGTGAGATAAGGGATAGGTAATTGATTCTGTTGGAAAAGCAGAGTCATAAAATGATGAAAGTCTGATAATACCTCTGTGACTTGAAAGTGACAGAAGTAAACAGGAACATGAAGCAAAGAGTTTTAGTTCTGATAGTCTCTTTGAGGAGGAGGAATAATGGCACTATTGTCATTTTTTGAATACTTCCCCTAGTATTTTTAGTGATTTCACAAATCCTTCTAATGCCTTAAAGGACTACCACTCTGGAATATCACTCAAAGCAATGTTCTTGTGAGGATTAGGCTTAATGAAAAGTCCTGTAATGCTTGGACACATGGAAAGCTGACCAGTATTAGATAAAACAAAATTGTTATAGTTGGGAATTATTACTATAGGTATTTTCATCATCATTTTGCAACATTTATAATTTTTTCTTAATGAAATATGTTGATTTTTCAGTGTTTTTAAAGTAAAATTGTATTACATTTAAAAAATTAATAGAGAATTATTCTGTTGAAGACAATGAATGCATATTATGCTTAACATGTTAATATGTTTCACATTATTTATAGATTTTGTCTACTGCATTGAAATTCGCTAGAATGCTGCATATGTAGAGCTTAATGTAATCACTTCCTAACTATAATCTCTGGAGCCAACCCAGTTACAATAAAATTAACTCTAATTTTGTGTCTTTTATTTGTTTCTACTTCTAGGTTAAATATGGTTTGAGAAAAGTGTTTTAGAAAACTTTGAAAAATCACTGGCTTGTTAGAATGCATGTTCTATTAAAAGATATGAGTCCTATCTCCAGGTTACTTAAAATATTAGTTTTACTCCAAATTGTATTCTAGTTTCCCTATCTTTAAAATATGTTCATGAAACATTTCTCTTCTCTTATGAAGTTAAATGTTCTTTTAAGTTTGAAATTTATTAGAGAGCTCTGATATATGATTTTAAAAAAATAACACTCTGAATTACTTTCTAAAATGGAAAGCAACCCTAAAACAAAAAGATATTACCAATATTCAGTTTTACCTCTGGCTTCAACTTATTTTTCTCTCAAGATCTTATGATTCTCTTCTCCAGCTACCCAAGGTGCGAAAAGGAAAGAAGGCCAAAGGGAAGAAGGTGGTGCCCACCCTTGCTGTCTTGAAAAAGCAGGAGACCATGAAAGTGGTGAATCTTCCATTTGAGAAATTTGGCACTGGACAGGACATTTTGGCATTGGACAGAACATCCAGCCCAAAAGGGACCTCACTTGCTTTGTCAAATGGCCCCATTATACTAGGTTGCAGCAGCAGAGAGCCATCCTCTATAAGCAGCTAGAAGTGCCTTCTGTGATTAATCAGTTCACCAGGGCCTTGGACCACCAAACAGCTGCTCAATGGGGTAAGCTGGCTGGCAAGTACAGACCAGAGACAAAGCAAGAGAAGCAGCAGAGACTGTTGGCCTGGGCTGAGAAGAAAGCAAAGGAGACATCCCCACTAAGAGATCACCCGTCCTTTTAATGGGGGTTAACGCTGCCACCACCTTAGTGGAGAAAAAGAAGGCTCAGCTGGTGGTGACTGCACAGGACAGAGTTGGTTGTCTTCCTGCCTGCCCTGTGTTGTAAACTGGGGGTTCCTTACTGCATTATCTAATGGAAGGCAAGCTTGAGACATCTAGGATTAAAAAACAAACAAACAAACAACAACTCTTAAAAATATTCTTTTAAAACTTCTAATTATTAGTGGGTTTTTTTTATTTCTTCAGTACTTTAAAATGTCTGGTGGTAGGAAAATACTGGACTCATATATGACTGTCTACGTGATTTGCAGGGCCCAGTGCAAAATGAAGTGGATGTTGTACCTCGTTCAAAGTGTTAAGCGTTTCAAGATGGCAACAGCAGAGCATTAGGCCAAGTATGAGGTCATTATGTACATGGGTCCTTATGTGACCACACAGGTCACAGGAACATGAAGCTAGACCTGAGTGTATATTCAGATAGATAAATCTTACAGATTTTTAAAACTCAATAAAAGAAAAACTACATTTCATGTGTGAACACAAAAATTGGAATTAAATTGGCAATAGCATTGGGATTTGTGCTCAGAGTCACAGTTTACATCTGAACACAATTTCTATATGAATTTTTTAAGATAAAACAGTAAGAATTTTAAAGAAGCTTTCTGAAATTTAAAAATTATAATAACATAATTAACTTTGATATTTTAATTCCATGTAATTTAAAACATTTAATAGATATATAATGTTCCACTATTAATTTAACTAGAAGTATAAAAATAAAACATATATAATAAAAATATTCTACCTATTTTTAAATTATCTATATTATACTGAGTAAAAGAAAATTTAGGAATATAAATAAATGAGCATTTTTGAACATGTAAAAATATTTTCTTGCTGTTTTTAGGAGACTTTTAGCAGGACAGGAGCTTACCTCTCATCTACCTCTGCTTGGACAAACCAGTGATGTGATTTGCAAATAGTCTGTAACTTCACCGAAAACACATCACAGTAAAGAAAGGTAGTGACTTTCAGAGAATTTGACCTAACTTAGAATTTGTAAAAGAGAAAAGCATTGTCCTTATGCCTAAAGTACATGACTGTTTCTTTTTAAGTTACATGTATATTTACCTGACCAATTTGTTTTACTCTGTATTTTAAGTTATCAGGTGAAATGGTTTTGGAATAAATTAATGAGTCATTTGTTCTGAATAAATGTGCGTGTTACAAACGCAAACACGTGTATGTATTATACAACTATGCAGCTTCAAGAGCTGACTTATTTCTATCAGCTTTTTATTCACTTTAAAAAATCAGGCTACTGAAGCATATTAGAATTTAATTACACCAATTAGTACTGCCACATCAGACATACGATGTGCCTTCAATTAAGAAGTACCTAATGGGTATCAGTACAATTTAGCTTCATACTTAAAGTTCTAAGAACAGCACAAATTAAACATTATGATTATAAAACATTAAAAATCTACTGGTGAAATTAAAGCTGAATATTTAACTTCTCCTTTTGAGCTGATTTTAAAAAAGAAAATCAGGATTATATAAAATGCAATGTTATTATTGAAGCATTCTGAATTTAAAAACAGAAATTAAGCTCACATGCCCATAAATATGTGCATATATAATGATTAAATATTTAGTGAAATACCCAACCTAACATTTGTGTCATCTAATAAGCATTAAAGGTTATCATTTTGGAGTTTCACTTGATTGGGTTTTGTTTTGTTTTGTTTTTTTCATAGAAATATTTGATATATGTGGTCACCACTCACAACTCTTGCTTCAGTGAGCATGGATGACAGGCAGCCCCAGCTACTGTTTTTCTGGTTGTATGACTATCTTTGCACTCAGGTCATATTTTCTCTGGCTGTTCCTGGCCAATGACTGAGCATGCTCGGAGTATTGATGAAGGCCATTTTTAAGATTTGTGATAACCTTCCAACAGAAGACTTTGGACTGGAGACTCCTATTGTCCGGGCCAAAATTTCCTAAACTGTATTTCAGGCTGTGACTCTTTCATTCTCATCCTTCTTCCTTCTCCCCCTCCTTTGACAGAAGCCAGGCTTGCATCACTGAAGACTCCCTGCACTTAGATCTGCTTTTTCTTCTTAATCTTTAACTAACGTTCCTCTCATAACCTTTTGAGTGACTTATAATTGCATAGTATCAGCTTCTTGGAAAACCTGACTTGATAAACTATCCTATTTGAAATACAGATATATACGCATTTAACAATTTTTGACATTATTAGCACATTGAGTATTAAATAGTATCTGAAGAGAGATACCTTTAAAAATGAAAACACCTTCCTATTGGGGTTTTCTTCAAAACAAATAGATTATTTTTAAAAAGATTACAATATAGCAACTTCAGTCTCTCCTGTTTTATCTACTAGAGTGATTTGCTTCCTCTGCCTTTCTTAAAGTGATTGGTTAAAATGTTTTAGCACTTAGCAGTTTCTTCCTAGTTTTGCAGATATGGCCCTGAAATGGCTTATGAGTAAGGCAAATAGAGGATGTTCTTACTGGGCTAGTGCTTTTATTTCTCTCTTTCGCTTGTTCTATTTTTTAAGTGAAAATGGCATTAGCATCTTATTTGTCAGTCTTTCATTTTCGTGTTTGAGAATTCCACTTGTAGATAACCAATAGCTATAACCTGTTCAGGTCTTTAAAAAATATAGCTTATTGAATGAGCAGTCACACACAAGAAATTCCGTTCTTCCCATAGTCCATCATGCTTTACCCGTATTCAGCTTCTCACTTCTGTATCTAAAAACACTAGATTTTATCATTCTACTTTAAAGTTTCTTTTTTTTTTTTTACTTTTCCTAAAATACTTAAATTTCCATAAAGGAACAAGAGATAAAGCTTAAGCATAACTTCAAAGGAGGCATAAACTGGGTGAACAAGATCCAAACACAGGCTCTCTTGATGTAAAGATAGACCTTTAACCATGTGCAATCTGTCTATTAAGAAAATAGAGGACTCTAAACACAAAATTCAGAGTATAGTTGTCTCTGTGTGGCTGAAAAAGAGTGAAAGATAACTGCAAAATTATTGATACTGTTCTTATTCTTAAATTGGGTAGTGTGCTTACATGTGTTCATTATGTTAATATGTCTCATAGGTTAGGTATCTTAATCAAATATGCAGTTATATAAATACAATACACTGAGATAAGATAACTAGCAACACATTGAAACAAAAAACAAGAATAGGATTGAATACTGTCACGATCTTTATAAGGCCTGGCCTTTCACAATGTAAATTGACATCTTTTAGTCCAAGAAATCACAGAACTTACACATTTTTAGGAAAAGAAGAAAAAAGTCATAGAATAAATTAATTTTATGTCCTGTAAGCAAAAGTCTACTAAGGTGAATTCATAATATCCCATAACAGCAAAAAAGAATGCATTCAGAAGTCCTAAATCTATAAACAATAAAAATAGTTAAGCACATAGAATTTACTTAAGTTCAAAAGCATCATGTTCATTAGACTTATATAATTCTTGTAGCGTTTAGTACACCCTGGATAATTCTTATTCCCATTATTTATTGCTAAGCACATTGAAATTTCACATCAATAATATTATTATTTTTAAACTTTCATTTGTAGTGTAACTATTGGTTTTAACTGATGAAGATGCAAAACAAAAATAAACATTCAGGTAAATAACTATTTTCTAGAAAGATCCAACCTGTAAGCTAGCAATATGGTTTGATTCTTTCTTTTAAAGTTATGTTATTATAAGTATATAAGCAATTCAGATAATAGATCCTGGGTTATGATGCATATCCTATTTGCATAAGCTTAATATATTTTAAAGATAACCAAAAAAGATAATGTATAATTAAAACTATAAATAAACACATTACTCAACATAATTACTCCTTAAATATTCAGTCCATTTAATATAGGTCTTTGCTGCCGTAAATGAACTCCCATGAGCTTCTAGAGAGACTCGTTTTATTAAATGTTATAGTCTCTGGCTCTGACCAATCATAGCGCTATAGACACTGTTATAAACAATGTAATAAGCTGCTAAAAAAGCAAGAGGTATTTTTTATTTTTTGTAATTTGATTTTATTATCATGTTTTCATACCCACACAAAATAATCAATACATTAACATACAACCATCACACATATTCAACAATTATCATAATTTTGCTGTTTCTGCTTAAGGTATCCCTGTTCTCTTCTTGCCAAATTATTTTAAAAATATATCTCAGAGTGTAATTTTATACCTACATACTTAAGGATACATCTCTAGAAAATGCAGATATTTAGTAATACATTTTTGCAAGGTTAATTTATTTTTCTTCAGGATCTCAATTCAAATATTGTTTGTTATTAAAAAACTGCCTCTAGCATATGTTTTACTATATATTTAAGAATATAATTTGGAAAAAAAAGTCTGACACACAGTCCATGTTCAATTGACCTCTTCAACTAATCTAATAAAAGGAAAAAAAATGACACCAATACTTCTTACTCTTCCCTGAAGTTATGTTATGATATTTTTAGATTTTGAAATCCTGTAAAGTGTGCCCATTATTGGTTTCAAGTACATGTTTCCTAACTCATTTCCATCTGTTCTATAATCAAGTGCAAGAGAAAATATAAAATAGGCCCTATGATTGTAGAAATAAAAGTGGAAAAAATTAGCCTAGAGTTCATAAAAGTAGACATATAAAAATCTTGAAATGATAAAGGCCATAATCAATTAATTGAAATTAAAATTATTCCTTTGAGTTATTTTTGGGTATTCTTCCAATTTTAGTTTTTTTGTTTGTTTGTTTGATGTTGCAAATATCACAGTGTATGCCTTCTTTTTTTTTTTTTTTGAGACAGATTCTCACTCTGTCGCCCAGGCTAGAGTGCAGTGGTACGATCTCGGCTCACTGCAAGCTCCGCCTCCCGGGTTCACACCATTCTCCTGCTTCAGTCTCCCGAGTAGCTGGGACTACAGGCGCCCGCCACCACGCCCGGCTTATTTTTTGTATTTTTAGTAGAGATGGAGTTTCACCGTGTTAGCCAGGATGGTCTCGATCTCCTGACCTCATGATCCGCCCGCCTCAGCCTCCCAAAGTGCTGGGATTACAGGTGTGAGCCACTGCGCCTGGCCAGTGTATGCCTTCTAAAAGCAGAGTCTGTAGTAAATATATATATAAATGGTAACACAAGCATATAAAATAAAATGTGGCAATTACTATTCAATGAAAAATACAGGGACATTTGGGAGAGCATAACAAGTAAGGGAGTAAATATGTGCTGAGATAAATACATTTTTGTTACATGAGTCAGGAGTTAAAGAAATAAATGAAAGATGAGAGATTAGGATATAAAGTATATAGGGTGCCAGTTCATATAACACTTTATATTAAAGGAATTTGAGCTTTTGGTTGAAACAATGGAAGCTATTGGGAGTTTTAAGGAGATTGATATGAAGGAGGTAAAATAGGAGTCTATAGCACTAAAGTGGTAAGTGAATGGAAGTCAAAGCTATTTAGCGGAGTAGGTTGAACCAAAATTGATGACTAAGTAGGTGGTATCTAAAGGAAAGGAAAAGTTTGAGTCTTGGGTATCTGGCATGCATAGTATACTAACAGTGATATACACAGTTACTTTCCGGCTCACTGAATGAGTAGTGGTCAACGAAATAGAGAACAAAGTCATGCAATTCACTTTCAAGTTGTCTTCTTGAAGCTTCCCATGGCACCCATGAAGATTTCAAGAGTCATTTGTTATTATATCCCATCTTGACTAATACCAAGTTGTTAGAAAAAAATGAAATACTATTGTAACAATAAGCTAAAATAAATGGTATTGTCTTAACAATGAGAAACAGCATGAGGAAACTTAAGATCATAGATGATGAAAACTGTTTCCCCTGTCCCCACTCCCAAGAAGGGAGAGGTTGGGATTATACAAAGTGATTAATCTATGTGTTCTTCCCAGAAAAAAAAAAAAGGCAGAGTTTAATCAAATACCTTTTCCAACCTTTAGTATATGGTTCATTCAAACTGTCTGACCTGTAGTGTTTCAGAATTACCAATGGTCAGTGGTTTCTATGTACTATACCTTATATTTTGCCTTTCTAAATGGGCTATGAGCATTACATATCTTAGCTCATTTATCTTTTAAATAACTTTAAGAAGCTAGTATTATTATTATTAGCTTGATTTTGCTGGTGAGAACATTGAGGTGTAGAGATTCAGAGTAGCTAGTGTTTGGTATAATTATGATTTAAATTTAGTTCTGTCTTATTATAATATTAAACAAGTATGTGACTTCGTAGTGTAATGAGTCTCATTCAAAACATACAGCAGTTGCAGCCTAACATCTTGTTACTTTAGGTGGTGACATAATGTATTGACTCATATTGAGCACTTCTAAGTGTAAGTTTTAAGTAGCTTTTTTCTTTAGAAAGGTGCTGAAGATAATTCAAATACTTTTTGCATGTTATTTTGTGTCCCTGTAGATTGCTAGGACTATGAGGGCAGGGCCATATATATTGTGTTCATCTCTCTATATTCATTTTCTAATGCTGGTCCAAGAAACAGGTTGAGATGCTAAGTAGGGAGGCCATAGAAAACATCATTGAAAAGATAGCATTTATGCAAAAATTTAAAGGGGGTGAGGGATTAAACATGTAGCTATCTGAAAGAAGGGAACCCAGGCAGAGGGAAGAGACAGTGCAAAAGCCCAAGACAGCCCCATATCTGGCTTGTATGAAGGGGTTCAAGGAAACCAGTGTGGCTGGAGATGAGTGAGGAAGGGGAGTTAACGATGAGCACACAGAAGTAATTTGGGCCTTGATATACATTTTTAATTTTTAAAAATATATATTTTATTTAAATGACATAATAATTGTACATATTTACAGGGTATTTTAAAACTCACATTGCGTTAGAATTTTACCATCAATGAAAGAGAAGGTCACTACAGGTCCTAAGAAGAGAAGTGACACGCTCTTTTATGTAAAAAGGATGACTGTAGATATTGTGTTGGTAACTGACTGTAAGGGGACACTATTAGGAAAAGTCCCCTCTTTAGATATTGACTTTATACAAGAGGAAAACAGTAGTAATTCACACCTCAGTAGACATGGTGAGAAGTAGTAGATTCTAGATATTATAAAGTCTTTGAGTTTAAGCAACCAGAGGAAGGACTTGCCATCAAATGAAATGGATAAGCATAAACAGGTCTGGTAGTGGCTGGGAGATGGAAATCAGCAATTTCTCTTGAGTCATACTTTCTTTGAGATTTCCATTAGGTATCTGAAGTAATCAGAAACTATCCAGGAAAATTGAAATCATTGAGAATTTAAAACAAAGGGAATTGATACAGGTAATTGATGGTAGAAATAACTTAAAAAAAATTAAAGCCAACCAGGGAACAGTGAGGCAACCTACAATTTAGCAACAATGGGAGGCTACTATCACTTTCCCTTGGAGAACAGGGATAGGAGGCTGTACTACTGGAGCTGCAGGGAGGGATATCTGGGGGAAGCTGGAACCACAGTGGGCCTATGTAAAGGAGCAGGAGCCTGTAAAAAATGCAACTGTTATTAGGGATGACAGGGAGACAATATCTAGATTTCTCCTTGTTCCTGCCTTTCATCTTTCTACATGTGTCTCCTATTGTTTGAGCCTACCTGGAAGCCAGCTTTCAGAAAATCTGAGCTACATAATCCACAGCGTTCATACCCTCTGTCTTATGAACTGAACTGGGCAGAGTGAGGAATGGGTCTCAGGAAAAATAGACCCATTATCATTACAACATTCAGGTGGAAGTGTAAAAAATGCAATTGGATTTATGAGTGTGGAATTTGGGATAGAGATATGGCACGGAAATATAAATTTGGGAGTCATTAGCATTTACACTGCATGTAAAACCATGAGATTGGATGAGATAACCAAGGAAAGAAGTGCAGAGAAAGATGAGGGTGGGGGGAAATAAAATACTGAGGCCTGGAGCATTCCAACATTGAGTCTGAGGAGTAGAAGAAAACACTAAAAGAGAGAGAGAGGGAGACAGAGAGAGAGAGAGAGAGAGAGAGAGAGAGAAGTAGACAAATAATATAAAACCAGGGAGTCAAATGAAGATAGTATTATAAGAATAATCTACTTCAAATGCTGCCGATAAATGAAGTAAGGTGAGAAAAATAACTATAAGATTAACAAAGTGGAGGACAGGTTTAATTAGAGTACTGGGGGGCAAAAATCTGTATGGAAATGAAATGATTAAAGAGAAAATGCAAGGAGCAAATGACACAGTGAGTATAAATTATCCTTTTAAAGAGTTTTGGTGAAAAAGGGATCAAATTCCCTGGTGGTATCTGACAATGAAAATGGGGAAAATGAAGAATACTGGTTGCTTATTTGCTTTTATTTTCTAGTATGACAGAAGTAATAGCTTATTTGTATGATCATGAAATGACCCAATAATGAGGAAAATTTGATTATGTATAAGAGGGGTAAGTATTGAAAAGTATCTGTCTATAGCCTGTGTAGTCAGAAAGAGTTGATGAACAAGTAAAGGTGTAAGCTTGAGGTAGGTGTATAAACATTTCATTTCTGGCAGTGGTTTTCTTTAAGGAGAGATTTCACTCTGCAAGGAGCCAATTGGCAATGTTTGGAGATGTTTTCTGTTGTCACAACTTGTGAATGGAGTTACTACTAGCATCGAATTGGAGAGGCCAGGGATGTTGCTAAACATCCTGCAACATACAAGGCAACCTTTCCAACACCCCATCCCAAACATAGAATTATCTGGCTCAGTTTGTCCATAGTACCAGAGAAAAGACCCTGCTCTATGAATATGCAGGATAAGTAGTGTGTAATTTTAGATACTGGCGTTAAGTATATGTAGTAGTGGGAGTCTGCATACATTTCCTCTTGATTGTTATTTATCTATCTATTTATTTATTGACACAGGAAACAAGGTCATCAGCTGACATTGAGATTGAAGAAAAGTATGTGAGGGGTGTGAAATGAGGAAAGAATCCATAAGTTAATCTTACATAAGAGGAATAAGGCAATGGCTAACAAAAGAAAAATGGGCTTGTCTGGCCACATTAAAGGCACATTTGCTTTTCAAAGTTGTGGTTTTAAAGAGATAACAATAAGCACAATTTGGTTGTGTGTTTTTCTCCCACTGCAGTTTGGGTATAAAAGCAATTCCAAAATTGATGGAGACATGCATGAAACTAAGGCTATAGTTTTGCCAAGTCAGTCGTGTTTAGTAGATAGAAATTTATTTGATGACCAAGGATGGCACAAAATGTTTAAAAGACTTAATATGTGACATAATAAAGCACATTTATGAAACAGTAAATTGCTTTTTGTAAAGGTGGATTATTTGATGTATCTTGAAGAAGAAATAACAACTGTGAATCAAATATTTATTTATGAAATTGGCAGAGAGTAAATGATTAAAGTTTTAATGATCAGATTGTCATTTTAGAGTAATTATCATTATACAACAGTGAAGAAAAGTTTGAAGAAGTTAAGTTATAGAAAAAGGATGCTATTGTTTTAAATTAATGCACTGGTCTAGCTGTGATTTCATTAAGATGATTTCATAACTGTAACAGTAACAATAGGAATATTGAGGACAAGAATGTTGAGGACAGGAATTAAAGAGAAATTTATTGGTTGAAATAAATTAGGCTTTTAGATTCATTATGATTAATGTTTAAGAAGGAATATATAATTTCTAGTCGATATATAATAATGCAAATTTAACACATAAGAAATATTGATTAAAAAAAACATTCTACCTTAAACATATTGCTAGACCATGTGAGAGATTTCTGTAGAATAGATTCAAGAATGGTGTGGAAAGGGGTGGTACATCCTGATCAATTTTCTCCCCTGATGGGGGCAGGTGTGGAGGAAAACTCCAGGGAAATAAAGAAGTTAGGTGTTCTGGTTTAATTTTTCTGCAAATATATTAATGCAAGTCTCTTAGAAAATAAACTAAATAGTTTTTGGTAGCCAAAGAATCATTCCTCATAAAATGTTTCCAGCAGACCATGCAGAGTTGTCTAAAATTGCTTATGAAAAATAAGCCAGGAATCAATAAATGTAGGGTGATGATTCCCAAGAAAATGTCACGTTAGCTGTGTTGCTATCTAAGTATAAAAGGAGATGGTTTGTAACTGAGAATACACCTGAGTAAGTAAAGCAACTGTACATTTTACTTAGAAACCAAATCTAGAAACTTGGACCAGACCACATTCAATGAAGATGAAAGGACCCAGGTCTCTCCCCACTTAACCCATACATGATTATTTGATCTTTGAAATTATTCAGAAAGCATGATACTGAGCAAAATCTTCAATCTGAGTCTGATTTGACAATTCAATGCTTTTTGTGGGTTCAGATTGGCACTGAGAGCAGGATTGTCTTTTAGATCCACACACCAAAATAGTGAATGTTTTCTTTTTCTACCTGGGCTCCTTTTCAAAAGGAGATAATGGAAAAATATGAGAATTTGTTCTCAGGATAGTTGGCTGTACATTTTTGGTATGAGGTAGTGGAATCTTTGAGGCAGGTTAAGGGAAATAAGTCTTACCATTGAAATCTGGGGGCCATAGACTACAGTCTGGGAGTACAGGTCTAGGGAGTACATGGACAAGGGGAAATTGGGTGCAAATCCCATTGACTGACTCCTGCTAGCATACCTGTAAAAGCTAACCTTTTAATAGGTTAGTTTTTAATAGGAGGAGATGATAGTGGGAGAAAAAGCTGCGAGATTACATTTTATTCACTGGAAAACCTTCTTATCCTTCCCTGGTTTCTTGGAGAAATTTCATGTATCCTTAGAAATGACTCAAAATATTGATTATTGGACAAACTATTTATGTAACTGGAGTCCAAGGACAGGTGATGAGTGAAAACTGTATTTTATTAAGGAACAGAATATTCACTAACAGAAGACTGGTGAATTAACATTGGCATGGATTCTTCAAATTAATGATGGAGGACATGTTGCAATTCTGTTATTATCTGATGCAAAGGACTATTCATGGTCATGGCTAATCATTAAATGGCTGTAAACTTTTGAGAAAACACTTCCAAATACTGTGACAGCATATCGGCTGCAGTTGTTAAGGTGAGATTTGTCAGTCCTATACTGAGAAGGGTAACTGCTACTACTCCTCTCCAAATTGCCAATTGGATTCTCCTTTTCACATGATAGGAATGATACAAGTGTAAACGTTGACAGGCTTTATATTTTCCAGAGAGAAAACACCTTATTTAATGCTATTGATACAAATAATAAGAGATAGAGTGAATGGGATAAGCTAATGATTCTCTGTCTTACAAGACTTATATAAAACCTTGAGGGCCAAATATATATATTCAGAGAACAGTAACAAACATACAGGTTTAGTTACTATACATGGGATTATACGGAGAAGAAGCATTTATATCATGTGCACAACAGGGAGAAATTAAAAATCAGAAGAAAAAATAGAAAGGCAGCTGACTTGAATTAATTTACTTTTGAAGAAAATATAAATAGGATTTAAAAAGTAAGCCTTGATAGAATTTTTAATAAGAAAGTAAAAGCCCATTATCAACTTTTGAATCAGAGGAGAGGAGTACTGTAGCCCCCACCAATCCCTTAAAGAATCATAGAAAATTTGCTTTATTTATTGTGGCTGAAAGAGTTCAAATCCAATTATGAGGATAGTGATATAGAACAGAATATACTTGAACAGGGGGCTGAGTTTACTGCCTTAATTAAAGCCATAGAATCTGAAAACAATTAAATAAAGAACTGAGGTCTGTTCATTCCAGCCCCAGTCATGGATCTGAGGCCATATATATAATAATTTGAACAAAGTTACCTGGGGTGGTATTCAAAGTTTCTTATCATTGGTAGGATGTAGAGCAGAATTTACAGTAGGCCTTATGGAAGGTAGGAAAGAGTCTCATACATGCTCTAAGTGAAATCTGGAGTGCATGAAGAGAACATCAGGGAGGAAACCAAGGTAAAGATGAAGTTACAGGTTGAAATGTGTGGTTGGAGAGAATATTACCTGCTTGTGCTACCTTTACATAAATACAAAATTGCAATTGTCATTCAGTATGAATGGGACATTGTCGTCTTTGTGTTTCCACAGAGGATGAAGACTGAGCTCACTCTTCACCAAATTTTAATTAGCCATGCCAAATGGGATCCTTTGGAATTGCTCAAGCTCTCCACAGTAGTAAACATCAAGTAATGCAGAATTCCAAGGGCGCAATAAGAGACTACTGTTGTAATTAAGAAAATGGTTCAGAAGGAAGTTTCCCTCCCCACATTAACTCCCTTTTTGTAGTTCTAACTGGTCAATAAGTAGGTAGCCCCTGGACATTTACAGTAGAATATCAAGGTGGTTCATTTGCATGTTTCATCTGTACCTGATATGATGAAGAATGTACAGAAAATAAAGTAGACAAGAGGCTCTGATATGTTATCAAGATTAACTACATAATTCATAGAGCTGAGTATAAAATGAAAATGCATGGATACTTACTCAAAAATTATTAAGAATTTCCAGATAGCTACAACAGAGCATTAAACCAATCTCAGGGGCCTCCTAAGAGTTTTTTATTTTTTTTTAATTTCAAGTAGGAAAATTTTAAGCTTTGCAGAATAGAAACAAGTGTATGTTTACTGTCTTATCATGGATTTAAAAAAATTCATTATCACATTTCCATAATCTGGTAAAGAATAACCTAAAAGATAGAGTTCATCTACTACTTTCATGGTATGATGATAATTTTCTTCTCAGAGCAAAAATTAGGAGAGAAGTTAAGGACTATAGTCACCCATATTACAAATAGAAGCTGGCTGATAAATCCAGCTAGAATTTAAGGCACAGCCCAAGGTGCAAATTAATTCCTGGAAATTAGTACAGATCAACTTAGGACATTCCTTAAACTGCAACTAAATCCTGTAAATTAGTACAGATCAACTTAGGACATTCCTTAAACTGCAACTAAATCCTGTAAATTAGTACAGATCAACTTAGGACATTCCTTAAACTGTGAGAAGTAATTTGTCTTTCATAGGACCCACCAGTAAGCAATAAACTCAGAGACTGTCAAGACTGTTCTAAGAATCTTGTCTACCCATACTCACGAAATAACTGGAAAGAGTTCAGAACGTGAATAAAGCATTGTAGTACTTTCCTAGGGCTGCTGGAACAAATTACCACAAACTGGGTAGCTTAAAACAACTGAAATTTATTATTTCACAGTTCTGGAGGCTAGAAGTCTGAAGCCAAGGAGTCAATAGGGTCACGCTTCCTTGAAAAGCCACAGAAAAAAAATCTTTTCTTGCCCCTGCCTAGGTTCTACTCTCTCCTACAAATTTTTGGAGCTTTATTACTTATAGATTTATTACTCCAATTTCTGCTTTCATTTTCAATCTCTTCTCCATGTGTCCTCTCTTCTTATAAAAACACCTCCAGTCACTGGAATTAGGACCCTCCTTAATCTAGTAGGAGCTCATCTTAACTAATTATATGTGCAAATTTCTAAAGAAGGTCACCTTCTGAGATTCTGAATGAATAATTTCAGAAGAGCACTATTTAACTCACTGCAGGTACTGAACAGAAATAAGCATGAAAAGTATTGTGGTAGGTGGTAGCACAGGCAATAACACTAGGCCCTTATGATCCCATCCAACTGGTCAGATGATATTAGGGCATACCCAAACTAGAGCCCTTTAGGAAAAGTTAAATGGGACCACCAATTTAGACTCCTCAGGATTTTGACTCAAAATATGCCTGTGGCAGCTGTTTGCTATAATCCATTTGAAAGACTCATGCTGTTGTACTGAATGACACAGCCAATGTCAACAGGAAGGACCAGCTACATAACTTCTGTAACCCAGTGAAAAATGAAAAGCAAGGCCCCTTGCTCAAAAATTATTAAGGTTTCCTTTAGTGAAACCATTGCGTCCTGAGACTAATATGAGAAATAAATCACAAAACCCACTGTGCCTTACTAATATCAAGTGGTAGTAATGAGGGAGTGAAGGAGAATGCAATAATATATAACTTTATATCTTTCCCACCTCTAATACTTTTATTTGGCCTCTAATGGCAGTCTCAAACCCAGTTTTAAATTTACTTGCACCAGAGGAATATTATACAATACCTAAGACATGATATTTGTGTCATTTAATTTGACTGTGCCTTTTCTGAAAGGTAATTTGTGGTGGATCAAAAGTTCCTTCCTATGTAACCAATTAGGGCTAAAGGTGAAGGTAGCTCCATTATCAAGCAGAGGAGAGACTTCTGAGGTCCTTTGTCTATCACTTATAACATTTGTTTGACAACAAACCCCATGACACAAGTTTACCTGTGTAACAAATCTGCACATGTACCCATGAACTTAAAAGTTAAACAAACAAACAAATAAAACCCAAACATTTGTTTGGGTGTGCTAGTAAGGTCCTTGTTATTGATTGTGTGGGCAAACATTATGCATGATGAGTTATACAGCCTGATATTGGGAGGAAGTGTTTGGAAATAGGGTAAAATCATAGCAGATGGGAAAGGTGTTTATAAGTAGATTACATTACCATGGAGGGAAGCCACTACAATATTTTCATGCAAACAGCTCAGAGTGAGGATATCATACTTAACTATCTTTTGTTATTGTCATCCAAACAAATGGGCTTTGTTGGTGAAAATCTCTTGGCCTGCTGACTGCAGAAAAGGAAAATTGGACTCCTACTGATTTGGATGTTCTACCTGTATAATTTGAATAAAACAAATGACAAAGTGCCCCCTGACAACTCAGCTTGTGTGTAGTTGACTACAGTTATCACTCAGTTTCTAGGCTTTGTTTACCATTCTAGATTTTTTTTTCCAGAGAAACTACCAATGAATTGTAGAGAGCAGAGGATGCTGTACAATAGAATTTCTGCACCCTATATGGCCATAAATCAAAATGATACATTGCTAAGACAGCTCCTTGGTTATGATAGAAAGCAGATAGTAGCTGCCTGTCTGGTATGTCACAGCTTGATCTGGTCTGTTGCTTTGAACATATCAGTGTGAATGTAAATGGAATTACTTTAAATAATATAAAACTAGAACCTAGAAAGCCTCAGAGAATGTGATTTTACGTTTGCTTTAATGCTTTAAAATTATAAATAACTCCCTCAAGAGGTACGTAGAGGACATTTAAGGGAAGCCTATGGCACAGCCAGATAAAACGGTATCCGGTGCTAGGATATACCTAATTGAGAATTTCATGAAGCACATTATTTGTAGGTGTAGACAATGCTTTCAAACTAGACACATTTAATTAGCATATAATATGAACTACATGAGTGGCAACTTAAGCAGCACTGGCCCCTTTGCCAGGCATTTTGAAAGAATTACAGGATTTGGTCATGTGATATTAAATCTAATTGAAGTAGTGTTCTAGGAGGCCCATCATTATGATAAAAATGACTTGCTACTTCAAATAGGGACACTAGAGGAAGCTGTTTTTAGAGGACTCAGTTGTAGTAGGAAATCAGTTTGGTTTAAGACAATGCTTGAACCGAAGACACTGAATAAATAATGACTTCCATGCTTATTAACAACACTAGGATTAACTTTGTACCTTTAGTCAGGAAGGACTATTGGATATATTAATCACTATGGGATATTATGTCTTTAATGTTGAGTTGCAGGAATTCATAAAGAAACAAGCTCAAGGTCGGGCGCAGTGGCTCACACTTGTAAAATCCCAGCACTTAGGGAGGCTGAGGAGTGTGGATCACCTGAGGTCAGGAGTTCAAGACAAGCCTGGTCAACATGATGAAACCCCGTCTCTACAAAAAAATACAAAAATTAACCAGGCATGGTGGCAGGTGCTTGTAATCCCAGCTACTCGGGAGGCTAAGGCAGGAGAATTGCTTGAACCTGGGAGGTGAAGGTTGCAGCGAGCCGAGATTGTGCCACTGCACTCCAGCCAGGTGACAAGAGTGAAACCCTGTCAAAAAAAAAAAAAAAAGAAAGAAAAAGAAAGAAAGAGAAAGAGAGAGAAAGAGAGAGAAAAGGAGAAAGAAAGAAAGAAAGAAAGAAAGAAAGAAAGAAAGAAAGAAAGAAAGAAAGAAAGAAAGAGAAAGAAAGAAAGAGAAAGAAAGAATTTGAAGAAGTAAAATTATGGGAGAAACGTGTTTAGTCTAAGTTATGGCAAGGTTCCACTGAACACTGTGACCTTTAATGTTGCTCCCTGACAACCTGGTAATATGGATGAAAAAGAAGTTTATCTCCCATGTGTGGAATTCATAGAAAGTGGATGAATAAAGAACAATCCTTTGACATATGTAGGCCATGGGGTGTGGATGGGCTCTTTGACATAATGACCCCTGAAAATTAGTGTTTGTACCAACCTGGAAATATACCTAAAATACAGTTCATAGAAACAATTTTTTTTCAGAAAATTTGATTTGAGAAGAAAAAATACGTATTCAATTAAATACTCCCGTAGGCCCATGGAAAATGATGCAAATAATTGAGGTTGATGGAGGAAAAAGGTAAATGAGTTTGTGAATGAACATCAAGAGACTTGTAAAGGAAGATGTTAATGAGTAACATGCTTTGTGGAGGGAATTCCTACTCTCTGTTGGATGGTTCAAATCAAGGTCAGAGTATTAGTTGGCTTAAGTGAAACACTGCAGAAAATGGTGTAAGCCAATAATGATAATACACCAGCAATATTTGGCACTAAGATGTTGACCAAGGCCAGAGCAGATTGGGAAGGAAAGGGTCTTTGATTCTTTCTGATTACTGAGATGCCCTGCCAGGATCCACAGAAGGAAGGAAGCCCATTTTGCTTATATAAACATACTAATGATAGCTCCTGACAAACAATTTGTTTTTTTGCTAGCAGGAGAGTGATTATCTATCACAGAAATGCTTTTAGCAGAATGTACTTGGTCGTTTAGAATTGCTTATGGTTAACAAAGTAGAAGGTTGTGGATTTATGGGGCTCCCTGGAAAATGTCACATATACCACATATGTAACTATCTGCATAAAAATGAAGATATTTGATAATTGAGACAGGTATCTCCATGTAAATAAATTGTCGGCATACCTCTCTAGAAGTCTCATCTATCTGCCTCGGCAAGGGAGTATCTAATGACAGAACCAAGGATGTAAAGAATCAGATTAAGAGATCTAAATAATTCTCTGATTTGCCCACACCTAATGATTACCTGAGTTCATGAAATTACTAGTAAAGCTTTATATTTTGTAAGATCTTAGATTCTGATAAGTCTAATGTCACCATCCAATCAGTTTTTCCTATCTCAAGGAATCATGTCCATATAATGGAATTAATCCTGAAACTCTGAAAAGTTTTAATATTCTGGGGTCAGGGTAGATGAGAAGGAGTCTCCATATGACTTATAAACATGTAAGGAGAAATAGTAAAATTGTTGTTAAATTAAAAGAAGAACAGAAATTCATAAAATAAGCTATAACAATCAGGTTAAACAACAAAAACAAAAAGCAAAGCATCTATCACTAACATGATTGAATAGAAGAGCCAAGATAGAGAGTTGTCAGTGATAAAGGAATAAATATTATCTCATTTGATAGAGTGATTGTATTAGTCCATTTTAACGCTGCTGATAAAGACATACCCACGACTGGACAACTTACAAAAGAAAAAGGTTTATTGGGCAGTTCCACATGCCTGGGGAGGACTCACAATCATGGCAAAAAGCAGCAAGACACATCTTACGTGGGTGGCAGCAGGCAAAAAAAGAGCTTGTGCAGAGAAAATCCTGTTTTTAACACCACTAGATCTTGTGAGAGCCATTCACTATTATGAGAACAGCATGGGGAAGACCTGCCCCCACGATTCAGTCTTCTCCCATCGGGTCCCTCCCACTACATGTAGAAATTATGGGAGCTACAAGATGAGACTTGGATGGGGACACAGAGCCAAACCATATCATTTCACTCCAGCCCCTCCCAAATCTCATATCTTCATGTTTCAAAACCAGTCATGCCTTCCCAACAGTCCCCCAAAGTGTCAACTCTTTTTAGCATTAACTCAAAAGTCCACAGTCCAAAGTTTCATCTGAGACAAGGCAAGTCCCTTCCGCCTATGAGCCTGTAAAATCAAAATCAAGTTAGTTACTTCCTAGATACAATGGGGTTACAGGGGTATGGGGATTGGGTAAACGCAGCCATTGCAAATGGGAGAAATTGGCCAGAACAAAGAGGCTACAAGCCCCATGCAAGTCTGAAATCCAGAAGGGCAGTCAAATCTAAAGCTCCTTTGACTCCATGTCTCACATCTAGGTCACGCTGATGCAAGAGGTGGATACCCATGGTCTTGGGCAGTTCCACCCCTCTGGCTCTGCAGGGTACAGTCTCCCTCCTGGCTGCCTTCATGGGCTGGTGTTAAGTGTCTACAGCTTTTCCATGCACACAGTGCAAGCTGTCAGTGGATCTACACTTCTGGGGCCTGGAAGATGGTTGCCCTCTTCTCACAGCTCCACTAGGTGGTGCCCCAGTAGGGATTCTGTGTGGGGGGTCCCTCCCCACATTTTCCTTCTGCAGTGCCCTAGCAGAGGTTCTCCATGAGGACCCCACCCATATGGCAAACTCCTGCCTCGGCATTCAGGCGTTTCCATACATCTTCTGAAATCTAGGCAGAGGTTCCCAAACCTCAATTCTTGACTTCTGTGCACTCGTAGGCTCAACACCACATGGAAGATGCCAAAGCTTGGGGCTTGCACCCTCTGAAGCCATAGCCTGAGCTCTATGTTGTCCCCTTTCAGCCATAGCTAGAGTTGCTGTGATGCAGGGGGTGAAGTCCCTAGGCTGCACACAGCAAAGGAACCCTGGGCCCAGCCCACAGAACCACTTCTTCCTCCTAGGTCTCTGTGCCTGTGATGAGAGAGCCTGAGGTAAAGACCTTTGACATGTCCTGGAGACATTTTCCCCATTATCTTATGCAAATGTCTGTAGCTAGCTTGGATTTCTCCTCAGAAAATGGGATTTTCTTTTCTATTGCATTGTCAGGCTGCAAATTTTCCAAATTTTTATGCTCTGCTTCCCTTATAAAACTGAATGCCTTCAACAGCACCGAATTCACATTTTAAGTGCTTTCCTGCTTAGAAATTTCTTCTGCCAGATACCCTAAATCATCTCTCTCAAGTTCAAAGTTCTACAAATCTATAGGGCCGGACAAAATGCCACCAGTGTCTTTGCTAAAACGTAGCAAGATTCACCTTTACTCCGGTTCCCAACAAGTTCCTTATCACCAGCTGAGACCACCTCGGCCTGGATTTCGTTGTCCATATCACTGTCAGCATTTTGTTCAAAGCCATTCAGCAAGTCTCTAGGAAGTTCCAAACTTGGCCACATTTTCCTGTCTTCTTCTGAGTCCTCCAAACTGTTCCAACCTCTGCTTGTTACCCAGTTCCAATGTCGCTTCCATATTTTTGGATATCTTTCCACCAGCACCCCACTCTACTGGTAACAATTTACTGTATTAGTTCATTTTCATGCTGCTGATAAAAACATACCTGCAACTGGGCAATTTACGAAAGAAAGTGGTTTGTTGGACTTACAGTTCCACATGGCTGGAGAGGCATCATAATCATGGTGGAAGGCAAGAAGGAGTAAGCTACATCTTACACGGATGGCAGCAGGCAAAAAAGAGATTGTGCAGAGAAACTCCCATTTTTAACACCATCAGATCTCGTGAGATCCATTCACTATCACGGGAACTGCATGGGACATACGTGCCCTCATGATTCAGTCATCTCCCACTGGATCCTTCCCATAACACGTGCAAATTATGGGAGCTACAAGATGAGATTTGGGTGAAGACACAGAACCAACCCATATCAGTGATTATTTAAGATTTTTTGCAGAAGCCTAACTGTTCAAGGAAGGTGTGTGATGGCAAAGAATAAAAGCTACAGATAATGACATGACATCAGCTTGATTGGATCCATATTTTGTGGGATCTACAGCACATTCAATTTGGAGGTCAGGGTTTGGGGCTCTTCAAGCAAGAATACAAAACTACAAACTCAAAACTGGAAACTCAAATGCAAATGAGGTGGCCGGAAATGTAAGCCTCATAACTTAGGATAAGAGAACAAAAGCTGATAAACATTTTCTATAAAGGGCACGGTAGTAGGTACTTTAGGCTTGCAGGCCATATTATTTGTGTTGTAAATATGCAACTTTGCCTTTGTAGTGCTTAAGCAGCTGTAGGCAATATGTAAAGGAATGTCTGTGGCTGAGTTCCTATAAAATTTTATTTATAAAAACCCATAGCAGCCTGGCTTTGGTTCATTGGCTATAGTTTGCCTATCCCTGGCTTAATAAATCTGCCTCTATTCATAAGTAAGATTCTGCTTGTGTTTTGACTTTGCCATGTGCTCAGGGAAGGTAAGTAAAATTAAAATGTCTAGGAGAAGAAAGTGTAAATAACAACAAATTCCTGTTGGCAACGTATTTATGAATATGGAAGAAGAGATGCCCTCTTATCCTGTGAGATGGAAAGAAAAAAAGCCAAAAACAAATACAAATTAAAGCAAGCAAGTCTAAAATAAGAGAATTAACATTATTCTGGGAAGTAGAAGACAAAGTACTTCTGCTAGGAATGGGAAGACCAAATACGGACTGGAGTATTTGAAAACTCGGTGGATATTTGGAATATCTGTTGTGGACAAAAAGGAGACAGAAAAAAGGAAGAGATCAAAAAGTCAAGTAATTTGAAGTGATTATAGGGAAAAGTGATCTGGACACACAGTTTGTGTCATTCACAAAAGCATCTGACCAAGAGAGTAAACTCTGCCCTGTGGTCAACAGTTACTATTAAAATTTCATCATTCAGATTCAGGGCTTATTTCTAGTTGATACAAAAGTGGCACCTTGCCCTACATAATGTTATACTTTTTGTTATTCAGAAATGTTGAAGTTTCTATGCATGAGGTTTTTGTTATTTGACATAATGATTTATTTCACTCATTGTGTTTATCTTATCCAGATTAGATAGAAATTAACCAATTTTAACTTTCTGTCTGTTCTGTATGTTTTAGTAACAAGTAATTCAGTAGTGCATGCAAATGCAACATGAAATGAACAGACGATAAAATAGAGTATATTTGCATAAATATAAAGACTTTTCATATGTTATAATAAACAGTATCAAAAACATTATTTGTCTTAAGCTGTTTAAAAAATGCCAATATAAGTCATTTTTAACCTAGTATCAAAATCGTAATCATGTGAAAAGTAAATATTTCTTTAAGTTTTGTAAAATATTTGATGTAGAATATTTAGCTCCAAATTACTTAGGAGAATTTCATAGTGTCTTATAATTAAGCTGCCCTTAAATACACCTGAACCTTCATGCAAATGTCTGTGGTTATTTGTCTCTACATGTTTCAGCAGATGAGGTGATTTGAATTCAGCAAAAAATTTAATAGCTTAAGTTGAAACAGGAATTATCCTGAGGGAATCTGTAGAAATGCATTCAAGAGCAGATGATCTATATCTATTTCTTTCATGCTTTGGTGTAGTAAGTAATCGTTCATAGCCAAACACTTTACGAAGATAAATGATTGATATAATGAATGACCCAAAGATGCCCAAGAGCACATGAAAACAGAAATGCCTTTGTTCTGAAGGAGAATGTCTTAGTATAGTTATAAATTGAATGTAAAAATTGTGGCTGAAATTATTCTAAAAATCACAAGAAGCTGCATTTAAACTGTGCTATGGCATCTATTCAAAAGATTTGAAACCATTTGTTTTCTGAAGTGCACCCAACATAAAGCTTTCTCACACAGAACAAACCAGAAGTGAGCATCAGTCACACTTCCAACATGCATACATTTTGTTCTAAAGGAAGAGCTGTTACTTGATGAAAAGTCGATGAAAGATGCCCAGCGTTTGTTTTTAAGAAGTTATCACCCAAACAAGAATTGTTTGGAACCAGATGCTAAAATCGAGAGTGGTCTGTTTATTTCAGTTTAGAGTGTTATAAAAATATTAATAAGGTATTTTTATGTCTATTACCCAGCTATATTTGACTTTTTATGTGCTTTTTGTTATAATTGGCTATTGTTTCTATAGGCTGGCATTATTGGCATTAGATCACTGAAGAGTAAATAAAGTGAGCAAGAATACTCTCGTCACCAGATTACTGAGGTGTACTGGAGGTAGGTTGAATGGTTTTACAGATGAATTACAGTGAAAACTTTGAAACACTAATAATCTCTTCGGTGTTGAGAAATAACCTACTAATCATTAACTTAATAATTATCAGCTCAACCAGGAATCTACACCACCTAAAAGGTAGTTAATTTTATCACTCCTAGACATCTACAGGAGACCATGATTCTCCATTATGTGAATGCCTTGCTGCCATGTGATGCCTGCCCCCATCAATTCTAAGAAGCTTCAGTCATTTAGTACTTAATATGTAATTTTTAAAAATTACATAAGTAATACCTTCTCCTTATAGAGAACTGAAACTTTCAGAAACAGTTAAAGCCTAATTTGAATATTGCCAAAGCCCTGTCTCTTCTTCAGAGACAACCAGTGTTTCCAGTTTGGTGTGTATTTTCCCCAAATACAGTGAATGTGTGTATAAACACGTGTAGATTTACCTGTCCTAGATATGAGCATTTGCTTTGTGAGTCTGCTTTAAGTCAAGTTCTAAACTATGGCTCTGATTAAAACTTCTCTTTTTCTATTTAATAATATACCTTAGAAGTCATGCCATGATATTGATGAATAATAATGAAATTATTAATATTAGTCAAATTTAATTAGTTGCTTATTATGTAGTGGGTACTTGGTGTGATATATGGATTATCTCATTTAATCATCATGACAAGCTAATAAATTGGCAATGCTGTTATCTCCATTTTACGGGAGAGAAAAAGATTGTAAGTACTTTGCTCAAGGTCATTTAGAGGGAGAGCAAATTATTCAAATCCAGATATTCTGCTCTCAGAGATTGTATTATTAACTATTGTGCCACAATAGAGGCATTGTAGTCTGCATGATAGTCCAACTATTTTTATTTGTAGTTATATATTGATGAATATTTAGAGTATTTTTAAAAATTACAACACAATACTGCAATTGACATTCTTGCATGATTATCTACCTTGTATTTCCAAAAGTGGAAAGGCAAACATATGTGTTTAGTTTTTACAGAATGTAGACTATATAACAATTGCACTCCAAAGGAGATCTTGGTTATACATTGATACCAGCATAGTTTGAGCCTACCCTCTTCCCTGTACCCGCAAAACCCTTGTTAATATCTTATGTTTTGCCAGTCTGCTGAAGAAAAAATGGTATCCAATTGTTTAATTCAATTACTTGATTACTAGTGAAGTAAGATTTTTTTTATGTTTATCATAATTTGTATTGCCTGTAATCTGAAAGGGTTATTCATATTTTTTTGCTTACTTTTCTATTGTCATGTCTCTCTAAGATCTAGCTTAAACATTACTTTTTCCAAAAAATCTTTCCTGATCTCCCACAACTCAAAACATTATCTTCCTACTTTAGTTTCTTACAATATTTTATCTACAGTTCTCTTATAACACCACTTTCTACTTTGTATGATTGTTATTTTAGTACTATCTAATCAGTCCTTTAATTTCCTTTCGGGACTATTTTATGCTGATTAATCCTTATGACACATATTGTCCACATTTTTTGGACAGAATTCTTCAATGAAGATTGATAATTAAAATTAATAAAAATTAAAATAATTAAAACTTTAACTTAGCTTTTAATTTTTTAATTATCATATACACCACCTACTGAGATATACAATTTTTGGTCTAAAGTATTACTTTGAAACAATTATAAGGAAACTAGAAAAAAATTTTTATTATTCTAAGATACTTCAGATTGGAAAGTTGCTTGTTCTATATAACAAGATTTACTCTTTCCATATATTCTAGGATAAATTCATCATCTCTCTAAAAACTTTCCTAATTTTTGTCATTCAGAAAAATAGCCAATTCCTGTCCTTCATTAAATTTTAATGAATAATCAGTCAATTTTAAAACTCTTGAAAAATTCATATTAAAAAGGAAACATTTATATTATTAAAAATAATAATTACAAAATGCCCATATAAATATTATTTAGGGCCAGGCACACTGGCTCACACCTGTAATCCCAGAACTTTGGGAGGCTGAGGTGGGCAAATCACTTGAGCCCAGGGTTTGAGACCAGCCTGGGCAACATGACAAAACCCTGTCTCTACAAAAAAATTAAATATTAATCAGATGTGGTGGTGTGCACCTATAATCCCAGCTACTCAGGATATTGAGGTGGGAGTGATGGGGTGGTAGTGATAGGGAAGGGAGGCAGGGAAATTCTGGGCAAAAGAGGGCAGGTCCCTGGCAATGGCTCCACCCTCAAGCCTGGAACCAAAGCCCAAAGTGAGAACATACATTCCTGTTTTCCCACTCAAATGTTGCCTTTTACAAAATTACCCATGACCTCCCCTGTCCCCCATCCTGTGCCCATAAAAACCCCAGACTCAGCTAGCAAAAAAGAGAAGCAGCTGAACATCAAAAGAGAAGCAGCAGCTGGGCATCAGAGACTACGGTTGGACGTTGGAGAGAAGCAGCTTGATTTCAGAGAGACAGCTTGACAGTGCAACTTTGGAGAAGAGTCCAGCCAGAAACCTTCCTGCTACATCTCCTTCCCAGCTGCCCTTCCTACTGAGAGCCACTTTCCTTGGCAATAAAATCCTCTGCATTTACCATCCTTCAATTCGTTTCTGTGAGCTGATTTTTCCTGGATGCCAAACAAGAGCTCAGGAGTGAGTGTGGATACAAAAAGGCATGCTGAGCTGCTAACACTTCAGCTGTCTGAAGATGGCAGAGCTAAAGGAGCACTGTAATATGCCCACTGGGGCTTCAGGAATCACAGGCACCCCCTTAAACCCAGGGGCTGCTATGGGGCCCACATGGAGTTTGCTCCTGCCAACACCCCAAAGCTCTCTTCCTGGCTCCTGTACCTGCTCACCTGCATGCTCTCTCCTGCAAGAGGTGGAACACAGCAGGTCAGAGTGGGTGAGTTCACTCCTTCTGGCACCAAAGAGGCCACTGGTTCCAGCACTCGTGTACTCCATTTCCTGCCTTGTTCAATTGCACACTCCCTCCCTTGAGGAGTTGAGAGCAGTGGGCTGAGTAAATGGGGCACCCCTGTCACAAGTCCCATGAAGGGGTCAGGGAAATGCCCTGCTTCAGGAGGATCTCTTGAGCCCAGGAGGTGAAGGATGCAGTGAGCCAAGATCGTGCAACTGAACTCTGGCCTGGGTGACAGAGTGAGACTCTGTCTCAAAATAAATAAATAAATAATTTAATTAATTAAATTTAGCGTATTCTTTTGAACTTCATTCTTCATAGTGTTATAAAATACATGATTTAAGACAGTGAGAAAGAGAGAGAAGACAATGATGGACTTCTGATAGAATTCAGAGTGGGACTTGTTTGAACATTTCAACCAAATAACAAAAGATTCCTGCAATTAGTTGACTCTTCAGTCTACCTCAGTTTTAAACATGTCTCAGGTTGCCCTTAACTAACGAGTATAGTTTACTTTGGGCTGATAAATTCTGTGGATGGCAAGAGGTTGTGAATATCCCTTTATAAACCCAGAACTAATGCTACATATCCCTGGCATTAGTGCCTTATTTATCTAAACTTACAAATATATTGGGCAAAATTCCGGGATATGGGCACAGAATTAATAATTGAATACCTTATTTTGTATGGTCATTTGCTCACTCACAAAGATAGAGAAGCAGCTGAAATTCATGATTATGATTCCTAGTTACATCTCTCTTTAAGTCCTTATGTTTGGTTCCCTGGGAGTTTCAGCACATTTATACAGCAGCACCCAAGTTTTTATAATCTGTTAAGTATTACTATCTAGGATTAGCTACTGAAGAATCAAGAACCGGTAGTTGATGAACTTGAAAGACAATTATCCTATATAGTGTTTCTTGAGGACACTAATTTCTTGAGATAGAATGAGAGGAAAACATAATATTCACAAACAGAAATAAATTTTGGAATATTATATGCTTTAGCTTCCTCTTGGATAGTTACAAAAATATTAGCATATTAATGATTACAGAATGAAGAAACCTTTTTAGCTACATTTAAACTAGTCCTAGAGTTTGAATATATTTCCTCCAAATTCATGTTTAAGTTTAATCCTCAAAGTGATGAGGAAGTGGGGCCTTTGGAGGCAATTAAGTCATGATGGCTGTGCACTCATGAATGAGATTAATATCCTAATAAAGGAAGCTTCTGAGAGCTTCCTGGCTCTTCCATTTCTTCTGCCATGTGACAACATGGCGTTTGTCCATTTTTTCCCTTTGCTTTTCCTACCATGTGATTAAGTCATGCAAAATGACATCTATGAAACAGGCCCTCATCAGACAATGAATATGTTGGTGCCATAATCTTGAACTTCCCAACTCCTGAACTTTCAGAAATACATTTCTATAATCATAAATTACCCAGTCTGTGATATTTGTTATGGGACCAGGAACAGATTAAAACAGCAAATGCTTTCCCCCATCCCTGACTACTTTCAGAATGTTTAAGAGTTGTCCATATAGTTTCTTATGGCAATTATGAGGCAGATATTTTTTAGGAAAGTGGCATGCATACATGTGAATTTTTTTAGAGGAGTTGAAAAACAAAACAAAACACTTGTTTGGCAATGTTCATTCCTCACAGAATCAGTGCTATTCATTTTGGAAAATATCTTGTATCCTGCTTGTTGCCTTATTAGTTGTTTTTCTGTCATTGCAATCAGCTGTTGCCATGTACCTTTTGCATTTGGTGGTCAGGGTCTTCGGAATCGTATGAATCTGATATCAAATCCCGGTTGTATTGCTGACTAGCTGTGAAAAAAGATTTTAAACTTATTATTTTCAGTTTACTCATTTATTAAGTACCAATATTAATATTGAAACTAGAGAAATGGATTAAATGGCATACTTGTATAGTAATTGTTACATCGGAAAACTCTCAATAAATCAATGCTGTTATTATTACCATTAATATTCCCTAGATGTGAAGATTGCCTTCAGAGGAAACAAACTGGAAAAAAAAATGAGTTTTACAGAAGTTTTTCAGCAGAAGTTGATTGGTTTTACACACACACACACATACATGCACACATATTTACACACATATAAATATGTATATTTTATATATATATGCACACACATTTGTTTCTATTTAAAATGAATAAAGTATGTTAGTCATGAGTGCCCAATTTTCTGATACACTAAAAAATGGAAATATCTTGGCAGACACTATTGATAGGCTATGCAAATGTAAACTTCTCTTGCCTAGTTTTTTATTTGGATAGTAAAATATCCATGTTTCTTGGTGTGGCCATGTGAATTTTGTGACATTGAAATGGATATCGTAAGATAGCTTCCTAGGAAAGCCTTTAAAAAAGCACAAACTTGGTCTGCATGGCTTTGGCCTTTTGCCCCTTTGCCCTTTGCTGCTTCAGCCTTTCCTATTTTTCTTGGCTGCAATATGAGCAATCATGTCTCAGGGTGCTACAGGCATCATGCTATCTTATATCATACCTCTTTCTAAGGAAATGCTATTAATGTCCCTGCATGTGTATAACAAATCTTCAGCATCCCTGTGTGGCTGCTCTTCTTATCCTGTCCTCGCTTGTACTCTTTCTTTTGTAGAAGTAAGTAAACATCTTGCCTGTGAAAACTGCTTTTAGTTGCAACCTGTATTCCTTATAGCTAAACCCTATCTACCTGAAACCTATATTGATACTTATGCCATATATTTAGTTTGGAGACCAGATTAAATTTAGAGTTCCATTAATTCCATAATAAATATTTTTGAGTGGCTAGTATGGGTAATGTGATATTTAAGCTACTGGTATAATGTGGTAAACTGAAGATATGACCTGAAATGTTTGTAACTTATATGATAATAAGTGGAGAGAGCTGAAAATTAGGTAAATAAGTAGAAAACCACAGATTTTGATCTGTTATACAAATATGATAAATATGGCAGAAAGGACTGTAAGCTAAGGAGTAGAGTAAGAGAAAGAAATTATAAAAAGATTGGCAACTAAATGTTATCTAACAAGTGATACTTAAAGGCTGAGATACTTTAAACTATAAGACACAGTTTTGTAAAAATCTTGGAAATTGTGTTTTTTAAGTTAATGGTGCAATTTATCTAATGTGTAAATACAAGTGCTGGTTTGTTGAAGGAGCAGAAAAAAAAAGATTAGTTTGAGTATGGGGAAAGAGAAGGAGATTGGAGAGAGGTTGAAGAACTAAGCATATGCCAGTTTATATAGAGTTTATGTAACAAAGAAGAGATTTTTTGTGCATCAGCTTGTATTGTTGCACAATACTATACCCCAAACTTACTGGTATAAAATAGTAAACTTGTATTATGCTCACAGGTTCTGTGGGTCAGGAATTTAGAAACAGGCACAGTGGGCATGCCCCTTTTCTGCACCTCAATGATGAGGCCTCAGCTGGGAAGACTTACATGTCTGGATGCAACTCAAATAGCTGAGGGCTAGGACAGCTGGGACTGGAGTGTCCACTTCCAAAATTGCTTTTTATGCCCATATCTGGCACTTGGCCTTGTGTATTTGAAGCTACGAATGAACTGGGATTGTCAACCAGAACGCCTATTCATGGTCTATCCTCATGGTTTGGGTTTCTCCCAGCCTGGCAATACTGGGGCCCTCCTGAGATGGAGGATTCTGAAAAAAAGTGAGCAGAAGTCAGATTGTCGATTTAGGCCAGGTCTCAAAAGTTACACAGCATTGCTTTTTTTTGTATTCTCTTAGTCAAAGAAGTTAAAAGTCCTCCCAGATTCAAGGTCAGAGACCCCAGTCCCCACATTTCAATGAAATGTCAGTTGAAGAACTCTGAGAAGATATTTTATAACCATTACATTATATCAAATGAAAAAAGGTCATTTAATTTGTCCCACAATATTGACTTTTTACTCTTCTCCATGTCCTGATACTCATAATATTCCTCATTTTTTCTCCATTAAACTCCATCTTTCACGGACACTTCTAATACATTATTTTATACTAAATTGTAAACTAGAATTAATTTTTGAAGTATTGCCACTTGCAGGCGGATGTATATTTAATTTACGGAATTATAAATCTAGCCAATAATGTACATTGTTAGGATTTTCTATCAGAATTATTTTAATTAATAAATGTTACCTTTAAATTTTTTTAAATCATCCTTTTTTAAGCATTTATTCAGTCGGGACTTTCAGTTCATGTACTTTCCTCTAAATTAAAATCAGATATCATTTGTAGAATTTTATGCAATGACTAAGATGGTTTTTTGGGAGATGATATTCATTACCAAATTTTCTGAAAATACGTAGTATTTGCATTTTATCATGATTTCTTATATTAAAATAGGTTTTTAAAAAAATTTCAACATTAAAATTATTTCTAAATACATCTTAATTTAAAGTAGTTAATTTTAAAATATTTAGTCATTTACTTATAGAATTTAATTTAAATTACCGAGGTGTGTGCATGAGATCAAATAATTATTCTACATTTGCAGTATTTCACAGTGTTTTGTTCTATTTATAATTCGTGTTCCTTCTATGTGTGGAAAAAAAAATAAGGCTTGTCATGTTCATAACAAAATGTTAAAACCTTTAAGAAAGAATGGAAACTACAACAGAATATTTCTAATTTCAGTTATACTCCATGTCTGCCATTATACAGATTGTTTAGAGAATCTCCCAAATTACATTCCATATAAAAAGAAATTGAATGTCAGTGTATCAAACAGAACCATTTTAAACAGTCATGCAAGATGGAGAGAGGAGGTATAATAATGTGGGCCCTGAAATGTTACAGTATGATAGAGTCATAGTTTTATGATAGTTTTTTTTCACTTTAATTTCCAGGAATAATCATGAAGTTTAAGAAGAAAGAATACTATCAGAAAAGAGCAAATTTTTTTTATATTTAAAAAGTTCCGTTTTTCCAGTCTATTCATTTTTATGCATCAACTCTCATTTTATGTAGACAATTTCATAATAGCTATATTTACCTTTATTTTTTATCCATATGCATTTCATTTAAAAGTGAAAACTTCCACTCAAAATGTAAAAAGAACTTATAGAATTTGCCTCCAAAGAGCTCTACTAGTCTGTCTTTCCTATTTCATCCAATGTTACGACTACAATTCCCATCTTTCAAACACAGCAGAGTCAATTGGTAAGTCATTTATGTCTCTTTTTATACTATTTTTCATGAAGTTTCTCTATTTTCCAGTTCTATTGTATGTCACCTCAAATATCCATACAACACATTATTTTAATCTCCTTCCCTCTAAGCATTCCTGTTCCACTTAATCTAACACAATGTTCTCAAAGATATGACAAACTGCAACTCTGTTAAAAAACCTTCAAAGACTGTCCACTGAACTGAACAGAATTAGAATAGATGATTATTTCAGTCATGTGTTGGTATATAACAAAATACCCCAATCACCTATTCTTCCTCCTCTTAAAGTCAATGTATTATTAAAACGTCCAACTTCCTTTTATGAAATATTTCACACTTACCCAAAACTGAAAAATAATTGATACAGCAACATAACCAGAAACAAGATTATAAGAAATTCTACAAGGGATAACTACAGGCTAAAATTGTTTAGCATCCCCTTGTATATTTCTCTATTTTTAAGTACAGGTCTGTGTATAGAATATTTTATACCGCATACGGTAGTGTTTGTATCTTCAAATTTAAATAAGATGTTATTGTTTTCTCTGTATTATTTCAACACATGCTTTATAATCTCACTATGATATTTTTGAGAACCATTCCAGCTGATACTTGGGTATCTGTTTTTGTTTAATTTCGAATGGGATTTCATTATATATATAATATAAAGCTATCGATTTTCATATCAGGAAATATTGGCATTTTTATATTTACCATTGTAAATGTTAAAAACAATGCTACAATAAATATTTATGGTTTTGTTGTTTATATATATTAGAATTTTCATAGGATAGACATAGAGCAGGGAAATTTTACACCTTTGGGCACTTTCATCCTTACATTGTCAAGTAGCTTTCCAAAGTCGTTGTATGAATGTATCTTCCCACTATATAATTGTTAGAGTTCCTGTTTTCTAATAGCCTCAGCAAAGAGGAAAATTTCTCAAGTATTAAGCAGTAAAGTAAAAAAAAGTCATCATTCTATAAATTCAATTTTACTAAATAAAATATATTTTATATTTTCTTTAAAAGTGATACAAGATGTCTTTCACATTTGAAGTTAATGTGATGTTAGAATACAATTTACAATTTTTCTATATGTTAATCAAATGCATCACTGCTATTTTATGAATAGTTATTCATTTTTCTGGGTGATATGACAATTCATATGTAAAATATCGAAAGTCTTCCATGAATTTTTGAATTTCCTGCTATAGTCCAGTGAACAAATTGTTCATCTCTGAGTCAATGCCACACTATCATAATGACTATAATTCATAATCAATTCTTATTGAATATCTGCTCAGTGCCAGTATATGTTTGCTGGATCTGTCATTACAAATTACCACAAACGTAAATGTTTAAAGCAACAGAAATATATTCTCTTACAGTTCTGTAGGGCAGAAATCTGAAATCAAGGTATAGGTAGGCCCACTTTCCTTCTCAAGTGTTTATGGGTGGATCCTACTTTACCTCTTTCAGCTGCTGGTGGCTCAAGGCATTCTTTGGTTTGTAGCTGCATAACTCCAAGCTCTGCTTCCATCCTCAAATAGCCTTCCTCTATTTTCTGTATCTTCTCCTCTTCTGTCTTTAATAAGAACACTTATTGGATTTAGGGTGCACTAGGATCATCCAGTATGATGTCATCTCAAGATCCTTATTAATATATACAAAAAAATCAGGTCACATCTACAGTTTCTGTGGGCTAGCATATGGAAAGATATGTGCATATTTATCATATTTTGGGAGGCACCATTGAATCTACTAGAGACAAACATCTACATTTAGGATATTAAAGAAAAAAAATCCTTGCCTTTGTAAAGATTACAGTCAGATATAGGATGACACAAAAGAAATAAAATATAGACAGGTGTTGAAAAGTTATATATTTTGTGAAGAAAATAAAGTAAGGCAGGATACACAGTAATAGTGGCAGATTACAATTTTAATTAATGTATTCAGTAAGTAACATTGTAAAAATAGCATTGAAATAAACACATCAAAAGGCTGAGGGAAGAAAAAGAATACAGTTTTTCTCTACATCCCAAATTACTTCTGATTGAATGTTTTTACTGGGATCTGTTTCTGGGAGAGACTAAGAGAGTGACTAACTTTGGATAGATTCTGAAGGTAGAGCAAGCAGCAAGACTCGCTGAAAGGTTGGATGTGCAATTCTTGACAAAGAAAATAAGTAGGATTGACTCTAAGATTTTTGCTCTGAGAGAAATGGTCGTCGGTGAGAATGTGCATTTCAAAGTTGAGATGTTTATTAGCTTCTCAAAAGAAGACAGCATAAGAAGTTGGATGTAAGAGCCTGGCATTTAGCAGAGAAGTAAGAGGTAGAGGTACAAATTTGCAAGTTCTTAGCATAAACAATATTGTAAACCATGGCTCTGTGAGAACTCATCAAGGGAGTGGGGGTGGACACAGAAGTGTTCCAAAGACTAAGAAATAGCATACAAAGACACAAGAAGAAAGCCAAGAGGACGTGTTCTGGAAGCCAAAGAAAAAAAACTGGTTTTTTTTGTTTGCTTGTTTATGTGTTTTTGTTTGTTTGTTTTTTAATTAAAGAAAAAAAGACTACTGATAGATCAATAAAATGGGAATAAAAAATTAACCTTTATATTTTGGAACATGAAAATAATTAGTGATTTGAAAGGAACATTTAATTGAAATGATCAATACTTTTCTAGTATTTTAATTGTAACTCATGCCTCACTTTGTTACCTAGGTTGGACTGGACTCCTGGCCTCACATTTTTAAATAATTAATGCTTATTTAGATTTACCCTTACATTTAACAGGTTTACAGTTGCCACTTGCTTCTCACACTTGTCTTTTTTATTGTTTTCTTTTTTCTTTCTTTGTTACTTTAAAAACAGTTGTTCAATGAATCCATGAGTGTGCTTTCTTAAAATTTTGTAGACCCAAAAAGTCTCAGCGCTGTGTATATTATTCTATCTTGCACTGTATATTTTGCATTTGGAACTTGGTATGCCATTGCATTATTGTATTAGTTTTTCAGTGAACTAGCTTCTTTTTAAAATATTCACCAAATCAGTGTTCTTTCTAGTTTGGATTTATTTTTATCAATTCTGTTCAGAAATTGTCCAATTCCTGAATGTGAAAATTTTTTTTCTTTAATGACTTACAGAAAATTTCCAGTTATTACCTCTAGATATTGCCTCAATACCATCTTAAATGCACCCAAATTATCTAATATAGTAATATTTTTTGTCCATCTTGCTCTATATTGATAACTTTATTTCTCTGTGATATATATTTATTATATTAATTTTAATCATCCATATCTCATAGGTTTTTAAATTCAATTACTATATTTTTATTTTTGGATATCCTTTGCCAAATCTGCTTTTCATTTCTTTTTAAATGTCTTTAGTGTTTATATATGTTCATTACATATTATTAATTTTATAATTTTTTTCAAATTATTCGTCTATTTTTACACATACTTTTAATTCTGCTGTTTTACATCTGCTGACTCTTATTGCTGGTATTTTTTTTTTTTTGAGACAGAGTCTCACTTTGTTGCCCAAGCTGGGTTGCAATGGTGCAAGATCAGCTCGCTGCAACTTCCGCCTCCCAGGTTCAAGCAATTCTCCTATTTCAGCCTCCCAAATATCTGGGATTATAGGCGCCTGCCACCATGCCTGGCTAATTTTTTGTATTTTTAGTAGAGACGGGGTTTTGCCATGTTGGCCTGTCTGGTCTTGAACTCCTGACCTCAGGTGATCCACCGGCCTCAGCCTCCGAAATTGTTGGGATTATGGGTGTGAGCCACCGCGCCTGGCATGTATATTATTTTTCATTGTGTATTTTGTAATTTTTGTTTGTGAATTTATTTTTAATATAGTTTTCAATTTAACTTGTTAGTTTCTGTAGTGGCAAATCCTTGTGTTTGCAATACTGGATTATTTCTCCATAAGAGTTTCACATTTCTTCTGCTAGGAAATCCATGGGGAATATTGGAATTGGGCTAGTTTTTATTTTATTTCTAATGTTTAAAATTTCTGAAAAATATTGGCGTTATGAAATTCTACTTCAATCCTGAGTAAAGAATAAAGTGCTAGTGACAAATTCCCAGTTGTGTTTTCCTTTCTTAATATTTGAGAGCCACAGCAAATGTTGCATACCCTTTGATGTTAAGCAGAAACTTTTGTCTAGACATTGACTTCAGGCTTTAAAATATGTAGTATCTCCCCCAGATTAAAGGTAACTAGTCCCTGATTTCTATTAAAATATAATTTTTAGAAGCTTAAAATCATAGCTCTCAGACAAATATAAAATGAATAGGTTTTAAAGATATTAACTTGAATTAATAAATAACAAATAGATGTTTTAAATGACACAAAGGGAATCTGAGAAACTGGGACATTTAGAAGCAATTTAGTAAAATCACATTAAGATTGCTTGGTTAAATAAATAAATATAGATTGATATATAACAGTGTCATAAATCTGTGAGGTTATCTGTTCTACTAAGGAGATATATTTGTATCTTTACAGGAAAAAAAATTCATGGTGCAAAATCCCTTTACTAAATCTGGTACCTTTAATTATTATTGTGTGGCACTTAAGTATAGGACCTTGAATATAGCCAATATATTCCTAAAGATCTCCTAAATTACTCTCCAAATAAAATGCTTTTTGTACATAATTTTTCTATTCCCATTAATTATCTTTCACAGTTTTATTTTGTTTTGATTTTTTCTTTTGTTCCTTCCCCCTCCCCTTGACATTCAGTTAATTCTTCTATTTTCTTTCCCAAACAGGCACATTATCATTAAATGTAATGGTTGGCTGAATCATAACCACATTTAAATATTGCTCTGTTTTGCTATTTGTTTTTCTTCCTTCTTTCCTTTCTTCGTTCTTGCTTTTCTTGGCAAGCTTATGAAGTTTTATTTGTGTAATTGCTACACAAAGAAACTTCATTGTGTTTGTATTTGCCCTTCAATTGGATCATAAATGACTTGGTGGCAATGAATATACATAGCTATTTCTGCATCCTAAGTAGCATATATGTAGGTTTTGAATACAGGATTGATAAATGTTTGTCTTGTGAAATTAAAATAATTACTGATGTCTACATATTGTTTCCAGCTTGCTTCTCGGTTGTTTCCTCTTTAGATATGCTAGATAACCACTTCAATATGATTCTTCTTATGTAAAACCTCATACATTCTCAAAATTATTATGTATGCATTCAACTAACTGTACATCTACAGTACAGTAAAAAATGAGATTGTAGTAAGTGAAAATGCATTTATAAGTATAGGCAAATTTTTAGACAAGACACCTCATAAAGATCACTTTAGAAATTAGATCAAGTGAAAATAAATCACAAAAAGAAACGTGAATTAGTCATCTTAAGCATTGTTTTAGGCAGTAAAACAACATTGAAAAAAGAGGATCTTGTAAAGCCTGACACTTGATTCCCATAGGATAACTAAATCAAATCAGATGTTTTAGAGGTAATGGTCACCTGATTGTTTTCTCTTGAGTTTTTTCATATAATAGGTGCAGTGGTTCTTGCAATGAGGAATTTTTTTATGGAAATGTGAAATAAAGTACAGAAATTCCTAATGAAAACCTGTCTTTTAAGTGGATCTCTAAATTCTAAGAAAGTGCTTATATTATCTTAGTTATTTAGCTATTAGCCTGTCAATCATTAGGAAAGTAAGAGCAATTTACAAAGCATCTACCACTGTGCTAGTACTTGCTCACATGTTCTCATCCACCTAAGGGAATATTCAAAGCATCTTAATAGTTGCTACTAATTCACATAATTTAATTAATAGAATAGCAAATACATTCTCATCTTATTTCACATTTTTAACATACAATAGATATAGCTATTTTATAGCGATTAGGTTTAGTAAAAATAACACTGATAAAACTCAACTGTTAGCATGTACAGTTTTAGGCTACGTATTTTTCAAAACAACAAAATATAATTTTTTTAGACTCAACTTGAAATTTTGTAAAAAATAAAGTTTCAGAAATAGTAAAATATCACAGAACCAGAAGCATCATAGAAAGTAGAAATTGTTTTACTATAAAAAATACTATAAATAAAAGGGCTAAATGTTTGTTAATATTCATATACTGATACCAAATATTAGATGCCTTGAGTCACTAAATTAAATTGTCCCTAAATATTACATTTATTATTTAAAATGTTAATGTTGCTTACAAACCTCAACAGATATTTTTACCAACTTATAGATGGGAGAATTTAAAAAGATGTTGATGTTTTTAAAAATAGCTTTTAGAAAAACAACAAAGTGATTTTATGTCTGGAGGTGAAGACCCTTGGAGGAATTTTTCTCATGGACTGTCAAAATATATACCCAAACCATAAGTGGATGTCTGAATAATAATTCATTTACTTTTATTTGATTTGTCAGGTTTTATTTTTCAAAACAAGAGTCAGAATAAGTGGTGTCTTTTAGTTGGACTTGTTTCTATTGTTTATTAACATATCCAAGGAACACGTAGAGTGAATTGGCAGAATATAATCATATTATCAAATAATTATTAGTTTAGTCAGTTTCATAAACCTAGATAATCAAATGAAAATACATAATAATATAATTATGTCATAATTTTTATCAAAATTTTAAAATTAATGAATTAAATCCAGCTACCAAAGATAAGGGTTTGTGAAAAGTAGATAGAATACTAGAGTGGAGGTTGTAATGAAAACTCAGAATGGGCTATACTATTAAAAAACTCATACAGACCTCCAGTATTTTTTTTCTCAAAATGGCAGATTAGAGTCATTGTTAGCATGCCTCTCCTATTTGGAAAGACAGAATTGTGTGTGGAGATTCACACTGTAAATTTTTTCCAAGAAGCAACACAGAAAATTAACAGGAAAACTGAAAGAAAGCACAGACTTTTTGAAAGAAGTGTCAGGTTGCTGTCTACATCATGAGCCAGGCGGAAAACTTTAAGTCCCTAGAATGTCAGATAGGGATAAACTGCCTCTAGGACATATACTCCTACTGGGGAACCAAGCAATCCAGGCCACAGGGAAAGGCCTTAATCCCACCCAGCGCTGGAGCTGACTTAGTGAGCAGTGGGGCATATATGAGAAGTAGCAGCATGGGGATGGGCTTAGTGTGCATGCCCAGCAGCACAGAGGAAAGCCATCCCTGATCCTACCTCACAGGGGACCTCACAGAAGTCAGCCAGGTAACTCAGGAAGTGGTCATGGATTGAGAGAAGCTCTCAACTGAGATTCATAATATAATCTCGAGTGGAGACAAACCCCCTTGGCCAGAACCATGGGGCAGATGGGAAACGTGCTGCAGCCATAGGTGCAAGAGCTGTGTGCCCCTGCTTCATGGGCTGACTAGGAGAGGCATGACCTGGAAGCCATGGTTGCAGTCTCTTCTGGGAAGTCTTATGGCCTTGGGCAGTGTTGAGTTCTGAGTGTTGACTGCTTGGAACCAAGCTGCTGCGAGTTGGACGTTGCAGGTGCAAGACCTGCTTTGCCAAGTGTGTGGGAGCTGAGTGGGGCTAACTGCTGCCTGCTGCTCCTTATTCCTCATACAGATGCTTCTCTGCAGCAGAGGCATCTGTGGTACTCCCTGCAACATTACTCCTACAGCCAGAGGACCACTATCTGATCCCCACTGGGGACACTGCTTTTGCCCACACATGGCAGACAAAAGAGAGCTAGAATGTGAACTTGCCTGATTCAGCCCCCAGCTGGCTTTGCCCCTCCATCTGCCCTGGTAGCTTAACACAAAGAATAGAAAATTGTGAGAGCTCAATGGCCCTGCCCATTGCCTGAGTCATCAGATTACCTCCCCTGGGTAACAGAAGGCAAGCACAAATCCCACTGCTACCAGCTGGTGCCCTTTTTCAAGTGCCAGCTTGTGGCTGGAGGCCTTCTTACACAATCCATTACAGCATCTGCAGGCACACTAACAGTGCACAGGAAAGAGAAAACTTGTGTGTGACCTAAGCTATCACCTTTGCCTATATAACCTTGGCTAACTAGGAGGTCCTGAGTCTGTCCATGCGACCAGTTCATTACTACTACAGGTGGCATTACAGAAAAACCAATGCACCAAGACTACTTATAATCAAGAAATCTCACGGAGTCTATGCCATTCTCCTGTCACCCCCATGAGAGCTGTTGTTGCTACTCACTACTGAGTCTTGAGAACAGGTCACATCACTGGACCCCTTGTAGACATTCCCCAGCACCAACCCGGAGTGTGGCAGTCCCACTAGGTGGGTAGAGCCAGAGAAGTAGCAGCATTCATGCTAGTCTGGCCCTCAGGGACTCCTACTCTTAGGATAAGGGGGAGTGCACATCAGTGGCACACCCCATGGAAGAAAGAATCTAGATGGCAGGGCTTGAGTCCAGAACTTCCCACCTGTGGAAAGTTTCTTTCAGTAGAGGCACAGGTACAGTGCTGGACTTGGGAAAATCTACAGAACGGTCTTGAAGAAAAAGACTTTCCTCCCTCATTCACCACTGCAGACACCGCTGGTGCTTCTCTTATGGAAATTTAGCATGAGTGGACCTGTAGATAGCCTTTCTGGAACACTTCAAGTTAACTGCATCCCCAGAGGAGGAGTCCCTTCAAGATTCAGATTTGCATAAGGCATAGAATCACAATCTCTCTCTACTTGGAACGTCAGAATGCCTGCTAATAAAAAGGGCCTGCTAATCTGAATAGCTAAAACTGTATTTAGGAGTGTGATCTGCTTTCCTAGGGGCCTGGCGAGGGAGCTGAAGTGGCTCCCTCCCTTCCCCGTGAAAAGACCTCAGTGCATTTCACTAAGAGCTCCCACAGATGTCTCGGTCAAGGCTTGGACTTCTTCCCACCATTGGGTATTGCATTTACCAATCTGCTGGTTTTCACTCAGGGACACCTCCCCTACTGGCCTGAAATCTGAATTTTTCAACCAGGTAAAGAAAACACTGGGAGAAAAAAAAAGGCAAAAAAATTGCACACCAGTTGGGAACTAGATAAGCTTCATGAGACCTCTGCCATTGCTACCCCACAGGAAACAATGAACCTCCACACACACACTGAGCATAATGTTACCACAACTAGCATCTGAGAAAGCCAACATACAAAGATTTTAAATAACCAGGGAACTTATACAGTCTTCACCCCTGAAAGCACCCAGAGCTGAATTAGGTTACAATAAACTATAAACATTAAAGTCACATCCTCAAAGTGAAAAAAAAAAGTGAAAAATCACAGTCAAATCAAAAAATAAATTCAAAAATAATTAGAAGATATAGTCTCAAAAGTAATTAGAAGATATACTCTATCCAAATGAGAAGAAACCAGAAAAATAATTCCGGCAATAGGACAAAATAGGGTTCTATAACACCTCAAAAAGAACACACTAAGTCCCCAGCAATGGATCCCAACCAAGATGAAATCTTTGAAATGCCAGGAAAAGAATTCAAAGAAATAAGCAAAGTCTCTTAGAAATAGGTGATTATGTAAAATGTCCAAATATAGCAATTGCTGTTCCTGAGGGAGAAGAAACAGCAAAACCTTTTGAATACTTATTTGAGGGCATAATTGAAGAAAACTTTGCTAGCCTTGCTAGATATCTAGATGTCCAAATACAAGAAACTCAAAGAGCTCTGGGGAGGTTCACTGCAAAACTGACCTTACAAAGCCATATAGTAATCAAGCTATCTAAAGTCAACATGAAGAAATGAATTCTAAGAACGGTGAGACAAAAGCATCAAGTAACCTATAAAGGAAAACCTATTAGACTAACAGCAGACTTCTCAGCAGAAATCTTACAGGCCAGAAGTTCACTGTACCTTTAGGCTTATCTTTAATATCCTCAGACAAAATAACTATTAGTCAAAAATTTTGTATCCAGCAAAACTGAGCCTCATAAATGAAAGAGAAATAATGTCTTCCTCAGACAAGCAAATGCTGAGGGAATCTGTCCCTATCAGACCAGTCTTACAAGAAATGCTAAATCTTGAAACAAAAGGTTGAGCTGCATCAGAACCTAACATACAAAGATTCTCATAGACTCAAGGTAAGGGGGTGGAGAAAGATATTCAATGCAAATGGAAACCAAAAGCAAGCAGGTGAAGTTATATCAGATAAAGTAGACTTAAAGCAACAATAGTAAAAAAAAAAAAAAACAAAGAAAGTCATTACATAATAATTAAATAATTAATTCAACAAAATGTAATAATTCTACATAAATATGCACATAACACTGGAGCTCCTACATTTATAAAATAATTACTACTAGACCTAAGAAAAAGAATAGACAGCAACACAATAATAGTGAGGAGCTCTAACACTCCACTGACAGCACTAGACAGATCACTGAAGCAGGAAGTCAACAACAACAACAACAAAACACTGGACTTAAGTTGCAGTCCAGAAGAGATGGACCTAACAGATGTTTACAGAACATTGTACCCAAAAACTGCAGAATTCACATTCTTCTCATCAACACATAGAACAGCCTCCAAGACAGACCATAGGATAGGCCACAAAAACAAATCTCAATAAATTTTAAAAAGTCAAAATTATATAAAGTATCTTCTCAGGTCACAGAGAAATAAAACTAGAAATGAGCTCCAAAAGGAACCCTTAAAACTATACAATTACCTGGAAATTGAACAATCTGCTTCTTAATGATTACTGGGTTAACAATGAAATGAAGAAAGAAATTAAAAAATTCTTTAAATGGATGATTATAGTGACACAAGTTATCAAAACCTCTGGGACATAGCAAAAACAATGCTAAAAGGAAAGTTTCTAGCACTGAACACCTACATTAAAAAGTCTGAAAGATTACAAATTCACAACATAATGTCATACCTCAAGAAACTATAGAAACAACAAATCAAACTTAAAGCCAGGAGAAGAAAAGAAAGATTAAAGCAGAACTAAATGAAATTGAAATAAAAATACAAAAGTTTAATGAAACAAAATTTGGTTATTTGAAAATAGAAATAAAATAGATCATTAGTTAGAATAATTAAGATTGTTAGAACGATTAAGAATTGTTCTAACAATTAGAACATTAATTAGAACAATTAAGAAGATCGAAGTTTAAATTAGCTCAATTAGAAATGAAAATGGAAACATTTTAACCAATATCACAGAAATATAAAAGATCATTTGAGACTACTATGTAACCTCTATGCACATAAAAATAAAAGTAAAGAAAATAGATAGATTCCGGGAAACATACAACCCTACTAGCTTAAACCAGGAAGAAATAGGTATCCTTACAGACCAATAACAAGCAGTGAGATTGTATAAGTAAGAAAAAAAAAATGCCGACTAAAAAACCCAGACAGATCACAGCCAAATTCTATCAGACATTCAAAGAAGAACTGGTACCAAGCCTACTGAAACTACTCTAAAAGACTGAGAAAAAGGGAATCCTCCTTAACTCATTCTATGAAGCCAGTATCACCCTGATACCAAAACCAGAAAAAGGCATATCATAAAAAAAGAAAACTACAAATGAACATCTCTGATAAAGACATATGCAAAAATTCTTAACAGATACTGGCAAATCAAATCCAAAAGCATATCAAAAAGACAATTCACTATAATCAAGTGAGTCTCATCCCAGGGAGGCAAGGATGACTCAACATACACAAGGTAATAAATGTGATGTATTTCATAAACTGAATTAAAAACCAAATACATATGATCATCTCAATAGATGCATAAAAACATACAGTAAAATCCAGCATTGCTTTATGATAAAAACCCTAAACAAACTAGACATAGAATAAACATATCTCAAAATAATAAAAGCTATATATGACAAACCCATGGCCAACATCATATTGAATGGGGAAAAGTTGAAATTCTTCCCACTGAGGGCTAGAACAAGTTAAGGATGCCCGTTTTCACCACTTCTACTTAACATAGTACTGGAAGTCCTACCCAGAGCAATCAAGCAAGAGGAAGAAATAAAGGGCATCCAAACTGGAAAAGAGGAAGTCAAATCATTTCTCTTTGCTGATGATTTAAGCATATACTTAGATAAGCCTAAGAATTCCACCAAAAGACTCTTCCATTTGATGAATGAATTCATAAAATCTTAGGTTACAAAATGAATGTACACAAATTAGTACTACTGCATAGCACCAACAATGATCAAGCTGAGAATCAAATCAAGAACTCAATTTCTTTTACAATAGCAGCAGAAAAAAAATTGAAATACACTTAACCAAATAAGTGAAAGATCTCCATAAGGAGAGCTACAAAAACTGCTGAAATAAATTAGAGATGATATAAACAAATGGAAATACATCTCATGCTCATGGATAGGAAGAATCATGTTTGTGAAAATGACCTTACTGCTAAAAGCAATCTACAGATTCAATGCAATTCCTATCAAAATACTGACATCATTTTTCATAGAATTAGAGAAAGCGATTCTAAATTCTTATGAAACCAGAAATGAGCTTGAATTAAAAAAGCAACTCTAAGCAAAAAGAACAAATCCGGAGGCATAGTGTTAAGAGACTTCAAGTTATAAAACAAGGTTTTAGTAATCAAAACAGCATGCATGGTACTGGTATAAAGGTAGATAAATAAACCAAAGGAAAGGAATAGAGAAACCAGAAATAAAGCCAAATGTATACAACCAACTGATCTTCCACAGAGCATTCAAAAACATAAATAGGAAAGGACACCCTATTCAATAAATGATGCAGGGAAAACAGGATAGCCACATGTAGAAGAATGAAACTGGATCACTCTTTCTCACCATCCACAAAAATTGGAAGATGGATCAGACTTAAATATAAAACCCCAAACCATAAAAATTCTAGAAAAAAAACTAAGAAAAACACATCTGGATATTTACCTAAGCCAAGACTTTATGACTAAGACTCCAAAAGTAAATGCAACAAAAACAAAAATAAATAAAAAGGACATAAGTAAACTAAAAACCTTCACAGCAAAAGAAATAATCATCACAGTAAACAGATCACTCAGAGAATAGAAGAAAATATTTACAAAGTATGCATCTAGCAAATAATTAATATCTAGAATTAACAAGGAAAACAAATCAGCAAGAAAAAATAATCCCATCAGAAAGTGAAAAAAAAGACATGAATAGACATTTCTCAAAAGAAGATATACAAATGACCAACAAACATATAAAAAATTCTCAGCATCACTAATCATCAAAGAAATGCAAATTAAAACCACAGTGAGATACCATCTTTTCCCAGCATAATACGCATTATTAAAAAGTCAAAAAAAACCAAACAAACAGATTTTGGCATGAATGTGGTGAAAAGGGCATGCTTATACATTGCTGGTTGGAATGTAAATTAGTACATCCTTTATGTAAAGCACTATGGAGATTTTTGAAGTAACTAAAAGTAGATCTAGCATTCAGTCCATCAATCCCACTACTGGTTATCTACCCAAATTAAAAAAAGTCATTGTATCAAAAATACACCTGCATGTATATGTTTATTGCAGTACAATTCACAATTACAAAGATACAGAACCAACCTAAGTGCTCCTCAACCAATGAGTGGATAAAGAAATGTGGTAAACATACACCATGACATACTACTCAGCCTTAAAAAGAATGAAATAATGTCATTTGCAGCAACTCCAACTGGAGCTGGAGGCCATTATTCTAAGTGAAGTAACTCAGGAATGGAAAACCAAATATCATATATTCTCACTTTTAAGTGGTAGCTAAGCCATGGGTATGCATACAGAGTGGTATAATGGACATTGGAGACCACTAAGGGGCAGAGTAGGAGGTGGGTGAGGGATAAAACACTACATATTGGGGACAATGTACACTACTTGGGTGACAAGGGCACCAAAATCTCAGACTTTACCACTCTGTAACCAAAAACCACTTGTTCCCCAAAAGCTATTGTGTTGTATATGTATATTACATATGTCTAAGTATAGCCATAGATATCCAGGATATTTTTTTTAATCCTTAAAAACCATATGATTTAAGAGAACTTAAAGTTATTAAAAATATATTATTATTTTAATTCTCCATCTCCCCTGGTAGTATGCTATGCAAATAATAATGAGGAGATATTAAAGGTCCCTGGGTTTCTCATGGATTCTCTCAAAGCACTAGCTCCTTGAGACTCTTCACACACTGAGAGAATTAGATCTGTAGCCCTTTGTCCAGTTAATTTCTTTGATTTGAAACAATAGGAAAACTTCTTTTACTCCCCTAAGAGGGTCAAATTTTTAAAATCCTTAGATTACTAGGTTCCTAGGTTAAGTACTAGGGTAAGAGGAAGACTAGGTTTTTGTATTCATATGTCAAAAGATATGATGTTCCAGAATTTGGAGACAGCTATAGTTCATAAAACTTGGAGACACAGGGTTATTTGGTTCCAGGAGAGATTTTACAACATTCCAAAAGTTTGGAATAAAGAAGATATCCTCTTAGAAGGACAGAAAAACAGCCGTTTCCATCCTATTACAAGTATAAAAACAAAGACAAGGAAAAAAACCATTGTTCTTAATTTCTTGCTTTCAGAGAGTCTGGCCTCTCACTAGGATGATCTGGATCTCTTTATACTGTCCAAAGATAAGAACTGGGAAAAGGAGCAGCCAACATACATTATTAAGAAATCTGTTTCTGACTGAGAACACTGTGTGGACATTTAAAATAAAATTAACAAACTTGAGCCCAGGAGTTTGAGGCTGCCATGAGCTATGATGGCATCACTACACTCTAACGTGGGCAACTAAGTGAGAACCAGTTTCTAAATAAATAAGGAAATAAATACATAAATAGTAAAATGAATAAGATGAGTATTAAAAGCCCAAAAACAGATTCTCAAATTTTGTTGAATATGTGAATGGATGAATAAATATGAAATGTAGATGGAGACATTAGGAAGAAGTTAGCTTCCACTGAAAAATATACACAAATCAAATTCCAAATAATTAAATATGTAGAATATAGCTTGTTTACAACAATAAAAAGTAATGTTCTCTGTCAGAGAAAATTAAGAAAAGCAATTTAAACTCAACTGTTATAGAAAGAAAGATTACTATCTATTTAGCAGTGCTTAAAAAGGAGGTCATAGAGAATTAATTCCAATATAAACCTGACATGAACAGCAATGCAAAAAATTTGGACTCAATGTAAAATATTATTTGATGGTGTGAATAAATAATGAAATAAATGTTCATACGATAAATTGTTGAAATAATTTGAAATCATTTTTGAATAATTATTGAAATAATTAAATAAATTGTTCATGAAAAATTACTCGTCTTGAGGAAGACAATCCTCATTGTACTACAATTTCATTATTTTATATTGGCAAGAGAAGAAATATTTTGAAAAACATTAATAAAGTTTACTTAAAGAGGAGTATGATCTTCTTTCAGATGCAAAATAGAAGATAGGGGATGGAGCAAGTCTACCTTCCTTAAAAAGGTAGCTGAAGTCATCAGGAATTGTTTGTGTCATGCTACAGTCGTATACTGAAGAATAATAAATGAAACAGACTTATGAACTCATCAGATATATTTACACTAAGCATACTGATTAGAAAGTTCTCCTCATGTAATTTCTTCTTCCTGAACGATCTCAAAAAATATAATTTCAGGTCTAGATAATTGAAATAAAAGTGCATCCCTGAAACAAATTATTTAGCTCTTACTTTTTATAAATACTCTAATTGCTAAACTTATCAGGATCATGACCTACTTTGTATAGACAAATTAAATTCTAATTCTCCAGATCACAATATATAGGCTTTAAGTCACCATAATTTTTTCCTATTTGCCTCATTTCTGCCTTTCTTTGAGGTCTCTACATTATGTAACTAGTTTTTAATTTGTAAAATATTTACTTAATATTAGCTGATTTATAATGAATTAGTTTAGGCTAGAATGGCATTTGAATACTTGTTGAAAATAATATCACTTGTAGACCTAGAATACTTTGGTAGCTACTTCATTTTCTCTGTCTCTTTCTGAAAAGTTAGCCAGCTTGCTTTAGGCAGACAGTAACGGAAGGGTCCCCCAGAGAACCTCCTACCTGCTCCACAAGTGTTTATACCAGATGTTTTGTGCAGATAAGGGTACTTGCTCCGGGGGCTTGCCTAAACATGCCCGCAGTGGAAAATTTTGTTTCTTAACACATGGGCAGTAAGAAAAATAAATCAATATGGAATGTCTCAGACTAAGGGTCTGCATGCACTCTGGAAGGATGCAGTGGAGCCTACAGGAATTCATGCCTTATACAAATAGGGAACTCAGCCCCATCAGCTTATATAAAAATGCTTTTGTATTCACCTGTGAAGAGGGCAATCAGGAACCTACTTTCAGGAATCCTTTCTTTGCTGAGAGCTTTCCTTTAACTTAATAAATTCTATACAATTCAGAACAATGTGCTCTCCCTCCGTTTTTAGAGACATGTCCCTTAACCCAACCTCCAATGGCCACAGGTACACATGTGAGACAAATGGGAGAGTGGCAACTCCCAACCTCCCTCCCCTCCCGGCTGGGGCACATAGCCCAAGGGCCCCACTTGGCTAGGTGGCCAGCATTTCCTGCTCACTCTTCCCTCTCCCCATGCACCCACAGTGTCTTTCCTCCCCTGGCTGAGCCAGAAAGGAGGAGACAGCAATTAAAATGTTCTCTCCCTATTGGAGGAACTCATTTGCATAAGAATAAAAGGTTTCTCCTCCAGGCATCTTCCCCACCCTGCACTTAAGCTGTTTTATTTTGTTTTATTTTTTCTTTTCTCCACTTTATAAGGAGTTAACTTTTATGAGAGGTTTTTTGTTTGTTTTTGTTTTTTTTTTTTTCTTATTAGGCCAGGACCCCAATTCCCAAGATAGCCTTTTCTCTCCCTTGTTTAAGGAAGACCCAGCTCCAAAGCTTTAGGTTAGCATGACTAATTGCTGCCGATTAGGCCCCCTTCCATCTCGTGGATAGAGGTCATTCTAGTATCCATGGCATGCATGAAATCTAGAGAACTCAAAGGTTATCGACAACAGTGGGACAAGCAGCGCATGGGTAATGGTGGATAACTCGCACCCTGTAAGCCCCCTGTTAACATAGGTGAAAGCTGCATTGGCACCCATGGGTGTTAACCTGCCAAGATCACCAGGACTCAGGGATATAAGAACAGAAGAAAGAAAGAGGACACTTTTCTCCTCTCCCTCATGTACCTCAGGTATTTACTAGGAAAAAGAAGAAACTAGGGTTGCCTTGCTCCCCTCTTCTTAGGTGAGTAACCAATCATCTGCAGCCCATATTTCTCTTGATTGCCTCCTGAATCACTAGGACTCTTCTGAAAACACACCTCCTTTCTCCTTTTTCCTCCTCTGTCCTCTCTTTGTGGGTGGGTCATTGTGTCGCTGTACCACAGGACACTCCCTTTGGATGCATCCCTTAAACTGGGAAAAGTTAATTTCTCCAAACCTTAAACTGCTTGGCTCAAAACTGAGCATGAAAAAGGGCAACTCAGAAGCCTCGTACGCCAGCAAAAGGGTAAAAGTTCTTACCAGGGCCGGGTGCAGTGGCTCACGCCTGTAATCCCAGCATTTTGGGAGGCCAAGGCAGGCGGATCACGAGGTCGGGAGATGGAGACCATCCTGGCTGACACGGTGAAACCCCGTCTCTACTAAAAATAACAACGACAACAACAACAAAAAATTAGCCAGGCGTGGTAGCGGGCACCTGTAGTCCCAGCTACTCCGGAGGCTGAGGCAGGAGAATGGCGTGAACCTGGGAGATGGAGCTTGCAGTGAGCCGAGATCACAGCACTGCACTCCAGCCTGGGGACAGAGGGAGACTCTGCCTCAAAAAAAAAAAAAAAAAAATAGTTCTTACCAGTCAGACTTCTGGCCTCCCTCTCCCTGTGCAAACCAGTTGAATAAATGATAAAATCCCTGTTTAAATCACTGTTTATATCCTCTCTGAAGTTCTGATAAATAGAAAAAAAGGATTTATGAGGCTAGTCTTAAGCTGTAGCCAATGTAGTGTGCTTTGTGTGTCTTTCTGTATAGTTCTGTCATAAAGAGGGGTACCTTAGGATAGAATGCAGGCCTAGGACCCCAAAAGTTTGCTGATCAAACCAGCCTGGCAAACTGGTCAGTAACAAACCTTGCTACAGTTCTTCATCTTGTTTTTTGTCCTTAGGAGCCTGACCCTGTAACCACTTGATAATACTTTCTTTTGGCCTGTGCCATTTTACAATGGTGGCCTGGGTTTAATCCTGGCTTAGGGAATGAGTATATTTTGGCTAATATCTGTGTGACTTTTACCATTTGCTGATTCTCTTCCCCTCTGTAAACAACTTCTAGCTTCCTTTCTTAAATCTTCCTTTGTGTGAACCAACTTTAAAGATCTTAGATTCTCTAAAAACTGCTTAGCACCTCTTTGAAAATAACTTTTACACTTACAGTTAAGTCATAACCTTAGTTGAGGCTTGTTGGTTTCACCTGTGAGGTTATTTTTAATAAAGTTCAAAAGCCAGAAATATTGGCTGCTCGGCATGGCTAAAGTTGGGTAATAGATATGAAACGATTTTCTTAGAGCACAGCTGAATTAAAAGTGGATATCCAAGTTATAGGTATATTTAAAGGCCTTTAAATTTTTCTCTGCATGGATCTTGTTTTTCTGGAAAAAGGTTCTTTCTCTGTTGAATGATTTTTTTTCCCATTTTGTCTTGTCATTCAGTGCATACATGAGAGGCTCTAAGATAACTTCTGATAGCCCGGGGCTCCTGGGAAAAAACAAAGAAGGTGCCGCAGACCCCATTTTGGGGGAAAAACACCCTCTGTTTTCCTCATGAAACCCCAGGAATTAAAAGTGGATAGATCCTTCTCAAAATCTGTCTCTGTCTTCCAGCTATGCCTGTTTATTAGGCCCTAGAAACTGTATGCTGTCCTAGACCCTGCTCTTGAAGGGCTTCACCCAGAGGCCAATAATCTATTCAGAAGATTGGCAAATGAAAAATCTTACAAGTACTGAATTTGCTTTTGTTCATCTGTGTTATTTTATATTTCTTATGGGCGTGATGTTTATATAAAAAAGCTCTAGGAAAATAAGCACTTAGATCAAATATTTTTTGAAGAAAAATGAAAGCTGTAATACCTTTTCAGTTCACATGACTATAATCTTTAAGAAATAAAGGCTGTTTTAAAAATAATTGGTAAAATGCAAATGTCTTTAAAATGTAAATATGTGGGCTGAATCATGTAGGTCAGATACTAGGTTAGCTAAATGCCTCAAAGTTATTAACTGCTTCTTTGGCTTTTAAGAACTATTTGATAAAGTTTGGCTTTGTGTCCCCACCCAAATCTCATCTTGTAGCTCCCGTAATTTCCATGTGTTGTGGCAGGGACCCAGTGGGAGATGATTGAATCATGAGGGTGGGTCTTTTTATGCCGTTCTCATGATAGTAATGGGTTTCATGGATCTGATGGTTTTAAAAATGAGAGTTTCTCTGCACAAGCTCTCTTTTTTGGTTTGCCACCATCCACATAAGATGTCACTTGCTCCCCCTTACCTTCTGCCATGATTGTGAGGCCTCCTCAGCCATGTGGAACTGTAAGTCCAATTAAACCTCTTTCTTTTGTAAATTGCCCAGTCTCAAGATTGTCTTTATCAGCAGCATGAAAATTGACTAATACACTATTCAATTTGCCTGCTTCACAATTAATAAGTCCAGGGACATATGGAACTAACCACACCCTTAATTATGCAGGAAGGAATCAGACTTTATTTATGGCTACTACATAATTAAAGCAACTTTCTAGGTTTTACATTAAAGTTAAAAATTGCTAGGAGTTACCATAATAACCTGTAATCGAGACAATGAAAATAGATTTACATATAAGGTAAGTAAGGAAAGTAAAATATGTTTTTAGTAAAAGATTATAAGAATGCATGAAAATGTAAATTTTTGCCTTGGGTTAAAGGATTGTTTTGAATTAGATAAGATAAAGCTGAAGGTTTAAACAAATGGTGAAAAGTTTGTAAAAATTAATCTTGCAAAAGAAATTGTGTGAACATATTGACTAATTTCAAAAAAAGTATTTTGTTTTTGTAAATTGAGCATTGAAATAAAAGCACAAGAAGGTTTTCTAAAGGCGCTGATCTGCTCTTTAACAACAATGTGTAAAGGGTTATAAAAGTTTAAAAAAATCTCACCTCATGGTCAAACTAGATAAGATTAGATATAATTATCTATAAGTTTTCATTAAAAAAATTGGGGTTGACATCAACAGTAGACTAATGCAAGGATGAAATTAGGCTTTCACTTGAACAGCATTTCCCTGTAAAATTAGCAACAGATTGTTTGGAAAGCTAAGTTTTCCCTCTTCCTGTGAATATGCTTTTGTGTTGTTTTAAAATGTTTGAGTCATCATTTTGGCTAAAATAAATGACATATGGTAACTTGGAATTCTATTTTATAATATCAAGTGCTTTGAACCTCTAACGTAATTAACAGTCTTCCCAAAATCAAACTTCAGTTTCAAAATTGTCTTTCCTGGTCCCTGGAACATCCAAAACAGAAGAAAACTGGGTTTTTTGAAATGTTTTGTTATATGGTATTTCCAAAGTTATATTTAATTTGCTAAAGCAGATTATATTTTAGTGGATAATATTAATATGTTTCAAAATTATATGAGATTTCTAAAATTCTAATGTCTGAGTATATGCTATCAATCATAATTAAGGTTATTATGTTTAGTTATTGTAAACCCTAGAAATAACTAAATTTCTTTGTCAATTGTATTCTTGACAGTAACTACCCTGGACATTTCATCATTCACAGACAAATGTCTTGTTTTGATCCTACTCAAAAGATGATTTATAATCAGCTATAGGATTTTGACAAGTGTTCTCAAATGCAAGATTCCATTAACTCTGGAGATTATGACATTGAAAAAAATACAGTACTCATGAAGAACTGAAATGTTCATGAATATCAAGCAGAACAAGAGAACAGAATGGATTGAACTAATAGAAAACAAGTACTATTTTTAACCTTTTTGCTTAAAACTTTGGTGATCCTTGCTTTGTTTTTCTGAATCAAGGATACTTATTTTGAACTATTTAAAGCCTTTAATAATTGAGTAAACTATACGCCTGTGAACAAAATCTGAAGGATGTTTGTTTCTCTCTGCCTGGCTTTGCCAGAATTTGGAAACTATTTGTGAGAATATTTAATTTATGACAATACAGTTATTTTCATCAGTGCAATAAGAATACATTTTATTTTGCAACAGGACACAATTGAAGAAACTGGTGGTTTTACCAAGGCTTTTAGTGGAAGGGTATATGTTCCTTTAAGTAATTAAGCTGGACTTGCCAATAAAAGTCCCTTGGGAAAACTGGCTACATACCTTGTCAACACAGTCCTTGTACAAGGTTCCTAACCCATGGGGAGTAAAGCATGTCACTTTTTAACAGGCTTAGGAGCCTGTTAAAAAGCTCCTGGGCCTGTTAAAAAGCTTGTTCTTGGGACATCAAGAAGAGAATGATTTACCAAACTTGTAGATATTTGAGGGTGGAAACCCATGGCTGGGCTTGGCCTTAAAAGGTCTTAACTGAGATTCCTTATGGAACAGAGTTCCATCAAACCAATTTAAAAGCCTATGGGAAAAATAATTATTCTTTTTGCACTTTATGCAAATAAGACAAGTGTAAGGGTAAAGATTATTTTTTCAAACAACTGAGTCCTATCATGATTTGTTTTTGACAAAAACGAGGACTGGAGAGAGAGAAATTATGTTTCAAAACTTATTCTACATTTGTCATTACATTATAATCCCATTAGTTGTTTTTAAGTTTTTGCCTACATTTTAGACTACCCTGCTTATTCCTGTGGACCAACCAGCAATGTACGGCTGCAGCTCAAAAGAACCAAAGGGATGAGTAATATAAAAAATCTGGATCAATATTTTAATTCTGAACAATTATCCTGCAAATCCTTCGAGGTGATCGGAGTAAATAGGTGCCCATAACCCAGAGATTTCTTTGTTTGGGAAAATAAGACCAAGGGAGCTAATCAAAGCCAAGCCCCATGAATACAAACCTTAGCAGGCATAACTATAGCCACGAGTTATCTGGCTGTATTGGCAGCCTTGAGATTTTGTTTTGTTTTGTTTTGAGCTGTCCTTATCCCTTTGTTTCATTTTGAATATGTCTTCTAATAACCCAAATTGTTTCTTCTCACTTAAAGGCCGTTCAACATCAAATGGTGATGCAAACAGAACCACTCATGAACACACCGTTCTCTTTGGGTACCCTTAAACTGACCTCAGGAGGAGCCTTATCTGCCACTTTCCCAAAACAGCCCCCCTTGTCAGCAGGAAGCAGTTAAGAGCAGTCGTTGTACACTTTCCCCAACAGAATTTGGGGTCTCCACTCCTGAAGGGAGGAATGAAAGGAGTCAGCCAACTTGCTTTAGGGAGACAGTCAGGAAAGGGTCCCCTGGAGAACCTCCTACCCACCCCCTAGGTGTTTATACCAAATATTTTGTGCGGATAAGCATACTTGCTAAGGGAGCTTGCCTAAACATGCCCATAGTGGAAAATTTCGTTCCTTAACATATGTGCATTAAGGGAAATAAATCAATATGGAGTGGCACAGACTAAGGGCCCACATAACTCACTGGAAAGATGGAGTGGAGCAACCAGGAATTCATGTCTCATACAACCAGGAATTCACAGCCCTATCAGCTTGTATAAAAATGTCCTTGTTGCCGGGTGCTGTAGCTCACACCTATAATCCGAATACTTCGGGAGGCAGAGGCTGGCAGATCACTAGAGCAGGAGTTGGAGACCAGCCTGACCAACATGGTAAATCCCATCTCTACTAAAAATACAAAAATTATCTGGGCCTGGTGACGTGTGCCAGTAATCCCAGCTACTCAGGAGGCTGAGGCAGGAGAATCACTTGAACCTGGAAGGCAGAGGTTATAGTGAGCCAAGATCACGCCATTGCACTCCAGCCTCGGCAACAGAATGAGGCTCTGTCTCCAGAAAAAAAAATGCCCTTGTATTCAACCGTTAAGGGGGCAACCAAGAACTTGATGTCAGGACCCCTCTCTTTGCTGAGAGCTTTCCTTTCACTAAATAAATTCTACTACACTTACTCTTTGAGTGTCCATGTGCCTACTTCTTCAGAACTTAGGCCTAGCTGGGCTAAGGAGCAAAAAACCCTGTATCATATCTCAAACTCAACCTTTAAGTTTTTGTCCTACTAGTCTCCTTCACATTTTGCAATACATTAAAATTGCTTCAAGGTTTTTTCAAAATGTGTTTTTGGTAATTCTGCAAATTTATGCTGTATAAAACATCCTGGCTGAATGATTTCAAATAAATTTTATAACATCTATTTCCATTTTTTTCACTCAGTACGTATGAATCCACTGTTTAATCCAAATTTAAAGTAACAATCATTAAAGTAAATTAAAATGGAGTCCAGGCCTGAAGAATTTCTGAGCAGACAAAACCAGTTAGGCATCATAAGTGATCTAAACGTTGTTTGGTCTACAGATATAAGGGAAACTTGAGCTATTCTTATCAATTTCTATATTAAAGAAAAACAGAACTTAAGTTCAACCAATCAGAAGTAGCCAACACACATAATCATACAACTGAAGACTTTCCAGTGGGATAGACCTAATAACGTACAACTTTGGTACCAAATAAGGTACAAATAACTGTACAACTATAAATAGTCAAATATTATCTTTAGTTTTCTTCTGTGTCTGTCCTCTAAAAGCCTCCCCCTGTGATCCCTCAGTGGCGCTCTTAAGCCACTTTTATGGTTTGGAGCTGCCTGAGTCATAAATCATTGTGTAAATAACATATTTAAAATTTTATTGTGCCTTAGTTTATCTTTTAACACAGTGGTCCATCAACCCTTGGTAATGAGCTATGGCTTGTTAGGAATCAGATCATACAGCAGGAGGTGAGCGGCAGGTGAGTGAGAATTACCACCTGAGCTCTGCCTCCTGTCGAATCAGCTACAGCATTAGATTCTTATAGGAGTGTGAACCCTATTATGAACTGAGCATGCAAGGGATCTAGGTTGTGCATACCTCATGAGAATCTAATGCCCGATGATCTGAGGTGGAACAGTTTCATCCCTGTATTAGTCAGGGTTCTCCAGAGGGACAGAACTTATAAGATATATGTATATATGAAAAAGAGTTTATTAACGAGAATTGACTATACGATCACAAGGTGAAGTCCCATGATAGGCTGTCTGCAAGCTGAGGGGCAAGGAAGCCAACAAAAGCTTAGTTCAACTACAAAAGCCTCAAAAGTAGGAAAGCTGGCAGTGCAACATTTAGTCTGTGGCCAAGGGCCTGAAAGCCCCTGGAAAACCACTGCTGTAAGTTCAAGTGTTCAAAGCCTAAAGAACCTGGAGTCTGATGTCCAAGGGCAGGAAGCATCCAGCACTGCACAATGATGAAAGCCAGAAGACTCGTTAAGTCAGCTTATCCCACCTTCTTCCACCAGCTTTGTTCTAGCCAAGCTGACAGTCAATTGGATGGTGTCCACCCACATTGAGGATGGGTCTTCCTCTCCCAGTCCAACTCAAATGTTAATCTCCTCCAGCAACACCCTCACTGACACACCCAGAAACTATTCTTTACCAATTATCTAGGCATCCTTCAATCCAATTAAGTTGACACCTATTATTAACCATTACAATCCTGAAACCATCCTCTGCTCTCCTGTCCGTGGAAATATTGTCTTCCACAAAACCAGTCCCTGGTGCCACAAAGGTTGGGGACTACATAGAACTCAATGAAATGAGAAGTAGTTTCTGATTCACCTAATGTCTGTTAAGTGATTCTCTCTATAGATCCAAGTATTATGAGCAACCTCACACAATCACATTCATGAGATTTCTATTGCTCTGTGTGTTGGACTTCAAGGAAGGAATGGAATGCCATCATTAGGCACCAAATACTTCCACTATTGATTAGCATTGAGATTTTTAGTAAATATTTAGGAGTACTGGGGGATGAAGGAAAGACAACACTATTCTTGTACTAGAATACTCATTTCTAATGCCTATAATTAAATCAATAGGAAAGTTATTGAGAAAATCTGGGCATTTTGAGATAGCTGAAGAGTAAGTATTCCATATGTATGTCAGTTGAAAATTATTTTTGCTATTTGATTTTGAAAGAATATAACAATGTTAGCAAATGAACAAGGTAATTCCTGGCTGAATTATATAATTATTTACAGTACTTCCAAAGATATTAATCTATTACTATTATATGTAATTCATGGGGAATGATATTAAACAATAGATAAAATATCAAGTTAATGTATTTCAGGACATCACTCACAGCATAATGAAAAACTGACTTACTTCTGTATTTCAATAGCTTCAAAACCCATTCGACATTACTGTGCATTACAAATCTATTGGTAAATTGCTTGCAAAAATAAGACTGAAAACAATTTTAAATTAAGTGTACAAATTTTTCTCTTTTTCTTTTGAAATAATTAATATTTTATTTTATTACTATAGTTTCCTTTAACTCTATAATTTGAACTGAGATGTTTGGAGAAAAAGTATTTTTAAAATAATTTATAACAATAAGAATAACTGTTACAATGCCAGTCCTATCAAGAAATGTTAGAAATATATAAGCAAAACTCAAAAGTAAATATCACTGTCTGTCTAACCTTATTCCATGCATAGCTTCTACTACTGTTCCCCAGAATTGTCTGTTTTATCATTTCTCTTGACTTTTGATACATTTATTCATATATCCTCCATCCTCACTTAGTCCTTACTGTTTGTACTTCGGCATCATATCAACCCTATCTTGCCACTTAAAAGACAAAGTAATACTACTTTTTCAGTTTTTTTTTCATTTAATGTAAGAAGTTATCATTTCCCCAATAGTGAAATGATGCAAAATGATTATTTGATGTATTGTCCAAATGGGTTCAGGTTTGTGACAGTCTCAAATGCATCAGGGAGTAGGGACACCCTTCAGTTAAAGCACCAAGTTGTATTTTAATCTGTATTTTATTTTTAAAAAAGATTTTTTCTCAATATCACATAAACATTAAGCTCTTTATTTTACCTCTCTATTTACTTATTTACACGATTTAAGATTGAACATTTTTCTTTATCAAAAATATTTTCATAATATGTGTAAAATTGTTGAAATCTTAATTTTTCCAAAATGATAGCTGACTCCTCTTAAAGGTAATGGGAATCTTAGAATGTTATTTGCAAGTCAGTCTACAGCATTATTTTCATATATAAAATGTTGTGTACTAATTTTTGAAATATTTGTAAATTAAATAGGTCATTTTTCTTTCAGGAGAAAGGAGACTTTGAGAGATTTTTGTGCAGGAGAAGAGTAGTTTTAAAAATAGGTAGTTTGCAATACGGCAGACTAGTTTTAAAATTCTAAAATGAGAACAAGTTAATAAGAGTCTCTTGATTAAATCTAGTGATCTTATTATTTATTTATTAATTGACATGTAATAATTGTACATATTCATGGGGTACAATTTGATACCTGGATACCTATCCATGTTGTATAATGATCCATTCAGAGTGAATCTATTATCTTACATATTTGTCATTTATTTGTGGTGAGAACATTCGAAGACAACTCTTCAAGCTATTTTGTAATATACGATATTTCACTGTTAAGCATACTTGCTATACATGCAACAGAACACCAGAATTTATTGCTCTTATCTAGTTGTAATTTTATACCATCAATCAAAGTTTCCTCATCCTTCTTTTCGTCCTCCTGTCTTTAGTCTCTGGTAACATTTTTCTACTCTCTGCTTCTATGCTATTAACTTTTTAAATGTTTGTATTTTCTTTTTTTTTTTAGACTCCACTTATGAGTGAGATCATGCTGTACTCATCTTTCTGTGTCTGGCTTATTTCACTTACCACGATGTCCTCTAGATTCATCCATATTGTCATAAATGGCAAGATTTTATTTTTTATGGCTAAAGGGTACTTCATTGTATACAGATAGTGCATTTTCTTTTTGCATTCATCTGTTGCCAGACACTTAGGCTTATTCTGTATCTTGGCTATCATACATAGTGTGCAATAAAAATGACTAAGTGCATTGCAATTAGCTTTAAAAAGATGGAACGGCATTGTAAGGACAGACCATGAATCTAAGCCCTTAGGTTGAATACTTAGGTTGAATAAAATTGTTGGAAGAAGTGGCTATTTGATGTATGTAATGAAAGGGATTCTTACATGGCAGATATTATTAGGAGAAAAAAAAAGAGAGAGAAAGTTGAAGGAGAGGGGAAAACTGCCACAGCAGGTTAAGCAACTTGCTTTAAAATAATTGGGATTAGTAAGTGTGCAGAGATAGAACTGGTGATGAAAGAGCTCACTCTTTCTTCACTGGAATTAGGAATTAATTTGTAACACTAATGTTGCAGATTGGGTCCTGGTTATGAGACTAAGCAGATGCTCATTCTTTGGAGCTATAACTCTGACCAGTGCCACATTAACAGATTTGGAAAATATGAGATTAACTATGAAGGTACAGAAAATAAAGGTATTAAAATTCTTTCTATATTTTAGATCTAATTGTTAATAATATAGTATATACACATCCATACTATATTTTATATATATATATATAACATATATAATAACATGTATATGCGAAAAGCTATGGTAAATAGAAAACATTAGCTGGGCATGGTGGCTTACGCCTATAATCCCTGCACTTTGGGAGGTGGAGGCAGGAGGATACTTGAGCCCAGGGATCTGAGACTAGCCTGGGTAATATGGCAAGACCATGTCTCTACAAAAAGTAAAGAAAAGTAGCTGGGCCTGGTGGCACACACCTGTCATCAAAGCTACTCTGGAGGCTGAAGTGTGAGGATCACTTGAATTCAAGAGGTCAAGGCTGTAGTGAGCTGTGTTCCAGCCACTGCACTCCAGCCTGGGTGAGAGCACAAGACCCTGTCTACAAAAAAGCAAAAGAAAAAAGAAACATTATTGAGGAGAAGAGATAAATAGAGTCTTAGAAATTTGAATTGATACATGAGTAAAGAATGACCCAATTATTTTATATCAGGAATGGGAAAATAAATTTTATTCAAGTCCACAAAATAGTTTTTAAAGCATAGACAATATAATACAGGGGTTGGGGGCGTGGTTACAACAATATTAGAAACACTGAAAGAGCAAAAGAGGCCTGCTACTCCAGATGATGAGCAAATGAAGGAAGCCACTTCCATCCTTAACTGCGAAAAATGAGTAGGGGAAGGTGGTGCATTCTAGGTCCCATGATTCCAGACTGACCATTGGCCCTATTTGAGTGCAGCTGCTGTTAGGCAGAAACTCTGGACTCCAAACTCTCAGTAAAACTTCTGAAGACACTGCTGTTGCTATTGCAGCTGTCAGCACCATTGATTCAGCTGAGAAGCAGTCCAGAATACCACACTGACACCCACGCTGTTGGTTGTGTTTTTCTGAACCAGATTGAAATTAATATCTATTGTATGGTTCAATTTCTGTGAAGTTCAATGTCAAGCAAATGTAATTTATAAAGATAAAAGTAAGAACAGTGGTTGCCTATAGTAATGATTGGAGGTTCACAATAGAGACTCCTGGATTCTAGTAATACTCAATTCATATTCATGTAGGTTGTGATGACATTAGTGTTTTACATTCTAAAAATGTTTAATGCTATATGCTCAAGATCTGTGTCTTTCACATGTGCATATCATATTTCATATTTCAATTAATAAATCAGTAAAAAAAGTTCCAGTTCAGGATACAATACTGTAGAACAATCCAAAATATTAATTTATTCCTAAAGTTTTTAAAATATTAGAATAAATACAGAGCATTTTGTTAAAACAATATGGTAAACCTAAATGTAAAAAAAAAATTAAATTGAGTTAGGAATTTCAGAAAGACATTTCATGTGCCTTTTCAACTTTCAATTTCGTATGAAAGTTGAAAAAACTTGAAATCAGTAAGTGTGCATGTGTATGTAAAACAAAATTACTGCATATAAAAACTTTTTTGAGGCATCTAGAAAATATTTAGCAGTATGCCATAGGTTAGAGGCATTTTAAAATGCTTTTTAGTGGTACATAAAAAATTAATGACAGAGTCTGTGAAAAACAAGTAGAGCAGCTTGAAATAATTCACATATGTTTCATGTAAAACTTTTAGGAGAAGTCCAGTGATGTCACGATAGCTCTATGATGTTGATTTATTTTGTCGCTTTTATATGCTTATTTTATATATAAAATAGCTGAAAACAGCTATGAATTCTAAAGCATGGTAACAGGGGTAAAAGGTCACACACATTTCTTTTAGATGCTGCAAATATTGCTTCTGTTCACACGTTATCATCCAAAAATTAGTTACATTGCCTCATCAAAGTGCAAGGAGGCTGGTAAATGTACTTTAATTTGCTAAATGCCTTGCAAGATATAGGGATGTATATTGAGAAGACAAAGAATGGAAGTGAGAATTACTTGTTATTTTGACTTCCAACTATCGGAGAACATTCCCAAAGAAATGTTATACTAAATTTCTGCCTGAATAATTATTTCAGCATCTCTTTCATGGTCTTTGCTTAAGGGCAGTGCTTCCAGCTGAGGCTGCAAACAGTCTCATATTCCATAGACTAACTGTCTAGGGTAATTCAGACTTATAACCTAAGTTTATGTTACAACTTTTCTAACTTATGTTCCTTTGATGGAGTTTATCCTCATTGCCCCACCCCCCCAAGTGGTTTACTAAAATGTGTAGTCTAAAACAGAAACATTATTATTTTTATATTCTTTAATCTCCATTGAAATAAACACAATTTGTAGAATTATTAACTAATAGAAATTAATTGAAAAGAAGCATCTTTCTTTTATATGAACAATGACACTGTTCAAATTTATCTTGAAAACAGTTTTAAGCACAAGTAATTACCCTGAATATGTAAATAACCCATTTATAAGTAGGTCAATAGGAAAACATTTCAACAAATTTCAAAAGTGATATCGTTTCTAGATCTTATGAAATAATGGAACATGTTTTGGAAGGTAAGAGAAGTTTACTTAGCCAATAATAACAGGTCTCAATCAATTATTTTTTAACAGCTAGTTTATCCCTGGATATACCTTACTATATCCTATTTTTAGATATGGCATTTGAAAACCTCTAAGAATATAGAGATAATTTTAATTGAGCTATTATGGTTAGTATTTATTTTTAAAGTTCTGAATTTTTTTAAAAAATTCAATATTCTATGGTATATTAACAAGATTGATTGGAATAATGCATTTTTTTAATGTAGTGGGTTGGTGATATGTTTTTCTGCTGAGAAAGAAGGCTGTTCATAATCTTAAATTATATTAGGTTTTAGAAACAACGAAAATTGTGGGATTCCCTTAATGGCTTTCTTACACTTGAGTTCTAAAATATTTATCAATCTCAAATATATTTTACATTATGTTGAAAAATGACTATTAACAGTTTCTGCTAAAAAGAATTATCAACTTTTTATGCATCACCATTTCAGAGTTGGGCTTATAAACATATCAGTATCTGTCCTACATATATACCAATGTTTTTAAATTTTTAGTCAATTAAATATTTCATTGATTTTCTGCTGTGTGCCTAAAATTGTGCATGATGATATTATAGATGGTACTGTGAAAAGGCTTAAAGCAGTATATTTAACCACTGCCTACCAGAGTAGTAGATAGAGAAGCAAACCTAATCTATAAGCAACAATGAGAGCGTGCTACAGATAACTTTTAATATTGTAAATATATATGATACAGATGATAAAATCTTTATGAAATAATCTATAGGAGAGGCGAAATGGGTCTCTGCCAGAAGAATGCAAAGGCAGTAAAAAATTAAAAACCAAAATATTGAGAATTATTTTGAGGAAAGTGTTAGTAGAATTTAATAATACATTTAATAGAAACATAAGATTAAAACTGCAAAGATGAATTCAAAGTTGCTTACATTCAAAAATAACTCATTAAATGTACAGTATTTTAAGCACACTTTTGATCTATGAAGAATATAAATATGAATAAGACATAGTTCTTTAGGCTAGACAGAGAATATTTTTTGTACAGAAATAAAATCTAGAGTATGTAATATTAGGGGAAAGAAAATGCCTCATAGACGTCAATAAACCTTGTTCCCTCTATTTTTTTTAACTGGTTTCATTTCCTGTAATAATTGTGGTAACAGTAATGCTGAAACAATTAAACCTCCAACTCTTAAAACAATAAAAGTTATTGCTTGCTTAAATAATAGGAATGCTATCTGTGATTTCCTGCAGGGTCATTCAAAGATTTATTATTTTCCTATCTGTGGTTTTGCTATCCTCAATACATAGCTCTTGGGGGTTTCCTGTGGACTGTTTTAATGTTAGCCAACCAGAGAGAATAAAAAGAGTATTAAAAATTATTAATTGTGGGTCTATGTGACCCTGTAAGAAGGCTACATCACTACTATATACTTAGAACCTAAATTTCTATGCCAAAATATAGGCGAATATAGCAAATATTGTCCAACTTAACAAGGAAAGAGAAAATGAATTGTGTGTTCATCTTACAGTTGCTAATAAAATCCCCAACATTGAACTTAAATGACTCTCCAGTTGTTCATTAGGAGCATATGCTGTTGGTTGACTGCCAGCATACATTATCTCACCTTTTCTTTCTAAGATAGAGCATATTCAATATATCCAAGGCTTCCAAGGCTTCAGTATTTCTCTAAGTTTACTGTCTCATCTTCAGATTCAGGTATGATGTGATTATTCTAAGTATAGCCTGATTCTTTGCCAAAAATAAGAACAAAAATATGCATATGACCCAATTCAGTACAAAGGCAAATCAGGGCAAATTACCTTAAGAGTTTTTAAAATAAATGTTTCTCTTGGTGTCTCTTTCTTGGTCTTCTGGGCAGGGTTGTATCTGAATATGATGACCCTAAATGTCTGCAGACATTTTTGCAGCAATGTTAAGGGTAAAAGTGACACAGCCAATAGCAAAGAAGTGCCAGAAAATACGTAAGCAAACTGTGACCTCTTTTTACCTCTTGATTGACTTTTATGTTAAATAATGAATTTACCTTATGCTTGAAAGAATTTGAAATAGTATTTGGCAGTGAAGAATTTACTCCTCCCATATTTTCATTCAAGAGAAATTTCCATGAGGAGGGTTGTTGGTGGGTTACCTCCAACTCAACCACTTCAGAGCTACTACAGTAGTAATGCGTGTTGAAGAAAAGAGTCAAACTCTGTGAAATATTTGAAGAGATTTATTCTGAGGCAAATATGAGTGACCTCGGCCTGTCACACAGCCCAGGAGATCCTGAGAACATGTGCCAAGGTTGTTGGGCTACAGCTTGGATTTATACATGTGAGGGAGACATAAGACATCAATCAGTACACCTAAGATATACATTGGTAAAATCGGGAAAGCAGGTGGGGGTGGGGTGGGTGAAGGCTTCCAGGTTAAAGGGGAATTCGAAGATTTTCTGATTGGCATTTGACAACTGGCTAAAATAATTTATCTAAAGACCGGAATCAATAGACAGGAGTGTATGGGTTAAGATAAGGTGTTTTAGAGACCGAGGTTCTTGTGCAGATGAAGCTTGCAGGTAGCAGGCTTCACTGAGAATAGATCGTAAATGATTTTTATCAGACATAAAAAGGAAAAAGGACTTGGAATCAGGAAAAATCAGGAAAAAGACTTGGAAAGAGAAGGGGATTCTCTACAAAATGGAGATTTTCCCCACAGAAACAGCCTTGTAGGGCCATTTCAAAATATGTCAAAGAAATGTATTTTTTTGGTGAAATACTTTGATTTCTTTCAAGGCCTGCTATCTGTCATGTTGATATCTTATTGCTACGAAGAGTCTGTTGTGTCATTCTTAAGTCTCTACTTTAATGTTAACACTGTTCAGCTATGCATGAATTCCGAAAGGATGAAAGTAAATAACGAGGCATGTTCAACCACCCGTTTCCACCATGGCCTCCATTACTGTTTCAGGTTTAGTTTAAAATGCCCTTGGCCAAGATAAAGGGCTCATTTCGTTGGTTAACGGACATTGAATTTTATTTGTGGCTTACATGCAGGTGCCATGCTCTCCTTAGGTTGCTCCCTGTCAATGCTGAGCAAGGAAGATATTATAGGGCTTTTCATTCTTGTCCCACATGGACTCATCTAAAGGTCAAAGTTCACTTTGGTGCTCTTTCAGTGTGGCTGACAATTTCTCAGATCTGCACTCTTCTCTGAGGCTCCTCCTTTCCAATTATCTTTCATGCTCTCTCTTCTTTTGAAGTGCCAGGCTTGCATCATGATCTGGAGGCTCTTGCAGCCTCCTTTTGCTCTATCTTCTCTTTATTCTTCAAAGGCGTTTTCTCTGGTTACTCTCTTATATGTGTAATTCCATCTTGGTGTCTGATTCTTGGGAAACCCAAACTGGCTTATAATTTTTCTTACTTTCAGTAAAACCTTCTTTGCTGATGCATCATTCATTAATTCATTAAATGTATTGTGTTTTGGATGGGAAAACAATGATGCCAAAGTGTCTATAGCTATATAGTCTGATATGTGCTAGAATAAGAATTTGGAAAAAGTATTATTGGTTCACAAAGGCAGAAATTTAGGAGGTTAGATACATTTAAAGTAAAATTTGATTAAAAAGTGTGAACTTAAATAGATTAAGATAACATGGGGTGTTTGTAAAATATATTAGTAAAATACAATGACATACCCAAAGTCCTGTTAAATCAAATTAAATATGGCCTGAGGAAAACGCCATACTTCTATATTTCAGTCCTTGTGAATGAACTGCAACCTAACTCAATAGGTACACAAGACTAAAACCTAACTTAGGAATATGCGCCTGTAACAATCGCTGAGTCTTGGCCAATTCCAGCAGCCATACTTCAACTAGTCACATACAGCTGAGTGTTCAAATAAGGCAAGTGCCAAGCTGTAACCAATCCAGCTGTTTCTGTACCTCACTTCTGATTTCCATACGTCACTTTACTTTGTATTGTCTATAAATTCATTCTGACCATGAGACACCCCTGGAGTCTCTCTGAATCTGCTGTGATTGTGGGGGCTTTCCAATTTAAGAATCATTCATTACTCAATTAAACTGTAAATTTATCTTGGCTGAAGCTGTTTTTTTTTTTTTTAGCAGTCCTCACCATAATGATCCATACACATAAGTGTCTAATATAATCTTTCTAGCTTTCTTTTTTGGTTGTGTTTAGTCATACTGTTGCTGATTCAGCTTTGTATAAAATGTCGGAGCAAAATGGCTATCAATAATATAGAGATCTACAAGAATTCCCACACAAGTGAAATATGCATGGTGGAAAGAGGCAATTCTTAAGGCAAAGAGCCAAGCATGTACCAAACACCAATGCCCTTGCATACCAAAGCTAAAGATTCTACAATTTGCCAAAGATAAGAATGTACCTTTCACAACAGCAAGGACCTCATATATTGTCTTATTATATATCCCTAAAATCTAGCACAGTGTTGAATAAAAGGAAGTAGAAATAATTTTGAGAAGGAATTAAACATGTATTTGTAGAAGTCAAGTCTTACCCATTGAAAAAATATCTCCCCCATATTTGTAATTCATTAAATTGTTTGGAAGGGAAAAGAAACTAAAGGGAATACTCCATAGAGAAAGTTGTTTCAGAAATTATGCAAATTTATTCTAATAACTAAGAAATAGTGAAAATGTATTAGAAAGGTTAGGTAGAGGCACATTTCAGATTTAGACTAAGGTGCAAATGGCTTTCTACTTAATGATAGAGAAAAGCATAAATAAAAGTACATTGTATACATGAAATGGTTTTGTTTGAATTGGGTATAGAATATCAAATGAGAAATATATAGTAAGGAATTGAATATATGGAAATTGATATAGACGGCCAGAGCACCTACTTGTAGCTCTTGATAGCAGAATTATCAGTCAACTGAAAAGATATTTTAAGACCTCCAAGAATAAGTAGATAATTTCTATTCTGTATTTTGTTAATGAAAGAAAACCAGGGTAATAACTGCTTGAATTTTCATCACTAGCATGTTTCCTACATACATAAACATAGTGAGTAGTGAGTATATTCACATATAAAGTAACAAAGAATTATAGTAAACCCCAACATCCAATCGGGAAAAATGTTGTAACTCTATATATTCATTAAATTATTCACAAACTGACGTCTTTTAGCATATAATATGGTTTCCTTTAGCTTGTTAAAGAGCATGGACTCATGACTAAAACATAAGAACACCCAATGAAGCTCAACTAAATCAATTCAACTATGAAAAATAAAATGACTAGTGATCATCTCTTTATTATTATTGAAAGAATAACTTACAAGTAAAAACATTCAATTTTTGAAAACAGCTTTATATTTATTGAATTTATGCATATAACGTTAGTTGCATTTCAAAATAAAATGGCTGCCTTAAAAGTGATGCAAAATTACATGTTTATACATGAATTAAGCAGGATTAATTGAAAAGCGGTTATGAAGGCATGACTGCAAGCTACAAATTGAGCCTATTTTTAGTAACTTGCTCTAGCTGAGATGTTATATGTTCAGATTTGTTGACACGAAGCTTTATTGAGAAGCATTACTTATTCCCAATAACTCAAGGAGGAGCCTGTTTTGGGAGGAAAAAACACATCAAGTATGTTTCGTTGAATCAAGAGGATTTTATTTTTAGGAAACTACTAATGATTTTTTCTGAAAACGTGACTATTTTGAAATCTAAGAAAAATCAAATATTTGATACTTAACGTAATTTGCAACTTGACATAAAACTACTCAGTTTAGTTGGTCATAATATACTCATTCCTAACTTATTCCACTTTACAAAAAAAGTAAAAGAAAAGCATAAATAAATAAGGAAAGAGAAACAAACAAACAAAAAACATTGGAAACTGACTAGGTAACAATTTATAGAATCAAGGATTAATTTCCACCAATTATGGCATGAATAAAACTAATCAACTAAAATATATTTTAAAAATCAAGAAGATAGTAGGAAAACAGCCTCTGAGGACCCCTGGAACAGTAATTAGGCGGGTACTCTGTGCCTGTTGGACATTACCATTTTCTTTAATGTTTGTATGAAACGACGCCAATTTATCTTTAAGAAATTTATCTTTAAGTTGCTAAAGTGATGCAAACAGCTGTCATGTAACAATCACCAAGAGAGTACCCATTCTAGTTCACAAACTGCCCTGATGCTTTTTATAAAAAAAATCCACTTCAGGATAATGTGTTGTTCCTTGTTTCTATGTCTCTTTAACTTCTTTAAATCAGAAGCATTCCATAGTCCTTCTTCAACCTTCATAGCATCCTAAACATTTTTTGAAGGTAATATTCCAATGGATTCTATTTTTAGAATGTCTCCCAATTTCGATTTGTCTGGTGTTTTCTCATAATGAGATGTCAAGACATGCATTATTGGCAATAAAATCACCAACATGATGCTGTGCTCTTCTTATCATATTTCTTCAGGTTATATATGAAATTAATTTTTCCCATCAGTGGTGATTTTAATTTTGATCATTTGAAAGGTAATGTCTTCCAGATTTCTCTATTGCAGAGGTACTCCTCATTTTCTTTATATTAATATAACATGACATAAAATGATATTTTATATATAGACTATCTATCGTATACATGTATATATACATGTAATTAATCTAAAATTAAGTGTTTTGTGGAGAGATACTTTGAGACTGAAAATATCCTATTTCTTCTCCAACATTTACCCACTAGGTTTAGCATCCATTGATGCCTCAACACTCAATCAAATACAATGTGAAGATTTTCAAATGATAATTTTTTACATACAATATCAACCCTTTTCCTTTTATTGGTTGGCACTCTGTGGGAAAATAATAGTGTTTCCTTCTTTTATTCATTCATTAATTCATGGATTTATTTATTTATTAGCTACCTAATAGCTCATATATTACCCTGTCTTCTACTTTGGTTTGTGGCAACAATGATATTTGCAGAGCTTTCTGAGCTTTGAGAATTGTTCTTCAAACCCTTTGTGTTGGCATTTTACCCCAGGCTTCAGTTATTTTCTCTCATGTATTCACAGTTTAATATTCAATGAAGGACTCAATAATTTCCTAGGAAGGTCTGCAGACACACGGTCACCTGTATTCATTAGCATGGGCTGCTATAAAAAAATGCCATAGACTGAGCAGCTTATAAACCACAGAGATGTATTTCTCAGTCTAACCTCACATGGTGGAAGGGGGAAGGGTCTCTCTGGCACCTTTCATAAGGGCTCCACTCCCATGGTCCAGTCACCTATCAAATTGCCCATTTTTTAATATTATCACCTTGGTGGTGAGAATTTTAGTATACAAATTTGGGGAGGTCAATTAGACCAGAGCATAATTCTTGGCAGATAAAAGAAGCCATAAGAAAGCTGGTGTGATCAGACCAGAATGAGCCACAGGGAAGTTTTAAGATACAATAAAATATAAGGCTAGACTATTAAAGTACTCTGTCATTAGAAATTATATCTTTCAGATGAAATCTACCCAATTCTTGCTTGTACATCTTGCTAAAGTTTTAACTTTTCCATTGATTTCATTATATTTGTCATGTCTTTCCTATCAATTTAATTTTCAATTATCTTCACTTCTTATACATACTGCTATATATTATTTAATCATTCTGCCTTAAATTATTTTGTGTACAGTGATAATACTTCAGCCTAGTTTACTAGGCACTCATTACAGTTGTTCCTCTGTATTTGTGGGGTACTGGTTCTAGGAATCCTCAGACACAAAAATCTACAGATGCTCAAGACCCTTCCATAAAATGATGTATAATAGTATTTTATACACCTACATCCACACTGTCACATACTTTAAATCATCTCTAGATTTCTTATGATACCAAGTACAATGTAAATGTTGTGTAGGTAGTTATAGTGTGTTCTTTAGGGGATAATGACAAGGCAGAATTCCATATGTGTTCACTTTTTCATAAATGTTTTTCCAAATATTTTTGATCCATGGGTGGTTGAATCCACACATGCAGAACCTATGGATATGGAGGGTCCACTGTACTTTTTTCTATCCTCCTAAGTACATATTGGTTTCTATTTTTGTCTTTTTTAAATCTTAAATTGTAGTCATACTACAAATTTGATCTTTTCTATTGTTTCATTTTTTTCTATTTCTTGAACAGTATTCTGTTTCTGTTTCAATGCATTAGTATCCACTTATTTATGTTTACCAAAATATTATACAGTCAAACAATTCAGGAAGACTTTGAAAATTTAAAGTCAACAGATTTGTATTAGCCTCAATTATATCATCTGTAATAAATCAGATTATCCTGTCATTAGGATTAAATATTAAAATCTATTTAAGACATCTTAAAGAATATTTCAGATATTATGTATACTTAATATGGATATTTGTTTTCTTCCCTTCATTTTCTGATTTATTTTAGCCTTTTCATTTGTATTGTTTTATGTACCTTACAGTTACATAAACTCCTTAGTATCTGGAAACTTGTCCTCTTATTTTAATGTGCCATTCATCTCCTTAGCACAATTTCTTACACATATATGTTCTACAAATGTTTATTAAATGAATTAGTGTCAACTACATGCATGCTTTAGTCATTAAGCTGTCAAAGGATTGATCTGCTTTACAGCTTTGTCAAACTATAGAACTTTAATTATTTTGCCATATTTTAAAAATAATACATGTTTAGGTAATAATAAAATCAATATTCATACTCATAAAAAGATTGTAAAAGCATTGTAGGCTAACCACATACATTTTGGAAAAGAAACAAATTAATTCTTAAATTCTTTCAAATTCTTCATCTTATTTACTCATTTTGTAAAGTAAATGTTTATCTCGTATTTTAGTTTTAAGCTCTTAGAATCTTCAACAATATAGTTTTTTGTACATAAAATATTTAAATCAACTTAATCTATGTACATGTTATAAACTAAGTTCAAGTAAAATTACATAAAATGCAACAATGCATTTTATTTTTCTATTCATATTTTTGTAATAAATCTTGTAAGTTTAAGTAATTATTTTAGTTAACGCTATGAAATTCTACCTAGGCAGGTTAGGTGTTAATTTCCCAATTTGTATGCAAACTGAACAATTTTCTCTGGGCTCTTCATCATTTCGTCTTTCCACTTATCTTTCTCTATTTTAACCAAATAATATTTATTGTATTTTGCCCCATTTAAACTAATGAATAAAAATTTCCCTCAGTGTAAACTCTATGCTGATGTTTCACATAGAATATTTTATTCCCTGTGTGTTTTGAGTAGTAGCACCTTTAATGTTTTATCTATTTATATTTGTACAAGGCATATTACACATCTGAAATGAACACAGTACTAATTAGCATAAAGTCAATATTAGCCTTAGACTTTACAGGTAAGTCTACAGAATACAGAAAGAAAAAATATAATGTCATATGTACTCCTTAAACAGTTGTATCAGTGGAAAAACTGATGATGCATTCACGTTTTCCTCAATATTTAGTGAGGAGAGCAAAAATGAGTAATAAGAAGGCAAGAAAAAATATCCACTGCGTCACTGTAACAGGCACTAGATGATGAGGTCATAGAATGTATTCATCTTTATTTATTCAGAAATTAGCTCCATACCTAGCACATAAACACTCCCATCTCAGGTCTCAGTTTGCTTGTGCTTCTGTAACAAAATAGCTAAGACTGATAAGAGCAGAAACTTGTTTCTCACAGTCCAGGAGGCTGAAAAGTTCAAAACCATGGTTCTGGCAGGTTTGGCACCAAGTGAGGTCCCAGTTTCTGCTTCTAAATTGGTAACTTGAATGCTGTGTCCTTACATTAGCTAGTTCCTTCAGCCCTTTTGTAATGCACTACTCCCATCTATGAGTACAGAGTCCTCATGGCCTAATTACTCCTAAAGGCCTGACTTCTTAATACTATTGCATTGAGGATTAAGTTTCAAAATGGCTTTTAGAGGGGAGACAAACATTTAAGCTAAAGTATAACAATCCATAATTTTTGAATGAATGAACAAAAAGTCACTTGCATTTAAATGTGAAAAGGTAGATACTTTCGGTGTCAGTTATTTTCTGTACAATTGTGATTATTCCTCATAAAAATTCAGAGCAATCAGTTGGCTTTCAATTAAATTTACACATTAGTTATAAACATTTTAAATGTTAACTCTGTTTCTACCCTTCATGATATTTAATATGTATATTACTTTTACAAGAATTACTTAAATATTTTTCTTCCAATTTTCTAATTTTCTTTCCCTTGTTGAAATGAGCAAACACACAAAATATCAAGTGACAGACAATGCATTGCTAATGTCTTACTTTGGTAAGACACTTTCATTAGTATTTCCAATAGAACTGAGATTTTTATTTTTATATATTTTTTAACCAAACCTGACTCATATTGTAGATGATCTAAAGTATTAATGTAATACAAAACCATTGTATTTCTTGGCACAAAGAAAAAACGTGGGTCATGTCAAACACCTGCAATGACAGTAAAATCATGTCACAAATAGATAAGCTAATTATGTTGAAAAATGATTATGCACACACTATATAAAGCATTGTCCTTTTCCTTTGTTGGAGGGCATTTATTCATAGACATCATGTGTACTTTCTTCCCAAAGGGTAAGGTTGACCTAGAACCCTATGGACGACCCTTTATAATTAAGCTTGCCAACTACTTGTCAGAAATGATTAGTGAGAAACGTAGGAAAGAAAATTTCCCCTGTTGATAACAGGGGGCAAATAGAAGATGCCCTGAAGTTATCATAAGGAATCACATTTTTTTCAATAAGAATATTTTTATTTGATAATATCTAATATCACAGATCAACCTTTATTTATACATATTCTAGACATGTGTTGAACTTGACAGGTTTTGGTAATAGAAAATTCTGTGGCAACTCACAAAAGAGTATGTGTGCATTGTAATCATTTTTATTATAAATAATAACTGTGTCTTTTTTTGATAAAATGAAGATATAGTAAATCATGATTTCCCCTCAATCATATCTTTTAGAAACTGAGTTTATGTGTCTTTGGATTTATAATAATCACAAACTCACATTTTATGTTAAAATACTCATTAAAATGCGATAATTTATTACAACTTTATTTTGGATTATATTCTGAATGTCTTACAACATGAAAGCTAAAGAATGCTATACATTTTTTGAAACAGATTTATATAAGCCTCACAGTCTGTATTATGAAATTATTAATGGTAGAGTAACATTTTGATCTACTAGATTCATAAAATTAGTGAGAATTCTTCAGCTGTTATTTTGAATCCTCTCTTTATATCTCTTAATAATACAGATAACACAGATTTGAGCTACAGGAAAATGTAATATGCATTGTGTTTGAACAAAGTGTCTATAATTTTGGATGTACATCAACCTATACTGTATCCCTATGTTGTGTAAGACTGAATATCCTAGATCATATTGGATTATTACAGTCAATAATATTTTACATTAAACATCAAAAAACAATATGGCATTCATTTACAACCCAGAAAAATGAGTAACTCCCAGGAGAAATTTAGTTTTCATTGCTCCTTATGCTAACAACTTTAAAGTTCAAATGCTAACTTTCTATCTCCATTTTATTTAGAATGTATAATAAATCTTTCACGAAAAAAAGATGAATTTCTATTTTTTTTTTTTTTTTGAGATGTAGTCTCTCTCTGTCGCCCATGCTGGAGTCCTGTGGCGCGATCTCGGCTCACTGCAAGCTCCACCTCGTGGGTTCACACCATTCTCCTGCCTCAGCCTCCCGAGTAGCTGGGACTACAGGCACCCGACACCACGCCCGGCTAATTTTTTTTGTATTTTTAGTAGAGGCGGGGTTTCACCATGTTAGCCAGGATAGTCTCAATTTCCTGACCTCGTGATCTGCCCGCCTTGGCCTCCCAAAGTGCTGGGATTACAGGCACGAGCCACCACTCCCGGCCTCTATTTTTGAAAGTTACCTTTCATCATTTTTTTATCTGTAGTAGTGTGGATTAGAAACCTGGCTCAGTCCTACCACTAAAATAATTCTTAAAAGTTGGATGAAACATTAAAAAAATCTTGCTTTAGTGTCACAAGGATCAGGCAAGAAGACAACAATTTTATGAAAATTAAGGTTTTACCTTGAGAGCATTCTCTGGTCCTGATAAGGATGAGGCCATGTTTCTTGGGACTGTAAAAAGCATGGGACCAGAGACAAAGCTCAAAGTCCAGCCAAATTGGAAGTGTAGTAAGAGAACACTCTTACACTATTGGTGGGAGTGTAAATTAGTTCAACCATTGTGGAAGACAGTATGGTGATTCCTCAAGGATCTAGAACTAGAAATACCATTTGAGCCAGCAATCTTATTACTGGGTATATATATACTCAAAGGTTTATAAATTATTCTACTCTAAAGACACAGGCACACGTATGTTTATTTCAGCACTATTTATAATAGCAAAGACTTGGAACAAACCCAAATGTCCATCAATGATAGACTGGATGAAGAAAATGTGGCACATATACACCATGGAATACTATGCAGCCATAAAAAAGGACGAGTTTGTGTCCTTTGCAGGGACATGGATGAAGCTGGAAGCCATCACTCTCAGCAGACTAACACAGGAAAACCCAACACCACATGTTTTCATAAGTGGGAGTTGAACAATGAGAACACATGGTCACAGGGAGGGGATCATCAGGGAGGGGCTGTAGGGGGTGGGGGCCTAGGGGAAGGATAACATTAGGAGAAATACCTAATGTAGGTGATGAGTTGAAGGGTGAAGCAAACCACCATGGCACATGTATACCTATGTAACAAAACTGCAGGTTCTGCACATGGACACAGGGAGAGGAACATTACACAACGGGACCTGTTGGGGGTGGAGGGCAAGGGGAGGGAGAGCATTAAGACAAATACCTGCATGTGGGGCTTAAAACCTAGATGATGGGTTGATAGGTGCAGCAAACAACCATGGCACATGTATACCTATGTAACAAACCTGTACGCTCTGCACATGTATTCCAGGACGTAAAGTGAAATATATAAAAAAAAAAGAATGCCCTTTTCTGGGGTTCTCACTAATATGACCTGTGTAACTTGAAAATCCTCAAGACAGAAATTTAAAGCGATCTCATTCTGTTTATAACCCTGGGCCCTTGGTACAAACAAATTTATATAATCCTTTTGGGAACCCTATTTCAATTCTATCCTAAAATTATTTGCATAAATATACTTCCATTAGTTAGGAATTGACAGTAAAACAAAGCAAAACACACAGAGAAAGATGGTGCATGAAAAGAATATAGGAGGAAAACAGGGAGATAAAAGAATCACATGAAGAAAAACTCCAGATACTGGAATTACAAGAATGTATAACAAACAAGTTTGAATTAAGTAAGAATTAAAATGAATGATTTAAAAGTTTAATTCAAACAATAGTAAACACACAACTGACACATTCATAATATATTAGAGATAGCTAAAGTGAGAATAACCACATAACGTAAAACATAGTTAAATTCACTGTGACTCTTAAGAGATGTATAAAAATGAACAATAAAGAGAAAGGATTCAGTGATATGAAAGACAGAATGAAAATGACTATCATATATTAAACTGGAGTCTAATATATATTCATTAGTGAGATTTACTGACATCCCTAATAAAAGACATCAAATTATCAGATTCAGGAGAAATAAGACATTACACTCAAGATACATAAGATGAATTCATTCCTCAGCACACCTAAGTTTTTATCATAACCTGTACCTTCAATCATCTTCATTCTTCCTGACCTGATCTATTTTTCTCATCGTATTTACCACCTTCAAACATATGGTACACATCCTATTTACTTTGGGTATCTTATATTTACAATATAATCTCAAAACAGATTTTGTTGATTTTATTTACAAGATGTAACCAAAGGGCCTAGATTATCTTTATAGCATAGTATATATTCAAAATTTATTACCAAATAAATATAAAGTACATTTATGAAAGGTGAAGGAGAATATAAAACAGAGGGAAGATCTTCAGAACTACCACAACAAAATGACACATAACTTAAATGTCAAAATACCAACACTGACTTCTTTTCAACAGCAATAAAAAGTAGGAAAAAATTTGGAAAATATCCTCAATGAGTTTAGACACACTTCTATACATTAGAGGTTTATAAAACACAAAGACTCCTTTTATAAATGAGTCAAAATAATGACATTTTAGACAAAGAATAACAGAAAATTTATCATCCAAAAGCACCTTCCAAAGAAATCTCAAAAGACAAATTTCAAACAAAGGAAAATGATCACAGATAAAAGATTTGGGATAAAATAAATAATAATGAGAACAATAGAATATATATGGGAGGTATAAAAAAGAAAATAAAATTTACTTCAATACAAAATTGAAATGTGTGAAGATGTTTTGGTGGGGGTCTCCATTGCTCTTCAGCTTTGATTATTTATTTAAAAAACTCTCAGAACTCAGAGAAGCAATTATACTCATGTTTACAGTTTATTAAAACAAAAGGATGCAGAGTCATATCAACAAAGGAAAAAGATTCTCAGGGCAAAGTCCAGGAGACTCCAGGCACAAACTTACAAGTGTCCATCACAGCAGAATCACATGCAGATACACTTCAATCTCCCAGTAATGCTGCATACAACCACATGTGAATTCTTGGCAATTAGAGCAGCTTATTTATTCATTGATGTCCCAGGTTTTTATTGGTGGTTAATCACATAGGCATGCAATGCCCACGTGCAAAACTCGGCAAATTCAGTTTCCTTTCCATGATCCCTCTAGAACAAAACCAGGAATTCAGCATAAATCATATCTTAGAATAAACGTATCTGGTTAAATTGATACCACATGGTTCAAATAAATACAGCATGGCTCAGGGCCTCAGGCATATAAAGTCAGTCATTCACCACAAACCCAAGGCCTCAGATATACAAAAACACTCTTCACGGTAAGACTATTTCCAGAACTCAGAGGCTAGCTAGTCCTAAAAACAAACCTTACCTTTGAATGTGCAGGGTTGAAGAAACCCTGGCCTGCTGAGTTAACACATTCTTGCCTAATCCATATTTATTGTCCCTGGTCTAATCTCTCCTGTAGCAAAACAATCATATTTTTCTGAGCATCTACATTGAATATGGCATTTATATGACAGTAACAACAGTAATATTAACATGAATATGCCTAGCATTTTATGGACACAGTGTAGGGTAAAGATTGATTTTTAAAAATTACTAATGCATCCTACAAGGCCATTACATACACTTTAATATTTTGTACAAACGAAATTACTGATTCCTCCTCTCAATCTGCTTTTATTTTTACTTTTTGATAAATCTGTGCAGAACCATTTAGCATTGAAATTAGATAATGGTTAGCTAAATTCTGTTTTCTCAGGCCATTTATTATTCACCCAGATTACATTCTGAAGAGGCTTTAACTCAATATCTTAATACATTTGATTATCAATATAAGCATTATATAACTTCTCTACATAAGCTAGTTGAATCTTACCAACAATGCTAGTGTAATGTCATATTGCAGTATGATCATGTTACAATTCAGTTTTATTACAGAAAAAGTTATTAAGAATGATGGAGCTATTTGTTACAGCTACTCAACGTAATTGGTTCTTGTTTTTATACCGTATAGTATTATAAATAAGTGTTATTACTACTCACCATGATTTGATTATTTCTGGGTTTCTAATGGGTTGTGGACTTAGCCAGTCACCCTGTCTCAGTTCACAGGCCCTAATTGACAATGGTCTCTACTATATGCTGTGATACACCAGGATACACTTCCTTCCTATACACAAGACACAAGAATAAGAATAGTTAATATCTCTGCTACCTGTACTACAGGATGTCTTATCCTTATCTATTCTTGGGACAATGGCAATAACAATGAATTAATATAAATTATGAGTGACCTCAGAGATGGGGTCCCTAAGATTATATAAATGTGTCCTTCTGCATCTAAGAAGAACCATAGCCCTATGGTTATTTAGGCCTCCATCTGTGTTAAAGTGATAAAGTGATGCTATTGAGTCATAATACAAGCTCATTACCAGTGTTGGGTCCTAGCATTATCCATCATTAATTGTTGAGTTACCTTACCAAGTTCACTAAAACTTCATCATTTTTTCCAGGTTGAATCCCATCCCTTCCTCTCTCATAGATGAGAATTCCCTCTAATCTATTTATTTTAGTTAATAAATCTTCTTTCCTTAAAAGCCATTCATGATTAAAAATGAATTCAGCTTTTCTCACAATGCCTAGATCAGCATCTATCTCCCTGAAGGTTTTTTTCTGTTTGTAGGCCAATGCTTAACCCAACAGGGTTGTTGTCATTGTATACTAGATTTAACTGGAAGGAGGAACCATGTTTTACACTCCAGACTGTTTGGTTCTCAGTATGAGGATAAAAATAAGAAAAAACAAAACAACAAACAAACAACAACAAAAAACAAGAGTTCTCTACAATTTTCGAGAAACAGAAGAGGAAGAAATGCTTCTCAATTCATTTTATGAAGCAAACTTGACACTTAAACAGAAGAAGACAAAGATGATAAGAAAAGAAAAGGAAAACAAACAAACAAACAAAACTTTAGACCAACATAACCTAGATGCAAATCTACAAATATACCCTAGATGCAAAATCCTCAACAACTTGAATACCACACTATGTAAAAAGTGACACATGACCAAGCCATGTTTATTCCAGAAATGCAAGACAGTTGCAATATTTTAAAAAATCTAATAATATAGTTCATCATATTAATATTCTAAAATAGGAAAATGCATGATCATTTCAATAAATGCAGGGGAAAAAGACACTATTCAACAGTTACTTGTGATAAAAATTCAGTAAACCAGAAATAGCAGAAAATTCCTTCATCTTGATAAAGAGCATACAAAAAATCCATCATATTTAGCTGTGAAACACTGAATGTTTTCCACATGTATGCTCAGGAATAAAGCAAAGATGTTTGCTTTTATCACTCTTTTTCAACATAATACTTAGAGTTCTATCCAGTGTGTAAGGAAAAAAAGGAAGAATAAAATAAATGCAGACTGGAAAGAAATAAGTAAAACTGTTCCTATTTGTAAATAATATGATTATATATGTAGAAATTTATACAGCATTTAGGAGAGAGAAGGAATGTAGAAAAGGGAGAGGAAGGGTGAGGCAAAAACAAAGGGGAAGGAGAAAGTAAAAGAACAGTGGAAGGAGAAGCAGTGTCTCATAAAATTAAGAAGGATTTAGCAAGATTAGGACAAAAGGTAAAAACAGGTTTCCTGATATTTTTAATTGCATTTCAATAGCTTTCCAAACATAAATATTTCTCAGGTAGTTGAATGCTTTGGTCAATTTAGAGAGTGATGGAAGGCTGTTTTAATGAATTTCTAGTGGCCTTTTGTGTAGAGGATTTGCTGGTCTTTTCAAGTGACCATAGTCCACATTGATGGGTTGATTGAATATGGAAACCATCTTGAACTCCCAAGATAAACGCCAATTAGTAATGATATATTTTACAAACACACGTGCATGCACACACATACACACACAGACATGAGAGGATTTAATTGGATAATATTTTGCTGAAGTTTTTGAAATCTAAATTCATCATCTAAATACATATTTGTCTACAGGACATTTTCTTGTGATGTCTTTTTTATGGTTTTGGTATGGGGATAATGGTAGACTCATAAAACATGTTGAAAAGTGTTTCCTCTTTTTTATTTCTTAAACTTTTGTGTAAAGTATAAATTATATCTCCTTAAATATTAGTAAAATTTGTCAGTTCATTTATCTAGGTGGGTATTAATAAATTTAAAACATATATATAGGGATGTTCATGTTATTGCTTTCTTTTTGAGCTTGCCTTAGTAGTTTGTATCTTTTGAGGGATTTATACACTTAATCTAAATTAACTAATTTACATTTGTAAATTTCATCATGGTATTCATTTAGTTATCCTTAAACTGTTGTAGGACAATGGAAATGTTACTTCTATCATACTTTTTTTTTTGTTTATTTGTTTTGAGACAGAGTCCCGTTCTGTCGCCCGGGCTTGAGTGCAGTGGCCTGATCTCTACTCACTGCAAATTCCACCTCTCAGCTTCAAGCAATTCTTGTGCCTCAGCCTCCCGAGTAGCTGGGAATACAGGCATGCGCCATCACGCTCGGCTAATTTTTGTATTTTTAGTAGAGACAGGGTTTCACTATGTTGGCCAGGCTGGTCTGGAATTCCTGACCTCAAACGATCCGCCTGCCTCGGCCTCCCAAAGTGCTGGGATTACAGGCATGAGCCACCACCCCCAGCCACTTCTATCATTCTTAAAATTTGTCAATTATTTATTTCCTATTATTTTCTCCTTAGTCTGGCCAGAGATTTAACAATTTTATTGATCCCTTCAAAGATCTAAATTTAGTTTAATTTACTTAGCTATATAATTTTTCTCCGTTTAATGTTGTTTATTTCTTCATTAACCTTTATTATTTTCTTCTTTCTGATTGCTTCAGAATTAATTTGTTCTCATTTTTATAATAACAAGTTGGAAGCTTTCATCATAATTTCAAGGTAATTTTTCTTTTCTAATGCAAGCTCTTAATGGGATAGATTTTTCCCTAAACACAGAAATTTCCACATTTTGGTATGTTATACTTTTTTAAATTTCTCTTACTTTTGGCTAGGTTCATGTTTAAATATACATATGTGCAAGAATATTTTCCCTTGATTTATATGGATTTAGAGGTTAAAAAAAGGCAAAAAAATTATTTTGGAAATTTCTAGGAGACTTAGTTCACCATAATTGTTACATAATTGTGCATATGTTGCAAGTAATGTATTAAGAAAAGTATTTATATCTGTATACATGTATGGTCCTTAATGATGAAATTAATGCACAGCTGTCTAACTATAATAATTTCCTTATAATCACACTAGTTTTCCTTTGGTGCCACAAGATGATGAACCTCACTTTAGTGTGACCAAGCAAAATGAGGTACAAAAACAGTCCAATGTGAAAATATCTCAAATTCATATGAATTTTAAAAATATTTTATATGTAAATTAAATTAGAAATGAAATATATATAATATATTTTATTTCAGAAATATTTGCTTGCCTTTTGGAACTCAAAGTTCAAAACCTTCTATTGTCATCTTTAAATAACTAATTTTTAAGTTAATTTCTACTTGGTTCTATGAAAATACTACCACACAATGTGGAGATAAAGAAAACATTTACAGAAAAATTGTCCATATGGACACATTTTAAACAGATGATCTAATTAGCATAATAGCCACCAAACTGGTAAATAAACAGTTTTGTTGATTTGCTGCTTAATCAGCATCTATTCAGAATTCTGTAATATTGTTTAGTAAAACAGTTTATTTCCATCCATAAATGTATTTTATAAATTTATGCCCGGTAAACTTCCAGGTAAACCATCGAAATACTAACTGTTTTCTACAAGTGATGGTCTTTTTTTTTAAGCTGCTTTCTATAGTGAATTGATGAGAGTGAATGAAGATTAAAATGCTGATTCTGTAATAAAAGCCAATGCCGGCATGCTGATATATAATCTCTAAAGATCAAAAAATATTCATGCCTTATTCTCAGATTTTTAATAGTGGCTCTAAGCAGTCTTAAAAATTTATTATTTAGACACCTTATCCTATATTTTAAAAATATTTTCTTAGTATACTGTGGATGTTATACAAGTCATATAATGGATAGAGAATTTCTTACGTAAATTTACAATATAATTTTTTTAAATAAAACTTTTGTGAAATTATTTTCAAATGTTATAAATGTTAATGAGTTTTGTTGTATTGGTTCCAATATTTCTCATATATGGAAAATGTCATTTTCCCTGGGAATTAATATTTGGAGCTGGTGTTTAAGAAAAACCATGTTTGATGTTGGAAAATGCTATGTCTGGTATAACTATAGATGTTTGGAAAGCAGCTCAGTTATGCTACAGATAAAGAAAGGAGAGAAAAATGACAGAAGGGGAGGTTTGAACAAAACAAAATAATACCTGAAAATGTTGAATGGATATGTAATATTTGTGAATGTTTATGTTCTCTATTTCACCATTATGTAAACATTTATATTTTCAAAGGGAGACAATAATTATATTTTGAAATCATTTTTTTATAGAGTGCTGTATTTTTTCTTTTCAATTTCAATTTGGTGAGCAAACAAAATCAGTCAGATTATTTTACATAATTAGGTTTCCTTTTTGAGATTTGTTGAAACTCTTTATCCTTTATGTATGTATTTCAGGTAGTATAATAAAAAAGAAATATAAAATGATTAGATATACATAAAAGTATTGTAGATTATGTTTTTCATATTTTCTTTCTTTTAATGTATTTTGCAGATATAGCCATTCCAGATTATGATTTCACAAACTAAGATGATTCTCAGTAGGGAAGCATTACTGCATATCGTTTTCATCGAAGGGAGCTTAGTTTATTTGCCTGTCTGAATATTGACATATTACTAATTTACACATTGGGGAAAGAGTCAAGAGAACTCCAAATTTTTGTTGACTTGATATTAACCTGATAGGGGAATGTTAATAACTGACAAAATATATCCACAGTAGTTAGACATCAAGTTGTGTTTATTTTTTTAATCTACTGCATGTTATTGAATTATTTAGATAGATAGATGATAGATAGATAGATAGATAGATAGATAGATAGATAGATAGATAGATAGATTTATTAGATGTACAAGGAAATAGAATTCACTGGTGGGCGTGCGTAAAGAGGGGGCAGCTCTTTTCTAATGCAGGGCTAGCTGCTTGTCCAGGGGCCCATGATTCCAGGGCTATATTTGGCCCCACAGCCATCCAGGATGAGTTGTTTCCCAGCCACCAAGTCTTAAAATGTATATGCATTAAACTTTGTAAAATCGCACTTCTTTGAGATGTGGCTTTTTGGGCATTCACTGAACTTGAATTTGGCCCTAAATAAGGCCTCAGTCACATGCTCCAGGGTTTGCAGCTTGGTATGGATGAACATGGCCAATGTGAACTCTGACCTCTGGGTCCTGAGGCTTTCCAAAGGCATACTACATCTGGTCTTAAACCTAGACTAGGGAAAGTACTAGATCCAAGACATAAATGTCCAATGGCAAAGGCTGTTGTACACAAGGAACAGGCTGCTGTACACTACCTAGGATGCTGCTGTTTGCAGCCCTTGCACACCAGGCCCCATGTGGCTTAATTGATTGTAGAAATTATTTTATATATTAAGTTTTTGGGGATTTGTATCTTTTATTCAAGATAGCTAAATGTAATTTATATTAGACCATATACAGTAAGTTGTAAATTATAGAAGTTGTGCATATCAAAATCATATTCAGTGGGCAATATGGCCTTTAATATAATGAAGTTTATTGATAAAAATTAAAATAAAATAATGTGGTTTTGTAATGCTCTTGTATGTTAACTAAAACAAATTAATAAAACCTATTGAAACCCATAATCATTTAGACTATCTACTTACACTTTGGGAGGCCAAGGTGGGCAGATCACCTGAGGTCAGGAGTTCCAGGCGAGCCTGGCCAACATAATGACATCCCATCTTTACTAAAAACACAAAAATTAAACAGGTGTGGTGGTGCATGCCTGTAATTTCAGCTACTCAGGAGGCTGAGGCAGGGAGAACTGCTTGAACTTGGGAAGGGGAGGTTAGAGTGAGCCAAGACTGGGCCACTGAACTCCAACCTGGGCGACAGAGGGAGACTCCATCTCATAAACAAACAAACAAACAAACAAAAACACAACAAAAAAACTATCTACTTAAATACCATTCTATTAAAATAAATATTTTTCTGTGATGTTAGGTTTGTTTTGTCTCAATAATATAAATAGTGTATTGGTTGTCTCAAAGTGTTAAATGGAAGCATATTTTATGGCATTGCTGAAATATCTACCAACTTTTCTTACTCTAAGTTATGCAATGGTGCATTGATTAATGCATTGGAACTTGTTAAGCAGTTTGCATGTCTGAAAAATCAAGGTTCAGAGGCATGTAGGTTAAATCCGGCAATCAAATATCAGAGAGATATTTCAGAATATTATTTTTGTATACCAGAAAACACTTTTCAAAAAAAAAAAGTAAGGTCATTAGGAAGGCATTGTAAAGTTAATCTTTTCCAGCAAAGGTATTACATTTATTTTTCTGGAGTTCTTTAGTTATAAAATGTAGAATGTAGTTATAGGATCTAGTCAGCATTAAATTGATTGAAAAAATGAAAAACACTGTTTCATTTTTAAATAGATTAACAATTAAGCAAGTTGTTTATGTTGTCCCACTGATATACTAGAATATGCTACATTCTTTTGGGCATCTTTTAGACCATAGGGCTAAAATTTTGAAAATGACAGAGAGACAATTAGGAGCTCAGCACAAAGCAAAATGTTATGAATCAGGAAAATAAATAGAACAGAGATAAAAATTAGGTAGATGCAGAATTGGAATGATACTGAAAACAAGAGATGGAACTGCAGAAAATACTATGGCAGATCATTCATTCCTTTGAATGGTGAAAGTAGTTAATACAATGGCTGACAATTGAAATGAAAAACCAGACCTAGATGAAAAAATGCAAACCAGAAAACTTACCTAGTCCCATTATTTTACTCAATTGTGGGAAATACATGAAAAAAAGTTGTTCGTTATGAATCCTTTTTTCTAATATGGGAAGAAGGCACCACTAAACCTTTCTCATTTTTTTACTCAAATGTTTGTGTTTTCTCATAGAACTTATAATTTTAATTTATTTTTCAATATATGTTTCCCATACAGTCTAGTTAGATTCATAGTTGCAATGTTTCATGTGATATATTTGCTCCCTATGGAATAGAACATAACATTAATCTTTAGATGTGTCACTAGAGAGATTTGTATATATCCACATAAATCTACAGTTGCAACTAGAAAAATTATCCTGTGAAAATTTTGTGATACGAATGTCTTTCAACTTTTTAAAAAGTAAAGAGAAAATGATGAACAAATATGAGTTGGAAATCAGAATGAACAAATCATGAAAATGTAGTGTACCCCTTCAAAAATTTTGAAAATTAAGAGAAATCAGTAAAACAGCTGTATTATCATTTACAAAAATGTTTCTCTACCTATAGAACAAAAAATTACTTTGTCCTCTAATTTCCAAATAACTTACAGAACATTTATTTCCTACTGTCACTGGAATGGCACGCTGGCAGGCTGAGTTGGTAGCCCAATTGGTTCCTCACATCAAAAGATTCCCTTTATTATTTCCTTATTTTCTCTTTATTATTTCCTCATTTTCTCTTTAATTCTGGCACTCCTTCATGATTGAACTTACAGATGTTCTTTTGTCTACTAATTTTCGAGTAAGCCTGTGCTCTCTATAACTTTCAGTCTCAATGTCCTTCTACCATCAGCCTTTTGTCTAAACATTCTTATTCTGGTTTGTTTCCTTGAACTCTTGACATCAATCTCTGTTCCTTCAATATTCTGTTTCTTCTACTGGAAGCACTCTTTCCCAGATTTCACCCACTTTACTCTTCTCAATCTCTGTGTCTGAGTTAAATACTTCCTTAAGTTTCTATGTAGGATTGTCTGTCCATCTATAATTTTTCTATATCTCTCATGTTAACATACTTATATCCTTTACTGAAAAATGTCTCCTTTAAAAAAAATCAATGTGTTTGTTTACTTTCTTAAAATGCCCTCTTAAACTGCAAGGTCAAAGAAATAAGTATGATATTTGGATATTAATATCTACCACTTAATACAGAAACTATTCTAGCACTTGTATAGGTAGTATAAGACATAATTTTAGAACTCTAAAATAAAAACTCATAAACTGAAGTTGAATATCCATTTCCCATTGCTATCTCCTTTTCCTTTTAACACACTGATATCATTTGGGTCTGTGTCCCCACCCAAATCTCATGTCAAACTGTAAGTCCCACTGTTGGAGGTGGGGCCTGTTGGGAGGCAATTGGATCATCGGGCGGTTTCTCTTAAATGGTTTAGCACCATCTCCTTGGTGCTGTTCTTGTGATAGTGAGTGAGTTATTGTGAGTCTGGTTGTTAAAAGTGTATAGCACCTCCCCACCTCTCACTCTTCTTCCTGTTTCCAGCCATGTGAAGTGCTGGCTCCCCCTTCACCTTCTGCCATGATTGTAAGCTTACTGAGGCCCCCGCAGAAGCCCAGCAGATGCATCATGCTTTCTGTATAACGTGCAGAACCATGAACCAATTAAACTGCTTTTCATTATAAATTACCCAGTCTCAGGTATTTCTTTAGAGCAATGTAAGAAAGGACTAATATAGAAAATTGGTAGAGGAATATGATATTGTTGTAAACATGCCGGAAAATGTGAAAGTGGCTTTGAAACTGGATAGTGGGCAGAGATTGGAAAGGTTTGGAGAGATCAGAAGAAGACAGGAAGATGAGGGCAAGTTTTGAACTTATTAGAGTCTTGTTACATTGTTGTGACCAAGCTACTGATAGAGACACACAATGAAGTCCAGACTGAGGAGGTCTCAGATGGAGATAAGGAACTTAATGGGAACTGGAGCAAAGGTCACTTTAGTTAGGCATTAGCAAAAAGGTTGGCTGCACTGTGCTCCTGCCCTAGGGATCTGTGGAATTTTGAACTTGAGATTATCTCAAGTTCTGGTGGGTATCTGGTGGAAAAAATTTCTAAGCAGCAAAGCATTCAGGAGGTAATCTCACTACTTCTAACAAACTATTTTGATGTGTGTGAGCAAAGAAATGACCTCAAACTGAAACTTATATTTAGAAGGGAAGCAGAGTGTAGAAACTTGAAAAATTTGTAGCCTGGCCATGTGGTAGAACAAAAAGCCCATTTTCAGGAGAGAAATTCGAGCAAGCGGCAGAAACTTGCTTAACTAAAAGGAAGGCAAATGCTGATAGCCAAGAAAATGAGGAATACCCTCCAGGGCATTTCAGAGACCTTTGTGTCAGCTCCTCCCATCACAGGCTCAGAGGACAATGAAGGAAGGATGGTTTCATGGCCCAGGCCTAGGGCCCCACTGCCCTATGCAGCCTTGGGACACTACTACATGCATCTCATCTGTTGCAGCTCTAGCCATGGCTCCAAGTGGCCCAGATACAGCTCAGGATGCTGCTCCAGAGGGTTCAAGCCATAAGTCTTGATGGCTTCCATGTGGCATTAAGCCTGAGGGTGCACAGAGTATAAGAGTTGAGGCTAGATTTCAGAGAATGTATGAACAAACCTAGATGTACAGTCAGAAATCTGCTGCAGGGTCAGAGCCCTGATGGAGAATCTCTACGAGGGCACTGAAGAGGGGAAAGGTGGGGTTGGAGCCACCACACAGTGTCCCTACTGGACCACTATCTAGGGGAGCTATGAGAAGAGGGACACTATCTTCCAGACCCCGGAATGGTAGATCCACCAGCACTTGTACCGTGTGCCTGGAAATGGTGCAAGCACTCAACACCAGCCCTTGAGAGCAGCTGTAGGAGCTGAACCCTGCAAAGTCACAGGAGTGGAGCAGCACAAGGCTTTGGGAGCTCGCCCCTTGCAGTGGTATGCCCTGGATGGCGTCAAAGGAGATTGTTAAGCTTTAAGACTTAATAACTTTCCTACTGGGTTTCAGACTTGCATGGGGCCTGTAGCCCCTTACTTTTGGCCAATTTCTCCCTTTTGAAATCGTAGTATTTACCCAATCCCTATACCCCCATTATACATTATATCTTGGGAGTTTTTTTTTTTTTAATCTTACAGGGTCTTAGGCAGAAGGGGCTTGCCTCATCTCAGATAAGACTTTAGACTTTGGATGTTTGAGTTAATGCTGAAGTGAGTTAAGACTTTGGGGGACTGATGGGAAGGCATGATTATATTTTGCAAACTGAGAAAGACATAACATTTGGGAGGGACTAGGGCAAAATCATATGGTTTGGATCCATGTCCCCAATCAAATCTCATGTCAAATTGTAATCCCCAGTGTTGGAGGTGGGGCCTAATGGGAAGTTATTGGATTGTGGAGTGGTTTCTTTTTAATGGTTTGATACCATTTCCTTGGTGCTATTCTTATGATAGTGAGTGAGTGAGTTATTATGAAATCTGGTTGTTAAAAGGGTGTAGCACCTCCCCGCCTCTCACTTTTCTTCCTGCTCCCAGCTATAGGAAGCACCGGCTCCCTCTTCATTTTCCCACCATGGTTATACATTTCATGAGGCCTCCCCAGATGCCCAGCAGATGCAACATTCTTTCTGTACAGCATGCAGAACTGTGAGTCAGTTAAACCTCTTTTCTTTATAAATTACCCAATCTCAGGTATTTCTTTATAGCAATGCAATAATGGACTAATACACACCTAATAATATTATTTCCTTGAATCACACAATCAATTACCAAAATCCTCTGTGCAAAATGGCTGGTTTAACTGCTAATTAAACAATATTTTTGGCGTTTCAATTTTGTTGTTATTATTGTTCAAAGCTTGTACAAAGCCTCCATCAAGTAGTCCAATTCTCCAGCTTCTGTCACTCCTGGACAACATTTGTATTTAAAAATACCTTTCAGCCAGGTGACACAAACCTGTTGTCCCAGCTACTCAGGATGCTGTGGTGGGAGGAACACTTGAGCCCAGGAGTTCTGGGTTGTATGCACTATGCTGATGAAGTGTCTGCACTAAGTTTGGCATCAATATGTTAGCTTCCAGGGAGCAGAGGACCACCAGGTTGCCTAAGGAGTGGTCAACTCAAAAACTGAGCAGAATAAAACTCCTCTGCTTATCAGTAGTGGGATGACCCCTTTGAATAGTCACTGCACTACAACCTGGGCAACATAGTGAGACCCTATTTCTTAACAAAAAAAAGAAAGAAATACCTTCCATATTTCTGCAAGTATGTGAGTTATCTTTGATGTAGTGTTACCTTTTCGCAGTGAATGAAGTGTAATAACCTCTTGCTCATTTTGTTTACAAAAATAAATAAATAAATAAAAGCAGGGACATTCTAAGTGGAATCAAGTTCCAAGTAATACAGACGTAATACTATTTATACAATAATTCAATTTTATGATATATTTCATGTGCTGCTATCCTCAGTTATATTTACTCATGTATAGTTACACTTGTCAATGTCCTAGCTATAATCACCTATTTTTAGATTTTAATAAATATAATTAAATTAATAGCATTTCTATTTTTATAACAAGTTCTAAAATTAAGCCACAGTAGAAAATTCATGATAAGATTAAGTTTGATTTTTATTTCACTTTTATATGTATGAATCTTAAGAATTTGGTATTTCCTATCTAATATTTGTCTTTCTGTTCTTGGAAACTAATTTCAAATTATTTACAAGTTTCAGAAGTATGCAGCCAGTGAAGAATCCAATATCATTTTGTTCAATATACCTATAATTTGAACTTAAATATGTATACTTCCACAAATGTCACTGAAGCAAGTATTTCAAGTATTTATTTCCAGGTATAATTTCAATTATGGTGTATTCAGATATCTTGTTATATCAACAACTAAACATAATATATTAAATTATTTGAGATATAAAAAGTATATCTTGAAAACAGTGCAGTTCTAAACCTTTAAGGTAGGAAAGCAGCTCAGCAAATGTTTTCCTCCGCTGTCCATGAGGCAAATATCTAATGACTGTACACACACACTCACACTCACACACATACATACACATTCTGTCTCAAATATAGATATATATTCACACTCTGATTCAATGAATTCAACCTCATGACTAAGGATTTGAATAGATAGTATTTTTTAACCTTCATCCTTTCCTCTACTGCAATTTATAATTGAATTAGCTTACTTATTTCCTAGTAAAAACATTCCAGCATTGTGATACTATGATAAGGTTAAGATGTGAAAGTGTTTTTTACCATTTATTATAGAAAAACTATCCTATTTTCAGATTTATAAGAACCTTTTCAAATCCACCAAGGAAAAGTGTCTATGCCTTATAGATTGAAAATCTCATCTTTACCAGTTAATTTACATTTTACTTTTTCCTAAAATAAAAGGCTCTCCATATCTGTAGGTACACAGTTTGACTTAATTATCCTATGTTACATATTGTACATAATTATATGAGAGATAATGGCAATTTAAACAAATAAAATGATGGCTATTTCTTTTTATTAACTTCATCATATTTCACTGAGGTTTTCCTTACTTTAGGCTTCCTTGATGGCTTCAATGTATGCTAAAAGTAAATTTTTATGTGAAATGTTTACAATATTTGAAAATGATGCTTATTGTTTGTCAGGTTTTGCCACTATTAGCATGACTCAGTACCCATAGAGTCTGTCTCTTAGGGATGTGAAGCAAATGATTTCTCTGATCCAAAACATTTCATATGCCTTAAAAGTCAAACAATGCAAAGATGTGATATTTAGAATACTAGTTACATAATAATGGATAATGACTTAGCTTTTAAAACAACTGCTTTAAACATGACACATTTAAAGCTAATCTGTAACTTTCATGTGTTTCTGAAACTTTTACAATCACTAAATAATTTGAGTAAAGCAAATGGGTTTCAGACCGATTACAATTTGGAAAGATTGATTATAAATTTTTAATAATATGTAACAAAGAAAAATGTGGTCATTTGATTATATACCTCTTCCCCAAGATCAAGTAAATACTTTATCAATAGAAAAAAGAAAGAAAAGCAAAAAGAAAAGAAAAAGAAAGCAACACTGCTATATAGAACATTTTTTTTCTAAATGGAATCTAGCAGCAAAAAAAAGATAATTGAAGATACTATTAAAAGATACAATTTAATATTAATATTGACCACATTTATAAATTCACATAATTTTATAAAACATATGCACTTCTGAGTATAAAACACACATAATACAAAAAAGATTATTACGTTTTAAATTGTTAAAATTTCCTCAATAGTTTTTCCACACCTGATGATTACTCTCAAACTCAACAAGATAATTATAAATAATGTTTATTATTCAAAATAGATTATTTTGTGTGTGTGTGTTTTATTCAATTAGGTGGCAAATTATAAGATTTTGCCAGGTGATTCAGAGAAGTAGCCTGGAAAAGTTTATATAGATGGTACTAAATGAAAGATAGAAAATTAAAAATTTAAGTTAAATTTATTAGAAACAAAATTCTTTAAAAAATTATAGTTAGGTAAATAAATCAACTAAATTTTTCCTTTTTCCTTCATATTGCAGAGTGTATTATTCCAGCTGGTTTACAATGCAGGCTTCCCATTTTGATACTAATTTTAACCTGACTTTTATATATCAATATTAAAGAGACAAAAATAAATGTGATTTTCTCCAGCTCTATATCCCTCCAAGGAGAGCTTTGGAACTGAAATCCTAATCAGGGGTTACATTTTTAATATTTTTGTCTCAAATGAATTTGGAGTCCTCCATAGTATTTCCAAAGTTGCAGAGCAGAAAAGAGGTTACCAATAAAATTGGGCAGTTCTCATCCCAATTACAGAATTAGGTCAAGTTATCAGATATGCAACAAATATCCACTCAGAAAGATTGAATATTTAAATATTTTAATTTATGAAGTATTACCCTATTGCTCAGATATAGTATTTTGGAAATTTTTCTTTAAAAAAATGTATCAAAGTTGTGGTTAGATGACATTACTGACTCATTTTGCATCTGATCAAAACAAATAATGCATAAAACAAAGCAATGTAACTTATAAAGCATTTTAAAATTGAAATAAGAGATCTTTATTTCTGTTGCATATCAAATGGGATTTATTGACTTCCTTTTCTCAAAAATGTCATATAGAAAACATTTCTACCCTCTAAAAATTACTAATAACATTAGCATCAATGACTTACAAGTAGACACAAGTAAGATGAAACACAGATTAAATCATACCATCAAATTCATATGGCCAAGTATAATCCCATTATATAACTGTTTTGTATCACTAAGCATAGTCCAGCTATAAGTGTAAAAGAATGATGAAAAATGTTGCTAAAACATTAAGTGAAAATATACTGAAAAGAATACCCAATGACAAGAAATACAAGAACACACCAATTTGCCATCACGCTTTATGTTCAGCCCTTTAGTGAAAAAAAAAGTTTTCTAATTAATATTTCATTTACATTGGGGACAAGTACACAATGTAGTCATCAATTTGCTTAGATTCTGAAATACCATTCATTTATGTACATATTTTCTCTATTCAAATGTACTATTCACATCACTTGTCAATTTGCATATATTAAATCATCATGCAAAATTTACCATATTTTGAATATTTTATTAATAATGACCCTTTTCTACAATTTTTATATGCTCTTAAATTTTAAACAGCCAAACATTCAAAGGCTTAAAAATCAACACTTGAATTTTAAAATACTATTTGTATGAAATGAAATATTTAATTACAAATGTTAACTATATGTTATTGCTGTAACTATTGGGATAGACAGTGGGCAGTTAGTATAAGCTACTTTGTTAATAAATAAAATTTTTAAAATAATCAATGGAATGTTCATTTCAAACTACTTTGTTATTTCATTTCATTTAAATTTAGCATAAACTTTACTTCAGCAGCCAATTCCTTAGTTGTTCTTCTCCATTAACTCATGACTACTTTAGCTCTTGATGCCAAGCATGATGATGTTTGGTTTCAGAAGTTGCCACATTAACAATAGGATCCTTGAAGCTACAATCATGCTAACCAATTTTGACAATTCTATATTTTATAGGGCCTAGTTCTAACATTCTATTGTTATTTAATTTTATAAATATTTTTAAAAATCTTGTTACTAAATTAAAAATAGACCTCTGGAAAATAAATCGAAAGGTTTTTTTGTTTTTTGTTTTTTGAGACAGAGTCTCACTCACTCTATCACTCAGGCTAGAGTGCAGCAGCCTGATCTTGGCTCACTGCAACCTCTGCTTCCTGGGTTCAAGCGATTCTGCTGTCTCAGTCTCCCAAGTACCTGAGAATACAGGTGCCCACAAACATGCCCAGATAATTTTTGTACTTTTAGTAGATATGGGGTTTTGCCATGTTGGCCAGGCTGGTCTCAACTCCTGACCTACGTGATCCACTTGTCTGGGCCTCCCAAAGTTCTGGGATTACAGGCATGAGCCACTGTTCCCTGCCAAATTAAAAGGTTTTATATGAAAAAGATATACACAAAGCAAAGATACTTTTACGGTATGAAAGTGAATTATAATTGAGAAAAATATCTGCAAGCCATAATAGAATAGTTCTATTTCAATAGTTCACAAACAATTTGTTAGTTCTGCTAAATAAAAAAATTTCCACCACTTGTTAAAATGGTTAAGGATCACTTTATTTAAGATTAAAATGATAGGTATCAAGATGATTCTAATAGGGAAGAGAGATAAGGTTCAACTCTGAACACAGCAAAGATATCTGGGAAGTGCAGCTAATGAGCAGTGTGAAGGGTTGTCGATGAACACAAATTACTAAGAGGAGACATCAAGGGTAGGGGATTTCTTGTTAGCTAACGTAAGAGGATTCTTGCTGAAGGCAAGCCAGAGTGATCAGATATCAAGAGTGGGAGATTCTCTCTAAACTGACTTAGCAGCATTCTTGCAACAGCTGGACTAGGCAGTGTAAAGACAGGGCCCAAGGACAAAGTAGAATCAAAAAGAGTGCTCCTAGAAGCCTGACTAAAGCGTAGACAAGAAGAAAGTCTTCATCAGTTCAAAAGTCAATTTCTATACTTATGATTTGGCCCTGAGCATTCCTATCTTTACTTAGTTTGGAGGAGTGGACTCAGCAGCATGTATGTTATGGGAAAAAAAGAGATTCGGAAAAATTACTTACATAAGTTTGAAAGGCAAGATGAATCTGGCCATACGGTAAAATCCAACAGAACTCTTCTGGTTATGAGTAATTTGTAAAATAATTCATACATTACCCATTATATGTGTTAGATATATGTAAATTTTACCATGCTCATTCTTCAGAACAGAAAAAGTGAAATACAAAGGCAAACGTGGTAAAGCAATTTATTTTAGTTTTTGTGAGAAGTTGTTCTTCTAGAGTATGTTATATGACTCTATGCCTTCAGTTTGAAACTCTCATTGAACCATATCTAAATTAACTAATAAAATGAACTTTTAATTATATATGCCACTGTGTGCAAATTAAAATTCATTGACTGTATGTGTATGTAAATATTGGCCAGTAAACACAGCCATTTACATCTTCATAAAGAGAATAAAACTTCCAACTAAAATTCCTTCTAAAATTGGACTCATATCAATTGGAAGTATTTCAAACAATCACTAAACTGATTTACTTGAACAAATATAGAAAATATTATCTAAGCTATGTGTACCTATTTTTTTATATTCCTAGAAATTAGGGGGAACTTTTATTTCCTTTGATTGAATATGAGTTTCTAACTTAACAAAATATATAATAGTGAGTCAGTAAAATGAATACTTTTACCAAGGATGGAAAGTGTTCTGAATTATCTAAAAGACATTTTCATTGCAGTTAACATTTGCCTGTGTAGAACAGATTAATATTAAAATCTATTTTTTTCTTTTAACAAAATTTAGCAAATGAGGAATTTTCTACTGGTTCATTTCTTCTGACATTTCTTCTATGTTGACCCTTCTCCCACTTCATGTTGCAAGATGTGAGATCTTACTTCATTTATCACATTCATATTCAAGGCAAACTAAATAGAGTCGGGATGATAGGCTTGTACATTTATGCTTTTTTACAGAAACCTTTAGAGAAGGGTTCAGCTATATTGTATCTCACCTATAAAAGGTGGTTCACATTTCCAAATGGATAAAGGCTAGAAAAATCAAGAAAAAGAGCTGTCATGAGTACATGACAGCAAACATAATTTGGGGCTTAGACTCATGACCAAATTGAAGTTCTGTGAGTAAGACATTAAGAGAAAATTAATATTGGGCAGGCAAAATCCATGTTGGTATATCCTTATGCATATAACTAGAAATATATTGCTAATTTTAATAAACTTACTTTCAAAAATGTATTCTGTGTTATTATACTCTAACATGTGTTCATTAACTGTGTGTGTTCCTAAACCTTGTCATATTTGGATATGATTTTTAGCAATAAATAGTGGGGCATGATGGAAAATCTGAAGTTTTACAAAAACTAAATATAAGACAAAAACAATATATATTCAACTAAAACGGAGTTGGCAAAAAACTTCTCTGATTCTATATCAAATCCCAAAAAACAAAGGAATATGTATCAGTAATTATTGACTACCATAGGGTAATAATAATAATATATGCTCATAAAATAAATTAGTTAATGGAAAATGATAGATATTAATTATTGAATGATAAAGCACAATGTAAAACAAAGTGATAGAAATAATCATACTCACAAACATAACAATCTGTATGTAGGAGTCTAGGTTTTCCAAAGTAAAGCTGGTTACTCACAAAATCCTTGAAAAGAGTGAGAAGTTGGTGGGGTGATTATATTTTTAAGCTATGAAGTCAGATAGTGTGATGTTTCATCTCAGTACCACTATAAAATAAAGTTTTAATCCTGTTCATGTCACTCTTAATTTTCACTAGCTTTTTAGGTAAGGAAAATTTATGTCCATCCCTTCCTTGATTCATCTCTTTCAAAAGCAACATTTTAAATGGTTGATGACTTAACATCACTGCAACTATTTTCTCCTTCATTTAAGAACATAATCAACCATTTATGTGGGCATGTTTATTTTACACCTCAATTTTGGCTCAAGGAATATAACACATAGTGGCTTCTTTCATTTGCCATATCAAATCCATGAACACCTGCCTTTAAGATGTATCAGATTACTTTTACCTCTTACTAGCCATGTCCAGGCAACTGCCAAAGCACTGGATCATTGGAATAGCTTCATAAATGATGACCCTGTTTCTCTCACTTTCATTCCTAGAGGCTGTTTTTCAGCCAGGAGTCAGAATGATTATAAAACATAAATCAAATAATTTCAGTCTTGCTCATAGCTTTCTAATTGTTCCCCTTCTCAAAGTAAAACCCAAAACCTTGTCATTGCTTGTGAAAGCAACAATATGGGATCCTTCTCCATACCTCCCCCAATTTATTTTATCACAGCCCTCATTGTTTTGGTCATTCTATCCTTAAGAGCCTTCTGATATTTCTTGGAAATGCCAAGATTCACCCACCTTAGAAACCACTTTGTTTTTCTGTCTTTAAAAGAGACATGCGCTGTAGATATTTGCTTGCTACTCTACTTACTTCTGGACATCTCAGCAGAATTCTTTTGAGAGGCAGACAGTCACTCTGGATCTGCATTCAAATTTCACCCTAGAACTTATCCGCATGCTAATACTGCGTTTCTTTTTTTAATTTTTCACTATCTTTCTCGCCCAAAAAAGAAAGAACATAAGCTCTTTTAGTCAGGGACAGCTATTTTTTTTCTGTTTTCTCTTTTTCTTAACCTGGCATGAAGACACATTTCTGGCATAGAGCAAATGAATAATAAATATTTGTTGAATAATCTTGCATAAATTAATCCTTAATTTGTCAACTGTTGATTCATTTTGCTCTGAAATCAATGACAATAAAAAGGAATTGTACTTCTATTTTGCACTTTTTTAGTCAGAGTAAATATTTATTGAGATTTAATTTGTGCCCTGTAAACTGCTAAACTCCTAAATCCATTAGGTCTATTTCTCCCATGAGGTAAATATTTACTCTTCATTGAGGATATAGCCAGCAAGGCAGAAACTAGTCTAGGCCTTACAAACAATCTGATTTTATTATATGGAGCAGGTAACATCAGGGTGAAAATAACTAAGAAACAAAACAAGGAATAGTGATGAAAGTATTAGCACTAGCAGAGAACTAATCCTTTCCTCATGATAGTAAGGTCAATGGGAGAAACTAAAGTTCCAGAGATCCAGTAATGAGCCATTTCACAGTAGAATTACTGCTGGTGAGAAATAGGACCAGGGAGAAATATGATCTCTGATGTAGGTGTCATTAGAAGCAGAGAAAACAAACAAACAAAAACAGAAGTGGCCCTTCTCCTTGCCTTTTCCTGCCCTTCAATCTTTGGCTTTTGCCTTCCCTTGCCTGAATCTACCCAAAGACTAGATGACAAGGAAGCATGGGAAATGCAGATTTCTGTTACAGTGAAAAAATAAAAGAAAACTGCTGAGGAAATTGATCTGAGAGCAAACAAACTTTGATCAGCATATTAATATTATCATGTCATTTTACAGATTAAAAAATTCAAGTTCAGGGTTTGGGCTCACACCTGTAATCCCAGCACTTTGGGAGGCCAAGGGGGTTAGATCACCGGGTCAGGAGATCGAGACCATCCTGGCTAACTTGGTGAAATCCTGTCTCTACTAAAAATACAAAAAATTAGCCGGGCGTGGTGGTGGGCACCTGTAGTCCCAGCTACTCAGGAGGCTGAGGCAGGAAAATGGCATGAACCTGAGAAGTGGAGCTGGCAGTGAGCCGAGATCGTGCCACTGCACTCCAGCCTGGGCTACAGAGCGAGACTCCATCTCAAAAAATAATAATAATAATAATTCAAGTTCAGAGAGATGAAACAACTTTTTAAGGCAATCAGACTACAGATCTAACTGTCATTTACACTAAAACATTTTAGGAAAAGAAAATCATAATCCTTTTGTGGTATTTTGATATTTCAAGAAAAATAGTTATCTGTTTTGGTGTGTGGCGTGTGTGTGTGTGTGTGTGTGTGTGTATAAAATGATTCTACATTAAATCAAAAATTTAACTTAAAATTTTAAAGATAGAGTAAGGACTGATAATAGGTTTACCACCAATGCACATTTTCAAGCAGTTAAGTGATTCTAATTAGTAAGAAAAAAACATAGCAGTCCATACCTAGCATATGGGCTGGCATATAGTTGGCACTCAGTGACTGTCTTTTGAAAGTTATTATGCCCTTGAGGCTGTTACAATTCCAAAATGAGATGGAGCAAAGTTTGTGATAGTTGTGATTGCACTTATAATTCACTTGTAGGTGTTGAATTCTCAGGTACTTCACTTCCATTTATCCTTTGTAACATTTACTTAATACACACTTTGTGCTCTTATTGAACTTTTCTGTTAGATTTTTAAAAGATTTATTTGCCCTCCAGGTTAACTGGAGAAATAGTGTTTTATTCAAAGTTATGAAAAAGGACTTCCTCACTCTATTATTTCTACACAAATATTTATTACAAATATATAGATTACTTAAGTAGCTACTTATCTGATGACTTACAAAATGATTTGAGAACAATTTAAAGTTACGTGGTGTGCTTTCTGTACACATAACCCACATACTAAGTAATTTATAAAAATTCATAAAATAGGAAATTAACTTAAATGTCACTAGGCTCTCAGAAGAATAAATTACCTTTGATGCTGGAAATCACTTACTATTTTTTTCGGGTTTTGCATAATATATTATGTATCACTGCTCTCAAGATATTTCTTATAAAAATTAAAAGAAAACTCACACAGAATGAACTGTTATAAAATATGTAAAATTTTAGAAACTCTCATAATTATATGAATACTTAAAGCACTGCTCTGGAAAAATAATTGAAAGATAAAAGGATGTATCTTAAATGGTAGTAATTTTCATGTTTATTTAAAATAAGCACAGATAAAATTCTGAAAAAAGAATGATAAAGTGAACTCAGAGTAGAAAAATCCTTTAGTAGTGAAATAACAGGTAAAACAGGACTAAAATCTTTTAAATAATGTACTTAACTTACTTAGTTTTGAAAAGATCTTCATCATGTATAAAAGGCCATTTTATGTCCAGAGCAATGTTGGCCTTGGTCTAAGCCAAAATTCTTAGTAGAGAGTTTTTAGAGTGTTTGCTGTGGTAACATGTGTTAAACTTTTTTCAATATAACCAATTCAAAAATATTAAGTAAAATATATGTTAGCCCTATTCCTACCTGCCATGCCTCTCAGGTCTTATATCCTTATCTTATAACATCTGGCTGCTCCGTGATGGCCATTAAATCCCTGCTAGGAATTAGGAATCCATTCCTGTTTCAGGGTCCTCTTCATCACCTTCAAACTGTTTATGTACAGTATACTTTTGAAGGCTATACACTTTATATTTTTAACATTTAAAAGACAAATATTGATGCTATTTATTCACAGCTAAGTATATACGCATTTAAATATTAATCCAATATACACGTATTTGGTGCACATTACACTGAGTACTTTTCTAGGCCCTGAGGCTAGAGCTGGGCACAACGGAGACAAGTCCTTGCTTTGTGAAGCAGAAAACAGATGACTTCCAGTAAAGTGCTAAGTTGTGCTTGGGAAAAATAAAATTAGAAAAGCAGCTAGAAGGTGTACTGGAGATGACAAGAAACTGAGAAGAGAGGTTGCTGTTATATAGAAAGGGCAGAGAAGGCTTCTAGCAAAAAGCAACATTTTACCAGCTATCAGAAGGATATGTGAAGCCCTAAGATTTTTAATTAGAAATGCTTTATTTGCAAGAGCAACAAAATATAAAATATTGATAATTTTGGCAACAAATAACTTAGGATTTTCGAAAGAAAAATGACAAACTAGGTTGGCACCATGGCCTCTCACTTGTTATTTATTTTAAGCCTAATTTCTCTACTTATATAAAGGATGCAATTTTTGTTTGGTATATGGTTTTACTCAATATATGAAGATATTGAGTAAATGTCAATTATTATTACAACTTTTAAAAACAAAAACAAGGGACAAAAGATGAGATTTGACTAAATCGTGACCATGTTTTCTTAAATGAGTATTATCGATACACATTTTTTTCCAAATTACTTTAGTAAGTTTTATAATTTTAAAACACCTTAATGCATTCTAATTCTCCTCATTTATTGGAGTTAACATTTACTTTAATTAATAAAATTTTAGTCTATTTTTCTCTGTTTTGAAGACCTTTAAAATATGGATTTCACATTTTCACAAGATAATTTTTAGAATTTTTGTGAATATCCAAATGGGGTGCTTTCCTATTGTTGGGATATTCCCTTTTACTAATACTGCTTTCATATTCTCCTTTCTGTAATGTATCTTAACTTCTTTTGTTGCAGAGAATGTGAAAAATATCTGAAACTATACTATGGCCCTACAAAAGTTGTCATGTTGTCTATGCTAACTGTTGTGCTAATTTTACTCTTTCGGTAGTGCCTGGTATAAAGTTTGGGTCTATCATGGTGATGTACTTGTGTACCTTACATATACCTTTGCTATATTGCACTTCACATACTGCCTTTTTCACAAATTGAAGGTTTGTGACAAGCCTGCATTGAGGAAGTCTACTAGAGCCACTTTGTTTACAGCATGTGCTCACTCCATGTCTCCGTGTCACATTTTGGTTATTCTCACAATATTGCAAGCTTTTTCACTATTATTATATCTGTTATGGTGATCTGTATTCAGTGATCTTTGATGTTGCTACTGTAATATGGGGAGAAACCACAAATCATACCTTTAAGAGATAGCAACTTAATCAATACATATTGTGTGTCTTCTGACTACTCCACTGAACAGAACTTCCCTGTCTCTCTCCCTCTCTTAGTGACTCCAATTTGTGAGACACAACAGTAGTGAAATTAGGCCCGTTAATAAACTTATAATGGGCTCTAAGTGTTCAAGTGTAAGAAAGAGTTTCATGTGTGTTACTTTAAATCAAAAGCTGGAAATACTTAAGCCTAGCAAGGAAGACATGTCAAAAGCCAACTTAGATCTAAAGCTAGAACTCTTGTTTTTAACAGTCAGACAAGTTGTGAATGCAAAGAAAAAATTCTTGAAGGAAATCAAAACTGCGACTCCAGTGAACACAGGAACAGTAAGAAAGAGAAACAGCCTTATTGCTGAGACTTGGAATGTTTTAGTGGTTTGGCCAGAAAGTCAAATCAGCCACAACCTTATCTTCAGCCAAAACGCAATCTAGACCAAAGCTCTAATGCTCTTCAATTCTATGAAGGCTGAGAGAGGTGAGAGAAAACTGCAGAAGAAAAGTTGGAAGCTGGCAAAGGTTTGTTCTTAAGGTGGAAGGAAAGGAGCCATCTTAACAACATAAAAGTGGAAAGTGAAACAGTAACTGTGATGAAAAAACTTCAGCAAATTATTCAGAAAATTTAGCTAAAATAATTGATGAATGTGACTACCCTAAACAACAGATTTTCAATGTAGACAGAACAGTTTTATATTGAAAGAAGATTTCATCTAAGCCTTTCATAGCTAGAGGGGAGAAGTCAATGCCTGGCTTCAAAGCTTCAAATGATAGACTGACATTCTTCTTAGGGGTTAGTGCAGCTAGTGACTTTCAGTTGAAGCCAATGCTTATTTACCATTTGAAAATCCTAAGGCTAATAAGAATTATGCCAAATCTACTCTGCTTGTCTCTATAAATGAAGCAACAAAGCATTTATGACAGAACACCTGTTTATAGCATGGTTTACTGAATACTTTAAGCCCACGGTTGAGACATACTAATCCAAATATAAGATTCTCTTTCAAATATTACTGCTTGTGGACAATGTACATGGTCACCCAAGAGCTCTGATGAACATATACAAGGACATTAATGTTGTTTCATGCAACCTGACACAACACCAATTCTGTAGCTCATGGATCAAGAAGCAATTTTGACTTTCAGGTCTTATAACTTAATATATACATTTGGTAAGGTTGTAGCTGTCATAGACAGTGATTCCTCTGATGGATCTGAAAAATCTTCTGGAAAGGATCCACCATTCTAGATACTATTAGGAACATTTATGATTCATGGAAGAAGGCCAAAGTATCAACATTAGTAGGAGTTTAGAACAAGTTGCTTCCAACCCTCATGGATGACTTTGAGGGGTTCAAGACTTCAGAGGAGAAAGTAATTGCAGATGTAATGGAAATAGCAAGAGAACTAGGATTAAAAGTGGAGCCTAAAGATGTCACTGAATTGCTGCAATCTTGTAATATAACTAACAGATGAGGAGTTGCTTCTTATAGATGAACAAAGAAAGTGGTTTCTTGAGATGGAATCTATTCCTGGTGAAATACTGTGAACATTATTGAAATAACAATGAGGATTTAGAATAGTCCCTAAATGTAATTGATAGAGCAATGGCAGGGTTTGAAAGGATTGCCTCTAATTTTGAATGAAGTTCTACTGTGGATAAGTACTATCAAATGATATCCTATGCTACAGAGAAGTCTTTCATGAAAGAGTCATTCAATGCAGCATACTTCATTGCTGTCTTATGAAACTCTGTGCACGGTGGCTCACACCTGTAATCCCAGCACTTTGGGAGGCCAAGGAGAGCAGATCACCTGAGGTCAGGAGTTGGAGACCAGCCTGGCCAAAATGAAACCCCATATCTATTAAAAATGCAAAAATTAGCCGGGTGTGGTGGCAGGCACCTGCAATCCTGGCTACTTGGTAGGCTGAGGGAGGGGAATTGCTTGAACCTGGGAGGTGGAGGTTACAGTGAGCTGAGATGGTGCCATTGCACTCCAGACTGGGCGACAGAGTGAGACTCTGACTCAAAAAAAAAAAAGAAAATGAAATTCCCACAGCCACCCCAACCTTTAGCAATCACAACCCTGATCAGTCAGCAACCACCAGTACTGAGGCAAGACTCTCCAGCAACCAAAACATTATGACTCACTGAAGGTTCAGATGATTAACATTACTTAGCAATAAAACTTTTTAAAATTAAGGAAAGTACATTATTTGTTTAAACATAATACTATTACACCTTTTACAGTACAATGTAAACATAACTTTTATATGCATTGAGAAACCAAAAATTTTGGTTGACTTGTTTTATTGTGATTTTTGCTTTATTGTGATGGTCTGGAACAAAACCCACAGTATCTTCAAGTATGTCTCGAATATGTAGAGAATTTTTAAAAATTTTTAGCATATTTTACAAAACTTATTGCCTTATAAGTACTCACTCAATATTTTATTTAAGGAGTACATCTTGATTTTTAAGGGTTTCTTAGCTTTATTGGTTATGAATTAAATAAAACCTCAGCATTTCAATCATAATGGATAAGAAGTATGTTTATGTCATTATTTTTAAAACATAATTTGAGTAAATGTATAATATTCCATGTATGCTGTTATCATAACACATTTAAAAATTTTAGCAACATTCAATATCTCTTATTTTATTATCAGATTTTAAAAATTAAAGCCTAATGGTCACACTTTTTACATAAGCTTTCGTTTGATTTTACTTTCAAAGATTATGGTCAAGTTCTCTCACTATGTAGACTCTTTTTCAATCATATATTTCTAGTTTCATAAATGACACAGCATGTTTCTTACTTCAAAAATAGCATAAATTTGAAATTAAATTAGATTCCTATTTAGGTACATTTGAATAATTTAAAGTAAATGTCTTACATTGCAGAGCTAGAAAAATGTTTATTTTTTATATTTTGGTTTGCTTTTGGTTCTTTTAGTTCTTTAGTTAGCTTTTTTTTTTAAAAAAAATAAAACACTTCATAAATATTCTCTCTCAAATATATTTACAAACTAAATGTGGTTTGCTTTCAGCTACAGTTGACCCTTGAACACATGTGTAGACTACGCAGGCCCACTTATATGTATATATTTTTTTCAACCAAACTCAATAAAAAATGCGGTGTTTTCTGTAGGGTTGCCTTTTCCTATAAACAGGTTCCACAGGGCCAACTGGGAAACTTGAGTATATGTGGATTTTGGTACATGAAGGTGCCCCTGGAATTGATCCCCACCTATACGGAGACATAACTATATGTTGTGTTTGCTAGATTCACCAGCCAGAGATAATATACTATTATAGAATGCTTTAGATTTATACAATTAACTAATATATTTGGCACATTTTTATTTATGGCTCACATCAAGTTACATACTCAATACATGTCTGACTTAGCTTCTTTATCTGTAATCTGAGAATACTCCTTTTCCTGAATACATATCATGATGACAAGGATCTTACAAAACAAATCATGTCAAAGACTAGGCATGTGCTTGTTAGTTTTAAACATTCTTTAACAAATAATCTCCAGGGACACTACCTTCAACACTGAATCTTTGAGAAAATCTAGTTTTTAAATGGTCCACATTTTGCATTAATTTTTAAAAATGTAATGAAGACCGTAGGAAAGAACTGGAAAGATTTCTGAGACATCTGAAAATAATAGAAAATAATCTATTTTATATCAAGAAACATTGAACAAAAATGAAATAAATAAAAAAATTCTGTGGAAGAAGAAATTAATTCAACCTCATATATTTCTCAGTCAATGTATTCAATAATGAGGTCACTTGATTTACTTCATGTGTACATTTCAATGAATGACTGCATGTCTAAAATATATTTTATACTTTTTTACTGAGATTATTCACACTTCAGTCTTCCTGTTTTGGTACAAAATATTTTAGACAAACTATTATACTTGTTCATGTATAACTGTCACTTCAGTTATAAAAATGATGCTTAAGTTAAAAACAAAATACTTTTAATAAAGAAGTGTGAGAAGTAATATATAACCTCTGAGTCAGTCAGAATCTACCAAAGTTTTATAGGTCACATTCATTAAACATTCTTACATTCACTGTCAGTGGCTCTAATTAAGAATGATCATATAAAAAGATCTTTTCATTTTTCTTGGCTTTTTCTAGTTTGCCCAAATCGCACCAATTATTTCTTCTATACTGTTGGTTCATGAGTTCGTGACTGTACATAGTTAGTAATTACTTAAAATCAGATTTTTTTTTTTACATTTTACTGAAACACAGTTTAATTCACCTTTGCTTTTCTCCCACTAGCTTGATATATTATTGAACTATAATAATTTTAAAAAGAAAAATCACACTATGCTAAAGATAAGGAAGCATTTAAATGACAGAACTATTTTGTCTGAATAAAGACACAAGATCATATATGGAGAAGACAAAATGAGCTAATTCATATATTTGGATGATATGAAATAGATTAAATATTTTATGTTTTTAAATAAGTAACATGTTAAGCAAGACAGAAAATTATTTTTAATAAAATAAAAAATATACAAAAGCTTTAAAATTCATGCAAATATCTAAATGAAAGAAGAAATCAGACAATGTATATCTTGGCATTGTTCAGTCAGGGATTATTGCTTGGATGATATTTGCTATATTTGTATTTCTCTGTCTTGTTATTTTTTTTCTATTAGCTAAACATAAAAGTTTCAAACATGAAACTAAAATAAACGAGTAAAATAACATCATTATGGGCTGACATACTTTTGGTGTGTTAAGGTGTATTACTAATATGATACATATTGTAAAAACCATCAATAATAATTTAAAATTATAATATTTAACAATAAAATTACTACGTTTTGTAATTAACTATGCTAACTATATCATTAACTATATTAATGACACTGATATTGCATAAAAATATATTTGTATAGCAGATAAAAAGATGGGGGAGGGATAGCATTAAGAGAAATACCTAATGTAAATGACGAGTTAATGGGTGCAGCAAACCAACACGACACATGTATACATATGTAACAAACCTGCACGTTGTGCACATGTGCCCTAGAACTTAGAGTATAATAAAAAAAAGTTGTAAAGAAAAATTTTGTCTAGAATTCAACTAAGAGGCACCTAGAAATTTTTAAGGATAATTAAAATTCGAAGATGAAATTTGAATGTTAACATAAAGCAAAATAAAAGAAATGCCAAATACATACAATTTTAAAACTATAACAACTTCAAAATTCAAAAAGAAACTTTTATATTATTATGTTATATAATGTTTTTATTTTTAAAGGCACTTTTTTCTTGTGATTAAAGGTATGTTTTCTCTTAAAAACATGTATTTCTCAAATTTAAAAAAACGATTTTTTAACTTAAAAAATAAATTTTCTTCCTTTTTCTATTCCTATTTTATTTTTTTAAATTTTTTTAGACTTTTGGCCATTTTTCTTAACTTTATATAGCACTAAAATGACTTATAAGATACTATAATTATATAAATTTTGATAGGATGTTAGTGGAAATTTATATGCTATTCTGTTAGTTTATTAAATTAATGTTTATTTTTATACAAACATTAATTATTTTCAAAGTGGCTACTAAAATGAACAATAAGCAATCATAAAATAATTATACAAAATTATATAGATAAATAAGGGCAGAAATTGTATATTTTTATATAATTATTTATTTTATTTTATTTTTTTGAGAGGGAATCTCGCTCTGTCACCCAGTCTGGAGTGCAGTGGCACGATTTCGGCTCACTGCAAACTCCACCTCCTGGGTTCACACCATTCTCCTGCCTCAGCCTCCCTAGTTGCTGGGACTATAGGTGCCCGCTGCCACATCCAGCTAATTTTTTTTTTTTTTTGTATTTTTAGCAGAGACGGGATTTCACTGTGTTAGCCGGGATGGTCTTGATCTCCTGACCTCATGATCCGCCCGCCTTGGCCTCCCAAAGTGCTAGGATTATAGGCATGAGCCACTGCGCCCAGCCAGAAATTGTATATTTTTAAATACACTAATAATCTTAATAATGCATCTGGTATATTTATATGAGTTACTGAGAAAGGTGTATTAGAATCACCTTCAATAATTTTGGTTTTAAAAATTTATCCAATTAAGAGACACTAGACCTTATTTTTTCTTCCTAGTGAAAATACAATGAGAAGGCAGCTGTCCGCAAGCCAGGAAGAACTCTTACCAAGAACTGAATCTGCTGGCACCTTTAACTTGGACTTGCCAGCCTGCAGAACCGTGAAAAATAAATGTCTTTTGTGATCAAGTGCCAAGAGGACTTACTAGAAGCAGCTAGTATGCTCCACTCTCATGAAAAGGAAATAGACTGGCCAGTAAACACTAGCACTTCAACTGGATCTTCCAAGAGGACATGTTGGGATTCAGCAAGGAAGCAACAGAAGCCACGGAGAACAAAAACAGCAAGACACAACAGCCACCCCCCCAGGATTGGGTGGAGTCAGGGGAGGATCCTTACCACAAAGAAATAGTGACTGAGAGAGAGCCCCATGGCCCCATACTTCTGTCATGGACCTTTGTAATCATAGGCACAGGTGATCCACCCTGAGTCCCTCCCCCTGGAGCCTTCAGACTAACAAGGAGAGCTGCATAGAATCTGGGCAGAGCTCCAGATCAGGCACATGAGAAGTCCCAGGGGTCTTAGACCCCTAAGCACCCCAGTGCTAGTTGCCATAGCTTCACCAACAAGAACGCCAAGTTCTCTGCATGCCAAAGGTTAGTGGCTACATTCATGATTCTGAGGAGCAGAGGGACTTCATGCCTTGCCTCTGGTAAACCTCTCCAGGCAAAGCACACTGACCTGGAACTCCAGAACAGCCATGAAACACCCACTTGACCTCTTCGACTGGCAGCACCTCTGCATTTCTCTGGGATGAAGCTCCCAGATGCAATAGACATATCTGCTGTTTTTGCTGCTATTGCAGCTCCAGCCACTACCCAACTGCCTTCAGGGTCAGGAGGGAGTGAAGAGTGTTATGACTGTTGTGGGCCTCCAGCACAGGGCAAGCTGCCTTCTGGAAAAGCAGTCATATAGTTTTTAATGTTGGTCATGGCCCCTTCTACTCCTCACTGGTCAGGGCCTCCTGGCTTGAGCCTCCAGCACAGCCACCTACATCAGCCTGACAACTTGGGCCAGAAGCAGCATTGCATTTCCCTGGGACAGAGCTCTCATAGGTATAAGACAGGCCTGCCGTTTTTGCCTGCTATAGCCCCTGCCCATAATGCCCTCAGATCAAGAGATAGCAAAGAGTCTTAAGGATTATAGCAGGTCTTCAGCTCAGCACAGCTGCCTTATGGAGGTGTTGTCAGACTTTTTTCCATGCCTGTTTTTGCTCCTGCTACTTCTCACTGGGTAGGGCCTCCTGACCTGGGCCCCAGCACAGCTACCCTGCTCCCATTTGAACACTTCAGACAGTGGCACCTGTGCATTTCTCTAGGATAGAATTCCCAGCGACAGCCCACAGCCGCTCTGCCATTACATACAGTGGTACCACCCTTGCTGCCTGATATGGTTTGGCTCTGTGTCCCCATTCAAATCTCATCCTGTAGATCCCACAATTCCCATGTTTTGTGGGAGGTACCTGGTGGGAAATGACTGAATAATGGGGATGGGTATTTCCCATGCTGTTCTCGTCATAGTGGATGGGTCTCATGAGATCTAATGATTTTAAAAACAGGAGTTTCCTGACACAAGCTCTCTCTTAGCCTGCTGCCATCCATGTAAGATGTGACTTGCTCCTACTTACCTTTCACCATGATTGTGAGGCCTTCCCAGCCACGTGGAACTGTAAATTGATTAAACCTCCTTCTTTTTTAAATTGCCCAGTCTCAGGTCTGTCTTTATCAACAGCATGAAAATGGAATAATACAGTAAATTGGTACCAGTAGAGTGGGCTCTACTGAAAAGTGCCTGAAAATGTGGAAGCAACTTTAGAACTGGGTAACAGGCAGAGGTTGAAACAGCTTGGAGCACTCAGAAGGAGATATGAAAATGTGGCAAAGTTTAGAACCACCTAGAGACTTGTTGAATGGCTTTGCCTGAAACGATGCTAATGATACGGACAATGAAATCCAGGATGAGGTGGTCTCCAATGGAGATGAGGATCCCGGGGACTAGAACAAAGGTGACTTTTGTTATGTTTTAGCAAAGAGACTGGTGGCATTTTGCTCCAGGCCTAGAGATTTGTGGAACTTTGAACTTGAGAAAGATAATTTAGGGTATCTCATGGAAGAAATTTCTAAGCAGCAAAGCATTCAAGATGTGACTTGGGTGCTGTTAAAGTCACTCAGTTTTATAAAGAAAGTAGAGCATAAAAGTTCAAAAAGTTTGTGGCTTGACAAAGAACTCCATTATAAGGTGTTTACAGGCCCTCAATCAGAAAAAACATAACCAAAACATAAGTTGTATAAACACGTATATGGAAACTTTATTTAAGATAGTCAAAAATTTGAAAAATTCTAAATGTCTATCAAAGAAAAGTGGATAAACATTGTGTGACATAATCACACAAGAGAGATTACCTTTCACCAATTAATAATTACTGAGCTTTTGATATGCACAATGACACAATTAATCTCAAACACATGTTGAACCAAAAGATGCCATGCAGTAATTAGTGCACACTGTTTTAATTCCAAAAACAGATACAACTACTGTGCAGATATGAGAAAAGTGATTGCTTCATTAATGAGAGGTATTAACTAGAAAGAGACATTAGGAAAATTTATTGGATCATATTTGTTCTCTTGAATGAAAGTAGAATTTATTTTTGTAAAAATAAAGATGTCAGCAGATATTCAACTACTATACATGTACTGTCACATGTAACCTACCAAAGAAAAATATGTTTAAAAATACTTTCACAAAAAGACAATTTAAATTAAATAAATTTGCAACTATTTGAAAACCAATTTGGCTGTTTTCTATAGAATTAATTATTCATCCACCCAACTTCCCTATAATCAAGTCACTCCTAGGCACTTATTCAAAAGGAGTAAAAACTCTTCTCCACAGAAAGACTTGAATAGGAATTGTAATAATGAATTAACTTTTAATTACCCAAAAATAATAAAGCTGATGTGTTCAACAACAAATAGAAAAAAATCTGGTATATTCATACAAGAAAATACCACCTACCTATTGAAAGAGACCAACTATTTATATATGCAACAGCATTTATGAGTATCAAAAACATTATTTTAACTAATCTGTACACAAAAGCACATGTTGTATGGTTCCATTCATATGAATTTCTGGAAGACAAAAACTAATCAATTGTAAATAGAATAGTTGTTGCTTTGGGAATGGAGATGCAGTTAAATGAGAAAGAACATGACTGGACTTTGTGGTATGATGGTTACTACAACATAATAGTAAACGTTACTATATTTTAATTATATATGTGTATGCATTTGTCAAAACATAAATATTACTTAAATTTGTTCACCCTATTTTATGTAAATTTTATATAAAAATAAGCAAAACAGAAAAAAATCCTCGTCTTTTTAGGAGTATGATCAAAGTTAATCACAGATTGTTTATATGTGAATGAACACACAAAAAATATGTATGCGCTTACCTCTCCAAAATGATGAGGGGTCGGTCTGCTTGTAAAAGATACCATTAATATTTATTCATTTAACATATTCATATGATTCAAACATTTAAATATTTAAAACAAATATTACCAACACTTTTGGTAAATTGGAAAGTTTAAGTCAATATCAAATTGAGAGTTTTTTTCTCATTTGGTTGATTCATTAATAATTATAATCAGCAAAAAAAATTTGCATATGTTACATTTGGTTATACAGATACAATTGTGACATATAATTGCAGTATTGGGAAATGACTGATAAAGTTGTATTTTATCAAAACAGCTTTCTATGTGATATTGTGATATATAAGTAAAAAAAATGCTAATTCATAATATTCTGTCCCTGGAAGAATATGGACAACAGAAATATTTTGTAGCATCAAATTTTAGACAAAAGCAGAGGTTTACATTTAACATCAATGTCAATAATAGAGTCAGAATTGATATCAAACTTGAGAAATATTTTTGCCAAAAGTAGGTCTTTTGTAATTAATATGAATTGATTTCTGCCAAACTATCATATTTAGCCATGTGGTCAGTAATATAATGTAAATTATATGTAGATATATATTTTTAAAGTTGAGGACACCTAAATAAAACATGTAAATTATTTTAATTACTTGACAATCTATTATATACAAAGTATTTAAGTATATTTTAAACATATTTAATTTAACTAATTTTTTGAGTGATTTGGGCAAAATTCTGTTTTAGTTCATGTATAGACATGCTTATATTTGAGTTACTGAAAATACAAACATTTAAGAAGTCTACTCTTAGCATATTAATATGTCCTGTATTCATTACAACATTAATTGCATTAAATTCATCTACTATGAATAAATAATAAATGAATAAATAATCTATCACATATACATTTTAAAGGTAGAAGCATTTCAGTTTCATACAAGGATGTCTTCTTGAGCTGACACAGGTTTCCAAGATTTGAGACAATATCAGAAGATTTATTAAAAATGATATGAGACAGCAACTCCCCACATCACTTTGCTGGCATATATCTGCATGGGTGGGCTTTACTTGCTTCAACAGCACATGGGAATGCAGTGTGTCCCCCATAAGCCCCACCAACCACCACTGCAGATGGATCCTTGTTGGGCACAGAGTCATCAAGCCCCATCTACACCAGTGCCCTGCCCTTGTGCTGTGCTGCACGCAGAGCAGGGGAACCCCCACAACCTGAGCAATTGCTCCTGCTTGCAGATCACAGATAAGGCTCCAAGACCTCCACTGGCCAGCACCCCACCCCAAGCCATCACCACCTACAGTGCAGCAGTGCACTCTGTCTCCAGCAGAAGGCCCTTGCTCCCCCAACAGCTGCCTTTCCTCCAATACTGTGGTGAACACCTGCAGAGAGGCAGACACCCCTATATCCACTAGTACTTTGCTGCAGGTACTGCAGTTTGCTATCCCCAGCACAGAGGACTCCAAATCTCGAGGAGCCACAGTGTAAGAGATCGATCAGGTTGTTGTGGGAATCAGGAGACTGGAGAGATTGGTAGGTGAAACGGAAGGATTTTTATTGAGTGCACTCAGAACCAGCAGATTAATATCCAAAGACTGGACCCTGAACAAAGACAGCACTTGCCTTTTATGCACACTTCTAAAAGGGGGTGGTCTAACTTGAAACAAGCTTACAGTGGTGCAAAGTATAATGATTCAGAAGCAAGGATACAGAAGAAGAACAAAGGCAGTCAATCATAATATGACAAGTTCACAACTCAGGCTTACATATGACTCTTGCTATGCAGCCCAGATAGCTGTTATCTAGGCTTGTTCCAGTGCTTTGCATGGGCTTATCTCATAACCTTTGCTATGGCATCTAGGGGACTGCAATCCAGGCCTGCTCAGGTGTCTCATGATCTTCACTGTGCTGCTTAGATGAATAACAGAATCAAAAGAGAAAGGAAAATTTGTTTTTCTTCTCCCTATGTTGAGGGAGCCCTGGGAGACTCTCCAGAGCACATTCTTTGAGCCCTGGCTTCTTAGATAATGCTATCGAGACTTTGCCTGGGTCTGGGCTTTGCCTGTTACTGCCTTTGGGATGAGTCAGCCTAATACAGAAAGATTGTTTCTTCCTCTTTTTAATTTTACTTTTCTTTCTTTAATTTCCAGCCTCAAGGGTGATGGGAGAAGATGTAAGAAAAATTATAGGGAAAGATGAAAACCTTCTTGGAAGGCCAAAACTTTGGAGAATAATTTAGCTGAAGGCAGCTAAATTCTCTTAAGGGCAAAGTTTAGATAACAAGGGAATGTAAAGAAACATATCTAGAAAAATTGGTTTACTTATGTCTCAGGAAACCAACCTTTGATCATTCATGTGCAAGACTGCTCTCTACTCAGGAGTCAACAATGTTAATTTCCCACAAATTATGTTTGCTCCAGGCCTTTGTCTTCAAATCTGTACTAAATTAATACAAAGGTCTCTGGCTCAGTGGGACTGTACTCTCATTGGCGATGCTAAGCAGTGCAGTCCCCTAGCTGCATTCTCATGCAAAATAACTGTGTCTGAATACTTTTTTCATTTGTTGCTCAGCCAGAGTCTGCGGGATGGACCCGACACAAGAGAACAAAGCTGGGGCCTAATACAAGTCCCCCAGAGTTAGAGCACACAGTCCAGAAGTTGGGAGCTGAGTGTTGGTGCCATAAAATCTCCCAGAAATGAAGCCAGTCAGCTGAATCTACCTTATAACACAAACAAATCTTTGACATCATCAAATAGGATGAAAGAAAACAAAATACTGTCCAAAGGTAAGCAATCTCAAAGGCTGAAGTTAGGTAAGTGCACAAAGATGAGAAAGAATCAGTGCAAGAATACTGAAAACTCAAAAAGCCAGAGTAACTTCCTACCTCCACATAACTGCGTCACCTCTCCAGCCAGGGTTCAGAACAGGGCTGAGGCTGCAATGGCAGAAATAGCATTCAGAATATAAACAGTAATGAAATTCATTGAGCTATAGGAGTATGTTGTAAGCCAATACAACAGAGCTAAAAATCACAATAAAACATTGCATGACCTGGCAGACAAAATGCCAGTATAGAGAACATAACCAACCTGATAGAGCTGAAAAACACTACAAGAATTTCACAATGCAATCATAAGTATTAACAGCAGAATAGACCACGTGGAGGAAACAATCTAAGAGCTTAAAGAATGTCTTTCTGAAATAAGACAGGCAGATAAGAACAGAAAAAAAGAATGAAAAAGAATGAACAAAACCGCTGAGAAATATGGGATTATGTAGAGACTGAATCTACAACTGGTGTACCTAAAAAGGATAGAGAAAATGGAGTCAACTTAGCAAAAGTTGACTTCTGATATTTTTGATCTCATGGATCAAAATATCATCCATGAGAACTTCCCTAACCTAGATAGAGAGGTCAACATTCACATTCAAGAAATACAGAGAACTTCAGTAAGATACTCCACAAAAAGATCATCTTGAAGACAAATAATCATCAGTTTCCAAGGTCAAAACAATAGAAAAAATGTTAAAGACAGTGTATTAGTCTGTTTTCACACTGCTGAAAAAGACATACCTGAGATTGGGTAAATTATAAAGAAAAAGAGGTTTAATGAACTCACAGTTCCACATGACTGGGGAGACCTCACAATCATAGTGGAAGGCAAAGTCATGTCTTACATGGCAACAGGCAAGAGAGAGAATGGGAACCAAGCAAAAGCAGAAACCCCTTATTAAACCATCCGGTCGTGTGAGACTTATTGATTACCACAAGGACAGTATAGGGGAAACTGCCTCCATGATTCAATTATCTCCCACTAGGTCCTTCCATAACACACGGCAATTATGGGAGCTACAATTCAAGATGAGATTTGGGTGGGGACACAGAGCCAAACAATATTATTTTGCCTGTGTCCCCTCTAAATGTTGTGTCCTCAAGTTTCAAAACCAATCATACCTTCCCAACAGTTCCTCAAGTCTTAACTCATTTCAGCATTAACTCAGAAGTCCACAGTCCAAAGTCTCATCTGAGACAAGACAAGTCCCTTCCACCTATAAGCCTGTAAAATCAAAAGAAAGTTAGTTACTTTCTTGATACTATGGGGGTACAGGCATTGGGTAACTATACCCATTCCAAACAGGACAAATTGGCCAAAACAAAGGGGTTACAGGCCCCATGCAAGTCCAAACTCCAGCAAGGCAGTTGAATCTTAACATTTCAAAATGATGTCCCTTGACTCCATGTCTAACATCCAGGTCATGCTGATGCAAGAGGTGGGCTCCCATGGCCTTGGGCAGCTCTGCCCCTGTGGCTTTGAAAGGTACAGTTCCCACCTAGCTGCTTTCACAGGCTGGTGTTGAGCATCTGAGGTTTTTTTAGGTGCATATGCAAGCTGTGAGTGGATTTACCATTCTGGGGTCTGGAAGATGGTGGTCTTCTTCTCACACAGGCAGCACCTCAGTGGGGACTCTGTGTGGGGCTCCAACCCCACACTTCCCTTCCCCACTTCCTTAGCAGAGGCTCTCCATGATCACTCGCCCCCCCACAGCAAACTTCTTCCTGGACATCCAGGTGTTTCCATACATCCTCTGAAATCTAGGCTGAGGCTCCCAAGCCTTGCTTCTTGACTTCTGTGCACATGCAGGCTCAACTCCACATGGACGCTGCCAAGGCTTGGGGCTTGCAACCTCTGACACAATGGCCCAAGCTGTACCTTGGTCCCTTTTAGTCACAGCTGGAGTGGTTGGGATGTAGGGCACCAAGTCCCTAGACTGCACACAGAGAGGGGTCCTGGGCCTGTCCCCAGAAAACATTTTTTCCTCCTAGGCCTCTGGGTCTGTGATGGGAGGGGCTGCTGTGAAGACCTAGGACATGGCCTAGAGACATTTTTCCCATTGTCTTCATGATTAGGATTTGGCTTCTTGTTACTTATGCACATTTCTGCAGCTGGCTTGAATTTCTTCTCAGAAAATGTTTTGGTTTTTTTTCTATTGCATTGTCAGACTGCAAATTATATAAATATATATAATTTAAATAATATGAGCCAATAAATACATAATAACTAATTAATATTTAAATTATTAAAGATAAATATTAATTATAACTATTTTATCAAAATTGTAAATATGGAAATGTATGTAACATACCATTATTGATAAATAAGTTGGGGGTTTTACTTGTGATTTTCTCAAAACCTGAATAAAAATATCCTTTCTTTTTTGAGTCCTGGATTTTCTTCAGTTTGAACAAATATTGGAATTATTAACTCTGCACCAAAGCGAAATAACTGATTAATGACACATGATGAACCTATTTGCATAAATGTGTAAATGTTATTTTTAAAAGCAGTGAAAAAGTTAATGAAGATATTTAATTAACCTGAAGAGTCCACTTACTAGATAATTCAATGTCATTAATTAGGTGACTCATAAAGCAGAGGCTTTCCATTTTTTGAGAGTGGCTAGAAAAAAAAAGCTTATGTTTACAACATGACTCTACTAAGAAACATGAATATTATTTCATTACTTTTTATCAAGCTAATATGAGAAAGGAAGCAATAAGATAAAAATAAATGACAGTCACTTCTTGGACTGGAAGCAAAGAAGTTTAACAAAAGAAAAAAAAGCATTCTTCCCCACTTTCTTAAAAATTGAGACCACATTTTAAAATAATTTTGCTTGAGGTCTTATTAAAAATATTATAGTTTCTGTTTTCTGGAAGAGTATAGTTTTTCAAAACTGCAACCATTAGGCAGAAAAATAAATATAAATTACAATAAACATAATGTAGATGTATCTTTACAGAAAACTTTAGATCAAATGTTAGCTTTTTCTACAAAGGGTCAGATTTTAAGTATGTTAGGCTTTGACAATCATACAGTTTCTGTTGCAACCACTCAACTCTGACATAATAGCCTGAAAACATCTATGGACCATATGTAAGTGAATGATCTTGTGTCCAAAAAAAACCTTGTTATTTATGAAAACACTACAGTTTTTACTTTATGCAATCATTATATGCTACAAAATGTTATTTTAAAAAATTGTTTCAATCATTTAAATCTCTAAAAACCATTATTACCTTTCAGGCTGTACCAAAACCATAGGCCACAGGCTGCCAATGCTCACACTGAAGAAACAAAATTGTGATATCAGTACAGCCTTCACACAGAAAATAGAGTTTGAAACTAGAATATCAATTACAACTGGAGAGTTAAATGAAAAGTCTTATTAGTTAGATGGAGTGGGTTTTGCAAGACACTGGTGAGAAGTACAGAATTTGGGGTAATTGCAATAATTACGTGGGCTTAAATATATGTGTGGGTAGAAGTGGGAGATGTCAAGTGATGAGAGTAGAGATGAGTTTAGGATAAATTACAAATGTCTTCAGGCCATCCAAAGTGCTTATAATTTATTCTAATGGAAGTGACAAGACATTAATGAGATCTAAAATAGGGACTACAAGAAACAGATTACAATAGATAAACAAGACTGTATGCAGAGAGCTTAATTCCACAGTTCATTGGCAAGTCCAAGAAGAAACTTAAGGTGACCTGAACTATAGTTATGACAGTGGATTCACTTATAAGTACAGTCTTCAGTTGATTAATGATGAGAATTCATTCTGAGAAATGTGTTCCTTAGATGAACATCATAGTGTCCTTTTACAAACCTAGATGATGTAGCCTACTACACACTTCAGCAATAAGGTAGAGGTTATTGCTTTTAGGCTACAAGCCCTTACGTCAGGTTACTATATTAAATAATGTAGCCAATTGAAACACAATGATAAATATCTTTACATCTAAACATAGAAAACATACAATAAAAAGATATGGCATAAAAAATAAGAAGTTGTACACCTATATAGGATGGTTACTATAAATGGCCCTTGCAGGCCTAGAAGTTGCTCTGGATGACTCAGTGAGTGAGTGGTGAGAGAAAGCAAAGTCTTTAGACATTAATGAACACTACTGTAAACTTAATGAACGCTGTACAGTTAGGCTACATTACATTTCTAAAAACTATTTTTTCTCTAATAATAAAATAATCTTAGCTTACTGTATCTTTTTTACTTTATAATTTTTTTGAATCTTGCAATAACGCTTAGTTTAAAACACAAGCACATTGAACATCTGTACAAAAAATATTTTCTTTCTTTATACCCTTATTATATAAGCTTCTTTCTACAATGGAACAGAACAGAGCCCTCAGAAATAATGCCGCATATTTACAACTATCTGATCTTCGACAAACCTGAGAAAAACAAGCAATGGGGAAAGGATTCCCTATTTAATAAATGGTGCTGGGAAAACTGGCTAGCCATATGTAGAAAGCTGAAACTGGATCCCTTCCTTACACCTTATACAAAAATTAATTCAAGATGGGTTAAAGACTTAAACCTTAGACCTAAAACCATAAAAACCCTAGAAGAAAACCTAGGCATTACCATTCAGGACATAGGCATGGGCAAGGACTTCATGTCTAAAACACCAAAAGCAACGGCAACAAAAGACAAAATTGACAAATGGGATCTAATTAAACTCAAGAGTTTCTGCCCAGCAAAAGAAACTACCATCAGAGTGAACAGGCAACCTATAAAATGGGAGAAAATTTTTGCAACCTACTCATCTGACAAAGGGCTAATATCCAGAATCTACAATGAACTCAAACAAATTTACAAGAAAAAAACAAACAACCCCATCAACAAGTAGGTGAAGGACATGAACAGACACTTCTCAAAAGAAGACATTTATGCAGCCAAAAAACACATGAAGAAATGCTCACCATCACTGGCCATCAAAGAAATGCAAGTCAAAACCACAATGAGATACCATCTCACACAAGTTAGAATGGCGATCATTAAAAAGTCAGGAAACAACAGGCGCTGGAGAGGATGTGGAGAAATAGGAACACTTTTACACTGTTGGTGGAACTGTAAACTAGTTCAACCATTGTGGAAGTCAGTGTGGCGATTCCTCAGGGATCTAGAACTAGAAATACCATTTGACCCAGCCATCCCATTACTGGGTATATACCCAAAGGACTATAAATCATGCTGCTATAAAGACACACGCACACGTAGGTTTATTGTGGCACTATTCACAATAGCAAAGACTTGGAACCAACCCAAATGTCCAACAATGATAGACTGGATTAAGAAAATGTGGCACATATACACCATGGAATACTATGCAGCCATAAAAAATGATGAATTCATGTCCTTTGTAGGGACATGGATGAAATTGGAAGTCATCATTCTCAGTAAACTATCGCAAGAACAAACAACCAAACACCGCATATTCTCACTCATAGGTAGGAACTGAACAATGAGAACACATGGACACAGGAAGAGGAACATCACACTCTGGGGACTGTTGTGGGGTGGGGTGAGAGGGGAGGGATAGCTTTAGGAGATATACCTAATGCTAAATGATGAGTTAATGAGTGCAGCACACCAGCATGGCACATGTATACATATGTAACTAACCTACACATTGTGCACATGTACCCTAAAACTTAAAGTATAATAATAATAAAATAAAAAAAGAAAAATAAAGCTTATAAATTTATATTATTTACTTTTAAAACATTTTATGAATAAGACACAAACACATACAGTAGCTGAGGCCTACACAGGGTCAGGATTATCAATATTACTGTCTTCTGCCTTTATATCTTGTCCCACTGGAAGGTCTTCCAAGGCAATAACATGCATGGAACTTTCATCTTCTATGATAACAATGCTTCCTTACAGAGTACCTCCTCAAGGACCTGTCTGAGGCTGTTTAATGGTTAACTCTTTCTCTCTCTCCTCTCTCCATATATATATATGAATTGTTTGGCTCATTATAATCATATGGGACCACTGTTCTGTAGGTAGTTCATCATTGACTGAAATGTTGTTATTAGGCAGGGCTTGACTGTATATTATTTTTATTTACCACTGAATGGCAATATTAAATATGTTACAAGAAAGGTTTGGATATTAAATCCTTAATATTCTTATTATTGTTATTGAGACAGAGTCTTGCTCTGTCATCCAGGCTGGAGTGAAATGGCACTATCATCTCGGCTCACTGCAACCTTCATCTCTCGGGTTCAAGAGATTCTCCCGCCTCAGCCTCCCGAGTAGCTGGGACGACAGGTGCACTTTACCATGCCTGGCTAATTTTTGCGTTTTTAGTAGAGATGGGATTTCACTCACCACGTTGGCCAGGCTGGTCTCAAACTCCTGACCTCAGTTGACCCACCCGCCTTGGCCTCCCAAAGTGTTGTGATTACAAGTGACCACTCCCAGCCTTAATTCCTTATTATGAAGACATGTAATTCATATAACAAAAGCAGTAAAAATGTCTAGAATCCTATGTACTTTCCAGAATGCTGTCAAGAGCTAAGCTGCCATGGAGTTGAAATAGCTAATTAAAACAATAAGCCAAAATGACAGTAACAGTCAAATCTTTACTAACTGAGATAGTTTAAGCAAGAAACTAAAGAGGAAAGATCGCTAGCTCCTCCAATGTTCCATTTTGTCCCATGAAACAGCTCCAGGCCAAGGTCATGTGGACCAGCACAAATGCAGATGTGGGAATTTTCTCAGCAAGGATCTTTTGACCAAGGAGCCATGAACAAAAAGCTCCTTTCATCTTATGGACCTGGGTCCTTGGGACAGAAAGAGGAGGAAGGGCTAAGAATGGGAAAATACTGAGTTCTGATTCAGAATAGAGAATAATGTTTTCAAGGTTTCCCCTTTCTCCTCTCCCTTATCCCTCTCTCCCCATCATAAGGAGTTCTCTGCAAAGGTTTTCTATTGAGGGTCCCTAATAAGGATAGCTCAGATGGGGGTGCCTGAGACTTGAATGGCAGACATGCACAGGAGGATGGTTGGCTAGCGGGGAATGAGTCCTAGACTGCAGCTCCCATTAGACATTGTAATGCACTGGCTGTTTGCCAATTCTGGTATAGGGAGAGTATCTTTCTCTAGTGAGGCCTGCCAGGTAAAGCCATTGTCATGGCCTATGGTTAGGCCTGAAAGATTACACATAGGGTTTCTGCCTGGAGTTGGACTCCTCAAATGCCTTTTGGATTTTCTGTCAAGTGGTAAACATTAATGGAAGATTAAAACAACTCCAATTTGACAAGACAACTAAGGGCACTGTTCATGAAGAGTGGGCTCTTGCTGTGGAAACTTGGATAATTTAGGATACTATAGAGAAGTGTGGAATGAATAATATAAAAAGAATGGTACAAATACCATCCACAGTTCCATGATCAGTTATAAAATTAAGTATGTAATACATTCTTGGGTTTTCTTCTCTTCTGGGTTGTCATGTATATAATTGTTTGTCTTATTTTATCTTCCATTTTTCCCATCATTTTTAGGGTAGGCTGGTTTGAATAACTTCATAATTTATTATCTTATTTCAGGATATTAAGACATAGTTGAGACTGAATTCGAAGAGGAGTGAATATCATGGATACCTATTTTGGATAGGACCACTGCATTTTAATTTGTGCAACATATATTTGAATTATATTTGACAGGATCATGTACTTGTTACTGTTACTCTTTTGAAGTTTAATCTTTAGAAAAGGCAGGTGCATGGATATTGAATAGTCTTAAGCTGGACCATCAGCTATTTCAGACTGGCTTACTCAGGCATATTCCAAAACTCTTGTAGTTTGACTAAGTATTTGCTCAATTTGGAACAGCTAAAAACAGATGCTTGAAGGCAGCACGCTCCTTAAGGGTCATCACCACTCCCTAATCTCAAGTACCCAGGGACACAAAAACTGCGGAAGGCCACAGGGACCTCTGCCTAGGAAAGCCAGGTATTGTCCAAGGTTTCTCCCCATGTGATAGTCTGAAATATGGCCTCGTGGGAAGGGAAAGACCTGACCGTCCCCCAGCCCGACACCCGTAAAGGGTCTGTGCTGAGGAGGATTAGTATAAGAGGAAGGCATGCCTCTTGCAGTTGAGACAAGAGGAAGGCATCTGTCTCCTGCCTGTCCCTGGGCAATGGAATGTCTCCTTATAAAACCCGATTGTATGCTCCATCTACTGTGATAGGGAAAAACCACCTTAGGGCTGGAGGTGGGACCTGCGGGCAGCAATACTGCTTTGTAAAGCATTGAGATGTTTATGTGTATGCATATCTAAAAGCACAGCACTTAATCCTTTTAACTCTGAGTTGACACAGCACGTGTTTCAGAGAGCACGGGGTTGGGGGTAAGGTTATAGATTAACAGAATCTCAAGGCAGAATAACTTTTCTTAGTACAGAACAAAATGGGGTCTCCTATGTCTACTTCTTTCTACACAGACACAGTAACAATCTGATCTCTCTTGCTTTTCCCCACAGAAGAGAAAAATTATAGAACTAAAACATAATAAATTATAGTTGTGGGTTTTAACAGCCTTATCTCAGCAATTGATAGAATTATTGGACAAAAATTTAACAATCAGCAAGCATGTAGAAGATCTGTACAGCACAATCAATCAACAAGATTTTATTCACACACACACACACACACAGACACATATATAGAGATAAATATATATGTCAATTATATATATATATCTAAATATAGAATCAGTCCACACAAAACAGCAGAATATACAGTTTTTCAGGAGCTCGTGAAATATTAACTAAAATACTAGATGATTTCTTGCACCATAAAACAAACCCTGATACATTTAAAAGAATTTATGTCATGTAGAGTATGTTCTCTGACCATAGTGGAATTAAAATAAAAGTCAGTAACAGAAAGACAGCAGGAAAATGTTTAAATGCATTTCAATTAAACAACACAGTTCAAAATGATCTATGGATTAAATATAAAGTCTTAAATAAAAATCTAAAAATATATTTAAACAAATGAAAGAAAAATACAACATATCAAAATATAGGAAATACAGCTAAGGCTGTGGTGGGAAAGAAATTTATAGTACTAAATGCTTCATTAAAAATGAGAAAAGATCTGAAACCAATAACTTACACTTGTATCTCAAGAAGCTAGAAAAAGAACAGAATAAACTGAAAGCAGGCAGAAGAAGAAAAATAATCATGACAATAACAAAAATTCATGAAATTGAAAACAGAAAAAATGTGAAACAAAAACCTGGCTTATTGAAAAAATCAATCAATAGATAAACATCTATCAAAACCGACAAAAATAGAGATGACACAAAACTCAACAGCAACTTTTTAAAAAAAAATGCAAATGATCCAATTAGGTAATGGACAAAAGACATCAATGGACGTTTTAACAAGAAAAATATACAGATGTCAAATAACCCATGAAACATGTTCAATATTATTAATCATCATGAAAATGTCAAATAAAACCATAGTGAGATATTTCCACACACCTATCAAAATGTCCTTTAAAAATTATGACAATAGCAAAAGCTATTCAGGAAGTAAAAAATACCATCACTCATACGTTGCTACCGGAAAAGTAAAATAATATAGCCACTCTGAAAAATAGTTGACAGTTTTTTAAAAAGACAGACGTGTTATTCATACTTTCCACATTATTTTTTGGCGCTGATTAACCTTCTCTACCTCTTCTCCAATGCCCCAGAATCCTTACTAGCTTCTGTTGGCACACAGAGTACCCAAAAAATTTTAAGAAAATAATTAAAAATTTTTCAAAGTAAAATAAAAACCAGATATGCATAGAACATAGATCCCAGCAATTGCAGTTGTGGGTGTTTAATTTGGAGTAATGAAACTGTGTTCCCACAAAAACTTGTTCATGAATGTCTACAACAGCTTAATTTGTTACAGTTGAAAAGGTGAATACGCCCAGGTGAATGTTTAATTTGTGGTGAATTTATACCAAAAACAATGAAATACTACTCAGTCATTGAAGGAGCAAAATATTAATTAACGCAATAATTTGGATGTATTTTTAGGAAATTGTGCCGAGTGCATAAAAGTCAATTATATGCATTATGTACAACAGTACAAGAAGGCCTTAAGACCTAAGGGATCATTCTGGGCTGCAGCGAAGCCCAGCCGGCCTGACCAGATGTGGTGAGCCCATCTTATTTCACTCAGAGGGGGCCAAAATCGGATCTTAACAGGAGTCCTGAGAACACAGCAGGCGTTCTGAAGCTCCACCTCCCTCAGTGGAACTCGGCTCAAGCAGGTCCTGAGGACAGGAACCCTGGGAGTTTGGGCCTGGGACAGGACGAGAAACCCGCGGCCCCCAATACCACACCGACAAAAACAGGACCCAGGATCCAGCCGCCGCCGCGGCGGCAGCAGGAGCATCGCGGCCGCCGCGCGGCGGTGGCGATACTTAAAGTGGACGCAGCCTATCTGTCAGGAGTGGAGCGCGAGTCCGCTGAGACAATGCGCATACGCGAGGCGCCAGCGGTTTCTCCCGTCACAGCGGTTAACACGGTTGTCTTAGAAACCACTCCCCGAGGCTTGGCAGAGCAGGAGCCCTCCGTGGCAGTGCTTGGGTGTGGAGGCTCTGAGGCTCTGGCCTCATCTCTCCTCGGGGTCGAAGGGAAAGTTTGCGGATGCCAGGAGTCGCAAAGGGCCGACCACGATGATGAAACCCCAGGCAGAGTCGGGGGAAGCAGCACGGGATCCCAGCCTGAGGCCTGCACGGACGGTGTTGGTTGGGGTGAGTCTCCCCAAAAGTCGTGCCGCCGTCCGTGATCTCGAGGACGGGTCGGCCTGCGTGCCCCTGGGCTTCTCTCTCACCCGAGGGTGGTTCCCCTCCAGAGCAGAACCCTGCCGCCTCAGGGGTTGCCTGGGGGTGTGTGTTTCAATGCCTCCGCTGTACCACACTGTGTGTGTGTGTGTGTCTATGTGTGTGTCTCCCATTCTCTCTTCTCTCTCTGCCTCTCTGTCTCTGTGTGTTTCTTTCCCACTCTCTGTGGGTTTGTGCCAGCCGAAGTTGCGTCAGGGCTGCCAGGTCGGTGGAGGATTGGGGCTGTCGCGAATTGTGCAGAAACCCATTTGCTCCTCTGGTAGGCATTTGAAAACGTGGCTTGGGTCAGGCACAGGCGGCCCCTCCACGCCCCGGGTCCCAGGTGTTCTTTGATTTTCCCTGGCATTGATGGAAAGGTAACCCGTTTCCCCCTTCCACCGGCACATGCCTGGACCCGACCCTTTGCTTCGCCGTGGCCCCGTATGCCTCCGGTGACACACGTTATCACCAACTGCTGTGGGATTGGCCAGTGCCAATCGTGGTCGCATGGTCTCCCCCTCGGATTCGCCTCTGTTCTTCTTTGCAGGTGTCCTGTCAAGCGCGGTCGGCTTTCCGGAACCCCAGGGCTTTTGCAAGCGGGGCAGGCCACTGGTCTTTCAAAGGAGGAGGGAGGCAGAGGGCTGATGCATCAGTGAATTGACAGCTGACACTAGGCCTTGAGACTGATGGTTTCATTCTGTGTGGCAGCGAGGCCCTGCCGGCCTGACCAGAAGTGGTGAGCCCATCCTATCTCACTCGGAGGGGGTCAAAATCGGATCTCAACGGGAGTTGGGAGAACACAGCGGGCGTCCTGAAGCTCCCCCTCCCTCGGTGGAAGTCGGCTCAAGCAGGTCCGGAGGGCAGTACCCCTGGGGGTTTGGGCCTGGGACAGGACGAGACGCCCGCGGCCCCCTCTCCCACACCGCCCCAAACAGGACCCAGGATCCAGCCGCCGCCGCGGCGGCAGCAGGAACATCGCGGCCGCCGCGCGGCGGCGGCAACATTTAAAGGGGACGCAGCCTACCTGTCAGGAGTGGAGCGCGAGTCGGCTCAGCCAATGCGCATGCGCCAGGCGCCGGCGGTTTCTCCCGTCACAGTGGTTCCCACGGTTGTCTTAGGAACCAGTTCCCGAGGCTTGGCAGAGCAGGAGCCCTCCGTGGCAGTGCTTGGGTGTGGAGGCTCTGAGGCTCCGGCCTCATCTCTCCTCGGGGTCGAGGGGAACGTTTGCGGATGCCAGGAGTCGCAAAGGGCTGACCACGATGATGAAACCCCAGGCAGAGTCGGGGGAAGAAGCACGGGATCCCAGCCTGAGGCCTGCACGGACGGTGTTGGTTGGGGTGAGTCTCCCCAAAAGTCGTGCCGCCATCCGTGATCTCGAGGACGGGTCGGCCTGCGTGCCCCTGGGCTTCTCTCTCACCCGAGGGTGGTTCCCCTCCAGAGCAGAACCCTGCCGCCTCAGGGGTTGCCTGGGGGGGTGTGTTTCAATGCCTCCGCTGTACCACACTGTGTGTGTGTGTGTGTCTATGTGTGTGTCTCCCATTCTCTCTTCTCTCTCTGCCTCTCCGTCTCTGTGTGTTTCTTTCCCACTCTCTGTGGGTTTGTGCCAGCCGAAGTTGCGTCAGGGCTGCCAGGTCGGTGGAGGATTGGGGCTGTCGCGAATTGTGCAGAAACCCATTTGCTCCTCTGGTAGGCATTTGAAAACGTGGCTTGGGTCAGGCACAGGCGGCCCCTCCACGCCCCGGGTCCCAGGTGTTCTTTGATTTTCCCTGGCATTGATGGAAAGGTAACCCGTTTCCCCCTTCTACCGGCACATGCCTGGACCCGACCCTTTGCTTCGCCGTGGCCCCGTATGCCTCCGGTGACACACGTTATCACCAACTGCTGTGGGATTGGCCAGTGCCACGCGTTGTCGCATGGTCTCCCCCTCGGATTCGCCTCTGTTCTTCTTTGCAGGTGTCCTGTCAAGCGAGGTCGGCTTTCCGGAACCCCAGGGCTTTTGCAAGCGGGGCAGGCCACTGGTCTTTCAAAGGAGGAGGGAGGCAGAGGGCTGACGCATCAGTGAATTGACAGCTGACACTAGGCCTTGAGACTGATGATTTCATTCTGTGTTGCAGCGAGGCCCTGCCGGCCTGACCAGAAGTGGTGAGCCCATCGTATCTCACTCGGAGGGGGCCAAAATCGGATCTCAACGGGAGTTCGGAGAACACAGCGCGCGTCCTGAAGCTCCCCCTCCCTCGGTGGAAGTCGGCTCAAGCAGGTCCGGAGGGCAGTACCACTGGGGGTTTGGGCCTGGGACAGGACGAGACGCCCGCGGCCCCCTCTCCCACACCGCCCCAAACAGGACCCAGGATCCAGCCGCCGCCGCGGCGGCAGCAGGAGCATCGCGGCCGCCGCGCGGCGGCGGCAACATTTAAAGGGGACGCAGCCTACCTGTCAGGAGTGGAGCGCGAGTCGGCTCAGGAAATGCGCATGCGCCAGGCGCCGGCGGTTTCTCCCGTCACAGTGGTTCCCACGGTTGTCTTAGGAACCAGTCCCCGAGGCTTGGCAGAGCAGGAGCCCTCCGTGGCAGTGCTTGGGTGTGGAGGCTCTGAGGCTCCGGCCTCATCTCTCCTCGGGGTCGAAGGGAACGTTTGCGGATGCCAGGAGTCGCCAAGGGCCGACCACGATGATGAAACCCCAGGCAGAGTCGGGGGAAGTAGCACGGGATCCCAGCCTGAGGCCTGCACGGACGGTGTTGGTTGGGGTGAGTCTCCCCAAAAGTCGTGCCGCCGTCCGTGATCTCGAGGACGGGTCGGCCTGCGTGCCCCTGGGCTTCTCTCTCACCCGAGGGTGGTTCCCCTCCAGAGCAGAACCCTGCCGCCTCAGGGGTTGCCTGGGAGTGTGTGTTTCAATGCCTCCGCTGTACCACACTGTGTGTGTGTGTGTGTCTATGTGTGTGTCTCCCATTCTCTCTTCTCTCTCTGTCTCTCCGTCTCTGTGTGTTTCTTTCCCACTCTCTGTGGGTTTGTGCCAGCCGAAGTTGCGTCAGGGCTGCCAGGTCGGTGGAGGATTGGGGCTGTCGCGAATTGTGCAGAAACCCATTTGCTCCTCTGGTAGGCATTTGAAAACGTGGCTTGGGTCAGGCACAGGCGGCCCCTCCACGCCCCGGGTCCCAGGTGTTCTTTGATTTTCCCTGGCATTGATGGAAAGGTAACCCGTTTCCCCCTTCCACCGGCACATGCCTGGACCCGACCCTTTGCTTCGCCGTGGCCCCGTATGCCTCCGGTGACACACGTTATCACCAACTGCTGTGGGATTGGCTAGTGCCACGCGTGGTCGCATGGTCTCCCCCTCGGATTCGCCTCTGTTCTTCTTTGCAGGTGTCCTGTCAAGCGCGGTCGGCTTTCCGGAACCCCAGGGCTTTTGCAAGCGGGGCAGGCCACTGGTCTTTCAAAGGAGGAGGGAGGCAGAGGGCTGACGCATCAGTGAATTGACAGCTGACACTAGGCCTTGAGACTGATGATTTCATTCTGTGTTGCAGCGAGGCCCTGCCGGCCTGACCAGAAGTGGTGAGCCCATCGTATCTCACTCGGAGGGGGCCAAAATCGGATCTCAACGGGAGTTCGGAGAACACAGCGCGCGTCCTGAAGCTCCCCCTCCCTCGGTGGAAGTCGGCTCAAGCAGGTCCGGAGGGCAGTACCCCTGGGGGTTTGGGCCTGGGACAGGACGAGACGCCCGCGGCCCCCTCTCCCACACCGCCCCAAACGGGACCCAGGATCCAGCCGCCGCCGCGGCGGCAGCAGGAGCATCGCGGCCGCCGCGCGGCGGCGGCAACATTTAAAGGGGACGCAGCCTACCTGTCAGGAGTGGAGCGCGAGTCGTCTCAGCCAATGCGCATGCGCCAGGCGCCGGCGGTTTCTCCCGTCACAGTGGTTCCCACGGTTGTCTTAGGAACCAGTCCCCGAGGCTTGGCAGAGCAGGAGCCCTCCGTGGCAGTGCTTGGGTGTGGAGGCTCTGAGGCTCCGGCCTCATCTCTCCTCGGGGTCGAAGGGAAAGTTTGCGGATGCCAGGAGTCGCCAAGGGCCGACCACGATGATGAAACCCCAGGCAGAGTCGGGGGAAGCAGCACGGGATCCCAGCCTGAGGCCTGCACGGACGGTGTTGGTTGGGGTGAGTCTCCCCAAAAGTCGTGCCGCCGTCCGTGATCTCGAGGACGGGTCGGCCTGCGTGCCCCTGGGCTTCTCTCTCACCCGAGGGTGGTTCCCCTGCAGAGCAGAACCCTGCCGCCTCAGGGGTTGCCTGGGAGTGTGTGTTTCAATGCCTCCGCTGTACCACACTGTGTGTGTGTGTGTGTCTATGTGTGTGTCTCCCATTCTCTCTTCTCTCTCTGTCTCTCCGTCTCTGTGTGTTTCTTTCCCACTCTCTGTGGGTTTGTGCCAGCCGAAGTTGCGTCAGGGCTGCCAGGTCGGTGGAGGATTGGGGCTGTCGCGAATTGTGCAGAAACCCATTTGCTCCTCTGGTAGGCATTTGAAAACGTGGCTTGGGTCAGGCACAGGCGGCCCCTCCACGCCCCGGGTCCCAGGTGTTCTTTGATTTTCCCTGGCATTGATGGAAAGGTAACCCGTTTCCCCCTTCCACCGGCACATGCCTGGACCCGACCCTTTGCTTCGCCGTGGCCCCGTATGCCTCCGGTGACACACGTTATCACCAACTGCTGTGGGATTGGCCAGTGCCACGCGTGGTCGCATGGTCTCCCCCTCGGATTCGCCTCTGTTCTTCTTTGCAGGTGTCCTGTCAAGCGCGGTCGGCTTTCCGGAACCCCAGGGCTTTTGCAAGCGGGGCAGGCCACTGGTCTTTCAAAGGAGGAGGGAGGCAGAGGGCTGACGCATCAGTGAATTGACAGCTGACACTAGGCCTTGAGACTGATGATTTCATTCTGTGTTGCAGCGAGGCCCTGCCGGCCTGACCAGAAGTGGTGAGCCCATCGTATCTCACTCGGAGGGGGCCAAAATCGGATCTCAACGGGAGTTCGGAGAACACAGCGCGCGTCCTGAAGCTCCCCCTCCCTCGGTGGAAGTCGGCTCAAGCAGGTCCGGAGGGCAGTACCACTGGGGGTTTGGGCCTGGGACAGGACGAGACGCCCGCGGCCCCCTCTCCCACACCGCCCCAAACAGGACCCAGGATCCAGCCGCCGCCGCGGCGGCAGCAGGAGCATCGCGGCCGCCGCGCGGCGGCGGCAACATTTAAAGGGGACGCAGCCTACCTGTCAGGAGTGGAGCGCGAGTCGGCTCAGCCAATGCGCATGCGCCAGGCGCCGGCGGTTTCTCCCGTCACAGTGGTTCCCACGGTTGTCTTAGGAACCAGTTCCCGAGGCTTGGCAGAGCAGGAGCCCTCCGTGGCAGTGCTTGGGTGTGGAGGCTCTGAGGCTCCGGCCTCATCTCTTCTCGGGGTCGAAGGGAACGTTTGCGGATGCCAGGAGTCGCAAAGGGCCGACCACGATGATGAAACCCCAGGCAGAGTCGGGGGAAGAAGCACGGGATCCCAGCCTGAGGCCTGCACGGACGGTGTTGGTTGGGGTGAGTCTCCCCAAAAGTCGTGCCGCCATCCGTGATCTCGAGGACGGGTCGGCCTGCGTGCCCCTGGGCTTCTCTCTCACCCGAGGGTGGTTCCCCTCCAGAGCAGAACCCTGCCGCCTCAGGGGTTGCCTGGGGGGGTGTGTTTCAATGCCTCCGCTGTACCACACTGTGTGTGTGTGTGTGTCTATGTGTGTGTCTCCCATTCTCTCTTCTCTCTCTGCCTCTCCGTCTCTGTGTGTTTCTTTCCCACTCTCTGTGGGTTTGTGCCAGCCGAAGTTGCGTCAGGGCTGCCAGGTCGGTGGAGGATTGGGGCTGTCGCGAATTGTGCAGAAACCCATTTGCTCCTCTGGTAGGCATTTGAAAACGTGGCTTGGGTCAGGCACAGGCGGCCCCTCCACGCCCCGGGTCCCAGGTGTTCTTTGATTTTCCCTGGCATTGATGGAAAGGTAACCCGTTTCCCCCTTCTACCGGCACATGCCTGGACCCGACCCTTTGCTTCGCCGTGGCCCCGTATGCCTCCGGTGACACACGTTATCACCAACTGCTGTGGGATTGGCCAGTGCCACGCGTTGTCGCATGGTCTCCCCCTCGGATTCGCCTCTGTTCTTCTTTGCAGGTGTCCTGTCAAGCGCGGTCGGCTTTCCGGAACCCCAGGGCTTTTGCAAGCGGGGCAGGCCACTGGTCTTTCAAAGGAGGAGGGAGGCAGAGGGCTGACGCATCAGTGAATTGACAGCTGACACTAGGCCTTGAGACTGATGATTTCATTCTGTGTTGCAGCGAGGCCCTGCCGGCCTGACCAGAAGTGGTGAGCCCATCGTATCTCACTCGGAGGGGGCCAAAATCGGATCTCAACGGGAGTTCGGAGAACACAGCGCGCGTCCTGAAGCTCCCCCTCCCTCGGTGGAAGTCGGCTCAAGCAGGTCCGGAGGGCAGTACCCCTGGGGGTTTGGGCCTGGGACAGGACGATACGCCCGCGGCCCCCTCTCCCACACCGCCCCAAACGGGACCCAGGATCCAGCCGCCGCCGCGGCGGCAGCAGGAGCATCGCGGCCGCCGCGCGGCGGCGGCAACATTTAAAGGGGACGCAGCCTACCTGTCAGGAGTGGAGCGCGAGTCGGCTCAGCCAATGCGCATGCGCCAGGCGCCGGCGGTTTCTCCCGTCACAGTGGTTCCCACGGTTGTCTTAGGAACCAGTCCCCGAGGCTTGGCAGAGCAGGAGCCCTCCGTGGCAGTGCTTGGGTGTGGAGGCTCTGAGGCTCCGGCCTCATCTCTCCTCGGGGTCGAAGGGAACGTTTGCGGATGCCAGGAGTCGCCAAGGGCCGACCACGATGATGAAACCCCAGGCAGAGTCGGGGGAAGCAGCACGGGATCCCAGCCTGAGGCCTGCACGGACGGTGTTGGTTGGGGTGAGTCTCCCCAAAAGTCGTGCCGCCGTCCGTGATCTCGAGGACGGGTCGGCCTGCGTGCCCCTGGGCTTCTCTCTCACCCGAGGGTGGTTCCCCTCCAGAGCAGAACCCTGCCGCCTCAGGGGTTGCCTGGGAGTGTGTGTTTCAATGCCTCCGCTGTACCACACTGTGTGTGTGTGTGTGTCTATGTGTGTGTCTCCCATTCTCTCTTCTCTCTCTGTCTCTCCGTCTCTGTGTGTTTCTTTCCCACTCTCTGTGGGTTTGTGCCAGCCGAAGTTGCGTCAGGGCTGCCAGGTCGGTGGAGGATTGGGGCTGTCGCGAATTGTGCAGAAACCCATTTGCTCCTCTGGTAGGCATTTGAAAACGTGGCTTGGGTCAGGCACAGGCGGCCCCTCCACGCCCCGGGTCCCAGGTGTTCTTTGATTTTCCCTGGCATTGATGGAAAGGTAACCCGTTTCCCCCTTCTACCGGCACATGCCTGGACCCGACCCTTTGCTTCGCCGTGGCCCCGTATGCCTCCGGTGACACACGTTATCACCAACTGCTGTGGGATTGGCCAGTGCCACGCGTGGTCGCATGGTCTCCCCCTCGGATTCGCCTCTGTTCTTCTTTGCAGGTGTCCTGTCAAGCGCGGTCGGCTTTCCGGAACCCCAGGGCTTTTGCAAGCGGGGCAGGCCACTGGTCTTTCAAAGGAGGAGGGAGGCAGAGGGCTGACGCATCAGTGAATTGACAGCTGACACTAGGCCTTGAGACTGATGATTTCATTCTGTGTTGCAGCGAGGCCCTGCCGGCCTGACCAGAAGTGGTGAGCCCATCCTATCTCACTCGGAGGGGGCCAAAATCGGATCTCAACGGGAGTTCGGAGAACACAGCGCGCGTCCTGAAGCTCCCCCTCCCTCGGTGGAAGTCGGCTCAAGCAGGTCCGGAGGGCAGTACCCCTGGGGGTTTGGGCCTGGGACAGGACGAGACGCCCGCGGCCCCCTCTCCCACACCGCCCCAAACAGGACCCAGGATCCAGCCGCCGCCGCGGCGGTAGCAGGAGCATCGCGGCCGCCGCGCGGCGGCGGCAACATTTAAAGGGGACGCAGCCTACCTGTCAGGAGTGGAGCGCGAGTCGGCTCAGCCAATGCGCATGCGCCAGGCGCCGGCGGTTTCTCCCGTCACAGTGGTTCCCACGGTTGTCTTAGGAACCAGTTCCCGAGGCTTGGCAGAGCAGGAGCCCTCCGTGGCAGTGCTTGGGTGTGGAGGCTCTGAGGCTCCGGCATCATCTCTCCTCGGGGTCGAGGGGAACGTTTGCGGATGCTAGGAGTCGCAAAGGGCCGACCACGATGATGAAACCCCAGGCAGAGTCGGGGGAAGAAGCACGGGATCCCAGCCTGAGGCCTGCACGGACGGTGTTGGTTGGGGTGAGTCTCCCCAAAAGTCGTGCCGCCATCCGTGATCTCGAGGACGGGTCGGCCTGCGTGCCCCTGGGCTTCTCTCTCACCCGAGGGTGGTTCCCCTCCAGAGCAGAACCCTGCCGCCTCAGGGGTTGCCTGGGGGGGTGTGTTTCAATGCCTCCGCTGTACCACACTGTGTGTGTGTGTGTGTCTATGTGTGTGTCTCCCATTCTCTCTTCTCTCTCTGCCTCTCCGTCTCTGTGTGTTTCTTTCCCACTCTCTGTGGGTTTGTGCCAGCCGAAGTTGCGTCAGGGCTGCCAGGTCGGTGGAGGATTGGGGCTGTCGCGAATTGTGCAGAAACCCATTTGCTCCTCTGGTAGGCATTTGAAAACGTGGCTTGGGTCAGGCACAGGCGGCCCCTCCACGCCCCGGGTCCCAGGTGTTCTTTGATTTTCCCTGGCATTGATGGAAAGGTAACCCGTTTCCCCCTTCTACCGGCACATGCCTGGACCCGACCCTTTGCTTCGCCGTGGCCCCGTATGCCTCCGGTGACACACGTTATCACCAACTGCTGTGGGATTGGCCAGTGCCACGCGTTGTCGCATGGTCTCCCCCTCGGATTCGCCTCTGTTCTTCTTTGCAGGTGTCCTGTCAAGCGCGGTCGGCTTTCCGGAACCCCAGGGCTTTTGCAAGCGGGGCAGGCCACTGGTCTTTCAAAGGAGGAGGGAGGCAGAGGGCTGACGCATCAGTGAATTGACAGCTGACACTAGGCCTTGAGACTGATGATTTCATTCTGTGTTGCAGCGAGGCCCTGCCGGCCTGACCAGAAGTGGTGAGCCCATCGTATCTCACTCGGAGGGGGCCAAAATCGGATCTCAACGGGAGTTCGGAGAACACAGCGCGCGTCCTGAAGCTCCCCCTCCCTCGGTGGAAGTCGGCTCAAGCAGGTCCGGAGGGCAGTACCCCTGGGGGTTTGGGCCTGGGACAGGACGAGACGCCCGCGGCCCCCTCTCCCACACCGCCCCAAACGGGACCCAGGATCCAGCCGCCGCCGCGGTGGCAGCAGGAGCATCGCGGCCGCCGCGCGGCGGCGGCAACATTTAAAGGGGACGCAGCCTACCTGTCAGGAGTGGAGCGCGAGTCGGCTCAGCCAATGCGCATGCGCCAGGCGCCGGCGGTTTCTCCCGTCACAGTGGTTCCCACGGTTGTCTTAGGAACCAGTCCCCGAGGCTTGGCAGAGCAGGAGCCCTCCGTGGCAGTGCTTGGGTGTGGAGGCTCTGAGGCTCCGGCCTCATCTCTCCTCGGGGTCGAAGGGAACGTTTGCGGATGCCAGGAGTCGCCAAGGGCCGACCACGATGATGAAACCCCAGGCAGAGTCGGGGGAAGTAGCACGGGATCCCAGCCTGAGGCCTGCACGGACGGTGTTGGTTGGGGTGAGTCTCCCCAAAAGTCGTGCCGCCGTCCGTGATCTCGAGGACGGGTCGGCCTGCGTGCCCCTGGGCTTCTCTCTCACCCGAGGGTGGTTCCCCTCCAGAGCAGAACCCTGCCGCCTCAGGGGTTGCCTGGGAGTGTGTGTTTCAATGCCTCCGCTGTACCACACTGTGTGTGTGTGTGTGTCTATGTGTGTGTCTCCCATTCTCTCTTCTCTCTCTGTCTCTCCGTCTCTGTGTGTTTCTTTCCCACTCTCTGTGGGTTTGTGCCAGCCGAAGTTGCGTCAGGGCTGCCAGGTCGGTGGAGGATTGGGGCTGTCGCGAATTGTGCAGAAACCCATTTGCTCCTCTGGTAGGCATTTGAAAACGTGGCTTGGGTCAGGCACAGGCGGCCCCTCCACGCCCCGGGTCCCAGGTGTTCTTTGATTTTCCCTGGCATTGATGGAAAGGTAACCCGTTTCCCCCTTCCACCGGCACATGCCTGGACCCGACCCTTTGCTTCGCCGTGGCCCCGTATGCCTCCGGTGACACACGTTATCACCAACTGCTGTGGGATTGGCTAGTGCCACGCGTGGTCGCATGGTCTCCCCCTCGGATTCGCCTCTGTTCTTCTTTGCAGGTGTCCTGTCAAGCGCGGTCGGCTTTCCGGAACCCCAGGGCTTTTGCAAGCGGGGCAGGCCACTGGTCTTTCAAAGGAGGAGGGAGGCAGAGGGCTGACGCATCAGTGAATTGACAGCTGACACTAGGCCTTGAGACTGATGATTTCATTCTGTGTTGCAGCGAGGCCCTGCCGGCCTGACCAGAAGTGGTGAGCCCATCGTATCTCACTCGGAGGGGGCCAAAATCGGATCTCAACGGGAGTTCGGAGAACACAGCGCGCGTCCTGAAGCTCCCCCTCCCTCGGTGGAAGTCGGCTCAAGCAGGTCCGGAGGGCAGTACCCCTGGGGGTTTGGGCCTGGGACAGGACGAGACGCCCGCGGCCCCCGCTCCCACACCGCCCCAAACGGGACCCAGGATCCAGCCGCCGCCGCGGCGGCAGCAGGAGCATCGCGGCCGCCGCGCGGCGGCGGCAACATTTAAAGGGGACGCAGCCTACCTGTCAGGAGTGGAGCGCGAGTCGGCTCAGCCAATGCGCATGCGCCAGGCGCCGGCGGTTTCTCCCGTCACAGTGGTTCCCACGGTTGTCTTAGGAACCAGTCCCCGAGGCTTGGCAGAGCAGGAGCCCTCCGTGGCAGTGCTTGGGTGTGGAGGCTCTGAGGCTCCGGCCTCATCTCTCCTCGGGGTCGAAGGGAACGTTTGCGGATGCCAGGAGTCGCCAAGGGCCGACCACGATGATGAAACCCCAGGCAGAGTCGGGGGAAGCAGTACGGGATCCCAGCCTGAGGCCTGCACGGACGGTGTTGGTTGGGGTGAGTCTCCCCAAAAGTCGTGCCGCCGTCCGTGATCTAGAGGACGGGTCGGCCTGCGTGCCCCTGGGCTTCTCTCTCACCCGAGGGTGGTTCCCCTCCAGAGCAGAACCCTGCCGCCTCAGGGGTTGCCTGGGAGTGTGTGTTTCAATGCCTCCGCTGTACCACACTGTGTGTGTGTGTGTGTCTATGTGTGTGTCTCCCATTCTCTCTTCTCTCTCTGTCTCTCCGTCTCTGTGTGTTTCTTTCCCACTCTCTGTGGGTTTGTGCCAGCCGAAGTTGCGTCAGGGCTGCCAGGTCGGTGGAGGATTGGGGCTGTCGCGAATTGTGCAGAAACCCATTTGCTCCTCTGGTAGGCATTTGAAAACGTGGCTTGGGTCAGGCACAGGCGGCCCCTCCACGCCCCGGGTCCCAGGTGTTCTTTGATTTTCCCTGGCATTGATGGAAAGGTAACCCGTTTCCCCCTTCTACCGGCACATGCCTGGACCCGACCCTTTGCTTCGCCGTGGCCCCGTATGCCTCCGGTGACACACGTTATCACCAACTGCTGTGGGATTGGCCAGTGCCACGCGTGGTCGCATGGTCTCCCCCTCGGATTCGCCTCTGTTCTTCTTTGCAGGTGTCCTGTCAAGCGCGGTCGGCTTTCCGGAACCCCAGGGCTTTTGCAAGCGGGGCAGGCCACTGGTCTTTCAAAGGAGGAGGGAGGCAGAGGGCTGACGCATCAGTGAATTGACAGCTGACACTAGGCCTTGAGACTGATGATTTCATTCTGTGTTGCAGCGAGGCCCTGCCGGCCTGACCAGAAGTGGTGAGCCCATCCTATCTCACTCGGAGGGGGCCAAAATCGGATCTCAACGGGAGTTCGGAGAACACAGCGCGCGTCCTGAAGCTCCCCCTCCCTCGGTGGAAGTCGGCTCAAGCAGGTCCGGAGGGCAGTACCCCTGGGGGTTTGGGCCTGGGACAGGACGAGACGCCCGCGGCCCCCGCTCCCACACCGCCCCAAACGGGACCCAGGATCCAGCCGCCGCCGCGGCGGCAGCAGGAGCATCGCGGCCGCCGCGCGGCGGCGGCAACATTTAAAGGGGACGCAGCCTACCTGTCAGGAGTGGAGCGCGAGTCGGCTCAGCCAATGCGCATGCGCCAGGCGCCGGCGGTTTCTCCCGTCACAGTGGTTCCCACGGTTGTCTTAGGAACCAGTCCCCGAGGCTTGGCAGAGCAGGAGCCCTCCGTGGCAGTGCTTGGGTGTGGAGGCTCTGAGGCTCCGGCCTCATCTCTCCTCGGGGTCGAAGGGAACGTTTGCGGATGCCAGGAGTCGCCAAGGGCCGACCACGATGATGAAACCCCAGGCAGAGTCGGGGGAAGCAGCACGGGATCCCAGCCTGAGGCCTGCACGGACGGTGTTGGTTGGGGTGAGTCTCCCCAAAAGTCGTGCCGCCGTCCGTGATCTCGAAGACGGGTCGGCCTGCGTGCCCCTGGGCTTCTCTCTCACCCGAGGGTGGTTCCCCTCCAGAGCAGAACCCTGCCGCCTCAGGGGTTGCCTGGGAGTGTGTGTTTCAATGCCTCCGCTGTACCACACTGTGTGTGTGTGTGTGTCTATGTGTGTGTCTCCCATTCTCTCTTCTCTCTCTGTCTCTCCGTCTCTGTGTGTTTCTTTCCCACTCTCTGTGGGTTTGTGCCAGCCGAAGTTGCGTCAGGGCTGCCAGGTCGGTGGAGGATTGGGGCTGTCGCGAATTGTGCAGAAACCCATTTGCTCCTCTGGTAGGCATTTGAAAACGTGGCTTGGGTCAGGCACAGGCGGCCCCTCCACGCCCCGGGTCCCAGGTGTTCTTTGATTTTCCCTGGCATTGATGGAAAGGTAACCCGTTTCCCCCTTCCACCGGCACATGCCTGGACCCGACCCTTTGCTTCGCCGTGGCCCCGTATGCCTCCGGTGACACACGTTATCACCAACTGCTGTGGGATTGGCCAGTGCCACGCGTGGTCGCATGGTCTCCCCCTCGGATTCGCCTCTGTTCTTCTTTGAAGGTGTCCTGTCAAGCGCGGTCGGCTTTCCGGAACCCCAGGGCTTTTGCAAGCGGGGCAGGCCACTGGTCTTTCAAAGGAGGAGGGAGGCAGAGGGCTGACGCATCAGTGAATTGACAGCTGACACTAGGCCTTGAGACTGATGATTTCATTCTGTGTTGCAGCGAGGCCCTGCCGGCCTGACCAGAAGTGGTGAGCCCATCGTATCTCACTCGGAGGGGGCCAAAATCGGATCTCAACGGGAGTTCGGAGAACACAGCGCGCGTCCTGAAGCTCCCCCTCCCTCGGTGGAAGTCGGCTCAAGCAGGTCCGGAGGGCAGTACCCCTGGGGGTTTGGGCCTGGGACAGGACGAGACGCCCGCGGCCCCCTCTCCCACACCGCCCCAAACGGGACCCAGGATCCAGCCGCCGCCGCGGCGGCAGCAGGAGCATCGCGGCCGCCGCGCGGCGGCGGCAACATTTAAAGGGGACGCAGCCTACCTGTCAGGAGTGGAGCGCGAGTCGTCTCAGCCAATGCGCATGCGCCAGGCGCCGGCGGTTTCTCCCGTCACAGTGGTTCCCACGGTTGTCTTAGGAACCAGTCCCCGAGGCTTGGCAGAGCAGGAGCCCTCCGTGGCAGTGCTTGGGTGTGGAGGCTCTGAGGCTCCGGCCTCATCTCTCCTCGGGGTCGAAGGGAAAGTTTGCGGATGCCAGGAGTCGCCAAGGGCCGACCACGATGATGAAACCCCAGGCAGAGTCGGGGGAAGCAGCACGGGATCCCAGCCTGAGGCCTGCACGGACGGTGTTGGTTGGGGTGAGTCTCCCCAAAAGTCGTGCCGCCGTCCGTGATCTCGAGGACGGGTCGGCCTGCGTGCCCCTGGGCTTCTCTCTCACCCGAGGGTGGTTCCCCTGCAGAGCAGAACCCTGCCGCCTCAGGGGTTGCCTGGGAGTGTGTGTTTCAATGCCTCCGCTGTACCACACTGTGTGTGTGTGTGTGTCTATGTGTGTGTCTCCCATTCTCTCTTCTCTCTCTGTCTCTCCGTCTCTGTGTGTTTCTTTCCCACTCTCTGTGGGTTTGTGCCAGCCGAAGTTGCGTCAGGGCTGCCAGGTCGGTGGAGGATTGGGGCTGTCGCGAATTGTGCAGAAACCCATTTGCTCCTCTGGTAGGCATTTGAAAACGTGGCTTGGGTCAGGCACAGGCGGCCCCTCCACGCCCCGGGTCCCAGGTGTTCTTTGATTTTCCCTGGCATTGATGGAAAGGTAACCCGTTTCCCCCTTCCACCGGCACATGCCTGGACCCGACCCTTTGCTTCGCCGTGGCCCGGTATGCCTCCGGTGACACACGTTATCACCAACTGCTGTGGGATTGGCCAGTGCCACGCGTGGTCGCATGGTCTCCCCCTCGGATTCGCCTCTGTTCTTCTTTGCAGGTGTCCTGTCAAGCGCGGTCGGCTTTCCGGAACCCCAGGGCTTTTGCAAGCGGGGCAGGCCACTGGTCTTTCAAAGGAGGAGGGAGGCAGAGGGCTGACGCATCAGTGAATTGACAGCTGACACTAGGCCTTGAGACTGATGATTTCATTCTGTGTTGCAGCGAGGCCCTGCCGGCCTGACCAGAAGTGGTGAGCCCATCGTATCTCACTCGGAGGGGGCCAAAATCGGATCTCAACGGGAGTTCGGAGAACACAGCGCGCGTCCTGAAGCTCCCCCTCCCTCGGTGGAAGTCGGCTCAAGCAGGTCCGGAGGGCAGTACCACTGGGGGTTTGGGCCTGGGACAGGACGAGACGCCCGCGGCCCCCTCTCCCACACCGCCCCAAACAGGACCCAGGATCCAGCCGCCGCCGCGGCGGCAGCAGGAGCATCGCGGCCGCCGCGCGGCGGCGGCAACATTTAAAGGGGACGCAGCCTACCTGTCAGGAGTGGAGCGCGAGTCGGCTCAGCCAATGCGCATGCGCCAGGCGCCGGCGGTTTCTCCCGTCACAGTGGTTCCCACGGTTGTCTTAGGAACCAGTTCCCGAGGCTTGGCAGAGCAGGAGCCCTCCGTGGCAGTGCTTGGGTGTGGAGGCTCTGAGGCTCCGGCCTCATCTCTTCTCGGGGTCGAAGGGAACGTTTGCGGATGCCAGGAGTCGCAAAGGGCCGACCACGATGATGAAACCCCAGGCAGAGTCGGGGGAAGAAGCACGGGATCCCAGCCTGAGGCCTGCACGGACGGTGTTGGTTGGGGTGAGTCTCCCCAAAAGTCGTGCCGCCATCCGTGATCTCGAGGACGGGTCGGCCTGCGTGCCCCTGGGCTTCTCTCTCACCCGAGGGTGGTTCCCCTCCAGAGCAGAACCCTGCCGCCTCAGGGGTTGCCTGGGGGGGTGTGTTTCAATGCCTCCGCTGTACCACACTGTGTGTGTGTGTGTGTCTATGTGTGTGTCTCCCATTCTCTCTTCTCTCTCTGCCTCTCCGTCTCTGTGTGTTTCTTTCCCACTCTCTGTGGGTTTGTGCCAGCCGAAGTTGCGTCAGGGCTGCCAGGTCGGTGGAGGATTGGGGCTGTCGCGAATTGTGCAGAAACCCATTTGCTCCTCTGGTAGGCATTTGAAAACGTGGCTTGGGTCAGGCACAGGCGGCCCCTCCACGCCCCGGGTCCCAGGTGTTCTTTGATTTTCCCTGGCATTGATGGAAAGGTAACCCGTTTCCCCCTTCTACCGGCACATGCCTGGACCCGACCCTTTGCTTCGCCGTGGCCCCGTATGCCTCCGGTGACACACGTTATCACCAACTGCTGTGGGATTGGCCAGTGCCACGCGTTGTCGCATGGTCTCCCCCTCGGATTCGCCTCTGTTCTTCTTTGCAGGTGTCCTGTCAAGCGCGGTCGGCTTTCCGGAACCCCAGGGCTTTTGCAAGCGGGGCAGGCCACTGGTCTTTCAAAGGAGGAGGGAGGCAGAGGGCTGACGCATCAGTGAATTGACAGCTGACACTAGGCCTTGAGACTGATGATTTCATTCTGTGTTGCAGCGAGGCCCTGCCGGCCTGACCAGAAGTGGTGAGCCCATCGTATCTCACTCGGAGGGGGCCAAAATCGGATCTCAACGGGAGTTCGGAGAACACAGCGCGCGTCCTGAAGCTCCCCCTCCCTCGGTGGAAGTCGGCTCAAGCAGGTCCGGAGGGCAGTACCCCTGGGGGTTTGGGCCTGGGACAGGACGAGACGCCCGCGGCCCCCTCTCCCACACCGCCCCAAACGGGACCCAGGATCCAGCCGCCGCCGCGGCGGCAGCAGGAGCATCGCGGCCGCCGCGCGGCGGCGGCAACATTTAAAGGGGACGCAGCCTACCTGTCAGGAGTGGAGCGCGAGTCGGCTCAGCCAATGCGCATGCGCCAGGCGCCGGCGGTTTCTCCCGTCACAGTGGTTCCCACGGTTGTCTTAGGAACCAGTCCCCGAGGCTTGGCAGAGCAGGAGCCCTCCGTGGCAGTGCTTGGGTGTGGAGGCTCTGAGGCTCCGGCCTCATCTCTCCTCGGGGTCGAAGGGAACGTTTGCGGATGCCAGGAGTCGCCAAGGGCCGACCACGATGATGAAACCCCAGGCAGAGTCGGGGGAAGCAGCACGGGATCCCAGCCTGAGGCCTGCACGGACGGTGTTGGTTGGGGTGAGTCTCCCCAAAAGTCGTGCCGCCGTCCGTGATCTCGAGGACGGGTCGGCCTGCGTGCCCCTGGGCTTCTCTCTCACCCGAGGGTGGTTCCCCTCCAGAGCAGAACCCTGCCGCCTCAGGGGTTGCCTGGGAGTGTGTGTTTCAATGCCTCCGCTGTACCACACTGTGTGTGTGTGTGTGTCTATGTGTGTGTCTCCCATTCTCTCTTCTCTCTCTGTCTCTCCGTCTCTGTGTGTTTCTTTCCCACTCTCTGTGGGTTTGTGCCAGCCGAAGTTGCGTCAGGGCTGCCAGGTCGGTGGAGGATTGGGGCTGTCGCGAATTGTGCAGAAACCCATTTGCTCCTCTGGTAGGCATTTGAAAACGTGGCTTGGGTCAGGCACAGGCGGCCCCTCCACGCCCCGGGTCCCAGGTGTTCTTTGATTTTCCCTGGCATTGATGGAAAGGTAACCCGTTTCCCCCTTCTACCGGCACATGCCTGGACCCGACCCTTTGCTTCGCCGTGGCCCCGTATGCCTCCGGTGACACACGTTATCACCAACTGCTGTGGGATTGGCCAGTGCCACGCGTGGTCGCATGGTCTCCCCCTCGGATTCGCCTCTGTTCTTCTTTGCAGGTGTCCTGTCAAGCGCGGTCGGCTTTCCGGAACCCCAGGGCTTTTGCAAGCGGGGCAGGCCACTGGTCTTTCAAAGGAGGAGGGAGGCAGAGGGCTGACGCATCAGTGAATTGACAGCTGACACTAGGCCTTGAGACTGATGATTTCATTCTGTGTTGCAGCGAGGCCCAGCCGGCCTGACCAGAAGTGGTGAGCCCATCCTATCTCACTCGGAGGGGGCCAAAATCGGATCTCAACGGGAGTTCGGAGAACACAGCGGGCGTCCTGAAGCTCCCCCTCCCTCGGTGGAAGTCGGCTCAAGCAGGTCCGGAGGGCAGTACCCCTGGGGGTTTGGGGCTGGGACAGGACGAGACGCCCGCGGCCCCCTCTCCCACACCGCCCCAAACAGGACCCAGGATCCAGCCGCCGCCGCGGCGGCAGCAGGAGCATCGCGGCCGCCGCGCGGCGGCGGCAACATTTAAAGGGGACGCAGCCTACCTGTCAGGAGTGGAGCGCGAGTCGGCTCAGCCAATGCGCATGCGCCAGGCGCCGGCGGTTTCTCCCGTCACAGTGGTTCCCACGGTTGTCTTAGGAACCAGTCCCCGAGGCTTGGCAGGGCAGGAGCCCTCCGTGGCAGTGCTTGGGTGTGGAGGCTCTGAGGCTCCGGCCTCATCTCTCCTCGGGGTCGAAGGGAACGTTTGCGGATGCCAGGAGTCGCAAAGGGCCGACCACGATGATGAAACCCCAGGCAGAGTCGGGGGAAGTAGCACGGGATCCCAGCCTGAGGCCTGCACGGACGGTGTTGGTTGGGGTGAGTCTCCCCAAAAGTCGTGCCGCCGTCCGTGATCTCGAGGACGGGTCGGCCTGCGTGCCCCTGGGCTTCTCTCTCACCCGAGGGTGGTTCCCCTCCAGAGCAGAACCCTGCCGCCTCAGGGGTTGCCTGGGGGTGTGTGTTTCAATGCCTCCGCTGTACCACACTGTGTGTGTGTGTGTGTCTATGTGTGTGTCTCCCGTTCTCTCTTCTCTCTCTGCCTCCCCGTCTCTGTGTGTTTCTTTCCCACTCTCTGTGGGTTTGTGCCAGCCGAAGTTGCGTCAGGGCTGCCAGGTTGGTGGAGGATTGGGGCTGTCGCGAATTGTGCAGAAACCCATTTGCTCCTCTGGTAGGCATTTGAAAACGTGGCTTGGGTCAGGCACAGGCGGCCCCTCCACGCCCCGGGTCCCAGGTGTTCTTTGATTTTCCCTGGCATTGATGGAAAGGTAACCCGATTCCCCCTTCCACCGGCACATGCCTGGACCCGACCCTTTGCTTCGCCGTGGCCCCGTATGCCTCCGGTGACACACGTTATCACCAACTGCTGTGGGATTGGCCAGTGCCACGCGTGGTCGCATGGTCTCCCCCTCGGATTCGCCTCTGTTCTTCTTTGCAGGTGTCCTGTCAAGCGCGGTCGGCTTTCCGGAACCCCAGGGCTTTTGCAAGCGGGGCAGGCCACTGGTCTTTCAAAGGAGGAGGGAGGCAGAGGGCTGATGCATCAGTGAATTGACAGCTGACACTAGGCCTTGAGACTGATGATTTCATTCTGTGTTGCAGCGAGGCCCTGCCGGCCTGACCAGAAGTGGTGAGCCCATCGTATCTCACTCGGAGGGGGCCAAAATCGGATCTCAACGGGAGTTCGGAGAACACAGCGGGCGTCCTGAAGCTCCCCCTCCCTCGGTGGAAGTCGGCTCAAGCAGGTCCGGAGGGCAGTACCCCTGGGGGGTTGGGCCTGGGACAGGACGAGACGCCCGCGGCCCCCTCTCCCACACCGCCCCAAACAGGACCCAGGATCCAGCCGCCGCCGCGGCGGCAGCAGGAGCATCGCGGCCGCCGAGCGGCGGCGGCAACATTTAAAGGGGACGCAGCCTACCTGTCAGGAGTGGAGCGCGAGTCGGCTCAGCCAATGCGCATGCGCCAGGCGCCGGCGGTTTCTCCCGTCACAGTGGTTCCCACGGTTGTCTTAGGAACCAGTCCCCGAGGCTTGGCAGAGCAGGAGCCCTCCGTGGCAGTGCTTGGGTGTGGAGGCTCTGAGGCTCCGGCCTCATCTCTCCTCGGGGTCGAAGGGAACGTTTGCGGATGCCAGGAGTCGCCAAGGGCCGACCACGATGATGAAACCCCAGGCAGAGTCGGGGGAAGCAGCACGGGATCCCAGCCTGAGGCCTGCACGGACGGTGTTGGTTGGGGTGAGTCTCCCCAAAAGTCGTGCCGCCGTCCGTGATCTCGAGGACGGGTCGGCCTGCGTGACCCTGGGCTTCTCTCTCACCCGAGGGTGGTTCCCCTCCAGAGCAGAACCCTGCCGCCTCAGGGGTTGCCTGGGAGTGTGTGTTTCAATGCCTCCGCTGTACCACACTGTGTGTGTGTGTGTGTCTATGTGTGTGTCTCCCATTCTCTCTTCTCTCTCTGTCTCTCCGTCTCTGTGTGTTTCTTTCCCACTCTCTGTGGGTTTGTGCCAGCCGAAGTTGCGTCAGGGCTGCCAGGTCGGTGGAGGATTGGGGCTGTCGCGAATTGTGCAGAAACCCATTTGCTCCTCTGGTAGGCATTTGAAAACGTGGCTTGGGTCAGGCACAGGCGGCCCCTCCACGCCCCGGGTCCCAGGTGTTCTTTGATTTTCCCTGGCATTGATGGAAAGGTAACCCGTTTCCCCCTTCCACCGGCACATGCCTGGACCCGACCCTTTGCTTCGCCGTGGCCCCGTATGCCTCCGGTGACACACGTTATCACCAACTGCTGTGGGATTGGCCAGTGCCACGCGTGGTCGCATGGTCTCCCCCTCGGATTCGCCTCTGTTCTTCTTTGCAGGTGTCCTGTCAAGCGCGGTCGGCTTTCCGGAACCCCAGGGCTTTTGCAAGCGGGGCAGGCCACTGGTCTTTCAAAGGAGGAGGGAGGCAGAGGGCTGACGCATCAGTGAATTGACAGCTGACACTAGGCCTTGAGACTGATGATTTCATTCTGTGTTGCAGCGAGGCCCTGCCGGCCTGACCAGAAGTGGTGAGCCCATCGTATCTCACTCGGAGGGGGCCAAAATCGGATCTCAACGGGAGTTCGGAGAACACAGCGCGCGTCCTGAAGCTCCCCCTCCCTCGGTGGAAGTCGGCTCAAGCAGGTCCGGAGGGCAGTACCCCTGGGGGTTTGGGCCTGGGACAGGACGAGACGCCCGCGGCCCCCTCTCCCACACCGCCCCAAACGGGACCCAGGATCCAGCCGCCGCCGCGGTGGCAGCAGGAGCATCGCGGCCGCCGCGCGGCGGCGGCAACATTTAAAGGGGACGCAGCCTACCTGTCAGGAGTGGAGCGCGAGTCGGCTCAGCCAATGCGCATGCGCCAGGCGCCGGCGGTTTCTCCCGTCACAGTGGTTCCCACGGTTGTCTTAGGAACCAGTCCCCGAGGCTTGGCAGAGCAGGAGCCCTCCGTGGCAGTGCTTGGGTGTGGAGGCTCTGAGGCTCCGGCCTCATCTCTCCTCGGGGTCGAAGGGAACGTTTGCGGATGCCAGGAGTCGCCAAGGGCCGACCACGATGATGAAACCCCAGGCAGAGTCGGGGGAAGCAGCACGGGATCCCAGCCTGAGGCCTGCACGGACGGTGTTGGTTGGGGTGAGTCTCCCCAAAAGTCGTGCCGCCGTCCGTGATCTAGAGGACGGGTCGGCCTGCGTGCCCCTGGGCTTCTCTCTCACCCGAGGGTGGTTCCCCTCCAGAGCAGAACCCTGCCGCCTCAGGGGTTGCCTGGGAGTGTGTGTTTCAATGCTTCCGCTGTACCACACTGTGTGTGTGTGTGTGTCTATGTGTGTGTCTCCCATTCTCTCTTCTCTCTCTGTCTCTCCGTCTCTGTGTGTTTCTTTCCCACTCTCTGTGGGTTTGTGCCAGCCGAAGTTGCGTCAGGGCTGCCAGGTCGGTGGAGGATTGGGGCTGTCGCGAATTGTGCAGAAACCCATTTGCTCCTCTGGTAGGCATTTGAAAACGTGGCTTGGGTCAGGCACAGGCGGCCCCTCCACGCCCCGGGTCCCAGGTGTTCTTTGATTTTCCCTGGCATTGATGGAAAGGTAACCCGTTTCCCCCTTCTACCGGCACATGCCTGGACCCGACCCTTTGCTTCGCCGTGGCCCCGTATGCCTCCGGTGACACACGTTATCACCAACTGCTGTGGGATTGGCCAGTGCCACGCGTGGTCGCATGGTCTCCCCCTCGGATTCGCCTCTGTTCTTCTTTGCAGGTGTCCTGTCAAGCGCGGTCGGCTTTCCGGAACCCCAGGGCTTTTGCAAGCGGGGCAGGCCACTGGTCTTTCAAAGGAGGAGGGAGGCAGAGGGCTGACGCATCAGTGAATTGACAGCTGACACTAGGCCTTGAGACTGATGATTTCATTCTGTGTTGCAGCGAGGCCCTGCCGGCCTGACCAGAAGTGGTGAGCCCATCGTATCTCACTCGGAGGGGGCCAAAATCGGATCTCAACGGGAGTTCGGAGAACACAGCGCGCGTCCTGAAGCTCCCCCTCCCTCGGTGGAAGTCGGCTCAAGCAGGTCCGGAGGGCAGTACCCCTGGGGGTTTGGGCCTGGGACAGGACGAGACGCCCGCGGCCCCCTCTCCCACACCGCCCCAAACAGGACCCAGGATCCAGCCGCCGCAGCGGCGGTAGCAGGAGCATCGCGGCCGCCGCGCGGCGGCGGCAACATTTAAAGGGGACGCAGCCTACCTGTCAGGAGTGGAGCGCGAGTCGGCTCAGCCAATGCGCATGCGCCAGGCGCCGGCGGTTTCTCCCGTCACAGTGGTTCCCACGGTTGTCTTAGGAACCAGTTCCCGAGGCTTGGCAGAGCAGGAGCCCTCCGTGGCAGTGCTTGGGTGTGGAGGCTCTGAGGCTCCGGCCTCATCTCTCCTCGGGGTCGAAGGGAACGTTTGCGGATGCCAGGAGTCGCCAAGGGCCGACCACGATGATGAAACCCCAGGCAGAGTCGGGGGAAGTAGCACGGGATCCCAGCCTGAGGCCTGCACGGACGGTGTTGGTTGGGGTGAGTCTCCCCAAAAGTCGTGCCGCCGTCCGTGATCTCGAGGACGGGTCGGCCTGCGTGCCCCTGGGCTTCTCTCTCACCCGAGGGTGGTTCCCCTCCAGAGCAGAACCCTGCCGCCTCAGGGGTTGCCTGGGAGTGTGTGTTTCAATGCCTCCGCTGTACCACACTGTGTGTGTGTGTGTGTCTATGTGTGTGTCTCCCATTCTCTCTTCTCTCTCTGTCTCTCCGTCTCTGTGTGTTTCTTTCCCACTCTCTGTGGGTTTGTGCCAGCCGAAGTTGCGTCAGGGCTGCCAGGTCGGTGGAGGATTGGGGCTGTCGCGAATTGTGCAGAAACCCATTTGCTCCTCTGGTAGGCATTTGAAAACGTGGCTTGGGTCAGGCACAGGCGGCCCCTCCACGCCCCGGGTCCCAGGTGTTCTTTGATTTTCCCTGGCATTGATGGAAAGGTAACCCGTTTCCCCCTTCCACCGGCACATGCCTGGACCCGACCCTTTGCTTCGCCGTGGCCCCGTATGCCTCCGGTGACACACGTTATCACCAACTGCTGTGGGATTGGCTAGTGCCACGCGTGGTCGCATGGTCTCCCCCTCGGATTCGCCTCTGTTCTTCTTTGCAGGTGTCCTGTCAAGCGCGGTCGGCTTTCCGGAACCCCAGGGCTTTTGCAAGCGGGGCAGGCCACTGGTCTTTCAAAGGAGGAGGGAGGCAGAGGGCTGACGCATCAGTGAATTGACAGCTGACACTAGGCCTTGAGACTGATGATTTCATTCTGTGTTGCAGCGAGGCCCTTCCGGCCTGACCAGAAGTGGTGAGCCCATCGTATCTCACTCGGAGGGGGCCAAAATCGGATCTCAACGGGAGTTCGGAGAACACAGCGCGCGTCCTGAAGCTCCCCCTCCCTCGGTGGAAGTCGGCTCAAGCAGGTCCGGAGGGCAGTACCCCTGGGGGTTTGGGCCTGGGACAGGACGAGACGCCCGCGGCCCCCGCTCCCACACCGCCCCAAACGGGACCCAGGATCCAGCCGCCGCCGCGGCGGCAGCAGGAGCATCGCGGCCGCCGCGCGGCGGCGGCAACATTTAAAGGGGACGCAGCCTACCTGTCAGGAGTGGAGCGCGAGTCGGCTCAGCCAATGCGCATGCGCCAGGCGCCGGCGGTTTCTCCCGTCACAGTGGTTCCCACGGTTGTCTTAGGAACCAGTCCCCGAGGCTTGGCAGAGCAGGAGCCCTCCGTGGCAGTGCTTGGGTGTGGAGGCTCTGAGGCTCCGGCCTCATCTCTCCTCGGGGTCGAAGGGAACGTTTGCGGATGCCAGGAGTCGCCAAGGGCCGACCACGATGATGAAACCCCAGGCAGAGTCGGGGGAAGCAGCACGGGATCCCAGCCTGAGGCCTGCACGGACGGTGTTGGTTGGGGTGAGTCTCCCCAAAAGTCGTGCCGCCGTCCGTGATCTCGAGGACGGGTCGGCCTGCGTGCCCCTGGGCTTCTCTCTCACCCGAGGGTGGTTCCCCTCCAGAGCAGAACCCTGCCGCCTCAGGGGTTGCCTGGGAGTGTGTGTTTCAATGCCTCCGCTGTACCACACTGTGTGTGTGTGTGTGTCTATGTGTGTGTCTCCCATTCTCTCTTCTCTCTCTGTCTCTCCGTCTCTGTGTGTTTCTTTCCCACTCTCTGTGGGTTTGTGCCAGCCGAAGTTGCGTCAGGGCTGCCAGGTCGGTGGAGGATTGGGGCTGTCGCGAATTGTGCAGAAACCCATTTGCTCCTCTGGTAGGCATTTGAAAACGTGGCTTGGGTCAGGCACAGGCGGCCCCTCCACGCCCCGGGTCCCAGGTGTTCTTTGATTTTCCCTGGCATTGATGGAAAGGTAACCCGTTTCCCCCTTCCACCGGCACATGCCTGGACCCGACCCTTTGCTTCGCCGTGGCCCCGTATGCCTCCGGTGACACACGTTATCACCAACTGCTGTGGGATTGGCCAGTGCCACGCGTGGTCGCATGGTCTCCCCCTCGGATTCGCCTCTGTTCTTCTTTGAAGGTGTCCTGTCAAGCGCGGTCGGCTTTCCGGAACCCCAGGGCTTTTGCAAGCGGGGCAGGCCACTGGTCTTTCAAAGGAGGAGGGAGGCAGAGGGCTGACGCATCAGTGAATTGACAGCTGACACTAGGCCTTGAGACTGATGATTTCATTCTGTGTTGCAGCGAGGCCCTGCCGGCCTGACCAGAAGTGGTGAGCCCATCGTATCTCACTCGGAGGGGGCCAAAATCGGATCTCAACGGGAGTTCGGAGAACACAGCGCGCGTCCTGAAGCTCCCCCTCCCTCGGTGGAAGTCGGCTCAAGCAGGTCCGGAGGGCAGTACCACTGGGGGTTTGGGCCTGGGACAGGACGAGACGCCCGCGGCCCCCTCTCCCACACCGCCCCAAACAGGACCCAGGATCCAGCCGCCGCCGCGGCGGCAGCAGGAGCATCGCGGCCGCCGCGCGGCGGCGGCAACATTTAAAGGGGACGCAGCCTACCTGTCAGGAGTGGAGCGCGAGTCGGCTCAGCCAATGCGCATGCGCCAGGCGCCGGCGGTTTCTCCCGTCACAGTGGTTCCCACGGTTGTCTTAGGAACCAGTTCCCGAGGCTTGGCAGAGCAGGAGCCCTCCGTGGCAGTGCTTGGGTGTGGAGGCTCTGAGGCTCCGGCCTCATCTCTTCTCGGGGTCGAAGGGAACGTTTGCGGATGCCAGGAGTCGCAAAGGGCCGACCACGATGATGAAACCCCAGGCAGAGTCGGGGGAAGAAGCACGGGATCCCAGCCTGAGGCCTGCACGGACGGTGTTGGTTGGGGTGAGTCTCCCCAAAAGTCGTGCCGCCATCCGTGATCTCGAGGACGGGTCGGCCTGCGTGCCCCTGGGCTTCTCTCTCACCCGAGGGTGGTTCCCCTCCAGAGCAGAACCCTGCCGCCTCAGGGGTTGCCTGGGGGGGTGTGTTTCAATGCCTCCGCTGTACCACACTGTGTGTGTGTGTGTGTCTATGTGTGTGTCTCCCATTCTCTCTTCTCTCTCTGCCTCTCCGTCTCTGTGTGTTTCTTTCCCACTCTCTGTGGGTTTGTGCCAGCCGAAGTTGCGTCAGGGCTGCCAGGTCGGTGGAGGATTGGGGCTGTCGCGAATTGTGCAGAAACCCATTTGCTCCTCTGGTAGGCATTTGAAAACGTGGCTTGGGTCAGGCACAGGCGGCCCCTCCACGCCCCGGGTCCCAGGTGTTCTTTGATTTTCCCTGGCATTGATGGAAAGGTAACCCGTTTCCCCCTTCTACCGGCACATGCCTGGACCCGACCCTTTGCTTCGCCGTGGCCCCGTATGCCTCCGGTGACACACGTTATCACCAACTGCTGTGGGATTGGCCAGTGCCACGCGTTGTCGCATGGTCTCCCCCTCGGATTCGCCTCTGTTCTTCTTTGCAGGTGTCCTGTCAAGCGCGGTCGGCTTTCCGGAACCCCAGGGCTTTTGCAAGCGGGGCAGGCCACTGGTCTTTCAAAGGAGGAGGGAGGCAGAGGGCTGACGCATCAGTGAATTGACAGCTGACACTAGGCCTTGAGACTGATGATTTCATTCTGTGTTGCAGCGAGGCCCTGCCGGCCTGACCAGAAGTGGTGAGCCCATCGTATCTCACTCGGAGGGGGCCAAAATCGGATCTCAACGGGAGTTCGGAGAACACAGCGCGCGTCCTGAAGCTCCCCCTCCCTCGGTGGAAGTCGGCTCAAGCAGGTCCGGAGGGCAGTACCCCTGGGGGTTTGGGCCTGGGACAGGACGAGACGCCCGCGGCCCCCTCTCCCACACCGCCCCAAACGGGACCCAGGATCCAGCCGCCGCCGCGGTGGCAGCAGGAGCATCGCGGCCGCCGCGCGGCGGCGGCAACATTTAAAGGGGACGCAGCCTACCTGTCAGGAGTGGAGCGCGAGTCGGCTCAGCCAATGCGCATGCGCCAGGCGCCGGCGGTTTCTCCCGTCACAGTGGTTCCCACGGTTGTCTTAGGAACCAGTTCCCGAGGCTTGGCAGAGCAGGAGCCCTCCGTGGCAGTGCTTGGGTGTGGAGGCTCTGAGGCTCCGGCCTCATCTCTCCTCGGGGTCGAGGGGAACGTTTGCGGATGCCAGGAGTCGCAAAGGGCCGACCACGATGATGAAACCCCAGGCAGAGTCGGGGGAAGAAGCACGGGATCCCAGCCTGAGGCCTGCACGGACGGTGTTGGTTGGGGTGAGTCTCCCCAAAAGTCGTGCCGCCATCCGTGATCTCGAGGACGGGTCGGCCTGCGTGCCCCTGGGCTTCTCTCTCACCCGAGGGTGGTTCCCCTCCAGAGCAGAACCCTGCCGCCTCAGGGGTTGCCTGGGGGGGTGTGTTTCAATGCCTCCGCTGTACCACACTGTGTGTGTGTGTGTGTCTATGTGTGTGTCTCCCATTCTCTCTTCTCTCTCTGCCTCTCCGTCTCTGTGTGTTTCTTTCCCACTCTCTGTGGGTTTGTGCCAGCCGAAGTTGCGTCAGGGCTGCCAGGTCGGTGGAGGATTGGGGCTGTCGCGAATTGTGCAGAAACCCATTTGCTCCTCTGGTAGGCATTTGAAAACGTGGCTTGGGTCAGGCACAGGCGGCCCCTCCACGCCCCGGGTCCCAGGTGTTCTTTGATTTTCCCTGGCATTGATGGAAAGGTAACCCGTTTCCCCCTTCTACCGGCACATGCCTGGACCCGACCCTTTGCTTCGCCGTGGCCCCGTATGCCTCCGGTGACACACGTTATCACCAACTGCTGTGGGATTGGCCAGTGCCACGCGTTGTCGCATGGTCTCCCCCTCGGATTCGCCTCTGTTCTTCTTTGCAGGTGTCCTGTCAAGCGCGGTCGGCTTTCCGGAACCCCAGGGCTTTTGCAAGCGGGGCAGGCCACTGGTCTTTCAAAGGAGGAGGGAGGCAGAGGGCTGACGCATCAGTGAATTGACAGCTGACACTAGGCCTTGAGACTGATGATTTCATTCTGTGTTGCAGCGAGGCCCTGCCGGCCTGACCAGAAGTGGTGAGCCCATCGTATCTCACTCGGAGGGGGCCAAAATCGGATCTCAACGGGAGTTCGGAGAACACAGCGCGCGTCCTGAAGCTCCCCCTCCCTCGGTGGAAGTCGGCTCAAGCAGGTCCGGAGGGCAGTACCCCTGGGGGTTTGGGCCTGGGACAGGACGAGACGCCCGCGGCCCCCTCTCCCACACCGCCCCAAACAGGACCCAGGATCCAGCCGCCGCCGCGGCGGCAGCAGGAGCATCGCGGCCGCCGCGCGGCGGCGGCAACATTTAAAGGGGACGCAGCCTACCTGTCAGGAGTGGAGCGCGAGTCGGCTCAGCCAATGCGCATGCGCCAGGCGCCGGCGGTTTCTCCCGTCACAGTGGTTCCCACGGTTGTCTTAGGAACCAGTTCCCGAGGCTTGGCAGAGCAGGAGCCCTCCGTGGCAGTGCTTGGGTGTGGAGGCTCTGAGGCTCCGGCCTCATCTCTCCTCGGGGTCGAGGGGAACGTTTGCGGATGCCAGGAGTCGCAAAGGGCCGACCACGATGATGAAACCCCAGGCAGAGTCGGGGGAAGAAGCACGGGATCCCAGCCTGAGGCCTGCACGGACGGTGTTGGTTGGGGTGAGTCTCCCCAAAAGTCGTGCCGCCATCCGTGATCTCGAGGACGGGTCGGGCTGCGTGCCCCTGGGCTTCTCTCTCACCCGAGGGTGGTTCCCCTCCAGAGCAGAACCCTGCCGCCTCAGGGGTTGCCTGGGGGTGTGTGTTTCAATGCCCCCGCTGTACCACACTGTGTGTGTGTGTGTGTCTATGTGTGTGTCTCCCATTCTCTCTTCTCTCTCTGCCTCTCCGTCTCTGTGTGTTTCTTTCCCACTCTCTGTGGGTTTGTGCCAGCCGAAGTTGCGTCAGGGCTGCCAGGTCGGTGGAGGATTGGGGCTGTCGCGAATTGTGCAGAAACCCATTTGCTCCTCTGGTAGGCATTTGAAAACGTGGCTTGGGTCAGGCACAGGCGGCCCCTCCACGCCCCGGGTCCCAGGTGTTCTTTGATTTTCCCTGGCATTGATGGAAAGGTAACCCGATTCCCCCTTCCACCGGCACATGCCTGGACCCGACCCTTTGCTTCGCCGTGGCCCCGTATGCCTCCGGTGACACACGTTATCACCAACTGCTGTGGGATTGGCCAGTGCCACGCGTGGTCGCATGGTCTCCCCCTCGGATTCGCCTCTGTTCTTCTTTGCAGGTGTCCTGTCAAGCGCGGTCGGCTTTCCGGAACACCAGGGCTTTTGCAAGCGGGGCAGGCCACTGGTCTTTCAAAGGAGGAGGGAGGCAGAGGGCTGACGCATCAGTGAATTGACAGCTGACACTAGGCCTTGAGACTGATGATTTCATTCTGTGTTGCAGCGAGGCCCTGCCGGCCTGACCAGAAGTGGTGAGCCCATCGTATCTCACTCGGAGGGGGCCAAAATCGGATCTCAACGGGAGTTCGGAGAACACAGCGGGCGTCCTGAAGCTCCCCCTCCCTCGGTGGAAGTCGGCTCAAGCAGGTCCGGAGGGCAGTACCCCTGGGGGTTTGGGCCTGGGACAGGACGAGACGCCCGCGGCCCCCTCTCCCACACCGCCCCAAACAGGACCCAGGATCCAGCCGCCGCCGCGGCGGCAGCAGGAGCATCGCGGCCGCCGCGCGGCGGCGGCAACATTTAAAGGGGACGCAGCCTACCTGTCAGGAGTGGAGCGCGAGTCGGCTCAGCCAATGCGCATGCGCCAGGCGCCAGCGGTTTCTCCCGTCACAGTGGTTCCCACGGTTGTCTTAGGAACCAGTCCCCGAGGCTTGGCAGAGCAGGAGCCCTCCGTGGCAGTGCTTGGGTGTGGAGGCTCTGAGGCTCCGGCCTCATCTCTCCTCGGGGTCGAAGGGAACGTTTGCGGATGCCAGGAGTCGCGAAGGACCGACCACGATGATGAAACCCCAGGCAGAGTCGGGGGAAGTAGCACGGGATCCCAGCCTGAGGCCTGCACGGACGGTGTTGGTTGGGGTGAGTCTCCCCAAAAGTCGTGCCGCCGTCCGTGATCTCGAGGACGGGTCGGCCTGCGTGCCCCTGGGCTTCTCTCTCACCCAAGGGTGGTTCCCCTCCAGAGCAGAACCCTGCCGCCTCAGGGGTTGCCTGGGGGTGTGTGTTTCAATGCCTCTGCTGTACCACACTGTGTGTGTGTGTGTGTCTATGTGTGTGTCTCCCATTCTCTCTTCTCTCTCTGTCTCTCCGTCTCTGTGTGTTTCTTTCCCACTCTCTGTGGGTTTGTGCCAGCCGAAGTTGCGTCAGGGCTGCCAGGTCGGTGGAGGATTGGGGCTGTCGCGAATTGTGCAGAAACCCATTTGCTCCTCTGGTAGGCATTTGAAAACGTGGCTTGGGTCAGGCACAGGCGGCCCCTCCACGCCCCGGGTCCCAGGTGTTCTTTGATTTTCCCTGGCATTGATGGAAAGGTAACCCGTTTCCCCCCTTCTACCGGCACATGCCTGGACCCGACCCTTTGCTTCGCCGTGGCCCCGTATGCCTCCGGTGACACACGTTATCACCAACTGCTGTGGGATTGGCCAGTGCCACGCGTTGTCGCATGGTCTCCCCCTCGGATTCGCCTCTGTTCTTCTTTGCAGGTGTCCTGTCAAGCGCGGTCGGCTTTCCGGAACCCCAGGGCTTTTGCAAGCGGGGCAGGCCACTGGTCTTTCAAAGGAGGAGGGAGGCAGAGGGCTGACGCATCAGTGAATTGACAGCTGACACTAGGCCTTGAGACTGATGATTTCATTCTGTGTTGCAGCGAGGCCCTGCCGGCCTGACCAGAAGTGGTGAGCCCATCGTATCTCACTCGGAGGGGGCCAAAATCGGATCTCAACGGGAGTTCGGAGAACACAGCGGGCGTCCTGAAGCTCCCCCTCCCTCGGTGGAAGTCGGCTCAAGCAGGTCCGGAGGGCAGTACCCCTGGGGGGTTGGGCCTGGGACAGGACGAGACGCCCGCGGCCCCCTCTCCCACACCGCCCCAAACAGGACCCAGGATCCAGCCGCCGCCGCGGCGGCAGCAGGAGCATCGCGGCCGCCGCGCGGCGGCGGCAACATTTAAAGGGGACGCAGCCTACCTGTCAGGAGTGGAGCGCGAGTCGGCTCAGCCAATGCGCATGCGCCAGGCGCCGGCGGTTTCTCCCGTCACAGTGGTTCCCACGGTTGTCTTAGGAACCAGTCCCCGAGGCTTGGCAGAGCAGGAGCCCTCCGTGGCAGTGCTTGGGTGTGGAGGCTCTGAGGCTCCGGCCTCATCTCTCCTCGGGGTCGAAGGGAACGTTTGCGGATGCCAGGAGTCGCCAAGGGTCGACCACGATGATGAAACCCCAGGCAGAGTCGGGGGAAGTAGCACGGGATCCCAGCCTGAGGCCTGCACGGACGGTGTTGGTTGGGGTGAGTCTCCCCAAAAGTCGTGCCGCCGTCCGTGATCTCGAGGACGGGTCGGCCTGCGTGCCCCTGGGCTTCTCTCTCACCCAAGGGTGGTTCCCCCCCAGAGGAGAACCCTGCCGCCTCAGGGGTTGCCTGGGGGTGTGTGTTTCAATGCCTCCGCTGTACCACACTGTGTGTGTGTGTGTGTCTATGTGTGTGTCTCCCATTCTCTCTTCTCTCTCTGTCTCTCCGTCTCTGTGTGTTTCTTTCCCACTCTCTGTGGGTTTGTGCCAGCCGAAGTTGCGTCAGGGCTGCCAGGTCGGTGGAGGATTGGGGCTGTCGCGAATTGTGCAGAAACCCATTTGCTCCTCTGGTAGGCATTTGAAAACGTGGCTTGGGTCAGGCACAGGCGGCCCCTCCACGCCCCGGGTCCCAGGTGTTCTTTGATTTTCCCTGGCATTGATGGAAAGGTAACCCGTTTCCCCCTTCCACCGGCACATGCCTGGACCCGACCCTTTGCTTCGCCGTGGCCCCGTATGCCTCCGGTGACACACGTTATCACCAACTGCTGTGGGATTGGCCAGTGCCACGCGTGGTCGCATGGTCTCCCCCTCGGATTCGCCTCTGTTCTTCTTTGCAGGTGTCCTGTCAAGCGCGGTCGGCTTTCCGGAACCCCAGGGCTTTTGCAAGCGGGGCAGGCCACTGGTCTTTCAAAGGAGGAGGGAGGCAGAGGGCTGACGCATCAGTGAATTGACAGCTGACACTAGGCCTTGAGACTGATGATTTCATTCTGTGTTGCAGCGAGGCCCTGCCGGCCTGACCAGAAGTGGTGAGCCCATCGTATCTCACTCGGAGGGGGCCAAAATCGGATCTCAACGGGAGTTCGGAGAACACAGCGCGCGTCCTGAAGCTCCCCCTCCCTCGGTGTAAGTCGGCTCAAGCAGGTCCGGAGGGCAGTACCCCTGGGGGGTTGGGCCTGGGACAGGACGAGACGCCCGCGGCCCCCTCTCCCACACCGCCCCAAACGGGACCCAGGATCCAGCCGCCGCCGCGGTGGCAGCAGGAGCATCGCGGCCGCCGCGCGGCGGCGGCAACATTTAAAGGGGACGCAGCCTACCTGTCAGGAGTGGAGCGCGAGTCGGCTCAGCCAATGCGCATGCGCCAGGCGCCGGCGGTTTCTCCCGTCACAGTGGTTCCCACGGTTGTCTTAGGAACCAGTCCCCGAGGCTTGGCAGAGCAGGAGCCCTCCGTGGCAGTGCTTGGGTGTGGAGGCTCTGAGGCTCCGGCCTCATCTCTCCTCGGGGTCGAAGGGAACGTTTGCGGATGCCAGGAGTCGCCAAGGGCCGACCACGATGATGAAACCCCAGGCAGAGTCGGGGGAAGCAGCACGGGATCCCAGCCTGAGGCCTGCACGGACGGTGTTGGTTGGGGTGAGTCTCCCCAAAAGTCGTGCCGCCGTCCGTGATCTCGAGGACGGGTCGGCCTGCGTGCCCCTGGGCTTCTCTCTCACCCGAGGGTGGTTCCCCTCCAGAGCAGAACCCTGCCGCCTCAGGGGTTGCCTGGGAGTGTGAGTTTCAATGCCTCCGCTGTACCACACTGTGTGTGTGTGTGTGTCTATGTGTGTGTCTCCCATTCTCTCTTCTCTCTCTGCCTCTCCGTCTCTGTGTGTTTCTTTCCCACTCTCTGTGGGTTTGTGCCAGCCGAAGTTGCGTCAGGGCTGCCAGGTCGGTGGAGGATTGGGGCTGTCGCGAATTGTGCAGAAACCCATTTGCTCCTCTGGTAGGCATTTGAAAACGTGGCTTGGGTCAGGCACAGGCGGCCCCTCCACGCCCCGGGTCCCAGGTGTTCTTTGATTTTCCCTGGCATTGATGGAAAGGTAACCCGATTCCCCCTTCCACCGGCACATGCCTGGACCCGACCCTTTGCTTCGCCGTGGCCCCGTATGCCTCCGGTGACACACGTTATCACCAACTGCTGTGGGATTGGCCAGTGCCACGCGTGGTCGCATGGTCTCCCCCTCGGATTCGCCTCTGTTCTTTGCAGGTGTCCTGTCAAGCGCTGTCGGCTTTCCGGAACCCCAGGGCTTTTGCAAGCGGGGCAGGCCACTGGTCTTTCAAAGGAGGAGGGAGGCAGAGGGCTGATGCATCAGTGAATTGACAGCTGACACTAGGCCTTGAGACTGATGATTTCATTCTGTGTTGCAGCGAGGCCCTGCCGGCCTGACCAGAAGTGGTGAGCCCATCGTATCTCACTCGGAGGGGGCCAAAATCGGATCTCAACGGGAGTTCGGAGAACACAGCGGGCGTCCTGAAGCTCCCCCTCCCTCGGTGGAAGTCGGCTCAAGCAGGTTCGGAGGGCAGTACCCCTGGGGGGTTGGGCCTGGGACAGGACGAGACGCCCGCGGCCCCCTCTCCCACACCGCCCCAAACAGGACCCAGGATCCAGCCGCCGCCGCGGCGGCAGCAGGAGCATCGCGGCCGCCGCGCGGCGGCGGCAACATTTAAAGGGGACGCAGCCTACCTGTCAGGAGTGGAGCGCGAGTCGGCTCAGCCAATGCGCATGCGCCAGGCGCCGGCGGTTTCTCCCGTCACAGTGGTTCCCACGGTTGTCTTAGGAACCAGTCCCCGAGGCTTGGCAGAGCAGGAGCCCTCCGTGGCAGTGCTTGGGTGTGGAGGCTCTGAGGCTCCGGCCTCATCTCTCCTCGGGGTCGAAGGGAACGTTTGCGGATGCCAGGAGTCGCCAAGGGCCGACCACGATGATGAAACCCCAGGCAGAGTCGGGGGAAGTAGCACGGGATCCCAGCCTGAGGCCTGCACGGACGGTGTTGGTTGGGGTGAGTCTCCCCAAAAGTCGTGCCGCCGTCCGTGATCTCGAGGACGGGTCGGCCTGCGTGACCCTGGGCTTCTCTCTCACCCGAGGGTGGTTCCCCTCCAGAGCAGAACCCTGCCGCCTCAGGGGTTGCCTGGGAGTGTGTGTTTCAATGCCTCCGCTGTACCACACTGTGTGTGTGTGTGTGTCTATGTGTGTGTCTCCCTTTCTCTCTTCTCTCTCTGTCTCTCCGTCTCTGTGTGTTTCTTTCCCACTCTCTGTGGGTTTGTGCCAGCCGAAGTTGCGTCAGGGCTGCCAGGTCGGTGGAGGATTGGGGCTGTCGCGAATTGTGCAGAAACCCATTTGCTCCTCTGGTAGGCATTTGAAAACGTGGCTTGGGTCAGGCACAGGCGGCCCCTCCACGCCCCGGGTCCCAGGTGTTCTTTGATTTTCCCTGGCATTGATGGAAAGGTAACCCGTTTCCCCCTTCCACCGGCACATGCCTGGACCCGACCCTTTGCTTCGCCGTGGCCCCGTATGCCTCCGGTGACACACGTTATCACCAACTGCTGTGGGATTGGCCAGTGCCACGCGTGGTCGCATGGTCTCCCCCTCGGATTCGCCTCTGTTCTTCTTTGCAGGTGTCCTGTCAAGCGCGGTCGGCTTTCCGGAACCCCAGGGCTTTTGCAAGCGGGGCAGGCCACTGGTCTTTCAAAGGAGGAGGGAGGCAGAGGGCTGACGCATCAGTGAATTGACAGCTGACACTAGGCCTTGAGACTGATGATTTCATTCTGTGTTGCAGCGAGGCCCTGCCGGCCTGACCAGAAGTGGTGAGCCCATCGTATCTCACTCGGAGGGGGCCAAAATCGGATCTCAACGGGAGTTCGGAGAACACAGCGGGCGTCCTGAAGCTCCCCCTCCCTCGGTGGAAGTCGGCTCAAGCAGGTCCGGAGGGCAGTACCCCTGGGGGTTTGGGCCTGGGACAGGACGAGACGCCCGCGGCCCCTCTCCCACACCGCCCCAAACAGGACCCAGGATCCAGCCGCCGCCGCGGCGGCAGCAGGAGCATCGCGGCCGCCGCGCGGCGGCGGCAACATTTAAAGGGGACGCAGCCTACCTGTCAGGAGTGGAGCGCGAGTCGGCTCAGCCAATGCGCATGCGCCAGGCGCCGGCGGTTTCTCCCGTCACAGTGGTTCCCACGGTTGTCTTAGGAACCAGTCCCCGAGGCTTGGCAGGGCAGGAGCCCTCCGTGGCAGTGCTTGGGTGTGGAGGCTCTGAGGCTCCGGCCTCATCTCTCCTCGGGGTCGAGGGGAACGTTTGCGGATGCCAGGAGTCGCAAAGGGCCGACCACGATGATGAAACCCCAGGCAGAGTCGGGGGAAGAAGCACGGGATCCCAGCCTGAGGCCTGCACGCACGGTGTTGGTTGGGGTGAGTCTCCCCAAAAGTCGTGCCGCCATCCGTGATCTCGAGGACGGGTCGGCCTGCGTGCCCCTGGGCTTCTCTCTCACCCGAGGGTGGTTCCCCTCCAGAGCAGAACCCTGCCGCCTCAGGGGTTGCCTGGGGGGGTGTGTTTCAATGCCTCCGCTGTACCACACTGTGTGTGTGTGTGTGTCTATGTGTGTGTCTCCCATTCTCTCTTCTCTCTCTGCCTCTCCGTCTCTGTGTGTTTCTTTCCCACTCTCTGTGGGTTTGTGCCAGCCGAAGTTGCGTCAGGGCTGCCAGGTCGGTGGAGGATTGGGGCTGTCGCGAATTGTGCAGAAACCCATTTGCTCCTCTGGTAGGCATTTGAAAACGTGGCTTGGGTCAGGCACAGGCGGCCCCTCCACGCCCCGGGTCCCAGGTGTTCTTTGATTTTCCCTGGCATTGATGGAAAGGTAACCCGATTCCCCCTTCCACCGGCACATGCCTGGACCCGACCCTTTGCTTCGCCGTGGCCCCGTATGCCTCCGGTGACACACGTTATCACCAACTGCTGTGGGATTGGCCAGTGCCACGCGTGGTCGCATGGTCTCCCCCTCGGATTCGCCTCTGTTCTTCTTTGCAGGTGTCCTGTCAAGCGCGGTCGGCTTTCCGGAACCCCAGGGCTTTTGCAAGCGGGGCAGGCCACTGGTCTTTCAAAGGAGGAGGGAGGCAGAGGGCTGATGCATCAGTGAATTGACAGCTGACACTAGGCCTTGAGACTGATGATTTCATTCTGTGTTGCAGCGAGGCCCTGCCGGCCTGACCAGAAGTGGTGAGCCCATCGTATCTCACTCGGAGGGGGCCAAAATCGGATCTCAACGGGAGTTCGGAGAACACAGCGGGCGTCCTGAAGCTCCCCCTCCCTCGGTGGAAGTCGGCTCAAGCAGGTCCGGAGGGCAGTACCCCTGGGGGGTTGGGCCTGGGACAGGACGAGACGCCCGCGGCCCCCTCTCCCACACCGCCCCAAACAGGACCCAGGATCCAGCCGCCGCCGCGGCGGCAGCAGGAGCATCGCGGCCGCCGCGCGGCGGCGGCAACATTTAAAGGGGACGCAGCCTACCTGTCAGGAGTGGAGCGCGAGTCGGCTCAGCCAATGCGCATGCGCCAGGCGCCGGCGGTTTCTCCCGTCACAGTGGTTCCCACGGTTGTCTTAGGAACCAGTCCCCGAGGCTTGGCAGAGCAGGAGCCCTCCGTGGCAGTGCTTGGGTGTGGAGGCTCTGAGGCTCCGGCCTCATCTCTCCTCGGGGTCGAAGGGAACGTTTGCGGATGCCAGGAGTCGCCAAGGGTCGACCACGATGATGAAACCCCAGGCAGAGTCGGGGGAAGTAGCACGGGATCCCAGCCTGAGGCCTGCACGGACGGTGTTGGTTGGGGTGAGTCTCCCCAAAAGTCGTGCCGCCGTCCGTGATCTCGAGGACGGGTCGGCCTGCGTGCTCCTGGGCTTCTCTCTCACCCAAGGGTGGTTCCCCTCCAGAGCAGAACCCTGCCGCCTCAGGGGTTGCCTGGGGGGGTGTGTTTCAATGCCTCCGCTGTACCACACTGTGTGTGTGTGTGTGTCTATGTGTGTGTCTCCCATTCTCTCTTCTCTCTCTGTCTCTCCGTCTCTGTGTGTTTCTTTCCCACTCTCTGTGGGTTTGTGCCAGCCGAAGTTGCGTCAGGGCTGCCAGGTCGGTGGAGGATTGGGGCTATCGCGAATTGTGCAGAAACCCATTTGCTCCTCTGGTAGGCATTTGAAAACGTGGCTTGGGTCAGGCACAGGCGGCCCCTCCACGCCCCGGGTCCCAGGTGTTCTTTGATTTTCCCTGGCATTGATGGAAAGGTAACCCGTTTCCCCCTTCCACCGGCACATGCCTGGACCCGACCCTTTGCTTCGCCGTGGCCCCGTATGCCTCCGGTGACACACGTTATCACCAACTGCTGTGGGATTGGCCAGTGCCACGCGTGGTCGCATGGTCTCCCCCTCGGATTCGCCTCTGTTCTTCTTTGCAGGTGTCCTGTCAAGCGCGGTCGGCTTTCCGGAACCCCAGGGCTTTTGCAAGCGGGGCAGGCCACTGGTCTTTCAAAGGAGGAGGGAGGCAGAGGGCTGACGCATCAGTGAATTGACAGCTGACACTAGGCCTTGAGACTGATGATTTCATTCTGTGTTGCAGCGAGGCCCTGCCGGCCTGACCAGAAGTGGTGAGCCCATGCTATCTCACTCGGAGGGGGCCAAAATCGGATCTCAACGGGAGTTCGGAGAACACAGCGGGCGTCCTGAAGCTCCCCCTCCCTCGGTGGAAGTCGGCTCAAGCAGGTCCGGAGGGCAGTACCACTGGGGGTTTGGGCCTGGGACAGGACGAGACGCCCGCGGCCCCCTCTCCCACACCGCCCCAAACAGGACCCAGGATCCAGCCGCCGCCGCGGCGGCAGCAGGAGCATCGCGGCCGCCGCGCGGCGGCGGCAACATTTAAAGGGGACGCAGCCTACCTGTCAGGAGTGGAGCGCGAGTCGGCTCAGCCAATGCGCATGCGCCAGGCGCCGGCGGTTTCTCCCGTCACAGTGGTTCCCACGGTTGTCTTAGGAACCAGTCCCCGAGGCTTGGCAGAGCAGGAGCCCTCCGTGGCAGTGCTTGGGTGTGGAGGCTCTGAGGCTCCGGCCTCATCTCTCCTCGGGGTCGAAGGGAACGTTTGCGGATGCCAGGAGTCGCGAAGGACCGACCACGATGATGAAACCCCAGGCAGAGTCGGGGGAAGTAGCACGGGATCCCAGCCTGAGGCCTGCACGGACGGTGTTGGTTGGGGTGAGTCTCCCCAAAAGTCGTGCCGCCGTCCGTGATCTCGAGGACGGGTCGGCCTGCGTGCCCCTGGGCTTCTCTCTCACCCAAGGGTGGTTCCCCTCCAGAGCAGAACCCTGCCGCCTCAGGGGTTGCCTGGGGGTGTGTGTTTCAATGCCTCCGCTGTACCACACTGTGTGTGTGTGTGTGTCTATGTGTGTGTCTCCCATTCTCTCTTCTCTCTCTGTCTCTCCGTCTCTGTGTGTTTCTTTCCCACTCTCTGTGGGTTTGTGCCAGCCGAAGTTGCGTCAGGGCTGCCAGGTCGGTGGAGGATTGGGGCTGTCGCGAATTGTGCAGAAACCCATTTGCTCCTCTGGTAGGCATTTGAAAACGTGGCTTGGGTCAGGCACAGGCGGCCCCTCCACGCCCCGGGTCCCAGGTGTTCTTTGATTTTCCCTGGCATTGATGGAAAGGTAACCCGTTTCCCCCCTTCTACCGGCACATGCCTGGACCCGACCCTTTGCTTCGCCGTGGCCCCGTATGCCTCCGGTGACACACGTTATCACCAACTGCTGTGGGATTGGCCAGTGCCACGCGTTGTCGCATGGTCTCCCCCTCGGATTCGCCTCTGTTCTTCTTTGCAGGTGTCCTGTCAAGCGCGGTCGGCTTTCCGGAACCCCAGGGCTTTTGCAAGCGGGGCAGGCCACTGGTCTTTCAAAGGAGGAGGGAGGCAGAGGGCTGACGCATCAGTGAATTGACAGCTGACACTAGGCCTTGAGACTGATGATTTCATTCTGTGTTGCAGCGAGGCCCTGCCGGCCTGACCAGAAGTGGTGAGCCCATCGTATCTCACTCGGAGGGGGCCAAAATCGGATCTCAACGGGAGTTCGGAGAACACAGCGCGCGTCCTGAAGCTCCCCCTCCCTCGGTGGAAGTCGGCTCAAGCAGGTCCGGAGGGCAGTACCCCTGGGGGTTTGGGCCTGGGACAGGACGAGACGCCCGCGGCCACCTCTCCCACACCGCCCCAAACGGGACCCAGGATCCAGCCGCCGCCGCGGCGGCAGCAGGAGCATCGCGGCTGCCGCGCGGCGGCGGCAACATTTAAAGGGGACGCAGCCTACCTGTCAGGAGTGGAGCGCGAGTCGGCTCAGCCAATGCGCATGCGCCAGGCGCCGGCGGTTTCTCCCGTCACAGTGGTTCCCACGGTTGTCTTAGGAACCAGTCCCCGAGGCTTGGCAGAGCAGGAGCCCTCCGTGGCAGTGCTTGGGTGTGGAGGCTCTGAGGCTCCGGCCTCATCTCTCCTCGGGGTCGAAGGGAACGTTTGCGGATGCCAGGAGTCGCCAAGGGCCGACCACGATGATGAAACCCCAGGCTGAGTAGGGGGAAGTAGCACGGGATCCCAGCCTGAGGCCTGCACGGACGGTGTTGGTTGGGGTGAGTCTCCCCAAAAGTCGTGCCGCCGTCCGTGATCTCGAGGACGGGTCGGCCTGCGTGCCCCTGGGCTTCTCTCTCACCCGAGGGTGGTTCCCCTCCAGAGCAGAACCCTGCCGCCTCAGGGGTTGCCTGGGGGTGTGTGTTTCAATGCCTCCGCTGTACCACACTGTGTGTGTGTGTGTGTCTATGTGTGTGTCTCCCATTCTCTCTTCTCTCTCTGTCTCTCCGTCTCTGTGTGTTTCTTTCCCACTCTCTGTGGGTTTGTGCCAGCCGAAGTTGCGTCAGGGCTGCCAGGTCGGTGGAGGATTGGGGCTGTCGCGAATTGTGCAGAAACCCATTTGCTCCTCTGGTAGGCATTTGAAAACGTGGCTTGGGTCAGGCACAGGCGGCCCCTCCACGCCCCGGGTCCCAGGTGTTCTTTGATTTTCCCTGGCATTGATGGAAAGGTAACCCGTTTCCCCCTTCTACCGGCACATGCCTGGACCCGACCCTTTGCTTCGCCGTGGCCCCGTATGCCTCCGGTGACACACGTTATCACCAACTGCTGTGGGATTGGCCAGTGCCACGCGTTGTCGCATGGTCTCCCCCTCGGATTCGCCTCTGTTCTTCTTTGCAGGTGTCCTGTCAAGCGCGGTCGGCTTTCCGGAACCCCAGGGCTTTTGCAAGCGGGGCAGGCCACTGGTCTTTCAAAGGAGGAGGGAGGCAGAGGGCTGACGCATCAGTGAATTGACAGCTGACACTAGGCCTTGAGACTGATGATTTCATTCTGTGTTGCAGCGAGGCCCTGCCGGCCTGACCAGAATTGGTGAGCCCATCGTATCTCACTCGGAGGGGGCCAAAATCGGATCTCAACGGGAGTTCGGAGAACACAGCGCGCGTCCTGAAGCTCCCCCTCCCTCGGTGGAAGTCGGCTCAAGCAGGTCCGGAGGGCAGTACCCCTGGGGGTTTGGGCCTGGGACAGGACGAGACGCCCGCGGCCCCCTCTCCCACACCGCCCCAAACAGGACCCAGGATCCAGCCGCCGCCGCGGCGGCAGCAGGAGCATCGCGGCCGCCGCGCGGCGGCGGCAACATTTAAAGGGGACGCAGCCTACCTGTCAGGAGTGGAGCGCGAGTCGGCTCAGCCAATGCGCATGCGCCAGGCGCCGGCGGTTTCTCCCGTCACAGTGGTTCCCACGGTTGTCTTAGGAACCAGTCCCCGAGGCTTGGCAGAGCAGGAGCCCTCCGTGGCAGTGCTTGGGTGTGGAGGCTCTGAGGCTCCGGCCTCATCTCTCCTCGGGGTCGAAGGGAACGTTTGCGGATGCCAGGAGTCGCCAAGGGCCGACCACGATGATGAAACCCCAGGCAGAGTCGGGGGAAGTAGCACGGGATCCCAGCCTGAGGCCTGCACGGACGGTGTTGGTTGGGGTGAGTCTCCCCAAAAGTCGTGCCGCCGTCCGTGATCTCGAGGACGGGTCGGCCTGCGTGCCCCTGGGCTTCTCTCTCACCCGAGGGTGGTTCCCCTCCAGAGCAGATCCCTGCCGCCTCAGGGGTTGCCTGGGAGTGTGTGTTTCAATGCCTCCGCTGTACCACACTGTGTGTGTGTGTGTGTCTATGTGTGTGTCTCCCTTTCTCTCTTCTCTCTCTGTCTCTCCGTCTCTGTGTGTTTCTTTCCCACTCTCTGTGGGTTTGTGCCAGCCGAAGTTGCGTCAGGGCTGCCAGGTCGGTGGAGGATTGGGGCTGTCGCGAATTGTGCAGAAACCCATTTGCTCCTCTGGTAGGCATTTGAAAACGTGGCTTGGGTCAGGCACAGGCGGCCCCTCCACGCCCCGGGTCCCAGGTGTTCTTTGATTTTCCCTGGCATTGATGGAAAGGTAACCCGTTTCCCCCTTCTACCGGCACATGCCTGGACCCGACCCTTTGCTTCGCCGTGGCCCCGTATGCCTCCGGTGACACACGTTATCACCAACTGCTGTGGGATTGGCCAGTGCCACGCGTGGTCGCATGGTCTCCCCCTCGGATTCGCCTCTGTTCTTCTTTGCAGGTGTCCTGTCAAGCGCGGTCGGCTTTCCGGAACCCCAGGGCTTTTGCAAGCGGGGCAGGCCACTGGTCTTTCAAAGGAGGAGGGAGGCAGAGGGCTGACGCATCAGTGAATTGACAGCTGACACTAGGCCTTGAGACTGATGATTTCATTCTGTGTTGCAGCGAGGCCCAGCCGGCCTGACCAGAAGTGGTGAGCCCATCCTATCTCACTCGGAGGGGGCCAAAATCGGATCTCAACGGGAGTTCGGAGAACACAGCGGGCGTCCTGAAGCTCCCCCTCCCTCGGTGGAAGTCGGCTCAAGCAGGTCCGGAGGGCAGTACCCCTGGGGGTTTGGGGCTGGGACAGGACGAGACGCCCGCGGCCCCCTCTCCCACACCGCCCCAAACAGGACCCAGGATCCAGCCGCCGCCGCGGCGGCAGCAGGAGCATCGCGGCCGCCGCGCGGCGGCGGCAACATTTAAAGGGGACGCAGCCTACCTGTCAGGAGTGGAGCGCGAGTCGGCTCAGCCAATGCGCATGCGCCAGGCGCCGGCGGTTTCTCCCGTCACAGTGGTTCCCACGGTTGTCTTAGGAACCAGTCCCCGAGGCTTGGCAGGGCAGGAGCCCTCCGTGGCAGTGCTTGGGTGTGGAGGCTCTGAGGCTCCGGCCTCATCTCTCCTCGGGGTCGAAGGGAACGTTTGCGGATGCCAGGAGTCGCAAAGGGCCGACCACGATGATGAAACCCCAGGCAGAGTCGGGGGAAGTAGCACGGGATCCCAGCCTGAGGCCTGCACGGACGGTGTTGGTTGGGGTGAGTCTCCCCAAAAGTCGTGCCGCCGTCCGTGATCTCGAGGACGGGTCGGCCTGCGTGCCCCTGGGCTTCTCTCTCACCCGAGGGTGGTTCCCCTCCAGAGCAGAACCCTGCCGCCTCAGGGGTTGCCTGGGGGTGTGTGTTTCAATGCCTCCGCTGTACCACACTGTGTGTGTGTGTGTGTCTATGTGTGTGTCTCCCGTTCTCTCTTCTCTCTCTGCCTCCCCGTCTCTGTGTGTTTCTTTCCCACTCTCTGTGGGTTTGTGCCAGCCGAAGTTGCGTCAGGGCTGCCAGGTTGGTGGAGGATTGGGGCTGTCGCGAATTGTGCAGAAACCCATTTGCTCCTCTGGTAGGCATTTGAAAACGTGGCTTGGGTCAGGCACAGGCGGCCCCTCCACGCCCCGGGTCCCAGGTGTTCTTTGATTTTCCCTGGCATTGATGGAAAGGTAACCCGATTCCCCCTTCCACCGGCACATGCCTGGACCCGACCCTTTGCTTCGCCGTGGCCCCGTATGCCTCCGGTGACACACGTTATCACCAACTGCTGTGGGATTGGCCAGTGCCACGCGTGGTCGCATGGTCTCCCCCTCGGATTCGCCTCTGTTCTTCTTTGCAGGTGTCCTGTCAAGCGCGGTCGGCTTTCCGGAACCCCAGGGCTTTTGCAAGCGGGGCAGGCCACTGGTCTTTCAAAGGAGGAGGGAGGCAGAGGGCTGATGCATCAGTGAATTGACAGCTGACACTAGGCCTTGAGACTGATGATTTCATTCTGTGTTGCAGCGAGGCCCTGCCGGCCTGACCAGAAGTGGTGAGCCCATCGTATCTCACTCGGAGGGGGCCAAAATCGGATCTCAACGGGAGTTCGGAGAACACAGCGGGCGTCCTGAAGCTCCCCCTCCCTCGGTGGAAGTCGGCTCAAGCAGGTCCGGAGGGCAGTACCCCTGGGGGGTTGGGCCTGGGACAGGACGAGACGCCCGCGGCCCCCTCTCCCACACCGCCCCAAACAGGACCCAGGATCCAGCCGCCGCCGCGGCGGCAGCAGGAGCATCGCGGCCGCCGAGCGGCGGCGGCAACATTTAAAGGGGACGCAGCCTACCTGTCAGGAGTGGAGCGCGAGTCGGCTCAGCCAATGCGCATGCGCCAGGCGCCGGCGGTTTCTCCCGTCACAGTGGTTCCCACGGTTGTCTTAGGAACCAGTCCCCGAGGCTTGGCAGAGCAGGAGCCCTCCGTGGCAGTGCTTGGGTGTGGAGGCTCTGAGGCTCCGGCCTCATCTCTCCTCGGGGTCGAAGGGAACGTTTGCGGATGCCAGGAGTCGCCAAGGGCCGACCACGATGATGAAACCCCAGGCAGAGTCGGGGGAAGAAGCACGGGATCCCAGCCTGAGGCCTGCACGGACGGTGTTGGTTGGGGTGAGTCTCCGCAAAAGTCGTGCCGCCGTCCGTGATCTCGAGGACGGGTCGGCCTGCGTGCCCCTGGGCTTCTCTCTCACCCGAGGGTGGTTCCCCTCCAGAGCAGAACCCTGCCGCCTCAGGGGTTGCCTGGGAGTGTGAGTTTCAATGCCTCCGCTGTACCACACTGTGTGTGTGTGTGTGTCTATGTGTGTGTCTCCCTTTCTCTCTTCTCTCTCTGTCTCTCCGTCTCTGTGTGTTTCTTTCCCACTCTCTGTGGGTTTGTGCCAGCCGAAGTTGCGTCAGGGCTGCCAGGTCGGTGGAGGATTGGGGCTGTCGCGAATTGTGCAGAAACCCATTTGCTCCTCTGGTAGGCATTTGAAAACGTGGCTTGGGTCAGGCACAGGCGGCCCCTCCACGCCCCGGGTCCCAGGTGTTCTTTGATTTTCCCTGGCATTGATGGAAAGGTAACCCGATTCCCCCTTCCACCGGCACATGCCTGGACCCGACCCTTTGCTTCGCCGTGGCCCCGTATGCCTCCGGTGACACACGTTATCACCAACTGCTGTGGGATTGGCCAGTGCCACGCGTGGTCGCATGGTCTCCCCCTCGGATTCGCCTCTGTTCTTCTTTGCAGGTGTCCTGTCAAGCGCGGTCGGCTTTCCGGAACCCCAGGGCTTTTGCAAGCGGGGCAGGCCACTGGTCTTTCAAAGGAGGAGGGAGGCAGAGGGCTGACGCATCAGTGAATTGACAGCTGACACTAGGCCTTGAGACTGATGATTTCATTCTGTGTTGCAGCGAGGCCCTGCCGGCCTGACCAGAAGTGGTGAGCCCATCGTATCTCACTCGGAGGGGGCCAAAATCGGATCTCAACGGGAGTTCGGAGAACACAGCGGGCGTCCTGAAGCTCCCCCTCCCTCGGTGGAAGTCGGCTCAAGCAGGTCCGGAGGGCAGTACCCCTGGGGGTTTGGGCCTGGGACAGGACGAGACGCCCACGGCCCCCTCTCCCACACCTCCCCAAACAGGACCCAGGATCCAGCCGCCGCCGCGGCGGCAGCAGGAGCATCGCGGCCGCCGCGCGGCGGCGGCAACATTTAAAGGGGACGCAGCCTACCTGTCAGGAGTGGAGCGCGAGTCGGCTCAGCCAATGCGCATGCGCCAGGTGCCGGCGGTTTCTCCCGTCACAGTGGTTCCCACGGTTGTCTTAGGAACCAGTTCCCGAGGCTTGGCAGAGCAGGAGCCCTCCGTGGCAGTGCTTGGGTGTGGAGGCTCTGAGGCTCCGGCCTCATCTCTCCTCGGGGTCGAGGGGAACGTTTGCGGATGCCAGGAGTCGCAAAGGGCCGACCACGATGATGAAACCCCAGGCAGAGTCGGGGGAAGAAGCACGGGATCCCAGCCTGAGGCCTGCACGGACGGTGTTGGTTGGGGTGAGTCTCCCCAAAACTCGTGCCGCCATCCGTGATCTCGAGGACGGGTCGGCCTGCGTGCCCCTGGGCTTCTCTCTCACCCGAGGGTGGTTCCCCTCCAGAGCAGAACCCTGCCGCCTCAGGGGTTGCCTGGGGGGGTGTGTTTCAATGCCTCCGCTGTACCACACTGTGTGTGTGTGTGTGTCTATGTGTGTGTCTCCCATTCTCTCTTCTCTCTCTGCCTCTCCGTCTCTGTGTGTTTCTTTCCCACTCTCTGTGGGTTTGTGCCAGCCGAAGTTGCGTCAGGGCTGCCAGGTCGGTGGAGGATTGGGGCTGTCGCGAATTGTGCAGAAACCCATTTGCTCCTCTGGTAGGCATTTGAAAACGTGGCTTGGGTCAGGCACAGGCGGCCCCTCCACGCCCCGGGTCCCAGGTGTTCTTTGATTTTCCCTGGCATTGATGGAAAGGTAACCCGATTCCCCCTTCCACCGGCACATGCCTGGACCCGACCCTTTGCTTCGCCGTGGCCCCGTATGCCTCCGGTGACACACGTTATCACCAACTGCTGTGGGATTGGCCAGTGCCACGCGTGGTCGCATGGTCTCCCCCTCGGATTCGCCTCTGTTCTTCTTTGCAGGTGTCCTGTCAAGCGCGGTCGGCTTTCCGGAACCCCAGGGCTTTTGCAAGCGGGGCAGGCCACTGGTCTTTCAAAGGAGGAGGGAGGCAGAGGGCTGATGCATCAGTGAATTGACAGCTGACACTAGGCCTTGAGACTGATGATTTCATTCTGTGTTGCAGCGAGGCCCTGCCGGCCTGACCAGAAGTGGTGAGCCCATCGTATCTCACTCGGAGGGGGCCAAAATCGGATCTCAACGGGAGTTCGGAGAACACAGCGGGCGTCCTGAAGCTCCCCCTCCCTCGGTGGAAGTCGGCTCAAGCAGGTCCGGAGGGCAGTACCCCTGGGGGGTTGGGCCTGGGCCAGGACGAGACGCCCGCGGCCCCCTCTCCCACACCGCCCCAAACAGGACCCAGGATCCAGCCGCCGCCGCGGCGGCAGCAGGAGCATCGCGGCCGCCGCGCGGCGGCGGCAACATTTAAAGGGGACGCAGCCTACCTGTCAGGAGTGGAGCGCGAGTCGGCTCAGCCAATGCGCATGCGCCAGGCGCCGGCGGTTTCTCCCGTCACAGTGGTTCCCACGGTTGTCTTAGGAACCAGTCCCCGAGGCTTGGCAGAGCAGGAGCCCTCCGTGGCAGTGCTTGGGTGTGGAGGCTCTGAGGCTCCGGCCTCATCTCTCCTCGGGGTCGAAGGGAACGTTTGCGGATGCCAGGAGTCGCCAAGGGTCGACCACGATGATGAAACCCCAGGCAGAGTCGGGGGAAGTAGCACGGGATCCCAGCCTGAGGCCTGCACGGACGGTGTTGGTTGGGGTGAGTCTCCCCAAAAGTCGTGCCGCCGTCCGTGATCTCGAGGACGGGTCGGCCTGCGTGCCCCTGGGCTTCTCTCTCACCCAAGGGTGGTTCCCCTCCAGAGCAGAACCCTGCCGCCTCAGGGGTTGCCTGGGGGTGTGTGTTTCAATGCCTCCGCTGTACCACACTGTGTGTGTGTGTGTGTCTATGTGTGTGTCTCCCATTCTCTCTTCTCTCTCTGTCTCTCCGTCTCTGTGTGTTTCTTTCCCACTCTCTGTGGGTTTGTGCCAGCCGAAGTTGCGTCAGGGCTGCCAGGTCGGTGGAGGATTGGGGCTGTCGCGAATTGTGCAGAAACCCATTTGCTCCTCTGGTAGGCATTTGAAAACGTGGCTTGGGTCAGGCACAGGCGGCCCCTCCACGCCCCGGGTCCCAGGTGTTCTTTGATTTTCCCTGGCATTGATGGAAAGGTAACCCGTTTCCCCCTTCCACCGGCACATGCCTGGACCCGACCCTTTGCTTCGCCGTGGCCCCGTATGCCTCCGGTGACACACGTTATCACCAACTGCTGTGGGATTGGCCAGTGCCACGCGTGGTCGCATGGTCTCCCCCTCGGATTCGCCTCTGTTCTTCTTTGCAGGTGTCCTGTCAAGCGCGGTCGGCTTTCCGGAACCCCAGGGCTTTTGCAAGCGGGGCAGGCCACTGGTCTTTCAAAGGAGGAGGGAGGCAGAGGGCTGACGCATCAGTGAATTGACAGCTGACACTAGGCCTTGAGACTGATGATTTCATTCTGTGTTGCAGCGAGGCCCTGCCGGCCTGACCAGAAGTGGTGAGCCCATCGTATCTCACTCGGAGGGGGCCAAAATCGGATCTCAACGGGAGTTCGGAGAACACAGCGCGCGTCCTGAAGCTCCCCCTCCCTCGGTGGAAGTCGGCTCAAGCAGGTCCGGAGGGCAGTACCCCTGGGGGTTTGGGCCTGGGACAGGACGAGACGCCCGCGGCCACCTCTCCCACACCGCCCCAAACGGGACCCAGGATCCAGCCGCCGCCGCGGCGGCAGCAGGAGCATCGCGGCTGCCGCGCGGCGGCGGCAACATTTAAAGGGGACGCAGCCTACCTGTCAGGAGTGGAGCGCGAGTCGGCTCAGCCAATGCGCATGCGCCAGGCGCCGGCGGTTTCTCCCGTCACAGTGGTTCCCACGGTTGTCTTAGGAACCAGTCCCCGAGGCTTGGCAGGGCAGGAGCCCTCCGTGGCAGTGCTTGGGTGTGGAGGCTCTGAGGCTCCGGCCTCATCTCTCCTCGGGGTCGAAGGGAACGTTTGCGGATGCCAGGAGTCGCAAAGGGCCGACCACGATGATGAAACCCCAGGCAGAGTCGGGGGAAGTAGCACGGGATCCCAGCCTGAGGCCTGCACGGACGGTGTTGGTTGGGGTGAGTCTCCCCAAAAGTCGTGCCGCCGTCCGTGATCTCGAGGACGGGTCGGCCTGCGTGCCCCTGGGCTTCTCTCTCACCCGAGGGTGGTTCCCCTCCAGAGCAGAACCCTGCCGCCTCAGGGGTTGCCTGGGGGTGTGTGTTTCAATGCCTCCGCTGTACCACACTGTGTGTGTGTGTGTGTCTATGTGTGTGTCTCCCGTTCTCTCTTCTCTCTCTGCCTCCCCGTCTCTGTGTGTTTCTTTCCCACTCTCTGTGGGTTTGTGCCAGCCGAAGTTGCGTCAGGGCTGCCAGGTTGGTGGAGGATTGGGGCTGTCGCGAATTGTGCAGAAACCCATTTGCTCCTCTGGTAGGCATTTGAAAACGTGGCTTGGGTCAGGCACAGGCGGCCCCTCCACGCCCCGGGTCCCAGGTGTTCTTTGATTTTCCCTGGCATTGATGGAAAGGTAACCCGATTCCCCCTTCCACCGGCACATGCCTGGACCCGACCCTTTGCTTCGCCGTGGCCCCGTATGCCTCCGGTGACACACGTTATCACCAACTGCTGTGGGATTGGCCAGTGCCACGCGTGGTCGCATGGTCTCCCCCTCGGATTCGCCTCTGTTCTTCTTTGCAGGTGTCCTGTCAAGCGCGGTCGGCTTTCCGGAACCCCAGGGCTTTTGCAAGCGGGGCAGGCCACTGGTCTTTCAAAGGAGGAGGGAGGCAGAGGGCTGATGCATCAGTGAATTGACAGCTGACACTAGGCCTTGAGACTGATGATTTCATTCTGTGTTGCAGCGAGGCCCTGCCGGCCTGACCAGAAGTGGTGAGCCCATCGTATCTCACTCGGAGGGGGCCAAAATCGGATCTCAACGGGAGTTCGGAGAACACAGCGGGCGTCCTGAAGCTCCCCCTCCCTCGGTGGAAGTCGGCTCAAGCAGGTCCGGAGGGCAGTACCCCTGGGGGGTTGGGCCTGGGACAGGACGAGACGCCCGCGGCCCCCTCTCCCACACCGCCCCAAACAGGACCCAGGATCCAGCCGCCGCCGCGGCGGCAGCAGGAGCATCGCGGCCGCCGCGCGGCGGCGGCAACATTTAAAGGGGACGCAGCCTACCTGTCAGGAGTGGAGCGCGAGTCGGCTCAGCCAATGCGCATGCGCCAGGCGCCGGCGGTTTCTCCCGTCACAGTGGTTCCCACGGTTGTCTTAGGAACCAGTCCCCGAGGCTTGGCAGAGCAGGAGCCCTCCGTGGCAGTGCTTGGGTGTGGAGGCTCTGAGGCTCCGGCCTCATCTCTCCTCGGGGTCGAAGGGAACGTTTGCGGATGCCAGGAGTCGCCAAGGGCCGACCACGATGATGAAACCCCAGGCAGAGTCGGGGGAAGAAGCACGGGATCCCAGCCTGAGGCCTGCACGGACGGTGTTGGTTGGGGTGAGTCTCCCCAAAAGTCGTGCCGCCGTCCGTGATCTCGAGGACGGGTCGGCCTGCGTGCCCCTGGGCTTCTCTCTCACCCGAGGGTGGTTCCCCTCCAGAGCAGAACCCTGCCGCCTCAGGGGTTGCCTGGGAGTGTGAGTTTCAATGCCTCCGCTGTACCACACTGTGTGTGTGTGTGTGTCTATGTGTGTGTCTCCCTTTCTCTCTTCTCTCTCTGTCTCTCCGTCTCTGTGTGTTTCTTTCCCACTCTCTGTGGGTTTGTGCCAGCCGAAGTTGCGTCAGGGCTGCCAGGTCGGTGGAGGATTGGGGCTGTCGCGAATTGTGCAGAAACCCATTTGCTCCTCTGGTAGGCATTTGAAAACGTGGCTTGGGTCAGGCACAGGCGGCCCCTCCACGCCCCGGGTCCCAGGTGTTCTTTGATTTTCCCTGGCATTGATGGAAAGGTAACCCGTTTCCCCCTTCCACCGGCACATGCCTGGACCCGACCCTTTGCTTCGCCGTGGCCCCGTATGCCTCCGGTGACACACGTTATCACCAACTGCTGTGGGATTGGCCAGTGCCACGCGTGGTCGCATGGTCTCCCCCTCGGATTCGCCTCTGTTCTTCTTTGCAGGTGTCCTGTCAAGCGCGGTCGGCTTTCCGGAACCCCAGGGCTTTTGCAAGCGGGGCAGGCCACTGGTCTTTCAAAGGAGGAGGGAGGCAGAGGGCTGACGCATCAGTGAATTGACAGCTGACACTAGGCCTTGAGACTGATGATTTCATTCTGTGTTGCAGCGAGGCCCTGCCGGCCTGACCAGAAGTGGTGAGCCCATCGTATCTCACTCGGAGGGGGCCAAAATCGGATCTCAACGGGAGTTCGGAGAACACAGCGGGCGTCCTGAAGCTCCCCCTCCCTCGGTGGAAGTCGGCTCAAGCAGGTCCGGAGGGCAGTACCCCTGGGGGGTTGGGCCTGGGCCAGGACGAGACGCCCGCGGCCCCCTCTCCCACACCGCCCCAAACAGGACCCAGGATCCAGCCGCCGCCGCGGCGGCAGCAGGAGCATCGCGGCCGCCGCGCGGCGGCGGCAACATTTAAAGGGGACGCAGCCTACCTGTCAGGAGTGGAGCGCGAGTCGGCTCAGCCAATGCGCATGCGCCAGGCGCCGGCGGTTTCTCCCGTCACAGTGGTTCCCACGGTTGTCTTAGGAACCAGTCCCCGAGGCTTGGCAGAGCAGGAGCCCTCCGTGGCAGTGCTTGGGTGTGGAGGCTCTGAGGCTCCGGCCTCATCTCTCCTCGGGGTCGAAGGGAACGTTTGCGGATGCCAGGAGTCGCCAAGGGTCGACCACGATGATGAAACCCCAGGCAGAGTCGGGGGAAGTAGCACGGGATCCCAGCCTGAGGCCTGCACGGACGGTGTTGGTTGGGGTGAGTCTCCCCAAAAGTCGTGCCGCCGTCCGTGATCTCGAGGACGGGTCGGCCTGCGTGCCCCTGGGCTTCTCTCTCACCCAAGGGTGGTTCCCCTCCAGAGCAGAACCCTGCCGCCTCAGGGGTTGCCTGGGGGTGTGTGTTTCAATGCCTCCGCTGTACCACACTGTGTGTGTGTGTGTGTCTATGTGTGTGTCTCCCATTCTCTCTTCTCTCTCTGTCTCTCCGTCTCTGTGTGTTTCTTTCCCACTCTCTGTGGGTTTGTGCCAGCCGAAGTTGCGTCAGGGCTGCCAGGTCGGTGGAGGATTGGGGCTGTCGCGAATTGTGCAGAAACCCATTTGCTCCTCTGGTAGGCATTTGAAAACGTGGCTTGGGTCAGGCACAGGCGGCCCCTCCACGCCCCGGGTCCCAGGTGTTCTTTGATTTTCCCTGGCATTGATGGAAAGGTAACCCGTTTCCCCCTTCCACCGGCACATGCCTGGACCCGACCCTTTGCTTCGCCGTGGCCCCGTATGCCTCCGGTGACACACGTTATCACCAACTGCTGTGGGATTGGCCAGTGCCACGCGTGGTCGCATGGTCTCCCCCTCGGATTCGCCTCTGTTCTTCTTTGCAGGTGTCCTGTCAAGCGCGGTCGGCTTTCCGGAACCCCAGGGCTTTTGCAAGCGGGGCAGGCCACTGGTCTTTCAAAGGAGGAGGGAGGCAGAGGGCTGACGCATCAGTGAATTGACAGCTGACACTAGGCCTTGAGACTGATGATTTCATTCTGTGTTGCAGCGAGGCCCTGCCGGCCTGACCAGAAGTGGTGAGCCCATGCTATCTCACTCGGAGGGGGCCAAAATCGGATCTCAACGGGAGTTCGGAGAACACAGCGGGCGTCCTGAAGCTCCCCCTCCCTCGGTGGAAGTCGGCTCAAGCAGGTCCGGAGGGCAGTACCACTGGGGGTTTGGGCCTGGGACAGGACGAGACGCCCGCGGCCCCCTCTCCCACACCGCCCCAAACAGGACCCAGGATCCAGCCGCCGCCGCGGCGGCAGCAGGAGCATCGCGGCCGCCGCGCGGCGGCGGCAACATTTAAAGGGGACGCAGCCTACCTATCAGGAGTGGAGCGCGAGTCGGCTCAGCCAATGCGCATGCGCCAGGCGCCGGCGGTTTCTCCCGTCACAGTGGTTCCCACGGTTGTCTTAGGAACCAGTCCCCGAGGCTTGGCAGAGCAGGAGCCCTCCGTGGCAGTGCTTGGGTGTGGAGGCTCTGAGGCTCCGGCCTCATCTCTCCTCGGGGTCGAAGGGAACGTTTGCGGATGCCAGGAGTCGCGAAGGACCGACCACGATGATGAAACCCCAGGCAGAGTCGGGGGAAGTAGCACGGGATCCCAGCCTGAGGCCTGCACGGACGGTGTTGGTTGGGGTGAGTCTCCCCAAAAGTCGTGCCGCCGTCCGTGATCTCGAGGACGGGTCGGCCTGCGTGCCCCTGGGCTTCTCTCTCACCCAAGGGTGGTTCCCCTCCAGAGCAGAACCCTGCCGCCTCAGGGGTTGCCTGGGGGTGTGTGTTTCAATGCCTCCGCTGTACCACACTGTGTGTGTGTGTGTGTCTATGTGTGTGTCTCCCATTCTCTCTTCTCTCTCTGTCTCTCCGTCTCTGTGTGTTTCTTTCCCACTCTCTGTGGGTTTGTGCCAGCCGAAGTTGCGTCAGGGCTGCCAGGTCGGTGGAGGATTGGGGCTGTCGCGAATTGTGCAGAAACCCATTTGCTCCTCTGGTAGGCATTTGAAAACGTGGCTTGGGTCAGGCACAGGCGGCCCCTCCACGCCCCGGGTCCCAGGTGTTCTTTGATTTTCCCTGGCATTGATGGAAAGGTAACCCGTTTCCCCCCTTCTACCGGCACATGCCTGGACCCGACCCTTTGCTTCGCCGTGGCCCCGTATGCCTCCGGTGACACACGTTATCACCAACTGCTGTGGGATTGGCCAGTGCCACGCGTGGTCGCATGGTCTCCCCCTCGGATTCGCCTCTGTTCTTCTTTGCAGGTGTCCTGTCAAGCGCGGTCGGCTTTCCGGAACCCCAGGGCTTTTGCAAGCGGGGCAGGCCACTGGTCTTTCAAAGGAGGAGGGAGGCAGAGGGCTGACGCATCAGTGAATTGACAGCTGACACTAGGCCTTGAGACTGATGATTTCATTCTGTGTTGCAGCGAGGCCCTGCCGGCCTGACCAGAAGTGGTGAGCCCATCGTATCTCACTCGGAGGGGGCCAAAATCGGATCTCAACGGGAGTTCGGAGAACACAGCGCGCGTCCTGAAGCTCCCCCTCCCTCGGTGGAAGTCGGCTCAAGCAGGTCCGGAGGGCAGTACCCCTGGGGGTTTGGGCCTGGGACAGGACGAGACGCCCGCGGCCACCTCTCCCACACCGCCCCAAACGGGACCCAGGATCCAGCCGCCGCCGCGGCGGCAGCAGGAGCATCGCGGCTGCCGCGCGGCGGCGGCAACATTTAAAGGGGACGCAGCCTACCTGTCAGGAGTGGAGCGCGAGTCGGCTCAGCCAATGCGCATGCGCCAGGCGCCGGCGGTTTCTCCCGTCACAGTGGTTCCCACGGTTGTCTTAGGAACCAGTCCCCGAGGCTTGGCAGAGCAGGAGCCCTCCGTGGCAGTGCTTGGGTGTGGAGGCTCTGAGGCTCCGGCCTCATCTCTCCTCGGGGTCGAAGGGAACGTTTGCGGATGCCAGGAGTCGCCAAGGGCCGACCACGATGATGAAACCCCAGGCTGAGTAGGGGGAAGTAGCACGGGATCCCAGCCTGAGGCCTGCACGGACGGTGTTGGTTGGGGTGAGTCTCCCCAAAAGTCGTGCCGCCGTCCGTGATCTCGAGGACGGGTCGGCCTGCGTGCCCCTGGGCTTCTCTCTCACCCGAGGGTGGTTCCCCTCCAGAGCAGAACCCTGCCGCCTCAGGGGTTGCCTGGGGGTGTGTGTTTCAATGCCTCCGCTGTACCACACTGTGTGTGTGTGTGTCTATGTGTGTGTCTCCCATTCTCTCTTCTCTCTCTGTCTCTCCGTCTCTGTGTGTTTCTTTCCCACTCTCTGTGGGTTTGTGCCAGCCGAAGTTGCGTCAGGGCTGCCAGGTCGGTGGAGGATTGGGGCTGTCGCGAATTGTGCAGAAACCCATTTGCTCCTCTGGTAGGCATTTGAAAACGTGGCTTGGGTCAGGCACAGGCGGCCCCTCCACGCCCCGGGTCCCAGGTGTTCTTTGATTTTCCCTGGCATTGATGGAAAGGTAACCCGTTTCCCCCTTCTACCGGCACATGCCTGGACCCGACCCTTTGCTTCGCCGTGGCCCCGTATGCCTCCGGTGACACACGTTATCACCAACTGCTGTGGGATTGGCCAGTGCCACGCGTGGTCGCATGGTCTCCCCCTCGGATTCGCCTCTGTTCTTCTTTGCAGGTGTCCTGTCAAGCGCGGTCGGCTTTCCGGAACCCCAGGGCTTTTGCAAGCGGGGCAGGCCACTGGTCTTTCAAAGGAGGAGGGAGGCAGAGGGCTGACGCATCAGTGAATTGACAGCTGACACTAGGCCTTGAGACTGATGATTTCATTCTGTGTTGCAGCGAGGCCCTGCCGGCCTGACCAGAAGTGGTGAGCCCATGCTATCTCACTCGGAGGGGGCCAAAATCGGATCTCAACGGGAGTTCGGAGAACACAGCGGGCGTCCTGAAGCTCCCCCTCCCTCGGTGGAAGTCGGCTCAAGCAGGTCCGGAGGGCAGTACCCCTGGGGGGTTGGGCCTGGGACAGGACGAGACGCCCGCGGCCCCCTCTCCCACACCGCCCCAAACAGGACCCAGGATCCAGCCGCCGCCGCGGCGGCAGCAGGAGCATCGCGGCCGCCGCGCGGCGGCGGCAACATTTAAAGGGGACGCAGCCTACCTGTCAGGAGTGGAGCGCGAGTCGGCTCAGCCAATGCGCATGCGCCAGGCGCCGGCGGTTTCTCCCGTCACAGTGGTTCCCACGGTTGTCTTAGGAACCAGTCCCCGAGGCTTGGCAGAGCAGGAGCCCTCCGTGGCAGTGCTTGGGTGTGGAGGCTCTGAGGCTCCGGCCTCATCTCTCCTCGGGGTCGAAGGGAACGTTTGCGGATGCCAGGAGTCGCCAAGGGCCGACCACGATGATGAAACCCCAGGCAGAGTCGGGGGAAGTAGCACGGGATCCCAGCCTGAGGCCTGCACGGACGGTGTTGGTTGGGGTGAGTCTCCCCAAAAGTCGTGCCGCCGTCCGTGATCTCGAGGACGGGTCGGCCTGCGTGCCCCTGGGCTTCTCTCTCACCCAAGGGTGGTTCCCCTCCAGAGCAGAACCCTGCCGCCTCAGGGGTTGCCTGGGGGTGTGTGTTTCAATGCCTCCGCTGTACCACACTGTGTGTGTGTGTGTGTCTATGTGTGTGTCTCCCATTCTCTCTTCTCTCTCTGTCTCTCCGTCTCTGTGTGTTTCTTACCCACTCTCTGTGGGTTTGTGCCAGCCGAAGTTGCGTCAGGGCTGCCAGGTCGGTGGAGGATTGGGGCTGTCGCGAATTGTGCAGAAACCCATTTGCTCCTCTGGTAGGCATTTGAAAACGTGGCTTGGGTCAGGCACAGGCGGCCCCTCCACGCCCCGGGTCCCAGGTGTTCTTTGATTTTCCCTGGCATTGATGGAAAGGTAACCCGTTTCCCCCTTCTACCGGCACATGCCTGGACCCGACCCTTTGCTTCGCCGTGGCCCCGTATGCCTCCGGTGACACACGTTATCACCAACTGCTGTGGGATTGGCCAGTGCCACGCGTGGTCGCATGGTCTCCCCCTCGGATTCGCCTCTGTTCTTCTTTGCAGGTGTCCTGTCAAGCGCGGTCGGCTTTCCGGAACCCCAGGGCTTTTGCAAGCGGGGCAGGCCACTGGTCTTTCAAAGGAGGAGGGAGGCAGAGGGCTGACGCATCAGTGAATTGACAGCTGACACTAGGCCTTGAGACTGATGATTTCATTCTGTGTTGCAGCGAGGCCCTGCCGGCCTGACCAGAAGTGGTGAGCCCATCGTATCTCACTCGGAGGGGGCCAAAATCGGATCTCAACGGGAGTTCGGAGAACACAGCGGGCGTCCTGAAGCTCCCCCTCCCTCGGTGGAAGTCGGCTCAAGCAGGTCCGGAGGGCAGTACCCCTGGGGGTTTGGGCCTGGGACAGGACAAGACGCCCGCGGCCCCCTCTCCCACACCGCCCCAAACAGGACCCAGGATCCAGCCGCCGCCGCGGCGGCAGCAGGAGCATCGCGGCCGCCGCGCGGCGGCGGCAACATTTAAAGGGGACGCAGCCTACCTGTCAGGAGTGGAGCGCGAGTCGGCTCAGCCAATGCGCATGCGCCAGGCGCCGGCGGTTTCTCCCGTCACAGTGGTTCCCACGGTTGTCTTAGGAACCAGTCCCCGAGGCTTGGCAGAGCAGGAGCCCTCCGTGGCAGTGCTTGGGTGTGGAGGCTCTGAGGCTCCGGCCTCAACTCTCCTCGGGGTCGAAGGGAACGTTTGCGGATGCCAGGAGTCGCCAAGGGCCGACCACGATGATGAAACCCCAGGCAGAGTCGGGGGAAGTAGCATGGGATCCCAGCCTGAGGCCTGCACGGACGGTGTTGGTTGGGGTGAGTCTCCCCAAAAGTCGTGCCGCCGTCCGTGATCTCGAGGACAGGTCGGCCTGCGTGCCCCTGGGCTTCTCTCTCACCCAAGGGTGGTTCCCCTCCAGAGCAGAACCCTGCCGCCTCAGGGGTTGCCTGGTGGGGGGTGTGTTTCAATGCCTCCGCTGTACCACACTGTGTGTGTGTGTGTGTCTATGTGTGTGTCTCCCATTCTCTCTTCTCTCTCTGTCTCTCCGTCTCTGTGTGTTTCTTACCCACTCTCTGTGGGTTTGTGCCAGCCGAAGTTGCGTCAGGGCTGCCAGGTCGGTGGAGGATTGGGGCTGTCGCGAATTGTGCAGAAACCCATTTGCTCCTCTGGTAGGCATTTGAAAACGTGGCTTGGGTCAGGCACAGGCGGCCCCTCCACGCCCCGGGTCCCAGGTGTTCTTTGATTTTCCCTGGCATTGATGGAAAGGTAACCCGTTTCCCCCTTCTACCGGCACATGCCTGGACCCGACCCTTTGCTTCGCCGTGGCCCCGTATGCCTCCGGTGACACACGTTATCACCAACTGCTGTGGGATTGGCCAGTGCCACGCGTTGTCGCATGGTCTCCCCCTCGGATTCGCCTCTGTTCTTCTTTGCAGGTGTCCTGTCAAGCGCGGTCGGCTTTCCGGAACCCCAGGGCTTTTGCAAGCGGGGCAGGCCACTGGTCTTTCAAAGGAGGAGGGAGGCAGAGGGCTGACGCATCAGTGAATTGACAGCTGACACTAGGCCTTGAGACTGATGATTTCATTCTGTGTTGCAGCGAGGCCCTGCCGGCCTGACCAGAAGTGGTGAGCCCATCCTATCTCACTCGGAGGGGGCCAAAATCGGATCTCAACGGGAGTTCGGAGAACACAGCGGGCGTCCTGAAGCTCCCCCTCCCTCGGTGGAAGTCGGCTCAAGCAGGTCCGGAGGGAAGTTCCCCTGGGGGGTTGGGCCTGGGACAGGACGAGACGCCCGCGGCCCCCTCTCCCACACCGCCCCAAACAGGACCCAGGATCCAGCCGCCGCCGCGGCGGCAGCAGGAGCATCGCGGCCGCCGCGCGGCGGCGGCAACATTTAAAGGGGACGCAGCCTACCTGTCAGGAGTGGAGCGCGAGTCGGCTCAGCCAATGCGCATGCGCCAGGCGCCGGCGGTTTCTCCCGTCACAGTGGTTCCCACGGTTGTCTTAGGAACCAGTTCCCGAGGCTTGGCAGAGCAGGAGCCCTCCGTGGCAGTGCTTGGGTGTGGAGGCTCTGAGGCTCCGGCCTCATCTCTCCTCGGGGTCGAGGGGAACGTTTGCGGATGCCAGGAGTCGCAAAGGGCCGACCACGATGATGAAACCCCAGGCAGAGTCGGGGGAAGCAGCACGGGATCCAAGCCTGAGGCCTGCACGGACGGTGTTGGTTGGGGTGAGTCTCCCCAAAAGTCGTGCCGCCGTCCGTGATCTCGAGGACGGGTCGGCCTGCGTGCCCCTGGGCTTCTCTCTCACCCGAGGGTGGTTCCCCTCCAGAGCAGAACCCTGCCGCCTCAGGGGTTGCCTTGGGGTGTGTGTTTCAATGCCTCCGCTGTACCACACTGTGTGTGTGTGTGTGTCTATGTGTGTGTCTCCCGTTCTCTCTTCTCTCTCTGCCTCTCCGTCTCTGTGTGTTTCTTTCCCACTCTCTGTGGGTTTGTGCCAGCCGAAGTTGCGTCAGGGCTGCCAGGTCGGTGGAGGATTGGGGCTGTCGCGAATTGTGCAGAAACCCATTTGCTCCTCTGGTAGGCATTTGAAAACGTGGCTTGGGTCAGGCACAGGCGGCCCCTCCATGCCCCGGGTCCCAGGTGTTCTTTGATTTTCCCTGGCATTGATGGAAAGGTAACCCGTTTCCCCCTTCCACCGGCACATGCCTGGACCCGACCCTTTGCTTCGCCGTGGCCCCGTATGCCTCCGGTGACACACGTTATCACCAACTGCTGTGGGATTGGCCAGTGCCACGCGTGGTCGCATGGTCGCCCCCTCGGATTCGCCTCTGTTCTTCTTTGCAGGTGTCCTGTCAAGCGCGGTCGGCTTTCCGGAACCCCAGGGCTTTTGCAAGCGGGGCAGGCCACTGGTCTTTCAAAGGAGGAGGGAGGCAGAGGGCTGACGCATCAGTGAATTGACAGCTGACACTAGGCCTTGAGACTGATGATTTCATTCTGTGTTGCAGCGAGGCCCTGCCGGCCTGACCAGAAGTGGTGAGCCCATCCTATCTCACTCGGAGGGGGCCAAAATCGGATCTCAACGGGAGTTCGGAGAACACAGCGGGCGTCCTGAAGCTCCCCCTCCCTCGGTGGAAGTCGGCTCAAGCAGATCCGGAGGGCAGTACCCCTGGGGGTTTGGGCCTGGGACAGGACGAGACGCCCGCGGCCCCCTCTCCCACACCGCCCCAAACAGGACCCAGGATCCAGCCGCCGCCGCGGCGGCAGCAGGAGCATCGCGGCCGCCGCGCGGCGGCGGCAACATTTAAAGGGGACGCAGCCTACCTGTCAGGAGTGGAGCGCGAGTCGGCTCAGCCAATGCGCATGCGCCAGGCGCCGGCGGTTTCTCCCGTCACAGTGGTTCCCACGGTTGTCTTAGGAACCAGTCCCCGAGGCTTGGCAGAGCAGGAGCCCTCCGTGGCAGTGCTTGGGTGTGGAGGCTCTGAGGCTCCGGCCTCATCTCTCCTCGGGGTCGAGGGGAACGTTTGCGGATGCCAGGAGTCGCAAAGGGCCGACCACGATGATGAAACCCCAGGCAGAGTCGGGGTAAGAAGCACGGGATCCCAGCCTGAGGCCTGCACGGACGGTGTTGGTTGGGGTGAGTCTCCCCAAAAGTCGTGCCGCCGTCCGTGATCTCGAGGACAGGTCGGCCTGCGTGCCCCTGGGCTTCTCTCTCACCCAAGGGTGGTTCCCCTCCAGAGCAGAACCCTGCCGCCTCAGGGGTTGCCTGGGGGGGGTGTGTTTCAATGCCTCCGCTGTACCACACTGTGTGTGTGTGTGTGTCTATGTGTGTGTCTCCCATTCTCTCTTCTCTCTCTGTCTCTCCGTCTCTGTGTGTTTCTTACCCACTCTCTGTGGGTTTGTGCCAGCCGAAGTTGCGTCAGGGCTGCCAGGTCGGTGGAGGATTGGGGCTGTCGCGAATTGTGCAGAAACCCATTTGCTCCTCTGGTAGGCATTTGAAAACGTGGCTTGGGTCAGGCACAGGCGGCCCCTCCACGCCCCGGGTCCCAGGTGTTCTTTGATTTTCCCTGGCATTGATGGAAAGGTAACCCGTTTCCCCCTTCTACCGGCACATGCCTGGACCCGACCCTTTGCTTCGCCGTGGCCCCGTATGCCTCCGGTGACACACGTTATCACCAACTGCTGTGGGATTGGCCAGTGCCACGCGTGGTCGCATGGTCTCCCCCTCGGATTCGCCTCTGTTCTTCTTTGCAGGTGTCCTGTCAAGCGCGGTCGGCTTTCCGGAACCCCAGGGCTTTTGCAAGCGGGGCAGGCCAGTGGTCTTTCAAAGGAGGATGGAGGCAGAGGGCTGACGCATCAGTGAATTGACAGCTGACACTAGGCCTTGAGACTGATGATTTCATTCTGTGTTGCAGCGAGGCCCTGCCGGCCTGACCAGAAGTGGTGAGCCCATCCTATCTCACTCGGAGGGGGCCAAAATCGGATCTCAACGGGAGTTCGGAGAACACAGCGGGCGTCCTGAAGCTCCCCCTCCCTCGGTGGAAGTCGGCTCAAGCAGGTCCGGAGGGCAGTACCCCTGGGGGTTTGGGCCTGGGACAGGACAAGACGCCCGCGGCCCCCTCTCCCACACCGCCCCAAACAGGACCCAGGATCCAGCCGCCGCCGCGGCGGCAGCAGGAGCATCGCGGCCGCCGCGCGGCGGCGGCAACATTTAAAGGGGACGCAGCCTACCTGTCAGGAGTGGAGCGCGAGTCGGCTCAGCCAATGCGCATGCGCCAGGCGCCGGCGGTTTCTCCCGTCACAGTGGTTCCCACGGTTGTCTTAGGAACCAGTCCCCGAGGCTTGGCAGAGCAGGAGCCCTCCGTGGCAGTGCTTGGGTGTGGAGGCTCTGAGGCTCCGGCCTCATCTCTCCTCGGGGTCGAAGGGAACGTTTGCGGATGCCAGGAGTCGCCAAGGGCCGACCACGATGATGAAACCCCAGGCAGAGTCGGGGGAAGTAGCACGGGATCCCAGCCTGAGGCCTGCACGGACGGTGTTGGTTGGGGTGAGTCTCCCCAAAAGTCGTGCCGCCGTCCGTGATCTCGAGGACAGGTCGGCCTGCGTGCCCCTGGGCTTCTCTCTCACCCAAGGGTGGTTCCCCTCCAGAGCAGAACCCTGCCGCCTCAGGGGTTGCCTGGGGGGGGTGTGTTTCAATGCCTCCGCTGTACCACACTGTGTGTGTGTGTGTGTCTATGTGTGTGTCTCCCATTCTCTCTTCTCTCTCTGTCTCTCCGTCTCTGTGTGTTTCTTACCCACTCTCTGTGGGTTTGTGCCAGCCGAAGTTGCGTCAGGGCTGGCAGGTCGGTGGAGGATTGGGGCTGTCGCGAATTGTGCAGAAACCCATTTGCTCCTCTGGTAGGCATTTGAAAACGTGGCTTGGGTCAGGCACAGGCGGCCCCTCCACGCCCCGGGTCCCAGGTGTTCTTTGATTTTCCCTGGCATTGATGGAAAGGTAACCCGTTTCCCCCTTCTACCGGCACATGCCTGGACCCGACCCTTTGCTTCGCCGTGGCCCCGTATGCCTCCGGTGACACACGTTATCACCAACTGCTGTGGGATTGGCCAGTGCCACGCGTTGTCGCATGGTCTCCCCCTCGGATTCGCCTCTGTTCTTCTTTGCAGGTGTCCTGTCAAGCGCGGTCGGCTTTCCGGAACCCCAGGGCTTTAGCAAGAGGGGCAGGCCACTGGTCTTTCAAAGGAGGAGGGAGGCAGAGGGCTGACGCATCAGTGAATTGACAGCTGACACTAGGCCTTGAGACTGATGATTTCATTCTGTGTTGCAGCGAGGCCCTGCCGGCCTGACCAGAAGTGGTTAGCCCATCCTATCTCACTCGGAGGGGGCCAAAATCGGATCTCAACGGGAGTTCGGAGAACACAGCGGGCGTCCTGAAGCTCCCCCTCCCTCGGTGGAAGTCGGCTCAAGCAGGTCCGGAGGGAAGTACCCCTGGGGGGTTGGGCCTGGGACAGGACGAGACGCCCGCGGCCCCCTCTCCCACACCGCCCCAAACAGGACCCAGGATCCAGCCGTCGCCGCGGCGGCAGCAGGAGCATCGCGGCCGCCGCGCGGCGGCGGCAACATTTAAAGGGGACGCAGCATACCTGTCAGGAGTGGAGCGCGAGTCGGCTCAGACAATGCGCATGCGCCAGGCGCCGGCGGTCTCTCCCGTCACAGTGGTTCCCACGGTTGTCTTAGGAACCAGTTCCCGAGGCTTGGCAGAGCAGGAGCCCTCCGTGGCAGTGCTTGGGTGTGGAGGCTCTGAGGCTCCGGCCTCATCTCTCCTCGGGGTCGAGGGGAACGTTTGCGGATGCCAGGAGTCGCAAAGGGCCGACCACGATGATGAAACCCCAGGCAGAGTCGGGGGAAGTATCATGGGATCCCAGCCTGAGGCCTGCACGGACGGTGTTGGTTGGGGTGAGTCTCCCCAAAAGTCGTGCCGCCGTCCGTGATCTCGAGGACGGGTCGGCCTGCGTGCCCCTGGGCTTCTCTCTCACCCGAGGGTGGTTCCCCTCCAGAGCAGAACCCTGCCGCCTCAGGGGTTGCCTGGGGGTGTGTGTTTCAATGCCTCCGCTGTACCACACTGTGTGTGTGTGTGTGTCTATGTGTGTGTCTCCCGTTCTCTCTTCTCTCTCTGCCTCTCCGTCTCTGTGTGTTTCTTTCCCACTCTCTGTGGGTTTGTGCCAGCCGAAGTTGCGTCAGGGCTGCCAGGTCGGTGGAGGATTGGGGCTGTCGCGAATTGTGCAGAAACCCATTTGCTCCTCTGGTAGGCATTTGAAAACGTGGCTTGGGTCAGGCACAGGCGGCCCCTCCACGCCCCGGGTCCCAGGTGTTCTTTGATTTTCCCTGGCATTGATGGAAAGGTAACCCGATTCCCCCTTCCACCGGCACATGCCTGGACCCGACCCTTTGCTTCGCCGTGGCCCCGTATGCCTCCGGTGACACACGTTATCACCAACTGCTGTGGGATTGGCCAGTGCCACGCGTGGTCGCATGGTCTCCCCCTCGGATTCGCCTCTGTTCTTCTTTGCAGGTGTCCTGTCAAGCGCGGTCGGCTTTCCGGAACCCCAGGGCTTTTGCAAGCGGGGCAGGCCACTGGTCTTTCAAAGGAGGGAGGCAGAGGGCTGATGCATCAGTGAATTGACAGCTGACACTAGGCCTTGAGACTGATGATTTCATTCTGTGTTGCAGCGAGGCCCTGCCGGCCTGACCAGAAGTGGTGAGCCCATCCTATCTCACTCGGAGGGGGCCAAAATCGGATCTCAACGGGAGTTCGGAGAACACAGCGGGCGTCCTGAAGCTCCCCCTCCCTCGGTGGAAGTCGGCTCAAGCAGGTCCGGAGGGCAGTACCCCTGGGGGGTTGGGCCTGGGACAGGACGAGACGCCCGCGGCCCCCTCTCCCACACCGCCCCAAACAGGACCCAGGATCCAGCCGCCGCCGCGGCGGCAGCAGGAGCATCGCGGCCGCCGCGCGGCGGCGGCAACATTTAAAGGGGACGCAGCCTACCTGTCAGGAGTGGAGCGCGAGTCGGCTCAGCCAATGCGCATGCGCCAGGCGCCGGCGGTTTCTCCCGTCACAGTGGTTCCCACGGTTGTCTTAGGAACCAGTCCCCGAGGCTTGGCAGAGCAGGAGCCCTCCGTGGCAGTGCTTGGGTGTGGAGGCTCTGAGGCTCCGGCCTCATCTCTCCTCGGGGTCGAAGGGAACGTTTGCGGATGCCAGGAGTCGCAAAGGGCCGACCACGATGATGAAACCCCAGGCAGAGTCGGGGGAAGTAGCACGGGATCCCAGCCTGAGGCCTGCACGGACGGTGTTGGTTGGGGTGAGTCTCCCCAAAAGTCGTGCCGCCGTCCGTGATCTCGAGGACGGGTCGGCCTGCGTGCCCCTGGGCTTCTCTCTCACCCAAGGGTGGTTCCCCTCCAGAGCAGAACCCTGCCGCCTCAGGGGTTGCCTGGGGGGGTGTGTTTCAATGCCTCCGCTGTACCACACTGTGTGTGTGTGTGTGTCTATGTGTGTGTCTCCCATTCTCTCTTCTCTCTCTGTCTCTCCGTCTCTGTGTGTTTCTTTCCCACTCTCTGTGGGTTTGTGCCAGCCGAAGTTGCGTCAGGGCTGCCAGGTCGGTGGAGGATTGGGGCTGTCGCGAATTGTGCAGAAACCCATTTGCTCCTCTGGTAGGCATTTGAAAACGTGGCTTGGGTCAGGCACAGGCGGCCCCTCCACGCCCCGGGTCCCAGGTGTTCTTTGATTTTCCCTGGCATTGATGGAAAGGTAACCCGTTTCCCCCTTCTACCGGCACATGCCTGGACCCGACCCTTTGCTTCGCCGTGGCCCCGTATGCCTCCGGTGACACACGTTATCACCAACTGCTGTGGGATTGGCCAGTGCCACGCGTTGTCGCATGGTCTCCCCCTCGGATTCGCCTCTGTTCTTCTTTGCAGGTGTCCTGTCAAGCGCGGTCGGCTTTCCGGAACCCCAGGGCTTTTGCAAGCGGGGCAGGCCACTGGTCTTTCAAAGAAGGAGGGAGGCAGAGGGCTGATGCATCAGTGAATTGACAGCTGACACTAGGCCTTGAGACTGATGATTTCATTCTGTGTTGCAGCGAGGCCCTGCCGGCCTGACCAGAAGTGGTGAGCCCATCCTATCTCACTCGGAGGGGGCCAAAATCGGATCTCAACGGGAGTTCGGAGAACACAGCGGGCGTCCTGAAGCTCCCCCTCCCTCGGTGGAAGTCGGCTCAAGCAGGTCCGGAGGGAAGTACCCCTGGGGGGTTGGGCCTGGGACAGGACGAGACGCCCGCGGCCCCCTCTCCCACACCGCCCCAAACAGGACCCAGGATCCAGCCGCCGCCGCGGCGGCAGCAGGAGCATCGCGGCCGCCGCGCGGCGGCGGCAACATTTAAAGGGGACGCAGCCTACCTGTCAGGAGTGGAGCGCGAGTCGGCTCAGCCAATGCGCATGCGCCAGGCGCCGGCGGTTTCTCCCGTCACAGTGGTTCCCACGGTTGTCTTAGGAACCAGTCCCCGAGGCTTGGCAGAGCAGGAGCCCTCCGTGGCAGTGCTTGGGTGTGGAGGCTCTGAGGCTCCGGCCTCATCTCTCCTCGGGGTCGAAGGGAACGTTTGCGGATGCCAGGAGTCGCCAAGGGCCGACCACGATGATGAAACCCCAGGCAGAGTCGGGGGAAGTAGCACGGGATCCCAGCCTGAGGCCTGCACGGACGGTGTTGGTTGGGGTGAGTCTCCCCAAAAGTCGTGCCGCCGTCCGTGATCTCGAGGACGGGTCGGCCTGCGTGCCCCTGGGCTTCTCTCTCACCCAAGGGTGGTTCCCCTCCAGAGCAGAACCCTGCCGCCTCAGGGGTTGCCTGGGGGGGTGTGTTTCAATGCCTCCGCTGTACCACACTGTGTGTGTGTGTGTGTCTATGTGTGTGTCTCCCATTCTCTCTTCTCTCTCTGTCTCTCCGTCTCTGTGTGTTTCTTTCCCACTCTCTGTGGGTTTGTGCCAGCCGAAGTTGCGTCAGGGCTGCCAGGTCGGTGGAGGATTGGGGCTGTCGCGAATTGTGCAGAAACCCATTTGCTCCTCTGGTAGGCATTTGAAAACGTGGCTTGGGTCAGGCACAGGCGGCCCCTCCACGCCCCGGGTCCCAGGTGTTCTTTGATTTTCCCTGGCATTGATGGAAAGGTAACCCGTTTCCCCCTTCTACCGGCACATGCCTGGACCCGACCCTTTGCTTCGCCGTGGCCCCGTATGCCTCCGGTGACACACGTTATCACCAACTGCTGTGGGATTGGCCAGTGCCACGCGTTGTCGCATGGTCTCCCCCTCGGATTCGCCTCTGTTCTTCTTTGCAGGTGTCCTGTCAAGCGCGGTCGGCTTTCCGGAACCCCAGGGCTTTTGCAAGCGGGGCAGGCCACTGGTCTTTCAAAGGAGGAGGGAGGCAGAGGGCTGATGCATCAGTGAATTGACAGCTGACACTAGGCCTTGAGACTGATGATTTCATTCTGTGTTGCAGCGAGGCCCTGCCGGCCTGACCAGAAGTGGTGAGCCCATCCTATCTCACTCGGAGGGGGCCAAAATCGGATCTCAACGGGAGTTCGGAGAACACAGCGGGCGTCCTGAAGCTCCCCCTCCCTCGGTGGAAGTCGGCTCAAGCAGGTCCGGAGGGAAGTACCCCTGGGGGGTTGGGCCTGGGACAGGACGAGACGCCCGCGGCCCCCTCTCCCACACCGCCCCAAACAGGACCCAGGATCCAGCCGCCGCCGCGGCGGCAGCAGGAGCATCGCGGCCGCCGCGCGGCGGCGGCAACATTTAAAGGGGACGCAGCCTACCTGTCAGGAGTGGAGCGCGAGTCGGCTCAGCCAATGCGCATGCGCCAGGCGCCGGCGGTTTCTCCCGTCACAGTGGTTCCCACGGTTGTCTTAGGAACCAGTCCCCGAGGCTTGGCAGAGCAGGAGCCCTCCGTGGCAGTGCTTGGGTGTGGAGGCTCTGAGGCTCCGGCCTCATCTCTCCTCGGGGTCGAAGGGAACGTTTGCGGATGCCAGGAGTCGCCAAGGGCCGACCACGATGATGAAACCCCAGGCAGAGTCGGGGGAAGTATCATGGGATCCCAGCCTGAGGCCTGCACGGACGGTGTTGGTTGGGGTGAGTCTCCCGAAAAGTCGTGCCGCCGTCCGTGATCTCGAGGACAGGTCGGCCTGCGTGCCCCTGGGCTTCTCTCTCACCCAAGGGTGGTTCCCCTCCAGAGCAGAACCCTGCCGCCTCAGGGGTTGCCTGGGGGGGTGTGTTTCAATGCCTCCACTGTACCACACTGTGTGTGTGTGTGTGTCTATGTGTGTGTCTCCCATTCTCTCTTCTCTCTCTGTCTCTCCGTCTCTGTGTGTTTCTTACCCACTCTCTGTGGGTTTGTGCCAGCCGAAGTTGCGTCAGGGCTGCCAGGTCGGTGGAGGATTGGGGCTGTCGCGAATTGTGCAGAAACCCATTTGCTCCTCTGGTAGGCATTTGAAAACGTGGCTTGGGTCAGGCACAGGCGGCCCCTCCACGCCCCGGGTCCCAGGTGTTCTTTGATTTTCCCTGGCATTGATGGAAAGATAACCCGTTTCCCCCTTCTACCGGCACATGCCTGGACCCGACCCTTTGCTTCGCCGTGGCCCCGTATGCCTCCGGTGACACACGTTATCACCAACTGCTGTGGGATTGGCCAGTGCCACGCGTGGTCGCATGGTCTCCCCCTCGGATTCGCCTCTGTTCTTCTTTGCAGGTGTCCTTTCAAGCGCGGTCGGCTTTCCGGAACCCCAGGGGTTTTGCAAGCGGGGCAGGCCACTGGTCTTTCAAAGGAGGAGGGAGGCAGAGGGCTGACGCATCAGTGAATTGACAGCTGACACTAGGCCTTGAGACTGATGATTTCATTCTGTGTTGCAGCGAGGCCCTGCCGGCCTGACCAGAAGTGGTGAGCCCATCGTATCTCACTCGGAGGGGGCCAAAATCGGATCTCAACGGGAGTTCGGAGAACACAGCGGGCGTCCTGAAGCTCCCCCTCCCTCGGTGGAAGTCGGCTCAAGCAGGTCCGGAGGGCAGTACCCCTGGGGGGTTGGGCCTGGGACAGGACGAGACGCCCGCGGCCCCCTCTCCCACACCGCCCCAAACAGGACCCAGGATCCAGCCGCCGCCGCGGCGGCAGCAGGAGCATCGCGGCCGCCGCGCGGCGGCGGCAACATTTAAAGGGGACGCAGCCTACCTGTCAGGAGTGGAGCGCGAGTCGGCTCAGCCAATGCGCATGCGCCAGGCGCCGGCGGTTTCTCCCGTCACAGTGGTTCCCACGGTTGTCTTAGGAACCAGTCCCCGAGGCTTGGCAGAGCAGGAGCCCTCCGTGGCAGTGCTTGGGTGTGGAGGCTCTGAGGCTCCGGCCTCATCTCTCCTCGGGGTCGAAGGGAACGTTTGCGGATGCCAGGAGTCGCCAAGGGCCGACCACGATGATGAAACCCCAGGCAGAGTCGGGGGAAGTAGCACGGGATCCCAGCCTGAGGCCTGCACGGACGGTGTTGGTTGGGGTGAGTCTCCCCAAAAGTCGTGCCGCCCTCCGTGATCTCGAGGACGGGTCGGCCTGCGTGCCCCTGGGCTTCTCTCTCACCCAAGGGTGGTTCCCCTCCAGAGCAGAACCCTGCCGCCTCAGGGGTTGCCTGGGGGGGTGTGTTTCAATGCCTCCGCTGTACCACACTGTGTGTGTGTGTGTGTCTATGTGTGTGTCTCCCATTCTCTCTTCTCTCTCTGTCTCTCCGTCTCTGTGTGTTTCTTTCCCACTCTCTGTGGGTTTGTGCCAGCCGAAGTTGCGTCAGGGCTGCCAGGTCGGTGGAGGATTGGGGCTGTCGCGAATTGTGCAGAAACCCATTTGCTCCTCTGGTAGGCATTTGAAAACGTGGCTTGGGTCAGGCACAGGCGGCCCCTCCACGCCCCGGGTCCCAGGTGTTCTTTGATTTTCCCTGGCATTGATGGAAAGATAACCCGTTTCCCCCTTCTACCGGCACATGCCTGGACCCGACCCTTTGCTTCGCCGTGGCCCCGTATGCCTCCGGTGACACACGTTATCACCAACTGCTGTGGGATTGGCCAGTGCCACGCGTGGTCGCATGGTCTCCCCCTCGGATTCGCCTCTGTTCTTCTTTGCAGGTGTCCTTTCAAGCGCGGTCGGCTTTCCGGAACCCCAGGGGTTTTGCAAGCGGGGCAGGCCACTGGTCTTTCAAAGGAGGAGGGAGGCAGAGGGCTGACGCATCAGTGAATTGACAGCTGACACTAGGCCTTGAGACTGATGATTTCATTCTGTGTTGCAGCGAGGCCCTGCCGGCCTGACCAGAAGTGGTGAGCCCATCGTATCTCACTCGGAGGGGGCCAAAATCGGATCTCAACGGGAGTTCGGAGAACACAGCGGGCGTCCTGAAGCTCCCCCTCCCTCGGTGGAAGTCGGCTCAAGCAGGTCCGGAGGGCAGTACCCCTGGGGGGTTGGGCCTGGGACAGGACGAGACGCCCGCGGCCCCCTCTCCCACACCGCCCCAAACAGGACCCAGGATCCAGCCGCCGCCGCGGCGGCAGCAGGAGCATCGCGGCCGCCGCGCGGCGGCGGCAACATTTAAAGGGGACGCAGCCTACCTGTCAGGAGTGGAGCGCGAGTCGGCTCAGCCAATGCGCATGCGCCAGGCGCCGGCGGTTTCTCCCGTCACAGTGGTTCCCACGGTTGTCTTAGGAACCAGTCCCCGAGGCTTGGCAGAGCAGGAGCCCTCCGTGGCAGTGCTTGGGTGTGGAGGCTCTGAGGCTCCGGCCTCATCTCTCCTCGGGGTCGAAGGGAACGTTTGCGGATGCCAGGAGTCGCCAAGGGCCGACCACGATGATGAAACCCCAGGCAGAGTCGGGGGAAGTAGCATGGGATCCCAGCCTGAGGCCTGCACGGACGGTGTTGGTTGGGGTGAGTCTCCCCAAAAGTCGTGCCGCCGTCCGTGATCTCGAGGACGGGTCGGCCTGCGTGCCCCTGGGCTTCTCTCTCACCCGAGGGTGGTTCCCCTCCAGAGCAGAACCCTGCCGCCTCAGGGGTTGCCTGGGGGGGTGTGTTTCAATGCCTCCGCTGTACCACACTGTGTGTGTGTGTGTGTCTATGTGTGTGTCTCCCGTTCTCTCTTCTCTCTCTGCCTCTCCGTCTCTGTGTGTTTCTTTCCCACTCTCTGTGGGTTTGTGCCAGCCGAAGTTGCGTCAGGGCTGCCAGGTCGGTGGAGGATTGGGGCTGTCGCGAATTGTGCAGAAACCCATTTGCTCCTCTGGTAGGCATTTGAAAACGTGGCTTGGGTCAGGCACAGGCGGCCCCTCCACGCCCCGGGTCCCAGGTGTTCTTTGATTTTCCCTGGCATTGATGGAAAGGTAACCCGTTTCCCCCTTCCACCGGCACATGCCTGGACCCGACCCTTTGCTTCGCCGTGGCCCCGTATGCCTCCGGTGACACACGTTATCACCAACTGCTGTGGGATTGGCCAGTGCCACGCGTTGTCGCATGGTCTCCCCCTCGGATTCGCCTCTGTTCTTCTTTGCAGGTGTCCTGTCAAGCGCGGTCGGCTTTCCGGAACCCCAGGGCTTTTGCAAGCGGGGCAGGCCACTGGTCTTTCAAAGGAGGAGGGAGGCAGAGGGCTGACGCATCAGTGAATTGACAGCTGACACTAGGCCTTGAGACTGATGATTTCATTCTGTGTTGCAGCGAGGCCCTGCCGGCCTGACCAGAAGTGGTGAGCCCATCGTATCTCACTCGGAGGGGGCCAAAATCGGATCTCAACGGGAGTTCGGAGAACACAGCGGGCGTCCTGAAGCTCCCCCTCCCTCGGTGGAAGTCGGCTCAAGCAGGTCCGGAGGGCAGTACCCCTGGGGGTTTGGGCCTGGGACAGGACGAGACGCCCGCGGCCCCCTCTCCCACACCGCCCCAAACAGGACCCAGGATCCAGCCGCCGCCGCGGCGGCAGCAGGAGCATCGCGGCCGCCGCGCGGCGGCGGCAACATTTAAAGGGGACGCAGCCTACCTGTCAGGAGTGGAGCGCGAGTCGGCTCAGCCAATGCGCATGCGCCAGGCGCCGGCGGTTTCTCCCGTCACAGTGGTTCCCACGGTTGTCTTAGGAACCATTCCCGAGGCTTGGCAGGGCAGGAGCCCTCCGAGGCAGTGCTTGGGTGTGGAGGCTCTGAGGCTCCGGCCTCATCTCTCCTCGGGGTCGAGGGGAACGTTTGCGGATGCCAGGAGTCGCAAAGGGCCGACCACGATGATGAAACCCCAGGCAGAGTCGGGGGAAGAAGCACGGGATCCCAGCCTGAGGCCTGCACGGACGGTGTTGGTTGGGGTGAGTCTCCCCAAAAGTCGTGCCGCCATCCGTGATCTCGAGGACGGGTCGGCCTGCGTGCCCCTGGGCTTCTCTCTCACCCGAGGGTGGTTCCCCTCCAGAGCAGAACCCTGCCGCCTCAGGGGTTGCCTGGGGGTGTGTGTTTCAATGCCTCCGCTGTACCACACTGTGTGTGTGTGTGTGTCTATGTGTGTGTCTCCCGTTCTCTCTTCTCTCTCTGTCTCTCCGTCTCTGTGTGTTTCTTTCCCACTCTCTGTGTGTTTGTGCCAGCCGAAGTTGCGTCAGGGCTGCCAGGTCGGTGGAGGATTGGGGCTGTCGCGAATTGTGCAGAAACCCATTTGCTCCTCTGGTAGGCATTTGAAAACGTGGCTTGGGTCAGGCACAGGCGGCCCCTCCACGCCCCGGGTCCCAGGTGTTCTTTGATTTTCCCTGGCATTGATGGAAAGGTAACCCGTTTCCCCCTTCTACCGGCACATGCCTGGACCCGACCCTTTGCTTCGCCGTGGCCCCGTATGCCTCCGGTGACACACGTTATCACCAACTGCTGTGGGATTGGCCAGTGCCACGCGTTGTCGCATGGTCTCCCCCTCGGATTCGCCTCTGTTCTTCTTTGCAGGTGTCCTGTCAAGCGCGGTCGGCTTTCCGGAACCCCAGGGCTTTTGCAAGCGGGGCAGGCCACTGGTCTTTCAAAGGAGGAGGGAGGCAGAGGGCTGACGCATCAGTGAATTGACAGCTGACACTAGGCCTTGAGACTGATGATTTCATTCTGTGTTGCAGCGAGGCCCTGCCGGCCTGACCAGAAGTGGTGAGCCCATCGTATCTCACTCGGAGGGGGCCAAAATCGGATCTCAACGGGAGTTCGGAGAACACAGCGGGCGTCCTGAAGCTCCCCCTCCCTCGGTGGAAGTCGGCTCAAGCAGGTCCGGAGGGCAGTACCCCTGGGGGTTTGGGCCTGGGACAGGACGAGACGCCCGCGGCCCCCTCTCCCACACCGCCCCAAACAGGACCCAGGATCCAGCCGCCGCCGCGGCGGCAGCAGGAGCATCGCGGCCGCCGCGCGGCGGCGGCAACATTTAAAGGGGACGCAGCCTACCTGTCAGGAGTGGAGCGCGAGTCGGCTCAGCCAATGCGCATGCGCCAGGCGCCGGCGGTTTCTCCCGTCACAGTGGTTCCCACGGTTGTCTTAGGAACCATTCCCGAGGCTTGGCAGGGCAGGAGCCCTCCGAGGCAGTGCTTGGGTGTGGAGGCTCTGAGGCTCCGGCCTCATCTCTCCTCGGGGTCGAGGGGAACGTTTGCGGATGCCAGGAGTCGCAAAGGGCCGACCACGATGATGAAACCCCAGGCAGAGTCGGGGGAAGAAGCACGGGATCCCAGCCTGAGGCCTGCACGGACGGTGTTGGTTGGGGTGAGTCTCCCCAAAAGTCGTGCCGCCATCCGTGATCTCGAGGACGGGTCGGCCTGCGTGCCCCTGGGCTTCTCTCTCACCCGAGGGTGGTTCCCCTCCAGAGCAGAACCCTGCCGCCTCAGGGGTTGCCTGGGGGGGTGTGTTTCAATGCCTCCGCTGTACCACACTGTGTGTGTGTGTGTGTCTATGTGTGTGTCTCCCGTTCTCTCTTCTCTCTCTGCCTCTCCGTCTCTGTGTGTTTCTTTCCCACTCTCTGTGGGTTTGTGCCAGCCGAAGTTGCGTCAGGGCTGCCAGGTCGGTGGAGGATTGGGGCTGTCGCGAATTGTGCAGAAACCCATTTGCTCCTCTGGTAGGCATTTGAAAACGTGGCTTGGGTCAGGCACAGGCGGCCCCTCCACGCCCCGGGTCCCAGGTGTTCTTTGATTTTCCCTGGCATTGATGGAAAGGTAACCCGTTTCCCCCTTCCACCGGCACATGCCTGGACCCGACCCTTTGCTTCGCCGTGGCCCCGTATGCCTCCGGTGACACACGTTATCACCAACTGCTGTGGGATTGGCCAGTGCCACGCGTGGTCGCATGGTCTCCCCCTCGGATTCGCCTCTGTTCTTCTTTGCAGGTGTCCTTTCAAGCGCGGTCGGCTTTCCGGAACCCCAGGGGTTTTGCAAGCGGGGCAGGCCACTGGTCTTTCAAAGGAGGAGGGAGGCAGAGGGCTGATGCATCAGTGAATTGACAGCTGACACTAGGCCTTGAGACTGATGATTTCATTCTGTGTTGCAACGAGGCCCTGCCGGCCTGACCAGAAGTGGTGAGCCCATCCTATCTCACTCGGAGGGGGCCAAAATCGGATCTCAACGGGAGTTCGGAGAACACAGCGGGCGTCCTGAAGCTCCCACTCCCTCGGTGGAAGTCGGCTCAAGCAGGTCCGGAGGGCAGTACCCCTGGGGGTTTGGGCCTGGGACAGGACGAGACGCCCGCGGCCCCCTCTCCCACACCGCCCCAAACAGGACCCAGGATCCAGCCGCCGCCGCGGCGGCAGCAGGAGCATCGCGGCCGCCGCGCGGCGGCGGCAACATTTAAAGGGGACGCAGCCTACCTGTCAGGAGTGGAGCGCGAGTCGGCTCAGCCAATGCGCATGCGCCAGGCGCCGGCGGTTTCTCCCGTCACAGTGGTTCCCACGGTTGTCTTAGGAACCATTCCCGAGGCTTGGCAGGGCAGGAGCCCTCCGTGGCAGTGCTTGGGTGTGGAGGCTCTGAGGCTCCGGCCTCATCTCTCCTCGGGGTCGAAGGGAACTTTTGCGGATGCCAGGAGTCGCAAAGGGCCGACCACGATGATGAAACCCCAGGCAGAGTCGGGGGAAGCAGCACGGGATCCCAGCCTGAGGCCTGCACGGACGGTGTTGGTTGGGGTGAGTCTCCCCAAAAGTCGTACCTCCGTCCGTGATCTCGAGGACGGGTCGGCCTGCGTGCCCCTGGGCTTCTCTCTCACCCGAGGGTGGTTCCCCTCCAGAGCAGAACCCTGCCGCCTCAGGGGTTGCCTGGGGGTGTGTGTTTCAATGCCTCCGCTGTACCACACTGTGTGTGTGTGTGTGTCTATGTGTGTGTCTCCCGTTCTCTCTTCTCTCTCTGTCTCTCCGTCTCTGTGTGTTTCTTTCCCACTCTCTGTGTGTTTGTGCCAGCCGAAGTTGCGTCAGGGCTGCCAGGTCGGTGGAGGATTGGGGCTGTCGCGAATTGTGCAGAAACCCATTTGCTCCTCTGGTAGGCATTTGAAAACGTGGCTTGGGTCAGGCACAGGCGGCCCCTCCACGCCCCGGGTCCCAGGTGTTCTTTGATTTTCCCTGGCATTGATGGAAAGGTAACCCGTTTCCCCCTTCTACCGGCACATGCCTGGACCCGACCCTTTGCTTCGCCGTGGCCCCGTATGCCTCCGGTGACACACGTTATCACCAACTGCTGTGGGATTGGCCAGTGCCACGCGTTGTCGCATGGTCTCCCCCTCGGATTCGCCTCTGTTCTTCTTTGCAGGTGTCCTGTCAAGCGCGGTCGGCTTTCCGGAACCCCAGGGCTTTTGCAAGCGGGGCAGGCCACTGGTCTTTCAAAGGAGGAGGGAGGCAGAGGGCTGACGCATCAGTGAATTGACAGCTGACACTAGGCCTTGAGACTGATGATTTCATTCTGTGTTGCAGCGAGGCCCTGCCGGCCTGACCAGAAGTGGTGAGCCCATCGTATCTCACTCGGAGGGGGCCAAAATCGGATCTCAACGGGAGTTCGGAGAACACAGCGGGCGTCCTGAAGCTCCCCCTCCCTCGGTGGAAGTCGGCTCAAGCAGGTCCGGAGGGCAGTACCCCTGGGGGTTTGGGCCTGGGACAGGACGAGACGCCCGCGGCCCCCTCTCCCACACCGCCCCAAACAGGACCCAGGATCCAGCCGCCGCCGCGGCGGCAGCAGGAGCATCGCGGCCGCCGCGCGGCGGCGGCAACATTTAAAGGGGACGCAGCCTACCTGTCAGGAGTGGAGCGCGAGTCGGCTCAGCCAATGCGCATGCGCCAGGCGCCGGCGGTTTCTCCCGTCACAGTGGTTCCCACGGTTGTCTTAGGAACCATTCCCGAGGCTTGGCAGGGCAGGAGCCCTCCGAGGCAGTGCTTGGGTGTGGAGGCTCTGAGGCTCCGGCCTCATCTCTCCTCGGGGTCGAGGGGAACGTTTGCGGATGCCAGGAGTCGCAAAGGGCCGACCACGATGATGAAACCCCAGGCAGAGTCGGGGGAAGAAGCACGGGATCCCAGCCTGAGGCCTGCACGGACGGTGTTGGTTGGGGTGAGTCTCCCCAAAAGTCGTGCCGCCATCCGTGATCTCGAGGACGGGTCGGCCTGCGTGCCCCTGGGCTTCTCTCTCACCCGAGGGTGGTTCCCCTCCAGAGCAGAACCCTGCCGCCTCAGGGGTTGCCTGGGGGGGTGTGTTTCAATGCCTCCGCTGTACCACACTGTGTGTGTGTGTGTGTCTATGTGTGTGTCTCCCGTTCTCTCTTCTCTCTCTGCCTCTCCGTCTCTGTGTGTTTCTTTCCCACTCTCTGTGGGTTTGTGCCAGCCGAAGTTGCGTCAGGGCTGCCAGGTCGGTGGAGGATTGGGGCTGTCGCGAATTGTGCAGAAACCCATTTGCTCCTCTGGTAGGCATTTGAAAACGTGGCTTGGGTCAGGCACAGGCGGCCCCTCCACGCCCCGGGTCCCAGGTGTTCTTTGATTTTCCCTGGCATTGATGGAAAGGTAACCCGTTTCCCCCTTCCACCGGCACATGCCTGGACCCGACCCTTTGCTTCGCCGTGGCCCCGTATGCCTCCGGTGACACACGTTATCACCAACTGCTGTGGGATTGGCCAGTGCCACGCGTGGTCGCATGGTCTCCCCCTCGGATTCGCCTCTGTTCTTCTTTGCAGGTGTCCTTTCAAGCGCGGTCGGCTTTCCGGAACCCCAGGGGTTTTGCAAGCGGGGCAGGCCACTGGTCTTTCAAAGGAGGAGGGAGGCAGAGGGCTGATGCATCAGTGAATTGACAGCTGACACTAGGCCTTGAGACTGATGATTTCATTCTGTGTTGCAACGAGGCCCTGCCGGCCTGACCAGAAGTGGTGAGCCCATCCTATCTCACTCGGAGGGGGCCAAAATCGGATCTCAACGGGAGTTCGGAGAACACAGCGGGCGTCCTGAAGCTCCCACTCCCTCGGTGGAAGTCGGCTCAAGCAGGTCCGGAGGGCAGTACCCCTGGGGGTTTGGGCCTGGGACAGGACGAGACGCCCGCGGCCCCCTCTCCCACACCGCCCGAAACAGGACCCAGGATCCAGCCGCCGCCGCGGCGGCAGCAGGAGCATCGCGGCCGCCGCGCGGCGGCGGCAACATTTAAAGGGGACGCAGCCTACCTGTCAGGAGTGGAGCGCGAGTCGGCTCAGCCAATGCGCATGCGCCAGGCGCCGGCGGTTTCTCCCGTCACAGTGGTTCCCACGGTTGTCTTAGGAACCAGTCCCCGAGGCTTGGCAGAGCAGGAGCCCTCCGTGGCAGTGCTTGGGTGTGGAGGCTCTGAGGCTCCGGCCTCATCTCTCCTCGGGGTCGAAGGGAACGTTTGCGGATGCCAGGAGTCGCAAAGGGCCGACCACGATGATGAAACCCCAGGCAGAGTCGGGGGAAGTAGCACGGGATCCCAGCCTGAGGCCTGCACGGACGGTGTTGTTTGGGGTGAGTCTCCCCAAAAGTCGTGCCGCCGTCCGTGATCTCGAGGACGGGTCGGCCTGCGTGCCCCTGGGCTTCTCTCTCACCCGAGGGTGGTTCCCCTCCAGAGCAGAACCCTGCCGCCTCAGGGGTTGCCTGGGGGTGTGTGTTTCAATGCCTCCGCTGTACCACACTGTGTGTGTGTGTGTGTCTATGTGTGTGTCTCCCGTTCTCTCTTCTCTCTCTGTCTCTCCGTCTCTGTGTGTTTCTTTCCCACTCTCTGTGTGTTTGTGCCAGCCGAAGTTGCGTCAGGGCTGCCAGGTCGGTGGAGGATTGGGGCTGTCGCGAATTGTGCAGAAACCCATTTGCTCCTCTGGTAGGCATTTGAAAACGTGGCTTGGGTCAGGCACAGGCGGCCCCTCCACGCCCCGGGTCCCAGGTGTTCTTTGATTTTCCCTGGCATTGATGGAAAGGTAACCCGTTTCCCCCTTCCACCGGCACATGCCTGGACCCGACCCTTTGCTTCGCCGTGGCCCCGTATGCCTCCGGTGACACACGTTATCACCAACTGCTGTGGGATTGGCCAGTGCCACGCGTTGTCGCATGGTCTCCCCCTCGGATTCGCCTCTGTTCTTCTTTGCAGGTGTCCTGTCAAGCGCGGTCGGCTTTCCGGAACCCCTGGGCTTTTGCAAGCGGGGCAGGCCACTGGTCTTTCAAAGGAGGAGGGAGGCAGAGGGCTGACGCATCAGTGAATTGACAGCTGACACTAGGCCTTGAGACTGATGATTTCATTCTGTGTTGCAGCGAGGCCCTGCCGGCCTGACCAGAAGTGGTGAGCGCATCGTATCTCACTGGGAGGGGGCCAAAATCGGATCTCAACGGGAGTTCGGAGAACACAGCGGGCGTCCTGAAGCTCCCCCTCCCTCGGTGGAAGTCGGCTCAAGCAGGTCCGGAGGGCAGTACCCCTGGGGGTTTGGGCCTGGGACAGGACGAGACGCCCGCGGCCCCCTCTCCCACACCGCCCCAAACAGGACCCAGGATCCAGCCGCCGCCGCGGCGGCAGCAGGAGCATCGCGGCCGCCGCGCGGCGGCGGCAACATTTAAAGGGGACGCAGCCTACCTGTCAGGAGTGGAGCGCGAGTCGGCTCAGCCAATGCGCATGCGCCAGGCGCCGGCGGTTTCTCCCGTCACAGTGGTTCCCACGGTTGTCTTAGGAACCATTCCCGAGGCTTGGCAGGGCAGGAGCCCTCCGTGGCAGTGCTTGGGTGTGGAGGCTCTGAGGCTCCGGCCTCATCTCTCCTCGGGGTCGAAGGGAACTTTTGCGGATGCCAGGAGTCGCAAAGGGCCGACCACGATGATGAAACCCCAGGCAGAGTCGGGGGAAGCAGCACGGGATCCCAGCCTGAGGCCTGCACGGACGGTGTTGGTTGGGGTGAGTCTCCCCAAAAGTCGTACCTCCGTCCGTGATCTCGAGGACGGGTCGGCCTGCGTGCCCCTGGGCTTCTCTCTCACCCGAGGGTGGTTCCCCTCCAGAGCAGAACCCTGCCGCCTCAGGGGTTGCCTGGGGGTGTGTGTTTCAATGCCTCCGCTGTACCACACTGTGTGTGTGTGTGTGTCTATGTGTGTGTCTCCCGTTCTCTCTTCTCTCTCTGCCTCTCCGTCTCTGTGTGTTTCTTTCCCACTCTCTGTGGGTTTGTGATAGCCGAAGTTGCGTCAGGGCTGCCAGGTCGGTGGAGGATTGGGGCTGTCGCGAATTGTGCAGAAACCCATTTGCTCCTCTGGTAGGCATTTGAAAACGTGGCTTGGGTCAGGCACAGGCGGCCCCTCCACGCCCCGGGTCCCAGGTGTTCTTTGATTTTCCCTGGCATTGATGGAAAGGTAACCCGTTTCCCCCTTCCACCGGCACATGCCTGGACCCGACCCTTTGCTTCGCCGTGGCCCCGTATGCCTCCGGTGACACACGTTATCACCAACTGCTGTGGGATTGGCCAGTGCCACGCGTGGTCGCATGGTCTCCCCCTCGGATTCGCCTCTGTTCTTCTTTGCAGGTGTCCTGTCAAGCGCGGTCGGCTTTCCGGAACCCCAGGGCTTTTGCAAGCGGGGCAGGCCACTGGTCTTTCAAAGGAGGAGGGAGGCAGAGGGCTGATGCATCAGTGAATTGACAGCTGACACTAGGCCTTGAGACTGATGATTTCATTCTGTGTTGCAGCGAGGCCCTGCCGGCCTGACCAGAAGTGGTGAGCCCATCGTATCTCACTCGGAGGGGGCCAAAATCGGATCTCAACGGGAGTTCGGAGAACACAGCGGGCGTCCTGAAGCTCCCCCTCCCTCGGTGGAAGTCGGCTCAAGCAGGTCCGGAGGGCAGTACCCCTGGGGGTTTGGGCCTGGGACAGGACGAGACGCCCGCGGCCCCCTCTCCCACACCGCCCCAAACAGGACCCAGGATCCAGCCGCCGCCGCGGCGGCAGCAGGAGCATCGCGGCCGCCGCGCGGCGGCGGCAACATTTAAAGGGGACGCAGCCTACCTGTCAGGAGTGGAGCGCGAGTCGGCTCAGCCAATGCGCATGCGCCAGGCGCCGGCGGTTTCTCCCGTCACAGTGGTTCCCACGGTTGTCTTAGGAACCAGTTCCCGAGGCTTGGCAGGGCAGGAGCCCTCCGTGGCAGTGCTTGGGTGTGGAGGCTCTGAGGCTCCGGCCTCATCTCTCCTCGGGGTCGAGGGGAACGTTTGCGGATGCCAGGAGTCGCAAAGGGCCGACCACGATGATGAAACCCCAGGCAGAGTCGGGGGAAGAAGCACGGGATCCCAGCCTGAGGCCTGCACGGACGGTGTTGGTTGGGGTGAGTCTCCCCAAAAGTCGTGCCGCCATCCGTGATCTCGAGGACGGGTCGGCCTGCGTGCCCCTGGGCTTCTCTCTCACCCGAGGGTGGTTCCCCTCCAGAGCAGAACCCTGCCGCCTCAGGGGTTGCCTGGGGGGGTGTGTTTCAATGCCTCCGCTGTACCACACTGTGTGTGTGTGTGTGTCTATGTGTGTGTCTCCCGTTCTCTCTTCTCTCTCTGCCTCTCCGTCTCTGTGTGTTTCTTTCCCACTCTCTGTGGGATTGTGCCAGCCGAAGTTGCGTCAGGGCTGCCAGGTCGGTGGAGGATTGGGGCTGTCGCGAATTGTGCAGAAACCCATTTGCTCCTCTGGTAGGCATTTGAAAACGTGGCTTGGGTCAGGCACAGGCGGCCCCTCCACGCCCCGGGTCCCAGGTGTTCTTTGATTTTCCCTGGCATTGATGGAAAGGTAACCCGTTTCCCCCTTCCACCGGCACATGCCTGGACCCGACCCTTTGCTTCGCCGTGGCCCCGTATGCCTCCGGTGACACACGTTATCACCAACTGCTGTGGGATTGGCCAGTGCCACGCGTGGTCGCATGGTCTCCCCCTCGGATTCGCCTCTGTTCTTCTTTGCAGGTGTCCTGTCAAGCGCGGTCGGCTTTCCGGAACCCCAGGGCTTTTGCAAGCGGGGCAGGCCACTGGTCTTTCAAAGGAGGAGGGAGGCAGAGGGCTGACGCATCAGTGAATTGACAGCTGACACTAGGCCTTGAGACTGATGATTTCATTCTGTGTTGCAGCGAGGCCCTGCCGGCATGACCAGAAGTGGTGAGCCCATCCTATCTCACTCGGAGGGGGCCAAAATCGGATCTCAACGGGAGTTCGGAGAACACAGCGGGTGTCCTGAAGCTCCCACTCCCTCGGTGGAAGTCGGCTCAAGCAGGTCCGGAGGGCAGTACCCCTGGGGGTTTGGGCCTGGGACAGGACGAGACGCCCGCGGCCCCCTCTCCCACACCGCCCCAAACAGGACCCAGGATCCAGCCGCCGCCGCGGCGGCAGCAGGAGCATCGTGGCCGCCGCGCGGCGGCGGCAACATTTAAAGGGGACGCAGCCTACCTGTCAGGAGTGGAGCGCGAGTCGGCTCAGCCAATGCGCATGCGCCAGGCGCCGGCGGTTTCTCCCGTCACAGTGGTTCCCACGGTTGTCTTAGGAACCAGTCCCCGAGGCTTGGCAGAGCAGGAGCCCTCCGTGGCAGTGCTTGGGTGTGGAGGCTCTGAGGCTCCGGCCTCATCTCTCCTCGGGGTCGAAGGGAACGTTTGCGGATGCCAGGAGTCGCCAAGGGCCGACCACGATGATGAAACCCCAGGCAGAGTCGGGGGAAGTAGCACGGGATCCCAGCCTGAGGCCTCCACGGACGGTGTTGGTTGGGGTGAGTCTCCCCAAAAGTCGTGCCGCCGTCCGTGATCTCGAGGACGGGTCGGCCTGCGTGCCCCTGGGCTTCTCTCTCACCCAAGGGTGGTTCCCCTCCAGAGCAGAACCCTGCCGCCTCAGGGGTTGCCTGGGGGTGTGTGTTTCAATGCCTCCGCTGTACCACACTGTCTGTGTGTGTGTGTCTATGTGTGTGTCTCCCATTCTCTCTTCTCTCTCTGTCTCTCCGTCTCTGTGTGTTTCTTTCCCACTCTCTGTGTGTTTGTGCCAGCCGAAGTTGCGTCAGGGCTGCCAGGTCGGTGGAGGATTGGGGCTGTCGCGAATTGTGCAGAAACCCATTTGCTCCTCTGGTAGGCATTTGAAAACGTGGCTTGGGTCAGGCACAGGCGGCCCCTCCACGCCCCGGGTCCCAGGTGTTCTTTGATTTTCCCTGGCATTGATGGAAAGGTAACCCGTTTCCCCCTTCTACCGGCACATGCCTGGACCCGACCCTTTGCTTCGCCGTGGCCACGTATGCCTCCGGTGACACACGTTATCACCAACTGCTGTGGGATTGGCCAGTGCCACGCGTTGTCGCATGGTCTCCCCCTCGGATTCGCCTCTGTTCTTCTTTGCAGGTGTCCTGTCAAGCGCGGTCGGCTTTCCGGAACCCCAGGGCTTTTGCAAGCGTGGCAGGCCACTGGTCTTTCAAAGGAGGAGGGAGGCAGAGGGCTGACGCATCAGTGAATTGACAGCTGACACTAGGCCTTGAGACTGATGATTTCATTCTGTGTTGCAGCGAGGCCCTGCCGGCCTGACCAGAAGTGGTGAGCCCATCGTATCTCACTCGGAGGGGGCCAAAATCGGATCTCAACGGGAGTTCGGAGAACACAGCGGGCGTCCTGAAGCTCCCCCTCCCTCGGTGGAAGTCGGCTCAAGCAGGTCCAGAGGGCAGTACCACTGGGGGTTTGGGCCTGGGACAGGACGAGACGCCCGCGGCCCCCTCTCCCACACCGCCCCAAACAGGACCCAGGATCCAGCCGCCGCCGCGGCGGCAGCAGGAGCATCGCGGCCGCCGCGCGGCGGCGGCAACATTTAAAGGGGACGCAGCCTACCTGTCAGGAGTGGAGCGCGAGTCGGCTCAGCCAATGCGCATGCGCCAGGCGCCGGCGGTTTCTCCCGTCACAGTGGTTCCCACGGTTGTCTTAGGAACCATTCCCGAGGCTTGGCAGGGCAGGAGCCCTCCGTGGCAGTGCTTGGGTGTGGAGGCTCTGAGGCTCCGGCCTCATCTCTCCTCGGGGTCGAAGGGAACTTTTGCGGATGCCAGGAGTCGCAAAGGGCCGACCACGATGATGAAACCCCAGGCAGAGTCGGGGGAAGCAGCACGGGATCCCAGCCTGAGGCCTGCACGGACGGTGTTGGTTGGGGTGAGTCTCCCCAAAAGTCGTGCCGCCATCCGTGATCTCGAGGACGGGTCGGCCTGCGTGCCCCTGGGCTTCTCTCTCACCCGAGGGTGGTTCCCCTCCAGAGCAGAACCCTGCCGCCTCAGGGGTTGCCTGGGGGTGTGTGTTTCAATGCCTCCGCTGTACCACACTGTGTGTGTGTGTGTGTCTATGTGTGTGTCTCCCGTTCTCTCTTCTCTCTCTGCCTCTCCGTCTCTGTGTGTTTCTTTCCCACTCTCTGTGGGTTTGTGCCAGCCGAAGTTGCGTCAGGGCTGCCAGGTCGGTGGAGGATTGGGGCTGTCGCGAATTGTGCAGAAACCCATTTGCTCCTCTGGTAGGCATTTGAAAACGTGGCTTGGGTCAGGCACAGGCGGCCCCTCCACGCCCCGGGTCCCAGGTGTTCTTTGATTTTCCCTGGCATTGATGGAAAGGTAACCCGTTTCCCCCTTCCACCGGCACATGCCTGGACCCGACCCTTTGCTTCGCCGTGGCCCCGTATGCCTCCGGTGACACACGTTATCACCAACTGCTGTGGGATTGGCCAGTGCCACGCGTGGTCGCATGGTCTCCCCCTCGGATTCGCCTCTGTTCTTCTTTGCAGGTGTCCTTTCAAGCGCGGTCGGCTTTCCGGTACCCCAGGGCTTTTGCAAGCGGGGCAGGCCACTGGTCTTTCAAAGGAGGAGGGAGGCAGAGGGCTGACGCATCAGTGAATTGACAGCTGACACTAGGCCTTGAGACTGATGATTTCATTCTGTGTTGCAGCGAGGCCCTGCCGGCCTGACCAGAAGTGGTGAGCCCATCGTATCTCACTCGGAGGGGGCCAAAATCGGTTCTCAACGGGAGTTCGGAGAACACAGCGGGCGTCCTGAAGCTCCCCCTCCCTCGGTGGAAGTCGGCTCAAGCAGGTCCGGAGGGCAGTACCCCTGGGGGTTTGGGCCTGGGACAGGACGAGACGCCCGCGGCCCCCTCTCCCACACCGCCCCAAACAGGACCCAGGATCCAGCCGCCGCCGCGGCGGCAGCAGGAGCATCGCGGCCGCCGCGCGGCGGCGGCAACATTTAAAGGGGACGCAGCCTACCTGTCAGGAGTGGAGCGCGAGTCGGCTCAGCCAATGCGCATGCGCCAGGCGCCGGCGGTTTCTCCCGTCACAGTGGTTCCCACGGTTGTCTTAGGAACCAGTTCCCGAGGCTTGGCAGAGCAGGAGCCCTCCGTGGCAGTGCTTGGGTGTGGAGGCTCTGAGGCTCCGGCCTCATCTCTCCTCGTGGTCGAGGGGAACGTTTGCGGATGCCAGGAGTCGCAAAGGGCCGACCACGATGATGAAACCCCAGGCAGAGTCGGGGGAAGAAGCACGGGATCCCAGCCTGAGGCCTGCACGGACGGTGTTGGTTGGGGTGAGTCGCCCCAAAAGTCGTGCCGCCGTCCGTGATCTCGAGGACGGGTCGGCCTGCGTGCCCCTGGGCTTCTCTCTCACCCAAGGGTGGTTCCCCTCCAGAGCAGAACCCTGCCGCCTCAGGGGTTGCCTGGGGGGGTGTGTTTCAATGCCTCCGCTGTACCACACTGTGTGTGTGTGTGTGTCTATGTGTGTGTCTCCCATTCTCTCTTCTCTCTCTGTCTCTCCGTCTCTGTGTGTTTCTTTCCCACTCTCTGTGTGTTTGTGCCAGCCGAAGTTGCGTCAGGGCTGCCAGGTCGGTGGAGGATTGGGGCTGTCGCGAATTGTGCAGAAACCCATTTGCTCCTCTGGTAGGCATTTGAAAACGTGGCTTGGGTCAGGCACAGGCGGCCCCTCCACGCCCCGGGTCCCAGGTGTTCTTTGATTTTCCCTGGCATTGATGGAAAGGTAACCCGTTTCCCCCTTCTACCGGCACATGCCTGGACCCGACCCTTTGCTTCGCCGTGGCCCCGTATGCCTCCGGTGACACACGTTATCACCAACTGCTGTGGGATTGGCCAGTGCCACGCGTTGTCGCATGGTCTCCCCCTCGGATTCGCCTCTGTTCTTCTTTGCAGGTGTCCTGTCAAGCGCGGTCGGCTTTCCGGAACCCCAGGGCTTTTGCAAGCGGGGCAGGCCACTGGTCTTTCAAAGGAGGGGGGAGACAGAGGGCTGACGCATCAGTGAATTGACAGCTGACACTAGGCCTTGAGACTGATGATTTCATTCTGTGTTGCAGCGAGGCCCTGCCGGCCTGACCAGAAGTGGTGAGCCCATCCTATCTCACTCGGAGGGGGCCAAAATCGGATCTCAACGGGAGTTCGGAGAACACAGCGGGCGTCCTGAAGCTCCCCCTCCCTCGGTGGAAGTCGGCTCAAGCAGGTCCGGAGGGAAGTACCCCTGGGGGGTTGGGCCTGGGACAGGACGAGACGCCCGCGGCCCCCTCTCCCACACCGCCCCAAACAGGACCCAGGATCCAGCCGCCGCCGCGGCGGCAGCAGGAGCATCGCGGCCGCCGCGCGGCGGCGGCAACATTTAAAGGGGACGCAGCCTACCTGTCAGGAGTGGAGCGCGAGTCGGCTCAGCCAATGCGCATGCGCCAGGCGCCGGCGGTTTCTCCCGTCACAGTGGTTCCCACGGTTGTCTTAGGAACCAGTCCCCGAGGCTTGGCAGAGCAGGAGCCCTCCGTGGCAGTGCTTGGGTGTGGAGGCTCTGAGGCTCCGGCCTCATCTCTCCTCGGGGTCGAAGGGAACGTTTGCGGATGCCAGGAGTCGCCAAGGGCCGACCACGATGATGAAACCCCAGGCAGAGTCGGGGGAAGTAGCATGGGATCCCAGCCTGAGGCCTGCACGGACGGTGTTGGTTGGGGTGAGTCTCCCCAAAAGTCGTGCCGCCGTCCGTGATCTCGAGGACGGGTCGGCCTGCGTGCCCCTGGGCTTCTCTCTCACCCGAGGGTGGTTCCCCTCCAGAGCAGAACCCTGCCGCCTCAGGGGTTGCCTGGGGGTGTGTGTTTCAATGCCTCCGCTGTACCACACTGTGTGTGTGTGTGTGTCTATGTGTGTGTCTCCCATTCTCTCTTCTCTCTCTGTCTCTCCGTCTCTGTGTGTTTCTTTCCCACTCTCTGTGGGTTTGTGCCAGCCGAAGTTGCGTCAGGGCTGCCAGGTCGGTGGAGGATTGGGGCTGTCGCGAATTGTGCAGAAACCCATTTGCTCCTCTGGTAGGCATTTGAAAACGTGGCTTGGGTCAGGCACAGGCGGCCCCTCCACGCCCCGGGTCCCAGGTGTTCTTTGATTTTCCCTGGCATTGATGGAAAGGTAACCCGTTTCCCCCTTCTACCGGCACATGCCTGGACCCGACCCTTTGCTTCGCCGTGGCCCCGTATGCCTCCGGTGACACACGTTATCACCAACTGCTGTGGGATTGGCCAGTGCCACGCGTTGTCGCATGGTCTCCCCCTCGGATTCGCCTCTGTTCTTCTTTGCAGGTGTCCTGTCAAGCGCGGTCGGCTTTCCGGAACCCCAGGGCTTTTGCAAGCGGGGCAGGCCACTGGTCTTTCAAAGGAGGAGGGAGGCAGAGGGCTGACGCATCAGTGAATTGACAGCTGACACTAGGCCTTGAGACTGATGATTTCATTCTGTGTTGCAGCGAGGCCCTGCCGGCCTGACCAGAAGTGGTGAGCCCATCCTATCTCACTCGGAGGGGGCCAAAATCGGATCTCAACGGGAGTTCGGAGAACACAGCGGGCGTCCTGAAGCTCCCCCTCCCTCGGTGGAAGTCGGCTCAAGCAGGTCCGGAGGGAAGTACCCCTGGGGGGTTGGGCCTGGGACAGGACGAGACGCCCGCGGCCCCCTCTCCCACACCGCCCGAAACAGGACCCAGGATCCAGCCGCCGCCGCGGCGGCAGCAGGAGCTTCGCGGCCGCCGCGCGGCGGCGGCAACATTTAAAGGGGACGCAGCCTACCTGTCAGGAGTGGAGCGCGAGTCGGCTCAGCCAATGCGCATGCGCCAGGCGCCGGCGGTTTCTCCCGTCACAGTGGTTCCCACGGTTGTCTTAGGAACCAGTCCCCGAGGCTTGGCAGAGCAGGAGCCCTCCGTGGCAGTGCTTGGGTGTGGAGGCTCTGAGGCTCCGGCCTCATCTCTCCTCGGGGTCGAAGGGAACGTTTGCGGATGCCAGGAGTCGCCAAGGGCCGACCACGATGATGAAACCCCAGGCAGAGTCGGGGGAAGTAGCATGGGATCCCAGCCTGAGGCCTGCACGGACGGTGTTGGTTGGGGTGAGTCTCCCCAAAAGTCGTGCCGCCGTCCGTGATCTCGAGGACGGGTCGGCCTGCGTGCCCCTGGGCTTCTCTCTCACCCAAGGGTGGTTCCCCTCCAGAGCAGAACCCTGCCGCCTCAGGGGTTGCCTGGGGGTGTGTGTTTCAATGCCTCCGCTGTACCACACTGTGTGTGTGTGTGTGTCTATGTGTGTGTCTCCCGTTCTCTCTTCTCTCTCTGTCTCTCCGTCTCTGTGTGTTTCTTTCCCACTCTCTGTGTGTTTGTGCCAGCCGAAGTTGCGTCAGGGCTGCCAGGTCGGTGGAGGATTGGGGCTGTCGCGAATTGTGCAGAAACCCATTTGCTCCTCTGGTAGGCATTTGAAAACGTGGCTTGGGTCAGGCACAGGCGGCCCCTCCACGCCCCGGGTCCCAGGTGTTCTTTGATTTTCCCTGGCATTGATGGAAAGGTAACCCGTTTCCCCCTTCTACCGGCACATGCCTGGACCCGACCCTTTGCTTCGCCGTGGCCCCGTATGCCTCCGGTGACACACGTTATCACCAACTGCTGTGGGATTGGCCAGTGCCACGCGTTGTCGCATGGTCTCCCCCTCGGATTCGCCTCTGTTCTTCTTTGCAGGTGTCCTGTCAAGCGCGGTCGGCTTTCCGGAACCCCAGGGCTTTTGCAAGCGGGGCAGGCCACTGGTCTTTCAAAGGAGGAGGGAGGCAGAGGGCTGACGCATCAGTGAATTGACAGCTGACACTAGGCCTTGAGACTGATGATTTCATTCTGTGTTGCAGCGAGGCCCTGCCGGCCTGACCAGAAGTGGTGAGCCCATCGTATCTCACTCGGAGGGGGCCAAAATCGGATCTCAACGGGAGTTCGGAGAACACAGCGGGCGTCCTGAAGCTCCCCCTCCCTCGGTGGAAGTCGCCTCAAGCAGGTCCGGAGGGCAGTACCCCTGGGGGGTTGGGCCTGGGACAGGACGAGACGCCCGCGGCCCCCTCTCCCACACCGCCCGAAACAGGACCCAGGATCCAGCCGCCGCCGCGGCGGCAGCAGGAGCTTCGCGGCCGCCGCGCGGCGGCGGCAACATTTAAAGGGGACGCAGCCTACCTGTCAGGAGTGGAGCGCGAGTCGGCTCAGCCAATGCGCATGCGCCAGGCGCCGGCGGTTTCTCCCGTCACAGTGGTTCCCACGGTTGTCTTAGGAACCAGTCCCCGAGGCTTGGCAGAGCAGGAGCCCTCCGTGGCAGTGCTTGGGTGTGGAGGCTCTGAGGCTCCGGCCTCATCTCTCCTCGGGGTCGAAGGGAACGTTTGCGGATGCCAGGAGTCGCCAAGGGCCGACCACGATGATGAAACCCCAGGCAGAGTCGGGGGAAGTAGCACGGGATCCCAGCCTGAGGCCTGCACGGACGGTGTTGGTTGGGGTGAGTCTCCCCAAAAGTCGTGCCGCCGTCCGTGATCTCGAGGACGGGTCGGCCTGCGTGCCCCTGGGCTTCTCTCTCACCCAAGGGTGGTTCCCCTCCAGAGCAGAACCCTGCCGCCTCAGGGGTTGCCTGGGGGGGTGTGTTTCAATGCCTCCGCTGTACCACACTGTGTGTGTGTGTGTGTCTATGTGTGTGTCTCCCATTCTCTCTTCTCTCTCTGTCTCTCCGTCTCTGTGTGTTTCTTTCCCACTCTCTGTGGGTTTGTGCCAGCCGAAGTTGCGTCAGGGCTGCCAGGTCGGTGGAGGATTGGGGCTGTCGCGAATTGTGCAGAAACCCATTTGCTCCTCTGGTAGGCATTTGAAAACGTGGCTTGGGTCAGGCACAGGCGGCCCCTCCACGCCCCGGGTCCCAGGTGTTCGTTGATTTTCCCTGGCATTGATGGAAAGGTAACCCGTTTCCCCCTTCTACCGGCACATGCCTGGACCCGACCCTTTGCTTCGCCGTGGCCCCGTATGCCTCCGGTGACACACGTTATCACCAACTGCTGTGGGATTGGCCAGTGCCACGCGTTGTCGCATGGTCTCCCCCTCGGATTCGCCTCTGTTCTTCTTTGCAGGTGTCCTGTCAAGCGCGGTCGGCTTTCCGGAACCCCAGGGCTTTTGCAAGCGGGGCAGGCCACTGGTCTTTCAAAGGAGGAGGGAGGCAGAGGGCTGACGCATCAGTGAATTGACAGCTGACACTAGGCCTTGAGACTGATGATTTCATTCTGTGTTGCAGCGAGGCCCTGCCGGCCTGACCAGAAGTGGTGAGCCCATCCTATCTCACTCGGAGGGGGCCAAAATCGGATCACAACGGGAGTTCGGAGAACACAGCGGGCGTCCTGAAGCTCCCCCTCCCTCGGTGGAAGTCGGCTCAAGCAGGTCCGGAGGGAAGTACCCCTGGGGGGTTGGGCCTGGGACAGGACGAGACGCCCGCGGCCCCCTCTCCCACACCGCCCCAAACAGGACCCAGGATCCAGCCGCCGCCGCGGCGGCAGCAGGAGCATCGCGGCCGCCGCGCGGCGGCGGCAACATTTAAAGGGGACGCAGCCTACCTGTCAGGAGTGGAGCGCGAGTCGGCTCAGCCAATGCGCATGCGCCAGGCGCCGGCGGTTTCTCCCGTCACAGTGGTTCCCACGGTTGTCTTAGGAACCAGTCCCCGAGGCTTGGCAGAGCAGGAGCCCTCCGTGGCAGTGCTTGGGTGTGGAGGCTCTGAGGCTCCGGCCTCATCTCTCCTCGGGGTCGAAGGGAACGTTTGCGGATGCCAGGAGTCGCCAAGGGCCGACCACGATGATGAAACCCCAGGCAGAGTCGGGGGAAGTAGCATGGGATCCCAGCCTGAGGCCTGCACGGACGGTGTTGGTTGGGGTGAGTCTCCCCAAAAGTCGTGCCGCCGTCCGTGATCTCGAGGACGGGTCGGCCTGCGTGCCCCTGGGCTTCTCTCTCACCCAAGGGTGGTTCCCCTCCAGAGCAGAACCCTGCCGCCTCAGGGGTTGCCTGGGGGTGTGTGTTTCAATGCCTCCGCTGTACCACACTGTGTGTGTGTGTGTGTCTATGTGTGTGTCTCCCATTCTCTCTTCTCTCTCTGTCTCTCCGTCTCTGTGTGTTTCTTTCCCACTCTCTGTGTGTTTGTGCCAGCCGAAGTTGCGTCAGGGCTGCCAGGTCGGTGGAGGATTGGGGCTGTCGCGAATTGTGCAGAAACCCATTTGCTCCTCTGGTAGGCATTTGAAAACGTGGCTTGGGTCAGGCACAGGCGGCCCCTCCACGCCCCGGGTCCCAGGTGTTCTTTGATTTTCCCTGGCATTGATGGAAAGGTAACCCGTTTCCCCCTTCTACCGGCACATGCCTGGACCCGACCCTTTGCTTCGCCGTGGCCCCGTATGCCTCCGGTGACACACGTTATCACCAACTGCTGTGGGATTGGCCAGTGCCACGCGTTGTCGCATGGTCTCCCCCTCGGATTCGCCTCTGTTCTTCTTTGCAGGTGTCCTGTCAAGCGCGGTCGGCTTTCCGGAACCCCAGGGCTTTTGCAAGCGGGGCAGGCCACTGGTCTTTCAAAGGAGGAGGGAGGCAGAGGGCTGACGCATCAGTGAATTGACAGCTGACACTAGGCCTTGAGACTGATGATTTCATTCTGTGTTGCAGCGAGGCCCTGCCGGCCTGACCAGAAGTGGTGAGCCCATCCTATCTCACTCGGAGGGGGCCAAAATCGGATCTCAACGGGAGTTCGGAGAACACAGCGGGCGTCCTGAAGCTCCCCCTCCCTCGGTGGAAGTAGGCTCAAGCAGGTCCGGAGGGCAGTACCCCTGGGGGGTTGGGCCTGGGACAGGACGAGACGCCCGCGGCCCCCTCTCCCACACCGCCCGAAACAGGACCCAGGATCCAGCCGCCGCCGCGGCGGCAGCAGGAGCTTCGCGGCCGCCGCGCGGCGGCGGCAACATTTAAAGGGGACGCAGCCTACCTGTCAGGAGTGGAGCGCGAGTCGGCTCAGCCAATGCGCATGCGCCAGGCGCCGGCGGTTTCTCCCGTCACAGTGGTTCCCACGGTTGTCTTAGGAACCAGTCCCCGAGGCTTGGCAGAGCAGGAGCCCTCCGTGGCAGTGCTTGGGTGTGGAGGCTCTGAGGCTCCGGCCTCATCTCTCCTCGGGGTCGAAGGGAACGTTTGCGGATGCCAGGAGTCGCCAAGGGCCGACCACGATGATGAAACCCCAGGCAGAGTCGGGGGAAGTAGCACGGGATCCCAGCCTGAGGCCTGCACGGACGGTGTTGGTTGGGGTGAGTCTCCCCAAAAGTCGTGCCGCCGTCCGTGATCTCGAGGACGGGTCGGCCTGCGTGCCCCTGGGCTTCTCTCTCACCCAAGGGTGGTTGCCCTCCAGAGCAGAACCCTGCCGCCTCAGGGGTTGCCTGGGGGGGTGTGTTTCAATGCCTCCGCTGTACCACACTGTGTGTGTGTGTGTGTCTATGTGTGTGTCTCCCATTCTCTCTTCTCTCTCTGTCTCTCCGTCTCTGTGTGTTTCTTTCCCACTCTCTGTGTGTTTGTGCCAGCCGAAGTTGCGTCAGGGCTGCCAGGTCGGTGGAGGATTGGGGCTGTCGCGAATTGTGCAGAAACCCATTTGCTCCTCTGGTAGGCATTTGAAAACGTGGCTTGGGTCAGGCACAGGCGGCCCCTCCACGCCCCGGGTCCCAGGTGTTCTTTGATTTTCCCTGGCATTGATGGAAAGGTAACCCGTTTCCCCCTTCTACCGGCACATGCCTGGACCCGACCCTTTGCTTCGCCGTGGCCCCGTATGCCTCCGGTGACACACGTTATCACCAACTGCTGTGGGATTGGCCAGTGCCACGCGTTGTCGCATGGTCTCCCCCTCGGATTCGCCTCTGTTCTTCTTTGCAGGTGTCCTGTCAAGCGCGGTCGGCTTTCCGGAACCCCAGGGCTTTTGCAAGCGGGGCAGGCCACTGGTCTTTCAAAGGAGGAGGGAGGCAGAGGGCTGACGCATCAGTGAATTGACAGCTGACACTAGGCCTTGAGACTGATGATTTCATTCTGTGTTGCAGCGAGGCCCTTCCGGCCTGACCAGAAGTGGTGAGCCCATCGTATCTCACTCGGAGGGGGCCAAAATCGGATCTCAACGGGAGTTCGGAGAACACAGCGGGCGTCCTGAAGCTCCCCCTCCCTCGGTGGAAGTCGGCTCAAGCAGGTCCGGAGGGCAGTACCCCTGGGGGTTTGGGCCTGGGACAGGACGAGACGCCCGCGGCCCCCTCTCCCACACCGCCCCAAACAGGACCCAGGATCCAGCCGCCGCCGCGGCGGCAGCAGGAGCATCGCGGCCGCCGCGCGGCGGCGGCAACATTTAAAGGGGACGCAGCCTACCTGTCAGGAGTGGAGCGCGAGTCGGCTCAGCCAATGCGCATGCGCCAGGCGCCGGCGGTTTCTCCCGTCACAGTGGTTCCCACGGTTGTCTTAGGAACCAGTCCCCGAGGCTTGGCAGAGCAGGAGCCCTCCGTGGCAGTGCTTGGGTGTGGAGGCTCTGAGGCTCCGGCCTCATCTCTCCTCGGGGTCGAAGGGAACGTTTGCGGATGCCAGGAGTCGCCAAGGGCCGACCACGATGATGAAACCCCAGGCAGAGTCGGGGGAAGTAGCACGGGATCCCAGCCTGAGGCCTGCACGGACGGTGTTGGTTGGGGTGAGTCTCCCCAAAAGTCGTGCCGCCGTCCGTGATCTCGAGGACGGGTCGGCCTGCGTGCCCCTGGGCTTCTCTCTCACCCAAGGGTGGTTCCCCTCCAGAGCAGAACCCTGCCGCCTCAGGGGTTGCCTGGGGGTGTGTGTTTCAATGCCTCCGCTGTACCACACTGTGTGTGTGTGTGTGTCTATGTGTGTGTCTCCCATTCTCTCTTCTCTCTCTGTCTCTCCGTCTCTGTGTGTTTCTTTCCCACTCTCTGTGTGTTTGTGCCAGCCGAAGTTGCGTCAGGGCTGCCAGGTCGGTGGAGGATTGGGGCTGTCGCGAATTGTGCAGAAACCCATTTGCTCCTCTGGTAGGCATTTGAAAACGTGGCTTGGGTCAGGCACAGGCGGCCCCTCCACGCCCCGGGTCCCAGGTGTTCTTTGATTTTCCCTGGCATTGATGGAAAGGTAACCCGTTTCCCCCTTCTACCGGCACATGCCTGGACCCGACCCTTTGCTTCGCCGTGGCCCCGTATGCCTCCGGTGACACACGTTATCACCAACTGCTGTGGGATTGGCCAGTGCCACGCGTTGTCGCATGGTCTCCCCCTCGGATTCGCCTCTGTTCTTCTTTGCAGGTGTCCTGTCAAGCGCGGTCGGCTTTCCGGAACCCCAGGGCTTTTGCAAGCGGGGCAGGCCACTGGTCTTTCAAAGGAGGAGGGAGGCAGAGGGCTGACGCATCAGTGAATTGACAGCTGACACTAGGCCTTGAGACTGATGATTTCATTCTGTGTTGCAGCGAGGCCCTGCCGGCCTGACCAGAAGTGGTGAGCCCATCCTATCTCACTCGGAGGGGGCCAAAATCGGATCTCAACGGGAGTTCGGAGAACACAGCGGGCGTCCTGAAGCTCCCCCTCCCTCGGTGGAAGTCGGCTCAAGCAGGTCCGGAGGGCAGTACCCCTGGGGGTTTGGGCCTGGGACAGGACGAGACGCCCGCGGCCCCCTCTCCCACACCGCCCCAAACAGGACCCAGGATCCAGCCGCCGCCGCGGCGGCAGCAGGAGCTTCGCGGCCGCCGCGCGGCGGCGGCAACATTTAAAGGGGACGCAGCCTACCTGTCAGGAGTGGAGCGCGAGTCGGCTCAGCCAATGCGCATGCGCCAGGCGCCGGCGGTTTCTCCCGTCACAGTGGTTCCCACGGTTGTCTTAGGAACCAGTCCCCGAGGCTTGGCAGAGCAGGAGCCCTCCGTGGCAGTGCTTGGGTGTGGAGGCTCTGAGGCTCCGGCCTCATCTCTCCTCGGGGTCGAAGGGAACGTTTGCGGATGCCAGGAGTCGCCAAGGGCCGACCACGATGATGAAACCCCAGGCAGAGTCGGGGGAAGTAGCACGGGATCCCAGCCTGAGGCCTGCACGGACGGTGTTGGTTGGGGTGAGTCTCCCCAAAAGTCGTGCCGCCGTCCGTGATCTCGAGGACGGGTCGGCCTGCGTGCCCCTGGGCTTCTCTCTCACCCAAGGGTGGTTCCCCTCCAGAGCAGAACCCTGCCGCCTCAGGGGTTGCCTGGGGGTGTGTGTTTCAATGCCTCCGCTGTACCACACTGTGTGTGTGTGTGTGTCTATGTGTGTGTCTCCCATTCTCTCTTCTCTCTCTGTCTCTCCGTCTCTGTGTGTTTCTTTCCCACTCTCTGTGTGTTTGTGCCAGCCGAAGTTGCGTCAGGGCTGCCAGGTCGGTGGAGGATTGGGGCTGTCGCGAATTGTGCAGAAACCCATTTGCTCCTCTGGTAGGCATTTGAAAACGTGGCTTGGGTCAGGCACAGGCGGCCCCTCCACGCCCCGGGTCCCAGGTGTTCTTTGATTTTCCCTGGCATTGATGGAAAGGTAACCCGTTTCCCCCTTCTACCGGCACATGCCTGGACCCGACCCTTTGCTTCGCCGTGGCCCCGTATGCCTCCGGTGACACACGTTATCACCAACTGCTGTGGGATTGGCCAGTGCCACGCGTTGTCGCATGGTCTCCCCCTCGGATTCGCCTCTGTTCTTCTTTGCAGGTGTCCTGTCAAGCGCGGTCGGCTTTCCGGAACCCCAGGGCTTTTGCAAGCGGGGCAGGCCACTGGTCTTTCAAAGGAGGAGGGAGGCAGAGGGCTGACGCATCAGTGAATTGACAGCTGACACTAGGCCTTGAGACTGATGATTTCATTCTGTGTTGCAGCGAGGCCCTGCCGGCCTGACCAGAAGTGGTGAGCCCATCCTATCTCACTCGGAGGGGGCCAAAATCGGATCTCAACGGGAGTTCGGAGAACACAGCGGGCGTCCTGAAGCTCCCCCTCCCTCGGTGGAAGTCGGCTCAAGCAGGTCCGGAGGGCAGTACCCCTGGGGGGTTGGGCCTGGGACAGGACGAGACGCCCGCGGCCCCCTCTCCCACACCGCCCGAAACAGGACCCAGGATCCAGCCGCCGCCGCGGCGGCAGCAGGAGCTTCGCGGCCGCCGCGCGGCGGCGGCAACATTTAAAGGGGACGCAGCCTACCTGTCAGGAGTGGAGCGCGAGTCGGCTCAGCCAATGCGCATGCGCCAGGCGCCGGCGGTTTCTCCCGTCACAGTGGTTCCCACGGTTGTCTTAGGAACCAGTCCCCGAGGCTTGGCAGAGCAGGAGCCCTCCGTGGCAGTGCTTGGGTGTGGAGGCTCTGAGGCTCCGGCCTCATCTCTCCTCGGGGTCGAAGGGAACGTTTGCGGATGCCAGGAGTCGCAAAGGGCCGACCACGATGATGAAACCCCAGGCAGAGTCGGGGGAAGTAGCACGGGATCCCAGCCTGAGGCCTGCACGGACGGTGTTGGTTGGGGTGAGTCTCCCCAAAAGTCGTGCCGCCGTCCGTGATCTCGAGGACGGGTCGGCCTGCGTGCCCCTGGGCTTCTCTCTCACCCAAGGGTGGTTCCCCTCCAGAGCAGAACCCTGCCGCCTCAGGGGTTGCCTGGGGGGGTGTGTTTCAATGCCTCCGCTGTACCACACTGTGTGTGTGTGTGTGTCTATGTGTGTGTCTCCCATTCTCTCTTCTCTCTCTGTCTCTCCGTCTCTGTGTGTTTCTTTCCCACTCTCTGTGTGTTTGTGCCAGCCGAAGTTGCGTCAGGGCTGCCAGGTCGGTGGAGGATTGGGGCTGTCGCGAATTGTGCAGAAACCCATTTGCTCCTCTGGTAGGCATTTGAAAACGTGGCTTGGGTCAGGCACAGGCGGCCCCTCCACGCCCCGGGTCCCAGGTGTTCTTTGATTTTCCCTGGCATTGATGGAAAGGTAACCCGTTTCCCCCTTCTACCGGAACATGCCTGGACCCGACCCTTTGCTTCGCCGTGGCCCCGTATGCCTCCGGTGACACACGTTATCACCAACTGCTGTGGGATTGGCCAGTGCCACGCGTTGTCGCATGGTCTCCCCCTCGGATTCGCCTCTGTTCTTCTTTGCAGGTGTCCTGTCAAGCGCGGTCGGCTTTCCGGAACCCCAGGGCTTTTGCAAGCGGGGCAGGCCACTGGTCTTTCAAAGGAGGAGGGAGGCAGAGGGCTGACGCATCAGTGAATTGACAGCTGACACTAGGCCTTGAGACTGATGATTTCATTCTGTGTTGCAGCGAGGCCCTGCCGGCCTGACCAGAAGTGGTGAGCCCATCCTATCTCACTCGGAGGGGGCCAAAATCGGATCTCAACGGGAGTTCGGAGAACACAGCGGGCGTCCTGAAGCTCCCCCTCCCTCGGTGGAAGTCGGCTCAAGCAGGTCCGGAGGGAAGTACCCCTGGGGGGTTGGGCCTGGGACAGGACGAGACGCCCGCGGCCCCCTCTCCCACACCACCCCAAACAGGACCCAGGATCCAGCCGCCGCCGCGGCGGCAGCAGGAGCATCGCGGCCGCCGCGCGGCGGCGGCAACATTTAAAGGGGACGCAGCCTACCTGTCAGGAGTGGAGCGCGAGTCGGCTCAGCCAATGCGCATGCGCCAGGCGCCGGCGGTTTCTCCCGTCACAGTGGTTCCCACGGTTGTCTTAGGAACCAGTCCCCGAGGCTTGGCAGAGCAGGAGCCCTCCGTGGCAGTGCTTGGGTGTGGAGGCTCTGAGGCTCCGGCCTCATCTCTCCTCGGGGTCGAAGGGAACGTTTGCGGATGCCAGGAGTCGCCAAGGGCCGACCACGATGATGAAACCCCAGGCAGAGTCGGGGGAAGTAGCACGGGATCCCAGCCTGAGGCCTGCACGGACGGTGTTGGTTGGGGTGAGTCTCCCCAAAAGTCGTGCCGCCGTCCGTGATCTCGAGGACGGGTCGGCCTGCGTGCCCCTGGGCTTCTCTCTCACCCAAGGGTGGTTCCCCTCCAGAGCAGAACCCTGCCGCCTCAGGGGTTGCCTGGGGGTGTGTGTTTCAATGCCTCCGCTGTACCACACTGTGTGTGTGTGTGTGTCTATGTGTGTGTCTCCCATTCTCTCTTCTCTCTCTGTCTCTCCGTCTCTGTGTGTTTCTTTCCCACTCTCTGTGTGTTTGTGCCAGCCGAAGTTGCGTCAGGGCTGCCAGGTCGGTGGAGGATTGGGGCTGTCGCGAATTGTGCAGAAACCCATTTGCTCCTCTGGTAGGCATTTGAAAACGTGGCTTGGGTCAGGCACAGGCGGCCCCTCCACGCCCCGGGTCCCAGGTGTTCTTTGATTTTCCCTGGCATTGATGGAAAGGTAACCCGTTTCCCCCTTCTACCGGCACATGCCTGGACCCGACCCTTTGCTTCGCCGTGGCCCCGTATGCCTCCGGTGACACACGTTATCACCAACTGCTGTGGGATTGGCCAGTGCCACGCGTTGTCGCATGGTCTCCCCCTCGGATTCGCCTCTGTTCTTCTTTGCAGGTGTCCTGTCAAGCGCGGTCGGCTTTCCGGAACCCCAGGGCTTTTGCAAGCGGGGCAGGCCACTGGTCTTTCAAAGGAGGAGGGAGGCAGAGGGCTGACGCATCAGTGAATTGACAGCTGACACTAGGCCTTGAGACTGATGATTTCATTCTGTGTTGCAGCGAGGCCCTGCCGGCCTGACCAGAAGTGGTGAGCCCATCCTATCTCACTCGGAGGGGGCCAAAATCGGATCTCAACGGGAGTTCGGAGAACACAGCGGGCGTCCTGAAGCTCCCCCTCCCTCGGTGGAAGTCGGCTCAAGCAGGTCCGGAGGGAAGTACCCCTGGGGGGTTGGGCCTGGGACAGGACGAGACGCCCGCGGCCCCCTCTCCCACACCGCCCCAAACAGGACCCAGGATCCAGCCGCCGCCGCGGCGGCAGCAGGAGCATCGCGGCCGCCGCGCGGCGGCGGCAACATTTAAAGGGGACGCAGCCTACCTGTCAGGAGTGGAGCGCGAGTCGGCTCAGCCAATGCGCATGCGCCAGGCGCCGGCGGTTTCTCCCGTCACAGTGGTTCCCACGGTTGTCTTAGGAACCAGTCCCCGAGGCTTGGCAGAGCAGGAGCCCTCCGTGGCAGTGCTTGGGTGTGGAGGCTCTGAGGCTCCGGCCTCATCTCTCCTCGGGGTCGAAGGGAACGTTTGCGGATGCCAGGAGTCGCCAAGGGCCGACCACGATGATGAAACCCCAGGCAGAGTCGGGGGAAGTAGCACGGGATCCCAGCCTGAGGCCTGCACGGACGGTGTTGGTTGGGGTGAGTCTCCCCAAAAGTCGTGCCGCCGTCCGTGATCTCGAGGACGGGTCGGCCTGCGTGCCCCTGGGCTTCTCTCTCACCCAAGGGTGGTTCCCCTCCAGAGCAGAACCCTGCCGCCTCAGGGGTTGCCTGGGGGTGTGTGTTTCAATGCCTCCGCTGTACCACACTGTGTGTGTGTGTGTGTCTATGTGTGTGTCTCCCATTCTCTCTTCTCTCTCTGTCTCTCCGTCTCTGTGTGTTTCTTTCCCACTCTCTGTGTGTTTGTGCCAGCCGAAGTTGCGTCAGGGCTGCCAGGTCGGTGGAGGATTGGGGCTGTCGCGAATTGTGCAGAAACCCATTTGCTCCTCTGGTAGGCATTTGAAAACGTGGCTTGGGTCAGGCACAGGCGGCCCCTCCACGCCCCGGGTCCCAGGTGTTCTTTGATTTTCCCTGGCATTGATGGAAAGGTAACCCGTTTCCCCCTTCTACCGGCACATGCCTGGACCCGACCCTTTGCTTCGCCGTGGCCCCGTATGCCTCCGGTGACACACGTTATCACCAACTGCTGTGGGATTGGCCTGTGCCACGCGTTGTCGCATGGTCTCCCCCTCGGATTCGCCTCTGTTCTTCTTTGCAGGTGTCCTGTCAAGCGCGGTCGGCTTTCCGGAACCCCAGGGCTTTTGCAAGCGGGGCAGGCCACTGGTCTTTCAAAGGAGGAGGGAGGCAGAGGGCTGACGCATCAGTGAATTGACAGCTGACACTAGGCCTTGAGACTGATGATTTCATTCTGTGTTGCAGCGAGGCCCTGCCGGCCTGACCAGAAGTGGTGAGCCCATCCTATCTCACTCGGAGGGGGCCAAAATCGGATCTCAACGGGAGTTCGGAGAACACAGCGGGCGTCCTGAAGCTCCCCCTCCCTCGGTGGAAGTCGGCTCAAGCAGGTCCGGAGGGAAGTACCCCTGGGGGGTTGGGCCTGGGACAGGACGAGACGCCCGCGGCCCCCTCTCCCACACCGCCCCAAACAGGACCCAGGATCCAGCCGCCGCCGCGGCGGCAGCAGGAGCATCGCGGCCGCCGCGCGGCGGCGGCAACATTTAAAGGGGACGCAGCCTACCTGTCAGGAGTGGAGCGCGAGTCGGCTCAGCCAATGCGCATGCGCCAGGCGCCGGCGGTTTCTCCCGTCACAGTGGTTCCCACGGTTGTCTTAGGAACCAGTCCCCGAGGCTTGGCAGAGCAGGAGCCCTCCGTGGCAGTGCTTGGGTGTGGAGGCTCTGAGGCTCCGGCCTCATCTCTCCTCGGGGTCGAAGGGAACGTTTGCGGATGCCAGGAGTCGCCAAGGGCCGACCACGATGATGAAACCCCAGGCAGAGTCGGGGGAAGTAGCATGGGATCCCAGCCTGAGGCCTGCACGGACGGTGTTGGTTGGGGTGAGTCTCCCCAAAAGTCGTGCCGCCGTCCGTGATCTCGAGGACGGGTCGGCCTGCGTGCCCCTGGGCTTCTCTCTCACCCGAGGGTGGTTCCCCTCCAGAGCAGAACCCTGCCGCCTCAGGGGTTGCCTGGGGGTGTGTGTTTCAATGCCTCCGCTGTACCACACTGTGTGTGTGTGTGTGTCTATGTGTGTGTCTCCCATTCTCTCTTCTCTCTCTGTCTCTCCGTCTCTGTGTGTTTCTTTCCCACTCTCCGTGTGTTTGTGCCAGCCGAAGTTGCGTCAGGGCTGCCAGGTCGGTGGAGGATTGGGGCTGTCGCGAATTGTGCAGAAACCCATTTGCTCCTCTGGTAGGCATTTGAAAACGTGGCTTGGGTCAGGCACAGGCGGCCCCTCCACGCCCCGGGTCCCAGGTGTTCTTTGATTTTCCCTGGCATTGATGGAAAGGTAACCCGTTTCCCCCTTCTACCGGCACATGCCTGGACCCGACCCTTTGCTTCGCCGTGGCCCCGTATGCCTCCGGTGACACACGTTATCACCAACTGCTGTGGGATTGGCCAGTGCCACGCGTTGTCGCATGGTCTCCCCCTCGGATTCGCCTCTGTTCTTCTTTGCAGGTGTCCTGTCAAGCGCGGTCGGCTTTCCGGAACCCCAGGGCTTTTGCAAGCGGGGCAGGCCACTGGTCTTTCAAAGGAGGAGGGAGGCAGAGGGCTGACGCATCAGTGAATTGACAGCTGACACTAGGCCTTGAGACTGATGATTTCATTCTGTGTTGCAGCGAGGCCCTGCCGGCCTGACCAGAAGTGGTGAGCCCATCCTATCTCACTCAGAGGGGGCCAAAATCGGATCTCAACGGGAGTTCGGAGAACACAGCGGGCGTCCTGAAGCTCCCCCTCCCTCGGTGGAAGTCGGCTCAAGCAGGTCCGGAGGGCAGTACCCCTGGGGGGTTGGGCCTGGGACAGGACGAGACGCCCGCGGCCCCCTCTCCCACACTGCCCGAAACAGGACCCAGGATCCAGCCGCCGCCGCGGCGGCAGCAGGAGCTTCGCGGCCGCCGCGCGGCGGCGGCAACATTTAAAGGGGACGCAGCCTACCTGTCAGGAGTGGAGCGCGAGTCGGCTCAGCCAATGCGCATGCGCCAGGCGCCGGCGGTTTCTCCCGTCACAGTGGTTCCCACGGTTGTCTTAGGAACCAGTCCCCGAGGCTTGGCAGAGCAGGAGCCCTCCGTGGCAGTGCTTGGGTATGGAGGCTCTGAGGCTCCGGCCTCATCTCTCCTCGGGGTCGAAGGGAACGTTTGCGGATGCCAGGAGTCGCCAAGGGCCGACCACGATGATGAAACCCCAGGCAGAGTCGGGGGAAGTAGCACGGGATCCCAGCCTGAGGCCTGCACGGACGGTGTTGGTTGGGGTGAGTCTCCCCAAAAGTCGTGCCGCCGTCCGTGATCTCGAGGACGGGTCGGCCTGCGTGCCCCTGGGCTTCTCTCTCACCCAAGGGTGGTTCCCCTCCAGAGCAGAACCCTGCCGCCTCAGGGGTTGCCTGGGGGGGTGTGTTTCAATGCCTCCGCTGTACCACACTGTGTGTGTGTGTGTGTCTATGTGTGTGTCTCCCATTCTCTCTTCTCTCTCTGTCTCTCCGTCTCTGTGTGTTTCTTTCCCACTCTCTGTGTGTTTGTGCCAGCCGAAGTTGCGTCAGGGCTGCCAGGTCGGTGGAGGATTGGGGCTGTCGCGAATTGTGCAGAAACCCATTTGCTCCTCTGGTAGGCATTTGAAAACGTGGCTTGGGTCAGGCACAGGCGGCCCCTCCACGCCCCGGGTCCCAGGTGTTCTTTGATTTTCCCTGGCATTGATGGAAAGGTAACCCGTTTCCCCCTTCTACCGGCACATGCCTGGACCCGACCCTTTGCTTCGCCGTGGCCCCGTATGCCTCCGGTGACACACGTTATCACCAACTGCTGTGGGATTGGCCAGTGCCACGCGTTGTCGCATGGTCTCCCCCTCGGATTCGCCTCTGTTCTTCTTTGCAGGTGTCCTGTCAAGCGCGGTCGGCTTTCCGGAACCCCAGGGCTTTTGCAAGCGGGGCAGGCCACTGGTCTTTCAAAGGAGGAGGGAGGCAGAGGGCTGACGCATCAGTGAATTGACAGCTGACACTAGGCCTTGAGACTGATGATTTCATTCTGTGTTGCAGCGAGGCCCTGCCGGCCTGACCAGAAGTGGTGAGCCCATCCTATCTCACTCGGAGGGGGCCAAAATCGGATCTCAACGGGAGTTCGGAGAACACAGCGGGCGTCCTGAAGCTCCCCCTCCCTCGGTGGAAGTCGGCTCAAGCAGGTCCGGAGGGCAGTACCCCTGGGGGTTTGGGCCTGGGACAGGACGAGACGCCCGCGGCCCCCTCTCCCACACCGCCCCAAACAGGACCCAGGATCCAGCCGCCGCCGCGGCGGCAGCAGGAGCATCGCGGCCGCCGCGCGGCGGCGGCAACATTTAAAGGGGACGCAGCCTACCTGTCAGGAGTGGAGCGCGAGTCGGCTCAGCCAATGCGCATGCGCCAGGCGCCGGCGGTTTCTCCCGTCACAGTGGTTCCCACGGTTGTCTTAGGAACCAGTCCCCGAGGCTTGGCAGAGCAGGAGCCCTCCGTGGCAGTGCTTGGGTGTGGAGGCTCTGAGGCTCCGGCCTCATCTCTCCTCGGGGTCGAAGGGAACGTTTGCGGATGCCAGGAGTCGCCAAGGGCCGACCACGATGATGAAACCCCAGGCAGAGTCGGGGGAAGTAGCACGGGATCCCAGCCTGAGGCCTGCACGGACGGTGTTGGTTGGGGTGAGTCTCCCCAAAAGTCGTGCCGCCGTCCGTGATCTCGAGGACGGGTCGGCCTGCGTGCCCCTGGGCTTCTCTCTCACCCAAGGGTGGTTCCCCTCCAGAGCAGAACCCTGCCGCCTCAGGGGTTGCCTGGGGGTGTGTGTTTCAATGCCTCCGCTGTACCACACTGTGTGTGTGTGTGTGTCTATGTGTGTGTCTCCCGTTCTCTCTTCTCTCTCTGTCTCTCCGTCTCTGTGTGTTTCTTTCCCACTCTCTGTGTGTTTGTGCCAGCCGAAGTTGCGTCAGGGCTGCCAGGTCGGTGGAGGATTGGGGCTGTCGCGAATTGTGCAGAAACCCATTTGCTCCTCTGGTAGGCATTTGAAAACGTGGCTTGGGTCAGGCACAGGCGGCCCCTCCACGCCCCGGGTCCCAGGTGTTCTTTGATTTTCCCTGGCATTGATGGAAAGGTAACCCGTTTCCCCCTTCTACCGGCACATGCCTGGACCCGACCCTTTGCTTCGCCGTGGCCCCGTATGCCTCCGGTGACACACGTTATCACCAACTGCTGTGGGATTGGCCAGTGCCACGCGTTGTCGCATGGTCTCCCCCTCGGATTCGCCTCTGTTCTTCTTTGCAGGTGTCCTGTCAAGCGCGGTCGGCTTTCCGGAACCCCAGGGCTTTTGCAAGCGGGGCAGGCCACTGGTCTTTCAAAGGAGGAGGGAGGCAGAGGGCTGACGCATCAGTGAATTGACAGCTGACACTAGGCCTTGAGACTGATGATTTCATTCTGTGTTGCAGCGAGGCCCTGCCGGCCTGACCAGAAGTGGTGAGCCCATCCTATCTCACTCGGAGGGGGCCAAAATCGGATCTCAACGGGAGTTCGGAGAACACAGCGGGCGTCCTGAAGCTCCCCCTCCCTCGGTGGAAGTCGGCTCAAGCAGGTCCGGAGGGCAGTACCCCTGGGGGGTTGGGCCTGGGACAGGACGAGACGCCCGCGGCCCCCTCTCCCACACCGCCCGAAACAGGACCCAGGATCCAGCCGCCGCCGCGGCGGCAGCAGGAGCTTCGCGGCCGCCGCGCGGCGGCGGCAACATTTAAAGGGGACGCAGCCTACCTGTCAGGAGTGGAGCGCGAGTCGGCTCAGCCAATGCGCATGCGCCAGGCGCCGGCGGTTTCTCCCGTCACAGTGGTTCCCACGGTTGTCTTAGGAACCAGTCCCCGAGGCTTGGCAGAGCAGGAGCCCTCCGTGGCAGTGCTTGGGTGTGGAGGCTCTGAGGCTCCGGCCTCATCTCTCCTCGGGGTCGAAGGGAACGTTTGCGGATGCCAGGAGTCGCAAAGGGCCGACCACGATGATGAAACCCCAGGCAGAGTCGGGGGAAGTAGCACGGGATCCCAGCCTGAGGCCTGCACGGACGGTGTTGGTTGGGGTGAGTCTCCCCAAAAGTCGTGCCGCCGTCCGTGATCTCGAGGACGGGTCGGCCTGCGTGCCCCTGGGCTTCTCTCTCACCCAAGGGTGGTTCCCCTCCAGAGCAGAACCCTGCCGCCTCAGGGGTTGCCTGGGGGGGTGTGTTTCAATGCCTCCGCTGTACCACATTGTGTGTGTGTGTGTGTCTATGTGTGTGTCTCCCATTCTCTCTTCTCTCTCTGTCTCTCCGTCTCTGTGTGTTTCTTTCCCACTCTCTGTGTGTTTGTGCCAGCCGAAGTTGCGTCAGGGCTGCCAGGTCGGTGGAGGATTGGGGCTGTCGCGAATTGTGCAGAAACCCATTTGCTCCTCTGGTAGGCATTTGAAAACGTGGCTTGGGTCAGGCACAGGCGGCCCCTCCACGCCCCGGGTCCCAGGTGTTCTTTGATTTTCCCTGGCATTGATGGAAAGGTAACCCGTTTCCCCCTTCTACCGGCACATGCCTGGACCCGACCCTTTGCTTCGCCGTGGCCCCGTATGCCTCCGGTGACACACGTTATCACCAACTGCTGTGGGATTGGCCAGTGCCACGCGTTGTCGCATGGTCTCCCCCTCGGATTCGCCTCTGTTCTTCTTTGCAGGTGTCCTGTCAAGCGCGGTCGGCTTTCCGGAACCCCAGGGCTTTTGCAAGCGGGGCAGGCCACTGGTCTTTCAAAGGAGGAGGGAGGCAGAGGGCTGACGCATCAGTGAATTGACAGCTGACACTAGGCCTTGAGACTGATGATTTCATTCTGTGTTGCAGCGAGGCCCTGCCGGCCTGACCAGAAGTGGTGAGCCCATCGTATCTCACTCGGAGGGGGCCAAAATCGGATCTCAACGGGAGTTCGGAGAACACAGCGGGCGTCCTGAAGCTCCCCCTCCCTCGGTGGAAGTCGGCTCAAGCAGGTCCGGAGGGAAGTACCCCTGGGGGGTTGGGCCTGGGACAGGACGAGACGCCCGCGGCCCCCTCTCCCACACCGCCCCAAACAGGACCCAGGATCCAGCCGCCGCCGCGGCTGCAGCAGGAGCATCGCGGCCGCCGCGCGGCGGCGGCAACATTTAAAGGGGACGCAGCCTACCTGTCAGGAGTGGAGCGCGAGTCGGCTCAGCCAATGCGCATGCGCCAGGCGCCGGCGGTTTCTCCCGTCACAGTGGTTCCCACGGTTGTCTTAGGAACCAGTCCCCGAGGCTTGGCAGAGCAGGAGCCCTCCGTGGCAGTGCTTGGGTGTGGAGGCTCTGAGGCTCCGGCCTCATCTCTCCTCGGGGTCGAAGGGAACGTTTGCGGATGCCAGGAGTCGCCAAGGGCCGACCACGATGATGAAACCCCAGGCAGAGTCGGGGGAAGTAGCACGGGATCCCAGCCTGAGGCCTGCACGGACGGTGTTGGTTGGGGTGAGTCTCCCCAAAAGTCGTGCCGCCGTCCGTGATCTCGAGGACGGGTCGGCCTGCGTGCCCCTGGGCTTCTCTCTCACCCAAGGGTGGTTCCCCTCCAGAGCAGAACCCTGCCGCCTCAGGGGTTGCCTGGGGGGGTGTGTTTCAATGCCTCCGCTGTACCACACTGTGTGTGTGTGTGTGTCTATGTGTGTGTCTCCCGTTCTCTCTTCTCTCTCTGCCTCTCCGTCTCTGTGTGTTTCTTTCCCACTCTCTGTGGGATTGTGCCAGCCGAAGTTGCGTCAGGGCTGCCAGGTCGGTGGAGGATTGGGGCTGTCGCGAATTGTGCAGAAACCCATTTGCTCCTCTGGTAGGCATTTGAAAACGTGGCTTGGGTCAGGCACAGGCGGCCCCTCCACGCCCCGGGTCCCAGGTGTTCTTTGATTTTCCCTGGCATTGATGGAAAGGTAACCCGTTTCCCCCTTCCACCGGCACATGCCTGGACCCGACCCTTTGCTTCGCCGTGGCCCCGTATTCCTCCGGTGACACACGTTATCACCAACTGCTGTGGGATTGGCCAGTGCCACGCGTGGTCGCATGGTCTCCCCCTCGGATTCGCCTCTGTTCTTCTTTGCAGGTGTCCTGTCAAGCGCGGTCGGCTTTCCGGAACCCCTGGGCTTTTGCAAGCGGGGCAGGCCACTGGTCTTTCAAAGGAGGAGGGAGGCAGAGGGCTGACGCATCAGTGAATTGACAGCTGACACTAGGCCTTGAGACTGATGATTTCATTCTGTGTTGCAGCGAGGCCCTGCCGGCCTGACCAGAAGTGGTGAGCCCATCCTATCTCACTCGGAGGCGGCCAAAATCGGATCTCAACGGGAGTTCGGAGAACACAGCGGGCGTCCTGAAGCTCCCCCTCCCTCGGTGGAAGTCGGCTCAAGCAGGTCCGGAGGGAAGTACCCCTGAGGGGTTGGGCCTGGGACAGGACGAGACGCCCGCGGCCCCCTCTCCCACACCGCCCCAAACAGGACCCAGGATCCAGCCGCCGCCGCGGCGGCAGCAGGAGCATCGCGGCCGCCGCGCGGCGGCGGCAACATTTAAAGGGGACGCAGCCTACCTGTCAGGAGTGGAGCGCGAGTCGGCTCAGCCAATGCGCATGCGCCAGGCGCCGGCGGTTTCTCCCGTCACAGTGGTTCCCACGGTTGTCTTAGGAACCAGTCCCCGAGGCTTGGCAGAGCAGGAGCCCTCCGTGGCAGTGCTTGGGTGTGGAGGCTCTGAGGCTCCGGCCTCATCTCTCCTCGGGGTCGAAGGGAACGTTTGCGGATGCCAGGAGTCGCCAAGGGCCGACCACGATGATGAAACCCCAGGCAGAGTCGGGGGAAGTAGCACGGGATCCCAGCCTGAGGCCTGCACGGACGGTGTTGGTTGGGGTGAGTCTCCCCAAAAGTCGTGCCGCCGTCCGTGATCTCGAGGACGGGTCGGCCTGCGTGCCCCTGGGCTTCTCTCTCACCCAAGGGTGGTTCCCCTCCAGAGCAGAACCCTGCCGCCTCAGGGGTTGCCTGGGGGTGTGTGTTTCAATGCCTCCGCTGTACCACACTGTGTGTGTGTGTGTGTCTATGTGTGTGTCTCCCGTTCTCTCTTCTCTCTCTGCCTCTCCGTCTCTGTGTGTTTCTTTCCCACTCTCTGTGGGATTGTGCCAGCCGAAGTTGCGTCAGGGCTGCCAGGTCGGTGGAGGATTGGGGCTGTCGCGAATTGTGCAGAAACCCATTTGCTCCTCTGGTAGGCATTTGAAAATGTGGCTTGGGTCAGGCACAGGCGGCCCCTCCACGCCCCGGGTCCCAGGTGTTCTTTGACTTTCCCTGGCATTGATGGAAAGGTAACCCGTTTCCCCCTTCCACCGGCACATGCCTGGACCCGACCCTTTGCTTCGCCGTGGCCCCGTATGCCTCCGGTGACACACGTTATCACCAACTGCTGTGGGATTGGCCAGTGCCACGCGTGGTCGCATGGTCTCCCCCTCGGATTCGCCTCTGTTCTTCTTTGCAGGTGTCCTGTCAAGCGCGGTCGGCTTTCCGGAACCCCTGGGCTTTTGCAAGCGGGGCAGGCCACTGGTCTTTCAAAGGAGGAGGGAGGCAGAGGGCTGACGCATCAGTGAATTGACAGCTGACACTAGGCCTTGAGACTGATGATTTCATTCTGTGTTGCAGCGAGGCCCTGCCGGCCTGACCAGAAGTGGTGAGCCCATCCTATCTCACTCGGAGGGGGCCAAAATCGGATCTCAACGGGAGTTCGGAGAACACAGCGGGCGTCCTGAAGCTCCCCCTCCCTCGGTGGAAGTCGGCTCAAGCAGGTCCGGAGGGAAGTACCCCTGGGGGGTTGGGCCTGGGACAGGACGAGACGCCCGCGGCCCCCTCTCCCACACCGCCCCAAACAGGACCCAGGATCCAGCCGCCGCCGCGGCGGCAGCAGGAGCATCGCGGCCGCCGCGCGGCGGCGGCAACATTTAAAGGGGACGCAGCCTACCTGTCAGGAGTGGAGCGCGAGTCGGCTCAGCCAATGCGCATGCGCCAGGCGCCGGCGGTTTCTCCCGTCACAGTGGTTCCCACGGTTGTCTTAGGAACCAGTCCCCGAGGCTTGGCAGAGCAGGAGCCCTCCGTGGCAGTGCTTGGGTGTGGAGGCTCTGAGGCTCCGGCCTCATCTCTCCTCGGGGTCGAAGGGAACGTTTGCGGATGCCAGGAGTCGCCAAGGGCCGACCACGATGATGAAACCCCAGGCAGAGTCGGGGGAAGTAGCATGGGATCCCAGCCTGAGGCCTGCACGGACGGTGTTGGTTGGGGTGAGTCTCCCCAAAAGTCGTGCCGCCGTCCGTGATCTCGAGGACGGGTCGGCCTGCGTGCCCCTGGGCTTCTCTCTCACCCAAGGGTGGTTCCCCTCCAGAGCAGAACCCTGCCGCCTCAGGGGTTGCCTGGGGGGGTGTGTTTCAATGCCTCCGCTGTACCACACTGTCTGTGTGTGTGTGTCTATGTGTGTGTCTCCCATTCTCTCTTCTCTCTCTGTCTCTCCGTCTCTGTGTGTTTCTTTCCCACTCTCTGTGTGTTTGTGCCAGCCGAAGTTGCGTCAGGGCTGCCAGGTCGGTGGAGGATTGGGGCTGTCGCGAATTGTGCAGAAACCCATTTGCTCCTCTGGTAGGCATTTGAAAACGTGGCTTGGGTCAGGCACAGGCGGCCCCTACACGCCCCGGGTCCCAGGTGTTCTTTGATTTTCCCTGGCATTGATGGAAAGGTAACCCGTTTCCCCCTTCTACCGGCACATGCCTGGACCCGACCCTTTGCTTCGCCGTGGCCCCGTATGCCTCCGGTGACACACGTTATCACCAACTGCTGTGGGATTGGCCAGTGCCACGCGTTGTCGCATGGTCTCCCCCTCGGATTCGCCTCTGTTCTTCTTTGCAGGTGTCCTGTCAAGCGCGGTCGGCTTTCCGGAACCCCAGGGCTTTTGCAAGCGGGGCAGGCCACTGGTCTTTCAAAGGAGGAGGGAGGCAGAGGGCTGACGCATCAGTGAATTGACAGCTGACACTAGGCCTTGAGACTGATGATTTCATTCTGTGTTGCAGCGAGGCCCTGCCGGCCTGACCAGAAATGGTGAGCCCATCGTATCTCACTCGGAGGGGGCCAAAATCGGATCTCAACGGGAGTTCGGAGAACACAGCGGGCGTCCTGAAGCTCCCCCTCCCTCGGTGGAAGTCGGCTCAAGCAGGTCCGGAGGGCAGTACCCCTGGGGGTTTGGGCCTGGGACAGGACGAGACGCCCGCGGCCCCCTCTCCCACACCGCCCCAAACAGGACCCAGGATCCAGCCGCCGCCGCGGCTGCAGCAGGAGCATCGCGGCCGCCGCGCGGCGGCGGCAACATTTAAAGGGGACGCAGCCTACCTGTCAGGAGCGGAGCGTGAGTCGGCTCAGCCAATGCGCATGCGCCAGGCGCCGGCGGTTTCTCCCGTCACAGTGGTTCCCACGGTTGTCTTAGGAACCATTCCCGAGGCTTGGCAGGGCAGGAGCCCTCCGTGGCAGTGCTTGGGTGTGGAGGCTCTGAGGCTCCGGCCTCATCTCTCCTCGGGGTCGAAGGGAACTTTTGCGGATGCCAGGAGTCGCAAAGGGCCGACCACGATGATGAAACCCCAGGCAGAGTCGGGGGAAGCAGCACGGGATCCCAGCCTGAGGCCTGCACGGACGGTGTTGGTTGGGGTGAGTCTCCCTAAAAGTCGTGCCGCCATCCGTGATCTCGAGGACGGGTCGGCCTGCGTGCCCCTGGGCTTCTCTCTCACCCGAGGGTGGTTCCCCTCCAGAGCAGAACCCTGCCGCCTCAGGGGTTGAATGGGGGGGTGTGTTTCAATGCCTCCGCTGTACCACACTGTGTGTGTGTGTGTGTCTATGTGTGTGTCTCCCGTTCTCTCTTCTCTCTCTGCCTCTCCGTCTCTGTGTGTTTCTTTCCCACTCTCTGTGGGATTGTGCCAGCCGAAGTTGCGTCAGGGCTGCCAGGTCGGTGGAGGATTGGGGCTGTCGCGAATTGTGCAGAAACCCATTTGCTCCTCTGGTAGGCATTTGAAAACGTGGCTTGGGTCAGGCACAGGCGGCCCCTCCACGCCCCGGGTCCCAGGTGTTCTTTGATTTTCCCTGGCATTGATGGAAAGGTAACCCGTTTCCCCCTTCCACCGGCACATGCCTGGACCCGACCCTTTGCTTCGCCGTGGCCCCGTATGCCTCCGGTGACACACGTTATCACCAACTGCTGTGGGATTGGCCAGTGCCACGCGTGGTCGCATGGTCTCCCCCTCGGATTCGCCTCTGTTCTTCTTTGCAGGTGTCCTGTCAAGCGCGGTCGGCTTTCCGGAACCCCAGGGCTTTTGCAAGCGGGGCAGGCCACTGGTCTTTCAAAGGAGGAGGGAGGCAGAGGGCTGACGCATCAGTGAATTGACAGCTGACACTAGGCCTTGAGACTGATGATTTCATTCTGTGTTGCAGCGAGGCCCTGCCGGCCTGACCAGAAGTGGTGAGCCCATCGTATCTCACTCGGAGGGGGCCAAAATCGGATCTCAACGGGAGTTCGGAGAACACAGCGGGCGTCCTGAAGCTCCCCCTCCCTAGGTGGAAGTCGGCTCAAGCAGGTCCGGAGGGCAGTACCCCTGGGGGTTTGGGCCTGGGACAGGACGAGACGCCCGCGGCCCCCTCTCCCACACCGCCCCAAACAGGACCCAGGATCCAGCCGCCGCCGCGGCGGCAGCAGGAGCATCGCGGCCGCCGCGCGGCGGCGGCAACATTTAAAGGGGACGCAGCCTACCTGTCAGGAGCGGAGCGCGAGTTGGCTCAGCCAATGCGCATGCGCCAGGCGCCGGCGGTTTCTCCCGTCACAGTGGTTCCCACGGTTGTCTTAGGAACCAGTTCCCGAGGCTTGGCAGAGCAGGAGCCCTCCGTGGCAGTGCTTGGGTGTGGAGGCTCTGAGGCTCCGGCCTCATCTCTCCTCGGGGTCGAGGGGAACGTTTGCGGATGCCAGGAGTCGCAAAGGGCCGACCACGATGATGAAACCCCAGGCAGAGTCGGGGGAAGAAGCACGGGATCCCAGCCTGAGGCCTGCACGGACGGTGTTGGTTGGGGTGAGTCTCCCCAAAAGTCGTGCCGCCATCCGTGATCTCGAGGACGGGTCGGCCTGCGTGCCCCTGGGCTTCTCTCTCACCCGAGGGTGGTTCCCCTCCAGAGCAGAACCCTGCCGCCTCAGGGGTTGCCTGGGGGGGTGTGTTTCAATGCCTCCGCTGTACCACACTGTGTGTGTGTGTGTGTCTATGTGTGTGTCTCCCGTTCTCTCTTCTCTCTCTGCCTCTCCGTCTCTGTGTGTTTCTTTCCCACTCTCTGTGGGATTGTGCCAGCCGAAGTTGCGTCAGGGCTGCCAGGTCGGTGGAGGATTGGGGCTGTCGCGAATTGTGCAGAAACCCATTTGCTCCTCTGGTAGGCATTTGAAAACGTGGCTTGGGTCAGGCACAGGCGGCCCCTCCACGCCCCGGGTCCCAGGTGTTCTTTGATTTTCCCTGGCATTGATGGAAAGGTAACCCGTTTCCCCCTTCTACCGGCACATGCCTGGACCCGACCCTTTGCTTCGCCGTGGCCCCGTATGCCTCCGGTGACACACGTTATCACCAACTGCTGTGGGATTGGCCAGTGCCACGGGTTGTCGCATGGTCTCCCCCTCGGATTCGCCTCTGTTCTTCTTTGCAGGTGTCCTGTCAAGCGCGGTCGGCTTTCCGGAACCCCAGGGCTTTTGCAAGCGGGGCAGGCCACTGGTCTTTCAAAGGAGGAGGGAGGCAGAGGGCTGACGCATCAGTGAATTGACAGCTGACACTAGGCCTTGAGACTGATGATTTCATTCTGTGTTGCAGCGAGGCCCTGCCGGCCTGACCAGAAGTGGTGAGCCCATCCTATCTCACTCGGAGGGGGCCAAAATCGGATCTCAACGGGAGTTCGGAGAACACAGCGGGCGTCCTGAAGCTCCCCCTCCCTCGGTGGAAGTCGGCTCAAGCAGGTCCGGAGGGCAGTACCCCTGGGGGGTTGGGCCTGGGACAGGACGAGACGCCCGCGGCCCCCTCTCCCACACCGCCCGAAACAGGACCCAGGATCCAGCCGCCGCCGCGGCGGCAGCAGGAGCTTCGCGGCCGCCGCGCGGCGGCGGCAACATTTAAAGGGGACGCAGCCTACCTGTCAGGAGTGGAGCGCGAGTCGGCTCAGCCAATGCGCATGCGCCAGGCGCCGGCGGTTTCTCCCGTCACAGTGGTTCCCACGGTTGTCTTAGGAACCAGTCCCCGAGGCTTGGCAGAGCAGGAGCCCTCCGTGGCAGTGCTTGGGTGTGGAGGCTCTGAGGCTCCGGCCTCATCTCTCCTCGGGGTCGAAGGGAACGTTTGCGGATGCCAGGAGTCGCCAAGGGCCGACCACGATGATGAAACCCCAGGCAGAGTCGGGGGAAGTAGCACGGGATCCCAGCCTGAGGCCTGCACGGACGGTGTTGGTTGGTGTGAGTCTCCCCAAAAGTCGTGCCGCCGTCCGTGATCTCGAGGACGGGTCGGCCTGCGTGCCCCTGGGCTTCTCTCTCACCCAAGGGTGGTTCCCCTCCAGAGCAGAACCCTGCCGCCTCAGGGGTTGCCTGGGGGGGTGTGTTTCAATGCCTCCGCTGTACCACACTGTGTGTGTGTGTGTGTCTATGTGTGTGTCTCCCATTCTCTCTTCTCTCTCTGTCTCTCCGTCTCTGTGTGTTTCTTTCCCACTCTCTGTGTGTTTGTGCCAGCCGAAGTTGCGTCAGGGCTGCCAGGTCGGTGGAGGATTGGGGCTGTCGCGAATTGTGCAGAAACCCATTTGCTCCTCTGGTAGGCATTTGAAAACGTGGCTTGGGTCAGGCACAGGCGGCCCCTCCACGCCCCGGGTCCCAGGTGTTCTTTGATTTTCCCTGGCATTGATGGAAAGGTAACCCGTTTCCCCCTTCTACCGGCACATGCCTGGACCCGACCCTTTGCTTCGCCGTGGCCCCGTATGCCTCCGGTGACACACGTTATCACCAACTGCTGTGGGATTGGCCAGTGCCACGCGTTGTCGCATGGTCTCCCCCTCGGATTCTCCTCTGTTCTTCTTTGCAGGTGTCCTGTCAAGCGCGGTCGGCTTTCCGGAACCCCAGGGCTTTTGCAAGCGGGGCAGGCCACTGGTCTTTCAAAGGAGGAGGGAGGCAGAGGGCTGACGCATCAGTGAATTGACAGCTGACACTAGGCCTTGAGACTGATGATTTCATTCTGTGTTGCAGCGAGGCCCTGCCGGCCTGACCAGAAGTGGTGAGCCCATCCTATCTCACTCGGAGGGGGCCAAAATCGGATCTCAACGGGAGTTCGGAGAACACAGCGGGCGTCCTGAAGCTCCCCCTCCCTCGGTGGAAGTCGGCTCAAGCAGGTCCGGAGGGAAGTACCCCTGGGGGGTTGGGCCTGGGACAGGACGAGACGCCCGCGGCCCCCTCTCCCACACCGCCCCAAACAGGACCCAGGATCCAGCCGCCGCCGCGGCGGCAGCAGGAGCATCGCGGCCGCCGCGCGGCGGCGGCAACATTTAAAGGGGACGCAGCCTACCTGTCAGGAGTGGAGCGCGAGTCGGCTCAGCCAATGCGCATGCGCCAGGCGCCGGCGGTTTCTCCCGTCACAGTGGTTCCCACGGTTGTCTTAGGAACCAGTCCCCGAGGCTTGGCAGAGCAGGAGCCCTCCGTGGCAGTGCTTGGGTGTGGAGGCTCTGAGGCTCCGGCCTCATCTCTCCTCGGGGTCGAAGGGAACGTTTGCGGATGCCAGGAGTCGCCAAGGGCCGACCACGATGATGAAACCCCAGGCAGAGTCGGGGGAAGTAGCATGGGATCCCAGCCTGAGGCCTGCACGGACGGTGTTGGTTGGGGTGAGTCTCCCCAAAAGTCGTGCCGCCGTCCGTGATCTCGAGGACGGGTCGGCCTGCGTGCCCCTGGGCTTCTCTCTCACCCGAGGGTGGTTCCCCTCCAGAGCAGAACCCTGCCGCCTCAGGGGTTGCCTGGGGGTGTGTGTTTCAATGCCTCCGCTGTACCACACTGTCTGTGTGTGTGTGTCTATGTGTGTGTCTCCCATTCTCTCTTCTCTCTCTGTCTCTCCGTCTCTGTGTGTTTCTTTCCCACTCTCTGTGTGTTTGTGCCAGCCGAAGTTGCGTCAGGGCTGCCAGGTCGGTGGAGGATTGGGGCTGTCGCGAATTGTGCAGAAACCCATTTGCTCCTCTGGTAGGCATTTGAAAACGTGGCTTGGGTCAGGCACAGGCGGCCCCTCCACGCCCCGGGTCCCAGGTGTTCTTTGATTTTCCCTGGCATTGATGGAAAGGTAACCCGTTTCCCCCTTCTACCGGCACATGCCTGGACCCGACCCTTTGCTTCGCCGTGGCCCCGTATGCCTCCGGTGACACACGTTATCACCAACTGCTGTGGGATTGGCCAGTGCCACGCGTTGTCGCATGGTCTCCCCCTCGGATTCGCCTCTGTTCTTCTTTGCAGGTGTCCTGTCAAGCGCGGTCGGCTTTCCGGAACCCCAGGGCTTTTGCAAGCGGGGCAGGCCACTGGTCTTTCAAAGGAGGAGGGAGGCAGAGGGCTGACGCATCAGTGAATTGACAGCTGACACTAGGCCTTGAGACTGATGATTTCATTCTGTGTTGCAGCGAGGCCCTGCCGGCCTGACCAGAAGTGGTGAGCCCATCCTATCTCACTCGGAGGGGGCCAAAATCGGATCTCAACGGGAGTTCGGAGAACACAGCGGGCGTCCTGAAGCTCCCCCTCCCTCGGTGGAAGTCGGCTCAAGCAGGTCCGGAGGGCAGTACCCCTGGGGGGTTGGGCCTGGGACAGGACGAGACGCCCGCGGCCCCCTCTCCCACACCGCCCGAAACAGGACCCAGGATCCAGCCGCCGCCGCGGCGGCAGCAGGAGCTTCGCGGCCGCCGCGCGGCGGCGGCAACATTTAAAGGGGACGCAGCCTACCTGTCAGGAGTGGAGCGCGAGTCGGCTCAGCCAATGCGCATGCGCCAGGCGCCGGCGGTTTCTCCCGTCACAGTGGTTCCCACGGTTGTCTTAGGAACCAGTCCCCGAGGCTTGGCAGAGCAGGAGCCCTCCGTGGCAGTGCTTGGGTGTGGAGGCTCTGAGGCTCCGGCCTCATCTCTCCTCGGGGTCGAAGGGAACGTTTGCGGATGCCAGGAGTCCCCAAGGGCCGACCACGATGATGAAACCCCAGGCAGAGTCGGGGGAAGTAGCACGGGATCCCAGCCTGAGGCCTGCACGGACGGTGTTGGTTGGGGTGAGTCTCCCCAAAAGTCGTGCCGCCGTCCGTGATCTCGAGGACGGGTCGGCCTGCGTGCCCCTGGGCTTCTCTCTCACCCAAGGGTGGTTCCCCTCCAGAGCAGAACCCTGCCGCCTCAGGGGTTGCCTGGGGGGGTGTGTTTCAATGCCTCCGCTGTACCACACTGTGTGTGTGTGTGTGTCTATGTGTGTGTCTCCCATTCTCTCTTCTCTCTCTGTCTCTCCGTCTCTGTGTGTTTCTTTCCCACTCTCTGTGTGTTTGTGCCAGCCGAAGTTGCGTCAGGGCTGCCAGGTCGGTGGAGGATTGGGGCTGTCGCGAATTGTGCAGAAACCCATTTGCTCCTCTGGTAGGCATTTGAAAACGTGGCTTGGGTCAGGCACAGGCGGCCCCTCCACGCCCCGGGTCCCAGGTGTTCTTTGATTTTCCCTGGCATTGATGGAAAGGTAACCCGTTTCCCCCTTCTACCGGCACATGCCTGGACCCGACCCTTTGCTTCGCCGTGGCCCCGTATGCCTCCGGTGACACACGTTATCACCAACTGCTGTGGGATTGGCCAGTGCCACGCGTTGTCGCATGGTCTCCCCCTCGGATTCGCCTCTGTTCTTCTTTGCAGGTGTCCTGTCAAGCGCGGTCGGCTTTCCGGAACCCCAGGGCTTTTGCAAGCGGGGCAGGCCACTGGTCTTTCAAAGGAGGAGGGAGGCAGAGGGCTGACGCATCAGTGAATTGACAGCTGACACTAGGCCTTGAGACTGATGATTTCATTCTGTGTTGCAGCGAGGCCCTGCCGGCATGACCAGAAGTGGTGAGCCCATCCTATCTCACTCGGAGGGGGCCAAAATCGGATCTCAACGGGAGTTCGGAGAACACAGCGGGCGTCCTGAAGCTCCCCCTCCCTCGGTGGAAGTCGGCTCAAGCAGGTCCGGAGGGAAGTACCCATGGGGGGTTGGGCCTGGGACAGGACGAGACGCCCGCGGCCCCCTCTCCCACACCGCCCCAAACAGGACCCAGGATCCAGCCGCCGCCGCGGCGGCAGCAGGAGCATCGCGGCCGCCGCGCGGCGGCGGCAACATTTAAAGGGGACGCAGCCTACCTGTCAGGAGTGGAGCGCGAGTCGGCTCAGCCAATGCGCATGCGCCAGGCGCCGGCGGTTTCTCCCGTCACAGTGGTTCCCACGGTTGTCTTAGGAACCAGTCCCCGAGGCTTGGCAGAGCAGGAGCCCTCCGTGGCAGTGCTTGGGTGTGGAGGCTCTGAGGCTCCGGCCTCATCTCTCCTCGGGGTCGAAGGGAACGTTTGCGGATGCCAGGAGTCGCCAAGGGCCGACCACGATGATGAAACCCCAGGCAGAGTCGGGGGAAGTAGCACGGGATCCCAGCCTGAGGCCTGCACGGACGGTGTTGGTTGGGGTGAGTCTCCCCAAAAGTCGTGCCGCCGTCCGTGATCTCGAGGACGGGTCGGCCTGCGTGCCCCTGGGCTTCTCTCTCACCCAAGGGTGGTTCCCCTCCAGAGCAGAACCCTGCCGCCTCAGGGGTTGCCTGGGGGTGTGTGTTTCAATGCCTCCGCTGTACCACACTGTGTGTGTGTGTGTGTCTATGTGTGTGTCTCCCGTTCTCTCTTCTCTCTCTGCCTCTCCGTCTCTGTGTGTTTCTTTCCCACTCTCTGTGGGATTGTGCCAGCCGAAGTTGCGTCAGGGCTGCCAGGTCGGTGGAGGATTGGGGCTGTCGCGAATTGTGCAGAAACCCATTTGCTCCTCTGGTAGGCATTTGAAAATGTGGCTTGGGTCAGGCACAGGCGGCCCCTCCACGCCCCGGGTCCCAGGTGTTCTTTGATTTTCCCTGGCATTGATGGAAAGGTAACCCGTTTCCCCCTTCCACCGGCACATGCCTGGACCCGACCCTTTGCTTCGCCGTGGCCCCGTATGCCTCCGGTGACACACGTTATCACCAACTGCTGTGGGATTGGCCAGTGCCATGCGTGGTCGCATGGTCTCCCCCTCGGATTCGCCTCTGTTCTTCTTTGCAGGTGTCCTGTCAAGCGCGGTCGGCTTTCCGGAACCCCAGGGCTTTTGCAAGCGGGGCAGGCCACTGGTCTTTCAAAGGAGGAGGGAGGCAGAGGGCTGACGCATCAGTGAATTGACAGCTGACACTAGGCCTTGAGACTGATGATTTCATTCTGTGTTGCAGCGAGGCCCTGCCGGCCTGACCAGAAGTGGTGAGCCCATCCTATCTCACTCGGAGGGGGCCAAAATCGGATCTCAACGGGAGTTCGGAGAACACAGCGGGCGTCCTGAAGCTCCCCCTCCCTCGGTGGAAGTCGGCTCAAGCAGGTCCGGAGGGAAGTACCCCTGGGGGGTTGGGCCTGGGACAGGACGAGACGCCCGCGGCCCCCTCTCCCACACCGCCCCAAACAGGACCCAGGATCCAGCCGCCGCCGCGGCGGCAGCAGGAGCATCGCGGCCGCCGCGCGGCGGCGGCAACATTTAAAGGGGACGCAGCCTACCTGTCAGGAGTGGAGCGCGAGTCGGCTCAGCCAATGCGCATGCGCCAGGCGCCGGCGGTTTCTCCCGTCACAGTGGTTCCCACGGTTGTCTTAGGAACCAGTCCCCGAGGCTTGGCAGAGCAGGAGCCCTCCGTGGCAGTGCTTGGGTGTGGAGGCTCTGAGGCTCCGGCCTCATCTCTCCTCGGGGTCGAAGGGAACGTTTGCGGATGCCAGGAGTCGCCAAGGGCCGACCACGATGATGAAACCCCAGGCAGAGTCGGGGGAAGTAGCATGGGATCCCAGCCTGAGGCCTGCACGGACGGTGTTGGTTGGGGTGAGTCTCCCCAAAAGTCGTGCCGCCGTCCGTGATCTCGAGGACGGGTCGGCCTGCGTGCCCCTGGGCTTCTCTCTCACCCAAGGGTGGTTCCCCTCCAGAGCAGAACCCTGCCGCCTCAGGGGTTGCCTGGGGGTGTGTGTTTCAATGCCTCCGCTGTACCACACTGTCTGTGTGTGTGTGTCTATGTGTGTGTCTCCCATTCTCTCTTCTCTCTCTGTCTCTCCGTCTCTGTGTGTTTCTTTCCCACTCTCTGTGTGTTTGTGCCAGCCGAAGTTGCGTCAGGGCTGCCAGGTCGGTGGAGGATTGGGGCTGTCGCGAATTGTGCAGAAACCCATTTGCTCCTCTGGTAGGCATTTGAAAACGTGGCTTGGGTCAGGCACAGGCGGCCCCTCCACGCCCCGGGTCCCAGGTGTTCTTTGATTTTCCCTGGCATTGATGGAAAGGTAACCCGTTTCCCCCTTCTACCGGCACATGCCTGGACCCGACCCTTTGCTTCGCCGTGGCCCCGTATGCCTCCGGTGACACACGTTATCACCAACTGCTGTGGGATTGGCCAGTGCCACGCGTTGTCGCATGGTCTCCCCCTCGGATTCGCCTCTGTTCTTCTTTGCAGGTGTCCTGTCAAGCGCGGTCGGCTTTCCGGAACCCCAGGGCTTTTGCAAGCGGGGCAGGCCACTGGTCTTTCAAAGGAGGAGGGAGGCAGAGGGCTGACGCATCAGTGAATTGACAGCTGACACTAGGCCTTGAGACTGATGATTTCATTCTGTGTTGCAGCGAGGCCCTGCCGGCCTGACCAGAAGTGGTGAGCCCATCCTATCTCACTCGGAGGGGGCCAAAATCGGATCTCAACGGGAGTTCGGAGAACACTGCGGGCGTCCTGAAGCTCCCCCTCCCTCGGTGGAAGTCGGCTCAAGCAGGTCCGGAGGGCAGTACCCCTGGGGGGTTGGGCCTGGGACAGGACGAGACGCCCGCGGCCCCCTCTCCCACACCGCCCGAAACAGGACCCAGGATCCAGCCGCCGCCGCGGCGGCAGCAGGAGCTTCGCGGCCGCCGCGCGGCGGCGGCAACATTTAAAGGGGACGCAGCCTACCTGTCAGGAGTGGAGCGCGAGTCGGCTCAGCCAATGCGCATGCGCCAGGCGCCGGCGGTTTCTCCCGTCACAGTGGTTCCCACGGTTGTCTTAGGAACCAGTCCCCGAGGCTTGGCAGAGCAGGAGCCCTCCGTGGCAGTGCTTGGGTGTGGAGGCTCTGAGGCTCCGGCCTCATCTCTCCTCGGGGTCGAAGGGAACGTTTGCGGATGCCAGGAGTCCCCAAGGGCCGACCATGATGATGAAACCCCAGGCAGAGTCGGGGGAAGTAGCACGGGATCCCAGCCTGAGGCCTGCACGGACGGTGTTGGTTGGGGTGAGTCTCCCCAAAAGTCGTGCCGCCGTCCGTGATCTCGAGGACGGGTCGGCCTGCGTGCCCCTGGGCTTCTCTCTCACCCAAGGGTGGTTCCCCTCCAGAGCAGAACCCTGCCGCCTCAGGGGTTGCCTGGGGGGGTGTGTTTCAATGCCTCCGCTGTACCACACTGTGTGTGTGTGTGTGTCTATGTGTGTGTCTCCCATTCTCTCTTCTCTCTCTGTCTCTCCGTCTCTGTGTGTTTCTTTCCCACTCTCTGTGTGTTTGTGCCAGCCGAAGTTGCGTCAGGGCTGCCAGGTCGGTGGAGGATTGGGGCTGTCGCGAATTGTGCAGAAACCCATTTGCTCCTCTGGTAGGCATTTGAAAACGTGGCTTGGGTCAGGCACAGGCGGCCCCTCCACGCCCCGGGTCCCAGGTGTTCTTTGATTTTCCCTGGCATTGATGGAAAGGTAACCCGTTTCCCCCTTCTACCGGCACATGCCTGGACCCGACCCTTTGCTTCGCCGTGGCCCCGTATGCCTCCGGTGACACACGTTATCACCAACTGCTGTGGGATTGGCCAGTGCCACGCGTTGTCGCATGGTCTCCCCCTCGGATTCGCCTCTGTTCTTCTTTGCAGGTGTCCTGTCAAGCGCGGTCGGCTTTCCGGAACCCCAGGGCTTTTGCAAGCGGGGCAGGCCACTGGTCTTTCAAAGGAGGAGGGAGGCAGAGGGCTGACGCATCAGTGAATTGACAGCTGACACTAGGCCTTGAGACTGATGATTTCATTCTGTGTTGCAGCGAGGCCCTGCCGGCCTGACCAGAAGTGGTGAGCCCATCCTATCTCACTCGGAGGGGGCCAAAATCGGATCTCAACGGGAGTTCGGAGAACACAGCGGGCGTCCTGAAGCTCCCCCTCCCTCGGTGGAAGTCGGCTCAAGCAGGTCCGGAGGGAAGTACCCCTGGGGGGTTGGGCCTGGGACAGGACGAGACGCCCGCGGCCCCCTCTCCCACACCGCCCCAAACAGGACCCAGGATCCAGCCGCCGCCGCGGCGGCAGCAGGAGCATCGCGGCCGCCGCGCGGCGGCGGCAACATTTAAAGGGGACGCAGCCTACCTGTCAGGAGTGGAGCGCGAGTCGGCTCAGCCAATGCGCATGCGCCAGGCGCCGGCGGTTTCTCCCGTCACAGTGGTTCCCACGGTTGTCTTAGGAACCAGTCCCCGAGGCTTGGCAGAGCAGGAGCCCTCCGTGGCAGTGCTTGGGTGTGGAGGCTCTGAGGCTCCGGCCTCATCTCTCCTCGGGGTCGAAGGGAACGTTTGCGGATGCCAGGAGTCGCCAAGGGCCGACCACGATGATGAAACCCCAGGCAGAGTCGGGGGAAGTAGCACGGGATCCCAGCCTGAGGCCTGCACGGACGGTGTTGGTTGGGGTGAGTCTCCCCAAAAGTCGTGCCGCCGTCCGTGATCTCGAGGACGGGTCGGCCTGCGTGCCCCTGGGCTTCTCTCTCACCCAAGGGTGGTTCCCCTCCAGAGCAGAACCCTGCCGCCTCAGGGGTTGCCTGGGGGTGTGTGTTTCAATGCCTCCGCTGTACCACACTGTGTGTGTGTGTGTGTCTATGTGTGTGTCTCCCGTTCTCTCTTCTCTCTCTGCCTCTCCGTCTCTGTGTGTTTCTTTCCCACTCTCTGTGGGATTGTGCCAGCCGAAGTTGCGTCAGGGCTGCCAGGTCGGTGGAGGATTGGGGCTGTCGCGAATTGTGCAGAAACCCATTTGCTCCTCTGGTAGGCATTTGAAAATGTGGCTTGGGTCAGGCACAGGCGGCCCCTCCACGCCCCGGGTCCCAGGTGTTCTTTGATTTTCCCTGGCATTGATGGAAAGGTAACCCGTTTCCCCCTTCCACCGGCACATGCCTGGACCCGACCCTTTGCTTCGCCGTGGCCCCGTATGCCTCCGGTGACACACGTTATCACCAACTGCTGTGGGATTGGCCAGTGCCACGCGTGGTCGCATGGTCTCCCCCTCGGATTCGCCTCTGTTCTTCTTTGCAGGTGTCCTGTCAAGCGCGGTCGGCTTTCCGGAACCCCTGGGCTTTTGCAAGCGGGGCAGGCCACTGGTCTTTCAAAGGAGGAGGGAGGCAGAGGGCTGACGCATCAGTGAATTGACAGCTGACACTAGGCCTTGAGACTGATGATTTCATTCTGTGTTGCAGCGAGGCCCTGCCGGCCTGACCAGAAGTGGTGAGCCCATCCTATCTCACTCGGAGGGGGCCAAAATCGGATCTCAACGGGAGTTCGGAGAACACAGCGGGCGTCCTGAAGCTCCCCCTCCCTCGGTGGAAGTCGGCTCAAGCAGGTCCGGAGGGAAGTACCCCTGGGGGGTTGGGCCTGGGACAGGACGAGACGCCCGCGGCCCCCTCTCCCACACCGCCCCAAACAGGACCCAGGATCCAGCCGCCGCCGCGGCGGCAGCAGGAGCATCGCGGCCGCCGCGCGGCGGCGGCAACATTTAAAGGGGACGCAGCCTACCTGTCAGGAGTGGAGCGCGAGTCGGCTCAGCCAATGCGCATGCGCCAGGCGCCGGCGGTTTCTCCCGTCACAGTGGTTCCCACGGTTGTCTTAGGAACCAGTCCCCGAGGCTTGGCAGAGCAGGAGCCCTCCGTGGCAGTGCTTGGGTGTGGAGGCTCTGAGGCTCCGGCCTCATCTCTCCTCGGGGTCGAAGGGAACGTTTGCGGATGCCAGGAGTCGCCAAGGGCCGACCACGATGATGAAACCCCAGGCAGAGTCGGGGGAAGTAGCATGGGATCCCAGCCTGAGGCCTGCACGGACGGTGTTGGTTGGGGTGAGTCTCCCCAAAAGTCGTGCCGCCGTCCGTGATCTCGAGGACGGGTCGGCCTGCGTGCCCCTGGGCTTCTCTCTCACCCAAGGGTGGTTCCCCTCCAGAGCAGAACCCTGCCGCCTCAGGGGTTGCCTGGGGGGGTGTGTTTCAATGCCTCCGCTGTACCACACTGTCTGTGTGTGTGTGTCTATGTGTGTGTCTCCCATTCTCTCTTCTCTCTCTGTCTCTCCGTCTCTGTGTGTTTCTTTCCCACTCTCTGTGGGTTTGTGCCAGCCGAAGTTGCGTCAGGGCTGCCAGGTCGGTGGAGGATTGGGGCTGTCGCGAATTGTGCAGAAACCCATTTGCTCCTCTGGTAGGCATTTGAAAACGTGGCTTGGGTCAGGCACAGGCGGCCCCTCCACGCCCCGGGTCCCAGGTGTTCTTTGATTTTCCCTGGCATTGATGGAAAGGTAACCCGTTTCCCCCTTCTACCGGCACATGCCTGGACCCGACCCTTTGCTTCGCCGTGGCCCCGTATGCCTCCGGTGACACACGTTATCACCAACTGCTGTGGGATTGGCCAGTGCCACGCGTTGTCGCATGGTCTCCCCCTCGGATTCGCCTCTGTTCTTCTTTGCAGGTGTCCTGTCAAGCGCGGTCGGCTTTCCGGAACCCCAGGGCTTTTGCAAGCGGGGCAGGCCACTGGTCTTTCAAAGGAGGAGGGAGGCAGAGGGCTGACGCATCAGTGAATTGACAGCTGACACTAGGCCTTGAGACTGATGATTTCATTCTGTGTTGCAGCGAGGCCCTGCCGGCCTGACCAGAAGTGGTGAGCCCATCGTATCTCACTCGGAGGGGGCCAAAATCGGATCTCAACGGGAGTTCGGAGAACACAGCGGGCGTCCTGAAGCTCCCCCTCCCTCGGTGGAAGTCGGCTCAAGCAGGTCCGGAGGGCAGTACCCCTGGGGGTTTGGGCCTGGGACAGGACGAGACGCCCGCGGCCCCCTCTCCCACACCGCCCCAAACAGGACCCAGGATCCAGCCGCCGCCGCGGCGGCAGCAGGAGCATCGCGGCCGCCGCGCGGCGGCGGCAACATTTAAAGGGGACGCAGCCTACCTGTCAGGAGCGGAGCGCGAGTCGGCTCAGCCAATGCGCATGCGCCAGGCGCCGGCGGTTTCTCCCGTCACAGTGGTTCCCACGGTTGTCTTAGGAACCATTCCCGAGGCTTGGCAGGGCAGGAGCCCTCCGTGGCAGTGCTTGGGTGTGGAGGCTCTGAGGCTCCGGCCTCATCTCTCCTCGGGGTCGAAGGGAACTTTTGCGGATGCCAGGAGTCGCAAAGGGCCGACCACGATGATGAAACCCCAGGCAGAGTCGGGGGAAGCAGCACGGGATCCCAGCCTGAGGCCTGCACGGACGGTGTTGGTTGGGGTGAGTCTCCCTAAAAGTCGTGCCGCCATCCGTGATCTCGAGGACGGGTCGGCCTGCGTGCCCCTGGGCTTCTCTCTCACCCGAGGGTGGTTCCCCTCCAGAGCAGAACCCTGCCGCCTCAGGGGTTGCCTGGGGGGGTGTGTTTCAATGCCTCCGCTGTACCACACTGTGTGTGTGTGTGTGTCTATGTGTGTGTCTCCCGTTCTCTCTTCTCTCTCTGCCTCTCCGTCTCTGTGTGTTTCTTTCCCACTCTCTGTGGGATTGTGCCAGCCGAAGTTGCGTCAGGGCTGCCAGGTCGGTGGAGGATTGGGGCTGTCGCGAATTGTGCAGAAACCCATTTGCTCCTCTGGTAGGCATTTGAAAACGTGGCTTGGGTCAGGCACAGGCGGCCCCTCCACGCCCCGGGTCCCAGGTGTTCTTTGATTTTCCCTGGCATTGATGGAAAGGTAACCCGTTTCCCCCTTCCACCGGCACATGCCTGGACCCGACCCTTTGCTTCGCCGTGGCCCCGTATGCCTCCGGTGACACACGTTATCACCAACTGCTGTGGGATTGGCCAGTGCCACGCGTGGTCGCATGGTCTCCCCCTCGGATTCGCCTCTGTTCTTCTTTGCAGGTGTCCTGTCAAGCGCGGTCGGCTTTCCGGAACCCCAGGGCTTTTGCAAGCGGGGCAGGCCACTGGTCTTTCAAAGGAGGAGGGAGGCAGAGGGCTGACGCATCAGTGAATTGACAGCTGACACTAGGCCTTGAGACTGATGATTTCATTCTGTGTTGCAGCGAGGCCCTGCCGGCCTGACCAGAAGTGGTGAGCCCATCGTATCTCACTCGGAGGGGGCCAAAATCGGATCTCAACGGGAGTTCGGAGAACACAGCGGGCGTCCTGAAGCTCCCCCTCCCTCGGTGGAAGTCGGCTCAAGCAGGTCCGGAGGGCAGTACCCCTGGGGGTTTGGGCCTGGGACAGGACGAGACGCCCGCGGCCCCCTCTCCCACACCGCCCCAAACAGGACCCAGGATCCAGCCGCCGCCGCGGCGGCAGCAGGAGCATCGCGGCCGCCGCGCGGCGGCGGCAACATTTAAAGGGGACGCAGCCTACCTGTCAGGAGCGGAGCGCGAGTCGGCTCAGCCAATGCGCATGCGCCAGGCGCCGGCGGTTTCTCCCGTCACAGTGGTTCCCACGGTTGTCTTAGGAACCAGTTCCCGAGGCTTGGCAGAGCAGGAGCCCTCCGTGGCAGTGCTTGGGTGTGGAGGCTCTGAGGCTCCGGCCTCATCTCTCCTCGGGGTCGAGCGGAACGTTTGCGGATGCCAGGAGTCGCAAAGGGCCGACCACGATGATGAAACCCCAGGCAGAGTCGGGGGAAGAAGCACGGGATCCCAGCCTGAGGCCTGCACGGACGGTGTTGGTTGGGGTGAGACTCCCCAAAAGTCGTGCCGCCATCCGTGATCTCGAGGACGGGTCGGCCTGCGTGCCCCTGGGCTTCTCTCTCACCCGAGGGTGGTTCCCCTCCAGAGCAGAACCCTGCCGCCTCAGGGGTTGCCTGGGGGGGTGTGTTTCAATGCCTCCGCTGTACCACACTGTGTGTGTGTGTGTGTCTATGTGTGTGTCTCCCGTTCTCTCTTCTCTCTCTGCCTCTCCGTCTCTGTGTGTTTCTTTCCCACTCTCTGTGGGATTGTGCCAGCCGAAGTTGCGTCAGGGCTGCCAGGTCGGTGGAGGATTGGGGCTGTCGCGAATTGTGCAGAAACCCATTTGCTCCTCTGGTAGGCATTTGAAAACGTGGCTTGGGTCAGGCACAGGCGGCCCCTCCACGCCCCGGGTCCCAGGTGTTCTTTGATTTTCCCTGGCATTGATGGAAAGGTAACCCGTTTCCCCCTTCCACCGGCACATGCCTGGACCCGACCCTTTGCTTCGCCGTGGCCCCGTATGCCTCCGGTGACACACGTTATCACCAACTGCTGTGGGATTGGCCAGTGCCACGCGTGGTCGCATGGTCTCCCCTCGGATTCGCCTCTGTTCTTCTTTGCAGGTGTCCTGTCAAGCGCGGTCGGCTTTCCGGAACCCCAGGGCTTTTGCAAGCGGGGCAGGCCACTGGTCTTTCAAAGGAGGAGGGAGGCAGAGGGCTGACGCATCAGTGAATTGACAGCTGACACTAGGCCTTGAGACTGATGATTTCATTCTGTGTTGCAGCGAGGCCCTGCCGGCCTGACCAGAAGTGGTGAGCCCATCGTATCTCACTCGGAGGGGGCCAAAATCGGATCTCAACGGGAGTTCGGAGAACACAGCGGGCGTCCTGAAGCTCCCCCTCCCTCGGTGGAAGTCGGCTCAAGCAGGTCCGGAGGGCAGTACCCCTGGGGGTTTGGGCCTGGGACAGGACGAGACGCCCGCGGCCCCCTCTCCCACACCGCCCCAAACAGGACCCAGGATCCAGCCGCCGCCGCGGCGGCAGCAGGAGCATCGCGGCCGCCGCGCGGCGGCGGCAACATTTAAAGGGGACGCAGCCTACCTGTCAGGAGTGGAGCGCGAGTCGGCTCAGCCAATGCGCATGCGCCAGGCGCCGGCGGTTTCTCCCGTCACAGTGGTTCCCACGGTTGTCTTAGGAACCATTCCCGAGGCTTGGCAGGGCAGGAGCCCTCCGTGGCAGTGCTTGGGTGTGGAGGCTCTGAGGCTCCGGCCTCATCTCTCCTCGGGGTCGAAGGGAACGTTTGCGGATGCCAGGAGTCGCCAAGGGCCGACCACGATGATGAAACCCCAGGCAGAGTCGGGGGAAGTAGCACGGGATCCCAGCCTGAGGCCTGCACGGACGGTGTTGGTTGGGGTGAGTCTCCCCAAAAGTCGTGCCGCCATCCGTGATCTCGAGGACGGGTCGGCCTGCGTGCCCCTGGGCTTCTCTCTCACCCGAGGGTGGTTCCCCTCCAGAGCAGAACCCTGCCGCCTCAGGGGTTGCCTGGGGGGGTGTGTTTCAATGCCTCCGCTGTACCACACTGTGTGTGTGTGTGTGTGTCTATGTGTGTGTCTCCCGTTCTCTCTTCTCTCTCTGCCTCTCCGTCTCTGTGTGTTTCTTTCCCACTCTCTGTGGGATTGTGCCAGCCGAAGTTGCGTCAGGGATGCCAGGTCGGTGGAGGATTGGGGCTGTCGCGAATTGTGCAGAAACCCATTTGCTCCTCTGGTAGGCATTTGAAAACGTGGCTTGGGTCAGGCACAGGCGGCCCCTCCACGCCCCGGGTCCCAGGTGTTCTTTGATTTTCCCTGGCATTGATGGAAAGGTAACCCGTTTCCCCCTTCCACCGGCACATGCCTGGACCCGACCCTTTGCTTCGCCGTGGCCCCGTATGCCTCTGGTGACACACGTTATCACCAACTGCTGTGGGATTGGCCAGTGCCACGCGTGGTCGCATGGTCTCCCCCTCGGATTCGCCTCTGTTCTTCTTTGCAGGTGTCCTGTCAAGCGCGGTCGGCTTTCCGGAACCCCAGGGCTTTTGCAAGCGGGGCAGGCCACTGGTCTTTCAAAGGAGGAGGGAGGCAGAGGGCTGACGCATCAGTGAATTGACAGCTGACACTAGGCCTTGAGACTGATGATTTCATTCTGTGTTGCAGCGAGGCCCTGCCGGCCTGACCAGAAGTGGTGAGCCCATCGTATCTCACTCGGAGGGGGCCAAAATCGGATCTCAACGGGAGTTCGGAGAACACAGCGGGCGTCCTGAAGCTCCCCCTCCCTCGGTGGAAGTCGGCTCAAGCAGGTCCGGAGGGCAGTACCCCTGGGGGTTTGGGCCTGGGACAGGACGAGACGCCCGCGGCCCCCTCTCCCACACCGCCCCAAACAGGACCCAGGATCCAGCCGCCGCCGCGGCGGCAGCAGGAGCATCGCGGCCGCCGCGCGGCGGCGGCAACATTTAAAGGGGACGCAGCCTACCTGTCAGGAGTGGAGCGCGAGTCGGCTCAGCCAATGCGCATGCGCCAGGCGCCGGCGGTTTCTCCCGTCACAGTGGTTCCCACGGTTGTCTTAGGAACCAGTTCCCGAGGCTTGGCAGAGCAGGAGCCCTCCGTGGCAGTGCTTGGGTGTGGAGGCTCTGAGGCTCCGGCCTCATCTCTCCTCGGGGTCGAAGGGAACGTTTGCGGATGCCAGGAGTCGCAAAGGGCCGACCACGATGATGAAACCCCAGGCAGAGTCGGGGGAAGTAGCACGGGATCCCAGCCTGAGGCCTGCACGGACGGTGTTGGTTGGGGTGAGTCTCCCCAAAAGTCGTGCCGCCGTCCGTGATCTCGAGGACGGGTCGGCCTGCGTGCCCCTGGGCTTCTCTCTCACCCAAGGGTGGTTCCCCTCCAGAGCAGAACCCTGCCGCCTCAGGGGTTGCCTGGGGGGGTGTGTTTCAATGCCTCTGCTGTACCACACTGTGTGTGTGTGTGTGTCTATGTGTGTGTCTCCCATTCTCTCTTCTCTCTCTGTCTCTCCGTCTCTGTGTGTTTCTTTCCCACTCTCTGTGGGTTTGTGCCAGCCGAAGTTGCGTCAGGGCTGCCAGGTCGGTGGAGGATTGGGGCTGTCGCGAATTGTGCAGAAACCCATTTGCTCCTCTGGTAGGCATTTGAAAACGTGGCTTGGGTCAGGCACAGGCGGCCCCTCCACGCCCCGGGTCCCAGGTGTTCTTTGATTTTCCCTGGCATTGATGGAAAGGTAACCCGTTTCCCCCTTCTACCGGCACATGCCTGGACCCGACCCTTTGCTTCGCCGTGGCCCCGTATGCCTCCGGTGACACACGTTATCACCAACTGCTGTGGGATTGGCCAGTGCCACGGGTGGTCGCATGGTCTCCCCCTCGGATTCGCCTCTGTTCTTCTTTGCAGGTGTCCTGTCAAGCGCGGTCGGCTTTCCGGAACCCCTGGGCTTTTGCAAGCGGGGCAGGCCACTGGTCTTTCAAAGGAGGAGGGAGGCAGAGGGCTGACGCATCAGTGAATTGACAGCTGACACTAGGCCTTGAGACTGATGATTTCATTCTGTGTTGCAGCGAGGCCCTGCCGGCCTGACCAGAAGTGGTGAGCCCATCCTATCTCACTCGGAGGGGGCCAAAATCGGATCTCAACGGGAGTTCGGAGAACACAGCGGGCGTCCTGAAGCTCCCCCTCCCTCGGTGGAAGTCGGCTCAAGCAGGTCCGGAGGGCAGTACCCCTGGGGGGTTAGGCCTGGGACAGGACGAGACGCCCGCGGCCCGCTCTCCCACACCGCCCGAAACAGGACCCAGGATCCAGCCGCCGCCGCGGCGGCAGCAGGAGCATCGCGGCCGCCGCGCGGCGGCGGCAACATTTAAAGGGGACGCAGCCTACCTGTCAGGAGTGGAGCGCGAGTCGGCTCAGCCAATGCGCATGCGCCAGGCGCCGGCGGTTTCTCCCGTCACAGTGGTTCCCACGGTTGTCTTAGGAACCATTCCCGAGGCTTGGCAGGGCAGGAGCCCTCCGTGGCAGTGCTTGGGTGTGGAGGCTCTGAGGCTCCGGCCTCATCTCTCCTCGGGGTCGAAGGGAATTTTTGCGGATGCCAGGAGTCGCCAAGGGCCGACCACGATGATGAAACCCCAGGCAGAGTCGGGGGAAGTAGCACGGGATCCCAGCCTGAGGCCTGCACGGACGGTGTTGTTTGGGGTGAGTCTCCCCAAAAGTCGTGCCGCCGTCCGTGATCTCGAGGACGGGTCGGCCTGCGTGCCCCTGGGCTTCTCTCTCACCCGAGGGTGGTTCCCCTCCAGAGCAGAACCCTGCCGCCTCAGGGGTTGCCTGGGGGTGTGTGTTTCAATGCCTCCGCTGTACCACACTGTGTGTGTGTGTGTGTCTATGTGTGTGTCTCCCGTTCTCTCTTCTCTCTCTGTCTCTCCGTCTCTGTGTGTTTCTTTCCCACTCTCTGTGTGTTTGTGCCAGCCGAAGTTGCGTCAGGGCTGCCAGGTCGGTGGAGGATTGGGGCTGTCGCGAATTGTGCAGAAACCCATTTGCTCCTCTGGTAGGCATTTGAAAACGTGGCTTGGGTCAGGCACAGGCGGCCCCTCCACGCCACGGGTCCCAGGTGTTCTTTGATTTTCCCTGGCATTGATGGAAAGGTAACCCGTTTCCCCCTTCCACCGGCACATGCCTGGACCCGACCCTTTGCTTCGCCGTGGCCCCGTATGCCTCCGGTGACACACGTTATCACCAACTGCTGTGGGATTGGCCAGTGCCACGCGTTGTCGCATGGTCTCCCCCTCGGATTCGCCTCTGTTCTTCTTTGCAGGTGTCCTGTCAAGCGCGGTCGGCTTTCCGGAACCCCTGGGCTTTTGCAATCGGGGCAGGCCACTGGTCTTTCAAAGGAGGAGGGAGGCAGAGGGCTGACGCATCAGTGAATTGACAGCTGACACTAGGCCTTGAGACTGATGATTTCATTCTGTGTTGCAGCGAGGCCCTGCCGGCCTGACCAGAAGTGGTGAGCCCATCGTATCTCACTCGGAGGGGGCCAAAATCGGATCTCAACGGGAGTTCGGAGAACACAGCGGGCGTCCTGAAGCTCCCCCTCCCTCGGTGGAAGTCGGCTCAAGCAGGTCCGGAGGGCAGTACCCCTGGGGGTTTGGGCCTGGGACAGGACGAGACGCCCGCGGCCCCCTCTCCCACACCGCCCCAAACAGGACCCAGGATCCAGCCGCCGCCGCGGCGGCAGCAGGAGCATCGCGGCCGCCGCGCGGCGGCGGCAACATTTAAAGGGGACGCAGCCTACCTGTCAGGAGTGGAGCGCGAGTCGGCTCAGCCAATGCGCATGCGCCAGGCGCCGGCGGTTTCTCCCGTCACAGTGGTTCCCACGGTTGTCTTAGGAACCAGTTCCCGAGGCTTGGCAGGGCAGGAGCCCTCCGTGGCAGTGCTTGGGTGTGGAGGCTCTGAGGCTCCGGCCTCATCTCTCCTCGGGGTCGAAGGGAACTTTTGCGGATGCCAGGAGTCGCAAAGGGCCGACCACGATGATGAAACCCCAGGCAGAGTCGGGGGAAGCAGCACGGGATCCCAGCCTGAGGCCTGCACGGACGGTGTTGGTTGGGGTGAGTCTCCCTAAAAGTCGTGCCGCCATCCGTGATCTCGAGGACGGGTCGGCCTGCGTGCCCCTGGGCTTCTCTCTCACCCGAGGGTGGTTCCCCTCCAGAGCAGAACCCTGCCGCCTCAGGGGTTGCCTGGGGGGGTGTGTTTCAATGCCTCCGCTGTACCACACTGTGTGTGTGTGTGTGTCTATGTGTGTGTCTCCCGTTCTCTCTTCTCTCTCTGCCTCTCCGTCTCTGTGTGTTTCTTTCCCACTCTCTGTGGGATTGTGCCAGCCGAAGTTGCGTCAGGGCTGCCAGGTCGGTGGAGGATTGGGGCTGTCGCGAATTGTGCAGAAACCCATTTGCTCCTCTGGTAGGCATTTGAAAACGTGGCTTGGGTCAGGCACAGGCGGCCCCTCCACGCCCCGGGTCCCAGGTGTTCTTTGATTTTCCCTGGCATTGATGGAAAGGTAACCCGTTTCCCCCTTCCACCGGCACATGCCTGGACCCGACCCTTTGCTTCGCCGTGGCCCCGTATGCCTCCGGTGACACACGTTATCACCAACTGCTGTGGGATTGGCCAGTGCCACGCGTGGTCGCATGGTCTCCCCCTCGGATTCGCCTCTGTTCTTCTTTGCAGGTGTCCTGTCAAGCGCGGTCGGCTTTCCGGAACCCCAGGGCTTTTGCAAGCGGGGCAGGCCACTGGTCTTTCAAAGGAGGAGGGAGGCAGAGGGCTGACGCATCAGTGAATTGACAGCTGACACTAGGCCTTGAGACTGATGATTTCATTCTGTGTTGCAGCGAGGCCCTGCCGGCCTGACCAGAAGTGGTGAGCCCATCGTATCTCACTCGGAGGGGGCCAAAATCGGATCTCAACGGGAGTTCGGAGAACACAGCGGGCGTCCTGAAGCTCCCCCTCCCTCGGTGGAAGTCGGCTCAAGCAGGTCCGGAGGGCAGTACCCCTGGGGGTTTGGGCCTGGGACAGGACGAGACGCCCGCGGCCCCCTCTCCCACACCGCCCCAAACAGGACCCAGGATCCAGCCGCCGCCGCGGCGGCAGCAGGAGCATCGCGGCCGCCGCGCGGCGGCGGCAACATTTAAAGGGGACGCAGCCTACCTGTCAGGAGTGGAGCGCGAGTCGGCTCAGCCAATGCGCATGCGCCAGGCGCCGGCGGTTTCTCCCGTCACAGTGGTTCCCACGGTTGTCTTAGGAACCAGTTCCCGAGGCTTGGCAGAGCAGGAGCCCTCCGTGGCAGTGCTTGGGTGTGGAGGCTCTGAGGCTCCGGCCTCATCTCTCCTCGGGGTCGAAGGGAACGTTTGCGGATGCCAGGAGTCGCCAAGGGCCGACCACGATGATGAAACCCCAGGCAGAGTCGGGGGAAGTAGCACGGGATCCCAGCCTGAGGCCTGCACGGACGGTGTTGGTTGGGGTGAGTCTCCCCAAAAGTCGTGCCGCCGTCCGTGATCTCGAGGACGGGTCGGCCTGCGTGCCCCTGGGCTTCTCTCTCACCCAAGGGTGGTTCCCCTCCAGAGCAGAACCCTGCCGCCTCAGGGGTTGCCTGGGGGGGTGTGTTTCAATGCCTCCGCTGTACCACACTGTGTGTGTGTGTGTGTCTATGTGTGTGTCTCCCATTCTCTCTTCTCTCTCTGTCTCTCCGTCTCTGTGTGTTTCTTTCCCACTCTCTGTGGGTTTGTGCCAGCCGAAGTTGCGTCAGGGCTGCCAGGTCGGTGGAGGATTGGGGCTGTCGCGAATTGTGCAGAAACCCATTTGCTCCTCTGGTAGGCATTTGAAAACGTGGCTTGGGTCAGGCACAGGCGGCCCCTCCACGCCCCGGGTCCCAGGTGTTCTTTGATTTTCCCTGGCATTGATGGAAAGGTAACCCGTTTCCCCCTTCTACCGGCACATGCCTGGACCCGACCCTTTGCTTCGCCGTGGTCCCGTATGCCTCCGGTGACACACGTTATCACCAACTGCTGTGGGATTGGCCAGTGCCACGCGTTGTCGCATGGTCTCCCCCTCGGATTCGCCTCTGTTCTTCTTTGCAGGTGTCCTGTCAAGCGCGGTCGGCTTTCCGGAACCCCTGGGCTTTTGCAAGCGGGGCAGGCCACTGGTCTTTCAAAGGAGGAGGGAGGCAGAGGGCTGACGCATCAGTGAATTGACAGCTGACACTAGGCCTTGAGACTGATGATTTCATTCTGTGTTGCAGCGAGGCCCTGCCGGCCTGACCAGAAGTGGTGAGCCCATCGTATCTCACTCGGAGGGGGCCAAAATCGGATCTCAACGGGAGTTCGGAGAACACAGCGGGCGTCCTGAAGCTCCCCCTCCCTCGGTGGAAGTCGGCTCAAGCAGGTCCGGAGGGCAGTACCCCTGGGGGGTTAGGCCTGGGACAGGACGAGACGCCCGCGGCCCGCTCTCCCACACCGCCCGAAACAGGACCCAGGATCCAGCCGCCGCCGCGGCGGCAGCAGGAGCATCACGGCCGCCGCGCGGCGGCGGCAACATTTAAAGGGGACGCAGCCTACCTGTCAGGAGTGGAGCGCGAGTCGGCTCAGCCAATGCGCATGCGCCAGGCGCCGGCGGTTTCTCCCGTCACAGTGGTTCCCACGGTTGTCTTAGGAACCATTCCCGAGGCTTAGCAGGGCAGGAGCCCTCCGTGGCAGTGCTTGGGTGTGGAGGCTCTGAGGCTCCGGCCTCATCTCTCCTCGGGGTCGAAGGGAATTTTTGCGGATGCCAGGAGTCGCAAAGGGCCGACCACGATGATGAAACCCCAGGCAGAGTCGGGGGAAGCAGCACGGGATCCCAGCCTGAGGCCTGCACGGACGGTGTTGGTTGGGGTGAGTCTCCCCAAAAGTCGTGCCTCCGTCCGTGATCTCGAGGACGGGTCGGCCTGCGTGCCCCTGGGCTTCTCTCTCACCCGAGGGTGGTTCCCCTCCAGAGCAGAACCCTGCCGCCTCAGGGGTTGCCTGGGGGTGTGTGTTTCAATGCCTCCGCTGTACCACACTGTGTGTGTGTGTGTGTCTATGTGTGTGTCTCCCGTTCTCTCTTCTCTCTCTGCCTCTCCGTCTCTTTGTGTTTCTTTCCCACTCTCTGTGGGTTTGTGCCAGCCGAAGTTGCGTCAGGGCTGCCAGGTTGGTGGAGGATTGGGGCTGTCGCGAATTGTGCAGAAACCCATTTGCTCCTCTGGTAGGCATTTGAAAACGTGGCTTGGGTCAGGCACAGGCGGCCCCTCCACGCCCCGGGTCCCAGGTGTTCTTTGATTTTCCCTGGCATTGATGGAAAGGTAACCCGTTTCCCCCTTCCACCGGCACATGCCTGGACCCGACCCTTTGCTTCGCCGTGGCCCCGTATGCCTCCGGTGACACACGTTATCACCAACTGCTGTGGGATTGGCCAGTGCCACGCGTTGTCGCATGGTCTCCCCCTCGGATTCGCCTCTGTTCTTCTTTGCAGGTGTCCTGTCAAGCGCGGTCGGCTTTCCGGAACCCCAGGGCTTTTGCAAGCGGGGCAGGCCACTGGTCTTTCAAAGGAGGAGGGAGGCAGAGGGCTGACGCATCAGTGAATTGACAGCTGACACTAGGCCTTGAGACTGATGATTTCATTCTGTGTTGCAGCGAGGCCCTGCCGGCCTGACCAGAAGTGGTGAGCCCATCGTATCTCACTCGGAGGGGGCCAAAATCGGATCTCAACGGGAGTTCGGAGAACACAGCGGGCGTCCTGAAGCTCCCCCTCCCTCGGTGGAAGTCGGCTCAAGCAGGTCCGGAGGGCAGTACCCCTGGGGGTTAGGCCTGGGACAGGACGAGACGCCCGCGGCCCGCTCTCCCACACCGCCCGAAACAGGACCCAGGATCCAGCCGCCGCCGCGGCGGCAGCAGGAGCATCACGGCCGCCGCGCGGCGGCGGCAACATTTAAAGGGGACACAGCCTACCTGTCAGGAGTGGAGCGCGAGTCGGCTCAGCCAATGCGCATGCGCCAGGCGCCGGCGGTTTCTCCCGTCACAGTGGTTCCCACGGTTGTCTTAGGAACCATTCCCGAGGCTTGGCAGGGCAGGAGCCCTCCGTGGCAGTGCTTGGGTGTGGAGGCTCTGAGGCTCCGGCCTCATCTCTCCTCGGGGTCGAAGGGAATTTTTGCGGATGCCAGGAGTCGCAAAGGGCCGACCACGATGATGAAACCCCAGGCAGAGTCGGGGGAAGCAGCACGGGATCCCAGCCTGAGGCCTGCACGGACGGTGTTGGTTGGGGTGAGTCTCCCCAAAAGTCGTGCCTCCGTCCGTGATCTCGAGGACGGGTCGGCCTGCGTGCCCCTGGGCTTCTCTCTCACCCGAGGGTGGTTCCCCTCCAGAGCAGAACCCTGCCGCCTCAGGGGTTGCCTGGGGGTGTGTGTTTCAATGCCTCCGCTGTACCACACTGTGTGTGTGTGTGTGTCTATGTGTGTGTCTCCCGTTCTCTCTTCTCTCTCTGCCTCTCCGTCTCTGTGTGTTTCTTTCCCACTCTCTGTGGGTTTGTGCCAGCCGAAGTTGCGTCAGGGCTGCCAGGTCGGTGGAGGATTGGGGCTGTCGCGAATTGTGCAGAAACCCATTTGCTCCTCTGGTAGGCATTTGAAAACGTGGCTTGGGTCAGGCACAGGCGGCCCCTCCACGCCCCGGGTCCCAGGTGTTCTTTGATTTTCCCTGGCATTGATGGAAAGGTAACCCGTTTCCCCCTTCCACCGGCACATGCCTGGACCCGACCCTTTGCTTCGCCGTGGCCCCGTATGCCTCCGGTGACACACGTTATCACCAACTGCTGTGGGATTGGCCAGTGCCACGCGTGGTCGCATGGTCTCCCCCTCGGATTCGCCTCTGTTCTTCTTTGCAGGTGTCCTGTCAAGCGCGGTCGGCTTTCCGGAACCCCAGGGCTTTTGCAAGCGGGGCAGGCCACTGGTCTTTCAAAGGAGGAGGGAGGCAGAGGGCTGACGCATCAGTGAATTGACAGCTGACACTAGGCCTTGAGACTGATGATTTCATTCTGTGTTGCAGCGAGGCCCTGCCGGCCTGACCAGAAGTGGTGAGCCCATCGTATCTCACTCGGAGGGGGCCAAAATCGGATCTCAACGAGAGTTCATAGAACACAGCGGGCGTCCTGAAGCTCCCCCTCCCTCGGTGGAAGTCGGCTCAAGCAGGTCCGGAGGGCAGTACCCCTGGGGGTTTGGGCCTGGGACAGGACGAGACGCCCGCGGCCCCCTCTCCCACACCGCCCCAAACAGGACCCAGGATCCAGCCGCCGCCGCGGCGGCAGCAGGAGCATCGCGGCCGCCGCGCGGCGGCGGCAACATTTAAAGGGGACGCAGCCTACCTGTCAGGAGTGGAGCGCGAGTCGGCTCAGCCAATGCGCATGCGCCAGGCGCCGGCGGTTTCTCCCGTCACAGTGGTTCCCACGGTTGTCTTAGGAACCAGTTCCCGAGGCTTGGCAGAGCAGGAGCCCTCCGTGGCAGTGCTTGGGTGTGGAGGCTCTGAGGCTCCGGCCTCATCTCTCCTCGGGGTCGAGGGGAACGTTTGCGGATGCCAGGAGTCGCAAAGGGCCGACCACGATGATGAAACCCCAGGCAGAGTCGGGGGAAGAAGCACGGGATCCCAGCCTGAGGCCTGCACGGACGGTGTTGGTTGGGGTGAGTCTCCCCAAAAGTCGTGCCGCCATCCGTGATCTCGAGGACGGGTCGGCCTGCGTGCCCCTGGGCTTCTCTCTCACCCGAGGGTGGTTCCCCTCCAGAGCAGAACCCTGCCGCCTCAGGGGTTGCCTGGGGGGGTGTGTTTCAATGCCTCCGCTGTACCACACTGTGTGTGTGTGTGTGTCTATGTGTGTGTCTCCCGTTCTCTCTTCTCTCTCTGCCTCTCCGTCTCTGTGTGTTTCTTTCCCACTCTCTGTGGGATTGTGCCAGCCGAAGTTGCGTCAGGGCTGCCAGGTCGGTGGAGGATTGGGGCTGTCGCGAATTGTGCAGAAACCCATTTGCTCCTCTGGTAGGCATTTGAAAACGTGGCTTGGGTCAGGCACAGGCGGCCCCTCCACGCCCCGGGTCCCAGGTGTTCTTTGATTTTCCCTGGCATTGATGGAAAGGTAACCCGTTTCCCCCTTCCACCGGCACATGCCTGGACCCGACCCTTTGCTTCGCCGTGGCCCCGTATGCCTCCGGTGACACACGTTATCACCAACTGCTGTGGGATTGGCCAGTGCCACGCGTGGTCGCATGGTCTCCCCCTCGGATTCGCCTCTGTTCTTCTTTGCAGGTGTCCTGTCAAGCGCGGTCGGCTTTCCGGAACCCCAGGGCTTTTGCAAGCGGGGCAGGCCACTGGTCTTTCAAAGGAGGAGGGAGGCAGAGGGCTGACGCATCAGTGAATTGACAGCTGACACTAGGCCTTGAGACTGATGATTTCATTCTGTGTTGCAGCGAGGCCCTGCCGGCCTGACCAGAAGTGGTGAGCCCATCGTATCTCACTCGGAGGGGGCCAAAATCGGATCTCAACGGGAGTTCGGAGAACACAGCGGGCGTCCTGAAGCTCCCCCTCCCTCGGTGGAAGTCGGCTCAAGCAGGTCCGGAGGGCAGTACCCCTGGGGGTTTGGGCCTGGGACAGGACGAGACGCCCGCGGCCCCCTCTCCCACACCGCCCCAAACAGGACCCAGGATCCAGCCGCCGCCGCGGCGGCAGCAGGAGCATCGCGGCCGCCGCGCGGCGGCGGCAACATTTAAAGGGGACGCAGCCTACCTGTCAGGAGTGGAGCGCGAGTCGGCTCAGCCAATGCGCATGCGCCAGGCGCCGGCGGTTTCTCCCGTCACAGTGGTTCCCACGGTTGTCTTAGGAACCAGTTCCCGAGGCTTGGCAGAGCAGGAGCCCTCCGTGGCAGTGCTTGGGTGTGGAGGCTCTGAGGCTCCGGCCTCATCTCTCCTCGGGGTCGAAGGGAACGTTTGCGGATGCCAGGAGTCGCCAAGGGCCGACCACGATGATGAAACCCCAGGCAGAGTCGGGGGAAGTAGCACGGGATCCCAGCCTGAGGCCTGCACGGACGGTGTTGGTTGGGGTGAGTCTCCCCAAAAGTCGTGCCGCCGTCCGTGATCTCGAGGACGGGTCGGCCTGCGTGCCCCTGGGCTTCTCTCTCACCCAAGGGTGGTTCCCCTCCAGAGCAGAACCCTGCCGCCTCAGGGGTTGCCTGGGGGGGTGTGTTTCAATGCCTCCGCTGTACCACACTGTGTGTGTGTGTGTGTCTATGTGTGTGTCTCCCATTCTCTCTTCTCTCTCTGTCTCTCCGTCTCTGTGTGTTTCTTTCCCACTCTCTGTGGGTTTGTGCCAGCCGAAGTTGCGTCAGGGCTGCCAGGTCGGTGGAGGATTGGGGCTGTCGCGAATTGTGCAGAAACCCATTTGCTCCTCTGGTAGGCATTTGAAAACGTGGCTTGGGTCAGGCACAGGCGGCCCCTCCACGCCCCGGGTCCCAGGTGTTCTTTGATTTTCCCTGGCATTGATGGAAAGGTAACCCGTTTCCCCCTTCTACCGGCACATGCCTGGACCCGACCCTTTGCTTCGCCGTGGTCCCGTATGCCTCCGGTGACACACGTTATCACCAACTGCTGTGGGATTGGCCAGTGCCACGCGTTGTCGCATGGTCTCCCCCTCGGATTCGCCTCTGTTCTTCTTTGCAGGTGTCCTGTCAAGCGCGGTCGGCTTTCCGGAACCCCTGGGCTTTTGCAAGCGGGGCAGGCCACTGGTCTTTCAAAGGAGGAGGGAGGCAGAGGGCTGACGCATCAGTGAATTGACAGCTGACACTAGGCCTTGAGACTGATGATTTCATTCTGTGTTGCAGCGAGGCCCTGCCGGCCTGACCAGAAGTGGTGAGCCCATCGTACCTCACTCGGAGGGGGCCAAAATCGGATCTCAACGGGAGTTCGGAGAACACAGCGGGCGTCCTGAAGCTCCCCCTCCCTCGGTGGAAGTCGGCTCAAGCAGGTCCGGAGGGCAGTACCCCTGGGGGGTTAGGCCTGGGACAGGACGAGACGCCCGCGGCCCGCTCTCCCACACCGCCCGAAACAGGACCCAGGATCCAGCCGCCGCCGCGGCGGCAGCAGGAGCATCACGGCCGCCGCGCGGCGGCGGCAACATTTAAAGGGGACGCAGCCTACCTGTCAGGAGTGGAGCGCGAGTCGGCTCAGCCAATGCGCATGCGCCAGGCGCCGGCGGTTTCTCCCGTCACAGTGGTTCCCACGGTTGTCTTAGGAACCATTCCCGAGGCTTGGCAGGGCAGGAGCCCTCCGTGGCAGTGCTTGGGTGTGGAGGCTCTGAGGCTCCGGCCTCATCTCTCCTCGGGGTCGAAGGGAATTTTTGCGGATGCCAGGAGTCGCAAAGGGCCGACCACGATGATGAAACCCCAGGCAGAGTCGGGGGAAGCAGCACGGGATCCCAGCCTGAGGCCTGCACGGACGGTGTTGGTTGGGGTGAGTCTCCCCAAAAGTCGTGCCTCCGTCCGTGATCTCGAGGACGGGTCGGCCTGCGTGCCCCTGGGCTTCTCTCTCACCCGAGGGTGGTTCCCCTCCAGAGCAGAACCCTGCCGCCTCAGGGGTTGCCTGGGGGTGTGTGTTTCAATGCCTCCGCTGTACCACACTGTGTGTGTGTGTGTGTCTATGTGTGTGTCTCCCGTTCTCTCTTCTCTCTCTGCCTCTCCGTCTCTGTGTGTTTCTTTCCCACTCTCTGTGGGTTTGTGCCAGCCGAAGTTGTGTCAGGGCTGCCAGGTTGGTGGAGGATTGGGGCTGTCGCGAATTGTGCAGAAACCCATTTGCTCCTCTGGTAGGCATTTGAAAACGTGGCTTGGGTCAGGCACAGGCGGCCCCTCCACGCCCCGGGTCCCAGGTGTTCTTTGATTTTCCCTGGCATTGATGGAAAGGTAACCCGTTTCCCCCTTCCACCGGCACATGCCTGGACCCGACCCTTTGCTTCGCCGTGGCCCCGTATGCCTCCGGTGACACACGTTATCACCAACTGCTGTGGGATTGGCCAGTGCCACGCGTGGTCGCATGGTCTCCCCCTCGGATTCGCCTCTGTTCTTCTTTGCAGGTGTCCTGTCAAGCGCGGTCGGCTTTCCGGAACCCCAGGGCTTTTGCAAGCGGGGCAGGCCACTGGTCTTTCAAAGGAGGAGGGAGGCAGAGGGCTGACGCATCAGTGAATTGACAGCTGACACTAGGCCTTGAGACTGATGATTTCATTCTGTGTTGCAGCGAGGCCCTGCCGGCCTGACCAGAATTGGTGAGCCCATCGTATCTCACTCGGAGGGGGCCAAAATCGGATCTCAACGGGAGTTCGGAGAACACAGCGGGCGTCCTGAAGCTCCCCCTCCCTCGGTGGAAGTCGGCTCAAGCAGGTCCGGAGGGCAGTACCCCTGGGGGTTAGGCCTGGGACAGGACGAGACGCCCGCGGCCCGCTCTCCCACACCGCCCGAAACAGGACCCAGGATCCAGCCGCCGCCGCGGCGGCAGCAGGAGCATCACGGCCGCCGCGCGGCGGCGGCAACATTTAAAGGGGACGCAGCCTACCTGTCAGGAGTGGAGCGCGAGTCGGCTCAGCCAATGCGCATGCGCCAGGCGCCGGCGGTTTCTCCCGTCACAGTGGTTCCCACGGTTGTCTTAGGAACCATTCCCGAGGCTTGGCAGGGCAGGAGCCCTCCGTGGCAGTGCTTGGGTGTGGAGGCTCTGAGGCTCCGGCCTCATCTCTCCTCGGGGTCGAAGGGAATTTTTGCGGATGCCAGGAGTCGCAAAGGGCCGACCACGATGATGAAACCCCAGGCAGAGTCGGGGGAAGCAGCACGGGATCCCAGCCTGAGGCCTGCACGGACGGTGTTGGTTGGGGTGAGTCTCCCCAAAAGTCGTGCCTCCGTCCGTGATCTCGAGGACGGGTCGGCCTGCGTGCCCCTGGGCTTCTCTCTCACCCGAGGGTGGTTCCCCTCCAGAGCAGAACCCTGCCGCCTCAGGGGTTGCCTGGGGGTGTGTGTTTCAATGCCTCCGCTGTACCACACTGTGTGTGTGTGTGTGTCTATGTGTGTGTCTCCCGTTCTCTCTTCTCTCTCTGCCTCTCCGTCTCTGTGTGTTTCTTTCCCACTCTCTGTGGGTTTGTGCCAGCCGAAGTTGCGTCAGGGCTGCCAGGTCGGTGGAGGATTGGGGCTGTCGCGAATTGTGCAGAAACCCATTTGCTCCTCTGGTAGGCATTTGAAAACGTGGCTTGGGTCAGGCACAGGCGGCCCCTCCACGCCCCGGGTCCCAGGTGTTCTTTGATTTTCCCTGGCATTGATGGAAAGGTAACCCGTTTCCCCCTTCCACCGGCACATGCCTGGACCCGACCCTTTGCTTCGCCGTGGCCCCGTATGCCTCCGGTGACACACGTTATCACCAACTGCTGTGGGATTGGCCAGTGCCACGCGTGGTCGCATGGTCTCCCCCTCGGATTCGCCTCTGTTCTTCTTTGCAGGTGTCCTGTCAAGCGCGGTCGGCTTTCCGGAACCCCAGGGCTTTTGCAAGCGGGGCAGGCCACTGGTCTTTCAAAGGAGGAGGGAGGCAGAGGGCTGACGCATCAGTGAATTGACAGCTGACACTAGGCCTTGAGACTGATGATTTCATTCTGTGTTGCAGCGAGGCCCTGCCGGCCTGACCAGAAGTGGTGAGCCCATCGTATCTCACTCGGAGGGGGCCAAAATCGGATCTCAACGGGAGTTCGGAGAACACAGCGGGCGTCCTGAAGCTCCCCCTCCCTCGGTGGAAGTCGGCTCAAGCAGGTCCGGAGGGCAGTACCCCTGGGGGTTTGGGCCTGGGACAGGACGAGACGCCCGCGGCCCCCTCTCCCACACCGCCCCAAACAGGACCCAGGATCCAGCCGCCGCCGCGGCGGCAGCAGGAGCATCGCGGCCGCCGCGCGGCGGCGGCAACATTTAAAGGGGACGCAGCCTACCTGTCAGGAGTGGAGCGCGAGTCGGCTCAGCCAATGCGCATGCGCCAGGCGCCGGCGGTTTCTCCCGTCACAGTGGTTCCCACGGTTGTCTTAGGAACCAGTTCCCGAGGCTTGGCAGAGCAGGAGCCCTCCGTGGCAGTGCTTGGGTGTGGAGGCTCTGAGGCTCCGGCCTCATCTCTCCTCGGGGTCGAAGGGAACGTTTGCGGATGCCAGGAGTCGCCAAGGGCCGACCACGATGATGAAACCCCAGGCAGAGTCGGGGGAAGTAGCACGGGATCCCAGCCTGAGGCCTGCACGGACGGTGTTGGTTGGGGTGAGTCTCCCCAAAAGTCGTGCCGCCGTCCGTGATCTCGAGGACGGGTCGGCCTGCGTGCCCCTGGGCTTCTCTCTCACCCAAGGGTGGTTCCCCTCCAGAGCAGAACCCTGCCGCCTCAGGGGTTGCCTGGGGGGGTGTGTTTCAATGCCTCCGCTGTACCACACTGTGTGTGTGTGTGTGTCTATGTGTGTGTCTCCCATTCTCTCTTCTCTCTCTGTCTCTCCGTCTCTGTGTGTTTCTTTCCCACTCTCTGTGGGTTTGTGCCAGCCGAAGTTGCGTCAGGGCTGCCAGGTCGGTGGAGGATTGGGGCTGTCGCGAATTGTGCAGAAACCCATTTGCTCCTCTGGTAGGCATTTGAAAACGTGGCTTGGGTCAGGCACAGGCGGCCCCTCCACGCCCCGGGTCCCAGGTGTTCTTTGATTTTCCCTGGCATTGATGGAAAGGTAACCCGTTTCCCCCTTCTACCGGCACATGCCTGGACCCGACCCTTTGCTTCGCCGTGGTCCCGTATGCCTCCGGTGACACACGTTATCACCAACTGCTGTGGGATTGGCCAGTGCCACGCGTTGTCGCATGGTCTCCCCCTCGGATTCGCCTCTGTTCTTCTTTGCAGGTGTCCTGTCAAGCGCGGTCGGCTTTCCGGAACCCCTGGGCTTTTGCAAGCGGGGCAGGCCACTGGTCTTTCAAAGGAGGAGGGAGGCAGAGGGCTGACGCATCAGTGAATTGACAGCTGACACTAGGCCTTGAGACTGATGATTTCATTCTGTGTTGCAGCGAGGCCCTGCCGGCCTGACCAGAAGTGGTGAGCCCATCGTACCTCACTCGGAGGGGGCCAAAATCGGATCTCAACGGGAGTTCGGAGAACACAGCGGGCGTCCTGAAGCTCCCCCTCCCTCGGTGGAAGTCGGCTCAAGCAGGTCCGGAGGGCAGTACCCCTGGGGGGTTAGGCCTGGGACAGGACGAGACGCCCGCGGCCCGCTCTCCCACACCGCCCGAAACAGGACCCAGGATCCAGCCGCCGCCGCGGCGGCAGCAGGAGCATCACGGCCGCCGCGCGGCGGCGGCAACATTTAAAGGGGACGCAGCCTACCTGTCAGGAGTGGAGCGCGAGTCGGCTCAGCCAATGCGCATGCGCCAGGCGCCGGCGGTTTCTCCCGTCACAGTGGTTCCCACGGTTGTCTTAGGAACCATTCCCGAGGCTTGGCAGGGCAGGAGCCCTCCGTGGCAGTGCTTGGGTGTGGAGGCTCTGAGGCTCCGGCCTCATCTCTCCTCGGGGTCGAAGGGAATTTTTGCGGATGCCAGGAGTCGCAAAGGGCCGACCACGATGATGAAACCCCAGGCAGAGTCGGGGGAAGCAGCACGGGATCCCAGCCTGAGGCCTGCACGGACGGTGTTGGTTGGGGTGAGTCTCCCCAAAAGTCGTGCCTCCGTCCGTGATCTCGAGGACGGGTCGGCCTGCGTGCCCCTGGGCTTCTCTCTCACCCGAGGGTGGTTCCCCTCCAGAGCAGAACCCTGCCGCCTCAGGGGTTGCCTGGGGGTGTGTGTTTCAATGCCTCCGCTGTACCACACTGTGTGTGTGTGTGTGTCTATGTGTGTGTCTCCCGTTCTCTCTTCTCTCTCTGCCTCTCCGTCTCTGTGTGTTTCTTTCCCACTCTCTGTGGGTTTGTGCCAGCCGAAGTTGCGTCAGGGCTGCCAGGTTGGTGGAGGATTGGGGCTGTCGCGAATTGTGCAGAAACCCATTTGCTCCTCTGGTAGGCATTTGAAAACGTGGCTTGGGTCAGGCACAGGCGGCCCCTCCACGCCCCGGGTCCCAGGTGTTCTTTGATTTTCCCTGGCATTGATGGAAAGGTAACCCGTTTCCCCCTTCCACCGGCACATGCCTGGACCCGACCCTTTGCTTCGCCGTGGCCCCGTATGCCTCCGGTGACACACGTTATCACCAACTGCTGTGGGATTGGCCAGTGCCACGCGTGGTCGCATGGTCTCCCCCTCGGATTCGCCTCTGTTCTTCTTTGCAGGTGTCCTGTCAAGCGCGGTCGGCTTTCCGGAACCCCAGGGCTTTTGCAAGCGGGGCAGGCCACTGGTCTTTCAAAGGAGGAGGGAGGCAGAGGGCTGACGCATCAGTGAATTGACAGCTGACACTAGGCCTTGAGACTGATGATTTCATTCTGTGTTGCAGCGAGGCCCTGCCGGCCTGACCAGAAGTGGTGAGCCCATCGTATCTCACTCGGAGGGGGCCAAAATCGGATCTCAACGGGAGTTCGGAGAACACAGCGGGCGTCCTGAAGCTCCCCCTCCCTCGGTGGAAGTCGGCTCAAGCAGGTCCGGAGGGCAGTACCCCTGGGGGTTAGGCCTGGGACAGGACGAGACGCCCGCGGCCCGCTCTCCCACACCGCCCCAAACAGGACCCAGGATCCAGCCGCCGCCGCGGCGGCAGCAGGAGCATCACGGCCGCCGCGCGGCGGCGGCAACATTTAAAGGGGACGCAGCCTACCTGTCAGGAGTGGAGCGCGAGTCGGCTCAGCCAATGCGCATGCGCCAGGCGCCGGCGGTTTCTCCCGTCACAGTGGTTCCCACGGTTGTCTTAGGAACCATTCCCGAGGCTTGGCAGGGCAGGAGCCCTCCGTGGCAGTGCTTGGGTGTGGAGGCTCTGAGGCTCCGGCCTCATCTCTCCTCGGGGTCGAAGGGAATTTTTGCGGATGCCAGGAGTCGCAAAGGGCCGACCACGATGATGAAACCCCAGGCAGAGTCGGGGGAAGCAGCACGGGATCCCAGCCTGAGGCCTGCACGGACGGTGTTGGTTGGGGTGAGTCTCCCCAAAAGTCGTGCCTCCGTCCGTGATCTCGAGGACGGGTCGGCCTGCGTGCCCCTGGGCTTCTCTCTCACCCGAGGGTGGTTCCCCTCCAGAGCAGAACCCTGCCGCCTCAGGGGTTGCCTGGGGGTGTGTGTTTCAATGCCTCCGCTGTACCACACTGTGTGTGTGTGTGTGTCTATGTGTGTGTCTCCCGTTCTCTCTTCTCTCTCTGCCTCTCCGTCTCTGTGTGTTTCTTTCCCACTCTCTGTGGGTTTGTGCCAGCCGAAGTTGCGTCAGGGCTGCCAGGTCGGTGGAGGATTGGGGCTGTCGCGAATTGTGCAGAAACCCATTTGCTCCTCTGGTAGGCATTTGAAAACGTGGCTTGGGTCAGGCACAGGCGGCCCCTCCACGCCCCGGGTCCCAGGTGTTCTTTGATTTTCCCTGGCATTGATGGAAAGGTAACCCGTTTCCCCCTTCCACCGGCACATGCCTGGACCCGACCCTTTGCTTCGCCGTGGCCCCGTATGCCTCCGGTGACACACGTTATCACCAACTGCTGTGGGATTGGCCAGTGCCACGCGTGGTCGCATGGTCTCCCCCTCGGATTCGCCTCTGTTCTTCTTTGCAGGTGTCCTGTCAAGCGCGGTCGGCTTTCCGGAACCCCAGGGCTTTTGCAAGCGGGGCAGGCCACTGGTCTTTCAAAGGAGGAGGGAGGCAGAGGGCTGACGCATCAGTGAATTGACAGCTGACACTAGGCCTTGAGACTGATGATTTCATTCTGTGTTGCAGCGAGGCCCTGCCGGCCTGACCAGAAGTGGTGAGCCCATCGTATCTCACTCGGAGGGGGCCAAAATCGGATCTCAACGAGAGTTCATAGAACACAGCGGGCGTCCTGAAGCTCCCCCTCCCTCGGTGGAAGTCGGCTCAAGCAGGTCCGGAGGGCAGTACCCCTGGGGGTTTGGGCCTGGGACAGGACGAGACGCCCGCGGCCCCCTCTCCCACACCGCCCCAAACAGGACCCAGGATCCAGCCGCCGCCGCGGCGGCAGCAGGAGCATCGCGGCCGCCGCGCGGCGGCGGCAACATTTAAAGGGGACGCAGCCTACCTGTCAGGAGTGGAGCGCGAGTCGGCTCAGCCAATGCGCATGCGCCAGGCGCCGGCGGTTTCTCCCGTCACAGTGGTTCCCACGGTTGTCTTAGGAACCAGTTCCCGAGGCTTGGCAGAGCAGGAGCCCTCCGTGGCAGTGCTTGGGTGTGGAGGCTCTGAGGCTCCGGCCTCATCTCTCCTCGGGGTCGAGGGGAACGTTTGCGGATGCCAGGAGTCGCAAAGGGCCGACCACGATGATGAAACCCCAGGCAGAGTCGGGGGAAGAAGCACGGGATCCCAGCCTGAGGCCTGCACAGACGGTGTTGGTTGGGGTGAGTCTCCCCAAAAGTCGTGCCGCCATCCGTGATCTCGAGGACGGGTCGGCCTGCGTGCCCCTGGGCTTCTCTCTCACCCGAGGGTGGTTCCCCTCCAGAGCAGAACCCTGCCGCCTCAGGGGTTGCCTGGGGGGGTGTGTTTCAATGCCTCCGCTGTACCACACTGTGTGTGTGTGTGTGTCTATGTGTGTGTCTCCCGTTCTCTCTTCTCTCTCTGCCTCTCCGTCTCTGTGTGTTTCTTTCCCACTCTCTGTGGGATTGTGCCAGCCGAAGTTGCGTCAGGGCTGCCAGGTCGGTGGAGGATTGGGGCTGTCGCGAATTGTGCAGAAACCCATTTGCTCCTCTGGTAGGCATTTGAAAACGTGGCTTGGGTCAGGCACAGGCGGCCCCTCCACGCCCCGGGTCCCAGGTGTTCTTTGATTTTCCCTGGCATTGATGGAAAGGTAACCCGTTTCCCCCTTCCACCGGCACATGCCTGGACCCGACCCTTTGCTTCGCCGTGGCCCCGTATGCCTCCGGTGACACACGTTATCACCAACTGCTGTGGGATTGGCCAGTGCCACGCGTGGTCGCATGGTCTCCCCCTCGGATTCGCCTCTGTTCTTCTTTGCAGGTGTCCTGTCAAGCGCGGTCGGCTTTCCGGAACCCCAGGGCTTTTGCAAGCGGGGCAGGCCACTGGTCTTTCAAAGGAGGAGGGAGGCAGAGGGCTGACGCATCAGTGAATTGACAGCTGACACTAGGCCTTGAGACTGATGATTTCATTCTGTGTTGCAGCGAGGCCCTGCCGGCCTGACCAGAAGTGGTGAGCCCATCGTATCTCACTCGGAGGGGGCCAAAATCGGATCTCAACGGGAGTTCGGAGAACACAGCGGGCGTCCTGAAGCTCCCCCTCCCTCGGTGGAAGTCGGCTCAAGCAGGTCCGGAGGGCAGTACCCCTGGGGGTTTGGGCCTGGGACAGGACGAGACGCCCGCGGCCCCCTCTCCCACACCGCCCCAAACAGGACCCAGGATCCAGCCGCCGCCGCGGCGGCAGCAGGAGCATCGCGGCCGCCGCGCGGCGGCGGCAACATTTAAAGGGGACGCAGCCTACCTGTCAGGAGTGGAGCGCGAGTCGGCTCAGCCAATGCGCATGCGCCAGGCGCCGGCGGTTTCTCCCGTCACAGTGGTTCCCACGGTTGTCTTAGGAACCAGTTCCCGAGGCTTGGCAGAGCAGGAGCCCTCCGTGGCAGTGCTTGGGTGTGGAGGCTCTGAGGCTCCGGCCTCATCTCTCCTCGGGGTCGAAGGGAACGTTTGCGGATGCCAGGAGTCGCCAAGGGCCGACCACGATGATGAAACCCCAGGCAGAGTCGGGGGAAGTAGCACGGGATCCCAGCCTGAGGCCTGCACGGACGGTGTTGGTTGGGGTGAGTCTCCCCAAAAGTCGTGCCGCCGTCCGTGATCTCGAGGACGGGTCGGCCTGCGTGCCCCTGGGCTTCTCTCTCACCCAAGGGTGGTTCCCCTCCAGAGCAGAACCCTGCCGCCTCAGGGGTTGCCTGGGGGGGTGTGTTTCAATGCCTCCGCTGTACCACACTGTGTGTGTGTGTGTGTCTATGTGTGTGTCTCCCATTCTCTCTTCTCTCTCTGTCTCTCCGTCTCTGTGTGTTTCTTTCCCACTCTCTGTGGGTTTGTGCCAGCCGAAGTTGCGTCAGGGCTGCCAGGTCGGTGGAGGATTGGGGCTGTCGCGAATTGTGCAGAAACCCATTTGCTCCTCTGGTAGGCATTTGAAAACGTGGCTTGGGTCAGGCACAGGCGGCCCCTCCACGCCCCGGGTCCCAGGTGTTCTTTGATTTTCCCTGGCATTGATGGAAAGGTAACCCGTTTCCCCCTTCTACCGGCACATGCCTGGACCCGACCCTTTGCTTCGCCGTGGTCCCGTATGCCTCCGGTGACACACGTTATCACCAACTGCTGTGGGATTGGCCAGTGCCACGCGTTGTCGCATGGTCTCCCCCTCGGATTCGCCTCTGTTCTTCTTTGCAGGTGTCCTGTCAAGCGCGGTCGGCTTTCCGGAACCCCTGGGCTTTTGCAAGCGGGGCAGGCCACTGGTCTTTCAAAGGAGGAGGGAGGCAGAGGGCTGACGCATCAGTGAATTGACAGCTGACACTAGGCCTTGAGACTGATGATTTCATTCTGTGTTGCAGCGAGGCCCTGCCGGCCTGACCAGAAGTGGTGAGCCCATCGTATCTCACTCGGAGGGGGCCAAAATCGGATCTCAACGGGAGTTCGGAGAACACAGCGGGCGTCCTGAAGCTCCCCCTCCCTCGGTGGAAGTCGGCTCAAGCAGGTCCGGAGGGCAGTACCCCTGGGGGTTTGGGCCTGGGACAGGACGAGACGCCCGCGGCCCCCTCTCCCACACCGCCCCAAACAGGACCCAGGATCCAGCCGCCGCCGCGGCGGCAGCAGGAGCATCGCGGCCGCCGCGCGGCGGCGGCAACATTTAAAGGGGACGCAGCCTACCTGTCAGGAGTGGAGCGCGAGTCGGCTCAGCCAATGCGCATGCGCCAGGCGCCGGCGGTTTCTCCCGTCACAGTGGTTCCCACGGTTGTCTTAGGAACCATTCCCGAGGCTTGGCAGGGCAGGAGCCCTCCGTGGCAGTGCTTGGGTGTGGAGGCTCTGAGGCTCCGGCCTCATCTCTCCTCGGGGTCGAGGGGAACGTTTGCGGATGCCAGGAGTCGCAAAGGGCCGACCACGATGATGAAACCCCAGGCAGAGTCGGGGGAAGAAGCACGGGATCCCAGCCTGAGGCCTGCACGGACGGTGTTGGTTGGGGTGAGTCTCCCCAAAAGTCGTGCCGCCGTCCGTGATCTCGAGGACGGGTCGGCCTGCGTGCCCCTGGGCTTCTCTCTCACCCGAGGGTGGTTCCCCTCCAGAGCAGAACCCTGCCGCCTCAGGGGTTGCCTGGGGGTGTGTGTTTCAATGCCTCCGCTGTACCACACTGTGTGTGTGTGTGTGTCTATGTGTGTGTCTCCCGTTCTCTCTTCTCTCTCTGCCTCTCCGTCTCTGTGTGTTTCTTTCCCACTCTCTGTGGGTTTGTGCCAGCCGAAGTTGCGTCAGGGCTGCCAGGTCGGTGGAGGATTCGGGCTGTCGCGAATTGTGCAGAAACCCATTTGCTCCTCTGGTAGGCATTTGAAAACGTGGCTTGGGTCAGGCACAGGCGGCCCCTCCACGCCCCGGGTCCCAGGTGTTCTTTGATTTTCCCTGGCATTGATGGAAAGGTAACCCGTTTCCCCCTTCCACCGGCACATGCCTGGACCCGACCCTTTGCTTCGCCGTGGCCCCGTATGCCTCCGGTGACACACGTTATCACCAACTGCTGTGGGATTGGCCAGTGCCACGCGTGGTCGCATGGTCTCCCCCTCGGATTAGCCTCTGTTCTTCTTTGCAGGTGTCCTTTCAAGCGCGGTCGGCTTTCCGGAACCCCAGGGGTTTTGCAAGCGGGGCAGGCCACTGGTCTTTCAAAGGAGGAGGGAGGCAGAGGGCTGACGCATCAGTGAATTGACAGCTGACACTAGGCCTTGAGACTGATGATTTCATTCTGTGTTGCAGCGAGGCCCTGCCGGCCTGACCAGAAGTGGTGAGCCCATCCTATCTCACTCGGAGGGGGCCAAAATCGGATCTCAACGGGAGTTCGGAGAACACAGCGGGCGTCCTGAAGCTCCCACTCCCTCGGTGGAAGTCGGCTCAAGCAGGTCCGGAGGGCAGTACCCCTGGGGGTTTGGGCCTGGGACAGGACGAGACGCCCGCGGCCCCCTCTCCCACACCGCCCCAAACAGGACCCAGGATCCAGCCGCCGCCGCGGCGGCAGCAGGAGCATCGCGGCCGCCGCGCGGCGGCGGCAACATTTAAAGGGGACGCAGCCTACCTGTCAGGAGTGGAGCGCGAGTCGGCTCAGCCAATGCGCATGCGCCAGGCGCCGGCGGTTTCTCCCGTCACAGTGGTTCCCACGGTTGTCTTAGGAACCAGTCCCCGAGGCTTGGCAGAGCAGGAGCCCTCCGTGGCAGTGCTTGGGTGTGGAGGCTCTGAGGCTCCGGCCTCATCTCTCCTCGGGGTCGAAGGGAACGTTTGCGGATGCCAGGAGTCGCCAAGGGCCGACCACGATGATGAAACCCCAGGCAGAGTCGGGGGAAGTAGCACGGGATCCCAGCCTGAGGCCTGCACGGACGGTGTTGGTTGGGGTGAGTCTCCCCAAAAGTCGTGCCGCCGTCCGTGATCTCGAGGACGGGTCGGCCTGCGTGCCCCTGGGCTTCTCTCTCACCCAAGGGTGGTTCCCCTCCAGAGCAGAACCCTGCCGCCTCAGGGGTTGCCTGGGGGTGTGTGTTTCAATGCCTCCGCTGTACCACACTGTGTGTGTGTGTGTGTCTATGTGTGTGTCTCCCGTTCTCTCTTCTCTCTCTGTCTCTCCGTCTCTGTGTGTTTCTTTCCCACTCTCTGTGGGTTTGTGCCAGCCGAAGTTGCGTCAGGGCTGCCAGGTCGGTGGAGGATTGGGGCTGTCGCGAATTGTGCAGAAACCCATTTGCTCCTCTGGTAGGCATTTGAAAACGTGGCTTGGGTCAGGCACAGGCGGCCCCTCCACGCCCCGGGTCCCAGGTGTTCTTTGATTTTCCCTGGCATTGATGGAAAGGTAACCCGTTTCCCCCTTCTACCGGCACATGCCTGGACCCGACCCTTTGCTTCGCCGTGGCCCCGTATGCCTCCGGTGACACACGTTATCACCAACTGCTGTGGGATTGGCCAGTGCCACGCGTTGTCGCATGGTCTCCCCCTCGGATTCGCCTCTGTTCTTCTTTGCAGGTGTCCTGTCAAGCGCGGTCGGCTTTCCGGAACCCCAGGGCTTTTGCAAGCGGGGCAGGCCACTGGTCTTTCAAAGGAGGAGGGAGGCAGAGGGCTGACGCATCAGTGAATTGACAGCTGACACTAGGCCTTGAGACTGATGATTTCATTCTGTGTTGCAGCGAGGCCCTGCCGGCCTGACCAGAAGTGGTGAGCCCATCGTATCTCACTCGGAGGGGGCCAAAATCGGATCTCAACGGGAGTTCGGAGAACACAGCGGGCGTCCTGAAGCTCCCCCTCCCTCGGTGGAAGTCGGCTCAAGCAGGTCCGGAGGGCAGTACCCCTGGGGGTTTGGGCCTGGGACAGGACGAGACGCCCACGGCCCCCTCTCCCACACCGCCCCAAACAGGACCCAGGATCCAGCCGCCGCCGCGGCGGCAGCAGGAGCATCGCGGCCGCCGCGCGGCGGCGGCAACATTTAAAGGGGACGCAGCCTACCTGTCAGGAGTGGAGCGCGAGTCGGCTCAGCCAATGCGCATGCGCCAGGCGCCGGCGGTTTCTCCCGTCACAGTGGTTCCCACGGTTGTCTTAGGAACCAGTTCCCGAGGCTTGGCAGAGCAGGAGCCCTCCGTGGCAGTGCTTGGGTGTGGAGGCTCTGAGGCTCCGGCCTCATCTCTCCTCGGGGTCGAGGGGAACGTTTGCGGATGCCAGGAGTCGCAAAGGGCCGACCACGATGATGAAACCCCAGGCAGAGTCGGGGGAAGAAGCACGGGATCCCAGCTTGTGGCCTGCACGGACGGTGTTGGTTGGGGTGAGTCTCCCCAAAAGTCGTGCCGCCATCCGTGATCTCGAGGACGGGTCGGCCTGCGTGCCCCTGGGCTTCTCTCTCACCCGAGGGTGGTTCCCCTCCAGAGCAGAACCCTGCCGCCTCAGGGGTTGCCTGGGGGGGTGTGTTTCAATGCCTCCGCTGTACCACACTGTGTGTGTGTGTGTGTCTATGTGTGTGTCTCCCGTTCTCTCTTCTCTCTCTGCCTCTCCGTCTCTGTGTGTTTCTTTCCCACTCTCTGTGGGTTTGTGCCAGCCGAAGTTGCGTCAGGGCTGCCAGGTCGGTGGAGGATTGGGGCTGTCGCGAATTGTGCAGAAACCCATTTGCTCCTCTGGTAGGCATTTGAAAACGTGGCTTGGGTCAGGCACAGGCGGCCCCTCCACGCCCCGGGTCCCAGGTGTTCTTTGATTTTCCCTGGCATTGATGGAAAGGTAACCCGTTTCCCCCTTCTACCGGCACATGCCTGGACCCGACCCTTTGCTTCGCCGTGGCCCCGTATGCCTCCGGTGACACACGTTATCACCAACTGCTGTGGGATTGGCCAGTGCCACGCGTTGTCGCATGGTCTCCCCCTCGGATTCGCCTCTGTTCTTCTTTGCAGGTGTCCTGTCAAGCGCGGTCGGCTTTCCGGAACCCCAGGGCTTTTGCAAGCGGGGCAGGCCACTGGTCTTTCAAAGGAGGAGGGAGGCAGAGGGCTGACGCATCAGTGAATTGACAGCTGACACTAGGCCTTGAGACTGATGATTTCATTCTGTGTTGCAGCGAGGCCCTGCCGGCCTGACCAGAAGTGGTGAGCCCATCGTATCTCACTCGGAGGGGGCCAAAATCGGATCTCAACGGGAGTTCGGAGAACACAGCGGGCGTCCTGAAGCTCCCCCTCCCTCGGTGGAAGTCGGCTCAAGCAGGTCCGGAGGGCAGTACCCCTGGGGGGTTGGGCCTGGGACAGGACGAGACGCCCACGGCCCGCTCTCCCACACCGCCCGAAACAGGACCCAGGATCCAGCCGCCGCCGCGGCGGCAGCAGGAGCATCGCGGCCGCCGCGCGGCGGCGGCAACATTTAAAGGGGACGCAGCCTACCTGTCAGGAGTGGAGCGCGAGTCGGCTCAGCCAATGCGCATGCGCCAGGCGCCGGCGGTTTCTCCCGTCACAGTGGTTCCCACGGTTGTCTTAGGAACCATTCCCGAGGCTTGGCAGGGCAGGAGCCCTCCGTGGCAGTGCTTGGGTGTGGAGGCTCTGAGGCTCCGGCCTCATCTCTCCTCGGGGTCGAAGGGAATTTTTGCGGATGCCAGGAGTCGCAAAGGGCCGACCACGATGATGAAACCCCAGGCAGAGTCGTGGGAAGCAGCACGGGATCCCAGCCTGAGGCCTGCACGGACGGTGTTGGTTGGGGTGAGTCTCCCCAAAAGTCGTGCCTCCGTCCGTGATCTCGAGGACGGGTCGGCCTGCGTGCCCCTGGGCTTCTCTCTCACCCGAGGGTGGTTCCCCTCCAGAGCAGAACCCTGCCGCCTCAGGGGTTGCCTGGGGGTGTGTGTTTCAATGCCTCCGCTGTACCACACTGTGTGTGTGTGTGTGTCTATGTGTGTGTCTCCCGTTCTCTCTTCTCTCTCTGCCTCTCCGTCTCTGTGTGTTTCTTTCCCACTCTCTGTGGGTTTGTGCCAGCCGAAGTTGCGTCAGGGCTGCCAGGTTGGTGGAGGATTGGGGCTGTCGCGAATTGTGCAGAAACCCATTTGCTCCTCTGGTAGGCATTTGAAAACGTGGCTTGGGTCAGGCACAGGCGGCCCCTCCACGCCCCGGGTCCCAGGTGTTCTTTGATTTTCCCTGGCATTGATGGAAAGGTAACCCGTTTCCCCCTTCCACCGGCACATGCCTGGACCCGACCTTTTGCTTCGCCGTGGCCCCGTATGCCTCCGGTGACACACGTTATCACCAACTGCTGTGGGATTGGCCAGTGCCACGCGTGGTCGCATGGTCTCCCCCTCGGATTCGCCTCTGTTCTTCTTTGCAGGTGTCCTGTCAAGCGCGGTCGGCTTTCCGGAACCCCAGGGCTTTTGCAAGCGGGGCAGGCCACTGGTCTTTCAAAGGAGGAGGGAGGCAGAGGGCTGACGCATCAGTGAATTGACAGCTGACACTAGGCCTTGAGACTGATGATTTCATTCTGTGTTGCAGCGAGGCCCTGCCGGCCTGACCAGAAGTGGTGAGCCCATCGTATCTCACTCGGAGGGGGCCAAAATCGGATCTCAACGGGAGTTCGGAGAACACAGCGGGCGTCCTGAAGCTCCCCCTCCCTCGGTGGAAGTCGGCTCAAGCAGGTCCGGAGGGCAGTACCCCTGGGGGTTTGGGCCTGGGACAGGACGAGACGCCCGCGGCCCCCTCTCCCACACCGCCCCAAACAGGACCCAGGATCCAGCCGCCGCCGCGGCGGCAGCAGGAGCATCGCGGCCGCCGCGCGGCGGCGGCAACATTTAAAGGGGACGCAGCCTACCTGTCAGGAGTGGAGCGCGAGTCGGCTCAGCCAATGCGCATGCGCCAGGCGCCGGCGGTTTCTCCCGTCACAGTGGTTCCCACGGTTGTCTTAGGAACCAGTTCCCGAGGCTTGGCAGAGCAGGAGCCCTCCGTGGCAGTGCTTGGGTGTGGAGGCTCTGAGGCTCCGGCCTCATCTCTCCTCGGGGTCGAGGGGAACGTTTGCGGATGCCAGGAGTCGCAAAGGGCCGACCACGATGATGAAACCCCAGGCAGAGTCGGGGGAAGAAGCACGGGATCCCAGCCTGAGGCCTGCACGGACGGTGTTGGTTGGGGTGAGTCTCCCCAAAAGTCGTGCCGCCGTCCGTGATCTCGAGGACGGGTCGGCCTGCGTGCCCCTGGGCTTCTCTCTCACCCAAGGGTGGTTCCCCTCCAGAGCAGAACCCTGCCGCCTCAGGGGTTGCCTGGGGGGGTGTGTTTCAATGCCTCCGCTGTACCACACTGTCTGTGTGTGTGTGTCTATGTGTGTGTCTCCCGTTCTCTCTTCTCTCTCTGTCTCTCCGTCTCTGTGTGTTTCTTTCCCACTCTCTGTGTGTTTGTGCCAGCCGAAGTTGCGTCAGGGCTGCCAGGTCGGTGGAGGATTGGGGCTGTCGCGAATTGTGCAGAAACCCATTTGCTCCTCTGGTAGGCATTTGAAAACGTGGCTTGGGTCAGGCACAGGCGGCCCCTCCACGCCCCGGGTCCCAGGTGTTCTTTGATTTTCCCTGGCATTGATGGAAAGGTAACCCGTTTCCCCCTTCTACCGGCACATGCCTGGACCCGACCCTTTGCTTCGCCGTGGCCCCGTATGCCTCCGGTGACACACGTTATCACCAACTGCTGTGGGATTGGCCAGTGCCACGCGTTGTCGCATGGTCTCCCCCTCGGATTCTCCTCTGTTTTTCTTTGCAGGTGTCCTGTCAAGCGCGGTCGGCTTTCCGGAACCCCAGGGCTTTTGCAAGCGGGGCAGGCCACTGGTCTTTCAAAGGAGGAGGGAGGCAGAGGGCTGACGCATCAGTGAATTGACAGCTGACACTAGGCCTTGAGACTGATGATTTCATTCTGTGTTGCAGCGAGGCCCTGCCGGCCTGACCAGAAGTGGTGAGCCCATCCTATCTCACTCGGAGGGGGCCAAAATCGGATCTCAACGGGAGTTCGGAGAACACAGCGGGCGTCCTGAAGCTCCCCCTCCCTCGGTGGAAGTCGGCTCAAGCAGGTCCGGAGGGCAGTACCCCTGGGGGGTTGGGCCTGGGACAGGACGAGACGCCCGCGGCCCCCTCTCCCACACCGCCCGAAACAGGACCCAGGATCCAGCCGCCGCCGCGGCGGCAGCAGGAGCATCGCGGCCGCCGCGCGGCGGCGGCAAAATTTAAAGGGGACGCAGCCTACCTGTCAGGAGTGGAGCGCGAGTCGGCTCAGCCAATGCGCATGCGCCAGGCGCCGGCGGTTTCTCCCGTCACAGTGGTTCCCACGGTTGTCTTAGGAACCAGTTCCCGAGGCTTGGCAGAGCAGGAGCCCTCCGTGGCAGTGCTTGGGTGTGGAGGCTCTGAGGCTCCGGCCTCATCTCTCCTCGGGGTCGAGGGGAACGTTTGCGGATGCCAGGAGTCGCAAAGGGCCGACCACGATGATGAAACCCCAGGCAGAGTCGGGGGAAGAAGCACGGGATCCCAGCCTGAGGCCTGCACGGACGGTGTTGGTTGGGGTGAGTCTCCCCAAAAGTCGTGCCGCCGTCCGTGATCTCGAGGACGGGTCGGCCTGCGTGCCCCTGGGCTTCTCTCTCACCCAAGGGTGGTTCCCCTCCAGAGCAGAACCCTGCCGCCTCAGGGGTTGCCTGGGGGGGTGTGTTTCAATGCCTCCGCTGTACCACACTGTCTGTGTGTGTGTGTCTATGTGTGTGTCTCCCGTTCTCTCTTCTCTCTCTGTCTCTCCGTCTCTGTGTGTTTCTTTCCCACTCTCTGTGTGTTTGTGCCAGCCGAAGTTGCGTCAGGGCTGCCAGGTCGGTGGAGGATTGGGGCTGTCGCGAATTGTGCAGAAACCCATTTGCTCCTCTGGTAGGCATTTGAAAACGTGGCTTGGGTCAGGCACAGGCGGCCCCTCCACGCCCCGGGTCCCAGGTGTTCTTTGATTTTCCCTGGCATTGATGGAAAGGTAACCCGTTTCCCCCTTCTACCGGCACATGCCTGGACCCGACCCTTTGCTTCGCCGTGGCCCCGTATGCCTCCGGTGACACACGTTATCACCAACTGCTGTGGGATTGGCCAGTGCCACGCGTTGTCGCATGGTCTCCCCCTCGGATTCTCCTCTGTTTTTCTTTGCAGGTGTCCTGTCAAGCGCGGTCGGCTTTCCGGAACCCCAGGGCTTTTGCAAGCGGGGCAGGCCACTGGTCTTTCAAAGGAGGAGGGAGGCAGAGGGCTGACGCATCAGTGAATTGACAGCTGACACTAGGCCTTGAGACTGATGATTTCATTCTGTGTTGCAGCGAGGCCCTGCCGGCCTGACCAGAAGTGGTGAGCCCATCCTATCTCACTCGGAGGGGGCCAAAATCGGATCTCAACGGGAGTTCGGAGAACACAGCGGGCGTCCTGAAGCTCCCCCTCCCTCGGTGGAAGTCGGCTCAAGCAGGTCCGGAGGGCAGTACCCCTGGGGGGTTGGGCCTGGGACAGGACGAGACGCCCGCGGCCCGCTCTCCCACACCGCCCGAAACAGGACCCAGGATCCAGCCGCCGCCGCGGCGGCAGCAGGAGCTTCGCGGCCGCCGCGCGGCGGCGGCAACATTTAAAGGGGACGCAGCCTACCTGTCAGGAGTGGAGCGCGAGTCGGCTCAGCCAATGCGCATGCGCCAGGCGCCGGCGGTTTCTCCCGTCACAGTGGTTCCCACGGTTGTCTTAGGAACAGGTCCCCGAGGCTTGGCAGAGCAGGAGCCCTCCGTGGCAGTGCTTGGGTGTGGAGGCTCTGAGGCTCCGGCCTCATCTCTCCTCGGGGTCGAAGGGAACGTTTGCGGATGCCAGGAGTCGCAAAGGGCCGACCACGATGATGAAACCCCAGGCAGAGTCGGGGGAAGTAGCACGGGATCCCAGCCTGAGGCCTGCACGGACGGTGTTGGTTGGGGTGAGTCTCCCCAAAAGTCGTGCCGCCGTCCGTGATCTCGAGGACGGGTCGGCCTGCGTGCCCCTGGGCTTCTCTCTCACCCGAGGGTGGTTCCCCTCCAGAGCAGAACCCTGCCGCCTCAGGGGTTGCCTGGGGGTGTGTGTTTCAATGCCTCCGCTGTACCACACTGTGTGTGTGTGTGTGTCTATGTGTGTGTCTCCCGTTCTCTCTTCTCTCTCTGCCTCTCCGTCTCTGTGTGTTTCTTTCCCACTCTCTGTGGGTTTGTGCCAGCCGAAGTTGCGTCAGGGCTGCCAGGTTGGTGGAGGATTGGGGCTGTCGCGAATTGTGCAGAAACCCATTTGCTCCTCTGGTAGGCATTTGAAAACGTGGCTTGGGTCAGGCACAGGCGGCCCCTCCACGCCCCGGGTCCCAGGTGTTCTTTGATTTTCCCTGGCATTGATGGAAAGGTAACCCGTTTCCCCCTTCCACCGGCACATGCCTGGACCCGACCCTTTGCTTCGCCGTGGCCCCGTATGCCTCCGGTGACACACGTTATCACCAACTGCTGTGGGATTGGCCAGTGCCACACGCGGTCGCATGGTCTCCCTCTCGGATTCGCCTCTGTTCTTCTTTGCAGGTGTCCTGTCAAGCGCGGTCGGCTTTCCGGAACCCCAGGGCTTTTGCAAGCGGGGCAGGCCACTGGTCTTTCAAAGGAGGAGGGAGGCAGAGGGCTGACGCATCAGTGAATTGACAGCTGACACTAGGCCTTGAGACTGATGATTTCATTCTGTGTTGCAGCGAGGCCCTGCCGGCCTGACCAGAAGTGGTGAGCCCATCCTATCTCACTCGGAGGGGGCCAAAATCGGATCTCAACGGGAGTTCGGAGAACACAGCGGGCGTCCTGAAGCTCCCCCTCCCTCGGTGGAAGTCGGCTCAAGCAGGTCCGGAGGGCAGTACCCCTGGGGGGTTGGGCCTGGGACAGGACGAGACGCCCGCGGCCCCCTCTCCCACACCGCCCCAAACAGGACCCAGGATCCAGCCGCCGCCGCGGCGGCAGCAGGAGCATCGCGGCCGCCGCGCGGCGGCGGCAACATTTAAAGGGGACGCAGCCTACCTGTCAGGAGTGGAGCGCGAGTCGGCTCAGCCAATGCGCATGCGCCAGGCGCCGGCGGTTTCTCCCGTCACAGTGGTTCCCACGGTTGTCTTAGGAACCAGTCCCCGAGGCTTGGCAGAGCAGAAGCCCTCCGTGGCAGTGGTTGGGTGTGGAGGCTCTGAGGCTCCGGCCTCATCTCTCCTCGGGGTCGAAGGGAACGTTTGCGGATGCCAGGAGTCGCCAAGGGCCGACCACGATGATGAAACCCCAGGCAGAGTCGGGGGAAGAAGCACGGGATCCCAGCCTGAGGCCTGCACGGACGGTGTTGGTTGGGGTGAGTCTCCCCAAAAGTCGTGCCGCCGTCCGTGATCTCGAGGACGGGTCGGCCTGCGTGCCCCTGGGCTTCTCTCTCACCCGAGGGTGGTTCCCCTCCAGAGCAGAACCCTGCCGCCTCAGGGGTTGCCTGGGGTGTGTGTTTCAATGCCTCCGCTGTACCACACTGTGTGTGTGTGTGTGTCTATGTGTGTGTCTCCCGTTCTCTCTTCTCTCTCTGCCTCTCCGTCTCTGTGTGTTTCTTTCCCACTCTCTGTGGGTTTGTGCCAGACGAAGTTGCGTCAGGGCTGCCAGGTCGGTGGAGGATTGGGGCTGTCGCGAATTGTGCAGAAACCCATTTGCTCCTCTGGTAGGCATTTGAAAACGTGGCTTGGGTCAGGCACAGGCGGCCCCTCCACGCCCCGGGTCCCAGGTGTTCTTTGATTTTCCCTGGCATTGATGGAAAGGTAACCCGTTTCCCCCTTCTACCGGCACATGCCTGGACCCGACCCTTTGCTTCGCCGTGGCCCCGTATGCCTCCGGTGACACACGTTATCACCAACTGCTGTGGGATTGGCCAGTGCCACGCGTTGTCGCATGGTCTCCCCCTCGGATTCGCCTCTGTTCTTCTTTGCAGGTGTCCTGTCAAGCGCGGTCGGCTTTCCGGAACCCCAGGGCTTTTGCAAGCGGGGCAGGCCACTGGTCTTTCAAAGGAGGAGGGAGGCAGAGGGCTGACGCATCAGTGAATTGACAGCTGACACTAGGCCTTGAGACTGATGATTTCATTCTGTGTTGCAGCGAGGCCCTGCCGGCCTGACCAGAAGTGGTGAGCCCATCCTATCTCACTCGGAGGGGGCCAAAATCGGATCTCAACGGGAGTTCGGAGAACACAGCGGGCGTCCTGAAGCTCCCCCTCCCTCGGTGGAAGTCGGCTCAAGCAGGTCCGGAGGGCAGTACCCCTGGGGGGTTGGGCCTGGGACAGGACGAGACGCCCGCGGCCCGCTCTCCCACACCGCCCGAAACAGGACCCAGGATCCAGCCGCCGCCGCGGCGGCAGCAGGAGCATCGCGGCCGCCGCGCGGCGGCGGCAACATTTAAAGGGGACGCAGCCTACCTGTCAGGAGTGGAGCGCGAGTCGGCTCAGCCAATGCGCATGCGCCAGGCGCCGGCGGTTTCTCCTGTCACAGTGGTTCCCACGGTTGTCTTAGGAACCATTCCCGAGGCTTGGCAGGGCAGGAGCCCTCCGTGGCAGTGCTTGGGTGTGGAGGCTCTGAGGCTCCGGCCTCATCTCTCCTCGGGGTCGAAGGGAACGTTTGCGGATGCCAGGAGTCGCAAAGGGCCGACCACGATGATGAAACCCCAGGCAGAGTCGGGGGAAGTAGCACGGGATCCCAGCCTGAGGCCTGCACGGACGGTGTTGGTTGGGGTGAGTCTCCCCAAAAGTCGTGCCGCCGTCCGTGATCTCGAGGACGGGTCGGCCTGCGTGCCCCTGGGCTTCTCTCTCACCCGAGGGTGGTTCCCCTCCAGAGCAGAACCCTGCCGCCTCAGGGGTTGCCTGGGGGTGTGTGTTTCAATGCCTCCGCTGTACCACACTGTGTGTGTGTGTGTGTCTATGTGTGTGTCTCCCGTTCTCTCTTCTCTCTCTGCCTCTCCGTCTCTGTGTGTTTCTTTCCCACTCTCTGTGTGTTTGTGCCAGCCGAAGTTGCGTCAGGGCTGCCAGGTCGGTGGAGGATTGGGGCTGTCGCGAATTGTGCAGAAACCCATTTGCTCCTCTGGTAGGCATTTGAAAACGTGGCTTGGGTCAGGCACAGGCGGCCCCTCCACGCCCCGGGTCCCAGGTGTTCTTTGATTTTCCCTGGCATTGATGGAAAGGTAACCCGTTTCCCCCTTCTACCGGCACATGCCTGGACCCGACCCTTTGCTTCGCCGTGGCCCTGTATGCCTCCGGTGACACACGTTATCACCAACTGCTGTGGGATTGGCCAGTGCCACGCGTTGTCGCATGGTCTCCCCCTCGGATTCGCTTCTGTTCTTCTTTGCAGGTGTCCTGTCAAGCGCGGTCGGCTTTCCGGAACCCCAGGGCTTTTGCAAGCGGGGCAGGCCACTGGTCTTTCAAAGGAGGAGGGAGGCAGAGGGCTGACGCATCAGTGAATTGACAGCTGACACTAGGCCTTGAGACTGATGATTTCATTCTGTGTTGCAGCGAGGCCCTGCCGGCCTGACCAGAAGTGGTGAGCCCATCCTATCTCACTCGGAGGGGGCCAAAATCGGATCTCAACGGGAGTTCGGAGAACACAGCGGGCGTCCTGAAGCTCCCCCTCCCTCGGTGGAAGTCGGCTCAAGCAGGTCCGGAGGGCAGTACCCCTGGGGGGTTGGGCCTGGGACAGGACGAGACGCCCGCGGCCCCCTCTCCCACACCGCCCGAAACAGGACCCAGGATCCAGCCGCCGCCGCGGCGGCAGCAGGAGCTTCGCGGCCGCCGCGCGGCGGCGGCAACATTTAAAGGGGACGCAGCCTACCTGTCAGGAGTGGAGCGCGAGTCGGCTCAGCCAATGCGCATGCGCCAGGCGCCGGCGGTTTCTCCCGTCACAGTGGTTCCCACGGTTGTCTTAGGAACCAGTTCCCGAGGCTTGGCAGAGCAGGAGCCCTCCGTGGCAGTGCTTGGGTGTGGAGGCTCTGAGGCTCCGGCCTCATCTCTCCTCGGGGTCGAGGGGAACGTTTGCGGATGCCAGGAGTCGCAAAGGGCCGACCACGATGATGAAACCCCAGGCAGAGTCGGGGGAAGAAGCACGGGATCCCAGCCTGAGGCCTGCACGGACGGTGTTGGTTGGGGTGAGTCTCCCCAAAAGTCGTGCCGCCATCCGTGATCTCGAGGACGGGTCGGCCTGCGTGCCCCTGGGCTTCTCTCTCACCCAAGGGTGGTTCCCCTCCAGAGCAGAACCCTGCCGCCTCAGGGGTTGCCTGGGGGGGTGTGTTTCAATGCCTCCGCTGTACCACACTGTGTGTGTGTGTGTGTCTATGTGTGTGTCTCCCATTCTCTCTTCTCTCTCTGTCTCTCCGTCTCTGTGTGTTTCTTTCCCACTCTCTGTGGGTTTGTGCCAGCCGAAGTTGCGTCAGGGCTGCCAGGTCGGTGGAGGATTGGGGCTGTCGCGAATTGTGCAGAAACCCATTTGCTCCTCTGGTAGGCATTTGAAAACGTGGCTTGGGTCAGGCACAGGCGGCCCCTCCACGCCCTGGGTCCCAGGTGTTCTTTGATTTTCCCTGGCATTGATGGAAAGGTAACCCGTTTCCCCCTTCTACCGGCACATGCCTGGACCCGACCCTTTGCTTCGCCGTGGCCCCGTATGCCTCCGGTGACACACGTTATCACCAACTGCTGTGGGATTGGCCAGTGCCACGCGTGGTCGCATGGTCTCCCCCTCGGATTCGCCTCTGTTCTTCTTTGCAGGTGTCCTGTCAAGCGCGGTCGGCTTTCCGGAACCCCAGGGCTTTTGCAAGCGGGGCAGGCCACTGGTCTTTCAAAGGAGGAGGGAGGCAGAGGCCTGACGCATCAGTGAATTGACAGCTGACACTAGGCCTTGAGACTGATGATTTCATTCTGTGTTGCAGCGAGGCCCTGCCGGCCTGACCAGAAGTGGTGAGCCCATCGTATCTCACTCGGAGGGGGCCAAAATCGGATCTCAACGGGAGTTCGGAGAACACAGCGGGCGTCCTGAAGCTCCCCCTCCCTCGGTGGAAGTCGGCTCAAGCAGGTCCGGAGGGCAGTACCCCTGGGGGTTTGGGCCTGGGACAGGACGAGACGCCCGCGGCCCCCTCTCCCACACCGCCCCAAACAGGACCCAGGATCCAGCCGCCGCCGCGGTGGCAGCAGGAGCATCGCGGCCGCCGCGCGGCGGCGGCAACATTTAAAGGGGACGCAGCCTACCTGTCAGGAGTGGAGCGCGAGTCGGCTCAGCCAATGCGCATGCGCCAGGCGCCGGCGGTTTCTCCCGTCACAGTGGTTCCCACGGTTGTCTTAGGAACCATTCCCGAGGCTTGGCAGGGCAGGAGCCCTCCGTGGCAGTGCTTGGGTGTGGAGGCTCTGAGGCTCCGGCCTCATCTCTCCTCGGGGTCGAAGGGAACTTTTGCGGATGCCAGGAGTCGCAAAGGGCCGACCACGATGATGAAACCCCAGGCAGAGTCGGGGGAAGCAGCACGGGATCCCAGCCTGAGGCCTGCACGGACGGTGTTGGTTGGGGTGAGTCTCCCTAAAAGTCGTGCCGCCATCCGTGATCTCGAGGACGGGTCGGCCTGCGTGCCCCTGGGCTTCTCTCTCACCCGAGGGTGGTTCCCCTCCAGAGCAGAACCCTGCCGCCTCAGGGGTTGCCTGGGGGGGTGTGTTTCAATGCCTCCGCTGTACCACACTGTGTGTGTGTGTGTGTCTATGTGTGTGTCTCCCGTTCTCTCTTCTCTCTCTGCCTCTCCGTCTCTGAGTGTTTCTTTCCCACTGTCTGTGGGATTGTGCCAGCCGAAGTTGCGTCAGGGCTGCCAGGTCGGTTGAGGATTGGGGCTGTCGCGAATTGTGCAGAAACCCATTTGCTCCTCTGGTAGGCATTTGAAAATGTGGCTTGGGTCAGGCACAGGCGGCCCCTCCACGCCCCGGGTCCCAGGTGTTCTTTGATTTTCCCTGGCATTGATGGAAAGGTAACCCGTTTCCCCCTTCCACCGGCATATGCCTGGACCCGACCCTTTGCTTCGCCGTGGCCCCGTATGCCTCCGGTGACACACGTTATCACCAACTGCTGTGGGATTGGCCAGTGCCACGCGTGGTCGCATGGTCTCCCCCTCGGATTCGCCTCTGTTCTTCTTTGCAGGTGTCCTGTCAAGCGCGGTCGGCTTTCCGGAACCCCAGGGCTTTTGCAAGCGGGGCAGGCCACTGGTCTTTCAAAGGAGGAGGGAGGCAGAGGGCTGACGCATCAGTGAATTGACAGCTGACACTAGGCCTTGAGACTGATGATTTCATTCTGTGTTGCAGCGAGGCCCTGCCGGCCTGACCAGAAGTGGTGAGCCCATCGTATCTCACTCGGAGGGGGCCAAAATCGGATCTCAACGGGAGTTCGGAGAACACAGCGGGCGTCCTGAAGCTCCCCCTCCCTCGGTGGAAGTCGGCTCAAGCAGGTCCGGAGGGCAGTACCCCTGGGGGTTTGGGCCTGGGACAGGACGAGACGCCCGCGGCCCCCTCTCCCACACCGCCCCAAACAGGACCCAGGATCCAGCCGCCGCCGCGGCGGCAGCAGGAGCATCGCGGCCGCCGCGCGGCGGCGGCAACATTTAAAGGGGACGCAGCCTACCTGTCAGGAGTGGAGCGCGAGTCGGCTCAGCCAATGCGCATGCGCCAGGCGCCGGCGGTTTCTCCCGTCACAGTGGTTCCCACGGTTGTCTTAGGAACCAGTTCCCGAGGCTTGGCAGAGCAGGAGCCCTCCGTGGCAGTGCTTGGGTGTGGAGGCTCTGAGGCTCCGGCCTCATCTCTCCTCGGGGTCGAAGGGAACGTTTGCGGATGCCAGGAGTCGCCAAGGGCCGACCACGATGATGAAACCCCAGGCAGAGTCGGGGGAAGTAGCACGGGATCCCAGCCTGAGGCCTGCACGGACGGTGTTGGTTGGGGTGAGTCTCCCCAAAAGTCGTGCCGCCGTCCGTGATCTCGAGGACGGGTCGGCCTGCGTGCCCCTGGGCTTCTCTCTCACCCAAGGGTGGTTCCCCTCCAGAGCAGAACCCTGCCGCCTCAGGGGTTGCCTGGGGGGGTGTGTTTCAATGCCTCCGCTGTACCACACTGTGTGTGTGTGTGTGTCTATGTGTGTGTCTCCCATTCTCTCTTCTCTCTCTGTCTCTCCGTCTCTGTGTGTTTCTTTCCCACTCTCTGTTGGTTTGTGCCAGCCGAAGTTGCGTCAGGGCTGCCAGGTCGGTGGAGGATTGGGGCTGTCGCGAATTGTGCAGAAACCCATTTGCTCCTCTGGTAGGCATTTGAAAACGTGGCTTGGGACAGGCACAGGCGGCCCCTCCACGCCCCGGGTCCCAGGTGTTCTTTGATTTTCCCTGGCATTGATGGAAAGGTAACCCGTTTCCCCCTTCCACCGGCACATGCCTGGACCCGACCCTTTGCTTCGCCGTGGTCCCGTATGCCTCCGGTGACACACGTTATCACCAACTGCTGTGGGATTGGCCAGTGCCACGCGTTGTCGCATGGTCTCCCCCTCGGATTCGCCTCTGTTCTTCTTTGCAGGTGTCCTGTCAAGCGCGGTCGGCTTTCCGGAACCACTGGGCTTTTGCAAGCGGGGCAGGCCACTGGTCTTTCAAAGGAGGAGGGAGGCAGAGGGCTGACGCATCAGTGAATTGACAGCTGACACTAGGCCTTGAGACTGATGATTTCATTCTGTGTTGCAGCGAGGCCCTGCCGGCCTGACCAGAAGTGGTGAGCCCATCGTATCTCACTCGGAGGGGGCCAAAATCGGATCTCAACGGGAGTTCGGAGAACACAGCGGGCGTCCTGAAGCTCCCCCTCCCTCGGTGGAAGTCGGCTCAAGCAGGTCCGGAGGGCAGTACCCCTGGGGGGTTAGGCCTGGGACAGGACGAGACGCCCGCGGCCCGCTCTCCCACACCGCCCCAAACAGGACCCAGGATCCAGCCGCCGCCGCGGCTGGCAACATTTAAAGGGGACGCAGCCTACCTGTCAGGAGTGGAGCTCGAGTCGGCTCAGCCAATGCTCATGCGCCAGGCGCCGGCGGTTTCTCCCGTCACAGTGGTTCCCACGGTTGTCTTAGGAACCATTCCCGAGGCTTGGCAGGGCAGGAGCCCTCCGTGGCAGTGCTTGGGTGTGGAGGCTCTGAGGCTCCGGCCTCATCTCTCCTCGGGGTCGAAGGGAATTTTTGCGGATGCCAGGAGTCGCAAAGGGCCGACCACGATGATGAAACCCCAGGCAGAGTCGGGGGAAGCAGCACGGGATCCCAGCCTGAGGCCTGCACGGACGGTGTTGGTTGGGGTGAGTCTCCCCAAAAGTCGTGCCTCCGTCCGTGATCTCGAGGACGGGTCGGCCTGCGTGCCCCTGGGCTTCTCTCTCACCCGAGGGTGGTTCCCCTCCAGAGCAGAACCCTGCCGCCTCAGGGGTTGCCTGGGGGTGTGTGTTTCAATGCCTCCGCTGTACCACACTGTGTGTGTGTGTGTGTCTATGTGTGTGTCTCCCGTTCTCTCTTCTCTCTCTGCCTCTCCGTCTCTGTGTGTTTCTTTCCCACTCTCTGTGGGTTTGTGCCAGCCGAAGTTGCGTCAGGGCTGCCAGGTTGGTGGAGGATTGGGGCTGTCGCGAATTGTGCAGAAACCCATTTGCTCCTCTGGTAGGCATTTGAAAACGTGGCTTGGGTCAGGCACAGGCGGCCCCTCCACGCCCCGGGTCCCAGGTGTTCTTTGATTTTCCCTGGCATTGATGGAAAGGTAACCCGTTTCCCCCTTCCACCGGCACATGCCTGGACCCGACCCTTTGCTTTGCCGTGGCCCCGTATGCCTCCGGTGACACACGTTATCACCAACTGCTGTGGGATTGGCCAGTGCCACGCGTGGTCGCATGGTCTCCCCCTCGGATTCGCCTCTGTTCTTCTTTGCAGGTGTCCTGTCAAGCGCGGTCGGCTTTCCGGAACCCCAGGGCTTTTGCAAGCGGGGCAGGCCACTGGTCTTTCAAAGGAGGAGGGAGGCAGAGGGCTGACGCATCAGTGAATTGACAGCTGACACTAGGCCTTGAGACTGATGATTTCATTCTGTGTTGCAGCGAGGCCCTGCCGGCCTGACCAGAAGTGGTGAGCCCATCGTATCTCACTCGGAGGGGGCCAAAATCGGATCTCAACGGGAGTTCGGAGAACACAGCGGGCGTCCTGAAGCTCCCCCTCCCTCGGTGGAAGTCGGCTCAAGCAGGTCCGGAGGGCAGTACCCCTGGGGGTTTGGGCCTGGGACAGGACGAGACGCCCGCGGCCCCCTCTCCCACACCGCCCCAAACAGGACCCAGGATCCAGCCGCCGCCGCGGCGGCAGCAGGAGCATCGCGGCCGCCGCGCGGCGGCGGCAACATTTAAAGGGGACGCAGCCTACCTGTCAGGAGTGGAGCGCGAGTCGGCTCAGCCAATGCGCATGCGCCAGGCGCCGGCGGTTTCTCCCGTCACAGTGGTTCCCACGGTTGTCTTAGGAACCAGTTCCCGAGGCTTGGCAGAGCAGGAGCCCTCCGTGGCAGTGCTTGGGTGTGGAGGCTCTGAGGCTCCGGCCTCATCTCTCCTCGGGGTCGAGGGGAACGTTTGCGGATGCCAGGAGTCGCAAAGGGCCGACCACGATGATGAAACCCCAGGCAGAGTCGGGGGAAGAAGCACGGGATCCCAGCCTGAGGCCTGCACGGACGGTGTTGGTTGGGGTGAGTCTCCCCAAAAGTCGTGCCGCCGTCCGTGATCTCGAGGACGGGTCGGCCTGCGTGCCCCTGGGCTTCTCTCTCACCCGAGGGTGGTTCCCCTCCAGAGCAGAACCCTGCCGCCTCAGGGGTTGCCTGGGGGTGTGTGTTTCAATGCCTCCGCTGTACCACACTGTGTGTGTGTGTGTGTCTATGTGTGTGTCTCCCGTTCTCTCTTCTCTCTCTGCCTCTCCGTCTCTGTGTGTTTCTTTCCCACTCTCTGTGGGTTTGTGCCAGCCGAAGTTGCGTCAGGGCTGCCAGGTTGGTGGAGGATTGGGGCTGTCGCGAATTGTGCAGAAACCCATTTGCTCCTCTGGTAGGCATTTGAAAACGTGGCTTGGGTCAGGCACAGGCGGCCCCTCCACGCCCCGGGTCCCAGGTGTTCTTTGATTTTCCCTGGCATTGATGGAAAGGTAACCCGTTTCCCCCTTCCACCGGCACATGCCTGGACCCGACCCTTTGCTTTGCCGTGGCCCCGTATGCCTCCGGTGACACACGTTATCACCAACTGCTGTGGGATTGGCCAGTGCCACGCGTGGTCGCATGGTCTCCCCCTCGGATTCGCCTCTGTTCTTCTTTGCAGGTGTCCTGTCAAGCGCGGTCGGCTTTCCGGAACCCCAGGGCTTTTGCAAGCGGGGCAGGCCACTGGTCTTTCAAAGGAGGAGGGAGGCAGAGGGCTGACGCATCAGTGAATTGACAGCTGACACTAGGCCTTGAGACTGATGATTTCATTCTGTGTTGCAGCGAGGCCCTGCCGGCCTGACCAGAAGTGGTGAGCCCATCCTATCTCACTCGGAGGGGGCCAAAATCGGATCTCAACGGGAGTTCGGAGAACACAGCGGGCGTCCTGAAGCTCCCCCTCCCTCGGTGGAAGTCGGCTCAAGCAGGTCCGGAGGGCAGTACCCCTGGGGGTTTGGGCCTGGGACAGGACGAGACGCCCGCGGCCCCCTCTCCCACACCGCCCCAAACAGGACCCAGGATCCAGCCGCCGCCGCGGCGGCAGCAGGAGCATCGCGGCCGCCGCGCGGCGGCGGCAACATTTAAAGGGGACGCAGCCTACCTGTCAGGAGTGGAGCGCGAGTCGGCTCAGCCAATGCGCATGCGCCAGGCGCCGGCGGTTTCTCCCGTCACAGTGGTTCCCACGGTTGTCTTAGGAACCAGTTCCCGAGGCTTGGCAGAGCAGGAGCCCTCCGTGGCAGTGCTTGGGTGTGGAGGCTCTGAGGCTCCGGCCTCATCTCTCCTCGGGGTCGAGGGGAACGTTTGCGGATGCCAGGAGTCGCAAAGGGCCGACCACGATGATGAAACCCCAGGCAGAGTCGGGGGAAGAAGCACGGGATCCCAGCCTGAGGCCTGCACGGACGGTGTTGGTTGGGGTGAGTCTCCCCAAAAGTCGTGCCGCCGTCCGTGATCTCGAGGACGGGTCGGCCTGCGTGCCCCTGGGCTTCTCTCTCACCCAAGGGTGGTTCCCCTCCAGAGCAGAACCCTGCCGCCTCAGGGGTTGCCTGGGGGGGTGTGTTTCAATGCCTCCGCTGTACCACACTGTGTGTGTGTGTGTGTCTATGTGTGTGTCTCCCATTCTCTCTTCTCTCTCTGTCTCTCCGTCTCTGTGTGTTTCTTTCCCACTCTCTGTGTGTTTGTGCCAGCCGAAGTTGCGTCAGGGCTGCCAGGTCGGTGGAGGATTGGGGCTGTCGCGAATTGTGCAGAAACCCATTTGCTCCTCTGGTAGGCATTTGAAAACGTGGCTTGGGTCAGGCACAGGCGGCCCCTCCACGCCCCGGGTCCCAGGTGTTCTTTGATTTTCCCTGGCATTGATGGAAAGGTAACCCGTTTCCCCCTTCTACCGGCACATGCCTGGACCCGACCCTTTGCTTCGCCGTGGCCCCGTATGCCTCCGGTGACACACGTTATCACCAACTGCTGTGGGATTGGCCAGTGCCACGCGTTGTCGCATGGTCTCCCCCTCGGATTCGCCTCTGTTCTTCTTTGCAGGTGTCCTGTCAAGCGCGGTCGGCTTTCCGGAACCCCAGGGCTTTTGCAAGCGGGGCAGGCCACTGGTCTTTCAAAGGAGGAGGGAGGCAGAGGGCTGACGCATCAGTGAATTGACAGCTGACACTAGGCCTTGAGACTGATGATTTCATTCTGTGTTGCAGCGAGGCCCTGCCGACCTGACCAGAAGTGGTGAGCCCATTCTATCTCACTCGGAGGGGGCCAAAATCGGATCTCAACGGGAGTTCGGAGAACACAGCGGGCGTCCTGAAGCTCCCCCTCCCTCGGTGGAAGTCGGCTCAAGCAGGTCCGGAGGGCAGTACCCCTGGGGGGTTAGGCCTGGGACAGGACGAGACGCCCGCGGCCCGCTCTCCCACACCGCCCCAAACAGGACCCAGGATCCAGCCGCCGCCGCGGCGGCAGCAGGAGCATCACGGCCGCCGCGCGGCGGCGGCAACATTTAAAGGGGACGCAGCCTACCTGTCAGGAGTGGAGCGCGAGTCGGCTCAGCCAATGCGCATGCGCCAGGCGCCGGCGGTTTCTCCCGTCACAGTGGTTCCCACGGTTGTCTTAGGAACCATTCCCGAGGCTTGGCAGGGCAGGAGCCCTCCGTGGCAGTGCTTGGGTGTGGAGGCTCTGAGGCTCCGGCCTCATCTCTCCTCGGGGTCGAAGGGAATTTTTGCGGATGCCAGGAGTCGCAAAGGGCCGACCACGATGATGAAACCCCAGGCAGAGTCGGGGGAAGCAGCACGGGATCCCAGCCTGAGGCCTGCACGGACGGTGTTGGTTGGGGTGAGTCTCCCCAAAAGTCGTGCCTCCGTCCGTGATCTCGAGGACGGGTCGGCCTGCGTGCCCCTGGGCTTCTCTCTCACCCGAGGGTGGTTCCCCTCCAGAGCAGAACCCTGCCGCCTCAGGGGTTGCCTGGGGGTGTGTGTTTCAATGCCTCCGCTGTACCACACTGTGTGTGTGTGTGTGTCTATGTGTGTGTCTCCCGTTCTCTCTTCTCTCTCTGCCTCTCCGTCTCTGTGTGTTTCTTTCCCACTCTCTGTGGGTTTGTGCCAGCCGAAGTTGCGTCAGGGCTGCCAGGTTGGTGGAGGATTGGGGCTGTCGCGAATTGTGCAGAAACCCATTTGCTCCTCTGGTAGGCATTTGAAAACGTGGCTTGGGTCAGGCACAGGCGGCCCCTCCACGCCCCGGGTCCCAGGTGTTCTTTGATTTTCCCTGGCATTGATGGAAAGGTAACCCGTTTCCCCCTTCCACCGGCACATGCCTGGACCCGACCCTTTGCTTCGCCGTGGCCCCGTATGCCTCCGGTGACACACGTTATCACCAACTGCTGTGGGATTGGCCAGTGCCACGCGTGGTCGCATGGTCTCCCCCTCGGATTCGCCTCTGTTCTTCTTTGCAGGTGTCCTGTCAAGCGCGGTCGGCTTTCCGGAACCCCAGGGCTTTTGCAAGCGGGGCAGGCCACTGGTCTTTCAAAGGAGGAGGGAGGCAGAGGGCTGACGCATCAGTGAATTGACAGCTGACACTAGGCCTTGAGACTGATGATTTCATTCTGTGTTGCAGCGAGGCCCTGCCGGCCTGACCAGAAGTGGTGAGCCCATCGTATCTCACTCGGAGGGGGCCAAAATCGGATCTCAACGGGAGTTCGGAGAACACAGCGGGCGTCCTGAAGCTCCCCCTCCCTCGGTGGAAGTCGGCTCAAGCAGGTCCGGAGGGCAGTACCCCTGGGGGTTTGGGCCTGGGACAGGACGAGACGCCCGCGGCCCCCTCTCCCACACCGCCCCAAACAGGACCCAGGATCCAGCCGCCGCCGCGGCGGCAGCAGGAGCATCGCGGCCGCCGCGCGGCGGCGGCAACATTTAAAGGGGACGCAGCCTACCTGTCAGGAGTGGAGCGCGAGTCGGCTCAGCCAATGCGCATGCGCCAGGCGCCGGCGGTTTCTCCCGTCACAGTGGTTCCCACGGTTGTCTTAGGAACCAGTTCCCGAGGCTTGGCAGAGCAGGAGCCCTCCGTGGCAGTGCTTGGGTGTGGAGGCTCTGAGGCTCCGGCCTCATCTCTCCTCGGGGTCGAGGGGAACGTTTGCGGATGCCAGGAGTCGCAAAGGGCCGACCACGATGATGAAACCCCAGGCAGAGTCGGGGGAAGAAGCACGGGATCCCAGCCTGAGGCCTGCACGGACGGTGTTGGTTGGGGTGAGTCTCCCCAAAAGTCGTGCCGCCGTCCGTGATCTCGAGGACGGGTCGGCCTGCGTGCCCCTGGGCTTCTCTCTCACCCAAGGGTGGTTCCCCTCCAGAGCAGAACCCTGCTGCCTCAGGGGTTGCCTGGGGGGGTGTGTTTCAATGCCTCCGCTGTACCACACTGTGTGTGTGTGTGTGTCTATGTGTGTGTCTCCCATTCTCTCTTCTCTCTCTGTCTCTCCGTCTCTGTGTGTTTCTTTCCCACTCTCTGTGTGTTTGTGCCAGCCGAAGTTGCGTCAGGGCTGCCAGGTCGGTGGAGGATTGGGGCTGTCGCGAATTGTGCAGAAACCCATTTGCTCCTCTGGTAGGCATTTGAAAACGTGGCTTGGGTCAGGCACAGGCGGCCCCTCCACGCCCCGGGTCCCAGGTGTTCTTTGATTTTCCCTGGCATTGATGGAAAGGTAACCCGTTTCCCCCTTCTACCGGCACATGCCTGGACCCGACCCTTTGCTTCGCCGTGGCCCCGTATGCCTCCGGTGACACACGTTATCACCAACTGCTGTGGGATTGGCCAGTGCCACGCGTTGTCGCATGGTCTCCCCCTCGGATTCGCCTCTGTTCTTCTTTGCAGGTGTCCTGTCAAGCGCGGTCGGCTTTCCGGAACCCCAGGGCTTTTGCAAGCGGGGCAGGCCACTGGTCTTTCAAAGGAGGAGGGAGGCAGAGGGCTGACGCATCAGTGAATTGACAGCTGACACTAGGCCTTGAGACTGATGATTTCATTCTGTGTTGCAGCGAGGCCCTGCCGGCCTGACCAGAAGTGGTGAGCCCATTCTATCTCACTCGGAGGGGGCCAAAATCGGATCTCAACGGGAGTTCGGAGAACACAGCGGGCGTCCTGAAGCTCCCCCTCCCTCGGTGGAAGTCGGCTCAAGCAGGTCCGGAGGGAAGTACCCCTGGGGGGTTGGGCCTGGGACAGGACGAGACGCCCGCGGCCCCCTCTCCCACACCGCCCCAAACAGGACCCAGGATCCAGCCGCCGCCGCGGCGGCAGCAGGAGCATCGCGGCCGCCGCGCGGCGGCGGCAACATTTAAAGGGGACGCAGCCTACCTGTCAGGAGTGGAGCGCGAGTCGGCTCAGCCAATGCGCATGCGCCAGGCGCCGGCGGTTTCTCCCGTCACAGTGGTTCCCACGGTTGTCTTAGGAACCAGTCCCCGAGGCTTGGCAGAGCAGGAGCCCTCCGTGGCAGTGCTTGGGTGTGGAGGCTCTGAGGCTCCGGCCTCATCTCTCCTCGGGGTCGAAGGGAACGTTTGCGGATGCCAGGAGTCGCCAAGGGCCGACCACGATGATGAAACCCCAGGCAGAGTCGGGGGAAGTAGCATGGGATCCCAGCCTGAGGCCTGCACGGACGGTGTTGGTTGGGGTGAGTCTCCCCAAAAGTCGTGCCGCCGTCCGTGATCTCGAGGACGGGTCGGCCTGCGTGCCCCTGGGCTTCTCTCTCACCCAAGGGTGGTTCCCCTCCAGAGCAGAACCCTGCCGCCTCAGGGGTTGCCTGGGGGTGTGTGTTTCAATGCCTCCGCTGTACCACACTGTGTGTGTGTGTGTGTCTATGTGTGTGTCTCCCATTCTCTCTTCTCTCTCTGTCTCTCCGTCTCTGTGTGTTTCTTTCCCACTCTCTGTGGGTTTGTGCCAGCCGAAGTTGCGTCAGGGCTGCCAGGTCGGTGGAGGATTGGGGCTGTCACGAATTGTGCAGAAACCCATTTGCTCCTCTGGTAGGCATTTGAAAACGTGGCTTGGGTCAGGCACAGGCGGCCCCTCCACGCCCCGGGTCCCCGGTGTTCTTTGATTTTCCCTGGCATTGATGGAAAGGTAACCCGTTTCCCCCTTCTACCGGCACATGCCAGGACCCGACCCTTTGCTTCGCCGTGGCCCCGTATGCCTCCGGTGACACACGTTATCACCAACTGCTGTGGGATTGGCCAGTGCCACGCGTTGTCGCATGGTCTCCCCCTCGGATTCGCCTCTGTTCTTCTTTGCAGGTGTCCTGTCAAGCGCGGTCGGCTTTCCGGAACCCCAGGGCTTTTGCAAGCGGGGCAGGCCACTGGTCTTTCAAAGGAGGAGGGAGGCAGAGGGCTGATGCATCAGTGAATTGACAGCTGACACTAGGCCTTGAGACTGATGATTTCATTCTGTGTTGCAGCGAGGCCCTGCCGGCCTGACCAGAAGTGGTGAGCCCATCCTATCTCACTCGGAGGGGGCCAAAATCGGATCTCAACGGGAGTTCGGAGAACACAGCGGGCGTCCTGAAGCTCCCCCTCCCTCGGTGGAAGTCGGCTCAATCAGGTCCGGAGGGAAGTACCCCTGGGGGGTTGGGCCTGGGACAGGACGAGACGCCCGCGGCCCCCTCTCCCACACCGCCCCAAACAGGACCCAGGATCCAGCCGCCGCCGCGGCGGCAGCAGGAGCATCGCGGCCGCCGCGCGGCGGCGGCAACATTTAAAGGGGACGCAGCCTACCTGTCAGGAGTGGAGCGCGAGTCGGCTCAGCCAATGCGCATGCGCCAGGCGCCGGCGGTTTCTCCCGTCACAGTGGTTCCCACGGTTGTCTTAGGAACCAGTCCCCGAGGCTTGGCAGAGCAGGAGCCCTCCGTGGCAGTGCTTGGGTGTGGAGGCTCTGAGGCTCCGGCCTCATCTCTCCTCGGGGTCGAAGGGAACGTTTGCGGATGCCAGGAGTCGCAAAGGGCCGACCACGATGATGAAACCCCAGGCAGAGTCGGGGGAAGTAGCACGGGATCCCAGCCTGAGGCCTGCACGGACGGTGTTGGTTGGGGTGAGTCTCCCCAAAAGTCGTGCCGCCGTCCGTGATCTCGAGGACGGGTCGGCCTGCGTGCCCCTGGGCTTCTCTCTCAACCAAGGGTGGTTCCCCTCCAGAGCAGAACCCTGCTGCCTCAGGGGTTGCCTGGGGGGGTGTGTTTCAATGCCTCCGCTGTACCACACTGTGTGTGTGTGTGTGTCTATGTGTGTGTCTCCCATTCTCTCTTCTCTCTCTGTCTCTCCGTCTCTGTGTGTTTCTTTCCCACTCTCTGTGTGTTTGTGCCAGCCGAAGTTGCGTCAGGGCTGCCAGGTCGGTGGAGGATTGGGGCTGTCGCGAATTGTGCAGAAACCCATTTGCTCCTCTGGTAGGCATTTGAAAACGTGGCTTGGGTCAGGCAGAGGCGGTCCCTCCACGCCCCGGGTCCCAGGTGTTCTTTGATTTTCCCTGGCATTGATGGAAAGGTAACCCGTTTCCCCCTTCTACCGGCACATGCCTGGACCCGACCCTTTGCTTCGCCGTGGCCCCGTATGCCTCCGGTGACACACGTTATCACCAACTGCTGTGGGATTGGCCAGTGCCACGCGTTGTCGCATGGTCTCCCCCTCGGATTCGCCTCGGTTCTTCTTTGCAGGTGTCCTGTCAAGCGCGGTCGGCTTTCCGGAACCCCAGGGCTTTTGCAAGCGGGGCAGGCCACTGGTCTTTCAAAGGAGGAGGGAGGCAGAGGGCTGATGCATCAGTGAATTGACAGCTGACACTAGGCCTTGAGACTGATGATTTCATTCTGTGTTGCAGCGAGGCCCTGCCGGCCTGACCAGAAGTGGTGAGCCCATCCTATCTCACTCGGAGGGGGCCAAAATCGGATCTCAACGGGAGTTCGGAGAACACAGCGGGCGTCCTGAAGCTCCCCCTCCCTCGGTGGAAGTCGGCTCAATCAGGTCCGGAGGGAAGTACCCCTGGGGGGTTGGGCCTGGGACAGGACGAGACGCCCGCGGCCCCCTCTCCCACACCGCCCCAAACAGGACCCAGGATCCAGCCGCCACCGCGGCGGCAGCAGGAGCATCGCGGCCGCCGCGCGGCGGCGGCAACATTTAAAGGGGACGCAGCCTACCTGTCAGGAGTGGAGCGCGAGTCGGCTCAGCCAATGCGCATGCGCCAGGCGCCGGCGGTTTCTCCCGTCACAGTGGTTCCCACGGTTGTCTTAGGAACCAGTCCCCGAGGCTTGGCAGAGCAGGAGCCCTCCGTGGCAGTGCTTGGGTGTGGAGGCTCTGAGGCTCCGGCCTCATCTCTCCTCGGGGTCGAAGGGAACGTTTGCGGATGCCAGGAGTCGCAAAGGGCCGACCACGATGATGAAACCCCAGGCAGAGTCGGGGGAAGTAGCACGGGATCCCAGCCTGAGGCCTGCACGGACGGTGTTGGTTGGGGTGAGTCTCCCCAAAAGTCGTGCCGCCGTCCGTGATCTCGAGGACGGGTCGGCCTGCGTGCCCCTGGGCTTCTCTCTCAACCAAGGGTGGTTCCCCTCCAGAGCAGAACCCTGCTGCCTCAGGGGTTGCCTGGGGGGGTGTGTTTCAATGCCTCCGCTGTACCACACTGTGTGTGTGTGTGTGTCTATGTGTGTGTCTCCCATTCTCTCTTCTCTCTCTGTCTCTCCGTCTCTGTGTGTTTCTTTCCCACTCTCTGTGTGTTTGTGCCAGCCGAAGTTGCGTCAGGGCTGCCAGGTCGGTGGAGGATTGGGGCTGTCGCGAATTGTGCAGAAACCCATTTGCTCCTCTGGTAGGCATTTGAAAACGTGGCTTGGGTCAGGCACAGGCGGTCCCTCCACGCCCCGGGTCCCAGGTGTTCTTTGATTTTCCCTGGCATTGATGGAAAGGTAACCCGTTTCCCCCTTCTACCGGCACATGCCTGGACCCGACCCTTTGCTTCGCCGTGGCCCCGTATGCCTCCGGTGACACACGTTATCACCAACTGCTGTGGGATTGGCCAGTGCCACGCGTTGTCGCATGGTCTCCCCCTCGGATTCGCCTCTGTTCTTCTTTGCAGGTGTCCTGTCAAGCGCGGTCGGCTTTCCGGAACCCCAGGGCTTTTGCAAGCGGGGCAGGCCACTGGTCTTTCAAAGGAGGAGGGAGGCAGAGGGCTGATGCATCAGTGAATTGACAGCTGACACTAGGCCTTGAGACTGATGATTTCATTCTGTGTTGCAGCGAGGCCCTGCCGGCCTGACCAGAAGTGGTGAGCCCATCCTATCTCACTCGGAGGGGGCCAAAATCGGATCTCAACGGGAGTTCGGAGAACACAGCGGGCGTCCTGAAGCTCCCCCTCCCTCGGTGGAAGTAGGCTCAAGCAGGTCCGGAGGGCAGTACCCCTGGGGGGTTGGGCCTGGGACAGGACGAGACGCCCGCGGCCCCCTCTCCCACACCGCCCGAAACAGGACCCAGGATCCAGCCGCCGCCGCGGCGGCAGCAGGAGCTTCGCGGCCGCCGCGCGGCGGCGGCAACATTTAAAGGGGACGCAGCCTACCTGTCAGGAGTGGAGCGCGAGTCGGCTCAGCCAATGCGCATGCGCCAGGCGCCGGCGGTTTCTCCCGTCACAGTGGTTCCCACGGTTGTCTTAGGAACCAGTCCCCGAGGCTTGGCAGAGCAGGAGCCCTCCGTGGCAGTGCTTGGGTGTGGAGGCTCTGAGGCTCCGGCCTCATCTCTCCTCGGGGTCGAAGGGAACGTTTGCGGATGCCAGGAGTCGCAAAGGGCCGACCACGATGATGAAACCCCAGGCAGAGTCGGGGGAAGTAGCACGGGATCCCAGCCTGAGGCCTGCACGGACGGTGTTGGTTGGGGTGAGTCTCCCCAAAAGTCGTGCCGCCGTCCGTGATCTCGAGGACGGGTCGGCCTGCGTGCCCCTGGGCTTCTCTCTCACCCAAGGGTGGTTCCCCTCCAGAGCAGAACCCTGCCGCCTCAGGGGTTGCCTGGGGGGGTGTGTTTCAATGCCTCCGCTGTACCACACTGTGTGTGTGTGTGTGTCTATGTGTGTGTCTCCCATTCTCTCTTCTCTCTCTGTCTCTCCGTCTCTGTGTGTTTCTTTCCCACTCTCTGTGGGTTTGTGCCAGCCGAAGTTGCGTCAGGGCTGCCAGGTCGGTGGAGGATTGGGGCTGTCACGAATTGTGCAGAAACCCATTTGCTCCTCTGGTAGGCATTTGAAAACGTGGCTTGGGTCAGGCACAGGCGGCCCCTCCACGCCCCGGGTCCCAGGTGTTCTTTGATTTTCCCTGGCATTGATGGAAAGGTAACCCGTTTCCCCCTTCTACCGGCACATGCCTGGACCCGACCCTTTGCTTCGCCGTGGCCCCGTATGCCTCCGGTGACACACGTTATCACCAACTGCTGTGGGATTGGCCAGTGCCACGCGTTGTCGCATGGTCTCCCCCTCGGATTCGCCTCTGTTCTTCTTTGCAGGTGTCCTGTCAAGCGCGGTCGGCTTTCCGGAACCCCAGGGCTTTTGCAAGCGGGGCAGGCCACTGGTCTTTCAAAGGAGGAGGGAGGCAGAGGGCTGATGCATCAGTGAATTGACAGCTGACACTAGGCCTTGAGACTGATGATTTCATTCTGTGTTGCAGCGAGGCCCTGCCGGCCTGACCAGAAGTGGTGAGCCCATCCTATCTCACTCGGAGGGGGCCAAAATCGGATCTCAACGGGAGTTCGGAGAACACAGCGGGCGTCCTGAAGCTCCCCCTCCCTCGGTGGAAGTCGGCTCAAGCAGGTCCGGAGGGCAGTACCCCTGGGGGGTTGGGCCTGGGACAGGACGAGACGCCCGCGGCCCCCTCTCCCACACCGCCCCAAACAGGACCCAGGATCCAGCCGCCGCCGCGGCGGCAGCAGGAGCATCGCGGCCGCCGCGCGGCGGCGGCAACATTTAAAGGGGACGCAGCCTACCTGTCAGGAGTGGAGCGCGAGTCGGCTCAGCCAATGCGCATGCGCCAGGCGCCGGCGGTTTCTCCCGTCACAGTGGTTCCCACGGTTGTCTTAGGAACCAGTCCCCGAGGCTTGGCAGAGCAGGAGCCCTCCGTGGCAGTGCTTGGGTGTGGAGGCTCTGAGGCTCCGGCCTCATCTCTCCTCGGGGTCGAAGGGAACGTTTGCGGATGCCAGGAGTCGCCAAGGGCCGACCACGATGATGAAACCCCAGGCAGAGTCGGGGGAAGTAGCACGGGATCCCAGCCTGAGGCCTGCACAGACGGTGTTGGTTGGGGTGAGTCTCCCCAAAAGTCGTGCCGCCGTCCGTGATCTCGAGGACGGGTCGGCCTGCGTGCCCCTGGGCTTCTCTCTCACCCAAGGGTGGTTCCCCTCCAGAGCAGAACCCTGCCGCCTCAGGGGTTGCCTGGGGGGGTGTGTTTCAATGCCTCCGCTGTACCACACTGTGTGTGTGTGTGTGTCTATGTGTGTGTCTCCCATTCTCTCTTCTCTCTCTGTCTCTCCGTCTCTGTGTGTTTCTTTCCCACTCTCTGTGGGTTTGTGCCAGCCGAAGTTGCGTCAGGGCTGCCAGGTCGGTGGAGGATTGGGGCTGTCACGAATTGTGCAGAAACCCATTTGCTCCTCTGGTAGGCATTTGAAAACGTGGCTTGGGTCAGGCACAGGCGGCCCCTCCACGCCCCGGGTCCCAGGTGTTCTTTGATTTTCCCTGGCATTGATGGAAAGGTAACCCGTTTCCCCCTTCTACCGGCACATGCCTGGACCCGACCCTTTGCTTCGCCGTGGCCCCGTATGCCTCCGGTGACACACGTTATCACCAACTGCTGTGGGATTGGCCAGTGCCACGCGTTGTCGCATGGTCTCCCCCTCGGATTCGCCTCTGTTCTTCTTTGCAGGTGTCCTGTCAAGCGCGGTCGGCTTTCCGGAACCCCAGGGCTTTTGCAAGCGGGGCAGGCCACTGGTCTTTCAAAGGAGGAGGGAGGCAGAGGGCTGATGCATCAGTGAATTGACAGCTGACACTAGGCCTTGAGACTGATGATTTCATTCTGTGTTGCAGCGAGGCCCTGCCGGCCTGACCAGAAGTGGTGAGCCCATCCTATCTCACTCGGAGGGGGCCAAAATCGGATCTCAACGGGAGTTCGGAGAACACAGCGGGCGTCCTGAAGCTCCCCCTCCCTCGGTGGAAGTCGGCTCAAGCAGGTCCGGAGGGCAGTACCCCTGGGGGGTTGGGCCTGGGACAGGACGAGACGCCCGCGGCCCCCTCTCCCACACCGCCCCAAACAGGACCCAGGATCCAGCAGCCGCCGCGGCGGCAGCAGGAGCATCGCGGCCGCCGCGCGGCGGCGGCAACATTTAAAGGGGACGCAGCCTACCTGTCAGGAGTGGAGCGCGAGTCGGCTCAGCCAATGCGCATGCGCCAGGCGCCGGCGGTTTCTCCCGTCACAGTGGTTCCCACGGTTGTCTTAGGAACCAGTCCCCGAGGCTTGGCAGAGCAGGAGCCCTCCGTGGCAGTGCTTGGGTGTGGAGGCTCTGAGGCTCCGGCCTCATCTCTCCTCGGGGTCGAAGGGAACGTTTGCGGATGCCAGGAGTCGCCAAGGGCCGACCACGATGATGAAACCCCAGGCAGAGTCGGGGGAAGTAGCACGGGATCCCAGCCTGAGGCCTGCACGGACGGTGTTGGTTGGGGTGAGTCTCCCCAAAAGTCGTGCCGCCGTCCGTGATCTCGAGGACGGGTCGGCCTGCGTGCCCCTGGGCTTCTCTCTCACCCAAGGGTGGTTCCCCTCCAGAGCAGAACCCTGCCGCCTCAGGGGTTGCCTGGGGGGGTGTGTTTCAATGCCTCCGCTGTACCACACTGTGTGTGTGTGTGTGTCTATGTGTGTGTCTCCCATTCTCTCTTCTCTCTCTGTCTCTCCGTCTCTGTGTGTTTCTTTCCCACTCTCTGTGGGTTTGTGCCAGCCGAAGTTGCGTCAGGGCTGCCAGGTCGGTGGAGGATTGGGGCTGTCACGAATTGTGCAGAAACCCATTTGCTCCTCTGGTAGGCATTTGAAAACGTGGCTTGGGTCAGGCACAGGCGGCCCCTCCACGCCCCGGGTCCCAGGTGTTCTTTGATTTTCCCTGGCATTGATGGAAAGGTAACCCGTTTCCCCCTTCTACCGGCACATGCCTGGACCCGACCCTTTGCTTCGCCGTGGCCCCGTATGCCTCCGGTGACACACGTTATCACCAACTGCTGTGGGATTGGCCAGTGCCACGCGTTGTCGCATGGTCTCCCCCTCGGATTCGCCTCTGTTCTTCTTTGCAGGTGTCCTGTCAAGCGCGGTCGGCTTTCCGGAACCCCAGGGCTTTTGCAAGCGGGGCAGGCCACTGGTCTTTCAAAGGAGGAGGGAGGCAGAGGGCTGATGCATCAGTGAATTGACAGCTGACACTAGGCCTTGAGACTGATGATTTCATTCTGTGTTGCAGCGAGGCCCTGCCGGCCTGACCAGAAGTGGTGAGCCCATCCTATCTCACTCGGAGGGGGCCAAAATCGGATCTCAACGGGAGTTCGGAGAACACAGCGGGCGTCCTGAAGCTCCCCCTCCCTCGGTGGAAGTCGGCTCAAGCAGGTCCGGAGGGCAGTACCCCTGGGGGGTTGGGCCTGGGACAGGACGAGACGCCCGCGGCCCCCTCTCCCACACCGCCCCAAACAGGACCCAGGATCCAGCAGCCGCCGCGGCGGCAGCAGGAGCATCGCGGCCGCCGCGCGGCGGCGGCAACATTTAAAGGGGACGCAGCCTACCTGTCAGGAGTGGAGCGCGAGTCGGCTCAGCCAATGCGCATGCGCCAGGCGCCGGCGGTTTCTCCCGTCACAGTGGTTCCCACGGTTGTCTTAGGAACCAGTCCCCGAGGCTTGGCAGAGCAGGAGCCCTCCGTGGCAGTGCTTGGGTGTGGAGGCTCTGAGGCTCCGGCCTCATCTCTCCTCGGGGTCGAAGGGAACGTTTGCGGATGCCAGGAGTCGCCAAGGGCCGACCACGATGATGAAACCCCAGGCAGAGTCGGGGGAAGTAGCACGGGATCCCAGCCTGAGGCCTGCACAGACGGTGTTGGTTGGGGTGAGTCTCCCCAAAAGTCGTGCCGCCGTCCGTGATCTCGAGGACGGGTCGGCCTGCGTGCCCCTGGGCTTCTCTCTCACCCAAGGGTGGTTCCCCTCCAGAGCAGAACCCTGCCGCCTCAGGGGTTGCCTGGGGGGGTGTGTTTCAATGCCTCCGCTGTACCACACTGTGTGTGTGTGTGTGTCTATGTGTGTGTCTCCCGTTCTCTCTTCTCTCTCTGTCTCTCCGTCTCTGTGTGTTTCTTTCCCACTCTCTGTGGGTTTGTGCCAGCCGAAGTTGCGTCAGGGCTGCCAGGTCGGTGGAGGATTGGGGCTGTCGCGAATTGTGCAGAAACCCATTTGCTCCTCTGGTAGGCATTTGAAAACGTGGCTTGGGTCAGGCACAGGCGGCCCCTCCACGCCCCGGGTCCCAGGTGTTCTTTGATTTTCCCTGGCATTGATGGAAAGGTAACCCGTTTCCCCCTTCTACCGGCACATGCCTGGACCCGACCCTTTGCTTCGCCGTGGCCCCGTATGCCTCCGGTGACACACGTTATCACCAACTGCTGTGGGATTGGCCAGTGCCACGCGTTGTCGCATGGTCTCCCCCTCGGATTCGCCTCTGTTCTTCTTTGCAGGTGTCCTGTCAAGCGCGGTCGGCTTTCCGGAACCCCAGGGCTTTTGCAAGCGGGGCAGGCCACTGGTCTTTCAAAGGAGGAGGGAGGCAGAGGGCTGATGCATCAGTGAATTGACAGCTGACACTAGGCCTTGAGACTGATGATTTCATTCTGTGTTGCAGCGAGGCCCTGCCGGCCTGACCAGAAGTGGTGAGCCCATCCTATCTCACTCGGAGGGGGCCAAAATCGGATCTCAACGGGAGTTCGGAGAACACAGCGGGCGTCCTGAAGCTCCCCCTCCCTCGGTGGAAGTCGGCTCAATCAGGTCCGGAGGGAAGTACCCCTGGGGGGTTGGGCCTGGGACAGGACGAGACGCCCGCGGCCCCCTCTCCCACACCGCCCCAAACAGGACCCAGGATCCAGCCGCCGCCGCGGCGGCAGCAGGAGCATCGCGGCCGCCGCGCGGCGGCGGCAACATTTAAAGGGGACGCAGCCTACCTGTCAGGAGTGGAGCGCGAGTCGGCTCAGCCAATGCGCATGCGCCAGGCGCCGGCGGTTTCTCCCGTCACAGTGGTTCCCACGGTTGTCTTAGGAACCAGTCCCCGAGGCTTGGCAGAGCAGGAGCCCTCCGTGGCAGTGCTTGGGTGTGGAGGCTCTGAGGCTCCGGCCTCATCTCTCCTCGGGGTCGAAGGGAACGTTTGCGGATGCCAGGAGTCGCCAAGGGCCGACCACGATGATGAAACCCCAGGCAGAGTCGGGGGAAGTAGCACGGGATCCCAGCCTGAGGTCTGCACGGACGGTGTTGGTTGGGGTGAGTCTCCCCAAAAGTCGTGCCGCCGTCCGTGATCTCGAGGACGGGTCGGCCTGCGTGCCCCTGGGCTTCTCTCTCACCCAAGGGTGGTTCCCCTCCAGAGCAGAACCCTGCCGCCTCAGGGGTTGCCTGGGGGTGTGTGTTTCAATGCCTCCGCTGTACCACACTGTGTGTGTGTGTGTGTCTATGTGTGTGTCTCCCGTTCTCTCTTCTCTCTCTGTCTCTCCGTCTCTGTGTGTTTCTTTCCCACTCTCTGTGTGTTTGTGCCAGCCGAAGTTGCGTCAGGGCTGCCAGGTCGGTGGAGGATTGGGGCTGTCACGAATTGTGCAGAAACCCATTTGCTCCTCTGGTAGGCATTTGAAAACGTGGCTTGGGTCAGGCACAGGCGGCCCCTACACGCCCCGGGTCCCAGGTGTTCTTTGATTTTCCCTGGCATTGATGGAAAGGTAACCCGTTTCCCCCTTCTACCGGCACATGCCTGGACCCGACCCTTTGCTTCGCCGTGGCCCCGTATGCCTCCGGTGACACACGTTATCACCAACTGCTGTGGGATTGGCCAGTGCCACGCGTTGTCGCATGGTCTCCCCCTCGGATTCGCCTCTGTTCTTCTTTGCAGGTGTCCTGTCAAGCGCGGTCGGCTTTCCGGAACCCCAGGGCTTTTGCAAGCGGGGCAGGCCACTGGTCTTTCAAAGGAGGAGGGAGGCAGAGGGCTGACGCATCAGTGAATTGACAGCTGACACTAGGCCTTGAGACTGATGATTTCATTCTGTGTTGCAGCGAGGCCCTGCCGGCCTGACCAGAAGTGGTGAGCCCATCCTATCTCACTCGGAGGGGGCCAAAATCGGATCTCAACGGGAGTTCGGAGAACACAGCGGGCGTCCTGAAGCTCCCCCTCCCTCGGTGGAAGTCGGCTCAAGCAGGTCCGGAGGGCAGTACCCCTGGGGGGTTGGGCCTGGGACAGGACGAGACGCCCGCGGCCCCCTCTCCCACACCGCCCGAAACAGGACCCAGGATCCAGCCGCCGCCGCGGCGGCAGCAGGAGCTTCGCGGCCGCCGCGCGGCGGCGGCAACATTTAAAGGGGACGCAGCCTACCTGTCAGGAGTGGAGCGCGAGTCGGCTCAGCCAATGCGCATGCGCCAGGCGCCGGCGGTTTCTCCCGTCACAGTGGTTCCCACGGTTGTCTTAGGAACCAGTCCCCGAGGCTTGGCAGAGCAGGAGCCCTCCGTGGCAGTGCTTGGGTGTGGAGGCTCTGAGGCTCCGGCCTCATCTCTCCTCGGGGTCGAAGGGAACGTTTGCGGATGCCAGGAGTCGCCAAGGGCCGACCACGATGATGAAACCCCAGGCAGAGTCGGGGGAAGTAGCACGGGATCCCAGCCTGAGGCCTGCACGGACAGTGTTGGTTGGGGTGAGTCTCCCCAAAAGTCGTGCCGCCGTCCGTGATCTCGAGGACGGGTCGGCCTGCGTGCCCCTGGGCTTCTCTCTCACCCGAGGGTGGTTCCCCTCCAGAGCAGAACCCTGCCGCCTCAGGGGTTGCCTGGGGGGGTGTGTTTCAATGCCTCCGCTGTACCACACTGTGTGTGTGTGTGTGTCTATGTGTGTGTCTCCCGTTCTCTCTTCTCTCTCTGCCTCTCCGTCTCTGTGTGTTTCTTTCCCACTCTCTGTGGGTTTGTGCCAGCCGAAGTTGCGTCAGGGCTGCCAGGTCGGTGGAGGATTGGGGCTGTCGCGAATTGTGCAGAAACCCATTTGCTCCTCTGGTAGGCATTTGAAAACGTGGCTTGGGTCAGGCACAGGCGGCCCCTCCACGCCCCGGGTCCCAGGTGTTCTTTGATTTTCCCTGGCATTGATGGAAAGGTAACCCGTTTCCCCCTTCTACCGGCACATGCCTGGACCCGACCCTTTGCTTCGCCGTGGCCCCGTATGCCTCCGGTGACACACGTTATCACCAACTGCTGTGGGATTGGCCAGTGCCACGCGTTGTCGCATGGTCTCCCCCTCGGATTCGCCTCTGTTCTTCTTTGCAGGTGTCCTGTCAAGCGCGGTCGGCTTTCCGGAACCCCAGGGCTTTTGCAAGCGGGGCAGGCCACTGGTCTTTCAAAGGAGGAGGGAGGCAGAGGGCTGACGCATCAGTGAATTGACAGCTGACACTAGGCCTTGAGACTGATGATTTCATTCTGTGTTGCAGCGAGGCCCTGCCGGCCTGACCAGAAGTGGTGAGCCCATCCTATCTCACTCGGAGGGGGCCAAAATCGGATCTCAACGGGAGTTCGGAGAACACAGCGGGCGTCCTGAAGCTCCCCCTCCCTCGGTGGAAGTCGGCTCAAGCAGGTCCGGAGGGCAGTACCCCTGGGGGGTTGGGCCTGGGACAGGACGAGACGCCCGCGGCCCCCTCTCCCACACCGCCCCAAACAGGACCCAGGATCCAGCAGCCGCCGCGGCGGCAGCAGGAGCATCGCGGCCGCCGCGCGGCGGCGGCAACATTTAAAGGGGACGCAGCCTACCTGTCAGGAGTGGAGCGCGAGTCGGCTCAGCCAATGCGCATGCGCCAGGCGCCGGCGGTTTCTCCCGTCACAGTGGTTCCCACGGTTGTCTTAGGAACCAGTCCCCGAGGCTTGGCAGAGCAGGAGCCCTCCGTGGCAGTGCTTGGGTGTGGAGGCTCTGAGGCTCCGGCCTCATCTCTCCTCGGGGTCGAAGGGAACGTTTGCGGATGCCAGGAGTCGCCAAGGGCCGACCACGATGATGAAACCCCAGGCAGAGTCGGGGGAAGTAGCACGGGATCCCAGCCTGAGGCCTGCACAGACGGTGTTGGTTGGGGTGAGTCTCCCCAAAAGTCGTGCCGCCGTCCGTGATCTCGAGGACGGGTCGGCCTGCGTGCCCCTGGGCTTCTCTCTCACCCAAGGGTGGTTCCCCTCCAGAGCAGAACCCTGCCGCCTCAGGGGTTGCCTGGGGGGGTGTGTTTCAATGCCTCCGCTGTACCACACTGTGTGTGTGTGTGTGTCTATGTGTGTGTCTCCCGTTCTCTCTTCTCTCTCTGTCTCTCCGTCTCTGTGTGTTTCTTTCCCACTCTCTGTGGGTTTGTGCCAGCCGAAGTTGCGTCAGGGCTGCCAGGTCGGTGGAGGATTGGGGCTGTCGCGAATTGTGCAGAAACCCATTTGCTCCTCTGGTAGGCATTTGAAAACGTGGCTTGGGTCAGGCACAGGCGGCCCCTCCACGCCCCGGGTCCCAGGTGTTCTTTGATTTTCCCTGGCATTGATGGAAAGGTAACCCGTTTCCCCCTTCTACCGGCACATGCCTGGACCCGACCCTTTGCTTCGCCGTGGCCCCGTATGCCTCCGGTGACACACGTTATCACCAACTGCTGTGGGATTGGCCAGTGCCACGCGTTGTCGCATGGTCTCCCCCTCGGATTCGCCTCTGTTCTTCTTTGCAGGTGTCCTGTCAAGCGCGGTCGGCTTTCCGGAACCCCAGGGCTTTTGCAAGCGGGGCAGGCCACTGGTCTTTCAAAGGAGGAGGGAGGCAGAGGGCTGACGCATCAGTGAATTGACAGCTGACACTAGGCCTTGAGACTGATGATTTCATTCTGTGTTGCAGCGAGGCCCTGCCGGCCTGACCAGAAGTGGTGAGCCCATCCTATCTCACTCGGAGGGGGCCAAAATCGGATCTCAACGGGAGTTCGGAGAACACAGCGGGCGTCCTGAAGCTCCCCCTCCCTCGGTGGAAGTCGGCTCAATCAGGTCCGGAGGGAAGTACCCCTGGGGGGTTGGGCCTGGGACAGGACGAGACGCCCGCGGCCCCCTCTCCCACACCGCCCCAAACAGGACCCAGGATCCAGCCGCCGCCGCGGCGGCAGCAGGAGCATCGCGGCCGCCGCGCGGCGGCGGCAACATTTAAAGGGGACGCAGCCTACCTGTCAGGAGTGGAGCGCGAGTCGGCTCAGCCAATGCGCATGCGCCAGGCGCCGGCGGTTTCTCCCGTCACAGTGGTTCCCACGGTTGTCTTAGGAACCAGTCCCCGAGGCTTGGCAGAGCAGGAGCCCTCCGTGGCAGTGCTTGGGTGTGGAGGCTCTGAGGCTCCGGCCTCATCTCTCCTCGGGGTCGAAGGGAACGTTTGCGGATGCCAGGAGTCGCCAAGGGCCGACCACGATGATGAAACCCCAGGCAGAGTCGGGGGAAGTAGCACGGGATCCCAGCCTGAGGCCTGCACGGACGGTGTTGGTTGGGGTGAGTCTCCCCAAAAGTCGTGCCGCCGTCCGTGATCTCGAGGACGGGTCGGCCTGCGTGCCCCTGGGCTTCTCTCTCACCCAAGGGTGGTTCCCCTCCAGAGCAGAACCCTGCCGCCTCAGGGGTTGCCTGGGGGTGTGTGTTTCAATGCCTCCGCTGTACCACACTGTGTGTGTGTGTGTGTCTATGTGTGTGTCTCCCGTTCTCTCTTCTCTCTCTGTCTCTCCGTCTCTGTGTGTTTCTTTCCCACTCTCTGTGTGTTTGTGCCAGCCGAAGTTGCGTCAGGGCTGCCAGGTCGGTGGAGGATTGGGGCTGTCACGAATTGTGCAGAAACCCATTTGCTCCTCTGGTAGGCATTTGAAAACGTGGCTTGGGTCAGGCACAGGCGGCCCCTACACGCCCCGGGTCCCAGGTGTTCTTTGATTTTCCCTGGCATTGATGGAAAGGTAACCCGTTTCCCCCTTCTACCGGCACATGCCTGGACCCGACCCTTTGCTTCGCCGTGGCCCCGTATGCCTCCGGTGACACACGTTATCACCAACTGCTGTGGGATTGGCCAGTGCCACGCGTTGTCGCATGGTCTCCCCCTCGGATTCGCCTCTGTTCTTCTTTGCAGGTGTCCTGTCAAGCGCGGTCGGCTTTCCGGAACCCCAGGGCTTTTGCAAGCGGGGCAGGCCACTGGTCTTTCAAAGGAGGAGGGAGGCAGAGGGCTGACGCATCAGTGAATTGACAGCTGACACTAGGCCTTGAGACTGATGATTTCATTCTGTGTTGCAGCGAGGCCCTGCCGGCCTGACCAGAAGTGGTGAGCCCATCCTATCTCACTCGGAGGGGGCCAAAATCGGATCTCAACGGGAGTTCTGAGAACACAGCGGGCGTCCTGAAGCTCCCCCTCCCTCGGTGGAAGTAGGCTCAAGCAGGTCCGGAGGGCAGTACCCCTGGGGGGTTGGGCCTGGGACAGGACGAGACGCCCGCGGCCCCCTCTCCCACACCGCCCGAAACAGGACCCAGGATCCAGCCGCCGCCGCGGCGGCAGCAGGAGCTTCGCGGCCGCCGCGCGGCGGCGGCAACATTTAAAGGGGACGCAGCCTACCTGTCAGGAGTGGAGCGCGAGTCGGCTCAGCCAATGCGCATGCGCCAGGCGCCGGCGGTTTCTCCCGTCACAGTGGTTCCCACGGTTGTCTTAGGAACCAGTCCCCGAGGCTTGGCAGAGCAGGAGCCCTCCGTGGCAGTGCTTGGGTGTGGAGGCTCTGAGGCTCCGGCCTCATCTCTCCTCGGGGTCGAAGGGAACGTTTGCGGATGCCAGGAGTCGCCAAGGGCCGACCACGATGATGAAACCCCAGGCAGAGTCGGGGGAAGTAGCACGGGATCCCAGCCTGAGGCCTGCACGGACAGTGTTGGTTGGGGTGAGTCTCCCCAAAAGTCGTGCCTCCGTCCGTGATCTCGAGGACGGGTCGGCCTGCGTGCCCCTGGGCTTCTCTCTCACCCGAGGGTGGTTCCCCTCCAGAGCAGAACCCTGCCGCCTCAGGGGTTGCCTGGGGGTGTGTGTTTCAATGCCTCCGCTGTACCACACTGTGTGTGTGTGTGTGTCTATGTGTGTGTCTCCCGTTCTCTCTTCTCTCTCTGCCTCTCCGTCTCTGTGTGTTTCTTTCCCACTCTCTGTGGGTTTGTGCCAGCCGAAGTTGCGTCAGGGCTGCCAGGTCGGTGGAGGATTGGGGCTGTCGCGAATTGTGCAGAAACCCATTTGCTCCTCTGGTAGGCATTTGAAAACGTGGCTTGGGTCAGGCACAGGCGGCCCCTCCACGCCCCGGGTCCCAGGTGTTCTTTGATTTTCCCTGGCATTGATGGAAAGGTAACCCGTTTCCCCCTTCTACCGGCACATGCCTGGACCCGACCCTTTGCTTCGCCGTGGCCCCGTATGCCTCCGGTGACACACGTTATCACCAACTGCTGTGGGATTGGCCAGTGCCACGCGTTGTCGCATGGTCTCCCCCTCGGATTCGCCTCTGTTCTTCTTTGCAGGTGTCCTGTCAAGCGCGGTCGGCTTTCCGGAACCCCAGGGCTTTTGCAAGCGGGGCAGGCCACTGGTCTTTCAAAGGAGGAGGGAGGCAGAGGGCTGACGCATCAGTGAATTGACAGCTGACACTAGGCCTTGAGACTGATGATTTCATTCTGTGTTGCAGCGAGGCCCTGCCGGCCTGACCAGAAGTGGTGAGCCCATCCTATCTCACTCGGAGGGGGCCAAAATCGGATCTCAACGGGAGTTCGGAGAACACAGCGGGCGTCCTGAAGCTCCCCCTCCCTCGGTGGAAGTCGGCTCAAGCAGGTCCGGAGGGCAGTACCCCTGGGGGGTTGGGCCTGGGACAGGACGAGACGCCCGCGGCCCCCTCTCCCACACCGCCCCAAACAGGACCCAGGATCCAGCAGCCGCCGCGGCGGCAGCAGGAGCATCGCGGCCGCCGCGCGGCGGCGGCAACATTTAAAGGGGACGCAGCCTACCTGTCAGGAGTGGAGCGCGAGTCGGCTCAGCCAATGCGCATGCGCCAGGCGCCGGCGGTTTCTCCCGTCACAGTGGTTCCCACGGTTGTCTTAGGAACCAGTCCCCGAGGCTTGGCAGAGCAGGAGCCCTCCGTGGCAGTGCTTGGGTGTGGAGGCTCTGAGGCTCCGGCCTCATCTCTCCTCGGGGTCGAAGGGAACGTTTGCGGATGCCAGGAGTCGCCAAGGGCCGACCACGATGATGAAACCCCAGGCAGAGTCGGGGGAAGTAGCACGGGATCCCAGCCTGAGGCCTGCACAGACGGTGTTGGTTGGGGTGAGTCTCCCCAAAAGTCGTGCCGCCGTCCGTGATCTCGAGGACGGGTCGGCCTGCGTGCCCCTGGGCTTCTCTCTCACCCAAGGGTGGTTCCCCTCCAGAGCAGAACCCTGCCGCCTCAGGGGTTGCCTGGGGGGGTGTGTTTCAATGCCTCCGCTGTACCACACTGTGTGTGTGTGTGTGTCTATGTGTGTGTCTCCCGTTCTCTCTTCTCTCTCTGTCTCTCCGTCTCTGTGTGTTTCTTTCCCACTCTCTGTGGGTTTGTGCCAGCCGAAGTTGCGTCAGGGCTGCCAGGTCGGTGGAGGATTGGGGCTGTCGCGAATTGTGCAGAAACCCATTTGCTCCTCTGGTAGGCATTTGAAAACGTGGCTTGGGTCAGGCACAGGCGGCCCCTCCACGCCCCGGGTCCCAGGTGTTCTTTGATTTTCCCTGGCATTGATGGAAAGGTAACCCGTTTCCCCCTTCTACCGGCACATGCCTGGACCCGACCCTTTGCTTCGCCGTGGCCCCGTATGCCTCCGGTGACACACGTTATCACCAACTGCTGTGGGATTGGCCAGTGCCACGCGTTGTCGCATGGTCTCCCCCTCGGATTCGCCTCTGTTCTTCTTTGCAGGTGTCCTGTCAAGCGCGGTCGGCTTTCCGGAACCCCAGGGCTTTTGCAAGCGGGGCAGGCCACTGGTCTTTCAAAGGAGGAGGGAGGCAGAGGGCTGACGCATCAGTGAATTGACAGCTGACACTAGGCCTTGAGACTGATGATTTCATTCTGTGTTGCAGCGAGGCCCTGCCGGCCTGACCAGAAGTGGTGAGCCCATCCTATCTCACTCGGAGGGGGCCAAAATCGGATCTCAACGGGAGTTCGGAGAACACAGCGGGCGTCCTGAAGCTCCCCCTCCCTCGGTGGAAGTCGGCTCAATCAGGTCCGGAGGGAAGTACCCCTGGGGGGTTGGGCCTGGGACAGGACGAGACGCCCGCGGCCCCCTCTCCCACACCGCCCCAAACAGGACCCAGGATCCAGCCGCCGCCGCGGCGGCAGCAGGAGCATCGCGGCCGCCGCGCGGCGGCGGCAACATTTAAAGGGGACGCAGCCTACCTGTCAGGAGTGGAGCGCGAGTCGGCTCAGCCAATGCGCATGCGCCAGGCGCCGGCGGTTTCTCCCGTCACAGTGGTTCCCACGGTTGTCTTAGGAACCAGTCCCCGAGGCTTGGCAGAGCAGGAGCCCTCCGTGGCAGTGCTTGGGTGTGGAGGCTCTGAGGCTCCGGCCTCATCTCTCCTCGGGGTCGAAGGGAACGTTTGCGGATGCCAGGAGTCGCCAAGGGCCGACCACGATGATGAAACCCCAGGCAGAGTCGGGGGAAGTAGCACGGGATCCCAGCCTGAGGCCTGCACGGACGGTGTTGGTTGGGGTGAGTCTCCCCAAAAGTCGTGCCGCCGTCCGTGATCTCGAGGACGGGTCGGCCTGCGTGCCCCTGGGCTTCTCTCTCACCCAAGGGTGGTTCCCCTCCAGAGCAGAACCCTGCCGCCTCAGGGGTTGCCTGGGGGTGTGTGTTTCAATGCCTCCGCTGTACCACACTGTGTGTGTGTGTGTGTCTATGTGTGTGTCTCCCGTTCTCTCTTCTCTCTCTGTCTCTCCGTCTCTGTGTGTTTCTTTCCCACTCTCTGTGTGTTTGTGCCAGCCGAAGTTGCGTCAGGGCTGCCAGGTCGGTGGAGGATTGGGGCTGTCACGAATTGTGCAGAAACCCATTTGCTCCTCTGGTAGGCATTTGAAAACGTGGCTTGGGTCAGGCACAGGCGGCCCCTACACGCCCCGGGTCCCAGGTGTTCTTTGATTTTCCCTGGCATTGATGGAAAGGTAACCCGTTTCCCCCTTCTACCGGCACATGCCTGGACCCGACCCTTTGCTTCGCCGTGGCCCCGTATGCCTCCGGTGACACACGTTATCACCAACTGCTGTGGGATTGGCCAGTGCCACGCGTTGTCGCATGGTCTCCCCCTCGGATTCGCCTCTGTTCTTCTTTGCAGGTGTCCTGTCAAGCGCGGTCGGCTTTCCGGAACCCCAGGGCTTTTGCAAGCGGGGCAGGCCACTGGTCTTTCAAAGGAGGAGGGAGGCAGAGGGCTGACGCATCAGTGAATTGACAGCTGACACTAGGCCTTGAGACTGATGATTTCATTCTGTGTTGCAGCGAGGCCCTGCCGGCCTGACCAGAAGTGGTGAGCCCATCCTATCTCACTCGGAGGGGGCCAAAATCGGATCTCAACGGGAGTTCTGAGAACACAGCGGGCGTCCTGAAGCTCCCCCTCCCTCGGTGGAAGTAGGCTCAAGCAGGTCCGGAGGGCAGTACCCCTGGGGGGTTGGGCCTGGGACAGGACGAGACGCCCGCGGCCCCCTCTCCCACACCGCCCGAAACAGGACCCAGGATCCAGCCGCCGCCGCGGCGGCAGCAGGAGCTTCGCGGCCGCCGCGCGGCGGCGGCAACATTTAAAGGGGACGCAGCCTACCTGTCAGGAGTGGAGCGCGAGTCGGCTCAGCCAATGCGCATGCGCCAGGCGCCGGCGGTTTCTCCCGTCACAGTGGTTCCCACGGTTGTCTTAGGAACCAGTCCCCGAGGCTTGGCAGAGCAGGAGCCCTCCGTGGCAGTGCTTGGGTGTGGAGGCTCTGAGGCTCCGGCCTCATCTCTCCTCGGGGTCGAAGGGAACGTTTGCGGATGCCAGGAGTCGCCAAGGGCCGACCACGATGATGAAACCCCAGGCAGAGTCGGGGGAAGTAGCACGGGATCCCAGCCTGAGGCCTGCACGGACAGTGTTGGTTGGGGTGAGTCTCCCCAAAAGTCGTGCCTCCGTCCGTGATCTCGAGGACGGGTCGGCCTGCGTGCCCCTGGGCTTCTCTCTCACCCGAGGGTGGTTCCCCTCCAGAGCAGAACCCTGCCGCCTCAGGGGTTGCCTGGGGGTGTGTGTTTCAATGCCTCCGCTGTACCACACTGTGTGTGTGTGTGTGTCTATGTGTGTGTCTCCCGTTCTCTCTTCTCTCTCTGCCTCTCCGTCTCTGTGTGTTTCTTTCCCACTCTCTGTGGGTTTGTGCCAGCCGAAGTTGCGTCAGGGCTGCCAGGTCGGTGGAGGATTGGGGCTGTCGCGAATTGTGCAGAAACCCATTTGCTCCTCTGGTAGGCATTTGAAAACGTGGCTTGGGTCAGGCACAGGCGGCCCCTCCACGCCCCGGGTCCCAGGTGTTCTTTGATTTTCCCTGGCATTGATGGAAAGGTAACCCGTTTCCCCCTTCTACCGGCACATGCCTGGACCCGACCCTTTGCTTCGCCGTGGCCCCGTATGCCTCCGGTGACACACGTTATCACCAACTGCTGTGGGATTGGCCAGTGCCACGCGTTGTCGCATGGTCTCCCCCTCGGATTCGCCTCTGTTCTTCTTTGCAGGTGTCCTGTCAAGCGCGGTCGGCTTTCCGGAACCCCAGGGCTTTTGCAAGCGGGGCAGGCCACTGGTCTTTCAAAGGAGGAGGGAGGCAGAGGGCTGACGCATCAGTGAATTGACAGCTGACACTAGGCCTTGAGACTGATGATTTCATTCTGTGTTGCAGCGAGGCCCTGCCGGCCTGACCAGAAGTGGTGAGCCCATCCTATCTCACTCGGAGGGGGCCAAAATCGGATCTCAACGGGAGTTCGGAGAACACAGCGGGCGTCCTGAAGCTCCCCCTCCCTCGGTGGAAGTCGGCTCAAGCAGGTCCGGAGGGCAGTACCCCTGGGGGGTTGGGCCTGGGACAGGACGAGACGCCCGCGGCCCCCTCTCCCACACCGCCCCAAACAGGACCCAGGATCCAGCAGCCGCCGCGGCGGCAGCAGGAGCATCGCGGCCGCCGCGCGGCGGCGGCAACATTTAAAGGGGACGCAGCCTACCTGTCAGGAGTGGAGCGCGAGTCGGCTCAGCCAATGCGCATGCGCCAGGCGCCGGCGGTTTCTCCCGTCACAGTGGTTCCCACGGTTGTCTTAGGAACCAGTCCCCGAGGCTTGGCAGAGCAGGAGCCCTCCGTGGCAGTGCTTGGGTGTGGAGGCTCTGAGGCTCCGGCCTCATCTCTCCTCGGGGTCGAAGGGAACGTTTGCGGATGCCAGGAGTCGCCAAGGGCCGACCACGATGATGAAACCCCAGGCAGAGTCGGGGGAAGTAGCACGGGATCCCAGCCTGAGGCCTGCACAGACGGTGTTGGTTGGGGTGAGTCTCCCCAAAAGTCGTGCCGCCGTCCGTGATCTCGAGGACGGGTCGGCCTGCGTGCCCCTGGGCTTCTCTCTCACCCAAGGGTGGTTCCCCTCCAGAGCAGAACCCTGCCGCCTCAGGGGTTGCCTGGGGGGGTGTGTTTCAATGCCTCCGCTGTACCACACTGTGTGTGTGTGTGTGTCTATGTGTGTGTCTCCCGTTCTCTCTTCTCTCTCTGTCTCTCCGTCTCTGTGTGTTTCTTTCCCACTCTCTGTGGGTTTGTGCCAGCCGAAGTTGCGTCAGGGCTGCCAGGTCGGTGGAGGATTGGGGCTGTCGCGAATTGTGCAGAAACCCATTTGCTCCTCTGGTAGGCATTTGAAAACGTGGCTTGGGTCAGGCACAGGCGGCCCCTCCACGCCCCGGGTCCCAGGTGTTCTTTGATTTTCCCTGGCATTGATGGAAAGGTAACCCGTTTCCCCCTTCTACCGGCACATGCCTGGACCCGACCCTTTGCTTCGCCGTGGCCCCGTATGCCTCCGGTGACACACGTTATCACCAACTGCTGTGGGATTGGCCAGTGCCACGCGTTGTCGCATGGTCTCCCCCTCGGATTCGCCTCTGTTCTTCTTTGCAGGTGTCCTGTCAAGCGCGGTCGGCTTTCCGGAACCCCAGGGCTTTTGCAAGCGGGGCAGGCCACTGGTCTTTCAAAGGAGGAGGGAGGCAGAGGGCTGACGCATCAGTGAATTGACAGCTGACACTAGGCCTTGAGACTGATGATTTCATTCTGTGTTGCAGCGAGGCCCTGCCGGCCTGACCAGAAGTGGTGAGCCCATCCTATCTCACTCGGAGGGGGCCAAAATCGGATCTCAACGGGAGTTCGGAGAACACAGCGGGCGTCCTGAAGCTCCCCCTCCCTCGGTGGAAGTCGGCTCAAGCAGGTCCGGAGGGCAGTACCCCTGGGGGGTTGGGCCTGGGACAGGACGAGACGCCCGCGGCCCCCTCTCCCACACCGCCCCAAACAGGACCCAGGATCCAGCAGCCGCCGCGGCGGCAGCAGGAGCATCGCGGCCGCCGCGCGGCGGCGGCAACATTTAAAGGGGACGCAGCCTACCTGTCAGGAGTGGAGCGCGAGTCGGCTCAGCCAATGCGCATGCGCCAGGCGCCGGCGGTTTCTCCCGTCACAGTGGTTCCCACGGTTGTCTTAGGAACCAGTCCCCGAGGCTTGGCAGAGCAGGAGCCCTCCGTGGCAGTGCTTGGGTGTGGAGGCTCTGAGGCTCCGGCCTCATCTCTCCTCGGGGTCGAAGGGAACGTTTGCGGATGCCAGGAGTCGCCAAGGGCCGACCACGATGATGAAACCCCAGGCAGAGTCGGGGGAAGTAGCACGGGATCCCAGCCTGAGGCCTGCACAGACGGTGTTGGTTGGGGTGAGTCTCCCCAAAAGTCGTGCCGCCGTCCGTGATCTCGAGGACGGGTCGGCCTGCGTGCCCCTGGGCTTCTCTCTCACCCAAGGGTGGTTCCCCTCCAGAGCAGAACCCTGCCGCCTCAGGGGTTGCCTGGGGGGGTGTGTTTCAATGCCTCCGCTGTACCACACTGTGTGTGTGTGTGTGTCTATGTGTGTGTCTCCCGTTCTCTCTTCTCTCTCTGTCTCTCCGTCTCTGTGTGTTTCTTTCCCACTCTCTGTGGGTTTGTGCCAGCCGAAGTTGCGTCAGGGCTGCCAGGTCGGTGGAGGATTGGGGCTGTCGCGAATTGTGCAGAAACCCATTTGCTCCTCTGGTAGGCATTTGAAAACGTGGCTTGGGTCAGGCACAGGCGGCCCCTCCACGCCCCGGGTCCCAGGTGTTCTTTGATTTTCCCTGGCATTGATGGAAAGGTAACCCGTTTCCCCCTTCTACCGGCACATGCCTGGACCCGACCCTTTGCTTCGCCGTGGCCCCGTATGCCTCCGGTGACACACGTTATCACCAACTGCTGTGGGATTGGCCAGTGCCACGCGTTGTCGCATGGTCTCCCCCTCGGATTCGCCTCTGTTCTTCTTTGCAGGTGTCCTGTCAAGCGCGGTCGGCTTTCCGGAACCCCAGGGCTTTTGCAAGCGGGGCAGGCCACTGGTCTTTCAAAGGAGGAGGGAGGCAGAGGGCTGATGCATCAGTGAATTGACAGCTGACACTAGGCCTTGAGACTGATGATTTCATTCTGTGTTGCAGCGAGGCCCTGCCGGCCTGACCAGAAGTGGTGAGCCCATCCTATCTCACTCGGAGGGGGCCAAAATCGGATCTCAACGGGAGTTCGGAGAACACAGCGGGCGTCCTGAAGCTCCCCCTCCCTCGGTGGAAGTCGGCTCAAGCAGGTCCGGAGGGCAGTACCCCTGGGGGGTTGGGCCTGGGACAGGACGAGACGCCCGCGGCCCCCTCTCCCACACCGCCCCAAACAGGACCCAGGATCCAGCAGCCGCCGCGGCGGCAGCAGGAGCATCGCGGCCGCCGCGCGGCGGCGGCAACATTTAAAGGGGACGCAGCCTACCTGTCAGGAGTGGAGCGCGAGTCGGCTCAGCCAATGCGCATGCGCCAGGCGCCGGCGGTTTCTCCCGTCACAGTGGTTCCCACGGTTGTCTTAGGAACCAGTCCCCGAGGCTTGGCAGAGCAGGAGCCCTCCGTGGCAGTGCTTGGGTGTGGAGGCTCTGAGGCTCCGGCCTCATCTCTCCTCGGGGTCGAAGGGAACGTTTGCGGATGCCAGGAGTCGCCAAGGGCCGACCACGATGATGAAACCCCAGGCAGAGTCGGGGGAAGTAGCACGGGATCCCAGCCTGAGGCCTGCACAGACGGTGTTGGTTGGGGTGAGTCTCCCCAAAAGTCGTGCCGCCGTCCGTGATCTCGAGGACGGGTCGGCCTGCGTGCCCCTGGGCTTCTCTCTCACCCAAGGGTGGTTCCCCTCCAGAGCAGAACCCTGCCGCCTCAGGGGTTGCCTGGGGGGGTGTGTTTCAATGCCTCCGCTGTACCACACTGTGTGTGTGTGTGTGTCTATGTGTGTGTCTCCCGTTCTCTCTTCTCTCTCTGTCTCTCCGTCTCTGTGTGTTTCTTTCCCACTCTCTGTGGGTTTGTGCCAGCCGAAGTTGCGTCAGGGCTGCCAGGTCGGTGGAGGATTGGGGCTGTCGCGAATTGTGCAGAAACCCATTTGCTCCTCTGGTAGGCATTTGAAAACGTGGCTTGGGTCAGGCACAGGCGGCCCCTCCACGCCCCGGGTCCCAGGTGTTCTTTGATTTTCCCTGGCATTGATGGAAAGGTAACCCGTTTCCCCCTTCTACCGGCACATGCCTGGACCCGACCCTTTGCTTCGCCGTGGCCCCGTATGCCTCCGGTGACACACGTTATCACCAACTGCTGTGGGATTGGCCAGTGCCACGCGTTGTCGCATGGTCTCCCCCTCGGATTCGCCTCTGTTCTTCTTTGCAGGTGTCCTGTCAAGCGCGGTCGGCTTTCCGGAACCCCAGGGCTTTTGCAAGCGGGGCAGGCCACTGGTCTTTCAAAGGAGGAGGGAGGCAGAGGGCTGATGCATCAGTGAATTGACAGCTGACACTAGGCCTTGAGACTGATGATTTCATTCTGTGTTGCAGCGAGGCCCTGCCGGCCTGACCAGAAGTGGTGAGCCCATCCTATCTCACTCGGAGGGGGCCAAAATCGGATCTCAACGGGAGTTCGGAGAACACAGCGGGCGTCCTGAAGCTCCCCCTCCCTCGGTGGAAGTCGGCTCAAGCAGGTCCGGAGGGCAGTACCCCTGGGGGGTTGGGCCTGGGACAGGACGAGACGCCCGCGGCCCCCTCTCCCACACCGCCCCAAACAGGACCCAGGATCCAGCAGCCGCCGCGGCGGCAGCAGGAGCATCGCGGCCGCCGCGCGGCGGCGGCAACATTTAAAGGGGACGCAGCCTACCTGTCAGGAGTGGAGCGCGAGTCGGCTCAGCCAATGCGCATGCGCCAGGCGCCGGCGGTTTCTCCCGTCACAGTGGTTCCCACGGTTGTCTTAGGAACCAGTCCCCGAGGCTTGGCAGAGCAGGAGCCCTCCGTGGCAGTGCTTGGGTGTGGAGGCTCTGAGGCTCCGGCCTCATCTCTCCTCGGGGTCGAAGGGAACGTTTGCGGATGCCAGGAGTCGCCAAGGGCCGACCACAATGATGAAACCCCAGGCAGAGTCGGGGGAAGTAGCACGGGATCCCAGCCTGAGGCCTGCACAGACGGTGTTGGTTGGGGTGAGTCTCCCCAAAAGTCGTGCCGCCGTCCGTGATCTCGAGGACGGGTCGGCCTGCGTGCCCCTGGGCTTCTCTCTCACCCAAGGGTGGTTCCCCTCCAGAGCAGAACCCTGCCGCCTCAGGGGTTGCCTGGGGGTGTGTGTTTCAATGCCTCCGCTGTACCACACTGTGTGTGTGTGTGTGTCTATGTGTGTGTCTCCAGTTCTCTCTTCTCTCTCTGTCTCTCCGTCTCTGTGTGTTTCTTTCCCACTCTCTGTGGGTTTGTGCCAGCCGAAGTTGCGTCAGGGCTGCCAGGTCGGTGGAGGATTGGGGCTGTCGCGAATTGTGCAGAAACCCATTTGCTCCTCTGGTAGGCATTTGAAAACGTGGCTTGGGTCAGGCACAGGCGGCCCCTCCACGCCCCGGGTCCCAGGTGTTCTTTGATTTTCCCTGGCATTGATGGAAAGGTAACCCGTTTCCCCCTTCTACCGGCACATGCCTGGACCCGACCCTTTGCTTCGCCGTGGCCCCGTATGCCTCCGGTGACACACGTTATCACCAACTGCTGTGGGATTGGCCAGTGCCACGCGTTGTCGCATGGTCTCCCCCTCGGATTCGCCTCTGTTCTTCTTTGCAGGTGTCCTGTCAAGCGCGGTCGGCTTTCCGGAACCCCAGGGCTTTTGCAAGCGGGGCAGGCCACTGGTCTTTCAAAGGAGGAGGGAGGCAGAGGGCTGACGCATCAGTGAATTGACAGCTGACACTAGGCCTTGAGACTGATGATTTCATTCTGTGTTGCAGCGAGGCCCTGCCGGCCTGACCAGAAGTGGTGAGCCCATCGTATCTCACTCGGAGGGGGCCAAAATCGGATCTCAACGGGAGTTCGGAGAACACAGCGGGCGTCCTGAAGCTCCCCCTCCCTCGGTGGAAGTCGGCTCAAGCAGGTCCGGAGGGCAGTACCCCTGGGGGTTTGGGCCTGGGACAGGACGAGACGCCCGCGGCCCCCTCTCCCACACCGCCCCAAACAGGACCCAGGATCCAGCCGCCGCCGCGGCGGCAGCAGGAGCATCGCGGCCGCCGCGCGGCGGCGGCAACATTTAAAGGGGACGCAGCCTACCTGTCAGGAGTGGAGCGCGAGTCGGCTCAGCCAATGCGCATTCGCCAGGCGCCGGCGGTTTCTCCCGTCACAGTGGTTCCCACGGTTGTCTTAGGAACCAGTTCCCGAGGCTTGGCAGAGCAGGAGCCCTCCGTGGCAGTGCTTGGGTGTGGAGGCTCTGAGGCTCCGGCCTCATCTCTCCTCGGGGTCGAGGGGAACGTTTGCGGATGCCAGGAGTCGCAAATGGCCGACCACGATGGTGAAACCCCAGGCAGAGTCGGGGGAAGAAGCACGGGATCCCAGCCTGAGGCCTGCACAGACGGTGTTGGTTGGGGTGAGTCTCCCCAAAAGTCGTGCCGCCGTCCGTGATCTCGAGGACGGGTCGGCCTGCGTGCCCCTGGGCTTCTCTCTCACCCAAGGGTGGTTCCCCTCCAGAGCAGAACCCTGCCGCCTCAGGGGTTGCCTGGGGGTGTGTGTTTCAATGCCTCCGCTGTACCACACTGTGTGTGTGTGTGTGTCTATGTGTGTGTCTCCAGTTCTCTCTTCTCTCTCTGTCTCTCCGTCTCTGTGTGTTTCTTTCCCACTCTCTGTGGGTTTGTGCCAGCCGAAGTTGCGTCAGGGCTGCCAGGTCGGTGGAGGATTGGGGCTGTCGCGAATTGTGCAGAAACCCATTTGCTCCTCTGGTAGGCATTTGAAAACGTGGCTTGGGTCAGGCACAGGCGGCCCCTCCACGCCCCGGGTCCCAGGTGTTCTTTGATTTTCCCTGGCATTGATGGAAAGGTAACCCGTTTCCCCCTTCTACCGGCACATGCCTGGACCCGACCCTTTGCTTCGCCGTGGCCCCGTATGCCTCCGGTGACACACGTTATCACCAACTGCTGTGGGATTGGCCAGTGCCACGCGTTGTCGCATGGTCTCCCCCTCGGATTCGCCTCTGTTCTTCTTTGCAGGTGTCCTGTCAAGCGCGGTCGGCTTTCCGGAACCCCAGGGCTTTTGCAAGCGGGGCAGGCCACTGGTCTTTCAAAGGAGGAGGGAGGCAGAGGGCTGACGCATCAGTGAATTGACAGCTGACACTAGGCCTTGAGACTGATGATTTCATTCTGTGTTGCAGCGAGGCCCTGCCGGCCTGACCAGAAGTGGTGAGCCCATCGTATCTCACTCGGAGGGGGCCAAAATCGGATCTCAACGGGAGTTCGGAGAACACAGCGGGCGTCCTGAAGCTCCCCCTCCCTCGGTGGAAGTCGGCTCAAGCAGGTCCGGAGGGCAGTACCCCTGGGGGTTTGGGCCTGGGACAGGACGAGACGCCCGCGGCCCCCTCTCCCACACCGCCCCAAACAGGACCCAGGATCCAGCCGCCGCCGCGGCGGCAGCAGGAGCATCGCGGCCGCCGCGCGGCGGCGGCAACATTTAAAGGGGACGCAGCCTACCTGTCAGGAGTGGAGCGCGAGTCGGCTCAGCCAATGCGCATTCGCCAGGCGCCGGCGGTTTCTCCCGTCACAGTGGTTCCCACGGTTGTCTTAGGAACCAGTTCCCGAGGCTTGGCAGAGCAGGAGCCCTCCGTGGCAGTGCTTGGGTGTGGAGGCTCTGAGGCTCCGGCCTCATCTCTCCTCGGGGTCGAGGGGAACGTTTGCGGATGCCAGGAGTCGCAAATGGCCGACCACGATGGTGAAACCCCAGGCAGAGTCGGGGGAAGAAGCACGGGATCCCAGCCTGAGGCCTGCACGGACGGTGTTGGTTGGGGTGAGTCTCCCCAAAAGTCGTGCCGCCGTCCGTGATCTCGAGGACGGGTCGGCCTGCGTGCCCCTGGGCTTCTCTCTCACCCGAGGGTGGTTCCCCTCCAGAGCAGAACCCTGCCGCCTCAGGGGTTGCCTGGGGGGGTGTGTTTCAATGCCTCCGCTGTACCACACTGTGTGTGTGTGTGTGTCTATGTGTGTGTCTCCCGTTCTCTCTTCTCTCTCTGCCTCTCCGTCTCTGTGTGTTTCTTTCCCACTCTCTGTGTGTTTGTGCCAGCCGAAGTTGCGTCAGGGCTGCCAGGTCGGTGGAGGATTGGGGCTGTCGCGAATTGTGCAGAAACCCATTTGCTCCTCTGGTAGGCATTTGAAAACGTGGCTTGGGTCAGGCACAGGCGGCCCCTCCACGCCCCGGGTCCCAGGTGTTCTTTGATTTTCCCTGGCATTGATGGAAAGGTAACCCGTTTCCCCCTTCTACCGGCACATGCCTGGACCCGACCCTTTGCTTCGCCGTGGCCCTGTATGCCTCCGGTGACACACGTTATCACCAACTGCTGTGGGATTGGCCAGTGCCACGCGTTGTCGCATGGTCTCCCCCTCGGATTCGCCTCTGTTCTTCTTTGCAGGTGTCCTGTCAAGCGCGGTCTGCTTTCCGGAACCCCAGGGCTTTTGCAAGCGGGGCAGGCCACTGGTCTTTCAAAGGAGGAGGGAGGCAGAGGGCTGACGCATCAGTGAATTGACAGCTGACACTAGGCCTTGAGACTGATGATTTCATTCTGTGTTGCAGCGAGGCCCTGCCGGCCTGACCAGAAGTGGTGAGCCCATCCTATCTCACTCGGAGGGGGCCAAAATCGGATCTCAACGGGAGTTCGGAGAACACAGCGGGCGTCCTGAAGCTCCCCCTCCCTCGGTGGAAGTCGGCTCAAGCAGGTCCGGAGGGCAGTACCCCTGGGGGGTTGGGCCTGGGACAGGACGAGACGCCCGCGGCCCCCTCTCCCACACCGCCCGAAACAGGACCCAGGATCCAGCCGCCGCCGCGGCGGCAGCAGGAGCTTCGCGGCCGCCGCGCGGCGGCGGCAACATTTAAAGGGGACGCAGCCTACCTGTCAGGAGTGGAGCGCGAGTCGGCTCAGCCAATGCGCATGCGCCAGGCGCCGGCGGTTTCTCCCGTCACAGTGGTTCCCACGGTTGTCTTAGGAACAGGTCCCCGAGGCTTGGCAGAGCAGGAGCCCTCCGTGGCAGTGCTTGGGTGTGGAGGCTCTGAGGCTCCGGCCTCATCTCTCCTCGGGGTCGAAGGGAACGTTTGCGGATGCCAGGAGTCGCAAAGGGCCGACCACGATGATGAAACCCCAGGCAGAGTCGGGGGAAGAAGCACGGGATCCCAGCCTGAGGCCTGCACGGACGGTGTTGGTTGGGGTGAGTCTCCCCAAAAGTCGTGCCGCCGTCCGTGATCTCGAGGACGGGTCGGCCTGCGTGCCCCTGGGCTTCTCTCTCACCCGAGGGTGGTTCCCCTCCAGAGCAGAACCCTGCCGCCTCAGGGGTTGCCTGGGGGGGTGTGTTTCAATGCCTCCGCTGTACCACACTGTGTGTGTGTGTGTGTCTATGTGTGTGTCTCCCGTTCTCTCTTCTCTCTCTGCCTCTCCGTCTCTGTGTGTTTCTTTCCCACTCTCTGTGGGTTTGTGCCAGCCGAAGTTGCGTCAGGGCTGCCAGGTCGGTGGAGGATTCGGGCTGTCGCGAATTGTGCAGAAACCCATTTGCTCCTCTGGTAGGCATTTGAAAACGTGGCTTGCGTCAGGCACAGGCGGCCCCTCCACGCCCCGGGTCCCAGGTGTTCTTTGATTTTCCCTGGCATTGATGGAAAGGTAACCCGTTTCCCCCTTCCACCGGCACATGCCTGGACCCGACCCTTTGCTTCGCCGTGGCCCCGTATGCCTCCGGTGACACACGTTATCACCAACTGCTGTGGGATTGGCCAGTGCCACGCGTGGTCGCATGGTCTCCCCCTCGGATTCGCCTCTGTTCTTCTTTGCAGGTGTCCTTTCATGCGCGGTCGGCTTTCCGGAACCCCAGGGGTTTTGCAAGCGGGGCAGGCCACTGGTCTTTCAAAGGAGGAGGGAGGCAGAGGGCTGACGCATCAGTGAATTGACAGCTGACAATAGGCCTTGAGACTGATGATTTCATTCTGTGTTGCAGCGAGGCCCTGCCGGCCTGACCAGAAGTGGTGAGCCCATCCTATCTCACTCGGAGGGGGCCAAAATCGGATCTCAACGGGAGTTCGGAGAACACAGCGGGCGTCCTGAAGCTCCCACTCCCTCGGTGGAAGTCGGCTCAAGCAGGTCCGGAGGGCAGTACCCCTGGGGGTTTGGGCCTGGGACAGGACGAGACGCCCGCGGCCCCCTCTCCCACACCGCCCCAAACAGGACCCAGGATCCAGCCGCCGCCGCGGCGGCAGCAGGAGCATCGCGGCCGCCGCGCGGCGGCGGCAACATTTAAAGGGGACGCAGCCTACCTGTCAGGAGTGGAGCGCGAGTCGGCTCAGCCAATGCGCATGCGCCAGGCGCCGGCGGTTTCTCCCGTCACAGTGGTTCCCACGGTTGTCTTAGGAACCAGTCCCCGAGGCTTGGCAGAGCAGGAGCCCTCCGTGGCAGTGCTTGGGTGTGGAGGCTCTGAGGCTCCGGCCTCATCTCTCCTCGGGGTCGAAGGGAACGTTTGCGGATGCCAGGAGTCGCCAAGGGCCGACCACGATGATGAAACCCCAGGCAGAGTCGGGGGAAGTAGCACGGGATCCCAGCCTGAGGCCTGCACGGACGGTGTTGGTTGGGGTGAGTCTCCCCAAAAGTCGTGCCGCCGTCCGTGATCTCGAGGACGGGTCGGCCTGCGTGCCCCTGGGCTTCTCTCTCACCCAAGGGTGGTTCCCCTCCAGAGCAGAACCCTGCCGCCTCAGGGGTTGCCTGGGGGTGTGTGTTTCAATGCCTCCGCTGTACCACACTGTGTGTGTGTGTGTGTCTATGTGTGTGTCTCCCGTTCTCTCTTCTCTCTCTGTCTCTCCGTCTCTGTGTGTTTCTTTCCCACTCTCTGTGGGTTTGTGCCAGCCGAAGTTGCGTCAGGGCTGCCAGGTCGGTGGAGGATTGGGGCTGTCGCGAATTGTGCAGAAACCCATTTGCTCCTCTGGTAGGCATTTGAAAACGTGGCTTGGGTCAGGCACAGGCGGCCCCTCCACGCCCCGGGTCCCAGGTGTTCTTTGATTTTCCCTGGCATTGATGGAAAGGTAACCCGTTTCCCCCTTCTACCGGCACATGCCTGGACCCGACCCTTTGCTTCGCCGTGGCCCCGTATGCCTCCGGTGACACACGTTATCACCAACTGCTGTGGGATTGGCCAGTGCCACGCGTTGTCGCATGGTCTCCCCCTCGGATTCGCCTCTGTTCTTCTTTGCAGGTGTCCTGTCAAGCGCGGTCGGCTTTCCGGAACCCCAGGGCTTTTGCAAGCGGGGCAGGCCACTGGTCTTTCAAAGGAGGAGGGAGGCAGAGGGCTGACGCATCAGTGAATTGACAGCTGACACTAGGCCTTGAGACTGATGATTTCATTCTGTGTTGCAGCGAGGCCCTGCCGGCCTGACCAGAAGTGGTGAGCCCATCCTATCTCACTCGGAGGGGGCCAAAATCGGATCTCAACGGGAGTTCGGAGAACACAGCGGGCGTCCTGAAGCTCCCCCTCCCTCGGTGGAAGTCGGCTCAAGCAGGTCCGGAGGGCAGTACCCCTGGGGGTTTGGGCCTGGGACAGGACGAGACGCCCGCGGCCCCCTCTCCCACACCGCCCCAAACAGGACCCAGGATCCAGCCGCCGCCGCGGCGGCAGCAGGAGCATCGCGGCCGCCGCGCGGCGGCGGCAACATTTAAAGGGGACGCAGCCTACCTGTCAGGAGTGGAGCGCGAGTCGGCTCAGCCAATGCGCATGCGCCAGGCGCCGGCGGTTTCTCCCGTCACAGTGGTTCCCACGGTTGTCTTAGGAACCAGTTCCCGAGGCTTGGCAGAGCAGGAGCCCTCCGTGGCAGTGCTTGGGTGTGGAGGCTCTGAGGCTCCGGCCTCATCTCTCCTCGGGGTCGAGGGGAACGTTTGCGGATGCCAGGAGTCGCAAAGGGCCGACCACGATGGTGAAACCCCAGGCAGAGTCGGGGGAAGAAGCACGGGATCCCAGCCTGAGGCCTGCACGGACGGTGTTGGTTGGGGTGAGTCTCCCCAAAAGTCGTGCCGCCATCCGTGATCTCGAGGACGGGTCGGCCTGCGTGCCCCTGGGCTTCTCTCTCACCCGAGGGTGGTTCCCCTCCAGAGCAGAACCCTGCCGCCTCAGGGGTTGCCTGGGGGGGTGTGTTTCAATGCCTCCGCTGTACCACACTGTGTGTGTGTGTGTGTCTATGTGTGTGTCTCCCGTTCTCTCTTCTCTCTCTGCCTCTCCGTCTCTGTGTGTTTCTTTCCCACTCTCTGTGGGTTTGTGCCAGCCGAAGTTGCGTCAGGGCTGCCAGGTCGGTCGAGGATTGGGGCTGTCGCGAATTGTGCAGAAACCCATTTGCTCCTCTGGTAGGCATTTGAAAACGTGGCTTGGGTCAGGCACAGGCGGCCCCTCCACGCCCCGGGTCCCAGGTGTTCTTTGATTTTCCCTGGCATTGATGGAAAGGTAACCCGTTTCCCCCTTCCACCGGCACATGCCTGGACCCGACCCTTTGCTTCGCCGTGGCCCCGTATGCCTCCGGTGACACACGTTATCACCAACTGCTGTGGGATTGGCCAGTGCCACGCGTTGTCGCATGGTCTCCCCCTCGGATTCGCCTCTGTTCTTCTTTGCAGGTGTCCTGTCAAGCGCGGTCGGCTTTCCGGAACCCCAGGGCTTTTGCAAGCGGGGCAGGCCACTGGTCTTTCAAAGGAGGAGGGAGGCAGAAGGCTGACGCATCAGTGAATTGACAGCTGACACTAGGCCTTGAGACTGATGATTTCATTCTGTGTTGCAGCGAGGCCCTGCCGGCCTGACCAGAAGTGGTGAGCCCATCCTATCTCACTCGGAGGGGGCCAAAATCGGATCTCAACGGGAGTTCGGAGAACACAGCGGGCGTCCTGAAGCTCCCCCTCCCTCGGTGGAAGTCGGCTCAAGCAGGTCCGGAGGGCAGTACCCCTGGGGGGTTGGGCCTGGGACAGGACGAGACGCCCGCGGCCCCCTCTCCCACACCGCCCGAAACAGGACCCAGGATCCAGCCGCCGCCGCGGCGGCAGCAGGAGCTTCGCGGCCGCCGCGCGGCGGCGGCAACATTTAAAGGGGACGCAGCCTACCTGTCAGGAGTGGAGCGCGAGTCGGCTCAGCCAATGCGCATGCGCCAGGCGCCGGCGGTTTCTCCCGTCACAGTGGTTCCCACGGTTGTCTTAGGAACAGGTCCCCGAGGCTTGGCAGAGCAGGAGCCCTCCGTGGCAGTGCTTGGGTGTGGAGGCTCTGAGGCTCCGGCCTCATCTCTCCTCGGGGTCGAAGGGAACGTTTGCGGATGCCAGGAGTCGCAAAGGGCCGACCACGATGATGAAACCCCAGGCAGAGTCGGGGGAAGAAGCACGGGATCCCAGCCTGAGGCCTGCACGGACGGTGTTGGTTGGGGTGAGTCTCCCCAAAAGTCGTGCCGCCGTCCGTGATCTCGAGGACGGGTCGGCCTGCGTGCCCCTGGGCTTCTCTCTCACCCGAGGGTGGTTCCCCTCCAGAGCAGAACCCTGCCGCCTCAGGGGTTGCCTGGGGGGGTGTGTTTCAATGCCTCCGCTGTACCACACTGTGTGTGTGTGTGTGTCTATGTGTGTGTCTCCCGTTCTCTCTTCTCTCTCTGCCTCTCCGTCTCTGTGTGTTTCTTTCCCACTCTCTGTGGGTTTGTGCCAGCCGAAGTTGCGTCAGGGCTGCCAGGTCGGTGGAGGATTCGGGCTGTCGCGAATTGTGCAGAAACCCATTTGCTCCTCTGGTAGGCATTTGAAAACGTGGCTTGGGTCAGGCACAGGCGGCCCCTCCACGCCCCGGGTCCCAGGTGTTCTTTGATTTTCCCTGGCATTGATGGAAAGGTAACCCGTTTCCCCCTTCCACCGGCACATGCCTGGACCCGACCCTTTGCTTCGCCGTGGCCCCGTATGCCTCCGGTGACACACGTTATCACCAACTGCTGTGGGATTGGCCAGTGCCACGCGTGGTCGCATGGTCTCCCCCTCGGATTCGCCTCTGTTCTTCTTTGCAGGTGTCCTTTTAAGCGCGGTCGGCTTTCCGGAACCCCAGGGGTTTTGCAAGCGGGGCAGGCCACTGGTCTTTCAAAGGAGGAGGGAGGCAGAGGGCTGACGCATCAGTGAATTGACAGCTGACAATAGGCCTTGAGACTGATGATTTCATTCTGTGTTGCAGCGAGGCCCTGCCGGCCTGACCAGAAGTGGTGAGCCCATCCTATCTCACTCGGAGGGGGCCAAAATCGGATCTCAACGGGAGTTCGGAGAACACAGCGGGCGTCCTGAAGCTCCCACTCCCTCGGTGGAAGTCGGCTCAAGCAGGTCCGGAGGGCAGTACCCCTGGGGGTTTGGGCCTGGGACAGGACGAGACGCCCGCGGCCCCCTCTCCCACACCGCCCCAAACAGGACCCAGGATCCAGCCGCCGCCGCGGCGGCAGCAGGAGCATCGCGGCCGCCGCGCGGCGGCGGCAACATTTAAAGGGGACGCAGCCTACCTGTCAGGAGTGGAGCGCGAGTCGGCTCAGCCAATGCGCATGCGCCAGGCGCCGGCGGTTTCTCCCGTCACAGTGGTTCCCACGGTTGTCTTAGGAACCAGTCCCCGAGGCTTGGCAGAGCAGGAGCCCTCCGTGGCAGTGCTTGGGTGTGGAGGCTCTGAGGCTCCGGCCTCATCTCTCCTCGGGGTCGAAGGGAACGTTTGCGGATGCCAGGAGTCGCCAAGGGCCGACCACGATGATGAAACCCCAGGCAGAGTCGGGGGAAGTAGCACGGGATCCCAGCCTGAGGCCTGCACGGACGGTGTTTGTTGGGGTGAGTCTCCCCAAAAGTCGTGCCGCCGTCCGTGATCTCGAGGACGGGTCGGCCTGCGTGCCCCTGGGCTTCTCTCTCACCCAAGGGTGGTTCCCCTCCAGAGCAGAACCCTGCCGCCTCAGGGGTTGCCTGGGGGTGTGTGTTTCAATGCCTCCGCTGTACCACACTGTGTGTGTGTGTGTGTCTATGTGTGTGTCTCCCGTTCTCTCTTCTCTCTCTGTCTCTCCGTCTCTGTGTGTTTCTTTCCCACTCTCTGTGGGTTTGTGCCAGCCGAAGTTGCGTCAGGGCTGCCAGGTCGGTGGAGGATTGGGGCTGTCGCGAATTGTGCAGAAACCCATTTGCTCCTCTGGTAGGCATTTGAAAACGTGGCTTGGGTCAGGCACAGGCGGCCCCTCCACGCCCCGGGTCCCAGGTGTTCTTTGATTTTCCCTGGCATTGATGGAAAGGTAACCCGTTTCCCCCTTCTACCGGCACATGCCTGGACCCGACCCTTTGCTTCGCCGTGGCCCCGTATGCCTCCGGTGACACACGTTATCACCAACTGCTGTGGGATTGGCCAGTGCCACGCGTTGTCGCATGGTCTCCCCCTCGGATTCGCCTCTGTTCTTCTTTGCAGGTGTCCTGTCAAGCGCGGTCGGCTTTCCGGAACCCCAGGGCTTTTGCAAGCGGGGCAGGCCACTGGTCTTTCAAAGGAGGAGGGAGGCAGAGGGCTGACGCATCAGTGAATTGACAGCTGACACTAGGCCTTGAGACTGATGATTTCATTCTGTGTTGCAGCGAGGCCCTGCCGGCCTGACCAGAAGTGGTGAGCCCATCGTATCTCACTCGGAGGGGGCCAAAATCGGATCTCAACGGGAGTTCGGAGAACACAGCGGGCGTCCTGAAGCTCCCCCTCCCTCGGTGGAAGTCGGCTCAAGCAGGTCCGGAGGGCAGTACCCCTGGGGGTTTGGGCCTGGGACAGGACGAGACGCCCGCGGCCCCCTCTCCCACACCGCCCCAAACAGGACCCAGGATCCAGCCGCCGCCGCGGCGGCAGCAGGAGCATCGCGGCCGCCGCGCGGCGGCGGCAACATTTAAAGGGGACGCAGCCTACCTGTCAGGAGTGGAGCGCGAGTCGGCTCAGCCAATGCGCATGCGCCAGGCGCCGGCGGTTTCTCCCGTCACAGTGGTTCCCACGGTTGTCTTAGGAACCAGTTCCCGAGGCTTGGCAGAGCAGGAGCCCTCCGTGGCAGTGCTTGGGTGTGGAGGCTCTGAGGCTCCGGCCTCATCTCTCCTCGGGGTCGAGGGGAACGTTTGCGGATGCCAGGAGTCGCAAAGGGCCGACCACGATGGTGAAACCCCAGGCAGAGTCGGGGGAAGAAGCACGGGATCCCAGCCTGAGGCCTGCACGGACGGTGTTGGTTGGGGTGAGTCTCCCCAAAAGTCGTGCCGCCATCCGTGATCTCGAGGACGGGTCGGCCTGCGTGCCCCTGGGCTTCTCTCTCACCCGAGGGTGGTTCCCCTCCAGAGCAGAACCCTGCCGCCTCAGGGGTTGCCTGGGGGGGTGTGTTTCAATGCCTCCGCTGTACCACACTGTGTGTGTGTGTGTGTCTATGTGTGTGTCTCCCGTTCTCTCTTCTCTCTCTGCCTCTCCGTCTCTGTGTGTTTCTTTCCCACTCTCTGTGGGTTTGTGCCAGCCGAAGTTGCGTCAGGGCTGCCAGGTCGGTGGAGGATTGGGGCTGTCGCGAATTGTGCAGAAACCCATTTGCTCCTCTGGTAGGCATTTGAAAACGTGGCTTGGGTCAGGCACAGGCGGCCCCTCCACGCCCCGGGTCCCAGGTGTTCTTTGATTTTCCCTGGCATTGATGGAAAGGTAACCCGTTTCCCCCTTCCACCGGCACATGCCTGGACCCGACCCTTTGCTTCGCCGTGGCCCCGTATGCCTCCGGTGACACACGTTATCACCAACTGCTGTGGGATTGGCCAGTGCCACGCGTGGTCGCATGGTCTCCCCCTCGGATTCGCCTCTGTTCTTCTTTGCAGGTGTCCTTTCAAGCGCGGTCGGCTTTCCGGAACCCCAGGGGTTTTGCAAGCGGGGCAGGCCACTGGTCTTTCAAAGGAGGAGGGAGGCAGAGGGCTGACGCATCAGTGAATTGACAGCTGACAATAGGCCTTGAGACTGATGATTTCATTCTGTGTTGCAGCGAGGCCCTGCCGGCCTGACCAGAAGTGGTGAGCCCATCCTATCTCACTCGGAGGGGGCCAAAATCGGATCTCAACGGGAGTTCGGAGAACACAGCGGGCGTCCTGAAGCTCCCACTCCCTCGGTGGAAGTCGGCTCAAGCAGGTCCGGAGGGCAGTACCCCTGGGGGTTTGGGCCTGGGACAGGACGAGACGCCCGCGGCCCCCTCTCCCACACCGCCCCAAACAGGACCCAGGATCCAGCCGCCGCCGCGGCGGCAGCAGGAGCATCGCGGCCGCCGCGCGGCGGCGGCAACATTTAAAGGGGACGCAGCCTACCTGTCAGGAGTGGAGCGCGAGTCGGCTCAGCCAATGCGCATGCGCCAGGCGCCGGCGGTTTCTCCCGTCACAGTGGTTCCCACGGTTGTCTTAGGAACCAGTCCCCGAGGCTTGGCAGAGCAGGAGCCCTCCGTGGCAGTGCTTGGGTGTGGAGGCTCTGAGGCTCCGGCCTCATCTCTCCTCGGGGTCGAAGGGAACGTTTGCGGATGCCAGGAGTCGCCAAGGGCCGACCACGATGATGAAACCCCAGGCAGAGTCGGGGGAAGTAGCACGGGATCCCAGCCTGAGGCCTGCACGGACGGTGTTGGTTGGGGTGAGTCTCCCCAAAAGTCGTGCCGCCGTCCGTGATCTCGAGGACGGGTCGGCCTGCGTGCCCCTGGGCTTCTCTCTCACCCAAGGGTGGTTCCCCTCCAGAGCAGAACCCTGCCGCCTCAGGGGTTGCCTGGGGGTGTGTGTTTCAATGCCTCCGCTGTACCACACTGTGTGTGTGTGTGTGTCTATGTGTGTGTCTCCCGTTCTCTCTTCTCTCTCTGTCTCTCCGTCTCTGTGTGTTTCTTTCCCACTCTCTGTGGGTTTGTGCCAGCCGAAGTTGCGTCAGGGCTGCCAGGTCGGTGGAGGATTGGGGCTGTCGCGAATTGTGCAGAAACCCATTTGCTCCTCTGGTAGGCATTTGAAAACGTGGCTTGGGTCAGGCACAGGCGGCCCCTCCACGCCCCGGGTCCCAGGTGTTCTTTGATTTTCCCTGGCATTGATGGAAAGGTAACCCGTTTCCCCCTTCTACCGGCACATGCCTGGACCCGACCCTTTGCTTCGCCGTGGCCCCGTATGCCTCCGGTGACACACGTTATCACCAACTGCTGTGGGATTGGCCAGTGCCACGCGTTGTCGCATGGTCTCCCCCTCGGATTCGCCTCTGTTCTTCTTTGCAGGTGTCCTGTCAAGCGCGGTCGGCTTTCCGGAACCCCAGGGCTTTTGCAAGCGGGGCAGGCCACTGGTCTTTCAAAGGAGGAGGGAGGCAGAGGGCTGACGCATCAGTGAATTGACAGCTGACACTAGGCCTTGAGACTGATGATTTCATTCTGTGTTGCAGCGAGGCCCTGCCGGCCTGACCAGAAGTGGTGAGCCCATCGTATCTCACTCGGAGGGGGCCAAAATCGGATCTCAACGGGAGTTCGGAGAACACAGCGGGCGTCCTGAAGCTCCCCCTCCCTCGGTGGAAGTCGGCTCAAGCAGGTCCGGAGGGCAGTACCCCTGGGGGGTTGGGCCTGGGACAGGACGAGACGCCCGCGGCCCGCTCTCCCACACCGCCCGAAACAGGACCCAGGATCCAGCCGCCGCCGCGGCGGCAGCAGGAGCATCGCGGCCGCCGCGCGGCGGCGGCAACATTTAAAGGGGACGCAGCCTACCTGTCAGGAGTGGAGCGCGAGTCGGCTCAGCCAATGCGCATGCGCCAGGCGCCGGCGGTTTCTCCCGTCACAGTGGTTCCCACGGTTGTCTTAGGAACCAGTTCCCGAGGCTTGGCAGAGCAGGAGCCCTCCGTGGCAGTGCTTGGGTGTGGAGGCTCTGAGGCTCCGGCCTCATCTCTCCTCGGGGTCGAGGGGAACGTTTGCGGATGCCAGGAGTCGCAAAGGGCCGACCACGATGGTGAAACCCCAGGCAGAGTCGGGGGAAGAAGCACGGGATCCCAGCCTGAGGCCTGCACGGACGGTGTTGGTTGGGGTGAGTCTCCCCAAAAGTCGTGCCGCCGTCCGTGATCTCGAGGACGGGTCGGCCTGCGTGCCCCTGGGCTTCTCTCTCACCCGAGGGTGGTTCCCCTCCAGAGCAGAACCCTGCCGCCTCAGGGGTTGCCTGGGGGGGTGTGTTTCAATGCCTCCGCTGTACCACACTGTGTGTGTGTGTGTGTCTATGTGTGTGTCTCCCGTTCTCTCTTCTCTCTCTGCCTCTCCGTCTCTGTGTGTTTCTTTCCCACTCTCTGTGGGTTTGTGCCAGCCGAAGTTGCGTCAGGGCTGCCAGGTCGGTGGAGGATTCGGGCTGTCGCGAATTGTGCAGAAACCCATTTGCTCCTCTGGTAGGCATTTGAAAACGTGGCTTGGGTCAGGCACAGGCGGCCCCTCCACGCCCCGGGTCCCAGGTGTTCTTTGATTTTCCCTGGCATTGATGGAAAGGTAACCCGTTTCCCCCTTCTACCGGCACATGCCTGGACCCGACCCTTTGCTTCGCCGTGGCCCTGTATGCCTCCGGTGACACACGTTATCACCAACTGCTGTGGGATTGGCCAGTGCCACGCGTTGTCGCATGGTCTCCCCCTCGGATTCGCCTCTGTTCTTCTTTGCAGGTGTCCTGTCAAGCGCGGTCGGCTTTCCGGAACCCCAGGGCTTTTGCAAGCGGGGCAGGCCACTGGTCTTTCAAAGGAGGAGGGAGGCAGAGGGCTGACGCATCAGTGAATTGACAGCTGACACTAGGCCTTGAGACTGATGATTTCATTCTGTGTTGCAGCGAGGCCCTGCCGGCCTGACCAGAAGTGGTGAGCCCATCCTATCTCACTCGGAGGGGGCCAAAATCGGATCTCAACGGGAGTTCGGAGAACACAGCGGGCGTCCTGAAGCTCCCCCTCCCTCGGTGGAAGTCGGCTCAAGCAGGTCCGGAGGGCAGTACCCCTGGGGGGTTGGGCCTGGGACAGGACGAGACGCCCGCGGCCCCCTCTCCCACACCGCCCGAAACAGGACCCAGGATCCAGCCGCCGCCGCGGCGGCAGCAGGAGCTTCGCGGCCGCCGCGCGGCGGCGGCAACATTTAAAGGGGACGCAGCCTACCTGTCAGGAGTGGAGCGCGAGTCGGCTCAGCCAATGCGCATGCGCCAGGCGCCGGCGGTTTCTCCCGTCACAGTGGTTCCCACGGTTGTCTTAGGAACAGGTCCCCGAGGCTTGGCAGAGCAGGAGCCCTCCGTGGCAGTGCTTGGGTGTGGAGGCTCTGAGGCTCCGGCCTCATCTCTCCTCGGGGTCGAAGGGAACGTTTGCGGATGCCAGGAGTCGCAAAGGGCCGACCACGATGATGAAACCCCAGGCAGAGTCGGGGGAAGAAGCACGGGATCCCAGCCTGAGGCCTGCACGGACGGTGTTGGTTGGGGTGAGTCTCCCCAAAAGTCGTGCCGCCGTCCGTGATCTCGAGGACGGGTAGGCCTGCGTGCCCCTGGGCTTCTCTCTCACCCGAGGGTGGTTCCCCTCCAGAGCAGAACCCTGCCGCCTCAGGGGTTGCCTGGGGGGGTGTGTTTCAATGCCTCCGCTGTACCACACTGTGTGTGTGTGTGTGTCTATGTGTGTGTCTCCCGTTCTCTCTTCTCTCTCTGCCTCTCCGTCTCTGTGTGTTTCTTTCCCACTCTCTGTGGGTTTGTGCCAGCCGAAGTTGCGTCAGGGCTGCCAGGTCGGTGGAGGATTCGGGCTGTCGCGAATTGTGCAGAAACCCATTTGCTCCTCTGGTAGGCATTTGAAAACGTGGCTTGGGTCAGGCACAGGCGGCCCCTCCACGCCCCGGGTCCCAGGTGTTCTTTGATTTTCCCTGGCATTGATGGAAAGGTAACCCGTTTCCCCCTTCCACCGGCACATGCCTGGACCCGACCCTTTGCTTCGCCGTGGCCCCGTATGCCTCCGGTGACACACGTTATCACCAACTGCTGTGGGATTGGCCAGTGCCACGCGTGGTCGCATGGTCTCCCCCTCGGATTCGCCTCTGTTCTTCTTTGCAGGTGTCCTTTCAAGCGCGGTCGGCTTTCCGGAACCCCAGGGGTTTTGCAAGCGGGGCAGGCCACTGGTCTTTCAAAGGAGGAGGGAGGCAGAGGGCTGACGCATCAGTGAATTGACAGCTGACAATAGGCCTTGAGACTGATGATTTCATTCTGTGTTGCAGCGAGGCCCTGCCGGCCTGACCAGAAGTGGTGAGCCCATCCTATCTCACTCGGAGGGGGCCAAAATCGGATCTCAACGGGAGTTCGGAGAACACAGCGGGCGTCCTGAAGCTCCCACTCCCTCGGTGGAAGTCGGCTCAAGCAGGTCCGGAGGGCAGTACCCCTGGGGGTTTGGGCCTGGGACAGGACGAGACGCCCGCGGCCCCCTCTCCCACACCGCCCCAAACAGGACCCAGGATCCAGCCGCCGCCGCGGCGGCAGCAGGAGCATCGCGGCCGCCGCGCGGCGGCGGCAACATTTAAAGGGGACGCAGCCTACCTGTCAGGAGTGGAGCGCGAGTCGGCTCAGCCAATGCGCATGCGCCAGGCGCCGGCGGTTTCTCCCGTCACAGTGGTTCCCACGGTTGTCTTAGGAACCAGTCCCCGAGGCTTGGCAGAGCAGGAGCCCTCCGTGGCAGTGCTTGGGTGTGGAGGCTCTGAGGCTCCGGCCTCATCTCTCCTCGGGGTCGAAGGGAACGTTTGCGGATGCCAGGAGTCGCCAAGGGCCGACCACGATGATGAAACCCCAGGCAGAGTCGGGGGAAGTAGCACGGGATCCCAGCCTGAGGCCTGCACGGACGGTGTTGGTTGGGGTGAGTCTCCCCAAAAGTCGTGCCGCCGTCCGTGATCTCGAGGACGGGTCGGCCTGCGTGCCCCTGGGCTTCTCTCTCACCCAAGGGTGGTTCCCCTCCAGAGCAGAACCCTGCCGCCTCAGGGGTTGCCTGGGGGTGTGTGTTTCAATGCCTCCGCTGTACCACACTGTGTGTGTGTGTGTGTCTATGTGTGTGTCTCCCGTTCTCTCTTCTCTCTCTGTCTCTCCGTCTCTGTGTGTTTCTTTCCCACTCTCTGTGGGTTTGTGCCAGCCGAAGTTGCGTCAGGGCTGCCAGGTCGGTGGAGGATTGGGGCTGTCGCGAATTGTGCAGAAACCCATTTGCTCCTCTGGTAGGCATTTGAAAACGTGGCTTGGGTCAGGCACAGGCGGCCCCTCCACGCCCCGGGTCCCAGGTGTTCTTTGATTTTCCCTGGCATTGATGGAAAGGTAACCCGTTTCCCCCTTCTACCGGCACATGCCTGGACCCGACCCTTTGCTTCGCCGTGGCCCCGTATGCCTCCGGTGACACACGTTATCACCAACTGCTGTGGGATTGGCCAGTGCCACGCGTTGTCGCATGGTCTCCCCCTCGGATTCGCCTCTGTTCTTCTTTGCAGGTGTCCTGTCAAGCGCGGTCGGCTTTCCGGAACCCCAGGGCTTTTGCAAGCGGGGCAGGCCACTGGTCTTTCAAAGGAGGAGGGAGGCAGAGGGCTGACGCATCAGTGAATTGACAGCTGACACTAGGCCTTGAGACTGATGATTTCATTCTGTGTTGCAGCGAGGCCCTGCCGGCCTGACCAGAAGTGGTGAGCCCATCGTATCTCACTCGGAGGGGGCCAAAATCGGATCTCAACGGGAGTTCGGAGAACACAGCGGGCGTCCTGAAGCTCCCCCTCCCTCGGTGGAAGTCGGCTCAAGCAGGTCCGGAGGGCAGTACCCCTGGGGGTTTGGGCCTGGGACAGGACGAGACGCCCGCGGCCCCCTCTCCCACACCGCCCCAAACAGGACCCAGGATCCAGCCGCCGCCGCGGCGGCAGCAGGAGCATCGCGGCCGCCGCGCGGCGGCGGCAACATTTAAAGGGGACGCAGCCTACCTGTCAGGAGTGGAGCGCGAGTCGGCTCAGCCAATGCGCATGCGCCAGGCGCCGGCGGTTTCTCCCGTCACAGTGGTTCCCACGGTTGTCTTAGGAACCAGTTCCCGAGGCTTGGCAGAGCAGGAGCCCTCCGTGGCAGTGCTTGGGTGTGGAGGCTCTGAGGCTCCGGCCTCATCTCTCCTCGGGGTCGAGGGGAACGTTTGCGGATGCCAGGAGTCGCAAAGGGCCGACCACGATGGTGAAACCCCAGGCAGAGTCGGGGGAAGAAGCACGGGATCCCAGCCTGAGGCCTGCACGGACGGTGTTGGTTGGGGTGAGTCTCCCCAAAAGTCGTGCCGCCATCCGTGATCTCGAGGACGGGTCGGCCTGCGTGCCCCTGGGCTTCTCTCTCACCCGAGGGTGGTTCCCCTCCAGAGCAGAACCCTGCCGCCTCAGGGGTTGCCTGGGGGGGTGTGTTTCAATGCCTCCGCTGTACCACACTGTGTGTGTGTGTGTCTATGTGTGTGTCTCCCGTTCTCTCTTCTCTCTCTGCCTCTCCGTCTCTGTGTGTTTCTTTCCCACTCTCTGTGGGTTTGTGCCAGCCGAAGTTGCGTCAGGGCTGCCAGGTCGGTGGAGGATTGGGGCTGTCGCGAATTGTGCAGAAACCCATTTGCTCCTCTGGTAGGCATTTGAAAACGTGGCTTGGGTCAGGCACAGGCGGCCCCTCCACGCCCCGGGTCCCAGGTGTTCTTTGATTTTCCCTGGCATTGATGGAAAGGTAACCCGTTTCCCCCTTCCACCGGCACATGCCTGGACCCGACCCTTTGCTTCGCCGTGGCCCCGTATGCCTCCGGTGACACACGTTATCACCAACTGCTGTGGGATTGGCCAGTGCCACGCGTTGTCGCATGGTCTCCCCCTCGGATTCGCCTCTGTTCTTCTTTGCAGGTGTCCTGTCAAGCGCGGTCGGCTTTCCGGAACCCCAGGGCTTTTGCAAGCGGGGCAGGCCACTGGTCTTTCAAAGGAGGAGGGAGGCAGAGGGCTGACGCATCAGTGAATTGACAGCTGACACTAGGCCTTGAGACTGATGATTTCATTCTGTGTTGCAGCGAGGCCCTGCCGGCCTGACCAGAAGTGGTGAGCCCATCCTATCTCACTCGGAGGGGGCCAAAATCGGATCTCAACGGGAGTTCGGAGAACACAGCGGGCGTCCTGAAGCTCCCCCTCCCTCGGTGGAAGTAGGCTCAAGCAGGTCCGGAGGGCAGTACCCCTGGGGGGTTGGGCCTGGGACAGGACGAGACGCCCGCGGCCCCCTCTCCCACACCGCCCGAAACAGGACCCAGGATCCAGCCGCCGCCGCGGCGGCAGCAGGAGCTTCGCGGCCGCCGCGCGGCGGCGGCAACATTTAAAGGGGACGCAGCCTACCTGTCAGGAGTGGAGCGCGAGTCGGCTCAGCCAATGCGCATGCGCCAGGCGCCGGCGGTTTCTCCCGTCACAGTGGTTCCCACGGTTGTCTTAGGAACCAGTCCCCGAGGCTTGGCAGAGCAGGAGCCCTCCGTGGCAGTGCTTGGGTGTGGAGGCTCTGAGGCTCCGGCCTCATCTCTCCTCGGGGTCGAAGGGAACGTTTGCGGATGCCAGGAGTCGCCAAGGGCCGACCACGATGATGAAACCCCAGGCAGAGTCGGGGGAAGTAGCACGGGATCCCAGCCTGAGGCCTGCACGGACAGTGTTGGTTGGGGTGAGTCTCCCCAAAAGTCGTGCCGCCGTCCGTGATCTCGAGGACGGGTCGGCCTGCGTGCCCCTGGGCTTCTCTCTCACCCGAGGGTGGTTCCCCTCCAGAGCAGAACCCTGCCGCCTCAGGGGTTGCCTGGGGGGGTGTGTTTCAATGCCTCCGCTGTACCACACTGTGTGTGTGTGTGTGTCTATGTGTGTGTCTCCCGTTCTCTCTTCTCTCTCTGCCTCTCCGTCTCTGTGTGTTTCTTTCCCACTCTCTGTGGGTTTGTGCCAGCCGAAGTTGCGTCAGGGCTGCCAGGTCGGTGGAGGATTGGGGCTGTCGCGAATTGTGCAGAAACCCATTTGCTCCTCTGGTAGGCATTTGAAAACGTGGCTTGGGTCAGGCACAGGCGGCCCCTCCACGCCCCGGGTCCCAGGTGTTCTTTGATTTTCCCTGGCATTGATGGAAAGGTAACCCGTTTCCCCCTTCTACCGGCACATGCCTGGACCCGACCCTTTGCTTCGCCGTGGCCCCGTATGCCTCCGGTGACACACGTTATCACCAACTGCTGTGGGATTGGCCAGTGCCACGCGTTGTCGCATGGTCTCCCCCTCGGATTCGCCTCTGTTCTTCTTTGCAGGTGTCCTGTCAAGCGCGGTCGGCTTTCCGGAACCCCAGGGCTTTTGCAAGCGGGGCAGGCCACTGGTCTTTCAAAGGAGGAGGGAGGCAGAGGGCTGATGCATCAGTGAATTGACAGCTGACACTAGGCCTTGAGACTGATGATTTCATTCTGTGTTGCAGCGAGGCCCTGCCGGCCTGACCAGAAGTGGTGAGCCCATCCTATCTCACTCGGAGGGGGCCAAAATCGGATCTCAACGGGAGTTCGGAGAACACAGCGGGCGTCCTGAAGCTCCCCCTCCCTCGGTGGAAGTCGGCTCAAGCAGGTCCGGAGGGCAGTACCCCTGGGGGGTTGGGCCTGGGACAGGACGAGACGCCCGCGGCCCCCTCTCCCACACCGCCCCAAACAGGACCCAGGATCCAGCAGCCGCCGCGGCGGCAGCAGGAGCATCGCGGCCGCCGCGCGGCGGCGGCAACATTTAAAGGGGACGCAGCCTACCTGTCAGGAGTGGAGCGCGAGTCGGCTCAGCCAATGCGCATGCGCCAGGCGCCGGCGGTTTCTCCCGTCACAGTGGTTCCCACGGTTGTCTTAGGAACCAGTCCCCGAGGCTTGGCAGAGCAGGAGCCCTCCGTGGCAGTGCTTGGGTGTGGAGGCTCTGAGGCTCCGGCCTCATCTCTCCTCGGGGTCGAAGGGAACGTTTGCGGATGCCAGGAGTCGCCAAGGGCCGACCACGATGATGAAACCCCAGGCAGAGTCGGGGGAAGTAGCACGGGATCCCAGCCTGAGGCCTGCACAGACGGTGTTGGTTGGGGTGAGTCTCCCCAAAAGTCGTGCCGCCGTCCGTGATCTCGAGGACGGGTCGGCCTGCGTGCCCCTGGGCTTCTCTCTCACCCAAGGGTGGTTCCCCTCCAGAGCAGAACCCTGCCGCCTCAGGGGTTGCCTGGGAGTGTGTGTTTCAATGCCTCCGCTGTACCACACTGTGTGTGTGTGTGTGTCTATGTGTGTGTCTCCCGTTCTCTCTTCTCTCTCTGTCTCTCCGTCTCTGTGTGTTTCTTTCCCACTCTCTGTGGGTTTGTGCCAGCCGAAGTTGCGTCAGGGCTGCCAGGTCGGTGGAGGATTGGGGCTGTCGCGAATTGTGCAGAAACCCATTTGCTCCTCTGGTAGGCATTTGAAAACGTGGCTTGGGTCAGGCACAGGCGGCCCCTCCACGCCCCGGGTCCCAGGTGTTCTTTGATTTTCCCTGGCATTGATGGAAAGGTAACCCGTTTCCCCCTTCTACCGGCACATGCCTGGACCCGACCCTTTGCTTCGCCGTGGCCCCGTATGCCTCCGGTGACACACGTTATCACCAACTGCTGTGGGATTGGCCAGTGCCACGCGTTGTCGCATGGTCTCCCCCTCGGATTCGCCTCTGTTCTTCTTTGCAGGTGTCCTGTCAAGCGCGGTCGGCTTTCCGGAACCCCAGGGCTTTTGCAAGCGGGGCAGGCCACTGGTCTTTCAAAGGAGGAGGGAGGCAGAGGGCTGACGCATCAGTGAATTGACAGCTGACACTAGGCCTTGAGACTGATGATTTCATTCTGTGTTGCAGCGAGGCCCTGCCGGCCTGACCAGAAGTGGTGAGCCCATCCTATCTCACTCGGAGGGGGCCAAAATCGGATCTCAACGGGAGTTCGGAGAACACAGCGGGCGTCCTGAAGCTCCCCCTCCCTCGGTGGAAGTCGGCTCAAGCAGGTCCGGAGGGCAGTACCCCTGGGGGGTTGGGCCTGGGACAGGACGAGACGCCCGCGGCCCCCTCTCCCACACCGCCCCAAACAGGACCCAGGATCCAGCCGCCGCCGCGGCGGCAGCAGGAGCATCGCGGCCGCCGCGCGGCGGCGGCAACATTTAAAGGGGACGCAGCCTACCTGTCAGGAGTGGAGCGCGAGTCGGCTCAGCCAATGCGCATGCGCCAGGCGCCGGCGGTTTCTCCCGTCACAGTGGTTCCCACGGTTGTCTTAGGAACCAGTCCCCGAGGCTTGGCAGAGCAGGAGCCCTCCGTGGCAGTGCTTGGGTGTGGAGGCTCTGAGGCTCCGGCCTCATCTCTCCTCGGGGTCGAAGGGAACGTTTGCGGATGCCAGGAGTCGCCAAGGGCCGACCACGATGATGAAACCCCAGGCAGAGTCGGGGGAAGTAGCACGGGATCCCAGCCTGAGGCCTGCACGGACGGTGTTGGTTGGGGTGAGTCTCCCCAAAAGTCGTGCCGCCGTCCGTGATCTCGAGGACGGGTCGGCCTGCGTGCCCCTGGGCTTCTCTCTCACCCAAGGGTGGTTCCCCTCCAGAGCAGAACCCTGCCGCCTCAGGGGTTGCCTGGGGGTGTGTGTTTCAATGCCTCCGCTGTACCACACTGTGTGTGTGTGTGTGTCTATGTGTGTGTCTCCCGTTCTCTCTTCTCTCTCTGTCTCTCCGTCTCTGTGTGTTTCTTTCCCACTCTCTGTGTGTTTGTGCCAGCCGAAGTTGCGTCAGGGCTGCCAGGTCGGTGGAGGATTGGGGCTGTCACGAATTGTGCAGAAACCCATTTGCTCCTCTGGTAGGCATTTGAAAACGTGGCTTGGGTCAGGCACAGGCGGCCCCTACACGCCCCGGGTCCCAGGTGTTCTTTGATTTTCCCTGGCATTGATGGAAAGGTAACCCGTTTCCCCCTTCTACCGGCACATGCCTGGACCCGACCCTTTGCTTCGCCGTGGCCCCGTATGCCTCCGGTGACACACGTTATCACCAACTGCTGTGGGATTGGCCAGTGCCACGCGTTGTCGCATGGTCTCCCCCTCGGATTCGCCTCTGTTCTTCTTTGCAGGTGTCCTGTCAAGCGCGGTCGGCTTTCCGGAACCCCAGGGCTTTTGCAAGCGGGGCAGGCCACTGGTCTTTCAAAGGAGGAGGGAGGCAGAGGGCTGACGCATCAGTGAATTGACAGCTGACACTAGGCCTTGAGACTGATGATTTCATTCTGTGTTGCAGCGAGGCCCTGCCGGCCTGACCAGAAGTGGTGAGCCCATCCTATCTCACTCGGAGGGGGCCAAAATCGGATCTCAACGGGAGTTCTGAGAACACAGCGGGCGTCCTGAAGCTCCCCCTCCCTCGGTGGAAGTAGGCTCAAGCAGGTCCGGAGGGCAGTACCCCTGGGGGGTTGGGCCTGGGACAGGACGAGACGCCCGCGGCCCCCTCTCCCACACCGCCCGAAACAGGACCCAGGATCCAGCCGCCGCCGCGGCGGCAGCAGGAGATTCGCGGCCGCCGCGCGGCGGCGGCAACATTTAAAGGGGACGCAGCCTACCTGTCAGGAGTGGAGCGCGAGTCGGCTCAGCCAATGCGCATGCGCCAGGCGCCGGCGGTTTCTCCCGTCACAGTGGTTCCCACGGTTGTCTTAGGAACCAGTCCCCGAGGCTTGGCAGAGCAGGAGCCCTCCGTGGCAGTGCTTGGGTGTGGAGGCTCTGAGGCTCCGGCCTCATCTCTCCTCGGGGTCGAAGGGAACGTTTGCGGATGCCAGGAGTCGCCAAGGGCCGACCACGATGATGAAACCCCAGGCAGAGTCGGGGGAAGTAGCACGGGATCCCAGCCTGAGGCCTGCACGGACAGTGTTGGTTGGGGTGAGTCTCCCCAAAAGTCGTGCCGCCGTCCGTGATCTCGAGGACGGGTCGGCCTGCGTGCCCCTGGGCTTCTCTCTCACCCGAGGGTGGTTCCCCTCCAGAGCAGAACCCTGCCGCCTCAGGGGTTGCCTGGGGGGGTGTGTTTCAATGCCTCCGCTGTACCACACTGTGTGTGTGTGTGTGTCTATGTGTGTGTCTCCCGTTCTCTCTTCTCTCTCTGCCTCTCCGTCTCTGTGTGTTTCTTTCCCACTCTCTGTGGGTTTCTGCCAGCCGAAGTTGCGTCAGGGCTGCCAGGTCGGTGGAGGATTGGGGCTGTCGCGAATTGTGCAGAAACCCATTTGCTCCTCTGGTAGGCATTTGAAAACGTGGCTTGGGTCAGGCACAGGCGGCCCCTCCACGCCCCGGGTCCCAGGTGTTCTTTGATTTTCCCTGGCATTGATGGAAAGGTAACCCGTTTCCCCCTTCTACCGGCACATGCCTGGACCCGACCCTTTGCTTCGCCGTGGCCCCGTATGCCTCCGGTGACACACGTTATCACCAACTGCTGTGGGATTGGCCAGTGCCACGCGTTGTCGCATGGTCTCCCCCTCGGATTCGCCTCTGTTCTTCTTTGCAGGTGTCCTGTCAAGCGCAGTCGGCTTTCCGGAACCCCAGGGCTTTTGCAAGCGGGGCAGGCCACTGGTCTTTCAAAGGAGGAGGGAGGCAGAGGGCTGACGCATCAGTGAATTGACAGCTGACACTAGGCCTTGAGACTGATGATTTCATTCTGTGTTGCAGCGAGGCCCTGCCGGCCTGACCAGAAGTGGTGAGCCCATCCTATCTCACTCGGAGGGGGCCAAAATCGGATCTCAACGGGAGTTCGGAGAACACAGCGGGCGTCCTGAAGCTCCCCCTCCCTCGGTGGAAGTCGGCTCAAGCAGGTCCGGAGGGCAGTACCCCTGGGGGGTTGGGCCTGGGACAGGACGAGACGCCCGCGGCCCCCTCTCCCACACCGCCCCAAACAGGACCCAGGATCCAGCAGCCGCCGCGGCGGCAGCAGGAGCATCGCGGCCGCCGCGCGGCGGCGGCAACATTTAAAGGGGACGCAGCCTACCTGTCAGGAGTGGAGCGCGAGTCGGCTCAGCCAATGCGCATGCGCCAGGCGCCGGCGGTTTCTCCCGTCACAGTGGTTCCCACGGTTGTCTTAGGAACCAGTCCCCGAGGCTTGGCAGAGCAGGAGCCCTCCGTGGCAGTGCTTGGGTGTGGAGGCTCTGAGGCTCCGGCCTCATCTCTCCTCGGGGTCGAAGGGAACGTTTGCGGATGCCAGGAGTCGCCAAGGGCCGACCACGATGATGAAACCCCAGGCAGAGTCGGGGGAAGTAGCACGGGATCCCAGCCTGAGGCCTGCACAGACGGTGTTGGTTGGGGTGAGTCTCCCCAAAAGTCGTGCCGCCGTCCGTGATCTCGAGGACGGGTCGGCCTGCGTGCCCCTGGGCTTCTCTCTCACCCAAGGGTGGTTCCCCTCCAGAGCAGAACCCTGCCGCCTCAGGGGTTGCCTGGGGGGGTGTGTTTCAATGCCTCCGCTGTACCACACTGTGTGTGTGTGTGTGTCTATGTGTGTGTCTCCCGTTCTCTCTTCTCTCTCTGTCTCTCCGTCTCTGTGTGTTTCTTTCCCACTCTCTGTGGGTTTGTGCCAGCCGAAGTTGCGTCAGGGCTGCCAGGTCGGTGGAGGATTGGGGCTGTCGCGAATTGTGCAGAAACCCATTTGCTCCTCTGGTAGGCATTTGAAAACGTGGCTTGGGTCAGGCACAGGCGGCCCCTCCACGCCCCGGGTCCCAGGTGTTCTTTGATTTTCCCTGGCATTGATGGAAAGGTAACCCGTTTCCCCCTTCTACCGGCACATGCCTGGACCCGACCCTTTGCTTCGCCGTGGCCCCGTATGCCTCCGGTGACACACGTTATCACCAACTGCTGTGGGATTGGCCAGTGCCACGCGTTGTCGCATGGTCTCCCCCTCGGATTCGCCTCTGTTCTTCTTTGCAGGTGTCCTGTCAAGCGCGGTCGGCTTTCCGGAACCCCAGGGCTTTTGCAAGCGGGGCAGGCCACTGGTCTTTCAAAGGAGGAGGGAGGCAGAGGGCTGATGCATCAGTGAATTGACAGCTGACACTAGGCCTTGAGACTGATGATTTCATTCTGTGTTGCAGCGAGGCCCTGCCGGCCTGACCAGAAGTGGTGAGCCCATCCTATCTCACTCGGAGGGGGCCAAAATCGGATCTCAACGGGAGTTCGGAGAACACAGCGGGCGTCCTGAAGCTCCCCCTCCCTCGGTGGAAGTCGGCTCAAGCAGGTCCGGAGGGCAGTACCCCTGGGGGGTTGGGCCTGGGACAGGACGAGACGCCCGCGGCCCCCTCTCCCACACCGCCCCAAACAGGACCCAGGATCCAGCAGCCGCCGCGGCGGCAGCAGGAGCATCGCGGCCGCCGCGCGGCGGCGGCAACATTTAAAGGGGACGCAGCCTACCTGTCAGGAGTGGAGCGCGAGTCGGCTCAGCCAATGCGCATGCGCCAGGCGCCGGCGGTTTCTCCCGTCACAGTGGTTCCCACGGTTGTCTTAGGAACCAGTCCCCGAGGCTTGGCAGAGCAGGAGCCCTCCGTGGCAGTGCTTGGGTGTGGAGGCTCTGAGGCTCCGGCCTCATCTCTCCTCGGGGTCGAAGGGAACGTTTGCGGATGCCAGGAGTCGCCAAGGGCCGACCACGATGATGAAACCCCAGGCAGAGTCGGGGGAAGTAGCACGGGATCCCAGCCTGAGGCCTGCACAGACGGTGTTGGTTGGGGTGAGTCTCCCCAAAAGTCGTGCCGCCGTCCGTGATCTCGAGGACGGGTCGGCCTGCGTGCCCCTGGGCTTCTCTCTCACCCAAGGGTGGTTCCCCTCCAGAGCAGAACCCTGCCGCCTCAGGGGTTGCCTGGGGGGGTGTGTTTCAATGCCTCCGCTGTACCACACTGTGTGTGTGTGTGTGTCTATGTGTGTGTCTCCCGTTCTCTCTTCTCTCTCTGTCTCTCCGTCTCTGTGTGTTTCTTTCCCACTCTCTGTGGGTTTGTGCCAGCCGAAGTTGCGTCAGGGCTGCCAGGTCGGTGGAGGATTGGGGCTGTCGCGAATTGTGCAGAAACCCATTTGCTCCTCTGGTAGGCATTTGAAAACGTGGCTTGGGTCAGGCACAGGCGGCCCCTCCACGCCCCGGGTCCCAGGTGTTCTTTGATTTTCCCTGGCATTGATGGAAAGGTAACCCGTTTCCCCCTTCTACCGGCACATGCCTGGACCCGACCCTTTGCTTCGCCGTGGCCCCGTATGCCTCCGGTGACACACGTTATCACCAACTGCTGTGGGATTGGCCAGTGCCACGCGTTGTCGCATGGTCTCCCCCTCGGATTCGCCTCTGTTCTTCTTTGCAGGTGTCCTGTCAAGCGCGGTCGGCTTTCCGGAACCCCAGGGCTTTTGCAAGCGGGGCAGGCCACTGGTCTTTCAAAGGAGGAGGGAGGCAGAGGGCTGATGCATCAGTGAATTGACAGCTGACACTAGGCCTTGAGACTGATGATTTCATTCTGTGTTGCAGCGAGGCCCTGCCGGCCTGACCAGAAGTGGTGAGCCCATCCTATCTCACTCGGAGGGGGCCAAAATCGGATCTCAACGGGAGTTCGGAGAACACAGCGGGCGTCCTGAAGCTCCCCCTCCCTCGGTGGAAGTCGGCTCAATCAGGTCCGGAGGGAAGTACCCCTGGGGGGTTGGGCCTGGGACAGGACGAGACGCCCGCGGCCCCCTCTCCCACACCGCCCCAAACAGGACCCAGGATCCAGCCGCCGCCGCGGCGGCAGCAGGAGCATCGCGGCCGCCGCGCGGCGGCGGCAACATTTAAAGGGGACGCAGCCTACCTGTCAGGAGTGGAGCGCGAGTCGGCTCAGCCAATGCGCATGCGCCAGGCGCCGGCGGTTTCTCCCGTCACAGTGGTTCCCACGGTTGTCTTAGGAACCAGTCCCCGAGGCTTGGCAGAGCAGGAGCCCTCCGTGGCAGTGCTTGGGTGTGGAGGCTCTGAGGCTCCGGCCTCATCTCTCCTCGGGGTCGAAGGGAACGTTTGCGGATGCCAGGAGTCGCCAAGGGCCGACCACGATGATGAAACCCCAGGCAGAGTCGGGGGAAGTAGCACGGGATCCCAGCCTGAGGCCTGCACGGACGGTGTTGGTTGGGGTGAGTCTCCCCAAAAGTCGTGCCGCCGTCCGTGATCTCGAGGACGGGTCGGCCTGCGTGCCCCTGGGCTTCTCTCTCACCCAAGGGTGGTTCCCCTCCAGAGCAGAACCCTGCCGCCTCAGGGGTTGCCTGGGGGTGTGTGTTTCAATGCCTCCGCTGTACCACACTGTGTGTGTGTGTGTGTCTATGTGTGTGTCTCCCGTTCTCTCTTCTCTCTCTGTCTCTCCGTCTCTGTGTGTTTCTTTCCCACTCTCTGTGTGTTTGTGCCAGCCGAAGTTGCGTCAGGGCTGCCAGGTCGGTGGAGGATTGGGGCTGTCACGAATTGTGCAGAAACCCATTTGCTCCTCTGGTAGGCATTTGAAAACGTGGCTTGGGTCAGGCACAGGCGGCCCCTACACGCCCCGGGTCCCAGGTGTTCTTTGATTTTCCCTGGCATTGATGGAAAGGTAACCCGTTTCCCCCTTCTACCGGCACATGCCTGGACCCGACCCTTTGCTTCGCCGTGGCCCCGTATGCCTCCGGTGACACACGTTATCACCAACTGCTGTGGGATTGGCCAGTGCCACGCGTTGTCGCATGGTCTCCCCCTCGGATTCGCCTCTGTTCTTCTTTGCAGGTGTCCTGTCAAGCGCGGTCGGCTTTCCGGAACCCCAGGGCTTTTGCAAGCGGGGCAGGCCACTGGCCTTTCAAAGGAGGAGGGAGGCAGAGGGCTGACGCATCAGTGAATTGACAGCTGACACTAGGCCTTGAGACTGATGATTTCATTCTGTGTTGCAGCGAGGCCCTGCCGGCCTGACCAGAAGTGGTGAGCCCATCCTATCTCACTCGGAGGGGGCCAAAATCGGATCTCAACGGGAGTTCGGAGAACACAGCGGGCGTCCTGAAGCTCCCCCTCCCTCGGTGGAAGTAGGCTCAAGCAGGTCCGGAGGGCAGTACCCCTGGGGGGTTGGGCCTGGGACAGGACGAGACGCCCGCGGCCCCCTCTCCCACACCGCCCGAAACAGGACCCAGGATCCAGCCGCCGCCGCGGCGGCAGCAGGAGCTTCGCGGCCGCCGCGCGGCGGCGGCAACATTTAAAGGGGACGCAGCCTACCTGTCAGGAGTGGAGCGCGAGTCGGCTCAGCCAATGCGCATGCGCCAGGCGCCGGCGGTTTCTCCCGTCACAGTGGTTCCCACGGTTGTCTTAGGAACCAGTCCCCGAGGCTTGGCAGAGCAGGAGCCCTCCGTGGCAGTGCTTGGGTGTGGAGGCTCTGAGGCTCCGGCCTCATCTCTCCTCGGGGTCGAAGGGAACGTTTGCGGATGCCAGGAGTCGCCAAGGGCCGACCACGATGATGAAACCCCAGGCAGAGTCGGGGGAAGTAGCACGGGATCCCAGCCTGAGGCCTGCACGGACAGTGTTGGTTGGGGTGAGTCTCCCCAAAAGTCGTGCCGCCGTCCGTGATCTCGAGGACGGGTCGGCCTGCGTGCCCCTGGGCTTCTCTCTCACCCGAGGGTGGTTCCCCTCCAGAGCAGAACCCTGCCGCCTCAGGGGTTGCCTGGGGGGGTGTGTTTCAATGCCTCCGCTGTACCACACTGTGTGTGTGTGTGTGTCTATGTGTGTGTCTCCCGTTCTCTCTTCTCTCTCTGCCTCTCCGTCTCTGTGTGTTTCTTTCCCACTCTCTGTGGGTTTGTGCCAGCCGAAGTTGCGTCAGGGCTGCCAGGTCGGTGGAGGATTGGGGCTGTCGCGAATTGTGCAGAAACCCATTTGCTCCTCTGGTAGGCATTTGAAAACGTGGCTTGGGTCAGGCACAGGCGGCCCCTCCACGCCCCGGGTCCCAGGTGTTCTTTGATTTTCCCTGGCATTGATGGAAAGGTAACCCGTTTCCCCCTTCTACCGGCACATGCCTGGACCCGACCCTTTGCTTCGCCGTGGCCCCGTATGCCTCCGGTGACACACGTTATCACCAACTGCTGTGGGATTGGCCAGTGCCACGCGTTGTCGCATGGTCTCCCCCTCGGATTCGCCTCTGTTCTTCTTTGCAGGTGTCCTGTCAAGCGCGGTCGGCTTTCCGGAACCCCAGGGCTTTTGCAAGCGGGGCAGGCCACTGGTCTTTCAAAGGAGGAGGGAGGCAGAGGGCTGATGCATCAGTGAATTGACAGCTGACACTAGGCCTTGAGACTGATGATTTCATTCTGTGTTGCAGCGAGGCCCTGCCGGCCTGACCAGAAGTGGTGAGCCCATCCTATCTCACTCGGAGGGGGCCAAAATCGGATCTCAACGGGAGTTCGGAGAACACAGCGGGCGTCCTGAAGCTCCCCCTCCCTCGGTGGAAGTCGGCTCAAGCAGGTCCGGAGGGCAGTACCCCTGGGGGGTTGGGCCTGGGACAGGACGAGACGCCCGCGGCCCCCTCTCCCACACCGCCCCAAACAGGACCCAGGATCCAGCAGCCGCCGCGGCGGCAGCAGGAGCATCGCGGCCGCCGCGCGGCGGCGGCAACATTTAAAGGGGACGCAGCCTACCTGTCAGGAGTGGAGCGCGAGTCGGCTCAGCCAATGCGCATGCGCCAGGCGCCGGCGGTTTCTCCCGTCACAGTGGTTCCCACGGTTGTCTTAGGAACCAGTCCCCGAGGCTTGGCAGAGCAGGAGCCCTCCGTGGCAGTGCTTGGGTGTGGAGGCTCTGAGGCTCCGGCCTCATCTCTCCTCGGGGTCGAAGGGAACGTTTGCGGATGCCAGGAGTCGCCAAGGGCCGACCACGATGATGAAACCCCAGGCAGAGTCGGGGGAAGTAGCACGGGATCCCAGCCTGAGGCCTGCACAGACGGTGTTGGTTGGGGTGAGTCTCCCCAAAAGTCGTGCCGCCGTCCGTGATCTCGAGGACGGGTCGGCCTGCGTGCCCCTGGGCTTCTCTCTCACCCAAGGGTGGTTCCCCTCCAGAGCAGAACCCTGCCGCCTCAGGGGTTGCCTGGGGGGGTGTGTTTCAATGCCTCCGCTGTACCACACTGTGTGTGTGTGTGTGTCTATGTGTGTGTCTCCCGTTCTCTCTTCTCTCTCTGTCTCTCCGTCTCTGTGTGTTTCTTTCCCACTCTCTGTGGGTTTGTGCCAGCCGAAGTTGCGTCAGGGCTGCCAGGTCGGTGGAGGATTGGGGCTGTCGCGAATTGTGCAGAAACCCATTTGCTCCTCTGGTAGGCATTTGAAAACGTGGCTTGGGTCAGGCACAGGCGGCCCCTCCACGCCCCGGGTCCCAGGTGTTCTTTGATTTTCCCTGGCATTGATGGAAAGGTAACCCGTTTCCCCCTTCTACCGGCACATGCCTGGACCCGACCCTTTGCTTCGCCGTGGCCCCGTATGCCTCCGGTGACACACGTTATCACCAACTGCTGTGGGATTGGCCAGTGCCACGCGTTGTCGCATGGTCTCCCCCTCGGATTCGCCTCTGTTCTTCTTTGCAGGTGTCCTGTCAAGCGCGGTCGGCTTTCCGGAACCCCAGGGCTTTTGCAAGCGGGGCAGGCCACTGGTCTTTCAAAGGAGGAGGGAGGCAGAGGGCTGATGCATCAGTGAATTGACAGCTGACACTAGGCCTTGAGACTGATGATTTCATTCTGTGTTGCAGCGAGGCCCTGCCGGCCTGACCAGAAGTGGTGAGCCCATCCTATCTCACTCGGAGGGGGCCAAAATCGGATCTCAACGGGAGTTCGGAGAACACAGCGGGCGTCCTGAAGCTCCCCCTCCCTCGGTGGAAGTCGGCTCAAGCAGGTCCGGAGGGCAGTACCCCTGGGGGGTTGGGCCTGGGACAGGACGAGACGCCCGCGGCCCCCTCTCCCACACCGCCCCAAACAGGACCCAGGATCCAGCAGCCGCCGCGGCGGCAGCAGGAGCATCGCGGCCGCCGCGCGGCGGCGGCAACATTTAAAGGGGACGCAGCCTACCTGTCAGGAGTGGAGCGCGAGTCGGCTCAGCCAATGCGCATGCGCCAGGCGCCGGCGGTTTCTCCCGTCACAGTGGTTCCCACGGTTGTCTTAGGAACCAGTCCCCGAGGCTTGGCAGAGCAGGAGCCCTCCGTGGCAGTGCTTGGGTGTGGAGGCTCTGAGGCTCCGGCCTCATCTCTCCTCGGGGTCGAAGGGAACGTTTGCGGATGCCAGGAGTCGCCAAGGGCCGACCACGATGATGAAACCCCAGGCAGAGTCGGGGGAAGTAGCACGGGATCCCAGCCTGAGGCCTGCACAGACGGTGTTGGTTGGGGTGAGTCTCCCCAAAAGTCGTGCCGCCGTCCGTGATCTCGAGGACGGGTCGGCCTGCGTGCCCCTGGGCTTCTCTCTCACCCAAGGGTGGTTCCCCTCCAGAGCAGAACCCTGCCGCCTCAGGGGTTGCCTGGGGGTGTGTGTTTCAATGCCTCCGCTGTACCACACTGTGTGTGTGTGTGTGTCTATGTGTGTGTCTCCCGTTCTCTCTTCTCTCTCTGTCTCTCCGTCTCTGTGTGTTTCTTTCCCACTCTCTGTGGGTTTGTGCCAGCCGAAGTTGCGTCAGGGCTGCCAGGTCGGTGGAGGATTGGGGCTGTCGCGAATTGTGCAGAAACCCATTTGCTCCTCTGGTAGGCATTTGAAAACGTGGCTTGGGTCAGGCACAGGCGGCCCCTCCACGCCCCGGGTCCCAGGTGTTCTTTGATTTTCCCTGGCATTGATGGAAAGGTAACCCGTTTCCCCCTTCTACCGGCACATGCCTGGACCCGACCCTTTGCTTCGCCGTGGCCCCGTATGCCTCCGGTGACACACGTTATCACCAACTGCTGTGGGATTGGCCAGTGCCACGCGTTGTCGCATGGTCTCCCCCTCGGATTCGCCTCTGTTCTTCTTTGCAGGTGTCCTGTCAAGCGCGGTCGGCTTTCCGGAACCCCAGGGCTTTTGCAAGCGGGGCAGGCCACTGGTCTTTCAAAGGAGGAGGGAGGCAGAGGGCTGACGCATCAGTGAATTGACAGCTGACACTAGGCCTTGAGACTGATGATTTCATTCTGTGTTGCAGCGAGGCCCTGCCGGCCTGACCAGAAGTGGTGAGCCCATCCTATCTCACTCGGAGGGGGCCAAAATCGGATCTCAACGGGAGTTCGGAGAACACAGCGGGCGTCCTGAAGCTCCCCCTCCCTCGGTGGAAGTCGGCTCAAGCAGGTCCGGAGGGCAGTACCCCTGGGGGTTTGGGCCTGGGACAGGACGAGACGCCCGCGGCCCCCTCTCCCACACCGCCCCAAACAGGACCCAGGATCCAGCCGCCGCCGCGGCGGCAGCAGGAGCATCGCGGCCGCCGCGCGGCGGCGGCAACATTTAAAGGGGACGCAGCCTACCTGTCAGGAGTGGAGCGCGAGTCGGCTCAGCCAATGCGCATGCGCCAGGCGCCGGCGGTTTCTCCCGTCACAGTGGTTCCCACGGTTGTCTTAGGAACCAGTTCCCGAGGCTTGGCAGAGCAGGAGCCCTCCGTGGCAGTGCTTGGGTGTGGAGGCTCTGAGGCTCCGGCCTCATCTCTCCTCGGGGTCGAAGGGAACGTTTGCGGATGCCAGGAGTCGCAAAGGGCCGACCACGATGACGAAACCCCAGGCAGAGTCGGGGGAAGAAGCACGGGATCCCAGCCTGAGGCCTGCACGGACGGTGTTGGTTGGGGTGAGTCTCCCCAAAAGTCGTGCCGCCGTCCGTGATCTCGAGGACGGGTCGGCCTGCGTGCCCCTGGGCTTCTCTCTCACCCGAGGGTGGTTCCCCTCCAGAGCAGAACCCTGCCGCCTCAGGGGTTGCCTGGGGGGGTGTGTTTCAATGCCTCCGCTGTACCACACTGTGTGTGTGTGTGTGTCTATGTGTGTGTCTCCCGTTCTCTCTTCTCTCTCTGCCTCTCCGTCTCTGTGTGTTTCTTTCCCACTCTCTGTGGGTTTGTGCCAGCCGAAGTTGCGTCAGGGCTGCCAGGTCGGTGGAGGATTCGGGCTGTCGCGAATTGTGCAGAAACCCATTTGCTCCTCTGGTAGGCATTTGAAAACGTGGCTTGGGTCAGGCACAGGCGGCCCCTCCACGCCCCGGGTCCCAGGTGTTCTTTGATTTTCCCTGGCATTGATGGAAAGGTAACCCGTTTCCCCCTTCCACCGGCACATGCCTGGACCCGACCCTTTGCTTCGCCGTGGCCCCGTATGCCTCCGGTGACACACGTTATCACCAACTGCTGTGGGATTGGCCAGTGCCACGCGTGGTCGCATGGTCTCCCCCTCGGATTCGCCTCTGTTCTTCTTTGCAGGTGTCCTTTCATGCGCGGTCGGCTTTCCGGAACCCCAGGGGTTTTGCAAGCGGGGCAGGCCACTGGTCTTTCAAAGGAGGAGGGAGGCAGAGGGCTGACGCATCAGTGAATTGACAGCTGACAATAGGCCTTGAGACTGATGATTTCATTCTGTGTTGCAGCGAGGCCCTGCCGGCCTGACCAGAAGTGGTGAGCCCATCCTATCTCACTCGGAGGGGGCCAAAATCGGATCTCAACGGGAGTTCGGAGAACACAGCGGGCGTCCTGAAGCTCCCACTCCCTCGGTGGAAGTCGGCTCAAGCAGGTCCGGAGGGCAGTACCCCTGGGGGTTTGGGCCTGGGACAGGACGAGACGCCCGCGGCCCCCTCTCCCACACCGCCCCAAACAGGACCCAGGATCCAGCCGCCGCCGCGGCGGCAGCAGGAGCATCACGGCCGCCGCGCGGCGGCGGCAACATTTAAAGGGGACGCAGCCTACCTGTCAGGAGTGGAGCGCGAGTCGGCTCAGCCAATGCGCATGCGCCAGGCGCCGGCGGTTTCTCCCGTCACAGTGGTTCCCACGGTTGTCTTAGGAACCAGTCCCCGAGGCTTGGCAGAGCAGGAGCCCTCCGTGGCAGTGCTTGGGTGTGGAGGCTCTGAGGCTCCGGCCTCATCTCTCCTCGGGGTCGAAGGGAACGTTTGCGGATGCCAGGAGTCGCCAAGGGCCGACCACGATGATGAAACCCCAGGCAGAGTCGGGGGAAGTAGCACGGGATCCCAGCCTGAGGCCTGCACGGACGGTGTTGGTTGGGGTGAGTCTCCCCAAAAGTCGTGCCGCCGTCCGTGATCTCGAGGACGGGTCGGCCTGCGTGCCCCTGGGCTTCTCTCTCACCCAAGGGTGGTTCCCCTCCAGAGCAGAACCCTGCCGCCTCAGGGGTTGCCTGGGGGTGTGTGTTTCAATGCCTCCGCTGTACCACACTGTGTGTGTGTGTGTGTCTATGTGTGTGTCTCCCGTTCTCTCTTCTCTCTCTGTCTCTCCGTCTCTGTGTGTTTCTTTCCCACTCTCTGTGGGTTTGTGCCAGCCGAAGTTGCGTCAGGGCTGCCAGGTCGGTGGAGGATTGGGGCTGTCGCGAATTGTGCAGAAACCCATTTGCTCCTCTGGTAGGCATTTGAAAACGTGGCTTGGGTCAGGCACAGGCGGCCCCTCCACGCCCCGGGTCCCAGGTGTTCTTTGATTTTCCCTGGCATTGATGGAAAGGTAACCCGTTTCCCCCTTCTACCGGCACATGCCTGGACCCGACCCTTTGCTTCGCCGTGGCCCCGTATGCCTCCGGTGACACACGTTATCACCAACTGCTGTGGGATTGGCCAGTGCCACGCGTTGTCGCATGGTCTCCCCCTCGGATTCGCCTCTGTTCTTCTTTGCAGGTGTCCTGTCAAGCGCGGTCGGCTTTCCGGAACCCCAGGGCTTTTGCAAGCGGGGCAGGCCACTGGTCTTTCAAAGGAGGAGGGAGGCAGAGGGCTGACGCATCAGTGAATTGACAGCTGACACTAGGCCTTGAGACTGATGATTTCATTCTGTGTTGCAGCGAGGCCCTGCCGGCCTGACCAGAAGTGGTGAGCCCATCCTATCTCACTCGGAGGGGGCCAAAATCGGATCTCAACGGGAGTTCGGAGAACACAGCGGGCGTCCTGAAGCTCCCCCTCCCTCGGTGGAAGTCGGCTCAAGCAGGTCCGGAGGGCAGTACCCCTGGGGGTTTGGGCCTGGGACAGGACGAGACGCCCGCGGCCCCCTCTCCCACACCGCCCCAAACAGGACCCAGGATCCAGCCGCCGCCGCGGCGGCAGCAGGAGCATCGCGGCCGCCGCGCGGCGGCGGCAACATTTAAAGGGGACGCAGCCTACCTGTCAGGAGTGGAGCGCGAGTCGGCTCAGCCAATGCGCATGCGCCAGGCGCCGGCGGTTTCTCCCGTCACAGTGGTTCCCACGGTTGTCTTAGGAACCAGTTCCCGAGGCTTGGCAGAGCAGGAGCCCTCCGTGGCAGTGCTTGGGTGTGGAGGCTCTGAGGCTCCGGCCTCATCTCTCCTCGGGGTCGAGGGGAACGTTTGCGGATGCCAGGAGTCGCAAAGGGCCGACCACGATGGTGAAACCCCAGGCAGAGTCGGGGGAAGAAGCACGGGATCCCAGCCTGAGGCCTGCACGGACGGTGTTGGTTGGGGTGAGTCTCCCCAAAAGTCGTGCCGCCATCCGTGATCTCGAGGACGGGTCGGCCTGCGTGCCCCTGGGCTTCTCTCTCACCCGAGGGTGGTTCCCCTCCAGAGCAGAACCCTGCCGCCTCAGGGGTTGCCTGGGGGGGTGTGTTTCAATGCCTCCGCTGTACCACACTGTGTGTGTGTGTGTGTCTATGTGTGTGTCTCCCGTTCTCTCTTCTCTCTCTGCCTCTCCGTCTCTGTGTGTTTCTTTCCCACTCTCTGTGGGTTTGTGCCAGCCGAAGTTGCGTCAGGGCTGCCAGGTCGGTCGAGGATTGGGGCTGTCGCGAATTGTGCAGAAACCCATTTGCTCCTCTGGTAGGCATTTGAAAACGTGGCTTGGGTCAGGCACAGGCGGCCCCTCCACGCCCCGGGTCCCAGGTGTTCTTTGATTTTCCCTGGCATTGATGGAAAGGTAACCCGTTTCCCCCTTCCACCGGCACATGCCTGGACCCGACCCTTTGCTTCGCCGTGGCCCCGTATGCCTCCGGTGACACACGTTATCACCAACTGCTGTGGGATTGGCCAGTGCCACGCGTTGTCGCATGGTCTCCCCCTCGGATTCGCCTCTGTTCTTCTTTGCAGGTGTCCTGTCAAGCGCGGTCGGCTTTCCGGAACCCCAGGGCTTTTGCAAGCGGGGCAGGCCACTGGTCTTTCAAAGGAGGAGGGAGGCAGAAGGCTGACGCATCAGTGAATTGACAGCTGACACTAGGCCTTGAGACTGATGATTTCATTCTGTGTTGCAGCGAGGCCCTGCCGGCCTGACCAGAAGTGGTGAGCCCATCCTATCTCACTCGGAGGGGGCCAAAATCGGATCTCAACGGGAGTTCGGAGAACACAGCGGGCGTCCTGAAGCTCCCCCTCCCTCGGTGGAAGTCGGCTCAAGCAGGTCCGGAGGGCAGTACCCCTGGGGGGTTGGGCCTGGGACAGGACGAGACGCCCGCGGCCCCCTCTCCCACACCGCCCGAAACAGGACCCAGGATCCAGCCGCCGCCGCGGCGGCAGCAGGAGCTTCGCGGCCGCCGCGCGGCGGCGGCAACATTTAAAGGGGACGCAGCCTACCTGTCAGGAGTGGAGCGCGAGTCGGCTCAGCCAATGCGCATGCGCCAGGCGCCGGCGGTTTCTCCCGTCACAGTGGTTCCCACGGTTGTCTTAGGAACAGGTCCCCGAGGCTTGGCAGAGCAGGAGCCCTCCGTGGCAGTGCTTGGGTGTGGAGGCTCTGAGGCTCCGGCCTCATCTCTCCTCGGGGTCGAAGGGAACGTTTGCGGATGCCAGGAGTCGCAAAGGGCCGACCACGATGATGAAACCCCAGGCAGAGTCGGGGGAAGAAGCACGGGATCCCAGCCTGAGGCCTGCACGGACGGTGTTGGTTGGGGTGAGTCTCCCCAAAAGTCGTGCCGCCGTCCGTGATCTCGAGGACGGGTCGGCCTGCGTGCCCCTGGGCTTCTCTCTCACCCGAGGGTGGTTCCCCTCCAGAGCAGAACCCTGCCGCCTCAGGGGTTGCCTGGGGGGGTGTGTTTCAATGCCTCCGCTGTACCACACTGTGTGTGTGTGTGTGTCTATGTGTGTGTCTCCCGTTCTCTCTTCTCTCTCTGCCTCTCCGTCTCTGTGTGTTTCTTTCCCACTCTCTGTGGGTTTGTGCCAGCCGAAGTTGCGTCAGGGCTGCCAGGTCGGTGGAGGATTCGGGCTGTCGCGAATTGTGCAGAAACCCATTTGCTCCTCTGGTAGGCATTTGAAAACGTGGCTTGGGTCAGGCACAGGCGGCCCCTCCACGCCCCGGGTCCCAGGTGTTCTTTGATTTTCCCTGGCATTGATGGAAAGGTAACCCGTTTCCCCCTTCCACCGGCACATGCCTGGACCCGACCCTTTGCTTCGCCGTGGCCCCGTATGCCTCCGGTGACACACGTTATCACCAACTGCTGTGGGATTGGCCAGTGCCACGCGTGGTCGCATGGTCTCCCCCTCGGATTCGCCTCTGTTCTTCTTTGCAGGTGTCCTTTTAAGCGCGGTCGGCTTTCCGGAACCCCAGGGGTTTTGCAAGCGGGGCAGGCCACTGGTCTTTCAAAGGAGGAGGGAGGCAGAGGGCTGACGCATCAGTGAATTGACAGCTGACAATAGGCCTTGAGACTGATGATTTCATTCTGTGTTGCAGCGAGGCCCTGCCGGCCTGACCAGAAGTGGTGAGCCCATCCTATCTCACTCGGAGGGGGCCAAAATCGGATCTCAACGGGAGTTCGGAGAACACAGCGGGCGTCCTGAAGCTCCCACTCCCTCGGTGGAAGTCGGCTCAAGCAGGTCCGGAGGGCAGTACCCCTGGGGGTTTGGGCCTGGGACAGGACGAGACGCCCGCGGCCCCCTCTCCCACACCGCCCCAAACAGGACCCAGGATCCAGCCGCCGCCGCGGCGGCAGCAGGAGCATCGCGGCCGCCGCGCGGCGGCGGCAACATTTAAAGGGGACGCAGCCTACCTGTCAGGAGTGGAGCGCGAGTCGGCTCAGCCAATGCGCATGCGCCAGGCGCCGGCGGTTTCTCCCGTCACAGTGGTTCCCACGGTTGTCTTAGGAACCAGTCCCCGAGGCTTGGCAGAGCAGGAGCCCTCCGTGGCAGTGCTTGGGTGTGGAGGCTCTGAGGCTCCGGCCTCATCTCTCCTCGGGGTCGAAGGGAACGTTTGCGGATGCCAGGAGTCGCCAAGGGCCGACCACGATGATGAAACCCCAGGCAGAGTCGGGGGAAGTAGCACGGGATCCCAGCCTGAGGCCTGCACGGACGGTGTTGGTTGGGGTGAGTCTCCCCAAAAGTCGTGCCGCCGTCCGTGATCTCGAGGACGGGTCGGCCTGCGTGCCCCTGGGCTTCTCTCTCACCCAAGGGTGGTTCCCCTCCAGAGCAGAACCCTGCCGCCTCAGGGGTTGCCTGGGGGTGTGTGTTTCAATGCCTCCGCTGTACCACACTGTGTGTGTGTGTGTGTCTATGTGTGTGTCTCCCGTTCTCTCTTCTCTCTCTGTCTCTCCGTCTCTGTGTGTTTCTTTCCCACTCTCTGTGGGTTTGTGCCAGCCGAAGTTGCGTCAGGGCTGCCAGGTCGGTGGAGGATTGGGGCTGTCGCGAATTGTGCAGAAACCCATTTGCTCCTCTGGTAGGCATTTGAAAACGTGGCTTGGGTCAGGCACAGGCGGCCCCTCCACGCCCCGGGTCCCAGGTGTTCTTTGATTTTCCCTGGCATTGATGGAAAGGTAACCCGTTTCCCCCTTCTACCGGCACATGCCTGGACCCGACCCTTTGCTTCGCCGTGGCCCCGTATGCCTCCGGTGACACACGTTATCACCAACTGCTGTGGGATTGGCCAGTGCCACGCGTTGTCGCATGGTCTCCCCCTCGGATTCGCCTCTGTTCTTCTTTGCAGGTGTCCTGTCAAGCGCGGTCGGCTTTCCGGAACCCCAGGGCTTTTGCAAGCGGGGCAGGCCACTGGTCTTTCAAAGGAGGAGGGAGGCAGAGGGCTGACGCATCAGTGAATTGACAGCTGACACTAGGCCTTGAGACTGATGATTTCATTCTGTGTTGCAGCGAGGCCCTGCCGGCCTGACCAGAAGTGGTGAGCCCATCGTATCTCACTCGGAGGGGGCCAAAATCGGATCTCAACGGGAGTTCGGAGAACACAGCGGGCGTCCTGAAGCTCCCCCTCCCTCGGTGGAAGTCGGCTCAAGCAGGTCCGGAGGGCAGTACCCCTGGGGGTTTGGGCCTGGGACAGGACGAGACGCCCGCGGCCCCCTCTCCCACACCGCCCCAAGCAGGACCCAGGATCCAGCCGCCGCCGCGGCGGCAGCAGGAGCATCGCGGCCGCCGCGCGGCGGCGGCAACATTTAAAGGGGACGCAGCCTACCTGTCAGGAGTGGAGCGCGAGTCGGCTCAGCCAATGCGCATGCGCCAGGCGCCGGCGGTTTCTCCCGTCACAGTGGTTCCCACGGTTGTCTTAGGAACCAGTTCCCGAGGCTTGGCAGAGCAGGAGCCCTCCGTGGCAGTGCTTGGGTGTGGAGGCTCTGAGGCTCCGGCCTCATCTCTCCTCGGGGTCGAGGGGAACGTTTGCGGATGCCAGGAGTCGCAAAGGGCCGACCACGATGGTGAAACCCCAGGCAGAGTCGGGGGAAGAAGCACGGGATCCCAGCCTGAGGCCTGCACGGACGGTGTTGGTTGGGGTGAGTCTCCCCAAAAGTCGTGCCGCCATCCGTGATCTCGAGGACGGGTCGGCCTGCGTGCCCCTGGGCTTCTCTCTCACCCGAGGGTGGTTCCCCTCCAGAGCAGAACCCTGCCGCCTCAGGGGTTGCCTGGGGGGGTGTGTTTCAATGCCTCCGCTGTACCACACTGTGTGTGTGTGTGTGTCTATGTGTGTGTCTCCCGTTCTCTCTTCTCTCTCTGCCTCTCCGTCTCTGTGTGTTTCTTTCCCACTCTCTGTGGGTTTGTGCCAGCCGAAGTTGCGTCAGGGCTGCCAGGTCGGTGGAGGATTGGGGCTGTCGCGAATTGTGCAGAAACCCATTTGCTCCTCTGGTAGGCATTTGAAAACGTGGCTTGGGTCAGGCACAGGCGGCCCCTCCACGCCCCGGGTCCCAGGTGTTCTTTGATTTTCCCTGGCATTGATGGAAAGGTAACCCGTTTCCCCCTTCCACCGGCACATGCCTGGACCCGACCCTTTGCTTCGCCGTGGCCCCGTATGCCTCCGGTGACACACGTTATCACCAACTGCTGTGGGATTGGCCAGTGCCACGCGTTGTCGCATGGTCTCCCCCTCGGATTCGCCTCTGTTCTTCTTTGCAGGTGTCCTGTCAAGCGCGGTCGGCTTTCCGGAACCCCAGGGCTTTTGCAAGCGGGGCAGGCCACTGGTCTTTCAAAGGAGGAGGGAGGCAGAGGGCTGACGCATCAGTGAATTGACAGCTGACACTAGGCCTTGAGACTGATGATTTCATTCTGTGTTGCAGCGAGGCCCTGCCGGCCTGACCAGAAGTGGTGAGCCCATCCTATCTCACTCGGAGGGGGCCAAAATCGGATCTCAACGGGAGTTCGGAGAACACAGCGGGCGTCCTGAAGCTCCCCCTCCCTCGGTGGAAGTCGGCTCAAGCAGGTCCGGAGGGCAGTACCCCTGGGGGGTTGGGCCTGGGACAGGACGAGACGCCCGCGGCCCGCTCTCCCACACCGCCCGAAACAGGACCCAGGATCCAGCCGCCGCCGCGGCGGCAGCAGGAGCATCGCGGCCGCCGCGCGGCGGCGGCAACATTTAAAGGGGACGCAGCCTACCTGTCAGGAGTGGAGCGTGAGTCGGCTCAGCCAATGCGCATGCGCCAGGCGCCGGCGGTTTCTCCCGTCACAGTGGTTCCCACGGTTGTCTTAGGAACCAGTTCCCGAGGCTTGGCAGAGCAGGAGCCCTCCGTGGCAGTGCTTGGGTGTGGAGGCTCTGAGGCTCCGGCCTCATCTCTCCTCGGGGTCGAGGGGAACGTTTGCGGATGCCAGGAGTCGCAAAGGGCCGACCACGATGGTGAAACCCCAGGCAGAGTCGGGGGAAGAAGCACGGGATCCCAGCCTGAGGCCTGCACGGACGGTGTTGGTTGGGGTGAGTCTCCCCAAAAGTCGTGCCGCCGTCCGTGATCTCGAGGACGGGTCGGCCTGCGTGCCCCTGGGCTTCTCTCTCACCCGAGGGTGGTTCCCCTCCAGAGCAGAACCCTGCCGCCTCAGGGGTTGCCTGGGGGGGTGTGTTTCAATGCCTCCGCTGTACCACACTGTGTGTGTGTGTGTGTCTATGTGTGTGTCTCCCGTTCTCTCTTCTCTCTCTGCCTCTCCGTCTCTGTGTGTTTCTTTCCCACTCTCTGTGGGTTTGTGCCAGCCGAAGTTGCGTCAGGGCTGCCAGGTCGGTGGAGGATTGGGGCTGTCGCGAATTGTGCAGAAACCCATTTGCTCCTCTGGTAGGCATTTGCAAACGTGGCTTGGGTCAGGCACAGGCGGCCCCTCCACGCCCCGGGTCCCAGGTGTTCTTTGATTTTCCCTGGCATTGATGGAAAGGTAACCCGTTTCCCCCTTCCACCGGCACATGCCTGGACCCGACCCTTTGCTTCGCCGTGGCCCCGTATGCCTCCGGTGACACACGTTATCACCAACTGCTGTGGGATTGGCCAGTGCCACACGCGGTCGCATGGTCTCCCTCTCGGATTCGCCTCTGTTCTTCTTTGCAGGTGTCCTGTCAAGCGCGGTCGGCTTTCCGGAACCCCAGGGCTTTTGCAAGCGGGGCAGGCCACTGGTCTTTCAAAGGAGGAGGGAGGCAGAGGGCTGACGCATCAGTGAATTGACAGCTGACACTAGGCCTTGAGACTGATGATTTCATTCTGTGTTGCAGCGAGGCCCTGCCGGCCTGACCAGAAGTGGTGAGCCCATCCTATCTCACTCGGAGGGGGCCAAAATCGGATCTCAACGGGAGTTCGGAGAACACAGCGGGCGTCCTGAAGCTCCCCCTCCCTCGGTGGAAGTCGGCTCAAGCAGGTCCGGAGGGCAGTACCCCTGGGGGGTTGGGCCTGGGACAGGACGAGACGCCCGCGGCCCCCTCTCCCACACCGCCCCAAACAGGACCCAGGATCCAGCCGCCGCCGCGGCGGCAGCAGGAGCATCGCGGCCGCCGCGCGGCGGCGGCAACATTTAAAGGGGACGCAGCCTACCTGTCAGGAGTGGAGCGCGAGTCGGCTCAGCCAATGCGCATGCGCCAGGCGCCGGCGGTTTCTCCCGTCACAGTGGTTCCCACGGTTGTCTTAGGAACCAGTCCCCGAGGCTTGGCAGAGCAGGAGCCCTCCGTGGCAGTGCTTGGGTGTGGAGGCTCTGAGGCTCCGGCCTCATCTCTCCTCGGGGTCGAAGGGAACTTTTGCGGATGCCAGGAGTCGCCAAGGGCCGACCACGATGATGAAACCCCAGGCAGAGTCGGGGGAAGTAGCATGGGATCCCAGCCTGAGGCCTGCACGGACGGTGTTGGTTGGGGTGAGTCTCCCCAAAAGTCGTGCCGCCGTCCGTGATCTCGAGGACGGGTCGGCCTGCGTGCCCCTGGGCTTCTCTCTCACCCAAGGGTGGTTCCCCTCCAGAGCAGAACCCTGCCGCCTCAGGGGTTGCCTGGGGGGGTGTGTTTCAATGCCTCCGCTGTACCACACTGTGTGTGTGTGTGTGTCTATGTGTGTGTCTCCCATTCTCTCTTCTCTCTCTGTCTCTCCGTCTCTGTGTGTTTCTTTCCCACTCTCTGTGTGTTTGTGCCAGCCGAAGTTGCGTCAGGGCTGCCAGGTCGGTGGAGGATTGGGGCTGTCGCGAATTGTGCAGAAACCCATTTGCTCCTCTGGTAGGCATTTGAAAACGTGGCTTGGGTCAGGCACAGGCGGCCCCTCCACGCCCCGGGTCCCAGGTGTTCTTTGATTTTCCCTGGCATTGATGGAAAGGTAACCCGTTTCCCCCTTCTACCGGCACATGCCTGGACCCGACCCTTTGCTTCGCCGTGGCCCCGCATGCCTCCGGTGACACACGTTATCACCAACTGCTGTGGGATTGGCCAGTGCCACGCGTTGTCGCATGGTCTCCCCCTCGGATTCGCCTCTGTTCTTCTTTGCAGGTGTCCTGTCAAGCGCGGTCGGCTTTCCGGAACCCCAGGGCTTTTGCAAGCGGGGCAGGCCACTGGTCTTTCAAAGGAGGAGGGAGGCAGAGGGCTGACGCATCAGTGAATTGACAGCTGACACTAGGCCTTGAGACTGATGATTTCATTCTGTGTTGCAGCGAGGCCCTGCCGGCCTGACCAGAAGTGGTGAGCCCATCCTATCTCACTCGGAGGGGGCCAAAATCGGATCTCAACGGGAGTTCGGAGAACACAGCGGGCGTCCTGAAGCTCCTCCTCCCTCGGTGGAAGTCGGCTCAAGCAGGTCCGGAGGGCAGTACCCCTGGGGGGTTGGGCCTGGGACAGGACGAGACGCCCGCGGCCCCCTCTCCCACACCGCCCGAAACAGGACCCAGGATCCAGCCGCCGCCGCGGCGGCAGCAGGAGCTTCGCGGCCGCCGCGCGGCGGCGGCAACATTTAAAGGGGACGCAGCCTACCTGTCAGGAGTGGAGCGCGAGTCGGCTCAGCCAATGCGCATGCGCCAGGCGCCGGCGGTTTCTCCCGTCACAGTGGTTCCCACGGTTGTCTTAGGAACAGGTCCCCGAGGCTTGGCAGAGCAGGAGCCCTCCGTGGCAGTGCTTGGGTGTGGAGGCTCTGAGGCTCCGGCCTCATCTCTCCTCGGGGTCGAAGGGAACGTTTGCGGATGCCAGGAGTCGCAAAGGGCCGACCACGATGATGAAACCCCAGGCAGAGTCGGCGGAAGTAGCACGGGATCCCAGCCTGAGGCCTGCACGGACGGTGTTGGTTGGGGTGAGTCTCCCCAAAAGTCGTGCCGCCGTCCGTGATCTCGAGGACGGGTCGGCCTGCGTGCCCCTGGGCTTCTCTCTCACCCAAGGGTGGTTCCCCTCCAGAGCAGAACCCTGCCGCCTCAGGGGTTGCCTGGGGGGGTGTGTTTCAATGCCTCCGCTGTACCACACTGTGTGTGTGTGTGTGTCTATGTGTGTGTCTCCCATTCTCTCTTCTCTCTCTGTCTCTCCGTCTCTGTGTGTTTCTTTCCCACTCTCTGTGTGTTTGTGCCAGCCGAAGTTGCGTCAGGGCTGCCAGGTCGGTGGAGGATTGGGGCTGTCGCGAATTGTGCAGAAACCCATTTGCTCCTCTGGTAGGCATTTGAAAACGTGGCTTGGGTCAGGCACAGGCGGCCCCTCCACGCCCCGGGTCCCAGGTGTTCTTTGATTTTCCCTGGCATTGATGGAAAGGTAACCCGTTTCCCCCTTCTACCGGCACATGCCTGGACCCGACCCTTTGCTTCGCCGTGGCCCCGTATGCCTCCGGTGACACACGTTATCACCAACTGCTGTGGGATTGGCCAGTGCCACGCGTTGTCGCATGGTCTCCCCCTCGGATTCGCCTCTGTTCTTCTTTGCAGGTGTCCTGTCAAGCGCGGTCGGCTTTCCGGAACCCCAGGGCTTTTGCAAGCGGGGCAGGCCACTGGTCTTTCAAAGGAGGAGGGAGGCAGAGGGCTGACGCATCAGTGAATTGACAGCTGACACTAGGCCTTGAGACTGATGATTTCATTCTGTGTTGCAGCGAGGCCCTGCCGGCCTGACCAGAAGTGGTGAGCCCATCGTATCTCACTCGGAGGGGGCCAAAATCGGATCTCAACGGGAGTTCGGAGAACACAGCGTGCGTCCTGAAGCTCCCACTCCCTCGGTGGAAGTCGGCTCAAGCAGGTCCGGAGGGCAGTACCCCTGGGGGTTTGGGCCTGGGACAGGACGAGACGCCCGCGGCCCCCTCTCCCACACCGCCCCAAACAGGACCCAGGATCCAGCCGCCGCCGCGGCGGCAGCAGGAGCATCGCGGCCGCCGCGCGGCGGCGGCAACATTTAAAGGGGACGCAGCCTACCTGTCAGGAGTGGAGCGCGAGTCGGCTCAGTCAATGCGCATGCGCCAGGCGCCGGCGGTTTCTCCCGTCACAGTGGTTCCCACGGTTGTCTTAGGAACCATTCCCGAGGCTTGGCAGGGCAGGAGCCCTCCGTGGCAGTGCTTGGGTGTGGAGGCTCTGAGGCTCGGGCCTCATCTCTCCTCGGGGTCGAGGGGAACGTTTGCGGATGCCAGGAGTCGCAAAGGGCCGACCACGATGATGAAACCCCAGGCAGAGTCGGGGGAAGAAGCACGGGTTCCCAGCCTGAGGCCTGCACGGACGGTGTTGGTTGGGGTGAGTCTCCCCAAAAGTCGTGCCGCCGTCCGTGATCTCGAGGACGGGTCGGCCTGCGTGCCCCTGGGCTTCTCTCTCACCCGAGGGTGGTTCCCCTCCAGAGCAGAACCCTGCCGCCTCAGGGGTTGCCTGGGGGGGTGTGTTTCAATGCCTCCGCTGTACCACACTGTGTGTGTGTGTGTGTCTATGTGTGTGTCTCCCGTTCTCTCTTCTCTCTCTGCCTCTCCGTCTCTGTGTGTTTCTTTCCCACTCTCTGTGGGTTTGTGCCAGCCGAAGTTGCGTCAGGGCTGCCAGGTTGGTGGAGGATTGGGGCTGTCGCGAATTGTGCAGAAACCCATTTGCTCCTCTGGTAGGCATTTGAAAACGTGGCTTGGGTCAGGCACAGGCGGCCCCTCCACGCCCCGGGTCCCAGGTGTTCTTTGATTTTCCCTGGCATTGATGGAAAGGTAACCCGTTTCCCCCTTCCACCGGCACATGCCTGGACCCGACCCTTTGCTTCGCCGTGGCCCCGTATGCCTCCGGTGACACACGTTATCACCAACTGCTGTGGGATTGGCCAGTGCCACACGCGGTCGCATGGTCTCCCTCTCGGATTCGCCTCTGTTCTTCTTTGCAGGTGTCCTGTCAAGCGCGGTCGGCTTTCCGGAACCCCAGGGCTTTTGCAAGCGGGGCAGGCCACTGGTCTTTCAAAGGAGGAGGGAGGCAGAGGGCTGATGCATCAGTGAATTGACAGCTGACACTAGGCCTTGAGACTGATGATTTCATTCTGTGTTGCAGCGAGGCCCTGCCGGCCTGACCAGAAGTGGTGAGCCCATCCTATCTCACTCGGAGGGGGCCAAAATCGGATCTCAACGGGAGTTCGGAGAACACAGCGGGCGTCCTGAAGCTCCCCCTCCCTCGGTGGAAGTCGGCTCAAGCAGGTCCGGAGGGAAGTACCCCTGGGGGGTTGGGCCTGGGACAGGACGAGACGCCCGCGGCCCCCTCTCCCACACCGCCCCAAACAGGACCCAGGATCCAGCCGCCGCCGCGGCGGCAGCAGGAGCATCGCGGCCGCCGCGCGGCGGCGGCAACATTTAAAGGGGACGCAGCCTACCTGTCAGGAGTGGAGCGCGAGTCGGCTCAGCCAATGCGCATGCGCCAGGCGCCGGCGGTTTCTCCCGTCACAGTGGTTCCCACGGTTGTCTTAGGAACCAGTCCCCGAGGCTTGGCAGAGCAGGAGCCCTCCGTGGCAGTGCTTGGGTGTGGAGGCTCTGAGGCTCCGGCCTCATCTCTCCTCGGGGTCGAAGGGAACGTTTGCGGATGCCAGGAGTCGCCAAGGGCCGACCACGATGATGAAACCCCAGGCAGAGTCGGGGGAAGTAGCATGGGATCCCAGCCTGAGGCCTGCACGGACGGTGTTGGTTGGGGTGAGTCTCCCCAAAAGTCGTGCCGCCGTCCGTGATCTCGAGGACGGGTCGGCCTGCGTGCCCCTGGGCTTCTCTCTCACCCAAGGGTGGTTCCCCTCCAGAGCAGAACCCTGCCGCCTCAGGGGTTGCCTGGGGGGGTGTGTTTCAATGCCTCCGCTGTACCACACTGTGTGTGTGTGTGTGTCTATGTGTGTGTCTCCCATTCTCTCTTCTCTCTCTGTCTCTCCGTCTCTGTGTGTTTCTTTCCCACTCTCTGTGTGTTTGTGCCAGCCGAAGTTGCGTCAGGGCTGCCAGGTCGGTGGAGGATTGGGGCTGTCGCGAATTGTGCAGAAACCCATTTGCTCCTCTGGTAGGCATTTGAAAACGTGGCTTGGGTCAGGCACAGGCGGCCCCTCCACGCCCCGGGTCCCAGGTGTTCTTTGATTTTCCCTGGCATTGATGGAAAGGTAACCCGTTTCCCCCTTCTACCGGCACATGCCTGGACCCGACCCTTTGCTTCGCCGTGGCCCCGTATGCCTCCGGTGACACACGTTATCACCAACTGCTGTGGGATTGGCCAGTGCCACGCGTTGTCGCATGGTCTCCCCCTCGGATTCGCCTCTGTTCTTCTTTGCAGGTGTCCTGTCAAGCGCGGTCGGCTTTCCGGAACCCCAGGGCTTTTGCAAGCGGGGCAGGCCACTGGTCTTTCAAAGGAGGAGGGAGGCAGAGGGCTGACGCATCAGTGAATTGACAGCTGACACTAGGCCTTGAGACTGATGATTTCATTCTGTGTTGCAGCGAGGCCCTGCCGGCCTGACCAGAAGTGGTGAGCCCATCGTATCTCACTCGGAGGGGGCCAAAATCGGATCTCAACGGGAGTTCGGAGAACACAGCGGGCGTCCTGAAGCTCCCACTCCCTCGGTGGAAGTCGGCTCAAGCAGGTCCGGAGGGCAGTACCCCTGGGGGTTTGGGCCTGGGACAGGACGAGACGCCCGCGGCCCCCTCTCCCACACCGCCCCAAACAGGACCCAGGATCCAGCCGCCGCCGCGGCGGCAGCAGGAGCATCGCGGCCGCCGCGCGGCGGCGGCAACATTTAAAGGGGACGCAGCCTACCTGTCAGGAGTGGAGCGCGAGTCGGCTCAGTCAATGCGCATGCGCCAGGCGCCGGCGGTTTCTCCCGTCACAGTGGTTCCCACGGTTGTCTTAGGAACCATTCCCGAGGCTTGGCAGGGCAGGAGCCCTCCGTGGCAGTGCTTGGGTGTGGAGGCTCTGAGGCTCCGGCCTCATCTCTCCTCGGGGTCGAGGGGAACGTTTGCGGATGCCAGGAGTCGCAAAGGGCCGACCACGATGATGAAACCCCAGGCAGAGTCGGGGGAAGAAGCACGGGTTCCCAGCCTGAGGCCTGCACGGACGGTGTTGGTTGGGGTGAGTCTCCCCAAAAGTCGTGCCGCCGTCCGTGATCTCGAGGACGGGTCGGCCTGCGTGCCCCTGGGCTTCTCTCTCACCCGAGGGTGGTTCCCCTCCAAAGCAGAACCCTGCCGCCTCAGGGGTTGCCTGGGGGGGTGTGTTTCAATGCCTCCGCTGTACCACACTGTGTGTGTGTGTGTGTCTATGTGTGTGTCTCCCGTTCTCTCTTCTCTCTCTGCCTCTCCGTCTCTGTGTGTTTCTTTCCCACTCTCTGTGGGTTTGTGCCAGCCGAAGTTGCGTCAGGGCTGCCAGGTCGGTGGAGGATTGGGGCTGTCGCGAATTGTGCAGAAACCCATTTGCTCCTCTGGTAGGCATTTGAAAACGTGGCTTTGGCCAGGCACAGGCGGCCCCTCCACGCCCCGGGTCCCAGGTGTTCTTTGATTTTCCCTGGCATTGATGGAAAGGTAACCCGTTTCCCCCTTCCACCGGCACATGCCTGGACCCGACCCTTTGCTTCGCCGTGGCCCCGTATGCCTCCGGTGACACACGTTATCACCAACTGCTGTGGGATTGGCCAGTGCCACGCGTGGTCGCATGGTCTCCCCCTCGGATTCGCCTCTGTTCTTCTTTGCAGGTGTCCTTTCAAGCGCGGTCGGCTTTCCGGAACCCCAGGGGTTTTGCAAGCGGGGCAGGCCACTGGTCTTTCAAAGGAGGAGGGAGGCAGAGGGCTGACGCATCAGTGAATTGACAGCTGACACTAGGCCTTGAGACTGATGATTTCATTCTGTGTTGCAGCGAGGCCCTGCCGGCCTGACCAGAAGTGGTGAGCCCATCGTATCTCACTCGGAGGGGGCCAAAATCGGATCTCAACGGGAGTTCGGAGAACACAGCGGGCGTCCTGAAGCTCCCCCTCCCTCGGTGGAAGTCGGCTCAAGCAGGTCCGGAGGGCAGTACCCCTGGGGGTTTGGGCCTGGGACAGGACGAGACGCCCGCGGCCCCCTCTCCCACACCGCCCCAAACAGGACCCAGGATCCAGCCGCCGCCGCGGCGGCAGCAGGAGCATCGCGGCCGCCGCGCGGCGGCGGCAACATTTAAAGGGGACGCAGCCTACCTGTCAGGAGTGGAGCGCGAGTCGGCTCAGCCAATGCGCATGCGCCAGGCGCCGGCGGTTTCTCCCGTCACAGTGGTTCCCACGGTTGTCTTAGGAACCAGTCCCCGAGGCTTGGCAGAGCAGGAGCCCTCCGTGGCAGTGCTTGGGTGTGGAGGCTCTGAGGCTCCGGCCTCATCTCTCCTCGGGGTCGAAGGGAACGTTTGCGGATGCCAGGAGTCGCCAAGGGCCGACCACGATGATGAAACCCCAGGCAGAGTCGGGGGAAGTAGCACGGGATCCCAGCCTGAGGCCTGCACGGACGGTGTTGGTTGGGGTGAGTCTCCCCAAAAGTCGTGCCGCCGTCCGTGATCTCGAGGACGGGTCGGCCTGCGTGCCCCTGGGCTTCTCTCTCACCCAAGGGTGGTTCCCCTCCAGAGCAGAACCCTGCCGCCTCAGGGGTTGCCTGGGGGTGTGTGTTTCAATGCCTCCGCTGTACCACACTGTCTGTGTGTGTGTGTCTATGTGTGTGTCTCCCATTCTCTCTTCTCTCTCTGTCTCTCCGTCTCTGTGTGTTTCTTTCCCACTCTCTGTGTGTTTGTGCCAGCCGAAGTTGCGTCAGGGCTGCCAGGTCGGTGGAGGATTGGGGCTGTCGCGAATTGTGCAGAAACCCATTTGCTCCTCTGGTAGGCATTTGAAAACGTGGCTTGGGTCAGGCACAGGCGGCCCCTCCACGCCCCGGGTCCCAGGTGTTCTTTGATTTTCCCTGGCATTGATGGAAAGGTAACCCGTTTCCCCCTTCTACCGGCACATGCCTGGACCCGACCCTTTGCTTCGCCGTGGCCCCGTATGCCTCCGGTGACACACGTTATCACCAACTGCTGTGGGATTGGCCAGTGCCACGCGTTGTCGCATGGTCTCCCCCTCGGATTCGCCTCTGTTCTTCTTTGCAGGTGTCCTTTCAAGCGCGGTCGGCTTTCCGGAACCCCAGGGGTTTTGCAAGCGGGGCAGGCCACTGGTCTTTCAAAGGAGGAGGGAGGCAGAGGGCTGATGCATCAGTGAATTGACAGCTGACACTAGGCCTTGAGACTGATGATTTCATTCTGTGTTGCAGCGAGGCCCTGCCGGCCTGACCAGAAGTGGTGAGCCCATCCTATCTCACTCGGAGGGGGCCAAAATCGGATCTCAACGGGAGTTCGGAGAACACAGCGGGCGTCCTGAAGCTCCCCCTCCCTCGGTGGAAGTCGGCTCAAGCAGGTCCGGAGGGCAGTACCCCTGGGGGGTTGGGCCTGGGACAGGACGAGACGCCCGCGGCCCCCTCTCCCACACCGCCCGAAACAGGACCCAGGATCCAGCCGCCGCCGCGGCGTCAGCAGGAGCTTCGCGGCCGCCGCGCGGCGGCGGCAACATTTAAAGGGGACGCAGCCTACCTGTCAGGAGTGGAGCGCGAGTCGGCTCAGTCAATGCGCATGCGCCAGGCGCCGGCGGTTTCTCCCGTCACAGTGGTTCCCACGGTTGTCTTAGGAACAGGTCCCCGAGGCTTGGCAGAGCAGGAGCCCTCCGTGGCAGTGCTTGGGTGTGGAGGCTCTGAGGCTCCGGCCTCATCTCTCCTCGGGGTCGAAGGGAACGTTTGCGGATGCCAGGAGTCGCAAAGGGCCGACCACGATGATGAAACCCCAGGCAGAGTCGGGGGAAGTAGCACGGGATCCCAGCCTGAGGCCTGCACGGACGGTGTTGGTTGGGGTGAGTCTCCCCAAAAGTCGTGCCGCCGTCCGTGATCTCGAGGACGGGTCGGCCTGCGTGCCCCTGGGCTTCTCTCTCACCCGAGGGTGGTTCCCCTCCAGAGCAGAACCCTGCCGCCTCAGGGGTTGCCTGGGGGTGTGTGTTTCAATGCCTCCGCTGTACCACACTGTGTGTGTGTGTGTGTTTATGTGTGTGTCTCCCGTTCTCTCTTCTCTCTCTGCCTCTCCGTCTCTGTGTGTTTCTTTCCCACTCTCTGTGGGTTTGTGCCAGCCGAAGTTGCGTCAGGGCTGCCAGGTTGGTGGAGGATTGGGGCTGTCGCGAATTGTGCAGAAACCCATTTGCTCCTCTGGTAGGCATTTGAAAACGTGGCTTGGGTCAGGCACAGGCGGCCCCTCCACGCCCCGGGTCCCAGGTGTTCTTTGATTTTCCCTGGCATTGATGGAAAGGTAACCCGTTTCCCCCTTCCACCGGCACATGCCTGGACCCGACCCTTTGCTTCGCCGTGGCCCCGTATGCCTCCGGTGACACACGTTATCACCAACTGCTGTGGGATTGGCCAGTGCCACACGCGGTCGCATGGTCTCCCTCTCGGATTCGCCTCTGTTCTTCTTTGCAGGTGTCCTGTCAAGCGCGGTCGGCTTTCCGGAACCCCAGGGCTTTTGCAAGCGGGGCAGGCCACTGGTCTTTCAAAGGAGGAGGGAGGCAGAGGGCTGATGCATCAGTGAATTGACAGCTGACACTAGGCCTTGAGACTGATGATTTCATTCTGTGTTGCAGCGAGGCCCTGCCGGCCTGACCAGAAGTGGTGAGCCCATCCTATCTCACTCGGAGGGGGCCAAAATCGGATCTCAACGGGAGTTCGGAGAACACAGCGGGCGTCCTGAAGCTCCCCCTCCCTCGGTGGAAGTCGGCTCAAGCAGGTCCGGAGGGAAGTACCCCTGGGGGGTTGGGCCTGGGACAGGACGAGACGCCCGCGGCCCCCTCTCCCACACCGCCCCAAACAGGACCCAGGATCCAGCCGCCGCCGCGGCGGCAGCAGGAGCATCGCGGCCGCCGCGCGGCGGCGGCAACATTTAAAGGGGACGCAGCCTACCTGTCAGGAGTGGAGCGCGAGTCGGCTCAGCCAATGCGCATGCGCCAGGCGCCGGCGGTTTCTCCCGTCACAGTGGTTCCCACGGTTGTCTTAGGAACCAGTCCCCGAGGCTTGGCAGAGCAGGAGCCCTCCGTGGCAGTGCTTGGGTGTGGAGGCTCTGAGGCTCCGGCCTCATCTCTCCTCGGGGTCGAAGGGAACGTTTGCGGATGCCAGGAGTCGCAAAGGGCCGACCACGATGATGAAACCCCAGGCAGAGTCGGCGGAAGTAGCACGGGATCCCAGCCTGAGGACTGCACGGACGGTGTTGGTTGGGGTGAGTCTCCCCAAAAGTCGTGCCGCCGTCCGTGATCTCGAGGACGGGTCGGCCTGCGTGCTCCTGGGCTTCTCTCTCACCCAAGGGTGGTTCCCCTCCAGAGCAGAACCCTGCCGCCTCAGGGGTTGCCTGGGGGGGTGTGTTTCAATGCCTCCGCTGTACCACACTGTGTGTGTGTGTGTGTCTATGTGTGTGTCTCCCATTCTCTCTTCTCTCTCTGTCTCTCCGTCTCTGTGTGTTTCTTTCCCACTCTCTGTGTGTTTGTGCCAGCCGAAGTTGCGTCAGGGCTGCCAGGTCGGTGGAGGATTGGGGCTGTCGCGAATTGTGCAGAAACCCATTTGCTCCTCTGGTAGGCATTTGAAAACGTGGCTTGGGTCAGGCACAGGCGGCCCCTCCACGCCCCGGGTCCCAGGTGTTCTTTGATTTTCCCTGGCATTGATGGAAAGGTAACCCGTTTCCCCCTTCTACCGGCACATGCCTGGACCCGACCCTTTGCTTCGCCATGGCCCCGTATGCCTCCGGTGACACACGTTATCACCAACTGCTGTGGGATTGGCCAGTGCCACGCGTTGTCGCATGGTCTCCCCCTCGGATTCGCCTCTGTTCTTCTTTGCAGGTGTCCTGTCAAGCGCGGTCGGCTTTCCGGAACCCCAGGGCTTTTGCAAGCGGGGCAGGCCACTGGTCTTTCAAAGGAGGAGGGAGGCAGAGGGCTGACGCATCAGTGAATTGACAGCTGACACTAGGCCTTGAGACTGATGATTTCATTCTGTGTTGCAGCGAGGCCCTGCCGGCCTGACCAGAAGTGGTGAGCCCATCGTATCTCACTCGGAGGGGGCCAAAATCGGATCTCAACGGGAGTTCGGAGAACACAGCGGGCGTCCTGAAGCTCCCACTCCCTCGGTGGAAGTCGGCTCAAGCAGGTCCGGAGGGCAGTACCCCTGGGGGTTTGGGCCTGGGACAGGACGAGACGCCCGCGGCCCCCTCTCCCACACCGCCCCAAACAGGACCCAGGATCCAGCCGCCGCCGCGGCGGCAGCAGGAGCATCGCGGCCGCCGCGCGGCGGCGGCAACATTTAAAGGGGACGCAGCCTACCTGTCAGGAGTGGAGCGCGAGTCGGCTCAGCCAATGCGCATGCGCCAGGCGCCGGCGGTTTCTCCCGTCACAGTGGTTCCCACGGTTGTCTTAGGAACCATTCCCGAGGCTTGGCAGGGCAGGAGCCCTCCGTGGCAGTGCTTGGGTGTGGAGGCTCTGAGGCTCCGGCCTCATCTCTCCTCGGGGTCGAGGGGAACGTTTGCGGATGCCAGGAGTCGCAAAGGGCCGACCACGATGATGAAACCCCAGGCAGAGTCGGGGGAAGAAGCACGGGATCCCAGCCTGAGGCCTGCACGGACGGTGTTGGTTGGGGTGAGTCTCCCCAAAAGTCGTGCCGCCGTCCGTGATCTCGAGGACGGGTCGGCCTGCGTGCCCCTGGGCTTCTCTCTCACCCGAGGGTGGTTCCCCTCCAGAGCAGAACCCTGCCGCCTCAGGGGTTGCCTGGGGGGGTGTGTTTCAATGCCTCCGCTGTACCACACTGTGTGTGTGTGTGTGTCTATGTGTGTGTCTCCCGTTCTCTCTTCTCTCTCTGCCTCTCCGTCTCTGTGTGTTTCTTTCCCACTCTCTGTGGGTTTGTGCCTGCCGAAGTTGCGTCAGGGCTGCCAGGTCGGTGGAGGATTGGGGCTGTCGCGAATTGTGCAGAAACCCATTTGCTCCTCTGGTAGACATTTGAAAACGTGGCTTGGGTCAGGCACAGGCGGCCCCTCCACGCCCCGGGTCCCAGGTGTTCTTTGATTTTCCCTGGCATTGATGGAAAGGTAACCCGTTTCCCCCTTCCACCGGCACATGCCTGGACCCGACCCTTTGCTTCGCCGTGGCCCCGTATGCCTCCGGTGACACACGTTATCACCAACTGCTGTGGGATTGGCCAGTGCCACGCGTGGTCGCATGGTCTCCCCCTCGGATTCGCCTCTGTTCTTCTTTGCAGGTGTCCTGTCAAGCGCGGTCGGCTTTCCGGAACCCCAGGGGTTTTGCAAGCGGGGCAGGCCACTGGTCTTTCAAAGGAGGAGGGAGGCAGAGGGCTGACGCATCAGTGAATTGACAGCTGACACTAGGCCTTGAGACTGATGATTTCATTCTGTGTTGCAGCGAGGCCCTGCCGGCCTGACCAGAAGTGGTGAGCCCATCCTATCTCACTCGGAGGGGGCCAAAATCGGATCTCAACGGGAGTTCGGAGAACACAGCGGGCGTCCTGAAGCTCCCCCTCCCTCGGTGGAAGTCGGCTCAAGCAGGTCCGGAGGGCAGTACCCCTGGGGGTTTGGGCCTGGGACAGGACGAGACGCCCGCGGCCCCGTCTCCCACACCGCCCCAAACAGGACCCAGGATCCAGCCGCCGCCGCGGCGGCAGCAGGAGCATCGCGGCCGCCGCGCGGCGGCGGCAACATTTAAAGGGGACGCAGCCTACCTGTCAGGAGTGGAGCGCGAGTCGGCTCAGCCAATGCGCATGCGCCAGGCGCCGGCGGTTTCTCCCGTCACAGTGGTTCCCACGGTTGTCTTAGGAACCAGTCCCCGAGGCTTGGCAGAGCAGGAGCCCTCCGTGGCAGTGCTTGGGTGTGGAGGCTCTGAGGCTCCGGCCTCATCTCTCCTCGGGGTCGAAGGGAACGTTTGCGGATGCCAGGAGTCGCCAAGGGCCGACCACGATGATGAAACCCCAGGCAGAGTCGGGGGAAGTAGCACGGGATCCCAGCCTGAGGCCTGCACGGACGGTGTTGGTTGGGGTGAGTCTCCCCAAAAGTCCTGCCGCCGTCCGTGATCTCGAGGACGGGTCGGCCTGCGTGCCCCTGGGCTTCTCTCTCACCCAAGGGTGGTTCCCCTCCAGAGCAGAACCCTGCCGCCTCAGGGGTTGCCTGGGGGTGTGTGTTTCAATGCCTCCGCTGTACCACACTGTGTGTGTGTGTGTGTCTATGTGTGTGTCTCCCGTTCTCTCTTCTCTCTCTGTCTCTCCGTCTCTGTGTGTTTCTTTCCCACTCTCTGTGTGTTTGTGCCAGCCGAAGTTGCGTCAGGGCTGCCAGGTCGGTGGAGGATTGGGGCTGTCGCGAATTGTGCAGAAACCCATTTGCTCCTCTGGTAGGCATTTGAAAACGTGGCTTGGGTCAGGCACAGGCGGCCCCTCCACGCCCCGGGTCCCAGGTGTTCTTTGATTTTCCCTGGCATTGATGGAAAGGTAACCCGTTTCCCCCTTCCACCGGCACATGCCTGGACCCGACCCTTTGCTTCGCCGTGGCCCCGTATGCCTCCGGTGACACACGTTATCACCAACTGCTGTGGGATTGGCCAGTGCCACGCGTTGTCGCATGGTCTCCCCCTCGGATTCGCCTCTGTTCTTCTTTGCAGGTGTCCTGTCAAGCGCGGTCGGCTTTCCGGAACCCCAGGGCTTTTGCAAGCGGGGCAGGCCACTGGTCTTTCAAAGGAGGAGGGAGGCAGAGGGCTGACGCATCAGTGAATTGACAGCTGACACTAGGCCTTGAGACTGATGATTTCATTCTGTGTTGCAGCGAGGCCCTGCCGGCCTGACCAGAAGTGGTGAGCCCATCCTATCTCACTCGGAGGGGGCCAAAATCGGATCTCAACGGGAGTTCGGAGAACACAGCGGGCGTCCTGAAGCTCCCCCTCCCTCGGTGGAAGTCGGCTCAAGCAGGTCCGGAGGGCAGTACCCCTGGGGGGTTGGGCCTGGGACAGGACGAGACGCCCGCGGCCCGCTCTCCCACACCGCCCGAAACAGGACCCAGGATCCAGCCGCCGCCGCGGCGGCAGCAGGAGCATCGCGGCCGCCGCGCGGCGGCGGCAACATTTAAAGGGGACGCAGCCTACCTGTCAGGAGTGGAGCGCGAGTCGGCTCAGCCAATGCGCATGCGCCAGGAGCCGGCGGTTTCTCCCGTCACAGTGGTTCCCACGGTTGTCTTAGGAACCATTCCCGAGGCTTGGCAGGGCAGGAGCCCTCCGTGGCAGTGCTTGGGTGTGGAGGCTCTGAGGCTCCGGCCTCATCTCTCCTCGGGGTCGAAGGGAACGTTTGCGGATGCCAGGAGTCGCAAAGGGCCGACCACGATGATGAAACCCCAGGCAGAGTCGGGGGAAGTAGCACGGGATCCCAGCCTGAGGCCTGCACGGACGGTGTTGGTTGGGGTGAGTCTCCCCAAAAGTCGTGCCGCCGTCCGTGATCTCGAGGACGGGTCGGCCTGCGTGCCCCTGGGCTTCTCTCTCACCCGAGGGTGGTTCCCCTCCAGAGCAGAACCCTGCCGCCTCAGGGGTTGCCTGGGGGTGTGTGTTTCAATGCCTCCGCTGTACCACACTGTGTGTGTGTGTGTGTCTATGTGTGTGTCTCCCGTTCTCTCTTCTCTCTCTGCCTCTCCGTCTCTGTGTGTTTCTTTCCCACTCTCTGTGTGTTTGTGCCAGCCGAAGTTGCGTCAGGGCTGCCAGGTCGGTGGAGGATTGGGGCTGTCGCGAATTGTGCAGAAACCCATTTGCTCCTCTGGTAGGCATTTGAAAACGTGGCTTGGGTCAGGCACAGGCGGCCCCTCCACGCCCCGGGTCCCAGGTGTTCTTTGATTTTCCCTGGCATTGATGGAAAGGTAACCCGTTTCCCCCTTCTACCGGCACATGCCTGGACCCGACCCTTTGCTTCGCCGTGGCCCCGCATGCCTCCGGTGACACACGTTATCACCAACTGCTGTGGGATTGGCCAGTGCCACGCGTTGTCGCATGGTCTCCCCCTCGGATTCGCCTCTGTTCTTCTTTGCAGGTGTCCTGTCAAGCGCGGTCGGCTTTCCGGAACCCCAGGGCTTTTGCAAGCGTGGCAGGCCACTGGTCTTTCAAAGGAGGAGGGAGGCAGAGGGCTGACGCATCAGTGAATTGACAGCTGACACTAGGCCTTGAGACTGATGATTTCATTCTGTGTTGCAGCGAGGCCCTGCCGGCCTGACCAGAAGTGGTGAGCCCATCCTATCTCACTCGGAGGGGGCCAAAATCGGATCTCAACGGGAGTTCGGAGAACACAGCGGGCGTCCTGAAGCTCCTCCTCCCTCGGTGGAAGTCGGCTCAAGCAGGTCCGGAGGGCAGTACCCCTGGGGGGTTGGGCCTGGGACAGGACGAGACGCCCGCGGCCCCCTCTCCCACACCGCCCGAAACAGGACCCAGGATCCAGCCGCCGCCGCGGCGGCAGCAGGAGCTTCGCGGCCGCCGCGCGGCGGCGGCAACATTTAAAGGGGACGCAGCCTACCTGTCAGGAGTGGAGCGCGAGTCGGCTCAGCCAATGCGCATGCGCCAGGCGCCGGCGGTTTCTCCCGTCACAGTGGTTCCCACGGTTGTCTTAGGAACAGGTCCCCGAGGCTTGGCAGAGCAGGAGCCCTCCGTGGCAGTGCTTGGGTGTGGAGGCTCTGAGGCTCCGGCCTCATCTCTCCTCGGGGTCGAAGGGAACGTTTGCGGATGCCAGGAGTCGCAAAGGGCCGACCACGATGATGAAACCCCAGGCAGAGTCGGCGGAAGTAGCACGGGATCCCAGCCTGAGGCCTGCACGGACGGTGTTGGTTGGGGTGAGTCTCCCCAAAAGTCGTGCCGCCGTCCGTGATCTCGAGGACGGGTCGGCCTGCGTGCCCCTGGGCTTCTCTCTCACCCAAGGGTGGTTCCCCTCCAGAGCAGAACCCTGCCGCCTCAGGGGTTGCCTGGGGGGTTGTGTTTCAATGCCTCCGCTGTACCACACTGTGTGTGTGTGTGTGTCTATGTGTGTGTCTCCCATTCTCTCTTCTCTCTCTGTCTCTCCGTCTCTGTGTGTTTCTTTCCCACTCTCTGTGTGTTTGTGCCAGCCGAAGTTGCGTCAGGGCTGCCAGGTCGGTGGAGGATTGGGGCTGTCGCGAATTGTGCAGAAACCCATTTGCTCCTCTGGTAGGCATTTGAAAACGTGGCTTGGGTCAGGCACAGGCGGCCCCTCCACGCCCCGGGTCCCAGGTGTTCTTTGATTTTCCCTGGCATTAATGGAAAGGTAACCCGTTTCCCCCTTCTACCGGCACATGCCTGGACCCGACCCTTTGCTTCGCCGTGGCCCCGTATGCCTCCGGTGACACACGTTATCACCAACTGCTGTGGGATTGGCCAGTGCCACGCGTTGTCGCATGGTCTCCCCCTCGGATTCGCCTCTGTTCTTCTTTGCAGGTGTCCTGTCAAGCGCGGTCGGCTTTCCGGAACCCCAGGGCTTTTGCAAGCGGGGCAGGCCACTGGTCTTTCAAAGGAGGAGGGAGGCAGAGGGCTGACGCATCAGTGAATTGACAGCTGACACTAGGCCTTGAGACTGATGATTTCATTCTGTGTTGCAGCGAGGCCCTGCCGGCCTGACCAGAAGTGGTGAGCCCATCGTATCTCACTCGGAGGGGGCCAAAATCGGATCTCAACGGGAGTTCGGAGAACACAGCGTGCGTCCTGAAGCTCCCACTCCCTCGGTGGAAGTCGGCTCAAGCAGGTCCGGAGGGCAGTACCCCTGGGGGTTTGGGCCTGGGACAGGACGAGACGCCCGCGGCCCCCTCTCCCACACCGCCCCAAACAGGACCCAGGATCCAGCCGCCGCCACGGCGGCAGCAGGAGCATCGCGGCCGCCGCGCGGCGGCGGCAACATTTAAAGGGGACGCAGCCTACCTGTCAGGAGTGGAGCGCGAATCGGCTCAGTCAATGCGCATGCGCCAGGCGCCGGCGGTTTCTCCCGTCACAGTGGTTCCCACGGTTGTCTTAGGAACCATTCCCGAGGCTTGGCAGGGCAGGAGCCCTCCGTGGCAGTGCTTGGGTGTGGAGGCTCTGAGGCTCCGGCCTCATCTCTCCTCGGGGTCGAGGGGAACGTTTGCGGATGCCAGGAGTCGCAAAGGGCCGACCACGATGATGAAACCCCAGGCAGAGTCGGGGGAAGAAGCACGGGTTCCCAGCCTGAGGCCTGCACGGACGGTGTTGGTTGGGGTGAGTCTCCCCAAAAGTCGTGCCGCCGTCCGTGATCTCGAGGACGGGTCGGCCTGCGTGCCCCTGGGCTTCTCTCTCACCCGAGGGTGGTTCCCCTCCAGAGCAGAACCCTGCCGCCTCAGGGGTTGCCTGGGGGGGTGTGTTTCAATGCCTCCGCTGTACCACACTGTGTGTGTGTGTGTGTCTATGTGTGTGTCTCCCGTTCTCTCTTCTCTCTCTGCCTCTCCGTCTCTGTGTGTTTCTTTCCCACTCTCTGTGGGTTTGTGCCAGCCGAAGTTGCGTCAGGGCTGCCAGGTCGGTGGAGGATTGGGGCTGTCGCGAATTGTGCAGAAACCCATTTGCTCCTCTGGTAGGCATTTGAAAACGTGGCTTTGGCCAGGCACAGGCGGCCCCTCCACGCCCCGGGTCCCAGGTGTTCTTTGATTTTCCCTGGCATTGATGGAAAGGTAACCCGTTTCCCCCTTCCACCGGCACATGCCTGGACCCGACCCTTTGCTTCGCCGTGGCCCCGTATGCCTCCGGTGACACACGTTATCACCAACTGCTGTGGGATTGGCCAGTGCCACGCGTGGTCGCATGGTCTCCCCCTCGGATTCGCCTCTGTTCTTCTTTGCAGGTGTCCTTTCAAGCGCGGTCGGCTTTCCGGAACCCCAGGGGTTTTGCAAGCGGGGCAGGCCACTGGTCTTTCAAAGGAGGAGGGAGGCAGAGGGCTGACGCATCAGTGAATTGACAGCTGACACTAGGCCTTGAGACTGATGATTTCATTCTGTGTTGCAGCGAGGCCCTGCCGGCCTGACCAGAAGTGGTGAGCCCATCCTATCTCACTCGGAGGGGGCCAAAATCGGATCTCAACGGGAGTTCGGAGAACACAGCGGGCGTCCTGAAGCTCCCCCTCCCTCGGTGGAAGTCGGCTCAAGCAGGTCCGGAGGGCAGTACCCCTGGGGGTTTGGGCCTGGGACAGGACGAGACGCCCGCGGCCCCCTCTCCCACACCGCCCCAAACAGGACCCAGGATCCAGCCGCCGCCGCGGCGGCAGCAGGAGCATCGCGGCCGCCGCGCGGCGGCGGCAACATTTAAAGGGGACGCAGCCTACCTGTCAGGAGTGGAGCGCGAGTCGGCTCAGCCAATGCGCATGCGCCAGGCGCCGGCGGTTTCTCCCGTCACAGTGGTTCCCACGGTTGTCTTAGGAACCAGTCCCCGAGGCTTGGCAGAGCAGGAGCCCTCCGTGGCAGTGCTTGGGTGTGGAGGCTCTGAGGCTCCGGCCTCATCTCTCCTCGGGGTCGAAGGGAACGTTTGCGGATGCCAGGAGTCGCCAAGGGCCGACCACGATGATGAAACCCCAGGCAGAGTCGGGGGAAGTAGCACGGGATCCCAGCCTGAGGCCTGCACGGACGGTGTTGGTTGGGGTGAGTCTCCCCAAAAGTCGTGCCGCCGTCCGTGATCTCGAGGACGGGTCGGCCTGCGTGCCCCTGGGCTTCTCTCTCACCCAAGGGTGGTTCCCCTCCAGAGCAGAACCCTGCCGCCTCAGGGGTTGCCTGGGGGTGTGTGTTTCAATGCCTCCGCTGTACCACACTGTCTGTGTGTGTGTGTCTATGTGTGTGTCTCCCATTCTCTCTTCTCTCTCTGTCTCTCCGTCTCTGTGTGTTTCTTTCCCACTCTCTGTGTGTTTGTGCCAGCCGAAGTTGCGTCAGGGCTGCCAGGTCGGTGGAGGATTGGGGCTGTCGCGAATTGTGCAGAAACCCATTTGCTCCTCTGGTAGGCATTTGAAAACGTGGCTTGGGTCAGGCACAGGCGGCCCCTCCACGCCCCGGGTCCCAGGTGTTCTTTGATTTTCCCTGGCATTGATGGAAAGGTAACCCGTTTCCCCCTTCTACCGGCACATGCCTGGACCCGACCCTTTGCTTCGCCGTGGCCCCGTATGCCTCCGGTGACACACGTTATCACCAACTGCTGTGGGATTGGCCAGTGCCACGCGTTGTCGCATGGTCTCCCCCTCGGATTCGCCTCTGTTCTTCTTTGCAGGTGTCCTTTCAAGCGCGGTCGGCTTTCCGGAACCCCAGGGGTTTTGCAAGCGGGGCAGGCCACTGGTCTTTCAAAGGAGGAGGGAGGCAGAGGGCTGATGCATCAGTGAATTGACAGCTGACACTAGGCCTTGAGACTGATGATTTCATTCTGTGTTGCAGCGAGGCCCTGCCGGCCTGACCAGAAGTGGTGAGCCCATCCTATCTCACTCGGAGGGGGCCAAAATCGGATCTCAACGGGAGTTCGGAGAACACAGCGGGCGTCCTGAAGCTCCCCCTCCCTCGGTGGAAGTCGGCTCAAGCAGGTCCGGAGGGCAGTACCCCTGGGGGGTTGGGCCTGGGACAGGACGAGACGCCCGCGGCCCCCTCTCCCACACCGCCCGAAACAGGACCCAGGATCCAGCCGCCGCCGCGGCGTCAGCAGGAGCTTCGCGGCCGCCGCGCGGCGGCGGCAACATTTAAAGGGGACGCAGCCTACCTGTCAGGAGTGGAGCGCGAGTCGGCTCAGTCAATGCGCATGCGCCAGGCGCCGGCGGTTTCTCCCGTCACAGTGGTTCCCACGGTTGTCTTAGGAACAGGTCCCCGAGGCTTGGCAGAGCAGGAGCCCTCCGTGGCAGTGCTTGGGTGTGGAGGCTCTGAGGCTCCGGCCTCATCTCTCCTCGGGGTCGAAGGGAACGTTTGCGGATGCCAGGAGTCGCAAAGGGCCGACCACGATGATGAAACCCCAGGCAGAGTCGGGGGAAGTAGCACGGGATCCCAGCCTGAGGCCTGCACGGACGGTGTTGGTTGGGGTGAGTCTCCCCAAAAGTCGTGCCGCCGTCCGTGATCTCGAGGACGGGTCGGCCTGCGTGCCCCTGGGCTTCTCTCTCACCCGAGGGTGGTTCCCCTCCAGAGCAGAACCCTGCCGCCTCAGGGGTTGCCTGGGGGTGTGTGTTTCAATGCCTCCGCTGTACCACACTGTGTGTGTGTGTGTGTCTATGTGTGTGTCTCCCGTTCTCTCTTCTCTCTCTGCCTCTCCGTCTCTGTGTGTTTCTTTCCCACTCTCTGTGGGTTTGTGCCAGCCGAAGTTGCGTCAGGGCTGCCAGGTTGGTGGAGGATTGGGGCTGTCGCGAATTGTGCAGAAACCCATTTGCTCCTCTGGTAGGCATTTGAAAACGTGGCTTGGGTCAGGCACAGGCGGCCCCTCCACGCCCCGGGTCCCAGGTGTTCTTTGATTTTCCCTGGCATTGATGGAAAGGTAACCCGTTTCCCCCTTCCACCGGCACATGCCTGGACCCGACCCTTTGCTTCGCCGTGGCCCCGTATGCCTCCGGTGACACACGTTATCACCAACTGCTGTGGGATTGGCCAGTGCCACACGCGGTCGCATGGTCTCCCTCTCGGATTCGCCTCTGTTCTTCTTTGCAGGTGTCCTGTCAAGCGCGGTCGGCTTTCCGGAACCCCAGGGCTTTTGCAAGCGGGGCAGGCCACTGGTCTTTCAAAGGAGGAGGGAGGCAGAGGGCTGATGCATCAGTGAATTGACAGCTGACACTAGGCCTTGAGACTGATGATTTCATTCTGTGTTGCAGCGAGGCCCTGCCGGCCTGACCAGAAGTGGTGAGCCCATCCTATCTCACTCGGAGGGGGCCAAAATCGGATCTCAACGGGAGTTCGGAGAACACAGCGGGCGTCCTGAAGCTCCCCCTCCCTCGGTGGAAGTCGGCTCAAGCAGGTCCGGAGGGAAGTACCCCTGGGGGGTTGGGCCTGGGACAGGACGAGACGCCCGCGGCCCCCTCTCCCACACCGCCCCAAACAGGACCCAGGATCCAGCCGCCGCCGCGGCGGCAGCAGGAGCATCGCGGCCGCCGCGCGGCGGCGGCAACATTTAAAGGGGACGCAGCCTACCTGTCAGGAGTGGAGCGCGAGTCGGCTCAGCCAATGCGCATGCGCCAGGCGCCGGCGGTTTCTCCCGTCACAGTGGTTCCCACGGTTGTCTTAGGAACCAGTCCCCGAGGCTTGGCAGAGCAGGAGCCCTCCGTGGCAGTGCTTGGGTGTGGAGGCTCTGAGGCTCCGGCCTCATCTCTCCTCGGGGTCGAAGGGAACGTTTGCGGATGCCAGGAGTCGCCAAGGGCCGACCACGATGATGAAACCCCAGGCAGAGTCGGGGGAAGTAGCATGGGATCCCAGCCTGAGGCCTGCACGGACGGTGTTGGTTGGGGTGAGTCTCCCCAAAAGTCGTGCCGCCGTCCGTGATCTCGAGGACGGGTCGGCCTGCGTGCCCCTGGGCTTCTCTCTCACCCAAGGGTGGTTCCCCTCCAGAGCAGAACCCTGCCGCCTCAGGGGTTGCCTGGGGGGGTGTGTTTCAATGCCTCCGCTGTACCACACTGTGTGTGTGTGTGTGTCTATGTGTGTGTCTCCCATTCTCTCTTCTCTCTCTGTCTCTCCGTCTCTGTGTGTTTCTTTCCCACTCTCTGTGTGTTTGTGCCAGCCGAAGTTGCGTCAGGGCTGCCAGGTCGGTGGAGGATTGGGGCTGTCGCGAATTGTGCAGAAACCCATTTGCTCCTCTGGTAGGCATTTGAAAACGTGGCTTGGGTCAGGCACAGGCGGCCCCTCCACGCCCCGGGTCCCAGGTGTTCTTTGATTTTCCCTGGCATTGATGGAAAGGTAACCCGTTTCCCCCTTCTACCGGCACATGCCTGGACCCGACCCTTTGCTTCGCCGTGGCCCCGCATGCCTCCGGTGACACACGTTATCACCAACTGCTGTGGGATTGGCCAGTGCCACGCGTTGTCGCATGGTCTCCCCCTCGGATTCGCCTCTGTTCTTCTTTGCAGGTGTCCTGTCAAGCGCGGTCGGCTTTCCGGAACCCCAGGGCTTTTGCAAGCGGGGCAGGCCACTGGTCTTTCAAAGGAGGAGGGAGGCAGAGGGCTGACGCATCAGTGAATTGACAGCTGACACTAGGCCTTGAGACTGATGATTTCATTCTGTGTTGCAGCGAGGCCCTGCCGGCCTGACCAGAAGTGGTGAGCCCATCGTATCTCACTCGGAGGGGGCCAAAATCGGATCTCAACGGGAGTTCGGAGAACACAGCGGGCGTCCTGAAGCTCCCCCTCCCTCGGTGGAAGTCGGCTCAAGCAGGTCCGGAGGGAAGTACCCCTGGGGGGTTGGGCCTGGGACAGGACGAGACGCCCGCGGCCCCCTCTCCCACACCGCCCGAAACAGGACCCAGGATCCAGCCGCCGCCGCGGCGGCAGCAGGAGCTTCGCGGCCGCCGCGCGGCGGCGGCAACATTTAAAGGGGACGCAGCCTACCTGTCAGGAGTGGAGCGCGAGTCGGCTCAGCCAATGCGCATGCGCCAGGCGCCGGCGGTTTCTCCCGTCACAGTGGTTCCCACGGTTGTCTTAGGAACAGGTCCCCGAGGCTTGGCAGAGCAGGAGCCCTCCGTGGCAGTGCTTGGGTGTGGAGGCTCTGAGGCTCCGGCCTCATCTCTCCTCGGGGTCGAGGGGAACGTTTGCGGATGCCAGGAGTCGCAAAGGGCCGACCACGATGATGAAACCCCAGGCAGAGTCGGGGGAAGAAGCACGGGTTCCCAGCCTGAGGCCTGCACGGACGGTGTTGGTTGGGGTGAGTCTCCCCAAAAGTCGTGCCGCCGTCCGTGATCTCGAGGACGGGTCGGCCTGCGTGCCCCTGGGCTTCTCTCTCACCCGAGGGTGGTTCCCCTCCAGAGCAGAACCCTGCCGCCTCAGGGGTTGCCTGGGGGGGTGTGTTTCAATGCCTCCGCTGTACCACACTGTGTGTGTGTGTGTGTCTATGTGTGTGTCTCCCGTTCTCTCTTCTCTCTCTGCCTCTCCGTCTCTGTGTGTTTCTTTCCCACTCTCTGTGGGTTTGTGCCAGCCGAAGTTGCGTCAGGGCTGCCAGGTCGGTGGAGGATTGGGGCTGTCGCGAATTGTGCAGAAACCCATTTGCTCCTCTGGTAGGCATTTGAAAACGTGGCTTTGGCCAGGCACAGGCGGCCCCTCCACGCCCCGGGTCCCAGGTGTTCTTTGATTTTCCCTGGCATTGATGGAAAGGTAACCCGTTTCCCCCTTCCACCGGCACATGCCTGGACCCGACCCTTTGCTTCGCCGTGGCCCCGTATGCCTCCGGTGACACACGTTATCACCAACTGCTGTGGGATTGGCCAGTGCCACGCGTGGTCGCATGGTCTCCTTCTCGGATTCGCCTCTGTTCTTCTTTGCAGGTGTCCTTTCAAGCGCGGTCGGCTTTCCGGAACCCCAGGGGTTTTGCAAGCGGGGCAGGCCACTGGTCTTTCAAAGGAGGAGGGAGGCAGAGGGCTGACGCATCAGTGAATTGACAGCTGACACTAGGCCTTGAGACTGATGATTTCATTCTGTGTTGCAGCGAGGCCCTGCCGGCCTGACCAGAAGTGGTGAGCCCATCCTATCTCACTCGGAGGGGGCCAAAATCGGATCTCAACGGGAGTTCGGAGAACACAGCGGGCGTCCTGAAGCTCCCCCTCCCTCGGTGGAAGTCGGCTCAAGCAGGTCCGGAGGGCAGTACCCCTGGGGGTTTGGGCCTGGGACAGGACGAGACGCCCGCGGCCCCCTCTCCCACACCGCCCCAAACAGGACCCAGGATCCAGCCGCCGCCGCGGCGGCAGCAGGAGCATCGCGGCCGCCGCGCGGCGGCGGCAACATTTAAAGGGGACGCAGCCTACCTGTCAGGAGTGGAGCGCGAGTCGGCTCAGCCAATGCGCATGCGCCAGGCGCCGGCGGTTTCTCCCGTCACAGTGGTTCCCACGGTTGTCTTAGGAACCAGTCCCCGAGGCTTGGCAGAGCAGGAGCCCTCCGTGGCAGTGCTTGGGTGTGGAGGCTCTGAGGCTCCGGCCTCATCTCTCCTCGGGGTCGAAGGGAACGTTTGCGGATGCCAGGAGTCGCCAAGGGCCGACCACGATGATGAAACCCCAGGCAGAGTCGGGGGAAGTAGCACGGGATCCCAGCCTGAGGCCTGCACGGACGGTGTTGGTTGGGGTGAGTCTCCCCAAAAGTCGTGCCGCCGTCCGTGATCTCGAGGACGGGTCGGCCTGCGTGCCCCTGGGCTTCTCTCTCACCCAAGGGTGGTTCCCCTCCAGAGCAGAACCCTGCCGCCTCAGGGGTTGCCTGGGGGTGTGTGTTTCAATGCCTCCGCTGTACCACACTGTCTGTGTGTGTGTGTCTATGTGTGTGTCTCCCATTCTCTCTTCTCTCTCTGTCTCTCCGTCTCTGTGTGTTTCTTTCCCACTCTCTGTGTGTTTGTGCCAGCCGAAGTTGCGTCAGGGCTGCCAGGTCGGTGGAGGATTGGGGCTGTCGCGAATTGTGCAGAAACCCATTTGCTCCTCTGGTAGGCATTTGAAAACGTGGCTTGGGTCAGGCACAGGCGGCCCCTCCACGCCCCGGGTCCCAGGTGTTCTTTGATTTTCCCTGGCATTGATGGAAAGGTAACCCGTTTCCCCCTTCTACCGGCACATGCCTGGACCCGACCCTTTGCTTCGCCGTGGCCCCGTATGCCTCCGGTGACACACGTTATCACCAACTGCTGTGGGATTGGCCAGTGCCACGCGTTGTCGCATGGTCTCCCCCTCGGATTCGCCTCTGTTCTTCTTTGCAGGTGTCCTTTCAAGCGCGGTCGGCTTTCCGGAACCCCAGGGGTTTTGCAAGCGGGGCAGGCCACTGGTCTTTCAAAGGAGGAGGGAGGCAGAGGGCTGATGCATCAGTGAATTGACAGCTGACACTAGGCCTTGAGACTGATGATTTCATTCTGTGTTGCAGCGAGGCCCTGCCGGCCTGACCAGAAGTGGTGAGCCCATCCTATCTCACTCGGAGGGGGCCAAAATCGGATCTCAACGGGAGTTCGGAGAACACAGCGGGCGTCCTGAAGCTCCCCCTCCCTCGGTGGAAGTCGGCTCAAGCAGGTCCGGAGGGAAGTACCCCTGGGGGGTTGGGCCTGGGACAGGACGAGACGCCCGCGGCCCCCTCTCCCACACCGCCCCAAACAGGACCCAGGATCCAGCCGCCGCCGCGGCGGCAGCAGGAGCATCGCGGCCGCCGCGCGGCGGCGGCAACATTTAAAGGGGACGCAGCCTACCTGTCAGGAGTGGAGCGCGAGTCGGCTCAGCCAATGCGCATGCGCCAGGCGCCGGCGGTTTCTCCCGTCACAGTGGTTCCCACGGTTGTCTTAGGAACCAGTCCCCGAGGCTTGGCAGAGCAGGAGCCCTCCGTGGCAGTGCTTGGGTGTGGAGGCTCTGAGGCTCCGGCCTCATCTCTCCTCGGGGTCGAAGGGAACGTTTGCGGATGCCAGGAGTCGCCAAGGGCCGACCACGATGATGAAACCCCAGGCAGAGTCGGGGGAAGTAGCATGGGATCCCAGCCTGAGGCCTGCACGGACGGTGTTGGTTGGGGTGAGTCTCCCCAAAAGTCGTGCCGCCGTCCGTGATCTCGAGGACGGGTCGGCCTGCGTGCCCCTGGGCTTCTCTCTCACCCAAGGGTGGTTCCCCTCCAGAGCAGAACCCTGCCGCCTCAGGGGTTGCCTGGGGGGGTGTGTTTCAATGCCTCCGCTGTACCACACTGTGTGTGTGTGTGTGTCTATGTGTGTGTCTCCCATTCTCTCTTCTCTCTCTGTCTCTCCGTCTCTGTGTGTTTCTTTCCCACTCTCTGTGTGTTTGTGCCAGCCGAAGTTGCGTCAGGGCTGCCAGGTCGGTGGAGGATTGGGGCTGTCGCGAATTGTGCAGAAACCCATTTGCTCCTCTGGTAGGCATTTGAAAACGTGGCTTGGGTCAGGCACAGGCGGCCCCTCCACGCCCCGGGTCCCAGGTGTTCTTTGATTTTCCCTGGCATTGATGGAAAGGTAACCCGTTTCCCCCTTCTACCGGCACATGCCTGGACCCGACCCTTTGCTTCGCCGTGGCCCCGCATGCCTCCGGTGACACACGTTATCACCAACTGCTGTGGGATTGGCCAGTGCCACGCGTTGTCGCATGGTCTCCCCCTCGGATTCGCCTCTGTTCTTCTTTGCAGGTGTCCTGTCAAGCGCGGTCGGCTTTCCGGAACCCCAGGGCTTTTGCAAGCGGGGCAGGCCACTGGTCTTTCAAAGGAGGAGGGAGGCAGAGGGCTGACGCATCAGTGAATTGACAGCTGACACTAGGCCTTGAGACTGATGATTTCATTCTGTGTTGCAGCGAGGCCCTGCCGGCCTGACCAGAAGTGGTGAGCCCATCGTATCTCACTCGGAGGGGGCCAAAATCGGATCTCAACGGGAGTTCGGAGAACACAGCGGGCGTCCTGAAGCTCCCCCTCCCTCGGTGGAAGTCGGCTCAAGCAGGTCCGGAGGGAAGTACCCCTGGGGGGTTGGGCCTGGGACAGGACGAGACGCCCGCGGCCCCCTCTCCCACACCGCCCGAAACAGGACCCAGGATCCAGCCGCCGCCGCGGCGGCAGCAGGAGCTTCGCGGCCGCCGCGCGGCGGCGGCAACATTTAAAGGGGACGCAGCCTACCTGTCAGGAGTGGAGCGCGAGTCGGCTCAGCCAATGCGCATGCGCCAGGCGCCGGCGGTTTCTCCCGTCACAGTGGTTCCCACGGTTGTCTTAGGAACAGGTCCCCGAGGCTTGGCAGAGCAGGAGCCCTCCGTGGCAGTGCTTGGGTGTGGAGGCTCTGAGGCTCCGGCCTCATCTCTCCTCGGGGTCGAGGGGAACGTTTGCGGATGCCAGGAGTCGCAAAGGGCCGACCACGATGATGAAACCCCAGGCAGAGTCGGGGGAAGAAGCACGGGTTCCCAGCCTGAGGCCTGCACGGACGGTGTTGGTTGGGGTGAGTCTCCCCAAAAGTCGTGCCGCCGTCCGTGATCTCGAGGACGGGTCGGCCTGCGTGCCCCTGGGCTTCTCTCTCACCCGAGGGTGGTTCCCCTCCAGAGCAGAACCCTGCCGCCTCAGGGGTTGCCTGGGGGGGTGTGTTTCAATGCCTCCGCTGTACCACACTGTGTGTGTGTGTGTGTCTATGTGTGTGTCTCCCGTTCTCTCTTCTCTCTCTGCCTCTCCGTCTCTGTGTGTTTCTTTCCCACTCTCTGTGGGTTTGTGCCAGCCGAAGTTGCGTCAGGGCTGCCAGGTCGGTGGAGGATTGGGGCTGTCGCGAATTGTGCAGAAACCCATTTGCTCCTCTGGTAGGCATTTGAAAACGTGGCTTTGGCCAGGCACAGGCGGCCCCTCCACGCCCCGGGTCCCAGGTGTTCTTTGATTTTCCCTGGCATTGATGGAAAGGTAACCCGTTTCCCCCTTCCACCGGCACATGCCTGGACCCGACCCTTTGCTTCGCCGTGGCCCCGTATGCCTCCGGTGACACACGTTATCACCAACTGCTGTGGGATTGGCCAGTGCCACGCGTGGTCGCATGGTCTCCCCCTCGGATTCGCCTCTGTTCTTCTTTGCAGGTGTCCTTTCAAGCGCGGTCGGCTTTCCGGAACCCCAGGGGTTTTGCAAGCGGGGCAGGCCACTGGTCTTTCAAAGGAGGAGGGAGGCAGAGGGCTGACGCATCAGTGAATTGACAGCTGACACTAGGCCTTGAGACTGATGATTTCATTCTGTGTTGCAGCGAGGCCCTGCCGGCCTGACCAGAAGTGGTGAGCCCATCCTATCTCACTCGGAGGGGGCCAAAATCGGATCTCAACGGGAGTTCGGAGAACACAGCGGGCGTCCTGAAGCTCCCCCTCCCTCGGTGGAAGTCGGCTCAAGCAGGTCCGGAGGGCAGTACCCCTGGGGGTTTGGGCCTGGGACAGGACGAGACGCCCGCGGCCCCCTCTCCCACACCGCCCCAAACAGGACCCAGGATCCAGCCGCCGCCGCGGCGGCAGCAGGAGCATCGCGGCCGCCGCGCGGCGGCAGCAGGAGCATCGCGGCCGCCGCGCGGCGGCGGCAACATTTAAAGGGGACGCAGCCTACCTGTCAGGAGTGGAGCGCGAGTCGGCTCAGCCAATGCGCATGCGCCAGGCGCCGGCGGTTTCTCCCGTCACAGTGGTTCCCACGGTTGTCTTAGGAACCAGTCCCCGAGGCTTGGCAGAGCAGGAGCCCTCCGTGGCAGTGCTTGGGTGTGGAGGCTCTGAGGCTCCGGCCTCATCTCTCCTCGGGGTCGAAGGGAACGTTTGCGGATGCCAGGAGTCGCCAAGGGCCGACCACGATGATGAAACCCCAGGCAGAGTCGGGGGAAGTAGCACGGGATCCCAGCCTGAGGCCTGCACGGACGGTGTTGGTTGGGGTGAGTCTCCCCAAAAGTCGTGCCGCCGTCCGTGATCTCGAGGACGGGTCGGCCTGCGTGCCCCTGGGCTTCTCTCTCACCCAAGGGTGGTTCCCCTCCAGAGCAGAACCCTGCCGCCTCAGGGGTTGCCTGGGGGTGTGTGTTTCAATGCCTCCGCTGTACCACACTGTCTGTGTGTGTGTGTCTATGTGTGTGTCTCCCATTCTCTCTTCTCTCTCTGTCTCTCCGTCTCTGTGTGTTTCTTTCCCACTCTCTGTGTGTTTGTGCCAGCCGAAGTTGCGTCAGGGCTGCCAGGTCGGTGGAGGATTGGGGCTGTCGCGAATTGTGCAGAAACCCATTTGCTCCTCTGGTAGGCATTTGAAAACGTGGCTTGGGTCAGGCACAGGCGGCCCCTCCACGCCCCGGGTCCCAGGTGTTCTTTGATTTTCCCTGGCATTGATGGAAAGGTAACCCGTTTCCCCCTTCTACCGGCACATGCCTGGACCCGACCCTTTGCTTCGCCGTGGCCCCGTATGCCTCCGGTGACACACGTTATCACCAACTGCTGTGGGATTGGCCAGTGCCACGCGTTGTCGCATGGTCTCCCCCTCGGATTCGCCTCTGTTCTTCTTTGCAGGTGTCCTTTCAAGCGCGGTCGGCTTTCCGGAACCCCAGGGGTTTTGCAAGCGGGGCAGGCCACTGGTCTTTCAAAGGAGGAGGGAGGCAGAGGGCTGATGCATCAGTGAATTGACAGCTGACACTAGGCCTTGAGACTGATGATTTCATTCTGTGTTGCAGCGAGGCCCTGCCGGCCTGACCAGAAGTGGTGAGCCCATCCTATCTCACTCGGAGGGGGCCAAAATCGGATCTCAACGGGAGTTCGGAGAACACAGCGGGCGTCCTGAAGCTCCCCCTCCCTCGGTGGAAGTCGGCTCAAGCAGGTCCGGAGGGAAGTACCCCTGGGGGGTTGGGCCTGGGACAGGACGAGACGCCCGCGGCCCCCTCTCCCACACCGCCCCAAACAGGACCCAGGATCCAGCCGCCGCCGCGGCGGCAGCAGGAGCATCGCGGCCGCCGCGCGGCGGCGGCAACATTTAAAGGGGACGCAGCCTACCTGTCAGGAGTGGAGCGCGAGTCGGCTCAGCCAATGCGCATGCGCCAGGCGCCGGCGGTTTCTCCCGTCACAGTGGTTCCCACGGTTGTCTTAGGAACCAGTCCCCGAGGCTTGGCAGAGCAGGAGCCCTCCGTGGCAGTGCTTGGGTGTGGAGGCTCTGAGGCTCCGGCCTCATCTCTCCTCGGGGTCGAAGGGAACGTTTGCGGATGCCAGGAGTCGCCAAGGGCCGACCACGATGATGAAACCCCAGGCAGAGTCGGGGGAAGTAGCATGGGATCCCAGCCTGAGGCCTGCACGGACGGTGTTGGTTGGGGTGAGTCTCCCCAAAAGTCGTGCCGCCGTCCGTGATCTCGAGGACGGGTCGGCCTGCGTGCCCCTGGGCTTCTCTCTCACCCAAGGGTGGTTCCCCTCCAGAGCAGAACCCTGCCGCCTCAGGGGTTGCCTGGGGGGGTGTGTTTCAATGCCTCCGCTGTACCACACTGTGTGTGTGTGTGTGTCTATGTGTGTGTCTCCCATTCTCTCTTCTCTCTCTGTCTCTCCGTCTCTGTGTGTTTCTTTCCCACTCTCTGTGTGTTTGTGCCAGCCGAAGTTGCGTCAGGGCTGCCAGGTCGGTGGAGGATTGGGGCTGTCGCGAATTGTGCAGAAACCCATTTGCTCCTCTGGTAGGCATTTGAAAACGTGGCTTGGGTCAGGCACAGGCGGCCCCTCCACGCCCCGGGTCCCAGGTGTTCTTTGATTTTCCCTGGCATTGATGGAAAGGTAACCCGTTTCCCCCTTCTACCGGCACATGCCTGGACCCGACCCTTTGCTTCGCCGTGGCCCCGCATGCCTCCGGTGACACACGTTATCACCAACTGCTGTGGGATTGGCCAGTGCCACGCGTTGTCGCATGGTCTCCCCCTCGGATTCGCCTCTGTTCTTCTTTGCAGGTGTCCTGTCAAGCGCGGTCGGCTTTCCGGAACCCCAGGGCTTTTGCAAGCGGGGCAGGCCACTGGTCTTTCAAAGGAGGAGGGAGGCAGAGGGCTGACGCATCAGTGAATTGACAGCTGACACTAGGCCTTGAGACTGATGATTTCATTCTGTGTTGCAGCGAGGCCCTGCCGGCCTGACCAGAAGTGGTGAGCCCATCGTATCTCACTCGGAGGGGGCCAAAATCGGATCTCAACGGGAGTTCGGAGAACACAGCGGGCGTCCTGAAGCTCCCCCTCCCTCGGTGGAAGTCGGCTCAAGCAGGTCCGGAGGGAAGTACCCCTGGGGGGTTGGGCCTGGGACAGGACGAGACGCCCGCGGCCCCCTCTCCCACACCGCCCGAAACAGGACCCAGGATCCAGCCGCCGCCGCGGCGGCAGCAGGAGCTTCGCGGCCGCCGCGCGGCGGCGGCAACATTTAAAGGGGACGCAGCCTACCTGTCAGGAGTGGAGCGCGAGTCGGCTCAGCCAATGCGCATGCGCCAGGCGCCGGCGGTTTCTCCCGTCACAGTGGTTCCCACGGTTGTCTTAGGAACAGGTCCCCGAGGCTTGGCAGAGCAGGAGCCCTCCGTGGCAGTGCTTGGGTGTGGAGGCTCTGAGGCTCCGGCCTCATCTCTCCTCGGGGTCGAGGGGAACGTTTGCGGATGCCAGGAGTCGCAAAGGGCCGACCACGATGATGAAACCCCAGGCAGAGTCGGGGGAAGAAGCACGGGTTCCCAGCCTGAGGCCTGCACGGACGGTGTTGGTTGGGGTGAGTCTCCCCAAAAGTCGTGCCGCCGTCCGTGATCTCGAGGACGGGTCGGCCTGCGTGCCCCTGGGCTTCTCTCTCACCCGAGGGTGGTTCCCCTCCAGAGCAGAACCCTGCCGCCTCAGGGGTTGCCTGGGGGGGTGTGTTTCAATGCCTCCGCTGTACCACACTGTGTGTGTGTGTGTGTCTATGTGTGTGTCTCCCGTTCTCTCTTCTCTCTCTGCCTCTCCGTCTCTGTGTGTTTCTTTCCCACTCTCTGTGGGTTTGTGCCAGCCGAAGTTGCGTCAGGGCTGCCAGGTCGGTGGAGGATTGGGGCTGTCGCGAATTGTGCAGAAACCCATTTGCTCCTCTGGTAGGCATTTGAAAACGTGGCTTTGGCCAGGCACAGGCGGCCCCTCCACGCCCCGGGTCCCAGGTGTTCTTTGATTTTCCCTGGCATTGATGGAAAGGTAACCCGTTTCCCCCTTCCACCGGCACATGCCTGGACCCGACCCTTTGCTTCGCCGTGGCCCCGTATGCCTCCGGTGACACACGTTATCACCAACTGCTGTGGGATTGGCCAGTGCCACGCGTGGTCGCATGGTCTCCCCCTCGGATTCGCCTCTGTTCTTCTTTGCAGGTGTCCTTTCAAGCGCGGTCGGCTTTCCGGAACCCCAGGGGTTTTGCAAGCGGGGCAGGCCACTGGTCTTTCAAAGGAGGAGGGAGGCAGAGGGCTGACGCATCAGTGAATTGACAGCTGACACTAGGCCTTGAGACTGATGATTTCATTCTGTGTTGCAGCGAGGCCCTGCCGGCCTGACCAGAAGTGGTGAGCCCATCCTATCTCACTCGGAGGGGGCCAAAATCGGATCTCAACGGGAGTTCGGAGAACACAGCGGGCGTCCTGAAGCTCCCCCTCCCTCGGTGGAAGTCGGCTCAAGCAGGTCCGGAGGGCAGTACCCCTGGGGGTTTGGGCCTGGGACAGGACGAGACGCCCGCGGCCCCCTCTCCCACACCGCCCCAAACAGGACCCAGGATCCAGCCGCCGCCGCGGCGGCAGCAGGAGCATCGCGGCCGCCGCGCGGCGGCGGCAACATTTAAAGGGGACGCAGCCTACCTGTCAGGAGTGGAGCGCGAGTCGGCTCAGCCAATGCGCATGCGCCAGGCGCCGGCGGTTTCTCCCGTCACAGTGGTTCCCACGGTTGTCTTAGGAACCAGTCCCCGAGGCTTGGCAGAGCAGGAGCCCTCCGTGGCAGTGCTTGGGTGTGGAGGCTCTGAGGCTCCGGCCTCATCTCTCCTCGGGGTCGAAGGGAACGTTTGCGGATGCCAGGAGTCGCCAAGGGCCGACCACGATGATGAAACCCCAGGCAGAGTCGGGGGAAGTAGCACGGGATCCCAGCCTGAGGCCTGCACGGACGGTGTTGGTTGGGGTGAGTCTCCCCAAAAGTCGTGCCGCCGTCCGTGATCTCGAGGACGGGTCGGCCTGCGTGCCCCTGGGCTTCTCTCTCACCCAAGGGTGGTTCCCCTCCAGAGCAGAACCCTGCCGCCTCAGGGGTTGCCTGGGGGTGTGTGTTTCAATGCCTCCGCTGTACCACACTGTCTGTGTGTGTGTGTCTATGTGTGTGTCTCCCATTCTCTCTTCTCTCTCTGTCTCTCCGTCTCTGTGTGTTTCTTTCCCACTCTCTGTGTGTTTGTGCCAGCCGAAGTTGCGTCAGGGCTGCCAGGTCGGTGGAGGATTGGGGCTGTCGCGAATTGTGCAGAAACCCATTTGCTCCTCTGGTAGGCATTTGAAAACGTGGCTTGGGTCAGGCACAGGCGGCCCCTCCACGCCCCGGGTCCCAGGTGTTCTTTGATTTTCCCTGGCATTGATGGAAAGGTAACCCGTTTCCCCCTTCTACCGGCACATGCCTGGACCCGACCCTTTGCTTCGCCGTGGCCCCGTATGCCTCCGGTGACACACGTTATCACCAACTGCTGTGGGATTGGCCAGTGCCACGCGTTGTCGCATGGTCTCCCCCTCGGATTCGCCTCTGTTCTTCTTTGCAGGTGTCCTTTCAAGCGCGGTCGGCTTTCCGGAACCCCAGGGGTTTTGCAAGCGGGGCAGGCCACTGGTCTTTCAAAGGAGGAGGGAGGCAGAGGGCTGATGCATCAGTGAATTGACAGCTGACACTAGGCCTTGAGACTGATGATTTCATTCTGTGTTGCAGCGAGGCCCTGCCGGCCTGACCAGAAGTGGTGAGCCCATCCTATCTCACTCGGAGGGGGCCAAAATCGGATCTCAACGGGAGTTCGGAGAACACAGCGGGCGTCCTGAAGCTCCCCCTCCCTCGGTGGAAGTCGGCTCAAGCAGGTCCGGAGGGAAGTACCCCTGGGGGGTTGGGCCTGGGACAGGACGAGACGCCCGCGGCCCCCTCTCCCACACCGCCCCAAACAGGACCCAGGATCCAGCCGCCGCCGCGGCGGCAGCAGGAGCATCGCGGCCGCCGCGCGGCGGCGGCAACATTTAAAGGGGACGCAGCCTACCTGTCAGGAGTGGAGCGCGAGTCGGCTCAGCCAATGCGCATGCGCCAGGCGCCGGCGGTTTCTCCCGTCACAGTGGTTCCCACGGTTGTCTTAGGAACCAGTCCCCGAGGCTTGGCAGAGCAGGAGCCCTCCGTGGCAGTGCTTGGGTGTGGAGGCTCTGAGGCTCCGGCCTCATCTCTCCTCGGGGTCGAAGGGAACGTTTGCGGATGCCAGGAGTCGCCAAGGGCCGACCACGATGATGAAACCCCAGGCAGAGTCGGGGGAAGTAGCATGGGATCCCAGCCTGAGGCCTGCACGGACGGTGTTGGTTGGGGTGAGTCTCCCCAAAAGTCGTGCCGCCGTCCGTGATCTCGAGGACGGGTCGGCCTGCGTGCCCCTGGGCTTCTCTCTCACCCAAGGGTGGTTCCCCTCCAGAGCAGAACCCTGCCGCCTCAGGGGTTGCCTGGGGGGGTGTGTTTCAATGCCTCCGCTGTACCACACTGTGTGTGTGTGTGTGTCTATGTGTGTGTCTCCCATTCTCTCTTCTCTCTCTGTCTCTCCGTCTCTGTGTGTTTCTTTCCCACTCTCTGTGTGTTTGTGCCAGCCGAAGTTGCGTCAGGGCTGCCAGGTCGGTGGAGGATTGGGGCTGTCGCGAATTGTGCAGAAACCCATTTGCTCCTCTGGTAGGCATTTGAAAACGTGGCTTGGGTCAGGCACAGGCGGCCCCTCCACGCCCCGGGTCCCAGGTGTTCTTTGATTTTCCCTGGCATTGATGGAAAGGTAACCCGTTTCCCCCTTCTACCGGCACATGCCTGGACCCGACCCTTTGCTTCGCCGTGGCCCCGCATGCCTCCGGTGACACACGTTATCACCAACTGCTGTGGGATTGGCCAGTGCCACGCGTTGTCGCATGGTCTCCCCCTCGGATTCGCCTCTGTTCTTCTTTGCAGGTGTCCTGTCAAGCGCGGTCGGCTTTCCGGAACCCCAGGGCTTTTGCAAGCGGGGCAGGCCACTGGTCTTTCAAAGGAGGAGGGAGGCAGAGGGCTGACGCATCAGTGAATTGACAGCTGACACTAGGCCTTGAGACTGATGATTTCATTCTGTGTTGCAGCGAGGCCCTGCCGGCCTGACCAGAAGTGGTGAGCCCATCGTATCTCACTCGGAGGGGGCCAAAATCGGATCTCAACGGGAGTTCGGAGAACACAGCGGGCGTCCTGAAGCTCCCCCTCCCTCGGTGGAAGTCGGCTCAAGCAGGTCCGGAGGGAAGTACCCCTGGGGGGTTGGGCCTGGGACAGGACGAGACGCCCGCGGCCCCCTCTCCCACACCGCCCGAAACAGGACCCAGGATCCAGCCGCCGCCGCGGCGGCAGCAGGAGCTTCGCGGCCGCCGCGCGGCGGCGGCAACATTTAAAGGGGACGCAGCCTACCTGTCAGGAGTGGAGCGCGAGTCGGCTCAGCCAATGCGCATGCGCCAGGCGCCGGCGGTTTCTCCCGTCACAGTGGTTCCCACGGTTGTCTTAGGAACAGGTCCCCGAGGCTTGGCAGAGCAGGAGCCCTCCGTGGCAGTGCTTGGGTGTGGAGGCTCTGAGGCTCCGGCCTCATCTCTCCTCGGGGTCGAGGGGAACGTTTGCGGATGCCAGGAGTCGCAAAGGGCCGACCACGATGATGAAACCCCAGGCAGAGTCGGGGGAAGAAGCACGGGTTCCCAGCCTGAGGCCTGCACGGACGGTGTTGGTTGGGGTGAGTCTCCCCAAAAGTCGTGCCGCCGTCCGTGATCTCGAGGACGGGTCGGCCTGCGTGCCCCTGGGCTTCTCTCTCACCCGAGGGTGGTTCCCCTCCAGAGCAGAACCCTGCCGCCTCAGGGGTTGCCTGGGGGGGTGTGTTTCAATGCCTCCGCTGTACCACACTGTGTGTGTGTGTGTGTCTATGTGTGTGTCTCCCGTTCTCTCTTCTCTCTCTGCCTCTCCGTCTCTGTGTGTTTCTTTCCCACTCTCTGTGGGTTTGTGCCAGCCGAAGTTGCGTCAGGGCTGCCAGGTCGGTGGAGGATTGGGGCTGTCGCGAATTGTGCAGAAACCCATTTGCTCCTCTGGTAGGCATTTGAAAACGTGGCTTTGGCCAGGCACAGGCGGCCCCTCCACGCCCCGGGTCCCAGGTGTTCTTTGATTTTCCCTGGCATTGATGGAAAGGTAACCCGTTTCCCCCTTCCACCGGCACATGCCTGGACCCGACCCTTTGCTTCGCCGTGGCCCCGTATGCCTCCGGTGACACACGTTATCACCAACTGCTGTGGGATTGGCCAGTGCCACGCGTGGTCGCATGGTCTCCCCCTCGGATTCGCCTCTGTTCTTCTTTGCAGGTGTCCTTTCAAGCGCGGTCGGCTTTCCGGAACCCCAGGGGTTTTGCAAGCGGGGCAGGCCACTGGTCTTTCAAAGGAGGAGGGAGGCAGAGGGCTGACGCATCAGTGAATTGACAGCTGACACTAGGCCTTGAGACTGATGATTTCATTCTGTGTTGCAGCGAGGCCCTGCCGGCCTGACCAGAAGTGGTGAGCCCATCCTATCTCACTCGGAGGGGGCCAAAATCGGATCTCAACGGGAGTTCGGAGAACACAGCGGGCGTCCTGAAGCTCCCCCTCCCTCGGTGGAAGTCGGCTCAAGCAGGTCCGGAGGGCAGTACCCCTGGGGGTTTGGGCCTGGGACAGGACGAGACGCCCGCGGCCCCCTCTCCCACACCGCCCCAAACAGGACCCAGGATCCAGCCGCCGCCGCGGCGGCAGCAGGAGCATCGCGGCCGCCGCGCGGCGGCGGCAACATTTAAAGGGGACGCAGCCTACCTGTCAGGAGTGGAGCGCGAGTCGGCTCAGCCAATGCGCATGCGCCAGGCGCCGGCGGTTTCTCCCGTCACAGTGGTTCCCACGGTTGTCTTAGGAACCAGTCCCCGAGGCTTGGCAGAGCAGGAGCCCTCCGTGGCAGTGCTTGGGTGTGGAGGCTCTGAGGCTCCGGCCTCATCTCTCCTCGGGGTCGAAGGGAACGTTTGCGGATGCCAGGAGTCGCCAAGGGCCGACCACGATGATGAAACCCCAGGCAGAGTCGGGGGAAGTAGCACGGGATCCCAGCCTGAGGCCTGCACGGACGGTGTTGGTTGGGGTGAGTCTCCCCAAAAGTCGTGCCGCCGTCCGTGATCTCGAGGACGGGTCGGCCTGCGTGCCCCTGGGCTTCTCTCTCACCCAAGGGTGGTTCCCCTCCAGAGCAGAACCCTGCCGCCTCAGGGGTTGCCTGGGGGTGTGTGTTTCAATGCCTCCGCTGTACCACACTGTCTGTGTGTGTGTGTCTATGTGTGTGTCTCCCATTCTCTCTTCTCTCTCTGTCTCTCCGTCTCTGTGTGTTTCTTTCCCACTCTCTGTGTGTTTGTGCCAGCCGAAGTTGCGTCAGGGCTGCCAGGTCGGTGGAGGATTGGGGCTGTCGCGAATTGTGCAGAAACCCATTTGCTCCTCTGGTAGGCATTTGAAAACGTGGCTTGGGTCAGGCACAGGCGGCCCCTCCACGCCCCGGGTCCCAGGTGTTCTTTGATTTTCCCTGGCATTGATGGAAAGGTAACCCGTTTCCCCCTTCTACCGGCACATGCCTGGACCCGACCCTTTGCTTCGCCATGGCCCCGTATGCCTCCGGTGACACACGTTATCACCAACTGCTGTGGGATTGGCCAGTGCCACGCGTTGTCGCATGGTCTCCCCCTCGGATTCGCCTCTGTTCTTCTTTGCAGGTGTCCTGTCAAGCGCGGTCGGCTTTCCGGAACCCCAGGGCTTTTGCAAGCGGGGCAGGCCACTGGTCTTTCAAAGGAGGAGGGAGGCAGAGGGCTGACGCATCAGTGAATTGACAGCTGACACTAGGCCTTGAGACTGATGATTTCATTCTGTGTTGCAGCGAGGCCCTGCCGGCCTGACCAGAAGTGGTGAGCCCATCGTATCTCACTCGGAGGGGGCCAAAATCGGATCTCAACGGGAGTTCGGAGAACACAGCGGGCGTCCTGAAGCTCCCACTCCCTCGGTGGAAGTCGGCTCAAGCAGGTCCGGAGGGCAGTACCCCTGGGGGTTTGGGCCTGGGACAGGACGAGACGCCCGCGGCCCCCTCTCCCACACCGCCCCAAACAGGACCCAGGATCCAGCCGCCGCCGCGGCGGCAGCAGGAGCATCGCGGCCGCCGCGCGGCGGCGGCAACATTTAAAGGGGACGCAGCCTACCTGTCAGGAGTGGAGCGCGAGTCGGCTCAGCCAATGCGCATGCGCCAGGCGCCGGCGGTTTCTCCCGTCACAGTGGTTCCCACGGTTGTCTTAGGAACCATTCCCGAGGCTTGGCAGGGCAGGAGCCCTCCGTGGCAGTGCTTGGGTGTGGAGGCTCTGAGGCTCCGGCCTCATCTCTCCTCGGGGTCGAGGGGAACGTTTGCGGATGCCAGGAGTCGCAAAGGGCCGACCACGATGATGAAACCCCAGGCAGAGTCGGGGGAAGAAGCACGGGATCCCAGCCTGAGGCCTGCACGGACGGTGTTGGTTGGGGTGAGTCTCCCCAAAAGTCGTGCCGCCGTCCGTGATCTCGAGGACGGGTCGGCCTGCGTGCCCCTGGGCTTCTCTCTCACCCGAGGGTGGTTCCCCTCCAGAGCAGAACCCTGCCGCCTCAGGGGTTGCCTGGGGGGGTGTGTTTCAATGCCTCCGCTGTACCACACTGTGTGTGTGTGTGTGTGTCTATGTGTGTGTCTCCCGTTCTCTCTTCTCTCTCTGCCTCTCCGTCTCTGTGTGTTTCTTTCCCACTCTCTGTGGGTTTGTGCCTGCCGAAGTTGCGTCAGGGCTGCCAGGTCGGTGGAGGATTGGGGCTGTCGCGAATTGTGCAGAAACCCATTTGCTCCTCTGGTAGGCATTTGAAAACGTGGCTTGGGTCAGGCACAGGTGGCCCCTCCACGCCCCGGGTCCCAGGTGTTCTTTGATTTTCCCTGGCATTGATGGAAAGGTAACCCGTTTCCCCCTTCCACCGGCACATGCCTGGACCCGACCCTTTGCTTCGCCGTGGCCCCGTATGCCTCCGGTGACACACGTTATCACCAACTGCTGTGGGATTGGCCAGTGCCACGCGTGGTCGCATGGTCTCCCCCTCGGATTCGCCTCTGTTCTTCTTTGCAGGTGTCCTGTCAAGCGCGGTCGGCTTTCCGGAACCCCAGGGCTTTTGCAAGCGGGGCAGGCCACTGGTCTTTCAAAGGAGGAGGGAGGCAGAGGGCTGACGCATCAGTGAATTGACAGCTGACACTAGGCCTTGAGACTGATGATTTCATTCTGTGTTGCAGCGAGGCCCTGCCGGCCTGACCAGAAGTGGTGAGCCCATCCTATCTCACTCGGAGGGGGCCAAAATCGGATCTCAACGGGAGTTCGGAGAACACAGCGGGCGTCCTGAAGCTCCCCCTCCCTCGGTGGAAGTCGGCTCAAGCAGGTCCGGAGGGCAGTACCCCTGGGGGTTTGGGCCTGGGACAGGACGAGACGCCCGCGGCCCCCTCTCCCACACCGCCCCAAACAGGACCCAGGATCCAGCCGCCGCCGCGGCGGCAGCAGGAGCATCGCGGCCGCCGCGCGGCGGCGGCAACATTTAAAGGGGACGCAGCCTACCTGTCAGGAGTGGAGCGCGAGTCGGCTCAGCCAATGCGCATGCGCCAGGCGCCGGCGGTTTCTCCCGTCACAGTGGTTCCCACGGTTGTCTTAGGAACCAGTCCCCGAGGCTTGGCAGAGCAGGAGCCCTCCGTGGCAGTGCTTGGGTGTGGAGGCTCTGAGGCTCCGGCCTCATCTCTCCTCGGGGTCGAAGGGAACGTTTGCGGATGCCAGGAGTCGCCAAGGGCCGACCACGATGATGAAACCCCAGGCAGAGTCGGGGGAAGTAGCACGGGATCCCATCCTGAGGCCTGCACGGACGGTGTTGGTTGGGGTGAGTCTCCCCAAAAGTCGTGCCGCCGTCCGTGATCTCGAGGACGGGTCGGCCTGCGTGCCCCTGGGCTTCTCTCTCACCCAAGGGTGGTTCCCCTCCAGAGCAGAACCCTGCCGCCTCAGGGGTTGCCTGGGGGTGTGTGTTTCAATGCCTCCGCTGTACCACACTGTGTGTGTGTGTGTGTCTATGTGTGTGTCTCCCGTTCTCTCTTCTCTCTCTGTCTCTCCGTCTCTGTGTGTTTCTTTCCCACTCTCTGTGTGTTTGTGCCAGCCGAAGTTGCGTCAGGGCTGCCAGGTCGGTGGAGGATTGGGGCTGTCGCGAATTGTGCAGAAACCCATTTGCTCCTCTGGTAGGCATTTGAAAACGTGGCTTGGGTCAGGCACAGGCGGCCCCTCCACGCCCCGGGTCCCAGGTGTTCTTTGATTTTCCCTGGCATTGATGGAAAGGTAACCCGTTTCCCCCTTCCACCGGCACATGCCTGGACCCGACCCTTTGCTTCGCCGTGGCCCCGTATGCCTCCGGTGACACACGTTATCACCAACTGCTGTGGGATTGGCCAGTGCCACGCGTTGTCGCATGGTCTCCCCCTCGGATTCGCCTCTGTTCTTCTTTGCAGGTGTCCTGTCAAGCGCGGTCGGCTTTCCGGAACCCCAGGGCTTTTGCAAGCGGGGCAGGCCACTGGTCTTTCAAAGGAGGAGGGAGGCAGAGGGCTGACGCATCAGTGAATTGACAGCTGACACTAGGCCTTGAGACTGATGATTTCATTCTGTGTTGCAGCGAGGCCCTGCCGGCCTGACCAGAAGTGGTGAGCCCATCCTATCTCAGTCGGAGGGGGCCAAAATCGGATCTCAACGGGAGTTCGGAGAACACAGCGGGCGTCCTGAAGCTCCCCCTCCCTCGGTGGAAGTCGGCTCAAGCAGGTCCGGAGGGCAGTACCCCTGGGGGGTTGGGCCTGGGACAGGACGAGACGCCCGCGGCCCGCTCTCCCACACCGCCCGAAACAGGACCCAGGATCCAGCCGCCGCCGCGGCGGCAGCAGGAGCATCGCGGCCGCCGCGCGGCGGCGGCAACATTTAAAGGGGACGCAGCCTACCTGTCAGGAGTGGAGCGCGAGTCGGCTCAGCCAATGCGCATGCGCCAGGCGCCGGCGGTTTCTCCCGTCACAGTGGTTCCCACGGTTGTCTTAGGAACCATTCCCGAGGCTTGGCAGGGCAGGAGCCCTCCGTGGCAGTGCTTGGGTGTGGAGGCTCTGAGGCTCCGGCCTCATCTCTCCTCGGGGTCGAAGGGAACGTTTGCGGATGCCAGGAGTCGCAAAGGGCCGACCACGATGATGAAACCCCAGGCAGAGTCGGGGGAAGTAGCACGGGATCCCAGCCTGAGGCCTGCACGGACGGTGTTGGTTGGGGTGAGTCTCCCCAAAAGTCGTGCCTCCGTCCGTGATCTCGAGGACGGGTCGGCCTGCGTGCCCCTGGGCTTCTCTCTCACCCGAGGGTGGTTCCCCTCCAGAGCAGAACCCTGCCGCCTCAGGGGTTGCCTGGGGGTGTGTGTTTCAATGCCTCCGCTGTACCACACTGTGTGTGTGTGTGTGTCTATGTGTGTGTCTCCCGTTCTCTCTTCTCTCTCTGCCTCTCCGTCTCTGTGTGTTTCTTTCCCACTCTCTGTGTGTTTGTGCCAGCCGAAGTTGCGTCAGGGCTGCCAGGTCGGTGGAGGATTGGGGCTGTCGCGAATTGTGCAGAAACCCATTTGCTCCTCTGGTAGGCATTTGAAAACGTGGCTTGGGTCAGGCACAGGCGGCCCCTCCACGCCCCGGGTCCCAGGTGTTCTTTGATTTTCCCTGGCATTGATGGAAAGGTAACCCGTTTCCCCCTTCTACCGGCACATGCCTGGACCCGACCCTTTGCTTCGCCGTGGCCCTGTATGCCTCCGGTGACACACGTTATCACCAACTGCTGTGGGATTGGCCAGTGCCACGCGTTGTCGCATGGTCTCCCCCTCGGATTCGCCTCTGTTCTTCTTTGCAGGTGTCCTGTCAAGCGCGGTCGGCTTTCCGGAACCCCAGGGCTTTTGCAAGCGGGGCAGGCCACTGGTCTTTCAAAGGAGGAGGGAGGCAGAGGGCTGACGCATCAGTGAATTGACAGCTGACACTAGGCCTTGAGACTGATGATTTCATTCTGTGTTGCAGCGAGGCCCTGCCGGCCTGACCAGAAGTGGTGAGCCCATCCTATCTCACTCGGAGGGGGCCAAAATCGGATCTCAACGGGAGTTCGGAGAACACAGCGGGCGTCCTGAAGCTCCCCCTCCCTCGGTGGAAGTCGGCTCAAGCAGGTCCGGAGGGCAGTACCCCTGGGGGGTTGGGCCTGGGACAGGACGAGACGCCTGCGGCCCCCTCTCCCACACCGCCCGAAACAGGACCCAGGATCCAGCCGCCGCCGCGGCGGCAGCAGGAGCTTCGCGGCCGCCGCGCGGCGGCGGCAACATTTAAAGGGGACGCAGCCTACCTGTCAGGAGTGGAGCGCGAGTCGGCTCAGCCAATGCGCATGCGCCAGGCGCCGGCGGTTTCTCCCGTCACAGTGGTTCCCACGGTTGTCTTAGGAACCAGTCCCCGAGGCTTGGCAGAGCAGGAGCCCTCCGTGGCAGTGCTTGGGTGTGGAGGCTCTGAGGCTCCGGCCTCATCTCTCCTCGGGGTCGAAGGGAACGTTTGCGGATGCCAGGAGTCGCCAAGGGCCGACCACGATGATGAAACCCCAGGCAGAGTCGGGGGAAGTAGCATGGGATCCCAGCCTGAGGCCTGCACGGACGGTGTTGGTTGGGGTGAGTCTCCCCAAAAGTCGTGCCGCCGTCCGTGATCTCGAGGACGGGTCGGCCTGCGTGCCCCTGGGCTTCTCTCTCACCCAAGGGTGGTTCCCCTCCAGAGCAGAACCCTGCCGCCTCAGGGGTTGCCTGGGGGTGTGTGTTTCAATGCCTCCGCTGTACCACACTGTGTGTGTGTGTGTGTCTATGTGTGTGTCTCCCATTCTCTCTTCTCTCTCTGTCTCTCCGTCTCTGTGTGTTTCTTTCCCACTCTCTGTGTGTTTGTGCCAGCCGAAGTTGCGTCAGGGCTGCCAGGTCGGTGGAGGATTGGGGCTGTCGCGAATTGTGCAGAAACCCATTTGCTCCTCTGGTAGGCATTTGAAAACGTGGCTTGGGTCAGGCACAGGCGGCCCCTCCACGCCCCGGGTCCCAGGTGTTCTTTGATTTTCCCTGGCATTGATGGAAAGGTAACCCGTTTCCCCCTTCTACCGGCACATGCCTGGACCCGACCCTTTGCTTCGCCGTGGCCCCGCATGCCTCCGGTGACACACGTTATCACCAACTGCTGTGGGATTGGCCAGTGCCACGCGTTGTCGCATGGTCTCCCCCTCGGATTCGCCTCTGTTCTTCTTTGCAGGTGTCCTGTCAAGCGCGGTCGGCTTTCCGGAACCCCAGGGCTTTTGCAAGCGTGGCAGGCCACTGGTCTTTCAAAGGAGGAGGGAGGCAGAGGGCTGACGCATCAGTGAATTGACAGCTGACACTAGGCCTTGAGACTGATGATTTCATTCTGTGTTGCAGCGAGGCCCTGCCGGCCTGACCAGAAGTGGTGAGCCCATCCTATCTCACTCGGAGGGGGCCAAAATCGGATCTCAACGGGAGTTCGGAGAACACAGCGGGCGTCCTGAAGCTCCTCCTCCCTCGGTGGAAGTCGGCTCAAGCAGGTCCGGAGGGCAGTACCCCTGGGGGGTTGGGCCTGGGACAGGACGAGACGCCTGCGGCCCCCTCTCCCACACCGCCCGAAACAGGACCCAGGATCCAGCCGCCGCCGCGGCGGCAGCAGGAGCTTCGCGGCCGCCGCGCGGCGGCGGCAACATTTAAAGGGGACGCAGCCTACCTGTCAGGAGTGGAGCGCGAGTCGGCTCAGCCAATGCGCATGCGCCAGGCGCCGGCGGTTTCTCCCGTCACAGTGGTTCCCACGGTTGTCTTAGGAACAGGTCCCCGAGGCTTGGCAGAGCAGGAGCCCTCCGTGGCAGTGCTTGGGTGTGGAGGCTCTGAGGCTCCGGCCTCATCTCTCCTCGGGGTCGAAGGGAACGTTTGCGGATGCCAGGAGTCGCCAAGGGCCGACCACGATGATGAAACCCCAGGCAGAGTCGGCGGAAGTAGCACGGGATCCCAGCCTGAGGCCTGCACGGACGGTGTTGGTTGGGGTGAGTCTCCCCAAAAGTCGTGCCGCCGTCCGTGATCTCGAGGACGGGTCGGCCTGCGTGCCCCTGGGCTTCTCTCTCACCCAAGGGTGGTTCCCCTCCAGAGCAGAACCCTGCCGCCTCAGGGGTTGCCTGGGGGGGTGTGTTTCAATGCCTCCGCTGTACCACACTGTGTGTGTGTGTGTGTCTATGTGTGTGTCTCCCATTCTCTCTTCTCTCTCTGTCTCTCCGTCTCTGTGTGTTTCTTTCCCACTCTCTGTGTGTTTGTGCCAGCCGAAGTTGCGTCAGGGCTGCCAGGTCGGTGGAGGATTGGGGCTGTCGCGAATTGTGCAGAAACCCATTTGCTCCTCTGGTAGGCATTTGAAAACGTGGCTTGGGTCAGGCACAGGCGGCCCCTCCACGCCCCGGGTCCCAGGTGTTCTTTGATTTTCCCTGGCATTGATGGAAAGGTAACCCGTTTCCCCCTTCTACCGGCACATGCCTGGACCCGACCCTTTGCTTCGCCGTGGCCCCGTATGCCTCCGGTGACACACGTTATCACCAACTGCTGTGGGATTGGCCAGTGCCACGCGTTGTCGCATGGTCTCCCCCTCGGATTCGCCTCTGTTCTTCTTTGCAGGTGTCCTGTCAAGCGCGGTCGGCTATCCGGAACCCCAGGGCTTTTGCAAGCGGGGCAGGCCACTGGTCTTTCAAAGGAGGAGGGAGGCAGAGGGCTGACGCATCAGTGAATTGACAGCTGACACTAGGCCTTGAGACTGATGATTTCATTCTGTGTTGCAGCGAGGCCCTGCCGGCCTGACCAGAAGTGGTGAGCCCATCGTATCTCACTCGGAGGGGGCCAAAATCGGATCTCAACGGGAGTTCGGAGAACACAGCGGGCGTCCTGAAGCTCCCACTCCCTCGGTGGAAGTCGGCTCAAGCAGGTCCGGAGGGCAGTACCCCTGGGGGTTTGGGCCTGGGACAGGACGAGACGCCCGCGGCCCCCTCTCCCACACCGCCCCAAACAGGACCCAGGATCCAGCCGCCGCCGCGGCGGCAGCAGGAGCATCGCGGCCGCCGCGCGGCGGCGGCAACATTTAAAGGGGACGCAGCCTACCTGTCAGGAGTGGAGCGCGAGTCGGCTCAGCCAATGCGCATGCGCCAGGCGCCGGCGGTTTCTCCCGTCACAGTGGTTCCCACGGTTGTCTTAGGAACCAGTCCCCGAGGCTTGGCAGAGCAGGAGCCCTCCGTGGCAGTGCTTGGGTGTGGAGGCTCTGAGGCTCCGGCCTCATCTCTCCTCGGGGTCGAAGGGAACGTTTGCGGATGCCAGGAGTCGCCAAGGGCCGACCACGATGATGAAACCCCAGGCAGAGTCGGGGGAAGTAGCACGGGATCCCAGCCTGAGGCCTGCACGGACGGTGTTGGTTGGGGTGAGTCTCCCCAAAAGTCGTGCCGCCGTCCGTGATCTCGAGGACGGGTCGGCCTGCGTGCCCCTGGGCTTCTCTCTCACCCAAGGGTGGTTCCCCTCCAGAGCAGAACCCTGCCGCCTCAGGGGTTGCCTGGGGGTGTGTGTTTCAATGCCTCCGCTGTACCACACTGTCTGTGTGTGTGTGTCTATGTGTGTGTCTCCCATTCTCTCTTCTCTCTCTGTCTCTCCGTCTCTGTGTGTTTCTTTCCCACTCTCTGTGTGTTTGTGCCAGCCGAAGTTGCGTCAGGGCTGCCAGGTCGGTGGAGGATTGGGGCTGTCGCGAATTGTGCAGAAACCCATTTGCTCCTCTGGTAGGCATTTGAAAACGTGGCTTGGGTCAGGCACAGGCGGCCCCTCCACGCCCCGGGTCCCAGGTGTTCTTTGATTTTCCCTGGCATTGATGGAAAGGTAACCCGTTTCCCCCTTCTACCGGCACATGCCTGGACCCGACCCTTTGCTTCGCCGTGGCCCCGTATGCCTCCGGTGACACACGTTATCACCAACTGCTGTGGGATTGGCCAGTGCCACGCGTTGTCGCATGGTCTCCCCCTCGGATTCGCCTCTGTTCTTCTTTGCAGGTGTCCTTTCAAGCGCGGTCGGCTTTCCGGAACCCCAGGGGTTTTGCAAGCGGGGCAGGCCACTGGTCTTTCAAAGGAGGAGGGAGGCAGAGGGCTGATGCATCAGTGAGTTGACAGCTGACACTAGGCCTTGAGACTGATGATTTCATTCTGTGTTGCAGCGAGGCCCTGCCGGCCTGACCAGAAGTGGTGAGCCCATCCTATCTCACTCGGAGGGGGCCAAAATCGGATCTCAACGGGAGTTCGGAGAACACAGCGGGCGTCCTGAAGCTCCCCCTCCCTCGGTGGAAGTCGGCTCAAGCAGGTCCGGAGGGCAGTACCCCTGGGGGGTTGGGCCTGGGACAGGACGAGACGCCCGCGGCCCCCTCTCCAACACCGCCCGAAACAGGACCCAGGATCCAGCCGCCGCCGCGGCGTCAGCAGGAGCTTCGCGGCCGCCGCGCGGCGGCGGCAACATTTAAAGGGGACGCAGCCTACCTGTCAGGAGTGGAGCGCGAGTCGGCTCAGTCAATGCGCATGCGCCAGGCGCCGGCGGTTTCTCCCGTCACAGTGGTTCCCACGGTTGTCTTAGGAACAGGTCCCCGAGGCTTGGCAGAGCAGGAGCCCTCCGTGGCAGTGCTTGGGTGTGGAGGCTCTGAGGCTCCGGCCTCATCTCTCCTCGGGGTCGAAGGGAACGTTTGCGGATGCCAGGAGTCGCAAAGGGCCGACCACGATGATGAAACCCCAGGCAGAGTCGGGGGAAGTAGCACGGGATCCCAGCCTGAGGCCTGCACGGACGGTGTTGGTTGGGGTGAGTCTCCCCAAAAGTCGTGCCGCCGTCCGTGATCTCGAGGACGGGTCGGCCTGCGTGCCCCTGGGCTTCTCTCTCACCCGAGGGTGGTTCCCCTCCAGAGCAGAACCCTGCCGCCTCAGGGGTTGCCTGGGGGTGTGTGTTTCAATGCCTCCGCTGTACCACACTGTGTGTGTGTGTGTGTCTATGTGTGTGTCTCCCGTTCTCTCTTCTCTCTCTGCCTCTCCGTCTCTGTGTGTTTCTTTCCCACTCTCTGTGGGTTTGTGCCAGCCGAAGTTGCGTCAGGGCTGCCAGGTTGGTGGAGGATTGGGGCTGTCGCGAATTGTGCAGAAACCCATTTGCTCCTCTGGTAGGCATTTGAAAACGTGGCTTGGGTCAGGCACAGGCGGCCCCTCCACGCCCCGGGTCCCAGGTGTTCTTTGATTTTCCCTGGCATTGATGGAAAGGTAACCCGTTTCCCCCTTCTACCGGCACATGCCTGGACCCGACCCTTTGCTTCGCCGTGGCCCCGCATGCCTCCGGTGACACACGTTATCACCAACTGCTGTGGGATTGGCCAGTGCCACGCGTTGTCGCATGGTCTCCCCCTCGGATTCGCCTCTGTTCTTCTTTGCAGGTGTCCTGTCAAGCGCGGTCGGCTTTCCGGAACCCCAGGGCTTTTGCAAGCGGGGCAGGCCACTGGTCTTTCAAAGGAGGAGGGAGGCAGAGGGCTGACGCATCAGTGAATTGACAGCTGACACTAGGCCTTGAGACTGATGATTTCATTCTGTGTTGCAGCGAGGCCCTGCCGGCCTGACCAGAAGTGGTGAGCCCATCCTATCTCACTCGGAGGGGGCCAAAATCGGATCTCAACGGGAGTTCGGAGAACACAGCGGGCGTCCTGAAGCTCCCCCTCCCTCGGTGGAAGTCGGCTCAAGCAGGTCCGGAGGGCAGTACCCCTGGGGGGTTGGGCCTGGGACAGGACGAGACGCCCGCGGCCCCCTCTCCCACACCGCCCGAAACAGGACCCAGGATCCAGCCGCCGCCGCGGCGGCAGCAGGAGCTTCGCGGCCGCCGCGCGGCGGCGGCAACATTTAAAGGGGACGCAGCCTACCTGTCAGGAGTGGAGCGCGAGTCGGCTCAGCCAATGCGCATGCGCCAGGCGCCGGCGGTTTCTCCCGTCACAGTGGTTCCCACGGTTGTCTTAGGAACAGGTCCCCGAGGCTTGGCAGAGCAGGAGCCCTCCGTGGCAGTGCTTGGGTGTGGAGGCTCTGAGGCTCCGGCCTCATCTCTCCTCGGGGTCGAAGGGAACGTTTGCGGATGCCAGGAGTCGCAAAGGGCCGACCACGATGATGAAACCCCAGGCAGAGTCGGCGGAAGTAGCACGGGATCCCAGCCTGAGGCCTGCACGGACGGTGTTGGTTGGGGTGAGTCTCCCCAAAAGTCGTGCCGCCGTCCGTGATCTCGAGGACGGGTCGGCCTGCGTGCCCCTGGGCTTCTCTCTCACCCAAGGGTGGTTCCCCTCCAGAGCAGAACCCTGCCGCCTCAGGGGTTGCCTGGGGGTGTGTGTTTCAATGCCTCCGCTGTACCACACTGTGTGTGTGTGTGTGTCTATGTGTGTGTCTCCCATTCTCTCTTCTCTCTCTGTCTCTCCGTCTCTGTGTGTTTCTTTCCCACTCTCTGTGTGTTTGTGCCAGCCGAAGTTGCGTCAGGGCTGCCAGGTCGGTGGAGGATTGGGGCTGTCGCGAATTGTGCAGAAACCCATTTGCTCCTCTGGTAGGCATTTGAAAACGTGGCTTGGGTCAGGCACAGGCGGCCCCTCCACGCCCCGGGTCCCAGGTGTTCTTTGATTTTCCCTGGCATTGATGGAAAGGTAACCCGTTTCCCCCTTCTACCGGCACATGCCTGGACCCGACCCTTTGCTTCGCCATGGCCCCGTATGCCTCCGGTGACACACGTTATCACCAACTGCTGTGGGATTGGCCAGTACCACGCGTTGTCGCATGGTCTCCCCCTCGGATTCGCCTCTGTTCTTCTTTGCAGGTGTCCTGTCAAGCGCGGTCGGCTTTCCGGAACCCCAGGGCTTTTGCAAGCGGGGCAGGCCACTGGTCTTTCAAAGGAGGAGGGAGGCAGAGGGCTGACGCATCAGTGAATTGACAGCTGACACTAGGCCTTGAGACTGATGATTTCATTCTGTGTTGCAACGAGGCCCTGCCGGCCTGACCAGAAGTGGTGAGCCCATCGTATCTCACTCGGAGGGGGCCAAAATCGGATCTCAACGGGAGTTCGGAGAACACAGCGGGCGTCCTGAAGCTCCCACTCCCTCGGTGGAAGTCGGCTCAAGCAGGTCCGGAGGGCAGTACCCCTGGGGGTTTGGGCCTGGGACAGGACGAGACGCCCGCGGCCCCCTCTCCCACACCGCCCCAAACAGGACCCAGGATCCAGCCGCCGCCGCGGCGGCAGCAGGAGCATCGCGGCCGCCGCGCGGCGGCGGCAACATTTAAAGGGGACGCAGCCTACCTGTCAGGAGTGGAGCGCGAGTCGGCTCAGCCAATGCGCATGCGCCAGGCGCCGGCGGTTTCTCCCGTCACAGTGGTTCCCACGGTTGTCTTAGGAACCATTCCCGAGGCTTGGCAGGGCAGGAGCCCTCCGTGGCAGTGCTTGGGTGTGGAGGCTCTGAGGCTCCGGCCTCATCTCTCCTCGGGGTCGAAGGGAACGTTTGCGGATGCCAGGAGTCGCAAAGGGCCGACCACGATGATGAAACCCCAGGCAGAGTCGGGGGAAGAAGCACGGGATCCCAGCCTGAGGCCTGCACGGACGGTGTTGGTTGGGGTGAGTCTCCCCAAAAGTCGTGCCGCCGTCCGTGATCTCGAGGACGGGTCGGCCTGCGTGCCCCTGGGCTTCTCTCTCACCCGAGGGTGGTTCCCCTCCAGAGCAGAACCCTGCCGCCTCAGGGGTTGCCTGGGGGGGTGTGTTTCAATGCCTCCGCTGTACCACACTGTGTGTGTGTGTGTGTCTATGTGTGTGTCTCCCGTTCTCTCTTCTCTCTCTGCCTCTCCGTCTCTGTGTGTTTCTTTCCCACTCTCTGTGGGTTTGTGCCTGCCGAAGTTGCGTCAGGGCTGCCAGGTCGGTGGAGGATTGGGGCTGTCGCGAATTGTGCAGAAACCCATTTGCTCCTCTGGTAGGCATTTGAAAACGTGGCTTGGGTCAGGCACAGGCGGCCCCTCCACGCCCCGGGTCCCAGGTGTTCTTTGATTTTCCCTGGCATTGATGGAAAGGTAACCCGTTTCCCCCTTCCACCGGCACATGCCTGGACCCGACCCTTTGCTTCGCCGTGGCCCCGTATGCCTCCGGTGACACACGTTATCACCAACTGCTGTGGGATTGGCCAGTGCCACGCGTGGTCGCATGGTCTCCCCCTCGGATTCGCCTCTGTTCTTCTTTGCAGGTGTCCTGTCAAGCGCGGTCGGCTTTCCGGAACCCCAGGGGTTTTGCAAGCGGGGCAGGCCACTGGTCTTTCAAAGGAGGAGGGAGGCAGAGGGCTGACGCATCAGTGAATTGACAGCTGACACTAGGCCTTGAGACTGATGATTTCATTCTGTGTTGCAGCGAGGCCCTGCCGGCCTGACCAGAAGTGGTGAGCCCATCCTATCTCACTCGGAGGGGGCCAAAATCGGATCTCAACGGGAGTTCGGAGAACACAGCGGGCGTCCTGAAGCTCCCCCTCCCTCGGTGGAAGTCGGCTCAAGCAGGTCCGGAGGGCAGTACCCCTGGGGGTTTGGGCCTGGGACAGGACGAGACGCCCGCGGCCCCCTCTCCCACACCGCCCCAAACAGGACCCAGGATCCAGCCGCCGCCGCGGCGGCAGCAGGAGCATCGCGGCCGCCGCGCGGCGGCGGCAACATTTAAAGGGGACGCAGCCTACCTGTCAGGAGTGGAGCGCGAGTCGGCTCAGCCAATGCGCATGCGCCAGGCGCCGGCGGTTTCTCCCGTCACAGTGGTTCCCACGGTTGTCTTAGGAACCAGTCCCCGAGGCTTGGCAGAGCAGGAGCCCTCCGTGGCAGTGCTTGGGTGTGGAGGCTCTGAGGCTCCGGCCTCATCTCTCCTCGGGGTCGAAGGGAACGTTTGCGGATGCCAGGAGTCGCCAAGGGCCGACCACGATGATGAAACCCCAGGCAGAGTCGGGGGAAGTAGCACGGGATCCCAGCCTGAGGCCTGCACGGACGGTGTTGGTTGGGGTGAGTCTCCCCAAAAGTCGTGCCGCCGTCCGTGATCTCGAGGACGGGTCGGCCTGCGTGCCCCTGGGCTTCTCTCTCACCCAAGGGTGGTTCCCCTCCAGAGCAGAACCCTGCCGCCTCAGGGGTTGCCTGGGGGTGTGTGTTTCAATGCCTCCGCTGTACCACACTGTCTGTGTGTGTGTGTCTATGTGTGTGTCTCCCGTTCTCTCTTCTCTCTCTGTCTCTCCGTCTCTGTGTGTTTCTTTCCCACTCTCTGTGTGTTTGTGCCAGCCGAAGTTGCGTCAGGGCTGCCAGGTCGGTGGAGGATTGGGGCTGTCGCGAATTGTGCAGAAACCCATTTGCTCCTCTGGTAGGCATTTGAAAACGTGGCTTGGGTCAGGCACAGGCGGCCCCTCCACGCCCCGGGTCCCAGGTGTTCTTTGATTTTCCCTGGCATTGATGGAAAGGTAACCCGTTTCCCCCTTCTACCGGCACATGCCTGGACCCGACCCTTTGCTTCGCCATGTCCCCGTATGCCTCCGGTGACACACGTTATCACCAACTGCTGTGGGATTGGCCAGTGCCACGCGTGGTCGCATGGTCTCCCCCTCGGATTCGCCTCTGTTCTTCTTTGCAGGTGTCCTGTCAAGCGCGGTCGGCTTTCCGGAACCCCAGGGCTTTTGCAAGCGGGGCAGGCCACTGGTCTTTCAAAGGAGGAGGGAGGCAGAGGGCTGACGCATCAGTGAATTGACAGCTGACACTAGGCCTTGAGACTGATGATTTCATTCTGTGTTGCAGCGAGGCCCTGCCGGCCTGACCAGAAGTGGTGAGCCCATCGTATCTCACTCGGAGGGGGCCAAAATCGGATCTCAACGGGAGTTCGGAGAACACAGCGGGCGTCCTGAAGCTCCCACTCCCTCGGTGGAAGTCGGCTCAAGCAGGTCCGGAGGGCAGTACCCCTGGGGGTTTGGGCCTGGGACAGGACGAGACGCCCGCGGCCCCCTCTCCCACACGGCCCCAAACAGGACCCAGGATCCAGCCGCCGCCGCGCCGGCAGCAGGAGCATCGCGGCCGCCGCGCGGCGGCGGCAACATTTAAAGGGGACGCAGCCTACCTGTCAGGAGTGGAGCGCGAGTCGGCTCAGCCAATGCGCATGCGCCAGGCGCCGGCGGTTTCTCCCGTCACAGTGGTTCCCACGGTTGTCTTAGGAACCATTCCCGAGGCTTGGCAGGGCAGGAGCCCTCCGTGGCAGTGCTTGGGTGTGGAGGCTCTGAGGCTCCGGCCTCATCTCTCCTCGGGGTCGAGGGGAACGTTTGCGGATGCCAGGAGTCGCAAAGGGCCGACCACGATGATGAAACCCCAGGCAGAGTCGGGGGAAGAAGCACGGGATCCCAGCCTGAGGCCTGCACGGACGGTGTTGGTTGGGGTGAGTCTCCCCAAAAGTCGTGCCGCCGTCCGTGATCTCGAGGACGGGTCGGCCTGCGTGCCCCTGGGCTTCTCTCTCACCCGAGGGTGGTTCCCCTCCAGAGCAGAACCCTGCCGCCTCAGGGGTTGCCTGGGGGGGTGTGTTTCAATGCCTCCGCTGTACCACACTGTGTGTGTGTGTGTGTCTATGTGTGTGTCTCCCGTTCTCTCTTCTCTCTCTGCCTCTCCGTCTCTGTGTGTTTCTTTCCCACTCTCTGTGGGTTTGTGCCTGCCGAAGTTGCGTCAGGGCTGCCAGGTCGGTGGAGGATTGGGGCTGTCGCGAATTGTGCAGAAACCCATTTGCTCCTCTGGTAGGCATTTGAAAACGTGGCTTGGGTCAGGCACAGGCGGCCCCTCCACGCCCCGGGTCCCAGGTGTTCTTTGATTTTCCCTGGCATTGATGGAAAGGTAACCCGTTTCCCCCTTCCACCGGCACATGCCTGGACCCGACCCTTTGCTTCGCCGTGGCCCCGTATGCCTCCGGTGACACACGTTATCACCAACTGCTGTGGGATTGGCCAGTGCCACGCGTTGTCGCATGGTCTCCCCCTCGGATTCGCCTCTGTTCTTCTTTGCAGGTGTCCTGTCAAGCGCGGTCGGCTTTCCGGAACCCCTGGGCTTTTGCAAGCGGGGCAGGCCACTGGTCTTTCAAAGGAGGAGGGAGGCAGAGGGCTGACGCATCAGTGAATTGACAGCTGACACTAGGCCTTGAGACTGATGATTTCATTCTGTGTTGCAGCGAGGCCCTGCCGGCCTGACCAGAAGTGGTGAGCCCATCGTATCTCACTCGGAGGGGGCCAAAATCGGATCTCAACGGGAGTTCGGAGAACACAGCGGGCGTCCTGAAGCTCCCCCTCCCTCGGTGGAAGTCGGCTCAAGCAGGTCCGGAGGGCAGTACCCCTGGGGGGTTGGGCCTGGGACAGGACGAGACGCCCGCGGCCCCCTCTCCCACACCGCCCCAAACAGGACCCAGGATCCAGCCGCCGCCGCGGCGGCAGCAGGAGCATCGCGGCCGCCGCGCGGCGGCGGCAACATTTAAAGGGGACGCAGCCTACCTGTCAGGAGTGGAGCGCGAGTCGGCTCAGCCAATGCGCATGCGCCAGGCGCCGGCGGTTTCTCCCATCACAGTGGTTCCCACGGTTGTCTTAGGAACCATTCCCGAGGCTTGGCAGGGCAGGAGCCCTCCGTGGCAGTGCTTGGGTGTGGAGGCTCTGAGGCTCCGGCCTCATCTCTCCTCGGGGTCGAAGGGAACTTTTGCGGATGCCAGGAGTCGCAAAGGGCCGACCACGATGATGAAACCCCAGGCAGAGTCGGGGGAAGCAGCACGGGATCCCAGCCTGAGGCCTGCACGGACGGTGTTGGTTGGGGTGAGTCTCCCCAAAAGTCGTACCTCTGTCCATGATCTCGAGGACGGGTCGGCCTGCGTGCCCCTGGGCTTCTCTCTCACCCGAGGGTGGTTCCCCTCCAGAGCAGAACCCTGCCGCCTCAGGGGTTGCCTGGGGGTGTGTGTTTCAATGCCTCCGCTGTACCACACTGTGTGTGTGTGTGTGTCTATGTGTGTGTCTCCCGTTCTCTCTTCTCTCTCTGCCTCTCCGTCTCTGTGTGTTTCTTTCCCACTCTCTGTGGGTTTGTGCCAGCCGAAGTTGCGTCAGGGCTGCCAGGTCGGTGGAGGATTGGGGCTGTCGCGAATTGTGCAGAAACCCATTTGCTCCTCTGGTAGGCATTTGAAAACGTGGCTTGGGTCAGGCACAGGCGGCCCCTCCACGCCCCGGGTCCCAGGTGTTCTTTGATTTTCCCTGGCATTGATGGAAAGGTAACCCGTTTCCCCCTTCTACCGGCACATGCCTGGACCCGACCCTTTGCTTCGCCATGGCCCCGTATGCCTCCGGTGACACACGTTATCACCAACTGCTGTGGGATTGGCCAGTGCCACGCGTGGTCGCATGGTCTCCCCCTCGGATTCGCCTCTGTTCTTCTTTGCAGGTGTCCTGTCAAGCGCGGTCGGCTTTCCGGAACCCCAGGGCTTTTGCAAGCGGGGCAGGCCACTGGTCTTTCAAAGGAGGAGGGAGGCAGAGGGCTGACGCATCAGTGAATTGACAGCTGACACTAGGCCTTGAGACTGATGATTTCATTCTGTGTTGCAGCGAGGCCCTGCCGGCCTGACCAGAAGTGGTGAGCCCATCGTATCTCACTCGGAGGGGGCCAAAATCGGATCTCAACGGGAGTTCGGAGAACACAGCGGGCGTCCTGAAGCTCCCCCTCCCTCGGTGGAAGTCGGCTCAAGCAGTTCCGGAGGGCAGTACCCCTGGGGGTTTGGGCCTGGGACAGGACGAGACGCCCGCGGCCCCCTCTCCCACACGGCCCCAAACAGGACCCAGGATCCAGCCGCCGCCGCGCCGGCAGCAGGAGCATCGCGGCCGCCGCGCGGCGGCGGCAACATTTAAAGGGGACGCAGCCTACCTGTCAGGAGTGGAGCGCGAGTCGGCTCAGCCAATGCGCATGCGCCAGGCGCCGGCGGTTTCTCCCGTCACAGTGGTTCCCACGGTTGTCTTAGGAACCATTCCCGAGGCTTGGCAGGGCAGGAGCCCTCCGTGGCAGTGCTTGGGTGTGGAGGCTCTGAGGCTCCGGCCTCATCTCTCCTCGGGGTCGAGGGGAACGTTTGCGGATGCCAGGAGTCGCAAAGGGCCGACCACGATGATGAAACCCCAGGCAGAGTCGGGGGAAGAAGCACGGGATCCCAGCCTGAGGCCTGCACGGACGGTGTTGGTTGGGGTGAGTCTCCCCAAAAGTCGTGCCGCCGTCCGTGATCTCGAGGACGGGTCGGCCTGCGTGCCCCTGGGCTTCTCTCTCACCCGAGGGTGGTTCCCCTCCAGAGCAGAACCCTGCCGCCTCAGGGGTTGCCTGGGGGGGTGTGTTTCAATGCCTCCGCTGTACCACACTGTGTGTGTGTGTGTGTCTATGTGTGTGTCTCCCGTTCTCTCTTCTCTCTCTGCCTCTCCGTCTCTGTGTGTTTCTTTCCCACTCTCTGTGGGTTTGTGCCTGCCGAAGTTGCGTCAGGGCTGCCAGGTCGGTGGAGGATTGGGGCTGTCGCGAATTGTGCAGAAACCCATTTGCTCCTCTGGTAGGCATTTGAAAACGTGGCTTGGGTCAGGCACAGGCGGCCCCTCCACGCCCCGGGTCCCAGGTGTTCTTTGATTTTCCCTGGCATTGATGGAAAGGTAACCCGTTTCCCCCTTCCACCGGCACATGCCTGGACCCGACCCTTTGCTTCGCCGTGGCCCCGTATGCCTCCGGTGACACACGTTATCACCAACTGCTGTGGGATTGGCCAGTGCCACGCGTGGTCGCATGGTCTCCCCCTCGGATTCGCCTCTGTTCTTCTTTGCAGGTGTCCTGTCAAGCGCGGTCGGCTTTCCGGAACCCCAGGGGTTTTGCAAGCGGGGCAGGCCACTGGTCTTTCAAAGGAGGAGGGAGGCAGAGGGCTGACGCATCAGTGAATTGACAGCTGACACTAGGCCTTGAGACTGATGATTTCATTCTGTGTTGCAGCGAGGCCCTGCCGGCCTGACCAGAAGTGGTGAGCCCATCCTATCTCACTCGGAGGGGGCCAAAATCGGATCTCAACGGGAGTTCGGAGAACACAGCGGGCGTCCTGAAGCTCCCCCTCCCTCGGTGGAAGTCGGCTCAAGCAGGTCCGGAGGGCAGTACCCCTGGGGGTTTGGGCCTGGGACAGGACGAGACGCCCGCGGCCCCCTCTCCCACACCGCCCCAAACAGGACCCAGGATCCAGCCGCCGCCGAGGCGGCAGCAGGAGCATCGCGGCCGCCGCGCGGCGGCGGCAACATTTAAAGGGGACGCAGCCTACCTGTCAGGAGTGGAGCGCGAGTCGGCTCAGCCAATGCGCATGCGCCAGGCGCCGGCGGTTTCTCCCGTCACAGTGGTTCCCACGGTTGTCTTAGGAACCAGTCCCCGAGGCTTGGCAGAGCAGGAGCCCTCCGTGGCAGTGCTTGGGTGTGGAGGCTCTGAGGCTCCGGCCTCATCTCTCCTCGGGGTCGAAGGGAACGTTTGCGGATGCCAGGAGTCGCCAAGGGCCGACCACGATGATGAAACCCCAGGCAGAGTCGGGGGAAGTAGCACGGGATCCCAGCCTGAGGCCTGCACGGACGGTGTTGGTTGGGGTGAGTCTCCCCAAAAGTCGTGCCGCCGTCCGTGATCTCGAGGACGGGTCGGCCTGCGTGCCCCTGGGCTTCTCTCTCACCCAAGGGTGGTTCCCCTCCAGAGCAGAACCCTGCCGCCTCAGGGGTTGCCTGGGGGTGTGTGTTTCAATGCCTCCGCTGTACCACACTGTGTGTGTGTGTGTGTCTATGTGTGTGTCTCCCGTTCTCTCTTCTCTCTCTGTCTCTCCGTCTCTGTGTGTTTCTTTCCCACTCTCTGTGGGTTTGTGCCAGCCGAAGTTGCGTCAGGGCTGCCAGGTCGGTGGAGGATTGGGGCTGTCGCGAATTGTGCAGAAACCCATTTGCTCCTCTGGTAGGCATTTGAAAACGTGGCTTGGGTCAGGCACAGGCGGCCCCTCCACGCCCCGGGTCCCAGGTGTTCTTTGATTTTCCCTGGCATTGATGGAAAGGTAACCCGTTTCCCCCTTCTACCGGCACATGCCTGGACCCGACCCTTTGCTTCGCCGTGGCCCCGTATGCCTCCGGTGACACACGTTATCACCAACTGCTGTGGGATTGGCCAGTGCCACGCGTTGTCGCATGGTCTCCCCCTCGGATTCGCCTCTGTTCTTCTTTGCAGGTGTCCTGTCAAGCGCGGTCGGCTTTCCGGAACCCCAGGGCTTTTGCAAGCGGGGCAGGCCACTGGTCTTTCAAAGGAGGAGGGAGGCAGAGGGCTGACGCATCAGTGAATTGACAGCTGACACTAGGCCTTGAGACTGATGATTTCATTCTGTGTTGCAGCGAGGCCCTGCCGGCCTGACCAGAAGTGGTGAGCCCATCCTATCTCACTCGGAGGGGGCCAAAATCGGATCTCAACGGGAGTTCGGAGAACACAGCGGGCGTCCTGAAGCTCCCCCTCCCTCGGTGGAAGTCGGCTCAAGCAGGTCCGGAGGGCAGTACCCCTGGGGGTTTGGGCCTGGGACAGGACGAGACGCCCGCGGCCCCCTCTCCCACACCGCCCCAAACAGGACCCAGGATCCAGCCGCCGCCGCGGCGGCAGCAGGAGCATCGCGGCCGCCGCGCGGCGGCGGCAACATTTAAAGGGGACGCAGCCTACCTGTCAGGAGTGGAGCGCGAGTCGGCTCAGCCAATGCGCATGCGCCAGGCGCCGGCGGTTTCTCCCGTCACAGTGGTTCCCACGGTTGTCTTAGGAACCAGTCCCCGAGGCTTGGCAGAGCAGGAGCCCTCCGTGGCAGTGCTTGGGTGTGGAGGCTCTGAGGCTCCGGCCTCATCTCTCCTCGGGGTCGAAGGGAACGTTTGCGGATGCCAGGAGTCGCAAAGGGCCGACCACGATGATGAAACCCCAGGCAGAGTCGGGGGAAGTAGCACGGGATCCCAGCCTGAGGCCTGCACGGACGGTGTTGTTTGGGGTGAGTCTCCCCAAAAGTCGTGCCGCCGTCCGTGATCTCGAGGACGGGTCGGCCTGCGTGCCCCTGGGCTTCTCTCTCACCCGAGGGTGGTTCCCCTCCAGAGCAGAACCCTGCCGCCTCAGGGGTTGCCTGGGGGGGTGTGTTTCAATGCCTCCGCTGTACCACACTGTGTGTGTGTGTGTGTCTATGTGTGTGTCTCCCGTTCTCTCTTCTCTCTCTGTCTCTCCGTCTCTGTGTGTTTCTTTCCCACTCTCTGTGTGTTTGTGCCAGCCGAAGTTGCGTCAGGGCTGCCAGGTCGGTGGAGGATTGGGGCTGTCGCGAATTGTGCAGAAACCCATTTGCTCCTCTGGTAGGCATTTGAAAACGTGGCTTGGGTCAGGCACAGGCGGCCCCTCCACGCCCCGGGTCCCAGGTGTTCTTTGATTTTCCCTGGCATTGATGGAAAGGTAACCCGTTTCCCCCTTCTACCGGCACATGCCTGGACCCGACCCTTTGCTTCGCCATGGCCCCGTATGCCTCCGGTGACACACGTTATCACCAACTGCTGTGGGATTGGCCAGTGCCACGCGTTGTCGCATGGTCTCCCCCTCGGATTCGCCTCTGTTCTTCTTTGCAGGTGTCCTGTCAAGCGCGGTCGGCTTTCCGGAACCCCAGGGCTTTTGCAAGCGGGGCAGGCCACTGGTCTTTCAAAGGAGGAGGGAGGCAGAGGGCTGACGCATCAGTGAATTGACAGCTGACACTAGGCCTTGAGACTGATGATTTCATTCTGTGTTGCAGCGAGGCCCTGCCGGCCTGACCAGAAGTGGTGAGCCCATCGTATCTCACTCGGAGGGGGCCAAAATCGGATCTCAACGGGAGTTCGGAGAACACAGCGGGCGTCCTGAAGCTCCCCCTCCCTCGGTGGAAGTCGGCTCAAGCAGGTCCGGAGGGCAGTACCCCTGGGGGGTTGGGCCTGGGACAGGACGAGACGCCCGCGGCCCCCTCTCCCACACCGCCCCAAACAGGACCCAGGATCCAGCCGCCGCCGCGGCGGCAGCAGGAGCATCGCGGCCGCCGCGCGGCGGCGGCAACATTTAAAGGGGACGCAGCCTACCTGTCAGGAGTGGAGCGCGAGTCGGCTCAGCCAATGCGCATGCGCCAGGCGCCGGCGGTTTCTCCCGTCACAGTGGTTCCCACGGTTGTCTTAGGAACCATTCCCGAGGCTTGGCAGGGCAGGAGCCCTCCGTGGCAGTGCTTGGGTGTGGAGGCTCTGAGGCTCCGGCCTCATCTCTCCTCGGGGTCGAAGGGAACTTTTGCGGATGCCAGGAGTCGCAAAGGGCCGACCACGATGATGAAACCCCAGGCAGAGTCGGGGGAAGCAGCACGGGATCCCAGCCTGAGGCCTGCACGGACGGTGTTGGTTGGGGTGAGTCTCCCCAAAAGTCGTACCTCCGTCCGTGATCTCGAGGACGGGTCGGCCTGCGTGCCCCTGGGCTTCTCTCTCACCCGAGGGTGGTTCCCCTCCAGAGCAGAACCCTGCCGCCTCAGGGGTTGCCTGGGGGTGTGTGTTTCAATGCCTCCGCTGTACCACACTGTGTGTGTGTGTGTGTCTATGTGTGTGTCTCCCGTTCTCTCTTCTCTCTCTGCCTCTCCGTCTCTGTGTGTTTCTTTCCCACTCTCTGTGGGTTTGTGCCAGCCGAAGTTGCGTCAGGGCTGCCAGGTCGGTGGAGGATTGGGGCTGTCGCGAATTGTGCAGAAACCCATTTGCTCCTCTGGTAGGCATTTGAAAACGTGGCTTGGGTCAGGCACAGGCGGCCCCTCCACGCCCCGGGTCCCAGGTGTTCTTTGATTTTCCCTGGCATTGATGGAAAGGTAACCCGTTTCCCCCTTCCACCGGCACATGCCTGGACCCGACCCTTTGCTTCGCAGTGGCCCCGTATGCCTCCGGTGACACACGTTATCACCAACTGCTGTGGGATTGGCCAGTGCCACGCGTGGTCGCATGGTCTCCCCCTCGGATTCGCCTCTGTTCTTCTTTGCAGGTGTCCTGTCAAGCGCGGTCGGCTTTCCGGAACCCCAGGGCTTTTGCAAGCGGGGCAGGCCACTGGTCTTTCAAAGGAGGAGGGAGGCAGAGGGCTGACGCATCAGTGAATTGACAGCTGACACTAGGCCTTGAGACTGATGATTTCATTCTGTGTTGCAGCGAGGCCCTGCCGGCCTGACCAGAAGTGGTGAGCCCATCGTATCTCACTCGGAGGGGGCCAAAATCGGATCTCAACGGGAGTTCGGAGAACACAGCGGGCGTCCTGAAGCTCCCCCTCCCTCGGTGGAAGTCGGCTCAAGCAGGTCCGGAGGGCAGTACCCCTGGGGGTTTGGGCCTGGGACAGGACGAGACGCCCGCGGCCCCCTCTCCCACACCGCCCCAAACAGGACCCAGGATCCAGCCGCCGCCGCGGCGGCAGCAGGAGCATCGCGGCCGCCGCGCGGCGGCGGCAACATTTAAAGGGGAGGCAGCCTACCTGTCAGGAGTGGAGCGCGAGTCGGCTCAGCCAATGCGCATGCGCCAGGCGCCGGCGGTTTCTCCCGTCACAGTGGTTCCCACGGTTGTCTTAGGAACCAGTTCCCGAGGCTTGGCAGAGCAGGAGCCCTCCGTGGCAGTGCTTGGGTGTGGAGGCTCTGAGGCTCCGGCCTCATCTCTCCTCGGGGTCGAGGGGAACGTTTGCGGATGCCAGGAGTCGCAAAGGGCCGACCACGATGATGAAACCCCAGGCAGAGTCGGGGGAAGAAGCACGGGATCCCAGCCTGAGGCCTGCACGGACGGTGTTGGTTGGGGTGAGTCTCCCCAAAAGTCGTGCCGCCATCCGTGATCTCGAGGACGGGTCGGCCTGCGTGCCCCTGGGCTTCTCTCTCACCCGAGGGTGGTTCCCCTCCAGAGCAGAACCCTGCCGCCTCAGGGGTTGCCTGGGGGGGTGTGTTTCAATGCCTCCGCTGTACCACACTGTGTGTGTGTGTGTGTCTATGTGTGTGTCTCCCGTTCTCTCTTCTCTCTCTGCCTCTCCGTCTCTGTGTGTTTCTTTCCCACTCTCTGTGGGTTTGTGCCAGCCGAAGTTGCGTCAGGGCTGCCAGGTCGGTGGAGGATTGGGGCTGTCGCGAATTGTGCAGAAACCCATTTGCTCCTCTGGTAGGCATTTGAAAACGTGGCTTGGGTCAGGCACAGGCGGCCCCTCCACGCCCCGGGTCCCAGGTGTTCTTTGATTTTCCCTGGCATTGATGGAAAGGTAACCCGTTTCCCCCTTCTACCGGCACATGCCTGGACCCGACCCTTTGCTTCGCCGTGGCCCCGTATGCCTCCGGTGACACACGTTATCACCAACTGCTGTGGGATTGGCCAGTGCCACGCGTTGTCGCATGGTCTCCCCCTCGGATTCGCCTCTGTTCTTCTTTGCAGGTGTCCTGTCAAGCGCGGTCGGCTTTCCGGAACCCCAGGGCTTTTGCAAGCGGGGCAGGCCACTGGTCTTTCAAAGGAGGAGGGAGGCAGAGGGCTAACGCATCAGTGAATTGACAGCTGACACTAGGCCTTGAGACTGATGATTTCATTCTGTGTTGCAGCGAGGCCCTGCCGGCCTGACCAGAAGTGGTGAGCCCATCCTATCTCACTCGGAGGGGGCCAAAATCGGATCTCAACGGGAGTTCGGAGAACACAGCGGGCGTCCTGAAGCTCCCCCTCCCTCGGTGGAAGTCGGCTCAAGCAGGTCCGGAGGGCAGTACCCCTGGGGGTTTGGGCCTGGGACAGGACGAGACGCCCGTGGCCCCCTCTCCCACACCGCCCCAAACAGGACCCAGGATCCAGCCGCCGCCGTGGCGGCAGCAGGAGCATCGCGGCCGCCGCGCGGCGGCGGCAACATTTAAAGGGGACGCAGCCTACCTGTCAGGAGTGGAGCGCGAGTCGGCTCAGCCAATGCGCATGCGCCAGGCGCCGGCGGTTTCTCCCGTCACAGTGGTTCCCACGGTTGTCTTAGGAACCAGTTCCCGAGGCTTGGCAGAGCAGGAGCCCTCCGTGGCAATGCTTGGGTGTGGAGGCTCTGAGGCTCCGGCCTCATCTCTCCTCGGGGTCGAGGGGAACGTTTGCGGATGCCAGGAGTCGCAAAGGGCCGACCACGATGATGAAACCCCAGGCAGAGTCGGGGGAAGAAGCACGGGATCCCAGCCTGAGGCCTGCACGGACGGTGTTGGTTGGGGTGAGTCTCCCCAAAAGTCGTGCCGCCGTCCGTGATCTCGAGGACGGGTCAGCCTGCGTGCCCCTGGGCTTCTCTCTCACCCAAGGGTGGTTCCCCTCCAGAGCAGAACCCTGCCGCCTCAGGGGTTGCCTGGGGGTGTGTGTTTCAATGCCTCCGCTGTACCACACTGTGTGTGTGTGTGTGTCTATGTGTGTGTCTCCCATTCTCTCTTCTCTCTCTGTCTCTCCGTCTCTGTGTGTTTCTTTCCCACTCTCTGTGGGTTTGTGCCAGCCGAAGTTGCGTCAGGGCTGCCAGGTCGGTGGAGGATTGGGGCTGTCGCGAATTGTGCAGAAACCCATTTGCTCCTCTGGTAGGCATTTGAAAACGTGGCTTGGGTCAGGCACAGGCGGCCCCTCCACGCCCCGGGTCCCAGGTGTTCTTTGATTTTCCCTGGCATTGATGGAAAGGTAACCCGTTTCCCCCTTCTACCGGCACATGCCTGGACCCTACCCTTTGCTTCGCCGTGGCCCCGTATGCCTCCGGTGACACACGTTATCACCAACTGCTGTGGGATTGGCCAGTGCCACGCGTTGTCGCATGGTCTCCCCCTCGGATTCGCCTCTGTTCTTCTTTGCAGGTGTCCTGTCAAGCGCGGTCGGCTTTCCGGAACCCCAGGGCTTTTGCAAGCGGGGCAGGCCACTGGTCTTTCAAAGGAGGAGGGAGGCAGAGGGCTGACGCATCAGTGAATTGACAGCTGACACTAGGCCTTGAGACTGATGATTTCATTCTGTGTTGCAGCGAGGCCCTGCCGGCCTGACCAGAAGTGGTGAGCCCATCCTATCTCACTCGGAGGGGGCCAAAATCGGATCTCAACGGGAGTTCGGAGAACACAGCGGGCGTCCTGAAGCTCCCCCTCCCTCGGTGGAAGTCGGCTCAAGCAGGTCCGGAGGGCAGTACCCCTGGGGTGTTGGGCCTGGGACAGGACGAGACGCCCGCGGCCCCCTCTCCCACACCGCCCCAAACAGGACCCAGGATCCAGCCGCCGCCGCGGCGGCAGCAGGAGCATCGCGGCCGCCGCGCGGCGGCGGCAACATTTAAAGGGGACGCAGCCTACCTGTCAGGAGTGGAGCGCGAGTCGGCTCAGCCAATGCGCATGCGCCAGGCGCCGGCGGTTTCTCCCGTCACAGTGGTTCCCACGGTTGTCTTAGGAACCAGTCCCCGAGGCTTGGCAGAGCAGGAGCCCTCCGTGGCAGTGCTTGGGTGTGGAGGCTCTGAGGCTCCGGCCTCATCTCTCCTCGGGGTCGAAGGGAACGTTTGCGGATGCCAGGAGTCGCCAAGGGCCGACCACGATGATGAAACCCCAGGCAGAGTCGGGGGAAGTAGCATGGGATCCCAGCCTGAGGCCTGCACGGACGGTGTTGGCTGGGGTGAGTCTCCCCAAAAGTCGTGCCGCCGTCCGTGATCTCGAGGACGGGTCGGCCTGCGTGCCCCTGGGCTTCTCTCTCACCCAAGGGTGGTTCCCCTCCAGAGCAGAACCCTGCCGCCTCAGGGGTTGCCTGGGGGTGTGTGTTTCAATGCCTCCGCTGTACCACACTGTGTGTGTGTGTGTGTCTATGTGTGTGTCTCCCATTCTCTCTTCTCTCTCTGTCTCTCCGTCTCTGTGTGTTTCTTTCCCACTCTCTGTGTGTTTGTGCCAGCCGAAGTTGCGTCAGGGCTGCCAGGTCGGTGGAGGATTGGGGCTGTCGCGAATTGTGCAGAAACCCATTTGCTCCTCTGGTAGGCATTTGAAAACGTGGCTTGGGTCAGGCACAGGCGGCCCCTCCACGCCCCGGGTCCCAGGTGTTCTTTGATTTTCCCTGGCATTGATGGAAAGGTAACCCGTTTCCCCCTTCTACCGGCACATGCCTGGACCCGACCCTTTGCTTCGCCGTGGCCCCGTATGCCTCCGGTGACACACGTTATCACCAACTGCTGTGGGATTGGCCAGTGCCACGCGTTGTCGCATGGTCTCCCCCTCGGATTCGCCTCTGTTCTTCTTTGCAGGTGTCCTGTCAAGCGCGGTCGGCTTTCCGGAACCCCAGGGCTTTTGCAAGCGGGGCAGGCCACTGGTCTTTCAAAGGAGGAGGGAGGCAGAGGGCTGACGCATCAGTGAATTGACAGCTGACACTAGGCCTTGAGACTGATGATTTCATTCTGTGTTGCAGCGAGGCCCTGCCGGCCTGACCAGAAGTGGTGAGCCCATCCTATCTCACTCGGAGGGGGCCAAAATCGGATCTCAACGGGAGTTCGGAGAACACAGCGGGCGTCCTGAAGCTCCCCCTCCCTCGGTGGAAGTCGGCTCAAGCAGGTCCGGAGGGCAGTACCCCTGGGGGGTTGGGCCTGGGACAGGACGAGACGCCCGCGGCCCGCTCTCCCACCCCGCCCTAAACAGGACCCAGGATCCAGCCGCCGCCGCGGCGGCAGCAGGAGCATCGCGGCCGCCGCGCGGCGGCGGCAACATTTAAAGGGGACGCAGCCTACCTGTCAGGAGTGGAGCGCGAGTCGGCTCAGCCAATGCGCATGCGCCAGGCGCCGGCGGTTTCTCCCGTCACAGTGGTTCCCACGGTTGTCTTAGGAACCATTCCCGAGGCTTGGCAGGGCAGGAGCCCTCCGTGGCAGTGCTTGGGTGTGGAGGCTCTGAGGCTCCGGCCTCATCTCTCCTCGGGGTCGAAGGGAATTTTTGCGGATGCCAGGAGTCGCAAAGGGCCGACCACGATGATGAAACCCCAGGCAGAGTCGGGGGAAGCAGCACGGGATCCCAGCCTGAGGCCTGCACGGACGGTGTTGGTTGGGGTGAGTCTCCCCAAAAGTCGTGCCTCCGTCCGTGATCTCGAGGACGGGTCGGCCTGCGTGCCCCTGGGCTTCTCTCTCACCCGAGGGTGGTTCCCCTCCAGAGCAGAACCCTGCCGCCTCAGGGGTTGCCTGGGGGTGTGTGTTTCAATGCCTCCGCTGTACCACACTGTGTGTGTGTGTGTGTCTATGTGTGTGTCTCCCGTTCTCTCTTCTCTCTCTGCCTCTCCGTCTCTGTGTGTTTCTTTCCCACTCTCTGTGGGTTTGTGCCAGCCGAAGTTGCGTCAGGGCTGCCAGGTCGGTGGAGGATTGGGGCTGTCGCGAATTGTGCAGAAACCCATTTGCTCCTCTGGTAGGCATTTGAAAACGTGGCTTGGGTCAGGCACAGGCGGCCCCTCCACGCCCCGGGTCCCAGGTGTTCTTTGATTTTCCCTGGCATTGATGGAAAGGTAACCCGTTTCCCCCTTCTACCGGCACATGCCTGGACCCGACCCTTTGCTTCGCCGTGGCCCCGTATGCCTCCGGTGACACACGTTATCACCAACTGCTGTGGGATTGGCCAGTGCCACGCGTGGTCGCATGGTCTCCCCCTCGGATTCGCCTCTGTTCTTCTTTGCAGGTGTCCTGTCAAGCGCGGTCGGCTTTCCGGAACCCCAGGGCTTTTGCAAGCGGGGCAGGCCACTGGTCTTTCAAAGGAGGAGGGAGGCAGAGGGCTGACGCATCAGTGAATTGACAGCTGACACTAGGCCTTGAGACTGATGATTTCATTCTGTGTTGCAGCGAGGCCCTGCCGGCCTGACCAGAAGTGGTGAGCCCATCGTATCTCACTCGGAGGGGGCCAAAATCGGATCTCAACGGGAGTTCGGAGAACACAGCGGGCGTCCTGAAGCTCCCCCTCCCTCGGTGGAAGTCGGCTCAAGCAGGTCCGGAGGGCAGTACCCCTGGGGGTTTGGGCCTGGGACAGGACGAGACGCCCGCGGCCCCCTCTCCCACACCGCACCAAACAGGACCCAGGATCCAGCCGCCGCCGTGGCGGCAGCAGGAGCATCGCGGCCGCCGCGCGGCGGCGGCAACATTTAAAGGGGACGCAGCCTACCTGTCAGGAGTGGAGCGCGAGTCGGCTCAGCCAATGCGCATGCGCCAGGCGCCGGCGGTTTCTCCCGTCACAGTGGTTCCCACGGTTGTCTTAGGAACCAGTCCCCGAGGCTTGGCAGAGCAGGAGCCCTCCGTGGCAGTGCTTGGGTGTGGAGGCTCTGAGGCTCCGGCCTCATCTCTCCTCGGGGTCGAAGGGAACGTTTGCGGATGCCAGGAGTCGCCAAGGGCCGACCACGATGATGAAACCCCAGGCAGAGTCGGGGGAAGTAGCATGGGATCCCAGCCTGAGGCCTGCACGGACGGTGTTGGCTGGGGTGAGTCTCCCCAAAAGTCGTGCCGCCGTCCGTGATCTCGAGGACGGGTCGGCCTGCGTGCCCCTGGGCTTCTCTCTCACCCAAGGGTGGTTCCCCTCCAGAGCAGAACCCTGCCGCCTCAGGGGTTGCCTGGGGGTGTGTGTTTCAATGCCTCCGCTGTACCACACTGTGTGTGTGTGTGTGTCTATGTGTGTGTCTCCCATTCTCTCTTCTCTCTCTGTCTCTCCGTCTCTGTGTGTTTCTTTCCCACTCTCTGTGTGTTTGTGCCAGCTGAAGTTGCGTCAGGGCTGCCAGGTCGGTGGAGGATTGGGGCTGTCGCGAATTGTGCAGAAACCCATTTGCTCCTCTGGTAGGCATTTGAAAACGTGGCTTGGGTCAGGCACAGGCGGCCCCTCCACGCCCCGGGTCCCAGGTGTTCTTTGATTTTCCCTGGCATTGATGGAAAGGTAACCCGTTTCCCCCTTCTACCGGCACATGCCTGGACCCGACCCTTTGCTTCGCCGTGGCCCCGTATGCCTCCGGTGACACACGTTATCACCAACTGCTGTGGGATTGGCCAGTGCCACGCGTTGTCGCATGGTCTCCCCCTCGGATTCGCCTCTGTTCTTCTTTGCAGGTGTCCTGTCAAGCGCGGTCGGCTTTCCGGAACCCCAGGGCTTTTGCAAGCGGGGCAGGCCACTGGTCTTTCAAAGGAGGAGGGAGGCAGAGGGCTGACGCATCAGTGAATTGACAGCTGACACTAGGCCTTGAGACTGATGATTTCATTCTGTGTTGCAGCGAGGCCCTGCCGGCCTGACCAGAAGTGGTGAGCCCATCCTATCTCACTCGGAGGGGGCCAAAATCGGATCTCAACGGGAGTTCGGAGAACACAGCGGGCGTCCTGAAGCTCCCCCTCCCTCGGTGGAAGTCGGCTCAAGCAGGTCCGGAGGGCAGTACCCCTGGGTGGTTGGGCCTGGGACAGGACGAGACGCCCGCGGCCCGCTCTCCCACCCCGCCCTAAACAGGACCCAGGATCCAGCCGCCGCCGCGGCGGCAGCAGGAGCATCGCGGCCGCCGCGCGGCGGCGGCAACATTTAAAGGGGACGCAGCCTACCTGTCAGGAGTGGAGCGCGAGTCGGCTCAGCCAATGCGCATGCGCCAGGCGCCGGCGGTTTCTCCCGTCACAGTGGTTCCCACGGTTGTCTTAGGAACCATTCCCGAGGCTTGGCAGGGCAGGAGCCCTCCGTGGCAGTGCTTGGGTGTGGAGGCTCTGAGGCTCCGGCCTCATCTCTCCTCGGGGTCGAAGGGAATTTTTGCGGATGCCAGGAGTCGCAAAGGGCCGACCACGATGATGAAACCCCAGGCAGAGTCGGGGGAAGCAGCACGGGATCCCAGCCTGAGGCCTGCACGGACGGTGTTGGTTGGGGTGAGTCTCCCCAAAAGTCGTGCCTCCGTCCGTGATCTCGAGGACGGGTCGGCCTGCGTGCCCCTGGGCTTCTCTCTCACCCGAGGGTGGTTCCCCTCCAGAGCAGAACCCTGCCGCCTCAGGGGTTGCCTGGGGGTGTGTGTTTCAATGCCTCCGCTGTACCACACTGTGTGTGTGTGTGTGTCTATGTGTGTGTCTCCCGTTCTCTCTTCTCTCTCTGCCTCTCCGTCTCTGTGTGTTTCTTTCCCACTCTCTGTGGGTTTGTGCCAGCCGAAGTTGCGTCAGGGCTGCCAGGTCGGTGGAGGATTGGGGCTGTCGCGAATTGTGCAGAAACCCATTTGCTCCTCTGGTAGGCATTTGAAAACGTGGCTTGGGTCAGGCACAGGCGGCCCCTCCACGCCCCGGGTCCCAGGTGTTCTTTGATTTTCCCTGGCATTGATGGAAAGGTAACCCGTTTCCCCCTTCTACCGGCACATGCCTGGACCCGACCCTTTGCTTCGCCGTGGCCCCGTATGCCTCCGGTGACACACGTTATCACCAACTGCTGTGGGATTGGCCAGTGCCACGCGTGGTCGCATGGTCTCCCCCTCGGATTCGCCTCTGTTCTTCTTTGCAGGTGTCCTGTCAAGCGCGGTCGGCTTTCCGGAACCCCAGGGCTTTTGCAAGCGGGGCAGGCCACTGGTCTTTCAAAGGAGGAGGGAGGCAGAGGGCTGACGCATCAGTGAATTGACAGCTGACACTAGGCCTTGAGACTGATGATTTCATTCTGTGTTGCAGCGAGGCCCTGCCGGCCTGACCAGAAGTGGTGAGCCCATCGTATCTCACTCGGAGGGGGCCAAAATCGGATCTCAACGGGAGTTCGGAGAACACAGCGGGCGTCCTGAAGCTCCCCCTCCCTCGGTGGAAGTCGGCTCAAGCAGGTCCGGAGGGCAGTACCCCTGGGGGTTTGGGCCTGGGACAGGACGAGACGCCCGCGGCCCCCTCTCCCACACCGCCCCAAACAGGACCCAGGATCCAGCCGCCGCCGTGGCGGCAGCAGGAGCATCGCGGCCGCCGCGCGGCGGCGGCAACATTTAAAGGGGACGCAGCCTACCTGTCAGGAGTGGAGCGCGAGTCGGCTCAGCCAATGCGCATGCGCCAGGCGCCGGCGGTTTCTCCCGTCACAGTGGTTCCCACGGTTGTCTTAGGAACCAGTTCCCGAGGCTTGGCAGAGCAGGAGCCCTCCGTGGCAGTGCTTGGGTGTGGAGGCTCTGAGGCTCCGGCCTCATCTCTCCTCGGGGTCGAGGGGAACGTTTGCGGATGCCAGGAGTCGCAAAGGGCCGACCACGATGATGAAACCCCAGGCAGAGTCGGGGGAAGAAGCACGGGATCCCAGCCTGAGGCCTGCACGGACGGTGTTGGTTGGGGTGAGTCTCCCCAAAAGTCGTGCCGCCGTCCGTGATCTCGAGGACGGGTCGGCCTGCGTGCCCCTGGGCTTCTCTCTCACCCAAGGGTGGTTCCCCTCCAGAGCAGAACCCTGCCGCCTCAGGGGTTGCCTGGGGGTGTGTGTTTCAATGCCTCCGCTGTACCACACTGTGTGTGTGTGTGTGTCTATGTGTGTGTCTCCCATTCTCTCTTCTCTCTCTGTCTCTCCGTCTCTGTGTGTTTCTTTCCCACTCTCTGTGTGTTTGTGCCAGCCGAAGTTGCGTCAGGGCTGCCAGGTCGGTGGAGGATTGGGGCTGTCGCGAATTGTGCAGAAACCCATTTGCTCCTCTGGTAGGCATTTGAAAACGTGGCTTGGGTCAGGCACAGGCGGCCCCTCCACGCCCCGGGTCCCAGGTGTTCTTTGATTTTCCCTGGCATTGATGGAAAGGTAACCCGTTTCCCCCTTCTACCGGCACATGCCTGGACCCTACCCTTTGCTTCGCCGTGGCCCCGTATGCCTCCGGTGACACACGTTATCACCAACTGCTGTGGGATTGGCCAGTGCCACGCGTTGTCGCATGGTCTCCCCCTCGGATTCGCCTCTGTTCTTCTTTGCAGGTGTCCTGTCAAGCGCGGTCGGCTTTCCGGAACCCCAGGGCTTTTGCAAGCGGGGCAGGCCACTGGTCTTTCAAAGGAGGAGGGAGGCAGAGGGCTGACGCATCAGTGAATTGACAGCTGACACTAGGCCTTGAGACTGATGATTTCATTCTGTGTTGCAGCGAGGCCCTGCCGGCCTGACCAGAAGTGGTGAGCCCATCCTATCTCACTCGGAGGGGGCCAAAATCGGATCTCAACGGGAGTTCGGAGAACACAGCGGGCGTCCTGAAGCTCCCCCTCCCTCGGTGGAAGTCGGCTCAAGCAGGTCCGGAGGGCAGTACCCCTGGGGGTTTGGGCCTGGGACAGGACGAGACGCCCGCGGCCCCCTCTCCCACACCGCCCCAAACAGGACCCAGGATCCAGCCGCCGCCGCGGCGGCAGCAGGAGCATCGCGGCCGCCGCGCGGCGGCGGCAACATTTAAAGGGGACGCAGCCTACCTGTCAGGAGTGGAGCGCGAGTCGGCTCAGCCAATGCGCATGCGCCAGGCGCCGGCGGTTTCTCCCGTCACAGTGGTTCCCACGGTTGTCTTAGGAACCAGTCCCCGAGGCTTGGCAGAGCAGGAGCCCTCCGTGGCAGTGCTTGGGTGTGGAGGCTCTGAGGCTCCGGCCTCATCTCTCCTCGGGGTCGAAGGGAACGTTTGCGGATGCCAGGAGTCGCCAAGGGCCGACCACGATGATGAAACCCCAGGCAGAGTCGGGGGAAGTAGCATGGGATCCCAGCCTGAGGCCTGCACGGACGGTGTTGGTTGGGGTGAGTCTCCCCAAAAGTCGTGCCGCCGTCCGTGATCTCGAGGACGGGTCGGCCTGCGTGCCCCTGGGCTTCTCTCTCACCCAAGGGTGGTTCCCCTCCAGAGCAGAACCCTGCCGCCTCAGGGGTTGCCTGGGGGTGTGTGTTTCAATGCCTCCGCTGTACCACACTGTGTGTGTGTGTGTGTCTATGTGTGTGTCTCCCATTCTCTCTTCTCTCTCTGTCTCTCCGTCTCTGTGTGTTTCTTTCCCACTCTCTGTGTGTTTGTGCCAGCCGAAGTTGCGTCAGGGCTGCCAGGTCGGTGGAGGATTGGGGCTGTCGCGAATTGTGCAGAAACCCATTTGCTCCTCTGGTAGGCATTTGAAAACGTGGCTTGGGTCAGGCACAGGCGGCCCCTCCACGCCCCGGGTCCCAGGTGTTCTTTGATTTTCCCTGGCATTGATGGAAAGGTAACCCGTTTCCCCCTTCTACCGGCACATGCCTGGACCCGACCCTTTGCTTCGCCGTGGCCCCGTATGCCTCCGGTGACACACGTTATCACCAACTGCTGTGGGATTGGCCAGTGCCACGCGTTGTCGCATGGTCTCCCCCTCGGATTCGCCTCTGTTCTTCTTTGCAGGTGTCCTGTCAAGCGCGGTCGGCTTTCCGGAACCCCAGGGCTTTTGCAAGCGGGGCAGGCCACTGGTCTTACAAAGGAGGAGGGAGGCAGAGGGCTGACGCATCAGTGAATTGACAGCTGACACTAGGCCTTGAGACTGATGATTTCATTCTGTGTTGCAGCGAGGCCCTGCCGGCCTGACCAGAAGTGGTGAGCCCATCGTATCTCACTCGGAGGGGGCCAAAATCGGATCTCAACGGGAGTTCGGAGAACACAGCGGGCGTCCTGAAGCTCCCCCTCCCTCGGTGGAAGTCGGCTCAAGCAGGTCCGGAGGGAAGTACCCCTGGGGGGTTGGGCCTGGGACAGGACGAGACGCCCGCGGCCCCCTCTCCCACACCGCCCGAAACAGGACCCAGGATCCAGCCGCCGCCGCGGCGGCAGCAGGAGCTTCGCGGCCGCCGCGCGGCGGCGGCAACATTTAAAGGGGACGCAGCCTACCTGTCAGGAGTGGAGCGCGAGTCGGCTCAGCCAATGCGCATGCGCCAGGCGCCGGCGGTTTCTCCCGTCACAGTGGTTCCCACGGTTGTCTTAGGAACAGGTCCCCGAGGCTTGGCAGAGCAGGAGCCCTCCGTGGCAGTGCTTGGGTGTGGAGGCTCTGAGGCTCCGGCCTCATCTCTCCTCGGGGTCGAAGGGAACGTTTGCGGATGCCAGGAGTCGCAAAGGGCCGACCACGATGATGAAACCCCAGGCAGAGTCGGGGGAAGTAGCACGGGATCCCAGCCTGAGGCCTGCACGGACGGTGTTGGTTGGGGTGAGTCTCCCCAAAAGTCGTGCCGCCGTCCGTGATCTCGAGGACGGGTCGGCCTGCGTGCCCCTGGGCTTCTCTCTCACCCGAGGGTGGTTCCCCTCCAGAGCAGAACCCTGCCGCCTCAGGGGTTGCCTGGGGGTGTGTGTTTCAATGCCTCCGCTGTACCACACTGTGTGTGTGTGTGTGTCTATGTGTGTGTCTCCCGTTCTCTCTTCTCTCTCTGCCTCTCCGTCTCTGTGTGTTTCTTTCCCACTCTCTGTGTGTTTGTGCCAGCCGAAGTTGCGTCAGGGCTGCCAGGTCGGTGGAGGATTGGGGCTGTCGCGAATTGTGCAGAAACCCATTTGCTCCTCTGGTAGGCATTTGAAAACGTGGCTTGGGTCAGGCACAGGCGGCCCCTCCACGCCCCGGGTCCCAGGTGTTCTTTGATTTTCCCTGGCATTGATGGAAAGGTAACCCGTTTCCCCCTTCTACCGGCACATGCCTGGACCCGACCCTTTGCTTCGCCGTGGCCCTGTATGCCTCCGGTGACACACGTTATCACCAACTGCTGTGGGATTGGCCAGTGCCACGCGTTGTCGCATGGTCTCCCTCTCGGATTCGCCTCTGTTCTTCTTTGCAGGTGTCCTGTCAAGCGCGGTCGGCTTTCCGGAACCCCAGGGCTTTTGCAAGCGGGGCAGGCCACTGGTCTTTCATAGGAGGAGGGAGGCAGAGGGCTGATGCATCAGTGAATTGACAGCTGACACTAGGCCTTGAGACTGATGATTTCATTCTGTGTTGCAGCGAGGCCCTGCCGGCCTGACCAGAAGTGGTGAGCCCATCCTATCTCACTCGGAGGGGGCCAAAATCGGATCTCAACGGGAGTTCGGAGAACACAGCGGGCGTCCTGAAGCTCCCCCTCCCTCGGTGGAAGTCGGCTCAAGCAGGTCCGGAGGGCAGTACCCCTGGGGGTTTGGGCCTGGGACAGGACGAGACGCCCGCGGCCCCCTCTCCCACACCGCCCCAAACAGGACCCAGGATCCAGCCGCCGCCGCGGCGGCAGCAGGAGCATCGCGGCCGCCGCGCGGCGGCGGCAACATTTAAAGGGGACGCAGCCTACCTGTCAGGAGTGGAGCGCGAGTCGGCTCAGCCAATGCGCATGCGCCAGGCGCCGGCGGTTTCTCCCGTCACAGTGGTTCCCACGGTTGTCTTAGGAACCAGTCCCCGAGGCTTGGCAGAGCAGGAGCCCTCCGTGGCAGTGCTTGGGTGTGGAGGCTCTGAGGCTCCGGCCTCATCTCTCCTCGGGGTCGAAGGGAACGTTTGCGGATGCCAGGAGTCGCCAAGGGCCGACCACGATGATGAAACCCCAGGCAGAGTCGGGGGAAGTAGCATGGGATCCCAGCCTGAGGCCTGCACGGACGGTGTTGGTTGGGGTGAGTCTCCCCAAAAGTCGTGCCGCCGTCCGTGATCTCGAGGACGGGTCGGCCTGCGTGCCCCTGGGCTTCTCTCTCACCCAAGGGTGGTTCCCCTCCAGAGCAGAACCCTGCCGCCTCAGGGGTTGCCTGGGGGTGTGTGTTTCAATGCCTCCGCTGTACCACACTGTGTGTGTGTGTGTGTCTATGTGTGTGTCTCCCATTCTCTCTTCTCTCTCTGTCTCTCCGTCTCTGTGTGTTTCTTTCCCACTCTCTGTGTGTTTGTGCCAGCCGAAGTTGCGTCAGGGCTGCCAGGTCGGTGGAGGATTGGGGCTGTCGCGAATTGTGCAGAAACCCATTTGCTCCTCTGGTAGGCATTTGAAAACGTGGCTTGGGTCAGGCACAGGCGGCCCCTCCACGCCCCGGGTCCCAGGTGTTCTTTGATTTTCCCTGGCATTGATGGAAAGGTAACCCGTTTCCCCCTTCTACCGGCACATGCCTGGACCCGACCCTTTGCTTCGCCGTGGCCCTGTATGCCTCCGGTGACACACGTTATCACCAACTGCTGTGGGATTGGCCAGTGCCACGCGTTGTCGCATGGTCTCCCTCTCGGATTCGCCTCTGTTCTTCTTTGCAGGTGTCCTGTCAAGCGCGGTCGGCTTTCCGGAACCCCAGGGCTTTTGCAAGCGGGGCAGGCCACTGGTCTTTCATAGGAGGAGGGAGGCAGAGGGCTGATGCATCAGTGAATTGACAGCTGACACTAGGCCTTGAGACTGATGATTTCATTCTGTGTTGCAGCGAGGCCCTGCCGGCCTGACCAGAAGTGGTGAGCCCATCCTATCTCACTCGGAGGGGGCCAAAATCGGATCTCAACGGGAGTTCGGAGAACACAGCGGGCGTCCTGAAGCTCCCCCTCCCTCGGTGGAAGTCGGCTCAAGCAGGTCCGGAGGGAAGTACCCCTGGGGGGTTGGGCCTGGGACAGGACGAGACGCCCGCGGCCCCCTCTCCCACACCGCCCCAAACAGGACCCAGGATCCAGCCGCCGCCGCGGCGGCAGCAGGAGCATCGCGGCCGCCGCGCGGCGGCGGCAACATTTAAAGGGGACGCAGCCTACCTGTCAGGAGTGGAGCGCGAGTCGGCTCAGCCAATGCGCATGCGCCAGGCGCCGGCGGTTTCTCCCGTCACAGTGGTTCCCACGGTTGTCTTAGGAACCAGTCCCCGAGGCTTGGCAGAGCAGGAGCCCTCCGTGGCAGTGCTTGGGTGTGGAGGCTCTGAGGCTCCGGCCTCATCTCTCCTCGGGGTCGAAGGGAACGTTTGCGGATGCCAGGAGTCGCCAAGGGCCGACCACGATGATGAAACCCCAGGCAGAGTCGGGGGAAGTAGCATGGGATCCCAGCCTGAGGCCTGCACGGACGGTGTTGGTTGGGGTGAGTCTCCCCAAAAGTCGTGCCGCCGTCCGTGATCTCGAGGACGGGTCGGCCTGCGTGCCCCTGGGCTTCTCTCTCACCCAAGGGTGGTTCCCCTCCAGAGCAGAACCCTGCCGCCTCAGGGGTTGCCTGGGGGTGTGTGTTTCAATGCCTCCGCTGTACCACACTGTGTGTGTGTGTGTGTCTATGTGTGTGTCTCCCATTCTCTCTTCTCTCTCTGTCTCTCCGTCTCTGTGTGTTTCTTTCCCACTCTCTGTGTGTTTGTGCCAGCCGAAGTTGCGTCAGGGCTGCCAGGTCGGTGGAGGATTGGGGCTGTCGCGAATTGTGCAGAAACCCATTTGCTCCTCTGGTAGGCATTTGAAAACGTGGCTTGGGTCAGGCACAGGCGGCCCCTCCACGCCCCGGGTCCCAGGTGTTCTTTGATTTTCCCTGGCATTGATGGAAAGGTAACCCGTTTCCCCCTTCTACCGGCACATGCCTGGACCCGACCCTTTGCTTCGCCGTGGCCCCGTATGCCTCCGGTGACACACGTTATCACCAACTGCTGTGGGATTGGCCAGTGCCACGCGTTGTCGCATGGTCTCCCCCTCGGATTCGCCTCTGTTCTTCTTTGCAGGTGTCCTGTCAAGCGCGGTCGGCTTTCCGGAACCCCAGGGCTTTTGCAAGCGGGGCAGGCCACTGGTCTTTCAAAGGAGGAGGGAGGCAGAGGGCTGACGCATCAGTGAATTGACAGCTGACACTAGGCCTTGAGACTGATGATTTCATTCTGTGTTGCAGCGAGGCCCTGCCGGCCTGACCAGAAGTGGTGAGCCCATCGTATCTCACTCGGAGGGGGCCAAAATCGGATCTCAACGGGAGTTCGGAGAACACAGCGGGCGTCCTGAAGCTCCCCCTCCCTCGGTGGAAGTCGGCTCAAGCAGGTCCGGAGGGCAGTACCCCTGGGGGGTTGGGCCTGGGACAGGACGAGACGCCCGCGGCCCCCTCTCCCACACCGCCCGAAACAGGACCCAGGATCCAGCCGCCGCCGCGGCGGCAGCAGGAGCTTCGCCGCCGCCGCGCGGCGGCGGCAACATTTAAAGGGGACGCAGCCTACCTGTCAGGAGTGGAGCGCGAGTCGGCTCAGCCAATGCGCATGCGCCAGGCGCCGGCGGTTTCTCCCGTCACAGTGGTTCCCACTGTTGTCTTAGGAACAGGTCCCCGAGGCTTGGCAGAGCAGGAGCCCTCCGTGGCAGTGCTTGGGTGTGGAGGCTCTGAGGCTCCGGCCTCATCTCTCCTCGGGGTCGAAGGGAACGTTTGCGGATGCCAGGAGTCGCAAAGGGCCGACCACGATGATGAAACCCCAGGCAGAGTCGGGGGAAGTAGCACGGGATCCCAGCCTGAGGCCTGCACGGACGGTGTTGGTTGGGGTGAGTCTCCCCAAAAGTCGTGCCGCCGTCCGTGATCTCGAGGACGGGTCGGCCTGCGTGCCCCTGGGCTTCTCTCTCACCCGAGGGTGGTTCCCCTCCAGAGCAGAACCCTGCCGCCTCAGGGGTTGCCTGGGGGTGTGTGTTTCAATGCCTCCGCTGTACCACACTGTGTGTGTGTGTGTGTCTATGTGTGTGTCTCCCGTTCTCTCTTCTCTCTCTGCCTCTCCGTCTCTGTGTGTTTCTTTCCCACTCTCTGTGTGTTTGTGCCAGCCGAAGTTGCGTCAGGGCTGCCAGGTCGGTGGAGGATTGGGGCTGTCGCGAATTGTGCAGAAACCCATTTGCTCCTCTGGTAGGCATTTGAAAACGTGGCTTGGGTCAGGCACAGGCGGCCCCTCCACGCCCCGGGTCCCAGGTGTTCTTTGATTTTCCCTGGCATTGATGGAAAGGTAACCCGTTTCCCCCTTCTACCGGCACATGCCTGGACCCGACCCTTTGCTTCGCCGTGGCCCTGTATGCCTCCGGTGACACACGTTATCACCAACTGCTGTGGGATTGGCCAGTGCCACGCGTTGTCGCATGGTCTCCCTCTCGGATTCGCCTCTGTTCTTCTTTGCAGGTGTCCTGTCAAGCGCGGTCGGCTTTCCGGAACCCCAGGGCTTTTGCAAGCGGGGCAGGCCACTGGTCTTTCATAGGAGGAGGGAGGCAGAGGGCTGATGCATCAGTGAATTGACAGCTGACACTAGGCCTTGAGACTGATGATTTCATTCTGTGTTGCAGCGAGGCCCTGCCGGCCTGACCAGAAGTGGTGAGCCCATCCTATCTCACTCGGAGGGGGCCAAAATCGGATCTCAACGGGAGTTCGGAGAACACAGCGGGCGTCCTGAAGCTCCCCCTCCCTCGGTGGAAGTCGGCTCAAGCAGGTCCGGAGGGAAGTACCCCTGGGGGGTTGGGCCTGGGACAGGACGAGACGCCCGCGGCCCCCTCTCCCACACCGCCCCAAACAGGACCCAGGATCCAGCCGCCGCCGCGGCGGCAGCAGGAGCATCGCGGCCGCCGCGCGGCGGCGGCAACATTTAAAGGGGACGCAGCCTACCTGTCAGGAGTGGAGCGCGAGTCGGCTCAGCCAATGCGCATGCGCCAGGCGCCGGCGGTTTCTCCCGTCACAGTGGTTCCCACGGTTGTCTTAGGAACCAGTCCCCGAGGCTTGGCAGAGCAGGAGCCCTCCGTGGCAGTGCTTGGGTGTGGAGGCTCTGAGGCTCCGGCCTCATCTCTCCTCGGGGTCGAAGGGAACGTTTGCGGATGCCAGGAGTCGCCAAGGGCCGACCACGATGATGAAACCCCAGGCAGAGTCGGGGGAAGTAGCATGGGATCCCAGCCTGAGGCCTGCACGGACGGTGTTGGTTGGGGTGAGTCTCCCCAAAAGTCGTGCCGCCGTCCGTGATCTCGAGGACGGGTCGGCCTGCGTGCCCCTGGGCTTCTCTCTCACCCAAGGGTGGTTCCCCTCCAGAGCAGAACCCTGCCGCCTCAGGGGTTGCCTGGGGGTGTGTGTTTCAATGCCTCCGCTGTACCACACTGTGTGTGTGTGTGTGTCTATGTGTGTGTCTCCCATTCTCTCTTCTCTCTCTGTCTCTCCGTCTCTGTGTGTTTCTTTCCCACTCTCTGTGTGTTTGTGCCAGCCGAAGTTGCGTCAGGGCTGCCAGGTCGGTGGAGGATTGGGGCTGTCGCGAATTGTGCAGAAACCCATTTGCTCCTCTGGTAGGCATTTGAAAACGTGGCTTGGGTCAGGCACAGGCGGCCCCTCCACGCCCCGGGTCCCAGGTGTTCTTTGATTTTCCCTGGCATTGATGGAAAGGTAACCCGTTTCCCCCTTCTACCGGCACATGCCTGGACCCGACCCTTTGCTTCGCCGTGGCCCCGCATGCCTCCGGTGACACACGTTATCACCAACTGCTGTGGGATTGGCCAGTGCCACGCGTTGTCGCATGGTCTCCCCCTCGGATTCGCCTCTGTTCTTCTTTGCAGGTGTCCTGTCAAGCGCGGTCGGCTTTCCGGAACCCCAGGGCTTTTGCAAGCGGGGCAGGCCACTGGTCTTTCAAAGGAGGAGGGAGGCAGAGGGCTGACGCATCAGTGAATTGACAGCTGACACTAGGCCTTGAGACTGATGATTTCATTCTGTGTTGCAGCGAGGCCCTGCCGGCCTGACCAGAAGTGGTGAGCCCATCCTATCTCACTCGGAGGGGGCCAAAATCGGATCTCAACGGGAGTTCGGAGAACACAGCGCGCGTCCTGAAGCTCCCCCTCCCTCGGTGGAAGTCGGCTCAAGCAGGTCCGGAGGGAAGTACCCCTGGGGGTTTGGGCCTGGGACAGGACGAGACGCCCGCGGCCCCCTCTCCCACACCGCCCCAAACAGGACCCAGGATCCAGCCGCCGCCGCGGCGGCAGCAGGAGCTTCGCGGCCGCCGCGCGGCGGCGGCAACATTTAAAGGGGACGCAGCCTACCTGTCAGGAGTGGAGCGCGAGTCGGCTCAGCCAATGCGCATGCGCCAGGCGCCGGCGGTTTCTCCCGTCACAGTGGTTCCCACGGTTGTCTTAGGAACCAGTCCCCGAGGCTTGGCAGAGCAGGAGCCCTCCGTGGCAGTGCTTGGGTGTGGAGGCTCTGAGGCTCCGGCCTCATCTCTCCTCGGGGTCGAAGGGAACGTTTGCGGATGCCAGGAGTCGCAAAGGGCCGACCACGATGATGAAACCCCAGGCAGAGTCGGGGGAAGTAGCACGGGATCCCAGCCTGAGGCCTGCCCTGACGGTGTTGGTTGGGGTGAGTCTCCCCAAAAGTCGTGCCGCCGTCCGTGATCTCGAGGACGGGTCGGCCTGCGTGCCCCTGGGCTTCTCTCTCACCCGAGGGTGGTTCCCCTCCAGAGCAGAACCCTGCCGCCTCAGGGGTTGCCTGGAGGTGTGTGTTTCAATGCCTCCGCTGTACCACACTGTGTGTGTGTGTGTGTCTATGTGTGTGTCTCCCATTCTCTCTTCTCTCTCTGTCTCTCCGTCTCTGTGTGTTTCTTACCCACTCTCTGTGGGTTTGTGCCAGCCGAAGTTGCGTCAGGGCTGCCAGGTCGGTGGAGGATTGGGGCTGTCGCGAATTGTGCAGAAACCCATTTGCTCCTCTGGTAGGCATTTGAAAACGTGGCTTGTGTCAGGCACAGGCGGCCCCTCCACGCCCCGGGTCCCAGGTGTTCTTTGATTTTCCCTGGCATTGATGGAAAGGTAACCCGTTTCCCCCTTCTACCGGCACATGCCTGGACCCGACCCTTTGCTTCGCCGTGGCCCCGTATGCCTCCGGTGACACACGTTATCACCAACTGCTGTGGGATTGGCCAGTGCCACGCGTGGTCGCATGGTCTCCCCCTCGGATTCGCCTCTGTTCTTCTTTGCAGGTGTCCTGTCAAGCGCGGTCGGCTTTCCGGAACCCCAGGGCTTTTGCAAGCGGGGCAGGCCACTGGTCTTTCAAAGGAGGAGGGAGGCAGAGGGCTGACGCATCAGTGAATTGACAGCTGACACTAGGCCTTGAGACTGATGATTTCATTCTGTGCTGCAGCGAGGCCCTGCCGGCCTGACCAGAAGTGGTGAGCCCATCGTATCTCACTCGGAGGGGGCCAAAATCGGATCTCAACGGGAGTTCGGAGAACACAGCGGGCGTCCTGAAGCTCCCCCTCCCTCGGTGGAAGTCGGCTCAAGCAGGTCCGGAGGGCAGTACCCCTGGGGGTTTGGGCCTGGGACAGGACGAGACGCCCGCGGCCCCCTCTCCCACACCGCCCCAAACAGGACCCAGGATCCAGCCGACGCCGGGGCGGCAGCAGGAGCATCGCGGCCGCCGCGCGGCGGCGGCAACATTTAAAGGGGACGCAGCCTACCTGTCAGGAGTGGAGCGCGAGTCGGCTCAGCCAATGCGCATGCGCCAGGCGCCGGCGGTTTCTCCCGTCACAGTGGTTCCCACGGTTGTCTTAGGAACCATTCCCGAGGCTTGGCAGGGCAGGAGCCCTCCGTGGCAGTGCTTGGGTGTGGAGGCTCTGAGGCTCCGGCCTCATCTCTCCTCGGGGTCGAAGGGAACTTTTGCGGATGCCAGGAGTCGCAAAGGGCCGACCACGATGATGAAACCCCAGGCAGAGTCGGGGGAAGCAGCACGGGATCCCAGCCTGAGGCCTGCACGGACGGTGTTGGTTGGGGTGAGTCTCCCCAAAAGTCGTGCCTCCGTCCGTGATCTCGAGGACGGGTCGGCCTGCGTGCCCCTGGGCTTCTCTCTCACCCGAGGGTGGTTCCCCTCCAGAGCAGAACCCTGCCGCCTCAGGGGTTGCCTGGGGGTGTGTGTTTCAATGCCTCCGCTGTACCACACTGTGTGTGTGTGTGTGTCTATGTGTGTGTCTCCCGTTCTCTCTTCTCTCTCTGCCTCTCCGTCTCTGTGTGTTTCTTTCCCACTCTCTGTGGGTTTGTGCTAGCCGAAGTTGCGTCAGGGCTGCCAGGTTGGTGGAGGATTGGGGCTGTCGCGAATTGTGCAGAAACCCATTTGCTCCTCTGGTAGGCATTTGAAAACGTGGCTTGGGTCAGGCACAGGCGGCCCCTCCACGCCCCGGGTCCCAGGTGTTCTTTGATTTTCCCTGGCATTGATGGAAAGGTAACCCGTTTCCCCCTTCCACCGGCACATGCCTGGACCCGACCCTTTGCTTCGCCGTGGCCCCGTATGCCTCCGGTGACACACGTTATCACCAACTGCTGTGGGATTGGCCAGTGCCACACGCGGTCGCATGGTCTCCCTCTCGGATTCGCCTCTGTTCTTCTTTGCAGGTGTCCTGTCAAGCGCGGTCGGCTTTCCGGAACCCCAGGGCTTTTGCAAGCGGGGCAGGCCACTGGTCTTTCAAAGGAGGAGGGAGGCAGAGGGCTGACGCATCAGTGAATTTACAGCTGACACTAGGCCTTGAGACTGATGGTTTCATTCTGTGTTGCAGCGAGGCCCTGCCGGCCTGACCAGAAGTGGTGAGCCCATCGTATCTCACTCGGAGGGGGCCAAAATCGGATCTCAACGGGAGGTCGGAGAACACAGCGGGCGTCCTGAAGCTCCCCCTCCCTCGGTGGAAGTCGGCTCAAGCAGGTCCGGAGGGCAGTACCCCTGGGGGTTTGGGCCTGGGACAGGACGAGACGCCCGCGGCCCCCTCTCCCACACCGCCCCAAACAGGACCCAGGATCCAGCCGCCGCCGCGGCGGCAGCAGGAGCATCGCGGCCGCCGCGCTGCGGCGGCAACATTTAAAGGGGACGCAGCCTACCTGTCAGGAGTGGAGCGCGAGTCGGCTCAGCCAATGCGCATGCGCGAGGCGCCCGCGGTTTCTCCGGTCACAGTGGTTCCCACGGTTGTCTTAGGAACCAGTCCCCGAGGCTTGGCAGAGTAGGAGCCCTCCGTGGCAGTGCTTGGGTGTTGAGGCTCTGAGGCTCCGGCCTCATCTCTCCTCGGGGTCGAAGGGAACGTTTGCGGATGCCAGGAGTCGCAAAGGGCCGACCACGATGATGAAACCCCAGGCAGAGTCGGGGGAAGTTGCACGGGATCCCAGCCTGAGGCCTGCGCGGACGGTGTTGGTTGGGGTGAGTCTCCCCAAAAGTCGTGCCGCCGTCCGTGATCTCGAGGACGGGTCGGCCTGCGTGCCCCTGGGCTTCTCTCTCACCCGAGGGTGGTTCCCCTCCAGAGCAGAACCCTGCCGCCTCAGGGGTTGCCTGGGGGTGTGTGTTTCAATGCCTCTGCTGTTCGACACTGTGTGTGTGTGTGTGTCTATGTGTGTGTCTCCCATTCTCTCTTCTCTCTCTGTCTCTCAGTCTCTGTTTGTTTCTTTCCCTGTCTCTGTGGATTTGTGTGTGTGTGCCCGTTTGCGTGTTTGCCTTTGACTTAATGTGCCCTGTGCGCCACATAGCGGTTTTTCGCAATGCGGCCTGTCTTTGTTGAGCCACTTTCTGCGTCTCTTCCTGTGTCATGGGGCCGGTTGTCAATCGTTCTTACTGCCGCGGATCCGCTTTTTCTCTGTGAAAGCCTGGCCCACGTGAGGAGATGCGTCGGTCTCAGAGCAATTGAAGTCTCATCCCCATCCTGAGCGGCCTCTTTTCTGGCATCCAAGTGAACACACTGCTGACGAGGAGAAGAGCCCCACAGTAGCTCTTTGTCCTACAGGAGAGCAGCGGACCCTCATCCTAGAAGATGCTTGAGTCTTTTCATGGCTCTTCTCTGAGAAATGAAGCCACACCACGATACAGTCAGCAAGAGGAAGCCGGGAATGAGAGATGGCAACAACCCCTGTCCCTGGAACGCTGGCCTCCCTCAACAATCAACCCTTTTGGAACCCCACGCCTTATGCCCGTGGCGGTAGCACGGTGCCGTATCCTGTCTGGGCTCTGACCTCTGCTCCGTCCTCCATCATGCTCTGTGTCCCCTGTTTCTCATGGGCCTGGATGCCTCTCGCTCTGGCCAAATGCCTTCAACAAAGATGACTTCTCACTCCGTCAGAGAGACACTTCCTTGAGTTCCGTGTCGTGATTGTTTCTCTCTCCAAACGTGTTTCTGCTTGATTAGGTAGGTCTCATGACCCGGGAACTCTTGGCTTCCATAGGTGTCTCAGGCAGGGAAGCTTCCTTCTTCCCCACGTTTCCCCTCATGGGTGGGTGGATTGCCTAGAATGAGCGCTAGGCGACCATAACTGGCCTTGTTTTCCAGGACAGGTGGTGTCGCATTTCCTCTGCACTTCCTGTCTCATTCTTGAGGGACATCCTCTCCTCTGCTCCTGGGTGGACTGAACCCCTTGATCATCTGGCCGAAAAGAATGTCAGGGATCCCAAGGGACTGGTCTAGTGCTGGGGGCTGGTGCTAGGGCTCGGTGCAGCCAAAGTTGCATCAGGGCTGCCAGGACCTTGGAGGGTTTGGGGTAGGGCGAATTTTGCAGAAACCTCTTTGCTCCTCTGGTAGGCATTTGAAAACGTGGCTTGGGTCAGGCACAGTCTCCCCCTCCCCACCCCGCGGGTCCCACATGTTTTTCGATTTTCCTTGGCATTGATGGAAAGGTCACCCGTTTCCCCCTTCCACCGGCACATTCCTGGACACCACCCTTTGTTTTGCCGTCGCCCCGTATGCCTCCAGTGACACACATTATCACCAACTGCTGTGGGATAGGCCAGTGCCATGCGTGGTCACATGGTCTCCACCTTGGATTTGCCCCTGTTCTTCTTTGCAGGTGTCCTGTAAAGCGCTGTCGCCTTTCTGGAGCCCCAGGGCTTTTAGAAGCAGAGCAGGCCACTGCTCTTTCAAAGGAGGAGGACACTGAAAAACACACCCCCAGGCAATCCCTGAGGCTGTGATGTTCTGCTCTCTAGGAGAACGACCCTCGGGTGAGAGAGCAGCCCAGGGGCGCGCAGGCTGACCTGTCCTAGAGATCACTGACGGAGGCACGAGTTTTGGGGAGACTCACCCCAACCAACAGCGTCCGGGCAGACCTGAGGCTGGGATCCCGTGCTGCTTCCCCCGTCTCCGCTGGGATTTCCTCATGGTAGTCGGCCCTTTGCGACTCCTGGAATCTGGAGACATTCCCGTCGACCCCGTGAAGAGGTTAAGACGGAGCCTCAGAGCCCTGAAACCCAAGCACTGCCACGGAGGGCTCCTTCTTCGCCCAGCCTCGGGGACTGGTTTCTAAGACAACCGTGGGAACCACTGTGACTGGAGAAGCCGCTCGCGCCTCGCGCATGCGCATTGGCTGGGCCGACTGGCGCTCCGCTCCTGGCAGTCAGGCTGGGTCTCCTTTAAATACTGCCACCTCTGAGCGCGGCAGCAGCGAGGCTCCTGCTACCCCCACGGCGGCGGCTAGATCCGGGGTCCAGTTTGGGGCAGCGTGGGAGAGGGGCCCGTGGGTGTCTTCTCCTGTCCCAGGGCCAAACCCGAGGAGTCCTCACCTCAGGACCTGCTTGAGCCGACTTCCACCAAGGGAGGGGGAGCTTCAGGACGCCTGCTGAGTTCTCTGGACTCCCGTTCAGATCCGATTTTCGCCCCCTCCGAGTGATATAGCATGGGCTCACCACATCTGGTGAGGCTGGCAGGGCCTCGCTGCAGCACAGAATGATCCCATAGGTCTCAAGGCCTGGTGTCAGCTGCAAATTCACTCATCCATCAGCCCTCTGCCTCCCTCCTCCTTTGAAAGAGCAGTGGCCTGCCCAGCTTGTAAAAGCCCTGGGGTTCCGGAAAGCCGACCGCGCTTTACAGGACACCTTCATAGAGGAACAGGGGCGAATCCGAGGTGGAGACCATGTGACCACGCGTGTCACTGTCCTATCCCACAGCAGTTGATGTTAATGTGTGTCACGGAAGGCATACGGGGCGACAGCAAAACAAAGGGTGGTGTCCAGGCACGTGCCGGTTGAATGGGGAAACTGTTGACCTTTCCATCAATGCCAAGGAAAATCGAAGAACACCCAGGACCCGGGGGGTGGGGGTCCTGTGCCTGACCCAAGCCACGTTTTCACATGCCTACCAGAGGAGCAAAGAGGTTTCTGCAAAATTTGCCCCACACCCAACCCTCCACCGACCTGGTAGCCCTGACGCAACTTCGGCTGCGCCCAGCCACAGCCCCAGCCCCAGCCCCAGCCCAGTCCCTTTGGTTCCCTGACATTCGTTTCGGCCAGAAGAGCAAGGGAGTCAGTCCACCCACGAGCAGAGGAGAGGATGTCCCTCAAGAATGAGACAGGAAGTGCAGAGGAAATGGGACACCACCTGTCCTGGAAGACAAGGCCTGTCACGGTCGCCTAGCGCTCATTCTAGGCAATCCACCCACCCATGAGGGGAAATGTGGGGAAGAAGGAAGCTTCCCTGCCTGAGACACGAATGGAAGCCAGGAGCTCCCAGGTCATGAGACCTGCCCAATCAAGCAGAAACACGTTTGGAGAGAGAAACAATCACGGCACGGATCTCGAAGAAATGTCTCCCTGACGGACTGGGAAGTCATCTTTGTTGAAGACATTGGGCGTCAGTGAGAGGCATCGAGGCACTTGAGAAACAGGTGTGGCAGAGCAGGAGGGAGGACAGGGCAGACGCCGGCGGCCAGGCAGGATATATCACCGTTCCACTGCCAGGGTCATAAGGGGTGGGTTTCCAAAAGGGTGGCTTTTCAAGAGAGGCCAGCGTTCCAGTGACAGGGATTGTTGCCATCTCCCATTCCCGGCTTCCTCCTCCAGACCGTATTGTGGTGTGGCTTCATTTCTCAGAGAAGAGCCATGAAAAGATACAAGCATCTTCTCTGACGTGGGTCCGCTGGTCTCCTGCGGGACAAAGAGCTCCTGTGGGGCTTGTGTCCTTGTCTGCAGTGTGTTCATCTTGATCCTAGAAAAGAGGCCACTCAGGATGGGGATGATATTTCAATTGCTCTGGGACCGAAGCATCTCCTCACATGGGCCAGGTCTTCACACACCCAAAGCGGAACCGTGTCGGTGAAAAGAATTGACAACCTGTCTCATGACCCAGGCAGAGAGGCAGAAACAGGCTCACCAAAGACAGGCCGCCATGCGAGAAACAGCTTTGTGGCGCACAGGGCACATTCGGCCAAAGACACACACGCACACGGGCACACACACACAAACCGACAGAGAGAGGGAAAGAAACACACAGAGACTGAGAGACAGAGAGAGAAGAGAGGATGGGAGACACACACACAGACACACACACATCCACACACACATACACACACCCACACACACATACACACACAGACACACACACACAGTCTTACAGCAGAGGCATTGAAACACATACCCCCAGGCAACCCCTGAGGCTGTGGGGTTCTGCTTTCGACGAGAACGACCCTTCGGTGAGAGAGCACCCCAGGGGCACGCAGGCCGTCCTGTCCTCGAGATCACCGTGTCATGACTTTTGGGGAGACTCACCCCAACCAACACCGTCCAGGCAGGCCTGAGGGAGGGATTCCGTGCTGCCTTCTCCGGACTCTGCGTCGGGTTTCCTCACCCTGTTCGGCCCTTTGTGACTCTTGGCATCCGGAGACTTTCCCCTCGACCCGGTGGAGAGGTCAGGCCGGAGCCTCAGAGCCTTGACACCCAAGCACTGCCACGGATGTCTCCCCCTTTGCCAAGCCTCGGGGACTGGTTTCTAAGACAACCGTGGGAACCACTGTGAAGGGAGAAGCTGCTGGTGCCTCGAGCATGCGCATTGGCTGGCCCGACTCTTTCTCCCCTCCTGGCAGTCAGGCTGCGTCCCCTTTAAAGAACGCCACCGCTGGGAACTGACCCTCAGATCTCCCTTCCTGAATTTCTTTAGGGAAAGCAACAACCATCCCTGTAAGCCATGGGTTTTCATGGGGAGGAAGGAGAGGGCTAGTTGTCTGAGAGGGAAACTGCTTAAGGCTGCAGACTAGGAAATGGGATTCCAGGTTTAAGATAGCTCCTTTCTGGACCTCAGTCCTTCACCTAGCCACCTAGTCACAGGGTGGATTGCCTCTAAGGATACTTAGGGGAAAAGGAACCAAATTCGGGATGCTTGCTTTAAGCCTTGATGGGAGACGGGGAGGCTAACCCTTCTCTGCAGACCGTGATCCTCTCTAGACAGAGGAGCTCCAAACCTGCCCATCTCATCCCATGCACCGACGGTGCCTGGCCTGGCTCCAAACTCCCGAAAGGAACTATTTTACAGGTGCCAAAAAGGGGACACTGTTGATAATAATAATAAAATGAAACAATCTGATTGGGACATTGCTGGATAAGAAAATGTGTGACCTTTTTAAAGTTAAATTGTTAAAAAAAATTTAACTATTAAACATTTTAAATATTAAGCCTGATCTGTTTGGTAGCCCTGGAGCAGGGCTGAGGCACAGAGAGAAACCTTTCCTTCAGCCAGGTTGTCTGTGTCACACTGATTTATTTTTGTTTTATTTGTGGATTTCTTAATGGACTCAATGGTGGCTCCTCTTTGCACTCCTCGGGTTGACAGGCAATTCCTTCCTAGCCCAGGTCTCAGCTCTGGTTTAGTTTTCATAACTTTTGGGGGTCCAGGGAGCCAGGAGACTGGAGATAGAAAGCAGAAGTGCACTGGGGCGGTAGGTCTGCCTTGGCTTACCCCCAAATTTCTGGATTCCAGGTGCCTTGCTCCAGTCCCCGCCCCATCCTAGGCTCAGGATGCTCTCCCACCCTACTAACCACTGGTCCGGTCAAAGCCCAAGCTGCTGCCAGCCACCATGTTATCTCCCAGCCTGGCTAGGGTGCCTGCTAGCCAGCAGTGGCTATGGTGGTGTGCAGAGTGAGGGTGAGTTTTTGTATTGACTGCCATTCTGTTTACCTCAAGAAGTATGTTTGGGCAACCATTCTGTGCCAGGCAGCAGATAGAGTCCCTGCACTGCAGGAATTCCTAGTCCTGTGGGCAGGGGTGTGTGGAGGATGGCACATGGTGGTTAGCCTGGTCCAAGGGTCTCCACTCCCTAGCATCCTAGAGATCCTGGAGGCTAGGTTGGCCACAGAGACTGAGTTCAGGACAATTCCTTCATGCAGTTAATGAAGTTATCTCTAACTCCCTGGTTAAAACACACACACACACACACACACACACAAACACAAAAACTGACAGTCGTGGGAGGTATTTCCCCACTGGGCTGGTTGGTAGCAGGGGAAGAACTGTGGACCCCTGGCCAAGTGGCGCCTGGAATGAGGCTGACATAAGAGTGGTGTAGCTGTGAGTGGGAGAAGTGAGATCTGGTGGGGTACGTCCATGTTCCCTGTTCCTAAAGTCAAATTCTCCCTGAAAAGACCCAGGGCAGCACTGTTAGGGAGCTGAAGGAGTCCCTCTGTGCCCAGAGGGAATTAGGCCACTCAGACCTCAGAGAAGGAGGGCAGGTGGTGAGGACAACCTCCCCAAGCCCCCATCAGAGCAGGCCCAATACTTGGAAATTCACTCCTCAGTCCACCAGATTCTGGTCCCATCCTACATCCCCACCAGGGCACAGGAGGCCCACATAAAAACAAGCTTTATTTGGCCAAATTAACTCATTTTCCTGGATTACCTCACTTATTGGAAAGCGAAAGTACACCCCACGCTCCTCGCCTTGTCCCTGCCTAAACCTCTTTATCTCTGAAGCCCAGTCTTTGAGACCTAAAAATTAGGGTTCAACAGAAACGCTCTAGGACTACAGGAGTGACACGACAGTCCCTATGCTACAGTGCACTAAAAGCCAAACTGAAGGCTGCTTCCTCGGTGGAGAGTGTCTCAGGGTGAGGTGGCAGGACTGTTAGCCGCTTCTCATTTTACAAGCTCCTTGTCCACAGTTGTCTGGACCAGCCCCTCACAAAACTGGTTCTCGCCTTCTGGTGGGTGCTGGTGTTTACCCCTTTCCTCCCACTATCTGTTCAAACCGAGCCCACCCACCCTCCATTCACCTCCCTTCCTTAAGGCTCCCTGAGCTCTATTTACCCTTTTGTAACTCCATCCCTCCATAAGTACACAACTCTCCTAGCTGGTTTCCTAGAGGGCAGATACAGTGTTTCCAGTTGGCCCTCTGCAGATATCTGTGAATAAGTCTCTCCCAGCCCCTACATATAAATATGTCTGTTCTAGACAGACGGGCCTAAGTCCCAACGTAAACACATCACAAGATAATTACACCTTATATACATACAGATCTCTCTATAGAGTTATATTTGAAAGTGTCTATAACTCTAGAGAGAGATTGCAGCATGCACATATAGGACTATAATTACTTATGTCTATTTTTATAACTATGCAGTTATAAATAGATATGCCTATATATAGTGATAATAATATAGAAATATCTCCATAGCCATATATGGCTCTAAGTGAATGCTCTAACTACTCTATTTCACAATCAATAAGTATATATCTCCTGATACATAATTCTAACAATATACGTTTTTATCTATATAGCTGTTCAGAGATATAAATCGGTCAGGATATCAAATGTACATAAAGCCGGATGGCTGTAAGAGAGTCGTATATTTTCCCATATATAAATCTGCTCCTATAACTACTGTATATGCACAAATACAATGGAAATAATTATATTTCCCTCAAACGTAAATCTGAAAATACAACCACAGCACATTTAGGTACGTTAGACATAGAGCAATATTTCCTAGACATCAGTCTGTCAGTAGAGCCACCAGTGCCTCCAAACAGACAGTTATAGAGGGAGTTATAAATAAACTCTCCAGATGCGAACGGATCAGTAGAACTAGATGTAAACATGACTCCAAGCCGTTCCTCCTCCTCCTTCTTCTTCTTCTTTGTAAGATATTCCTGAAGCAAGCCCAGTCATATAACAGGGTGCAGAGGTGTCTGGGTACTGGTATTTTTCCCCCAAGGAGGGTCGGAGGTCGCTGGACTTTGGGAAACTGTGCAGGAGTGGGTAGGGGACAGTGCCTGCTCCCAACGCAGCCCAGAAGCCCCTTCCGTCTGTCTCCTGGTGGCTGAGAGCTCCGGCAAGTGGAGAGGCCTAAGGGAGAAAAATGAAAAAGCAGAGCCTGGTTTGAGTCGTTTGGTACTTCGGCCTAAAACCCTCTCAACAGGGAAGCCCCGAACAGGCGTCGGAGAGGAGAGAGCCCACGAGGCCCAGAGGCTGGGGGAAAGGGGCTGCAGGCCGGGCTGCGGGGGCCGAGCAGAGTCGCCAGCCGGTGCCTGACCGCCCGGCCCCCCATCTTCCGGGGCCGCTGCCTCGCTGGCGGCCTGGAACTCAAAACCCGGGCCCTAGCCCTGCGCCCTGTGCTCAGCACTTCCACTGGTCTTATTTTATTGCTGTTTTGTCCAATTAGGTATCACAGCGTCCTCCACCTGGTGTTGTTTCCAAATGCGAGGGCACCCAGGGCTTTCTGAATGCGTGTGTGTGTGTGTGTGTGTGTGTGTGTGTGTGTATGTGTGCATGTGTGTGCTGGCTTTAAATAAGTGACTCAGTGGATAGTGTATTTCTGTTTTCAGACCAAATGGGTCACCGGCTACTGAAAAAGAATCCAGACCTCTGAAAGGGTTCGTGACAAATTTTTTAGAAGTTCTCACGCTCATTTGTTACGATGATTTTCTTTTCTTTTTTCTCTTTTAAAAAAGTTGGCTAATTTGTGTTTCTATATTCCTCTTTAATTTTATTTTTATTGGGGGTACAAATGTTTTTAAAGGAGGGATTTCTTTAGACCCGAAACTGTGGGGTGGCTTCCTCTCTAGCAAACTTACTATCTCTACGCCTGTGATTCCCATCTCCCCCAAGAAAACAAACTAATTAAATGACCAGAAAACTGTACCTGGAGAAAATGAGGTATATGTTGCAGGATCCGGGACCACGGTCTTTGCTTGCTTCATGAAAAATCGGCTGGTCTCCAAACTCGCGAAGGAAAATTCAAGGCACCTCAACTCCTCCTTTTAAATTTTTTAATAAAGAGCCTAGAAAGGGAAATTTCCCTGGGCCTGCCGGAGCCCCAGCCTGGCTCTCCCAACTTCCCAGCGGCCTTAAGTGTTTTTCTGCTTCCGTTCGGACCCCCCGTCTTCCCGGGCATCTCTGAGCTCCTGCCGGATCAAGGCTGTGGTCATCACCTCATTCATCTCTGCCGCTTGGCCTGAGCCTGCACGTTTGGCCTCCTTCTTAAAACAGGGGCTCCTAGAGAGTCTCCAAATCCATTAACCATACCCATATGTGGGATCCCTTCCCTGATCACACAAAGCAGAAGCCTGAGAAAAAAAGCAATAAAGAGTGGCCTCCTGGCTCTCCTTCCCCTGCTCCGTCCCTTGTCTGGGAAAGGGGTTCCCAACCCCAGCCCCGCCAAGAGCATATTAAGAAGCTTTCTTCCTCCCTTCCTTTCCTATCTCCCCCTCAGATGCTGTGATCCTGACTCATTCTGTCTCCACCTCAAAATATTTCCTCTTGCATTTTATTGTTATTCTGTTATGGAGGGACTGTTAACTACTGTTTTATTATTATTATTCATTATTTATTGTTATTATGATTGTTGTTAGAGATTTGTTCACCACCGTTCAAGGGACAGCAGCCTGGCCCAGGTGGAAGCCTGCCTCTCCCTCTCTGTCTCTCTCTCTCTCTCTCTCTCACACACACACACACACCCTAACACAGTGCACACTCACGCATATATGCTCACAAATGCCTGCTGTGTTCAGGTCCCTGCACAGCAATCCGAAGAGGCAGGCCTCCTACCCCAGCACGCAAACAACACACTGCCCTCGCACACCAGCATTCAGGCAGAACACCACCCCCAGACCAACGCCAAAACCCACACGCACCGAGCTTGCAAGGAAAGGAAAATACATAAAGAATCCCTTCTCTCCAAAACCTGGAGGGGCGAGTCAGGCCTCTGTCTCTTCCCCCCCAGTGGCTTTCGCTTTCTCTTTTTTTTTCTCCTTGTTTACAGCTTCAGAGAGCTCAAGGCCCGTAAATCTTGAGGGGTCTACAGAGCGCAGAGCACATTTGTATGCATCGTTAGGACTGGCTAATACCTAAGCCCATTAAGGAGCGTGTATGCGCGTGGTTTCCGGTGTGTATTAACTTATAGTTAAATTCTGGAGGAAAGGGCATTGTGAATTAACATATACCAAATCCATCATGGGCTTTTGTCATATCAGATTAGTCAGTCATGGGTTTGGGGGAGCAACTTGCCTGGGTCGGGGTGTACCCACCCTTCAAACTTTGTGGAGCAGGCCCGGGGGTCTTGGGAAACATGAAGGCATTCGTATCCAGCCCCAGTCATTCGGATCCCCCAGGCCTAGCGGCTGCACACCTGTGAGATGGCGGAGGGACTGCAGACCCGGGTGCGGGAGGCCAGTGCCAGTGAAGAGAGGTGGGCAAGGGAGGCCCCTCCAGCGTCCTGCTGGGGTTGAGTTGGGGCGACTCATCCCGTGGCCGCTGGGTCGTCTGGTTTCCGCTTTCCGAAAGAAATGAGAGGAGAGGCAAGTGGAGTCACTGAACTTTGATTAAACTGTAGAGAAGACAGTGGGAGGAGGGAAAAAAAAAAAGATCGGAGAAGGAGGAGAAGGTGGCCAAGAGATCGAGGAAAGGAAGTCCTAGCGGCTCCAGGGAATTTGGAAATCTCTCCAAGGGGCTGAAAGCTGGAAGTTGTATGAAGGTGTTCCTTTCCCACACCCCAGCTACTCCACCCCAGTCGAAGAGGCTAATTCCAGGCCTCTTATAAAAATAAGAAAGAAAAAGTAAAGAAAAAGAAAATCTAATTATGTGGCATGTTTCAGCCAGGTGTTCCTGGTTCCAATGACTCAGACCCTATTGGAGCCCCGAGGATCTGGATAATTGGGCCTGCATAGACAGAGATGAAGGATGCCATTTCTAAAAGGAGGAAGGGGAGAGGAAAGTCCATCTCTTGGGGTCTTGTAGAAAATGCCAAAGACCAACCAAGCTAAATTATTGTGTCCGTGTAGATCTATTTCCCTATTTACATACAGCAGGCTGTGGGGGTGGGGGGTGAGGGAAGGCTGGGAGTAAATGACCAGGATGGAGCTGGCTGGCGGGAGAGAAAATACGCCCCCCGGCCCTTTGCGGGAACAGCCAAGGGGCCTCCTCAGCTCGCAGCTCAGGCGGCCGCATGGCGGACCTGTCCGGCGGACCGGTCCGGGGCCGGGGGCCGGGCCGGGCTGGGGGAAGGGAGGCGGGGGCGGGAGGGGAGGCGGGGGCGGGAGGGGAGGCGGGGGCGGGCCCTCCCCGGGCGCTGTGAACTTCAGCTGGGCTGCCGCCTGTCAGCCCCAGAAAGCGTTAGAGGTGCAGCAGCCCGCGCCAGCCTCCGCAGCCGCCTTTGTACGCGTGATTTATGACTTCAATCTTGGTTCACCAAGAGTTCACACGGCTTTCGCTGCTGTTGAAAGTTAAAAGATGGTCTTCGCTTGACAAGTTGGACTATTGAAACTTCCTTCTTCTTCTTTTTTTTTTATTTTAGAAGCGAAGAGCAGAGGCTCAGGAGAGAAAAAAATTGGAGGGGGGGCGGGGGACAGGGGTTGCAGGTGGGCCAAAATGGTAGGTCAGGAAAGTTTGTCTTCCTATATTTAGGATTTTTTGTTGTTAGGATTTGCATGCGTGTTGGGGAGAGGGTAGAGAATAAGAGGGAGCTAGGCAAGAGATGTAAAAATCTCTCATATTTAGAGGCCAAAGGAGTGAAAAAAAAACTCGTGCTTCCGCAGTTAATTATCTTGGTAACTTGGGTCACACCCCCTAACTGATCCTCCTCTAGAGACCGGAAATGGGCCAGGTAAGGGACAGAGTTTGGGTAAAGGGTAAGGTTTGTGTGCTTCTGACTGGGTGTACTTGATCATCCACCTTACCTGGGTAACTACTTTTTTTTTTTTATTTGGAAATGGGGTCCAGCTCTGTTTCACAGGCTGGAGTGTTGTGGCACCATCATAGTTCACTGAAGCCTCAAACTCCTGGGCTCAAGTAGTCCTCCCACCTTAGCCTCTTAAGTATGTGAGACTTCAGGCATGTGCCACACCGCCAGGCTGGGTAGCTGCTTTTCAATGTGCTTCTGCACCCACAGATTTGGAAAAGGGCATTTTTAGGCAGCAGTCTTTCAACTCTCTTCATCCTGTAGGTTTAGCCTGCAATTTACATTTGATGCACATGAAGAGGCTAATAGGAAGAAAATCTATAGAACTGGAATTGGAAGTCCTTTCAAATCCCAAATTCCTTTGGTCTAAGAGCCAGTCTCTCTTCTTTCTAGCATTTTGACAATGGTCATGCCACAGCAGAGGTGGTGGTCAAAGATCTCCCAAAGACCAGGATCTAAGGCCCCTTTGTGATCTAAGGCTCTGAGTACTTGGAGAGACAAAACTCACTGCTTCTTTGTAGATTCAGAGAGACAGAGAGAGAGAGAAAGAGAGAAAGAGAGAGAGAGAGAGAATGAGGAGATATCTTGAAGCTGAGGGTCTGCTTGGCTTTTTGAGGTTTTTTTTAAAGATATGTTTCTAAAAAATTTTCTGGAGTGGGAATTGCGATTGCGTGCACTGGGAAGGGGAACAGCAGAGAGCTGGGTCTGGGGTTGGGTGTGCCTCCCTAGCCCTATTAAGGCCCCATCTCCACTACTGATGCTAGGTAAATGTCTTCTTAAGAGATAGAGCCATCCCCTCGAATCCAGATCTGGGAACCAAAGGCATCCATGCTAGAAGGGGCACTCCCTGCTTCTCTTTCTACATAGCATTAAAGAGGTATTTTCCCACCATGTAAGGACTTAGATAAGAGAAGGAGAAGAGCCAGAAAGATGTCCACATCTCGCCAGGACACCTAGCACCAGGCCCTCCTACAGGGGACCTCATATGTAAATAGCAGAATGGGGAGCAGAGAACAGAGAGACCCCAGAAATCCAGAGTCCAGGCTCTGAGGTCACTTTGGCAGGAATGGTCCTCTGGCCTTATGAAGAACAGAGGGGCAATATGGCACTGTTTAGAAGCTCAGGGGGTGGTAGCTGTTAGGAGGAATCAGCCAAGGAAGCTAATGAATCTCTTCCAGGTTCTGGTTGGGAAGCAGAGGAATGAACTTAACGGCCTCTGGAAGTAATGTCTGTACTGAAGTCCCCTTCTCACACTTTCTGACTGTGTTCCTCCCTGGGAAATAATTCCAGTGGGCTTGTGCTTATCTGCAAGTCTGGGGTAATTATGAATTATTAATTCATCATGAAGACTTGATTGTGACCGTTGCTCTCCAGTGGACCCATTTATCTCCTTCTTTGTGAGGCAGAGGGCAGCCTCTGTTAGCCCTTGGCTTCTGTAACAGGCAAACTGAGGCCAGCCCCTTGAAGGCAGTCCTTGAACTCTGCCCTAGGTGGAATGGTTGCCTCATTACCAGTCAAGTCATGTTGCACCTCAGAGTATTTGTACAATAGAGCCACCTCCCACAAACTTCAGATTTCAAAGTGCTTTGTAGGCTCCTGGAGAGATAGAGTAGGGGATTGGGAGTGAGACTCCAACAGGGGAAGAAACTTGGCCAAGCTGTGAGTGGAGATAGGAATTAAGGTGAGGTGGGAGGACTCCCAGGCACAGTATCTAAGCAATCTGGGATCAGGAATGGGCATTTTGCCTTCCTTACCCTAAGGAGATGCTAGTCTCCGTCAACTCTCTGGGGACCCCTGAACACATATCTGGCCCCTTTTCCTGACCTTTCTAGTTGAGACCCCAGAGACGGCCTCCCTGGAGCCACATTGCGAGTGACCAGAGCCGCATCCAGCATCACCCCCTCTGAGGGGCCGGCAGACAGCTCCACGCGGAGCTCAAAGTGTCCTCGGACTCCAGCAGGAAGTGCTGGACTGGATGTCGGTGGGGGCCTTTGAGACCCCGATTCTGCAACCTCGGCCCCTGGGGCCCTCCAGGCCCACAGTCCTGCTGACTGAAATGTTGGCAATGGTGGCCACTGCGCCTCCGCTCAAGAGTTTGCAGGAAGTTCCATGTGGGAGATCAAGTGAGAGTGGCCAGGGGCCTCTAGCAATGGCCAGGAGACAAAGCCTGGTCTCCAGGCATCACCAGGCCACTGGGCCAGGAGCCTGAGCTGTGGGCTCTGTGGTGGGTGGATGCTGGTTTTCTTCACTGGTACGGGAGAAAATGGGGATCCTGAGAGATCCCATGGAGAAGCTTCCAGCAAGCTGAGCCTGGATCCCAGCCCGCCTCTGCTCAGGTGTTCATAGTTGTGGATGCTGAGTATCTGCCAGTCCTAGTCCCTCGGAGGGACCCATGCACTCCAGGAAGCAGCCTCAGACCCAGGGAGGTTGGTATCATGCACTGATGATGGCAAGGCCTCCTGGAAGCCCCTGGGGCAAAACCTCTTGGCAGTGCTCAAGGCCCCACACTGGAAAGTGGACACAGCACAGTGATTTCCCATGTCCAGGCCAGTGCAGAGCAGCAGGCAGCCCACGTCACTCTCCTGGGCCATCTCTCTGCAGGGGACAGCCACCATCTGAGCCCCCCACCCAGGGGTTCCCATGTGGGGACACCTTCTGGCAGCCCAGCTGAGCTCCCACCACTAGCAAACACTGCCGGCCTCCCACCCCAGAGCGTTTTCAATGGCAGCAGCCCCCGAGGGCACCCACTGAGAGACCCCAACTGAGAGCCCCCAGCCATGCCCTCCGGACTCCTGGCAAGTGGGACAGTGAGTGAGGAGGCCCGAGATCTGCCTCACAACAGAGCAGAGCATGCCTGCTCCAAGCCGGGGTCCTCTCCAGACATGGAAGGAGAGAGGGAGAGAAGGAGGGAGGGAGGGGAAGGGGGAGGGGAGGGACCAGGGAGGATAATTGAAAGGACCTGGCACTATTTGTAGAGACACACTTCTGCCCACTGAGAAGATCCTCAGCCTTGATGTCTAGCTCAGCAGTGACGGAACCCGGACAGAGAGAGCAGGACCCCAGCATGAGAGTAGCAATGGACGCCACAACAAAACATCCACGTTTCACATTCACGACTTCCAGGAGCAAACCGAGCCTCTCCAGCAGCAGGGTGAGAGGTGACAGGGCACAGTTGAGGAGTCCCAGGGCTGCCATGATAGGGGTGCCCACGCAGGGCTTCAACAACGGGCGTCCACTCCCTCGCAGTCTGGAGTCCCACGTCCCAGATGGAGGTGCGGGCAGGGCCACGCTGCCTCTGAAGGTACTGCAGGAGCACCCTTCCTGCGTCTTCCACTCCCGGTGGCTCCAAGCATCCTTGGCTTGTGGCCGCATCACCCCACTGTCTGCTCTGTCGTCTCAGCCTCCTCCTTCTCCTCTCTGTGTCTGAGTCTGGATTTCCCTCTTCCTGTGAGGACACCCGTCACCAGGTTCAGGGCCCACCCTACCCCCATATCTCATCTGAACTAATTCCACCTGCAAAGAGCCTATTTCCAAATAAGGTCACATTCTGAGGTTCTGGATGAACATGACTTTGCGGGGGACACCGTCTAACCCTGAACATATGGTGTCGGGAGTAGGCACTGCAGAACTGAGGTGAATCTGTTTCCATCTCTGTGACTCCTGGACACCCCAGACAGCCTTAGAGCCATGGGGAGGCCGCAGTGCCACCAGTCAGGCTGGAGACCCCTAAGTGGGTGCCCAGACAGGGCCCATGGCAGGAGGGCAGTGGGCACAGAGGAGGAAGGCCGGGCTGCTCCCTGCTTCTCCTCTCCCTCCTCCTTCTCCACTGGAAAGTTCCACAGAAGAGTCATTTGGAGGTGAGCAAGGACTCAGTAAGGCTATTGCCCTGGAGAGGAGGCGGCCGAGGAAGGAGAGCCCAGCACGGCTCTCAGAGGCTTCGCAGGGAGTGGGAGTCAAATACCTGGGAGGAACGAGGGCCCTTTCCAGGAAGAAAATGTCTCCAAACCCTCAGAACCCTCCACAGACCTCATTGCCAAACAAAGAAACATGTTTTCTCAAGTTCCATCCTCAGCTTCAAGATGACCCTGCGTGGGCGAGTTGTGTTTGTTTGACCCGTCTGGACCCGCATGAACCTGAAGACATGGGCCCCAGCCGGAGAGGAGGGGCCTGTGGTCACAGCCCGGTCACCAGCCGAGTCTCGGGTTCTTGGCCCCATGACAGGTGCTGAAGAAAGGCAAGGGGGCTGGGGTCGCTGTGGGTGGTGCCACGTGGGAAGACGTGTGTTAGAGGCACACAGCCGGTGTAGGTCCCTCCCTTTGTCACTGGCCAGCAGTGTTCTGCCCCCGGTCAGCTATTTCCCTTCCACAGGCCTCAGTTCCCCTCTGAAAACACCAGCATCACCGGCCAGTGGTAAAAATTAAACACACTCTTAATCTTCCAGGCTCTGTCCTGGACACACGGTGACCAGGAGTCAAAGTGTGTTTGACTCCAGCAGGAGTCAAAGTCCACAAACCAGGCATGTGTGGCTTCAGGACGAAGGGACTGCACCCACACTCCATTCAGTGGGGTGACCCCTTCCTGCTTCATCCTCCTCCCTTGGGGTGCTGGCTCTCCCCAGCCACACAGCAGCCCGCACAGACCCGTGGCCTGTGTCCTGTCTCCCCATCCCCCCAGGACAGCCAGGCTGTGTAGACAGGGCAGGGGACCAGCATCTTCTGAGGCCCCAGACACAGCTCCTCAGGCCCCGCCTTTGGCCCCCACACACCTCCACCCCCCAAGGGGGTTCCTCACGGGACAGCAGCGATGCCCCACGGAGTGTCCTGGAGGGTGGGGCGGGGTGAGTGCCCATGCAGGCAGGGCGAGGCCATGCAAGGCAGGCTCCCCATCTCCGGCTCATCAAACATCTGCTGCTGCGGGCCAGCCCAGAGAAAAGTGGGATCAAGGCCTACAGAAGCCCCTGCCTCACACTCTGCTGGGGTCCCCAGGGAGGTGAAGCCTCTGCTGGTCCACTGAGGCCCTAAAGGCTGCAGTTGAGACACCCGGGCTGCCAGCTCCAGACTTACAGGGGCATCTCCACCCTTTGCATGCCTAAACACCACCCCCCGACCCCTCCTTCTCCCACACTGGGACCCTCCCAGGGCACTGGACCCCACCGGGCCCCAAGGTCCCCAGGGGCCATAAGACCCCCCCTCCCATCCCACCCCAGGAGGAGCACTGCCCGTAGCTCACTGAGGCAATGTCCAGCCTCTAAGCCCAGGAGCTGCCTGTGCTGGAAAATCACCTCCAATTTCCAGATGAGGCCTGGGCTGGGAGAGCGCTCTCTCCCCACACTCTGCACCCCGCCCCAGCTTCTTCCCCTGCCTGCCATGTGCCTCGGCCCCCAGGAGCCCCAGTCCCCCCCCCCCACAGCCTGCAGCAAAGCCCCATTCACACCTCCTATGACATGGTCCTGCTGCCCTCCAGGACCCTATCGCCTAGTGCAGGATGGGTGACCAGCAGGCAGGGCACAGCAGCCAGGAGCAGCTCCTAGGAGCCCCTGAGCCCCGCCCTGGCTGATGCCTCCTGGGCCATGTCGGACACATCCTCAGAAGCCCATTTCTCAGATGCCGTATCCTCAGCCTTTGGGAGGGATTTGGGACACTTGAGCAGGGCCCTGAAGCCTGTGTAGGAGTTCTCCTATTCCGACTTTCAGGCCACCTGTGGTCAGGGGGTTCCCTGTGCTGCCCGAGGTCCCGGCATGCCCGCTGCACTAGCTGGGGTGCCCTCCCTTTCAGCAGTCCTCAAAGGAGTCTCACCATGCTAGGAAATTTTAAACCCCAGCCTCAGCCTGCATGGTCCCCTCCCCCTAAGGCACCCCTCACTGTCTTGTCTCCTCTTCTGTGGGCGCTCCCTGACCCTCCTCTTCCCCCTCCAGGCTGGCCCCAGGCTCTCCCTCTCCTCCCACAGCCCTGAAAGGTCATATTGCCAGCATTGCCAGCACTCATGTCTGGGTCTCTGTCTCTCCCACCAGAATAGGGGCTCCTTTATGGATGGGGGTCCTGTCCAGCTCCTCCCTGAACCCTGGAAGGCACAGGGAAGAGCCACTCTGTGGCTCCAATTCCAAGACTGCCTCTGAGCTTCATAACTGCCTCTCTCTCTGCCATTGAGGGCTCATGCATTTTAGAACTTTCTCCGGAGGAATAATTCACTCTTTGCCATGACCCAATTATCTTTTCAGTTTCTGGGCAGAGTTACTGAGCGATGTTCTGAGGGAGGCTTGGTGGGCAGGCTGGCAGCGGGAGAAGGGTCTCACCTGCAGGCTGCCCAGGGGCTCTTCCTCCCACCCTCCTGGGCCCGAGGCCCCTTCCCACACCCCTAGCTCCACAGCAGCAAAGCGGGGCTGTGGGGTGGGCCAATGCCTCGAGGCATCACCACAGCCAGGCTCTGGAGCAGAGGGCCCTGCATCTGTGTGCGCTGCCTTTGCAGCCTCAGTTCAGGCTCAGGTGCAGCTCTAAGCCTCAGTTTCCCCAGCAGTAAATGGGCTGGTTTGGGGATTCCATGAGTTGATGCCTGTTGTCAGCACCGCACTGGGCACCAAGTGAAGGCCCAGAAAGAGACTCTGGACTCAGAGTGAGCCAGAGCTCAAGCCTGCTTCTCCTGCTGCCTGCTGGTCTGTCTTGGGGTCTGCCTTCTGCTCTGTCATGTCCCCTGCTGAGCCTCTGTTTCCCCAAATATAAATGTAATTGAGGTTTTTAGTACCTTCCTTACTGGTAGCTGGAAGGACCAAGTGAGAAAACGCCTCTGAAATAACCTAATCAAGTAGACAGTGCTCGCCAGATGAGCTCAGAGGCTGCAGTGGAGACGGCGTTCCTGCACTGGACAGACACTCCAGGCCCGCCCCAAGGAGCCCGCCTGATGGAGGAGGCATGCACATGTGTTACAGGACCAGGAGATGTGTATGCCCACAGTGCTGTAACACACCCCTGACATGGAGACAGCAGGGTTTGCAGCAGAGAAAGGGCTTATTGATCACAGGGCAGTGAGTGAGGGGGTGGGAGTGAGCCACAAAACCCTGTCCCTGAAGAGTTCTGGGCTGGGGTTTTTAAGGTAATCATGGAGGGTGAGAGGCTGGAGAATTGGGTTGGCTGATTGGCCGGGGTAAGGGGCTGAAATCATCAAGATATGGGGACTTGATGATCCTTCGGCAGCTCAGGTCTTCCAGGGTCCTACGGGCAGGCTGGCATCAGGAGCTTCCTCAGCACGCAGCGCCTGAAGTTTCATCTCAGAGGGAAACACATGTTCCCAGCCCTCATCTGCAGAGCAGTCGAGAAGGCAGTGGACTTGTGGCCGGGCCTGTGTGACTCTGGGGCCACAGGCAGCAGACAGGCTTGAGGCAGCCCATCAGAGCACGACCACCCAGGGATGAGTGTGAGGGCGCCAGGCTGGGTTCATTTTCGTTTCTCCCCCTCCCTTCTTCCCTGGTTAATTTTATGAAGTTTATGGGGACGATTTCACACACACACCTGCATGCACACTCCTGCCCACTCCATACAGCTCCCAGGCAGTCACAAGGTGAAGGCTGCCCTTCCGACAAGGGGCTGGTGCTCTGCCAGCTGGAAGGGGCACAGGGGAGGGACCCCCCGCCAAGCCCATTGGCCTCAAACATCCTTCCAGGAGGCAGGTGTTCAGCCTCAGACACCCCCACCCCAGCCAGCCGACGCAGCTCTGGAGGGGGTGGGAGTGGTGCTGCTCCCGCCAGAGTGCAACCACATTGCCACCCCAGGTGAGGCAGGGACAGCACCATGGGAGGGAGGGAGGGGCACAGTGACAGCTGCACACAGAGACGCAGAACCTTCCAGACAGAGCTGGTCAGAATCTCATCAGTTAAGGTTAATGTTAGCATTGGGAAGCAACTTCCAGCCCCGCTTAGAGTGGTACAACCACATCACCCCAGTTTTTGCTGTTGGATTCTCCAGGCAGCACTGGTTTCCGGATCCCTGACTTTTAAACAGGAATTAGCGTCCTTTTTCTGCCCGGCCAGCATCTCCTGCAGGCGGGCCTGGCTGCAGCTCAGATGCCGGGAGAGTAGGTTCACATCAGGACATGCCAAATCGATCCCTCACTCTCATCAGGACCCCCACGGTGGGAGCACCAGCTCCAGGGTTTTCCATTAGCCTCTGGTCTGAGTGGCTGCTCCTAGCCCCCCTCCCATGAAACTCCCTAGCAGGAGCTCTGGGCTCTCACAGGCGGGGTTCAGCTCCAGAAAACTCCCGCTGAGGATCTGTGCTGACCTGGGGCTTCCTGAGAAGAACGAGGGTCCCGAAGAGTCCTACAGACCCTCAACCACAAGTGTCCTTGGAGGACAGGAAAGGAGCTGGGAGGCAGGACACTTCGGCTTTGGCAGGGCCTGATCCTGTGAGCCCCCAGGTGCAGGGCGGGTTACAAGATGGGCTGTAGGATGGGGTCACCCACTGCTCAGTCCAGCCAGCCAGCCACATGACCATTCATCCAGCTGCCAGCACATCCCCCTCATTATCCATCTACACATGGCCATTCATCCTCCATGAGTCTATCCCCACACCAACACCTGCCAGTGCAGCCCCCTCACCATCCATCTACACACACACCGGCCAATGCCCAGCTCCTCCAGTGCCACCCACCATCTCCCACAAGCACAACCTAACAGTCCTCCTACCCACTAGCCATTCATTGCCATCAAACCATCCACCTACCTGCGTACCCATTCTCCATGCACATCCAGCCAGCCACTCACCCTGACCCACCTGTCAACCTACCACCCATGTGCCCTTCATTTACCCAACACACACTTATCAACTAGTTATCCAGTTGCTTGCCACATCAATCCAATAGCAACCAGTACCTCCATCCAATCAGCAAAAGATTCATTGATCAGCCCCTTTATTCAACCAGGAATCCATTCACCCATCCACCCTAACCCAAACCACCTCTTCAGTAATACAACCACACACCAACTAATCCACCAGCCATCTGTCAGTCTGGCTGATCCTCCTATTCACACATCACCAAACCAACTATCACCCATCCATTTAACCAGCCACCTACCCATCTGTCCATCAATGTATCAGCTATCCACCTGCCAAACCATTCCTCCCCCCACCCCATCATCCACCCATCCATCCAACACTCCAGGCAAGCATCCATAGTGACTGCCCCCCATCCATCTACCCATCTCTTCACCTGTCATCCATCCACCCCTTCCAACTATCCAGGCCACTTCCTGAACCCTCCTTCCATCTCCTCCTCACATATCCAGCCACCCACAAATTCATTCAACAAATATGCATTCACTAACAAACACTTAGCAAGCACTCACCAACACCAGGTGTTGATTGAGGTGCTGGGTACACCTCAGGAACAAATTAGAGGAGCATGCATTCTAGCCAGGTGAGACAAACAGGAAACATCAACAAAGAGCTGTTGCACGTCAGGGGATAAGTGCTACACGTAAGGCAGAACTGGGTCCTGGAGGGAGAAACGGGCTTCTCTTCTGGGTGAGGCAGTGGGGAAGGCCTCTCTGAAAAAGGCAGCATCTAAGGAGACGAGGGAGACATGAAGCACGAAGGGCATTCCAGGTAGAGGGTACAGGAAGCACGGTGGCTCTGAGGCCCGAGGATGCTCTGGAGGTTGGAGGGGACTGAGTGGCTGTCAGCCATCCAGAACCGAGGCCGTGAGAAGCAGCAGACGCCAGCCTCTCTGTGGGTGAATAGGAGGCAGGGCTGGCCTGGACAGGTACGATCAGCCTCACTTCCCAAGCCCGGGCCACCTGCCGTAGCCCCAAGCCTCTGGAAACAGGCTCATCCTCCACCTGAGTGACGTTCAGACTTGGGAAAGGGTGGGAGCAGCTGGAACATACGCTGGGAGGTCAGCGGGGCCCGCCGACCGGCAGTGGGCTCAGAGGTGGCCGAGGCACTGACTCTGGGCGGGAGCTTTGCCCTGCCTCCTGCAGCCGCCAGCTGCCTGCCTTTCCCTCAGAGGCTCCACACTTGGCTGTTCCTCAGTCCCACGGTTTCTCGGGACCAGCATCAGGGCCGCATTGAGCCTCCACCTTTGAGGCCACACCAGGCCCCGGCTGGGTGGACCCCTGAGGATCCAGACTCACAGAGGCCAGGCACACATGCCACCTTGACATGTGTTGCTTTCCACCATGAGGATGGTGTCTGCCGCCAGCTCCCCTCAGGCTGCTCAGGGCCGTGCCCTCCACAGACCACTCACCCTCAGCAAGCAAGCAGGGGTCCTGAGATGAGGCTGGAAGGGTCTGGGGTTCCTGCCCAGCCCCCGTTCCTGTTCGAGTGGCCTTGGATGAGTCGCTTTCTCTCTTTCCTCCTAAGCTGCACTGTTCCTAGAATGGGATCTCGAACCTGGACCCTGAAGAGCTGTGGTAACAATTATATGTGACAGCTGATGTGAAAACAAGTTCTAAATGTTTTCTGCACCGATACTGAACTTCACTGGGGCCCTGGGCTCCTGGACCCAGCACAGGCTCGGACATGCCCCCACTCTGTGTTCCCGAAAAGGGCTTCCTGAAAGGAACCGCTTCCTCATGGGACTCAGGCAAGACTCACAACACCCCCTGGTTTACCGGGGCAAGGCCAGCCCAAAACTCCCCAGTCCCTCTGCCTTGTGAACGATCCCCCTGACTGCTCCTCCCACTGAGCCACCCCACAGGATGCCTGTGACCCAGGCTTGGGTTAACATGGCACCGCCCTCCAGGTCCTCATCTGAGGCCCCAACTGGAGGCAGCAGACAGCCCCTCAGAGGCCAGGGTGGTTCCAGGAGGAACTCTACTCCACTGTCCCATGGGTACCGTCATCCCTTCTCCCAACACTCATGCCTCTAGCCTTGCCGACCACTTTCTGTAAGAGAAAACCCCTGTCCCAACCCTCGAGACGCCTGCAGAGCTCATGGTCAGGCATCCTCCTCCCTGCAGCCGGCCCCTCCCTTAAGACTGCACGTGTCTTTCTCTGGCATTGGTTCTCAGTGGTTCTTACGTTGGGGACAATGATCCCCTCTCTTCTGACCGCACCTGCCCAGGGAAGACACCAGCATTCCTGGCCCCATGTCCAGCTGTGGCCCAGGGCTCCATGAGGACCCAGGAACTGTGGCACACAGGGTCCCTCTGCTCGGTGGCTGATGTGGTAAGGAGGGACAGACCCACTGCAAGGCCCCACGCAGGCACTGTACAAATGACCCTTCTCACAATGGCACAGGCTCTCTGGGGGCTCACATATGTGACAGCTATGGGGGAGGGTGGGAGGCTGTGGGCTAAGCCAAGCCCCAGGTCCCGCCCCACAGGTCCGGGAAGGGACAGGATGACAGGCAGGACAGGCCAGGGTGAGCGAAGTCTTGACCCTGGTGTTAACCCAAAATATCTGAGATGGGTCTCAGTCAATTTAGGAAGTTTATTTAGCCAAAGTTAAGGACGTGCGCCCATGACACATCCTCAGGAGGTCATGATGCCCAAGGTGGTCAGGGTGCAGCTTGGTTTTATACATTTTAGGGAGGCATGTGGCATCAATCAATATGTGTAAGAGGTACATTGGTTTCGTCCAGAAAGGCAGGACCACTGGAAAGAGGGAGGGGGCTTCCTGGTCACAGGCAGGTCAAGAACAAACTTGCATTCTTTTGAGTCTCTGATTAGCCTTTTCAAAGAAGGCAATCAGATATGCACGTCTCTCAGTGAGCAGAGGGATGGCTACGAATAGGGAGGCAGGTTTGCCCACAGCAGTTCCCAGCTTGATTTTTCCCTTTGTGTAGTGATGTTGGCGTCCCAAGATTTATTTCCCTTTCACACTGCCTTCAGCCCTCAGGTCACCCAGAGTACAGGTTCGGTTCTGGGAGGCTCTGGGCGAGATGGGCTCTTTGAGTCCCAGCTGACCGGGCTGCTTGGGAAGGCAGTGAGCACAAGCTCCTGTTTAACCTGTACTGTGAACATCACTGCGAGTCCCTGGTGGACCCGGCTGCAGGGATAAGGGACCCTCGAGGCCACAGGCAAGGAGGCTGGCAGGCCAGTGTGGTCCACATCTGGTGACACCACACCTCGCCGGCACCCTGCTCTGGGTATTAGTAAGCAAGGGTGACCCCTCACTGGCACCCTGCTCTGGGTGTTACTAAGCAAGAGTGACCCCTCGCCATCCCTCCCTTGCCTCCCAGCCCTTCCGTGAGCTGAGAAAGAGTCTCCAAAGGCCGCGGGGCATTCGAGCAGCCCCTGTGAGCCATTTTGCTTCCGCATCTCATATTTCCCTGCGTCTTTTCACCAAATATATGAAGTTGTGAATACAAAACTGTCAACTGAGCTAGCTGTCTCCCTCTAACAAGATCAGTCCCAATTATGCCAGCTGCCAGGAGGATGCTGAGAGCTGTGTTCGTCTGAGATCCTGTCTTCTGCGGTGACGTGGTGATGGCACAGGGCAGGCCCAGGGAGTGTGTTTGAGAGGCCCCTGTGGCCGCTTCCAGAGCACCATCAGAGAGACTCAGAGGCATCCAGCCTGAGCAACATGGCAACACCCCTTCTCTCCAAAAAAGAAATACAAAAATTAGCCGGGCATGGTGGTGCATGCCTATGGTCCCAGCTACTCAGGAGGCTGAAGAGGGAGGATTGCTTGAACCCAGGGGACAGAGGTTGCAGTGAGCTGGGATCGTGCCACTGCACTCCAGCCTAGGTGAGTGAGAATTTGTCTTTAAAAACAAAAACAAAAAGATAGAGGAAAGAAAATCATAAGGAAGAAAAAATATATTTGCTGAGCTGGCACAGCAGGAGGGAAGGGATTTCCTCATGGCGGATCCTGGATTGGGGGCATGGAGGCAAAGCTTTCACCTGGACATGTCAACACTGTCCCCACAACAGCAAAAACACCAAGGATGGCAACCCCTAGGTAGGGGCGGCCCCTCTGAGGCACGCTGAGCCCTTCCTTATTTCACATGTGCTCACGTCGGCCCTGGGGGGACAAGTCGTTGCCAGTCACACTAGAGTATACACAAGGTGTCCCCCTGTGCCTGGCCCTGGGGAGGAGGAGGCTGGTCCTACCTGGGGCAGGAGGATGGAGAGAAAGGAAACCAGAGCCAGCTGTGAGTCTCCAACGGTTCTGGCCAGGCAAGCAGGGGCAAGCAGCATCTGCAAAGAGGCTGGGGTGTAATTCTGGCAACAGCTTGATGGGGATCTAAGTTGGGGGAGGCTGGAGAGGTGGCTGTGAGTAATCAATGAACTCTACTAAACAGGAATTCAATCCAGGGCCTGGCACTGTAACCCAAATATCTTCAGGGGTCCAGATGGCCCAGTCCATGCACAGACTTCCCTTCAAAGGAAGCCAAATCAGAGCTGAGGGACTTGAGGAATTGTAGTTCTTCACTGTCAATTTCCTTGTTAAACCTCCCTGCGGTTTACAGGGAACACCATGAAGAAATCCAACCCAGACATCTTTCCTTCACAGACTCCACACTCAGCTTCTCCCCCTCCCACGCTGCTCCTCCCTGTCCTTCCCAGACCCCACACTCAGCCTCTCCCTCTCACAGTGATCCTCCCTAGTCCATCCCAGACCTCATCCTCAGTTTCTCCCCATCCCACACTGCTTCTCCTTGTCCTTCCCAGACCCTATGCTCAGCTTCTCCCCCTCTCACGCTGCTCCTCCCTCATCCCTCCCAGACCCCACACTCAGCTTCTCCCTTCCACCTGCTCTGTCCTTGTCCTTCCCAGAACCCACACTCAGCTTCTCCCCATCCCAGGCTGCTCCCCCCATCCCTCCCAGACCCCATGTTCAGCCTCCTCCATCCCAGGCTACTCCTCCCCTGTCTTTCCCAGACCCCACACTCAGCCTCCCCCTCCCAGGCTGCTTCTCCCTGTCCTACCCAGACCCCACGCTCAGCCTCTCCCTCCCACGCTGCTCCCCCCTGTCCTTCCCAGAACCCATACTCAGCTTCTCCCCCTCCCAGGCTGCCCCTCCCCATCCCTCCCAGAACCCACACTCAGCTTCTCCCACTCCCATGCTGCTCCCCCGTGTCTTGCTGCTCCCTGCTCCTTTCTCCTTCCTCCTGGGCCTCCACCCACCCATCCTGCCTGCTGGTCACAGTCACTGTGCTAACGACCTCCCCCACACAGCCCACAGGGCCCACCCCCCAGGCTCGCTGTAACTGCTTTCTATGAGAGGGCTGTGCGTGGGCAGCTCTGGTGACACACACTGGCATGTCACCCTGGGCATGTCGTGGGGAGCCACTGGAGAAACCCTGCACTAGAGCAAGGAATCAGCAAGAAGAAGGGCAGCCTGAGCCAGAGCTGGGAGCGGAGTAGGAAGGCTGTGGGGTACAGGGAGGCAGCAGGGCGGGAGTGGTGAAGCCCTGCAGCAGAGGGGGAAGCTGCTCCCGCCCACATTTGCTCCCACAGGAAGATGCCAGAAGACCCTTCCGCCAACTTTGCCTTTAGTTTCTGGTTTCCAAGGAAATCTGAGAGCCTGGACACGCTTTAATGAGCCCTGGAGGTGACACCTTCTGGTGGGTCCCACTTGAAAGGCTGTCGACTCTGCTCTAGGCCCTCCCTTTAAGCCATCCTGGGGCACCTGCCTGGGACATACATCCCCAAGGAGACACCATCCCATCAGGCACAAAGCCTGCACTAAGCGTGCTGCAGTCACCTGCTCTGTCATTCTGGAAGGGGGCTCAGCCCACCCTCACTGGGGCAGAAGGCAGAATCAGACCACCTGTGTATAAGGGGCAGTGATATTCAGAAAGAAATCAGCACTGAGCTTATGAAAACACCAGCGGCACAAGCAGAAGAGCAAGGGAACAAGGGCTCAGAGGAAAATCCTTCCTCACAAATAGATGTGCTTCACATAACAGAAAAAAATATATATATTTTTAAAAAGATTTACTGTGCTATCCATAAGGCACAAGGACTGCAGCTGCTAAAAATCAAAATCAAGCTCACAGGGGCCAGGACACTCTGATCAACAGGAGGAAGATTCTAAGAGGCAATGTCAATGGAGTGATTGCCCACCACGTGCCAGAAAACGGAGTGCCCCTCACACATATGGACTCAGCACTTCCAGGCGGAATGCCCTGGCATGCACGAGTAGCCTGGTATGTGGGTGAGTCACAGGTGAGTCTAGACGGGGTGCCTGGTCCTGTATCCTCCAGATGTTGCATGGAAATTGTTATTATCTTTGTCTTCCCCCATGAGCACAAAGCTGAGAACTGCTGTGTGCACTTCATCCACATTCTAAGCTCCAGTGTTCACTACAAGTATCCTCATTTTAAAGACAGTAGGCCCACATGAAGTAATTCTCCCAAAGTCACGCATTTCAAAGTGAAGGAACCACGATTTGAATCCAGGCAGTTTCACTCCAGGTGCTGTACCTCCAACCACTAAACTATGAAATCACTAACCTTTACTAAATGCTTTCTATGTGCCAAGCACAACAGCTGCATTATCTCATTTAATTCTCCCAGAGACTCTCTAAGATAGGAATTTGTGTTTCTATGTTAAAGATGGTACACTGAGATGAACTGAGGCCAGGTTACACAGTTAGGATATGATGGAGTTCTAACAAAACGGTTCAGGGCTTTGAAACTAAAATCAAGGGAAAAGTGTATCCGAGACCACCTGATTCACCAAGGAGAACCAAACAAGTAGATCACCCTTGAAAACAAGAACAAGAAATTAAGACAGTGTGGCATTGGTATAAGGATAGGCAAATTGACGGGCAGAACCTAAGAGAGAGTCCGGAAGCCACGCCATCTCTGCAGTCACCTGATCTATAACAAAGACAAGGCTGAGATGTGGGGCTGGGGGGCTGGAGGGGTGTGGTCTTTTCCATTGCTGAGTCGACTGGATATCCAAATGGAAAAAAGAAAGCAGCCTTACCCCTGCCTTACACCACATACAAAAATAAATTTCAGATGGCCTGGAGATCTAAATGCAAAAGGGAACACAATAATGCTTTTAGAGGAAAACACAAAAAACATCTTCATGACCTCAGCTTAAGCAAAGATTTCTTAAACAAAACACAAATCATTAACCCTGCATTTGTGGGAGGCTGAGGTGGACAGATCACTTGAGCCCAAGAGTTTGAGACCAGCCAGGGCAACATGCCAAAACCCTGTCTCCACAAAAATTACAACAATTATCCAGCTGTGGTGGTGAACACCTGTAGTTCCAGATATTCAGGAGCCTGAGGCATGAGGATTGCTGAAGCCTGGCAGGTCAAGGTTGCAGTGAGCCAAGTTCGCAGCATTTTACTCCAGCCTGGGTGACAGAGCGAGACCCTGTCTCAACAAATGAGACAAAACAACAACAACAAAAAACTTCATATCATCAAAAGACACTGTTATGAGAACTGCAATTCATATATCTGAAAAGGACTCTTAACCAAAACATATGAGGAACTCATGTAAACCAACAAAAATAAGATTGATATCCCACAGAAAAGGGGAAAATACTTGCACAGATGCTTCACAAAAGAAGCAATTCAAATGGCCAAGAAATATACAAAAAAGTGTTTGACACCATTAATCATCAGGAAAATGCAAATTGAAACTACAGTGTAATCCACTTACACACCTACCAGCATGACTAAAATAAGGAGACAGAAAATGATAGGTGTCGGCAAGGATATGGAACAACTAGAACTCTGTTGCAGCTGCTGGTGAGAGAGTCAATGGGGCAGTCACCTGAGGCAGAAGTTTCACCCAGCCCCAATATCACCTCATCTTAACTGATAACATCTGCAACAACTCTATATACTAATAAGCTTGCATTCTGGAATTACTGGGGGTTAAGGCTTCAATATATCTTTTTTATTAATTTATTTATTTATTTGAGATGGAGTCTTGCTCTGTCACCCAAGCTGGAATGCAATGGTGCAATCACAGCTCACTTCAGCCTTGGACTCCTGGGCTCAAGAGATCCTCCCATCTCAGCCTCCTGAGCAGCTGGGACTACAGGTGCATGTCACCATGCCTGGCTAATTTATTTTATTTTTTTAGATTTGGGGGTCTTACTACATTGCCCAGGCTGGTCTTAAACTCCTGCTGGGATTACAGCTGTGAGCCACTGTGCCCAGCCTCCTGCAACATATCTTTTGGGGGGACACTATTCCACTCATAACAGTGTGTTTGTCTATAACACACCTTATACTCCAATAAAAGTGTGTTTGAATTCACAATAAAAATAGCTGATGTGCGTTAAACATTGGCAACGACCTGGCCTCTGCTCCATGCACTATACATGCCTTGCTTCCTCCTCACTCAAAGTGCTCTGGATCCTTGGAAAGGAGGCCTAGACGTGGGTGCAGTGGAGAGAAAGGGAGAGGGGCCTGCAGCCCATCCAAGACAGACTGTCCTCACATCCTGGGCATTTGCCTCAGGAGAATGTAATGTCTGTGATCCACCCCCCACCCCCAGGCTCCTGCCCAGGAGAAGGTCAAAAGCTGGTTGGGTCTTAGGGCATGACCCAAACAGAAGGCTCACTCAGCTGCACTGAGGCAGGAAAATAGGGTCTGGAGGCAGGGAACCTGAGGCCAATTCACGCTGACTTCCTAGAGCTAAATCAAAAGGAAAACCACAACTTTCCACACCTAAGTAACAGAAAGACCAGGGGCTATTCCCTTTGCAACCCACCCCTCCTTTTCTGCTTGGCAGATTGAAAATTGAAACTACCTCTGATTGGTAACTTTCTGCAACCAATCAGATATTTGCATAGAAGTGTAAGTTTGTAACTTCGCTTTAGCCTCTAATTGGTTGCTTTCACAACCAATCAGACGCTTGCATGGGGTGTAACCTTTGTAACGTCACTTCAGCCTCTGATTGGTGGCTTCTCAATCAGACTGATTGCAAGCCATTACCTCATTTACATATGGTGTACACCAAGTAACGAATGGAAAATTTCTAGAGGTTATTTAAATGCCAGAAAATTCTGTAACGGGGCTCTTGAGCCCCTGTGCTCAGCCGGCTCCCACCTTGTAGAGTGTACTTTCATTTTCAATAAATCTCTGCTGCTGGCTCCCACCTTGTAGAGTGTACTTTCATTTTCAATAAATCTCTGCTTCTTTCCTTGCTTGGTTTGTGCATTTTGTCCAAGTCTTTGTTCAAAATGCCAAGAAACTGAACACCCTCCACCAATAATAATGCCTGGGGCTCAGGTGCCTGTGACCTGCTCCTCTTTGTTTCTTCTTCCCTGAGGAACATCTTGCTCAGCTCCTCTTAGGAACCAAATATCTGGGTACCCCCAAAATGTATACATTGAACCACTATCCCTTAATGTGGCTATAGTTGGAGCTGGTGCCTCTAAGGAAGCAATTAAGGTTCAATGAGATTATGAGGGTGGAGTGCAATCCAACAGGATGAGTGTCCTTAGAAGAAGAGACACCAGAGAGCTCTCTCTCCCCCCACTCCCTCACACTCAGAGGACAGGCCTTGTGAGGACACAGTAAGAAGGCGGCCTCCCACAGCCCAGGGAAGAGCCCTCCCCAGATGCTAGCCCTACTGGCCTATGGATCCTGCACTGCTGGTCTCAGCCCTTCTGGCACCAAGATCCTGCACTCCTGGTCTCCCGAAGTGTGAGGGATAAATGTCTGCTGTTGGAGCTGCCCAGTCTGTGGCATTTCCTTATGGCAAAGAGAGCCAACTAAGACAACTCCTGACATTCATTAAGGAAAATGGAAGAGCCAGTAACTCTGCTGCTTTATCCTTCACAGAGGCAGGAATCTGAATTTCATCAGGATTTAAAACTGTCTGTCTCTGGAGGCTGGGTAATGCTGACCAGGACAAGATCATTATCTGTGGAGGCCCTTTCATTTCATCATACTCTCAAGGCTGAAACTTGATTTCTCCCTCAGAGCTCAAGGCAAGACCAATTCTCTCCTCTGTGAACAAGAAACACAACAGCTGCTGTAAAATCTTCAGTGTAAATGGCAGACTTGCAGCTGCAGAAAAGCAAAGTCATGGTACAACAGAAAAATTTGAGAAACACTTCCAAATCGCAAGTGAAATTAAAATATAGAAGTGAAAAGTCAAGAACAGAGGCAGGTTGGATGTGAAGGTCTTACAGAGCCAAACCACACACAGCAGATGCTCCGGAGGAGAAAATGAAGAAAGGAGCAGAAGTAGCAGCCAAAAACATAATAGAAGAAAACTTTCAAGGTGGAGAAATTGAAAATGCTGAGCAAAAAAATAATGCAGAGAGAGCAATAATGCCAGAGGGTGTTGTGCTACACTGAAGTTTGCACTTCAGGAAAAACAGGACATCAGAAAAGCTCCCAAGAGGAAAAAAGTAAACAGATTATGTTCAAATAAGCTAAAATTAAGTTGTCTTCAAATGTGTCTGCTGAAATAAAAGATGCCTCCAGACCATGTGATATGGTTCCACTGTGTCCCCACCAAAATCTCATCTTGAATTGTAGCTCTCATGATCCCCAAGTATTGTGGGAGGGACCTGGTAGGAGGTAATTAAATCATGGAGGTGGTTACTCTCATTCTGTTCTCATGATAGAGTGTGAGTTCTCACAAGATCTGATGGTTTTATAATGGGCTTTTTCCTCTTTGCTCAGCACTTCTCCTTCCTGCCATCATGTGAATAAGGACATGTTTTCTTCCCCTTCCACCATGATTGTAAGTTTCCCTAGGCCTCCCCAGCCGTGAAGAACTGTGAGTCAATTAAATCTCTTTCCTTTATAAATTACCCAGTCTCAGGCAGTTCTTTACAGCAGCGTGAGAATGGACTAATACACCATGGGATAACTGATACTGGCATATCTGTGTGGGAAACCCCAGGACCTGAGAACTTTCTGGCCATTTCTAAAATCTCCAGATGGCTGCACCTGTCACCTCTTCTGTAAAAGCTGCTTGAACGGAATCCTTCAAAATACCAAACAGGACAGCAGGGACATCACCATAGAAAGAATTGGGCTGGAATGATAAGCCAGGTAAAAATAAGAGAATCAAAGCATTCACAACTCTTGTGAGAAAGGCTGCTGCTGACACAAATTTAAAATACAGTTTATAACAATGCCAACAAAGTGGAACGCATTGGAAAACTTTAAGGGGTTTAAAATTTCAAGTAAGAAGTATGAGGTTTGTAAATTCAGAGGAAATTAATGCACTTAGGAAAGGGATGAAGATAACAAGGAGGAGCAGCATTAAGTTCTCTGTTTTCCATAAAAGGGAGTCAAAAGTCGTTGTTTAATCTTTCATTGTTAGACAAATATAAGTTTAAGACTGTTTCAAAAACATGATGTCTGCCTTCTAAATCATTACAGATTTTTTAAAAGAAGAAATATGTGGACAGAAAATATGTGACTGAAACACCAGGAGTTTGATGTTGGTCTTGTTGCTCACTGCACAGAAAGCCAGTCACTGAGACAATGAATACTGCAGGGAAGAAGGAAGGCTTCATGCAGGTGTGCAGCTGAGGAGGTAAGAGCTCATTCTGAAATCCATCACCTCAACTGGCTAAATTTAGGGGTTTATAGAGCAGGGAAGAAAAGTAACCACATGTAGAAAAACAAGAATTGAGGGGCACAAAGAAGAGGAGGTGGTCAACAGGAAGAAGGTGGTCCCTTAGACAATCATGATGGGTGCAGGTCAGCCGTCTCATTGTCCAGGAAGGCGGGGAGGGGAAGGGAGAAATGGGAGGGAAAAAGGAAGATAGGGAGGGGAGGAGAAGGGAGGGATGGGAGGAGAAGGGAGGGATGGGAGGGAAGAAAGGAGGGAGAGGAAGGAAGAAGAGAGGGATGGGAGGTGGGAAGGAAAGGAGGGAGGGGAGGGAAGAAGGAAGGGAGGGGAAGGAAGGGAGGGGCAAGAAGGAAGAAGGGAGGGAGGAGGGAGGGGAAGGGAAGGAGAGGAGGGGAAGGGAGGGATGGGAAGGAAGAAGGAAGGGAGGGATGGGAGGGGAAACGAGGGAGGGAAGAGGAGGGGAAGGGAGGAATGGGAGGGAAAAGGAAGGAAGGGAGGGGAGGGGATGGAAGGATAGGAGGGAAGAAGGGAGGGAGGGGAGGGAAGGAGGAAGAGAGGGATGGGAGGGAGGGGAAGTGAGAGATGGGAGAGAAGAAGGAAGGAAGAAATGGGATGTGAGGGAAGAAGGGAGGGACGGGAGGGCAAGGGAGGGAGGGAAGAAGGGAGGGAGGAAGAAAAGAAGAGAGGGAGGGAGGGGAGGGGAAGGGAGGGAAGGGACGGAGGGGAAGGGAAGGAGGGGAGGGGAAGAGAGGGATAGGAGGGAAGAAGGTAGAGGAAGAAAGGGACGGGAGGGAAGAAGGAAGGGAGACTGGGAGGGGAAGGGAGGGACAGAAGGGAAGAAGGGAGGGAAGGAGGGGGGAAGAGGGGGAGGGGAAGGACGAGAGGTCAATATGACACACTCATTCCAAACACCAGGTAGAATTATGTAAATATAAAGGATTTCTGGTTACAAAAAAAAGACCAGTCTAATGTCTTACCACTTATAAGAGACTTCATAAAGCAAAATAACACAGAAAGGTTTAAAATGAAAAGAAAAAAAGCACAGACTACAGTAAAAGTCAAGAAAGCTGGGGCTGGCACATTAATATTGCAAAATTGAATTTACAACAGGAAGCATTCACTGTTACATCAGGAATCATTTTATAATCTTCATATATGCAAATAAAGATGGAGTGCTAACAGTAAGCAGCATTTGTGAACTCACCAAGACAGCGGCAAAACACCAAAAAAAAAGGGAAATCTTTATAAATATGGGGGAAGGGATTAGGTCCACTCTGAAGGCCATAATAAATGAGTCCAGCGAGGGGTGGGAAGACAAGATGAGCAGGGCTTTGGCGTTGCAGGAGCGCCTTGCACAGGGATGCCTACTGCAACCATTTAGATGCAAAGTAAATCTAAGCAAATATTTAAAATGCAAAATTTACACCACTCTTGCTTTCTTGTAATGCAATGAAGCTACAAATCATAAAAGTTTAAACAAAGAAGCCAACCACTTAGAAATATAAAAGTAATGGAGCAAAGAGGACATACAATGACGTATCATTTGTAATAAAATAAATATAAGCATACTACGTAGCAAACAAGGGACAGAGCCCAAACTGTCATTGGGCATCAATCTGTAGCTTCAACCGCGAATGCCATTTCTTAAAGTCAGACAAAAGAAACATGTGGGGCACAAACCCGAAGAGTTTAGGAAAACACTTCTGATTTAAAGAGGCCTGTCAAATGGCCCTTGCACAGACCCCGCCGACCCACCACCAGAATCCCTGCAATCCACAGAGACCACAGCTCACACTGCTGCCACTCCCGCAGGTGGACAGGCAAGCTAGGCTGGGGAAATGGGGTGAAACGCACCACTCAGTGCTGCCTTAGGCCGCCTGCCCCTACAGGGACCCCGTGCCTGAGGTCCACCCACCATGGGGCTTGGGGTCCTGGAGGGCCATCACACTAACCCCCCCTGCCACCTCTCCCCATCTCCAGTGTTCACGGTGACCCAGGAACTTTGTGCTCAGCCGTCTGGGGCAATTCTGTCTGCCTCCAATCCATCTGTCAAAGCCCTGAGTCCCAGGACTTCAGAAAGTGACTGTGTTTGGAGACAGGGACTCGATAGGGGAGATTAATACAAAGTGAGGTCACATGGGTGACCCTAATCCAATCTGACACGTGTCCTTATAGGAAGAGGAGATGAAGACACAGATATGCACAGAGGGGCAGCCCTGTGAGGACACGCGGAGAAGACGGCGTGTGCGAGCCAGGGAGACAGAAACCAACCGTGACAACCCCTGATCTCAGACTGCCAGCCTCCAGAGCTGGGGGAAAGTACGTTTCTGCTATTGAAGCCCCCAGTCTGTGGTGCCGGGTTACGCGCCAGTACCCATACGCCAGCCGAGACAGCAATAGCGAGACACTCCGGACAGGTGAAGGGCGTGCGGCCTTCCCACCACCCACCTGAAAACACTGCCTAAAGATGAGCCCAGTCCACAAAGCCTGCATGAAATGACGCGTTCAACAGCAGGAAAGACCTGGATGGCATAAAAAGAAAAAGAGTCAGGGAGACCAAGTCAGGCGAGGGGAGAATGAGACTGGAAATGGTTTGGCTGTGTCCCCACACAAATCTCATCTTTAATTGCAGCTCCCATAATTCCCATGTGTTGTGGGAGGGACCCAGTGGGAGATAATTGAACCGTGGGGGCGGTTTGCCCATAGCGTTCTCATGGTAGTGAATAAGTCTCCTGAGATCTGATGGTTTTAAAAGGGGAAACTCCTCTCGCTTGACTCTCATTCTGTTTTGTCTGCCGCCACGTAAGACGTGCCTTTCGCCTTTCACCATGATTGTGAGGCCTCCCCAGCCATGTGGAACTGTGTGTCTGTTAAACCTCTTTCTCTTCATAAATTACTCAGTCTTGGGTATGTCATTATCAGCAGTGTGAAAACGGACTAATACAAGACTCTTCAAAGGACGCCGAGCCCAGCACCTCCCCAAAGCCTGAGGAACTGGAGCGACATGAGGGCTTGGTTCAATCTTCCTGACCGTTGAGTTCTGACCCCACCTCCCGGGGGGCAGGGAGATGTGGAGTGAGGAGGTATTCACTGAACATTTCTGGACAAGTGGAGGCCGCAGTGGGCACTTGGGCAGACAGCAGTCTGTGACGTGCAGGCTGCCCAGGAGGCTGGAGCTGGGTGCAGGGCCCAATAGCAGTCAGCCCCTGCAGCCAACAAGCACCTGTGAAATCTTGACGGTGCACAATGCAGTAATTTATCTGGGCTCCACCGGGAGGCTGGCTGGCTGGAGCCGTTGGGTCTGGGGTGTCCCCTTATTGCTTCTCCTTCGTGGACTGGGGGCTGGTGGGGACGAGCTGCTTCCCTCAGCAATGGCGAAGGTGCTGGGGAGAGTAGAAAACCCTCCACTTCTGTAGGCCCAGGCCCCGGGCCTGCACACTCTCTCCTCCGCCCACGTGCCCCGGGGTGAGCCCAGTTCAGGGCCAGGACACGCATTCCTCCTTCTGCAGGAGGAACGGTCTCCTGGCAGAGGGCCCGGATGCAGGGCAGAGTGAAAAATTGTGGCCAATTATGCCATCTGCCACACCGGCCTGAGAAATTGGGCTGCATCCCAGGGCAGCAGGGGCCATCAGCAAGTGACAGGGAGCCGGGCTGCAGGGAGGTGGGAGGCCGAGAGACCTGTCGGAGGCCACTGTAGTTCATCGTCCAGGAGAGAGATCGCAGAGGCCTCGATCCGGGGGCGGGAGAGAGGGCAAAAGGCCACAGAAAGGGGTGTTTAGGAGGCAGAACCTTAGGCCTGGACACTGGCTGGCTGCTAGCTGGTGGTTCAGGATAAGTTCCTGGTGACTGGCTGGAGAAGCTGAGGATGGGAGGGGCAGAGCCCAGGGGCAGAGTCACTGGGTAGGCGAGCCATCCTCCAACCCAGACTCTAGCCCATGTGGCTGAGACTCCATTCTATGTTGTGTAGTGTGTGTGTGTTTACAGCAGTATGCATGTGTGTGGTGTGTGCTGTGTGTGGTATGTTTGTTTGTATGATGCATATGCCGTGTGTGGTATGTGTGGTGTGTTTGCATGTCTGATGCATGTGCCATGTGTGCTGTGTGGGGTGTGTTTGCATGTATGATGCATGTGCTGTGTGTGGCATATGATGTGTGTGGTGTGTTGAATGTATGAGGTATGTGCTGGGTGTGTGGCATATGCCATGAGTGGTGTGTGTGCTGTGTGTGTTGTGTTGCATGTATGATACATGTGCTGTGCATGGTGTATGTGATGTGTGTGGTGTGTTGCTTGCATGCTGTGTGTGCTGTGTGTGTCATGTGATGTGTGTGGTGTTTTGCATGTCTGATGCATGTGCCATGTGTGGTGTCCATGGTGTGTGTGGTGTGTTTGCATGTATGCTGCACCTGTTGTATGATGTCTGCATGAGTGTGTGGCACGTGTGTTGTTCTCCATCAGAGCACTCCCTTCCTCAGGGATTGGGGCATTTACACCCCTAGAATAGACCCCCCATCCCACCCTTCTCCCCCAGATCTCTCGGACCCCTGGACTGAGCTATGGGGAGCCTGCCTGCAGCTCCCTCCCCACCATCCACTGGACCAGCCCCTCCCCAGAACCTAGAGCCTGCTCCCCTGCCTGGGATCAGGTCTTGGGGCCTGGAGGGTCAACACAGAGGCCCTCTGCTGTCTCCCAGCCTGGAGCCTTGTGGGAAAGAAGTAGCTGGTTGCTGTGGCAACCTGCACATGGGCCCACCCCTCCTCCCCACTGGCTAAGCCTCCGGGGTCTGCCCACACCTCTCCCAGGTGGGCAGGGAGAGAAACTCGAAATCTCTGATGCACTGAGACCTGCAGCTTCACTGCCAGGAGGCCAGGGTCTCTGAAATGAACAATCCCAGAGGGGAGGCAGAGTCCTCCTGCCCCAGTGGCCTGGGACAGTGGCACGGCACTCCCTGCCCTCAGTCCATCATACACACAGGAATGCCTGCCCTGAACCCCTCAGGGACCCCCACCCGTAGATCTGTCCTCCAAAATCCTCTCAAACCCCCACAGTCACTGCCTCCTCCTGCCCTACGCCCTTTAAGTAAACTCAAACAGCACAAAGAACTAATTAAGGCAAGGTGACTCCATGACTCCAGAGCTCCATGGGACCCTGGGGACACCCCACATGCAGAGTGGGCTTGGGGAGCAGGGTCTGCTCTCAAGGTCTTGGGTCTGTGAGACCGTCTCCCACATGTGGGCCCCAGTCCCTGACAGAACCCACAGGCATCCTCAGCTCTGTCTCCACACTCCAGGTGGTCAGGAAGACACAGTCCTCACCCCCGGCCTTCCCAGACCACGCAACCCTCGACTCCACAAGGAGTGACGAGGACCTTTCCCTTCTGTAACCTGCCGCTGGGCCCCCAGGGCGAGGCACCCTGAGAGGATGCCTCTCTGCCCAGCCTCGCTCTCCACGCTCCACACACCAGCCTGTCTCTCAGCCCCTTAGGCTGGTGCCCAAGGCAGCTCCCATGAGAAACCTCCCCCCAAAAATAAAGGAAGTCCCTGCTTTTCTTCTCTCTTTGGTCTTCACAACCTGGGGAACTTGCAGCCTGGGTGCTGCTGGAGGCAAGGGCGCCAACCACCCTGCCCCACCACCCCCGGTACACAGCAGAGCCCATGTGCAGCTCCAGGCTGGGCTCCGAGCTAACAGGCAGGCCAGCAAGTGCGAAGGGCCTCTCTCAGCTCCCGCTCAGCTGGGAGCCTCCCCAGGCAGCAGGGTCAGGAAACGGGGCACCCTGCTGACCCCCCACCCTCACTCAGGGGCCCTCATCTTGTGGGGGCTCCAGGACAAGGCCCTGCCCCTGCCCAGGGGCACAGACGGTGAGAGCAGGAGGCCAGGCCAAGGTGTCAGAAACCACCCCCACCTGGACGGAGGAGAAATCCCGCTCCTACAGAGAGCAGGGGCTGAGTGAGAGAGGGGAGTGGCAGGACAGTGTGAAGGGAGGGCAAATATCCCTGCCCGTGTGTGGGTGCTCCTGGAGGCCTCTGCCCATGAACATGCATACACAACACACCACACACACACAACACACTTACAAACCACTCACACAAACCACACAACACAAAGCCTGAGGTGAGCACAGTCTTCCCAAGAGACCCAACATGGCCCCAGGAAGATTGATGGTTTGACAAGGGCAAGTGAGGGGGGAGGAAATGCCTGTTTAGACAGATGAATGGATGGGTGACAGATGATGGGTAGATAATGGACGGGTGAATGGATAATGGATGGGTGGATGGATGATGGATGGGTGGGTGGATGGGTAGATGGATGGATGCATGGGTTGATGGAGGGATGGATGCATGTGTCGATGGAGGTTAAGGTGGGTGGATGTATGGGTGGATGATAGGTGGTTGCATGGGTGTAACATGGATGATGGATGGATGGATGAGTGGATGATGGATAGATGGATGGATGAGTGGATAGGCAGATGGATGATGAATGGGTGAATGGATGATGGATGGGTGGGTGGATGGGTAGATGGATGGATGCATGGGTGGACATTAAGGTGGGTGGATGGATGGGTGGATGATGGATGGACGGGTGATTGAACGGGTGGATGGATAATGGATGGATGATGGGTGGATGGATGTTCAAGTGAGTGGATGGATGGGTGGATGGTGGATATATCACGGATGATGGATAATGGATGAGTGGATAGGTGGATGGGTGGGTGGATGATGGATGAGTGGATGGGTGGATGGGTGGGTGTATAATGGATGAGTGGATGGGTGGATGGGTGGGTGGATGATGGATGAGTGGATGGAGGATGGATGGATGCATGTATGCATGGATGGATGATGGATGGATGGATGGATGGATGGATGGATGGATGGATGGATGGTTATATCATGGATGATGGGTGGATAAATGGTACATAGGTGGATGGATGGATGGATGGATGTTCAGGTGGGTGGATGAATGAGTGAGCAAATATTTGGGTCATAAATGAAAAGTGTGTGATAAGTGAAGGGACAATGAGTCAATCAAAGGCCCAAACTGGGGCCATATCCTAGCAGAGTGTGGCCAATGAACAGAGGCCAGATCAAGCAGCCCCCAGGGTAGGGCTGGGCAGCTGTCAGAAACACACCCTCTACAAGCCCAAGCCAGGGGAAAGACGGCAGCAAGACAAGGCTGCACAGCCTTGAGCCTCACCTGCCTGTGTGTGTGCATCTGTGTGTGGCTGTGTGTACACATGGAGTTGTGTGTCTGAGAGTTCCAGTGTGTGTTTCTAACCGTATGCAAACCTGTTTGAGTGTGCTCTCATGGGTGAATGTATGTGTGCATGTGGCTGTGTGTTGGGGCATAGCTGTGCCTGTGGCATGTCGGTGTGTGCATGTGTCTGTCTGCCTGTCTGAAGTCTCTGTGTTTTCGGGTGTTGGATGTATCTGCATGTAAGCGTGTCTATATGTGCCTGCATGTGCTGGGCGTCCTCTCCACACCTTCATCCTGGGACCTTTCTCTGTTTTGAGTTCTCCCTCTTCCCTGTCAGTGCCGTGCTGGTAAAGATTTAACAACTGGCTCTGCATCAGGGCTTGGGAGAGCCCTGACTTTAGCATTTGCTGATATCCATGGTGTAAACCCAACCATGGCTGACTTGGAGCCCCCAAGGCACTGAAAGCAGCATTGGGAGGAGACACAGGAGCACAGCCAGCTCTCCGGAGCCTGTGTCACTGACCCCAGATGCTTCGGCCTGGCTCTGACTCCTCATGCATCAAAGCCCTCCTCACGTGGACCTTGGCTCAAGCACCTCCACGGTGGCCTGGGGCCTCTGATCTCTCTGCACAGTCAGGGGCCAGCCTGAACCGTCCAGGTATGCTGGGTCACAGAACTCTACCCAGGGGTTCCAGGGACAGGACAGGGCAGGGCTCTGCAGAGGAGAGGACCAGTAGCTCCCCAGGGTTGGCGCCTACAGGCCACAGCCCTGGAGCTAACTCTGTCCTGAGAGAGTGACCACCCCATGATCCCTCCCTGCCACAGTGCCTCCAGGAAGCCCTCCCTGCCCTACCAGCCACCTCTCATCTTGCAGACAGCAGTGCATTCATCGTGGAACCCTCGAGTCTCTCCTTGAATGCGTGCCACACTGACTCGAACCCAGGGTGGGGCTGTGGGACACCACTGGTGATCCATTCTACAGAAAGTCTACGCTCCTCCACTCTGTTCCAAGCATCGTGCTAGATGCTGGGAGTACAGAGACAAATAAGGTCTATCCCCGCTCTCATGGAGCCCCCTAAAATGAGCCCCACCACTGCAAACTATCACTCCTTCAAGCTCAGCCTGGCCCCCGGCCAAGCTATATCCAGACCTGACAGCTGCATGTTAATAAGCCCTTCTCCTGCCATGGTCACAGCGCACACTGAGGAGCCCCACCTGGCCGGTGGGCGCACCACCCCTGCAGGCTGCCTAGATGAGGGACAGTCCTGCTCACCCCCCGGGCCCCCATCTCTCACGCACACACAGTCAGAGGCAGGACAGAGCTCAGCTCCCTCTGCCCGGGGCTGCCTGCCAGGTCAGAAAGCACTGCCCCCACCTCAGTGGAGAGGGAGGAAGGGTGCGTGCCCTCGGCAGACAGTGTCCAGGGTGGGGCGGGCCCTGGACTCTGCACAGATGGAGGAGGCCTCTTCACTCTTCTGTGTCCAGCGAGGTCAGATGGCCCCTGGCACAGTCTCCCTGCTTGTGAGTGTCTCACCATCTGTGCACAACCTTGGCCACCAGCTCTGCCCTGGGCCTGCCCCCAGCCTGGCCCTCCTCTTCCCCCACCTGTCATTAACCTTCTCCAGGGAGGGTTCGTCCAGCATAGCTCTGCCTGTAGCCTCTGTGGCTTCCCATTGCCCTCGAGACAAAGCCGGGACTCCTATGCAGCCAGCACAGACCGTCTCCTCTGTCCCGGGCCGGGCCTGGCTCTGCTCTCCACATAGACCGTCTCCTCTATCCTGGGGCTAGCCTGGCCCTGCCCTCCGCCCAGGCTCTGGACACATCCTTCCTCTCCCCTGGACACTCAGTGTGCGGCCTCAGCCCTGTCCTGGGTTCACGGCTCCACACAACTGTGTGTAGCATGTTTTGCACTGCTCCTTGTAGACCATTCCTTCTTTCCACATGCACTCCGAGTGCCCGATCCATGCCAGGAAAGCCACAGGGAGCAAGAGTGCACGAGAGACAAAACCCATAAAACAGGGGGGTCACCTGCAGGGGAGACCTTGCTGGGGGTGCTTAGGGAGAGACACAGGGGCCGGGGAGGGAGCCACATGGACACAGGGAATCGTGTTCCAGGCAGCAAGTGCAAAGGCCCTGAGGCACCAGCTTCCAGCAGGCTGAGGAAGAGCCTGAGGGGCAAGGCAGCCACGTGGGGTGAGGCCGTGGAAGATGTGCTTGGGAGAAGACAGGGCTGCCAGGCTGCAGGGTGGGCATGCTGGGTGTGTGAATTCCATAGGATGGGCTTCTGGGAGCAGCCCACAGAGTGCCTGGCCCAGTGATACTGATACCTAATCGGGCTTCCCATGTGCAGGCCCTGCCCTACATACATTCATGCACCACAGTTATGCAATCCTCACAGCTCCCCCACTAGGCCCATTTTGCAGATAAATAAGTGGAAGCAGAGAGGTGAAGTCGAAGGCCCAGGGCCAAGCAGCAGGCAAGGGCAGAGATGGAAAGCAAACCCAGGCAGGTGACTCTGCATTCACCCACCTGCCCCACCCCACTGTGGCTTGGTCCCCAGGAACAGGGATGCATCCTCCTCCTGCCTGAGCCTGGCCCCAGACCAGTGAGGCCCCATCTGCGTGGATCATGAGGTGACAGCTTAGCACCCCACAGCATCCAGAGACCTCCCAGGAACTCGCTGAACTGGAGGGGCCTAATGAACCTTCGTCCTCCAGGGTCTATGGGCTCTGAACTCACCAATTCATTTCTTCATTCCCTCACTCATTCACTCACTCATTCACTCACCTACTAACTCATTCACTCACTCACTCATTCACTCATTCATTCACTAACTCATTCATTCATTCACTCGCTCATTTACTCACTCATTCACTCATTCATTTGTTCACTCATTCACTCACTCACTCTTTCACTCATTCACTCACTCACTCACTCATTCACTCACTCATTCATTTGCTCACTCATTCACTCATTCACTCATTCATTTGCTCACTCATTCACTCATTCACTCACTCATTCACTCATTCATTCACTCATTCACTCATTCACTCATTCATTCGCTCATTCATTCACTCACTCACTCATTCACTCATTCATTCATTCACTCACTCACTCATTCACTTGTTCACTTATTCACTTGCTCACTCACTCACCCGCTCGTTTGTTCATTGATCCATTCACTCACTCATTCACTCACTCATCCATTCGTTCATTCATTCACTCATTCACTCACTCATTCACTCACTCACTCATTCACTCATTCATTCATTTGCTCACTCATTCATTCGCTCAATAACTCATTCACTCACTCACTCATTCACTTGTTCACTTATTCACTTGCTCACTCACTCACTCGCTCATTTTTTCATTCACCCATTCACTCACTCACTCAGTTGTTCACTCACTCATTCACTCTTTCACTCACTGCTTCACTCACTCATCTACTTCACAAATCTAGCCTAGCCCTACCTACTCCCTGGGGCCAAGCTAAAAGTGCTGAAATGCATCATTGTTGTCCCACCATGGGGACATCTCAGGCTGGTGCTCATGGACACAGACAGGGACAAGGAGGGAGGCCCAGGGATATCTGAGCTCTGAGGAGACCTCTCTGCTGGGCAGAGTCAAAGGGCACTCCCCTGCTCGGTGGGATGGCAGCCCTCTCTACCCTGTAGGGCCACAGTGTCCATTCCTGTCCCAGGTGTCTGAGGGACACAGAGACCCGGTGGTTTCCTGCCTGGCCCCACATCCTGCTCTGTGTCCCTGCCTGAGAAAAGAGGAGTCACCTGACAATGGTTACAGCGATGACACGCAGCCTGCCTGCCATTCCAGCCAGCATCAGAGACTACTGAGCTCAAGGGGCCAGCAGACAGACTACGGCAGGAGTTGGCTGTGCCTGGCAGGCCCTCGGACAGATGGAGGCGGGCAGGGGTTGGTCAGGCCAGACCTCAGGCAGGGACGTGGAGCCAGGGTCTCTGGAGCCAAGACGGGCTGGGAATGAGAGAGGGTTAGCTGTCCTTGCCTCAGCCCATGGGGGAGGGGGTGGCTGAAAGGGGCTGGAGATGTGGTCACTGAGGGGTCCCAGACACCAGACAAGCCAGAAGCCTAAAGCAGAGGGAGCCCCGCGCCCCACAGGACAGCCCAGGGAGACTGCAGACATCGGAGCTGGGGTCCTGCCTGGCTCATCACTCCTGGCTGCACAGGCTTGGGGTAATGGTGACAGCCAGCCCATCTGGAGCAGTTACTGAGGGCCAAGCCCACACCTGGCCTCACCATCTTTGACTCACTCGAGCCTCATACCAACCGGTGAGGTCTCCATGGTTCCCATTCAGTTAACTAAAGCTCAGAGAGGCCAACGGTCTCCTACAAAGGGGGCTATGAGCCCACCACAGGTGGGGAGCCAAGAGCCCCTGCTCCCTGCCCTTCCAATCCCTTACCCAGGAAACGCGACACATAAACATTCCCTATGGACATTCCCTAAGGAGGCCCAGACCCTGCCACTTCACTAGTGGGGTCCTGGGCCCGAGACCCTGTGGGATGATCAGGCCAGCCCCAGGAGCCTTCCCTGCGAAGCTTGAAGTGCCCCGCCCCACGTGCCCAAGGAGGCCAGCCTAAGGAGTGACGAGGGCTCCAGGCATGCCCTGCCTGCCTCTCCCTGGCCCATGGCCTTGGGCAGCTCAGCTCACCCTCAACCCACTGGCTCCCTGACCACCTATAGGCCCCGGTCCTCATCCCCACACAGCTCCCACAGTCCCACTGGAGGCCCCCCACTGCCCCACCTCTGGTCCTCAGACATCCTGGCAAGCCCCTCCCGAGCCCCACCCTCTGCAGGAGTCCTAGGGACCTGGAAGGGAGGTGGGGAAGTGGGCGGTCCCACGAGAGGCTTCTAACAGGAGTAGCCTGGTCCTGAGCTCAGACCAGTCCACGTCCCACAAAGGCCAGCCCGGTGTGGCCAATGGGCTCTGCCTCAGAACCAGCAGGGAGGTGATAAATGCAGGTCCCTCACCTCATTCTGACTTCCTGAGTCCAGATCTCCAAGTAGAACCTGGAAACTGGATTTTACAGGTGCCAGGGCCTTCTTAGCGGGAGGGTGGTGAGCTGAGAATGCTGGTCCCAGAGGCCTGGCGAGCCCCAGCTCGTGAGCCCCCACCCGCAGAGCAGCATCTCCTGAAGCAGAGCCCAAAGGCCACTGCCCCCCGTGCCCTTGGTGCCCAGCACAGTGTGGGCAGAGTAAGGATCCAGGAGGATGAGTGAATGAATGAATGAGTGAATGAATTCAAACTCCTTTCCAGTTCAGCCAGTGCAACTGCCCCCCGTGCCCTCGGTGCCCAGCACAGTGTGAGCAGAGTAAGGAGCCAGGAGGATGAGTGAATGAATGAATGACTGAATGGGTGAATGAATGAATGAGTGAATGAATTCAAACTCCCTTGTAGTTCAGTCAGTGAAACTTCCCCCAAGAGGCCTGATGCTAATCCACAACAACTTAGAAGAATGTTGACCCTGGCCCAAGACCCTCGGCCCCTCAATGCACAGGGCCTCCTCATGCCCCCTCCCACCCTGGGGTCCCCGCTCCCTTGACTAGAGACATCAGAGACCAAAGTGGCCGAGACAGAACGACTCAGGGTTAATTTCCTTGTTCTTTGGGCTGTGTGCCCCAGGGTCAGTAACTCAACCTCTCTGAGCAGCCGTTTCCCACTTCTGAAAGCCCCACTTACTTCCCAGGGGTGTTTGGGGCCCAATGAGATAACAGATAGTCTGGCCAAATGGGGAAGCACAACCTACTGGAAGGTGCTGATCAGACAGGGCTGGTACGGCAGCAGCACCCTCACTCTATGCTCCACACACACAGCCCTGAAGCTGCTGGGTCTCCCTGCCTGGGGCTTTGCACACACGCACATAGGCCCAGAGAGGTGAGCAGGTTGCCAGAGGTCCCAGCTCCTCCAGGTGTGGGGCAGGATTTGAACTTGGGGCTCCCTGGCCTGTGAGCACTGCTCTGAACCCTTCTGCCGGCACAGGTACCCCATACACACCACACTGGCTCCTCCACAGCATTCCCTCTGCTTGGAATGCCTTTCAAAGTTCAGCACAGACCAGCCACCTCCTCCTGGAAGCCTTCCCTGACTTCCCAGCCCCACAAGCTACTGGTGTACATGCCTCCTCTCTGGCAGAAGCTACTCTAAAGACATGTGCCCTGTTGTTGGTTCATTCAGCACACTCTGTGCAGGCACCATGTGCTTCTCAGGGGTGTTCTCTCCATTCCCTGGCACACAGTAGGGCTGGTACTTTGCTGGCGCCCCGCTCCATGGGTCCCTGTCTGAATCATTTCCACCCTTGGGCAGCTATGAGTAAAAGCCAGGACCTCCAGCCAAGATCTTTTCATTGGCTCTTTGTTTGGGCTGTTTTTGCCCTTTTAAAGTAAAAATACTTTATTTTTAACATATTGATGCTGTTGTTTTCTTTTTAAGAAGGTGCAAAAATAAAAAGCCAGGCTGGTTTCTCCTCTTGGTCAGTATGTCTGTGGCAGCCCTTATCAGACACCCGGAAGCTGTGTAAAGGACCCCCAGGCACCCAGGTTCCCAGAGAGAGAGTGGAGGGGCTCAGGATTGGGGGCGCTGCCACCAGAGGTAAAGGAGGCATGGCCTGTCCTCTTGGGGACAAACCAAAAGTGCAGGGGAGGGCCCAGGAGGACCCTCTACCCCTGCAACAAGGGCCTCTGTGGGTGGAACCAAGAGCGTGAGAGCTGCCTGGGCCATCTGGAAGACGAACAGCAATCCTCTCTGCAAGTGCCTCTGGGCAGCGCCTCCCTAAAGCCAGCTCTGCCCTTGGGAAGCTCACAGGACAGAGGGGGAGGCAAGGGGAGTGGAGGGCTGAGGCCAAGTAAGGAAAGGGGAATAGGGCCACAAAGAAGAGCCCAGGAAGGCCTCTTGGGAGAGGCAGCTCCTAAACCGAGCCCTGAAGGATGATAAGAGTTATGCAGATGAACGAGGACCAGAAAGGACACTGCAAGGAGCCGCCCCCCTGAGACGGTAACCATGTCCCCCACCTGGAGACTCAGTCTCCTATGCTGTCGAATGGGACAGTCCTAGTGGGTCTGGCCGGGCAGGGTTCTCACAAGGACCCAGCAGTCTCACTACCCATTTGTTCATTGCTTTCATGATCAATCGTCACCTGTCTTCCTTGACACCATCCCACGCCAGGGCCTGGAGAGGCCAACAAGGATCAGATAAGGCCCTGGAAGGTTCTGGCTACTCCCAGGCCAGAAAGGAAGATGAATGAGAAGAGATGATGACAGTCTGCATTCAGGCAGGGTCTCCAGAGGGGCAGGGTCTGAGTCTTTCAGGGATATTCACGTCCACTTTGCTACTTGATCAGGATGAAGAGGAGGTGGGTAGCTCTGGAAGGCCAACAGGGAGATGTACTGAATGAGCAAAAGTCCCCAGGCAGGGCCCCCAAAGCAGAAAGCTGAGGCGGGAGCTCAGAGACCCACCCTAGCTCGAATATGCCACAGAGACAGCAATGGCTTCACTGAAAAGGTGGTGGGACCAAGTGCAGCCGCCCACAGCTCTGCCCACACTGCTCTGGCCCACAATTGCCCAGTGATCCCCACAGGGACTTGCTGAGGCCTGGGGTGGGGCCCACTCCCCAAGGCAACCAATCAGAGACAGCTGTGGCACATGGACATGAGGCCAAGGGCAGGAGCAGCTCCTGTCTGGGTCTCAGTTCTCTCCTCATCTCCCCCATGATAACGTAAAGACAAAGTGAGGCTTCCAGGAACTCAGCTTTGCAGAGGTGGCTGTCACCATGGCAGTCTGCCCTGAGCCAGCAGGACCCAGTTCCTGATGGGGAGGTGGGAGGGGGAGACAGAAGAGAGAAGCAGGTGCAGCCGGTCCCCTGCCAAGGCGCCTGGGCCAGCGCTGGATGCAGGGGATCCCACAGCACACCATCTGCCCTACACGTAAAGACTTTCTGACCATTGCCTAGGTGTGGTTCTCTGGGCTGGGAACGGCCTCCTTCCTGCCCTGCAGACCATTCCGCAGCAGCAGCCAGAGGGGTCTTTCAAATGCCAGAGTCACCCCCAGGCTCAAAACCCTGGGAGCCTGTTGTCTTCAGAACACGTTTCACAGTCCTTGGCCTGGGAGGCAGCCTGGCTGGGAGTTTCAGGCCTGGGCCTAAATCCGGCCTCTCAGAGCACCAGCCATGCGGGTGTCAATGTTCCTGCAGCCGGGCCCAGGGCCTCCCTTGCACAAAGAGGAGAGTCCATGGCGTTGGAAAAACAAAGAAAGAGTATATATGGGCCAAGCTCCTTGCTGTCAGGCACGCACAGCCCTCAAGGACAGAGTGGACGAAGGCACAAGCCTCAGCCCTGGACCCAGGCTTCCCCTGTGCACAGAATCCCTCAGGCTTCCTGCCCTCAATGAGGTGGGTCTGGGCACGTGAGGCCCCTGCTCCCTGACCACTGGGCTGTGGGAGGGCCACCTGGGTCACCCCAGAGGTCCAGGAGCTCCTGGAAATCAGTGCCTACCAGGCACGGGAAGCGCCTCTGCCCTTGCCCCTCCAGGCCCAAGGCAGGGAAGGGTAACTTTCTGGACAATGTCCAGGTGAGGCTGCTCCTCCAGGTGCTCCCAGGTAAGCTCCAGGTAAAAGGGCTTTCCCAGCCCCTGCTGGTTTCCCTAACCACCCCTCTCACCCCAAAACATCCTTCATCAGCCCCACAATTGCCCACTGGAGATTCTGTGGCTCCTTCATGCCAGGCCCCTGATTCATGGAGAGTCACTCAAAGGGAGACAAACTAGAAAGTAGAAGTGGTGGCTCACGCCTGGCATCCCAGCACTATGGGAGGCCGAGGCAGGCAAATCACTTGAGGTCAGGAGTTTGAGATCAGCCTGGCCAACATTGTGAAACTCCATCTCTACCAAAAATACAAAAATTAGCCGGGCATGGTGGTGCACGCCTGTAATCCCAGCTACTCAAGAAGCTGAGGTATGAGAATTGCTTGAACCCGGGAGGCAGAGTTTGCAGTGAGCTGAGATCGCACCACTGCACTCCAGCCTGGGCGACAGAGGGAGACTCCATCTCAAAAACAAAACGTAGAAGTCCCATAGCCTCAGCCCAGGGAGGCTGTGAGAGACGGCCTGGTCCCCACCCTCACTCCCTGCCTGGCCTGGGGAGCAAAGCCCCCACAAAAAGCAAGTGCAAAGCAATGCATGGGCAGAGGTGCAGGAGGGGAACTAGGCTGGCAAATGCGAATTTAAACGAGCCATTCATTGCCAAGCAGTGCGTTATGGCACTCAGAGACATATAAAGGGACTCTTGACATAAAAAGGACCCCCTTAGCTCCAGGCCCACCTCCTGTTCTTGTTCTGCCCGATCATTCACCTGGGGGCATGAGGCTGGGTGGGGTGTCCCTCCCCTTCCTATGATTTCTCCTGCAAAAAGCATCCAGGGCAGCATTTATGGACCACCTGCAGCATACCTAACCCTGGGCTAAAAAAAGTAAGGAATGTCAACTGCCTTGTCTGGGAAGCCTTGCTGGTGCTGGTGACCAGGGCAGGACGCTGGGTGGACACAAACTAGGGAAGGGGCGGGGCTTGGAGTCACCACCGCCGGCGGCCTCCCACCTCTGAAAAGGTCCCTGTCCTCGGGCTGGGCCCACCAGCCACATGGCTCAAATTTATCTTCCTGCCTCCCCAGCCTGTGGAGAGGGGAGGAAGCTCTGAGGGCCTGGGACTGCCTGGGACTCCCACTAACACTGTATCTGGGAGAGGAATGCCCCCCCCCACACATGCACACAGACACATATGCACACCTGGCCCCCACACACAGACACATGAGCACACCTGCACACACACATGTGCATGCCTGCTCACACAGACACATGTGCACACCTGTTTACACACATACACATGTGCAACCCTGCCCACACAAACACGTGCACACCTGCCCACATGCATACATACACATGTGCACACCTGCTCACACACGTGCACACCTGCCTTCACATACATACACATGTGCACACCTGCCCACACACATACACATGTGCACACCTGCACACACATACACATGTGCACACCTGCCCACACACATGCACACCTGCTCACAGGCATATGCACACCTGCTTACACACATACACATGTGCACACCTGCCTAAACGTGCACACCTACTCAAATGCACACAGACGTGCACACCTGCTCACACTGAGACACACGTCAACACCTGCCTTCACATACATACATATGTGCACACCTGCTCACACTCAGACACATATGCACACCTTCCCACACACATGCACAACTGCTCACACTCAGACACATATGCACACCTGCCTTCACATACACATGTGCACACCTGCCCACACATATATACTCATGTGTACACCTGCCCACACATACATACACGTGCACACCTGCCCACCCATATACACTCATGTGTACACCTGCCCACACATACATACACGTGCACACCTGCCCACCCACATGCACACCTGCTTACACTCAGACACACGTGCACACCTGCCTTCACATACACATGTGCACATCTGCCCACACATACATGCACATGTGCACACCTGCCCACACACATGCACACCTGCCCACATGCACACCTGCTCACACTCACACATGCACACCTGACTTCACATACATACACATGTGTACACCTGCCCCCACACACATGCACAGCTGCTCACACAAACACACATGCACACCTGCTTACACACATACACACGTGCACACCTGCCCCCACACTCATGCATATCTGCTCACATGCACACAGACATATGCACACCTGCTCACACTCACACAGACACATGTGCACACCTGCCCACACATACATACACATGTGCACAACTGCCCACATACACGTGCACAACTGCTCACACACATATGCACACCTGCTCACATACGTGCACATCTGTTCACATGCACACATACACATGTGCACACTTGCTCACACTCAGACACAAGTGCACACCTGCCCACATGCATACACATGTGCACACCTGTTGCCATGCACACATACTCGTGCACATTTGCTCACATATATGCATACCTGCTCACACAGGCACGTGCATACCTGCTCACACACACATACACATGTTCACACTGCTCACACACAGACGTGCACACCTGCTCACACGCATACATATATGTTCATGTGTGCACACCCCCAGCAGCTGCATGTGCCCTGTGGTTGCCTGACTTCCACACCACAGGCTTGTGAAAGTGATGGGCGCTAATGTTGCCAGCTGCATCTCTGGGCAGGTTTCCTTGGCAACCTCTCTCTCCTACTCTCTCAGTTTGGGTCCCAGTGTCTCCATGAGAACATCAGAGCCATTGGGAGCAGAGTTCTGTAACCTCTTAAAAAGATGTGTCAGGGTTGACAAACACATCTTGGCACAGCACCCAATCATGGAGCTCTGCGTTTCAGGTGCTGGCCTCGTGATGGAAACCTGCTTGGACCCCAAAACGCTGTGCAACCTTCTGGGAGACTCGGCCTTTCTGAACCCCAGCTCTGGGGCTGAGGCCATGGGAGCAGTGCTGCTGCCTCACAGGCTGTGTCCAGCACACGTAGCTGGGAAGGGCAGCTAGTCATCCCAGGAGCTGCACCTGGGAAACGCTCTCCCTTGCAGACCCAGGATGGAACCATCCCTGCTCACACCTTGACCTCGGATTTCTGACGTCCAGAACTGGGAGATGATTCATTTCCGTGGTGAAAGCCCCTGGTCTGTGGCATGTTTTCCTGGCCACCTTGCACTGTGTCCTAAAGCAGAGGGGCAGCCATCAGCCCCACCTCCACCTGCCCTGCCCACCAACTCTGTTGCAGGAGCCTCAGGTCCCCGGGCCTGTGTCAACTAACCCAGGGGTCAGTCAGGAAGCTTTTGAGAGCAGCTGAACTGAGCCGCGAGGGACCAGCCAGTTGGATCCGTCAGAACTGACCCTGCCTTCCGATGGATCGGACACCTTCCGGCTGCAGGATAGAAAGTGACCTTGGGTGTAGGGCCAGCTGCACATGGAAGACACCTTTGGAAAAGCTTGTCCTGAGACCGGATCCCCGGGGCCTGCCCCCTCAGCCCGGATCCTGTCCTGCCAGGCCCGGGTGCCCCTCCCCTGCCTGACTCAGTTTCCCTGACCCCACCCTGGACTATGCTTCCCCAGCCTCACCCTATAGCCCAGGGCTTCCCGACCCTGTTGGACACCTGCACCAGGCCCCCGAGTCTAGCGGAGCCTTCCCATCCCTCCCTTCTGCTCCAGCGTCCACAGCTCAACCCTCAGCTTGGCTCTTGAGGTGTCTGCGGCCTGCCCCTCGCAAGGTGACCCCTCCGCCAGCCTCCTCCACCCCACAGGCCCCTCCTGGACCTGCCACCTTCCTCTTCTCCTGATGGCACTGAGGCAGGGGCTTTGCCCTTCCTGCACAGTCTTCGAGGGGCTGGAGGGTCCTCAGAGGCAGAGCTCCTGGGGCGGTGGGGCCATCACCTCAGTGGGAAGAGCAGTCCCATGGATCATTCACCAGGCAGAGGGGCTGGGGGGTCTGGGGCTGGCCTTGCCCCTGGTAAACCAGGGGGCATCGTGAGTCTTGCCTGAGTCCCTCGAGGAAGGGGCTCCTTTCAGGAAGCCTTTTTCCAGAACACACAGTAGGGGGTATAAGCAAGCCTGTGCTCAGCCCAGGTGAAACTCAGCATTATAAGAACAACTGGATAAACATTTAGAAAAGATAGAATGGGATCTGACTTTATGGCATATCCCAGAGTAAACTCCAAGTGGATCAGAGATTGAAATGTAAAAAATGAAACCACAGGGCCTGGCGCAGTGGCTCAGGCCTCCCAGCACTTCATGAGGCTGAGGCGGGAGGATCGCTTGAGCCCGGGAGTCCGAGACCTGCCTAGGCAACTTAGGGAGTCCTCGTCTCTATTTTTTTAAAAAAAGAAAGAAAGAACAGAAGAAATGAAACTACAAATGATCCCAAGGAATTTGCAGCATGTGAATTTTTTATAATCTAAGAGCGGGAATAACTGTGGCTCCAAAGTCAGAAGCAATCATGGAAGATACTGATGATATTGATGTGTGAATGTTATAATTACATATAAAAAATTGAGACCATGTGAAAAAGCAAAATATAAACTAAGTTAAAACACACATGATCAACACAGAGGGGAAAAATCCACAATTTATGTCACAGTCAAAGGGCTGATCTCCCTAACACAGAAAGAGCTCTGATAAAAACAGGGAGGGAAAAAGACCAAAACCTGATCAGAACAAAAGGGACATAAAAGATGTCAACAGGCAGGTCAGAGAGACATGCAGACATGCAGACCACCCTCAAACAGAAGCCATCAGAGGGACCTCACTTAACAAGGGTGCCTGGGAGCTGCCTGGAGACACCGCTTCTTCCCCATCAGTGGGCGCTGCCCTGGGGCTTGACCACGTGCTCTGAAGGCAGCTGTGCGGAGAAGTGGGCCCTGTCTCCCACCACTTGGAGCATACACGACAGTACCATTCCTGCGGGGCACAAAGTGCCGTAGTGCGCAGGGAAGATCCAGCAACCTATGAGCAAAGTACAGGTGTAATCGCCGGAAGCAGTCGTCTCCAATGTAGGAAATCACATACGCCCAAGGGCGTTTGTCATGGCATTATAAGCAGTATCAAAACAACGGAGACATCCCAGCTGTCCTTCAGCAAGGGCCTGGTCAGATGAACCAGGGTGCGGCCATGCGGTGGGCACCAGGCAGCGGTGAGGAGGAAGCATTCCACTCTCCGTGCTCTCCCGCGCCTGCTCTCCAGGACGCGGCCTTCAGGGACAACAGAGAGGAACAAGGAGTGCAGAATGCCCCCTTCTGTGCAGCGGAAAACATGCACTTGACCTTCTGCTTCTGCCGTGACAAATGAACATGCACAGGACAAGCATTCCTACCATACACGACTATCAAGCTGGGCAAAATCGACAAAGCGGCTGTTTGCAGACACTGGGACACAGGCTGTGACACTGTGCCCTGTGCTTTCCGTAACTTCTGCCTGGAGGCATTTTCTGGACACAGGATGGGCAGGTGGAGCCTAGGCAGAGCACAGGGGTCTCACTGAGCTCGGTCAGTCTGGGGAGACTGAGGCAGCTGGGATTTGCAGGGCAGAGGATCAGAGAGGAGGGAGCTGCACAGAGAAGAGATTCAGAAACACATGGAAGGTCCTCTAAGGGCTTCTGGATACTGAGCTGCCCACGTGAAAGGCAAGATGAGGCCTGACAGAGGACATCTCTGAATGAAGGGACTGGAGCTAAGGACAGCCCAGAGGCGACACGCTGCTTGGAGTCATTCAATTATGATCAGAAGATGGAGGAAAAGACGGGAAATGAGACAAAAAAGCAAATGTAATAACCTGTCACATGGTCCTGAAGCACAGCAGCATAAAGCGTAGCAGTACAAAGAACATAGCTTCACTTATGGAGCACAAAGTGAATCCTTATGAAGGATTTATACCTAAATTTCAATATACAGAAAAGACAGGGGGACAGAGGAACAAGCTGAACCTGTCATGAAGAAACAGAAGAACTCAAGCTGTGGGCGCTCTTCAAGACATAGCCCTTCAAGAGGAAAAGTCAAGAAAATAATGTCGAGAGACTATATTTTTAACCTAAAACTTTCAATCTGGAAGGAACAGGAACTTTTCTAGTTTTAGAGACAGGTGAGGCAGTGCGTGAAACTTGGTTAAGTCTTGGTTCAGTCACAGCTATAAGAGATGTAGGGAGCACTGGGCACTTTTAACCTGGACAGGATATTAGCTAGTATTTGAGAACTGATTCCTAATTTCCTTACATGTGATCAAGGTATTGTGGTTCTGTAGAAAATGTCCTTGTTTTTAACACATGCAAGTGAAAGGATTGGGAGCAAAGTGTCCCAGTGCCTCGGACTCATTGTGAAATGCTCAGCAAAACTTTAGAGGAAGGAAAGAGAGAAACATACATGGCAATATGCTAATAACTGTTGAACCTAAGTGGGAGAGATACAGGTTTTCATATGCTATTCTTCATTTATTCTTCCATAATGAACATTTTCATAATTCAAAAAATCCTCCCATTATCCACAGACCCAATTTTCAGGAGGTGCCACCATCTGGTTCACAGGCATACGCCCAAAAGTAAGTGAGGAGCTCTGAGCAGCCAGCGTGGCAGTCACCAAGCCCTCCAGGCTGCAACTCCCAAGGTGGGTGTTTATTGATTGAGCTCAACATCTGCTCCCCCTTCCCATCTGCTCTGACTTCCGTTTGGAGATCCACGTGGTTTAGGAGAAGCTGGCTCCACCCCAATCTGAATATTCTATCACCTGACCACAGAGAGTCAGGGACACACATGTGATCTAAGGCAGTCCAGTCCCCTCACAGGGGGCAGGAGTTGCCCACAACCAGCTCAAGAATGAAGGGGAACCAACCCTAAGCAAAGCCAATCCTGCAGAAGCAGTGCCCAGAGGTTAAAGGACCTTGGGGACATCATGGAGAGCCCCTGGAGCATCCCTCACCCGAAGCCACCACGTCCACCGGATTGGTCTGTTGAAGAAGCCAATAGATTTGCTTAGGCTGTGACGCTGCTGCTTGCAATCAAAAAGATGCTGAGTCATACAATTCCACAGAAGAATCCCTCGGGCCCTCACTTCCAGCCATAAATCAGTAAACAATGTTCAGGTGCAATTCTGAAATCTGTATCTTGTTTCCAGGAACTCAGGAGTGGAGACCCTGTAGACTAAGAGAGGCAAGGGCCATGCAGGCAGGCACGCCACCTGCACCCACAGTGAGCGCTGACAGCCTGCAAGCTGGCAGGCTCTTCCCAAGAGAGGAAGCCTGGCACTCAGCCTCTGCATAATTAGAGAAATGGAAATTAAAACCACAACAAGATCCACTTCACACCCACCAGGCTGGCGAAATCTCCAAGCCGGAATAATATCCAGTGCTGGCAAGGATGTGTGACACCTCAGATACCCAAATGCTGCTGGTAGGAGTGTAAATTTATGGAATTCACATTGGATAGCAATTGGCAGATATCTACATATGTTATATGCACGTGTATATACATGTATATATGTGTGTATGCATATGCTTATGTGTGGATGTGTGTGTGTGTGTGTGTATTTCCATGTACAGTCATGTGCCACATAACAGCACTTCCATCAGGAACAGACGGCATATACAATGGTGGCCCCATAAGATTAGAACAGAGCAGACCTTGTACAGGTGTACTGTATTTTATCTTTTATACCGTATTTTTACTACACTGTTTCTATGTTTAGGTATGTTTACATGCAGAAATACTTACCATTGTGTTACAATCACCTGCAGCGTTCAGTACAGTACCACCCTGCCTGGGTTTGTAGCCTGGGAGCAGGAGGTCCTGCCATACAGCCCAGGCGTGTGGGAGGCGATGAGTCTGTGCCATCTGGGTTTGAGTAAGTTCACACTATGATGCTCGCACGGCGATGAAATCACCTAACAGCGCTTTCCTCAGAACCATCCCTGCCATCGGGTGATGTGTGACTGTATGTGTATATGTGTATACACAGACATGTACGTGTATACATACAGTGCAAAATATTGACAGTTGGTGAATCTAACTGAGGGGCATGCAAGTGGTCCTTGTCTATTCTTTCAGTGTGTCTGTTTGCTCGAAAATCCTCAAGGTAAGCTGGGGAAAATCATCTAAAAGGCGGCAAGAAAGGAAAGAAGTTATACACAGAATCTGCAAACAAACAGTATACGTAAAAGAAAACAGCAGCTCCAAACTTACATGTATCAGTAATTGCATTAAATACAAACAGACGAGGAGCTCTACTTGTGAGCTATGTCATTGACTCTGTGTGTGTGTGTCTGTGCATGTGTGTGTGATGGATTTGTCTGTGTGTGTGTGTGTCTGTGCGTGTGTGTGTGATGGATTTGTCTATATGTGTTTTCTATTTTTAAAAAGCCAACATTGGCAGAGCAAATGCAGTTACCTGGAGCTGTCCAGCAAAGGTAGCCTGATACCCAGCATCCTCTGCATGTGGCATGTTCCGGGAACGTTTCTCTAAAGTAACTAAGAAAACAAAACAACACATTCACACATGGGGGATGTCTCTAGCTGTCACGCCATGGACTTAGGGGCTGAGGCTTGGCTGACGCCCCAACCCCAGGTGGCACTGCTTGGCGCCCTCCCCAGTGAGGGTCTCCTAGCCTGGCTCACTGAGAAACCCCACCACAAATCACCCTGGATCTGCCTCAAGGAGAGAGGTTTGCTGAACTGCACTAACACACACCCCAGAGACCCAGGTGCCAGACAGACAGACGCCTTGTATTAGGTGACCTGAGGGATGGGCCATCTGGCAGCCAGACCTTCCTGTCACTGAGCCAGGGCTCTCCTCCCTGGGGACAAGTCCAGTGGGAAGGCAGAGCCACGGGACAGCTTAGGAGCCGGAGCCAGGCCAGGAGAGGGGGCAGCTTCAGCCAGGTGCTCACCTCCAAACAGGGGCAGTGGGGCAGTTGGAGTTGGGGAGAGGAGACCCTCCACAGTGCTGCTGGGGATATGTTCACCTCCACATATTCTAGGCTTCCTGGCCGTGTTGAGACTGGGATACCTTTGGTCAGGTGGCTTTGTCCTCCCCCTCCATGTCAAATGTCTGCATGTCCCTCCTCTGCACCTGCCACCGCCATGTCTATCCACCCTATTCAATCCTTACTGACCCTGGAAAAGCCTACCTCCCAAGACAGCACTCAAGGTCAAAGGTCAAAAAAGCCAGACACCTGTGGAATGCAGCCTAGTTCTCTTCTCCCTGGAAATTCACCTGAGAGTCTGTGCCTGGAGGTGCAGGTGCACCAGGAAGTTCCACCTAGAAGTGCAGGTGCTCAAGGGATTCTCACCAGGAAGTATGGGTGCATCAGGAAGTTCACCCATAAATGCAGATGCAGCAGAACATCTTACCTAGAAGTGCAGGTGCATCAGGAAGTGCAGATGCCCAAGGGATTCTCACCAGGAAGTGCAGATGAACCAAGAAGTCTGCACCAGGAAGTGCAGGTGCACCAGGAAGTCTGCATCTGGGAGTACAGGTGCACCCGGAAGTCTCATGTGGAAGTGTAGGTGCACCAGAAAGTCTCATCTGGAAGTACAGGTGCACCAGGAAGTCTGCGTCTGGGAGTGCAGGTGCGCCAGGAAGTCTCACCTGGGAGTGCAGGTGCACCAGGAAGTCTCATCTGGGAGTGCAGGTGCACCTGGAAATCTACATGTTCCACATGAGGTGACTCCTGGGCCTGCTTTCTGGTTCTGTTTCCAGCCCTGCCGACATTAATCCACCACCCCAGTGTCTCTCAGCTCTAAAGCCATGACCCCCTCACACTCCACGCTTCTGGCCTGGCCTGTGCCTCTTTGCCCCTGTGACAGGGAAGGGTGGCAGAGCAAGTGCTGCACATAGGAGTCCAGGGCTGGCCGGTCATGGCCACCTTGGGCCCAGGCCTCCTCCTCTTGTGAGGAGGCAGGCAGGCAGCCAGTGATGCCTGGGCACCCTCCTGACACTATGCCCTCCAGGGAGGACAGGAGTGCCAGGCCTGGGAGTGGAGTATGGAAGCCTCAGAAGTTGCCTGCTCCAAGAGCATGGGGGGCTGGGCCAGGCTTTCTGCCCAGCCAGGAGGACCCAAGGGCCCCTTGTTTCTGAGGGCCCCTTGTTTCCGAAGGGCCCTGCACTTTCTGAGGAACTTCCTTGGATTCAACCCTCTGCCACGTCTCAAATTCTCTGCCTGCTTCTGCTACATGCAGCCATGAGGTGGGGCCTACCTAGCAGCTCCCAGCTCCATGAGAGCGAGTCCATGGCCATCTCCAAAGACCACAGTGGCCTGGCCAGGTGGATGCGACATCTTTACTGCCCACTGCTGAGACCTTTCTGCCTCTTGTTTCCGTGCTGGGGTGTTCAGGGAAGGACTGCCAGGCCCAGGGCCTCGGGGCAGAAGCTCCATTTTCACCAGAAGCTGAGAATGAGAGGAAGATTCAGGTAGGTGCAGAGGTGAGAACCCTGCAGGGGCTGAGCCGGCCAAGCCCAGCCAAATCCCAGCCCGGGACCAGGGGCAAACTGTTTAACCTCGGTGCCCACAATTATAAAGCCAGCAGTGATGGCAGCTCCAGGCTCCTACGCACTTAGACAGGCACATGGTGGCCTAAGTGAGGGCAGGCCGCCTGCCCAGGGCCCCCACTGCTGCAGCTGCGTTCCTTGTTGTTGCTGTTGGCAGTGTCCTATCAGAAGCACCTGGGCACACACCACAGCAGGAAAGCTGGAAGTCTCATCTGGGACTCTCATCTGTGGCTCCCACCCTGGCAGAGCCACCTGGGCTGTTCTGAGCACAGGTTCACCCACAACCTAAGGAACGGGAAACTCCTTACATTCGACGCCTCTTAGCTTGTTTTAAACAAGGCCCATGGCTTCCATTTTCCTACACTATGGCAGGCCATGACCTTTACTCATGCCTCCCACACAACAAAATCAAATAAAATAAATCCTGGGTAATTTGTGAACATTTCTTTAAAGTATTGATAAACTGACAAAGAAGCTTTATTCCAAGAGCTTGGGTTAGAGTTCAGTAGGGACTGACAGGGCCTTCAGGAAAACGGCAGAAGTAAACACAGATCCCTTCTGTACCACAGGACCCCCAGCACTTTGGGAGGCTGAGGCTGGCAGATCACCTGAGATCAGGAATTCGAGACAAGCCTGACCAATATGGTGAAACCCAGTGTCTACTAAAAATACAAAAATCAGCCATGCATGGTGGCATGCACCTGTAGTCCCAGCTACTTGGGAGGCTGGGGCAGGAGAATTGCTTGAACCCGGGAGGCAGAGGTTGCAGTGAGCCGAGATCGCCCCATTGCACTCCAGCCTGGGTGACAGAGCAAGACTCCGACTCAAGTAAAAAGGAATTCAGATAATCAGATAATGGCCTTATCACACACAGAGGACGAGAAATTAAAGGACCAAAAAGATTAGAAAAATAACTATGCCCACCCTGAGAAGCTCTCCTAGAATGAAAATACATAACTGAAATTCAAAGGCAATGAATGCATTTGACTGCAGAGCAGACACAGCAGAGGAGAGGATGGATGAGCCAGGGGGAAGCGGAAGCCGTTCTCCATGCAGCACAGGAAGTCAGACAGAAAGTGCGGAGGAGAAAATGGGAGGAGGGGAAGCCGGCAGAAAGGGTCTGGCACACATCCATGTTGACACCCGGAAGGAGAGAGAGGAAAATACAGAGTAAAGTCTGAAAAGAGGGTGACTGACCACAGGTCTGTCTGATTCTGTCAAGAACAATTCAGAAAGAGCTGCAAATAAAGCACTTGGGTTAATGAGTTTGGAAGGTTTTCTAGATACAAACCAAAATGCAAACATCTGTTGTATTGCCATATATGAGCAACAAAAAAAATAGAAACTATAACTTTTTAAATGATGCTGTATTAGGGCTGGGCATGGTGGCTCATACCTGTAATCCCAGCACTTTGGAAGGCCAAGGCAGGCAAATCACTTGAGGTCAAAAGTTCAAGACCAGCCTGGCCAACAAAGTGAAACCCCATCTCTACTAAAAATACAAAATTAACCAGACATGGTGGCACACACCTGTAGTCCTAGCTACTCGGAAGGCTGAGGCACAAGAATCACTTGAACCCAGGAGAAGAGCTTGGCAGTGAGCCAAGATCATGCCACTGCACTCCAGCCTGGGTGACACAGTGAGACCCTATCTCAAAAAAACAAAACCAAAAAAAGATACTGTATTAGGATTCTCCAGAGAAACAGAACCAACAAGATGTGTGTGTACGTGCATGCATGCATGTGCCTGTGTGTGTACGCATCGTGCATGTGTGTGTACACATGTGTTTGTGTACACAGAGAGATTATTGATTTTTTTTTTTTTTTGAGACAGAGGTTCACTCTTTCACCCAGGCTGGAATGCAGTGGTATGATCTCGGCTCACTGCAACCTCTGCCTCCCAGTTTCAAGTGATTATCCTGCCTCAGCCTCCCAAGTAGCTAGGATTAGAGGCACCCGCCACCACACCCAGCTAATTTTTGTATCTTTAATAGAGATGGGGTTTCACCATGTTGGCCAGGCTGGTCTCAAACTCCTGACCTCATGATCCACCTGCCTTGGCCTCCCAAAGTGCTGGGATTACAGGCGTGAGCCACTGATTTTTTAAGGAATTGGCCCACATAATTGTGGAGGTGTAGCAGGTCCAAAGTCTGCAGGGCAGGCCGACAGTCTGGAGACTCAGGGAGCAGTTGGAGTTTGAGTCCAAAGGCCACTTGCTGGCAGAATTCCCTCTTCCCTTGGGGAGGTCAGTCTGTGTTCTAGTCAGGTCTTCACCTGATTGGACGAGGCCCACCCACATTATGGCGCGCCGTCTGCCTAACTGAAGGTCAGCTGATTTCAGTGTGTATCTTATCTGAAAAGCAGCCTCACAGCAACATCCTGACCAAGCACTTGGGCACTGTGGCTCAGCCAAATTGGCATACAATTAACCATCACAGAGACCATTACAGTAGTACAGCTGGCAAGAAGTATCTAGGAATAAACCTAACAAAATACGTGCAAGATACACAGAGAAAAAATAAGAAATTTTACTGCATGTCATGAATGAAGATCTAAATAAATGGAGAAATAAAACATACTTGTTTTTAAAAAATAAACATGTATATGGATTGGAAAACTCAATAATATTACAGAGATACCAATTTTTCCCCAAAATGATTTGTAGAGCCACTACAATGCCAATCACAATCCCAAGTGGTGTGTGCATGTGTGTGAGTGTGCGTGCATGTGCATATGTATGTGCATGTATGTGTGCATGGGTGCATGTATGTGCATGTGTGTGCACATGGGTGTGTATGTTTGTGTGTGTGTTTGTAGACTTTAACAAGATGATTCTAAAATTTACATGGAATTGGAGCAGGCACCACTGTGAACCTATTCTGATTCTGGTGCCTGATAAAGATCTTTTTTAACTTTTTAAAAAGAGCCAGGAATAGCTAAAATATTCTTAATGAAGAATAAAAAGTGGGAAGGTTGGTCTTTCTGTTCCCTAAGATTTCCTTTAAAGCCTTAGAAAGCAGACAATTAGGTCGGCACACAGGTAACGCATACCAGACGGAAACAGAGCAGGCCTGGCTGCTGGAGGAGAGAGGCAGATCGATGGGGACAAGACAGTCCCATTTAAAATCAGTTTGGAGAACTGATTATCCATAGAGGGAAAAACATTACTTACACTCCTGCTCTGTACTGTCCACAAAGGTCAATGCTGAGAAAAAATAATTATAAATCAAAAATCAATACCAGGTGGATTAAATATGAAAGATGAACCCACAGATCTTTTGGAAAGGCATAAAGGAGAAAATCTGACTTCAGAGTAAAGAGACATTCCTTAAGCAAGACACAAAGGACACAAGCCATAAAGCAAAAGAGGAATTAATTGGACTTCATTAAAATGTACTACTTCTGTTCATCAGACACCACCTTGAAATGGAAAGATAAGACACACTGGGAGAAGATGTCTGCAGGATGGATAATTGGCAAAGAGTCACTTAAGAAATATATAAAGAACTCTCATAACTAGTCACCAAAAAACAAAAACTATGTAATGGACAAAAGACTTGAACAGGTGCTTCCCATAAAAGAAAATCCAGTTGGCAAATACACATAAGCAAAGATGCAGAACCTCATTCCCTCCCAAGGAAATGCAAATTAAAACCACAGCAAACTAAAACCACAGCTAGTGCTACTTCACATTCACTAGACCATCAACATGGTAAAATCTCAGGAAGCTGGGAGAATTGCTTGAGCCCAGGAGTTCGAGGCCAACCTGGGTGACATAGCAAGACCCCATTTCTAATAAGGAAAAAAAGTTTAAAAATGTTAAATTCAGAAAAAACCAAGTGTTGACAAGGATGTGGAGCAACAGTATCTTTTATAGGTTGCTGCTGGGTGTGTACTTTAGAAAATCATTCAGCAGTATCTAGTAAAGTTGAAGCTGTCCAAACTGCTGACAAAGTAGCTCTGGCTATTTTCAGTAAATACCTGCTTGGAAAAGATGGTTCCAGTGTTTACAGTGGTCACAGCAGCATTTCTTTAGTGGTGCAGGCATACCATGGAATACTACACAGCCAGGAAAATGAACAGCAACAGCTACACACATCTGCAAAGAAGAGTCATCTGAGCAATAGAAGCGAGTCATGGAAGCATTCCCAGGATGTGATCCCATCAGGTAGCATTCGAAAACAGACAAAAACTAAACATGTGTTTAGGGGAGCCTACGTAGGTGGGAAAATTGTAACTAAAAGGCAGAAAATGATTACCCCAAAAGTCAGGTGAGTGGTCCCCAAGGGGAGAGGGAAGGAACCCAGAAAGCTTCTGGGGTGGTGGCAATAGCGTGTCACTCCAGGGGCTCACATTACCATTCGTGTGTGCCATTCACTTCATGACAATAAAATCATATTGTTTACAAGGATGCCCTGCTCTGCCCAGTGGTCTGGGAGGGGCTGTCTTGCCCTGTGCAGAGATAGTGCAGGTGCAGAAGTGCAGAGGGACCAGGGGTGAGCCCAGTTCTGGGACCAGACTGCCAGGAGACCAGAAGCACGGAGGCCAGGGCCCCCCTGAAGGCATCTAATTTGACTGAGTCATGCATGGGGCTGCACCTGTGACGGCCACAGAGGCCCTGCAGCTGTGCCTGGCAGACGCCTCCCAGCTCCAGAAGGGCTCCACCATCTCTGACCAGTCCCGCCATCGCACCTCCTCTTACGGGAGCCCAGGAAAGAGCCCAGGCAGGCACCTCTTCTCCTCCAAGGCATGGCACAGCCCCGGTCACAGAAATGGGAGAAAGTCTGCTTTGACCACCCTTCAGTGTGCCCCTGTCCCCACTGACTCAGACTCCAGCTCCGCCCCCCCCAGCCCCCTTTGAGGACATATTGGTCCCCTCCCTTTACAGAAGAATCTCAGACTCACTGGCTCTGCACCTACCCAAGCGCCACGGCAGGAAACAGGCTTTGCCTGGTGCCTGCACCCTGCACCCTGCCTGTGCCCAGCCTTGTTCTAGAACATAATGCAGGACCAGCCCTGCCCGCTGTGAGAGCCTGGAGGAGGCAGCTGGGTGGGGCAGGGGCAGGCTCTGAGGATCCATGGGACCATCCCCACCAGGCTGCCCAGAGGACAGGCAGAGTGACCAGCAGGCTCCTGGCACCAGAGGGACCATGGGCCTGGCAGATGGCGGTGGATGGGGACAGTAGGATCTCCCCACGCCACAGGGTAGCAGCCTTCGGGACAGGCAGGCAGAGGGTCTCAGGTGAACCTGGAGCTGAGAGCATTCAACATGACCACAGGGGCCATGGGGCCGCAGGACCAGGGCAGCCCTGCAGAACGCAGGGAAGATGGCTGATTCTCGAGCCCCATCTGGAGCCAGGGCTGGGGCCGTACCTGAGGGACCCACGTTGGGGACACAAACAGCCTCTCCTCAGGCCTCTCTGCACCCTGTGCTCCCTGGGAGGAGCTATGGGAATGGGCTGTCTACTGTGCCTTCCAAGGCCAGCTCATTATTCCTGGTCAGTCCCTGCAGCCCAGACCTGGCTCTGTCAGGCCCTAAGGGCAGTGCAGGGAGAGCTTAGAGGAAAGCCCCCAGAGAGACTGGATTACCTTTGGTGGGGCAGAGGCTGTTCAAAATGGAAAGCCACCCCCTTCTCTTCATTTCTCAGAGCAACACATTCAGCCCCACTTAGCTGTCTTCACAGCCGCAGTAGGACTTTGGTCTGTGTCCAGAACCCCCAGAGGCTACCCTGCCTCAATGCACACACATGTCGGGATGAGCCAGCATCTAGCAGGATGCCTGGCTGTAGCTCAGCACGGGCAGTGTTGGCAGGGGAAGGCCACAGTCCAGGCTCTGCTCCCACACACACCCACACGCACTGACCCGTGGTCCTCACCAGGAGCCTATGAGTTCGGTACTCCTTTGTCTCCGTGGACCAATGTCATCCAGCGAGCAAATAGTAGGGGTGGGATTTCAACCCAGGCCATTGGTACCATAGCCCACATGCTAACCACTGTGCTCATGATCGCCACATCACTGTAGGGGGCGAGATGGCAAAGTCAAGGAAAAATGACAGAGCAGAGGGACAGGGCTAATCTCTCCCAACACTGAGAATTCAGAAAAGTCTGTGGGTCCAGAAGCAGCTCCCCTTTAGGTGTAGGTACTTTTTTTCTAGTGTCTGCTGCCTACTAGGTCCTTTAATAAATATTTCCTAGGTAGATAGGTGAATGGGTGAATGGACAAGTAGATAAATGGATGGATGGTTGGATGGATGGGTGGATGGATGATTGGAGGATGGAAATGGGTGGATGAATGATGAATGGATAGGTGGGTTGGTGGGTGATGGATGGATGGAAGGATGGATGGATGGATGGATGGTCGGACGGACAGATGGATGGATGGAGGATGGAAATGGATGGATGGATGGATGGATGGATGGATGGATGGATGGATGGAGGATGGAAATGGATGGATGGATGGATGGATGGATGGATGGATGGATGGATGACTGGAGGATGGAAATGGGTGGATGAATCATGAATGGAAAGGTGGGTGGGTGATGGATGGATGGATGGATGGATGGACGGACGGACGGACGGATGGTTGGATGGATGGAGGATGGAAATGGATGGATGGATGGATGGATGGATGGATGGATGGATGGATGGATGGATGAATAAATGGGTGGGTAGGTGGGAGTGTTAAAGAACAGGTGGATAGGAGGATAGAGAGAAGGGAGAGTAAAGGGTAAATAAGTGAGTGGTTGGATGGATGGATGGGAGAATAAGTCGGCATGGTGCTAATGTGATATTTATTTTATGTCCTCAAAGGCTTTTTTTGCACATATGATAGATTATTCAGAAATTACTTTGGGTTTTAAAAAATTAAAATTTGTATGTACTGATGATACAAAATCAGAAACATATGTTTTTCTCCCTTAAACTATTGAGCTGAATCTACAAATCTTATCATTATAAGTTTAAGAAATCTCAAAACTATTTCTAAAAGTTATTTCATTAGCAGTAGTTCCTACTACTTAATAAAACACCTTCAAAAACTTAATTACATTAACAAACTTAATATATTAGATCTTGCCTGACAAATTTTCCCAAATTAAGTAGTTCTTTTAAATTTAAAAACATAACTTCCTAATATGATGAAACTTAGATTCTCTTAAATGTTCCAACATTTTATATAAACTTTATGATTTCAACTGATAGTCATAAGTCTAAATCAAGTAATTAAGTATATATTTCAAATTTTAATTAAAAGGCCGAACTGTCCTTCTAATAACCCCAAATCTCTTAAACATCACAAATGCTTATAATACCAAACATGCCCAGATTCCTTCACTCAAAACTATGAATACTGGAAGTTGATACCATAAAACATTTCTGTACCTAATTTAAATATTCCTTTGGGTTTAAACATTTTTTTTTTCACTGAGGAAACAACTAAGAGATTTGAGCAGCATTATCTAGGTAATTGGAGGTTAGAAAATACTAGCATTATCAGTCAGTGTACCGATGGTATTTTCATCTACCACACAGATGGGAGTTGCAGAAACCTATTTATGTTTTGTTACAGGGACTCCAGATCTTAGAGTTTGGTTTTGAGCCCTCGACCCCATATAGAACTTGATCCTATTCCTTTCATGCACATCTATAAACCCCACCCAGGGGGTTCAAATGGGTTTTGCATTTATCAGACTTCTCCATGATTGGCATAGTCTTCCTGGTGAGACCTGGAGTGTGGCTCCCAGACACCCAAACTTGGCTGGAGTCCTGAAGCAGGCGCAGCTAATCTGGCTGATCTACTCCTTCATACTCGTGGAGCAGATGGGGAAACAGACCAGAGGGGCAGCCCAGGAAGCAAATTTGGATGATCCAAATCTCAAAGCTGAGTTGGAATCTGTGGACAAAGCTTCTAAAGTCATACCAGTGATGTGTGGTGTTTGGATGGATGGATGGATAGATGGGTGGATAGAGGATGGATGATGGGCCAGTGGGTAGATGGGTAGATGGGTGGATGGATAGGTGGGTGGACCACAGTCTGATGGGTAGATGGCTTGATAGGTGGTTGTTTGAGTAGGTGGATAGAATGGATGGATAGAAGTTTTATGAGTGTATGGGTGAATGGGGAGTAGGGGATAAGTAGGTGAAGCAGTCAATGGGTAAGTGAGTGAATGTGTAGGAGGATCATGCATGAATGGGTGGGTGGATGTCATGGGTATATGGGTATAGGAGAGGTAGATAAGTATGTGTACAGATGGGTAAAGGGAAGGATGTGGGTGTGTTATGGGGTGGTTGGGTAGGTTGACGGATGAATGGGTGGATAAGTATTGTGTTACATGGGAGGAAACAAGTTTAGTTAGGTTGGTGGGTGAATGGATGAGTGAGTAGTTGGATGTAGACATGGAAGCTGGCTGGCTGGGTGGATGGATGATGGGTGAGTGAATGGATGGGTGGGTGATGAAAGAAAGGGAGGACGGATGGGTGGATGGATGGATGAGTGAGTGAATGAATGGATAGGTGGGTGAATGGAATAGGTGGATGGATGGATGGATGGATGGATGGATGGATGGATGGATGGATGGGTGATGAAAGAAAGAAAGCATGAATGGATAGGTGGGTGAATAGAATAGGTGGATGAATGGATGGATGGGTGGAAGGATGGATAGATAAGTGAATAATGAATGGGTGGGCGAATATGTGGATGAATGGATGGATGGGTGGATAGATGGATGATGAAAGAAAGAAAGGATGAATGGATGGGTGGATGGGAGAGTGAGTAAATAAATGAATGGGTGGATGAATGGGTAGATGGATGGGTGGGTGGATGGATGAATGAATGAGTGAGAGGATGGTTCGTGATGAAAGGAAGGAAGAAGGAGTGGACGGGTAGGTGGATGAATGTATGATAGGATGGAAGCTGGCTGGATGTGGGGGTGGATGAGTTGAATGGACAGATGGGTAAGAGGGTGAGTAAGTGGGTGGATGGTGAAGGAATTAATTATGTTATTATTATAAACATTATTATTATTATATGAATAAGTTTCTGGTTTAGAAGACTAGTATCCTTCTGACAGATCTCTCAGAGGGTCAGGCTCTACAAATTTGCTTCCTGGGCTGCCCCTCTCTAGGTTGTTTCCCCATTTGCTCCATGAGTGTGAAGGAGTAGATTGGCCAGATTAGCTGCACCTGCTCCAGGGGCCCAGCCCAAGCCCGGGTGCCTGGGAGTCACACTCCAGGACACTCGACCCCTGCCCTCTGGGGCCAGGGTCAGCAGCCTCTGGCCAGACCCCTCCTCTTAAAAAAGCTCAAGTAGGGAGACAACACTGCCCTGCTGGTGGTTGCCATGGAAAATCCTTCATTGCTTGTTTTTCTCCTCGACTGATTAAGAAAACGGAGTCATAAGATGACAGGGCCTCACTGGGCCTTGCCGCTGGCCAGCTTTGACTTATCCCCTGACATTTCCCAGGAGCCAGCTAACCTTTTCTGCCACAAATAGACTGAAGCGGGTCCCTTGAGGCAGTCTAGCCTGAACAGAGTCCGTCTCAGGAGAGGCAAGGACCCGGGACACAGCAACAGGAGCCAGGTCATTCGAATAACCAGGAAGGAGAGCAGACGGTGCTGGGACCGAGAGCACAGCAAGGACCCTAAGGAAGCCACCAAAAAACAGCCTTCGCAACAGTCAGGACTGCTCTCAGGACCACCAGGCAGAGCCCAGGGAGCAAACACCTGCTCTCCCTCCCTGGGGTCCCCGCTGTGTTCCCAGGCATGACACTCGCCTCCCAGAGCAGCAGCCTGGCCTCTGCTCCTCTCCGGGCAGAAACGACACAGGGATGCTCCCCAGTCAGTGTGCTAGGGTCCTAGGGGCATTGGCGACGCCGGGGCAGGTTCCACCATAGACCCTGCTGCCTCAATCCAGAGGGCTTTCGGAAGGCACCCCTGCTGTGGCATCGCAGAGGGAGGAGACCTGGGATGTGGCCCAGCAGGGCTGTGTATACACCAAGATGCCTCCGTCTGCCCTTCCAGCTGTAAATCAAGACTCAGCCGTGGAGAGGGAGGATAAAGTCCACAGGGGCTGAGCCTCCTCCCCGGCCCTGGTCTCAGCCTCAGGATAGAAGACTTTAACCCCAGAAGGCCCTCAGGAGGCCAGGCAAGCCAACACCCTCGAACCTGTGCCACGATGGGGGGCGATGGGGTGAGGACAGAGCCTGGAGTCACAGACCAGGAAACTGGGTTGCTTCAGCTCACCCAGGGTCCTAAGGCCAGGACAGGGCAGAGCCAAGACCAAAGTCCCTGCGAGGCTGCCCTCATGAAGGGACTCGGGAGGGTTCACTGGGTGAATGGATGAGCCTGTACGGTGAATGAAGGCCGAGCCCACGGCTGGGAGCTGCCATCCCCGGCTTCTTCTGAATACAGACAGCCTGATGCGAAGGTCTCAGATCTGGGAGGAGGCCTGGGCCCCTTGACCCCATCTCTTCATTTACTGATGGGGAAACCGAGGGCCAGCCTGCCACAGTAATGCCGTGGGTGCCTGAGTCATCTCCTCCTCCTCCTCCTTCTCCTCCTTCTCCTCTTCCTCCCCCTTCCTCATCTCCCCCTTTCCTCCTTCTCTTCCTCTTCCTCCCTTCCTCCCACCCATCTCCCTCTCCTGAGCCCCAGCTCTGCTCTGCCACCAGGCCTTGTCCCTTTTAGGGTCCAAAAGAGCAGGTCCTGCCCTGGGGCCAGTCAGCATGAAAAGGGATGACCATCTCTTCCTCCAGAGGACAGGGACTCTATGCCCCAGGCACTCTGAGGTCAAACCTGGCTCCCACTCAGACTATGAAGACAGCATCCACTGGGTCAGAGTCATGAAGCCACGGGTCCCAGGGGACAGCTCAGGTGGCTGCAGGGCCAGACTGCCAGGCTGCCGTCTGCCTCCTGTTAGTACAAACGCCCCTCCCCTCAGGCCTGAACTCTGACATGAGCCAGTGGGCACCAGGCCCTGTCAGGAACAGGAGGAGGCCACAGCCATCCTCAGGAGAGAACAAAGGACACACAGGCCTCCGGGGAGAGCAGTGGGTGGCAGTGACAGGAGGGGCTACTCAGGATCCATGAGCGAGGGCCAGGCAGCTTGGCCACCTTGGAGGAGCCGCTGCACCTATCCAAGCCCAGGTTTCCCTGCTGAAGGCAGCACCGGTGTCTCCTCCTGGGGGTGTTGAGTGGGTCATCCCAGGCCAGAGAGGTCGAAGGGCTCTGTAAGCTATGAAGCGCTGGGCACCTGTGGGGCGGGGGTGTACGTCCTGCGGTCAGGCTGCCCTGGAGGGCGGAACACCTACGCACTGTTCCAGCGGGAGGGGTATGGCGTCCAGTGAGGCCCAGCTCCCCGAGCCTTTCCTGATGGCACTGGAAGACAGGCAGCAACCCAGAAACATATAAAAGGCCCAGGGGCTGGTGCTGGGGGCACATGGCCAGGGCGACCCTGGGCTGGGCTGTGTACCCCCGGAGCACTGCAGCAGACAGAGCAGGGGTGTGAGCTCTAGGGTCCCAGGATCCATCTCCTTCCCTGCAACAAACCCCTCTCTGCTGGAAATCCCTGGAGTGGTTCCTCCATCCTGCTCTGAACCTCCTTGACTGATCCCACCAACCGGTGCACTACACAGCTGCCTGGAGACCAGAAGATTCCTTACGTCTCCCTCCACCTGCCCAACACCCACAAGCCCAAGAGGCTGCCCTCCATAAGTCTGGCTTTTCTGCGTATTTTTCAAAGCACAAGGCACTGGAAGAGTGCCTGCATGAGACATTCTTGCAAGCCAGAGCCCGCTGGAGGCATGCAGGAGAGCAAAACCTCCCTGCTGTGTCTGCAGATTTGCACACATTTCTGGGAAATAAACCTGCGGCCCCTCCTCTCCCCCAGACGTTGGTTTATCTTCCAGGGCAAAAGGATACCGTCTTTTCTGCGGCAAAGATGGGGGTGAGATGGCTAGCAGTCCCCTTAGAAGATCAAGGGTTTCCTTGGCTGACACAAACCTGCTCTGTTTGCCCCCTGAGATGTGGCGGACAAGGCAGAGGGATAAGGACATGCTGTACCCTGAGTAATAAATGGTCAGGACCCTTCAGGCTTGTCGCTTCCTTACTGGTCACGTTTATGGAAGTGTGGCGCAAACATGGCCGCTACTTGGTCAAGTGACTGCGAGTTCCCGTGCGTCTCGGGTCACCAGTGTTTCTCCCTGGCTGTGCCCACACCTCACCTGGCCTCCCAGGCCCTGTCTCCCTGAGCTTCTCACAGCACGCTCCCTCGCGGTCTGTGTACCGCCTCTCGGGTCGCCTTCCACACCTTGAAGCAGCAGTGTGAGTTCCTTCCGCGGACCCGGTGCCGGCTCCTGTGGCCCCGCTCAGCCTGTTCTCATCCTTCAGGGAGTCTCAGATTGTTTTTGTTTGTTGTTTCTTTTTTTTTTCCTTCCAACTTCTATTTGAGGTTCTAGGTATACACCTGCAGGTCTGTTACACGGGTAAACTGCATGTCACGGGGGCTTGGTGTACAGATTATTTCATCATCCAGGCACTGCGCATTGTAACAACAGGTGTTTTTTTTTTTTTTTTTCTGAGATGGAGTCTTGCTCTGTCACCCAGGCTGGAGTGCAGTGGCACGATCTCGGCCCACTGCAACCTCTGCCTCCTTGGTTCAAGCAATTCTCTGCCTCAGCCTCCCGAGTAGCTGGGATTACAGGCACCCTCCACCAAACCTGGCTAAATTTTTTTGTGTATTTTCAGTAAAGACGGGGTTTCACTATCTTGGCCAGGCTGGTCTTGAACTCCTGACCTCGTGTTCCACCTGCCTTGGCCTCCCAAAGTGCTGAGATGACAGACGTGAGCCACTGCGCCCAGCCAACAGGTGGTTTTTCTATGCTGACCCTCCTCCTGCCTCCGCCCTCAAGCGGGCCAGTGTCCATGTGTCCATCTGTACTCAGTGTTTAGCTCCCACTTACAAGCGAGAACATGTAGTATTTGGTTTTCTGTTCCCATGTTCCATCACTTGGACAGGAGTCTCAGAATAAAAACAGCCTCCTCAAGAGAGGCCTTCCCTGGCCACTTTCCCAAAACTAGTCACCCCTCTCCCACGTGTCACACGCCCCTCCCGTCCACCTCACACCCCTCTCCCATGTGTCACACCCCCCTGTCTGCCTCACACCCCTCTCCCACGTGTCACACCCCCCTCCCACCTGTCAAACCCCCCTCCTGTCCGCCTCACACCCCTCTCCCACCCGTGTCACACCCTCTCCCGTCTGCCTCACACCCCTCTTCCACGTGTCACACCCCCCTCCTGTCTGCCTCACACCCCTCTCCCACGTGTCACAGCCCCCTACTGTCAGCCTCACACCCATCTCCCACCCGTGTCACACCCCCTCCCCCCACCTCACACCCCTCTCCCACATATCACACCCCTCTCCCATCTGCCTCACACCCCTCTCCCGCCCACGTCACACCCCTCTCCAGCCCGCATCACACCCCTCTCCAGCCCACATCACACCCCCTCCCATCCGCATCACACCCCTCTCCAGCCCAAGTCACACCCCTCTCCCGCCCACCTCACACCCCTCTCCCGCCCACCTCACAGCCCTCTCCCACCCGCATAGCCCTTCTCACTCTGGTTTTCATGCCATCTTATTACAGGTCCCCTGCAGAGGAGACACCAAGCGGGATTAAATGTGCAAGGAGACTTTTGAATGGAAGGATGCACCCACCCCTGAGTGGCAGCACAGAGGCCAGGAAGGCTGGTGAGCATGAGATCCTGACAAACACAGGGATGCCAGGCAGAGGCCCCTGGGCCCTGGGAGGCTGAGGAAGGTCTGCAAGGCCATCTGGATGACCATCAGCAGGGGCCCAGCATCCCAGGCACGGGCCTGCCTTGGTGTCCCGGCCACGCGGGGAACACCTGTGACGTGGGATCTCAGCCTGGCCCTCTGCAGCTGGAGGTGCATGAGCCAAGTCCTGTGAGCCACGGACAGATGCTCTCCACAGTGGAATGTCCCCCGTCCCAGGCATTGCCCAGCCCGGAACCCAGAGGTTCACCGGCACGCAGCAGACGCTTCACTGATGGCTGAGTGGGGTGTGTGCTAAGAGGCAAAAACAGCTGCAAGCCCCCCACCACACATGCTGTGTGTACACCCCTTTACATCTTTCCATATAACTCAGAGACTCCATCGGGGAGTAGACCATCTTTCTCCACCCCTTGACAGGAGCCTGGCCTTGCAACCTGCAGTGCCACAGAGGCTGGAGAAGCAGGGCAGAGGGGATCACCCCCCACCAGGCCATGCTGGCGGGTAACTCGCAGTGGGGCTCACCAAGCGCAGGCACAGGAGAGAGGCTTCTCTTCCTCATACACTCACATGAAGCAGAAGTGCAGGGCATCCTGGCACTGTTCTTGCAACTACGTTCTAATTTCCTCTCTTCTGTTCTCGCTCTGTGAGCCCCTCTGCAAGTGCCTCTGCCAGCATGGCCTGCTGGGGCACGATCCTCTCTGCCTGCTGTTCCCATGACCAGGATGATTCCTGGAGCTCCAGTTGGAGCATCCAGTCGGAGGCGGGCGGCAGACAGGGGGCAGCAGGGACAAGGCCACGCATGGGCCTGGGAGGCCCCTGGCAGGGACCTGCTTTGCACAAAGCTTTGGGCACTGCTGTGCTTCTTAGGGCAGCACCTCTGACCGCGTCCTGGGGCTGGCTCCCCCTTGCTTGCAGGAAGCCTGTGACTCCTCCACATGAAGGTGCTGGGGCTCTGGAAGGTGACACCAGCCCGGTCATCCCCATCTCTCCAGCTGACATCAAGCCCAGCACCAAACAAGGGAGGGAGACCATCTAGAACTTCCAAGCCACCGGCTGACCAGAGAGACTGCCACCAGCTGAGACTAGGGAAGCCGTCACCTGATCCAACAAGCATCAGCTAAATAAGATAGCTGGTGTTTTAAGCCACCCAGGTGCAAGGAGTTTTATACAGCCAAAGCTAGGGAGCCCAGACTGCTCTTCCTCGAGTCCCTATGGGCACTGCAGGCCGAGGCTGAATGCAAGAGCCCGGTCCCCCCGGAGATGCAGACGCAGCATCCCCCACACCTCCAGGACAGGGTGTGGGCTCCAGGTTCTGCTGCTGTCTGCCTCCGTCAAGTACACACATGAGGAATTCCACAGGGCAACACGGATATGCTTCCATTCATCACCCAGCTAGTTCCCCAAACTGGAAAAAGATGGTGCTGTGCGTTTTTATTTCCCTACTTCCCAAAAAAAGTGAAGGAGAAGGCCGAGCAAGGTGGCTCACGCCTGTAATTCCAGCACTTTGAAGGCAGAGGCAGAAGGATCACTTGAGGACAGGAGTTTGAGAACAGCCTGGGCAACATGGCGAAACTCCATCTCTATAAAAATCAAAAATTAGCCAGGCGTGGTGGCGTGCACCTGTAATCTCAGCGACTTGGGAGGCCGAGGAGGCGGATCACTGGAGCCCAGGTGGTCGAAGCTGCAGTGAGCTGAGATGATGCCACTGCATTCCAGCCTGGGCAACAGAGCGAGACCCAGAAGCAAAGAAGAAGAATCATCCTGGTCATGGGAACAGCAGGCAGAGAGGATCCCCAGGCCATGCTAGTGGGGGACTTGCAGAGGGGCTCACGGAGCACACACACAAGAGAGGCAATCAGAACACAGTTGCGAGGACAGCACTAGGGTGCCCTGCACTCCAGCTTCCTCCCTCACCCCCACGGCTGTGGGCAGACACAGACACAGAGACACACACATCTCCAGCATTGCTAAAACATAACTCATTGTTAACACAGACACGATAATGATGCCTAGTGCGCAGCAAATACTCAAAATGTCCCAATTCTCCAAAATTGTCCTTTCCAGCCACATATACGTATATAGGATCCAAAAGTCCCAGAGAAACACACGTTGCAGGCGTTGACAGGGCTCTCCGGTGCCTCTTACACCAGAGGAGCTCTTTTCCTTTAGTGACACCACTGGCTTCCAGGGTCTGGCCAGCTGTCCGGCAGGATGCAGCATAACCCAGACTGGCCCAGCATGAAATTCGGGTGTGGTGTTTTGTGCAGCAACACTCACAGGAGACGCTGTCCTCCGCCCGTCACAGCAGGGGACATGTCAGCTGTCCTTCCCAGGTGATGCTACCTCCAGTCATGGGGGAAGGACTGTCGCCAGCTGCTCCTGCGTAAGTCCCCCTCCCCTTTGTAACCAGTGGTCCTAGGAGCATGAATATCCTGTTAACGCAATGGCTTTGGCACCCGAGTTAGTTGCCTGTGGCTGCTGTAACAGAGTACCACAAACAACACAGGTGTGTTCTATCCCAGCTCTGTAGACCGGAAGTCTAAAATGGGTCACACCGGGCCGAGATCGGTGTCGGCAGGGCTGCATTCCTTCTGCCTGTGTTCCTGGGTACATGTGTGGCCCTTTCTTCCGTTTCCAAACCGCATCCCTCCAAGCTCCGCGTCCATCACTGCATCCCCTCCTCAGGCTGTGACCCTCCTGCCTCCCTCTTAAAAGGACCCTGAAGATCACCAGGGCCCACCTGGATAATCCAGGGTGGCCTCCCCATCTCCAGGTCCTTCACTTAGCCACATTTGCAAAGCCCCTCTTGCCATACAAGGGGACCTGTGATTACAGGTTCTGGGGCTTAGGACAGGCACCTGCCTTGGGGATGCTATTCAGCCGACTTCAACATCAGCTGCTGATGTTCACCTGAATGTGTTCATTCCAGGGGGAGTGCACAAATGGGGACTTTCAAACCCATCGCCTCTCCCATGTTGGCTGGATTGTTCTAGGAGGAAGTGCTCCCTCCTTCTAGGGCCACCATGGACTATAGTGTTCATCCAATGCTCTTCATCCTTTGTCTCAAATTTGGCCACCAGAGCCCCTTCCACCTGGCCTTTTTGGCCTGTTGAGGCATCCCCGTCTGTCCTCAAGTGCATCCGCCCTCCTGGCGCAACGCGATCCATACTCCGGCTCATCCTGTGCCCACCTCCACCCAGATCTGGACTTAGGGCCCATCGTGCCGCACAGCTTCGGAAACCACCCGTGTGCCTGTGTGCTTGGGTAGCACCAATGTTAGCTCCCTTCAGTGGTTAGAGACAGAAAATTGTTCTTTTTTTTTTGAATTATGAGTTATTGCTGCCACTTCCGGTAGAAGCACAAGCCCCCAGGAACCCTCTTTGTCTCCCGTTCCACATCCCTATCTCCCGCCTCCCAGCGAGAGAAAGAGTCCTGGTTCCGAGGAGGACCACCAAGCTGCTGGGGGTGACCAGCCCTTAATCCACAGACAGTGGTTTCAGACGACCACAGCAGCGCTGCTGCTGCGACAAAGCCGGCCTGTGACGCGGAGCTGCAGGTCCCCACAGCCAGAGGCCCCTTCGAAAGCCGCTTCCATTCTTGTTTCCATCTGGTGTTGCTGTCAATTGTTTTAGGTTCATTGATTTCTGTTTGAATTCAATGTTCAATTTTTTTGTGCTTGTCAATTTAATTCTATTTCTGAACATGTAAACATTTACGTGTTTCAAAAGTCAACACATATGTAAAGGATTCTCTGACTTCTCACTCCACCCAGTCCTCCCACCTGGTGGTTATTTATGTGTGTGTGTAGTTTCTGTATGTAGTTTACATGTGTGTGTAGCTCGTGTGTATGGTTTATATCGTGTGTACAGTTTGTGTGTGTGGTTTATGTGCGTGTGTATACTTTGCATATGTAGTTTATATATGTGTAGTCTGTGTGTGTAGTTTATGTGTGTATAGTTTGCATGTGTAGTTTATATGTGTGTAGTTTATGTGTGTATACTTTGTGTGTGTGGTTTATATGTGTGTGTGTAGTTTGTGTGTGTATGATTTATATGAACGGGTAGTTTGTGTGTGAAGTTTATGTGTGTATAGTTTGTGTGTGTGGTTTATATAGGTGTGTATAGTTTGTGTAGTTTGTATGTGTGTGTATAGTTTCTGTGTGCAGTTTATGTGTGTGTAGTTTGTGTGTGTGGTTTATATGTGTGTGTAGTTTGTGTGTGTAACGTTTATATGAATGTGTAGTTTGTGAAGTTTATGTGTGTGTAGTTTGTGTGGTTTATATGTGTGTGTAGAGTTTGTGTGTATAGTTTGTGTGTGATTTATGTGTGTGTAGTTTATGTGTGTGTAGTTTGTGTGTGTGGTTTATATGTGTGTGTATAGTTTGTGTGTATAGTTTGTGTGTGATTTATGTGTGTGTAGTTTATGTGTGTGTAGTTTGTGTGTGTGGTTTATATGTGTGTGTATAGTTTCTGTGTGTAGTTTATGTATGTGTAGTGTGTGTGTGGTTTATATGTGTATCATTTCTGTGAGTACTTTATGTGTGTATAGTTTCTGTGTGTAGTTTATGTATGTGTAGTTTGTGTGTGTGGTTTATATGTGTATCATTTCTGTGTGTAGTTTACGTGTGTGTACTTTGTGTGTGGGGTTTATATGTGTGTGTGTAGTTTGTGTGTGCAGTTTACATGTGTGTACTTTGTGTGTGTGGTTTATATGTGTGTATAGTTTGTGTGTGTAGTTTATGAAAGTGTACTTTGTGTGTGTGGTTTACATGTGCGTGTAGTTTGTGTGTGTAGTTTATGTGTTTGTGTATAGTTTGTGTATGTGGTTTATATGTGTGTATGTGGTTCGTGTGTACTTTATGTGTGTGGTTTTTTGTGTGTGTATAGTTTGTGTGTGCAGTTTACATGTGTATACTTTGTGTGTGATTTATATGTGTGTGTATAGTTTGTGTGTGCAGTTTATGTGTTTGTGTATAGTTTGTGTATGTGGTTTGTATGTGTGTGTGGTTTGTGTGTAGTTTATGTGTGTGCACTTTGTGTGTGTAGAGTTTGTGTGTGCAGTTTACATGTGTGTACGTAGTTTGTGTATAGTTTGTGTGTGTGTACTTTGTGTGTGTGGTTTATATGTATGTGTATGGTTTGTGTGTGTACTTTGTGTGTGTGGTTTATATGTGTGTGTGGTTTGTGTGTATAGTTTGTGTGTACTTTGTGTGTGTTTTATATGTGTGAACAGTTTGTGTGTGTAGTTTATGTGTGTGTGGTTTGTGTAGTTTATATGTGTGTGTGGTTTGTGTGTGTGTAGTTTGTGTGTGAATAGTTTGTGTATCATTTATATGTATGTGTAGTTTGTGTGTGAAGTTTATGTGTGTGTAGTTTGTGTGTGTGGTTTATATGTGTATGTATAGTTTGTGTGTGTGGTTTATGTGTGTGTACTTTGTGTGTGTGGTTTATATCTATGTGTAGTTTGTGTGTGTAGTTTATGTATGTGTGTAATTCACAGGTGTAGGTGTAGTATGTGCCGTGTGTGTGCATGTGGGTGATTTGTGTGTGTATAGTGTGTAGTTTATATGTGCGTGTATAGTGCATGTATGATTTGTGTGTATAGATTGTGTGTGGTTTATGTGTGTGTAATTTACATATGCATGTGTAGTGTGTCTGCCTGTGTGATTTCTGTGTGCAGTTTATATATGCGTGTGTAGTGAAGGAATGTGTGTTTTTTTGTGTATAGTTGACGTGTGTGGTGTGTGTGCGTGTATATGATTTGTGTGTGTGTGGTTTACATGTGCGTGTATGGTGTGTGCCGTGATTTGGGTGTGTGTGGATTGTGTGTGTATGATGTGTGTGATTTGGGTGTGTGTGGTTTATGTGTGTATGTGGTGTGTGTGATATGTGTGTGTGGTCTCCATGTGCATGTGTGGTGCGTCTGATGTGTGTGGTTTGTGTGTGCGGTTTAAGTGTGTGTGTAGTGTGAGACATCCCCTCACCAGTGGCACTGCTTCAGTCGGGGAGGTTTTCACTTAGAATTAGCTTCTCTTGAGATCCCAGAATTTCAGAGACTCTCACCTTTTTCATTTCCTATAGCTATTAGAATTTACAAAGGGGCCACCCCAAAAGGAGACAGAGGAATCGACATATTGACCTCTAAGAGGCTCATCTCTTATCAGAAAAGCATAATTTCCCCAGACCGCCAGTGATAGAAGCAGAGGCAGATACCTCCAGTAGTGGGAAAATTTGTAGTTACATAGTAAATGGAGTTTCTACCTGGTTCCTACAATAATAGGCCAAGCAATTAGGATACAAGTTTCCAGGATCTTTTCCTATATTTCTGAAAAGATAAATCACCCCTAGGAACAGAATCTGCATATTGTAATTAACTGATAAATATTTCATGCCTGGTTCAAACTTTCTCCTCTTCTATTTAATGGCCACAAACTTGAGCACAGAGGAAACGGAGAGAGGAGAGTGGGGGTTGGCTGTAGAGGGGAGGTTCTACCTTGGCTTCAGGGAGGGAGAAACTGTCTTAGTTAATTATTTACTGTCTTCCTGTTCTTTTAAGAAAACATTGCTCACCTGGAGAAAATCAGGTCCCAGGTGGTAAAGGGTGTGACTTGGGCTTGTTGGCCTCAGCCCTGACCTCCCCCAGGAGAGGCCAGGTTTTGGTGACCCTGGGGGTGCTGGGAACTGCAGGCTTTGGAGTCAGGGGCCCAGTGTTTGAACAAGAGCTCTGTTCTGTCACTTATTAACTGGATGGCTTTAAGTAATTTACCTAATTTATGTGAAACTCAGTTTCTTCATCTGTAAAACAGACATAATTTTTACCTTGCAGGGTGGCCTATGCTCAGTTGGCTCTCAATGCATGATAACTATTATTATCAACAGTAACAATGAATAATTAATAGCCCATTGGATTGTACCCTTTCCCTTCCTCAACCCTGCTCCAATGTGTAGGGCACCTAAACTGCTGAATGCTTACTGTGAGTATGGTGAATGCCTTAGCTCAATTAATCAACATAATTCTTTGAAGGGAATATCTTATCATCCCTACTTATCTGTGTTTTGCAAATGAGGGAACAGGGTGTGTAGAAGTTAGATACCCTGCCAGGTGTCACACAACTAAGTGGTTAAGAGCACACGCTCTGCAGTCTGACTGTGTAGTTTCAAATTTGGGCTCTGCCGCTTAATAATAGACTCTCCTTGACTTACGATGAGGGTGTGTCCCGATAAAGCTGTAGTAAGCTGAAAATATTGTAAGGCGGATATGCATTTCATGCACCTAACCCACCAAACATCATAGTTCAGCTTTGCTTACCTTAAAGTGTTCAGGACACTTTCATCAGCCTACAGTTGGGCAAGATCATCTAGCACAAAGCCTATTTTATAATAAAGTGTTGAATATCTCATGTATTCAACATGAGATATTTATTCATCTCATGTATTCAACATGAGATATTTATTCATCTCATGTATTCAACATGAGATTCAACATGTTATAATATACTGTACTGAAAGTGAAAAACAGAGTGGTTGTATGAGTATTAGAAGTACAGTATCTAATGAATGCATATCACTTCGGCATCATCATAAAGCTGAGAAATTGTAAGTCAAAGCATCATAAGTCGAGGACCGTCTGTAATCACTGCAGGATGGAACATAAACTGCTTAACCTCGCTAAACCTCAGTTTCTTCATCTGTAAATTGGGGATATGAATGGTACCTACCTGAAAGGTAGTTGTGAGACTTAAGTGAGAAATGCCTGTATAGTGTCTGTCTCAGTACTGGCATGTGGTAAGTGCCTAGTAAATGTGAGTTGTCAGTACCATCATCATACTACCCAGCAACTCAGGGCCATGGCGTCTCCTGCTCTTTGGTGGTGTTTGGGAGGTGAGTGAGTGTGAGGGTCCTGCAAAGGTCACAGAGCTGCTCTTTAAACTCCCCCTGACAGACACACACACTTCAGTATCTAGGACTCGGGAAAAAGGACACTAAGCAGATTATGACTCCATTTCGGGAATTAAATCAAAACTCAAGACTATCTCAATTTGGCTTCTGAGGAGAGGGAAAGGTTAAAAGGGAGTGAGGAGGCGGCTGAGTGTGCGTTCAGAATTGCAATTGGTTCTGGATCCCACCTCCCAGCCCCTCCACAGGGCCAGGCCCAGGGAATATCCCCCGGGGGTGGAGGAGTGAAGGAGCCTTAGAACCTGTGTTATCTGAATGTGGGTGAGGTGGGGAGAACATGGTCAAGGAGTTGGGAAATTATCCAGAAACATTTTCCAAAGGGAGATCTTCCCGCATACCACCTCAGCCTGGCTCTGGATTGCAGGGGAACCCCAGAACGGATGGGGTCTGGGGGCTTAAGACAGGTAGGTGGCCTCAGTAGAGGGGAGAAACAGTCCTGCTGGAGACAGTTGCCTCCCTGGAGAAGTACCTGGGCTAGTGTTCTCTTTAAAGACGTCTAAGCAGTCCTGGTATGCTAAAAACATTATGTGTATGTGTATAAACATATATTCTGTGTGTGAGTAGCCACTCAGCTCTTACTTGGCTTCGCACATTTGGCCCAGATTATTCTGAGCGTTGTAAACTAAAAGTGAAACTCGGTTTCTACTTAAGAGAGAGCGTGATTTTCTTCAGTATTATCTCCCGTGCCCCCAACACTCCACCAGGCTTTAAAGACCATTATACAGAAGGGAGAACTGAGACTCCAGGAGATGGGTGGCTTGTTCAGAATCACAGAAGCAGCGTGGATCCAAGAAGGGATCTGTTCCCAAACAGAAACCAGTGTCTTGGGAGAGAGAGAGCAGAGGAAGCCCGCACCTCTGCCCTAACCTGAGGCTTTGAGCCTCCCGCAAAGCCCAGTGAGTTGAGAGCGCCCGGAAGGCAGACGCTGCGGAGGGAGGGACTCCCGGGCTCGCCAAAGAGCGGGGCCTCGGGCAAGAGCGTCGCTGGCGCGTCCTCATTCTGCGATTACTGTCAGGGGACCATCCATCAGCGCCGCCCGGGACGCTGGGCCAGACTGCCCGCCGCCCGCCCCGCCCGGGTCTCTCCAGATCGCATTAGCGTGGGGCGAGGGCTCAGTGCGGCACTGGCTGCTGAGGGAGAGGCGTGGCGGGGAGGGGGGCGGGGCGGGTGGACGGGGACATCGCGGTGGGGCCACTGCAGGGGCAGGGGAGAGGCTGCTTTAGGACCCTCCTCCTTTTCTTCCAATCTCCCGCCTCTGGGATCTAAGGTGGATGGGCACTAGAATGGGCGGCTTTTGGGGGGCAGGGGGCGCAGAACACTGAAGGCATCAGGGAAGGGTAGTGATGGGGGCAGTTACCAGAAGCAGAGAGGAAGAAATACCTGTAAAGGGGAAAGCCAGAGAAATTGTCTGGGGAGGGGAGAGACTGAAAATGGTGGTGCAGAGATTGGGGGTTAGTGGGAGAAAAAGACTTAAAGGGAAAGGAAAAGAGAAGCTGTAGAGGGAAAGAGAATTGGCAAGGAATTGACGAGAGAGCAGGGAAACAGGAAACCACAGATCATCAGGGGCCGACAAAACCTTAGAGACAATCTACTGCAGCCCCTCATTCTACAAATGAAGAAATGGAGGCCCAGAGAGGGGAATCCCTTCTCCAAAGACCCACTCCACCTGCTGGCTGGATAGGCTCTTGACCCCAGGCTCATTCATTCAACCCATGTGTTTTGAGCATCTGCTGCGTGCTGGGCACTGGTCTGCCGAGATGATGCAGGATCAGCTCCTGCCCTCCAGAAGCTACAGTCTTTCCTCAGGGGCTTGGAGGGGCTGAGCATCCAGGAAGCTCCCTCGCCCCCAGCCAGGAGGGACTCCCTGAGCCCCACCTCTCCTGGCCACTGAACCTTCCTTGCCCTCTGCTGTTCTGCTTATCTCCTGAGGGAGGGTTGCTGTTCCCTGGAAGATCTTCCCTCTCCACTTTCTTGGGGACTCCCCAGGTGTAGAGACAGGTACTTGACAGTTTGGCCAACTTGTTCTATCTCCCACAGCCAACAGGGTAGGCCTAAAAGCAAAGTCCATATTCCTTGCTGGGTTTCTCCTCTGGGCATGGACAAATCCCACAGGTTGCACTGAGATCCAATCGAGCTGTGGTAAGGAGGATTGAGGCTGGACATGAAGAAGTACTTCCAGGTCCCACAGTCTGGGACCATTTTCTTGCTGGGGCTTTAAAGTAGCTGTCCTTCTGTGAGCACAGTGTTGGCAACATCTTCCAGGGAAGGATTTGTCTTCTTCAGTCTCCAGTTACCCTTGTGCGAGGCATTATACTGGGAATGTTGGGGTTCCAGATACCCGGTCTCTGACCATGGGGTTTCTGCTCTAGACATGGGTGAACTGACATCTCCCTGGCATCCTCCCAGTCACTGCCAGCTCTGCAACATCATGGAACCCCTGAGTCCTTCACAACTCCCAGATCATCTCATCCTTCCTCCTTGATCTGGGAAGACCATGTCTGAGTAGTTCCAACCAACCTCTCACCTTAAACCCAGTCCCTGACAACCAGAAGTACCTCCTTAGTCTGGACTTGACCTTCCTTGCTGCCATGGTCCGTCAGGCCCTCTAATTCCATCTCAGTCTTTTTTCCATACTTAGAAGACACATGCCTGTTCTTTCACCTACCCTCCCCCACCTGAACTCCCAGTCTGCCTCCACTCCCAACCACCTCATTATTGCCCTGCACATCCCTTTGGCATTATTATCCCCAAGTATGTTTTGGTCGTGAAGATGGTAAAATCCCAACCTAAAGCCAAGTCCTCCACCAGATTCTGGAGGTAAATCCAGCCTAGTCTCTTTGTTAACTGGATCTCTCCATTTTGGGTGATGGCCTAGCCCGACTCTTGAACTTCTGCCCAACACTCTGACTCTCAGATCCTCACACATGGCCTGTTGTGAGATAAGGCACAAGTTCACCCCAAGCCTGGGATGGCCTCCCCTCTGTTCTCTTCTCCAATCCCTCCCCTGGTGAACCTCATCCTTTGCATTTACTTACTAAGCAACTATTATTGAGCACTATTCCAAGTTCTTAGAATACATTGGTGATCAAAACAGAGAAAGACCCCCTGCCTGTGTGGAGTTTACATTCTAGCAGAGAGAGACAGATAATGAACAATATTCTTACTAAATAAATAAATTATATCATATATTATATAATGATAATTGTTACAGAAAATGAATAGATCACATACAGAAAGATCAGGATGGAGGGGAAATCTGAGGTTTTTAATATGGTTGTCAAGGAGATCTCACTGAGAATATGGTATTTGAACAAAGACTTAGAGGTGAGAGAGGAAGTAAGCCCCATAGATATCTTGGCAAGAGTATTCCAAGTAGAGGGAGTGGCTGGTGCTAAGGCCCTGAGGCAGGAACATGCCTGGCAAGTCTGTTGGAGTGAGCAAGAGTGGGAAGAGATAGCATCAGAGAGGTAAGGAGGGAGCAGATGAGGTTCGGCCTTGTAAGTCAACTTAAGGACTTTGCTTTTTACTCGGAGTGAAGTAGAGAAGAAAGACATGATTGGACCTCAGGGTCTTGTTTTGTTTTGAGAGACAGTCTCACCCTGTCAACCAAGCTAGAGTGCAGTGGCACAATCTTGACTCACTACAACTTCTGCCACCCAGGTTCAAGTGATTCTCATGCATCAGCCTCCCAAGTAGCTGGGATTACAGGCACCTGCCACCATGCCCAGCTAAGTTTTGTAGTTTTAGTAGAGACGGGGTTTCACCATCTTGGCCAGGCTGGTCTTGAGCTCCTGACCTCGTGATCCACCCACCTTGGCCTCCCAAAGTGCTGGGATTACAGTCGTGAGCCACTGCACCTGGCTTGGACTTCAGTTTTTAAATAGTCTTTTTGTCTTTTGTGTTGAGAATAGATCACAGGGGGCCAAGGGAAGATGCAGGGAGACTTGTTGAAAGGTCATTGCACTAATCCAAGTGAGAAATGTGTGGCTTGGGCCAGAATGGCAGCAGTGCATGTGGTGAGAAAGGCCCAAATTCTGGATTTGGTGGCAGTTTCCTCTTCCTTGGCTTCCATCCTTTTGCTCTCTTTGCTTCCTCTCTTCTTTTCTAGGTTGTATGTTTTCTCTCTTCTTGAAGACTGAGAGCTCTCTGTGGATGGGGCTCAATCTCTGTTCCTGGGATCTGGGGCAGGACCCCAGGCAAAGGACAGACAGGCCCCGTGCTGCCTGGGAACAGGCTGACAAGCCACGCAGCTTCACAGCCCTCCCCAGTTACAGGGTCCCTGAGCCAAGGGGAAGAGGCTGCTGTTTCTAAAGAGGATGTGATGGACATTTGTTGAAGGCGCTTAGCTGGGGGCTCCACTCTAGTCTTAATCTGAGCCGCCCTCAAGGAAATCATAACCAGCTCTTAAAAACATGTTGAGACCAAAGCTGGTGCGTGTGTTTGAGCAGAGCTTCAGACAGCTACTTAACACTGGGGGCCTCTGGGCTTTTGATTCCTCCACTTCTAGCCTGCCATCTCCCCCAAGCTGGCTGGTGCTTATCAGCCAAGACGTTGTTTAAATCACACCCATTTCCTATAAACATTTCACTCGAAATGCCGTCCTCTGCTCCAGAAATTCATCTGTCACCAGCCTAGGGGTGTAGTTGAGGAGCCTTGGGGTGATCGCTCCCCATCTCTACCCCTGCCCCCAGTCACCCCTCCTCCCATGACCCATATTCTCAGGTTTCACTCCATAAGAACTACTTCCCCTCGGTGTAAGAGGGCACTTAGTGCCAGAATTATTTATAACATTGAGATGGCAACAGGGCAATGGGGAGCAGCCCAACGCATGGACACTTTCTCTTTGAAAGCTCAATCAATGGACCTAGATCACTGTTTACTACTTGGTGTCTCGGCCTCTGCTGTGTTTCCTGCTGGCTTTGGGGGATGGGGAAACAGGGGTCTGGACCAGGTCAAGGCTGTCCTCAGAGTTTAAGATGCTTATAAACCAGGCCTCCAATAAAGTTATGCCTTCGCTGTACCTCTGTTCCTTGGCCAGGCACTTCCCTGCCTCAGGTGAGCTCTCTTCTTGGACATGAGCCATTCTTGGGGCTTTTTTCTCAAACAGGAGCCCTCTGCCTCCCCCAGGAAAGCTGGCATTATGTCCCTACCACAGTGGCAGAGCTAGGACTTGAGCTGAGGAAGTCATCTGATATGGATCAGAATGGGGATGTGGAAGATTCCGGGAGTTCTTCCGAGGAAGGGCTTGAATTGGCCCCACCCAGTCTGGAGTGGAGGTAGAGGGATGGATGAATTCACTTTTTAAGGACTGAAAACCTTTTTACCATCCTCTTCCTCCCCATTCATAGCCAATTACTCGTTGTCCTAATTTGAAGGCTCTGTTGTCTGGACTGAAGGATTTTTACCCATTTTCCAGCCCCTCTCCCGGTCTCATTTATTTGGGCAGTGTCACATTAAAGGCATTGCCAGACTTCCTAGTCCTTCCCAAAGGCCTGACCCAACTCCTTCCCAAATGGTGAAGCACCTCTGCCTCCTTCCCCTTACACCTGTGGACATACCACACTGGGGAACTCCTAGGTGAGTCCCAGAGAAAGCCCAGGTGAAAGACTATGAGCCAGTCGGAAGGGATCAGGGTAGAACCCAAGTTGGGACAGGCAGGGGAGGCAGTCCCAGTCTTTAGGGGGGTCAAGTAATTCCCCTTTACAAGCCAAATGAAGAAAAAAAGTTCTAAGGGGAGCATATAACTCCATAAAATAAAGGACATAATTGAGAGCAATATCTAATATATTTATTGAATGCCTCCTACATACTCTTTTATCACTTAGATGGACAGAATATAATTGGTGTGCTGTGTGCCATCAATCTCAGGGCCTGGGCTTCCTGTGCTGGCTACACCTATTACTGTCCGATTATGACGCTGTAATACCAAGATCAATGAGATTTTAAATGTGCTCAAGTTATGGGCAATTGCTGACAATAAAAACAGTGACAAATTGATGAAACTTGGGCAGCGATGATCTGATGTCAAAAATAAACCATAAAGAATCTGATTTCCAAACTGAGAGAGGTGCCTGGGACACCAGCTTAGGGGGGAAAGGCCCAGCGAGAAGAGAACCTATCGTGCCCACATGATCTTGGCCACTCAGGAAGCCACCTGCTCTGGAAAACTCCCTCTAGGCTGACCTGCAAGGCCCCAGCAGGAAGATGGAGAGGTGGTCTTTGGTTAAGGCTTGGGTTCCCTTTAGAGAGAATCGTCATCACTGATACTCTGGGGAGTATCTGTGTGTGGCTGCCAAGGTTGGGGCCACACAAACTCACTGAGATACTGGTGGGTGGTCTTTCATATCCTGCCCACACTGAGGAATTAGGGCAGACTGGTTGAGTCATAGAATCACACTTAGCCAATGTTAAAGCTAAAAGAGACCTTGAGAGTCTCTCTTCATGGAGAGTCAGGCTCTGTCCTCCAAACTGTCCCTCAGCAGAGGGACCTGGATCTTTCCTAACTCTGCTTTAACTTGCCCCAGGCATTATTTCCCCAGGCTAATCCCCTTCCCCACCCGTTGCAGGGAACTCCAGGCCTTCAACCAGCAGAACTATTTTGGCGTACATTAAGGTGGGTCTCCTCCACCTCCTTTTTTTTTTTTTTTTTAGATGGAGCCTCTCTCTGTCGCCCAGGCTGGAGTGCAGTGACAAAATCTCCACTCACTGCAAGCTCCGCCTCCCAGGTTCATGCCATTCTCCTGCCTCGGCCTCCCAAGTAGCTGGGACTACAGGCGCTCGCCACCACACCTGGCTAATTTTTTGTGTTTTTTGTAGAGACGGGGTTTCTCCATGTTGGTCAGGCTGGTCTCGAACACCTGACCTCAGGTGATCCACCCACCTTGGCCTCCCAAAGTGCTGGGATTACAGGGGTGGGCCACCATGCCTAGCCTCCAGCTCCTTATTTTTAATGGTTTACCTTAATTTGTAGTATTCCTTTCATACATTTTTCTCACTTTAATAATCACAATTTTAAAATATGAATACTTTAGTAGCATTGCTAATACTACTTTATATAATAATACTTTAGTAGTATCGCTAATACCACTATTACAAGGATAACTACTATTGGGAAGCATTTATTGTGCAACTACTATATGTAAACTCTGTTCCAGGTGTTTCATGTGTATTATTTTTCATCCCCACAGCAGCCCTGTGAGGTGGGTATTGTTCTTCACATTTTAGAAGTGAGGAAACAGGCTTAGAGTCGTAGTGATGTGCCTAAGATGACACAGCTGATAAGCAGTGGAGCAAGAAAGGAGCCTGAGATGTGGCTCAACATTCATCTTTTTTCCATTGCCCTTTTCACAGACCTTTATAGTCCCATTTACAGACGGGGCTCAGGGCCTCCCTGAAGAACCTATAGTTAGTCAAAGGTAGAGCTAGACCTAAGCCTAGCTTTTCTGACCCTTCTCGTATTAGACCTGCATTGTATGTATTTTTTTTTTTAGACTGGTCAAGTGCAGTAGTGAGAAGAGGGAAGGAGCAGAACAAGGAGTTTGATCTGTAACTGACTGTGAACAATCAATTGAGATAAGGCACTACCTTCGGACCACCCCCCACACTCTTTCCAGGTGCACCACAACAGTCCTTTCCCCAGGTCACCACCACTCACTCAGCCAGGGGCTTCAGCCTTGGCCTCTAAGAGTCAGCAGGGTGTCCCAGTTGGCTTTGAAACCAAGCAGACAGGTCTTTGAATCCCCACTCTGCCACCTTACAGCTGTGTGGCCTTAGGCAGGTGGTTGTGAGAATTTAAATGGCATAAGCATATAAAAGCATTTGGCGTAGAGTCTGGCACATATTAGTGCTCACTAAATGGTAGTCATTAAAGATACAACCTGGGACAGTGGCAGCTAGTTTAACAAACCACCACACTCCGTAGCACCTCTCACCTGGGTGCAAGTGCCCCAGGCCACACTGTAGTAGCTGCACGCTGAGGGTGTCCCCGGATATGTAAGAAGCCTCTCCGAGGGCCACAGAGGTTTTTTGATGGCAGATGGTTTAAAACATCATTTTTCATGTCCTTCGCCCACTTTTTGATGGGGTTGTTTGTTTTTTTCTTGTAAATTTGTTTGAGTTCATTGTAGATTCTGGATATTAGCCCTTTGTCAGATGAGTAGGTTGCGAAAATTTTCTCCCATGTTGTAGGTTGCCTGTTCACTCTGATGGTAGTTTCTTTTGCTGTGCAGAAGCTCTTTAGTTTAATTAGATCCCATTTGTCAATTTTGTCTTTTGTTGCCATTGCTTTTGGTGTTTTGGACATGAAGTCCTTGCCCACGCCTATGTCCTGAATGGTAATGCCTAGGTTTTCTTCTAGGGTTTTTATGCTTTTAGGTCTAACGTTTAACAGACACTTCACAAAAGAAGACATTTATGCAGCCAAAAAACACATGAAAAAATGCTCATCATCACTGGCCATCAGAGAAATGCAAATCAAAACCACTATGAGATATCATCTCACACCAGTTAGAATGGCGATCATTAAAAAGTCAGGAAACAACAGGTGCTGGAGAGGATGTGGAGAAATAGGAACACTTTTACACTGTTGGTGGGACTGTAAACTAGTTCAACCATTGTGGAAGTCGGTGTGGCAATTCCTCAGGGATCTAGAACTAGAAATACCATTTGACCCAGCCATCCCATTACTGGGTATATACCCAAAGGACTATAAATCATGCTGCTATAAAGACACATGCACACGTATGTTTATTGCGGCATTATTCACAATAGCAAAGACTTGGAACCAACCCAAATGTCCAACAATGATAGACTGGATTAAGAAAATGTGGCACATATACACCATGGAATACTATGCAGCCATAAAAAATGATGAGTTCATGTCCTTTGTAGGGACATGGGTGAAACTGGAAACCATCATTCTCAGTAAACTATCGCAAGAACAAAAAACCAAACACTGCATATTCTCACTCATAGGTGGGAATTGAACAATGAGATCACATGGACACAGGAAGGGGAATATCACACTCTGGGGACTGTTGTGGGGTGGGGGGAGGGGGGAGGGATAGCATTGGGAGATATACCTAATGCTAGATGACGAGTTAGTGGGTGCAGCACACCAGAATGGCACATGTATACATATGTAACTAACCTGCACAATGTGCACATGTACCCTAAAACTTAAAGTGTAATAAAAAAAAAAAATTAAAAAAAAAAAAAAAAAAAAAATCCTCAAAAAAAAAAAAAAAAAAAAAAGGAAACTTATCTTCACTAATTCTTGGCTATTTTTTATGAATAAAACCTACTGCTAGTCCAAAAAAAAAATAAAAAAATAAAAAAATAAAAAAAATAAAACATCATTTTTATATTAAGTTGCATAAAATATACTATGTTATAAAATGCAAAGTTTGCATCATTTTAGAGCTAAAACTTAAGGCCACAAAAAGAATCTGCTATTTTCTTATTAATAAAAATTCCTATTTTTATATAATGCAAATAATGAAGATGAAGTAACCTATTATTTAATTAAACATGTCTTTAAAAAAAAAAGAAATAATTGGTCCTTGCTAATGGCCCTTCAGGGCAAGCCCCCAGACTGCTGGGGTCCAAGTTTACCCTCCTGCCTCTAATATCAAAGGGACTTTGTCAGAAGAGTTTGAGAAACCCTGTCAGGAACAGAGCCTACACAAGGACCAGGAAATATGACTTCTTCATTCTTTAAAAGAACAAAGCGAATAGCAACATTGTTTTTCTACCTTCCTACTATTTTACCTTCAAGTTTAGCATTAAGAACATGAAATGTTTCGTGTAAATTTATGATTCTTATTTCTGGTTCCTTTCTGTTTAATAATTACTAGCTGAATCATTAATCATCAACCAAGTGAATGGTCACACTTTATAGAAGGTTACAAGGTGGAACACAAGATTAGTTGGATTCTTAAGAAAGAAACTAAAAGCTGCTTGTGACTTAGATGCTCTTAAGTTTTATGACTGTGGTGGGAATTTGAGCATCCAGGCCTTGCTTCTGATGGTCCTCTCGTTCCAGTGCCCCAGTTCTAATCCTCTGTGGGTGCCCTCGGTAGGCACAGCCTTGGGGCTGCCCAGGGCTCAAGGCATCCATGTTTTTAAAGTGCCCAACAATGGCTTTTGATTCATCAGAAACTCCACAGGACACCCACCTAACTGGGGCTCTGATACCTAATTCAGCAGCACCCACCACCAAGTCTTTCTAAGGTTTATTTTTTTTTAATATTACATGCAATATATGTTAATTATAAATAAATGTAATAATTCAGGTAGGTGAAAAGGAGAAGGAAAAAAGGCCCAAGTAGTTTCCCCACTGAGGAAGAACCCTGGTTAGCGAGGCAAGTCACGTGACTTTGGGAATCGTGTTGAATCTACACCCATTTAAGGTGGAAGTCTATATAGCCTGATTCTTTGATGGTTTAGAGCTCTGCTCAGTTTAGAGTTCAGGGAGGTGGTATCTACAGGGTGTATTGCTCTGATAAAAATTAGCAGCCTGCCCAAGTTCAAGGTGTGAGGGGACTGATCACAGATTGGTTTGAGAATCATTACGTTGGCCCTTTGGTGACTCTAGGGATTAGATCCAGAGTACAAGGGGCCCACACTTCCAAGGGATCCCACCACACCTTCAAATAGCAGGCTCATGGAAAGGGGATTCCAAGATTCTCCCCCTCCAGCTACGGCATTGGTTTACAATATTTAACATTCTTTGACTAAAGAGCAAGTCTAAATTGCAAGTACTCCTAGGACAGGGACTGGCTTAGATCCATGACAGCTCCCTCTCTGAGAGAAGGGCGTGCCTTACTCCACCAGGCCAAACAAAACTAAAGTGACCTCTCTGCTCCCCCCAGAGAGGGGCACTGGGGTGGTAAAAGCATTTCTGTCCCTGCAGCCAGGGATGAAGTAGAGAAATGCCACTTAACCATAGCCAGGACCCAAAGAAATGTGAGGCCAAGCTACCAAAGGCTCAAGTGAGGGGCTGGAAAGAGTGACAAAAACAGAGGAGGACAGAACTGTGAGCCACCGCACTTCATTTAGGAAGTCAGTGCTAGGGTAACAGGAAGGATCGGGCGGGCTGCCAGGGGAGTGGAACGTGTTAGAGAAAGAACAAAACTGAGTGGAGATGCAAGGCAGGAGACCGTTTACAGGTGAATTAGCAGCAGAGGGTGGGTGGTGGCTGTGCCTGGGGCAGGGGTGGTGGGGTGAGGAGGTGGGGGTGGCAGTGACTTTGAGGGAGCTCTTGCAGAGGGCAGCCTTTTGAGGTGAAGAGCCAGAGCTCTGGGTCTTAAGAGTTGGAAAGCAGGTTATATTTCACATCCTTCCCTGAATAGAGAAATTGAATTTGGTCAAGAATAAGTCCTAAGAAGCAGCTGTGAGCACCCCACCTGTCCATCTTGTTGATGAATATGGAGTGGGAGCAAAGTTGAGTGTGGACATCTGACAAGGTCTTTATGATCCTAGATGCACTTACTATACCTTCCTCCTCCTCCTCTGCCTTGGCTAATGGGCTGTGGGTACCCACCGCACAGAGGGCTGTAAGACACTCACTGTGGCTGATGCAGAAGCTGGGCCCTGCCCTCCTGGCCTTCTGAGGAAAATGATTATTGTTTTTGGCTTGTTTTTCAACTATCCCTTTGCCCCCAGCAGGACTGAACTTTCCACTCTTACCATCTCTGGGTCCCTTCAGATCTTTTATAGCCTTGAACTACCTGCTACAAGATTTTTTTCTGTCCTAAGAATGGAAGTCCGGTCTGCTTCCTACCATTAATTCCTTCCACATGGCACAGCCTCATTTCCTCTAGATCAGAGATGGCTTACGGATTCATCTTTCCCTGCAATCCAGCTTCTCCTCCTGGGGCCCTCATACTGCAGACTGGGATCATCATCCAGGCTTTTGCACTGAGCCAGGAATTTGGGAGTCATCCTGGATCCGTCTGCCCCTGTCAACCTTTCTCTGTCAACAGATATTTACTGGGCATCTTCAACAGCCAGGCCCTGTTCATGGTGCTGAAGAACAGCATGTATAAAACAACCCTGCCCTCACAGGGCGATCACCAGTGACCTGTGGTGTGGAGTCTCCTTTTACCTCTGTCTCCTCCTTCCCACTGTCACCATCCTTGGTCCTCCTCTGTCACCTGGAATACTCCACTTGGTAACCAGCATGATCTTCTAACGCTAGTTTTACCCTTGTCAGCACTTTGCCGAAAACCTCAAATAAAGACTTTTTAAAAAATGTGCGATGGAAAACTAAAGTTATAAATTATATCACAACCATTGGAACTCTTTTCAAAATGCACTGAAGCCTTATAATGTTATTCATGGATATATATCTATGGTAAAAATAGAAAAAAATATATGATGGTGGTGCCTCTGAAAGGGAGGGGAATGGTACTGGGGAAGGGACAAAGGGAACTTCAACTTTATCTGTAATGACCTGTTTATTTTGAAAACTCAAGAGCAAAATTGACAAAATTTTAACAGTAACTTAAGAAAACCTCAAGTCTGGATAGTGGTTTCAAGAGTGCTACTTTACACGGACAGGCAGTGACTCATGCCTATAATCCCAGCACTTTGAGAAGCCAAGACAGGAGGATCTCTTGAGCCCAGCCATCCTCCCGCCTTGGTCTCTTGAAATTTGAGACTAGCCTGGGCAGCATAGTGAGACCCTGTCTCTACAAAAAAAAAAAAATTAACAGCAACTCAGGAGGCTGAGGCAGAAGGATTGCTTGAGTACGGGAGGTCAAGGCTGCAGTGAGCTATGACTGAGCCACTTCACTCCAACCTGGATGATAAAGCAAGACTCTGTCTCAAAAAAAAAAAAAAGTTAAAAAAAGAAAGTGTTCCTTGTAATCCCAGCACTTTGGGAGGCTGAGGCAGGTGGATCACTTGAGCTCAGGGGTTCGAGACCAGCCTGGCCAACATGGCGAAACCCTGTCTCTACCAAAAATACAAAAAATTAGCCAGATGTGGTGGGATCAGTCTGTAGTCCCAGCTACTCAGGAGGCTAAGGCAGGAGAATCACTTTAACCCAGGAAGCGCAGGTTGCAGTGAGCCAAGATCTCACCACTGCACTCTAGCCTGGGTGACAGAGCGAGACTCCATCTCAAAAAAAAAAAAAAAAAAAAAAAAGGAGTGTTACATTAGTTGTCTATATTGTAGATACACTTGTCAGAATTTAAGCCATAAAACCCTCAGTGTCCCTCACTGTTCCCACCCCCTTAGCCTGGCATACTGGGTCTTTCACAAGCTTGTGTCAACCTCCTCTACAGACTCATGTCTACACTGAGGGACTTGCAGTTTCCAAGTGCTCTGGCCTTGGGGCCTTTGCCCATGCTGTTCTCTTCTGAATGCCCTTTCCTGCTTTACTACTTTGTTCTTGACCTTCTGGATTCAGCTCCTGGGAGGCCCTGTGGATTAAAGTCAGATGGCTCAAGCAGGCAGCTGGTTAGGACCCAGGAGACAGAAACGGGTCCGGGGAGGACAACACTTTCTTGTCCTGGTTTCTATTCAGCTGCAACTAGAGAAACAGATCACCTGTTTCTTGTTCAAAACTAGGATCAGTGAGAGGAGGGTGGAAAGAGTAAGATCCTCCACAGTGCCCTCCCACCTCCCAGCCTCCCCCCACATAGCCTAGCCCCAAGGCAGAAACTTCCCAGCAGAAAAAGGAAAACTGATAACCTCATTCCTTGGTCTGGCTCTGTTAGGATTATCATCTGGTTTCCCCTGCTGGTGTTGGAAGAGCTGTGTTGGTGCAGGCCAGTGCTATCCTGTGACTAGAGGGAAGAAGCTCTGACTGGGTCTGATTTGGCCACAAGCTCCTAGTAAGATGCTGTAAAGGAACACAAACTCTAGGCCCAGGACACCCTCTCCATGCCATCCCACACCTGACTTCTGCGCACCTTGTGAGCAGATCAGATTTGGTGTTGCTTCTTCCACATCATCCTCGCATCCCCTTTCACAGACTCAGATAGATCCCCTCATGGGAACCTATGGATCTGTGGCATATCAATGGATATGCCACCCCATGGCAACTGTCTCTTCCCCTTCATAGCATACATCACCCTGAATTATAGCTGCCTGTTTATGTATGTGTCTTCTGCACCAGGTGGTACTCTCTGATGGGGCAGGGATTGGGTCTGTCTTGTTCACAGTTGCATCTCCAGCACCTGCAACTCTGCCTGGCTCAGAGTAAGTGCTCAATACTTTTTGTTTTTGATTGAATGATAGAATGACGAGTGAACTCTATTTCCCACTAGACTGTGAACACCATGTTGACAGGGACCATGCCCTGATCATCTCTGGATCCTTAGGGCCTATATAGTGCTTGCCACATAGGAGGTGCTCAGTAGACACATCGATTTGAGTGAATGGACTTCAGTTTCTCCACTTACAATCTGAGTAAGAGGAAGATATTCTTTGCCCTCTCTTCCTCCTTCTCCAGCCACATTGGGGGTTGTGGTTGATGCTGTGAGGTCATTCCTGCCTTATTCAACTTCATGTCCAAATCTTCTAATGGCAAAACACAACATGGTGACCAAGTCTCAGAGTCCAGGCATCCCTCCCATAGCCCATAGCCAAGTATGAGAGAAGGGCGCTTCAGGGTCTCTCTCCATTCACTTTAGTCCCCAGCATTAGCCAAGATCCCACTGTCTACCCTGAATTCTTCCTGCTGTTGCACAAGGCTTCTTTCATCTTACTGTATTATCAGGGAAAATATAGCCAAGATTATCTGCTCCTCAACCTGAAGTAAAATATAGATTCTGCCTAATTTTAGAACCGGTGTTAGCCAGGTGTGGTGGCTCACATCTATAATCCCAGCATTTTAGGAGGCCAAGGCAGCAGGGGAATCGCCTGAGTCCAGGAGTTCAAGACCAGCTGGAACAATATGGCAAAACCCCATCTCTACAAAAAAAGCAAAAAAATTAGCTGGGTGTGGTGGCACATGCCTGTAGTCCCAGCTACTCAGGAGGCTGAGGCACAGGATCATTTGAACCCGGGAAGTGGAGGTTGCAGTGAGCCAAGATCGTGCCACTGCACTCCAACCTGGGTGACAGAGTACGATCCTGTCTCAAAATAAAAATAAAGAATAAAACCAGTGTTTCCACATCTGGAACTTTCTTTTCAAGTTTATATCACCTCTCCTTCCAAATCAGGTCTCCCCTCCTCCAGGAAGTACTCCTTGATTAAGCCAAAAATGTTTTAATTTTCACCACTTGTCCTATTACTCTGCATCCCCACATCACTTGTAGTTTGTACTTATTCCCTATCCTGTTTAAGTGTGTGATCATCATCCTAACCATACTGCATAAGCAGGCACTATTTTAAGTAGGCTTGATAGATTGTCAGAAATTGACAAGAAAAAATACACACCAAGAAGAAAGTAGAAGAGGATTTTTTCTTTTCTTTTCTTTTTGCTTTATCATAGAATTTCTTGTCTTGGTGCTTACAAACTGTGTAGCACAATGAGAGGAGAATGTGATTTCTGCAAAACATTTCAGGAAGCACGAAGTATCTGTAAATACCCAGGAATAATGACCATGTCTTTTATTTGTATTATTTTTCTAATTCCTCCGCTCTATAGGGTTTGCCCAAAGTCCTTGATTTAAGCCCTTGAGTGTTGGTCGGCTGACTTAGCTTTGGATTGTGGTCCACTGAGATCGCTCGATCTTTTTAAGCTTTAGAGTTATGCCCTGCCATGTGGATGCAGGTGGAGGAAGGACTTCTCAGTGTGACCCATGAGAGGAGTGGCTCTCCTGGGCCCCAGGCCCCAGGCTGCATGCGTATGGGAGGGAGGAGGAGAAGCAAGGAAAGGAGGAGAGACAGAAGTATATACTGAGCTGGTAGTTGGGGGAAGGGTTGGCGGGTGGGGAGAAGGGAAGAGAGGAGTCTGGGCCAAGGCAGAGGTGTCTCCGTGGGGAGTCCTCAGAGTGGGCAGCCGGACGTCGCTCCATCCTTCCCGCCTGACGGATGGGTCTGCTGCGCAGGCACAAGCTGTGGGGCCAGGCCCTGCCAAGGCAGAACAGTGGCGCTTCTGTGCGCGCTGCTCCGCTCCGCTCCGGAGGATGGGGCCCGCCTGGGAAGCCAGGGAGTGATGGAGAAAGCAGGCGTCCCAGAACAGGAGCCGCGGGGTCACAGAAGCACGCCTGCCTCCCGAAACAAGGGGCCACAGGATGAGGTGGGAGGGGACCGGGAATCAACGTGGGGGAGCGTTTGGGGGAAGTGTTGGTCGAAAGAAGAGAGGCAGAAGGACGCGCGCTGAAGGAGCCTGGGGATGAAGAGCTCGATGATTTGGCCACAAGCCCCCTCACCTTTAAGAACAAAGCTTCCTGCATTCAGTTGCAGAGTTTTGTTTCCCGGTCAGATGCTCAGAGACCCTCCAACCTGTCCCCCACCCCTCAGCCTTGCCCATCTCCAAGGGCATCTTCCGCGCCCTCGCCTGGGACTCGGAGCCCACCACCCTCTGCCTCCACCTGGCCTGGCCCGGCCCGCGAGATCCCTGACACTCCAGTTCGGAATCTGGGATCCGCAGGCTCCCAGATCCGCCGCTGGCCCGGCTCCCACCCGCCCTTCAGCCGCCTCCCCCTCAGTGTTAATTAAAACTTGGGAGATGGAGAGTCTGGCGCGGGCGGCTCCGTTTAATTTGCAGCATCTTTCATGCTGCTGACGATCGTAAAGGGCTTTAATATTGAAATATGGGTCATTTTCCCAGCTCCAGCCCTCGCCGCGCCCTCCCCGCGCCCCCACACCCAGCCACCCCGCGCTTGATGAAAGAGCCCCTGCAAATCCATTAAGGAGAGATAATTGAAAACTCCGGGGTAATATTTAAGACCACGTGCCGAAGCGGGCTGGAGGGCCTGACTGCGCTCGCTTTGCCTGTCAGTGCTGGTGCATTCCAGTCCCTAGCGCTCTAGGCCCACCAAGGCCCCGCCGCCGCCCAGCCAAGGCCCGCCGTCTTAGCGGTGCCTCCTCACTCCCTGCACTCAAAGGGCTGGCTCTGTGCTAACCTGGCTCTGCCGAAGACTTGCCTGGAGACCCAAGTTCCAAAAGGAGCCACAGGGCACGCTGTGCGACAGATGCATTAGTGCCAGCATGCACAGGGGCCAAAGCATCTTGTCCCACTCCTTCAGCTTCGGTTTGGTGCACCAGCATCAGGCACTGCTCAAGCTTCTGAGCACAGCATCCCCTCTGCCTGCAAACTTTTCCCTCCAGCACTTTCTACTTGGGGAATTGCTGTTCCTCTTTCAAAACCAACCCAGTTCCACCCCAAGTAATGGTGCAGTGGGGTATGGAACGTGGGTGGGAGTATAGACACGCCAAGATCCTGGTGTGACCATTGTTGCAGCTGCATGATGAGGACACTATACTGCTCTGTTTTCATATGTTTTTAATGTTCCAGGACAAACATGTTTAGAAAGCAGCTGAAGCATCTTCTTTTACGCCTCCCTCTCCCATAAATACAGACTACCTGTTATCTTGTACATTGATATTCCTTAGCACATCGTGTTGCCATTATCTGTTTAGTCTTTCTGCCTACTCAGCTGTGACATCTTCAGGACAGGGATCAGGTCTAATTTCACTCCTTAGCGCTTGCTCCAGGCCCAGTGCAAGGCACATAACATGCGCTCAGTAAACATCACTGAATAGGCTGCTCTCTGGGTACCTAGAAGTCTCTAGGGCTTAAGGTTAGGATACAAGCACACGGAAGGAGGGTAGGGCAAAGCATGGAAGAGGGGTGGGATCTGTGAGGCTGGGTTGGGGGTCATGTCTCTCTCCCACAATGACTGGCTTCAGGATGTTCCCAGAATGGGAAAAGGGTAGAGGACCCTGTTCCGCACTGTGATTTAGGAATCCTTAGGTCTCTACCTGGGACTTTTGGGGATGTTTCTCCACTTCACTCCATTTGGCTTACTCTCCCAATCAGGTTAGGCACACACACACGCACACACACACACACCACCACCACCACCACCACCACCACCACCACCACACACCTTAGACAGGGAAAGAGTCAGAAAGAGGGAAGCAGAAGAGATTATTTGAAGACCTACTTGTGCAAAAGGCATGAGTAGTTCAGGCATTTCCATGGATACCCAGCTAACCCCCTACCACAGGGCCTTTCCTACTTACCCCTGTTGCACAGTCTTCCCAAACACTGTCCAACTCCCATACAGGGGTTATACTCACAGGATGGCACTATCGAGGAAGAGGGGGCTGTTCTGACTCAGCACCCCCTAACCGCACATTGGCCCTGAAGCCACAGTTGCAATGATGCCCTCTCTATGGCCAGAATGAGATCCAAACCATTCCAAAGTTCCATTTCCAAACAAGGACTCCTTGTTAGAACCACAAAACATCAGAGCTGGAGGCAACCAAAAGAACACTGTGTTCCCTCTTAGTATCTATGGGGCAACTAAGACTTAGAAAGGGTCTGTGATGTGCCCCAGGTCACAAAGCCATTGGTAACTGGGCAGGCGGGGTGGCTCACACTTGAAATCCTAGCACTTTGGGAGGCCAAGGCGGGTGGATCATTTGAGGTCAGGTGTTCGAGACCAGCCTGGACAACATGGCGAAACCCTGTCCCTTCTAAAAATACAAAAATTAGCAGGCAGTAGTGGAGCGCACCTGTAATCCCAGCTACTCAGGAGGCTGAGGCAGGGGAATTGCTTTAGCCTGGGAGGCAGAGGTTGCAGCCAGCTGAGATCATACCACTGCACTCCAGTCTGGGCGACAGAGTGTGACCCTGTCTCAGGAAAAAAAAAAAAAAAACATTGGTAACAAAACCAGTGCTAGTGCTAGAATCCCAGCAAGTTAGTGGTGGAGCTGGAATTAGAATCCCAATCGCTTGACCCACTTAAATATATACAATTGGTATTCAAAGTGCTTTTCACAAACATTATCTCATTTAATTCTCTCTCTCTCGATAGGATCTCACTCTGTCACCCAGGCTGGAGTGCAGTGACATGATCATGGCCCACTACAGTCTCAATCTCCTGGGCTCAAGCAATGCTCCCACATCAGCCTCAGGCACATGCCACCACACCTGGCTAATTTTTGTATTTTTGTAGAGACAGGGTTTCAGCATGTTGCCCAGGCTGGTCTTGAACTCCTGGGCTCAAGAAATCCTCCTACCTTGGCCTCCCAGAGTGCTGAGATTACACGCCTGAGCCACCATACCTGGCCTCATTTAATTCTCACAAACCTATGAGATAGCGTCACAATTCCCATCTACAGATGAGATAAATGAGGCTCAGGGAGAGCCATGATTTGTCCAGTGTCATACACAGGTGGAAAACAGATCCAGGATTTGAACCCCAGTTTGACTGGCTCCAATTCCAGTGCCCTTTCCACTCACTTCTCCAGTATCTCCCCCTACACCCCACCCCGCCAAGTCAGGCCAGTTTCCCAGACACTCACCCTTCATCCCTGGACATCTCCAGCCAGAGGTCTTTTTTCTCCTTAGCCCAGCTTCCCCCAACCGGGGCAATGTTCTTTGCCCCAGATTTGGAGGTGGGGGTGTGGTAGTCCCCGCCGTGGTTCTGGGTACAGGCCTCCATGAACTGAAGCCATGCACAGCCTGGCCTCCTGTGCGCAGCCCTACTCCAGTTCGTGGCCACGGAGGCCTCAGCCATAAGTCCCCAGGTCTCGGCTCATAACCATTAGCAAGCGATTGGGCTCATCAGGACGCCTTTATGAGACTCCGGTCAAATAAATGGATTGCCGGAGGTCAGGAACAAGGAATCTCCTTGCCTTGCCTTGCTTTCGAGATGCTCCCACCACCCAGAGGTTGGCAGATTCTGTTTGACTCACAGCAGTATGTGGAAGTGGGGGCATTGTCACAGGGGGATAAAGATGTACAGTATCCCCTGGTACTCCACACCCATGGAAGGAAAAGCGCTTGGAGATGCACATCCTCAGATAGCCCACAGTCATTAGGGCTGGAGGAACACACACACAGAGGCACATATACACACTCAGACCCCCTCTCTGATTCAAATGCACTCTTCAGCAACCAACCCCCCAACCCCACCCACCTCACATCCTCTGATGTCCTCACACTCCATTCCTCCTGTGAGGTACTTCCTGAAACGCTGCTTCTCAAACACCACTGCACACAAATGACCTGGGACCTGGTTAATATACAGATTCTGACTCATTAGATCTGGGGTGGCACCTGAGCTCTGTTTACTAACCAGCTTCCAGGTAAGGCCAGGGCTGCTTCTCCAAAGATTTTAAGCAACGGTCCTCCCACATTGGAAGGGCAGGGGCTTTCAAAATGTAAAAGAGATGGGAGTGTGCAGTTTGGGAAAGCTCCTCTCCCACTCCCATCCCCCAAATGCTGCTGTGCACACCCATGTGACTGAACTGTTTCTAGAATGCTGTTACCTCACTCTTTACATGGCTCCCTCTCATTCTTCAAACCTCAGCCCAAGTGTCACTTCCTCAGAGAAACTTTCTCTGACCACCCAATTTATTTTATTTTATTTTATTTTATTTATTTTATATTTTTTTGAGACGGAGTTTTGCTCTTATTGCCCAGGCTGGAGTGCAATGGCACGATCTCGGCTCATGGCAATCTCTGCCTCCTGGGTTCAAGCGATTCTCCTGCCTCAGCCTCCCAAGTAGCTGGGATTACAGGCATGCGCCACCACGTCTGGGTAATTTTTGTATTTTTAGTAGAGACAGGGTTTCTCCATGTTGGTGAGGCTGGTCTCGAACTCCCGACTTCAGGTGATCCGCCCGCCCCAGCCTTCCAAAGTGCTGGGATTACAGGCATGAGCCACCATGCCTAGCTGACCACCCAATTTAAAGGGTGCCTGCTCCACCCTGTCTGTGATTACCCACTTCACAACAGGTCTCAAAATTGCATGTATCTATTTGCTAACTTGCTTACTTATTTTTTTGTCTGTTTCACTCTCTGAAATGTATCGTCCTTGAGTTCAGGGATTATGCCTGTTTCATTTATTCATGAATTCTTGGCAACCAGTGCCTAGTGCATAGTAGATACTCAGTAAATATTGCTGGATAGGCCAGTCACAGTGGCTCATGCCTGTAATCCCAGCACTTTGGAAGGCTGAGGTTGGTGGATTACCTGCAGTCAGGAGTTCAAGAGCAGCCTGGCCAACATTTTGAAACCCCATCTCTACTAAAAATACAAAAAAAAAAGTAGCTGGGTATGGTAGCATGTGCCTGTAGTACTATCTACTCAGGAGGCTGAGGCAGGAGAATCACTTGAACCCAGGAGGTGGAGGTTGCTGTGAGCTGAGGTCACACCACTGTACTCCAGCGTGGGTCATAGAGTGAGATTCCATCAAAAAAAAAAAAAAAGGCTTTGCAATGTGTGGATTCATTTCACAGAGTTGAATGTTAATTTTGATTCAGCAGGTTGGAGAAACCTATTTTGTAGATTTGATGGGGGAACATTTCTTAGCCCACTGAGGCCTATAGTGAAAATCAAATATCCCATGATAAAAACTAGAAACAAGTTTTCTGTAAAAATGTTTTGCAATTTGTGTATTTATCTCACAACATTAAACCTTTGTTTTGAGTCAGAAAATTGGAAACTCTCCTCTGGTACAATCGACAAAGAGATATTTCAAAGCCCATTGAGGCTTACAGTGAAAAACAGAATATCCAGTGATAAAAACAACCTATCTCAGAAAATGCTTTCTTCTGCGTGATTTCATCTCATAGAATTAAACCTTTATTTTGGTTCATCAGGTTGGAAACACTCTTTTTGTAGAATCTATGAAGGGACATTTAGGAGCCTATTGGTGCCTATAGTGAAAAACAGAATACCCTTCAAAAAAAAAAAACTAGAAACAAGCTATCTGTGAATTAGATTTGCAATGTGTTGATTCACCTCAAAGAGTTAAACCTTTTGTTTGTTTGTTTCAGCAAGGTGGAAACACTCTTTTTGTATAATCTATGAAGGGATGTTTCAAAGCCCATTGAGGTCTATAGTGAAAAACCGAGTATCTAGTGATAAAAACTAGAAACAAGCTTTATGTGAAAATTCTTTGTGATGTATGCATTTGTCTCACAGAGTTAAACCTTTGTTTTTATACTGCAGGTTTGAAATACTCTAAGACATTTTGGAGCCCTTGGGGCCTATAATGAAAAAACATATATCCTGCAATGAAAACTTGAAACAAGCTACCTGTGAAAATGCTTTGCAATGTGTAGATTCATCTGACAGTTAAATGTTTGTTTTGATTCAACAGGTTAGAAACACTGTTTTCATATAATCTATGAAGGGACATTTCAGTGCCCATTAGGACTGTAGTACAAAACCAAACATTATGCAATTAAAACTACAAACAAGCTATTGGGGAAAATGCTTTGTGATGTGAAGATTTATCTCACAGAGGTAAACCCTTACTTACATACAGCACGTTGGAAACACACTTTTTGAAGAATTAAGAAGTTACAATTAAGAGTCCACTGAAGCCTATAGTGAAAAACCCAATATCCAGTGATAAACACTAGAAACAAGTTATCTGTGAAAATGCTTTGAGATGTGCGATTTCATATAAAAGAGTTAAACCTGGCCGGGTGTGGTGGCTCACGCCTGTAATCCCAGCACTTTGGGAGGCCGAGGCAGGTGGATCACAAGGTCAGGAGATCGAGACCATCTTGGCTAACACGGTGAAACGCCCTCTCTACTAAAAATACAAAAAATTAGCCAGGCAAGGTGGCGGGTGCCTGTAATCCCAGCTACTCGGGAGGCTGAGGCAGGAGAATGGCATGAACCTAGGAGGCGGAGCTCGCAGTGAGCCGAGATAACGCCACTGCAGTCCGGCCTGGGCAAAAGAGCGAGACTCTGTCTCAAAAAAAAAAAAAAACCTTTATTTTGATTCAGAAAAATAAAAACCCATTTTTTTGTAGAATCTACAAAAAGACATTTCTGACCCCATTGAGGCTAATAGTAAAAATTCAAATGTCTCATCATAAAAGCTAGAAACAAGCTATCTTTGAAAATGCTTTGCAACGTGTGGATTCATCTCACAGAGTTAAACCTTTGTTTTTTTTTTTCAGGGGTTTGGGAACATACTTTTTATATAACCTATGAATGGACATTTCAGAGCCCATTGAAGCCTATAGTGAAAATCCAAATATCCTGCGATAAAAACTAGGAATAAGCTATCTGTGAAAATGCTTTGTGAGGTTTGGATTAATCTCACAGATTTAAGCTGCTGCTTTGATTCAGCAGGTAGGAAACACTGTTTTTGTAAAATCTACTATGAGACATTTCTAAGCCCATTGAGGGTTATAGTGAAAAACCAAATATCATGCTTTAAAAACTAGAAAACAAGATATCTGAATATATGCTTTGTGATGTGTGGATTCCTCTTAAAGAGTTATACCTTTGTTTTGATTCAGCAATTTGAAAACGCTCGTTATAGAATCTACAAAGGGACATTTCAGAGTACTTGAGAATTTCAGTGAAAAGCCAAATATTCCACAATAAAAATTAGAAACAAGCCAACTGTGAAGATGCTTTGCAATGTGTGGATTTATCTCGCAGAATTAAACCTTCCTTTTTATTTTGCAGGTTGGAAACACTTTTTTTGTAGAACCTACAAAAGGACATTTCAGAGCTCATTGAGGTTTATATTGAAAAATCTAATATCCCATGATAAAAACTATAAAGATGTTATCTCTGAAAATACTTTGTGACATGTGATTTCATCTCACCAGTTGAACTTTTCTTTTGATTCAGCAGTTTAGAAAATTTTTTTGTAGAATCTACTAGGGGACATTTTGTAGCACATTGAGGTGTACTGTGAAAAATAAAATATCTCTTGATAAAAATTAAAAACAACGTATTGTAAAAATGCTTTGTGATGTGTAGATTCATCTTACAAAGTTAAAACTTTGTTTGGCTTCAGCAAGTTGGAAATTCTTTCTTTGAAGAATCTACAACGGGACAGTTCATAGCTCATTGAGGCATTTAGTGAAAAACCAATAATCCACGATAAAAACTAGAAACAAGCTATGGGTGAAAATGCTTTGCGATGTGTGGATTCATCTTATAAAGTTAAAACTTTCTTTTGATTCATCAGGTTGGGAACACTCTTTTTGTAGAATCTACAAAGGGACATTTCAGAGCCCTTTGATGCTTATAGTGAAAAACCAAATGCCCTATGATGAAAACTAGAAACAGGCTATCTGTGAAAAGCTTTGCATCTCACCTCACAGAACTGAACATTTGTTTTGAATCAGCAGGTTGGAAATATTCTCTTTGTAGAATCGACAAGGGGAAATTTTGGAGCAAAATGAGGCCTACAATATGAAATCTAATATCCTGTGATAAAAACTAGAAAAAATCTTTCTATAAAAATGCTTTGCAATGTGTGGGTTCATCTCCCAAAGTTAAATCTTTGTTTTCATGCAACATGTTGGAAACACTTTTTTTGTAGAACCTACGAGGGGACATTTCATAGCCCATGGAGGCTGATAGTGAAAAACTGAATATTCTCTGATAGAAACTATAGAAGCTATACGTGAAAATGCTTTGCAATTTGCAGTTTCACCTCACAGAGTTTAAACTTTCTTTTGATTCAGCTAGGTTGGAAACTCTTTTAGCAAAATGTATGAAGGGACATTTCGGAGCCCTTTGAAGCCTATAGTGAAAAGCCAAATAATTATTGATAAAAACTAGACACAAGCTATCTGTGAAACAGCTTTGCAATGTGGGGATTCATTTCACAGAGTTAAACTTTTGTTTCTATACAGTAGGTTGGAAACATTCTTTTAGTAGAATCTAATAGGGGACAATATTGAGGCTAACAGTGAAAAATTCAAAATTTCATAATAAAAACTAATACGAACTATCTGTAAAAATGCTTTGTGATGTGAAAATTCAGCTCACAGTGTTAAACATTTGTTTTGATTCAGTATGTTGGAAAAAAATTTTGTAGAATCTACAAAGGGACATTTTGGAGCCCATTGAGACCAATATTGAAAAAAAAATCCTGCTATAAAACTAGAAACAAGCTCTTGGTGAAAATGCTTTGTGATATGTGGATTCACCTCACAGATGTAAACCTTTATTTTTATTCAGCCGGTTGGAAACACTCTTTGTATAGAGTTTACGATGGGACATTTCGGAGCCCATTGAAGTCTCTAGTTAAATACAGAATATCCCATGATAAAAAAAAGAAACAAGCTATCTGTGAAAATGCTTTGCAATGTGTGGATTCATCTCACAGTGTAAAACCTTTTTTTTAAGTCAGCAGATTGGAAACACACTTTTTGTAGAATCTACAAAGGAACATTTCGTAGCCCATTCAGGCCTACAGTGAAAAACAAAATGTCCTGTGATAAAAACTAGAAACAAGCTATTTGTGAAAAAGCATTGTGATCTGTGGATTTCTTTCACAGAGTTTAATATTTGTTATTATACAGTACATTGGAAACAAATATTTAGTAGAATAAGAGGAGTCTTTTTTGAGCCCATTAATGCCTGTAGTGAAAAACTGAATATCCCATGATTAAAATTACAAACTTGCTATCTGTAAATATGCCTTGCAATATATGGATGTATCTCACAATTAAATTTTGCTTTTTATTCAGAAGGTTGGAGACACTTATCTTTTACTATCTGCTTGGCCACAGTTCAGTCTTCGAGGCCTATAGTCAAAAACTGAATATCCCATGATAAAACTAAAAACAATCTATCTGTGAAAATGCTTAGTGATGTGAGGATTCTTCTCAACAAGTTAAATGTTTGTTTTCATTCAGCAGGTTGGAAACACTGTCTTTGTAGGATCTACAAAGGGACATTTCGGAGCCCATTGAGGCTTATAGTGAAAAGCCAAATATCCAGTGAAAAAAACTAGAAACAAGCTGTGAAAATGCTTTGCAATGTGTGGATTCATATCACATAATTAAACCTTTGTTTTTACACAGCAGGTTGAAAACAATTTTTTAATACAATCTTAGAGGGGACATTATTGAGCCCATTCATTCCTATAGTGAGAAATGGAATATCCCATGATAAAAACTAAAATGAACTATCTGTAAAAATGTTTTGCAATGTGTATATTTATCTCAAAAAGTTAAACCTTTCCTTTGATTCAGCAGGTTGGAAACACTCTTTTTGTAGAATCTATGAAGCAACATTTCGGAGCCCATTGAGGCCTATAGTGAAAAACCAAATATACCATGATAAAAACTAGAGGCAAGCTATCTGTGAAAATGCATGGTGATATGTAGATTTGTCTCACAGAGTTAAATGTTTTGATTCAGCAGATTGGATATGCTCTTTTTGTACAATCTACCAGGGGGAATATCAGAGCTCATTGAGGCCTATAGTAAAAAATAAAATGTCCTGTAATAAAAACTACAAATAAGCTATGTCTAAAAATTCTTTGCAATGTGTGATTTTATCTCACAGAGTTTAACCTTTCTTGTAATTCAGCAGGGTGGAAACACTCTTTTTCTACAATCTACTAGGGTACTATTTGGAGCAAATTGAGGCCTATACTGAAAAACCGATTATCCCATGATAAAAACTAGAAAAAAAAGCTGTCATTAAATTGCTGTGCAATATGTGGATTCATGTCACAAATTTAAACCTCTGCATTTATTCAGCAAGTTTGGAATACCTTTTTGTAGAATATACGAAAGGACGTTTCACACCTATAAAAGCCTATAGTAAAAATGTGAGTATTTTGTGATAAAAACAATAAAAAAATTATCTCTGAAAATGCTTTGTGATGTGTGGATTCATCTCACAGAGTTAAACCTTTGCTTTTATTCTGCAGGTTGGATACACTCTTGTTGTAGAATCTACGAAGAGACATTTCAAAGCTCATTGAGATCTATAGTGAAAAACTGAATATCCAATGATAAAAACTATAAAGAAGCTATCTCTGAAAATACTTTACGATGTGTGATTTCATTTCACAAGTTGAACTTTTCTTTTGATTCAACAGGTTGGAAACTTTTTTTTGTAGATCTATGAGGGGACATTTCATAGCCCATTGAGGCCTACAGTGAAAAATCAAATATCCCTTGATAAAAACTAAAAACAACCTATCTGTGAAAATGCTTTGTGATGTGTAGGTCCATCTTACAAAGTTAAACTTTGTTTTGCTTCAGCAGGTTAGACTCTCTGTTTGTAGAATCTACAAGGGGACAATTAGGAGCCCATTGAGAACTCTAGTGAAAAAACAATATCCCTCGGTAAAAACTAGAAACAAGCTATGGGTGAAAATGCTTTGCCATGTGAGGATTCATCTCACAAAGTCAAACCTTTGTTTTGATCCAACAAGTTGAAAATACATTATTGTAGCATTTAAGAAGGTACAATTAAGAGCCCATTGAAGCCTATAGTCAAAAACCCAATATCCTATGATAAAAACTAGAAAAAGCTATCTGTGAAAATCCTTTGTGATGTGTGATTTCATATCACAGAGTTAAACTTTTATTTTGATTTGGAGAAATGAAAAATCTGTTTTTGTAGAATCTAGGAAGAGACACTATGGAGCCCATTGAGGCCAATAGTGAAAAATTGAATGTCTCATTATAAAGGCTAGAAACAAGCCATCTGTGAAAATGCTTTGAGAAGTATGGATTCATCTCACAGAGTTAAACCTTTGTTTTTATTCAGCAGATTGGAAACACTCCTTTTGTAGAATCTGCAAAGAGACATTTCAGAGCCCACTGAAGCCTATACTGAAAAACTGAATATCCTGTGACAAAAACTAGAAGAAAGGTATCTGTGAAAACGCTTTGCAATGTGTGGATCCATCTCACAGAATTAAACCTTTCTTCTGATTCAGCAGGTTTGAAACACTCCCTTTGTAGAATCTATGAAGAAACATGTCAGAGCCCATTGAGGTCAATAGTGAAAACCTGAATATCCTGTGATAAAAACTAGAAGCAAGTTCTCTGTGAAAATACTTTGCAATGCATGGATTTATGAAAGGATATGTCACACCTGTTGGGGTGATCAGACCCAACACCAGGTTGTGGGGTTGATGAAGTCCAGTGGAGTCAAATGATTGAGAAAAAAGACAGTTTGAGAAGTAAAGTGGGACCAGGGGGCCACCACAATCATGGAGGCTCTGAAGGCCTCGAGCTCTGGGAACCCATAGGATTTATTGGTAATCCAACAAAGAAACAGGTGGTGAGAATGTGGAGGTCAAAAGAGTGTGTTGCATTAAGCACATGATTTACAGCTGTAATGGTTTAGCATTTGCTCTGCTACTTGAGATAATGGAGAGCAGGTTCTTTTAACTCAAGATACAATCGATCCTGGGAGAGCAAGGAGCAAGGAGCCAGCAATTCTGGACACATTCCAGAGCCACAAACTCTGGATTCTATCCAAGCCACGAGGGATTTTATGCCCTGGGCTTAGATTATTGTGCATCAGGATAGCCTTCCACCCATTAGCACAGACCTTGGTGTTCCAAATGCCACAATGGGTTTTAGACCCTGGACCCTGGACATGTTCCAAGACTCTTTTACATTATGTCAGACATGCAAGCCCTGTCTCAGCTTCTCCCAACACTCACCTTTTCCCAACGCCCATTAATGCCTGCAGTAAAAATCTGAATATTTTGCAACAATAACAATAAAAAATCTATTTCTAAAAATGCTTTGTGATGTGTAGATTCATCTCACAGAGTTAAACCTTTGTTTTGATTAAGCAGGTTGGAAACACTCTCTTTGTAAAATCTAAGAAGGGACATTTTAGAGTCCATTAGGGCCATTAGTAAAAATCCGAATATCTCATGATAAAAACTAGAAACAAGCTATCTGTGAAAACGCTTTGCAATGTTTGGATTCATCTGATAGAGTTAAACCTTTGTTTTCATTCAGCACGTTGGAAACAGTCTTTTTGTACCATCTACGTGTGGACATTTCAGAGGCCATTGAAGCCTACAGTGAAAAACTGAGTATCACGTCAAAAACACTGGAAACAACTTATCACTAAAAATTCTTTGCCATATGTACATTCATATCACAGAGTTAATCTCTTGTCTTGATTTAGCAGAGCTGGAAATACTACTTTTGTAGAATCTATGTGGGGACATTTCAGAGCCAGGTGAGGTCTATAGTGAAAAACTAAATATCCCATGATAAAAACTAGAAACAGGCTATCTGTGAAAATGCTTTGTGATGTGTGGATTCACGTCACAGAGTTAATCCTTTGTTTTGATTCAGCAGGTTGGAAACACTCTTTTTGTATAATCTATGAAGGGACATTTGGAAGCCCATTGAGGCCAAGAGTAAAAAACCAAATATCCCGTGATAAAAACTAGAAAAAAGCTATCTGTGAAAACGCTTTGCAGTGTGTGGATTCATCCCACAGAGTTAAACATTTGTTTTGATTCCACAGACTGGAATCACTCTTTTTGTAGAATCTATGAAGGGACATTTTGGAGCCCATTGGGGTGTACAATGAAAAACTAAATATCCCTGCAATTAAAAACTAGAAACAGGCTGTGAAAATGCTTTGTGATGGGTGGATTTATCTCTCAGATTATTAAACATATATTTTGAATGAGCAGATTGAAACTATTCTTTTTCTAGAATCTATGAAGGGGCATTTTGGAGCCCATGGATAAATATATGGAAAAAGCAAATATTCTTCTATGAAAAGTAGAAAGAAACTATTTATGAAAATGCTTTGGGATGTATGGATCCATCTCACAGAGTTAAATATTTGTTTTGATTCAGCAGGTTGGAAACACTCTTTTTGTATAATCTATGAAGGGACATTTGGAAGCCCATTGAGGCCAAGAGTAAAAAACCAAATATCCCGTGATAAAAACTAGAAAAAAGCTATCTGTGAAAACGCTTTGCAGTGTGTGGATTCATCCCACAGAGTTAAACATTTGTTTTGATTCCACAGACTGGAATCACTCTTTTTGTAGAATCTATGAAGGGACATTTTGGAGCCCATTGGGGTGTACAATGAAAAACTAAATATCCCTGCAATTAAAAACTAGAAACAGGCTGTGAAAATGCTTTGTGATGGGTGGATTTATCTCTCAGATTATTAAACATATATTTTGAATGAGCAGATTGAAACTATTCTTTTTCTAGAATCTATGAAGGGGCATTTTGGAGCCCATGGATAAATATATGGAAAAAGCAAATATTCTTCTATGAAAAGTAGAAAGAAACTATTTATGAAAATGCTTTGGGATGTATGGATCCATCTCACAGAGTTAAATATTTGTTTTGATTCAGCAGGGTGGAAACACTGTTTTTGTAGATTCCATGAAAAGACATTACAAAGCTCCTTGAGGACTATGGTGAAAAGTTGAACATCCCACAATAAAAACTAGAAACAAGCTATCTGTCAAAAGGTCTTGTGATGTTTGGAATCATCTCTCAGAATTAAACCTTTGTTTTTATTCAGCAGGTTGGAAACACTCTTTTTGTACAATATACGAAGGGACATTTTGGAGCCCATGGAAGAGTATATTGAGACACAGAATATCCTGCAATAAAATCTCAAGCAAAATATCTGTTAAAATGCTTTGCATTGTGTGAATTTATCTCACAGACTTAAACAATTATTTTAATTCAGCAGGTTGGAAATACTCTTTTTGTAGAATCTACTAAGGGCCATTTCAAAGCCCATTGAGGCCTATAATGAAAGACAAATTATACCATAATAAAAACTAGAAACAAGCTATCTATGAAAATGCTTTGTGGTGTGTAGATTAATCTCACAGAATTAAATCTTTGTTGTAATTCAGTAGGTTGGAAAAACTCTTTTAGTACAATCTATGAAGAAACATTTCAAAGCCCATCGAAGCCTATAGTGAAAAACAAAATATGTGGAGATATAAACCAGAAACAAGCTATCTGTGAAAATGCTTTGGGATGTGTGGATTCATTTCAGAGTTAAATCTTTGTTTTGATTAAGCAGGTTGGAAACAATCTGTTTTTGGATCTACAAGAAGACTTTTTAGTGAACATTGAGGCCTATAGTGAAAAACTGAATATCCTGTGGTAAAAATGAGAAACAAGCTATCTGTGAAAATGCTTTGTGATGTGCAGATTGATCTCACTGAGTTAACTGTGTTTTTATTCAGCACGTGGAATACAATCTTTTTGTATAATCTAGAAGGAGATATTTTGGAGCCTATTGAGGTCTAAAGTGAAAAACAAAATATCCTGTGATAAAAAGCAGAAACAAGCTATTTGTGAAATGCTTTGCAATGTGTGGATGCAGCTCACAGATTTAAGCCTTTGTTTTGATTCAGCAGGTTTGAACTACTCTTTTTGTGGAATCTATGAAGGGCCATTTTTAGTCCACAAAGGCCAACAGTGAAAAACGGAATTTCCATGACAAAAACTAGAAAAAAGCTATCTGTGAAAATGCTTTGCAGTGTGTGAATGCATCTCACAGATTTAAGCCCTTGTTTTGATTCCGCAGGTTGGAACTACTCTTTTTGTAGAATCTTCGAAGGGCCATTTTGGAGTCCACAATGGCCAACAGTGAAAAACTGAATTTTTGTGACAAAAACTAGAAAAAAGCTATCTGTGAGAGCCAAAATAGCAAAAACTGAAATGCATGCATGGTTCATCTATTCCAAAAGTTGGAAATATTATCATGAATAAAATAAGCCAGACACAAAGGATAAATATCCTATGATTCTGTTTACATGAAACACCTAGAATAGGCAAATTCATAGAAGCAGAATATAGATTTGATGGTACCAGAGGAAGGAATTGGGAGTAATTTCTTAAGGGGTAGAAAGTTTCTATTTTAGATTATTAAAAAAACTGAAATAGATAGTGGTGATGGAAACACAATATTGTGGACTTTTTTAATGGCACTAAATGATACACATAGAAAGGCTAAACTAGCATTTTTAAATATTATATATATTATGAGAAAAAGTGAATATAAAGTTCATGACCATCCTGGCCGATATGGTGAAACACTGTCTCTACTAAAAATACAAAAATTAGCTGGGCATGGTGGTGGGAGACTGTAGTCCCAGATACTCAGGAGGCTGAGGCAGGAGAATCACTTGAACCCAGGAGGCGGAGGTTGCAGTGAGCCAAGATCATGCCACTGCACTCCAGCCTGGGTGACAGAGTGAAGACTCCATCTCAAAATAAATAAGTTAATTAATTAAAATAAATAAATAAATACAAATAATAAATTTAAAAAAGAAAAAATGATGAAGGTCATCACTATTCAAAGGACAGGAAAACATAAATGGCAAAGATATTTATAAAAACAACCTCAAAGTCATTAGCACCCAGGACATTTCAATTTCTAAAAAAAAAAAAAAATATGTAAAAATAACTATAACCTTACTTGGTAAAATTTGATTAACACAAAATTTAAGAATATTTCATGTACTTAAAATATTAACATTTAAAAAGTCAAAGAGTACATGTTGTGAATGAGGAAAAACAATTGGGGTTTTCAATATTTTGGGTGGTTATAAAATAATAGTGTGACATTTTATAAAAAGAAATAGACATCTCTGATAAAGGAAAACCTCAAATCTCATTTCCAAGTTTGTATACAAGAAACTTATGCAAAGAGATTATGCAAGGAGAAACTTGGAACCGTACTCTTTGCAAATTTGTTTCTGATAGTGCAGAGTGAAAACAACCTAAATATACACTAATATGGGACTGAATATTTTATTTTTGGTTCATTCAAACCATGGAATTGTTTAAATATGTTGAAGTGAATAAGCTTTGTGAAAAAACCTCAGGAATATAATTAAGTAAAAATAGCCAGAATGATGAAAATCATATTACAATTCTGGGAAAGATTAAATATTTTGAAAACTCTTATAATTGATAAATAGGGTTATATATGTCAAATGTTTTAAAAAGTGACCAAAAATTAATTCTGACTTCAAAATGGAAATACAAAGGTTCAAAGGGGCTCCTTTATACTGCAAGTGTTCATTTTTAAAATAAAGAATTTAAAACAAATAGGATTATATATTAACATTCATTTAATCATGATGTTGGTTAATGCATGTTCATTATACTTTAAAGTTACTTTTTTCTGAATGCTTGCCTTTTTTATAAAAGAGATTATTATATTAATTATAGCCTGCACTTTTAATCAGAATTAATAACCCCCTTTTCAATTAGTTTATTATGACTTCAATTGCATTGCCTGTGCGTAATTTTATTTTTAAAATAAAATTCTGTTTCATTATCTTTTCATTAAAAACTAACATACAGGGTTGTAAAATTATCATCCCAAAGTCTTTTAACATAAGTTAAACAGATTTTTTACCTCAAACCCTATATATTTATTTTTACTTTCATCTTATATATCTCATTATTAGTTTGCTAATATTTTTTCCACATTTCTTCTGTTAGTGAAACTGTCTTTTATTTGCCTGTGATAGGCAAAGAAGACGGGCATGTCTTCATGTCTTCTTGAGATTTGTGCCATTTGTAGGGCTCAGAAATTGTCACTGCTCCTGACAGCATGATGAGAGAGGCATATGCTATACAATCTGTGCCTAACATGGGTATGTTTCTAATACTTGTGGTACTTTTTCTTTTCTTTTCTTTTTTTTCTCTTATTTTCTTTCCTTTCTTTTCTTCTTTTATTTTCCCCTTTTCCTTTTCTTTTATTTTCTCTTCTTTCTTTTCTTTCTTTTTTTTTTTTTTTTGGTAGAGATGTAGTTTCACCATGTTGCCCAGGCCGGTCTTAAACTCCTGAGCTCAAGCGATCCACCTACCTCAGCCTCCCAAAGTGCTGGGATTACAGGTGTGAGCTACTGTGTCCAGTGTTGCCTGTGATACTTTTAAAATTTGTTTCAGCTAACAAGGAACACATTCTGATTTAATTTACAATATTGTTTACTATTAATGTTTAAGGATTTTTATCTCAACTGTGAATAAGTAAAAGTGTCCACTTCTGTAGTTGACCCTTAAGCTGATATTCATCTTTATCATCTCTTTCCCACATCATTCACTGTAGATTTTGCTTATTCTCACACAGCCTTTTATGTAAATTAATTTACTTACAAGGTTGGATAATACAGCTCTGTGCTGTTGTTTCCAATGGTCTCTTCAATGGCCCCGTAACTTTTAACATTCAAATAGAAGTGCCAAGAGACACCCCAGAGAATAACAGGTTTCAGACATACTCCTCCCTATGTACATTGTTATCATGAGTGTGAGCTCCGCATAATTACTAGGCCTGACTCCTCCCATTGATAAATAACTCTTTTTTCTCCCTCCTTGAGCAGCAGCATGAGGAGTCCATGTGGCAGTTATTGCTTCACCACATTCTGCCCCCACTGGAAGTACCACTGACTTCCCCAGGAATCAGGCTTTCCAACTCACCAGAGTATAAAACTGTGAAAATGTGAAGCATAGTTGCAATACTGCTAAGAAAAGCCATTTGTACTTTCTTCCATCCCTTACTTTTTAGACTTACATAATTTAACTCTGTGGGACACAACACCATAAAGTGGTCACTGATTCAATGCAGAATGCTGCCTCTGAGGTGATGCCTTAGCTGAGCAATCCATAGGCCATTCCAATATTCTATCAGAACAGCTACTTCCAGTCATTGAGTATTTAATACTTCAAGTGATGTTTCACTCACTAAGCACCTAATTGTCTGTGAAAAAAATATTACTCTGAGGCAATGCATGTAGGGTCCCATGTTATGAATTATTCATTAGGTTATTAGGGGTTGTGTTAGAAAAATGCAAAACTCTCAGATAGTGATACTGGCAAGAAACATAGTAGGGAAATAAACTCGTTTCCAGATTATGCATATTTCTGATAAGAATAAATAACTCATCCTCCAGGGTAGAAGGGATTGATTGTTTTTTTTTTTTTTTTTTTTGAAATGGAGTCTCGCGCTCTCACCCAGGCTGGAGTGCAGTGGCGCGATCTCAGCTCGCTGCAAGCTCTGCCTCCCAGGATCACGCCATTCTCCTGCCTCAGCCTCCCAAGTAGCTGGGACTACAGGCGCCAGCCGCGACGCACGGCTAATTTTTTTTTTGTATTTTTTTGTAGAAAAGTGGTTTCTCCATGTTAGTTAGCCAGGATGGTCTTGATCTCCTGACCTTGTGATCCGCCCGCCTCGGCCTCCCAAAGTGCTGGGATTACAGGCTGAAGCCACCACGCCTGGCCAAAGGGATTGATTGTAATCAATGTAGCAGTGATTGATGGGCATATCTTCTTGAGATCTGTGCCATTTGTAGGGTTGAGAATTGGTCACAGCTCCCGACAGGATGATGAGAGGAATATGCTATGTAATCTGTGTCTAACATCCCTCAACATCAGCATTACTGCACTCTTCATGAGCCTAGAAGATAAGTCTAAAGTGGCAGAGGATAGAAACTAGTTGACATCATTGGCTATGTTCCTAACAAGTGTTGAGTGCCTCCTCTGATGCAGGTACTTTCTGGGGTCCATCGATGTGAGACCCAGAGTTGCACACACTTTGTGCTCACTTCCACGTGTCCATCCACATGCCTCTTCCCCAGACTTCAATATATCTGATTTTCTAATGCTCCTTTCATGACTCTTACCAACAAGCCAAGCCATTTAATGCTTTACAGCAGTCCGCATACCTGGGCCAGTTTTCTTGGGTCACTTTACACCTTTACACTCATATCAAGTGGACAACAAAGAGTAATGCTTGTAACATTACTTGCTGAGAGGATTCACTTCATTAATGTATTTCAGAACCACATCCTCTGACTTGTGCAATATTACAATTGCAGTCTATTTTCATCTCATTCCAACATATCAAGTTGACCCATATGTAAACTAGGACCAATTATATTTCCTCTTCTATGAGATGATTTTAAGAAACTTTCCCTCACCCATAAGGTTATAGACATGAGCTGAGAGAAATGGTCAATGCAAAAATAGGCAATGCATGCAGGGTCCCATGTTATGAATTATTCATTAGATTACTAGGGATTGTGTTAGAAAAGTGCAGTGTGCCTTCTTAAACCTGATAGCAAATTATCATTTTAGTTATTTGATAGATTGCTACAGTACCTGATATGTTTAGCAGATTTAATAATGCTAAGGGGTAGTTCCAGTCACATCATCACTTAGTTTCTATAGGTACTCAATCGCTGTTAGTATCAGGTAGTTAATAGAATTCTAAGATAACCTCCAAGATTCTTGTCTCCGACCCTGTACACACCCTGTGCATCTTCTCCCATTGATTGTAGGAATTCCTTGTGAAAATGATGGAATTTCATTTCTGTGATAAGGCAACATTAGATGGAAAGGTGAAAGGATTTTGCATATGCAATTAAAGTCCCAAATCAGTTTATTTTTAGTGAATTGAAAGGAAGACTATTCTGGGTGGGTAAGAATCAGTTTGGTGCAAGACGTTAAAAGAGGGTCTAAAATCATTGCTGACCTGAGAATGGTTATCCTGCTGGCTTTAAAGAGAAGTTTCCATATTGTGAGGGGGATAGAGGGACAGGAATTGAAAATGTCCTTTAGGCACTGTGAACAACCTCCATGGACGGCCAGTTAAGAAAATGGAGACCTCAATTCTACAATCGAAAGAACTAAATTATACCAACAGCCTAATGAGCTCACAAGAGGGCTATGAACTCCACATAACAATGCAGCCTGGCTAACACCTTGATTTCTACTTTGTGAGACCCTGACCAGAGAATCTAACGGTAGTTTGTCTTGACTTCTGACCTACAGAAATTGAAGCAATAAATAGGCATTGTGAAAATTTGGAGAAAGTGTGTCTTGCAGCATGTAAAACTAATATAGATCATTAGCACACTAGAAGCTTCTTTTCTAATATCACGGTGTCTGTTCACTATTGACGCAGATATTGCCCAGGGGATGAAGTTTTCATTTAAAAAATTCTCATTATCACATCTTCTCACCATCACATTGCTTTTGCCCAATTCTCTATCATCTTCCTTCCTTCTTTTTGTTCTATATCTCTTACACTTTACTTTGTATTTCATTTTCCCTTGTTTAAGATAAACTTTTTGATTTATCTTTCAGCTCACTAGTTGTATTGTTTTTCCATTTATATATTTGAAGCTACTTACCTGATACCAGAGATTACATGGATGCGAGACTTTTATTTAAAGTGAATCACGTGGTGTGGCAATAGAAAGAGAATGAAGGCAAGCATTGGGGATCCAATTGGTAACTGCAGTGTAAGCCTTCACTTGGGCCAGTCTTACAAGCTGCCCTGTATTGAGACTAGCTTGAATGATCAATATTTATGTAAAGAATCTTGGATTTGAGAGAACACATCTAAAAATCTCTCTCGTTCACTCCGTGGTCAAACAGGCTTATTAAATTGAATAGGGTAATTACAAAGCAACAGTGAAGAGACTAACTAGGTGTCACAAGAAAAATTTCAGACATTGAAAAGTATACCATAAATGCCACTGCCCTTATCTTAGCCAAGAATAAAACCAACAAACCAACAATCAAACAAAGAAAGGTATCTAGGCATCCCCAGAGAAAGAGATAGAGTTTTTGTCAGCCAGCCTGAAATTAGTTCTACTTCTATATTAATCCTCCCACCTAACAGATTACTCTGCTCAGTCTTCTACTAAACTCATCTGATAGTTGTATTTTGCACTATTTAATATTGATATTTTTAATTGCAATTTTTTTGTCAAAACTTTCCAAATTATTTCCTTTTTGGTGTGTCTTCTCTATTATCTTGAACATATTAGTAACAGTAATTTAAAATTCTTTCAATTCTCAACAACCCAATCTCCTGCAGATGTGCTTTAATTAACTATTGTTGCTCTTCAGTTTTGGTCAGTAGAATACATCTTTTAGCATGGCTCATAATTTTTTATTGCATAATTGTCAGTGAAGATGAAAAATCGTATAGAATTGGGAAAGTGATGTTTCCAAAAAAGACATTTTATGTTTTAAAGCAGATACCAGCCTATCTTCCCAATTTTGTACAAAGTGGGCATTTGGGTTTGTAAGGTCTGTTATTTTATTCTCATTATTTTTCTTTTTGCTTTTTTTTCTTTACATTCTTAACCATGCATCTTTCAAACTCTTGGTCAGCAAACTACTGTAGGTCAATATTTTTTTCTCCTGCTTCTGATGACTTTGTTACTTTTATACAAATGTTAAGCACTGAGTTTAGAAACATGATAGGAAATTTTGAGGGAGTTAATGATGCTAATTTCCTCTAGTAATAAACTTTTGCTTTAAGCAAATTGTTGTTGTAAAGGTGTTGTATCCACCTGAATCTGTGATTAATCTCACTGTGAAGACTGGATATTTGAAGTATACCTTTTACAAGATGTACTCCTGATGAGGCCCAAATGAAAGCCGAAAATGCTAGTTAGGTCTCATGTTTCTTAGTGGAGATTGAAGTCCAACTTTTTCACCCTTGTCAGCCTCATATGAATACCAAGAGCTATGCTGTCTATCTCAGCAACTCCCATGCTATTTTCAAATAGTCACACATTTGTTGGGGAAAAAAGACAAAAAAAAATGTGCTCACTTCTTTAAGCTTCTCTTATTTCTTTGCCTTTACCTTCATCATAAACCCTTGCTGCTTCCTTTGATTGCCAATCTCTTTATACAAATTTAAAAATATTTTGTATACATATTCTATTTACCTTGAATGAGTGCTGGTATAAAACAAACTGTACTTTCAGTTATAATTCATTTCATTTAAAAAATGAATAGACTGTTAATGACCTTCAAGAAAATGTTATCTATTATACATGTACTTAAAGCCCTAAAAATAGAAAAAATAGTAAATGAGCAGAAAAACATTTGAAAATATAATGGCCAAAAATTTCCAAAATATGTTGTAAAATATAAACCTACAAATTAAAGTGCACACAAATCACAATGATTACACAGAACTCCTTAAGCCCTCCAAATGGCTGAACATAAAACATGAAAAAGGCATTTTAGGAGCAGTCAAATTTTTTAAATGATGTTTTACATAGAAGATAAAAACAACAAACATTATGGTTGACTTTTCATTAGAAACAGTGGTGGTTAGAAGAAGAGGAAATAATATATTTTTTAACTCTGTAAAGTAATAAAATACATTATCCACTCAGAATTTCATGTCAACATAAAATCCCTTTAGAGAATTAACATAAAATAATGCCAATTTTATTAATTAAATTTGAGATAATTTGCTAATTGTAAACCTATACTATTGGACATAATAAAGGAAAATTATCATGCTGAAGGGAATCAACATAAATGAAAACTTGAATTGACCAGAGAAAAAGAATATCTTGAGTAGTAATGTGTCAGTATATATAAAAGATCATATACAGATGGTAGAAAGATAGATAGATAGATAGATAGATAGATAGATAGATAGATGCCTAGATACATAGATAGATGATAGATAGATAATCTTTCTGTAGTTCGAAATCAAGACATAAATTAAAAACATACATCATTGACTTCTGGTTCCAAAATGATAGCAGGTTGGCTTCACTCCCTGTCACAGAAAATCAAAAGCAAATATACATCACAGACCCTATAACCAGTAATATTTCAGAAGCCAAATATGGTTATTGGGGCTACAGAGAAGTTAAAGAACAAACAAACAAAAACAAAACAAAACTCTGAGCAGGTGGTAAGAGAGAATCAGACTTCCAGATTTGCAATGATGCTTCCCTGACTTCTCTGCGCAAAGTGTGTAAAAATTTTCCATCAACTTATGGTTTCTATGCGAATAAAACAAACCAACAAAAAACACTAATAGGCAAAAATATTTGAAGGTATAAAACACATTGATAAATTAAGTATATGGACAAACCCAGAATAGTCTAATACCATAATTATGACATGCAATCCATTTATAACTGTAGTATGAAGTGCAAAAGATTACAAATAAAATTTATATTTACATTTTATAATTTATAAATTTATAATAATTTATATAATTTATAAATTTATAATAATTTATATAATTTATAAATTTATAATTTATAATTTACATTTATAATGTAAAATTTATAATACAAATAAAAATATTTAATATTCACCTATTCAGAGATAGACAATATAAAATATGTAAATTGAGGCAAAATTAAGTCAAATTATGAGGGGAATGAAGATAATGTTTACAGGGTATTTTTATTGTTTTTGTATTCTTATCTGTATTATCTCAGAAAAGATGTCATCTCTTTAGAAACTTAAAAAAATGTAATAGCTTTGTGGGTACAAGTGTTTTTTGGTTACATAGACGAATTGTATAGTGATGAAGTCTGAGATTTTAGTGCACCCTGAGAAGTGCACATTGTATACAATATATAGTTTTTTAATCCCTTACCCCACTTCACCCTCTCCCTTCTGAGTTTCCATATCACTCTGTATGCCTTTGTAAACCCACAGCTTAGCCCCCATTATAAGTGAGAACATACAATATTTGATTTTCCATTCCTGAATTACTTCACTTAGAAAATGGCACCCAGCTGCATCCCAGTTGCTACAAAAGAAATTATTTTGTTCTTTTCTATGGTTGAGTAGTATGCCACAGTGTATATATACCACATTTCCTTTATCCACTTATTGGCCAGAGGGCACTTAGGTTGGTTTCATGTCTGTACAATTATGAACTTTGCCAAAAATTACATGTGCAGATGTCTTTTTCGTATAACTTTCCCTTTTGGTAGATACCCAATAGTGAGATTGCTGGACCAAATGATAGATCTACTTTTAGTTCTTTAGGACATCTCAGTACTGTTTTCCATAGAGGTTGTATTAATTTACTTACCCACCAGCAGTGTGTAAGTGTTTCCTTTTCACCACTTCCATGCCAACATCTATTGTTTTTTGACTTTTTAATGGCCATTCTTACAAAGGTAAGATAGTATCTTATTGCAGTTTTAATTTGCATTTCCCAGATGATTACTGATTTTGAGCACTCTTTCATATGTTTGGTGGCCATTTGTATCTCTTCTTTGAAGAAATGTGTATTCATGGCATTTGCCCACTTTTTGATGGGATTACTTGTTTTTCTTCTTGCTGATTGTTTGAGTTCCTTGTAGTTTCTGGATATTAGTCCTTTGTCAGATGCATAGTTTGCAAATATTTTCTCACATTCTGTGGGGTGTCTGTGTACTCTGATGATTATTTCTTTTGCTGAACAGAAGCTTATTAGTTTAATTAGGTCCCATTTATTTATTTGTGATACATTTGCCTTTGGGGTTTTAGTCATAAATTTTTTACCTTGGCCAATTCCCAGGAGAGCTTTTTCTAGGTTTTCTTCTAGAATTGTTATGATTTCAGGTGTTAGTTTTAAGTCTTTGATCCATCATGAGTTGATTTTTGTAGAACGTGAGAGATAAAGATCCAGTTTCATTTTTCTACATGTCACTTTCTGATTTCCCCAGCACCATTTATTAAATAGGGTATCTTTTTTCTAATTTATGTTTTTATAGATTTGTCAAAAATCACTTGTATGCATTTGGCATGGTTTCTGGGTTCTCTATTCTGTTTCGTTGGTCGACGTGTCTACTTTTATATCAGTATCATGCTTTTTTGGTTACTGTAGCCTTTTAGTATAATCTGATGTCGGGTAATGTGATGTCTTCAGATTTGTTTTTTTTCATTAGGATGGCTTTGAATATTCAGAATTGGTTTTGGTTGCATACAAATTTTTGAAATACTTTTTCTAATTCTGTGAAAAGTGTTGTTGGTATTTTGATAGGAATTGCTTTGAATTTGTGGATTGCTTTGAGAAATATGATCATTTTTGAGATACTGATTCTTCCAATCCATAAGCCTGGGATGTGTTTACATTTTTTCATGTCATCTATGATTTCCTTCCTCTGTAGTGTTTTGTAGCTATCTTTGTAGAGACCTTTTACCTCTTTAAGTATATCCCAAAGTATTTTATTTATTTATTTTTTTTTTTTGCAGATATTGTAAACGAGATTCAGTTCCTGTTTGATTCTCAGCTTGGTCATTGGTTTATAGCAGACCTAGTAAATTCTGTAAATCAACAAATAGTAATATTAGTGAACAGTGATATTTTGTCTTCCTGTTTTTCAATTGGAATGCCCTTCATTTCTTTCTCTTACTTGATTGATATCGCTAAAACTTCCAGTACTAGGTTGAATAAAAGTGATGAAAGTGGGCATCCTTGAATTGTTCCTGTTCTAAGGGGGAATACATTCAACTTTTCCTCTTTCAGTATAATGTTGGTTGTGGGTTTGTCATATATAGCTTATATTATTATTATTATTATTGAGACGGAGTCTTGCTTTGTCGCCCAGGCTGGAGGGCAGTGGCGCGATCTCCGCTCACTGAAAGCTCCGCCTGCCGGGTTCACGTCATTCTCCTGCCTCAGCCTGCGGAGTAGCTGGGACTGCAGGCGCCTGCCACCATGCCCGGATAATTTTTTGTATTTTTAGTAGAGACGGAGTTTCACCGTGTTAGCCAGGATGGTCTCTGTCTTCTGACCTCGTGATCAGCCCGCCTCGGCCTCCCAAAGTGCTGGGATTACAAGCGTGAGCCACCGCGCCCAGCCTAGCTTATATTATTTTGAGGTATGTCCCTTGTATGCCTAATTTGTTGAGGGTTTTTAATCACAAAGTGATGCTGAATTTAATTAAATGCTTTTTCTACATCTACTGATATGATCATATAGATTTTGTTTTAAATTCTGTTTATGTGATGTATCATATTTATTGACTTGTGTGTATAAAGACTTCTCTGTATCCCAGAGACAAAACCCAATTGAACATGGTGTATTATCTGTTTCATGCGCTGTTGGATTCTGTTAGCCAGAGTTTTGTTGAGGATTTTTGCATCTATATTCATCAAGGATATTGGTCTGCAGCTTTTTGTTGTTGTTGTTGTTACATCCTTTCCTGATTTTGGTATCAGGGTCATGCTTGGCTTCATAGAATGAGTTAAGGAGGACTTCCTTTCTCAATCTTTTGGAATAGTTTCAGTAGAATTGGTAGCAATTCTTCTTTCAGTGTGTGCTGAAATTCAGCTGTGAATTTATCTGGCCCTGGGCTTTTTGTGGTGTTGGTATTTTTTATTTTTTTTAACTACCGATTCAATTTCACTGCTTGTTATTGGTCTGTTCATAGTTTCTATTTCTTCCTGATTTAATCTAGGAGGGTTGTATGTTTCCCGAAATTTATTTTTTCCTCTAAGTTTTCCAGTTTGTGTGCAAAGAGGTGCGTGTAGTAGTACCAAATTACCTTTTGTATTTCTGTGGTGCCAGTTGTAAGGTCTTCATTTTCATTTCTAATCGAGTTTATTTGAATCTTCTCTCTTATTTTCTTGATCGAGCTAGCTAATTGTCTATCAATTTTGTTTATCTTTTCAAAAAATCAACTTTTTGTTTTATTGTTCTTTTGTATTTTTTGTGAACTTTTCAATTTCATTTCATTCTGCTTTGATCTTTGTTATTTCTTTTCTTATGCTAGCTTTGAGTTTTGTTTGTTCTTCTTTCTTTAGTTCTTTGAGGTGTGATGTTAATTTGTCAATTTGTAATCTTTCAGTTTTTGATGCAGGTATTTAGCACTATAAGCTCTCTTTTTAGTACTGCTTCTGCTGTATCCGAGAAGTTTTGATAACTTTTGTCACTATTATCATTTATTTCAAGATATTTTAAAATGTCTATCTTGATTTAATTGCTTACCCCAAATCATTCAGGAACAGAATGTTTAATTTCTTTGTGTCTGTATAGTTTTGATAGTTCCTTTTGCAGTTGATTTCTAGTTTTATTCCACTGTGGTCTGAGAAGATACTTGATATGATTTCAATTTTTAAAAATTCATTAAGGCACATTTCGTGACCTATCATATGGTCTATCTTGGAGAATGTTCCATGTGCTGATGAGAAAAATGTATATTCTGCTGTACTTGGGTGGAATATTCTGTTTATATCTGTTAGGCCCATTTGTTCTATAGTGTAGTTTACATCCATTGTTTCTTCATTGACTTTCTGTCTTGATCTGTCTAAAGCCATCAGGGAGTGATGACATTCCCCACTATTATTGTGTTGCTGTCTATATCATTTCATAGGTCGAGTAGTATTTGTTTTACGAATCTGAAAGATCCAGTGTTAGGTGCATATACATTTAGGACTATAATATAGTCTTTTTTGATTGATCGTTTTATCATGATATAAAGACCTTTATCTTTAAAAAAAACTTGTTGTTTTAAAGTCTGTTTTAGCTCATTTAAGAATAGCTCCTTCTACATGCTCTTGATTTCCATTTGCATGAAATATCTTTTTATCACCTTATTACCTTGAGTTAATATGAATAATTAACATTTTAGGTGAGTCTCATGACCACAGAAGATAATTTGGTTTGTGATGTTTTTTATCCATTCTGCCATTCTGTTCTTTTAAATGGAACATTCAAGCCACTTGTGTGCAATATTAATATTGAAATGTGAGACCTTGTTTCAATCATCATGTTAATTGCTACCTAGACACTTAGCTTGCTTCATTCTGTTACTGTTTTGTAAGCACTGCTTTATGCTTTCGAGAGGTTCTCTGCTGGTGCATACCATCCTTTGTTTCAAGATTTAGAACTCCTTTCAGTATTTCTTGTAGGGCTGGTCTTGTACTAACAAATTCCCTCAACATTTATTTGTCCAAATCTAAGTATATTTCTCTATCATTTATGAAAATTAATTTCACTGGATGTAAATTTTTGGCTAATAGTTATACTGTTTAAGGAGGCTACACATAATCCCTTCTGGCTTATAAGGTTTCTGCTGAGAAGTCTGCTGTTAGTCTGATAGATTTGTCCTTTATAGATTACCTGATACTTTTGTCCCACAGCTCTTAGAATTATTTCCTTCACGTTGACTTTAGATAGCCTGATGACTGTAGGGCTTGGTGATGTCCTTTTTGCAGTAAATCTCCCAGGAGTTCTTTGTGCTTCGTGCATGTGGGTATCTAAATCTCTAGCCAGGCCAGGGACGTTTCATCCATTATTCTCTTAGATAAGTTTTCCAAATTTTTGCTTTCTCTTTTTCCTCAGGAAATCCAATTATTCTTAGGTTTGGCCATTTTACACAATCCCGTTATTTCTTGGAGACGTTTTTTTCATTTCTTTTGATTTTATTTTCTTTATTTTTGTCTGATTGGGTTATTTTAAAAGCCTTGTCTTTGAGTCTTGAAATTCTTTCTTCTACTTGGTCTAGACTATTGTTAAAACTTTCCACTACATTTTAAAATTTCATAAATGTGTCTTTCGATTCCAGAAGTTCTAATTGATTTTTCTTTAAAATAGCCATCTCTTTAGAAAATTTTAATTCATATCTTGAATCATTTTTATATATCTTTATGTTTATTTTTATCTTTCTCTGGTATCTACTTGAGTAGGTTAATAATTATCCTTTTGAATTCATTATCTTGTATTTCAAATATTTTATTTTGGTTTGGATCTGTTGTTGGAGAGCTATTGTGATATTTTGGAGATGTTATAGAACACTGTTTTCTCATATTGCCAGAGTTATTTTCCTGTTTTTTTTTCCTCATTTGAGTAGACTATTCTAATTATTCTTGAATTTATTTTTTTATTTAACTGTGTTTTATTTTTAAAGTTCTTTTCTTTCCTCCTTAAGGATGTGACTAATATTTATAGATTATTGTAACCTATATCAAGTCTTGGTGCTTCCAGGGATGAAGAATCTGCATGGATTCCTGTTATATAGAGTCTTTGTATGATGGCTTTCTCAAGTGCTGGTTGTAGTAGCATTGTGCTTGGTGTGTGAACAAGTTCACTCTTCTATGTGGTTGGAATGGCAGAGATCTCTTGAAGCTTATATGATTCCCCTATGGTGTGTACTTTTTTATATATTTTTTCAGTATTTTATTTTACTGTGTTGAATACTTCAGGATACAGGTCTGAAGGGAAAGTGTCCCTGGGTAGAAGCTGATGTGGTTAAATAGGTGGGTAAATGCAATACTTCATGTTGTGCAGAGGTCCCAGCCTTGACAGAAGTTGCTAGAGGAACACTCAATGAAATGCACTGAGGTCTTATTAGCGGGGAGGGTTGGAGCCACCTAGCTCCTGTGCCAGGCCAGCATGAAATTGATTCACCTCCCAGACACACTCCTAAGCAAGTGTCCTGGCTATTCAGATCAAACAGACACCTCCTTTCATCTGCATGAATGTTGATATTCAAAGTAAAGAGGAATTGTGATTCTACCCCTCTGAAAGGTTGAACCTGGAGGGCACTCCTCCTGTGGGGATGTAGTCGTCCTGTAGTGTTCCAGAAAGGCTGCCTATAATTGCACCCACACCAAGCTCCCATGGGAGAAGCCCAAGCTGTGCCTGCAGTGGTGGACAAGGGGGAAAAGTACTTCCCTCCCCCAAGACCCTTCGTGAGCCCTAGGGCTGCCTGATGATTGGGGTAGAACTGCAGACTTTCTCTACTGAGCCCAGCATAGCACTTGTGAGTCTTCTGAAGGAAACTTCCCACCAGAAGAAAGTCCTTGAACTCAAGACCTGCCATCCAGATCTTTGTCTCATGGGGCAATCCTTTGATGCAGTGCACTCCCCCTTCTCTACGAGTAAGAGTGCCTGAGAGTCAGATTACTGTGAATGCTGCTGCTGCCTCTGAGTCTAGCAACCTACCAGTGGGACTGCCACACTCCAGGCTGGTGCTAGTGAATGCCTGCAAGAGATCCAGCGATGTGACCTGTCCTCAAGACCCCCAGCAGCAGGTGCCAGCATCAGTTCTGATGTGGGTGGCAGGAGAGTGATGTAGATTTTGAGAAATTCCTTGGTAGTAAACAATCTTATTGTGTTGGCTTTGTCAAATGTTGGTTTTAGTAGTAGTAAACTGGTCTTGTGGATAGACTCAGGACCTCCTTGTTAGCCAGGATGCTACAGGCAATAGTGATGGCTGAGATCACAAACAAGTTTTCTCCTTCTTGAGTGCAGTATTATTTTACCTGGAGATGCTGTAATGGACTGTGTCTGTTGGCCTCCAGCCAGGAAGTAGCACTAGCAAAAAAAAGTGCCAGCTGTGGTAGTAGTGGTGGGATTTGTGCTTGCCTTATGCTACCTAGGGAGGTACTTTCCTTTCTCAGGCAATTGGGCGGGGCCATAGAGCTTCCAAAATATTCTCTCTATTGTCTTAAGCTACTAGGGCAAGTGGAGGGGCAAAATCAAGTCAGGGCTGGGTTAGGTAGGTCCACACTCTGTCTCTCCATATGTGGGGCAAGCAGCAGCACCTGTGCGGTTTGGGAAGTGGTTTTTTGCCCACTGAGGTAATGTTACATGGAGGAACACAGCTGCCTCTGCTGCACAGAAGAGTTTGCAAAGGAACTGGGTAGTAACAGACAGCAGGAAGACCCACCCAACTTCCACACACTTGGCAAGGCTGGTCCCACGTGTGCAGTGTCCCATAAGCTGCAGTTCAGTATATTCCAGGCAGTCTGGGCTCAGAACTCAAATCTGCCCCAGGCCATAAGACTTCCTGATGGAGACAACAATGTGGCTTTCAGGCCATGCTCCTCCCAGTCTGCCCACAAAGCCAGGGTGCCTAGCTCTTATGCTTGTGGCTACAGCAGACTTCCCACTTGACCCTGGTTCTGGACAAGATAATTTTTCCCCACTTGAGGCTATATTACATATTTCAGTTGGAAGCTTCTCTCACCCTGAAACCGCTGCCTGAGTTAGCTGGCAGACTTCTCTGAGTTTCCCTGTAATGCAAAATCAGAAACAGCTTCCCTCGGTTTGTGTTAGATACTGGGGATGATGGCAAGGCTCTTCCCACTACCACTCCTTTTATAAGCCCACTGCTCCATAAATCTCTTCCTGCACTGGGTATGGTTAGACCTTCTCTTGTGACCTGGATTGCCAAATTATCCACTAGGAGTGTATATTCTAGGGGCAATCTCTCCCCCATCACACTCTGGGGACTTAAAAGTTTCTGCCTGGCTCATAGTGTAGGTGAGAAGCCTGATGCTTTTTTCTAAGGGTCTGTGGTTTCCTGTTAAGTTTCTGCATTGCTTCTTGGAAAACAGTTTGCAATATGGACCTCTACATACTATTTTGTCTTTCCAAGTAGGAGATGCATGCTAACACTACTTCCAATCTTCATCTTAAATGGCATGTCTTTAAAATAGTATGTTCTATCTAAAATTATTTTCTATAAGCCTCATGATAACCACAGTTCAAAAACCCATAATAGATTCTTTAAAAATAAAAGCAATAAATTAAAATATACTACTAGGGGAAATTGTTTAACCACAAAGGAAGACAGGAAGAAAAAAAAATAAGTAAGGGAAGAGTTATGAAACATTCAGAAAACACACAATAAAATATTAGTAGTAGGATCTTACTTATCGGTATTAACACAGAATGTTAGTAAACTCAATTCTCTAATTAAAAGGCATAGAATTCTGAGTGGAAAAAGAAACAACACCCAATTATATGCTGCCTACAAGAAAACTTCTCCTACAAAGATGTATACATACTAAAAGTAAAAAGGTGAAAAATAACATACCATTCAAGTAGAAACCAAAAAAGAGGAAGGATAGCTTTACTCATATCAGATAAAATAGAATACAAGTCAAAGACTATTAAAAGAGACAAAGAATGTCACTATATAATAATAAAAAGGTCGATTCAGCAAGAGAATATAACAATTATGAATATTTATCCATCTACCACAGGAGCACCCATGTATGCACAGCCAACAGTAATAGATCTAAAATGAGAGATACATATCAATACAATTGTAGTAGGGAACTTCAACACACCACTGTCATTAATAGACAGATAATCCAGACAGATAATTAATTAAGAAACATTGGATTTAAACTACATAGTAGACCAAATAGGTCTAATGAATGTCTATAGGACATTTCATATGGCTGCTGTGGAATGCATATTATTCCAATTACCAAATGGAACATTGTCTAGAATAGACCACATTTTAGTCCACAAGAGATGTCTCAACAAATTTCCAAAAAACTGGAAATGATATTAAGTACCTTTTCTGATCACAAAGGAATAAAACTAGATATCAATTAAAAAAAGGAAACCTCAGAAGATATACAAAACACAATAAAATTAAACAATACAATTCTGAAAGACCAGTGGGTCAATGAAGAAATTAAAAAGGAAACTAAAAAATTTTTAGAAACAAATGAAAATGGAACTATAACACACTAATATCTGGTACAGAGCAAAATCAATGCTAAAAGGAAAAAAAAATAGGAAGAGTTCAAACAAAATTTCAAACAACATACCTCAAGGAAATAGAAAACCAAAAAGAAATCAATCACAAGGTTTGCACAAGGAAAGAAATAATAAAATCAAAGTATAAGTAAATGAAATCGAGACTAAAATAATTATATACTATTAACAAACAAAAAGTTGGGTTTTTGAAAGGATAAATAAAAATCAATAAAGTGTCATCTAGACTAAGGAAAAAAGTGGACTCAACTAAAAAGAATCAGAGACAAAACAGAAGACCTAACAAATGAGACCACAGAAATACAAAGAATCATTAGAGACTATTGTGAGCAACTATCTCTAAAAAATTGGAAAACCTAGAAGAAATGGAGAAATTTCTGGACTCACACAGCCTACCAAGATTGAACCATGAAGAAATAGAAAACCTTAACAAACCAAAAAACAAATAATGAGATCAGAGCTCTAATAAGACTCCCATCTAAGAAAGCCTAGGAACTGGTGGCTTCACTACTGAATTCTACCAAAATATTTAAAGAACTAATACCAATCCTGCTAGAGTTATTCCAAAAAATTGAAGTTGAGGTAATACTTCCAAAATCTTTGTATGAGGGTGCCATTACACTGATACCAAAATAAGAGAAGGACACAACCAAAAAAAAAGAAAGAAAACTACCAGCCAGCCAGTATCAACAATAAACATAGATACAAAAATCCTCAACAAAATGCCAGCAAACTGAATTCAACACCACATTTAAAAGGTCATGACCAAGTGGGATCCATTCAGGGATGCAAGACTCATTCAACATATGCAAATCAATAAACATGATACATCACATTAGCAGAATCAAAAACAAAAGCTATATAATCATTTCAAAAAATGCTGAAAATGTATGAAATAAAATTTAATATTACTTTATAATAAAAACACTCAACAAATTGGTTATAGAAGAGCATAGCTCCGGATAACAAAGGCAATATGTGACAAACCAATTGTTAACTTCATAAGGAAAGCAGAAGACATGAAATGCTTTTCTCTAAGATCTGTGAGAAGGCAAGGGTATACACTTTCCCCACTTTTATTCAACATAATGCTGCGAGGCTTGGCTAGAGCAATTAGGCAATAGAACAAAGAAAAAAAAGGCATCCAAACTGGAAAGGAAATAGTCAAATCAGCCTACTTCTCAGATGACATAATCACATACTTAGAAAACCTGACCACTCCACCAAAAGCTGTTAGAGCCAGTAAGCAAATTCAGTAAAGCTTCAGAAAACAAGATCAGCATACAAAAATCAGTAGCATTTCTATATGCCAACGCTGAACAACCTGAAAGAGAAATCAATAAATAATCCATGTATAATAGTTACAAAGAATATAAAATACCTAGGAATAATTTTAACCTAAGAAGTGAAAGATTTCTAGAAGGAAAACTATAAAACACTGATAAAAGAAATTGAAATGGACACACCAAAAAAATGGAAACATATTCCAGGCTCAAGGACTGGAATAATTAATATTGTTTAAACGACAATGTTACCCAAAGCAATTTACAGATACAATGCAACCCCTATCAAAACACGAATGACATTCCTCTTATGAATGGAAAAGTCTCCTAAAATTTATATGGAACTATGAAAGATCTTAAATATCAAAGCAATCCCGAGCAAAAGAAACACGGTTGGAGGCCTCACACTAGCTGACATCAAAATATACTACAATGTTATTGTAAACAAATCAACATGATACTGACATAAAATATTCCATATAGACCAATGGAATAGAATACAAAACCCAAATATAAATTCACACATCTAGAGCCAATTCTTCTTCAAAAAAACACTAAGTATATTCAGTAAGGGAAAGACAGTGCCTTCAAAAAAATGGTGCAGAGAAAGCTGGATATCTATATGCCAAAGAATGAAACTAGGCCCCTATTTCTCTCCAAATGCAAAAATCAAATAAAAGTGGATTAAAGACTAAAATATAATGCCTGAAACCATACAACTACTAAAAGAAAACATTATAATTCTGCTTCAGGACATTGGTCTGAGCAAACTTTTTTTTGTGAAAGACTTCAAAAGCACTAGTAACCAAAGTAAGAATACGCAAGTGGAATTGCATAAAGATAAAATCTTCTGCATAGCAAAGGAAACAACATAGTGAAAAGACAACCAGAAAAATGAAAGAAAATATTTACAAAGTATCTGTCAGACCAGAGATTAATAACCGGAATATATAAAGCCTTCAAACAACTCAATAGCAAAAAATAAGCCAGTCACAGAATGACACATATTGCATGCTCTTACTCATACATAGGAGCTAAATTTAAAAAATAAAGTTATGGAATTGATTCAGGGAAAATGGCAGACAGGAGGCAGGACTAACTTGCAGCATCCACTCAGATGGACAAAGCAGTGTGTGTGGAAACCCATATCTTGAACTTTTTCTCCAAGAACTACTGCTGGAACATACCACGAAAGTAAAGAGAATCCACAGACCCTCTGAAGGAGGTGGGTTGCTGTGGGTTCTGTGGTTCTGTGGGACAGGTGAGGAATTGTGAGTCTGCTTGCTTTCTCAGCTGGGAAAAGTTCTCAGCCCTGCTCACCAGCTGCCTGGAAATAAACTCGGTGCTGTTTTGGGAACACAGTGGGAGTGAGACCAGCCTTTTGGGCTGTGGGTTGCATTGGAGCTGGGTGAAGACTGTGAGGACTGTGGCTGCTAGCTTTTCCCCACTTCCCTGGTGACCTGTGTGATTCAGCGGAGACAGCCAAAATCCCTCTGGGAACATAACTCCCTTTGTCTGGGAACCACACCCCATCCCACACGGCAGCCACAGCAAGCCCCATGGAAGGAGAGTCTTGAACACAGACATGGCTAACCCTGACCCCACCTGATGGTCTTTCTCTACCCATCCTGGTAGCAGAAGAAAAAAACATAATATCTTGGGAGCTCTATGACCATGTCCACCACCCGATTCCCCCTAACCTACCATAGCGGATGTGCTCTTGACAGCACAACCTCCTGCTTGAAAATACAAAAAAACACAAAACTAGTGCTCTTAACAAAAATGCAACAAAAGGCCCTCACAGAGTCCTCTTTACTCCTCTGCTACCTCCACCAGAGCAGGTGCTGGTATCCACAGCTGAGAGACCTGGAGACAGGTCACTTCAGAGATCTCTTTGCAGACATTTCCCAGTACCAACCCTGAGCCTGGTAACTGTGCTGGGTGGCTAGATCCAGAAGAGAAGTAACAACCACTGTAGTTGAGCCCTCAGGAAGGCCCATCCTTAGGGGAAAGGGGAGAGTACCATATCAAAGGAGCACCTTGTGGGACAAAAGAATTTGAACAGCCGCCCTTGAGTCCCAGAACATCTCTCTGACATAGTCTACCCAAATAAGAGTGAACCAGAAAAACAATTCTGGTAATATGACAAAACAAAGTTCTTTAACACCCCCTAAAAGATCATACTAGGTCACCAGCAATGAATTCAAACCAAGAAGAAATGCCTGAATTGCCAGGGAAAATAATTCAGAAGGTCAACTATTAAGCTAACCAAGGAGGAACCATAGAAAAGTGGAGTCCAATGTTAAGAAATCAATTTTAAAAAAGGTACAAAATATGAATGGAAAAATCTGCAGTAAAATACATAGCATAAATAGAAAACCATCACAACTACTGGAAATGAAGGACACACTTAGAGAATTGCAAAATGTACTGGAAACTCTCAGCAATAGAAGAGAACAAGTAGAAGAAAGCATTTCAGAGCTTGAAGACAAGGCTCTTGAATTAACTCAATCTTACAAAGATTTAAAAAAAAAACAAAGCCTCAAAGAAGTTTGGGATAATGTTAAACAACGAAACCTAAGAATAATTGGTATTCCTAAGGAAGAAAAAAATCTATAAGTTTGGAAAACATATTTGAGGGAATAATTGAGGAAAATTTCCTTAACCTTGCCAGAGATCTAGAGATCGAAATACAAGAAGGTAAAAGAATACCCAGCCAATTCATCACAAAAAGATCATCACTGAAGCACATAGTCATCAGGTTATCTAAAGTTAAGAAAAATTTTAAAAATCTTAAGAGTTGTGAGTCAAAAGCCTCAGGTAAACTATGAAGAAAAATCTATCAGATTAACAGCAGATCTCCTGGCAGAAACCCTACAAGCTAGAAAGGATTGGAGTCCTAAGTTAACCTTCTTAAACAGAACAATTACCAGGCAAAAATTTTGTATCCAGCAAAACTAAGCATTATAAATTAAGAAAAGATACAGTCTTTTTCAGAAAAACAAATGTTGAGTGAATTTGCCAATACCAAACCGGAACTACAAGAACTGCTAAAAGGCGCTCTAAATCTTAAAACAATTTCTCAAAATACATCTAAATAGAACCTCATTAAATTGTAAATCTCACAGGACTTATAAAAAAAAGATAAAAACCTAAGGTTTTCAGGCAACAAATAGCATTATGAATAGAATAGTACCTCACATCTCAATACTAATGTTGAATGTAAATGGACAAAATGCTCCACTTAAAAGATACAGAACAGCAGAATGGATAAGAATTCACCAACCAAATATCTGCTATCTTCAAGAGACTCACCTCACACATAAGGACTCACATAAACTTAAGATGAAGGGGTGAAAAAGATATTCGATGTAAATGGAAACCAAAAAACAAGCAGGAGTAGCTATTCTCATGTCAGACAAAACAGACTTTAAAGCAGCAGCAGTCAAAAAAGACAAAGAGGAACTGTGATGATAAAAGGAGTAGTTCAACAGAAAGATATCACAATACTAAATATATATGCACCTAACACTGGAGCTTCCATATTTTTAAAACAACTACTACTAGACCTAAGAAATAACATAGACAGCAACATAATACTAGTGGGGCTCTTCAATACTTCACTGATAGCAATAGACAGGTCATCAAGACAGAAAGTCAACAAATGAACAATAGACATAAACTATGCCCTAGAACAAATGTACTTAATAGTTATTTACAGAACATTCTACTCAACAACTGCAGAATATATGTTTTTTTTTTTTCCAAGTCTCACTCTGTTGCCCAGGCTGGAGCGCAATGATGCAATGACATGATCTCGGCTCACTGCAACCTCCACCTCCTGGGTTCCAGTGATTCTCCTGGCTCTGCCACCCAAGTAGCTAGGATTACAGGTGTGTGCCACCACGCCCAGCTAATTTTTGTACTTTTAGTACAGATCATGTTGGCCAGGCTGGTCTCAAACTCCTGATCTCATGTGATCAGCCCACTTTGGCCTCCCAAAGTGCTGGGATTACAGACATGAGCCGCAGTGCCTGGGTTGACATTCTTTTCATCAGCATATGGAACATTCTCCAAGAAAGATCATATGATAGGCCGCAAAACAGTCTCAACTTATTTAGGAAAACTGAATTTATAACAAGTACTCTCTCAGACCACAGTGGAATAAAATTGGAAATCAAACTCAAAAGCAACCCTTAAAATCATGCAAATACATGAAAATTAAATAACCTGCTTCTGATTGATTTTTGGGTGAACAATAAAATCAAGGTGGAAATTAAAAATTATTTTAACTGAATGACAGTAGTGATACAGCCTATCAAAACCTCTGGGATACAGCAAATGTGGTGCTAAGCAAAAAGTTTATAGCATTAAATACCTACATCAAAAAGTCTGACCGAGCACAAATAGACAATCTAAAGTCACATCTCAAGGATCTAGAGAAACAAGAACAAACCAAACCAAAACCCAACAGAAGAAAAGAAATAACCAAGATCAGAGTAGAAATATATAAAATTAAAACAAAAAAAAAGATAAATGAAATGAAAAGTTAGAGAGAAGATCCAAATAAACTCAATTAGAAATAAAACAGGAGATATTATAAGTGATACCACAGAAATACAAAAGATCATTCAAGGCTACCATAAACACCTTTATGTGCATAAACTAGAAAACCTAGAGGAGATAGATAAATTCCTGGAAATACACAATGCTCCTAGATTAAACAAGAGAAAAATAGAAACTCTGAACAGACCAATAACAAGCAGCAAAACTGAAATGTTAATATAAACATTACCAACAAAAAAAAAGTCCAGTACCAGATGGGTTCACAGCTGAATTCTATCAGACATTCAAAAAATAATTGGTACAAAACCTATTCACACTATTCCACAAGACAAAAAAAGACAGAATCCTCCCTAAATCATTTTATGAAGCCAATATCACCCTAGTACGAAAACCAGGAAAGGTCATAACAAAACAAGAAAAATGCAGACCAATATCTCTGATGAACATAGATGCAAAAATTTAAACAAAATACTAGCTAACCAAATTTAACAGCATAATAAAATGCTAATCCACCATGATCAGGTGGGTTTCATATCAGGGATGCAAGGATGGATTCATATCTGCAGGTCAATAAATATGACATGCCACATAAACAGAATTAAAAACAAAAATTACATGATCATCTCAATAGATACATTTGACAAAATACAGCATTCCTTTCTATTAAAACCCTCAGCAATACTGGCATAGAAGGAACATAGCTTAAGGTAATAAAAACATTCTATGATAAACCCACAGCCAACATTATACTGAATAGGAAAAAATTATAATCATTCCCCTGAGAACTGGAACAAGACAAGGATGCCCACTTTCACCACCTCTATTCAACTTAATACTGGAAGTCCTATCCATAGCAATCAGACAAGATAAAGAAATATAGGACACCCAAATTGGTAAAGAAGAAGTCAAAATTTCACTGTTTGCTGATGTCATAATTGTATACCCAGGAAACCCTAAAGGCCTATTCAAAAAGCTGCTAGAACTGATAAATGAATTCAGCAAATTTCAGGATACAAAATTAATGTACACAAATTAATAGCTCTTCTACGCACCAACAGTGACCAAGTGGAGAATCAAATCATTTATAGAATTCTGATGGAACTCAAAAAGAGTGTGCACAGCCAAAATAAGACTAAATTAAAAAAAATCTGGAGACATCACATTGTTCAACTGCAAACTATATTATAAGGCCATAGTCACCAAAACAATATGGTTCTGATATACAAACACTCATATAGGCCAATGGAACAGAATAGAGAATGCAGAAATAAGACCAAATACTTACAGTCACCTGATGTTCAACAAAGCAAACAAAAACTTAAAGTAGGGAAAGGACACCCTATTCAACAAATTGTGCTGGGATATTTGGCAAGCCATGTGTAGAAGAATAAAACTAGATCCTCATCTGTACCTTATGCAAAAATCACCTCTAGGTGGATCAAAGACTTAAATCTAAGACCTTAAACCACAAAATTCTACAAGATAACATTGGAAAAATCCTTCTAGACATTTGCTTAGGCAAAGACTTTATAACCAAGAACTGAAAAGAAAATGCAACCAAAAACAAAGATAAATAGACAGGTCCTAATTAAGCTAAAAAGCTTTTGTGCAATAATGAAATCATCAGCAGAGTAAACAGACCACCTGCAGAGTGGGAGAATATCTTGTTAATCTATACATCCAACAAAGAACCAATATTCAGAATCTACAAGCAACTCAAAAAAATCAGCAAGTAAAAAACAAACAATTCCATCAAAAAGTGAACTAAGACAGTAGACAATTCTCAAAAAAAGATATACAAATGGCCAACAAACATGAAAAAATGCTCAACATTACCAGTTACTAGGAAAATGCAAATCAAAACCACAATGAAATACCACCTTATTCCTGTAAGAATGGCCATAATTCTTTTGGAGGCTGAGGCAGGTGGATCACGAGGTCAGGAGTTCGAGACCAGCCTGGCCAACATGGTGAAACCCCGTCTCCACTAAAAATACTAAAAATAGCTGGGCATGGTGATGGATGCCTGTAATTCCAGCTACTCAGGGGCTGAGGCAGGAGAATTGCTTGAACCCAGAAGGTGGAGGTTGCAGTGAGCCAAGATCCTGCCACTGCACTCCAGCCTGGGTGACAGAGCAAGACTCCATCTCAGAAAAAATAAAAATAAAAAAAAATAAATAGATGTTGGCATGGATGTGGTGAAAAGGGAAAACTTTTACACTTTTGATGGGAATGTAAACTAGTACATCCACTATGGAATACAGTGTAAAGTTTCATTAAAGAAATAAAAGTAGATCTACCATTTGATCCAGCAAGCCCACTACAGGGTAACTACCTGGAGGAAATGAAGTCATTCTTCGAAAAATGTACCTGCACATGCAAGTTTATAGCAGCACAATTCACAGTTGCAAAATTATGGAACCAGCCTCAATCCCCATCAATCAAAAAGTGGTTTATTATGGTATATATATACCATGGAATACTACTCAGCAATAAAAAATAATGAAATAATGGCATTTGCAGTAACCTGGATGGAATTGGAGACCATTATTCTAAATGAAGTAACTCGGGAATGGAAAAACAAACATCATATGTCCTCACTTATAATTGGAAGATATACTATGAGGACACAAATATTTAATACAATGGACTTTGGGGAGAAATGACTAAGAGTGGGGTGAAGAATCAAAGGCTATACTTTGGGTCCAGTGTACACGGCTCAGGGGATGGGTGCTCCCAAATTTCAGAAGTTACCACTGAAAAACTTATTCATGTAACCAAACACAACCTGTTCCCTAGAAATCAACTGAAATTAAAAAATGAACTTATGGGGTTAAAAGATAGAATGATAGATACCCCAGGTTGAGAATGGTTTGTGTGCAGGAGGGGGAATTAAAGAAAGATTCATTATTGGGTGCAAACATACAGTTAAGTAGAAAAAGTAAATTCTAATGTTCAATAGAAGACTAGAGTGACTATAGTTAGCAACAATATATTATGTATTTCAGAGAAACTAGAAGAGAGGATTTGAAATATTCAATCAATATTCAAAGACAAATATTATTTGTTCTCACTCACATTTGAAAGCTAAAAAAATTTGATTTCTCAAAGATAGACTAGATTGGTGGTTATCGGAGGCCAGGAATGCAAGGAGGCAGAAGATGAAGAAAGGCTGATTAATGGAAATAAATATTCAATTTGACAGAAGACATAATAACTAGTGTTTGATAGACCAGCAGGGTAAATATAGTTAGCAATAAACTATTGTATATTTCAAAATAGCTATAAGAGGAAAATTCAAGTGTTTCCATCATAAAGAAAATATAAACATTTAAGATGATGAATGTTCCAATTAAACTGATCTGATCTTACAAATTGTGTGATTGTGTTAAATTATCATATATACCTCAAATATTGCACATCTATTATGTATTATTTAAAAAGTTAAAATTTAAAATATATATTGGATTGAGCCAAGAAAAAATAGAAAATTTAGATGAGATGATCTTTTCAATAACAAATGAGTCAAATAAAAACAACTAAGAAAATATTAGAAACAATATAACATTAACATTTTCTTACATACAAATGGATTAACCTTTGAAATTAAAAACTAGAGATTGTTAGACTCGGGAAAACTGCTGAGAGGCAGTATATCCTTTCTATAAGAGGCATACTTTTAATATAGATATGTAGAGACAAAATGCAAGATAAGCCTTCCAATGCACACAGTATGCAAATAAAATATAGTGTGATATTTATTCAAGCAACAGAGAAGTCAAGAAAATGAATATTACCAAAATAATGAAATATTTTGCAATGATGATAATCAAATTACTTCAATTAGCATAACATCAAAATGAGCATGCTGCTAAATGCAAAGCTTCAAAATACACAGAGATAGCTAACAGTACTATTGGGAGAAAAATACAAATCCACAGTGACATTTACATACTTTAAGACACCCCATTTTAGAATCTAGTTTTAAAAATAACTGAATCCATAAAAGTATAAATTATCTGTATGTACTTAAACATTTTCATTTTATTAATATCTTGGACCCTGTATTAGTTCATTCTTACACTGCTGTAAATACATACTTGGGACTGGCTAATTTATGAAAAAAAGAGGTTTAATTGACTCCCAGTTCCCCAGGCCATACAGGAAGCATGGCTAAGGAGGCCTTAGGAAACTTACAATCATTGAGGAAGGTGAAGGGGAAGCAAGCACATCTTCACATGGACAGCAGGAGAGAGAGAGAAAGAGAAGTGGGAAGTGCTAAACACTTTCAAACAAGTAGATATCATGTGAACTCACTCACTATCACAAGAACACCAAGGGAGAAATCCACCCCCATGATTCAATATCTCCCACCAGGTCCCTCCCTCAACAATAGAGATTACAATTCAACTTGAGATTTGGGTAGGCACACAATGCCAAACCATATTATTTTGTCCCGGACCCTCCCAAATCTCATGTTCTTCTTACATTTCAAAACACGATTATGCCTTAATAGTCTCCTGAATTCTTAACTTATTCCAGCATTAACTCAAAAGTCAAAGTCTAAAGTCTCATCTGAGAAAAGGCAAGTCCTTTCCACCTGTGAGCCTTGAGGCTGTAAATTTAAAAAAAAATTGTTATTTACAAGACATAATTGGGGTACAGTCATTGGGTATGACTTTCCATGCAAAAAGAGTGAAAGTGACAAAAACAAAGGGGCTACAGTCCCCTTGCAACTCCAAAACTGAGCAGTGCAGTCATTAAATCTTAAAGCTCTAAAATAATCTTCCTTGATTCCATGTCTCACATCCCGGCCAAGCTGACACAAAGGGTGGGATCACAAGGCCTTGGGCAGCTCTGCCCCTGTGGCTGCTTTCATGGGTTGGCATTGATTCCCTGTAGCTTTTTCAGTCACACTGTGAAAACTGTTGGTGGATCTACCATTCTGGGGTCTGAAAGTCAGTGGCCTTCTTCTCACAGCTCCATTAGGTAGTACCTCTGTGTGAATGCTCCAAACCCACATTTCCCCTTCACACTGTCCTAGTACAGGTTCTCCAAAAGGGCTCTATCCCTGGAGATGACTTCTGTCTGGATGTTTAGGTGTTTCCACACATCCTCTGAAATCTAGGAAGAGGTTCCAAAACCTCAGTTCTGTGCACCCACATGCTTAATACCATGTGGAAGCCTTGGTTGCCTCCAGCTTGTACCCTCTGGAGTACCCTCTGGTTGCCAGAGCTTGTACCCTCTGGAGCAGTGTCCTGAGCTGTACCTTGGCCCCTTTTAGTGACAGCTGGGGCTGGAGCAGCTGGGATGCAGGCACCATGACCCAAGGATGCACAGAACAGTGAGGCCCTGGGCCTGGCACACAAAACCATTTTTGCCTCCTAGGCCTCCAGGCCTGTGATGGGAAGGGCTGTCATGAAGGTCGTTAAAATTCCTTTGAGGCATCTTCCCTATCGTCTTGGGTATTAACATTTGGTGCCTCTCTACTTTTGCAAATTTCTGCAGTCTGCTTGAATTCCTCCACAGAAAATACGTTTTTCTTTTCTACCTCTTGGCCATGCTTTAAATTTTCCAAACTTTTAAGCTTTGCTTTACCTAAAGAGATTTAATTGACTAACAGTTCCAGTCTGTACAGAAAGCATGGCGGAGAAGGACTTAGGAAACTTACAATCATGATGGAAGGCACAGGCAAAAAAGGGCCATTTTCACATGACTGGAGGAAGAGACAGAACAAAGGGGGAAGTACTGCACACTTTCAAACAACTAGACCTCATGAGAACTTACTGTCATGAGAACAACAAGGGGGAGATCCACTCTCTTCCATGATCCAATCATCTCCCAACAGTTCCCTCCCCTAACACTGGAGATTGCAATTCAACATGAGTTCTGGGTGAGGACAGAGCCAAACCATATCAGACCCTAAATCTAAGAACTATAAAATGATCACCTTTTAATGTCCATGTGATATGCTAAGTTAGATCACATACTGTGTCAAAAAATATGCAAAATTATCTCAACAGATTAAAATCTTATAGAGTATGTTGTCTATTTCTAATAAAATTAAATTTGAAATCAATAATAAAAAGACATTAAAACATCCTCACTTGATTTTAAATGAAATGACACTTATAAATAATACCTCACCAAAGCAAATAATCACAAGGGAAATCAGAAAGTGTGTCATACTAAAAAATAATAAAATCACAAAGTAAAATTTTTGTGATATGCTTTCAACACAGTGCTTAGGAAGAAATTTATAAATATAAATATACTCATCGGATTATGTCAATTTTCTCATTTTATGTCTCCTAAACTTACACTTTATAATTCGTTGCAAGAGTTCTATTTGTTAAAATTCTTACAGTGATAATGCAAATTTGAATTCTTGTATTTTGTTTTAAACTACCACAATGTACACCTTTTTGTTACAAAACTTTAAAAAAATAAAGTTTTCCAGTTTATACTTTATATTGTTGAGGTGTAGAAGAGATAAAGAGAGGGCCTCTAATAAGTACAGGATGAAAAAAGTTAATGTTCCTCCTGGTTTTGCTGACTGTGGGCTCCTCTGGTTCCTTGATATCATATTCTCCAGATCAGGGATTTTGGGTCAAGAAATATGTTCAGCACAATTACTTCTAGTAGATAGAGCTACTTAACTGTGTTGGCCTGTGTTGCAGTAAATAATAATAGACCAAACCTCAAAACAGCTGAACAGCTGTCACCACAGCTAACAGGGGAGCCAATCACGAGGTCAGACGAGAACTGTAACTGGGGAGCACACATAGACCCAGCTGCCAGAGCTAACAGCACATATATATTTATATCTGGGTGGCTGTAGCTGCCAAACCTTTTCCACAAGCAGCTTTGTGTATTGACTTCAAGCCTGATAGAAAGACAGAGAAAAAAAATTGCACATTCAACAATGCTAGAAATAGAAAGAAGAATGTGTCAAATAATCGTGTAAATGTTTGGTGTATGGTGAATATTATTTTCAAAGAAGAAATATGTTTAAATTTTATGATAGTTAATTTAAAGTTTTTTTATTTTTAAAAATTTCACCTATATTGAGTTATGGAAAATAATATTCTCTTTTTCTCTAGAAGTCTTGTGGTTTATTTCCCAGTTTAGATCTCTAATCTATATAACATGATTTTTCTTTAGGATGTTATTTAGAGGTAAGTATAAAGTTTTCAAAATATATATCCTATTATGATTTTTAATTTGGGAGAAACAGAGAAAGAGAGAGATAGTAATTTAGCCTTAATTGACAAACTTGTGTTTATATCATAATGGCCCTATTTCTAAGTGGTACTTCAAGTGTAAAAGCAAATAATAAGAAGACATACCTACTGAGAGAGCAAAATTAAAACTTGATTAGATCTGCTTAAAATCTGCCAAGCTTAAAGTTAAGTAAATGCTTTCTTAAAAAAAGCTTTTATTTTAGTTTTAGAGGTACAAATGCAGGTTTGTTACATAGGCAAATTTGTATCATGGCGATTGTTGTACAGATGACTTCATCACCCAGGTATTAAGCCTGGTACCCTTTAGTTAATTTTTCAGATCCTCTCCCACCTCTCACCCTCCACCCTCTGAAACACCCCAGTGTGTGCTGTTCCCCTTTATGTGTCCATGTGTTCTCACCATTTAGCTCCCACTTATAAGAACTTGTGGTGTTTGGTTTTCTGTTCCTGGGTTAGTTTGCTAAGGATAATGTCCTCCATCTCTACCCATGTCCCTTCAAAGAACATGTTCTTGTTCTTTTTTATGGCTGTATAGTATTCCATTGTGTATATGTACCATATTTTCTTTATCCAGTCTGTCATTGATGGGCATTTAGGTTGATTCCATGTCTTTGCTGTTGTGAATAGTGCTGCAATGAACATATGTGTGCATGTGTCTTTATAATAGAATTATTTATATTCCTCTGGGTGTATACACAGTAATGACATTGCTGGGTTAAATGGTGTTTCTGTCTTCAGGTGTTTGAGGAATCACCACACTGCCTTCCACAATGGCTGATATAGTTTACACTCCTCTCAACAGTGTTTACACATTTGGTTTTCTCCACAATCTCACCATCTGCTATTTTTTGATTTTGTAGTAATAACCATTCTGACTGGTGTTACATGGTATCTCATCGTAATTTTGATTTGTGTTTCTCGAATCATCAGTGTTTTTGAGATTTTTGTCATATATGTTTTGGCTAGCTGCATGTATGCCTTCCTTAGGAAAATGTCTGTTAATGTCCTTTGCCCACTTTTTTATGGGGTGTTTGTTTATGGAAGTGCTTGATATTCAATGAAAGTCTCAAAGTATTTCTCCTATTATTTACATTTAGTAAATGACACTTGTAAATATTATAAGGCATACCAGGAGACGTGGACAAATAATGAAAAGCCAAGAGGCAAAAAAGAAATTCAGCAGCAGATTATCTAGATTTTGGAAAGATTGAGCATAAATATTAAAATAATTGTGATTAATATATGTCACAATATAGATGAATGAACAAATAATATTGCCATAAAACTGAATCTATAAAAATAATAAATTATTAGTAGATTTAAAATACAATATCTTAGTCTGTTTTTGTTGTCATAAAGGAATATCTGAGCCTGAGTAATTTATAAAGATAAGAGGTTTATTTGCCTCATAGTCCCACAGGCTGTTCAAGAAGCATGGTGCTGGTGACATCTGCTTCTGTTGAGAGTCTCAGGCTGCTTCCACTCATAATGAAAGGCAAAGGGAAGTCAGCAGGTGATGTGCACAGAAATCATATAATGAGAGAGGAGGCAAGAGAGATCAAGAATGCACCAAGTCCTTTTAAACAATCAGCTTTTATGCAAACTAATAGAGTCAGAATTCACTCACTCCAGACGGACGGAATTAATGTACTCATGTTGGATTTACCCCCATTACTCAAACATCTCCCATCAGGCCCCACTTGTAGCACTGGGGTTCAAATTTCACATTTGGTTTGGGGTGACAAATATCCAAACCATAATATCCAATAATATAAAATTCCCAAAATATAATCACATTAAGAACCAAGTAGAAGGCTAAAGTGTCATTTAAAACATCATAACAGAATAATAGTGAACTGAGTTACATATAAATAGAAAATACTGGACCAGTTACAGTGGCTCACACCTGTGATTTCAGCACTTTGGGAGACCGAGGTGGGTGGGAGTTCAAGACCAGCCTGGCCAGTATGGTGAAACCCCATCTCTGCTAAAAATACAAACATTGGCCGGGCATAGTGGCAGTCTCCTGTAGTCCCAGCTACTTGGGAGGTTGAGTCAGGAGAATCACTTGAACCCAGGAGGCGGAGGTTGCAGTGAGCTGAGATCACGCCACTGCACACCAACCTGGGTGACAGAGTGAGATTCCATCTCAAAAAAAAAAAAAAAAAAAAGAAAGAAAGAAAAGAAAATACCCCTCTTGATGTCCAGAGACAAAAAAGAAGGGAAAACTTTATAAAAATACATGATAGGATGGCTATAGTCTAAATATTTATGTCTCTCCAAAATTCATATGTTGATATCTTCTATGGTTTGAGTTTGTCCCCCAAAAAGCATGCATTAGAAACTTAATATCAAATGCAACAGTGTTGGGAGGTGAGGCCTAATAAGAGGTGATATGGTTGGCTTTGTATCCCCACCCAAAACTCATGTCAAATTGTAATTCTTAATGTTGGGGGAGGAACCTGGTGAGAGATGATTGGGTCATGTGGGCAAATTTCCCCCTTGCTGTTCTCATAATAATGACTGAGTCTTCATGAGATCTGCTTGTTGAAAAGTGTGTAGCTCTTCTTTCACTCCCTCTCTCATGCTCCACCATAGTAAGACGTGCTTTCCTCCCCTTTGCCTTCCGCCATGATTATAGTTTCCTGAGGCCGCCCAGCCATGCTTCCTTTACAGCCTGTTGTACTGTGAGTCAATTAAATCTCTTTTCTTCATAAATTAGCCAGTCTTAGGTAGTTCTTTTTAGCAGAGTGAGGATGGACTAATGCAGGAGGTTTTTAAGTCATGAGTGTGATGCCTATCACAAATGGATTATGCCTATTACAAAAGGGCTTGGGGCTGTAAGTTTGATCTCTTGCTTTCTCTCACCCTCTCCTGCACTTTTACTGTTTGTCATGCGATAATGCAGCAAGAAAGCCCTTGCCAGAATCCAGCCCCTCAATCTTAGCCTTCCTACCCTACAAAACATGAGTCAGCAAATTTCTGTTCATTACAAATTATTTCGTCTCAGGTAAAAAATGAACTAAGAAAGAAAACTGATATCAGAGAAGTGGGGTGTTGCTATAAAAATATATAAACAAGTGAAAGTGGCTTTGGAACTTGATAATGAATAGAGATTAGAAAAGTTTGGAGAAACATGCTAGAAAACCCTAGATTGCAATAAACAGAGGGTTAAGGAGTTTCAGCAGAATTGCTGAGTGTTCAGAAGCAAAGAACTGTAAAGAAAGATTGAAACATCTTAGAGATTACCTAAGTGATTTTGATCAAAATGTTGCTAGGCAAATGAATGATAAAGGCAATACTAATGAGGTCTCAGACAGAAATAAGGAATAACCTATTAGAAACTGGAGGAAAGGTCATATGCATTATAAAGTGGCTCAGGATTTGGTTAATTGTGTCCACGCCCAAGGGCATTTTGAAAGGCAGAATGCAAGAGCTATCAACTAGCATATCTGTTGGAAGGAATAATCTAAACAGCAAAGCATTCAGGGTGCTATGTGACTTTTTTCAATTTTGTATAGTAAAATAACAGGACAAAAAGTAATTTAAAGACAGAATTGTAATTAAAAAATAAAAACAGTGGTTAGAGATTTGAAGGATTTTCACCTTGGCCTTGTGGTACAGAAAGAACAAGCATCTTTAGTAGAGGGAACCTAGGTTGTAGGCAAGAGAATGTTTAATAAGAAGTTGAGTATGGATAGTATAAAGCCAGAGATTATTTATTAAGACAGTGGGAGAAAGACCCCAAAGATATTTGAGAAATCTTTTAGACTGCTCTTCCCATTGCAGGCCCAGAGCTCAAGAATGGCAGAATGGTTTCAGGGGGCAAACCTGGGGTGCCTTATGTAAACTCACTGCCCAGATCCACCTCAGAACTCTGTTCCCTGCATTCTGGTGCACATTGCTCCTTGGTTACCCCAGGTAGGGCCCAAGATAACGCAAGTGTGGCTCACACCAGAGCATTGGAAGATGCAAGTAGCAAATCTTGGTGACCTCCATGTGGGTTTAAGTCTTTAGTCGCATATAATGCAAGAGCTGTAGGTGCATGTCCTCCTCCATCTAGATTTCAACAGATACAACAAACAGCCTGAGAGACAAGGCAGAAACCTGTAGCAGGGGTGGAGCCATTGAAGAGAGCTTTTACTAGGCCAATGCCCTGTAGAATCATAGAGTCAGAGCCACTGCAAAGAGTCCCCATTAGGGCAGTACCACATGGAGTTACAGGGGTGGGGTTGTCACCAAGGCTCAGGAACTGTAGAGCTAGCTGTATGTAACACCAGCCTTGGGAGAACCACAGGCAAGAAGAACCTTAGACCTGTGACAGCTGCAACATGGGCTGAGTCCTCCAAAGCCATGAGCTTTGGGCCCTTCAAGGCTTCAGAAGTCCAACCTCTACCACAGTGTGGCAGAGGTATGGAATAGAGCCAACAAAGATTATTCTGGAAACCTAAAGATGTGACATTTGTCCCGTTGGGTTTTGTACTTGCTTGGGACCATTAACCCCCCTTTTATGGCTATTTCTCTCTTTGAAATGAGAATGTCTATAAAATTCCTGTCTCTTTATTGTGTTTTGGGAAGATTTTAGTCATTCTACTTCACAAGCTTATGGCTGGAGAGCAATATGCCTCTGGATAAATCATGATTTGAGTCTCACTCACATGATGTTACATGAGAATTTGAATTATGGAGTTGGTACTGGAATGAGTAAGAATTTGAGGGTAGTGGGGTGGAATGAATGTGTTTTGTATTTTGAAAATAACACAAAGTTTGGAAGTTAGGGTTGAAATTCCATGGTTTGACTCTGTGCCCCAAAATGCATATGTTGGAAACTGAATCTTCAATACAACAGTGTTGGGAGATAGGGCCTAATTGGTGGAGTTGGGATAATGAGAACTCCACCTTCATTATTAGATTATTCTATATTATAAAAGGGCTTGAGGCTGCAAGTTCAATCTCTTCTTTCTTGCCCTTCTGCTTTTTACCATTAGATGATGCAACAAGAAAGCTTTTGTGACATGGCAGCCTCTCAATTTTGGACTTCTCAGCTTCCACAACCGTAAGCCAATACACTTCTGTTCCTTATACAGTCTCAGATATTCAGTTATAGCAGCACAAACCTATCTAAGACAACACTCAAACATTAATGCAATAATATTAAGAGGTGAGGACTTTAGGGTGTGATTAGGTCATAACGGCAGAATTCTTATGGATAAGATTAGTGCCCTTGTAAAAGAGGTTCAAGGAAGGGAGCTCATTCTTTCCTTTTCACCTATGAAGAATTTGGCCCTCATCTGACATTGATTCTGCTAGTGCCTTGATCTTGGATGTTCCAGCCTCCAGAACTGTAAGAAATAAATTTATGTTATTCATAAATTACCCATTCTAAGGCATTTTTGTTATAGCAGCTCAAACTAAGGCATAGTATAAATTGTTACAATAAATATTTACTTTGTGTCTTAAGAGGAATGATGAATAGGAATAAGGTAGAGATAATATGTGATGAGAGATTGGTCATAAATATTCCTTAACTATAAAAATAATTTATTTTTAAATTAAAATTTGTACCTACTTCAAGAAAGGTAAATCAGTTTTTTATTATTGTATATTGAAAAAAATCTTCCCTAAAAATATAAACATTTACTTAGCTTATAATTCTGTGGTTAAACTATTTGCGTTGGGATGACATGAAAGGTTCTTTTGTCACCAGCGGGGAGCAACCATGTATGTAGAATCATCTGACATTTAGACAGCTCTGTTTCTGGAGAGTGGGTAGCATTAGCTGGGTTGATGGGTGTAACTAGTCTATGTGGTGTTTGGTCTTTCATTCCAGTCTTGATCAATGTAAGGAAGCATCCAAAAGCATCAAGAGACTATAAGCTCCAAGGTATAAACATTTTTCCAAGTTTCTGTTTCCATTGATCTTCCTGTTCCCTTACACAATGCAAGTCACATGGGCAGAGTAGGAGTCAATGTAAAAAAGTCTGCACAAAAAGTACAGGGATGCAAGAATAAATTAGGGGCCACTACTATAACTATGCTACAGACCATCTCTAATCCTCATGATGGGTAACTTTCCCATAGAAATTCTTCCATCTTTGACAAAATACATCATAATCACATTTAATTATGGGATTATGTTTGAAATCTAGAACCACGCGTAATTCCAACAAATCAGTAGCTCCTAGTTTGCAATTCTTCTTAATACAGAGATCTAAACTCAAAAGAAAGGTACAAATCTAAACTAAAAAGAAAAATTATCTGTCCACCAAACACTCAACATATAGAGTGAAATAGACATGAATTAACTACAATAGACACCTTCATTTTGTCTGGTTACTTACTCTACGGGAAAGGAATAGTCATTGATATTGTTAAAGTCTTGATATTACTCTATTCCAAGGGAGTGTTTCCCCATTTCTTGTTTTTATAACTTTTGGGCTCACTTTTTTGGCTTTTGCCTTCTCCATTTGGGGTATCAATCAAATTATATTAAAGTGGTCCAAGTTTGTAACTGAGAAGCTTTCTCAACCCGCTAAATTCTCATACAGAGTTTGGAACCCAGAAGTCTCCTGCAATTTACTCAAATCTGAGATTGTATTTGCTGCTCCCTTAAAACCTTTGCAGAGTGATGTAACAGAAACTAACAAAGTAGGGATATCAAATAATTTGTCTCTCCAATGAAGGAATCATTAAGCTAATAAAAAACAAGACAGAATCCATTTTTCAAGACCTCCCGAATCTAATTTTTAAAACTTACAGTAATTGAAGGAGTGCTTTAAAAAGAAAAAGCCTGCTAAACTTTGGTAGAAAAATATTGTAGTGCTTTTGCTTACCCACTTACCATTTTCTCCCTATTTACCAGTAGGGAAGCAGCTGTGGGGGCAGCAGTAGACATTTCTGGCATGGCTTGCTGGTATTAGAATGTAATAGGATCTGTTCTCAAAAACTGTGTGTATGCATTTTGACATATCTGGTGTTTTCCTGAGGAGTCAATGCAGTGGCTGACCTTTGTTTCATCCCTCTCAGACTGGAACAGTAGTCTTGGTAGTGGTGGTGCCTGTCAAAAGCACTTAAAGACATAAACTACTTATAGTTGTCTGAGGCAAGAGATGGCATACGGGGCAAGTAAAAGAAAAATTCAAAAGGGTGGGAAGGGGAACACTAAGAAGAAAAATTCTTGGTGGATAAAGAATTTGAAGAGATATTGTGTATAGTATGGAATTTGGAGTGTGACATGCATATATACCAACAGTTGAATACATGCTTAGAAAAGACCTAAAATGTTTCTACAGTTATAAAACTGACAGATCTGTGGGTTCCATGCAAGATTATGAAGGCTGGTTTGTCTTAGCATTAAAGGAGTGCCACAGCTTACAGTGAATTTGCGGACTGAGAGAGATTATTCTATGTTTATTTTATTTGTTAATTGGTTTTCTCCATATGTTTAGCCAATCTTGGTCAGGTGATCAGCTGACCACTAAGAAAATAGAATAAAGACTTCAGAGGCCACACATAGAAATGAATACAGTATCTGCAAAAAATAGTTTGGAGAATTCATTTTAAAGTCAGATGACTGCAGCAATTAACAACTGACATCAGTAAACCCTTGAATTATGTATAATCTAATTCCTAGAGTTACCGCATTACAATATTCAAGATATTTAGTTTTCAATAATCACAAAAGTGAAAAATAATACAAAGAAATGGAAAAGAATGACCAACTTATAAAGAAAAAATTAAACATGTCAGAAGCCATGCCTGAGGAAACCTAGACTTTGGACTTGCTAGACAAGGACTTTAAGTCAATTATCTGAAATATATTCCAGGAGAGAAAGAAAACTAAAGAGAAAGAATGAGGGGAAACCAATAGAACAATGTATAAAAAGATAAATATCAATAAAGAGATATAACTATTTAAAAAGAACCCAGAAAATATTTTTTAAAATTATACTTCAAGTTCTAGGGTACATGTGCACAACATGCAGGTTTGTTACATATGTATTCATGTGCCATGTTGGTGTGCTGCACCCGTTAACTTGTCATTTACATTAGGTGTATCTCCTAATGCTATCCCTCCCTACTCCTCCCACCCCATGACAGGCCCCGGTGTGTGATGTTCCCCATCCTGTGTCCAAGTGTAAAAAGAACCCAGAAAATAATTTAAACTGAAGTGTATAATAATGGAAATGAGAAATTAATTAGGAGAGTTCTACAGCAGATGTGAGCAGGCAGAAGAAGAAATAAGTAAACAAGAAGAAGTTGAGAGATTTAAAATTATCCCATCTGAGGAACAGAAAAAAATAAAAGATTAACTGGAAATTAACAGATCGGTTTATGGGACACCACATAGCATGCCAAAATATACATTATGAGAGTAACAGGGAAAGGGGCAGAAAGAATATGTAAAGAGCTGGGCAAAAACTTCCCAAATTTGATCAAAGACAGTAATCCATAATCCAAGAAATTAGATACACATGCAACAGGTTAAACAAAAAGAGATCTACACCAAGACACATTACAACCAAAACGTTGAAAGCCATAGTCAAAGAAAGAATTTTGAAAGCAGCAAGAGAGAATCAGCTCATCACATTAAATGGATTTTTTTTTTGAGGTGGAGTCTCATTGTGTTGCCTAGGCTGGAGTACAGTGGGGCAATCTCAGCTTACTGCAACCTCCATCTCCAGGGTTCAAGTGCCTCAGCCTCTTGAGTAGCTGAGACTACAGACATGTGCCATGATGCTTGGCTAATTTTTGCATTTTTAGTAGAGAAGGGGTTTCGCCATGACGGCCAGGCTGGTTTGAACTGTTGACCTCAGGTGATCCACCCACATCGGCCTCCCAAAGTGCTAGGATTACCGTGACCGGCCTAAATGGATTCTTAATAAGATTTCATACCAGAAACCATGGAGTGCAGAAGGAATTAGGATGACTAAAGTTCTGAAAGAAAAAAAAAACAGTCTACTAAGAATTCTGTCCGTGACAAAACTAAACTTCAAAAATGGACATACTGAGATATTCAAAAGCTGGGCAGTTTGTCAGTGGTAGACATGGCTTACAAGAAATGTTAATGGGAGTCTTTCAGGCTGAAATTAAGTCACTAAACAATAACTGAAAGCCACATATAAATATACAATAAATATATATATACACATATAAATAAATATACAATACACACATATATAAAATGAAGAATTCAACAAAAGTAACTTCATAGGTAAGTATAAAAGTATTAAAGTATTTTTGGATGTAACTTCTTTTTTGTTTCCTATATGATTTAAAAACAAAAACTATAAACTCAGGTTGATGGACACACAATGTATAAACATGTAACGTATAATAGGAGCAATCTAAAAGTGATGACAGCTTTATAGGAGCAGAGATTTTAACACATCATTGAAACTAAATTCAAACTCAATTGTTAGAAATGTACGATATTAATTATAATTCACATACTAACCACTGAGAAGTTGCTCAAACACAAGAGAAGGCAGTATTAAAAGAACTGAGGAACAATAGTATGTGTTTATACATATTTTTATATTTGTGCATGTGCATATATATGTAAATGTATATAAATGTATGAATGGGTGAATGGGTGTGCATATATATAAATATACATCATATAGAAAGTAAATTGGAAAATGGCACAAATGTGTTTGTTTGTGCTGCTATTAAAAAAATGCCAGAGAATGGGTAATTTATAAAGAACAGAAATTTATTTTATCTTGGTTCTGGAGGCTGGGAAATGCAAGGTGAAGCGCTGGTGATGAAGTGCTGGCATATTCAGTATCTAGTGAAGGCTCGTCCCTCATAGACAGCACTATCTACATGTCCTCACATTGTGGAAAGAATAGAAGGGCAAACAGGGTGTTCTTACATGGGGGAAGGGACACAAGTATAAACAGGAATGCACATTTTTGGCTATACAATATGTTACACTAGAAAAGAAGTCTTAATTCAGACAGACTGAGATTATACAAATTATTTTTTCTGATTGCTATAAAATAAAGCTACATATAAAAACTGGAAAACTTCTAAATGCATGGAAATTGAACAACTTACTATTAAGTAACCAATGGGTGAAAGAGGAATTCACATGGGCAATAATAAAATACTTTGAGATGAATTTAAACAAAAATACAACATATGTAAATTTAAAGGATGCAACAAAAGCAATGCTCTGAGGAAAACTTACAGCCGTAAATGAGTACATTAAAAAAATGTCAATAAATACCCTAACTTTACCAAGGAACTGGAAAAAGAACAACAAACTGAAGCCAAAGCTAGCAGAAGGAAGGAAGTAAAGATTACAGCTTGAGTAAATAACATAGAAAATGGAAAAACAGAGAAAATCAACACAACCAAAACTTCATACTTGGTAAAAAAAAAAAAAAAAAGACACACAGTTATTTAGACAAACAAAGAAACAAAGAGAGGGGATACAAAAACTACAATCCGAAATAAAAGCAGAGATAGTACTATTTTTTTGTCAATAAAGAACATGGAGATGTTTCTCGAACCTAAATAGAAAGATAGAGGGCCTGGACAACGAAGAATCTTTACATGGATGGATCTGATAATAAACTAATGTTTACCCCTTCTCTATCTATTATTTTAAATATTCATTAAAAATAATATCTTACATTAGATCGTAGATTTTCTAATGCACTTATGACCAAACTGTTTATATATACGAGGTCCTGTCTGCAAAATAAACAAAGAAACAAAAAACGTTTGCTTGAGGTTCTGCAAACCTATGGACAGGCCTGAAAATGACTCCTGTCTTAGGTCTGCTCTGGACTTTTGAGTTTAGCATCACTGTCACAGTTCATCCACTTTAAGAAATCTTAGTATGTACTATTAGGAGAAAAGCTTGTTCATTCTTTCTTGTATATTAGCTTAGCAGTTTTCTAAGTCTTTTTCACTGTTAAGTCATTTACCATGACTTTTTTTCTAGATGAGGGTTTAGCCAAATACCCTAGCCAGCCCTTAACAGAAATAGTATATCCTATATTTCAATTTTTAATTTTAAACTTTATGCTGCTATGCTTAAAGTTTGTGTATATCTCCTAGTATACATATGCAAAAAATTTATCTGGGGTGTATACGTAGGAGTAGAACTAGTGTGTCAACAGCTATTCATATTCTCTACTTAGGTAGATATTGTCAAGTAATTCCCCAAATATATTAGCACCATGTACACTACCTCCAGAATTTTTCTATTGCCCTATGTAACAAGTTTCATATTTTCAGAATTAAAAATAAAAACCAATCAGATAAGTAGGTTGGCATTACATATATATTTGAAATCATATCAAGTTTTGATCAGTTTGAATTTCTTTCCCTAATAGCCAATTGAGTTTGTTGTTTGTTTTCATAACACACTTGCTCATTTCATTAGTCTATTTCTCAGTTAGATTTTTGGGTTTTTGTTGATTTGCATACTAATATTTTAGAAGTGTTACAAATACCATCATCCAAAATGTAACTTGTCTGACATTTTTATGATCTCATAAATAAAAAAATTATTATAATTTTGATGTACTTAAAATCATCCATTGTTTCATTTGTAATTTATACCTTTTATATATTATTATTCTAGGTCATAAAGATGTTTTATGATTATTTTTGGAGTGGGAAAAAAGAAACATTTGAGAAAGAAACACAGTGAATCTGAACAAAGAAATTATATATTGCATTAAAAATAAGTAAAATGTAGAGGTGTTAATTTTCTTCATAAAAATAGATATTAAAATGGAGCTTACTGTTTCCCCCTAAAGTTTACCAAACATTTCAGATTGTTGTACTTAGTATTTCAATGTCTATTTGATTATGGAATGGTTTAGCTGATGGTTTCATATATGAAATATGTATGACTTTCACTTTAGATAGCTAAAATGCATGGCTGAATTACTACAGAACAACAGGAAATGTACCTGGTAGTTCAAGTTCAAACTATGACATTAGCTTTGATGTAACATATATGAATTGTAAGTAATTGATTGTTTTTGAACCCTATGAATTTTGCTTCAATTAATTTTTTTCAAAGAATTCTACTAATATAATCATAAATGATATCTCCCTTTTCATGTTGTCCATGTTCAATTCCCTTTGGCTGTCAAATAAATACTCCTTTTATTTTGTCCTTTGCTACCTTATAGATATAAACTTCACAAGGGGAAATTCCTTATGAAACATTTTACAAAACAGTGTTTCCTTTAAGCTATGAGCTGCTTACGGAGATTTAAAAATAGACATACCACAAGTTCCAAAAGCTCTTATTTTTTATTAGTTTATTTACCAATCTTGCTACCGTTCCCTTTCTTTGCAACTTTCAAAGCTGTAGAGCTATAGAATTACAGTGCAATATGAGGAATAGAAAAAAGATAAATTTAAATAAGGCTCGTCCTTTAAATCTTTTATTAAAATAAATTTGTTGTATATATATTTTCAAAAAAGGAAAGAAAATTAATACAGATTATTATGTGCCAGCCATTGTTCTAAAAATAGTATAAAAAACCATCAATTGGCCAGGAGCGGTGGCTCACTTCTGTAATCCCCGCACTTTGGGAGGCTGAGGCGGGCGGATCACGAGGTCAGGAGATCGAGACCATCCTGGCTAACACGGTGAAACCCCGTCTCTAATAAACATACAAAAAAATTAGCCGGGCACGGTGGCTGGTGCCTGTAGTCCCAGCTACTAGGGAGACTGAGGCAGGAGAATGGTGTGAATCCGGGAGGCGGAGCTTGCAGTGAGCAGAGATCGTGCCACTGCACTCCAGCCTGGGTGACAGAGTGAGACGTTGTCTCAAAAAAAAAAAAAAACTATCAATTAAATAATAAAAATAATAAAAATATTGATTTATTTTAGTCAAATGAAGAGTGTAACTATTTTGAAACCATAAACTATCTTCTTTTACTCTTTATGTTGAGGTATAAAGGACAAATAAAATGTGTATATTCCAGGCATACAATGTGTCGTTTTTGTATATGTGCACATTGTGAAATCATTACCACAATCAAGCTAAATACATCCATTAACTGCCATAGTTACTCTGTGTGTGTGTGTGTTAAGAATACTTAAGATCTACTGTCTTAGTAAATTTCAAGTATGCAATACATTATTATTAACTATAGTCAGCATGGTACACAGTAGGTCTCCAGAGCTTATTCATCTTAAATTGGAGTCTGTATCCTTTGACCAGTATCTCACTATTTCCCCAACCTCCAACCCCTGAGTGCCACCTATAAATTAATTTTTTTTTTGGAGTCCAGATATAAATAAGATTATGCAGTATTTTTGTTCCTATGTCTGGCTTATTTCACTTTACATAATTTCATCCAATTTCATCTTTATTGTTGCAAATGGCAAGATTTCCTAAAAAAAAAAAAATACCCAAGTCTTGGAAACAAGTAAGTTTGTTTGTCTATGGAAAAATAAGTTGAATTTTTAAAATGTGGTTATGGACATTTAATGGAATGCCATTCAGTTTTTCTTACTTTATTACAGATAAAATAAATTAAAAAGAGAAAATTTGCTTGTGAAACCCAGATATTACTCATTGCTTACAAAATATTAATTGTTTAAACATTTTTAATGTGCTGCTGACTTTTTTAATTTCTGCATAAAACATAAATATTATATTTGAAAGTAATATAACACATAGAAGTGAATATTTATAAGTGCATATAGTTTGACATATGTGATCAAATATATCCATAAATGTAAAAATAGGCATAAGTATGTATACAAATATACATAAGGATAGTGACTTTCTTTGTTGCTCTCATTTTTTTGTTAATAAATAGCTATTGGTGCTAGGCTTAGAGGTTCATGCCTATAATCCCAACACTTTGGAAAGCTGAGGGGGAGGATTGCTTGAGCCCAGGATTTCAAGATTGGCCTAGGCAACATGCCAAGACCCAGTCTCTACAGAAAATAAAAAGTTGAAAAATTAGCCAGGTATGATGGCATAAGGCTATAGTCCCAGCTACTCAGGAGGCTGAGGCAGGAGAATTGCTGGCTCTCAGGAGGTTGTGGCTGCAGTGAGCCATGTTTGCACCAGTGCACTCCAGCGTGGGCAACAGAACAAGACCCTATCTCAAAAATAAATAAATACATACATATAAATAGCCATTGAAAAATGTTCAGTAATACTGAATTATGTATTGAAAAAATTAAAGATGACTCTTTGAGTTTTGAAAAGTAAAATGATAAAATCTATGTTGAATTTGTTTTATCAAAAACACAATAACTTTGAAAGTACCTGTTAAAATGCTGTTATATAAACAATAACCATTTTAATTGAGTGAATTTCCATACATGGCCTTAATATACAAAATATTTTTTAAAAGTTGTGACTGCATCTAAATAATATGCATTATATATAAAATTATTTTTAAGATACCCAGAGAGAGAAAGACAGGAAGTGAGTGGAAGATAGAAAGGATAAGATAAATAGATGAGAAATGAGGAGGAAAAAAAGGGGAAAGGGAAAATATAGAAAATTTTCAAGCTAAAGATATTGAGCCAAAATCTAGACCAGCAGTCTCATTTCAGAGTGTGAACAACAGCTACCAAGTACATCAGTAACACAGCTATTAGTACTTGACCAATCTACTGAATAACTTCTAGAGTGACAAATTAGAATTAAAGAAAACTGTCTAGTTGTAACTGAAAAATCAGCACTGTAACAATATAAGAGCAGAAACTTTAAAAAAAAATCTGCTATGTCTTTAACAAAAAATGACAAAATAATCATAATTAGCATTAGTGTAAATAAAAACAAAACAGGATTTTAAAGCAGCAGTCCACTTTCATAGGAAACAATAACAATAGGATTAACATAGTGTTGTTGTTTCAAAAAATTCTATATATAAAAGAAAATCTCTAAACATCTGGGTGATATCCCTCATCTTAAATTCTGTAGTTTAATTAAGACTCTTGGAGGGCCCTTATCTTATCTCTTCAAAAATAAGTGATATTATTTTAGGTAACTAATGAAGTTCATGGCAGACATTATACATTCTTTGCTGGTAGTGATTAGTTTGAAGAATGCTTGAAATATGTATCTAAGAAGTGTATTAGAAGGGAAGGTAGGAGAGTTTGTATGAAGAACTTTTGTAGGAATTCAAGTTTGATTTCAAATATTCAACAGTCTCGTAACACTTTTGATTTAGTACCTCATCTCATCAGGCATAGTCAGAATTGAAATTCCTGTGTGCCCCACAGCTCCCATTCTAAATATTCTCAGGCAAGCACGATCCAAGGGTGCAGTTTCCAGTTTCAAGTGACCAGCATTGCAGGGCCTTTGTGTTTTGCTCCACTAGAAGACTACCAAAAGAGTGCTATATGTGTCCCCAATATTTTACTGAGTTTTGCTGAAATACTCCTCACAATGTTGAGTTGTCCTTCTGCTCTCAATTTTCTTTTACACTCTTCTAACGATCACTAAACCATGCAATACATTTGTGTGATTAAAAGTCAGGATCCTGGCAGGAAAGATAATTCATCACAAAGACTTGCAACAGTGGAAGTTAATAACACCCAAAAGGGACAACGGGAGGAAAACAAGGACAAAATACTCCAGTCCTCTATACTCTTCTTCCCGTTTGTCTTCTTTTGATGCCTCCTTTTTGTCAAACTTAACTTGAAGTCTGCTGAAAACTAAACCTGAGAGATGCAATCTGCAGAGATTAGCATCTGGACAGAGGGATGAAACATGTATATGAGAGGCAGAGAAAGAAACAGAAGCAGAAAATCACTATATTTTTTTCTGACAATGAAGAATTTTTGCTTTATCTAACTCATAACCCAAAGTAGAGTTCTTTTCCAGGAAGCTATTTAATTACACATGTCAACAGTCCTCTTTGCCAGAGATAATCCAAAACATGCAAACTAAAATAGAGGTACAATATGCAAGGTATAACAAAACAACGAAAATACCAAGTGAAAACAACTATGACTGAGTCAAGGATTACAAAGAAATAAGAAAATACCACTTTAAAGAGTCAAGGGAAATTCATACAGTATTGGAATCTTGAAGGATTATAGAGAGTTAGATAAAGTATCACAGAGGGGGAGAGTGTGAGAAAGGATAATAATCTAAAAAATATAGATGGGTTTTAATAAGATTTAAATGTTGGTAACATGGAAGAAACTACAAAGAAAATTATAGCTCAATTAAGCAAAAGGAAAGTCATGGATAACCATTTACACTGAGATAAGAAATTTTAATTTTACTTTACAGAAATTGAAATAATTGAATCAGGTGAGTGGTTATGGTTAGCTTCCTGTGACAGAAAGACTGCTCTGTAAGTTTGGAAAGAGGCAAACTGGAGGCTAAAAGCAGCCCAGGCATTAATAATCTGGGAGAGTGATGTACGTATAAATCACAGATGTGAAAGTGAGCATTGAAAAGGAGGCCATATTTTATGTGGGACAAAGTTGAATCTGTACTTATTATTTCTCAGAGTAACTACTTTTGCTTGTATTGACTAATATCTATAGAACACTTTGTTTTCAAAATATGTTGGTGAGTGTCTAAATAGATCTATAAAAATGTTGGCAGTGCTCATGTGAATTTAGGGTGAGGATTCATTGGTGGGAGTATTTTTATTTGTGAGTATTTTTATTTATTGTTTTCAGTGACAACTTTTATGAATTATTTACTGGGACAAAAATTATCTGAACTGTAAAAGAAATAGAGATTTTGTCTAACATCCATCAGGGTTGTTACCAAGTGTATGTAAACTGTGGACGCCCTTATCTTGGTGAATAGCTTAAAACAGGCACTTGATAAATGTTTCCTTCCACCGCGCTTTCTTCCATTACTCTGAGTGGAATCTGCAAATGCCTGAGTCTGCTGAGTTATGCTGAAAGAAAATAATACTTGAATTGCAAAAGAAAATGTTCTGTATAAGTTAGAAAGCTATTTTGTTTAGTTTTCTGTATACACTCATATATTTACATAATCAGTGTTTATCAACTTGCATCATGTTTTGTGATGTGTGGATATTAGATAGATAAAATATAGGTATGTATATGTACATATAGGTATACATATATTTACATACACATATATATAGAGAGAGAGAGGAGCGAGCAATAATTTTCATCTTTTATGTAAAGATTGCAAGACAGTGTTATTTTAGTTGAATAAACTGAGGAATTTATATCTTCCTGTATATCAAAATAATACTCTATTGCCATATTGCCTTAGCACAAAACATAAAAATGTAAGTTATCTTTTTCTGTCAACCTATTTCACAGAAGCTCATTTATCCATCTATTCCTTCACAGAATGAAATATTGAGAGACTTTATGCTAAATCTACAAAGAAGCTTTTCTTTAGAAAAATATATTTCAGCAATTGCTTAGTAATGTCGATCAAGCTATAAATATAACATGCTCACTAGAAATACTTCGTTTAAGGGGAAAACAAATATTGCATACCTTTTCGGGTTGTTCATTCAGAAAACCAAAGTAGCGTCTGTTTAGGGAGGGATAAATGGATTTTCTATTAAAGGGACTTTTCAACAAAAACAGTAGAAAAGGAGACCTTTCATTTGAAGAAGTCTTTATAACAAACAACACTTTGTTAGCTTAGTAAGAAAGACTATTTTCTTCTCAGGAACCAATACCTAACAACTAAAAACAGAAGATAAAGATGTATTGTTCAGAGCAATTACACCGGAAAGAAACATGAATAAAGACAGTGGCTTTGTGTCATTTTCAAACACATCTCTTGAGGAAGAAACCAGTTATGAGGCTTCAAAAACTGAAATTAGGACATTTAAAAAAATATGTAAATCTACTCTTCTGTTTCATTTTTATCTTGAACCAAAAAAGAATAAATAAATCAAATCAACTTAAAATTATAAGTTCAATACACAAAATAAATATTTTCATTTTAAAATAGTCAAAAAGCATGAAGCAAAATAATTACATAATAAAATTGAAATTGTTTTAATATGTATGTTTCTCTAATTGCATAAAATAGACTACTCAATTTTATTTTTAAATTTTTCCATAACACTTGTTTCTTTCTATAATACTACATGAGATATTTGTTTCTTACATCTGCTGTTGATTTTCTCTGTATCTCTACATCTCCATTCATTATCCGCCTCATCTTCATTTAGGCAGACATATTTCGTCTGCTTTTTTCTGACAATATTAGATGCTATATTAGTAGAACCTGGTGATTGATTCTGTGTTAGGCTTATGGTAATTAGAAGGAATCAATGGTGACATCTTAGCTTCTGGTGGAGTGTGTTGTCATTTAGCATAACTTAGAATGCCAAAGAAGGAGTAAGTTTTCTTGGTAAGACAATGACTTGAGTTTTGGAAGCTTGTATCTGTTCGTCTTGTGGCTCATCTAATTGTAAATGCCTAATACACAGTTTAAAAAAAGTTTTCTGGGTCTCAGAAAAAAAATCCAAAGTCTGGGCTGAGCAGTATTGGATGAAGTAAAATAAGTTCAGATATTGAGATTTGTGTGAAAATAAATTAGTATATTTTAAAATAAACTGTAGTAATACATCAAAATATTTGCCTAAGCTTCATTAGTCTAAATATTTGATCCATACCATGAAGGAATTGGTTGTGTTTTGTTTACAATTGTTTCTCTATTTTTGTATATAGGAACACAATTGATAAATGCATGCTGAATAAATAAATGTGTTAGGAAATGAGTATCAATGCTTAGGAGTTATTTTGTTACCACTCAATCTTTAAACATATTTTGTTTTTCTAGATAGGAGACCTAACTCAGGTTAGCACATTCTCATATTCATTCATTGGGCATTTTATATTAAAGCACTGTTTTTTTGTTTTGTTTTGTTTTTTTTTGTGGAGTCTCACTCTTGTTGCCCAGGCTGGAGTTCAATGGCATGATCTCAGCTCACTGCAAGCTCCGCCTCCCAGGTTCACACCATTCTCCTGCCTCAGCCTCCCATGTAGCTGAGACTACAGGCGCCCGCCACCACACCTAGCTATTTATTTGTATTTTTAGTAGAGACAAGGTTTCACCGTGTTAGACAGAATGGTCTCGATCGCCTGACCTTGTGATCCGCCTGCCTCGGCCTCCCAAAGTGCTGGGATTACAGGCGTGAGCCACCGTGCCTGGCTATTAAAGCAATCTTTACAAGCTCTGATAATTTATACAAGTTCTGATATATGGCTACCAAATGCTAGTCCAACCCAGGGCCAGAATTCACTGGCTTCTGCTGCATGTACTTGTTGAAACCAGATAAACTGCCTTTTTATTGAAAGCATTATAGAAATCAATTTGGGTTTATTATCACATATTTGAGGCTTTTTATCTGGGCCAAAGCAAAAAAAAAAAAAAAAAAAAAAAAGGGGAAGGAAGCATGGACAAATGGTAAATTTAAAGATTAAGCAGAAAGTATTTGTTTTATTTTATTATGAAGTCTTTCTGGGGACCTCAAATTAAAATAAAATTTAATGTAAAACATTCATTATCATATTAAGAGTTCCCAGGCATGGAAATATTAATATACACACAAACCACAAACTAACTCAGAGATTACTCACTTAAGTTTCATTGTATATATTATAAAGCAAGGACTTCACATAATTGTAGCCAAAAGGCTGAGAAGCAATAAAGCAAGGACTTAAAGTAATAAATGCATAGTTAATTTTATACCTACCAGCTATATTTGTCTCTTCAGCCAAGAATGCTAAGAAGGTAGTCATGTCAATTGTGAAATGTTTCTGGCAATTTCCTCTTTAGGAATCAGACTTTAACAATCAATTCATTTCAAAGAGGCCAGTAAAGATCCAGAGGTTCTAAACACAGAATATTGCACATACTAATTAAAATTTTCAAAGATTGCCTAATGCAATTGTCTTACATCTCAGTGAAGAGAACAGCAGTTTCCTTTGATTCAATTATCACCTGATATTATTAGTAGTGCTTTTCAGAATTGTTATCACTCTCTTCCTGATACAGGAGGGCACATTTATTTATTTGAGGTATCTCTATGTAGGCCATTACAAGAGAAACAGAATTCAAATGGTTGCCTGAAATTCTTTACAAAGAGACAAAATCAAATTCAATTAGGATAAGTGCACTTGAATCAAGACCAGGTATAAATAAAATACCTAAAATAATAATACCTAGACTCAAAAATTTAAATCATGGCATCATGGGTAGGTAATACAGTTCTATGTTTAGCACATCAATAAATTACCATATTTAGGAGCTCAGATGGTTGGAAAGATGTAATGTAACACTGTGCTTAACTATCAATTTAGAATTCAAAATTAGATGTAATTAACTACATCTTTAACTTTGGTAGCATTACTAAATTTGATAAACCATTTCTTAATATTTTAAATTGTGTTAGTATCATATTAATATGTAAACGTGTAATACCCATCAATTTGTAGGTACCCTTATAGCACTTAATTTCATATGTCAAAATCTTGTAAACTTGGTTGTAATGACTGCAGTGCAAAAGTAATTAAGTGTACCAGACAGCAACACCTATCAGGTAGTCAAAGCACTTCCCATTGTATAATGAGATGAAGCAGAAAGAGTGTATCTTAAGACAGTGTGCAGAGCAGCCCCATATGCAGAGGAAGCAGTGAGGCAAATTTTTTTTTCTTCTTTAGAGAAGTCCCAGGAAATGGAAATTTAGCAAGCTTCAGCCTATTACGTAGTGCATTTTCCATAAATAAAGAATAAAACCTTACTGCTTTAACATGCTTCAAGCCCCAGTGGAGACAGTGAAGTAAAAGGATACAAGTTTTGCAGCAGATTTCAGGTCCCAGGGAGGTGGAGTTGACTGTCAGTGACAAAGCTGTTTTATTTAAGTAGGAAAAATGAATCATTATCACCTTTGACTAGAAAAATAACATTATCACCCTCACACATGGAGCACTGAAAACCAACATTTCACAATTCCACTTGTAAGGGATTCACTAAATGTCTTTTGTGTCATATGAAGCACACAGGTTTTAATTAACTCCTTGTTGTAGAAGGTACTATCACGGTATTTGTTTTTTTGGACACACTCATGGAATGTTTTTTTCTGTAGCTACAGAAAGCCTTCAGTTATCCCATTTTCCAGCAAGATGAGGACTTGCCTCACTTTCACCATGCAGTCCAGAGGTTTCTAATGAACACATTTTTAAATATAGATTGGACACTATTCAAAAGACTGACCTGCCTTCGAAGCAGTGGCTTCCAGATCTCCCAGATATGTGACTGTTCATGAAGTTGTGTCAAGAACCTCCACGTTTTCCCACTTCTTCCTTGCAGTTCAGAGACATTTTATTCTCTATCCACTAGTTTAATTATGCATATCTTAATTACCTTGTAGGCATTTTGTGAAATGAATAAAATCACTCCTAATTTTGTTAATCAAATCACTTTTTGTCTTTAGACAAAAGTTGTGTCCCAATGAAGACATTTTATGCAGCTACCAAGTACTATATGCTGGAGGCTGAGTTCAAAGTATAAAAACTCTCATTCTCTAATCTTGAGGAGCTAATGATCTTGTATCTAGGCATGGGTGAGTGACTAAAAGAATGAACAAAATTGTGAAAAATTGAGTAATGAAGTATATACATCATGGACCCGAAGAAAACTCTAGTTTAATCTCCTTGATAGGATTGAGAAAGTTTTCATGTATAAGGTAGAATTTTAGCTGGAGTTTGGAAGATTGGTCAAATTTTAGTACGAAAAGAAGAGGTAAATGGTTGTAATTTAATAAAATAGGATGAGCTAGACTTGTCTGTTGTTTTGGTATGCATAGATACGGTTTAAAATCGCATGAAAACCATGCTGGTATAATGAAACTTTTTCTGTAGGCAATGTAAGATTATGTAAAAACATTTATTAGCTTTCTCATTCAATGCTAACAGGCTAGGAGTGACAGAGGAAAAGACAAACCAAAAGAGACAAAGGGGATTGTTATTCTCTAAACAAAGTTCTTGTAATTGTAATTTTTGTACTTCTAACAATGTTTTCATGTCCTCTAAATTAAGGAACCTAATGTGGTACAACTGCTACAAATTGTGTTCATTAGGAAAACCTACAATTCATTGTGGTTTAATGTGTTTTGTTTTATAATTGTTCCTAAAATAACATAACTTTTTATATATAAAAGAAACATATTAATAAATATCTGTCTAGTCATATTAGGAAGAATAACAAAATGGAAGATAGATTTTTGTTCAGAAAAACTGGGCACACTTGGGTTTCAATCCCAACTATTACTTCTACTTGCCATGTGACCATGTTCAAATTATTTAGGCATTTTAAGTCTTCTTTTTCTCAAGTCCAAAACTGGTTTAAAATTTTTATCTCAGATGTTGTTAAAAACTAAATGAGATAATATATGTAAAATTTTTGGAGAAAATACTACTTATTAAACTTTGTTGTGATTCATGAGCTCATGAAAATATCTTTAAGATGGAGGGTGACTATAATTCTCATATTTAGCATTATGTATATTGCAATTGTATTTCCCAGTTTTAGGAGAAACTAAAGCAGACTAATATATATTGAATTTCATATATATATGTGGAATATATGGATAGATAGGTTGATTTCCATATATGTGTGTATATATAGAGAAGGAGACAGAGAGCGAAAGAGACAATGACAGAGAGACAGAAAAACAGAAAGTCTATAACCTGAATTCTGTTATAATTGGTATAGAGTACAAAAGACTTAAGCAATTGTACATTACTATTTATTTCCTTCCCCTCACAAGAAAAATTAAGTAAAAAAATTATACTCACTTTAAGATCTTATACTTCAATTTTAACAACTTTTTCCTTTACCTGAGGTTATCATCTTTGAAATTCAACATTGGGGCCCTTGTTGTCATATTTCAAACTTTGGCAACAGGCCCACAGACTTTTTCTCAATCTTAATTTATTTTATAATCTTTGTTGAAAACTTCTAGTGAATGATGCATCCAATAACATACTTCTGTTCTTGAACTTGTTTCTAATAACTATTCCTCACCATCATTTCAGACACCTATTCCAGGGACATAACTTTTTTATACTTATAATTATTTTAGCTGGAAAATCAATCATGCAGATATTCAATTCCTTAACTCCTTTACTTTCCACCTTATAGCTTATTTGTTCAAATACTCCTACTCTGATTTTATCAGAAGCCTGAATTTATTAAGCCATAGGTTATCCCCAATTTCAAAAATCCTCTTCTTAGTATGATTCTTTTTTCATCTTATATTCCATGGCTCATAGTTCAATAAGATTTTTTACATTATTCTAAAAGCCCGTGCATTTTTTTCTTTCCATTATACTAATCTGAAGAAAAAGCTATCTGATTTCTGTCTACATAAAATATCAGGACACATTATTCCAACTACAAAATGATCATCCCAAAATTGAAATAATCCCTCATCACTTCAATTCTAGGCAAGATATCTGGTCAACTAATCTTCATTCAATTTCAAATCTTTCAAAGATTGTTCATACACTTCAAAATCTATTTCTATCTTTTCTATTAGACATGTAGTCATTTTCTCTGAATATCAAATTTATATACATAATTTTACATTTGGATGCAATCTGTTCTGTTATAATAAAGTAGCTGTTTCTTCTGCTATCTAATCTTTGTATTGAATTACATATTTTCTTGTCTCTCAAGAAAATTATTCTATCAATTCTCTCATCTCTCTCTGTCCTTCTTTCCACCCTATTTTCTTCCTTTGAAGCTTCCTGAGACATACAATCCTGTTTTACCTTCTATTTCCCCAGCATATAGTAAGGCTTATCAGTTACAAGTAATACACACTTTTATTTAGTAATAAATGCTAATATAAATAATTTAAAAGAAGATACTACACTGCTATAAAGTAGGAAAGTTTAATTGAATGTTAATTCTGCCTTTTAAGAGACTCACGTATGTGTTCATTAAGCATCAATTATTGTGAACATTATGCAGATTTAGGATTGCTTTAAGAATTCTATTTTAAAATTGTTATTGTGGTTAAATACATATAAAATAAAATTTTCTATTTTACCTTCTTCTCAATGCATAATTCAGAAGCATGAGTTGCGTTTACAATGTTGTGAAACCATAATCATTACCTATTTTTAAAACTTTTTCATCACCCAAATAGAACTTCATAACAAACAATAACTTTCCATTCTCTCTTCCCTCAGCCCCTGAGAACCTCTAATCTCTTTCTTTCTCTATAATTTTACTTGTTCTAGATATTTTATACAAGTGTGTCAGAAAATATTTGTCCTTTTATGTCTGGCTTTTTTCATTTGGTATAATGTTTTCTAGGTTATATCTGTTATGGCAATACAACAGAATTTCATTCCATTTTCTGGCTGAATAATATTCTACTATATGTATACATCACCTTTTGTCCATTCATTCATTTGTTGATGAACACCTGGATTGTTTTCATCTTTTGGCTCTGTGAATAATGCCACAATAAGTAGTGACATACAAGTATGTGAAACTTTGTTTCCAGTTTTGGGGGGTATATAACAAAGTCTAAAATTGTTTGGGTTATGTGATAATTCTATGTGTAGCTTTCTGAGAGACCATAAAACTCTTTTCAACAGTGACTGCAACATTTTATATTTCTGCCAGCAAGGTGCAATGGTTCTAATTCCTCCACATCCTTGCCAACACGCGTTATTTTCTTTTATTTTATTATAGCTATCCTAGTAGGTATAAAGTAGTAACTTATGGTTTAGATTTCCCTAAAGACTAATAATATTGGACATGTTTGTATGTGCTTATTTGTATATCTTCTTTGTACAGATGTTTATCAAGTCCTTGGGTCATTTTATAAATTTGGTCATGTTATTTTGTTGAGTTTTAGGAGTTCTTTATGTCTCAGGTATTTAGTTTCCATAAGATATGTGTTTCAGAGATATGTTATCCCAATCTGTACCTTTACTTTTTCACTTTCTTGATCATATCCCTTAATAAATAAAATATTTTAATTTGTAAAGTCAAATATATATATTTGACTTTCAAATTTATATACATACTTCTACATTTGGATGCAATCCGTCCTGTTATACATAGCTTTTGTATTATACATGGCTGCTGTATTATGCATGCTTGTGTATTATACATTGAGAAGAACGTAAAATAGGAAATTTTATTTTATATATATTTAACCACAATAACAATTTAAAAAATAGAATTTTTTTTTTTTTTTTTTTTTTTTTTTTTTTTGAGACGAGTCTGGCTCTGTCCCCCAGGCTGGAGTGCAGTGGTGCGATCTGATGTCGGCTCACTGCAAGCTCCGCCTCCCGGGTTCACGCCATTCCCCTGCCTCAGCCTCCCAAGTAGCTGGGACTACAGGAGCCTGCCAGCACGCCCGGCGAATTTTTTGTGTTTTTAGTAGAGACGGGATTTCACCGTGTTAGCCAGGGTGGTCTCCATCTCATGACCTCGTGATCCGCCCGCCTCGGCCTCCCAAAGTGCTGGGATTACAGGCTTGAGTCACCGCGCCCTGCTAAAAAATATACTTCTTAATGAAATCCTAAATCTGTGTAATGTTCACAATAATTGATGCTTAATGAACAGGTACATGAGTCTCTTGAAAGTCAAATATACATATATATTTAATTTTATATATATAAAATTTTTTATATATATATATATATAGTTACTCATGCTTTGGTGTCATATGTAAAAATCCATTGACAAATCTAAGGCCCAGAATATTTATGCCTATGTCTTCTTCTAAAGGTTTTTTGATGTTAACTCTTACATTTACGTCATTGATTCATTTTGAGTTAATATTTTATATGGTGTGAAGTAGGGGACCAGCTTCATTCTTTTCAACGTGGAAGTCCAGTTGGCCCAGCACCTTTTGATGAAGATGCTGCTTTTCTATTATAGACTTGTCACCCTTTTCAGAAATCAGCTGCTAATAGACACATAAATTTATTTCTGACTCTCAAATATTGAATTGATCTATATAACTATCCGTATACCAATCCCAAATGGTTTTTATTAGGGCTTCTTTGTAATAATTTTTAAAATTTAGAAATTGTGAGTCCTCTAAATTTGTTGTTTCTCAAAATTATTTTGACCATTTGGATCCCCCTGCAATTTCACAAAACTTAAGGATCAGCTTTCTGCATTTCTGCAAAAAAAAAAAAGGCTGTTGCAATTTTGATATGGATTGGCTTGAATTTGTAGATAACTCTATGTGGTACTGATGTCTTAAAATATTAAGTCTTTGACCCCATGAACATGGGCTGCCTTTCCATTTAAATAAGTGTTTAGTTTCTTCATCTGTGCTTTATATTTTTCAGTGTATATTAAAATGTTTGTTAATCTATTTAACTTTCTTGGTTAAATTTGTTCTAAAGTATTTTAATGTTTTGAATGATATTGTAAAGTGAATTACTATTTAAATTTCGTTTGCAAATTGTTCATTGCAAATGTGTAGAAATACATTCAATTTTTGTGTGTTGATTTTGCGCCTGGCAATTGGGCTGAATTTGTTTCTTAGTAACTTTCTTGTGGATTTTGAGAGATGTTTCTACATATAAGAACATGTCATATGTGAATAGATATATCTTTATTTTTTCCTTTTAAATTGGGGGACCTTTTATTTATTGTCCTTGCCTACTTGCTGTGTCTAGAACTTCCAATATAATGTGCAATAGCAATGATGAAAGTGGGCATCTTTGTCTTGTTTCTATCTTAGTGAGAGGCTTTCATTTTGACTTTGTGTACAATATACGGAGGGAAAAAAAAGGAAAAACTGTGCTTCTTAAAATCTCTTAAATTTGCTAAATATTTTATTACTGATTATTTTTAAATTATGTTTTATATCCTAAAAATTCAGGAACCATATATTAAAATATTTAAAATGTTAAAATATTAGAACAATTGCCTAGGACCAAATTTACCCAACATCAAAAGCTTATAAAAGGTCTTCATTTTATAACTTTCAGGAAGATCTCATATATCTGAGTGGAAACACTTACATTAATTGTAATACAACGTTAGTTGTAAGTATTTTCAAGTGCTTAGCAATTTTTGCTGTTAGTAGATCTTAACAAGTATTTCAAATTTTTTGCTTTATTCCTGAGTGAATAATCATGTATAAAGTTATCCTCACTTCATTGTTAAAGACTAAAATATTATCTAGGCTTTTATACAGCACGTTAAGATTGCATGCAATGCACTAAATTAACAAAATATTATTTTTAAGAAATAAAGATAAGGTAAAATGATAATGTAATAAGGATATCTTAGAGAGTCAGTTGCTTTTATACAAACAACAATAATGAGCATAGCTGAATGAGCTGATTTTCTGAATCCACGATAAAAATATCTTATCCATGGATAACAATCCATGATTCTCTGAATTCACAATGAAAAAACATTTTATTAACCTTTAAACTACAAAATAAATAAGAAAAAAGTGAAAACTTTAGAGATTTTAGATAATTAAAATAATTGAAGTCTCTCAAATTCACTAAGCAGTCTTAGGCATTAAAAAAACAATGGCATGACGCTTTCAAGTAGATCAACAAAAGTAAACCAAAAAATAACGGGGTTTGGGGATTCACTTGTGGTTGTAATAGATAAATTAAAATATCAAAGCTAGTTTCTTCTCATTCAGAGTTGCAAACATTAAAATAACCAAAACATTATAATAACCAATATGTTAATTAAATATATCTGTGATTATATAAAACTTGTTTCTATTTGAAAATATTGCTGAAAGTGCACGCATTATTTGTCAACAATTTATTTGTCAAATTAGAATAGTTGTATTACATTCTGAACAATTTATATGCTTTAAATGTAAATAATCTAATTGTGGTTTAATTTTCAAAATTGCCTCTATGTAAAATTCCAAAGTTGCTTATTTTCTCCTTCAATAAAATGATGTAAAGTATTAGTTCACTTAATATAATGAAAGTAAAGAGCATTGTTCACAAGTTGATTGTGGAAGAAAAACACATAGGCAGCTCTCCATGTCATTGGTCAATACCATATTTTCTTAAAAGATGAGAGTCTGGAAGTATAGATGTAAAGTTGATTTCAATACATCTTGTCTTAAAATCCAGGTTATCTTAGTCACCCACTGGAACTTTCCACCTGGGACATGTATATAAATGGATCAGAGTTCTGTTGGCTGATGTAATTTAATCAAATTCTGAACATTTGCAACTGGCTTTATACTAAGTTGTTTGATTTGTCCTTCTTGAATATATTATAGATTATTAAATCTATTTAACATCTAATGTCAACAAGTTTTACAAATAATTCTGTATCACTTTACTCATCGAATCTAAATGTTCCTCCCATTACAAACTTAAATAAAAATACTCCAGTGTGCAGCTTTACTAGAAACTTCATCAAATATCTGACCTTCACAGACAAAAAGCTGTATTGGGAACAACATAGATTTTATTCCTTATAACAGATACAAGATCCTTGAGAATAAAAATGTTATAAGAGAATAATTTAACATATCTCATATTATTATCATAACAAGACAACCCCTTATTAAGATTTAAAGAATGTCAAAAGAAGCAGGATTCTTTCATTTACATTACATTGCTTAATAATTCTACAAAATAGAACATTGTATGGTCCCAGAGGTACAGTAAAAGATTTGAATATAAACTTAGACAAACCTTCTAGATATAGATAAATTTATTTAATTCTCATAAAATTACCAACGAAGAACTAATCCATTATGTGACTCACTGAAATCTTTACAAATTAACATTTTTTGTATGTGAGTGTTATTTCATATGCCAAAAAATATCCTTTACAATTAATGGCACTGTTTAATACAGTAATTTCAAAAATTGATTCTCACTTATTACAATTATATTAATAACACTCATGGTAATACTATGATCATAATCATGGTAAAATACTAATTGAGAACTGTAAGTTCTAGGCCCTGTATTACATACTTTACACATTTTCTCATATGATTCTTAAAAAAACTTAAGTGGTAGCTATTATTATGAGCATGTTTTACATATAATCACATAGGCTAAGGTTGTTAAATATACTTTTTAAGGTAACAAAGCTACTAAGTGTTGGAGCAGAGATTCAAACATCAGTCTGACCCAATAAATTGCATAAGAAATACAAGTGACAAGGAACTCATATCCATATGTTTTTCAAAATGCAAGCCACAATCTACTAATAGTTCATGAACTCAACTAAGGCTCTTCATCAGTATTCTTTACCATAATAAAATTTAATAAGTTATAAATATTAGACCATATCATAATAGTAAGGATATAATTGATTCATGAATTTATTTTCAGATATATTCTATTGATGAATTAACACAAACCAGAATTAAATATTTATACAATGCTGAGTTCTATTAACTCCATGAAAGAGTACATGCACCATTTAAAAAATTACCAAGTCATCTGCAGAAGGCAAAAAGTCAGTTTTTAAGTGCTAGAAAGTGGGAGTTCATGAATGCTGTGCTTATTAAGCATTAAAAATTAGTATCCTGGAGAGGATAGAAATCAAATGACCAGCATATAGTTGGATAAAATGAATTTCACTCTTCATTGATCAGGAAAAAGTCTTCACTTTGCATCCAGTAAGGGTTTGTAATCTTGGGGATATTCAATAGTCATGGTCCTTTACAAGCTTTGATTAATTACAGCAGTGATAAACACAGTAATCATTTTTGATATTTCATAGGGAATTGCCACTATAGGTTGTATGTTCAAAGTAAGCAACAATTTTCTTATGGTCCTTTCCTTAATCTCTATTGTAGAGTAATGATACAAGGAATGATATATGGTCAGATATTTTTGGTCAATATTTACATCTTGGGTTTAGATTTTTAGTGGATATGTTTTGTTTATCCATATGCCTTCAATTTCACTTTAATGCATGATCCATAAAATAGTTACTCTACTAAAACTGTTCATAATACCCTGATCACAGCAACAATTAATCATATTCTTTCATTTGTACTTGGCCAAATGATTAAAAAAAGATCCTGTGGGCAGGTGTGTCACATTTTGGAAAACCAACTGGCTTCCTTATCAATTTTACATAGAGTCTTCTTAACCTACAATCAAGGATTTCAAAGGGTTAAATATTTAATCTACTTACAAGTTAACAAGTTAGCTTGCCATGATTTCATGGACAATGGGAGAAGATAAAATATTTCTAGGTGAGAGACAAAGGACATTATTACTGATAATGCTGCAAAAGCAGTGAAAGCATATGTACATTCCTGTCACCTTCCCTTGTCCCAGAGTCCAATGGGGAGAAACATATGGGCTCAGGCAGAAGCCAGTACACACAGTGAGTTGTGTTCAGAGAGAAGCTGAGCTTTAGGGAATGTGGATCTCTTATAACGGGTAGGAAGCATATCGACCCTTCACTCTGGAAGGAGACATCCCTTCTATTTTCTAAGGCTCTTAATATGAGACAAACAGCAACATGCAACATACATGAAAAATTTTCTCTCAACACTTACCTTGGAGCATTTATCCAAATAAAAACAGGAGACTAAATAGTATAGAAAATATTGTGATAAGTAAATTCTGTTTTGGAATTGTGAATAAAGTGATTCCGGTTTTCAGTACTCTTGCAAGAAAAATGTGCAGATTTTGTTGAACCTGTATCTCAGGGACAACATATGGCTTCCTTTGCTATGATTGCTTCTGTCATAGAGCTTCAATGCAGTATTCAAATATAGGAGTATCAAGGCCAATAAAGAAAACTTCTCAGGAATCAGCGGATAGAAATATCTCTGATACAGCCTGAAAGTTTTCTACTTCAACAGGCATGTTTATAGATCATGTGAAATACTACCATTATAGACTTACAAAAATCTCAACAGAGCATATAAACTCTTTTAAGATAGTAGACTTATTTATCTCCACAATCAATACTGTGATACAATATATCTTGGTGCATACATATGCAAGTTACAAAGAGTACAATCTATAGTTTTTGTAGTTATCTGAGGAAACTGAGAGTTGTTTTAACCAAATAATTCTGAATTCACAGCAGGACAAGTATAACTAGTTCAAACAGTTCAAGGACAGTTTTTTCTTAATTAGTTGAGTGCAAATATGTTGTTAGTGATTTCCTGTGATATGGAACCATTGTCAATATTTTAAGCTATCTGGCTTTATAGAAAGAATATTATATTTTATAACTATGATATTCATGTCATATAAGAAAAATAAGGTAATAACAGTCATACGCTTTAAAATGATGCTTATTTTAATTAAAGATTTTTTTAGCTAAAAACATTGGTTGCTGAAAAGTTTGAGCCTGGAAGAAGTAGTTACCAATGTTACTAATGTTGGGCTGATGAGAAAATAAACTTCTCTGGATGAACCTTATGAAAACTGTAGTTGTAGTAATTTTAGCAGAATATTACAATAATAGAAAAAGTATGACAAACTGAACAGCTTAACTTGTGTAGCAAATTATACGTGCCTTGAATCAAAAAAATTATTTGTTTTTTTAAACACCTTTATTGAGGTGTAACTGATATACAAAAGCCTTCACATATTCAGTGTATACAACTTGATGAGTTTGAAAATATGCATACGCCTGAGAAACCATCAGCACAATCGAAGTAATCTCTGAGAGGCGGCAGCTCTCCCATGTATACTACAGCATTATTTATAATGGTCAAAATATAGAAACAACCTAAAAGTCCACTGACAAAAAAGAAGATAAAGAAGATGTGATATGTCACCGAACAATGGAATACTGTTCAGTATTTAAAAAGATGAAAATGTTATCTTTTGTGAAAACATGGAGGAAAGTAGAGAACATTATGAAAAGTGAAATAAGCAAGTCAGAGAAAGACATACGTTGCATGATTCCGTCTATACAGGATATCTAAAATAGTCAAACTCATAGAAGCAGAGAGTAGAATGGTGGCTGCCAGGGAATGGGTGAATAGGGAAATGAAGACTTGTTGCTCAATTGATATAAAGTTTTGGTTACCCAAGATGAAAAAGTTTTAGAGATCTGCTGTACAACATTATATTTATAGTTAATAATATAGCATTTAGCACTCCAAAGTTGAAGATGATAGATTTCATTTTATGTGCTTTCACTACGCCCACACACAGTCACTCAGACGTGTGAGCATGCAGCATGCAAACACAAAAGACAGTAATTCATCAAAATGTATACACTAAAATGTGCAGTTATTTTTATATCAATTATACCTCAATAAAGCCTTAAAAAGAACAAGATAACATTAGATACCAGAAATTGTAAGAAAGTTTTTTTTGCAATATTTCTTTAGCCTCATCCAATTCGCAGCAAATTTGAAGTGACAATTATTTCATAAAAAATAATCTTTTTTTAAAGATTTACTTTGATTAGTTATATTTATAGAAATTTAATACCTTTTTACAACTATAGAACAATTTTTAGTCACTGAATGACTTGCCTTTTTTATCTCTTAACTAAGAGATAAGTAACCAAAGCGTTAACCTTTAATGCAGCTAAAGTTTCCTTTTTTAAATATATATATATATATGTTGTTTCCATAATAAAAGACACAACCAGGCAGTTATTCTTAGAAGAAGCCAGCTAGACATTTTAAGAAGTAGTAATTAATTTTTAAAAATCCTTGTGAACTTTGTGCTGTTTTAAAATTATGTATTTATAAGTTTCAGTAAACCAATTAGCATTAGAGTTACCATGAAATTTAAGAGGCTTTGTAATCAGCTTCATTGTTTTTTTTTTCTACTTAGTTTTATGTAGACCTGGGCTAGATATTCCTGGACTATGCATATATAATGACAGACTTCAAAAGCAACTTAAAAGGTCGACTGTTGTCAAGTTAAAAAGTCCCCACAGGAGAGTGAGGGTACAGGGTAATAACGGTTTGACACTGTAGTTCCTATGTTAACCACATAACAGAGCGAAATGTTATCTGTGACAGCTGCAAGATAGACTTAGGAAAGCACCAGAAAAGAGAGCAACTGATTCTCTTTTCCCAAGCAATCACAGAAAAATAAGAAACAAAATAAGACTGAAAGCTCAGTGACAGATGACTGACGGTCAAAACCATATTGGCCGGGCACGGTGGCTAAGGCCTGTAATCCCAGCACTTCGGGAGGCCGAGGCAGGCAGATCACAAGATCAGGAGATGGAGACCATCCTGGCCAACATGGTGAAACTCCGTCTCTACTAAAATACAAAGATTAGCCAGGCATGGTGGCGGGCGCCTATAGTCCCAGCCACTCAGGAGGCTGAGGCAGGGGAATCGCTTGAACCCGGGAGGCGGAGGTTGCAGTGAGCTGAGATCCCGCTACTGCACTCCAGCCTGACAACAGAGCAAGACTCTGACTCAAAAAAAAAAAAGAAAAAAGTCATATATAACTCATGAGCTGTGGTAACTCAGAGCTACAGTTCCTCACACCGTCCCGGTAAATGTAACAAATTTAAGGGGGTCTCCAAGAAGAATCAACTCTTAGTCAGTCACCACTGCAATTGTACCTGAAGACCAAAAGGCACAGGTAAGAATTGTTTTCAGTCTTTAGGCTGGCGACACCAGCACCACTAAGTGAGGCCGACAAGGCAATTTTGGTGGATCTCCTAAAATGTCTGATAAAATAAGACCAGGGCTAAGTACTACTATGACTACGACTACGACTACGACTATGACTACGACTAATCATACCACTACCTGTAATAATAATTACAAAGCTGCTGAGTCTATTAACTTGCCAGGCAAGGGAACACTCAACAGTTAAGAAATTTACAAAGTCTCTGCAGCGTATGATCAGGGTTCCCTAAGTGATTAAAAAAAGGGAATTCACAATAGTTATGCTAATTAAGAGCCGAAACTAGAACACCAAATTAAGTGAAATGAGTTTATACGTCTGCACTGTCCATTCACCAGGAAAGACTCCTTAGTTTGTTGTAATAAATAAATGTTCATTCAGGTCACTCAAATTCATGACATCTTATCAGCTTTAACTGGTTAGAGCCAGTTACCATGAAATGAAACAACCAGTTTTGCTATATTCTAGGGAAGTGTTATTGTAGATATGTTTATGTGTGAACTAGATTGGTATGTAAACTGCATTTCTTAGTATGAGTTTCTGCCAAAAAAATTGAGTACCACTAGTTTAGATGTTGGGCAAAATTAATTATTTGTCATATATATTTTGACTCTTCTCTAGATCCTAAATGCTCAGAAAGTTAGTTATTTTAAAATCACAGTTTTTTAAAGATAAAATAAAAAACATGCTGATAGTCTTTATGAGGAATTTTTGGCTAAAATTAGGTTAGAATATATGCTATGTTTCCTTTTCTTTGCTGATCTGTTTGTAGTAGAGAGACATAAGTAAATGAACGTCTCATAAATTTTTAAATGCACCAAATAAAGGAGAATGGATGAAAGCTATCAGTGCTGCACATTGTTAAAAGAAGCTTTACTAACCTTGGCGTAGAAAAGATGTCCAAGGTGTTTATCAGCAAATTGAATTACAAATGCAAAGCCAAGGAAAAGTTTTACAATGCAAAGCTGAAATCAGGATTAGATTATTTGGAGGCATCTGGGTTCTTTTTCATGGGTAAACACATAAGCTTGATTAGACAGGAGTAAAATGGAAATCATGAATTCATAGGCAGGGGTACATACATTTAAAATAATGAAATTGATCTGCATGGACTGGCTTAGCTAGCAGATTGTCACAGCATGATCTCTCATTAGGATATTTCCTTGAAGCTTAAGATTGTTAGAGTAAATAAGGCATAAATATCCAAGTGATAGTGGCTAGACATAGGTATTCATCTTCAAACTTAACTGTTCTTTGAAGAATTATATGGTCCACAGAAATCCTGATATACTGTGGATATCAAACACAATAAGTATTATCACAAACTTTAAATAAGCACAGTGTGCTCCAGCTTACTTAAACTGAAAGTTTATGAGACTAATTGTCTTTCCTTACATACAGATATTTGAATAAGCCATGTCCAAAGTATATTTTACTTCTGAAATTTATTTTTGCTTACATTGGAGCTAATGTCTGATCTGGCTTTGCAGTTGAGATATTCATATAAATATCCAGTGTCATATTTAAACCCAGATTTCAAAATTCTTTATGGTTTTGACTATTTCAGCTTCTTTATATGTTTTGGAAATACAATAGAATTCAAAAACTCAGACTTTTTTGGTTGCAAAATTGCATTTCCTAATATTAGGACTCAAATATATCATATGAAATCTAGAGAAAGTTTTTGCAACTCTCGTCAATTTTTCAAGAATTTGAGTTTGTTTTATGCATTAATATGTTTGAAAATGTTTACATTTTAATGAATTAAAATCTCATGTTAAATAATATAGTTTACTTCTATTGATGTAAATCCTTTATCTCTTCCTTTATATATATTTTAGAGTTTACATGCTCTAAAAGTTACATGCTATTGTCTCTAGCAAACTCCAAGTGGGTTGTTCACTGTTCAAAGTCTTTTGAAATATGTTTTTTCCTTCATAAGATATTTTATTAAATAAAATATTTAGGTCAAACCCATATTTATGCCTTCATAAAGGTATATTTGCAGAATGCATGACGATGAAAGAGCTACTTTTCCTTTTTTAGATTTTGAATAAAAGACTGTGCTTCAGGAAAGAAAATAAGGATGTAAAAGTGAGCAAGATTAGCTATGGTAGCTATAATTGTGTGTCCTTCAGTAGTAGTCCAACTTCCAGTCTAAATATTAGTGAGATAAGAGCCCAGGCAGTGTTTCTATTCAATTAATCGTGGCTAACTTCCTTATACAATTCTTATTTCATCATTAATTTTTAAAATATTCTTTTACTCCTTAATTTTAAGAATACAAATTATAAGTCTTTTGTGAGTACAAATAACAACAGCATATATGCAAGCAATAATACTTAGTAAAATGGATAATATCCACCTGTCAGTAATTCAATAAATGCAGTATTACTTATACCATTGAAGGTCCTTTATGCCCATCATAGAGGCAATACCTCTGCCGCCCTTTTGGAGTTAACCACTGAGCTAATTTGTGTGTTTCTACTGCTTTTCATTATAACGAAAATACACACCAATACACCCACACATGTTATGTATGTTCTTAGAATTTAATACATATTAATCTGTCAGCTGTAAATATTCTCAAAAAATGTTGGCTAGCTGTACCAGTAAATAATGCAGAAACATTTATCACAGTTTGATGTATTAGCTAATTTGAACTAATCATTATTTTCTGTCTCTCACTTATAATTTGTCATTATTTGCTATTGTATGTCCCACATTACAAACTCCAGGAAAGCACATATATGTTTTGGCTATCTTGTTTTGTTGCAGGAATGAAGGACTGGAGAGACCACAGGGTGAGAAAGAAGATTTTTATTGAGTGCAGTCAGGCCCAGCAGATTAACATCCAAAAACTGAGCCAAGAAAAAAGACAGGTCTTGGCTTTTATACACACTTCAAAAAGGGGGTTGGCTAGTTTGAAGCAAGCTTACACTGGCATGAAGCGTAGTGGCGCAAAAGCAAGCATGCAGAACGAAGCAGAACAAAGACAGTTAATCAAATTGTGACAGGTGCATAACTCAGGATTACATATGACATCTTGCTATGTAGCTCAGATGGCTGTTACCTGGGTTTTACTCAAGTGCCTTGCACGGGCTTATCTCATAACATTTGTTATGGTGCCCAGGTGGCTGTAGTTCAGGCCTGCTCAGGCTTCTCATGACCTTCACTGTGCTGCCTAGACAAAACAGAATACTTGAAGGTACTAGTTACAGAGAATAGAAATCCATAAACTCGTAGGTTTACTCACATCATAAGAGAAGGGAAAATTTGTTTTTTCTTCTCCCTATGTTGAGGGAGTGCTGGGAGAGTCTCCAGAGCACATTCCTTTGAGCCATGGTTTCTTAGATAACATTATTGGAACTTTTGCCTGGGTCTGGGTTTTGCCTGTCGCTGCCTTTGGGATGATCAGTCTAATACAGAAAGCTTATTTCTTTCTCTTTTTAATTTTATTTTTCTTTCTTTCTCTAATTTCCACCTCAGTTTAATGCTCAAATTCCCCAAATTAGCATATATCATTAGGAAAGAAACAAAATGCTCACAACCCTTTTCTCTTTTTTCATTTACAGCAATATTTATGCAAAACATAAAGTTTATCTGCATCTAATTTTTCATATATAACTTCATTGAATCCACTCCCACCATTTTTTTGCTGCTACTACCCCAGAGAAACTGCTCTTGTCCTGGTCTCCAATTATCTTCATGTTTCTACCTTCAGATTTTCCTTCTACTTTATTTCTAATTCTACTCCTCTCTGTAACATCTTAAAAAGTGTCCCAAGTTTCAAACTCTTCTATTTATAGTCACTTTCATGATGTTGCTATGTTTCTTTTTTTATATATACTTTTGAGTAAAATCTGTACACTTAGAACTCCCAAATTTATAAATTCAGCTTTGCAATCTCCTTTGAGTTACAGACTCTCAGGCACAGGTGCCTATTCAATGTTACTTCCCAGATGCTTACTAGGCATACAAAATGCCAATATGATTCTTCTATTCACCCCTAGAATGTGTGCTTCTTATACGCTTTCTCATTTCAGTTAGTGACACATCCATTCTGTTACTTAGGCCAAACTCTTTGAGTCATCCATAGTGTTTAACATCTTCTCACATTACAATTTAATTCCTCATTCCTCAAAAAAAAAGTGGGTTCTAACAACATATCTGAAATTTGACCAATTCTATCTCTGCTGTTTTCATCATGATAAACTCCGTATTGTTCCTTTCCTGAATTAGAGTAAGTTTCTCCTAATTGATTTTTATTTATCACACTTGACTCCAAGAACATACTCTCAATTCAAGGGCTAAAGCGTCCTTCAAATTATGTTACATCGTGTTACTACTATGTCCAACACTTCCTGATGACTTCCCAACTCATCCACAGTGAAATTCAAGATCATCACAATGGCTTACCAGGCCTATGAGATGCACTCTCACCACATCCTCATTATTTATGTAATCACATTTCTTGTTTCTCATTCATTCACAGACCTAGTTCTTTGAAGCTAATAGTCAACTTGTGATTATTCTGTTGTGTTCTACCTATTGTGTTGCTGAATTAAAATGCTCTTCCTCACAATATGAATATGGCTCATTCCCTCGACACATTCCATTTTTTAGTCAGCAGCATTTTTATGAAGGTATTTCCTTACCACCCTATTTAAAATTAAAGCCCTTAACACTCCTAATTATCTGTTCCTGTTTTTTGTTCCTCACAAAAAACATGACACATACTTTCAAAATTTCAGTGGTTTCTCTTTCAATGTGAAAAGGTATGTGCTATGAGGTTAGGGAAATATTGTTTATTTTGCCATCCCAAGCAAGACATGGTGTTTAATAAGCATTTGTTGAATAAATAAACAAATATTTGTTGAACAAATAAATGACTGACTGATTTCACTGTTCCTAACCACTGGGACCATCTCGAGCAATGTGAAGATATGAAAAACATCAGAAAGAGAAGAATGTTGTCAACTGTTGCCAGAGCACCGTAAAAGTCAAACACCACACCACATTCTGCCCCCACGTAGAATTAACACAAAATAATTTTGTAGAAAGGAGAGACACCTTAACTAACAAGGTTAAATTTGAAATTGGTGAAAAAGAGAAAAGCACATACATATATGATCCAGAGACAGAACCCATGTTTTACAAGGGAGAATAAAAACAGTTACATTTATTGTATGCCTGAATTTCATGGTTTCACTGTATCATATTGGCTGTATATGGGAGTAATATCTGATTACAAAAATGTCTTATGCCATTTGCATGGAGATTTGAAAACACAAGGCTAAAACTGAAGGGTTATCATCCTAAATGCATGTTTGTAAATGTTTTCTAGAATTGTGACCCCTTGGTGATATTGCTTGGCAGAGAAGTTACTTTCAGAATTTATTGCTTTTTTTTGTGAAACATAGATTCTGATAACACTAGCTCTAAATGTCTAGTTACTCTAGACTGTTCTAAATTTTATGTCAAGATAGTTGCAAAAGGAGACAAAGGAATAGAATACCATTTTGGGAGGGTATTGATGAGCCTAAATTTGAGGCTCAATAGAACATCTATAAACAGAGGCACATTTCTAGTTACTAAAAGGCCAAATTTTGAATTAGGTCTTTTTTTGAATTTGAACTTTTATCCCAAATGAGCAGTGTCAAGGCAAATATTTCACTAGACAAAGTTAAACAGCAGAGAATACTTTATCCAAGGGTATTGCAATTGTGGAGAGAGGCCAGCATTCAATCTGTGCTCTACTCTACACAAAGAACTAAAGCATTTTTAAGATGTAAGGTAAGAGGATCATAGGCCACATGTGTTTGCTAATTGGCTTTACTGAAAGGAAAAATGGACATTTTAATATTTTTATGACATGAAGTAGTTTCACAACTTGGCTCAAGGCACCAGTACTAATGTAGGTTTTACCCTCCCATAGAAATTGGTAGATAGGGGTACTCAACTTGATGATTACATTTGAAAGGGTTGGGGCTCAGTTCCTTGAGAAAAATACCCCTGGGTTGTTAAACTGTTAAGAGACTGCAAAAATATTTACATCTCAGAGGGACAGAGAAAGAATGTACAGTTTCAAGAGTTCTAAATCAAATGGTATACAAAAAGGAAGGTCAGTGCACTGCCTAGAGCAGGAACAAGCCTGTATAAAGTTTTTGAAGCTGAGGGGAATAAATAATAACATCCTCTTGGTCATGACTACTATGTACATCAGCATCAGCTCATGCCTAAAGGCAGATCAACACTGCCAGCCTAGCAAACCAGCATGACTTTATCATCTTGTGGTTTGTAATTGACTGAGAACCACATGCTATAAATATTTTATTTGTTTTTTCACGGCACTGACTTCTCAAGATGACAACTTTTAGACTCTCAACATTTGTAGATAGTCTTTGTTGATTTTTTCCCATGACACACTTTTTAATAACTCTATGGGATATGAAACTAATAACTGAATCGCAATGGTGATGACCCCAACCTATTAACTTCAGCCTTCAGTAACAGCGGGGATATGCCAGGATATAGAGAAGAAAAATATAATTGTCCTCAGTATTTTTTATTCTCACTAAGCATAGTCCTTGTTGGAAAGGACATAGTCAAAATAATCTTTATAATTTATTTTAAGAAATTTTCTGTGGTAGTTCTACATTTTATTAACATGAACTTTGTTTTAAAAATATCATTGTATATATATATATGATGTAAATAATGATGATTTTGATACACATATAGATAGTAAAAAGGATTTTTTCTAGATAAAACCCTGAAGACAGTATAACATTATTGAGTTTTCTACAGAATTTTTTTTTGTATTTCTGCTTTTTAATTATAGTTTTAGTTGACATGCAATAATTACACATATTTATGGGGTACATAACAATATTTTGATACATGTATACAAGGACGTTAGTATTTTTCATTCTAATTATAATCTTTAATGGGGGGATGTCATTAAGAGTATCTTCATAATTTATTTCAAGAAATTGTCTGTAGTGATTCTACATTTTATTAGTTTGAACCTATTTTATATCTAGACAGCTTTCCTCAGTATAGGTGGCTCTGTGCCTCATTGTCAGAGCTGATAGTAATTCCAACTACCATCTAAGTTTGTCATTTGTTTACAGCATTTATATCTCACAGGAGAATAAAGCCAAAAATTTTTAATCAAGTTAGAAGACATCGTTTGAACATTGCTTTTTAATGTGTATGAATCTTAGCACCTTGAATTAGGAAAGATTGTCAATGACTGAATTAAACTAATAATACCTAAAAAAAAAAAATCCTGACAATTTTGAAGTACTTATTATGTATTATACATTAATTAACTCATTTATTCTTCACAATATTGCTAAAGACAATATAAATATTATTGTTATTTTCAAAATAAGGAAACTGTTGCACAAAATGTTAAGTAATTTGCCTAAAATCATAAATTAGTACTTGACGAGTTTTGATCCCAAGCTATCTGAATTTAATTTTACAATCAAAAATTCATAAACTGTCCTGCATCTCCTAAAACTTCTAAGAGAACCATATATAAAATTTAATTTTAAATATAACTTGAAACATGTCATTTTCCTGAGTGTCTGTTTTATCTAATATATAATATCAGAATCAAATGTTGATACTACTTAATAATTTTATTTTATGTAACAAAATATAAAAAAGACTATTAGCACAGATTGTGTGCATTTCATCATGCCAATATTATATCATTAACATATTAATTTCACTTATAATGCAATTATTGTGTAAGTTTTGTCTCAAATACAATCATGCAAAAAATTCTAACACAAATTCATTTTAATTTTACATGTTTTCTCTCAGCTGATTTAATTTTGGGGAGGGGACCAATATTTTACAAACAATAAAACAGAAATGCCTAACACCAGTTAATACTCTAAATCGACATTTGAAAATACCAATATTCTATTTTAAAAATATTCTAAGATCTATATCTATATCTATCTATGCTACTTAGCTTGTGATAATCACTTCACAATGTATACATACATAAATCCTCACATTTTCAGCCTTAAATATGTACAAGTTTTACTTTTCAATTCTACCTCAATAAAGCTGAATGTATATAAATTCATTATTTATAGCTATATATAAAATAAAATATATATAACATCTATATTTTATAATATATATTATAAAAAAGCTAAAATGTATATATATTTGGGGAACCAAAAAGAAAAATCATACAAAAAGGCATTTGTACAAATATATTTTACTTTAAAAATCAATGAGGAAACCACATTTTAAAAGGTGTATAGTTAATGAAAGTAATTTTTCTATTCTTTAATTGAGTTGACATATACCCATGCATCTTTGAAAATATAATTCTACAGGCTGGGCGCGGTGCTCATGCCTGTAATCCCAGCACTTTGGGAGGCCGAGGCGGGTGGATCACGAGGTCAGGGGGTCGACACCACGGTGAAACCCTATCTCTACTAAAAATACAAAAAATTAGCTGGGCGCGGTGGCGAGTGCCTGCAGTCCCAGCTACTCCGGAGGCTGAAGCAGGAAAATGGCATGAACCCGGGAGGCGGAGCTTGCAGTGACCCGAGATCCCACCACTGCACTCCAGCCTGGGCAACAGAGCGAGAATCCATCTCAAAAAAAAAAAAAAGAAGAAAACATAATTCTACATATTGTAAAACATTTTATTTTAAAAAGCAGCATGTGCTTTGCTTTTTTTTCCCTCCTAGTTATTTTGCATCTGATGCACAATACTAGATGCTCCATTTATTGGCATATCCTGTGTATGCATCTGCATGTATAAAGGTGGCACATTTCTTCTTTATTTTAGGACTTCTGGATTAATGGGAAACCAACTAGACTTAAATTGAATGGTCAGAGGTTTCTGGTGTCTTTCTTAACATTGCCTAGGGGGATTCTTCTCACTGCAGAAATTTCACATTCAATCACAGTATACCCTGGGGTCATTAGTCATGGTCCTGGCAGGTTAGATAAATAGTTATTAAAAATAAGGACAAGTCTGAGGTAGCTAAATTAAAAGCAAAATACCAGTTATAGTGTTAGTTGAACTAGTTAAGTTCAAATAGAGCAGAGTCACAACTGTCAGATTATAGATTTACAAAAGCATATTTTGACCCTATGGTTATAGGCAATTTAAATCAAAAATCTATTTTTGTACAAGGTTATTCTCAGGACCTGTGAGAACCTGTTATCTTCCTATCACATATATGATTTGTTGAGCAGGATTGATTAAAAAAATGAATTGTCAGAATAAAAAACAAAATGGGAAGAAAAATTAGAAGAGTGCATGATAAATGAAAACTATGAGTCAATTCAAAGTGACTTTTTATTAATTTATGAGTACAGAAGTGTTAGTTCCTTTATTTCTGACTAGAAATTTTTAGCAACAAGTAGAATCTAATTAATCATTCATATTGCATTATTAAAAACGTATTAACCACTGTGCTAAGATTATGTCATAGTTCCTACAGTCACAAAGTATAATCTACTTAAGTCATTCATTAATTGGGAAAAAAATCATTGTTTTCATATAAAATACTATCATAGAGAAAACTGGGAGACCAACTTTTAATAAATACACATATAAATGAACACATTTATTAATATAGTGTTACATATTTTGAAGAAAATTTAAATATAGAGCTATTACTTACAGGGTCTGATGGGATGGGCAGCATTGTATATAGTGCTTAGAGAAGGTCTTTCTGAAGAGCTAATGTTATTTATGAGATTTAAATGGTGAGAAAGAGACAGACGTTAGAAGACAAAGGATTTAGACAGATTATCTAGGGCAGAGGCTCTAAGGCAAGGATGAATGACAAGAATGTTTAAAGGGAAGATCAAAGAGCAATGTGGAAATGATAGTGTATAAGTTATCAGCGAAGGTGTTAAGCACTCTACAGAGCCTCACTGGCTTGTACCTAAGTAGAAGATAGGTAAAACTTTTTCTACTCAAGAACACTCGAGTTGATAATTTATGACAAACAGTCAATGACAAAGCAGGGTGCAAACTATTTTGGTAAAATATCAGATAGTAAAAGTTTTAGGCTTCACTGGCCAAAAGGCAAAATTGAGGATATCATATGTCTGCTTATATATCAAACAAGAAGACACACTTCCATATTTTTGTTGACCAAAATAAAAACATAATAATAATTAGACTTATAATATGAATCTACTGATAAAAACAACTGAATTCTTTATTGGGAAATAGCATTTTGTTTAATTGAGATTCAGGGTTTATTTTACCTATCATCAAAATTGATTGCAAATGCTCATCTGTTAATACTCATCTATAATGAAATTTCACATATTTTATCTTTGATTTTTTTTTTTTTTTACATGGAGTCTCACTCTGTTGCCCAGGCTGGAGTACCGTGGTGTAATTTCGACTCACTACAGCCTCCGCCTCCCGGGTTCCAGTAATTCTCCTGCCTCAGCTTCCAGAGCAGCTGAGATTACAGGCATGCACCACTACACCCAGGTAATTTTTGTATTTGTAGTAGAGACGGGTCTACACCATGCTGGCCAGGCTGGTCTCAAACTCCTGACCTCAGGTGATCCACCTACCTTGGCCTCCCAAAGTGCTAGGATTACAGGAATGAGCCACTGTGCCCGGCCTGATATTGTTTTTAACACAGAGATACCGCCAAATATTGACATCAGTTCATAAGCATATTATTTTAATTGAGCACGTAAAACATTTGGAAGGTATTCTACTAGATTCTTCTCTTGATATTTGCCTTTTAGCATATCATTATATTATTATATTGCAGTTGTCACTTCCAGTTAAAGGTTAGGTAGGAGTTTCTCAATTGTATAATTACATTCATTTTGAAATATTAAATTTTCTTTTATAGCTACATCAATTTTCAAATACCAGTCCTGAAATTGTAGTTTGAACTCAGAGAAAATACATTTTACTGCAAATTTGCATGGGAATGAAGAACAACCTTTTTGTTATAAGTTATGAAAGCACAGAGAGAATGTACAGCAGATTGGCATTTTGCTAAATGATTGTTTAGTTGTTGAAATTACATTATAGTATTCAACACTTTTTATATAAGCACTATTTTGCTTTGTAATTTTTGAATTAGTTTTGATAAATATCTACAAATATTTACACTAAAAGCTAATTTCAAAGCCTTTCAATGAAGTGATTGGGGTGATTCTTCTTTAGAAAAATTTCAATCATGTCGATCTGTCCAAATAATTAGTATAAAATGTTACCACTGCTAAACGACCTAATTATTATGCAGGTAGGTTAGGATTCTTCAATTTTCCATAAAAATATTTATAGAATTGACAATGGTTACATAGACAAGAATGAATGAAGTTCACGTGATAGATTCAAACATTTTCTTCAACTATATGCTGGTAATAGGGAATAACAAAAGATTTTATATACCTTGCATTTTCACATACTATAAATTTTTCCAATTACGTACTTTTTGATGCACATACATTTTTACCACCAATATTTGTAAACCATCTTAGCAGATTCCATTTCTGGATGTACGAAATTAGTTTTAACTTGACATATTTGAAAAAATTCAAGTGGGAATATTTTCACTTGAATTTTTTCCTTGTAGACTACGAAGAGAAATTAATTCTTCAAATACTTCAAACTGGCCATTAACCTACTGAAAAATCGATCACAGTTGAAGAGAGTTAATAATACCTCTCAACTCATCAAGTACCATGGACCACCACCCTAAGTCATATCCTTTACTTTTATTTAAAATAATTATATAATATTCTGCTCTAAATTTCATCTTGCATGAATTCGATAGCTATTCTTGTATACTTGCATTATGTCATGCTCCTTTGTTTCTCAACATTGAAATTTCATTTATATCTGGAAAATAAGACTTACCTATGAGGTTAAGGGACTTATATATTGTGAGTTAAGAAAGTCATTTTTAGAAAAATTCCGCCGGGCTTGGCGGCTCATGCCTGTAATCCCAGAACTTTGGGAGGCAGAGGCGGGTGGATCATGAGGTCAGAAGTTCAAGACCAGCATGGACAAAATGGTGAAACCCCATCTCTTCTAAAAAGACAAAAATTAGCCAGGCGTGGTGGCAGGCACCTCTAATCCCAGCTACTTGAGAGGCTGAGGCAGAGAATTGTGTCAACCTGGGAGGCAGAGGTTGCAGTGAGCCAAGACTGTGCCACTGCATTCCAGCCTGGGTGACAGAGTGAGACTCCATCTCAAAAAAAAAAAAAAAAAAATCCACATTCTTAAAATCCAGGGCAAGTTCCTCTGCTTTAAATTTGGCCATTTGATTCTTTCATATGGGACTTTGTAGCTGGGGCAAGTGATTCAATGGTTTAGAAATAGTTTGAATTTTATTAATGAGCATAGACATTGTATATAGGATTTTTTTTTTTTTTTTTTGATGCAGAGTCTTGCTCTGTCACCCAGGCTGGAGTGTAGTTGTGCCATCTCAGCTCACTGCAACCTCTTCCTCCCGGGTTCAAGTGATTCTCCTGCCTCAGCCTCCCAAGTAGCTTGGAGTACAGGGCGCGCCACCACTCCCAGATAATTTTTTTTGCATTTTTAGTGGAGACAAGGTTTCAGCACGTTGGACAGGATGGTCTCCATCTCCTGACTTCATGATCTGCCCACCTCAGCCTCCCAAAGTGCTGGGATTACAGGAGTGAGCCATTGCGCCTGGCCTGTATATCAAATTTTTGAAGAAATCTCTATTCTTTTTTAGATCTTTTCGAGAAACAGCCCTTGGTACTAATGTAAGTATCATGGAACCCATGTAACCAGAATATTTATTTCTCTCAGTCAGTATGACATTATCTGATCCACAAAGTATAAAGACAGGCATTACTAGTAGCCCTTCATCATCAAGTCCACTTAGAGAACCCTAACATAGTCTCTTAAAATTGACTATGATTTTAGGGAATCATAGGGATTTTAGGGAAAGAAAAAAAAGTTCTAGCAGGGCTTCCATTTTATTCTGCAGAGTGTGTTTATTCCAAAAAGGGATGTTACTAAAGTAGGATAAGAATATAAATGTTTCCCATGGAGAGATTTGGTACAGAACATCTTCACTGTTCACTTTGGTATAGAGGAGTAAGTCACAAAGTTAGGACCTATACCAATAAATAAGCAATGGCAAATAAATGCACTGGATTCATGTGACATTCACAGATAATAGCCTAAGTTGCATTTTTGTCTTCTGTAAAATAACCATAATTATCATAAAGAAAACCATCTTCCAGCTTAAAAAAATGTGTCTCTCAGGGCCCATTGTAGCCAAGAATACTAGGAGACATAGTTATACCAATGAAATATAAACGAAAAGCACTGGATAAGCATTTTTAGAATACTCTTTTAAATATACCTAATTGACTGTCATGTACTATTTTTCCCAGGTCTAGAAAATAGGTGCAATATTTAAGTGGAAGAGCCTTTCTCAGACTATTAAGCAACAAACTGCAGTCAAATGGTGGTTGAATATAATTTTATGGAGAGTTTAAGGGTTTTATACTCATGGAACTGTTCTAAATATACTGGCATACTTTCACTTAAAAATAAAATGTCAAATTTATTTAAACCATGTTTTATTTAGATTTAATTTTACTTACAGCTCTTTTATCATATGGACAGGATAGATCTAACTAAATATGACACACAGAATAATTTGGATTTATTTTCTTCACCTTTTTTTTTTTTTTTTTGAGACGGAGTCTCACTCTGTCGCCAGGCTGGAGTGCAGTGGCATGATATCGGCTCACTGCAACCTCTGACTCCCTGGTTCAAGTGATTCTCCTGCCTCAGCCTCCCAAGTTTCTGGGATTACAGGCACGTGACACCACACCCAGTTAATTTTTCTATTTTTAGAAGAGACAGGGATTCACCATTTTGGCCAGGATTGTCTCGATCTCCTGACATTGTGATCCACCCACCTCAGCCTCACAAAGTGCTAGGATTACAGGTGTGAGCCACCACACCCAGCTTTCTTCACCCTTTTGCTTTCTGCCATGGCATTATGCATCAAGAAGGCCCTTGAAAGTTTTACCAGCCCTTTCATCTTGGACTTCCTGGTCTTTAGAATGGTGAGAAATAAATTTATGTGGTTTATAATTTACATAGTCTCAGGTATTCCATAATAGCAGCACAAAATGAATACATGCATAGACAATGATAAATAATAACAAATGTTTTGAAAGCTGTTTATTTTTTGGAGGGGGATCAGCTACTCTACCTATGACATCACAGAAATAATTACAGATTGAATACAAAACAGTTGTGGAATATTACTTCAGAGGTCATAAACCTTAGAATTGTATGGGTAATTAAAACTAGTCTGGTTTTCCAAATTAGGATATTTTAATGGCTTTTAGTATGTTACGTTAACTTTTGAGAAGGCTACGTTTTAATATTATATAAAAATATTACAATTTGAAAAATGCTAAACAGGATAAAATGCTACCATGTTTTTCAAATAGTTATCTGTTTCTTTCCAGGGCCATATAGCTTCATCATAGTAATCCCCAGCCCAAAATAAGTAGCCAGTGAGTCACTAAGAAAAACTGGAGTACTAAGGCTGCCTATTGGGAGATGATCAATCTATCAACAAGAATTTCTTATCTTGTTGAAAGTCATTGACATTTAATGAGATATGACATAATGATATTCCACCAAATACAGTAAAATTTGACAGATTAATCTGGGGAATTTGACATCTTAGTAATGATGATTTTTTTCATCCCATCTGTTGTAATTAATTACCATATATTGTGTAATACAAATTTAGACGTACTGCTTTAGCTGCCTTTCGCAAGTTTCAAGAAGTAATATTTACATACTGAGTTCTAAGGAATTTTATTTGTATTATTATTTTTGTATGTGCTCATTAAATTTTTATGAGCCAGAGGGTCTTTTCTTATTTTACTATTGTTACTAATGTCTATAGTGATAACAATATGGCTGAAAAATAAGGCCTACAATACTAATTTTTTAATAAGACATGACCAGCACATGATTACTTATCCAAATATATCATGGGTTTCTGAAACAATGTATATGCTTTAGTTTGGAAGGGCTGTGATATGGTTTGGCTCTGTGTCCCCACCCAAATCTCATCTCGAATTGTATCCCCAGGTGTTGAGGGAGGGACCAAGTGGGAGGTGATTGGACCATGGGGGGAGATTTGCCCTTTGCTGTTCTCCTGATAGTGAGTTCTCAGGAGATCTGATGGTTTAGAATTGTGGCACTTCCCCCTTCACTGTTTCTCTTTCTCTTGCCTCTGTGGGAAGATGTGCCTTGCTTCCCCTTTGCCTTCCACCATGATTGTAGGTTTCCTGAGGCCTCCCCAGCCATGCAAAACTGTGAGTCAGTTAAACCTCTTTTCTTCATAAATTACCCAATCTCAGATAGTTCTTTGTAGTATTGTGAAAACAGACTAATACAGGCTGCATTCTATGTATTTTATTCAGCTTAAACGTATTAATTTTGTTGTTAAAATGTGTATACATATATTGAGCTATGTATGCATTTAGTCTGTCATTGACATAGCTATCCTTGTTCTATCATTTTTGCTTTGTATATTTTTAAGCTCTTTTATTACTGTAAATTTAAAACAAATATATCTAATATGTACTAAAACTTTTTGAGTCTGTATTGGTCTTGATCTTGAGTTACAGGTTTTGTTTTGGTTTGTTCTCATAATTGTTTTGCCTTAAACTTATTTTACTTTTGACCATCTTTAAGCATTAGAAAGTTTTTTTTTAAATAGTGTAAATTTGGATTTTATTTTTTTACTTAGTCCGATAATTTTTTTGTTTATTTTAGATACAGGGTCTTGCTAGATTGTCCACGTTGGGCATAACCTTCTGGGCTCAGACAATTCTCTTACCTTAGCCTGTCTCATAGTCTTCAGCTGTGAAACTGTCTTTAGGCATGAAACTCAATTGGCAATTTTTTTTTCTTAGAGGGAATTTTTAAGGCATTTTTACCATTAATATTTTTAAAATAGTTAATATTTTCATCTATTTCTATAATTTTATATTTTGCTTTATTTTACATCAATTTTCATAGTTTATTTTTTAAATTTTGACTTATTTTAGAGTGATAGTTATAGGTTGGTTTTTAATTTATTTGGCCCCAGGCCCAAATCTGAGGATTGGCGTTTTTCAACAATTCTGAGAAACAATCATTCTGATGTGGGCTTTGACTTCATTTACATAGGGTGTACACCAAGTAACCAATGGGAAACCACCAGAGGGTTTCCTCAGAAAACTCTGTAATCGGGCTCTTGAGCACCTTTTCTCAGGCCAGCTCCTACCCTGTAGAGTGTACTTTCATTTTCAGTAAATCTCTGCTTTTGTTGCTTCATTCTTTCCTTGCTTTGTTTGCGCATTTTGTCCAGTTCTTTGTTCAAAACGCCAAGGATCCGGACACGCTCCACCGGTAACAATTAGATTGTGTCTCTAGAAACTTAGTGGAGACTTTTAGCTTTTATTTTCGATTTCTACTCAATATTATTGTCAATATGGGCAAATACATTATCTTTTGTTTTTGTTAACAAGTGGGCATTTCTGTGCACTCAGGAGATCATTCCCTGTGGGGTCTCGTCTCTAAACAAACCTTTCACCCTTTATAGGTTCCAGGTTTGGTAGTTTATCTCTCAATTTGTGCAAAAAAAAAAAAAGAAAGAAAAGGAAAAAAAATATATATATACCCACTAAGATTCAGTTCTAGGCCAAAAGTGTTCAACAGATGTTCTCAGTGTTAATACCAGTTACAGTATTATCTTACTTCTCTGCATTTGTGTTTTTTATTGTTATTATGATTTATGGCCTTTATTTTTATCTATTCAGGTAAGAGTTTTGGTTTTCTTAAACCATCCTATGTCTCTAATATTTGTTTAGACTTTAAATATGTCATAACTTTTTGCATATAGAAATTCAAAAACATGACAAGTTTTTTTGTAAGCTAGATATTTACCATGTCTCTTTATATGTTTGTTTTGAATTTTCATGTTATCCTTCTCCTATGTATGCAATGCCTATATACACAAACATAGGAGGACCAAAATAATAATGCATTGTTAACATTTTAACAAACCTCCCCTAGAAATTATTTTTCCCATAATACTTAGAGGTGAAAGCATAAAAACTAGTTTAAGATTAAACAGTTATTAAGTGGCAGAAACTGCATGCTGAACTCTTTGTACATAAACAAATAGTGGACTCATCCAACCACACCATAAAAAGACATGTCAAAATATTATAAAATTGTAAAGAGCTATATATTGGGAAATACTCTAAAGAAGGAGGTAATAAAATGTGAACTGGGTGTATTGAGATCTCACTTATAATTTTGAGAAAATGGCTTCATATTACAGTGAAAAAATTTTGTTAATTACCCAATATAAATGTTGTCAAATAAACTGGATATTTGTTTTAAAATGTATCAATTTACTTATAATTTATAAGTATTTATAATTTATCAATTATTATTTTAATTTACAGTTTAGGAACTAATTGTACTAAAAATAAATTACAAATTGTTTCCAGAATTTCAGGATTCAAAATTATGTTTTTATATTACAACCATTATATTTGTTTTTGGAAGTCAGTAGTTTGATATACATTTTATATGTACTTCATTTACATCGAGGCAATCTTCTTGAAACACTCTATGGATATCAAGCTTTATATATCAAACAGTATTAATCTAAGCATATATTTGAAAAAAGGAGATAACAAATTTTCTCTTATAAAGTAAAATTATTTCACTTATGTATCAAAAATTTCTGTAAATAAAGTGAAATCACACATACCAAAAAATAAAAAAGTCTCCTTAGTGTTGAATAAAATCTAAACGTTAGATGTTTGATATATAATTTTAAGGAGTTTTCTCTTCTTGTACATCATCCATCTTTATAAAGTTGAAATACTGTTTTGACTTGAAAGTTATGGTATTACTTTGTGTTTTTTATATAATCTGATCTCAGATTCAATGTGATACAGAGTAAATTTAATGAGAAAGTTATACCTTGTTTACAGATTCTGCCACTTAATAGCTTGAAGGCACTGAAATTTAAAATTCACTATATGTTTTTATTAATGATAAAATAATGTCACATCTAATTTACATAATTGTATAAAGCTTTGGAATATTTAAACTTATGCAATCATACATTATATGTGGTGGCACAAAGTATTAAATATTATTGCATGAATCATTTTAATTATATTTATTAAAACTTTTCATCTCCCAATAATTTTTTATTTTGACACTTCAGTAAAAATATTAAAATGATAAAAGTGACATTTTGATGTTATAATTCAAAATTTCCATTGTCTTGAATACATCAGATTGACTAAAAGGAATATTTAGCACATTTACTACAATATAGAATTTACTGATTTTTAAATATATCAAAAATACCTATTTATCATTCATCATGTTTTATTCCTGATTTAAAACTGAAAACATAATGTATGAAAATATATATTTTTAATTTTTGGGTCATGTACTAATGAAAGACATACAATCATAAGAAATTTCTTTATCCAACCTGCCTGAAATAATATTCACATGGTCTTGAGTTTCTCAAGGGTTTATTCACTTTTACATAATCATAAGTTTAATTTTTAATAAGATAGTAGCGTGTAATTAAAATTTTTAAGTGCATTATCAATTCCAATTAATTTTCAGATCATTTTATACATGATTGTGTCATTTTAAAAGACATTGCTTCCAAATGTAAATAAAGTGAACATTCCAGATATATTGTAAAGATTATATCCATAATTGGATTATCTATCTTCAAGGATAAGGAAAAAGTTTTAAACACAAACATTAAATATAAGGTGAGGGTGTAATATTGACTTATCTGTAATTAGAAAACTAGATCTAAACGTTCTCTTAGCAAAAATAGGTGAACCATTCTGGAGCAAATTACTAATCTAAATTATTTGGAGTTAAACGTCAGTTTTGCACCTAATGCACACTTATTCATATTTCTTTAAAATAAATGATTACTAGAAATTCATATACTATGCATAAGTAAGCATTTCCATAGGCTGTCAACCTAAAATATACATATGCAAAATATTAGGACTGTATACACGTATTGTTTTAAAATGAGAGTTGACTTCCATGAATTTTGAGATTACAGAAGATAAAAATGCTTTATTGTTTCTGGTTTTATACAAATAACATTTATCAGTTCACACCATTTATAACTGATAATCTATCTGTACTTAAAATTTTCAAGCTTCCTTGTTAATTTAAATATTGTTATTCTTCCATGAAGAAAATTATTATTGTATCATTTTAGAGATAATCTTGATAAACTTTCAAAAAGTTTGTACTGCAGAAGAATTTTCTGTAGGTTTTCACATCATCCACTGTAATAGGTAATAACTGGTGCCTGAATTTTTTTCTCAAGCATTGGGAAATGAACATAGTTATTGACTCACATAAAATATTTATCCTGTATCTCATATTTTAAGTTGACCGTGTTGAATATGACAATTAATGTCAATATTTGAGTCTAATGTATTTGCAGAAAATGTGTAAGCTATATAAACACAACACTAAAAAATGACAAAGGAAGTTTCCTGTTATGTCAAAATTGAAACCTAATTTACTTTCAAGTCCACAATTTTTTTGCACTATATTTATTACTTTTTAAAAAAAAAACAAACTTTTATTTAAAGGTGAATATTTAACTTCATTAAGATGTGCAAATGTGATTATCTAATTGAGATAAAAGTTAAACAATTCATTGTCTGAAATCTATTTTACTTTTTTTCCATGTGAGTGTATATCTATTTTTGAGCCAGTGTTTCCTTAACCTTAAATACAGTGCATATGTCCTCAGAGTAAAACACTCATGTGCAGTATTTCTCCATATTTATTAAAAAGAATTATCTAGACAACATATAATTTTACTACTAAATTGGAAAATGCATTTACTTAGGAAAATGTGCCTTACTCTTCCTGTGAAGCTTGACATAATTTTCTTCTTTACCTTACCCATTTCTCGTTTCAAAAGATCTCGGAGAGGTCCTTTCGGATAATGCTATCTAAAATATCCCTGTCCCAACTCTACTTCCCTATCCCTAACACACATTATCTTTTACTCTTAGAAATTTGTTGTATACTTATTTGTTTCTAGATAAGTTATTTTTGTGCTGATAAGAATGCCAGCTCTGTAAGGACTCTGTCATTTCTGCACCTTATATTCCTACTAAGATAATTACCTGGCACACAAAAAATCAATTAGCATATGTACAGTTTAATACATGGAGAAACCACAAAAATACTTCCTCATAAAATTCTCCTAATCCAATATCAGTAGTTTTAACTTTTCTTAGCATTTTTATTACAACTTTCTTAGAAGAAATTTATGAACTGAATTTTAGGCGTGTTAAATATCAGCGTCCTGTACAACATCTGATTGTCAAGATCTATTATTGTTTGGGTGTGTACGAATAAAAAGATGCCATCTGTGCTAGTAAGGAAGATTTAGGAGTTACTATTAATAGTGGGGTAAATTAAATTAAAGTTGATACAATTGCCCAGTGAAGTATAAAATATAGAAGAAAAGAGAATATAGCCAAACACTGAAGAATACTAGTATTTATGGTGCGGACAGAGAAAAGGAAATGGAAGCAGCTGGTCCAGGCTGTCCAACAGATTTTGTGTAGGGTGGGGGAGCTCATTACACTTTTTTCTACCAGCAACCAAGAAACCAAACAATTCAGGTACTCTGCCTTTTTTTTTTTTGTCTCATCTACTATCAAATCCAGAGTCTCAACGGCTCCTTCTGCCAATAAAAAGTAATAACAAAGGAGAAAAACTAGTGGAGATCAGTATTATGGAAATCAAGAAGAGAGCAATTTTCAAGAATAGGTTATCAAATATCGAAGAGAAATCAGAAAAGTCAGAAAACGATCTATTAATTTGTTCAATACTAATTTTTTAAAACCTTAAGGCACGGATCAATTTTCATTTACTTCAATTTTCCCCGAGTTTTGCTCTACTGAAAAGATTTTATCTGCTGTGTACTTCTTTTTTGCCTATCTTCTCTGAAGGACTCTCCTTAACAATGAGCTTCCCGATATGTGTCCTGCTGATCACAATAAGACATCATGACTCTCTTGTGCTCTAATTTTTATGATAATTTCAGTCACTAAGATTTGAGAGACTTAGATATCTTACCAAAATTTTGAGGGATGCCAAGAAGTGTTACATTAAGTACAGGCCAGAGTATCTCTATTTTTCTAAGGCAGTTTGACTAAAACTTTTAAATTCATTCCTTTTTATATTCTCAATGTAACAAAGCCTGCAAGCCTGCCATCATAAGACTTTCTCCTTTGTAGATACAACGTTCAAATCTCCTTCTGCCCTGGGAGTATATTCTTTCTATGAAATTCCAACTGCTTCACTGTTGCATACACTGATCAACCCCTTTCCCCCACACCCCTTTAGTTGATCCTGTTGAATAAAGAGTGTATTTTCATTTGATATTATCTAATGCTTCTTTGAGAGTATAACTGTCGGATTCTCGAAGGACATGATGTGGATACTACAGAAATGACTGAGTCTATGCCATATTATCTAGAATACAGTGGCATTTGATTGTTTGTTGAGTTCTTAAAAACATATTTTTCTCTTAACAGTACTGGCACAATTTCGGTATTTAAAAAGTATGTGTGTATTTTACAGCAGATTTGTCCTGTTCATTCTCTAAATAAAATATATAGTGTCTGTCAACTTCAGCATTTCCATATCTCTTTTTCTTTCCCCGAGCCACCAGGAATGACTCTATTAGTTTTATACACTTGAGCTTAAATACATCTAGAGCAAGGAGGTCTTTCTAAAATGAGTAACATGAAAATACATTATGTGGCAGACTACTGTGTGATGATACAACTCATCAATATATGTAACAGTAACTTCTGCAACACCAGTGAAATCCACAGGGAAAAAAAATAATCTTTATTTGAGTATCAGTTGTAGAGTATCGTTGAGAAGAACAGAGGATGTTAAATGCTACTTCAGATGTCAGGTAGAATAGAGAGCTACTAATCATTTGCAGTAGTACAAAATGCAAATAGTTGGTGAAAAGAGTGTCCCAATTGTCAGTCCTCAGAACATGTTTAGTCTTCTACGAGGGCCCACCAAAACAAACAAACATACATGTGGGGAATGTTCTTTGGGTACTCTTCGTGTTATCAGTGTGGAATTTATGTAAGGCTGAATTTTCATAGTAATAGACTGGAGTCTAATAAATACTTTTGTAATTGTTTTTAGTTACCTATTTTTACTCCAAGAATGGTGTAGCCTAAAAACAAACAAACAAACAAACAACAACATAAAACGCTGGGTGCCATGGCTCACGCCTATAATCCTAGCACTTTGGGAGGCCGAGGCGGGCGGATCACGAGGTCAGGAGATCGAGACCATCCTGGCTAACACGGTGAAACCCCGTCTCTACTAAAAATATAAAAAATTAGCCAGTTGTGGTGGCATGTTCCTGTAGTTTCAGCTACTTGGGAGGCTGAGGCAGGAGAATCGCTTGAACCCGGGAGGCGGAGGTTCGGTGAGCCGAGATCATGCCACAGCACTCCAGCCTGGGTGAAAAACAAAAAACAGAAAAAAACAAACCAAAAAAAAAACCTATTTTACGTTTATATCAACTAATTGCTAGATGAGTTGGGATTAGGGCCAGTTTAATTCAAAGGTGAAAACAATCATTTACATGAGCTGCTTACATACACATGCACAGAAATTATCCTCTTCTTAAAGTTTACTGCTTTCACAATATTATGAGTCTTCTGCTTGCCTTGGGAAAAACACTGTAAGCTGTTTTTGTTTTATTTCTGTTGCCTAAGTTATCATAAAGTCTTGTGTAAATAAAATATTTAGGGGTAAGAATGAAATACTGTCTACCTACTTAAGTAAATATAGATGGAAGAATATAAATATATATATACATTACATAATATACATATATACATAAATATATATACACAATATATAAATATATATACATATATATGTATATAAATATATAAAATATATACACAAAATCTATACTTAAATATAAATATATATATACACACATAAATGAAAGGTATTACCCTGGGGCAAAGGGAAGTAAATTTTGTGAGGTTCCCTGAGAGCATTTGGACATACTGCATACCTGAAGATAAGTAAGGGATATATTATTGCATAGTTTCCAGTTCTTAAGCAAGCTACCATGTTCACAACACTTGCAAATGTTAAATCTGAATGCTGAGCCAAACTAAAATATATTCCATTTATAACTGTTGCAGTTATATGTGCTTATTATAGTTGATATTTTGGCCAACAAAATATTTTCATAGCAACATAAATATTAATTGTATGTTCCGCGAGATGCATGCTTAACTTTGGTCAAAATATTTAACATTAGAGATGTTAAAATATTTTCCTATATTATAAAAAGTGAAGAATTGAAAAGCTTGTTTATTTTTTCTGATATAGAAAGAGCTAAGAACTGTGTTTGGCACCGTGGAAATATGAAAAAGTAGTATCTATGATTAAAAGTTTTCCAAAAATATTAATTATTTTATGTATTTTATTCATTCATATTGAGTAATGACCGTATGCAATTTCTCCACTAAGAATAAGCAATAAATTGGTAAATAAAGCTTTTATAGTGCACTTCCGAAGATACATATGTAACAAGACAGTTGCAGGCTGGGAATATATATGCAAAGGAAGAAGTGGGTATTGCTATTACACTGTATAGAAAGGGCACCTAACATGATTTTGGAGCCAAGGGATTTATTCTCAGTGTAATAAATATTTACTTTGAAATGTGTATCATAATTTGCCAGGTGATGATTGGGTGAAGTTTTGCAGGAACCAAGTGCATACAAAAAGAAAAAATACTGGCAGCAAAAGAGCATAATTAGTGGCTAGTAGATGACACCAAAAAAAAAATTCTTAATTTGCTGTGGTTTCACAATGGCAATGTGGTAATCATAAAAACAAATCCTTCTTCAGAGATGATAAGTGAGCTATTTACAGTACTGCAGCATTGCAGTGATTTATGATCTTCAAAGTAAACATAAAAAACTACAGAGTAAAATGAAACACTATTGGCAAAATGTTGAGAACATTGCAAGTAAGGCATAGGCACATGAGTCTTAGTAAACCTCTAACTTGGTGTGTATGAAATATCTCCACAATAAAAATTTGAAGAAAAAATTAGAAGTAAAAATTAGAAGAAAAAATCCCACAGAGAATGAAAGAGAATTCATAATCTGGGAAATTTATTTGAATTCTAAAACCAAAAAATCACAATAATATATAGATAAGTGTTAATTATTCCTAAGAAAACTATAGACAACTTCAAAATTATAGGCAACGGGTTTTCATAGAAAAGTAATTAGGAATAACTTATATAAATATAATTAGTAATCATGAAAATGTAAATTAGGACCAAAATGAGATGTTTCATATCAAATTGACAACAATTAAGAAGCTTACTAATAAATATCAAGCATTAGTAAGATTTTCATCAGTTTTATTGCTCTTACTAGGCTTTTAAATTGATACAAGTACATTAACAACTTGGCAGCCATATAAAGTTAAATACCCATAAACTCCCAAAAGCAGTAATTTCACTGTTAGAGTCATATATCTTTGAGAACTCTTGTACGTCACCACCAGTGTTTCCATAAGAATGGGATTGTAGTTAAATGGGAGAGAAAAAAATGGTTCAGAAGACTGACTGGCTGTATACAATGTAGTATATTTGCTAATGAAATACTATAGATCAGAGAAAATATGGTTATAGAACACATCTCAGAAATAAAATATATGAATGAAAAAGAACGCTGTAAGACTTTATAGCATAACTTTTGTCAGCAAAATTATAAAAAAAATAAACACCTAAATATGTACACAAATAAATGCAGATGAATATACCCATATGCATATATATTATGCATTTTAGGAACTTTACATTTGTGATTAAACATTTTTAAATCTAAAAAATTTCTGCATATATATATATACATATATATATGTATATATTCAGGTTATTGGTTAACCTGGGATTGAGGAAAACCTTAGGATACAGTAAAAAGAAACAAAAATCCATATAGCAATACAATTGGCCTTCTGCTTGATGGGTTGAGTAGTTGATTCCTGAAACTTTTTTTTTTAATTATTGTGCTTTAAGGGTCACATGTGTGTTGCATAAATTTTTTAATGTATACATATTATGTAATAAAATGGATTAGTATGAGGGCATTCATATAGAGCAAAGGTTATTAATTACTAAAGCAAGGATGTATTATGTAATTATAAACAGAATAATTCATCCTTAATTTATAACAATAAAACTTAACATACCAAAGGATATTGTATTGAATTAGCTGAAGTTAATACTCATAAAATAAGAACTTTAAAAGCATAAATCATATTTAAAATATTTGATGTGTCTACTTTCATATGTGACCATAGAAACAATTTGACAAAGACAAAATATGTCAATTAGCAATGATGTAATGGATTTAAGTTATCAGCAGGATTAAAACTATGTATATACACATAAACCTTTGTATACTGCAGATAAATTATATGTTTTTAATACAAATAAAGAAAAGAGCGTTTAATAAAAACAGTTGCAAGGCATACAATTGTAAAGGATAATAATCCAATAATAAAGTATTGTGAAGTAAAATTTAAGGTGACTATTATTTCTATTTACACTTATAAAAATCATGAAATATTAAAAAAGTAATCAGTATCAAAAAACCTAAAATTAAATTTATCTAGAAATGTATTAATTTAAAAAATAAAATAGCACAAGTAAACTAAAATCATATACTAGAAAAAATAAAGTTATCATTTACAATACTAATGAAAGAAAAATTTTTCACACAAAATAATGAATGCTCTTATGATAAAGAAAATGAGGAAGAATTTTGCTGTTTATTTCAAATAGATTATTGCAAAATAAAGGCTTCATAGCCATAACCTGTATTTTTCATTCATTATCTAGGTATTATTCTAATACAGCAACATTTCCACAAATTATAATATAAAATTTTAATACTATCCCATTTTCTCTAATTAAACATTTTTTGATGAATAAGAGTTACATGAATATGTAATCTGATGTTAATCTTATCATTGCATCTGATAATCTTTTCAATTTTGCTGTACTTTTTACTACAGCTTAGTCTTTGTCAAACTTGTTAACTTCAGGAAAGCTGGATTTGGTACTTGTTGGTTGGCTTCTGATATGGTTCGGCTCTGCATCCCCACCCAAATCTCATGGTGAATTGTAATCCTCTCATGTTGAAGGAGGGGGCTGGTGGAAGGTGACTGAATCATGGGGGAGGACTTGCCCTTGCTGTTCTCATGATGGAATTCTCAAGATATCTGCTTGTTTAAAAGTGGTAGCACTTCCCCCTTCCCTCTCTCTCCTGCTATGCCATGGTAAGATGTGCTTGCTTCCCCTTTGCCTTCCTCCCTGATTGTAAGTTTTCTGAGGTTCCCCAGCCTTCCTGTACAGCCTGTAGAAGTGAGTCAATTAAACCTCTTTTCTTCATAAGTTACTCAGTCTCAGGTAGTTCCTTACAGCAGTGTGATAACAGACTAACATAGATTCCCTATGAGTGAGTGTTCCTAGAAAGTTAGAATGTGGAAAGTGCCAGTGGAAGGCCAGATGCCTGATATTGGCAAATGTCACTTTCATTGTATTTCATTCAAAGCAGTAAAGAACTTACCTATGTTTAAGAGCCCTAAAATGAGATACTTGTAAAAACAGGGTTAAACATTATTGACATTTTTTTAAAAAGTTGCATAGTTGCCAGGTTGATGAGGCCGCTGGGACCCTATTATATACATACACACACACACACACAAGCACACATATATAATAATACATAATACATAAATAATACATATTATATAATACATATTATATATGTAACTTTTATACATAAACCATTATATCTATACATTCTATACATTACATGTATAAAAGTTATACCTCAGAAAACACTCATAATGATGAGAATTCAGTGCATGAAAGAAAACAGTAACATTTCTAGAAGAAAAAAGAAAAAGATCTACATTCAAAACTCCCATAGAATTCTCTACAGTAACTGTAGAATACAGAAGAAAAATTTAACACAACTATATTATAAATTAGAGAAGGTTAAGAGACATAAAGAGAAGTAAGATTTTGGTATTTCAATTGATCCAGTAAAATGAATAGCAGTAGATGGTAATAATCTACATAAATATGACTAAAAGGAAAACCTACAGAAATAAATACATACTCTCATAAACACTACAAATAAATCAAAATTAAAATTTAACAAATGTTCAAATAACCCAGAACTAGATAGGTAAATGAAATCAGAAGAAAACTATGAAACAAACAGCAACACAAACAAAAAGGCAAAAATAAGCCCTAAAATATTAATAACTATATGTAAATGTTCTAAATACACCAATTAAAAGTGATTAGCAAAGTCAATTTAAACACATATCCCAACTACATGCCCCTGAGAAAAGCACTTCAAATATGGAAATATAGGAAGGTTGAAAGTGAAATGATGAAACATATATCATGCAAATAATACATTTTTAAAACAGGAGTGGATGTATTCATATCAGAAAAAGTAGTCTTCATAGCAAATAAAATTACCAGAGGTATTGAGGGATATTATACTAATATAAATGGGACAGTCCTTCAAAAAACATAGCTATCCTAAATGTTTATGCACCAAGCAATAGAGCTGCAAAATATGAAACAACTTGAAAGAGGGAGAGGTGGGTGGAGGGATTGATAGAGAGGTAGTGTAAACTAGCTGCTGAATATAAATATATATATGTACATATGTATTTTACATATTACTGATTATATCATAAATATTCAAGTACTGATAGTCTTTTTCTGGTGCCTTCGCTATAATAGTGTTTTTATTTTGTTCTGTATACTTAAATTTTATGGAAAATGAAGTGAAGCAATGTTTTTAAAGCTCTTTACTGTTAAGCTGTCACCTGATGTATAGTAGTTGCAAAATTCATGGACACTGAGAAAACCTTTTCATTAAAGGTACCAACTTCAAAAAATGATATAAAGAAGTGCTTTTGAGAGCTGAAAGCTGTGGCCACATGGAACAAAAGAATAAATGGTAAGAGTTGTGTCATGTTCATATTGAAGTTTCATGCTTTTATAGCTCAACAGATCAAATGTGATGAACCACTTGGTCCATAAAAGGCTATGGGGCTTTCACTTTCACAAAACTAAAGAATCAAATCGCTCTTCTCTTAGAAATACCCTGAGAGATTAGAGATTTGGATTTTAAAAAAAAGCAACGTCCTACCTTCTGCTACCAATTGTGAGTTGTGGGCTATTAGTGTCATGGATAGAATATACTTCTTTTAAAAACACCTAAAAGTGCTATATTATGGTAACATCTTATTTTGTCATTAAAAGCTACGAGATGAAGTTCTCTTACATAAAATGTGAATGAGAATACCTGAATTTTTCCATTTTCTTTCGGTTCTGAATTTGTCAACTGAACAAGACACACTGCACCTTCCATTATTATTATTGTGAAATTAATTTTTCTTAATTGTAATAATGTATTCTTTTAGATTTGAATTAGAAAATCTAGAGACTATAGTCTCTACATGATTCTTTGTGAAACATATGACAAACATGATCAAATATGAAACATCTTTGTTAAATATCAATATTTTTCTCTTCTAATCTACTCCTCTGTTCCTCCCTCACTGCCTTATACCCTCCCGGGCCTTCTTACTGATCCTTGAACATGTCAAATTAGCTGTGTCATGGGGTTTTGCACAGGTTTTTTTCCTTTGCTTAAATGCCCCTTACCAAGAGAACCATGTGACCAAAATCTTCTTCAATCTCTTAATAAACTCTCTTCTTATGGTTAAAATATCACTCTACCTCCCAATCCTCTTTATAATTGTTAACTTTCCTCTCTATTATTTCTAAACTCACTTTCCTTGTTTCATTTCCCCCAAAATACTTAGCATCCTCAGCATAATATGTAATTTATTATATCTATTTATCATTTGTTGCATATTTTCCATTAGCAGGAGTTAAGTTTCATGACGACAGCGATTTTTTATGCTTTGTTCACAGATACCATCCAAATTCCTTCTAGCAAGTTGATGTAGATGTTCTGACGCTGTGGGCTTCAACATTGTCTTGTCCCTTCTTAAAACAAGTTAACCACTTGTACACTGCTCATTTCTCTAGGTTATTGTCCTCCTAAACTTGTCATAAAGCATCAGTGACTCATTATTTTTCTATGCAACCTTCACCATAAATTTGGTATTGGTTCTTCCTTCATTTGAATAGAATACATGTTACTTTTCTAGGGGCTCTTTTCAAACTGATACCTTTTTCTTCTTAATGCCTCAAACTAGATACTGTTCAAACATGTTATAAAAAGTTAGTACAAGTTTATTACTGTGCAAAAGTTTTGAAATTCATGAGTATTTTTTCATAGTATGCACTTTTTCCATTATCATTTTAAAGACCCTTCACCAAATCTCAAATCTTATTTTGCTTAACTTGCATCTGCCAAGTGTATTCTTCTATAAAATAATGTTAGTGTCTTTTCTCCATTTACTTGATTTAAATATTTTGCCACTTATCTTACCAGAAGACGATGCAAAGTAACTGAAGGCTAACATAGCTTTAATGTAAGTAATATTAATATATATGACCAAGCCATTTACAATTTCTATCATGTCTACTGTAAAATATGTATGCAAATATGGTGATTTTGATTAATGTATTTATTAAAAAATCTTCAAAGGAAAGCTGTTTAACCTGTAACATGGATGAGTATTTATTTGACAAAAAAATTAATAAGTATGCATCCTTTCAAAAACTCAGCATATATGTTTTGAGTATGTAAAGAATGCCAAGTATTGGATGACGTTATGACAATATATAAGAATACAAGACAATCAAGATGGCTGTTTTTAGGAAACTTATATTTGGAGAGATTAAAATAATTAACATTTAGGAATAAATGGAAATTTCATTACACTTAAATATAAAATAAATAATCACTAGTTATAAAAATCATTTTTTAAACTTGGAAATAACTAACATTTTATTTACACATACCCAAGGAAAAATGCTATTGATACATTTCTGAAGAATAATATATATGTAAATGCACATTTTATCAGAAAGTGGCACAATATTTTAGATCTTTACAAATAGTCCAGTGGTTGTTCAATCATTCAGTTTAATATTTGTTCATCCATGGAGGGTTATTCCAGTACCAATTATTCTATCATGGCAATAAATAGAAGTCTCCATGCTTCTTAAAATATAACAAAGTTTTATGTGATATTGCCTTTGTAGAATGAATACATTCACTAGTTTTAAAACAACTGAGTAGATATGAGGAAACCATGTGATTCTGAAATACTAAAGTCACATAAAATAGATATTGTTTTCTAGGAAAGTCATCTGACAAAGGACGGATTCCTAGTAATAGAATCCATTTGAGAAATTGTTGAAATTATACAGACAAGCAATGATTAGGACATGAAATGGAACAGTAGTTGTAGGAATGAAAATAGAATGTTTAATATTGTAATATGAAAATGTAATATAATTTTTTATTTCCAGTATATTTATGCATTTCCAAATATACAAAACTACGGTGACTCTGAGATGCCTAGAGCAGGAACTGTGTTGTCATAAGCCTATTTATTTTAGTATAGACCATTGAATTTTTAAACCCAACACATCACAGTGATAGTTCTAAAATCCCCTTGGGCTTCAAAACTGTTAAAAATGTTTCCCCTGTCCTGATTCTATTTCATGAATCTGTATATTGCAGTTTCTTTTTACAGCCTAATTAGAGAAGTAAGATTTACAAAGGCCCGGAAGTCAAATCAATGCAAAGAGAACACTGTAATCTGTTTCACTGGGTCATATGAGTGAGTTGTAATCAAGAGTCAAAAAATTATGGTTGAAACTGTTGCCAGTGATAGATTAACACCCAGAGGATGAAACTTTAGATAAGACACTATACTAAAGTAAGCAAGTAAGCAGGTTATTGAACAGTACATAATTAAGGTTGGAGACTACAGGTATTGACAAATGAGAACATGGGCCAAGTAGTTTCCTAGAAATTACAGATTAGGGCTCATGACATTTATTTTTCTCCAGATATTATGATGCTCAATTTGTAGGAGGCATGCAATGTGTTGTTGCTGACTATAAAATTAATGTTCTTCCCTCTTCTAAAAAAATCCAAAACGTTCAATGAGGTATGAGAGTCATATTATTTAAAAGTTCCACATCTTCCTAACAGTTTTTTCACTCACCAAATACTCATGTAACAAGTATTAAGTCAGGTGGATTATATTTGAGATCACTCAAAACTTGTTCCTATCACTGCTTCACACCCATTCTTATGTATGTGTACTATAAATGATGGTATCTGGATAATGATTACTGACCCATATGCAGCTCCCAAACCACAGCAAACTTTGGAAATTCAATTACAAGGTCCAGATGCTGTATACTGTATATGTAAACTGTTTCAGGAAGGAAGATTGCATATTAATAACATAGTCTATGTGAGTTATCTCTGCAGGCTAGTGAATATTTTGCAGAAATAGTTCTTGGGGAAAGCAAAAGGTATGCAGACAACTAGAGTGTTTCAAGTTTATTTCAACCTACAGCTACATTACATGTTTAGTCTTATAATTAGTATTTTTGTTTCAATTATTAAAATCTCTCCATTTTTATAAATTATTTTATTAATATCTTTTAAAGATAAAAATAAATCTGAAGTATCAAGCTGTGTATTCTAGATACTGCAGAATATTATGTCATTTTTATGTGCTCAAACTGACTTCCTTCTGATTGTATAGAGTACAGAATAGCAATTGACATTTTTTGGAAAAGTGTAAAAACCAAAACGTTGGTAAATGAAGACCACCACCAACCAAAATTTATATCTAGTAGTAGATATATACAACTTAAAAAAAAAACTAGCATTTATTAAGTTTTACTGCTTATGATAGTTATTAATTCAATTTAACTATTTACCAATCATGTGTTTTCTAGGCACTTCCTATGAACCAGGATCTGTACTTGGTGTCCCAGTTATAAAGTAAAACAGCCTGTCCTTCCTGCACTCAAGGAGACAGCTCCATAAGCAGGGAGCTTGTTAAAAATGCAGAATTTGGGGAACTATTCATAGGGATTTTTACTAAGTTACATTGAAAAAAGCCTGGGACTAGCTACGATCTCCTCTCTGGAGATTTGGATGTGATAGTCTCTTAAGCATATTTTGAAATATACTCGCCCAAAGAATGGAGAAAGACCCAGCCGGCCCTCCTCAATGTGGCTGCTGAGGGAGCTATATGTATAATTTAAAAACTGCCGAAAACAAAGTCTCCTGTTCTGTTTTTTTTTTTTTCATTTACTTTTTTCTACCACTTCAGTTCACATCTTATTTTCTTCCATTTAATAATTTTCTGCTGTTAGCCAAAGAAACAGGAAATTTGAATGCTCCATTCCACACCAAATGAATCAGGAACTCCAGGTGGAAAAAAAAAAAAGTGGAGATCTGCTTTTTCTTCTTTTTCTTTCTTCTTTTCATTAATCTCTATTTGGAGAAACACTGGTCTTGGAAATGAATTGACAAGTAACATGACCTTAGACAAATCGATTAAGTTTTTTGACCCGACTCTTTTTTCATCTGTATAATGCTATTTTTACTAAGGATTTATTGATGTTCTTCCAGCTCTGATATTTTCTTATTGATTCTAATTACATTTCAGCTTTATTCATTTTCTTTTTGATACAAATTCCTTTGATGGGTATCTCTTTAAACAAAAGCTTTGAGATTTTAAAAAATTGTAATCTTTGATAACTTCTACATTTATTATCCTCCATATTTTAAATTTTCTCTTGTTTACCACTAGTTAATCTTAAAGTCTTGAAGTCAGCTCAGATTGGAAAATATATGAAAGCCCAGTTCTTGTTTCTTTCCTATTTGCATTTGCTTTTTATAGAAATCTGGAAAAATTAACAAATTTTAAAATGGTTTGTAATAATTATTTCAAATATCTTTTCTAGAGTTTCTAATTGCTTTTCATTCATTGGAGATGACAGTTCCAAATATATTCACCTTTTTAAATGAAGAGGATAGAATTTTAATCAGAAGAATGAGAAAATAAAAGTGCTATGATTAGAAAAACTTGAGGATTATTCTAACCAGCAAGCAAAGATCTCTTAAAAACTTCAGAGGAATTGCAGAATTAAAAAAAAAATGTGGCAAGAACTCGATTGGATAGATAAATACAGATAATAGATATCTTTGAGGTAAAATAGGACCTCAATTTAAATAGATTAATGTAAGAATTTAAAAAATGCTGATGTAATATATCAATATTACATCAATATATCATAATTATACATGAATAATACATCAATATATCAATATTACAATAATCCTTTCTGGGCTGAAGGAAATAGAAATAAATAGGAACAAGCCACAGTGGAAAAAACATACAATCTGTTTCACTAGGTGAGAGGGTTGTCCTGAAAACATCTGACATCTGGAATGCCCTTGTCTCCACATATGCAAAGTCCTCCAAATATCCTAAGGTTAATATAATGCCATCAAGTAAATGGACTTTGTTTATATACATGGGAACTTTTTAAGAAATCAAAACAGATTAAAATTCTTGAAAGCAGTATGATTGATCAATAACTAAATCAATCCATAACTGACAATTTGCACAACCTGGGCAACAAGCATTTTCCAGGAATAAATTGCTATTCATCCATAGTGTGTAAATGACTCTTCCAAAACGATTTTAAGAGATGTCACCATTTTTTATCTTATTTTTTCTTCCAGTTCCATCTTCCACTGTCTCACACTCTCTTTACTTCGTTCCTCAGTAACAGCTTTCCTTTAAATTCCTCTATTTCCTTTAAATTCCTCTATTTAAATTCCTCTATTTCCTTTAAATATGTGATAATCTTTGCTCATTGACTCTATTTTCCTAAGATACAGTTGTTCTAATTAATTTTACCTCAGCTGACATCAGGAGCATTGTAAAAATTAATAACAATCTTACAGAAGAATCTTTCTGAATACTACAAAATATAATCAGGTTTACCATTTTTATAAATGTCTTTTGTTTAGAGTAAAACAGGTGATGATATGGCTTTATCATCAAAGGATTCACCTCAATGCTAACCTAAAAAGAGAGGAAATTAGTTCTGATATAGGATCCAAACACAATTAAGCATTTTAACTCATGCATATAACAATCTCTTTGTCTCAATCAACTGCTACTCTTCTGTTATACAATGAATTTCCTTCTTTCAATTATTTTCTAAGAAGCATTCTATTTTTGGCATAAAATATTGATTTCCGTAAACAAAAATTCATGAAGGTACAGCATAAGCGTGAAGACTTTAGATTTATATATGATTTCTGAGCAGGGGCTATTAATTTTGGTTGACTTTGAGAGAACATTTGAATTGATTAGTATTAACTATTTTTAAATCAGTAGAGATAGTTTTCATATACATATAGATGTGTATATGCATATGTATGTATGTATTTTTCTTGTTTTTTAAATAATAGTAGTAATGGGGCAAGATAAACTCGTATAGACTAAAGAAACTTGTATAGACTAAAGAAAATAAGTTGGTACATTTGAATTGTAGTATACAAAGGTACAACCTATTATAAATGTATATATGTATTAAGTATGATGAGTAATAACTATGTCTCCAAAAATCCTTCCTGGAAAATTGTTTTCTCCTAAATGTGCTGCTGCAGTTAACTTGTATTTTCTATTGAAACACTATTGCAATATGCTATGTTGCTTGCTTGCTTGAGTACACGTTACTTGAGTAAACTTTGTGACAGCAGGGAGGGACCACACCTCTCTTTTTCTCATTCATTTTTCTCCAACACCTTTTCTAATATATGAACAGAGTTTTGGCCTCATAAATACCCATTGAAATAAATGAGAGGCATATTTTAGGCCCTGGTCATTCCTGCAAAGTCATGCTCAACCTCAACGCCAGTAATCTGGTATGTTATTTTTTGTTATCTTTTTTTCTAACAGTGTTGCAGTGATTTTATTTTATTATATCCTATGTTATGGACCTTGACACTTCCATTGGATACCTTAACACCATCTGTTCTATGCATCACTGCAGAGAAAGGTTGATGACAGACTGATACCTGTCATCTTAGGAAGTCATTTGTGCACTAGTTAAAGCAATTATAAGTGGGATGATAGTCTCTGAGAAATGTCCATTTTTGTTTTGTAAAGTAATTCTGTTGTTTATGTCATGTCTCCATTGATGAGCCCACTGTCTCTCAAACTATTCACTTGCCACTTTCTAATTTTATAATCTCCACACCTTTGGAATTTGCCAACACAACAGAGCATTAGATGATTTTCTTGGACTTCATGCTTGACCTGCTTCAATCTATACTATTTGTTATAAACCTTCATGACTGACAGATCAGACCTATCATCTTGGATCCTCTGTAGTGGCATATTTTGTCTTTGACAGATTATAACTTTAAATGGCTGAGAATACTTTGTCAACTTAAAAATGTATCTGTAATATTTACAAGTATTTCATTTTTGTCTTAAGTACTATAAAATAAAGTTAACTATTTTTAACTAGTAGCATTAAAAAGTGAAAACTTTTTCATTTCTAAATATGCTATTCTCTTCTAAGTAAAATAGGATAAAGTACTTTTTATTGAAAATCAAAATGATAAATCTGTTATCTTCAAACTTACTATGTACTTGTGAGGTTTTTTATATTAGGGAGTGCTTGAGTATAATGGGAGATCAATATAAAACCTCATTTAAGAAACATTTTTGCATCTAAAATCATGCCTAATAGAAAGCTCAGGCAGTAGAAGTGGTGAGCATTCCTGATAAAATTCTTCTTTATGAGCAAAAAAAATTCAAGACAAATGTGTTATGAATCTGATGTTTTTTCATATTTATACCAAAACAAAGAATGTTACATAATGAAGTCATGGGTAGTTTTTACTAAGAGTGTTAAATTATGGAGAACTAGTTATTTTCTCATAAGACTTTTTGTCTGTGGTTACTGTTCAGTTACAATTGATGTCCTTAATGGCAGTGGAAACATCCATATCCACCATATCAGTCAAGTTCCAAGTAGCTGACTGTTGAATACTTGGTGCATTAAGTAAGAGGCATCAGCCAAGAATGTTGAGAAAATTAAAGGGTTGTTAGAATAGAAAGAAAAAGGTTGAAAAAATATGGTTAGTGAGAAATGCTGTACAGTACCATCCTTTAAATTTGACAGAAAAGTTGATTTCATCGAGAGTAGAAGAGTGGTTACAGTGTCATTTTTAACATAAGTTGAATATGTACTTAATTTTTAGTAGGAATGGTATATCCTCTGAATTTGTAAAGTTATTTTTATTTAATCAGTTTCTACAGCCTTTCACCTTTCTTATGATCCACTTTATTATGACCATCTATAAATATTTATCATTTATTATCTTGTATATCTTCTTTTAAATTTTCTTATATGGATCTCTTGGAGTGAAGCGACCAGATAGTAGCCACTTTTTATGAGTAGCTGTGACGTGGGAGTGCTGGGAAGGGAAGGTCATGGTCCCTTTAAATGATACAGAAGTGGGAAAGGGAAGTGCTGGGTAAAGGAAGACATGGTCCCTGGCTAGGGCTTCTGCCCAAATGTTGCATTTCCTAAGACCACCCTCGGCCACTATGCCCCATCCTGTGTCTGTAAAAATCCCTGAGACCCTAGCAGGCAGACACACAAGCAGCTATACATAAAGAGGATGTCAAGAGGAGCACGCAGGTGGAAGATACCGGCAGGTCAGCAGGCCATCGGCCAGCAGAATGATGCAGAATTTGGCCAGAGCAGTTGGAGAAGCTCCACGGCCCCACATCAGGGAAAAACCATCTCCCTTCTGGCTCCCTCATCTGCTGAGAGAGACTGCCACTAAATAAAACCTTGTACTAATTCTCCAAGCCCAGGTGTGAGCCAATTCTTCCAGCACATCAAGGCAAGAACCTGGGGTACAGAAAGCCCTCTGTCCTTGCAACAAGGTAGGGGGTGTAATTGAGGTGGTTAACACAAGCCTATAGATGGCAAAACTAAAAGAGCACCCTATATATCACTCGCCCACTGGGGCTTCAGGAGCTGTAAACATTCACCCCTGGACACTGCCGTGGGGTCGGAGCCCCACAGCCTGCCCATCTGTATCCTCCCTGAGAGGTCTGAGCAGCAGGGCACTGAAGAAGCAAGCCACTTCCCCTGTCACATGCCCTGCAAGGTGGACAAGGAAACCTTTCCCCTTTCAGGTGCTATCACATTACCTGTATAAGTAGTCATTCCATAAATATTTCTTGAACTAAATTTAATAGATTTATTATACATTAATTGGAATTAAAAATGCCTCAAAAGTATAATTACTTCTTTTCATCTTTTATCTGGGACATAACCAAAATTTAGAAGTTTAATATTAAAAAGATGATTCTCACACAAACCTAGGATAAACATATTTTAAGATTATATAGAACTCATTAATGAAGGACCCGAAAAGAAGGTAAAACTGGTTTAAAATACATTTTGTGGAACTGGCATATAAAGATAATGTGGGGAGAAATGTTAAAATAAGACTGCTAGATAAAATACAGCACTTGTTAATGGCCTATAAAACAATATATTAATCTTTCATGTTTTCTTTTCTACAAAGAGAAATGTACAAATTGGCATGTAAATTCATACAGTGAAAGTTACATATATATAATTGTTTTGTTGGTGTGTTTGAAAGCCAATGTTCATGCTTTAACGTTCAAGTTTCAATGTTCAATGTTCAGCATTGAAAGTTCCTTCCACAGTTTTTTTTGATGTTTTTAATGATTTTCTTAAACAGAATCAATAAACTCTTAAATAAGGACTAATAAATATATCTGCTTTTTCCCCAACTGTTTATTTGGAAGAAATCTTAACTCCTTTATCCAAAAGAAAACAACTGCTATCATGTTTGTCTCTCTAGGCTGTGAATGGTAGACTTGAATCCCAAAATCTAAGAGCCAACCATAAACTGCAACCAGAATGTAAGAAGACTTAATGAATTCATTTTCCCAAGAATTCTGCAGAAGAGTCTCGGTAGAGGAATAGTAAGAAATTAGTCACTGCAATATACAGACATTGGTGAATAAAGAGTAATAGATTAGACCTATATAAGGAGTCTGGAGAACAAAAACAAAAATGTCTTTACCAGAGCCTTGGGGTGGTGGGAGGGGAGAGGGACACAAGGAGAAGCATATGAATACACAGCCACACTTGGACTGTTTAAATCTTATTGCAGTAGAATTGAATGACTGATTTGCAGGAACATTGCTAAAAATCAGAAGTATAGGCTGCTCCAAAGTACCCTCTGAATATCTAAAAGATGCTGTGTAAATCACGCCCTCCAACATGACTATATTCATAAATATGTTTACATGCATATGCACAGGCAAAGACATGTCGTCTTATTTGTTAATTACTTCAAGGCGTTAGGTCTTGGGTTCACTAAATTTTAAAACTTGATATTTTTATATATTACTGAATCTAAAACCAAAAAATATGAAAAAGCAAAATCAAATATTTTATAATATAAAGTGAAAAAAGGGCATTATATCAAATTTGATGTATTGTGATACTAACATGGCACATCTAGTTTAGTCAGATGTCCTGTTAGGCTTCATTGCCTACATGCTACCATAATTAGATGTGACAGTTTAGAACATTTTATGTGTTAAAAGACATAAATAGAAGTAAATTCTTTACAATATCAGGCAGGGAATTCTAAGTCAATTGGTCTGGGCTATCAAACACAAGTGAAAAAATTTCTAAGTGCACTAGAGAAAGGAAAAGCTTAGCTTCGAAAGTTGTGCTAGTGGTACTTTAATTATGCTATCAAATCATATTTGAAAGACGACTGATTATTTCAATGGTGAAACACATACACACAAGGGCAAAAGATGATTTTTAAACACAGCAGGCTTCTCTAATTCCTGTTACACTACCTGACTTAAAATGGCAAATGCAGATTTCATTGTGATGTTGATACTCTCTTCCTTCCCCCAAGGCTTGCTTTGCAACTTTTCTTGCTTGTACATTTTCATCCTACAGCGTTAAGTAAGCATTTAGAGGATTTCACCTGGCATAATTCATTCTTACAGTCAGACTCAGTTATGTGTGCAACAATGGCCTATCTATTCTGACATTATTGGAAATGAAGAAATGATTTTTTTTCTTTCAGCAGAGGATAAGCCTCGTAAAATCTGTGTTTCAAACACCTTAAGAGTCCCTGTACATTTCCTAGCTACTTTTAGCTTAAAGTCTTGCACTGTTTGGTGTCGTGTTCAGCGTAAAAAGTATTTTAGATCCTACAGATTCAAATCAAAAATTGCTATAAATCATAGGCAAAAATTAGTGTTTAGATCATCTGTTAGAATATCTGCCAATGACAAGGTTATTTCAATATCTAGATTGATTTTATATGTTGAAAATAAAATGCTACAACACCCCTTTCTCTGCAGGGCAAATTTAAAAATAAATTTAACCTGTTTATGGGGCATTAATTTAAAAACCAGTTACTTGTTTTACAAATGAGATGTGGAAGAACTACAGAATGTTAGAATTTAAGTTTTTTTCTTAAAGTATTGAGTCTACTACATCATTTTATTTGTGTATTTTATATTGGGATGAATATACATTTAAACAGGAACAAGTAATTTTTCTAAAACATAAATTGAAAAGATAGAAGTGAGAATCTCCAATCGGTAGACATAATTTGGGCACACTGATATCACAAGTTTTAATACCTAGCCTTATAATTTCTAAAGAATATATTATTAAATGAAAGAAAATTATTATTTAAAAAACAGAGTAAACTTTGCTCCCCTAGGCTCACTTCCGATGTCCTTGATTTTTTTATACTTCCGATTTTAGATAATTTCATCTTCTTCTTTTCTGTTCACAATATCTTATGCTTGTAACTATGTTGCTAGCTATATTTCATCTATGTTAATATGTATCTAAAGATATCCAGTGTCCTTTAGATTACATCATTTTCATTGATAACATCCTAATTCCCACCCCCAAGTTCTTCAGACAATATTGGGTCTAATTTTAAGAATTTGAGGGAGTAGAAGAACCAGAAAAAGACTTGGTGTTCAGGACAAGGGATACATGTTGTAGTGACACGGTTGAGAGTATCAGAAAGTGTATAGAACTAAATTGGCCCCACAATAGTGGAGGGCCCTAATGTTTAACAGCAATGACCCCTACATAGTAGAATTTCAGGAGACAATTTTATTTTCAGATTAATTGATTAGTTGGCTTGCTTTATTGGATAATTTTACTATTCTGGACTTGTATTACCTATAAAATATTGGCAAATTCATTTTTAAAAAAGACACTAAGAGATGACTGGGATTCCATATGGTATTTGGCGTAGCAGAAAAATCCCCAATTAAACAATGACTACAAACTGTTGGAAGCAAATCTAATGAAGTTCACTGTATCTACCTGGAATATATGGATTTGGGAAGAAAAGCTTAATCAAGCCATATAGACTTAAAATAAACAAAAAGAAAGGCATTTGCAACTTTTCCTTCGGTAAGTTTTTTCTACTACTTTTTCATGTGTCCGCAGCTTCAGCTCATTACTTGCCGCTCTAGTCTTTCTTTTTTCATTATTCAAACTTAGTCAATCACATGTTTTTGTCTGATCAACTTTCTATTTATTGATCTCCTAAAGGAGACATTCTTCATACATTAGAACCATGTTCTACTGTTTTCATCCTAGATTGACAGTACCTCTCACTTATTTTCATGTTCTAGGCAATGGGTAGCTTTGTTCTGCAGCAAAAATATTCTATGACACTATGATCGAAAGTGCCATGAACAAAAGTGAATGGACGTTTAATGATGAGAATGTGGGGTTCACTAAGTGTGTTGCATTCTATATGTAAAAATGTAAGTTTTGGACTCAAGATTGGAATACAGATTTTAACACATATTACAATCTACTATTACAAACTAAAAGTAATCTGCCATTGCTTTTAGTGGCAAAACCGCAATTGCTTTTGCACCATGCTAATACTTACCATACGTGATCTTAAATAGGAAGATATAACTAGAGACTTAATTATATTTAAAATGGAGATAAATAATATGTATGATAAAGTTGTATTATTTTATCTAATGAGAAAATATGTAAAAGTTTTTAGCAGAGTGTTTGAAATATAGTAAATTTTCAATAAACATTCTCATTACTAGTTAGTATTTTATACTGTAGGTATATATTTTTTGGAAAGAGTATACAATAAATGTTTAGCAATTCTTTTCACCAATTTTCTTTGATAGAATAATGTTTTTAAGTTTGAATCAACGAGGTTTAGGTGAACCTAGTAAATCTGTAAATTCTAGAATTTGTCCATGACCCAGTTCTGACCAGGGGATTCCAACTGGATGGTTGTAATTGATTTGTCCAGATATGAACATGTGACCCAATCTAGACATAAAATTAAATCTTAGCTGTTCCCTAGATAAGAGAAATAAAATTCTGACCGCATCATTTTATTTCCTGACTTTAAATTAGCTATAATTCTAGACTTTTTAGTTATACACAATTGTGTTTGAGAGCTATCTCATATCAACTCGTGAGATCCAACTATTAAATTTTTAGAAATTTTTGAGGTCATTTTTAGACACAGAAATTATTAAAAATAAACATGTTAATTTATAATTAAATTATATTAAAAATAAGGAAAATAAATTACTTAAATTCATCACTTCCTAAGTATTTTGCTATATTTTGCTGTGATTTATGCTACCAAAAATATTTACATAGATGACGTTTGTATCACGGCAACAGTATATAATGGCAAGCTAATGTGCATCTCTCCAGCTTCCTATTAGTGGCCTTAGGTTGTACCTTGTAATTCAGTCATGAAGAGAATATTTACAGCATGAAAATTAACACCGCATATCAGGGTTAGATTTAATATTTTGATTGTGTAGAATTAATAAAAGTAATTAATAAAAGTAAAAATAAAGAATGAATAAAAGTATGCTAATAATGCAAATTATTTTTTAAATTGTGTCTGTAGCCATTACATTGTGAACAGCCCCAACATACAGGGACATATCCCTGTATTAAAAAATTCATGATTCTCAGAAAAGGGATTCTATCATTGGTGAACAAGTAAAGGTTTTAATTTTACTTTTATCTTACCACTAATGTACATAAAAATAGTAACCAATATTCATATTGAAACTCTATTCATTTGCTAATTGCAGTCAGTTATCTATGGATTTAAGAGTTTGGCAAAAATTAACAAAAACTCCCCCTGAAAAGGGAGCTAATATTTTATTACTTGTGCGTTATATGCTATGCGTCTTTATATTAATAAAACATTAAAAAAGTTGCATATAAAACTTAATTTTGAGAGATAATTCTTTTTTTTTTTTTTTTTTCTGAGATGGAGTCTCGCCCTGTCACCCAGGCTGGAGTGCAGTGGCGCAGTCTGGGCTCACTGCAAGCTCCGCCTCCCGTGTTCACGCCATTCTCCTGCCCCAGCCTCCTGAGTAGCTGGGATTGCAGGCGCCCGCCACCATGCCCGACTAACTTTTTCTGTATGTTTTTAGTAGAGACGGGGTTTCACCGTGTTAGCCAGGATGGTCTCGATCTCCTGACCTCGTGATCCACCCGCCTCAGCCTCCCAAAGTGCTGGGATTACAGGTGTGAGCCACGGCGCCCGGTGGAGAGATGATTCTCAAATATTTACTTGCTCACACTGGTTATAAGCTAGTTATTAAGAGAGTTAAGTAGTATTTTTACCATATGTTCCTGAGTCAGTTGTACTTGTTAAAGGAGTGTTGCAAGTAATAAACCTCAGCATGCACAATTAGATTTATTAATTGAGATGAGATATGTAGCAGAAAAGTGTTTAATTTCCAAGTAGGAAGTGGATAATACCTGTTGAATGATATACATTAAATATTGAAGAGTTAACTGCTAAAGCTCAGATATCAGATCATGTGCCTATCCATAAAGATATTTTAATGTGTCTTTTTATAAAATGCCAGACTATTTGTAAAAGAAAAGAAAAAAATCAATATGCTTGCCAGGAGAAGTTGTATCAAATAAAGACAAATGTGTTTATTATAGGATCAAGAAAGCTGGATTCTCAATTTTAAATGGAAAATTGTATGAGGAAATTCAAAGAGGAGTGAGATACAGCAGAAAACAAAATTGGCATCTGGGGAAATCTGATATTAATGCTCCTTACTAGTTCTTTCTGGAAACTTTATAACCATGCCTGACAAAGTGACAGTTACTCAAACTTTAAAGAGCCAGCTTCTGTGACCAGCATGGGGTGCATGGGAAAAGATTATTCATATCTCTCTTTCTGGCCTAATACTTCACATTGCTCTTGGACAGAGAAGAATGAAGATCATTTAAATGACGTCTAGCAACATTCACTGAGTTTTAACTTCTTCTACGAAGAGACGGAAACCTCCAGATTGTGGTTTTGATTCAGGAACCATAGCTCAATAAATTATCTACCCCTTTTGTTATTAACTTATGATGCACATCAAAATAAACTGACTAGAAGAAAGTAAAGTTTTAGGTGTTGAATTTTTTTTTTTTTTTTGAGACGGAGTCTCACTCTATCACCCAGGCTGGAGTGCAGTGGCACAATCTCGGCTCGCTGCAAGCTCCAACTCCCAGGTTCATGCCATTCTCCTCCATCAGCCTCCTGAGTAGCTGGGACTACAGGTGCCCACCACCACGCCTGGCTAATTTGCTGTATTTTTTTAGTAGAAACGAGGTTTCACTGTGTTAGCCAGGATGGTCTCTATCTCCTGACCTTATGATCCACCTGCCTCAGCCTCCCAAAATGCAGAGATTACAGGCGTGAGTCATCGCACCCGGCCAGATTCTGAATTTTTAGAGAAGCTACAAGCCTACTCAAAAAAAGGCTATTATTGCTCAACCTCTATGGCAAATTCTGTGATGTGAATCTCAAGTTGTTACTTACACAAGTATGACATTTGTCAGGAAGACAACTTTTCTCAATACCTTTCTAAAATATGATCAACATTAAAAAAAAAAAGACCCATCTATCTGATGTCTTCAAGAGACCCATCTCCCATGTAATGGCATCCATAAGCTCTAAGTAAAGGGTTGCAGAAAGATCTACCACACACATGGAAAATATAAAAGTGTAGAAGTCACTGTTCCTACATCAGATAAAACAGACTTCAAACCAATAAAAGGTAAAAAAGAGCAAAGAAAGGCATTACATAATGATAAAGGGTTCAATTCAACAAGACTAAACTATCTTAATTACATATGCACCCAATATTGGAGCACCTGTATTCATGAAACACATACTTCTAGATCTACAAGGAGCCCTGGACAGCCCACACAATAACTGTGGGAAACTTCAACAACTCACCAACAGTATTAGACAAATCATCAAGGCAGAGAACTAACAAAGAAATTCTGGACTTAACATTGACATTTGGTCAGCTGGACCTAATAGACATGTACAGAATTTTCCATTCATCAACGACAAAATACACATTTTTCTCATCTGTATATAGAACATATTTCAAGATGGACCACATACTCAGCCATAAAGCAAGTCTCAATAAATTAAAAAAAATATAGAAGTCATACCAACCACATTCTCGGAACACAGAGGAAAAAATATAAATCAATGCCAAGAAGATATCTTAAAATCACAAAATTGCAAGGAAATTAAACAACTTGCTCCTGAATAACTTTCAGGAAAACAACAAAATATAGGCAGAAATGAAAAATATTCTTTGAAATAAGTGAAGAGAGACAAAACATATTAAAATTTCTGGGATATGGTGAAAGCGATGTTAAGAGGAAAGTTTATAGCTAAACACCTACCTCAAAAATTTAGCAAGATCGCAAACTAAAGATCTAACATACCATCTAGAGGAACCAGAAAAAGAATAACAAGCTAACTCCAAAGCTGGCAGAAGAGAAGTAGTAACTAAAATCATTGTGGAGCTGAATGAAATTGAGACCCCAAAACCCGTACAAACAATTAACAAAGCCAAAAGTTTATTTTTTGAAAATATAAACGGGATTGTTAGATCACTACCTAGATTAACAGAACAGAGGGAAGGTCTATGCAAAAACAGAAACAACAGAGGTGACATTACAACCAATCGCACAGAAGTACAAAAGATCCTCAGAGACTATGATAAGCACCTCTATGCATACAAACTAGAAAATCTAGAAGAAATAAATTCCTGAGAACATGCAGTCTTCCAAGATTGAATCGGAAAGATATTGAAACACTGAACAGACCAATATTGAGTTCTGAAATTGAATCAGTGATTAGAAAAAAAAAAACTACTAATCAAAACAACTCTGGACCAAGTGGATTCACAACCAAATTCTACCAGATATATGTAGAAGAGTTGTTACAAATTCTACTGAAACTATTTCAAAAAATTAAGAAGAAAGGACTCCCCCACAAGTCATTTTATAAAGCCAGCATCACCCCAATACCAATGCCTGGCAAAGACACAACAACAGCAAAGAAAACTACAGGCCAATATCTCTGATTAATAGAGATGCACAAATCTTCAACAAATTACTAGGAAAGCAAATTGAATAGCACATCAGTTAATTCACCAAGATCAAGTAGGCTTCATTCCTGGGATGCAAGGTTGGTTCAACATGTGGGATTTAATAAATGTGATTTACCACATAAACAGAATTTAAAACAAAATAAATATGACCATCTCAAGAGATGCAGAAAAATATTTCAATAAAATCCATCATCTGTTCATGATAAAAATTCTCAAGACACTAGATATTAAAGGAACATGTTCCTTAATATCAGCCATCTATGACAAACACATGGCTGACATCATACTGAACAGGCAAAAAATGGAAGCATTCTCTTAAGAGCTGGAACAAAATACGGATGGCCACTCTCACCACTCCTATTCAACATAGTTCTGAAAGTGCTAGCCAGAGGAATCAGCAAGAGGAAAAAAAAAAAAAAAGGGCATCCAAATGGAAAAAAAAAGTCAAACTATCTCTCTTCACCTGATATTATTCTACACCTAAAGACTCCTACAAAAGACTCCTGAACTGATATATTATTTCAGGAAAGCTTCAGGATACAAAACCAATGTACAAATATCAGTCACATTTGTGTACCCCAACAACGTTCAAGCTAAGATTGAAAACAAGAACATAATCTCATTTAAAATAGTTACAAACATTAAAATACCAAAAGATCTCTAAAAACTGTAAAACACTGGTAAAATAACTCATATATGACACGAATGCAAAATTATTCCATGCTCATGAATTGGAAGAATCAATATTGTTAAAATGGCCATATCGTCCAAAGCAATCTACAGATTCAATGCTATCCCTACGAAACTATGAATACCAACTTTTCACAGAATTACAAAAAAAAAAAAAACTATTCTAAAATTCATTTGGAGCCTCTAAAAGTCTGAGCAGTCAAAGCAATTCTATGAAGAAAGACAAAAAGACAAATATCTGATATCCAAATTGTAGTTGTAGGTAAGCCATGGTATTTTGCCTATGCCCTTTCCTTTTCACTCCGTAGTAGGTTTTACAATTGCAAATGTCTCACGTGTGCATACATATCTGTGTATATGTGTGCATGAGTGTGCATAAACCAGGAAAGCCCTTTTAGTCCACATTACCTGGGAGCAATTAATAGTCATATGATAAAAATAAGTATACAAAAATAAAAATTACCTTTACAGAAGCTAAAAATCAACAGAGTAAAAATCAACACTCTTAATATTCATAGAAATGTGGAGACACACCCTCTATTTCCATAAGATGTCCAAACACTGTTTGGGTTAAGCTTCTCGAATTCTCAATAGTTTACACGGATGTCAGTTCACAAACAGTACACATAGAACACGGAGACTTGTATAATTCCTTAAGGGTTAATTTACAAATGGATGGATTAGGGTTGGGCTAGAGATACCACAAAGGATAGCGAAGTAACCTGTCACTTCCTAGCAGCCATTTCCTTACCACAAGCACATCTGAGGTAGAAAGTGCATTACTCATAATCAGAAGTAAGACATCCTGTACGGTCTGTGCTTTGTTTGAATCAGTGGTTAAAGATGTAGCTACTTACAGGGAAGAAGCGAGATGAATTAGTATATTGGTCTGACTCTTCATCCTTCGCAGCTCCCGTTAAGGGTTCACCATGAGCTGAGGCCATTTAAAAGTCAGAGGACCCAGAAGACAAAATGTACGTTAAAAAAGGTAATTGCAAGGAAAAAGTGGCACATGAATTTGAAGGAGCAAATAAGGTATCTTTCACAGTTTAGAAACATTAGCTTTCATAGAGATAATTTTTTCAAACACATACATGATAGTGTCTCTAAAGTGCTTAGGACAATGTCTGGCTTGCATAAAAGAGGTTCTAAAATATTGTTAGGTTTGGCCGGGCGCAGTGGTTTACGCCTGTAATCCCAGCACTTTGGGAGGCCGAAGCGGCGATCACCTGAGGTCGGGAGCTTGAGACTAGCCTGACCAACATGGAGAAACCCCGTCTGTACTAAAAACACAAAATTAATCGGGAGTGGTAGCGCATACTTATAATCCCAGCTACTCGGGAGGCTGAGGCAAGAGAATCGCTTAAACCCAGGAGGCAGAGGTTGCAGTGAGCCAATACTGTGCCATTGCACTCCAGGCTGGGCAACAAGAGCAAAACTCTGTCAAAAAAAAAAAAGAAAAGAAAGAAAATTATTAGATTCATTCTTCTTCCTGTATTTGTGAAATTTTCCAGCAAGAATGAGTAAATAGAAGAATCAAGGGCCCTTTTCTCTCAGAAGAAAGCATTTACTATGTTAAAGGAACACAAGCTGCATGTTGAAGATACATCATTACATAAATATTTGACAACATCTGCTCCTTTATGAAGTAATTGGTGTCAAGATTTAATCTATCAAATATATTTACTATGTGCCATTTTGTATAAAACATCTATATTGCTTCGAAATGAGCAGATATTTGCAATGATACTGTCCTTGAGTGCAGATGTTGTGTTCGTATTACTTTAATTTGGTCTGATAATTGTGGGTAGCAAAATCTAGTGGTTGTGGGACACAAACTCTGTTAACATTGCTAACGGAGGTACGCATTCAACTATTTTTGTATATACTTAATAGTTTTTGATGCTTCCGTGTGTACCTCTTGCTGTGGATTTCAAGCCAGTGCCAAAGATCTTGTTTGTATATACATATATTGAGGAGATATAGCAAAGTAAATAGTTTCTACAGGACTCCATGTCATTGATTTTACACCGTGATAGGCAGCAGTTGTTCCAGGATCTCTGCTAAAACTCATCATATCTAGTAGCACTGCAAATAAGCGAATGGACTTTATTCATGCCAAAGTCAAACAGAATCCTCTAAAAACTTAAGGGAATAATGGTTTTAATGCAAATATTTCTTTTTTGAGTTCTAAAATATAGCTTTAGAAATTTATTGGAAAAAATATATATGGTCTACTCTTGATACCTTTGAGAAAAATCTATCCTGAATTTTTGTACATTTTTTTTCCTCTAGACATAAATGAAAAAGAATTTTAGAAGAATACTTCACCAGAACTCTTAACATCTAGCATCTTTCAGTTGCATGTGATTTGGGGAAAGAGAAGAGCAAAGAGATAAGGTATTAGATACATTTTTGCCAATGACAGTTAGTAGATAAAATTGAAATAATATGGACGAAACATCTCTAGCTAAGGACAATTTCATTGCAAATATCTGTTCAGCTCAAAGCAATATAAATATTTTATACAAAATGTTATACAGCAAATATATTCAATAGCTTCAATCTTGATGACAATTACTTCATAAAGGAAAAATATTTCAAAGATGTATGCAACGATATACTGTCAACATGCAACATGCCCATGCCAAATATGTACTTCATTGTTTTCATTATCAACAATTCTTTAAATCTCCTCTTGTTCTAGCTGCCACTTGTCAGCAGAATTTTCTAGAAAGGTGTTAGAGATCAAGAATGTTTTTTAAAATGCTGACAATAAAGGAAAAGGACATTACTAGGAAAGAACAGAGAGACAGTGGTAATAACCAATTTTAAAATTTTTCAGAATACAAAAGTAAAAATAAAAAAAGATAGTAGATTCATGTTATGACAGGTAAAAAAAGTATGCTTAAGAAGTGTTTCTATTTTTTGTTTTGTCTCCCTACTGGCAACATCCTCTGCTGTAAAATGCTGCTAGGAAAAGATGTTGCAGAGAACTTATAGATATTTGTATAATTTTATATTTCATTTTTAAATGTATGCCAATGACCAATAGATGTATAGTAAATTAAGGTAATCTGAGGGGACCAAATTGAGCACCCCAGATTTCAAAAGATATTCAAAATAATTTACCTATGTGTATCTTGATTCTGGTAGAGGCTGTCGGTAGACTTGGTGGTCAGTGAGTACGTCATAGTAAAAATCATGTGGGTTCAATTAAATAAAATATAATTTGTTTAAAAATATAACAGTATGCCTCAAATATATATGAAACATATTTCTACTCTGATATATACAAACCCAACTTTCTAATATATTGTGTACAGGAGGCACGATGGTTTGATGCTGCAAACCATAGGTGGGTGGTCTGTTAGATTTTACAATAAACATACTGCTCAGTAGGATCATAGAGGAATGTGTGGGAAACAGATAAGAGTGATGAGGTGAATATATTGGCAACCTGGAGGTTTGAAAAAAGACATCTGAGCAATTCCTGTAATTCTTTATATTTCCAAACTACATAGCAAAGGCAGAATTAAGCACAGAAAAAAATGGTAATAAGGCAAAAAGGAGAAAACACGATATCCTTTGTGTAGCATGATTTTTTGCATGATCCATGGAATAAAAATATAAAAAAACTAACTTTCATAAGCAATATAATCTAACTTGGTTATAAACAAAAAAGTTGTCTTGATCATTAAAATCATGTTTAATCTAAAATAATTTTCATTTAGGGAATTTTATAGATTCTTTGAAGTATCAAAATATATCTGTACATAATTATAGCACCAATTATATGAGTTGCAGAGGTAAATTCTGCCTGAGCAAACATAAGAGAGCCTATGTTTTCTTTTTTTTGCTTCATAGACTTTTTTCTTTTTAGAATAAAACTCTCTTCAATCAGAAAAAAGTATTTCAATATGGTTTTTAATTTAAAGATAAGTCGTGGTTCTTCATGATTAGTCCCTGATTTGAAAGCTTAGTCATTTGGGAAAAAATAAATACTGTTCAATCAACACAGTATTTTCTTCTTTAAACGTTTTATTCACATGTCTTTTAGTTTACCAGTACCAATCCTGAAATACGTAAGACAGAGGGTTTAAAAATTTTGCATCTTTAATATTCTTTTTTAAATTAATGTCCCTTTTAACACCTAGAACTCATTGCCTAGTGAATTCCTTAATGTAGTCTCCAATGCATAATACATAGCTAAGCTTCCTTTGGACAGGTAATACCTCCTTTTTGATTGATTAAAAGGAAGTAATACAAAGTATTAAGTAAAAAACTAATTGAAATATAAATATTTTCGATTATTAGATAACCATAATTATTCATACATGAAATTGAAACATTTCATTGCAGGTATTTTACTGATTACAGAATTTGTAATGCATATTCTACCCTGTGAAGAATAAAAATATTATCTTTCCAGAGTATCAAATATGTCATTGAGAATTTTATAGAATATGCTGCCTGGGAAGAAGTAGAATCACCTGACATTGTTAAACATTGGCAAAGACAGAAATAACAGCTTGCACACATGCAAATTGCCTGGAAGTTTGTTGATATAGATGAACATGGACAGATGGTTTTCTGTAAGCAGTATCATCATTGGTTTTCTACTTAACAGAAATGAAGGACCTCATATTTATGATGACATATTAGAAATCATGAGAATGAAGCTGTTCATTTTTCTTCTAATACTTTTCTCTATCAAGTAGAGACACTACTAGAAGAGTGCCTAGTGAGTACTTACACGCAGTGTAGAGTTAAAGATATCCATTCTGTTTAGGTGATCTTGCCCGTAATCATGGTCCAATATAGTATTCCACTCTTGCAGTAAAGAGTGGTCATCAATTTTAAAAGTTCTAAGTCTATATCCTTATTGGAAGATGAGAACACAAGAGGGGACTCTTTGAAGTTTATGAGTGCAGAGTAGGGAAAAGTAGCACATTGCTTGCATCTTACTTAGAGTTGTCTGGGTGGTCATAAAATCAAACCACCTGTCTAGGGATAAGAAGTACTTAGCGGTAACAGACATCAATAAGACAGAACACATCTTCAATGACCCCAGAAGGAGAAGATGCATAAAGAGCTATCACAAAAGGTTAAAACTAAAGGAGAGAAGAGGGATCAGTGAAACAGGAAGATGTGTACAGTGATAGTTATCAGAAAGATTCTTTTACCCTAAAATGGCTGTTTTTGTTTTGTTTTGTTTTGTTTTTTTGAGACTGAGTCTGGCTCTGTCACCCAGGCTGGACTGCAAGCTCTGCCTCCAGGGTTCACGCAATTCTCCTGCCTCAGCCACCCGAGTAGCTGGGACAACAGGCACCCGCCACTACGCCAGGCTAAGTTTTTGTATTTTTAGTAGAGATGGGGTTTCACCGTGTTAGCCAGGATGGTCTTGATCTCCTGACCTCGTGATCCGCCTGCCTCGGCCTCCCAAAATGCAGGGATTACAGGTGTGAGCCACCGCGCCCGGCCCTTAAAATGGCTTTTAAGTATTTTCTTGAATGAAAACACCAGATATATTCAACAGCAATACTAACATTAAAAAGACTTGGCAGCTGGGCGCAGTGGCATACACCTGTAATCCCAGCGCTTTGGGAGGCTGAGGCAGATGGATTCATTGAGGTCAGGAGTTCAAGACTAGCCTGACCAACATAGTGAAACACCATCTCTACTAAAAATACAAAATTAGCTGGGCATTATGGCGGTTGCCTGTAATCCCAGCTACTCAGGAAGCTGAGGCTGGAGAATTGCTTGAACCCGGGAGGTGGAGGTTACAGTGAGCCGAGATCACGCCACTGCACTCAAGTCTGGGTGACAGATTCCGTCTCAAAAAACAAAACACAACAAAACAAAAAGACTTGGCAAACAAACCATTTTCATTCTTTGGATAACAATTTTTTAACCATTTCCAATTTAAGGTCCAAGTGTCCAGACTCCCACGTCTGTAAGAGATCACTGCTAGTCACAAACGTTCAGGAAAACAATAATCCTAGCTTGTACTTCCCAATAATTAATTAGAAGTGTCTCTTCTGCAATTTGATTGAATCATCTCCAAGGAAAAGCACTGCTGTAAAAAATAAATATATATATATATATATATATATATATATATATATACCATTATGTATATATGGGTACAATTTTAAATACATTTTATTACATTGATGTACTCTCAAAAATAAAAAACATGCAAACTAAACTCCTGTTGCTTAGACAATACTATAGATACATGTAGTCAATAACTTTTCTCCTGAACTGTTATCTCAATGAAATAAACTGATCTTTAACCAAAAGAAATGTGAAGATAATCAGTATGGGATTACGTTTCCTTTATAATGGCTTTAATCAAGTGTAACTATACTACTGAGTATAACTACAATTGCATTAAATTGCAATTTACTTAAGAATATTCAAGAATCCTTAAATTTTCAAAATATAAATAAAACCTAACAATATTAAAACTGATTTTCAACAGAAAATGTTTTTACCTTGTATTAAAATTATTAGACACACTACAATTACCCAACTTAAACCTGTTCCAGTTAAGATATTTTTCTGAATGCAGAAGCTAGGAACATGTAATATCTCTGTACGTAACATCTTTACAAGATAGTTTTATATATGACATATTTACAATCACTTAAATGTTGTTTTTGGTACCAATTGACTTGCAAAAATTCATACAATATCCTCATTTTTCAAGTAATAAGCTATTTTATAGTAGTTAGCATTGAGATTGCTCCACAATCCATTTTCCTCAAACTGTATTTTCTTCCTCTGAAATCCAAATTAATCATAGATGGTAATAGCTTTTGTGGAAGTAGAACTAACGAGGAGATTTAATGAGTGATTAGTGGACAATTATCTTAGTTCTTTTTACAAAATTAGAAGACTTAATTTTTAAAACAAATTCAAAATCTTTTTCATATTTGAATATCTTATCCACAGCTTGGACATGAAAACTTGTATTTTTATGTTTATACACTCTAGTTTTGAGTTACTTTGTACCATAATCTATTATGGACAAAAAATAAAAATGCTTATAGAGCACAGAATTTGAGAAAGTATGAAACATAATCCTTACCCCCTCACCCTTTCTGAAAAAGATTATAATAGAAAGAATGATTATAAAAAATGCATATGTAGCATAAGAACTATTTTCAAATCCTGATTCTATTGCTGATAATAAGGATATGGTGTCTCTTTAAAAAGAAGATAACTGTGGCTTTTTAAAAATATAGCCACGAGTACTTTGAATGTCCTCACATCAAAGGGTAGACATCAAGTTTCTTCTCCCTGAAGTCAGACAGGCTGTGATTGCTTAAACCAACTCAGCATTAAAGTAATTCTATGTGACTTCTGAGGCAAGATTATTAAAGGCAATACATTGACCCATTAACTGAAACACTCAGGCAAGCTACCTGTATGATTCCATGTTGTGAGGAAGCTCAAGTTACATGAAGAAGCAATATTCAGACACTCTGGTTAAGAGATTATTTTGAGCCCAGCCTTTAAGTCATACCAATGCAGGAGCCAAACATGTAAAGAAGCTTTCAGAAGACTTCATTGTCCAACGTTTAATTCATTCCTAGATATCTAGGAATTCTCAGAGGCCCCAATTACTGTAGACCGCAGAAATGTCACCCCACTTTGCATTTTCGACGCCGACCCCAGAATATATGAGGATGACAAAATGGTTATTGCATCACACCACTGAATTTGAGTAGTTTGTTTTGCAGAAGTAACTAGCAGAAGCAATCACAAATAGAATGTTTTCTTTCTCCACCATTTGGAATACCATCACAAAAAGGAAAGAAGATAAAACGTGGCATAACATAAACCTGAGTCTTCCATTTGATAGCTGTAAATTTTGGTAATTGGTATTTAAATCTTGGATGATATTCTCATATTCTGGGCATTTATGAAAGGTTAAATAAGATAGTGTAATTAAAGTATCAGACACAATTGTGCTTTCAACAAAAATGCATAGTTATTTTATTCCTCCCCTTATTATTAAATAAATTTTAATAGGTCTTTTTATAGGTGAAACATTATTGCCAGAAAAGAATTTCAAACTATATAAATGAGAAAAAAATAAAGGAAAATTTCATAGTGCAAGAGGTATTGGTAATGCAGTCTATAGACATAAAAATTTCTTTCATTTTAATAAATACGTGACTATCTCACAGGAGGAATACAATGTTTGAGATACACAGGTCAATAAAGGGTTGCATTTCCAGTCCTCATGGAATTTAGAATCTAGCAGGTAAATAAATGGGAATCACAAACAATTTTTAGCCCGATGAGTTTTTAATAAAGAGAAGACAACAATACTATGGGAATATAGAGCAGCAAAATTTGCCCTTGTCTCCTCGAAAATAAACCATTAAACTGATTCAAAATAATAGACAGTAGCTAGCAAATACTAGAGAATATGCCTTGAAGAAGCAGCAATAGACATGAAAGCTGTGAGAAGAAAGAATGCAGAACATCTTAGCGAAATTGAGACACAACTAGTGTGTTTGGGTCATAGACACCACTAGTGTGTTTGGGTCATAGACACCAGTAAGGGCACGTGACTGGAGAAAGAAGTCAGGGCTACATAAAAAGGACCTTTAGTAGATTACTGAATTTCTCTTAAGGGCAATAGTATATTATTCAAAGGGGTTAAGCAAGTGATTTCAGATATTTGTTTTAAAATGTTAGCTAAAGAACGCACAATCTATATGACTCTCCAGAGTAAAACTCTTAGGGATTTTCATACTTTTTTTTCCCTTTTGATGCTCATCATACCCTCATTCAAAAAAGGTTTGGGCATTCTTCTTCTGTAATTATACAATGGACATGAGAATAATTGATTTATGATTCGTACTGTCATGCCCTGATTTAGGAATCAGAAATATAAAGCCTTTTTATCACATACATGATTCAACTGGCAAAATTATTTAAATTTATCGCTATTCTTTCATGATTCTTTAAAAAAAAACCCTATAAAATGAGTTTACACTGTAAACTGTTTCCCAAGTATAGCAGGAAATTTCATAGAAATATATTTAAAGAGGATTAGTTAAGTTTTGAAAAACTAGTATGTAGCTTTATATAATTACCAAACGAAGGAACAAAATATTAAATTATATTATGATAAACCTCTCATTATTTTTTGTCATGGTATCAAATGTCTATGTATTTGCTCCACATTTAACTACTGACACTTGTAGTTTGAAAGCCTCTTAGTCTTTCTTGCTGTCTAATGGATGCTTGCTTAATGGACCTTGATACTATTGTAGGCTTGAATTTACATAAATCTTACCTCCAGAACACACAATATAATAACTACCTATCCTATACAGACAGTCCAGCTATTCTATCTATGTCTTTCTGGTCTCATTCATAGAAGTTATTTCTACTACTAGTACACTCTTCTCATGAGAAAACAAATAAAAAACAAAAACAAAACAAAAGTCTACTTCCTCTTCACTCTCTCGCTTCTGCTCCATCTCGTGAATTCAATTTGCTGGTTCTTTGCTCATGGAAACATTGCTTGGATCCAGAATGTGACTTTGCTTTCTGTGATGCTGGCTCTTCTGCTAGCTTCTTTCCTTTAATCATTTTATTAAAAATTATTCTAACATATTTTATTTTCAGCGTATTTTCTACCAACATTCATCAGAATTAATAAGGAATCTCTGCTTAAAGTTAAGCATTATGGCTATGTAAGTTAAATGAAAGCATATTCAACATGTATAAATATTGGCATACAGCATAGCATCCAAGGACATAGTCTTAAAAGATAATTAAAACACTTAACTTTGATATGTGAGAGCTTGTTTTGAAAATGAAACTCTACACCCATACACAAACATAACATTTACCAGAAAATTTTCAAGTTTTTTCAAAGGAATGTCACCTACTATGATCACAAAAGTTGGATGTCAGGAGTAATTAATTATCTCATACTTTTAGCCACAATGCTTAGACAGTAGGAATTAAAGTTTTAAATTGGGACATAGATCTGGAAAAAAAGTTAAATTGGCTCTGTGGGATCTTATGTATAATCAAGAATGCTTATATTTTTCATCAAACTATTCTCTTTGAAAGGTTTGTTTTATAGCCAATTAATTTTGCTGTATTCCAAGTCATGTATTTAATAATGAGAAAAAAACAAGTTTTCTATATGTTGTTTTAGAAGAGATGGAAAAGCACTTCAGAATTTTGTCAGAAAAAAATATGTATCAAAGTAATTTTTCACTTTGTTACAAATTCGAGTGTGTCAACATCTACTCTATATATTAAAGTCTATTCAACACATGCATAAATAATGGAATTAATAATATAAAATACAAATGACTGTGCAAGTAAGTTGACAAATTGTTGAAAGTTATTTGCTAAAACATGAAAGTCAAATAATAAAAGTTGGGGAATACCAAAATATCATGTGCTTTTTTATCTGTCTAGGGAGATTGATTACTTAATCCACTTCTTTTTAAAGTTTCATGAGCACTCAAATATATTGTAACTCTTTCTGAATGAAAACATAATATTCATAAAATGAACGTGAGGATTTCATGTTGATCTTCCTATTGTCTTTTAACAACAAAACAACCTTTCAAACGTAACAATATAAAACAAAAATTTGAGTATCTAGCAGACTTCTCTTGGAGAAAGAAATATACTGAGACCCAATTTGCTGTAAAGAGTGAGATTCCAAAGCATATTTTAGAAGAAAGGAGAGAAATTAAAGAAAACCTTAATTTCCTTAAATAAGAAATAAATGCAGAAGTTCCGCCTCTAGAATGGCAACGTGAAGAGCTCCATGGATCTTTTATAAAATTGTTGAAAATTATACAACAACCATCACTTATGTCACTTGAAAAGTCTTAATGGTACATAGAAAATGATGAAGTATTTATTCAAGAAAATCTACTGAAACTCACTAAGAACAGTGAAAGTTTTTTTGCATTTTATCTACAACCCATTCTTACCTCTCTTTCTCACAGACTATCTTGATATAAATTCTACTCAAGGCAATGTAGCCAAGAACACAGAACTTTTACTAGACCCCACTGGGGGGCTATAGTATCTTTCTGGGAGTAACAGTACATCAGAATTTTTCATTTCAACCCCCACCTACTGCCACTACCTGTTCTTGAGATTAAGCTTTTGTAGAATGTGGCCAAGAAGTAGGATGTCACTTCTTCCTACCAGCTCTAATTCATGGAATGAGGACTGTTTGGGTGCAACACACTGAGAACATTGAGCCCTGATTGCCTTCTTTCTGGTTTGTCTGTAAGGCAAAGTTCTCATTCCAGGAGTGGCAAGCTGAGATTACCTACGGCTACTTCTCATCCCAGTGACCCAGTCTCCAAGTAGGGCTGTCACTCCGAGAGGAGAATGCTGCTCTCTTTGCTGCAATCACCAGAGCCAAAGCTCAGAAGCTTTGCCCAAAGGAAGGGGCAGAACATAGAGCAGAGAGTGTAAAGCTTTTCCCAAAAGAAGAGTTTGGGGAAATTCAACCATAAGGGTACTTTGAAAAACAATGAAGTGATGGTAAAAAGCAAATAAGAGAGACCGGCACTTTATTAGAGATATATGCTTTGAAACAAATATCAGCTAGTTTACCAGGAATAACCCAGGAAAAAGAGAGCTAAGAAGAGCCCCTCTGGTGTCAGGAAGAAGTTTCAAATGCTGAACAAATGAAAAGACCTGAAATACTAAATAAGACTGTTAATATAACAAAAGCTGTAAATACATAGTACGTCTCTTTTTATCTCTTTTTTTAAGACATAAAATTATGTCAAGTGTGTTAGTCTGTTCATGCTGATACATATACATACCAGAGACTGAGAAATTTGTAAATAAGAAATTTATTTCTCATAGTTCTGCAGGCTGGAAGTTTAAGATCAATTTGTTGGCAGGTTTGGTGTCTGCTGAGGTGCCTTGAACACTGCATCTTCCAGAGGGGATGAATGCTATATTTTCATATGGTGAAAAGAATGAAAAGGCAAAGGGTTCTAATTCCCTCCAGCCCTTCTATAACACACTCATACCATCCATGAGGACAGAGCCCTAATAGCCTAAGCATACCCTCAAGGTTCCAGCTCTTAATGCTGTCACATTGAAATTAAGTTTCAACATGAATTTTGGAGAGGACAAAACAACAAACCATATCATCAAGTAACATAAACAATACATTATTGGGTATATAGCAAATATAGACGTAATGTGTACAGCAACAATAGCACAAAAAGGAGAGCCAAAGTACACAAAAGTGAACAAAAGTAAAATTTCTATATACATATGCCACTAGAATTGTTATGCATCTACAATTGATTGTGATAAGATGTCCACAGTAAACCCTAAAGTAGCAATTCAGGGAAACATTGAAAAAACATAGATAAAATATTATTAAATTCAAATTAAATGTTTTATAAAAAATACCTCATTCAAAAGAAAGCAGTAAAGGAGGAATAGAGGAATGAAAAGACATAAGGTATACAGAAAACTGAAGTAAAATGATGGATGTAAATCTAACTATACTAGTAACTTCATGTGAAAATGAATTTAAATATTCAAATAAAATAGATTGTCAGACTGCAGGAAAAACAAATTAAATAAAGAAGATCCATCTACATGTTGTCTGCAGGAGACACACTTTAGATCCAAAGATGAAAATTCATAGAAAAAAAGGATGGAAAAGTTATATGATGCAGGCAGTAACCGCAAGAAAGCTGGAATTGTTATATTAACATCAGAAAAAAATAGACTTTAAAACAAAAGGGGTTACAGAGGTAAAGGGAGATATTTCATAAAAATAAAGGTCCAATATCTCAAAAATAAATAATAATTATAAGCATATATATGTGTGATGAAAAGCCTTCAAAATCCATTGACGTAGAAACCTCCAAAAAGAAGATTAATTAGACAATTTAACATACTTCTTGCAGCCTTTAATACTCACTTTCAAAAGTGGATAAAATGACTATGCAGAAGATCAACAAAGAAATAGAACACTTGAACAATACTATAAAATAACTAGACTGATTAGATATTTAAGGAACACTGTAACAACAGTAGATTCTCAAGTGCACACGCAACATTATCCAGGAATACCATATCCCAGGCCATAAAATAGACCTCAATGAATTTAAACATTGGAATAATACAAAGTATATTTTCAGACATTAATTGAGTAAAATAATAAATCAGCAATAGGAAAATTTGGGAAACTCAGAATTATGTGGAAATTAAACAACATGCTATTAAATAAACAATGGACCCAAGAAGAAGTAATAAGATAAATTAGAAAGTACTTTTAAAAAGATAAAATACTTTAAGAATGCATAATATCTCTTATGTGATGCAATAAAGGTAGTTCTCATAGTCAAAAATAACATTCTCTAACCTGCCACCATAAGGCATTGAAAAAAGAAGAGCAAATTAAAACTACAGCAACCACAAGAAAGTATTAGGGATATACAAATTAGTGAAATAGAAAATAGAGAAACAATAGAGATCCTCAACAAAGCCAAAAATTGTTTCTTTGAACACATCAGCAGTGGCCACAATTTAGATAGACCGATCAACAAGAAAGATAAACTATTCAAGTATTAATGAAATTTTTAAAAGGACACTAAACTTAAAGAAATAAATAATTATTATAAAAGTGCCTATGAAAAAATATATCTAAAATTTAGATATTTTTTAAGAACTGGACAAATTCTAAGAAAGATTCAAATTAGCAAAAATGAGTCAAGGAGAAATATAAAATCTTATCAAGTAAAGAGATTAAGTTAGTAATCAAAACTACCACCTCAGGAAACAATGACAACAACAACAAAATCTTCTAGCCAAGAATGCCTCTACCAAACTTTCAAAGTTGAATTAATACAATTATTTACAAACTCTTGCAAAAAAAACAAAAAAGAGAATACACTTCCCAGTTTATTCTATGAAGCTAGTATTACCCTAATAACAAAACCAGACAATAACATCAAAAAAAAAAAAAAAAAAGAAAACAGAAACACAGAACAATATCTTTAACAAAAATAGATGGAAAAAATCCTCAGCAAAATGCTAATGATCAAAATCCAGCAAAACATAAAACATATAACATACTATAACCAGGCAGGACTTATCTCAGGAATGCAAGAAAATGTAAAATAAATGCATCATTACATTAACTAGAGTCAATTATATTGAGTTTCGTTTTCCCTACTGATTACCTATTAAGTTGCTTCCAGTTTTACAGCATTTCATACTGCCATTCCTAGACTCACATCTGGACTGTTTCACAGTATCGACTTTAGAGAACATAGACGGATAATCTTGGAAATAGAGAAATAATACTGTTCCTTGATTTTAAAATCATATCTATATACACACAAATAGTCAAAAAGTCATTTTAGCCAAAATGAATTCCATCTCAAAGAAAATAAAATAACGAAATGATACCATCAAAAAGAGATGAGAAAATGGAGGAAATGAATATTGGAAAATAGAGTCACTGGCTTAATTGTTGGATTTCTAGTGAAGTAGGCAAACAAATTAAATTCTCTTCTGTAGAGTTATCCTATCTAGGGCCACATGTCTTTAACCTGGCACCAACAAAGTACTAAAACCATGTAACAAAGCATTCTTTTATTAATTCCATATTCATCAAATGATTTTCTGGTATACATTTGGGTCCTCATGTAACTTTGTCTATCTAGAAAGAACACTTTTGTTAATTTAAAAGGGGTATTTCAGTTCCTACAGCATTTCTTTACATTAACTGGCTTAAACACCAATCTCCGTTAGTTAGTAAGTATACCCCTAACAAAAACTGGATTAATAATCAGGTATCTGGGCAGGAAACGCTGCGCCTCAGGGTCTACTAGCAGTGAGTGAGTAAGGAAATGATTCTTTGTGTCTGTAGTAAGGCTTTCATAGCTTCTGTTTTACAAAGCATAATTATAGCTACCAATATTTTGGAGCCATAGATCATCAGTAAAAGGCTTATTTGTGTGCAGAACATTTGATATAAAAAGTTAAGACTTCTAATCTTATTTTATTTTGTTATAACTTTTCTAATTATATGGTATTGTATTTTCAGATATGAGTACACACAATGAAAACAACTAAAAAGACAAAATTACCATTCACAGTTTGCCTTCTTTCCATCAAATTGGTCTCACGTCACATAGATGTAGTTTATTTTAGCGATGCAGTGTTCCTTTGTATTCATAGCATCATCACTCAAGATGGTAATTATTATGGTGAACATTTGGCTCATTACACTGGCTTATCCTTTTACAGAATGGTATGAAATTGGATCTTATCCTTGAGCTCCAATGTCTCTATGGCCCTGATAATGTTGAAAATGCAGTCCTCATTGTACTTAACCTTAGGAAATGAATAAATGGCTATTTGGAGTCCTGGCTCCCTTTGTGCTTTTATATTCCTGAGGGCATGGCTTTATAATACTTCACAGAATAAGACTAATTGTGAAACATTTGGATGTAAGTTGATTTGGATGTCCTTGATTACACAATATCTGCATGTAAGACAATACACTATTTTCAATTATGATTTTGTCAAGTTCTCAAAATATAGGATTGACTTTTAACTGAAAGTATTTCTGTGTGCTGGCATAATACCACTTGTGCTATTTTCTTATATTTACTCTATATATTAAAAGGGGATATTAATTAAAAGGATTTTTGTGCTTATTTTAGACAATAAAGAAATTATGAAAGTTTACTCATAAATATGCTGGACAGTCATTTCATAATAAAGTATGACATTCTTTCCTTTATGTCTCCCCAAGGGTAAAGATCATTCAAGCACAACTATCTCCTGTATCGGTATTTATTCACCTAAATAGACTGTTTTCGTTAAAATTTTAATGAAAAGTCATGCTTATATTACTGTATAATTTTGTATATGCATGAATATCTATTCAAAGTAGAGATGTAGTTGACATGAAGGGATGTCTGCCTAGTTCACAAAAGTATGACCATGGAAATATCATTTCTATGATACTCCCTCATTAGGGAGCTATCCCTTTGTCACTCCAACCTTGAAACTGTAATGTCAGAGATTATAGTATCTACCTCCCTGTGCAGTATTTTTTGATCCAAGTAATAGACCCATGATCTGAGAATAGTCAAAGTGCATCTCAGATTTTTCAAGAGTTGGAGACAGTGAAGGTTTCACTTCTGATGGTATATGTTGTAAGAATGAGTCTGTATCTGTCAGTGCCAAATTAAGTAAGATGGAATAAGAAAAAAGCTGATGCTCAGAGAAGGGGGAATGAGAGTTAGAGGTAGTATTGACTATTGAAAATCCGTCCTGAGGTCAGACCCACAAATGCATTTTGTTGTTTTATTTCCATACTGATAAAACCTTCTTTTTATGGTTATAGTTCAAATTAGTTTTTTTCAATTTCAATTGAAATAACAGGTGTAAAAAACCACAAAAGTACCCCATTTCCCCTTGCAAATGTATTGTTCTGAAGCTAGAATGATGTTGAAATACTGGAGGTCAACCTAAAATGATACTATTTTACTGATGCCTTCATTTTTAGTATATTTTCCCTAGATTTTACAAGAGGTAAAAACATCTACTATAGATGTGCTACCTTTTGAGGTTGCTTGTAGTCTTCATATCTGGTGTGTGGCTGCGACAGTGGAACACGATGGAAAGACTGGAAATGATACAATTCCAAAAAGCTGTTTTTAAAGTGTGAAGCCTAGCCTCAGAATAAAATCCCAGTACTATCACGCAAAAAATTACTAGGTTTGCACCACGTATGAATAGGTTGGAAAACTAAAAAGGCCTATGAGGCCCTATAAGAACCACCTTATTAGTGTTTAATAAAGGTAAAGGTAAAGTATGACAGAAATAAAATGCAGGAAATCATTGAAAGTCTGTCTTTCAGGAACAGAGCCTTTCTCCCTAAAGATCCTTTCTCAGTCTCACGGACACATTTTATCTGTATATTATGAACCTTCAAGATTTGAGCTTACTATAATAATTTAAGGGAAGTGCAGAAAAGTCTTTATAGCAGGCTCCCTCATACACTGTTGGTCATATACTTAAGCCAAGTTGTGTGAACCATCAAACTAAAAGTTCTCAATGATGTAGACCAGTTGGCACTAAACTTAAAGCACATATTATGAATCACTAACTAGCACATGCCATTTTCATCTTGCTCACGGGTCAGTGTTATGCTTCCAATGCATCTCTAGATATAAATATTAAGCTGTTCCAGTCCAACTGTAAGAGAGCCCTCCCTTATGTAGCCATACATTAACATATATGAGAATATAAAATGTGTTGAGGAAAAAGTATCAAAGGATTGAGAAACCTACATAAATTTTAAAAAGAAGAGAAGACCAGGCTATGTTTAATGTCATCAAAGATAATTCTAGTGCATTTTCATTATTTTTTCACGTGGCTTTTCTTTCTTTTCCCCTTGACTGATTCTCTCCTACTAGTTTTGATCAATTTTATAGAATAATCTGCGTATAAGGCACACATTTTAGTCCACTTCAGTTTTACAAATTTATAAAGCTAGATAACCACCTACACAATCAAATATAGAATATTCCCTTCATCTACACATCTATTGCACGACCTTTGTCAATGAATTCCCCACTTCAACCCCAAAAAGGTTTAATGCATTGTCTTTCTATAATTTCAAATTTTATTTACATGAAAGCATACAATATTTATTATCTAGTATCTGCCTTCTTTCCTCTAGTATATGACAAAAATTCACTTTTTTTTTTATACAAAGGAATGACGATCCTTAAATTGTAAAAACTAAAGAACATGCCACCCAACTAATCACATGCCTTAGGGTATATTTCTGAAAAATAAGATACATATTTTAAAAGCAACTTTATTAAAACTCAGGGCTATTAAAGTATATATACAAATACAACACTAAAAAATAAAGTTACGTTTCCAGGCCGGGCTCAGTGGCTCCTGCCTGTAATCCCAGCACTTTTTGAGGCCGAGGCGGGCTGATCATGAGTTCAGGAGACTGAGACCATCCTGGCTAACACGGTGAAACCCCGTCTCTACTAGAAATAAAAAAAATTAGCCGGGCTTGGTAGCCTGCGCCTGCAGTCCCAGCTACTCGGGAGGCTGAGGCAGGCGAATGGCGTGAACCCGGGAGTCGGAGCTTGCAGTGAGCTGAGACCATGCCACTGCATTCCAGCCTGAGCGACAGAGCGAGACTCCGTCTCCAAAAAAAAAAGCTTCTGCAAAGCAAAGGAAGCAATCAGTAGAATGAAAAAACAGGCCGGGCGCGGTGGCTCACACCTGTACACCCAGAACTTTGGGAGGCTGAGGCGCGCGGATCATGAGGCCAGGAGATCAAGACCATCCTGGCTAACATGGTGAAACCCCATCTCTACTAAAAATACAAAAAAGTGTCCGGGCATGGTGGCAGGCGCCTGTAGTCCCAGCCACTCGGGAGGCCGAGTCAGGAAAATGGCATGAACCCAGGAGGCAGAGCTTGCAGTGAGCGAAGATCGTGCCACTGCACTCCAACCTGGGTGACAGACCGAGACTCTGCCTAAAAAAAATTAAATTAAATTAAAATTTAATAAAAATGAAACAACCCAGATAATGGAAGCAAGTATTTGCAAACCATGCATCAGGCAAGGGGTTCATACACAAAATATATAAAGAACTCAAACTACTGAAAAGCAAACATACAAATGATCTTATTAAAAAAATCTACCCCAAACCTTTGTCCCCCACCATTATTCCCCTACCTTCTTTTCCCCACGGCCTTTGGCCCCCTCCCTCTCACCACCCTTTTTCTTTCACCATCTGCCCCCCAACTTCTTCATCATTTTTTGCCCACCCTCATTTCACAAAGCTGCCTCTACTCTCCTGCTCAACACCCTTTTCCCCATGCATCTTCCCAAACCTTTTCCCCAGTTTCTTCCCACCGTCTTTTCCCCTTATCCCTGGCCAGCCTCTTTTTCCCCGTCCCGCTCTCATCACCCTCTTTTGCTCCTTTACTTAAGCAAAAACATTTTCTCCCATCTTTTCCCAAAACCTTCTCTCCACTCCTGCTGCTCACTACCCTCTTTCCCCGTTTCATCCAACCAAAAACTTTCTTCATCGTCTTTCCCCCCGTTCCTCCTTGCCATTCTCTTTCCCTTCTCCATCTACCCAAAAACATTTCCCCCGTCTTTTCACAAGCCTTCTCCCCGTGCCTATTCACCTCTTTCCCCCTCCATCTACACACCCAAACTTTCCCCACCACCTTTTCAAAGTCACCCCCCTTTACCACAGTGCTCTTTTTTCCCCTATCCTGCTTGCCACCCACTTTTTTCCCCTCCATCTACCCCAAACTATTTTTCTGTTGTTTTCCCAGCCCCCATCCCTGCTACCTCTCACCACCCTCTTTCCTCCTCCTCGTCACCCTCTTTCCCCCCTCCATCTATCGAAACACTTTTCACCCACTGTCTTTTCTTTGTTCACCATCTTTCTTTTCTGCCACTGTCTTTTCACAAAACCTTGTCTTCCTCCTGCTGCTGGCTACCCTCTTTTTCCTTCTCCCACTTGCTACCCTCTTTTGCTCAACCCAAAAACTTTTCTCCCCCACTGCATTTTCTCCCCACTGTCTTTTCACAAAACCTTCTCTCCCTACTGCTCCCCCCGTTTTCCCCCGTCGCCTCCCTCTCTTTCCTCCGCCCACTTGCCACCCTCTTTTCCCCATCCATGTACCCTTAAACTTTTTACCCACCGTCTTTCTGCAAAACCTTCCTTCCCTCCCACTCCCCACCATGTTATTACACCTTCATCTACCCAAAAACTTTTTTCCCCACCATCTTTTCACCACCATCTTTTTCAACTCCTTCTCTGGCTAAGCTATCCTTTTTTCCCTTCGGCCCTAACTACCCTCTTTACTCCCCTCTACCTATCCCAAAAGTGTTTTCCTTCACCTACCGCTTCAGCCGCGCTGCTATCTCTCCATCACTGCCAACAACCGCAGTGAGGCGAGCCGCGCTCCCACGGCTACAGCCTCCAGCATATGGCCACCGAATCCTGATTCCTAGTCCTCTCCGTTGGGCAGCCAGCAACTCGACACGAAGATACGGAAACCTGAAAAAACGTGATGGCGCTTCAGCATCATTTATATACTGCGGTAATGCCCACGGAGGTTCCTGGACTGCATGCCTTGATTGGATGAGAAAAAAACCTCCAGGCTTACTCTGATTGGACTTTATGATCATGTTCTGATTGGATGAGAGCAAGTCTTAACACAACCAATCACAGCATGAAAATAAAGTCCAATCAGAGTAGGCCTAGAGGTTTTTTTTCTCGTCCAATCAGAACATGTAGTCCAGGAACTACATTTGCATAACCTCATATATAAAGCATGGTGAGGTGGCGTCAGGTCATTTCAGGCTCTTCTGTGTTGAGCGGAGGAGCAGCTCTGTGCCCAGCTTAGAGGACTGGAAGAGGCCGCAACCTTCCGCCTGCTGGATGGAGGGTGGAGGATGGATGGAGCCTGGAGCCTGGGTCACTACCTCGGTGCGGTTGGTGGTGGCGATAGAGCAGCAGGAGAGCAGTCGGCAGCAGGAGCTTCTCCTGCCAGGCTGGAGGACTAGAAGGAAGAGGCACTGCCACATGCTGGAGACTGGAACCTGTGCCACCATGGCTCGCCTCGCTGTGGTTGGTGGTAACGTCAGAGACTGCAGCTCAGCCACAGTGGTAGAAAAGTGATGGGGTAGGTGAGTTTTCCGGGCCTGCCTTGTGTGCCTCTGGGGGCAAGGGTTGGGTGTCCTATTGGGGTTCACTGCTGGAGACTACCATGCCTGTGGCAGTGGGTCTGGTTGGGGACACTCTCCAGGGTTGCATTGCTGGTGGTGGGGCAGGTTGCCTGGCTATCTGGGGCTATACTGCCTGTGGTGGCAGGGCTGGTGGGGGGAGGCAGATTGTGTACACTAGCTTGTATTGCTGGTGGCTGGGGAAGGATTAGGGGTGCTATTTTCTGCTGCGCTGCCCGCAGCAGGGAGTGGGTTGGGTGGAGTTATCCGGGGCTACAATGCTGGCGGGGGGGGGGGTGGTTTAGGGGCGTTGTTGGGTGCTACACTGTCTGTGACTGGAGGGGTGCACCATTAGGAGCTGAACTGCCTGTGGCTGGGTCAGATTTTGGACACTATTGGGTGGTATGCTCCCTGAGGTGTGGGGGGAGTGCTTTTGTGGGGGGGTATTGGGGTTACATTGCCTGAAACTAGGGTGTGTTGGATGTGTTATCCGGGGGCTACACTGCTAGTGGCAGGGGGCAGATTAGGGGTGCCATGGGGGCTACACTGCCAGTGGCATTGGCGAGCTGAGGAGGTGGCAGCGGCAGCGACAGCAGTGGCCTCCTTCTCGTAGCTTCCAAGTAAGGTATCGTTTTCCTCTTCTCAGTCTCCAGACTCTAGAAGGCGATTTTCTCTCGCTTGAGCTGGATTGCATGGTAGGGCCTCCACACCCACTGTGGTTTCCCAGCCTGCCCTCATGCTTTGTGTTGTGAAGACCACCTGGGACTACCGGGCAGGGAGTAGTAGGCACCATGGTGGAAGTGGGAGACAGGGCACTGTGGGTGGAGGTGTCAGGAATGGGGACCAGCCCTTTGGTGGGGAGGGCTGGCTGGGTCTGAGTTTCTCCTACGCAGGCTCCCAGAGGAGGGCAGCCTTGGTGGGCCCAGCAATTCCTGGCCAGCTGGACTTGGCCGGGGGCCGGTTTCGGTGAAGGCACTCACTCCCACCCCAGGCCCCAGTTCCTGGCCAGCTTTTGCCAGAAGGAGAGGTTGGACTTTGGAAGGTGGGTGTGAGTGCCTTCAATGAAACTGATCCCTGACACCCAGTCACCAGCATAATGAGGTGAGGCTCTAATGGTTCCAATCCCTGAGTCCCGTTTTGGGCTTTTCTGGCTTTGCTTGCCCAGCTGCTCCAAGCCACTCTGAAGGAGGAGAAGGAGTCGCCGCCTGTGGTACGGTCGAGCAGATGACGTGGCTCTGCAGTTTGCCTCATGCAGTTAGTGGTGGAGATGGAGACCACAGCTCGAATGGAGCAGTAGGAGGGCACCCACGGGGGCCTGCTGGTAGCAGCCTGGTAGGGTGGGCTGGTATGATGAGGGGGACTGGTTGTATTGGCATTGGCGCTAGTGGTGGTAGCAGTAGGAAGTCTGGGGGCCGGGAAGGGGGAGTAGGAGCACTGCAGGGCCCATCCCGTTCTGGGGTGGGGAGGAACCTGTGGGTGCTGTAACGAAGGTCGCGGTGGCAGTGGTGGTGGTACACCTAGGGCAAAGAGGAGTCCTCCCCCTTCTCCTGCAATCTCTGGAGTGTGCCCTCCTCCTGCTGGTGCCTGAGCTAGGCATGAGTGGCAGCATTATCTCATTCTTAACAAAATTTAGTGACTATTTGTGTATCCTTTTGCTTGTTTTTTGTTGTGATACTCTTGGAGTTACTCAAATTTTATGAATCGAGGAGGGGATAAAAAGTATTATATGATAGACCTTCTAATTCCCACACCTGTTCTTCTTCCTTTCTTCCATTGTGTATTTTCTGCTCATTTTCTTCTTCCTCTTCATTTTCTTTTGCTACTGCTTCTATTTCATGTTTGTATTCTTGTTTCTCCTCCTGTTTTTGTATTGTTATGCCAAGCAATGGCCTTAACCAGCCAAAACTGAGTTAAAAATAAAATACTTGTCACTGTTGTGTTTTTTAAATAACTGATCCCTTACTATGTTTTAGAGATGAGGAAAAAAAATCAGTTGTATAATTAGTTACTTGAATAGCTATGCTTTCATAATTGTGTTAACCCATTTATACCTAGTGTTCCATGCTAAGCATGTGGAAATTACTTACATCCTACTGTTAAATGTCATCGAAAAGGTCTGATTTTTCACTTATGCAAAAATTCAAAAAATTGCAACCTCTGGCATAAATGGACTAATGTGTTATTCAAGGAATCAAAAAATGAAGCATCACATAAAATATTGGTAACAAACAGCCATTTCATCTCTCTCACATTTTTTTCTGGAGCTATGCAAGAGTCACAGGCGTAATAAGTTCTAATTTATGAGATGATTAAGTGAACTATATTCCCTTCATTTTTTTTTCTGCCACCATTTTCAAGAGTATTGTCATCTGCATGAGCAAAGGGTTCATCACCACATCTTTGCAAGAGGAAAAAGAAGGGGGGAGAATCATGTGTATAATGTTGTAAGGCAAACATTCACAACCAAAAACAAGGTTTTATTAACTATCACCTTTAAAGACCTGCAGTGTTTAGCCCTCTTTGATTCCTAGTATTATTACCTTTGGTATGAACTCTTTTATTAAACTGATCACTCTGGAAGTTTATGCATTTTGTATCATTTTTTAAGCCAACAGAAATGTGTAATGCCTATAATTCTGACACTTCAGTTATTTTTAAGGCTATGAGCATGTAAGATACTGTTGGTATATGCAAGAATATGTATAAATACCACTAGGTAGCTTATTTTGAAGAGTTAGTATCTAAGTTTTTGTCCAGAGTAGATTGGTTGCAGTTTCTTAGGTGTGTTTCTTAATATATTGCCTCAAAGTTTTAAAGCATGTAGAAATTTGAATACAGTTTAACTTCATATAGTCCTTTGTTGATAGATTTAATATTTCTAAAGACTAAAGACATCACAGCTCCCTTTAAGGTTCAGTAATATTAATAAAATTTTAGAAATATAGGGTTAGAATCCAACAAATTCAGAGGAAAATTGTTAAATTATATAGCTGTAGAGCAGGAATGAAACCCAGGTTCTAAGCTCTAAGGGGGCCATGAGGTACCATACAGGTTCTTCAGTGACTGGGCATAGATTCAGCAAAATTACAGGATGGTTAAGAGAGTGAGCTGTGGAGCCCAGCTCTATGTAACATGAATTTTTAAACTGCATGGTGCCTCAGTTTATCCATCTTTACAGTGGGGACTGCAGTAAGTTTTTCTTTTTCTGCTCAGTTGTCTGTCATGTTGCGACTGTTCCCTAGTCTGTCTTGTTGCCACTCAGTGCCCACATGACAGGACCTAAGGTAATTTCTGACAGCCTGGGACTCCTTAAAGAAAAACAGAAGGTGCTACAAAACCCATTTTAGGAGAAACCTCTGTTGTCCTCATGGAACCCCAAGAACTTCAGGCAGATGGGTCTCTCTCAAAATCTAAAGCTCTCCTCTGTTTTGCTTTGTGTTATCTGACCTTTTAGGTTTGGGTGGGCATCAGAAATCAGTCACGGAGAGAGATCTAAAGAAAGTTGTGGATGTGAAGATGTATTTATGGTAAGAAAAGTTGTGAAGGAAAGAAATGTTATATGAGAGAGGATCTTGTATGGCAAATTTTTGTCCTAAAGTAGAATGACTAATTATGAAAGAGGGAAGTACAGGAAAAGTCAGAAAGTTCATGTCATAGATAGTCTGTGGAAGTTGTGTTAGGGTTCATAAAATGAGAAAGAAAAGCTTAGAACTGCTAGATCTTTTCCTGTCTAGAAGTGTTGTGTATATGATGGATATATAAAGGAGCCCTAATTACTTGGCTTAGAAGAAAAGGAAGTCTCTTAAATATTTTGTCAGAAAAATAGAATCTCTAATGCCTTTTATTTAACATGACTTCAGTAATCTTTGGGAAATAAAGACAGTGTTAAAATCATTTTTTAGTAGAGACAGCATTTCTCCGTATTGGTCAGGCTAGTCTCGAACTCCTGACCTCAGGTGATCCTCCCGCCTCGGCCTCCCAGAGTGCTGGGATTACAGGCATGAGCCACTGCACCCGGCCTACAAATAGGTTAAATCATTTTATAAATTAGCTGTTGTTTGTTTTGCCTACTTTCAGACTTCTGGATTTTTTTTTAAGTATGAAGGATTTCAATTGTTATATTAATATAAATGCTTAGATAAATAGCACAAACATGAATTTTTTTTTGACAGAGTCTCGCTCTGTTGCCCAGGCTGGAGTGCAGTGGCAGAATCTCAGCTCACTGCAACCTCCACTTCCCAGGTTCAAGCAATTCTCGTGCTCAGCCTCCCAAGTAGCTGGGATTACAGGCATATGCCACCATGCCTGGCTAATTTTTGTATTTTTAGAGACGGAGTTTCATCATGTTGTCCAGGCTGATCTCGAACTCCTGGCCTCAAGTGATCTGCCCACCTTGGTCTCCCAAAGTGTTGGGATTACAGGTGTGAGCCGTCGCACTTGGCCGACTGTATTCTTTATGAATTTTTTACATCAAAAAGCTCATTTGTAATATTTTCTGTATGTATTCATGCTATAAAATTGATTTTGTTTTATTTTAACGTTGTAAAAATAGAGATGGGGTCTGATTGTTTTGCCCAGCCTGGTCTTGAATTCTGGGCTCAAGTAATCCTCCCACCATGGCCTCCCAAAATGCTGGGATTACAGGCATGAGCCACCATGCCCAGCCTATAAAATTTATTGTAAAGGAAAAGGCATATTTTTATTAAGCTGATAATCTTTACATAAATACTGAAGCATGGCATATTTCTTTATTCTACTTGGGCTATTTTGTGTTGCATTAAGAAGAATTTTTTATTTGTTTTTTCTTCTTACTATGCTTGTTTCTGGAATACTCCTTTCCTCCCTTATCTTCCAAAGTCTACTACATCTAAATTTATCCTATTTTTTAAGGGTTTGATCACATATTATGTCATCCAGGAAGTGTCTCTCCTATTCCCTCTTCTCCAAAATGTATCTTTTTTTTTCTGGAAACTCTTGATCCTTTGCCTCTAGACCATAAGCCCTTTGTAGGCATGTCTGTATCTGAGTTTTTAAATTTTGTTTTCCTCTTTTCTCACTCCCAGAATAACACCCTGTGCCAAGGGGTAGTAGACACTTGTTGAATGCATAAAAGAGCTTAGCAGCTAGAGTTAGTGTGGATGCTGTAGAAGGTGTCTGATACACATATGGCAGTTTGATGCTGAATAGTTTTTGGAAATTAAAAAACAGGTAGAAATTTCACCAATGTCAGTGACTAACATAGCTGTAATTAGTAAATTATCAAAATATTTCTTTTTTTTTCTTTTTTACAGAGAGAGTCTCTCTGTGTTGCCCAGGCTGGAGTGTGGTGGTGTGATCATAGTTCAATGCAGCGTCTGAGTCCTGGGCTCACACGGTCCTCCTGAGTAGCTGGGACTACAGGTGTGTGCCACCACACCTGGTCAATTTCTTTTATTTTGTAGAAACAGGGTCTCATTATGTTACCCAGGCTGACCTCAAATTGCTGGGCTCAAGTGATCCTCCCACCTTGGCCTCCTGAAGTGCTGGGATTATAGGTGTGGGCCACTGAGCCCAGTTAAAAGCATTAAAAAAGAAAAAAAAGTTCTGTTTATTGGGATTTGGGGGAGGAAGAGAAAGTAAATATGGGATTGGTTCATCCTAGACAGCACTCATAGTTCTAGATAATATTAGAAAGCAATAATGTTTTAATTTATATATGCAGGGAATTTCAGAGTAATTTCAATCCTAGGAAAAAAATTGGGAGTTATAAATATGGGAAGATTGGCCGGCATGGTGGCTCACGCCTGTAATCCCAGCACTTTGGGAGGCCCAGGCAGGCAGATCATGAGGTCAAGAGATCAAGACCATTCTGGCCAACATTGTGAAACCCCGTCTCTACTAAAAATACAAAAAAAAAAAAAAAAAAAAAACTAGCTGTGCATGGTGGCACGTGCCTGTAGTCCCAGCTACTCAGGAGGCTGAGGCAGGAGAATCGCTTAAATCTGGGAGGCAGAGGTTGCAGTGAACCGAGATTGTGCCACTGCACTCCAGCCTGGTGACAGAGTGAGACTCCATCTCAAAAAAAAAAAGGAAATATGGAACAGTTGGTTGATTATAATAGAATTTAGGACTCCCTTTGAAAGAATAATATCAACTAGTTTTATATAAAAAAATTAAATTCCTAAGTAGATTAGTCAGGAGTAAAGGAAAAGTCAAGATTCCCAACTTATTTGGATTTCTTTCCCCCATTACAGTGTACTTGAGGAACAAAATTTGGGCTGTTTGGCTGTCTTTATTCTTTGTTATACACAAATAAACTGATATCAAAACCAAATATATTGAGGTTACATTTTTCTTTTCTTTCTTTTTTTTTTTTTTTTTTTTTTTTTTTTTTCTGAGATGGAGTCTCGCTCTCACCCAGGCTGGAGTGCAGTTACATGGTCTTGACTTACTGCAAGCTCCACCTCCCAGGTTCACGCCATTCTCCTGCCTCAGCCTCCAGAGTAGCTGGGACTACAGGTGCCCACCACCATGCCTGACTAATTTTTTCTATTTTTAGTAGAGACAGGGTTTCACCATGTTAGCCAGGATGATCTCGATCTCCTGACCTCGTGATCTGCCTGCCTCGGCCTCCCAAAGTGCTGGGATTACGGGAGTGAGCCACAGCACCCGGCAAAGGTTACATTTTTCTAGCAAAATTTGATTCAGATTTATGATGAGAGTCACTTTTATGCTTATAGATTGCCCCTTTACCCCATATTTGGTTGAACTGACAGACATTCTTCTTGCCATTATCACTGTCATACACTGTTCACATTCAGAGTAATTTGTTTTAGGCAATTCATTTCCCTTGGCAATAACATGGAGATTAATGTAATTTTGAAAATGTTTAAGTAGTCATCATCATGACTTTGAGTTTCTGTTCAAAGATGTTTAACTTTGCCTTACTTTTAAGATTTTTAAATTCATTTTTAACTACAATAACTTTTATGTATTTGGAGGTATTTGGAATGAAATCAAAACGTGCTATCTAGGAGTTATAACCTAAAATATGCAGAACATAAATATACCTGATGTAGGAGTATATACATCCTGTTGAGGGGGGAGAAAGAAGTTACTTTATATTCACACAAAATCATTTTAATGCATGAAGGAGGATATGCTATTTTAAAATTTGATCTTTCACTAATTGTAAGTAATACATTATTTTTTATATATACTGAAATTCCTGGATGTAATCTACTGAGTTTGTTGCATATTCTTCCAGTGTTTTTTTCTGTGTTTGTATAATTTTCTAAATTATGGGATCATAATATACTATTCTTTTGTATACTACTGTTGCAAGTTTGTCTATTTATTTCAGAGTTACCTCTGTCAATCATTAACAGCAACTTAATACCCCATTTCTAGTACATGAAAATACCATAATTTGCCAGGCACGGTGACTCACACCTGTTGTCCCACTACTTTGGGAGGCCGAGCTGGCTGGATCACCGGAGGTCAGGAGTTCAAGACCAGCCTGGCCAACATGGTGAAACCCCATCTCTACTAAAAATACAAAAAACAGCCAGGCATGGTGGCATGTGCCTGTAATCCCAGCTACTTGGGAGGCTGAGGCAGGAGAATCACTTGAAACTGAGAGGTGGAGGTTGCAGTGAGCCATGCCACTGGACTCCAGCCTAGGCGACAGAGTGAGACTCTGTTTTAAACAAAAGCAAGAAAATACCATAATTTGCTTAATCAACTTATGGTCACTGGATTTTTTTGTTGTTGCCAGAAAAAGAAAGCTGTAAACAATTGTGTGTGTGTATGCATATTTATGCACATGTACATATGTATATGTATTTTGTGTACTTGTACAAATAGCTTTGTAGGATAGATTCCTAGAAGTGGAGTTGCTGAAATCAAAAGATGTGAATAATGTAGATATGGATAGATATTTATACATTTTCCTTCCAAAAGGTTGTTGTACCAATTTGTAAAGCTACCAATAGTATTCACATATGCCCCATACCCTGGCTAATACTAGATATTACAGTTTAGAACATTTTGACAATTTAGGAACTGAAAAAATGTGATGGCCTTTTGTCAATCACTATTGAGGCTGAACATTTTTTAATATGGAGAAAGTTTTCTTTCTTTCTTTTTTTTTTTTTTTGAGATGGAGTGTTGGTCTTGTTGCCTGGGCTAGAGTGCATAGAGTGCAATGGCTTGATCTCAGCTCACCACAACCTCTGCATCCTGGGTTCAAGCAATTCACCTGCCTCATCCTCTCTAGTAGCTGGGATTATAGTCATGCACCACCACTCCCTGCTAATTTTATATTTTTAGTAGAGAGGGGGTTTCTCCATGTTGGCCAGGCTGGTCTCAAACTCTCGACCTCAGGTGATCTGCCTGCCTTGGGCTCCCAAAGTGCTGGGATTACAGACCTGAGTCACCGCACTTGGCCTTTTTTTTTTTTTTTTAGACAGAGACTTGCTCTTGTTGCCCAGGCTGGAGTGCAGTGGCACGATCTCGGCTCACTGCGACCTCCGCCTCCCATGTTCAAGCAATTCTCCTGCCTCAGCCTCCCAAGTAGCTGGGATTACAGGCATCTGCCACCACGCCCAGCTAATTTATGTATTTAGTAGAGATGGGATTTCACCATGTTAGGCTGGTCTTGTACTCCTGACCCCAGGTGATCCACCCACCTCAGCCTCCCGAAGTGCTGGGATTACAGGTGTGCGTCACTGCGCCTGGCCGTATGTCTTTTATAAATTGCCTACTTTTGTTCTTTGTTTATTTTCTGGTGGGGTTACTGGTTTTTAATAGGTTAAAAGTTCTCTACATATTCACTTTTTTATTTCTTTCTTTTTCTTTTCTTTTTTTTCTTTTTTTTTTTTTTTTTCTGAGACACAGTTTTGCTCTTGTTGCCCAGGCTGGAGTGCAATGGTGTGATTTCAGCTCACCTCAACCTCTGCCTCCTGGGTTCAAGTGATTCTCCTGCCTCAGCCTCCTGAGTAGCTGGGATTACAGGCCTGCGCCACCATGCCTGGATAATTTTGTATTTTTACGAGACATGGGGTTTCTCCATGTTGGTCAGGCTGGTCTGAAACTCCTGACTTCAGGTGATCCGCCCACCTGGGCCTCCCAAAGTGTTGGGATTACAGGTGTGAGCCAATGCGTCTGGCCTTATTCACTTTTTTCGTACGTGTGCACATATCCCCCTAGCTATTCTTTTGTAATGTTATGTAGTCAGATAAATCCAAACCCAGCACTGTGCTGCTGTGAGACCTTGGGCACATTATTTAACCTCTGTACACCTTAATTTCCTTATTTGTACAATGGAGATAATGTAAATAGCATTAGGCATAGTGGCTGGCACAAAGTAAGTAAATAATAAATGTTAGTTGTGACTGTTACTAATTTATTTATGTGACTTTTGTGTTTTGTGCTCTACTTAAGACTTTCCTTGCTCCAAAATGTAAAATATTCACCTAGCTACTAAACTAGAAAAACAAAGTGAGGAACATTATATGCCTCTATGTGTCTTTGCTTTAAAGATGAAAAACAATGTATACATTTTTGCTTGTATATCACAGGATATATGATACTTGGAAACATTGGTTGTCATAGTAAGAAGAATGAGTGAGAGGAAGACTTTTTAACTGCATGCATTTTTGTATTTTTAAAGCAAAGAAGTCCCCAGATTGTATTTAATACTTCAATGGTTTCTTTTTTTTCCTTTTTCTTCTCTTTTTAAAACTTGTAATTCTTTGATCCATCTGGAATTTATTTCTGGTATAAGAAGTGAGACATGTTTTGGGGGATAAAATTGTGTATGAATTCTACCCCAACTAGCTAGTTGTGTCAGCACCATTCAGTGAATAATCTGTTTTTTGCCCCACTATTAGAATTGCAGCTTTTGTCATTTACTAAATGTGTTTGGGACTATTTCTGATTGGTCTTGTTATTTTGGTCTCTTGTGTATAACCATACACTTTAAATTACTATCATTTTATAATTTTAATACAGATGGGGTTAGTTACCTGTTCATTTCTCTTTTTTTTTCAGACTTTGACAATTCTGGTCTATGTGTTCTTCTAGATGAACTTTAGAATCATTCTGTGACATTCAAAAAGAAATCATAGAGATTTTTATTGAATACTGAATATTGATTGGGAATACTGAAATTGGAGGTGAAGTTTGGGGAAATTGACATCTTTATGTACTTTCTGTCCTGTGTTCTAATAGATTTTTATGTGTCTCAGTAGATTTTCAAACTTTGCTTCAAATAAGTCCTGTACAAATAAGTCTTGTATATTTCTTGTTTATTTATTTTAAAAAACATCAGACCCATGAATGGGAGTTTGTTTGTTTATTTTATCCAACAAATATTATAGAGAATCAAACAGGTAGTTTTTATTCTAGTGAGAGAAGACAGAATATAATCAATAAAATGAAGTACATGATCCATTTCAGATTATCATAAACCTATAAAGGAACCAAAAGGGTGAGGTGATTGAGAGTAACTAATGGGAGCTTACCTTATATGTAGGGTGGTTGGAAAGACTCTTCTGAGATGACATTTGAACGGAGACCTTAAGTTTGAGGAGGAGCTAGCCACCTGAACGAGCCAGGAACAGCGTTCCTGGCAGAGAGTAAAGAAGGACAAAGGCCCAGCTAGGAAGGACCTGGCAGAGAAGGGCTCCTGAAGAAACTGAAAGGAAACTCATGTTGCTGGGGCCTAGTGAGCAATCTGGAAAGTAAGCAGGCCAAATCTAGTAGGGCCTTGGGTCATCGTAAGTAGTTTAGACTTTATTTGCAGTGCGTAGGAAATCCTTGGGGAATCTGAAGCAGGAGAGTGACGTGTTCTGACCTAAGTTTTAAAAAGAACACTTGGCTTTTTGAGTTGAGAAAGTATTGAAGTGGGAAGCCCAGTTAGGAGTTTTTGCAGCAAGAGGTAAGGATGGTGGTAGTTAGATGGAGAGGCCTGGGAAGCTTCAGAGTCTGTGTGTGTGTGTGTGTGTGTGTGTGCGTGTGGATGTTTGTGTGTGTGTGTGTGTGTGTGTGTGTGTAAGGAACAGCTAAACAACTTGCTGTTGGAGTGGGCGCTACTGAGAGCTAAGTCCTGCTAGCTGCTGCAGAGGCCGTGTAGAGCAGAACAGAGCTGATCTTTGCCTTCACAGGCGTTTGATAGTTCTGTTTGTTTCTAAGGTGTGTACCAACATAAAGTAGGCTAAGAGCATTTGACTTTAACATTAATGGAGCTCGGGGGTGTTGAGGGGGATGCAGCAAAAAACAGAGTCTGTTAATAACCCTTGTTTTATATTGCTTAATATCCTGTAGTCTCTGTTAGTGGGTCAAAGGGGAGGCAGCAGCAGATGATCTTTAAGGTATCTGTCTTTGAGTTAGAAAAACATAGCTTGAGGAAGTTATGTAGCTTCCCTACAGCCTTACAGCTAATGAGCTCATGCACACACCAAGTCTTAGCACACTGCCTAGTATATGTCTAGAGCTCAATAAATGGTAACTTTTAGTAATACCCACTTAGATATTGTTATATCTATTAATTCAGGCCAAATAGCTACATTAAAATTTTTCTTATCTCAATTTCTTTGTTCTTTTGTGTTAATCAGGGAGGGAATTGGCATGTAGTCATCCATTTTGCTTGTGAAATATATTTGTTCTTTTTTTGTTTGTTTGTTTTGAGATGAAATCTTGCTCTGTCATCCAGCCTGTAGAGCAGGGGTGTGATTTTGGCTCACTGCAACCTCTGCCTCCCGGGTTCAAGTGATTCTCGTGCCTCAGCTTCCTGAGTAGCTGGGATTACAGGTGTGCACCACCACACCAGGCTAATTTTTAGTATTTTTTTTTTTTGAGATGGAGTCTCACCCTGTCGCCCAGGCTGGAGTGCAGTGGTGCAATCTCTGCTCACTGCAACCTCTGCCTCCTGGGTACAAGCGAATCTCCTGCCCCAGCCTCCCAAGTAGCTGGGATTACAGGTGCACGCCACTACATACACCTGGTTAATTTTCATGTTTTTAGTAGTGATGGGGTTTCACATGTTGGTCAGGCTGGTCTTGAACTCTTGACCTCGTGATCCTCCAGCCTCAGCCTCCCAAAGTGCTGGGATGACAGGTGTGAGCCACCATGCCCAGCCATATTTTTGTATTTTTAGTAGAGATTTCTTTCAATATCATACTTTATTAGAGGTAGGATAGGTTAACTAAAAAGCTTTTTCTTTAGCTTCCATTTGTTTCTTTGTCTTTAAGTAAGATGTCATGATGTCAAAAGAGGCTGCAAATAAAATACCTTGTCAGTGGCATTCCCCCAGATTAGATCTTAACCAAAAGGCTGAGAAGCAGTAGCTCTTTTTCCCCCCAAAGGGAAGAATGCTTAGGTTATTTTACAGGAGAAAATTCATTCCAGTATAGCACCACTCTGGTCTTGTACAAATTACATAATTCACTTAGATAATTTCTAGTCTTTCCTCTCCTGGATGGTGGACTCTGTAATAAGTTTAGGAGGTCAGCTTTCTTTACATTATCCCCAGGTTGGAGGATTTTAGGTGTCGGGATGCCCAGGGTGGTTGTCCTTCTTAGCCTTGTCTTACCTAACATACTTTTAGAATTGGTCTAGAGCTGGACAGCTTTGTGGGAACTGGAGTGACCTAATTTGCTTCAGTTTAATAACTAATATTTTAGCATTTAAATGTCATAGAGGCATTGCCCTATCCCATACTTTTGTATCAGGAGGTTTTATTATTTTATCAGTTAAAAATTGCATATTTTGTAGGATCCTTTTTCTGCTTTGGTGAAATGTAGGCTTCACCTCTATTGTGATGCTTGGTGGATTCATTCTTGCTCATCTGAAGTGACATCTGTGGTCCTGCCACTGTGAAGTATATTTTTAGCTTTTTTTTTTTTTTTTTGAGATGGAGTCTCGCTCCGTTGTCAAGCTGGAGTGCAGTGGCACGATGCCAGCTCACTACAACCTCCACTTCCCAGATTCAAGCGATTCCCCTGCCTCAGCCTCCCGAGTATCTGCGACTACAGGTGTGTGCCACCATGTCTGGCTAAATTTTTTTTGTATTTTAGTAGAGATGGAGTTTCACCATGTTGGCCAGGATGGTCTTGATTTCATGACCTTGTGATCCATCAGCCTTGGCCTCCCAAAGTGCTGGGATAACAGGCGTGAGCCACTGTGCCCGGCCTTTTTTAGCTTTTTTTCCAAGGTAGCCTAGGCCACCTTGAACACCGTTGCGTAACACATTTTGGTTATGCAAAGGTTGTGGGCCAAAAGCCAGGAGTTCCTGCTGAGAGGAAAAATTGCTTGTTTTTTGGCAGGATAGTATTTGAAATTTTGTTGCAAGATTTTCCTGTTGAGTAAATATGTGTGTGTTTATTTAACATGAGAAGATTTAAAAAGGAACTTAAATAGATCGATTTCATTTTGCAATATTGTATTACCTGTTTGCAATATGTAAGAGGCTAGTTCTGGGTTTATCTGTATAATTCAGTTAGAAGTGCTATTGTCTTTTATGACAGTGATGTATAGTTATTACTATATTATTCTCATCCTAAAACATTATATGTTGATATGTAAGAGATGAGGAAGTTGCTCATAAAATCTTGATCAGATTTCTTAAACTATTCATAGAATTTTTTTAGTTCATGAGTCAACCATGTAACTACCCTGAGTTAATGAGTTTTGGTGCTAAGAACTGAAATTATAATTTGATACTGCCACTTAAGGTGCTCCCTTCCCCTTCAGTCTGAACTTTAGATTCTTTCATTTCAGTGGGTTTCAAATATAAGGTATTCTGCCGAGGTATCTTAGTGAGCCAGGACTGGAGAAGGGTGGAGGGAGGGATGGGGAAAGGCAGGGGGAGCCTGAAAAGATGAATCCTAGGTCTCCCATTCTCACTAGATCAGAATGTTTCTCCATTGTAGCTTCTGTACATTTAGCTTTCATTTAAGACTTCTGAGGAAAACATTCTGGTTAAAAAACAAGATCTGAGCACTGTTGTTGTGTATCTCGTGGATAAGTTTTGAGGACGGAGGTTGTAGTGGTCTCCAGGCTGCAGTTCATGTGAGGACAGGCAGGGCTTGCTTTGACCTGTGAATTTGTATGCCGGTAGGGGCTAATTTCCTGACTTTGCTAGTTGTTTTTTTTTTTTTTTTTTCTTCTGTATTGGGTGAATAGTACTTTTAAATAAAATTGACTTCTTTGTTTTTTTTGAGATAATAAAGTTGAACTTCATTAAAGTCATACCACAAAACTAGGACAACAGGAAGGATTACTGAGATGAGGGAAAAAATGGAGAAGTCACTTAACTTGTGACTTTGAGTGACATTGTTTGTAATTGTTGAATTCAGCACTCACCATAGCTGAAAGTTAATGTGCATTAAAAAATTGTACCTCATGGGTTTCTAATCATTTAGGCCACTGTTAGAAAAAAATGGGATGACCCTGGGTTAAAATCTTTTTTTATTTGCCTCTGCATTCCATTTATAGCTTTATTTATTTGGGATGTCTGAGTTGGGAGGAGAGCGCAGAGATAGATCACTTAAAGCATGTTTTAGGACAGCAGATCAGAATTAGTTGGAAAACTTTTACAAAATGCATGAATGTTCATATAGTGAAATACTCTGTTTTTGGACAGAGTTTCATTCTTGTTGCCCATGCTGGAGTGCAATGGCACGACCTCAGCTCACCGCAACCTCTGCCTCCTGGTTTCAAGCAATTCTCCTTCCTCAGTCTCTCGAGTAGCTGGGATTACAGGCATGTGCCACCATGCCTGGCTAATTTTTGTATTTTCAGTAGAGACGGGGTTTCAGCATATTGGTGAGGCTGGTCTTGAACTCTTGACCTCAGGTGATCCACCCACCTCAGCCTCCCAAAATGCTGGGATTACAGGTGTGAGCCACCCCATCTGGCCCATGTAGTGAAATTCTCTTTAGCAATAGAAAGAACCATAGATGCATGAGAATAATTGCCAAGATGTATTTTTTTTGGGGGGGGGGGGCAGAGTCTCACTCTGTCACCCAGGCTGGAGGTTGGTGATGTGATCTCGGCTCACTGAAAGCTCTGCCACCTGGGTTCACGCCTTTCTCCCCACCTCAGCCTCCTGAGTAGCTGGGACTACAGGTGCCCGCCACCATGCCTGGCTAACTTTTTTGTATTTTTAATCGAGACGGTGTTTCACTGTGTTAGCCAGGATGATCTTGATCTCCTGACCTCATGATCCACCCTCCTCAACCTCCCAAAGTGCTGGGATTACAGGCATGAGCCACCGCACCAGGCCAACAGAGATGTATTAAGTAATAAAAGCAAGATACAGAATAGTGTGTTTCTAGCATGCCACCATTTACATAGGGGAAAAAGTGTGATTGTATGTATGTGTGGGATATTTCTAAAGGACACTCTAGAAACTAGTAACTTTGGTTGCCTTCTGGGAGGGTAACTGGGTAGCAGCTGGAGGAGAAGGGCAAGGAGATTTTTCACTTTGTATTCTGTGGTACTTTTAAAAACTCTTAAGTCCTGCATATAATGTTTATTTCTAAAAAGATCAGCCCTCACCACAATGCCACATGTTGGCTTTTCCCCTTCCACCTGGAGCAGTTGCAGATGTATAGATGAGGAGAAAGCTCCTCAGGTGGTTTTAATGTGTGGTCTCATGGAACATCTCAGCTTCTCCTAGTTCACTACCTGCTGAGAAAGCTGCAAAGCATTGCAGAAAACAGTTTTTCCCATTTTGCCACAGACAGTTTTGTGATATTGGAGGAATTATTGACTTTCTGTGATCTTCACATTTCTCACCTGTCAAATCAGTGTTAGTTGGGTAATCTCAACTTTCCAATCCTTAAGATTTGCTGACCTCCATGCCTCGGGCCTTGGAAGGGAGCAGGGAGAAAACAGACTGAGGGACAGCTGGTCAGTCTTCTGACTCTTCTCCTGGTCAGCTTTCACAACAGCAGGAAACGTGACATCAGGAGAAAGGATGATATATTTATTTAAAATATTTATATATTACATGGTACCACATGCAGTTTTTAAAGTTCTTTTTTTTTTTTTTTTTTTTTGAGATGGAGTCTGGACCCTCACCCAGGCTGGAGTGCAGTGGTGCCATCTCAGCTCACTGCAACCTCTGCCTCCCAGCTTCAAGTGGTTCTCCTGCCTCAGCCTCCCAAGTAGCTGGGTTTACAGGTGTGTGCCACCATGCCTGGCTAATTTTTTGTGTCTTTAGTAGAGACTGGGTTTCACCATGTTGGCCAGGCTGGCCTTGAACTCTGACCTCGTGATCTGCCCACGTTGGCCTCCTAAAGTGTGTGAGCCACCACACCTGGCCTTAAAGTTCTTTCTATACGTTTTTTCTTTTATTTTTTGGGTCAGAGTTTCATTGTATCACCCAGGCTGGAGTGCAGTGGCACAATCACGGCTCACTGCAGTCTTGACCTCCTGGGCTCAAGTGATCCTCCTGCCTCAGCCTCCCAGGTAGCTGGGACCATGGGTGTGTACTGCATGCCTGATTATTTTTTCTTTTTCTTTTTTTTTTTTTGAGACAGAGTCTTGCTCTGTCACCCAGGCTGGAGTGTAGTGGTCCGATCTCAGCTCACTGCAAGCTCCACCTCCTGGGTTCACGCCATTCTCCTGCCTCAGTCTCCCGAGTAGCTGGGACTACAGGTGCCCACCACCACGCCCGGCTACTTTTTTGTATTTTTAATAGAGACAGGGTTTCACTGTGTTAGCCAGGATGGTCTCGATCTCTTGACCTCGCGATCCGCCTGCCTCGGCCTCCAAAGTGCTGGGATTACAGGCGTGAGCCACCGCACCTGGCCACCTAATTATTATTATTATTTTAATTTTCTTGTAGAGATAGTTCTGGCTTCATTGCCCAGGCTGGTCTTGAATACCTGGCCTTAGGAGATCCTCCTATCTTGACTTCCCAAAATGCTGGGATTACAGGTGTGAGCCACTGTGGCCAGCCTATAAGTTTTGTTTTAAAGTTAGATTGAATGACAATTCCCTAGAAAATTTTATTTTCTAAACCCAACTGGATAAAGAATATATTGATAAAAACTGTGAAATTGATCAATTTGTCATACTGAATTATCTTTTGAACTTGCCCTCTTCCCAAATACCTTGAAATGATGGAAACAAAATTAAAACTTTAATAAAGTATTAAATGGGTGAAGATTTTATATATATAAAATTATATCTGTTATATTTTTATGTATGCAATTATATAGTTTTCATCTTATATTTAAATTCTATTTTTTTAAAACCACCCAATTAGGTAATAATAGAACTCTGGTCTTAAAGTAAGAGTGTATGTACACACATGCACATGTGTATATGTGTATATAAAATTTTTGTCATGGGAGTTTTATATATAATTAAGATAGAAATTATATATTATTGCACACATTTTTACACATATGTAATATTCTCTACCATATATATGTAAAATACACCCATATGAATTATGTATAACATAAATATTTGTGTTATCCTGAAACATAAACATAGATAATCATGTTTTAGAATGGGAATACTCACGAGTATAGGGGTACCTGTTCTCCCATTAGTCAGTCTGTGAATTCAATATTTATGTTTTCTCATCCAGAATTTCTCTGGGACCTGACAAGCTGACTCTGACGCTTGTGTGTAAGAGGAAATGTTCTAGAATAGCTGGGAAGGTGGGGAAAGTAGCAGCAACAACGAAGCACAGTGAGGTGAAACTTGCCCTGCTGGATATGAAACCTCATAATACTAGAGTAATTTGAAAAGTGTGGCATTGGCACAAGAAAAGACAGACAAATCAAATTAGTCTAGAATTGTGGACAAGTAGGAATAGAGTTTATAATGAGGATGGCTTTCTTTTTCTTTCTTTCTTTTTTTGAGATGAAGTCTGACTCTGTTGCCCCAGCTGGTGTGCAATGGTGTGATCTCGGCTCACTGCAACCTCCGCCTCCCAGGCTCAAGCAATTCTCCTGCCTCAGCCTCCCAAGTATCTGGGATTACAGGCGCATGTCACCATGCCCGGTTAATTTTTGTATTTTTAGTAGAAAAGAAGTTTCACCATGTTGGCCAGGCTGGCCTCGAACTCCTGACCTCAAGTGATCTTCCCGCCTCAGCCTCCCAGAGTGCTGGGATTACAGGAGGAGCCACCGCTCCTGGCCTTTTTTTTCTTTATTTGCTATTTCAGTTTCATAGAAGCAAGCAAAGAGTAACATAACAAATGTCCATCTACCTACCATCTGTGATTACAAAACTTAGTATTTTATCATCCTTGCTTCAGAATTACTTAATAAAGACAATACTTCCTCTGCACAAATGCTTACCTTAAAACTACTCTTGAATTCTTTTCACAATTGACTTATCAACTCCCAAATTTAAAACCATGTATTTTTGTCTTTATATGCCTTAGACATTTATAGATAGGTATTTACTGAGCAGTTACTATGTGCCAGGTATTATGCTGTTTTTATATACTGTTTTTACTTTATATAGCTAATCATATTATCTGTCACATATTAACCTATTTTAAATATAAAAAGAAATGACGCATTAATGTTTTCAAATCTTGGTAACTTTTATTAAGTAAATACCTGAGAGGAAGCTTTTACTAGTAATTGTGGTTTTATTTATGTATCTATAGTTATAATTTATTAGAAGTACACTTGGTGTTTTAGTTCTTATTAATTCTATTTTTTTCCCATCCTGTTTAGATGGTTTCCTAGAAACATGATGGTTTATTGGCGTTGATCTCACAGTCTGGTGAGAACTTCTTTACTGATAATGTCAAGTTCAGTTTATCTTCCCAACCAAGGAGCATTCAGCACAGAACAAAGTCGTTCTCCTCCTCACTCTGTAAAGTATACGTTTCCCAGCACCCACCACCAGCAGGTAAGGAACAAATACTATGCAAATTACACGTTTTTTGTGTTTTTCTTTACTTTTCCTATTTAATACACATGTTGGTAGAAACCACCAAATTTACCTCTTTTTTTAAGTGGCAAGAGCTATTTACAAAGACAAGGAACCAAAGGTTGGGAATTAATTATTTCTGTTTTCTTACTGTGGCTTTATGCCGATTTCAGGAGTTGAAGTTGTCTTTGTTTTGATGACAGGAGTTGATGATAAATAGAAAACTTATCAATTCTCTAGAATTTCTAGGGTAAGACCTATATTTATACTCCCAAGTTGTGGTTGAGTTTTAAGCTGGCCAGATAACTTGGCGTGTCTTGAGTGATGGCCAGGATAAAGACCTCTGTCTTCTTGAGAGATTGATGGTAGGAAGATTTGCATAGTAGGTAGGAAGGAAGGGGTGGTAGATAGGAAGGAAGACTTTATTATAGGAAGAGTTTGTAAGAGATTGATTTACCTTGTGAAAAATAAAGTATGAGGTGAAATAATCATCTCAGAGTAGACCAAAGATATGGATGTAAGAGGTTTAAAGAAAAATAGGAAAGGATGGGATAAAACGGTCATCTCAGAGACTAAGAAAGCAGATTTGTCATCAAAATGTACTACGGGGTCCTACTGAGGACTCCTTTGAAGTGTAGTCATGATTACAGAGTTAGAATGGACATTCCTACATTGTTCCTGTGTAGGGAGGCATTTAGTCTTTTACCATTACGTGTAACGTTAGTTACACATTTTTGTTGATGCCTTTTTTGGTTGAAGAGGTTGCTTTCTGTTCCTAGTTTGAGAATTTCTGTCATGATTGGTGTTGAATTTTGCTTGTGTTGTCCCCCTACCCCAGTGTTATTCATCTGATTACCAATTTTCCGGATTATTGTTGCTGCTGGTTTTTTCATAAAATCAGGCCGGGCGCAGTGGTTCACGCCTGTAATCCCAGCACTTTGGGAGGCTGAGGCGGGTGGATCACTTGAGGTCAGGAGTTTGAGACCAGCCTGGCAAACATTGTGAAACCCCCTCTCTACTAAAAATACAAAAAAATTATCCAGGCATCGTGGCAGGCACCTGTAATCCCAGCTACTTGGGATGCTGAGGCTGGAGAATAGCTTGAACCCGGGAGGCAGAGGTTGCAGTGAGCCAAAATCGTGCCGGTGCACTCCAGCCTGGGCAACAAGAGTGAAACCCCATCTTAAAAGAAACAAAATTAACTTTGCAGTTTAGTTTATATATATATACACATATATCTATATTAGAATGCACTCATTATATGTGTACATTGTAACAAATTTTGACAAATTCATAAACTCATAGAACCATCACCAAAATGAAGATGAACAACATTTCTAACACTCCAGCATGTTCCTTGGCACCCCATCCTCCTTGGCACCCACCCGTGTCAGTCCTCCTCCCCCAATTCCTACTAACCTCAGCTCCTAGGAAACCACTGATCTGCTTTCTATCATAAAACATCGTATACATTCTGAGCTTCATGGGAACTCTTTTGTCTATGACCTCTTTTGCTTTCCATACTTCTGTGATCTATCCATGTCTGGCATGTCTCAGTTCATTCCTTTTTATTGTTGAGTATGGGTATACCACAATTTGTTTATCCAGTCACCTATTCCAGTTTTTGATTATTATAGATAAAATTACTTAGAAAACATATATCTATATATTGTATCTAGATTATTAAAAGAAGTTTTGCCTCATTTTCTTAACAGTATCCTTTGGAGAGCATACATTTTTTATTTTTATCAAGTCGGATGTAGTTTATTTTTTGAGACAGAGTCTTGCTCTGTTGCCTAGTCTGGAGTGCTATGGTGCCATCTCAGCTCACTGCAACCTCTGCATCCCAGGTTCAAGCAATTCCCCTACCTCAGCCTCCTGAGTAGCTGGAATTACAGGCATGTGCCACCACATTCAGGTAATTTTTGTATTTTTAGTAGAGATGGAGTTTCACCATGTTGGCCAGGCTGGTCTCGAACTCCTGACTTCAGGTGATCCACTCTCCTCAGCCTTCCAAAGTGCTGGGATTACAGGTGTGAGCCACTACACCCAGCCCAGATGTACTATTTTTATTGTTCATTTTTTGTGCTTTTTGTGTCAAACCTAAGACGTTTTTGCCAAATTCAAGGTCACTAAGATTTTCACTTACGTTTTCTTTTTTTCTATTTTTGTTTTGTTTTGTTTTGTTTTTGTTTTTGTTTTCTTGAGACAAAATCTTACTCTGTTGCCCAGGCTGGAGTGTAGTGGGGCAATCTCGGCTCACTGCAAGCTCTGCCTCCTGGGTTCACACCATTCTCCTGCCTCAGCCTCCCGAGTAGCTGGGACTGCAGGCGCCCACCACCACGCCCAGCTAATTTTTTTTGTATCTTTAGTAGAGATGAGGTTTCACTCTGTTAGCCAGGATGGTCTCAATCTCCTGACCTCGTGATCCACCTGCCTCGGCCTCCCAAAGTGCTGGGATTACAGGTGTGAGCCATCGTGCCCAACCAATTTTCACTTATGTTTTCTTCTCTAAGTTTTATAATTATAGGTCTTTCATTTAGGTAAATTACCTATTTTGAATTAAAATTTTATATGTGGTGTGGTAAGCATTGAGTTTCAGTCTTTCTGCATTAAGAATGATGTTAGCTTGGAGAGTGCTCTTTACTCCTGTGTTTTCTTAAGGGGTTTGTGTAGGATTGGTACTTTTCTTTGAAATGGAGTCTTGCTCTGTCATCCAGGCTGGAGTGCAGTGGTACAATCTCAGCTCACTGCAACCTCCATCTCCCGGGTTCAAGTGATTCTACTGCCTCAGCCTCCTGAGTAGTTGGGATTACAGGTGCTTGCCACCACACCTGGCTAATTTTTGTATTTTCAGTAGTGATGGGGTTTCACCGTGTTGGCTAGGCTGGTCTCGAACTTCTGAACTCAAGTGATCCGCCCGCCTCAGCCTTCCAAAATATTGGGATTATAAGCATGAGCCACTGCACCTGGCCTTTTCTTTTTCTTTCTTTCTCTTTCTTTCTTTTTTTCTTTCTTTCTTTCTTTCTTTCTTTCTTTCTTTCTTTCTTTCTTTCTTTCTCTTTCTTTCTTGGCTTTCTTTCTTTTTTTCTTTTTCTTTCTTCCTTTCTTTCTCTCTCTCTCCTCTTTCTCCTCTTTCTTTCTTTGAGTCTCACTCTGTCACCCAGGTTAGAGTGGGCAGTTGCATGATCTCGGCTCACTGCAACCTCTTCTTCGTGGTTCAAGCAATTCTCCTGCTTCAGTCTCCCAAGTAGCTGAGATTACAAGCGCCCACCACCATGCTTGGCTAATTTTTTGTACTTTTAGTACGGTTTTGCCATTTTGGCCAGGCTGGTCTCGAACTCCTGACCTTAGGTGATCTACCCACCTCAGCCTCCCAAAGTGCTGGGATTTCAGGTGTCAGCCCACCACATGGTGGCTGGGATTGAGACTTTTTCAACCTTAGATATTTGATAGAATTTATCAATGAAACCTGGTCCCAGATTTTTTTTTCTGGGAAGAATTTAAATATGAATTCAATTTCTTTAGTAGTTATAATTCAGATACTCAATTTTTTCTTGAGTCAGTTTGGGTATATTTTGTTGTTTAAGGTGTCAGATTTATTGACATAATTTGTCTCAATATTTCCTCATCATTTCAGTGCCTTTGAGATATGTTGCGATGTTGCTCCTCATGTTGATAATGTTTGTTTTTATTATTTTTTAATCAGTCTGCCTAGAGGTTTATCAGTTTAATAGATTTTTGAAGAACTAGCTTTGGTTTCAATCATTTTCACTATGTTTCTATTTTACTGATTTCTACTCTTTATTTTTTTTTCCTTCTCTAATTGCCTGTGTACATATCATCACTTCATTCTTTTTGTGTATTCAAGTTTTCTTCTGATATTGTGTTTTTGCCTGAAGCACTACATTTCTCTCAGTTTAGGTCTTTTGGCAATTAATTCTCTCAGCTTTTATTTGCCTGAAAATGTTTTTATTTCTGAAGACTATTTTCACTAGATATAGAATTCTAAGTTGACAGTTTCAGTATTTTAAGAGATGTCATATCATTGTATTCTGGTTTGTATGGTTTCTGACTAGAAGCCTGAAGTCATTCTTAATTTTTGTTCATTAATATATAAAACACATTTTCCCCCTTGTGGCTACTTGTTTTTTTTTTTTTTTTTTTTTTTTTTTTTTTTTTTTTGAGGCATTCTTGCTCTGTCATTCAGGCTGGAGAGCAGTGGTACGATCTCAGCCCACAGCAACCTCCACCTCCCGGGTTCAAGCAACTCTCATGCCTCAGCCCCCTGAGTAGCTGGGGCTGCAGGCATGCACTACCATGCCCAGCTACTTTTTTAGTTTTTTTTTTTTGAGACGGAGTTTCACTCTTGTTGCCCAGGCTGGAGTGCAATGATGCGATCTTGGCTCACCACAACCTCCGCCTCCTGGGTTCAAGTGATTCTTCTGCCTCAGCCTCCGAAGTAGCTGGGATTACAGGCATGCACCACTATGCCCGGCTAATTTTGTATTTTTAGTAGAGATGGGATTTCACCATGTTGGTCAGGCTGGTCTCGAACTCCTGACCTCAGGTGATCCATCCACCTCAGCTTCCCAAAGTGCTGAGATTACAGGCATGAGCCACTGTGCCCGGCCCCAGCTAATTTTTTGTATTTTTAGTAGGGACAAGTTTTCACTATGTTGGCCAGGCTGGTCTCGAACACCTGGCCTCAAGTGATCTGCCTGCCTAACATATTCTAATACTTTTCTCAGAGTCTTTTGGTTTCAATTTTTCTTTTTTTTTAAGCATACTGAAATTTAAAATGTTTTTACTGCCATCAAATCTTTTTTCTGTGTTTGTTAACATTTATGCCTGATTGCCCTTTCTTCCCTGATATCAGATAAATAAGTACCCACACATTTTCTTGCAATGAAGAAGTTTTCATGCAATGAAGAGTAATTTAAAAGATAATAAACGTATCTACAATTTATTTTCAAATAGTTCAGCCAAAATGAAGTTTTATAAACATACACAGACACACACAGAAAGTAAATATGTTAAAATGTTAACTACTGGTGAATCTAGATGAAGGATAAATGAGTGTCCATTATACTGTTCCTTCAACTTTTAAGTGAATTTGAAATTTTTCAAAATAGTAAGTTGGATGGGGAAATATTCTTTGCTGTAAGCTAGAAATTAGCTAAGCTTCTAGGTGTTTTGTGACTCACCTTATCATTTGAAATATTCTAATCCTACAGTAGTCTGTGGGGTTTATAAGAAGTGTTCTGCTGCATTAAAAAAAAGAAATTTAAAAATATAGTGAATAAAGGTCATCTTCCATGGCTGAATACATTACCAAAAATGTAATTTATAGAATTTCGTTTTTTAGCAGAAAAGTGTCTTAAAAACTCATTCATTAAAATGAGATGTGTTGAGTTGTAGTGTGACCCATGTCCACGTTATAGTTGAGAAACTGGATGTTCAGAAAAATTAAGTGACCTAGGTAGTACCTCCTGAGTTGGAATTAACCCAGGACCCCTGACTCTAGTCCTGCTTTTTTTCCTCTAAAATGTAAACCATGACTACTACTACTAACTAACACTTCTCTTTCCATCTCCCTCTCCCCATTCTCTCCCAACTGCCCACCTCCAGAAATAAGTATTTAAAAAGAACTAACATTTGTTAGATTTTTTTTTAAATGTTAAGCATAGGTATATCATTTATAGAAGAATTAAATAAGCTTGAAAGAAAAAATTACCTGCAGTTTCACCAGTTAAAAGTTACTAACATTTTCATGTTGATTCTTCCCTATTTGTGTGTGTATTATTTTAATTTTAGTTTAATTTAATTTTATGTTTTTGTTTTTTTTGTTTTTTTTTTTTTTTTTTGCTGCTGCTCCTTGTGTAACAGGGCTAACCCATAGGCAGTGTGTCCAGAGTCGGGCCGTATGAATATTTTAATGTGCTCACTTTGTACATTCTGTTTAACTTTACTTTTGCTTAAATACGTGCTTAACTTCTTTTTGTGCCAATAAGTTTACAACTGTATTGTTAGTGGCTACTTAGTATTCCACATATGAATAAATAAAGTTATTTATTTAATCAATTTTCATACATTTAGGTTGCCTGTTTGTTCAGAAGTACGGTGTTGTGACATGCATTTTTTTTTTTTTTTTGAGACGGAGTCTCACTTTGTTGCCCAGGCTGGAGTGCAGTGGCACGATCTTGGCTCACTGCAACCTATACCTCCCAGCGATTCTCCTGCCTCAGGCTCCCGAGTAGCTGGGACTACAGGTGCATGCCACCCAGTTCAGCTAATTTTTGTATTTTTAGTGGAGACGAGGTTTCACCATGTTAGCCAGGCTGGTCTCGAACTCCTGACCTCAGGTGATCTGCACACCTTAGCCTCCCAAAGTGCTGGGATTACAGGCATGAGCCACTGCAGCTGGCCCGTACATTATTTAGGTTGTTTTTTCTGTATGCATTCTTACTTGTTTCCTTAAGGTAGATTTCTTTTAGTATAATTAATTACAGACCAGGTTGATTTTTAAGGTTCAGTGGGTATTTCCAGATTGTCCTGCAAAAGAGTAGGGCCAGTTCTTAACTCCTGACAACAGTGTATAAAGGTACCCACTTCTTGGCCGGGCATGGTGGCTCACGCCTGTAATCCCAGCACTTTGAGAGGTCGAGGCAGGCAGATCACCAGAGGTCAGGAGTTCGAGACCGGCCTGGCCAACATAGTGAAACCCCGTCTCTACTAAAAATACAAAAATTAGCCAGGTGTGGTGGCCGGTGCCTGTAATCCCAGCTACTCAGGAGGCTGAGGCAAGAGAATCGCTTGAACCTGGAAGGCGGAGGTTGCAGTGAGCTGAGATTGTGCCACTGCACTCCAGCCTGGGGGACAAGAGTGAGATTTCGTCTCAAAAAAATAAAAATAAAAAAAAAATAAAGGTACCCACTTCTTCTGTATCCTTGCTGACACCACGTTTATCGTTTAACAAAAAGACTGTTAATTTGATGAATGATTGTTTTTAAATTAAACTTATTGTTAGTAAAATTTAACATTTTTTTATTTGTTTATTGGTTATTTTTCCTGTTTTGTAAATTGTTTTTTCATATATGTTGCCCATTTTTCTGTTGGTTTATTTTATATTGAGTTGTTAGAGTGCATGTTTTGCAAATGGTTTTCCTATTTAATCATTTGCCTTTTTAATTTGTTATTACTGTTTTGATAAGCAGAAGACTGTGTTTTTGCATGTGTGGTTTTTTGTTGTTGTTGTTGTTGTTGTTGTTTTTGAGATGGAGTCTTCCTCTGTCACCCAGGTTGGAGTGCAGTGGTGCCATCTCTGCTCACCACAACCTCCGCTTCCCGGGTTCAAGCCATTCTCCTGCCTCAGCCTCCCAAGTAGCTGGGATTACAGGCTTGCACCACCACACCTGGCTGATTTTTGTACTTTTAGTAGAGATGGGGTTTTACCATGTTGACTAGGCTGGTCTTGAACTCCTCACCTCAAGTGATCTGCCTGCCTCGGCCTCCCAAACTGCTGGGATTACAGGTGTGAGCCATCATGCCCAGCAGAAGACTGTTTTTTTATTTTATCCATCAATTTTTCTTTTTTAAAAACTAATGTATTTTTTATCTTTTGCTTTTGACGTTCCTGAACCCACGATAATGTGAATCTTTTTTTTTTTTAATTTGAGGCTTTTTGTGATTTGCTAATAAGCCTCTTATAAATGTTTGCTATTACTTGTTTTTTTTTATGTAAGATATGAGGTAAGAATCTAACTCTTTTTCTTCAGGATTGGTATCTTGCTGTTTCAACCCAAGATTGTAAACTTCATGAAGGGACATATTTTGTCTGTTTTGATCCACCACCCTATTCCTGTTATATAAGTAGGCACTTGAGGATTTGGTTTCTTATTAAATATTTAATATTTAGAAAGGAAGTCAGTGGAAAATATTCATTTGTAATATTAATTCTTTGCATCAGAATATTAATCTTTGCATCTGATGCATCAGATGCATCAGAATCACCTGAGGAGCACTTTTGAAGTCTGCTGATTCAAAATGTAATCTCTTTTTCTATTATATATGTTTCTGTAACACAAATCTGCTCATATGCATATAGTGGGAGAATGACATTAATGTATCATGAAAGTCCTGGTAGTTCACCAAAGATCTTTCTTTATGCATTAACATTTCTAAGTTCTCAGGAGTATGCTGTCTCATAATGAAAGAAAAAGGCTTCACAACACATGAAGACTTAAGAATATTTGAACATTCTGCATTTAGTTTTCATTTAGTGCAAATAGTAGCTGGTTTAGTGAATTTAAGAACTGTCGTGCTTTTCACAGTGTTAGTGAAGATTCAAGCATTGAAAAGACAATGTGAAGACAAATTTTCTTGTATTTTTCTTTAACGTTGATAAAGGAGGGAGGGGGAGAAAAAGAGGTTGATAAACATGGTTATATGCCAAATCTGATTTTTTTTCTTTTTTTTTGAGATGGAGTCTCCCTCTGTCACCCATGCTGGAGTGCAGTAGTGCAATCTCAGCTTACTGCAACCTTTCCCTCCTGGGTTCAAGCCATTCTCCTGCCTCAGCCTCCCGAGTAGCTGGGACTACAAGTGCCCGCCACCACACTCAGCTAATTTTTGTATTTTTTCGTAGAGATGGGGTTTAACCATGTTGGTGAGGCTGGTCTCGAACTCCTGACCTTGTGATCTACCTGCCTTGGCATCCCAAAGTGCTGGGATTACAAGCATGAGCCACCATGCCCGGCCACTGATATTTTATTTAGATGGAACATACTGGTTTATTTTGGAAGCCAGTGACCTCAGGGATTTACATCTTAAGAGAGGAATCATAAACTCTAGGGCTTTAAGCTGCCAAAGATTGATTGTATGCCAGATGCAAAGGATACTGGAGCTTTAACTCTATTAAGTCTATTAGAATTGTTATTGCTTTTATTGGTGCTTTCCTTACAGAACTGTACAGGTTTTAGGGTATAGCCATAATCTTATTTTCCCAGAAGGCCTCTCAGATTCAGTGCATACTATTACAGAATATGAGGCTTTTCATCAGTGTATATTAGCTGAAATATCTGTACTATGGTGTTTTGAAGCAACTGTCCAGTTATCTCCTGTATGCATTCTTGGCTCAGAACTATTGACTTTTCACAGTTCCTTAATCATTATTTAATACATTTTAGGGTTCTGTAATCCTGTGAACTACCCTCATTGTAGGTTTCTGATAGTCTAAGTAAAACTAGTACTCTAAACTTTATGTTTTATAATATTGCTTATATCTTTACAGCAGACTGGAAATTAATAGGGTGTGTGTGGATGTGTGTTGGAAGGTAGTGGATTTTGGGTGAAGGGGCTTTCATTCTGCTACAGGTCTGCTGATTTGGAGGCACGATGGGATGTTTTTGGCTAAGGAAATGTTGTGTATGCTGTAGTGTGGGCTTTATGGAAGTAGGCCCAGAGATAGTAGCAGCTGAAGTTCCTAGGTCACTTCTCTGACTCGTGTACCTCAGTTTTGGTTTGGAAAGCCTGAAAACTTTTGATAGGAACACTTGGCCATGTTATAGTTGTTAAGTTGGGTGGACACACAGGTTTTACCTGGAATAATACTATTTCCCAGCCAGTGGTTCAGACCATTTGAAGAGCCATTGCAAGGAAATGGCTGAGAAGTTGGTATCTTCCTTTGTCATGATTGCATTATTTACCTATAAATTCTCTATAATTTCAGTATTGTTACACTAGAGGCTGATCAACACTAATTCACCTTTGTATAGCTTTTAGACTCTTCAAAATAGTACATGGTATATCTAAACTATAAAAGTGAGGTGAGAATTTGCATATATGTAAATATGAAAGTTACTACTAAAGGTTTCATTAGACACATACTACACATGGCTCTGCTGTGGTTTAAAACTGACTTTTTCATTTAAGGCAATCTGGACTCTATTAGTGAGAAATGAATTGTTTTTCTTGGTTTTATTCTCTAAAGGATCCAGCATTCGGAGGCAAACATGAAGCTCCATCCTCTCCAATTTCAGGGCAACCATGTGGAGATGATCAAAATGCTTCACCTTCAAAACTTTCAAACAAAGAGTTAATACAAAGTATGGATCGTGTAGATTGAAAAATTGCAAAAGTAGAACAGCAGATCCTTAAACTGAAAAAGAAACAAGTAAAAGTCTTTGCCTAATATATTCTAAGAATGTATGTTTTTGTCCCTTCAGAAGATAATTTTGAGTTTTCCATATTTTGAAACTTTACATAAAAGGAGTCATGCCTTACGTATTCTGACTTGCTGTTTTTTGCTACTATTGTGGTTTTCTTACATTCATTCATTTTCCTTGCTGCACTGTCTGATTATATGATTGTAGAGAGTGAAATTTGTTTTTCCATTCTATTTTTGATTTTTTTTGATAATCCATACAATGGTGCTGGTTTTTGGTTCACATGTAGAGATTTTCCAGGGCATGTGCCCAGGATTGGCAGTGCTTGGCCCAAGATTATGCACAGTGAACTATTTAATAGATGATACCAAATTTGCTAAGAAGTAACACCATTTTACATTCCCACTGGCAGCTTATGTGGGTACTTATTTGTGCACATTCTTGCCTTTACTTGATATCATTTTTTCAGTTGGATATGAAATAGTCTTGTGTGGTTTGGAAGGAGGCTGAGCTTATTTTCATTTGTTTATGGGTTATTTCGGTTCCTTATGTGCATTGTTCAAGTCTTTTGTCTATAGTCTCCTATTTCATGATTGAAACTTTTAGGATTTCCTGAAGTCCCTTGTCAGATATGTGTATAGAAGATTTGCCTAGTTTGAGGCCTGTCACTTCACTTTTAGCCCAGTATCCACTCTCAGTGTACACTAAGTGCATTTCTTTTCCAGATTTGGAGTCTCACTCGGTCACCAGGCTGGAGTGCAGTGGTGTGATCTTGGCTCACTGCAACCTCCACCTCCCGAGTTCAAGTGATTCTCCTGCCTCAATGTCCCAAGTAGCTGGGACTACTGGCTTGTACCACTGCGCTTAGCTAATTTTTGTGTTTTTAGTAGAGACGAGGTTTCACAATGTTGGCCAGGATGGTCTAGATCTCTTGACCTCGTGATCTGCCCACCTCTGCCTTCCAAAGTGCTGGGATTACAGGCGTAAGCCACCATTCCCAGCCCTGTATCTCTTAAGTGAAGCATTTAATCCATTTACGTTCAACATTAATATTGAGATGTGAGGTACTGTTCTATTCATCATGCTAGTTGTAGTCTCAATATGTTGTTTTTTAAATTGTGTTATTGTTTTACAGATCCTGTGAGATTTTTGCTTTAAAGAGGTTCTATTTTGGTGTATTTTAGGTTTCATTTCAAGATTTAAGACTCCTTTTAGCATTTCTTGCAGTGCTGGCTTGGTAGTAACAAATTCTCTCAACATTTGTTTGTTTGAAAAATACTTTTTCTCTCCTTCATTTATGAAGCTTAGTTTCACTAGATATAAAATTCTTGACTGTTATTGTTTTGTTTAAGGGGGCTAAATATAGGACCCCATCCCTTCTGTCCTGTAGGGCTTCTGCTGATAAATATGTTGTCAATCTGATAGCTTTTTCTTTATAGGTTACCTGCTGCTTTTGCCTCATAGCTCTTAAGATTATTTCTTTCATCTTAACTTTAGATAACCTGATGACTATGTGCATAGGTGATGATCTTTTTGTGATGAATTTTCCAGGTGTTCTTTGAGCTTCTTGTATTTGGATGTCTAGATCTCTAGCAAGGCCAGGGAAGTTTTCCCTGAGTATTCCCTCAAATAAGTTTTCCAAACATTTAGATTTCTTTTCTTCCTCAGGAATGCCAATTATTCTTATGCTTGGTTATTTAACAAAACCCCAAATTTCTTGGAGTCTGTTAATTTTTTAAAATTCTTTTTTCTTTGTCTTTTTTTTTCAGTTAATTTGAAAGCCTTGTCATTGAGCTCTGAAGTTATTTATTCTACTTGTTTTATTCTATTGTTGAAACTTTTCAGTGTATTTTGTATTTTTCTAAGTGTGTCTTTCATTTCCAGAAATTGTGATTGTCTTTGCTTTATGATACCTGTTTCTCTGGAGACTTTTTCATCCATATACTGTATTGTTTTCAAAATTTCTTGAAGTTGGTTTTTACCTTATTCTAGTGCCTCCTTGAATAGCTTAATAACCAACCTTCCAATTTTTTTTTTTTTTTGGCAATTCAGAGATTTCTTCTTGGTTTGGATCCACAGCTGGAGAGCTAGTGTGATCTTTTGGGGGTACTATACAACTTGTTTTGTCATATTACCAGAATTACTTTTTTGGTTTCTTTTCATTTGGGTAGACTGTTTCAGTGGAAAGATCTGGAACTCAAGGGCTGCTATTCAGATTCTCTTGTCCCACATGGTGGTGCTCTCTTGATGTGTGCCCTCCCCCTTCCTCTAGGGATAGGGCTTCTTGAGAGCCAGATTGCAGTGATTGCTAATGCCCTTCTGGGTCTAGACACCCCGTGGGGCTACTGGGCTCCAGGCTGGTGCTGCAGAATGTCTGCAAAAAGTCCCGTGCTGTGATTTGTCTTCAGGTCTCCCAATTCTGGATAACAGCCCCTGCTCTGGTCGAGGTGGCAGGGGAGTGAAGTGAACTCTGGGATTTTTTGGTTGTTGTAATGTGATGGTTTTCTCAAATGCTGGTTATGCTAGCAGTGAAATTTTCACATGGACAGACTCAGGACCTCTGGTTAGCCAGGATGTTGCAGGCAGTGGAATTAGCTGTTGTTTTCTCCTTCTATGGAGCAGGGTTGTTCTCTTATGAGTTGCTTGGCCTCCAGCCAGGAGGTGGCACTCTCAAAAGAGCACAAGCTACAGTTGTAGAGGGGGGCTACCATCTTGTCCTGTGTTGGCCAGGATAAGTACTCGGGTTTCTCAGGTGATGGGCAGGGACATAGAGCTCCCAAGAGTTTATGTCTTTTGTCTTCGGCTACCAGGGCAGGTAGAGAAAAGCCATCAGTTGAAGACAGGGCTTGGCATGTCTAAGCTCAGACTCTCCTTTGGCAGGGCTTGCTTCAGCCACTATGGGGGATTATGGGGTGGTTCTCAGGCCAATGGAGCCTTTGCTGCATCATTCTGGTTGCCAGGGAAGGTGGGGGAAAGCTGCCAGTGACAGGCCTCACCCAGCTCTCATGCAGCCAGTGGGGCCAGTTTCCTGCATGCCACCCAAACTGCACTGAGTTTATATCCTGGGAGCCAGTGAGCAGGGCTGAGATCTTGCCCCAGGCTAAAGGCCATTCCACTGAGAAAGCAAGCAGGGCTCTCAGGCTTCACCTCTCTGCCTGCTCACACCTTTGGCTGCAAGCTTCTGTGCTCTATTGTGCTTCCCATTTGCCACCCACCCCCACACCCCACCATCTCCATTCTACTCAGGAAAGTTTGTGCTCAGTCAAAATTATTACAAAGTTCATCTACGAGCTTCGGTCACCCTGAGGCCCCTCTGCAATTTCACTGGCTCCCCTCCCTCCCCCAAGTACTGTGACATAAGGCCAGGAATGGCTTCCCTGGGCTTCGCTGGGGACTGGGAGTGCCTACAGGGCTCTTCCCACTGCTTCTTCTACTTTTATATTTTGCTCAGCTTCCTAAATCCATTTCAGCTCTAGGTAATATTAAAGCCTTCTCCTGTGATCTGAATTTTCAGGTTTCCCAGTGGGGATGTGTGTTCAGAGGCAGACTTTTTCGCCTCTCACACTTTGGGAACTCACAGTTTTTCAGCTGTCTTGCAGCATTTGCAGTGGCAAGCCACTTCTTTCAAAGGGTCTGTGAATACTTTCAGTCTCCCTAGTATGTCCCTACACTGGTTCTTGGAACAGAAGTTCACAATGTGAATCTTCAGATGCTGATCTGTTTGTCTAAATGGGAGCTGCATGTTAGTCCTGTCTCCTCTCTGGTGTTTTTTCTCTCCTACCTGAAAGGTACAGAGTTTCAGTGTGGGATGATGGAAAGTGCTGGAGTGGATATTGGTGTTGGCTGCACAACAATGGGAATGAATTTAATGCCACTGAGTTGTACATTTGAAAATCATTGAAATGGCACATTTTAGTTATCTATATCTTACCACAATAAAACATCAGTTAAAATAATTTTATTTATAGACCAAATATGTCTGTACTCTATTTATAACTCCTAGTATGTTAGGAATCACCCCAAGTGCATGTTCCTAGGATTAATGCTTTCTAAAATAATCCTATGGTCTGGTACGTATTCTCAAGGAAGGGATTCCTGTTGAACCCAGCTTGAGGAATTCTTTGCTGTCTACTGCTCAGTGTCTGTTGACTGGAACGCTGGAGACGATGCAGCACACATTGGCCCCTGCGGTGCTCACATGATTTCCTTGTGCTTTCATCTGGTGGGATGCAGCATGGGAGTGCCGGGTTGTGGAGTGCAGCGTGTGAGTGCCGGGGTGTGGGGTGCAGCGTGTGAGTGCCGGGGTGTGGGATGCAGCGTGTGAGTGCCAGGGTGTGGGATGCAGCGTGTGAGTGCCGGGGTGTGGAGTGCAGCGTGTGAGTGCCGGGGTGTGGAGTGCAGCGTGTGAGTGCCGGGGTGTGGAGTGCAGCGTGTGAGAGCCGGGGTGTGGGATGCAGCGTGTGAGTGCCGGGGTGTGGAGTGCAGCGTGGGAGTGCCGGGGTGTGGGGTGCAGCGTGGGAGTGCCGGGGTGTGGGGTGCAGCGTGTGAGAGCCGGGGTGTGGGGTGCAGCCTGTGAGTGCCGGGGTGTGGGGTGCAGCGTGTGAGTGCCGGGGTGTGGGGTGCAGCGTGGGAGTGCCGGGGTGTGGGGTGCAGCGTGTGAGTGCCGGGGTGTGGGGTGCAGCGTGTGAGTGCCGGGGTGTGGGGTGCAGCGTGTGAGTGCCGGGGTGTGGGGTGCAGCGTGTGAGTGCCCGGGTGTGGGGTGCAGCGTGGGAGTGCCCGGGTGTGGGGTGCAGCGTGGGAGTGCCGGGGTGTGGGGTGCAGCGTGGGAGTGCCAGGGTGTGGAGGAGCAGCTGGTGTTTCACGTTGCTGAACTAAAGCCTTGGTTGCACTCGGCATTCAGATGCTGGGGACACTGTGGTGACCTGACACAGGGTAGCATAGAGATGGCATTGCCCTCAGCCTGCTAGCAGCAGGAGGGTCGGGGTCAATCCTCAGCATGTGTGGGCTGCCCCTCGTCCGCAGCGGGAATCAAACTGACGCTGTATATCTCTTAACAGATTTTGCCTTGTCCCATTTTTGGATGTGATGATTTGGGTTGGCTCTGGCCACTGGCAATACCCTGAGTTATTAGAAAATGTAAAGAGCTGTTCCTCATCCCTGTTTCCTGTATCCTTAACCTTTCTCTGTTTTTAGTTTCTCAGCATTCAAGGGGTGAGCCAGTGCTCTTTAGTGAAGGACGTCTTCTTTGTGGATATGAACAATTTCTCCCCATTTCTCTTTCCCATCTTGTCTCTAACATGGAGGGAAGGGAGTGATGTTTGTCCACAGCACCTTCGGCAACTATCATGACATGTTTGCGAACGTCACTGTCTTGTGCTAGACTCATAGCCATGATGCATATTTGGCATATTTGGTGCTCAATAAATGACCTCACATAGACACACAGCAACATGTGAAAAGCCAGTAGGAAGGAAGATCGACTGCCTCATACAAGGTCAGCAAACCTTTCTGTAAAGGGACAGAGAGTAAATATTTTTGGCTCTGTGGCCATATGGTCTCTGTCACAAATACTCCACTCTGCCAGTTAGAAAGCAGCCATGGACAAGAGGCAGGTGAACGGCCATGGCTGTTTCAATCATCTTTATTTATAAAAAAAAAAAAATGTGGGCCAACCTGGCCTTCAACCTGTAGCTTTCCAGCCTGGTATAACCTTTTCTTTAGCTATTCTCTTTTGTTTAGTCTTAGAGTTAATGACTATGTGGAAAAAGTCTTTGAGACCAGGAATAAAATTTAAGGAAAAATACGCTAATCACCTTATTTCCAAATTATAGGTAAAATAAGTACAAATAATAGCAGATTACAATGGGTCTAGTTTAGTGAAAGGCTAGAGGACATATAATAGAGGCACATGTAAAAATTATAGATAATAGTGTCGACTTTCATAACTTAAAGTGAAAAATTTCTTTTACTATGTTTACATTGCAGGCAGAAAAATAACATTAGTAAGGAATAATTTCTATTTCTTTTTGGTTATTCTTCTCTCATTCATATTAACTTTTCCTAAATTTCAAAACTGTTAGGCTGAATATCTCATAATCTGTATGAGGAGAATATTTTTGTATCATCTGCTCTGAAAAACTAAACTGATTATATTCTCTACTAAAGACCTGCTCATATCCTGTTGATGTCTCAAAGCAGAGGAAGAAATGGTTGCTCTAAACAGGTGGCAAAGCCCTGATTTTGCACACGTAAAGATTTGCTTACTTCCCACATGATGGGCATCTTTCCACTCATGGTAAGGCATCATTGTCTTCTTAGTTTATATTCACTGATTCAGTATTTCCTGAGTACCTGCTATGAGCCAAGCACTGCTCATAAGTTTTCTGTGCTTCAGCAAATCAGTGAACAAAAGGGACAAAGATCTCCACCCTCAAGGTGCTTGTTTTTCACAGGGAGGAGCAGGTAGTCAACAATAAACACAATAAAGTGGGCAGTACAGAGTGGCAAAAGTGAACAGAATTATGGAGAACAGTAGGACAGAGTGATGAGAGTGCAGGCGCTGTGCTGTGTGTGTCTGGGTGGGGGAGGTTTCAGGGTTACGCAGGGTGATCAGAGCAGTGGGCAGACCCCCTGAAAAGATGAAGCTTGAGCCAAAATTTGAAAAAGATAAAGAAATAGATCATGGCTATCTGAGAGAAGAGACTTCCAAATGGAGAGCAGATAGAGCAAGGATCACGAGACAGGTGCTTGCCACTTGCATCCATGGATGAGCATGGAGTCTGGCATGGCTGCAGCAGTGAGGGAGGGTGGAGCTTTCAGAGGGGAGGCTGGACTGGTATTGGGTCCAGACCATGGATGGCCTCAGAGCCCACCAGCTCAGAAGTGGGAAGTGATTGCAGGGTGCAGGGCAGAAGTGTGTCTAAAAGGAAGTCTCAAAGAATGCTTCTGACTGCTGTGCTCAGAGTAGACTGCAGGGGTCAGGGGTAGAAACAGTGGAGTCTGTGAGAGGCTTGTGCAACCTCCCAGTGAAAGATGATGGTGACTCCAACCAGGTTGTAGCATTGGAGGTAGTGAGAAAAGCCAGATTTGGGTAGATCTTGAAAGTAGGACAATCACATTTTCTGAGGGATTGGAGGCAGGGCGTGAGAGAAAGAATGATGCTCAGGATGATGCTCAGGTTTTTGGCCTGTTACATGTTAATAGAAATCCTCTCTATACAGAGATTTAAAAAGAAAATGCTGTTGAAGTGTTATCCAGTAACAACTACCCTTATATTTGTATTGTAACTTTATACTTTCAGATGAAAATGCCAACAGAATGCCTCTTCTGGTCTGAGAAGAATAGCCACATATAAAACCTGTCTGCAGCTTACTGTTTTCTAGCAGAGGTTGTGCTTTTATGGATAGCTCACTGGCTTGCTTCCTAGCAGAGGCTCCTAGCTAGAGGGAGGACTCTAACTCTCGTGACGTGTGCTGCTTAGTCTTGAGACTAAGAATAAGGGTTTGGAGTATAATAATTAGTTCTTGGTTCTGTTCTGCTTGGAAAAAAAACTCAGAAAGCCTCTTGGTGCCCACAATGATGAAAATAGTCATTACTAATTGTATCCGTGGGCACCCAAGGCATAAACATGTACAAGGCACTTAATAATAACACTATCATCACATCAATTTTTATGATTCTCGGGCTTACCCTGGGCCACACACTTTGTTGGGAGCTCCACACATTGTCTTTCAACCCCTCGCGGCACCTTGAAAGCTATAATCCTTTTGTAACAGATGAAGTGTCTGAAATGCAGAAAGGTTACTGGACTTGTTTAAGTCCAAATAGGTACTGCAGAGTGGGGCTGGGGCTCCCTTGACTCCAGACTTGCCCGCCTCCAATGTCAGCATCCTTCTGATTTTCCTGCCTCCAAAACTCAGGGATTTAGATGAATGATGTATTCATAACATGCTAACTCAACAAACACATTGATTTAGTGTTTTCTACGTGTTAGAAACTGACTTAGCTTGACATTGGGGGATAAAAGATTGATTGATTGGTTGATCAAATGGTTTTTGAATGCTTGTTATATGCCAGAGGTGTGCAATACTATAGACGGATAAAGATGAATGGTCCTTTGTCTTAAGAAGGAACCACCATTTCTTGGATGTCCTGGATGGTGGTGTTTAAATACTATAGGACAAGAAGCAGCAGAAACCTAAATGGGAAGCCTTCTGTTTGAAAACCCTTCCTTATTTAGGCATTTCAAAAATGTATTAATCTAAGAAACTTGGTACCTTTTGAATTGCAAAGTGGACAATCATATTTCAAGAATGATTTGAGGCAGTCTTAGCTTAGGTACAAGTTATTATAATTATTATAATTTGTACATAAGCTAAGTGTATTAGTTTGTTCTCATGCTGCTAATAAGGACATACCTGGGACTGGGTAATTTACAAAGGAAGGAGGTTTAATTGGCTCACAGTTCCACATGGCTGGGGAGGCCTCACAATCATGGCAGAAAGTGAAGAGGAAGAAGGACACATCTTACATGGCAGCAGGCAACAGAGAGATTGTGCAGGGAAATTCCCCTCTATACAACCATCAGATCTCATGACACTTATTCGCTACCACAGGAACACTATGGGAGGAAACGGCCCCCATGATTCAATTATCTCCACGTGGCCCCGCCAGGTGGCTAATGTGCCAGGATTATTACAATTCAAGGTGAGAATTGGGTGGGAACACAGCCAAACCATATCACTAAGCCTACCTCAAACCATTTGTAAAATATTCTTGAAATATAATTAGTTTTCTAATGTACTCTCATTCAAGTTCTTGTTTGCCTCTGAAACTCACCAGTAGATATGTAAGAAATAGCATTCAAATCACGTGAGGCTCTGACCATATCATTTCAAAACATGCTCATCTCTACTTGAGAACATGACTCCAGCGCCATCTCTTCTGAGATTCTTCTTGCTGATTTTACTTAAATTAGATGCCTTCACATACCTGCCACATCACTTTACACTGTTAGATTTTTACATAGCTTTGTCACTGCCAGAAATTATCACCTACCTGTCTGTTCATTTATTGCTTTGTTTTGACAAAGTGTTTGATTTATGCAATATAACATTTAAGTGAAAAGAGACTCAATGTTCATCAATAGAGTTTAAAATTTCCAATCTATATGACATTATCAATAGCTTTTTTATATTAAAATACATTTTATATTAAACATACTTGTATTCACGGATGACCCAAATTGTTGGAACTAAAATTTACATTTATATAAACTCATCATTGATCTAAATACAATATGGATATGAATTTATATGTACTTTAATGTCATCAATATTAATGTGAATTCCAAACAAAAATCCATAAAATTGTTAAACATGGAGGAGACAGATATAAAGATATAAATGCTGTTTAGGGGAAAAGCATTTCAGATGGAGGAACAGGCAAGGAGAGAAGCTTGGAGTGTGGTGAGGAACAGGCAAGGAGAGAAGCTTGGAGTGTGGTGAGGAACAGGCAAGGAGAGAAGCTTGGACTGTGGTGAGGAACAGGCAAGGAGAGAAGCTTGGACTGTGGTGAGGAACAGGCAAGGAGAGAAGCTTGGACGGTGGTGAGGAACAGGCAAGGAGGGAAGCTTGGATTGTGGTGAGGAACAGGCAAGGAGAGAAGCTTGGAGTGTGGTGAGGAACAGGCAAGGAGAGAAGCTTGGAGTGTGGTGAGGAACAGGCAAGGAGAGAAGCTTGGACTGTGGTGAGGAACAGGCAAGGAGAGAAGCTTGGAGTGTGGTGAGGAACAGACAAGGAGAGGAGCTTGGAGTGTGATGAGGAACAGACAAGGAGAGGAGCTTGGACTGTGGTGAGGAACAGGCAAGGAGAGGAGCTTGGACTGTGGTGAGGAACAGGCAAGGAGAGGAGCTTGGAGTGTGGTGAGGAATGAAGAGCATTTGAAATACTCACAGAAGGTCAATGTGATGCAGATGCGGTAAGCCAGGCAGAGTGTGGCAGGAGATAAAAATAGAAAGATAAACAAGAGCCAGATAATACAGGGCTTTGTGGAACATAGTAAGGAGTTTGAATTTTATCCAAGAGGAATGGGAAGCTACTGGAAGGCTTAACCAAAGAATGACTTGCTTTTATTTATACCTAAAATAGATTATTGTGTTTCCTCTGTGGAAAAGGGATTATAAGTGGGCAAAACCAGAAACAGTTAAGAAGTCATTACAGTACTTGAGGAAATGGTTCATGAGTTGGACTGGGTGGTGCAATGGTGTGAGAGAGAAGAGGGTGGATTCAGCTGGTGAGCTGATTGTGGGAAGTGAGGGGGAAACAATGGGACTTCTAGACTTTTGGCTGAAGCAACTGGGTGGATAGTTCTATTTTCTTGGATTTAATGTTTTGGATGTGTTACGTTTCAGAGGCTTATTAGGAATCTATGGCTAGTCAGGACTAGAAAATATAAATTTGGAAGTCATGCACTTAGGGATGATAGTATTTGAAAGCATGACCCAACTTAGCTTAAGTAGAGATAGGGAGGATAGATAGAGAAGGGAGGAGGCCCAGGACAAACATCAGGGTTTAGAAGTCTGGCAGAGAAGCCGAAGCCCTCAGAGAAGACCGAGGAGTAGCCAGAGAAGCAAGGGGATTGACAGGAGAAGGTGGCAGGGAAGCTGATAGAAGGAAATGCCTCAACAAGCATTCTCAGGTCTGTCAGCTGCTGCTGAAAGAAAACGAATCACCATGTTCGGCAGAAAGAAAGAAAATGAATCACCATATTCGGAAACATGAAGGCCACTGGTGGCGATGATAAAAGGAGCTTTATGGGAGTGGTGGGGAAGGACACTGACAAGAATGGGAGGAAGAGAATGAAATTCAAGGGAGTGGAAATGAGGAAAAGAGCTAGAAAGACACTAGCTCAGGACAGGGTTTCAGAGGGAAGGATATCTTGGAGTTGGTTAGTGTGTTGGTGAGAATTCTCTTGTGTGGATGACATTATGATGGTGCAGAGGAGAGAGCGGAAAACAGCTGAAGCAAAGCCTTTGCACCTTGAGAGCTGGTGAGGTCCTGAGTGCTGGGGGAGGTGTTGCCTTGAGACAGGAATGGGAACACCTTGACGTTGCTTCCATCCTCCTGGAAGGTTGGAGTTGGTGGAGGGGAGATGGAGTTCCTCTATCTCTTCTCTATAGAGAAGGAAGAAGAAGAAATATTGGAGGCTTCAGGAGCATAAAGAAAGTGTGAAATACTTGGGTGTCTTGGATACTGGAGTTTTGTTTAGAAGGGAAGTGTAGCAGAACCTCTGGACGGTGATAAGTATGCGTTTCAGATTTGTGACCTTGAGTTTAGAGTGTGGACTGTCACTATGGCTTTGTGATTTTCTTCAGCTACTGGCTGATGGTGCAGTGAAATAGAATTGTAAATAGGACCTCGAGCTCTCCGGAGGAAATGGGCTCCCGGTGACTAATGGAGACACCCAAATTTAGATAACAGATTCAAGCGACCATAGGGGGCAGTGAGAGGAGAACCATCTCTTCACAAACATCCTACTTCATGCGCTTTCTGTGACCAGAGCCAAGAAAAACAGTGGCTAGACTCCTCACCTCCACCCCATTGGCCATTTTAAAAGAAAACACCTGACAAAGACACTTCTAATGTTGGGATGGAAAGCCACCCAGTCAGGGCTTGGCTATCTCAACCAATAAGAACTGAACACACGTGAATCCTACATTTGCATAAACAGACGTGACAGAGAACCTGGGAGAAAACTTTTCCTATTTGAGCAATAAACCCTTCCTTTGTTCTTCGGTGCACACACTTTCATCTGTGCTTCCCCAGTCTGCGGGAGTTTTTTTTTGTCTTTTTTTTTTTTTTTGACTGTTTTATAGAGAACAAAGCTCTTCCTTTTTTCCTCTGCAGATTTCATGATCTTTTGTTAACAGCGCTGAGTAGGTGAATAGTTGGTTTGAACAGGTTATTGCTTTGCTGTGTGAATTCAATGGAAACAAAGTTTGTGGTTTATAGTTTATCAAATTGAATAACGTGATTATAATGATGGGCCCTGGACCCCAAAGTGGGAAAGTTCAAAGTAAGACCAGGAGGAGATGATAGATAATAAAAACATTTTAAGGTCAATGGATTTGTGGTTTACAATGTTGAAAATGGTTGGAGTAGGCAGCACAGAGTAAGTGAGCTGGAAAGATAAGGCTTAGTAGGAGAATGAGATGTTAACATCAGTCTTTTTAATATTATTATTATTATTTTGAGACAGAGTCTCACTCTGTCATCCAGGCTGGAGTGCAGGGACACAATCTCAGCTCACTGCAACCTCTGCTTCCCAGGCTCAAGCTATTCTCCTACCTCAGCCTCCTGAGTAGCTGGGACCACAGGCACCTGCCACCACGCCTGGCTAATTTTTTGTATTTTGGGTACAGATGGGGTTTTGCCATGTTGCCCAGGCTGGTCTCTGACTCCTGAGCTTAGACAATCCACCCACCCTAGGGGCTGGGATTACAGTGTGAGCCACTGCACCCAGCCAGTATCAGTCTTATGGGGTGGGACATTTATTGTTACATGGCAAGGGCTAAGGCATGATCGTGGGACTGGGCCTCATGGGATGGTGGACGAAAGAGTGTCATGGGAGAGAAAGCTAAGGATTTGAGAGCTCACTGCTCAGTGGATTATCTACGCGCAAGCTGAAGTCACTGAAAATGGTAACAAGAGTAGGTAGAGATGAAGATGGAGCCAGCCGCTGAAGTCCGTGGTGGATGAAGGAAAGAACGTGGGGGGTCTGAAGATGGCAGGGAAACGCAGGTGGTGTAGTCAGATGGCGTGTGCTCCAAAGGAATTGGAGGCTTTTGGAGGAGAAAGAAGGAGATATCGTGTGAATACAGCAGTGGGAGTAAGGGCGTGCTTGCCCCACCTGCAGACCACGGCTTATGTACAGTATGGGAGGAAAAACATTCCTGTGGAGAAGGAGGCTGGGAAAGTCATGCTCCCTGATAGCTAGGGGTGAAGAGAAGTTTTAAAGAAGAACTACAGTATGCAAGAGAGGATTTAGGGAGCTGATATATACGAGCAGGATGCAGAGGAAGAGTTTGGGAAAATGGGATAGGGTGAGAAATTATAGAATGCACAGGAAGTGATGGAGAGGAGTTAGAAAATGGTCAAATGACTTTGAAAATCCAATCATTTCAAAGCACATAGCCTTCTGTGCTAAGGAGAAACACACAACTGCTTTGCTAAGTCAGGCATGGCAACATTAACTGTCCTCTGCTGCCCCTTCCCCTGTGTGCCTTAAACTCAGAAGCCCCATTCTCCTGAGCTTTGGTTGGGCATATGGCTGCCTGCTGGAGACTGCATATCCCAGCCTCCCCAGTGAAAAAGCTGGACCATGTATCTAAGTCCCCCAGCAGTGAAAGGCCCTTAAAAGGAGGGATTTGGGGCTCGGTTTCTCTTCTCATAGGATTAAGCATGGGTGTGGTGGGGAGTCAGTATCGACGGCATGGACGATTAGAACATCCCGAGGAAAGCCAGTGCAATGTCAAGGGTATCAGAGCCCTAGATGACTTCATGCAGCGGAGCTGCTTACCTGCCCTGAGCCACCTGCCTGCTTCTCGAAAGTGTGAAAGATCAATCGGGTCTACTTCATTAGGCCCTAAACACTACATCGCATGTCCAGGTTCTGGCTTTGAACGTATTTGAACATATGCTAATAGCCAGTCTCATTATGTCACTTTATAGGATCACATAAATCACCATTTCAGACCCTAGAATATTCCTGGTTGAGGTCAGGACACATTTGAAAATGTGGGAAAGGCTGTATAATAGCCTTCAGGTTTTCATGACTTCTTTACTACCTGAGGGATTAGTCAACAAATTTAGTAATAAATCCACAGATATTTGAATCAACAAAATGGACTGACAAGTATCATGTAATTTTCCTCATGTTTTTGAGGGTTACGTGGCAGGTGCTGTTTGTATCATGTACTCTTCAGCTCCTTTTTAGGGGAACAGCATGCTAGCATTTCTGCGTTTTGGGGTGAGGCCTGCTGTCCTCACCCTGGTGCGAGCACATGAAGTGAACTGGACACCTAACAGTGTGGTTTTCCTCTCTGTGCCAGTGGCTCGGATTCCCTCCCTCACCTGCAGGCTGAGCAGGTCGGCTTGTCCATCATTCTGCCTTTTAAGTGAATCAGAGGGCAAAAGATCCCTTTCCCTGGAGCAGATTAGCCATCTCTTTTGATTCAGTTGTGCAAGTCTCCAGCCTCAGTGAGGGCTGTAAAAGGCAATCATGCAAAGTGTCTGGTTCTTTAAGGGAATGGTATTAGTCAGATTTCTGACTTTTTTGAGATGCTGTTGGTGGAGAAATACTTTCTGATGCTTCAAATGCAACATCTTTTATGCAGTTCAGTAAGAAAAAATCTTCCTCAATCCTCATTTTTACAAACATGTCCATTTGATTTGTTACTTTGCATGGTTACATTATTTTTGTGTAATAATTACTGTGGCTCTTAATAACAAGGTTAATTATCACTAGCAAGTTAATGTATTCCACCAGGAGCACTTTTTTTTACCCTGTCTTCCTGTTATGTGGTAGTTTTTCTGTTTCTTCTAGTAGAAGCTTCAGTGAGTCTGCATGCATGCACAGTAAAGGGCTGTATGAGCAGTGTTTTGGGCAAGACAGGCCTGGAGAGCTTTGTCCCATGCCAGTGCCATGGGGCCCAGTGAAAGCCTGGCCTGGGTCTTAATTAAGGACAGAGACACGGAGCACCATCCAAGGGGAGAGAACAAATCTGTTCCTTCACAGCAGATCCTATTTGCAAGTGCCACTCTCTCTGCCTGAAATTCTCTTCTCCCAACTTTCCACCAGTTTCTTGAGAGTTTTCTTTTTTTTTAAAAAAAAAAAAACAACTTTGTTGAGATATAATTCACATTCCATACAACTCACCCACTTAAACTGTATGACTCAATGGTTTTCAATATATTCACAAGTAAGTGCAAACATCACCACAGTCAATTTTAGAACATTTTTATCACCTCAAAAAGAAACCTAGAACTCTTTCCAAATGGCCCCATCTTCTCACCCCCATGGCTAAGAAACCATTTACCTCCTTTCTGTCTCTGTGGACCCCTCCATTCTGGATTTTAATGTGAACGGAATCATAGAGCATGTGGTCTTTTGTGACTGACATCTTTCACCTACCATGATGTTATTAAGGTTCAAGCATGTTGTTATGTATTAGTACTTCATTATCTTTTATGGCTGAATGAGGTTTCATTATGCAGATAGACCTTATTTTGCTTATCCATTCAGCTATTGAAAATCTGGCTTTTGTGAACAGTGCTGCTATGAACATGGACATGAAAATGCCTCTTCAAGATCCTACTTTCAATTATTTGGAATATATGGGTAAGTTGTCTTTAGTGGCCTCATTAAAAAAGTAAAACACAAACAGGTGGAATTAATTTTAATAATACATTTTACTTACTTCGATATATCCAAATCTCACGTCAACAAATCATCAATTAAACACGTAATAAGAGAGTTTGCATTCTTTTCCACTCTAAATCTGTGAAATCCAGGACATAGTTTGCACTTGCAGCTGACCTCAGTTGGAACCAGCCCATTTCACGTGGGCAATACCCACAGGTGCCTAGTGGCTATTGTGTTGAACAGGACCCTCTAATCCTCGAGGTGCTGGGATTCAGGAGGAGCTGACTGTGTGGTGATAGCTGCTCCTGAACTTCAGGTTGCATCCTCTTTCTCTCTCTCTCTCACTCCTCGAGAAACATACAGCAAAAGCTCTTGGCAAAGCTTCCAACCTCATTGTCAGACCCATCTGATTTTACTCAGTGAGAAGGATTATGTGATCTGGCTCTTGATATGATGAGCTAAGTTCGAGTTGTATTTCTTTCAAGAGAATTTTGAGTCTGAAATACAAAAAGTGTCCCAGCAATACACCTATTCTCCCTTGGGCTGAGTCACTTTGGACAATTTAACCTCAAATAATGACAGGGAATTCTTGATACTTTGCTGTTCAACATTTTGTCAGCTCTAATGAGTTTTCAATTTATAACTAATGACAATGCATCTTATAGGGTGGGCCAGCCCATATGGGTGGGGGTTGATGTGAGAGGGTTATCGTTATAATTTCAGCACATACTTTAACAGTGGCAGTTGTACATTTTGCATAAAGGCCTGAAGTCATGTGACATCAAGAATATATGAGGAAAACAAAAGCGTCTTCCAATACAAATAATGTAATATGATAGTTATTCATATAATATTGCCCCTTTTCACTTGAGTTGTTTATTTAAAACCGAGTTAGGGAGGGTGTGACAAAATAACAGATGCTCCCATGAATGCTCATCTCTTTAAATCTGGCCTCAGATGATGTCAGTCAGAGTCTTCTAGACTAACAGGGGCTGCTGCAAATCTCAGCTTTGCCGCCAGCTTGGGCACGTTTCCTCAGCATCTCTGGCTCCCCGTATTCTTGTCTTCAACACAATGGGTGGAAGTGTGGTTCAGTGTCTAAGAAAGTCTCCAGCACAGTGTGGGATGGGGACAGGCTCCTGTTTTCCTTTTCTTCTCAGAAGCCCATGAGCTGGTGCACCATCTTGTTCACCTCGACTCACAGGTACAGGTTTGGGATCACAGTGTGCATTATTAGGGACAGAAAGAGAGTGCCACTGAGATAAAGGCAGGAAGAGAGTACCGCTGAGATACAGGCAGAAGGCTACCAAGGACATCTTTATATTCTTTTGCAGACCACTGGGGTCACTTGAATTTAGAATTTACCAGGTGCAATTTTGCAAACTATCTTAATTATCTTGACATTATAAAAGCCTGTAATCTTGTACTTCTGACATCTGAGTAATTAGGACTTTGAACACCAGTGCCTTCTAGGTCACAGGCTTGCATTTTTTCCACTGCAGATTGGCTGTCAGCCATTACCGCCTTTCTGCTCCAATGGAAACCTTTCTAAATGAGAGCGGGATTGGACAGGATGGCTTTGATTTGAATCTCTGTAAAAACAACTTTCATGTATTGAGCTGCATTGAATTTTTATTTGCGCACTGAACTTTATTTTATATTTTAAAAAGACAAATAACAAGCAATTATATTTGGCAGATAAAAAGAGACATATGAGCATGATAAATTTGGCTGTGGATCTCTCTGACCTAATCTAATAATCATTTTGGTTTCAAAAGCCAAATGATTTCTCAGAGCAGCTTTTTACTTGCTTATACAGCTCAGATAAGAAGAACACAAATAGTTCCCCAGGCACACCCAAGATACAGCAACATTATAAAACATTGCTTATTAATTGCTTTTTAGGTTAAGAATTATGGTAAGGAAAGATTTTGATCTTTGAGAGACATTAAAGTAAAATGATATTTACCCTTCACATGCTAATTTACCCTTGTAAGTTATGGGGCATTTTTATCCATTCTGTAAGTTGTGTGAAGCTTTTGAAACATCTTTAGATAGAAGTTATTTCTTTTCAGTCTATTTTTCTAAGAACCTTTGCTGGCAAATAAGAAAGTTCATTTACCAGGGGATATGTATAAGTATTGAATGTTAAATATTTGTTGGGGAAAGATGAAAATGACATTAATGCATCAATTAACACTTAGTGCAAATATTTTTAACACATTGTTAGGCCCTACTTCTGGTTTTCAAAATTATAACACCATTATGTCATAGGAATAAAATTCTCCTTATAAAATATTTATATACATATAGTACATATTATACGGTGTATATATTATCTGTTATTTTATATATAAATACACAGTATTTTACAGGACTTGTTTTTTCCAGAAGAAAGCAACTTTGTTAGAATTTTATATAAACCTACTTTTTGACCAAAATTTACTTTAAAGAAATCATACAATCCTTTGGGCAAACTATTGAACAAACAAAAATTCCCTTTTCACTTTCCATTGAGTTGATTTAGTTGAAAACATTCAGTTGAAAAAATCAATGTACGTATTTTAGAATACTTTTTTTAGACCAAGCTGAGGATTTAGGGTCTGTTCTTTACTGTGGGGGAGGGAATGAAGCCTCAAAATTGATTTTGTGCAATCGGAAAAGTTGTCAGAAGCCTGTGTGTCCGTGAGAATGAGAAGCAGGTAACCGTAATTGGTGAGGATGCTCAACCAGCTACCATTGCGCTCCGGGGAGCATGTGACCAGTGTTACTGTGGCAGACCAGAGCCTGGGTCACCCCCGGTATACCAACTGTGAGTCAACCACTCCCTTAAAAAAATGGAAGCAGTGCATCAGAGTCATGCAAAATATCTGCTACACCTGCCTGACGGGTCACTGCTGGGCCATGCTCACCCTGCAGTGAGTTCCCTTAGAGGCGGGTTATAACGAGGGTCCCATCCCTGCCTCCTACTGCTGCTTTAATGCTGCTGGCCTGCCCACTCACCATCACCCAGAATAGCCTAAGATCCCACCCTGGGCACTAAGCTCTGTTTCTCTGTCTTTCACGGATTTCCCTCCCATGTATCGTCATGGTCCAGTGTGTCTTATTTCACTTCCCTGGACCTTCACTGCCTGGGTTAGGATCAGTGCAGTGTCAGAAATACAGACTTTAGGTCGCAGCTCCTACTCGGGTAAGTTACTTAGCCTCTCTGTCTCAGCTCTTTCATCTCCGAAACAGGTAAATTTATTACATTGACTCAATAAAACCCCAAGCCTTGAGAGGAAGGTTGATAGTACATGGATCTTTTCATTTGCAAGGATGGGGAAGAAAGGAAAAAGAGAGAATTTAAAGGTAATAGAATAAAGTTGGAGAACTTGTTCAAATGACAATTACATTGTCTGCTTTTAAATCATGTATTTTATTTATTTGTTTTGCCATATTTTGTTATTTAGTACCAACTAATTGCCAAACAGTGTGCTGGGCTCTCGGTGTACAAAAGTACAGAGATCCCAGATTCAGGGCCTTCCATTTGAATGGCGAGGAGGTTGTAATAGACATATGAACACATAGGTATAGCAAGTGTAGAAACTGAAGTGTGACAAGATATTTGTCAGGCAAGAGGAAGGCACTGACGGTGGCCCAGAATTCTGTCACAGAGGAGGAGACATTTGTCTTGAATTTTGAAAGGTGGAAAAGGGTTAATCAGCATTAGCGGGGAGGGATCTGGGCAGAAAAGGAAAGATTAGAGTGTGCTCAGCCTCTTTGGGAATTGGTAAGTGGTTTGCACAACCAAAAACCAAGGTGTGAGGGGAGGACCTATGAGATTCAATGGTGGGCATGTAGACAAGGGTCCTAGGAGCCAGACAAAGGCATTTAGAGTTCACACTTCAGGAATCAATGACCACGACAATGATGTGACGAGGTCACAGAAACCAGCAGAGAACATAGTTTTTTTAAAAAAGTTGCCTGAATGCAGCGGCTCCTGCCTGTAAGCTTAGTAATTTGGGAGGCCAAGGATGGAGGATAGCTTGAGTCCAGGAGTTCAAGACCAGCCTGAGCAACATAGCAAAATCCCATCTCTACACAAAATTTAAAAAATTAGTCCAGTGTGGTTGCACATGGCTGTAGTTCCAGCTGCTCAGGAGGCTGAGGCAGGAGGATCGCTTGAGCCTGAGAGATTGAGACTGCAGTGAGCCATGATTGCACCACCCCATCCCTGCCTAGGCAACAGAGTGAGACTCTCTCAGAACAAAAAATATTATTAACATTTGTTTTGATTGACAAATCATAACTGTATACATTTGTGGGGTACAATGTGATATTTTGATAATTATACAATTATACAAGATGAAATAGTTAGATCAACCTAACATATTCATCGCCTTGCTTACCTGTTCTCTTTCATGGTGAGACAATTGAAATTTATGCTCTTAGTTATTCTGAAATATATGACACATCATTACTGACTACAGTACCTTGCTATGCAATGGATCACCAACCCTCTATCTGAAACTTTGTTCTCTTTGATCATCAACTCCTCACTCCCTGTCTTCCCACACCCCGCACCTGTCAGCCTCTGGTAACCATCATTCTACTTCCTGCTTCTATGAGTTCAACCTTATTAGATTTCACATGCCAGTGAGATTATGGGGTATTTGTCTTTCTGCGCCTACCTTATTTCTCTCAGCATAAAGTCCTCCAGATTCATCCATGTTGTCACAAATGACAGGATTTCCTTCTTTTGAAAGGCGGAATAGTATGCCATTGTTTGTATACCACATTTATCCATTCATCCACGGATGGACACTTAGGTTGATTCCACATATTGGCTGTTATGAATAGGGCTGCAATAACTATGGATGTGCAGACGTCTCTTGGACCTACCTTCAGTTCCTTTGGATACACACCCAGAAGTGAGATTACTGCATCATTTACTGGTTCTATATTCAGTTTTTTGAGGAACCTCCATGTCATTTTCCACAATGGCTGTAGTAATTTACATTTCCACTACGCATAAGAGTTCCCTTTCCTCTGCATCCTCTCCAACATTTATTTTTCATCTTTTCGATGATAGCCATTCCAACAGGGGTGAGGTGATAACTCATTGTGGTTTTTATTTGCATTTCTCTAATAATTAGAGATGCTGAGCATTTTTTCATGTACCAACTAGCTACTTGTAAATCTTCTTTTGAAGACTTTGGGTCCTTTGCCCATTTTAGCATCATCTAATTATTTGTTTTCTTGCTATTGAGTTGAGTTTCTTTTATATTTTGGACATTAGCTGCTTATTTGATGTATGATTTGCAAATGTTTTACTCCATTTTGTGGGTTGTCTCTTCTCTCTGCTGATTGTTTCCATTGCTGTGCAGAAGCTTTTGAGTTTGATGCCATTTATTTGTGTGTTTTTGCTTTTATTGCCTGTGCTTTCAGGGTCTTATCCAAAAAAAATTATCGTCCACACCAACGTTATAGAACTTTCCCTTATGTTTTCTTCTAGTCATTTTAGAATTTCAGTTTTTATATTTAAGTCTTTTATCCATTTTTTAAATTTTATTTATTTATTTAGAGACAGGGTCTCACTCTGCCACCCAGGCTGGAGTGCAGTGGTGTGATCTCGGCTCACTGCAACCTCAGCCTCCTGGGTTCAAGTGATTCTTGTGGCTCAGCCTCCTGAGTAGCTAGGATTACAAGCACCTGCCACCATGCCCGGCTAAGTTTTGTATTTTTAGTAGAGATGGGGTTTCACCATGTTGCCCATGCTGGTCTCAAACTCCTGACCTCAGGTGATGTACCTGTCTCAGCCTTCCAAAGTGCTGGGATTACAGGCATGAACCACCATGCCAGGCCAAATCTTTTATCCATTTTAAGTGGATTTTTGTGTATGTCATAAGATAAGGGTCTAATTTCATTATTTCACATGTGGATATGCAGTTTTTCCAACATCATTTGTTGGAGAGACTCTCCTTTCCCCATTGTGTGTTCTTGGCACCCTCATCAAAAATCAGTGGACCATAAATGTGGGGGATTATTTCTGGGTGTTCCATCCTGTTCCATTGATTGATTTGTCTGTTTTTTATGCCTATTCTAGGGTGTACTAATTGCAACTGCTAAAAGAGTTTAAAATGAGGGAGTGTGATGCCTCCAGCTGTGTTCTTTTCCTTCATGATTGTTTTGGCTATTTAAGGTCTTTTGTAGTTCCATATGAATTTAAGGATTGTGTTTTCTATTTCTGTAAAAAATGACATTGAATATTTGATAAGGGCTGGACTGAATCTATAGAACATATTGGGTAGTTTGTACATTTTCACAACATTATTTCTTCTACCCATAAACATGGAAAATATTTCTATTTATTTGTGTTTTCAGTATTTTATAGTTTTCATCAGCATTTTATAGTTTTCAGTATGCAGGTCTTTTACCTCCTGGGTTAAATTAATACCTAAGTATTTATTTATTTTGTTGCTATTGTAAATGGGATTTTTTTTGAAATTTACTTTTTAAATATTTGTTATTAGTATATAGAACGCTACTGATTTTTGTACATTGATTTCATATCCTGAAACCTTAAGTTGTTTATACGTCCTAACAGTTTTTTTGTGGAGCCATTAGGGTGTTCTATATAAAAGATCAATTTGTCCGCAAATAGAGACATTTCACTTCTTCCCTCAATTAGAATGCCTTTTGTTTCTTTCTCTTGCTAAGACTTCTAGTGCTATGTTGAGTAGGAGTGGTGAGAGTGGGCATCCTTCTCCCTGATCCTAGGAGAAACGCTTTCGACTTTCCACCATTGAGAATGACGTTAGCTATGGGTGTGGCATGGGCGTCTCTCCTGTGCTGAGGCAGCTCCCTCTATGCTGGATCTGCGAGGGTTTGCTATTATGAAGGGCGTTGAAGCACGCTGGGGGCTGAGCCTGGAGCACCTGTGAGGGTGCTTCTTGTGGTGTGGTGCCTCTGGCTAGTTTCTCTGATGTGGCACCTCCATGGGCCAGGATCGATCTGTGCCCTGTGTGCTGTGAGCCCCACCTGTTTTTGTTTCTAACTGGCCCTGTGGGCACTCCCAATGTTTCCCGTGGGACAAGACAGGTGTGAGCTCCTGCAAAGTGGCCCAGAATGGTGGGGATGCGTTTCCCATGGGACAAGACAGGTGTGAGCTCCTGCAAAGGGGCCCAGAATGGTGGGGAAGCGTTTCCCGTGGGACAGAACAGGCGTGAGCTCCTGCAAAGGGGCCCAGAATGGCGGGGGAGCATTTCCCGTGGGACAAGACAGGCGTGAGCTCCTGCAAAGGGGCCCAGAATGGCGGGGGAGCGTTTCCCGTGGGACAAGACAGGCGTGAGCTCCTGCAAAGGGGCCCAGAATGGCGGGGGAGCGTTTCCCGTGGGACAAGACAGGCGTGAGCTCCTGCAAAGGGGCCCAGAATGGTGGGGAAGCATTTCCCGTGGGACAAGACAGGCGTGAGCTCCTGCAAAGGGGCCCAGAATGGTGGGGAAGCATTTCCCGTGGGACAAGACAGGCGTGAGCTCCTGCAAAGGGGCCCAGAATGGTGGGGAAGCATTTCCCGTGGGACAAGACAGGCGTGAGCTCCTGCAAAGGGGCCCAGAATGGTGGGGAAGCATTTCCCGTGGGACAACACAAGTGTGAGCTCCTGCAAAGGGGCCCAGAATGGTGGGGAAGCAGAACTTCTGCCTCCAACTCACTTTCTCACTGTGCAACTGCGGATCCAGAGGAATCTCTGCATGTGAGGCTCTGCCAGGTTGGGGAGGAGTGTGAGCTCAACATCTCTCTCCACTTTTTACCATTGCAACAGCTTTTCTTAGCTCTGGGGTCCAAGAGTGTGTCTCAGCCTTAGTCCTGAGTTCTGGGACATGCACGATGGTATTCTTGCCTGTGGAGAGCTGCTAGTTGAATTTCTGTGGTGGTGAGTGACGTCAGTGAAGTCCCATTCTGGTTTCTCTCTGATGTCACACTGAGAGCAGTCTTGGTGAGAAGATTTATCTTTGTGTGAAAGCAAAGAAGAGAGGAGAGAACCTGCATTTCTCCTCTGCAGTATCCGCTGCGTTTTTCTGTAGAATTGGGTGTGCCATTTGCAAGAGCTGTGTGTGTGCAGCAGAGCAGGCAGCCAACAAATCCTTGCGGTTCAGCGTGAGTTGGGAGGGAGAAAGCGCAAACCACTAAGTGTAGACAACACGCAGGGAGTTCAGTTGGGAAGTTTAGCAAGTGGTGTCCAAAGCAGAGTTGCTCCCTCAGCACTATGGGCAGGTTGGGCCACACAATTCTTTGTTGTTGGGGAGGGAAGGCTGTCCTGTGCCTTGTAGGAGGTTTGGCGGCATCCCTGGCCTGGACACCCCATGACAGTGGCAACCCCTCCCCTGGCGGTGACAAACGTAAAGGTCTCCAGATGTTGCTAAATGTCCTCTGGTGGGGGTGGGAAGGGCATTGCCCTTTGTGAGGACCGCTGGTAGAGACTGATGCAGGGTTCAGAAAAGAGATTTTTCTTTTTCAGTTGGGACATACATGATCAGTCTTGGGGAAGGAAGCAGAAGCAATGGTGGAATAGGACAAAGATAAAGGAAAGAGGTGGAAAGTGATGCACAAAGACCGCCATGACCCGGTGTGGGGTGATATGGGCGAGGACAGCATCCAGTGAAGAGGTCCTGGCTCCTGACTGCGATTTGGTGGCTCTACTGTACCCTGTGCAAAGGGTATAGGTTGGTGCTTATTTTCTCTCCATGTGGTCAGAAGTCTCATCTTCAAAGTGCTTAAACTGTAGCCCTTGCCCTGTCACCTCTGGTTACTGCTGGGACCTGGGTCACACTCCTGGTTCATCTGCTGGCCCCAGGCCAGGTGAGGCTCCCACATGCCTGCTGGCCTGAGAAACGCTTACGTGAGTCACAGGGGCTACTAGGGGCAGAGAGAAGGGAAGAAGATGGAGAAATTAAGTGAGGAATAAGACTGTACAAAGCCAGGAAGAAGCCGAAAGGGGACTTGGCTCTGGCAGCATTTTGTTTTGCGTGAGTCTGTGCTGGAATAAGCTGTCAAAAGGTTGTCTACCCATTGCCTTCTGGTACCTTGTGCTGTGCTCATTGTTGGCAAAACACTTGAATGATTGTGGCCTAAATGTGCAGTGATAAAAGACAGAACACAGCTTTGTTATTTTTCCAACCAGAATAGGAGATTGGCTTTTGGAATCAAGATTTAAAACTCAGCCTTATCCTCATGATTTGCTTGTGTTTTGGCTTGTGCTTGAAGTGACAAGAAAGATCAAGGGTTTAAATGTGATCTTGAGAAGACATGAGAGAATTGATATTTTCCTATCTAATATTTATATTACTTTCCTGTATAGAGTAGGCTAAGGATTTTATTTGGACGCTAATTATATGTAATTCCTATAGCAGTTATTTTGATTAAGCCAACTAGATTTACCTCTAATTATTCATTTTAAGCCCTAGATTTAAAGATAACTTTTTATTCTCTGTAAACAACCTAAAAGTTGCCTTAGATTTATATTTCATAATACGTAAAAATGCTGAAAAAGGGCTTGTTTGGCTGGAGAGACATTTTAATTTTTCCCTTTAATTTTAAATGACAATAGTGTGTGTATAGGAGCTGCGTTTCCTACCGAATATTCACCTGGTGTGGAGACTGAATAACATGCCACTCTAAGGGTTAATAAAAGCATTAAGTAACTTGCATCTGGGAAACATCAATTGAACAGATAATTGCTTCTTTGTGTTTCTGCTTAGTAGTGGCTGGACATGTAAAGTTTCTATACCACAAAATGAAAACAGTTGAGCAAACAAGAGGCCCGGGGTCACATAACCGATGCGTGCTCAAAGCTCAAAGCAGCGTCAATCAAACCTGGAGGGTACCATGTCGAGAGATGGTATCTTTTCATTAATCAGGAATTGGTACCCGGACGATAGAGGGCCTCTGTAATGAAAACCTCAGTTAGCAAACAGCCAGAAGAGAGAGAAAATAATCCAACCAGCCAAATAATCAAAGAACACATGAAGTGTCTGTAGGGAGATTTCCACAGTGGGAAACCCATAGAAAAAGTTCTATCTCTCACTCTTGTTTTTGTTTTTTGGTTTTGGATACAATTTCATTTAAGTAGAAAGATCATCCATGATTTTCTCAATCTTCCTTATGTCTTTTATACACTATACTTGCCAAAGTAGCATAGACAGAAAAAAAGCAGGAATCCTATGGATTTCCACCCTTAGTCCTTCAACTAACTTTAAAATAACTTTTTATTTTTTTATTCAGGTCTACGTTCTAAGTCACACTCCCCTCCCACATGTCTTTGCCCGCTATTTTACTTCATTAATATTTACCAGCTTTTCTGAATTTAGGCACCAATTTTGTATTTTCATATATTTCTATGCATATCCTTCAGATCCTTATTTTCCTCAATATTCATGTAAAATATATAAACTATAATTTCTGTGTTCTTTTAAGAGATAGCAGGTACCTAAACAAAGGGGTGTTCTCCCATGATTTTTTTAACTCAGCATTTTTTGCCAGAAATGGTCACTTGGGATTTATTCCTATGCCCTTGTGTTTTTCCCTCCCCCTCCCCTTTCCCTCCCTTCCCTCCCTTTATCTTTTTCTCTCTCCCTTCCTCCTGCCCACCCACCCTACATTTTTCCCTCCGTCCCTCCCTTCTTGCTCCCTCCCTCTCTTTCTTCCTTCCTCCCTCCCACCCTCCTTTCCTTCTTTTCCTCTCTTTCTTTGTCCTTTCTTCTCTTCCCTCCTCCTTTCCACCCTTTTCCTTTCACCAATATTTATTGAGTGCTTATTGCATAAGAGACTTTGAGTGTCCAGTGCTGGCTTGTGGCAGGACAAGCTGCAGACAAAACCCCTCAGACACCAAGTTGTAGAAGGAAGGGGTTTATTCAGCTGGGAGCATTGGCAAGACTAACATCTCCAACAACCGACCTCCCCGAATGAGCAATTCCTGTCCCTTTTAAGGGCTCACAACTCTAAGGGGGTCCACGTGAGAGGATCGTGATAGACTGAGCAAGCTGAGGGTTCATGACTGGGGGCTGCATGCACTGGTAGTTAGAACAGAGAAGAACAGGACAGGGATTTTCACAGTGCTGTTCCATACAATGTCTGTAATCTATAGTTAACCTGACCGATTAGGTCAGGGGTCGATCTTTACCAGGCCCAGTATGTGGCACTGGGCTGTCTGCCTGTGGATTTCATTTCTGCCTTTTAGTTTTTACTTCTTATTTCTTTGGAGGCAGAAATTGCGCATAAGACAATATGAGGAGTGGTCTCCCTTAGCTAAGGACTCTGACCCCTCCTTCTGTGGGACTCCATGTATTGTTTCTCATTGGGAACACTGGGAATAGCAGGGCCCAGTGGAGTTTGGAGAGTGTCGCCTAGTGCTCTTTAGTTGCAACCATCTGAAAATAACATGAAAAGAAAGGGGAATTTCCTGAAAAATGTTGGTGGTAGCAATGAGAGCAAGGCTCAAAGAATAAACTGGAAGCTGAGAAACTAGGCTTGGAAATAGAAATCAAAGGGACTGGGGAAGCAAGGACCCTGCATTCGTCTCTGGGCAGGAAGGGTTCGCTCAGCGCACTGGTGCTGTGATAAATATCATGTGCCTCTGCTGTTCTCTCATCACGGATCAAGAGTCCAAGCCTGGAGGGAGAGCGACTGACAGCCATAGGCTGGTCACACGCCTGCCTGAGAGCTGCACGGGAGCCGGCGAGGAAAAGCCCTTGCTGCTTCCAGTGTAAGGCAGGTGTCTGGATTTATCTTCAAGAGAGCCAACACGATGAATGAAGGAACTTAAATCATGGCACGGTTAGAAAGAAAAGTAGCAAGACAGGAACTACTCCTTCTCTCCAAACAAAAAGAAAACCAAAATGAGATATTCACTATAATTAATATGAATTTGCAAGGGAAATAACGCAGTATATGATCTCAGTCTCAACTTACATCTTTATTTCAACTATATCTACTTCAGAAAGGATTTGAAGGGTTTCCAATAAAAGACAAATAAAATGTTATAAATGGTAGATAAATGAAGATCAAATATGACCCTGGTAGAGGTATGATAATTTTGTCTGTCTCGTTCAAGATCTACACTGGCTGCACCTGATATAGTAGATGCTCAATAAGTATCATTACCTTCTGCCAGGTCCCTCCCAGGACACGTGGGGATTATGGGAACTACAATTCAAGATGAGATTTGGTTAGGGACACAGCCAAACCATATCAGTATTACATTTTATTGCAACTATTGGCTCAATAGGTGCACTATGTATTTTTGTTTAAAGTTGTTGCTCAAGCGTTTACCATATATATTGTTAACTTATCACAGTTTATTCTTAAGTACTATTATATCATCTCCCAAGTAATATAAAAATCTTACAGCAGTATATAAGCAGTCCTGGCTTTTCGTGGTTCTTATATGCAGGAATTTTTGTTACTGTGCTTTGATTAGATAACATGTATAATTCCTTCATGGACACAGTGCAAATTTCACTTTCCACAGTGTATTAACTACGTGTAATTTCATTCAGTAAAAATTTTGATGCTGGTTTTTATACAAAAATTAGTAAGTATTTAATGGACAAGCATGATGATCAGTGAGCAATCATGCTCTCTCTGTGGAAGTGTGCTGGTTATTTGTCGCTGTGTACCTGTGCGTCTGTATGAATCTGTAGACAGATATCAAGGTGTGTAGTTGTGTAAACTACTTGTCCTCCAGTCATAAACTCACGTAATTTAACTTTTAAAGCACCATCACTGTTGGATAAGTGTCCAGGTCACCTTTATTCATTTGGATACCTCCATGAAAATGTTAAAAAGCTGCTTTTTACTAACAAATACAACTTTAATCGTCCAGCTAGTGGACCAAGGAGTTATTTCAGTGTTTAAAGCCTACTGTCTTAGACAAACTTTTAAACAGACTACTGAAGCTACAACTGGAGATCATGCAATTTTTAAGCTAAGTTTTGAAAGATATATTACTTAAAAATGCAGTTGAAATACTTAAGCATCATGGCAGCAAAGAAAGTGAGTAATAGGTGCGTGCAGTACAGCAGAAACTTGTATTGCTCTGTGAAAATAACATGCAGGATACCAACAGAATGCAAGTGGAGCTATTGGCTCATTTTGCTCCTGCTTGTGCAGAACTTTTCATGTCAGGCCGTCTCCTGGGCTACTGGTGAGTTTATGGATCAGCCCAGCTGTAGTCTATCCTGTTGTTCCTGAAGTGGGGTGGAGGTCAGCCAGCAGCCTGCAAAAATGTTAGAAAATAAGAGTCAAGCAGGACTTTTGATGCCCCCAGATCATGTTATTGTTATGATCAGCCATCCACAGCAGGTGTCTTATTTGCATTACATCTGGTGATAGCGATGGATCTACATTGCTGTTTGCCTGTTGTAACCCATGGCATGATAATGCAAAATTATATCCGATGATAGTGATGGATCTACATTGCTGTTTGCCTCTTGTAACCCACAGTGTGAGAATGCAAAATCCAGGGTTAGGAGTGCAGTCAGTGGCAGTGTGACTAGGTGTTTCTCTGTATGATACTAAGAAAAATACAGCCCAGGAAACTGTTAGTGCTTTCATTTTGTTTCACTATAGGTCTGCCTGGATGATCAAAACAGATAGGAAGGAGCCATGGTGGGGCAATGATCCTGTTCTGTTGTCTCCTGGAGATTCAAGCATTATATATGGAGAGCTATCATCTCTACCCCTCCTCCCGGTTTACTCTCATGGTGAGGTCAGGTAGAGTTTAGCAGGGATGTTCATGTGAATATCGTCTGTGTTTGTGAATAGGTTCATATTTCAGTTGCAAGCAACATGATAACTTTAAAGTTCAGTTGCTGGTTAATAACTGTCTTTTTTATTAAGTTGATACTGAACTTGATGTCTTTTTGCAGCACTAACAGAGATTACTGGTGCTACCTTTTAGCTTTTGATCATTTATGCAAGCCTATATCTTTAGCTTTACGCTGTAAAAGGGGTATTTTTTCAACTTTTTTTGGTGAGAGTATTAAAGTTGACATTATTATGATCACAAGTGTAAACAGGTATATAAGGAAGTGGCGATACATTGTTAAGACTGCTGTTATTCATGATGCTTAGCCAAATGAAGGTGCAATTAATACTGCCATGTAGAACTGGAATAACGTCAGCTCAGGAACAGCAAGTTTAGATAGTTTGACTGTAGTGAATTTTCATGAATGGAATAGTTAATCATTTTAGTGGATCTTGGGGGTCAATTCAGGCTGTTTTACTTGATCCACTTCTTATTATCCTTACAAAGTCTTCTGAGATAACACAGCACTGATAGTTGCTAACAGACTTTATATCTACCACGTTATTAGCATTTTATCTTGATACACTGATAAAATAAGCTTCAGGAATACTTAAAAGATTGCAATGGCTTCCAGCTGCCAAATGCTAGATTTAATTATTTTTTAGGACCAACATGTGGGTTTAGACACACCACTTGTGGTGCAGCACACATGTATTATCCAAACTGAAATTAGGAATTCAACTGAAGTCCACATAGAGTCGAAAAATGTGAATATTTGGACATGATCTAGCTCACTTTATTTTGTAGAAAAGAAAACAGATTCAGGGAAAGGGCATGCATTGCCTAAGGTGATTCAGCAGGTTTGGAGCAGAAACGCAATACAATCTCTGTTCTTTTGCTTCTCAGATCCAGAATTTTTTCACAATACTGAACTACTTATGTTTCTGATTCCTTATTTTTTCTGTTTTATACTTTGCCAATATTGTTTTACCAAGATCCTATTCTTTACCCCAAATATTTAAATTCATTACCACTATTGTCTCTTTATAAGTAAAAGTACTAGTTGTTATTATAAATGATTATTCGATCACTTTTCTTTTTTTTTTGGGTCCAGTACAAAGTTAGTAACAAATAAACATTATAGGCCTTGGCAATCCAAGGGGAGCTCAAGTCCTCCAGGGCACATCAGGAAAAGGCTAAACGACAGCTGAGCTTCGAGTGGACAGAATACAGCTCTCATATGGACTGTTGAGTATTTGATCTTCTTCAACAATTTCATTCATCTTCAATTTTTTAGTCTTTGAAGTGATGGATTTAGTCCTTGCTATACTCGACTTTCAAGTTTCTTTTGAAATAATTATAGATTCACAGGAAGTTGCAAAAGGTACAGGGATGTCTTAGGTACTCTTCACTAATTCTCCCAGCGGTGACATCTCGCATAGCCATAGAGCATATCAAAACCTGGAAACTGACATAGGTACAATTCAGAAAGCTTGCTCAGATCACAACCATTTTGTACACATTTGTTTTTGTATGTACGTGTGTGTATGTGTGTGCATGTGTTCTGTGCATTTTTTCCCCGTGTAGATCTCTGTAACTACAACCTCGACAGTCAAGATACAGAACTGTAGCCTCACCACCAGGCTCCAACTTGCAATCTTTGTGGACACTCTGACACATTTTCCTCCACCCGTTCCCCTTGGCAACCCATAGTCTGTTCTCCATCTTTACAATTTTATTTCTATAATTTATATAAATGTAATTGTACAAAATCGTATTTTTGAAGGGAAGAAACAAGTCACAGATATTTTTGTTCGCACTGCAAAATAATTTTTAACACTCATTTATTTTATGTTCTATTTGTCTCAAAAAATGTGCTTTGTTCTTTCCCATATTTTCTGATATCAGGATAGGAAATCAATAGCAAACAAAACATAATTCCATTCATTTTTTTCCACAGCTTGTTTTTCACTGCTGTTTCCTAACGCTTATTGTTCCATTTACTCTTTCTCTCTGTTTTCCATCACATAAAAGTAACTTTGTGTTCTTTATCTCTTCTAAGAAAACTTGGTAATGAGTCTTTAATGTGAAGCCCGGACCACCTTTGTTTTGATTTTGTGTTGTGGGTGTTCTTTTGTGTGATTGCTTTCATGGAGAGTCCTTGTGAAGCTGGGCTTTTCCAATGGTTTGTCAAAATGGAAATAGATATTTAACAAACCAAACACAAGATGACCTTGCTCCAGGAATGCATCATTTCTGAGAAAACACTACCTCTTCCAACTAGAGATTGTGAATATTACTTATATTATCCTTTACTCCCTTTTATTAAAACTGTATTTTTTTTACACATTTGTATAACTCGGGTAATGAAATGTGAAACTAAGTGATTGCCTACCAATTACAATTGATATTAATGATGCTAGTGGGAGGCCACCTCTACAGTGGCTGCGCCATGTCTAGGGACTTGCTAGCTTTGCTAAGTTATATGAGATTGCCTACGTACTAAATGCAAGCTTACTCATGCACATAGGAAACCATTTGTATTAATATGATTAAGAAGCCCTGCCTAACCCTGATGAAAAATTACTTGAAAATAACAGAAGACAGAGTCCTTATTTTAAAGTACATTAACTATTGGGAGTAATTACTATTAGTCCAAACATAACTGGATCTAATGAGACTGAATAGAAACAAACTAGACATAATTGGAAGCTAAGCAAAAGTCAATTAAATTCCTATAATTTTACCTTTATAAAAATTATTGAATTAAATGACCTGGATCCATTAGCAGAGGAAATAAAGCCATGAAGAATATTTGCAGGAAACTATTACCTTTTTTGAGGGAAAAATATTGTTTCACTTAATGATTAGAGTTTAGTAAAATGTAGCTTAATGAATTTTGCTGCCTTAGCAGTTTAATAACTTCAAATGAAGTAATTATGCAAATTTTTGATAGTTTTACCTACAAAGTAATGCAGGAGTTGTTTTAAGGAATCCAGGAGTAGAATTTATTTGATAGAATAAAATAACATATTAATAAAAATCAGCAAATTCAGATGGTTTGGAATAAAGGTATGATTGCTTTTACTCAATATTCACTTTAGGGCTGGGTTAGCTGTGTGGGAATTGCAGTTGACCTGTTGTAGGAATTGTGTGCTTGGAAATACATCACCACATTGCTCCATGTAGACTCCCTCTGTGATTCAAGTCTTGTTCCTACAGCGCTGCTGTCAACCCTCAACCACCGTCACCCTATAGACCCCAAGTCAGTTTGTATTCAGTAATGCAAGTGGTGTTCTGTGCAACTGGTCACCCAAGCACTTGGTGCTAAGAAACTGAGAAAGTGATGACCAAGACAATCTCATCAAAACACAGCCAGGGCCAGTCACAGTATCGTAATTTCTGCTTTCTGGATGTTCAAGGAAATGTAGATCGTGACTCCTTCTGTGATGCCTCATTATCTTCAAAAGGAGCTATAAGCGCACACTCATTTCCAAATGTGATGGAATAAGATTGCAGTTTCAATTAGGTCCTAAAGTATAATTAATTATATAATAGTTATAAAAATATTAATTCTGTAAGGACAGTTACAAAGGAACAGTAGCAAATAAGTCTCAGGAAATATATCAAATGAGATGTTCAGGTGTGATGCAGCTTTGTACATACTATACTAAATACATTATGTCTGTAATTAAACCAGCTGCATACACAATGCAGGTGTGGCAAATTCTTTGCTGAAACATGTATGCCAGTTTCCTCATTTTTTAAAATGACAAGTGCATGCTTAATCAGGTTAGAGTGGATAGATTATGATATTATCAATGCACTGGACAAATCCATTAATGATACGGTGAGATTTTGTGCAGAAAAATGGAATAGAGAGGTGTGAATCCAAACTTTGAAGAATAAAGAGCATACATTTGTACTTAAGAAATATCTCTCACTTTCATCCCTTATGTGCCAAACATAGCACAATCCAGCCCCACCCAGCCATGACTCTTACATATATCACTCCTGACAAAGCCGGCCTGGCAATTCAGACCTGGAGCCCAGGGAAAAGAGAGGAATCCCATGATTTCTGGCAAACACTGCTGCTTCTTTTGTAGTGGTGTGAGATGAATGCCTCTACATGCACACAAGTGCCATGTTGAGGGGGATGAATCTTTCAAGATTTGTTTAAAGTCAAATAATGTGAAGGTCCATGACTGACCTCCAGGCCTCTCAGAGCTTCAGTTAACTCCTTTGTGTTAGGGGATGTTAGAAGAACATTTACAAGTCAGAGCAGGTGATGCTCAGGAGCAAGAGTGAATGAGGAGGAGGAACCCAAACAGGTCCAGCACAGAACATCAGCATCTGAGCATCAAGTCTATCCCTGAGAAAAAGTGGTCCAAAGGTTTGTGTGGACCCCATTCTCCAGGCCTTACAAACCCTGTGATTTCTGCCTCATTCTGTCCCGTCCTGTCACTTTGAGTCTGAATTGGAAGAGAGAAAAACAGTAACTAGATCAGTAAAGTAAGGAGGAGTGAAGAGCAGGAAGGTGGAGGTCGTGGTGGTGGAAGATGGAAACCTCCTCGTGTGAAATAGAACAGTTTGAATGTCAGCTGTCACTGCTCTAGATCTCCTAAAACCCACTCCATTTTTATTAAAAATATACATTGCATTTTTCCAGTGTACACGATATCATGTTAAGAGTTCATAAAGTTTTGAGGATGTGAGTCATCAGAAAGGAGGTTTAAAGAACCGATTATTTTGGTGGTCTGGCTCCTTTACCCCAGTAGGAAAAGATGCCATTTTGCTTACGCCCTGTGCTGAATTTCAGAATGCCTGTCAACCCAACACGCTTCAGCATGAACTTTAACTCAAAAAATCAAAAAGTACCAGGATCAATTTACAATCCTAGCTATACGATATTTTAGAAATTACAAAGCCTGTAAATGAGCTATTTTGTCAACTTCGTAGATGAGAAATCTAAGAGTGGGTTAGTCAGTTCTCTTAGATTTCTCATATCCATAAAGTGGATAGAACATCTAATTTAGAGGCTTGTTGAAGGATAGACAGAAATGGCATTTATAAAGTATCTAGCGAAACTACTGCTAGGGATTATATGCTCAGTAAATGATGAGCACTATAATCACAAATAATTTGATCTTTGCCAGTGTAAAATCTATTTGTCTGTCTGCTTGGTTTTTCTCGGAGGCATAGTTTCCCTCTGTCGCTCAGGCTGGAATGCAGTGCTGTGCTCACTGAAACCTCTGCCTCCCAGGTTCAAGTGATTCTCCTACCTCAGCTGGGATTACAGGAGCCTGCCACCATGGCCCAACTAATTTTTGACTTTTTACTAGAGATGGGGTTTCCCCATGTTACCCAGGATGGCCTTGAACCTTGGCCTCAAGTGATCCATCCACCTTGGCCTCCGAAAGTGCTGGGATTACAGGCATGAGCCACTGTGCCTGGCCACATTTATTTTAATTCAGAGAACAATTTTTCAGTAAGGTTGTACAAATGATTGTCCTACATTCCTGCATGTTTGAAACTCTTTTTCTCTTTTTGTCTCCGTATGTGAATGACAGTTTGGCTAGGTATAGAATGCTTGGTTTACAATTTTTGTTGTTCATAAGTCTATAGTCTTATCTTTGTTCCCATCCTCTATACCAGCTTGAGTAGGATTAGAGTGTGGGATTCACCTATAAAACTCTATACCCATTGAACAAGTCCTCTTTTCCCCCTCCGCTAGTCCCTGGCATCTGTCATTTTATGTCTCTGTTTCTAAGAGTTTGACTACTTTAAAAACCTCATATAAGAAGGATCATGCAGCACTGTGTTTGTATTTTTGAGACTAGTTTATTTCACTTAGTATAGTATCCCCAAGGTTTATCTATGTTATGACATATGAAAGGATTTCCTTCTTTTTTAAGGCTGAATAATAATTTATTGTGTATATACCACTTTTTAAAATCCATTCATCTCTTGACAGATATTTAGGTTGCTTTTACCTCTTGGCTATTATGAATAATGCTGCACTGAACATGAAATGAGCAAGCTCCTTTTTTATCTCTTTACTTTTGTTAGAAGCTTTTAATTCCTGATTAATGAGTTCTGAATGTATGCAGAGGTCTCTACCTGGCAGTGACCTAAAGCCTTGTCTTCTGCCACCCCACTCAGCCTTCAGATTCACGTGTCTAGATTCTTGAGGTTGGGAAATGTTTCCCTAGCAGCCATGGTTTTGCATTCATTGGCCATTCAGGTTTTCTGCTTTGCCATCTTCCCCCGGGGGTTTCCTTATCCTCCTGGAACACAACTAGGCATTTAAGTCCATGTTGACTGTATTTTACCTGCTATTTCTATGTGTTTTGCAATAAGGGCTTTTCAAGATACCCATAACTTGTGGCTAAAAATGACGTTTGTTCCAATGTGCCTTAGAAATATCCAGTTTCATACTTACCTGGCAGGGTAGATACCATGATCTTAAAGGCAGTTTTCCCAGGGCAAGGCTTATCCATTCCACTCTGGATCCAGTATAGGGATATGCTGATCCCTGGAATTGCCCCAAATGTGGGAAGCTCTACTGCAAAATTTTTGGTAGTGAGCGATGGTATTATGCATTCATGTATGAATTCAACTGAGTATCCAGTTGCATACAAATAATAATAACATCTTCTATAAAATGTATTCTTGTGTATTAACACATGGGGCTCTCTAGTACTCCTGCTGAGATATATGGGAATCTACCCTAGTTTTGCCATTTTCTCCTAACATCAGTCTACTTCTTTTAATATTCATTGCTTCTCCCCATTTCTGTAGTTCAGTGCATGTTCCTTTCCTCTGCAGGAACTACTTCTCTTTCCTCACCCAACTCATAAATCCCTGCCTCCTACCCTAAGGGTAGGCACATGACCCAACCTGGGAGATCAGAATGTCACACCCCCAATACAGGATTGGTTTGTGAGTAGGCAGATGATTCTGTCCATGCACAGAACTAAGTAGAAGAGAGTTTTTATACCTCAGCTTAGCTTGATGCTAGCAGAGAGCTACTGGAGTTCTATTTCCTCCTCTAGGGAAGAAAAGGATTTTGGTTTGGAGATAAAGCCAAGATACCAAGAAAGCGGGAATGAAAGACTTAGAGACAGGGAGTCCTAGCCCCTTTTCAGATGCTCAGATGCTGGCACTAGCTTGAGGCCCAGTTCTGCTTCTGCTCTTCCCAACAGCCCCTTTTCAGATGTTGGCACTAGCTTGAGGCCCAGCTCTGCTTCTGCTCTTCTCAACATTTGGTAAGGGGAGCTCCCAATTTCTTTTCTAAGATAGCTGGTTTGACTTGGATATCCATCTCTTCTAATCAAGGGTCCTGATTCCTTGTCATTGTCATCAAAAAAAGTTTGTAAATATTTCACTTCTTGCTGACATGCTTTTGGTGTTGAACAAAGTGATTTGCACAGATACAATCTCTGCATTTTAATAGCTTACATTCTAAGAGCTGTACACCTGGCACTCTTTTCTCTGGAACTATAACTGCTACATTCAAGAATCTTTATTAATAATACTTTTCAGATATATAGTTAAAAAATAATTTTAATAGTTGAAAGGCATCCATCTTTCCAAGAGGTTTAGACATAGTGCAATTGAGTGCTAAGTGACTTTTATTTTGTATTTTTGTATTTTTTAATATTTGTATTTCCATAGGTTATTGGGGAACAAGTGGTACTCAAGATGGATGAAGGACTTAAATCCAAGACAAGAAACTATAAAAATTCTAAAAGACAACATTGGGAAAACTCTTCTAGACATTGGCTTAGGCAAGGATTTCATGAGCAAGAACCCATAAGCAAACGCAATAAGAACAAAAATAAATAGCTGGGACCTAATCAAACTAAAGAGCTTTTGCACAGCAAAAGGAACAGTCAGCAGAGTAAACAGACAACACACAGAGTGGGAGAAAATCTTCACAATCTATACATCTGACACAGGACTGATATCCAGAATCTACAATGGACTCAAACAAATTAGCAAGAAACAAACAAATAATCCCATCCAAAAGTGGGCTAAGAACATGGATAGACTTTTAGGTTACTTTTAGGTATTTGTGTGTGCAGACCTCTTGGTGTCAAGGCTAAACTGTTCCTTTCTCTGACACATAGGAAATTGATGCACAATACCTTGCAGTGTATAATTCCAGGCCCCTAGGCATTGGAGACTGGGTTATCTTTTCACTCAACTGACAGTTGATACATTGTTTGCACTGAAAAATCTGGCTTTGTTGAACCACACCAGTTTATGTTTTTAATTCCAAATGTTACCTTGTTATGAACTATTTTTTTGTCCTTTCCTCTAGAGAAATGCTAATGCTGCTTGCTTACATGGAAAGTAAAGTTAAGGAGCTGGTGTTGACATTTTGGCTTGCTGTCACGGGCAAAAAAGAGTAGTGCTGTTTTTGTGTGTTTAATTTTCCTTCACTTTCCCCACTCTGTGTATTGGAGGATGCCTTTAGCAATAAGTAGTCCTCATCCAGGTCACTCACTCATTAACCACAAACCACTGACAGTAATGTCTTTACTAGATATTTTGCTTCTTTTGATTAATTTGTCTCTATTTCCTTTGTTCTAAAGCCTATAGTGAGTAATCGTATTTGGAATAATAGTAGAGCTCCCTGCTGTGTTTTCATTTGCTTAAATCAAGACTTAGCTGATGTATTGAGGAACCAAGACTGAGATGTGGGGCTAGGAGGGCCTAGGGTCTGTCAGGCACTCTTCAGTGACTTGAGGTGCTGAATGACTCACACTGTACTGGGAGATGACCACCTGTGTGCATCCAACACTGTCACAGATAGTGCCATTGAGCCACCAGGAGCAGCCACAGACCATCAGTGGTTGTGCTTTGGAATACGCAATTTTGTGTTTCTGGTGAGCTGTAATCTTTTCTTTTCCCGTAGAATTATTTTTCATTGAATTATGCTATTAAAACTCATCTTTGGGTTTCTTGTAACGTCATTGCCGAGAACGTTATTTTTGCATTTCACAGTGATTTCTTGAGGAGGAAGTAAGAAGTAATTGTTTTCTGGACTCACTGTCTGAAAAACTTGCACTTTACTGAAGCGATTGTTTTATTTACACTAAGTAACAATATGAGTTTTGTTAGCTTTTTGGATGGACTACAAAGCATAAAACCAACTTTGTTCCTCATCTCTGGCAAAGATGGAGGGTTGTTGGCTTGCGTTGTGTGATGAGTCTTATACCTGGCTCTGTCTGCTCTTGCCTTTTGCCTTACATTTCAAAGACCTCACTTTTTTCTTTTCTTTTTTTAAAAAATATTTTATCACGTGATTTTATATACATTTTAATAAAATTTCTTTTTTTGTAAAAAAAAGCGAAGCATAAATAAAATAGGGTAGCCATTTCTTCTAAGGTTATGTTGAATCTAACCCAAACTCTTATCAGAGAAAACTCTTCTTTAGATGTAGCCTAAAGCAGGAAGCAACAAACCTGTATACAGCCAAAGTATCATCTCAAGGGCCTGCATTCAAATCTCACACATGTGGCTTGGAAGTGATCTCTTTCACCCTTATTTCAAGGCCTAATCTTAGGTTACATACTGCTTAAAGAAGCTTCAGTATGCAATTTCAAAGCCTGTAGTAGATGTAAAATGAGAAAATTAGAAATAAGGAGAAAAGCTGCTACATGAGGACACTGACAGCAAGGAAAGGGAGAGAAAAACTCACAAAGTAAGTGGAAAAATAGACCAATGCAAATAACCCCACATAGTTTAACAGACCTCGTCATATCTATTGTGTACAGGTTTGTATGACATAGATTATATCTATTATATGTAACCCAGTGTTCATAGTGTTGACTTAGAAATTATCAACCAAATTCAAAGCTTTTAGGCTTTGAAAATTGTTTGAAAAGATTTTCACCCAAAATATTTAAATTATTAAAAAAATTATTGTTGATTAAAGTTGTAATCCTCAATTAATTAGAAGTTTTGGCTATCCAGAGACCTTATATTCTAAAGACTTTAGAGAGTTGTTTGTTAGATGACATAAATTATTACCATTATCCTACATTTAAACTTCTAATTTATGTAAATTTTGAGCAAAATTGAGAGCCACACAAATATTCAATCTCTGAAGCTCTTATGGCAGCATTGATCAAATAGGTTAGAGAACACATGGATACAGCTTTATTGCCTTCTAGTTTTACTGCAAACGTGTTATTTAATAGCATGCAAATGATTGGCTAGGTGTACAGACTGCCACGGCCTTCATAGCAAACACGTTTTGTGTTTACCCTAGCATACAAAAATGCTTCATCTACGATGTATGCTGTAACTGTGTGTATTGTCTACCCTAGCATGCAAAAATGCTTCATCTAAACTGTATGCTATAACTATGTGTATTATATTATCTATAATTATATTTCTCCTTGGTTTAATATTAGATATTTTCAGGTACAAGAAATGTATGCACATTATAGATTCAATGCATGCAAGTTCTATGTGTAAATATTTATTGATAAGAGGCATTAAACCCCTGCCTTCTGTGCTGGATAAACTCCTGAACTTAGCCTCCGAAACACCACAGTAGCCTCCCTGGTAAGCACAGGGCTCTTTCTCTACCCTTTTGTGTCTCCCACGCTCCCACTTGTCTACAAGAGCTGAGTGTAGATCAAGAGCAATAAAGTTCATTTCCCCAAAATAAGGTGTAGCGTTCAGGTTTTGTGATACCTGATTGGCTTACATTGTTTACAGGTGGGGCCTGGAAGGGGTAAAAATCAGAAGCTTCTTATTCTGAGCGCAAGGGCAAGATCATTGAGCAGACATTGACCTCCCTTCAGACATTTCTTGGGAGAAACAGAATGAGAATTTCAGGGGCCAGTGCCTGCACCCTACTAGCTGTGGCAGCCTGGTGCTCATCTACTTCTCCAGCTTGGGAAGGCCTAGGTTAACCCCAGTCTTTGGAGGCATTGTTATTCCTCTTCTCTCGCTGCTTCCCCGTGTTTGTGTTCTGGGCCCGGTGTAACACTGAGGTTCAGAATTGCTTTCAAGAGAGGAGCCCATTTCTGTGTCTATGCAAGGCTGGACAATTTCTCCAAGTTGTTCAGTCTGTGGGGGTTAGGGGGGCAAAAGCATCTCAGCTAGTAATAAACACTGCTTTGCCTCTTGCTTTTTTATTTTTATTTTTGCAAAACTTCTCTGTAGGTGTGTATTTCTCTAGAGGATTTCAAAAATTCTCTGTAGGTGCGTATTTGTGTAGAGGAAGGAGTGGTGACTGGGCCAGGGTGAATGGATTATTTGATCTATATTATCTTGAATTTTATATCTTTTATTTTAAAATTTGGGTACTTTTTGAAGTAGGAAATCAATGCACATGGCTAAATATCTAAAAAATGTAAAAGTATACATTGAAAAGTCTTCCTCCTAATCTCGTAATTATCTCCATTTCAGTCCCCATGGCCACATCATGAGGCTACTGATGTCATTAGTTTCTTTTGCGTTCTTCTAGGGTTTCTGTTGGCATATGCAAGCAAAAATAAATGTATACCTTTATGTTTTCTCTTTTTACAGCAAGGACAGTTTATTAAACACACTGTTTTAAACCTTATTTTTTCTCTAAATAATATTTCATATAAGACAATATGTAGACTTTATGTATTTTTAAAATGAAGACATAGCATTCCATTGAACTTAGACAATAATTTACTTAACTAGTCCAAGATTGAAGAATAAAATTATTTTGAATCTTTTGTTAATAGTTAATAGCTTTGATGAGTACACTTATGCATACATTATTTTACACATGTTCAAGTATGTTGTATAAACCCCAAAGTGGGAATGCTCTGTCAAATATTACAGGTATTTGCAACTTTGATAGATACTAATTGCCCTCAATAGAGGTAGTAAAAGCTTACACTCCACAGCCTTACTGATGATATATATTATAAAAATTTTAGTTCTTGCCAATCTAAAGGTGAAAAATGTTATTTCATGGTAATTTAAATGATTTTCTCATTTTATAACTGAGGTTGACATCTATCAAAAAATTATTTGAATTTTTCTGAGAACCATTTATCTTTGAATCCTTTTCTGTTGTTTATCTTTTCCTTCTTCATTTCTAAAACTTCCTGTACAGAGAGATTCACTCGTTATCTGTGATATGATTACAAATGTCTGCCCTCCAATTTGTTATATGTCTCTAGATCCAAATACCTTATTTTTTGCCATGTAGAAATTTTTAATTTGTATGATAAAATGTTAATACTTTATGGATTCTGGATTTTCAGAAATAAAAAGGTCATCCTCACTTCCAGGTTTTAAAGAAATTCTTTAATGTTATTTTATGTTTTTGTATAGTTTTATTTTTATTCACATTAAAGTTTTTGTCGTACTTGGAATTTATTTTGGTATGTGATGTGGGAAATGAATCTAACTTTATTTTTTCATATATCTTCCTAGTTGTCCAAACATCAACATTGTTGAAACATCTCATCTGTCCCCTTGATGTGAGATGGCATCCTAATTTCCTTTACTTAGAGGGGTGGTGTCTGGGGATGAGATCACCTGGGGTGTAATCATACGTCTTTGACTGGGAGTGGGGCTGAAAAGGAGTTCCCATGTTCCTGGTCATGTGACGTGTGGTCATGTGATGTGGAGAAGATCTCCTGTGACATGGAGCTGGAGGAGGGAATAGGAACTAGCTCTGGCTCAGAGGACACAGACTTCCACTGTTTTATCAACATTTAGGAGATTTTCTTGAATAAATGCTTATTAATTTGCATCTGCCCTTAGGTCAATTTCCAGAGACTTTAAATGTGTTTTATAATTTTTACCAGTTAAACGGTTGTTTCACTGTGGGGAAAAGAGTATCCCAAGCTCCTCTTCTCTGGAAATCTGATCAAATTCTTTTTTAAGTCCTTCAGTAATGGTTAATTATATATGTGTATATCATATTTACATTTATATTTATTGATATAACAGTTATGCTTGGTGTTTCATGCATATATGATAGCATCTTATGTGTTCATAAATTTTAAAAGTTGTTTTCTATGTGATCTGATTTATTTGCTTGAGAAAAACTTTTTTCTTGTAGCTTCGTTTGGGACTTGCTCAGTGGTAATTTTTTAAATGACAGCTTTATGCAGTATTTTTATGATCTCTTCTTTTACCCAGGAGTGATTACTTCTCTATTTTCTGCTGTGTTAAGACTAGGTGGTTTCTCTTTCTACTCCCTTCCAGGCCTCTCACTACTAGAATTAGGTCAATGAGAGTATCCGTGGCATGTTATTTAGTATTTGTTATTTTGCTATTACATACACTTCTAACATTTTATTTACTGCTTTGAATGATCCACTTTGAGTCCTGGCTGTTATAGCTGAGTTGACCAAGTCCTCCTCCTCAGACCCCCACCTGTGTGTGTGCACATCATGTCTCTCAGCTCTGGAGCTGCAGATGATGTCAGGGTCTCAGCAAACGAGACCCCTCAAAGTTGAAAACTGTACAAACATCGTATGCAGCAGCCTTGATCTACCCTATGTCTTCCATTCTTTCCTCCTTCTTCTTCTACTTTTTGTTAGTTTCAATATTGGTTTATTTCCAGGGCATATGGCATTTATATTCATTTTATTACCCTGGTTCTCATGTTTATTTTAGTTTTAGTCAATGCAATTCACAATTATAATATTTCACCATAGTTTTTCCTTGGTTATCTCTTTGTTGGCTAAAGTTTGTTCTCTGGGACTTTTCCCAAGTAGGAAAATATTCCCTGAGTTTGTGTGTATTTAAAACTGCCTGAAGTATACTTTGAAATGTAGCCTGACTAGGTATAAAACCTTTGGTTTTCATTCCACTTTTTGAATATCTTGTAGGTAATGGGCCACTGTATCTTGGCATTAAATTTTGCTAGGAAAAAATATGAGACTAGCCTGTTACATTCTCTTTTTTAAGAGTGGCTTGATTAAAGGATCTTTTCCTTAATGTTTCTTTAAAATTTTCTAGGGTGTTCTTAGTGTTTCCTTTTCTGTGGAACCTAATTTTATTCTGGAAAAGTTTTGTTGAATCAGTTCTTAAAGGGATTCATGCTGTTTCAATGCTGTCTTTTTTTTTCTTTCCATACCTCCCTTTTTTGATATATTTTAGATTGTCTCTGCTTATCTTCTGTAGCCACTGTTTTCCTTCTAATAATTTTTAGATTTTCCCTTTAATTTTACTGTATTTACTTTTACATTTTTATTTATATTTTCTATGTTCCTTACTGAGTTTTCTAAAGTCTGTTTTAATTTCTCTACTTCTTCTAGGTTCACCTTCATTTCTATGAAGATTTTGCTTTTTCTTCATGTTTGCTGGTTTTTGTCAGCACATTTTTTTATTCTAACGTTTCACCACTTCTTTCTCTGAGTTCTTATATTTCTGCTTCATGGTCTTCCATTTTTGATCTGACAGCTCCATTAAGTTTTCATTTCATGGCAAAATATTTGGGTAACATTTTCATCTTGCTTTTGGCATTGATTTTTGTTGTGTGATCTTTCTCCATTGATAAGTTTGCATTTTTCCCCATAGTTTTTTCTTATAGTGTCTTTACATAAATCAATAATTATTAATTACTGAATTAATTGAAATGTTTTGAACCAATAATTTGTGAAAAGTTTCTATGAAGATGAAAGGAGGAGGCAAAGTTGTCTTGCAAACTTAGCAACCCAACAATCTTCTCCTTCACCACCATAGAATTAGATGGCTTCTGCAGATACAGCTAAGTCTTCTCCTTCACTACTGCAGAATTAGGAGGCTTCTGCAGATACGGCTAAGTCTTCTCCTTCACCACCGTAGAATTGGATGGATTCTGCAAATATGGCTAAATCTTCTCCTTCACCACCATAGAATTAGATGGCTTCTGCAGATACGGCTAAGTCTTCTCTTTCACCACCATAGAATTAGGTGGCTTCTGCAGATACGGCTAAGTCTTCTCCTTCACCACCATAGAATTAGATGGATTCTGCAAATATGGCTAAGTCTTCTCCTTCACCACCATAGAATTAGGTGGCTTCTGCAGATACGGCTAAGTCTTCTCCTTCACCACCATAGAATTAGATGGATTCTGCAAATATGGCTAAGTCTTCTCCTTCACCACCATAGAATTAGGTGGCTTCTGCAGATACGGCTAAGTCTTCTCCTTCACCACCATAGAATTAGATGGATTCTGCAAATATGGCTAAGTCTTCTCCTTCACCACCATAGAATTAGGTGGCTTCTGCAGATACGGCTAAGTCTTCTCCTTCACCCCCATAGGATTAGATGGATTCTGCAGATACGGCTAAGTCTTCTCCTTCACCACCATAGAATTAGGTGGCTTCTGCAGATATGGCTAAGAGCTTAACAACCCAACAGTCTTCTCCTTCACCACCATAGGATTAAATGGCTTCTGCAGATATGGCTAAATCTTCTCCTTCACCACCATAGAATTAGGTGGCTTCTGCAGATATGGCTAAGTCTTCTCCTTCACCATCATAGGATTCAGTGGCTTCTGCAGATACGGCTAAGAGCTTAACAATCCAACAGTCTTCTCCTTCACTGCCATAGAATTCAGTGGCTTCTGCAGATACACCTAAGTCATTGGCTCTTTGTAGAGCATCACCTTCTCTGAGTGAAACTGAGTCCAGAAAGGCTTCGATGACCTCGGTCCATAGAGGTTCTGAATCCATTATTACAAACAAAGAATACAACTTTTATATTTCAGAGTCCCTGGCCTTCAGCCCTTTCTGAAATCAGCCACCACTGTGCCTTTAAGCCATCACTGTGCTTTTCTTCCTTTGGTCTTCCATGGCTTGCTTGATTTCAGCTGTTTAGAGTCTCTATATGTACTTTTGAGTCTATGATCCATTTCTATTTACTCCTAGTTCGACTTAAAATGAAATTGTATTTTAAAATATATTCTTGCTGTTTTTAGTATTATTTTCAGGAAGAGTAGTGAGCAATGCTGTTTATTCAACTCTGGTCATACCAGGTCCCCTGACTGTATTCTCTTCATGCATCTCTAATAGAGCTCCTAGACTTTTCCAAGGCTTATATTGAAGTGACTTAATACATGTTTGTCAATGTTTCCTACATTTTCTACTCTTCATATGTCTCATATATGATGCTTCAGTAGGAGTTCCCAGTGTTTGGGGGACTCCTACTCTTTTCGAGTAGCCAAACTCTGAATGTATAATATTTCTTTTCCCCTGCTTCCATCAGTGGTAGTAGACACCCTGGAGGGTCTAATTGCAAGCATAACCACCCAACAGTTCTCTCCTTTAGTTTAGAGCCCTGTAGTCAGTGTTGGCCAGTAAATTGTCGTGGAGCACCCAGAGTGGACACTTCAACAGGGTGTGGTAGTCAGTGCTGGCCAGTAGGTTGTCATGGGGTACCCAGAGTGGACACTTTGACGTGGTCTGGGAGCAGAGCATTATGTCCACTCTTGAATGATAGCTGGGACACGTTGGACGGTGGAACCAACAAAATCACAGGCTTCATGGATGACCTGGGATTTTCCTGCATTCAGTCGGTAAAAAGTGTGAAGAGTATTAAGTCCCTCTGAGATTGAGAGGGAACGTAATTTTAAGAACAACTGGCATCAGATCGTTTATTCATTTTACTTGACAAGAATTTACAAACATCTTTAATATGTGCCACAACCATGGACTAATATAAAATAGAATACAAATGCACAAAAGAGAACAGAAAAGTGGAAAATGTCAAGTAACACACAGAGAAAAAATATTACTGGCTGGGCGCAGTGGCTCATGCCTGTAATCGCAGCCCTTTGGGAGGCCGAGGCAGGTGGATCATCAGGTCAGGAGTTCGAGACCAGTCTGACCAACATGGTGAAACCCTGTCTCTACTAAAAATACAAAAAAATTAGCCGAGCATGGTGGCGGGCACCTATAATCCCAGCTACTCAGGAGGCTGAGGCAGGAGAATCACTTGAACCTGGGAGGCAGAGGTTGCAGTGAGCCGACATTGCACCACTGTACTCCAGCCTGGGCAACAGAGAGAGACTCCATCTCAAAAAAAAAAAAAAAAGTACTTGAGAGGATATGAAAAACTGTTCCCCAGAGGTGGCATAATTTGGAAGTCATAGTGTATGTTGGTGTCAAGGAAATAAGTGAGTTCTTTTTTTTAAAGAAAGGTGTTTTGTTTTGTTTTAAAGAGAACAAGGTTCATTAACAATATGCAAAACAGATGAAATGCAGTCAATAACGCTATGAAAAATCACTTTCTATACAGAATGAGAAAGCATCAATAACATTTTAGCCTTTATTTTACCGTTTAGTAGAGAATTATCAGTATAGTGTTTTCACTAGTTATCAGCATCTTAAGGGAAGTACTTATGTGTGTTGTACCTTTTGAAAACTGGAATCATAGATTGCTCTAAATTATTGTATTAAAAATTGAAGTAATGATAACTATTCAGCTGGAATGTCAGGAAAATGTTGAAAATGACCAAGAGTTTACCAGGAAAAGGCTGCAAGGTAGCACCCGGTCATACCTTTAAATGACAGACAAACACAGACACATACACAAAAGCAACATTTAAGTAGAGGAAACTTGTTAGCGCTTCTGTGTTTAGAGGAAGTAAAATGAGTCGGATTAGTGCTTTCCATCATGATTGCCTCATCTGTGCTTGGAGCCACTTGGGAGGATTCTGTTGGCTTTATCCTGGCACTGACTAGCACTGCACAGCGTAGAAGGCACAAGGACTGAAAAGGTCATGTCTTTCTGCTCGGAAAATTTGAAAGGTTATAGAGTGCAGTGGGCCCATGCAAAATGCTCATTATCTGCTGTGTCTCTTGTTTTCAAAATTCTTTATCAGGTTACTGGCAACAAAATGCTGTTCCCTTTGGTTATCAGACAATGAGGCATTTATACCAGCAAGTCACCTGGGAACACAGCAGCCAACATTAACGAGTTGAAAGTACCACTGGGACAGTGAAGAATTGACAAGACTGCTGGCCTACTGAACTTGTTTATCTTGCCTTTTTTTTTCTTTTTCAAGGTTTATTTGTGGAAAGTCTGTTTTCATTGCTTATGTGCTCATCTGTGCTGCTTTAAAATGCCTTCGTGGTGGCACAGAGTAATTAGCATATAGAGTCTGGAAACCAACTTTTAAATTTTATTAATGAGCTGAGTTTAGTTCCCCTTTATCTTTTAACTGACTCCAGGAGCATTAATGAAAAATATATAAATATGAATACAGGTGTAGTAATAAAAAAGAATTATCAGTCACCCTTAATTTAATTGGTGTCACCTTAGCCTTTAGAAGGGTAATAGGATAGTATTGCCACCTGCAATCATTCAAGACTATTTTACTCACTACAGTAATTAGCTCACTTTAAAAAATTAGGTGATCTTTCAAAAGTGAGTAAAATAGAATCTGGTGAGAACCGTTAAGACACGTTTGTGAATATAGCATTGGTAGAATATCATAGATATTTAGGGTTTCGAGCGACCTGTGGACATTTTGTGCAACTTCTGTTAATGAAAGAATCTCTTGAAACACTCTTTTCATGCATGGAGTTACTAGGCATCTAGCAACTGGAGGTTATATCAATGTGTCAGATACTCCACAATCTCTCTTCTAATATTACGTGCAAAATACCCTGTAGACTAGGAAGCATGTTTGATCTTCTTGGTTATAGGTGCAATTTATTCAACCAGCATTCGTCTATGTGCATTGAAGTCCATTATGACTACTTTTGGCGTGGAGACAAACACAAAACATGGCCTCTGAAGAGAGTGTATGCTGGGATTTGGGATAAGGCATATAAAGAATAACTTTACTAAAAACCTGAATATTACATCATATGAGTTAAATACTCTTGCCAAGAATTATCAGTAACCATAACAGCTGATGAAAGTGGATGTCACTGCAAATCAAACTAGTGGGCATCTCTTGTTTCTTAGCAAAATTTTCCACATTAAAGAAACCCTTAAAACGACATTTTTACTTGTAAGATACACAAGAGACATATTTGATTTAGGAGACATTCAGAGCAGTTTTCTGCCTTTGTTGCATACGTACATCAAAGTGCTTTAGTGATAGTTGCAATTTTGGTAGTTATCTGCCATGTTAGAAATGAATCCAAACTAGTATATTTTGACCTTTCAATTTAATTGCCAAAAAGCAAAATTCATTAGTATTCAGTGCGTCCCATCAAGTGGAAATCCAAAGCATGTTTTCCCATTAAGGAGACTCCTTCTCTTCTCACAGATAGCAAATTTCCAAATGAGGAGAGAGCTGGTTGAAGGACCATGATGTTGAGCCAATGATAGGTGTTATTGACCTTTCCTGAAACAGCTTGACTTCTGAACATTTTTTGAACTTATACTTATACTTGAGATACAGTAGATTTGATATCACACATTATAATGGATGGTTTTCTGATAGGACCTGACCATTTACTAGCCTACGTCCTTCTAGTTTTCTACATAAACTCTCTACTGCAGCAACTAATGATAGTTATTATTATAGTTGCTAACATTTGCTGATCTTATTGTTTTCTAGGCACTGTGCGGAGAACTTCATATCCATTTATTTCATTTTATCTTGAGAGGTGACAGCGTGCTGGCAGCCCTTGCAGCCCTGGCTCGCTCTCTGTGCCTCCTCAGCCTTGGCGCCCACTCTGGCCACGCTTGAGGAGCCCTTCTGCCCGCCGCTGCACTGTGGGAGCCTCTTTCTGGGCTGGCCAAGGCCAGAGCCGGCTCCCTCAGCTTGCAGGGAGGTGTGGAGGGAGAGGCACAGGCGGGAACCGGGGCTGTTCACGGTGCTTGAGGGCCAGCGCGAGTTCCAGGTGGGCGTGGGCTCCGCGGGCCCCGCACTCAGAGCCGCCAGCCTGCCCACAAGCCCCGGGCAGTGAGGGGCTTAGCACCTGGGCCACCAGCTGCTGTGCTCGACTTCTTGCTGGGCCTTAGCTGCCTCCGGCAGGGCAGGGCTTGGGACCTGCAGCCCACCATGCCTGAGCCTGCCTCCCCCCCCGCCCCCCCATGGGCTCCTGTGCCACCCGAGCCTCCCCGACAAGGGGCGCTCCCTGCTCCAGGGCTGTGCCTAGTCCCATCCACCGCCCAAGGGCTGAGGAGTGCGGTCGTATAGTGCGGAACTGGCAGGCAGCTCCACCTGCGGCCCTGGTGCAGGATCCACTGGGTGAAGCCAGCTGTGCTCCTGAGTCTGGTGGGAACTTGGATAATCTTTATGTCTAGCTAAGTGATTGTAAATACACCAATCAGCACTCTGTATCTAGCTCAAGGTTTGTAAACACACCAATCAGCACCCTGCATCTAGCTCAGGGTTTGTGAATGCACCCATCAGCACTCTGTATCTAGTTAATCTGGTGAGGACTTGGAGAACCTTTATGTCTAGCTAAGGGATTGTGAATGCAACAATTGGCACTCTGTATCTAGCTCAAGGTTTGTAAATGCACCAATCAGCACTCTGTGTCTAGCTCAGGGTTTGTAAATACACCAATCGACACTGTATCTAGCTAATCTAGTGGGGATGTGGAGAACTTTTGTGTCTAGCTCAGGGATTGTAAATGAACCAATCAGCACCCTGTCAAAACTGACCAATCAGCTCTTTGTGAAACAGACCAAACGGCTCTCTGTAAAATGGACCAATCAGCAGGATGTGGGTGGGGCCAGATAAGAGAATAAAAGCAGGCTACCCGAGCCAGCAGCTTCAATCCGCTGGGGTCCCCTTCCACACTGTGGAAGCTTTGTTCTTTTGCTCTTTGCAATAAAGCTTGCTACTGCTCACTCTTTGGGTCCACACTACCTTTATGAGCTGTAACACTCACCGTGAAGGTCTGCAGCTTCACTCCTGAAGCCAGCGATACCAGGAGCCCACCGGGAGGAACGAACAACTCTAGACACACTGCCCCAAGAGCTGTAACACTCACCGCGAAGGTCTGCAGCTTCACTCCTGAGCCAGCGAGACCGCAAACCCACCAGAAGGAAGAAACTCTGAACACATCCGAACATCAGAAGGAACAAACTCCAGACATGCCACCTTTAAGAACTGTAACACTCACCTTGAGGGTCTGTAGCTTCTTTCTTGAAGTCAGTGAGACCAAGAACCTACCAATTCTGGACACAATCTTATACCATAGAACTGTAAGTTCTATTCTTCCAATTTTACAAAACAGAAACAGACAAACAGAGGTCATTCTCTGAAAGATGTCTCTCTCAGTCCATTTCTGCTGCAATGTACCTTAGACTAGGTAATTTACAAAACAACAGAAATGTATTGCTAGTAGTTTTGGAGGCCAGAGGTCCAAGCTCAAGGCAGCAGTAGACTCGGTGGCTGCTGAGGGCCCATTCATCATAGATGGAGTCTTCTGTATGTCCTCATATGGCAGCAGTAAACTCGGTGCCTGCTGAGGGCCCATTCATCATAGATGGAGTTTTCTCTATGTCCTCATATGGCAGAAGAAAGAAGCAAGCTCTCTCAGACCTTTTTATAAGGGTACTAAACCCATTCATGAAGGGTCCACCCTTATGACCTAGTCACCTCCTAGAGACCCCACCTCTTAATGTTATTGCATTGGGAATTAGGTTTCAATGTACGAATTTTGGAGGAATGCAAACATTCAGATCAGATCTGTTTGACCTCACAGCCAAAACTGGCAGTGGAATTTGCATGTTGCTCCTGGAACATATCTAGTAATTTTCCATCTCTATACATTTGCTATGCTGTTTCCTCTATACTGGATGATCCATACTATCCATTTAACTTTGTATCTTTAAAGGCTTGTGTGTGTGCCCATCTATTTTGGTGAGGTTGTTACCAAAACACCATGGGTTTGGTCTAGGTCCTGCTTGCTGCTCACTGCACAGAAAGCCAATCACTGAGATGGTGAGTGTTTCCAGGGAAGAAGCTTTCATCCGGTGCTGCAGCTGAGGAGATGGGAGCTCAGCCTCAAATCCATTGCCCTGACTGACTAAAAATGGGGTTTTATACAACAGGCAAGAAATGTAACAATGTGTAGGAAACACAAATTAGGGAGGAACAAGGAGTCATCTGGTGGCCTCATCTGGTGAGTTTCAGTTCTTTAATGCTTTTTTTTTTTTTTTTTTTTTTTTTGGAGAGGCCTGAAGGTCCTTTCCTGAGGAAAGAACTCAGATGAAACAAATACAAGTTTCAAGCTTTAAGAGCGGAAGAGTCAATGTCTATGTTTATATGAAAGAACACGCTATGGGGGTATTGGGCTGGCTTCAAGGTCAGTAGGATCTATTCCAGAATTACAAACATCGTATATAAGCCCCTAAGTCTAACCAGTGTTTTGAGTTTTTCACTTATCTTATGTGTAGCCACCATGCATGTAACATTAAGACATCAATTACATGTGTATGCTTTTGCCTCTTGTTAATTTTTGTTGCTGTTGTTTTTTCAGTTTAATTCACAGGCTCCAGCACAAAATGTAAGATGGGATAGGAAAAGCTTTTTTCCTACCCAACAGAATGCTGAAAATGTAAATATTTTTTCTTTGGTTTACAGTAATAAGGAGTGTGATTCCTTTTTTTTTCTACCTCTTCTACTTCTGTGTTTTAAGAGCTCTGTAGCTTAGTGAGCTCCCAGGCTTATGAACACCCTGACACAGCTAGTCTTGAAATGTTGCCAGCATTGTAGGATTTGCATACTTAACATGCTACTTATACTGCCATAAAGTATGTAAGGTGGAAAGGATATTGTCTTTTAGTGTGGGTACATAGAGCATGGCACGAGTTGTTGCCAGCCTCACATCACATCTGTCTTCTGCTTTTATACTTTATATCCAGGGTCATACAGTCAAGTTTAGACATTTTAAAAAATCTTATTTCTGTATTACTAAATTATTCACGGAGCCAGACTCTTCTAAGTTACTCTGGGAAAATGCCTTAGGCCTTCCAAGGACACAAAATTTTCATTCTTATAAAAAGCATTTGGCTAGGAATCAGAAGACCTACATTTTCATTCAAGAACTGGTACTAGTTTGTGTTGTGATTTTAGGCAGATCCATTATTGTCTCTAAGCCACAATGTCCTGAACTCCAAAACCACAGCATTGGCCTAGATGGTTTCTTAGGCCTCTCTTTGTGTCAGGAATTGGTGAGTTCTTGGTCTCACTGACTTCAAGAATGAAGCCACGGACCCTCGCAGTGAGCGTTACAGTTCTTAAAGGCGGTGTGTCCAGAGTTTGCTCCTTCCTCTTGTCTGGAGTTGTTCATTCCTCCTGGTGGGTTCGTGGTCTGGCTGGCTCAGGAATGAAGCTGTAGACCTTCGCGGTGAGTGTTAGAGCTCATAAAGGCAGTGTGGACTCAAAGAGTGAGCAGAAACAAGATTTATTGCAAAGAGCAAAACAACAAAGCTTCCACAGTGCAGAAGGGGACCCTAGCAGGTTACCACTGCTTGCTCAGGCAGCCTGCTTTTATTCCCTTATCTGGCCCCACCTACACCTTGCTGATTGGTCCATTTTACAGAGAGCTGATTTGTCTGTTTTACAGAGAGCTGATTGGTCCATTTTGACAGGGTGCTGATTGGTGCATTTACAATCCCTGAGCTAGACACAAAAGTTCTCCAAGTCCCCACTAGGTTAGCTAGACACAAAGCACTGATTGGTGCATTTACAAACCTTGAGCTAGACACAGGTTGCTGATTGGTGCATCCACAGTCCCTTAGGTAGACACAAAAATTCTCCAAGTCCCCACTAGACACAGGAGCCCAGCTGGCTTCACCTAGTGGATCCCGTACCTGGCCGCAGGTGGATCTGCCTGCCAGTCCCGCACCATGCGCCTGCACTCCTCAGCCCTTGGGTGGTTGATGGGACTGGGAGCTGTGGAGCAGGGTGCAGTGCTCCTCGGGGAAGCTCAGGCCTTGCAGGAGCCCATGGCAAGGGGGAAGCTCAGGCATGGCAGGCTGCAAGTGCCAAGCCCTGCCCCACAGGGAGGCAGCTGAGGCCTGGCAAGAATTTGAATGCAGCGCCAGTGGGCCAGCACTGCTGGAGGACTCGGTGCACCCCCTGCAGCTACTGGCCCAGGCGCCAAGCCCCTCACTCTCTGGGGCCAGCGGTGCTGGCCAGTAGCTCCAAGTGCGGGAGTGCGGGGGCCTGCCAAACCCACGCCCACAGCAGACCCGGTTCCCACCCGTGCACAGCAGCCCCTGTTCCCTCTGACGCCTCTCCCTCCACACCTGTCCACAGCAGAGGGAGCTGGCTGTGGCCTCAGCCAGCCCAGAGAGGGGCCCCCACAGTGCAGTGGTGGGCTGAAGGGCTCCTCAAATGCGGCCAGAGTGGGTGCCGAGGCCGAGGAGGCACCAAGAGCCAGCCAGGGCTGCTAGGGCTGCCAGCACATTGTCACCTCTCATCTTTAATACAAATTTTGCTATATGCTCTAAGGCTACAATTTTGTCTTGTTACTCTGGTAATAATACACTTTCAGGCAGTAACTTGAAATAAAATTCAATTTTCATAAAATCTCCGGAAAACTGAGAAAGAGAGAATTTTATTTCAGTATTGTTGTCCTGTGGATTGGAATATGTTCTAACTCACAACATAATTCTTGAAACATTATAAAATATAAAAGCTTAAACTAATATGTTTAATTGACTCCAAGAGCATTAATGAAAAGTATATAAATAGGAATACAGATGTAGTAATAAAAGAGAATTATCAGTCACCCTTAATTTAATTGGTGTCACCTTAGCTTTTAGAAGGGTAATAGGTAAAGACTGTTGTGCTCAGAACACCAGAAATCTATTCGAACTAGGTGAAAATTTGCTAGTGAAGGTATTTGTGAAAATAGAAATGCAGCTTATGTAAAAACTATTCACTTACATATGCCCACAAATACAGAAACATCTGAATGCTCAGTTTTAACCTATTCCTCAGTAGGTTAAAGTGCTCTGGGCTTACTTGTCTCTTCCTCTTGACTTGGAGAGAAGAGAAGCCTTTGCTTTTACTCGGCATGAAGGAGCCTCAGAATAGTCACATCTCAACTCTTAGATGCCTGAGAGCTTTGTAATGCAAATCAGGCTGCTCCTTTTTTCTTACCAGCAACTTAATTTGGGACAGGATTGATTGACTAGAAAGTTTGCTAATCAGTTTGAAACAAAACTAGTCTGGGGGCCAATGGAAGTTTGCCAGAACCTCCCTTCCGAAGACAAGGTCGACAGCTGGTCTCACTTTGGAAATGCTTTTGCCTATTATCTTATCATTTGGTCCATTTTATATGGTCCACATCTCAAATTACAATGTTTTTTTGAAGGCACTCCAGAGAAAAGAAAGAGAAAAAAAGACACCACACATGACTTAGAGAACAGATTTTATAATACTTTGAAAATGAGGTACCTCGTTGTAAATTTAAAATCCACCTCCTGATTGTTTTAGAGTTGATAAGTATGTTGACGGTTGTGAATGACTGCTGAGCTGTGGCTTTTGGGTGTAGCGGATGTGACAACCTTTGCTGGTGAAGCAAAGAAAACAAGTTTGATTTGACCATGAGAACATATGAATTCCTGAACTGTTAAAAATAATAACTCTTGTTTGTGTCATTCTCCGAAGTTTTAAAATAAAATTAGATCATTGTGCCCAAACCAAAAAGTTCTGAAGTCATTGAAGTGACGGAATCATAGGATGCACTGCAGAGGCTGAAATTCCAAACCTTGTAGGGACAGGAAGGTAACGTGAATGTATGAATTGGACTAAATGTGGATAGCAGGGAAGAGTGGGTTCTATGGAAAACTAGAAAGAATATGCTTCTAAGGATGTTCAAATTTGGATTTAGAAAACAAATACCAAGCCTGCAAAACAAGAGACCTGGAATAAATTATCAGCTTTGAAAAAATCAAGAGTTTGAAAAAATATATTAATTCTTATTTCAGAGACATCCATGTAATTCAGTGTCTTTCACAAGGCAGACAAAAAGAGCTTAGGAGAGAGAGACAAAGGAAAATAGAAACAAACAAAAGGTGTTAAGTTTCTAAAAAACAGGCACTGTGTTGGGCTTTGAACATATAGAATAGCATGAATTCTCACCATGACTACCTGCAGTAGCCAGTATTATTCCCACTTCATGGATGAAAGATTCAATCTTAGAGAGTTTAGGTAACTTATAACAGTAGAAAAGCAAGAATTTAATTACAAATCCTGTGTTCTCTTCTCTATACTAAATGTATGAACTCAAGCAAGTTATTTCTCCTCTTTATTCTTCATGTTTTAATGGGCATAATAATGGTTTATTCACTAGAATATTTTAAGAATTAAAAAAGTTAATAATTGTAAAAATCCTCACAGAATTTTTTTTATGTTTGTTGAATATGAAAGTATGATCATTACTTTTGTTGAGCAACTATCAGCATAGCAGATGTTTAAACTGTTTCTGCAGAGGGATTTGGGCAAGACAACTTTTATTCTTATACCTGGGTTTTATTATGAAGTTATATCCAGTTAAGCTTGCGAGAATTTGGAGTGCAGCCTGTAGTTGTATGATGGCTGAGGAATACAGGAACATTGTGGTTACTGTAAACATGAGAGTAATAACTGAAAACTAAGGAATAACAGTATATTAATCAGGATCCTCCAAAGAAACAGAAGTGTGTGTGTGTGTGTGTTTGTGGGTGTGTGTGTAGAGAGATTAATTGTAGGGAATTGGCTTCCACAATTATAGAGGCTGAGAAGTCCTGTGATCTCTAGTTGGCAAGCTGAAGCCTGGAGACCTTGCAGAGCTGATGGTATAGTTCCAGCCTGTCTGAAGGCCTGAGAACCTGGAGGGCTGATGGTGTGATTTACAGTTCAAAAGCCAGTACGCTCAAGACCCAGAAGATCTAATGTTTCCATTTGAGTCAGAAGCCAGGAAAAGACTGGTGATGTTCCAACTCAAGCAGCCGGGCAGAAGGAGTTCCCTTGTTCCACAAGAGGGCCAGACATTTTGTTTTATTCAGGCCTTCAGTTGGTTGGATAAGATTCACCTACATTAGGAGGACAATTAGCTTTACTCTATCAATTTAAATGTTAGTCTCCTCCTGAAACTCTCACAGCCCTCACAGACATACCAAGAATAATGTTTGGCTTAATATCTGGGCACCCTGTAGCCCAGTCAAGTTGACACATAAAAGTAATCATCACATATGGTAATATATAATAGGATAAGCTGTAATGAGTTAGGAAATGGTCTGATGTTAACAAAATAATAAAGAAAGCAAATGTGTTGAATGCCTGTGGGAACTTGTAACGAGATAGTCATGCACATGGTGAAGAAATTTGTTAGCTGAAGAAGTTCAATACACTGGCTCCTCCAAGATAACTTTCCCACAGGAAACTTTGGGAGCTACTCAGGTATTGCATCCTCTGGGAGTAATTAACTATTCACTAACAGGAGGTTTGCATGTAACCAGCAACAGCAGGTAAAATTTCAGGTGCTTCTATCAAAGAACTAGAGAGATAGCTCAGCCACTGCTGGATCCTGTGCAAGGATCCCTGGAGAATGCACCTTCCCTGAGGTGTGATGTGACACTTACAACATACCCTGATGTATATTGTATACGTTTTATTGAGTTGGAGCCAGATGGGGTCTATTTACTCCCAGTTGATTTTCAGAATCATCATTTTTATATATTCTCAACAAACCTGTCCCTCTCTCTCCTCATGGTAACCACCTGGCACAACTCTATCCCTTGTAAATCCAGCTCTCCACAGAGCTGAGTGTGGCTGGAGAAGCCCACAGTGACGCTGATTGCTCTTCCCTTACATTTGTGATCACTAACCAGGGCTGGCTGCCTGCTTTGCAGGGCCCAGGACAAAATGAAAGTGTGGGGCTGTTCGTTCAGAAGACATTTTAAAAAAGCCTCATTAAATCCACTAAAATCTAAGGTGTTTTCATTTTAAAAATAATTTGTGACTTATAAACCATAAAACAGGCAACAGTGACACACGAGAAATAACATAAACTTACAAATTGCAAAAATTATGTGTGACTCCACAGTCACACACATTAAGCCACTAATGCAGCTGGCCCTGCCGCTAACCGCTAGTAGGCTCCTAGCACACCTGCCATTCTAATGCCTTCCCTCGCTCATTCATGTTTCTGGGAGGCTCCTTCAGATTCTCTCTCCTCTTAAGCCTCTAATGTTTTCTCTCCCATCCTCACTCTCAGTTAATGACTTTGGGGTATATGTCACTGAAAGAAAAACAAATTTAAGCCAAAACCAGAATAAGATGAGAGCTTCTGCAAACTGCTACTTCCTCATCACCCCCCACCTGGATCTATGTCCAAACACTCTTCCTTTTTGTTACCCATAAGTTAAACTGGAGCACTAAATCCCAATGTCTCTCTCGAATTCCAGCAATTCTCCTACCTCCCACAATGTCGACTTTTCTGTCTCTACTGGAGTGTTCCTATCAACATGCACAGTTGAATTTTCCCATCTGGCGCTACCTGTCCTGATCTTATGTTCCTTTCAAACTACTGCACTATTTCTGCTTTTTTCAGAGTGAAATTCTTTGAAAGGGTTTTCATATTTACCATCTCCAATTTTTGTCTTCATTTTTCCTCTCAGATCCACTAGGTCTGACAGTTTCCTCTGTCCTTTCACAGAAATTGCTCATTTCAAAATGTGAATATCTTCCATGTTGTCACAGCCCATGATCGATTCTTAACCCTCTTCTCACTTAGCCATGAATAGCATTTGCACAGCTGGTTGTTGCCTGACCCTCAAACACTTTCTCACTTGGCTCCATGACACCACAGGCTTCTTGGTTTCCTTCCTTCATCGTTGGCCTCATTTCTCCCTCTGCTCTGCTGGTTCCTGCTGTTCATCCTGTCCTTTACACACTGCAACAGCTTAGGGGCTAGTCCTCTGACATCTCTACCTGCATGTACTCCCTTAGGGATTTCAAACAGTCTCATAGCTTTAAGCACCATCCACACACTGACGACTCCCAGATTCAAAGGTTTAGTCCAGACCTTACCCTTGAACTCCAAATGGGTATACCCACGTACCTAGGAGATAATCCTTACACTCCCTTCTTTCTCCACTATGCTTAATTTAATCTGTCAGAACATCTGTGATTCTATCTTCCAAATAGATCCATAACCTGACCACTCTTCACCACTCATCTTGCTACTCCTGGTCCAAGTCACCTCCACCTTGCACTTGGATTATGGCAATAGTCTCTTAACTGTTCTCCCTCTTCCATTGGTTCTTCTTAATCTTCTATTCATTACATAGGGATCCTGTTAAAAGACAGGTCTGGTAATATCAGTCCTTTGTAAACATGTCCAATGGCTTCTCACCACAATCAGTAAAAACCAAAAACCCTCCATCTGGTGGCCCCCAGCCCCTTCCTCCTCCACCTCACATGTGCTTCCTTTGCTCACCCTCCCTTGACTGCTTGCTGCTCTTCAAACGTGTTAGGTTATGCTCCTTCCTGTGGGCCTCTGTCAGCAACATCCTTTCTCCAACATCTTTGTGGGTGGCTCTCTCACTTTTACAGGTCTTGCTCATGGGCCTTCTGGCAAGCCCTTCCCTGATCACCATGCTTGCTTGGCAGGCTGGCACTCTGTCTGCCATGTTTAGTTTTCTTCATGAGATCAGAAAGTCCTGTTTGTCTTCTTTACTGCTTTATGACCAGGGCCTAGAAGCACTTGGCACAACTAGGCATTCAGTACAGATTTGTTAATTGAATGACTAAATAGCAGTTGTGAATCAGAAAACAATGGAAACTATATCTCCAAAACTTTGTGATGAATAAAACTGGCTAAAATATGAGAATTTTATGTACCTTAGTCACATATCATAAGATTTTCTAAGTAGAATTCATACTTGGTTGCATGTCCTAAGATCTTTTTAGGGAGGTTTCCTCTTTCTAAGGGGATTCAAAGATATCAGTGAAACCTGAAAATTGTCTTGGGTTAAGTAGTGCATTGTGGAGTACCAAATGGCATGAAAGAACAAAACTGCTGTCATTGTGACTGCCATAGTCAATGTCAATGTTGGATATGACTGCATGAGCTGACAGCCCCTGGAGCATGTGAAATATATGAAATGCACACTGGACGTAACAGAGCATTTTTGCAGGGAGCTGGACCAACTCTTTTATATGACTAAGATGCTATTTGCAATTCATATAAAGGAAAAAAGCAAATATGCTCCATGCAGTGCCTAAAAGAGCCCTAGTGGCTTCAGGGTAGAAAGCCATCCCACTTCTCTTCAGCAGAGCATGAAATCAACCTACTACCTTTTATCAGGTTACTTACATAAAGGAATTGTACCTATTAATAAAACATCATGCATCTTGTTTCTCCAAGAGCAATGATAACCAAACTCTCCTTTCCCGTTCCCTCTTCCTTCCTTCTCTGGGGTCACTTTTTGCTGCCCTGTGTTCTGTTCAGCATGCATTGGCCATGAGGATCTGATTGTTAGTCCAGATGACTTTGAAGTAGTTTTTCTTATGGTAAGGTTTTCTCCTAAGTCTGTAGCATCGAATCCTTGTTTTGTGGTTGATCCATGCCTAACCTGAAGATGATGGAATGCAAATTCTGCTTTATATTTGTGTATATAAATATTGCATCAGTCACATGTCCATTTTGGTGGCAACATCGTCTGTGGTTTTCTTAGCTGCCCTGGGATCGGATTTGCTTAATCATGTTCCCTTTTCTTTCAGGTTGTGCTTGGCTTCTTGCTGCCCACACCTACTCCATGATTTCATGCTAATTTCTGCCCTTCTTCTCAGTTAGTGAAAGCTTCCCCGCACTCATTATCAGCACACTTGAATGTCCACTTAGTGTCAGACATACAATTTTTAAAGTGAGAATTTCATCCAGGACTTTTACAAAGCCTCTCATGTGGCCACTGACTGCAGTTAAAAAAAAATAGCCTGTTAGAATGGTCACCTTGACATCATAGTCCAAAAGTGTCCCAATAATGGATGTGCAAAAAAATTCTGAAACCATCATAGGAGTTAAAAATGAGAACACCAGCCCACAAAGAATGGTATCACCCAAACATTTGGACCAAGTCCACAGTTCTTATGTTTCTGTGCAACATAGCATAGACAGCCTAATATATTTAAAGTAACACTTAAAATGTACTTTACAGATTCAAATTTTAGCTGCTTGTTTCTATTTGCCAATACAGAACATAAGTTTTGAAAAAATAAACTTTTAATTGAAAATTTTACAAAAAGTAAAATAAAAAACTGCTTATATTTCCATCCAAGGGAAAGAAGATACACATAGTAAATACTTTAAAAGTATGTATATTCTTTCACCCACTTTTAGGATTTATCCTAAGTATAACTAGCTGTTTTATAAAGATGTTCATCATCATTATTTACAGTAAGAAAAAATGAACCTAAATGTTGACAGATAGAATTCACGGAGTGAGCTATGGTGCATGCACACAGTGGGGAATTACGCAGGACTGAACACTATGTTTAAAAGCATTTTTAATGGCATGTCAAACACTTATTCTAATATGGAAAATACAGTGACTTCGTGGATATACAAAAACATCCTCATTTTTGTGTAATCGCGTATCATATATGATCCTAAGTACGTAATACTAAACATGAGAAAAAATGCTTGCTAAAAACAGACCAAAATGTAGAGGGCTGCCACTGTGTGGTGTGATCGGGTGACTTTTTGCCCTTTAATTTATATTTTTATTGGCACAGAACATTGTTCTCATGTGCCCGAAGAGATTTAAAGATGATCTTGAGATGATTAGCGATTAGCCTCCTCTCAGAGTCCTGCCGGGGTAGATAACAGGGAAGATTGGGGCAGGTCAGAGCTGACTCCAGGACGTTTGTGCTTGGTGCCCCGCTGCAAGGGACAGCGGCTCCGCAGCTCCAGCCCACTGTTTGTCACAGGTCCTTGGTGACTGTCTTACCAGTTATTTTCAAATTCAAGATAAAATGGAGATAGAGACTTTCACATAAAACTTTCTACATTTAACTAGCAGCAATTACATTTTTTTGTCATAAAACAAAGGGTAGGCCAAACAAAACGTCTTAAGAGTAAATCTGTCTACAATGTGTTCAGGAAACGAACACAGGTCAGGTTTATGTGGAAGATATCCAGGGCATAGCACATCTGCTGGAAGCATTTCAGTCATGAGCACAGCTGGGTATTGGCCGTGAACCTGGTGTGCATTGAATACACATCCCCGTGGCCCCTACAGTGCATTCCCTGTGGATAGTTTATTAGGTTTCTTTATTCCCTTCATCTATTCTTCCCTTTCCTTTCTTCCTTCCTTTTTGCCTCCCTCTCTCTCTTCCTGTCTTTATTAAATATATGGGATGCAGATTTGATGAATATGTCAATCAAAGATCACCAAGAAGTCTTAAACAGGTAAACCACAGAAAACAGTCAGGATCAGAATAAGAACAGTTTAGTGGTTCTCAAGCTTTTTGTTCTCAGAACTTCTTTATAATCTAAAATGTGTTGCGCCCCCTGAAAAGCTTTCACTTTTATGGGATAAAAATAAATATTTATAAAACATATAGTACAAAATATAAATATATAAATAAATTTGATTTGTTTATATAAATATGTATATAAAACCATATTTATCATATTAAGATTTGAAATGGACAAATATTTAAAATATTTATTAGTTAATTTTAAATAATTACCAACCTTTCAAATAAATAACATTTTAATGAAAATTAAAAAAAATTAAATTCTGCCTGGCGCAGTGGCTCATGCCTGTAATCTCAGCACTTTGAGAGGCCGAGGCGGGTGGATCTTTTGAGTTCAGGAGTTCGAGACCAGCCCAACCTACATTGTGATACCCCATCTCTACTAAAAATCCAAAAAAATTAGCTGGGTGTGGTGGCATATGCCTGTAGTCCCAGCTGCTTGGGAGGCTGAGGCAGGAGAATTGCTTGAACCTGGGAGGCAGAGGTTGCAGTGAGCCAAGATCGTGCCACTGCACTCCAGCCTGGGAGACAGAGCAAGACTCCGTCTCAAACAAAAAAAAAAATTAAATTCCAATTTAATTTTTATTTTAATTTATTTAGTTCTAAAATTATATTTAATTTTGTAATTTATTTTAATTGTATATTAATCACATTTATTTTAAAACCAAGTAAATGTGTTGAGAAGAGAGAAATTGTTTTACATTTTTGCAAATCTTCTTAATGTGTAGCTTAATAAAAGATAACTGTACTATTCTGTTTCTGCATTTAATCTGTTATGAAGTCACCTATCATGAATCTTCTGGAAAATTCCACGTATATTTGTGAGAGAATGAGGGTAAAAATGGCGAATAACATCTTAGTATTATTATAAAAGTCATTTTGGCCTCCTGTTGCCACTGAAAATGTCTCAAGATGTCCCAGGGGACTTTGGCCCACACTTTGAGATTCAATGTTCAGGCTCCTTTCTGAGCTGATTATGTAGCTGAGCACGTTGAACATCATGTGATTGAGAACCTGCCCCTTCCAGCCTTCATCTCTTCCATTAGCTTCCCTAAACCATTCATTTTTTAGGGCATTATTTTCTATCAAATACAAACACCAGTGGAAGAGAGAACACATGAAGCCATTAGTAGTTTAATGCCTTAATGTGAATAAATTTAATTCATTTCAATTTGAGAGTCCATGGGGTCACAAAGGAGATGAAAGAGAAAGTACAAGAGCCAGACATAAGGTTGGAAAGAACCCTGTCCCCAGTGAAAGGCCAATTTTTTCTTTCACAGCATCATCTTGGAACAACCTGCTTTCTGGATTCTTAGCTCACAAGTTTGAAAAGGAGCCATTCCCTGATCTATTTTAATTGCTTATCTTCAAAAACTATCTGAACTACGGTACCCTGTGGCTACTACCTTCCAATTTAGGACTCAGGTTTCCAGGAAAAGAAAAGAGTTACAACTACTAATAAAAGTCAGTCAAAGTAACTGCTCCTCTTTGAAAGTTTCAGCTCTTATTTTAGATATGGGGGTTCACATGCAGGTGTGTTACATGGGTGTATTACACCCAGCTAGTGAGTATCGTACCGCTGGGTAGTTTTTCAATGCATGCCCCTCCCTTCTTTGCCCCCCGCAGTCCACAGCGCCTGTTGTTCCCATGTGTACGTCCATGTGTGCTCAATGCATAGCTTGGAGCTCCCACCTATAACTGAGAACATGCAGTGTTTAAACCCCACTAATTTCTTTGAAAAAGTATTTCTGTTGATAACCCTGCAGGAAGCTCTTATTAATGTCTTCATCCTTTAAACCTACTTAGCCCTATGCTGCATTAGTCACCTGTACTTTTTTAAAAAACTATTTTTTTCTCTCATTCTGACTTACTTATCCTTACATGCATTGCTATTTCTTCATTCCTAAGGAAGTACGCATTCAATTTAAGCATCTGTGCTGAGACATCCTTGGAAATTAAATTCTAGTCTTTTTTAATGGGGCAAAATGGAAATATAATCTCAGGTAATGCTTTCCAGTTCAGCTTACTGCTGGTTTTTGCAGATGGAATTATAAACATACTTAATCAGAGGGAAATTCCAATAAACTTTAGCCACAGTATATTCGTGCCTTTGCATGGGAAGAGTTGATCTCTCCTCAAGCTAGCTGCAGCCTGCGTCTTCTGAGGGAAGAGCTGTCTTCACTTGCGTGGGATGAATTTGAGGGATCACTGGCCTTGCCGTCTGAGAGTGCGGTCCCTGAGCTGGGAGGATTCTGCTGAGATTAGGTCATGCAGTCAGCCTGAGGTGCCACCATGGGGGTGAGCTCAAATTATAGTTTTGGTACCATGCCTGAGTTTAGTCAGCAAAAGTAATTCACACCAGAGGGGGAATGTGCAAGAGGTCAATAACAGAATGAGAAATGAGGGGCAGGGAAAATGCAGGTTGTGAAAGACGATGAAGTGATGATTAGAGGCAGGCTAGGGTGGCCTACCAGTGGTGAAGTCCTGGGAGTGAAGAAGACGTTTGCTTCATAAATAAAGAAAGTCTTCTGTGCTGCAGGAGAATCAACTGTTGAGAGGGGTGAACGGATGCAGGGTAGTTTCCCTGTTACCACATCCAAACAGATGTTGGTAACTGCCATTTCAAAAATACCACCGGAATACTCATTATTTAAATGTTTTTATTACACCACAACTTTGGAAAACATCTCTAAGCCAGGCATATAAGCCAAGGTTACATAGTATGTCAGGAAAGGTATAACAATTAAATTAATTAACTGTGTTTTGTCTATGATTTTTAAGAAAAAAATCTATATTTTCTGCGAGTAGTGAGCAATACTTATCAGTTGGTTAGTCACTTGTGTCTGCGAATTTCATCACCAGCATGATAGGAAAGGTATCTCCCCTCAGCTTCATTTGCAGGGAGGCCTGAGTCGCTCTCAGCCCCCCCCATTTCTGCGCTGCAGCTTCTGGGGAGCCCCTGACACCACAGACCCCAGAGCAGCCCCTGCCGACAGCGTGCCTGCTCCGGACAATCCCGAGCTAAGGATCTGTTAGTATTAACTGGGATTTTCTGTCTCGTATAATGCATGGAGCAGTGTTTCTTAAGGAATGAATTTGTGAAGAAAATGCACAGCTGCCCCAAACACTGTAGGCACTGAACGAGCACTCATGGCTTCTCTCTTTGCAGAAATCTCTGTGGACTTTCCTGTTCGTGGGAGGAGTGCCTTTTTCTAGGGTGCAGTGGCTTCCTCTCCATGCTCACCTCACACACTCCCGGCTCTGCCTCTGCCCTCCGGCCACCGGTCCCCCAGTCGTGCCACGTCCCTGCTGCCTGAGGGGATGCTTGCATGGCTCCCTCTGCCGGGACTTTCCACCTATATGCTTGGCCTTGACCCCTCACTCACATACCCTTTTCTTCACAACTCTTTCCTGACTCTCGACACCATCCTACACTCACAGAGTACTGCATGCCTTTCTGACATAGCCGTGTGTCAGTGTGCTGTGTGAAGTGTTTTCATGTGTATATGACTATTTGCATGTTATAGCAGTGTGTCAGTGTGCTGTGTGAAGTGTTTTCGTGTGTGTGACTATTTGCGTGTTACAGCAGTGTGTCGCTGTGCTGTGTGAAGTGTTTTCGTGTATATGACTATTTGCATGTTATAGCACTGTGTCAGTGTGTTGTGAAGGGTTTTCATGTATGTGACTATTTGCATGTTACAGCAGTGTGTCAGTGTGCTGTGTGAAGTGTTTTCATGTGTATATGACTATTTGCGTGTTATAGCAGTGTGTCAGTGTGCTGTGTGAAGTACTTTGGTGTATGTGACTATTTGCATGTTACAGCAGTGTGTCAGTGTGCTGTGTGAAGTGTTTTCATGTGTGTGACTATTTCCGTGTTATAGCAGTGTGTCCATGTGCTGTGTGAAGTGTTTTCGTGTATATGACTATTTGCGTGTTATAGCAGTGTGTCAGTGTGCTGTGTGACGTGTTTTCATGTGTATATGACTATTTGCGTGTTATAGCAGTGTGTCAGTGTGCTGTGTGAAGTGTTGTCATGTGTGTGACTATTTGCATGTCATAGCCGTGTGTCAGTGTGCTGTGTGAAGTACTTTGGTGTATGTGACTATTTGCATGTCACAGCAGTGTGTCACTGTGCTGTGTGAAGTGTTTTCATGTGTATGACTATTTGCGTGTTACAGCAGTGTGTCACTGTGCTGTGTGAAGTGTTTTCGTGTATATGACTATTTGCGTGTTATAGCAATGTGTCAGTGTGTTGTGTGAAGTACTTTGGTGTATGTGACTATTTGCGTGTTATAGCAGTGTGTCAGTGTGCTGTGTGAAGTGTTTTCGTGTATATGACTATTTGCGCGTTATAGCAGTGTGTCAGTGTGCTGTGTGAAGTGTTTTCGTGTATATGACTATTTGTGTGTTATAGCAGTGTGTCAGTGTGCTGTGTGACGTGTTTTCATGTGTATATGACTATTTGCATGTTATAGCCGTGTGTCAGTGTGCTGTGTGAAGTGTTTTCATGTGTATGACTGTTTGCATGTTATAGCCGTGTGTCGGTGTGCTGTGTGAAGTGTTTTCGTGTATATGACTATTTGCATGTTATAGCACTGTGTCAGTGTGTTGTGTGAAGTACTTTGGTGTATGTGACTATTTGCATGTTACAGCAGTGTGTCTGTGTGTTGCGTGAAGTGTTTTGGTGTATATGACTATTCACATGTTACAGCAGTGTGTCAGTGTGCTGTTTTCGTGTATATGACTATTTGCATGTTATAGCACCATGTCAGTGTGCTGTGTGAAGTGTTTCCGTGTATATGACTGCGTGTTATAGCAGTGTGTCAGTGTGCTGTGTGAAGCGTTTTCATGTGTATGACTATTTGCATGTTATAGCCGTGTGTCGCTGTGCTGTGTGAAGTGTTTTCATGTGTGTGACTATTTGCGTGTTATAGCAGTGTGTCAGTGTGCTGTGTGAAGTGTTTTCGTGTGTATGACTATTTGCATGTTACAGCAGTGTGTCAGTCTGCTGTGTGAAGTGTTTTGTTTATGTCACTATTTGTATGTTACAGCAGTGTGTCTGTGTGTTGCGTGAAGTGTTTTGGTGTATATGAGAATTTGCATGTTACAGCAGTGTGTCAGTGTGCTGTGTGAATTGTTTTCGTGTATATGACTATTTGCATGTCATAGCAGTGTGTCAGTGTGCTGTGTGTTTTGTGTATGTGACTATGTGCATCTTCCAGCAGTGTGTCAGTGTGCTGTGTGAAGTGTTTTCGTGTATCTATTTACGTGTAATAGCAGTGTGTCAGTGTGCTGTGTGAAGTCTTTTCGTGTGACTATTTGCATGTTACAGCAGTGTGTCAGTGTGCTGTGTGAAGTGTTTTCGTGTATCTGAGTATTTGCATGTTATAGTAGTATGTCAGTGTGCTGAGGGAGGTGTTTTAGTGTATATGACTATTTGCATGTTTTCTGCACACTAGATGGAGTGCAGAGTGTGTTGCCTGTTTTTCTCCACTGCTCCATCCTCAGTGCCTGCTACAGTGTTGGACACACAGTAGGGGTTCAGTAAATGCTAATGAACAGTTGATTAAATGAGCAAAAACCTTTATTGAATACCTACCATGTTCCAGACATGGCTAACTGATGAGAATTTACCAATTACATGCTTGCTGCCTTCAGGGAGCTCAACCTCACAAGACAGACCATCATGTAGAGACAACTGCTACACAACATGGGAAGAACTGCTAGAGATGTAAAGATGTAAAGACCCAAAATGAAGAAGCCAGAACACATGAACACGAAACCAGCCAACCAACAAACACAAGCAGCATGGTGCATAGAGTCTGGGGACCAACTGCACGGTGCTGAGGAATGCAGGTGGAGGCAGAGTGGAAATCACCTGAGTTTCCATCAGGCAAGAGTTGCACTTGAATTTGAGTTCTGGCACTTGCTGAGCCTCTCTGATTCTGTCTTCTGTAAAACAGGAGTAATAATATTTATTTATATCTACCATACAGGCAATTGTGAGATTTACTTAAGACATACTGTCTTAGTCCATTTTTCTGCTGCTTGTAACAGAATACCTGAAACTAGGTGACTTATTTTTAAAAAGCTTATTTCTTAGAGTTATGAAGGCTGAGAAGTCCAAGGATGGGGGTCTGCAGCTGGTGAGGGCCTTCTTGCTGATAGGAAATCAGAAGAGCCCTAAGGTGGTTCAGAGCACCACATGGCAAGGGGCCGAGGATGCTAGTGTGTTAGCTCAGATCTCTCTTCTTCTTGTAAGGCCACTAGTTCCTCTCCCATGATAACCCGTTTAGCCATTAACCCACTAGTTCTTTAATCCATGAGTAGATTGATTCATAAGGGGATAATCCCTGTGATCCAATCACCACTTAAAGTATGCCCCTCTCAATACTCCTATATCGGGGATTGTTGCAACACAAATTAAGATGGCCTATTAGATACCCTTAATCTTACGTCTTAAGGTGTTCTGTGATGTTGCAGTTCAACCCCCTCTCATTCCTCTCTACTCTTTTAGCAGTTACAAACAAACAAACTCACCAAAGAAACCACCAGACAAACATAACATCCAATAGTATTGTGTCCGGAATTGGTGGGTTCTTGGTCTCACTGACTTCAAGAATGAAGCCACGGACCCTTGCGGTGAGTGTTACAGTTCCTAAAGATGGTGTGTCCAGAGTTTGTTCCTTCAGATGTTCAGATGGGTCCAGAGTTTCTTCCTTCTGGTGGGTTTGTGGTCTCACTGGCTTCAGGAGTGAAGCTGCAGACCTTCACAGTGTTACAGCTCATAAAGCTAGCACGGACCGAAAGAGTGAGCAGCAGCCGCCAAAGACGGTGCAGACCCAAAGACTGAGCAGCAGCAAGATTTATTGCAAAAGGCAAAAGAACAAACCTTCCACAGTCTGGAAGGCCCTAACCGGTTGCCACTGCTAGCTCAGGCAGCCTGCTTTTATTCCCTTATCTGGCCCAACCCACATCCTACTCATTGGCTCATTTTAGAGAGAGCTGATTGGTCCATTTTACAGAAACCTGATTGGGCCGTTTTACAGAGAGCTGATTGGTCCATTTTGACAGAGCGCTGATTGGTGCATTTACAAACCTTTCGCTAGACACAGAGCACTGATTGGTGCATTTACAAACCTTTCGCTAGACACAGAGCACTGATTGGTGCATTTACAATCCTTTAGCTAGACAGGAAAGTTCTCCAAGTCCCCACCAGATTAGCTAGACACAGAGCACTGATTGATGTGGTTACAAACCTCTAGCTAAACAGAAAAGTTCTCCAAGTCCCCACCCCACACAGAAACCCAGCCGGCTTCACCTCTCAATGGCACTTGCCCTGAGACTTTGCGGCACCTAGCCTGGGTACTCCGGCAGCCTAGTAGGCACCGGCCGCCACACCGAGTGTGGGCCCCTGAGCCTGCACCCACCCGGAACCAGCACTGGCCCGTGAGCATGCACAGCCCCGCTCCCGCCTGCGCCTCTCCCTGCACACCTGGTGAGGAGCAGAGGGAGCCGCCGGGCCTCTGCCAGCCCCAGAGAAGGGCCCCCACAGCACAGCGGTGGGCTGAAGGGCTCCTGGAGCACCGCCAGTGAGGGCTGCTAGCACGTTGTCACCTCTCAGTATTAACAATACAAATACTTTTTTGTCTTATTTGTCCTTTGACTTATTTATAACCAACAGAATGTAGAGAAAGTGATACTGATGTTGAGTGACTCTGGAGGCTAGACCAGAAAATGTTGAAGAGTATCAGAATATACAACCCTAATATATGTTACTTTTGCATAAATTTTATTTTTAAAATTTTTAATTTTTATTTTAAGCTGAAGGCAATTGAGAAAAAGATGTGAGAAGAGCTGTTTACCCTTCCTTTATCTGCTTAAAAGCAAGGAATAAATTTCCATTATAAAGGTGTCCCCTTCTTCTCATACCAAGAAGAGGAGACAGCATCAAGATTACTCTACATAAAGAAACCCAACTAAATAACCCTTATCTATAATAGTTTCTCCCATATGTTTACCTTCCTACAATTTAATGCCTATAGAAGCCCAAGCCCCTTTTCTTTGGTTCCTTCCCCACAATTTATCGTACTTTGTTAAAATGGTAGGTAAGCTCCTAAGTGTAACCACTTCTTTGGATTTTTTTAGTTCTTTCTCTGCAGTTCCCATGCATATAAAAATATTAACAACAAATAAAGTTTGTATGCTCTTCATTCGTTGGTCCATCTTTTGTCAGTTTAGTTCACAAATTAAGCTGCAGAACCTAAGAGGATGGAGGAAAAGTTTTCCTTTCTTACAAGATCATGCAGCATCTGCTTCACTTACTGAGGAGCCCTGAGCCACCATGTATAAAATCTGAATACCCGAAGACCCCCGTACTGTGAAGAAGCCCGACCACATGGAGAGGCCACATGAAGGTTCTCAAATCAGAACCCCAGCTGAGGTCCCAACCTACAACCAGCATCAACCACCAGAGATGTGAGTAATGATGTTTCCAGTTGATTCCAACCAACAGCATTTGGGTCACCTCCAGCCTTTGGATCTTTGCATCTGAAATGCCATGCATGACAGAGCAGATACAAGCATTTCTGCTGTGTCCTGTCCAAGTCTCTGACTGATAGAATCTGGGCTTGTTCTAGGCACCTGAGTCTTGAGGTTGTTTGTTACACAGCCTCAGTAACTTGAACAACGGTTATGCAACACTTGAGCTAGACCTTGAAAGATGAATGGGGATTTTTGTCTAGAAAAACTGTTTGGAAAAGGCTTAATATTTTAGGAGAAAAGTTAAAAGGTAAGTGTGGTTAACACATGGGTTGTGGGAGAGAATCAGGAGATGAGATGAAAAAAGTTGATGTAAGAAAGTGTGCTGTATGGTTTAGTGAAAATTATAATATATTTGTTCATCAGCATAGGCAATTTTCTTCCAGACCACTGGCTTTGAAATGATGTATTTTTAAAATTGCAAAGTTTATACCATAGAATTTCTGGAGGCTTCTGAAATTTCAATTGGAGATAAAACAGGACTTCAAAATGTAACTTCGCCTAAATTATGAGCTATGGTTTAACTGATGAGTAATTTTTAGTTTTATTGTTGGTTAAAAACACACTGTCATTCCCATGAGTGCTCGCATCCAGTTTTAGCATGTGTGTGTGTGTTTCATTTTTTGTTTTGTTTTGTTTGCGGTGAGCAGGTTGGTATCAGAGTTATGAATGAGAAGCATTCTTATCAGAATATACTGGATACTAATACATTTTGCATGTGACTTTCTACAGAGGTATTGATTTTAATCAGCTTTCAAGATGAAGCACCACATTTGTCAAGGCAGAAGACCCAAATGTGCAATTTTTTCTTAGGGGAAAACTGGCTATAATGAATGTGCTAAAATATGTTATCTACTAACCTCAACACGCAAGAAAGCACTAGATCATTAGTTTGCCTGGTAAGGGAAAAAACAGCGGTTGTAGCCTGCCCAGCTACAGAAGAAAGTGGAATCAGCAGAACAAGTGGCCTGTGAAGATGCCAGCTTGTGAGAAATGCCTGGCTGACTGTGAACAGGGATATTATTAAATGGATGCATATGATGCATAGCGTAATTATACCATTTATGGCAGAAAAAATCACCATTTTATCAAATGCTCCACTGTGTACATCAAAGATCATGGTATCATCTATCTCTGGGATGCTATGTGAGCTTTGCAGTTCTGGAAGGGCTTCGAGTCAAGTTTTGATTAATTCTTGATGGTTTTATTTGATTATAGAAGTAGAGCTTGAATGTGTGTGTGCGTTTTCCCTTTTTCTTGTAAGAACTGACAATATTGATTAAATTTCCCTTTTAGGAGTGGGAAGCAAGAAGCAAAGTAATTGTCACCGCTTCTTGGAGAAGAATGGCTTATAGTGCTTTGAACATATCGTCTCAAAATAACCTCTTTGGAAGATTAGTGGAAAGAAGCAAAACTGTGAAGACCTTGGTTCACAGTAGCTGTTAATGTTTCTTTTTTTCATTTTGGTATTGATTATAATCGCTTCTTCATAAAGCTCAGATGCAGGGTTTATTTCCAGTTCTTTCACCGTGCTTCTTACCTCAGAGTCAAACCATTGCTATACTCTCCACATAGTTGGTTTCCAGTGTTTAAATTGCATGCGTGAGGGGCTCAGATTTGTGACATTGCTTTACACATATTACTGTAAAAAAAAAACATAACCCCAAATCTAGAGTATATAAGGCTTTGTGCTAAGCAAGCATGGAAAAGAGTTACTTATGGCTTATATCCATGTGTGGACTATGATTGATAGAATTTCCCTTGCAATTGCCAAAGAGAAGTCTACATGGTCTTTGAAGAAACAAATTACCTATGACCCCATGTATTTGCATTTGTGCTTTTCCTAACTACACAGTACAGTCTGAATTTAGCCCCCCAACATAGGGGGATGTTTTAGTGGACAAGCACTTAATTCATTTCAAGGTTTTGAGGATTTATCTTATAAGCACTTACTAAGCACTGGTTATGTCTCAAGGCCAGGGCTGCACCCTGGAGACTCAGGGAAGCACAATACTTGATTTCATGGATCTCATAATCTAGTGCTATGGAAACATTAAAATATCAAAACCACAGTGGAGAAGAGCAGTGGATAGGTCTTAGGGAAGAAGGCTTGTATGAAAGGTGATGCCTGAAATCACACTTAGTCATCTTTACATATGACAATTTTTATGGAAGAATGAAATCTTCAGGATTGAATGATATTTTCATTTTAGCAAACTGGCCATCTCTTTTCTTTGAGCTTATAAACATGGTTGAATGTGTAAAGTAGCGAGACAAGAAAAAAATACCTTTGAGTGACCTTGCTTTATTATGTGAAAAATGACCAACTGGCAGGCAGGAAAGATACATTGCTTACCATGGATCTTTCAATTTTTAGGATGTACTAAAAAATTCAATGCAGTTACCACATAGAAGCAAGAGCTAGAGAAGTTCTGAGAGAATTTTTAATCTTAGGTCAGACAGCAAGGATGTGAGGCGGCAAAGTTAAATTACACTGAGTTACACTGACATTCACTAGTCTGATAGATACAGAGAGACACAATTACCTTCACTCACACAGAGTTTCCTAGGGCTGCAGGAACAAAGCGCCATAAGCTCGGTGGCTCAAAACATTCGGAAATGGTTCTCTCACAGACTCACAGCCACGGAAGCTCCCCAAGTCTGAACTCAAGGTGTTGGCAGGGCTGTGTTCCCTCCGGAGGCCCTACGGGAGGGCCCTTCCTCGTCTCCAGCTTCTGGTGGCTTCAAGTGTCCCGTAGTTTGTGACAGCCACACTCCAATCTCTGCCTCTGTCTTCACATGGCCTTCTCTGTGCATCTGTGTGTGTCACATCTTTGTCTGTCTTTGTCTTATAAGGACACTTATTGGATTTAGGGACCACATGGATAATCCAAGATAACCTCATTTCAAAACCCTTAATTTTATAATATTGGTGAGACGTTTGTTTGTTTTTGTTTGTTTGTTTGTTTGTTTTGCAAATAAGGCCGTAGTCACAGGTTCCAGATGGACATATCATTTGAGGGGAGACAATTCAACTCACTATATACACAAACACATGTGTGTATCTATATAGCTGTATAATTGACACCATGAAATCATTAATGAAAACACTGCCCTTTTTTTGAGACAGAGTCTTGCTCTGTCGCCCAGACTGGAGTGCCATGGCGTGATCTCGGCTCACTGCAACCTCCACTTCCCGGATTCAAGCAATTCTCCTGCCTCAGCCTCCCAAGTAGCTGGGATTACAAGCGCCCGCCACCACGCCTGGCTAATTTTTGTATTTTTAGTAGAGACGGGGGTTTCACCATGTTGGCCAGGCTGGTCTCGATCTCTTGACCTGGTGATCCACCTGCCTTGGCCTCCCAAAGTGCTGGGATTACAGAAGTAAGCTACCCCTCCCATATTAAACACTGCCCTTTCTATAGAAAAACTGGTCAAGTACTGGACAGTTTACTACAAAAGAAACAGTAAAGAGATAAAAAATGAAACCTAGGTTCAAAACCATGAATAATGAATCTTGGTTTTAATGATGGTTTCATCAGTGTATGCATATGTCCAAACTTATCAAATTGTACATTAAATATGTGCAGTTTTTAATATTGATTTTACCTCAACAAAGCTATTATAAATACAAATAATAAAAAGTGCAAATAAATTGACAAGATACAAATATATTTAACTATCAAAATGATAGAGATTAAGAAACGGTGCTGCTGGCCATGTGCGGTGGCTCACGCCTGTAATCCCAGCACTTTGGGAGGCCAAAGCGGGTGGATCACCTGAAGTCAGGAGTTCGAGACCAGGCTGGCCAACATGGTGAAACGCCATCTCTACTAAAAATACAAAAATTAGCTGGGCATGATGGTGCACGCCTGTGATCCCAGCTACTTGGGAGGCTGAGGCAGGAGAATCGCTTGAACCTGGGAGGCAGAAGTTGCAGTGAGCTGAGATCAGGCCGCTGTACTCCAGCCTGGGCAACAGAATGAGGCTCCATCTCAAAAAAATGACAGACAAACAAAAAACAGTGCTGTTGAGTGTGCATTGAGACAGGCATTTTCCAACACTGCCTTTCTGGAAGCAGGCAGGAGAGGCACAGAAATTTCAGCAAGGGTAAAGTCTTCATCCTGCAACCATGTTTCTAGGAGTCTAGATAATTCGATATACAGGTAAAGTCACAGCATTTATTTAATCATGTTAATTAGTTATGTAACATAATAAAATAATATTGTATGTTAATATATAATATAAATATATTATGCTAATACATGAATATATACACACTTAGTCCTTCTATCTGTTACTAAAGCGAGCTCACGTGACATCAGCAAGGAAACACAGTCCTTCTATCTGTTACTAAAGCGAGCTCACGTGACATCAACAAGGAAACACAGTTAGTCCTTCTATGTTACTAAAGCAAGCTCACCTGACATCAACAAGAAAATACACACTTAGTTCTTTGTATCTGTTACTCAAGCGAGCTCATGACATCAACAAGGAAACATACACTTACTCCTTCTGTTACTAAAGGGAGCTCATGTGACATCAACAAGGAAACACACAGTCCTTCTATCTGTTGCTAAAGGGAGCTCATGTGACATCAACAAGGAAACACACTGTTAGTCCTTTGTATCTGTGAGTTGTGCATCTGCTGATTCAAGCAGTCACGAGTCAAAAATATTTACAAAAAAAGCCCTTTAACCTGTATTGAACATGTACAAAGTTTTTCTTTTTATTCTCTAAATGACACAGTGTAACAACGATTTGCATAGCATTTACATTGTAGTAGGTGTTACCAGTAATCTAGAGATGATTTAAAGTATAGGGAGAATGTGCATAGGCTACGCTGAATACTACACCATTGCATATCAGGGACTTGAGCGTCTAGGGATTCTGGTATCTGGGGGAGGTCCTGGAACCAATTTCTCATGAATACCAACAGATGACTGTATGTTGTATCTTGATGCAATGAATAAACAAAGCAGATAACAGTAACTGACATGGGGTAGAAGGTGAGGCGAAATGAAGGGGTTGCTATTTACATGTTTATATGGGATGAACAGGGCAGACACCACAGAGGGGATATTTAACAGAAACTGAACGTACGAGAAGCAGTCCTGAGAACTGTAGACCAAGAGAGCTCGTGGTGGCCCTGGGAAGGGGCTTGTCAGATCTCGTGGCCCCCAGCTGCCACCCTGAAATCTGCCACTGTCAGCTGGTAATCCAGCATGGCAGAGTATAAAGGCAGGCCTGCTGCAAGGAGATGAAGGACCCCTCTGCTGGGCAGCCTGGGCTGGAGGGTTCTACTACCAGCCTTGCCAAAAGTTTCTCAGAATTGCACTGCATTTTAAGACTTTGCCTGCCCAGCCCCCTGCAGCCCCTTCTCATTTTCCTCCACATGCACTTCTCCCAAATAATCTCTTGAGTGGCAAATACCATTCCGGTGTTTGCTGCTCCAAGAACCCAGATGTACAGTGTTCCAGCAGAGGCTGCACAAATACAGTGGCCCCGAGGAGCTTGGCATTTTCAAGGAGCATCAAGGAGGCCAGTGTGGCATTCATGGAAAGGACAGAGGGAGAGTGGGAGATGAGGTCAGAAATGTACTTGAAGTCCTTGCCGAAGAAAAATCGTTGACTTGTTTATTATAAAACCCTTTTTGTTAAGGAAGAAATAAAAACTGTTAACCAATGGCATCTGTATCCATTACAGAATTTAAAGGAAGGGCATCATACAGCCAGTACCTTACAATCTTCCCATTAGCGGCATTCAACACATCTGTCTAGGTGGTAAACCTAAGTGGCCCAGTTCTGGGCCATTAAATTTTGATGTAACCCATTAAGGAAACGTAGGGCCTTAGTTCAAAGGGCTGTTGCCATTGTGTCTGTGAGAGCGGTGCTGCAGAGTGCATTTTATGCAAATCTCATAGATTTTAATGAGTGATCCTGCTTAATAAGCTAGTTAGACCATTTGGGCATTTACTTGAGAGTGACCACAAATGCCTTTTTCTGAAACCATTTCATAGTGCTAACATTTAACTGAAATAGCAGTTAACACAGAGCCAGGCACACAGTGAGCACTAAGAGTGTTACGTTACTGATGACAGGGATGAAGAACAGGAGTCTTACCAGGTGTGTCAGTCTCGATGCTCCTGAATGACCCAGACAAAAAGGGACTAGAAACTTTCTTTTCAGGAGTTTGTGGCTTAGATCCTTGTTTCACCACAAAGCATGAGCTTGACACAGCCTGGACTTGACAGCACTTTCCACAGGGCACTTAAAAATACTTTTACCTCCTCTCTTTTACCTCCATAAACCATGACAGGTCTTTGCTCAGCCTCTGATAAGCAAAAGATTAGAAAATCCCTTTAAACTTCAGAAACAGAGCAATGCTCAGTCAGGCGATAAAAGCTGCAGAAATTGGTCTTGGATATTATCACTGTGTACCAATTGAAGTCAGATGAAGAGCTGCACATTCATCCAAAGTTCTTTTCATACTAATTAGATGCTCTTCAAAGGTGTAATTACCATTTAAAAATGACTTTGGAGTGCAGGATACACAATAGATTTTTAATGTCTTTTAATTTCTTTTGATGTTTCTCATATTTCATGAGTACATTCTTATTTTACCAATGAGTCACAGGACTTTCAAGGACTTTCCCTCTCCCACAGTTAAAATGCTAAACAGAAGCTAAGCTCACGTGAAAAACTTGTCTCAATAACCAGAGAAAGACTGTACTAATTACAATTTGGATTGCGTGGATTATCAATTTGTCCGATACTCCGTTTGCCTCCACCTTGAGGAGAGAACTATTTCCAGCCCCAGAGTCAAGCTGCCTCATTGCACGGAAGAGGGAGTAAAATAAGAAGCCTGGTGATGTGCTTATTGTCACAATTTGTGGTACAGCTGACACTTAGACTACATCTGCCCTTGAAGCTCAACCTCTTTGCCCTACTCCTGTGGTGTTTCTTGGCATCTGGTACCATTTCAAAAGGATAAGAATGACATAGAGAAGGTTTCTCATTGCTAAGCATGGAGTAGGAATATTTTAGTGAAATGTGTAAGTTTTGGGGCAGAAGTAAAAACACCCCATCTGCTCTTCCACACTTGGAGAGAGCAGCACACAAAGCAGCAACTTGGCTCTGGGCGGCAGCTGGCTGAGGTCTCGTGGTCTGGAGGACAGCCCCTGGCTTTCACATCGTCCATGTCTTGCCATTTCTCTTTGGATAAGGCACAAATGTCTGAAGATATCCTCCAGGCCTGAGGACCTGCTCCTATTCTATCCAGTCTCGTCTTTCATGAGCCACTGTGCTTCAGCCACTGCTTTTCCTTCCACCCCTTTGTCTTTCCTTTTTCCCAGGTATAAGGCCTTTGCCCTTTCTAAACCCTCTAACCTGGAACACTGTTTCTTCTATTTATCTCAATAACTCCAACCCCTTCTTTATACCCTATTTCAAGCACTGCTCCCCAGGAAAGCTCTCCCTGCCCTCTGCCCAGCCCGGGGCGTGTGATTATGGGTCTTCGCAGCACCAAGGGCCTCCCCTTCACTGTACACATGGGTTGCATGTTTCTACTTGTGCATGCAAATATTTGATTCAGGTCTACATCCTCCAGCCCCCTTACAGAATATACTGCTAAGGGCAGGTATGGGGTCTGGTTTTGCCCACCCCTGCATCTCCATAACATAGCACAGTGCCTGACACAGAGAAAGGAGAAGGTGCTCCATGAACATTTCCTGACCCAATCCCTGACCAAATTCTCTAGAAGGGTTGCTGTGCTCTCATTGCACAGACATGCTGCAGGAGCACTCTGCTGTTCTCCAGAATTCTGGCTCTCCATCTCAAAATGATTCTGTGAGTGGCTGCGTAATGCATCCTGACCAAAGAGTCAGGAGCCCTGCAATCCTTCAACACTTCTGCAATTAATGAGCTTTCAGACACAGGGCAAACCATTTAACGTCTCTATGTCTTCTTATATGTAAAATTGGATTTTTAATATCAACTTTATTTACCTTACTGAGTTATTCTTCTATAACAAGAACATTAAGAGCCTGGCTTGTATTCGTTTGAGCGAGAGATTGTTGGTGTGAAAAGCATTGGTTATAGGCAGTTTCTTACTTCTACACACAGTGGATTCCTGCACATATGTTTCAAAGTTGAATAACAAAGAATAATGAGGCAGACATTTCCAGAGAACTAAAAATACATTCTAAAATTCCTAATAGTGGTTAATTATGTGCTGCCTCCCTCAGACCCATGAGGCTGGTGAGACCTTCAAATGCACGCAGCACAGGGGGCCACCAGCCATCCTGGGGATGAGAAAGGTGACCCGAGCACCTCCTCTTCCCGGCCTGACCACTCCTCTGCCCACTGCTGCAGCGGCCACAGCATTTCCACGTCTTTAGGAAGATTTGGGTGGCTGGAAACCGACATCCAGATATCGGGAAAAGCAGTTCTATCTTCTTGCCATCTGTGGTAAATTGTAAATGTGACCCCAAACGTTTACTGTTTCCTTTTTCTCCAGCCTTTGCCATGTAATTTTATAGAGGTCACCAAGTTTGACATTGGGCTTAGCCCTGTGAATTAGTCTAGGTTCTCCAGAAAAACAGAAACAATAGGATAGGTGTGTATACATATAAAATAATATTGTTCATCATATTATTTTTATTTATTTATTTTTTGAGACAGAGTCTTGCTCTGTCACCAGGCTGGCATGCAGTGGCATGATCTCTGTTCACAGCAACCTCCGCCTGCCGGGTTCAAGTGATTCTCCTGCCTCAGCCTCCCGAGTAGCTGCGACTACAGGCGCACGTCACTATGCCCCGTTAATTTTTGTATTTTTAGTACAGACGGGGTTTCACCATGTTTGCCAGGATGGTCTCGATCTCCTGACCTTGTAATCTGCCCACCTTGGTCTCCCAAAATGCTGGGATTACAGGTGTGAGCCACTGCACCCGGCCTATAATACTATTTTATAAATATATACCATATGAAATTGGCTCACGTGATTATGAAAACAGAAGTCTCAAGATAGATATGCATTTGCAAACTGCAGACCTAGGAAAGCTGATGGGCTAATTCTAGTCCAAATGCTGGTGGGCTTCCAAGGGAAAATCTGATGTTTCAGTTCAGGTCCACAGGCAGAAACACAAAACACAAAACCCAATGCCTGGGTTCACAGCAGTCCAAGCAGAAAGAGTTCCCTCTGACTTGCTCCATTCAGGCCTGCAGCTGACTGGCTGAGGCCCAGCCACATCGGGTGGGGCGGGGGGGACAACCTGCTATGCTCAGTCTGCCAATGTAAATGCTAATCTCATTTGCAATCACCCTCCCAGACAGACCCAGAATAATGTTGAAACAAATTTCTGGGCACCCTGTGGCCCAGTCAAGTTGACACATACAATTAACCATCCCACCACGAGATTTGCTGTGGCCAGTGGGATGTTCGCAGATGAGATGCCAGCAGAGCCTTGAAAGACTCCAGACCCATCAGGCCACCCAGGTAGTCACTTGGGAATGCACGCTGATGGAGGTGCTTTCGTGGCCACTGTGGCAGGCGAAGGGAGTGTGGTGTCCCCTGTGCTGGTCCTTTGCAGGAGGAGACACACGCCACTTCCACTCATGCTTCCTGCCCGACATGCATGAACAGACTGTCTGCACAAGGTGGGGTGTTCCAACCAACTTCTACAGATCTTGTAATTGATGATTTGACATCCACTAATCACAGGGCCAAACTAATGGCCAAAGGCGTCTACATCACCCTTCAGTCCCACTTTTGAGGTAGCATAAAAGTCATATCACAAACCCTCCAGCCACAAACAAATCTGTGACTTGTTTCCTGCTGAATAAGGGCTGTCCCTACTTTGTGACTTCTCCCCTCTGTGTTCATGGAGGCTTCGATCCATGCATCCTGTACTCCTGCCTCCTGCCCAATCCTGGCGCTGCCTTGGCAGCCCTGTGTGGCATGCCAATGCTCCTTTCTCTTAGGAACTGTAAGAAACAAGCTCTTATTTCAAAGGCAGTTGTTCCTGTCTGTGTCTATCACTTTACCATACCTGAATTAAACAAATCCTGAACTCAAATCATAAAACATGGGGAATGCAAGCATATTATATGAGCAGAAGGAGTGGAATATCTGTGGACAGTCGTGATGGCTCAGACCCTTAGTTCCCACAGTGTTCTGAGCATGCCAGCTGATCTCTGCTGACACTGACTTCCGTCCCTGGCACGATAGGAGGTTATGGTTGTTGAGTGTAGTCATTCCTTAACCACTTTGCTATCCTGCCTTATTATTGTCAATAAACACTATAACATATGCTAAATTTTAGCATTCTGTGAAAAGAGAAAGGGTGTATGATATTGTTTCTAAGGTGGAAACCGAGACAGCAAGATCTTACTGCACCATTCTGTGGCTTCCCAGTGCCAAGTCATTCTGATGACCCAGGTCTCACACTGGCACCTTCAGAAAACCATGGTGCCAGGAAGTTAAAATCTTATTTGAATCCAAATAAAAGATATATTCAGACTCCTAGTGGCTCATGACCTGAAGTCTAAGGTTTATTCGGAATTGGCAGAGATAGCACTGGTAAATATATATGCTTTTTTAAAATGAAGGGTCCAAAAATATGACATTTCCCTAAGCATTAAGTCAAACTGAGAAATTTGTACCAGTGATTTGGAGCCTGGGGGTAATGAGGCAAAAACTTCATGAGCTTATTCCGGGACCCCCACCTGAGTCAAGGCCTCAAAGCCTTAAGGATACAAATTTCCAGTGGCGGCTTGTTGCCAATAACAGAAAAGGCGGAATCATGAGCAAGCCGGCTGTCTGCCCACCGAAGAGAGTGCTCGCAATGTTTGGCAACACTCCCCGCCTGTGTGACTCCCTCTTTCAGCCTGGAGGGCTTTCCACGTTCACAGTGTGCATCCTCTTGACATTAAAGACATTATCCCAGGGCGCTTACCCTGAGCAAAGCTTCCTCTTCTCAGCTCCTACAGTTTGGCTGATGCTGCTCAAGAGTCCCCCACAGTCCTGGCATCTGGTTTCCTTCTGGGAGGCATCTGCCCTGCTGAAAGACAGGAGGCTGTGGAAAGAACAGATAGAACAGGATCCCCGGGGCTCTGATTCTTAAGGGAAAGCAACATGACCTTGGCTGATGGATCGGCTAACAAGAGGCTTAAATAGAGGTCCTGTTGCTCCCTACAAGAAGTTTGGACACATTGTGATGAGGCATTTGAAAGAAAACCTTCCGAGTACACTGCGAATCTGTATCATAAACAAAAGAAGCCTTTGGTATGCCCTGTGTGCCCCCTGCACAGTGCACTCAGTACATAACTACAGACTGTTCTGCAAAAAAATGAAACAACTGGAATTTTTAATATCATGTCTGAGATTTCCTGTGAGAACATGGTGTACACGTTCTACTAAGTTCAAGGTGTGATTTTCCTCTAATTGTTTTCAGTAGTTCCTTCCACTGTTAGCATCTTTCAGAAAAATATCAGCACATTGCTTTCCCTAGAGGGAATAGAAGAGAATAAAATCCCATGATTTAATCTTTAAAAAGTTGAGAAACAAAAGTCAAAAACATCCAAATTTAATGCTGCCTTTTCTAGCTTATGCATGTTACGTTAATATCTAAATGATGTCCAGAAGTATTTACTTGTGTCATATTTACAAAACTGGCTGACAGATTTTAAGAAACTTGTTTTGGCTTTTGTTATTAATGTTCTCAGGAACACTTGACATGAAAGTTCTGGTTTTCTATAAAACAGAGTTTTGACATTTTTGGAGAAACTTAAAATAGATCTACTAGGTTCTGGTGAATTCAGAATATTCAAAGGACATAAAGCATGACTGATGAGGAGCATAGGATTTTGTGCCTCAGAGCACTTACCATTGATTAAAGGCCTTTAGGTTGGATTCTGACCTGGAGATAGTGTCCACTGACTTCACGGCAGTCTCTCTTCTGCAAATAGGGGTAGTGCTTTTCCTCATCCTTATGGAAATGATATAGTGGGATGTGAAAACATGTGGTTTCCCCCGTGAAGTTCTAAACATTCCAAAAGTGTCATTTACTCACTAGATCCTTAATAGATCTTCCTTCTAATATGGATTTTTTTAAAAAAATTTAGATCACTCTTGCTTTCATGATTTGAGAAGGTGTTACTTAGAGAAATAAGGCAAAAGGAAAACTTTAAGATTGACATTTGTCTAGGGTGCCTCAAACATTTCTAGAACATTAGATAGATTATCACTCGATCTCTTGTTTTGAAAGCAAATTGGTTTCTAGAAGACCCACTTTGATGATGAGACCTGTGGAGGTTTTCATCGCAGATGTTTATTTACACGGGGAAGAACCCCTGAACACGGTGACCAGATGAAAGGCAGCTCAGGGCTGAGCTCTCGGGACTCAGCTCTGCCATCAGCCACCAGCCACATTTTCCTCTGAGTTTATGAAAATGATGCACCCTTGCACTCAATGCTACAGTTCTTGAGTCAGCATTGTGCAAGTTGATTATCCAAATTGGTCCATTCTTGTCATACCCAACTAAATCAGAGAAGAGGGGTCTGAGTAAAAGGCACTCAGGGTACATAACGTCACTCTAGAAATGCTGTTGTCTGCAAGTCCCGTGGCTGAAACTGCCTGTTGTAACCAGAGACCACTTTCATCTGTAGCAGGTGAGATAACAACTGCAAATCAAGGACTAGTTTTGCCCACCACAGTCACCCACCAATCAGACCTTACCAGCCCCCAAAACTTTGCTAATATCAAAGAACTTTCTCACAGGACCACAAAGGAACAGTCCTCTTTTTCCACCTTCGGACCACCCTGTCTCCCTCTATATTGTGAATTGCAATTCTTTCTTCCTAAATATTAAATTTAGAGACTCATCTCTACATTTTTAATTTGCTTTAGAGAAGGTCAAGCAGACACTTGCCAAACCCTGTGGTTTCTTTGTCACTGTGTGGCTGGGTTCGTTCCTCTTCATTTTGTCCTCACTCACAGCTTCCTTTGTCTGAAGCTTCCTTCTCACTGACCCGCTTACCTCGGGTGGCTTCTCTTCTGTTGTATCTTAAGAGATAGCTGCTGCAAGTCTTTCTGAATTCACTGGGGAATAATGGCAGCCTCTCCAGGCCTTCTGTGTCAAGACCTCAGTCCTGGTTGGCTGCAAAGCTCCTCACCCAGCCCTGCCAGATAGTCTTGTTTTGCTTTCTTCTTCTAGTCTTCAAATCCCACTCTGATTTTGAGATTCTTTTGTTAAAGCCCAGCAGCAAGGATGGTGGAGCGTGCATTGGGTGTTTGGGTGGCAGGACAGCTGGTTTCTAGTCTTGGGTTGGAAAATACCAAACGATTTGGCTTTGGGGAAATGACTCCCCTTTTTGGTGTGACGGATTATTTCTAGTAAATTGTAATGAAGAGATTTCATATCAGTCAACAGAAGTGGTTCTGAGCATGATCACTAAGTGTGAGCGGGAGTCACAGGGCCTCAAGGCTTATCTCCTCCAGGGCAGTTTTATCTCTGCCCCAGGAAGGAAGTACGTGGTAATATATTTCCTGGTCTGGCTGCTGGTCGGAAGTTGTAAGGGTGATTGCCAAATGAATTCTCTATATGTAATCCAGATATCAACTGGCATTTCCTGCTCCTGTGATCTAGATTAGAGAGGCCTAGCAAGCAGGCCACTTGCCGTAGGTGCCGAGTTTATGGTCCGCATCACTTTTTTATGTAGGCTGAACCTGGCCCACATGACATTTGCCCAGATATAAAATTCCACCTCTTCCTTGATTTCCACCTAAAATGTCACTCACCTGAGGCAAGGATCCATGGAGATTTGAAGGAGACATGTGAGAGTACGCTTCAGAAAGGCACGTGCTCCTAGTAAATGTTAAATACTGAGATTCTTAAATGTTTCCTCATGCCCAAGTCTGTATGTTCTACATCCTTGAGAGGGAACCTAATAAAAGGAGTTATTTTTCTCGACAAATGGAGTTTATAAAAAGGACTTTGAGATCTTTCAAAATATGAACTAATATAAGAATCATTTATTTTTGGAAACACATTTGTTTATTCATTCACAGTTACATTCATTCATTCTAGGCTTTTTTTGGTTTGGCCTCTACAGAAGAAATTATAAAACTAGTTCAGTACTGCCCCCCATCAGATACACTAATTCCCCAAATAACGGAAGCCAATGATTTCTGCATGTGAATTGTCCAGCTTTTAAAGTCAGCCATTTGGCCATCTGTGGCCATTTGGTGATGTGTTACTTGTGTATGGACTGCCAGGGTTACTAGTGTGGTCTCGATGGAAGGTAGCTCTTCAAGGAAATAGTAAAAGCCAAACTGCACAAAGCAAATCCTGTAGCTGACAACAATGTGCCCAGGCTTTTCCAGATTTGCTCTAGTTATTCCAATAAGCACTATTCAAACTTATAAACAGATGAAAGGAGAAAAGAAAGGAGCCTTTAAAGACAAAAAGAGGGCTTCTTTCTGCCAGTGAAACATTTCTCAGGTAAGATCACATCATCTGCAATATGGCTTGCAAATGTGTGTTTAAGATAATTTTTGGAACAGCCTAGACCAACCAGTTAAAGTGACTAGGAGTTAAACTCCAGGAGGCACAACAGAATATATATGTCTATATGTTTATATATATGTAATATATATATATAATATATATGTCTATATATATGTCTATATATATGTCTATATATATGTCTATATATATATACATATCCTCACACCAATACACACAAAAACCTTTTATCTATTTGTTATTTCACAAACCCTAATAACTCTAAGCTGCATAATATCTCTCTTAATGATATAGGCGTTAAGAAGAAACTGCTTAGGCAGATAGTGAGGGTATGGGAATCCTCAGTAGGTTTTGCTTTTTAATGAAAAGCAGCCCCAAAATCATTGTCTAACAAAGATCAGCCTGTAAGATGGAGCTGCAGACATAGACAAGCCAGCGGCAAGCTTGCATGGGTGAAGGTCAGCAGGAAAAAGCTATGGGGACTAGGCATGTTCAAAACGGAGGCTCCATCTCCTCTTCCCTTTGCCAACCACGTGTACAGGAAGGAGCAGACAAGATGGCACCGGTCAAGTGGAAAGTCCATTTGCATATTAAGATTCGGATGGGGTGGCCAGCCTTCTCCGCATGCCATGTAAACCGATGTAAGCTCTAGGGAAATCAGACACCGCCTCCTCAAGCCTGCCTAAAAAATCCTGCACGCTCCTTGCCGGCTGGTCTTCCCTTTGGGAAACTCTCTCTCTCTCTCACTAGAGAGAGACTGTTCTCCTTTCTCTTTCTTTTGCCTATTAAACATCTGCTCCTAAACTCTTCCTGTGTGTTTGTGTTCTAAATCTTCCTGGCACAAGACCATGAACCCTGGGTATTTACACCAGATAACTTTCCATATGATTTGTTGAGCCTTATATGCTAGGCGCTGAGTTAGGTACTGACTACAAAGAGTTGAATTTGTTGTAATTTTCTAAAAACCTCATATAATTTCCTTTGAGCTTGACCCTTCCTGTTGAAGTCCAGCTGACATTTTGGTGAGTGTTTCTCTGTGGACTGATTCACCCCGTAGATAACTAGGCAGGAGGCCTGGACAGAGCTTGGGAAGGCTCTGCCTGCAGTGGGTGTGCAATGGGAGGAAGGTTTTCCCCATGAGCCTCTTCACTTAGGGTCAATTTGAACGGGACGTTTATCTCCCAGCCCATCTTCAGGGGGAATCTGCCGTTGGTGAGTGGAGACAAAGGGCAGGAGTTGGGGTCTCACCACTGTATTGTCCATACCACCACCATCTCTGGAGCCAAATTCCCAATCTGCTTAAGGCTTCGTCTCATATTGCACGTCCCCCACACACTGATCTTCCAGGTCTGTGAAGCATCGAAACACTTTTCCATTTCAGGGCTGTTTGTGCTGTTTCCTCAGCTTCAATTTTTCCCCTTCCTGAAGTTTCAGGGAAGTCCTCTCCGTTTAGTCCTGACCATCAGAGAGGCATTTCCTGCCCCTCTCCGTCAGTCCCATTTTTGTTTTTACATAGCGCATTCATCAGTTTTTATTTATTATTTGTCTATTCAGCACTTTTTTTTTCTGTTTGTCCTGTTTTACTTTTCCATTAGAATATAAGCAATGAGAGGACAGGGCTGGGTCAGGCTTGTTTGCTATTATATTTGCAATACTTATCTTGTAGGCAATTAATGAATGTAAATAAATTACCTTCAATGCTATGAATTATAATAGTTGCATTTGCTTCTTCACACAAATGTCCCACGATTACCATAAGCTTGTATGTGTGTTTAGGTTCTTTTTTTCATAGCATTTCCCATAAGATGATTATCTGAGTCAATGCATTGCTTAGGGTTCACCAGAGAAACGTGTGTGTGTGCGCGTGTGTGTACATGTCTGTGTCGGAGGGTGAGAGAGACAGAGATTTCGTTGAAGGAATTAGTTCACATGATTATGGAGACTGCAAGACCAGAATCTGTAGGATAGACCAGCAGGCTGCAGACCCAGGAAAGGGCCCACGTTGCACTTCTGAAGGCCGCCGGCTGGCCACATTCCCTCAGGACTGGGGGAGGTCAGTTTTTGTTCTATTCAGGCCTTCAACTGATTGGATGAGGCCCACCCACATTACAGAAAGCAATCAGCTTTACTCAAAGTCCCCTGACTGAAGTATTAATCATATTCCAACACAGCCTCACAGAAATGGAATATATAACAATATGTGACTAGAACAGTGTTTGACCACCTATCTGGGTGCGACGGCCTGGGCAAGTAGTCACATAAAATGAGCCAGAGTAGACAACCTGAAACTTTAATGCCGACAGGCTTGTCCTGAGGCCAGGACACATCTTCATCCAGGTGGGGTGAGGGGCTTGCCATGTTCCCACAAGACCTGTGATTTTCAGCAATCCTTAAGTCTCTGAGGTTCAGATGCCTTGTATATATAACAGGCAGATTAGTCTAAATCCGGGACTGTAGCCCCCAGGCCAGATCCAGCCCCTCCTGCTTATGTGTGGCAACACAGGCTGAGAACGGTTTTTATGGATGAACATTTGGGATTAATTTGGTTCTAGGGAACTAACTTTGAACTTCGAATAAGCAAAATGTTATCTCCTCCTCAAAGGATTCCATTTATCTCTTTTGTGGGCCTGTATTATCAAAACAAACAAAAACTAAATGATTATGTTATAGTTTGAATGTTGTCAAGAAAAATGTTGTGGAAATTTATTTTATCTCTTCTTTTATTAGTATCGACATAATATCTTTGATTTTTGTCTCTTGGCTTAGGAAGCCTAAAACATTTACAATCTGATCCTTTATAGAAAAAGTTTGCCAACCCTTGGTCCAAATGCCTCATGTTTTCAAGTCATGACGTTCTGTGTGCCTAGGTTCTCGTGGAATGTGACACGCTACAGGGATCAGCCGTTTGGTGAGTCTGTAGTAAACCTTTTATTGAAAGAGCAGTGTCTTAGATGAAATGAGCTTTGAACAATTTGGGGAAGTAGAGCGATGGGGGGTGGGGAGAGACTTTCTGCTGCAGACAAAGGTTCCCTACATGTCTGCCCTGATCCTGCACCTTTGTGCCCTCTGAACAATGAAGACAAGCCAGGCAAACCCCAGTGATGCTTTAACCTGCAGCTCGGGACAGCCTCCACTCTGTCTCAGACTCGCCCGGCTGTGTTCCGGCTTCTGCCTGGGGTTCAGCCACGGGGTCACCTGTCCTTGCAGCAGAACCTCTGTCTTTGGAGTTGGTGCTGGTCTTTGAATCATTTATTTGGCTGTGACTCAGTCAAGCCTGATTGGATTCAGACCAGCATGAAGGGTCCTACTGCTCCTAATTCTCCCTCCCAGCTGGGCCTGCTTCAAATCCTCCAGCATTCAGCCCAGCAAACCATGATCTAGCTCAACACTCCCTCTGGGCATGTGCCTCTCCAAGATGCCGCAGGCAGAGGAAGCTGAAATGCTGAGTGAGCCTCCCATTTGAATGTCTGCTTTTTCTAGGGCAAGCTGTTCTTTTCCATACCTTGTTTGTAAGACAGAGAAGGGGTCTGCCTGAATTGTACCGGGCACTGTGTTAGCGCTCCATGCAGATGGGCCAGGTTGCTTTCACTCTTCTGAGATTAATAGTTGCACTTCATAATCACAGAGCCATTTCACAGTTTGATACCAAGCACCCATACAGACAATAATTGGAGTCAGTGAAGAGAGTTTTTGCAAATCTCTTAGAAGATAAATTAGCGACAGTGTGAGAGATCAGTTTGCACTGTGTTTCAGTTTTCCATTGCAGGCTCTTACTAACCTGATCCCATTACAGCTTTGAATTAGGAAATAAGCCTGAGGCACAAATAGCTGTGAAAGCTTTGTTTGGTTGAGGGTTTTGGAATTCGAATGCTTAACAAAAGTTTGCAAAATCCTGTGAAATTTCTTTCTTTTCTTTTTTTTTTTTTTTGCATTTCATTTACCTTGTCTTATTTGTTCTTTCTGTTCTCTCTAGTCTTATTTTCAAATGCAATTAAGACCACCTAGTTCTGTCATTGGCTGGAATTCCCAGGAATCAGTGACCCTTTGATAGAGGTGTGTGTGCCCTGCCCAGGGGACCCAGTGGGCAGCATGAGGCTCCCCTCTCCCCTTTCTCAACCAGCCTGGAGTATGTTGGAAATAAAACAGAGAGCTAAAGAATGTGGAGAAACTGCCAGCCTGAACCCAACTAGAGTGGAAAACATCCAAGGAAGGCCGGTGGCACTGGGAAGTGAGCTGAGTCTCTTGGGTTCTAAAAAGCTGGAAGGATTGGAGCAGGAACCCAGCCCCACACTTTCCAGCTTGTTTTGTCGACAGGAATGTTTTGCTGGAGGAAAGGCCTGAGGAGAAGTTTGATTTTCTGTAACTCAAGTAGATTTGGAACATTGCTCTTCCTTTCCATTGCAAACAGTTTTTTCTTCCAATGCTGATATTCACTGAGATGTTTAACTCCTGTGTATTTAAAAAAGAAGGGTATAATGTACAAAAATCACAAGCATTCTTATACACCAACAACAGACAAACAGAGAGCCAAATCATGAGTGAACTCCCATTCACAATTGCTTCAAAGAGAATAAGATACCTAGGAATCCAACTTACAAGGGAAGTGAAGGACCTCTTCAAGGAGAACTACAAACCACTGCTCAAGAAAATAAAAGAGGATACAAACAAATGGAAGAACATTCCATGCTCATGGGTAGGAAGAATCAATATCGTGAAAATGGCCATACTGCCCAAGGTAATTTACAGATTCAATGCCATCCCCATCAAGCTACCAATGACTTTCTTCACGGAATTGGAAAAAACTACTTTAAAGTTCTTATGGAACCAAAAAAGAGCCCACATTGCCAAGTCAATCCTAAGCCAAAAGAACAAAGCTGGAGGCATCACACTACCTGACTTCAAACTATACTACAAGGCTACAGTAACCAAAACAGCATGGTACTGGTACCAAAACAGAGATATAGATCAATGGAACAGAACAGAGCCCTCAGAAATAACGCCGCATACCTACAACTATCTGATCTTTGACAAACCTGACAAAAACAAGCAATGGGGAAAGGATTCCCTATTTAATAAATGGTGCTGGGAAAACTGGCTAGCCGTGTGTAGAAAGCTGAAACTGGATCCCTTCCTTACACCTTATACAAAAATCAATTCAAGATGGATTAAAGATTTAAACATTAGACCTAAAACCATAAAAACCCTAGAAGAAAACCTAGGCATTACCATTCAGGACATAGGCATGGGCAAGGACTTCATGTCCAAAACACCACAAGCAATGGCAACAAAAGACAAAATTGACAAATAGGATCTAATTAAACTAAAGAGCTTCTGCACAGCAAAACAAACTACCATCAGAGTGAACAGGCAACCTACAAAATGGGAGAAAATTTTCACAACCCACTCATCTGACAAAGGGCTAATATCCAGAATCTACAATGAACTCAAACAAATTTACAAGAAAAAAACAAACAACCCCATCAAAAAGTGGGCAAAGGACATGAACAGACACTTCTCAAAAGAAGACATTTATGCAGCCAAAAAACACATGAAAAAATGCTCATCATCACTGGCCATCAGAGAAATGCAAATCAAAACCACAATGAGATACCATCTCACACCAGTTAGAATGGCGATCATTAAAAAGTCAGGAAACAACAGGTGCTGGAGAGGATGTGGAGAAATAGGAACACTTTTACACTGTTGGTGGGACTGTAAACTAGTTGAACCATTGTGGAAGTCAGTGTGGCGATTTCTCAGGGATCTAGAACTAGAAATACCATTTGACCCAGCCATCCCATTACCCCAAAGGACTATAAATCATGCTGCTATAAAGACACATGCACACGTATGTTTATTGCGGCATTATTCACAATAGCAAAGACTTGGAACCAACCCAAATGTCCAACGATGATAGACTGGATTAAGAAAATGTGGCACGTACACACCATGGAATACTATGCAGCCATAAAAAATGATGAGTTCATGTCCTTTGTAGGGACATGGATGAAATTGGAAATCATCATTCTCAGTAAACTATCGCAAGAACAAAAAACCAAACACCGCATATTCTCACTCATAGGTGGGAATTGAACAATGAGATCACATGGACACAGGAAGGGGAATATCACACTCTGGGGACTGTGGAGGGGTGGGGGGAGGGGGGAGGGATAGCATTGGGAGATATACCTAATGCTAGATGAGGAGTTAGTGGGTGCAGCACACCAGCATGGCACATGTATACATAGGTAACTAACCTGCACAATGTGCACATGTACCCTAAAACTTAAAGTATAATAAAAAAAATAAAAAATAAAAATAAATAAATAAAAAAGAAGGGTATAAATACATTTAGATACTAAAAACATTATTTGCAGTTAATTTAAATATATATTAGAGTAATAAAAATTCGGAAAGTGATTGTAACGCTTACTTCACGTGTGGACTTAACTATGTGAATTGATCGGAAGCTGAGCTTAAATGGCAATCACTTCCTGAGCTTTTGTTGGGTATCTCTTACTCCCTAGAGCACAGTTGGTTCCTTCCTTTCAGTTCAGATTGATTTGTGCAAAAGTGAACTCCTTGTCTTCCCCGTCAAGTGAACCCCCACACAACTACTTTATTTTTTCGGTGATACCATCGTTCTTTCAGTTACCTGGACTCAGAAACTGGAGCTGTTTGTCATTTCTTTCTGTGCTCTGTCTTCCATGTCTTTGCATTTCCAAATCATGTGAATATATCCCTAGTGCCCCACTGGTGTTTCCATCTCCATGACCCCACCCTCCACCCTTATTCCACTGGTGTTTCCATCTCCACGACCCTACCCTCTACCTCTTACTTCACTGGTGTTTCCATCTCCATGACCCCACCCTCCATCTCTTATTCCACTGGTGTTTCCATCTCCACGACCCCACCCTCCACCCTTATTCCACTGGTGTTTCCATTTCCATGACCCCGACCCCACCCTCTACCTCTTACTCCACTGGTGTTTCCATCTCCATGACCCCACCCTTTACCTCTTATTCCCCTGCTGTTTCCATCTCCATAACCCCACCCTCCACCCTTATTCCACTGGTGTTTCCATCTCCGTGACCCCACCCTCCACCCTTATTCCTCACTGATTCAGTAATCATGACTTCACGCTGAAGTCATGACTTCCATGACTGCACACTTTGGTGTTGCTTTTGGTGTTTCTCTCACGTATTTTAAACATTGATCCACAGAGCTTTCTTACACATTACACATTATTTTCCTCATTTTATAGATGAATCAACTGAGACACCAAGAAACTGATGGACTTGTCCAATTCACACAGATAGTTAAGGATTGAGGCCAAGACCTCTAGCCTGGAGGTACCTAGCACCTGGAGAGCAGCCTGCCTGGCTTGCTGTTGCCAGTAGTTTCTCCTCTTCAATGGGCCATGCAGAACCTTGGCCTCGTTCACTGCTCATAGCCAGGAGCTGTGGACAAAGGCATTTTATTACCTACAGGGATAAGTCCGTTTGTTCCCAGACCAAACTGAGAGTCGGGCTGCTTATTCTCATGGCCCACTAATGAGATGCAGATAAACTGGGAAAGAAGAGAGCTTATTTCTGTAACCGGGTACAGGGAGAAGGCCTGGAAAATATTGCCAGACTAACCAAAAATTACAAGGTTTACAGAGCTTATATACCTTTTAAGCTATATGTCTGTGTGTACGTGTGCATTCGTGTAAAGACATAAGTGATTAACTTACTCTAATCTGTAACTAAGATCTGAGTTTTGAAGCCCTTCCTCTGCAGCCTCAGTAAATTGACTTAATCTAGACGGGTCCAGGTACCGGGGGTGATTACATTTATCCTGTCTCCTGCTAAATCATGGAGGTTTGGGGAGTTCCTTTAGACCCCCAATAAAACATTTTTGTGGAGGTCTGGGGAGTTCCTTCAGCCCCCCAATAACAAGTTGTTTAATCCTAAACAGGTCCTGTTAAGAATTCCTTCATTATTTTGTGGTGCTTCAAGACCTGGGAGAGGCCTGGGCAAAACTCCTGGTGGGCTTTGGTTACATTCCAGCCTTCGTATAAGGACACTGGCTCTCTCAGCTTTCAGTATGTAGCTCAACACTCAGTGAGTGCTGAGACAGTTGTTATGGAGGCCTGCCTGTTCAGCTGTTAGTGACACCTGGCCTGCCACAAAAATCTCCTTGGTTGGCATGAAGTAGCCTCTCCAATATGTCTAATTGACTTATCTGGTCTTCTATCACTCTTTTCAGCTCCTCAGAAACTCTGCTCCAGGCAGATGAGGCTAATTTTTGTCCTTCAGCTCCACCTGCACCAATCACCTCCAAATTCCTGCTCATACAGTACCCTCTGCGTAGATGCCTTTATTCTTCATGCTCGAGTCCCTTATTTTCATGGAGCCTTTCCTGTCTGCTCACATAGATTGTGTGCTCCTGTGTGACAAGAGTGGTCGATTCCGATTGATTTGTCCAGAATTGAACTCCTTGTTTTCCTCATCGCATGGCCCCCACCTGTTGGAAACCTGAAAAGACTACATTTCCCACACTCCCTTATGGGTGATGTTGGGAGCCTATGACCGTGTTCTGACCAGTGCTGTGTAGATGGAACGCTGGCCACTTCCAGAGTTGACCATAAGACACGACTCTCTTCTTTCCTCCTGTGGGAATCCAGGAACCCACATATTCCAGGTGGCAGAGTTATAGTATGGAAGCAGCTCCTATCTCTGAGTTACCACTCAGAGGAGACCAACCAAGTAGGGCCACTGAAGGGACAATGACTTCGAATGAGAAAGACGTAAGTTTTATTTTAAGCCACTGAGATTTTGGGTTGCTTGTTATAGTGGCCAGCAAACATTGCTCTGACTAATTTGGCCTGCCTGCCTGGTTTGATATATCTCTCCACCTGGATTTTAGAGTTAATGATTGGCATGCCATTTATTTTTTACCTTTCTCCCTTCCCTATTTCTTTTCTCATTTTCTCCTTTCTTTTCTTCATTCCCCATTTAATTTTTTGTTTTCTCGTTTTTTCTCCCCAGCATCTTTGAGGGGTCTATTTAATCTTAATTGAGAAACCACCAGGGAGACAAATTCTACTAATTGCAAAAATTGAATAAAAAATGGGCTGAGCTTTCAAGAAAGTGACTGTTTAGTAAGAATTTTATAGTCTAGTAGTTGCTGACAATTTAAGCTGTTTGTCCCTCCATTACTCAGTTGTCCGGGCAAAACAAATGGTCAGAGACCAGTCACTGAATGCAGATTAGGGCTTTCCAGGTTCTCAGGACTTCACTGGTCTTGCATGATGTTGTAGGAATGGTGAGGTGGGGCCAAAATTTACTTTCTGATCAAACAGCCCATGTCTTCATTGGTTAGGTAATAAATATGATTAAGCCTCTACAGCCCTATAGGCTGCAGCACAGAGGAATTACAGGTAATCTTGATTTAGAGAGTGTGTTTGGGTAAGTGTTCCAGCTTATTTGCATAGCAAAGGGTTCTGCTGAGGCCACTGACTTTGTTCTCTGTGAACTCCCAATTCTCTGGGAAGCAGATAATATAGATTCCTCTGCTCTTATCAATTTCCAGTTGCATTCTTCCAAAGCACCAGGAGATTTGTGTTTGGCCATGATTTCAGTTGGCATACTTTGGCCCTGGGGTGATTTCTCATCATTATGATGTCAGCATCCATTTTCATGCCAATGATATAGTTATACCTGTTTTTGGTTTTTGACTTCCCTTCCCTTTCTTTGTCTGGCAGGCATTAAATCATTAATGTTTCAAAATCACATACAGCTGAAACTTTGTAAAACAGCATTTCTAGTAATGAGCTCCTTAAAATTGCAGAGACAATCCAGTCCTCTCTTTTTCTTGGCCTCCGCTGACCTCCAATTTCACTTCAAACGAGGATGCAGGGGGTTATCTTTGATTGATAATTATTTTTCCTGATCTAAGATGTATGAAAACCTGTCTTTTATCATGCAAACCTTGCTAGAATGCAGGTATTTCTCTCCATTACTAATGCAGGGAGATTTTCATCATGATTTATGCCTTTCAGATTAAATTACTGGGAAACATGGCCCTTCCTGAAGGCTGGCTATCTCTACAGCAAAAATAGTTCACTTCGCTCCTTTGCTTTGACAGTCATAATACAACATTGCACCTCTGGCTAATTAGCAGCTTCTTCCCTGGTCTTATTTTTCCACTATGGGGATGTTTGCAAAACTTTTTTTCATGTCAAGCTTCCATCTTACCTTACCAAGCACTTCACCTAACTGCTGAAGTTTATCATTCACCAGGGAGACACTGCTGGAAACCCCCAGGAATCCCAGAGCAACTGTCACTGTATAATTTAGGAGACAGTCATGGAAAATGAGAAGAAGAACGTAAGCAGCTAACCATCATGACACGCACAGAACTCACATACATACTCGGTGGCAGACACAGCAGTGCCCTCGGATTAGCTCGTTTAATTCTTGCTACAACTTTGTGAGCTACAATCGGTTGAGAAATCTGGTTAAGAATTTAGAGATTAAATAACTTGCTAAAGGCCATAGAGCTAAAAAGCAGCAGATATGGGTTCAAATACAGGCATGTCTGACTTTGGTCACTGTAAGGGAGTAGCTGATTCTGTTCTAACCCCAATGCCAACACCAACAGAAATGCTCACTTAAACCATGGAAAGATCATTAGACGTAACTAACAATGGGGGAAGTGCAGATGTATTTTGTGATGTGCAACCACAGATTTCAGAAGCCACTCCTATTAATATCTTATTTGTCATGAGTATAAAACTTCTAAGAATATAAGCACATTATTATATTGATTGTCACACAGAGCACAATGCAGAATTTAGTGGGGATGAATGTAATTAATCTATGAGGCTACGCCATGCCATGCCTGTGACTGGTGGTGGGGGGTCAGGAGTCTGAACAAACTGTGTGCTAAAAATGGGGAGAGAGAGAAGGAAGGAAAGAGAAAGAGAGAGAGAGGTGGGTACTTGTAATGTACAGAGTACAGGTCTGGCCTTCCCCTCACCCCTCAGGGCCCCTTAAGTGAAGGGGAACGGGGAAGTGAGAATGAATGTCTTCAAGAGCCCACCAGGTAGCAAATGGGAGGAATGAAGGGCCAGGGCCAGGGCCAGGGCCTTCCCCACTGCATGGGAAACCACACTTGCCATGGGAGGAGCTTCTCCTTTATGGATACTTTGAGACTGCATTATTTTCTAATTCAGGATAATAAATCCAGCTCCCTCATGACTTTCCCTCATATTATCTGCCTTTCGTAATCCCTTGTGTCATGTTACATGTCACTTCTCTTCCTAATCTCCATGCTCCAGAACGCCCCAGGAATTGTCATTCGTGAATCCTTGGTTAATTAAGTCTTTTAATGTCTTTGTTTTTATATCTCTTTTCTATTTCATAGGAATAGAACATAAGATATTATATATATGTAATATATTTAAAATTATGCTCACACACATGCACACACACGTTGTACTAAATGTAAGAAGCACTTTGACCTCTGCAACTGAAAAGTACTTTATGAGGTGACAGAATTTTCTGTTAGGCTTTGCTGAGCCTATTCACATGTCTGAGGTGACCTATTTTTCTGACTGTGTCTCAACACTGGCACTGATGTTTTTCCAAGGATTTTTCATTGATATTTAAAAACTATTGTTACACTCCCTTTCTGCTTTAGTAAACAGATGATAATACAAACTTTCCTTACTATTTCAAGTCCACCATTACAACTTACTCTCCTATACTTTAAATGTAGGTTTTTGGCTGATTCTACCATATTGTGTTCCCTTAAGTAAGTTCTGGATTAATTTTTTTTTATTTGCTTTTTTCTCATAAATGTACAATGAGAATGAGCAGCTGCACGGCTTCCCGGGCATCACAGCAACTCAGCCGTCAGAATCACCATATTCTCCAAGAGTGACGTCATCTTCTTGGTCAAAGTCACCATACTCTCCAAGAGTGACATCGTCTTTCAGTCACCTCCTTGTGCTTCACCCCACCACACTCCTGCCGTCTTTAGCACCTGTGTTTGGACGGCCCTCACGGCCTCCATATTCTCCAAGAGTGACGTCGCCTTCTCAGTCAAAGTCACCATATTCTCCAACAGCGACGTCGTCTTCTCAGTCACATCCTTGTGCTTCACCCCGCCACGTTCCCACCTTCGTTACCATCTGTTCACCCCGCCACATTCCAGCCTTCGTCAGCGTCTGTTCACCCCACTGCGCTCCAGCCTTCCTTAGCATCTGTTCACCCCGCCGCGCTCCCGCCTTCCTGATCATCTGTTCACCCCACCGCGTTCCTGCCTTCGTTAGCATGTGGCTTGTCTGGACGGCCCTCAGCCTCCTTCCATTTCAGCATTGTCATCATCCCAGTGCTGTGCTACTTGCCTTATTTTTCTCCTTGACGTCTCCCTTGGCTGATTTTTCTTCTCTTTGAATCATTTAAACACATTTCGTCCCCCCTATTTGATCCTATTGTGTCTCTTCCTCTACTTGAAAAATTCTCCCTAAAATGGGTCCTCAGGACTTCTCTCTTGAGTCTATATATTCTCTGTGATTTTTGCGCTTTATGTATACGCACCTTTGATAAAGAATTTCCTCTGAAGTCTAATCAGCAGCGTCTCCTTATGCAGTGCACCCTCTTTCTTCATCTGGGGATGGAGTGCTCCTCCACAGTAAGCTACGGTGTCTGGCTATCCAGCAGCTGGCTTCAAGCACGGGACTCCGAGGGGACTCCTCTTTGGTCTTCCCATTATTTCACATATTTACACAGTGCAGAGGGATTCTTCCTGGTCCACGGGTCAGAGAGGAGAATTCTAGTGTACTGCATCTAGTCCTTTCACTCGTATCCAGGTTCACCTGGGCTGCTAACCCACTTCCTAATTGACATAAATGGATCCTGGCTGTGCTCATGGCTAGCTGCGCCTTTCACCTGTGAAATTTCATTACGGGAGTTTGTGAAGTAGCCATTTCTCGGAGGCAAAGACAGAATTGTCCCAGAAATACAGAACACTTGTTATTAGACGGGCTTTTACAATTTAATTCTTGGAATGTTGCTCTCCATTGAAGAATAGTTAATCATTGGTAGAGACATGTCAGTCGCACACTGCAGCTTATCTACAGTCATGTGTAGCTTAATGACCAGGATTTGCTCTGAGAAATGTGTCCTTAGGTGATTTCATCATTGTGCAAACATCATAGAGTGTCCTTGCATAAACCAGGATGGTAGAGCCTCTCACACACCTAATCTGTATGATAAAGTCTATTGCTCCTAAGGTACAAGCAGCAGGGTACTGTATTGAATACTGTGGGCAGTTGTAACACAATGGTAAGTATTTGTGTATCTAAACATAGAAAAGGTACAATAAAAATGCAGTACTATAATCTTACAAGACCACTGTTGTACATGTGGTCTGTCATCAACTGAGACGTCATGGGGCACATGACCATATTACATGTTTTAGAATCAAGATTAGACTCTAAGCTTTCCAACAACCCTATTGTCCTGTTACTTGTTTCAGGGCTCAAAAACATTGTTGAGGCTGTGGCATGTTTTGTGCTATATAATCTGCTCATATTCCCTGAGATTTCTCTTGTGAAAAACTGTCCATGGCTTTGTTCTTGGACATGCTGAGCCACAATGTGGAACTTTCCCATAATTTACTATGCCAGTCACTGCAGCCCTTCTGAGAGGCTGGAGAGAACTCTGTTTCTTTTTCTGTTGTTTTTTTTTCTACTGATATTTTGTTAAAAATGTAGGTAGACTTTCCCATCTTAAACTGATAGCAAATAGAAGAGGCAAATAACAGAAGGAACTATCAACCACTGTTGTTGTTTCCATTCATGCTTATTCTTTATGAAATGTTTCTGTGCATGGAAGGAAAAAGGCTCTGAGAATACAGCTAGAACCCACCGTGCCCACGGAGACACTGGCTGTTTCCTGGCATTCTCTTTGGTGGTGGGAAGCATCTTTTCCCAGACTCACCTATGGTGACACAGACTCAAGTTTGAAAGCATCAGCACTGTTTCTGTCCCAACACCTGCCTTTTTCGGGAATCACACATATTGTTAGTGTTGAGATAACACATTTTGAACCTTTATTTTTATTTTCTGTGTGCTTTTATTGCCCAGAAAGTGTGTGTGTGGGTGTCTGTCTGTCTGTCTATGGTGAGGGGAGGTGGGAAGAGGGAGAGGGCAAGGAAGGAGAAGGAAGCAAAGACACTTAAGAAACATCACTTGCTTCGAAGTTAGTGCAAAACTAATATTTTGGGTAAAAAGCTTTTCCTTCGCCAGAGCAAATATTTGATTGCTTCAATTCTTCTAAAATATTCTATTTTCTTCTTGTTTCAGCATCTAGTAAATTTTGGGCAGTCCTATTTAGCAAAAGAGAATGAATCCAATCAGCATGTCTCAGAAGGTAGAGCAATAGGGTTGGAGGAAAAATAATGTATGAGAAAAGTGAACTGCAGTGTGCTTTTAACTCATTTATAACAGTTAATCAAACTAAATATCTGACTGGCAAATTAACCACTTTGAAGATATTTTGTCACGAGAGTGATGGTGGAGAAAGGCACAGGTGATACCTTGTATGTGCCAATCAGCCATTTATCTTACTGGCCAGCCAGAAAATGGCTTTCATTAGTTATATAGCTTTATGGAACTAAACTCATTTCTTTGAGGTGTGATGGCACAATAAAGAGAATATTCCCATGTGACTGAGGCCAATCTTCTGTTTTGCCCAATAGGCCACTTTCCGAGTGATAGCATTTTCAAAATTTGAGGTTTGTAGGGCCAGTCGCTGAGGCCGATGACTGCAGGCAGGTCCCTTTTCCTTTGTTTGGGTCAGTGGCCCTGAGGTGAGCTGTGCTGCTCTGGTTCTTGTTTGGTTTATACACGATGGCATCCTCTGTTCAGGTCTAAGGTTTCATGTCTTCACCAGTAGAAACAGGATAGCTTCTCAATTTTTAAATTAGAACTGCAAGTTTAATTCTTTATCAAACCATCTAAATATGATAACCCCAATCAGTAATTAAAATTCCCCCAGTTTAAAAATTGTATTCATCCCTGAGAGGTCTGAGAAACAAAATTTAAAACAAAAATAAACAATTTAAAATTTAAAAGGGAGCTCTCAGATTCTGTCTGTCTACGCTTCTCATTTTAAAAGTGAAAACAATACAGTTATCACGTACAGCTCTAAAGGTTCTGTTGTCAGTGTTTTATATGTGTATGATGTGGGGTGTGTGTGTTGTGTGTGTGTGTGTGTGTGTGTGTGTATGAACTGATTCTTGTAAGCTGAAGTGGTCGTTATGATTATTTATTTATTTATTTATTTGAGACGGAGTCTCGCTCTGTCGCCCAGGCTGGAGTGCAGTGGTGCGATCTCGGCTTAATGCAAGCTCCGCCTCCCGGGTTCACGCCATTCTCCTGCCTCAGCCTCCCGAGTAGCTGGGATTACAGGCGCCGGACACCAGGCCCAGCTAATTTTTTGTATTTTTAATAGAGACGGGGTTTCACCGTGTTAGCCAAGATGGATCTCCTGACCTCATGATCTGCCCGTCTCGGCCTCCCGAAGTGCTGGAATTACAGGCGTGAGCCACCGCTCCCGGCCGAGGTCGTTATGATTATTATTATCCCTGCTTTACAGGTAAGAAAGCTAGGCCTCGAGGGGTTCATTTGCCTTCCGTGGTCAAAGATCTAGCAGTAGCAGCAGCAGAGGCAAGCGCCACCAGGTGTCCTCTGGAGGACTGAGGTCTCCACCACCTTGGAGGAAATCAAGACGCAGAGCAAGGAAGGCTCTTGCCAAGGCCACACAGCTGCTGGTGGCAGCAATTGCACTGAATATTGAAAATACATAAAGAGCAAAATTTAAATAAATAGCTTCATACGGGACAGTCCATAATTGATCTTACTTTTCTCTTATTTATCAAGGTTTAGTTTGTTTTCCAATTTTGCTGTTAGAGAAAAATGTCCAGACATCTTTTAAACAAGTCTTGCCCTAAATTTGTTTAGATAAGATTTCTAAAAGGAATATTAATAATAATTATATATATATATATTTTGAGATGAATCTTCCCTCTGTTGGCCAGGCTGGAGGGCAGTGGTGTGATCTTGGCTCACTGCAACCTCGGCCTCCCGGGTTCAAACGATTATCCCACCTCAGCCTCCCAAGTAGCTGGATTACAGGCATGCACCCCATGCCCGAGCCACCATGCCCAGGCAGGAATAGTAATTTATGTCCAAAGTTATACAGAGTCTTACCAAGAATGATTTTACTAAAATTCACTTTTACTAGCACAAGAATGAGCATTTCACTGTACACAATCCATATTAAATACATTTATTAAAAATAACTGAACAAGCACTCAATAATTTGAGAGGCATTTCAAAATTTGCTGTAATCTGTGTTTAAGTGGTTGTGAGATTAATTTTTGTTTTTCCAAGAATTTTTAATTCAATACCTTTATTCGTTTTTCTTTTCTTTCAAGTTTTTAAAAAATAAATATTATGTATTAAAATATTAACTCTGTGACAGTCACATTCTTTGATTTTCATTCTCTCCAAATACTCTTCTATTCACCCATTCCCTGACTAGGGGTAGAGAGGACACTTGTATGTGATGTCAGCACCTCTGCTGTCCTTCCTAATGTCTTGCTCCTTGGACTTGTGGACTCACATGGATCTTGGATTATCGGAATGACAGGCCAAGAAGGTAGGATGTGGGACGTTATCTTGGACAGCTTCCAGTAGTTCCACTTGTTTACACACTCTTTCTTTTTGTTCCTTATGCTGCTATTATATTTTTGAAAAACTTGTACTTCATACTGTAAGTAAGTATTTGGATGTCAAGTCTATTGCCCAGTAGGGAGAAACAATGACCTATCGGATACATGTGAATATATACATATATGTATACATATATGTATTTATATTGATAAAGGAAATATCTGTGTGTATATGCATTTGTGTATATATACATACAAATAAATATAAAATAAAAATGAATATATATCTTATGCAAACATATATTTTATAATCTATCAATATATTAATCTAAAATTATTATCAATTATATATCATAATATATACTGTATAAGTTAGATATATTAATTATAAATGATTACTATTTAATAAAATTATCTAGATGATATGGTTTGGCTCTGTCCCCACCCAAATCTAATCTTGAATTTTAGTTCCCATAATCCCCATGTGTGGTGGGAGGGACCTGGTGGGAGGTGATTGAATCATGGGGCAGTTACCCTTATGCTGCTGTTCTCAAGATAGTGAGTAAATTCTCATGAAACCTGATGGTTGTATAAGGGGCTTTCCCCTCTTTGCTAGGCACTTCTCTCTCCTACCCCTTTGTGAAGAAGGACGTGCTTGCTTCCCCTTCAGCCATGATTGTAAGTTTCCTGAGGCCTTCCCAGCCATGTGAGTCAACTGAGACAAAAACTTTCCCTTATAAATTACCCAGTCTTGAGTATGTTTTCAAAGCAGCATGAGAATGGACTAATACACTAGAATATAAAAATATGAATAAATTTAATAACATTAATATACAACAATAATCATGTATACATACATATCTAAGTGTAAACATAAATATACAGTATTATTTGGGAAAACCTCTCAAACCGTGTTTCCTCTGCTCTGATACCACACATCAACAATCAACACAGAAGATTCTGGGATCCCAAATGTGTGAGGATTTTGTCCCACTGGCAAGCAAACAATCAATTCTGCAGCAGACACCAGGTGAGTGTCCTTCAATTCTATTCCAACATTATCTACCTGGAGACAGCATCAGATTCCACACGTTGGGGGCTCAGTCCCCAAGACTGCCCTCCACCCCGACATTAGTCTCCAGTCTGGGCTTCTGGAACTTCTGATCAATGGGCTTCAATTTGGGGTTCCCATGACTCCCTCTTTGGCTCAATTAATTTGCTGGAATGGCTCACAGAACCAGGGAAACACTTACTTGCATTTATCAGATTATTATAAAGGATATTGCAAAGGACACAGATGAAGAGATGCGTAAGTTGAGGTATGGGGGAAGAAGCAAGGAGCTTCCATGCTTTTTCTGGGCATCACCCTCTAGGAACCTCCCTGTGTCCAGGTATGTGGAAATGCCCCCAACCTTGTCCTTTCGGGGTTTTATGGAGGCTTCATGACACAGGCATGACTGATTAAACCATTGGCCATTGGTGCTCAACTTGACCTTCAACCCCTCTCCCCTCCCAGGAGGTTGATGGGTGGGTCTGGAAGTCCCAACCCTCTAATCCTTCCTTGGTCTTTTTGGTGACCAGCCCCACCTTGAAGCTATTAGTCAACATTAGCATGCAAAAAGACAGCACTTAGAGATTCTAAGGACATTAGGAGTTGTATCTCAGGCAGGGGGAAAACAGAAGGAAGGTCAAATATATATTTCACAGCATCACAAGTGCATATGATATAGGAGTTGAAAAGAAATTACTTAGTCAGTTAGTGAGGGTACAGAAGTCCTCAGTAAAGTTTTCCTTTTAATCAAAAGTGGCCCCCAAATCATTATTTTTCTAACAAAGAGCAGCCTGTAAAATCAAGCTACAGACATAAACAAGCAAGCTGAAAGCTTGCATGAGTGAATGCCAGCAATTGTGCCTATAGTAATGTACTACCTGGGCTAGGCATGTTCAAAGTGGTGGCTCCATTTTCTCTTTTTGCCAGCCACTGTATTGTAAGGAGCAGACAAGATGGTGAAGGTCAAGTGGAAAGTCCATTTGCATAATAAGATTAGGGTGGGACTACCAGCCTTCCCCACCTGCTATGTAAATGTCCCACCTGGTCAAGCCAATCCATGAGCCCTAGGGAAAGCAGACACCACCTCCTCAAGCCTGCCTATAAACTCTGCTGTGGTCTGACACTGTCCCCCTTTCTGACACCTCTCTCTCACAAGGAGCTGCTCTCCTCTCTCCTTTCTTCTGCCTATTAAACTTTCCACTCCTTAACCCACCCACATGTGTTCATGTCCTTAATTTTCTCAGCACAAGAGGATGAACCCCTGGTACTTACCACTGACAATGATGCTGCTTCACATATAATGTAAATATATATTTAATAACCTACATATTTCTACATATATTGATGTGTACACACACACACACACACACACTCAAGTGTGGGCCATTACAGATGTTAATGTCTAAAAGAATGGTGCAGATGAATGCCGCAATTGAGGAGAGAGAGTGCTTTGAGCTTGGGGCTGGACAGGCTCAGCCTGGCACGAGCACCTGTAGCCTTGCACTGAGGAATGGGAAGTCTCCACAGACTGAAAATCTTCAGGGAGGATATCCTTAATAAGTTCAGCCAACTTTTTTCTGAGCATATCTTTCCCACCAAAAATCACTTTCCAAAGGTTCGTGTCAGGTAACGAACACAGCACGTTCTCGAGAGAATAAGCTAGTTTGAATTAGAGGGTTAATTTAGGTGAACAGTGGCAAAATTGTGGCGATAGTGAGTTGCGTTTTGAAGTGTTGTAATTTTTGACCTGTTAAATAGGTTTTAACCTTTGGCAGGAGTAAAGAGCCATTGGAGGTTTTTCTGGAGGAGACTGACCTGCACAAATTATTTTTGTAATAAAGAATTACATTAGAAATAGAAGTTAGATGGACTGAGACAAAAACTTGAGACAGGGAAGCTAAATGAGAGTGGGTGGCATTATCCTGGGTGAACCACAAGGAGGGTGTCGGGGTGGCTGTGTGAGGCATCCCTAGAGGAGGGCTGGGAGCTGACTGCATGCTAGGATTCAGATGGGAAGAGTCAGATGACTCCATGTTTTATAAGCATGTAGTTGACAGAAATAGCACAGTCAAGAAGGAACTTTGGCTTTGAGGAAAATACATGATCTATTTTGTGTAGGCAAAGCAGAGAATCAGGTGAAAAGCTATCACCTTCTTTTAACTTGTTAATAACTCTTATAAAATCTGCCAGGGACAGGGACATAAATGATGGTAATACACATAATTATTATGGGGTTTCAGGAATCTGTGTTTCTCTTTTCCCTATTAATTCTGAAATATGGCGAGGCTGTGTTCAGATTTCAAAGAAGCACTAATTCTCTCAGGTCATTCTTTACAATCTGTGGCCATATTTTTCCACTAGAGCAAACCATTTCCTTTTTACTGGGTTTTTCCCTCCCTCCCTCACTCCCTTTCTCCCTTTCTTTTTTTCTCTCTTTCTTTTCATCTTTCTCTTTCTCCTTTCTTTTCTTTTTGTCTTTTTTCTCTTTCTTTCTCTTTCCCTTCTTTCCTTCCTTCTTCCTTGATTCCTTCCTTCCTCCCTTCCTTCTTTTTTCTCTTTCTTCTTTAGAATACATTCAACTCTGGTTTACACGCCCTAAGAGTTAATAGTATTTAAAAGTTGATACCCTTATTTAGTCAAAATAACAGTTGGGACTGGGTTAGTTTCTAACACAGGTTTCCCTCTTGTCTCCATTGGCAATATTGGTTGAGAAATTGTCATAGTGCCTAAACTAATGAAATAGCTCTTTATGATTTTGGAGGAGATGCCCTACAGAATTTGTATCAAATGAATTGTAACTCCTAAAGGTTTACTGTGCTTTTTGGAGGTGCTATATAAATGCCAGAGCCTCAGGGCAAGATCACTTATCATCTAAGGTGGGCTAGGGAGATCCTTCAGCTATTCCTGCTTCAGGAGAAAGGAAGCTGGCTTGAATAACCCACACACCAAGGTTCATAGTTGATTATTATGTCATATCTGAAGATAGAATGTTTTGGTTTTATTTGCTAGAGTAAACAATCAAGCAACAAAAGTGTGAAGGGGACTCCCTTTAATTGCTTCCACCCTCTACCATAGACCTCTTAATAAGACAAGAACATAAAAAAGTAAACAATATTTTAATTTCAAATTTCTGGTTAACAAAAAAATATTGGAAATTCTTACTATTGGGAAGAGAATTTCTACTTCCATGTCCTGGAAACATAACAAAGGCAAAAAAAGAATATTTGGGACAATGTTTAAGTTTTACATTTTTCCAACTTAATAATGAAGCAGTGACATTGTCTGGTGTAAATACCTGGGGTTCATTGTCTCATGCCAAGAAAATTTAGGACACAGACACTCATGGAGGAGTTTAGGAGTAGAGGTTTAATAGGCAGAAAAAAGAGAAAGGAGAATAGCTCTCTCTCTGGTGAGAGAGACAAGGGCTTCTGAAAGGGAAAGACTGGGCAATGGCAGAGTGCGCCAAGTTTTATAGACAGGTTTGAGAAGGTGGTGTCCGACTTATGTAGGACCCACAGATTGGTTATATCAGGTGTGAGGTTTACATAGCATGAGGAGAAGGCTGGCCACCCCACCCTAACGTTATTATGCAATTGCGCTTTCCACTTGACCAGTGCCATCTTGTCTGCTCCTTCCTGTACACGTGGTTGGCAAAGGGAAAGGGAGATGGAGCTGCCATTTTGAACATGCCTAGTCCCCGTAGGTTTTTCCTGCTGACCTTCACCCGTGCAAGCTTGCCGCTGGCTTGTCTATGTCTGCAGCTCCATCTTACAGGCTGCTCTTTCTTAGAAAGTGACTTTGGGCCTCCTTTTCACTAAAAAAGAAAACCTTTACTGAGCACTTTCATACCCTCACTATCTGCTCAAGTAATTTCTTTTTAACTCCTATATCAACAACAGGACTAAACAATGAATTGTAACATTTTAAAGTCAGGGTTGATTAAGGTATAATTTACATATGGTGACGGGGTTCTTGATATACTACCCCAAAATACGTTACCTTGGCACTTGGGGAAATGGCAGATGCAGAAAGGTCACTCTCACCTTCCCCTTGCTCCTCTCCCATGAAACAGGTCATAAAATAACTCTCTTACCTTCCTCTAAAGTAGAAAATAAAACCTTCACTTCAGGGCTGCCCTCCCTATGTCCTAGGAAAGGAACATCTCTATCCTTCAAGACACAGAGCTGTCAAGTAGAATCTGAAGAAACAGGCCTTGCTCAAGTTACCCCAATTTATTACTATTATATCAAGGCTTTTGGCCTCCAATCATATTTCTCTACTATACACTTCTTCACCAAATTTAGCGTAAAAATACACAGGTTTTGCTGTTTTGTTAGGCCTTCATTTGTGAAGTCTTCACGTTATGTATAACTTGTGTTAAATAAATATGTATGCCTTTCTCTTGTTAATCTTTTGTTTTCGACTCTCAGTTATGAACCTAACAATGAAAGAGGAAAACAAATCCTTATCGTACTTCACGATCGCCGCAATCATGATGCAGAATGTGTCCGTCACCCCCAATTTTCCCTGCCTCAAGGCAGGCGGTCGTCTTTCCTGAGACCCAGCCCTGCAGCCACTCGTCTGCTTTCTGTTCCTAGTGTTGCCTTCTCTAGAATGGCATCTAAATGGAAACACAGTCTATGCCTCGTTTCTTTCATGTAGGCTAATATTTTTGATATTCATTCGTTCTTGATCGTATCAGTAGTTGTTTCCTTTTCATTGCTTCGTAGAGTTCAGGTGTATAAATGTACCAGAATTTATTCACCAGTTGATGGAAATTTTGATTTTTTTTCTTTTCCTCCAGTTTTTGGCTAGTGTGAATAAACCCACTGTAATATTTGCATGCAAGTATTTATGGGTACATATGTTTTCATTTCTCTTGTGCAACTATCCAGGAGTGTGATTGCTAAGTCTTACAGGAAATATATGTTAAACCGTATAAGAAACTGACAAACTGTTTCCAAAGTGGTTATACCATCTTGCATTCCTACAAGCAATTTATGAGAATTCCAGTTACTCCTCATCCTCATCAGCATTTGGTATTTTCCACGTATTATAAATTTAATTAGTATTCTATGCATTGTTTCAAATATTATATATAACCTTGTGGGTTCTGTCCAGCTGCAGAGAATTATTATTATGGCCAATCCAAATCCTCTAGCTCAATTTTCATTATAGTTTGGAGGACAGGTTAGTGTTATGGAAATCATTATTTGCTTCTGCTTAGAGCAAAGGAATTAATTACAGCTTCTATTAGAAATTTTTTCTTCCTTTTATGAAACCAATAGTGATTGATTGCCTATCATATGACAAATACAAATAACATGTGATTCCTGCCTTCTGGGAATTCATGTTCCTGTGAGGGAGGTGGACCAATAAATACAATTGCAATATAATGTGGTTCATGCTAAATCTCAGAGGGGGAATGGCTACTCAGTTCAGCATGAGGCCTTTAAGTGTTATTAGTATTTCTCATATCTAAAAGCAGAACTGACTCTGGAATGGCAGGAAAATTGTTGAAGTTCATGTGGCTGAGAGGTTTTCATTCCCCCCTGACACCAAAGATGTGGTATCTTTTTCAGCATGGATTCTCCAGTTCTCCAACATCAACTGAGTGTTCAACGATTCGATTCCATTCTGACACTTGGTTCCACAAGACTGTCTCCATTTCAGATGCCAGCCACAAATGGGTCGCCCAGGCTACCCACATTTTTGCCTGGCTGATTACAAATCTGGAGGCTCCCTTGACATCCCCTAAATCTGGAGGTTCCCTTGACATCTCCTTGTGCAGGTTTCAAAACTCACTAGAATGACTCACATAACTCAGAGAAAGCATTACTTACTATGATTGGTTTACTATGAAGAATGTAGCTCAGGAATAGCCACATGCGACAGATGCACAGGGTAAGGGATCAGGGGAATGTGTGTGCATGGGGCTCCCACACGCTCCCTGGATGTGCCGCCCTTCTAGCATCTTGATGGGCTCCTCAGCCTGGAGCTTCTCCAAACCCCATTGTTTATGGGTTTTAATGGAGGTTTCATTACATAGCATAATTGATCAAATTATTGACCATTGGTGATTGAACTCAATCTCCAGCCCCTCTTCCCTTTCAGAGGTAGGGGAAGTCCAGCTGAAAGTTCCAACCTTCTAACCACTTGGTTGGTTCCTCTGGCAACCAGCCCCTATCCTGAATCCATCTAGAGGCCCAGCAAGAGTCACCTCCTTAGCATAGACTCAGTATTGTTGAAAGGGGCTTATTATGAGTAACAAAAGATACTCCTATCACTCCAGAAATGCCAAGGGTTTTAGGAACTCTATGCCAGGAACCCTTGTCAATGATCAAATATATTTTCTACTATACCATAGGAAGTCTAGCTTATCATCGAAAAAAATCATTCATGACATTTGTTAAAACAATAAGGCCAAATTCATTCAGGGGGATTATCTTGATAGGTAAAGAGACCACTGCCATGGGGTTTTACAGTAGGGAGAGAAATTGGACTCAGCTCTAAATCTATCAGGGACAAGTGAGGATTTACAGCCAAGGGTGGGAGTCAGTAGGTGCCAAATTATGAAGAAAAAACCTCAGGAGTACAGGGGATTCTGTCTGAACTTATTCAGAATCCTGCAGGCACTAGAGTGCTGAGATATCACCTGGGGATGGTGGGGGAGTGAGGACATTGCTCAGAACACACGTTGAGTGCAGGAGGTTCTGTGGGGAGTGAGGAAATTGATCAGAACACTTGTTGAGGGCGGGAAGTTCTGGCTAAACTGACTTAGCAGGTTTCTGGCTCTTGGCTCTTGAGGACAAGGCCCAAGGATGAGACCTTGTTGAAAAAGTAGCTCAGAGGAGCCTGACTAGAGTTTGGTCAAGAAGAGAATCTTTGTTGCTATTTGACCCAAGGTTTATAGTCATTTGTCCCGAGCTCATTTCTTCATGGTAGTCTGTGTAGCTACTGAAAATGAGTTGGTTTCTAGTTTGGCCACCAATTCTCTTAACTCAAGCACAGCACTGGTAACATTTAGAAAGGGCTGGCACATACATCCTTTCATCCGACTGTGGCACCGACTGGCATCTCCAGGCTTCTGCGTGTACTTAAATCTTTGTTATAGATTTATTATAGAATGTTCCATGGTTTATATGCTTTTATACTAAAATCTATATGCTTATCTGTGTGAGTTCCTTTTGGGCAGAGACTGAATCACATTAATCTTTATGTCTTCCACTTTTAGTAAAGGGACCACCTTAATATGTGTTAAATGCAAAAATGAAATGCATCAATTTCCTGATCTCTAAAGCAGAACTAATAATTTATATGACCAGGGGTCAAAATAATGTAAATGATTTGGGAGGCTTTAGTGCACAGAGAACAAGTCTGCATAACCACAGCAAAGCAAAATGTTTAATAGCCTTGTTCTGATAATTTAGGTAAGATATATGTGTTTTGATTCAGATAATCACCTGAATTTTCCAGTTTGTTTGAATGAGAAACTTATTGAAAAGAGAGACAATGATCACAGGAATAATATTAAAAAATGTAGGGAGAGTCGTGGGGCATTTTTGTTCACTTTACAAAACAGTTTGTAATTTGAGGGCAAATCTCTTAGATCTGTGGATGGAAACATTGTCTTCAACATAAACATTTTTTTTTTTTGAGATGGAGTCTTGCTCTGTCACCCAGGCTGGAGTGCAGCGGCACAATTTCGGCTCAGTGCAACCTCCCCCTCCTGGGTTCAAGAGATTCTGCTGCCTCAGCCTCCTGAGTAGCTGGGATTACAGGCACACACCACCATGCCCAGCTAATTTTTTAATTTTTAGTAGAGACAGGGTTTCACCATGTTGACCGGGCTGGTCTCGATCTCTTGACCTTGTGATCTGCCCGCCTGGGCCTCCAAAAGTGCTAGGATTACAGGCGTGAGCCACCACGCCTGGCCAACATAAACATTTTTAACATTTATGTTTGTGTTTAATATCCAGAAAATAATATTTGTCAGAGTTATTGGCCAATGGGTTCTACTCGGTGACAACGGAACCATTCCATTTCATGTGATTCATTTATAGAGTTCCTCTAATATAGCAGGTTCTACTCAGTGACAACGGAATCATTCTGTTTCATGTGATTCATTTATAGAGTTTCTCTAACATAGCAGGTTCTACTCAGTGACAATGGAACCATTCTGTGTCATGTGATTCATTTATAGAGTTCCTGTAACATAGCAGGTTCTACTCGGTGACAAGGGAACTATTCTGTTTCATGTGATTCATTATAGAGTTCCTCCAACATAGCAGGTTCTACTCTGTGACAATAGAATCATTCTGTTTCCTGTGATTCATTTGTAGAGCTCCTCTAACATAGCAGGTGTGCTTACCACAACACTCTCTCTTCCCTGCATCTGTGCACCTGCAGGAGTTTTGAGTACAATAGAGCAGGGACAGTTAACGTGGCATTTCTTCCTCCCATTTTTCATGAGGGTTTTGAATTGTATTAGAAGTTCATCAGGTACTATTTTCTGATTTTTTTTTAATGTAAAAGCCTTCTTTTAGATGTTTTGTTTGCTTACCTGTGCTTCCTTGCTTGATTGCAGTTCTTACACATCAGGATCTTGAATGGGTTTTCAGAGATTTACTTTGAGATCTGTTTCTCAAGCTCATTGACAGTTAGTTGCTCTTGATGTCTCCCACTTTGTTAAATTTAGATGAAAATTCTCCTTGATTTGTTTTATTTTGTATTCAGTCACCCTTTGACTGAATACAAAACATTTTGAAACAAACATTTATTGTTTTCTAGGTTAAATGTTTTCTTTATTATTTTTCCTCTTGGACAGGGTGCTTTGTTTCCCACTGCTTACATTGAGGGTTGAAATTCAGAACAGAAACAGTAAATCTTTCCAGTTCCACAGGAACTAGAATGGCAACGACATATATGAGGCCACGGTGGAGAAATAATGGGAAACATTTGAAACTTTAAGAATAAGACAACTGTAAGGGTTTATCACTTGTCATATTCTGTTTGGTATTGACAAGATACAACCAAAGGGATCCTCATCTGCTATGGTATATGGGAAGTTTATACACATTAGAGGAATGAGCAGGAGCAGAATGGAGTAAAGAAAGAATTTAGGGCGTTTAGGTGTTTGGAGAAAGCAGCAGTTTTTTTTTTTTTTGAGGGGGGAGAAATGGCTGTTGCTTTAGGGAAGAAAAGCATGGGTTACTGCCCTCCTTGCTCCTGTGGGGTCTGGAAAAATATCAGAGAATACACACCTTCCCATCTATTTTTTTCTGTCATTTTCTAATGGTGACTTTATTCCATGGTAAAGAGTAAACTTATAGAATAAATCATGTCTAAGTGTTTAAGTGAAACATCTTTGTTTACTTCTCAGTTAAAATACAAAAAGAAGAAACCCGGTGTTCAAAAACAATTTCAGAACTCAAATTTACATTTCCCCTGGAACAATGAAGCTGCCATCATCCCGAAAAGTATTTTCCTGGAACAATGAAGCTGCCATCATCCTGAAAAGTATTTTCACAGGAAAAAAAGGAAGGTGGGACTAAATTTCTGGAACACAAATCAAGAGTTTATGTAACAACTAAGAAAACTGGAATATCCACTATAAACCCATCCAAAAAGGACCAACATACCAGGCTAAATATAGGAAAAAATTTCATTTAAAATTTAGAGGTGTTAGGATCAGGCCAATAAATAAGAACACTAATACGTCCTTCATAAAAAGGAAAGATGTCCATACATGACGTAATGTCTTCCACAGGAAAACAGTTGCCTTTATTAAGAGAGGTGACTTTTCAAGGCTTCTGGCGATCTTTCTTTTTTTTTCTTTTTCTTTCTTTCTTTCTTTTCTTTCTTTCTCACTCTCTCTTTCTTTGTCTTTCTTTCTCTCTCTTTCTCTTTCTTTCTTTCTTTCTTTCTCTTTTCTTTTTTTTTTCATATGGAGTCTTACTCAGTCACCAGGCTGGAGTGCAGTGGTGCGATCTCAGCTCACTGCAACCTCTGCCTCCTGCGTTCAAGTGATTCTCCTGCCTCAGCCTCCCAACTAGATGGGATTACAGGGGCCCACCACCATACCTGGCTAATTTTTGTATTTTTAGTAGAGATGGGGTTTCACCATGTTGGTCAGGCTGGTCTCAAACTCTTGACCTCAGGTGATCCACTGCCTTGGCCTCCCATCGTGCTGGGATTCCAGGCGTCAGCCACTGCTCCCAGCCTTAGTGATTTTTTTATGTGACTTGTAGTTTTGAAAAGTGCTGAAATAAAGTAAAATTTTTACTTAGCACAGAGAGGGGTTGACTTTCTTTTTCTCTCAATGGTGAGTCGAGATTCTTTGAATAGTTTTGCCTTTACCTGATTCCACTGGTTTCCACGTATTTATAATTTTTTTTGGAGTCTGGCCTTGAGAAAATTTTCAAGGTAACTAATATGCACGAAGCACATATTGATCACACTGCCAAGCATTGTGTTTGGGATGGAGAGTCACAGATGAGAAGAAATGGCCTTTGGGGAACATGGAGTCTCATGGGAGCAGGAGAGGTGAAAGCAGTTGCAGCCGATGAAATTCGGGGCTTGACACCACAAAGTACGGCACCTTGGCATTTGAGAAAACCACAGAAGCAGGAAGGACCCTCTGACCTTCTCCCATCCCTCTCCCCTGAAGCAGGTGATAAAAACTAGAAAAGAGGCAGGGCACAGTGGCTCATGCCTGTAATCTCAGCACCTTGGGAGGCTGAGGCAGATGGATCACCTGACGACAGGAGTTCGAGACCAGCCTGTCCAACGTGGTGAAACCCCGTCTCCACTAAAAATACAAAAATTAGCGGGACGTGGTGGTGGGTGCCTGTAATCACAGGCATGGGAGGCTGAGGCAGGAGAATCCCTTGAACTCAGGAGACAGAGGTTGTAGTGAGCCGAGATCGTGCCACTGCACTCTAACCTGGGCGATGGAGTGAGACTCCTTCTCAAAAACAACAACAACAACAACAACAAAACTAGAAAATAATTTTCTGACCTTCCCCAGAATTAGGTCATAAGATCCTCATGTGAGAGGTGCCCACCTCATATCTGGAAGTAATGAATGTCCTTGTTCTGAGGACATGAGGACAGAGAAGAATCTGAGAAAACAGGCCTCATTCAAAAAGTGTTGCCTTGGTTTGTCACCATTAGGCCCTTCCTCCTTTGTCCAATGATACTTCTCTACAGCTATCCATGAAGTCACACCCAGCATCAAGATGCACAGATCACTCTGTTTCTTTGGGTCTTCATTTTCCAAGGCTCTCATGTCACATGAGACTTACTTTAGTAAATCTGTACGCTTTCCGCATGTTAATCTGTCTTTTGTTACTTGGGCTTCAGCCGTGAACCCAGTGATGGCTGAGAAAGGAAATCTTTCCTCCAGTGTCCAGGCCACTGTGATATGCGCGATGAGGGGGTCTGAGTAGAGACCCAACTGAATCCCATCTCTTCATAGAGACACAAAACCTTCATTTAGAGCAAATAAAATATCCCTAAATCTCCACTGTAACCTGAAAAGACAAAAGCTATTATGATATGGACAAAACTAAGCTCAGCAAGAAAATGCTGTTGGTGTGTCTACTTTTTCTTTGGTTTACTTTCTCATTGGAAAATGCAATATGGTTAAACACTTTTCCCCACATAATCTTTTTCTGATGTAATATTTTGTCTTCAGCCCCATGAGACTTCAAGATCTTAACATAAAGTTGAAAACCTTGAGAGAGTTACTTGTATTCCTGTGGGGTCAATAGAAAGCCTTTCCTATGGGCCTTTCTGAGGGCAAACATCTAACATCTGTGGGTTTCCAGGACCTCATGGTGTAGTCTGAAGTCTTCCCTTTTTTCTTTTTTTGTTTGAGACAGAGTCTCGCTCTGTCACCAGGCTGGCATGCAGTGATGCAATCTTGGCTCACTGCAACCTCCGCCACCCGAGTTCAAGTGATTCTACTGTGTCAGCCTCCCAAGTAGCTGGGACTACAGGCATGCGCCAAACACGCCAGGCTAATTTTTGTATTTTTAGTAGAGACGGGGTTTCATCATGTTGGCCAGGGTGGTCTCAATCTTTGGGCCTCATGATCCACCCGCCTCGGCCTCCCAAAGTGCTGGGATGACAGTGTGAGCCACTGCGCCCAGCCTAAAGTCTTTTCTACCTTCATAAAGGTTTACAAAAAGCTCAGATTTTTCCACAAATGAGCTATTTGAAAGCCACAAACACAGACTAACACCTATTACAGTTGTTTGGTCAGTAAATAAAAATTACTAATAATGTGGGAATTATTATCTTTTTGACTGTGGGAGTAAGTGCTTCTCTGGTACAGGTTTCCTGTTATCTTTATGTGGGCAAAAGAAAGACATACACACACACACACACACACACACACCAGTTGACTGGGATTCTGAAAACCAAATTCTCATTGTTATTCTGACAGCCTCTTTTCACTTTCAGTGTTTTTGTTGAGATGAGGCTTGAATGTAGTGTAGGGAGGATTTCAATTGTGCAACTGTCTTTGGCTTTATACAAATTTTTAACCAACAGGAAACTTCTCGAGGACAAATAAAAAAGCGAAGAGAAAAAGGTGCTGTTAGACCTTCAATAGTAAGTCAGTTTCACGAAACTATTTTTAAATTTCCTATTAAAATATCGCTCTATTTCTTAGTATATCACTTTGGCATATCTGCTTCTTTCTCTGTATTAATAAATAGCGCATACAGTTTGCCTTTGGTACTTTGTACAATGTTGTTTATCTCAGTGTAAATTGGTAGTGTGTCCACAAAGGCGACTGGAGTGTGAGGCGCGAGTCCTTAGGAGGCTGTCTGCCATCTAAGCCCTGTTAGCATTTTCCTTTACTAATGTTGGGGTGGGGGGACCTCAGAGGGGGCACAGCAAGCATATGAAAGTTTTGTTACAGAGATGCCAGTATTTGTCCTTAGAACAGGTCCAGTTGACAAAGGCACTGCAGGATATGAAAGATTCTCATTACAATGTCACGGCAACATGACTGAAATTATTAACGCTCCACGTGGGATGATGGATGGTATAGGGTGGAGATGTCCTTGGCAGAACATATTGCTTAATTATCTTCTTTTAGTACCAGCTTAAGTCACGTTCCTATGATCGAGTATTATTCCAAATGAATTCATAAAGAGAGAATATTTAAAGATCTTATCCAATAAAAGAGCAGATTAAATGTCAGATCTTCATTAGCGGTTCTTTAATCAAGTTCTTTTTGTGGTTTTATAACAAATGCTTTCATTTTTGGCACTTGAACCTAAGATCCCCAGGTCTCAAAGGAACTTTTCTCATTTGAAATAAAGGGGGATTTAATGATTTTCAAAAGTAGAATTTATGGTCTGGTGGATAAGACTTATAACTAGAATCTGGAAAGCCTTTAATTTCAGTGTTGGAATGAATGACACCTCGGATCTTTTACAGGGCTGTAAAGCCCTGTGACTTAGTTTCCCTATAGGTTAGAAACAGAATGCCATAAAATATACGAATACTTGTAATGCTGTAGATTGGTAACATTTATCAGGCGACATCAGGATTCTTAATAGTCTGCAGTGGGCTCATGTCATTCTTAAAAAAATATAGTCACTACCTTTAAGCAAGTTACCCATGTAATTGATTTAATTAGTTAATATTTGAGAAATATTTTAGAGATGGAATGGATAATGGGATATCATTATATCCAGGCCTGCACCAAAACAGACTTTAGTAGCATTCTGGTTTTCCAGATGAGAAGTACATTTTATGAACAGGAAAAACCGACCACAAGGAGCTTCAAGAATGCCCATCCCAGGCGGTTTCCAGGGAATCCTGAAGTAAAGTATTGGATCCAGAAACAGCATAGCTCTGCCGTGAAGGAGTTGATTCAGCAGAGCAACGAAACTAGCCTATTTCTGATAATACGGAACTTAGAAATAACTTTTATTTTATTTATTCCAAATAATTTATAATTTATTACTTCCAAGTGTATTTATGGTCCTGGTTATCAGATGCAAAAATAAAAATGGATAAACAAAATTTAGCTACCTGAAACCAAGTCTATGTGTTCATATTTTAGAAAATCGTATGCATCCAAAGCCAAAGTCAGGTGTTTGTCTCATCTGAAGAGTTTTTGTGTGAGAGATTATAGCCTTTAGACCCTTACGCTGGGTTCAGATATGAAGGAAATGGTCTCATAGATGACTTCTTTTTGGTCTATTAATTTGTAGACCAATTGGAACTCTTTGTAAGCAGGATACTTATGGTACAGTAATCAGTGCTGCTATTGAGGATGACTTGAGGTGAAACAATATTGTGGTGGAACTCTGGATCATGAAGTCCAATGATTTACACTCAACTGAGTATATTAATTAAATTGTAACTAATGATTCTTGTTACACAGGTGTGGGTGCTTTCAAAGATCAAATAAAATAAAATAAGTGTTAATACTCAAAAAGATAATAAAATATAAAATGTAATAAAACAAATATCATATAAGACCCTAAAATAGAAAACAGTAATCAATTGGGGCCTGTTTATATTTGCATTGTCATTAAACTAAATCTATTTCCTTTTTTGATAGGATACGGTTCTCACAGATCAGATATAGAAAATATGGCCCCTGTGACAGCCTCATAGTCTTTCTTTATGAACTAGCTGTAGAAATATGGGCTGGCATAGAACACATTTACAGAGGTTTTAGTTCACTGGAACAGCTGTATGCGGGATGTGTTGATGAATTAATATTAGCTTTGGGGAGAATCTAGTAGTATAACAAAGGGCTATGTGATTGTTCATGTTCCATTTAATGTGTATTTTTTATCAATGTCTTCACTATAGAACACTTGAACACAGGAAGGGGAACATCACACACTGGGGCCTGTCGTGGGGTGGGAGGAGGAGGGAGGGATAGCATTAGGAGATATACCTAATGTAAATGATGAGTTAATGGGTGCAGTACACCAATATGGCACATGTATACATATGTAATAAACCTGCACATTGTACACATGTGCCCTAGAACTTAAAGTATAATAAAAAAAGAGAAAGTACTCAATACATATTGAAAAAGAAAATGAACAATTTATATAAAATATGAGCAGTATGCTTATTGGATAATGACAGCTGAAGAGGTAGATATTCAGAATGAGATTTTTAGGTTAGAATACAGGGGGAGATCAACCAGGTACAACTTCACAGGGATAGAAGCAAAGTCATGTCTATAGTGGAAAGAAATATTGATGTAAATATCAGGCAGTAGCTTGACAGCGGTACCTGTAAGGAAGGCTAGGGGATGGAGGTAGTATGTGACTCAGCTTCTACAACTATTAACTTGCAGGGACTATGGATTACTTACATTCTAATCTTTAGGAATTAGCCTGGTATCTGGGCATGAAGAGCACTCATCAAAGGTTTGTTGAATGTGGGAGATTGTATTTTCCAACCAAGTGTGATCACAATGTCTTCCACAAGCTCTTCTATCACGTGACCCTATCAAGCAATGGAGTCTACCTCTCATCCTCCTTTAACAGGGGCAAGCATAATGACTGTTTTGAGCAATGAAATACAGCCAAAATAATACTGTGGCCCTTAAATGCTCTCAAAGCTTCTGTTTCCTCCTCTTTAGAAGTCAGCTGCCATGTTAGAAGTGTGACTACTTCAGAATTCTCAAGCTATTAAAAGTCCAAGCCACTGATCATGAGGTCAGGGGTTCGAGACCAGCCTGGCCAACATGGTGAAACCCCGTCTCTACAAAAATACAAACATGAGCCAGGCATGATGGCAGCTGGCTGTAATCCCAGCTACTTGTGAGGCTAAAGCAGGAGAATCACTGGAACATGGGAGGCAGAGGTTGCAGCAAGCCGAGATCACGTCATTGCACTCCAGCCTGGGCGACAGAGCAAGACTCCGTCAAAAAAAAAAAAAAAAAAGTCCAAGCCAAGTGGCAATTTCCTAGGAGACTGAGAGCACATGTGGAGGCAGTGGGCAGAAGGATGGCTGAGGTGAGTGAAGAGGCCACCCCACATGAGCTTTCAGATGGTTCTAGTCCCACTGCTGTCTAACTTGCAACCACTTGGGAGATTCCAATCAACAACTATGATAAGGCCAGTCAAACCACAAAACGATGAAATACACTAATAAGCTGCTGGCTTAAGTCATTCATTTTGGGAGTATATTTCAATGTAGAAATAGATAAATGAAACACTGAATGGCTGAGAGATTCTAGATGTAATTAGATTCTAGATGAGTATTGATGTAGATGACATCCATTTGCAATCTCTATTTCTAGGAAACAGAAGAAAAATGGGAAAGAAAATATGCTCATTTCATTAAACCGTAGAGTGCTTTTTAGTCCATTTTTCCTGCTATATATAATGGAATACCACAGACTGGGTAATTTATAATGAACAGAAATTTATTGACTCACATTTCTGGAGGCTGGAAAATCCACAATTGAGGGGCCGGCATCTGACAAAGGCCTTCTTGCTGTGCTATGACATGAAGACACCACATGGAGAAAGAGCAAAGAGAGGGAAGAGGGGGGGAATGGAGGGGGAAGGGGAGTGGGAGGGGGAGAGGAAGAGGGAGAGGGAGAGGGAGACCTGCTTCTGCATAACAGCACTAGCTCATTCACGAAGGCAGAGCCCTTATGATCTAAGCACCTCTTAAAGGTCCCACCTCCCAATATCATCACAATGACAGTGAAATTTCAACATGAGTTTTGGAGGGACAAACATTGGAAGAGTAGCAGCTTTTACACAGAAGACTGAGTAAAATTAGTTCGCTTTACCCCACAGGCAGAACTGAGAGCATGAATGAAATTTTCTGGGAAGCCCCTGTCCTTTAGAAGAGATATTGTAACCTTGTAGTGACTGGTGTTATCACTCCTGAAACCAGCTGCTTTGCCAGTCTGTGAATTACACAGTCAAGATACTTGCACCTAGTGAAAGCTTAAAGGGCCATCCACCTGGAATGAAGCAGGAAGGAGTCATGTTTAGGGGAGGGTTGTTGGTGGGTGGAGGTGTGGAAAGGTTGACGCAAGGTATAAAAATAACACTGGTTAACTCTAGAAAGAGTGTGTTTACATTCGAGTTTCAAAGGGCATTGATCTTACCTCACAATGTTAGCATATTAACTATAGAGAGATTATAATGACATCTCGTGGAAACTAAATTTCTGTTGATTAACTTATGTGAAGCCTGAAACTTACTTTGGGCATTAAAGAATTAAGCCAATTACCTAACAAATTTAGACTTTTCTGTACTTTCATTTATTTTTTAACAGAAAATGTAGTGTAGACTAATTGTTTACAAATGTCACACATGGAATCACCCAGGAAGCTTCTTTAAAAAATCCTAACGTCCAGGCTATTCTGTGTAATAATAAAGTCAAAAACTTTAAAAATTTATAGTAAAAATAACAATCCAGAAAGGGTGTTGTTAAAAATAATCCACAAGCCTGTAGAGAAGGTCTTGAAGGCAACAATTATGACCACATTAGAGAAATGCATTCATGAAAACGAGACCCACAGCCATTTTAACTCTGGAAGTTTCTCTGTTCTAAAGACTGTGTGATTTAGAGGGACTAGAGTTTGTTTGTAACAAGAAACAAGTGGAGGCCACAGCTGCAGGCAAATGCATTGGACTAAATGGCCAGGTGTTTATTCATTTTACCTCTATGTGGTATTTTCTACATCTGCTAGTGAAGATTATTGGCGTTACCACTTGAGAGACTCTGAGGGTCAATGTTTTAGTGTTTTTGATTTCTTTGCAGCACTGAATGTAGGCATTGTTATATTCATGGAACATGTAGAAACACGTGCTTCATTAACTAAGTGGAGACTCAGTCTACTGAATTTTTTTTAGTTGTTGTTCATGATAGTTTAAAATATAATGGCTTCTAATGACTTTTAGCGTTAGCTATACTATTCAATCCTTTGTTCCTCACACTAAAGCACTTTCAAAGATTGCTTTATATTGCATTTAAAAGCTTGGTTACCTAAGTTGTTAACAAAATACTTCAAGACCTATACACACTTTCGTAGTTATAAATGAACATGATAGAAAAGTTATTTATTTGAGACAAGTCTAATAGTTGAAGATTTTTAAAAAATAGTAGTGTTTTAAGGGTAATATTGCCTTGGCATTGATTCTCTGTTCAATATTTTGAAGAGTAAAATATGATAATTCATGTTACAAATTAAGAGAAGCTAAACCCACTATAAATGACAAGGTAATTTAAAAATGACTTATTTCAGTAATAAAACAGGTTTCGTCCATCTCTTCTATAGTTTGGTCTTATCTGAGAACTCATCTATTTTGCTTTACTGCACTGACTGGATGAGCTATTGATGAAGAAATTGGGAAATTTTTTTGAAATCACCAACTTTTATGTGTCTTATGTCAAGAGTCGGCTTCCATTGTCTTCCAAAAATTATGGTACACTTCAAAAGTCAGAGCTAGATAGATTCTTTTGTGAATGGAGGAACTATCCCAAGATTAGCTTGTGACTGTGATTTTTACGTGCTTCTTGATTCCATTGAATGCCATCATTAGCTTAAATACTGTTTGTTGGAGCCAATGAATAAACTTAAATGACTCTAGTTTAGTAGAATATAGAAAGGAATAATAGATATTAGCCTAAATAGCTTCAGAAGAATGAATCCTTTGCCCAGAGACAACAGATAAGTAGTCTGCACTGCTTCCTGAGTGGGCGCCGTGTGTTCATCAATGCTTTCCTGAAGTTTATTTGAAAACCCTACATCTTTAATTGGTTGCTTTGTTAATACACTAATAATACCTATTGTATTAGCACCCATACATGTCATTAGTTTATTAAAGTAACATCATTACCATGGAATAACATGATTTATATTTTTTCAAAACAGTCTTTTTAAAGGCATGGAACTAATATTGAATGCATTTCCTGAAAGCGCTATGAAGACACTAACGGGTAGCACTTTATAAGTTTTAACATTTCTGGAACAGGGTAGAATTCGCTGATATTTACTCTGTGCTTCCCATTCAGTGTTCCTGTTATACATTTCTATCATTTGATTCTTTTAACATTTTATTGCACTTAACTGCTAACATGCCCTGCCCCAGTGCCAAAAGTCCAGCCTGCCCGTCTACATGTAAATGGATAACATTTGTGTTTGTTGGAATGAATAAAAAAAGATTAATTGGTTATGCAATCACATTAAAGTATCTATGGTAAGTTTGAACTTAACCAAGAGGCTGGACAGAAACTATAGGGCCAAAATTTGGTACGACATATAGAAAACTTGTGAATTTTTGTTTGTAATAAGACCCTAGGCATCAACAACACTATGAATCTGTTGAATCAAGTTGAGCCTAACTGCCTCCTTACGTATTTTCTGTTCAGCCTAAAGGTTTCTCTGTAAATAGTGAACTATAATCTAAAGGGAGGTGTAAACAGACTGTAACCTACTTTTGTGCCAATTGCTGAGTTTTGGTCAATCAAAGGGGGCCAGCTGTTCAAACCACATTCAAATAAGGCAAACACTGAGCTGTAACCAATCCAGCTGTTTCTGTAGCTGGTTTCCATTTTCGGTATATCACTTTCCTTTCTCTGTCCATAAATCTGCTACGACGTGGCTGTGCTGGAGTCTCTCTCAGCCTTCTCTGATTTGGGAGGCTGCCCGATTGGCGAATTGCTCTTTGCTCAGTTAAATTCTGTTGAATTTAATTTGGCTAAGATTTTTATTTTAACACATTATAGAGGTGCAGATAAACAATGATAAGATGTCAAAACCCTTCTGGGGAGCACTGGAAGCCTCTTGCTATGATTCTATGATATAACTCAAACACCATATTTTGCTGACAACTTCCTGAGTGATATTGGAAATACAGATATACTGCATTTCTGGCGAAACAACCATGACATACACTGTAGATTTGGAATGAACGCTATTAAGATAACCCATCCCTCTCTCTAGACAGGCAGGCAGCCAGCCATGTGTGTCCTCTCTTCTTCTTTATCACCAAGAATGACTGGGAGCTAGAGCAGCAATGTTGATGGGCATTGATCTGTTTCAGAAACATCTCAAGTACTGAGAAATGACTTCGGGTGTTCCCTTTTCAAAAGATGCTATCTCATTTCCTTACTAAAGAGATGAGAAAAAGGGAAATTGAGAGATGCAAGGTAAGAACTCAAATAATGTGAATTAAGTCTGAAGGAGATTTTTTTTTCCCCTCCTATGAGGTATTTACTAGCTGATAATCCTGCAGTGAAAGAATATCCAACCAGTGAGAGTTAGGAAAAAATATGGATTGTTGATTTGGAAGGAGACTAAAAAACTATCCCTGCTGTAATTATTTTTCATTTTATCCCCCCTTAAAATAACTAAGAAAAATATTGCTTTTATAAAACACTGCAGTGAACACAGCCCTGGAATTCTGGTATTATAACAACTTTCAGGTGGAGGCATAAAGTGATATTCCAAAATGTTAAAAATCATCAATACAAGTAAAAATCTGACTTTGAATATTGGACTGCAGTGTTATTACTTCCTCTTGGTGGTGTGTTTCCAATTTTAGGGACTGTGGGGGAAAGACAAGCTGCGTACATACATGCATTCTCCCAATATCAGCCCCATTTATTTGGATGGATCTAATGATTTTACTTTCAAACTTAATGCCCCTGAGATTCCTTAATAATCTCAGATTCTATCAGAAATGCCCCCACCATCAAAACTATGTCTTATGAATTCATTTCTTTGATTTGTAGAGTGGCAGGGTACATAAAGTTAACATTTGTCACAGTGTTGCATAACACCTTCATTAGGCCAATTACAGAGAGCGGCTTGAGTGGGCAACCTGTGGGCAGTCATGGTCCCGTGTATCTTCCCACCGGCACTGCTGGGACCAGAGTGTGGGTGACAGAACAAAAGGATTCCATCCAAATGGGTTAGCAGGCCCCTTCAGGTAGGCTGGGGCAGGAGAGAAGAGGAAGGATGGTTCAACAGATTATTAAGAGAATGTTTCAACATTAAAAATATGGGGCAATTATATGAACACTACATGCTACTAAAAGTAAAATATACAATAGAAATGTTCTGAGGAAGAAAAACACATTCAAATACAAATGAAGAGAACCAAAATGAGAAAATAATGAGCCAAATAGCAAAAGTTAAAACTTGGGTATGTTTGTCTGGCAATAAATCTCTTCTCCATTTGAAAAACAACTAAATGTCTCTATTCCATTATATTAGATTTAAAAATTCTTAGAGTTTAAGGAGTAGTTTTTTTAATAATGTCATATACACATCCAAGCATAATAATTTACTATTCACTACAGTGATTTCAGCATAGTGTGTTATATTCAGTATATATGTAAATGCCTCAAGAACATGATCATAATGCTGATTAAACTCCTCAGTAAAACATTCTCTCAATACAAACTTTGCTTTTCTATCGTTCGGATTTTGTTTAGGAAGAAAATTTCAACAAGCCTGCCACATAGACAAACTTCGAAGACAAAGACTTTTTTGAAATAGAAAGTTACAGAGTTTCTCTTTTAAAAGTTCCTTGTGTTTATACATTTTGGGTGTTGCTCTTCCTTCATTATCAGAGACAGCAGTGTCTCAAGTCTAGTGTCAGAGGCATCTGTCTGCAGCCGAAGCACTTTGTCAAAGTCAGGAGGGCTTAATAAGGCTCGATTTTCACTGAATGCATTTGTTAGGCTGTTGAATGTTAAATCGCAAGCTGAATCATTGTGCAATTGCTTTCTTTTCTGTCTTTTTTTTTCTTTTTCTGGCCAAGTCAGAAATGGCTCTGCAGAGACAAGCTCTGAGATATCCATTAGTGGATTAATGAATGATAATTTGTACTAAAACTAATCTCTTTTTTCCTTTCAAAATGAAGCTCATCTTCCTCAATGTGTTTTTTCCATGAGGTGCATGAAATTATCAATATGTTACCAAGAAGATGAATTCTGTGTGTGACCCGTCAGCATCGTCGATACGTAGCAGTGTTATGGCAGAGCTCCAGCATAAAGCCACAGCATGATACCAGGGTTGGAGAGGACCTAATACCTGCAGTCTTGGGCAGCCAGGGGATTTGTTGCTCTACACCAATTTGCTCAAATATAGAACACACACATTTACCGTTTCCCATAGATATATCAGCAGCTCCTTTCCCAGGGATAGTTGAAAACCTTTGGCTCTGTTTTGCTGTGTCTGTTTTCTAAACCTTCTACCCTTCTTTAACTTGCTGACTATCCATTTGGATGCTGGCTGACTGATTTCTCGATGAACCTCCTCTTCAAATTGGGCTTTCACAAATTGAATATACTCTCTGTGGTGGGTAGTATATTGTCCACAGGCATCTGCAAGTGAGGTAGAAGGCAGCATATTGAATATACTCTCTGTGATTGGTAGTATATTGTCCACAGGCATCCACAAGGGAGGGAGAAGGTAGCATATTAGATATACTCTCTGTGATGGGTAGTATTGTCCACAGGTATCCACAAGTGTGGGAGAAAGCAGCATACTGAATATACTCTCTGTGGTAGGTAGTATATTGTCCACAGGCATCCACAAGTGAGGAAGAAGGTAGCATATTGAATATACTCTCTGTGGTTGGTACTATTGTCCATGGGCATCCACAAGTGAGAGAGAAAGCAGCATATTGAATATACTCTCTGTGGTGGGTAGTATTGTCCACGGGCATCCACAAGTGAGGGAGAAGGTAGTGAGAGGTGACAGTGTGCTGGCACCCCTCACTCGCTCTCGGTGCCTCCTCAGCCTTGGCGCCCACTCTAGCCACACTTGAGGAGCCCTTCAGCCCACTGCTGCACTATGGGAGCCCCTTTCTGGGCTGGCCAAGGCCAGAGCTGGAGCCAGCTCCCTCAGCTTACAGGAAGTGTGGAGGGAGAGGCACGGGCGGGAACTGGGGCTGCATGCTGTGCTTGTGGGCCAGCGCGAATTCTGGGTTGGCATGGGCTAGGCAGGCCCCACACTCGGAGTGGCCAGCTGGCACCACCACCCCGGGCAGTGAGGGGCTTAGCACCCGGGCCAGCAGCTGTGGAGGGTGCATCCAGTTCCCCAACAGTGCTGGCCCACCAGCATTGCACTCGAATTCTCGTTGGGCCTCAGCTGCCTCCCCATGGGGCAAGGCTCAGGACCAGCAGCCCGCCATGCCTGAGCCTCCCCCATGCCGTGGGCTCCTGTGCAGCCCGAGCCTCCCTGACAAGTGCCGCCCCCTGCTCCACAGCACCCAGTCTCAACAACCACCCAAGGGCTGAGGAATGCGGGGGCATGGTGCAGGACTGGCGGGCAGCTCCACCTGCGGCCCCAGTGCGGGATCCACTAGGTGAAACCAGCTGGGCTCCTGAGTGTAGTGGGGACTTGGAGAACTTTTATGTCTAGCTGAGGGATTGTAAATGCACCAATCAGCACTCTATCTAGCTCAAGGTTTGTAAACACACCAATCAGCGCTCTGTGTCTAGCTCAAGGTTTGTAAATGCACCAATCAGCACTCTATATCTAGCTAATCTGGTGGGGACTTGGAGAACCTTTATGTCTAGCTAAGGGATTGTAAATGCACCAATCAGCACTCTGTGTCTAGCTCAAGGTTTGTGGACACACCAATCAACGCCCTGTGTCTAGCTCAAGGTTTGTGAATGCACCAATCAGTGCTCTGTGTCTAGCTAATCTAGTGGGGACTTGGATAACTTTTGTGTCTAGCTCAGGGATTGCAAATGCACCAATCAGCACCCTGTCAAAATGGGCCAATCAGCTCTCTGTAAAACAGATCAATCAGCTGTCTGTAGAATGGACCAATCAGCAGGATGTGGGTGGGGCCAGATAAAGGAATAAAAGCAGGCTGCCCAAGCCAGCAGGGGCAACCTGCTGGGGTCTGCTTCCACACTGTGGAAGCTTTGTTCTTTCGCTCTTTGCAATAACTCTTGCTGCTGCTCACTGTTTGGGGGCATACTGCCTTTATGAGCTGTAAGACTCACTGCGAAGGTCTCCAGCTTCTCTCCTGAGGCCAGTGAGATCAAGAACCCACCAGGAAGAATGAACAACTGCAGACGCACCACCTTAAGAGCTGTAACACTCACCGTGAAGGTCTGCAGCTTCACTCCTGAAGCCAGTGAGACCATGAACCCACCAGAAGGAAGAAACTCAGAACACATCCAAGCATCATAAGGAACAAACTCTGGACACGCCGCCTTTAAGAACTGTAACTCTCACCGTGGGGGTCCACGGCTTCATTCTTGAAGTCAGTGAGACCAAGAACCCACCAATTCTGGACACAGTAGCATATTGAATATACTTTCTGTGGTTGGTAGTATTGTCCAGGGGCTCCCACAAGTGAGGGAGAAGGTAGCATATTGAATATACTCTCTGTGGTGGGTAGTATTGTCCATGGGCATCCACAAGTGAGAGAGAAAGCAGCATATTGAATATACTCTCTGTGGTGGGTAGTATATTCTCCACAGGCATCCGCAAGTGAGGGAGAAGGCAGCATATCGAATATACTCTCTGTGGTTGGTAGTATTGTCCACGGGCATCCACAAGTGAGGGAGAAGGTAGCATACTGAATATACTGTTTGTGGTGGGTAGCGTTGCTTACAAGCATCCACATGAGGGATTTACTTCCCATAGAAATATTTTAGGAGGGAAGTTGTTGGGGTTTTTGAAATAGTGTTTATGTGTTAGTGCATGCCCTTTAACGTATCCTTCCTAGCAAAAATAAAATATAAAATAAAGTAAAATAAAATGTATAGAGATATATAGTCTCCATCAATGAACATGTAATTTGTGATTAATAAGCTGTTACTACAAATAAGAAAAAGTTGAGTAGTTTTAATGGTCCTAGTTCATATACTGTGGTAAGCAAGGGATAGAAGTTGAAGATCCTTTGAACAAAGCAGTGTTCTTCTTGTGTAGCCTCATCCTGGTGCTTACAGAAACCAAGCTTTCTTGATGAAGCTTCCTTCTAAGTGGGCATGGGAGAAGCAGGGCAGCTTACAGCTCTTCCTGAGCTGCAGCATCTGGTTGGGGACAGATTCTCAGCCTTCTGGAGTCCCTGTTGGATGCTGGCTCTTTGTTCTCAACACAGTCCCTGGTCACCCCACCTGTGTTCCCCAGAATCCAGCTTTTAGTCTTGGTAACTTCACTCTTCCCAAAGACAGAATCAGCTGTGGCTCCCCAGAGCAAGCTGACTTGCTTCTTAGAAACCCCAGAAATAAACAGTCTTTGAATCCCAAAATGGTGTACTTGGAGGGGCCTATAGCATTCAAATTTCATTCAAATCCAGAGCTTAAAGGAGTCTAGGTTACCCAGAAGCAGATGACAAACAGGAAAAACTGCTCTGTGAGCTGGTTATGCAAATATTCTTTCAGAAATATGGAGTTTCTGGAATGAAGGAAGAGGATGACGGAATTAAGTCATGCGTGTGGTTAGCCCTGATTGCTAAGGGGAGGCATTCTCTGATATATAAATGACTTCCTGTCAAGGGAAAAATCAGTGTCTTCCAGGGAGGGAGGAGGTGGGAAGTCCCAGTCTAGCAAAGACCACAGCTTGTGCCTGCAGCTGTTTTTAGTTCTCTGAGCCTTTATCTTGCTCAATTCTAACACCAGTGTTAGCCACCCGCTAACCCCACTCTTAGCCACCCACTAACCCCACTCTTAGCCACCAGCTGCAGTCTTCCTAGGGGAAGGGCTCCTCTTCCTATGGGTTGGGTGAGTAACCACAGTGGGCTCCTGATTCTAAGCTGCCCCTCATTCCTGTGTTGTCTCCACCATTTTCTTCCTCAGCCTGGAAGTTGACACTTGTAATTTGGCCTTAGGCCCTCGTTAGGAGTAGCTCACCTGGGGCCATGGACCACAGCTAAGCCCAGGGATAGAACTGTACTTTCAGGTAATAGGTTTTAATTGTAATCCTATGTATTTTATTTTATTTATTTTACACACTGATAAAAATTGCTCTAAGAAAGATTCTATTGACTTCCTCAGACTAACAAAAGTGCTCACGGCCCAGAAGTGGTTGCTTCTTCCTGGCAGTGGACCTACTGCCACCGCTTCAGTGACTCTGGTGTCCTTCCACCCCGGGACTAGGTTTCATTCATAACAAACCTGTGCCTTTGTCAGTACAGGTTTGTAGCCCGGATGACATCTGCCATCCTCCACAGTGGAGCTCAAATGCCACTAAAACGCTTATTTCCAGACTTTGTCCGTATTTCATTTTTACCCATTGTTGTCATGTTCCTTTTTTCATCAATAATGAAAAGTCCTGGGCCCTTGTGTCCTGGGTCCTATCTAATTCATCTTTGCATCCCAGCCGTTGTCTGACAGAAATGAAATTTTCAATCAAAGTTTGACGAATGTTTGAATGATGAATCTTGTGGCACAAGAGCCTGCTTTCCTTTCTTCCTATCAGGGCAAGGTGCCACTGCCAGCCAAGCTGTGTTTCTGGGTACCCCTGGGAGTTCCTGGTGGGCCCAAGTAAGGTAAGACAGAGAAGAAAAAAATGGCATGGGAGAAAAAGAAGAAGAAAGGAGGAGATAGAGAAACAAGAAAGAGAGAAGAAAAGGAAGAGAGGAAGAAATTGTGGAGTGGAGGGCTGCCCTGTTCCCCACCTCAGGGACATAAGTAAGCTGCCTGTACAGGTTCACAGAAAAATGGATTTGATTCCAGAGCCCTTCCTCATTGTGTATATTTGCACTATCATGTTGTGTAGTTTTTAAGAACCCATAAAGAAAAGCAAAACCTTGTGGGCCTGTAATGATCTCTACAGAATGTCAGATAAAAAGATGAGTTCAAATCTACTATATTTAAAAAGCCAGCAGGATGCAGTGGCTCACACCTGTATTCCCAACACTTTGGGAGTTCTCTTGAGCCCAGGAGTTCAAGGCTGCTGTGAGCCATGATTTCACCACTGCACTGCAGTGCAGATGACAGACAGAGACCTTCTTATCTCTTAAACAACCAAAAAGCCATCAACATAAATGTTGTTAACAGTGTGCTGTGGTCCATACCATCCTCTCTCTCTCTCTGAGATGTCTCTACATTCCAGTGGAGAGGCAAAATGAAATCTATTGTCAGCTAGGTCTGGGACTGGTCTTCCCCAGAGGCAGGATGGCTATTTTGGCATAATTTAGACATTGACAGAAAGCTGATTTGGCCCCCTGAATATCTAGAGTTTTCTCTCTAGTCTGATATTATGCCAATTATGGTATACTATGACAAGTTCTTCTGGTTCTCAGAGTCACCTGCTAGTACATGGAGGAACATATTAAGCCTCTATGAGCCCATCTCATCACACCTAGTGCCTGGGGGTATGCCGGCGGGTCCTATAGAATAGGTATAGAACAGGGTTTTGGTTTTTGTTTATTTTATGAGGGGGTCTGGAGTAGGAGAGCCAGAGCTTGGGGGGATGCTATCAAGGACAGCTCAGTGCCATAGGGTGAGAAAGCCTACGCCACCAAGTGATGCTGTGTGTCTCCTGAAGTCATAAGCGACAAGGTTTATGGGGAAACAGAGGAAATCACTCAACTAAATATCATCTTCAATTTCCCCTAATTTCTGAAGTTTGGGAAATGCTGAGACCCATGACTTTTCAAATTACGCATGGTCTTTTTAAGTTAAAAAAGAGAAGTGGGTCAATGAATTAGAAGGGAAAAATAAGACAGTCTTCTCCCTTCTTTTATGTAGCAGGCAGGGGTGGCAGGGAGTTACTTCTGTAACTCGAAAGGCTTCTGACTTTTTAAAAGGAAATTGTTGTCATTGTTAATCAGGGCAGGGTCTTCTTGCCCTTTCTTGTAGAATAGCTTGGGTTTGAATTTTGGCTTTAGCCCAAAGTTTCTGGGTTACGATTGCACACAGCAGGCTTGTGAGTGCGGGTGTCAAGAAGGAGGTGGTATTTTCATAATTCCACTCTCTCAGCTCTCAACTTTGTGAAAGTGCCATTACTACCAGAAGTACTTCTCTATCTGCTCAGGTCTTCCTGCTTTACAAATCTCAACAGACAATGATGAATCATCCCTGAAGACTGCTCCGCATCATACATTTATCTGTGTTTCTCAGTCCTGGGTTGACATTTTCCTTCTCTCTCTCTGTCCCAGGATGTCTCAAGCTCAGCACTATTGACATTTTTGGTTGCATAATTCCTGGTCACAGGTGGCTTTCCTGTGTCTTGTAGGATATTTTAACAGCATCTGGGCTTATATAAAGCACAAAAGGGCCTGAAGCCCTGAAGGTTGGGGAAAGCACACTCAAAATCCAGAGCCTGGTCAGTGAGGCTCAGGCCTTCCCTGAGTCTTTGTCCACAATATCAAGAAACTGCAATGAAGACTCAAAAACTATGGAATATCTGCTGTGACATCTGCCTCTGAATTGTTAGATATTAGCAAAATAATATGGCTTTTGCTGGCACCTCAGATGCTGGTGGGCTATCATGTGGAATGATTATGAATTTCTGTAAAGAGCCAAGCCAGCTGAGGCTTGGTGGGTGGACTGTTAGGAAGCGTGGCTGGGTCCATTAGCCGGGTATTTCAGTAGACGAAGCTCTGGGATGTGACACTGAAGTCAGCAGGCCCAGGAAGCTCACCACACGTCTTGAAACTGCAGCCTGTGGCACAAAAGTAAAATGGGAATAGATTAGTCTTTTGGGAGCTAATCTCCCAGTTGAAATGCAATAGAACTTACAGCAAGTGACAACTTTCTAAATTATTTTCTTATGCCTCATGCCGTTCTTTTGTCTCTATTTTTAGTGTTTCCACCTACTAACTTCATTCTTTCTCCCGCTATTTCTAATACATCGCCAATGATGTATTTTCAATAAGAATTCAATTACCCAGAGAGGCAGATGTGCTAACTGGCAATCTGAGGGTTTTTCTGCAAGTTGATTGCAAAGCTGACTCAAGGTTCTAGCCCTGCTGCTGTCAGGAGAGACTCACTGTCAACAAGCTGTTAAAAATGAAACTTCATAATGAGGGAGAATGTATGGAACATCAAGTAATCTCCTTGTTCTTACCAATTGCCTCATTTAATTGGCACTGTTTTATTGAATTTTTAATAAAGTGAAGTGAGATTTTAATGTAATCCCATCTACTTTAGACCTAATTCAACATATTAATTTATTACGAATCTTTGTTTTTTATGAAGTTATGCATTGAAAAGTTTCCCAAATTGCCAGTTATTTGTAAACTTTAAAAAACTTCTCCAAAGTAGTTTTGTTATTTGTAATAGTGCAAAAAGCAACGCAGAACCACACAAGAGCATTTTGTTGACTGTCGCCGCAGTTAAGGTACTGAGTGTTGTTAAGGGAATGTATGTTTATATTTGCTAAGTTTTCATGAACTTGGTAATTGAGCCATGATTATATTAACCCTTTAGATTGATAGAACTATGGCAATAACTATGTAGTCCTGTGATAGGCCTGGACGTTGAAAAGGTGAGTGGCTGATTTCATTTAATTGTGTGATCTGAAGTGGGTCTCATTATAAACCAGACACCTGATTTGAGTCATACAATGTAACTTTTAGTGAAAGTTGTAAAGGTTTTCCTGAAAAAATGCTGAAGGTGCTTTTGCCTAGTAACTGTATTCTGATTATTGTATTTCAGGGCACTCAGGGAATTGCAGCTTCTCAGATAGAGCATGTAACGAGCTACCAGTGTGTAAAGTCCCCACTATTTTAACAAGGAGACACTAAAACCAGAAAGACATTTCCAGTCACCCAGATCCCGAAAAGTACATAAAAATCACCTCAGGACACTTAGTGGAACCCATGAATAGCTTTCAGTAAAATGCACAATTCATGTGTCTATAATTTTCTAAAAATTTGGTTCTAAATACCTCTTAAATTTCATAAATAATATATGTTAATTTTTTAAAATATTAGACAATAAGCATAGAGAAATAAAAAGTTAACTTGTAATTTTATACCCAGAGGAAATTACTGTTGATATTTTGTTGTATAATCAGAGACATTTCTATTTTGTACAATATTGTGAAAAAAAAACTGTTCATAATATTTTAAAATAAATTTTCTAGTGAATAATGTAACTAACAAGCACATTATTAGCAGCAGCATTGATTAATGGCTGCAGAGCATCTTTTGGTATGGGTCTACTAAAATGTATTTAACCAATCCTCAAAGTTGGTTATTTAATTTATTTTTAATATTTCTGCTACCATAAATAACGCTGTGCTGAGCACTTGCACTTCAGGTTTTCTGTGCTTCTTCACCGTGGTCTTACGATAAATATCTAGAGTGAAAGGGAATTTATACGGCTAAAAAGTGACTCCTAGAGAACTTCAGAATCTCCCAGACATCCTATTCAATTCTTTCTGTGGTTCAACAAATGGAATAATATTTCAACAGGCACTTCACAGAAGAGATGAACAAAATGGAAAAAAGAAAGAGAATGAAGTATGCGCTTACTCCCGAATCCAGAGCAGCAGTCTCACTGGTGCAGACACGTCCCTGAGGGTAGATGTTACTTATGGGGGATCTGGCGTCAGCGGCTGTCCTGGACCCTGGCCACACTATGCCGTCCTCATCGTTCCTGCTCCAGGAAGAGAAACAACACTGCTGAGTTGCTGCTGGGCACATGGCCCTGGCATCGTGGCCTCCATATGTCGGTTATTTACAGGGTTTTCCCTGCTGCACTGGTTTCCCGTGGTGACACAACAAATACTACAAATTTAGCATCTTAAAAAAAAACAGCAGTTTCCCCTCTCCAGGTGCCGGGGGCTGGAAGTGTGGAGTCAGGTCCAGCAGGGCCGTGCTCGCTCTCGAGGCTCCAGAGGAGAGCCCTTCCTTGCCTCTTCCAGATTCTGGTGGCTCAGAGCTCTGTTTGGTTATTTTTTACAGTTTCTATTTCTCTGATGATATAGTCAATCTTTCCACTAGTGTGAAGGGCACTTACCTTCATCTCACCGAGCATAATTATGTGAGCGTTGCTTCAGAGTCTTTTGGGGATAACTTTGACATTGGGTCTTCTCAGGCTTGGGATCTTCTCTCTTGAGAACTGGTCACATTTTCCTGGTGATTTATATGTCAGTTAATTTTGAATTGCATCATGGTCATTTTCGACATGATTTTGTGTAAGCTCTGGGTCTTCATTTTAAAGTGTAAGTTTTATTATTATCCAGGTATGGTGAGGCCACCAAAGGAAGTCACAATTGCCATCCAAAATATAATTTGCTGTTCACAGCTCTCAAGAGGTGGGGTGTGCCTCGACATGCAGGGACACCATGAAAGCACAAGGGTTGGTCATGGACAGAAGGAAGGGGAGGAGAAGGTGGCAGGCACCTTCATCATGGGATCTGCAGGAAGGAATGGGCGAGGCAGCGTATGCTGGCTTAGGACTGGCTAGTTTGAATGCTTTCAGCAGGCTCTGGGTTGGGGGCCACCTGAGTTGTTGGGCACCTGGCCCTGAGACGATCAGGGAAGGGGCATATGTGTTTGGTGCTCAAGGGCCAGACAGGGGAGGTGGGGGTGGGCTGACTCCAGCTTGGTTGGTTTCCCCTGAAGGCTGTGCTGACAGGTGAGTTGTTTGCTATCTCTAGGAATCAGTTAACCCTGGGAGGGGTAGTCTGTCCCAGGTCAGCAAGGCCCCAGATGCCAAGGCATCAAGAACACAGAATATAAGAAACTAGAAGGAATGCAGCCTTGTTAAAAACCCCTCGGGGAATGTTGTTTATTTTTTCCCCGCAGGCAAATCCATGTGGCTTGGCTCAGAGGGCAAGTTCTGTCTCCCTGTGCGTGGGCGGGTCCCAAGGCCTTTGCTAAGCTGCCCTGGTGGCTCTGATTTTGTCCTGTGCACAAACAGCTGGGGGGGATGGGGACCAGGACTGTGGGGGTGCTACACACAGAGCCAGACAAGCCCATTCTGCAGCTCTCTCCTCTAGGGGCTTCCCCCAACTCACCAGCTTACAGGGGCTCCTTCTCCTGATCCTTTGGCCAGAAGGAAGGGGTTTCTTTTAAAGTCCTTTCCCTGAGGCACCACACAGATGTGGCTCTATAACTGGTGCCACCTAAAGGGAAACATGACAAGAAGAGAGAGAGAAGGAGGGAGAGGGAGAAGGAGGAAGATAGAGGGAAAGGAAGTTGGGGAAGGAGAGTAGGGAGAGAAAGGGGAGAGAAGAGAAAGGGAGGAGGGAAAAGAAGTGGGGAGGGAAAAAGAGAGGGACAGAAGAGGTGGGGCAAGAGGGGCAAGAGGAAGGAGGCAGGAAAAGCGGAGCAGAGGAGGGAGGAAGGGGGGCGGGAGAGATGGGGATTGAGAGAACACACAGAATTTCTTCCCCCCATGCTTTGAAGACAGGATCCTTTATTCTTCTGGCCACAGACACTGGATTTCTCCTGGGATTTAGCTGCTTGTGCCACCACAGCTGGCGCTCCACTGGGGAGAGTCAAAAAACAAAAAGACTAACCCCTCAAAGGAAGCACTTCCTTTATATGGATTGAATTGTGTCCCCCTTGAAACTCACAAAATGAAGCCCCAGCCCCAGTATCTGAAAGTGTGACTGTATTTGGAAACAGCAGCTTTAAAGACATGATTGAGGTAACATGAGGCCATCAGGGGCCGCAATCTGGCCTGTGCCCTGATAGGAAGAGGAGACTGGAACAGGACACACATACTGCAGGAGGCACAGAGCGAAGACATCACCTGCAAGCCAGGGCCATAAGCCTTGGAAGAAGCACCTGCACACCTGAATCTTGGACTCCAGTTTTCAACACCGTGAGAGAGTAAATTTCCATTGCCAGCCAGTCTGTGGCCATCTGCAATGACTCTAGCACGTTAATATACCCATCTAAGGGTGCCTCCCCGAGTTTTTATTCTCTTCCCTGTCTGTCTGCTTTTGTGGATGTCTGGAGCTCTTGAGCAGTTGCTTTCTGATTTTGCCCAGAGCTTTCAGTTGCAATCAGCGAGAAAGAAGCTGCAGGAACTTGTTTCATCTTGACCATTCATACATATTGAACTGATGTGTTTGTTACATTCTACCGTCTCTTGAATGTAATCAAATAAAAGAGCATCTGATGTAATAGGAAAATAGAGCAGGCTTTGCTAACCAGCTCATCCTCCCTCCTCAGACACCACACAGAACGTTGGTTCCTGGAGGCTCCAATCCATGTTGAGGATTGGCATAATGGGAACAGAATGATCTTGGGTCATAGGTTTTGCTTTTTTTTTTTTTTTTTGCTTCTATTCAGAAAAAATTATACTTTAGAATTCTGATTAAAAATCTGAGAAATGAAATAAAGAGGATGCCTTTTAAAAAATGTTTCACAAGAACACTGCAGTTTTATTCTAGAAGTTGCAGCAGGGAGATTTTGGCTTCATGTGATAGAAAGCCCAATGAGAATAAGATTAAACACTAAGGGAAATGGGTTTGCTGCATGTAAGGAAATCTAGAAGTGGGCATGGCCTGGACTGGCTAATCCAGGGGATTAGCCAACTCTCTTAACTTGGGAAAGTCGCGGATATTTTCCATGTAAATTCTCCTGAGTCCTGCAGCCTCTGTGAGAAAGTGTGCTTGTGTGTACTCACGTGTGTGTGTGTGTGTGTGTGTGTGTATGTAATGTGATGTGGGGGCTTTGGACAATCCATTCTCTTCTGTGCAGAGGTGAACTTTCACTTTGGAGAAACTGAACAACTGTCTGAGTGAGAGCACACTCTTATCATCCTGTGTGATCAGTGGCACTTTGCTAATGATCCAAGAAGTGAGAGACAACAGGTGGAGCAGAAATTAGAGTCCACCAGGCCATATTACTCCCACTGGGGAGGGCTGCACCCAGTGATACACTGAAAAACCTGTAACACGTCACTCCCTGAAAAAGGCTGTGCTTTGTAGCATTTGTCAATTTCCGTGGTCTAAATATTGACCCACTTTTTGTTCCCAACACAATGTCCCTAAAAATGGCGATGGGAAGCTTTGCACAGCGGGCTCTTATGAGCCGGCACGAGCTGGCTCCAGCACACCACTGGTTTCCACTTGAAATAGTGAGAATACCTAGTTTTTATTGAGAACGTGGCTGTGCACAGCCTAGAACAGGATTTCTCAGCCTCACTTCTACAGGCCTTTTGGGCTGGCACATCCTCTGTTATGAGGCCTCACTGTCCATGGTAAGATGTTTAGCAGCATCCCTGGCCTTTACCCACCATGGGCCAGTAGTATTCTCCCAGTTGTGACAACTAAAATATCTTCAAGCTTTGTCAAATGTCCCCTGTGGGCAAAATTGTGCCCGTTGGAGAACCACTGGCCTAGAAGAAGGGGGAGTCGGCTCAGTATGGAAGCTGTGTATTTGTTTTGAGGTCCTGCTAACATTTGAAGGCAAAGAGAAGGCCTGACATTTGCTGTGGGCTTGGGCTTTATAAATGCCCGTCAAAGAATGGTCTATGCAAAGGCAGTGATTTCGCATATGTCTGAATGTGGATTTGTACATTTTTTTCTAGTTGGTGTGTGTCAGGTGTAGAATCCCTACATTCTGTTTGCTCTATAAGGTAGTATTTTTAACAGTGATTTAAACATTTTAAACTATTGATTTTTCATAATAGTTTTTGCTCCAGTAGAAATTAGGAATTGATCAACTCTTTTTAACTTCAGGTGTGCAAAGCAATTGGCTGATTAAACCTACAAATATAGTAGAACCCTTATGTTATTTTCTGGTTGAGAACTAAATGTTAAAATTTGAGAAAGGTGAGGACAAAATTCTTTATGGATCTTGGTTAGGGGTTTCAAATGTCAATCAAGATATAAATGAGATGAATGCCTTGTGGAATTAATTATTTTTATGACTGTGTTATGATATGAAAATGTTATGATAGGGAAAAATGCAAGAAACTGTTACCCCTGTAGGAATATTGACTTTGTAGCCTTGGTTAGAAGACAGGCTCTGATGGAAAAATTTGCTATGATGGATTGTGCCATGGAGACTTGACTCTCTCTACATTTATGGCACTGAAGCCACCTCTGTGGTGTGCAGTGTGGACGCACGCCACGTCTCTCAGATGAAGCACACCTGGCAGTGGGCAGGCCCTGGCTGTGCCCTGCTGCTGTGGCCTGCCCCTTCTTCCTCTAGTAGGGTGGGGACTCTCTAACCAGGCAGCTTTGGACTAGACCAGTGCTATTCAAAGAATGATCTGGAGACAGTGACCAGGAGTCCTTTGTGGACCTGGGGACCTAACATTAGGAATGATAAGTCCAGAAACTGAGCATTTAGAAACTTGTAAAGAAATTTGATGTTGCCATATGAAGTAAAAATGTGGTCTGTTTTAGCAATTCATTTATTTTGTAGTTTTTAATAGTGTTGGTCTGCAATAGATTAGGAAAAACAAAACCAAACAAGAAACCAACCAACCTCCTCCAAATCTGGTTCTTTTCCTCCAAATACTCAGAGAAGCACAAGAATAGACTGTTTACACCCTGGAGAGTCTTGCACAGTCTGTTTCCAGCTCATGCACCGTGAAGGCTGCTATGAGAGTAATAAACTGTGTTTCTTTCAAGGGAGGTGATGAAAACTGGAGAAGGTGGTGAGGATGCTTGATTGAAATGAGTCCACAGCAGGCTTCACAGGGGCTGTGGAGGCCTCTGCCAGGTGCATGTCCAGCCCCCTCAGCTTCTTTGTGGACATCCTGGGCCCTTCAGGGCTCTCTCGGGGTAAGGTGTGAGACCAGATCCTCACATAACTTCCAAGAGAACTGAAACCAGGACAGGGACGCAACACACTCACCTGTTCACTCTCCAGAACGATTTTCAGCATTTCAGGTGGAACTGGAATCTCTCGGACTCTGAGGCCTGCTCTCTTGTAACCTCTAACTTAAGTGCTAAAAGGTATACTAAATGCATTTTCAGTTTTGTTGCTATATTTGCAAGTGTCTGAAACTCTGCCTATAGTTCATAATTGTAGATAAAGAAGTAAAAAAAAAAAGAAAGCATTTGTTCTGTTGAAGGTAAAATATGCCCACATGTCATATGCAAAATGACATTGATGTGAGAGCCATTTCCTCTCATTTACATAAGACAAAGTTCCTTCCATGCCAAACTTCTCTAGAAACAATATCTGGAAAAGCACAGGTGAAGGAGAGGTATGACAGAGGAATCCCAAACTGGATACTGAACACAGAACTTGTTGCCCTTGTCTAGCAAGTTCAGATTGCCATAAGGAAGTCACCATGAGTGGTAGGTTAAATGGCCATTGCTACATTAAACTTTCTCTTAATATCACTTCAAACATTTAAAAATATATATTAGAAGAAATGCTACCATTTTCAATTAATTCTATTTTACTGGTTTCTCTTTCTGTTAATATAAATATGCATAGCTCTTTTCTTCAAATACAAAGCTGATTGGAAATTTCTAGGAACTAATTATCAAGAGGAAGAAGAATATTAACAATATACCTTGAAGTTTGTATTTCTTTTAGTCATAGCATTTTTAGATATTCATTTAAACATGAAAAATATTGGAACAATCTTGTTTTACCAACAAAACAACAGATTCCTAGATATAATTTTTATTTAGTCAGGCTTCTCATTTTTTTCAGTCCTCAATTTTTTTTTCTTCTATTGTCTAAAGGACGTCTTACCATGCTGCATCCCTGTTGTCTTCAGTAAGGATGGCACCAAGTTCAAGAGACTGAAGAAGAGACCTGGAGCCAGTGAATGAGACATAGAGTTTACTGAGGGGACTTACATACAGGGCAGTCCACTGGTGGGAGGCTGGACAGCAGAAGTGCTACCATTTATAAAAAGCATGCAGTTTATACAGACTAGGTGAGTCTGCATGCTCAGGGTATGCTTAAATTAAGTTATTCCTGTCAGGTGTGTCTACCGTACCCTCCTCCCCAGCAGACCCTGGAATGCCGCTCACATTCTCACCGTGTCATTCCTCCATGATTTCCCTGGGCCAGGTATGGGGAGGAATATTGCAGCCAGATCTCACAGCAGCAACACAAATTACAACAAAACAGAATAACTAATACAATAACAGTCATAACGTTTTCCCAAGTGCTTGGGAGTTGACCTCACATGCTCAGTGGCAGGCCTGCGGTGGAGAGGACAGCTCTTCGCACACCCAACAGTCTGGATTTTTTCTGGAGAGATGCCACCGTCTGCACCCAGTTGGCAAAGAGGTTTGCTGCACACCATCCAACAAGATGACACCCAGGTATTTGATTGATAAGCCTGGCCCCTGGACTTTGTGTTGACCACCCATCCTCTGTTTTCCAGGTGAGACAGCAAGGTGATTGTTGCAGTTTGCAAGCTGGAAAAACACTCGAAGTTAATGGAAAACATGTACCCTCCCCCTCTGGGATGACATTTCTAGGGGAAGATGGTAAAGGCCCGTTGTTCTTATGTTTGAGGGAGCGAAAATATTTCGCATATTACCAAGTGACTAGTGTCACATCCAGTGGGTCACCCTGCTGGCCCTTTGGTTGCCCCCTTTCCTTTGGCGCCCTTGACTTTCATCCTTGTAGCATGTACCCCTTGCCCATGCAGTTTCTTCATGTCTCCTAAGTCAGTGGCTGCTCGGGCCACTGGAGACACTGGCTGTCCTGCCTAAGGGTTCAGGAGAGACACTAGCGCACCGTACCACTGACTGGATGCTGGCTCTAAGATGACATCTTTCATGTCGCCAGTGAACAAAAGCTGATTTTTGGAAACTAGATAGTGCTCAGCGTAGATAGCATGCTTCCTTCTTAATTCCCAGAGGATGTCTGGCACTTTCGTCATAGTCTGGCATTGCAGAGGAGACGTGGGGATGTCTGCTCAGCATAGACAGGACGCTTCCTTCTTAATTCCCAGAGGATGTCTGGCATTTTCATCATAGTCTGGCGTTGCAGAGGAGATGTGGGGATGTCTGCTCAGCATAGATAGCATGCTTCCTTCTTAATTCCCAGAGGATGTCTGGCATTTTCGTCGTAGGCTGGCATTGCAGAGGAGAAGGGGTGGGGGTGGTGTCTCACTCATTTGGCCAGTTCCCCTTGCAGCCAGAACCACCCAGCTACCATAGGGATGGCTCAATCCTCATTACTGGAGCTGCAGCGGTACTGCCTCAGGACCAGGTGGCTTGTGGTGGTCACCATTCCACTCACCTCAAATGCAGAGATACAGCACCTCATGTCCCCTAGTGGTAGAAGCCACCCGTGATCAGCTCTCCCTCTTCCTCCTGAAACTATTTCCCAACTCCACCAGTTCCACAGTGGTGCCGCCCTGTACTGTGTCATGCTGCCATCTTTCAGGCAGGGGAGAGGGTTCCACAGTGGTGCCGCCCTGTGCTGTGTCGTGCTGCCATCTTTCAGGCAGGGGAGACAGTTCCACAGTGGTGCTGCCTTGTGCTGTGTCATGCTGCCATCTTTCAGGCAGGAGAGAGAGTTCCACAGTGGTGCCGCCCTGTGCTGTGTCATGCCGCCATCTTTCAGGCAGGGGAGACAGTTCCACAGTGGTGCTGCCTTGAGCTGTTGTGCTGCCATCTTTCAGGCAGGGGAGAGTTTTGTGGGTCTACTGCCTGAGGGAGTGATTGGCCTGCCTTTATCTTGGTGGTGACCACTAGATGTGCATCGGGGGCTGGGAACCTCTGTGGACTTATCTCAGTCCTTGTCCTCACTCTCCTCCCAGCGGGGCTCTCCATGGGGCCCTAGGACTTAAGGCCCCAGGATGATTGGGTCATGATAGCCCTGACTAGTAGATGTAGCAGTCAGCGGCCCTTCAAATGGGCTACCCAATGATCCAGGATCTCCATTTTGCCACCCTCTTCTCGCAGGCAGGACAGTAAGTCTCTGATGTTTCAACCTGAGATAATCTTGTATCTCTTTCTGGTCATAAATTGTCTTGTACTTGATGCACCTTTGCCTGTGCTGTGAGCTGAGCCTCAGTATCTGTTTGGAGTGTAGTCAGGAGCAACCGCCCGTTGTGGCTGCCAAAACTTGGGCATCTAACCTTGCTTAGATAGATATGCCCCCTGCCACAGCTCTTCCAGACCTCTCAGCATTTTCAGGGGGTTATCATACTAACTCATTTGGCCTCATCCATTAAGGATAGTGGCTATAAGGCCCACATAGACATGGACAGCCAGCCCAGGGTCTCTCCCGTGGATGTCCCCTTCCCTGATCATAGGCATGGACAGCTGACCCAGGGTTTCCTCCGTGGATCTCCCTTTCCTGATCACAGGCATGGACAGCCAGCCCAGGGTCTCCCCCGCGGATCTCCCCTTCCCTGATCATAGGCATGGACAGCCAGCCCAGGGTCTCCCCCGCGGATCTCCCCTTCCCTGATCATAGGCATGGACAGCTGGCCCAGGGTCTCCCCCGTGGATCTCCCCTTCCCTGATGCTATCATCTTGGTATTCACGGGGTTTGCTCTGACTTACTGGCTTCCTCACCAGTTGTGCTGGATCCTTATTGGCTTTGGTAGGGATGGCACCAGGTTCAAGAGGCTGAAGAAAAGACCTGGATCCAGTGAACAGGACACGGGGTTTATTAAGGAAACTTTCATACAGGGCCGTTGAGTGGTGGCAGGCTGGACAGGAGGAGCACTGTCATTTGTCAAAAGCATGCAGTTTACACAGAACTGGTGCAGGTACATTCTCAGGCTTTGCTTAAGTGATTTCCACAGGTGCATCTGCTACACATATCTCCACTTCATCATAAAAGCAGAATTGTGTTCCCCTGTCCTTTTCCCAGCTTTTTCATATATGTAAGTCGTGACATAAAATGCAAACTCTGGTCATTTTTATCCTTTTTCTGCACTTTTCCACTTATGGCTGGCTTGTCTTCAAGTCTGTTGCTTCTTCTTTCTTATGTTCAGATATTTCCATTTACTTACTCTCTCATCGAAGTGCCCTAGAAATGGGGCCAGTAGTGGCTTCTGCACATAGCACTGAGGTTATCTTTCTAAATTCTTCCTCTGTACTATCCTCCATAACAGCACATTAGCTTCCATTTGGGTCAAGTTAACCTCAACTTATGAACTTTAATATCCACCATCATTACATCCTCTTGTTTCATTAGGCACCATCTAAACCAAGTACTTTCGAAGTAATAAACATGAAAAGTTCAAAAACTTGGAACACAGTTTTTACTATGACTATTTCGATTTAGATTCTATTATTTATGCTCATGTGAATGCCTTCTAGTAAGTTTGGCCTTCTTGAATGCAGTCATAGCTTGCACACGTATGGAATTGCTGGGTCGTGTTTTATTTTGTGTGTGTTTTCCTTGCAGTTATCCAGTGGGTCCTGAGAGAGTGTGTTGGAGTCTGAACTGCCATTCTCAGCAAGTGTCTGACCCCTAACCCTGAGCTAGGCAGAGTCCGGGGACTAAGGTTCCATGCAGGAATGGAGTGGGGTGGCCCATCTCATGGAGGAGGAGATGAGACATAGGCAACAAGATGTGGTTAAAGATGGACAGGGGGTCAGAAATCAAAGAAAAAGAGAAAATCAAGTATCATCATCTCTCAAGGGTCGGGGTACCAGAAAGAAAGCCAACTTGAAGCAATGAGTATTTATTGCCAGTTATAACTACAGATAGCTGAGTGGGGAGAGAAGCGTTGGAAGGAAAATAGAAAAAGAAACCCAGAAATGTCCAGGTATGCGAAAACAAGTGCCGGCAGTCGCATTAAGACGTTACTGGGGCCTTGACCGCGGTCAGGGAGAGAAATGGCATCAAGGCAGCTTAGAGACGCGCTGCTGGGAATTTCAGTTTGGTTTTCGTGGTAATATTAGTACCTGGATTTTAACGAATACATGTGCACTTGGCACTGGGCTGATATTTATTCAAGGGCCTTAATTGATGCTAAGAAACGTAATTTAAAAAACCACTGCTTTCTTTATATTTAATGATTTTAGTAGTAGTTATGATACCGGTAAAATATTAATGTTTATTCAGCTCTCCTTTGTGCTGGCATATCCAGGTTTTCATCCACTGTGGCTGACTGAAAAGCATGGCCATGCTATCAGGGCATGATCTATTTCTCCACCCCTTCACTCTGGGCTGAACTTGTGATTCGCGGTGACTAACAGAATGCGGTGGAAGACCCCCAAGAGGCCTTGCCTCTTCTGCCTTCACTTTCCTGGGACGTCGCTGCCTTCATGAGAGGAAGTCAATGATCCTCTTTGAGATTGAAAGACAACCTGGAAAGGAGGAGCTCTTGCGGTTCACCCAGCTGAGCTCAGCCTAATCCAACACAGCTGAACCCATGCAAGATCAGCAAAAGCACCTCTTGGCCCACCCAGAGAGCTGTGAGAAATGTAAGTCAGTCCGATTTGGGGTACCTTGTCTGGCAGTATTGAATAACTAATGAACCTTCAATTTTTACAAGCCTGCCCTTTGGCACACACACTCACCCACACACTGATTCAAACAACAAACTATGCGGGGCCCAGGACGTGACCAGGTGGCATGTCAGTAAATACCTGTTTCCAGGCCCTTTATGAACTTTTCAATACTCACTAGAGCTGCACAAAACTTGTGCTATTGCTGCATAAAGATTGGCTATGACCGTTTTTTGTGGAAAGACAATTTCACATCTTGAAAAGATATAGTTTTTACCCAAATCTGGGATTCCACACCCAAGACATGGCTGCTCAGAAACAATTGCACTGAAGAGATTGATTGCCTCTTGGTTGTTATAGGCTCAGGGGAGGAAAGATCTGGGTTTGAATCACTGGCCCTACGATTAACAAGATGTGTAACATGGGAAAAATGCCTGACTTTCTGAATCTTCATTGCACCTCTGTAAATGGAGGCAAATAACATTAATCAATCTAGGTTATTTTGAAATACATAGTAAAATCACTCAATCTAGTGCCTACCACATACCAATTTTCAAAAACTGTAGTTTTCCTCCCCTGGTACAGTGCTTCTGTAATTGTTGTACCATTACAATCTGCACCAAAAGCAATTGGAGTTTGTTTAAAATGTGGGTATCCAGGCCCACCACACAGTGGTCAGTTATATTACTTTTATCTCTTATAATCCATTTTTCTTGATTATACTCTTTTAAAATATATGTGACACCAACTAGAATGGCTAAGATGGAAAATGCAGACAGTATTAAGTGTTGGCTAGGATGTGGAGCAGTTGGGACTCTCCTACTCTGCTCCTGGGGGTGTGCCCTGTTGTATTTACTAAAGCTGGGCATAACTGAACCCAAGAATTCCAATCCTAGGCATATTCCCAATGGAAATGTGTGCATGTGATCACCAAAAGATAGATATTATTAAAATGTTTATAGCAGCACTCTTTGCAATAGCTCCCAACTGGAAACTACCAGGTGCCCATCAACAGCAGAGTGGACTTTTTTTGAAGCTGGGATACAATGCAGCAATGAGCATGAACAAACGACCACACGCTGCAGCACAGGTGCATCTCACAAATGCCATGTTGTAGACAAGAAGCACATACAACAGTACATACTGTACAATTACATTGACTTAAGTTTAAGAAATGGTAAAACTGGCTGGGTGTGGTGGCTCATGCCTGTAATCCCAGCACTTTGGGAGGCCGAGGTGGGCAGATCACGAGGTCAGGAGCTCGAGACCAGCCTGGCCAACATAGTGAAACCCCGTCTCTACTGAAACTACAAAAAATTAACCGAGTGTGGTGGTACGTGCCTGTAGTCCCAACTACTCGGGAGGCTGAGGTGGGAATTGCTTGAACTCGGGAGGTAGAGTTTGCAGTGAGCCGAGATCACGCCACTGAACTCCATCCTGTTGACAGAGTGAGACTCCGTCTTAAAAAAAAAAAAAAAAAAAGGAACTGGTAAAACAATACTATGGTCTTAGAGGCTCAGAGTAGTAGCTACTCCTGTTTAGGGTAGTGTCGGGAAGGGCACCAGGAAGGTTTTGGGGGCACAGTAATGCTCTCTGTTTCTTGATCCAGGTGCTGACTAGATGGCTGTGTTTGTTTTGTGCAAGTTTGTTGAGCTGTACCACTTATAATCCGTCCACATCTCTGGATGCATATTATACTAAGTAAAAAGTTTACGTTCATAAAAGAAACCATGGGACATAAAGGATATGTTTTTGCAAACTTCCTTTATGTCTCTCTAAAATCTCCCCTGCGTTCCTCTCTAGGTCCTTCAACATGAATGTCTGGAGAACTAAGAGAAAGAAACACAAACCCTGACTAACTTGAATTTAGAATTTTTTGACTTACAATAGGTTTATTGGGACGTAACCCCATCGTAGGTCAAGGAGCATCTGGACTTACAATGGTTTACCTTAGGATATTTTGAGTTTATCATGGGTTTATCAAAGTATTAAATGCATTTTGATTTATGATATTTTAGACTTATGATTAGTTTATCAGGCTGTAACCCCACTGGAAGTCTAGGAGGACCTGCATTCTAATTCAAAAAATATGCAAGCCTGTTTACATATTTATTTTATATTTCTTCACCACATCTACAAAGCAGACCACAATTAGCTTTGTAAAAAAGGAGATATGGAATCTAAATGTTCCAGGACATAGTTGTGAGAGCTGCAAAGATGAGTCGATTGATTTTGTTCGGGGTCCTCCTTCTTGCGGATGCTGGCTGACCTTGTTTACTCAGCCTCCATCCTTGGGCCTGGTCAAAGAGTATTGCCGACTAGCCTGCCTCTTCCTCATCTATACTGTCATAAGACTATCTCTTTTTTGTCCAGGTACCCCTGTTGCAGTCTTAAAGGTTGTCTTTCAAAAGTTGAAAGACACAAAACTTGATGTGATCTGGCTGCTCTAACTTGATTCCGCGTTTGTGCAGAAAATCCCTCCCCACAATTCTCGTCTCCCGAAAAGCATTCATTAAGGGTTTGAAGGGGATGGAAATAATTAATCTCACCTATTTGATCAATGTGTTGCCCAGGCTGCAACTCCAGTCTATGAATGTCTCATCTGCCCATTCACAGCGATTCGAAAACGAGTTTTAAACAGTAGAACCATTAATTTGGTGACCTTTTAGGCACCCAACACCAGCCACCTGGAATCTCTCTGTCAGTTCACAGTGTGTATTTATTTTTTTTTCTTTTTGCTCACAAAGAAGAAAAGTTTGCATGAGCTGGCGGGGGTGAGTAGGGGTGAACGGAATCAACATTTGTTGAAGTGTTCATATGTGTTTTAATGACATTGTGTAAATTATTCTATGTAACCCTCACAGTATCCTGAAGGGAAGATAAAAGCATTTTCATTTTACAAATTAAAAGAATGACCTGTGAGGCAGGCTCACTGTGAGCGGTGACTGGCGTGCCTGAGTCTGTGGAGGGAGAGCACACTCCCAGGCATCAACTCACATGACGCAGATTTGATACTTGTGGATAGGCAGCAAGGAACAACAGGAGTTTGTGGGAGCTGCTTCCTCGAGACTCAGAAAGCTGCCGGGGTGGATGGAGCTTTGACTGTGTGTGCCCCCGTTGTGCTGTAGATGAGTGACCCTGAAAAGCAGCCCACCTTGGGTTTTACACCACGGGGGAACATGATGCAAGGAGCTCCAGAATTGAAGGACGTCCCGTTTCTAGGGGAGGGTGGGAACAGAGTCTGAGAATTCCAGCCTGCTCACCCTTATCTCAGAGTGTTGCATTCCCAGGACATCTTCCAAGGCCACCTGGAGAGCTGTCCTGCAGTGACACACCTCAGCTTACCCAGCGTAGAAGTGAGGGGCTCAGATTCAGCATCCGCAGCTATCCCCAAATGCCGTGATTATTATTCCACCATCCAAGGCTCACAGTGAGTTAACTGTTTTCTTTCTCCTGTCATTCAGGAGCCCAAGGGTGGTGCTTCAGCACCCTAGGAAATGTGCCAGCAAGGTCTACAGTATCAGCAACTTTACCTCTCCCTCCCAAAGCTTTCTGGAGTGCTTAGTAGAAGACAGAGGACTCTAAAGTGTGAATGTGGAATGGAAATCGAGGCCACTGGGAACGGCTGCGTCGAAGAGTAACTTGCGAACGCATAGGGATTCACAGGATAGATATTGTCTGGATATCAGGGCGAAATGTTAATTAGGGATCAAAATGTCCTTTTAAATTAGCTATGTTGAAGAGAAAGGAGAAGACCAGGAAACAGAAGAAAGATATCTGTTATGTAGTATTTTGGAATAAATATTTATAGAAAACAATGATCTGTTTGTTTAAAAACTACCGATCTAAAATGCTGCCCCGTCTCATCCCTTCTTCCTGCTTTATTTTCCTTCTCACTGTTTATTCCCTGACATGTTGTAAACTACACTTATTTATCTTGCAAATGTTTCCTACTAGAACGTAAGGCCCATGAGGGCGGACGTTTTGCCTCATTCTCTTTGGAACAGTGGACACACAGGGACTTACATAAATATCTGTTGAATGAATGAACGTACACTTCACATTTGATGACTTACTAATGTAATGATGTCTGACCAACAGATAAATCTTTTTCCCTATTAACTGATTGGACATGTTCCTTGAAGCCATCACTGGGGGTCTGCTCTGAAGTTCATGGATCACTCAGGATGGTGGGCTCAGGGCTCAGGTGGGTCCTAGGTTGCCTTGTTAGTATCAGTCCAAGGTGCCTATCAGAGTTGCTACCAAAAAGACGATTTTCCAAGTCTTCAAAAATGAACTGTTAGGGAGGATTATGCTGGATATTTATATCAATTTCTGGACACTTTAAAGCTATGAAGACAGATATGAAAATAAAGGTTTTTTTCATTTTAGGGGGCTGAGACAAAAATAGACAATTTGAGGAAAATATAAATGTATCCATAGAGGTCATTGTTAGCACCTTTCAAAAACTTGTTTTGGTCTCCTAAAAGCATAAAGAATCTACTGTATATGGTAAACCAGTATTCAGGGTCCAGCAAGAAAATAGAAACAACACTAATTATTTTAGTACACAGAGATTTAAATGTGGGAAATTGACTAAATAGAATAAAAAGGGGGAACTGAGGTATTGCAGAGCGTGAAATTGCAGGGGCAGCCACCAGCTGTCTAGGGCTGAGGAACAAAGGAAAGAAGCTGGGGTTACTAGAATCCAGAAGCTGGAGGAGGGGTCCCCAGAGCTGGGGCTCAGTCCCCCAAGAAGGGGCACTACCCAGCTGGTGCTCAGGCCTTTGAGAGGCTCATGGGGAGGGTGTCTCCGGGAGCACAAAAAGAAGCCAGGCATGGGAACTGATGTTATGGCTACTGACCGCTGCTGCCAGGGCGAAGGGTACTGCTGAGCAGCCTGGGTAGATGACAACGCCAGTAGGAACTGGTCCCTTCTCCCACCACCTGCCTCCCAGGCTCCCTCCGGTGCTCCTGACCCTGGCAGGACCAACCTGGATGCCGTTGACAAGGAGGGAAGCTTGTCAAGTCCTAATTTCAGCATCTGACCGTGACAAATTCAAAGCTGAGAAACAATAACCAAAGAACCAGAATATATGGTAATCCATTTGTAGCAACGTAACTATAGGTTCCTAAAAATCTTTAGGATGTAACTATCATAACTGAGGAACTAAGTCTTTTTGGGGACAAGTAGAATGGAGTGGAAAGATAAGATCAGAATGACAAAAATTCAAGGAAAAATTAGCATAGGGAGTGTGTGGGATTTTTTTTTTAAATTTACATTTGGTAAAATAAAATGAAACAGGTTGTAAATTATAAATAATGGAGACCATATAATAATACATTTCTACATATTTATTTTTTAAAACTTTTTTATTTGAGAACAATACTTACAGAAAATTTGCAATGAAAATACAAAGAACACTTATACACTTTACCCAGATTCACTACATGTGTTAATATTATACCAATTCTTTAATTATTTTTTCTCACACACATATTTATATGTATACTTATATACCTCTACACTTATTTGTATATGCATTTATTTTTACATATTTGCATGTTTACAACATATAATATATACACATTCTCATATACTCGTATATAACCTGCTGTCTGAGATCTAATTCATCAAATGACCCAATAATATCTTTACTAGGATTTGTTTCCCTTCAGGACGGGCTCCAGTTAAGATGAGGATTGCAGTTAGCTGTCATGCCTCTTTAGTGTCCTTTATTCTGAAACTTTTTCACAGCATTTCTTCTTACTGTTATATTAACCTTGTGAACAATATAACCCTCCCTTTTTAGAAGATGATTCCTCATTTTGGATTTGTCTGCAGTTTTCCCGTGACCAGAAACAGGCTGTGTTCCTGAATGCGATAGTACCAACGTGACGCCGCGGTAGTACCGACATGATGCTGGGTTGTTTTCAGGGCCTCGCAGCTGGGGACGCACAATGTCCCTCATCAGTGCTGCTGATGTTGTTAAGATGTCAACTTGGTGTCCAGTTTCTCCATGATAAAATTACGTGTTTTCTCTTGCAATCAATAATCTGTGGGAAACATCCTAAGTTCTGAAAACTATAAAAATATCCCATGCTTCATCAAGATTTCCCCTGAAATTTGGCATCCACTGATGCTTCTTACCTGAACTAAGGCTTACTGTGATGAGTGAAAAACCACGATTCTCTCACTCCCATCTTTTCTCCATGTTTAGCAGGTCAACACCTGGTGCTCCAGTGTGAGCAAGAGCCCCCCTCCTTCCTCCTACTTTCTCCATGTTTAGCAGATCAACACCTGGTGCTCCAGTGTGAGCAAGAGCCCCCCTCCTTCCTCCTACTTTCTCCATGTTTAGCAGGTCAACACCTGGTGCTCCAGTGTGAACAAGAGCCCCCTCCTTCCTCCTACTTTCTCCATGTTTAGCAGGTCAACACCTGGTGCTCCACTGTGAGCAAGAGCCCCCCTCCTTCCTCCTACTAAGGTATGTCTTCGTTTAATGCTCTTTATTATACGTAAAAGCACATGGATTCTTAATTGTTCAATGGGTAATTTAGTACGTTTTTTAGTTCTCTTGGTGCTCAAACTGTCCCAAATTTAGCCAGCATAAATCCCTTCAAATTGCTCCCCGTAGTTTTACAAAATGCCCCATCAATCCTTTGAATACTTCCTTAATATATGGCATAGAAAGGTATTCCAGGCTCATCTTGCAGTTTTCCTGTCCCAGCCCTGGAATTGGCTATTTCTCTCAGAAGCCCTGGTTCCTTTTAGTGGGGAAGAGTATTGACGATCTGGGTCCCAGATGTGCTTTCTGCTGTTGGGGTATCTTTGCTTATAGGTATAGTCAGAGAAGTGTCCCCCTCCTGCATTACTTCTACTCTGTTCTCTCTACCCTCCTAGATAACCAACTAGATTGTTTCCTGTTTTTTTAATCTTATGTTTCTTTTTGCAAAACTATACACCTGTGTGTTTTTATCTTACATATATTTTTCTTACATGAAGGTAGCATATGCTTTCATGCATTTTCCTTTTATCCTTTAATAATAGCTCTTGGAAACTGCTCTACTTCCTTTTGCAGAGATTAACCTCATTCATTTTTATAGTTTCGAAATACTCCATTGTGTGTATATACTGTAGTTTATTCAGCCGATCGTCTATGCTTGGACACTTCAGTAATTCCAAACGATTGCAGTAAAAGTCATGCTACAAGTTATGCCCTCATGCATGTGTACTTTAGCGTGGTTGGAAGAGGTTTTTCCAGGAAATTTCCCAGAAGTGGGGTTGCTAGAATGAGGGTAAATGGAAAAGCAATATTGCTTTCTAGCCAGGCACGATGGCTCATGCCTGTAATCCCACCACTTTGGAGGGCCAAGGTGGGCTAATCACTTGAGGTTAGGAGTTCGAGACCAACGTGGTGAAACCCCGTCTCTACTAAAAATACAAAAAAATTTAGCCAGGCGCAGTGGCGGGCTCCTGTAATCCCAGTTACTCACAAGGCTGAGACAGCAGAATGGCTTGAATCCGAGAGGCAGAAGGGAGCTGAGATCGCGCCACTGCACTCCAGCGCAGGCAACAAGAGCAAAACTCCATGTAAAAAAATAAAATACATATATCTATAATATATATATGTGTATATATACATATGTATATACGTATATCTGTGTGTATATATACGTACATATATACATGTGCATATATGTATACATAAGTATATATGTATATGTGTATATATGCATATATGTGTGTATATATGTATGTATATATGTATGTGTGTATATATGTATTTGTGTGTGTGTGTGTGTATGCTTTCCTTCATAGGGACTGTATCGTTTTGCATTCCCACCAAGAGTGCGTGAGTGGACTTTCCCCCCTACAGTTTCACTAGTTGTATGCACTGTCAAACTTGATTTTTTTGCTCATCTGATGGGTAAGAGCCTGTATCGCAGTGTAGCTTTAATGTTCAGTTATCTTATTATGAGGGAACTTGAAAACATCTTTCCATATACTTTCAGGTTCTTTTATATGTCTGGTTGTAAATTGCCTTTTCCTATCTTTTGTTCATTCATATAGAAGTGCTGTTCATTTCCCTCTATTTTTAAAAATATTTTTTAAAAGGAGGATTAACATTTTGTGAATTTAGGTTACCAATGTTTTGTTATAGTTTATTTGTCTTTCAACTTTGCCCTGTACAACATTTTATTGTTAAATAATCAGTTACCAGTGCTTTATCACATCTGGATTTGAGTAAGGGTCAGAAGACCTCCCCTAGACCCAGGTTAACAGGTACAGAGTTTCTGTCTGGGATGATGATAAAGTTCTGGAAACAGGTAGTGGTGGCAGTTGTAAACACTGTGAATGTACTTAATGACACTGAATTGCACACTTCAAAATGATTAAAATGGTAAAGTTTATGTTATATGCATTTTTTAAAAGGTTAAATTCAACTTTTTTCGGTACTTGTATAATTTTGTTACATTTAGACCTTTGACACTTGGGATGATATTCTTTTGAATGGTGTAAGGAACTGATCTAATTATGTATTTTTCTAAATTACTATTCAATTGCCTCAACTTTATTTAGTGAAAAGACCATCTTTGCTGCAGTAATTTGAGTACAACCATTAGAGTATATCAGATTTCCATTGGAGATGGATCTATTTCTTGATTTTCTATTCTATCCCATTGGCCTTTTCATACACTAATTCCACACTAATTTAGTTTTACAGGATTTACAGTGTATTTTAATGAGGCAAAATCTAGTTTCTATTCAAAACATCTCCTTTTCTCCTATTTTTATTCTGAGTTTAATCAACAAAATTAAATACAAATATACTACGTATATAAATATTTATCTTTTTCTGTTCTTATTTTTGTATTTATGGCTCACAGTGGCCTTTGTCTTTCAAATGCTTCTTTGAGGATATTTAATTCACTTTGGAGTGTTGTGTTACAGATTTATTGTTTGTGTGGGTGTATTTTTTAAATTGGGTAACAGCAAAAACGGTTTGATTTACCTTAATTGTTTTAGGGTAGTTCCATTTGGGTGTGGTTTGTTTTTCCTCTTTGTATCCATTTTGCATGGATTTCAGTATGAACTTTTCTATTGGTTCTGCCCCCTGAATGCACTGTTTTCTTATTGGACAATTGTGGAGAAGGATTAGTGCTTTTGTTTTGCTTTTGTCTCTGCAGGATACTCAGGTTTCACTTTTTTATTCTGTCAGGGCCTCCCTTCCCAGGGGTGCCCCTCTTTTCCTTATGTCTGACTCTCCCATAGGTGAAACATGGGGCTTACTGCTTTTGGTCCTGCACATTTACAAGCCTCTTCCCTGCCTCCAGTTCCGTGAAGTATCTGTACCCTGCACCTCCTTCTGAGGTGAGATTGTCTGTGCTTTGTCTGAGTGCATCACTTCACTCTATTTTTTTTTCATGGAATCTTGTGGCATTGGGTGGGCAGTGGGAGCTCCAGTGGAATTAAAGGTAATATGAAGATCACAGCCCTTGGTTTCTTAGTTATGTGGAGGGTGTGGATTACGAATATGGTTGCCCTTCTTGTGGATTTTATTATTTGTTCTTGGGAGGGATAGTGAAAATCAGGCTATTGCCACATTTTTTCCTGTTACAAATCCGTAAGTTTGATTCGCATTTACTTTTATTCTCAAGGTGACTTTATGATAATGATCAGAGGTTGTATGAGTGTTGAGGGAGCAGGAAGGGAAATTTGTGGACTATTACTGGGAAAGTAACTCTCTGTAACCTCTTCCTCCGGCAGCACATGGATCTCATTCCCTAGGCTGGCTGGGGTGCAGTGTTGGAGTTTCACGCACGTGCAGGGTCTTATACTCGAGATCCATAGAATCTAAGCACACAGCATTGCAAGGGGATCCCATGCTCCTGAACATACTTTCTAGGTTCTTTCCAAGAAAGGACGCTAGTAACATTGTATTGGAACCTTTTCATATCTTTACAAACTTGTAGCAAATCAACCAAACTTTATTGGAAGGCCTACTCTTTCTGTACACATTCAAAGTAGTTCCTTAAAGTGTTTAGTGTTTTTTACCAGTTTATTTTCATGAAGCTTTTTTTAAACACACGTCTTAAGGATCATACCGTGTTTTTTGATGCTGCAGTTTTCCGTCTATCTAATTAGAGGACTCTTTCCAATACTCTCCCTGGTTCTGCATTTCCTCAGCCACCATGAGCACATTCTATTCTATGGTCATTGGATCGGCATTTGAAATCTTGTTTGGCAGAAAGAGAGTTTCATGTTTAGGTCCAAGATGTAATGGATATCTCTAAAGGACAGCATGACATTTCCTGTGTAAAACAACTAAAATCCAGAATTCACTTCCTGGTCAATATCGTGGGGACTACCTAAGCAGCATGTGAGCACACACACACACCACACACACACACACACACCACACACACACACAACAGAAAAGTGAGTGATAATCGATTTTAAGGAGTAACTCTGGAGCCAGACTAACTGGGCTCTGATTACAACTATGATTACAGCTCTGGTGGTAACTAGCTTTACGATCTTGGGCACATTATTTAACCTCTTGTCCCTCAGTTGCTTCATCTGTAAAACCGAGATAACAATTGCAATTATCTCATAAAATTATTGGAAGGAGTTAATGAATTAGTATCAGTAAAGTGCTTGGAACAATTCCTGGCATATAATAAGCCCCACATATATGCTATATAAATGCTAGTTAAATGACTAGTTAAACACATAATGAAATGTAATAAAAGAAAATAAAATTAAAGATAATATATTACCAGTTGGGTAGATTGCAACAGAGAGAATGAAGACAGAGATGAATAATCAGAGATCTCTTCAACCTGGAGAGATATTCCATTATACGACATGGTGGCAACTTGAGTGGATTAATATGTATACGTGTATATATATATATATATATATATATAAATATAACTCCCACATTTAGGAAAAAAAGGTATTCAAACAGAAATCGGTACCCATTCGAATTTTGCATAAAGAGAACCATGATGAGAAGGAATTACTGTACTTTGGTGTGCTCATAAAATTATTATATATTTATAATGATTTTTAAAAATATGGACTTTAGATGACAATTTCTTAATATTGTACCTGTACAGAGACATTTGGAGAAACAAATTCAACCTTTACAGATAACCTTAAATATCTGAATATGTATAGAGTTGAATGATGGGACAATTGAGGGAAGGGGTAGACAGACATTAGGAAAAACAAATTAAACCTTTGTAGATAACCTTAAATATCTGAATACATGTCTAGTTGAATGATGGGACAATGGAGGAAAGGGTGTAGTGAGTATAGTTTGAATGATGGACAATGGAAGGAAGGGGTGTAGTGAGCATAGTCAGTTGGAATGATAGACAATGGAAGGAAGGGTGTAGTAAGCATAGTCAGTTCGAATGATGGACAATGATAGGAAGGCTGTAGCGAGCATAGTCAGTTTGAATGATAGACAATGGAAGGAAGGGTGTAGTGAGCATAGTCAGTTTGAATGATGGACAATGGAGGGAAGGGGTGTAGTGAGCATAGTTTGAATGACGGACAATGGAAGGAAGGGTGTAGTGAGCATAGTCAGTTTGGATGATGGACAATGGAAGGAAGGGTGTAGTAAGCATAGTCAGTTTGCATTTGAAAGTGATGCTGAAGTCCTCGTCATTGGGATGCCAGGGGGATCTAGGTCACAGAACATACAGAAACGTTTGTGTGTAAGTGTTGTGTGCATTTGCACATTTTTCATGAGGAAAAGTCCATCTGATGATCAAAAAAGTGTGTGTCCCAGCAAAGGTGCAGAAATTATTATCATTTGATTTTCTGGTTAATAGTATGTCAAAATATTTTAAAGACAATCTACTACTCATCATTTCAATAAGAGATAATCTAAAAATTACCCATCTTGTATGAAACAAAGAAAAGAATCAGAGAAATTAAATACACACTTACTATTCCTTAAATGTTATTTTTCTTCCTTTTATTTCTCTTCTATATTCACTGTTGCGGCATTATATTGATTTTTGTTTTCTTTTTGTAATTTGGAAAGCAGCTATGTTCACTATTATATAAACAATGCTTGAGAGTTTTCTTATGTTGTTATTAAAGTTGGTGTTCAGGTAAATTACATTATCTAATGATTTCATTTCAAGGTAAAACACAAACAGTTTTATGTCTTAAAGAGGGCCTTGGTCTGATAGGAATGAGAACCACTCTGCCATGCCCTATGCGAACAATTCCAATTGGGTAAAATCTAATACTTTGCAAACTGTCCCAAGAGAGCTTACTGATTTTAGGGCAGAAGAAAAAGTTTCTATGTAGAACTGTATGTATGAGAGGAGGAGAGGGGCTACAGCTAAGTATAGAGAAAAAACAAGGTTCCATAATCAAGAAAAAGGTGGAATCTGAGTCTGTCTTTTTCGTCTTTACCTCTGTGTGTGTATGTTCTATACCATCATGTCTCATTTTTCTTTATCTCTTAAAGGGCAATGTGTGCACACAGCAGGCATATATGTGTTAATTGATTCATACTCCACACAATCCCCATTTCTCTTGTTCTTATCCCACCCACAATGGAGTTCAATAGAGCTAACAGTGGAAAAGATAATGAGTGGGTCTAAATGTAATCCCCTTTTGTTTAAGCCAATCTCCCTCTCTAATTAATGGCTGTTCATACCATTATTGCTCACGAATCTGGCGACATTCTCTGCATCGGCGCAGGAAGCACTCTGTGAAATCATGTTGTCAAAGGGAACAGCATAGTCCAGCTCCCATTGCATCCTTGGTGACTTTTGGCCTAATGAAAAAGGTGTGTGGAACATGGAAACCAGAAGGAGCCCTCTCCTGTTAGTGCAGAGCTCCTGGAGCTCCTGGGTTGCATTCTAGCTTTCGTCACACATTTTAAAATCCAAATGTAAGAATGATGTACCTTTGAAAAGACAGTGGGCTACAATGAGGGACTGAAGGAGTGGGCAGGGTCAAGTAGGGAGGGAAGAGAGAGAAGGCACAAGAGGAGCTGTGAGGAAATATCTCCCAGCCTCCAACCTCACCCTCTCTGAGCTTCCGCAGGGCTGAGGCCTCCTCTGCTGAGCTCGCGCTCTCGCCCTCCCTGAGCTTTTACAGGGCTGAGACTTCCTCTGCTGAGCTTGCGCCCTCACCCTCCCTGAGCTTCTGCTTCGGCAGGGCTGAGGCTTCCTCTGCTGAGCTCGCGCCCTCGCCCTCCCTGAGCTTCCGCGGGGCTGAGGCTTCCTCTGCTGAGCTCGCGCCCTGGCCCTCCCTGAACTTCGACAGGGCTGAGACTTCCTCTGCTGAGCTCGCGCCCTCACCCTCCCTGAGCTTCCGCTTCCGCTTCCACAGGACTGAGGCTTCCTCTGCTGAGCTTGTGCCTTCACCTTCCCTGAGCTTCCGCTTTGGCAGGGCTGAGGGTTCCTCCGCTGAGCTTGCGCCTTCACCCTCCGTGAGCTTCCGCAGGGCTTAGAGTGCCTCTGCTGAGCTTGCGCCCTCACCCTCCCTGAGCTTCTGAAGGGCTGAGGCTTCCTCTGCTGAGCTCGCGCCCTCACCCTCCCTGAGCTTCCGCTTCCCCAGGGCTGCGGCTTCCTCTGCTGAGCCCGCACCCTCACCCTCCCTGAGCTTCCGCAGGGCTGAGGCCTCCTCTGCGGAGCTCGTGCCCTCACCCTCCCTGAGCTTCCGCAGGGCTGAGGCCTCCTCTGCTGAGCCCGCGCCCTCACCCTCCCTGAGCTTCCGCAGAGCTGAGGCCTCCTCTGCTGAGCTCGCGCCCTCACCCTCCCTGAGCTTGCGCCCTCACCCTCCCTGAGCTTCCGCTGAGCTGAGGCCTCCTCTGCTGAGCTCGCGCCCTCACCCTCCCTGAGCTTGGGCGGGGCTGAGGCTTCCTCTGCTGAGCTCCCGCCCTCGCCCTCCCTGAGCTGCCGCTTCGACAGGGCTGAGGCTTCCTCTGCTGAGCTCGCGCCCTCGCCCTCCCTGAGCTTCCGCAGGGCTGAGACTTCGTCTGCTGAGCTCGCGCCCTGGCCCTCCCTGAACTTCGACAGGGCTGAGACTTCCTCTGCTGAGCTCGCGCCCTCACCCTCCCTGAGCTTCCGCTTCCGCTTCCGCAGGACTGAGGCTTCCTCTGCTGAGCTTGTGCCTTCACCTTCCCTGAGCTTCCGCTTTGGCAGGGCTGAGGCTTCCTCTGCTGAGCTTGTGCCCTTACTCTCCGTGAGCTTCCACAGGGCTGAGGGTTCCCCCGCAGGGCTGAGGGTTCCTCCGCTGAGCTTGCGCCTTCACCCTCCGTGAGCTTCCGCAGGGCTGAGAGTGCCTCTGCTGAGCTTGTTCCCTCGCCCTCCCTGAGCTTCTGAAGGGCTGAGGCTTCCTCCGCGGAGCTCGCGCCCTCACCCTCCCTGAGCTTCCGCTTCCCCAGGGCTGCGGCTTCCTCTGCTGAGCTCGCGCCCTCACCCTCCCTGAGCTTCCGCTTCCCCAGGGCTGCGGCTTCCTCTGCTGAGCTCGCGCCCTCACCCTCCCTGAGCTTCGGCGGGGCTGAGGCCTCCTCTGCTGAGCTCGCGCCCTCACCCTCCCTGAGTTTGGGCGGGGCTGAGGCCACCTCTTCTGAGCTGGCGCCCTCACCCTCCCTGAGTTTCGGTGGGGCTGAGGCCTCCTCTGCTGAGCTCGCGCCCTCACCCTCCCTGAGCTTCGGTGGGGCTGAGGCCTCCTCTGCTGAGCTCGCGCCCTCACCCTCCCTGAGCTTCCGCAGGGCTGAGGCTTCCTCTGCTGAGCTTGCGCACTTGGAGAAGCCCCCTCTGGGTGGTGATTTGTGTGCTGCAGTTCACTCCCACAGTTTGACACACACACGCACACACACACTCAAAGTCGGCAAAGGCACCAGCAGCAGTACATACATGCTTTCCTAATAGAATGCTGCTTTTAATAAACAGGCAACCTCTTACTCTTTTAGTTTTTGTGGACTTCATTGTTTAAAACTGTAAATAAACAAAGAACTCTGGATTCCTCATACATACTATTAAGTGTTAGTGTTTCCTTTACTGGAAGCCTTCAACGTATCAGAAACTGTGCAGGGTGATAGGGTACACAGAGGCCAAAGCCAAGGCTACTGCCTTGCGGGAACTCTCAAGCCAGGTACTTAGAGACGGCTGTGTATTGCGGACCTCAGCCACGGAGGGCTGAATTTCACAGAAATCTTGGTATATATTTGTCACATGTGTTGCTTAATTAACATTTCCAAATAGTAATTTTAGTCACCTCTAGAATAATCTAATTATATGTACAGTCACGTGTCACTTAATGAAGGGAATATGTTCTGAGAAATGCATCCTTAGGTGATTTTGCCGTTGTGTGAACATCATAGAGTGCACTCATACAAACCCAGACGGCACAGCCTCCTCCACACCCGGGCCACATGGTACAGCCTGTTGCTCCCGGGATACACACCTGCCCAGCAGGGGACACTACTGAACACTGCAGGCAGCTGGAACATAATGGTACGTATTTATGTATCTAAACATAATAAACAGAGAAAAGGTACAGTAAAAACATGGTATAAAAAGTGGAAAATGGTACACTTTTATAGGGCACTTACCACGAATGGAGCTAGCAGGACTGGAAGTTGCTGGGGTGAGTCTCTGAGTGAATGGCGAGTGGATGTGTAGGCCTGGGATGCTATTGTGCACCCCCTTATAAACACTAGACACTCATGCTACACTAAATTTATAAGAAATACTTTTTCTTCCTTCAATAATGATTAACCTTTGCTTACTGTAATGTCAAACTTTTTAATTACAAAAATGATTCGTAATTACACTTAGCTTAAAATGCAAACACATTGTACAGCTGTACAAAAATATTTTCTTTCTTTATATCTTTATTCTTTCAGCCTTTTTGTATTTAATTTTTTTTGACTCTGTAAACTAGCTCATCATAAACAAAGTCACAAACACCTACATTAGCCTAGGCCTACACAGGGTCGGGATCATCAATAGCACTGCCTTCCACCTCCACATCTTGTCCCACTGGAAGGTCTTCAGGGTGATAACATGCATGGAGCTGTCACAGTGGATGTGAATATGCACCACTCATGCTGTGGGTGAAAATGATTTCCTAGGGCTATACACTAACCTTTACACTCAAATGCAGTAAGTTGTGTTAGCTGTATTGTTGAGCCCAGGGCTTGGGGACAGGGTTACAAAGCACAGACACTGTGGGTTTTGATCATATGCATCCGGAAAAATACAATCACTTATTTGGGTAGACAGGTATTATTTGTATATTTTCCTTTTATAAACACTTATCAAATGCCTACTCTTTGCTATTATGTTGGTTTTGGTGATAAGAAACCATATGGTCCCATCTTCGAAGAGTTTTCAGTCTAGGAGGGGAGGCAGCTTCACGAACAGTGATTGCCGCAGCATGTGGTCAGTACATCATCACGCATCCAGGCACAACCACGGCGTGATGCGGGGAGCAAGGAGCCATGAAGTCAGGCAAAAGCATGGAAAGAAAGATCTTCGAAAAGGAGGGGGCCTGCAAAAGAACTGAAACATGAAGAGCCGTTGAAACAAAACTGACAGGCAATATGGTCAAGTTCCTGATGACCCAAATGATCACTCATTCAGGCAGTTTGGCTCACCAAGAACAGACCTGGAGGTGGCCTGGGAGCAGGTATCAGACTGCCACAGGTTAACATAGAGAAGCGAGGTGATGCTGGATGCAGTGGGTCACGCCTGTAATTCCAGCATGTTGGGAAGCCAAGGCAGGAGGATCACTTGAGGCCAGGAATTGCAGACCAGCCTGGGCAACACGGTGTGATGTCATCACTCCAAAAAATAAATAAAAGATTAGCTGGATGTGGTGGTATGTGCCTGTGGTCCCACCTACTTGGGAGGCTGAGGTGGGAGGATCATTTCAGCCCAGGAGTCCCAGGCTGCAGTGAGCCATCATCACGCTACTGCACCCCAGCCTGGGTGGCAAAACAAGACCCCATACCTACAAAAAAAGAAAGAAAGAAGAGAAAAGTGAGGTCATGCAGTGCAGGGGCCTTCCTGCAATCCTAGATCTTCATGACTCCTGGTGCTTCTGTTGTCAGGATACTCATTAAAACTCACCCCATGAGCCTCTTTTTCTACCACCATCACCCCCTATGAGCTTCCTTTTATGCTACCATCTGCCACAATAAGCCTCTTTTTTCCACCATCACACCCATGAGCTTCTTGAGCTCAGGGACATGTCTCATTTGACTTGGCACCTATGTTTGCTATTACGATACTGTGTATTTATAAGGCACCACAATGTATGATTGTTACATCAATAAATCATCAGCAAACCTTGAATATTTAATTGGGAAAAAAAATCAGCTTCTGTGGCAAGTCAAGAGTCCACAGGAGGCAGCTACTGGGGTCAGTGCTGTTGAGACTGCAAGGCCTGAGAAGCTGGAACCGTGACAGATTGGAAACAGTACCTCCTCCTACCACAGGCTTTATTCACAAGTATAATTTATTTTTTCTGTGTAGGAGCTTGAGGGATTTCAGAGCATGATATCGAGTAAATGTATTTTACATGTTATTCCTTCCTTGGCATCATGGTTTGAGCCATTCAAATGTCTTCATAATCAAAAGCATAATAAATTATGACTAAAACGGTGTACCTGTGAAAACGTCCTTCGCACTCTCCCCAGTTGGAGGCTGTGCTTTTACGTTCGCAGACAGCAGGGCTGTTTGTGAGAGCAGCAGGGCTCTGCGGCTGGAGCTGAGTCAGAAGACGCCTGGCCTGCACTGCGGAGGTGCGGAGACCACACAGGTCGGTGTGGCTCCATCGCAGCTAGAGGATTCTGGGACATAATATCCGCTCTGGACTGAATGTTTAAGTCCCTCCCAAATTCATGTTAAAACTCTAATCCCCAGGAAGACAGTATTAGGCAGCACGGCCTTTGGAAGACGATTAGGCCAGGAAGGGCTTATTGCCCTTATAAAGGAGAGGGCTCCTGTCCCCTTCAGCCACAAGAGGCCACAGTGAGAAGGCACCATCCAGAAGCCAGGACAGTAGCCCTCACCAGATTCCAAATCTCCCTGCACCTTGACCTTGGACTCCTTCACCTCCACAACTGTGATAAATAAATCCTTCATTGCTTATAAGCCACTCTGTCTATTGCATTCTGAGATAGAAATCCAAACAGACACAGACCATACTGGTTGTATAAAGTGGAATCCAGCTGGCCCCATTGTCTTGGTCCTGCAGGGGCAACCACAGGCCCGCCTCAGAGGCATCCTCTTCTGAGACAAGGTAGCATAAATTGAGTCGGGAAGTGACCCACTCTTAGCTCCATCCTTTATTTCCTGGGTGATCTTGGAAAGCTGCATCTCTCTGGCCATTGGTTTCCTCTCCTGTAAAATGGGGATATTGGGAGTTCTTAGGGGATTAAGATATGCGACTGAAGTGGCTACATTGTCTGGGGTATATACCCTGGGGTTTCTTGTTGCGTGCCAGGAAAATTTGGGACAGGGACACACACGAGGAGTTTAGGAGTGGAGGTTTAAAAGGCAGAAGAGAAGAGAAAGAGAAAACAGCTCTCTCCACAGAGAAAGGGGCCTTTGAGGGGACGGGTGGCTGATGCACCGAACTTTATCATCAGGTTTGAGGAGGCGGGGTCTGATTTCCTTAGGGCTCAGGGATTGGTTCCATCAGGTATGACATTTACATAGTGAGCGGGAAGGCTGGTCGCCCTACCCCAATCTTATTATGCAAATGGCCTTTCCGGTTGATCAGTGCCATTTTGTCTGCTCCTTACAGTACAGGTGGTTGACAAAGAGAAGGGAAGATGGAGCCCATCTTGAACATGTCTAGTAAAGAGAAGGGAAGTTGGAGCCCATCTTGAACATGTCTAGTCCCTAGTTCCTGCCAGTGTTCACCATGCAAGCTCCCAGGTGGCTAGTCTATGTCTGCAGCTCAACTTTACAGGCTGCTCTTTGATAGAATATGATGTGGGGCTGCTTTTCATTGAAAACAAAGGCCTTACCAAGGACTCCCCTACCCTTTCTGTCTGCCTAAGTGATTTCTTCTTAACTCCTAGATCACTACGTAGCTAAAACAAATGATACCTGGAAACAGTTGACCAGTCGTTGTCATCTTTGGATGTGCCTACTAGAAATGCAGAGCGCTCTGCCCACCATATGATCTTTGTAGTTGTTCCCACCGGGCCTGAACCTCTCTCCCCATCGCCAGCCTGCCCTGCTGTCTGCATGGCCGACTCTCATTCATTCCCTCTCAAGCACTGCTTCCCAGAGAGTTTCCCAGCCACCTTACCAAGTGTGCAGTCCCTATCACATTACCCTTTTTATTTTCTCCACCACACTTCCCACCATCTACAATTATCCTGACTGAGTATTTGCTGGCCTGTCCATTGTCTCTCTACTCGTAGTAGAATAAAAGGTAATTGAAGGCAACAAACAGCCCATCTGTCATCCTCACTGCCATATTTCCAAGCCCTAGAAAAGTACCCGAACAAATGAAGCACTCCCTAAATGCTTTTTGAATGAGTAAGTAAATGAACCCAAATGCATTTTTCTTACTAATCCTTTGAATTATTTTTACACATTTCCAATTACTTATTTCTCTTTTTCTCTACTTCCAAAGAAACCACAGTGGATACTGTGCACGACTTAGAAGCTCCAGGCAAGGATAATAAACATGCCACGTCTGTATCTGTGGATGTTCCTTCAGCCTGGGCAGAAAAGATACAGTCAGGAAGATACAGAGAAAGAAACAACAGTCCATATGTGTTTAATATTTATCAGTGTAGCAAATTTCTCCAGTAGAAAAAGAAAAGACAAAGTTAGTTTAATTGGATCCAGTTTCTTTAAGTACCTTTATTTTCCCTTGAAGAAAATAAAGGAGGAGAAGGGACTTAGCCAAATAATGATTTAAATTTATTCTAGTATTTCTGAGGGTGCCAAGTCAGGAGGTTGCTGAGGTTTCTTTCTCTTTCCTTTGCTGAGGTAAACTTCCAGCTCAGGCATATGGACTGATGTGGAAGAGCAATCAGTTATAAAGAAAAAATACATTTGGGGTCTGTCTCTGTTGGAAACATAATTGAAAGCATGAGTGTTGTGTGGTTTCTCTCAAACTTCAAAAGTGTGTGCAGGCACATGAAGGGGAATGCCATCTGTTTGTTGTTAGGGTCATGTTTTACTTTCCTGCTTATACTTTCAATATAGTCAATGAGCTCAGCTTTTTATAAAGAAAATTAATTACTACTTATGTTAGGTTTACATTAGTGGCAAATTTACTCATTTTCCCTTTTCCATTAGAAGAATGTTGTTAGATAATAGATTAGAACCATTTGGCAATTAATCACAGTCACCCACTCTTAGAAACTGCTCATTGGCCAAAATAATCAGTACAAACACTATTTAGAAAAGAAATGATCCATCTTTTGTAAACCTAAGAACATGTTGGCAGATTTGCAATGCTTGATAACAATAGCTTTTGTGCTGCAATGTACAGGAGGTGCCTTGAAATTTATAGGCTGTTGGCTGCCAGCACCCATCATCCACCTTAGCACCTGCAGGAGCCCTGATGGTCAATAGGAAGGCATAGAGGGAAAAATACCAAGCTTCGAAACTTGAACCTCAGACTCAGGGGCATGTAGAAACTAGCCCAAAGTAACACTATTGCTTAGTGGCAGAATCGAGCCTGGAATCCAGTTTTCCTGATTCCTGGCTCAGTGACCCCACGGCTGCACGTGAGGGTCCCATGGAGTTAGTGTCCTCCCGTGCTAAAGTGACACGGCTTGTGTTAATCCATAGAAACGTTCCATGCTGATCCCACAGACATGTATTGAAGGCAGACTATGTTCTAGGCTGTGTTAGCGAAGCCTCCATATAGTCACAGTATTCATTTCCTAGCTTAATTGTTGTTTGACTATTTTCAAGGTATGTCAGGCCTAACCTACTAATTCCTCATTATCTGCAATCTTATTTAAATACACTGTGTCAATTGAGTGTTTGTGATATGAGCATCAATTTTGAGATAACAGGGATACAAAAGAAGAAGGAGCCCTGCCTCTAAAGAGCTCGCCAACTTATTATGTGGAAATAATGGACCGAATGCCACTGATGCAAATGCACCTTCCCTCTAGGACATGGCTCCTTTTTTCCTTTTTTAGTTGTTCTTTCACCACGTCAGCTCTTCTTTCCTGGTCTGCTTTGAAGTCTTCTTCTCTCCTCTTCCCTCTGCTGGTTCCTTTAGCCCTGGGCTTCCCTGGGGCTCAGTCCTACATTCCCTCTTCTATTCTCTCCCAGGATCATCTCATCCAGTCGTACGGCTTCTATTATCATCCATAGCAGAAATTATGAACCCAGAGTCCATGGATAAACTTTTGGGCCTGTGAGTTCCTTGAAATTATATGCAAATTTGGTGTATATGGTCATAGCTTCTGCCAGCTTGGCAGAGGGGACCTAGACTCCACAGCTCTACTGAAGTGGGTGATGCCCAGGACTGCATGTTCCTGAGTGTCAGGGGCCAGCTCTGACTGGCCCTGGGCACCGTGGCTTGGAGATCTCACAGCTGCATGAAGCTTAAAGCAATCTTATCTAATTGCAGTTCCCCATCCCCTGCCCGCATCTCTACCTTCCGCTTTTGTGTCCCTGTCATAGTAAGTAGCATCATCACCAGGTTGTCCAACTAGAAACCAGGGACTTTCCAGACTCTTCTCTCTCCCTCATTCCATACAGCCATCTCATGTGCTATGGGCTCTTTCTCCAAAACCTCTCAAACCTATTCTCTCCCCTCCATTTCCCCTGCCCGGCCCTCTCAGCTCTCCTCAGCCTTCACTGGACACAGCAGCCTCCTGGCTGGTCTTCCCTCAGTCTCACTCCCATCTCTTCTCTCTATGGAGGCAACTGAGCATGCATTTTCTTTTTTCTTTTCTTTTCTTTCTTTCTTTCTTTCTTTCTTTCTTTTTTTCTTTCTTTCTTTCTTTCTTTTTTTTGAAACAGAGTCTCGCTCTGTCACCAGGTTGGGATGCAGTGGCCCAATCTTGACTCACTGCAATCTCTGACTTCCTGGTTCAAGTGATTCTCCTGCCTCAGCCTCCTGAGTAGCTGGGATTACAGGCACCCACCATCATGACCAACTAATTTTTGTATTTTTAGTTGAGAAAGGGTTTCACCATATTGGCCAGGATGGTCTCAATCTCCTGACCTTGTGATCTGCCCACTTTGGCCTCCCAAAGTGCTGGGATTACAGGAATGAGACACCTCGCCCGGCCCCGAGTGTGCATTTTCTAACATAAAATCTGATCATATCAACTGGGTGCAGTGGCTGACGCCTGTAATCCCAGCACTTTGGGAGGCTGAGGCAGGCGGATCACTTGAGGTCAGGAGTTCAAGACCAGCCTGGCAAACATGGTGAAACCCTGTCTGTACTACAAATACAAAAATTAGCCAGACATGTTGGTGGGTGCCTGTAGTCCCAGCTACTCAGGAGACTGAGGCAGGAGAATCACTTGAACTCCGAAGCAGAGGTTGCAGTGAGCTGAGATTGCACCACTGCACTCCAGCCTGGGTGACACACCGAGACTCTGTCTCAAAAATAAATGAATAAATAAATAAATAAATATCTGATCTCATCATTGCCTGGCTCAGAAGCCATTCCAGCGTACTCCAGAGATGAAAACCACAAGGATTGCATAGGCTTCCGTAAATTGTTTCGCACTCTGTCCCCAAGATCGTGACACTCACTGTAACCTATCACTTAGCTTCTTAAACATGCCATACTCCCTCCCATATCGTGTCCTTGAAATATGCTTCTCTCCTATGGTACCAACCTCCCCTTCCTCATCCAGCCCTCCCCACAGCACCCCCAGCCCCCACTTCTTTCATTCATCAGCTAACTGCTCCTCATTCTTCAGTTTCTACTTCTCCCTGAGGGCAGATCTGATTTCCTCAAGGAGGGAAGATGTCCCTGCTGTTGGTTCCTCCATAGCAACTCCTCTTTTGTAATATCTGGAATTCACTACCTTGTGGTGATGTGGTTGTGCCTCTTCCTCCAACAAACATCTACCCACTGAGGGCAGGGCTCACATCTAGATGCTTGCTTTCATATTCCTAGGATCTAGAATAAGGCTCAGTACTCAGTAGGTGCTGTGCAAATACTTAGTGAGGAGTCAAGAGCCCATGTGCATGGGACAGATAGTGAAGCACAGTTAGAGATTTGAAAGGAAGTCACACCGTTGGTTACAGCTGTCATCCAGCAAGTGGGGCTTAAGCTTGTTCAGAAAAACAGATAGGGTGTGGCTTAGGCAGGATAAGAAAGCATAAAAAACAAAAGATGGAAAAACATTTTGGGAAAAGTGAGCTAATTAAAGATATGATCAGTGAGTAGAGGAGCCGCAAGTTTTAAGCAAAGCAGACCATTTCCTACACATAAAAATAACAGTAGAAAAATTAAAAAATAATTTATTGCTCACATTTTTGGCTTTGAAGGCCATATAGTTAAGTTGTTGCAACTACTTCACTCTGCTTTTGTGTTGTGAAAGCAGCCACAAACACATAATCCAATAGATGTGGCTGGGCTCTAAGAAAACTTTACTTCTAAAAACAGACATGGAGTCTGCCGTTTCTTTAGAAATTCTTTAATTCCTTGCTTTTACAGGCTAGGCATTAATAAGGTAGAGATGGCAGTTGTCTGGAAACTTTTTCTAAAAGCATTTATGAGTTATAATTTAATGGCAATGTTATCTCTATTAGTTGATCTATTATAATTTAATGGCAATGCTATCTCTATTAGTTGATCTGTGCTCTATCGGTTTGTCTATCTACTGAATACATACTCCATTTATTTCTAAAACGTGATTGGAGATGCTGTTATATAATGATTACAAATTGTACTATTGATATTTACAAATAATCATTAATTTACTCTGAATAGTCTTAAAAACTAGAAAATATCAATCTAAATGACAAATTTTCATCATTTTGGTCATTAAAACATACAGTAAGAGATTCCTTGATGAAACCCACCATAGACAAGGGAGAGGACAAGGACAGGCTTTGCTCTGGGCTAACCAAATGGGAACATGGAATTTTGCCCACTGATGGTAAGACAGAGCCAGCAGAAGAGGCCAAAAGAGATGAGGTCCACAGTGCAAAAACATGGGCTTGAGAATGACATCAGCGACTGGCTCCAGACTTCAAATACAGGCAGGGGAAGAAAAAAAAGGCTTTTGGCTAACAGTTCAGCATCTATCCCAGCATGAACACAAAAAGAAAAAAAATTCTTCTAAAAGAGTCATACAAAATAGATAGGATCAGAGAAGACAGAGGGTGGAATGAGTTTGAACATGAGGAATTCACCAGTGGCCTGCTGAGGACCATGTGGATTTTAATGCCACTTCAGGACAATAAAAATGAAATGTCCCACCATCTTACAGGTTTGGGACTTCTAATAGAATAAGCATTTGATTAATGAAAAAACAAGTACTATAAGGAACAAGGGATCATAAAAGGCTGGTTTTTAACAGCCTAAGTACTTTTTGCATCTTGAAGTCTTTTATCACCTTGTAAATCACCCCTGGAGAGAAATAACCGCAGCGACAAGGCACACTTCCATTACCAGCCTGTGCACCTTGGCTCTAGATTCTCAAGTATATTGTCCTGGCTGGCACCCTGTGGTGTCATGCCTTTATTATGGGGAAAGAAGGGCTGGGGCATTGTAGTGGACCTAGTTTTAGTAAATGTCTCTGGACAAATACACCCCCTCCAAAGGCATTTTCCTTTCCTTCGCTGTCTCTGTTCTGTTCTGCGGTCCAGCATGCCTCTGTGGGTGGAATTTAACAGCCAGGGTGTCAGCCTGCTAGGGCTCCGCATGTTGTGACTTACAATAACAAACGTTCTGTTCTCCCATGTTGCTGTGCGGGCTGCCTGTGGTTGAGTTAGGACTCTTCTATGTGCCTTTCATATCCAGACCCAGATTGGAGAGAAGGCCCAGGGGCATGTTCCTCTCATGGCATGGAAGGCAAGCTGCACCTGATGAGCTCTTTGGGAGCCACTGGTTGGACACGGTGTACTGGAAGTCTACTCATGTGTCATTGCCCAAAGCAAGTCAGAAGGCTAAGCTCAGAGTCAGTGAGGGAGGAGGTGCGTTCACCCATAGGTAATCTGAGTCAGGATGAGGAAGGCAGGATGAATTGGAGTCAGTCATTCCATTGACCACACCGAAGATTATGCTTGTAACTACAGAGCCTGAATACCTCATTGACAATCTCTCAGGTCAAAGTGAGCTGTTCTACTCCTGGAAGACATGTACTCACATGTGGTAAGTTTTACTAAAATGTCAGGAAAGAACCCCAACTTTAAAAATTTGAATCATTTAGATTTCTAGCCTTCACCTCAAGCAAATTCTTGGTGAAATAGCTCTTGACTCTTGAGGTATAGTAAAGGAACTGTGCTCAGAAGCTTCTGCACATGGTCTCATGTAGTTCCCACAACAGCCGTGAAAGGTGGTCGTTACCCCATTTTCCATATGAAGGAACTAAAGTTTAGAGACCACGTTGTATAAAGGCCATCAAGCTAGGGAGTTGGAAGTGGGATTTGAACCCAGGTCTGCCTGACTCTAAATGACTATGCTGTGTTAGAGGAATGTCTCAGGGCTTAGCATTAGTGAGAAACTGAAACCCAACATCGGCTTGTACATTTCAATCCCATGTTCACATCCTTTCATCACCAGTGCCACTTCAGAGACTGATCTTAGGGGAAATCTCTTTGATATTTACAAAAGCGTATTCACGTAAGGGTGCTCATGGTGGTCCTATTTGTAATGGAGAAAAATTTGAAATTATATAAAAGATTAAACCTAAGGATGCAATAAGTAATTTGATATATCTGTTAGGCAACTTTAGAATTGTTATTTACACAAATATTTGATGTCATTGGAAGTGTTCACAGTACAAAGGAGAGACTCTAAAGCAGTGTGCACAGTATGACCTCACACTGGTAGAAAGAGAGAACAATTCTGTATAATATGCTTTTAGGTAACCCACTCCCATACATACCAAAAGTTTATCAAGTTACATATATATGTAAAATATTGTACAGAAATAATATATATTTGTTAATATATACATGTGTAATGTATTTATGTAAATATATATATATATTTATTTATTTATAAGTATAGACTAAGACTTTGCCCTCTCACCAACCCACACACCCCCAAAACCAGCCTTTCAGCCAAACTCAAGCTGAGAAAAATTTCATTGATCTGAGCCCTTGCGGCAAACTAACCTTTAGCAAAAATGCCTTCTCTAGGCTCCAATTTGAGATCCAGGGAAAACAGGTTTGGAAGAGTTAATGATCTTGGGGAAATTACCATTGCTGTAGAATGAGGATTATTACTTGTTCTTTCTTCATAGGCTAGACACACTATTTTTTAAAGCTAGTTGTTTATACTGTTTATAAAGAAATAAATATTCCTCATAGGAAATTTAGAAAACAAAAGTTTTTAATGATAAAAAGAATATATGATCTCATCCCATCTCTTAGACAATAACACTTTTTAATTTTTTTTAAGACAAGATGTAGCTCTGTTGCCCAGGCTAGAGTGCACTGGCATTATCATAGCTCACTGTAACCTCCAACTTTTGGGCTCAAGCGATCCTCCCTCCTCAGCCTCCCAAGTCACTAGGACTGCAGGTGCACACCACTGTACCAGGCTAAATTTTTTATTTTTTATTTCTTGTAGAGACAAGGTCTTACTATTACTATGTTGCCCAGGCTGGTCTTGAACTCCTGCATAAGGGATTCTCCCACCTCAGCCTCACAAATTGCTGGAGTTACAGGCATGAGCCACTGTGACCTGCCTCTAACATCTGAATTGACATCCTGCATGTAGAGATATGCACATATAGATGACAGCTGTACACCCATGCATATCTATATCCATGCATGCATGCACATGCTTTATCAGGCCTTCCACTCCTTAACAGCGTACAGATAGAAAACTTAGAGGAGCAGCAGGGACGTACTTTCATGTACTAAGCTACCTAGCATACAACTTTTAATGGTTTTTGATTTTAAATGGAAAGAATCTTTCAGCGGGAGACATCAAAGGGCCTAAGAAAAAAATGGTTTTGGTATTAAGTGGCTAGTATGCTTGTCAAAAAATGACAAGAAATAATTAAAACTAAACTGAAACAACTACCACCACTACAAAATCCAGAACAATGCACCTCATTTAAAGTGTTTGTGAGGAAGTAGAATTGAGTATCTTTCTCACAAGTAAGTTCTTCTTGAGGGAGAACAGACAAGAAACAAGAACTAGAAGTATTTACAAATCTATGTCAGTGGTAGAAATTTCTCCAGCAGGAAAACAGAGCCTCAGGCTGTGTAATGAAAGTTGTACTGTGAGAGCTAACATTTATTTAGTGGATATTATGTAAAGTCAGCATTCCCCTATGCAAAGCATATTTTGGGGCCATGTTGCAAACAGCAATTTCTGCACTGAGTTGGCCAAATGTGTTCACTAAGGTGCCCACAAGCATTGGATTGCTCCAGATAGGGTGTTTCTTCTCCTATTGAAAGGCTGTTTCAATAGGAACTGCGTGAAGTAAACTTTGCTTCAAATGCTGCCTATCTAACTTTGGGCAGGAATCCTGGCTCTCTGAAGACTGTAGAATTGGGCTCTTTACGTCATGATTACCACCACAGAAGCCCTTGCCTAAAAAGAAAACGTTATGGAGTCACAAGTTTCACCTTAAAAATGTGCCAAAGGGATGTGTCAGGATGAATGTGGAGTTGGTTGAAAATTCGTTATTACCTTCTCATTGTCAGGAGTGGCATGATCTTCCAGTTGACATCCTGGGAGGCTGTTAAACCTAGGCACAAGATGAATCTTTAAACGTGCTCTCAATTTGCCTCTGCAAAACCTACTTTGGTCTTCAGGCAGAAATGAATGTCATATTTTAAAGTATGTTTAAAATTTCTAGAAAGCATCATCAGAAAGCCCTAATGCTCCCCTTCATCATTAAGCTTATCAACAAAGATCTAGTAAACACCCCAAAACTAGCAGGTCTCTAAATGCTGTTATGGCAACAAATGGAAAATTTAAATTTATTTAAAATAATTATAATAATTCTCAGATAAACCACAGGATTCAGAAGTCTGTTCATAATATTTTCCAGTTGTTGAGAATGTAACCCTCTTGTAGATTGAGTAAGAGTTAAATTAAGTGATAGCCCATCCTGTTCTAACAGGACCTCCAGCGCCTCCATAGGCCATAACTGGGCAGATCAATATGAGGTGCTTCCCGCTCAGCTTGGGCTTTTCAAAGGTTGAGATGGCAGGAATGGCTAAGCCCTCAGGGAAGGCACACCAGACACAGGAATGGGGTGTGGAAGGTCAGCAAAGAAGAAGGAGAAATAAAATGATTCTCTGATATTAAAGGTAAGCTGCTTATATTTGTTTAAAATCTTGGCCGGGCACAGTTCCTCACACCTATAATCCCAGCACTTTGGGAGGGCGACACAGGCAGATCACCTGAGGTCAGGAGTTTGAGACCAGCCTGGCCAACATGGCAAAACCCCGTCTCTACTAAAAATACAAAAATTAGCCAGGCATGGTGGCGGGCACCTGTAATCCCAGCTACTTGGGAGGCTGAGGCAGGATAATCGCTTGAACCCAGGAGGCCGAGGTTGCAGTGAGCCGAGATTGTGCCACTGCACTCCAGCCTGGGAGACAGAGCCAGACTCTGTCTCAAACAAAAACAAAAACAAAAATAAGAAAATCTTTCTCTCCATCATGTTATTCAATATGTTTTTAAAAGCACCATTTCTTATAGCCTGATACATTTCAAATGGCCCCCCTCCCCCAGGGATCTCTGTTGCTCTTTCCTCATTTTCCATTGGCTTTGGTCTTTGTGATAAACCACAGCAGAAGTGAGTACATGGAATCATTTATTTGTAGCCCTTCTGCTCCCCCCTTATCCAAGCCTGCTGAATCCAAGCCTGTGGACCATTCTGTGGTCCTTGCTTCAGTGGCAAGATATGACAGTGTGGAAAATCTAGAAAAGTCTGGCTTCCTTGAGTTTATTATAAGCATCAATGCTGTTAGGGAATCAGAAGAGGACTCCAGGAAGCAAAGAGAAGAAAAGGGTTCCTTCTCTCCCATTTCCAAGACTGGAAGAGCCCCTCTATGTGGAGCAGGGCACACTAGTGTTAGGTAGGGGTTCCTAGAGAGGAAAGGCCTGCTTTTTGTCTATCAGCCACAGCTCTGGGTTGTCTGCAAATCCTGAGAAAGCTGTGTGAGATCTGAGAGCAGAGATGACCTCTGTCTGGAAAGAGTGGTGAGGAGGTGGAGGGAGAGGGCTGCAGAGAGCCTGGGCATAAATGCCATAGAAACAGTCATGAAGTCTCCCATAATGTTGGGTGGCACAGAAATGTAAGGCCAGATCCTGTGTCTCCATCTGTGGTATAGAAGCAGTCAAGAGATCCACCAACCAGAAAGAGAACACATGTACAGAAGTGTGTGACCATAGGTGGCATGTGTGTGTGTGTGGATGAGGGAGCACCCCAAGAGGATGGCAGCATCTCATTGGATGCTGAAGTGAACAGATGACATCTAGGACCAGGTGCTTCCCCAAACCATGGTGCCCTGGAACTTAGATACAACTTCTAGAAAGGTAGGGAGGAAATACTGACATTGATTTTTCTTTATTCCAATAGAATCACAAGCTAACTATTTAAAAAAAATAAGAAACACGACTTATTCACATTAATTTCTGGACTGAGGCTTATATCCACAAATGCATTTTAACTTTAAAGAGCTTAATGAAGAGCTTACTTTCTTAGGGTCTAGTGACGTACATATCTGATTGCTCATGTGGGAGGCCGCATGGTGCATTGGAAAGATGTTAAGTCAGAGAAGCACAAGAAGACATTGAGTTCTGTTCTGCTACTTATCTTCTCTTAGTCTCAGGTTTTTCCTTTTTTTTTTTTTTTTTTTTGAGATGGAGTTTTGCTCTTTCACCAGGCTGGAGTGCTGTGACATGATCTCGGCTCACTGCAACATCTGCCTCCTGGGTTCAAAAGATTCTCCTGCCTCAGCCTCCTGAGTAGCTGGGATGCCCAGCTAATTTTTGTGTTTTTAGGAAAGATGGGGTTTCACCACATTGGTCAGGCTGGTCTCGAACTCCTGACCTCATGATCTGCCCTCCTGGCCTCCAAAAGTGCTGGGGTTACAGGTGTGAGCCACTGTGTCCTGCCATGGTCTCACGTTTTTCACATGCAAATGAACAGTTTGGACCTGATAATCTCTGAGGACCCTTCCAGCTCTGACAATGTGATTCTTTGAGCTGAATTGTTGGTAGTGTTACCAACAGATGAGATGAGCTCTCATCTGTTCAAAGCACCTAGCTCGAAGCTTGGCACTTATGTGGTCAAAAAAATACTAATTCCTGGTATCCTCCCAGTGGTATTATCTAGTGAGCCTTCTTTCAAATTCAAAGGTTTTATTTCTCAGATATAATTTACATGAAAGGCTGTGATTTTCTCCTTTCTCTGAGTTCCAAGTGCAGGTTTTGTTCTGAAGAAGTCACACAATGGACTGATTTGTCAGTGTATTTGTTTCCAAGGATTTCCCTTCTACAGTTCTTTTCATAAAAGTGGCACTGGTTGACCTGAATTCATGACCAGGCTGAGACAGGGCTTTCTGCAACCCTGTTGAGGCCAATCTCGCTGTCTGCTTCTATTGCATTCTTCAATAGGACACTTAGTCCACTGGGCCAGTGCACCATGCCAAAAGGAGTTACTAAATTGTTAAAGGGGGCCTCAGCGAGTTCACGTAGATAGAGGGAAATGCCAGGTCATCCCAGAGGCTGAGGGTCTATCGAAGTTAGTGCTTGAAGGTGCTGTTGCATCGGCAGTGCATCACATGATACAGGGTTTTCACGTCTGCTTTGAATACAACTGTTTCCTGCAGGGCTGCTAGTGTCCGAGCCTTTTCTTTTTCTGTTAGAAAGCTTCAACAAACTACTCTCTAAGGGGACAGCGTTTCTAATAGGGGATACTTTTGACAGAGCTGGCTGAAGAAAGCAAATTGTGTGATGGCTGAGAGAGGATCTTATCACCCTTTGTTGCACCATGCTCTTTATCTCTTCATTTACAACCACCTTCTCATTGGCCTCTTCATCACTGTATTTTGAACACATAACTAGTCTTTTACCCACATACAGCGTCCTGCACCTGCTGGGGCTGAGCTGCAGTATGTAGGGGCTCACAACGATGGTGTTTTGCTTTGCTTTTCAGACTCAAAATACCTCAGCCAGGAGCCGCAACTGGTTTCTTTCAAAGTGGTTTGCAGATCCCCTGCATCCTAATATGTCTGGGGTGCCCAGTGAATGCAGGTTTTGAAGATCCCATTTCAGATCCCCTGATTCTCCAGATCTCCTGATTCAGAATCTCTGCACTTTCACCTAACACCTTGATGCTGGAGACACCACTCACACATTCCCTTCTACACCTCTGTCTCACTGCTAGGAGCCACCTCAGCTAACTCATGCATCTCTTTGTAGATGACTCTTTTAGTTGTTTTCTTTGCCAGCAGAAGCTGGGATAGATTTTCTGAGAAGTTCACACGTCTCATTTCAGTAGGCTCATACCTCTAGCACACTGTGGTTTTACCATAAGCACTTAGACAATGGCCACGGATTTAACATAACCGAGCATGCAGTTCTAGCTCTCATCATACATACGCTTCCACCAAAGTTGTAATCTGTGTAACCATAGCGTTTCTTGTGCTTTTTCACCTGTTACTTTCTATTACTTAACAGCCCATGTGAGGAAATGATTGTCAATGAGTGCTGGGAGTACCACACTGTTGTACTTTTTGACAGAGTAGGCTGCTCTGGAACCTGTATCGGTCTGGCTGCCTGGTGCATTTGCTGGCTGAGCATTTCTGTTTTTGTTTTCTTTTTTTCTTTCTTTTTTGTTTCTGAGATGGAGTCTCACTCTGTGGCCCAGGCTGGAGTGCAGTGGCATGATCTCAGCTCACTGCAACCTCTGCCTCCCGGGTTCAACTTTTGTATGTTTAGTAGAGATGGAGTTTGACCATATTGGCCAGACTGGTCTTGAACTCCTGACCTCAAATGATCCGCACGCCTCGATGTCCCAAAGTGCTGGGATTACAGGCATGAGCCACCACACCTGGCCCTGGCCAGGCATTTCTTACTGATGATCTGAGTTGTCCCATCTTACTCTGTTCCCTCTTAGTATTTCCTAGTTACTAACATGCCCTGAGGCTGCATTTGGATCAATTTAATACCACTGTTGTTTCCAGTTGTCACCTCCCACCATATGGCAGTTACTCCAGTCTCCTGCTCTTGCTTATCCTTGAAATGCATCCCAGCCAGTTAGGCATCTCTGCTTCTGAGACAGGAGGCTGAGAATTCCACCATGTTCAAGGAAATGGCCCTTAGGCACTGTCTAAGGGGACCATATAGGCAATCTGATAAAGTCACATCTAAGAAAAACATTTCAGAAAGGGTCAGCTAGCACACGTTTGATTATAGAGGAAGCCAATTATGCTCAAACACTAATCAATTCATTTTTAAGGATGTTATGATACAGTTATGCATGTGCTTCTTTCCCAATGCATTAAGTAAAGGGAAACAGCTGTGACTGAGATGATCTTTGTAAATTTGAAGAGCTAGTGATCATAAATGATATTTTGAGATAACTAAAAATTATACTAATGTGAAAATATCTGTAATTTGTATTGGAACAGTATCACATGTACGGTTAGTAGTATTGTGGTTTATGACTTACATTCATAATTGGAGGAAGTGCTATACATTTTAGTTAAAGATTATAGGAAATAAAGATTCATTCTTTCATTAAGTTCACGATCCCTTCAACTGATTTCTAAAAACCCCTGATCTAGCTCAGTCTCCCAGTTCTACCTGGGAACAAAGACTCTGAGATATAAACTGGATGCCAGGATCACACTCCTGTTTGCCAGGTAGGATTGACTCTCGGATCCCTTCACCCACGCTTCTTTCTGCTGTGCTCCCCTGCTCCTGCTGCTGAATCATGAGATGGACTTTAGTGGTGATTGTGCTTCATGATCCTATTATAGTTCCGATGTTTTTGTGTTACATTTGATCCCAGCAATTCTATACAATTCCTTTTCTCTGATGTGTTTTAATTCTGATTGAAGGTCAGTGCTGGGTGCATGCCATACTCCATTTCTCCTGGAATATGATGGCAAGTTCCCTAATAATTTTTTTCATTCTTATCGATCAAAGTACCATGCTCCTACTTATTTAGAGGGAAATAAAAAAAATGATAGCAGGAAGCGTGTTTTTCTTTTGGGTAGTGTGGATCTGAAGATTGTATTACAAAATTTGATCAATATATGAAATATAGAGAAAAACCAGAAGCGATCAACCAAATTAACAGAGCCTTCTGAGGCAAGAGTCACTGGGAGACTATGGAAGAGCTAGAATACACTTCACAGAATGGATTTCAGTCTCTCAGAGGCTCCAATTAGGAAAAGTATTTCCTGAAGCAGACTGGATTCTGTGGGATCAACCACATTTTATAGTACTCCAATTGTTTGCATTTGGAATTCTCCCAATCATTTCACCATTTTTGGAATATTTTTAGATTGGAGTCAAAGATACTATATTAGTCTTCAGATCTTGTGTTGTTACTTAATTTTTCTTATATGTAATTTTATCTCCTTAACTAGGCTACCTGCATTTTGAGATTAGGAAACTAATAAGAAGTGTTGCATTTCTCTGCATCTTTCACAGCCTTTATAATGGTGTTTGGCTGCAAGTTTCCATACACAGTGCACTGCGGAAACAGCCTTTGCTTTCCACCCAGACACACAAGGAGCAAATCCCATCTTCACTTCCTATTTCTTGCCAGGTATTAATCCAGCTAGCTATACCCCAGTTTCCTTACTAAGTAATACCTACTTATGCAGGTGCTTTAGTAGAATGATACAGAGCAGAAGGTGGTTAATTAAGACAATACATGGCTTACAGCAGGGGTTTGAAGAGACAACTATTATTATTATTAATTAGGGTTCCATAAATATGTGTGATTTGGTGCTCTTACTAGCTAGTGTCCAGGGGACCTCTCTTGTACATTTTCTTGTAGTAGTCTTAGAAAATTGGAGCTAAATAAGGTGAAAGCCTGCAGAGAGGCGCAGCACGGAGCATTCTCATACATTTTAGTGACTGTTTATTGTGGATGTGTCATGTCTATTTGCCTCCTTCCTCTTTCAAAGAATTGATGCCATCCAGCATTGGCGTGTTTTCTCTTTAGTTCTTAGAGCCCTGCTTACTAAGTCAGTGAAATTGTTTATATTGCTTTCAAAGGGCCAAGAAGTGAAACCATTTGAAAAGAGATAGGATTATGTTGGGGTTTTAGAAAGCTGACATGTAACACTAATTTTTTCCATCTTGCATTCACAATATATTGAGAGAGGACCCAGAAACAGATAAATGGAGATCAAAATTTTAAAATATTTGTTATGTATTTTGAAAATTCTAATCATGCCAAAGAAGATGACTTTAGCTCTATGGTCTAACACTTCCCCTAGGTCTACGCTAAGGCTTCTCAAAGCAAAGAAGAGCAAAGCAAAACAAAACAAAGGAAAACAGAACAAAATTGGAGGTTGTCCCCCCGCACATGCAGACAGAGCTTGCCCTGAAAAACCATCCTCACAGTGGATAAAAAAGCATCCTCTCTCCAGGCTCACACATTGAAGAGAACTCTCTCCAGGCTCACACATTGAAGAGAACTCTCTCCAGGCTCACACATTTGAAAAGAGAGAGGGGATGGCATTCTGCTAATCATGCCGTTTCTTCTCCCACACTCAATGGTAAGATCAGTCTCTCTTCCCAGAAGAAGGAATTTTAAAAAGAGGCAGAGAAGTGCTAAGCATCTTCTAGCTGAGTGGTCCTCGACGTGTGGTCCCAGGCCAGCAGCATCACCTCAGCTGGGGATTCATCTGTGGCCTCATCCTGGATCTGTGACTGCTATGATGGTCCAGAGTCCAGGGATCTGAGTTCCACCAAGCCTTCTGGGCATTCTCCCTCAGTGGCCCTTAACCCAGGGTCCAGGGATCTGAGTTCCGCCAAGCATTCTGGGCATTCTCGCTCTGTGGTCCTTAACCCAGGGCCCAAGGATCTGAGTTCTGCCAAGCCTTCTGGGCATTCTCGCTCTGTGGTCCTTAACCCTGGTTGCACATCAGCATTTCTTAAGAAGATTTTTAAATTATCCATGTTCGAGACCCACAGGCAGAAATAATTTATAAATTGAAATTCCTTAGGCTAAGGGCAAGGGATTCACACATTTTGCAGGTGCTTTGGATAATTCTCAGGTGCAGGCAGCGCCCAGGGCTACAGCATGGTCCAGCCCAGGCCATGGAAACAGGAGTCCTGGGCACAGTGCAATGGGCAGATGCTGGCAGTGACTTCAAACTCACAGTCCTGCCTCTGGGGTGTGTCCTTTCCTCCTGCCTCAGCACATGGCCTTGAGAACATTATGAAGTCACCTGAGACACAATTAGATCTGGTGACAATGAACAGTGTGAGATGGTGAGTTTTTGAGGCACAGAAAGCTCAAATACCACTGACTCCTCTAAACTTGTCAGTTAAAATGTGGACTGCATTGTTTCAAGCCGTCACAAAATCCAAAGTAGGCAGACATTACCTAATGTATTTTGAAGAGATAATATTCACATCCTTGAAAGGAATCCAGACTGAAGACTGCCTTCGTTGGCACCTGAGATGACCCCTCAGAGAGCCAGTGAAAATTTAGAAAAGACACAGAAGCCTTAAAGTTTTTACATAAGTTATACTTAAAAAAAAAAAAAAAGATGGAAAGATAGGCTGTGTAGCCAAAGAGAAGAATGTTCTTTAGAAAGAGTGAATTACAAAAGGGACATGAACGCATAGGGTATTAGAGTAAGTGCTGACAGTATTCTGATGACGGGAAAATTGAGACTAAGATTAGTGATATGGTTTGGCTCTGTGTCCCCATCCAAATCTCATCTTGAATTGTAGTTCCCACAATCCCCAGGTGTTGTGGAAGTGACCTGGTGGGAGGTAATTGAATCATGGGCGTGGTTACCCCCATGCTACACTTCTTGTGACAGTGAGTACGTTTTCATGAGATCTGATGGTTTTGTAAGGGGCTTTTCCCCTTTTGCTCAGCACTTCCCCTTCCTGCCACCATGTGAAGAAGGAAGTGTTTGCTTCCCCTTTTGTCATGATAGTAAGTTTCCAGAATCCTCCCCAGTCCTGAGGAACTATGAGTCAATTAAATCTCTTTTCTTTCTAAATTACCCTGTCTCTAGTATGTGTTTATTAGCAGCATGAGAATGGACTAATACAACTAGTCTTGACTTTCTGGGGGCCCTGAATGAAAAGCAGCTTTGTATTTGTGCTTCCTCATAAAGTGGCCATTGACTGTAAAGAAAAGCATCATGGGCCACATGAAAAACTGCTTAATTTTTCAGACATGGGCAAACCTTTTCGTTTGCTCCAATTTTCAGAAGAGTAGGACACTAAAACATGATGAATACAACATGTAGACTTAATTCTATATTATGTGAAAAGTAGTAAAAAGAATGAAGGATAGAAAAAAAGAAGTGCTAAGGGCCAAAGAAATGGAAGAAAAGAGAAAAGGAGAGAGAAAAAAGAATAGAGCGTGATAACAGATCAATAGAGAAAAACACAAAGACAGAAGAAGAGAAAAAGGAAGGTACAAGACAGATGTGGGAATCGGCATAAGAAGATGATGAGTAGTCAGTATGAGGTGTTAGGAAATGGCCTCTTGGGTTGACTTGGTCCCTGGCCTTCAGTCCATTACAAATCCTCCCAACACACATTGAAATGAGTAACTCTTTGGCTTGTATTCAGAGATATTTCACTCTTCTTCATTTTTAGCTTTCAGAGATGCTGCACTGAAAGGGATGTCATAATAACCCCACAGAGTATAAATTACTCCATGAACTGCAGTGTCAGTGATGAGAGCAATATTAATTTCAGGTCCAAATGAAATCAAACAAAGGGTTAGGTCTACCTATGTACTGAAAGTTTCCTTGTCTGACTCCAAGACTCTGGTGTTGAAATTCATTGATCATTTGGAAAAGAGGCCTTCTGCAAATTCAATACACATCTGAAAAGCAAAAATGACATGGTATTCCTGCAGACTGCTGCCAGTAAAATGCTGAGTGAACACTGATAAAATTAATGTGCCTTCAAACTTGCACAGTGCACCTCTCACTGTCTTGAGGATCAGCCCAAAATAGGGGTTATTTTAGCAGCATGTCTGCTGGTTGTGGAACTTGAGTCATGGCTCCTTGCTAAGCCCCTGCCACTGGAGATTATTCCAGCAGCATGCTTTGGAGTGGCAGGTGGAATCCAACCCATCCATCATGCAGCTAGGCCCAATTTTCTTTTCTGATTTCCTTGGCCAACTTTGGGGATTCCTTAAGGAAACTGTGTGGCACTTGCTATACTTGGGAGATTATTAGAGGCCGATTATCAATCTAGGTATCTCAGAGAAATCTGATTTATGTACTTGAAATTTTCTATTTCCTGGACCTCATGATTTGGTGAAATAAGATCAAAGTGACAAGTCAGTCGGGAGATAACTTTTAAATCAGTGGTAATTTTTAGTGTTCCTGTGTTTACTTTATGACATTAGGTAAATAAATTCTAAACATCCTTAGTTTACCATTTGGATCCCCTGTCATATACTGTGCTTCCAGTAATCACAGGGTCATGTACTGGCCTTGGGGTTGCCTACATAAATAACAGAGCCTGGGCAACCTGTTCACAGGTTTAGTTCTCGGGAGCAACACAGCCGTGATTTTTAACCAGAGATATCTGTGTTCAAAGCTGGTACTTTAAAACAATTTACCAGCTGGGCATGGTGGCTCACTCCTGTAATCCCAGCACTTTGGGAGGCTGATGCAGGTGGATCGCGAGGTCAAGAGATCAAGACCATCCTGGCCAACATGGTAAAACCCCGTCTCTACTAAAAATACAAAAATTAGTTGGGCATGGTGGTGTGCACCTGTAGTCCCAGCTACTTGGGAGGTTGAGGCAGGAGAATCGCTTGAACCAGGAAGGTGGAGGTTGCAGTGAGCTGAGATCATGCCGCTACACTCCAGCCTGGTGGCAGAGCGAGACTCCATCTCAAAAAACAAAAAAAGAAAAAAAAACACTTTATCATTCTGTCTCTTTACATACACATTATATACTCTGGAAGTAGAATCTAGAGTCCATGAAAAAGATTACAAATAATAAATGAAATATTTAGAATAATGACTAACACACAGTGGCCATTCAGTATGTAATAGTTTTCCTTATAATAATTGTTATATCATATTTTTAAGAATATAGATTGGGAAAAACTTCTGAGTGACTAAGTATATCACACAAAATCTATGGTACAATTTATGGGGCTATTTTAACTTACTCGCATTTCGAATACATGTTCTTATCTGGTTTCTAGGGCCACTGATTAGAAGCAGCAAATTAGGACAGAAAAGAGGGACTGTTACAGAAAAGGAGAGTGGTAAGTGTGAGAAATGGTGGCTAAAGGCTATTAGTGGTTTTGTGAAAACTACAAAATTATAACATTGGGAACATAAACTGAAACATTAAGAAAAACAGCCCACTGGAACCACTTCATTTAGGAGTAAGATAAACACTAGTTCAATAATCCCTGAAGACAATTCAGTCCTAACCGTGTTCCTGGATCCACCATCTGCAACATTTCTTGTGGTGTCTTCTGCTGGTAACGAATTATTTCTTCATTTATATGTCTGAAAAACTCGATTTTACCTTGATCTTTGAAAGATATTTTCTCTGGTAGAGAATTTTAGGTTGACTTTTTTCCTTTCAATCCTGGAGAGATTTTGCTCCTCTGTCTCTTCCCTTCCCTTGTTTGAGATGAGAGATAGACGGCCATCCTTATCTTCATTCCTCTGTGTAGAATCTAACTAGGCAGGCGCGGTGGCTCACACCTGTAATCCCAATACTTTGGGAGGCTGAGGCGGGCAGATCACAAGGTCAGGAGCTCAAGACTAGCCTGTCCAACATGATGAAACCCTGTCTCTACTAAAAATACAGCTGGGCGTGGTGGCGGGTGCCTGTAGTGCTAGCTACTTGGGAGGCTGAGGCAGCAGAATTGCTTCAACCTGGGAGGCAGAGGTTGCAGTGAGAGGAGATTGCACCAATGCACTCCCATCTTGGCGACAGAGCAAGACTCCTCAAAAAAAAAAAAAAAAAAAAAATATATATATATATATATATATATATGTACATGACTTCCCCTCTCCCACATCTCCTGGCTTTCAGCGTCTTCTTTTTATTTCTGGTTTGAGCAATTTGGTTTTCACATGTCTTGGTGTCGTTTTCTTCTTGGTTCTTGTGCTTGGGGCTCAACTTCTGGGATCTGTGGTTTTAATACTTCTGCTTTTTCCATCTTTGAGGATTTTAATTCCATGTATATTGGACTACTTGGAGTAGTCTCACATTCTGTGATTAGCCCCACTAATGCTCTCAGTTTTTTTAACTATTATTTTTTCTATGTTACCTTATGGAGTTTTTATTGTCACACTTTCAAATTTACAATTTTTTTCCTGCAATGTCTAATCTGCTGTAATTTCCACTTTGTGTATTTTTTGACCTTAGGAAACTGTAGTTTTCTTCCCTAAAAGTTCAGTTTGGGCCTTTTTAATCTCTCATGCCTCTACTTAACCTTTTGAAGAAGCGAGATATAGCAATAATTGCTTCGTAAATGTTCCTTTTTGACCATTCTGGCATCTGTGTCAGCTCTGCTGTTGGCTTGCACTGTGTGGCCCCTGCAGATTTCAGGCTGGTTTCCTTTGTGCTCTTTCTCACAAAGCTCATGCACGGATTTCCAGCACGTGTGTGAGTAAAACCCAAATCAGACGTACTTCTGGTTAGCTCCGGAATCCTGTTAATGGATAAACCTGTGTCCGTATCAAGTGGAGGGAGAGAAAATTATTTGTGTCTTCAGGGTCATCTCCTGGTGTTACTGAAAAATACTTCCAGAGAGTCTTTGGGCCGCTGTGAACCGCTGTAGCTACGTCCACCCAACTCCACCATCATCAACTAGATAGTGAATCATTCTGTTCTTTTCCATGATACAAAATGCCTGATATGACCTGAGTTTTAGACATCGTCCCAACCTCCACGCATTTAGAATAATAGGTACAATGTGTCTGTTAGTGCATGAATAAATTCATATAAAATTGTGACTATGGATTCAGGAAGAGTATTCATGGGGAATATTTAATGCATGCCATCTGATACAGAGACACTAAGTTCCTCCATTATGTTTGCAATGCTTTGGGGGCAAGGATTATATCTTTATTCCCTTCTTTAGTTCAGTGGTTGGCAATAACATAGGTACAAAGCAAAAATGCGTTAGTGCATTATGGCCACACCGAGCAGCGTATTCACACTGGTAATGTTTATTGAAAGAAACATTAAACATCACACCTCGATATTATTAAGGAAACTAACTGGATACACTATTTTCAAGGCTCGATGAAAATGTGAGGTACCTTGTTCAAAAATTATTAAGAATCCTAAGACTTTGAAGTAGAGAATAAAACCAAGTGCCTGTCTCTGCAGCCACACTGATCATGTAGCGGTGGAGCTGGTCTTGCCCAGAAATCATAGTTTACAACAAGCTACTGTACAGTTCAGAATAGTTAGAAGATAATCATTCAGGTGTTTCTAGCATAAAAAACAGACAAATATTTAAGGTGTTGATATTCAAATACATTAGTTTCATTTTTACAAATTATATGAATGCATTAAATTATCACATGTACTACCAAAATATGTACATCCATTATGTATCAGTAGAAAATTAAAATTTTTGTTAATGGAGAAAAAAATGAAGTCCCTGATTAAAAGTGCTAGAAATGAGAATTCAGACCTTAAAACGCAGCTAAAAATTTAAACGGAAAGTTTTGGCAACAAGCCAACCTCAGAAAGCATGAGACCCAAATTCAAAGAACGAACTATGCAAATTTCTGGCTCACAGCAAAATTGCACATGTGCAAGGGAGATCTATGAAGCCTAGTGAAAAAGCAGAAAGAAAAAAAAATTTTAAAACTGTAGAAAGTAAAACCCAATTTCAAGTACAAAAAACAAAACAAAACAAAACAAAACAACACCTCACAGATTTCTAAGTTGCTGAAGACAATGTAATATTTCCTCCCAAGACCAAGAAGAAGTTGATTTGAAAAGAGCAATTACTATACAGACTAGTGTTATATACCATTGGTCTAGTTAGATTTGCTGCGCTTAATGTTACTATTATGTAAAGTTAGTAGTTAGGGTCTCGGACTTTTAATATAAAAAAAATGTAGGTACTATGATGGCAAATATTGAGGTTCATATTGCAGAACAGTTGAAGTCATATTTCACTGTTGATTGAATATGCCATGGATATGTGAGCATCTTGAGTTGGTTGCACGACCTTTATACTTCCATTCTGAATGCAAAAACTTAAAGCTTTATGCTTAAATTAAATAATGTGGCTAAGATTGTTAACACGAGCACATGAAACTCAGCTCCTTGAAATAGCCCACTTAAAAAGTTGCTTGCTTTGGGGGAGCTGAATAATTTTCTGGGGACACATCTTTTCTTTGTTTGATTTGTTTGGTTCAAAAAAAAGCATTCATATTATGGCTTGATATGCCATAAAATTTTGATTTAAAATCTCTAAAAGCCAGAGAAAGACTATCTACAAAACTGTCAAGATGCATTTTGGATTGTCTCCCTACTTCCATTTTCTTCAAATGATTTAAATGCAATTTGGATTATAAAAATCGCATTAAGATAGAGAGACTGTGGGATGCATTTCACCTGGGGTGCTTGTTAAAAAACGCAATTTCTGGGATTTCATTCCAGATCTACTCAATGAGACTCTGCAGGTGGGCCCCTAGAATCTGCATTTTTTATGCTTTCCAGATGTTTCTTATGCACAGTCAAGTTTGCAAACCACTGCTCTCGAGTTTTAACTGCCATTAAGTAGAACTTTTAATGGATGCAGCCCTAATTTCTGAATTATTAATGATTAATAGAATCTGCTTTTACTATACACTCACTAAAATACATAGCTGCTTGGGCTGAAATATACAGATGTGTTGCCTTGCTGAAAAGGGAAGGAAAATCAAAGCTCCGACTGAGTCATGTTTGAAGTTTAGCCATGAAATTTGGTGGCTTTTAGCTGAATTAAATGGCAGGCAAAATGTGTGTCTGTTCTCCACGTCTCTCCTCTAACAGCGTTTCCCTGTCTTGAGCTAATCCTTATGCAGGGATGTCTTATCACTGCTCACCGAATATCTATAGAAAGACACGAGTTACAAAGTCAAGAGCTGCAGACTTCTCTAGGTTTTTCCTCGGAACAGTCAGTGACACAGAGCTGTGTCAGGCAGAGCCTGCTGCTGATTTAATTTGATCTTTCTAGGGAGGATTAAGAATATTGTCCTCAACCCAATTAGAATGTTGCTGCTAAGTTTCAATGTGTCAGAGGCTTTTTCATTTTCCCAGAGCCAGTGCTGGCTGACGTGGCAAGTGACAACATTGCAGCATTTGCAAAGTGACTACATCGTAGCATTTGCATTATCTTCCTTGGTGTGCACATCTTTCAACCATGTCAGGGAAGCGGTTGGAAGGAAAATCACAGAGCACATAAGAAGGACTTCTGGGCCTGCTCCGGAGGCTTGCAGAGGACATGCCCGAAGGGGTGCATGAAGCCTTCTGTCCCATACCTGTCCCTTGCCTCGATGGGATTTTGTACACCACAGGTTTCTGTCACCACTTTGCCTTGAAATTGGAGGCCTCAGTTATGAATTTTATAACAACATCCTCAAATAAGGCCTCACTTTGCAGTGTGTGCCTAACTTAAGGATGATTTTTAAATGACTGTGTCATGTTTGTAAAGACACTTTGTACTTATCGAAGTGCTTGCATATATACCATCTCATTTAATGCTTGCCAAGATTCTGTTAGGTATGCGAGGCAGGTACTGTTATCTTCACTTTATGAATGAGGAAAAGGCACACAGAAGCTAATAACAAGTGAAGTCAACATTGGGTCTGAAATTTGTAAACTCTGATAGAAAAAAGAAATCGTATCTCTGGAAAGAAAACTGTTGTAAACTATACACCTGCTTTCCAAAACATGTGTGGCTCTTCAGTAGCTATTTTGCTGCCTTCTACCTACTCCAGTGTGCTGTTGTCTACGTCCAGTGCTGAGGACTGGGGAGGAGGCTTTTCCTCCCACTTTAGGATCATGGTGATGTCCTTCCAGAATTTGAACTGTGCTTTGGTCCTGAGCATGTCCTGGGGTGCGACATTCATTGTTCTCATTTGTTAGAGAATACAAGATCAGAATTTAAATAGTCACTGTTTTCCAAGATGCAAAGTGATACGCTCTTGGTGTTTTAAAATCCTATCTGTTGATCTGATTGGCTGGTATTCCAGTCTTCCCTGTTTATCGCTCTGTGACTGGTGGGATTTGCCAATAGGTCCAAGTACTTTCTCTTTCCAGAAGCATACCGTAATATTGGTGTAGGATTTGTGGCCAGAACTTACTGGGCATCACCCCAGTTACTGTCCTAATACCTCATATTGTGTCAGAAGCTGACAATAGGAGTTGAAAATGCCATAATATGAATCTGTTCTCATAGTGAAGATCGTAATGAGAACGGGAAAAGCTGCAGATGGAACCAGTTCTCATTATGTTCTGAAGCCACATTTCCTCCCCACAACATGAATTGTATGGTCCAGGCTCTTTAATCAAGAAATGTTCCATTTGAAAGCATTCCTCATCCCACAGAAAACATAAATTTCACTTTGGAGCACATATCTAGTAGGAGAATTTGTTTTCTCATTCAAATAACCAGATTGAAAATGTAAGAACACTATTATGGAAGCTTCAATGTCAATGTGTGTGAGTATGATGATTGTTGCTAATTAAAAATAAGCTGATTTAGGACATTTGAAGCAAAGAAGCACTCACGTTCCCTTATCTCAGCATTTAAACAGTGCCTGGACTCTGTGCTCTCTGCCCACATTATCTGGCTGTGCGTGGCATTGCTTCCGGCTGCAATAGTGGGAGAATTTAGCAGGTGTTCAAACACAAATACATTGTTAGCTTTTTTGTTGTTGTTGTTAAGGCTGCTTCACGTATTTTAAATTTTTCTTTTCCTCCTGGGAGAGGAGTTACTACTATTAACAATTCTGCACATTGCTTGAGGCAATGATAAACCATATTACCCTATTTATTTTACTCTCATTGCTATTTGAGAAAATGGTGGGCCATATATGCTTGTAGATTAGCTGGTGTCTTTTTGAAGCTACTGGCAAGGCTATGTTTAAAGTTTCAATTCTAATAAAAATGTGTTTAAAGCAACCAATGGCACCGTACAGGGAATGGCAGAGGAAAGTTCATTCTGTGTGTCCTGCAGCCTCAGAAGTGGGATCTTCCCCACACTTTTCTGTGAAGACAATGCAATTCAGAGCAGAGACATCTTCAAAGCTGCTTTGCACATGATGGTAATGAAGGATTGCAATGTGAGGTCACTGGGATTCCCAATACCACAAACACTGGTGTTATGAAAGGATGCTTAGTCCCAGCATGCCTAAGAAAACTAAATCTGATTCCTAGTCTTGGAAATCCCATCTCATGCATGATGCCATGTTTCCAAAACTGGAACGTTTCTACTGACTTATTTCCATGACTTCCTTTGCTCCAGCCACTGAACACTCACTCCCGGTTTGTCCTTACTAAAATGTCAGTTAATGTGTTATCTGTTCATGATAGTGCAGCTGTCTGCATAACTTCTGTGTATTTGTTTATTTATTTAATTTATTTTTTTGAGATGGATTCTTGCTCTGTTGTCCAGGCTGAAGTGAAGTGGCGCGATCTCGGCTCACTGCAACCTCCACCTCCTGGGTTCAAACGATTCTCATGTCAGCCTCCCGAGTAGCTGGGATTACAGGCACACACCACCATGCCCAGCTTATTTTTGTATATTTAGTAGAGACAGGGTTTCACCGTGTTGGCCAGGCTGGTCTTGAGCTCCTGACCTCAAGTGATCTGCCTGCCTCTGCCTCCCAATGTGCTGGGATTACATGGGTAAGCTGCCATGCCTGGCCAACTTCTGTGTATTTATTGAGGGAGGTGATTTGGGTGGGGATGGTGGAAGGATTGGGGCATGTGAAAGAGAAGGAGTCCTGGTATGTAAGTTAGATCATGTGAGGGATAGGGATAGGGAGTGGAGCACAGGGTGAATGAGACCACACACGTGTAAGAGGGAATGATGAGCAGGCAGGAAAAGAGGGTTGGTGTAGGAAAGGGTTGGTGCAGGAAAGGGGTGGTGTAGGAAAGGGGTGGTGTAGGAAAGGGATGTTGTAGGAAAGGGTGTTGCAGGAAAGTGTTGGTGTAGGCAAGGGTTGGTGTAGGAAAGGGGTGGTGTAGGGAAGGGATGGTATAGGAAAAGTTTGGTGTAAGAAAGGCGTGGTGTAGGAAAGGTTTGGTGTAGTAAAGAGGTGTTGTAGGAAAGGGGTGGTGTAGGAAAGGGGTGGTGTAGGAAAGAGGTGGTGTAGGAAAGGGTGGTGTAGGAAAGGGTGGTGTAGGAAAGGGTGGTGTAGGAAAGAGGTAGTGTAGGAAAAGGTGGTGTAGGAAAAGGTGGTGTAGGAAAGGGGTGGTGTAGGAAAGGGTGGTGTAGGAAAGGGGTGGTGTAGGAAAGGGTGGTATAGGAAAGGGGTGGTGTAGGAAAAGGTGGTGTAGGAAAGGGTGGTGTAGGAAAGGGGTGGTGTAGGAAAGGGTGGTATAGGAAAGGGGTGGTGTAGGAAAAGGTGGTGTAGGAAAGGGTGGTGTAGGAAAGGGGTGGTGTAGGAAAGGGTGGTATAGGAAAGGGGTGGTGTAGGAAAAGGTGGTGTAGGAAAAGGTGGTGTAGGAAAGGGGTGGTGTAGGAAAGGGTGGTGTAGGAAAGGGGTGGTGTAGGAAAGGGTGGTGTAGGAAAGGGGTGGTGTAGGAAAAGGTGGTGTAGGAAAGGGTGGTGTAGGAAAGGGGTGGTGTAGGAAAGGGTGGTGTAGGAAAGAGGTGGTGTAGGAAAGGGTGGTGTAGGAAAGGGGTGGTGTAGGAAAGGGTGGTGTAGGAAAGGGATGTTGTAGGAAAGGGTGTTGCAGGAAAGTGTTGGTGTAGGCAAGGGTTGGTGTAGGAAAGGGGTGGTGTAGGGAAGGGGTGGTATAGGAAAAGTTTGGTGTAGGAAAGGCGTGGTGTAGGAAAGGTTTGGTGTAGGAAAGAGGTGTTGTAGGAAAGGGGTGGTGTAGGAAGGGGTTGATGTAGGAAAGATTTGGTGTACGAAGGGGTTGGTGTAGGAAAGGGGAGGTGTAGGAAAGGGTTGGTGTAGGAAAGGTTTGGTGTAGGAAAGGGTTGGTGTAGGAAAGGGGTGGTGTAGGGTGCTGACATTTGCATAAATTGCACTGGGGTAGGAGTGGATGATGATGGAAAGTTGGAAGAATGTGATATTTGGGTGGAAATAACAACTTAGAAATTGAGTCATCTTTTAGCTACAGAGAAGGGTATTCCCTTCACCATATAGTGAGCGGTTGCTGTATCCATGGCTCTTGACAAAGATGTTCACTTTGTGCCTTTTCCTGCATTATTGGCATCTGGAGTTCTAACAGCCAAGAGAGACAGAGGTCATAGTGGAATCAATATTTCTATTACAGATAAGAAAATCCCAGAAGGAGGGTCTACATAGATTAACCTGTACACAACCAAACTAAGATTTAAGAATTTTTCTGAAGATAATCCTGGGATTATGTCTCACATTTCATTTTAAGCTTCTTTCTTCATTTCCCTTTGCTTTATATTTCTCTCTCCTATTTTATTCTTCCTTGAAATAAAATGGGACAGTAATGTGCTTTAAATGTAGAATCAAGAAATAACAAGAAATCATCATTTCAACTGCTATCATGTCCAGTGAAATTAAATGCTTGGATAATTACTTTGTTAATTACTAACAACTCCAAAATTCTGATTCTCAATCCACAGTCTATTGAATCATATAAATGGCTTGCTTTTATTGAATGGAAAAAGACAAAGAAGAAAAAGAGTGTCCAGTAGAGAGGAGGAGAAAGCACTACAGGGAACACCAGGGTCCCCATGATAAGTTCACTTTATTCCCCTCCATACTTCCTGTTAATTAGGAGCTTCCAATCATTGCAGCAAAATGGGGTCCTACACTTTAACCCAACCCCTCCTCTTCTACTATCCCTAACTTTGACTAGTATGAGATGAATACTTGAGCTCAGCAACTTCCCATGGCTTTCGAATCTCAGGAGTTGTTCTTACTCTTTTTGATATAACAACCCTCAATTAATGTTTGGTATTCTCACACAACCAGTGGGAAAACAAGTATGCATCTGGAAAGCTTAGAAAATATAGAGATAGTCATATACCTAGGCTTGTTTTTATTTTGAGTAATTTGCAAAGGTATCTTCTATATTAATAAATGTACATTCAATTCAAACAGATTGATATTGAATTAATAGGAAGTAATAAATTGGTTTATTTATGCTAGTGGAATTAAAAAATCTTGCTACTCTATACATTCAATTTCTAGTCCCTACTTTGAAAAGAGCATTTTCTTCCTTTTGAAATATATTTAAGCATAGTAACTTTCAAGGTCCTAAGTTTATTGGCATAATTTAATGGAAAAATTTGTGCTCTAAAGCATTCATTTTTTTCCCCAAGCTTTGTGGTTTTCAATTTCTCATCTACTGGGTGGCTTTTAGTTTACATGGCAGAACAGAATCTTCTCAACTTTTTGATTCCTCTGATAAAATATTCAATAGAGAACTAAGCCAAAATTTGCTTCACCCAAGGACATGATCTCATCCTTATTCTTGTCTTCATGCCTATTGAAATACAGCTATTCTTACATGTATTTAGCTAAGTGATAGGCTTAAGCATCAGTTGTCTTTTTTGGCTACAGCTATTCTTACACGTATTTAGCTAAGTGATAGGCTTAAGCATCAGTTGTCTTTTTTGGCTAATTTGTTTCAAAAGTAATTGAGCCCATGTACATGTGAAATAATATGTAAAACAGTAAAGATCCCTGTACACAACAGTATTGAAGCCACTGTATTATTTCAAGACTAAATTAGACACTCTCTTCCTAGCCCCCTTTCACTCCTCCACCCTCCACCACATAGGACACTTTCTGGAAAAGAAGTCCAGGCAAAGAGACGTTAGTTTAATTGTTGCTAACGTCACATAAAAATGATCACCAACTTGGAATTTCTGAATTCACATGAAAGGGTGATACTGAGTTTAAACGTAAAGTTTCATATTCCATTGGTGTCAAAATTGGTGGATAGAAAGAGTACAGGATTGTAAAGCAATTTCAGAGCAAGCTTCTAATGGCAACTTTAGTCCACAGTTTGGATCCTGTGCCCACCTGACATCTATTCTTTTTTTGAGTTGGAGTCTTGCTCTCTCTCCCAGTCTTGAGTGCAGTGGCGAGATCTGGGCTCACTGCAAGCTCCGCCTCCTGGGTTCACGCCATTCTCCTGCCTCAGCCTCCCGAGTAGCTGGGAATACAGGCGCCCGCCACCAAGCCAGCTAATGTTTTGTATTTTTAGTAGAGACGAGGTTTCACGGTGTTAGCCAGGATGGTCTCGATCTCATGACCTCGTGATCCACCTGCCTCGACCTCTGAAATCTATTCTTAGCTGTAGGTGGGGACCAGGACCAGAATCTTCAGAGCAGGCCCTAGAAAGCTGGGAAGTCAGGGGATTCCACTACAGGTTTCTCTATTCTGTCGGCATTTTAAGTGGTTCTGTTTAGATCTAGGCACATTAGAGCTACCCCTCAAACAGACGATGACTCTTAAGAGCCCTGGAATTTCTTTATTACCCGGGGAGTCACTGGGGACTGGCAGTAGGTGCCAGGTTTGGCGATGGCGTTTTGTGAATCACTGAGCTCATCTCAGGGCAGAGCAGCTTCCTAATGTGACTGTCGTCTCCTCTTCCTTTCCCTCCAACACCAGCCACACTTCACCGCACTGGCCAGGTGTTTACCAACCTACCCCTCCGTACAAAGTTCAACCTGACATTGTTTGGTAGTCAATGATATAAAGCTTGTTGTCTAAGTCAGCATCTGCAGTTTTACCGACTGATAGAAAGGTACAAGATAGAATATGATTCAGGACAGGAGTCATCAACGTGTTGCCTTTCTGTTGCATGGAATGAACGTTTTGAAGTTGGAAGTGTCCTGAAATTTCAGGACTTCATCTTAAAGATGAAAAAAAGATGAGGTGTCATGCACAGCTATTTTGTGGCAGCATTTGAATTCAACCCCAAGTCAAGTTATGATATCTCCTGTGTCAGAGGAAAGTACTTTTGATAATCCCAGAAATATCAAGACTCCAGTGGCAGTGAATATTTGGTTTCCACTTTGAAATGTAGATCACATTAGCAGGATATTCCCTAAAGGAGCTTTATACACAGTTGGTCCTCCCTCTGTCAACCTCATCTCCGACTCAAGAGGATCGAGTTCAAAACAGCCACACTTGTTCCAGAAGCCAATTTTGTTTGGGCCATAATATAGAGATGGTCCCATCCAGCCTTTAAGCATGCTAAGCATAGGTAGCTGTTTGTTACAATAGTTGAAAGAAGAAAGCCATAAAAACAAAGTCTCCCACTATTTCATCCAATTTAAAATTGCAGAAGGTGACAGAAAATATAACTGAAAGCTTTCCCTAACCTCTCTTAAAAGAAGTCCTAGAAAAAAAAAAAGAAAGCATTTATTTCCTTGATGATTTCTAAGTAATAACTAAATATGGATACAATTTTGAACCGTGTATGGATGTTCCCAGTGTAATGTTCCTCTTTTGGAGACATCGCATCATATTTCTTTATCTCACTCCCTGTCCTTTCCCCTATTAAAGTGGACCTGTGCATAGTTGATGCTTGTACCAAGATACACACCTTCTTCCTGTTTCCAGGACGGTACGATGGGAGGCAGGAGTGAGTGTCCGGAAAGAGGGAAGAAAAAAAAAAACAAATCTCATCGTTGCTTATTTGTCTACTGCTTTTGGCTCTGCTGAGATGTGAAGTCATTCTCATTTCTTTGTGTTCGGAAGTATAGCCTGCGACTTGTTGAAAGCTTAGCGCTAGACCTGCCTCTCAGAGACTTGCTCCCTCTGGAAATGCCCAGCTGAGGATGCGCGTGGTGCGTGTTGAAGAACACTGCCTTAGAGGTGGACATCTGGGGACAGGTGCGCTGCGGCCGGACTCGGGGACAGGCGCGCTGCGGCTGGAGCTGGCCCCGCATTTCTTCACTTTCTGAATCGTAATGCCCTCAGTGAGTTGCAATTTCATATTGCTACATTTGTTTTTACTGGTGTTAAATTCCGGCAGTTAAATCTTTAAAGGGTTACTAAAAAATGCGAATATTTGTGTATTTACATGTCTAAGAAGAAGACCCTTTGGCAATCCAGGAGGAGACCAGGACTCAGGCTTTTTCTTCCAGTTAACTGTGGAGGACACGCCGTTGCTGCTGCGGCTGCTGAAGGAGGAGAAATCTCCTTGTTCTCCCGTCTTCCTGGTCTCCGGTCCCCTGTCTGGGCTTCCCATTTGCTGAACACAGCCAGATGCCAGCCGAGCTCAGGAAGCGTAGTTTGCAGGGGGTGTATCCAGAGACACACCTCGGAGCAAGGGAAGAGAGAGGAAGAGATACAACCTTAGGACAAAGGGCCAAGAACTTGGAGAGGACTTGGCCTAGGAGACAATCTAGGGCAAGCACGTTATCCAGGGTGACTGGGCAGGCAGAGAAACCCCAAGAGGCATAGAGCTCATGTCCGTTCAAAGTAGGAGAGTCTGGGCTCTGCTCTCGGAGTCGGAGCTGGGGGCCTTCAGGGCACTTCCTATGGAGAGAGCCTAGTTTATCAGAAAAAAGGGAACTTTCTTTTTTACCATCTAGCCTTCACCTTGGCAGGGAGACAGGTGTTTTGAGTAGAAACACTTCAACTCGACATGTCAAACCAGTGCTTCAGCAGAGCTGTGCCTGGCCCGCTCACCTCTCCCCTGCCCTCGGTTTTGGTCCAGAGTCTATTTTGAACGTCTGATGTCTCTCTTGGTTAGTGTGATTGAAATACGGCAGAAAGCCGATTGCATCGTGTGGGGAAGTTGAAATCAATGCAACCAACAATTATATTAACGGTCTAGTTAAGAATAAAAAAGTAATAGAACAGACGTGCCTTGGTGAACGTTTGTTTTCTATGGAGAAATAAACATAGTTGCTGCTTTTGGACTCCACCCTGGGCAACAAGGTAATGAATGTGGAGTTAGGTGGTGACTAAAGAATTTGGATTCTTTCCTCCAGGTTACAATGCTCGTTAAGGGGCAGCCTGTAATGAAACCTGCGATATGTGCTAAAACCAACTAAGTGATTATTTTAAAAGTCACAGTCTGCATGGGGCTTCATAAATTCACACCAGGGAGAGCTGTCTAATGGGATTGCCACCTTCCACCCCCAATGCAGACTTCAAAGCTCCTTGCTAGTCTCCACTCAAAGGCTTATCCCATGGCCCCAGCAAGGAAGGCCTTTGTGTGTGAAAACACCTGCCACCCAGCTTCAGGAGCACTTAGCGCTTTCGGCATGGCCGTCCCCACTGGCCCACGTGGCATTTCTTACAGTGAGCTTGGTTTTTAACTGCATTGTTTTGCTTAACAAGCTGGTTTTTTTTCTACGGATGTAACCTTTTCCTATGTTTCCTGACTGGGATATCAGCCAGGTATTCTAGCCAACTTTGGTAGATATATATCATTGTTTTTTTGCCAGGCTTGTTTTAAAAAATCTACCTATTGCTTGCCCTGATCAATCCATCACTACCCTTGAAAAGGTCATGGTTCTCTCATCAGGAAACTTTTCAAAAATCCTTGGCTGTGATTTATCTTATGTTACGGGCTCTGACAGTGATTCTCAGGAAGCGAGGCCCATTAGTTTCTTGTAAGGTCACTCCCCTGCTGTCGCATGCAGAGTGAGTATCAGTTGTGCTTGCCTGAGTTTGAAGCATCCTCTTGGGTGATTTCAAGGGGGGCAAAGGCAGGGCCATGACTGGTTTCTGTGTGGAGACTCACATGGGTGAGACAGGTGATCCACGGTGGAGAGGGAGGGTGTCTCTTGTAGGTGTTAGAGCCTCAAAGATAGCTCTTATTTTCAATCCTCCTTCTCCAAGATTCAGTTCACAAAGATAAGCATGCCTGGAAATATTTAATATTTTATCTTATTATATTCATATTCTGTGGTTGTTTAAAAATTCTTCAGTATGTTATAAACAAATGTTTCTGATTCCCCATAAGCTTTGTAGGGACATTAATTATTACTGACATGAGAAATTAAAGGCAGCCTAGATATTATTTTTAGGAATTACAGCATTTGAAAATCATATTCAGTGAATTTCAGATAAATTATATCTATACTATTTAATACCGAGTAATGTTTAGTGAAAGGGTCAGACACTTTGGGGTAAAAAGTGGCATTATGAAGTCAAATAATTTGTTTTCATGTTTAGGAAGACATTTTTAGGGAGATAGTTTTGGTTATATGAATTCTTTGTGATAAGGGCAAAATCAGATATTATACAGGAAGCATTTATGATACCCACTCAATTGTAAGATCTCACTATTTTCCCATTCAATAATCTCAGCCACCTAAAATACGTCCAGTGTATATTTTCTGTTCTTTCTAGATATATCGTCATTTCAAATGCTCATTTCAGCCACGATCATTTATTCCAGAAGCACTTGTTAGGACATTATACTTATTTCCTTTAAGTATAAGGTCCTGTGTTGACTACTGAGAATGAAAAACTGAACAAGACAGAAAGTCCCACCTTGAAGAGCTTCCAAGTGTAGCGAGTCTCCTGGCATCAGGTATGGCTGGTATCATGGAAACACTCGGCTGACTGTCCAGGAGATGCTGGTTAAGAGGCGGAAGGTGATGGCGTGAAATCAAGTTCAGGTGCAGGGGACACTCCTGAGAGCATTCCTGCCCTGTCCCCGTGGCCTGAGCGGCCTTCTCAGTTGCACAGGTAGGTTTTCTCTGCTCTGCACTCCCTCTGTCCCAAGGTACCCTTTAGCAAAGTGTAAATTTGTAAGAGTGGTTAGCCCTGGACTTTATCTCAAGTCTGTAATAAGGGCACCTACACTAAGACTGAAACTGGAACTTGCTATTGGTGATCAAACCATCAGTGTTAATAAGTCACTTAAGTTACATTTATGGACTGGAGACAGAAATGGAAGAAAATCAGAGTACAAATAATAAATGGTTACCAGGTCCCTAGACCTGAAAGGGCGAATACATTCATGCAGTAGGTGTCCAGGATACTCATGTGGTCCTCCTTCATGCTTAGGAACACGGACGCTCATCTTCACTACGCAAACCAGAGCCTGCGTGCCTTTCGTGGTCCTTCATGCTTAGGAACATGGTCGCTCATCTTCACTACGCAAACCAGAGCCTGCGTGCCTTTCGTGGTCCTTCATATTTGCAGTGTGTGGGTTGGAGTTGCTTTCTTAGCCATGACAGTGACTGAAGGGAATATCAGAGTCTGTTAATGAATGATGCTTAGAGATTTCATTTTCAAAATATATTTTTAAATTACCTAATTATATGATATTGTATTGGAAAGTTCTTAGATTAGGTTTCACTTTAGAAATGTGATTTGGCCCTAAGAGTGATAGGAAAGAAATGTGTTCCTAATTATTCTCAGATAATTAAAATTTATGCTGTTCTTTATGCTTGTTGAATTAAACGTAAAGGGAAGACATCTTATTGTTTAATAATTAAAATAATTTGAATTAGATTTTAAATTGGCCTCAGGAAGATCACCTTGGTTCATTTACTGATAATAAATTCCAAAACTGATGATTCTAACTACTTACCTTTGAAGGAAAAAATTTGGCTTTTTTCACTCATTTCTTCTCTCCCTCCTCCTTGAGAGTAATGTGGTGTGGTGGAAGAAAGATTTGCTGAGTGTTTGGAAGCTTATGTTTTAGCTTGGCCTCCAATATTTCCTCATAGTAAATCTCTAAAGCCCTTTGAATTCTTTGAATTCAATTTCCTCAGTGGCAAAATGGAGCTAGTAATACAACCTCATGCAAACAACAGAGACTCAAATGAGAGAACTGATATGAAGACATTAATACAGCTGCAAAACATTATATAAATGCAAGGTATCATAATTACTAGTTCTGGTTCAATACAAGGCACTCCATGCATGTGGAAAATAACTACCTATGGCCAAAAGGCGCATCATGAGTGTCTCCTCCTGACACGGCTCCCCAGGTCTTCCGTCATCCCATTTCATTCCTAGAGGCAACCACTGTTCCTGGTGAGTGCTAAGGACCTTCTGGAAATACCGACACAGCAAGAGATTTTGCTAAGTATGTTTAATAGACATAGGGCCCACTTCCCAGGAGAATACCTTTTAATTTTAGTAGGACACAGTTTTCTCAAGATTTGCTCAAGATTTAAGGAATCATAATTGCTCAAGATTTAAGGAATACCACTTAGGAATTTTTTTGGTTAAAATAGAAAAGAGTAGGATGCGTGTGCTGTTAGCTTGCTGAACCAGCCATTTCTCAGATGTGGGGTGAAATTCATGGAGTACCACCGAAGGGGTGGAAATAACACAAGGAGCATGAGGTATCAGCCACATAGCTGCCTTCACTCCCCAAAAGGTAGCATTTCTTTACAAAGCTGTTGCTCCCCTTTCTCATTTGTAGATCACTGGGTGACAGCTCTGAAAGAAACGAATAGCAGGTGGGATGACATGCGTTCATGGGATTTAGGTTACAGTTTGGCTGTAACATATTGCTGTGTCTCTTTCCAGACATGCCTTCATTTCGTAGGCTCAACACCTCTTTTCAACATAATGATTAGATTCAAGGCCTGCATTTCAGTCAAGACGTAGTCATGAGTCACTGTGTTCTTATTATCACAGCTGAGGCTTCAAGCCCACATCAGCTCTTCCAGAAGATCAAGGGAGTCAGGCCACCCAGGAGCAGAGGAGAGGATGTCCCTCAAGAATGAGACAGGAAATGCAGAGGAAATGGGACACCACCTGTCCTGGAAGACAAGGCCAGTCACCGTCTCCTAGCGCTCATTCTAGGCAATCCACCCACCCATGAGGGGAAACATGGGGAAGAAGGAAGCTTCCCTGCCTGAGACACCTATGGAAGCCAAGAGCTCCCGGGTCATGATACCTGCCCAATTAAGCAGAAAAAGGTTTGGAGAGAGAAACGATCATGACACGGACCTCCAGGAAGTGTCTCCCTGATGGACTGGGAAGTCATCTTTGTTGAAGGCATTAGGCAAGAGCAAGAGGCATCCAGGCCCCTGAGAAACAGTGGAGGCAGAGCCAGAGGGAGGAGAGAGCAGAGGCCAGAGACCAGGCAGGATACAGCACCGTGCCACCGCCACGGGCGTAAGGGGTGGGGTTCCAAAAGGGTGGCTTGTCCAGAGAGGCCAGCGTTCCAGTGACAGGGATTGTTGCCATCTCCCATTCCCGGCTTCCTCTTGCTGACTGTATCGTGGAGTGGCTTCATTCCTCAGAGAAGAGCCGTGAAAATATACAAGCGTCTTCTCTGGCGTGGATCCGCTGCTCTCCTGTGGGACAAAGAGTTCCTCTGGGGCTCTTGACCTCGGCTGCAGTGTGTTCATCATGATACTAGAAAAGAGGCCGCTCAGGATGGGGACGAGATTTCAGTTGCTCCGGGAGCAACGCATCTCCTCACGTGGGACAGGCTTTCACACACCCAAAGCGGATCCGCCGCGGAGAGAACGACTGACAGCCGGCCTCATGACCCAGGCAAAGACAAAGAAAGAGGCTCACCAAAGACAGGCCGCCATGCGACAAACCGCTTTGTGGTGCACAGGGCACATTCAGCCAAAGACACACACGCACACGGGCATACACACACAAATCCATAGAGAGAGGGAAAGAAACAAACAGAGACTGAGAAACAGAGAGAGAAGAGAGCATAGGAGACACACACACAGACACATACACACACAAACACACACACACACACAGAGACACACACACACAGAGTCATACAGCAGAGGCATTGAAACACACAGCCCCAGGCAACCCCTAAGGCGGCAGGGTTCTGCTCTGGAGGAGAACGACCCTCGGGTGAGAGAGAAGCCCAGGGGCACGCAGGCCGACCCGTCCTCGAGATCACGGACGGCGGCACGACTTTTGGGGAGACTCACCCCAACCATCACCGTCCGTGAAGGCCTGAGGCTGGGATCCCGTGCTGCTTCCCCCGTCTCCGCCTGGGGTTTCATCATCATGGTCGGCCCACTGTGACTCCTGGTATCCGGAGACGTTCCCTTCGACCCCGAGGAGAGATGAGGCCTTAGCCTCAGAGCCTGGACACCCAAGCACTGCCACGGAGGGCTCCTGCTCTGCCAAGTCTCGGGGCCTGGTTTCTAAGACAACCGTGGGAACCACTGTGACGGGAGAAACCGCTCGCGCCTCGCGCATGCGCATTGGCTGAGCCGACTCGCGCTCCACTCCTGACAGATAGGCTGCGTCCCCTTTAAATATCGCCACCGCCACGCGGCTGCCGCGATGCTCCTGCTTCCGCCGCCGCCGCGGCGGCTGGATCCTGGGTCCTGTTTGGGGAGGCGTGGGAGGGGGGGCCGCCGGTGTCCCTTCCTGTCCCAGGCCCAAACCCCCAGGGGTCCTGTCCTCTGGACCTGCTTGAACCGACTTCCACTGAGGGAGGGGGAGCTTCAGGACGCCTGCTGTGTTCTCCGAACTCCCGTTGAGATCCGATTTTGGTCCCCTCCGAGTGAGATAGGATGGGCTGACCACATCTGGTGAGGCCGGCAGGGCCTTGCTGCAGCACAGAATGATCCCATAGGTCTCAAGGCCTAGTTTCAGCTGCAAATTCACTCATCCATCAGCCCTCTGCCTCCCTCCTCCTTTGAAAGAGCAGTGGCCTGCCCCGCTTGTAAAAGCCCCGGGGGTTCCGGAAAGCTGAACACGCTTCACAGGACACCTGCAAAGAGGAACAGAGGCGAAATCGAGGGGGAGACCATGTGACCAAGCGTGGCACTGGCCAATCCCACAGCAGTTGGTGTAAATGAGTGCCATCGGAGGCATAAGGGGCGACGGCGAAACAAAGGGTGAGGTCCAGGCATGTGCCGGTGGAAGGGGGAAACGGGTGACATTTCCATCAATGAAAAGGAAAATCAAAGAACACCTGGGAACCGAGCGGTGGGGGGGCCGCCTGTGCCTGACGCAAGCCACGTTTTCAAATGCCTACCAGAGGAGCAAAGAGGTTTCTGCAAAATTCGCAACATCCCAAATCCTCCACGGACCTGGTAGCCCTGGCGCAACTTTGGCTGGCACAAACCCACAGAGAGTCGGAAAGAAACACATAGAGACTGAGAGACAGAGAGAGAAGAGAGAATGGGAGACACACAAACAGAGACACACACACACACACACACACACACAAACACACACAGAGTCATACAGCAGAGGCATTGAAACACACTCCCCCAGGCAACACCTGAAGCTGTGAGGTCCTGCTCTGGAGGAGAACGACCCTCGGGTGAGAGAGCAGCACAGGAGAACGCATGCCGACCCGTCCTCGAGATCACGGACGGCAGCACGACTTTTGGGGAGACTCACCCCAACCAACACCGTCCGTGAAGGCCTGAGGCTGGGATCCCGTGCTGCTTCCCCCGTCTCCGCCTGGGGTTTCATCATCATGGTCGGCCCATTGCGACTCCTGGCATCCGGAGACGTTCCCTTCGACCCGGGGAGAGGTGAGGCCTTAGCCTCAGAGCCTGGACACCCAAGCAATGCCACGGAGGGCTCCTGCTCTGCCAAGCCTGGGGGCCTGGTTTCTAAGACATCCGTGGGAACCACTGTGACGGGAGAAACCGCTCGCGCCTCGCGCATGCGCATTGGCTGAGCCGACTCGCGCTCCACTCCTGACAGATAGGCTGCGTCCCCTTTAAATATCGCCACCGCCGCGCGGCTGCCGCGATGCTCCTGCTGCCGCCACGGCGGCGGCTGGATCCTGGGTCCTGTTTGGGGCGGCGTGGGAGAGGGGGCCGCCGGTGTCCCTTCCTGTCCCAGGCCCAAACCCCCAGGGGTACTGCCCTCCGGACCTGCTTCAGCGGACTTCCACCGAGGGAGGGGGAGCTTCAGGACGCCTGCTGTGTTCTCCGGAATCCCGTTGAGATCCGATTTTGGCCCTCTCCCAGTGAGATAGGATGGGCTCACCACATCTGTTCAGGCCGGTAGGGCCTCGCTGCAGCACAGAATGATCCCATATGTCTCAAGGCCTAGTGTCAGCTGCAAATTCACTCATCCATCAGCCCTCTGCCTCCCTCCTCCTTTGAAAGAGCAGTGGCCTGCCCGGCTTGTAAAAGCCCTGGGGTTCCGGAAAGCCGACCGCACTTTACAGGACACCTGCAATGAGAAACAGAGGCGAATCCGAGGGGGAGACAATGTGACCACTCGTCGCACTGGCCAGTCCCACAGCAGTTGGTGTTAATGTGTGTCCCCGGAGGCATACGGGGCGACGGCGAAACAAAGGGTGGTGTCCCGGTATGTGCCGGTGGAAGGGGGAAACTGGTGACCTTGCCCTCAATGCCAAGTAAAATCAAAGAACACCTGGGACCCGGGGGTTGGCGGGGCCTTCTGTGCCTCACCCAAGCCACGTTATCAAACGCCTACCAGAGGAGCAAAGAGGATTCTGCAAAATTCGCAACACCCCCAATTCTGCCCCGACCTGGTGGCCCTGACGCAACTTCGGCTGGTACAAACCCACAGAGAGTGGGAAAGAAACACACAGACTGAGAGACAGAGAGAGAAGAGAAAATGGGAGACACACACACAGACACACACACACACACACACAGAGTCATACAGCAGAGGCATTGAAACGCACACCCCCAGGCAACCCCTGAGGCTGAGGGGTCCTGCTCTGGAGGAGAACGACCCTCGGGTGAGACAGCAGCCCAGGGGCACGCATGCCGACCCGTCCTCGAGATCACGGACGGCGGCACGACTTTTGGGGAGACTCACCCCAACCAACACCGTCCGGGAAGGCCTGAGGCTGGGATCCCGTGCTGCTTCCCCCGTCTCCGCCTGGGGTTTCATCATCACGGTCGGCCCATTGCGACTCCTGGCATCCGGAGACGTTCCCTTCGACCCAGGGAGAGGTGAGGCCTTAGCCTCAGAGCCTGGACACCCAAGCAATGCAACGGAGAGCTCCTGCTCTGCCAAGCCTCGGTGCCTGGTTTCTAAGACAACCGTGGGAACCACTGTGACGGGAGAAACCGCTCGCGCCTCGCGCATGCGCATTGGCTGAGCCGACTCGCGCTCCACTCCTGACAGATAGGCTGCGTCCCCTTTAAATATCTCCACCGCCGCGCGGCTGCCGCGATGCTCCTGCTGCCGCCGCGGCGGCGGCTGGATCCTGGGTCCTATTTGGGGCGGCGTGGGAGAGGGAGCCGCCGGTGTCTCATCCTCTTCCAGGCCCAAACCTCCAGGGGTCCTGTCCTCAGGACCTGCTTGAGCCGACTTCCACCGAGGGAGGGGGAGCTTCAGGACGCCCGCTCTGTTCTCCGGACTCCCGTGGAGATCCAATTTTGGCCCCCTCGGAGTGATATAAGATGGGCTCACCACATCTGGTCAGGCCGGCAGGGCCTCGCTGCAGCACAGAATGATCCCATTGGTCTCAAGGCCGAGTGTCAGCTGCAAGTTCACTCATCCATCAGCCCTCTGCCTCCCTCCTCCTTTGAAAGAGCAGTGGCCTGCCCGGCTTGTAAAAGCCCTGGGGTTGCAGAAAACCGACCGCGCTTGACAGGACACCTGCAAAGAAGAACAGAGGCGCATACGAGGTGCAGACCTTGTGACCACGCGTGGTACTGGCCAATCCCACAGCAGCTGGTGTTAATGTGTGTTACTGGAGGCATTCGGGGCGACGGCGAAAGAAAGGGTGGTGTCCAGGTATGTGCCGGTGGAAGGGGGAAACAGGTGACCTTTCCATGAATGCCAAGGAAAATCAAAGAACACCAGCGACCCGGTGGGTGTGGGGTCCGCCTGTGCCTGACCCAGGCCACGTTTTCCAATGCCTACCAGAGGAACAAAGAGGTTTCTGCAATATTCGCAACACCCCCAATCCTCCACCCACCTGGTAGCCCTGACTCAACTTCGGCTGCACCCAGCCCCAGCCTCAGCCCCAGCCCCCAGCCTTAGCCCAGTCCCTTTGGTTCCCTTTCATTCGTTTCGACCAGAAGTTCAAGGGAGTCAGTCCACCCAGGATCAGAGGAGAGGATGTCCCTCAAAAATGAGACAGGAAATGCAGAGGAAATGCGACACCACCTGTCCTGGATGACAAGGCCAGTCACGGTCGCCTAGCGCTCATTCTAGGCAATCCACCCACCCATGAGGTAAAATGTGGACAAGAAGGAAGCTTCTCTGCCTGAGACACCTATGGAAGCCAAGAGCTCCCGGGTCATGAGACCTGACCAATCAAGCAGAAAGACGTTTGAACGGAGAAACAATCACGACACGCGTCTCCAGGACGTGTCTCCCTGATGGAGTGGGAAGTCATCTTTGTTGAAGGCATTTGGCCAGAGCCAGAGGCATCCAGACCCCTGAGAAACTGGGGAGGCAGAGCAAGAGTGAGGACAGAGCAGAGCCCGGAGCCCAGGCAGGATACAGCACCGTGCCTCCGCCACGGGCATAAGGGGTGGTGTTCCAAAAGGGTGGTTTGTCCAGGGAGGCCAGCGTTCCAGGGACAGGGAGTTTTGCCATATCTCATTCCCGGCTTCCTCTTGCAGACTGTATGGTGTTGTGGCTTCATTTCTCAGAGAAGAGCCGTGAAAAGACTCAAGCATCTTCTGTGACGTGGGTGCGCTGCTCTCCTGTGGGACAAAGAGCTCCTGTGGGGCTCGTGTCTTTGTCTGCAGTGTGTTCATCTTGATCCTAGAAAAGAGGCCGCTCAGGATGGGGATGAGACTTCAATTGCTCCTTGACCGAAGCATCCCCTCACGTGGGCCAGACTTTCACACACCCAAAGCGGATGCGCGGCGGCGAAAAGCATTGACAACCAGCCTCATGAAACAGGTAGAGACGCAGAAAGAGGCTGAGCAAAGACAATCCGCCATGCGAGAAACCGCTTTGTGGCGCACAGGGCATATGCAGCCAAAGACACACACGCACACGGGCACACACACACAAACCCACAGAGTGGGAAAGAAACACACAGACTGAGAGACAGAGAGAGAAGAGAAAATGGGAGACACACACACAGACACATACACACACACACACACACACACACACAGAGTCACAGCAGAGGCATTGAAACACACACCCCCAGGCAACCCCTGAGGCTGCGGGGTTCTGCTCTGGAGGAGAACGACCCTCGGGTAAGAGAGCAGCCCAGGGGCACGCAGGCCCACCCGTCCTCGAGATCGCGGATGGCGGCAACACTTTTGGGGAGACTCACCCCAACCAACACCGTCCGTGCAGGCCTGAGGCTGGGATCCCGTGCTGCTTCCCCCGTCTCCGCCCTGGAGACAGATGCCCTGCAGATCCCCGCCCCGGTCAAGAGCAGGCTTCCATCAGTTCTGTTTCCCAGCCTCTCCTCTGCTCAGGCTTCCATAAGTTCCGGTTCCAAGCTCCTCCCTCCTCTCCCCTCCCCTCCCTCCCTCCCTCTCTCTCTTTCTTTCTTTCTCTCTCTATTTTTCTTTTTTCTCTCTTTTTGTTTCTTTCTCTTTTTCTTTCTGTCTCTTTTTCTTTCTCTCTCTCCTTTCTCTCTCTCCTTTCTTTCTTCTCTCTCTCTCTTTCTCTCTTTCTTTGTCTTGCTCTATAGCCTAGCCTAGAGTGCAGTGGCATTATCACAGCTCACTGCAGTCTCGACAACCTGGGCTCAAGTGATACTCTCACCTCAGCCTCCCAAGTAGCTGGGACCACAGGCATGCACCATCACACCTGGCTAATTTTTTATTTTTTTCTAGAGACGTGTCTCCCTGTGTTGCCCAGGCTGGTCTCAAATGCCTGGGCTCAAGCGATCTTCCTGCCCCATCCTCCTAAAGCACTGGTATTACAGGTATGAGCCACCACACCCAGTCCCAAGCCTCATGTTTTCACACACACACTCACACACACATGCAAACATGTACCTTCACTTCAATGCTATGTGGTGGGTCCTATTATCATCACTGTTTTATTTTCTTTCACATTTTAACATGAGATTTGGAGGGGACAAAACATCCAAACCATATCAAGCCCTCACCTCAGGCCAGGTTGCCCACTCAGAGTGGCACCCCAGGGTCACTGGCCACCACATCCTAGGGTCAGTGATGTGGTCATCTTGGGATGAACGCACAGGATTTCATGGAGATCACCAAGTCAGGAGAGCTGGAATTTGAAAACAGTGGGTCGGGGAGGGCTGTCATATCAACCAGGCCTCTGCAGGGCACTCGTCTAGCCCTGCCTCTGGCTCAGCCTGATCATGGGGCTGGCCACCAGCTAGGTGGCGCTGTCCTTGGAGGTTCTATATCACAGCCCTTTAGAGATCGGTGGTGCTGAAGGGCAGGGATCTTATTCCACCTTCTGAAGCTTCTGTCGAACCAGTTGTAAGGAGAATGGAGAGAGCAGTGAGAGTGGAGTCCAGGGTCCTGGTCAGGGTGGTCTGTCTGCTCCTGCCATGCCCTGCCACAGCCACTGGTAAGACACACCTGCTGGGCCTGCAGAGGGACTTGCTGTGGAGGAGTCAAGAGTGAGACAGGGACAGGGAGCAGTGGGCAGACCGCTCAGGAAAGAGTCCTGTTTGGAGGCAGACCAGGGGTTGTGCATTCTCTCTGGGCAGGCGCTCTGCTCTTGCTATATTTGTTTCGTTGTTTTTGTTGTTGTTGTTTGAGACAGAGTTTTGCTCTTGTTACCCAGGCTGGAGTGCAATGGTGCCATCTCGGCTCACTACAACCTCCTCCTCCTGGATTCAAGCGATTCTCCTGCCTCAGCCTCCTGAGTAGCTGGGATTACAGGCACCTGCCACCATGGCCGGCTAATTTTTGTATTTTTAGCAGAGATGGGGTTTCACCACGTGGGCCAGGCTGGTCTCAAACTCCTGACCTCAGGTGACCCACCTGCCTCGGCCTCCCAAATTGCTGGGATTACAGGCATAAGCCACTGCACCCGGTCTACTCTTGCTTTCTTGAATGATCGCCAAGGGTAGCCCTGCCAGGGGCCATGATTGTCTTTATGGTTTTTTGTTTGTTTGGAGACAGTCCCGCTGTGTCACGCAGACTGGAGTGCAGTGGCGTGATCTCAGCTCACTGCAACTTCCACCTCCCAGGTTCAAGCCATTCTTCTGCCTCAGCCTCCTGAGTAGCTGGGATTACAGGCACCTGCCACAATGGCCGGCTAATTTTTGTATTTTTAGCAGAGATGGGGTTTCACCATGTTGGCCAAGCTGGTCTCAAACTCCTGACCTCAGGTGACCCACCTGCCTCGGCCTCCCAAAGTGCTGAGATTACAGGTGTGAGCCACCGCACCTGGCCTGTCTTTATGTCTTAAGGGGGCCTGAGATTTGTTTTAATGAAGTATAGTAAGACAAGCAGATATGCAAATGACTATCATGAGGGAAGGAGTTTGCTTGTAGTTCCCTGTGAACAGGAAGCAGGCCATGCCACACAGGGCCACAGAGGGAAGCACCAGGTGGCATCGGCCAGGAGGCAGAGGGAGCAGGGGGAAAATGTGGGCAAGCCCCTTTGCCACGGTTGCCGCGGGAAGGAATAGGCAAGGCAGGCTAAAGAGGTTTACGATTGGCAGCATGCTCTGGGGAAAGGGGCTGTCCCCAGCCAGCTTCCTGGTACCTGGCTCTGTGGTGATTATGGCTAGTGGATGGCAGGCAGCCAGGAGCTCAGAGCTGTATAAAGGCGGTGGTTGGGTATGGCTCTGGACTGGTTTGCCTTTGCTCCCTAGAGAGTTGCCTGCCAGTTCCAACTCCCCAGAGAGCTGCCTCCTATCTCTAGGAATTGTCTAGCCTGGGAGAGGGAGTCCTCCAGTCTTAGTCTGTTTGTGTTGTTGTAAAAGAATACAGGAAGCTGGGTAACTCATAAAGAAAAGAAGTTTAATTAGCCCACAGTTCTGCAGGCCATACAAGAAACATGGTGCCAGCTGGGCATGATGGCTCACACCTGTAATCCCAGCACTTGGGGAGGCTGAGGCGAAAGGATTGCTTGAGCCCAGGAGTTTGAGACCAGACTGGGCAACATAATGAGACCCCATCTCTATTTTTTAAGAAATAACTCAGGGCTGGGCATGATGGCTCATGCCTGTAATGCCAGCACTTTGGGAGCCCCAGGTGGATGGATTACTTGAGGTCAGGAGTTCGAGACCAGCCTGGCCAACATGATGAAACCCTGTCTCTACTAAAAATACAAAAATTAGCCAGGCGTTGTGGTGCACACCTGTAATCCCAGCTATTTGGGAGGCTGAGACCCTGGAGTCGCTTGAACCCGGGAGTCAGAGGTTGCAGTGAGCCAAGATCATGCCACTGCACTCCAGCTTGGTCAACAGAGCTAGACCCTGTCTCAAACACAAAAAATAAAAACAAAGAAATGGGCAAGTGGCTGGCTCCAAGGCTCAAGGCCCTAGTGGCAGGCCCGGTCTGGCCAGGAGTGGAGTGGTAGTGACTCTCGGGCAGGCAGGGAGGAGGAAGTTGGGCGTCAACCTAAGACCAGGCTCACCGGATTGCTGGGAAGGTTACCAAGATGCTGTGTGGTAAGTACTGAGAACAGCCTGAGGGTTTGTCTTTCACTCCTTCCCCTCATGGGGGCTGCAAACTCACCCCGTGGCCTTTCTGTCCTTCCCTCAGGGCCCGAAGTTGCTCAGCCTGAAGTAGACACCACCCTGGGTTGTGTGCGAGGCCGGCAGGTGGGCGTGAAGGGCACAGACCGCCTTGTGAATGTCTTTCTGGGCATTCCATTTGCACAGCCGCCACTGGGGCCTAACCGGTTCTCAGCCCCATGCCCAGCACAGCCCTGGCAGGGTGTGCGGGATGCCAGCACTGCGCCCCCAATGTGAGTAGTGCTGGTGGAGGCAGGCAAACAGGCAGGTTGCAGGAGAATCCTGCTGCTGGGGCTTGTGGGGCTGAACAGCTGGACCTCAGGCCCACCCTTGGCCACAGGTGCCTACAAGACGTGAAGAGCATGAACAACAGCAGATTTGTCCTCAACAGAAAACAGCAGATCTTCTCTGTTTCAGAGGACTGCCTGGTGCTCAACATCTATAGCCCAGCTGAGGCCCCCGCAGGGGCCGGTAGGCCAGTAGGCACCCCAGAGGGCCCTGTCCACCTGATCCAGCTCCCCTATGCCCACCTGTCCCCTCCCCGTCCCTGTTTCCAAAGCACCCTAGAGGTCCTGAGACTGCCCTGGGCTGGCAGGTGGGCAGCTAAGGTCTCAGGAGCTTGGGAGTCAGTGCCCCATGGCCACCTCTGCAGGTCATGGTATGGGTCCATGGAGGCGCTCTGATAACTGGCACTGCCACCTCCTACAATGGATCAGCCCTGGCTGCCTATGGGGATGTGGTGGTGGTTACAGTCCAGTACCGCCTTGGGGTCCTTGGCTTCTTCAGGTGAGATGACAGGCCTGGCCAGAGCACTGCCTGCACCGGGGAGAGGCCAGCTCACCAGAGCAACTGGGGATCTAGGCTGGGGTCCGGAACCTGAATGGAGGGCCGCTTACCCATGCTGTCTGGGGCAGAGAAGGGCACCCCCCAAGCCTCCACCCTGGGAGAGGGGTCCAGCCAAAGCCAGAATTATACAGTGAACTTGGTCCCTTGGACAGAGGGCATTGATTCCTGGGCTGAAGCCCAGGTTCCAGCAGGATATGGGACAAAGAGCAACAGGCTGTGGAGATGCCAACCACGGCTCCCAGACCGGCCAGACCTGGGGAGCAGAGAAAGGTCTGGCATCCTGGTGGCTAATTCAAAGCAAACCTGCAGAGGCTGGCGAGGAGCCAGGCTGAACTAACCATTGCCCCAACACTGCCCCCAGCACTGGAGATGAGCATGCACCTGGCAACCAGGGCTTCCTAGATGTGGTAGCTGCTTTGCGCTGGGTGCAAGGAAACATCACCCCGTTTGGGGGTGACCTCAACTGTGTCACCGTCTTTGGTGGATCTGCCAGTGGAAGCATCATCTCTGGCCTGGTAAGTCACCATAGGGGGCTAGCGATGGTGGCCAGGAGGGCTCCGGTGGTCTCAGAACTCCCAGCTCCTCTGCCCTCCTCTGACAGCCACCTACTCTCTCCAATGCACCCAGGTCCTGTCCCCGATGGCTGCAGGGCTGTTCCACAGAGCCATCACACAGAGTGGGGTCATCACCACCCCAGGGATCATCGAGTCTCACCCCTGACCCCTAGCTCAGGTCTGCATTTCCTTCCCTCTCTTACTGTATGTGTGCCTCCCATACCCCACTCTGTGCTGGCCCTGGGGTCTCAGAGTAGCGGGGGTTGCCGGCAGGGAGCTCCCTGTTAGCAAAGAGGAGCCCAATAAGATGAAAGAGCATCAGAGGAAACAACTGCTGCATTCCAGCATGTTGGCAGTCAGGGAGGGCTTCCTGAAGGAGGCCACCCTGAAGCATATCATCGTTGGTCCTTTCTCCAGGGTGGGGGAGCACCCCTCTCTGCCCCAGGCAGCATGGTGGAGGGGGTCTCCATTGCCAGCCACCTGCTGCCTGAGAGCTCTCCATTCAGGCTTCAGATCCCCACCCTACATCCTCATTGTAAGGCCTTGTGAAGAGAATCCAGGGGAGGTAAGTCACAGTGGGAACTGCACCTGCAAAGGCTGCAGGTGTGGGAGAGAGTGACAGGTCCTGCAGCAGCAAGCTCGCAGGTTAGGGAACAGGGCAGGAAGTGAAGGTGCTGGAGAAGTGGGGGCCATGCCTGGGAATCTGGACTTTATCCAGAGGGCAGGAAGAAGTTGGGCAATGACAAGGTTGAGCTACTTGGAGTAGAAGGTGGGTTGGAGGGAGCTGTCCTGAAGATCAAGAGGCCAGTGAAATGATCAGGGCAGAGTCCAGGAGAAAGAGACAGGATGGAATAGGGATAGAGCCACTGCGGGGAGAGGGGGCAAATGTGAGCAGGATTTGGAAGGCTGGGTCAGTTCCCTCACTTGGCCCCAGATGGTGGCCAATGCAGAGTGGGCTGGGCATTGTAACCACTGGGTACAAGATGATTCTGGAACCTCTGCGTGGGCATGTTGACTCTTGTATGGACAACAGCATCCACCTCTCAACCTCCCTAACCCATCCTCTCCCCGTGGCCAGGAGAGATTTTCTCAACCACAGACTTGAGGTCATTCCCTGTCTCTCCTCTGTCCAAAGAAAAACAGCGCAAGGCTGAGGCGGGCGGATCACAAGGTCAGGAGATCGAGGCAATCCTGGCTAACATGGTGAAAACCCATCTCTACTAAAAATACAAAAAATTAGCCGGGCGTGGTGGTAGGTGCCTGTAGTCCCATCTACTCAGGAGGCTGAGGCAGGAGAACGGCATGAACCCGGGAGGCAGAGCTTGTGGTGAGCTGAGATCACGCCACTGCACTCCAGCCTGGGTGACACAGAGAGAGTCGGTCTCAAAAAAAAAAATCAATAAAAGATAATGACACTATTCTTAGAGGGCAGTGAGGACTCAGTGCCCCCATTCCCCCAGATAATAAAGTTATGGTATAATAGGGGATGCAAGGGGGCCCTTGGGACCACCCAAGCTGACAGGCAGGGCAGCCTTCTCAGGAGTGGTGGCAAGTCTATGACCAGTCTCGGGGCCGATCTGTGACATCACGTCCAGCTGTCCTACAGTTGCACCATCTCTGTGGGAGGCAGAAGGCTGCAAGGTGGGGCTGAGTGGCTGAGAGGGAGACATGCCTCTTTCATTTGTCCCCAGAAAATCACAAACACCTTGGCCTGCAGCTCCAGCTCCCTGGCTGAGACGGTGCAGTGCCTTCGGCAGAAGGAAGGAGAAGAGCTGGTCCTTAGCAAGAAGCTGGTATGGCCACCCTTTTGGGGATGGTGCCAGGCAATGGCACAGAGGGGGTTCTATCCATCCCTTGCAGGAGCAGAGGGGCAGTCTACTCCCAGGTGGGGCTGGGGACAGCAGCTCATGAGGGGAAGGGGCTGAGGGCTTGGAGACAGAAATGGAGGGCCATCTCCATCCCTACAGCAGGCTTGTCTTCTAGGAAAGACACTGGAAACATCTGTTGCCCTGATCTCCCAGTTGCCCCGACCCCCTTAGCCCTGGTGATCTCCATCCCTTCACTTTCCCTCCAGGCTCAGCCACTCAGGCCTGCAGCTTAGTGGCTCCTGGGGTCCTAGCCTTTGAGGCTTGATCTTAACTTGGGAGCCTCCTGCATTGCTTTCTCCTGCAGAAAATTACTATCTATCCTCTCACCGTTGATGGCACTGTCTTCCCCAAAAGCCCCAAGGAACTCCTGAAGGAGAAGCCCTTCCACTCTGTGCCCTTCCTCATGGGTGTCAACAACCATGAGTTCAGCTGGCTCATCCCCAGGGTGAGTTGCTCCCGCCCCTGTGCCCTTCAAGGCCCTGCCCCAGCCAGTACCTCCCACCCCAGCATCAACACTACAGCCTTGTGAACCGAGCACTCCCGTTACTCCCATTTGATACGTGAGAAAGCAGAGGCCCAGAAAGGTTTGAGGGACTTGCCCAAGGTCACCCAGCTTTGTTTTGTTGTGTTGTTGTTGTTGTTTTGTTTTGTTTTGTCTTGTTTTTGTTTGTTTGTTTGTTTGTTTTTGAGACAGAGTCTCACTCTGTCGCCCAGGCTGGAGTGCAGTGGTACGATCTCAGCTCACTTCAACCTCCACCTCCTGGGTTCAAGAGTTTCTCCTGCCTCAGCCTCCCAAGCAGCTGGGATTACAGGCACATGCCACCACACCCGGCTAATTTTTGTATTTTTATAGAGATGAGGTTTCACCACGTTGGCCAGGCTGGTCTCGAACTCCTGACCTCAAGTAATCTGCCTGCTTTGGCCTTCTGAAGTGTTGGGATTACATGCATGGGCCACTTCAATAAAGCAAATGTTTTCTTTTGGGGAACCAGGCTTTTGCACAAACTGGCCTTCTGGGCAGTGCTGATCTGGGCAGCATATTCCTGCCTTGGCGTCTGGTTTATACATCAGGCTCTTTGAGACTGGTTACTGTGACTCTGTGCCAGAGCAATTGACTAAGACTCTCAGGTTTTAGATATGAAGCCACCGGGGACCTCATGAGCCAAGTCCCTTCCAGTCCTTTCCAGGTGCATAGAACTTCCCACAAGAGTCAGCACTGTGCTTTCATCCCAAGCATCTTGTTTCTGTCATTCTTATTCTTCTACCCATCTTCACAGCAATCATTTTCTTCACTTTTCTTTTTTTTTTTTTTTCGTCTTGGCCCATTGCACACCCTAAGACAAAGCAATCCATTTTTGTTGTTGTTGTTGTTTGTGTGTTTGTTTTTTGAGACAGAGTATCGATCCATCATCCAGGCTGCAGTGCAGCAGCGCCATCATGACTCACTACTGCCTCAGCCTCTCAGGCCTGAGCAATCCTCCCAGCTTCCTGAGTAGCTGGGGCCTCAGGTCTGTGCCACCACACTCTGCTAACTTTTTTTTTTTTTTTCCGTGTACAGGCAGGTCTCCCTCTGTTGCCCAAGCTGGTCTAGAGCACCTGGCCTCAAGCAATCCTCTTGCCTCAACCTCCCACAATGCTGGGATTACAGGCATGAGCCATAGCACCCAGCCAGTAACCACTTTTAATGGCTGCAAATCTTCCACAAATGGAGCATCTCATTACATTGTTCTTTCATCTTGGCAATTGGGCATCTTCTAGTTTTTTTGTTTGTTTGTTTGTTTTGTTTTTGAGATGGAGTTTTGCTCTTGTTGCCAAGGCTGGAGTGCAATGGCGTGATCTTAGCTCACCACACGGCAACCTCTGCCTCCCGGGTTCAAGCTATTCTCCTGCCTCAGCCTCCTGAGTAGCTGGGATTACAGGCATCTGCCACCATGCCTGGCTAATTTTTTGTATTTTTTTTTAGTAGAGATGGGGTTTCTCCATGTTGGTCAGGAACTCTTGAACTCAGGTGATCCACCAGCCTTGGCCTCCCAAAGTGCTGGGATTACAGGCATGAGGCCACACCCGGCCCTGGCAACTTCTAGTTTTTACCACTGAGGCTAATAACGCAGTGAATGTCTTCATATCCATGGCTTTTGTCCTCTGAGTTAGCCCTTTGGAATCAATCCCCTCATATTGGTCCCTTGGTATGTGAGACAGAGGCTCATGCAATCTTGACATTCAAAGACAAAGCTTAAGCCAGGTGTGGTGGCTCATACCTGTAATCCCAGCACTTAGGGAGGCTGAGGTGGGTGGGTCACTTGAAGTCAGGTGTTTGAGACCAGCCTAGCCAACATGGTGAAACCCCATCTGTACTAAAAATACAAAAATTAGCTGGGCGTGGTGGTGCATGCCTGTAATCCCAGCTACTCAGGAGACTGAGGCACGAGAATCACTTGAACCCAGGAGGCAGAGGCTGCAGTGAGCCGAGACTGTGCCACTATACTCCAGCCTGGGTGACAGAGTGAGACACTGTCTCACAAAAGACAAAGCTTGTAAAAGTTTTCAGGTCAATGCCCTCGACTCTGGCAGGCAGCCTTTACCCCACACCATCAACTTACAGTTGTATGAGTGAAACCAAGGGAACCCCAACCTGGCTGTGCCCCAGGACCTGGGGAGATCTGCCTGGTGTGGAAGGCTGTGCCCAGGACTTGTTGCTGAGAATGTTTCTTAGAAGTTGGGTGACTCAGGCTGGGCCCGGTGGCTCATGCCTTTAATCCCAGCACTTTCGGAGGCCAAGGCAGGTGGATCACCCAAGGCCAGGAGTGTGAGACCAGCCTGGCCAACATGGCAAAACCCCACCTCTACTAAAAATACAAAAATTAGCCAGGCACGGTGGTGCATGTCTGCGGTCCCAGCTACTTGGGAGGCTGACACAGGAGAATAGCTTGAACCCAGGAGGTGGAGTTTGCGGTGAGCCGAGATTGCGCCACTGCACTCCAGCCTGGGCAACGGAGTGAGTCTCTGTCTCAAAAAAAAAAATGTTGAAGAAATTCTTTCATTCTCTACAGTTGCCTTTAACCACTTACCTGTTGTATTTGGGGCTGCTCTCCCCACCCACACCCACCACCTCCCACCAATTGGAGGTTTATCTTTTTGGGTCTGTGGACTTTTCGGCCCCATTTTGGCCAAGTGCTCCATGATGAGTTTCTGGCCTCAGGACTGTGAACACTCTCTTGCCCAGGGCTGGGAGTCGGGGTGAGCCGGAGTTCAGGCTCCACTGAGAGGGCCTTGGTGTCCACACAGGGCTTGGGTCTCCTGGATACAATGGAACAGATGAGCCGGGAGGACATGCTGGCCATCTCAACACCCGTCTTGACCAGTCTGGTGAGACAAGAGGCAGAAGGGAGGAGGCTAGTGGGTATCCTGTCCAACAGCACAGTCTCTGCTCCTACTTCCGACACCCACAGCTATCCACCTACCACCAAGCCCCTTTGTCTAACTGATTAATTTTACTTCCACTCCAGAATCTCCTTAGATATGAGCCAGTGTGGTTCTCAAAGGAAAACCATCATCACCATCATCGTCAACGTGAAACTGCCCGTTAATGAGCACATATTACGTGCCAGGGACTATGGTGCACTGAGCGCCGGGAGAGGGATTCATCTCCTTCAATCCTCATTGCAACTCTTTTATCTTTTCTTTTCTTTCTTTTTTATTTTATTTTAATTTTTTTTTTTTTTTTTTTTTTTTTGAGACAGAGTCTTGCTCTGTCGCCAAGGCTGGAGTGCAGTGGCCCAATCTCGGCTCACTGCAACATCCACCTCCCTCATTCAAGCGATTCTCCTGCCTCAGCCTCCCGAGTAGCTGGGATTACAGGCGCCTGCCACCATTCCCAGCTAATTTTTGTATTTTAGTAGAGACAGGGTTTCACCATGTTGGCCAGGCTGGTCTCACACTCCTGACCTCAGCTGATTCACCCGCCTCGGCCTCCCAAAGTGCTGGGATTGCAGGCGTGGAGCCACCGTGCCCGGCACTGCAACTCTTTACAGAGGAATTTTCACTAGCCCCATTTTACACATGAGGAAACTGAGGCTTGAGGTGTCATGGTGAGGAAGAGGCAGAGGCAGAGTTTAAGCCAGTTCTGTCTGACCCCAGAGCCTCAGCTGTCACACTTGGAGCTAGATAGACCTGGGGCCAAATCCCAGCCCTGGGCACTTGCCCAGTTATCCTATCCCCTCTAAGCCCATCTCTTCATCTACACATGGGGATGATACTGCCCACTCGCCTGGGCTGTTGTAAGGAGACTAGACATTGCATTTGAAGAGTCTACCTGGGATCTCAATACCAGGGGCTGTTCAATCTCTGTACATTTCCCTTCTTTGGAAGCCCCAGAACCCTTCCCATTCACACAATCTCATCACTGCCCTCTGGAGCTGAGAGGAGCCCCTATCATTTCTGCTCACACTTACTTCCCAGTTAACTTCAACCAAGCACCTGCTTCCAGGCCAGACCCTTTGCTGGGGACTTCACATAGGCTGCCAGGCAGAGACTGACTTTCAGAGAGGTTTAGCCACCTGTCTGAGATCACACAGCCAAGCAGTGGTTGCAGAGCTAAGATTTGACTCCAAACCTGAGCTTATGCCAAGGTGACCTTGGGAAAGATACCTATCCACTCTGAGCCTCAGTTTCCTCCTTTGTAAAATGGAAATAATAATATAATCTAATCTATTAATTCTATTAATACAGAATCTAATCTATTGTGATGGGGATTCAATAAATGATGACACTGGCCAGGCACGGTGGGTGGCTCAAGCTTGTGATCCCAGTACTTTGGGAGAAGTGGGAGGATTGCTTGAGCCCAGGAGTTCAAGACCAGCCTGGGCAACATATTGACCCCAATCTCTACACAAATTGTTTGAAAATTAGCCGGGCATGGTGGTACACACCTGTAGTCCCAGATACTTGGGAAGCTGAAGTGGGAAGATCACTTGAGCGTGGGAGTCTCAGGCTGCAGTGAGCTGTGATCATGCCACTGCACTCCAGCACGGTCGACAGTCAGACCATTTCAGAGATTAAAATAAAAATATTAAATTAAATTAAAATGATGACACAAAGCACAGAGAATGGTGCCTGTCACCTAGCAAGCACTCAGTAAATGTTTGCAGCTAGTCATTTTATCATCATCATCATCATCATCATCATCATCATCATCATGGAAATTGGTGTTATTATGAGCATGTGCTGCCAAAGGCAGCATCGAATCAGGCCATGAGTGCCTAACTCCCATCCCATCCTTTCTTTGTAGATTCTGGAAGCCCTGTGTTTTTCTATGAGTTCCAGCATCGACCCAGTTCTTTTGTGAAGATCAAACCCGCCTGGGTGAAGGCTGATCATGCGGCTGAGGGTGCTTTTGTGTTTGGAGGTCCCTTCCTCATGGATTAGAGCTCCCGCCTGGGTGAGGACAGACAGACAGACATGTGATCCCTAGGCTGCCAGACTCCAAGGGGCCTGGGAAGGGCTTGTGGGAACACGGGTCTCCAGTCAGCACTGAGGATTCTTGGGTCCCTTCCAGGTCCCACCTGACTCTCGTTCAGTTCTGTCCCTCTCACCTTTCCAGCCTTTCCAGAGGCCACAGAGGAGGAGAAGCAGCTAACCCTCACCATGATGGCTCAGTGGACCCACTTTGCCTGGACAGGGTGAGTGAGTGACAGGGCATAGCTCGCTTTGGGCCTGGGATGCTCAGGTCAGCCCCTCTGGGGGACAGCACAGGAAGCCTTGGTCCTCATTCATTCCTCCCACCCAGGGACCCCAATAGCAAGGGTCTGCCTCCTTGGCCCCAATTCAACCAGGCGGAACAATATCTGGAGATCAACCCAGTGCCACGGGCCGGACAGAAGTTCAGGGAGGCCTGGATGCAGTTCTGGTCAGAGACGCTGCCCAGCAAGATACAACAGTGGCACCAGAAATAGAAGAACAGGAAGGCCCAGGAAGACCTTTGAGGCCAGTCCTGAACCTTCTTGGCTGGGGCAAACCACTCTTCAAGTGGTGGCAGAGTCCCAGCAGGGCAGCCCGCCTCTCCCCCTGCTGAGACTTTAATCTCAACCAGCCCCACATGGAGTCATGTTCCTTAAAGCGTCGGCCGCTCTGTGACTGGCATTATGCTCTTTTGAAATGTCATAAGGCTGCCTCCCACCTCTGGGCCATTGTACAAGTTCTTCCCTCTCCCTGAAGTGCCTTTCCTGCTTTCGTCGTGGTAGGTTCTAGCACACTCCTCTAGCTTCCTGGAGGACTCACTCCCTCAGGAAGCCTTCCCTGCTTTCTCTGGGCTGTGCAGCCCCGAGTCTGCATCCATTAGAGCACAGTCCACCCGAGGCTAGCACTGTGTCTGTGTCTGTCTCCCCGTCAGAGGAGCTCTCTGAAAGTGGGGATTAGCCTAACCCCACTCTGTCACCCACACCAGGATCGGGTGGGACCTGGAGTTAGGGGATGTTTGCTGAGTGAGTGAGTGAAACACAGAGTATGGGAATGGCAGCTGCTGAACTTGAACCCAGAGCCTTCAGGTGTCAAAGCCATACTGAGGCCCCCACTGACATTGTCCACCCTGGCCAGAAGGGTGCATGCCAATGGCAGAGACCTGGGATGGGAGAAGTCCTCGGGCACCAGGGGATCCAGCCTAGACCAGACCTTAGCCCCTGACTAAGGCCTCGGACTAGGGTGGGAGGGATCTCCTCCTCTCTGCTGCCTAGTCCTGGCCCCTGCACAAGACAACAGAATCCAGCAGGGCCATGAGTGTCACCCAGACCTGACCCTCACCAATTCCAGCCCTGACCCTCAGGACGCTGGATGCCAGCTCCCAGCCCCAAGTGCCGGGTCCTCCCTCCCTTCCCGGCTTGGGGAGACCAGTTTCTGGGGAGCTCAGCACAGCTCCAAGAGCACCCACCAAGACACAGCAGGACAGGCCAGGGGAGGACATCTGGACAAGGGCATCAGTTGGGCTATTGTCACAGAGGAAAGAAGAGACCCAGCCACTCGGGCTGCAAAAGGTGAAAAGCACCAAGAGATTTTCAGAGTGGGAGTAAACATTTCTTGCTTTGAGGATCAATGTACCACTACCTTAAAACACCTGGGTTTGTTTTTGTTTTTCTTTTAGAGACAGGGTGCACTCTGCTGTGCATGCTGGACTGCAGTGGCACCATTGTAGCTCTCTGCAGCCTTGAACTCCTCGAACTCACTGCAGCCTCAAACTCGATCAAGCGATTCTCCCACCTCAGCCTCCCAAGTAGCTGGGACTACAGGCGAGTGTCGCCATGCCTGGATAATTTTTTGTTTTTGTAGGGACAGGGTCTCACCATGTTGCCCAGACTGGCCTCAAACTCCTGGCCTCAAATGATCTTCCAAAACACTGGGCTCGGCCTTCCAAAAGGCTCGGCCTTCCAAAATACTGGGATTGCAGGTGTGACCCACTGTGCCCAGCCAACACCTGGATTTCAGCATATATCCCAGAGTCTTCCCTGCCCCCGTTACGCCATCCTACCAGCTCCAGTCCCACAAATGCCCTTCCTCAGTCAGACTGAGCTGCTGGCTGCTGATGGGTGCATGAAAAGCATTTTCATTTTCTTTCTTCTTTCTTTCTTTCTGTCTTTTTTTTGAGATGGAGTTTCACTCTTGTTGCCCAGGCTGGTGTGCAATGACACGATCTCAGCCCACTGCAACCTCCACCTCCCAGGTCCAAGCAATTCTCCTGCATCGGCCTCACAAGTAGCTGGGATTACAGGCTCCCACCACCACGCCCAGCTAATTTTTTGTGTTTTTAGTAGAGACAGGGTTTCACCATGTTGGCCAGGCTGGTCTCGAACTCCTGACTTCAGATGATCCACCCGCCTAGGCCTCCCAAAGTGCTGGGATTACAGGCGTGAGCCACCGCACCCGGCCAGCATTTTCATTTCCAACTGGAACCAGCTCTGTTCTGGGAAGTCCATTTTAGGGAGGAAGGAGAGACAGAAAGCCAGAAGGGCTCTGAGTCATGTCATTCCCCTGCTTGAAAGCTCCTGGTGACTCCCTGTCTCCCTTAGGACAAGTCCAAGTTCTCCACGTGCCACTGAAGTCCTGCTATTCTCATCCCCTTCCTTCCACCAGAGAAGTTCATCCCCATAAGCTGGTAGAGCCTGACAAGTGGACAGGCCCTGGCCAGGCACGGTGGCTCACACCTGTAATCCCAGCACTTTGGGAAGCTGAGGTGGGCGGATCACCTGAGGTCAGGAGTTTGAGACCAGCCTGGCCAACATGGCAAAACCTTGTCTGTACTAAAAATACAGAAATTAGCCTGGTGTGCTAGTGTGCACCTGTAGTCCCAGCTACTAGAGAGGCTGAGCCAGGAGAATCACATGAACCCGGGAGGCAGAGGTTGCAGTGAGCCAAGATCACACCACTGCACTCCAGCTTGGGTGACAGAGTGAGACCTTGTCTCAAAAAGAAAACAAAACAGGCCCCAATAATACAGTGTGTAACTGGGACATGAAGGGCTGTGAGGACACAGAGACGTAGACCAGCCCAGACTTGGGAGACAAGGAAGGAGGGACATGTCAGCTGAGACCCGAGGAATAAACAGAGGTTACTCAACCGTGTAGACCAGCGTAGAAGACTGGAAGGGTGGGGAGCGAGGCAAGGGCGTGACTGGCAGAGGGAACAACAGGAGCAGAGGCCTGAAGGATGCAATGTGCTGAGGAATCGCAGTTCTGCAGGGCTGGAGAGGTCAGCAAAGAGCAGACGTGAGAGGACTTGTGGGCTGCGACGGGGGGCGGCAGGGACTTGAGGCTCATGGAAGCCCTGTTGTATGGAGGAGGGTGGCTGGGAGAGGGGAGAGGAGGGGGAGAGCAGGGAGAACAGGGAGGGGACCAGGGTGGGCTGCCAGGTGGATGGAGAGGCACTGGTGGGCTCTAGATTTAGAGTCCGCAGACAAGACCGGGCGACTGACCATACACAGAGGTTGGGGAAAAGAAGCCCCGATAGGGCAGCCTTAAGGCAAGCAGGAGCGGACCCGGAAATCGGGGGTCTGGTGTGGGCCACCCTGGATGTACAAAGAGGCCTCTTCCTCTGGGCCTGATGGTGGCCCACACAGGGCACCCATGGGTGTGTAGTGGGGGGGGGGGTGGGTGTTACCAGATTGGGTATGGCCAACACCAGCAGGCCCAGGAGAGGGTGGGCAAGCCGGCTGCTGAAGCCTCAGACCCTGTCCTAGCTCCAGCCCTCTCCGCCAAGGGCATCCTTCACCCAGGGAGGGAGGAGAATGTCTGGTACCGCCCCAGGGGCCAGGGGATATGACCTGCCAGGCGGAGGGGATTCCAGGCCTCATGCCTCTCTATTCTCTCCTCCCTGAGGCTCCCTGAGGGCCCCACCATGCTCTAGGACCCAGCAGCCATGCAGAGCTGAAGGGAGCAAGCCAAAGACTCAGACAGGCATGGCCCTGCAGGACAGGGACTGGTGGACCCGGGAGCCTCCCAGTGGAAGGGCCACAGGAAGGGCCAAGTGAACAGTGCAGGAATGTGAGCACCAGGGGGGGCTGCAGGATCAGACGTGAACACCTGGACCCCGCCACAGGATGAGGTCCTAGCAGATGCTTCCAGTATCTACCCAAGGCCAACCTTAGTTACTCACACAACCCGACAGTCTCTCACACACACACGCTCACAGATAGGGTTCCTATGAGTTCCACCATTTACTGGGTGTGTATCTTTTCTTTATTTTATTTCTATTTTTTATTTTTGTTGAGATAGAGTCTCACTCTGTCACCCAGGCTGGAGTGCATTGGTGCAATCTTGGTTCACTGCAACCTCTGTCTCCAGGGTTCAAATGATTCTTGTGCCTCAGCCTCCCAAGTAGCTGGGATTAAAGCTGTACACCACCACGCCTGGCTAATTTTTGTATTTTTAGTAGAGATGGGGTTTCATTTCACCATGTTGGCCAGGCTGGTCTCAAACTCTTGGCCCCAAGTGATCCACCCACCTCGGCCTCCCAAAGTGCTGGGATTACAGGCATGAGCCACTGCACTCGACCACAGATGTGTATCTTTGAATAAGCTGTGCATCCTCTTTGTTCCTCAGTTTTCTCATCTGTAAAATGAGAGTAAGGTTAGTGACTCCCTTCCCAGGTCTGTCTGTGAGTACTGAAACATCATTAGCCATGAAGCACCTAGAGTTGTGCTTGACACACAGCCAGTGCTAAATAAGTGCTCCCTGGCACAGGTATAAACACTCCACTCACAATGTCCAAAAAAATCATATGGCTCCTCGACTACAGCTCAAACATGGAAGAATTGGGGTATGTCAGGGAGCGTCATAATATTGGCATGAGTCTCTTCCACCTTAAAATAATTTCTGGGACTAGGTGCAGTTGCTCACGCCTGTAACCCCAGCACTTTGGGAAGCCGAGGTGGGAGGATCGCTTGAGGCCAGGAATTTAAGACCAGCCTGGGCAACATAGCAAGACCCCATCTGTACAAAAAGTTTTAAAAATTAGCCAGACGTTGTGTCTCACACCTGTAGTAGTGTGAGGCAGGAGGATGGCTTGAGCCCAGGAGTTCGAGGTTACAGTGAGCTGATTGAGCCACAACACTCCAGGCTGGGCAACAGAGTGAGACTCTGTCTCTAAGTAAATAAATAACTTCTGAGCCTGTAGCTGCCCAAAAGAATTGGTCGGTGGACCCCTGGGAGGCTCTGAATGGCAGGTTGAGTGTCATATAGAGTCTGTGTCCCTCCCTGAGGACTTCAGGGAAGCCATGTTCAAGTTCCTCCCCAGTCTGTCTATAGCCCCACCTCCTGGGTTTTAGCCACCCCCCATCTCCACTTCCGCACGCCCCCCCAACCTCCACCCCAGTTCCCAGTCCAGCCTGCCCAGGCTCTGGGAAGGCTATTGCAAGAACAGGAAGGAACTTGGCAGGGGAACGCCAGCTCTGGTTCTTGCAGTGGCACCCACATGGCCTTCTTTCCCTGCCCTAGCCTGCCTGCCTTCCTTCCCATCACCCTCAGACCTCCCACACTTTGCGGCATCGTTGCCACTAGAGCCTGTCTTCGGGTGACGTTGCCCCTCCCTGCTGCCCCCAAGCTGGCCCCTTCCCACTCTTCGGACCTTGACCAGGACCCCAGGAAACAAGGCAATCGCTGGCGGTGCGGGTAGGGGTGAGGTCCAGGCTTCTCCCGGCCACCCACTGATCTCTCCTCTGAGCCCAAGCTTACTCACACCCGGCCTCTCCCGCAGGCCTCTGGGCGGTCCTCTGGGGTTCCGAGAGGACCCCACCTTACAGATGAGGAAATTAGAATCAGAGAGGGGCAGTACCGTGCTTGAGGCCACACAGAGTGAGAACAAAGCCAGGACTCACACCCAAGTTTACTGGCCTTCAAACTGCAAGTCCTTCCCCTCCAGAATGTGCCCTTGTGTCTAGGGTGGGCTTTCCAGGTGCTGGAGTTGGGGTCTAGTGGGCTGACTTGGGTGGGGGGACTGGGATTCTAGTTAGGCCAGCAAGGGAGGCCCAGAGGAGGGGTTTTGCAAGGCAGTGGCTTCAGACTGCGGCTGGACAGCCCGCAGGGAGATGACAGGGGCCAGCCCTGCTCTCCCTCAGATGCCTTCGTGAGTCCCCTCTGTCCTTTGGGCCAGGACTGTGGCTTCTGGAGTTTGTCAGCGTGCACAGTGCTACCCCAGCCAGACTGCAGGGCCTCAATCCCTACCAACCGGGTGTGTAGGTGCAGAGGAGTGTGCAGGTGCAGGGGAGTCTGCAGAGGGAAGGGCCATGTTGAGCTTCCCTACTCAAGGAGGGTGGGCCTCTAGGCCCTATTACCCTCGAGCTCCATCCGAGGGCCCAAGGAAGAGAAGATCCTGAGCCAGTACATATCGACTCTGGGAGGAGATGAGCAGCCGTGGGAGGCGATGAAACCCCCAGGCCTCCCAGGAGACCAGGTAACCCTCAGAGCAGACCCAGAATCACCACGGGGTCTCAGAGTAATAAGGCTGACCAGGTGAGCAGCCAGAGCCCCTTACCTCCACCTGTTCCCACCTCCTGAGGCACCACTGTGATGACACAGGACAAGCCCCAGGAGTCAGTGCCCAGCCTTGGCCAGGACCATCCCCTGGGGTGGGAGCTACCTAAAGTTGCCACCCCAAGGAAAGCCTGGACTCACCATATGCCTAGGGCGAGTCCTGGTCAGGCCCTGTCTGTTTCTCTGTGACCCCCAGACCACAACACAGCCAGGCTTCTGGCCCTGGCCCGCCTCCTGGACCCTCACCGTGCCCTAGGACTGACATTAGTACAGGGCTGCACCTCGGTCCCCATGTGGCTAGCTGGAGGCATACCTGGGTCTTGCCCTGAGCCTGGGGAGTGGGGCTGGAAAGTGCCAGGCCAGAATTCTGGGTAAGAGACAGCATTGGGCCAAGCATGGTGGCTCATGCCTGCAATCCCAACACTTGGCCTCCCAAGGAGGCCAAGATGGAAGGATTGCTTGAGCCCAGGAGTTTGAGAACAGCTTAGGCAACATAGTGAGACCCCTGTCTCTACAAAAAAATTAGCCAGGCATAGTGGCTGTGATCCCAGCTACTTGGGAGGGTGAAGTGGGAGGATCTTTGAACCCAGGAGGTCAGGGCTGCAGTGAGCTGTGATCGTGTCGTTGCACTTCATCCTGGGTAACAGAGTGAGACTCTGTCCTTTTACAGGACCGAGGGGCTTCAGCAGATCACTGCTGGCCTCCAAGACACCCTGGAAGGAGATGAGCTGGGTTTTGCAGGATAACTAGGAGTTCATCTGTCCCTTCCAAGACCCTTTGCAGCTTAGCGCTCTGTCAGGAGTCAGTCCTTCCACAAAATTCCCCCCACTGCTTTCCTTTGTGTTTTCTTCTCTCTCTCTCTCTCTTTCTCTCTTTCCCTCTTTTTTGAGACAAGTTCTTGCTCTGTCACCGAGGCTGGAGTCTTTGTGTTTTCTTCTTTCTCTCCCTTTCTTTTCTTTTCTTTTCTTTCCTTTTCTTTTCTTTTCTCTTCTTTCTCCTTCTTTCTTTCCTTGCTTTTCTTTTCTCTCTCTCTCCTTCCTTCCTGTCTAAAACAAAAAAAAAAAAACAAAACTGAAGCTTATTCTGATTAGGTAAAATGTATATGGTAAGCCCTAAAACAAGCACTGAAAACAATGATGACAAAAACAAAATAAAAAATACACAGTGAAATAAATCATTAAAGAAATTAGGCCAGGCATAGTGGCTCACACGCATAATCCCAGCACTTTGGGAGGCTGAGGCAGGCAGATTACTTGAGGTCAGGAATTCGAGACCAGCCTGACCAACATGGTGAAAACCCATCTCTACTAAAAATACAAAAATTAACTGTGCGTGGTGGCGGGCACCTGTAATCCCAGCTACTCAGGAGGCTGAGGCAGGAGAATTGCTTGAACCTGGGAGGCAGAGGTTGCAGTGAGCTGAGATGGCAACACTGCGCTCCAGCCTGGGCAACAGAGTGAGACTCCGTCTCAAAAAAAAAAAAAAGAAAGAAAGAAAAAAGTAATTTAAATACTTTGGCCGGATGCAGTGATGCACACCTGTAATCTCAAAATTTTGGGAGGCTGAGGTGGGTGCATATCCTGAGGTCAGGAGTTTGAGATCAGCCTGGCCAACATGGCTGAAGCCTGTCTCTACTAAAATTACAAAATTAGCAGGGCATGGTGGCGGGGGCCTGTATTCCCAGCTACTCGGGAGGCTGAGGCAGGAGAATTGCTTGAACCTGGGAGGCAGAGGTTGCAGTGAGCTGAGATGGTGCCATTGCACTCCAACCTGGGCAACACAGTGAGACTCTGTCTCAAAAAAAAAAAAAGAAATTTAAACTCTTACCAGAAAATATTTACTTAATAGAAAGCAATAAAGGATAAATAGAAGACAAAAAAGACACAAGGAAAACAAGAAGTAAATTGGCAGTTGGTTTATAGTGAACTTCGTGGGCCCACTTATACACAAATGTTTTTCAAGAAATTTATTAAACATTTATGGGGATTTGTAACAAATTGAGAAAACTGGCAGATGAACTGCCACCCCTGAGATATTGAGACTAACCTACCCTCCTTCTTCTCCTCCTCCTCAGCCTACTCAACAGGAAGATAAGGATGAAAACTTTATGATGATCCACTTCCATTTAATGAATAGCAAATATATTTTCTCTTTTTTGTGATTTTCTTAGTAACATTTTCTTTTCTCTAGCTTGCTTTATTGTAAGAATACATTATATAATACATATGACATACAAAATATGTGTTAATCGGCCAGGTGCAGTGGCTCATGCCTGTAATCCCAGCACTTTGGGAGGCCGAGGTGGGCAGGTCAGCTGAGGCCAGGAGTTCAAGACCAGCCTGGGCAACATGGCGAAACCCCATCTCTAACAAAAAATACAAAAATTAGCTGGCATGGTGGCGGGCACCTGTAATCCCAGCTACTCGGGAGGCTGAGGCAGAAGAATTGCTTGAACCCGGGAGGCGGAGGTTGCAGTGAAGCCAAGATCACGCCACTGCATTAGAGCCTGGGTGTCAAAAATAAAAAACAAAAAAAAGTGTTAATCGATGACTACGTTATCAGTAAGGCTTCTAGGCAACAGTATGCTATTAGTAAAGTTTGTTGGGTGTCAAAATAATATGCAGATTTTCAACTGCATGGCATTCAATGCCCCTAACACCCACATTGTTCAAGGGTCAACTGTATACTTAGGAGTGGAATTGCTGGGTTATATGGTAACTCTATGTTTCATCATTTGAGGAACTGCCAAATTGTTTTCTAAAACCACTGTTTTCTATACCACTTTATATTCCCACCAGCGATCTATAAGATTTCTTCACTTCTTTGTCAAAATTTATTGTCCGACTTTTTTATTTATTTATTTATTTATTTTGAGATAGTGTCTTGCTCTGTCACCCAGGCTGGAGTGCAATGGCATGGTCTTGGCTCACTGCAACCTCCACCTCCAAGGTTGAAGCAGTTCTTCTGCATCAGCCTCCCGAGTATCTGGGATTACAGGCGCCCACCACCACACACAGCTAAGTTTTGTAATTTTAGAAGTGGCAGGGTTTCATCATGTTGGCCAGGCTGGTCTCGAACTCCTGACCTCAAGTGATCCACCTGCCTTGGCCTCCCAAAGTGCTGTGATTACAGGTGTGAGCCACCATGCCTGGCCTTATTATCTGACTCTTTAATTCTAGCCATCCTAGTAGGTGTGAAGTAGTAGTGTCTAATATTGGTTTGATTTGCATTTCCCTGATGGCTAATGATGTCAAGCATCTTTTCATGTTCTTTTTGGCTCTTTTTATATTCCTTGGAGAAACGTTTACTCAAATCCTCTGCCTGTTTAAAAAAAATAAGTTGTCTTATTGTTGTTGAATTGTAAGAGAACTTTATATATTCCAGATATAAGTCCCTTATCAGACACATAATTTGCAAATCTTTTCTCCCATTCTGTGGGTTGTCTTTTCCATTTTTCCATAGTGGCCTTTGCAACACAAAAGTTTTTCATTTTGATGAAGTCCGAATTACCTGTTTTTGTTGTTTCTCATGCTTTTGGTATCATATCTAAGAATATGTCACTAAACCATGAAGATTTACCTCTATGTCCTTTAAGAGAAGAGTTTTATAGTTTTAGCTCTTACATTTAGGACTTTGATTCATATTGAGTTAATTTTTGTACATGGTGTGATATAGGGGTCTCTCTTTTTTTTTTTTTGAGACAGGATCTTGCTCTGTTGCTCAGGCTAGAGTGCAGTGACACAATCATAGCTCACTGCAGCCTCAACCTCCTGGGCTCGAGCAATCCTCCCACCTCAGCCTTCCCAGTAGCTGGGACTACACGCACATTCCACCATGCTTGGCTCATCTTTTTTACTTTTTGTTGTCCAGGCTGGTCTTAAACTTCTGAGCTCAAGAGATCCTCCCAAAGTGCTGGGATTACAGGTGTGAGCCACTGCACCTGAGCCAACTTTATTCTTTTGCATGTGGCATGATCCAGTTTTCCCAACATCATTTGTTGGAAAGACTATTCTTCCCCTTATTGAATGGTCTTGACACCCTTGTTCAAAATCAGTTCACCTTGGCCAGGAATGGTGGCTCACACCTGTAATCCTAGCACTTCGGGAGGCCGAGGCAAGAGGGTCATTTGAGCCCAGGAGTTCAAGACCAGCCTGGGCAACATAGTGAGACTCCATCTCTGAAAATAAATAAACTAATTAGATCAGTTAACCATAGAGACATGGGTTTATTTATGGACTCTCAATTCTGTGTATCTGTCTTATACCAGTACCATACTCTCTCTCTTTTTTTTTTTCTTTTCTTTTTTTTTTTTTTGACAAAGTCTCACTCTGTTGCCCAGGCTGGAGTGCAGTGGCACCATCTCAGCTCACTGCAAGCTCCGCCTCCTCTGTTCATGCCATTCTCCTGCCTCAGCCTCCTGAAGTGTAGTCCCAGCTACAGTAGCTGGGACTACAGGCATGTAGCTGGGACTACAGGCACCCATCACCACGCCCAGCTAATTTTTTTCTTTCTTTTTTCTTTTTCTTTCTTTTTTTTTTTTTCTTGTATTTTTAGTAGAGACGGGGTTTCACCATATTAGCCAGGAATGGTCTCGATCTCCTGACCTCATGATCCGCCCGCCTCAGCCTCCCAAAGTGCTGGGATTACAGGCGTGAGCCACCACGCCCAGCCAAGTACCACACTCTCTTAATAGCATTTCTTCCTCATAAGTTTTGAAGTAGGGATGTGTGAGTTCTTCTACTTTGTTCCTTTTCAAGATTGTTTTGGTTGAAGTGGGACCACAGACATATGCCACCACACCCAGCTAATTTCCTTTTATTTTTTTTAGAGAAGGGATCTCACTGTGTGGCCCAGGCTGGTCTCAAACTCCTGGGCTCAAGTGATCCTCCTGCCTTGGTGTCTCAAAGTGCTGGGATTACAGACATGAGCCACCATGCCTGGCCACTTCTGTCACTTTTTGCTTCATATATTTTCGTGCTCTGTTATCTGGTACATATATGTTTATAATTGCATGTCTTCCTGATAGATTGACATTTTTATCATTATAAAATACCCTTCTTTATCTCTAGTAATATTTAAAAAGTCTACATTGCTTGATACTAGCATAACCACTCCAACTTTCTTGTGGTTACTGTGTCCATGATATATATTTTCCCATTCTCTTCTTTTCAATTTATTTGTATCTTTGACTCTAAAGTCTGTCTTCTGTAGACAGCATATAGGGGACATTTTAAAAAATCCAATCTGGGCTGAGTGTGGTGGCTCACACCTGTAATCCCAGCACTTTGGGAGGCCAAAGCTGGTGGATCACTTAAGGTCAGGAGTTCAAGACCAGCCTAGCCAATATGGTGAAACTCCATCCCTACTAAAAATACAAAAAAAAAAAAAAAAAAAAATTAGCTGGGTGTGGTAGCGCATGCCTGTAATCCCAGCTACTCGGGTGGCTGAAGCAGGAGAATCACTTGAACCCAGGATGCGAAGGTTGCAGTGAACCAAGATCATGCCACTGCACTTCCAGCCTGCGTGACAGACTCAAGACTTTGTCTCCAAAAAATGAATAAATAAAAATTTTTTTAAAATCCCATCTGACAGTCTCTGCCTTTTGACTGGATTGTTTAATCCACTCACGTTTAGTGTTATTCCTGACATAGTTGGATTTACTGCTGGCATTTTACTTTTTGTTTTCCATGTGTCTTGTGTCTTTTTCTTCTTCTATTTATCCTCTACCACTTTCTTTGTTTTAAGTAAATATTTTCTAGTGAAGTATTTAAATTTCTTTAATAATTAATATCACTGTATATTTTCAGTTTTGTTGTTGTCATTGTTGTTTTTAGTGGTTGTTATGGGGCTTACCATATACATTTTACCTAAAGAGAATCAGCTTCAGAGGTGTTTTGTTTTGTTTTGTTTTGTTTTGTTTTGTTTTGAGACAGGGTCTCACTCTGTTGCCCAGGCTGGAGTGCAGTGGCATGATCTCAGCTCACTGCCACCTCCGCCTCCTGGGCTCAGGTGATCCTCCCACCTCAGCCTCCCAAGTAGCTGGGACTACAGGTGTGCACCACCAACCCCAGCTAATTGTTTTTTCTATTTTTAGTACAGACAAGGTTTCACCATGCTGCCAAGGCTGGTCTTCAACTCCTGGGCTCAAGCAATCCACCCACCTTGGCCTCCCAAAGTTGTTGGGGTTATAGGTGTGAGCCACAGTGCCTGGCCCTATCTCTACTAGCTTCATTCCAGTGAGATATAGAAACTTTGTTCCTATATATCCCTATTCATTTTTCACCCTTTTGTGGTATTATTGTTATATGTATTACATCTATTAATGTTACAAACCCAAAAATACATCGTATGATTGTTATTTTACTGTTTTCATTTTGTTAGCCCAATGCAGCTTACTTCCACCCACCTCCTTTGTGTTGTCATTGGCAAATATATTAAATTTCTACATGTTACAGGCCCAATAATACACTTTATGCACATTCTTTTATAAATTGCCTTGGTCAATTTTTGCTTTAAATCTTTTATAAATTGCTGTTTTAAGTTAAGGTTTTTAAAAAGGAAAAAAAATTCTGTGTTTTATAATTACAACTTTCCTCCTTAAGCAATAAAAGAGCCACAGATATGGGGAATTACACAGACATCACAATCTCCACCACGCTGTGGTGTGCCCCGTGCAGTCCCGCCCACTTAATAGCAATTTGTTTAATCCTCACAACGACCCTCACAATTAGTCATTGTTAGCTCTGTTTTACAGATGGGACAACTGAAGCTCAGAAAGGTCTTCTGGGACACATGTATGGTAAGAGACTAAGTGAGCTTAGGGCCTACATCTTGTTTTTTTTTGTTTTTTGTTTTTTAGATGGAGTCTGGTTCTGTCATCCAGGCTGAAGTGTAGTGGTGTGATCCCAACCTGCATCCTCCACTCCCCCGGTTCAAATGATTCTCCTGCCTCAGCCTCCCAAGTTGCTGGGATTACAGGCATGTGCTACCACACCGAGTTAGTTTCTGTATTTTTAGTAGAGATGAGGTTTCACCATGTTAGGCAGGCTGATCTTGAACTGCTGACCTCAGGTGATCCACCACCTTGGCCTCCCAAAGTGCTGGGATTACAGGCATGAGCCACCAAGCCCAGGCTGTTGGGGCCTACATCAGTCAGACTCAGAGATCAATGCTCTTTCCACAGCACGACTTCCTTCCCTTTGCTCAACCAAGATACATAGGAATGTTCTTAAGAAAATTCTACTACGAGACTCAGGCAAATAACACCCAGGCTTTCTGAGAAAAGACTGATTCTTGGAAAAGATGATGCTGTACCAGGACTACCTGAATGAAAACTCTGCTAAGAGACTCAGGCAAGTAACAGCCAGGCTTTCTGAGAAAAGGCTGATTCTCAGAAAAGATGATACTGTACCAGGACTACGTGGTTGATGTGGCTGCCCACTCAACATCCCCTGTGCCCCATGTGAGCATCAGATGGGGCACACATGTGTCCTGGGCACCTCATCATGGTATCTGGCCTGGCACGAGTGCTTCCCATATGGGCTGAGTGAAAGGTTTTTGCTCCCCCAGGGACAGGTGGCAGGAGTAGAGCCAGAGGTTGGCAGAACTCGTCCTTGAGGCCCACACAGATGTGGCCAAGGAGCTGCATAGCTGAGTGGGGGAATCTATGTGTGGCTGGCCCCTAGGCCTAGCAGGTGGATTCACAATCTTGTCTGTCTTCCCCACTGCCCCCTTACCCTGTCCTCTGCCTGACAGCTTGTCCTGTGCATTCTGAACTTTGTCAGATGCTGGGCAGCAAAACAAGCAGCTTCCTCACCTCCCAAAGCCTAATATCCATACTCCTATTGATGTGGCCACAGCCTATAAGAGAACCTGGCAGAATGAGGCTGTGAGGATAGGCAGGCAGTCAACAGAGAGAGAGATGTGGTCCAGGCCAGGTGGAGCTGCTGGTAGTCCCTGCTTTCCTGGTCCTGCCCACCCTGTCCTCCCATCCCTACACCTTTCAACCTCACACTGACTGAACCCTCAACTAATGTTCATTTTTTTAAATATGGAAAATACCACTTTGAGAGGCTGAGTCAGGTGGATCACCTGAAGTCAGGAGTTCGAGACTATCCTGGCCAACATGGTAAACATGCTACTAAAAATAGAAAAATTAGCTGGTTGTGTTGGTGAGCACCTGAATTCCCAGCTACTCAGGAGGCTGAGGCAGGAGAATTGCTTGAACCCAAGAGGTGGAGATTGCAGTGAGCCAAGATCATGTTATTGCACTCCGGCCTAGGCAACATGAGTGAAACTCCATCTCAAAACATAAATACATAAATAAATATGGAAAATATGTGGCCGGGCGTGGTGGCTCACGTCTGTAATCCCAGCACTTTGTGAGGCTGAGGCAGGTGGATCACTTGAGATCAGGCGTTCGAGACCAGACTGGCCAACACAGTGAAACCCTGTCTTTACTAAAAATACGAAAATTAGCTGGGGGTGGTGGCACAGGCCTGTAATCCCAGCTACTTGGGAGGCTGAAGCAGGAGAATCGCTTGAACCCAGGAGGCAGAGGTTGCAGTGAGCCGAGATCGGGCCACTGCACTCCAGCCTGGGCGACAGAGTGAGACCCTGTCTCAAAAATAAATAAATAGGCCAGGCATGGTGGCTCTTGCCTGTAATCCCAACACTTTGGGAGGCCGAGGCAGGCGGATCACGAGGTCAGAAGATTGAGACCATCCTGGCTAACACGATGAAACCCTGTCTCTACTAAAAATACAAAAAATTATCCGGGCGTGGTGGCATGCGCCCGTAGTCCCAGCTACTCAGGAGGCTGAGGCAAGAGAATCGCTTGAAACTGGGAGGCAGAGCTTGCAGTGAGCCGAGGTGGCGCCACTGTATTCCAGCCTGGGCGACAGAGTGAGACTCTGTCTCAAAAAAATAAATAAATAATAAAAGTGGGTCTTGTTTTTTGTTTTTTGTTTCAGGGTATTTTGGTTAGAGACAGAGTCTTACTCTGTCTTGACCACCTGGGCTCAATTGATCCTCCTGCCTCAGCCTCCCAAGTAGCTGGGTCTGCAGGCATGTACCAGCACATCTGGCTGACTTTTTAATTTTTTGTAAAGACAGGGTCTCACTATGTTGTCCAGGCTGGCCTTGAACTCCTGGCCTTAAGCAGTCCTCCTGCCTTGGCCTCCCACAGTGCTGGGATTACAGGCGTGAGCCACCACAAGTTAACACGTTATGCTGGGGAGGAGTTAGGGGAGAGATTTTCTTTGTAGAGAGCTGTTACCTCACTGTGAGTTCTCACCCCACTTCTTTCCCCTCAAGCCTGTGGGCATGAGACCATGGGGAGGATGAGTGGTGCTTTCCACCATAGGAGGCTCAGCCAGCCAGAGCCTGACTCCACCCTGCCATCGTGAGTGGGGCAGAAGGGGCTGCAATGGGATGGGCCACACCTCTGCTGAGGTGGGGCAAGGGATATTGGAGGTTTGCCCATGTAGACCCCACAGGATAAGTGGCAGAGGCAGGGGTGGGGGGTCATCTTGGGCCTTCATTAGAGGAGCATAGAGCCCAGGCAGCAATGATTGGGCAGTGAATGCCACATTCCTTGGGACTGAGGAAGGGTCACAAGGATGGGATCTGTGGGAGAAGAGTCCCAAATAAAGAGCATCTCCGAAGAACTCAGAAAATTGACTGTTAAAGAAGAAGGAGGCTTTAACCATCTGTCAGGCCTATAGAGCAAGAGGCTGTGGGCCAAGGGAGAAGTTCTCTGTTCCCCTGCCTTTTCCCCTCCCCAGCACAGAAGCCCAACAGACCTTCTTTTCACAAAGATGGGCCGGGACCCCAGACTTTGGGGGTACACAGAGAGAGGAAACATCTTACCTTTTTTTTTTGTTCTTTGAGATGGAGTCTCACTCAGTCGCCCAGGCTGGAGTACAGTGGCGCCATCTCAGCTCACTGCAAGCTCCGCCTGCCGGTTTCAAGCAATTCTCTTGCCTCAGCTTCCTGAGTAGCTGGAACTACGGGCTCGTGCCACCACGCCCGGATAATTTTTTGTATTTTTAGTAGGGACGGGGTTTCATCATGTTAGCCAGGATGGTCTCGATCTTCTGACCTCGTGACCCGCGTGCCTCAGCCTCCCAAAGTGTTGGGATTACAGGCATAAGCCACCGTGCCTGGCCTATTTATTTTTGAGACAGGGTCTCACTCTGTCACCCAGGCTGGAGTTCAGTGGCCCGATCTCGGCTCACTACAACTTCCGCCTCCCAGGTTCAAGCCATCCTCCTGCCTTAGCCTCCTGAGTAGCTGGGACTACAGGCACACACTACCACGCCCGGCTAGTTTTTGTATTCTTTGTTTTAGTAGAGACGGGGTTTCACCGTGTTGGCCAGGCTGGTCTCGAACTCCGGACCTCAGGTGATCTGCCCGCCTCAGCCTTCCAAAGTGCTGGTATTACAGGCATGAGCCACCACACCCAGCCCCATCTTACCTTTGACTGAAGATGGGACTGCTGTCTCCTTGCTTCCACCTCCCACACTTGCTCCTGTGGCTCCAAACTTCAAACAGGATCTTTCTTTGCCTGGCCCACTCCTCCTCATCCTTTACTTAGAAGATTAGATCTTTTCCAGGGAATCTTCATTCCCACCACCCGGCCCTGGGCTCACTCCTCGGGTGCCCCTCTGGGCTCCCACATTATGGTTGCTTTCAGGTCCAGCTTCCGCATGTGGACTATGAAACTGTGAGGACAGCCAAGGGTCAGCATGTGCGAGGAAAGGCAGGGAAGAGGCTGGACGAGGCACTGGGGAGCAGGGAGGCCCAAGACCCTTAAATCCACAGACAGGAAGCCCTGGCTGAAGGGCCAAGTAACCAGGTGTTCTACTTCAATCTTGGCACCCACTGTATGCTTAGACCTTGACTCACACATGTTCAGCTTTAAGCCACTGCACAGATGAGCAAACGGGGTGGAGACTGCAGGCTGATCAGTTTGTCTGAAGAGCCAAGATCATCTAGGGTGACCTGTTGCCCAAGGCAGAGACAAGGCTGTGGGCTGGTCAGAAGCTGGTTACAATTCCTCCCGCCCCAGTACTTGCTGGCAGGGATTAAGAGCAGATAAAAGTGTGCTGACACACTGTAGACACGGCTACCATGCCATCCACAGTGTTGCCATCACTCCTGCCCACAGCAGGAGCTGGCTGGAGCATGAGGTGGATTCTGTGCTCGAGCCTTACCCTCTGCCTGATGGCGCAGACGGCCTTGGGTAAGACCCCCACCCCTTCCCGAGGGTGTCAGGCAAGACGGGCACAAGGGACGGAGGGACAGGCCCCAGTTCAACCTCTCCTGGGGACAGCAGGGCAGGATCACTTAGACAAGGCCTGGGCAAATGGAGGGTAGGGTTTCAGGACACTAAACCATCTACCAGCTGGGAGTCTGGACAAGTCCTTTAGCCTCCCTGAACCTCAGGGCTTCTCTGCATTTCCTGCCTCCCGACACCGGTGAAGGGGTCTGAGAACATGGCCACATCTTTCCTTCCTTCCCACCTTTTTCCTTCCTTCCATCCTTCTTTCCTTCTCCTAAGCAGGAGGCCTGTCTCTGCCCCCTCTCTGCTACATGAACCTCTTTACCACCTTCAAATTTCTCCCCAATATCTTTCTTTTTAAAATGAGTACTACACTTTTTACTGTGAAAACCATCTAATACATTAACAAAAGTTTACTGAGGTATAAGATGTATACAGCAAGGTGCACACATCTTTACTGTATAATTATATCTATTATACTAATTATATATATATATATGGTAACCATTATCCAGATCAAGATCTAGAACATTTCCAGTGGGTTAGGCATAGTAGCTCATGCCTGTAATTCCAGCACTTTGAGAGACTGAGGTGGGAGGATTACTTGAGCCCAGGAGTTTGAGACCAGCCTGGGCAAATAGTGAGACCTAGCCTGGGTAAATGGACTCTGTCTCTATTTTTAAAAAACTTTTTTTAAAAAGTTTTTTTAACTTACAAGCATACACCTGTAATCCCAGCACTTTGGGAGGCCGAAGCGGGCAGATCACCTGAGGTCAGGAGTTTGAGACCAGCCTAACCAATATTATTACCCTGTCTCTACTAAAAATACAAAATTAGCCAGGCATGGTGGCACATGCCTGTAATCCCAGCTACTCAGGAGGCTGAGGCAGGAGAATCGCTTGAACCCAGGAGGCGGAGGTTGCAGTAAGCCGAGATCGTGCCATTGCACTCTAGCCTGGGCAACAAGAGAGAAACTCTATCTCAAAAAAAAAAAAAAAAAAAAAAAAAAAACCATCTCCAGCGTCCCATGTACTCCTCAGTCAATACTCAAAGTTACCACTAGTCTGACCTCTATCATAAATAAATTTTGCCTATATATACATATATCCATTATTTTAAATTTGAAGGAAACTTTGCTTACTCCACTTTTAACATTTTGGCGCATTTTCTTTTCATCTTTTCTTTCTTTTTTTGTTTTTTTTGAGACGGAGTCTCGCCGTGTCACCCAGACTGGTGTGCAATGGTGCCATATCCACTCACTGCAACCTCCACCTCCCGGGTTCAAGCAATTCTCCCCACCTCAGCCTCCCAAGTAGCTGGGACTACAGGCGTACACCACAAGCCCAGCTAATTTTTGTATTTTTTTAGTGGAGATGGGGTTTCGCCATGCTGGCCAGGCAGGTCTCGAAATTCTGACCTGAGATGATCCACCTGCCTCGGCCTCCCAAAGTGCTGGGACCGCAGGCATGAGCCACCATGCCTAGCCTCTTTTCACCTTTTCATTGTGTATTTATCTATAGCTGTACTATTAGAATGTACACAATTTTAAGCCAAATGTGGTGGCTCGTGTCTATAATCCCAGCATTTTGGGAGTCTGATGTGGGAGGATTGCTTAAGCTCAGGAGTTCAAGACCAGCCTGGGCAACATAACTAGAGCCCATCTGAACAAAAAATTTAAAAATTAGCCAAGCATGGTGTGGTGCATGCCTGCAGTCCCAACTACTCGAGAGGCTGAAGTGAGAGGCTCACTTGAGTTTGGGAGGTGAAGGCTGTAGTGAGCTATGATCATGCCACTGCCTTCCAGCCTGGGCAACAGAGGGAGACCTTGTCTCAAAAAAAGAAAAAAATAAGGGAAAGAAAAGAAAAGAAAGAATGAAAGAATAAACACAATTTTATACTCTGGGGCTTTTCTCTTTGTTTTTGTTTTTTAATTTAAATTATTACCAAAAACAGTTTAAAGTTTGAGTCTGTAGTTACATTGGCCTTGCTTGGTCCCCAGATATAAATGATGCTTCCAGTATTCACTATGGTATAGATAAATTTAGTTCAGAAAGGTCTTTGTTTTCATGTGTTTCTGACTATTTTCACAGGGGAGAGACCCAGAAGTGGAATTACTGAGTGAAGGCATGTGAACTTTTCTTTTCTTTTATTTTCTTTTTTGGTTGTTGTTTTGTTTATGAGATGGAGTCTCACTCTGTCTCCCAGGCTGGAGCACAGTGATGCGATCTTGGCTCACTGCAACCTCCACCTCCTGGGTTCAAGCGATTCTCCTATCTCAGCCTCCTGAGTAGCTGGGATTACAGGCACGCACCACCACGCCCAGCTAATTTTTGTATTTTTAGTAGAGACAGGGTTTCACCATGTTGGCCAGGCTGGTCTCGAACTCCTGACCTCCAGTGATCCACCTGCCTTGACCTCCCAAAGTGCTGGGATTACAGGCATGAGCCACCACACCGGCTGGCAAGTGAACTTTTCATGGCTTTGTATACATTTCGCCAAATTATTTTCCCAAGGCATTGTATCAGTTTATCCTCCACCAACAGTATATGTGAATGTCCTTTTCACTGTATCTTCACCAGAATTAGATGCCATCACTTTTAAATTTATTAGGTCTAAGTTGTAACTCCTGGTTTTAGTTAGCACTTTATGACCACCAGTAAGGTGGAATATTGTTTTCATAGGTGCTTACATGCTGCCTCTGGGTAGCAGAGCTGAGATGGGGACCACTCCATGGCAGCTCACGCTCAGGGGTCTAGAGCACTCTGCTACATGGCTAGGTGCCCCTTGGAGGCTGGGGAGCCAACAGAAAAACATGGTTTAAGGCACTGCTCTGATGTAAGATACTTTTCTGTGTGACCTCGGCCAACTTATATAACCCCTTTGAGCTTCAGCTTCCACATTTGTATAGTTTTGTAACAATAACATTTGCTCTATAAGGTTTTCAGAAAAATGAGGTGAGGCTGGGCGTGGTGGCTCATGCATGCCTGTACTCCCAGAACTTTGGGAGGCCAGAGTGGGAGGATCACTTGAGGCCAAGAGTTCAAGACCAGCCTGGGTAACAAAGTGAGACCCTGTCTCTACAAAAGAGAAAAAGAAAAAAAGAAAAAAATGAGGTGAGATTATTTAAAGTGTTTGGCACAGCACCCAGGCTATAACGAAGGCCCAGTAAATTATAGCTATTGGCTATTCCACCATGAGTGGACCCTGGATTCAGGGCAAATCCAGGTAATGGGTTAGACCTTGGCCTCCTGGCTGTGTCCTGTGAGACTGCAGGCTGGTCATGGCCCCCCTCTGGGTCTTTGGGCCTCCCTCAGCTCCTCCCAAGTCCAGTGGAGAAGCCCATGTGAAAGAGCTTTGTAAACTGCAAAGGCTGCACAAACGGGAGATTTGAGCTGGCCCTTGCCCCTGCTGGCCTGCCTCCATGCTTGAAGGGTCTCCATTGCAGTCACTTCTTTTTGCCCAGATATTGCTTATGTGAGACCTGTAGAGACCTGGGGGCATGGGCAGAGAGGCATTTTTGGCAACCTGCAGCTGGGAGTGTGAAGGGAATTGCATCAATTCAAAATCCTATTCCAAAAACCATTTGCATCAAAATCTGGGGAGGTTTGCAACCCTGAGATTCTCATCAGAGAGTGTGGGGTGGGGCCAAGGAATACATATTTTTGCAATGATCCTCCAGGTGATTCTGATGCACAGATAGGTTCGCTAATTACTTGGATCAGGTCTGCTTTCTGTCACTTTACAGAATGAGCTCCATAGGACCGGAGCACAGAACAATTCAGTTTGCATTTTTGTTGTTTGCTTTTTGGTTTTTTGTTTGTTTGTTTTGAGACGGAGTCTTGCTCTGTTGCCCAGGCTGGAGTACAGAGTGATCTCTGCTCACCGCAACCTCCTTCTCCCGGGTTCAAGAGATTCTCCTGCCTCAGCCTCCTAAATAGCTGGGATTACAGGCTTGTGCCTCTGTGCCTGGCTAATTATTATTATTGGTTTTTTTTTAGTAGAGATGGGGTTTCACCATGTTGGCCAGACTGGTCTTGAACTCCTGACCTCAGGTGATCCACCTGCCTCGGCCTCCCAAAGTGCTGGGCTTATAGGCGTGAGCCACCGTGCCCAGCCCAATTCGGTTTTGATAAAAGGAGGAGGGGGCAAATAGACAAGGGCACTTCAGGAAGGGACAGTGGATGTGAGGCTTCAATGACTCTTGGCAATAGGAGTGGGGCAGGATGATAGCCTGGAAGAGGAAGAAAAGAGTATCCACGGGAAGTCGAATTCAACTTAGCTTATTTCATATCTATGCCAAGAGCTGGCTATGGTGTAAGTTTGCTTGCACTGTGTATGTGTGCTTGTGTGTGCGTGTAATAAGTATGCTGTAGATAGATTTGTTGTCACCTATGTACAACTGCACTTGTATGCATATGTATGTATGTATATGGACATGCATTTTACTCTTCTGTTTCTGCATGTTTCTTGGAGTGTTTGTTTGTCTGTTTTGAGACAGAGTCTTGCTTTGTCACCCAGGCTGGAGTGCAGTGGCAAAATCTCGGCTCACTGCAACGTCCGCCTCCAGGGTTCAAGCGATTCTCCTGCCTCAGCCTCCCGAGTAGCTGGGATTACAGGTGCCCGCCACCACGCCTGGCTAATTTTTGTATTTTTAGTAGAGACAGCGGTTTCACCATGTTGGCCAGGCTGGTCTCGAACTCCTGACCTCAAGTGATCTGCCCACCTCGGCCTCCCAAAGTGCTGGGATTATAGGCGTGAGCCACTGCGCCTGGCCTTTTTCTGCATGTTCCTTTGTAGATGAGCTGTGCTCACATGTACCTATATCATAAATTAGCATGTACATGTGAGTATTAGATGCGAGTATGCATGTGAGTAAGAATGCATATATGCGTGTATGATTTCTTCCTAGAAACATGCTGGGCTAATGTTAACAACAAGAACAGAGGCGTAGGCCGGGCGCGGTGGCTCACGCCTGTAATCCCAGCAGTTTGGGAGGCCGAGGCGGGCAGATCACGAGTTCAGGAGATCAAGACCATTCTGGCTAACATGGTGAAACCCTGTCTCTACTAAAAATACAAAAAATTAGCCGGGCATGGTGGCGGGTGCCTGTAGTCCCAGCTACTAGGGAGGCTGAGGCAGGAGAATGACATGAACCTGGGAGGTGGGGCTTGCAGTGAGCCGAGATCGTGCCACTGCACTCCAGCCTGGGTGACAGAGCAAGACTCCATCTCAAAAAAAGGACAGAGATGTAGCTATATTAATATCAGACAAACAGAAATCAAAATGAATAATGCATTTATTGCCATTAAATGACGCAGAGAAACAGCCCATATAAAAGACATAAATTTTTATTTATTTATTTATTTATTTATTTATTTATTTATTTATTTACTGAGATGGAGTCTCACTCTGTTGCCCAGGCTGGAGTGCAGTGGCGCGATCTCGGCTCACTGCAACCTCCGCCTCCTGGGTTCAAGCAATTCTCCTGCCTCAGCCCCCTGAGTAGCTGTATTACAGGTGTGTGTCACCACGCCCAGCTAATTTTTGTATTTTTAGTAGAGACGGGGTTTCACCATTCCTGACCTCATGATCCACCCACCTTGGCCTCCTGAAGTGCTGGGATTACAGGCGTGAGCCACCGCGCCCAGCAGACATGAACTTTTATGTGCTTACCGATAGGGATTTGAAACGTTAAATGAGGTCAGGCGTGGTGGCTCATGCGTATAATGCCAGCACTTTGGGAGGCCAAGGTGGGTGGATCACGAGGTCAGGAGATAGAGACCATCCTGGCTAGTATGGTGAAACCCCATCTCTACTAAAAATACAAAATTAGCCAGGCGTGGTGGTGCATGCCTATAATTCCAGCTACTCGGGAGGCTGAGGCAGGAGAATGGCTTGAACCCGGGAGGCAGAGGTTGCGGTGAGCCGAGATCACGCCATTGTACTCCAGCCTGGGCAGAAACAGCGAAACTCCAACTCAAAAAAAAAAAAAAAAAAAAAAATTAGCCAGGCGCGGTGCTGCGTGTCTGTAGTCCCAGCTACTCAGGAGGCTGAAGCAGGAGAATCACTTGAACCTGGAAGGTGGAGGTTGCAGTGAGCCAAGATTGGGCTATTGCACTCCAGCCTGGGCGATAGAGAAAGACCCCATCTAAATAAATAAATAAATAAACGAGGGCCGAGCGTGGTGGCTCACACCTGTAATCCCAGCACTTTGGGAGGCCAAGGTGGGCAGATCACGAGGTCAGGAGATCGAGACCATCCTGGCTAGCATGGTGAAACACCGCCTCTACTAAAAATACAAAAAATTAGCCGGGTGTGGTGGTGGGCGCCTGTGGTCCCAGCTGCTCTGGAGGTTGAGGCAGGAGAATGGCGTGAATCTGGGAGGCGGAGCTTGCAGTAAGCCGAGATTGAGCCACTGCACTCCAGCCTGGGCGACAGAGCAAGACTCCATCTCAAAAAACAAACAAATAAATAAATAAATAAATATAAATAAATAAATGAAACATTAAAGGAGAGAGAAAATTCTGAGAGAAGCACAAGAAAAAGTGGACAGACACACAATGGTTATGATCAATTGTTATGAAAAGCAGCCACTGCTTCCCATGACAGATGGGCCAGGGTCCCATTTGTGGCTGACTGGCTGCGCAGGGGTGACCCTTTTCCCTCCTCTTTCTAGGTGCCTTGGTCCCATTTGTGGCTGAGTGGCTGAGCCAGGGTCCCATTTGTGGCTGGGTGACTGAGCAGAGGTGACCCTTTTCCCTTCTCTTCCCAGGTGCCTTGCACACCAAGAGGCCTCAAGTGGTCACCAAATATGGAACCCTGCAAGGAAAACAGATGCATGTGGGGAAGACACCCATCCAAGTCTTTTTAGTAGTCCCCTTCTCCAGACCTCCTGTAGGTATCCTCAGGTTTGCACCTCCAGAACCCCGGGAGCCCTGGAAAGGAATCAGAGATGCTACCACCTACCCGCCTGGGTAAGAGTCAGAGGCCTGTCCACTGGGAGGGGGCAATGGGCCTATGCCTGCATCTGGGTGGGGCTTTGCACAGCTCACTGAGAAGAACTCACTGTTTGATCACAGGCAGGCCTGGGGCCCATTCTGGGCCTCAGTTTTCAGACCCGTATCATGAGCAAACTGGTCCTGATGGTGTTTACGTCACTGACAATGCTGCTGTTGGTTTTGGTTTTTGTTTTTGTTTTTTTCTTTTTAGATGGAGTCGCGCTCTGTCGCCAGGCTGGAGTGCAGTGGCACGATCTCGGCTCACTGCAACCTCCGCCTCCCGGGTTCAAGCGAGTCTCCTGCCTCAGCCTCTGAGTACCTGGGGCTACAGGTACGTGCCACCATGCACACCTAATTTTTGTATTTTTAGTAGAGACAGGGTTTCATTATGTTGGCCAGGATGGTCTCGATCTCTTGACCTCGTGATCCACATGCCTCGGCCTCCCAAAGTGCTGAGGTTACAGGCATGAGCCACTGCGCCTAGCCTTGTTGTTGGTTTCTTAGAGGAGAGCTCCAGGCAAGGGGGAGGCTGTCACTGACTGTGCTCCAGCACCTGCTGGGGAGCTGCGTTTTCCTAAATGTGTCTGAGGAGCAGTGTTCACTCTCACATCACCCCCTGACCCAGTCCGGAGCTCTTCCCTCTCTCTGGGGGCTGAGCCCTGAGTCACAGAAGCATAATTAGAACAATGACTGCCCTTTGAAGCACTGGGCTTGGCGATTTACCCAGAACAAGTGTATTTACTGTTTATTCAGACTATTGAGCAATCCACTGTCCAGAACATTCTGTGGCAATCATTAACAATGCTCAGCATCAGTTGGTTAAAGCACAGGGTTTAGAAAAATGTCTGAGAACCTGGGTATCAGCTGATATAAAAAGATACAAATACCACCCCAGGTGTCTAGCTGTTAAAAACAGGTTGTTGGCTGGGCACAGTGGCTCACACTTGTAATACCAGAATTTTGATAGGCCAAGGCAGGATGACTGCTTGAACCCAGGAGTTCAAGACCAGCCTGGGCAGCATGGCAAGACCCCATATCTACAGAAAATTAAAAAAAAATATCTGGGGGCGGTGGTGAGCACCTGTGGTCCCAGTTACTCTAAAGGCTGGGGTGGGAGGATCAATCACTTGATCAAAGCCCAAGGGATCACGGTTGTAGTAAGCCATGAGTGCACCACTGACTGCACTCCAGCCTGAGCCACAGAGTGAGACCCTGTCTCAAAAAAAAAAAAAAAAAAAGCAGGTTGTCCACTGTTAGAACATGACTAGCAGTTACTAAAATACCAGAGTGTTCCTTGTCAGAACATTGGCTGTCACTGATAAGATCCCAGTTATCCTGAACATTCTGTGACTTATTTAGAATCCCAAAGATCAGGTGACAGAACATGGGATGGCCACTGTTAGAACCCTGGAGATCAGGGATTTAGAGGTTAGGGTGTTCACTGTGTAGAAGTCTGGGCATCAGTTGTTAGAAACTGACCATGAGCTGTCAGAACAATGGCTGTTTGGAAACGGAGTGTCAGGTGTAAGAATTTGTGGATTGCTCAGAATAGCCCATGGGGTGGTGGTTGGGGTGGGCAGCGGGAGAGGAGGATGTTTCAAAGATAGTAGTTTCTGCCTGGGTAGTTACAGGGGAGGTGGAAGGAAGGTATCAGACTCCAAATTTATTTTGAAAGTAAAATTGGCAGGATTTGCTGGAGAATTGGATATAAGCCACAAGGAAAGAAGAGGAATCACTGATAATGACTAGTTTTTGGCCACAGTAGACAAGGAAATAGGGGTACCATTTATCAAAATGAGGAAAACTGGAGCAAGAGCAAGTTTGGGCAAAATAGGAATTCATTTTGAGCCAGGAGCAGTGGCTCATGCCTGTAATTCCAGCACTTTGGGAGGCCAAGGCAGGAAATCACTTGAGCTCAAGAGTTTGAGACCAGCTTGAGCAATGTAGTGAGACCCTGTCTCTACAAGAAATTTTAAAAATTAGCTGGGCACAGTGCCGTGGTCCTAGCTACTTGGGAGGCTGAGGTAAGAGGATCGCTTGGGCTTGGGAGGTTGAGGCTGCAGTGAGCTGTGATCGTGCCACTCACACTTTGCCTGAGAGACAGAGTGAGACCCTATCTAAAACACACACACACACACACACACACACACACACACACACACACACACACACAGAGTTCCTTTTGGGGCCTGTTAAATTTGACGTGCTGACGGATGTTCCACGTGGAGGGGCAGTAAGGTGGCTGGAGAGAGGCGACAGAAGGCAAACTGATCATCAGCACATCAGTGGTGTGAAGCCCCTGGGCCTGGATGATGGGAGAAAGGATAGTCAGAAAAAAAACCAAAAACTGAGGATCGAGGACTGGGCACTCTCATGCTTAGGCCTGGAGAGAAGGAGGAACCACCAATGAGGTGGCAGGAATATCAGGAGCACGGGGTGTTACAGAAGCCCAGAGAAGGAAAGCTGTTCAAGAAAGATAATCTGGCCGGGCGAGGTGGCTCTCACCTGTAATCCCAACACCTTGGGAGGCTGAGGCGGGAGGATCCCTTGAGGCTAGGAGTTCCAGACCAACCTGGGCAACATAGTGAGACCCTGTCTCTACAAAAAAATTAAAAATTATCCAGTGTGATGGTGCGTGCTTGTAGTCCTAGCTACTTGGGAGGTTAAGGATCACTTGAGCCCAGGAGGTCAAGGCTGCAGTGAACTATGATCATGTCACTGCATTGCTGCCTGGGTGACCTTGTCTCTAAAGAAAGAGAGGAGGCTGGGCACTGTGGCTCATGCCTGTAATCCCAGCACTTTGGGAGGAAGAGGCGGGTGGATCACGAGGTCAGGAGTTCGAGATCAGCCTGACCAACATGGTGAAACCCCGTCTCTTCTAAAAATACAAAAATTAGCTAGGTGTCGTGGCATGTGCCTTAGGAGGCTGAGGCAGTGAGCTGATATCTCCCACCTGAACCCAGGAGGCGGAGGTTGCAGTCAGCCAAGATCATGCCACTGCACTCCAGCCTGGCCGACAGAGCGAGACTCCATCTCAAACAAAAAAAAAAAAAGAGAGAAGGAGATAGAGCAAAGGGGAATATAATATGGTCAACCATGTTGAGGGCTGTCAGGGCAAGTAAGATAATGACAGAGATTTAGCAAGATGGATGTCACTGGTGACCATGGCAGGATGGCTCTGATGGTGGGATGGGCACAGAAGCCTTGGCTGTTCATAATCCCAGTTCCCAGCTATCAGAGCCCTGGCTTTCCTGGTGAGGTGCTAGATGTGGTTTACTAGACAGCATTCTAATACCACATTAGCTGCTGCCAGAGGAGTGTTGGAATGCTGTAGGGAAGGACTGGTGAAAGGGAGCAGGTGATGCTCTGGGAACAGGCTAGGCTAGGACAAGAGCAGAAGGGAGCAGAGGAACAGGCGAGGCAAACAGGGTGTCCTGCGCCCAATCAAATGGTCCAGGCCCTGCTGTTATGAGAATAGCCACCTAGGGGTTGGGCCAGCAGGGAGAAAAGGTGAGGTGGCCGGAGAGCCCATGCTACAAAAATACCCCAAATATCCACACAGTATAAGGTACTGGGCTGGGTGCCAATACTCAGATGAATCTATCTCCATTCCTGCCCTTGGGAAGTGCATGGTCACTTGGGGAGAAAAACAGCCAACTGAAATAACTCCAACCAGGACATGGTCAACAGTGGACAGGAGGCCAGGCACGGTGGCTCATGCCTATAATCCCAGCACTTTGGGAGGCCGAGGTGGGCAGATCACTTAAGGCCAGGAGTTCGAGACCAGCCTGGCCAACATGGTGAAACCCCGACTCTACTAAAAATACAAAAATTAGCTGGGCGTGATGGCGCGTGCCTGTAGTCCCAGCTACTTGCGAGATTGAGGTAGGAGAATTGCTTGAACCTAGAGGCAGAGGTAGCAGTGAGCCAAGATCGTGCCAGTACACTCCAGCCTGGACAACAGAGCAAGACTCTGTCTCAAAAAAATAAGTGGACAGGATGTCGGGAGGCACAGAAGAGGAAGTGACCAGGAGAGGAGACACCACTTAAGCTGGGCCTTAAACACGAATAGGAGTTTGCTGGGCAGGGCAGAAGGCATTTGCTTGAGAGGACTGAGGCCCACGGGCTTGGAGGTGGGAGGCAAGGGGCCACATGTATCTACAGCAAAGGGTGGCTGGGACAGAGATGACTGGATGGAAAGGAGGGCCTGGGTACTCCGGGTATCTTAACTTTATCCTGAGGGCAGTGGAGAGCCAGGGAAGATTTTTGTTGATTTGTTTGTTTTTATTGATATATCATAGTTGTACACATTAGGGAAGATATGAAGAAGAGGAGTGACATAGTCCGCCAGAGTGTGGCCGAGGTGTACGAGTGTGAAGAGGCTGGGGTACTGTCCAGACCAGAGACGGTGGTGGCCTTGACATCTCCCCAGAGGTGGGGATGGAGGGGAGGGACCATATTCCAGAGCTGTTTGGGAGGCAGAAGGGAGACTGAGAGGAGGGTGGAGCATGAAAGACAAGGAGGTGCCCAGGGCAGGCAGGTTCCTGCCTTGACAGCACCAACAGGAGCAGGAATCTCTCCACGGACTGAGGCGCCGGGCAGGGAGGGGATGGTTCCTGAGAGGCCAACCTGCCTCCCAGTCCTGGGCCCCGGGGCTGGCGGAGGCCTCCTGGACACGGACACGCACGCGCACAGACGCTGCCTGGATTTTGCTTTGGGTTCCGTCTTCTCACTGCGGACCCTGGATTGAAACGATCTCCCGGCGGCCGCCGCCGCTACCTGGTGCCCGCAGGTGCCTGCAGGAGTCCTGGGGCCAGCTGGCCTCGATGTACGTCAGCACGCGGGAACAGTACAAGTGGCTGCGCTTCAGCGAGGACTGTCTGTACCTGAACGTGGACGCGCCGGCGCGCGCGCCCGGGGATCCCCAGCTGCCTGTGAGTGCCAGGTCTCCCGCGCCCGCGGTCCCACCGCCGCCCACCGCCCGCTCAGGCCCCGGCCTTCTTCGTCCAGGTGATGGTCTGGTTCCCGGGAGGCGCCTTCATCGTGGGCGCTGCTTCTTCGTACGAGGGCTCTGACTTGGCCGCCCGCGAGAAAGTGGTGCTGGTGTTTATGCAGCACAGGCTCGGCATCTTCGGCTTCCTGAGGTGGCGGGGCCGGTACCCTTTGGGACCGCAGCTGTGGCGGGAGCGGCGGGGACTGGGTGGGAAGGGAGAGGCGGGGCCTGGGGCGGGGATGGGGGGGTGGGGCCGCGAGGCGGGGGCGGGGCCTGGCGCTCGGTGGTAGGGGCGGGCGCTCCATACCGTCTGGATGGGGCGAGCTAACTCCAAGGAAGGGGGTGTGGTCGCAGGACTGGGTCTTAGAGGAGCAAGGCTGGGCTGGGTGGGGGAAGCCCAGGAGGGCAGCCCAACGCGCCCCGACTGTCGAGGCCCGGGACCCTGACAGTGAACCCCACACGCCCAGCACGGACGACAGCCACGCGCGCGGGAACTGGGGGCTACTGGACCAGATGGCGGCTCTGCGCTGGGTGCAGGAGAACATCGCAGCCTTCGGGGGAGACCCAGGAAATGTGACCCTGTTCGGCCAGTCGGCGGGGGCCATGAGCATCTCAGGACTGGTGAGAGCGATACCCAGACGGACCCAGCACAGACTTAGGCTCCTGTGTTCCCACAAATGTATGCTCCACTGCACAGGCCATGTGCAGATTTGCGTGTACAGGAACGTGCCTGCCACAGAAATGCTCTCGCCCCTGCCAAGGATACAGCCCCTCACAGCCAAGGATGTCTCCTCTGTTGAGGGGTGGCACTGATGAGAAAACTGAGCCCCAGGAAGGGTAGTGCTGAGGCTTGGGGTAATCAGTGAATCCAGGTGCTACCCAGCACCTTCTGCCTCTCCACATTCCCCCAGAACTCTATCCCCTGAACAGAGCCCACCATCTGCCCCCTGGGCAAGGCTAGGACCTCACACCAGGCCTGCAAGCCAGGGGCATGAGTTGATGGGCTTTGCCCCTGACTCCTGTGTGACTGCTGACCTGGGATGTGCCTGGAATGTGGGTGTACTGTAAGATGCCCTGTGAGGGGCATATGGCTGGGAAGTGAACACATCACACAGAACATTGCTGGCCACAGTCATAATAATACTCAACAGCTGAGCACTTCCTGTGTGCCAGGCATTCTTCTAAGCACCTTATGTGTCGTCATCCATGTAATTCCTTCAATAGTCCAAAAAGAAAAGTACTGTTGTCTCCATTCTACAGATAAAGAAACGAAGGCCCAGAGAATTAAGCAACTTTATCCAAAATTCACTAAAAAGCAGAGGAAAAAAAAATTTTTTTTTTTGAGACGGAGTTTCGCTCTTGTTGCCCAGGCTGGAGGGCAATGGTGTGATCTCAGCTCACCATTACCTCCGCCTCCCAGGTTCAAGCGATTCTCCAAAGCAGGGAAAGATTGTAAGCAGCAAAGTGACATGATCAGATGTGCATTTAGAGAGATGGCTCAGCCTGCTGCATGGGACTGGGTTGGCAAGAAACAGGAGCAGAGACTCGGAGAGCTACTGGGAGGGGCAGGGATGGGGATAGGATATATCCTAGGAGAGATCATGGGGGCTGGCTCTAAAGCAGGGGCAGGAAAGATGGAGAGCAGAGGATGGCTCAGAGTGATCCAGGAGGCCAAATGGGCAGGACTAGGGCAGCTGGGGTGTGGTCATTAGCAGAGATAGGGAAGGCCCCTGGGGCTGGGGGATGGTATGGGGTAAGGAATGCCACCCAGACAGGGATTGGCTGGAGCAGGTTTGGGGCACATGAAGTCTGAGGTATCCAAGGGACAGGATGGGAGGCCCTAGATGTGCTTGTTCCCCCAACTTGGGCAGTGGAGAGAGGCTAACAGCTGTCAGCGCAGGTAACAACCTGGGGAAACCATGAGGTCCCTTCCACCTACCCCTCATTTCTAGCCCTAAAGTAGAGGGAGACCCCTTTTCCACACCAGCAGATTCCCTCCCCCAATCTCACATCCCCTCTGGAACCCACTGGGGCCCACTGTACAGACCAGAGGCAGGAATACCACTGGCTTTAGGTCTAGGACATCACCCTAGGACTCCTGACTCCCTCCCAGCTACTTGCCCTTCCTGGCTTCACTCAGGCTGCCTGCCCATGGCCAGACAGATGCCCAGAACAGCCCAGGTGTCTCTACTTGGGCATCTCACGGGTGTATTCCTCCCTGTTCTTGCAGATGATGTCACCCCTAGTCTCAGGTCTCTTCCATCGGGCCATTTCCCAGAGTGGCACCGCGTTATTCAGACTTTTCATCACTCGTAACCCACTGAAAGTGGCCAAGGTGAGTGCCTCTCCTTCCCCAGGGCTCAGCATGGAAGGGCAGGATGGAAGCACCCCTGAGCATCCCTTCTTCTCTCTATAGAAGGTTGCCCACCTGGCTGGATGCAGCCACAACAGCACACAGATCCTGGTAAACTGCCTGAGGGCACTATCAGGGGCCAAGGTGATGCGTGTGTCCAACAAGATGGTAGGTAGAACATTCCAGCTGTCTGACCTGGCTGCCTGAGGGCCATCCTCCTATCCTGGTACCCAGCCACCCCCAACTACTTCCCCAGGGACCCTGTCTCAAGAGCACACGAGGGAGACTTCCTTTAACTCTGATCCCTTCCTCTCCCCCACAGAGATTCCTCCAACTGAACTTCCAGACAGACCCTGAAGAGGTAAACAGGCCACATTCTGCAATTTGAGTATTTATTTAACACCTACTTTGTGCCAGGCACTTGGGATACTTAGGGAATTGTTCAGGCCAAGATCCCTTCCCTAGTGGAGCTGATGTTCCGGTGGGGAAGGAGAATAAACCCTATAAATAAATATATTGTCCACCTCCTTAGAAGGTGATAAGTGAATAGCAAGGAATGCAGAGGGTAAAGGGGTTGGACATGTTGGGAGGTATGGACTTTTAAATAGAATGGCTAGAACAGGACTCAGTGAAGTGAAATTTAGCAAAGATTTTCAAGAGGTGAAGGAGTGAGCTATACAGATACCCGTGGCCATCCTAAGTCCACGTAATTTGGTCCTGCCTATCCTGCTGCCCTCCCATACCCATCCTCCTGGGGCTCACCATGCCAGCCCCAGCCTTTTCCCAATCAAAGAACCTAGGCTAGAGCAGCCTCTGAAGGGGCACCCAAGCTCGCAGGGACCCCAGGAGGATACTTGAGGAGACTGGCTGGAAATGCCCTTTGCCTTGTAGATTATCTCGTCCATGAGCCCTGTGGTGGATGGTGTGGTGATCCCAGATGACCCTTTGGTGCTCCTGACCCAGGGGCAGGTTTCATCTGTGCCCTACCTTCTAGGTGTCAACAACCTGGAATTCAATTGGCTCTTGCCTTACGTAAGTGAGTAGGAGTTCAATTGGCTCTTGCCTTACGTAAATGAGTACCATAGTGGAGGCAGGGAAGGATGCCTCTTGGACGGTGCTGGGCACCAGGTCAGATGCCAGTAGCTCCTCTGTGGATGCCCTATGTTTGGGAGCCTCCTGTAGTCCCTGTACAGTGAAAACTGGCCATGAATGATGGAGGGGAAGAAGGGAGAAGTATGGCCTGTTGGAGATTTGAGGGCCACAAATTCTCAGATCATAGTTTAGATGGGTTATGATGTTCATTCCCAAGCCTCTAGGCAACTGCAAATCCTGAAGCCCTCCCTTGCTCCTGGGTCAGGGTAGATGCCCCAACTCAGGATGGACCCCCACTCAGTACCACTTCAGCTCTGGCCCAGGTGGTAGTGATGAGCAGGATGGGAGCAGGGGGACAAGAGAGAGTCATGGGCCCTTCCTGGGCTGTGTGCTGTGTCTGATAACTCATCATTAGATGGGCAAGACCTTTGGGGCCTTTGTAGCTCTGGCCAGAATCCCTCCTAATGCTCAGGCCTGACCCACACTGGGGTCCTTGTCTTGTGAACAGATCATGAAGTTCCCGCTAAACCGGCAGGCGATGAGAAAGGAAACCATCACTAAGATGCTCTGCAGTACCCACACCCTGTTGGTGAGGGACCCAGCTGGCAGGGGTGCTCAGTTTGGACAGGGTTGACCCCCCCGTTTTTTTAACCTAGTAGCTGCTCTTTGCAAAGGGGCTCACAGCCAGGGTAAGGATCTTTCTTGGAGGGTCTGGGGTTTGCTGTGGGATCAGATGACTGCTTACAGGTAAGGTGCTCAGGGTCACAGGGGCAGTTATGCAGCAAAATCAGGGGTTACAATCAGCAGAGACAGAAACTTTCCCAGGAAGCTCCCTTTTTTCCCCCTCCCAGGCCAAAAACTCCTGGGGGGCTGAGCATGGATCCAAGTCACTGGTGGGCCCACCTCTGGCCCAGCTGGCACCCAGGCCTCAGGTAAGTGTGGCCTCCTCACTCAGAATATCACCAAGGAGCAGGTACCACTTGTGGTGGAGGAGTACCTGGACAATGTCAATGAGCATGACTGGAAGATGCTACGAAACCGTATGATGGACATAGTTCAAGATACCACTTGTGGTGGAGGAGTACCTGGACAATGTCAATGAGCATGACTGGAAGATGCTACGAAACCGTATGATGGACATAGTTCAAGATGCCACTTTTGTATACGCCACACTGCAGACTGCTCACTACCACCGAGGTATGCGGGGTCCCCAAGAGTGGCCACACTGGCCCCGTCCACTCTCCAGGTGTGCTGTTTACCAACTGGGCTTATCGACTGCTCCCCTACCCTCTCTGTACTTCTGGGCTAGTATAGGATTCTAAGATATCACAGAGGAGGCAGCATGCTATCAACTACAAGAGAGGAAGGGGCCAGGCACGGTGGCTCACGCCTGTACTCACAGCACTTTGGGAAGCCGAAGTGGGTGGATCATTTGAGGCCAGGAGTTCTAGACCAGCCTCACCAACATGGTGAAAACCCATTTCTACTAAAAATACAAAAAAATTAGCCAGCTGTAGTGGTGCATGCCTGTAGTCCCAGCTACTCAGTAGGCTGACGCAGGAGAATCGCTTGAACCTGGGAGGGGGAGGTTGCAGTGAGCTGACATCACACCACTGCACTCCAGCCTGGGCAACAGAGCGAGACTCCATCTCAAAAAAAAAAACAAAAAAAGTATAAGAGAGGAACTGTTCTTCCTTAGGAACAAGGGCAGGACCTCAAACAGTCCAGAGGAGAAGCCTGGGGTGGTCAGGGAAGGCTTCCTGGCTGAGAGGACAGGCTTAGGGGCACCTTGAAAGTTCAGGCTGACTGGGGCTAGGGGAACACGTGGGTAACAGGTTAAAGTGGGGGGCTGGAAAATGCAGACACCAAAGACCCTTCAATATGAGGCCAAGAAAGGAAGGTTCAGAACAGGGAAAAGGAAGGCTTCCATGATCCTGGCCACAATCCTGTGAATTAGGTTTTAGTATTCTCAGTCTGAAGATAAGGAACTATTGATACAATTCAGAAAGGTAGAGCAACTTGCTTTAGGTCACACAGCGAATGAGTAGTGCAGACAGGATTCAAGTCTGCCCCCTTGATTCTGAAGCCAAAGCTCTTTTTCCTGCTTGGTGCAGGTGAGTGGGAGGCATGGGGTGGATGAGAAGCCTAGGCAGAGGCTTTTCCTGCATCCCTCCTCAGTTTCCCTATTCACAGATGCCGGCCTCCCTGTCTACCTGTATGAATTTGAGCACCACGCTCGTGGAATAATCGTCAAACCCCGCACTGATGGGGCAGACCATGGGGATGAGATGTACTTCCTCTTTGGGGGCCCCTTCGCCACAGGTGCAAAGGTCCCACCTGATACCCCAACTGGGTGTCCAGTCTCCCACCTCTGGATGCAGACCCACCCCTCCATCGGCTGGCCACAGGGAGCTCACCAGTTCCTAATCTGTGATGCTCTCCCAAATGAAAGTCGTCTGCTCCACAAGCAGCAGAAGCAGCAGGAGTAGGGTGGGAGGGCAGCGTCCCCTGCTCTGTCCGAAATCCCACATCCCATTCTGCCCCCAGGCCTTTCCATGGGTAAGGAGAAGGCACTTAGCCTCCGGATGATGAAATACTGGGCCGCACAGGGTGAGCCTGCCCCCCAGCACATCTGGGCATTCTACCTGCCCAGTGCTGGACCCAAAGAAGCCAGCTGCTTCGGATATTTGCCCCAGCATGTCCTACAGGAACTGCCCAGTCGGCCCAACCAGGGTGCCCCTTCTTCTTCAGCTTTCCCCAGTCAGTCACCGGATCCTAAACGTCTCTGGAATGTGTCCTTCTTGATCCATGACCCACACTCTTCATTCACTCAAGCATTCCATAGTCATTCACCACTGCACTCTTTTGGGCCCAGCCCCAGTACTGGGAGCTGGAATTCAAGGATGTTGCAGACATGAGCCCCATCCTCCAGCAGCTCACCACATAAAATCAGGAAATTACAATCTGGTACGCTGAGAGCTGTACTGGGGGAGCACAAGGCACTTTGAGAGCATAGAGGAGGTGTCTGGCCCAGCCTAGGGGGCAGGTGACATGTAAAGAGAGCTTTGGCTAGCCTTGTGACTATTTTCTTAGTCTCGCTCTGTCACCCAGACTGGAGTGCAGTGGCGCAATCCCAGCTCACTGCAATCTCCGCCTCCCAGGTTCAAGTGATTCTCCCGCCTCGGCCTCCTGAGGAGCTGGGATTACAGGCCACCACACCTGGCTAATTTTTGTATTTTTGTAGAGGTGGGGTTTCACGTTGGCCAGGCTGGTCTTGAATTCCTAACCTCAAGCTATCCACCCACCTCGGCCTCTGAAAGTGCTGGGATTACAGGCATGAGCCACTGCGCCTGGCCTCTCTCCTTTCAATTCATCCTCCTTATGACACTCAAAGTGTCTTTCTTTTTCTTTTTTTTTTCAATTTTTTTGAGACAGGGTCTCACTCTGCTGCCCAGGCTAGAGTGTAGTGGTGCAATCACAGCTCACTGCAGCCTTGACCTCCCAGGCTCAAGCAATCCTCCCACTTCAGCCTCTCAAGTAGCTGGGACTACAGGCACATACAACCATGCCCGTCTAATTTTTTTTTTTTTTTTGAGACAGAGTCTCGCTCTGTCACCCAGGCTGGAGAGCAGTGGTGCAATCTCAGCTCACTGCAAGCTCTGCTTCCCAGGTTTATGCCATTCTCCTGCCTCAGCCTACCGAGTAGCTGAGACTACAGGTGCCTGCCACCATGCCTGGCTAATTTTTTTGTATCTTTAGTAGAGACGAGGTTTCACCATGTTAGCCAGGATGGTCTCGATCTCCTGACCTCGTGATCTGCCCGCCTCGGGCTCCCAAAGTGCCGGGATTACAGGTGTGAGCCACCACGCCTGGCCTAATTTTTGTATTTTTTGTAGAGATGAAGTCTTGCTATTTTGCCCAGACTGGTCTCCAACTCCCGGGCTCAAGCAATTTTCTCACCTATGCCTCCCAAAGTGTTGGTCTTACAGGCGTTAGCCACCATACCCAGCCCAAGGGGTCTTTCTGAAATAACATCTGACCAAGTCACTCTCCTGTTTAAAACTCTTCATGGCTTCTCTCTGCCTCCAAGATAAAGTCCCAGCTCCTCAACCTTGCGTGAAAGGCCTTTCAAAATCTTTCCTATGTCATCTCCTTTCCACTTCGATCCCTTTCACACGCATTCTCTTTTTTTTGTTTTTGTGTTTGTTTTTGAGACAGAGTCTCGCTCTGTCACCCAGGCTGGAGTGCAGTGGCGCGATCTCGGCTCACTGCAATCTCCACCTCCCAGGTTCATGCTATTCTCCTGCCTCAGCCTCCCGAGTAGCTGGGACTACAGGCACCCGCCACCTCGCCCGGCTTTTTTTTTTTTGTATATTTAGTAGAGACAGGGTTTCGCCATGTTAGCCAGGGTGGTCTCGATCTCCTGATCTCATGATCCGCCCGCCTCAGCCTCCCAAAGTGCTGGGATTACAGGCATGAGCCACCAGGCCTGGCCACACACACACTCTATTTTTACCTAACTCTTGACTTGTGCTTCCTGCAAAAGCCTTGGTCTTTTATATCTCTCAACCTGGCACATACTGTTTGCTCTGCCTGGAAGGCCCACCCCAATACACACTTTCCTACTCTTTATTAAAGTTCTAAGTATCATCTCCGTAAAGCCCTCTGGAACCCCAATTCCCAAGGGCAAATTAAACGAGGGAAGGGTGAAAGAAAGAAGCAGGATGAAAAGGAACACAGGTAGTCCTCTCTTTTTTATTTCTGGGCAGAAACCCCAATGATGGGAATCTGCCCTGCTGGCCACGCTACAACAAGGATGAAAAATACCTGCAGCTGGATTTTACCACAAGAGTGGGCATGAAGTTCAAGGAGAAGAAGATGGCTTTTTGGATGAGTCTGTACCAGTCTCAAAGACCTGAGAAGCAGAGGCAATTCTAAGGGTGGCTATGCAGGAAGGAGCCAAAGAGGGGTTTGCCCCCACCACCCAGTCCCTGGGGAGACTAGCCATGGACATACCTGGGGACAAGAGTTCTACCCACCCCAATTTAGAACTGCAGGAGCTCCCTGCTGCCTCCAGGCCAAAGCTAGAGCTTTTGCCTGTTGTGTGGGACCTGCACTGCCCTCTCCAGCCTGACATCCCATGATGCCCCCCTACTTCACTGTTGACATCCAGTTAGGCCAGGCCCTGTCAACACCACACTGTGCTCAGCTCTCCAGCCTCAGGACAACCTCTTTTTTTCCCTTCTTCAAATCCTCCCACCCTTCAATGTCTCACTGTGGCTCCTTCTTATGGGAGGTCGACCCAGACTGCCACTGCCCCTGTCACTGCACCCAGCTTGGCATTTACCATCCATCCTGCTCAACCTTGTGCCTGTCTGTTCACATTGGCCTGGAGGCCTAGGGCAGGTTGTGACATGGAGCAAACTTTTGGTAGTTTGGGATCTTCTCTCCCACCCACACTTATCTCCCCCAGGGCCACTCCAAAGTCTATACACAGGGGTGGTCTCTTCAATAAAGAAGTGTTGATTAGACCTGAATTTCTCCACCTATAAAATGGGTGTGTGAAGTGAATGATGTCTCAATTTCAGCCCTGAGAGAAAGGAAGTATTGCTGCCTGCTCCTTAGTGGGCTGTGCCTGGATGCTACACTCAGTCAAAGGGTGCTACTGCAAAGTTGCCTGGGGTACAAAACACTTGCCTTTTGCCTTCATGGTCTCAAGTGCACCCCTCAGGACAGCAGGACAGCCACAGCCACGCTCACTTGTCCATCAGTTTAGGTCTTAGTGCCACATCTAGATTCCTCTGGCCTCTCCTGCAGCCCGTGTGTATCCCAGCCTGTCCCACAGTTTTGTTTCGTTGTTTTGTGGGGGTTTTTTTTTTTGAGACAGAGTTTTGCTCTTGTCACCCAGGCTGGAGTGCAATGATGAAATCTCAGCTCACTGCAGCCTCAGTCTCCCGAGTTCAAGCGATTCTCCTGCCTCAGTCTCCCAAGTAGCTGAGATTACAGATGCCAACCACCATGCCTGGCTAATTTTTGTATTTTTAGTAGAGATAGGGTTTCATCATGTCGGCCAGGCTGGTCTCAAACTCCTGACCTCAGGTAATCCACCCGTCTCAGCCTGCTGAAGTGCTGGAATTACAGGCATGAGCCACCATGCCTGGCCACTGTGGGCTTTTTGGTGGTAAAATACACACGACAAATTTTACCATTTTAACTATTTTTGTTTTTTGTTTTGTTTTTTGTGGTTGTTTTTTTTTTTTTTTTTTTTTTTTGAGACGGAGTCTCTCTCTGTCGCCCAGGCTGGAGTGCAGTGGCGCGTTCTCGGCTCACTGTGATCTCTGCCTCCCGGGTTCATGCCATTCTCCTGCCTCAGCCTCTCGAATAGCTGGGACCACAGGCGCCCACCACAACACCCAGCTAATTTTTTTTTTTTTTGTACTTTTAGTAGAGACGGGGTTTCACCATGTTAGCCAGGATGGTCTCGATCTCCTGACCTCGTGATCCACCCACCTCGGCCTCCCAAAGTGCTGGGATTACAGGCGTGAGCTACTGCGCCCAGCCCATTTTAACTATTTTTAAATGTACAGTTCAATATCATTAAGTACATTCACACCATTGCACAACCATCACCACTATTCTGTCTTTAGAACTTTTTCATCATTTAAACTGAAACTCTGTACCCATTCAACAATGACTTGCTGTTACCCCCTCTTCCTAGCCCCCGGTAACCCCTATTCTGCTTTCTGTCTCTATGAACTTGACTCTTCCAGGTGCCTGATATAAGTACAGTAATGCAGTATTTGTCCTTTTGTGTCTGGCTTATTTCACTTCACATGATGTCTTCAAGTTTCATCCATGCTGTAGCATCTATCAGAATTTCCTTCCATTTTAAGGCTGGATAATATTCCATCGCAAGTATATAACACATTTTGTTTATCCATCCATCCAGTGATGGGCATTTGGGTTCTTTCCACCTCTAGGCTATTGTGAATAATGCTGCTATGAACACTGGCATAGTGTCCCACAGTATTTTTGTCCCAAACTAGTGTTGATTAGGCTAGTGTTGATCAAACTAGTGTTGATCAAACTAGTGTTGATTCCCAGAGGTTCCTGAGTCTCTGGGGCAAATGGAAGCTGCACAGATCTGTGGGATGAGGCACATCTAATTCCCCATACCCCAGGATCTAACCCCCAAAGCAAAGGGATGGTGGAGGAGGGCGGAAGCCCCTTCCAAGCAAACATTAATCCTCACAACAACCGTGGATCTTATTATCCCCATTTTACAGATGAAGAAACTGAGGCATTGAGACATTAAAAAGCCTTGCCCAAGGGCCTGAGCTGGTGGAGGCAGAGCAGGAATTGGATCCAGGCTTGTCTGAGGCACCCTGCCACCTCCATCCAGACCTGGAGCAATCCCTGAGAAGGGTGGCTACCACCGGAGATGTGGCAGCTCTGGTCTCAGGAAGCACAGCCGGAGGATGTCCCAGGCAACCAAACAGCCACTCATCAGTAAGGAGCCAGAGTGAGGGCTGCTAGTTCAGCCCCCGGAAGGTGGTCCAGGGGCAGCCAGTGCAGAACTCAGCAGGAGCTCAGTTCCAACTGAGCCTGATTTCACTCCAGTGTCCACAAGGGACATCCTGACCTGGAGGTCCTCGGCTACTCACCCTGGGGCCTGCTGGCACAGCCCAGGAGCTAGCCCAGGCCTGCCTCTGATGGTTCCCCCTGATTTCTCCCCTGACAAAGATTCTCTCCTTGACCAAACTACTCAGACTTTCCTGAACTTTTTCAGCTAGGCCTGACTTTTTAGCAAGATTCCTGCTAAGTCAGTTTAACCAGAGCCCCCCACCTTCGATATCTGATCATATTCCATAATCTAATTAAGTTCCTTAGCCTCGGCCAGGCACAGTGGCTCACGCCTGTAATCCCAGCACTTTGGGAGGCAGAGGCACGCAGACCACTTGAACTCAGGAGTTTGAGACCAGCCTGGCCAACATGGTGAAACCCCATTCTACTAAAAATAGAAAAATGAGCCGGATGTGGTGGTGGGCGCTTGTAATCACAGCTACTTGAGAGGCTGAGGCAGAAGAATCACTTGAACTCAGGAGGTGGAGGTTGCAGCGAGCTGAAATCGTGCCACTGCACTCCAGCCTGGGTGACAGAGCAAGACTCTGCCTCAAAAATATAAAAAATAGAAGTTCTTTAGCCTCTATTATCCCCAAGATGATGTCTGGTCACCCTGGCCTGCCTGCAGCAAGAATCCTATTGGATGGGCTTAGCCAGAATTCCCCCCTTTATCTCTGGTATTTCCTCTTAGTAATTTTCCATCCACTGACCCCACCTTGCTCCTTGGCTATAAATTCTCACTTGTCCATGCTGTATTCAGAGTTGAGCCCAATCTCTGTCCCCAGCTGCCTGACTGCAAAACCCCACTGTGGCAGTCCCTATGCCTATTTCTTTTTATTTCTTTTTTCTCTTTTTTTTTTTTTTTTTTTTGGAAACAGGGTCTCCTCTGTTGCCCAGGCTGAAGTGCAGTGGTGCCATCACAGCTCACTGCAGCCTCAAACTCCTGGGCTCAAGCAATCCTCTCATGTCAGCCTCCCAAATAGCTGGAACCACAGACAGCCACCACCAGCCTTGGCTAATTTTTTTTTTTTAATTTTTGGGCCTGATACGGTGGCTCATGCCTGTAATCCCAGCACTTTGGGAGGCTGAGGCAAGAGGACTGCTTGAGCCCAGGAGTTTGTGACCAACCTGGGCAACACTGCAAGACCCCATCCCTACAAAAATTATTAATTAAAAAAATTAGCCAGGTATGGTGGCACATGCCTGTAGTCCCAGCTACTCAAGAGGCTGAGGTGGGAGAATCACTTGAGCCCAGAAGGCCGAGGCTTCAGTGAGCTATGATCATCACACCACTGCACTCCAGCCTGGGTGACAGAGTGAGACCCTCTCTACTGCCTTGGCCTCCATAAGTGCTGGAATTACAGGCACAAGCTAACGGCTCGGCCCCTATGCCTATTTCGATGCTCCTGAATAAAGTCTGCTTTACTGAGCTTTAATAAGGACCATGAATGATTTTTCTTGAACGCCCCTCCTCATGCTTTCTCACATGGGTCTGTGGGGAGGGCAGCTGCTTCTAATGGCCACCTGCCCAGAGCCCTCCTCCTCCAACTGGAGGAAGTGCAGCTGAGCAGGAGCCAGGGCTTAGTCGGGTCCAAGCTGGCTGTGGCAGATGTGACAATCATAAAGGGCTCTGAGGAAACCCTAGAACCCTCCATAGGAATCCAAGCCTGGGAGAACCCCAGTGGGCAGTCTGAATGCTGGGTTGGCCCCTGCCTTCCACAGCCCCGGCTCCACACCCTCCCCATACACCCAGGAAGGTGTCCCTCTTCTCGTCAGCTCCTCCCCGGGTTGCATTGCTGGATGACAGAGGCGGGAGGGCTACCTACTACTGCCCCATCGTCCCACCTTGTCTTCCTGCCCCCACTCAGGTCCTCCCACGGCCACTTGGAGTCTCTCCTGAAGCTGCTGCCAGGCCCCATACCGCGTGGATCGGTGCGCAGAACAGACTGGCTCTTGGTGAAAGCCCGAGGACACTTCTGGGTCTTGCCCCAGCCGCCCTCCCCACCGCCGGGTTTCATCCACCCGCCCGCGCCACCGCGGGTACGAAAGAGTGCGGGCGCTAAGCTCACGCAGGCATAGCGCACACACGAGCCCCCTGCCAGCCGGGCCGGGCCGCCCACCTGGGGCTGAGCCTGGCTCCTGGCTCCCGATGCAGCGCCCCAGCTTCTCCCTCGCCACGCCCCCACCTTCCACCCGCGAAGCAGCAATTACCCGGCCAGGCGGCTGGGAAAGGGCCAATTAGCGCAGGAGACGCAGCCCCTCTGCGGGGCTCCTGCTGACCGCAGCCGACGCAGCGCTGCCTCCGCCGCGGGCCCCCAGCCTCCCGCCGCCCGCCAGCCTGCCACAGCCCTCCCGGCCGGGCCGACAGCGCTGGCTGCCTGGGAGTCCCCGGGGACGCGCCGTCCTTCCTCCCGCCAACTGCAGTCACGGATCCAGCCGCCTGGCGCCAGCCCAGAGCCGGGGCGGACGTGCGGGCGCCGGGAGCTGAATCTCGCCGCCGCTGGGTGGTGGGGGCTAGTGGGCTGCGCTCCACTGCGAGGGCTCCCGCGCCCCCGACAGCCTGCGCCTTGGCGCCCGCCAGCAGTCTCCAGGCGGGGGCGGCCCGGCCCAAGCCTTCTTGCCTTCTCATGGCCCTCCTTGCTTCTTCCGGCCCTCCAAGGCCCGGTTCTGGGCTGGCCGAGCTGGAGCAGTTCCCCACTGGTGGTTACGGCAGAGCCAGGCTTTGGAAACCCACGGCCGTTGCTGGATCGTGCCCCGCGACAGGCACGTAGGCAGGATGCGGGGTGGACAGCACAGGGACACAAACACTCATTACTGACAGTGAATGCATGAACTTCCTCCCCTGGGTCCCTCCCCTGCACAACCTGACTTACCCACCTAGAGGCTTTGGGAGACCCAAGAGGGATGGGTCCTACCCTCCAGGAGCCTGCAGCCTGCATGGGCAGAGGATCCAGGAGCTTGGCTAGGACCCCAAGCTAAAGAAAGCCCCGAGGTCCAGGGAGGGAGGCATGGGGTGAAAAAAAAAGGGGGAGAGGCTGGAAGAGGGAGTTGTAGGGGACAGATGCCACCCGTCAAGGCTTTCCCTTCCCCCAAAGAACCACCTTCCAGCTGAAACTGGTCACACTGGGGCCCAGGAGTAAGGGACAAAGTGGGCCTGAGCCCAGTACATCCTCTGCAGGAGGCTGAAGTTTCTGAAACAAGAAGTGAGAGAGGGTTCAGTAGGAAGGTCCACAAGTGAGGTCGACCAAAGAGATCCTGCTGTTTCCCCATGAGTGCCACAAGGGACTGGGGTGGAAGGGCTGAGGCTGGACCAGTCCTGGATGCAGTGGCCTTTTCTGTGTGTTCTTCCTCTGCTCCCTCAGGTCTGGAGGGCTGGGAGCCTGCTGCGTGCTCTGGAACTTTACTCAGGTCTTGTTGAGCCACTTTCTTTGGGAAAGTGTGGACCATGTCTCTTAAAGAACCAGAACTGCTTCTTTCCATGAAGGTCATTAACTGTGTGGAGAGGGAGAGAGCCCCTGTCAGAAATTGGGGGATGCAGACTGAAGAATGAAGGAAACATAGCAACAATGAAGGAACATAGCAACAATGAAGGAACATAGGGACAATGACATCACCTTGAGTCCAGTGGAATGAGGTGCAGCTGCATTAAAGAATGAGGAAAGGGACAGAGACAGGTGTAAGAGACGATGGAACAATCAGCCAAGAAAGTCAGGGGGTTGGCTGGGCGCGATGGCTCACACCTGTAATCCACGCACTTTGGGAGGCTGTGGCGGGCAGATGGCTTAAGCCCAGGAGTTCAAGACCAGCCTGAACAACATGGCAAAACCCCATCTCTACGAAAAATGCAAAAATTAGCCAGGCATGGTGGCATGCCCATGCAGTCCCAGCTACTTGGGAAGCTGAGGTGGGAGGATGGCTTGAGCCTGGCAGGCAGAAGTTGCAGTGAGACAAGATTTTTTTTTTTATTATACTTTTTTAGGGTACATGTGCACATTGTGCAGGTTAGTTACATATGTATACATGTGCCATGCTGGTGCGCTGCACCCACTAACTCGTCATCTAGCATTAGGTATATCTCCCAATGCTATCCCTCCCCCCCTCCCCCCACCCCACCACAGTCCCCAGAGTGACAAGATTTTTGAAAAGGCCAGGTATGGTGGCTCATGCCTGTAGTCCCAGCACTTTAGGAGGCAAGGCAGGCAGATCACCTGAGGTCAGGAGTTCTGGACCAGCCTGGCCAACATGGTAAAACCCTGTCTCTACTAAAAATATAAAAATTAGCCAGGTGTGGTAGCACACACCTGTAATCCCAGCTACTCAGGAGGCTGAGGCACGAGAATCGCTTGAGCCTGGGAGGCGAGGTTGCCAAGATTGTGCCACTGCACTCCAGCCTGGGCGACAGGGTGAGACCCTATAAAAAAAAAAAAAAGTCAGGGATGGAGGAAAGAGGCAGAAGCTGGTGGACACACAGCCAGACAGACAAATGGAAAGAGAGCCAGGGTAGTGCTGGGGCAGTTCAGACAAGAGAGGGGGCATGCCTGGACACTCAGAAGGTAGCCATGGGCAGGGATCTGTTTTTCATCACAGTTGTCTGACCACTGAGACACCTTGGGGTGGGAGGCTGATGGAAAGGGAGGGCTTCCTGGAGGAGCCTTTGAAAGGACTATAGGGAACAGTGGAGGGAGTGAAGGTGGGAGTGGAGGGGAAGCTGTCTCAGCCAGAGGGCACAGCAGGAGCAAAGGCCTGGAGGCAGGCATTGGCTTGTTCAGTCCCAGCAGCTCTATGTCAGTCAGCATGGCCCCCACAGAAAGACTGAAAGAGGAAATGGCCCAGAACTGGAGCACCAGGCCTGTAAGCTAGGAGGGGGCATGGACTCTATGCTGAGGCACTAGGGAGCCATGGGAGGGGCATGTCTTGGTCAGATTCACCTTCCAGAAAGGTCTTTGAGGTTACCTAGTACAGAGACACTGGAGGAAGAGAGAGTGGAAGTGGGCAGACCAGGGGATGGTGGCAGAGAACTAGACAGTGGGTCCTTCGTGGAATCGAGCAAGCAAGTTCCCAAAGTAGATGGTTAGGACCTAGTGACACATAAGGGCAGGTGTACTGTTTTTCCAAGGAACTTTAGGCCAAGGCGGGAGGTCAGCTCTGATCACTCACCTCCCCCACTCACAGGACGGCCCCTGGTGTACTCTGGCCTAGCACACTCCCACCCAGCCAGGTCTGGGAACTCACATGGCCCCTCCCCAGACCTGGGAGACCTTGGCACCTACCCACTGGGCCCAGGAAAAGCCCCAAGAGGTGTCCAGTCCAGGGTGGAGGCACAAACAGACCTCCCACCCCACAGAAAGCTTGTTAAGACAGCACTCTCAACTCCCACCACCAGCCCTCTGTGCAATGATGACTCCACTGCCATGAGGGGTTAGGCTTGGGTCTATTTGGGAAGCCAGTAGGTAGGGGAGGAGGGCCCAGATGAGCCCAGAAAGAACTCAGAGGCTGAGATCACATGGCTGACAGAGCAGGGTTCACCAGGCCTTTTAGGCAGAATTTAGGGAGATGTGTGTTCCTGTCTGGGCCTGTTCTTTTGTGTGTCCTCAGGCAGACCACTTGCCTCCCTGGGCCAGACTTTCTTTGGGAACAGTCCCTGTTTTAAGACAGGACTCTGGCCTCAGCCCCCTGTAGCCATGGTCCAGGACCCCTGTCCACTCCCAGCCCTTTCAGCCACAGGAGCTGCTGGCAGAGCACATTGGTGACCTCACCAAGTAGCTGCTGGGTGATCATCATGGATCCCCCGCCGACAAAGAGCAAGAACCCTTTTGAGGGGGAGCCTGAAGGTGAAAGAAAAAGCCTTTCAGGAAATTAGCACCAGTGGCAGGAAAATTCATCAAAAGCTGGAGGAGGCGCCTGTGGCCGATTCACGTCTCTTGCCAAAGAGGCAGCTCCTCTGACCTGGGGGAAGGGCTGGTAGCTTCTGGGGCCTTCTAGAGACCCCAGATCCCTGGCCCTGTTGCTGGGCCTCTCAGCACCTGGCAGGGGTGCCACCATGGATTTGCTGCTCCCAAATCACAGGATTCTGCAGTGCTAGGAAAGGCTGCTGATGAGTAGGGGGTCTTGGGTTTTAATATAACTCTTCCCACTGCTGTGTGATCTCAGACACTCAACTGGCTTCTCTGATACTCCCTGCCAGGAGAAATCCTAACCTGCCTGGCCTCTAGGCAACCAATATATCCACAATACTCAGTATATCTGAGACAAGAATATTTTTCTGAAGAGTGAGGATGCAACTATACCCAAACAATCATTGGTAGTGGGAGGTCTCACGTGAGAAGCAGGGAGGCAGCCTGAATGTTGAACCCATTATTCTGGTAGCAGCCCCACCTGCCAGCATCCAGGTATGGCCGACAGAATAGCTGTTGCAGCACACACCTCCGGGGGCACCATTTCCATGGTTTACAGTCTGAATGAGGCCTGAATGTAACCTGAGCTTCATGACTGCCTCCTCTGGGCTTGGTACCCACAGGCACACTCACACCACACACGTGCCTCAGAGAAGGCTCTGATTGGTTGATCACAATCACCACCTAACCTAAAGCATCCACGTTGGTCAGACTTTGGAGCCCGCACTTCTGCTCTAGCTATGCATGGCTCCCTTCAGCTCCCAGAGAAGGTCCAGTCCCAGGTCCAGCCAGATCATTTAATGCTGATAGAAGCAGGATCTTTTGAAAGAGCTATGGATGTAGCAGGCCCCAGAGGCTCAGGAAGTCCTTTCCAGGCCATGCCCTGGTTCTGGCACTGCTACTGCCCCTGCTCCACTACTAAAGGAGGCAGGCCAGGCCATACATGGTGGCTCACGCCTGTAATTCCAGCACTTAGGGAGGCCAAGGTGGGCAGATCTCCTGAGGTCAGGAGTTCAAGACTAGCCTGGCCAACATGGTGAAACCCCCTCTCTACTAAAAATACAAAAAATTAGCTGGGCATGGTGGTGCTCGCCTGTAATCCCATCTACTCGGGGGGCTGAGACAGGAGAATCGCTTGAAACGTTGAAACCGGGAGGCAGAGGTTGCAGTGAGCAAGATCGCACCACTGCACTCCAGCCTGGATGACAGAGTAGGACTCCATCTCAAAAAAAAAAAAAAAAAAAAGAATAAAGAAAAAAGAAAAGGAGGCAGGCCACAGGCAGTTACTTTTTTTTTTTTTTTTTGAGACGGAATCTTGCTCTGTCACCCAGGCTGGAGTGCGGTGGAACGATCTCGGCTCACTGCAGCCTCCACCTCCCAGGTTTAAGCTATTCTCGTGCCTCAGCCTCCCAAGTAGCTGGGATTACAGGCGTAAGCCACCACACCCAGCTGATTTTTGTATTTTTAGTAGAGATGGGGTCTCGCCATGTTGGCCAGGTTGGTCTAGAACTCCTGACCTCAGATGACCCACCTGCCTCGGCCTCCGAAAGTGCTGGGCTTACAGGTGTGAGCCACTGCACCTGGTTTCAGGCACCCTTTCAGCTCATTGTATGGCATTTTGGCTAGACCTTATGTGAACTCAAATTGTTATCCTGTGCTTCCCTTACTGGCAACGTTTACAGATGGCTTCGTATTAACCAAAGCGTTGTACAACTCATAGCATTTCAGAGCTAGAAGGGACCATAAACAGTGTCATAGCCACCGTTCTTTGAACACTTACAACTTTGTGCTAGACACTAACCCAGGTACCTTCTGATGTTTTTGCCTGCACGGTACAGCCATTCCTTTTCCCGTGACACCACCCTGTCCTCGGCAATTCACCGTGTCCACACCACAGCTCAGGGATGACCAGATAACCCAGACTTGGACTATTAAGCTCAATCTCAAGATTTTTGTAGAAACATCAGGAAAGAGAATGGGTACCACTTGAGGGTGAGTCAGCATGTGAAGGAAGGTAAAACGGAAAACTTGCCAGGTACAGTGGCATGTGCCTGCAGTCCCAGCTACTCGGGAGGCTGAGACGGGAGGATTGCTTGAGCCCAGGAGTTCTGGGCTGTAATTCACTATGTTGATTAGGTGTCTGCACTAAGTGTGGCATCGATATGGTGATCTCCTAGGAACGAGAGACCACCAGGTAGCCTAAGGAGAGGTGAACCAGCCCAGGTCAAAAATGGAGCAGGTCAAAACTCCGGTGCTAATCAGTAGTGGGATCGTGCCTGCGAGTAGCTGTTGCACTCCAGCCTGGGCAATATAGCAAGACCTCATCTCCAAAAAAAAAAAAAAAAAAAGGAATAGTGAAATGAAATAGTTCACACTGAGAAACAGCCTTGAACAAATAAAATAAAATAGGCTGGGCGCTGTGGCTCACACCTGTAATCCCAGCACTTTGGGAGGCCGAGGAAGGCGGATCACTTGAGGCCAGGAGTTCAAGACCAACCTGAGCAGCAATATAGCAAGACACCCCCACCTCTAAAGAAAAAAAAAAATTAAAGAGTTAAGTGACTGCATTTCTTCAACTGCAGGACTTCTCTGGGATCTCTCTCTCTCTGAGTCTACCTGGCTATATGCCCTTGAATGAGTCAGTCACCTGTTCTGAGTCTCAATTTCAAGAGCTACAAAATAAGGCAGTAATTATTTCCCTCTTTATCCTTTATTTATTTATTTATTTATTTATTTATTTATTTATTTTTTATTTTTTGAGACGGAGTCTTGCTCTGTCGCCCAGGCTGGAGTGCAGTGGCGCAATCTCGGCTCACTGCGAGCTCCGCCTCCCGGGTTCACGCCATTCTCCTGCCTCGGCCTCCCGAGTAGCTGGGACTACAGGCGCCCGCCACCATGCCTGGCTAATTTTTGTGTTGTTAGTAGAGACAGGGTTTCACTATGTTAGCCAGGATGGTCTCGATCTCCTGACCTCATGATCCACCCGCCTCGGCCTCCCAAAGTGCTGGGATTACAGGCGTGAGCCACAGCGCCCGGCATTTTTTTTTTTTTTTTTTTTGAGATGGTGTCTCGCTGTGTCACCCAGGCTGGAGTGCAGTGGCACGATCTTGGCTCACTGCAACCTCTGCCTCCTGGGGTCAAGCGATTCTACCGCCTCAGCCTCCAGAGTAGCTGGGACTACAGGCATGTGCCACGCCCAGCTATTTTTTTTGTATTTTTAGTAGAGACAGGGTTTCACCGTGTTAGCCAGGATGGTCTCAATCTCCTGACCTCGTGATCCACCCACCTCGGCCTCCCAAAGTGTTGGGATTACAGGTGTGAGCCACCATGCCCGGCCTTCCCCCTTTATCTTGAAGAAATTAAGGAGAGGCCAGCGAGAGAGTGTTTGGAAAATTGCTTTATGCAGTGGCTTGTGCCTGTAACCCCAGCACTTTCGGAGGCCAAGGTGGTAAGATTACTTGTGCCCAGAAGTTCGAGACCAGCCTGAGCAACATAACAAGACCCCGTCTCTGGAAGAAAGGAAGGAAGGAAGGAAGGAAGGAATGAAGGAAGCAAGCAAGCAAGCAAGCAAGCATGGATTAGCCAGGTGGAGTGGTGTGTGCCTGTGGTCTCAGCTATTGTGAGACTGAGGCAGGAGGATCACTTGAGCCCAGGAGTTTGAGGCTGCAGCGAGCAATGATGCCACCACTGCACCCCAGCCTGGCTAACAGAATGTGACTCTATATTGAAAAAAAAAAAAAAGTAACAATTAGCCAGGCGTGGTGGTGTGCACTTGTAGTCCCAACTACTCAGGAGGCTGAGATGAGGATTGCCTGAGCCCAGGAGTCGGAAACTGCAATCAGCTAGAATCATGCCACTGCACTTGACTCGGGAAGACCTTGTCAAAAAAAAAAAAAAAAAAGAAGAAGAAAAGAAAGAAAGAAGAGAGAGAAAGAGGAAGAAAGAAAGAAAGAAAAGAAAGAAAGAAAGAAAAAGAAAGAAAGGAAGCAAGGAAGAAAGGAAGGAAGAAAGAGAAAGAAATTCACTGAAGCGAAACCTGGGTTGTTCATCTTTGTGTCCATCTCCGTCACCAACACTACTTAAACTGCAAAGCATGCTGGGAGCTCCCACTGGGCAGGAGGGAGTAAGATGAAGTTAGCATAAGCTGGGACTAGGGAAGCTATCAAGCCTGTGGGATGCCTTTGAGGTAGTTGAGTCCAGTCTTGTCTCATAGGCATTGGTGAGGGCACGCTGAGAGGCAGTCATTCTGCCCAGCATAGTTTAGAAAGCCTTGTCAGAGGCCTCTGAATTACATTTTTTTTTTTTCTGAGACAGTGTCTCACTCCATTGCCCAGGCTGGAATGCAGTGGTGCGATCTCAGCTCACTGCAACCTCCACCTCCCAGGTTCAAGTGATGCTCCTGCCTTAGCCTCCCAAGTAGCTGGGATTACAGGCATGTGCCACCACCCCCAGCTAATTTTTGTATTTTTAGTAGAGACAGGGTTTCACCATGTTGGCCAGGCTGGTCTCAAACTCCCGACCTCGGGTGATCTGCCCGCCTCGTCCTCCCAAAGTACTGAGATTACAGGTGTGAGCCACTGCCCTGGCTCGAGCTACTCTTTTTTTTTTTTTTTTTTTTTAAAGGCGCTTCACTCTTGTCACCAAGGCTGGAGTGCAATGGCGCGATCTCAGCTCACTGCAACCTCCGCCTCCCGGGTTCAAGCGATTCTCCTGCCTCAACCTCCCGAGTAGCTGGGATTAGAGGCATGCACCACCACACCCGGCTAATTTTGTGTTTTTAGTAGAGACAGGGTGTCTCTATGTTGGTCAGGCTGGTCTCGAACTCCCGACCTCAGGTAATCTGCCTGCCTCGTCCTCCCAAAGTGCTAGGATTACAGGCATGTGCCACCGTGTGTGGAATTATTATTATTATTATTATTATTTAGACAGGGTCTGACTCTGTTGCCTAGGCTGAAGAGCTGCAGTGGCACAATCTCAGCTCACTGCAGCCTCGACCTCCCCACCTCAGATGATCCTTCCACCTCAGCCTCCTGGGTAGCTGGGACTACAGGCTTGCACCACCATACCGTACCAGCTAATTTTTTGTATCTTTTTGTAGAGATGGGGTTTCATCATGCTGCCCAAAATGGCCTCGAGCTCCTGGGCTCAAGCCATTCACCTGTCTTGGCCTCCCAAAGTGCTGGGCTTACAGGCATGAGCCACTGAGCCTGGCCTCTCTAAACTACACTTAATGAAGAGTGTGAGTTGGTCTGGCCAAGAAAGGGGAGAAAGACAAGCTAGACAGAGGGAAGCTAGCCAGGGCTGGAGCAGACCAAAGCTGAATTCCTTGCCTATTTACTCAGTAGTGTCATCTCAAGGAAAAGAACGATTGTCTGCTTTCTAAATTGCCCTTTTTGTGTTCCTGGAGGGGAGGCAGGCTGGTGAGGTGTCCGTGGGCTAGTAATTATTTCTGCTTATTTACAAGGTAATATTACAGCATGATGAGAAACCCTGCCCGTTTTGATGGTTCCAAGCTTGGAAAGTTTGGGAAAGAATCCAAGAACATGGCAGGTTATCAAGGCGTTATCAGCTGGGACACAAAAGGAGAGAAGGTAAAAGAGGCATTTGGATTCCAGAGTCAATAATGAGCCAGAAGTGAGTGTTGAATTATTCAACCTCCTGTATTGATCCATTGATCTCTATCTGCAGCTCTTGGTTTATTCTTGGTTGGCATTTCCTGTGTCTCAGACACTGATAAGAGAAATGGAAGGAGGAGGAGGAACAGATTCTTAAGACTCAAGAAAAGAGAAGAGGTGATGTCAAAGAGAAATTTGGCAACATACATCAGGAACCTTAAGATGTCCATATCTTTTGACCTAGTGGTTCTACTTTTGGAAATTGCTCCTAAAAATGCTATCCAGAACTTTTTTTTTTTTTTTTTTGAGGCAGAGTCTCACTCTGTTGCTTGCCCAGGCTGGAGTGCAGTGGCGCGATCTCGGCTCACTGCAAGCTCCGCCTCCCGGGTTCACGCCATTCTCCTGCCTCAGCCTCCTGAGTAGCTGGGACTACAGGCGCCTGCCACTATGCCCAGCTAATTTTTTGCATTTTTAGTAGAGGCAGGGTTTCACTGTGTTAGCCAGGATGGTCTCCATCTCCTGACCTCATGATCCGCCCACCTCGGGCTCCCAAAGTGCTGGGATTACGGGCGTGAGCCACTGCACCCTGCCTGTATGTCCTAAATTTTCTACAAAAAAAGTACAAGTTTTAAATAACTTTAGAAAGTCTTAAGGGTGAGGGGAGAGACCCTCATATGAAGGCTTCACAGTAAAGTAAACAAATTAGTGTAGAACTAAATCCTCCCAGAATCCAGGGGACTGCTATGTCCCAGGTGGGCTGACCATCTCCTTGGCACATAGCATGGAGCCAAATGAATAAATGGATGCTGTGGGGCAGTCATTCCATGGAGGACAATCAGAGGCCCGTGAACATATTTAAAGAAGAAGTATAGCCTGGACAACATAGTGAGACCCCATCTCTAAAAAAAAATTTTTTTTTTTTTTTTATTAATTACCCAAGCATGGTGGCACCTGTAGTCCCAGCTACTTGCTACTCGGTACTCAGGAGGCTGAGGTGGGAGGATTGCTTGACCCCAGGAGGTCAAGGCTGCAGTAAGCCATGATTGCACCATTGCATTCCAGCCTGGGTGAAACAGGAAGATCCTGCCCCAAAAGAGAAAGAAAGAAGAAAGATGAGTTTTCCCAATAGAGAAACAGGAGGAAGTCGTGGTATGGGCACTTGGGGAATGGAAACAGGCCAGTATGGCTGGATTGCAGGGTGCCATGGGGAGAAACGATGGGAGATAGTGTTGGAAAGTAGGGATTGTCAGGGGGTCATAAATGCTAGGCTGAGGGCCTTTGTCTTTCTGCCCCAAGTTTCTTCAATCTTGGGGGAGGGGTCTTAAGCAAAAGGGTGGTGTGGTTAGAGCTCACCCCAGCTCTCATCACATTATGTTATTATTATTACTACCATTATTATTGTTATTACCATTATTTTTATTCCCTAGCCCCTTAGTCTAGTCTGTTTCCCATCACTTGTCAGAAACTAGGAGAGCAGGGGAGGGGAAGGGGAGCAGTCCAAGGCAGCCCTCTAAGATCATCAGCCAGGCTTCCTAACCCCAGCTTGGCCCTCTTCCCACCACAGTAGGCTCAGTCCTGCCATCCCCAGGCACCCAGACAAACTCCTCCACCCCCAACCCCCATGACAAAGAGGCTCATTTGGAGCCCAGGCAAGATTTGCAAACATCAAACTGATAATTACAAGGATGAAATCATCTGGTTCCTTTTAAGCAAACGGGTTTATTGATCCCAACACTAAAGAAATGCTATTCTGGGGAAACTTGCTCCTCTCTGCTTTCCTTTCCCTATGGGATGGCTGAGCTGGGGGAGGGTGGCTGGAGGGCTCAGAAGGGGGAGATGCCCCTGGGAGGGAGGGGAGATTCTCTGGGCCCAAGGGTGGATTTTACGGTATATAAATTATATCTCAAAAAGAAAAAAATTCTTTAGGGCCCAGGAAACTGCCACACTTGGGCAGATGACACCCTCATCCTGAATTAAGGCCCATTGCCTTCTAAAAACTAGAAGCTGAGTGGAGCCAGGGTTTTAGGCAATGTGCCAGCCACTAATTTTCCTTCTCTCCCACTCCTCTCAAGTCTCATTTGTGGCTCCAGATCCTATTTCAGCTTCAAGATGGTACAATATTTTCTCAGTAACTGAAGGGAAACTATTTCCTTAGAAAAAATGCATCAGAGGCTCAGAGACTTCCTCTGTGAGGAGAGGCAAAGGTGGGTGGCTGCTGACACCAGACCTGGATAAAACCATCCTTTCTGCTGGGCCTGCAGAGGTAGGACATCTAGACTTTGACGTTCCAAGCCAAGAAGGGACAAACAGGCTCAGAGATAGGAATGCACAGTCCTCAAGGGCAGACCCACATCCTGCCACAAGGCCCACAATAGAACCCCTTTCTTCAACCTGTGGGGACCCTTCTAGAACATGGTGGGGTGCTCCCAGAGGAATAACCCCAGACATAGCCTTCTATGAGTTTGCAGTTCGGTGAGGGCAGCAGGCAGGACTTTTGGTATCTCCACTAGGTCTCAGAGTAGAATGATTAAAATCACCACCCTGGGGTCACTTAGCCCCTGTGAATCTCTGTTGGCCCATCTGTAGAATAGGATCAATAATACTAAACTTACAGGGTTGTGGTGAGGAAGGAATGAAGATGATGTATCCCAATGCTTAGCTAGTTTCTTTAGATTGGGGGGGGTGTCTCACTCTGTTGCCTAGGATGGCCTCAAACTCCTGGCCTCAAGTGATCCTCCCACTTCCACTTCCCAAACTGCTGAGATTACAGGTGTGCGCCACCATGCCCAGCCCCCATTTTGTTATTTCAAATGGATCAGGGTCTCGTCACTGTCCTTTTTTACTTTTACTTTTTTTTCTTTTTGAGGCAGAGTCTTGCTCTGTCACCCAGGCTGGAGTGCAGTGGTGCAATCTCCGCTCACTGAAACCTCTGCCTCCCGGGTTCAAGTGATTCTCCTGTCTCAGCCTCCAGAGTGGCTGGGATTACAGGCGCACGCTGACACGCACAGCTAATTTTTTGTATTTTAGTGGAGACGGGGTTTCACTGTGTTGCCCAGGCTGGTCTCGAGCTCCTGAGCTCAGGCAATCCACCCGCCTCAGCCTCCCAAAGTGCTAGGATTACAGACGTGAACCACCGCTCCTGGCCTTATTTACTTTTTTTCAAAGTCTGTTTCCTCATCTCTCAGGAGACAGAAGACCTGACTTAGAAGATGGTTGTGTGGGCGGGGCGCGGTGGCTCACGCCTGTAATCCCAGCACTTTGGGAGGCCAAGGTGGGCAGATTGCCTGAGGTTGGGAGTTCGAGACTAGCCTGCCCTTCTCTACTGAAAATACAAAAATTAGCTGGGCGTGGTGGCAGGCGCCTGTAATCCCAGCTACTCAGGAAGCTGAGGCAGGAGAATCGGTTAAACCCGGGAGGCGGAGGTTGCAGTGAGCCGAGATTGCACCATTGCACTCCAGCCTGGGCAACAGAGTGAGACTCCGTCTCAAAAAAAAAAAAAAAGAAAGTGGTTGTGTGAATTAACTGTGATAAGGTGCATGAAGGCACCCTGAACAGAGCTTCACAGTTGCACTAGGCAAGTGAGGGTTCCTGTGCTCTCCTCAGCTTCATTGTGTATTATCTACTTACTCACCCAAGATCAGCTTTAGGAGCCTGCAGGAGCAGCCACCCACCTAGGAAGTTAGGGAGATACTCAGAGGAGGCCCTTGGTTGGCTTGAATCCTTAGGAAAGGAAGATTCCAGATGACAGGACTTCAGATAATTCAGTCAGGTTTTGGGACGGTGGGGGCAGATGTTTCTTGGCACAGAAAAGACACCTCTAAGCTTCCATGAGTGGGCCTTAGTAGAGCTGGATCTTAGCAAACCCCCTTAGCAAACACCCATAGCATGGTGTCTGGGCCAACCCATACCCAACTCAACAGCTGCCAAAGCTGTTAGGAGCACAGACTTAAGTGTACCTTACATGGGTGAAAATTTCCTTTATAAATTTCCTTTAATTCAGTTTCTTTAAATAAGTGAAAAAAAATTAACAACCAAAAAGGCATATAGAGGTCAGCCGAGGAGATGGCCTCCTTCAGCCTGTGGCTTATTTCCCGGTCATCCTGGCTGTTGGATGCCAGACTACGCCGAGTGTCGGTTACCCTGTGGCCTGGAGTTGCCCAAGGCTGTCTGTGGGGCTGCTGTTCTGGGTCTGCTTGGCAGGCTTTGCTGTCCCTTTCCCTTAGGACATCATTCCTCCCCTCCTTGAGGGTGACAATGAGAGCGCCCTGCCCTGCTCTGCACTCCCACCCCTCCAGGTCTAGCTCCCTTGACCCTGACCTTTTCCTTGCCTAAGCTCATGGCCATCAAGGCCATTCTAGAGATCTTTCAATTTTTATTTATTCCACATTTCCCATGGCAGAAACAATTATTGCTAGAGTCTTCGGCCAAGATCAACTTGGAGGTCTGTGAGCCCTCCTTGGACCCATTGTGGAGCAAGAGTGCTTCCTCATGGATTTTTTTCCCCCTGAGACGGAGTTATGCTCTTGTTCCCCAGGCTGGGGTGCAATGGCACGATCTTGGCTCACCGCAACCTCTGCCTCCCAGGTTCAACCAATTCTCCTGCCTCAGCTTCCGAGTAGCTGTTTGAGACGGAGTCTTGCTCTGTGGCCCAGGCTGCAGTGCAGTGGCACCATCTCGGCTCACTACAACCTCCACCTCCCGGGTTCAAGCGATTCTCCTGCCTCAGCCTCCCGAGTAGCTGAGACTACAGGCGTGTGCCACCACACCCCGCTAATTTTTGTACTTTAGTGGAGATGGGGTTTTGCCATGTTGACCAGGCCGGCCTCGAGCTCCTGATCTCAGGTGATAAGCCCGCCTTGGCCTCCCAAAGTGCTGGGATTAGGCCAGGCGCGGTGGCTCATGCCTGTAATCCCAGTACTTTGGGAGGCCGAGGCGGGCAGATCACCTGAGGTCAGGAGTTCGAGACCAGCCTGACCAACATGGCAAAACCCCATCTCTACCAAAAATACAAAAAAATTAGCTGGGCGTGGTGGTGGGCGCCTGTAATTCCAAATACTCGGGAGACAGAGGTAGAAGAATCACTTGAACCCAGGAGGTGGAGGTTGCAGTGAGCCGAGATCGCGCCATTGCACTCCAGCCTGGGCGAGAGAGTGAGGCTCTGTTAAAAAAAAAAAAAAAAAAAAAAAAAGGGCTGGGATTACGGGTATGAGCTACAGTGCCCGGCCACAGGACTAACTTTGAATCAAACTCTGCCATAAATCCCATGTCAGACTTTCTCCAGTTTGGGCTAAACAACTTCCCTAGAATTTATGGATCTTATTTTTTGCAGCTGATTGCACATTGAGTAAGTATATGGACTGGCAATCGGTTACATTCTTAACTCAGCTTGTTCTTCTTTGGAAACTTAAATTTATTGTGCTCCCACTGTGTGCTAGACCCACATAAAGGTTCTCACGCTAACACTGCAAACCTAGGAGTGTCTGCATTTTGGAAATAAGGAAACTGAGGTTTACTGGTCCAATTCTTATCTAAGGCCCCAGCCAGCAGGTAGTGTAGCTGAGTGGGATCCCATCTAAGACCCATCTGACTCCAAAAGCCACGACCTTTCCACCATGACTCGGTTGGATTCTTTGGTCCGTTTCCACCTCAGTCTTCAACGTGCACAGCCTACGCCCCTGCCGGTCGGTTTAGGGACGAAAAGTCCCCAAGGACTTAGGTTTCCTCGCGTTCAAGTGACAATCTGGGGTTACTCCGCGCACCTGGGGAGCCCAGAAGTTCCAGATGGCCGAGGAAGGGCGGAAGAAAAGGCCTGCGCTGGCTACTCCAGTCTGCTAAAGGCCAGGCGGATCCCCCAACGACAGCTCCACGCCGAGTGGCCGCGGGCGAGCAGGGGGAAAAGGGCCCTGGTGCGGAAGGAGCCCCGGGGCGCCACAGCCCGGCCGCTCCGCCAGCGGGCGGGTGGCGCATGCGCGGCGTGGGCCGCGGAGTTGTGAATGGTACGTCTTGTTTGCCGGAGTTAGAGGCGGGCGGGCGCGCGAGGAGGAGGGGTGGGGCCGGCGGGGGCGGGGTGGGCGGTGAGAGGAAGTGGCGGCGGCGGCGGCGGCCGGGGGCGGCGAGCGCTGGGGCTGCGCAGGCGGCAGGCAACGGCTGAGGCGGCGGCGGCGGCGGTGTGGGTTGGGCTCGAGCGGGCGGCGGCGCCTCAGACTGCCCGGAACGGGAGCCCACGCGGGCGGGCGCCCGAAACAAAGGGAAGCGGGCGTCCGGGCGCCGCGGGTGGGCGGTCAGTCGGTCAGCGCAGAGCCAGCCAGCGGGTGCCCGCGCAAGCCCCGAGCGCGGCCGGCCGGCGCGGCCTCAGGGCGGGAAGATGCCGCGCGTCGTGCCCGACCAGAGAAGCAAGTTCGAGAACGAGGAGTTTTTTAGGAAGCTGAGCCGCGAGTGTGGGGTGAGGCGGGCGGGCGGCTAGGAGGCCGCAGCGCGCCCCGAGTGGGCCCGGGCGGAGAAAAATTTGGGTGGCGCGGTCCCCAGGAGTCCCGGTCGGTGCGCCCGCGGAGAGGCAATCTCGCCGGGGCGGCCATCGCCCGCAGCCTCTGCTTGCCCTTATCGGCGCCGCGCTGGGAGGGCGGGCGCGTGGGCGGCGCCGCGGATTTGGCTCCTAATTTCGGGCCGTCTTGCCTTGCAGATTAAGTACACGGGCTTCAGGGACCGGCCCCACGAGGAACCCCAGGCGCGCTTCCAGAACGCCTGCCGCGACGGCCGCTCGGAAATCGTAAGTCGGCTGGCCCGGGGCGCGCGCGGGTCACTTGTCGCGCGGGGCTGCGGCGGCCCAGGCCGGTTCCGGAGGGCGGCGCGGCTGCTGCGGCTCCCGGAACTGAGTGGGCGCCGTCTCACTTCCTACTCGGGATTCAAAATGCAAAACCAGATGCCGCGGGCCGGTGCTCGCCGCGGTGGCGCGTGTCGGCCAACGGAGCACCGCGAGTGGAGCTCGAACCCGAGCCAGACTAAACAAGCGAAGGGCATTGTTTAGGTGGCGACACCGAAGAAGGGTTCAGGGTATTTGTAGCAAGCAAACCCCCATTCAGAAAAAGAAGTGGAGCTTCATTCAAGGTCGGCGATAGTTTGTTTCTTAGAAGGTAGATCTGTCGGTAATTCTCTGTGTCAAGCGGTCTCACTACCAGATCGCCGAGTAGAAATCTTTCCTCCAGTTATTTATTCTAATAGAGAGGGGAGGGGGGAAAAGGCCCTAAAAATGTCATTTTCTTAGAATGTTAAGCTTCAGGAGAATCAGAAAGAAACCATTATCCCCATGTCCTGAGTAGGGCTGCCGTTCCTAAAAACTGCACAGATGGGCAAAACCCACGGTTGATCTCGAGGTCCTTGTTTTAGGAGGCAGATTTAGTGCGTCTTCACCAGACCTTGGGTTGAAAAAAAAAATCCAAGGGTCCTAGTTCCTCTCATCTTTTTGGGTTGCCTTGTTGGAGGTGCTGATGAGGAGGGAGTGGTAGGAAGAAACCAAGAAAAAAGGTTGATTATTACTATTTTTTTGAGGTAGAGTCTTGCTCTGTTGCCCAGGCTGGAGTATAGTGGCTGGATCTCGGCTCACTGTAACCTTCGCCTCCTGGGTTCAAGCGATTTTTCTGCCTCAGCCTCCTGAGTAGCTAGGATTACAGGTGCCTGCCACCACGCCCGGCTAATTTTTGCATTTTTAGTAGAGACGGGGTTTCACCTTGTTGGCCAAGCTGGCCTCCTGACCTCAAGTGGTCCACCCTCCTCGACCTCCCAGAGTGCTGGGATTACAGGCGTGAGCCACTGCGTCCGGCATGATTATTTTTTAAAAAGTTGAAGCACTGTCTAATGGAATGCTGTTACTCTCTGCTCGGTGACTTGGACTCACTGCATTGTTAGAGGCTTGAAGCTAGGTGCGATTTGAATTTGGGTTAACAGTAGGAAGACATTGGAAATTTACTTCTCCCACCCCCTTTATAAAACCAGTTTATTTTTATTCAGATATAATTCATATGCCATAAAATTCTCCCTTTACATCACTGAACTCAAATTTATTTTTAAAGAATATTTTGATATTTTAAGTGAAGGCTTTTTAGAGTTGTAATAGTGAGAAGATACTGGTTAAATTTATGAGGAGCTCCTGAATATTTGGTCATTAGTGCATGTTATGAAAGAGAGTCTCAAGCTTTTAGCCTACTTGCAAATTTCTTGAGTAATTGTAGTATTTATATGATTGAAGTGCATAAGACATACTTTTAGGTTTTGGCACTGAGTGGTATAAGAAAAGAATTCATTAGCTGGTGCGATGATCCTGTCATCCTTTGCCTGGGTTACCTTTTGCAAAGGGAAGGTGGTACACCTGACGATAGAATTTCCTGGAGGTGAAGGATGCAAGTATAAAAGATAAGTTACAAAGTACTCGTACTCTCACTGTTTGCTTTTTTGTTTTGAGATGGAGTCTCGCTCTGTTACCCAGGCTGGAAGCACAGCAGCATGATCTTGGCTCGCTGCAACCTTCGCCTCCCGGGTTAAAGCGATTCTCTTGCCTCAGCCTCCTGAGTAGCTGGGATTACAGGCACATACCACCACGCCCGGCTAATTTTTTTGTATTTTTAGTAGAGACAGGGTTTCACCATGTTGGCCAGGCTGGTTTTGAACTCCTGACCTTAAGTAATCCTCCCACCTCGGCCTTCCAAAGTGCTGGGATTACAGGTGTGAGCCACCGCGTCTGGTCTTGTTTCTTTTTTTTTTTTTAAGAGAGAGGTCTTGCTGTGTGGCCTAGGCTGGGGTGCAGTGGCTGTTCACAGGCACAATCATGAGGCACTACAGCCTCAAACTTCTGGGCTCAAGCGATCCTCTTGCCTCAGCTTCCCAATAGCTGGGACTACAGGCTCGGCGTCACCATACGCAGCCCCATGTGTTGTATTATCATCACTATCTTTGAAAGCTGATTTTTTTTGGAAATTTGGTGAATCATAGCTAGTAGGGTGTTTTCTGTCATCTCAGACTTTGCTGAATGGAATTATGAATTCAACCCATAGGATATCTGAAATGCTGTAATATTATAGTAGTATTATAGGTGGTTAGTGTTTGTCATGAATTTATTTCCAGGATGAATTAGACATTCTAGACCTTCCCCGCTTCCAAATAATCTGATCCTCACCTGAGCCCGGGAGGTCGAGGCTGCAGTTAGCCATGATCGTACCACTGCACTCCAGCCTGGGTGACAGAGTGAGACCTTGTCTCCAAAAATAAAACAAGTATCTGATCTGACACATTTTACAAGTTTTAAATTTCTGAGAAGTATTAAAGGTTAAAGAAGGTAGATTGAATGCTGTGTGAGGTTTGCACTTAAGACGGCTCATGTCTTATTTTGTTAAATAATGTAACTATTGGTATTTGGAGAGGAATTTCACATTTCCTAGTTTTCTCTCTTTCTAGTTTCCCTCCTTTAATTCAGTGTTAACCCACATTTAATTACAGGATCCTTAGCTCCTAGAGGGTAGAGACCTCATTAATTTTGTATAAACCCCTCGGGATACAGCTGTTTTTCACAATACCTTTTATATCAGAGGTACTTCATTATTTGAATTTAGAGGCTGCTTAATTTAATGCCTGAAATTTATCTTATGACTTATGAACAGGCTGGGTTTCTTCCTATTTGGCTGTGGAAAAAGGCATTATTTTGCCTGTTTTGACAGCAGCCATAAATGGCAAGGATATCCATAGTTCTCAAAACTATTCCCAACCTTTCTCCTGCCCCAGTTGTCCTCTTCTTATTTGGAACATCTCCTTGATGTATCAGTGAGGTTAATGAAGAATTCATTTTGCTGTTGCCCAGGCTGGAGTGCAGTGGCATGATCTTAGCTCAATGCAACCTCCGCCCCCCAGGTTCAAGTGATTGTCTTGACCCAGCCTCCTGAGTAGCTGGGATTACAGGCGTATACCACCACGCCCAGCTAATTTTTGTATTTTTAGTAGAGACGGAGTTTCACCACGTTTGCCAGGCTGGTCTCAAACTCCTGACCTCAGGTGATCCACCGACCTCGGCCTCCCAAAGTGCTGGGATTACAGGCGTGAGCCACCACTCCCAGCCTCATTTTGCATTTAGATGTGAAATAATTTAAAGGCTGTGTTGATCATCTCTCTTTAACTATAAAACTCAATCAGCCTCCTTATTTTATGCCAATTGAGTTTTTAACTGTAAAACCCAATCAGCATTAAATAAAAGTGAACACAGGTCGAAGAATCTGTAGTAGAATCTGATTTATACTTTTTTAAGACTGGATCTTACTCTGTCAGTCTGGCTGGAGTGCAGTGGTGCCATCTCGGTTCACTGCAACCTCCACCTCCTGCTTCAGCCTCCTGACTTGCTGGGATTACAGGCGCCTGCCACCACGCCTGGCTGGTTTTTGTATTTTTAGTAGAGATGGGTTTCACCATGTTGGCCAGGCTGGTCTCCAACTCCTGGCCTCAAGTGATGTGCCTGCCTCAGTGAGCCACTGCACCCGGCCTTGATTTATTCTTATCAATTCTTTTTTTTTTTTTTTTGAGACGGAGTCTTGCTCTGTCGCCCAGGCTGGAGTACAGTGGCACGATCTCGGCTCACTGTAAGCTCCTCCTCCTGGGTTCACGCCATTCTCCTGCCTCAGCCTCCCGAGTAACTGGGACTACAGTCGCCTGCCACCACGCCCGGCTAATTTTGTTTTTGTATTTTTAGTAGAGACAGAGTTTCACCGTTGTTTTTTTTTTTTTTTTTTTTTGAGACGGCGTCTTGCACTGTCGGCTAGGCTGGAGTGCAATGGCACGATCTTGGCTCTCGGCTCACTGCAACCTCTGCCTCCTGGGTTCACACGATTCTCCTGCCTCAGCCTCCCAAGTAGCTAGGATTACAGGTGCACACCACCACACCCGGCTAATTTTTTGTATTTTTAGTAGAGATGGGGTTTCACTATATTGGCCAGACTGGTGTTAAACTTCTGACCTCATGATCTGCCCGTGTCGGCCTCCCAAAGTGCTGGGATTACAGGCTTGAGCCGCTGCACCCGACCTATTCTTACCAATTCTTATGTAGTTAAGAATGTTGGAGACGTCTTCAACACTAATAATCAAATAAAGAAAAAATATTTATAAGAAGTATGCTTACTCTGTGGTGAGAAGAGTAAAAACTAATACATATTTCTCATTCTAAAGACTGAATGGTAAAAAGTATGTTGGATTGGCACAATGTGTGCTATTTTATACTTTGTGAAACCTATAAAGCATAAGACAACCTGGAAATCTTAAATATAGGCATCATACTAGTGTAGCATTTTAATGTTTTCATTTTGTTTATTTTTATCTTTATTTTCCTATGACGATGTTGACACCATATTAATATTTTGGAACAGACTTTTTCCAACTCTTACCTATATGTAGGTATTTCATTAAAAGAATTCCATGGTCACATAAGTTTGGAAAATGTTATTCTAGAATGATCTGTGTTTACCACTTCTGTCTCAGAGAGGGATCTTTATGAGATAATGGACATATAGTGATGAAGCAGGAAATCTCTTCTGAGGTTGGCATCAGGACAGGAGATGAGGTAATACAATCTGCAGAGTGTCTTAGCACAGAACTGATTTGGGGTACACTGGAGGTGGAAGGATTTGCTACTAGGTGAATACTGAAGAAACAAGCCACAGGGATTTTGACACGGGGCAGTCGTTCATGGGCTGTGTCTTTTCTGCCACCACTCTGCTCTGAGAATTTCATTATCTGAAGCTGAAAAAGTTGGCTTTCTTGTTGAGCTTAAAGTTATTTATCATATTATTCAGCAGACACTTTCATAGCATTTAGTTGGTACTGTTTTAAGCACTTTACAAATAATTAATTTGTGAGGAAACTGAGTTATGCTTCAGGTCATACAGCCTGGGCAGTTTCCCTCCCAGAAACTATTTTTTTTTTTAACTAGTGTTGGGGGGTTTTTTTGTTAAGATTTATGCTCGTAGTACATGGGAAGTTTTTTTTTGTTTTTTGTTTTTGTGATGGAGTCTCGCCTTGTTGTCCAGGCTGGAGCACAGTGGTGCAATCTCGGCTGACTGCATGCAACCTCTGCCTCCCAGGTTCAGGTGATTCTCCTGCCTCATCCTCCCAAGTAGCTGGGATTACAGGCGTCTGCCACCATGCCCAGCTAATTTTTTGTATTTTTAGTAGAGACAGGGTTTCACCATGTTGGCCAGGCTGGTCTTGTACTCCTGACCTCAGATGGTCCACCTGCCTCACCTCCCAAAGGGCTGGGATTACGAGTGTGAACCACTGCTCCTTGCCTGAAAGATTTTTTAAAATGATGTTGTGATATTGATGTTAGCTCAGTTTCTATGTATATAAAACATTTACCACATGAAAATGGTACCCCAGTTGATTAGGGAAATGCCATCAAAGAGGTTTAGAGATTTAGCATTTAGGTTGACAAGTATACCGACAGTGCCAGTAATAGAAATAAGAAGTATAATTTTTACCTCTAAAGAATCTAAGCTGTTAACCATCAGGGGAACTATTGGATAGCTAACTTGGTTGATGGCTTTAAACAAATTGCCCCAAATGTGAACCTCTTGATTTGAGATGAAGACTCTATGTATGGAAACCAATTATGCTTCAGAACTTAATTAGTATAATAAACCAAACAAAAAACTTTTTCTGGTTTCAGCAAAGAAGAGTTTACATTTAGATGATGAAAAATGTATTTTTTCAAAAATGCTTTTACTTCTTTTTTTCTTAATTTCCTTTGGGAAAGGGGTAATGTCTTTGTTTTTTGCATGAGGGAAATATAGAGGTAACTTGCTCAAGGCCTACATAAAATGACACTTTATTGAAGTGGTTTTAGATTGTTGCATCTGTTGAGCTCTAACATCCAAATCTTTTATAAATATTAGATGAATACTTTTCTCTTTGTTGTAGTCAGACCAAGTTCTCCTAAAGTCAAATGTGAGAAAAGACATATTTTTAAAAATCATCTAGGGTTTTAGAGAGTACTGTCACATCCCAAGCCGATGTATGGTTTATCAGAGGAGAGACAATTCCAAGTGCATTTTTTATGTACTGCCTGCTATGCAGTGTTTCAGCAAGGGAAATCAAGGAAAATTAAAGTGTCTCATTTATACAATTTTAAATTGTGGTGTTCTTTAAAATTCAAAATCTTTAGATTTTCAGTGATTTTTACATTTAAAAATAGAAATTTTTACATTTAAAAATAGAAGTTTTTAAATGCAAAGATGGATGGTGGCTTCTGGTTAGACATTAGCAGTGTGAGATCCTAACATCAGCAAAAAATGACCTGAAAGAAAGTATTGATTCCATGTCTGATTTTATATTTAAACAGCCAATGGCAAATGTCCTCAAAATGGAATCAGATGTTTGTAACTTAATACTTAAGAAAAATGATGAGTGCATTTTTTTTTACTTTTAAGTATTCTCTGTGCTGCCTGGCTTAAGACATAAACTGATGTAAAAATAAATGATTGCTTGCATAATTTATGTAATGTCCTGCTCCTGATCCTGTTTGTATTGATTTTTCTAAAAGGCTTTTGTGGCCACAGGAACCAATCTGTTTCTCCAGTTTTTTCCGGCCAGCTGGCAGGGAGAACAGCGACAAACACCTAGCCGAGAGTATGTCGACTTAGAAAGAGAAGCAGGCAAGGTAGGAAACATTTCTTTGAAATTTAAAATACTGTGGGTTGTTTTGTTAGAGATTATCTGGTAATTTACATTTTAATAAAGATCACAGATCTGATTATACCAGCATATGCTCAGATTTGTTTTCATTCCATGTTATAAGGATGTAATATAATTTTTTTTTTTTGATGGCGTTTCGCTCTTGTTGCCCAAGCTGGAGTGCAGTGGCGTGATGTTGGTTCACTGCAATCTCCGCCTTCCAGTTTCAAGCGATTCTCCTGCCTCAGCCTCCTGAGTAGCTGGGATTACAGGTACCCGCCACCACATCTGGCTAATTTTTGTATTTTTAGTAGAGATGGGGTTTCACCATGTTGGCCAGGTTGGTCTCGAACTCCTGACCTTGTGATCCGCCCACCTCTGCCTCCCAAAGTGTTGGGATTACAGGCGTGAGCCACTGTGCCCAGCCAATATAATTTTTTAAAACCACTGTTAAACTTTTGTATCACTCCATTCCTAATTTCACGTACATAATATTTGTCATAGAACATTCTAACCCTTAAGGAAAGTAACAGAACAATTTCTTTAAAAGTTTGAGGAGATATACTTTGTTTACAAAAATATATGTAAGTATAGTGCTATAAAAATAAAACTAAGAGGAAAACGGAAAAAAAGATTGCAGAAATTCACTCACATCTTCAGGCTCCACTTGTAATTCTAGTTTTCTTGCTATCTTCACCACAACTGTGGTTACTTCCTCTGCTAAGGTCTTGAACCCCTCAAAGTCATTTATGAGGGTTGGAATCAACTTCTTCCAAACTCCTATTAATGCTATTTTTACGTCCTTTGGTGAATCATGAATGTTCTTAGTGGCATCTATCATAGTGAATCCTTTCCAGAAGGTTTCGAATTGTCTTTGCCCAGATCCATCAAAGGAATCATGACCTATGGCAATAACAGCCTTATGAAATATATTTCTCAAATAATAAGACTTGAAAGTCAAAATGATGCCTCAATCCATGGACTACAGAATAGATGTTGTGTTGGCAGGCATGAGACCAGCATGCGTTTCCCTGTGCATCTCCATTAGAGCTCTTTAGTCACCAGGTACATTGTCAAAAAGCTGAAGTATTTGAAATGAATCTTTTTTTCGGAGCTGTAGGTCTCAATAGTGGGATTAAAATACTCAGTAACCCATGCGGTAAACAGCTCTGATATCATCCAAGTGTTGTTGTTCCATTTATAGAGCACGGGTAGTGTAGATTTAGCATAATTCTTAAGAGTTGCCCTAGGATTTATGGAATAGCAAATGAGCATTGTCTTGTAACAAGAAAGTCAGCCTGTCCTTTAAATATTTTTCTTTTTCTTGATATAAGGTCTCACTCCATTACCCAGGCTGGATTGCAGTGGCATGATCTTGGCCCACTCCATACTTGGCTTCCTTGGCCCCACAATCCTCCCACCTCAGCCTCCTGAGTAGCTGGGACTAGTAGCATGCACCACCATACATGGCTTATTTTTATTTATTTATTTATTTATTGTTAGAGACAGGGTTTCACCATGTTGCCCAGGCTGGTCTGAAGCTCCTAAGCTTAAGCCATTCCCCCACTTCAGCCTCACAGAGTGCTGGGATTACAGGCATGATCCACCCTGTCTGGCCTCTAAATTCGTGTTATGGGGACACATTTTCATAGTTAAAATGTCCTGAATTGACTGTGGCCTGTTGGGAGGTGGGATGGAGGAAACTACTTATGGAAAATGAAGAAACGGAAGCACACCAGAAGCAAGAAAGTGTCATCGATTTTTACATCAAGGACTCCATGGTAAAGAGAAAGAACAGGTAGCCTGTTTTTGTGGCTGACCATTGGACTGTGGACTGCACCTGCATCTACCAGGTTCTTCTGGATAGTCCCAGTTTTAAATTTTTGACCTGACATTCATGAACACAGTGCTACTGGGCAGACCTTTGTCCGGGTTTAAGCTTCAGAACATAATGTCTTCATGCAGTGGGAGGCCTGATTATGGTTATGATTCTGCCCTGGGGCATCTGCCCCTTCTGACCTGGAGGTAAACTTGGCATCTACTACTTACCTCTACACTTGAACAGCCAAGGATGGGCTGAGCACAGAGGCTCACATCTGTAACTCCAGCACTTTGGGAGGCCAAGGCAGGAGGATTGCTTAAGGCCAGGAGTTCAAGTCCAGCCTGGGCAATATATTGAGACCTCGTCTCTGTAAAAACAAACAAACAAAACCGAGGATGGGTGGGTGACATGGAGCAGTTCAACATGGGAAACCATTAATCTGAGAGCTGGAAGACCCTTAGACCAACCCCCCATTAACAGATGAGACTCTGCCCTGAGATTATAGCCTAAGATAATGCATTGAGCTTTTCTAGAGATTCAAAAATAATCCTAAAACCCCCAAGCATATTGCTACTGTTTGCTATTGAATAATGTTTTCTAGTCTGGGTGTGGTGGCTCCTGCCTGTAATCCCAACGCTTTGGAAGGTTGAGGCAAGTGGATCACCTGAGGTCAGGAGTTCGAGACCAGCCTGGCCAACATGGTGATTCCCCGTCTCTACAAAAATACAAAAAATGAGCAGGCCATCGTGGTGCGCGCCAGTAATCCCAGCTGCTTCGGAGGCCGAGGCAGGAGAATCCTTTGAACCTGGGAGGCAGAGGTTGCAGTGAGCCGAGATCACACCACCGCACTCCAGCCTGGGCTACAAGAGTCAAATTCCATCTCAAAAATAATAATGATAATAATGTTTTCTACAAGCAAGGAGTTACTTTGTACTGTGAACTGGTGTGAAGGTATCCACCATGTGTAAGCTTTTGGATTGATGACAGTTATTTCTAATTTTAAAAATAGCAACCCAACAGAAAATTGGGAAAAGGCATTAATAGGGATTTCACAAAAGAGAAAGCCTGCAAAACATAAAAATTTTCTCAACCTCATTAGTAATCAGGGAAATGCACAAGATACTACACATCTATTCTCTCCACAAATATTAAGAAGTTTGACAATACGAAATGTGTTAGTCCATATTCACACTGCTGATAAAGACATACCTGAGACAGGGAAGAAAAAGAGGCTTAATTGCATTAAGGGCTCCACATGGCTGAGGAGGCCTCAGAGTTATGGCCGTGGATGAACAGCACTTCTTACATGGCAGTGGCAAGAGAATATGAGAAGGAGGCAAAAGAAGCAAAAGACGAAACCACTGATAAACCCGTCAGATCTTGTGAGACTTATTCACTATCACAAGAATAGCATGGGAAAGACCGGCCCTAAAGATTCAACTACCTCCCCCTGGTTCCATCCCCGAACACATGGGAATCCTGAGCAATACAATTCAAGTTGAGATGTGGGTAGGGACATAGTCAAACCATATTATTCTGCTCCTGGCCCCTCCAAATCTCATGTCCTCACACTTCAAAACTGATCATGCCTTCCCAACAGTCCCCCAAAGTCTTAACTCATTTCAGTATTAACCCAAATGTCCACTGTCCAAAGTCTCATCTGAGACAAGGCAAGTCTCTTCTGCCTATGACCCTGTAAAATCCAAATCAAGCTAGTTACCTCCTAGATACAATGGGGGTACAGGTAATTAAGTAAATACAGCTGTTCCAAATGGGAGAAATTTGCCAAAACAAAGGGGTTACAGGCCCCATGCAAGTCCAAAATCCACCAAGGTAGTCAAATTTTAAAGCTCCAAAATGATCTCCTTTGACTCCATGTTTCACATCAAGGTCATGCTGATGCAAGAGGTGGGCTCCCACAGCCTTGAGTAGTTCTGCCCCTGTGGCTTTGCAGGGTATAGCCCACCTCCTGGCTGTTTTCATGGGCTGATGTTGAGTGTCCGCAGCTTTTCCAGGCTCATGGTGCAAGCTGTCAGTGAATCTACCATTCTGGGGTCTGGAGGAGAGTGGCCCTCTCCTCACAGCTCCACTAGGAAGTGTCCCAGTAGGGACTCTGTATAGGGGCTCTGACCCCACATTTCTCTTCTGCACAGCCCTAGCAGAGGTTCTCCATCAGAGCACCACCCCTGCAGCAAACTTCTGCTTGGACATCCAGGTGTTTTCAAACACCCTCTGAAATCTAGGTGGAGGTTTCCAAACCTCAATTCTTGACTTCTATGCATGTGCACGCTGAACACAACATGGAAGCTGCCAAGGCTTGGTGCTTGCACTCTCAGAGCCATGGCCTGAGTTCTATGTTGTCCCCTTTCAGCCATGGCTGGAGGGGCTGAAACACAGAGATACAAGGCCCCAGCCTACACACAGCACAGTGAACCTGGCCCAGCACAGAAATCCATTTTATCCTCCTAGGACCCTGGCTTGTGATGGGAGGGGCTGCTGTGATGACCTATGACATGTCCTGTAGACATATTCCCCATTGTTTTTGGGATTAACATTCAGCTTCTTGTTACTTATGCAAATTTCTGCAGACAGCTTGAATTTATCCTCAGAAAATGGGATTTTCTTCCCTATCACATTGTCAGGCTGCAAATTTTCCAAAACTGTATGCTCTGCTTCCTTTATAAAACCGAAGGCCTTTAGCATCACCCAAGTCACCTCTTGAATGCTTTACTGCTTAGAAATTTCTTCCAGCAGATACCCTAAATTATCACTCTCAAGTTCAAAGTTCTACAAATCTCTAGGACAGGGGCAAAATGCTGCCATTCTCTTTGCTAAAACATGAGGATTACCTTTGCTCCAATTCACAACAAGTTCCTCGTCTCCATCTGAGACCACCTCGGCCTGGACCTTATTGTTCAAAACACTATCAGCATTTTTGTCAAAGTCATTCAGCAAGTCTCTAGGAGGTTCCAAATTTTCCCACATTTTCCAGTGTTCTTCTGAGCCCTCCAAACTGTTCCAACCTCTGCCTGTTACCAAGTTTCAAAGTCGCTTGTACATTTTTGGGTGTCTTTTCAGGAGCACCCCCTCCACTGGTATCAATTTACTGTATTAGTCTGTTTTTACACTGCTGATAAAGACATACCCAAGTCTGAGAAGAAACAGAGGTGTAAAGAAAAAGAACTGTAATTGGATTTACAGTCCCACATGGTGGGGGAGGCCTCAGAGTCATGGCAGGAGGTAAAAGGCACTTCTTACATGGCAGCAGCAAGAGAAAATGAGGAGGAAGCCAAAGCAGAAACTCCTGATAAACCTATCAGATCTCACGAGACTTATTCACTATCATGAGAACAGCACAGGAAAGACTGGCCTCCGTGATTCAACTACCTCACCCTGGGTCCCTCCCACAACATGTGGGAATTCTGGGAGATAGAATTCAAGCTGGGATTTGGGTGTGGACACAGCCAAACCATATCACCACATGTGGAGAGACTGCGGATCAACAAAATCATCTCAAACTAATACAAGAGGTGAGAGTTTAAATTAGAACAACCACTTTGGAAAGCAATTTGGATTATCTTATAAATTTGAGCATTCTCATATGTTATGGCAAAGTAATTCCTCTACCATAGGCCCTGGAGAAACTCTTGCCCATATGTACCAGAAGTAGTTAAAAAAAAAATGCTCATGTAATGCCATTCATAATAGCAAAAATCTGGAAATAAGCCAACTGTTCATTAATAGGAGAATGGGTAAATTAATAGGAGAATGGGTAAATAAATTATACCCTTAAAAACTAAATAACATGTCATTTAGGGTAATCGTATGTATGCAATAAATAATGTGTTTTTTTTAAAGGAAGAGAATCCTAAACATAAATTCAGGTTAGTAGTTACCCTCGGGCTGAAGGGTGAAAATCAGGAAAAAGGACAGAGGAGGAGCAGATGTTAGGGTCAGAACCCTAGTTCTTTGGTTGTGTTGTAAGTTCACAAGTGATTACCATATTGTTCAAATAGATTTACACAGAGGCCCAGGCACAGACAAGGGTGAAATAGGAGCCAAGGTGTGTGCTATGAGCCAAGGATTATGATTAATCCAATTTTGTGCACTTTTAGCCATTTGAAAAACAGAAAAGCGAAACAACAAAATAATTTTTAAGAAATTGAATATAGGGTGCTATGCTCTGAATGTGTCCCGCTAAAATTAATCACCAATGTCATAGGATTAGGAAGTAGGGCTTTTAGGTAGTGATTCAGTCATGAAGGGAGAATCTTCACAAATGGGTGTAGGATCCTTACACAAGGACTGGAGGGAGTGGGCTTCCCCTGTTTTGCCCTTCCACCTTCTGCCATGTGAGGACACATTGCATCTCCTCTTGAAGACACAGTGCACAAGGTACCATCTTGAATGCAGAGACCAGGCCCTCACCAGACACCAATCCTGCTGGCACCTTGATATTGGACTTCTAGCCTATGGAACTGTGAGAAATACATTTCTGTTCTTCAGAAATTACCCAGCCTAGTGTATTTTCTTATATAGTAGCACAAACTCATTAAGGCACAATGCCTCATCATTTTCTTCTACACTTTTCTTTGTTGCCTCTTTAGCACTGGGTCATTTTATATTTGATCCTTCATAATATCTCTTACTTTTGGTTTTTCACATTTCTGTTCCAAGTGTATTCTTAGATACATATTTTCCACTATTAGCCTCAGGGGTTGCCTGGGAGTGTTTCTGTGCCACCGCTGTAGGACTGTGTGTGTGTGTGTGTCTCCCATTCTCTCTTCTCTCTCTGTCTCTCACCCTCTGTGTGTTTCTTTCCCTCTCTCTGTCAGTCTGTGTGTGTATGCCCGTGTGCGTGTGTGTCTTTGGACGAATGTGCTCTGTTCGCCAAAATGGGATTTTTTGCATGTCGGCCAGTCTTTGGTGAGCCTCTTTCTGCATCTCTGCCTGAGTCCTGTGGCTGGTTGTCCATCGTTTTCAGGGCGGTTCCACTTTGGGTTTGTGTAGTCCTCGATCACGTGAGGAGATGCGTCGGTCCCAGAGCAATCGAAGTATCATCCCCATCCTGAGCGGCCTCTTTTCTGGGATCAAGAGGACCACACTCCAGCCCAGGACAAAACCCCACAGCAGCTCATTGTCCCGCAGGAGAGGAGCAGACCCACCTCCAAGAAGATGGTTGTACCCCTGCACGGCTCTTCTCTGAGCAATGAAGCCACACCACGATACAGTTCTGAAGAGGAAGCCAGGAATGGGAGACAGCAACAATCCCTGTCCCTGGAATGCTGGCCTCTCTGGACAAGTCATGCGTTTCGCACCCCTCCCCTTATGCCCGTGGCGGTGGCAAGGTTCTGTAACTTGCCTGGGCTCTGGCCTGTGCTCTGTCCTCCCTCTTGCTCTGTCTCCCCTGTTTCTGAGGGGCCTAGTTGCCTCTTGGTCTGGCTGAATAACTTCGAAGATCGCTTCCCAGTCCATCAGGGAGACACTTTCTGGAGATCCGCGACATGACTCTCTCTCTCTCCAAACCTGTTTCTGCTGGATTGGGCAGGTCTGATAAGCCTGGAACACTTGGCTTCCATGTGTGTCTCAGACAGGGAAGCTTCTTTGGTCTCCTTGTTTCACCTCATCGGTGGGTGGATTGCCTAGAATGAGCGCTAGATGATCATGACTGGCCTTGTCTTCTAGGACAGGTGGTGTCCCATTTCCTTTGCACGTCCTGTCTCACAAATGAGGGATATCCTCTCCTCTGCTCATAGGTGGACTGATTCCCTGAATCTTTTGGCTGTAACGAATGTCAGGAAACCAAAGTAACTGGGCTGGGCCTGGGGATGGGGATGGGGCTGGGTGCAGGGAAGGTTGTGTCAGGGCTACCTGGGCGGTGGAGGCTTCGGGGTGGGGTGAATGTTGCAGAAACCTCTGTGCTCCTCTGGCAGGCATTTCAAAATGTGGCTTGGACTGAGGCACAGGCCCCGTCCAGGTTCCCAGGTCTTCTTTGGGTTTCCTTGGCACTCAGGGAAAGGCCACTTGTTCCCCCTTTCCACTGGGTACATGCCTGGACACCATTGTTGGTTTTGCCATCACCCCATATGCCTCCGGTGACACACATTCACCTCATCTTCTGTGGGATACGCCAGTGCCACGCGTGATCGCATTGTCTCCACCTCGGCTTCACACCGTCCCTGTTTGCACCTGTCCTGGAAAGCGGTGTCCGCTTGCAGGAGCCCCAGGGCTTTTAGAAGCGGGGCACGCCCTGCTCTTTCAAGGGAGGAGGGAGGCAGAGGGCTCACGGATCAGTGAACTTTCAGCTGACACCACGCCTTGAGGGCCATGGGATCATTCTGTGCTGCAGCGAGGACCTGCCTGCCTTACCAGATGTGCTGAGCCCATCCTTTCTAACCCGGAGGAGTCCAAACTAGGATATGAAGAGGAGTCCTGAGAACCCAGCAGGCGCCCTGAAGATCCCCCTCCATCGGTGGAAGTCAGCTCAAGGAGGTCCTGAAGACTGGACTTCTGAGGGTTTGGCCCTGGGACAGGATACTCAAGGACTCCTCTCCCACCCCGCCCCAAACTGGACCTCAGCCCCCACACCACAGCCCCCACTTTCTCCCCAGAGCTGAGGGATAGACCGAGAATTGCGACTAGAAATTCGATCGATTGGTATGAGGGATCACGTGGCCAGGGGCTGGCCAATGACCAGGCCGCCCGGGATGAGCTAATAATGGAAGCAATTTGTAACTTTCAGTAGCTCTCTAGGCCTGGGTACCAGAGGGAGGGAGGCGGGCACCCCCAGTCTTTCCATCCTCCTCATTCGTCTAGGGGCACCCGAGTCCCCTATTCCTTATTTCTCCTATCACTCAGGCACTGGCAGGGTCCTTTGCCACTCCTGTTGGCCGCCGTGGCTCCAAAGCGAGGTAAGCTGGTCCTCTACCCCTCAAACTCTTCACAACCCTCACCCCGTTTACTAGCACCTGCAAACCACAGCCTCCCTTCCTGTCCCATTAGTGAATTTAAATCGGATTTTGTTTTTCCTCTTAGTTGAAAGAAAAAAAATCTTTTTGTATTCTTTTGTGTAACCTATCTCGGATTTGGAGAAAATTTTAATTCAAATTCATACACTTATATTGGGTGGGGGGGTGAGTGGTACTTTCCTCCTTTTCAATAAATTTCTATACTTGCTACTTTATGGAGAGTTTTCTTTGGGGGTGAGGTACACCTTATGTTTTCACATGTGTTACTTCTTTAATGATAAGTTCAACTCCTTTCTCCATTCCATCCTCCAATTTTGCTATTTATAAATATCACCTAATGGATTTGGAGTTTATTCATTTTTCTCCTCCCTCACTAGTTTTTCAGCTGTTACAGAATCACCACAATTTATTTTTCTTTGTATGTGGATGAGGTTTTGTGTTGATTCCTCTTTTTGTTTTGTAAATGAATTTATTGTTTGGGAAACTCTTGGGGGGGTGTATAAAAAAGGTCTTTTGATTAATTCCAACCTCTCCTCTTCTGAAGAACAATTTGCTTGAAATGTTTTGTGTATTTTCCTCATTTTTATTATGTTTAAATTTGAGGTATTTTACCTTCTTTAAAACCTGACCTCTTTTTAAAATTTAACCTTTTGCATGTTAAACCATTTTTAAGGTTTTTATTTTATAAACTGCAATGGTTAGTAGATTTACTTGCCTTTCCCTGACCTCCTTCACGCTCCTGCCTCCTCGATCTCAGAACTCCCATCCCCAGCTTCCACAATTCTCAGCTTCCAACGGACTCATCCTCCCCTCTCCTCCCAGCCAAGGAGGGATGCCTGGGAAGTAGACAGTGTCCTTCTTGGGTCAGAACTTATGCTCTGGTTCTAGTTCAGGACACCTCCAGTCTGACCTCCAAGCCGGCAAAACGAGTGAGAGCAGAATTTCTGTTCAACTTTTTCATTTGGGACTAAGTTCTTTCCACTTCGCTGTATTCTGGAGAACTCTGATACATGAAATTGAATTTTAAGTTCTCATTTTTTCCCTAAATTCTCAGAAAAGTGCAGGCAGATTGTTTTTCTTCCTTAAATGTAAGCTGTTAGCTTAGGGGTCAGCCCTTTGGGTCTTTTACCTCCTGGGGGAGACTTCTCAGAGAGACACACAGTGTTGATTCTTCCCTTTAGTTTTGGGTAAGGTAGAAGGGGCAGGGATTGGGGAAGCCCATATTGATCTCTGGCTCTAGCTCTGAACAAAGAAGGGTAGAGAGCTGGCCCGGGGACTTCTCCCTTTGGTCAGTAAGGTTTGGCTTAGGAGAGGGTTTGAAGTAAATCCCAGCTCTGAGGAAATTCTTCTTTTTAGCATTACTGTGAAAATAAACTCTTAAAATGGTGTGACATGGCTTCAAAGTATTCAGATTTCTTGAAGTAACAAAAATAAACTTACAAGAGTAATTTGTGTTTCCCAAAGATCCGCCTCCAGTGACTGTCTATTTCTCTCAGGGAAACAGAACCCAACTGGGCAGAAGTAAAACTGCCGCCCCTCCCCTTTCAGTTCCCCAGTCACATTGACATTCTGGGCACATTTGGCCCAGCCCCTGTCCCTGCGTCTCCCAAGTATGAATCTAAATTACTATTAATAAGGGGCCGCTCCAAGTTAACTTGCATTAAAATAATTCATTTCAATTTGTTAATATTAAATGAATGCTCTGCACTTTAGCTCCCTTCTTCACCCTGGATTCCCAGATGAGTGATGGGAAGAGGGGGCAGGGAAGTAGAATGAGGATTTTATTTCTGGCTCTCCAGCTTAGCCACTGTGGTGCCTCCCCTGGGGGTGTGCGATCAGGCACAGTGGGGCCTGCTTGGGGAAAGTCTGATGGTCTTTTTTGGTGAAATTCATCTGTTTCAGCAGGAGTTGTGGGGGAGGGTGGGTGGGGAGCAGAGGGAGAGAGACAGAATGGTTTGGGGGACCTTGTGGGGAGCAGAGGGACTAGGGAGAAAGTGGGAAGGGAAAGGGACAGAGGTCAACAGGAGTTTTGGAGAACAAGGGTTGTTGTAGGCTGTGGGGGGTAAAGCCGATTTGTGAAGAACTGGTGATAGGAACTAAACAACCCACCTAGAAGGGGAGGGGCTTTGAGCAAGGGTGGGGAGGTGGGATTTGAGGCAAAACAGCTAGGAGTTCTGAAACTATTAATATCTAGCTGTGTGACTCAGGGCAAGTTGCTTAACTTTTCTCTCTGCCTTAGTTTCTTGACCTGTAAAACAGGGATACTAATAATAGAACTTATCTCGGGGTTATTTGGAATTAGAAGAAATACATGCCATGTGTTTTCCACAGTGCTTGGCACATAGAAACTGCCAGTAAATGTTAGCTCTTTTTATGGCAGAGTGGTTAACAGGATGGATTCTGGAGATAGACGGCCTGGTTTTGAATCTCAGTCATGCCTTATGTGAGTTGTATGACCTAGGCAAGTTACTTAACCCCTTGTGCTTTAGTTTCCTTGTCTGTAAAACGGGGTTAATAGTACCTAGCTCAAAGACTGGTGTCAGGATTAAACGAGTTATATGTATGAAGAGCCTGGAACAATGCCTATCCCATAGGAAACACTATGTAAGCATTAGTTGTCATTGATATTGTTGCTCTTCTGATCTAGGAAGGTTGAAAATAGAGGCACAGGTGAGCTACTACTTACAGGCTAAGATTGGAATCAGATCAACTCTTTCACTCCTATCCCTGAAGCTAGTCTTGCAACTGGGGCTGCATATGAGGGCTTGGGGAGAGATCCTATGACCCTGGAAGCTGGGATATCCAAGTCCTTCCTCTGCTCTAGATCTTGGGTTGGTGGTCCCTCCAAGACCCATAGACCCGAAGTCACTTCTTTTTGCCTGTGCAGGGTTGGAGTGGGGCTGGTAATGGGAGAATTACTTTCTTGGTCTAATAACTCCCTTTAGTAGAGAGTTAGTCCTGGGAGTGTGAGTTGGGGGAGGTTGGGTAGAGCAGAGGAGATTAAATATCGTTTATGTACCAGCCCACACACACTTGACCTCACCAGAGGGTTGGGAACACAGCGATTCAAAGAGGGGAAGTGATCTGACAAAGTCCTAAAGCTAGAACTTGGCAGAGTTGGCATCTGAACTCTGATCTGCTAGATGACAAACTTAAAGCCCTTCCATTGCTGCATGCTTTTTGAAGGGAGAGATGGGACACGTGTAAACTTGGGCCAGGACCATGGGGTAGATGGAAGATGGGCGAAGATAGAGTATTGGAGTGAGAAGGGGCCAAGCAGGAATTTTTCAATCATGGAAGATTTCCTGAGAAAAGAGATTCCAGATCAGGGTTCAGATGGTAGGGGAATGAGGATAGGAAGTAAAGAAGAGGGAGGGAGCCATGCATTGACAAGGAAGGAGAAGAAAAAAGAATTTATGCAAAGGCTGGGTCAGAGTAATGGACATGAATTCAATTTGCCTTGGGTTTGCCTTACCATTTATTGAAGGCATACTATGTACTAGGTACATACATGATCACATTTAATGTTCACAACAGCCCTGACAAGTGGGTTTCTTATCCTTATTTCCAAAAGAGTTCACTGAAGTTCTGAGAGCATAATCCCCGCTTTAGGTTACACAGTAGTAGCTGGATTTCCTGGCATCAGAACCCTCACCTACGCTGCCTCTGAGCATGGCTTCTGTGTCCCAGTCTCAATTTCCATGACTGTTTCAGGTCCTCCTGTTCCCCCGCATTTGTAGTCACTCTTGGTGACTGGGAACAAAGGGCTAGAGCGTGAGCTGAAACTGAGACAGGGAGTGGCAGGCAGGCAGTGGGGACAGAAACTTTTCTCACATCCACCCATGTGAAGAAGATGGACAGAAGGGTGGTCTTTCTGGAGGGAGGCTTCCAAGCCACTTTCCCAAGACAGCTGATCTTGGGATGAATGGCAGGGACCTGATTGGGTAGGGGATGGGTGGTCACATTGTTTTCTGGGCTGTAGACTTTATTTCCCTTCCTTTAGGAAGAGGAAGAGGACAGCTCAGGTGTGGGTTTGAGCCCTGGATTAAGACTGCCCATTGTCCACTAAAATCTCTTCTTTCCTTGCTGCATGAGGGTGGAGGGACACCCAGCTGGACACTCCATTTCCCAGCTGCTCTTGTTGCCAGGTGTAGACACAGGGGAATGTGAGGTGAGCATGTCCTCAAAGCCTGACGGCATTGAGTAAATTCTCCTTTGTGTTCTCTCTTTCATGAGCTGGGCAGATGTGCCTGAGACAGCTTTGACAAGGCAACTGAAAAGATATCCCTAAGAGAAGACAAAGCAAAGGTATGAAAGGAACACACATCCCTGACTGACTAGGAGGAAGAGAGCTGCCTGCTGTCTAGGAGGCAGCTGACTAGGAGGAAGCTGCTGACTAGGTGGCTAGTGCTGACTAGGTGCTGACTGCTGACTAGGTGCCTGCTGACTAGGAGGAACCGCTTACTCCCAGACTAAGTGAGAAATAAACTTCTGTTTTCTATATGCTACTGTGTTTTGGGGCCTTTGTGTTATAGCAGTTTTGCCGTCATCCTTTCTAATTCACCTTCTCACACCAGATATTTCAAATTAAAAAGATTATATCAGGCCAGGTGCGATGGCTCGTGCCTGTAATCCCAGCACTGTGTGGGGCTGAGGCAGGCGGATCACTTGAGGCCAGGAGTTTGAGACCAGTCTGGCCAACATGGTAAAATCCCATCTCTACTAAAAAATACAAAAATTAGCTGGACACAGTGGCACACTCCTGTAATCCCAGCTACTTGGGAGGCTGAGACAGGAGAATTGCTTGAACCCCGGAGGTGGAGGTTGCAGTGAACTGAGATCATGCCATGGTGCACCAGTCTGGGCTACAAAATGAGATTCTGTCTCAAAAAACTGATTACATCAGATCACGGAATAACTATAATGATATTTATTGGGCCAGATAGTATGCGAAGGACTCTACGCACATTATTTAGTGTAATCTATGTGACAATCCTCTTGAGATATGTGTTACTATTATTCCAGTTTACACACGAGGAAACAGGTTCAAGGAAGGTAAGTTATGTGCTGAGGGACACACAGGAGGGGGTGGAACTGTATTTCAAGCCCACTGGGTGTGCAGAAGTGAGCCTCTTCACCATGGGGGCAAATCCCTCCTGAGGACAGGGCTGGAAAAGCCATGGAGATCATCTTGTGCTTGGACAAGCCTCTCGCCATTCACCACAGGGCCCTGAGACTCCCATTCCTACCTTCCAGAAGCTCAGCAGGCTCGTGTTCATGTTGGGTCACTACATACAGTTTTATTTGAAGGAACGACCCCAGAGTTAAACTCATTTGAAAACCCCTGATAAATTCAGTCCCCTCTCTCTTTTTACAAGTGAGGCCCGGAGAGAAGACATGACTTGCTTAAGGTCACACACTTACTTTCTGTATCAATCTTTGTAAATCTAGGACGAGTTCTCATCCCACTGTATCAGGCTGCCTCAACAAACAGGGAAGTACAAAAATAGCCAAATCCAGGAAGGAGGGCAGTGGTCTGTGTCTCCTCCAATAATTTCATGGGACAGCCAAGCCTATTTCCTTGATTTCTCTTGTGCCCCTCCTGTCGGATATCTGCTTTGGGACCCATATCTTTTGGGCTTGCAGAGAGAACGGGCTGCACCAGTTCTCTACCCTCCGCATCACCCAGATGGTCAAACATGCAAAGGGAAAGGAGAGCTGGGGCCAGAGCCAAGGCAGGCAAAGAGAATCCTCGACCCCCTCCAGTCTTTCCACATTTATATTTTTGGAATTTCAGGCTCCCTCCTCCCCCTGGACCTTTCCTAGTAGCCCACCAGGGAGAAGAAGACGGAAAACTGCCATAAATTTCTCCTATTTATACAAGATGACAGAGTTCATTGTGCCAGAAAAAACACAGAAAGGGAGCTGTCAGGGGAGAAGGGACCCAGCCCTATACCTTCTGGGGTCAATTTATCTTTCCGAATCGTGGCTTGGGTGCTACCCTAACATTGCCTGTATGAAATGCAGGCTTTGACTTGGGGCAGCCAGGCCAGACAGCCCCTGAGCTTTGTTTCTGATCACAGTTTTCCTGCTTCATCTCAACTTCCCCCTACCCCTTACGCTGTCTTTTTAAAAAACAACTTTCTTGAGGTATAATTCATGCATCATACAATTCACCATTTGAAATGTACAATTCAGTGGTTTTAGTATATTCACAGGTATGTCAAACCATCACCATAGTTAATTTTAGAATATTTTCATCACCTCAAAAAGGAATCTTGTAACCTTTAGCTATCACCTCCCTATCCCCCCATATTCCTTCTTGCCCTTAACATCCCTAATGTACCTTCAGTCTCTGTAGATTTCCCTATTCCAGACTTTCATATGAATGGCATCATATAATAAGAGACCTACTGTGACTAGCTTCTTTCATTGAGCATAGTGTTTTCAAGGTTCATCTGTGTTGTAGCATTTATCAGTACTTCATTCCTTTTCAAGGCTAATATTCCATTTTATGGATATGTCACACTTTGTTTATCCGTTCATCCATTGCTGAACATTGGGGTTGTTTCCACCTTTTAGATATTATGATTCTCTCTTTCCTCTTATTCTCTAGACATCTTGGATAGTATCCAGTGAGGCCTGTGGGCAAGAATGGGTGTTTCTTATATTTGGGAACACCTAATATCCATGAAAGAAGGGTCTTGGCACATGTCTGCTTTCATGTTAAGTACATGTACTAGCTGGAATTTTCCTCCCTCTGTTGTTACTGAGGTGGGGCTGCTCCCTCCTTTATCAGTTCTCCCTTTTTATCATGATTGCTATGTTGGAAACTTGCTGACTCTTCAGACTAGGGGATTCAGATCCTTCTCTTGGGGCTTCAGAGACATGGAGTGGATGAATGAATGTCTTCCCATCAGGGAAGAGTTCCCTGAGTCTGGTCTCAAGTGATTCTCCAGTGCCTCACAGCAGAAGGAAGGTCTGTGAAGACTCCAGAGTCGAGAGAAAGTTATGTTCCTCGAGGTATGACTGAGCCCAGAATCCAGGCCTCCAGTGTCCATCTCCTTGCCTGGCCCATTTCAGTCTTCAGACATGCTTTGAGGTCAATCCAGTCACTCACCCAGCAACAGACACTGCCTCTGCCCTCATGGACCTTGCAGTTCTAGTGGTGAGAGTAAGATGAATACAAGTGAACAAAATGATGGCAAGTTGTTCAAGCTTGTTCAAACTTCTAAACACTGTTCAATGAACGAATGAACCAACAAGAACTTACTATGTGCTCTGGAAAGAAAATGTGAAAAAAGTCAGAGTTGTAAATCACTTTCTGCTACCACTATCTTTCCTAGTCTGGAAGTCAGCATTACTTCTCCATCCCTTGGAGGAGATAGTGGGCAGATATTACAAAATGTTAGCTAATAAGAGCTACCATTTATTGGACCAGACATACACCAAGGGGTTTCTATAGTTCATTAATTTTCACCCTTTGAATTAGGCATCAATATTTCCATTTTGAAGATGAGAAAAACCGAAACTCAGGGTTTAAGTAGCTATCTGAAATCACACCCATACCAGTAAGCGGCAGAACATTTGCTCTGGACACTGGGATAAGTATGTGTGTATGGGTTCTTTTTTTGTTTTTTTTTGTTTGTTTTGTTTTCTGTTTTTTTGTTGTTTGTTTGTTTTGGGGATGGAGTTTTGCTCTTGTTGCCAAGGCTGGAGTGCAATGGCATGATTTCAGCTCAATGCAACCTCCACCTCCTGAGTCCAAGTGATTCTCCTGCCTCAGCCTCCTGAGTAGCTGGGATTACAGGTGCCCGCCACCACGCCTGGCTAATATTTGTGTTTTTAGTAGAGACGGGGTTTTGCCATGTTGGCCAGGCTGGTCCCAAACTCTTGACCTTGTGATCCACCCGCCCCAACTCCCAAAGTGCTGGGATTACAGGCGTGAGCCACTGCACCCGGCCATGTATGTGTTTTTATTCCTAGCACTTCATAACAAATGCCAACATCTCTTCCTGCGGCCCTACCACAGAGGGAGCTGATCAGTTTCCCCTCCTGCCCAAAGGCAAAGCAGCCACAGGCGAAGTGCCAGAGTCCTCCCTCACAGCCTTCTGTCTAGTGGTTATTCCCGCTTCAAGGCTAAGGAAGGAAAGGACCCGTTTTGCTTTCAAAGGCTTTTTCCTTCCAGCCCTTGCTGTGCGGCCCGTTGTGTGTGGGAGGGACCATGAGAGGCCTGGATATTGTCAACAAAAGACTTGAACAAGCCAAAGCACTGATGATGTTGACAAGAAGGGGACCTTAACAAGGCAGATAATCAAAACATGATGACTGACAGCCCCTTTCGCATCCCTTCACCCTCTGCTAAATCAGGTCTCTTACATGATCTTGATGACAAATAATAAAAATTATAAACACATTACAGTTTTCACATGCATTTGTTCACTTCTCACAGCAAATATGAGAGGTATCTAAGGCTGAGCAGCTTACTACAGAAAAAAGTTTATGGGACTAGAACCTTAATTTTATGTAACAAAATTTATATAGAGCTTACCATGGATCATGTACTCTCCTAAATAGTTCAAAACTTTCATTTTTAGAGAGATGGGTGTCTTGCAGCCAGGCGCAGTGGCTCACACCTGTAATCCCAGCACTTTGGGAGACCGAGGTGGACAGATCACCTGAGGTCAGGAGTTCGAGACCAGCCTGATCAACATGGTGAAACCCCATCTGTACTAAAAATGCAAAACAAAAATTAGCTGGGTGTGGTGGTTCATCCCTGGAATCCGGAGACTGAGGCAAGAGAATCACTTGAACCCAGGAGGTGGAGGTTGCAGTGAGCCGAGATCATGCCATTGCACTCCAGCCTGGGCAACAAGAGTGAAACTCCATCTCAAAAAAAAAAAGAGGGGGAGCGGTCTTGCTATGTTACCCAGGCTGGTCTTGAACTCCTGGGTTCAAGCAATCCTTCCACCTCAGCCTTCTGAGTAGCTAGGACTATGGGACCATGCCACCAGGCCTGGCTGTATCTCACAACTATTAACTCACCTACTTTTTCACCACCATGTGAAGTAGGCATTACTGTTATTCACATTTTTTAAGATGTGGAAACTGAGGCATGGTAATCAAGTATCTTGCCCAAGGTTGTACAGCCAGCAGGTGGTAGAACAGGGATCTTGAGCCCAGCCCCAGCATCTGTGTCTAACCACTTTGCCAGGTGTGCTTCGCATGGGGACTAGAAACTCTAGTTTGTTAGTCTGGTGCCCCTGCTTCCGCCTGCCTCCCTCAGTTTTTATGGCCCATTGGAAAAAGCAAGCCAGAACTGTGGCTCCCAGGGTGATGATCCTTCAGCTGCCTCCTTGGCACTGTCATTCCCTCCTCCCATCTCCCGCCAAGGGCTACAGCCGAGAATACCACAGACGGTTTGCCATGGATCAAGATTTCTCTCAAGAAAGAGCTCACAGAAAGGCAGCTGTGAGAAAGGAAGTCACTTGCTACTCCCCTTATTCCTCCATCAGGAGGAGCTAGATGAGGTCACTACACATTTGAGTGGGTGCCATCAAAGCACAGCCTCTGGCCAGCGTGGAGACAAACGTGGGCTGTGTGGCCCCTGACTGAGTGGCTGAAAGGAAATTTGAGGTGGTAGATGATGGAACTGATTGAAATAAAACTTCGGTAGGAATGCTGCATGTCATTCATTCAACAGTGCTCCCTGACCAGGGCCCAGGGCCGTGCATATGAGCTGCAAATGGGTTTGTTCATTCATTTATATATCTATTTGCTTATTTATTCAATAAATTCTGATTATGCCCCTAAGAGGCACTGTGCTAGATGTCAAGGATGAACAAGACAAAATCCCTTCCCCACAGGGGCTCCAGGTCTAGAGAGGGGAGGAGGAAGGAAGATCCACAGTGATTTGTATCATATGCCGAGGAAAGAGAGTCATTTTCTATCACCGTTTGACATCCTCACCCCCAGTGCGGTCCTTCTCTTTGTCTCTCCATGCTGGGAGTGGGCAGTCCCTGCCCTGCTGCCCTTCAGACACAGCCCTCTTCCCTCAAGCTGCCCTCTGCCTGGATCCCACCTTCCTTGTGAGCTGGAGTATTTGCCTTGAAGGAGTCTTGACTCTCCTTCCCTGTCAGTCACTGTTTGGCTGCAGGCAGTGACAGTGGTGGCAATAAAGCAGCAGAGAGAAGGCTTTGGTATCAGAGCAGGGACTCGCAGGTGGGATGGGATGGGGATGGTTTTCTGTTTGACCCACTGTGTTCTCTGTGCTGCTCTGCCCAGGGAGGCTGACCTCTGCAGACTGTGTTACCTGGGCCCCCTGATCTCTCGGCCAATAGAGGTCCCGGCTGAGAAGGGGGAGAGAGGAGTCAGGGTATTTGTTTCCCCCATTCCCTGTCAGCCCCCTTTTTTGCCTGCCTGAAGCTCTGGTGGTGGTTGTGTTTCCTCCATGGTCACAGCTTTGCTGAGTGGCCTCTCTCCTGTGTCCCGTGACCAGAGTTGGCATCGGGCTTTGGTAGAGATATTTCTATCCTGGTGCCACACTAGCCCTTATTAGTTTTCTTCATCTGGTCTATGCCTTTAGAAACTGTCACATCACTAAACCCTTCAGTGAAACCCTTTCGAATGTGTCATTTATTTTCTGTTGCCACCCTGACTGGCTCACCTGGGTGCAGGGGAGGTGGGGACAGAGCAGGTTGGGGTTCCAGTTCAGCTTTATTATCCCTCTTTTTCAGGGTTTCCCAGAGGAAGAGGGAGAATTTGGACAAATGAATGAGGAACAACGCTCTCCTGAGGGTTTTCTTTAAGGGGCGAGGATCACTGCCGCTAGCTCCTTTGAAAGCAGAGTTAAGAGGCAGTGCAGGAAGGCACAGCAGGAAGGCTCATGGTTAGACTACAGAGAAGCAGCAGCCACTGCTGGGGACCTTCCCTGTGCTGGTCACTGACAAGCTGTCTCATTAAACCTTCCCAGACCCTCAACCCCTCCTAGTATCTTATCCTCATTTTACAGATGAGAAGACTGTGGCCCAGAGAGGTAAAGGTCTGGGGAGCAGGATTGGAGCTTCACTTTGTCTCAGTTTCTCTGGCAAAGAGAAGCCTCACCTTGTGATCAAGGGATTGGGAGGGTGACAGATAAATCTTGGCTTAAGTGTCAGCATAGCGCTGGGAATCTGGAGCTAGATGGCACTGGCTTGACTCCTTGGATCTGCCTCTTACTAGCTATGTGATACTGGGCATGCCTCCATTTCCCGATCTATAAAAATGGGGCTAATGTTAATAACACCTGCCTTACAGGTTGTGTAGAAGGTTGAATTTGTAGTTATGAGGTGCCCAGGAACAGTGCTGGCACACAATGAGCGCCATACACAAGTGTTACAGAATGGAGCCTCCTGCTCTCTCCTTATTTTCCACCCCCTGCCCTCTTCTCATTGCCCACCTCCCCTGCCTTCTCCTCACCATCCTGAAAAAGGGTGAACAGCCACCCAGGAGCCCCTGAACAGGCATGTTGGTCCCAGGCCCTTTGTGAGCATGCTTTTCCCTGCCCTGCCCCCTGTCATCACCATTCTGGATGGAGCAGCAAGGACGGAGACACTTAGTTGGGCTATCCACTCCAGGTCCAATGCCAGTGGGATCAGCTTCGATGGGATGCGCACAGACTGACCTCTTCTCCCCAGCCCCTTCAACTTCCCAGAGCTGCAGGGGGCCTGGGAGTTCTTGGTAACAGCACATTAAACCTCTGTTTGTGGGAACTTTAATTTAAACACAAATTAGAGACGACAAATGACTCTGGCAGCCAGATAAGCCATCCCGGGAGAACAAGGAGAAAGCCAAGAGAATCAGCCCAGATAAGGCCTGACTTTAAACTACTGATGATACCCAGAAGCCTGGGACAGATGAAATCTAGGGGTCCTGAATGAAGAACCCCAGAAGCTCCACACCCCAGTTGTCCTTGCTCTGGGCTCTATGCAAGCTCCCTCTCCTGTGTTCTCTATATTTCTATCTTTTTGCAAAATTCTAACCTGATTCTTTGGCTCCATCCCTCCCACCCCCACCCCATTGTTTTAGAGAATGCACTTTCTTTACTTTGCTTCTCATCTTCTTCTGTGACCTACTATTCTGAGAAAGTTCTACTTGTTATCTAACCTCCATCTATGCTGCTACCTTTAGAGTCTAATACATCCTGCTTAGTGGTAGCTCTGGGAGTTTCTGTTCATGTGGCAAATGTGGTGTGGTAAAAACAACCTGAAAAAGACCTGGGTGAATTTCTCTGCATCTCAGTTTCCTCATCTGTATGATGAGTGTGTGAGAAAGAATCTCTAAGGACTTGTAAACTCTGACTTCTCACAGAGAATCTGAGGACAAGGACATCCCAGGAAATCTCTATTGTTCTGGAACCCATGAATTTTCCACTGTTCTACTGTTTGGGAGTGAGCATGGGGAGAGCAGTCAAGCCTGTTGATTCCTTTCTGGGAGGGGTCTACAGGCTTTGTTTCCACCCTTCCGCCCACAACCCAGGCTCAGGCCAGGCCCAGGCCCAGGAGAGCGGCTGCCTTTCCAGTTCTGTCAAGGCCTGCTGAGCCCAGCTCTGTGGGGCTGTGGCTGCTAAGATGTTGTCTCTGTCCTCTGGGGTAGGAGCAACACATGTTCCCTCTGTCACAGCACCTGTGAGGGTGGCAGAGGGATGGCAACCCCCAAGAGGGCAGAGTTCCATCTCTCCAGCTGACCTTGAAGCATCTTTTTATCCTGCTTTTCTGGGAGGCTTAAAGTGAAGGTGGAGGGAGATATCACACAGTCCCAAAGCCCCCACTAAATAGGGAGCTACTGTCTTTCATCTGTCATGCAGGGTAAAAGAAGACACGTCAGCTACAGCAAGAGGAAAGAAGGTGAAACCACAGGCAGAACTTTCAGGTTGAATGTTAGAGCAGACTGTGATCCCAAGAGGTCATCCAAGACCCTTGATCCCAGAGGATGCCTATGAGGCCCTGGTCCCTGGCTGGCGTGGGAACAATAATCCCAACAGCCCCATGCTAGACTGACTTGGGAGTCAGAAGGTCCCTGGGACTAGAATAGAAGGACTTTGGCATTTTCCCTGGCCTGGGGCCCTTAGACAGAAGTGGGCAGCTGCCATCAGGAGCCTGGGGCCCAGCTGTGTCCACACCTTGCCCGCCTCCCCCCTCCTGAGTGCCTGGCTGCCCCTGGAGCCCCAGGCTTGCCTGCCATCTGGGCAGCTCAGAGGAAAGCACACTGCCAAGGGAGTGCCAGCGTTGATTTATGGCTCACAACCTTGGCAGGCTCAGGCTGTGTGCCTGAACCGCCTTTGCTCAGGGAAGAGATGCTCCTCTTAAAGGGACAGTGCAGAGGAATGCAGGAATGTCCAGGACGAAAGCTTGGCAGGGAGCTGGCAAGGAAGGCCTCCACCCATCAGCACTCTGGGTGACTGTCATCCCCTAGGGAAACTTCTCCCTAGGGAACCACCCATCATACCTGTTATCATACCCTATCCTTTGTAGACTTGGCCCAACTGTAACATATTAATATGTTCACTGTCAGTCTTTCCCACTGGACTGTAATCTCTAGGAGGGTAGGAACCAGACCCATTGTGCTCATTCCTGAATATTCAGCACCAAACACAGTGCCTGGCGCCTAATAAGATCTCAGTAAGAATTTGTCAAATGTAGGAAAGAATGAATAAATGAAGGTCCTTGTCTATGAGGTGGAGGGAAGCCCACGTGTCTTTTTAATGCCTGCCATGGATTCTGAGACCCTGCAGCATCTCCTGCTACCCCCAGTATCTCTCCCTCCAGGACCCTTCCTAACCCCTGTCATATCAACCCAGGACCAATGGGGCCAATCTTATCTGGATACCCTTGCCTCCCCACTTTCCTTGAGTCACCTTTCTTAAGTCCTTCACACAATGTTCTTTTCCTCCCATTTTCCTTCCTCCAAGATACTTTCTCAGATTACCTACAGCCTCAGTCCTGGATTCAGATACTCTTTCAGATAATATTTTATTTTTTATTTTTATTTTTATTTTTTATTTTTCTCGAGACAGAGGCTCCCTCTGTCACCCAGGTGGGAGTGCAGTGGCAGTCTTGGATCACTGCAACCCGTGTCTCCCAGTTTCAAGTGATTCTCCTGCCTCAGCCTCCAGAGTAGCTGGGATTACAGGCTTGTGCCACCATGCCCAGCTAATTTTTGTATTTTTAGTAGAGATGAGGTTTCACCACGTTGGCCAGGCTGGTCTCGAACTCCTGACCTCAAATGATCTGCCCGCCTCAGCCTCCCAAAGTGCTGGGATTACATGCATGAGCCCCTGTGACTGGCCTATCCAGCAATATTTACTGAGTATCTACTATGCACTAGGCACCGGTTGCCAAGAATTCATGAATAAACGGAACAGGCATTATCCCTGAACTCAAGGACCGTACATTTCAGAGAGTGAAACAGACAAAAAAATAAGTAAGCAAGTTAGCAAATAGATACGTGCAATTTTGAGACCTGTTGTGAAGTGGGTAATCACAGACAGGGTGGAGCAGGCACCCTTTAAATTGGGTGGTCAGCTAGGCATGGTGGCTCACGCCTGTAATCCCAGCACTTTGGAAGGCTGGGGTGGGCGGATCACCTGAAGTCAGGAGTTCGAGACCAGCCTCACCAACATGGAGAAACCCTGTCTCTACTAAAAATACAAAAATTACCCAGACGTGGTGGCGCATGCCTGTAATCCCAGCTACTTGGGAGGCTGAGGCAGGAGAATCTCTTGAACCCAGGAGGCAGAGATTGCCATGAGCCGAGATCGTGCCATTGCACTCCAGCCTGGGCAATAAGAGCAAAACTCTGTCTCAAAAAAATATAAAATAAATAAAATAAAATAAAATAAAATAAATTGGGTGGTCAGAGAAAGTTTCTCTGAGGAAGTGACACTTGGGCTGAGGTTTGAAGAATGAGAGGGAGCCATGTAAAGAGTGAGGTAACAGCATTCTAGAAACAGTTCAGTCACATGGGTGTGCACAGCAGCATTTGGGGGATCGGAGTGGGAGAGGAGCTTTCCCAAACTGCACACTCCTATCTCTTTTACATTTTGACAGCCCCTGCCCTTCCAATGTGGGAGGACCGTTGCTTAAAATCTTTGGAGAAGCAGCCCTGGCCTTACCTGGAAGCTGGTTAGAAAACAGAGCTCAGGTGCCACCCCAGATCTACTGAGTCAGAATCTGTATTTTAACCAGGTCCCAGGTCATTTGTGTGCAGTGGTGTTTGAGAAGCAGTGTTTCAGGAAGTACCTCACAGGAGGAATGGAGTGTGAGGACATCAGAGGATGTGAGGTGGGTGGGGTTGGGGGGTTGGTTGCTGAAGAGTGCATTTGAATCAGAGAGGGGGTCTGAGTGTGTATATGTGCCTCTGTGTGTGTGTTCCTCCAGCCCTAATGACTGTGGGCTATCTGAGGATGTGCATCTCCAAGCGCTTTTCCTGCCATGGGTGTGGAGTACCAGGGGATACTGTACATCTTTATCCCCATGTGACAATGCCCCCATTTCCACATACAGCTGTGAGTCAAACAGAATCTGCCAACCTCTGGGTGGTGGGAGCATCTCGAAAGCAAGGCAAGGCAAGGAGATCCCTTGTTCCTGACCTCCGGCAATCCATTTATTTGACTCCAGTCTCATAAAGGCGTCCTGATGAGCCCAATCGCTTGCTCATATGGCTGAGGCCTCCGTGGCCACGAACTGGAGTAGGGCTGCGCACAGGAGGCCAGGCTGTGCATGGCTTCAGTTCATGGAGGCCTGTACCCAGAACCACGGCGGGGACTACCACACCCCCACCTCCAAATCTGGGGCAAAGAACAGTGCCCTGGGTGGGGGAAGCTGGGCTAAGGAGAAAAAAGACCTCTGGCTGGAGATGTCCAGGAATGAAGGGTGAGTGTCTGGGAAACTGGCCTGACTTGGCGGGGTGGGGTGTAGGGGGAGATACTGGGGAAGTGAGTGGAAAGGGCACTGGAATTGGAGCCAGTCAAACTGGGGTTCAAATCCTGGATCTGTTTTCCACCCGTGTATGACACTGGACAAATCATGGCTCTCCCTGAGCCTCATTTTTCTCATCTGTAGATGGGAATTGTGACGCTATCTCATAGGTTTGTGAGAATTAAATGAGGCCAGGTATGGTGGCTCATGCCTGTAATCTCAGCACTCTGGGAGGCCAAGGTAGGAGGCTTTCTTGAGCCCAGGAGTTCAAGACCAGCCTGGGCGACATGCTGAAACCCTGTCTCTACAAACATACAAAAATTAGCCAGGTGTGGTGGCATGTGCCTGAGGCTGATGTGGGAGCATTGCTTGAGCCCAGGAGCTTGAGACTGTAGTGGGCCATGATCATGTCACTGCACTCCAGCCTGGGTGACAGAGTGAGATCCTATCGAGAGAGAGAGAATTAAATGAGATAATGTTTGTGAAAAGCACTTCGAATACCAATTGTATATATTTAAGTGGGTCAAGAGCTTGGGATTCTAATTCCAGCTCCACCACTAACTTGCTGGGATTCTAGCACTAGCACTGGTTTTGTTACCAATGGCTTTTTTTTTTCCTGAGACAGGGTTGCACTCTGTTGCCCAGACTGGAGTGCAGTGGTAAGATCTCAGCTCGCTGCAACCTCTGCCTCCCAGGCTCAAGCAATTCCTCTGCCTCAGCCTCCTGAGTAGCTGGGATTACAGGTGCGCTCCACTACTGCCCACTAATTTTTGTATTTTTAGTAGAGACAGGGTTTTGCCGTGTTGGCCAGGCTGGTCTCGAACTCCTGCACTCAAATGATCCACCCGCCTTGGCCTCCCAAAGTGCTAGGATTTCAAGCACGAGCCACCCCGCCTGCCCAGTTACCAATGGCTTTGTGACCTGGGGCACATCACAGACCCTTTCTAAGTCTTAGTTGCCCCATAGATACTAAGAGGGGACACAGTGCTCTTTTGGTTGCCTCCAGCTCTGATATTTTGTGGTTCTAACGAGGAGTCCTTGTTTGGAAATGGAACTTTGGAATGGTTTGGATCTCATTCTGGCCATAGAGAGGGCATCATTGCAACTGTGGCTTCAGGGCCAATGTGCAGTTAGGGGAGCTGAGTCAGAACAGCCCCCTCTTCCTTGATAGTGCCATCCTGTGAGTATAACCCCTGTATGGGAGTTGGACAGTGTTTGGGAAGACTGTGCAACAGGGGTAAGTAGGAAAGGCCCTGTGGTAGGGGGTTAGCTGGGTATCCATGGAAATGCCTGAACTACTCATGCCTTTTGCACAAGTAGGTCTTCAAATAATCTCTTCTGCTTCCCTCTTTCCCACTCTTTCCCTAAGGTGTGTGGTGGTGGTGGTGGTGTGTGTGTGTGTGTGCGTGTGTGTGCCTAACCTGATTGGGAGAGTAAGCCAAATGGAGTGAAGTGGAGAAACATCCCCAAAAGTCCCAGGTGGAGACCTAAGGATTCCTAAATCACAGTGCAGAACAGGGTCCTCTACCCTTTTCCCATTCTGGGAACATCCTGAAGCCAGTCATTGTGGGAGAGAGACATGACCCCCAACCCAGCCTCACAGACCCCACCCCTCTTCCACGCTTTGCCCTACCCTCCTTCCGTGTGCTTGTATCCTAACCTTAAGCCCTAGAGACTTCTAGGTACCCAGAGAGCAGCCTATTCAGTGATGTTTACTGAGCGCATGTTATGTGCCTTGCACTGGGCCTAGAGCAAGGGCTGAGTGAAATTAGACCTGATCCCTGTCCTGAAGATGTCACAGCTGAGTAGGCAGAAAGACTTTAAACAGATAATGGCAACACGATGTGCTAAGGAATATCAATGTACAAGATAACAGGTAGTCTGTATTTATGGGAGAGGGAGGCGTAAAAGAAGATGCTTCGGCTGCTTTCTAAACATGTTTGTCCTGGAACATTAAAAACATATGAAAACAGCAGTATAGTGTCCTCATCATGCAGCTGCAACAATGGTCACACCAGGATCTTGGCATGTCTGTACTCCCACCCACGTTCCATACCCCACTGCACCATTACTTGGGGTGGAACTGGATTGGTTTTGAAAGAGGAACAGCAATTCCCCAAGTAGAAAGTGCTGGAGGGAAAAGTTTGCAGGCAGAGGGGATGCTGTGCTCAGAAGCTTGAGCAGTGCCTGATGCTGGTGCACCAAACCGAAGCTGAAGGAGTGGGACAAGATGCTTTGGCCCCTGTGCATGCTGGCCCTAATGCATCTGTTGTCGCACAGCGTGCCCTGTGGCTCCTTTTGGAACTCGGGTCTCCAGGCAAGTCTTCGGCAGTGCCAGGATAGCGCAGAGCCAGCCCTTTGAGTGCAGGGAGTGAGGAGGCACCGCTAAGATGGGGGGCCTTGGCTGGGCGTCCGCGGGGCCTTGGTGGGCCTAGAGCGCTGGGAACTGGCACGCACCAGCACTGATGGGCAAAGCGGTCGCAGTCAGGCCCTCCACCCCGCGTCGGCACGCGGTCTTAAATATTACCCCGGAGTTTTCAGTTATCTCTCCTTAATGGATTTGCAGGGGCTCTTTCATCAAGCGCGGGGTGGCTGGGTGTGGGGGCGCGGGGAGGGCGCGGCGAGGGCTGGAGCTGGGAAAATGACCCATATTTCAATATTAAAGCCCTTTACGATCGTCAGCAGCATGAAAGATGCTGCAAATTAAACGGAGGCGCCTGCGCCAGCCTCTCCATCTCCCAAGTTTTAATTAACGCTGAGGGGGATGCGGCTGACCGGCGGGTGGGAGCCGGGCCAGCGGCGGATCTGGGAGCCTGCGGATCCCAGATTCCGAACTGGAGTGTCAGGGATCTCGCGGGCCGGGCCAGGCCAGGCGGAGGCGGAGGGTGGTGGGCTCTGAGTCCCGGGCGAGGGCGCGGAAGATGCCCTTGGAGATGGGCAAGGCTGAGGAGTGGAGGACAGGTTGGAAGGTCTCTGAGCATCTGACTGGGAAACAAAACTCTGCAACTGAATGCAGGAAGCTTTGTTCTTAAAGGTGAGGGGGCTTGTGGCCAAATCATGGAGCTCTTCATCCCCGGGCTCCTTCAGCGCGCGTCCTTCTGCCTCTCTTCTTTCGACCAACACTTCCCCCAAACGCTCCCCCGCGTTGATTCCCGGTCCCCTCCCACCTCATCCTGTGGCTCCTTGTTTTGGGAGGCAGGCGTGCTTCTGTGACCCCGCGGCTCCTGTTCTGGGACATCTGCTTTTTCCATCACTCCCTGGCTTCCCAGGCGAGCCCCATCCTCCGGAGCGGAGCGGAGCAGCGCGCACAGAAACACCACTGTTCTGCCTTGGCAGGGCCTGGCCCGACAGCTTGTGCCTGCGAAGCAGACCCATCCGTCAGGCGGGAAGGATGGAGCGACGTCCAGCTGCCCACTCTGAGGACTCCCCACGGAGACACATCTGGCCTTGGCCCAGACTCCTCTCTTCCCTTCTCCGCACCCGCCAACCCTTCCCCCAACTACCAGCTCAGTATATACTTCTGTCTCTCCTCCTTTCCTTGCTTCTCCTCCTCCCTCCCATACGCATGCAGCCTGGGGCCTGGGGCCCAGGAGAGCCACTCCTCTCATGGGTCACACTGAGAAGTCCTTCCTCCACCTGCATCCACATGGCAGGGCATAACTCTAAAGCTTAAAAAGATCCAGCGATCTCAGTGGACCACAATCCAAAGCTAAGTCAGCCGATCAACACTCAAGGGCTTAAATCAAGGACTTTGGGCAAACCCTATAGAGCGGAGGAATTAGAAAAATAATACAAATAAAAGACATGGTCATTATTCCTGGGTATTTACAGATACTTTGTGCTTCCTGAAATGTTTTGCAGAAATCACATTCTCCTCTCATTGTGCTACACAGCTTGCAAGCACCAAGACAAGAAATTCTATGATAAAGCAAAAAGAAAAGAAAAAATCCTCTTCTACTTTCTTATTGGTGTGTATTTTTTCTTGTCAATTTCTGGTAATCTATCAAGCCTACTTAAAATAGTGCCTGCTTATGCAGTATGGTTAGGATGATGATCACACACTTAAACAGGATAGGGAATAAGTACAAACTACAAGTGCTGTGGGGATGCAGAGTAATAGGACAAGTGGTGAAAATTAAAACATTTTTGGCTTAATCAAGGAGTACTTCCTGGAGGAGGGGAGACCTGATTTGGAAGGAGAGGTGATATAAACTTGAAAAGAAAGTTCCAGATGTGGAAACACTGGTTTTATTCTTTATTTTTATTTTGAGACAGGATCGTACTCTGTCACCCAGGTTGGAGTGCAGTGGCACGATCTTGGCTTACTGCAACCTCCACTTCCCGGGTTCAAATGATCCTGTGCCTCAGCCTCCTGAGTAGCTGGGACTACAGGCGTGTGCCACCACACCCAGCTATTTTTTTTTTTGCTTTTTTTGTAGAGATGGGGTTTGGCCATATTGCTCCAGCTGGTCTTGAACTCCTGGACTCAGGCGATTCCCCTGCTGCCTTGGCCTCCTAAAATGCTGGGATTATAGATGTGAGCCACCACACCTGGCTAACACCAGTTCTAAAATTAGGCAGAATCTATATTTTACTTCAGGTTGAGGAGCAGATAATCTTGGCTGTATTTTCCCTGACAATACAGTAACGGCAGAAGGTGAAAGCCGTGTCTCGCATGGTGGCAGACAAGAGAAGAGAGCTTCTGCAGGGAAATTCCCCTGTATAAAATCATCAGATCTTTTGAGACTTCTTTGCTATCATGAGAATAGCATGGGAAAGACATGCCCCCATGATTCAATTACCTCTTACTGGGTCCCTCCCACACATGTGGGAATTCAAGATGAGATTTGGGTGGGGACACAGCGAAACCCTAACAGGGTAGAAGGGCAAATTTGACATATTAGTCTTAAATAATTAAAAAAAGAGAAGAATGAGAGAGGAGGAAAAATCATAAATAAATGGAGCAAAACATAAACACCTGGTGAATCTGAAAATCTCAGAAAAATACTTTGTGGTTTCTTATACTTTTCTTGCAACTTTCATGTTTGAAAGGTTATCGTCCTTCTGCTCAAATTTGCCAAAAACATTTAAAAGTCTATTAGTGCAATGTACTACTGAATTAAAAAAAATCAGATGTTTGTCTAAAATCTCTGATAATAGTATTTTTTAGAATTGAAAACCTCAGCAAACTGTAGCATTTTAATTGATAAACATAATCTTCAAAAAAAGAAAACAAATCTGCTGCAAAATCCTTCATAATGTGAAATTTAAACATTTTGTCTGCGAGATAAAATATGAGGCTAGATTACTTATTATCATTACTTCATCCCACTTTATTCTAATCCATTCATAGCCAGTGCAAGATGGCAAGAAGACTGAAGACCAGAAAGGTAAAATGCCACTCCCATTTTCACACTATACATTTGTGTTTATGAAATGTCCAAGATAATTTTCTACTTAATTATTAGAATTAATATCACAGTTTTGTGTTTTTTCTGATATAAGATCAATATTTCAAAAAGTGTATTTCTTTACACAATAAATAGAAGATTAAAATATAAAAAAGATACCCCTTTGAACAGCATCAAAACATCAAATGCTTGAGATAAATTTAATTAAACATATGCCAAATCTCTACAGAACTATATAACTTTACTGGGTAATATTGAATGAAACCTAAACAAATCAAGAGATAGAATGTGTTCATAAATTGAAAACTTAAATTTATAAAGATGTCCATTTTCCTAAATTCATCTGTTGATTACAATATCAATCATAGTTCCAAGAGGCTTATCTTCAAAAATTGACATGTGAATTCTAGAATTTAGATGACAATGCAAAAGGCTAAGAACAGCTAACATCTCAAAAAAGAACAAAGTACTTACAGTCCCAGATATCAAGGCTATAATATAAACCACAGTAATGAAGAAAGGTAAATATCACAAGCATAGATAGACAAATATAACAGTATAGAATCTTGTATCGGTATGGAAAAAGAAATCTAGATTTTTACCTCACTTCATTCACAAAACCATTTCATTCATGTGGATCTAAACAGGAATGGAAAAGCAATAATTGTATAAGATAATAAAGAATATCTTCAGGGCCTGGGAAGGCAAAGGTTTCTTAAGCAGGATATGAAAAACATTAATGATTTCAACTGTATTAAAATTAAAAAGAGTTTTCTTCTCTAAAAAGGCACCAATAAGAGAGCAAAAGCAAGTGAAACTAGATTATTTGTGGTTTATATAATTGACAAATGGCTTATATGCAGAATACATAAAAATTCGAACAATAAGAGTGGCCACCCAATAGGAATATGGGCGATATTTTGAAAAAGCAGTTTACAAAAGAGATTATACAAATATCTAATAAACGTTTTAAAAGACGTCCAACCTCACTTGTCCTTAAATAATAATTAAGTCCATCAGCAGAAATTCTATACATTCACCAGAAAAGTTAAAAGATAGAAAATAATTTAAAGTGTTGATGTGGTTTTGAAGCAACTGGAAATCTCTTATGCTATCAGGATGAATTTCGAACAACCACTTTGGAAACAAGTTTCATATTATCTACAACATTTGAACACATGTGTCCTGTATGATCCAAGAATTTCATTTCTGTGTATGCATTCAACAGAATTGTATGCACATATGCAGTAATAGAAACTTATAACAATGTTCACAAATGGATTATTTAGCCACAGAAGGAAAGCAATGTCTAACAAGACAGGAAAGAATAAATAGTGGTGTATGAATAGATTGTACTACTTTACATCTATCAAAATGAATATGATAAAGATACACACAATAACATCTGTGAATCTTGATCATAATTTTGAACAAGAGGAACAAATACAAACACATTCTGTATTAGTCTATTTATAGCGGGTAAATTATTCTTTGCCATTTGACATCAGGAGAGTGGTTACATTTTGGGAGAAGGGAGAGGGAAATAGTGTGGTTGGGGCATGAGGAGCCTCCTATGTGTCCTTTGAGTGTTTCTTGACCCAGGTTGATAGTTTCATGGGTGTGTTCACTCTGAACTGATTCCTTGAGCTATACAATTATGATTTGCACAATTCAATTATATTATATTTCAGTGGAAGCATATGAAAGAGAATCATTGCTGCTAAAATTCATTAAGTGAAGGCTTATGGGGAAGTAGACCTTCATAGCATCCCATACTTGCAAAAAGGGCAATCTAACTGAAAGATGACATCAGTACCAGGTATCAGATATCACACAAACCAATGATCACTTTTACTGTTTCAACTGTGGGTCAACCTGACATTACAAATTTTCTGATGTAGTACAACATGAGGTACAAAATTTCACCTGTGATTTATTCTAGTCAAGCGTGTTTAACTGGCAGCCATTAAGGCATTAGGTGTAAATTTAGATACAGAAAGCAATCAAGCAAAGCCTCAAGGTATGCCATTTTGTAGGTCAATTGGCCTCTTTCCTTCAACAAGTCAGTACCATTTAAAAAGGGGGGTAATTCTAGAATTAAAAAAAAATTAAGGGGTAGACAATTAGATATAATGTGCAGGACTGCACTGAGACTGGTTTAAAGAAATCAGCCCTAAAGAAAAATGTTTAATTTATTAAAGACATCTAAATACAGCATGGATATTGTATATAATGAAAATGCATGAAAATAAAAATATGAAAATTATTGACTGAAAAAGAGGTTAAAAAGTGTATATTTGATGAAAAATAATATGCAAGGCTAGAGGCAAAGGTACTAACAATGGTGTTTTCTTGTTTATAGGACTATTTCAACACATTTTGCTCCTCTGCATTTAAAAACTTTTCTCTGATGCACATATACTGTTTCTGTAATAATAAAATTATGTTTAAATGATTCAACATTTCTGAATAGCAAATTACTATATATGTATACTTTAAAATAGACAATTTATAGGGCTATACCCAACTTGTGGCTGTGCACTGTCCAGTTACTATACATGTACTTCTTACCCTCCTTTTAATATCTAATTATAAAATTCTGAACTCATTAAGGGAATTGTTTTTGCTTCTTCTAAGTTTGATATTTGTATGGTATTTTTAAAATTATATATTATGAACCTTTTGTATATATTTGAGTATTTTGATATTTTACCTATAAAAAAGTACAATGTTTACTGAACAAAATAATAGAATAATTATTTTTTAAAATGTAGAAATTAACAATTGCAGGCAATATCACTTCCCAGAAATAATTTCCAGTTTTATTACATTGTCATCATGGACTAAATTATACACTATTTTTACTTTTTGGAATATGCTAAGGTTTTCATTGAGGCCCAATACTTTGTCCACTTTGACTATTATTCCATGAGTATTTGAATAAATATACACATATTACTTATCTTCCATTAATTGCTTATGTCCTCCTAAATCTCACTTATGTTTTTTCACTTGATCTTCCATCAGCTGAAAAAATAGTATTATAAATTGTATTGTAAAAAATGCTTCTGAAGTTTTTGCTTTCTGAATTTTGCATACATATTTAATAAATATTTATGACAGTTACTTATTTATAGTGACCTTTTTATTGATATAAATTGCCTTTGTCCTCCTTCATATTTTTTACCAACCATGAATAAAACCTATTTGTTCTAAATATTGTGATCTTTGCTTTTTTTTCTTTATTTCCATTTGCCTGTAATTCTTTTGCCCAAAGCTTCACTTTCAAGCTTTTGAGTTAATTTTTATTAGAGTTGTTGCTTGTATGCAATAAATCATTGGCTTTGTAACTGAATGTAATCCTGGAAGGAATCATGATTCCTCTCAGAGTTTCCACTGTCAAGAACCTAAAGAGTCTGTTTACGGAGATGTAGCTAGGGTTAAAAAAATAAGAGAGAAAGAGAGATGCAGAGGAACAAAGACACCAACCACAGGAAGCCATAAAGGGACAAGAGAAAAGACAGCATTACCAGAGCTAAGTGAGTTCTGGAGCTGCAAGGAAAGGTCGCATAGCAGGAGCTCTAGTTATGGAGAGATTCAGCCCCTGGCAGAAGCACAGAACCAAAGCAGAGGGAATCAGGGAAGAAATAACCCATTCTCATCTCCACCTAACTTGAACCCTAGAGGAGCCTCCCACTGAGTGCCTTCTGCTGAAATTCAGGCGACAAAGGAATCTGAATGATATTGACTGCATGGCTCTGCATCCATGAGCACAGAGCAAGTTATACAAGGGAAGAAAATAAATCCATGAAGTCAATAGAAACTTACCAGAACATTACCCCGACTTTGCATTCATTCTTGCCTCTTGCTTAGATTAAGAAAATTGGATCTCCAGTACAGGGAGAACACAGTCCTAGCATAATTTAAATTGTGGCAGGGTGTCAGCAATTCAGTCTTATTCCCAACTGGATTATAAATGTTAATGTCACCCACTATCAGTATTCTTTATATGAGATAGCAAGGAGAGTGAGAGGAAAGAAATATTCAATTAACATAAATATGTAAATTAGCTACTACTGTTTTCACTTTTGGTCATGAGGCTAAATTTTATCATCATAATTTCCTTTTTCTATTGTCCATTCCATTTTCAAGCAAACTTTACTACTTCCGTAGTACAGGAATTATTGTCTCATGGGATGACGCAAATCTTCATTTCATAGGATCAAAGTCCCTAGTGATACTGTCTTTATTTGGTGGCTCTTTATGGGACATATATGTGCTAAAAGGCTCCACAGCAGATCTCCTGGATTCCAACTAGGCCTACTTGCCTAATTTTCATTTGTTAATCAGAATTAATCAATCCATTCAGTATAGTTAAACTCTTTATTGCCAGTTAGATCAATGGCATTAGGAGCTAAAAATAGCAAGGGTGCAATTTCAGGTCCAAATTTAATGGAAACATAGCTATATTTCTTGAAAGAAATGTTCCTTCCTTGGAAAAGAGAACCTCCAAAGCTACTAAATACAAGTTTCCAGGAAGGGAAATAAAATTCTGTAAATAAAATATTAGGTAAAATAACTGTACTTCTTAGTTCCTGATCCTACATATTCTGGCTTTTGGAAATATGGCTTATGTATTGGCTAATAGTTTAATCTGTTAGGCCAGCACCACAATTCCAAACAATATTTTGTCACACCTGGCATTGAAACTGAGCCTTTAGGAAGCCATTCCATCATTCTATCAGGCCAGCTGCTTACTGGTGATGGGACATGTGGGGAAACATGAATTCCATGGGCATGGATCTTTTGTAACAATTGTTTTGCTATAAAATGAGTTTCCTTGTCAAAGGCAATGTAGTATGGGATGTTATGGCAATGAATAAGGCATTCTATAAGGTGACATATGGTGACACTGGTAGAAGCATTGAAAGCAGAGGAGAGAAACCCATTTCTATAATGTGTATTTGGTTTTATGTGGACAAATGATTGCTTACTCCACAATATAAAGGATTCAATGTAATCACCCTGGCACCAGGTGCCTGGTCGGTGTCCCTATGAAATGGTGCCATATCAGGAACACATTGGCCCTTGGTATTGACAAGTTGGACACTCAGTGATAGTAGACAGATCAGCGTTGCTAAAGGGTAGTCCATTGTGTTGAGTTCATGCATATTTACCACCCATGCATCTATGATTACTTTTTGCATGGTTCCACTAGGTAAGCACCAGTATCACTGGGAGAAACCTTGATAGACATCCACAGGAAAGATGAGACACCTAATCTACCTGATTGTTGAGCACCTTCTCTTTAGGGGATTCCCCAGTTGAATATGAATGAGAGTTGAGGAAAATTTGATAACTAAGCAGGAATAGCTAATAAAGGTCTGAACCATCTGCTCATTCAATATACTTGTGACTCCCCTTCCTGTTCAGCCTTAATGTCACCCATATCAATTCCATTTTATAATAACCTGCTAATTTTCAAGCACAGTTTTAAGATTTGATAACTTGGATAGCACCCAGTTGATAGTTAACACTTCAAATCACATAGTTACCTGGTGACAAGCCAGACTTCTTAAATAGATAAAAATATTTGGCAGAAGGGGACATAGTTTTGTTCCAAAATTATTAGTTAGGTGAACTATGATTGTCTTCTTGGGGTTACTTGGAAGGCTCAAACAGCATTACTCTAAGCCAGATACTTAGATCTACTGAGTCAAAATACACACGCAGCAGAGGAGCCTACAGCACAGACTGAACCTGCTGCAAAGAGCTATTTTCTCTAAATGTGTAGACTTGTGAGTTAGCCTGTAATAGGGTTGAATACACATAACTGTAGTCATGTTACTTCCAAAATCCAGAGAAGCCTCTCAGTCACTCTGCTCTTTCTGTGTGGTAGGCAGTAGAAGGTATAGTTACCTCTTATTCCCTAAGAAACAGATATTCTTACATACCCCATTTTGTAATAGCTTCTACATTAATTAGGACCCTTGTATAAAACAGAAATCTGCTCCAGGCTTGGTATGGGGGCTCACACCTCTAATCCCAGCATTTTGGGAGGCCAAGGTGGGAGATCACGTGAGCCTAGGAGTTCAAGACCATCCTGGGCAACATAGGGAGACCCCATCACTACTATTAAAAAAGAAAGAAAGAAAAGAAAAAGAAATCTGCCTCAAAGATCCACAATAGAGACTTTGTTGAATGGAGTACTTACCTCAGTTAGAGCAGGATTTAAAACCCCAGGAAAGGTTGCTGTAATACTCAGATACCAGGAACAGTGAAACGCTGTTACCATCCCTAGACCTGAAGGGACAAGGTGTATAATTTGCATTATTGAAGCCTAGAAAGAGCTGGTGCTGTGGAGAAGAGTTATCTGGTAGAAACTACATTCATGCAGAATTAGGAAGAAAGCAGGGTATAGATATCAGGATTTCTCTCTCTCTCCTTCTGCCATCTGACCCACTGCCAGTGCCTTACATTAATCCAGTTCAACTAGGAGCTAGCTGGCAGAGGAACCTGAATGATAAAGTCTTAGGAGTTCACCTCCTGGAGCACAGAACAGAGTACTGAAAGTCAGATAAAGGATTTGGGTGGAGCCAACAGAATTATCAAGACATTTTTCTTGTCCAATATAAGTCTTTTGCTTTAATTATTAATTTTATTTCATTACATATAACAGTGAAGATATGTTTAGTTTGAGTTTTGTCATCTTATGTAATGATCTCTGCTTTGAATGTTTTCTTTTTTCACATTTTTCTATAATATGTTCTTTGTGTATATGTTTGCATTTGCCTTTCATAAGATTTTGTATGTTTGTGTATATGTATCAGTTATGATGATACACAGCACAAAAAATATTTTAAAATCTGCAAATATATATAAAGTAGAGATGCACAAAATAGATATTTGGCCGAACACTGAAAGGCTGAGTATCAATGTCATTATTCACCTGAAGCTGAATATTACTATTGTAGAATGAATCCCAAGTTTTATGAAATTCAATTTTGATTGCAATATTTGTTACTGAAATTTCAGTAATCAAAAATTTAAAGCTTGATATTATTCAAGGACAGTAATTTCTTGGCATTGTCAGCTGCAAGATTGTTCCTGTGATCATCATAGCATGGGCAGATGCTAATTTGTCTACCTTCCTATATCATACATAGGAGGAAGTTCCCACCAAATTATTACACTTTCTTCCTCTATAATATTAAAAAATAAAGTATATATATGAAGATTGTGGATCCTGAAAATGTAGTTGATGGTGACTATGCAGCTTCATTGAAGCAATCCCCCAGCAACTGCAGCTTTGCACACTGACTATTTTTAGAAGCAGAATTAGAATTGATGCCTTGAAATACATATTTTTATGCTTCTATTTTCCTGCACTTGTTCCATAATCACTTGAGAATATTTCTCTATAAACCTTAACTTTTAAATGTGGCAATGGAAAAGTGAAAATAGCTTTTAAGATAAAGCAATTGTCTCTGAATTTTCAGCTGCATCTAAACTTTCATGATGAAGCTAATTTCAGTACGTTCTCCAGTTTAGGATGACAGGAAGAGCTTTACCACAGGTATCTTATAAGAAATATGTGCACTCTAATGGCATATTGTATGGTGATTTCGTCAACAAATTATAGCAAAAAAACTAATTTCTCTCTAAGCAACCACTGGATCTTAATAAGTCCTGAGATGGAAGCTGGGCCATTAAGGTTTGTTCAAGCAGCTACTTTAATATTTAATCTGCCAATTTACCTTATGTAGGTTCATAACAAAGCAGTTCCAAAATTGTATGCCTGTCATGTAGTATATCTTTAGCTGAAGATTTTAAGATTTCACCAAGGTTAATTAACCCTTGAAAGTAAATACTCAGATATTAAAAATAAATCTAAAGGATCATGAGGTCATTGATACCACATAAGCTTAGAGATGCCAGAAATGTGGGTGGATTAGATCAGTTTTCTAATCTGAACTCCCAAAATATGAGGCAAAACTAAAGGTGAATGGAGAATTGGGTTAATCCAGAGGGTAAACATGCACACACGTGAGTGCAAATGTGTGCTTGCATGAGATATGTGCCCTCCGTGGCCCTGAGAAAGTAGCAGCAGAGATAGACTTCTCAGGGAAACCTGGGCACTGTCCCTGCCTTTACACATTTGTCAGGTATATTGGCTCATGGGCTCATTCTCTTTCTCAGAGAAAGATTACAGGTTTCTGATATAAACACCAAAAGATCAGGTGACATATTATTGAAAGTTCACTGCCTATTTTAATCTGAGTAATATAAAATAATAATGGCATATGGATGGTCTGATGGCAATATTAGTTTCTTCTACTAGGTAGGGAAGGAGGTGTCTTTCTCTTTTTGTGAATGTGGGCCTTTGCTGTAAATTGGGAGTTGACATCTTTCTGGAACATAAGGGAAAACCACATCCAACCAGAATCTAACCTTTTAATCCTTCCAAGAGTTTACTTAATTCACCCAATTAAAATATGAATTCTCTACAATACCTATTCCTAATCTCTTTAGTCCATATTTTCTCCATTATGTCCAACTCCCACCATTCAGCTGTTGAATTATGGTGAGAGCTATTTTTAAGATTGTAGAATTAATTACTTAAAATATGTACTCCCTAACTCTACAGACTCATAAAATTCATGTTCACCTCTGCATTCCAGTGATCAGAAAAAATATGGGGCATATTTCCAAATATAACTCCTTCACTGTCTCTTTTCAAAGGACATAACAGAGTGACAGAATTGAAGGAAGAGGGAAGATAATTTAAAAATATTATATAGGGGGCCACCTCTTGAAAAGGAAATCTAATATCCTACAGGAAGGCTCCGGCCCTAGGTTTTCATCTGTAAATCACAGTTACTCTAACTCTTATAGTTACTCTAACTCTTCTAGTTACTAGAGGGAAAATTTTCTTTATTCATGTTGCTGTGTTGTTCATCTTGGAAAGGGAAAGTAAAAGCTTTGTAATAACACCTAAGAGAATAATAGCCTCACAGATTACTATGATCATACAGGACAGTATGTTTCATAGTTTTACATTTCTTAAAATCTTGTCAACAAACAGAAAATATTTGATGTAAAGAGTAGAAACCAATCTAAGAAGAAGAGCAAAGAAAAGCAATTAAAGATGCTTACCTTGAAAGAAAGAGGACTTAAGGCAACATTAGTTGTTTTCAAATATTTGAGGTGGTAGATACAAGTTTTAGGATGGCATATGTAAACTACTCTAAGGAATTAATAATTACTAGCATACATGGATTGCTTTAAGGGATGGGGGACACAAACAGCAGGGTCAAAACAAAGTCTTATGGTCAGGAATACTGTAGAGAAAATACGGCCATTGAATAGGGAGTTAGACTAATTAAGCTGTACAGACCTTTTCAATTGTGATTAAAATTGTGTGAGTTATATGAAATTGTATGAGAGAGTACTGATATTTAAGGATTATTGTATTATTTTCCTATTTGTCAGGCTAACAAGAGTGAAGGCAATGCATGATAAATGTGGTATAGTGATGATTAGTAGATTTAGAGTTGCAAACACGGAGCATGAACTCAGAATTCAGTTCTATCACTGACATTAGTAAACTAGAATAAATAATTAATTTATATGAGACTCAATTCATTTATTAAACATAATGATAATTATACTATATACCTCACAAGATTATTATGTGAGTTAAATTAGGTAGCATGTATTCAGTACAATGAACCCTTAGAAATGGCCTAATATGTGCACTTGTAATTGTGACAAGCTGAGTCACAAAGAGAGGAAAGTGGCAGTTGCAGCCTAAAATTTTGCTGGGTTTTTATGACACATACAGAGATAGCTATAATTCAACAGGGTAAATGCTATAACAGAGGTGAATTTAAAAGTATCTTATGAACAAATGTAGTTGGGAAAGGTTGATTTTGGAGATGAATTAGAAAAACATGCAAAAAAGAAGTGCCATAAGTCTTGCAAGACAAACAGTATTTAGGAAGTATGTAAAAATATACCAGAAATAGTCAGCATGAGCAAATGCATAGATATTGAATAAAAATCTGCCTAAGCCCTCTCTCTGAAAAAAAATAAAATAAAATGTAAGCCCTTCATGGGGAACAACAAATAGTAAAAGCTGACTTGACTATGTATTTGAACACACTTGGTATGGTACATGGAAGGTAGCAGGTACACAATAAGTGCTTTTTTAAAAAACAGAGTGCTTGACTTCTGGTTCTGGCCATAATAAAATAATGGATTTCAGACTGAATCTTCCGCTGTAAACAACTATAAAACTAGACAAAATGTACCATGTGCCCATTTTAAAACATTGTACAACACACAGCATAGAGTCGTGATACTTGAAGTGAACTCCACATTTAAAGCTGGCCTTTTATATAGGGATACTTCCAAAACTGCAGGAAAGCAAAGAGGAGCCCAAATAGATCACAGCAATTTTTCTGAATGGAGAAACCAATTGTAGGATGCAGCTGAGGTGGCTGGAATTTATGAAGAACTTTCCAGAGAAGAAAGAGTCGAACTGAGAAAGAGATCTAAAAATCTACAAATGAGTCTTCTTGAATTTTTTGAGTGAACAACATATTATGCATGTACATAGTAAGATTTCACAAGGCCACACAGAGAACAGTTTCTAAGGGGCCATGAGCGGAATGAGGATTTCACTGGTTCAACAATGTTGAAAGCCATTAGAGTTTCAACCAGTCAAAGTGAAAGGACTCACTGAGCATCTCCCAGGGTTTAAATAAGAACTGAGGAAAGTTAGCTTCCAAAGTAGGGCTCATCCACTCCTATCAGAAGAAATACTCTTAAATCAGCCTTAAAAACTTAAAAATAAGCACCAGCTGGATCAATCTAATGTGCCAGTAAATTAACTGTCTGCTCAAGATAAAATTCAACACACTTCTACCAAAGACGGAAGTCTAGAATCTAAATAATATAGTATGAAAAATGTCAAATATAAAACAAAAACAATTATTAAACATGCAAAAATAGCAGAAACCTATGAGAAAATTAGGAGAAAAATAAGCAATAGAAACAGACCTAAGATAGCCAGGATGTTGTTAAGAATGAAAACAAGCATTATTAAGCTGGTATTAAAATATGTCCAAGGATTTAGAGGAAAAGAAGAAAAACAGTGGAGAGATGTAGAATATCAACACAGTCATACAATTCAAAATTCGTAATTGTAGGCGGGTGAAAAGGCATGTAATAAAAGGGAATAATGATAAAAATACTTCTGACTTCTCTTCAGAACAAATGTAAGCTAAATGAAAACCTAAAAATTATTTAAAGTATAGAGAAGAAATAATAAGTCATTTCAGAATTATATATACAGTGAAAATAATCTTCAAAAGGCAAAATTAACACTTTAATAAGGTTAAAATAATAGGTGAAAGAATGTATTACCCCCAGAAAAGCACTACAAGAAATGTTAAAGCATACTTTTCAAGCACAAGAGTAGTGATAAAAAATATAAACTCACATCTACCAAAGATGTGGAGTGCTACTGGGGCACAAGGACAGATAGGTTTTCCTTAAGGGACAATGACAACAACAAAGAATCTAAAGTTTCAACAGGAAAACACGTAATTTTTCTTATCCTGAGATGATAGTTTTAATATCCCGATTTAGTAATTGTCGTATCTGATTATCTTTGTCAGAAAAACTAACATATACAAGTTTTTTAACCCCAAAATATGAAGTCTTTTTTATCACTTTATTGAGTCACGAGCTGCTATGGTTACCAATAGAAAAGATTTTTGGAGCCCAAAGACTTCTCAGGCTTATTTTTCTCTCCATTTCTTACTTCTGTGCCTTTAAAGATATTACAAAGGAATTTAAAAGCACCCATTGTAGGGCAAAAGTGAAGAAAAATATCAACTGTGGGTATGTTATGATCAATTGCTTGTATTGGTTATGAAGTCAGGTATCTAAGAACGTCATTATCCAAACAACTGTATTTAGCATTTAAAATCCTGGAAAAGTGGCTTATCAATTTCAAAAACTCAACTCTGCAAATATTATATAATGGAATTTGTTTTCCAGTATCTTATATAGCAATGTCATCAAGTTTATAAACTGGATAATCTGCTAATTATTTTATGAGAATGGCAGAAGTCATTTAAAGTAGCCACATTCAACTCTGAGTGTATATGTGCATATGCCCATCAAAATACAAGCAGGGCTCAATAGGTAGTTTATGTTTGTGGGCAGATAATCTTAAAAAATATTTACCTAAAAATCAACAGCCCTTCATGCTAAAAACTCTCAATAAATTAGGTATTAATTGGACATATCTCAAAATAATAAGAGCTATTTATGACAAACCCACACCCAATATCATACTGAATGGGCAAAAACTGGGCACATTCCCTATGAAAACTGGCAGAAGACAGGGATGCCCTCTCTCACCACTCCTTTTCAACATAGTGTTGGAAGTTCTGGCCAGGGCAATCAGGCAGGAGAAGGAAATAAAGGGTATTCAATTAGGAAAAGAGGAAGTCAAATTGTCCCTGTTTGCAGATGACATGATTGTATATCTAGAAAACCCCATTATCTCAGCCCAAAATCTCCTTAAGCTGCTAAGCAATTTCAGCAAAGTCTCAGGATACAAAATCAATGTGCAAAAATGACAAGCATTCTTATACACCAATAACAGAGAGCCAAATCATGAGTGAACTCCCATTCACAATTGCTTCAAAGAAAATAAAATAGCTAGGAATCCAACTTACAAGGGATGTGAAGGACCCTTCAAGGAGAACTACAAACCACTGCTCAATGAAATAAAAGAGGATACAAACAAATGGAAGAATATTCCATGCTCATGGGTAGGAAGAATCAATATCGTGAAAATGTCTATACTGCCCAAGGTAATTCATAGATTCAATGCCATCCCCATCAAGCTAACAATGACTTTCTTCACAGAATTGGAAAAAACTAATTTAAAGTTCATATGGAACCAAAAAAGAGCCCGCATCACCAAGTCAATCCTAAGCCAAAAGAACAAAGCTGGAGGCATCACACTACCTGACTTCAAACTATACTACAAGGCTACAGTAACCAAAACAGCATGGTACTGGTACAAAAACAGAGATATAGACCAATGGAACAGAACAGAGCCCTCAAAAATAAAGACACACATCTACAACTATCTGATCTTGACAAATCTGACAAAAACAAGCAATGGGGAAATGATTCCCTATTTAATAAATGCTGCTGGGAAAACTGGCTAGCCATATGTAGAAAGCTGAAACTGGATCCCTTCCTTACACCTTATACAGAAATTAATTCAAGATGGATTAAAGACTTAAATGTTAGACTAAAACCATAAAAACCCTAGAAGAAAACCTAGGCATTACCATTCAGGACATAGGCATGGGCAAGGACTTCATGTCTAAAACACCAAAAGCAATGGCAACAAAAGACAGAATTGACAAATGGGATCTAATTGAACAAAAGAGCTTCTGCACAGCAAAAGAAACTACCATCAGAATGAACAGGCAACCTACAGAATGGGAAAAAAATTTTGGAACCTACTCATCTGACAAAGGGCTTATATCCAGAATCTACAAAGAACTCAAACAAATTTACAAGGAAAAAAAACTAACAACCCTATCAACAAGTGGACAAAGGATGTGAACTGACACTTCTCAAAAGAAGACATTTATGCAGCCAAAAGACACATGAAAAAATGCTCATCATCACTGGCCATCAGAGAAATTCAAATCAAAACCACAATCAGATACCATCTCACACCAGTTAGAATGGTGATCATTAAAAAGTCATGCAACAACAGGTGCTGGAGAGGATATGGAGAAATAGGAACACTTTTACACTGTTGGTGGAACTGTAAACTAGTTCAACCATTGTGGAAGTCAGTGTGGCGATTCCTCAGAGATCTAGAACTAGAAATACCATTTGACCCAGCCATCCCATTACTGGGTATATACCCAAAGGATTATAAATCATGCTGCCATAAAGACACATGCACACATATGTTTATTGCGGCACTATTCACAATAGCAAAGACTTGGAACCAACGCAAATGTCCAACAATGATAGACTGGATTAAGAAAATGTGGCACATATACACCATGAAATACTATGCAGCCATAAAAAAATGATAAGTTCATGTCCTTTCTAGGGACATGGATGAAGCTTTAAACCATCATTCTCAGCCAACTATCACAAGGACAAAAAACCAGACACCATATGTTCTCACTCGTAGGTGGGAATTGAACAATGAGAACACTTGGACACAGGAATGGGAACATCACACACCAGGGCTTGTCGTGGGGTAGGGGGGAGGGGGGAGGGATAGCATTAGGAGGTATACCTAATGCAAATGATGAGTTAATGGGAGAAGCACACCAACATGGCACATGTATACATATGTAACAAACCTGCACATTGTGCGCATGTACCCTAAAATTTAAATAAAAAAATATATTTACCTAAAAATCAATATGACTGCTTAAATAAATTGCAAATTATTCTAAGAATACATGATTATGAAATATTTTCAAGCCTAACAGAAATAAAGATAACAGTATAATTATTCTTGATAACCCCAAACTGAAGAGAACTCAAAGGCCCGCAAATTTGGACAATGGGTTGTAAAGCTGTGATATAGTCAAATAATTGAAAACTACTCAAAAGTACTACAAAAAAAGACAACAAAAGTATGTATTGTGTGATCACATCCATATAAAGTTTCAGAATGGGCAAGATCAATCTGTAGTAATAGAAACAAGAAAAATGGCTGGAGGGTGACGGGAATTGATTGTTAAGTGGCATGAGAAATTTCTGGGGTAATGTCAATGTTCTATGGGCTGTGAGTGGCTCAATCATGTATTTTTATCAAAAGTCATTGAATAATGACTTAAAAATTGTGCATTTCATCTTATCTAAAATATACCAAAATTAAAAACAAGGAAAAATGCTATCAAAAAGTATGGAAAAGTAAACTTTCGCACATTAGTCTCAAAAACCAGTGATTTCTGATATTCTTTTTACTCTATCAATGTTTTTCAGTTTGAATCATCTAGGTTTTTCTGTATTACTGTGCTTCAGCTCAGAGACTGAATACTTAACAAAATGCAGAGTATGAATTTCAGTGAAGTAATGGCCAAAAAAATTGGCCATAAACAGATTATTGTGAGATTAGTATTTGTGGTATGCACAGTAGCCTCCCAAAATGTCCACATCCTCATTCCTGGAATCTGTGAATATGGCAAAATGGACTTTGTAGCTGTAACTAAGGTTACAAACCTTAAGATAGGGCAAGCATCTTTAAGTATCCAGGTGAACCCAATCTAATCATATGACCCCTCAAAAGCAGAGAACATACTTCAGCTGGAGAAAGAGAGGCTTGGCAGAGGGAAGGTTCGGAAGCGTCATTGCTGGTTTTGCGATGTAGAGGCTCACGTAGGAAGTCTGGAGACAGGTTACTAGGAGCTGACACCAGCAACCACCAGTTGACACAGGCAAGAAAACAATGACGTACAACTGTACAAGATACTGGGAATGGTGATACAACTGCAAACAACTAAATTCTGCCAACAACCTTAATAAATCTGGAAATGTACTCTTACCAGAGCTTCCCAATAAGATCCCTGTTGATTGTCACCTTCGTTTGGACCTTGCCGGATGTTGAACAGGGGAGCTGGTTGAGCCCACTGTGACTTCAGACCTACAGAAGTGTGAGATAATAATTTATGTTGCTGAAGCCATTAATTTAGTTGAAATTGTCATGGTGCCAATATAAAACAAATACTTTATTTTATAATGAGACTGGATAACGAAGGGCTTGTGTTGATTTTCAAAGAGATTGAAAAACATATCTCATAAATCTAGTGAAAACATGAAAGTTCTGGGGAGGATGAAACTGATAATATCTTTTCTATTTGTATGAGTCCGGTTTTGCACTGCTGTCAAGAACTACCTGAGACTGGGTAGTTTATAACGAAAAGAGGTTTAATTGACTCACAGTTCTGCATGGCTGGGGAGGCCTCAGGAAGCTGACAATCATGGTGGAAGGTGAAGGGGAGGCAGGCATCTTCTTCACAAGGTGGCAGAAGAGAGGGAAATAGGAGCACAGGAAAAAACTGCCTCTTTTAAAACCAAAAGATTTGGTGAGACTCGCTATCAGGAGAACAGCATGGGAGAACCCCCCCCCCCATAATCCTATCACTTCCCTCCCTCAACACGTGGAAATGGGTGGGGACACAGAACAAAAGCATAGCAGCATTTATGTTAATTCTGCCACATCATTCCTGTTAGACCATCTCTCTCCGTTTTGTTTTCCTAGAATAGCCCATTGTTTGTATTAAAATCATTTCTAGGTATAAACTTTATTCTCAGTAAAACCTTGAAAATGTGAATATACTTGGCATTTTTACTTCGTCAACACAGAAGAAAATTCTGTACAAAGCCAAAATTCTTCTTTTGATTGCCCTCGTAATATAGGAAAAAAAGATGGAAATATAAATATTTTATATGAAAACTAAAATCCTCTGATATGGCCTCAAGGCATGTTGGTCAGCCTCATCCCTTTCACAAACTGGCATCAGTGACTGTTACTCTCAGTTTCCTTCCTTGTTTCCTCACATATACTCTCCCTATTCCTCCCCCAAAATCATTACTTCTAGTTAAAATCGATCTTTCTTTCCATTTTTCATTCTTGTCACCATTTTCAGGAAAGAGCTATTGCCCCTTTCTTTGATCAAAGGCAACTCCCCAAGTACAATGTTTTTTTTCTTGTCTGAGGAAGGTTATTTTTTCATGTTGGAAAGAAATGAAAGATTAGAAACCAAACCACACACAATCTTGCACACTGCAGTCACCAAGGAGGTAACTTTCTACCATTACTTGAGACAAATGCTTGTGTGAGTTTTTAATCTAGTCTGACCTCAGAGCTTCTAAATAGATGAAGAAATACCTGTGTAATTGAAAAAAAAAACTGTTCTCTCAGCCATTATTCAAAGGACACTAACTCAAATAAGAAATCTTAAAGCTCTTTAAAATGTAAAAACATTTTCTTGGTGGGACATCAAATGATAGCTTATTCACATTAATTCCATAATTACAACAAGCCCCAGTGAACAGGTCTGGCTATTTTTCATTGAAAACAAAAAAGTATAACAATCATAGAACACCTGAATTTATTGGCTTTAATTAAGCGTGTTTGTTCTAAACTGATGTAATTTAGGCACAATCCATAGAAAAGAAAATATATTGTATATTCAGTACTGATTTGCCTGTCCATATAAGAATATTTACAGTCTAGTGAAAATTAGCCTGATATTATATACAGAAAAGTATAAAACCTCTAATAACATTATTTTTTTCATTTAAAGGCAAAAGTTTAAAATAAACTTTATATATTATAAAGTCAGCTAAAGTTATTTTTATTTCTCTTAACTAAATACACTGAGATTTTAGAAGCAGAAATATAAATTTCTGAAATTTTATACATTATCAAAACAATTTCACTGAAGAATGGGGTTTAGATCAGGAATCACAGTGCTTCTAAGAAGCCTATTGATTACTTTCCTCCAACTATTATAAGTAACTAATAAACTATTTTTGCTACATTTGAAATATTAAACTAATATTAAACATAACTGAACCAACTCAATGGATGAACTCTAGCATTGAGGTAGGTCTTTGTAACATATTTGTGATTATAGCAATAAAAGAAATGCATTTCAATTTTTTTTCAGTTTCTACTATATACTAGCTAATGGATTAGCTTTGTAGTAGTAAGTTGAAGAATGGGAAGCAGAAATAGAGTTGAAAAGATAAATGAGATTTATTAAGTCCATGCTGTGGACTAGGTGTATGACGGACTTTCTGTACATATTTATTTATATAAGAATCTTATAAATTAAATATTATACTCACTTAATATATAAGAAAATTGAGACTCAGACAAGTAAAATAACCCATTCAAGGTTACATAAGTGGGTTTTCAATCCTTATTCATCTAGTTCCAGTGCCCATGACCCGGCTCTCTGAAAGGGAAACAAACTGAGGAAGAGAAAAAGTAAAATAAGCAGTGAAGGCAGAAATTGCTAAACTCTGTAGTGCTATCAGGGGCACATGGGCATCTTCCTGGAACTAGCACTACGAGAGTGTAGCCCTCTCCCTACATAAACACCATTTCTTCATAGTGAACTATAGAGAAACTTAGAAGGCAAGACCTCAACTGCCTAAGTGGACATAAATGTAAAATTTTTAGGTCTTGTGCAGGTCCTGACTCAGAGTGAAGAACGTGAAGCCCTTGCTGCCTCAGGTGAGGAACTTAAACGGATGTCAAATAAACTCAGTAATCAAGGTAAATGATAATGTAATATTTTATTAAATCAAAATTAATACAGGAAATCTATGATGAACAACATATTAACATTTTAAATAAAGACAAAATCAATATTATTGAGGTTTTCTTTTGCTTCATGCTTCTATGTGGCTTGGCAATGGTGCTGTGTTGTTACTGATCCTATCAGACTACTGAGCATCTGCTAGAGATGATAACAAAAGAGTCAAAGGGTGAGTCAAAGAGTGCATGCATTTAAAATTCAGATAATAATCATATTTAATGACTACAGCTTGAGGTTTTAAAATTTCTTCATATCTGTAGGTGTAGTATCTTTATCTTTTTAAAAATTTTCTTCTTTCTTTCTACTTTTCTTGGAAATTGTCAAAAGTGTATTGTATTAGCCTTTTCAGATATCATACTTTGAAAATACTTATCATGTACTCTATTTTTTGTTTTTATTTAATAATTTTATGCTCATCAATTCCACCTATATCTTTTCTGCTAGTTAGTCTACACAGTAGTTTTCAACTCGAAGTCGACATTTAAATGTCGTTTTTTAAATGTCTCACATTTTGAATGCACATTATAGTTTTTCATATTCTATTTGTGTTGAGAACTCTTATTCCAAGAGCCTTTACTCAGTAATACTGGATGATGGATAAATTGTGTTGTAGGTGTTCCCGTGGATTTTCTTTCGCATATGTGAGTTTCCTATTCCTCTGGGGGGAGTGTAGCTATGTATGTTAATAAATGAAAATGATTCAAGTCACTATAAACAAGATAACATGTGTAGAGTGCAGGCAATGATATATTGAAAAAGAATAATTGGCACTGACATTGATAACTCAAATTGGAATAAAAGAGAATTAAACGTTCACTATCATGTAGTGATTCCTTAAATTAAGGTAGGATTTGGATGTAGATTTATAGAGGAAACATGTTACCAGGACATTCTTAAGAAAATAAAAGGATGGCTGAAAAAATTATGTAAAACCTGAAGGGTCATTCAAGCAACAAATAGACATAAGAGAACTCAGATAACATCACCCCAAAAATCTAGCCAAAGAATGAGCCAAAATAAGGAGAAAGTAAAAAGAGACATTTTATGAAATGACAGATGAACAATAAGTCCTATAAATACAGCACATAGATTAAGCAACTAAAGAAAACTTCTTGCAGACTATAGAAAAGAAGGCATAAATTTTAGTAAAACAAGAATAATGCAAGTTACAAAACTCCAGAGGTTGCAGAAGAGAATTAAAAAAAACTGTCCTCACATAACCTCTTATAAAAAGATGTAGACTGGAGCAGTCTAAAAGGAAAATCTGAAGGTAAAATAGAAACCACAGGAACTTCTACCAGTAACTGCAGATTTGTAATTGATATCAACTCTCCCATGGAACACAACAACAAAATTTTCTTTGAGACACTAAGTGTTAACAAAGCCATGGAAAATTGCAAAGCCCAGATCCAAGAGATGAGCTTGGCATTGAGCATCACTTTTCAGCTCAAGATTTTTACTGATTCTAGGAAGTTAAAAAATAGATTGCAAAACTAAGGAATACTTTTGGCAGCGAAATGCATGTAACTGTGAGTGTGCAAGGGAATATGGTGGGGAGAATTGGAGCACAGTACTCTCCAGGCTTTGAGTTTGGGGCAAGGACTACACTCGATAAAGACCAGCCCACTCAGGGACATAAACCTAGTGTCTGATTATCTGTACACTTATGGATGCATTAAAGTAATCTGCTAGTGTCCTTAGCTTACTGCAAAGAGCAAATGTAATTCCTCTGTAGAGAATGTTAACATTTCCAGGGCCTCAAATTACTTTCAGTTTTTCATATATAATGCCTAGAACTCAATTTAAAAATACATGTAAATAAATACATGACGAGATATGATGAAGAAATTATTGAAAAAAATGAGGATGATGTGGTTTGGCACTCTGTCCCTGCCCAAATCTCATCTTTAATTGTAATCTCCACGTGTTGAAGGAGGGACTTGATGGGAGGTAATTGGATCATGGGGGTGGTTTCCTCCGTGCTATCCCGTGATAGTGAGGGAGTTGTCATGAGATCTGATGGTTTTAAAAGTGGTAGATTTGTCCAGTGCAATGGATCACACCTGTAATCCCAGCACTTAGGGAGGCTGAGGTGGGTGGATCACTTCAGATCAGGAGTTCAAAACCCGCTGGCCAACACGGCAAAACCCCATCACTACTAAAAATACAAAAAAAATAGCTGGGTATAGTGGCACACGTCTGTAATCTCAGCTACTCAGGAGGTTGAGACAGGGGAATCACTTGAACCTGGGAGGTGGAGGTTGCAGTGAGCTGAGATCACACCACTGCACTCCAGTATGGGCTACACAGCAAGACTCTGTCTTAAAAAAAAAAAAGTGGCAGTTTTTCCTGCTCTCTCTCCTGCTGCCATGTAAGATGTGCCTTGCTTCTCCTTTACCTTTCGTCATGATTGTATGTTTCCTGAGGCCTCCCCAGCCATGCAGAACTGTGAATCAAGTAAATCATTTTTATTTATAAGTTACCCAGTCTCAGGTAGTATCTTTATAGTAATTTGAAAACTGGCTAATACAACAGACATATAAGAGAAAAATCAACAAAAAAAAGTTTTGCCTGGAAAAAAATAATGAACCTCTTTATAATTGCATAATTATAGTACAGGTGTTCCTCAACTTATGATAGGTTTACATCCTGATAAACCCAATATAATTGAAAATATCATAAGTAGAAAATGCATTTAGTATACCCAATCTGCCAAACATCATCACTTAGCCTAAGCTACCTTAAACATGCTCAGTGCACTAACATTAGCCTACAATTGGGCAAAATTATCTAACAGAAAGCCTACTTTATCAGAAAGTGTTGAATCTCTCATGTAGTGTATTGAATATGGTACATTATTTTGAAATTGTGATTGTTTTGCAGTATTGTAAAATCGAAAAATTGTAAGTCAAACCATCATTAAGTCAAGGATTATCCGTATATTTAAATTCTTTTATACAGACACACACACACACACACACACACACACATACACACGGAGAAAGAGGGGAAGAGAGTGACAGAAAGATAAACAGTAAGACAGAAAGAAAGACCAGAAATTACCAGTGTGAGAAATTAATAAAGGAGAGGACATCACTACAGTTTCTGTAGACATCAAAACAAGTATAAAAGATTTATAGTGGCCCCAGCTAGTGGGATAAGGCAATTAAAAGAAGTTAAATTTGTAAATATTGAAAAGGAAAGTAAATGCTATTTTGGAGATGGCATGGCTATGTACAAATGTCAAAAATTATCTACAAACAATTAGAAATAAAAGCCAGTTTGGTAAGGTGACTGGATTTATAACAAATGCACAAAAAGCAAACATCAATTGTATACCTATTACAATTTTGTTTGATAAAGTAGAAATAATTCATCACAAACAAGGACAGAAAAGAAAGGGAATAAACACGTCCTTAAATTGTGTACTCTAGATGCCTCTCTTGCTTCACCCAAGGCTCAGTCCTGATGAAAATGGCTCATTATTTGTTAGAGAAATTTAAATTAAAACTGTAATGACATACCATTCTACACATACTAGTTTGTCTAACATTAAAAGACTAATAATAACGATTACAAATGAAGATACAGAACAAGGGAAATTCTCATAGACGGTTGGAGAAAAAGTAAATGGATGCAGCTACCCACTTACATATTTATACCACAAGATACAAGCAACGATGTACATAGCAGCATTATTTGTTTTAAAAAAGACGAATTTTTAAAATTGCATATTGAATACTATTCAGCAATGAAAATGAACAAATTAGAACTACATGTAACAACATAGGTCAAACTCACAATACATAATGTTAAGCAGTAAAAGAAAATAAATCGGTGTGTATTTGTTTCCTGGGGCTGTTGTAACAACTTATCACAAACTTAGTGATTTTAAACAAGATAAAATTATTCTCCCTCAGTTAGAGAGACCAGAAGTACAACATTTGTTTCACTGACCTAAAGTCAAGATGGCAGAAGGGCTATATTCTCAATGGAGACTCCAAAAGATAATCCATTCATGGCCTCTTCCATCCTGTGGGCCTTCCTCTATTTTCAAAGCCAACATCACAGCATCTTCAAACTTCTCCGTTTCTATTGTCCCATTGCCTTCTGCTCCCTCTGTCTCCTTTTTACAAGGACATTTGTGATGGCATTTAGGGCTCACTCAGATAACTCAGGTTGATCTCCTCTCAAATTTCTTTTTTCTTTCTTCTTTTTTTTTTTTTTTTTGGAGACAGAGTCTTGCTCTGCCACCCAGGCTGGAGTGCAATGGTGCGATCTTGGCTTACTGCAACCTCTGCCTCCTGTGTTCAAGTGATTCTCCCTGCCTCAGGCTCTCGAGTAGCTGGGATTACAGGTGCCACCACCACCACACCCAGCTAACTTTTGTATTTTTGGTAGATACGGGCTTTTCAACATGTTGACCAGGCTGGTCTCGAACTCCTGACCTCAGGTGAATCCACCTGCCTCGGCCTTTCAAAGTGCCGGGATTACAGAATGAGCCACTGTGCCCAGCCTCAAATATCTTAAATACATCTGCAAATGCCCTACTTCAAATAAAGTCAGGCTCCATGGATTAAGACTTGGACATGACTTTCAGAGGCATTATTGGCCTACCACAGAGTGGGTATATAAATATCAAAACATTAAGAAAAGTAAACTCCAAATAGTGGGTATCTTTGAAGACAAATCAAGGAGTAGTAATCTATTTTGCAAAAAAAAAGTTATTCTGAGTGGTAGTTGTGGAGGTGTTTGTTTTGTGATAATTCCCTAAGGTGTATACATTTTCTTAGGATTTGACATTACATATATGTGATTATGCATAAATTATTCATAGATATACATGTAATTAAAATTTAAGAAATAAATTATAATGATGCAATCTTCTAATGTTTTTTAAATTTTTTTTTAAAATGTGACCTTTTAGGAAATAATGCAGTCACATAGATAAATTTAATACTTCCAATTAAAAAAGCAGATATAGTATTCTTTTATTATAAAGTTATTTTTTACCTATTCTGCTAGCTCTCTCTCTCACTATACATATAGTTATATATCTTCCATCTATATCCAAACTTTTTGGAGTATGAAATTTGAAACACATATAACTATTTTACAGCTATTATAATAATTGTATGTGCTTATTCCTTTTAAACTTGAAAAATACCAAAAAGTGCAAAGAAGAAACAAAAAAAATCAGCCAAATGAATTCCACCAACAGTTAACATTGATTGTTTCTGAAATTTTGGGGTGATTTATTTTGTTTTCTTTGTACTCTTTGGCATGAAGTATTTTTATAAAATAAGCAAAGTCATTACTCTAAAAATCCCTGAAATAAAACCTATGTAGAAATTGTAATAATGAAGATAACAAAGAGAGGAATCAGTGCTTACATAGCCATTTATTTAGTGCTTACCATCTACTATGCATTATTCAGTGTGTATTACATTTCGTTTTTCATCATCACGATAATTTTGCAAGATATTTACATATATAAAACAGAATATTGTGCCTGTATTTATTATAGATGATAAAACAGAAGTGTTTTGTGAGTTTAAATGACAGCCAGCAAACAATATTGCTGCATTATGGCACCCAAGTGTTCTGGCTTCAGTGTGAAAAAAAATATTCAATGTTTTCCACTGGCGCTCAGGATGATTCTAATTCAATTATGACTGAATCAGATGGATGTATTGACAATTCAGAAGTGCAGATTATTCAATGAAACCATGTATGCGTGCATGTTTGTTTTCTCCTCAAATCTTGCTCCCCTTCCTTGTTCTTTGAACCAAAACCTAACACCTCCCTCAAAACACACAATACACACAAACACAACTAATGCCTTGAGAGCTGAGGCCATAGCTGACACATATTTCAACACCAGAGTGTAGCACAGAATCTAGCACTAAAAGTCTCCCCCAGAGTGTTTACTATAAATAAACTAGTGATGAGATTTTAGCTTAAATCCATGACCATCAACTCTGCTGCCACACTTCCAAGCAAGAGTTACGTCCGTCATTGAAGCTATGTAGTTGTGATTTATGCAGAAACTTTGTAAAGAAAACCAGAGCTTGGGTGGTGGGTAGCAGTAATCTCTTCTCAATTTCCCCTATGAAGAGATAAACTCATTGCAGTCTATAGCTACGAAACACAGAGGTCACAAGACTTCTGTGACAAGAACTCCCACTGCTATGGTCTTCCACAAATAATGCTAATGGAAACAGAGAGGAAAAACAATTATCAAACAATCAAATAAAGGTCTGACTGCATGCTCTTTTACAAGATTTTGCATCTGAGGATATCAGAAAGGAAAGCAATTCAGAGGTGCAAATTGCCTAATGTGCAAATCAATAACATGCTGGTCTAATGCTTGATTTTATGAGATTGCTGTTATATAAATGTAGGGAAAAGCAAATAATCAGGAGCCAAAATTGTCTCTTATCAGAGAAAGTTCATAATTAGTTTGCATTTTCACAGAATTCCAAATAGTACTGATTAATTAAGCCAATATGTATTCCAAGCAGGAACAGCTACAAATAGTCAGCCTGTGTGGGGAGAAGCACAAATCCAATGAACTCAAATTTAATAGGCCTAATTGTACCAAAGTAAGTAAAAGTCAATGACAGAGCATGCAGCCCTTTCCCTAGACAATCTCTAAAATAGTTTTTAACTGAATTTTGTGAACAGTATGTAGAGAAAATCTATGGAGAAAAACACAGTGAAGGCAAGAATTCCCAAAATGCAAATCAGAAAACATTAAAATAATATTATGAAAGTTTGGTTTTCACAATTAAGGTATTTTTCAAGTTCAGTTCAGTTTCTCATTGTTGTATTTTTCTTTTAATTTTTCAATTTCTAGACATATTTATGCAATTATTTGTAAATCTGTCTAAATTCTAGAAAAATTTTTGCCCATTTGAATGTCATAGAAGCAGAAATATAAAAACAATTTTAAGGTATAAATATTCTTGAGGATTTATAACAAAATATTGTTATCCCTTATTCAACTAAAAATATTCCCTTATATCTGTGCCCCAATTAAAATAAAATTGAATAAAATGAATATTTTAAGATACTGGTTTTCAGCATTTTCTTACTTTTTTTGTAAATCGTACAAAACTAAGTAACCAGTTCTCCTCTGCATAAAGAACTGCTCACCACTCTCCAAGAACAGCTGTTTAATTAGGATAAAGAAGGAAATAATACAGATACACCTTTCTCTCCTCCAGAACAAAGCAAAGAGAAAGAGATCAAATTGACAGAGAGTGGGAAGAGAGATGATTTGTTCTTGAAGACAGACATGAAAGGTCAAGATACGAATTTTAGATAGACAGTGTAAGAACTTGACAAGTGAAAAGATAATCAACTTTGTGATCGAGGTCAGGAGATCGCGACCATCCTGGCTAACACGGTGAAACCCCGCCTCTACTGAAAAATAGAAAAAATTAGCCGGGCGTGGTGGTGGGTGTCTGCAGTCCCAGCTACTCAGGAGGCTGAGGCAGGAGAATGGCGTGAAGCTGGGAGGCAGAGCTTGCAGTGACGATCGTGCCACAGCATTCCAGCCTGGGTGACAGAGCGAGACTCCCTCTCAAAAAAAAAAAAAAAAAAAAAAAAAAAGAAAAGAAAAAGAAAAACCTAGAAGAAAACCTAGGCAATATCATTCAGGACATAGGCATGGGCAAGGACTTCATGTCTAAAACACCAAAAGCAATGGCAACAAAAGACAAAATTGACAAATGGGATCTAATTAAACTAAAGAGCTTCTACACAGCAAAAGAAACTACCGTCAGAGTGAACAGGCAACCTACAAAATGGGAGAAAAGTTTTGCAACCTACTCATCTGACAAAGGGCTAATATCCAGAATCTACAAAGAACTCAAATAAATTTACAAGAAAAAAACGAACAACCCCATCAAAAAGTGGTCAAAGGACATGAACAGACACTTCTCAAAAGAAGACATTTATGCAGCCAAAAAACACATGAAAAAATGCTCATCATCACTGGCCATCAGAGAAATGCAAATCAAAACCACAATGAGATACCATCTCACACCAGTAAGAATGGCAATCATTAAAAAGTCAGGAAACAAAAGGTGCTGGAGAGGATGTGGAGAAATAGGAACACTTTTACTGTTGGTGGGACTGTAAACTTGTTCAACCATTGTGGAAGTCAGTGTGGCGATTCCTAAGGGATCTAGAACTAGAAATACCATTTGACCCAGCCATCCCATTACTGGGTATATACCCAAAGGAGTATAAATCATGCTGCTATAAAGACACATGCACATGTATGTTTATTGCGGCACTATTCACAATAGCAAAGACTTGGAACCAACCCAAATGTCCAACAATGATAGACTGGATTAAGAAAATGTGGCACATATACACCATGGAATACTATGCATCCATAAAAAAATGTTGAGTTCATGTCCTTTGTAGGGACATGGATGAAATTGGAAATCATCATTCTCAGTAAACTATCGCAAGAACAAAAAACCAAACACCGCATATTCTCACTCACAGGTGGGAATTGAACAATGAGATCACATGGACACAGGAAGGGGAACATCACACTCTGGGGACTGTTGTGGGGTGGGGGGAGGGGTGAGGGATAGCATTGGGAGATACACCTAATGCTAGATGACGAGTTAGTGGGTGCAGCGCACCAGCGTGGCACATGTATACATATGTAACTAACCTGCACAATGTGCACATGTACCCTAAAACTTAAAGTATAATAATAAAAAAAAGAAAAAGAAAAAATCTTTGTGATCTGTTATATACTTGCAAAGTCAGAAAAAATAAGATATTATGCTTCAACTTCAAATCATCGACTTTAGTACTGCAGTTGATGCAAGGGATGTAGATTTTAGGAAGAACAAAGAGACCATGAGCCAGACTTGAGTGTCCTTCCTCCAGGTGTTTTTTTATCATCTTAATCAAACTAAGGCTCCTGTATATTTGGGATTCATTGCTAGAAGTTTAATCTGTCCCGTTATTGCCTTTCATCTGCTTCTTTGTTGCCTGAGAAGTAGATTGATTTATTGATTTTGATTTTTAAGTTCAAGAAGGATATTTTAGTGCCAGGCAAAAGTACCTAATTTATAAGGTGCTGAAAATGTGTGAAGATGCCACCTTTCCACCGAGTTTCTAAAAAACTTAATTGGCCTACTAAAATAATAAGCTTGATTTTGAGGCCTGACTGCCAGGTTACAAAGTGCTGGCTGGCTCAGATCTGTCCCTTTCAAGCTTAATGAACAGTCTTTGTTCAACTTCCAAACATTCCATATGGTTAGTGCTTGATGGAACACAGTATTTTCACAAAGAAAGAGAAGTTCAATACATTTACTCATAACTGCTAACTGAATAGCCTATATAGAGTCAAAATTTAGCCTATGTGTCTCTAATTTTTCTAATTAGTTATATATATAGGTTATATATATATACATATGGAGAAGTTCTATGTTCATATATATATATATTTTTTTTTTGGAGAAGTTCTATGTTCACTAGCTACTCTACTCTGGGGAACTTTTATAAAATGGGCTGCCAGAACATCCATGACTGATTTGGTTTTGTCACTGCTACCCACAACATCTTGATTTCCCTTGAATTTCTACTCAGCAAGCTAGTAAATAAATTTATTAGTGGCAATATCATAGCACTTTTCTCTGATAAGTCAAAGTGTTTTCCAAGCATCTCCTCATTAATCCTTAGAATATTTCTATGAAGTTAAGTGGCAGAGATATATCTATTTTAAGGTAGAGATCAAATTGTTTTATGGATAGGTGAGTTGTCCAGAATTGTATAGATTATTACTGGGGAAGGAGGAAGAAAATTAGGTTTCCCATATCTCAGATAACCATATAATTTATTCTGCAAACCAGTAAACTTGTGAAACTGATAGGGACACTGTTAATGATGCCAGGAGAACACTGACAAGCTGAGAATACAATCATGCCACCTGTATCCTACTGAATGGAATAGTAAGAAAAGCACAGTACCTAGTGGAAAGTTGTAAGCCAGAGGATTTGTTTCACTATTTTGAGTTGCTGTAAAATAAAATTCTACTATGAATAGTTTGTTGCATTTACTTCCATTATTTTTATATGTAATTTTTCAAACATACTTGGAATTATAATTTACATGTAATTGTGTAGTCAGAATTTTTAATTTGACACTTCAAATTGTTTTGCTAATATACAAGAACGCTTTATAAACATGTACAAATTACCACATTATGTAAACATATATGGATTTACCATAATCAACATAACCATAGTTATTATTTACAATTATTTAGATTTATGAATAGTGCTCCAATGAGATTTGTAGCATACATTTTTCATATAGCTTTAACAATCTCCTTAGGATATATATATATATTTTTGATTGCCTCCAGTTATATTTTTAATCTTTATTTACAATTTATTCTAATTTTTAGGCTTTAAGTTTACCTTTTGGGGGCATTTATTCTTTAATCTTGTTAGAACTTGTTTTGGTGACTGGTAGATGGGAATAATCATGAATGGTGTCATTATTTGTCTTAGTCTGCTTGAACTGCCATCACAAAATACCACAGATGGAGTGGTTTAAACAGAAATGTATTTTCTTACACATCTGGAGGCTGGAAAGTCCAAGATCAGGATCTGTGAATGTTTGCTATCTGGTGAGCATTCTCTTGCAGACAGTCAAGTTCTCTCACTCTGTCCTCACATTGCAGGGAAAGAGAGCAAGCTCTCTGGTGTCTATGTTATAAGGGAACTAATTCCATCATGAGAACCCTGCCCTCATGATGTCATCTAAACCTTGTTACTTCCCAAAGGCCCTGTACCCAAACACCATCACATAAATTCTGAATTTAGGATTAAATTACATCTATCTCATTATAATACTATTCTATTAATATTATTTAATTGGTAATATATGTTGAAGTTTCTGGAGATTATTATTTTTCTATTAACATGATAAATTATAGTAAACTATTTCCTAATTGTCATCCATTCTTGCTTACTAACATGAACACTACTTGATTATGAAGTATGATTTTAATGGGATTGCAACTTTTAAGTGTAAAGTACAACTTTAGAATATTTGCGGTAACATTTATTAGTGGAATAGGCCTGTATTTTATTGTGTGTAGTGTGTATGAGAGAGACGAAGGGAAAGGGATGGGAAGAGAACACATGTGTTCAGCTTTGGTCAAGTTTAGTATAAATACAATACATATTAGTGTAAATACAATATTTATTCATAAATATATTTGGAAGTATTTTTATTTTCTGTACATGGAAACATTTAAAGTTATGGATTTCTCCTCTCCCTCTCACTGTCACTCTCGCTCTGTTTGTGTGTGCACGCGCATGTGTGTGCATGCATCATTTAGCCCTGCTGACTGATACGCCTGGTTATTTATGATCAAAAGCCAGACATTGACCTAAGAGAAAAAATCTTTAGATGGGATCCCCCTCCAAAGAAATTGTAGTTTTCTTCTCACTTAGAGGTAGATTCTCTTGGTCCAATCAGGCTGAAATGCCTTGAGGCTAGATTTCAGTCTTTGTGGCAGCTGCTGCATTTCTAGTTTGCCTTTTCAGCTAGGGATTAGCTTTTTAGGGGTCTCAATGCCTAGGGAGATTTCTAGGTCCTCTGTTCCTTGTTGAACTCCAATTTTGTCTATCCTTTTGCTGAGAGGTCTGCTTAACTTCCTTTTAGTCAGGTAGCTCCATTTTATGCTAAGCTTCTTAGTTGCTCACCTTCTGCAACTAAAGAATCAGAAAATGTTGTGAAGGAAAAACAAAACGAAATTGTTTTGTTTCTACTGGCCCTTTATTAAGCCCTGGCCACCATGATAGTCATGAATTCCAATTTTTGTCTATGCAGGCCTATCAGATTTCGAAAACCTCTGAGCTACAATTTTCTTCTTAGCTATCTGCTCAGCAAATGTATCCAAATGAAAGGTTGTGGAGAATGTTGAAACCAATTCAATGTGTTTCACTTCTTTCTGGGAGCTTACACACTCAAGTTCTGGATGCTTTGATTGCTATCAGAAGCCCTTAAATAGCTACTTATTTTTAATTAATTTTATCCAGCTTTCATAATTGTTCTTGCCAGGTGGGATGGCCTGATACAAATTAACTTGTCATAGCTAGAATTAGAAGAGGAAAACTTTAAATAGCATTGAGTTATCAGTACTTTCATGTCTTGATACATTTCTTCTTGATAATGTTCACACCTGCTGATTTGTCTGGTTTTTTTTTCTGACAAACTCATCTTTTATTTTTGATGGGTGTGTGTGTGTGTTTTTTTAACAGGGATTTGGGGAATTATTTGAGAAAGCAAAACAAAACAATAAAAATAGAAAAACTTCTAATGGTGATGACAGCCTCTTCTTCAGTAATTTCTCACTTCTTTGTACTCCTGTCCTGAAAGATATTAATTTCAAGATAGAAAGAGGACAGTTGTTGGCTGTTGCCGGATCCACTGGAGCAGGCAATGTAGTCTGTTTTATTCTTCACTATTAAGAACTTAATTTGGTATCAATGTCTCTTTTTTCTTCTAGTTTGTAGTGCTGGAAGGTATTTTTGGAGAAATTCTTACATGAGCATTAGGAGAATGTATGGGTGTAGTGTCCTGTATAATAGAAATTATTCCACTGATAATTTACCCTAGTTTTTTATTTCCTCATATTATTTTCAGTGGCTTTTTCCTCCACATCTTTGTATTTCGCACCACATTCAAAACTGTATCTTGCACATGGCGAGCATTCAATAACTTTATTGAATAAACAAATCATCCATTTTACCCAGTCTTAACCAGAACAGACATTTTTTCAGAGCTGGTCCAGGAAAATCATGACTTAAATTTTGCCTTAGTAACCACATAAGCAAAAGGTGCCCATTTTTTTTTCTTTAAAAGTTTTTATTCATTATTTATTTATTATTATTATACTTTAAGTTTTAGGGTACATGTGCACAATGTGCAGGTTAGTTACATATGTATACATGTGCCATGCCGGTGCGCTTTCTGTTGTGGGGTGGGGGGAGGGGGGATGGATAGCATAGGGAGATATACCTAATGCTAGATGACGAGTTGGTGTCTGTTTGTTGAGAGAATGTTCAGAATTTTATATCTTCAACATCTTTTTCTGCATTAATAAGATACTGAGATTTTATAACTCTTGTCATTTTGGTCACTTATATTTTCATATGGAAAAAATCATATAATCCACGGTTTCCAATATATTTGTGTAAAATTAAGAAAATGATCTTATCTAATTACTTGATCAATATCTGTGATTATATTTTCATTGCCTTCCAATTTGAATATTTGTTCTCTATTCCTTCTTAATCTGGATTGAGGTTCTGATTATTTTAATGTTGCAAATTGTTTTCACTTTTTCCATAAAATGAGTTCTTGAGTTTATTTCTTTCACTGCATCATTCTATTTTCAAGTCATGAACTTCTGACTCAATTAAAAAAAACCTCACCATTTCTATGAAATTGTTGTGTTCATATTTTACTTTTTATTTACTGTATAATTCAGTATAGAATATATAATATAAAATAAGTAATAATAGGATAAAAAATAAGATACAAAAAGTAAGGGGTGTGAGTTTGGAAAATTATACTTCTGATATGGTGAAATAACACTGACCAAATTAACCTTTCAGCAATAAAAACAAAATTGGAAAACTGGATAAAATATACATGGTAACATGTTAGGTCAGCTTTGTCTGTCTTCAGACAACTATAAATGTTGTTCTACCCTTGTTACTTATTTATTCTTTTCCATTTTGTTTTGCTCGATTTTTTTCTTATACTCATTTATTTGAGTAAATTTTGAAAATATCTATTCTTCATTTTTGCTGTTTCTAGTGTGGTATATATTTCTCAGATAAAAGGTATTTTCTCTTTTATCTTTCCCTAAACTCACACTACATATGTTGCATTTATCTTATATCTGCTTTAAAACCTATTTATGTCTTTTTAGGTCACTTACATCAGAGGAGTTGTATTGGTGTGGGAAGGGGAATTTGATTTAATGAAACAATGCGTTAAAAATTTGTATCCACTTTGTGATTCAATGATAGTCAATGTGGCATGTAATTTTTTTCTATCTTTTATTATTATATTGTCTTTGTTGCTTTTCACTAACATGAAATATATGTTACACAGGCACAGTGCTGGTATCTTTTCTATTATTATCTTCGAATGGGACTCATTATTGTCTGAGCTGTTTATTAAAATGGTAAAGGAAAAGATCAGTAAAGTAAATTATGTCAATAGGCAGTATCAATGTAGGTCTATTTTCCATGAATATTTTCTCAGCAACTGTGTTGTTATGATGCATATTGGTTTTCATCCACAGTTCCTGGCTTATAACTCCCCTAGCACTTGTTACAGTCTTTTGTTATAATATTGGGTGTGTCAGGCCTCAGGAGCAGGACTCTCACCTTCTCATGGCCTTTTTTCATTTTTATGTTCCTGCCTGTCTGGTTGTGGGTCTTAAGACCATCTCAGGAGAGAGTCCCACCCTATACCCTGGAGGGAGGGATGCTGATATCATGAAACTTCCATGAAAATCCAGGAAGACAGGGTTCAGCGAGCTTCTGGGCAGTTGAACACATGGATGCTCCTGGAGGGTGGCCCACCCAGGGATGACATGGAAGCTCTGCTCCCTTCCCGCATGCATTGCTCTAAGTGTCTCTTCATCTATATCCTTTGCAATATCCTTTATAATACACCAGGAAATGTAAGTGTTTCCCTGAGTTCTGTGAGCCACTCCAACAAATTAATCAAACCCAAAGAGGGGGTCTTGAGAACCCAACTTGAAGCCAGTAGGTCAGAAGTTCAGAGGCCTGGACTTGTGGCTGGTAGGGTTGAGGGTGGGCAGTCTTGGGGACTGACCTGTGAGACCTGACACTATCTCCAGGTAGACAGTGTAGTGTCAGAACTGAATTAGAGGACACTCAGCTGGTGTCCACTCCTTGGTGTATGTATGGAGGAAAAAACCCACACATTTGGTCACAGAAGTCTTTTCTGTTGCTGATTGATCTTTGTGATGTGAGACTAGAGGAAAAACAGAGTTTTCTCTACACAGCAACTATATAATCTGTGGGAATATCTCTTTTTACACCTAGCCCTACATCTGTCTGGCTACAGTCATTTATCTGGCCTTGGGAAATGTGACCACAGAATCAGATATACACATGAGATTAAATAATACATGTGTATGTCATTTAAATATCTAGAAAAGTTATGACTTCACCAGGTATAAAGAATATAAAAAGAACTCTGTCAAGAATCATACAGTAAATAGACTTTTGAATTTAATCTAGTACCTAAACAATCAGAGTAGGGAGGTTAGATATTAAAATCAAGCTAAAGATATAGGCAACATGGATCTAGAAAACATGGATTGCATTGCCATTTCACTTAGAGTTCATGGGCTTGGAATCTCTATTAACAAAATTTTTACGACGTTAGAATTTGTTCCCATATTAATGAGGAAAAACAAATAATTACCCTGAGTATCTGAAGCTCCAGATCTCATTTTCCAGTCAAAATCTCTGATAGGTAAACAACCTGAAAAAGTAGCCACAACTCACTCAGGTGATAACCCCATTTGCTTAAGAGAATGTAATTGTTTTTATGATTTATTTTATCCCAGGAAAACATTGAAAAAAGAGTTTAGAGATGATGAAGTATATGAAAACTATAATATCTATACTTTAGAGAGGTGGTATTTATTTATAATTGTATTAGTATTTAAATATAGATTAGCATTTTACATTCCAATTTTAAATGTGTAACAGAGTATTTTAGATATTGGGTTTTTTTTAGTTGAAATTATAAGCAGCTTTACCAAGTTGCCAGTAGAGGTTTAACGTTGAAGATAATTTAAGATTCATGATTTTGTGAGTTTAATTTATTAGCTCTATAAGGGTTGTTTAAGTTCTCTGAAGGCTTTATTTGTTAGTCTGATAATTAAAATGTTCACAAAGATAACTTAACATATTAAATTTATAAATGTGATTTAAAATCTTTAAGGGAGTTTAATTAACTAAGTTGTAAATGGACCAAACATTAATCAAAGTCCCCCTTAAAAATAATTTTTAATGTACTAGATTTATAAATAGAACAATAAGATTTCTAATTTAAACTCAAAAAATTTTTAAATTGGTTTACAATTTAACATAATATGCTGCACATTAATTCAGAATATGAAATCTTATAAGTAGTCCTTTTTACATTCAAGAATCACATTGATAAACATCACAAAATGCCCACTGACAACCACTATGAAACTCTTTAAGCGATAGGTCCTGTATGAGTTTTACTCCTCATGACTTGAAGATTATGCATAAATTCCTTCTTCTTGTTATTTTGTTTCCAATTTAGTCTTTACATAGACAATTCAATTTAGTCTTTACATAGACAAAACTACAACAGAAAAACTGAAAACAAAGAGGGTGCATTCCTTTGCTTGCTTTCTGAGGACGCTCTACTCTAAAAGGCAGTAGCTTTCAATAAACTATGTCTTCTTCTCATTGTACTCTGTGACTCACCTTGAATTCTTTCCTGTGTGAGGCCCAAGAAACCTCTCTTGAAGTGTGGATCAGGACCCTTTTTCCAGTAACACTAGTACTGTTATAATTAGGTAAATGTTACTCACAGCTGAAACGTGGAGCATAAATGATTGAATTTCATTTCTACACAACATTTTTTCCCTTAAACTGACAATTTAAAAAAATTTTTGTTTTGTTCATTTTTCTATGTATGTATCAAAGTACCAACTCCAAATTCTACCCTAGTTTTCTAATGAGTCTCATAATGCATTCAGAAGCATTAGACATTTTATCAGATTTATCTTTTTGAAATTTTTTTTTCTAGATAGCTCTAATTTACACAGGTTGATGTGTACACATACTGTACATCTAACAACAAGGAGATTCCCTGTACTTTATACCCTACCCTTTCTTCGTTTACTTCCTCATTTTAGTGAAACTCTTCTCCAGTAAATTCCTGAGATAGGATGTATTGGATGTAGAGTTTCAGAATCTTGCCGTGCTGTAAATGCTTATTATTGTTTCCTCCTACCTGATTTACTTTGGTTGGAGATACTATTCTGCATTAGAAATCATTTGTTTTGCAATTTATAAGGCTTTGCTTGTTTTCTAGTGACCATTTATATTTCTCTTCTCTGGAAATTTGAAGTGTTTTCTTTTTATTTTTTTTCCGGAGTGTGCTGGTGTGTGTGTGTGTGTGTGTGTGTGTGTGTGTGTGTGTTGGTCTAGGTCTGTTTTCACCACTGTCTTGAATTCTGGTGGACACATTCAATCTGAAATTCATACACTTTCACTCTTACCCATTTCAAAAAATTATTTACATATATCATACTTCATTGTATATTTTTCTTTTCCCAAGTGCCTGTATTACGTTGCTGGCCCTATAGGACCAATTACTTAATTCATCAAACTTTCCCTTTCTCATTCCCAACTCTGTTACACTAACTTTTCTGCAGATGCAGTCAGCTTTACCTTCCAAATCTCCCATTAGGTTATATATTTCTGCAATAAATTTCTTAATTTTTAAGAATTCTATTTTTTAATATCCATTTAATATCACACCTTGTTCTTGTTGTATTATCTTATCTTCCCTCTCTGAGGAAATTAATAATTACTTTTTTCCCACAGTGTATAGACTCTGTTTACTTTCAGTTGTTTTATTTTTTTTTCTGTGTTTGTTATTGGCTGTACCTAGAACCTCATGATTGTTGGTTATCTGTGTTCAAGAGCAATACAATAAACGTTTACGGTAAGCTTCAGGTTCTTAGGTAATAATTGTCAACTGTGGCTTCCAGACAGGGCAATCAGGTCGAGTTGTTTTCCCAGAAAAGCCCCTCATGACATATCCACTGGTCTATTCCTTTGGGCTGATCATGATCTTCCAACTAGAGTCTTCCAGTCTTCTCTGAGGATATAAGACTAATAGACTGTTCTGTTTTGAATCTAGATAGAGGTGAAAATTGGGGAGATCTAGCTTTCAGTAGTTACTGTTCATTTTGCCCCCCTGATTTATGTATGACCAATGAAGATGATATTGCCAGTACTAAGATTCCCTGTTACCTCTCTAGACAGCAAATGTCTACTTTTCCACCAGCAGAACCTAGAGGCATTCACGAGGCTTGATGGAGTGGGCATTGGAAACAGTCTTTCAACCAATCTTCCTGGGTTTTAGCCCTACCTTTACTTCTACTTTCAGAAGTATCCCGTGCAAGCAATTTATGAACATTTTGTAGAAGCAGATTTCCCCACTACTTACAATTTTGCACTTTTTGGTAAGCTAAGTCAGTTACCAGCCATTTATGGACTTCCTATTTTCAAAAATGTTGCTGTTTTCTTTTTATATCACTTGAATAAACCATCTGCCATCATGTTATAGTTTCAGGTGGGAAAATAAGTCTTATGTGTTTAACATGCCATATTTGCTCAGGTGTGTGCATCTACTCTCACCATTTTTTGAAGAAAGGCTAAATTGTTATGGCACTAACAGCTAGTCTTCAAAGTTTAGTTTATAATATTTAATAGTGTTTATTTTTAACAAAATTGGTGGAGTTTTTTTCTTTCTACGTTGATTTTTCTTTTGGTTTTCAGTTGTTTTAAGAAATAAATGGAGGGAGAGATATGCTTCCTTTGCTCCCATTAGCCAAAAGAATAGTTTGAAGAACACAGGAATTAACTTTTCCATTAAGTTTCAGAGGACCTGCTTGAGACACAGCTGGGCCTTGAGCTTTTAAAGGTGCTATAACTTTACACCGGTTTCCTTTTTTTTCTATTCTTGGTATCTTCAAATGTTCTCATTTCTCTAGATTTATTTTTATAGTTAAATTTTCCCTAAAAAATTAACCTCTTCATATATATTTTCAAATATAATGACCAAAAGGTACATACTGCATTCTTTTGAAATTTTCAATTATCCAGTTTTCCATTTTTCTTGTTATATTTTAATAGGCTCTCGCTTTCTTGTCATCTAATTTATTTGTCTTTTCAAAGAAACAATTTTTTGGATTTATTGAAAAATTCCATTGTTGTTGGGATGGGAGAAGATTAAATCCTTAAAATAACAGGCCAGACATGGTGGCTCACACCTGTAATCCCAGCACTTTGGGAGGCCGAGGTGGGTGGATCACTTGAGGACAGGGGTTCAAGGCCAACCTGGCCGATATGGTGAAACCCCTTCTCTACTAAAAACTCAAACATACAAAAATTAGCTGGGCATGGTGGCACGTGCCTGTAGTCTCAGCTACTTGTGAAACTGAGGCACAAGAAAGCAAACCTGGGAGGTGGAGGTTGTATTGAGCCAAGATTGTGCCACTGCACTCCAGCCTGGGTGACAGAGCAAGACTCTGTCTCAAAAAAACAAACAAACAAAAACAAAACAAAACAAAAAAGAACTTTAAATAATAGTATATTGTTTTGCAGATTATAAGATCAACAGATATTTATTGTAAAATGCACAAATAGTGCAACATTTCTTAAAGTAGACCGTGAAATACTTCATGTTGCCACGTTTCTCCAAGAGGTACTATTGGGCCTCCATAAGAAGCAATTCTTCTTTATATAGGACTGTTTTTCTCAATGCACTGTTTGGCCCAATGCATGCTGCATGTGATCTCTACCCTTTACTTGTAAGTGCTTGTCATGTCTCCATCATTGATACAACCAAAAATGACCTACATTTCCAGAATCACTCCAAAGGAATGGTCCTGAGAAAGAGTTGAAAATTCTCAACTCCTCAGATTCGATCTCTATTAAATAATTGAACAAGTGTGCTAATATTTGCAAAGCTGTTCATTATACAAGTTTATTAAAAAATGCAAAGATGGTAATGACTTGAATTTTCAATAGTTATGTTTTATAAAAATACTGGTAAAAATTAACATTTTACAGTCATTTTAAATGACGGCAAGATATCCAATGTATTTTCGAATGAAATATCAGGTCACTACAAATCATAATTAGCATAATCCCATTTTTTAGAAAGTACATATATGAGTTTTATGAGTGAGAGTATTTGAGTTCTAATTAAATTGTTGTCGGTGGATTTCTAAGGAATAGAGGAAATGATGAGGCATGTGGGATTGTAGAGAGAGGGAGATTTCAATTTACATTTAATTCGCTCCTGGAGTGTTTGAGTTTTTGTAATAAAACATTATAAAATGTTATATCATTTACAGTATGATCACTTATAAACTTTCATTTCAATTAAAAGGAAATTTTTAAAAACAGGACTACCAAATGACTACTGCAGCCATTGTAGTTTCATAAATGACTTTTTCCTTCCTTCATGTTGTGTTAATGTGTGCCTGTTAGGTCAAGATCCAGATTTGACACTGTGTACAGTCAGGATATAAGTATCATAACAGAAGATTACCTATCTGGGTACCCTAGCTTCCCCATTCCTGAGCAAGTTGGGAAGACATAGGGTCCAACTCTCTCAATATGTACTAATGAAACAGAGATACTTTTGCCAAATGATATTCTTCTTGATAGTAAAAATATTAGCTAACATTTATTAGCTGACAAAAATGAAGTATATTAAATATCCTAAGGGAAACTGGTTCAAGTGACAGAGATTTTTAATTCTTTTAGAGATCATGTAATTATACTCATGACAAGGTAAGTTTGATTCAACATAATTTCTGCCAAAATAAAGGATGCTGTTGATGGCCTGCTCATCCCCTGCCTATTGACTATTATTCTCAAACTCAAGCAAAATTAATTTTTAAATAATAGTTTAAGAAATATGAGTAAGCTCTGCCTTTTGTGGGGCAGGTTGAAAGTATGGAAGAAATTCAGAAAGGACATAGGAATAGATGAGAAAAGAAAAATATATATTATTTTGGCCATTGATATGGTTTGGCTCTGTGTCCCCACCCAAATCTCGTCTTGAATTGTAATCCCCACATGTAAAGGAAAGAACCTGGTGGGAGGTGATTGGATCATGGCAGCAGCTTCCCCCATGCTGTTCTTATGATAATGAGTTAAGTTCTCAAGAGATCTGATGGGTTTATAAGTGTTTGACAGTTCCTCCTTCACATGCTTACTTTCTCCCTTGCCTGCCACCATAGAAGACATGTCTGCTTCTCCTCCCACCATCATGGTAAGTTTCCTGAGGCCTCTCCAGCATGTAGAACTGTGAGTCAATTGGAATAAAAAAAATGCTTCAAGTATAATCATTTATTTTCCTCTGTTATCTGGGACATAACTAAAAGTTAGAAGTTTAATATTAAAAAGATGAATCTCACAAACTTAGGATAAACATATTTTAAGATTATATACAACTCATTAATGAGGGAACCAAAAAGAAGGTAAAACTAGTTTAAAATACATTTTGTGGAACTGGCATAAAAAGATAATGTGGGGAGAAATGTTAAAATAAGACTGCTAGATAAAATACAACACTTGTTAATGGCCTATAAAACAATATGTTAATTTTTCATGTTCTCTTTTCTACAAAGAGAAATCTACAAGTTGGCATGTAAATTCATACAGTCAAAGTTATATACATATAATAATTGTTCTGTTGGTGTGTTTGTAAGCCCATGTTCAAGCTTTAATTTTCAAGTTTCAATGTCCAATGTTCAGCATTGAAAGTTCCCTCCACACTGTCTTTGCCTTTTTTTTTGAAGTTTTTAATGATTTTTTTTAAACAGAGTCAATAAACTCTTAATTAGGGCCTCATAAATATGTCTGCTTTTTCCCCAACTGTTTATATGAAAGAAATCTTAACTCCTTTATCCAAAAGAAAATAACTGCTATCATGTTTGTCTCTCTAGGTTGTGAATGGTAGACTTGAATCCCAAAATCTAAGGGCCAATCATAAACTGCAACCAGAATGTAAGAAGACTTAATAAATTCATTTTCTCAAGAATTTTGCAGAAGAGTCTCAGTAGAGGAATAATAAGAAATTAGTCACTACAATATACAGACATTGGTGAATAAAGAGTAATAGATTAGACCTATATAAGGAGTCTGGAGAACAAAAACAAAAATTTCTTTATCAGAACCTTGGGGTGGTGGGAGGGGAGAGGGACACAAGGAGAAGCATATGAATACACAGCCATACTTGGATTGTTTTAATCTCATTCCAGTAGAATTGAATGACTGGTTTGCAAGAACATTGCTAAAAATCAAAAGTATAGGCTGCACCAAAGTAACCTCTGAATATCTAAAAGATGCTGTGTAAATCACGCCCTCCAACATGACTGTATTCATAAATATGTTTACATGCATATGCACAGGCAAAGACATGTTGTCTTATTTGTTAATTACTTCAAGGCGTTAGGTCTTGGGTTCACTAAATGTTAAAACTTGATATTTTTATATATTACTGAATCTAAAAGCAAAAAATATGAAAAAGCAAAATCAAATATTTTATAATATAAAGTGAAAAAAGGGCATTATATCAAATTTGTTGTGATACTAACATGGCACATCTAATTTAGTCAGATGTCCTGTTAGGCTTCATTGCCTACATGCTACCATAATTAGACATGACAGTTTAGAACATTTTATGTGTTAAAAGACATAAATAGAAGTAAATTCTTTACAATATCAGGCAGGGAATTCTAAGTCAATTGGTCTGGGCTATCAAACACAAGTGAAAAAATTTCTAAGTGCACTAGAAAAAGGAAAAGCTTAGCTTTGAAAGTTGTGCTAGTGGGGTACTTTAATTATGCTATCAAATCATATTTGAAAGACGACTGATTATTTCAATGCTGAAACACATACACACAAGGGCAAAAGATGATTTTTAAACACAGCAGGCTTCTCTAATTCCTGTTACACTATCTGACTTAAAATGGCAAATGCAGATTTCATTGTGATGTTGATACTCTCTTCCTTCCCCCAAGGCTTGCTTTGCAACTTTTCTTGCTTGTACATTTTCATCCTACAGCGTTAAGTAAGCATTTAGAGGATTTCATCTGGCATAATTCATTTTTACAGTCAGACTCAGTTATGTGTGCAACAATGGCCTATCTCTTCTGACATTATCGGAAATGAAGAAATGATTTTTTTTCTTTCAGCAGAGGATAAGCCTCGTAAAATCTTTGTTTCAAACACCTTAAGAGTCCCTGTACATTTCCTAGCTAGTTTTAGCTTAAAGTCTTGCACTGTTTGGTGACGTGTTCAGCGTAAAAAGTATTTTAGATCCTACAGATTCAAATAAAAAATTGCTATAAATCATAGGCAAAAATTAGTGGTTAGATCATCTGTTAGAATATCTGCCAATGACAAGGTTATTTCAATATCTAGATTGATTTTATATGTTGAAAATAAAATGCTACAACCCCTTTCTCTGCAGGGCAAATTTAAAAATAAATTTAACCCGTTTATGGGGCAATAATTTAAAAACCAGTTACTTGTTTTACAAATGAGATGTGGAAGAACTACAGAATGTTAGAATTTAAGTTTTTTTCTTAAAGTATTGAGTCTACTACATCATTTTATTTGTGTATTTTATATTGGGATGAATATACATTTAAACAGGGACAAGTAATTTTTCTAAAACATAAATTGAAAAGATAGAAGTGAGAATCTCCAATAGGTAAGACATAATTTGAGCACACTGATATCACAAGTTTTAATACCTAGCCTTATAATTTCTAAAGAATATATTGTTAAATGAAAGAAAATTATTATTTAAAAAATAAACTTTGCTCCCCTAGGCTCACTTCTGATGTCCTTGATTTTTTTATACTTCCGATTTTAGATAATTTCATCTTCTTTTCTGTTCACAATATCTTATGCTTGTAACTATGTTGCTAGCTATATTTCATCTATGTTAATATGTATCTAAAGATATCCAGTGTCCTTTAGATTACATCATTTTCATTGATAACATCCTAATTCCCACCCCCAAGTTCTTCAGACAATATTGGGTCTAATTTTAAGAATTTGAGGGAGTAGAAGAACCAGAAAAAGACTTGGTGTTCAGGACAAGGGACACATGTTGCAGTGACACAGTTGAGAGTATCAGAAAGTGTATAGAACTAAATTGGCCCCACAATAGTGGAGGGCCCTAATGTTTAACAGCAATGACCCCTACATAGTAGAATTTCAGGAGACAGTTTTATTTTCAGATTAATTGATTAGTTGGCTTGCTTTATTGGATAATTTTGCTATTCTGGACTTGTATTACCTATAAAATATTGGCAAATTCATTTTTAAAAAAGACACTAAGAGATGACTGGGATTCCATATGATATTTGGAGTAGCAGAAAAATCCCCAATTAAACAATGACTACAAACTGTTGGAAGCAAATCTAATGAAGTTCACTGTATCTACACCTGGAATATATGGATTTGGGAAGAAAAGCTTAATCAAGCCATATAGACCTAAAATAAACAAAAAGAAAGGCATTTGCAACTTTTCCTTCGGTAAGTTTTTTCTACTACTTTTTCATGTGTCCCCAGCTTCAGCTCATTACTTGCCACTCTAGTCTTCTCCTTCTTTTTTCATTATTCAAACTTAGTCAATCACATGTTTTTGTCTGATCAACTTTCTATTTATTGATCTCCTAAAGAAGACATTCTTCATACATTAGAACCATGTTCTACTGTTTTCATCCTAGATTGACAGTACCTCTCACTTATTTTCATGTTCTAGGCAATGGGTAGCTTTGTTCTGCAGCAAAAATATTCTATGACACTATGATCGAAAGTGCCATGAACAAAAGTGAATGGACTATTAATGATGAGAATATGGGGTTCACTAAGTGTGCTGCATTCTATATGTAAAATCCAAGTTTTGGAGTCAAGATTGGAACACAGATTTTAACACGTTACAATCTACCATTACAAATAAAAGTAATCTGCCATTGCTTTTAGTGGCAAAACCGCAATTGCTTTTGCACCATGCTAATACTTTCCATACGTGATCTTAAATAGGAAGATATAACTAGAGACTTAATTACATTTAAAACGGGGATAAATCATATAAATGATAAAGTTGTATTATTTTATCTAAGGAGATAATATGTAAAAGTTTTTAGCAGAGTGTTTGAAATATAGTAAATTTTCAATAAACATTCTCATTACTAGTTAGTATTTTATACTGTAGGTATATATTTTTGGAAAGAGTATGCAATAAATGTTTAGCAATTCTTTTCGCCAATTTTCTTTGATGGAATAATGTTTTTAAGTTTGAATCAACGAGGTTTAGGTGAACCCAGTAAATCTGTAAATTCTAGAATTTGTCCATGACCCGGTTCTGACCAGGGGATTCCAACTGGATGGTTGTAATTGATTTGTCCAGATATGAACATGTGACCCAATCTCGACATAAAATTAAATCTTAGCTGTTCCCTAGATAAGAGAAATAAAATTCCGACCACATCATTTTATTTCCTGACTTTAAATTAGCTATAATTCTAGACTTTTTAGTTATACACAATTGTGTTTGAGAGCTATCTCATATCAACTTGTGAGATCCAACTATTAAATTTTTAGAAATTTTTGAGGTCATTTTTAGACACAGAAATTATTAAAAATAAACATGTTAATTTATAATTAAATTATATTAAAAATAAGGAAAATAAATTACTTAAATTCATCACTTCCTAAGTATTTTGCTACATTTTGCTGTGATTTGTGCTACCAAAAATATTTACATAGATGACGTTTGTATCACGGCAACATTATATAATGGCAAGCTAATGTACATCTCTCCAGCTTCCTATTAGTGGCCTTAGGTTGTACCTTGTAATTCAGTCATGAAGAGAATATTTACAGCATGAAAATTAACACCGCATATCAGGGTTAGATTTAATATTTTGATTGTGTAGAATAAAAGTAATTAATAAAAGTAAAAATAAAGAATGAATAAAAGTATGCTAATAATGCAAATTATTTTTTAAATTGTGTCTGTAACCATTACATTGTGAACAGCCCCAACATACAAGGACATATCCCTGTATTAAAAAATTCATGATTCTCAGAAAAGTGATTCTATCATTGGTGAACAAGTAAAGGTTTTAATTTCACTTTTATCTTACCACTAATGTACATAAAAATAGTAACCAATATTCATATTGAAACTCTATTCATTTGCTAATTGCAGTCAGTTATCTATGGATTTAAGAGTTTGGCAAAAATTACCAAAAACTCCCCCTGAAAAGGGAACTAATATTTTATTACTTGTGTATTATATGCTATGCGTCTTTATATTAGTAAAACATTAAAAAAGTTGCATATAAAACTTTTTTGAGAGATAATTCTATTTTTTTCTTTTTTTTTTCTGAGATGGAGTCTCGCTCTGTCACCCAGGCTGGAGTGCAGTGGCGCAGTCTGGGCTCAATGCAAGCTCCACCTCCCGTGTTCACGCCATTCTCCTGCCCCAGCCTCCTGAGTAGCTGGGATTGCAGGCGCCCGCCACCATGCCCGACTAATTTTTTCTGTGTGTTTTTAGTAGAGACGGGGTTTCACCGTGTTAGCCAGGATGGTCTCGATCTCCTGACCTCGTGATCCACCCGCCTCAGCCTCCCAAAGTGCTGGGATTACAGGTGTGAGCCACGGCGCCCGGTGGAGAGATGATTCTCAAATATTTGCTTGCTCACACTGGTTATGAGCTAGTTATTAAGAGAGTTAAGTAGTATTTTTACCATATGTTCCTGAGTCAGTTGTACTTGTTAAAGGAGTGTTGCAAGTAATAAACCTTAGCATGCACAATTAGATTTATTAATTGAGATGAGATATGTAGCAGAAAAGTGTTTAATTTCCAAGTAGGAAGTGGATAATACCTGTTGAATGATATACATTAAATATTAAAGAGTTAACTGCTAAAGCTCAGATATCAGATCATGTGCCTATCCATAAAGATATTTTAATGTGTCTTTTTATAAAATGCCAGACTATTTGTAAAAGAAAAGAAAAAAAATCAATATGCTTGCCAGGAGAAGTTGTATCAAATAAAGACAAATGTGTTTATTATAGGATCAAGAAAGCTGGATTCTCAATTTTAAATGGAAAATTGTATGAGGAAATTCAAAGAGGAGTGAGATACAGCAGAAAACAAAATTGGCATCTGGGGAAATCTGATATTAATGCTCCTTACTAGTTCTTTCTGGAAATTTTATAACCATGCCTGACAAAGTGACAGTTACTCAAACTTTAAAGAGCCAGCTTCTGTGACCAGCATGGGGTGCATGGGAAAGGATTATTCATATCTCTCTTTCTGGCCTAATACTTCACATTGCTCTTGGACAGAGAAGAATGAAGATCATTTAAATGACGTCTAGCAACATGCACTGAGTTTTAACTTCTTCTATGAAGAGACGGAAACCTCCAGATTGTGGTTTTGATTCAGGAACCATAGCTCAATAAAATATCTACCCCTTTTGTTATTAATTTATGATGCACATCAAAATAAATTGACTAGAAGAAAGTAAAGTTTTAGGTGTTGAATTTTTTTTTTTTTTGAGACGGAGTCTCACTCTATCACCCAGGCTGGAGTGCAGTGGCACAATCTCGGCTCGCTGCAAGCTCCAACTCCCAGGTTCATTCCATTCTCCTGCGTCAGCCTCCTGAGTAGCTGGGACTACAGGTGCCCACCACCACGCCTGGCTAATTTGTTGTATTTTTTTAGTAGAAACGAGGTTTCACTGTGTTAGCCAGGATGGTCTCTATCTCCTGACCTTATGATCCACCTGCCTCAGCCTCCCAAAATGCAGAGATTACAGGCGTGAGTCATCGCACCCGGCCAGATTCTGAATTTTTAGAGAAGCTACAAGCCTACTCAAAAAAAGGCTATTATTGCTCAACCTCTAAGGCAAATTCTGTGATGTGAATCTCAAGTTGTTACTTAAAAAGTATGACATTTGTCAGGAAGACAACTTTTCTCAATACCTTTCTAAAATATGATCAACATTAAAAAAAAAAGACCCATCTATCTGATGTCTTCAAGAGACCCATCTCCCATGTAATGGCATCCATAAGCTCTAAGTAAAGGGTTGCAGAAAGATCTACCACACACATGGAAAATATAAAAGTGCAGAAGTCACTGTTTCTACATCAGATAAAACAGACTTCAAACCAATAAAAGGTAAAAAAGAGCAAAGAAAGGCATTACATAATGATAAAGGGTTCAATTCAACAAGACTAAACTATCTTAATTACATATGCACCCAATATTGGAGCACCTGTATTCATGAAACACATACTTCTAGATCTACAAGGAGCCCTGGACAGCCCACACAATAACTGTGGGAAACTTCAACAACTCACCAACAGTATTAGACAAATCATCAAGGCAGAGAACTAACAAAGAAATTCTGGACTTAACATTGACATTTGGTCAGCTGGACCTAATAGACATGTACAGAATTTTCCATTCATCAACGACAAAATACACATTTTTCTCATCTGTATATAGAACATATTTCAAGATGGACCACATACTCAGCCATAAAGCAAGTCTCAATAAATTAAAAAAATATATAGAAGTCATACCAACCACATTCTCGGAACACAGAGGAAAAAATATAAATCAATGCCAAGAAGATATCTTAAAATCACAAAGTTGCAAGGAAATTAAACAACTTGCTCCTGAATAACTTTCAGGAAAACAACAAAATATAGGCAGAAATGAAAAATATTCTTTGAAATAAGTGAAGAGAGACACAACATATTAAAATTTCTGGGATATGGTGAAAGCGATGTTAAGAGGAAAGTTTATAGCTAAACACCTACCTCAAAAATTTAGCAAGATCGCAAACTAAAGATCTAACATACCATCTAGAGGAACTAGAAAAAGAATAACAAGCTAACTCCAAAGCTGGCAGAAGAGAAGAGTAACGAAAATCATTGTGGAGCTGAATGAAATTGAGACCCCAAAACCCGTACAAACAATTAACAAAGCCAAAAGTTTATTTTTTGAAAATATAAACAGGATTGTTAGATCACTACCTAGATTAACAGAACAGAGGGAAGGTCTAATTATGCAAAAACAGAAACAACAGAGGTGACATTACAAGCAATCGCACAGAAGTACAAAAGATCCTCAGAGACTATTATAAGCACCTCTATGCATGCAAACTAGAAAATCTGGAAGAAATAAATTCCTGAGAACATGCAGTCTTCCAAGATTGAATCGGAAAGATATTGAAACACTGAACAGACCAATACTGAGTTCTGAAATTGAATCAGTGATTAGAAAAAAAAAAAACTACTAATCAAAACAACTCTGGACCAAGTGGATTCACAACCAAATTCTACCAGATATATGTAGAAGAGTTGTTACAAATTCTACTGAAACTATTTCAAAAAATTAAGAAGAAAGGACTCCCCCACAAGTCATTTTATAAAGCCAGCATCACCCTAATACCAATGCCTGGCAAAGACACAACAACAGCAAAGAAAACTACAGGCCAATATCTCTGATTAATAGAGATGCAAAAATCTTCAACAAATTACTAGGAAAGCAAATTGAATAGCACATCAGTTAATTCACCAAGATCAAGTAGGCTTCATTCCTGGGATGCAAGGTTGGTTCAACATGTGGGATTTAATAAATGTGATTTACCACATAAACAGAATTTAAAACAAAATAAATATGACCATCTCAAGAGATGCAGAAAAATATTTCAATAAAATCCAACATCTGTTCATGATAAAAATTCTCAAGACACTAGATATTAAAGGAGCATGTTCCTTAATATCAGCCATCTATGACAAACACATGGCTGACATCATACTGAACAGGCAAAAAATGGAAGCATTCTCTTAAGAGCTGGAACAAAATATGGATGGCCACTCTCACCACTCCTATTCAACATAGTTCTGAAAGTGCTAGCCAGAGGAATCAGCAAGAGGAAAAAAAAAAAAAAGGGCATCCAAATGGAAAAAAAAAGTCAAACTATCTCTCTTCACCTGATATTATTCTACACCTAAAGACTCCTACAAAAGGCTCCTGAACTGATATATTATTTCAGGAAAGCTTCAGGATACAAAACCAATGTACAAATATCAGTCACATTTGTGTACCCCAATAACGTTCAAGCTAAGATTGAAAACAAGAACATAATCTCATTTAAAATAGTTACAAACATTAAAATACCAAAAGATCTCTAAAAACTGTAAAACACTGGTAAAATAACTCATATATGACACGAATGCAAAATTATTCCATGCTCATGAATTGGAAGAATCAATATTGTTAAAATGGCCACATCGTCCAAAGCAATCTACAGATTCAATGCTATCCCTACGAAACTATGAATACCACTTTTCACAGAATTACAAAAAACAAAAAAAAACTATTCTAAAATTCATTTGGAGCCTCTAAAAGCCTGAGCAGTCAAAGCAATTCTATGAAGAAAGACAAAAAAACAAATATCTGATATCCAAATTGTAGTTGTAGGTAAGCCATGGCATTTTGCCTATGCCCTTTCCTTTTCACTCATGCATACATATCTGTGTATATGTGTGCATGAGTGTGCATAAACCAGGAAAGCCCTTTTAGTCCACATTACCTGGGAGCAATTAATAGTCATGATAAAAATAAGTATACAAAAATAAAAATTACCTTTACAGAAGCTAAAAATCAACAGAGTAAAAATCAACACTCTTAATATTCATAGAAATGTGGAGACACACCCTCTATTTCCATAAGATGTCCAAACACTGTTTGGGTTAAGCTTCTCGAATTCTCAGTAGTTTACACGGATGTCAGTTCACAAGTAGTACACATAGAACATGGAGACTTGTATAATTCCTTAAGGGTTAATTTACAAATGGATGGATTAGGGTTGGGCTAGAGATACCACAAAGGATAGCGAAGTAACCTGTCACTTCCTAGCAGCCATTTCCTTACCACAAGCACATCTGAGGTAGAAAGTGCATTACTCATAATCAGAAGTAAAACATCCTATACGGTCTGTGCTTTGTTTGAATCAGTGGTTAAAGATGTAGCTACTTACAGGGAAGAAGCGAGATGAATTAGTATATTGGTCTGACTCTTCATCCTTCCCAGCTCCCGTTAAGGGTTCACCATGAGCTGAGGCCATTTAAAAGTCAGAGGACCCAGAAGACAAAATGTACGTTAAAAAAGGTAATTGCAAGGAAAAAGTGGCACATGAATTTGAAGGAGCAAATAAGGTATCTTTCACAGTTTAGAAACATTAGCTTTCATAGAGATAATTTTTTCAAACACATACATGATAGTGTCTCTAAAATGCTTAGGACAATGTCTGGCTTGCATAAAAGGGTTCTAAAAAAATTGTTAGGTTTGGCCGGGCGCAGTGGTTTACGCCTGTAATCCCAGCACTTTGGGAGGCCGAAGCGGCGATCACCTGAGGTCGGGAGCTTGAGACTAGCCTGACCAACATGGAGAAACCCCGTCTGTACTAAAAACACAAAATTAATCGGGAGTGGTAGCACATACTTATAATCCCAGCTACTCGGCAGGAGACTCTCTTGAACCCAGGAGGCAAAGATTGCAGTGAGCCAATATTGTGCCATTGCACTCCAGGCTGGGCAACAAGAGCAAAACTCTGTCAAAGAAAAAAAAAAAAGAAAGAAAAAGAAAATTATTAGATTCATTCTTCTTCCTGTGTTTGCGAAATTTTCCAGCAAGAATGAGTAAGTAGAAGAATCAAGGGCCCTTTTCTCTCAGAAGAAAGCATTTACTATGTTAAAGGAACACAAGCTGCATGTTGATGATACATCATTACATAAATATTTGACATCTGCTCCTTTATGAAGTAATTGGCGTCAAGATTTAACCTATCAAAGACATTTACTATGTGCCATTTTGTATAAAACATCTATATTGCTTTGAAATGAGCAGATATTTGCAATGATACTGTCCTTGAGTGCAGATGTTGTGTTCATATTACTTTAATTTGGTCTGATAATTGTGGGTAGCAAAATCTAGTGGTTGTGGGACACAAACTCTGTTAACATTGCTAACGGAGGTACGCATTCAACTATTTTTGTATATGCTTAATAGTTTTTGATGCTTCCTTGTGTACCTCTTGCTTTTGATTTCAAGCCAGTGCCAAAGATCTTGTTTGTATATACATATATTGAAGAGATATAGCAAAGTAAATAGTTTCTACAGGACTCCATGTCATTGATTTCACACCGTGATAGGCAGCAGTTGTTCCAGGATCTCTGCTAAAACTCCTCATATCTAGTAGCACTGCAAATAAGCGAATGGACTTTATTCATGCCAAAGTCAAACAGAATCCTCTAAAAACTTAAGGGAATAATGGTTTTAATGCAAATATTTCTTTTTTGATTTCTAAAATGTAGCTATAGAAATTTACTGGAAAAAATATATATGGTCTACTCTTGAAACCTTGAAGAAAAATCTATCCTGAATTTTGTACATTTTTTTTTCTCTAGACATAAATGAAAAAGAATTTTAGAAGACTACTTTACCAGAACTCTTAACATCTAGCATCTTTCAGTTGCACGTGATTTGGGGAAAGAAAAGAGCAAAGAGATAAGGTATTAGATACATTTTTGCCAATGACAGTTAGTAGATAAAATTGAAATAATATGGACAAAACATATATAGCTAAGGACAATTTCATTGCAAATATCTGTTCAGCTCAAAGCAATATAAATCTATTTTATACAAAATGTTATACAGCAAATATATTCAATAGCTTCAATCTTGATGACAATTACTTCATAAAGGAAAAATATTTCAAAGATGTATGCAACGATATACTGTCAACAAGCAACATGCCCATGCCAAATATGTACTTCATTGTTTTCATTATCAACAATAATTCTTTAAATCTCCTCTTGTTCTAGCTGCCACTTAATTTGTCAGCAGAATTTTCTAGAAAGGTGTTAGAGATCAAGAATGTTTTTTAAAATGCTGACAATAGAGGAAAAGGACATTACTAGGAAAGAACAGAGAGACAGTGGTAATAACCAATTTTAACATTTTTCAGAATACAAAAGTAAAAATAAAAAAAGATAGTAGATTCATGTTATGACACGTAAAAAAAGTATGCTTAAGAAGTGTTTCTATTTTTTGTTTTGTCTCCCTACTGGCAACATCCTCTGCTGTAAAATGCTGCTAGGAAAAGATGTTGCAGAGAACTTATAGATATTTGTATAATTTTATATCTCATTTTAAAATGTATGCCGATGACCAATAGATGTATAGTAAATTAAGGTAATCTGAGGGGACCAAATTGAGCACCCCAGATTTCAAAAGATATTCAAAATAATTTACCTATGTGTATCTTGATTCTGGTAGAGGCTGTCAGTAGACTTGGTGGTCAGTGAGTAATTACATCATAGTAAAAATCATGTGGGTTCAATTAAATAAAATACAGTTTGTTTAAAAATATAACAGTATGCCTCAAATATGTATGAAACTTATTTCTACTCTGATATATAAAAACCCAATTTTCTAATATATTGTGTACAGGAGGCACGATGGTTTGATGCTGCAAACCATAGGTGGGTGGTCTGTTAGATTTTACAATAAACATACTGCTCAGTAGGATCATAGAGGAATGTGTGGGAAACAGATAAGAGTGATGAGGTGAATATATTGGCAACCTGGAGGTTTGAAAAAAGACATCTGAGCAATTCCTGTAATTCTTTATATTTCCAAACTACATAGCAAAGGCAGAATTAAGCACAGAAAAAAACAGTAATAAGGCAAAAAGGAGAAAACACGATATCCTTTGTGTAGCATGATTTTTTGCATGATCCATGGAATAAAAATATAAAAAACTAACTTTCATAAGCAATATAATCTAACTTCGTTATAAACAAAAAAAGTTGTCTTGATCATTAAAATCATGTTTAATCTAAAATAATTTTCATTTAGGGAATTTTATAGATCCTTTGAAGTATCAAAATATGTCTATACATAATTATAGCACCAATTATATGAGTTGTAGAGGTAAATTCTGCTTGAGCAAACATAAGAGAGCCTATGTTTTCTTTTTTTTTTTTGCTTCATAGACTTTTTTCTTTTTAGAATAAAACTCTCTTCAATCAGAAAAAAGTATTTCAATATGGTTTTTAATTTAAAAATAAGTCGTGGTTTTTCATGATTAGTCCCTGATTTGAAAGCTTAGTCATTTGGGAAAAAATAAATATTGTTCAATCAACACAGTATTTTCTTCTTTAAACTTTTTATTCACATGTCTTTAAGTTTACCAGTACCAATCCTGAAATACCTAAGACTGAAGGTTTAAAAATTTTGCATCTTTAATATTCTTTTTTAAATTAATGTCCCTTTTAACACCTAGAACTCATTGCCTAGTGAATTCCTTAATGTAGTCTCCAATGCATAATACATAGCTAAGCTTCCTTTGGACAGGTAATACCTCCTTTTTGATTGATTAAAAGGAAGTAATACAAAGTATTAAGTAAAACACTAATTGAAATATAAATATTTTAGATTATTAGATAACCATCATAATAATTATTCATACATGAAATTGAAACATTTCATTGCAGGTATTTTACTGATTACAGAATTTGTAATGCATATTCTACCCTGTGAAGAATAAAAATATTATCTTTCCAGAGTATCAAATATGTCATTGAGAATTTTATAGAATATGCTGCCTGGGAAGAAGTAGAATCACCTGACATTGTTAAACATTGGCAAAGACAGAAATAACAGCTTGCACCCGTGCAAATTGCCTGGAAGTTTGTTGATACAGATGAACATGGACAGATGGTTTTCTGTAAGCAGTATCATCATTGGTTTTCTACTTAACAGAAATGAAGGACCTCATATTTATGATGACATATTAGAAATCATGAGAATGAAGCTGTTCATTTTTCTTCTAATACTTTTCTCTATCAAGTAGAGACACTACTAGAAGAGTGCCTAGTGAGTACTTACACGCAGTGTAGAGTTAAAGATATCCATTCTGTTTAGGTGATCTTGCCCGTAATCATGGTCCAATATAGTATTCCACTCTTGCAGTAAAGAGTAGTCATCAATTTTAAAAGTTCTAAGTCTATATCCTTATTGGAAGGTGCAAACACAAGAGGGAACTGTTTGAAGTTTATGAGTGCAGAGTAGGGAAAAATAGCACACTGCTTGTATCTTACTTAGAGTTGTCTGGGTGGTCATAAAATCAAACCACCTGTCTAGGGATAAGAAGTACTTAGTGGTAACAGACATCAATAAGACAGAACACATCTTCAATGACCCCAGAAGGAGAAGATGCATAAAGAGCTATCACAAAAGGTTAAAAGTAAAGGAGAGAAGAGGGATCAGTGAAACAGGAAGATGTGTACAGTGATAGTTATCAGAAAGATTCTTTTACCCTAAAATGGCTGTTTTTGTTTCTTTTGTTTTGTTTTTTTGAGACTGAGTCTGGCTCTGTCACCCAGGCTGGACTGCAAGCTCCACCTCCCGGGTTCACGCAATTCTCCTGCCTCAGCCACCCGAGTAGCTGGGACAACAGGCGCCCACCACTACGCCAGGCTAAGTTTTTGTATTTTTAGTAGAGATGGCGTTTCACCGTGTTAGCCAGGATGGTCTTGATCTCCTGACCTCATGATCCTCCCGCCTCGGCCTCCCAAAATGCTGGGATTACAGGCGTGAGCCACTGCACCTGGCCCCTAAAACGGCTTTTAAGTATTTTCTTGAATGAAAACACCAGATATATTCAACAGCAATACTAACATTAAAAAGGCTTGGCAGCTGGGCGCGGTGGCACACACCTGTAATCCCAGCGCTTTGGGAGGCTGAGGCAGATGGATTCATTGAGGTCAGGAGTTCAAGACTAGCCTGACCAACATAGTGAAACACCATCTCTACTAAAAATACAAAATTACCTGGGCATGATGGTGGTTGCCTGTAATCCCAGCTACTCAGGAAGCTGAGGCTGGAGAATTGCTTGAACCCGGGAGGTGGAGGTTACAGTGAGCCGAGATCACGCCACTGTACTCGAGTCTGCGTGACAGATTCCATCTCAAAAAACAAAACACAACAAAACAAAAAGACTTGGCAAACAAACCATTGTCATTCTTTGGATAACAATTTTTTAACCATTTCCAATTTAAGGTCCAAGTGTCCAGACCCCCACGTCTGTAAGAGATCACTGCTAGTCACAAACGTTCAGGAAAACAATAATCCTAGCTTGTACTTCCCAATAATTAATTAGAAGTGTCTCTTCTGCAATTTGATTGAATCATCTCCAAGGAAAAACACTGCTGTAAAAAATAAATAAATAAATAAATATATATATATATATATTATGGGTACAATTTTTAATACATTTCATTACATTGATGTACTCTCAAAAATAAAAAACATGCCAACTAAACTCCTGTTGCTTAGACAATACTATAGATACATGTAGTCAATAACCTTTCTCCTGAACTATTATCTCAATGAAATAAACTGATCTTTAACCAAAAGAAATGTGAAGATAACCAGTATGGGATTACATTTCCTTTATAATGGCTTTAATCAAGTGTAACTATACTACTGAGTATAACTACAATTGCATTAAATTGCAATTTACTTAAGAATATTCAAGAGTCCTTAAATTTTCAAAATATAAATAAAACCTAACCATATTAAAACTGATTTTCAACAGAAAATGTTTTTACCTTGTATTAAAATTATTAGACACACTACAATTACCCAACTTAAACCTGTTCCAGTTAAAATATTTTTCTGAATGCAGAAGCTAGGAACATGTAATATCTCTGTACGTAACATCTTTACAAGATAGTTTTATATATGACATATTTACAATCACTTAAATGTTGTTTTTGCTACCAATTGACTTGCAAAAATTCATACAATATCCTCATTTTTCAAGTAATAAGCTATTTTATAGTAGTTAGCATTGAGATTGCTCCACAATCCATTTTCCTCAAACTATATTTTCTTCCTCTGAAATTCAAATTAATCATAGATGGTAATAGCTTTTGTGGAAGTAGAACTAAGGAGGAGATTTAATGAGTGATTAGTGGACAATTATCTTAGTTCTTTTTACAAAATTAGAAGACTTAATTTTTAAAACAAATTCAAAATCTTTTTCATATTTGAATATCTTATCCACAGCTTGGATATGAAAACTTGTATTTTTTATGTTTATACACTCTAGTTTTGAGTTACCTTTGTACCATAATCTATTATGGACAAAAAATAAAAATGCTTATAGAGCACAGAATTTGAGAAAGTATGAAACATAATCCTTACCCCTTCACCCTTTCTGAAAAAGATTATAATAGCAAGAATGATTATAAAAATGCATATGTAGCATAAGAACTATTTTCAAATCCTGATTCTATTGGTGATAATAAGGATATGGCATCTCTTTAAAAAGAAGATAACTGTGGCATTTTTAAAACATAGCCACGAATACTTTGAATGTCCTCACATCAAAGGGTAGACATCATGTTTCTTCCCCCTGAAGTCAGACAGGCTGTGATTGCTTAAACCAACTCAGAATTAAAGTAATTCTATGTGACTTCTGAGGCAGGATTATTAAAGGCAATACATTGACCCATTAACTGAAACACTCAGGCAAGCTACCTGTATGATTCCATGCTGTGAGGAAGCTCAAGTTACATGAAGAAGCAATATTCAGACACTCTGGTTAAGAGATTATTTTGAGCCCAGCCTTTAAGTCATACCAATGCAGGAGCCAAACATGTAAAGAAGCTTTCAGAAGATTTCATTGTCCAACGTTTAATTCATTCCTAGATATCTAGGAATTCTCAGAGGCCCCAATTACTGTAGACCACAGAAATGTCACCCCATTTTGTATTTTCAACCCCCTGACCCCAGAATATATGAGGATGACAAAATGGTTATTGCATCACACCACTGAATTTGAGTAGTTTGTTTTGCAGAAGTAACTAGCAGAAGCAATCACAAGTAGAATGTTTTCTTTCTCCACAATTTAGAATACCATCACAAAAAGGAAAGAAGAGAAAATGTGGCATAGCATAAACCTGAGTCTTCCATTTGATAGCTGTAAATTTTGATAATTGGTATTTAAATCTTGGATGATATTCTCATATTCTGGTCATTTATGAAAGGTTAAATAAGATAGTGTAATTAAAGTATCAGACACAACTGTGCTTTCAACAAAAAATGCATAGTTATTTTATTCCTCCCCTTATTATTAAATAAATTTTAATAGGTCTTTTTATAGGTGAAACATTATCGCCAGAAAAGAATCTCAAACTATATAAATGAGAAAAAAAAATGTTTGGCTTTTTTGAAATTAAGGAAAATTTCATAGTGCAAGAGGTATTGGTAATGCAGTCTTTCTTTCATTTTAATAAATACGTGACTATCTCACAGGAAGAACACAATGTTTGAGATACACAGGTAAATAAAGGGTTGCATTTCCAGTCCTCATGGAATTTAGAATCTAGCAGGTAAATAAATGGGAATCACAAACAATTTTTAGCCCGATGAGTTTTTAATACAGAGAAGACCACAATACTATGGGAATATAGAGCAGCAAAATTTGCCCTTGTCTCCTCGAAAATAAACCATTAAACTGATTCAAAATAATAGACAGTAGCTAGCAAACACTAGAGAATATGCCTTCAAGAAGCAGCAATAGACATAAAAGCTGTGAGAAGAAAGAATGCAGAACATCTTAGCGAAATTGAGAGACAACTAGTATGTTTGGGTCATAGACACCAGTAAGGGCACGTGACTGGAGAAAGAAGTCAGGGCTATATGAAAAGGACCTTTAGTAGATTACTGAATTTCTCTTAAGGGCAATAGTATATTACTCAAAGGGGTTAAGCAAGTGATTTCAGATATTTGTTTTAAAATGTTAGCTAAAGAACGCACAATCTATATGACTCTCCAGAGTAAAACTCTTAGGGATTTTCATACTTTTTTTTCCCTTTTGATGCTCATGACATACCCTCATTCAAAAAAGGTTTGGGCATTCTTCTTCTATAATTATACAATGGACATAAGAATAATTGATTTATGATTCGTACTGTCATGCCCTGATTTAGGAATCAGAAATATAAAGCCTTTTTATCACATACATGATTCAACTGGCAAAATTATTTAAATTTATCGCTATTCTTTCATGATTCTTTAAAAAAAATCCCTACAAAATGAGTTTACACTGTAAACTGTTTCCCAAGTATAGCAGGAAATTTCATAGAAATATATTTAAAAAGGATTAGTTAAGTTTTGAAAAACTAGTATGTAGATTTATATAATTACCAAACGGGGGAACAAAATATTAAACTATATTATGTTAAACCTCTCATTATTATTTTTTGTCATAGTATCAAATGTCTATGTATTTGCTCCACATTTAACTACTGACACTTGTGGTTTGAAAGCCTCTTAGTCTTTCTTGCTGTCTAATGGATGCTTGCTTAATGGACCTTGATACTATTGTAGGCTTGAATTTACATAAATCTTACCTCCAGAACACACAATATAATAACTACCTATCCTATACAGACGGTCCAGCTATTCTACCTATGTCTTTCTGGTCTCATTCATAGAAGTTATTTCTACTACTAGTACACTCTTCTCATGAGAAAACAAATAAAAAACAAAAACAAAAAAAAAGTCTACTTCCTCTTCACTCTCTTGCTTCTGCTCCATCTCGTGAATTCAATTTGCTGGTTCTTTGCTCATGGAAACATTGCTTGGATCCAGAATGTGACTTTGCTTTCTGTGGTGCTGGCTCTTCTGCTAGCTTCTTTCCTTTAATCATTTTATTAAAAATTATTCTAACATATTTTATTTTCAGCGTATTTTCTACCAACATTCATCAGAATTAATAAGGAATCTCTGCTTAAAGTTAAGCATTATGGCTATGTAAGTTAAATGAAAGCATATTCAACATGTATAAATATTGGCATACAGCATAGCATCCAAGGACATAGTCTTAAAAGATAATTAAAACACTTAACTTTGATATGTGAGAGCTTGTTTTGAAAATGAAACTCTACACCCATACACAAACATAACATTTACCAGAAAATTTTCAAGTTTTTTCAAAGGAATGTCACCTACTATGATCACAAAAGTTGGATGTCAGGAGTAATTAATTATCTCATACTTTTAGCCACAATGCTTAGACAGTAGGAATTAAAGTTTTAAATTGGGACATAAATCTGGAAAAAAAGTTAAATTGGCTCTGTGGGATCTTATGTATAAGCAAGAATGCTTATATTTTTCATCAAACTATTCTCTTTTAAAGGTTTGTTTTATAGCCAATTAATTTTGCTGTATTCCAAGTCATGTATTTAATAATGAGAAAAAAACAAGTTTTCTATATGTTGTTTTAGAAGAGATGGAAAAGCACTTCAGAATTTTGTCAGAAAAAAAGAAATATGTATCAAAGTAATTTTTCACTTTGTTACAAATTCGAGTGTGTCAACATCTACTCTATATATTAAAGTCTATTCAACACATGCATAAATAATGGAATAATATAAAATACAAATGACTGCGCAAGTTAAGTTGACAAATTGTTGAAAGTTATTTGCTAAAACATGAAAGTCAAATAATAAAAGTTGGGGAATACCAAAATATCATGTGCTTTTTTATCTGTCTAGGGAGATTGATTATTTAATCCACTTCTTTTTAAAGTTTCATGAGCACTCAAATATATTGTAACTCTTTCTGAATGAAAACATAATATTCATAAAATGAACGTGAGGATTTCATGTTGATCTTCCTATTGTCTTTTAACAACAAAACAACCTTTCAAACATAACAATATGAAACAAAAATTATTTGAGTATCTAGCAGACTTCTCTTGGAGAAAGAAATATACTGAGACCCAATTTGCTGTAGAGAGTGAGATTCCAAAGCATATTTTAGAAGGAGAGAAATTAAAGAAAACCTTAATTTCCTTAAATAAGAAATAAATGCAGAAGTTCTGCCTCTAGAATGGCAACGTGAAGAGCTCCATGGATCTTTTATAAAATTGTTGAAAATTATACAACAACCATCACTTATGTCACTTGAAAAGTCTTAATGGTACATAGAAAATGATGAAGTATTTATTCAAGAAAATCTACTGAAACTCAGTAAGAACAGTGAGTTTTTTTGCATTTTATCCACAACCCATTCTTACCTCTCTTTCTCACAGACTATCTTGATATAAACTGTACTCAAGGCAATGTAGCCAAGAACATAGAACTTTTACTAGACCCCACTGGGGAGCTATAGTATCTTTCTGGTAGTAACAGTACATCAGAATTTTTCATTTCAACCCCCACCTACTGCCACTACCTGTTCTTGAGATTAAGCTTTTGTGGAATGTGGCCAAGAAGTAGGATGTCACTTCTTCCTACCAGCTCTAATTCATGGAATGAGGACTGTTTGGGTGCAACACACTGAGAACACTGAGCCCTGATTGCCTTCTTTCTGGTTTGTCTGTAAGGCAAAGTTCTCGTTCCAGGAGTGGCAAGCTGAGATTACCAACGGCTACTTCTCATCCCAGTGACCCAGTCTCAAAGTAGGGCTGTCACTCCAAGAGGAGAATGCTGCTCTCTTTGCTGCATCACCAGAGCCAAAGCTCAGAAGTTTTGCCCAAAGGAAGGGGCAGAACATAGAGCAGAGAGTGTAAAGCTTTTCCCAAAAGAAGAGTTTGGGGAAATTCAACCATAAGGGTACTTTGAAAAACAATGAAGTGATAGTAAAAAGCAAATAAGAGAGACTGGCACTTTATTAGAGACATATGCTTTGAAACAAATATCAGCTAGTTTACAAGGAATAACCCAGGAAAAAGAGAGCTAAGAAGAGCCCCTCTGGTGTCAGGAAGAAGTTTCAAATGCTGAACAAATGAAAAGACCTGAAATACTAAATAAGACTGTTAATATAACAAAAGCTGTAAATACATAGTACGTTTCTTTTTATCTCTTTTTTTAAGACATAAAATTATGTCAAGTGTGTTAGTCTGTTCATGCTGATACATATATATACCAGAGACTGAGAAATTTGTAAAGAAGAAATTTATTTCTCATAGTTCTGCAGGCTGGAAGTTTCAGATCAATTTGCTGGCAGGTTTGGTGTCTGCTGAGGTGCCTTGAACACTGCATCCTCCAGAGGGGATGAATGCTGTATTTTCATATGGTGAAAAGGATGAAAAGGCAAAGGGTCCTAATTCCCTCCAGCCCTTCTATAAGACACTGATACCATCCATGAGGACAGAGCCCTAATAGCCTAATCATACCCTCAAGGTTCCAGCTCTTAATGCTGTCACATTGAAATTAAGTTTCCACATGAACTTTGGAGAGGACAAAACAACAAACCATATCATCAAGTAACAGTTATAACAATAAATTATTGGGTGTATAGCATATACAGATGTAATGTGTACAGCCATAATAGCACAAAAAGGAGAGCCAAAGTATACAAAAGTGAACAAAAGTAAAATTTCTATATACATATATGTCACTAGAATTGTTATGAATCTACAATTGATTGTGATAAGATGTCTACAGTAAACCCTAAAGTAGCAATTCAGGGAAACATTGAAAAAACATAGATAAAATATTATTAAATTTAAATGTTTTATAAAAAATACCTAATTCAAAAGAAAGCAGTAAAGGAGGAATAGAGGAATGAAAAGACATAAGGTATACAGAAAACTGAAGTAAAATGATGGATGTAAATCTAACTACACTAGTAACTTCATGTGAAAATGAATTTAAATATTCAAATAAAAGAGATTGTCAGACTGCAGGAAAAACAAATTAAATAAACAAGATCCATCTACATGTTGTCTGCAGGAGACACACTTTAGATCCAAAGATGAAAATTCATAGAAAAAAAAGGATGGAAAAGTTATATGATGCAGGCAGTAACCGCAAGAAAGCTGGAATTGTTATATTAACATCAGAAAAAAATAGACTTTAAAACAAAAGGGGTTACAGAGGTAAAGGGAGATATTTCATAAAAATAAAGGTCCAATATCTCAAAAATAAAGAATAATTATAAGCATATATATATGTGATATGAAAAGCCTTCAAAATCCATTGATGTATAAACCTCCAAAAATGAAGATTAATTAGACAATTTAACATACTTCTTGCAGCCTTTAATACTCACTTTCACAAGTGGATAAAATGACTATGCAGAACATCAACAAAGAAATAGAACACTTGAACAATACTATAAAATAACTAGACTGATTAGATATTTAAGGAACACTGTAACAACAGTAGATTCTCAAGTGCACACGCAACATTACCCAGGAATACCATATCCCAGGCCATAAAATAGACCTCAATGAATTTAAACATTGGAATAATACAAAGTATATTTTCAGACATTAATTGAGTAAAATAATAAATCAGCGATAGGAAAATTTGGGAAACTCAGAATTATGTGGAAATTAAACAACATGCTATTAAATAAAAAATGGGCCCAAGAAGAAGTAATAAGATAAATTAGGAAATACTTTAAAAAAAGATAAAATACTTTAAGAATGCATAATATCTCTTATGTGATGCAATAAAGGTAGTTCTCATACTCAAAAATAACATTCTCTAACTTGCCACCATAAGGCACTGAAAAAAGAAGAGCAAATTAAAACTACAGCAACCACAAGAAAGTATTAGGGATATACAAATTAGTGAAATAGAAAATAGAAAAACAATTGAGAACCTCAACAAAGCCAAAAATTGTTTCTTTGAACACATCAGCAGTGGCCACAATTTAGATAGACCGATCAACAAGAAAGAGAAACTATTCAAGTATTAATGAAATTTTTAAAAGGACACTAAGCTTACAGAAATAAATAATTATTATAAAAGTACCTATGAAAAAATATAATTAAAATTTAGATATTTTTTAAGAACTGGACAAATTCTAAGAAAGATTCAAATTAGCAAAAATGAGTCAAGGAGAAATATAAAATCTTATCAAGTAAAGAGATTAAGTTAGTAATCAAAACTACCACCTCAGGAAACAATGACAACAGCAACAAAATCTTCTAGCCAAGAATGCCTCTACCAAACTTTCAAAGTTGAATTAATACAATTATTTACAAACTCTTGCAAAAAAAAAAATACACTTCCCAGTTTATTCTATGAAGCTAGTATTACCCTAATAACAAAACCAGACAATAGCATCAAAAAAAAAAAAAAAAAAAAAAGAAAACAGAAACACAGAACAATATCTTTAACAAAAATAGATGGAAAAAATCCTCAGCAAAATGCTAATGATCAAAATCCAGCAAAACATAAAACATATAATATACTATAACCAGGCAGGACTTATCTCAGGAATGCAAGAAAAATGTAAAATAAATGCATCATTACATTAACTAGATTCAATTATACTGAGTTTCATTTTCCCTATTGATTACCTACTAAGTTGCTTCCAGTTTTACAGTATTTTGTACTGCCATTCCTAGACTCACATCTGGACTGTTTCACAATATCGACTTTAGAGAACACAGAGGGATAATCTTGGAAATAGAGAAATAATACTGTTCCTTGATTTTAAAATCATATCTATATACACACAAATAGTCAAAAAGTCATTTTAGCCAAAATGAATTCCATCTCAAAGAAAATAAAATAACGAAATGATACCATCAAAAAGAGATGAGAAAATGGAGGAAATGAATATTGGAAAATAGAGTCACTGGCTTAATTGTTGGATTTCTAGTGAAGTAGGCAAACAAATTAAATTCTCTTCTGTAGAGTTATCCTATCTAGGGCCACATGTCTTTAACCTGGCACCAACAAAGTACTAAAACCATATAACAAAGCATTCTTTTATTAACTCCATATTCATCAAATGATTTTCTGGTATACATTTGGGTCCTCATGTAACTTTGTCTATCTAGAAAGAACACTTTTGTTAATTTAAAAGAAATAGTTCAGTTCCTACAGCATTTCTTTACATTAACTGGTTTAAACACCAATCTCCGTTAGTTAGTAAGTATACCCCTAACAAAAACTGGATTAATAATCAGGTATCTGGGCAGAAAATGCTGCGCCTCAGGGTCTACTAGCAGTGAGTGAGTAAGGAAATGATTCTTTGTGTCTTTCTGTAGTAAGGCTTTCATAGCTTCTGTTTTACAAAGCATAATTATAGCTACCAATATTTTGGAGCCATAGATCATCAGTAAAAGGCTATATTTGTGTGCAGAACATTTGATATAAAAAGTTAAGACTTCTAATCTTATTTTGTTATAACTTTTCTATTTATATGGTATTGTATTTTCAGATATGAGTACACACAATGAAAACAACAAAAAGACAAAATTACCATTCACAGTTTGCCTTCTTTCCATCAAATTGGTCTCATGTCACATAAATGTAGTTTATTTTAGAGATGCAGTGTTCCTTTGTATTCATAGCATCATCACTCAAGATGGTAATTATTATGGTGAACATTTGGGTCATTACGCTGGTTTATCCTTTTACAGATTGGTATGAAATTGGATCTTATCCTTAAGCTCCAATGTCTCTATGGCCCTGATAATGTTGAAAATATAGTCCTCATTGTACCTAACCTTAGGAAATGAATAGATGGCTATTTGGAGTCCTGGTTCCCTTTGTGCTTTTATATTCCTGAGGGTATGGCTTTATAATACTTCACAGAATAAGACTAATTGTGAAACATTTGGATGTAAGTTGATTTGGATGTCCTTGATTACACAACATCTGCATGTAAGACAACACACTATTTTCAATTATGATTTTGTCAAGTTCTCAAAATACAGGATTGACTTTTAACTGAAAGTATTTCTGTGTGCTGGCCTAATACCATTTGTGCTATTTTCTTATATTTATTCTGTATATTAAAAGGGGATGTTAATTAAAAGGATTTTTGTGCTTATTTTAGACAATAAAAGAATTTATTATGAAAGTTTACTCATAAATATGCTGGACAGTCATTTCATAATAAAGTATGACATTCTTTCCTTTATGTCTCCCCAAGGGTAAAGATCATTCAAGCAGAACTATCTCCCGTATCGGTATTTATTCACCTAAATAGACTGTTTTGGTTAAAATTTTAATGAAAAGTCATGCTTATATTACTGTATAATTTTGTATATGCAGGAATATTTATCTATTCAAAGTAGAGATGTAGTTGACATGAACGGATGTCTGCCTAGTTCACAAAAGTATGACCATGGAAATATCATTTCTATGATACTCCCTCATTAGGGAGCTATCCCTTTGTCACTCCAACCTTGAAACTGTAATGTCAGAGATTATAGTATCTACTTCCCTGTGCAGTACTTTTTGATCCAAGTAATAGACCCATGATCTGAGAATAGTCAAAAGTGCATCTCAGATTTTTCAAGAGTTGGAGACAGTGAAGGTTTCACTTCTGATGGTATATGTTGTAAGAATGAGTCTGTATCTGTCAGTGCCAAATTAAGATGGAATAAGAATAAAGCTGATGCTCAGAGAAGGGGGAATGAGTTAGAGGTAGTATTGACTATTGAAAATCCGTCCTGAGATCAGACCCACAAATGCATTTTGTTATTTTATTTCCATACTGATAAAACCTTCTTTTTATGGTTATAGTTCAAATTAGTTTTTTTCAATTTCAATTGAAATAACAGGTGTAAAAAAACACAAAAGTACCCCATTTCCCCTTGCAAATGTATTGTTCTGAAGCTAGAATGATGTTGAAATACTCGAGGTCAACCTAAAATGATACTATTTTACTGATGCCTTCATTTTTAGTATATTTTCCTTAGATTTTACAAGAGGTAAAATCATCTACTATAGATGTGTAACCTTTTGAGGTTGCTTGTAGTCTTCATGTCTGGTGTGTGGCTGGGACAGTGGAACACGATGGAAAGACTGAAAATGATACAATTCCAAAAATCTGTTTTTACAGTGTGAAGCCTAGCCTCCGAATAAAATCCCAGTACTATCACGCAAAAAATTACTAGGTTTGCACCAAGTATGAATAGGTTGGAAAACTAAAAAGGCCTATGAGGCCCTATAAGAACCACCTTATTAGTGTTTAATAAAGGTAAAGGTAAAGTACGACAGAAATAAAATGCAGGAAATCATTGAAAGTCTGTCTTTCAGGAACAGAGCCTTTCTCCCTAAAGATCCTTTCTCAGTCTCACGGACACATTTTATCTGTATATTATGAACCTTCAAGATTTGAGCTTACTATAATAATTTAAAGGAAGTGCAGAAAAGTCTTTATAGCCGGCTCCCTCATACACTGTTGGTCATATACTTAAGCCAAGTTGTGTAAACCATCAAACTAAACATTCTCAATGATGTAGACCAGTTGGCACTAAACTTAAAGCACATATTATGAATCACTAACTAGCACATGCCATTTTCATCTTGCTCACGGGTCGGTGTTATGCTTCCAATGCATCTCTAGATATAAATATCAAGCTGTTCCAGTCCAACTGTAAGAGAGCCCTCCCTTATGTCGCCATACATTAACATATATGAGAATATAAGATGTGTTGAGGAAAAAGTATCAAAGGATTGAGAAACCCACATAAATTTTAAAAAGAATTAAGAGAAGACCAGGCTATATTTAATGTCATCAAAGATAATTCTAGTTCATTTTCATTATTTTTTCACGTGGCTTTTCTTTCTTTTCCCCTTGACTGATTCTCTCCTAACTAGTTTTAATCAATTTTATAGAATAATCTGCGTATAAGGCACACATTTTAGTCCAGTTCAGTTTTACAAATTTATAAAGCTAGATAACCACCTACACAATCAAATATGGAATATTCCCTTCACCTACACATTTATTGCACGACCTTTGCCAATGGATTCCCCACTTCAACCCCAGAAAGGTTTAATGCATTCTGTCTTTATATAATTTCAAATTTTATTTACATGAAAGCATACAATATTTATTTAGTATCTGCCATCTTTACTCTAGTATATGACAAAAATTCACGTTTTTTTTTTTGTACAAAGGAATGACAATCCTTCAATTGTAAAAACTAAAGAACATGCCACCCAACTAATCACATGCCTTAGGGTATATTTCTGAAAAATAAGATACATATTTTAAAAGCAACTTTATTAAAACTCAGGGCTATTAAAGTATATATACAAATACAACACTAAAAAACAAAGTTACGTTTCCAAGCCGGGCTCAGTGGCTCATGCCTGTAATCCCAGCACTTTTTGAGGCCGAGGCGGGCGGATCACGAGTTCAGGAGATTGAGACCATCCTGGCTAACACGGTGAAACCCCACCTCTACTAAAAATACAAAAAATTAGCCGGGCTTGTAGCCTGCGCCTGCAGTCCCAGCTACTCGGGAGGCTGAGGCAGGAGAATGGCGTGAACCCGGGAGTCGGAGCTTGCAGTGAGCTGAGACCATGCCACTGCATTCCAGCCTGGGCAACAGAGCGAGACTCGGTCTCAAAAAAAAAAAAGCTTCTGCAAAGCAGAGGAAGCAATCAGTAGAATGAAAAAACAGGCCGGGCGCGGTGGCCCATGCCTGTACACCCAGCACTTTGGGAGGCTGAGGCGCGCCTATCATGAGGCCAGGAGATCAAGACCATCCTGGCTAACATGGTGAAACCCCGTCTCTACTAAAAATACAAAAAAAGTGTCCGGGCGTGGTGGCAGGCACCTGTAGTCCCAGCCACTCGGGAGGCCGAGGCAGGAAAATGGCGTGAACCCGGGAGGCAAAGCTTGCAGTGAGAGGAGATCATGCCACTGCACTCCAACCTGGGTGACACACCGAGACTCTGTCTAAAAAAAATTAAATTAAATTAAAATTTAATAAAAATGAAACAACCCGGATAATGGAAGCAAGTATTTACAAACCATGCATCAGGCAAGGGGTTCATACACAAAATATATAAAGAACACAACTACTCAAAAGCAAACATACAACTGATCTTTTTAAAAAAATCTACCCCAAACCTTTGTCCCCCACCATTATTCCCCTACCTTCTTTTCCCGACGGCCTTTGGCCCCCTCCCTCCTCTCACCACCCTTTTTCTTACACCATCTGCCCCCAAACTTCTTCATCATTTTTTGCCCACACTCATTTCACAGAGCCACTTCTACTCTCCTGCTCAACACCGTTTTCCCCATGCATCTACCCAAACCCTTTCCCCAGTTTCTTCCCACCTTCTTTTCCCCTTATCCCTGGCCAGCCTCTTTTTCCCCGTCCCGCTCTCATCACCCTTTTTTGCTTCTTTATCTAAGCAAAAACATTTTCCCCCTGTCTTCCCAAAACCTTCTCTCCACTCCTGCTGCTCACTACCCTCTTTCCCCGCTTCATCCAACCAAAAACTGTTTTCTTCATCGTCTTTCCCCCCATTCCTCCTTGCCATTCTCTTTCCCTTCTCCATCTACCCAAAAACATTTCCCCCGTCTTTTCACAAGCCTTCTCCCCGTGCCTATTCACCTCTTTCCCCCTCCATCTAAACACCCAAACTTTCCCCACCACCTTTTCAAAGTCTCCCCCCTTTACCACTAGTGCTCTTTTTTTCCCTATCCTGCTTGCCACCGTCTTTTTTCCCCTCCATCTACCCCAAACTATTTTTCTGTTGTTTTCCCAACCCCCATCCCTGCTACCTCTCACCACCCTCTTTCCTCCTCCTCGTCACCCTCTTTCCCCCCTCCATCTATCGAAACACTTTTCACCCACTGTCTTTTCTTTGTTCACCATCTTTCTTTTCTGCCACTGTCTTTTCACAAAACCTTGTCTTCCTCCTGCTGGCTACCCTCTTTTTCCTTCTCCCACTTGCTACCCTCTTTTGCTCAACCCAAAAACTTTTCTCCCCCACTGCATTTTCTCCCCACTGTCTTTTCACAAAACCTTCTCTCCCTAATGCTCCCCCCGTTTTCCCCCATCGCCTCCCTCTTTCCTCCGCTCACTTGCCACCCTCTTTTCCCCATCCATGTACCCTTAAACTTTTTACCCACCGTCTTTCTGCAAAACCTTCCTTCCCTCCCACTCCCCACCATGTTATTACACCTTCATCTACCCAAAAACTTTTTTCCCCACCATCTTTTCCCCACCATCTTTTTGCAACTCCTTCTCTGGCTAAGCTATCCTTTTTTCCCTTCGGCCCTAACTACCCTCTTTACTCCCCTCTACCTATCCCAAAAGTGTTTTCCTTCTCCTACCGCTTCAGCCGCGCTGCTATCTCTCCATCACTGCCAACAACCGCAGTGAGGCGAGCCGCGCTCCCACGGCTACAGCCTCCAGCATATGGCCACCGAATCCTGATTCCTAGTCCTCTCCGTTGGGCAGCGAGCAACTCGACACGAAGATACGGAAACCTGAAAAAACGTGATGGCGCTTCAGCATCATTTATATACTGCGGTAATGCCCACGGAGGTTCCTGGACTGCATGCCTTGATTGGATGAGAAAAAAACCTCCAGGCTTACTCTGATTGGACTTTATGATCATGTTCTGATTGGATGAGAGCAAGTCTTAACACAACCAATCACAGCATGAAAATAAAGTCCAATCAGAGTAGGCCTAGAGGTTTTTTTCTCGTCCAATCAGAACATGTAGTCCAGGAACTGCATTTGCATAACCTCATATATAAAGCATGGTGAGGTGGCGTCAGGTCATTTCAGGCTCTTCTGTGTTGAGCGGAGGAGCAGCTCTGTGCCCAGCTTAGAGGACTGGAAGAGGCCGCAACCTTCCGCCTGCTGGATGGAGGGTGGAGGATGGATGGAGCCTGGAGCCTGGGTCACTACCTCGGTGCGGTTGGTGGTGGCGACAGAGCAGCAGGAGAGCGGTCGGCAGCAGGAGCTTCTCCTGCCAGGCTGGAGGACTAGAAGGAAGAGGCACTGCCACATGCTGGAGACTGGAACCTGTGCCACCATGGCTCGCCTCGCTGTGGTTGGTGGTGACGTCAGAGACTGCAGCTCAGCCACAGTGGTAGAAAAGTGATGGGGTAGGTGAGTTTTCCGGGCCTGCCTTGTGTGCCTCTGGGGGCAAGGGTTGGGTGTCCTATTGGGGTTCACTGCTGGAGACTACCATGCCTGTGGCAGTGGGTCTGGTTGGGGACACTCTCCAGGGTTGCATTGCTGGTGGTGGGGCAGGTTGCCTGGCTATCTGGGGCTATACTGCCTGTGGTGGCAGGGCTGGTGGGGGGAGGCAGATTGTGTACACTAGCTTGTATTGCTGGTGGCTGGGGAAGGATTAGGGGTGCTATTTTCTGCTGCGCTGCCCGCAGCAGGGAGTGGGTTGGGTGGAGTTATCCGGGGCTACAATGCTGGCGGGGAGGGGTGGTTTAGGGGCGTTGTTGGGTGCTACACTGTCTGTGACTGGAGGGGTGCACCATTAGGAGCTGAACTGCCTGTGGCTGGGTCAGATTTTGGACACTATTGGGTGGTATGCTCCCTGAGGTGTGGGGGGAGTGCTTTTGTGGGGGGGTATTGGGGTTACATTGCCTGAAACTGTAGGGTGTGTTGGATGTGTTATCCGGGGGCTACACTGCTAGTGGCAGGGGGCAGATTAGGGGTGCCATGGGGGCTACACTGCCAGTGGCATTGGCGAACTGATGAGGTGGCAGCGGCAGTGACAGCAGTGGCCTCCTTCTTCTCGTAGCTTCCAAGTAAGGTATCGTTTTCCTCTTCTCGGACTCCAGATTCTAGAAGGCGATTTTCTCCCGCTCGAGCTGGATTGCATGGTAGGGCCTCCACACCCACTGTGGTTTCCCAGCCTGCCCTCATGCTTTGTGTTGTGAAGACCACCTGGGACTACAGGGCAGGGAGTAGTAGGCACCATGGCGGAAGTGGGAGACAGGGCACTGTGGGTGGAGGTGTCAGGAATGGGGACCAGCCCTTTGGTGGGGAGGGCTGGCTGGGTCTGAGTTTCTCCTACGCAGGCTCCCAGAGGAGGGCAGCCTTGGTGGGCCCAGCAATTCCTGGCCAGCTGGACTTGGCCAGGGGCCGGTTTCGGTGAAGGCACTCACTCCCACCCCAGGCCCCAGTTCCTGGCCAGCTTTTGCCAGAAGGAGAGGTTGGACTTTGGAAGGTGGGTGTGAGTGCCTTCAATGAAACTGATCCCTGACACCCAGTCACCAGCATAATGAGGTGAGGCTCTAATGGTTCCAATCCCTGAGTCCCGTTTTGGGCTTTTCTGGCTTTGCTTGCCCAGCTGCTCCAAGCCACTCTGAAGGAGGAGAAGGAGTCGCCGCCTGTGGTACGGTCGAGCAGATGACGTGGCTCTGCAGTTTGCCTCATGCAGTTAGTGGTGGAGATGGAGACCACAGCTCGAATGGAGCAGTAGGAGGGCACCCACGGGGGCCTGCTGGTAGCAGCCTGGTAGGGTGGGCTGGTATGATGAGGGGGACTGGTTGTATTGGCATTGGCGCTAGTGGTGGTAGCAGTAGGAAGTCTGGGGGCCGGGAAGGGGAGTAGGAGCACTGCAGGGCCCATCCCGTTCTGGGGTGGGGAGGAACCTGTGGGTGCTGTAACGAAGGTCTCGGTGGCAGTGGTGGTGGTACACCTAGGGCAAAGAGGAGTCCTCCCCCTTCTCCTGCAATCTCTGGAGTGTGCCCTCCTCCTGCTGGTGCCTGAGCTAGGCATGAGTGGCAGCATTATCTCATTCTTAACAAAATTTAGTGACTATTTGTGTATCCTTTTGCTTGTTTTTTGTTGTGATACTCTTGCAGTTACTCAAATTTTATGAATCGAGGAGGGGATAAAAAGTATTATATGATAGGCCTTCTAATTCCCACACGTGTTCTTCTTCCTTTCTTCCATTGTGTATTTTCTGCTCATTTTCTTCTTCCTCTTCATTTTCTTTTGCTACTGCTTCTATTTCATGTTTGTATTCTTGTTTCTCCTCCTGCTTTTGTATTCTTATGCCAAGCAATGGCCTTAACCAGCCAAAACTGAGTTAAAAATAAAATACTTGTCACTGTTGTGTTTTTTAAATAACTGATCCCTTACTATGTTTTAGAGATGAGGAAAAAAAATCAGTTGTATAATTAGTTACTTGAATAGCTATGCTTTCATAATTGTGTTAACCCATTTATGCCTAGTGTTCCATGCTAAGCATGTGGAATTACTTATATCCTACTGTTAAATGTCATCGAAAAGGTCTGATTTTTCACTTATGCAAAAATTCAAAAAATTGCAACCTCTGGCATAAATGGACTAATGCGTTGTGTTATTCAAGGAATCAAAAAATGAAGCATCACATAAAATATTGGTAACAGCCATTTCATCTCTCTCACATTTTTTTCTGGAGCTATGCAAGAGTCACAGGCGTAATAAGTTCTAATTTATGAGATGATTAAGTGAACCATATTCCCTTCATTTTTTTTTCTGCCACCATTTTCAAGAGTATTGTCATCTGCATGAGCAAAGGGTTCATCACCACATCTTTGCAAGAGGAAAAAGAAGAGGGGAGAATCATGTGTATAATGTTGTAAGGCAAACATTCACAACCAAAAACAAGGTTTTATTAACTTTCACCTTTAAAGACCTGCAGTGTTTAGCCCTCTTTGATTCCTAGTATTATTACCTTTGGTATGAACTCTTTCATTAAACTGATCACTCTAGAAGTTTATGCATTTTGTATGATTTTTCAAGCCAACAGAAATATGTAATGCCTATAATTCTGACACTTTAGTTATTTTTAAGGCTATGAGCATGTAAGATACTGTTGGTATATGGAAGAATATGTATAAATACCACTAGGTAGCTTATTTTGAAGAGATAGTATCTAAGTTTTTGTCCAGAGTAGATTGGTTGCAGTTTCTTAGGTGTGTTTCTTAATATGTTGCCTCAATGTTATAAAGCATGTAGAAATTTGAATACAGTTTAACTTCATATAGTCCTTTGTTTATAGATTTAATATTTCTAAAGACTAAAGACATCACAGCTCCCTTTAAAATTCATTAATATTAATAACATTTTAGAAATATAGGGTTAGAATCCAACAAATTCAGAGGAAAATTGTTAAATTATATACCTGTAGAGCAGGAATGAAACCCAGGTTCTAAGCTCTAAGGGGGCCATGAGGTACCATACAGGTTCTTCAGTGACTGGGCATAGATTCAGCAAAATTACAGGATGGTTAAGAGAGTGAGCTGTGGAGCCCACCTCTATGTAACATGAATTTTTAAACTGCATGGTGCCTCACTTTATCCATCTTTACAGTGGGTACTGCAGTAAGTTTTTCTGCTCAGTTGTCTGTCATGTTGCCACTGTTCCCTAGTCTGTCTTGTTGCCACTCAGTGCCCACATGACAGGACCTAAGGTAATTTCTGACAGCATGGGACTCCTTGAAGAAAAACAGAAGGTCTACAAAACCCATTTTAGGAGAAACCTCTGTTGTCCTCATGGAACCCCAAGAACTTCAGGCAGACAGGTCTCTCTCAAAATCTAAGGCTCTCCTCTGTTTTGCTTTGTGTTATCTGACCTTTTAGGCTTGGGTGGGCACCAGAAATCAGTCAGGGAGAGAGATCTAAAGAAAGTTGTGGATATGAAGATGTATTTATAGTAAGAAAAGTTATGAAGGAAAGAAATGTTATATGAGAGAGGATCTTGTATGGCAAATTTTTGTCCTAAAGTAGAATGACTAATTATGAAAGAGGGAAATACAGGAAAAGGCAGAAAGTTCATGTCATAGATGGTCTGTGGAAGTTGTGTTAGGGTTCATAAAATGAGAAAGAAAAACTTATACAACTGCTAGATCTTTTCCTGTCTAGAAGTGTTGTGTATGTGATGTATATATAAAGGAGCCCTAATTACTTGGCTTAGAAGAAAAGGAAGGCTCTTAAATATTTTGTCAGAAAAATAGAATCTCTATTGCCTTTTATTTCACATGAATTTAGTAATCTTTGGGAAATAAAGACAGTGTTAAAATAATTTTGTAGTAGAGACAGCATTTCTCCGTATTGGTCAGGCTGGTCTTGAACTCCCGACCTCAGGTGATCCACCCGCCTCGGCCTCCCAAAGTGGTGGGATTACAGGCATGAGCCACCGCACCCGGCCTCCAAATAGGTTAAATTATTTTATAAATTAGCTGTTGTTTGTTTTGCCTACTTTCAGACTTGTGTATTTTTTTTAAGTATAAAGATTTTCAATTGTTATATTAATATAAAAGCTTAGAAAAATAGCCCAAATATGAATTTTTTTTTGACAGTCTCTCTCTGTTGCCCAGGCTGGAGTGCAGTGGCACAATCTCAGCTCACTGCAACCTCCACTTCCCAGGTTCAAGCAATTCTCGTGCTCAGCCTCCCAAGTGGCTGGGATTACAGGCATATGCCACCATGCCTGGCTAATTTTTGTATTTTTAGTAGAGACGGAGTTTCATCATATGGGCCAGGCTGATCTCAAACTCCTGGCCTCAAGTGATCTGCCCTCCTTGGCCTCCCAAGGTGTTGGGATTACAGGCATGAGCCATCACACTTGGCCGACTGTATTCTTTATGAATTTTTTTACATCAAAAAGCTCATTTGTAGTATCCATTTTCTGTATGTATTCATGCTACAACATTTATTTTGTTTTATTTTAACTTTTTAAAAATAGAGATGGGGTCTGATTTTTTTGCCCAGCCTGGTCTTGAATTCTGGGCTCAAGTAATCCTCCCACCATGGCCTCCCAAAGTGCTGGGATTACAGGCATGAGCCACCATGCCCTGCCTATAAAATGTATTGTAAAGGAAAAGGCATATTTTTATTAAGCTGATAATCTTTACATAAATACTGAAGCATGGCATATTTCTTTATTGTACTTGGGCTATTTTGTGTTGCATTAAGAATTTTTTGTTTGTTTTTTCTTCTTACTATGCTTGTTTCTGGAATATTCCTTTCCTCTCTTATCTTCCAAACTCTACTACATCTAACTTTATCCTATTTTTCAAGGGTTTGATCACATATTACATCATCCAGGAAGTGTCTCTCCTATTCCCTCTTCTCCAAAATGTATATTTTTTTTTTCTGGAAACTCTTGATCCTTTGCCTCTAGACCACAAGCCCTTTGTAGGCATGTCTGTATCTGAGTTTTTAAATTTTGTTTTCCTCTTTTCTCACTCCCAGAATAACACCCTGTGCCAAGGAGTAGTAGACACTTGTTGAATGCATAAAAGAGCTTAGCAGCTAGAGTTAGTGTGGATGCTGTAGAAGCTGTCTGATACACATATGGCAGTTTGATGCTGAATAGTTTTTGGAAATTAAAAAACAGGTAGAAATTTCACCAATGTCATTGACTAACATAGCTGTAATTAGTAAATTATCAAAATATTTCTTTTTTTTTTCTTTTTTACAGACAGAGTCTCTCTCTGTTGCCCAGGCTGGAGTGTGGTGGTGTGATCATAGTTCAATGCAGCGTCTGAGTCCTGGGCTCACACGGTCCTCCTGAGTAGCTGGGACTACAGGTGTGTGCCACCACACCTGGTCAATTTCTTTTATTTTGTAGAAACAGGGTCTCATTATGTTACCCAGGCTGACCTCAAATTGCTGGGCTCAAGTGATCCTCCCACCTTGGCCTCCTGAAGTGCTGGGATTATAGGTGTGGGCCACTGAGCCCAGTTAAAAGCATTTCTTTAAAAAAGAAAAAAAAAATTCTGTTTGTTGCGATTTGGGGGATGAAGAGAAAGTAAATATGGGATTGGTTCATCCTAGACAGCACTCATGGATCTAGATAATATTAGAATGAAATAATGTTTTAATTTACATATGCAGGGAATTTTGGAGTAGTTTCAATCCTAGGAAAAAACTGGGACTTAGAAATATGGGAAGGTTGGCTGGCACAGTGGCTCATGCCTGTAATCCCAGCACTTAGGGAGGCCAAGGCAGGCGGATCACGAGGTCAAGAGATCGAGACCATTCTGGCCAACATGGTGAAACCCCGTCTCTACTAAAAATACAAAAAAAAAAAAAAAAGCTAGCTGTGCATGGTGGCACGAGCCTATAGTCCCAGCTACTGGGGAGGATGAGGCAGAAGAATCGCTTAAACCCGGGAGGTAGAGGTTGCAGTGAACAGAGATTGTGCCACTGCATTCCAGCCTGGTGACAGAGCGAGACTGTATCTCAAAAAAAAAAAAAAAAAAAGAAATATGGAACAGTTGGTTGATTATAATAGAATTTAGGACTCCCTTTGAAAGAATAGTAACAACTAGTTTTATGTAAAAAAATTAAATTCTTAAGTAGATTGGTCAGGAGTAAAGGAAAAGTCAAGATTCCCAACTTATTTGGATTTCTTTCCCCCATTACAGTGTATTCGAGGAACAAAATTTGGGCTGTTTGGCTGTTTTTATTCTTTGTTATACACAAATAAACTGATATCAAAACCAAATATATTGAGGTTACATTTTTCTTTTCTTTCTTTCTTTTTTTTTGAGACGGAATCTCGCTCTCACCCAGGCTGGAGTGCAGTGGCATGGTCTTGGCTCACTGCAAGCACCACCTCCCAGGTTCACGCCATTCTCCTGCCTCATCCTCCAGAGTAGCTGGGACTACAGGTGCCCGCAACCATGCCCGGCTATTTTTTTATATTTTTAGTAGAGACAGGGTTTCACCGTGTTAGCCAGGACGGTCTCGATCTGCTGATCTCGTGATCTGCCTGCCTCGGCCTCCCAGAGTGCTGGGATTACAGGAGTGAGCCACCGCACCCGGTGAAGCTTCCATTTTTCTAGGAAAATTTGACTCAGATTTATGAGAGTCGCCTTTATGCTCATAGATTGCCCCTTTACCCCATACTTGGTTGAACTGACAGACATTCTTCTTGCCATTATCACTGTCATACACTGTTCACATTCAGAGTAATTTGTTTTGGCAATTCATTTCACTTGGCAATAACATGGAGATTTATGTAATTTTGAAAATGTTTAAGTAGTCATCATCATGACTTTGAGTTTCTGTTCAAAGATGTTTAACTTTGCGTTACTTTTAATATTTTTAAATTCATTTTTGATTACAATAACTTTTATGTATTTGGAGGTATTTGGAATGAAATCAAAACTTGTGCTATCTAGGAGTTATAACCTAAAATATGCAGAACGTATATATACCTGATGTAGGAGTATATACATTCTGTTGGGGGAGAAAGAAGTTACTTTATATTCACACAAAATCATTTTAATGCATGAAGGAGGATATGCTTTTTTAAAATCTTGTCTTTCACTAATTATAAGTAATACATTATTTTTTATATATACTGAAATTGAAAGAACCACTTCCTGGACATAATCTACTGAGTTTGTTGCATATTCTTCCAGTTTTTTTTCTGTGTTTGTATAATTTTCTATATTATGGGATCATAACATACTATTATTTTCTATACTACTTTTGCAAGTTTGTCTATTTCAGAGTTACCTCTATCAATCATTAACAGCAACTTAATATCCCATTTCTAGTAGATGAAAATACCATAATTTGCCAGGCACGGTGACTCACACCTGTTGTCCCAGTACTTTGGGAGGCCGAGGTGGCTGGGTCACCGGAGGTCAGGAAGGAATTGAAGACCAGCCTGGCCAACATGGTACAACCCCATCTCTACTAAAAATACAAAAATTAGCCAGGCATGGTGGCATGTGCCTGTAATCCCAGCTACTTCGGAGGCTGAGGCAGGAGAATCACTTGAAACTGGGAGATGGAGGTTGCAGTGTGCCATGCCACTGGACTCCAGCCTAGGCGACAGAGTGAGACTCTGTTTCAAACAAAAAAGAGAAAATACCATAATTTGCTTAATCAACTTATGGTCACTGGATTTTTTTTTTTGCCAGAAAAACAAAGCTGTAAACAACTGTGTGTGTGTGTGTGTGTATGAATATTTATGCACATGTACATATGTACATGTATTTTGTGTACTTGTACAAGCAACTTTGTAGGATAGATTCCTAGAAGTGGAGTTGCTGAAATCAAAAGATGTGAATAATGTAGATATGGATAGATATTTGTACATTTTCCTTCCAAAAGGTTGTTGTACCAATTTGTAAAGCTACCAATAGTATTCACGTATGCCCCATACCCTGGCCAATACTAAATATTACAGTTTAAAACATTTTGACAATTTAGGAACTGAAAAAATGTGATTCTGATTGGTCTTTTATCAATCACTATTGAGGCTGAACATTTTTTAATATGGAGAGAGTTGTATTCCTTTCTTTCTTTCTTTCTTTCTTTTTTTTTTTTTTTTGAGACAGAGTATTGGTCTTGTTGCCCAGGCTAGAGTACATGGAGTGCAATGGCTTGATCTCAGCTCACCGCAACTTCTGCGTCCTGGGTTCAAGCAATTCTCCTGCCTCATCCTCCCTAGTAGCTGGGACTGTAGTCATGCACCACCACTCCCGGCTAATTTTATATTTTTAGTAGAGATGGGGTTTCTCCATGTTGGCCAGGCTGGTCTTGAACTCTCGACCTCAGGTGATCTGCCTGCGTTGGCCTCCGAAAGTGTTGGGATTACAGACATGAGCCACCACACCTGGCCTTTTTTTTGTTTTGTTTTTTTTTTTTAGACAGAGACTTGCTCTTGTTGCCCAGGCTGGAGTGCAATGGCACGATCTCGGCTCACTGCAACCTCCCCCTCCCATGTTCAAGCAATTCTCCTGCCTCAGCCTCCCAAGTAGCTGGGATTACAGGAATCTGCCACCACGCCCAGCTAATTCATGTATTTAGTAGAGATGGGATTTCACCATGTTAGGCTGGTCTTGTACTCCTGACCCCAGGTGATCCACCCACCTCAGCCTCCCGAAGTGCTGGGATTACAGGTGTGCGTCACTGCGCCTGGCCATATGTCTTTTATAAATTGCCTACTTTTGTTCTTTGTTTATTTTCTGGTGGGGTTACTGGTCTTTAACAGGTTAAAAGTTCACTACATATTCACTTTTTTCTTTCTTTCTTTTTTTTTTTTTTTTTTTGAGACACAGTTTTGCTCTTGTTGCCCAGGCTGGAGTGCAATGGTGTGATTTCAGCTCACCTCAACCTCTGCCTCCTGGGTTCAAGTGATTCTCCTGTCTCAGCCTCCTGAGCAGCTGGGATTACAGACCTGAGCCACCATGCCTGGCTAATTTTGTATTTTTATGAGACATGGGGTTTCTCCATTTTGGTCAGGCTGGTCTGAAACTCCCGACTTCAGGTGATCCGCCCGCCTGGGCCTCCCAAAGTGTTGGGATTACAGGCGTGAGCCAACGCGACTGGCCTTATTCACTTTTTTCGTATGTGTGCACATATCCCCCTAGCTATTCTTTTTTAATGTTATGTAGTCAGATAAATCCAAACCCAGCACTGTGCTGCTGTAGGACCTTGGGCACATTATTTAACCTCCGTACACCTTAATTTCCTTATTTGTACAATGGAGATAATGTAAATAGCATTAGGCATAGTGGCTGGCAGAAAGTAAGTAAATAATGAATGTTAGCTGTGACTCTTCTTAATTTATTGATGTGACTTTTGTGTTTTGTGCTCTACTTAAGACTTTCCTTGCTCCAAAATGTAAAATATTCACCTAGCTACTAAACTAGAAAAACAAAGTGAGGAACATTATATGCCTCTATGTGTCTTTGCTTTAAAGATGAAAAACAATGTATACATTTTTGCTTGTATATCACAGGATATATGATACTTGGAAACATTGGTTGTCATAGTAAGAAGAATGAGTGAGAGGAAGACTTTTTAACTGCATGCCTTTTTGTATTTTTAAAACAAAGAAGTCCCCAGATTGTATTTAATACTTCGATGGTTTCTTTTTTGTCTTTTCCTTCTCTTTTTAAAACTTCTAATTCTGTGATCCATCTGGAATTTATTTCTGGTATAAGAAGTGAGACATATTTTGGGGAATAAAATTGTGTGTGAATTCTACCTCAACTAGCTAGTTGTGTCAGCACCATTTAGTGAATAATCTGTTTTTTTGCCCCACTATTAGAATTGCAGCTTTTGTCATTTACTAAATGTGTTTGGGACTATTTCTGATTGGTCTTGTTATTTTGGTCTCTTGTGTATTACCATACACTTTAAATTACTATCATTTTATAATTTTAATACAGATGGGATTAGTTACCTGTTCGTTACTCTTTTTTTTCAGACTTTGACAATTCTGGTCTATGTGTTCTTCTAGATGAACTTTAGAATCATTCTGTGACATTCAAAAAGAAATCATAGAGATTTTTATTGAATACTGAATATTGATTGGGAATACTGAAATTGTAGGTGAAGTTTGGGGAAATTGACATCTTTATGTACTTTCTGTCCTGTGTTCTAATAGATTTTTATGTGTCTCAGTAGATTTTCAAACTTTGCTTCAAATAAGTCCTGTACAAATAAGTCTTGTGTATTTCTTGTTTATTTATTTTAAAAAACATTAGACCCATGAATGGGAGTTTGTTTGTTTATTTTATTCAACAAATATTATAGAGAATCAAACAGGTAGTTTTTATTCTAGTGAGAGAAGACAGAATGTACTCAAATAAAATGAAGTACGTAATCCATATCAGATTATGATAAACCTATAAAGGAACCAAAAGGGTGATGCCATTGAGAGTAACTAATGGGAGCTTACCTTATATGTAGGGTGGTTGGAAAGACTCTTCTGAGATGACATTTGAACTGAGATCTTAAGTTTGAGGAGGAGCTAGCCACCTGAATGAGCCAGGAGCAGCGTTCCTGGCAGAGAGTAAAGAAGGACAAAGGCCAAGCTAGGAAGGACCTGACAGAGAAGGGCTCCTGAAGAAACTGAAAGGAAACTCATGTTGCTGGGGCCTAGTGAGCAATCTGGAAAGTAAGCAGGCCAAATCAAGTAGGGCCTTGGGTCATCGTAAGTAGTTTAGAATTTATATGCAGTGCGTAGGAAATCCTTGGGGAATCTGAAGCAGGAGAGTGACGTGTTCTGATTTAAGGTTTAAAAAGAATACTTGGCTTTTTGAGTTGAGAAAGTATTGAAGTGGGAAGCCCAGTTAGGAGTTTTTGCAGCAAGAGGTAAGGAAGGTGGTAGTTAGATGGAGAGGCCAGGGAAGCTTCAGAGTCTGTGTGTGTGTGTGTGTGTGTGTGTGTGTGTGTGTGTGTGTGTGTGTGTGTGTGTGTGTGTGTGCGTGTGTAAGGAACAGCTAAACAACTTGCTGTTGGAGTGGGCGCTACTGAGAGCTAAGTCCTGCTAGCTGCTGCAGAGGCCGTGTACAGCAGAACAGAGCTGATCTTTGCCTTCACAGGCGTTTGATAGTTCTGTTTGTTTCTAAGGTGTGTACCAACATAAAGTAGGCTAAGAGCATTTGACTTTAACATTAATGGAGCTCGGGGGTGTTGAGGGGGATGCAGCAAAAAACAGAGTCTGTTAATAACCCTTGTTTTATATTGCTTAATATCCTGTAGTCTCTGTTAGTGGGTCAAAGGGGAGGAAGCAGCAGATGATCTTTAAGGTATCTGTCTTTGAGTTAGAAAAACATAGCTTGAGGAAGTTATGTAGCTTCCCTATAGCCTTAGAGCTAATAGTGGAACCAGACTTTTAGGTGAGCTCATGCACACAGTAAGTCTTAGCACACTGCCTTATCTAGAGCTCAATAAATGGTAACTCTTTTAGTAATATCCACTTAGATATTGTTATATCTATTAATTCAGGCCAAATATCTACATTAAAATTTTTCTTATCTCAATTTCTTTGTTCTTCTTTTGTGTTAATCAAGGAGGGAATTGGCATGTAGTCATCCATTTTGCTTGTGAAATATATTTGTTCTTTTTTTGTTTGTTTGTGTGTTTTGAGATGAAATCTTGCTCTGTCATCCAGCCTGTAGAGCAGGGGTGCATTTTCGGCTCTCTGCAACCTCTGCCTCCCAGGTTCACATGATTCTTGTGCTTCAGCTTCCTGAGTAGCTGGGATTACAGGTGTGCACCACCACGCCTGGCTAATTTTTTGTATTTTTTTTTGTTTTTTGAGATGGAGTCTCACCCTGCCACCCAGGCTGGAATGCAGTGGTGTGATCTCTGCTCACTGCAACCTGGGTCCAAGCGAATCTCCTGCCTCAGCCTCCCAAATAGCTGGGATTACAGGTGCACACCACTATGACTGGCTAATTTTTGTATTTTTAGTAGAGATGGGGTTTCACATGTTGGTCAAGCTGGTCTTGAACTCTTGACCTCGTGATCCTCCCGCCTCAGCCTCCCAAAGTGCTGGGATGATAGGTGTGAGCCACCATGCCCAGCCATATTTTTTGTATTTTTAATAGAGACAAGGTTTCACCAGGTTGGCCAGACTGGTCTTGAACTCCTGACCACAAGTGATCCACCTTCTTCTGCTTCCCAAAGTGCTGGGATTAGAGACATGAGTCACCGCACTTGGCTGGTTTTGAAATATATTTTTCTTAGAAGTTGAGTGAGTGTTGTTCAGTTCAGAGAACTAGTTCAATGTAGTGCCAACATACCACAGAGTTCTCAGTTGAATATTGTTACATTGTACTGCTGTCTTGGGACAGCACTTTATGTAGAGGTAAAGTAGCATCATTCTTCTTTCATTTAAGAATTATGTATTTATTATTATTTTTTGAGATAGAGTCTTGTTCTGTTGCTCAGGCTGGAGTGCAGCGGCACGATCTTGTCTCACTGCAACCTCTACCTCCTGAGTTCCAGTGATTCTCATGCTCAGCCTCCTGAATGGCTGGGATTACAGACATGTGCCACCACGCCCAGTTAGTTTTTGTATTTTTAGCGTAGACGGGGTTTCGTCTTTTTGTCCAAGCTGGTCTCAAACTCCTGGCTTCTAGTGATCCACTTGCCTCGGCCTCCCAAAGTGCTGGGATTGCAGGCATGAGCCACTGTGCCTGGCCAGAATTACTTACTGAATATGTGTACCCATAGATTTATCAAATAATTATATCCTTATTAAAATTTTTCTTTCAATATCATATTTTATAAGAGGTAGGATAGGTTAACTAAAAAGCTTTTTCTTTAGCATTCATTTGTTTCTCTCTCTTTAAGTAAGATGTCATGATGTCAAAAGAGGCTGCAAATAAAATACCTTGTCAGTGACATTCCCCCAGATTAGATCTTAAACAAAAGGCTGAGAAGCAGTAGCTCTTTTTCCCCCCAAAGGGAAGAATGCTTTAGTTTATTTTACAGAAGAAAATTCATTGCAGTATAGCACCACTCTGGTCTTGTACAAATTACAGAATTCACTTAGATAATTTCTAGTCTTTCCTCTCCTGGATGGTGGACTCTGTAATACGTTTAGGAGGTCGGCTTTCTTTAAATTATCCCCAGGTTGGAGGATTTTAGGTGTCAGGATGCCCAGGGTGGTGGTCCTTCTTAGCCTTGTCTTAACTAACATACTTTTAGAATTGGTCTAGAGCTGGACAGCTTTGTGGGAACTGGAGTGACCTAATTTGCTTCAGTTTAATAACTAATATTTTAGCATTTAAATGTCATAGAGGCATTGCCCTATCCCATACTTTTGCATCAGGAGGTTTTATTATTTTATCAGTTAAAAATTGCATATTTTGTAGGATCCTTTTTCTGCTTTGGTGAAATGTAGGCTTCACCTCTATTGTGACGCTTGGTGGATTCATTCTTCCTCATCTGAAGTGGCATCTGCGGTCCTGTCACAGTGAAGTATATTTTTAGCATTTTTTTTTTCTTTGAGATGGAGTCTCACTCTGTTGTCAAGCTGGAGTGCAGTGGCATGACGCCAGCTCACTACAACCTCCGCTTCCCAGATTCAAGCGATTCCCCTGCCTCAGCCTCCTGAGTATCTGCGACTACAGGTGTGTGCCACCATGTTGGCCTAATTTTTTTTTTTTTTTTTTTTTTTGTATTTTAGTAGAGATAGAATTTCACCATGTTGGCCAGGATGGTCTTGATTTCATGACCTTGTGATCCATCAGCCTTGGCCTCCCAAAGTGCTGGGATAACAGGCGTGAGCCACTGTGCCCGGCCTTTTTTAGCTTTTTTTCCAAGGTAGCCTAGGCCACCTTGAACACCGTTGCGTAACACATTTTGGTTATGCAAAGGTTGTGGGCCAAAAGCCAGGAGTTCCTGCTGAGAGGAAAAATTGCTTGTTTTTTGGCAGGATAGTATTTGAAATTTTGTTGTTGCAAGATTTTCCTGTTGAGTAAATACGTGTGTGTTTATTTAACATGAGAAGATTTAAAAAGGAACTTAAATAGATCAATTTCATTTTGCAATATTGTATTACCTGTTGGCAATATGTAAGAGGCTAGTTCTGGGTTTATCTGTATAATTCAGTTAGAAGTGCTATTGTCTTTTATGACAGTGATGTATAATTATTACTATATTATTCTCATCCTAAGACATTATATGTCGATATGTAAGAGATGAGGAAGTTGCTCATAAAATCTTGATCGGATTTCTTAAACAATTCATAGAATTTTTTTAGTTCATGAGTCAACCATGTAACTACCCTGAGTTAATGAGTTTTGGTGCTAAGAACTGAAATTATAATTTGATACTGCCACTTAAGGTGCTCCCTTCCCCTTCAGTCTGAACTTTAGATTCCTTCATTTCAGTGGGTTTCAAATGTAAAGTATTCTGCCGAGGTATCTTAGTGAGCCAGGACTGGAGAAGGGTGGAGGGAGGGATGGGGAAAGGCAGGGGGAGCCTGAAAAGATGAATCCTAGGTCTCCCATTCTCACTAGATCAGAATGTTTCTCCATTGTAGCTTTTGTACATTTAGCTTTCATTTAAGACTTCTGAGGAAAACATTCTGGTTAAAAAACAAGATCTGAGCACTGTTGCCGTGTATCTCGTGGATAAGTTTTGAGGAAGGAAGTTGTAGTGGTCTCCAGGCTGCAGTTCATGTGAGGACAGGCAGGGCTTGCTTTGACCTGTAAATTTGTATGCCGGTAGGGGCTAATTTCCTGATTTTGCTAGGATTTTTTTTTTTTTTCCTTCTGTATTGGGCGAATAGTACTTTTAAATAAAACTGACTTTTTTGTTTTTTTTTTGAGATAATAAAGTTAAACTTCATTAAAGTCATACCACAAAACTAGGACAACAGGAAGGATTACTGAGATGAGGGAAAAAATGGAGAAGTCACTTAACTTGTGACTTTGAGTGACATTGTTTGTAATTGTTGAACTCAGGATTCACCACAGCTGAAAGTTAAACAATGTGCATTAAAAAATTGTACCTCATGGGTTTCTAATCATTTAGGCCACTGTTAGAAAAAAATGGGATGACCCTGAGTTAAAATCTTTTTTTATTTGCCTCTGCATTCCATTTATAGCTTTATTTATTTGGGATGTCTAAGTTGGGAGGAGAGAGCAGAGATAGATCACTTAAAGCATGTTTTAGGACAGCAGATCAGAATTAGTTGGAAAACTTTTACAAAATGCATGAACGTTCATATAGTGAAATACTCTTGTTTTTGGACAGAGTTTCATTCATGTTGCCCAGGCTGGACTGCAATGGCATGATCTCAGCTCACCGCAACCTCTGCCTCCCGGGTTCAAGCGATTCTCCTTCCTCAGCCTCTCGAGTAACTGGGATTGCAGGCATGTGCCACCATGCATGGCTAATTTTTGTATTTTTAGTAGAGACGGGGTTTCAGCATATTGGTCAGGCTGGTCTCGAACTCTCGACCTCAGGTGATCCACCTGCCTCAGCCTCCCAAGTAGCTGGGACTACAGGCACATGCCACCATGCCCCGCTAATTTGTGTAATTTTAGTAGAGACAGAGTTTCACCATATTGGTCAGGCTGGTCTCGAACTCCTGATCTCGGGTGCCTCCCAAAGTGCTGGGATGACAGGCATGAGCCACCATCCCCGGCCCCAAATACATATTTCACAATATCACAGAGACAGTGGTATAGTGCGTGGACTTTAGAACCAGACTGGTTTGTGACCTCTGGCAAATTGATCTCTCTCCATTTCTTCATCTACAAAAACAGTGATAATAATAGTTTCTTCTTGTTGTACAGTTGTGAGGATTAAGTGAATTAAAAGAAAGGTGCCTGGCACACATTATTGTTAATATCAGATATTACCTCCTAGGAGGCCCACAGGTTAGGTGACTGACCCATCTGGAGGCCCTGGGCTTATGAGGGTGGTATTAGGATGTCAACATTTGAATCCAGGTCTTTTAACCTTTTTGGTCATTCTTTGTACCATGTCATAGCTGCCTCTGGTCACTTCTTGTGGGACTGTCTTTAGTTACCTTTATAGCAGCCACAACATGGGTGCAATGCTGGCCTAAAATAATTATTTGTTGAATGAATAAGTGTTATTTTTTATTAGGAAGTCTCCAAAGGGCATGTTTGCTTAAGTTGTAGGGACAGAGGTTTTCACCTATTTTTCTTTCCTGCCACCTGTATCCCCTCAAGATTTGTTGCTCTGTGCCTTCGCCTAAGTGTTTTCTGATCCTTAGAGAAGCCCTTGGGGTGCGGAGGCTCACGCCAGTAATCCTAACACTTTGGGAGGCTGAGGTGGGTGGATCACCTGTGGTCGGGAGTTCAAGACCAGCCTGGGCAACATGGTGAAACCTGTCTCTACTAAAAATACAAAAATTAGCCAGGCATAGTGGCAGCTGCCTGTGATCCCAGCTACTGGGGAGGCTGAGGCAGGAGAATCGCTTGAACCTGCTGGAGGTTATGGTGAGGCTGGAGGTTATGGTGAGGCTGGAGGTTGTGGTGAGCCAAGATCACACCACTGCACTCCAGCCTGGGTGACAGAGACTCTGTCTCAAAAAAAAAAAAAAGAAAGAAAGAAAGAAAGAGAAGCCCTTGGTGGGCTGGGCACGGTGGCTCACGCCTGTAATCCCAGCACTTTTGGAGGCTGAGGCAGGTGGATCACTTGAGGTCAGGAGTTTGAGACCAGTCTGGCCAACATTGTGAAACCCCGTATCTATTACAAATACAAAAATTAGCTGGGCGTGGTGGTGCGTGCCTGTAATCGCAGCTACTCAGGAGGCTGAGCCGGAGAATCACTTGAACCTGGGAGGCAGAGGATGCAGTGGGCCAAGATCATGCCACTGTACTCCAGCATGGGCTACAGAGTGAGACTCTGTCTCAAAAAAAAAAAAAAAAAAAAAAAAGAGAAGCCCTTGGAGGCCTTGGTTGATTTAATTTTTTGCCTCCTGAGCCCTGGGAGGGGCTTCCCTTGACTGTAATTTCTTCTTGTCCATAACTATAACTTCTTGTCAGCCTGCTTCCATTGACTGTAATTTCTTCTTGTCAATAACTGTAAATAGTTTGAGATTTGATAAATTAGACTGCTACATGTGTATGGATGAGATTATTGGGGTCATAGATGAATGATGGTTTGTTACTCATAGCAACAGCAGTAGCCAGAATATCAGCATTTTTTCCTTTTACCTTTTTTTTTTTTTTGAGACAGAGTTTCACTTTGTCAACCCAGGCTGGAGTGCAATGTTGAGATCTCAGCTCACTGCAACTTTCACCTTCCAGGTTCCAGCAATTCTCCTCCCTCAGCCTCCCAAGTAGTTAGTATTACAGGCGCCTGCCACCACACCTGGCTACTTTTTGTAGTTTTAGTAAAGGCGGAGTTTTACCATGTTGGCCAGGCTGGTCTTGAACTCCTGACTTCAGGTGATCCAACTGCCTCGGCCTCCCAAAGTGCTGGGATTACAGGTGTGAGCCATCATGCCCGGCTGGAGACATTATTTTTATTATACTGGATGGTAAGCATGTATTCACTTTGCTATGAATGTAGATACTATCTGCCTTCCAAACTTCATTATACCAATATCTTCAAGGAGGTGCCCTGAACAGGTTAGTGCCTTGTCCCCATGACATGTGTAACTCTGAGAGATCCATGCAGAATTGTCCTTTTACTGTTCTCTGCTGCTCTTCTCTACTCTTAGGCTGGCTTGTGTTTGGCAGATAAGTGAACAAGGCACTGAAGATAAGGGAGATACATTGGGCAGTTCCTACCTTCTAGTGTAGGAGAGACAGTCTGGTAGAGGACACAGACATACCACAAATATTTGTAACACAGCAAGTCCTGAGTAGTAAGACATGTGAACCCCTCTAGTACTGCTCTCACCATGAACACTGTTTCTTTTTCTTTCTTTTTTTTTTTTTTATGTGAGACAGAGTCTCACTCTGTTGCCCAAGTTGGAGTGCAGTGGCACAATCTCAGCTCACTGCAACCTCCACCTCTCGGGTTCAAGCACACCTCCTGCCTCAGCCTCCTGAGTAGCTGGCATTACAGGCATGAGCCACCAAGCCCGGCTAATTTTTGTACTTTTATTAGAGACAGGGTTTCACCATGTTGGCCAGGCTGGTCTTGAACTCTTGGCCTCAAGTGATCCACCCATCTCAGCTTCCCAAAGTGCTGGGATTACAGGTGTGAGCCTCCACACCCCACCCAATTTCTTCTTACTAGATGTCTCAGGCTTTGATACTGTTGACTGATCCTTCTTTTTTGAAACTTTTAACCTTCCTTGTCACTGTGACCCATTTCTTCCAGGTTTTCCTCTAATCTCTGCCTACTTTTTGGCTTCTTTCCTTATTTGCTTTTTTATTTTTATTTTTTCCTGAGACAGAGTCTTGCTCTGTCACCAGGCTAGAGTGCAGTGGCATGATCTCAGCTCACTGCAACCTCTGCCTCCCGGGTTCAAGTGATTCTCCTGCCTCAGCCTCCTGAGTAGCTGGGACTACAGGCGTGTGCCACCATGCCCAGCTAATTTTTGTACTTTTTAGTAGAGACGAGGTTTCACCATGTTGGCTAGGCAGGTCTCGATCTCCCGACCTTGTGATTCACCCGCCTTGGCCTCTCAAAGTGCTGGGATTACAGGCGTGAGCCACTGCGCCCGGCCCCTGGATAATTTTTGTGTTTTTATAGTAGAGATGGGGTTTCTCCACATTGGCCAGGCTGGTCTCAAACTCCTGACCTCAAGTGATCTGCCCGGCCTCCCAAAGTGCTGGGATTACAGCTGTGAGCCACCATTTCCAGCCCTAGCTTGCCTCAAGATGGTAGTGGGCCTCAGGGTTCCAGCTTTAACCCTCTGCTGTTTGGGTAGTATGTTTGACTTACTTTCCCCTATGGCTTACAATTGGCCATTGTTAATGTACTTTATCTTTTGCAGTTCTGTTCACTGGACATCTTTACTTGGATTTATTCATTATTAGGTGCTTGGGATATTGTGGGTACACAAAGCCATTCATATAGTCTGAAACTTAAAGTCTCATGCAGGTGGCAGGCATTAATCAAATGATCACATAGAAGAGGTGTTTGATCTGCTAAAGGAGGTCAGGGAAATATTTCCTGAGACAATGACATTTGGACCAATGTCTGAATGATGATGTTAAGTTGGGATTAGAGGTTGAGAGGAGAATCCCTGTCAGGGAGAACAGCCTGTCCAAAGGCCCTGTGGCAGAAAGGAGCATGGCGAGTATGAGGAACTGTAAGGCCAGAGTGTGGCTGGAGTGAGGGAGAATGAGACTTGAGAGATGGACTTGAGAGACGGACTCGAGAGAGGGGCCAGACCATACAGGGCCTTTTAAGTGTGAGAAATACACTTACCTTTCCAAACCCAAAGAGTGGGCTTAGAGGCACGAAGAACAGCGAAAGTAGACTTTTAATAGGGGTCTTACAAGATTGGGTGTCTGATATAATTTATCTCCTAGCATCCAAGTCCCTCCTCCAGTTCCTCATTGGTCGAGTGCTATGAGGTTACAATCTTTCCAGATGTCGCCTAAGTTTCATTACCCCCCTTATAAGGTTTTATACCCTGTCCCCTTCCCTGCTTTAATTTTCGATTCCCAATAAAGAAACTTTCTTCCCTTTTATGGGCTGACCCCTCCTCTACATTCTGTTCGTTTATCGTGACCTTCTAGGTGCGTGAGCTGTGCGGTTACGTTTGCAGGCCGGCTGCCAGTACTTAGATTTATTATGCCTTGAAAATGGACCATTTAAAGTATTTTCTCACATAAGTATGTAGAGTTTTGTCTGTACCTTAACAAATGGGAAACTACTGAAGCTTAAACCAGGGGAATATGTTGTCCTACTTGTTTAAACACAACAATGGCCGGGTGTGATGGCTCACTCCTGTAATCCCAGCATTTCAGAAGGCTGAGGTGGAAAGATCTCTTGAGCCCAGGAGTTCAAGGCCACCCTGGGCAACAGTGCGAAAACCAGAAAAAAATAAACACAGCAATGCCATGTAGAATAAAAACTCCCTGGTTTTTGGGGAAGAAATCCAAAATATTTAAGTGTGTGGAATTTTGATCACAGTATAAAATATAATAGGGCACGCTATGCAAATATCACAATCTGTGGCTTTGAATTATCGCTTTCCCTTCACTCTTTGGTTATTCTCGAAGGGCCTCCCTGCTTCCTATCATCGGTCCAAACCGGGCAGTTTCCCTGAAGGTTTCTGGCGCTCCGGCGCACTTTATAGTCGTCAGCGTTACGTGTTGAGGAAAATGGGGCGGGGTTAGAAAGGAGCTCCGAGTGATTGCATGTTTTGCTACCATATGTTAATTACCGTGATTGCCTAAAGTATCTTCGAAATTTTGAGGTTACTTTAAATGCTTTTTTCAAACTTTGGTAGTGGAAAGATCGTTTTTGGAAAAAACACATAGTAATATTTTCGAGAAGAAAATGTGCTCACGAAATACTCACCATCAGCAAAATATGTGTGAGTTTCTTTCGCATCTGGAAGGCACATAAGCAGCCCTTAAAACTATACTTTCAGGGATTGTTTTTATAGATATGTTATTGTAGAAGTTTTTGTGAGCGTGTAAAGCATTGGTTAAACCACAAAGAGGTAAATGTGTCATTTTCTGGAAAATCACTATCTCGTGGCGTTTTGTTGTTGTTGTTTGCTATTGATGGTCGTTCTTCTCTCCCTTTGGGGAAGGTAAGAGGGAAAGAGCGTGGTGTGAGTGGTTCTGGTTCTTTTTTCAGGTGTTAGCAGATGATTGGCTAATGTTTGACTGTAAGGTTATGCCAGATGTGTTTTTTCGGTGTTTTGAGAGATGTGTACGTTTTAACTTAAGATTGTGCGAAGTGCTATTTTTGTGTTTTGAGAGATGCGGGATTGAGAGATGTGAGATATGTGCATTTTTGTTTTTGAGCTGGGGCTTTTTTTCTGTGGTCCTGGAGTGCAATGGCACAATTTCGGCTTATTGCAGCCTCTGCCACTTAAGCAGTCCTCATGCTTCAGTTTCTCAAGTAGCTGGGACTACAGGTACGCAGCCAGGCCCCGCTAGTTTTTGTATATTTAGTAGAGAGGAGATTTCGCCTTGTTGGCCGGGTTGGTCTCGAGCTCTTGGCCTCAAGTGATCTACCTGCCTCGGCTTCCCAAAGAGCTGGCATTACAGGCGTGAGCCACTGCGCCTCCAGACTTGGGGGATTTCAATTTTCGTATTTCTTGGTGATTTTTGGTGTTCTGGAGGACTAAATTTTTTTCTTGGTAGGTAAGTCATGTTTCCCTTTTCTATTTATTTTCCTGGTCATGTTACTACTTTGGCCTTTTTTTTCAGTCCCTTTTAATTATTCACAGACTCATTGTTTGATAATACTGGAAATTGGTCTGTTTTGTGTATTTTGTTTTCCCTTGTCGAATTAGTCTTTACACTTTAGTAAGATCTTTTAGGTGAGGACTTGTATTCCAGCGAGCTCTTTTTATGTTATAGCCTTCCTCCCAACACACACAGTATCTTTAGTCCCTCCGCCACCCTTTCCCATGATTGAGAACCATTTTAATCCATTTTATAATATGCCAGTGTGGTGAACTAAATGCTTCAATGCAACTTTCTGTAAATATTTTTGATGAATAAACACTGAGTTTGCCTTCCACTATATCTATGTGCGACTAATGAAGACCTTCTTTTGTACTTTTTTTAAAAAAGCTCACAGCAATATATGAAGGTACACTATAAAAATATTTAATTCCCCCACCCCCCACCCAGTTCCATCTCAGGAAATTTTCTGATATTTGCATTGATTCTGATATTTCCTTTGCAGGAACTTATGTTGATGCAGTAAACTCTTTGGGGCCAAACAGCACTTTTTGTTGCAGCGTTATTGGGGCCTTAGGAAATTTGTTGATGTTCTGGTGGATTATGGATCAGATCCAAATCAGTAAGTACAATAATATTGATGTCTAGAAAATAGGGGTTGTGCTGTTAAGATGAGTTTGTTTAGAAACTAATTAGAAAAACGTTTGGCCGGGTGCAGTATCTCACACCTATAATCCCAGCACTTTGGGAGGCCAAGGCGGGCGGATCACGAGGTCAGGAGTTAGAGACTCTCCTGACCAACATGGTGAAACCCTGCCTCTACTGAAAATACAAAAAATTAGCCGGGCGTGGTGGCACATGCCTGTAATCCCAGCTACTTGGGAAGCTGAGACAGGAGAACCATTTGAACCCGGGAGGTGGAGGTTGCAATGAGTCGAGATCACGCCATTGTACCCCAGCCTGGGCAACAAGAGCGAGACTCAGTCTCAAAATAAAAAAAAAAAAAAAAAGGTGACTTTTGCCTGACTCTTATGGCTGTGGTTTAAAAGAATCAAAATTTAGGCCGGGCATGGTGGCTCACGCCTGTAATCCCAGCACTTTGGGAGGCCGAGGTGGGAAGAGCAAAACTCCGTCAAAAAAAAAAAAAAAAGAAAGAAAAAAAACACTAAACACGAAAAGAATCAGAGTTTAATAGTTGGTCTAATTATTTTTTTATTTTATTTTTTTTCAGACGGAGTCTAGCTCTGTCACCCAGGCTGGAGTGCAGTGGTGTGATCTCGGCTCACTGCAAGCTCCGCCTCCCGAGTTCATGCCATTCTCCTGCCTCAGCCTCCTGAGTAGCTGGGACTACAGGCACCTGCCACCATGCCGGGCTAATTTTTTGTATTTTTAGTAGAGACAGGGTTTCATGATGCTAGCCAGGATGGTCTCAATCTCCTGACCTCATGATCTGCCCGCCTCGGCCTCCCAAAGTGCTGGGATTACAGGCATGAGCCACCGCGCCCAGCCAATAGTTGGTCTAAATTTTAATATGGAACAGTAACACAATGAATCAGTGACAGGCGAACATCTACTTTTTTTTTTTCCTGACACACGGTCTGGCTCTGTCACCCAGGCAGGATCTTGGCTCAGTGCAGCCTCTGCCACCCTGCTTCAAGCAATTCTCCTGCCTCAGCCTCCCTAGTAGCTGGGATTACAAGTGGGCACCACCAGGCCTGGCTAATTTTTTGTATTTTTAGTAGAGACAGGGTTTTGCCATGTTGGCCAGGCTGGTCTCGAACTCCTGGCCTCCATTGACCTTGGCCTCCCACAGTGCTGGGATTACAGGTGTGAGCCACTGTACTTGGCTGAACATCTCTTTTTGTGAAGCACTTCGGCTTTTGCTAGGGCCTTCTCAAATATTAGCTTATTTGACACCTTCTTGACAGAGAAGGGAGAGTCGGTGGTGAACATTTTTCAGTTCCCATTAAACAGAACCAGAAACTGGGGTTTTGGGCACTTAAGTGATTCAAGCTGATTTTCACAGGAATGCCAGAATATGAACAATCATAAAAGTCTTTCCCATCTTACTTAAGGAGGCTCTGTTTAATGTACCTACTTAAATTATTAATATTGGAAGCTTTTGTACTTTTTTTTTTTCTTGTGATGGAGTCTTGCTCTGTCACCCAGGCTGGAGTGCAGTGTCACTACTACGGCTAACTGCAACCTCCACCTCCCGTGTTCAAGCGATTCTTCTGCCTCAGCCTTCCAAGTAGCTGGGATTACAGGCACGTGCCACCACACACAGCTAATTTTTGTATTTTTTTTTTTTTTTTTTGAAACAGAGTCTCACTCTGTTGCCCAGGCTGGAGTGCAGTGGCGCAATCTCGGCTCATTGCAATCTGCGCCTCCCGGGTTCAAGTGATTCTCCTGCCTCAGTCTCCCTAGTAGCTGGGACTACAAGCACGTGCCACCACACCCAGCTAATTTTTTATATTTTTAGTAGAGACGGGGTTTCACCGTGTTAGCTAGGATGGTCTCCATCTCCTGACCTCATGATCTGCCTGCCTTAGCCTCCCAAAGTGCTGGGATTACAGGCATGAGCCACTGCACCCGGCCTAATTTTTGTATTCTTAGTAGAGGCAGGGTTTCACTATGTTGGTCAGGCTGGTCTCGAACTCTTGACCTCATGGTCCGCCCGCCTCAGTCTGCCAAAGTGCTGGGATTACAGATGTGAGCCACCGTGCTGAGCAGCTTTTGTATTTTATGTATGTGTGTTGTGGAGGGATTGGTTATAAGATTGCTTAGGGGAAGAAAACTTGGAAGCTTAGAAAAGTATAAAGAAAAAAGCCAATCAGTATGAGAATTAAGTAACCAGAGGTAACTTAAAACAATGAACATTTTGTTGTGTTTCCTTCCAGAATTTTTCTAGACTCACACACGCTCTACTGGCTCTACCGTATTGTTTAATTTCAAAGCCCGGAAAGAAAGGGGTCAGCCAGATGCAGTAGCTCACACCTGTAATCCCAGCAATTTGGGAGGTGAGGTGGGAGGATTGCTTGAGCCCAGGAGTTTGAGACTAGCCTGGGCAACAGAGACCCTGTCTATACCAAAAAAAAAAAAAAAAAAAAGGTGGCATGGGGGCTGGCTCACCTGATGTTTGCATATACCCATGTTGTAGGGAGGCCATATTGGGACAGTCTGCAGTTCTTCAGCAAAAATGCAACATTTTCTTTTTTCTTCAGTTTTTCCCTCACTGCAACCTCCGCCTCCCAGGTGCAAGCGATTCTCCTGCCTCATCCTCCCGAGTAGCTGGGATTACAGGTGCCCACCACCACAGCTGGCTAATTTTGTATTTTTAGTAGAGATGCGGTTTCACCTTGTTGGCCAGGCTGATCTCAAACTCCTGACCTCAGGTGATCCACCAGCCTCCGCCTTCCAAAGTGCTGAGATTACAGGCATGAGCCACCATGCCTGGCCATTTCCCACTTCTTTCCATTACTGGAACAAGGTGTATAAACATCGCCTTGAGTGATATAGTCATGACCATCATCACTTTCATATTCTGTATGACAGTATAATTCCGTTCAGTAAACATAAACCATTTTTTAAAAGCCTGTATAAAAAATACAGATAAAAATTGAAACATTTTATAGTCATCTGCATTTACAACTGCTTTGTCCAGGCTTAAAGCTGATTTCTTTAAAGATCAAACCATTCAAACCTTTAACTTTTAAGATCAGGGAATTGAGACTAGCCCATAATATGGTACATAGTATTAATGACACAGCTGAGATCAGGAAGGAGCCCAGCTTCTGAAGACCTCAGAGTTTAAAGAAGTTCCCTTTTTCAAGTGTGCAGGAAGGACACTTGTAATGCCAGGCAATGTCAGGAAGGAAGTGGAAAGGGACAAGAACAAGAGAGGATGGCAAACCCCTATGGCTTTGTATTTTGTGGTTGGGAACATTTTCATGTGACTTAAAAAATATCTGATGATTGGCTGCATAGAGGTACCAGGAATAAAAGTTTTTAAAAAATTTTTATCTGATCAAGGTGAAGGGGAATTTCTGGGAGGAGGCTTTATTCCTTTTTTTGTTTTTGATGAAGTCTCGCTCTGTTTTCCAGGTGGAGTGCAGTGGTTCGATTTTGACTCACTGCAACCTCTGCTTCCTGGGTTCAAGAGATTCTCCTGCCTCACCCTCCCGAGTACCTGGTACTACAGGCATTCACCGCCACCACACCTGACTAATTTTTGTATTTTTAGTTTTGCCATGTTGTCCAGGCTGGTCTTGAATTCCTGACCTCAGGTGATCCATCTGCCTCAGCCTCTCAAAGTGCTGGGATTTTAGGTGTGAGCCACCACACCCAGCCAGGAAGCTTCTTTTTTTTTTTTTTGAGATGGAGTCTCACCCTGTCACCCAGGCTGGAGTGCAGTGGTACAGTCTTGGCTCACTGCAGCCTCTGCCTACTGGGTTCCAGCAATTCTCCTGCCTCAGCCTTCCAGGTAGCTGGGATTACAGGCACACACCACTATGCCCGGCTAATGTGTGTATTTTTAGTAGAGACGGGGTTTCACCATGTTGGCTAGGCTGGTCTCGAACTCCTGACCCCAGATGGTCCACCTGCCTTGGCCTCCCGATGTGCTAAGATTACAGGCGTGAGCCACCGCACCCAGACAGGAGGCTTTATTCCTATACGCTCAGTGGAAACGCTGTGATGGACTGGACCTATTGAAGTCACAAATCAGATGCCTACTGGACCAAGTAACTGGGTTTAGGTTTTCTCTGAGGAGGGTCAGGGATCTATTGCTGTTGGGCAGGAAAGGGGGCCAGGAAAGGGAGCCAGGAAAGCCAGATCTTCTGAATTTCCAAGAGCCAGAAATCCCAGTTTTTAATTTGAAATCTCCCAAATGTTGCCAGGCGCAGTGGCTCAGGCCTGTAATCCCAGCACTTTGGAAGTCCAGGGTGGGTGGATCATGAGGTCAGGAGATCGAGACCATCCTTGTCAACATGGTGAAATGCCGTCTCTACTAAAAATACACACACAAAAAAAATTAGCCAGCCGTGGTGGTGGGCGCCTGTAGTCCCAGCTACTCAGGAGGCTCAGGCAAGAGAATCTCTTCAACCCAGGAGGCGGAGGTTGCAGTGAGCCGAGATTGCGCCACTGCACTCCAGCCTGGGTGACAGACAGAGACTATCTCTCAAAATAAATAAACAAATAAATGAAATCTCCCAAATGTTAAATATTGCCAACTATTTCAATTTCTTTGAACACTGTGTGTACCAAATAAAATAAACTTCTGAGTTGGCTAGGCAGAGACTCCAGTTTTTAGGCTTTACAATAAATAAATATGATAGTACACATTTTGATACCAGGTGGACCTGGATTCTCTTGTAAGCTTAGCTGGGTATAAATCATTATTCCTTTCCTCCTTAGCATTCATGACAAATGAGAAATAATATCATCTCTCTCCTAACCCAGCTTTCTTACTGTTTGTGGGAGGAATGATTAGAAGATGGTAAGACAGGCTGGGCACAGTGGCTCATGCCTGTAATCCCAGCACTTTGGGAGGCTGAGGCGGGCAGATCACCTGAGGTCAGGAATTTGAGACCAGCCTGGCCAACATAATGAAACCTCGTCTCTACTAAAAACACAAAAGTTACCTGAGCATGGTGGCAGGTGCCTGTAATTCCAGCTACTCAGGAGGCTGAGGCAGGAGAATCTCTTGAACAGGAGAGGTGGAGGTTGCAGTGAGCCAAGATTGCGCCATTGCACTGCAGCCTGGGGGACCAGAGCGAGACTTCATCTCAAAAAAAGAAACCCCCCTCCCCCCAAAAAAAACAAGATGGTAAGACATTATACAAAGCTGTTTTTGCAGCAAGGAGGATATTGTGGTTCCCATGATGCAGTGTGCTGGACTGCTTCTCTGCCCAACAGTGGGAGAGAGCCTACAGTGAGAACCAATGGGATCAGTGGTTCCTATATGCCTGGGTGCAGGCCAGCCTCATTAGTATCACCAGGGGAATTTGAAAAACAAAACAAAACAAAACCACATTCCTGGGTCCTGTGCTTGCAGATTTTGTTTCAGTCAGTGTAAGGTGTAGTCTGGGAATCTGTGCTTTTGACAGATATCCCAGTGGATTATTAACTAAATTATGATACACCCATTCATTGGCATACTATGTAGCTGTTAACAAGAATGGAGATGGCTTGTAGTTTCTCACTTGATCTTAGCCAAAAGGCCAAGAAGCGATGGCTTGTAGTTTCTCATATGGAAATTTCTCCAAGATAGATTCTTAAATGAAAATATGTAGGCTGGGTGCAGTGGGTCACTCTTGTAATCCTAGCACTTTGGGAGGCTGAGGTGGGTAGATCACCTGAGGTCAGGAGTTCGAGACCAGCCTGGTCAACATGGTGAAACCCTGTCTCCACTAAAAATACAAAAATTAACTGGGCATGTGTGGTGGGCACCTATAATCCCAGCTACTCAGGAGGCTGAGGCAGATGAACCACTTGAGCCCGGGAGGTGGAGGTTGCAGTGAGCTGAGATCACGCCATTGTACTCTAGCCTGGGTGACAAGAGCAAAACTCTGTCTCAAAAAAAAAAAAAAAGAAAAGAAAAGAAAAGAAAATATTTAGATACAGAGGAGTTTGTATAGTGTATTCAGAGTCTCACTCTGTCTTCCAGGCTGGAGTGCAGTGGCATGATCTCGGCTCACTGCAAGCTCTGCCTCCCGGGTTTTATGCCATTACGCCATTCTCAGGCCTCTGCCTCCCGAGTAGCTGGGACTACAGGTATGCACCACCTACGCCCGGCTAATTTTTTTGTATTTTTAGTGGACACAGGGTTTCACCGCGTTAGCCAGGATGGCCTCGATCTCCTGACGTCGTGATCTGCCCGCCTCGGCCTCCCAAAGTGCTAGGATTATAGGCGTGAGCCACCACACTCGGCCTGTATAGTGTATTCTTCTTTATACTTGTATATACATAAAACATTTCCAGAAGGATACAAAAACTTGTAATAGTAATTGCATCTTGGTAAGAGAACTGGGTGTCTGGAGTTGGATGACTTTTTTCTTATCTTCTCTTCATCATCCTTTTCTTTTCTTTCTCCCCCTCCCCCTCCCCCTCCCCTTCCCTCCCCCTTCTCCTCTTCTTCTTCTTCTCCTTCTTCTCTTTCTTCTCCTTCTCCTTCTTCTCCTCCTCCTTCTCCTCCTTCTTCTCCTTCTCCTTCTTCTTTCTTCTTCTATTTTTTTCCCTTCCTCCTCCTCCTATTTGTGTTTCTTTTTCAGCTAAAGAGAGAAAGTTCCCTGGTGATTCTGATGTGTAGCCAGGTTGGGAAACTAAGGCTATACATCATATCCTCACCATATTCTGGACACATTAAAGGCTGTCCGTTCATGCCTCAGACAGTTTACTGGCTTAGTTGAAATTTTTCTGAGGTGAAATTTTTCTGAGGTGTAGATCCTTGACTGCATTGCTGATGCCAAGGTATTGTGCTCTACCACAGGATTTTTTGGGGGGGCTGTGGGGAGACATTCTCAAACGAGAGAGGTGGCGCCTTGTTAGGCTGTGCTTGACTAGCCTGATCCCAGGACACTGCAGATGTGAAGACATTGTTTCCAGGCAGCCAATATCAGGGTGCTGGGGAAAGAAAATTGGATTTGGAACCAGATCTATGCCTGGGAATGAACCTCAGCTTTGCCGTTTTGTTTTTTCATCTGTAAATTGGGAAACGATACTTCCTTGAAGGGTTGAGTGCAAAAGGGAAAAAAAAGGGATTGTGTATGTGTGTGTGTGTGTGTGTGTGCAGAAAGTTCCTGTGGGCACAGACAGGGGCCTCACAAATGATGTTGTTATATTCCTCATCACCAAGGTTGCCTTGTAGAATGGGAGCCCTGTGTTGCACACTGAGCCCCACTCCATGGAATGCAGGAGCATTGCCATGGACATCCATTGTACCCATCTCCCTCCCCAGCCGCTGCTTTGATGGGAGCACCCCTGTCCATGCAGCAGCATTTTCAGGCAATCAGTGGATCCTTAGCAAACTGCTGGATGCAGGAGGTGACCTGCGACTCCACGATGAGAGGGGTCAAAACCCGAAGACTTGGGCTTTGACAGCAGGAAAGGAGCGTAGCACCCAGGTAAGGGTGGGTCCCACTCTGTAGCCATGCCCACTAGAAGAGCACTGGGCTGAGAGTCAGGCTCTCAGTGGTCAGCACAGAGCGTACAGTGGCCTTAGTGTTGGTACTGGAGTCTCAGCCTTGGATCGAAGCATATTAGCCAGCTGCGAAACTTCCGGCAGGTCTAGTGAACCTTCCTACTCATCCATTCGATGGGAAAGGCAAACAACTGTAATTTTGTCTGACCCATTTAACTAGCACTTACCATGACTCAGATGTTGTTTTAAATGTTTTTTATATATTAACTCAATCTTCACAACAACCTCTCAGTTAAGTACTATTATTTTCCTTATTGTACAGGTGGGGAAGCTGAGGCCCACTGACATTAAGTAACTTTGCTCGGCAGGTGGGAATTTTTTTCTTTTGGGAAGGAGTCTTGCCCAGGCTGGAGTGCAGTGGCACCAGCTCAGCTCACTGCAACCTCCCACTCCTGGGTTCAAGCAATTCTCCTGCTTCAGCCTCCTGAGTAGCACGGATTACAGGCATGCACCACCACACTCAGCTAACTTTTGTATTTTCAGTAAAGACGGGGTTTCTCCATGTTGGCCAGGCTGGTCTCGAACTCCTGACTCAGGTGATTTGCCCACCTTGGCCTCCCAAAGTGCTGGAATTACAGGCATGAGCCACCACACCCAGCTGGTGTGATGTGTTTTAATGAAAACTAAATAACATAAGTGTAAAACTCAGAGGGCAGGTACAGTGCCAGGCCCCTCTGTGTGCAGTCTCCTTCCTGGGGCTCCTGCTTATTAAAGCTGTTGGGCCTTGGACCAGCAAATTTTACTCCTCTTGGCCTTGGTTTCCTCATCTGTTGAAGGAGAGAGTTGGAGGAAATTGTTGCCCTAAATCCTCTCCCTGAAAACATTCCATACCTTTAGAAAATCACCTGGGCCCTTTCCTTTTGAGAGGTTTTTCTGTTGGGGGCTCTCAGCTCCTCGGACCACTTATCTTCATACCCAAGCTTCCATTCCATTGAAAACTGGTGCACCCGCACTGGGCATCTCTGCAATGTTTTGCAGGTAGTGGAGTTCATGCAGTGCTGTGCCTCACACATGCAGGCCATCATCCAGGGCCTCTCTTATGACCTCCTGAAGAAGATAGACTCCCCGCAGCAGCTTGTCTACAGCCCGCCCTGGTGTGGGGGCCTCGTGCAGGGGTGAGTACTCCCTCGAGCAGAGTGGGATAGTCTCCATCACCCAGCCTTCCTTGTGGGAGCCCTGCAGCATGGGTTGCCTCAGCTCCTCCACATCAGTGCCCTCTGGCATGTGGCCCATCCAAACGGGTGTGCTTGGAAAGAAAAGGCTTGGCCCTGTTGAAGGAAGGCCAGAGGATCCCCTTTGCCCCTCTCTCCCCTCTCCCTGAGAAGGTGTGAGAGGAATGAGTGTGGGCTCCGGTGGAAACCACCCTGTGGTTAGCAGAAGGGGAACATCTCAGGTCTGAGAAGCCCAGCAGAAAACCCTTACCCAGCAGGACACCTGGCTGGCTTTTTTGTCATCTCCTGAACCATAGAAAGAGTGTTCCTTTATTACTAAGGTTGCAAAAGACCACAAATGCTTAACTTATGGTTTCTTGGGCTATTTTCAGCTGATATGAGAGACTTGCTGCCAGCTGGTTGGGCAGCCCCTCTTCTCCCATCACAGCTGCAGGAGGTGGGCTCCATGCTTCTCTCCATGCTCAGGATTAAGCTTGAAAGGGAGGAGTGTCATTTTAACTTCTCTGGGATTTGTTGACTTAGGGTGTGTATGTAGAGAATCCTTCCCATTTGGCTTTCCTCTGATGGCATCTCTTTCTGTAAGCAGGGTAGCTGGGCTCACCACACTTTTGCAGGCTTCCTTGTCCTGTCATTCATGCACTTTGAGTCCTGGCTTTCCTCTGATGATTGGATGCTGCTGGCTTCTCAGGCGAGATGAGTTCATGATCCCGTTAACTCCTAACTGCTGTGCTGCCTGCCACTCTGGCCAGTTTTGGCTCTTTACTCAGCATCCAGAATGACCTTTTAAAAATGGAAATCAGGTGGCTGGGTACAGTGGCTCACACCTGTAATCACTTTTGGAGGTTGAGGTGGGTGGATCACCTGAGGTCAGGAGTTCGAGACCAGCCTGGCCAACATGGTGAAACCCCCGTCTCTACTAAAAATACAAAAATTAGCTGGGTGTGGTGGCATGCACCTGTAATTCCAGCTACTCAGGAGGCTGAGGCAGGCGAATCACTTGAACCCAGGAGGCGGAGGTTGCAGTGAGCCGAGATTGCACCACTGCACTCCAGCCTGGGTGACAGAGCAACACGCCATCTCAAAAAAAAAAAAAAAAAAAAAAGTAGCCAAGTGTGTTGGTGTGCTCCTCATAGTTCCAGCTACTCTGGAGGCTGAGGTGAGAGGATCACTTGAATCTGGGAGGTGGAGGTTACAGCAAGCCAAGATCATGCAACTGCACTCCAGACTGGGTGACAGAGTGAGATCTTGTCTCAAAAAATAAAAATAAAGTAATCAAATAAAAATAAAATAATGGAAATCAGGTTGTACCACTCTGCTAAAACTCCTTAAGGACCTTCCCCATGGCTATTAGAATAGGTTTAGAAATCCCTTATCTGGCCTTGGAGGCCCTGCCTCATCCAAGCCCTCCCCCTTCATCTCCTGCCTCTGCCCCTGGAGCTTGTATGGAGACCCCTCCTTCAGAGTTTAGAGAATTGTCATAGTTTGCAGTTATTTTATTTGTATATGTTCTTCTCCAGTTTTCCAATTAAATTGTGAATTCCAAGAGCACAGGGGCTGTGTCTGTCCTATTCATTGCTACTAACCCTTAGCTGCTTGGTGCATGGTAGGGCTCTGTACAAGGAGAGGAGGCTCATGAGTGAGCCTGAAAGGAAAACCCAAGTGTAAGTGTGGATGAGCTTTTACAATCTTAGTTACTCATCTAGATACAGCATCTAGTTTAGAATTAGAGGAAACATTCTTACGGGGTTAATGGAATGCTTACATGGAAATACACTCCTCTTCCCCCACTTTTTTTTTTGAAACTGAGTCTTCTCTGTCGCCCAGGCAGGAGTCCGTGCAATCTCAGCTCACCACAACCTCTGTCTCCTGGGTTCAAGCAATTCTCCTGCCTCAGCCTCCTTAGTAGCTGGGATTAATATAAAATTAGCACACCTGGCTAATTTTATATTTTTAGTAGAGATGGGGTTTCACCATGGCCAGGCTGGTCTGGAATTCCTAACCTCAGGTGATCCGCCTGCCTCTGCCTCCTGAAATGCTGGGATTACAGGCGTGAGCCACCGTGCCTGCCCCCCCCCCCCTTCTCTTAATGTAAAAAACCACACAAATTCTTGAAATTAGAGTTAGCCTCTGAGATTTGTGAGTGGTGCCATGTCAGATAAGATTCCTCACATGTGTGTTTGCACAGAGCTTGGACTGGAGAAAGAAGAAAAGCACTGAGTTGAGGACCAATGGCTGCAGATGACTAGAGTTAGTTTTTTTCTCCCCTTAACCCAGCCGAGTTTAGTTATATAGACATGTGCTGAGAAATTTAGGTAAGAGAGCAGGAAATGTTGGTCTGAACTGCAGTTGTTGTCCAGGTCACTGTTTGAGAACGCTCGGCTCTTTTGCTTAGAAAGAACTCTCCCCTCCAAAGAGCCACGTACTGCCCAGAGGCCACAGAGTGGAAGGCAGGAGGCCTCATCACTGGTAACCCCCAGTTCCACTGCTGCTGGAGGCTGACACCCTCACTGTCAGCACAAGGTCTGTTCCCCTGGGCAAGAAACGGTCCACTGTCTCCTAGATCTTTTGAGGCCTAAGCACATAAGCCTTATTTTAAGAAGAGACTGATGATTTGGTGTTGAAAAGTGGCCTTTTTCTTATGGTCTGTTTACTCAAGTGAGAGTGACCATATAGCTTATTATCTGTTGGCTGTTTCGAGAGTGTAAAGGAAACTATCAATAATGGTGCTAAGATACCAGGTGTAAATTGGGATGCTCAGTTTATCTCAGTCTAAACTTCAGAGTCTTCTCCTCAATAGCATAGCAAGTTAAAGCAGAGATGGGACAGCTTGGCACTGATGAGTTGCTGAGGAAATAGAAAAGAAGTAAAGCACTTACATCTGTTCTCTAATAGTGGCATGTGGGGCCTCACAGACCTGAGGTAGGGCTGGCCCTGAATATGCACCATCTCTTAGCTCCTTTGCCATTTGCCAAGAAAAGGAAAGTGTCTCTGGTGGTGGTAGGATGTTTTTTCCTTCAGTCTGAGCTGAAAGTACCCAACTGGCAAGCATTAACTGAGCATCTACTGCATGGCACCATGCCAGGTTCTGGGAGCCAAAGAAATACGAGGCATCACCCCTTCTTCCAAGACACCTTCAGTGAAGGGGGACCCTGATGCGCAGGTGGTAGTTTGAGTGTGGAATGTGGGAAGAACAGTGGCTGGAATGAGCAACATCAGTGTCTGGTCACTGCTGCATTTTATGACCTCAGGCCAGCAAGTTTCCTTTTCCTGGGCTTCATTTTTTTGCCTGTATAATGAAAAAACTGGACAAGATGTGCTTATGATTATTTCCAACTCTGACCATCTGTATTTGTTATCTATTGCTGCATAATGAATCACCCCCCAAACTTAGCAGCCTCAAACAATAACATTTTTATCTCACACAATTTCTGTGGGTCAGGAATCAGGGAATGGTTTAACTAGGTTGTTCTGGCTCAGAGTTTCTAATGAAGTTGCAGTTAAGATGTTAGGGCTGTATTCATCTGAAGGCTTGACTGAAGATGGACAATTCAGTTCCAAGATGGCTCGTTTACATGGCTGACAAATTGGTGCTGGGCATTGAGCCTCCCCCTAGGGCTGCTTGAATGTCCTTGTATCATGGCAGCTGGCAGAGTAAATGATCCAAGAGAGATCAGGGCCGAAGCCTTGGTAGATTTAGCCTCAAAGTGACAGACTATCACTGTTTTGCACTGTTAACAGTCAAAAATGAGTTAACAGGTCAGCCCCATGTGACCTGTGAGGGGCTACACAAGGTTATGCATACCGGTAAGTGAGAATCATAGAGGCCCTCTCAGAGGCTGGCTATTACATCATCTCTAGTTTTGTAACAGAAAGTCTAGCAGTAAAGACAAAATCAACTACACCTTCTGAAAACTTGGTTCAGCATTATTATTCTGGATATGAGTGGTTAATTCTGAGTTTTTTTTCCTCTTTTAAATATTTCTAGAAACCCTAATGGCTCTCCTAACTGACTGCTTAAAGCTGGAGTCATTTCTGCTCAAAATATCTACAGCTTTGTTTTTGGGAAGGTAAGAGGTTGCCACTGACAGCCAGTGTTTGCAGGACTAACTGGAGAATCATCGGGCCCCATCTCCCACCTTTGTCCAACTCCTGCCTCCTTATCCTCACCAAAGTGTTGTTCTTTTCTTTTTTGCCCCTATTGAGGGAAAGGTATCTCTTAGTGTTCCTGTCTTACTAACAAATTTGTGAAAACCCCAGAGAATTCACTTGGATGACCCTGGGCTACACTTGAGTTTAGAAAATGATCTTTTAATTAATTAATTTTTAGTTTTTAATTTTTAATTATTATTTTTTTGAGACAGAGTCTGGCTCTGTTGCCCAGGCTGGAGTGCAGTGGCGCGATCTAGGCTCACTGCTGCGACGTCTGCCTACTGGGTTCAAGCAATTCTGATGCCTCAGCCTTCCAAGTAGCTGGGATCACAGATGTGTGCCACCATGCCTGGTTACTTGTATTTTTAGTAGAGATGGGATTTTGCCATGTTGCCCAGGCTGGTCTCTATCTTCTGGACTCAATCAGTCCACCCGCCTTGACTTCTCAAAGTGCTGGGATTACAGTCTTGAGCCAACTCACCCAGCCCTACCCTCCGTTCTGTTTGTTGTGCTGAGGCAGCCTGGTGGGGAGGGAGAGGAGGAATATCAGATTTGGCCAGACACAATCCTGGGTGCTGTGGGGGCCACAATGGGCTTCTCAGTCCCAGCGATGGCACTGGAGGCATCTGACTTCTTTCCATGAGCCTCAGTTTCTTCAGGGAAAAGAACAAAAGGGAAATAATAAAACCTTGAAAGGTTTTTAGAAAGATTAAAGATAATATAAAGAGTTGTGGTGAGGCCTGGTGGCTCACGCCTATAATCTTAGCACTTTCGGAGACCAAGGTGGGTGGATAACTTGAGTCCAGGACTTTGACACCAGCCAACATGGCAAAAGCCCGTCTCTATTAAAAAAAAAAAAAAATTAGCCAGGTGTGGTGGTGCATGCTTGTAATCCCGGCTACTTGGGAGGGTGGGGTGGGAGGATTGCTTGAGCCCGGGAGGTCCAGGCTGCAGTGAGCCAAGATCATGTCATATGCTCCAGCCTGAGTGACAGTGATACCCTGTCTCAAAAAAAAAAAAAAAAAAAAAAGGCCCAGTGCATAGGGGTATTCAGAAAGTTGATAAATAGCAGCTATCATTCTTTTAGCTGGCTGATAAGATTCTGGATGTATTCTGCTTTTCCTCTCTTCTTCCCATAATTTGAGGCTATGCCTTGGTTTCAGTTTTATCTTACTGGGGCGACACAGATGGCCTATCTAGGATCTCTTCCGGTCGTTGGAGAAAAGGAAGAGATTCGAGCTGCTGATGAGCCCACCTTCTCTTTCTTCAGCAGCCCCTACATGGTCATGACCAAGTAAGCGGGGGCTGGCCAGTTTGAGGTCTGATTCAGTTTCAGGGGAAGAGAGGGCTGCATGTGACTTCCTTAAGTGTGGGGAGTTTCTACTCAAACACAGGGAACACCTAAGAACATCTGTCTAAATCAGGGTTTCTCAGCCAGAGCACTATTACCATTTTTGGCCAGATGATCCTTTGTTGTTGGGAGTAGTCCTGTGCATTGTAGAATGTTTAGAAGTCTCTGGTCTCTACCCACTAGTGCCAGTTGCAGTCCCTTACAGCCCCCACAGCTGTGACAACCAAACTGTCTTACAGACATTGCCATAGGTCTCTGGGGGAGAACCACTGCTCTGAAAGATTACTCATTACAATACTTTAATGTCTCTGCTCGCTAAAGAATTAGAGGCAGCTTGGTAGTGACTATCTTGCCTCTGATACAGGTCAAGGTTAATGAGGCCCCTATAGAAGCTGTTTTATTGCTGCTGCCTTTGCCCAAGTCTTCACCATCTCTCACCTGGAGTGGTCTCCTAACTGGCTTCCCATTCTCTGGACCACCCCTCCCCTACCCATTCCCCACATTGCCAGTACCATTGTGTTTTTTTTTGTTTTTTTTTTTGAGACGGAGTCTCGCTCTGTCGCCCAGGCTGGAGTACAGTGGCGCGATCTCGGCTCACTGCAAGCTCTGCCTCCTGGGTTCTCGCCGTTCTCCTGCCTCAGCCTCCCAAGTAGCCAGGACTACAGGTGCCCGCCACCACACCCGGCTAATTTTTTGTATTTTTAGTAGAGATGGGGTTTCACCATGTTAGCCAGGATGATCTCGAACTCCTGACCTTGTGATCCACCTGCCTCAGCCTCCCAAAGTGCTGGGAATACAGGCGTGAGCCACTGCACCCAGCCAATTTTTGTATTTTTTATAGAGATAAGGTCACGTCATGTTGCCCAGGCTGGACTTGAACTCCTGGACTCATGCGATCTGCCCGACTTGGCCTCCCAAAGTGCTTGGATTACAAGTGTGAGCCACCACACCCAGCTTTCTTTTCTGTGGGTGGGGGACACAGGATCTGCCTCTTTTGCCCAGGCGATAGTACAGTGGCTCACTACAACCTCAATCTCCTGGGCTCAGACAGTACTCCTGCCTTGGCCTCCCAAAGTACTGGGATTACAGGCATGAGCCACTACAGCTGGCCGGTAAATGTTTCTTAAATGATTGGATGATCTAGTTGAAGGAAAAACTTGAAATGGTTCAGAGAAGGGTTGACCTCTCTGGCTATGTGTTCAGGAGCAGTGGAAGCTAGAGGATGTGCACTTTTGTCAGTGATGGATTGCCATCTGCTGTTGAGAGAAATGTACCGCAGTTTCTTCTCCTTTTGCTCACCGATAGAAATGTGAATCCTAGCCTGAAATGGAGCTTTGGAGATGGCCCAGCCCAATGCTGTCCTTATATAGTTGAGGAAACTGAGGCACCCAGGAGTGAAGCAATGGTGTGAAGTTACCCAATTGATTGGTTAGAGACACAGTTGGGGCTAAACCAGATGGTAGAAGATGTCTCCAGGATACAGGGGCAGGATGGATAGGAGGTTGACAGGAACACCAGCCAGGAGACCACGAGACAGGGCGTAGTGGTGACCATGAAGCCAAAATGGGAGGGAATAACGTGAAATGCATGGAGTTGCTGGGGTCAACAACTGGCCAAGTGAGGGGGTAGGAGGTAACCAAGGGTCTGTGAATGTCTGGGAATGACCTCAGGATGGAACTTCAGGTAGAAGTATCGGAAATGTTAGTCAGCAAGCCATTGCAGGTGTAACAACATACCCTTCTTTGAAAACTGATAACATGAGTTGATTATTCACCAACCCAAAATAGCCTTCAGTCCCACATTTATTTTTGGTAACACTCTACTAGGGCATATCAGTTTGTTGAATGTCATTGTCAAGGATAGCATTCCATCTCTTGGCACAAGTCAGTGCTGAGTTTACCCTGAGGACTCTTGCTGGGCCAGAAGACATTTAGGATGCTCTGACTTAGCTCTTAAGGAGTCTGGTTGGGGAGAGTTATTTAAGCATATGAGTAAACCCTTGAGTGCTAAACTGAGAGGACATATTCCCAAAAGGGCAGGAGTTCAGAAAAGAAATAATCATGAGGAGTTGGGGAAGTCCCAGATGGCTTTGATAAAGCATATGGGGGTTCAGAGGGCTCTTGAAAGAGTTTACGTTCATTTATTCAACAGCAAGCATCAAGGCCCTGGTGTAAGCCCAGAAGTACAGTGATATAAAGGCAAATGAGTTGCCTACTCTCATGGAGCTGACTCTCTAGAATGGAGGGGAGACAGATAATAAACTAAGTGAACACAAATTCAGATAATAAGTGCTCTGAAACCAATAAAACAGGACTACTTTAGATTAGGCAGTCAGGGAGGGCCTCCTTGAGGAAGTGACTTTCAGACAAATATCTCAGTGACAAAAAGTAGCTAGTCATTCTAGGATCTGTGGGCAGGGCGTGCCTGCCAGAAGCTGCCAGTGCAAAGACTTGAAGAACATGAGGTATGTTGGAGGATCTGAAAGAAGGGCCCTGTGACTTGAGTGGAGTGGGGGAGCAGTAGAGTTGCCAGATGAAGTGGTGGAGAGGGCCCGGGTGGAATAGTAAGGAATTGCAGGTGTTGGAACAGCTCTGAAGCAGTGTGGACTAGCTCATTGTCTAGCTAGGTTTCCAGGAACTCAAAAGAGGTTGTCAGCCTTCAGAGGCAAAGTTTTCACAAATGTAGTATGTTGATTAAAAGACCCATGAGCCTGGCCAACATGGCAAAACCTCATCTCTACTAAAATCCAAAAATTAGCTGGGCCTGGTGACACACACCTGTAATCCTAGCTACTTGGGAGGCTGAGGCAGGAGAATCGCTTGAACCCGGGAGGTGGCAGAGGTTGCAGTGAGCTGAGATCACGCTGCTGCTCTGCAGCCTGGGTGACAGGGCAAGACTCTGAATGAATGAATGAATGAATGAATGAATGAATAAAAGACCCTTTAAGGCATGAGCCCTGACTTGTGAGTTTCCTTCCGTAGCAAGGACAGAGGTGTACAGAGGGACCTGACTCGAGTGCCCCTTCCTACGCAGCTATACAACGGGGCCGCACCAGAAGTGATCTTACAGAAGGCAGCCACAGTGAAATCAGACATCTACAGCTTTTCTATGATCATGCAGGAGATTTTAACAGGTAGATCAAGATCATTAATGGTTGACCAAAGTCCCTATTCTTAGGTTGCATTTTTCTCCCCCCACAGGAGTTACTGACTTTTATGAAAATAGAAGACTTATTAAAAAGAGACTTCTTGGCTGGGAGCAGTGGCTCACGCCTGTAATCCCAGCACTTTGGGAGGCTGAGGTGGGTGGATCACCTGAAGTCAGGAGTTCAAGACCAGCCTGGCCAAAATGGTGAAACCCTGTCTCTACTAAAAATACAAAAATTAGCTGGGTGTGGTGGCACGTGCCTGTAGTCCCAGCTACTTGGGAGGCTGAGGCAGGAGAATCGCTTGGACCCAGGAGGGCGAGGTTGCAGTGAGCTGAGATAGCGCCACTGCACTCCAGCCTGGGTGACAGAGTGAGACTCTGTCTCAAAAGAAAAAAAAAAAAAGACTCAGCAAAGCCCATCCATCTGCTTGTCAGTGATGATGCATTTAATCCAAACTAAAAAAAAAAAAAATTATTATTTTTATTATTTTTATTTTTTATTTTTTTGAGACAGAGTCTTGCTCTGACACCCAGGCTGGAGTGCAGTGGCTCGATCTCAGTTTACTGCAACCTCTGCCTCCCAGGTCCAAGCAATTCTTCTGCCTCAGCCTCCCGAGTAGCTGGGACTACAGGTGCACAACACCACGCCCAACTAATTTTTGTATTTTTAGTAGAGACTGGGTTTCACCATGTTGGCCAGGCTGGTCTCAATCACTTGACCTTGTGATCCACCCACCTTGGCCTCCCGAAGTGCTGGGATTACAGGTGTGAGCCACCACGCCCGGCCGAAGCAAACTTTTTAAACTGAATATTGGTATCAGTACTTATGATCTATGTGCGGTATCCCTTGAGAACTTGTAAATTAGGGGGAAAGACTAGCCTCTGAGAAGTAAACTATGAAACACACCCTGTGTCCATTAGATGTATAAACAGTGTCACTTGAAAGAAATGGATGTACTTCCAAATCCACTGCTCTGATGTGGAGAAAGTAGTCACATATCTGAAGATGGAAGGAATCCTTCAAGAGAAAGACATACACACACACAAACACACACACACACACACACAGTAAAATCACATTCATTAAAGGCTGCTTTTTTTTTTTTTTTTTTTTGACAAAGTCTCACTCTGTTGCCCAGGCTGAAGTGCAGTGGTGGGATCTTGGCTCACTGCAACTTCTGCCTCCCGGGTTCAAGCAATTCTCCTGCCTCAGCCTCCCAAGTAACTGGGACTACAGGCGTGTGCCACCATGCCCGGCTATTTTTTTCTATTTTTAGTACAGATGGGGTTTCACTGTGTTAGCCAGGATGGTCTGGATCTCCTGACCTCGTGATCCACCCACCTCAGCCTCCTAAAGTGCTGGGATTACAGGCGTGAGCCAACGCACAAGACTTTTTTTTTTTTTTTTTAAGATGGAGTCTTACTCTGTTGCCCAGGCTTGAGTGCAGTGGCGCGATCTCGGCTCACTGCAGCCTCTGCCTCCTGGGTTCAAGTGATTCTCCTGCCTCGGCCTCTCAAAGTAGCTGAGATTACATGTGCTCGCCACCACACCCAGCTAATTTTTGTATTTTTAGTAGAGATGGGATTTCACTGTGTTGGCCAGGCTGGTTTCAACTTCTGACCTCAGGTGATCCATCCACCTCGGCCTCCCAAAGTGCTAGGATTACAGGCGTGAGCCACTGCGCCCAGCCAAGGGCTGCTTTTTTATGGTGTTTGCAGTCCCAGAGGCAAAATGACAATATACGTGAGATGAATATTGGGCTCCCCTGCCAGCGGGGAGCCCATGTGTACATGTTGCTGACACTATTGTTTCCTATCTCTGTGGCAGTGATCTCCCTGGTAAATGGGCAAAGTGGCTTCTCACTTATGAATTGGCCTTCCAGGTAGTTTTTTTTGTTTGTTTTTTGTTTTCTGTTTTTGTTGCTAGGCTGGAGTTCAGTGGTGCAATCTCAGCTCACTACAACCTCTGCCTCCTGGGTTCAAGCGATTCTCCTGCCTCAGCCTCCTGAGTGGCTGGGATTGCAGGTGTGCGCCACCACGCCTGGCTAATTTTTGTATTTTTAGTAGAGGGGATTTCACCATGTTGGCCAGGACGGTCTCGATCTCTTGACCTTGTGATCCACCTGCCTCAGCCTCCCAAAGTGCTGGGATTACAGGTGTGAGCCACCGCGCCCGACCCTTCTGGGTAGTTTTTCTAGAGAGAAATTAATATATAAGGAAATGAATTGTTTCTAAAGTACAGTGGATTAGAAAAAAAAATAAAGGAGTTAAGTGACTTGCCTAAGGTTACCCAGCTTCATCTGATTTCTTTTCCCCCCACTCCACTCTCTGGTTTCCTAATTTACTCTTTTGTATGACTTTTTCCTTACAGATGACATACCCTGGAATGGCTTAGATGACTCAGTTGTTAAAAAAGCCTTAGTCTTGGGGAATTATTTAGAAGCTGATGTCAGGCTTCCGAAACCTTACTGTGATATTGTTAAGTCAGGCATCCACGTCAAGCAGAAAGACCGAACTATGAACCTTCAAGATATCCGGTATATTCTGAAGAATGACTTAAAGGCAAGCCCTGAAGTTGTTGGGAGTTTATTTCTGCTTACCTAACTCAGGAGTGTAGGGAGTTAGAGACAAGATGAAGCTAGAGACCAAGTTGTAAGAAATTTTGGAAATCCTCGTTTTATTACACCATTTCTGTGTTCTTGAGAATAGCCTAACTGCTTAACTTGGTGAAAGCAGCATGGAATTGAGGAGGGGAGCTAGGGAGGTTCAACACATATACATAGTAGGGGCACATTGTAGGCACTTAGTGGAGATTCAGTGAATGGTAGCTATTATTATTGCTTTTAAGGTATTGGCAATAACAATAAACTAGTTAATTAGGACTAAAGTCAGTCTACCCAACAGGAATAAGAGGGAGTTTATCAGATACATAGATGGTTTCTAAAGCACCAGTGACATTCAGGATGACTGAGACTATGTCCTTGACAATATTTCCTGTGTTACAGGATTTTACTGGAGCCCAGAGAACTCAACCAACCGAGAGCCCCAGAGTGCAGAGATACGGACTCCATCCTGATGTCAATGTCTATCTAGGACTGACTTCAGAACACCCCAGAGAGACCCCTGACATGGAAATCATAGAGCTAAAGGAAATGGGTATGTTACCTTAATTCACAGATTGTGTTACTTTGACACAAATGTGTTCTGAGAGTCACATGAGCTGCAACTAATTGAGTCCTCTAAACTGTAGATGTAACTTGTTTGTTTTGTGAGATAAAGTCTAGCTCTATTTCCCAGACTGGAGTACAGTGGCATGATCTCAGCTCACTGCAACCTCCACTTCCTGGGTTCAAGCGATTCTCATGCCTCAGCCTCCTGAGTAGCTGGGAATACAGGCATGTGCCACCATGCTGGGCTAATTTTTTTTTTTTTGAGATGGAATCTTGCTCTGTTGCCCAGACTGGAGTGCAATGGTGTGGTCTTGGCTCATTGCAACCTCTGCCTCCCGGGTTCAAGCAATTCTCCTGCCTCAGCCTCCTGAGAAGCTGGGATGACAGGTGCATGCCACCACGCCCGGCTAAATTTTGTATTTTTAGTAGAGACGGGGTTTCTCCATGTTGGCCAGGCTGGTCTCGAACTCCTGACCTCAGGTGATCTGCCTGCCTCAGCCTCCCAAAGTGCTAGGATTACAGATGTGAGCCACTGCGCCCGGCCTAATTTTTGTATTTTTAGTAGGGACGGGGTTTTGCCATATTGGCCAGGCTGGTCTTGAACTCCTGGCCTCAAGTGATCTGCTTGTCTTGGCCTCCCAAAGTGCTAGGATTACAAGCATGAGCCACTGTGCCTGGCCACTGTAGTTACAGCTTATACTGGGAAAAGATGAATGCCTTAGGAAAAAAATCAAGATCCTTAAAATTATTAAGGTAAACTTTTGGGGATCCATATATATACCTAGCGTGGATCTAGAACTAAGTCATAATAATTGAGTTTATTTCTAGCATGATTACTCTTAAGAATTTATCTAATTGTTTCACAAATAAAAACACTCATTATGGAGAATTTGGAATAGTTTAAAGAAGAAAATTACCATTTTTTTTAAGAGAGAGGATCTTACTCTGTTGCCCAGACTGGAGTATGAGGCACAATTATACCTTACTGCAGCCTCCAATTCCTGGGCTCAAGGCTCTCGAGTACACAGGACTACAGGTACATGCCATCATATCCTGCTAATTTTTTTTTAAGTTTTTTTTTCTTTTTCTTTTTTTTTTTTTTCATGAGACATGGTTTTACTCTGTTTCTGAGGCTGGAGTGCAGTGGTGCAATCATAGCTCACTGCAGCCTCAATCTCCCAGGCTCAAGTAATCCTCCTGCCTTGGCCTCCCAAGTAGCTGGGACTACAAGTGTGTACTACCACACCTAGCTAATTCTTTTAATTTTTTTTTGTTGTTGTTGAGATGGAGTCTCACTCTGTCACCAGGCTGGAGTGCAGTGGCACGATCTCGGCTCATTGCAACCTCCGCCTCCCTGGTTTAAGCAATTCTCCTGACTCAGCCTCCCAAGTAGCTGGGATTACAGACACACACAACCATGCCCAGCTAATTGTTTGTATTTTTAGTAGAGACGGGGTTTCACCATGTTAGCCAGGATGGTCTCGACCTCCTGACCTCGTGATCCACCCGCCTCAGCCTCCCAAAGTGCTGGGATTACAGGCGTGAGCCACTGTGCCCAGCCTTATTTTTAAAATTTTTGGTAGAGACAAGGTCTCACGATGTTGCCCAGGCTGGTCTTGAACTCCTGAACTCAAGCAGTCCTCCCACCTGGTCCTCCCAAAGTGCTGGGATTGCAGTCATGAGCCACCACACCTGGCCTAAAAAAGTTTTTTTTAGAGATGACGTCTCATTATGTTGCTCAGGTTGGTCTTGAACTCCTGGCCTCAAGCAGTCCTCCCACTTTAGCCTCCCAAAGCACTTGGATTACAGGTATAAGCCACTTTGTCCAACCAGTTTTACTACATTTTAGTACATTTGAAAACCTTAGAATTTAGAACTGGAAAGGACCTTGCAGTCATCAGGCTTAATGCCTTCATATTACAGATGAGAAAACTAAGGTTCAGAGAAGTTGTAACCTGCTCAGGATCACAGAGAACTTGTTATAGAACTGGAACCCAGGCCTTCCAATTCCAGCCAAATGACCATTCACTCTGACTCTCCTTCAGCAGTGCTGGAGGCCTCCAGAGTGGCCCTGTAACCTCATTACTTTGACAGCTTCATCCCATTCTCTGTAAGCTGTACACCTGTAAACCAGGGGTGGTGGGTGGCCAATCCTAGCATAATTTTTTTAGTTTTTTCATTACTCCCATAATGTAATGGCTCCTTGGGTGGTATCTAGGCTCCTTTTTTTTTTGAGACAGTTTCACTCTTTTTGCCCAGACTGGAGGGCAATGGTGCAATCTCGGCTTGCTGCAACCTCTGTCTCCCAGGTTCAAGCGATTCTCCTGCCTCAGCCTCCCAAGTAGCTGAGACTACAGGCATGTACCACCATGCCTGGCTAATTTTTTGTATTTAGTAGAGATGGGGTTTCACCATGTTGGTCAGGCTGGTCTCGAACTCCTGACCTCAAGTGATCCACCTGCCCTGGCCTCCCAAAGTGTTGGGATTACAGACGTGAACCACTACGCCCGGCCCTAGGCTACTTTTATCAGATGCTCACCAAGAGTATAACTTTAACTGAGAAATAGTCAAACTCTTTTGTGTGAAAAGAAGGCTATGAATGTGGTCCTTAAGATTCAGGGGAGCTGGGCATGGTGGCTCACACCTGTAATCCCAGCACTTTGGGAGAGTGAGACGGGAGGATTAAAGCCAGGAGTTTGAGAGCAACCCGGGCAACATAGCAAGACCCCATCTCTATAAAACAAAAGAAAACAAGATTCAGGGGCCTGTAATTTGCATGTGCTGACAGTTATGCATGTTTGGACACACAATAAAGCTTAGAATATTTCCTCCATGGCTAGACCCCCGCCCTGACAACAATTTCTGCCTCATTCCATGTCAAAATAGGAGCTTTCCCCTAGGGGACACATACTCCCTCACCCTTTGTGAGCGTATCCTCTAGTCTTCCACAACTGGGAAGGGGGTGGGAAAATAAAAAGCTTTTTTTTTTTTTTTTTTGACAGTCTTTGCCTCTTGAACAAGCCAAGGCTGCTTAGCTGCCAAATATGTTCATTTTAATGAGTTGCATTTTGCTGTTTTTTTCAATAGGCAGTCAACCTCTTTCACCAAGGGTCCACTCTTTATTCACTGAGGAGACACTAGATCCTCAGGCCCCAGATGCATGTCTGATGGCCAGGGAGACTCAGAATCAAGATGCTCCTTGCCCTGCTCCATTTATGGCAGAAGAGGCCAGCAGCCCCAGCACAGGTCAGCCAAGCCTCTGCAGTTTCAAAATCAACGAGATCTACTCAGGCTGCTTGATTTTGGAAGATGACATAGAAGAGCCTCCAGGAGCTGCTTCATCTTTGGAGGTAGACGGACCTAACCAGGTAGGTGAACTGAAATCCATGGAAGAAGAGCTGGATAAGATGGAAAGAGAGGCGTGTTGTTTTTGCAGTGAGGATGAGAGCTCTTCAAAAGCTGAGACAGAGTACTCTTTTGAGGACTGGGACTGGCAAAACGGTTCACTCAGTTCACTCAGCCTTCCTGAGTCAACCATAGAAGCCAAGAGCAATTTGAACAACATGTCCATGACTGAGGAGTATCTCATCAGTAAGTGTGTGCTGGATCTGAAGATTATGCAGACAATAATGCATGAGAATGATGATAGGCTGAGGATTATCGAGCAGATATTAGATGAAGTTGAGATGAAACAGAAGGAGCAGGAAGAGCGCATGTCTTTATGGGCCACTTCAAGAGAGTTTACAAATGCCTACAAGTTACCTCTGGCCGTGGGCCCTCCATCTTTAAACTATATTCCTCCTGTCCTACAGCTTTCAGGGGGTCAGCAGCCAGACACCAGTGGCAACTACCCAACCCTACCAAGATTTCCAAGAATGGTAAGAGACTTTCAAGGGGGACATTTTGGCAAAAGATCCAGGAAAAGAAATTGTTGTGGCTGGAAACTTTCACCCAAGTCTCCAAAGTAAACACTGGGGATCAGTCAGAGATGAGCCATTAGGTAACCTAAGTGGGAGGAAGGGGAAGCCTAAGCAGGACCCCAGGGCTGGGTTTGACGTTGCCCCTAACCTATGTGGAGGGACTGACATATATATGCAACCGACTCATAGCAAGGTGCTCTTAGCTTTGGGAAATCAGTCCTCCATGGTGGAATTCCAAGGTAGATACTCTCTGTCTCCCAGTTCAGACCCAACACACAGGCCATGTCCTTCTCTGTAAATTCGTATGTATCAAACTGAACCATATTAAATTGCTGTTTTATTAGTTAAAATGGTCAAGTATTGGCAATTTTGCATGGCTCAACTTACTGAATAAAGTATCTTGGATAGGTATTAATCTCCATTCTAAGCTGCTATTCATTCATTCACTCATTCAGCAAACATCTATAGAGCCAGAGGCTATCTAGACTCCGGGTTTTTTTTGTTGTTGTTGTTTGTTTTTTTGAGACAGAGTTTTGCTCTTGTTGCCCAGGCTGGAGTGCAATGGTGTGATCTTTGGCTCACCACAACCTCCACCTCTGGGGTTCAAGTGATTCTCCTGCCTCAGCCTCCCAAGTAGGTAGGATTACAGTCATGTGCCACCACGCTTGGCTAATTTTGTATTTTTAATAGAGATGGGGTTTCTTCATGTTGGTCACCACTGGTCTCCAACTCCTGACCTCAGGTGATCTGCCCACCTTGGCCTCCCAAAGTGTTGGGATTACAAGCATGAGCCACCTCGCCTGGCCTAGACTCTGGGTTCTGATGATGAATAAGCCACAAACTCTGCCCATAAGTAGCTCAGATAACAGCTGGGGACTGAGGGACCTGGTGGGTCAAAGAAAACCCCTCAGAGGAGGTGAGCAGACACCATGGGAGCTGGCTAGGAGGTATAGCTTTCAGAGAGGTTCTTCCGTGAGTTTCCTTAAGGACAGGGCTGACGGTGACCAGTACATAGAAGGAACTCAATAAATGGTCAGTGAAGGAATGAGGGGATGAATGAATTAATGAATTTGAACAAGTTCACACTCAAGAGAGCTGGCTGCCTCTTGAATTTTAGAATTTTAGAGTTGGGAGATCCCTTAGACATGGATTAGCCCTGTCAATTTACAGAGTGTGAAGCTCAAGCCCCGCGATGTAAACTTCCTGAGGCCCAGCGATGTCAAGATGCGGGTGGGGTAGGAGAGGTCTGTCTCATTGGAAGGCGGATGTTATTACTGATATTATTTAGAATAGCTGGCCCATGGTGATAAAAAGCAGGCCAACTTTTACTGGGTTTTGTTACTGTTTTAAAATTCTCTGCTTAACAGTTATTCTCTTTTCTATTTTTTAGTTTATTTTATTTATTTTGAGTTAGGGTCTCACTCTGTTGCCCAGGCCAGAGTACAGTGGCACGATCTCTGCTCACTGCAAACTCTGCCTCCCAGGTTCAAGCGATTCTCCTGCCTCAGCCTCCCGAGTAGCTGGGACTACAGTCATGTGCCACCATGCCTGGCTAATTTTTTGTATTTTTAGTAGAGACAGGGTTTCACCATGTTGGCACGGCTGGTCTTGAACTCCTGACCATAGGTGATCCACCTGCCTCCACTTCCCAAAGTGCTAGGATTACAGGCGTGAGCCACCGTGCCTGGCCATATCGCCCTTTTATTGCCTATACAGGGCGGATAGCTCTCCCTGCCACCCTTCAACTTGCTGTGCTACAACCAAGGGCCAAGTTGGTTAGGGGCAGGTCTCCTGACTCCTGGTCTGTTGTTCTTTCATTGTACAATACTGAATCTTAGTGAGGCTTCAGTCCTCACTTAGAACATTTGGAAAAGCATTGGCATTTATTTTTGCTGGAGTGAAGTGGCACTATCATGGCTCACTGCAGCCTCAATCTTCTGGACTCAAGCGATCCTCCTGCCACAGACCCCTGAGTAGGTGGGACTACAGGCTGGGACTGCAGGCTGTACCAGCACACCCGGCTAATTTTGTGAATTGTAGAGATGGGGTCTCAGCACGCCCGGCTGGTATTTATTTCTTTATCTTTTTTTTTTTCCATAGAGATGGGGTTTCACTATGTTGCCCGGGCTGCTCTCAAACTCTTGAGCTCAAGCAATCCACCTGCCTTGGCCTCCCAAAGTGTTGGGATTACAGGCAAGAGCCACCATGCCCAGCTGTCATTTGTTTTTATATAAAGAGAAGACACAGCCATGTGCAGTGGTTTATACCTGTAATTCCAGCACTTTGGGAGGCCAAGGCAGGTTAATCACTTGAGCCCAGGAGTTCGAGACCAGCCTGGGCAACATAGCGAAACCCTGTTCCTACAAAAGATATCAAAATTAGCTGGGCATGGTGGTATGTGCCTGTAGTCCCAGCTACTTGGGAGGCTGAAGTGGGAGGATCACCGGAACTCAGGAAGTTGAGATTACAGTGAGGTGAAATCATGTGATGGCACTCTAGCACAGGCAACAGAGTGAGACCCTGTCTCAAAAACAAACAAAAAAGCACAAAGAATTTACTTATATCCTAATATTTCTGTTTCCACAGAAAATTAGAGTTTGCTAGAAAACTGTTAGAAATCACTTTTTTTTTTTTTAATTTTTAAAGACAGAATCTTGCTCTGTCACCCAGGCTGGAGTGCAGTGGCACCATCTCAGCTCACTGCAACCTCTGCCTCCCGGGTTCAAGCGATTCTTCTGCCTCAGCCTCCCGAGTTGCTGGGATTACAAGTGTGCACCACCATGCCCGGCTAATTTTTGTATTTTTAGTAGAGATGGGGCTTTACCATATTGGCCAGGCTGGTCTCAAACTCCTGACCTTGTGATCCACCCGCCTCGGCCTCCCAAAGTGTTGGGATTACAGGTGTCCGCCACCGCACCCAGCCTGAAATAACTTTTATATATTATATTTTGTTATCTATTGCTGCATAGCAACAACAACAAAGCCCAAAACCTAATGGCTTAAAATAACAATAGTTTATTATTTCTCACAATTCTGTGGGTCAGGAGTTTGACAGGTTCACCTGAGTGGATCTTCTGTTCCACATGGCCATTGGCTAGCATCACTCACTTGTTTGCAGTCAGCTGGAGATTGGACTGGGCAAGAAGGTCCAAGAAGCCTCTACTTACATGTCTGGTACCTTGAGCTCCTCCAGGTGGCCTCTCTTTGCACTTGACTTGTCATTCAATAGATAGTCTCACCCAAGCTTCTCTACAGCATAGCAGCTGACTTTGCAAGTGAAAGCTAAAACTACCTGACCTCTTAAAACTTAGTCCTGACCCTAGGATCGTATCACTTTCACTGCTCTCTGTTGATCGAAGAAATTCACGAGGCCAGCCCAGATTCACTGGGTGGGGAAATAGATTCTAGCTCCTTATAGGAGGCGTGGCAGGGTGGACAGGAGGGAATTGATGGCTGCCACTGCTGGAAACCATCTACTAGTACATAGGATATAGAACAATGATACCATATTTATTTTTTCCTTAAAAACGTCACCGTCTTTTTCTAGCATCAGGGAAAAAGCCGTCTCCATCTAAATGCATTTTTCAGACAACTGAAGTTTATTTCTTTAATTTCTTAGTTCTTAAAATTTTAATTATATTGAATGAAAACATTACAAACTTCATGATATTCTAAATATCTATTTTGATTATATTCTAAACATATTCTAACCTTTTCTTGGTGACAGTGGTATTTTTCTGAACACCTGTTATGGTGAAGCATCATGATATAGGGCTGTCTTAAGCTTCTGCTAAGGAGTGTTTGCCCATACAAAGGCCTCTGGATCTTATACTTCAGGGAGCATGTAGTAATTTTTTGTGCCTCCTTCTCACTTTTACACATCTTGCTCCCATCTCAAACTCCATATTTGTTGCCTTAATTTGCTGTAGGCTAGGAAATATAATTAACTAAGTTTGTTAAAATTATGTTAAAATTGGGATAAGTAGAGCTGATGGTCTCTTGAATAAAGAGCATAGACTTTCATTTGTTTTACTTTTGCTGTTTCCTAAGTATTGTAACCTTTATTGTATTCTGTTTTATTTTCATAGCATCCCCAGTGGTAGGTATTATCATTCTCATTTTATGGATAAGTACAAGGTCTTATTTTATGGATAAGTACAAGATTCTCTTAGCGTCAGGGTGCAGTGTCTCACACCTGTAATCCCTGCACTTTGGGAGGTCAAGGACGGTGGATCATTTGAGGTCAGGGGTTCGTGACCAGCCTTGCCAACATGGTGAAACCGCGTCTCTACTAGAAATATAAAAAATTAGCTGAGTGGTACTGGTGTGCACCTGTAATCCCAGCTACTCAGGAGGCTGAGTCACGAGAATCTCTTGAGCCTGCGAAGCAGAGGTTGCAGTGAGCCAAGACCAGGCTACTGCACTCCAGTCTGGGCAAAAGAGTGAGGCCCTGTCTCAAAAAAAAAAAAAAAAAAAAAAAGAAAAGAAAAAGATTCTCTTAGGTTAGTCGAAAAGCACTTAGACTAGAACCCAAGGGCCTTATAAACTCCTGCCACAAAGATCTGCTGTCTTCATATTCATATAGGAGGGGGAAAATGCTCAGGAAAGTGGATTTTTTTTTTAATTTCTATCTTGTCTGCTTATTCTCCACTTGTATCCTGTCTGGGCTAGGTTCCTGGAGGCCAACATTTCTGGGTAAAGACCTCCAGATAAGCTGGGCACAGGGGCTCACGCCTATCATCCCAGCACTTTGTGAGGCCGAGGTGGGTGGATCACAAAATCAAGATATCGAGACCATCCTGGCCAACATGGTGAAACCCTGTCTCTACTAACAATACAAAAATTAGCTGGGTGTGGTGGTGTGCACCTGTAGTCCCAGCTACTCAGGAGGCTGAGGCAGGAGAATCTATTGAACCCGAGAGGTGGAGGTTGCAGTGAGCCAGGATCTTGCCACTGCACTCCAGCCTGGCAACAGAGCCAGACTCTGTCTCAAAATAAAAACAAAACAAAAAACGACCTCCAGATAAAAGATGGGTTAGCAGATAGGAAAGATGCAAAGGGAAATCCTGGTAGGTCTGGTTATTTCTATACATTTAGCAAGAATGGCTTTGAAAACAGTGTGACAGTGAAGAGAATGGGAATGCTCTCATCAAAGCTCTGAAACATGTTTATTGCTTTTTAAGCTGCTGACTCTTTCTGACCCTGGAAAACAGAACACAGATGAACAATTTCAGTGCACTCAAGGAGCCAAGGACAGTTTGGAAACAAGCAGGATCCAAAATACCAGTAGGTGGTTCAACATTTTGTTGTTCTTAATGTCACTATGTCACACAGACTTCTGTGTGTCTCTGAGGCCACTCAGTGATCTTCTTATGTCTAGTGACAAAAGGACTGTGAGTGATGAAGAAGAGTAATGCAGATTGGCAGGTTCTCCCACTGAGTGAGTAGGAAGAGCAGTGTCATGGGAACTTGAGGAGACATCAAAGCCCAAGTGGCTGGCAGGTTAATCAGACAGAACTCATCAGTTGTTAGAAGCAAAGCATCTTGCCTTTCCACAACTGCCCAGATAGTTTTTCTTATAAAAACAAACACCAGTTATTCCACTTACCAGTGCTTCAGAAACTAAACTAATTGGAAACCAAGGTTGTTTAAAGTAAGTGTCACTGATTCCAGAGAGAGAGTTGAACAATGTCACTATGACCTTGGGGTGTGTGATTTCCAGCCAGTTGAATGAAATGAATTGACTTTAGCACAAATTACTGGAAGAAGAGTGTGTGTATGTTTGTATATATATTCATACACATATATGTATATATAATATATTCATACATATATGTATATGTATCATGCATACATAGGTATATATGTATTCATGCATATATATGCATATACACATATATTGGTGCATATGTATACATACATACATATATTCATACATACACACACACTCTGAGTTTTAAAGAACTTAAGTAAAACAGGCCGAGTGTGGTGGGTCACGCCTGTAATCCTAGCACTTTGGGAGGCCAAGGTGGGCGGATCATTTGAGGTCAGGAGTTCGAGAGCAGCCTGGCCAACATGGTGAAACCCCGTCTCTACTAAAAATACATAAATTAGCCGGGTGTGGTGGTGGGCACCTGTAATCCCAACTACTCGGGAGGTGGAAGCTCAATAATAGCTTGAACAGCCGGGCACGGTGGCTCACACTTGTAATCCCAGCGCTTTGGGAGGCCAAGGCAGGCAGATCACGAGGTCAGGAGATCGAGACCATCCTGGCTAACATGGTGACACCCCGTCTCTACTAAAAATACAAAAAATTAGCCGGGCATGGTGGCGGGCACCTATAGTCTCAGCTACTCGGGAGGCTGAGGCAGGAAAATGGCATGAACCCAGGAAGCAGAGCTTGCAGTGAGAGGAGATCGTGCCACTGCACTCCAACCTGGGTGGCAGAGCAAGACTCCGTCTCAAAAAAAAAAAAAAAAAAAAAAAAGTATCGCTTCAGCCCAGGAGGCAGAAGTTGCAGTGAGCTGAGATGGCACCACTGCACTCCAGCCTTGGCAACAGAGTGAGATTCTGACTCAAAAAATAAATAAATAAATAAATAAATAAAGAACAAACTTAAGTAAAACCAATTTATTTGGTGTGTGGGAATTAGTTTTTAATTTTTAAAAAATTTATTAAATTTTTTTAGTTTAAATTTAGTTAGGTATTATAAGTAAGGGAATTACTAAAAGGGCAATAACTTTTTTTCTTTCGTTTTTTTTTTTTTTTTTTTGAGATGGAGTTTCACTCTTGTTGCCCAGGCTAGATAGAGTGCAGTGGCGTGATCTCGACTCACTGCAACCTCCACCTCCCAGGTTCAAGCCATCCTCCTGTCTCAGCCTCCTGGGTAGCTGAGATTACAGGTGCCCACCACCATGCCCAGCTAATTTTTTGTATTTTTAGTAGAGATGGGGTTTCACCTTGTTGGCCAGGCTGGTCTTGAACTCCTGACCTCAGGTGATCCACCCACCTCAGCCTCCCAAACTACTGGGATTACAGGTGTGAGTCACCATGCCCAGCCAATATATGTTTTTCAAGGCAGACTAGTATATCAGTTTTAGTTTTTTGTTTTTTGTTTTTTTTCCTATGGATAAAAGGTAGCACTAATCCACAACTTTGAAATCAGTTCTCCTGGGAAAAAAACACTTTATATTCCTCCCCCTAGTGGTGATTGAGACTAATGATGAGTTTGCTGTTTGTTTCATGTTGGCAAATATGTACATAAGGGAGAATGAACGAAAATGTCCAGACATTTTATTTATTTATTTTTTATATTTTTGAAATGGAGTTTCGCCCTTGTTCCCCAGGCTGGAGTGCAATGGCGCGTTATTGGCTCACTGCAACCTCCACCTCCCAGGTTCAAGCGATTCTCCTGCCTCATCCTCCCAAGTAGCTGGGATTACACACATGCACCACCAGGCCCGGCTAATTTTGTATTTTTAGTAGAGACGGGGTTTCTCCATATTGGTCAGGCTGGTCTCGAACTCCTGACCTCAGGTGATCCATCCGCCTCAGCCTCCCAAAGTGATGGGATTACAGGCGTGAGCCACTGTGCCCGGCCCCATCTAATTTTTTGTACTTTTAGTAGGCACAAGTTTTCGCTATGTTGGCCAGGCTGGTCTCGAACTCCTGGCCTCAAGTGATCTGCCTGCCTAACATATTCTAATATTTTTCCCAGTGTCTTTTTTTTTCAATTTTTCTTTTTTTTAAAGCATACTGAAGTTTAAAATGTTTTTACTGCCATCAAATCTTTTTTCTATAATGTTTATTAACCTTTATGCCTGATTGCCCGTTCTTCCCTGATATCAGATAAATAAGTACCCACACATTTTCTTTGAGTTTTCATGCAATGAAGAGTAATTTAAAAGATAATAAACGTATCTACAATTTATTTTCAAATAGTTCAGCCAAAATGAAGTTTTATAAACATACACAGACACACACAGAAAGCAAATATGTTAAAATGTTAACTACTGGTGAATCCAGATGAAGGATAAATGAGTGTCCATTATACTGTTTCTTCAACTTTTTTTTTTTTTTTTTTTTGAGACGGAGTCTCGCTCTGTCGCCCAGGCTGGAGTGCAGTGGTGCAATCTCGGCTCACTGCAAGCTCCGCCTCCCGGGTTCACGCCATTCTCCTGCCTCAGCCTCCCGAGTAGCTGGGACTACAGGCGCCCGCCACTGCGCCCAGCTAATTTTTTGTATTTTTAGTAGAGATGGGGTTTCACCGTGGTCTCGATCTCCTGACCTCGTGATCCGCCCACCTCGGCCTCCCAAAGTGCTGGGATTACAGGCGTGAGCCACCGCGCCCGGCCTGTTTCTTCAACTTTTAAGTGAATTTGAAATTTTTCAAAATAGTAAGTTGGATGGGGAAAAATTCTTTGCCATAAGCTAGAAATTAGCTAAGTTTCTAGTTGTTTTGTGACCCACCTTATCATGTGAAACATCTTTATCCTACAGTAGTCTGTGGAGTTTATAAGAAATGTTCTGCTGCATTAAAAAAAAAGAAATTTAAAAATATAGCGAATAAAGGTCATCTTCCATGGCTGAATACATTACCACAAATGTAATTTACAGAATTTCGTTTTTTAGCAGAAAAGTGTCTTAAAAACTCATTCATTAAAATGAGATGTGTTGAGTTGTAGTGTGACCCATTTCCACGTTATAGTTGAGAAACTGGATGTTCAGAAAAATTAAGTGACCTAGGTAGTACCTCCTGAGTTGGAATTAACCCAGGACCCCTGACTCTAGTCCTGCTTTTTTTCCTCTAAAGTGTAAACCATGACTACTACTACTAACTAACACTTCTCTTTCCATCTCCCTCTCCCCATTCTCTCCCAACTGCCTAGCTCCAGAAGTAAGGATTTAAAAAGAACTAGCATTTGTTAGATTTTTTTTTTAAATGTTAAGCCTAGGTATATCATTTATAGAAGAATTAAATAAGCTTGAAAGAAAAAATTACCTGCAGTTTTACCAGTTAAAAGTTATTAACATTTTCATGTTGATTCTTCCCTATTTGTGTGTGTATTATTTTAATTTTAATTAATTTTATTTTATGGGTTTTTTGTTTTTTTTTTTGCTGCTGCTCCTTGTGGAACAGGGCTAACCCGTAGGCAGTGTGTCCAGAGTCAGCCCGTACGAATATTTTAATGTTCTCACTTTGTACATTCTGTTTAACTTTACTTTTGCTTAAATATGTGCTTAGCTTTTTGTGCCAATAAGTTTATAACTGTATTGTTAGTGGCTACTTAGTATTCCACATATGAAAAAATAAAGTTCACTGATTAAAGTTATTTATATAACTTTATTTAAATATAGTTATTTATTTACTTATTTATTTCATGCCTGTAATCCCAGCAGTTTGGGAGGCCGAGGCAGGCAGATGACCAGAGGTCAGGAGTTTGAGATCAGCCTGGCCAACATCGTGAAACCCCGTCTCTACTAAAAATACGAAAATTAGCCACGCGTGGTGGCAGGCGCCTGTAATCCCAGCTACTCTCAGGAGGCTGAGGCAAGAGAATCGCATGTACCTGGGAGGCAGAGGTTGCAGTGAGCTGAGATTGCGCATTGGACTCCAGCCTGGGGGACAAGAGCAAGACTTCATCTCAAAAAATAAAAAATAAAAATAAAAATAAATAAAGGTACCCACTCCTTCTGTATCCTTTGTATCCTTGCTGACACCACGTTTATTGTTTAAAAAAAGATTGTTAATTTGATGAATGTTTTTAACTTATTATTTTTTAGTAAAATTTAACTTTTTTTATTTGTTTATTGGTTATTTTTCCTGTTTTGTAAATTGTTTTTTCATATATGTTGCCCATTTTTCTGTTGGTTTATTTTATATTGAGTTGTTAGAGTGCATGTTTTGCAAATGGTTTTCCTATTTAATCATTTGTCATTTTAATTTGTTATTACTGTTTTGATAAGCAGAAGATTGTGTTTTTGCATGTGTTTTTTTTTTTTTTTGAGATGGAGTCTTCCTCTGTCACCCAGGTTGGAGTGCAGTGGTGCCATCTCTGCTCACCGCAACCTCCGCCTCCCGGGTTCAAGCCATTCTCCTGCCTCAGCCTCCCGAGTAACTGGGATTACAGGCCTGCACCACAACACCTGGCTGATTTTTGTATTTTTAGTAGAGATGGGGTTTCACCATGTTGGCCAGGCTGGTCTCGAACTCCTCACCTCAAGTGATCTGCCTGCCTCAGCCTCCCAAAATGCTGGGATTACAGGTGTGAGCCATCGTGCCCAGCAGAAGATTGTTTTTTATTTTGTCCATCAATCTCTCTTTTTTGAAAACTAATGTCTTTTATATCTTTTGCTTTTGGCCTTCCTGAACCCAAGATAATGTGAATTTTTTTTTTTTTAACTGGAGGCTTTTTGTGATTTGCTAATAAGCCTCTTATAAATGTTTGCTATTACTTGGCTTTTTTTGTGTGTAAGATGTGAGGTAAGAATCTAACTCTTTTTCTTCAGGATTGGTATCTTGCTGTTTCAACCCAAGATTGTAAGCTTCATGAAGGCAGATATCTTGTCTGTTTTGATCCACCACCCTATTCCTGTTATATAAGTAGGCACTTGAGGATTTGGTTTCTTATTAAATATTTAATATTTAGAAAGGAAGTCAGTGGAAAATATTCATTTGTAATATTAATTCTTTGGGCATGCATCAGAATCACCTGAGGAGCACTTTTGAAGTCTGCTGAATCAAAATGTAATCTCTTTTGCTATTTTGTATGTTTCTGTAACACAAATTTACTCATATGCATATAGTGGGAAAATGATATTAATGTATCATGAAAGTCCTGGTGGTTCACCAAAGATCTTTCTTTATGCATTAACATTTCTAAGTTCTCAGGAGTTCACTGTCTCATAATGAAAGAAAAAAGCTTCACAACACATGAAGACTTAAAAATATTTGAACATTCTGCATTTAGTTTTCATTTAGTGCAAGTGGTAACTGCTTTAGTGAATTTAAGAACTGTTGTGCTTTTCACAGTGTTAGTGAAGATTCAAGCATTGAAAAGACAATGTGAAGACAAATTTTCTTGTATGTTTTTAATGTTGATAAAGGAGGGAGGGGGAGAAAAAGAGGTTGATATAGATGGTTATATGCCAAATCTGACTTTTTTTTAATTTTTTTTTGAGACGGAGTCTCGCTCTGTCACCCATGCTGGAGTGCAGTAGTACAATCTCAGCTCACTGCCACTTCTCCCTCCTGGGTTCAAGCCATTCTCCTGCCTCAGCCTCCCAAGTAGCTGGGACTACAGGTGCCCACCACCACGCCCAGCCAATTTTTGAATTTTTTAGTAGAGATGGGGTTTCACCATGTTGGTCAGGCTGACCTTGTGATATGCCCGCCTTGGCATCCCAAAGTGCTGGGATTACAGGCATGAGCCACCATGCCCAGCCACTGATATTTTATTTAGATGAAACATACTGGTTTATTTTGGAAGCCAATGACCTCACGTATTTACATCTTAAGAGAGGCATCAGAAACTGTAGGGCTTAAAGCTGCCAAAGATTGACTGTATGCCAGATGCAAAGGATACTGGAGCTTTAACTCTATTAAATCTATTAGAATTGTAATTGCTTTTATTGGTGTTTTCCTTACAGAATTGTACAGGTTTTAGGGTATAGCCATAATCTTATTTTCCCAGAAGGCCTCTCAGATTCAGTGCATACTATTACAGAATATGAGGCTTTTCATCAGTGTATATTAGCTGAAATATCTGTACTACGGTGTTTTGAAGCAACTGTCCAGTTATTTCCTGTATGCATTCTTGGCTCAGAACTATTGACTTTTCACAGTTCCTTAATCATTATTTAATACATTTTAGGGTTCTGTAATCCTGTGAACCACCCTCATTGTAGGTTTCTCATAGTCTAAGTAAAATTAGTACTCTACAATTTATCTGTTTTATAATATTGCTTATATCTTTACAGCAGACTGGAAATTAATAGGGTGTGTGTGGATGTGTGTTGGAAGGTAGTGGATTTTGGGTGAAGGGGCTTTCATTCTGCTACAGCTCTGCTGATTTGGAGGCACAATGGGATGTTTTTGACTAAGGAAATGTTGTGTATGCTGTAGTGTGGGCTTTATGGAAGTACGCCCAGAGATAGTAGCAGCTGAAGTTCCTAGGTCACTTCTCTGACTCGTGTACCTCAGTTTTGGTTTGGAAAGCCTGAAAACTTTTGATAGGAACACTTGGCCATGTTATAGTTGTTAAGTTGGGTGGACACACAGGTTTTACCTGGAATACTATTTCCCAGCCAGTGGTTCAGACCATTTGAAGAGCCATTGCAACGAAATGGCTGAGAAGTTGGTATCTTCCTTTGTTATGATTGCATTATTTACCTATAAATTCTCTATAATTTCAGTATTGTTACACTAGAGGCTGATCAACACTAACTCACCTGACTTTGTATAGCTTTTAGACTCTTCAAAATAGTACATGGTATATCTAAACTATAAAAGTGAGGTGAGAATTTGCATATATGTAAATATGAAAGTTACTACTAAAGGTTTCATTAGACACATATTACACATGGCTCTGCTGTGGTTTAAAACTGACTTTTTCATTTAAGGCAGTCTGGACTCTATTAGTGAGAAATGAATTGTTTTTCTTGGTTTTATTCTCTAAAGGATCCAGCATTCGGAGGCAAACATGAAGCTCCATCCTCTCCAATTTCGGGGCAACCATGTGGAGATGAACAAAATGCTTTACCTTCAAAACTTTCAAATGAAGAGTTAATACAGAGTATGGATCGTGTAGATTGAAAAATTGCAAAAGTAGAACAGCAGATCCTTAAACTGAAAAAGAAACAAGTAAAAGTCTTTGCCTAATATATTCTAAGAATGTATGTTTTTCTCCGTACAGAAGATATTTTTGAGTTTTCCATATTTTGAAACTTTACATAAAAGGAATCATGCCTTACATATTCTGACTTGCTGTTTTGTGCTACTATTGTGGTTTTCTTACATTCATTCATTTTCCTTGCTGCAGTGTCTGATTATATGATTGTAGAGAGTGAAATTTGTTTTTCCATTCTATTTTTGATTTTTTTTTTGATAATCCATACAATGGTGCTGGTTTTTGGTTCACATGTAGAGATTTTCCAGGATATGTGCCCAGGATTGGCAGTGCTTGGCCCAAGATTATGCACAGTGAACTATTTAATAGATGATACCAAATTTGCTAAGAAGTAACACCATTTTACATTCCCACTGGCAGCTTATGTGGGTACTGGTTTGTGCACATTCTTGCCTTTACTTGATATCATTTTTTCAGTTGCATATAAAATAGTCTTGTGTGGTTTGGAAGGAGGCTGAGCTTATTTTCATTTGTTTATGGGTTATTTGGGTTCCTTATGTGCATTGTTCAAGTCTTTTGTCTATAGTCTCCTATTTCATCATTGAAACTTTTAGGATTTCCTGAAGTCCCTTGTCAGATATGTGTATAGAAGATTTGCCTAGTTTGAGGCCTGTCACTTCACTTTTAGCCCAGTATCCACTCTCAGTGTACACTAAGTGCATTTTTTTTCCACATTTCGAGTCTCACTCTGTCACCCAGGCTGGAGTGCAGTGGTGTGATGTTGGCTCACCGCAACCTCTGCCTCCCAGGTTCAAGCCTCCTGAGTAGCTGGGACTGTAGGCGCTTTAAGTGTTTTTAATGTATTCATAAAGTTGTACAGCTATCACAACTCTCTAACTCTAGAACATGTTTATCATTTCAAAAAGAAACTCCATACTTACTAGCAGTTACTCCCCATTTCCCCCTTTTCCCAGCCCCTGGCAACCACTAGTCTATTCTCTGTCTCTATGGACTAGCATATGCCAAATATCAGAAAAAGCAGAATCATATGTGACCTTTTGTGTTGGCTTCATTTATTTAGCATGTTGTCCTGATTCATCCATGTTGTATCTTGTGTCAGCACTTAATTGCTTTCTATGCCTGAATCCCATTGCATGAGTATACTATATTTTGTTTATCCATTCATTAGTTGATGGATATTTGAGTAGTGTTCATTTTTTGACTATGATTAATAATGTACTGTGATGAGATTCATGTGCTCGTTTTTGTGTGGACGTATTTTTACAATTTTATATATCTAGGAGTGGGCATATGGTAAATCTATGTTTAAATTTTTGAAAAACTTCAAAACTGTTTTCCAAAGTCTCTCTACTATTTTATATTATTACCAGCAGCGTATGGAGGTTCCATTTTTTCCTACCTCCTTGCCAACATCTGTTATTTTCCTTTTTTAAAAAAATATAGCCATACTTGTAGATGTGAAGTGGTATCTAGTTGTAGTTTTCATTTGCATATCCTTAATGACTAATGATGTTGAGCATCTTTTCATGTGCTGATTGGCCATTTGTATATCTTTTTAGAGAAATGTTCATTTAGATTGTTTACTCATTTAATTGGGTTGTCTTTTTGTTATTCTAAGAATTCTTTATATATTCTGGACATTATTTCCTCATCAGATGTATGACTTAATAGATATTTTCTCTCATTCTGTGGGTTCTTTTCACTTTCCTGATAGTACCCTTTGATGTACAAAAGTTTTGAATTTTGTTAAAGTCCAGTTTGTTTTTTCCTTTTGTCACTCTTGCATTTGGTGTTGTATCTAAGACCCATTGCCTAATTCACGGTCACAGATTTATAACTATGTTTTCTTCTACAAATTTTATAGTTTTACCCCTTATATTTGGGTTTTTGATCCTGATAGTGTTTTTTTTGGTGAATAGAATTTGTTTAGGTTTTATATGAAAACCCACTGGGGCTATTAAGGTAGTTTTACTATATTATCTTTAGAAGTTTTATGGTTTTCCTTCTCATCTTATTCTTAATCCACTGGAAACTACATGTTGTATAGTCAGTGTTCATTTATATTTACTCACATATTTGTCGTCTTACGTACTCACTATTTCTTCTCGCAACTCAAGTCTTCCATCTAGGGGAAGACCCTTCTACTGAAGAACGTCTCTTAGAATCTCCTTTAGTGAAGGTCTCTTAGTTAGCAAATTCAGTATTTGTTTGGCTTATATTACTTAAATATTGTCTTTTATTTGGCCTGTTTATTAAAATATATATTAATTTCCTATGTGATTATTTTTTCTTAGTACATTGTCTTCCTGCTTCCATTTTTAAGACATTAGCTCTTGGTCTAAATCCATATTCTTTCATGGATAATGTGAATTTTCTCTCTGGTTGTTTTCAATATATTCTTTTCTTCAGGGTTCCATTATTTTTATGATGATACATTTAGGTGTCTTTTTTTTCCTTTTAAATCTGTCCAACTTGAGCTTCATGAATATGAAGGGTGGAGTTTTTCATCACTTTGAGAAAATTCCAAGCCACTATCTTTTTTACAAAACCTTTCTAACAGTTTATTGTTCTACTTATGAAATCCTGTTAGTTGTAATATCTTGTCACTCTTGTCTTCCATGTCTCTTGTTTTTTTCTTATTTTTTTACTTCTTTGGGCTTCATTCTTAGCAATTTCTTCAGCCTGTCTTCCAGTTTACATTTTCCTTTTCAATTATATGTAACCTGCTGTCAAATCTGTCTTCAATTTCAGCAATTATGTTTTATTTCTGGAATTTCTATTTGTCTCCTTCTCAAATCTGCCTGGTCATTTTAAAAAATTTTTTTTTGCTTTCATTGAGTTGTATTAAATTTTTGTTATATGCCCAACAATTCTGATTAAGTCTTTATTGGTTTGGATTTGCTGAGTCTCTTTTCTTTTTTCTTTTGTCTTTATTTTCCTTACTTGTACAATGGTAATAATCTAGTGATAACACCAACTAAATCACATGATTATTTTATGAATTGAGATAATGAATATATTGCATAATATGTGGTACATAGTAAATGTACATGCAATCCATTATAATAATTAGAAAGAATGAAATATAATGTATGATTATTATGAAATATACCAGAGCCACAAATTTTATTGAGCGATATAAAAGACAACTAGAGAAAACAAAGAAATATGCCATAGCTGGATGGAAACAGTAATAATAATGTTGTGTGCTCATCTTGGACTAAATCATGTCTCATATAATTTCAATAAAATTCCAATTAAATGTATTTTTAGAACATGGCAAATATATTGTAAAGTTAATGTAAAAGAAGAAACAGGGCCAGGCTCAGTGGCTCAACCTGTAATCCCAGCACTTTGGGAGGCTGAAGCGGGCATATCACAAGGTCAGGAGATCCTGACCATCCTGGCTAACACGGTGAAACCCCATCTCTACTATAATACAAAAAATTAGCCAGGCATTGTTGCAGGCGCCTGTAGTCCCCGCTACTCAGGAGTCTGAGGCAGGAGAATGGTGTGAACCCAGGAGGAGGAGCTCCTGGTGAGTGGAGATCACGCCACTGCACTCAAGCTTGGGCGACAGAGAGAGATTCCATCTCAAAAATAAAATAAAATATAATATAAAAAGAAAAAGAATTTGTGTCTTGTTTCCTCATTAATGTTGGTTGAAATCGTTTTCACTTGTCTTTGACTTGTGTTTTATTAACATCGATTGGCATATTAAAAGTCCCTCTGAGCTTACCTTCTCTAAAATAATATAAGATAAAGGGCCTGTGGGAAGGACTATGAGGCAGAGGGGCTGGTGTGAGCACATGCTGGGCAGGAGGAAAGAGGTAATGACCAGGACCAGGGAAATCCCCAAACCCAGCAAGTCAGGGAGCCAAATGAAAGCCTTTCATCCTGTATCGGCCACCTAACCCCATTGACACTCCAAGTGAACATTCTCTTTTAGAGATACTCATTGTCCTGTTTCTTCTGTAATCTTGTAAAGGAATCTGATTTCTCCCGTTAGCCTTTCACAGGACTAAAATTTCACATTAGAATGCTATTCTTTAGAAGGCATCTTCTTAGATTAGGCTGCAAGGAGATTGAGGAAGTTACTGTCAGTCACTTATACCCCACAGGGACATTAATTCACCAGAGCTTTGGTGGGGGGAGTAGAGGAGCTCATTACAAGCAGGTCTGGATGCTGCACAGAGTGTAAAGGGGGCAGAAGGATCCAGGACACCTAGGCCTGGAGATAGCACCAATGCTGGGAGGTACTGTTATTATCCCCATTTTACAGAGGAGGAAACAGACACAGGCAGGTAATGTGATCAAGACCACGCTGCCCCGCAGTACAGGAGCCAGGATCTAAACCCAGGCAGCCTGCCTTGCCATCAGAGCTCTCACCCATAACCCCGTGCTGAAGTTAAGCAGGATTGCCCTGTGGCCAGGTGCACAGCTTCTGGGTTCACGTTCCAGCTTCTCTACCATTTCCAGCTATGTGATCTTGGGCAAGTTACTTGTCTGTGCTCAGTGTCCTCTGCATAGTGGGTGTAGCAACACGTGCCTCATGGAGTCCCTTAAGTGAGTTAATAGCTGTAACATGCTTAGAATGGTGCCATGCGCATCATCACCATCTACTGTATATGGGCCATCATGCCTGAATCCCAGATGGACACATATCCTTGAAGGGTCTAAAATCTAGGATCCTGAAATGCCTGGCAGTGGGATCCTGAAATCCTCTAGCAGCATTTTAACATATTTTGGCTGCAGAATTCTACCCTGCTTCCCGGGACTAGAAAGTGTGGGATCAGTTTCTTACTCAGTTCAGCCCCAAAGTAGGCAAAGAAGGTTTTGTCACAGGCTTGCCTGGGGGCCAGACCCTGTAACCTCCCCTTGTCCCTCCCTTGCATGCTTCCTCACCCATATTCACACATGAACTCCAGGCCTTCTGGGCCCCAAGGGAAGGAGAGAGGGTGGGGAGTGGGTTCACTGGTCCACCGAAGCATGCTGCCTCCAGCCCTGCTGCACTGGTGGGTCCAGGGAATGGGCCTGGAGCTGAAGGGGTCTTGCCCTCCGTTTAACTTTAAGCCTTGATTTGCAGTGATCCAAGAGCTTCATCTCTTCCTGTGAGCCTGTCTGGATGTTTATGCTGGATGGCATGGGCCCCTTCTTTCAGGGGTGCACAGGCCAGGGCCTGGCCGGCAGCCATGGTGGGTGAGGAGACTTTGGCAGATGAGAAGACCTTCTGCTTCAGCTTCAATGTATGGGTCTTCTCCTGGCTCTCAGTACATTCCTCCTGAGTCATGATGGGCTCCGGTTCAATGAAACCTTCTGTGTCAGCATCATGGTGTCCAGGGGTTTAATCTGGGGCATGTGCCAGTGCTACCCCAAGGTATGTGGTTGTGGGGGTGAGTGGAGCCAGAAGGGCTGGATCTTGTTCCTCTCTTCCATGTGTCAGCCCCATCCTTCAATCATCTTGTTATTTTCATTTTGACTCCCTGTTTTATTCTGTATTCTCTTCTGAGCACCCGTCCATTCATTTATCCATTCATCCATCTATTCATCCATCCATTCATCCCAGCTTCAATCTATCAATCCATGCATCCATCCATTTATTTGTCCAACCAGCCATCCATCTATCTGTCCATCATTTAGCATAAGGATTGATCAGAAGCCTCCTGGTTCTGGAGCCATAGACTAGGCACCATGGGGAGACATGATGAAAAATAACATGATTTGTGTGCTTGAAACAAAAGCTAATGAGTGCTTACCACCTGCCTGGCAGTCCTGAATTCAGGGTGCAGTTCTCCCCTCATCCTGAGCTTTTTGGTACCTTCTATAGTTTCATTTTGTAGTAGAGAATGCTGAGCCTCATAAAGTGGGGACACACAGCTGCGTAGTGGAGTTTGGATTGGAGCTCAGATGTATGTGACTTAGGCATCAGCCTCTGCCTTGAGTCCTCCACTCCAGGGTCTCAGAGCTGCTGAGCATTCTGGGGTTGGTCCGCTCTAACCTTGGTGGCATGCATTGAGCAACTCTCCATATTTTGGAGTCTTAATGTATTCCTAGCCTTAGTGATGGCAAGGACCCTGCTTTGGGAGACCTGGGTTCTAGTTCCAGCCCTGTCCCAAACTTTCTGTGTGATCTTTGTCTTTCTGAGTCCAGTATTTGAATCTGCATAATAGGACACAAGCACCAATTTTCACAGCCTCCTAGGGGTATTACAGAGGTCAGACAACAGAAGAGATATATGAATATTTGTAGACTGTAGAGTGTTTTATTTAGATGAAGGGCTGTCAGGTCCTGACAACCCTCTGGAATGAACATGTCAGAAGTTGTAAACCTTCAATGTCCAGAGAGGTGGAGTGACTCTTCCAAGGTCACATAGCTAGTCAGAGACAGACCTAGGGGGAAAAAATGAGAGAAACATGGATTCTAACTTGGGCTCTGTCTCTAACTACCTGGGAGACTGCTCAAGCCCCTTCCCTCTCTAGGCCTCAGTTTCCTTGTTTTTACAATATGTGAGACAGGATGAGGGGATGGATGGGGAGAATATCTGGGGGCCCTGCTAGAACTCACCTCTAGGGCCCAGGCTTGGGAATCCTCAGAACCCCCATATTGTCCTCTACACCTGCGTGGCTGTGCTCAAGGACTCAGGAAGGGGGAACTCTTGCGGCCCTGGTCTCCCTAGCCCTTCCCCTTCTGTGGGCCCACCCTGGGCTGTCAGCGTGTTAGGTGCTGGAATGGTCTCAGCTGGTTTGTAGTCATTTCCGAGGCAGTTTATGGTAACCTCACCTCTGTCCATGCCGTGTCCTGAGCAGAGGTCCCGGGGAGAAGTCCTGGGGGCCAGAGCCACCCATGTCACCACTAGCCATGGTAGTCCTCTTCCCTGTGAGGAGGCTGCACCCTGGAAGATGGCATCAGGTGGAACGGAGCATCTGTCCTGACCTCCCCGTTAAGCAGAGGTGGCTCTGGGACTGTGGGCAGAGATACTGGAGTGGCAGTGGGAAGCGAAGTGGAGGAGGAAATATTGCTGGGTACTAATGAGTCAGAGTTGATAGACTCATGCCTTCATGTGCTGTGGAGGAGGCAGTGTGGTGGGGTGCAGATGGCATATGTTTTGGTGACCTACAGGCTTACTTTCAAATAGCTGTTACCTCATGTTCCACGTCTGTGACCTTGGCAAGTAGAGCTCCTCAACCCCGAACCTTGCACAGCTGAGTGGGAGAAACCAGAGGGGTCTTGTGTTGTCAGGGACCTGGTATCATGCCTGGCACAGAGCACATGCAAAATCTTCATTCTCAAGATTGGCATTTGTGGCTCTGGGGGATACACAGAGAGGTCTGTGTATGTATGGGCAGGTACATGTGGATAGGTGTGGGTCTGTGTGTGTGTGAGTGCATGTTTCAGGGACACAGGCTATCAAAACAAGCACAAGGTGACTCCAATAAGGGAAGGGAAGAAAGCACATGGTAAACCAGGAAGACACTCTAGAGATGAGGCTTCCTGCACCCCACATGGCCTCTTGGTGCCTGTGCCATTGTAGCCTTCAGTGCTCATGCTTGTCCTACCCTCAGGATCCTGCCCTGGATGTCAGTGCCTGGCTTGTGGAAAGCGTCAGTAAATGGGGAAACATAAATATAAGGGAATATAACTAGCTAATTAGGGTAATTAAGTGAGGAGTAGCCATTTCCAACATGAATTAAGCTGTCCCTGATTATTAGGGACTGGAGGTCTAGTGAGAGAGACAATTTGCAGCATGATGGGGAGGAAGTAGGATTCACAGAGAGGGTGAGCTTGGCTTTGTAGGTTAAGTAGAAATTCACCAGGCAGAGAAGATGTGGGAAGACGCTCCAGGCAGAAGAGCAACAGGATCAAAGCCATGTGGTGAAAGAACAAGGCAAGTGGGTCAGCAATGCTACTAGAGGGGGAGGGGAACAAGTCAAGGTGGAAATGGAGGGGCCTCAGCTCCTCAGTGCCTGGGGTGTCATGCTAAGGGATTTGGATCTTACCCTTTAGTCAAAGGGACAAGGGAGGGACATGACCAGGTTTGCAGTTTGAGAAAATTATCAGGCTGATATCTGGAAAGAGGATGGTCTGGGGCAGCAAGACCAGTGGGAGGCTTCTCTGCTCAGGTGAGAGATGGTGGTCATCTGGATTGGGCAGAATTTGAACCCAAGGCTGTAGGAACTGAGAAGACAGTTCCAGTTTACCATATGAGGAATACCTGCTGTGGCTGGCAGGGCACCAGCACTTCTACCCAGATTATCTCACTAAAATTCTTTAAAGTAGACCTGGTCAGCTCCGGAAGCCACCTGGGCCTCAGGCATGAGAGAGGAGGAGGAATTGGGGCAAATCTAGTGGGTGGGTGCAGTTGGAGATGCTGAGCCTATTAGCAAAGATGGGACAGGAAAGTGGGGAGCAGGGAAAGGAGTGGCAGGGAGAGTGAGGCCTTTCCTTGCCTGGCTGCAGCCTTTACCCATGAGCCTCCCGTTCCTCATTCCTGACAGATCTGCTGGACCCAGGACCAGGACCCTGGTTGGTGTTGAAAGTTCTGTCTCCTCTGTGGGCTTCCCTTCCTCTGCTTCTTCCTTCTGAGGATTGCTCAATGTTCTGCCTAAACACAAATCTGACTGCATACTCTCCTGCTGATAAATCTTCAAGGATGCCTCTGATTCTGGGCAAAGCCTGAGCTTCTTAGTTTTATGTTCTGGGGGTCTCCATTGTTTGATATCCCCTCCCCAGCTTCAACTCTGCCTGTTCTTCCTCATCAAAGTACCTGTATTTTAATATGCTACCTCCTTCCTTTTCCTCCAAGATTTTCATAATTGTGGTTGTGATGATGATGATGATGACGGTGATGGTGAAGGTGGTGATAATGATAGTGATAGTTATGTTGAGGATGATGGTGAGGATAGCGACGGTGATAATGTTGGTGATGGTGAAGAAGGTGATGGTGAAGGTGGTGATAATGATAGTGATAGTTATGCTGAGGATGATGATGATGACGTTGAGAATGGTGAAGGTGAGCATGGTGATGGTGATGGTAAAGATGGTGGTGATGAGGTGATAATGATGGTGATGGTCAGGATGGTGATGGTGAAAATGGTGGTGGTGATAATGATGATGGTGATGGTGAGGATGGTGATGGTGAAGGTGGTGATTATACTGTGATAGTTATGGTGAGGATGCTGCTGCTGATGCTGGTGAGAATGGTGAGGATGAGACTGATGATGATAATGAGGATGGTGATGGTGAGTATGGAGATGGTGATGGTGCACCCCTTGATCTGGCAATTCGACATCTAAGAATTGTTCATTTCTTCTAGGATTTTTTTTTGAGTCAAGACTTCCCTATGTTGCCCAGGCTGGCCACGAACTACTGGCCACGAGTGATCCTCCCACTTTGGCCTCCTGAGTAGCTGTGATTACAGGCATGAACCGTGGTGCCTGGCTTTACCCTAGGAAATTATCTTGAGGAAATAATCAGACAAGTGTGCCAAGTGGTACTTAGAGAAGGATATTTATTGTTGCATTGATTATAGTAGGTAAGATATGGGAAGAATGTAAATGTCCAGCAATAAGAGATTGGCTAAATAATTGTGCTACAGCTAGGCAAGGGGCTGGCTATGGCCATTCAGAACACACTCCCTCCTGATTGAGTCAAATCTCCTGTCACTGCTCTCACACACCACACACCTCCCTCCTTTTCAGCACAAATTACAGTCGTAATTTTACATTTCTTTGTGAACCTCTTTGATGAGTTTCTGTATCCCTCATTAGATGCTAAGCTCCATGGAGGCAAGGAGTATACTATGTTCATTATTGTGTCCTCCATGCCAAGTTAAGTTCCTGGAACACAGTACTCTCTCAATAATTTGTTGTTAAACGAACGACTGAATCTATATTTCTTAGTATGGAAAGATGTTTGAAATATGCAATGAAGAGAAAGAGCAGATTATAAAACAGCATGCATGCTGTAGTACACACTGCAAATTCCCTCCTTTCTTGATCTTCTTTGGGGGACCACATGTGCACTCTCAGTCAATAAATTATGATTGATCCAAAGTCAATCATGACAATGCTATTCTCTACTGCTAGGGATGGTCATGAGATCAGGTTCTGGCCAATCTAAACACAGATTTCCAGACCTAAAGAGAAATCCTCTGGGGGTCACCTCTGAAGTTCTTGCTTTTCTAATAAGAATACAGAAGTGACTGCTTTTGCTGGCCATGTAAACTCAGGTAGTGTTTGGAGCTGCAGTAGCCGTCTTACAGCCATGAGCTAAATTCCAACAGACTCACAAAGATGCTGGGCCTAACATTGTTGACCCAGTGAACCATAGCCAGGAACCATAGATACTTTAACTATGTAAGAAAAATGAACCTGTCTTTGTTTAAGTGACTGAACTTTCAGATTAATGCACTCCCAACATATACAGAGCATGATCCCATATATACCTGTATGTGCAAATATGAATAGAAAAATAATTAAAGTGATTATCTCTGTGTGGTAGGATTCTCCTTCATATTTTTTTATTTTATAAAGTTTTCCCAAAGGGCATGTAAATAATAATCAGACAAATATTTCTGTACATTCAGAAAATAAATAATGGTACTAATTTTATTTTTAAAAAATAAACAAAATATTGGGGCCCCAGAAGGTAGTTCACTACCATATGGTAAGTTAATTAGCCACGACCGAGATGAACACTTGTGGGTATCCTGGAGGACAGGTTCGGCAGCAGTGAGAGGTCCCCTCCAGAAGAGTATGTGGTTCCAAACTCCTGAGGGAGGCGGTACAGACCCCAAGTAAGTAGATGAGAACCTGAGTGAGGCTCTGTGGGGAGAGAGGATGTTCCTCAGCCCTCACGAGGATGTGTCAATTTTACTTGAGATTAGGCCCCGGCCTTGGCTGGGCCGCCTGCCAGACAGGTTCTCAGCAGCATGGGGTGATAACAGGAGGAGGGGAAGGCTGGCAAGCTGGGATAGCTCTGGGGTCTTCAGGTGGGGCTGTCTCGGGCAGCAACTGCGTTGGCTGTAAACACAGATTTCCAGGAAGCAGAGCGTTGCAATCTCTTCCACCACAAACCTGGACCATCAGGGATGTTTCCATAGCAGCATCTATGCCTGTGAGGAATCTGGGCATGATCTGTGATCCCCTCTCCCACTTTTCCTTTTCTCTTAGAATGGGACAGAGCAGCCTGGAGCAGCTAGTGTCCTGTAGTGACTCCAGTTTGCTGCTCTCTTCCTTATCTTCTTCCTCCTGCCCTCTGTCTCCTCTGCATCCTTCACCTTCTACATCAGGAAGCTCAAGTCACCGGGCTGAGCCTGGGCTTCTCATTTAAATCATGGAGTGCCAGTCAATGCCTCCCTTCCTCTTCCCAGGGAGCAACTTCAATCTTCCCTGCCTGCAGTGGGGAGCTAGACCCTGCTCCTTATTCCCTGTGGGACCATCTGCAGCCTGTTTCCTCACCCCTGTAATGGGACTGCAGTCCTCCCTGCCCACCTGGCAGTGCTAATTCCAGGCCAGGGGCCCTCCTGAGAAAATCACCAGTGTGGGTGACACGGTGGGTGTTTGTGTGTGTGGAGGGGTGGGGCTGCCACCTGGCCATTTACAGACCCCATCCTTCCTCTCTCCCTGTGCTTGTCACATGTGAGGAATCCCTCTCCTTTGTGCCATGAAACATAAGGCATTTTCAGATCCATCATTTCATTGAGCCTTGCATCTCCTTGGTGAAATTGGAGTTATTGTCGCCATTTTACTGATGAGTAAAATGAGGCTCAGAAAGGGGAACGTCGTTGCCAGGGTTCCGCCGTGGACTTATAGTGGAGCTGGCATTAGGATGCGTGTTCTGGATTCCTGGTGGGGTCCTGGCCCATCTGCAGCTAAGGCCTGTCTTTCTGCTCCCATGAGGTCCCTTTTCCATTCCTTTCCTCCCCATGACAGCCACTCTCACCACCACTCAGGGTCTGTGCTCACTGTCACACCACCCCTCACTGACCCCTGCATCTGGGCTGGAACCCACCATGTCCATCAGACGGATTTTCCTCAATGGTGGTTGGGCTCCAAATCCACTCTCCCCAGACTGACACAAATTGCACTACAGGGGGCCGCAACTGTAGGCATTTCTGGTCTAGAGAGAGAGAGATAATCCCATAGAAATGTCAACATCAGTTGGTGAAGAAGAGAATGGAAACACAGGAGAAAGTTCAGGGAGTGACGTCAGGAGGAGGTGGCCCTTGAGTTGGGTCTTGAGGGATGTGTAAGAGTTACAAGGCAAGGAACGCTGGGAAGGGCATTCCAGGAGGAAAGAGCAGCATTCTCCAAGGCTCAGACTGGTCTGGTGGCTACAAGGTAGAGCTGGGTGACCTGGACCCCTTGAAACAGTGCTCCCTTTTCAGGAGGAAATCTGCAGCTCCAATACTTTGGGCTGTCTCAGAGTCCCCCAGAGATCTTGGGAAATTCCTGGGTCCTGTTCCCAGGGATTCTGGTTCAGGCAGAGGAATCTGCACTTCTCACAGGCAGGGGCTGTGACCTCACCCCACAGTTCTGATGCAGTTGGTCCCTGGATCACTCTTGGAGAAATACAAGCAGGACTGAGAGGCTTTGACCCAAGCACTGTGCAGGGGGTGGGATGGGGATAGATGTGGAATGGGCCAGAGGAATAGTGGTTGGAGCTATACCCTCCTGGACCACCCTGTCTAAAATGTGGCTCTCCCATCCCCCTTTCCCACTGATACATTCTATCCTCCACTTTTCCTTTATTTTATTTTATTTTATTTTATTTTATTTTATTTTATTTTATTTTATTTTATTTTATTTTATTTTTTGTAGATACAGGGTCTCACTATGTTACCCAGACTGGTCTCAAATTCCTGACCTCAACCATCCTCACATCTCGGCCTCCCAAATCACTAGGATTACAGGCATGAAGCTCCGTGCTCTCATCACCAACTCACATGCTGAACATTTGACTAGTTTATTTATTACCTGTTTCACTCTACTGGCATGAGGGCTACATGAGGAAAGGGACTTTGTCTATGTCATTCACTGCGTAGCCAGGTGTCTACAATGTGTAAGGTCATGGAAGCTGTTTCTGTTTTGGTTTGTAATTTTAATTTTGGGAAGCAGAAGATATCTGAGTGGACTCAGTGGCTGACAGGAAAAGGGAGACCAGTCTTGGTGTGCACAAGAGTGACAGGGAGATCTAGACAGAGAGATGTCAGAGGACAGTTCCTTGAAGGGGCTGATGGAAAGGTGGGGCAATTGGGGATGGTCTCTCTGGACATCAATTCCTTTGAAGCTGGCAGGGAGGGAGGAAGTGCATGGGTGGAGAGGAATGCTTGAAGAAGACCTCCTTGGCTTCCATATTCTTCATGAAGTGACAGGTGATGGGCTTCCTGGGAAGAGAGGGCAGGAGGGGAGCAAATGTAGGCTGGTGACGGTGGGCCTGCAGCAGTGCCCCAGGGTGAAGGGGTGAATGCATTACTGAGGCTGGACCCTGGTCACGACCCTTGCCTTGGCTTCAAGACTCATTAAAAACCAGCCTCCTCCAGTGAGCTTAGATCATGCCACTGCACTCCAGCCTGGAGACAGAGTGAGACTCCATCTCAAAAACAAAAACAAAAAAACAGCCTCCATTCCCAATGTGCGCAGCTGGACCATGTGCTGCTTCCTGGATGTGCCACCATCACAACTGGAACACAAATCCTGAGTCACTGCCTCTAGAAAGCCTGCCTGGATTCAGTGCCCATCTGACTGGGCTCCTGCAGCACCTGGTCTGCCACTACTATGTGACTTGCCTCTGCCTGCCTCTTATCAAAGGTGCCTGTGTTTTTACCTGCCTCAGTGAGGGCTGTTGAGGACCTGGCCAGGCTGATCCATCTTAGGGGCTAGAACAGGTGCCAGGCTGGACTGTGTCAGGTCTGGACAATAGGCAGGCCAGGTTCTCACATGGGCACTGGGTGCCCTTTGTGGGCTCAACTGAGCATGACCACTGCTTCTGAGTGGCCAGAAGATTCCTGGGAGAGGCCTGGTTATCTTGGGGTGACCCTCACTCCCCAGTTCCTTCCTCCCTCCCTCCCTTGCTGAAACCCTTTTGCATGTCCTCAAAATCCTGCTCCAGCACCAGTAGCCCCCTGGTTTTCAGCAGCCTCAGGGAACTCTTCCTTTTCTTCCTTGCTGTGAGTAACAGGCCCGATCCCCTGAGGACACTGCTGCATTGCGGTCCTCTGCTGCTGCCCTTCCCTGGACCTGAGCAGGATAGGTCCTCCTTGCTTCTCATTGCCTCCCTCTTTCAGCTCATCATCCGGCTCTCCCATAAAAATACATTCATGTGCCATGAAATGATGTTTCCATCAACCCAGATCGCATGTGCAGTGGTGGATGCATGAAACTATAATGGAGCCGAAAGACACCTACTGCCTAGCCCAGTGACATAACAATTGTAACGTTATGGCACAGTTACTTTAAAAATATATTTATTAAAAAAGATTTATAATTCTATAGAAAAAGAAATATATATCTTGTAGTGTAGCCTAAGTGTCCAGTGTTTATAAAATCTACAGTAGTGCACAGTCATGCCCTAGGACTTCACCTTCACTCACCACTTACTGACTCACCCAGAGAAGCTTCCAGCCCTGCACGTTCCATTCATGGTAAGTGTCCTAGACCAGTGCACCATGTCTAGGTACCATACTATATTTGTATATAGTGCAATACTATGTTTTTACTGTACTTTTCATGATATGTTTAGATGCACAAGTACTGACCATTGTGCTACAACTGCCAACAGCATTCACTGCAGTAACCTGTGCCCAGGTGTGCAGCCTGAGAGCAGTAGGCTGTGCCACAGAGCCTAGGTGTACAGTAGGTACAATATTGAGGTGTGTGTAAGCACACTCTGTGACATTTGCACAAAGAAAAATTACCCAAGGACATGGTGACACACAAAGGGAATCAATATTGAAGCTCTTGCCCTCAGATTGCACCCAGGGCCACATCCCTATGCATTGAAGACTTAGCTCCCAGTTCATGGGCACTTTCTCCTGCTGAGGTGATGCCAACATGCACATAGAGAGTCCTCCTCATGCTCTGGCTCTTGGTCCCTCCACCCCTAGAGACCTTGTCTCCACCCTCCCTGAGTCACCCACTCCTACCTGTATATTCTTGTCCTTGTCACTGCAGAAACTGTAGCTACTCCAGACCCTCAGTTTCAAACACCCTTTTTTTGACCACCACTTTCCTTTTTCCAGCTGCCTCCCAACTCCAAGACACTTCAATGACTCCAAATTTTCACTTTTGTGTCTCACTCACTTTCTTGCAAATTTCCCCTCCACCCAGCTGAGACTATATGGTCCAGCCTGTCATCCACCCTCTCTAACACTCTCCACACTCTTGCCCCACAATTAATTGTACTCCCAGGGCAAAACTGCACTCTGCTGAAAGCCAGCCACCCGCTCCCTCTGCTCTTGCACTCAGGTGGCTGAGCACTGCCAGAGAGAAACACACATGCCTTTTGCTCTCAGCCTTTTGCTCTCATTTAATCATCAAGCCCAAACCTCCAGTGGGCCCTGGATGATGTCCTACAAACTCACTCATTTCCTGAGTCAATAAGTCTGCCAGACTTCATTTGTTATCTTAATAAAAATATATATAATCTAAGTATTTTATGAATACCAACTGATTTAATTATCATAAAACTCTATGAATCTGTTCTATAATAATCACCATTTCACAGCTGAGGAGATGCTGGCACAGGAAGAGAAGTGACTTGCCCTGGAGCCCAGGCACCCAGCTCTGGAAGTGCTGCCCTGTCCCCAAGCAACAGTATCGTGCCTTCTCCTTCCTCCTTAAACCTCTAAAACCTTCCCCAGGCTTCCTTACACCTGCTGCCTTGCTTCCCACTTCAATTTGAAAATACATGCAATAAAGAGAGACCCTTCCCTGGATCCCACCCCCACATCTCCCCAGCTGCTTGCCTCTGTGCTTCCTTCTCCACCTTCACTTGTTATTGTAGCTGGAGTGTCTGCACTCATGTTAGGGGTTACTTTTCTCCATCCTATCCATAGTTCAACCCTCAGGTTCTTTCCTGAGTGTCTGCTTGGCACACTGCCTGGTTCTGCAATGCAGCTCTCCCACCCATCTCACACTCTGCATGCTTATTCATCATCTGTTCTGCTCTACTACAGTGAGAACTACACAGGGGCAGGGATTCTGGGTATCTTATGCACTGCAGATTCCAGCACCTAGAGCAGTACCTGGCACCTAGAAGGTGTTGGTATTTAATGAAGTCAGTCATTTTATATGTCAGGCTCTGGCGTGGTGCTGGGGACACTAGGGTGATTCAGAGAGGTCCCTGCTTATACCAAGTTTATACTCCCATAGGGGAGACAAACACATTACCTGACAAATTTGCAGGCAGCCATTTATATTTTGCATCTTACAAAGCAGCCCTTGTTGTACTTGAGAGGAAATGCACTCAAGCTGTTAGCTGTAGCCCCACCTCCCCTACTTCAGGACAGAAAGCCCCAGGCTCCAGCCCTTACATTCCTGGGCCTCCAGGGCTCCCTAGACTTTAGGAAACAGCTAGTAAAGGAGTCCAAGTCCACTTTGACTCAGAGCTGTGGGATGTCAACAAGGTGCTTCCCCTCTCTGGTCCTCAATGTCTTTGTCTATTACAAGAGATGATGGTGCCAGCTCAGCAAGCTCCACCGGGCTGGGGCAAATGGGACAGGAAGGGTGACAATGCTTTGTGGACAGAGAGGAGGAATTCTGAGTGGCTACTGGAAAGGCATCATGTTTATTTGACAATTTCAAACATGACAGAACTGCAGAACACAGACATCAAGACTCCTCTGTAATTCCATTTGGAGTTTAAAGCTTAGGTTTTGTTTTGTTTAAGCAGTGGCAAACGTTATGTATAGATATAGATGTGGGATCATAAAATGTGTTTAAAAGTTATTGATGTGGGACAACTTTGCATATCAATATACAAGTATTTATTTCATTTGTTTTAATAGCTGTGAAATATCCCACTGTATGAAGAGACTAAAATCTGTCCTTCTATTGTGGATATTTGGATTGATGAACCATTGGAACAAAACAGAGAGGGCAATCAAAGCATTTGACAACCTGGCAGATCAAAGTGAGAGGTTTATTACAGAAGACAGTAATGCTAAAAGGGGAGGAGAGCTAAGTGAATCCACCTGCTGCAATCAGAGTCCAGAATCCCACCAACCTAAGAGGCAGGAGACAACGCGGCCGAAAGGGCAGAGGCCCCCAGGGCTCCCAGCAGAGCCAGATGTAAACTTGTCATCCCACCCTGTGTGTGGGCTTCCTATGCCCTGGACAGTCTTTCCTGAGGCAGAGGCTGTTTTAAGAGCTTACAGCACCATTCTACGGCAGAATTTCTTATGAATGAGGTCCCTGTTCTGTGCTCCTCACCTATCCTGGGCCCTTTTCCCAACTTGACTTTGGGTAGTGGGTGGATATAGGCCCCAGGTAAACACCAGGCCCCAGGTGGACATCAGGGCTCAAATGGACACACAGCCTCCAGGTGTATATCAGTCCCCAGGTATATACCATTTTCCTGGTACGTATTAGTACCAAGGGGACACTGGACTCCAGGTGTACATCAGGCTTACAGGTGGACACCCAGGCCCCATATGGACACCAGCCTACTAGTGAGCATCAGGCTGCAGGAGGATACCCAGGCCTTAGGTAGATATCAGGCCCTATAAGGACACCAGGCCTCAGGTGGACATCAGGGCCCAGCTGGGGACTCAGGTTCTAGGAAGACACCCAGGCCTTAAGTAGCATCAGGGCCAAGGCGGATACTAGACTCCAGGTGGACATCAGGCCCTAGTTGGACACTAGGCCCTAGGTGGACACCTGGGACCCTGGTGACCATCAGGCCCCAGATTAACTCCAGGCCTTAGGTGAACATCTGATCCCAGTTGGATATCAGGCCCCAGGAGAACATCAGTCCCCAGGTGGATATCAGCTTCCAAGTTGACATCAGGTCACAAGTGGACACTGGACTTGAGGTGTACATCAGGCCTCATATGGACACCCAGGCCCCAGGTGTACACCAGGCTCAGGTGGAAATCAAGTCACAGGTAACACCATGCCCTAGGTGGTTACCTAGGCTTCAGGTAGACATCAGACCCCAGGTGGACACCTGGGTCTCAGGTGGTCATCAGGCCCTAGGTGGAAACTCAGGTCCCAGGTGCACATCGCGTTCCAAGTGGACACCCAGGCCTCATGGTGATACCCAGATTCCAGGTGGGCACTGGGCCCCAGATGAACACCAGGCTCCGTGTGGATACCAGAACCTGGGTGGACACCCAGCTCTGAGGTGGATATCAGGCTCCAGGTGGACATCAAGCCTCGGGTAGTTATCTAGTCCCCAGGTGGACATAAGAACCCAGTTCGACACCAGACCATGGGTGGACACCTAGGTCTCAGGTGGAAGCATCTCCAGCTGAACATCAGGCTCCAGGTGGACACCCAGGCCCTAGGTGAACACTAGGTCTTAGGTGGACATTAGGCCTCAAGTGGACAACCAGGTCCCAGATGGACACCCAGCCTTAACATGGACATCAGGCCCTAGGTAGACAGCAGGTTCAAGGTGCATATGAGGCTCCCAATAAACACCAGTCCCCAGGGAGACCCTTGTCCCCAGGTGAACACCAGCACCCAGGAAGGCATCCATCTCCATCTGCACATCATTCCCCAGGTGTATACCTAGGCCCTGTGGGAGCACCAAGCCCCAAGTGAGTACATAGATCCCTGGTGGCCATTAGGCACCAGGTTGACACCCAGGGCTTAAGTGGACATGAGGCCCCAGATTAATGCCAGTCCCCAGGTGGATAAATAGGCCCCAGGCATACATCAGGTCTGAGGTCTATACTCAGTCTTCAGGTGGACACTAGGCCCCAGGCAGACACCAGACCCCAGGTGGATACCAGGCCCTATGCAGACACCAGTCTGCAGGTGGACAGCAGGCCCCAAGAAGACATTATGCCCTGGGTTGACACCTAGGCTTCAGGGCAACACTAGGCCACAAGTGGTTACCTATGCCCCAGGTGGACATCAAGCCTTAGTGGAATTTCTAGTCACCAGCTGAACATCAGGCCACAGGTGGATGCCCAGGCTCTAGGTGAATACCAGGTCTCACATGGACATTAGGCCCCAGGTGAACAGCAAGCCCCAAGTGAATACCTAGGTTCCTGGTGAACATCAGGATGCAGGTGGCACTCAGACCCTACACTCAGGCCAAAAGCAGAAATCAGAACATATGTGGACACTCAGGTCCCCAGTGGCTATCAGGCCCCAGGTTTATATCACTTTCCTCGTAGACTTCAGTACCCATGTAGACACTGGACTTCAGGTATACATCAGGTTCCTAGGTGGACACCCAGTCCCCAGGTGTACACCAGCCTACAAGTGGACATCAGACCACAGGAGGACACCCAGGCCCCAGATAGATATCAGACTCCAGAGGAACACCCAGGCCTCAGGTGGATATCAGGTCCCAGGTTAATTCCAGGCCCCAAATGGAACTCAGGCCCCACCTGGACACAAGTCCCTAGGTAGATACACAGGCCCTGTAGGCCCTGGGGAACATCAGGCCTTAGGTGAAGTTCTAGGCTACAGGTGGACATCTTGCTCCAGCTGGACATCTGGTCCCAAGTGGACATCAGTTTTCAGGTGGACACAAAGTCCCAAGTTGGACATCAGGCACCAGGAGGACTTTAGTCCTCTGGTGAACACCAGCTCCCAGGTTGACATCAGGCTACAAGTTGACACTCAGGGCCCAGATGGACATGTGGCCCTAGATGAACACTAGTCCCCAGTCAGCTAGGGCCTGGGGCCTGATGCTTAGCTAGAGACTGGATATCCACCTGAGGCCTAGGTATCTACCCAGGGACTGGTGTCAAAGTGGGGCATGATATCCACCTGGGGACTAGGTATCCATCTGGGGCTTGATGTCCACCTCGAGCCAGATGACCTTCTGGAGTCTGATGTCCACCACAGGCCTGGGTGTCCATCTGGGGCCTGGTGTTGATTTGGATTCCAGTGTCTACCTGGAACCTGGGGCCATGTTGTCCACTTGGAGCCTGGAGTTTTCACCTGGGGCCTGGTAGACATCTGGCCCCAGTAAACATCAGCCTGGGGCCTCGTTGTCCACTTAGAGCCTGGAGTTTTCACCTAGGGCCTGAAGATCACCTGGGACCCAGGTGTCCACCTGGGACATCAGGGTCCAGTTGTACACCCAGGCTCCAGGGTACAATGGGCCCCAAGAAAACTCCAGACCATATTAAACATCAAGTCTCAGGTGGATGTCCAGGCCCCATGTGTACACCAGGCCCCAGGTAGACAGTGGACGCCAGCTGAACATCAGCCCTAAGGTTGACACCCATACTACAGGTGGATATCAGGCCCCAGGTGAATACCTATGCTTCAGATGTGCATCAGTCCCCAGGTGAACATAAGGCCACAGATAGACATCAGGCCTCAGGTTTACATCTGGCTTCAGGTAAATATTAGGCCTTAGGTGGATACCCAATCCCCAGGTGGACGTCAGAGACCAGGTTGACACAAAAAATTCCCAGTGGGTATCATGTCCCAGTGGACGTCCAGGCTCCAGGTAAATACCCCAGCCCCACTATAACTGTAACCACCATAACGAGAAGTGGTAGGCCTAAGTACCATCATGCTCCTTGCTCACAAAAGGATGCTGAGCTATTTTATTCAAAATACAACTCCATTCATCACTCTGAGCAGCGATGTGTAGAAAGGAAGAGAAAAATAAAGCAGGCTTCAAGGAATCCATCCAAAATGAGGTAGATATTATAAGGGACAGAAATCCCCAAATGAAATGTTATAGTTGACATAGAATAGTCTTTATAACCCATTAATTTTCTCACACATTTGATACAAAGCATTGTTTCCAGAGACTGAACCTAGAAAGAATTGCTTAAGACTAGGAGTCTTGTTCCAGCCTAGATCCCACACTGTTGAACATCTACACTTAGTACATCACATTATACATAGCACTGACATGACCTGTGTGCATTTAATTTTCTAATATTTGTTCATCTCTGGCATACTTTATATATACATATATATGTATATATATATCATATGTAACATACATGCATACAAGTACACACATACACACAAAAAGTATATAAGGGTAGGATAGTATAAGGGTAGGATAGTATAATTGTGCAGTAACGTTTCTTGTGAAAGTGGTGGAAAGTGGATTGCGTTGGCGACATGCTGGAATGTGCTTCCATTGGCCGAAGTAAGGCTTTCAAAACTAGTCGTTTTCATTTTTCTCTAGCAACTGGGAATATTAATAATTGAAGAAGTGTTGGTATAAAAATAATCATAATAATCACAATGAAGTGGTTTTAATAATTATATCATAAGATATAATAGACATTATAGATATTACAAGATGTCAAAAAAAGAAGATGCCATAAAATCTTTGAGATGATTGACACGTTAAATGCGGGCTCCTGTGCTGCCCTGGGGTGCCACTCTCGCTGGGTTCTTGGCGATGCTCATCGTACTCCACCTGCTCAGCCCAGGCTCCTGCGTCCCCGGAGTCACGCCATGGGAGCGAGGACCTTGCCACGGCCCTAGACAAGGACAATGAGGAGGGGGTGCACGTGGAATCCCCGCGGATAGGCTGGACGCCGGGCAGGAGCCTTTGCAGGGGTGCACAGCCTCCTCTGGAAGCCCTGGTCGCTGCCTGGTGCCTGCTGCGCCCTGCGAGCTCCGCAGCGGTGGAGCCAGGCCTGAACTGCCTGCTCTCGGCCCCGCCTGCGGACCCTCTGCCCTTTGTCTTGCCCGTGGGGCCCGGGGCCTCAAGCTGGCCTGGGGTTCCTGAAGTTAGCTGACGATGGGCTGGCCTCTGGGACTGGGTCGTGGGCCTTGTGCACTGGCCGCCATGTCACCAGCGCCTGGCCTACCCGCGGTGCTGCTGGAGATGCGGGATGCCCGGGCTCGGGCTCTGCTGGGTCCCCTGGCGCTGCGAACCCCGTCACCTTCCATCGCGGCCGCCCACCATGCTGCGCGCTGGTCAGCCCTGGTCTGCAGCCTTCCTGGGACCCCTCCGGCCACAAGGAGGCATCACTCACAGCCGCTTGCGACACCGGGGCCGCCTGAACCTCAGCCAGGGCTGCACCGCGCAAGTGGCTCCAGCCAGCCAGTCCTGGCCCATGAGCAGGACGTTCCAATCCTAGAGATGACCGCCCTAGGCAGTGATACACGGCTATGGAGGAGGCAGCGGATACCTTCCAAAGTTTGTGGACACTCTTCTGCCACACCAAAAGTTTCACCATCAGCTGCGATGCCAACTGGGGCGCAGAGACCCCTCCGGGATGTGGACCAGGCAGTGCCTTTGCTGGGCATCCGCAGTGCTGACCACCCCAAGTGCGGACCCTCACTTCGTGTTCCTCCTACTCCACGTTCCACATCCAAAGTTCTCTCACCATTTCTAAGCAGGAGAAATCAAAAGAAACTGAAATCAGAAAGAAAGAGAGAGAGAGAGAAAGCCATGAGCCAAAATAAAAAAAAGAGCAAAACCTTCTGGAAAGCATAAGACGCCTCAAAGCCAAAAACTAATTCTTATCTGTTTTAAACCTTCTGCACTTCTCCAATGATGAATGATTTATTTTTTTTAACACTGGCAATTCGTAACTATTAACTTCTCTGGCATTAGTGACTAGAAATTGAATCACATGTGGGAATATAATTTGTATTATATGTAGCTTTTCATATTTTAAAAAATAATCCTTCAGTTTTTCTCCGTGGATTAACAACTAATGGAAAATTTTCAACATTGCTGTGTTAATGTCTCCTGAGATAATTAGATGTGAATAATCTTTTATAAACAGAATTTCCTGGGTGGAATTTCTCATCTTCAGGAGCTCCATAAATAACCATGTCCCAAGAGAACTGTGAATTTGGGAACTGCAAGAACTGAGTCTCAACTTGTCCAGCCTGGAAGCTCTTGGGTGAATCACTCTTGCAGGTGACTTCACTGCCTTCTGTTGAAGGGCCAGTGAGAGCCTGGGGGTTTCAACCTGCAAGAGCCTTACCATTTTAGGGTTCACATTCACAATGAGGAAAAGACATACTTTTTTGATATTCTCCATATGTAATAAAATAGTTACCAAAACAAAGCAAAGTGTGAGTGGTGACTATTGAGAGGACCCTTTCTATCTTTGCTGGAGTCCCAGAGATTTCTGGGTTTCTTTTGGAGTCAATAGTATTTCCATGTTAATTCTGAGCTCTTAAATCCCACAATATGAGTTGCAGCCAGTGACTAGTGTTGCAGCTTGTTAAACTGATCACTAGTGGTAGAGCCTTTTCATTCTGTTCACTTCTTAAAAGGTCAGCTTGGTCAGAGATTAGTGTTACCCTGCCAGAAATAAGCAATTAGGAATGAAGTAAAGGAGTCAGCTAAAAGCGTAATTACTAAGTAGTGAGATCACAGCTAGATGGTTGTTGATCTCATTTTCTCTCTGCTGCTGATTTCAAGGCTTTATACCGTGTTTTGATATAACACAGAATGTATACTATGAAAGACAAATAGTCTGTTAGCTTCTTGGAGCTATACTCCATTACTGGAGCAGGGGACAACAATTTGAAGGACATTACTACTTAGACAGTTTAATCTGCCTTTGGCTAGAATAAACTTCAAGTTCCAAGGGCTGGGTTCAGTTGTTATACAAATTTAGATTGTTGCGGTAAAATTTCCAAAAAAAAAAAGGATAGGACTCTTTAGATGAAATAAGAATGTAACTGTATTTGAACCCTGTTGAAGGCCAGACAAATTTAGGCAAAATCCCACGACTGAATACTCTGTGATGATTCCCTTTAAATTCCAACATATAATCTATGTTGGTAAATATGATAGGTGCACTGGAAAAGGATGTGTATTCAGTAGTTGTTGAGTGTCGCATTTTGTATATGTCAGTTTATGTCAAGTTTGTTCATTATGTTCATCAAATCTCCCTTTCTCTTATGGATTTTTTTCTGTTGGTTCCATCAGTAATTGAAAGGTATGTTAAAATCTATATTGTAGATTAGTCCATTTTTCTTTTAGTTATATCAGTTTCTTTAGTAAATAATTTGATGGGATATTTTCTATTTATACATATTTAAAATTGGCATACTTTTCTAGTGACTGACATCGTAATATCTTTTTTATCTTAGCAATACTTCTTGGCTTAAGTCTAAACTGTCAATAATAAGATAGCAACATGAGCTTTGTGCTGATTAGTGTTTGCAGGCATGTTTTCCATTGTTTTACTTCCAAATGTCTGGATTCTTGTATTCAGATAAATTAATTAAAACATAAAAAATAAATATAATATAAAACATTAAAAAGTAAATATTCTAAAAATCCAGCCAGAGATGTTTCACTTCTAATTGAAGTGTTTAGGACCACGGCTCTCACACTGTGTGCTAAGGTGCCCTGAGATGCTGTGTTTAACTGACAGGGGCACCAGCGGATAGCGTGTGAGTCTGTGTATGTGTGTGTGTGTATCTGAGATGGGGGTCTCACTCTGTCCCCCAGGCTGGAGTGGAGTGGTGAGGTCTAGGCTCACGGCAGCCTCTGCCTCCCTGAGTAGCTGGGACAACAGGCATGCACCACCATGCCTGGCTAAGTTTTGTAATTTTAGTAGAGACGGGGTTTTGCCATGTTGCCCAGGCTGTATATTTTTGAGGGAAACAAAGCAACATTTGCTGGAGACCTTAAGAACTACTAGCCTGAGGCAGTTCATAGTTTCAAAAGTAGTTAGTTAGAAGTGCATTTGTTTACCTTTAGGGTGGGTGTTGTTAATTACCGCGATGAAAGGAGGTATTGTGCTAAAGTCAGTGTGGAATAGGAATAAGGTCCAGTGGGTGAGATCCAGTCCGATTTTAAGATTTGAAAAGTTGTGCTGTGTGCCCAACAGGCACACACATCCCAATAGTAAGTAAATTGTGCTTTTTTAAGAAAGAAACAAAATACTGTTTCTACTTCCATTGTGTGTTATTTTTTATATGTACTTGCAAATCCATCACCAAAATAAAAATAATGAACATATCCAGCACTCATAAAAGTTTCCCCTTGCCCTTTCATAATCCCAAACTTTCTGTATCTTCCTACCTTACCACTCCCCCTGGCAATCACCAATCTGTCACTATAAAATAGTTTGCCTTGTCTAGACATTTATATAAATGAAGTGTAGTGGGGACCCTTTTTTGGAGGGGTCTGGCAACTTTCACACAGCATAATTATTTTGAGATTCAGCTATATTGCAGGCATCAATAGGTCATTAATTTTATTACTGAGTAGTATTCTATTGTGCAGATCGGCCACAATTTATATATCCATTTGCCTGTTGATGGGTTTTTGCATTGCTTCCGGTTTTGGACTTATACAAATACATTTGCAATGAACATTCATGTACATAAGTTCTTCTAACTTTGAGTAAATATTAGGAGTGTAATAGCTAATAGGTTTACGTTAAGTTTTAAGAGACTGTCAAAATGTTTGCCAAAATGGTTGTACCATTTTATATTTTTATCAGCAGTATATAAGAATTCCACACTCTTGCCAACACTTTGTATGGGCCTTCTTTTAAAATTTTAGACATTTTCATGTGTGTTCAATAGTATTTTATTGTGGTTCCATAATGCATAATAATATGTAGTATCTATGTACTTACATGCCATCTGTATATATTTGGTAGAGTGTATGTTCACATTTTTTTTTTGCTTCTTCCTTTTTTGTTTTTTTCTTTGCTTATTTTCTCATTATTAAATTTTAATAGTTTCTTTATATACTCTGGATTCAAATCCCTTATTAGATATGAGAATTGCCAGTATTTTCCCCTTGAGTTTTCTTTTTTGTTCTCATAACACTATCTTTCAAATAGCAGATGCTCTTAATTTCGATGGGGTCCAATTTATTAATTGTTCTTGTGCATTTGGTTTTTGGGGCTTCATCTAAGACATTTTTGATTAATTGAATATTACAAAGATTTTTTTTCTGTATTTTCATCTAAAAGTTCATAGCTTTTAATACTTTATTTTATATTTAAGTCAATGATCCTGTAAGTGACAGAGCTTTAACCCAAGTCTCTGTCATGCATAGCTGGACCCAGAGGCTTACATAAAATCATCAAGAAATGTTCTCCTTCTTTCTCTTGACACTTTTCCTTTTGTTTTAGCCTCACTTTTTCCTTCTGAAGATGACTCTCTTCTCTGTCTGTAGCAAGAGATAGTGCTACAGATAACCCACTTTACTTTGTCCTCACAGACCACAGTGGTAGAAAAAGCAAGAGTCCTTCCTGATGATTCCAAAAAAAAAGTACTGAAACAGTTGCTGTGATCCAAGGGTAGAGTCTTTTGCCAGAGCTGGGCATCATGATCACCTCTAGGGCTGGGGCTGGTAGGTTGGGTCAGGCCCAGTTGGTGCTCATTGAAATGGTCCTCAAAGAAAAGGGGGGCTCTCAAGAGGACAATTGCTGAACACCCCACCAAAAAATAGCCATTGTGTGCATATCTACAACTCCTTGCCATTTTATAAGCAACTGGTTGGGTGGAAAATGACTAGAAATTCAGTTGTCATTAACTTTCCTTTATAATGTCAGTAGAATGAGCCATACATTTCACATGTTGTGGGTTATGTCCATGATAGTCATTTCCGTATATTAAGTATCAATCTGGAGTATCATCTGAAGAAATACACTATTTTGTGATGTTATCCTTAAATTAATATTTTTAGGATAAAGAATTATAGGATGAAAGAAAAGTCTAGGATAGAAATAAAAGAATAGAGAAAATGGGAGCATGGATATACTGCAGAAAATGGCCAAACAGGAAAAGTACTTGTGAGAGGTATTGAAGTACATAATTGATATCACATAGACCTCCAGGAAATTACAACTACTGGCATAAGAACAAACTATCTGAATAGTCTTTGGTAATACTGAGTCTTTCTGCTTGCAAAAGAAGTAAGAATGGTAAGGAATTGGGACATTGTTCAGATAGGCCTCAATGCATTTATTCATTTACCTGTTGATGGGGTTTGGGGGTATTAATGAAGGATGTTAATAAATAATAATGGGCATGTTAGGTAATCATAATTGATTTGTCCATTTGGTGTGAAGAACATTTTACCTACCTTCTTTTTTTCGAGGGATTCATTGTTAATGTCATGTTGGATTCTATGGCTTACTAAATGTGTAACTGCCTATTTATGGATTCTGAAGAATTTTATAAAATGTATTTGCCAAACATTTTGAAAGCTTAGAACTTCTCCAAGGAAGAAGCTCTTTAATGCTTTAGTGCTGCCCTGACAAATATGGTAGCCACAGCCATGTGAATATTGAGCATTTGAAATGTGGCTAGGCCGGACCGAGATGTGCTGTCAGGGTAAAACACACACCAGATTTTGAAAACTTAGTAGGAAATAAAATTAAACATATCTAATTAATAACTTTTATGTTGGTTAGACATTGAAATAATATTTTGTATGTATTTTACATATAAATATACACTCGTGTATGTGTAATTAATTTCTTCATATGAAATACTTATCAATTACAATTGGAAGAATGATGACTTTGTGGTGGAGAAATCTGGCACAAACTTGATCATGTGCCTCCTGCTGTGATGTCCTAGGAAGACCACAGCATTATTTCTGCGGTTTTCTTGTGAAAGATACATGACCTAAGTCTGGATGTTGGAAACACATCAGATGGAAAAAGGTGAACACATCCTTCATAAATGCTTATGCTCTTTAAAACTCTTAAGTTTATGAAAAATAGGGTGAAACAGAGGAACTGTTTGAAGTTGAAGGAGCTTAAGAGACATGACAATTAATGCAATGGGAAATCCTGGATTGGATCCTGGATTACGAAGTTCAAAAAAATGTATTTAGGGCGCACCTGAGAAAATTTGGATGAGATTATAGCATCTGTTGATTGGACCGTAGTGTTGGGTGAATGCTGATATCCTGATGTGGATGATTATATTCTGGTTATGAGAACTTTTCCCAGATTCCTCATCATTTGCCCAGTGCGTTCATGGACAATGTGGCGATGGTAGCAGGAGAAGATGCTACATGTTTCCAATAACATGAACTTCCCTGCAGCAGTGCTGCCTACTGCCCAGATGAGTGCCCTGACTGCCAGCAATGAGCAATGCTGAGACCCTGGAAAGAGGAACTACCTTGCCTAGACCAGACAGATTTCTGGTAATGCTGTAATAATATTTTTTCCCTTCCTTCATGGAAGTGGTAAAGAATCGCCCTCACTGGAATAGACGCATATCGGAATATGGACTCCACTTCATATGCTTCTCATAGCATCAAATTATTTACATTTGCTGAGTTCTTATTCTCTGCTATCATACAATTACTACTGATGATGGAGCTTATTTTACAAAAAACGAAGTGATGCCATGGGCTTCAGCCCATATTTATTGGTCTTGTGACATCCCACATCACTCAGAGGAACATGACCTCACAAGAATCAGTTACTTCACCAACTGTGAGACCCTGAGGGGCTGGGTTTCTATCCGACAAGATGTGTTAGATACCCTGACCCAAGAGCCGTCATACCCAGAATTCATGGTTCCATGTAGCAAGGATCATTGTGATGGTGGTGATGATGATGGTGAGGATGGTGATGGTGAAGGTGGAGGTGATAATGAAGTGATAGTTATGTTGAGGATGATGAAGGTGATGATGATGGTGAGAGTGGTAAAGGTGAACATGGTGATGGTGAGAATGGTGATGGTGGTGATTGTGATGGTGATGATAAGGATGGTGATGGCGAAGGTGGTGATGATAACAGTGATATTTATGGTGAGGATAATGGTGATGATGATGAGGATGATGATGGTGAGAATGGTGATAGTGATGATGATAGTGATGGTAATGATGATAATGATGATGATTATGAGGATGGGGAGGGTGACAATAATTATTATGATGAGGACGGTGATGGTGAAGGTGGTGATAACGATAGTGATAGTTATGGTGAAGATGCTGGTGTTGATGATGGTGAGAATGGCGAGGGTAAGAATGGTGATGGTGATGATGATAATGTTGGTGATTGTAAGGATGGTGATGGCGATCATGGTGATGATGATGATAGTGCTGACTGGGCTATGAGGTAATGGAGGCAGAAAAGTGGCAGTTTCTAGGAAGTATGGAGCCAGCTGGGAACTGCAAGGTAACCTTAGTGGGGGTGGAAGATGTCGGGCCCCTGCCTCATTTCTAGACATCTGGGGAAAGCTCACCCCTCACAGTAGTTCCAGGAACCCCTCCATCCAGCATTTCCTTCTCGCAATCAGCATGGAGCTTTTGGGGTGCAGAGAAGTGTCTTCTATTCACTGCACTCTGTGGGAAGGGAAAAGGGGGAGTGCTATTTATGAACCCTGCATAATACAGTAGGGTCTCATCTCATATATTTCGGGAGAATTTTCAGCTGAAGAGAGCAAGCCTCAGAGAACTCAGGTAACTTTATCTTCTATAGCATCCAGTTGTGATTTATTGAGCAGTTACTATGTGCCAGGCAACATGCTGGGTGGTTCCTTATATGTTATCTCATGAAATCCTACAGCAACACAAGGAGACAGGCATAACTACCCCATTATAAAAATTGTGGTAAAATAAACTAAAATTTACTGTCTAACTATGTTTAAGTTTACATTTCAGTGCATTAAATACATTCGCAATGTTGTGCAACCAACTTCCAGAATGCTTTTCATCTTTTAAAACTACAATTCTGTAACTCATTTAAAAACAACTCCCCAATCACCACCCTCCCCAGGACCTGGTAGCCACCATTCTCCTGTCTGTCTCTATGGATTTGACTACTCTAGGTGCCTTGGAAAAGTGGAATAATACAGCATTTGTCTTTTTGGTCAGGCTTATTTTGCTCAGCCTAATGTCCTCAAGGTTCATTCTTGATGCAGCAGGTGTCAGACTCTCCTTCCTTTTCAAGGCTGAACACTATTCCACTGTATGCATAGACAGCATTTTGTTGATCCGTCCATCCATCCATGGACAATTGGGTTGCTTCCACCTTTTGGTTATTGTGGATGATGCTGCTCTGAACATGGTTGTGCAAGTATCTCTTCCAGGCTAGCCCCATTATACAGAAGAGCATAGAGAGATTCTGGAAAGAGGGATGACCTGCCCGGAGCCTTTGGTGAGGTCCTGGTGGAGGATCTCCCAGACCTCAAAGGCAGAGCTCCTCTCCTCACCCCACTGCCTTTCTTAAGACCTGCCTCCTGCTCCACCACACAGTGCCCACTCCCTGGCACTAGACTTGCTAAGGCCTCTTGATCCCTGTAAGTTCAGGGACAGGAATTGGTGGGCACAACTACAGTCACTCACTTCTCTGTCCCCTACCGCAGATTCTGTGCCAAACAATACATGACAATGACCTGCTTTCCACTCTTTCACCAGATGTGGATGAGGTGCCTACAGCATGCCAGGCATGTGTGGGCACTGGATGGAGACCCCTGGGAAATGAGTAGATGTGAGCTCCTCAAGGCCAGGGGCATCCCTTTCATTTGCTGCTACCCTGTGAGGGATGGAGGGGAACCCTGAAGCATTGGAGAAGTGCATGAGTGACCTAGCTCAGATGATGATATCATAGTAACCCTGTTTATTATCACCTACCATGTGCCAGGCATTGTGCAAAGTACTTTGCACACATTACCGGCTGTAAAGCTCAGAGACAACTGTAGGAGTGAATCTGTTATACCTCCCACTTTACAGGGGAGGAAACTGACGCCCAGAGAGGTGAACCAGTCTTCCCCAGGCCTTGCAGCTAGTCTCTGGGATGTGGATCCAGGTGATCTGACTCAAAGATCCCCTCATCCTCTTGGGTTTTGCCCCTGTAGCCCTCTGGCTTGTCCCCAGGGGCCTGTACCCTTGGCCACCAAAAAGATAACCTGGACATGGGCTTCAGCAAAGGCAGCAACCCCAGCACATCTCCATTTGATAGGGAGGGACCTCAGGCCCACCACAGGAGCCCTGCGCTGCAGGTGGTGTAGGTCCTGGCTGAACCACAATACACCCATGTTGGAGGATGCACCCTAGGATTGGCAGCAGCAGGAGGTCTCCCTGCCCAGCAACCGGTAGTGGTACCTGAGAACAAAGGAGGAGAAGGAAGCTTTGGACACAGGTGTGGAGAAGCCCAAGGAGGAAGAAGAAGACTTGGACTATGGGCTGCTGGATGGCCTCAAGGACCCCCTCCCAGAAAAGGAACTTTGAGGCTGAGATGAAAGTGCTCCCTATTTTCTATCCTGGAACTGCTGCAAACCTCGGTGTGACATCACAGGGCCTCATTTCCTTATTTATAAAATGGGATTTTATGGGGGTTCCAATGAGACACTGGACTGAGAGCATTTTGAGAACTGTAAAAAATGTACAGTGAGGGAATAATTATTATCAATGGACCATTGCTCTTCCAGTAGTTAGTATTCTTTAGCAAATATTTGAAGGTAAAATATGGTTTGTTGAGGAGGTTTGCAGCAGCTGAGGCCCTCAAGAGTCTTTTCTGTCTCCGTTCAAAGCTGGCCTCTGACAGGGACCTTCTTGGTGCTACCCCTGGACCCCTCATCCTTTGTGCAGGCTTCTCGGGGTTCTTATTTCTATTGCATCTTGTGGTTCCCTAGTGGATGGCGTGCTCCATCTTCACTCAGAGCTAACTGCATCTCCTCCAGGCCCATGTCCCTTGTGCAGCACCCACTTCTCCCTCACCAGGATTCAAAACCTTCTGTGACTGACCTCCGCTGACCTCCCAACTTTATCCTCCCTCATTCTTTCTGCTCCTCCAGTTCCATGCCTGTGCCCCTCAATCCTGTGGCTCACACTCTCAGCCAAGCTGTTCTCCATCAGAATTTCCTTGGCTTCCCTTTCTGCTAGGCAAATTTGTGTTCATCCTTCCAAGCCCTGCACAGATGTCCTCCTCTGAAAGCTCTCCCTGAGGTCACACAGTCCAGGAACAAGGTAGTCCTTGCTCCTCTGCTGCCTCTGGGTTTTGTGCCTTTATCACTTTGGTGTGACTGCCTAACTCCTGCTGAAGGTAGGCATTTTGGCTTTACTCACCTCAGTATCTCCTGGGTCCAGCTGGGTGTCTGGCCTGGCCCAGAATCTGTGCTCATCTCATCGAGGGTGTATAGAACTCACAAGGACCCAGGAATGTTTTGCAAATAATACCACCCTCCCACACTTCTCCAATGTTTACTTTCTAAGCTCCTTTACTCTTTGACATTCAAATTTCTAAATGGCCTGTATGTATTTACAATGCCTGGGAAAATGCCTTCAGAGGACAAACACACCCCACCGGCAGAATGTATTTGCATTGACTAGGATTATGGATGAAATTCAGCTTTCTGGCAAATGAATCATTTGGCATTGGCTGAGTATCTGCTCTGTGCCAGATATTCAGCTGTGATCTCTAGAAAGAGACATGAACTACTGACACAGTCCTTGACCCCGAAGAGCTCAGAATCCAGTGAGTTTGATTTCTTGTAAGTTAGAGACAGAGTTCAGAGCAGAAGCTCAGGCAGAAGAAGAGAAGTAAAATGGACACACCAGAGGCAGTGACAGCCACACAGGTGTCTGGGGACACTGAGTGCAGCAACAAATAGCTTAGGCTGCCTTGGCAGCCCACGAAGGTATCATGGTTTCCTATTGCAGCATCTCAGTGATGCTTTTGTTATTCTGACCTCTGCTATCTCAGATATCATACTTTGAAAATATTTATCATGTTCTCCTATTTTTGTTTTTATTTAATAATTTTATGCTCATCAATTCCACCTGTATCTTTTCTGCTAGTCAGTCTACACATTAGTTTTCAACTAGAAGTCCTTTTTTTAAATGTCCAAGTCCTCTCACATTTTGTATGCATATTATAGTTTTTCATATTCTATTTGTGTTGAAAACTCTTATTCCAAGAGCCTTTACTCAGTAATTCTGGATGATGGATAAATTGTGTTGTAGGTGTTCCCTTGGATTTTCTTTTGCATATGTGAGTTCCCTATTCCTCTGGGGGGAGTGTAGCTATGTATGTTAATAAACAAAAATGATTCAAGTCATTATAAACAAGATAATATGTGAAGAGTGCAGGCAATGAAATCTTGAATAAGAATAATTGGCCTGACATTGATAACTCAAATTGGAATAAAAGAGAACTAAAAGTTCACTATCATGTGGTGATTCCTTAAATTAAGGAAGGATTTGGATGTAGATTTATAGGGGAAACATGTTACCAGGACATTCTTAAGAAAATAAAAGGATGGCTGAAACAATTATGTAAAACCCGAAGGGTCATTCAGGCAACAAATAGACATAAAAGATCTCAGGTAACATCACCACAAAAATCTAGCCAAGAATGAGCCAAAATAAGGAGAAAGTAAATAGAGACATTTTATGAAATGACAGATGAAAAATAAGTCCTATAAATACAGCACATAGATTAAGCAACTAAAGAAAACTGACTATAGAATAAAAGGCATAAATTTTGGTAAAACAAGAATAATGCAAGTTACAAAACTCCAGAGGTTGCAGAAGAGAATTAAAAAAAAAAAAACTGTCCTCACATGATCTCTTATAAAAAGATGTAGACTGGAGCAGTCTAAAAGTAAAATCTGAAGGCAAAATAGAAACCACAGGAACTTCTACCAGTAACTGCAGATTTGTAATTGATATCAACTCTCCCATGGAAAACAACAACAAAATTTTCTTCGAGACACTAAGTGTTAACAAAGCAATGGAAAATTGCAAAGCCCAGATCCAAGAGATGAGCTTGGCATTGAGCATCACTTTTCAGTTCAAGATTTTTACTGATTCTAGGAAGTTAAAAAATAGATTGCAAAACTAAGGAATACTTTTGGCAGCCAAATGCATGTAACTGTGTCAGTGTGCAAGGGAATGTCGTGGGGAGAATTGGAGCACAGTACCCTCCAGGCTTTGAGTTGGGGTCAAAGACTACACTCGGTAAAGACCAGCCCACTCAGGGACATAAAACTAGTGTCTGATTATCTATACACTTATGGATGCATTAAAGTAATCTGCTAGTGTCCTTAGCTTACTGCAAAGAGCAAATGTAATTCCTCTGTAAAGAATGTTAACATTTCCAGGGCCTCAAATTACTTTCAGTTTTTCATATATAATTCCTAGAACTCAATTTAAAAATACATGTAAATAAATACATGATGAGATATGATGAAGAAATTATTGAAAAAAAAGATGAGGATGATATGGTTTGGCACTGTGTCCCCACCCAAATCTCATCTCTAATTGTAATCTCCACGTGTTGAAGGAGGGACTTGGGGGGAGGTAATTGGATCATGGGAGTGGTTTCCTCCATGCTATTCCCGTGATAGTGAGGGAGTTGTCATGAGATCTGATGGTTTTAAAGGTAGCAGTTTTGTCCAGTGCAATGGCTCACACCTGTAATCCCAGCACTTAGGGAGGCTGAGGTTGGTGGATCACTTCAGATCAGGAATTCAAAACCAGCTGGCCAACATGGCAAAACTCCATCTCTACTAAAAATACAAAAAAAATTAGCTGGGTATAGTGGCACATGCCTGTAATCTCAACTACTCATGAGGCTGAGACAGGGGAATCACTTGAACCTGGGAAGTGGAGGTTGAAGTGAGCTGAGATCACACCACTGCACTCCAGTCTGGGCTACACAGCAAGACTCTGTCTTAAAAAAAAAAAAAAAGTGGCAGTTTTTCCTGCTCTCTCTCCTGCTGCCATATAAGATGTGCCTTGCTTCTCCTTTACCTTCTGTCATGGTTGTATGTTTCCTGAGGCCTCCCCAGCCATGCAGAACTGTGAATCAAGTAAATCATTATTATTTATAAATTATCCAGTCTCTGGTAGTATATTTATAGTAATTTGAAAACTGACTAATACAGCAGACATATAAGAGAAAAATCAACAACAAAAAAAGTTTTGCCTGGAAAAAAATAATGAATCTCTTTATAATTGTATAATTGTAGTACAGATGTTCCTCAACTTATGATAGGGTTACATCCTGATAAACCCAATATAATTGAAAATATCATAAGTAGAAAATGCATTCAATATACCCAACCTGCCAAACATCATCGCTTAGCCTAGCCTACCTTAAACATGCTCAGTGCACTAACATTAGCCTACAATTGGGCAAAATTATCTAACAGAAAGCCTACTTTATCAGAAAGTGTTGAATCTCTCATGTAATGTATTGAATATGGTATATTATGTTGAAATTGTGATTGTTTTGCAGTATTGTAAAGTTGAAAAATTGTAAGTCAAACCATCATTAAGTCAAGGACTATCCGTATATTTAAATTCTTTTATACAGACACACACTCACACATACGTACATACACACGGAGAAAGAGGGGCAGAGAGTGACAGAAAGATAAACAGTGAGACAGAAAGAGAGACCAGAAATTACCAGTGTGAGAAATTAATAAAGAGAGGACATCACTACAGTTTCTATAGACATCAAAACAAGTATAAAAGATTTATAGTGGCCCCAGCTAGTGTCATAAGGCAATTAAAAGAAGTTAAATTTGTAAATATTGAAAAGGAAAGGTAAATGCTATTTTGGAGATGGCATGGCTATGTACAAATGTCAAAAATTATCTACAAACAATTAGAAATAAAAGCCAGTTTGGTAAGGTGACTGGACTTATAACAAATGCACAAAAAGCAAAAATCAATTGTATACCTATTACAATGTTGTTTGATAAAGTAGAAATAATTCATCACAAACAAGGACAGAAAAGAAAGGGAATAAACATGTCCTTAAATTGTGTGCCCTAGATGCCTCTCTTGCTTCACCCAAGCCTCAGTCCTGATGAAAATGGCTCATTATTTGTTAGAGAAATTTAAATTAAAACTGTAATGACATACCATTCTACACATACTAGTTTGTCTAACATTAAGAGACTAACAATAATGATTACAAATGAAGATACAGAACAAGGGAAATTCTCATAGACGGTTGGAGAAAAAGTAAATGGATGCAGCTACCCACTTACATATTTATACCACAAGGTACAAGCAAGGATGTTCATAGCAGCATTATTTGTTTAAAAAAAGATGAATTTTTAAAATTGCCTATTGACTATTATTCAGCAATGAAAATGAACAAATTAGAACTACATGTAACAACATAGGTCAAACTCACAATGCATAATGTTAAGCAATAAAAGAAAATAAATGAGTGTGTACTTGTTTCCTGGGGCTGTTGTAACAACTTATCACAAACTTAGTGATTTTAAACAAGATGAATTTATTCTCTGTCAGTTAGAGAGACCAGAAGTACAACATTTCGTTTCACTGACCTAAAGTCAAGATGGCAGAAGGGCTATATTCTCAATGGAGACTTCAAAAGATAATCCATTCATGGCCTCTTCCATCCTGTGGACCTTCCTCTATTTTCAAAGCCAGCATCACAGCATCTTCAAACTTCTCCATTTCTATTGTCCCAATGCCTTCTGCTCCCTCTGTCTCCTTTTTACAATGACACTTGTGATGGCATTTAGGGCTCACTCAGATAACCCAGGATGATCTCCTCTCAAATTTCTTTTTTCTTTCTTCTTCTTCTTTTTTTTTTTTGTTTGAGACAGAGTCTTGCTCTGCCACCCAGGCTGGAGTGCAATGGCGCGATCTTGGCTTACTGCAGCCTCCGCCTCCTGTGTTCAAGTGATTCTCCCTGCCTCAGGCTCTCGAGTAGCTGGGATTACAGGTGCCGCCACCACCACACCCAGCCAACTTTTGTATTTCTGTTAGATACGGGCTTTTCACCATGTTGGCCAGGCTGGTCTCGAACTCCTGACCTCAGGTGAATCCACCTGCCTCGGCCTTTCAAAGTGCTGGGATTACAGACATGAGCCACTGTGCCCGGCCTCAAATGTCTTAAATACATCTGCAAATGCCCTACTTCGAATAAGGTCAGGCTCCATGGATTAAGACATGGACATGCATTTCAGAGGCATTATTGGCCTACCACAGAGTGGGTATATAAATATCAAAACATTAAGAAAAGTAAACTCCAAATAGTGGGTATCTTTGAAGACAAATGAAGGAGTAGTAATCTATTTTGCCAAAAAAAATGTTATTCTGAGTGGTAGTTGTGGAGGTATTTGTTTTGTGATAATTCCTTAAGGTGTATACATTTTCCTAAGGTTTGACATTACATATATATATATGTTTATGCATAAATTATTCATAGATATACATGTAATTAAAATTTAAGAAATAAATTATAATGACTCAATCTTCTAATGTTTTTAAAATTTTTTTAAAAATGTGACCTTTTAGGAAATAATGCAATTACATAGATAAATTTAATACTTCCAATTAAAAAAGCAGATATAGTATTCTTTTATTATAAAATTATTTTTTATCTATTCTGCTAGCTCTCTCTCTCTCACTGTACATATAGTTATATATCTTCCATCTATATCCAAACTTTTTGGAGTATGAAATTTGAAACACATATAACTATTTTACAGCTATTATAATAATTGTATCTACTTATTCCTTTTAAACCTGAAAAATACCAAAAAGTGCAAAGAAGAAACAAAAAAAATCAGCCAAATGAATTCCACCAACTGTTAACATTGGTTGTTTCTAAAAATTTGGGGTGATTTATTTTGTTTTCTTTGTACTCTTTGGCATGAAGTATTTTTATAAAATAAGCAAAGTCATTACTCTAAAAATCCCTGAAATAAAACCTATGTAGAAATTGTAATAATGAAGATAACAAAGAGAGGAATCAGTGCTTACATAGCCATTTATTTAGTGCTTACCATCTACTATGCATTATTCAGTGTGTATTACATTTCATTTTTCATCATCACAATAATTTTGCAAGATATTTACATATATAAAACAGAATATTGTACCTGTATTTATTATAGATGATAAAACAGAGGTGTTTTGTGAGTTTAAATGACAGCCAGCAAACAATATTGCTCGGTTATGGTACCCAAGAGTTCTGGCTTCAGTGTGAAAAAAATATTCAATGTTTTCCACCGGCGCTCAGGATGATTCTAATTTAATTATGACTGAATCAGATGGATGCATTGACAATTCAGAAGTACAGATTATTCAATGAAACCATGTACGTGTGCATGTTTGTTTTCTCCTCAAATCTTGCTCCCCTTCCTTGTTCTTTCAACCAAAACCTAACACCTCCCTCAAAACACACAATACACACAAACACAACTAATGCCTTGAGAGCTGAGGCCATAGCTGACACATATTTCAACACCAGAGTGTAGCACAGAACCTAGCACTAAAAGTCTCCCCCAGAGTGTTTACTATAAATAAACTAGTGATGAGACTGTAGCTTAAATCCATGACCATCAACTCGTGCTGCCACACTTCCAAGCAAGAGTTAGGTCCGTCATTGAAGCTATGTAGTTGTGATTTATGCAGAAGCTTCATAAAGAAAACCAGAGCGTGGGTAGTGGGTAGCAGTAATCTATTCTCAATTTCCTCTATGAAGAGATAAACTCATTGCAGTCTATAGCTACCAAACACAGAGGTCACAAGACTTCTGTGACAAGAACTCCCACTGCTATGATCTTCCACAAATAATGCTAATGGAAACAGAGAGGAAAAACAATTATCAAACAACCAAATAAAGGTCTGACTGCATGCTCTTTTTCAAGATTTTGCATCTGAGGATATCAGAAAGGAAAGCAATTCAGAGGTGCAAATTGCCTAATGTGCAAATCAATAACATGCTGGTCTAATGCTCGATTTCATGAGATTGCTGTTATATAAATGTAGGGAAAAGCAAATAATCAGGAGCCAAAATTGTCTCTTATCAGGGAAAGTTCATAATTAGTTTGCATTTTCACAGAATTCCAAATAGTACTGATTAATTAAGCCATTATGTATTCCAAGCAGCAACCGCTACCAATAGTCAGCCTATGTGGGGAGAAGCATAAATCCAATGAACTCAAATTTAATACCCCTAATTGTACCAATGTAAGTAACAGTCAATGACTGAGCATGCAGCCTTTTCCCTAGACAATCTCTAAAATAGTTTTTAACTGAATTTTGTGAACAGTATGTAGAGAAAATCTAAGGAAAAAAAACACGGTGAAGGCAAGAATTCCCAAAATGCAAATCAGAAGACATTAAAATAATATTATGAAAGTTTGGTTTTCACAATTAGGGTATTCTTTAATTTCAATACACTTTCTCATTGTTGTATTTTTCTTTTAATTTTTCAATTTCTAGACATTTATGCAATTATTTGTAAATCTGTCTAAATTCTAGAAAAAATTTTGCCCATTTGAATGTCATAGAAACAGAAATATAAAAAACAATTTTAAGATACAAATATTCTTGAGGATTTATAACCAAATATTTTTATTCCTTATTCAACTAAAAATATTCCCTTATATCTCTGCCCCAATTAAAATAAAATTGAATAAAAGGAATATTTTAAGATACTGGTTTTCAGCATTTTCTTACTTTTTTTGTAAATGGTACAAAACTAAGTAACTAGTTCTCCTTTGCATAAAGAACTGCTCACCACTCTCCAAGAACAGCTGTTTAATTCGGACAAAGAAGAAAACAATACAGATACACCTCTCTTTCCTCGAGAACAAAGCAAAGAGAAAGAGATCAAAGTGATAGAGAGTGGGAAGAGAGATGATTTGTTCTTGAAGACAGACATGAAAGGTCAAGATATGAACTTTAGATAGACAGTGTAAGAACTTGACAAGTGAAAAGAAAATCAACTTTGTGATGGAGGTCAGGAGATCGCCACCATCCTGGCTAACACGGTGAAACACAGTCTGTACTGAAAAATAGAAAAAATTAGCCGGGCGTGGTGGCGGGAGCCTGTAGTCCCAGCTACTCGGGAGGCTGAGGCAGGAGAATGGCGTGAAGCCAGGAGGCGGTGCTTGCAGTGACGATCGTGCCACTGCACTCCAGCCTGGGTGACAGAGCGAGACTCTGTCTCAAAAAAAAGAAAAAAAAAAACTTTGTGATCTGTCATATACTTGCAATGCCAGAAAAAAATAAGATATTATGCTTCAACTTCAAATCATCGACTACAGTACTGTAGTTGATGCAAGGGATGTAGATTTTAGGAAGAACAAAGAGACCATGAGCCAGACTTGGAGTGCCCTTCCTCCAGGTGTTTTTTTGTCATCTTAATCAAACTAAGGCTCCTGTATATTTCCGATTCATTGCTAGAAGTTTAATCTGCCCCGTTGTTGCCTTTCATCTGCTTCTTTGTTGCCTGAGAAGTAGATTGATTTATTGATTTTGATTTTTTAGTTCAAGAAGGATATTTTAGTACCAGGCAAAAGTACCTAATTTATAAGATGCTGAAAATGTGTGAAGATGCCACCTTTCCACTGAGTTTCTCAAAAACTTAATTGGCCTACTAAAATAATAGGCTTGATTTTGAGGCCTGACTGCCAGGTTACAAAGTGCTGGCTGGCTCAGATCTGGCCCTTTCAAACTTAATGAACAGTCTTTGTTCAACTTCCAAACATTCCATATGGTCAGTGCTTGAACTAACACAATATTTTCACTAAGAAAGAGAAGTTCAATACATTTACTCATAACTGCTAACTGAATAGCCTATATACAGTCAAAATTTAGCCTATGTGTCTCTAATTTTTCTAATTATATATATAGATTATATATATACATATGGAGAAGTTCTATGTTCATATATATATATATTTTTTTTTTTTGAAGAGAAGTTCTATGTTCACTAGCTACTCTACTCTGGGGAACTTATATAAAATGGGCTGCCAGAACATGGGTGATTGATTTGGTTTTGTCGCTGATACCCACAAAATCTTGATTTCCCTTGACTTTCTACTCAGCAAGCTAGTAAATAAATTTATTAGTGGCAATATCATAGCACTTTTCTCTGATGTGCTCAAAGTATTTTCCAAGCATCTCCTCATTAATCCTTACAATATTTCTACGAAGTTAACTAGCAGAGATATATCTATTTTAAGGTACAGATCAAATTGTTTTATGGATAGGTGAGTTGTCCAGAATTGTATAGATTATTACTGGGGAAGAAGGAAGAAAATTAGGTTTCCCATATCTCAGATAACCATATAATTTATTCTGCAAACTAGGAAACTTGTGAAAGTGATAGGGACACTATTAATAATGATGCCAGGAGAACACTGACAAGCTGAGAATACAACCATGCTACCTGTATCCTGCTGAATAGAATAGTAAGAAAAATCACAACACCCAGTTGAAAGTTGTAAGCCAGAGGATTTGTTTCATTATTTTGAGTTGCTGTAAAATAAAATTCTACTATGAATAGTTTGTTGCGTTTACTTCCATTATTTTGGTATGTAATTTTTCAAACATACTTGGAATTATAACTTACATGTAATTTTGTATTCAGGATTTTGAATTTGACACTTCAAATTGTTTTGCTAATATACAAGAATGCTTTATAAACATTTACAAATTACCACATTATGTTAACATATATAGATTTACCATAATCAACATAACCATAGCCCAGTTATTATTTACAATTATTTAGATTTATGAATAGTGCTCCAATGAGATTTGTAGCATATATTTTTCATATAGCTTTAACAGTCTCCTTAGGATATATATTTTTTTGATTGCCTCCAGTTATATTTTTAATCTTTATTTACAATTTATTCTAATTTTTAGGCTTTAAGTTTACCTTTTGGGGGAATTTATTTTTTAATCTTGTTAGAACTTGTTTTGGTGACTGGTAGATGGGAACAATCATGAATGCTGTCATTATTTGTCTTAGTCTGCTCAAACTGCCATCACAAAATACCACAGACTGAGTGGTTTAAACAGAAATGTATTTTCTTACACATCTGGAGGCTGGAAAGTCCAAGATCAGGATCTGCGAATGTTTGCTATCTGGGGAGTGTTCTCTTGCAGACAGTCAAGTTCTCTCTCTGTCCTCACATTGCAGGGAAAGAGAGCAAGCTCTCTGGTGTCTATGTTATAAGGGAACTAATTCCATCATGAGAATCCTGCCCTCATGACGTCATCTAAACCTTGTTACTTCCCAAAGGCCCTATACCCAAACACCATCACATAAATTCTGAATTTTGGGTTAAATTACATCTATCTCATTATAATACTATTCTATTAATATTATTTAATTGGTAATATATGTTGAAGTTTCTGGAGATTATTGTTTTTCTATTAACATGATAAATTATAGTAAACTATTTCCTAATAGTCATCCATTCTTGTTTACTAACATGAGCACTACTTGATTATGAAGTATGATTTTAATGGGATTGCAACTTTTAACTGTAAAGTACAGCTTTAGAATATTTGCAGGAATATTTATTAGTGGAATAGGCCTGTATTTTATTGTGCGTAGTGTATATGAGAGAGACGAAGGGAAAGGGATGGGAAGAGAACACGTGTTCAGCTTTGGTCAAGTTTAGTATAAATACAATATTTATTCATCAATATATTTGGAAGTATTTTTATTTTCTGTACATGGAAACATTTAAAGCTATAGATTTCTCCTCTCCCTCTCACTGTCACTCTCGCTCTGTTTGTGCGTGCATGCGCATGTGTGTGCATGCATCATTTAGCCCAGCTGACTGATACGCCTGGTTATTTATGATCAAAAGCCAGACATTGACCTAAGAGAAAAAGTCTTTAGATGGGATCTTCCTCCATAGAAATTGTAGTTTTCTTCTGGCTTAGAGGTAGATCCTCTTGGTCCAATCAGACTGAAATGCCATGAGGCTAGATTTCAGTCTTTGTGGCAGCTGGTGAATTTCTAGTTTGCCTTTTCAGCTAGGGATTAGCTTTTTAGGGGTCCCAATGCCTAGGGAGATTTCTAGGTCCTCTGTTCCTTGCTGACCTCCAATTTTGTCTATCCTTTTGCTGAGAGGTCTGCTTAACTTCCTTTTAGTCGGGTAGCTCCATTTTATGCTAAGCTTCTTAGTTGCTTACCTTCTGCAACTAAAGAATCAGAAAATGCTGTGAAGGAAAAACAAAATGAAATTACATTGTTTCTACTGGCCCTTTACCAAACCCTGGCCACCATGATAGTCATGAATTCCAATTGTTGTCTATGCAGGCCTATCAGATTTCAAAAATCTCTGAGCTACCATTTTCTTCTTAGCTATCTGCTCGGCAAATGTATCCAAATGAAAGGCTGCGGAGAATGTTGAAATCACTTCAATGTGTTTCTCTTCTTTCTGGAGCTTACACACTCAAGTTCTGGATGCTTTGATTGCTATCAGAAGCCCTTAAATAGCTACTTATTTTTAATTAATTTTATCCAGCTTTCATAATTGTTCTTGCCAGGTGGGATGGCCTGATACAAATTAACTTGTCATAGCTAGAATTAGAAGAGGAAAACTTTAAATAGCATTGAGTTATCAGTACTTTCATGTCTTGATACATTTCTTCTTGAAAATGTTCATGCTTGCTGATTTGTCTGTTTGTTGAGAGGAGAATGTTCAGAATTTTATATCTTCAACATGTTTTTCTGCGTTAAGAATATACTGAGATTTTATAACTTGTCATTTTGGTCACATATTTTCATATGGAAATATCATATAATCCAGGGTTTCCAATATATTTGTGTAAAATTAAGAAAATGATCTTATCTAATAACTTGATCAATATCTGTGATTATATTTTCATTGCCTTCCAATTTTAATATTTGTTCTCTATTCCTTCTTAATCTGGATTGAGGTTCTGATTATTTTAATGTTGCAAATTGTTTTCACTTTTTCCATAAAATGAGTTCTTGAGTTTATTTCTTTACTGCATCATTCTATTTTCAAGTCATGAACTTCCGCTTCAATTAAAAAAAACCTCACCGTTTCTATGAAATTGTTGTGTTCATATTTTATTTTTTATTTACTGTATAATTCAGTATGGAATATATAATACTATAAAATATGCAATAAAAGGATAAAAAATAAGATACAAAAAGTAAGGGGTGTGAGTTTGGAAAATTATACTTGCTGTTATGGTGAAATAACTCTGACCAAACTAACCTTCCAGCAATAAAAACAAAATTGGAAAACTGGATAAAATATACATGGTAACATGTTAGGTCAGCTTTATCTGTCTTCAGACAACTATAAATATTGTTCTACCCAAACAACTATAAATTTTGTAATACCTAGAACAATATAAATATTGTTCTACACTGTAAATTGTAGAACAATTTACAATTGTTCTACAATTTACAATGGTGTAAACTGTTATACACCATTCATTTGAGTAAATTTTGAAAATATCTATTCTTCATTTTTGCTGTTTCTCGTGTGGTATATATTTCTCAGATAAAAGATATTCTCCCTTTTATCTTTCCCTAAGCTCACACTACATATATTGCATTTATCTTATATCTGCTTTAAAACCTATTTATGTCTTTTTAGGTCACTTACATCAGAGGAGTTGTATTGGTGCGGTAAGGGGAGTTTGATTTAATGAAACAATGCATTAAGAATTTGTATTCACTTTGTGATTCAATGATAGTCAATGTGGCATGTAATTTTTTTCTGTCTTTTAATATTATATTGTCTTTGTTGCTTTTCTCTAACATGAAAAATATGTTACACAGGCACAATGCTGGTATCGTTTCTATTATTATCTTTGAATGGGACTCATTATTGTCTGAGCTATTTATTAAAATGGTGAAGGAAAAGATCAATAAAGTAAATTATGTCAATAGGCAGTATCAATTTAGGTCTATTTTCCATACATATTTTCTCAGCAACTGTGGTGTTATGATATATATTGGTTTTCGTCCACAATTCCTGGCTTATAACTCCCCTAGCACTTGTTACAGTCTTTTGCTATAATATTGGATGTGTTAGGCCTCAGGAGCAGGCCTCTCACCTTCTCATGGCCTTTTTTCATTTTTATGTTCCTGCCTTTCTGGTTGTGGGTCTTAAGACCATCTCAGGAGAGAGTCCCACCCTATACCCTGGAGGGAGGAATGCTGATATCATGAAACTTCCATGAAAATCCAGGAGGACAGGGTTCAGTGAGCTTCTGGGTAGTTGAACACATGGATGTTCCTGGAGGGTGGCCCACCCAGGGATGACATGGAAGCTCTGCTCCCTTCCCCCATGAATTGCTCTAAGTGTCCTCCATCTATATCCTTTGCAATATCCTTTATAAAACACCAGGAAATGCAAGTGTTTCCCTGAGATCTGTGAGCCACTCCAACAAATTAATCAAACCCAAAGAGGGGGTCATGAGAACCCAACTCGAAGCCAGCAGGTCAGAAGTTCAGAGACCTGGACTTGTGGCTGGTAGTTTGAGGGTGGGCAGTCTTGGGGACTGACCTGTGAGATCTGACACTATCTCCAGGTAGACAGTGTAGTGTCAGAACTGAATTAGAGGACACTCAGCTGGTGTCTGCTCCTTGGTGTATGTATGGAGGAAAAAACCCACACATTTGGTCACAGAAGTCTTCTGTGTTGCTGATTGATCTTTGTGGTGTGAGACTAGAGGAAAAACAGAGAGAGTTTTCTCTACACAGCAACTATGTAATCTGTGGGAATATCTCTTTTTACACCTAGCCTTACATCTGCCTGGCTACAGTCATTTATCTGGCTTTGGGAAATGTGACCACAGAATCAGATATACACATGAGATTAAATAATACATGTGTATGTCATTTAAATATCTAGAAAAGTTATGACTTCACCAGGTATGAAGAATATAAAAAGAACTCTGTCAAGAATCATACAGTAAATAGATTTTTGAATTTAATCTTGTACCTAAACAATCAGAGTAGGGAGGTTAGATATTAAAATCAGGCTAAAGATGTAGGCAACATGGATCTAGAAAACATGGATTGCATGGCCATTTCACTTAGAGTTCATGGGCTTGGAATCTCTATTAACATAACTTTTACAATGTTAGAATTTGTTCCCATATTAATGAGGGAAAAACAAACAATTACCCTGAGTATCTGAAGCTCCAAATCTCATTTTCCAGTCAAAATCTCTGATAGGTAAACAACCTGAAAAAGTAGCCACGACTCACTGAGGTGATAACCCCATTTGCTTAAGAGAATGTAATTGTTTTTATGATTTTTTTATCCCAGGAAAACATTGAAAAAAGTTTAGAGATGATGAAGTGTATGAAAACTATAATATTTATACTTTAGAGATGAGATATTTATTTATAATTGTATTAGTATTTAAATATAGATTAGCATTTTACATTCCAATTTTCAATGTGTAACAGAATATTTTAGATATTGGTTTTTTTTTAGTTGAAATTATAAGCGGTTTTGCCGAGTTGCCAGAAGTGGTTTAACATTGAAGATAATTTAAGATTCATGATTTTGTGAGTTTAATTTATTAGCTCTATAAGGGTTGTTTAAGTACTCTGAAGGCTTTATTTGTTAGTCCGGTAATTAAAATGTTCATAAAGATAATTAAACATATTAAATTTATAAATGTAGTTTAAAATCTTTAAGAGAGTTTAATTAACTAAGTTGTAAATGGATCAAACATTAATCAAAGTCCCCCTTAAAAATAATTTTTAATGTACTAGAGTTATAAATAGAACAATAAGATTTCTAATTTAAACTCAAAAATTTTTTAAATTGGTTAACAATTTAACATAATATGCTGCACATTAATTCAGAATATGAAATCGTATATGTAGTCCTTTTTACATTCAAGAATCACATTGATAAACATCACAAAATGACTACTGGTAACCACTATGAAACTCTTTAAGCGGTAGGTCCTGTATGAATTTTACTCCTCATGACTTGAAGATTATGCATAAATTCCTTCTTCTTGTTATTTTGTTTCCAATTTAGTCTTTACATAGACAATTCAATTTAGTCTTTACATAGACAAAACTACAACAGAAAAACTGAAAACAAAGAGGGTGCATTCCTTTGCTTGCTTTCTGAGGACGCTCTACTCTAAAAGGCAGTAGCTTTCAATAAACTATGTCTTCTTCTCATTGTACTCTGTGACTCACCTTGAATTCTTTCCTCCGTGAGGCCCAAGAACCTCTCTTGAACTGTGGATCGGGACCTCTTTTTCCAGTAACCCTAGTACTGTTATAATTAGTTAAATGTTACTCACACCTGAAACGTGGAGCATAAATGATTGAATTTCATTTCTACACAACATTTTTTCCCTTAAACTGACAATTTAAAAAAATTTTTGTTTTGTTCATTTTTCTATGTATGTATCAAAGTACCAACTCCAAACTCTACCCCAGTTTTCTAATGAGTCTCATAATGCATTCAGAAGCATTAGACATTTTACCAGATTTATCTTTTTGAATTTTTTTTTCTAGATAGCTCTAATTTACGCAGGTTGCTGTGTACACATACTGTACATCTAACAACAAGGAGATTCCCTGTACTTTATACCCTACCCTGTCTTCATTTCCTTCCTCATTTTAGTGAAACTCTTCTCCAGTAAATTCCTGAGATAGGATGTATTGGATGTAGAGTTTTAGAATCTTGCCGTGCTGTAAATGCTTATTATTGTTTCCTCCTACCTGATTTAGTTTGGTTGGAGATACTATTCTGCATTAGAAATCATTTGTTTTGCAATTTATAAGGCTTGGCTTGTTTTCTAGTGACCATTTATATTTCTCTTCTCTGGAAATTTTAAGTGTCTTCTTTTTTTTTTCAGGAGTGTGCTGGTGTGTGTGTGTGTGTGTGTGTGTGTGTGTGTGTTGGTCTAGGCCTATTTTCACCTCTGGCTTGAATTCTGGTGGACACATTCAATCTGAAACTCATACACTTTAACTCTTACCCATTTCAAAAAATTATTTACATATATCATACTTCATTGTACTTTTTTCTTTTCCCAAATGCCTGTATTATGTTGCTGGCCCCATAGGACCAATTATTTAATTCATTAAACTTTCCCTTTCTCATTCCCAACTCTGTTTACACTAACTTTTCTGCAGATGCAGTCAGCTTTACCTTCCAAATCTCCCATTAAGTTATATATTTCTGCAATAAATTTCTTAATTTTTAAGAATTCTATTTTTTTGAATATCCATTTTATATCACACCTTGTTCTTGTTGAATTATCTTATCTTCCCTCTCTGAGGAGATTAATAATTACCTTTTTCCCACACTGTATAGACTCTGTTTACTTTCAGTTGTTTTGTTTATATTTGTTTCTTTGTTTGTTATTGGCTGTACCTAGAATCTCGTGATTCTTTGTTATCTGTTTGTGTCCAAGAGCAATACAATAAACGTTTACGGTAAGCTTCAGGTTCTTAGGTAATAATTGTCAACCGTGGCTTCCAGACAGGGCAATCAGGTCGAGAAGTTTTCCCAGAAAAGCCCCTCATGACATATCCACTGGTCTATTCCTTTGGGCTGATCATGATCTTCCAACTAGAGTCTTCCAGTCTTCTCTGAGGATATAAGACTAATAGACTGTTCTGTTTTGAATCTAGATAGAGGTGAAAATTGGGGAGATCTAGCTTTCGGTAGTTACTGTTCATTTTGCGCCCCTAATTTATGTATGACCATTGAAGATGATATTGCCAGTACTAAGATTCCTTGTTACCTCTCTAGACAGCAAATGTCTACTTTTCCACCAGCAGAACCTAGAGGCATTCATGCAGCTTGATGGAGTGGGCATTGGAAACAGTCTTTCAACCAATCTTCCTGGGTTTTAGCCCTACCTTTACTTCTACTTTCAGAGGTATTCCGTGCAAGCAATTTATGAACATTTTGTAGAATCAGATTTCCCCGCTACTTACAATTTTGCACTTTTTGGTAAGCTAAGCCAGTTACCAGCCATTTATGGACTATGCCATCATGTTATAGTTTCAGGTGGGAAAATAAGTCTCTCTATGTGTTTAACATGCCATATTTGCTCAGGTGCCTGCATCTACTCTCACCATTTTTTGAAGAAAGGCTAAATTGTAATGGCACTAACAACTAGTCTTCAAAGTTTGGTTTATAATTTTTAATGGTGTATATTTTTAACAAAATTGGTGGAGTTTTTTTTTTCTTTGTACATTGATTTTTCTTTTGGTTTTCAGTTGTTTTAAGAAATAAATGGAGGGAGAGATATGCTTCCTTTGCTCCCATTAACCAAAAGAATAGTTTGAACAATGCAGGAATTAACTTTTCCATTAAGTTTCAGAGGAGCTGCTTGAGACACAGCTGGGCCTTGAGCTTTTAAAGGTGCTATAACTTTACACCGGTTTCATTTTTTTCTATTGTTGGTATCTTCAAATGATCTCATTTCTCTAGATTTATTTTTATAGTTAAATTTTTCCCTAGAAAATTAACCTCTTCATATATATTTTCAAATATAATGACCAAAAGGTACATATTACATTCTTTTGAAATTTTCAGTTATCCAGTTTTCAATTTTTCTTGTTATATTTTAATAGGCTCTCTCTTTTTTGTCATCTTGTTTGTCCTTTCAAAGAAATAATATTTTGGATTTATTGAAAAATTCCATTGCTGTTGGGATGGGAGAAGATTAAATCCTTAGAATAATAGGCCAGGCATGGTGGCTCACACCTGTAATCCCAGCACTTTGGGAGGTCGAAGTGTGTGGATCACTTGAGGACAGGGGTTCAAGGCCAGCCTGGCCGATATGGTGAAACCCCTTCTCTACTAAAAACTCAAGAATACAAAAATTAACCGGGCATGGTGGCATGTGCCTGTAGTCTCAGCTACTTGTGAAACTGAGGCACAAGAAATCACTCAAACCCGGGAGGTGGAGGTTGTATTGAGCCAAGATCGTGCCACTGCACTCCAGCCTAGGTGACAGAGCAACACTCTGTCTCAAAAAAACAAACAAACAAACAAAAACAAAACAAAACAAAAAAGAACTTTAAATAATAGTATATTGCTTTGCAGATTATAAGATCAATAGATATTTATTGTAAAATGCACAAATAGTGCAACATTTCTTAAAGTAGACTGTGAAATACTTCATGTTGCCATGTTTCTCCAAGAGGTACTATTGGGCCTTCATAAGAAGCAATTCTTCCTTATATAGGACTGTTTGTCTCAATGCACTGTTTGGCCCAATGCATGCTGCATGTGATCTCTACCCTTTACTTGTAAGTGCTTGTCATGTCTCCATCATTGATACAACCAAAAATAACCTACATTTCCAAAATCACTCCAAAGGAATGGTCCTGAGAAAGAGTTGAAAATTCTCAACTCCTCAGATTAGATCTCTATTAAATAGTTGAACAAGTGTGCTAACTAATATTTGCAAAGCTGTTCATTATACAAGTGTATAAAAAATGCAAAGATGGTAATGACTTGAATTTTCAATAGATATGTTTTATAAAAATACTGGTAAAAATTAACATTTTACAGTCATTTTAAATGACGGCAAGATATCCAATGTATTTTCAAATGAAATATCAGTTCACTACAAATCATAATTAGCATAATCCCATTTTTAAAAAAGTACACATATGTGTTTTATGAGTGAGAGTATTTGAGTTCTAATTAAATTGTTGTCGGTGGATTTCTAAGGAATAGAGGAAATGATGAGGCAAGTGGGATTGTAGAGAGAGGGAGATTTCAATTTACATTTAATTCACTCCTGGAGTGTTTGAGTTTTTGTAATAAAACATTATAAAATGTTATATCATTTACAGTATGATCACTTATAAACTTTCATTTCAATTAAAAGGAAATTTTTAAAAAGAGGACTACCAAATAATAACTGCAGCCATTGTAGTTTCATAAATGACTTTTTCCTTCCTTCATGTTGTGTTAATGTGTGCCTGTTAGGTCAAGACCCAGATTTGACACTGTGTACAGTCAGGATATAAGTATCATAACAAAAGATTTCCTATCTGGGTACCCTAGCTTCCCCATTCCTGAGCAAGTTGGGAGGCCATGGGGTCCAACTCTCTCAATATGTACTAACGAAACAGAGATACTTTTGCCAAAGGATATTCTTCTTGATGGTAAAAATATTAGCTAACATTTGTTAGCTGACAAAAATGAAGTATATTAAATATGCTAAGGGAAACTGTGGTTCAAGTGATAGAGATTTTTAATTCTTTTTGAGATCATGTAATTATTCCCATGACAAGGTAAATTTGATTCAGAGTAATTTCTGCCAAAATAAAGGATGCTGTTGATGGCCTGCTTGTCCCCTGCCTATTGACTATTATTCTCAAACTCAAGCAAAATTAATTTTTAAATAACAGGATAAGAAATATGAGTAAGCTCTGCCTTTTGTGGGGCAGGTTGAAAGCATGGAAGAAATTCAGAAAGGACATAGTCAGGAATAGATGAGAAAATAAAAATATATATTATTTTGGCCATTGATATGGTTTGGCTCTGTGTCCCCACCCAAATCTCATCTTGAATTGTAATCCCCACATGTAAAGGAAGGAACCTGGTGGGAGGTGATTGGATCATGGCAGCAGCTTCCTCCATGCTGTTCTCATGATAACAAGATAAGTTCTCAAGAGATCTGATGGGTTTATAAGTGTTTGACAGTTCCTCCTTCACATGTTTACTTTCTCCCTTGCCTGCCACCATAGAAGATGTGTCTGCTTCTCCTCCCACCATCATGGTAAGTTTCCTGAGGCCTCTCCAGCATGCAGAACTGTGAGTCAATTAAACCTTTTTTCCTTTATAAATTACCCAGTCTCAGGAAAGTCTTTTATGACAGTGTGAAAGCAGACTAATGCAGCCATGAGAAATGAATAATGGTTAAATGGTAGGAAGAAGAAGGAACATTCTTGGCCTAGAGAGTACAAAAGGAAAGCCATGGGGTTGGACCTAGAAAGAATACAAAGGAAGAGGAGAGAAGAGTACTCATTGTGCTCAGGAGCTGAATTGGGAAATTTTTTACAAAACCAAGAAATACCAAACTTAGTGAACTATTGTGGGACCAGTGAATAAAGAAATATTAAAGCGATGAAAAATAATTTAAGTAAATATGAGAAGAAAAATTAAGAATATCTGTATATTTTTGATCAAAGGTTGTAATGATTAAAGTTACCTTATAAATTATTCTATCTATGGAATTAATTATGGATCAAAAAGAATACAAGTCAGACAAACTATAAACTTCTCTCATTCTTTATTTTGGAACTTAAAGAACTTATGTATCTAAGTTAATCAGATATTTTTATGTTATTTTTACAAAAGTACCTATGCATTAATTTAGAAAGATTTTTATTGTCTGTTTTCTATAAAAATAAAGAGTAAGATTTTACTACTTCAGATAACATTTGCTATAAGTCAATCTATGTCTTCCTAGAAAATCGCTTGGTCAGGACTCATACTTCTCTACCATCTTTCAGATTTGATTTCTTTTCAGAGTGGTAAGATTTGTTGCTGTGTCTCCTTAAATTGAAATAGACGTAATTAATGTGGCTATAGTGAGAGTCATCTTCAATATAGTAATTGTGTTCTGAAACATTCATCTTAAAATGAAATATTTTCTCCTCTAACTGGAGTCTTTCATTTACAATTAACTTAAACTTTTAGTCTTTACACTGGAAACTCTTCTTTAAAGAAGATATGACAATTTTGTTCTCATAAAAGCTAGACTCTTGGATAAGACAGAAACTGCAACGGCAGGAAGATTAATGTGGATCCTAGAATCTAGAAAGTTGTCTAGAGACTATTTAAAACGGTTACTGCAAGAAAACTCAAAAAGAGAGTAATGATTCAGAATAGGAAGAGATAGAAATCCTTAAACAATTAAAATAACAATACCAGGTGTGTATAGTCAGAGGGAGAGATTTTGCCTATATTATTCTGGGGAGAGAAATAAAATGTTTCTGTATAACATCATAGAAATGTCAATGGAGATGTTAAACTTCTCTGATGGGTAGTTTGAGAAAAATTTTCAAAATTGAAAAGTTTTTTTTATTTTTTTGAGATGGAGTCTCGCTGTGTCATCCAGGCTGGAGTGCAGTGGCGCCATCTCGGCTCACTGCGAGCTCAGCCTCCTGGCTTCATGCCATTCTCCTGCCTCAGCCTCTCGAGTAGCGGGACTACAGGCGCCCGCCACCACGCCAGGCTAATTTTTTTTTTTTTGTATTTTTATTAGAGACGGGGTTTCACCTTGTTAGCCAGGATGGTCTCAATCTTCTGACCTCGTGATCCGCCTGCCTCGACCTCCCAAAGTGCTGGGAATACAGGTGCAAGCCACCGCGCAGGGCCAAGATTATTGTTTTAAAGTGTGAAAATTGATATTGAATTCTTGTGTTTATATAATATGGTGTCCTACAATTTCTGTTTGGAATATAAAATCAGCAACTAATATGAATTTTCAAAGCATTATAAATACAGAGTGCTAAGTTACTTCACTGTGAAATGTAGTCATATAAAGAATATAATAATTATACTGGATTATTTTTAAATGGGCTGTCTAACATTATATTAAAAGGTTTCATCAGTAATTCATTATATCAAAATGCTCCAGGCCGGGCGTGGTGGCTTATACCTGTAATCCCAGCACTTTGGGAGGTCGAAGTGGGCGGATCACTTGAGGTCAGGAGTTGGAGACTAGCCTGGCCAACATGATGAAACCCCGTCTCTAATAAAAAAAACAAAAAATTAGCTGGGTGTGGTGGTGGGCAACTGTAATCTCAGATAATCAGGAGGCTGAGGCAGGAGAATTGCTTGAACGTGGAAGGCAGAGTTTGCAGTGTGCCAAGATCACACCACCCCACTCCAACCTGGGTGATAGAGCAAGACTCAGTCTCAAGGAAAAAAAAAAGCTCGAAAAATGTTTGCTTATTTTGGTAAAATTATTCATTGACTATGCTCAGAAATCAAACAAACTGTCCATATTTCATTTTTAGAAATTACATATTAAAGATCTAAAACAAAGGATAAAATGTCTGCAAAAATATTTGTATTTCTGGATAAATTAGTTTCCTGATTTAACTCCTTGTTGACACTGAATCTATTTTAAATTAAACAAGGTACTGATAAAACAAAAGACAAAGAAAGAAATTCAAAATAAAATTGAAAGATGAAATCAGAGCTTACCAGAGATAAAATTTCCTCTGACAGTGTAAAAGAGATCTTCATACAAAAAGCAGAATTTATATAGTCTCTTTCCAAAAGACCATAAAACCAATCAGTTAATAGTTGATTTTTATGTGAAAAAAGAGACTGTAAAAGAAAAAATAATGACACCAAAATCTCTTTTAAATTCAAAGAGTCATAAAGTTTCAAAAAATGTAATTCAGATAAGAAATTAATGTCAGCTACATTCTTCCACAGTAAAGGTTTGCATCAGCTTTTCAACTAATAGCTTTAGCATTCATTAGAAAACTTGTTTCAACCATTATTTTACTAGGTGTTATAAGAGGGTACTACTTTCTTTCATTTTTTTCTTCGTTTATTAGCTGGAATAATTTCTAAAGAACATTTCCTCCCAAATGTGTATTGATTACACCAAAACACAGTTTGGACAGGAAAACAAGATAAGTAGACAAATGCTTGATTTTTATTCCCTTCCCCACTTTTCACAGTAATGAATTAGTGCTTCAACAAACTTTAATAGTGATTAAAAACTTATTTCCCATAATAAAAATTTTAAGTTTTTGTAAGTAAATGATAAATAATAATTTATCCAGTATTTCATGAGTACCTATAATCAGCCAGGATCCATTCTCCAACAATGTGGGGAAAGGAGCCCAGTTTAAAATTCCCGTCAGGATACCAGCAAGATGATGAAATAGAAAGCCTCAAAGCCCCTCCACCCTCCTCTCCAAGGAGACACCAGCTCGACAATAATACACAGATAAATCCCCTTTGTGAAAAGTTCAGAGGCGAATTTAAAGACTCTGGATTCCCTGGTAGGCTTCAAGCCAGGCACATCAAAACCAGCAGGTAAATTTGTTGCACTCACTCATCCTCCCTCAGGAGTACAACGCAATGGAGAGAAAGCTCCAAACTCCCAGCTCATCTCTAGGGAGAGAAAGAAAAGTCTTGACCATATGTCCAACATTTTGACTTTTTGGGAGGGCACTAGCACCTATCTACCCTGAATCTAAGTGCTAACAGGAAAGGATGCCAGAATGCATGCCTGCTGATAAAGTCACAATTTGGACTGTCACTCAATCACCATCATTCCTCCTGTGACTCAGTATAACAAGATTGGGAGAATACCCTACAGTTCCTGATTCCCCCACAGAAGTGAAAGAGAATACTGCAACTCACATTCAGTGTTCAGACTTCAGGGGAGTTGCCAAGTGATTGTTTTCTGTCTTGCCTGAATTTAAGCGCTAACAGGAAAGCTTTCCAGGTTGGGGATATTAAGAATAAATGAGTTGAGGCAGTTTGGGTTAGCATACATTCACTTATCATATCATCCTTCCCTGGATCAATATGCAATGAGTGGGACAAAACCCTCAACTCCTGGCTTCCCCTTGGAGAAGGAAAAATCTGGAGTGTGCATCCAGTATTCCAACTTTTCCCAGTCAGCCTGACAGACTGTTTTCTGTCTGACCGGATACTCTTGATGTCTGAGGACTGCTGAGAACAAAAGAGAGCTAGGGGGTTATAGCAACTCCAGATAACCTACAGTACTACAGATAGATAACAAAGAGAGCAAGAGATTACATGCTCCTGAAGAAAGACCTGCAAATTTTTCTCAGAATTTACACACAATTTCAGAGACAATACATTCACAGAAAGATTTGACACACTTCAGAATCTCTAACTGGGCTGACTGGTGAAAGGATTTCCCAGTGCAAAACCAGTCTGTAAAGACAGGGAGAAGTGGTTATTTTTTTCAAATCCTAGAATCACAACACAAAATTAAAAGGCACACAAGGAAACAGGGAAACATGGCCTAATAAAAGGAAGAAAATAAGTTTCCAAATATCAACCCTTCAAAAATGGAGGTATATAAATTATCTGGCAAAGTGACATATCCTGACACATTCTCCAGGATAGATCAAATGTTAGGTCACAAAGCAAGTCTTAACAAATTTAAGACAAAGGAAATCAAGAACCTGTTTTGACCAAAAGTAGGATGAAGCAAAAATTCAATAGTAGAAAGAAAACGGAAACCTTTACAAATATATGGAAATTAAACAACATACTATTGAACAACCAATGAGTCAAAGAAGAAATCAAAAAGAATATTAGAAAACAAGCTGACAAAAAAATAAAAAAACACAACATAGCAAAACTTAGAAATGCAGCAAAGGCAGTACTAAAGAGGGAAATTTATAGCAATAAATGCCTACCTTAAAAAAGAAGAAAGATCTCAAATAAACAACCTAACTTTACAACTCAAGGAACTAAAAAAGAAGAACTAAGCCCAAACCCAGCAAAAGGAAGGAAATAATAAAGATTAATGCAAATAAAGGATATTTTCACACACATATTTTCATTATAACCAGAAAGTAGAACCAAAGCAAGTGAATAGATTAAAAAAAACTGTGGTATTACTATACAATGGAATATGGCAATTAAAAAGAGAAAAGACTCAACCAAATAAAATTAAAAATGAAAAAGTAGACATTGCAATTGATGCCACAGAAATAAGAAAAGATTATAAGAGACTGCTGTGAATGATTATGGTAGTAATTGGATAACCTAGAAAAAAATCAAATTACTGGAAATATACAACAAACAACACTGAATCAAGAAGAAATACAAAATGTGAACAAATCTATAGCTAGTAAGGTGTTTAAATTAGTAATCAGAAATCTTCCAACAAAGAAAATCTCAGGCACAGATGACTTTACTAGAGAATTCTGCCAACATTTAAGGAAGAATTAATGCCAATATTTCTCAAACATTCCTAAAAAGTTAAAGAAGAAAGAACAATTCTAAACTCTTTTTGTGAAGCTAGTATAACACTAATATCAAAGCCAGACATTAAACAATAAAAATATTAGGAATTTAAACATCCTCAGGTTTTCAGGACTGCAGCATGAGCAATGAAGTTGTATAACATTGAAACCCAGTAGCCTTCATATCAGAACTTTGCCTACTTATCCAGCTTTATCTTGAGCTTGCAGTCTCTGATAAATGGAGTGATATACTGTTAGTTTATATACATCCATTCATTCATTGTTTATTAAATATCCTTTTTGCCTGGTACTAAAAAAAAAAAAAAAAGCCAGACAATGATGCTACAATAAAAAAAATTAAATATTCCTAATGAATGTAGATGCAAAATCCTCAACAAATACCAGTAAATTGAATTCAACAGCACTATAAAGTATCATCCACCATAATTATGATGGATTTGTTCCTGGAATGCAAGAAGGGTTCAACATGTGCAAATCAATATAATATGGAACATTAACAAAACAATTCAAATAACGTGTTCATCTCCGTAGATGGAGAAAGAGCATTTGATGAAATTCAACATTCTCTCGTTAGAAAAACACTTGAAAAAATAGGAATAGAAAGAAATTATTCCAACAGAATAAAGGCCATATGTAAAAACCCACAGTTCACACCATATTAATGAAGAAAAACTGAAATCTCTTCTTCTAAGATCAGGATCAGGAACAAGGCAAGGACGCCTTTATGAAGTACATAAAGTCCTAGCTAAAATAATTCAGCAAGAAAAAGATATAAAGGCATCCAAATTGGAAAGGAAGAAGTAAGTAAAATTTTTTCTATTCACAGAAAACATCATCTTATATATTAAAAACCCTAAAGATTCAACAAAAAGCTCTTAGAACTAATAAAATTAATTCAGCAAAGTTGCAGGATTCAAAGTAAAGATTCAAAAAAACACAAACAGCAAACATTCTGAAGAGGAAATTAAGAAAACAATCCATTTGCAATGGCATCAAAATGAATAAAATACTTTGGAATACACTTAGCCAGTGGGGGAAAGACTTGTACACTGAATACTGCAAAATATTGCTGAAAGAAATTAAGGAAGACACAAATAAATGGAAAGACATCTCATTTTTATGAATTCAAAGAATATTTTTAAATTCTAATACTAGCCAAAGCAATTTACAGATTTGATGTAATCCCTTGGAATTGTATAAATTCCAATGATAATTTTAGAGAAATAGAAAGGAGAATTCTAAAATCCATATGGAACCACAACGGACCCTGAATATCCAAAACAATCCTAAGAAGAGAAACAGTTAGAGGACTCACATTTTCTGACTTTGAAATATACTCCAAAGCTACAGCAATCCCAATAGTGTGATATTAATGTAAAACTAATCATATAGATTAATGGAACAGAATGGATTATTGGAACAGAATAGAAAGCCCACTGGGAGGCCAAGGCGGGCAGATCACCTAAGGTCGGGAGTTCAAGACCAGCCTGGCTAACATGGTGAAACCCCGTTTCTATGAAAAAATACAAAAATTAGCTGGGCATGGTTATGGGCACCTGTAATTCCAGCTACTCGGGAGGCTGAGGTAGGAGAATCGCTTGAACCCAGGAGGAGGAGGTTGCAGTGGGCCAAGATCACACCACTGCACTCCCGCCTTGGTTACAGAGCAAGACTCCATCTCAAAAAGAAAGAAAGAAATAAGAAAGAAAGAAAGAAAGAAAGAAAGAAAGAAAGAAAGAAAGAAAGGAAGGAAGGAAGGAAGGAAGAAGGAAGGAAGGAAGGAAGGAAGGAAGGAAGGAAGGAAGGAAGGAAAGAAGGAAAGAAAGAAAGAAAGCCCAGAAATAAACCCACATGCAGATAGTCAAATGATCTTTGACGAGGGTGCCAAAACTATACAATGGAGAAAGGATAATTTCTTCAACAAATATTGTTGTCAAAACTGGATATCCATATGCAAAAGAATGAAAGTGAACCCTTATCTTACACTGTTCACAAATGTTAACTCCAAATGGATTGAAGACTTAAATGTAAGAACTAAAGCTGTAAAACTACAAGAAAACATAAAGAAAGGCTTTATCACATTGGTCGTGGCAATAATTCCTTGGATTTGATACCAAAAGCACAAGCAACAAAAGCAAAAATAGGTTAGGGTGATTACATCAAGATAAAACGCTTCTGTGCAAAAAAGGAAACAACAGAGTGAACAGGCAGCCTATAGAATTGGAGAAAATATTTGAAAACCATATATGTGCTAAGGGCTTAATATCCAAAATATATAAGAAACACCTATAACTCAAAAGCAAATAAACACATAACCCAATTTTAAAATGGCCAAATTCTTAAATAGATATTTTTCAGGAAGACATGCAAATGACCAACGGGGATATAAAAAGATACTCAACATCATTAATCATCAGGGAAATGCTAATTAAAATCACAACAGGATTTATCACCTCATAACTGTATGACCATTTTTAAAAAAAGAAAATAGCAAGTGTTGATGAAGATGTGGAGAAATTGAATTAGAACCTTATGTACTGTCAGTAGGAATGTAAAATGGTAGAGCCACTATGGAAAACAGTATGGAGGGTCCTCAAAACATTAAAAAATAGACCTACCATAGGATGTAGCAATCCCACTTGTGGGCATTTTCCCAAAATAATTGAATAATTCCAAAATAATTGAAAACAAGATCGTGAAGTGATATTTGCATTCCCATATTCATTACAGAATTATTCACAATAGCCAAAAAGTAGAAACAATCTAAAAGTCCGTCATCAAATGAACAGATGAGGAAAATATGGTGTATGTGTGTGTGTATATGTATATATACCATATGTATATATATGGTGTATATATATATGGTTTATATATATGTATGGTATATATATAAGTATGGTGTATATATATGTATGGTATATATATAGTATGGTATATATATGTATGGTGTATATATATGGTATATATATGTGTGTATATACATACACACACACAATGGAATATTATTCAGCCTTCAAAAGGGCAATTCTGTCGTATTTCAACTTGTATCAATCTTAAGGATATTGTGCTAAGTGAAATAAGCCAGACACAAAGACAAATATATCGTGATTCCATTTATATGAGGTATTGAAAGTAGCCAAACACATGGAAACACAAGATAAAATGGTAGTTGTCAGGGCCTGGAGGAAACAGGAAATCTGGAGTTGCTGTTTACCAGGTGTAGAGTTTCAGTCAAGCAAGATAAAAACATTCTAGATTTCTGCTGTACAACAATGTGTATATCATTAACAAAATGTTCTGCAAACTTAAAATTTTGTTAAGATCGTAGATTTTTTTTGTTATGTGTTTTTTAATTACAAAAATTTCTGTCTGTATTTAGTTTACATTTTAGTAAGGAAAGACAAATAAGCTAATAAATGGTAATGATAAATGCTGTAAGGATATCTAGAGCAATAAAAGAAGTTATGGATATGGGAGTATAATTTTAGACAGTGAAGATTTCTGTATTCAAATGCCACATGCAAAAAGGACTAAGGGGAATGAGGAGATGAGTCATATGGAATGCCCAAGACACAGAAGAAGGCAGGCAGATATTTCAAAACAACAGCAAGGACACTAGTGTGACAGAGCAGGAGTGACCAATGGGAGGCTGGAGATTTTGTCAGAGATATTGTCAAGGCTCAGGATCGTACAGGGACTTGTAAGCCTGGAAAGCACTTTGAATTTTATTCAGAATGAGATGAGAAGCCATTGAAAAGTTTTTAAGCAGATGAGTAAAATAATCCACCTTGTATTTTAAGAGGAGCATTCTACCTTCTGTGTGGAATAGAGAGGTGGAAGGGAAAGCTTGAAGCAGAGAGAGCAGTGAAGAGTGTACTGTAATATTCTTATGTGAGAAATAGTGGAGGGAATGAGAGGTGGTAAGCCTTAAACTGCCATTTGCTCTCTGTATCAGGGATCAGGGACTTTCAGACTCTCCAGGGATTCCTTACAGTTTTTACATTCGTTTCTCATTTGCACACATAATCTCTTCACTCTATGAGAACTCTAGATCTGAATCCTTGTTATGAGTCAGGAGTCCACTCTAGTTTACTCTCTTGTCAGTAACTAGACTTGAAATGTTTTGATATTAATTGATATAGTAATAAGATTAGTTAGAGAAATAGCAAAGAGAGAGCATCCCCATCCTATGACCGTATCAGCACCAGAAGAGAAAAACACATCTACACAGTTTTTCCCTTGGCATAGGCCCTGGTATTCTGTTAGGGAACAGGTTATGAAGGAAATACAAAGGGTCTTTGTACTTACTTTCAGAATGTATTTTCTTTAACATGAAAAGAATCCAAGGCTTTTTTGCTTCTAATTGCTTTTTGTGTATCTACTACCATCCGTTGCTAAATTATTGATAGGTTTCCTCAAATCTCGGCATGATGTCCTACATTCCAAATTTTCAATAGCTGAAAATTTCACCTTTTCAGTGCCTTCAAGTTTGTCTCAGTAAAAAGTTGAGAAAGACTGTAATAGAGTGATTTAATCAGATTTTTTTCATCTACCATAATTTTTGAATAAGGAAAAACATCAACACTTTTTCTCCTTACTTGGCAAATAATTTTCATAGAGAGGAAAAAAACAATCAAAACAGGTACAAAATGTAACAAAACCAAAGGACCATGTGAGGTGAAATTTAAAATGAGAAAAATGTCCACATTACTTTGGGCAATGCAACTCCTGGGAAATAGTAACTCAGCACCTGAGAGCTAAATAATTCTACAGGACTAAATATATATTCTGGTACCCAAGGGGAAAAGGACATCATATAGAGTTTAGGTCTATTAAAACATATTTGTAGATGTGTAGGTATGAAAAATGCTTTTAGAGATGGGAGGAGAAAAAAACTCATTTGTTTAACAAGTTCTGATGGGTGCTTTTCACTAAAAGAGAAACATCATATGTTTATAACACTGAGGATGTAAATTGCGGTACATTTCAAATTACATGAGAAACTAAAGAAAATACCTGTTTCGGGTCACTGAATAATTCATTCTTATTTAGTGTTTGTCCCTAATTTCTGTGATTTTATGAATAATTCAGAGCAATGATTTTACCTTTCTCTACAGCTGTATTTGGTAAATGTCCACATTATTTTTGTTGCAAAGATGCAGCCAAGTTGGGACAATGTTTAGAATGTATTTTTTCCATAATGAAAAATATTATGAAAGGGGAAACTAAGATATAGCTTACAGGGTTCTCTATTGTGATAACTAAAACATACTTAGCCTCAAGTAAAACTGACATCTTGCTAACTGTTGGTGGTGAAGGAGAAAGAAGACAACACTGAACCAGACTGGGGAAAGATGAATTCAAATTAGTTAGAGATTTGTCACCCAAAGCAAAACAAATTCAAGCTTGAACTGAGTTGACATTGGTAGTTATTATGAACTGCAAATCCCTCAAATTCATATGTTGAAATCCTAACTCTCAATGTATTGGTATTAGGAGGTAAACCTTTGGGAGGTAATTAGGTCATGAAGATGAAACCCTCATCAAAGGAAAGTAGTGCCCTTCTAGGAAGAGATTCAAGGGAGATTTTTCTCTCCTCCATGTGAGGATAAAATAAGACAGCCATCTGTAAGCCAGGAAGACAGCCTTCACCAAGAACCCAACCATGCTGACTCCCTGATTTCAGATTTACAGCCTACGGATCTGTGAAAAACAAATGTTTATTGTTTTACTCACTCAATCTGTGTTTTCCGTTATAGCAGCCCACATTGACTAAGAAAATACTAAACCCTTTATTTGATAGATAAAGATAGTATCAGACAAGGTATCATATGAGTAAAAACCTAAGATTTATGTGTGATCATTTTACATTGGAGCAGCTACTGAAACTTGAGACCAAAACCACTAGCTAACATTGGTATGTCAACCCAAAACATTTGGGACAGTAATGAAGATACAGCAAATGAATTGCTTTAATATATAATCAAGGCAAAGTTATCCTCAGAATTATAGGAAAAAAATCCACTAAATTTGGTTTATGAGAAATTCATGATTCATTGTATACCTTGATACTGGGCTTAAAGCAGCAATCCTAATTCCAGATCTACCTTCAAGTCTGGGTCAGTGTTCTCAAATGCTGCCAGTTTCATGTCAGGACCGGCTTAATATTGAAGGTAACTGAGCATTGCTAATGTCTGACTGGAGCTGAAAGAGGCCAAAAGCAGGGTTATAACTTTGGGAAAACTGACCTGGTGTTAACTTCCATCCCTTCCATTTCAAACGGGAAGGTATCACAATTAGAAGCTATTAACAGTCTTATCTAATAAATTGTGGATAATTCCTTTTTTTCTTTCTTTTTTTAAGAGTCAGGGTCTCACTCTGTCACCTAGGCTAGAGTACAGTTGTGCAATTGTTACAGAATCTTTGGGGTGTCAATTTTCTGGTTGGAAAACTGTGGTTGGTGGCATCTTTGCCCGAGTTCTTGTCCTGCATCCAGAAAGAATTGTGTAGGTAGACAAGTGAAGGGTTAAAGGAGAGGAGATTTATTAAGTGTTAGAACAGCTCAGAGGAGACCCATAGTGGGTAGCTCCTCTCTAGGTTGTTCTGTCAAGTGTTGAGCTCTCAGCAGAAAGGGAAACCCTGGAGAGGGTTGCTCCTGTCTGCAGCTGGTAATTCCCAGACATCTCTGCAGGTCTCTGAAGCATTCAGCAGAGAAAATAGCTGGCCCTCCCATTGTCTCCAGCTATCAGCAGAAAGGATAGCTCCTTCCTGCCTCTAGTCTTCCCTCCTCTGTCTTCTGCCCTGTTCTGGCTGAGTCCTGGGCTTTTATGGATGTCAGAGGGGAGGATGTGTATGCCCATTGATCCATGGGCAGCCATGGTCGGGCCCAGGAAAAAGCACTATGAGTTTTGCCTCCAGTCTGCAGGACTGGCAGCCTAGCCTGCAGGTGGGGCTTCACTGGGGACCCATCCCCTTCCACCTAGGAGCCTGTCTGCCTCCCACAGCCATCCATGGCACCCAGGCTGCTGGCATCAAGGGGCACTTGCAGGCCAGTGCCAAGCCACCCTCGGACCCCCTCATCTTCCCCTCCCATGCTCCTGCTCCTCGGTGTCCAAAGTCCAGAGGGGGCTGAGGTGGCAGGGGACTGGCATGTCAGCACTGCTTCCAATGTGTGCACACCTGGCTGGGCAGTGACAGCACTCTGCTGGGTCCCAACCCCATCCTGAGATCAGAGCACAGAGCCAGGAGGTGGGAGAGACCAGGCAGCAGGAGGAGGTGCCTCCAAGCCTGCAAGGGGCAAGGGTGGCGTTCCCAGGCTCCCCAAGAGTGCAGGGATGCCTGAGCCTGCAGCATTGGTTTGGGTGGCTGTGTGGTGGGCTGGGGTGGGGACAGAGTAGGGGAGTTGGATAAACTCCTGTCTGCTCCATGGAGTGGGAGGTCCAGGTCTACAGCTACAGCTGCAGTTTGGGCAGCTGCAGCAGCACCCAGGGAGCTCCCATTCCAACTCGGAAGGGCAGGGCTCCCACTTGTCCCCATCCTGCCAAATCCAGGGAGCATACAATCCCGGCCACACCTCTCCCCTGCAGCTGGCATGATGGCAGCAGCCACTGCCATCACAATCACAGCCTATTGTAGCCTCAAACTCCTGGGCCCAAGTGATCTTTTTACCTCATCTCCCCAATAGCTGGGGCCACAGGCATGTGCCACAGGCATGTGCCACAATGCCCATCTAATTGTTTTTTATTTTTTGTAGAGAAGGTGGTCTGGCTATATTGCCCAGGTTAATCTCTAATTCCTGGACTTAAGCAGTCTTCCTGCCTCATCCTCCTACATGGCTGGGATTACAGGCATGAGCGACTGTGCCCAGCTCCTGATAAATCCTTTCTTAATCAAAGTCTTCATCAGCAGCCTTACTTACCACAGTCTTTCCAGATGATCTCAAGTATCCAAGGAAACTAAAAGTAGCTACTGCTGACAAAACTGTTGGGTTCCCTGATATTGTGCAAGAATAAAATGATGCTAGGTCTTCCGTTAGCTAGCTCTTCTTCTGTAACAGTCTCTTTCTATGTATTAATCAAATTGATGCAACTTTTTAAAGAACTATTCCTAGAAACTTTCTCCCTTCCCAGTCAGAATTAATGTATTATTTATCCATTTAAAGGACTATATAAGTAGGACATGGTTTGGGTATATAACAGCACTTACGGCCATTTACTTTGTGGTTCAGTGATTTCTGTGTGCTTCTGACTTGTATATACTTTCAGCCCTTGTAGATGTAGTGGTGGTAGTTTTCCCAACTTAAATTTATCTTTATCGTCCACCTTTATCCACAGTCCTCCTCATGATTAGCACATTGTCAATAAATATTTACTAAGCTGAACTGAAAGTTTTTATTATGCATAAATACTAAGATGTCCATGTCCATGGTCATGCAGGACAGCAGAAGATAATTTTTTTTTACCAGTGTATCTATTGCTAACAATTGCTTCAAGGTCAGGAGCCAACTCATGTATTAGACATGTAAATCTTGTGAAAATATTCATATTGGAAACAGCATGTAGGAAGTGCAAACAGAACTAAATAAATCCTTAAATTTATCACAGTCCTTTCAAAGTATGAATTCTTCTTCTAGCATTACATCAAATTTGATAAAATCCAAAAATATTTTATCTCAATGTTTTAAAAGTGTTGATGCTGTATACATTGAGTTTGTACAATTGAATGGAACCCACATTCAAAGTTTTTCCTCAATGTTAAAATTAAATGGTTCTCTCTGTGATTCCTTCTGTTTGCAGTTCTTCTCATTTCATTGTTAGAATTTGCCTCTACAAATGTAATTCATTTGGCATTGCAGACGTTCTGATCTTTTCAAATGTGTATTTTGACAGGTGCCTCAAACATTCATCCTTGGTTTGTGCTGTGGGCCTAAAGTTTATATCTCTCCAAAATTCATATATTGAAATCTAATTCCCAATATGTTGGTGTTAAGATGTGAGGCCAGGCTGGACACAGTGGCTCACACCTGTAATCCCAGCACTTTGGGAGGCCGAAGTGGACAGATCACGAGGTCAGGAGTTCAAGACCAGCCTGGCCAACATGGTAAAACCCCATCTTTACTAAAAATACAAAAAATAGCCAGGTGTGGTGGCACACGCCTGTAATCCCAGCTACTCGGGAGGCTGAGGCAGGAGAATTGCTTGAACCTGGGAACCAGAGGTTGCAGTGAGCTGAGACTGTGCCACTGCACTCCAGCCTGGGCAACAGAGCAAGACCCCATCTCAATAAATAAATAAATAAATAAATAAATGAATAGGAGCGGTCTTTGGGATGTGAGTAGGTTAAGGGGGTTGGGGAGCCGTCATGAATGGGTTAGTCCCCTTATAAAAGAACCCATAGGGAGCTACTTTGCCCCTTTTGCCCTTATGCCATGTGAAGATGCAGCAGTAAGTTTGAAAAACAAACCTCACCAGGTAACACCTCTGCTGGCACCTAGATCTTGGACTTCCCAACCCCCAGAACTGAGAATAATAAATTTGGTTTATAAATTACCCAGTCTAAGGTAATTTGTTACAGCAGTCCAAATGGACTCAAACAGGTTGTAAACACTTGAAAAATGAGTATCTGTATTGATTCGCATATTTTAGCCATAGTTTGCTTGTAGGAGTACAGCATATGGCCAAAGAATTTTTAATAGCTGACTCTCATTTGAATGGCCAAGATTTGCTCTCTATTTCCAGTATTTTATTTTTGTGCCTGTATGTTGGATACAGGCAAATTTTTACACAATAAACCAGAAAAGTTCAATAGTCTTTCATTCTCTTCTTTCACTAACTTCTTTTAAGTATATTTCAACAGTTATCTTAATATCATCACCAGTAGATTAAGCGTACTGTTATAAACACTCTATTTATTCAAAGCTTGAATTGAGCTAGCTGCTAATAACATTTTTTAATTAGCATTGCAACCATATTCACCTACCATATTTTTCCCTCTCCTTTGATTTCTGGGCCATTACTCACTTTCACAATTTGTATGTGACTCACCATTCTATACCTACTTTTGCCTTACCTTAAAATATTTTTTGATTTAATACATTTACATTTTTTCTCCTTTTGCTTTTGGAATTGTATTACTATCACGTGGGGTTTTCTTTTCCTTTTTCAGGAGTTTCTCAAAATTCTTGACCAAAGCCCTATCCCCTGAAGTGAGTAATATTCTTCACTATATTACCGCATCACATGTTTACATCTGGCTAAAGTAAGAAACACTACTCGTGTTCTGCAGCTAATTGATAATTGTTAAAATAAACTTAACAATTGATAACAAATTAGAGAAAATGATTATTTTAATGTTCTTTATACTTGTAGTATTTGTAAATAATATGAGTTATCACCTCTTTCTGTAGCTAATTGTATAGGGAGCACACCCAGTTAGTGGCATGTTTCTTAACACATATATCAAGAATAACAAATCCAATGCAGTGGGGAGTGGAGAAACGAAATTAAATGTGGCTACATCTGCAAGTAACAATTGCAGCCACTTTGTCAAGGGTAAAACAATCGTCCATGAGCTATACACATTGTTTGTCACCAGAATAACTGAATCAAGCGGTTCCAACTCATTAATTTGTTTCATTCCCATGTGCCTGAACATCTGGGACATGAAGAAATAGTGTGTATGTGTTAATAGGCAAAGCTGTAGTAATGACTTCTACCTATTGGAAGCAGTTATCTGTTTTCCTGTTACTATCTAATTTTTACACAAAAATACTTCAGATGAATATTGACAGAAACTCAGAAAGAAGCATGGCATAAATTAATATGAAGGTAATGTAGTAATGGCAGAAAGTTACAGCTTAAAAGTTTTTACGGTGAGAAGATTATTGTAATAGTGAGAGCCAGGTATAAGTTCTTTTTGAAATGATAATGTACAGCTAAAGACTATAATGCTCGAATTTTTGTATATGTAGTTTTCGTAATTCAACAAGTAGGGTTAAGAGACAATAAGAATTACACAGAATGCTGGATTTTATTTCACGTCTGTTCCTCTTGTCAGACATTGCCATCTTTCCCATGTTTCGTCAGGTCTTCAGTAAGTTAACAACATTCACTCTGTGAAAAGTACCACATGATTTATTGTATAAATATAGTTGGAAATACACTGTGGTTCCTCATATCCTCAAGCTTATAATTCAGTTTGGAGACTACACTATATAAATGTAGAAATGCCATAATTATGCTTATAAATTGATTTTTTAAAACATGCAAATTAATTTGGTAGAAACTGAATACATAAGTATGGGGGTGCCATATAAAATGATGATCAATGCCAGTGGGATTAATCAAGGAAAGTTTCCTGGGGAAGTGAATTCTAAACAGAATTTGGTATATTTATTTAGCACTCATTTTATGTTTTCTAATTATAAATATAACATATTCTCATATTCTCAAGGTAATAAATTTGCAAATTTTAAATTCGTAGGAAGAGTAAAAGGAACTAAGATCCCACTGTCCAAAGGTAATCATTATTCAGGTTCTGCTCTTTTCCTTCCATTTGGCTGTCTGATATTTTCTTCATGGTTGCCATTACATCACATATTCAGTATTATGACCCACTTTGTGTTTCAGTCAGTGTCTATACATACAACTTTGAATGATACAAATGTCTCATAGAAACTAAGTTTAATCAAATCAAGAAACTAAGTTTAATGCCAGTCTATATCAATGTACCGTTTCCTTCTAGCTAAATATTTAGGCTTTTCCAAATTTTGTTAACATAAATAACTCCAAAGATATTTTTGTTAACATTTTCTCTTAGTGTGACTTTCCTAAGGTAGACTTTAACCATTTACTATAATAAATTATAGAAAATGATCATTTTAAGGTTCCTTATACTTGTAATATTTGTAAATATGTTATCACCTCTTTCGAATTAGTTATTTCTTGATATTTTATTGCATTGATCAGAATTCCCAGAATTGTAATTGTAATATAATGCTACTTATTAAATATTACATTCCTTCTCATGTTAATAGTTATTATTTTGTAAATATGATGCTATTAGCAAATTTTAGATTGGCATCCTTAATATATTATTTAGATGTTAGTAATTGCATTTTTCCTTAAAAAGGCTCTTTTTGCGGCTTTTTGCCCCCGCCGCCGTGGCTTTCGGTCCCCGCCGCCACGCTTTTGACGACGCGGCTTTTTGCCCCCGCCGCCACGGCTTTCTGCTCCCCGCCGCCGCGGCTTTTTGCCGCCGGGTGTTTTTGCCACCGCTGCTGCGGCTTTTTACCCCGCCGACGCGGCTTTTTGCCCCCGCCGCCGAGACTTTTTACCCCAGCCGCCGCTGCTTTTCGCGGCTTTTTCACGCCGCCGCCGCCGCCGCCGCCGCCGCCCTCGCGGCTTTTTTTGCCCCCGCTCCAGCTGTTTTTTTGCCCCCACCCACCGTGGCTTTTTGCCGCCGCTGTATTTTGCCCCCACCGCCGCGGCTTTTGCGGCTTTTTGACCCCGCCGCTCCGGCTTTTGCCGACGCGGCTTTTTACCCCCGCTGCCGCGGCTTTTTGGCGGCGCGGCTTTTTGCCCGCCCCCTCTCCACCACGCCGACGAGGCTTTTTGCGGCTTTTTTCCCCCGCCGCCGCCGCGGCTTTTTGTGTTTTTTTGCCCGCTGCTTTTGGCCCCCGCCGCTGCGGCTTTTGGACCCCGACGCCACGGCTTTTTGTCCCCGCCGTCTCGCGGCTTTTTGCCCGCGCCTCCGCGGCTTTTTGCGACCCGCCGGCGCAGTTTTTGCCAACGCGGCTTTTTACCCCCACCGCCGCGGCTTTTTGCTCCCCGCCACCGCGGCTTTTTGCCCCCGTCGCCGCTGCTTTTTGCAGCTTTTTGCCCCACCACCACGGCTTTTTGACCCCGCCGCCGCGGGTTTTGCCGACGAGGCGTTTTGAACCCGCCGCCGCGGCTTTTTGTCCCCGTCGCCGCTGCTTTTTGCGCCTACCGCCGCTCCTTTTTGTCCCCGCTGCCGCTGCTTTTTGCTCCCGGCCGCCGAGGCTTTTTGACTCCTCCGCCGCGGCTTTTTTCCCTCGCCACCGCGGATTTTTACCCCTGCCGCCGTGGCTTTTTGCACCTGTCGCCGCTGCTTTTTGCGGGTTTTGCCGATGCGGCTTTTTGCTCCCTGCCACCCATTTTTTGTCCCCGCAGCCGCGGCTTTTTGCTCCCCGCTGCCTTTTCCCCCGGTCGCGGGTTTTCGCCCACACCGCCACGGTTTTCTGCCCCAGCCGCCGAGGCTTTTTGCCCCCGCCGCCACTACTTTTTGCGGCCTTTTGCCCTTGCCGCCGTGGCTTTTTCCCCCACCGCCGCGGGTTTTTGCCGCCGGAGCTTTTTGCTACTGCCGCCGTGGCTTTTTCCCCCGACGCCGTGGCGTTTAGCCCGTGTGTCCGCGGTTTTTTTGTCCCTGCCGCTGAGGCTTTTTGCTGCCGTGGCTTTTTCTCCCCACCACCGCGGCTTTTTGTGCTTTTTGGCCCGCACTCCCGCTGCTTTTTGCCCCCGCCGCCGCGGCTTTTTGCCACCGCTGCGGATTTTTACCCCCGCCTTGGAGGATTTTTCCCCCCGCCGCCGCGGCTTTTTCCCCACCGCGGTTTTTTGCCCCCCCCCCCGCCGCCTCGGGTTTATGCCCGCCATGGCGTTTTGCCCCTCGCCGCCGTGGCTTTTTCCCCACTGCAGTTTTTTGCCCCCCCGGCCGCCTTGGGTTTATGCCCGCCGCGGCTTTTTGCCCCCTGCCGCCGTGGCTTTTTGCCTCCGCGGCTTTTTGCCTGACCCGGCTTTTTGCCCCCCACGCCACGGTGGCTTTTTGCCCGCCGCGGCTTTTTCCCCCGCCGCCGCGGCTTTTTGCCGCCCCCCGAGGCCGCGGCCTTTTGCCCTCCCTGACTTTTTGCCCGCCGCGGCTTTCTACCCGCCGTGGCTTTTTGCCCCCCGCTGCTGCAACTTTTTCCCCGCCATGGCTTTTTGCCCCCCGCTACCACGGCTTTTTGCACCCCCGCCGCTGTGGCTTTTTGCCACCACGGCTTTTTGCCCGCCGCGGCTTTTCGCCCCCTGCTGCCGCGGCATTTTGCCGCTCGCTGCCACGGCTTTTTCCCCCACGCCGCCGCGCAATTTTGCTGGCCGTGGCTTTTTGCCCCCCCCGCCACCGCGGCTTTTTGCCCCCCCCTCCCCGCCACCGCGGCTTTTTGCCCCCCCCCCCCGCCACCGCGGCTTTTTGCCCCCCCCCCCGCCACCGCGGCTTTTTGCCTGCCGTGGCTTTTTGACGCCGCGTCTTTTTGCCCGCCCAGGATTTTTGCCAACCGGCCGACGTGGCTTTTTGGCGGCCGCGAATTTTTGGCCCCCCCGCCCCGCCGCCGCGGATTTATACCCGCCTCGGGTTTTTGCCCCCCCGCCGCCGCAGCCTTTTCCCTGCCGCGGCTTTTTCCTCACCGCGGTTTTTTGCCGCCCCGCCGCCTCGGGTTTCTGCCCGCCGCGGCTTTTTGCCTCTGTGGCTTTTTGCCTGACCCGGCTTTTTGCCCCTCACGCCGCGGTGGCTTTTTGCCGCCGCGGCTTTTTGTCCTCCGCGACTTTTTGCCCGCCGGGGCTTTTTGCACCCCCACCGCCCCGGCTTTGTGCTGCCGCGGCTTTCTACCCGCTGTGGCTTTTTGCCCCCCGCCGACGCGCCTTTCTGCCCACAGCGGCTTTTTGCCCCCTGCCGCCGTGACTTTTTGCCTCCGCGACTTTTTGCCTGCCGCGGCTTTTTGCCCACCCCCCCCCGCAACCGCGGCTTTTTGCCCCCCGCCGCCATGGCTTTTTGCGCCCCGCTGATGCGCCTTTCTGCCCGCCGCGGCTTTTTGCCTCCGCGGCTTTTTGCACCCCCGCCGCCGCGGCTTTTTCCTCCCCGCGCCGTGGCTTTTTGCCGCCGCGGCTTTTTGCCCCCCGACGCCGCCGCGGCTTTTTGCCCCCCCGCCGCCGTGGCTTTTTGCTCCCCGAGGTCACGGCTCTTTGCCCCATGGCCATCCTTAGAAGCGTGAGTGGAACAGAGTGAAGGGAAAGCTGTTTTCTTCTAAAGCTCAAAAATCTTGAACTTTCAAATAGGGATAAGTGCTATTTTTGCTCGAAGCACACATTTGAGAAATCTTCCATTTAGCGGATCTGATGATAAACCCACATTTTTTGTTTTAATCTCAAAATGTATTTGTATGGTTCTTGGAAATTTTTTTTGCATATAAAATTACATTTTATCAGCTTATTTCAAGTTTTATTTACCGTTTGATAATTACTCTTAAAATGTCCTTGATTAAAGAATCATCTATGGCTCTAACTGCTCTTTACTAAAGGTAATTTTGTCTTTTCAACCTCATCAGGCTCCTTTTAAGCTCTCAATCTGACTTTTTTTTTAAAACAGATTCAATGCATTAAGTCAATTTATTATTTATGATGAATTTATTTATGTATTTATTTTCGCTATCACAAGTAGAAAAAGCCTATAAGTTGCTATGCCAAAAACCTGCCTCTAGATGGCAAACAAACCCCACAATGCACAAAAGAGAGCCAAATTCTTAGAAACCCTGGGAAAGGAAGAGGGCTACTGTCCCATTAACAACTTGGAGTCCCTAAGGCAAGAATGAGGTGGAACATCTGGAACATCTGGGAGGAGACACCAGGGTGCGGAGTAGTGAGGAACCTGCTCTGTGCTCTGAGAATGAAAGCCCAGCCTTGCCTCTCACCGCTGCCTTGACTGTGTCCCCATCTGCTGTGAAGTGAATGGTGTCTTCTAAATTCATGCTGAGCCCTAATTGCTGAAAAGTGTAAGACATGCAATGGGGGGATTATGTGCATCTTCCCGACACCAATATGATGCTCAGGAAGGAGACTTCTTGTTTTCTCTTAGGATTCTTTTACTAACCAAGATTTTGCCTCTACTGCATATTTCCCTTTGCTGATTGTCCCTCCCTTTTGACAGAAGATGGCCCAGGGCATTCACTACTAAGTCTCAACCTCTTACACAAAGCCCTCAGTCTAGTGTTGCTGTTTCCTTCATGCTATTTTTGTTTGTTTCTTTTCTTGTAATCCTCTTGGCAATAAAATAATCACTTTTTTCTTTCTACCTATTAAAGATGTTACCTTAGTTAATTACAGTGGTTTCCTTCAGAATGATAAATGGTCTTTCAAAATGATGTAAAGAGATCTAAATCCGTGTGCTCCAGAAGTTGAATGAAGCTCTGTCTAGCACGGGTGCCAGTGAGTCTCCCAGAGTGCTCCATGCAGCTGGCCCCACAGAGTCCCTCTGTGCTGTCATATCACCCACTGCCTTCTGTGAATGAGATATTCTGATTAGAATCCTGGTGGATGCTATTTGAGCCAGTGCCCCCACAACTCCTATGAAAGCCGAGGACCACAGGCCCCTGAAGACAATCACAGGTCTGTAGACTCACAGCTCATGACCGTCCTCTGCAGACACAGCTTCTCCCCGGATGGCCGAGGTTTGTCATTGGCTGTGTCCTTCCTTGTGCATGACAACAGGAGACATAGAAGGTCTGTAAGCAGCCCTGCAAGCCAGGTTCTGAGCAAGCCCTCCTCTGTGGGGCCCTCTTACCTGGACATAGGTGTGTAAACCAAAAATGAAACTCTAAGTTCCCTAACCAACTGAGTGAACTCCTCCTCTCAGCCAAGGACACACCAAAATCAACCTGAAATACAATGCAGTCCATGATCGGAACGGATGATTGGATATGCCTTAACTTACCCTCTTCCCTTTGAAATTCAGGCACAACTGACCAGCTTTTAATATGAAGACAGAGACCTTGAGACTGGCAAAGAAAACTCCTTATAGCAATAAGATACCAATGTGACAGATACCACGTCCTAAGAGAAATCAAAGTATTTTCCCCAAGATATTGTTATTTAATGTATTTAAAAATGCCTCTGCAAAGCTGATTCTTGTTGGAAAAATCTACATTCTGTAGAGATTCCTTTTTAAGTCTCTTTCCTGACCCAGACAGATTTAACTAAGAGTTTGGCACCTTTTAAGTCTACTAAGAAACAATTACAATCTATTCTCTCTGAAGCCTGCTACCTGGAGGCTTCATCTGCATGATGCAACCTTGGCTCCAAAACCCTTTTTCTAAACCCAGAAACTCCCTTGTGTTGATTACAGGTCATTAGATAAACGCTTTCCACCACCTATGAAGTCTCTGAATCCACCTATGACCTGGAAGTCCCCAACATCCCCCCTCCTTCGGGCTGTCCTGCCTTTCCATATCAAAGCAATGTACAGCTTACACGTATTGATTGATATCTTATGTCTCCCTAAAACGTGTAAAACCAACTTGTAGCCCGACGACCTTTGACACACATTCTCAAGACCTCCTGAGGCTGTTTCACTGATATTTCTTTAACTTTGACCAAATAAATTTCCAAACTGATTGAGACTTTTCTCAGATACTTATTTGTTTATAGATATCACTGGATACACTTAAGGAATTGAAGAGATTTATGACATTGAGAAAAGGAGGAAGCCAGGGTGTGTGGAGAGAGAGAGAGAGAGAAAGACAGAGAGATTGTGATGTATGTACAGGACTAACACTGAGACCTGGTTATGTAATGGTGTAGTACTGAGTATCATCCCCAAATAGTGAGGTTTCATTCCAGGAAGACTATGCATGTATCTCATTTGGGAAAACAGCTTTTGCAGGTGTAAATTAAGGAGCTTGAAACAGGGAGATATTCTTAGATTAATCAACTGGGACTTAAATGCAAATTCAAGTGTCCTAAAAAAAAAACAAGAGGTAGAGAGACATTTAGCATAGACTGAAGTGGAGAAGGCAATGTGAACACAGAGACAGAGATTGCAGTGATGTGTCCACATCCCGGGAGAGAGAAGCCACCAGAAGCTGGAAGAGCTAAATCAGACTGCTCCCTAGAGCTTCAGAAGGAGCCAGAACTGATGACTCCAAGATCTTAGCCCAGTGAAACTGATCTGGACTTCTGAACTATGAGAGATTCCATTCCTGTTGTTTGAAGCTACCACATTTTTGAGAACTTGTTACAGTAGCCCGAGGACACTAACACAAATGGGGCTCCGGGAAAATCCAGACTAAAGGTGTTGTGTTGGTTTGCAATCTCCTTGCTTAACTTTCTGATACTAGACATAAATAGATTGGTGAAAAATTTTGTGGTTGAAGAAATGTACATGAAACCTACAGTGTACAGAGAAGCATCTGTTAGTTATAAGATAAATATTGATAATTTTAGTCGAAAATGACATATGACTGTCAATATCTCACATAACATTCTGAGTTACTCAAGAATGCACAAAAGGGGCACTAGATACTCTTCTCATGTATGTGTGTGTGTCTGTCTATACATGTATGTACACTTCATGGTGCATCAGCTGGCGGAACCCTCAGGACACCCCTTCACATCCTCAGTGCCCCATTTCACACATGAGGAAACTGTTCATGACAGCACATGGCTGGTTTACATAAAAGTCACTTGGTCAGCAGTTGTTGAAGCTGAACTTGGAATCTAGGTCTGTCTGACCTTAACTATGTTCCTTCCACAGAGCCACGTTCATTCCATAGAGGAACCCACCACCTATAAAACCAGAAAAGAGACAAAGCCAGAAGTGCAGGGTGGATTTCTTAACACAAGCTCACTGCGACGTCTAGTCCTCATCACGCTGACACTAAGCTTAAAGCCAGACCCTTCTACAGTTTTGTCTACAAAGCACAATTTGCCCAAAGCCTTTACAAACACCAACAGCCTTTCTTTCAGATATGGCAGCAGGGTCACATCTTACACGGCCCTGACCACATTTTGTCTCCTCTGCCATCCCCATCTCTCTGACTCAGTCCTCGCTTGCAGCCATAAAAAAGGATGAGTTCATGTCCTTTGTAGGGACATGGATGAAGCTGGAAACCATCATTCTCAGCAAACTATCGCAAGGACAAAAAAACCAATCACTGCATGTTCTCACTCACAGGTGGGAATTGAACAATGAGAACACATGGACACAGGAAGGGGAACATCACACACCAGGGCCTGTCGTGGGGTGGGGGGAGGGGGCAGGGATAGCATTAGGAGGTACACCTAATGTAAATGACGAGTTAATGGGTGCAGCACACCAACATGACACATGTATACATATGTAACAAACCTGCACCTTGAGCACATGTACCCTAGAACTTAAAGAACAATAATAATAATAATAAAAAGAATGGGTCTTGTACATCTAATTTGCCCTACAAATGTTAAAACAGCAAACCCGCATCCCCTTCCTCTTATGTGCTGTGAGGGATGACCTCCAGGCTCTCAGATACCAAGATTGTACAAGACCTAACCCAGAGAATTACTCAAGACACTTTCTACACAAGAAGAATTGTGGTCCTAGCTCTCCTCATAGAAAAATGTTTTCTGTCTCTTGTTGAAATTGACAGCAAACACAACAACACAGAACTATTTGGGAGAACAGAGGACAGTGATACACTAGGGAAGTAAAACACACCCCTTCCCCTTGCATTGGTTTCCTGTTGCTGCTGTAACAAATTACCACAACCTTACTGCTCCACATAACACAAGTGTATTATCTTACATTTCTGGAGGTCAGAAGTCTCAATGAAGTAAAGTCAAGGAGTAATAGGGCTCTATTCATTCTAGGCTTCAAGAGAGAGAATCCAATATCGAGCATTCCATCTTTCTGATGTTCCCACATTCCTAGCAGCATGGCCCCTTCTTCCATCACTCCAGTTTCCCTGTCCGTGGACCCTTGTGATTATGATGGTCTCACCCAGATAATTCAGGATACTCTCCTGACCCCAAAATTCTCAACCATGTCTGCCAAGTTATTTTTGACATATTCATAAGTAATGATCATAGATTCCAGATATTAGGACAATGATGTCTTTAGTGGGTGTAGTATTCATTCCACAAACAACCCTCATCATCCACACAATGGTCTTCCCCTAAGGTAGAATAAAAATATCACAAGGCAGATTATGAGGCAATCGACCTAGAAAAAACCTGAGACTCTAGGACTGTCTGATGTGTGGATGTCAAATCCTGGGAGATTCTGAGTCTCTGCTATATGTGGACTCTATGTTGTGTAGCCATTTGTGGAAGGCTTCTGTGATTTTGTGACCTAGAGAAAATGAATCTCTGCTAAAATCAAATCTAAGAAAGATTGGCAAAGGGAATTTAAAGATTTCCTAAATTTTTGGAATTTCCCTAGGCATTAAAACATGAGAAGTGGCAATAATTCAAACCAACGATGCCCTCCAAGAATGAGGATTTTTCCAAAGCATTAGGTTGGGTCCCCTCAGTGAGAAGCATGCCAAATATACTGCATGCAGGCAGTATATTTACAAAGTGCGGGAAACAAGCAAGTGAGCAAGGGAGGGGAGGAGGGAAAGGGAAAGTGAAAGGTGCCTCAGAAGGAGCCACCTCTGAGGATGACGAGAGCTCAAGCCCACATAGAAACACAGGAAAAATGCCTCTGTTATTCCACCTGAGAGGTGAGGGAGCTGGGGGATGTGTACACCTCCCTTGTCATCATTGATTGACAGCCGTCCTAGGAGACGCTAATTCCAGGCCGTGAGGTCTGCCTCATTTGCAGCCTGAGCTGCTTCCCCAGGTTCAGATAGAGCAGTGAAGGGGAGAAAGGGCCATAGAGAGTCAGCTGAAGTATAATGACTAGAATCCCCAAGGCGTAGTAACAATGACTGCTAAAATTATGCACAAAGAAAAAGCGCATTTGAATCCAGAGATGTATCTCTCTGAATCTGGATATATGGATCCTGGCAGCCTTTTCAGTAGCCATTTCCCAGAAATCCAGTCCTCTGGAAAAGCAGCAGGTTTGTGCACAGGCTGCACTACCTTGGTCTGGCCACTGGTAGTCGTGCATGAGAACTACTCCCTGGAGTATTTCTCAGTCCACTGACACTGATGTAATTGGCTCCACTTCCCCTGTTGTTGAGCCAGGCCGACACACCCTGGGCAAAGGCATCTGTGTGAAGTATTGAGGTTCAAATCAGTGCTTAAGATATGTTTGGAGGCAAAATACTTTTTCATCTACATGGGCAGTGTCTTGGTAGAAGATGGAGATTCTCTCTAAATGGATGTGAGACAGGGTGGCTGGCATCTGGGTCAGGATGATGCCCTGGTGCATGGCAAGAACATGCATTGGGCAGCAGCTGACCTGGCTAAGGAGAGAGGTTCACTGACCTGGCTTTTCCCCCCTCACCTGCTCTCCAGAAAGCCAGACTCTAGGGCAGATGCTCCTGAGACCCCAGGAACAGGCTGGTGGGGAGCGCAGCTGAGAGCATTACTCAGGGGATGTGGCCTTTGTCATCCTACTTTGAAACAATTGACTATTTGAGCCTAGATTGATAGAGGGCTTCAAGTTGATTTTAATCCAGGCTCCTATAGTCCGCGAGTGAAACAGAGATTTTAGTTGAAATAATGAGACCTGGTATTACTAGTCAGCTCTCCATGCTGGAGAACCATAAGAAATTATACCAAAGGCAGGAAAGGGGATAGAATATGGGGATCATCACACCAAGAATAAGGTGCAGCCCATTTAGCCCCTGGGTCTTAAAGAGACCCATAGCTCTGGATAATGGCAGATCTATGCGTGACACAGTTATCATCTTTGTGCATCTTCAGAGAATTGTTTTTCCTTTTACTCCTAGGAACAATGTCTTAAGTTTGTTAGTAAATTCTATTGAATTTATTAAAGATGCTTCTGATAAATTCTTTTTATATTCATTTCAAAAAAGAAGCAATTTCACACTGACAGAGACATTGTTATCATAGCACTAAATACTTTTACACTCATCAAATTCCTTTGAAACTGACTGAAATTTCTGACAGCCCCACATTCTACAACTTTATTGTAAATTTTCTGCCAAAAATGATGCTTTCCTATACACTCCTAATACAAGTATAAATATATTATTTAATCTAGTCTTAGGTTGATTTAAAACTTTGAAAATTCACTCCAAAAATATGTTCTGTATCCGTATGGCCACCAATGAGAAATGTATTCTTTCAAGGTAAATCTGTGCTGCCCTGGTCTGACCTGGGACTCTGGGGATACTGCGCCCCTGTGCTGAGTTACTGAGATAAGCCAGCCCTGCAGCTGTGCTCAGCCTACCCCATCCCCTGCTGATTTGCCTGTTCCTAGAGCACAGGCCCCTGCCCTGAAGACTTTTTATAGGCTGGTCACACCAGGTGCAGGAGTCAGCCCCAGTCAGGACACAGCACGGATGTGAGGGCCCCCACTCAGCTCCTGGGGCTCCTGGTGCTCTGGCTGACAGGTAAGGAAGGAGAACGCTAGGATTATACTCGGTCAGTGTGCTCAGTACTGTCTGGAACTTCAGGGAAGTCCTCTGATTACATGATTAATTGCAAGAATATTTGTTTTTATGTTTCCAACTTCAGGTGCCAGATGTGACATCCAGATGACCCAGTCTCCATCCTCCCTGTCTGCATCTGTAGGAGACAGAGTCACCATCACTTGCCAGGCGAGTCAGGGCATTAGCAATAATTTAAATTGGTATCAGCAGAAACCAGGGAAAACTCCTAAGCTCCTGATCTATGCTGCATCCAGTCTGCAAAGTGGGATTCCCTCTCGGTTCAGTGACAGTGGATCTGGGACAGATTACACTCTCACCATCAGCAGCCTGCAGCCTGAAGATTTTGCAACTTATTACTGTCAACAGAGTGACAGTACCCCTCCCACAGTGTTACAAGTCATAACATAAACCCCAAGGAAGCAGATGTGTGAGGCTGGGCTGCCCCAATGTTCCTTCTGGTGCCTCTATCTGCTGAGGGAAGTTCTCAAACTCAGTCAGGTTTGGAAAGTCATTGGGAGATTTTCCTAGAGGAGGCCAGGGAGGTTCCTCTGAACCCTAAGCCTCTTTCGCCCTCATCCCCAGCAGAAAAGACATGACAATGCCTGTCCTGACTGAATAAAGAAGAGAGATAAGTCCAGCTGAGGAGTCTGTGTTATGCGATAACCGGAATTTGTACAGAAAAAGAGAAGCTATTCTCAGTATTTCAAGGAGAAATTATTCAAGTAGAATAAATTAGAGTCTAAACCACAGTCTTTCCGAAGCCTGTGGAGTGTTATTCATGAAGCAGGTACTAGACACAGGGGATTCTCAGGTGCTACTTCAGAAGCCAGGGTGCACCTGCCCCTGGTGGTATGTGCTGAACACCGTGTGATGATCCTCAGTCCTGTCTGGGAAGCCCAGGGCTGGGGGTGCTGATGCTCTCAGCTGCCTGCAGCACATCTCCAGGTGATTCTCCAGTCCACACCTAACTGCATGTGTTTTACTTCAGGTGTCAGTGTACATGAATCCACCACTCTGACTTCCCAATCTCATGACAGTAATTAGTTGTAACTTATTGTAACCTCATGGAGCAACTCTAAAGAAACCACAGAGAGAAAAGGAGTTTTGGAAAATGTGCTCCCAGAAGTGATGGTAATGATTGGGAATTGACAGCTGACGGGAAAGTAAGGTGACTCTTTCCACAAGGCTCAACATTTTGCCAGTTACGAATTGTTGCAAAATACATTTGAATGTGCTTTCAAGTATTACCAGTTTGGGGTCATAGCTGAAAAACTTTATTAAGTCACAGATAAAATAGGAAAATCAGGAAATTGTATGAAATATACAATAACACTGTGTGTGATGGCTCAGGTCTGTAATCCTGTGATAGTTAATACTGATTATCAACTTGATTACATTGAAGGATGTAAGCATTGCTCCTGGGTGTGTCTGTGAGGGTGTTGCCAAAGGAGATTAATATTTGAGTCAGTAGTCTGGGGAAGGCAGACCCCCTACTTAATCTATGGGCACCATTTAATCAGCTGCCAGTGAATATAAAGCAGGCAGAAAAAAGTGAAAAAGTGAGTCTGGCCCAGCCTCCCAGCCTACATCTCTCTCCCGTGCTGGATGCTTCCTACCCTTGAACATCGGACTCCAAGTTCTTTAGTTTTGAGACTCGAGCTGGCTCTCCTTACTCCTCACTCCTCCTGCCTGCAGACAGCCTACTGTGGGACCTTGTGATCCTGTAAGTTAATATGTAATAAACCCATATATATATATTTTATATATATATATTATATATTATATATATTATATGTATTATATATATTTTATATATAAAATATATATTATATATAATATATATATTTTATATATGTAATATATATATATTATATATATTATATATATATTATATATAATATATATATTTTATATATATATTATATATATTATATATATTATATATAATATATATAATATATATATTATATATATTATATATAATATATATAATATATATATTATATATATTATATATATTATATATATTATATATATTATATATATTATATATATTATATATATATATGTTGAACTTATTAGTTCTGTCCCTCTAGAGAACCCTCACTAATACAGATTTTGGTACCAGGAATGGTTCTGCAGGAACAGAATATTAAGGTTGGAGTTCTTTTGTTGGTTTTGGGGTTTCTGGATTTGGCTGCTAAACATGATTAGATCCCAAAATGTTAAGGACTCTACTTTTAATAGCATAGAGAACATTGACAGTTCTTGGCATGAAAGGTTTAAAGAGCTATGCAAAACAAATTCATTTGACACTAATGAATCATCGCTCGTGAGAGGCAAGGAGTTTAGTGACTCTGTACCTAATACCCTTGACAAACACGTTGCAAAATAGATGTGTGAGGACGGCACCTGCATCTTTGAAGAGCCCTGTAAAGGCTCTTCTCTGTATGTCAGATCTAATGGTGAGAACTGCAGTCACTCAGTTACAAAAGTTAAATACAATTTGGAATAATTGGATCCTGAAGTGGCAGGGGCCAAGTGGTAGCACTCAACCCTCACAGGCATGGTGGGCGTAGCTACCGTAATGGGCAGAAAAGACAAAGCAGCAATCTGAACAGTCTGACTCATGTGGAGCTCTGGCATTGGCTAACTAATCACAGTGTTCCTAGAAGTGAAACTGACAGGAAGACTAATGCATTCCTACTTAATTTACGTAAGGAGGAAACTTAAGGTCAAACAGATAAAAGACTAATTGGAATTATAAAAACAGAGATTCATGGCCCCTCAATCAATTTCCAGCCTTGAGCCAGTTTACAGACCCAGAACCCCTTGAATGAAGGGGAGGCTGGGTCCCCCTGAGGTGTCCATGGCAGATACGAATGCTGCTTTGAGGCTTTGGCAGGCCTCCATAGGTGAATCATGGTGGAGGCCTCTAGTATTTTGCAGCAAGGCCCGGTCATCTTCTCCAGTTAACTACTCTCCTTTTGAGAGACAGCTCTTGTCCTATACTGGGCTTTTGTGGAAACTGAACATTTGACTATGAGTCAACAAGTCACCATGCGAACTGAACTGCCTATCGTGAACTGGGTGCTTTCTGACTCATGTAGCCATAAAGTGGGTCATGCACAGCAGCATTCCATCATCAAATGGAAATGGTGTATAAGTGATTGGGCTCAAGCAGGTCCTGGGGGGCACAAGTAAGTTACATGAGGAAGTGGCTCAATTGCCCACGGTCTCTACTCCTGCCACCCTGCCTTCTCTCCCACGGCCTGCACTGATGACCTCATGGGGACTTGCCTTTGAGCAGTTGACACAGGAAGGGAAGACTAGGGCCTGGTTCACAGATGGTTCTCCACAATAGGCAGGTACCGCCCAAAAGTGGACAGCTGAAGCACTACAGCCCCATTCTAGGACATCCCTGAAGGACAGTGGTGAAGGACAATCTTCCCAGTGGGCAGAACATTGAGCAGTGCACCTGATTGTGCACTTTGCATGGAAGGAGAAATTTCCAGATGTGCGGTTATATACTGATTCATGGGCTGTAGCCAATGGTTTGGCTGGATGGTCAGGGACTTGGAAGAAGCATGATTGGAAAATTGGTGACAAAGAAACTTGGAGAAAGAGTATGTAGATGGACCTCTCTGAGTGGTCAAAAACTGAAGATATTTGTACCCTGTGTGAGTGTTGACCAACAAGTGACTTCAGCAGAGGAGGATTTTGATAATCAAGTGGATAAGATGACCCGTTCTGTGGATACCACTCAGCCTCTTTCCTCAGACACCCCTGTCATTGTCCAATGAGCCCATGAACATAGTGGCCATGGTGGCAGGGATGGAGGCTATGCATGGATTCAGCAATGTGGACTTCCACTCACCGAGGCTGAACTGTCTGTGGCCACTGCTGAGTGCCCAATTTGCCAGCAGCAGCAGAGACTAACAGTGAACCCTTTGCATGGCATCATTCCCTGGGGTGATCGACCAGCTACCCGGTGGCAGGTTGATTATATTGGACCTCTTCCACCATGGAAAGAAGAGAGGTTTGTCCTTATTGGAACAGGCACTTACTCCGGATATGGGTTTGCCTACCTGCATGCAATGCTTCTGCCAAGACTACCATTTATGGACTCAAGGAATGCCTTATCCACTATCACGGTATTCCACACAGCATTACCTCTGACCAAGCACTCACTTTACAGGTAAAGAAGTGAGGCAGTGGGCTCATGCTCACGGAATTCACTGGTCTTACCATATTCCCCATCTTCCTGAAGCAGCTGGATTGATAGAATGGTGGGACGGCCTTTTGAGCTCGCGATTACAACGTCAACTAGGTTACAATACTTTGCCGGGCCGGGGCACCATACTCCAGAAGACCATGTGTGCTCTGAATCAGCGCCCAATGTATGGTATTGTTTCTCCCATATCCAGGATTCACAGATCCAGGATTCACAGATCCAGGATTCAAGGGGGTGGATGTGAAAGTGGAACCACTCACTATGATGCACTAGAAAAATGTTTGCTTTCTGTTCCCACGACATTATGTTCTGCTTTACTAGTCATCTTAGCTCCAGAGGGAAGAACGCTGCTACCAGGAGACACAATAACGATTCCATTAAACTGGAAGTTAAGATGGCCACTTGGACGCTTTGGGGTCCTCCTACCTTTAAGTCAACAAGCTAAGAATGGAGTTACAGTGTTGGCGGCAGTGACTGACCCAGACTATCAAGATGAAGTCAGTCCGCTACTCCACAACGGAAGTGAGGAACAGTATGCATGGAATATAGGAGATCCATTAGGGCGTCTCTTGGTATTATCATGCACTCTGATTAAGGTAAATGGGAAACTATACCCTATCCAGGTAGGACTACAAATGGTCCAGATCCTCTCTGGGTCACGACCTGCTGAGGTGCTTGCTGAAGGCAAAGGGAATACAGAATGAATAGTGGAAGAAAGTAGTTATCAATACCAGCTATGACCACCTGACCAGCTGCAGAAATGAGGACTGGAACTATCATGAGTATTTCCTTCTTCTTTTGTTAAAAATATGTTTGTGCATGTATGCACTTGTACTAAGAAAATATCTTCATTTCATTTCCCTTTTCTTTATCAGGTGACATAGATTTGCTGACCTCATATCAGTATTTAAGTATTGTTTACTTTCTGTAATAGTATTTGGGTTGGGGATTGGTGCATTTCCAGTTGTAGGAAGGATACTTTATTATGTTAGGGGTAATTATGACCTTACTATTGTCTGTATTTTAAGATTATGTATGATCTCAGGAGATGTGTGTGGGTTCAAGTTCACAAGGGGTGGGCTTGTGATGGTTAATAATGAGTGTCGACTTGATTGGATTGGAGGATGTGAAGTATTCATCCTGGGTGTGTCTGTGAGGGTGTTGCCAAAAAAAGATTAACATGTGAGTGAGTGGGCTGGGAAAGGCAGACCCACCCTTAATCTGTGTGGGCACAATCCAATCAGCTGCCAACCCAGCCATACTATAAGCAGGCAGAAAAAGGTGAAAAGAGATGAGCCTCGCCTCCCAGCCTACATCTTTCTCCCATGCTGGATGCTTCTTGCCGTCGAACATGGACTCCAAGTTCTTCAGTTTTGGAACTCTTGCTGGCTCTTTTTGCTCCTCATCCAGCAGATGGCCTATTGTGAGACTTGGTGATTGTGTGAGTTGATACTTAATAAACTTCCTGTATTAGCCAATGACATCTAGAGGGACAGAACTAACAGGATATATACATATATATATATATACATACACACACATACATATATATATGCACACACACACACATATATATATCTATTTATAAAGGGGAGTTTATTCACTTACAGGATCATAAGTTACACAATGGGCTGTCTGCAAACTGATGAGAAAGGAGAGCCATGGAGTCCAATGTTTGAGGGCAGGAAGAAACCAGCATGGGAGAAAGATGTAGGCTGGGAGGCTAGGCCAGTCTCTCCTTTTCAAATTTTTCTGCCTGCTTTATATTTGCTGGCAGCAGATTAGATTGTGCCTGTCAGATTAACGGTGGGTCTGCCTTCCCCAGCCCACTGACTCAAATGTTAATCTCTTTCGGCAACACTCTCACAGACACACCCTGGATCAATACTTCATATCCCTCAATCCTATCAAGTTGACACTCATTATTAACCATCTCACTCCCCTTCATATATATATATGTATATAGTCCTTTAATTCTGTCACTCTAGAGAACCCTGACTAATACATCTACACTTCTGATGATCTATTTCTTTTATTTTAGGTCATTTATTTCCCCTGGGTTGCCTACACTCGCTTCTTCCCACTCCCCTATGAAGGACAATATAAGCCTCTGGATCTCACTAGGTCAGGGCATGTCCCTGCTTGCACTATCCATGACACTTTCCTCTTTTACTCTTTAGCAATGAGGGAATGTCATCCTTACCCAGATGCCAGCCACCTGTCTCACATCCAGGACAGAGAGTCTCCATCTCCTCTCCAGCAAATACCCATGTATGTGGGCATGGTGGCATGCCCCTGTGATCCCAGCTACTCCATAGGCTTAGAGGAGAGAATCACTTGTGCTTGAGAATTCAAGGTTGCAAGGAGCCATGATCACACCACTGCACTTCATGCTGGGTAACTGAGTGAGACCCTGTGATTTTTCCCCTACATTTTACAGAATTTTTTTTTGCCTCTTTCTTCTATTAATTTATGTTTTGTCCATTCATTTTCTGCAAACCTTTAGAGAGCAAATAGGAAGTTTCCCTTTTTAACGTGGTGGCTCACGCCTGTAATCCCAGCACTTTGGGAGGCCGAAGTGAGCAGATCACCTGAGGTTGGGAGTTCGAGACTAGCCTGACCAACATAGAGAAACCCCGCCTCCACTAAAAAAAATACAACATTAGCAGGGTGTGGTGGTGTGCACCTGTGATCCCAGCTACTCAGGAGGCTGAGGCAAGAGAATTGCTTGGACCTGGGAGGCGGAGGTTGCAGTGAGCCCAGATTGTGCCACTACACTCCAGTCTGGGTGACAAGAGCGAAACTCCGTCTCAAAAAAACAAAACGAAACAAAAACAAACAAAAAATACCTACTGCCTCACTGAATTAAAGGCGTGTTCAGCAGTTTCCTTGTTATTTCAAAGAGTGGCATCTGCTTCAGCAGGGTCAGTTTTTAATGTATTTGTTTTGTTTCTTTCTTCTCTGTCTGGTGTTCTTTTCTGTTTTATTATAATTTTTTAAATTTGAGGGATGAGGTTTTCATAGTAATGAATATGAAACAATGAATCCGCATGAATGATTCACCTAATTTCCTTGGTTTTAGTCCTCTATACAGGTTTTATATAGCAAAAGAACCATTTAAAGACTTGGGTTGCAAATGTATTTTATTTTACCTATGCATACCTTGGGCTGAGAAAGTATTATATGGCGGCACAATATTTGTAACATTCTCATAGCCATCTGGTGGTGGTTTGAGGTACAATGTTTTGAAAATCTAGCAAGAATTAAAATATGTCAAGTTAGAGAGAAAAATTCCAGATTATTATTAAGATATAATTCATTTTGCCCCAAGTATATACTTCAGATTAAGCATCCTGGAACCATATTCTATAATTAAATAGATAAATTACACTGACAACAATGAGAAAGAGCCTTATCATTGTTATTGTCTTCCTAATAATAGAAACTTTTATAAATGCATGCAATCCCAGGTAACCAAAAGTTTCCTTATAAAGTGTAACAGCAGAGCTTCAAAGGTGGCACTTTGGCAAGCCTTTTTTTTGACTATGCCTTTTCAGCTTCCTTTGTGGGCTCCTTTTCTTTCATCTTTATTTAAATAATATTTCCCTATGTTTTATCCCCAGCCCATTGTTTGCCTCTGTACTGCCTCCCTGCGAGACTTCATTAAGTATCAGAATTTTACCAATAGCTAATATGCTTATGATGCTTACCTTTTCAGATTCGTATATTTAAATGTTTTGTGGTTATTTCATCCTGGATGTCCAAACTCAACATGTTAAAATTCAAATTTATCATCTCTCACCCTGGGCCTGCTTTTGGTCTGCATTTCCTACCTCTATTAATAGCTTCAGTCATTAGCCACCGACACCAGACAGTATCGGAGTCATCTTGAACTCTATCTTCCCCTCCTTCCCCAAGTCAATCACTAATCAAGTCCTGCTAATACATTTCGTTACTATTTCTGAAATCCATCCCTCTTCCTCATTCCTACTAACATCCTAATTTAAAACTTTATTATCTTTTACCTGGACTATTGTCTTAAGACAACAACTTTAACCCGTTGCTTAGCCTAGGTGTAATCCCCAGAGGATCTTATCTGTCTAAAATGCCCCTCTAGCCACATCCTTCCCCTGCTCAGATCTTGTCATTGGCTCCCATGAACTGAAGTTGAACTTTAAGCTCCTTAGGACAGCATACACGCCCTTCTATGATCTGTTCCCAGAACATATTTACTGGTTTATCTCATATCATGGCCCACTTTGTATTTTACACTTTTGAAATACAGAAAATCATTACATTCTCCTAATAATACTAAGCTAGTATATGCCTAAAAGCCTTTGCCAATATTTTGTCTTTTGTTGAGAATTCTCTTAGCTTATTTTGTCACGTGGTTAACTCCTTATGTCCTTTCGTGACTCACATGTCAAGACTTCAGGAAACCTCCTCTAACTCCCAGGCTGGGCTGAGTGACCCTTTTCTGGGTAAATAATGAACTCTAATCATACTCTTCATAGCACTTACCATACTAATTTGAAGTCTGAAGTATTCCATTGTCTGCCTCACTTTACTTAGGCAAAGGAACCGTGTCCTAGTCTCATTCTGGCCTCAGGACTTCAGCCTGGGCGACAGTGGGAGACTGTGTGTCAAAAAAAAAAAATTGCCAATGATTGAAGCCAAATACTGAAGATTCTGATTTATTAATAATTAGTCTGTTGCTGGGTGTTAATTGAGCTCCCCAAATGATTACTCATGTAGGACTTCAAATCAATAATTTAGAACCTTGTGACTCAAAATCTGGGCAAAAATAAGCAGCATCAGTATCACCTGGGAGGAGCTTCAGGTCTCACTTTAGATTTACTCTGAATCTAAATATTATATTTTTATTAAAAATATTAAGAACAGATCACAAGCTTCAACTACATCTAAATTCTTTAGATTTACTTTAAAAGAATCAACATTTTGACACAATACCAAAGTGAACTAAATTCGCTTTTTTTTTTTTTTTTTTCAGACAGAGTCTTGCTCTGTTGCCCAGGCTGGAGCGCAGTGGTGTAATCTCGGCTCACTGCAACTTCCACCTCTCCAGTTCAAGCGATTATCTTGCCTCGGCCTCCAAAGTAGCTGGGATTACAGGCATATGCCATCATGCCCGGCTAATTTTTGTATTTTTAGTAGAGACAGGGTTTCACAATGTTGTGTCAGCTGGCTCGAACTCCTGACCTCAAGTGATCTGCCAGCCTCGGCCTTCCAAAGTGCTGAGATTATAGACATGGGCCACCATGCCCAGCCTAAATTTGCTTTAATTTGGAGAAGTACTGGTCTAGAAAACACAAATTCCAAGGAGACTCAGGTTCTTAAGTTGATTTCTTGAGTACAAGTTCTTCACATGCATTCTCCAAGATTATTTTTTTTTTTACTTTTTAAATTGACAAAGATTATACATATTCATGGCTATACGGGGATGTTTCAGTACATGTAGATGGTGATCAGATCAGGGTAATTAGCATATCTATCATCTCAAGCATTTATTATTTCTTTGTGTTGGGAACATTCAAACTACTCCTAGGTATTTTAAACTACATAATATAGTATTGTTATCTATAGTCATCTACAGTACTATAGAACACTAGAACTTATTACTCCTACCTAGCTGTAACTTTGTATCCATTAACAAATCTCTTACTATTCCTCCTTTCTCCCTACCCTTTTCAGCCTGCAGTATCCTCTGTTCTACTTTTTACTCCTATGAGATCAACTTTTTTTTTAGCTTCTGCGTGAGTGAGAACATGTGGTGTTGAAATTTCTATTCCTGGCTTATTTTCCTTAACATAATATCCTCCAGTTCCATGCGTGTTGCTGAGAATGACAGGATTTTATTTATTCTTTTTTATGGCTAAATAGCATTCCGTGGTGTATATATACCACATTTTAAAAATCCATTCATCTGTTGTTGGAAACCTAGTTTGATTCCATATCTTGGCTATTGTGAACACTATTGCAATAAACATGGGGATGCAGATGTCTCTGCAATATAATGCTTTTCTTTCCATTGGATAAATTCCCAGTAGTGGGATTGCTTGAGGGGTTTCAATACTGTTCTCCATACTGGCTGCACTAATTTACATTCCTACCAACAGTGCATAAGAGTTCCTTTTTCTCCAGCTACTCAGGAGGCTGAGGGAGGAGAACTATTTGAACCCTAGAAGCAGAGGGAGCCAGATTACACCACCACTGCACTCCAGCCTGGAAGGAGAGTGAGACTCTGTCAAAAAAGAAGTCTCTTTTCTTCACGTCTTTGTCAGCATTTGTTATTTTTGTCTCTTCTATAATAGCCATCCTAACTAGAGTGAGGTGATGCCTCACTGTGGCTTTGATTAGCATTTCCTTGCTGATTAGGGGTGTTGAACATTTTTTCATATATTTGTTGGTCATTTGTATGTCTTCTTTTGAGAAATGTCTGTTCAGAGAATTTGTTTTTACTTAATTAGATTGTTGTGCTTCTTTGCTGTTGATATGTTTGAATTCCTTGTATATTCTTGATATTAATTTCCTGCCAGATGAGTAGTTTATATTTTCTCCCATTCTGTAGGTTGTCTTTTCACTCACTTTATTATTTCCTTTGTTGTGCAGAAGATTTTTAGCTTGATGTGATCCCATTTGTTTATTTTTTCTTTTGTTTCCTGTGCTTTTGATGCCTTATTCATAAAATATTTTCCCAGAGCAATGTCCTGAAGGATCTCCCCTATGTTTTCTTCTAGTAGCTTTACCATTTTGGGTCTTATATTTGGGTATATGAGATACTTTAAGTTGATTTTTTTATAGGGTGAGAGGCAGGGGTCTAGTTTCATTCTTCTGCATATGGATATCCAGTTTTCCCAGCACCATTTATTGAAGAGACTATCCTTTCCCCAATGAGTTTTCTTGGCATCTTTGTAAAAAATCCGTTGGATGAGATATGTGGATTTTCTGGGTTCTTTATTCTATTCCATAGGTCTATGTGTCTGTTTTTATGCCAATACCATGATGTTTTGGTTACTACAGTTTTGTAGTATATTCTGAGGTCTGGTAGCATGATACATCCAGCTTTGTTCTTTTTGCTTAGGATAGCTTTGGCTATTCAGGATATTTTTTGATTCCATAAAATCTCTTTGGATTTTTTTTAATTTTGTGAAGAATGTTCATAGGTATTTTGATAGAGATTGCATTGAATCTGTAGGTTGCTTTTGAGTAGTACTGTCACTTTAACAACATTCATATTTCTGATCAATGAGTGTGAATGTCTTTTCATTTGTTTGTATCCTTTTCAATTTCTTTCATTAGTGTTTTATAGTTTTCATTTTACCTCCTTGGTTACATTTATGTCTGGGTTTTTTTTGGTAACTATTGTAAATGGGTTTGCCTTCTTAATTTCTTTTTCAGCGAGTTTATTGTTCATATATATAAATGCAACCAATCTTTGTGTATTAGTTTTGTGTCTTGCAACTTCACTGAATTTGTGTGTTCTAAAAGTTTCATGGTAGAGTCTTCAGGTTTCCTATATATAAGATCATGTCATCTGCAAATAGGAACAATTTGATGTCCTCCTTTCCGATTTGAATGCCCTTTATTTCTTTCTCTTGTCTAATTGCTCTTGATAGGACTTCACATTTATATACTTTGAATATTTAAAATGTTTACATAAGTGTCAGAATCAACTTTCATTTTTCATAGAAAAAGAAGACCCTACTTTTTTGTGGTTTTAATATTAATAAATTATTATTATCTGAGACAAATGATTTAACACATTAAACTATTAAAATATTTCACCACAAATAAATTCCATAAGGAAAATATCTACAACTGTTCTTATGAAAGAAAAAAAGGCTTCTCTACAGTTTCTTAGGCGTGGTGCCATGGCACACACCTATAAATCCCAGCGCTGTGGGAGGCCATGGCAAGAGGGTCCTTTGAGCCCAGGAGTTTGAGACCAGCATGGACAACAAAGTGAGACCTCATCTCTACAAAAAATAAAAAAGAAATTAGCTGGCCATTGTGGTGCCTGCCTGTGGTCCTAGCTACTTGACAGGCAGAGGAAGGAGGATCACTTGAGCCAGGGAGGTGGAGTTTTCACTGAACCATATTCACGCCACTCCACTCCAGCGTGGGCAACAGAGCTAGACCTTGTCTCAAAAAATTAAGTTAGTTAAATTAAACATAAAGTTGCATTGTATTTAAAAAATTGGGAAAGCAGAAAATGCTTCTGTTTTTCTTTTGAGTTGAACAATGAGAACACATGGACACAGGGAGGGGAACATCACATACCGGGACCTGTCAGGGGGGTGGGAGGCTGGGGGAGTGATAGCATTAGGAGAAATACCTAATGTAGATGATGGGTTGATGGGTGCAGTAAACCACCATGGCATGTGTATACCTGTGTAACTAACCTCCACGTTCTGTACATGTATCTCAGAACTTAAAATGTAATAATAACAATAATAAAAATGACAAAAAAAGGAAATGCTTCTTGTTAGAACACATTACATACCCTCATTGCTTTTTATAATAGCCTGTAATAACAGAATATCCGCAAGGTGGCAGGAATATATCAGTTTCATCCTCTGAAATTAAAACTTTTGCCTATTCAGTAACGCAATGGATCTTTTGAACTCACTCTAACACATAGAATACAGCAATTTGACTTAATAATTAGCCTTTAAATTTATAGTCTTGTATTATCACTTTAGTGGTTTGAATTATTTTGTATTTTAATATATTTAAATGAATTAGTCCTATACAAATTGACTAATTTGACATGTGAAGGTGTTTTTATTCTATTTTGCGAAGTTTAGCTTTAAGAAAATTTCTAAACTTCGACATCTTGTGAGTGTCAATGTTTTTATCTTATTAAAAGTTGACAGACCACACAATATTCAACTGATTTTTTTTAACAAGGATGCAAAATCAGTTTAAAAGAAGGATATCTTTTTCAACAAATGGTGCTAGAGCAATTGGACATTCACAGGTACAAAAACTAAGACTGACCTAAATTTATACTTTATATAAAATTTAGCTCACATAAATAACAGGCTTAAATGTAAAATGTAATATTGTAAAACTTAAAGTCATGTATGGTAGCTCGTGCCTGTAATCCCAGCTACTACTCAAGTGGCTGAGGTGGAAGGATCACTTCAATCCAGCAGTTAGTGGCTGCAATGAGCAATGATGGCACCACTGCACTACAGCTTGGGTGAAACCTCGTCTCAAAAATAATTAATAAATAAATAAATTCATTAAACTTTTTAAAATAGAAGAAAACTCTTGAGACCTTGGGCTAAACAAAGAATTTTTAGGCTTGATATCAAAAACAAAATCTACGAAAGGAAAAAGTGATAAAACTGGACTTCATTAAAATAAATACACTTTTTTTTTTTTTTTTTTTTTTTTTTTACTTAGAAAGACCCTGTAAAGAGGTTGAAAAAATGAAGTACAGACTGGGAGAAATAATTTGCATACCATATATCTGACAAAGAACTTACATCTAGCATATGTAAAAAATTCTCAAAACTCATTAGTAATAAATAAGTTATCCAATTAGAAAATAGGCATATGTGACCTCTCTGTATTATAACTTAAACCTCATGTGACTACAATTATTTAAAATGAAATAGACAAAACAGTAATGCCTGTTTCTAGCATATAAAATAATCAGAGAACATAGAATTGTACAAAGTTAAATTATTGGGCCATTTACTTAATTTAAATATTTTAAAATGTGTGTACCCATTTTGCTTGAAGATGTGTGCAAGTATGCTTTTTTTATGATAATATGGTCACATGAGCATTAAATTTATTTTTTAAAAGTTTATAGTTACCCCACACAAGTTCTTATTGATTCCCTCATTCTTAACACCTACATAGTATTTCATTTTATAATTAATGGATTGTAGGTTTATTCTTTTAAAATCACTTGTGTTGTTCTCATGTTTTTTTTTTCACTAAAAAGTGTTGCAATGCACAAAATAAAAATATAAGGAGGGTCTTTTCTGGATCTCTGTTGAAAAACTTTGAACACAAATTACAAGTTCAAATCATATGCAAAATAAACATTTTAATTAATAGGGCTTTTATGCAAGATGTTAGTAGCAGTAGCAGCACAGTTTTATTAATATCCCTGAATCTCTCACAAAAACTGACTGAGCAACTGGGACAACAAGGTATTAACTATGACAAAACAATGTAACAGGGTGTCATCATGGACCTTTTGTGAGGTTAAACCACAGGGACCCAGGGGAATCATCAATTTTTTTTGGAAGAAGGAAAGGAAAGGAAAAAAATGTTTAATGGCCCTGGGAACTGGAAAACCTAGCAATACAAGCGCTAACATCTATGTTCCTAAATTCAGAGATTCTTACTAGGCAAAAAGAACCCAGCAGATTAATCTGAGAACAGCAGCTGAGGCTGGCAGAAGGCTTCCTGGGCCTCAACTCATAGCTGAGAGTGAGGATGGCAAAAAGCAGGTGCTGTGAGTGGTCTGTTTCCTATGAACCCTACAAATTAACCATCCCCAAAACAAAGCCCCGTCCTAAGAAGAAAGTGCAGGATGTCAATTATAAGTTGAGTTGGGAAGCACACTGAGGCTCAAGAAAAGGGAAGCTCCAGGTTAAGATGCAAGAGAAGAAGGGAAAAGGCAGTTTTCTGCAAGTTCAAGCACAAATAATTTCTTTACCTTCTAGTTCTGGAAATACCAGGTGCTGTGTAAGTAAAGCAGGAATTTTGGTTGAATATTATATAATTTTCTGACCCACTGTTACTAATCCAGTTTCCCCTGTACTCAGATCTTCCATGCTACAGACAGACTGACAGATGCTCAGCAAATAGTAGCTAATATTTTCTAGGAAACTAGGTGCTAAACGAGTTTTCTTAAATTTCTACCTCCAGGTCTGTAAGTTGATTTGAACCATTACCAGTTTCTGGTTCTGCACAGGTTGTTGAGCGCAGGACTTCTCTCCTCCAGTGGAAAGTCCACCTGCTCACAATCAAGCATCCTTTCCTGCGGCCTTGGAGACACTGCTCAGTGTAGCATGCCTCCCAGTCTAGAATAGGCACACTCATCATCAGTCTCTCTCATTTTCTGTCTTAACTCCATTCCATCTACATACAGTTTTTGTTTTCACCAATGTTTTTAAATAAACAACTGTACAACCACAACAATGACAACAGAAACCTTCCTTCCCCCAGTGTTGTAGTGAGCAAGGAATATATTTAACTTCAAATAAAAGACAAAAACAAATGTTGGATAAAGCTGACAGAAAGAAATGCAACTGTAGGTGCTCTGGCAATATAGAAATGATACAACTAAGAAAAATGGAAGAAAAGGAAAGAGAAAGTATTCCTCAGAATGATTTTACTGACTGCTCATCTGTAATGCCTGGGAGTCAAAGGATATTTTTTATAGAAATGTAAGCATACTTAATGGCACCAGGGGAAACAAAGTTAATATGATTAAATCAAACTGTGGGATGAAAAATCACATAGGGAGGACAAGAAAGAGAATACAGCTAATACCATTGTTCTTAGTTTAGAGACATTAGCTACTGTCTAAAGAAAGAGATGATTTTATGAAATTACATAAGGTAGCCATCAGAATAAAAGTTTAACTCTTCCAAATATCACAACATCAAAACAAAAGCAATAAAAACAAACAAGACAGAAAAAGACAGATATGTGCATATAAATCATAGCATAATATACTGTAATCAAAATATAACCAAACACAATTTATCATTAAAAGTAAGTGGGCTTAACTCTTACTAGAGGAAAAAATATTGTCAGATTAAATCAAAAAGCAAATCTCAATTCTTTGCTGGATATAAGGTAAAGTGTTACAGAAAGTTTAGAAATAAAAGTATAGGCAATGAATAAAAGGATCTTCTCTTCATGCGTTAGGAGTATAAAACAGTAAGTAAACATATCATACGATTTCTGTTTTTACACTTAAATAATGGCTGGAGATGTTACATCACAAGTATGAATTTACTTCAGATATATAAAGGATACACTTTTATGTGGTTAGAAACAGCAATGATAATAGTTAAGGGGAAAATAACATCTGCATTGACGCTAGGAAGAAACAGCCATTGTTGGGTACATAGTGATCACATTACCATGGAGCAATCTGTTCCCAACTGAAATGTCCTTGCCCTTCTACTGAAATCATGTAAGATTCTGCAAAAGTAGTGTTTACTTCCCACAAATCAGCCATTTGTGGGAATGGCTGCTATTGTTGTCCACACGGAATGAGCATCAGACCTATATTTAGCTGTTGTATCATTCAGAGTCGTATTTGGCCCTTTCCAAAGGTTGTTATTTCAATTATATTTTGGAGAATTAGTCTATTTCCAGACAAATAATTTTTCCAGAACTTTGATCCATATGAAATGACCCTTTGGTAGGGATCCAGGGATTGAGTTTATTTTTAATTTCTGTAGCATCCTGGTCAGGTTGAGAAACAGATTACCTTTATATTTCCCTGGCGTGTGAGCAGGGCTAGATTTAGTGTGAGAATGCTTGAAAGTTTATAGTTTTTTAGAAATTTTATTTACTGTGTGTCTCTTTATCAAAATAAAATTAATGCTGAAAAGCTATGTTAAACGAATTATTTTGAGATGGTCTCTTCCCCCTTCTTCCAATGAGAGGATATCCACAGATATGTCAGGAGCTTGCTTTACCTAGAAATGTGTTGAGGGCCACAGGTTTGGGTTCACCTAGGAATGTTTAGGGACACATCCCCAAGTGGTTGTTGAAGAGTGGGGTAAATGTAAGATAGAATTAGGCTCACGGAGGCCAGATGAGAGCATCATGTCACCCCAGAAACACAGCATATACCTAGGAGATCTGTTCTCAGTATCAAAGTCTTAAGCACTGTTAGATTGCCTATAGACAAAGACAACAAATATATATATATAGTTAATAAAATCAGTTAATATATAAACATATTTATTTATTAACGTATTTTTATTTTTATCTTCAGACAGCATCTTGCTCTGTCATCTAGGCTGGAGTGCAGTAGTGCAATTAAGGCTCACTGCAGCCTTGACCTCTGGGGCTGAAGCTATCCTCCTGCCTCAGTCTCCTAAAGTGCTAGGATGAGAGGTGTGAGTCACCTTGCCAGGCCCAGGGCAATAACTATGCAATGTTTATATAATTTGGAGCAAAAAATATTTGAAATATGTGTGCATAGCTTTTTAACCTTTTCTATTGATTTACTTTATTAAATACTGAATAGAAACAATATATTTATAAAATATTTATTTTATATATATAATAAGCACATAATGAACACCTGTGTCTCCAGTCTTGGTTTAAGAAATTAAGCCAAAAGTAATCATAAGTGCTTATGATTACTTTTGAAGTCACCTGTACAACTTTTGCTGACTACATCCCCTTCTTCAACACTCTAACGATGGCCACTGTGAGCACTGTGTATATTGAATTGTGTTGTATTTTAATACGTGTGCACCACATTGTTTTCCTAGCTGTATGCTATTGCATTTAGTGAGCATAATGAATTATATCAGTATAATTCACTTTTGTCATTTCATTGTTTCAGCTTTTCTGTACTAATTATTGCCAATGTATTTCTACTGCATAAAAACAGACACATAGGACAGTGGAACAGAATAGAGATCGCAGACAAATCTACACATTTACAAACAACTCATCTCTGACAAAGGCATCAAGAACATACACTGGGAAAACAGCAGTCTTTTCAATAAATGATCCTGGGAAAACTGAATAACCATATGCAGAAGGATAAAATTAAACCCATCTTACCATACACAAAAATCAAATCAAATAAAAATGGATTAAAGACTTGAATCTGAGACCTGAAACTATGAAGCTAGTAAAAAAAAAAAAAAAGCATAGGAAAGGCCGGGCGCGGTGGCTCACGTCTGTAATCTCAGCACTTTGGGAGACCAAGGTGGGCGGATCACAAGGTCAGGAGATCGAGACCACCCTGGCTAACACGGTGAAACTCCGTCTCTACTAAAAATACAAAAAAAAAAAAAAATTAGCGGGGCATGATGGTGGGCGCCTGTAGTCCCAGCTACTCGAGAGGCTGAGGCAGGAGAATGGCATGAAAAAAAAAAAAAGAGAAAAAGAAAGCATAGGAGAAATGCTCCAGGACATTAGTCTGGGCAAAGATTTTTTTGCGTAAGACCTCGGAAGCACAGGCAACAAAAGCAAAAATAGACAATGGGATTATATCAAACTAAAAAGCCTCAAGCAAAGGAAACAATCAACAAAGTGAAGAGCCAACCACAGAATGGGACAAAATATTTTCAAACTATCTATCTGATAAAGGATTAACAAGTAGAATATATAAGGAGCTCAAACAACTCAATAATAAACAAACAAAAAATTTGATTGAAAAATGGGCTACTGAAGAGGCTGAGGTAGGAGGATTTCTTTTTTTTTTTTTTTTTTGAGTTGGAATCTCGCTGTCGCCCAGGCTGGAGTGCAGTGGTGCGATCTCGGCTCACTGCAGGCTCTGCTTCCCCCGGGGTTCACGCCATTCTCCTGCCTCAGCCTCCTGAGTAGCTGGGACTACAGGTGCCCGGCACCAAGCCCGGCTAATTTTTTGTATTTTTAGTAGAGACGCGGTTTCACCATGTTAGCCAGGATGGTCTCGATCTCCTGACCTCGTGATCTGCCCGCCTCGGCCTCCCAAAGTGCTGGGAATACAGGCTTGAGCCACCGTGCCCTCTCAGGAGGATTTCTTAATCCCAGGAGTTTGAGGTTACAGTCAGCTATGATTATGCTATTGCCCTTTAGCTTGGGTGACAAAGCAAGACCTTGATTCTAAAAAAATAATAGTTAAAAATATATAAATAAATACAATTTAAAAATGGGCAAAAGATCTGAACAGATATTTTCTCAAAAGAAGATATACAAATGGCCAATAGGAAGATGAAGAAATGTTCAATATCACTAATCGTCAAAGAAATGCAAATCAAAATCACAATGCAATATCATCTCACCTTGGTTGAAGTGACTTGTTTCAAAAAGACAGGCAATAACAGATGCTGGCAAGGATGTGGAGAAAGGGAAATACTAGTACACTGTTGGTGGGAATCTACATTAATAAAGCCACTATGGAGAACAGTATGGAGATTCCTGAAAAAAGTAAAAATAGAACTACCATGTGGTCCAGAAATTTCTTTACTGGATATATATCCAAAATAAAGGAAATTAATGTATCAAAGACATATCTACATGCCGATGTGTACTGCAGCACTATTCACAATAGACAAAATATGGAATCAACGTAAGTGCTCATCAACAAATGAATAGATTTTAAAAGTCATATACATACATAATGGAATACTACTCAGATACAAAGAAGAATGAAATTCTGTCATTTGCAGCAACATAGGTGGCGCTGGCCATTTGGCTTATCATAATGAACATAGGCCATTATGTTAAGTGGAATGAACCAAGCACAGAAAGGCAAATACCACATGTTGTCACTCATATGAGGGCAGTAAAAAAGTGGATCTCATGAAGATAGAAAGTAAATTGGTGGTTGCTAGAGGCCAGCAAGGGGAGTGGGAAGAGGAGATTAAGAGAAGAAAATATAAATGTATTTATCACCACTAAACTGTCCTCTAAAAATGTACAGATGGTAAATTATATATATTTTTTAACTCAATAAAAAGTTAAAAAAAATTCTGCTGTGTGTTTATAGGGCACATGTACAAGACTTTCTCTAGGGTTGTATCAGTTTTCTATTCCTGCTGTAAAAATTTACCACAAATTCAGTGGCTTAAAAGAACACATTTTTGAAGATTTGAGTCAGTTTTAAAAAACACAAACTTATTGTCTTGGAATTGTTTTGGTTGGAAATCTGGCATGGCTCTCACTGAACTAACATCAAGATGTTGGCAGGCTGCATTTCTTTCTGAAGGCTCTAAAAGAGCATCTGGGTTGTTGGCAGAATTCAGTTCCTTGTGGTTGTAGTTCCTCAGTTTCTTCCTAGTTGTAAACTTTGGGTCATTCCCAGCTTCTAAAGGTCACTGGCTTTCCTTGGCTTGTGGCCCCCTACGACTGTTTTAAAAGCCAGTAATAGCAGGCCACATCTTTCTCATACTGCCATCTGTCTGAATCTCAGCATCCAGAAAATATCCTCTGCTCTCAAGGAATTATGAGATTAGATTGGCTCACCAAGGTAATTCAAGGAAATTTCCCCATTTCAATGCCCTTAATGGTAATCACATCTGCCAAGTCCCTTTGAACATGCTAACTTACATTAGCATGTTCACCTTATCTGAAGACTGGGATGTGGCTGTCTTTGGTGGGGGGCAATTATTCTGCCTAACCCAAAGATACACAACTTGCAGATATACAACTAGTTCATGGAGATGAAACATTTTCAAATCTACAAGAAAATGTTTTCTAAAATGAGCATTTCATATTAGACTTTCACGAGCACTGTATCAGAATTATATTTACTTCATAATGTTGCCAATACTGATATCAGATATTTAATTTTCTAGCCAGTTCAGGATAATGTGAATTGTGAATAATTGTTCATTCAGTCAATAAACATTTTTTATCAGATACCACTGATATGCTGGACAGTGTCATGGATCCTAAAAATATAGCTGTTATTATTATTTTTTTAAACAAAATCCCCACTGTGATAAAGCTTTTATTCTTTGGGACAATTAGACAGTAATCCAGATAAATAAATGCAAGGGCAAATTGGGGGAAAAATTGGAATGGAGAGCTCAGAATCTGGCCCCAGAGAAGGGCAGAGGGAAAGGGGACCCAGCTCAGAATCTCGGTGCGTCCACACCAAACAATTCCATGAGGGCTGAGGAGACAGAGCTGAAAGGCTTGTCTGACATCACAAGAGACAGAAAAGTGAGCCCCATTTTCATCTCTATCCTGACAATGTTCCTGGCTTGATTTCCTCCTTCCAGCAGACACAAGAATCAGGGATCGCACCCTGATGGTAACATTTTTTTCAGGGGCCTATTTTGGGGATCCTGGTGAGAACCTGAGTCCGTCACTGACCACGGCAGCCCAGCATGGTCCCCAGTGCGTGGCCCAAGGCCAAGATTCTCTATCTCCATCCTGGAGGCAGAAGAAATGTCTGGGGGAAAATGAGAGGTTTTAGGTGGTTGGCACTGGGTGAGACCAACGAGAAATTTTAAAGCTGTGTGTCCTGGGGCCAGGGGCGGTGGCTCACGCCTGTAATCCCAGCACTTCGAGAGGCCGAGGCAGGCAGATCACGAGTTCAGGAGATTGAGACCATCCTGGCTAACAGTGAAACCCCATCTCTACTAAAAATACAAAAAATTAGCCGGGCTTGGTGGCGGGCGCCTGTAGTCCCAGCTATTCGGGAGACTGAGGCAGGAGAATGGCGTGAACCAGGAGACACAGGTTGCAGTGAGCTAAGATCGCGCCACTGCACTCCAGCCTGGGTGACAGAAAGAGACTCCTTCTCAAAAAAATAAAAATAAAATAAAAATAAAAAATAGAAAAAGCTGTGTGTCCTTTGTTTCTTCATATTTTGCAGATTTTTGATGTCAAAATATTTTCACAGTCAAAAGAGTGTTAATAAAGAATGACTTCTCTGTTATAAAAACCCTAATAGTGAATGTATTTACCGAGAAGTTACATTCTATCTTTGGTTTTTTTGTTTTTTGCCCCGTAGTTTAAAAAAAATAGTTTTATTGTATGGATATTCTACAGTTAGTGTATCTATTCACCTCTTGATGGACATTTAGTTTGCTTCCAGTTGTTTTTGCTATTTCAAATAAAGTTGCTACGAATGTTTGTCCAATCGTTTGGACATACGCTTTCATTTGTCTTGGGCAAATAAGCAGGATTTGAATGACTAGGTGGTGTGATATGTTTAACTTTTTTTTTTTTTTTGAGACGGAGTCTTGCTCTGTCGCCCAGGCTGGAGTGCAGTGGTGCATTGCAGCTCACTGCAAGCTCCGCCTCCCGGGTTCACGCCATTCTACTCCCTCAGCCTCCCGAGTAGCCGGGATTACAGGCGCTCGCCACCACGCCCGGCTAATTTTTTTGTATTTTTAGTAGATACGGGGTTTCACCGTGTTAGCTAGGATGGTCTCGATTTCCCGACCTCGTGATCCACCCGCCTTGGCCTCCCAAAGTGCTGGGATTACAAGCGTGAGCCACCACTCCCGGCCAGTTTAACTTTTAAAGAAACTGACAAAGTGGCTGTATTTCCAGCAGCAGTGTATGAGCATTCCTGTTCCTTTTTGTTCTCACCAATGTTTAGTATGGTCAGTCTTTTGACTTTTAGCTATTCTAATAGGCAAGTAGAATAGGCATTGTGGTTTTAATTTACATTTCCCTAATGATGAATGATGTTGAACATCTTTCAATGTGCTTACGTATCATCCATCTGTATTCTATGTTGAAATGTCTGTTCAGATCTCTACATTTGTGTTAGACTATTTGTTTTCTTATTATTGAGTCCTGAGAGTTCTTTGTATGTTTTGGATAACAAATGTGTCTTCACCAGATACAGCTTTTGTAAATTTTTACTCCCAGTCTGTGATTTGTCTTTTTATTCTCTCGATAGTGTTTTTTTTCTTTTTTTTTTTTTTGACAGAGTCTGGCTCTGTCACCCAGGCTGGATTGCAGTGGCACGATCTCGGCTCACTGCAATCTCCGCCTCCTGGGTTCACGCCATTCTCCTGCCTCAGCCTCTCCGAGTGGCTGGGACTACAGGCGCCTGCCACTACGCCCGGCTAATTTTTTTGTATTTTTGGTAGAGAGGGGTTTCATCGTGGTCTAGATCGCCTGACCTTGTGATCCAACCACTTCAGCCTCCCAAACTGCTGGGATTACAAGCGTTAGCCACCACGCCTGGCCTCTGGATAGTGTTTTTCACAGGTCAGATTAATTTTTATATAAATCATTAATTTTATTTTTATTATGTAAAAGTTTATAATTTTTAATTTTATTTTTAATTTCCTTTTTAAAAGGTAAATAAAATTTTAAGTGTAATGATGCAAAATTTTGTTTAAAAGTAAATGTATATAAAAGTGTTTATGTAGACTAAAAAATTGAATAAGAAGTTAGTTAGTTGTCACAGTAGGAGTGAAGTGAAAAGCTTCCACTTTCACCCTCTGAAGATTACCCGAAATGAACTGACCATACACAGATTAATAAAAGAAAGGGTATACAAACTTACTTAACCTGCAAAAACATGAGAGCTATACACAAAGTATAAGACTTGACGATGGCTTAGATCTTAAACGTTCTCCTCATAGGCAATAGATATATAGACCCAGGATGCAGACATTATTTTGTAAATAATTTCCTTTGGAAGCTGGATGGGACAGACAAATTACGGGAAGGTGAGAGATGGAACTGCACAGGAAAAAAGTTTGTCTTTGTCACTTTAATCTTATTACTAGAGAATATTTATGAATATTTTAGAATAATATATTTTTAAGCCCAAACCTCACCAAACGTTTTTTCTAAAACAAATACCTTTTGTTGTTGTCTGTTTTTGATACTGTGTCTCACTCTGTCACCCAGGTATGGAGTGCAGTGGTGCAACCATGGCTCACTGCAGCCTTGACCTCCTGGGCTCAGGTGATTCTCCTACCTCAGCCTTCCAAGTAGCTGGGCTACAGGCATGCACCATCATGCCCTGGTAATCAAAGAAAAAAAAGATATTGTTAGAGACCAAGTCTCATTATATCACCCTGGCTAGTCTTGAACTCCTGGAATCAACTGAGCCTCATGCCTTGGCTTCTCAAATTATTGGGATTATAGGTGTGAGCCACAGTGCCTGACCACATATTTCTATACTTCACTGAGGAAAGGAAGGTGCTAGGAAAATTGGTTAAGAATTACTTTTTAAAAAGCTATTAGTAGTGTTTTATTTTATTTTATTTTTTAATGATTGATTGATTTTTGAGAATGGGATCTCACTATGTTGCCCAGGCTGGTTTCACATTCCCAAGTTTAAGCAATACCCCTGCCTCAGTCTCCCAAGTAGCTGGGATGACAGGTGTGTGTCACCAAAGCCAGCTCCATTAGTAGCGTTTTTAACAATTGTGGGCCACTGAGTAAGAATAATTTTTTTAAAATTAAAGGTTATTTTTTAAAAAGCACATTTGTAGAAAATTACTAGCATAATCTGTCTGAAATAAATATACATATTGAAAAAATGTTTGCTCTGAACAAAAAGAAATATATTCACCACACATACATACATACACACACACACGCACACACGCACACACTCACACACATTATGGAAGATTTCAAGACCAGGCAATAATTTCCACTCAATCCAAAAATGATGCAATCCCAGAGCTGAATATTTTGGTGAAAAATATATCAGGAATGGGAGGCATTCAGTTTTAATTTTCATGTTTTGGTAGAGTTAGGATGTGAGTTTTCATTTAAAAATATTCTTTATTTTTTTGCTACTATTGTAGTTTCTGTATTGTTACTATACTATCTGTAAACTAAATAGTAAAGGAGAGAAAAGTGATTTTCAAAGAAGCTGGCTTGGGAACAGGTACTATTCTGGGAAGATGAAAGGTTTCACTTAATGACTGGTACCTGTGCCACTCTGGTTATTTTAACTGTTAAACTTTTAGCAAGAGGTTTTTCTTTTAAAAGACATCCTTTAATATTTGGGAAGCCAGTGCAATAGTACACATTGAGGCCCACATACCACATGCCAAATATTTAAAAGGCATATTTCTAGCTAACCACTGTACATACATATATTTTTTCTCTCTTATTGTCTTATTTTATTTTTTTCCTTGTCAACAATTTATGTCCACACATATCTTCTAACATCCCACTTTGACAAGTAATATTATACCTTCAAAATGATGTGGAAGACTAGATTGGAATTTAGAACCGTAGAACCTTGTAATTGTACAGGCAAGTTTCTTCCTGGGAAAAAATAAAACAGGAAGAAAAGGCTGGGCAACCTCTTGTTCAGGAAGGAAATTCGGGAGTCCCTTATAGCAGCATCTCTAGTAATTGGGAACTGAACAGACTTCTCGGCCTGTGAGGCTGGAATGGGCCCTTCTGGAGAACACGACAGAGAAGTTATCTACTGCCTTTGCCCCCAGGGCCCAGGCAACACTTTTACGCTCCATTGTTTCTGAAGTTAAGGGGAGGAGACAATGTTTTGTTTAGTGACCTCGACAGAAAAAGTGTCCTCCTGCAACCACTCATTTGTTACTTTCCTTCTTCCTGAATTGCCTGGACCCACTCCTCCTCCATTTGACTGGCTCTGTGCACTGATGTTATAGTCAGGAGATTTTTGGGAATTGTGGCTTCTAAAAATGTACACCCGACTCTACCCATAGCTGGCCCTGTGAACCTACACACCTGCTCCACTGTGTCTCCTTCTCTTAGAGACACTCTTCCTGCTGAGTCTCTGCCCTCTGCTCCTAGATCCAAATGGCATCTCCTACTCTATCCCTGTATGGCTTAACCTAGGGAAACTCTTTCCCAGAGGAGTCAGGTAAGGAGACGGTGGCTGAGCTTCTTACAGACTTAAAGGAGACATCCTGGAATTTAGAAGTCCGTCCTTCCTTTCTGTCTCCCTGGCAGCTCCTGCTGCTGTTCAAAGTTTAGCTTTGTCTCTCATCCAGCTCAGACTGTTGCTGGTCCTGATGGCCTCTGCTTAGCTGTATTAGTACATTCTTGCATTGCTATAAAGAAATACATGAGAAATACCTTTAGTTGGCTCACCGTTCCATAGGCTATACAGGAAGCATAGTGGTTTCTGCTTCCGGGGAGGCCTCAGGAAACTTTTACTCAAGGTGCAGGGCAAAAAAAAAAAAAAAAAAAAAAAAAAAAAAGCTACCAGCACTGCACTGTGAGGCCCTGATCCCTGAGCTAACTTCATATTATTACCTCTACAGCAAGTGTCCGTGAGAACATATATATATTTCTTATGTGAGTACACAATTTACAGAAGAGGAACTACCCTCCCAAACCAAAACAAAATGTCATAATTTTAATTTACCAGCAAACCTAGGTTGCTTCTGTGAAATGATCTCATTTGCTGAGTTTTAAAATTGACTAAATTTCCCAATTTCCAAATGAAAATATTTAGTTATCTTGTCTTGCTATGTGTTTTTGGTTAATATGATGATTAATTTTTGGTCTATTACTTAATATATTCCATAATTGTTGATATGGATTATAAGGACTCACAAAATAGTTTTCAGATGTCTTTAATTTTTTTACTTAGTGTAGATCCTTTAAATGGATTAGGAGTATTCTATTAACTCCCGTGTATTCAGAAATCGAATTGGAGTGGTAAATTCTGTTTGAGGTAACAAGGGATATCAAAGGAAAAAAATAATTTTGTGACTATGTCTTCTATACATGAATTTTTCAGGCATCTTTAACAATGGCTCATACTAAAGACATTTTCTGGATCATGGGTGACAGACCGAAGACATGCGGATAAGTGGCATTGTGTACACTACTGCATTTTATCATCTGGTTTATTTTTAAACTTTTATTTCTCTTAAGGATGTTTTATTAACAGGTGCATCACCAGGTTAACAGTCTCTGGAACAGTAAACTTACCAGAACATACTTGTTGATTGAATTAACAAGAAAACAACATTAGAAAGCAGTGGTGCCTTGTTTTTGTCTGTTGCAGTATCTTGGAGAGTAAAGCCTAACTCTTTAATTTTGGCTGAAGATATAAAGAAATACCTGAGAAACACCTTTAGTTGGCTCATGGTTCCGTAGGCTATACAGGAAGCATGGTGGTTTCTGCTTCTGGGGAGTCCTCCAACACTTACTGGCAGGGTAATTTTGAAGAAGTCATGATAAGATGGTTGTTACAATTAAATGAAATAATCAAAATGGAAGAGCTTAGTTAGCTGTCTTCCCTAAATGAATCACTGGCAAGTAAGAGGGTGATTGATTTTCCTACCAGTCAGGACTCACCCCTTGAAGCTATAGGAGAGTAAACCTCTGAAGACCATACAATTTAGGGAACACTAACACCTCAAAAAACTCTGTAAACTTCCTTCCTTCCTTCCTTCATTCTTTCCTCCTTCCCTCCCTCCCTCTCTCTCTCTTTCTTTTCTTTCTTTGTTCATTTTTGAGACAGAGTCTTGCTCTGTCATTCAGGCTAGAGTGTAGTGGCTGGATTATGGCTCACTGCTGCCTTGACCTCCTGGGCTCAAGCAAACGTCTCACCTCAGCCTCCCTAGTAGATGGGACTATTGGCATGCTCAGCTAATTTTTTCCTCCTTTTCTTTTTGTAGAGACAGGGACTCATCATGTTGCCCAGGCTGGTCTTGGACTCCTTGGATCAAGCAATCCTGCTGCCTCAGCCTCCCAAAGTGCTGGATTACAAGCATGAGCCACTGTGCCCAGCCTTAAATTTTTTCATACAGGAGGAAAGAATTTGGGAAAGTAGGTGTGTGTGTGAGTGTTGGTTAGGGAGCCAACACATTTTTCTGCAAAGCTTGAATTCTGTGCCTCAGTTTTTCATTTTTGTTATGTGCAAAATAAAATCGTATCCTGCTATAGATTTAAACCTGTGAGCGGATCCTACTCAAAACCTGATGCAAACTTTGCGTAGATCTTTGTCTGTCTATGGCATAAGAATAAATTCTTCTGGTTTTCTTCCCTCAGAGAAATGGACTTAGACTTCCCACAAGCCTTCCAGAAAGAACTCACCTGCCTCATTTGCCTGAATTACCTCATAGACCCCATCACTATAGGCTGTGGGCAGAGTTTCTGTAGGCCCTGCCTCTGCCTTTGCTGGGAAGAAGCACACACTCCTGCCCTGCATGCAGGGAACTGTCACAGCAGGAAGATTTCAACCAATATTCTTCTGAAGAATCTAGTGACCTTTGCCAGAAAAGCCAGTCTCTGGCAATTCCTGAACTCTAATGAACAAATGTGCAGGATCCAGAGGGAGACAAAGATGTTCTGTGATGTGGGCAACAGCCTGCTCTGTTTTCTGTGTTCTAACTCTCAGGAACACTGGGGCACAGAAACACTGGCCCACTGAAGGGGCAGCTAAGGAGCACTGTGTAAGTGATGACTCAGAGCACTTTGAAAGCTGGAGGGCAGCACAGGTAAAGAGATTAGGAGGAAGATGAAGAGCATGAGGATTAATCTATTCTTTACCAAGTGTCATGTACTGCCTAGGTATCAGTGATATAACTGTTATCCTGCTATCAAATCTACTGATAAGTGGCTCATTTAACTTATATGCACTCATCACAATGCAAGAAATCCTCTGACTGCTCCTGCCATCATGGCCCCTAGTCATGATATGACTTGTCTCCACACTAGCAGAAACTAATCGAGTCCCTATATTAGGGATAAGTGGCATTTATATATATATATATATATAATTTTTATATATAATTTTATATGATATATATAAATATTTATACAATATATATTATATACATATGTATATATATCACAATGCCAAAAATGTTTTGTCTTTGAAATAATCACAGTGCATTTGGAGAGACAAATGCATCTACAACCAGGCGACAACACTGAAAATAAAATTGTAGCAGTTTGAATAGGGAATTAAATGAGTTAATTTTTTCCTGGGGTTCAAAAAAAGAAACAGCAGCAAAAAATGGTACTTAAGACTGAAAGTTGGCCGTGTGCAGCTGCTCATGCCTGTAATCTCAACACTTTGGGAGGCCAAGGTGGGCGGATAACCTGAGGTCAGGATTTCGAGACCAGCCTGGCCAACATGGCGAAACAACATCATTACTAAAAATACAAAAATTAGCTGGGCATGGTGGCAGTCGCCTGTAATGCCAGCTACTCGGGAGGCTGAGGCAGGAGAATCTCTTGAACCCAGGAGGCAGAGTTTGCAGTGAGCCAAGATCACGCCATTGCTGCAGCCTGGGTGACAAAAGCAAAACTCCATCTCAAAAAAAAAAAAAAAAAGAAAGTTCTGGGTTATGACACAGAACATATGCAACATGAGTATGTCATGGTTATGAACATGTAGACTATTCAAGATTGGGTATTTTTAAAATAATAGAATACTAGGTTAAAAAATTAGCATCACAGAATGAAAAATAAGCCACAAACTAGCAGAAGATAATTGTAACACATAAAAACAAAGGATTAAATACAATGGTAATATAATGATAGCTATTCTTACAAAGTTGTTTCTATGTCTCAGGTACTATTCTGAACAACATATGTGCATCTTGAATGCGTGAAGAATTCCTATATAAGAAAAACACAAACAACAACATTTAAAATGAGCAAAAAACCCGAATAGGAATTTCACAGAAGAGAAAACATAAATGGTCCATAAACATAATAAAAGATGCTCAACTACGATTCTAATCAGGGAAATAAACATTAAAACCCCAAAGAGATACCACTTCATACTCTAGGAAAAACCTAAAAGGCTGTGAATATCTAGTTTCATTGAGGAAGAATAATGGGAAGACTATTCACTGCTGGTGAGGGTGTAGATTGGTACAACTGCTTTGGAGAATGGTATGATGCCACTCAATAGAGCTGAACACACACATGCCCAATGACCAAGCAATTCCACTCCAGGTACATACTGTAAAAATACTCCTGCACATGTAGAATAGGAGACACTGCATAACAAAGTTCACTACAACATGAGGCTGAGGTGGGAAGATAGCTTGAGAACAGGAGTTCGAGGCTGCACCAGTAGCTGGGACTATAAGCATGTGCCACCGTGCCTGGCTAATTTTTTGCTGTTGTGGTTGTTGTTAGAGATGAGGTCTTCCTTTATTGAACAAGCTGGTCTCCAACTCCTGGTTTCAAGTGTTCTTCCCACTTCTGCCTCCCAAAGTGCTGGGATTACAGGTGTGAGCCACCATTCCCGGCCAAGTTCTGCTTCTTAACCTGAGGTAGATACTTTGATGTTTCATTTTCCTTTATTGTACAGATATACTTTATATTCTCATATGTGACACAAGTCAAAATTTAAAAAAACAATTTAATGTTTATTCCCTTTAGATGAATGATGGGCAAATTTACATAATGAATTCATTACTGAAACAATGTATACATTTCAGACTAGGAAAGTAACTATTTATAAAAGAAAAGCTTAAAACCTGAAACAGAAACAAAATCCTGAAACTGTAAAATTGAGTCAAACTAAAATTTAAAAAACAAAGCAATGATATAAAGTATCATTTGTCCAAATGTGTTCTACAAAACGCTTTTTTCTTAAATATGTCTGAGGAAAAACAGGTTCTAGGAGTAAAATATGTTTGAAAAATGCTGGGTTAAACAACTGAACCTATGAAGGAAGGAACAGAACGTCTCAAGCTCTTCACTCTAGAATCTTTTTTACACGGCAATTAACACCATGCTTCTTCTTGGATTTGTATTTCAGATAAACACAATCTGGGAAACATTTTATAATACAGAGGGCCACACCAGATTGAATATTGCCCCCAGGAATGAAATGAAAACAGGAATGGATTCTCCAGTAAGAGGTACCCAGATATCCTAATCTTCAGTAGCTCACCTAAACCCTGGACAAGTGGGATCAAACCCCATAACCAAATACAACTTTTTAGGAACTAAGTGGATAATCACTCTGTGTTGTATGAACATGTGGGCCGTGTGTTTCCTACACAGCTTAAAAGTGCAACAAAAAAAGATCTAGGTGTCATATAAAGAATTTCTACCACTGTTAGGGTAATGGTGGACTGACAGGCAGAGGGTCTTAGATGTGACTTAAGTAAAGTTCAATAGAAGCTTCCAGCACAGATATTCATGTTTCGAATTGGACCACTCAGTTAAAAAGTTTTCCCATTAGACTTCCCCTAATCAAATTAGAAATGATCTAATTTTCTAATAAAGTTTTCCCCAGGCACAAGGAATCTGTGAACTGGACCTAAAAAATTCTTCATAATGTGCTTTTATTACCATAAAAGATGCACATTTATTTTAAAAACTTCTCTACACCACTATCATAAGCCTTTGCACACTCATTTCTTTTGGAAGCTAACTTCTGAGTGGTAATGAAATATCTTCTTAAGAAAAAAGTCTGACACAATGCCTTTGCATCTTAAAATATGTTAAAATATTATTTGAAAAGAGTCAAACATCTGTGTTTTCAGGGTATCACAGGGCGTCAAACTGGAAAATGTGGCACTGCCAGGAGTTTCTACCTGGTGAAGGGTGGCAGACTTTTCTCTTCAGAGGGCTCTTGACAGGGTAGCATCCATTATCTTGCCAATTTACCACAACCTAGGCCCAATCCTCAGTCTTATAGGTTCAGAAATTTATTTTTATCGGCATCAATAGGGTAGCTACGTTGCTTAGAAGCAAACAAAAATAACCATGCTTCAATAGAAATCAGGGTATAGATGTATTAATACAGAATGACAAATATAACTGTGACAGAAATAGGAATGCCTGTTTATGGTCATATATGGCCAATACTTTCATTACAGCCAAACTCATACATGCAGCCAAATAAGAGGCCCCTGGATACACAGGGAATCAGAATAAAAAAAGAAGAACTGAACATTTAATAGTCTGCTTTCATTCAATCAATAATTTTTTTAATTAAGCAACTACTATGTCCAGGTAACCTTCTAGGTCCTGGGGATACAGAAGTCTCGGCTTACAGAAGTCATATGTAAGTAGCAGGTGAAGAGTATGTGTTTCACAGAAGTTTATTACAATATATTAACAAGAGCAAAAAATTTTGGAAGCAATCTAAATGTTCAATAATAGAGCTCCAATTAAATAACAATAAATCCAAACAATGAAAAATAATGCAGCCCTTTAAGAATAAGCACTTGCAAGCCGTAATTCATGACATGGGAAAATTATCATAATGGAAAAAGAAGAAAGCTATATATAGTGCATGATCCTATACACACACATACATACATACATATTTCCTATCCCTTTATATGCATAAGAAAACAAGCGGGAGGAAAGTCATATCTTTAGTCAAATCTTGTTTACTAACGTACTATTAATGATTATCTTTTCTTTTTCTTTATACCTTTTTGCATTTTTCAATTTCCTAAAATAGCCTTACATGCCTTTTATCACCAGGAGAAAAATTACTTCTAAAGTAATTTCAGTCAACATGCACACTAAGAACTCTTCAGATTTATCTGTTAGAAGCTGTGCATGAATGCCAGTCCTTGCATCTGTCTTGGAACTCGCAGAGAGCTCTTTTCCCATGGCTTTAAGCAATACTCAAAAAGACTAGCATACCTGAATTTCCCAGTCCTATGTTTTTTTCATCCAACAGCCAGTCTTGTATTTCTAGCTGTTTTCTAAACATTTCAACCAAACCATTTTACAGATAACTCATACAGTCATCCTTTGATATGCATGGGGAATTGGTTCCAGGATCCCCCTTGTATACCAAAATCCATGGATGCTCAAGTTACTGGTATAAAATAGTGTAGTATTTGCATATAACCTACACACATCCTCCTATATACTTTAAATTATCTCTAGATTACTTAATAACACTTAATACGATGTAAATGCTATGTAAATAGTTGGTATACCATGTTGTTTTTTATTTGTATCATTTTTTATCATTGTATTGTTTTTTCTGACAATTTTGTTCCACAGTTGTTTGAATCGGTGGATGCAGAACCCATGAATATGGAGAGTCAATTGCATTTCATTATGCCCAAAGGTAAATGCATAACTTTTTCCGCACAGCTAATCTTCTAGCAACCCCATTGCTGTCCATGGCAAGCAGGCTTAGTTAATCTCGCCCTTTCCCATTTCAGGTTCATTAAAAAACTCTTGTCAAAATCTCTTTCATCCCACCTTATTCTTCATTCTCACTTCCATCAGCGTATCAGTCCAGACCCTAGTAACATTAATGTTACTAATGGCACTGTTAGTAACATTAGTTACCAGCATTCAAGTGGGTCTTCCTGATGCCACTCTCCCATCCTGAAATCACTGCTCTTTATATAGAACTTGTATGATGTCATTCATTGGCTTAAAAACTTTTAAAGCCTTCCTTTTTCTACCACCCCAATCTAAATTTCTATGCCTGGCTTTCATTAAAACCCATAATTTGGCCCCTCCCTAGCTATTTAACTTTATTTTCCACTATTCACCAGTCTCCTCCCTCATCAACGAGAAGACATACCATAATCAACCTCACCACTAACCCTTGGAATATCTAAACTTAAAAATGGTACTTCCTTTCCCCTTTACTTGTATTTAAAGAACCTGACGAATTATTCCTCCTCTGCTAAACTTTTCACAATTTCTTCAACCTCATTTATGTTTCACATTTTCAGAACATATCTTGCCATTTATTAGGAATCTCACAATTATTCACTCTCATGTAGATAGATTTACAATGATGTATGTTGTCATCTTCTATTAAATTCCATACTCCTTGAAGGCAGGAACCATGCTTTATTCTGTCCCCCAGAGTACTCAGAATGATGCAGAGCACACAGAAAGTACTCAAACCTTGTTGACTGATCCAGTGAGAAATGACCAACTTCAGTTCCAGCCTCTCTTTAACATGTACATAGCAATTTGGGCAAGTCAGTCTCCATCCTGAAGGACATAATAGGGCACTCTTTAAGCACATTATTATGAAGGCCCTTCAGGGATAACACCAGAGTGATGAGGTGCCCTATACCAGGGATAATGGAGACAGAGTTCTTGGGATTCATCACTGGGGTCCTCAAAGCATCTTCCAAGGGCATAATAAGGAAGGACTCAAACACCTTTGAATCTCCATGAGACCAGGCCTGAGGTCTTTTGAAAGAGTTCTTTCACTGGAGTGAATGTCAAAGAGAAGTATAATAAAATAAAAGAACTGAGTAGGGTCCCCCTTGTTCATAAAATGACAGTACCTAAATCACCAAATCTCACTGAGTCTTGGTTTAACTCAAGAGGTTCCATGCCACTATAAGAGGTGGTAACTGCCAACAGATAGGAAATATTTTCATATGCATAGTCATAGTGTCCCATATTTATGAACTTCTTAAGAGTCTTCAAAAAGCTTTCTATATACATTATCTTTTACTTTCTAACTTTTCTAAATACAAGGTGAGAAAGACACAAGTGTTCTATCAAAACAGAATCTTGGCCGGGCACAGTGACTCATGCCTGTAATCCCAGCACTTTGGGAGGCAGAAGCGGGTGGCTCACTTGAGGTCAGGAGTTCGAGACCAACATGGCCAACATGGCAAAACTCCATCTCTACTAAAAATACAAAAAATTAGCCAGCTATGGTGGCAGGTGCCTGTAATTCCAGCTACTCGGGAGGCTGAGGTAGGAGAATTGCTTGAACCCAGGAGGCAGAGGTTGCAGTGAGCAGAGATTACGCCACTGCACTCCAGTCTGGGCAAAAAGAGCAAAACTTCATCTCAAAATAAAAAAAAAAACATAAAGACTTTTGCAAGGACCATGTCCCACCCAGAATGGTGCCTGCCTTTCTACAGTTTTTCAGGAAGAGGAAACATTTTCTGCTTCTCTTGCTGAGGTTTTTTTTAACCACCCATTAGGAATCTATAGATTTCAGTATCGAACACTGGGATTCCCTCAGCACTAAAGGAGGAAAATTGCAAACAGAGCTGAAAGTGCAATGTGCAAAGGTCAGGCTGAGGAAGGTTCTTAGCCAGTAGACCAAGGGCAGAAAGGACACTGCCTCCTCAGTCTCCCACTGGGGAATTTGTGATTCTCGTCCCCTGACCTCAGAATTCCTTGTCATGTTTGTCTCCAAAGGAAGGGTTTGAATTACAAAATTTAAGGCTACAGTGGGCCTCCTGCAGTTAACATTAACCCTCTCTCTCCTTCACTGGCCGAGGTGAAGTCCGGGACCATGTAGTTCTGACGTCCACTCTCTTGGGAGATCACCAGTTCACCCATCTCACCCGGCAAGCTGGGCCCCAGTTTGGCGACAGGCATCTTCCACCCACCTGGGAGGCAGGGTTCAACACTCTGCCTCTGACCTTTTTCCTTCCTCTGCCACCTGCTTAGGCAGCCAGTAGGGGTTGTCTAGCCAGCAGCTGGGCTTTGGTGCTCCTCAAGCAGGTGGAGGAAGTTTCAGGCACCTGGCTCCTCAGGTGTCTGCCATCCAGCTGCTCTTCAGGCCTGCCCAGCAGAGCTCTCTTGATCCAGCTAGAACTGGCCACAACTGACTCACTCAGGAATGTGTAGACTTTGGCATCATGGGCTGCTTTAATATGCACAATTTCCAAATAACTTTTTCTTCTTTTTCTGATGAGTCATCTCCCTAGACTTGCATTTTAAAGAGATAGATAGTTATCAGGTTCCAGAGAAGACATGGTAGAAGATTTATATCTCAAAGACACAGAGCTGAGACTTCAGGTTTAGATACTATAATTTGCCTAAACCAAAAAGGAATGTGTAGGTAAAGTTCTAGTCAAGACAGGATGGCCAGGAAAAACACCTTAAACCAAGGGATGGCTTGCTTTGCTGATTTAAGCCAATGGCTTCTTTATCATAAGACTTCCCAGTGATTTAGTCCTCCCTCTCTTCCAGTGCACAGAGACATACCCCTCCTTACCAATAAAAATGTTCTTTATAGATGTAAACTTATTTTACAAAAATGTTTCAAAATAACCAGATGAAAATCATCCTTATGCCAGAAAGACTTGTTTTTTTTTATTACTAGAAATGAAACAGTAAATATTTGTTGTATTGACATATTTAGGCTTAGACCTATGTTTAACAAGAAAGCCTAATAATAGCACTGTGGTTAGACTGTAGCCTCTTTTTCCAAACCATCATTTTATTATTATGGAAAGAAAGGATCAAATACCTTTCATTCATCTCATATGATCCTTTAAAACACATTCCACTAATAAGTCCCATTTGGAACAGCTGAAAATCTTTTAATAAGACTTTTTAAAGATGAGCTCATGGCTTAGTGTAAATTTCACAAGCTTAATTAGGTCAAATGGAAGGAACTCAGATGAGTAGTTGCCCAATCAGAGCCCATTATTTGTAAGTCATCAGCCCCCTTCATGACCTTAAAACTCCACTCTGACCTAAATATTGCAAACCTATATACAACAAAGTGAAAGGATTAATTTTCATTCATCAACCTCTCAATCGCAGATTTTCAAAGAAAAAACCTATGTGAGGAATACTTATCAAAACCAGACAGGAAAATTAGAGCCTGCATACTTAAGAGTCAAATTTGTTCCACTACAGCCAGGTCACATACAATTACATCATTTAGTTCTTCATACACTCTGGAACTGACCAGGACAGAGTTTAGCATAGAAAAACTGTAAGAAATAGGTTCCAAAACATAGAAATTGCAAAGTCCAAAAGGCTACGAAAAAAACTAATGTAAATGAGAGACTCCCCTCCCTTTGTTTTAAAGAAATAGACCCATCAGAGAAATGCAAATCAAAACCACAATGAGATACCATCTCACACCAGTTAGAATGGTGATCATTAAAAAGTCAGGAAACAACAGGTGCTGGAGAGGATGTGGAGAAATAGGAACACTTTCACACTGTTGGTGGGACTGTAAACTAGTTCAACCATTGTGGAAGTCAGTGTGGGCATTCCTCAGTGATCTAGAACTAGAAATACCATTTGACCCAGCCATCCCAGTACTGGGTATATACCCAAAGGATTATAAATCATGCTGCTATAAAGACACATGCACACGTATGTTTATTGCGGCACTATTCACAATAGCAAAGACTTGGAACCAACACAAATGTCCAAAAATGATAGACTGGATTAAGAAAATGTGGCACATATACACCATGGAATACTATGCATCCATAAAAAATGATGAGTTCATGTCCTTTGTATGGACATGGATGAAGCTGGAAACAATCATTCTCAGCAAACTATCACAAGGACAAAAAACCAAACACCGCATGTTCTCACTCATAGGTGGGAATTGAACAATGAGAACACTTGGACACAGGAAGGGGAACATCACACACCAGGGCCTGTTGTGGGGTGGGGGTAGTGGGGAGGGATAGCATTAGGAGATATGCCTAATATAAATGGTGAGTTAATGGGTGCAGCCCACCAACATGGCACATGTATACATATGCAACAAACCTGCACATTGTGCCTGTGTACCCTAGAATTTAAAGTATAAAAAAAAATAAAAAAAGAAAAAAAGAAATAGATGTTCTGCAAAAATATACACAATTTTTACAGACAAATACATTTATAAGTTGTTTTTATCTTAAAAATTGGGGATATTTCATATTTATAACTAATTATTGAGCCTTAAGTTTTCTTGGCCATTTCTAGGCTAATAAACTAAGAATCATGTAAACTAAGCCAAAGTAGAATAGACATAAAAGTCCTGAACACTTCAACTTCCTATCCTTCAAGAAGTATACCTCGCAAAGCTCATTTGAGAGAGGAAAAGCTTTCCTCCACCCTCTGTTTTACAGCGCTGAGGCTTCTCATCACATTTCTATGACTTGTAGCTTAAATCCATGTTACATGGTCACTGGTATTGTTAGTGCTTCTCTTTTAACACTGTAGGAATTAATCAATTTGGTGGCATATTTAATTAATTCTATCACTAGAGGATTGTAAAATTACATATATGAATACCTCACTTTAAAGGCCACTTAATTTTTTTCCAAGGGGATATTTGACTATATTTCACTTGTGTCTTATTTAATGATTTTATAATTTTAACCCTAAATTATAAATCTAGAATTTAGAAAGTATATTTCCTCACTGGATTACATTTTTGGAAATATTATTTTATATGTGCACAAATATTACAAAATCACTGTAGACACCTGAAAACTATATTTTAAAGGCAATATTCTACATTAAACTGCTATAACAAAATTGTTTGGTGCATTTTTTCCAGTACATTTTGTATATATTACATGTTTAACCTTTTTTTATCCAGCAAATAATTTTTGAGTACTAAGTGCTAGGTTCTGCATTACTAACTGATTTTAAAGAGTGAAATAACAGACATGGTCTCAGACAATAAAAATTAACATTAGGTCACCTATTTATATATTTTTAAATGGTAATTATGAAAACTTTTTGAGATTTTTAACTAGATAACATTACAATAACACACTTGATGTTGTTAATATTTGCCAGTGAACAAAAAGGAAAATAAAAAGATGGTTTTATTCAATATACACTTTAAAATTGCAGGAAATAGTCAAGTTTCTCTGCTTTGCAGTTGAATGTCTATGTGTTTTTCTCTGCAACTTGGCTTTTGTGGAGTGAGAAACAATTATTCTTCCAGCCCAATGAAGGCAGAAGAGTAACAATAAATCTAATATTTTAAATGCTTATCAAAAGATAGTAAACATATTATTTCAGAATACAGATATCAATAAGTTGACCTACAAAAAAAGCCAAACTGACAGTATTACTGAATAAGGAAAGGCCCAAAGAGACAAAATACTTTTTATTTTGTAATCTCGGTATGACACAACTTACCCTAACTATAAAGACCCTAAATTACCAACATGGGTGCTTATAATATGGAGAGTTAAAAAACTCATTTCACTTTTAGCTTTTTTATTTCTCTCAGAATAAAAAGTGTATAAGGAGTTGATAAAGAAGTTGATACTATAAGTTAGTACTACAATGACAGCACTTTTCAAGAAAAGACTTTTTTCTCTCTTACAAATATCATGTTAGCAGTATTTGTTTTCTCCACAAATAATGAGGAAATAAAAACATGAGTATGTGGGTAATTAGTGTAGTTTCTTAAAGAAATGAGTTAGTCAACAGGCTAATAATGTATACTTCACAGGCTTTTGAATGCCAACAATCATATTCTTTATAAGGCACAGAGATTTTTCTAAAGAATAAGTATGTGAACCTGAAAAGTAATCAAAACTTGATAGTGACAATATGGATAGGGTGAAGGGTGTCACCAAGAAGCAATGAAAAGATACATTTGCAGTTAAATTTGAAAACCATGATGTTTAATACATATAGTAATAAAAAATACTTTCTCCTGTTTCAAAATTATTTTAGAATTTAAGATAGAAGCTAAAATACCTAGGGATAATGATATGACTATTAAAAATTAAAGGACATTTTGAGTATTAGAAGAATGAAAACTTATTACCCAACGAACAGGGGATAATTCATTATGCTCCATATCCATTGAATTAAAAGACAGGCCCATTACCTGGATAATTTGAAAGTTTAACTTTATTTAAAAGTCTTGTTTCATTCATCAAGCTAAAGGATTAGCTCCCAGAAATATTCTAGGATTGCATATCCCCAACTCTGTAGGAAGTATAGAAAGAATGTTATAAGGGCCACCATCTAAACATTATTATGTAAATAATTTAGTACCATTCCATTTGCCTTTGTAGATTTAAAGATGTAAATGGCTTTCTCATATTAGGAAACAGCACTTTTCAAAACCCAGATAAACATAGTATATTGCAAGAGAATAATTATTTTCTTTATTGAAAAAGAAATACTGGATGCTAAGTCCAAAAGACATAAATTATTTTATACTAATAACTACTATTTTATTCATTAAAATGTAAAGGTCAAAGATTTCAAAATGATCTTTAAATGATTAATAAGGTGTTGATCTTTTTCTTCTTTCTGTAAACCTTTTTGAGTCTTAACAATACTGAACTATACAAGCAATATTAAATAGTATATAAACTTGGATTAAAATACTCAAATTTACTAGAATGTGGACATTGGAAAGAATGAAAATAAACAGAAGCATGAAGCAGCAGATATAAAATTAAGAAAGCAACTAAGAGTGCTTAAAGTACATATTCATCTGTGGTCTAATGTCTACCATAAACAATGACTCTTCTCAGTAAAACACAAACTGTTCATGAAGGGAAAAAGCATGTTGTATTAGAGAATATTCAACATAATTTTTTTAGTACTAACTTGTGCCTGGAGTATTATTGGTTTTTCTATTATGAACTTATGCACTTGATAATTTTTTTCATCAAAATTGTATGTACAATTCCATTCAAAAGCAGTTTTTGGTGGCTTTTTTTTTTGAGACAGAGTTTTGCTCTTTTCACCCAGGCTGGAGTGCAATGGTGCAAATTTGCCTCACAGCAACCTAGCAACTTTTGCCTCCCAGGTTCAGGTGATTCTCTTGCCTCAGCCTCTCGAGTGGTTAGGACTACAAGCATGCACCACCATGCCTGGCTAATTTTGTGTTTTTAGTAGAGACATGGTTTTGCCATGTTGACCAGGCTGGTCTTGAACTCCTGACCTGAGGTAATCCGCCCACCTTGGCCTCCCAAAGTGCTGGGTATGGGCAAGAGCCACCATACATGGCCTCAAAAGTAGTTTTTAAAAGCAAACACAACATAACACCAAAGTTGAAAAATCTATGCTCACCCAAGGATGCCAGGTTTAATAAATTACTGACAGAATACTACATCAAAAATAAGACAATAACCCAAAATATACCATTAAAGATGTATCCACTCCTACAACTAGAGATAATTAATCTATCTGGTAGCAAATGATACTTCAATCAGTTTCAGCAAGTCTGAAATCTTTAAGGACAAAAGTGATAAAACATGACTTCATTCTTCATTAGACTCTTAGAACACTTGAAGGAAAATAATTTCTGAAGCACAAAGAGGTAAAGAGGTGTAATCTTTCAAAAAGATATTCAGTGTTCAAAATCCAAGAGTGCAATACCAGGCTGGGTGCGGTGGCTTATGCCAGTAATCCCAGCACTTTGGGAGGCCATGGTGGGTGGATCACCTGAGGTCAGGAGTTCGAGTCCAGCCTGGACAACAGGGTGAAACTCTGACTGTACTAAAAATACAAAAATTAGCCGGGCACGGTGGTGTGCACCCGTAGTCCTAGCTACTTGGGGGGCTGAGACAGGAGAATTGCTTGAACCTGGGAGGTGGAGGTTGCAGTGAACCAAGATCATGCCACCTCATTCCAGCATCAGTAACAGAATGAGATCTCAAAAAAAGAAAAGAGTGTAATATCGGTATACACAGATAATATACTGAATGAAACAAATAGAATAATTTGAAGAGGTATCTTGTTGAACAAGGAGTCATTAGAAAGGTTGTATTCATGTCTTTGAAGGAAATTGCAATGTGAGAAATTAATACTTTGACTACTATACTAAAAGTTTATTGCTAACATGTATTGAGTTATTAACGTGTGTTAGGCAGAGTACCATACAATTTACAAGTGTTATCTTATTTATTGTAGGTAAAATGTAATTTCAAACTCTGGGAGTATAAATGAATTAGATAGAATAAAATTCTATTTAAATGGCCATCAGTAAATCGGTATCTAGGAACAGGGTGATACAGTGCCCAAGTTTTCTATTCTTACTAAATGTTGTGTTTCATTTTCAATGTTTTCTTGGATATTGCTCTTTTTTGGTGATTTTGATTTTTTTATTTTAGAAAACTAATAAATTCATGCTTCTTGGTACTGACTCGGGTTTTATAGAAGAAAAAGCAATTAAATTCTGTACATTTACCTTCACCTCATTTTTTCTCTTTTAAATTTACTTTAATTGACATATAATAAATGTACATGTTATGGGGTACAGAGTGATATTTTGATATATTTATGCAATGCGTAAAGATCAAGTCAGAGTCATTATCATATCCATTACCTAAATCATGTATTATTTCTTTGCAGTGAGAATATTCAAAATCTTTTATTTTAGTTATTTGAAAACACACAATAAATTCCCATTAACTACAGTCACCCAACAGTGCTGTAGAGAACTAGAACTTCTTCCTTCTCTCCAGCTGTAATTTTGTATGTATTAACCACATTTTTCTTATACTCTTCTTTCTCCTACTCTTTCCAGGATATGGTAACCAAAACTCTATTTCTATGAGATTAAAAATTTTAGCTTCCATACATAAGTGAGAACACGTAGTTATGTGGTGTTTATGTTTCTATGCCAGGCTTACTTCACCTAACATAATGCCCTCCACTTGCATTCTTGTTGCCACAAATAACAGGATTTTGTTCTTTATTATGACTAAATAATATTCCATTATATATGTCTGTCACATTTCTTTATCCATTCATCTGTTGATGGACACTTTTGTTGATTCCATATCTTGGCTATTGTGAATAGTGCTGTAATAAACATGGGGGTGCAGGTAACTCTTTGATATACTGATTTTCTTTCCTTTGGATATATACTGAAAACCATATGATTAAATTAATAAACACAATAAAAGCGTTTGGCAAAATTAAATATTCTTAGATGACAAAAAACCTCTCAACAATTTAGTATAGAAAATATATGCCTTAACACAAAGGACATAAAGGACAAATCTACAGCTAAGATCATACTGAGTGTGGAAAAGGTGAAACATTTTAATGTGAACAAGAAAAAGATTTTACTGGAACAAGAAAAGGATGCCTATTTTCATCAGTCATATTTCACATAGTGAAAGTCTTAGCCAGGATGATTAGGTGAGAGAAAGAAATAAAGGACATCTGAATTGGAAAGGAGACAGTCAAATTGTCCCTGTTTAAAGACAATGTGATCTTATACATGGAAAAAAATAAGACTCTACCAAAAGCTTCTTAGAGTGATACATGAAATTAATAAAGTTGCAGGATACAAATCAACATACAAAAATCAGTAGCATTTCTATATATTGATAGTAAACTAGCTGAAACAAGAAATTAAGAAAGCAATTCATTTTACAATAGCTACAAAAATGTACTTAGAGATAAATTTAACCAAGGAAGTAAAAGATTTTGACAACAAAAATGACAAATATTAATGAAAGAAATTAAAGAAAACACAAAAAAGGAAAGACATCCACGTTTATAGATTGAAATAATATTCTTAAAATGACCCACTATCCTATGTGATTTACAAATTTAGTACAATCAGTAGCTTGTATTTTTAAAAGCACCTTTGCTGCATATTCTTAAGATATTCAATGACAATGCCTGGATTTAAGTTTGAGGTATTATTATATCTATTTTATACTGGGCACAATATAATGTTATCAGAGGTAACGGTTTTGATTTGTCCTACGTCATACAGTAATATATACATTGTGATTTATAGACATGCTATCTTTTAATACTCAGGCATTTAGAAAGTTCATTTAGACAAAGTTATAAAAGCTTGCCTTCCTTTCTGCCTATATCACCTAAAATTCCTAATTTAAGAGGTAATAACATTTTTTATTTGATATACAATTTATCAACACAATAAAAATCTAACAATTATGTGCAGAGTGTGAAAATCTCATCAGATTAAGGAACACAAATACATCTTTTTCATATTTTGAATGTAAAACTGTTTTGGAAACTGTTATTTTTAGAAACAGTTAAAAACATTTTTTCATTAGTTTTTCGTGTAAAATTGTGACAACCAGCATGAAATAATTGTTATCACAGAAGCATGGTATATTCGATTCCGAAAGATATTCTTTGTAAGTTTTAATATATTTATGTATTATTTATACTTAATTGTAACCCATAATGTACAGATATTATTTTTCCTTCAACTCTTACGAATATTCTTAAATAATAAAATTAAAATTAATGAATTATAATTTTTGTTGGTTGGGAAAAAGACACACACGTGACAGTGCATCACTTCACCTCATCATTTCATCTCATCATTTCATCTCATCATTTCATCTTATCCCATCATCTCATCATTTCATATCATCTCATCATTTCATATCATCTCATCATTTCATTTCATCTCATCATTTCATCTCATCATTTTATCTCATCATTTCATCTTATCCCATCATCTCATCATTTCATATCATCTCATCATTTCATCTCATTTCATCTCATCATTTCATCTCATCATTTCATCATTTTATCTCATCATTTCATCTTATCCCATCATCTCATCATTTCATATCATCTCATCATTTCATCTCATCATTTCATCAAATCTCATCTCATCCCATTTCCATTTAATTTTCATTATTTCATTTCATTTCACTATTTCATTTCATTTCATCTAATTTCATTTATTTCATTATGTCATTTCATATCATCTCATTTCATTTCATCTCATATTTTTGATATCATTTTTCATCTCAATTCATTTCATCTCATCATTTCATCTCATCTCATCATTTCTTCCTTTCTTTTCAACATTTCATCTCATTTTTTCTCATCTCATTTCAATTTTATTATTTCATCTCATTTTATTATTTCACCTAATTTCATTATTTCATCTCATCTCATCTCAATTCATCTCATCTCATTTCATCTCATCATTTCATCTCATCATTTTTCATCTCTTTAATCTCATTTCATTTCATTTCATCTCATCATTTCAGCTCATTTCATGTCACATCTCTTCATTTCATCATTTCATTTCAACATTTCATCATTTCATCTCATCATTTCATCTCATCTTTCAATTTCATTTCAATATCATTTCATCATTTCATTTCATCTCATTTCATTATTTATTTCCTTTAAATTCATCTCATTTCGTCTCATCATTTTTCATCTCATCATTTTTTATCTCATCATCTCCTCTCATCATTTCATCATTTCTTCTCATTTCATCTCATCATTTTATCTCATTTCATCTCATCTCATTTCAATTTCATTATTTCATTTCATTTCACTTCATTTCATTTCATCTCATTTTATCTCATCTCATTTCATCTCATCATTTCTCATCTCATTTCATCATTTCATCTCGTTTCATCTCATTTCATCTCATCTCACCTCATCTCATCATTTCATCTCATTTCATCTCGTCCTTTCATTTCATCTCATCATTTCATCTCCTCATTTCATCTCATCTCACCTCAGCATTTCATCATTTCATCTCATCATTTATTTCATCTCATTTTATCTCATCATTTCATCTCATATCTCAATTCAATTTCCTTTCATTATTTCATCTCATTCATTTCATCTCATTTCATTACATCTCATCATTTCCTCTCATCATTACATCTCATCTCATCTCATCATTTCATCTCATCATTCATCTCGTCATTTAATCTCATCATTTCCATTTCATTATTTCATTTCATCATTTAATTTCATCATCTCATTTAATTTCACCTCATTTCATTTTTTCGTTTCATTTTTTCATTTCATTATGTCATTTCATTTCATCTCATTACATTTCGTCTAATTTCATTTCACCTCATTTCATCTCATCATTTCATTTCATCATTTCATCTCTTTTCATCTCATTTCATCTCATCTCATCAACTCTTTTCATCTTATCTCATCATTTCATCATTTCATCTCATCATTTCATCTCATCTCATATCTTCTCATCTCATTTCAATTTCATTTCATTATTTCATTTCGTTATTTCATGTCATCTCATCTCATCTCATCATTTCATCTCATCACATCATTTCATTTTATTTCATCATCTCATCTTATCATTTCATCTCATCTCATTTCAATTTTATTTCAATTTCATTTCATTATTTCATTTCATTTCATCTCATCAGTTCATCTCATCATTTCATCTCATCATCTCATCTCATCATTTCATTTCATCATTCATCTCATTTCATCTCATCATTCATCTCATTTCATCTCATCATTTTATCTCACCTCATCATTTCATCTCATTTCATCTCATCTCATTCCATCATTACATCTCATTTCATCTCATTTTATGTCATCATTTCATGTCATCATTTCATCACATCTCATCTCATCATTTCATCTCATTTCAACTCATTGCATCTCATCATTTCCGTTTCATTATTCCATTTCATCATTTCATTCATTATGTCATTTTGTCTCATCATATTTCATCTCATCTCATCATTTCATTTCATCTCATCATTTCATCTCATTTTATCTCATCTCATCATTTCATCTCATTTCTTCTCATCTCATCATTTCCATTTCTTTTTCATTTCATTATTTCATCATTTCATTATTTCATTTCATCTCATTTCATTATTTCATTTCATTATGTCATTTCATTTCATCTCATTACATTTCATCTCATTTCATCTCATCATTTCATCCATCATTTCATCATTTCATCTCATGATTTCCTCTCATCTCATCTCATTATCTCATTTCATCTCATTATTTCATCTCATTTCATCTCATTTCATCATTTCATTTCATCATTACATCTCATCATTTCAACTCATCTCATTTCAATTTCATTTCAATTTCATCATTACATTTCATAATTTCCTTTCATTATTTCATTTCATTTAATCTCATTTTTCATCTCATCATTTTTCATCTCATTTCATCTCATCATTTCATCTCATCGTTCATCTCATTTCATCTCATTTTATCTCATTATTTCATCTCATCTCATGTCATTTCAATTTCATTATTTCATATCATTTCATTATTTCATTTCATTTCATCTCATCATTTCATCTCGTTTCATCTCATCATTTCATCCATCATCTCATTTCATCTAATTTTAACTCATCTCATCTCCTTTCAATTTCTTTTCAATTTTGTCATTTCATCTCATCATTTCATGTCATCATTTCTACTCACCATTTCATCTCAAAATTTCATCTCATCATCTCATCTCATATCATCATTTCATCATTTCATCTCATCATTTCATCTTATGTCAAGTCATCTTATTTCATCTAAGTGAAATGATGTAATGGAATCATGAAATGAAATGGATAGGATGCCCTCAGTGATGTTAAATTTAAAAATTGTTTCTTTTCATGTATGCATTTTTATATTTATATGTATTTATATTTATATTTACTTATATTTATTTTTACTTATTTTTATTTATATTTTTACTTATTTCTTTATTTATAGACAAGGTCTTGTTCTGCGGCCTAGGCTGGAATGCAGTGGTGCATTCACAGTTCACTGCAACCTTGAGCAAACCTCCCACCTTAGCCTCCCAGGTAGCTGGGACCCGAGGTGCGCACCACCACACCTGGTTAATATTTTATTATTTGTAGAGATGGAGTCTTGCTATTCTGCCCAGGCTGGTCTCAAACTCCTGGGCTCAAGCAATCCTCCTGCATTGGCAACCCAAAATGCTGGGATGACAGATGTGAGCCACAGTGCCCAACCTATTTATTTATTCATTTATTTATTTAATAAGGACAAGGTCTCACTATGTTGCCCAGGCTGGTCAACACCTGGACTCAAATGATTCTCCAAACTTGGCCTCTCAAAATGTTGGGATTACAGGTATGAGCCACCATGCCTGGCCTAAAAATAGTATTATATTTTTGTATCATATAATTTTCAATTAGGTAATGTGAATATTCTGGACAGAAAATACACCCTTAATTACATAGGAATAAGCATTTGTTATACTGAGAAAAATCTAATAGAGCTAAAAATAAAAATTAATTTGGAAAGGTCATTAGATACTGATACATTCTTACGTTTACACATTCTTTCATATATTCATATATTCTTTTAACAGTATCAATGGTTTGGAGTTATGTGTACAAAACCATGACCTATATGTAATACAACTAATAACAGGCACTTACAATTCAAGGCATATTATATACAAAGCTTTAACTTCTTATCAAAATATTTTGTTTTTTTTCTTTCTGTTTTGGCAGATACTATGAACACAACATTCAACTCACAGACACCATGGAGCCCTTACTAAGCATAAAGTACCGTGAAAGGCCAGGGCTAGGACAGAACTGAGACAGGGCCAGGTATAGGACAGAACTGGGGCAGGGTCATGGCCAGAGAAAAACCAGCGGCAGGGTCACAGCCAGGGACATGAGAGGACTAAGGCCAGGGCCAGAAGCAGGGAAGAACCAGGGCCAGGGCAGGGACATGGCAGGGCCAGGGCCATGGCAGGATCAGGGTCAGCAGAAGGTCAGGGCAGGGCTAGGGTAGCACAGGGCCAAGGCAGGGCAGGGTCAGTGTAGAGCAAGGAACAGGCCAGGGTATGGCAGGGCAGGGACAGGGAGATCCAGAGCCAGAGTCAGGTCCAGGACATGGACAGGGCAGGGCCAGAAACATGGCAGGACCAGAAAGGGGACAGGGCAAGGGCAAGGCCAGAGAAGGACCGTGGAAAAAACATGGCCAGGGAGAGTCCAGGGCAAGGGCAAGGCCAGGGCAGAACCAGAGCCACAGCAGGCCAAAGGCAGGGCCAGGGCAGGGCAAGGCCAGGGTAGGGCGGGGCCGGTGTAGGGTGAGGGTAGGGCCAGGGCGAGTTCAGGTCCACGGCAGGACTAAGATAGCACAGGGCCAAGGCAGGGACAGGGCAGGGCCAAAAGGAGGGGCCAGGGCCAAGCATGGCCAGTGTCAGATGTGGGGATTGTCAGGGCCAGGGTCAGGGTCAAGGCTGGGCCAGGGACAGGGCCAGAGCAAGGGCAGGGCCAGGGTCAGGGTCAAGGCTGGGCCAGGGACAGGGCCAGAGCAAGGGCAGGGCCAGGGAGAAAGCAGAACCAGAGAGGATCCAGAGCAAGGCCAGGGTCAGGGCAGAACCAGGACCAGGATAAGGCAAAGCCAAGGCCAGCGCAGGGCAAGGCCAGGGCAGGGCAAGACCACGGAAGGGCAAGGCCAGGGTAGAAAAGGCCAGTGTACGGCCAGACCAGGGTAGGAGAAGGCCATGGTAGGGCCAAGGCCAAGGCAGGTCAGGGCTAGGGTAGCACAGGGCATGGCCAAAAACAGAGCAGGGCCATAGCAGTGGCAGGACTAGCAACAGGGCTAGGGCAAGCGCTGGACCAGAGCATGGTGGGGACAATACAGGGCCAGGACAGAGGATGGCAAGGCAGGTCCAGGGCCATTTCATGGGCTCGGTAGGCCTGGGATCAGGACAGGTCAGGGCAAAGGCAAGGCCAGGGAGAAGGCAGGGCCGGGGCCAAGGCAGTGCCAGGGCAGGGCAGGACCAGTGGAGGGCCAATGCAGGCTGAAGGCAAGGCCAGGGCATGGAAGGGCAGGGCAGGACCAAGGAAGGGCCAGGAGAGGGCCATGGCAGGTTCATGGCCAGAACAAGGTTATGGCTGGGGTCAGGAATATGGTAGGACGAGGGCTGGGCCCAGGCTGGGGCACACAGGGCAGAGCATGGTCTGTGCAAGGCATGGCCAGAGCCAGGCCATAGAGATGGGAGGGCAACACCAAGGCAGAGTCAGGGTAGACCGAGGGCTGAGCAGAGTCAGGGCAGGTCCAGAGTCGAGGTAGAGCTAGGGCCCAAGCAGGGCCATGGTAGCACCAGGGCAGAGGAGGGCAGGGCAATGCAGGACTGGGCCATGGCAGTGCCTGGTCAACTCCAGGGCAGGGCCAGAAGCAGGACAGGGACAGGGCCAATGCTCAGGCCAGGGACAGGGCATGACAGGACATGCCAGAGCAGGGCTGGGCCAACGTTGGGGCAGGGCAAATCAGACCAGGACACCTCCAATTCCAGCTCTGGCCCTGCCTTGGCCCTGGCCCCTTCCTGGCCTGACCTTGTCCCTGGCCCTGCCCTATCCATGCCCTGTGTGTTTGACCAGTGTTTTATAACCAGAATCCTACAAGAAACTTAAATTAGTTCTTTTTGTGCATTTTTAGTAGAGATGGGGTTTCACAATGTTGCCCAGGCTGGTTCCAAACTCCTGAGCTCAAGCCATCTGCCTGCCTTGGCCTCCCAAAGTGCTGGGATTACAGGAGTAATCTGGCCAAGTATTTAACTTCTTTATGCCTGTTTCCTACATTTGGAAAATGGGGATGCTTTAAGTACCTAGCACATAGAATTATTGTGAGAATCAATGCCTCACATATTTACATGTTGATAAAATTATACTCATAGAACACTACTGGAAGCAAAGATAGTATTAGTTAAAATTTAGTGATTACTGCAAATATTATTACTATTATAAACAACATAGTATAGACATTACTACTACTATAGTTATCTTAAAAATCTAAAATAAAAATTTTACGTAATAGCCTAAAGTAATCTCTCCTGCTCTGCCCTGGCTCAGCCCTAGTGCCGGCTCTGCCCCTAGTCCTACTACATCCCTGGCCCTGACCCTTCCCTGGTCCAGCTGCTGCCCTGGCCCTTCCCATCTTCAGGCCTTACTATGGCCCTACCCTGGTCCTGACCCTGCCCTGGTCTGGTCCTGACCCTGGCCCTACCCCAGAGAAGGGGTATGGCAGAGCCAGGGAAGGGCCGGGGCAAACAAGGGACAGGACACATCCAAATCCAGGAAAGGGCCAGGACCATGACAGAGCCAGGGCGAGTCCTTGGCAGGGCCAGGTTCCAGGCCAGGTCCAGGAAAGGGTCATGGCAGGGTCACTGTATGGCCAAGGTCCAGGCCAAAGCCAAGGCAGTGGCAGGGTCAGGTCTGCATAAGGGCAGGACCAGAGCCAGTGATACGGCAGGGCCAGGGCCAGGGCCAGGGCTGTGCCAGGACAGAACAAGAGCAGAGCAGGGCAGGACCAGAGCCAGGCCATAGAGAGAGTAGGGCAAGTGCCAAGGCAAGGCCAGGGTAGTGCCAGGGCTGAGGCAAGGTCAGGGAAGGTCCAGGGCTGAGTCTAGGTTAGAACCAAGACAGGGGCAAAGGCCGGGGCAGATCTAGGGCACAAGCGGGGCAGATCTAGGGCACAAGCATGGCAGGTTAGGGCAGGGCAATGGCAAGACCAGGTCATGGCAGGGCCAGCCCAGGACAGAACAGGGCACAGGCAGGGCAGGGCCAGGGCCATGGCTGGGGCAGGACAAGGACCAGGACTGGGGTCCAGGCCAGGGCAAGGGTATGGCCAGGGCAGAGGTAGGGCCAGAGCAAGGGTGTGGGCTGGACCAAGGCAGGTCTATTGTAGGGCCAGGGTTCAGACCAGGGCCAGAGCAGGGCTCGGACAAGGCCAGGGCCAGAACCAAGAAAGGGCAATGTCAGGACAAGGGCCATGGCAGGACCAGCAACGGGGCTGGGGCCAGGACAGGGACAGGGACACGGTCAGGGCTAGGGCCAGAATAGCATGCCAGGGTAGAGCTAGGCCAAATTAGGGCCAGGACAGGGTCAGGAGCAGGGCTGGGCCAGGGTATGGCCTTAAGTAGCGAAGGGCCAGGGCCAGGGTCCATGCCAGTGCCAGTGCTGGTCCAGGGCAGAGGCAGGGCCATGGCCAGGTCAAGGACAAGGCTGGGGCAGGGTCAAGGTCTGGGTCAGGGTTAGCACAAGACCAGGACAGAGCCAGGGGAGGGACAGGGCCATGGTAAGACCAGGTTAAATCATGGACAAGACACCTGCAAATCCACTACAGGGCCAGGGTCAGGGCAGGGCCAGTTCAGGGCCAGGGCCAAGACAGGGCCAGGGTCAGGGCTGCCAGGGTCATTGGCAGGGCCAGGGCCATGGCAGGACCAGGGTCAGGAGCAGGGGGTCAATGCCAGGCCAAGGCCACAGATAGGAGCATGTCTGTGCTAGGGCCAGTGTGAGGGCCAAGGCAGGGTCAGAGCAGGCCCAAAGGGAGGGCAGGGCCAGGGCAGGGTGGAGCAGGCCCAGGGTAGCACAGGGTTCAGGTAGGGCACGACCAACCAGGGCAGGTCTATGGCTGGGGCCGGGGCAGGGCCAGGGCTGGGGCTGGGCCAGAGCCAGGGCAGGGCCAAGACAGTGGCAGCTCCAGGGCAGGGCCAGGGTTAGGACCACAGACATGTCCAAGGCCAGTGCCAGGGCAAGGGCAAGGGCAGGGGCAGGGCCAGGGTCATCTAAGAATTAGGGACAAAGCCAGGCCCAGAGCTGGGCCAGGACAGGTACCTGACAGGGCTAGGGTCTGGTCCAGGGCCACGGCAGGGCCAGGGCCACAACCAGGTCTGTGCTATGGCCACGTCAAACATAGTGCCCTGGTAAGGGTAGGGTGAAGGCCAAGGTAGGGCCAGGGCAGGGTCAAAGCCAGGCTAGGGCCAAGGCAGGGCCAGGGCTGGCAAGGCAGGGCCAGGAAAGCATAGGGCCAGGGGAGGGCAGGGCCAGGCCAGTGACAAGACCTGGGCAGGGCCAGGGCCGGGGTCATGGCCACGGCCTGGGCAGGACCAGGTTCGGGGCAGGAGCAAAACAAGGGCAAGGACAGTACAGGTTCTTGGCACAGCCAGGGTCCAGAACAGTGTCAGGGCAGGGCCAAGGCAGGGTCTGGGCCATGGTAAGACCAGCAACAGGGCTGGGGCTAGGTCAGTGACAGGACCAGAGTCAGGGCAAGGGCCAGAGCAGTGCAAGGCCAGGGTAGGGCCAGGCATTTCAGGGTCAGGGCTAGGGGAGAACCAGGGCAAGGTCTCAAGCAGGGAAGGGCCAGGGCCAGGACAGGTCCAGGGCAGGGCCATGACAGAACCAGGGGCTGCGTTAGGGCAAGGGCAGGGCCACAGCAAGGTAAGGGTCAGGGCCAAGGCCAGGGTAGGGACAGGGCAAGAAATATGGCAGGACCAGAGGCAATGCCAAGGCCAAGGCTGAGTCAGGGCTGAGTCAGGGCAGGGCAGGACAGGGCATGGTATGGCCAGGGCAGGACAGGACAAGAGCCAATCCACAGAGAGAGCAAGGCTGATGCCAAGAAAAAGCCAGGCTAGTGCCAAGGCTGAGGCAGTGTCACAGCATGTCCAGGGCAGGGCCGGGGCCAGGGCCAGAACCGAGCCAGGGCACAGCCAAGGCAGGGTAGGGCAGGGAAATAGCGTGGCCGGGTCAGTACTGGGACAGGGCAGAGCAGGGCAAGGCAATGGTAGGGGCAGGGCTGAGACAGGCCAATGCAGAGCCATGTTACACCGGGGCCAGGACACCTCCAAGTCCACTTCAGGGCCAAGGCTATGGCAGGACAAAGACCAGGGCCAGGGTCAGAGCCAGGTCTGTACTGGGCCTAGCGAAGACTAGGGTGAGGGCCAAGGTAAGGCCAGGGCAGGGTCAAAGGCAGAGTAGGGCCAGGGCAGGGTGATGACACATCCAGAGCACAGCAGGGCAGGGTGATGGCAAGACCAGAGGCAGACCACTGCCAGCTCAGGGCCAGGGAAAGGCCAGTGCAGAGCCAGGAATGGGTCTGGGTCTGGGTCAGGGCCAGAACAAGGCAGAGCAGGGCCAGGACCATGGCAGAGTCAGGGCAGGTCCTTGACAGGACCAGGTTCCAGGCCAGGGCCAGGGCAGCAGCAGGGGCAAGGCCTAGATAAGGGCAGGGCCAGGGATATGGCAGGACTAGAGCTAGGGCCAGGGCCAGGCCATAGTGAGGGCAGGGCAAAAGCCAAGGCAGGGTCAGGGCAGGTCCAGGGCAGGTCCAGGGAGCGGCCAGCACCAAGCGGGGCCAAGGCACAACCAGCGCCAGGTAAGGCAGGGCAATGGCACCACTGGGCCATGACAGGGCAAGGTCAGTGCCAGGAGCGGGCAGAACAGGCAGGCCCATGGTGGGGCCAGGGCAGGGATGGGCCAAAGCAGGGCCAGGATATTTCCAAGGCCAGGTCAGGGCCAGAACAGGAGCAGGACCATGACCATTGGCAGGGCCAGTGCCATGACAGGACCAGGGTCAGGACAAGGGGCAGGGCCAGAGCCAGGGCCAGAGCCAAGGTCAGGCCAGTGCAGGTTCAGGGCAGGGCCAGTGCCAGGGCAAGACCAGGGCAGGGACAGGATAGCACAGGGCCAAGACAGGGTCAGGATGGGACCAGAGCAGGACAGGGACGAGACAGTCCAGGTAACAGTAGGGCAGGTACAGGGCAAGGCAGGGCAGTACAGGGCCAGATCCACAGCAGGCGCAGGGCAAAGTCAGGCCCATTGCCAATGCACCAGCCCTCCCTACAAGGCTCCTACCACCTGGCCACTGCTGCAGCCCGTCCATCGCTGTAAGCCTGACTCCCAACCCTGCCTGCAGCCACCTGCCCTCCTAGCGCGGCCGCTCTCCTACCGCTCTGGCGCACTGCAGTCTCCATCACTGCCATCCACCTGCAGCGAGGCGAGCCACGGTGTTGCAGGCTCTAGGTGTCTCCTCCTCCTCCTGGCACGGAGCAGCTGGGCGGGCAAAGCCAAAAAAGCCTAGAGGAAGTTGTGAGGAGTGGAAGGGTTAGAGCCTCAACTTGTCATGCCAGCCACTGGGTGGCAGGGGCCAGTTTCAGCAAAGGCACTCACACCCACCCTCCAAAGTCCAGCCTCTCCTTTTGGCCCAAGCTGGCTGGGAACTGGGCTCTGGGGTGGGTGCTGGAGACACCACAGCACCCAGCTCCCCACTCCACAGGAACAATTGGGCCCACTGGGGCTGCACTCCTCAGGGAACAGGAGAAGCAGAAAAATTCAGACCCAGCCAGCCCTCCGCACCCAGGTGCCAATTCCTGTTCCGGACGCCTCCACGCACAGGGCCCTGTCCCCCGTGGTGTCCCCAGGGGTGCCTGGCAGCCTCTGAGGCACAGACCCAGAGTGCACAGGCCCAGGAACCACAGTGGGTGTGGGGGCTCTGCCATGCTCAGGCTTCCCATGCAAACGCTGCGTGCCCTGCCGCACTCCAGTATGACCAAGAGTGGGTCGCCCTCTGGAGTGTGGAGTCAGGGAGAGGAGAACCACTCCTTCCTTGGATGCCAACTCTGTTGACTGCCACCAGCAGTGCAGCCCCTTATAGCACCGAACTCGCCCGCCCTCCACGGCTAGTCCTGCCCTCAATAGCGCCCCCCACCTCCGTCCCCCAATGCTGCCAGTAGCGTATACCCGACAGTGCCCTAACCTGTCCTCCTCCATGGGCATTGCAGCCCCAGAAAGCACCCATAACCCACCCTCCCTGCCATGGGCAGTGCAGCCCTGTGGAGTGCTACCAACCAGTACCCCTAATGCAGGCAATGACACCCTGGATAGTGCCCCCAACCCACCCCACACTGCGAAAGGTGCAGCCCTGGATAGCCCCTGTCCTACCACTCTGGTTGTGCTGCAGTCTCTGTCACCACCACCACCAACCACAGTGAGGCAAGCCAGTGGGCCACAGGCTCTAGGACCTAGCAGCCAGGCATGGAGCAGCTCTCGCTAATGGCCGGCTCCTACCACTCTGACCACGCTGCTGTCTGTCTCCGTGGCCATCTTCTTTCACTACAAAGGAATAAAACTAGGTATCAATAAGAAAAGTAATTTTGGAAACAATACAATCACATGGAAGTTAAATACTACCCTCCTGAATAAATGACTAGCGGGTCAATGAACATACTAAGACAGAAATTCAAAAATTTCATGAAACAAAGAGTAATGAAAACATAGTATACCAAAACTTGTTACGCAGAAAGCAGTACAAAGGCAGAGATTTACAGCTATAAGTGCCTATCATCCAAACAAAAGAAAAACTTCAAATAAACAATACATCTTAAAGAACTAGTAAAGTAAGAACAAACTAAACCATAAATAAGAAAATAACTAAGATCGTAGCAGAAACAAAATTGAAATAAAAAATACACAAGATTAAACGAAAAGTTGGTTTTCTGGAAAGCTAAACAAAATTGACAAACTTTTAACCAGCCTAAGAAAAGAGACAAGATTCAAATAAATAAAATCAACAGATTAAAAAAAGGAGACATTACAACTAATACTTCAGAAATTCAAAGGATCATAACTGGCTATTACATGCCAATAAATTGGAAAGCCTAGTAGAAATTGGCAAATTCCTAGATGCATACAACCTACTTAGGTTAAACAATGAAAACATCCAAGACCAGAACAGATTGATAACAAGTAATGAGATTGAAGCCATCAGAAAAAGTCTCCCAGTAAAGAAAAGCACAGGAACTGATGTCTTCACTGCTGATGGCTTCACAGCAAACAATTTAAAGACCTAGTATGAATCCTGCTCAAACTATTTTGAAAAACAGGAGGGAATACTTCCAAACTTATTCTATGAGACCATTATTACTGTGATACAAAAATCAGATAAAAGCATCAAAGAAGGAAACTACAGGCCAGTATCTCTAATATTGATGCAAAAATCCTCAACAAAATACCAGTGAATCAAATTCAGTAATACATTAAAAAGATAATTCATCATGATCAAGTGGGATGTATCCCTGGGATGCAAGAGTCACTCAACATACAATGTGATACATCATATCAACCAAATAAATGACAAAAACAGTATGATCACGTCAACTGAAACCGAAAAAGCATTTGATGAAATTCAACATCCCTTCATGCTATAAATCCTCAAAGAAACGGGCACAGAAGAAACATACCGCAACATAATAAAAACTACAGGAAAGACACCCACAGCTAGAATCATATGGAATGGGGAAAAATGGAAAGCTTTTCCTCTAAGATCTGGAACATGATAAGAGTGCCCCCTGTCACCACTGTTAAACGTTTAACATAGTACCTGAAATCCTAGCTAAAGCAATCGGTGCAGCCCCTGATATGGCCCCCAACCCACCCTGCCCCCTACCACCAGCAGTGTCGCCCCCCCCCCCATTAGCACACCCAACATACTCTAACCGCCCCGCCTCCCCGCACCATGGGCATTACAGCACCCCATAGTGCCCTCAACCCGAAACCGCCACCCCCCACCACAGCCGCACAGTGCAGCCCCGGATAGCACACTTAGCCCACCTCACTGTTGCCAGCAATACCGTCTGGGATAGTGCCCCCAACCGGCTCCCCACCAAAGGCAGTGCAGCCCCGGTTTGAGCCCCCAAACAACACCCCCGGTGCAGGCAGCACAGCCCCAGATAGCACACCCAACCAGCCACCCAAGACGGGCAGTGACGCCTAAGATAGGGCTCCCAACCCATCCCAGGCCACCTGCAGTGCAGCCTGGATAGTGCACTTACCCCGATGCCTTTCTACGCTCTGGCTGGCTGCAATGTCCATCGCTGCCACCAACCACAAACAGGGCTGCAAACAGGAAGGATTTTATTCACCGTCGATGCGGCCCCGAGTTGTCCCAAAGCGAGGCAGTGCCCCAAGGTCTGTGCAGAGCAGAACGCAGCTCCGCCCTCGCAATGCTCTCCGGGTCTGTGCCAAGGAGAACGCAGCTCCGCCCTTCCAAAGGCACACAGCGCAGGTGCCGGCGTGGCGGAGAGGCGGACAGCGGCGGTGAGGCGGCCAGCGTTGGCGCGGCGGAGAGGCCGACAGCGGCGGCGCGGCGGAGAGGCGGTCGGCGGCGGCGCGGCGGAGAGGCGGTCGGCGGCGGCGCGGCGGAGAGGCGGTCGGCGGCGGCGCGGCGGAGAGGCGGTCGGCGGCGGCGCGGCGGAGAGGCGGTCGGCGGCGGCGCGGCGGAGAGGCCGACGGCGGCGGCGCGGCGGAGAGGCGGTCGGCGGCGGCGCGGCGGAGAGGCGGTCGGCGGCGGCGCGGCGGAGAGGCGGTCGGCGGCGGCGCGGCGGAGAGGCGGTCGGCGGCGGCGCGGCGGAGAGGCGGACGGCGGCGGCGCGGCGGAGAGGCGGACGGCGGCGGAGAGGCGCACGGCGTTGGAGAGGCGCACAGCGGCCGCGCAGGCGCAGAGAGGCGCACAGCGGCGGCGCAGGCGCGGAGAGGCGCAGGCCCAGGCTCCACTCCCCAGCTGTGAAAGGGTAAGAGCTGAGGGTGGCTGAGACTCGGGGTTGTTCAGGGCGGGGTGGGCTCTGGACCCAGCAGGCCCGGCACCCAGGTCAGGGCTCCAGGGGAGGCCAGGTGGGCGAAGGCGAAGAAGGGGCCGGGGCTGGTCAGGAAGGGCTGCTGGAGACCAGAGCACTTTGCGTGAGCCAGCGTGGGAGGAAGGTGGCCTGGATGAGCCAGGGAGGTGCAGGGAGGGGCCTTGGCAGAGGCAACCACCTCCGTCAGCCCCCAGGCCACTGAACCCTGGGTAGCGAGAACCGACAGGGGAGGCTGCAGACAGAGGAGTGGAGGCTCCCTGGCTTTGGGGGCTGTGAGTAGAAGCATCTAGGGGGTCCCTCAAGACGCCCCCAAACGCTTCCCCATGGTGAGAAAAGAAGGCGCAGAGAGGGGCACAGCGCCAGCTCCGGCGCAGAGGGGCGCACAGCAAGATTTGCTGTGATTTCTTTTATTGCCCCAAGTGTACTTCATGTTCAGGCAAGAGGAGTCTGAATTATAGGATGTTTAGAAGCTTCCCTGGCCTCTATCTCTAGATGCCAATAGTACCTGTACCTCTAGTTGTGACAGCCAAAAGTGCATCTAGATGTTGCTAAATGTCCTTTGTGGGTCAAGATGCTTTTTTCAGACATTACTAAAGGTTCTCTGTACATTACAATTATCCCTGGTGGAGAATCACTGACTTGGAGCAAGAATTTCTTTTTTAAAATTGAAATAGAGAAAGCACTTACGTAGAGTTCAAAACAGAATATTGACCTATAATTAGGTAGTGATTTGCAGGATAAGTTATAGAAGGTAGAAATGGGAGGCAATGAGAATGTGCAAAAATGATCATGTCAGTCTATAAATGAATAGATGGGCTTATAAGCTAGAGCTCTGCGGCTCTGATAGTAATAGAGGCACTGATAGTAATAGAATAGCAGCAGTTGTAGTGGTAGTAGAAGCAGCATTAATTGTGCAGTCATAAAAGTACTTCTCACAATTACCTTTGGAAATGTTTGCTACTATGGTTATCCCCATACTGCCGATGAGGAAGCTGAGGTTTAGTGGTCACCCATGGCAATGGTTGGGATTCCAACTCATATCTGTCTTGCTTCCAACACTTTCTATTGCTTCATCTCTGAAACAGGTTTTGCATTCAAGTGGTTGACAGGAAAAAGCAGTCTGAATGGTCACACTCTCTGTTGTTTGTTAAATTATACTATCCTTCTCAAAATCTCACTCTCTTTATTTAGAGATGTGAACAAAAATTGTTCCCCCTAAGAATGGCACAGGCTGGTACAACTTAGAGCCCCATCTGCCCTGGTTTGTTGGATACTGCCACATTACATTAATTAGTAGAGAGATAGCATTCACATGCATAATGTGCCCATTTTTAAAAGCATATTTTACCTGGTTCTGTCTTTTCCTTAAAAATTCATTACAAAGATAAGAGTGTGTTTATCACATAAATACAGCCAAATTAATGGCATAAGGGAGTTTTAAGAAAATAGACAAAAGAAGTTATAAAATTTTAGACATTATAAAATATTTGTTACTGATATTATGCTATGTTTTTCATGCTATCTTAAAGACTTTTTATAGATATTATTCTATGCTCACAACTAGATTTTGCAATTCCAGTATGCCCATGAATGGAGGAATCCTCCAGTTAGCTTGGTAATTAATTAGCTTCTTTTGTGAAATGTCCAAGCTGCTAATTTCTGTCCTTTTATTTTAAAATAGAACACCTTTTGTTTATTTCTCTGAGACACAGATTTCTCCTACAACTCCAAGTAGGACAAATAAAAGGAGAAAAACTCCAGAAAGAACTGTTCGGAGTTGGTTAAAAGATTGTCCAGATGATCTTTATTTTAATGTTGGGAAAATATAGATGCCTATCTTGGAATCAGCAAATAAATTATACTCATATTAAATTTCATTCTAAATTTCTGACTTTACGGTTTATTTTATATATATAATATATTATATATAAATAAAATTTTATATATGTATATCAGTAAACATATGAAACCATGCATAGTACATAAAAACTAGGTTCAAGTAGGAACCCAGTTTACTTTGTTTCTCTGAGCTGTAGTTTCTCAATATGTGAGGTGAGAATAAAATAGGAACTTCACAGGCTGTTAAATGTGTCAATGAGAGAATGTATATAAAATGCTTACACAATGACTAGCACAAACTATATTACATATGGTGACTCTCCTATGGTAACAGCTATTTACCAATCTCTGCAGTTGCCTTAATGGAATTGTAACAAAACTGGACATGAAAGGCTATTGTAATTTCAGCCCAATGCCTAACATTCGTGGAAAAACATTTCAGCTTTTCTATGCATAGCATATTTTTCTCCACCAAACATCTGTGAAGGTGATTTTCATTTAACTATTTAATGGGTCAGTAACCTCCCTTCTATTTTCGTATTACATCTACATCATCAAAAAATAAATTTTAATTACCCTTTGGATAAATAATAGGGATAAAATGGCATGAATCAAAACACAGGGTTTATGCATATTCTCTATGAAAAACAGAACTAAAATGTTGTTAATAAATTTTACACCCATTAAGGAAGTGTGTGAGTCTACCTGGTAGAATTAAAGTATAGTTGAAACTATGGCTGTGGGATGAAATTATGCTCACTTTAATATTTCCGATATGTTTTCTTTGTACTGGAAAAAAACAGATATTTTTAAAATGCTGCATTTATCTTTATCTCTCTGTGCACATGAGGATTTCATACCATATTTTCACTTGAGTTTCTTTGAACAATGAACACTTTTGAGGAGTGTATGCTATATTAGGAATTTATTAGACTTCATCAAATGGCAGGTGGTTATGAATTTTGTTTCCAAAAAGGAGACCTGAGGGATATTCCATATTAAGGGTTTTATTCCCTTTTGGTGGAAACATGCAAAACATTTGTTTTTGCTAAAAAATCTATGAAATATTTCTTTCATTATTTCCCTTGGGAATGGCAGCTCGCTATTATTCGTAATTGTAAATGCAGTTGACATTTTGAAGTTTATGTTCATGGGAATAAGATATTTTTTGGACATTTTAGTGATGCCAAGCCCAGGAAAATCTAGTTATTTTTTGCAATACACATGTATATACAGTATGTTACTTGGAGTAACAGAGATGGCCATTTCAAATTGGGCTTTGTTATTCATCTTTTTTTTAGAGGTAAAGAGTGTTGGTAAGCGAATTTAACCAGAAGAGCAGTAGATTCTTTTGAAATAATGACATAGTGGAAAATAAAAACACATATACACCAAGAAACAATTTGTGAACTAAAGCATGATTAAATTTAATCTATTGCCATAAAGTAGAGAATGTTCGAAACAAGGAAGACTGTGTACTTTCAGCTAAACTGAAAATAAAATGACAACAAAAAAGCAGGACTCTCCACAATTCAAGACTTGCTGCTTCTATGATGCCACACTCTTGATTATTTACCCCTGCTATATGAATGAGTGAGTGTTAACACTGATGTTTTACACCTAAAAGATTGGAAGAGCATCTTTGATTCCATTCCAGTCCACCACGTCGTGCTAGAACCAGGACATCTGCCCTCCATAGTAAATCTCCATAAAATTTTACTGGGGAGAAAAGAATCCTCTACATATGAGGTAGAGATGTGAATCAGACAAGTCCTTAAATGCATGATTCATCTAACTCCCTCTGAATAATTGGTTAACTTCAGCCACCTGTATATATAAGCATGTAGGTGTTCAATGCCACCACACACTCTCCACAAACAACAACTACACAGGGTTGCCAAAAGATAATTGCATGGTGGCAAAACGTGCTGCTTGAACAGTGCCAACGTAAAGGATAAAAAACCAGGAACCACATTGTAAGGAAGTGAAGACTGTATTATGCTAGGAATTCCACTTTAGAGTCCAATCTGACCATCTGAATCTGAATCGGACTATAGTGGATGGACTGATGCTACCCTGCAGCCTTACTTCCTTAACTTTGTTTCCCCAGGCCCTAATATAAACCCCAGGCAAACAGGCATACAGCTGTATGCATTTGGCAGATTACTATCCATTTCATTGTTCAGTTGTTCTGGAACGGCACCGAATGCAACTGTAGCCTGGAAACATTTGGAAAAATGGTACTGTTCCTGATATCTTTGTTTCTTCCTGAGTGACAGTTGAAGGTGACTTTCCTTTGTACAGTTCTGCCTGCTGTTAGCAATTTTCCAAAATTAAATACCATATTTTGTGTTTGATAGGCACAGCTGTGTCTGTTACCAAGGGCAAGCCCACTTGCACAACACTCTGTTGTTCATTTATATACTGAGAACTTTATTTAGAACCCAGTTTTACAGAAAAAAATAAAGTTGGGTGAACCAATTTTGAGGGCAATGAATTCTTGAATTCTACTTTTGGGTTATGAAAAGGGCAAATTTATTTGCTTCTGATGGAAGTAATATAGGCCTAGTGGATATCTTAGCAGTGCAGAAAATAGGATGTACCATCTACCTATATTAACTGTGTGTGCATTAATTTCTGAATCTGGTTTTAAAAACTCCATGGTGTTCTAAACCTGATAGTTTGGAAAGTTGTAAGATCGAGTCTAGAGACTCATGTTAGAATTCTAAATTTTGGTGCAAGAGGAATAGCTCTCGTTTTTGCCCAAGCCACTTTATTTTTCAATGTCTTCATTATTTTATCTGCCGATTGAACCCATCAGAGTAGAGGAATGCCCAGAGTTATTTGAAGCTCTGAAAGTTCTACAATTTGGGCTAGAGAAATGGAATATATGAATTCTACCAATTAAGACACCAACTCTTCAGGCAAAATTAATTTAATACTTGGGGTATGATGGGTTGACCCTGAATATTTACAAGATACTAACATTGGAAAATGTTAGAGTGTGTCACATGGGACAAGAGTCTGTTAAGGTGTTCTACAAGAATGGGAGGTTGTGTGGTTAAACATTTGGCATGCTTGGCACATTTTTTCCCTCTTCCTGGAGAGTTATAGTTTGCATTCACATTTAAAGGATCTGAGAAATCCTGCAGAAAAGAAAATTATGTAGCTTTGTTTAACCCAATGTTTCCCAAACTTAGTTGACTTTATGCATTCGTCATCTTTCCTTTGCTCTTCCAAATTACTCTTCAGCCTTCCCTACCCTGCTCTGTGTTCATGAAACTGACGTGTGTGAGTTCTAACTTGGAGTTTTCTTTCTACTGGCTCCTGGTTGTTTGGCTGTCAAGAGAAACTTCTGGAGGAATGACGGCAGGAAAAGGTATCTGAGGAAGAGAGAAGTAAGGTACTTGTTTCCCTGGCTTCCTCTCTCCAAGCTGACTGCATCTGCCCACCAGAGGTCACATTTCTTGTCAAGTATTCTCTCCACACAGTTTTCCCTCCAGATTCCTGCAAACTCTTATTTCCCTCCATCCTTTCAGGCATAGTCTGTAGGTTACTGCCTTCCTTTTCAATTTTCCTATAACCTGCCCACATCTATTCAAATAGTGCTTGTTTTAGACATTCCTCAAATTACCAAATTTGAGTGTCATCTTTTTTCTGCAGGAAGTCTGAGTGATATATACACATGGTATCTTTTTTACCTTGCTGATGCATGCCATTTTTATGGAAAAACAAACTGCTATATTTAAAGTGAGGAAAATTATTTTGGTATCAAAGTGTCTGAAACACTGTTGTTGCTTGACTTGCTAACTATAATTGTCCGAACCCTTCTCTATGTGTAGATATATCCTAAAACCAAGTCAGTAAAAACAGGTCCTTCTGAGTCCTATCTGAGTTTATTTTACCATTGTCAGCTTTCTTTTTGCTCTCAGTGGGCCCATGAGTGATAACTATCTCCACACTTAGACATCAGTAAGCCATGCCATTTACCTGATTTGCCAACAGACATTTGTGAAGCATGTTTGTGTGTGTGTGGCATTGAACTAGATGCTGAGAATAAAAAGGTAGAGAAAGATTAACATGATTCCCAGGGTATCCAAAGCAGCCTGTATGCCCACCAATACAATAATAATAAAATGTGAATACCGATAATAAATGTAATAATACCTAACACTTAACATAGCTCTGAGTACAATAAGACATTTATATAGTTTGAGTGCTTTATCTGTATTCACTCATTCAATCTTCCCAACAACCTTATGAAAAGCTACTGTTATTATCTCTATTTGACAAATAAGAAAAAGATGACAAAGTCAGGCTAGATGAGTCTGTTCATGTTCACATGTAATTAAGTGGTGGGAGTGGATTTTTAGTCTATGTAGTCTGGTCACAGAGAAAGTATAATTAAAAAATGACAAGGAGATGTGCAATAGGAGGGCTTGGCTCAATTGAGATACAAAGGCAAAAAAGTAAAGAGAGAAGAGTGTTTCAGAAGGGAAGAACTTGTGCAAAGATACCCTTAAATTGTCTTGACGCTGTTTCATCAGAGCAGACGACATACAAAAAGGCCAGTCAAAATGGAGTTGTTAAGAGGTGGTCTGTACAAATACATCAGTTAAGTGCACGCACTTATATTTTCTTTGCTGTGCTATTCACAATAACAAAGACATGAACTCAACCTAGGTATCCATTAGTGGTAGATTGGATAAAGAAAATGTGGTACATACAGGTACCAAGGAACACTATGCAGTCATAATAAAGAATCAAATTATGTCCTTTTAAGCAACATGGATTAAGCTGAAGTCCATAATCCTAAGTGAATTAATGCAGAAACAGAAAATCAAATACCACATGTTCTCACTAATGAATAAGAGCTGGTCATTGAGTTTACATGGACATGTAGATGGAAGCAATAGACACTGGGGACTAAAAGAGGGGAGAGAGAGGTGGGGAAGGGTTGAAAACTACCTATTGGATCCTATGCTAACTACCTGGATGACAGGATCCATACCCCCAAACTCAGGATTATGCAATATACCTATGTAACAAACCTGCACATGTATCCCCCCATATCTAAAATAAACACTAAAATTTAATTAAAAAATAAATTTAAAAAACTGAAAAAATATATCAGTCATTGACTTTATTGCCCTGATAAGTAGCAATGGCAACTTCACAAGTTGACTTAAAACTTTGATTGTCAACCTTTGGTGTTTGCAGAATACTTAAAAAAACTGGATTATTTAATGACACTCTTGAAGGAATTAAAGTATAAAAAAGTTATAGAATATTGAAAACATATTTCCATACTTATTGAATTAGTTGTTTTTAATTTGAGGAGAACCAAAAAACTCTTTACTGTCCTGACCATATTCTCTGATACAGTAATAATGCAAATTTCTTACAATTTCTGGCATATAGGGCATCTTTCTTTAACACTAGCATGCCTTTACATGAAGCCTTATCACTTCTTTGCAGCAACTTGTTCCTCAACTCACTGAGTGTGCATTGTTCTGCCAGAGACATCACTGTAAGAGTATGTTGTGTCAAATGTAGCAAAAATTGTTTTCATATGGTATCAGTTATAAAGTGCTTTTGAGGACTGTTTCTTGCTTCCCTGAGAATGCTGACAAGCAGAGTAAACTAAGTGCTCCAATTTCTAAGTTCAGAAAATTACCCATTTTAGTCAGCTTCTGCAGGGCCTTCTAGGACAGGGCACAGCAAAAACACCACTTCTGAAAACCCCAATCCCCTGGACCACATCTAGAGGACTACAGAAGGTAAGAGGGAGAATTCTCAAAGTTGTAGTTATCCATAATCCTACCCCTTCTTATCAAGAGGAGGAGAAAGGCATTGAACTCTCTGTCATCCTTGCCTTTTACAGATGGTCCTGGAATATGGAGAAAAGGAAAGGAGAAAAAGGGCTAAGGTGCCAGAGGAAATTCCCAAAGCAGCCTGCATTCCCTCATAAATCAAATGTATAACATGGAACTCACCTGACACTTATATCATCTTTTCAGTGTTCCAATGGTCATACCCACAAAGAAAAGGGATCTACAGGCAACAAGAGGATGGAGGGTAGATTGGTCTTGGACCAGGAGTTTAGGACAAGGTGATGTTGAGGACTTTGAGACAAGAGTGTACATTTTAGTTATTGAATTACATCACAGAAATAATCACACCAGCCTATATTTTTCACCAAAAATGAATGAAAAGAAAATTATGTCTGTTATAGGCAGATGGAGGTCAAAGGCTGCTCTAGATCCAGAATCTTAACCTATATCAAGATTCATGTTCGTGCATAGCTTTATTGAAACTCTTGGCTCAAATTGACTTACTTCCCTAATGTCAAAATTTGAGAGCCCATTTGTAAAATGGCTTAGTGTAATGCACTGCGGATGATCAATCAAGAGTCACTAGTCTGTGTTCTTATTGGAGAAAATAATATCGCTTTTCTGTGTACGTCTGTGTAAGAAATTTCACTTAGACATCAATGCTAAGAAAAACTACAATCCTTTCCAAGCAATAGACATATCCTTTTATGTTTCATAAAATTATCTCTTCATCTGGAATAGTAGAAGTTTTTATTCAGGCTTGCTTTATGCTTTCTCAAAGCTACAGTTATGTTTAACATATTTGCTTTATTTCTATTCCAATGCCTTTGTCATATTTTATGTTAACATTTTGTGTTGAACTATCTAGCTTATCTACCTTATCTATCTATCTGTCTGTCTGTCTGTCTGTCTGTCTGTCTATTTTATTATACCAAAATCTTCCTGCAAGTGTTGATGTCTAAATAAATTTGATAATGTTTATTAGAGAACCTTCATATGTAATTGATTTGCTCATCTATTATCCATAGAACTTGGAAACATATTTGTAGATGAAAGTTAACAGATGTATAGATACATTGATAGATAATGCAGTTATATAAAAGTATATATATTAAATTTTAACCATATAAATATGTAACCAGACATATACAGATTTTAGTAAATTTCTTTTGACTTTTTATTTTTAAATGTGAACAAAAATAGTTGGTGATGATGGTGTCTGAATCTGTGGTCCCAATTGTAATCTCACAACTCCAAGTTTCCAACACAGTTGGAAACATCATTTATCTACCAAATTCTTCTGTTGGTGTTTTTCTCCCAGGGAAGCAGAGAAAATAAAGAGTTTTCTGCTTTTAATGTTTCTGCTTTTTATGTTTGTCACAGTGCTCTGCTTTTAGCAAACACCCTGATACACTAAAAGTTTGCTTTTTATTTAACCTTAAAAATTTCTTTGGTAAGCTTGTCCTAAAAACTTGACCCAGAATTATACAAATGCCATTCAAACATCTATTTGTGCATCTCTTTTTTTTTCCACTTCAACTGAAAATATACTTTCTCTAAAATGTACATTTGCAATAGGAATATATTACTGATGGTGGAAATAAATTTCCATGTAAATTCATATTGTCCTTCTACATAGTGAAATGACAGCTTTTTGGAAGTCACGTGCACACAGCTCCCCAGGGAATCTCACATCTATTATCCATTTCATGCATTGTGAGGCTTTTATGGCAATGTCCATACCCTTCATTTTAGATAGATCTATCAGTCTCTCGGTACTACCCATGCACTTTGGATCACTAAGACTCCTCCTGAGTAGGTGACATACTAATATGTGACTAGTAATTGAATTTTTGACATATGCAAAAATGTTGTAAAATAGGTAAGAGAGAAAGTGCCATAAATAGATATCTAAAAGAAGGGAACAGATGGCCTCTTTGTGAAGATGTTTGGGTAAAGCCAAAACATGACAAACAGATGGTTTATATGTATGGGGTAGGTTGACAATGGAACCTGAAGCTGGTGGGGCATAATGCACAGAGCTCCAACTTTTCCTAAAAAACCTGAAGTTTGGTCTATAAGAGGAAAGTATTACAGACTACATAAAAACATAGACAATTGCTGAGGAGCGCTTTACTTCCAACTATGTGTTCAATTTTGGAATAGGTGTGGTGTGGTGCTAAAAAAATGTATATTCTGTTGATTTGGGGTGGAGAGTTCTGTAGATGTCTATTAGGTCCACTTGGTGCAGAGCTGAGTTCAATTCCTGGGTATCCTTGTTAACTTTCTGTCTCGTTGATCTGTCTAATGTTGACAGTGGGGTGTTAAAGTCTCCCATTATTATTGTGTGGGAGTCTAAGTCTCTTTGTAGGTCACTCAGGACTTGCTTTATGAATCTGGGTGCTCCTGTATTGGGTGCATATATATTTAGGATAGTTAGCTCTTCTTGTTGAATTGATCCCTTTACCATTATGTAATGGCCTTCTTTGTCTCTTTTGATCTTTGTTGGTTTAAAGTCTGTTTTATCAGAGACTAGGATTGCAAACCCTGCCTTTTTTTGTTTTCCATTTGCTTGGTAGATCTTCCTCCATCCTTTTATTTTGAGCCTATGTGTGTCTCTGCATGTGAGATGAGTTTCCTGAATACAGCACACTGATGGGTCTTGACTCTTTATCCAATTTGCCAGTCTGTGTCTTTTAGTTGGAGCATTTAGTCCATTTACATTTAAAGTTAATATTGTTATGTGTGAAGTTGATCCTGTGATTATGATGTTGGCTGGTTATTTTGCTCGGTAGTTGATGCAGTTTCTTCCTAGCCTCGATGGTCTTTACAATTTGGCATGATTTTGCGGTGGCTGGTACCGGTTGTTCCTTTCCATGTTTAGTACTTCCTTCAGGAGCACTTTTAGGGCAGGCCTGGTGGTGACAAAATCTCTCAGCATTTGCTTGTCTGTAAAGTATTTTATTTCTCCTTCACTTATGAAGCTTAGTTAGGCTGGATATGAAATTCTGGGTTGAAAATTCTTTTCTTTAAGAATGTTAAATATTGGCCCCCACTCTCTTCTGACTTGTAGAGTTTCTGCCGAGAGATCCACTGTTAGTCTGATGGGCTTCCCTTTGTGGGTAACCTGACCTTTCTCTCTGGCTGCCCTTAACATTTTTTCCTTCATTTCAACTTTGGTGTATCTGACAATTACGTGTCTTGGAGTTGCTCTTCTCAAGGAGTATCTTTGTGGCATTCTCTGTATTTCCTGAATCTGAATATTGGCCTGCCTTGCTAGATTGGGGAAGTTCTCCTGGATAATACCCTGCAGAGTGTTTTCCAACTTGGTTCCATTCTCCCCGTCACTTTCAGGTACACCAATCAGATGTAGATTTGGTCTTTTCACATAGTCCCATATTTCTTGGAGGCTTTGTTTGTTTCTTTTTATTCTTTTTTCTCTAAACTTCCCTTCTCGCTTCATTTCATTCATTTCATCTTCCATCGCTGATACCCTTTCTTCCAGTTGATCGCATTGGCTCCTGAGGCTTCTGCATTCTTCACGTAGTTCTTGAGCCTTGGCTTTCAGCTCCATCGGCTCCTTTAAAGCACTTCTCTGTATTGGTTATTCTAGTTATACATTCGTCTAAATTTTTTTCAAAGTTTTCAACTTCTTTGCCTTTGGTTTGGATTTCCTCCTGTAGCTTGGAGTAGTCTGATCATCTGAAGCCTTCTTCTCTTGACTCGTCGAAGTCATTCTCCGTCCAGCTTTGTTCCGTTGCTGGTGAGGAGCTGCGTTCCTTTGGAGGAGGAGAGGCACTCTGCTTTTTAGAGTTTCCAGTTTTTCTGTTCTGTTTTTTCCCCATCTTTGTGGTTTTATCTACTTTTGGTCTTTGATGATGGTGATGTACAGATGGGTTTTTGGTGTGGATGTCCTTTCTGTTTGTTAGTTTTCCTTCTAACAGACAGGACCCTCAGCTGCAGGTCTGTTGGAGTTTGCTGGAGGTCCACTCCAGACCCTGTTTGCCTGGGTACCAGCAGCGGTGGCTGCAGAACAGCGGATTTTCATGAACCGCGAATGCTGCTGTCTGATCGTTCCTCTGGAAGTTTTGTCTCAGAGGAGTACCCACTGTGTGAGGTGTCAGTCTGCCCCTACTGGGGGGTGCCTCCCAGTTAGGCTGCTCGGGGGTCAGGGGTCAGGGACCCACTTGAGGAGGCAGTCTGCCAGTTCTCAGATCTCCAGCTGCGTGCTGGGAACACCACTGCTCTCTTCAAAGCTGTCAGTCAGGGACGTTTAAGTCTGCAGAGGTTACTGCTGTCTTTTTGTTTGTCTGTGCCCTGCCCCCAGAGGTGGAGCCTACAGAGGCAGGCAGTATGGCACACTCAATTCATCTTCCTGGAAACCTCCATTTACATTTTATTGTTCAATCGAGAAGTAAATAACTTACATTCAACCATTGAGAAAAATTTTAAATGTGAGGACTACAGGGTAGATAAACTTCAAATATCTCAACTGGTACCCAGCTAAGTTCATGTAGACTTAGGATTAATTTTTTTTTTTTTTTTACAATATTGGCTTTGCCTTGTTTTATTTGCTTTAGAAATAAAATCTTAAGAACGTTGAAAATATGCTGGCTTATTTCTCCCTATAGAAATATACTGCTAGTTATTTCTACTTGTATAAAATATACAGGGTTTCTACTTGTATAAAATATATAGGGTTTTTTGTTGCTTGTTTTTTTTTTTTTTAGAACAAATGGAGTCAATGAGCTCTCTCTTCTGTAGCACTTTCCATGTTGAATAATTCTCAACACAAGGAAACAAACCTGTTTTCTTTTTAAAAATAATTACACAAGCAGGTCTTGAAAAATTTAGCTTACACAATGCAGTATTATGTAGATTTAAATGTGTCCTCATCCTGCCCACTGCTGTCTTATATTTATTTTAAATTACCATTCTATTCTGATTTTTTTTAGTGGTAGTCATTGCTATCATTTCAACATACGTTATATTCTGTCATTTTCTCTGACTTTACTTGTGTATACACGTGTCCAAATTCATATATATGGATTTTATTAAAACCATAGTTTAATAATTTTGTTTACATGCTTTTTTTCTGTTAACAATAGCTTAGGTTTTATACAGCTATCCCTCTCATTTTGATTAAGAACTATGTAATATTTCATAGAATGAAAGTACCATAATAGCTTATTCCATTAAAAAATCTGTTACTCACCATGCTTCATCATGCATACATGAAGATATATATTTATGGTCATGTGTAGAAAAATAAAAGCAGAAATATTAAGTGAAATTAAAAATATATAACCTTTACAAGATTTCTAATAGATGCTAGCAAATTGCATTTAACAAATTATTTTCTCTCCAAGACTGTAGGAAAATGACATAACCCCATCCCCTACCAGAAATGAATATCAAATTAATCTTGATTTTACAAGTATTAGTATGCAGATATCATAAGGGTTGTTAGTTAATAACAACAACTGAGTATAATTTGAGCTGTTAGAAAATTATTTTCTTATATCTAAGGTAAAATTTTCCCTTAATATTGATTTATTGGTCTTAGCTCTACTCTTGGTAAAAGAGAAAATGCTTCTATCTTGTTTATGTAACAATTTTTCCACATACAAAGTAGTTACATGGTAAAAGACTGAATAGACTGCTAAAGCCCTACATAAAGAGCAACCCATATGTTACCTGTGTCTTCTATGGTTACTCGTGTCAAAGAGATTTCAATAATATGGTGCAAATTTTAAGGGGTCACATTTATTTTTCCCAAGACCTAATCTGTGTATTCGTGTTGCCTTCACAATTCAGGCAAGAAGGTTACTACTCAGGGCTTTTCTTTATCCCCATTTCTCCCATCACCCCCCACCAGAAACTATATTAATTACGCATGCAGATCAAAATCACCAGGTTTTATTTTAGTTCTACTTTACTTGCCCTTTGGAGGCCAACCTCCCTTATTTCCACCCATCCTTTTTGTTTCTTCCTAGCTGCTGTCATTTTCTTTTCATATTTTTTCTATTAATCTCCATATCGTTCACGGTGTTTATCATGCTATTCCATCGTAATTAATGTCTCTGGGTTATGAAAGAGCAGATTTAACTTCTGTTTCACTTAGATGTGCTTTATCCCTGAGTAACATGATGCGTGAAAGGATGGACTTGGTGGATTTGGAAATGGAAATGAGACCCATAAAGCTTTGCAGCAAATATGCCTGATTCTGAATTTGAAAACTCTTTTAGTTTAGATTCCAGTTGTATCCTAAAATAAATTTAGGTTCCACAGACATTTTACTAAGTGTCTGCTTTGGGTCAGGCATAGCCCCAGGAACTCTGACACTGTATTATTACATTAACAGAAGTTATTAAGTGTATGAGAGTGAAACTGTGGAATGAAAACTGCATTTCGTATCAGAGAGAAAAGAAACAACTTACATTTTACATATTAAAATATAAAAAATCCAGTATTTTACATGTGAATCCTGTGGGATTTCATACTGCTTGTATACATTAGCTCAAGTGATATTAATTGCAATATGGTGGAATATTAATAGTTTCATTTTTGCAGAAGAGAAAATCGAGTGTTACAGATGCTGACATCCTTGCCACTATCCTACAGCTATTCAATGACATTCCAGGGCTAGGTTTCTGGTGTTTTTCTTTTTCTCTGGCTTCCAAGAGACTGGCAAATTATTTCTTAGTTTTGATTACCTTATCCCAGTAGTCTCCGTAATCAACAGAAGCAGCAACCGAGGTTCTCTACTTATTAGGATGCACAGGTTTGTGTTTTTTTAACGAAGTAAATATATTTTATTGAGTCTTTCCAAGATCTTTGTAATTTTCCTTAATAAATCAGGAAAGAAAGCATTGTGACTTTTTTTTCCAATATAATCCTGTATTTCCATGAAGACGGCTTCTTTCAGTGTTTATTTTGTTAAGCACATAGTCTATACATCTTTGTTAAATAAATGAATATGGAGCTTCTATTTTTCATAAATAATTTTATGCATGGTTCCAAACTGACCTGTCTGTATATTTTTATCACTTCAAGCCGCAATATATAGTATTTATTGAGTATCCATTTGATTATAGCACCATATTTCGTGCATATATGTTTTTATTCAATATTTGATACATTGAGAGAAAAAAATGAATACATTAAAAGTACCGACTGTTTTATTTCTTCCAATATATCTTTTTCTATACTGATATAGTTTATAGCTTTATAAATTCTAATAGCTACATTCTTTTTCATTCTCTTGATAAACTCTTTTGATTAAACATTTTGCAATTGTTGAACTTCATAGTTGATTTTTTTTTTTTTTTTTTTTTGGAGATGGAGTCTCGCTCTGTCGCCCAGACTGGAGTGTAGTGGCGTGTGGTGTGATCTCGGCTCACTGCAACCTCTGCCTCCCGGGTTCAAGCGATTCTCCTGCCTCAGCCTCCCGAGTAGCTGGGACTACAGGCCCCTGCCACCACTCCTGGCTAATTTTTGTATTTTTAGTGGAGACGCAGTTTCAACATATTGGCCGGGCTGTTCTCGAACTGCTGACCTCAAGTGATCTGCCTACCTCGGCCTCCCAAAGTGCTGGGATTATAGGAGTGAGCCATCGTGCCCAGCCTCATTGTTGATTTTTTAAAGCAGGGACTCTAAGTTTGCATGTCAACTATAGTAAATGCATGTTACATATCCTTTTTCCATTTTTTTTTTTGCTTATTTTTAGTTTGTTATATGAAACCTGTTATTGATATAACCTCAAAAAACTTGCATGTGTCTAAAGTATGTTTACATATATTTACAGCAGTGGTACTGTCATTAAAGATTTTAGGGCAGAGGGCAGTTTACATCCTTATAGATACAATTACAAATATCTCTGTTCTTTCTTTTGTAACTACAAAATGCCTTCTGAAAGTAAAAGCATGGGTAATAGTTCTAAAGGCACTTTGATTATTTTTTGGAATATCATTCCTGAATTGAGCTGTGTGCGATATCAAAGAATTGGGCTTTTCATTAGTCAGGATGTTTGTCCTCAATTGTTTCCTTAATGATGGTTCTTTCATTGCTGGAATGTCCTGTTTCTCCTGATGTATTTATTAACCATGAGTTGACTCATTCTATTTTTGAGGTATGTTTCTTCTGCAGGAATAAGCTACATAGGTAGTTAAGCCATTTTTCTAATTTGCCTTTTAAAGATACACAATGTGCAACAACCCTTTTTTAATACTGCCACTTCAATTTTGCCTTTTGAAAATACCAGTAATATTTTTCTCAACAATTTCTTAGTTTACTACAGGTTTTCTATTGTTTTATATTCTATTTTAGTAGTCATTGCTTTTTTCTTTTATTTATATAATCATGCTTTTTTCATGATTATTAAAGTTTCTCTAGTATGGATATTTTTGGCAAATTTTGTTGTTTCTTTATTATTTTTTGTATTTCTTTTATTTAGATCTGACACCCCACCCTCATTCCTCTTTTACTTTATTCATAATTTTGAAGTCTCCCACTGACACTTACTACTTTTTCTTTACTATATAACTATTTTTTTCTTTTTTAATTTTTATTTTAAGTTTGGGGTGCATGTGCAGGTTCGTTGCAGAGGTAAACTTGTGTCATGGGAGTTTGTTGTACAGATTATTTCACTATCCGGGTATTAAGCCTAGTACCCTGTACAGTTATTTTTCATGTTATTTTCTTGAGTATAAAAGTGGTAAAATGTGCTCCATTTATATGAATATTCCATGTCTTTCAACTTTAGTAGAATTTATGCTTATTAATAGCTTTTTTTCCCTATATCACTGGCAATGGAATAAAACCAAACATCTGTAAGCAACAAAGAATGTTGCTATCAGCATATTTAGGAATTGACAGAATCATTTGATTGAAAATTATCTAAATATGATCACAGTACTTTATGGATTTTCATCTTTTTTAACAACATAAATATGGATTACATTTGCCTTATAATCATGTGTTTGTGATTCAAGCAGATATGCCAGTACTTAGATGGTTCTCAGGAGAGACTCCATTTCTCAGTCTAATACTGGTATAGGGGAAAGGAATTTAAACTATTTTCAGAAAAAAAGGTCATCCATACCGCGTGTCATGTTCTTTGCTTTTATTCTAGCTTTAAGGTTCTTTAACATTTAACATGGAGATGTTACTACTTTTCTCACCAAGTTATAATAGAGGATGTTTAGGGTTGAATAAAATGATATATGTTAAACATTTTACTTTATGGTTTATATACTATTAGTATTATGCTTATTTTATATATTGCCATTATCTTATCATGAAATAACGAAAATGCGGGGGGTGGGGGTCTATCGATTTTGAGTTATGGTTTGCTGACTGCGTTGTCCTGAATGATTTCTCTGATCATGAGAAAGTACACAGTGGGTGGAATTGCAAACATCAATTCTTCTGGTAGTGTACACAGGCTTCTGTAAGTTAGAAAAATCCTTCGACAATTATGGCCTTCAAATTCCCCTTCAAGACAGCTGTACAATAGACTATTGCCATATTTCAATTTTCTCCCCATGAATTGTTCACATTAGTTTCTCAATCTAAAATGTCTTTTGGTGTGGTCTTATTTTTAATGTGAACTGGCTTAGAGGTCAGAGATTAACTGCCAATAATATTCCTGAAAAGAGTAGGAAACTACTTTTAAGTAAAACATTCCACTTAATCCAATAGGTCTTTATTCTTCATAAACCAAATGTCCTTTCTGAATAATATTTTTCCTACTGAGTTAGACATTTTGGTATGTCCTGTAGATACCTCAGTTATAATATGGCCAAAAATATCTATCATTTCCTCTCTTCAAACTATTTCCCTCTATTATTCTTAATTTTGATTACTGTAGCCATTATCTACATACTTTTTTGAAGCTTAAAAGCTAAGAATTGACATGGACAACTTCCTTTTTTCATTCCCACAATAGACTGTTCATTAAATCCTTTTGAATCGACTTCCAAATGCTTCTCAAATCCAACCTCTCCTCTCATCTCCTTGCCTTTTGTCAATACTTTACTTCAGGCAAACTTTATCTATTCTCTGGCCTATAGCTGAACATCCTGACTTGTGTCCCTACTCTCAGTTGTTCCTTAGTCTTTCACTCCTGGACATCTCATTAAATTCTCTACATAGTTCCCAAAGTTACCTACCCATTATATCATAATATCATTTTTAAAGGTTTAAAAGGTTTTTGATTCAATATCATTAGCTATTAGAGAAAAGCAAAGTAAAGCTACAATAACATGCCACTATACACTTACTAGAATGGGAAAAGTAAAACCATGCTGACAATATCAAGTGCTGGTAAATATGTGGAACAACTGGATCTCTCCTGCATTGGTGGTGGGAATGTAAATCGATACATTTATTCTGAAAAACAGTTTGGCAGTCTTTTATAAAGTTAACCATATCTTTATCACATGACATAGAAATCACAATCTTTAGTGTTTATCTCAGAGAAATGGAAACTTACATTCACGAAAAACCAGAACACTAAAATGCATAGGAACTTTATTTATAATAGCCCTAATCTGGAGAAACTCAATTGTCGTTCAGTGAATGAATGAATAAACAAACTGTGGTACATCATTACAACAGAATACTACTCAGAAATGAAAAAGAATAAGCTATTAATAGACACAATAACTTGAATATATTTTGAGGCTAAGTGGGAAAAAAGCCTATCTCAAAAGCTTACTTACTGTGTGATTCTATTTATTTAAAAGCCTAAATATGATGAAATGTAGTGATGGAGAACAGATCAGTGGTTATTAGGGGTTATGGTATGAGGAAGTGGAGGGTTGTGACTATTAAAAGATAAATTTCTTTATGTTGATAGAACAGTACTCTATCTTGATTGTAGTGATACACTAATCTATACATGTCATGGAGTTTATAGAACTATATACTAAGGGAAGAAAAGATGACTGAAAAGTAGATGAAATCACAGTATGATCTGTAGTCTAGTTAATAGCATACCTATATCAATTTTTTGGTTTAGATAAACTTCTTTGCTTACAAGTTTATTTGGGAACCTCTGTACTATTTTAAAAACTTGTTTATCTTAAACTATTTCAAAATAAAATCTTATTCAAGGGAAAAAAATAAAGGCTTTTACTGATTCCCCAGACCAAGAGAGATAAAAATCAATTTTTTACCAAGACACGTAATATGAATCCAAGTTGTTTTTAAACTCTCTAATCATCACTCTTCTTCATTCTTGCAAGTAGTTCATATCTTAGCCATTGGGAAATCACAGATATGCACAGAATGCCTTCTTTCACCTCTCATTGACAAATTCCCACTTATCTTTCAATACACGGGCTAAACTCTTCTTTGAGGATCTTCTCAAATCTCAAGTGCTGCTCCTACTCTGCTGCTGTAACACTTCATCATACATTTTTTGAGAAATTATCACAATCCATTGTTTTTTTTCTGTTTATGCGTCAGTTTCTTTCTTTAGACAATGAACTGGACAGATGGTATAGCACTGTTCCAGGTTCCTCTCAGAGGAGACAATATTAGCCTAATTACTTTATAAGCTCAACCTAAAACTAATTTTACAACCAAGCCCAAAATAAATTAATGTTTTGTATTAATTGAGCTGTTGCACTTAGACTTGGTTAATATAAATATTTTTATTTTCTTCCACCCACAAGGAATGTCTACTTTGCATTGTTGTTTCTGATCTCCATATTCTTTCCATATTAGCAGAACATCAGTGTTTCAAATATATTTTTTAAAGCAAGCTTCATGGATCTAATAAACACTAATACCATCTGTGCTTTTCTATAGCCCAGGGAAATTCTATCTAGAGTTACAGGACATCTTTGAATAGAGTTAGAAATATATACAGTTCTCTTGGAGTCCGTAACATTTTATTTCCCAAATATTATGTTTGTGGAATCTAATACTTGCTGTTGTGTGCTATTATAGGCACAGTTTTAAAAACATTTGTTTTATATATAAGCTCTTGGGTCATGATCTCAGGAAGTCATTTTAGATTATGTTGGTTTTGTATGATAGAATCACTTTCTAAAAGTGATAATAGTACAACATGACAGACAGTGGTAATTGACCATAGAAAACAAAAGCAGAAAAATATATTTGTATGAAGCAAAGCAAATTATGTATTAAGTTGGATGCCATAATTATAATAATATGTTGAGATGCCTACTAATTCTAACCTCTTATTCAACCTAGTTTTTAAGGATTTTTTCCTATTCTTTTTATCATCAGTAAGCCAAGGTCTGTTCCTCCTTCTGTAATAGCTTTTTGCTTTACTATAGACAGCATAGAGTAAATGCAAAAGTTTTAATCAATACAATTAACATGATTCACAAACCTTCCAGTGACATCTTTGCCAAATTTCATACCCTATATTACGAAGTTCTGCATGAAAAGCTTTGACTGTTTTTCTAATCCCATTGTATATCCTCCTTTTAGGTAGTACACCCCAGACTTCTTGGCCTTCTTGTTCTTCCAACAATCCAGGCTTGCGCTGGTTTGGGAACTTTAGCTGTTATCCCTCTTCAGGGAGTAATGCCTCAAGATTTCACACACGACTTTTTCTGGTTTTTCAGATCTTAGTTTAACTGTCACTTTCCCAGAGAGGCCTTTTCTGAGTATCCAACTTAAAGTAATCTTGTCATAGTGTGTGTGCCAATGCTGTCTTATAACAGCTCACTAGGGCTTACGGTATACCTCTTTCCAACTATGTATTGAGTGATGTCATATTAGTATATTTAAATTAGTCATGTTGGGAATGTTTTCATCACAGAAAATGGCAAAAACTCGCCTTGCTTTGTTCCTTTTAGAGAGCTGGTTATTAAACATTTGTCAGCATACCATCGCCTATATTGCCTATTAATATGTGACTCTTTATATTCTTTATATTTCTTGCAACCTTTAATTTCTCTTCTGAAAACTCTATTCATATGCATCTATTTCTAGTAGAATATAAGTTTGATAACAACCAATTCCCTGCTGTCTTGCTAGTGCCTAGAATACTGCTTTCCACATCATGAATGTACACTAAATATTTTTTGAATGAGTAAATTACTAGGCTAACCTATCTGTTATTCAGTTATGATGAGTTTATTAATATTTAACATCCATTAGTTGATTTTTAAAATAAAACATCTATTCTTCTATGAATGATTTTCTTAAGTAACATTGGATATATAGGTATGCTATATTATTAGTCTCTTTCAATTAGTTAGATGCCCATTTCAAGATAGCTCGTTAGATTTGCTTTATCCTAACATATAAACTTCACTCAGAAGAGAGAACTTTCAAATCCTTAAATCATCTAAGAAATCTCTCCAATTCTTTCATGTCAAGGTTAATAATTAAATGTTTAATATCTCTTTAAGCTATTAAGCTAACAATAAAAATGCAATATTTTAACCCAATTTACTTGATTAAGGAACAATCCCAGATGTGATTTAACATGAAGAATTGCAGTGATCTGCAGTTCATTAAAATCTGAATACTAAAAAGAGAATTTTAAACATATTATGTAAAGAAGTTCGTTTACCTCTTTTCCATAAAGAAATATTATCTTCATTTTCCTTAAAGCATGTTGATTATCATTAGGTACTGGATATACCTAACATGAATTATTGCCTTTTTCCCTGCAGAGCTGTGTACTGGTAGTTATTAAATAGCCCATTATCAACTGAAATTCAGATGCAGGTTTTATTCTCCTTTTTTCTGACCATATTTTTCTGCTAGTGTTTATTTATTTACTTATTTTCATTAAAATGACCATGACCTTGGTGTTAAAATCAGTAATGTATACAGAAAATTCATTTGGAATGCAACAGTTATAATTCAGTTGTGAAAATTTATGTTTATCAAAGTATAAAATATTTTTGTTATAACTCTTTTAACTTTTCCTAAAGTGATGTGTGAGCATGATGTAATGTAGCAAAGGCCCAAATTTCCTTTAAGAATATTGCTTAGACCTCATACCATCTTCTAGCCTCACCATAAGCAAATTGAGAACTGCAATCATTTGATGGTTTTATGACTTAACAAGAAAAGAAAATATTAAAAATCAGATGTCCTACACTGAGAGTTTTATCTTCTAGAGAACTATTTCCTCTTTTATGTTAAGTACCTCCAAAGTATGATGTTGTTAACATGAGCACATATGTGCACAAATCAGAGCTGCGTTACAGCGCTGAGGAACTACATGTGGATCCTGAGACCCAGTTTAGCTGAAAAAGTACATCTGTGAGTAAATGGCATTGAATTTTATTATTAAGCATCTGATGAAGTGGTTCACCTTTTGTTTTTAGGTCCACGTTTGCTGAAATGTAACTCTTATCTCATGCACTGGGAGTGATGAACTTCACTAGGAATCATCGTTCTTTCTGGTAAGTCACCACAGCACAAAACTGCAACCATTGTTTAGTAACAACTAGACTCTGATAGATGCTGTGGAGAATTTGACTAGAAGTAGGAGGATCATTTACTACACGGCAAAAAAACAAATCAGTCTATCTTAGAAAGGTTAAAATTTACATGGATAATAAAGAAAGGAAGAAGAAGAGTGATAAATTAGTGAGAAAAGAACAGTAAGTGTAATTATAGCAATATGCTTAAATGAAAGAAAAATATGGCAGAAGCATTTATTGATTTGAGATTGTAATTTTTTTAAATAAAAAAGCTTATTCTGGATTCCAACTTGTATATAAAATTAGGAGCAAAGGTATGATTAATATGTTCATGGAATATAATTATCAAGAAACCACAGACATTTGTGTATGGAGGACACAGAAAGGAGAGAACTTGCTAACAGGAATCCCATTAAAGAAGCTTCAGAATTTGAAGATCAGCAAAGAGAAGGAAGAGATGAGAATGAAAGGCTTTACGAAGGAATGAAGTGACAGTCATTGCATTTATTGATGTATCTGTATTTAAACATAAGTATATTTATTTATATTTGAACATAACTGAGTTTTCTAGCAAAATTAATAAGGATTATGCTACAGGCATACTGAGTTACAATCTTAGAGGGATTCTGAGAACTCTTTGACAGGTTATTTACTTATAGTTTGTCAGTAGTTTCTAAACATTTTTGGATGCACATCTCTATAAGTAATAATATTTGAGCAAGTAAACTTCAGTACTATATTTGTTTATGTATATGTACACAATTTTTCTAATATATAATTTAAAAATACCTACTAAAATTGATAAGATAAATGTAAACAGAATTTTTAATAAATCATTTCTACCACAGCAGATCATTTTTGTATGCATCCCAATCTGGAGACTACGCAGTTTGATTTGGCATTACTATTGATTTGAAATAGAGTTTTGTTTATTTATTTCATTGTTACAAAGAATAGGAAATAGAACATAGAGGCTCCCCTCCTAGAATCAAACTAAGTTTAGCATATTATCAACAAATGCTTGCCTCTGAAAAAATACTAATCACTTCTTGTATTAATGAGACTTTATCCAATTTAATTTCATATATTGAATGAGGTTAGGCATTCATTAGAACAAGTCATGACAGGCTAACATTTGTATTTATTAATAGTATGGTAGATATTGATCTTTTTTTCTTCTGAACAACAGGCATTCTATTTTCTAACTATTCTTTCCTCATTTCATGTGATTTTGATGAGCCTATAAATCATAGGACCCTGCTCTTTCAGCTTAGTCTAATTTTGGCACAAAGTATGCATTTAATAACTGATAACAATTATTACTACTACTGTAATTATTACTATTATTGTAGTTATAGGTGCTAATTGGGATTTGTTGAGAGTCCCATATTTGCTCTATGGAATAAACCAAAAGTTGATCAACTCTTTCTGTAAAGGGCCAGATAGTCTATGTTTTGGGCTTTGAGGACATTATGTTCTCTGCCATAACCACTTAACTCTGCCATTGTAACATAAAAGCAACCAGACAGTACATCAACGAATGAATGTGGTTTTGTTCCAATAAAACTTTAGCTGTGAATATGGAGGTGGGTTTGATTTAATTTGAGGGCCATAGTTTGCCAAACCCCAGAAAAAAGCATACAAAATTTACTGAATGCCAATCTGTACAAACGCATAGCTAGTGTGTTAATACGTAAATATGCATACAGTCATTCATTATATAATAATTTAAGTTCAATAATGGTCTGCATATACCATGGTGGTTCCATAAGGATGTAATATATTATTGCTGTACATTTTTTATTTTGACATGTTTATATACATAAATACTTACCGTTGTGTTACAATTGCCTGCAGCATTTGGAACAATCACAAGCTATACAGGCTTAAAAGTGAAGAGCAATAGGCTCTATACCACATAGCCTAGGTGTGTAGTAGGCTATATCATGCAGGTATACATAGAGCATAAGTACATTCTATGATGTTCACACAACAGATCACCTAAGGACTCATTTCTCAGAACATTTCCCTGTCATTAAGTGATGCATGACTACACACGTACCTGAAACTATAAATAACTTTGAAGCATAAATAGTTGGTTGCTTTCTGGTATTTAAAATCAAGCCTACTTTTTAGGCTAAGCGATAGAAGAATAAGAAAATGCTGATTTCTTTCAATGTTTCTTTTGCTTTCATTATGAACTGAATGCTTGTATGCCCCCAACATTTATATGTTAAAGCCTGATTCCCAATGTGATGTCATTTGGAGGTAGATCCTTTACAGGTAATTAGGTCATGAGAGTGGAGCACTCATTAGTGGTATTATTGCCCTTATAAGAAGACACAGGATAGAGTGTGCTTCCTCTTTATCTTTTTTCCACCATGTGAGGAAGCCATGGAAGAAGGTGATCATCAGAACCTAACCATGCTGACACCCTGCTTTCAGAATTTCAGCCTCCAGAACTGTAAGAAATACATTTCTGTTGTTTAAGCCACCCAGTAATGTGTTATAGCAGCCTGAACCAACTAAGTCAGCTTTCATTATTTGTTTCTTTATGATTTGCTGATCTTGTTTTGTGCTTCACAAAGATCCACATAAAACGTCGATCCCCCCAGTAGTTCACTTGCAGTTGGTCAATTTCCTGCAGCAGAGCTAATCAACTCATTGCAGACTCTCCTTGCCCTTCTATTCTAGTTGGTCTAAGTTTGATCTGTAAAGTATAGTTTCTATGTCAACTTTAATTTTGCTATGCACTTTCTCCATGTCTTTAAAACTACATAAACACATGTAATATTTAAACACTGTGGTTTATTCTAATCTATGAAAAACCTATTATTCTGTTCCATTTTTCAGAATACATTTCTCAATTACAATGATGCTATAAGTTTTATAAACTCCCTTTTATTAGGCAAGGAAAAAATGCCCCTCTTCTAGATAGAGGGCCCCCAAGTTAATTCATCAGCAGTAAACATTTTTTTTCCTACGGTTAAATTGATGTATTCACTGCTCCGTCCTTTCTTACTTCTCAACATTAACCCTCCAACAACCTGGATTTTCCTGTGGTCTCTGAAGAATTTTCTGCTAAATAATGTGTCCATCACTACTTTTGACTTATAATTTCTATTTTAATAAAAAATTTAAAGATTGATTTTTTAAAATTAAAATATTTTATTTTTAATAAATATTAAAAGACTGTTACTGTTAAAATACACTGATTCTATATATATATTTTTTCTCTATCCTTCCTTTGAATGACGCTCAAGGCATTTCTTCCATTATGCCTACAGACCTGTGTTATAACACATTCTTTGCCAATCCTTGAAATAAATGCTTAGCAAAGTAATCTTTTAGTTGTATCAGGAGGAAAAGCTTATGCAAAACTGTCTCCACAAATTGGTGTTTAATGTCTACAAGAAAAAAAAAGAGTGGCTATATTTGTAGCAAAAGGTAAACTCATTGATTTTCATCTCCAGAAGCAATACAAGGATGATTTATTTCCTTGAGAGATAATTTCTTATATGTATAGTAATCAAGGATAGCAACACAAATGAAAATGTAATTATGAGCACTACATACCATATTGGTTTTTTCTTCTATTTCTTCTGTTTTTGTTAATTGTCAAAGTCAAGAGTATGTCAAGCTGAGAAAATGTCATTAATGAGGATATAGATTAAATGGTCTGTGGGTAATTAATGATGACTGCAATGTCTTTCTCACTTTCTGCATAAAAGATGGGGTTTATTGCTTCTCTCTTTGAACCTGGGTTAGCTCTGTGACTGCTTCATCAGTAAAATGTAGTAGAAATGACATGGTGACAGCTGAAAGTTTACATTTTAAGCAGAGTCTGCTCCCATTTCCTATTGCTTGGAATGCTTGCTCTGGGGAAAACTAGATGCCCTGTAAGATGTGTGAATATTCAGAACTCGACACGCTATGAGGACTCCAAGCTGGCCATGTTGCAACATCATTTAAACACTATGCATATTGAATTCAGTAGGTTCTTCACACAGATGCTATCTTTAAAAAAAAACAAATGTAGTTTAACAATTTATTTATTTGTTTTTGTTAATTCTTACAGCAAACATTTGTAGAATATAGTTAAGGATACAGAGATAAAAGATAACATTTTTATCCACAAGGAATGCTTATTGTATTCTATGAGACAGAAAAGTAAACACACAAAATTTAAAAAGTATTATAGGTAATAAGGCAAAAAAAGGTACAATGTACAAGTTTGGATGCTAAGAAAGAAATACTACTTCTATCCGGAGGCATGGTATCTAGTATGCTCTTTGTGTATAATAACAATATATTATTATATGTTCTATATGCATTTTTATTAATAATGGTAATGGCAACTCTCCATTATTGAGCGCAAATCATGTGCCAAGCATTATGCAAGTGAGCTACTATTCTGCTTCTACCTGAGAAAGGAACAAGAAATTAGAAATAACATGTTTCTAAAAATTTCCAATCCAAATTGATCATCTCAAAATAGTATGGCACTTAGGTCAATCAGTTTCTTGGGAAAAGAAGCTAACTAGATTATAAAATGGGATCCCTCCTCAAAAGGCAGCTCATTCATGATAACTGTCTAAATGGTTGTATGAAAAGATAAAAATAATTCAGTTTCATCCTGGAGCTTTTGATGCTAACATTAAAAGGACAGCATTGTCTTCTCACAAAAATCCCTTATTTTTCTTCTTACCAATAGAAATCCATGATGAGTGAGCTTGTCTCATTATGGCAATTCCTATAATAACAGATAACAACTAGTAACAAATGCCTCTGAGTCAAATCTCTCTTCTGACCAGCCATACTGAATGAGATAATTTGTCATTTCAATTTAAGTGTTTGTGTGATGATGAGAATACTGAAAATATGACTTTTAAAGCACTTGATGATACTTTGAATTCTTTAGTTTTTGTAGTTTTGGTCCAAATTTGCTTGCTTTATTTCCTCATAGGTAATGAAAATATAAATCCTTAGCCTAACACTTTTGCAAATTATTTCAAAATGAGAATAAATGAAGTCTAAATTCATTGTGTCTTACTCAAATTATTTTTACTCATATGGTTGAGTTTCAAATTCACCAGCTGCACAACCTCATGCCAGTCATTTGTTTCCCTCACATATGCCTGTGAAGATCAAAGGTTATAGTTCTTGCTTGTGGTTTTCAAAGTCAGTTTTGCTGAGAAAACTGATCTCTAAATCAATGCTTAGTCAGAAGCCAAATACGTAAAGCACATAACCTCAGGGTTACTTGAAGGATCTCTAATCAGTGGAGATAGGATATGATGAAATTGGACATGAATGTGTTAGATAGCATATTAGTTGTGGATGTTACACAAAGAAGCACTCTCCTCAAATAAGTTTGAGACACTCAGTGATAAGGAAGTTACACAGTTTCTTTATTGCAGTACTTCTCCAAGACCTAGTTATGCTGATGTGAATTGTTATTCTGTGGTGAAGGGTAGTATTTCTCAAAGTTAGGCAACAAATCACTGAACTTTAAGAAAGACAGAAGTGTATTTTATGTACTATTTTATCTTCAATGCTTCCCATAATATCTGACACATAAGTGATATCAATAAACAACATTTGACTGAATTTAAATAATCCATGAGATTTGGTTTCTGTGCCACTCACTACTGAGTAGCTTTTTGTTTTGAAGAACATAGTCTTTTCTCTCTGTTATTATTTTTGTAATGTGAGAGGTGTCTACAAACACAAGAACCAACTGAGCACAAAACAAATAAACAAAAACTCTGAATCTATAACTAATTGAACCACTGAAATTTTTCATCTGAACTTTCCTTACATTCTGACATCCAGAAAAGAATTTCTGCTCAAATGGGCAAGTCATAAAGACAAATACTTTTAACTGTCTTGGTGTTTCACCCCATTTGTTTTATTATCTCTTACTTCTTTTTATGTAAGTTATATTTAGTAGACATTTGTCCACTATTAATGGACTTCTTTCTAGAGGTGGCATTATGTTGAATTTAGTTTTTTAAGGTCATTGCAAGTAAATGAAAAATTTCTGTCTATTATGGTCATTACTATTGAAAATAGATGTGGGAAAATATTCTGTTTATCATTACTGAGAAGATATGTACCAGGTACTATTCTAAATTTAGTACATTTTTCAAAATATCTAACTTTATTTAATTTTCCTAAAATTGCATGAGATGGATATCACCATCTTCATTTTCTCAATGAGAAAGAACTTGAGGATCTGAAACATTGAGGAATTTTTCTAAGAACAAATAGCTGTGAAATTAGAGTTGAGGTGAGGACTCAATTTTACCCTGACTCCAAATCATATACTCTTAAATAATAAATAATAGAAATTTGAAATACAAAAATCAAAGTTTCTCTCTCCTTCTGGTTTCATCATTTTATTCTGAGACATCAAGGGAAAGAAGAAAATATCTTCTATATTAAAACCCCTCACCTCAACATGAATTTGTACACTATTCCAGTTTTATTCCCAAAGTGATTGATGAGTTCAAACAGACAGAGGTGAGGTATTGGAATATTAATATCAAAGATCTCAAATGATTTTCTCTCTCCTATGACAGTATTGAATGAGCTTAAACTAATGTTAGCATCAAGATCTTCAAAACATCATTCATCGTGGGGAAAAGGGAATCAATACTAACATCAGGATCTTCCCTCTTACTTAAAGCTTTAATTCACTTCTATGTTCCACTTATATAACCCCAAACAGCCAATACATTTCATTTTATAATATTGCCTATGAATTTTACATATTTATTTTGTGTTATTTCATTAGTCACTGCATGCATGCCTCTGTCCATTCAACAAATGTTTATTGAGGACCTATTACATGTCAGCACTGTTGTAGGCTCTGGGATGCATCAGAGAACAAAACAAACAACAATCCCTGATGTAATGGAGCTTGCATTTTAATGAGGAAAATAGACTATAAATAAAATAAATAAGTTAAATCAATAGCATATGAGAATATTATTAGTGGGGGGAAATCACTCAGAGAAGGCAGAGAAGGAGTTTTGGGAAATAGGGGTGAATTTTAAATTGAGCATTCAGAAAAAGACTCACTGAAAAGATGAAATTTGAGCAAATGCATAAAAGAGATACAGAAATGAGCTAGCTGGATATCTGAAGGAAAAGCATGCTAGGCAGAGGGAACAGCAAGGTGGCACATATGCTAAACTATACAGTGAGGAACAGAGTACTAGAGAGATGAATTCAGAGAGCAAATAGGGGAGCAGGGTGTGTGTGTTCAAAACTGCAGACCAGGGGTTAGTAAACTTGCCTTCTAAGGGGCCAGATTATAAACAGGTTCAGCTTTGCAGGCCACATTATCTCTGTCACAACTACTCAACTTTGGCATTATAATACAAAAGCCATCATTGTATGTAAACCAATACACGTGACTGTTCTAATCCAACTTGATTTTAAAAAGCAAGCAGTGGTCAAATTTGCTACAACTTCCCATTGCAGACCATTGAGAAAATTGTGGCTTTTGCTTTAATTGAGATGAAGTGTAGGGTAGTTTTAAAAAACTGTGGCATATTCTTTAGATTTCTTCCCATTGAGAGGTGTCTCTACATCTTGACTTCATTTTGGCTGGACTTATGACTTCTTCTACACATGTACTATGGTAGAAATGATGCTATGCGACCTCTAAGGCTAGTTAATAAAAAAGCATACAACTTCCACTGTTTTCTTTGTATCCTCCCTCTAGAGAAAACCAACTACCATGTGAGTAATATGGCTACCTTGAGGCCACTGAATTGGAGAAACCACATTGAAAAATCTCACAAGTAGGACAGGAGATGCCAGATAAATCCCAGCTGTTCCAGCCTTCACGTAGTTGTGTCATGAAAACCTGTGATTGTGGAAGGCATAAAGATGACCTCAGCCTCAACCTCCATCTGACTACAATCACATGACAGATCCCAAACCAAAACAACCCAGCTGAATCTAGTTGGTTCCCAGGACCTTGAGCGGAGTGATACATATTTTTTTAAGCCAGTCTGTTTTGGAATTGTGTCTTACACATATCCAGGTAACTGAAATCAGCACTCTTTAAAGTATTTTGAGAAAAGGAATTATGCAGCATTAATCTTGTGGTTTAACAGGATTTCTCTGGCTTTGTGGGTGGCAAAAAGGAATCAGGGAGACTATTTTAATAATCCAGACAGAAGAGTTTAGTGGGTTGGACCAGAATCATAGCAGGGAGGACGAAGAAAAAGGGTAGGATTTTGTTTAACTGTATTTTGAAGGTACAGGTAACTGCTTTACCTCATAAACTAGATGTAGAATACAAGACAAAGGGTTGAATGAAGATGTCTCCAAGAGTTTTTAGCATGTGGTGGAATGTAGCTGTCATTTACTGAGTTGGAAAAATATGAGAGATGCTGATTCGAAGGTGAAAAATCAGGACCTGAGTTTTGGACTTGTTATTTTCTACATGGTTATTCAACACCCAAATGGAGAAAGCAAAGGGGTAAATATGTATGAGTCTAGCTTTTCTAGCAGAGGTCTTATCTGGAGATATATGTGGATGCTGCCAGCCTCTAGAAAATACTGAGTTACTAAAGCACAAACGGGGAAGAGAAATACCAAGAGCTTGAGGCACTTACATTTTAAGAGGGCAGGGAGATAAGGTAGGATTATCAAGAGTGTTCAAGAGAAAAGGGCCAGAGAGGTAGGAGAAAAGTTAAGAGAAAGTGATGTCCAAGGAAGCCAAGTGGAAACAGTACTGATGCATGAACCAAGGCAGGCATTTATTATGAAACTGAGCATCCAGAAAACAGGGTGAATATTTAATATCTGTTTTGTCTTCATTTATGAAATCGTGACAAACAGCGTTCATATCTTGAGTCCATTCTATATGCAAGTACAAGTAAAACCTTAGCAAGTATTCTCAATTACAAGTGCAATTTTAGATATTGATGGAGGATGGGCAAGAATTTGGAACAATTTGCTAGGGATGATATAAAATTGTAATAAATAAAAAGTGTTACTTTTTGGCTGTGTCCCCACCCAAACCTCCTCTTGAATTGTAATACCAGTAATCCTCACGTGTGGATGGAGGAATCTGATGGGAGACGATTGGATCGTAGAGGTGGTTTCCCCTGTGCTGTTCTCGTGATAGTGAGTGAATTGTCATGAGATCTGATGGCTTTATAAGGCAGTTTTCCCTGCTTTTGCTCATGTTTCCTCACCTGCCACCATGTAAGATGTGCTTGCTTTCTCCTTCTGCCATGATTGTAAGTTTCCTGAGGCCTCCCTAGCCATGTGGAACTGTGAGTCAATTAAACCTCTTTTCTTTGTAAATTATCCAGTCTTGGGTAGTGTCGTTTAGCAGTGTGAGAATGGACTAAAACAAGAAGAAAGATTGAGACAACATGCTTTGGCCTCTTCTCTGTTTGTTGAACATCCTGGGGAATCCACCACCATAATATCTCTTCTGTTTTAACTGAAGACTTTTGTGCAGGACACTGAATTCGCACCAATCTTTATGTTCATATTGACAACTCAGTGATTAATAGGGATATCCTATTTGTTTCATATGCTACATGGTCACAGATTTAGATATGTAAGCTGCAGAAATGAATTGGTTCAACCTTTCTGTAAACTGGGGCTTTATACAAGGAACAATTAAAATTTCTTTAGTTGGCTTTTCTCTGCACTATTTCCCCATTTGTCTATCTAAATCTAAACACAGATGCCATAGTCCTGTTATTTTACCCTTAACTGTGGTGATGCAAAATATAATGCAAAAGCTCAAAAACGATGCACAATAATAGACACGTGCAACTAGCTTTGTAAATAAAAGTTTGCAGTGAGGTCCCCAAAGACTGGAAACTAAATGTTTCCTTTTCAAATTAACAGCTAATATGTCTCACGGTTAGAATGTAAAACTTGCTTCATTACTCATTTAACGACCTGGGGAATTAAAACCATCCTTTCCTCTTCCAATGTTTGAAAGATAAATTTTAAATTTCATGTTTTTCTCATTATTAAGGATTGATAATGGACCCAATGCATGGGAAAACTAATCTAACAAAAAATACATTGGAGGTGTCAAGGCAGTGTGTATTAATGGATGACACTTAAATGAGCTGCTAACAGGGCTCAGAAAGAACCTGACAGGCACCATGATTGATCTATTATTGGCCTAGGTGACATTATTAGATTTCAGAAATTTGAATTAAAAATTTCACCTAAAGAAAAAGAATAGGTTTGAATTCAGGCAGTTAATGTAGTATAGTCATTATTTTAAAAAACTTGCTGAAGTGAGGCAGTGTCTACACAGTCAAGTAGGCTTTGGCAAATATTTTAAATATTGTGATTTTTACCTGCAATATATTTGTATACTGCAATGCCTTTGTACACTGCAGTTATATTTTAAATATACCATTTTAAGTTATTTTCATTTGTGTGAATAATGTTGAATATCTGATTTCATAGTTAACCTGGCCAGAGGCTTTTTTTTATTTGAACTTTTCAAAAAATCATCTTCTGGTTTTGTTGATTTCTCTATTGATTTCCCATTTTTATTTCATTTATTTCTACTCTAATTTTAATTTATTTTCCTATGCTTACTTTGGATTTAATTTGCTTTTGTTCTACTTTTCTAAGGTGATTAATTTTTTTTAATTTTAATAAGTTTTTGGGAAACAGGTGGTGTTTGGCTACATGAATAAATTCTTTATTGGTGATTTCTGAGATTTTGGTGAACCGATCACCCAAGCAGCGTACACTGTACCCAATATCTATGTAGTGTTTTATCCCTCAACCTCCTCCCACCCTTTCCCCCCAAATTCCCAAAGTCTATTATATCATTCTTATGCCTTTGCATAATCATAGCTTAGCTCCCACTTATGAGTGAGAACGTATGATGTTTGGTTTTCCATTCCTGAGTTGCTTCACTTAGAATAATGGTATCCAATTCCAAGGTTGCTAAAATGTCATTATTTTGTTCCTTTGTAGGGCTGAGTAGTATTTCATTTTATATATATATATATTTATATATATACACACATATACTATATCACATTTTCTTTATCCACTGTTGATTGATGGCATTTGGGCTGGTTCCATATGTTTGCAATTGTGAACTGTGCTGCTATAAACATGTGTGTACAAGTATCTTTTTTGAATAATGACTTATTTACCTATGGGTAGTTACCCGGGAGTAGGATTGCTGAATCAAATGATAGATCTACTTCCAATTCTTTAAGGAATCTCCACACAGATTCCCATAGTGGTTGTACTAGTTTACATCCCCACTAACAGTGTAAAAGTGTTCCCTTTTCATCAGATCCATGCCAATATCTATTTTTTTGACTTTTTGATAACGACAATTCTTGCAGAAGTGAGGTGGTATCGCATTGTGATTCTGATTTGCATTTCCCTGATAATCGGTGATGTTGAGCATTTTTCATGTGTTTGTTGACCATTTGTATATCTTCTTTTGAGAAGTATCTATTCATGTCCTTAGCCCACTTTTTGATGCAATCGTTTGTTTTTTTTTTCTTGCTGATTTGCTTGAGTTCCTTGTAGATTCTGAATATTAGTCCTTTGACTGTTGCACAGGTTGTGAATATTTTCTCCCACTCTGTGGGTTGCCTGTTTACTCTGCTGATCATTTCTTCTGCTGTGCAGAAGCTTTTTAGTTTAATCAATTCCCATCTATTCATCTTTGTTTTTCCTGTGTTTGCTTTTGGGTTCTTGGTCATGAAGTGTTTTCTTAAGTCAGTGTCTAGAAGGGTTTTTCCAATGTTATCTTCTAGAATTTTTATGGTTTCAAGTCTTAGATTTAAATCTTTGATCCATCTTAATTTGATTTTTTTATAAGGTGAGAGGTGAGGATTCAGTTTCATTCTTCTACATGTGGCTTGCCAATTATCCCGGCAACCATTTGTTGAATAGGGTTCCTTTCCCTATTTTATGTTTTTGTTTGCTTTGTCAAAGATCAGTTGACTGTAAGTATTTGGGTTTATTTCTGGGTTCTCTATTCTGTTCCATTGGTCTATATGCCTGTTTTTATACCAGTACCATGCCGTTTTGGTGACTATGGCCTGATAGTATAGTTTGAAATTAGGTAATGTAATGTCTCCAGATTTGTTCTTTTTCCTTAGTCTTGCTTTGGCCCTGTGGGCTTTTTTTGGTTCCATATGAATTTTAGGATTGTTTTTTCTAATTCTGTGAAGAATGATGGTGGTATTTTGATGGGAATTGCATTAAATTTGTGGATTGCTTTTGGCAGTATGGTCATTTTCACAATATTGATTCTACCCATCCATGAGCGTGGTATGTATTTCCATTTGTTTGTGTTGTCTGTGATTTCTGTCAGCAGTGTTTTGCAGTTTTCCTTATAGAGGTCTATCACCTTCTTGGTTAAGTATATTACTAAATTTTTTTGTTGTTATATTTTTGTGGCACTTTGCAGCTATTGTTAAAGGGGTTGAGTTCTTGATTTGATTCTCAGCTTGGTTGCTGTTGGTGTATATCAGCGCTACTGATTTGCGTACATTAATTTTGTATCCTGAAACTTTACTGAATTCATTTACCAGTTTTAGAAGCATTTTGGATGAGTCTTTAAGGTTTTCTAGGTATGAGATCATATCATCAGCAAACTAGAACACTTTGACTTCCTTTTTACTGATTTGGATGCCCTTTATTTTTCTTTTGTCTGATTGCTCTGGCTAGGACTTCAAGTACTATGTTGAATACAAGTGGTGAAAGTGGGCGTCTTTGTCTTATTCCAGTTCTCACGGGGAATGCTTTCAACTTTTCCCCATTAAGTATAATGTTGGCTGTGAGTTTGTTATAGATAAGGTGATTAATTTTAAATATTTCTTTTCTAATAAATGTATTCAATGCTATAAATTTCTCTCTAAGCACTGCTTTCGACACATCCCACAAACTTTGTAAGTTGTATTTTCATTTTCATTTAGTTCAAAATACTTATTTTGTTGTTGTTGAGATTTCTTCTTTAATCCACGTGTTCTTTAATAGTGTGTTCTTTAATCATAAGACAGTCAGTAGATGTCAATTATATCCAGTTAATTGACGGTGCTGTGTTTACTGTTTTTTCTGTCTGCTTGATATGTCCATTTTTGATAGAGGGGCGTTGAAGTCACCAACTATGATAGTGGACTCATGTTTTTCTCCTTGCAGTTCTATTAGATGTTGCCTCATGTTTTTTGATGCTCCATTGTCAGGCATCTATACATTAAAGATTGTCATGTCTTTATAAGGAACTGACCCCTTTATCATTATGTAATACCCATCTTTAGCCCTGATAACTTTCTTTGCTCTGAAGTCTAGTCTGTTTAAAATTAATATAGCTGTTCCCATTTTAAAAATTAGCATCAGCATAGTATATCTTTCAGTATGTGCTCTTATAGTTAATGCATGTTTCTTGTAGGCAACATACAATTGGGAAGGTTTTTTTAAATCCATTTTTACAATCTTTGCCTTTTAACTGATATATTTAGAACATTGATGTTTAAAGCAACTAATGATTTAGTTGAATTAATACCTATCATATTTGTTAGTTTTATATTTGTTTCCCTTTTTCTTTGTTCTTAGTTTGTCTTCCACTATTTTACTGCCTTTCATGGCTTTAATTGAGCATCTTGTATGATTCCATTTTCTCTCCCTTATTATTAGCATATCAGTTATGCTTCTTTTTTACATTTCTCAGTGGTTGCACTAGAGTTTCCAAGATACATTTATAACTAATTAAAATCCATGTTCAAACAACATTATACCACTTCACAGGTAGTGTGTGAGTACCTAAAAATAATAAAATAATCATAATTCTTCTCTCCTTGTCACTTTTATCATTGCTATCATTCACTAATATATAAGCATATATAAGTGCTTATATATAAGCACTCATAAAATAACATAATAGTAGCATCAATATATTTTATTACATAATCACATGTGTAATAAAATGTATATATGTAATATATATGAAATTTTTATATATATTATATATAAAAGCATATGTAATGAAATACATTGTTGCTACTATTTTGAGCACACTTCTATTTGTAAATCAATTAAGAATAAGAAAAATATTTTTTCTTTGTGACCCCAGGTGTCATGGATAAAAGATCTATGGATATAATTTTCAAGTCAGTGCAAGGGTATTTTTTCTAACACCAAAGTGATATTAGAGTGGACTGAATTCTCTTGGGAAGTATTTAACTCCTAATTCTGGAGCTATTCCAGTGCTTGATAAACCACTCAGTGAAGATACTCTCAAATGAGTTCTTAGTATTTTTGTGTTAAACAGAAAATTTTCCAGTGTTAGGATAATTGGCAGGGATGGAAATACTCAAAATTGCACTAATTGTATTATTCATAAAGAATAATGGAGTCACCACCAAAGAATAACACAGTATCTGAAAGGCATCCACGGATATCACTGTCTTCATTTGTTGAGTCTTCATCATCAGGTTACTGTTTTAATAGAGCTATTTACTTCCTTGAGTGCACTCTCTGTTATTCACTCAGATATGTTATCATAAGTTCAGATAAATAAAATATTTTCAGAATCATCTTGAAATTTCACTATACCTATTATTTGCAACAAATGTTATTCCAGTTTCCATTTGACTCTTTTAGCTTAATGTTCTGTGTAACAGCCATTGCTGTTAATATACGTATTTGGGGCAAAAAATACAATATCCTTTGTGATATCCCTTGGATTGTAATATCTGACCTTTGTCCCCACATGTTTTAATTATGCAACTAATTATCATGTAATAAAGGAAATACAACTTCAAGATGGTAGCTTTGTATTTTATGTTTGAAATCTTAGAAAGTTTTATTATTGATAAATAAAAGGATTCAAAATAATCCTGAAGTATAATGATGTTAAACATATAGTTTAGAACTAGATTAACAAAATAATACCATTTGCATAGGTAGGGTGTCTGATATGCTTCTAAATTAATTTGATTTGTATATTCTTGAAAACTCCCACAAGTTATTTGCATGTACTAAATAGATGTTGCTTTTTATTCTGAAAGAATGAGAATGAAGATAAAACATAGGTTCATACATTGGTCAACATGCAGAAAAACCAATATTGATTATTTTTACAGTTCATTACATCATTAATATATTGGGATTTCCCTTTTACTACAGACAATAATATATTTCACTATGCATGTTTATTGAAATATGTTTTAAATAGATATGCATAACAAAGTATATATTAGTTCAAGCAGATGTTTAGGGTCATAACCGTCAAGAAATTTGAGCTGCCCAGGCGTGTGGCAAAATCAGAGTTACTAATTATTGTTTTATTGTTTCTGCATTTCAGTCATAGAGTCTGGCAGATTGCAACTATACTGTTATTCTGTAGGAGGTATAAAATGTTCATGATGTTATTTTGGGCGAGGCCTCCAGCCTGGAAGATCAGCATAACTCTGAGTTGCTAATCTGGCCAGTTCAGTCTTTGTTTTTATAGAGAAAATCAAAGATATATCAATTGATGCTAGTTGCAAATTACAGAAATGTTGTGATTAGTATTTTTGAAAGTCTTATATTAACAACACTTCATTAGTTGAAAATTCTTCTCCTAGGCTCCAGTTACTATCTTCCCAGCTTAAATCCAGAAAACAACAGCAACGTCTTTGCCAGCTACCTCACATTTGGAGAATTGAACACTGTAGCTCAGCTTGAGGAAAGATGATAGCATTGGAACTGATTTCACTTTCTGAGCCTTTTGTTGAGGGTATTTACTAATAATACTTCTGAACTGTAAAATCTGTGGGTTAGCATCCCCCTCTGATGCAAGAAACCTGGAGTTTACTGGCTAGCTAGCAAATGCAAAATTAGACAATTTTGCTGGGAGCTAAATATACACGGTTAAGTGTGTTTGACTATTATATGGCTGCAGAAAGTTCCACATGCCAATTTATTTGCTTATGGTGTTTTGGAAAATGGAATCCTTTAGAGAAAGAGAAAGAGAACACACCAACTTTCAACTCCATTGATTTTAATTAAGCTAACTGTAGATTGGCAAGCGCTGCAAAATTCACAAACCTGATGAGACAAAAGAGATTACACAATAGGTACAGGAACTAATGGCTAGTCCTTAATTATCTGAAACTGACAAGACAATGACCTGTCAAATTAATGGAAATTATCTTCCATGAAGCCTTTGTGGAATGGCAGCATAATATTGAACTTTAGAAGAAAAAGAAGCCCGGACCAAAAAGAAGTTCCTTGCCCTTAAAAATGAGCATACCATAATAGACACAGACATGGGAAGATGCTCATGATGTATTAAGTAGAAAAAAAATAGAAAATAATATAATATAGTCAGCCTGTTCCCATTTTGGTAAAATTGAAATACACCAAACCACTTTCACCTGTTCTGCCAACATAGGATGTGTACCTGGTCACTCCTGTTTTGTTTTATTGTATATATATATATATATTTTTTTTCAATTAATCATTGGAAAACCCCATTTTCTCATTTGGGAAAAAAATCTAATACTGTCTCTAGGTCCTTCTGCCAAACCCAGTGAGACAGATTCCAGATGCCAATGCCATTGCTTATCAATATCACATGGTATCACTGTCAGATGCACATCATGAAAAACGTCATGCCTGTCTGCTGCTACTGGGATACGCTTGCTGGTAGAAGCCTGTGCCAGAGTGGTGCTCATGAGATATGAAGGATATAGCCCATTTTACATCATACTCCCATGTTCCATCCTTATTCCACTAAACAATCATGGAGCTAGTAAGGCTGTGTTTGGGTGAGTTATTGCAAGCTAATTTTAGTAGGCCAAATAATGCATACAGTAAACTAGAGAATATTTGCTCGAAAATATTATGGTGACTTGTCCTTATTTTAGACTCACCTCGTAAGTAGTAACTAAAACAATAAATGAATGAATGAATGAGTAAATGAATGAATGCAAGCTGTCTGGACCAGCTTGGTAATAAATATCCTGAAGTTCATCTTTCCATTTTTAAAAAGTCACCCAACGTATGTTTGATAAATATAAACAAACTTTTTTATGTCATCATTTTAAATGCTTTAGGAAATGCTTTCATTTCCTTTCGCTTTGTCCGATGTTCATATCTTTCATGCTTTGCTTATCTTTTGGAAGTGTCTGTCCAACTAGGGCTCTTCCAAAAAGATACTTGGCAAGGACATCTTCTGCTCCCAGGTATAAAAGTGAGTCAAACACCATTATTATTTTTATCCTTCAGGAGAAACCTTCTGTGAAAATCTTGATTGCATTTCCTTTTATAAGATTCTGTCTCATATTTATTAACTGAAAGGTTTGGGTCAAATCAGCCACATGTACTCTCTGTAGTTTATCAGCACAAGGATTCTTTGAAAGATTAAATTGCACAGGGCTGACTTCTAAAGTGCAGTGAAAAAAATAAAAAAGCCACTTGGTAAAAATGCTAAAACTGTTATTTTCTTGGGAAATGTTGTAGAATTTTAGCAAATTAACATGTTACATTTAAACCCATTTGTACTTGAGACTGGATTGTTTATAGATGCTTGAAAGAACCATTATTTGTGTGTACAGATAAGCAAATTGAAAAACATAATTACTCATAACCGTGTTTTATGTTTTCCAGAATCTTAAAGAAGTCAAAAATATCAGTGAAATCAAGCATGGAGAAATATTGCATTATTAATAGTATACTGAAAAGTAAATAAGATTTTTGAATTTCTTTATAAATCATTTTTCATTATCATAATCCTTCAAGCATCAATTCACTGTGTTTTAAAATGCACATTTATTATCTCTGTATGTGATTTTTCACATCTTTCATTTTTTTCTCTATATTTACGTTTGGGGAAGAGCGTGGAATATAGAATGCAGACATGATGTCTCTGAAATACATGTCTCCTCTCCCAGAGACATAGTCACATTTTATAGTTAAATTTTGGTTTGAAAGTTCTAATTTCCCTTCCATTAACCTTTCTGATTCCAAATGCTACCAGTCTCTGTGGCCAAGAGAATGATACACCATCTTTCTCCATCCCCAACAACAGAAAGCTCAGTTTCATCTTCCATTTTCCCCAGCTTTTCCACCTCATACCACTCAGAAAGTCCTGGATTTTATTTTGTTTTGAGTTTCTTGAATAGGTTTACCCTTTCTCCATTTCTGATTCCTGAGTCCTTTCATTAGTCTCTTTTTATTATTATTATTATTATACTTTAAGTTCTAGGGTACATGTGCACAACGTGCAGGTTTGTTACATATGTATAAATGTACCATGTTGGTGTGCTGCACCCATTAACTCGTCATTTATATTAGATATTTCTCCTAATGCTCTCCCTCCCCCCTCCTCCGACCCCACTACAGACCCCAGTGTGTGATGTTCCCCTTCCTGTGTCCAAGTGTTCTTATTGTTCAATTCCCACCTATGAGTGAGAACATGCAGTGTTTCGTTTTTTGTTCTTGTGATAGTTTGCTCAGAATGATGGTTTCCACCTTCATCCATGTTCCTACAAAGGACATGGACTCATCCTTTTTTATGGCTGCATAGTATTCCATGGTGTATATGTGCCACATTTTCTTAATGCAGTCTATCATTGATGGACATTTGGGTTGGTTCCAAGTCTTTGCTATTGTGAATAAACATACATGTGCATGTGCCTTTATAGCAGTATGATTTATAATCCTTTGGGTATATACCCAGTAATGGGATGGCTGGGTCAAATGGTATTTCTAGTTCCAGATCCTTGAGGAATCGCCACACTGTCTTCCACAATGGTTGAACTAGTTTACAGTCCCACCAACAGTGTAAAAGTGTTCCTATTTCTCCACATCCTCTCCAGCACCTCTTGTTTCCTGACTTTTTAATGATCACCATTCTAACTGGTGTGAGATGGTATCTTATTGTGGTTTTGATTTGCATTTCTCTGATGGCCAGTGATGATGAGCATTTTTTCATATGTCTGTTGGCTGCATAAATGTCTTCTTTTGAGAAGTGTCTATTCATATCCTTCACCCACTTTTTGATGTGGTTGTTTGTTTTTTTCTTGTAAATTTGTTTGAGTTCATTGTAGATTCTGGATATTAGCCCTTTGTCAGATGAGTAGATTGCAAAAATTTTCTCCCATTCTGTAGGTTGCCTGTTTGCTCTGATGGTAGTTTCTTTTGCTGTGCAGAAGCTCTTTAGTTTAATTAGATCCTATTTGTCAATTTTGGCTTTTGTTGCCATTGCTTTTGGTGTTTTAGGCATGAAGTCCTTGTCCATTGCTATGTCCTGAATGGTATTGCCTAGGTTTTCTTCTAGGGTTTTTGTGGTTTTAGGTCTAACATGTAAGTCTTTAATCCACCTTGAATTAATTTTTGTATAAGGTGTTAGGAAGGGATCCAGTTTCAGCTTTCTACATATGGCTAGCCAGTTTTCCCAGCACCATTTATTAAATAGGGAATCCTTTCCCCATTTCTTGTTTTTGTCAGGTTTGTCAAAGATCAGATGGTTGTAGATGTGTGGTATTATTTCTGAGGGCTCTGTTCTGTTCCATTGGTCTATATCTCTGTTTTGGTACCAGCACCATGCTGTTTTGGTTACTATTGCCTTGTAGTATAGTTTGAAGTGAGGTAGCGTGATGCCTCCAGCTTTGTTCTTTTGGCTTAGGATTGACTTGGCAATGTGGGCTCTTTTTTGGTTCCATATGAACTTTAAAGTAGTTTTTTCCAATTCTGTGAAGAAAGTCATTGGTAGCTTGAAGGGGATGGCATTGAACCCACAAATTACCTTGGGCAGTATGGCCATTTTCATGATATTGATTCTTCCTATCCATGAGCATGGAATGTTCTTCCATTTGTTTGTGGCTTCTTTTATTTCATTGAGCAGTGGTTTGTAGTTCTCCTTGAAGAGGTCCTTCACATCCCTTGTAAGTTGGATTCCTAGGTATTTTATTCTCTTTGAAGTAATTGTGAATGGGTGTTCACTCATGCTTTGGCTCTCAGTTTTTCTGTTATTGGTGTATAAAAATACTTGTGATTTTTGCACATTGATTTTGTATCCTGAGACTTTGCTGAAGTTGCTCATCAGCTTAAGGAGATTTTGGGCTGAGACAATGCGGTTTTCTAAATATACAATCATGTCATCTGCAAACAGGGACAATTTGACTTCCTCTTTTCCTAATTGAATACCCTTTATGTCTTTCTCCTGCCTGATTGCCCTGGCCAGAACTTCCAACACTATGTAGAATAGGAGTGGTGAGAGAGGGCGTGGCATCCCTGTCTTGTGCCAGTTTTCACCGGGATTGCTTCCAGTTTTTGCCCATTCAGTATGATATTGGCTGTGGGTTTGTCATAAATAGCTCTTACTATTTTGAGTTACGTCCCATTAATACCTAATTTATTGAGAGTTTTTAGCATGAAGCGTTGTTGAATTTTGTCAAAGGCCTTTTCTGCATCTATTGAGATAATCATGTGGTTTTTGTCTTTGGTTCTATTTATATGCTGGATTATGTTTATTGATTTGCATATGTTGAACCAGCCTTGCATCCCAGGAATGAAGCCCACTTGATCATGGTGGATAAGCTTTTTGATGTGCTGCTGGATTTGGTTTGTCAGTATTTTATTGAGGATTTTTGCATCGATGTTCATCAGGGATATTGGTCTAAAATTCTCTTTTTTTTTGTTGTGTCTCTGCCAGGCTTTGGTATCAGGATGATGCTGGCCTCATAAAATGAGTCCGGGAGGATTCTCTCTCCTTCTATTGATTGGAATAGTTTCAGAAGGAATGGTACCAGCTCCTCCTTGTACCTCTGGTAGAATTCAGCTGTGATTCCGTCTGGTCCTGGACTTTTTTTGGTTGGTAGGCTATTAATTATTGCCCCAATTTCAGAGCCTGTTATAGGTCTATCCAGGGATTCAACTTCTTCCTGGTTTAGTCTTGGGAGGGTGTACATTTCCAGGAATTTATCCATTTCTTCTAGATTTTCTAGTTTATTTGCGTAGAGGTTTTTATAGTATTCTCTGATGGTAGTTTGTATTTCTGTGGGATTGGTGGTGATGTCCCCTTTATCATTTTTTATTGCGTCTATTTGATTCTTCTCTCTTTTCTTCTTTATTAGTCTTGCTAGTGGCCTATCAATTTTGTTGATCTTTTCAAAAAACCAGCTCCTGGATTCATTGATTTTTTGAAGGGTTTTTTTGTGTCTCTATCTCCTTCCATTCTGCTCTTAGTTATTTCTTGCCTTCTGCTAGCTTTTGAATGTGTTTACTCTTGCTTCTCTAGTTCTTTTAACTGTGATGTTAGGGTGTCAATTTTAGATCTTTCCTGCTTTCTCTTGTGGGCATTTAGTGCTATACATTTCCCTCTACACACTGCTTTAAGTATGTCCCAGAGATTCTAGTATGTTGTGTCTTTGTTCTCATTGGTTTCAAAGAACATCTTTATTTCTGCCTTCATTTTGTTATGTACCCAGTAGTCATTCAGGAGCAGGTTGTTCAGTTTCCATGTAGTTGAGCAGTTTTGAGTGAGTTTCTTAATCCTGAGTTTTAGTTTGATTGCACTGTGGTCTGAGAGACAGTTTGTTATAATTTCTGTTCTTTTACATTTGCTGAGGAATGTTTTACTTCCAACTATGTGGTCAATTTTGGAATAAGTGCGATGTGGTGCTGAGAAGAATGTATATTCTGTTGATTTGGGTGGAGAGTTCTGTAGATGTCTATTAGGTCTGCTTGGTTCAGAGCTGAGTTCAATTCCTGGATATCCTTGTTAACTTTCTGTCTCATTAGTCTCTTAACACTCATACCGTCTCCCTTACCCCCCCGACTCCAAGCATAGATACTATTATCCAACTTTTAAGTATGAAAAAACTGAAGGCTGCTTAGGGCTTAAAGGTTTAAATTAAGGCTATGATTTGTATCCAGATCTGCCTCTCTCTAAAGCATGAGCTTTTCAACATTACAATAGGCTGTCTCACTTTTCACTGATATCAGAGTAACCTTTTTTAAACCATGATGCTGAACATATTCCATTTCCCTGCATAAGCTGATTGCAACTAGTGTAGGTTTAAGTACAAATTTCTTACCAGGAAATCAAAGTTTTTAATTACCCGACTCTCACCTGCATTTCTGGCCTGTTATATTTTCAATCACTTTCTCAGTGACTTCTTATATTGCAGGTTAATCAGGAATATATAATCAGCCTGCCTAGAACATGACTCCACGTCTTGCCTATGTTAGACTCTCAGCCTGGAAACCCTTCTACTTAAAACTTGTCTTCTTATCTCACACCCTTAGCTAGGAAAAGTTTTCTAACTTCTAGGTAGAGCTGGTTCCTCCCTCTTCCAGGCATCTTCACACCTTGTACTAGGCAATGAACTCTTCAACAAGAGGGCCCACTTGTTTTCTACTTTTTTATTCTGCAGAATCTATTGTAGAGCCTTGCTCATACTGGGACTAAAAATACATTTAAAAAATAAAATTAAGCACACTTATTTTCCATAGGAATTTTTGAGTCATTGGTTCCCTGAATAGCCCTACTCCCCTTCTCTATTTTGAAGAAGGATGTATAGTTTTCCAAAACATTCTTGTTTGACCAATGCGATTAGTTCATTTAGTCAAAGCATTTGCACTGTTTCTAACTTTTCTCCCTTAAGAAACACTTTTGCTCAAGCAGAGCATTTAGTGCATGTCTCCTTTAATGGATTCCTGCTAAGAGCTAACAACTGGATTATTGAATCTTCTCCTTCAAAACCACGCTTTGACTTATTACAAGATTATTTTTCTCAGTTACACTTGATTCTTTATAGGTACCATTTTCTGCCCCTGGCCTTGTTTAAAATCGAATTGTGATGGCTCTTCCCCTGACTTATCTTTTAAAGCTATTATCATTTACTTCATTTTTTTTTAGGCCTTTACTGGAAAATTTCTGGCTGTAACACTTTCTTATAATTTCTATTTCTATTCCAGGTTTCTGCTTAAGCACAATGTTGCATTAATAAGGGTCAGTCGAAGTTTCAACAGCATTTAATCTTACACTTTAAATTTTTGTTCACATTTTATGGTCTTGACACATTTACTGTAATAAAGGGAAATCATTAATTCACTAAGAAATGTGTAAAAACTACAGTTTTGCTTTTGATTAATTTCCACATTCATCATTACTTTGCTACTAATTTACCATGCATTGAAGAAACTGAGGGTGCAAAACATGATTTTTTTTTCTTTGTTTAAAAAGAACTGTCTTAGAAACCAAATGAGGCTAAAAATGTACCTGTGTTTTGGCTGTCAAAGGGGAGAAGATTACTTCTTCTTGAACATGTTTTCTGTCTCATCCTCATGTTTCCTTTATTTCTACCAAATACACCATACCATTCTCCACTTTTTTTCTTGAAGTAAAGGAAAGCTATAGCCATAGCCACTGTCATATTAACTCTGAAAATAGGTTTTTTCCTTTATGAAGAGGAAAGAAATCTTAATTTACCTTTGGCTTATGGAAGAAAATCATCTAAAATTTTATAATGACAGCTACATCTTGAACATTTTTGAATACTGTTGTTATGAAACAAAATCATACTTGAGCCTAGAGGTCAAATATCTCACCAATATTGGCAGCAGGCAATTGAATAACGATTTTTTGTTTTTGTTTTGCACTTGTATAATTGATACTAAAGTGGTAGTGACTACTAAAATTAATGAAAGGGAATCTATAGTTTTTACACTATAACTAGGGCAAGTTGGGAAGGTATCAAAATTATAGTTATGAGACTGAAAGTTTAAAACAGATCACTACCTATGACGCACACAATTGCAAGCCCTTTTTCATAGATCAGTCAATGAAGTCTTTGCAAAAACCCAAAGAGGGTTATTTTGGATTTTAGGGGAGGAGAAAACTGAGACTCATAAAGTTAAATAAACTCTCCTCCTTTATTGTATTGTTTTGTTAAATATAGGTTTTTATTCTTATTTTTAACAACACAAATATTTGTAGAAAAATTTAGAGAATGCAGAATAAGCAAGAGAAAAATAAACACAATGTATTGCTATCCCCCCAGTTTTCTTAACGGTGTATTACACATTTTTGTGTAACCTGCTTTTCTGCTTTAAAATGTCATGACCTTTTCCAACCATAAGTATGTTATTTTTCATATGTCAGTTTTAATGGCTATAATATTCTCCTCAGTGTTTTTGAGGGTCTTTGAGAGCACTCAGTAAGTAGCACCTGTCTTTTCTACCCAATTCAATTGAAAAATAGACAGCAAGTGGAGAACCAGAATATCACCCTATTTCTAATTAAGGCACAATTGGAAGGCACAGCTTACAATGAGAGAAAAAATTGGCTTGCTCACTGCATCCCTTGGAAGTTTGTTGAGCTGTGAGAAGAACCCACTTCAGGGAAAGCTTAAAGCCAGGGAGCAGGAAATCCCTGCCCTGCACTGGCCCTGGCTAGAGGAAAGAAGAAAAGAAGCAACTTCTCCAAGCAGAGAAATTTTGATCATGTCTACCCAATACCTGTAACACACCAACCACTGTAAAGCTGGTGGTCCTCTGCTCTGGGGATGAGGAAGTGGTGGAAAAGGAAGCCAGGCAGACTGCGGAGGATGCCACAAAACAAAGGTGAGGAAGGAGGCATTCCCCTGTGATATATGAAGTTCCTATTACTCATTTAATCAATCCCCTATTGTTGTACACTTAGGTTGTTTCAAAACAACAATGAAATTAAATGCATTTGTAATTAATTATTGTGTACATTATAGAAATTTTCTTTAAATGAAACTATAAGTAAAATTCCTGGGACAATGTTTTTAACATGTTTAAAGCTTTTGATGCATTTTACCACATTTTACTCAGGAAAGTTTTGTCAATTTACATTACCACTCAGTAATGTATAACCTCATTTATTTTTAATAAGTGTATTTGAACCCAGTAAAGTTGGCTCTGGAGCCCAAATTATTAATCTTAACAAAATACTGCTAGTTACTAAATAAAAAAAAACTGTAAAATTCATGAAATTTCTCTGACTCCATAAACTTTCAATGGATAATTTCTATATCTGTCCATACTGCCTGGGAGTGGAGAATTATAATGGTCATGAAAGTGGCCTTTGGCCTTGGACTCCTCCTGGCTTTGAATTCTGAATTTGCCCTTAACTAGAGCTGTGGCAAGTTATCATAGATGTTCAAGCAACTCTGCTCCTCACAGTGCTAATAAAGACATGCACAAGACTGGGTAATTCATAAAAAAAGAGGTTTAATTAACTAACTGTTTGGCATGACTGGGGAGGCCTCAGGAAACTTACAATCATGGCAGAAGGTGAAGGAAGCACATCCTTATTCACATGGCAGCGGCAAGGAGAAGTGCCAAGCAAAAGGGGAAAAAGCACCACTCACTATCAGGAGAACAGGACATGGGAAACCTCCCCCCAATTCAATTATCTCCCACTGGGTTCCTCCCATGACATGTGTGGATTATGGGAAGTACAATTCAACATGAGATTTGGGTGGGGACACAGCCAACTCATATCAGCATCCACCACATCAAACCCACTGAGTGAGCTACATTTTTGCTGCGTGGGATGAAAATGTCCACACAGCACAGAGAAGAATATGTGCTTCATAGAGTAATGATAGTCAGCTTAACACAAGATGCTTCCATGAGAGGCTGATGGTCAGCCCTGAGATCAGTAACCAGAAGCCGTGACTTCCAGAAGGCTGCCTGGATCTGGTTAGTGAGGACTTCAGTAGTGAAGTGACCAGCAATAGGAGTAGCTCCAGTGGCAGCAGCGAACTTCAGCACAGCCCACTGGCCAGGATTCCTGGATGACCTGACATTGACATCAGCAGAGTTTTCAAGGGCAACAATGGCATAAGCTGTCAGCAGAAGCTTCTCCCAGGTCCTCTTCAGATTTAGGATGTAGATGCCATCAGTTTTCCTTTTATAGGTGTACTGTTCCATTTGGAAGGGTTGGTGCCACCTAGCAGGTTCCAGCTACTAGGAACTAGAGAGCATCTTCCTCCTTCATTTGCAGGACATCAAGGACTCCCGACATTGTGAAAGTTTCCATTTAAGTTACCATGGGAACCCAGAGCAACACATGTGGACTCCTGTCTGGATAGTGCAGAAACCTAAACCTGCTTTATTATATCCACCCACGTTTTCAAATTTCCAGCATTTTTATCCGACCTTTAAAGATAGTAAAGAAGTCAGAGTATTTTTTAAGTATATAAAATAATTACCTTATTAATCAGACAAGACTTTACTATAAAACCAAATACTTCTGAGTAACAATATTGAATATTAACATGGTAAAAAGGCATCAGGATGAGTTCTTTTATGGAGAGGTCCTAAAAATATATAATATTGAAATGTGTGTGTGACACATGTAAGTTATATTGCACTCAGAAGTGTTGGGAATTCTTTGAGAGATTGGTTTATATTTGAGAACCTGCATGAGTCTAAGATGGCTCTCATCTTCTTCTAGAAAAGAACAAATGTGAAATAAGACCCCTATTATTTCTTTAGGTCTTACTGAGATTTCTTCTTTTGCAAGAGGATGTGAGTTTTCTGTAATAACACCATACTTCACATTGGATCACTAGGTAGTTATGGACTAATCTAGGGCTGAGGGAGAGATTTTTGTGACACACTTTATAATAGACTTTCAGCGTTTTTCAGAAAGAAAATCCCACTGAGGATACAAAGTTTATATTTTTCTTTGTAACACATCACAATAAAGATGATACTCTGCTGGTATTTGAGATTCATGTTATCTGCAGGAAAACTTAAAGTGTTTTGTTCTATGTGACAGTGACACTATGTCTAAGAATGCTAAGGCAGAGAAAAATGGAGATTTAGGTAATATTTATATAGATAAGAAAGAAAGTTTAGGCTCATAGTCCAGAAAGTAAACTGCTAATTCTTGCCTAGTATGTTTTTTTAAAATTTTTTTAATTCCTTGAGTCTCCTCAGTTTTGCATGATTTTGACACTGTTTGCAAGACAATTCTACATTATCTCTCCTTGTCTTTTGGTTTGAATTAAAAGTAATTTAGGATAATTTCAGTTTACCTAAAATTAGTGAATCTAATTCTTTACCTGGTAAAAAAAAAATTTGTTCTTTGTCTTCCATAATCTGTCCCTCTGTAATTATTAATTTTACATGTTAAGGTCCAGATATTTGGTCAAACACTATTTTGAATTCTGCTGTGAAGGAATTTTTAAGATGATATTAACATGTAAATTAGTAGACTTTGAGTGAAGCAGATTAACCTCCATAATCTAGGTGGGCCTCATTTCATCAGGTGAAGCCCTTAATGGTGGGGGGATGGAAAGACTGACCTCTCCTAACATCTTTCTCTCCTGAGGAAGAGGGAATCTGGCAGCAGACTGCCTTAGACTTGAGCTGCAACATTCATTCTTTCCTGGGTCTCCAGCTTGCTGGTCTATCCTGCAGATTTTGGACTTACTAGCCTCCACAATCACATAAGCCAATTTCTTAAAATAAATCTATTTCTCTCTCTCTCTGTCTCTTTCTCCATCCATTCATCCATTCATCCATCTGTCTACACATTTTTTATTGTTTATTTTTCTCTGGAGAATCTTGACGGATACACCATCTGTTTATCAATCATTCTTGAAACAGAAAATTCTACCTATGTATGCACCTTGACTGGAAAGAGTTTTTGCCAAGTCTGTACTATACCTAGTTAAGGCATATTTAGAAACATGGCCGTGGGAAAACAAAAAACAGCAAGATTAAAACATAGAGATATATATCCTAATTCTACAAGGATGTTTCTGGCTTTACTTATGTGTGTATTAAGGTTTTTCTTCTCTTCTTCCACACTATTTTCTTATAGTTGGCATATGGTAATATAGTAAGAAAAAATACACATATATTTCTTCTTGCAATATATATTCATTGGGATGTTTAACAGTGAGTGTCAACCTGATTGGATTGAAGGATGCAAAGTATTGATCCTGGGTGTGTCTGTAAGGGTGTTGCCAAAGAGATTAACATTTGAGTCAGTGGGCTGGGAAAGGCAGACCCACCCTCAATGTGGGTGGGCACAATCTAATCAGCTGCCAGTGTGGCCAGAATATAAAGCAGGCAGAAAAACGTGAAAAGGCTAGACTGGCTTAGCCTCCCATTCTACATCTGTCTCCCATGCTGAAAATCGGACTCCAAGTTCTTCAGCTTTGGGATTCGGACTGGTTTCCTTGCTCCTCAGCTTGTAGACAGCCTACTGTGGGACGCTGTGATCGTCTGAGTTAATACTACTTAATAAACTCCCTGAGAATATATATCCTATTCTTTCGCTCTGGAGAACTCTGACTAATACATTCATATATACATAGTTTTTAAAACATATATATATAATATATAATATATATTATATATAATTTATATAATATATAATATATATTATATATAATTTATATATATTTATATTATATATATGTTATATATATAATATATTTATATTATATATAGTAATATATGTGTATATTGCAATACATACATGTATACATATGTGTATACGTTGTATATATGTATATTGCAATATGTATGTTGCAAAGATGGGCTGCCGCACCCTATTCCCACCAGCCACCCTCACATGCAGCCACATGGCCTGCAGTACTCGACACTGCTTCCCTGTTGCTGAAAGCTCCTCGGTGGCCTCTGGGCTAAGTCCTGTCTCTGTAGTGTGGCCTCCAAGGCCCGCCAGCCACAGCCCTCCCTTCCCCTGCATGCAGCATGAACACCCTGCACTGTGCTCCCAGTTCCCCCCAGGCCCCTGCACAAGTGGCCTCCTCTCCCTAGAAGGGCCAGCAGCACGCTGTGTGGCAGCTTAGACATCCCTTCTCTTGCCTTCGTGCTCCTCCCACAGGGACCAGCATGATCCCCTCCCCTAGTCCTATTTGGGCTCAGCCAGTATTTCTGTGCAATGTTGTTGCAGGTTCTGCCCCACCACCGTCACAGGAATCCTAAGAGCATTGGCGTGAGGCTCGGTGGAGGGCATGTTGGACCATGTCTTCTGATGACTTTCCCCCACAGAGGGGCTTGGGGGTCAGGCTCACTCGTTTCCCAAACTCACTCTTTCCCCCACAGGCAACCCACTCCCTCTCCTCCATCTCTCCCCAAGACCCGCAGCAGACACCACCAGACTCTGAGGCAGGGAGGAAGGACTTCATTTGCCAATGGAGGCTTTTACTGGGGGGACTCGGGATGGCGCCCGGCCTGAGGGCCCGGGAAAGGCACACAGTGGCGGTGGGGTCTCTCTCGGGCAGGCGCTGGCTCTGCAGACAGCTCCCCCTGGTGACCCGTTTGGGACTGAGCTGGGAACATGGTGTCCGCACTCCCGGCTAGCAAGCAGAGGCCCGTGTGGCCAGGTGGCGGCTGGTAGTGTAGGCTGGCGGGGTGACAGCCACAGGGGCTGGGTTTGGCACCGGTGGGAGCAGGGGCCCCAGGGGACTCAGAGGCTGGGCTGCCCCCGCTGCTGGCAGGGTAGTCACATTGGCCACAGAGATGGCTACGAATAGGGAATCCAATAAATTAGGCTGTAGAAAGAGAAGGTGAGGGGCTGAGGGGGCGGGGACTACATTCTCGCTCCGCAGGCAGTGCTGTGCGTCCCTCTCCCGTGGGATCTTCGGGGCTCTTGTGGGGGAGAGGATGCAGGTGAGGCGCTCTGTGTGACCGTGGGTACCACTGGGCGGCTTTTATGGCATCGCATGGGATGGGAGCCTTGGCTGGCCACCCTTAGGGGATGGACCGTGGGGTCTTTGAGAGACTGACGAGGAGGGAGGCCACCTGCAGCGCCAGGGGCTGTGGCCTGAGGGGCTCCTGGGGCTCGGCTGCGCTGCTGTGTGGCCAGCACTGGGCCCCTTGTACCCCAGCTTCCTCCATGGAGCAAAGTAGAGGACTCACTGCCCTGGACAGAGCCCAGTCACTGTGGAACAGCCCCCCCAGGGAGTGGGAGGGACAGGGCGAGGGTTACGCAGGGCGCCACCCTCCACATCTACTTTCCCGAGGTCGGGAAGGGTCTTCTAGGACGAGGGGCCAGGCATGCAGGGGAGGGGTGTGTGCGCAGGTGGGTGCTGCTGTCTCCTTCATGTGATTCGAGCTTGGGGGCGGGGCAGGGGCTGGGGACGGTGGCGTCAGGTGGAGGCACCCTGGAGGCCACCAGGGCCTTGCGGGCTAGGTGCCGGTACGTGCGCTGGGGCCACGGCCTCGCCCAGGATTTGGCAGAGCTCCTGGAGGTGCCGCTGCATCTTGGGAATGCCCGCCAGCTGCTGCTCCAGCCGCTGCTTCTCCTCTGTCAAGCTCAGGCGGGCAGCCGAGTCCAGCTTCTCGAACTTCCAGCCGCCCTCCCCATCGAACTGTAGCAAGTGTGTGTGGTACTCCCTGGCCAGGAGAGGGACAGGGTCAGGGGCACAGCACGAGGGCTGCTAATGACAGCCGCCTGCTGCTGCCGCCTGGCCCAACAGGGCACCTCCTCCCCTCAGGCAGCCACTCCCACTGGCCCCAGGCAGGGAGACAGGGCACCTACCACAGGGAGGGCCAGTTGGTGATGGAGAGCAGGGCAATGCCTGTGTCCTTGGCCGCCTGGAAGATCTTGCCTTCCACGTCGATGCTCACAGCACTGGTGCATTCATCCAGGAGGGCGTACTTGGGCCTGGGGGTCCGGGCCGAGAGGAGAGTCTGTGCACCCTCCAGGGCCCAACACCCCAGCCCGGCTCAGGCTCCACTGAGCCCAGGCCTCCCCACAGCTGCTACTTCTCCTTCCAGGGGACCCCAGGGAGCCTGCTGGCCTGGAGTGCTCACCTGTGGTAGAACATGCGGGCCATGCCGATTCTCTGCTTCTCGCCACCCGGCAGGACATCCTTCCAGTCACACATAGCCTCCCAACCTAGGTGGGGGCAATGGTCTTGGCTCAGTTCCCCCAGCACCCAGACCCGGGGGCCAGCTGGGGAGCTGGGGGAGCTGGGGGAGCTGCGGGAATGAGCTAGCTGTGACGACAGGACCCCTGTGCCTCTGCGTCCTTGTCTGTCTGACAGGCATTAATCATGGAGGAGTGGGGACTGGAATCGTGCCTTCCCCCGCAAGAGATATGGTGAAATCCAAGCCCCAAAACTTCAGTGTGACCTTATTTGGAGACACGGCCTTCGCAGAGGTGATCACACTAAGATGAGGTCATCAGAGCGGACCCTAATTCAATATGACTGTGTCCTCATAAAAAGGGGGTGTGCGAGCAGAGGACGTGCACAGGGGAACACGAGGTGAAGATATACAAGGAGAAGTGGACCATCTGCGAGCCGAGGACAGAGGCCTGGAACACATCCTTCTGTCATGGCACCCAGAAGGAACCCACCCTGCTGGTACCAGGATCTCGGACTGCTGGATCCAGGAGATGATCCACCCCTGCGGTTTATGGCAGCCCCCAGACACCCATACAGTTCCTTGGCACAGAGCTCCAGAGCAGCCTGAGTGCTCTCCCCAGACCGGGGGCTTGTCACCCACAGGGGTTGGGCCTCCTGTCACTGCCCCGTGCCAGCACTTTGGCAAGGCTCGAGTGGGCTGCTTGAACGAGCAGGTGAGCCGGCTGCTCCATTAGGCCAGGGCGCTGTGGCAGAAGTGGCCCCTCCTGTCTTCTCGCCCATGCTGCCTTCCCCAGCGGCCCAGGGCTAGAAGTGGCAACAGGGTATATGGCCACCCAGAGTAGAGATTATGCTTCCCAGGTGGCCTTGTGGTCAGGTGTGAGCATGAGACTAAGTTGTGGCCAATGAGATATAACTGTAAGTATTCAATATGGCAGCTTCTGGAACCTTCCTTAAAAGATAGAAGGCACATACCTTTTGCCCCTTCCCTTCTTTTTTTTGCACACAAGAAAGTCAGTGTTTGAGTCTTCTAAAATCTTCCTATTTCCAATTTGCAGACTACCATTGATTCCTAAACAAAGATCTAATTTTTGACTCAGAGACGTGGCAAGGTAGTGAATCACCATTATAATTTAACAATCTTCAAGATAAAATTATCACTCTGATATTTAGGTTTTGCCCAATTATTAAGATATTTGGGTGTTTCGTTAAGAATGGAAGACTCTAGTCTCTTGAGCAGAGACTATAAAGGCCTCAGATGATCATTTTTAATTTTATGCTCTTTTCTTTAACACCTTCAACACAGTTGGAAGCAGCCGATATTCCCCAGAGTTGTTGTGTTTTTTAAAGCAAATGCATGGTTCAGTGGTAGAAAACAGGGCTGATCCAAGCTGTTTTCAGTAAACACTTCATTTCAGGTGACCTATTTCATATTAAATAATCTCTAGATCCTGTCTTCCAAACTAACTAGATCAGATAACCTACCCTGGATTTTCTCCTTTTAGGGTCTGTGAGCTGCAGTCACTTTTGTGAAAATGATTGCAATGACTAGAGTTGTAGATGGGGAAAATGTTTTGACTAATTTAAACATAGTGGTATTTCATATGAGAATTTAAGTTACACACATTTGAAAATTATAATGGAGTCTCTTGGCTGAGCTTTAAAATAAATAGCGTTTAGGCTAAAAAGGGAACTGCTGCCTCTCCTAAAATCAGAAAGATGTTACAGTAATTCTCCCTTCTCTAGAATTATCAGGAAGCACGTTTGTGATGATTTACTTTTGCTCTTGGGAGTGTGAGCCCGTGTAGTCGTGGAACCATCAATTAGAACGGTGGCTTTCTGATCCCAAAGTCATTCATTCTGAAAACAATATTTTTCATACATTTGAAAGTGAGAAGTTTTGAGCTTACCATTCCCAAGTAACTCTCTTAATAAGAGGCATCAGCATGCTTCAGTGACAGCTGTCACCTTCCAGTGCTGAGAGTCATCTTTGAGTTCTCCATTTCACTCCCTACACTCCAATTTAGCTGCAGTTCTCTTGGCCAGTCCTATGAAATACATCCATGGCCTAACAACTTCTCACCACTACTACCACATCCTGACAGCATTCTCACCAAAGTCACTACCTTTTTTCTCTGGATAACAGTAACCTTCCAATTTATTTGCTCACATAACCTGTTTATTCTACACAGTGCACCAGATACACCCCTTTGAAATGCAAACACAATCATGTTATTCTCTGGTGAAATTATCTCATATATTCCTATCGCATTTAAAATTAATTCAGAATCATCCCATGATTATCAAAACCCTACATGCTCTTCCACACCATGGTTTACTTCCAAGATATCTCTTCAACTTTCTTTTCACTGCACTGAATTGGTGACTAATAGTCATATTTTTGTTTTTGCTCAAAAAGTCTTGACTTGTAAATTTTTCAGTTTCTCCTTTATCCACAGGTAACTGTTTCCTCATAAGGCGAATTGCTTGCTTCCTTGAGTTCTGCTCTCAAAAATACCCTTCATTTTCTACCTAATATTAATAACTTTAATCATTCATTATTCCATTACTATGCTCTATAGTGTATACAATTTCTGTTCTTTGTCATGTTATTAACTAAGTTATTTATTTGTTCCAGTAACGTATTCCATAAATATCATACACATAAAAAATTATGTTATTTTTATTGCTGTATGCTCAGCTGCCCAATAACTGTCTGAAGATTAACATATTTGTTAAATGCACAAATACATTCTTTCACAAATGTCAGTTTAATAATTTTATATTAAACTCCCTCTATACTTACAATATGAATTAGATAATTCAGAATAAACATTCCATTGGATAAAACTAAACAATTTGTTATAAAACATCCTTAAAAGCATCAGAAAGTTAATACAGCAATGAAGAATTACAGGACCAAATTAAGAATGGTATGGAAGCCTGTTTGTGAGGCTTATTTTTGGGTTATCGCTTTACTTAGAGTGACTATAAATCTCAAAAGAGAACTAAAGGGAGAAATAACCATATCAACTCACATGGTAAGGGTATTTAAACATCTCTTAGGAATTGAGATAATTGAAAGAAAAGAGAAAGGGAGAAAGAGAAACAGAGCAAAAGGGATAATGAAGTAGAGACAGAAGAAGAGAAAGGAAGAGGAAGAAAAGTAAAAAGGAGGAGAAGGGGGAGGGAGGAAGAAAGAAAGGTGAAAAGAAAGAATGCTAAAGTTTTCAACAACATAATTTATCCTTTTAGAATATGAATGTTGGTCTATTTGATGATGTCCCACAGATTCATTAGTCTTTGCTCATTTTTTATCTGTTTCTCAGAGTCAATATTTTCCATTTTCTTATCTTCAAGCTCATGTCTTCTTCTGTGTGTGCAAATATACTCTTAAATCCCTCTGATTTTTAAATTTTTGTCGTTGTAGTTTTCCGCTCCAGAATTTCTGTTATCTCTTTGTTGATATTCCTGCTTTTTAATATTTTTTCTGATTCCTTGATTTCTTTGTTTATGTTTTCCTTTTGACATTTGAGTATAATGAAGAGAGTTGTTTTAAAGTCTTTGTCTAGTAAGTTTGATGTCTGGGTTTCCTTAGAGATATTCTCTGTCAATTTGTTTTGTTCCTTTGAATGAGCCATACTTTCCCATTCTTTGTGTGCCTTGTAACTTTTTTTGAAAACTGGACATTATAATAATTATAATTACTATGTGGTTACTCTGTAAATCAGAACCCCCCCTACAAACACAGTAAGGTTTTGTGGTTTTAAATTTTCTTTACTTATTATATCGTTAAGGATTTTTTATAGTGAAATTTTCCAAAGTGATTTACAAAATTGTTTGCTTTATAGGGTGTGGTCACCGAAGTCTTTTTGTTTCCTTAACAAATGTTAAGCTAATGTTTTGACAGTGATTTTCTTGTATGTCAGGAACTAAGCAAACAGGCAAATACAACAAAAACAGAGAAAAACAAGTAATCATTATCCAGCAAAATATGTCTCTAGGCCATGCAGACTGGCTTTGTGCTGGGTTCTTTAAAGCCGGGACAAAGTGTGTGTTCACTCTTGCACTGAGTGAAGTTCAAGTTCACTCTTGCACAGAGCTTGCAGTGAGGGGAGGGATCAGCCAAGGTAAAAGTGTAGGGTCTTCTTATGACATTTGTCAGCATGTGGCTTAACCTATGCATACATGTGACTTTCTAGACTCTCCCATGTACGTGAATGATTTTGAATGTCTTAGTTTTCCAAATACTCTTCTCCAACTTTTCTTCCTGTGCTGAAGGTGATCTACTATATGTGTAAATTCTAATTTTTGCCCTAAGCATCCGTGGTTTGTTAGGTCTCCTTGCAGAGTTTCTTAAAAATGTGCATTCCTTATCTGTTCTTTATTCTAGCAACACAGAAAAAAACAGCCTTTCATGAGTCCTTTAGATATCCCCCAGACCTGTCTGAACAGACACTCGAGTCCATTCGATTATTCCACTCGATTCCATTTGATGATGATTCTATTCGAGTCCATTCGATGATTCCATTCCATTCCATTTGATGATGATTGCATTCGATTCCATTCGATGATGATTCCATTTGATTCCATTCGATGATTGCATTCGATTCCATTAGATGATGATTCCATTCAATTCCATTTGATGATTCCATTCGATTCCATTCGATGATTCATTTCGATTCCATTCAATGATTATTCCGTTTGATTCCATTCGATGATTCCATTTGATGCCATGTGATGATGATTCCATTCGATTCCATTCCATGATTCCATTCGATTCCATTCGATGATGATTCCATTTGATTCCAGTCGATGATTCCATTCGATTTCATTCTAAGATTTCATTCAATTCTGTTCAATGATTATTCCATTCAGTTCCTTTCGATGATTCCGTTCAATTCCATTCGATGATGATTCCATTCGATTCCATTCGATGTTCCATTTGATTCCATTCGATGTTTCCTTTCGATACCATTCGATGATGATTCCATGCGATTCCATGTGATGATGATTCCATGTGATTCCATGTGATGATGATTCCATTGGATTCCATGCAATGATGATTCCATTCGATTCAATTCCATGATTCCATTCGATTCCATTGGATGGTGATTCCATTCGATTCCATTCGATGATTCCTTTGGATTCCATTGGATTATTCCACTCGATGATGACACCATTCGATTCCGTTCGATGATTCCATTTGATTCCATTCGATGATTCCATTCGATGATTATCCCTTTCGATTCCATTGGATGATTCCATTCGATTCCAGTCGATGATTCCATTCAATTCCATTCTATGATGATTCCATTCGAGTTCATGCGATGATTACATTTGATTCCATTTGATGATTCCATTCGATTCCATTCAATGATTCCATTTGATTCCATTGGATGATGATTCCATTCTATGATGATTCCATTTGATTCAATTCAATGACGATTCTATTCGATTCCATTTGATTCCATTCGATGATTATTCCATTCGATTCCATTTGATGATTCCATTCGATTCCATTCGATGATGATTCCATTTGATACCGTTGGATGTCTCCATTAGATTCCATTCGATGATGATTCCATTCGATTCCATTCGTTGATTCCATTTGATTCCATTTTATGATTCCATTCGATTCCATTTGATGATTCCATTCGATTACATGGGATGATTCCATTTGATGATGACACCATTTGATTCCATTCGGTGATTCCATTCTATTCCATTCGATGATTCCATTTGATGATTATTCCATTCGATTCCATTCGATGATTACATTTGCTTCCATGTGATGATGTTTCCATTCGATTCCATTCCATGATTCCTTTCGATTCCATTCAAAGATGATTCCATTCAATTCCATTCAATAATTCCATTTGATTCATTTCGATGATTCCATTCGATTCCATTCGATGATGATTGCATTTGATTCCATTCAATGATTCCATTTGATGATGATTGCATTTGATTCCATTCGATGATTCCATTCGATGATTCCATTCGATTCCATTCGAATATGATTCCATTCGATTCCATTCGATTTATTCCATTTGATTCCATTCGATGATTCCTTTTGATACCATTCGATGATGATTCCATTTGATTCCATGTGATGATTCCTTTCGATTCTATGCGATGATGATTCCATTCGATTCCATTCGATGATTCCATTAGATTCCATGTGATGATGACTCAATTCGATTCCATTGGATGACTCCATTTGATTCCATTCGATGATTCCATTCGATGATGACACCATTCGATTCTGTTCAATGATTCCATATGATTCCGTTCGATGATTCCATTTGATGATTATTAAATTCGATTCCATTGGATGATACCATTCGTATCCATTCAATGATGATTCCATTCAATTCCATTCGTTGATTCCATTCGATTATGATTCCATTCAATTGCTTTTGATGATTCCATTTGATTCTATTCAATGACTCCATTCGATTCCATTCGATGATGATTCCATTTGATTCAATTTGATAATGATTCCATTTGTTCATGATTCCATTCAATTCCATTTGATGATGATTCCATTCGATTCCATTTGATGATTCCATTCGATTCCATTTCATGATGATTTCATTCGTTTCCATCTGATGATTCCATTTGATTCCATTCGATCATGATTTCATTCGATTCCATTGGATGACTCCATTCGATTCCATTTGATGATGATTCCATTCGATTCCATTCAATGATCCCATTCAATTCCATTCTATTATTCCATTCGATTCCATTCAAGGATTCCATTCAATTCCATTGGATGATGCCATTCAATGATGACACCTTTCGATTCCATTCGATGATTCCATTCAATGATTCCATTTGATGTTTATTCCATTCAATTGCATTTGATGATTCCATTTGCTTCCATGTGATGATGTTTCCATTCGATTCCATTCCATGATTCCATTTGATGATGATTCCATTTGATTCCATTTGATGATTCCATTCTATTGCATTTGAGGATTCCTTTTGATTCCATTGAATGATTATTGCATTCGATTCCTTTCGATGATTCCATTCGATTCCATTCGATTCCATTCAATGATGATTCCATTAGATTCCATTGAATGACTCCATTCGATTCCAAACGATGATGATTCCATTCGATTCCATTCGATTCCATTCAATGATTCCATTCGATTCCATTGGATGATTACATTCGATGATGACACCATTCCATTCTATTCCATTCGATGCTTCCATATGATTCCATTCGATGATGCCATTTGATGATTATTCCATTCGATTCCATTGGATGATTCCATTTGAATCCATTCGATGATGATTCCATTCAATTCCATTCGTTGATTCCATTCGATTCCATTCGATGATGATTCCATTCGATTCCTTTTAATGATTCCGTTTGATTCCATTCAATGATTCCATTTGATTCCATTCAATGATGATTCCATTCAAATCCATTTGATGATGATTCCATTTGATGATGATTCCATTTGATGATGATTCCATTTGATTCCATGTGATGATTCCATTCGATTCCATTCGATGAATCCATTCGATTCCATGTGATGATGATTCCATTCGATTCCATTGCATGATTCCATTCGATTCCATTGCATGATTCCATTCGATTCCATTCAATGATGATTCCATTCGATTCCATTGGATGACTCCATTCGATTCCATGTGATGATGATTCCATTTGATTCCATTGGATGATTCCATTCGATTCCATTGGATGATTCCATTCGATTCCATTCAATAATTCCATTCAATGTCTATTCCATTCGATTGCATTTGATGATTCTATTTGCTTCCATGCGATGATGTTTCTATTCGATTCCATTCCATGATTCCATTCGATTCCATTCAATGATGATTTCATTCGATTCCATTTGATGGTTCCCTTCGATTCCATTTGAGGATTCCATTTGATTCCATTCAATGGTTATTCCATTTGATTCCTTTCAATGATTCCGTTCAATTTCATTTGATGATGATTCTTTTTGATTAAATTCGATGATGATTGCATTTGTTTCCATTCGATGATTCTTTTCTATTTCATTCGTTGATGATTCCATTCGATGATTCCATTCAATTCCATTCGATGATGATTCCATTTGATTCCATTTGATTTATTCCGTTCAATTCCATTCAATGTTTCCTTTCGATACCATTTGATGATGATTTCATTCGATTCCATGTGATGATGATACGACTCGATTCCATGAGATAATGATTCCATTCGATTCCATTCCGTGATTGCCTTGGATTCCATTATATGATGATTCCATTCCATTCTATCAGATGACTCCATTCGAATCCATCTGATGATGATTCCATTCAAATCCATTCAGTGATTCCATTCGATTCCATTCTTTGATTCCATTCGTTTCCATTGTATGATTCCATTCGATGATGACACCATTCGATTCCATTTGATGATTCCACTCGATTCCATTAGATGTTTCCATTCAATGATTATTACATTCGATTCCATTGGACGATTGCATTTGATTCCATTCCATGATGATTCCATTCAGTTCCATTTGATGATTCCATTCGATTCCATTCGATGATTCCATCTGATTCCATTTGATGATGATTCCATTCGATTCCATTCTATGATTCCATTTGATTCAATTCGATGATGATTCCATTCAATTCCATTCAATGATTGCATTCCCTTCCATTAGAGGATTTCATTGGATTCCATTTGATGATTATTCCATTCGATTCCTTTTGATGATTCCATTCGATTCCATTTGATGATGATTCCATTCGATTCCATTCGATGATGATTCCATTCAATTCCATTCGATGATTCCATTTGATTCCATTCGATGATGACTCCATTCGATTCCATTAGATGATTATTCCATTCGATTCCATTCGATCATTCCATTTGATTCCATGTGATGATGATTCCATTCGATTCCATTCCATGATTCCATTCGATTCCATTCGATTCCATTCGTTGATGTTTCCATTTGATTCTGTTCGATGATTCCATTCGATTCCATTCTAGGATTTCGTTCGATTCCATTCGATGATTATTCCATTCAATTCCTTTTGATTATTCCGTTCGATTCCATTCGATGATTATTGCATTTGATTCCATTCGATGATTCTTATTGATTTCATTCAATGATGATTCCATTCGATTCCATTTGATTTATTCCATTCAATTCTGTTCGATGTTTCCTTTCAATATCATTTAATGATGATTCCATTCGATTCCTTGTGATGATGATTCCATTCGATTCCATGTAATGATGATTCCATTCGATTCCCTTCAATGATTCCATTTGGTTCCATTCGATGATGATTCCATTCAATTCCATTGGATGATGATTCCATTCGATTCCATTCGATTATTCAATTCGATTCCATTGGATGATTCCATTCAATGATGACACCATTTGATACCATTTAATAATTCCATTTGATTCCATTCGATGATTCCATTCGATGCTTATTCCATTCGATTCCATTGGATGGTTCCATTCAATTCCATTCGATGATGATTCCATTCGATTCCATTCAATGATTCCATTCTATTCCGTTGGATGATGATTCCAGTCGATTTCATTCGATGATTCCATTCAATTCTGTTTGATGATTCCATTCGATTCCATTCAATGATGATTCTGTTCAATTCCATTCGATGATGATTCCATTCGATGATGATTCCATTCGATTCCATTCGATGATGATTCCATTCGATTCCATTCGATGATGATTTCATTTGAGTACATTTGATGATGATTCCATTCGAGTGCATTCGACGATGATTCCATTGGATTCCATTCGATGATGATTCCATTCGATTCCATTCGATGATAATTCCATTCGATTCCATTCAATGATGATTCCATTCAATTCCATTTGATGATTCCATTTGATTCCACTCGAGGATTCCATTCGATGATGATTCCATTCAATTCCATTCAATGATGATTGCATTCAATTCCATTCAATGATGATTCCATTCAAGTCCATTTGATGATGATTCCATTTGAGTTTATTCGATGATGATTCCTTTCAATTCCATTCGATGATGCCTCCATTCGATTCCATTCGATGATAATTCCATTTGAGTCCATTCGATGATGATTCCGTTCCGTTCCATTCCGTTCTACTCGGATTGATTCAATTCCATTCTATTCCATTCCATTCCATTCCGTTCCGTTCCGCTATGTTCCGCGTCGATCTACTTGGGTTGATTCAATTCCATTCTATTCCATTCCATTCCATTCCGTTCTACTCGGGTTGATTCCATTCTGTTCCGTTCCGTTCCGTCCCGTCCCGACCTGTCCCGTCCCATCCCATCCCGTCCCGTTCCGTTCTACTCGGGTTGATTCCATTCTGTTCCGTTCCGTTCCATTCCACTCGGGTTGATTCAATTCCATTCTATTACATTCCATTACATTCCGTTCCGTTCCGTTACGTTCTGCGTCGTTCTACTCGGGTTGATTCAATTCCATTCTATTCCATTCCATTCCATTCCGTTCCGTTCCGCTATGTTCCGCGTCGATCTACTCGGGTTGATTCAATTCCATTCTATTCCATTCCATTCCATTCCATTCCAATCCATTCCATTCTACTCGGGTTGATTCAATTCCATTCTATTCCATTCCATTCCATTCCATTGCATTCCATTCCATTCCATTGCATTCCATTCCATTCCATATAATACATATTTGATGAAATTTGATACTTTATATACAGTATACAATATATATTTGGTGAAATTCAATATTTTATATACAGTATATATGTGGTGAAATTTGATATTTTATGTACAGTATATAACATATATTGGGTGAAATTTGATATGTTATGTACAGTATATAATATATATTTGGTGAAATTTGATATTTTATGTGCACTATATAATATATATTTTCTGAAATTTGATATTTTAAGTACAGTATACAATATATATTTAGTGTACTTTTATATTTCATGTATAGTATATAATATATATTTGGTGTACTTTGATATTTTATGTACAGTTTATAATATAAATTTGGGGCATTTTGATATTTCATGTACAGTATATAATATATATTTGGTGTATTATCATATTTTATATACAGTATATAATATATACTTGGTATACTGTCATATTTTATGTACAGTATATAATGTATATTTGCTGTACTTTGATGTATTATGTAAAGTATATAATATATATTTGGTATGCTTTGATATTTTATGTACAGTAATTTATATTTTGTGTATTTTCACAGATTATGTTCAGTATATAATATAAATTTGGTGTGCTTTTATATTTTAAGTACAGTATATAATATGTATTTAGTGTAATTTGATATTTTATGTACAGTATATAATATATATTTGGTGTGCTTTTATATTTTTTGTACAGTATATAATATATATTTGGTGTACTTTGATATTTTATGTAGAGTATATAATATATATTTTGTGTATTGTGATATTGTATGTACACTATATAATGTATATTTGGTGTACTTTGAAATTTTATTTACAGTATATAACATATATTTGGTGTGCTTTGATATTTTATGTACAGTATATAATATATATTTGGTGTACTTTGCAATTTTATGTACAGTATACACTATATGTTTAGTTCAATTTGATACTTTATGTACAGTATATAATATATGTTGGGTGAAGTTTGATATTTTTTCTTCATTATATAATATATATTTGGTGTCCTTTCATATTTTATGTACAGTATATAATATATAATTTGCGTATTTCCACATTTTATGTACAGTATATAAAATATATTTGGTGTACTTTTATATTTTATGCACAGTATATAGTATATATTTGGTGTACTTTGTTATTTTATATACAATATATAATATACATTTCTTGTACTGTGATATTTTATGTGCAGTATATAATATATATTTGGTGTACTGTGATATTTTATGTACAGTATATTATATATTTGGTGTTCTTTGATGTTTTATGTACACTTTATAATATATATTTGTTGTACTTTGATATTTTACAGTATATAAATTTTGTGTACTTTGATATTTTAAATACAGTACATAATATATATTTGGTGTACTTAGACACTTAATTTACAGTATATAATATTCATTTGGTGTAATTTTATATTTTAAGTAGAGTAGATATATATATTTGGTGTACTTTGATATTTTATGAACATTATATAATATATATTTGGTGTACTGTGATATTTTATGTACTTCATATCATGTATATTTGGTGTACTTTGACATTTTATGTACAGCATATAATACATATTTGGTGTGCTTTGATACTTTATGTACAGTATATAATATATATTTGCTGTACTTTGATATTTTATGTACAGTGTATAATATATATTTTGTATATTTTCATATTTTATGTACAGCATATAATATATATTTGGTGTACTTTTATATTTTATGTACGGTATGTAATTTAGGGTAATTTCATATTTTATATACAGTATATAATATATATTTGGTGTGCTTTGATATTTTATCTACAGTATATAATATATATTTGGTGTACTTTGATATTTTATGTACTGTATATAATACGTATTTTGTGTATTTTCACATTTTATGTACAGTATGAAATATATATTTGGTGTACTTTTGTATTTTATGTACAGTATATAACATATTTAAATTTGATACTTTATGTACAGTATACAATATGTATTTGGTTTACTTTGATATTTTATGTACAGTATGTGATATGTATTTTGTGTATTCTCATATTTTGTACAGCAGATTATATATATTTGGTGTAATTTTATATTTTATGTACACTATATAATATGTATTTAGTGTAATTTGATATTTTACGCACACTATATAATATGTATTTGGTGGGATTTTATATTTTATGTACAGTATATAATTTATATTTGGTGTACTTTCATATTTTATTTACAGTATATAAAATATATTTGGGGTATTTTTATATTTTCTGAACAGTATATAATACACATATGGTGTATTGTGATATTTTATGTACAGTATATAATATATATTTGGTGTACTGTGATATTTTATGTACAGTAAAAAATGTATACTTGGTGTACGATATTTTATGTACAGTATGTAATATAAATTTGGTGTGCTTTGATATTTTATGTACAGTGTATAACATATTTGGTGTACTTTGATATTTTATGTACAGTATATATTATATATTTTGTATATTTTCATATTTTATGTACAGTATATAATATATATTTGGTGTTCTTTTATATTTTATCTACGGTATACAATATTATTTAGTGTAATTTGCTATTTTATGTACAGAATATAATATATATTTGGTGTGCTTTGATATTTTATGTACGGTATAAAATATATATTTGGGGTATTTTGATACTTTATGTACAGTATATAATATGTATTTTGTGTATTTTCACATTTTATGTACAGTATACGATACATATTTTGTGTACTTTTATATTTTACGTAGAGTATATAATATATATTAGGTGTAATTTCATATTTCATGTACAGTATATAATATATATTTGGTCAACTTTCACATTTTATGTACAGTACATAATATACATTTTGTGCCCTTTGATATTTTATGTACAGCATATAATATATATTTGGTGTACTGTGATATTTCATGTACAGTATATAATATCTTTGATGTAGTTTGATATTTTATGTACAGTTTATATTATATATTTGGTGTACTTTGGTATTCTATTTACAATATGTAATATATATTTGGTGTACTTTGATATTTTAAGCACTGTACATAATATATATTTGGTGTACTTAGACATTTAATTTACAGTGTATAATATTCATTTGGTGTAATTTGATATTTTATGTACAATATATAATATATATTTGGTATAATTTGATATTTTATATACAGTATATAATATATATTTGGTGAACTTTGACATTTTATGTACAGTATATAATATACATTTGGTGCCCTTTGATATTTTATGTACAGTATATAGTTTATTTGGGGTATTTTGATATTTCATCTACAGCGTAAAATATGTATTTTGTGTATTTTCACATTTTATGTACAGTAAATAATATATATTTGGTGTAATTTTATATTTTATGTACAGTATATCATGTATATTTGGGGTTCTTTGATATTTTATGTACAGTATATAATATAAATTTTGTGTATTTTCACATTTTACCTAGAGTATATAATATATATTTGTTGTACTTTTATATTTTATGTACAGTGTACTATAGGTATTTAGTGTAATTTTATATTTTATGTACAGTATATAACATACATATGGTGTACTGTGGTATTTTATATACAGTATATAATATATATCTGGTGTACTGTGATATTTTAACTACAGTATATAATGTATATTTGGTTTACTTTGATTTTTTATGTACAGTATATAAAATACATTTGGTGTGCTTTGATATTTTATGTACAGTTTATAATATATATTTCATGTACTGTGATATTTTATGTACAGTAGATTATATTTTGTATATTTTCACATTTTATGTACAGTACATAACATATATTTGGTGCACTTTTATATTTTACATACAGTATATAATATATATTTAGTTTAATTTGGTATTTTATGTACAGTGTATAATATATATTTGGTGTACTTAGATATTTTATGTACAGTATGTGGTATGTATTTTTTGTATTTTCATAATTTATGTACACTATATAATATATATTTGGTGTACTATGATATGGTATATACAGTATATAATATGTATTTTGTGTAATTTGATATTTTATGCGAACTATATGATACGTATTTGGTGAGATTTCATATTTTATGTACAGTATATAATATATATATGGTGTATTTGATATATTTTGTACAGTATATAATATATATTTGGTGTACTTTGATATTTTATGTACAGTATATAATATATATTTGGGTATTTTTATATTTTCTGTACAGTATATAACATATAAGGTGTATTGTGATATTTTATGTACAGTATATAATATATATTTGTTGTGCTTTTATATTTTATGTACAGTATATATTATATATTTGGTGTACTTTGATGTTTTATGTAGAGTATATAATATATATTTCGTGTACTGTGATATTGTATGTACACTATATAATGTATATTTGGTGTACTTTGAAATTTTATATACTGTATATAACATATTTGGTGTGCTTTGACATTTTATGTACAGTATATAATATATATTTGGTGTACTTTGCAATTTTATGTACAGTATATACTATATATTTAATTTGATACTTTATGTACAGTATATAATATATACTGGGTGAAGTTTGATATTTTTTCTTCATTATATAATATACATTTGGTGTCCTTTCATATTTTATGTACAGTATATAAGATATAATTTGCGTATTTCCACATTTTATGTACAGTATATTAAATATATTTGGTGTACTTTATATTTTATGCACAGTATATAGTATATATTTGGTGTACTTTATTTTATATACAATATATAATATACATTTCTTGCACTGTGATAATTTATGTGCAGTATATAATATATATTTGGTGTACTGTGATATTTTATGTACAGTATATTATATGTTTGGTGTTCTTTGATGTTTTATGTACACTTTATAATATATATTTGTTGTACTTTGATATTTTATTTACAGTTTATAATATATATTTTGTGTACTTTGATATTTTAAATACAGTACATAATATATATTTGGTGTACTTAGACACTTAATTTACAGTATATAATATTCATTTGGTGTAATTTTATATTTTATGTAGAGTAGATATATATATTTGGTGTACTTTGATATTTTATGAACATTATATTATATATTTGGTGTACTGTGATATTTTATGTACTTTATATCATGTATATTTGGTATACTCTGACATTTTATGTACAGCATATAATACATATTTGGTGTGCTTTATACTTTATGTACAGTGTATAATATATATTTGGAGTACTTTGATATTTTATGTACAGTGTATAATATATATTTTGTATATTTTCATATTTTATGTACAGTATATAATATATATTTGGTGTACTTTTATATTTTATGTACGGTATGTAATTATTTAGCGTAATTTGATATTTCATATACAGTATATAATATATATTTGGTGTGCTTTGATATTTTATCTACAGTATATAATATATATTTGGTGTACTTTGATATTTTATGTACTGTATATAATACGTATTTTGTGTATTTTCACATTTTATGTACAGTATGTAATATAAATTTGGTATACTTTTGTATTTTATGTACAGTATATAATACATATTTAATTTGATATTTTATGTACAGTATACAATATGTATTTGGTTTACTTTGATATTTTATGTACAGTATGTGATATGTATTTTGTGTATTCTCATATATTATGTACAGCAGATTATATATATTTGGTGTAATTTTATATTTTATGTACACTATATAATATGTATTTAGCGTAATTTGATATTTTATGTACACTATATAATATGTATTTGGTGGGATTTTATATTTTATGTACAGTATATAATTTATATTTGGTGTACTTTGATATTTTATTTACAGTATATAAAATATATTTGGGGTATTTTTACATTTTCTGAACAGTATATAATACATATATGGTGTATTGTGATATTTTATGTACAGTATATAATATATATTTGGTGTACTGTGATATTTTATGTACAGTATAAAATGTATACTTGGTGTACCATATTTTATGTACAGTATGTAATATATATTTGGTGTGCTTTGATATTTTATGTACAGTGTATAACACATATTTGGTGTACTTTGATACTTTATGTACAGTATATATTATATATTTTGTATATTTTCATATTTTATGTACAGTATATTTGGTGTTCTTTTATATTTTATCTACGGTATACAATATTTAGTGTAATTTGCTATTTTGTGTACAGAATATAATATATATTTGGTGTGCTTTGATATTTTATGTATGGTATAAAATATATATTTGGGGTATTTTGATACTTTATGTACAGTATATAATATGTATTTTGTGTATTTTCACATTTTATGTACAGTATACGATACATATTTTGTGTACTTTTATATTTTATGTAGAGTATATAATATATATTAGGTGTAATTTCATATTTCATGTACAATATATAATATATATTTGGTCAACTTTCACATTTTATGTACTGTACATAATATACATTTTGTGCCCTTTGATATTTTATGTACAGCATATAATATTTGGTGAACTGTGATATTTTATGTACACTATATAATATATATTTGGTGTACTGTGATATTTCATGTACAGTATATATTTGATGCACTTTGATATTTTATGTACAGTTTATATTATATATTTGGTGTACTTTGGTATTCTATTTACAATACGTAATATATATCTGGTGTACTTTGATATTTTAAGTACTGTACATAATATATATTTGGTGTACTTAGACATTTAATTTACAGTGTATAATATTCATTTGGTGTAATTTGATATTTTATGTACAGTATATAATATATATTTGGTATAATTTGATATTTTTTATACAGTATATAATATATATTTAGTGAACTTTGACATTTTATGTACAGTATATAATATACATTTGGTGCCCTTTGATATTTTATGTACAGTATATAATGTTTATTTGGGGTATTTTGATATTTCATCTACAGTATAAAATATGTATTTTGTGTATTTTCACATTTTATGTACAGTAAATAATATATATATGGTGTAATTTTATATTTTATGCACAGTATATCATGTATATTTGGTGTTCTTTGATATTTTATGCACAGTATATTATATTTTCTGTATTTTCACATTTTAGGTACAGTATATAATATATATTTGTTGTACTTTTATATTTTATGTACAGTGTACTATAGGTATTTAGTGTAATTTTATATTTTATGTAGAGTATATAACATACATATGGTGTACTGTGATATTTTATATACAGTATATAATATATATCTGGTGTACTGTGATATTTTAAGTACAGTATATAAGGTACATTTGGTTTACTTTGATTTTTAATGTACAGGATATAAAATACATTTGGTGTACTTTGATATTTTATGTACAGTATATAATATATATTTCATGTACTTTGATATTTTATGTACAGTATATTATATTTTGTATATTTTCACATTTTATGTACAGTATATAAAATATATTTGGTGTACTTTTATATTTTACATACAGTATATAATATATATTTAGTTTAATTTGGTATTTTATGTACAGTGTATAATATATATTTGGTGTACTTAGATATTTTATGTACAGTATGTGGTATGTATTTTTGGTATTTTCATAATTTATGTACAGTATATAATATATATTTGGTGTACTATGATATGGTATGTACAGTATATAATATGTATTTTGTGTAATCTGATATTTTATGCACACTATATAATACGTATTTGGTAAGATTTTATATTTTATGTACAGTATATAATATATATATGGTGTATTTGATATATTTTGTACAGTATATAATATGTTTTGTGTACTTTGATATTTTATGTACAGTATATAATATATATTTGGGTATTTTTATATTTTCTGTACAGTATATAACATATAAGGTGTATCGTGATATTTTATGTACAGTATATAATATATATTTGTTGTGCTTTTATATTTTATGTACAGTATATAATATATATTTGGTGTACTTTGATATTTTATGAAGAGTATATAATATATATTTTGTGTATTGTGATATTGTATGTACACTATATAATGTATATTTGGTGTACTTTGAAATTTTATTTACAGTATATAACATATATTTGGTGTGCTTTGATATTTTATGTACAGTATATAATATATATTTGGTGAACTTTGCAATTTTATGTACAGTATATACTATATATTTAATTTGATACTTCATGTACAGTATATAATATATATTGGGTGAAGTTTGATATTTTTTCTTCATTATATAATATATATTTGGTGTCCTTTCATATTTTATGTACAGTATATAATATATAATTTGTGTATTTCCACATTTTGTGTACAGTATATAAAATATATTTGGTGTACTTTTATATTTTATGCACAGTATATAGTATGTATTTGGTGTACTTTGTTATTTTATATACAATATATAATATACATTTCTTGTACTGTGATATTTTATGTGCAGTATATAATATATATTTGGTGTACTGTGATATTTTATGTACGGTATATTATATATTTGGTGTTCTTTGATGTTTTATGTACACTTTATAATATATATTTGTTGTACTTTGATATTTTATTTACAGTATATAATATATATTTTGTGTACTTTGATATTTTAAATACAGTACATAATATATATTTGGTGTACTTAGACACTTAATTTACAGTATATAATATTCATTTGGTGTAATTTTATGTTTTATGTAGAGTAGATATATATATTTGGTGTACTTTGATATTTTATGAACATTATATAATATATATTTGGTGTACTGTGATATTTTATGTACTGTATATAATACGTATTTTGTGTATTTTCACATTTTATGTACAGTATGTAATAGAAATTTGGTGTACTTTTGTATTTTATGTACAGTATATAATATATATTTGGTTTAATTTGATATTTTATGTACAGTATTCAATATGTATTTGGTTTACTTTGATATTTTATGTACAGTATGTGATATGTATTTTGTGTATTCTCATATATTATGTACAGCAGATTATATATATTTGGTGTAATTTTATATTTTATGTACACTATATAATATGTATTTAGTGTAATTTGATATTTTATGTACACTATATAATATGTATTTGGTGGGATTTTATATTTTATGTACAGTATATAATTTATATTTGGTGTACTTTTATATTTTATTTACAGTATATAAAATATATTTGGGGTATTTTTATATTTTCTGAACAGTATATAATACATATATGGTGTATTGTGATATTTTATGTACAGTATATAATATATATTTGGTGTACTGTGATATTTTATGTACAGTATAAAATGTATACTTGGTGTACCATATTTTATGTACAGTATGTAATATATATTTGGTGTGCTTTGATATTTTATGTAGAGTGTATAACATATATTTGGTGTACTTTGATATTTTATGTACAGTATATATTATATATTTAGTATATTTTCATATTTTATGTACAGTATATAATATATATTTGGTGTTCTTTTATATTTTATCTACGGTATACAATATTATTTAGTGTAATTTGCTATTTTATATACAGAATATAATATATATTTGGCGTGCTTATGTTATGTACGGTATAAAATATATATTTGGGGTATTTTGATACTTTATGTACAGTATATAATATGTATTTTGTGTATTTTCGCATTTTATGTACAGTATACGATACATATTTTGTGTACTTTTATATTTTACGTAGAGTATATAATATATATTAGGTGTAATTTCATATTTCATGTACAGTATATAATATATATTTGGTCAACTTTCACATTTTATGTGCAGTACATAATATACATTTTGTGCCCTTTGATATTTTATGTACAGCATATAATATATATTTGGTGAACTGTGATATTTTATGTACACTATATAATATATATTTGGTGTACTGTGATATTTCATGTACAGTATATATTTGATGTACTTTGATATTTTATGTACAGTTTATATTATGTATTTGGTGTACTTTGGTATTCTATTTACAATATGTAATATATATTTGGTGTACTTTGATATATTAAGTACTGTACATAATATATATTTGGTGTACTTAGACATTTAATTTACAGTGTATAATCATTTGGTGTAATTTGATATTTTATGTACAGTATATAATATATATTTGGTCAACTTTCACATTTTATGTACAGTACATAATATACATTTTGTGCCCTTTGATATTTTATGTACAGCATATTATATATATTTGGTGTACTGTGATATTTCATGTACAGTATATAATATATTTGATGTACTTTGATATTTTATGTACAGTTTATATTATATATTTGGTGTACTTTGGTATTCTATTTACAATACGTAATATATATTTGGTGTAGTTTGATATTTTAAGTACTGTACATAATGTATATTTGGTGTACTTAGACATTTAATTTACAGTGTATAATATTCATTTGGTGTAATTTGATATTTTATGTACAGTATATAATATATATTTGGTATAATTTGATATTTTATATACAGTATATAATATATATTTGGTGAACTTTGACATTTTATGTACAGTATATAATATACATTTGGTGCCCTTTGATATTTTATGTACAGTATATAATGTTTATTTGGGGTATTTTGATATTTCATCTACAGCGTAAAATATGTATTTTGTGTATTTTCACATTTTATGTACAGTAAATAATATATATTTGGTGTAATTTTATATTTTATGTACAGTATATCATGTATATTTGGTGTTCTTTGATATTTTATGTACAGTATATAATATATATTTTGTGTATTTTCACATTTTAGCTACAGTATATAATATATATTTGTTGTACTTTTATATTTTATGTACAGTGTACTATAGGTATTTAGTGTAATTTTATATTTTATGTATAGTATATAAGATACATATGGTGTACTGTGATATTTTATATACAGTATATAATATATATCTGGTGTACTGTGATATTTTAACTACAGTATATAATGTATATTTGGTTTACTTTGATTTTTTATGTACAGTATATAAAATACATTTGGTGTGCTTTGATATTTTATGTACAGTATATAATATATATTTTATGTGCTTTGATATTTTATGTACAGTAGATTATATTTTGTATATTTTCACATTTTATGTACAATACATAATATATATTTGGTGTACTTTTATATTTTACATACAGTATATAATATATATTTAGTTTAATTTGGTATTTTATGTACAGTGTATAATATATATTTGGTGTACTTAGATATTTTGTGTACAGTATGTGGTATGTATTTTTTGTATTTACATAATTTATGTACAGTATATAATATATATTTGGTGTACTATGATATGGTGTGTACAGTATATAATATATATTTTGTGTAATTTGATATTTTATTCACACTATATAATAGGTATTTGGTGAGATTTTATATTTTATGTACAGTATATAATATATATATGGTGTATTTGATATATTTTGTACAGTATATAATATATGGTGTACTTTGATATTTTATGTACAGTATATAATATATATTTGGGTATTTTTATATTTTCTGTACAGTATATAACATATAAGGTGTATTGTGATATTTTATGTACAGTATATAATATATATTTGTTGTGCTTTTATATTTTATGTACAGTATATAATATATATTTGGTGTACTTTGATATTTTAAGTAGAGTATATAATATATATTTTGTGTATTGTGATATTGTATGTACACTATATAATGTATATTTGGTGTACTTTGAAATTTTATTTACTGTATATAACATATATTTGGTGTGCTTTGATATTTTATGTACAGTATATAATATATATTTTGTGTACTTTGCAACTTTATGTACAGTATATACTATATATTTAATTTGATACTTTATGTACAGTATATAATATATATTGGGTGAAGTTTGATATTGTTTCTTCATTATATAATATACATTTGGTGTCCTTTCATATTTTATGTACAGTATATAATATATAATTTGGGTATTAGCACATTTTATGTACAGTATATAAAATATATTTGGTGTACTTTTATATTTTATGGACAGTATATAGTATGTATTTGGTGTACTTTGTTATTTTATATACAATATATAATATACATTTCTTGTACTGTGATATTTTATGTGCAGTATATAATATATATTTGGTGTACTGTGATATTTTATGTACAGTATATAATATATATTTGGTGTTCTTTGATGTTTCATGTACACTTTATAATATATATTTGTTGTACTTTGATATTTTATTTACAGTATATAATATATATTTTGTGTACTTTGATATTTTAAATACAGTACATAATATATATTTGGTGTACTTAGACACTTAATTTACAGTATATAATATTCATTTGATGTAATTTTACATTTTGTGTAGAGTAGATATATATATTTGGTGTACTTTGATATTTTATGAACATTAATATATATTTGGTGTACTGTGATATTTTATGTACTTTATATCATGTATATTTGGTGTACTTTGACATTTTATGTACAGCATATAATACATATTTGGTGTGCTTTGATACTTTATGTACAGTATATAATATATATTTGGTGTACTTTGATATTTTATGAACAGTGCATAATATTGATTTTGTATATTTTCATATTTTATGTACAGTATATAATATATATTTGGTGTACTTTTATATTTTATGTACAGTATGTAATTTAGTGTAATTTGATATTTTATATACAGTATACAATATATATTTGCTGTGCTTTGATATTTTATCTACAGTATATAATATATATTTGGTGTACTTTGATATTTTATGTACTGTATATACTACGTATTTTGTGTATTTTCACATTTTATGTACAGTATATAATATATATTTGATGTGCTTTAGAATTTTATGTACAGTATATAATATATATTTAGTTTAATTTGATATTTTATGTACAGTATACAATATGTATTTGGTTTACTTTGATATTTTATATACAGTATGTGATATGTATCTTGTGTATTCTCATATATTATGTACAGCAGATTATATATACTTGGTGTAATTTCATATTTTATGTACACTATATAATATGTATTTAGTGTAATTTGATATTTTATGTACACTACATAATATGTATTTGGTGGGATTTTATATTTTATGTACAGTATATAATATATATTTGGTGTACTTTGATATTTTATGTACAGTATATAGTTTATATTTGGTGTACTTTGATATTTTATTTACAGTATATAAAATATATTTGGGGTATTTTTATATTTTCTGAACAGTATATAATACATATATGGTGTATTGGGATATTTTATGTACAGTATATAATATATATTTGGTGTACTGTGATATTTTATCTGCAGTATATAATGTATATTTGGTGTATTTTGATATTTTATGTACAGTATATAATATACATTTGGTGTACTATCATATTTTATGTACAGTATATAATATATATTTTGTATATTTTCATATTTTATGTACAGTATATAAGATATATTTGGTGTACTTTTATATTTTATGTATATTATATATTTATTTAGCTTAATTAGACATTTTATGTACAGTATGTAATATATATTTAGTGTGCTTTGAAATTTTATGTACAGTAAATAATATATATTTGGTGTACTTTGACATTTTATGTACAGTATATAATATACATTTATTTTAATTTGATATTTTATGTACAGTGTATAATATATATTTGGTGAAATTTGATATTTTATGTACAGTATATAATACATATTTTGTGAAATTGGATATTTTATGTACAGTATATAATGTATATTTGGTGTACATCTTTATTTTATGTACAGTATATAATATATATTTAGTGTAATTTGATATTTTAGGTACAGTATATAATATATATTTGGTGTGATTTTATATTTTATGTACAGTATATAATATATTTGGTGTACTTTGATATTTTATGTACAGTATATAGTATATATTTGGTGTACTTTGATATTTTCTGTACAGCATATAATATATATTTGGTGTATTTTGATATTTTATGTACAGTATATAATATATATGGTGTATTGTGGTATTCTGTGTACAGTATATAATATACAATTGTTGTACTGTGATATTTTATGTGCAGTATATAATGTATAATAGGTGTACTTTGATATTTTATGTACAGCATATAATATATATTTGGAATACTTTGATATTTTATGTACAGTATGTGATATGTATTTTGTGTATTTCCATATTTAATTTACACTACATTTGGCATACTTTCATATTTTATGTACAGTATATATGTATTTAGTGTAATTTCATATTTTATGTACAGTATATCATATATATTTGGTGTGATTTTTTTATGTACAGTATATTATATATATTTGGTGTAGTTTGATATTTTATGTACAGTATATAATATATATTTGTTGTACTTTGATATTTTATGTACAGCATATAATATATATTTGGTGTAATTTTATATTTTCTGTGCAGTACATAATATATATATGGTGTATTGTGATATTTTATGTACAGTATATAATATATCTTTGGTGTACTGTGATATTTTTTGTACAATATATAATGTATATTTGGTGTACTTTGATATTTTGTGTACAGTACATAATATATATTTGGTGTACTTTGGTATATTATCTACAGTATATAATATATATTATGTATATGTTTATATTTTATGTACAGTATACATTTGGTGTACTTTTATATTTTATGTATAGTATATATTTAGTGTAATTTGATGTTTTATTTACAGTATGTATCTTTAGTGTGCTTTGATATTTTATGTACAGGATATAATATATATTTGGTGTACCTTGATATTTTATGTATTGTATATAATATGTGTTTTGTGTGTTTTCACATTTTATGTACAGTGTATAATATATATTTGGTGTACTTTTATATTTCATGTACAGTGTATAATATATAGTTTGATATTTTATGTACAGTATATAATCTATATTTCATGTAGTTTGATATTTTATGTACAGTATGTGATATATATTTTGTGTATCTTCATATTTTATGCCCAGTATATAATATATATTTGGTGTACTTTTATATTTTATATACAGTATATATGTATTTAGTGTAATATGACATTTTATGTACAGTGTATAATATATATTTGGTTTGATTTTATATTTTATGTACAGTATATAATACATATTTGGTGTACTTTGATATTTCATGTACAGCATATATTTGGTGTACTTTGATATTTTATGTACAGTATATAATATATATTTGCTGTGATTTTATATCTTAAGTACAGTATATAATATATATTTTGTATATTTTCATATTCTATGTACAGTATATAAAATATATTTGATATACTTTTATATTTTATGTATACTATATAATACTTATTTAGTGTAATTTGATATTTTATGTACAGAATGTAATATATAGTTAGTGTGCTTTGATATTTTATGTACAGCATATAATATATATTTGGTGTACTTTGATATTTTATGTACTATATATATTACGTGTTTTGTGTATTTTCACATTTTATGTACAGTATAATATATTTGGTGTAGTTTGATATTTAATGTACAGTATATAGTATATGTTTGGTGAAATTTGATATTTTGTGTACAGTATATAATATATATGGTGAAATGTGATATTTTATGTACAGTATATAATATATATTTGGTGAAATTTGATATTTTTTGTACAGTATATAATATATATTTGGTGAAATTTGATATTTTATGTACAGTATATAATATATATTTGGTGTAGTTTGATATTTTATGTACAGTACATAGTATATATTTGGTGAAGTTTGATATTTTGTGTACAGTATATAATATATATTTGGTGAAATTTGATATTTTATGTACAGTATATAATATATATTTGGTATAGCTTGATATTTTATGTACAGTATATAATATATATTTGGTGTAGTTTGATATTTTATGTACAGTACATAGTATATATTTGGTGAAGTTTGATATTTTGTGTACAGTATATAATATATATTTGGTGAAATTTGATATTTTATGTACAGTATATATATTTGGTGTACTTTCATATTTTATGTACAGTATGTAGAATATATTTGGTGAAATTTGATAATTTATATACAGTATATAATATATATTTGGTGAATTTTGACGTTTTATGCACAGTATATAATATACATTTGGTATCCTTTGATATTTCATGTATAGTATATAATATATATTTGGTGTACTGTGAGATTATCTACAGTACGTAACACATATTTGGTGTATTTTCATATTTTATGCACAGTATATATTAGGTGTGCTTTGATATTTTATGCACAGTATATAATATATACTTCGTGTACTTTGATATAGTATATACAGTATACAATATATATTTGTACTTTGATATTTTATGAACAGTATATAATATGTATTTTGTGAACTATGTTTTATTTACAGTATATAATATACGTTTGGTGTACTTTGATATTTTATATAGAGTATATAACATATATTATTCTACTTTGACATTTTATGTACAGTATGAAATATATTTGGTGTACTTTGATATTTCATGTACAGTACATTATATTTGGTATACTTTTATATTTTATGTACAGTATATAATATATACTTGGTGTACTGTGATATTGAATGTACAGTACATAATGTATATTTGGTGTACTTTGATATTTTATCTACAGTACATAATATATATTTGATGAGCTTTCGTATTTTATGTAGTGTATATAACGTATATTTGTTGTACTTTTATATTTTATGTACAATATATAATATATATTTGGTGTAATTTATTTTATGTACAGTATATAATATATATTTGGTGTACTTTGATATTTTATGAACTGTATATTGTATATATATTTGGTGTACTGTGACATTTTACATGCAGTATATAATGTATATTTGGTGTACTTTAATATTTTATGTACAGTGTATAATATATATTTTGTGTATTTTCACATTTTATGTACAGTATATAATATATATTTGGTGTACTGTGATATTTTATGTACTGTCTATTGTATATATTTGGTGTACTGTGATATTTTTTGTACAGTATATAGTGTATATTTGGTGTACTTTGATATTTTATAGACAGTATATAATATATATTTCGTGTGCTTTGATATTTTATGTAGAGTATATAATGTATATTTGGTGTACTTTCATACTTTATCTACAGTATATAATATATATTTTGCATATTTTCCTATTTTATGTACAGTATATAATATATATTTGGTGTACTTTTATATTTTATCTACAGTATACAATACGCATTTAGTGTAATTTGATATTTTGTGTACAGTATATAATATATATTTGGTGTGATTTTATATTTTATGGATGTAATATAATATATATTTGGTGTACTTTGATATTTTATGTACAGTACATAATATATATTTGGTGTACTATGATATTTTATGTACAGTATATAATATATTTGGGGTAGTTTTATATTTTATGTACAGTATGTAATATATATATGGTGTTGTGTGATATTTTATGTACACTATAGAATATATATTTGCTGTACTGTGATGTTTTATGTACAGTATATAATGTACATTTGGTGTACTTTGATATTTTATGTACAGTATATAATATATATTTGGTGTACTTTGATATTTCATGTACAGTATATAATATATATTTTGTATATTTTCATATTTTATGTACAGTATGAGATATATTTTGTGTACTTTTATATTTTATGTATACTATATATTTAGTGAAATTTGATATTTTATGTACAGTAGATAATATATATTTGGGGTAGTTTTATATTTTATGTACAGTATATATTTAATATTTGGTGTACTTTTATATTTTATGTACAGTATATAATGTATGTTTGGTGTACTTTGATATATTATGCATAGTATATAATATATATTTGGTGTACTTTGATATTTTATATACACTGCATAATAGAAATTTGGTGTACCTTGATATTTTATACAGAGTATATTATATATGTGGTGTACTTTAATATTTTATTTACAGTATATAATATATATTAGGTGTACTTTGATATTTTATGAACAGTATATGATATTCATTTCGTGTAACTTGATAATTTATGTACAGTATTTAATATACATTTGGTGTACTTTGATACTTTATGTAAGTACATAATATATATTTGGTGTACTTTGATATTTTATGTACAGTATAGAATATATATTTGGTGTACTTTGATATTTTATGTGCTGTATATAATAAATATTTGGTGTATTGTGATATTTTATGTATAGTATATAATATATATTTGGTGTACTTTTATATTTCATGTACAGTAGATAATATATATTTGGCGTACTTTCATATTTTATGTATAGTGTATATTCATTTGGTGTAGTTTGATATTTTATGTACAGTTTATAATATATATTTTGTGTGCTTTGATATTTTATGTACAATATATAATATATATTTGGTGTACTTTGATATTTTATGTACAGTAAATAATATATCTCTGGTGTATTATTATATTTTATGTACTGTGTATAATATATATTTGGTGTACTTTAATATTTTATGTACAGTATAAAATATATATTTAGTGTACTTTGATAATTTATGTACAGCATATAATGTATATATGGCGTACTTTGATATTTTATGTACAGTATATATTTGGTGTATTTGATATTTTATGTACAGTATGTAGTATATGTGTGGTGTTCTTTGATATTTTACATAATGTATATAATATATATTTTGTGTACTGTAATATTTTACATACATTATATAATATATATTTGGTGTGTTTTGATATTTTATGTACAGTATATAGAATACATTTGGTTTACTTTGATATGTACAGTTTGTAACAGATATTTGGATTAGTCTGATATTTTATGTGCAATATATAATATTTGGCATATATTTTGTGTACAGTATCTAATAAATATTTGGCATATATTGATATTTTATGTACAGTATATAATACATATCTGGTGTATTTTGATATTTTATGTACAGTATATAATATATATTTGATGAACTTTGATATTTTATGTACAATATATAATGCATATTTGGTGTACTTTGATATTTTATGTGAAGTTTGTAATATATATTTGGTTTACTTTGCTATTTTATGTGCAGTATGTAATATATATTTCGTTTACTGTGATGTTTTATGTACTGTATCTAATATATATTTGGTGTAGTTTGATATTTTATTTACAGTATATAATATATATTTGGTGTACTTTCATATTTTATGTGTAGTATAAAATGAAGATTTGGTGTACTGTGATATTTTATGTAGAGTACATAATGCATATTTGGTGTTCTTTGATATTTTATGTACAGTATATAATATTCATTTGATGTACATCGATACTTTATGTACAGTATATAATATATATTTGGTGTACTTTGATATTTTATGTACACTATATATCTTTTGTGTTCTTTGATATTTTATGTGCAGTATATAATATATATTTGGTGTACTGTGATTTTTTATGTACCATATATAATGTATATTTGGTGTACTTTATTTTAAGTACAGTATATAATATACATTTGGTGTACTTTGATATTTTACGTACAGTATATTATATATATTTCGTGTACTTTTAAATATGTACAGTATATAGTATATATTTGGTGAACTTTGATATTTTATGTACTGTATATAATATACATTTGTTGTACTTTGATATTTTATATGCAGTATATATTATATATTTGATGTACTTTGATATTTTATGTAGAGTACATAATAGAGGGTGTACTTTGATATTTTATGTACTGTATATAATATATATGGTGTAGTTTGATATTTTATGTACAGTACATAACATACATATGGTGTACTTTTATATTTTAAATAGAGTATATGGTATATATTTAGTGTACTTTGATATTTTATCTACAGGATAAAGCATATTTCATGTACTTTGATATATTATGTACAGTATATAATATACATTTGGTGTACTTTCACGTTTTATATACAGTATATAATATATATTTGGTGTACTTTAATATTTTATGTATAGTATACAATATATATTTGGTGTACCTTGATATTGTAATTACAGTATATAATATATATTTGGTGAACTTTGATATTTTATGTACAGTATATAATATATATTTGGAGTAATTTGATATCTTCAGTACAGTATATAATATATATTTGATATAGTTTGATATATTATGTACAATCTTTAATATATATTTGGAGTACTTTGAGATTTTATGTAAGTGTACAATATATATGTGGTGAAATTTGATATTTTATCCACAGTATGTAATATATATTTGGTGAACCTTGATATTTTATGTGCAGTACATAATGTATATTGGTGTACTGTGATATTTTATGTACAGTTTATAATATATATTTTGTGTATTTTGATATGTTCAGTATAGAATATTCCATAGGTGTACTTTGATATTTTATGTACAGTATATAATATATATTTGGTGTAATTTGATATTTTATGTACAGTTTATAATATACTTTTGGTGTACTATATTTTATGTACAGTATATATTTGGTGTACTTTGATATTTTATGTACAGTATATATTTGGTGTGCTTTGATATTTTATGTACATTATATAACATAATTTGTGTAGTTTGATATGGTACGTACAGTATATAATACATATTTGTTGCACTTTCATATTTTATGAATACATATGTATTTAGTGAAATTTCATATTTTATGTACAGTATATAATATATATGTGGTGTAGTTTTATATTTTATGTATATTATATATTTAGTGTAATTAGACATTTTATGTACAGTATGTAATATATATTTAGTGTGCTTTGAAATTTTATGTACAGTATATAATATATATTTGGTGTACTTTGATATATTATGTACAGCATATAATATATATTTGGTATACTTTGATATTTTATATATAGTATAAAATATACATTTGGTGTACCTTGATATTTTGTGTGCTGTATATATTTATTATATTTAGATAATAATATATACTAGGTGTACACTGATAATTTATCTACAGTATATAATATATACTTGGTGTACTTTGATATTTTATGTACAGTATACAATATACATTTGGTGTCGCTTCATATTTTATGTACAGTATATAATATATATTTCAAGTACTTTGATATTTTATGTACAGTATATAATATATATATTTTACTTTGACATTTTATATACTGTATATAATATATATTGGCTGTATTTTGACATTTTATGTAGAGTATATAATATATATTTGACGTACATTGATATTTGACGTACCGTATATTATATATTTGGTGTACTCTTATATTTTATGTACAGTATATAATATGTATTTGGTATACCGTGATATTTTATGTACAGTATATAATATACATTTGGTGTACTTTGATATTTTATATACAGTAAAAATATATATTTGGTGTACTTGGTATTTTATGTACAGCATAATATATATTTGGTGTACTTTGATATTTTATGTACAGTCTAATATATATTTGGAGTACTTTGATATTTTATGTAAGTATACAATATATATTTGGTGTATTTTGATATTTTATGTACTGTATATAATATATATTTGCTGTCCTTTGATATTTAATGTGAAGTGCATAATATATATATTGTGTACTGTGATATTTTATGTACAGCATGTAGTATATATTTGGTGTACTTTTATATTTTATGTACAGAATATTCATTTGGTGTAATTTGATATTTTATGTACAGTATATAATATATATTTGGTGTACATTAATATTGCATGTACAGTAGATAAAATATATTTGGTGTACTGTGTTATATTATGTACAGTATAGAATATATATTTGGTGTACCTTGATATTTTTTGTACAGTATACATGTAAGGTATAATTTGATTTTTATATATAGTGTATAATATATATTTGGTGTACTTTGATATTTTATGTACAGTATAAAATATATACTTGGTGTACTTTGATACTTTATGTACACTATATAATACATATTTGGTGTACCTTGATATTCTATTTAGAGTAAATAATATATATTATGTATTCTTTGATATTTATATATAGTATATAATATATATTTGGTGTACTTTGATATTTTATGTACACTATATAATATATACTTGGAGTACTTTGATATTTTCTGAACAGTATATAATATATATTTGATGAACTGTGATATTTTATGTACATTATATAATATATATTTGGTTTATTTTGATATTTTATGTACAGTATGTAATGTATATTTAGTGTACTTTGATATTTTTTATACAATATATAATAAATGGTGTACTTTGATATTTTATGTACAGTATATTATATATTTATTGTACTTTGATATTTTATGTACAGTATATAATATATATTTGGTGTACTTTGATATTTTGGGTACAATAAATTATATATATTTGGTGTACTGTGATATTTTATGTACAGTATATAATATATATTTGGTGTACTTTGATATTTTATGTACAGTACATAATATACATTTCAAAGCTACTCTGGTACAATTATCAAATATATAGAGGAATAAAACATAAACTTGAAACACATTGATAACTGCATATGGAAAATACAGAGGATAATGTTTTAAATAACATATTTGGAAAGCACTAACTAATAATTTGAAGAGTTTGCATTTCACAGGCCACTATGAACATACCTTGAATGCAGCAACACAGGTTCCACATGAAAAAAATCAAAATCAGGGAAAATGAAACCACAAAGATTCAATCTGCTCTGAGCTTTGAAAATCTCAGAACAGACATTGGCACTGAGGACCAAGGGCAGGAGATCCCTAATCCCATCACCACGGCGATAGGGCATAAACATTCCAGGGTGAAGGCATAATCCACATTGTGAGGTCCAACTGCTGCCGGGAAGTCAGGAGTGCTTTGACATATACAGGAAGGTCATTGAAGTCTCAGTGTTTTGTTTCAAAATCTGAATCCCAAGCCCACACATTACTGTGTTGTACTTCTTAAAATAAGTTATGAGATGGGAAATAGTGCACCCCCAATTATATATATATATGTGTGTATATATATATATATAATTTATAAAATGATATATATATAACTTTTATAATATGTATAACATATATATAATTTGCTTTTACATCCTGCATCCTTATATTATATACAATATATTATGTATAACATAATATATAAGGATATATTATATACAATATAATTCGTGTAATATATAATTATTACATATAACATAATATATAATTATATATATAATTATACAGATATATATTATATATAATATAATAATACGTGATATATATAACATAATCTAAGATGTAATATATTATGTAATATAGAATATCATATGTATAACTTATATGTAATATATACTATATGATATAATATACAATGTGTTATACATTACATATGGTATGCAATATATTATACATAATATATAATATATTATACATTATAAATATATAATAAATGATATGTTAGATATTATATATTATATAACATATATTATATCAGAAAATAATATATATTATATATATGACATATATTAGATTAAACATTATATGATATATTACATTATGTATAATATAATACTTAATATATTAAGATATAAAATATATTATATATTAAGATATTTTATACATAATGTATATGATCATATATATTATATTATATAACATATATATAATATATATCATATATCATATATAACATATATCATGTATTATATATCATATATTTTATATATGTATCATACATTACATACATCATACATTATATGTAATATATATCATACATTATATGTTATATGTCATATATTGTCAATAAAATATACGTTCAATGTAACATATATCATGCATTACATACTATATAGCATATGTTATAAAATATATATATCATATAATATACAGAATATATTACATAATATATATCATATGTCACATTATATACCATATAACATATAATATACATCATAAATTTTATTATATACATCATATGTTACTTAATATGTGTCATATATTACATTTATTATTGATGATATATATTACCTGTAATATATTATTTACATATCATATAAAATACAATTTAAATATTATATAATATAGTATATATATTGACATATAAAAATATAATGTATATATAATATATATTATATATGATATATATTATATATAATATATAGTATATTATGTATAATATATAAAATAAATTTTATACTTGTCATAAAACAATATATAATATAGATCATTATATAATACACATATATATTTGATAAAATATATAATATATATTATATATATTATATATTATATATATTATATGCAATATATAATGTCATATAATATATATTATATATTATATGAAATGCATATAATATATATATTATGACATAATTTTTATATATATTATGAGATATATATTATATATTGTATATTACAGATATATTGTATAATATATAATGCATATATATAATATATATTATATATATAATTGTTTTTAGACAGAGACTTGTTCTGTTGCACATACTGGGGTGCAATGTCTCCATCTTGGCTCACTGCAACCTCTGACTCACGGGTTCAAGCGATTATCCTGCCTCAGCCTCCCAGGTAGCTGGGACTACACCATACTGGGACTACTCCTACTGCCACCATGCCTGGCTAATTTTTTTTTGTTTTAGTACAGACAGGATTTCACTGTATTGGCCAGGATGGTCTTGATCTCCTCAAGTTGTGATCCTCTTGCCTTGGCCTCCCAAAGTGCTGGGATTAGAAGCCTGAGTCAAGATACGTATTTTTTAAATGAGGAAAAATTTCAAAGCTACTCTGCTTGGTACAATAATCAAATATGTAAATTGAGGAATAAAACAAAACCATGAAACATATTGATAATTGCATATGAAAAATACAGTGGATAATGTTTTAAATAACATATTTGGAAAGCACTAACTAATAATTTGAAGAGTTTGCATTTGACAGGCCAGTATGAACATACCTTGAATGCAGCAACACAGGTTCCACATGAGAAAAATCAAACTCAGGGAAAATGAAACCACAAAGATTCAATCAGCTCTGAGCTTTGAAAAACTTAGCACAGACAGTGGCACTTAGGACCAAGGGCAGGCGATCCCTAATCCCATCACCACGGTGATAGGGCATAAACATAACAGGGTGAAGGCACAATCCACATTGTGAGGTCCACCTGCTGCCAGGCAGTCACGAGTGCTTTTCCATATACAGGAAGGTCATTGAAGGCACAGTGTTTTGTTTCAAAATCTGAATCCTAAGCCCACATATTACTATGCTGTACTTCTTAAAATAAGTTATGAGATGGGAAATAGGGCACCCCCAAATATATATATATATGTGTGTATATATATATAATTGTATATAATGTAATATATATATCATATACAATACGTATAACATATACATAACTTCCTTTTACATCCTGCGTCCTTATATTTTATATAATATATTATGTATAATAAAATATATAATGATACATTTTATTATACTCAATATAATACACATAAAAATATGTAATTATTATATGTAACATAATATATATGTTATATAATTATATATATAATTATGTATAATATAATTATATGTATAATTATATATGTTATATAATTATACATATAATTATGTATAATATAATTATATGTATAGTTATATATATTTGCATATATTATATACGGTATAATTATAGATAACATATATAATATATAACATATAATCTATCACATTATATAATATACAATATATGAATAACATAATATATATAATACTTAATATATAATATGATATGTAATGTATTGTATATTACTTATGATATGTAATATACATAATATATATTAGATATTACATATTATAAACTATATTATATATTATATATTATATAACAACATAAATTATATAATAATATAATATATATATTATATACAAGACATATACTAGATTAAACATTATGTAATATATTACATTATGTACAGTAATAATATAATAAAATATAAGGTATATTATGATATATTTTATATATGATATAATGTATATTATATATTAAGATATATATAATATACAATATAATCATATATAATAGAATATTATATAATTATATATAATATATAACATATGTAATATATACCATATATCATACATAATAGATATATGTACAGTATAGAATATATATTTTCTGTACCTTGATATTTTATGTACAGTATAGAATATATATTTCATGTACTTTGATATTTTATGTACAGTATAGAACATATATTTGGTTTTCCTTGATATTTTATCTGCAGTATAGAATATATATTTGGTGTACTTTGATATTTTCTGTAAAGAATATATATTTGATGTACTTTGATATTTTATGTACAGTTTAGAATTCATATTTGGTGTACCTTGATATTTTAAGTACCGTATAGAATATATATTTGGGGTACTTTGATATTTAATGTACAGTATATAATATATATTTCAGGGACTCTGATATTTTAGGAACAGGATAGAATATATATTTTGTATCCTTTTATATTTCATGTACAGTATAAAATATACATTTTGTGTACTTTCATATTTTCTGTACAGTATAGAATGTATATTTGGTGTATTTTGATATATTATGTACAGTATGGGATATATATTTGTCATACTTTGATATTTTATGTACAGTGTAGAATATGTATGTGGTGTAGTTTGATATTTTCTGTACAGTATACAATATATATTTGGTGTACTTTGATATTTTATGTACAGTATAGAATATATAGTGCAGTTTCATATTTTATGTACAGTACAGAATATATATTTATTGTACATTGATATTTTATGTACATTATAGAATATATATTAGGTGTACTTTGATTATATACATAGAGTATAGAATATATATTTGGTGTACTTTGATATTTTACCCACATTATGGAATATATATGTTGGGTACCTTGATATTTTATGAACAGTATTGAATATATATTTTGGGTTCTTTGATATTTTTTGTATAGTATTGAATATATATTTTAGGTATTTTGATATTTTATGTACGGTATTGAATATATATTTTGGATACTTTGATATTTTATGCACAGAATAGAACATACACTTTGGTTACTCTGATAATTTATGCACAGTATAGAATATATATTTTGGGTACTTTGATATTTTATGTACAATATAGAATATATATTTTGGGTACTTTGATATTTTATGTGCTGTATAGAATATATATTTGGTGTACTTTGATATTTTATGTACAGTATAGAATATACATTTTGTGTGCTTTGATATTTTATGTACAGTATAGAATATATATTTGGTGTACTTTGATATTTTATGTAGAGTATGGAATATATATTTGGTGTACTTTGATATTTTATGTAGAGTAGAGAATATATATGTGGTGTACTTTGATATTTTATGTACAGTATAGAATACATATTTGGTGTGGTTAGATATTTTATGTACAGTGTAGAATATATATTTGGTGTAATTTGACATTTAATGTACAGTAAAGAATATATATTTGGTGTAGTGTGATATTTTATGTACAGTATAGAATATATATTAGGTGTACTTTGATATTTTATGTACCTTATAGAATATATATTTGGTGTAATTTGATATTTTATGTACAGTATAGAATATATTGTTTGGGTACTTCGATATTTTATGTACAGTGTAGGATATATCGTGGGTGCATTGATATTTTATGTACAGTGTGGAATGTAAAGTTTGTGCATGTTGATATTTTATGTACAGTACATAATATTGTTTGTGTACTTTGACATTTTATCTACATTATACAATATATATTTGGTGTAATTTGATACTTTATGTACAGTATAGAATATATTTTTTGGGTACTTTGATATTTTATGTACAGTATAGAATATGTATTTGGTGTACTTTGATATTTTATGTACAGTACAGAATATATATTTGGTGTACTTTGGTATTTTATATACGGTATATAATACGTATTCGGTGTAGTTTGTTATATTATGTACTGTATATAATACGTATTTGGTGTAATTTGATATTTTATGTATGGTATAAAATACGCATTCAGTGTAATTTGACATTTTATGTTTGCTGTATAATATGTATTTGGTGTAATTTGATATTTTATGTACGGTATATAATATGTCTACGGTGCACTTTTGTATTTTATGTACGGTATATAATACGTATTCAGTGTACTTTGATATTTAACGTATGGTATATATCATTTATTCGGTGAACTTAGATAATTTATACGGTATATTATTTGTATTCGGTGTACTTCGATATTTTATGTATGGTATATAATACGTATTCAGCATAATTTGACATATTATGTAGGGTATAAAAAACGTATTCCGTGTAGTTTCGTATTTTATGTACAGCATATAATATGTATTTGACGTACTTTGACATTTTAGGTACAGTACAGTACATGTTCGATGCACTTTGATATTTTATGTACGATAAATAATACCTATTTAGTGTACTTTGATATTTTATGTACAGTATATAATACGTATTCGATGTACTTTGATATTTTTTACAGTATATAATACGTTTTCGGTGTACTTTCATATTCTATGTACAGTACATAATACATATATGAGGTAATTTGATATTTTATGTACAGTATATAATGCATATTTTGGGTACTTTGATATTTTACATACAGTATATAATACATATTTGTGGTACTTTGATATTTTATGTAGAGTATGTAACATCTATTCGGTGTGCTTCGATATTTTATGTACGGTATATAATACGTATTCGGTGTACTTTGTTATTTTGTGTATGGTATCTAATACTTATTCAATGTATTTTAATATTTTATGTACGGTATATAATACGTATTCGGTGTACTTTGATATTACATATACGGTATATAATAGGAATTCAGTGTACTTTGATATTTTGTGTATGGTATATAACAAATATTGGGAGTACTTTGATATTTTATGTATGTTATATAATACGTATTTAGTGTACTTTGATATTTTATGTACAGTATACAATACATATTCGGTGTACTTTCATATTTTATGTACAGTATAGAATATATATTTGGTGTACCTTGATATTTTAAGAACAGTATAGAATATATATTTGGGGTACTTTGATATTTAATGTACAGTATAAAATATATATTAGGGGTACTGTGATATTTTATGTACAGAATAGAATATATATTTTGTGTCCTTTTATATTCTATGTACCATATAAAATATATATTTGGTGTACTTTCATATTTTGTGTACAGTGTAGAATATTTTGTGTACTTTGAAATATGTACAGTATGGAATATATATTTGGTATACTTTGATATTTTATGTACAGCATAGTATATATATGTGGTGTACTTTGATATTTTATGTAGAGTATACAATGTATGTTTGGTGTACTTTTATATTTTATGTACAGTATAGAATATATGTTTGATGTACTTTGATATGTTATGTACAGTATAGAATATAGATATGGTGTACATTGATATTTTGTGTACAGTGTAGAATATATATTTTGTGTAGTTTCATATTTTATGTACACTATGGAACATATATTTATTATACTTTGATATTTTATGTACAGTATATAATAGATATTTGGTGTACTTTGATATTTTATGTACAGTATTGAATAAATATTTGTACTTTGATATTTTATGTGCAGTATGGAATATATATTCAGTGTACTTTGATATTTTATGTACATTATAGAATATATATTTGGTGTACTTTGATATTTTATGTACAGTATACAATATATATTTGGTGTACTTTGATATTTTATGTACTGTATAAAATATGTATTTGGTGTAGGTTAATATTTTGTGTACAGTATAGAATATACACTTGGTATAGTTTGATATTTGATGTACAGTATTGAATATATAGTTTGTGCACTTTGATATTTTATGTACAGTACATAATATATAGTATGGGTACTTTGATATTTTATGTACAGTACATAATATATAGTTTGCAGAATGTGATATTTTATGTAAAGTACATAATATATAATTAGGGTAATTTGATATGTACAGTATAGTATATAAATTTTGTGTACTTTTATAATTTATGTACCGTATAGTATATATATTTTGGGTACTTTGATAATTTATGTACAGTATAGAATATATATTTTGGGTAATTTGATATTTTACGTGCAGTATAGAATATATATTAGGGGTACTTTTATATTTTATGTACAGTATAGAATATATATTCGAGGTACTGTGATATTTTATGTACTGTATAGAATATATATTTTGGGTACTTTGCTATTTTATGCACAGTATAGGATATATATTTTGGGTACTTTGTTATTTTATGCACAGTATAGAATATATATTTTGGTTAATCTGACATTTTATGTACAGTATAGAATATATATTTGCTGTACTTGGTATTTTATTTACAGTATAGAATATATATTTGCTGTACATTGATATTTTATGTACAGTATTGAATATATAGTTTCGGAACTGTGATATTTTATGTACAGTATAGAATATATAGTTTAGGTACTTTGATATTTTATGCAGAGTATATAATATATATTTTCTGTACTTTGGTATTTTATGATCAATACATATATAGTTTGAGTATTTTGATATATTATGTACAATACATAATATACATTTAGTGAATTTTGATATTTTATGCACAGTATAAAATATATACTTTGGGTTCTTTGAGATTTTTTGTATAGTGTAGAATATATACTTGGGGTAGTTTGATATTTTATGTACAGTATAGAATATATATTTTGGATGCTTTGATATTTTATGCACAGAATAGAATATATATTTTGGTTACTCTGATATTTTATGCCCCATATAGAATATATATTTCTGGGACTTTCATATTTTATGTACAGTATAGAACATATATTTTGGGTACTTTTATATTTTATGTAGAGTATAGAATATATATTTGGTGTACTTTGATATTTTATGTACAGTATAGAATATATGTTTGGAGTACTTTGATATTTTAGGTGCACTATAGAATATATGTATGGAGCACTTTGATATTTTATGTACACTATAGAATATATATTTGGGGTACTTTCATGTTTTACATACAGTATAGAATATATATTTTGCGTACTTTGTTATTTTGTGCACAGTATAGATTATATATTTTGGGCACTTTGATATATTATGTACAGTATTGAATATATATTTTGGGTATGTTGATATTTTAAGTACAATATAGAATATATATTTTGAATACTTTGATATTTTATGTACAGTATAGAATATATATTTGGTGAAACTTGATATTTTAAGTAAAGACTATATTTGGTGTAGTTTGATATTTCATGTGCAGTATAGAATATATATTTGATGTAATTTTATATTTATCGTACATTATAGAACATATATTTTGTATACTTTGATATTTTATGTAAAGTATATAATATATATTTGGTGTATTTTGATATTTTATGTACAGTATATAATATATATTTGGTGTACTTTGATATTTTTTGTACATTATAGAATATATATTATGTGTAATATGATATTATACATACAGTATAGAATATACATTTGGTGTACTTTGATATTTTACGTACAGAATATATATGTTGGGTACTCTGATATTTTATGTACAGTATAGAATATATAATTTGGGTTCTTTGATATTTTTTGTATAGTATTGAATATACATTTTGGGTACTTTGATATTTTATGTACGGTATTGAATATATATTTTGGATACTTTGATATTTTATTCACAGAATAGATCATATTGTACAGTATATATTTTGTGTACTTTGATATTTTATGTACAGTTTATAATATATATGGTGTATTTTGATTTTATGTACAGTATATATATTTGGTGTACTTTGATATTTTTTGTACAGTACATAATATACATTTGGTGTACTTTGATATTTTATATACAGTATATAATATATATTTGGGGTACTTTGATATCTTATGTACAGTAAATAATATATATTTGGTGTACTTTGGTATTTTCTGTACAGTATATTATATATATTTAATGTAGTTTGATAATTTATGTACAGTATATTATATATATTTGCTGTAGTTTGATATTTTATGTACAGTATATAATGTATATCTGGTGTAGTTTGACATTTTATGTAAAGTATATGATATACATTTTGTGTACTTTGAGATTTTATGTACAGTATATAACATATATTTGGTGTACTTTTATATATTATGTACAGTATATAGTATATATTTGGTGTACTTTGATATTTTATGTACAGTATATAATAAACATTTGGTGTACTTTGATATTTTATATACGGTATATAATATAAATTTGGTGTACATTGATATTTTATGTACCATATATGATATATATTTGGTCTACTTTGATATTTTATGTGCAGTATATAATATATATGTGGTGTAATTTTATATTTTATGTACAGTATATAATATGTATTACGTGTACTTTGATATTTTATGAACAGTGTATAATATTCATTCGGTGTACTTTGATATTTTATGTACAGTATATAATATATATTTGGTGTATTTTGATAAATTATATAATTAATATATATTTGGTGTACTTTGATATTTTATGTACAGTTTATAGTATGTATTTGGTGTACTCTGAAGTTTTATGTGCAGTATATAATGAATATTTGGTGTACTGTGATATTTTACGTACAGTATATAATGTATATTTGGTGTACTATATTTTATGTACAATATATAATATTCATTTGGTGTACTTTGATATTTTATGTACAGTTTATAATATATATTTGGTGTACTTTGATATATTATGTACAGTATATAATATAAATTTTGTGTTCTCTGATACTTTATGTACATTATATAATATATATTTGGTGTACCGTGATTTTTTATGTACCGTATATAACATATATTTGGTGTATTTGACATTTTATGTGCCATATATAATATACATTTGCTGTACTTTGATATTTTATGTACAGTATATAATATACATTTGGTGTACTTTTATATATTATGTTCAGTATACAGTATATATTTGGTGTAATTTGATATTTTATATACAGTATATAATATGCATTTGTTGTACTTTGAAATTTTATATAGTGTATAATATATATTTTGTTTACTTTGATATTGTATGTGCAGTATATAATATATTTTGTGTACTTTGATATTTTATGTACAGTATATAATATATATTTTGTGTACTTTGCAACTTTATGTACAGTATATACTATATATTTAGTTTAATTTGATACTTTATGTACAGTATATAATATATATTGGGTGAAGTTTGATATCTTTTCTTCATTATATAATATACATTTGGTGTCCTTTCATATTTTATGTACAGTATATAATATATAATTTGGGTATTACCACATTTTATGTACAGTATATAAAATATATTTGGTGTACTTTTATATTTTATGCACAGTATATAGTATGTATTTGGTGTACTTTGTTATTTTATATACAATATATAATATACATTTCTTGTACTGTGATATTTTATGTGCAGTATATAATATATATTTGGTGTACTGTGATATTTTATGTGCAGTATATTATATATTTGGTGTTCTTTGATGTTTTATGTACACTTTATAATATATATTTGTTGTACTTTGATATTTTATTTACAGTATATAATATATATTTTGTGTACTTTGATATTTTAAATACAGTACATAATATATATTTGGTGTACTTAGACACTTAATTTACAGTATATAATATTCATTTGATGTAATTTTACATTTTGTGTAGAGTAGATATATATATGGTGTACTTTGATATTTTATGAACATTAATATATATTTGGTGTACTGTGATATTTTATGTACTTTATATCATGTATATTTGGTGTACTTTGACATTTTATGTACAGCATATAATACATATTTGGTGTGCTTTGATACTTTATGTACAGTATATAATATATATTTGGTGTACTTTGATACTTTATGAACAGTGTATAATATACATTTTGTATATTTTCATATTTTATGTACAGTATATAATATATATTTGGTGTACTTTTATATTTTATGTATGGTATGTAATTATTTAGTGTAATTTGATATTTTATATACAGTATACAATATATATTTGGTGTGCTTTGATATTTTATCTACAGTATATAATATATATTTGGTGTACTTTGATATTTTATGTACTGTATATACTACGTATTTTGTGTATTTTCACATTTTATGTACAGTATATAATATATATTTGATGTACTTTAGTATTTTATGTACAGTATATAATATATATTTAATTTAATTTGATATTTTATGTACAGTATACCATATGTATTTGGTTTACTTTGATATTTTATGTACAGTATGTGATATGTATTTTATGTATTCTCATATATTATGTACAGCAGATTATATATACTTGGTGTAATTTTATATTTTATGTACACTATATAATATGTATTTAGTGTAATTTGATATTTTATGTACACTACATAATATGTATTTGTGGGATTTTATATTTTATGTACAGTGTATAATATATATTTGGTGTATTTTGATATTTTATGTACAGTATATAGTTTATATTTGGTGTACTTTGATATTTTATTTACAGTATATAAAATATATTTGGGGTATTTTTATATTTTCTGAACAGTATATAATACATATATGGTGTATTGGGATATTTTATGTACAGTATATAATATATATTTGGTGTACTGTGATATTTTATCTGCAGTATATAATGTATATTTGGTGTACTTTGATATTTTATGTACAGTATATAATATTCATTTGGTGTACTTTCATATTTTATGTACAGTATATAATATATATTTTGTATATTTTCATATTTTATGTACAGTATATAAGATATATTTGGTGTACTTTTATATTTTATGTATATTATATATTTATTTAGTTTAATTAGACATTTTATGTACAGTATGTAATATATATTTAGTGTGCTTTGAAATTTTATGTACAGTAAATAATATATATTTGGTGTACTTCTTTATTTTATGTACAGTATATAATGTATATTTAGTTTAATTTAATATTTTATGTACAGTATAAAATACACATTTTGTGTACTTTGACATTTTATGTACAGTATGTAATATATATTTTGTATTTTCATATTTTATGCACAGTATATAATATATATTTGGTGTACTTCTTTATTTTATGTACAGTATATAATATATATTTAGTGTAATTTGATATTTTATGTACAGTATATAGTATATATTTGGTGTACTTTGATATTTTCTGTACAGCATATAATATATATTTGGTGTATTTTGATATTTTATGTACAGTATATAATATATATGGTGTATTGTGGTATTCTGTGTACAGTATATAATATACATTTGTTGTACTGTGATATTTTATGTGCACTATATAATGTATAATAGGTGTAATTTGATATTTTATGTACAGTATATAATATATATTTGGAATACTTTGATATTTTATGTACAGTATGTGATATGTATTTTGTGTATTTTCATATTTAATTTACAGTATATTTGGCATACTTTTATATTTTATGTACAGTATATATGTATTTAGTGTAATTTCATATTTTATGTACAGTATATCATATATATTTGGTGTGATTTTTTTTATGTACAGTATATAATATATATTTGGTGTAGTTTGATATTTTATGTACAGTATATAATATATATTTGGTGTACTTTGATATTTTATGTACAGCATATAATATATATTTGGTGTAATTTTATATTTTGACAATTTATGTAAGTATGTAACATATATTTGATGTAGTTTGATATATGTAGTGTATATAATATGTATTTGGTGTACAGTGATATTTTATGTGCAGTATATAATGAATATTTCGTGTACTGTGATATTTTATGTACAGCATATTATGTATATTTGGTGGACTTTGATATTTTATGTACCGTATATAATATTCATTTGATGTACCTTGATATATTATGTACAGTATATAATATATATTTGCTGTACTTTGATATTTTATGTACAGTATATAATATGTATTGTGTTCTTTGATATTTTATGTACAGTATATAATATATATTATTTGTACTGTGATTTTTTATGTACCGCATACGATATATATTTGGTGTAACTTGATATTTTATGTGTAGAATATAATATATATTTGGTGTACTTTGATGTTTTATTTACAGTGCATAATATATTTGGTGTACTTTGATATTTTATGTACAGTATATAATATACATTTGGTGTACGTTGATATTTTATGTACAGTATATAATATATATTTGGTGTATGAACAGTATATAATATATACTTGGTGTACTTTGATATTTTATGTACAGTATATAATATATATTTGGTGTACTTTGATATTTTATGTACAGCATATAATACACATTTGGTGTGCTTTGGTATTTTATATACAGTATATATTTGGTGTAATTTGATATTTTATGTACAGTACATAATACATATTTGGTGTAGTGAGATATTTTATGTACCCTACATAATATATATTTGGTGTACTTTCGTATTTTATGTACAGTATATAATATACATTGTATTTGATATTTTATGCACAGTGTGTAATATATATTTGGTGTACCTTAATATTTTATGTACAGTATATAGTATATATTTGGTGTACATCGGTATTTTACGTAGAGTATATAACATACATTTGGTGTACTTTGATATTTTATATACAGTATATAATATATATTTGGTGTAGTTTGATATTTTATGTACAGTATATAAGAAATATATGGTGTAGTTTGATATTTTATGTACAGTATATAAGAAATATATGGTGTATTTTGATATTTTATATGCAGTATATAATATACATTTGGTGTACTTTGATATTTTATATACAGTATTAAATATATAGTTGGTGTACTATAATATGTACAGTATTTAATATATATTTGGTGTACTTTGATAGATTATATACAGTTTATAATATATAATTATTGTACTTCAATATTTTATGTACAGTACATAATATAGGTTTGGCGTATTTGATATTTTATGTACAGTATATACTACACATTTGGTGTTCTTTGATATTTTATGTATACTATATAATATACATTTGGTGTAATTTGACATTTTGTATACAGTATATAACACATATTTCCTGTAATTTGATATTTTATGTACAAAATATAACATATATAAGGTGTACTTTGGTATTTTATGAATAGTGCATAATATTCATTTGGTGTACTTAGTGTAATTTGATATTTTATGTACAGTATATATTTGGTGTACTTTGATATTTTATGTACAGTATATAATACGTATATGGTGTACTGTGATATTTTATGTACGGTATGCAATATATATTTGGTGTACTTTGATATTTTATGTACAGTATATAATATAAATTTGGTGTACTCTGATATTTTATGTACAGTATATAACATACGTTTGGTGTACTTTTATATTTTATGTACAGTATGCAATATATATTTGGTGTACTTTGATATTTTAAGTACAGTATATAATATACATATGGTACTTTCATATTTTATGTAACGTATATGGTATATATTTGGTGTACTTTGATATCTTATCTAGAGTGTAAAGCACATTTGGTGGACTTTGATATTTTATGTACAGTATATAATATATACTTGATGTACTTTGATATTTTATGTACAGTATGAAATATATATTTATTTTACTTTGATATTTTATGTACTGTATATAATATATATTTTGAGTACTTTGATATTTTATGTACAGTATATTATATATATTTGTTGTACTGTTATATATTATGTACAGTATATAATATATATTTGGTGTAATTTGATATCCCATGTACAGTATATAAAATACATTTGGTAATTTTATATTTTTGGTACTGTATATAATATATATTTGGTATACTTTGATATTTTATGTACAGTATACAATATACATTTGGTGTATCTTGATATTTTATACACAGTACATAATACATATTTGGAGTAATTTGATATTTTATGTACAGTATACAATATATATTAGGTGTAATTTGATATTTTTTGAACAGTATATAGTATTCATTTGGTGTACTTTGGTATTTTATGTACAGTCTTTAATATATATTTGGAGTACTTTGATATTTTATGTCAGTATATAGTATATATTTGGTGTACTTTGATATTTTATCTACAGCATATAATATATATTTGGTGTACTTTGATATTTTATGTGCAGTATATAATATATATTTGGTGTACTGTGATATTTTTTCTGCAGTATATAACCTTGCTGTACTTTGATATTTTATGTGCAGCATATAATATACATTTGGTGTAAAATATTTTATATACAGTATATAATACATATTTGGTGTACTTTGATATTTTATGTAAAGTATATAATATATATTTGGTATATTTTGATATTTTGTGTATAGTATAATATATATTTGGTGTACTTTGATATTTTATGTGCAGTATTCAATATATACTTTGTGTACTGTGATATTTTATGTACAGTATATAATATGTATTTCGTGTACTTTGATATTTTATGTAGAGTATATAATATTCACTTGGTGTAATTTGATATTTTATGTAAATTAATATATATTTGGTGTACTTTGATATTTTATGTGCAGTATAATATATATATTTGGTATATTTTCATATTTTATGTACAATATATAATATACATTTGGTGTACTTTGATACTTTACAGTATATAATATATATTTAGTGTACTTTGATATTTTATGTACAGTTTATAATATATTTGGTGTAATTTGGTATTTTATGTACACTATATAATACATGTTTGATGTACAGTCATATTTTATGTACAGTATGTAATATATATTTGGTGTACATTGATATTTCATGTAAAGTATGTAATATATATTTGATGAACTTTGATATTTTATGTACAGTATACTATATATATTTGGTGTACTTTGATATTTGACGTACCTTATAATATATATTTGTTGTACCTTGATATTTTACGTACAGTTTATAATATATATTTTGTGTACAGTGATATTTTATGTACAGTATATAATATACATTTCGTGTACTTTGAAATTTTATATAGAGTATATAATATATATTTGGTGTACTTTGATATTTTATGTACAGTATAAAATATATATTTGGTATATTTTGATATTTTATGTACAGTTTATAATATACATTTGGTGTACTTTGATATTTTATGTAGAGTATATGATATATATTTATTGTGCTTTGATATTTTATGTACAGTATATAATATATTTGGTGTAATTTGATATTTTATGTACAGTATATTATATATGTTTGGTGTGTTTTTATATAATGTATATAATATATAATTGCTGTACTTTTATATTTTATGTACAGTATATAATAAATATTTCACGTACATTGATGTTTTATTTACAGTATATAATATATATTTGGTTTACTTTGATATTTTATGTACATTACATAATATATATTTGGTGTACCTTGGTATTTTATGTACAGTGTATAATATATATTTGGTGTACTGTGATATTTTATGAACAGTATATAGTATTCATTTGGTGTACTTTGATATTTTATGTACAGTCTTTAATATATATTTGTAGTACTTTCATATTTTATGTAAGGATATAATATACATTTGTTGTACTTTGATATTTTATCTACAGTATATAATATATATTTGGTGTACTTTGATATTTTATGTAGAGTATATAATATATATTTGGTGTAATTTGATACTTTATGTAGAGTATATAATACATATTTGGTGTACTTTGATATTTTACATACAGTATATATATATTTGGTGTACTTTGATATTTTTCGTGCAGTATATAATATATATTTGGTGTACTGTGATATTTTGTGTACAGTATATAATGTTTCTTTGGTGTACTTTGATATATTATGTCCAGCATATAATATACATTTGGTCTAATTTGATATTTTATGTACAGTATATCATATTTGATGTACACTGATATTTTATATAGAGTATATAATATATATTTGGTATTCTTTGATATTTTATGTACAGTAAAAAATATATTTGGTGTACTTTGATATTTTATGTACAGTATATATGTATTTGCTATACTTTGATATTTTATGTACACTATATAATATATATTTGGTGTGCTGTGATATTTTAAGTACAGCATACACTATATATTTGGTGTACTTTGATATTTGATGTACCGTATATAATATATATTTATTGTACTTTGATGTTTTATGTACAGTATATAATATATAATTGGTGAACTTTTATATTTTATGTACAGTATACTATATATATTTGGTGTACTGTGTTATATTATGTACAGTAAATATATATTTGGTGTACTTTCACATTTTATGTACAGTATATAATATATATTAGGTGTGCTTTCATATTTTATGAACAGTATATAGTATTCATTTTGTGTATTTTGATATTTTATCTACATTCTTTAATATATATTTGGAGTATTTTGATATTTTATGTAAGCATATAATATACATTTGCTGTACTTTGATATTTTATCTACAGTATATAATATATATTTGTTGTACTTTGATATTTTATGTGCAGTATATAATATATATTTGGTGTACTGTGATATTTCATGTACAGTATATATCTGGTGTACTTTGATATTTTATGTACAGTATACTATATATATTTGGTGTAGTTTGATATTTTATGTACAGTTTATAATATATATTTAGTGTACTTTGATATTTTATGTACAGTATATAATAAATTTGGTGTACTTTGATATTTCATGTACAGTATACAATATATATTTGATTAACATATTTTATGTACAGTATATAATATTTAATTTGTGTACTTTTATATTTTATCTACAGAATGCAATATATATTTGGTGTACTTTGATATTTTATGTATAGTATACAATATTCATTTGGTGTATTATGATATTTTATGTACATTATATAATATATACTTTGTGTACTTTGATATTTTATGTACAGTATATAATATATATTTGGTGTATTTTGATATTATTTGTACACTACATAATATCCATTTGGTGTACTTTGATATTTTATTTACAGTATATAATATTCATTTGGTGTACTTTGATATTTTATGTACAGTATATAATATATATTCGGTGTAATTTGACATTTTATGTACAGTATATAATATATATTTGGTGTACTGTATTTTTTGTACGGTATGTAACATATATGTGGTGTACTGTGAAATTTCATGTACAGTATATAATATATATGGTGTATTTTGATATTGTATGTACATTATAAAATATAAATTTGGTGTACTTCGATGTTTCACATACAGTATATAATATATATTTGTTGTAGTTTGATATTTTTTCTGCCATATAAATATATATTTGGTGTACTTTAATATTTTATGTACAGTTTATAATATTTATTTGGTGTAATTTAATATTTTATGTACAGTAGAAAATATACATTTGGTGTACTTTGATGTTTTACATACAGTATATAATATATATTTGTTGTAGTTTGACATTTTATGTGCCATACATAATATATATTTGGTGCAATTTAATATTTTATGTACAGTATATAATATATATTTGGTGTACTTTGATATTTTATGTAGAGTATATAATATTCATTTGGTGTAGTTTGATATTTTATGTACAGTATATAACATATATTTGGTGTACTTTGATATTTTATGCACAGTATATAATTTACATTTGGTGTACTTTGGTATTTTATGTACAGTATATAATATTTATTTGGTGTACTTTGATATTTTATGGGCAGTATATAATATATATTTGGTGTACTTTGATATTTTATGTGCAGCATATAACATATTTGGTGTACTTTGATATTTTATGTTAAGTATATAATATATAAGTGGTGTATATTGATATATTATGTACAGTGTATAATATATATTCGGTGTACTGTGATATTTTATGTATAGTATATAATAACTATTTGGTGAAGTTTTATAATTGGTGTACAGTATATAGTACATACTTGGTGTAATTTTATATTTTATGTACAGTATATGATATATGTTTGGTGTAAGTTTATAGTTTATGTACAGTATATAATATATATTTGGTGTGCTTTGATATTTTATGTACAGTATATAATATACGTTCGGTGTACTTTGATATTTTATGTCCAGTATATAATATATATGGTGTACTTTGATATTTTATGTACAGTATATAACGTTCTTTTGGTCTTTCCTGTCCATGGGACACAGGCTGTGGGCCTAACGAAGGGCTGCATCTAATGAGATGGTGTGCTTGTGTTTATGTTTTAGCACCAACCTCATATGTTGACAGAGCTCTGGAGTGTGAGGGACAAGTCCATGTTCCATTAGCTCTGTTCTTTTCTGCCCAGGGCTTCACTGCTCCTTGTCAGCTGCTATCTCCTCCATGTTGCAAACAGGATTTTCTCCTCCTTTCTGTCAATCTGGTGGGCTCTCAAACTCAGGAAATCTGAGTCCTTTAAGAAGCTGCTTACTAGGAACTAACAGTGACAAATACACTAACATAGGAAGCAGCAGCTCTCCTATGACCTGCTCCTTTTTATAACACTCCGTTAGAAAAGGAAGCAATGTTACCTACAAAGGCTACGAGGAGAAGAATTGGAAATCCTGTTAAAAACCACTCTCTATGGCCACGCAGGCTTCCCAGAATAAACTCCACAAATGTCCAGCCGTCTGTCTCCTTGTTGTATGTTTCCACTGTATGCATGGATTTGTTAGTGGATGCGTTTGAGAGAAGTGTGTACGGATGGATGCATGGATGGATGGATGGATATATTTGTTTATGTGCCTGTGTGTGTGAATACTTCTATGCTCAGTTATAATTCGATAAATAAAGACACACATATGCATAACTCACCTTTCATTCATACGTGCCTCTGGGTTCACTCCTGATAATTCATTTGCGGGTGGACTAGAGGATGACAAAAGAATACAGTCAGACAGGAGACACAATTCAAAATTTACTTTTCTGGTAAAACTAGCTTTCATTACTCTGTACATAAACCAGTTAAGTTCTGACTATTCATGTGTATAGCACTATTTGGTTCTAAAATGTCATTTTTTTATTAAAAAGGAGGATTTATATGATGGCAACCAACATCTTAGGCTGGGGAAAATAGTAATGCTTTCAGATTTAAATAAACCTCTTTATTATGACCTCAGTCCCAATGCGTGACAGCCTTTGTGGTGGCAGTTGTTTCAAACTAAACTTTTGCGTGGAGGTAGTCAGCCCTCTTATTCCACTAAATGTGCTGCCTCGAAAGCCCTCCATTACTTCTTCACTTGATTGTCTCTCTTGGTCCACAAGTACGGTAAAGTAACTGCAGGTCTGAGTCAAGGACACAATCCAATATGATGGTATTTGGGGTTTTGAGTACCACCCTGTATTGTGGCAGAGTTCTGCAGGGTCGAAAACATTTCTAGGGTTGTTAGCTTTTTTCTCTTCTCCTGAGGTCTTCACTACTCTCCGTCCCTGCTGTGCTTTCCTGTTTCCAAAGAGGATTCTCTGCTGTCCTCAGCCATTATAGTAAGGTCTCACATACAGGCAGTCTGAAAATTATTTTTTATTTTTACTCGAGTATCAAACAGACTAGTAAGAAAAATCATTCTTCTTTTTATGTGGCCATCTTTTATCTAAATTCATTCAAGACATAAAGTCACCTTCATATCCTATAGTGAGATCACGCAGACACATGTGTCAAAAGTTTTTTGTTTTTCCATTAATGCCCTTGAATGGGAACTTCCCTAATCTCAACCTTTATATTTCTCTGCAGTACCTGTGGGTGCATGCCTTGATTTAATATGAATGCATATAGGTATATATAAATGGTATATAATCATTTCCTCCCTTGTTCATACATCCTTATATCTATATTGATTTATTTCTTTTTCTTTTTTTTCTTTTTTTGAGGGGGAGTCTCCCTCTGTTGCCCAGGCTGGAGTGCAGTGGCAGGATCTCGGCTCACTGCAAGCTCTGCCTCCCGGGTTCATGCCATTCTCCTGCCTCAGCCTCCTGAGTAGCTGGGACTACAGGCACCCGCCACCACACCCAGCTAATTTTTTGTATTTTTAGTAGAGATGGGGTTTCACTGTGTTAGCCAGGATGGTCTCGATCTCCTGACCTCGTGATCCACCCACCTCGGCCTCCCAAAGTGCTGGGATTACAGGCGTGAGCCACCGCACACAGCCTCTATATTATTTCTGTCTCACAGTTCACTGACAGCGCCACTCCAGGGTACTGATTTGAATTTAGACTTGGCAGTGCTACAGAATTTAAATATATATATGTATCGTCCAACACCAATATGACATCCTGGACTTCACTTTCTGGTTTGAATTACTCACAAGCGATGTTTAGTTCTTTACAATTGAATACAGCACAAACTAAGAATTTGGTGGTTTACTTTATTTCAAATTCAGCTGCAGTTTCTATATACAAATCCCCTTGACCCCATCTCATTTCCTGACACTAAAATCCCTTCATGAGTGCCTTGTTTTTGCCATTATAGGTGTCTTCTCTGCTCTCACACAGGGTCAAGAAACTGCCCCATACAATGTGATGATGGGTGTGGGCTTGCAGTGTTAGCCTCACATGGTGGTAGAGCTCTGGGTGTGAGGAACCCTGCCAGGGCCATTAGCTCTGTTTTTTTTCCCTAAGGGCTCCACTGCTCCCTGTCCACTGTTACTCGCTTGTTGCTCTGCATAGGATTTTCTTCCCTTGGTCCACTCTAGTATGTCTCATACACAGAAAATCTGACTTTCCTAAGTATGTGCCTGCTACTAAGGGTGACAAGACAATAACAAGAAGTCTCCCTTTTTTGCCCTGTTCCTTTTTTATCCAATTTAATCAAAAAGTTGGATAAGGGGCCTGCAGGGCCTATAGTGAGGAGGTTTATAAACAGTGTAAAAGACATTCTGTATGGCCATAGATGATCCTGAGTGTAAGCACATAATCTTCATCTTTCTCTCTGTCGATTCTCTCTCTCTTTTCTCTTTCTCTTCCTTTCTCTCTCTCCCTGTGTGTTTAGATAGACAGAAGTATGTATATCTGCATATATATTTCTTTAAATATTTGTGTATATATATTTTATAATTCACATTTCATTGGTGGTTCTATCATAGGTCATTGATGTCAATTCTGTATGCAGGCTAAAGGAATATAAAAGTAGATAGTTGGACACACATGTAATTCTAAACTTACTTTTTGAATCAAACAGCTACAGTTACTCTACGATGTACTATCTGGTTGACATTTAAATATTCATGTGTATATCACTAATTTGAACTAGGTGTATCCTTTTTTTTAGGTGGAGTCTCACTCTCACTGAGGCTGGAGTGCAGTGGTACCATCTTGGCTCACTGCAACCTCCGCCACCCAGGTTCAAGCAATTCTCCTTCCTCAGCCTCCTGAGTAGATGGGATTACAGGCATGCACCACCACACCTGGCTAATTTTTGTATTTTTAGTAGAGACAGGGTTTTGCCATGTTGGTCAGGCTTGTCTCAAATTCCTGGCCTCCAGTGATCTAGCTGTCTTGGCCTCCCAAAGTGCTGGGATTACAGATATGAGCCACCATGCCTGGCCAGTGGCATTTATTTCTAATGTAACTGCAGTCTGTAAGGAAACATGCCTCTTACCCCATCTAAATTCTTGATTCCTAAGTCCTTCTGTCACTTCTTTACTTTCACCCATCATGGCTGTCTTTCCTGCCCAGAAGATATGACCATGTAGCTGTAGGCCTGAGTCATGAACTCCCTACAAAATGATTGTGGGTTTGGGTTTGGAGCACCAGCCTCACATGGTGGTAGAACTCTAGAAGGTGAGGAACCCATTATGGTTTCATGAACTCTGTTCTTTTTGCTGAGTGCTTCACTCCTCCCTGTCACCTGTTACCTCCCCATTGCTCCATATAGGATTCTCTCTCCCTTTGGCCCACTCTAGTAGTAGGAGAGTCTCATAAATGGAAAACCTCAGAGGTTCCTAAGGGATTGGATACTACTAACTTAGAGTGACAAATATACTAAGAGGAAGAAGCATCCCTTTCATGACTTCATCCTCTTTTATCCAATTTGGTCTGAAAAAAAAATAGAAGGTTATCTATAGATCCTACAGTGAGAAGATTTAGACATAGTGTCAAAGATACTCTGTATTTCCAAGGATATGCCTGACAGTGAATTTTACAAATATCAACTTCTCTTTCTCTTTCATTGTTTTATGTTTCTGTGTGTGTATGTGTATGCATGCGTGTATGTTATGTGTATATATGTATATATACACTTACTTGTATATAAATCTTTGTTTCTCATTCACATTTCATGGGTGGCTCTATCATAGGTTACTACCATCAACTCAATTGGCTGTGGGCTGGGGAATTATAAAAGCATATTACTCAGATACAAACACAATTTGGACTTACACTTTTGGTCAAATAGCTGCAGTTACTCTAGACAAGAGTCTACCTGCCAAGGAATGCCAAAGATTGCCAGCAACCAGAAAAAGCTAGCAAAGAGGTATCAAACAGATTCTTCCTTATAGCCTTCATAGAAAGCCAACCCTACTGACAACCTCAATTTCAGATTTCTAGTCCCTAGGACTATGAGATCATTAATTTTTGTTTAAGCCACTTGGTTTGTGATACTTTGTTAAAGCAGCCCTAGAAACTAATATAGCCTAACCTGGTAGAATCTCATACACAGGCAATCCAACAGTTTTCTAAAAGTTTTAGCTACTAGTCAATTCAGCTAGGAAGAAGAAGTAGACTTCTTGTGATCTACTTATCTTGTATCCAACTAGACCCAAAAAGAAAAGGATGTTACATACAGAAGCTGAAACTACCAGTACTTTAGAAACAGTGTCCAAGAAACTCTATAGTTAACATTTGTGTGTATGTTTATGAACATACACACACATAACACCTTTCACTGATGGCTCCATTATAGGCTAGTGATATCGTTTCACTTTCACTGAGGACTCCATCATGGGTTAGTGATATCACTTCATTTGGGTCAGAGCTAAAGAATTAAACTAAATTGTACATAATCAAATACCATGTGAATTTGTAGGCTTAATTTTTATTCAAATTAGCTACAATAACCCTACAACTAATAAACTAGCTGTTCTGAAAAAACAAAACAAAACAAAACACACGCAATTTAGCCATTTGGAAACAATAGTGACCATCCCTGCCTGTCTCCATAGACAACAACAGCAACTACCCAGGAGTAGTTACAGTAAAATTAGGAGAGCATTAGGCTGGCTGATGAAAACAGGGAAGGGCTGAAGAGCCATCCTTGGGCCTTCACTCCTCCACCTGCCTCCATCTCCAAAGCCCAGGTTACAAACCAGAGAGATTGTCTCCTCCAATGCTGCTTTGTTCAGGAGCTTCAAGGTGATATAGTTGTTTAATTAAACAAAATTTTCCCTGTGGTTGCCTCTGTACTTGAGTCCTTATGCAACAAACTGCAAGCTAACCTAGTGTGTAAACTAACAGCATAATTATGAATAGAATATACACTTGTAACAGATAGCTGTGTCTCAGTCAATTGCAGCAGCTGAGCTTCAGTCAATTGCGGGTGGCTGACTGATTCAAATAAGACAAAACATCCAGCTGTAACCAGTTGTAAACAACAAAGCTGTTTCTGGACCTCACTTCCATTTTCTGTCCATAATGCTGTCTGGCCACGTTGCCAGCTTGCAGTTCTCAGAACTTGTTCTCGTTCTAAAAGCTTCCCAACTCACGAATCATTCTTGCACTATTAAACTCTTAAATTTACCTTGTCTAAAGTTTTTCCTTTTCACAACCCAGAGGAGTTGCCTGGTCAGTGTTTCATGGTTCCTGAGACTCTCTACCCTGGGGCACATCACTTCTCTTCATTTTAAACTTACTGACAATGACACAGCTTACGTCCTAGATTTCAGTGAGACTGACTATATAATTCCTGCCCACACCAGGACACTTTTGAAAGGAAAAAGTGGGTGCTATTAATAATTATGTTGCAAGAACAGCAGCAGACTGAGATTGTCCTTCAGTCCTTCCCCAATACAAATGACCAGAGTAGCCAACAGCCACAAAAAATCTGAGTTCACAAACCAACATGATTAGATATCTGAGGAATACAACTACTGAAAAAGAAATACAGCAAGCTGAACAACAGCATACCGACTGTAGCAAAACTACTGGAACACACTGACCAAGATTTTAAAGTAAGCATGACAAATATTCTTAAGGATAAGAGGACACAAAGGAAGATGTTGAAACATGAAATGAGAATGGGAGTCGTAAGAAAAAATAAAAGAGAAAGCCTTAACTGTAAAAGTATGACTGTCAAAAAATTATAACTTGTTGAGGGATAAATAGTAGTTTGGATACATGTGAAAAGCTAATTAATTTAGAGTTAGAAGATTAGATTGAGAAACTTACCCAGAAAGTAGTAGAAAAGAATAAAGAGAACATACTAAAGAAGAATGTTATGGAGGATAAAAACAGCTATCTAACATCTAGAATATGAAAATCTAAGAAGAAATGAAAACTAAAAATGCAAAATAAAATGTGAAAATTTATGATGATAAATTTCCCAAAATTCAAGAAAGAAGAAATATATCAGCTTTAAGTATCTAATGGAGACAAAGAGAAAATTCTAACACCTTCTAGAAACAGCAAAAGACCTATGAGGGCACAAGGACAGACCAACATCATAGCTCTCTGTACCATAAAGAAAGCTTCCACAGGATAAAGTCCACAGGATCAATATCATATCGCTGTTCTCTGAATATATTGTAATATGATTAGCTTTTTAAAAAAACCCACATTTGAAACTAAATTACACATTACTGAATGCCTCTTATGTTAAAAGGGAAATCATGAAATATTTTAAATACTAAGAACTGATTGATAATAACATGACAAAGTTTGTAGGATACAATGAAGCAATATTTAGAAGAAAATTTACCAATATATAAGCATTAATAAGAAGTCAAGATGGTTAAAAGCAAAGAGTACACATTTAAGTAGAGAGGTTGGAAAAGGAGCACAAGGCAAAGTCTATGGAGTAATAAGGAAGCAAAACATAAAGAGGTAAGCATAAGTCACTGAACTGGAGAAGAAAAAACCGTGGAGAAGATTAACAAAACAAAAGTGTGTCTCTTTGAAAAGATTACTACAATAGACCTGTGGCAATAATAATCAAGAACAAACAGAGTGAATATCCAAATAAAATGTACAAGAAGGGAGCATAACTAGAACACAACTAAAATTTTTTAAAATAAGATTATTCAATTATATGCTAATAAATGTGAAAACTTAGATGGAATGGAAAAATTCCTAGACGAATATAAAACACTAACATTAGTGCAAGAAAATATATTTATATAGAAATAGAATACTCAAGTAACAAAGAAATCAACCTAGTATTTAAAGCCCTTCCCTCTCCCAAACACCACAGGGCCCACATAGGTATTTTTCAAAATTTTTTAGAATATTGACATACTTACTACAAAATCTATGTCAACATATAAAGGCTCCATTAATAACTAATCATGCTAATAAAAAAAGGTGTAGGGATGCCATAAGTATCAATGGAGCAAAATATTGAGCTCAGAGATAAACCTATGTAGATATATGTCACTGACGATGATTACATAAACAAGGAAAAAGGATGAATTGTTTCATAGATGGTATTTGGAAAATCAGCCTACCATTGGGAGAAAAATGAAACCAAATCCCTACCTAACACCATATTGAAGGGTAGACTCTAAGTAGATTAAAGCATTAAATGTGTAAATTAAAACTATGAGGATTAGAAATTACCTTTGTAGACTGAAAGTGGGAAAATTTCAAACTTCAAAAGTAAAATAATAAGGCAAAAAGTTCTGTCATGAAGAGAATGAAGAACAACAATGCCAAAGCTAACAGGCAGATGACGGATTAGAGAACATAACTTCAATGTCTCAAACTGACATGAAGGATGATTTGAATACATAAAGCGATAGTCCAAACTTTTGAATGGGATTCCATACATCTGAGTCTGTTTAATAAGGGATACCTGAGGCTGGGTAATTTATAAAGAAAAGAGGTTTATTTGGCTCACAGTTGTGTGCTGCACAAGAAGCCTGATGCCAACATCTGCTTCTGAGGCTGCTCCCATTTATGGTGGAAGATGAAGGGGAACTGACACGTGCAGAGATCAAATGGCAAGATGGGAATCAAGGTGCGGGAAGCCGCTGGTCTCTTTTTAAACCACCAGCTCTTGCAAGAACTAATAGAGTGAGTACTCACTCACCCTCACTCCAAGGGAGGGAATTAATCTATTCATCTTCCAAACACCTTCCATTAGGCCCCACCTCCGACATTGGGGATCAAATTTCAACATGCAGTTTGGGGGTACAAACCTCCAAACAATAGCATCATGTTTTTAATGTTACTAAAAAGAGTGAATCATTGCTATATTGTTTACAAATGTAACATAATCACTTTGAAAATTAAACATAATTTTAAAAGAAATTTGATTAACTTATTCTAAAATATAAAATATTCAAAAACAGCACACGTAAATTAACAAGACAAAGATAGGAACACTAGTGGAAAAACGGGCTAAGTTCATGAATGGACCATTACAGAAGAAATCCCAAATGCTATAAGAACATAAAATGATGCTCAAATTCATAAGTTATCACATAAATTCAAAGTAAAACATAATGCAATATGTTATGACCTATTAGATTGATTATATAAATTAGAAAGTTTGATAATGTCAAGTGTTGTTGTGAACGTGTATGTGTAGGAACCATCATGCACTGTTCATGAGATGCAGACTGGTATAACCATTGTGAGAGCAATAGGCAGTATTCAGTAAAATTCAAAATATGCAATCCCATGGCCCATCAAGTCCTGTTTCATATTCCTACAGAAATACTCAAACAGGTCTATAGGGGTCTGGCATAAGGATAATCATTTAGTGGCACTCTTTGTGAAGGCAAATGGTAGGAAGCAATATATGTGTTCCTCACTAGGGGATGCATGCATGCTGTGCAATTTTTCATACCAGTTAAAAGCAACAACAAAAGGTATGCACAAGAAGAATAATCTTATGTTACTAAGCAAAAAACTAACAAAATGAGATACAACTTAATACCATTTAAGTAAATTTAAAAACATATAGGCAAAACAATAATACGTAGTTTACAGAACACATATAAATGTATATACTGTGTAAACATATTAAAATTGTTGCATGTGTGCATGTATCTGTATATGTCAATATGTATAACTGTACTCTCATCTATATATTAAAAAGGCCTACAAGTAGCAATGAGCCAATGGCAATCAGCATACCAAATGCAAAATATTGATTGGTTTCTAAAGGGCATGAGGTTCTTTGGGTAAATGGCTGATTCCAGGGCTGGGGAAATGCTCAAAAAGTGATGGGAACATGTCAAGTCAAAAGGACACAGGGGCTAGCTTTTAGGGAGTCCCACTGGCCAAATATGGGACCATTTAAAGATCAAAATAAATAATGACAGAAAGGATTGTAATTCATTGAAATAATGTAAGAATTTATAAGTTCATAGTAATAGTGAACAAATAGGGGTAGGAATAGCTCTCCTTATAATAGAGTGATACTTATTAAACACAGAAAAACTACTTTTTTTAAAAAAAATCACCATTTTGTAATGATCACAGTTACAACTGATTCACATAAAAATCAATGAATGCTAAAACTAGGGCATGAAAGTTTTATGTGGAACAGGATACTGAACATTGAAGATAGTTTTAACATAGACTGAAAGTATCTCCCCCCAACATGGATATTAATTATAAACTGAATAATATTTACTTGTCAGCGAATAAATCTGGCAATACCTCTCAACCACAATAGAGATATGAACCATAAAACAGTGTAATATTCAATAGAGGAGTTACTTAATCTGAAAGTGGTATTCAAATCCCTCATCTATCCTTTAAAAGGCCATGAAATTATTTCCTGTCATCTCATATAAAAGATGTTGTAATATTCTAAGAGCTTGCATTTAGGTTGTCTCTGGAAAGAGTCTGATGAATAACTTGACAATAAGAAAGTGAATGCTGAGATTTTAGAGTGAACAGACATTTTAATCTCATAGTCTACTTTGTGTTAACTCACCCCTCTCACATTTCAGAAATATCTAAAAGTAGCTGTTAGACATTCTATTAAGTCCTCCTGGTGAAAATGGAAATGTTTGGATATTCGATCTTTGCATCATCTTCCTATATCCCACTTTTAAACATTTTTGGCATTGAAACTTATTCTTCAAATGAACTTTTAGATATCACACATGCTTAGTAAACTTCAAATCTGCAAGTGGTGAATAGATAATCTGCACAGGAAACACTTTTTTTTTTTTTGAGACAGAGTTTTGCTCTGTCATCGAGGCTGCAGTTCAGCGGTGCTGTCTCAGCTCACTGCAACCTCTGCTTCCCAGATTCAAGTAATCCTTCTGCCTCAGCCTCCCGAGTAGCTGGGACTACAGGCATGCACCACCATGCCCAGCTAATTTTTGTATTTTTAGTAGAGACGCGGTTCTACCATATTGGCCAGGCTGGTCTTGAACTCCTGACCTCGTGGTCCACCTGCCTCAGCCTCCCAAAGTGCTGGGATTACAGGCTTGAGCCACCATGCCCAGCCAGAAAACACTTTTGACAAACACACCAGCATTTCCTTTTGTAGAATCCTTGGGCCATATTCAGGGTATTGTTAAGCTGCCATCTCATAAAGTGTACAGAATAAAACACTAATTTGGGGAGACGTTAAAAGGGAATAGTAACAACAGCAGCAGCGCTTGCTTTATTTAAATGTGGAAAATTAATTCAAAATATAAAAAAATATTTTGGTGACTATATTGGTAATCTTACGATAAGAAATAACTTTCTGAGTATAACAAACAGCATCGGTTATAAAAGTACCAATTATATTTGAACACATGAAGCTTATTATAAAGCTCTATGTAAGGTTGCTGCATTTTACTTCAAACATCAAATGCAAAAATATATTAGAGATTTGCCACATGGACCGGTGATATGACCAATTTATTTGAACAACAAAATTCCTTGAATCTAAAAGATATGATAAATATGACTTAGCTTACTTAAGACCCAACATTTTAGAAAGAATTTTAGAATCAGTGTCCAGAAAACTATTTTCCCATGAATAATTCTGAGACTGAATTTCACAAACCTGAATTCCTCCCATCTCCAATATATATTATGACATCACCTTTCATTGTTGACTCCAGCACAGATTTCTGATGTCAATTCATTGGAGTCAGTGCAAAGGATTGAAAGGTAAATAGTAAGAAACAACATAAATGCATACATGACTTTTTTTTTTTTGGTTCAAATTGGCTATGATTGCGCTACAAATTACAATGTGTTGTCCCTAAAAATTCTCATGTAAATCTGTTATTTGGCACCTGGTACTTGATTTTTCTCTAGAAACAAGTCTCTATGTGTTGGTAATAAAAATTGTTTAGGACTCTCAAAAAAGTTTAATGAATCAAGATTTAAATACAATTCTTTATTACTGAACCTGATCATCATGTGTGGCAGCAAATTTAACTTAAATTTCCTTCAAATTCATGTCCCATTTGTAGTCACACATTATTCTTGCCCATTTTGATTTCCTAATTATCAAGTCCCTCCACCACCTTCATGCTCTTCATGAGTCACAGATATCTTTGCTTCTCCTCAAATAGGATAAAGTGACTAAACCTGAGGCAGGGGCTCCATCCAATGGGATGATGGCTTTGAGTTTGGGGCACTAGCTCTGAAGGGTGAGGGACAGATACAGGGTCTCTTAGCTCCTTTCTTTATGCTGAGGGCTCCTCTGCTGCCTGTCCAATGCTACCACCTTCTTTCTCCAAGTAGGATTCTCTACTCTCTTGGATCACTCTTGAGAGAGTCTCATACACAGGCATTCTGATAGTTTCCTAAGGTTTTGTTTGCTAATTACTTAGAGTCACAAACAATCTTTGAGTACCAAGCATCCCTCTTCTGACCTGATCTTATTTTTTCCACTCTGGTTCAAAAACAATGTTACCAAAGAAGCTTAAAGTCTCTGATAGAAAGCTGTTATTGCCATTGATGCTCCCAGTGTTTTTCACCACTTAGATCAGTCAACTCACCCATTGTGGTCATAGTTGTCAGAGCATACAGTAGAATCTGGTAGTGAATACATAACTCTACCAAAGAGTAAAAAGCACATACAAAAAATAAAGTCAGATATTTTGGAAGGCAATGAGGATGTTAATGTCAACAGTATTTCAGGACACAAAAAATAAAATCGGAGGAATTTTGACAAGAACTAAAGAAACAATTTCAGGATACAGCACTAGTAGTTCTGAGACTGTGTGTGTCTGTGTGTGTCTGTGTGTGTGTGTGTGAGAGAGAGAGAGAGAGGACACAGAAAAAGAAAGAAAATGTAAGAATAATGAATGTTTCTATATCAATGGCTAGTTCCCGGTCATCCTTGGTAGGAAATAAACAAGTAGATAAGTCAAGCATAGCCTTAATTATGTTTAAAACATTTTGTGAACTTAAAGTGGATTATGTGTTTACAATGATTTTGTTTTCTTTTTGTCTGGATTCATTTTCTTAAAGTTATATGGCTATGTTTTACAATATCAAGACTTCCTAGCACCGAAACCCCTGGCTTGGCTAATTTAATCTCTCTGCTACTTCATTTCCTCATCTGTAAGTTAAGACACATGCAAAATACACTCCACATCTGTCAACTTCATAAAACCATGCTGAATATTCAGCATTTTGCCAATATTGGTTTTTAGACAACCTGCTCTCTACACCATATATTATGCCATAAAAATCAGTATGTGGCAATATAAACTGATACACATTTTTAGTTTCAAATACACAAACATTCTCATCAAGGTAATACACTCCCAAGACTCAAGAATTAATGCTCTTTGCCACAATTTTCTAACTTTTCAAACATTTAAATAAGTTTAAGAAACTGATCACATATTTTTTTGCTGCTGATAACAACTGGGATTCTCTAAGAGTGTGCTGAGGTTTCTTAACCTGTTTGACCACAGAACCTCTTTCTCACAGTGGAAATGTGTGAGAAACACATTTTGGAAACAATATATTAAATGGTATCTTTTTATGTCTTTAAGAAAAGTTCCCCTACACAAACTAATTTTGGACTCTGATCAATAGCTCCAACCTTTAAGCACAGATAGACACTAATATTGTGCTAGTCTTTCAGCCTGTGAGGAAAGGAGTGCCGGAGTTCAAATTATCGCATCTCATTAGCCTGGTCTGAGGGCCATGAGGGGAACCTTTCAAGTTCTAAGTGGGTGTTCTCATGTCCTTGAATGGCTCCTGGAAATTCATCCAGGTCTCAGGAAAAACAATACCTTTTACAAAAAGAAAGGCATCTATAGGCATCCGCTACTTTTCAGCAGGATGAATAATTGGATTGTCTATGCAGAATACACTAATCATAACAGGGGAAAATGTTCAAAACACCAAAAAGGTAAGAATTTGAGTTTCTGACATAAGCAGCCTTATTAAATGATTACTGGATTTTTCAGACATCCTCTACTGAGGAAGAGAACTGGAAGACACTCAAATTACTCCAGATTCAGGTGACAAGCCAGGATTGCTAAGCAAGTTCCTCGGGAAACTAATCTCCAAAAAGGGCACGAGACATCCATAGATGTTACCTGAACTCCTTTCAGGGAGAGTACTGCATGAAGTCTGAAATAATACTTTGATAAGCTGCTTTGGGGCACAGAATGACTTCCCTCATGGGACATGAATAAGTAACTAGCTAAATTGCCCTCTAAGGAAGGTGAGAATTGCAAACTGTCCTAAACTGAAGTGGTCATGCAGAATTCTTAAATGCTTTTTGGTAGATAGGAGCAACCACAGAAGTTTGAGTTAGCTGAAGGTTAGCTACACCTTTATAATCATGCTACCAGGTTATAATGAAAAGTAGGTCTCCGACCAAATCTGCCACACATACAGATATTCATTTAACAAAACATTCAGTAGCAAGCAGACACAGTACACAAGCTTCTGTAAGCTTTCCGCACTTTAGGTGCTCCAAGCATGAAAGCTTCATTCTCAACAGATTCCTAATGTTTCAGAGGCCAAAATCTTCCTAAACCTTCCTGGAGATAGGACCATATGAGGATCAAGCCTTGGGTGTCATCTCTAAATATACACTACAGGCCACCCTCATACACCTTTATCCTGTTTATGCAAGGGTGGGCTGTCTCCAAAACACGTTAGTTGATTAACAGATCTTAAAATGTCATATAATTGTAACATCCATCATGCTGCTTTGTAAGCCATCAATTGCACTAATAAAAACCCATTTGTGACCTTTACTGTAATTATTAACAGTGTTTCAGGTGTTAATTGAGATGGGACCACTGAAGCCCTTTTGGTGGCCATCTCTGTGGAGTGGCTTCCTGAGCTGAACACTAGCTCACCATCCTTGAACAGAGCATCCAACATGAGGGCAACCAGCTGCCCCTGTAGGAAAGATTAAAGTGACCAGTATATGCATATTATCACACTGCCTAAAATGTCATAGAATGAGGCTTGGCTTGTTTTTTAAATTTTTTCTATTTCTATTATTTTTCTATCGAATCATTTTTCTATTTTTATTTCCTGGGTCACAGACAACAGCAAATTCCATACCTTTGGAGTTATACCAGCTCATCTGCCGTAGGAGTAGAAATATCAAAGCTCTCAGTCTACCACCTTGCGCTCCAGAGATGTGGCCCAAGCACATCTTTGGACGTGAACCAGGGCAACCCAAGGCAGAGCTGGATTTCTGGGAGTTTCTCCCTGTAAGCCCTGGACATGCTTACCTATAGACCAGACTGCTTCCAGAGCCACTGCCGGTCAGAAGAGCCTGGGGTGTGTTCAGCTGCTAGAATAACACAAGTCTGAGGTCTTGTGTCGTCGGTCCAACATTCTCTAAGAGGGAGAAATTTAATCAAGATCCTGTTAGCAGTTTTCTCTCTTGTTGCCTTTCAAGATTATGGCTTTTCCTTTTTTCATTTTTTAGTTCCCAAAACCAAGCTTGTTAAATCAAATCTTGACCCAATTCCTGGCAAGTAACAAGGTTATTGCTATTTGGCCTTACACCCACGGGTTGTCCCCCAGTACCGTGAGGGTAAGGGGACTCTGTAAGGTCCCTGGGAGGGGAAAGGAATGTCAATTAGTGGTCCCCCCAGCTGGGTATAAGCAAACTTTCCTGTCTATGGGCCGCAGAGACCACCATCTAGTCCCCCCGCCAAAACTTTACATGATTTTAACTCTCCTGATGAAGATGAGAGGACAACAGCCAACAGAGAGGGCAGAGGATGGGATGGGACTCCCTTGCTCAGAGACCTCACCTCTAGGTCTTTACCTCCTATTGAGAATAAGTCAGTTCTGTAATAAGAACTCTGTGTCCACAGCAACCCCAAACAGAATCCTAGCGCTCTTGTGATTCTTGTAGAGTGGGGAATAGAACGAGCTTGGCCCAAGACTGCAGACACTTAAAAACATACTGTTCTTTGAGAATGGCAATCATTAAAAAGTCAGGAAACAACAGGTGCTGGAGAGGATGTGGAGAAATAGGAACACTTTTACACTGTTGGTGGGACTGTAAACTAGTTCAACCACGGTGGAAGTCAGTGTGGCGATTCCTCAGAGATCTAGAACTAGAAATACCATTTGACCCAGCCATCCCATTACTGGGTATATACCCAAAGGACTATAAATCATGCTGCTATACAGACACATGCACACGTATGTTTACTGTGGCACTATTCACAATAGCAAAGACTTGGAACCAACCCAAATGTCCAACAATGATAGACTGGATTAAGAAAATGTGGCACATATACACCATGGAATACTATGCAGCCATAAAAAATGATGAGTTCATGTCCTTTGTAGGGACATGGATGAAATTGGAAATCATTCTCAGTAAACTATCGCAAGAACAAAAAACCAAACACTGCATATTCTCACTCATAGGTGGGAACTGAACGAGAACACATGGACCCAGGAAGGGGAACATCACACTCTGGGGACTGTTGTGGGGTGGGGGGAGGGGGGAGGGATAGCATTGGGAGATATACCTAATGCTAGATGAGGAGTTAGTGGGTGCAGCGCACCAGCATGTCACATGTATACATACGTAACTAACCTGCATATTGTGCACATGTACCCTAAAACTTAAAGTATAATAAAAAAAATACTGTTCTGCCATACATACAGATACTCATTAAAGATGAGGGAGAAGGGCATGGGGTGGGGGAGAATGTACCAAAACCAAAGACCACAGGATAATAACCTCAGAGCAGAGACTATCTCTCCAGTTATCTTTTCTTTTGTATGTAATGGAGAGGATTCTTATTATTTACTCTGATGAAGAAGTTTACATCAAGTGTTCAGCTTCCTTTGTGAGTTACAGAGAATAACCAGAGGGCTCAGTTATGCTCTCTGAATAACTATGTTTGCTTAGTGTTTTCTAGACAATATTAAATTTCACTAAAATAGACAAGGTTGATAGGACTTGGGGCGATAACTCATTGACTCAAGCTATCATTTTATAGGATTGTGAGAAAACAAATAGATGTACATTTAAAATACACTCATATTCTCGCTAGAAGAGAGGATTTTGAATATTCTTACATCAAAGACATGGTAAATGTTTAAGGCAATGGATATGCTAATTACCATGATTTGATCTTATGCAATGTAAAATGTACTGAAACATCACATTGTACCTCATAAATATGTACAATTTATGTGTGAATTAAAATTTTGAGTATAAGAAAAAATAAACTTCAATTATAAGAAAACAACCCAACTTTTAAAAAATGGGCAAAATATGTGAACAGATACTTCACTAATAGAGATTTGCAACTGGCAAATAAGCAAATGAAAAACTGGTCATCATCACTAGCTATTAGAGAAATGCAGATTAAAACTACAATAAGAAGCAATGCTGCCCGTCCAGACGCATTGTTTTGACCATTTCCAACTTGCCCCGGCCCTTCCCGGGGTATCGCTGGGGACCCTACGCCGACCTCCCCCCTCCGCCCGCGCCCCAAGGGCCGACTGGGCAAATTGGGAGACCCGCCCCGCGGGGCGACCCAACTTTTCGGAACAGACCCCCACCGCCCACCCCCGCAGACCCCCGGACCCCCGCTCCCGGCGGAGATTCAGGGAACCCCGCATCCCAAGCCCTTCTAAATCGTGCAGTGTGAGTGTGACGGCCAAGAGCGGATGCAGCCCGGGATCGCCCGCACCTTCCCGTGGGCGGAAGCGCAGGAGCCGGCTGGGGAGGCCGCGCCCTAGAGGAGCCGCTAGAAAGCTGACACGGGGAACTGAGGTCAGCCTGGGGAGGGGACAAGACAACGAGAGCCGGGCGCCTCGGGGGCGGCGCGGGAGCCTCCGCAGGACCGGGCGGGCGCCCCGGCTGGCGCGGGCGGGGGGCGCGCCCCCTTTACCTGCGGCTCCGGCTCCTCGGCCATTTCCTCATGCGGCGGCAGCCAGGACTGAGCTGACACCACTCAGGCCGGCCGGGTTTGAATGAGGAGGAGCGGGCGCGGAGACGGCGGAGGGAGGGAGGGAGGCGTCGCGGAGTTTTTCTCGGCCTTTTGTGCGGACACCTCCCGGATTCCGCGCCCGCACCCGGCCCCCCAAAAGACACGGGGAGCCGCGGGCGAGGGGTGCAGCCATCCGCCGAGGCGCCTAGTGCCTTCGCGCCTCCAAGATCCCTGCCCCAACAAAAAAGGAGCGTCCCTCACCCCTACCCCCGCCCGGAGGATTTAGGGCCTGGGCTCACCTCGGGCGCGGAGCTAAGTGTAGGCGCCAGGGGTCCCTAGAGCCGCCGGGGCGCAGCGAGTCCGGCGCTGGGTGACCGTTGGGTCAGAAAGTGTTGAGGTAGCAGCTGTTGCGCCCTCCCTTGGCCCCGCCGCTCGGAGACGTCCCGCCCCCTGCCTTGAACGGCCGCGCCGGCCCCGCCCCCTGCCTTGAACGGCCGCCCGACCCCGCCCCGGCCCCGCCTCAGCGCCCACGTGACTAGCATAGGCGCGCCCCCCGCTCCGCCCGCCGCCGCAGACTCCGCCTCCGAGACGCGAGCGAGCGGCGAGCGCGCGCACTACAAGTTCTTGCTCGGCGACTCCTGCGCACGCGCGCGCCGTGCCACCCTCCCTGCACCCCGTGCTCCGCACCCCTCCTCCCGCCATCCGGCTTAACCTGGCGGGCGCGCGCCGCGGCAGTAGCTGTGACAGGTACCCGGCGGGGGGGTGGGGTTGGCCCGCGAGGGTGTGCGCAGGCACAGACCTGGGTCCTGTCCCCGCCGCCCCCTCCTCTGCAAGGTGTGCCTGGGCGAGGGGAGGGGCCCGCGGCCCGAACCCCTGGGTCACCCCCGAATTACAAACAAAAACCTTAAAGCCATTGCTCGCGGGTTAGAAGGCAGCTGTGCGTGCTCAGGAAAAGAAGCCACGCACAAGAAACCGCACGCTGCGTGGATACAGTGACATGAAACACCCAAAATCTCTTTTGAAAGGGAAACCAGGCACAGTGGCTCATGCTTATTATCCCAGCACTTTCGGGGGCCAAGGCGCTCACCTAAACCCGAGAGTTCAAGACCAGCCTGGGCAATATGGCGAAACCCTGTCTCTAAGAAAAATATAAAAATTAGCTAGGCATAGGGCTGGGCACGGTGGCTCACGCCTGTAATCCCAGCACTTTGGAGGCCGAGGCGGGCGGATCACGAGGTCAGGAGTTCCAGACCATCCTGGCTAACACAGTGAAACCTTGTCTCTACTAAAAATACAAAAAAAAATTAGCCGGGCGTGGTGGCAGGTGCCTGTAGTCCTAGCTACTTGGGAGGTTGAGGCAGGAGAATGGCATGAATCAGGGAGCAGAGGCTGCAGTGAGCCAAGATTGTGCCACTGCACTCCAGCTTGGGGGACAGAGTGAGACTCCGTCTCAAAAAAAAAAAAAAAAAATTAGCTGGGCATGGTGGCTGGCACCCATGGTCCCAGCTACTCAGGAGGCTGAGGTGGAAGGATCTCTTGATCCCGAGGAGGTCAAGGCTGCAGTGAGCCCAGATGGCATCACCGCACTCCAGCCTGGGCCACAGACCTTGTCTCAAAAAAAAAAGAGAAAGTGGGGAAGAAAATGTAATACAAATTAATATACCAACAGCAATTAGTGAGTACTTTTTCCATGGAGCTGGGAGAGAGAATAAATGTTTGTAAAATTAAAATGTTCTACGCTAGAAATCAACTTTCCTTCTATGCTTTCTTTACTTCACCCCTTATAGCTACTTAGTAAATCTCACAAATCCTATCCTTCTAATCTCTCTGAAATGTATGTACCCTTTCCTTTCTATTCTCACCACCCATGTTTCTTTGTTTCCTTCTGGCCTGTGTAATAATCTCATAATCGCACCTCCTGTACCTGCCTTCTTTCTAGTCCAGAATAAGTTTTCCTAAATTCCACCAATAACCATCCTGCTACTGCTTTGTGTGAAATTCTCCAAAAAAATATTTTACTTTTCCAAAATAAGTCAGGCTCCCTCTCTTAGGATACAAAACCACACCATGGTCCCAGCCAATCTTTCAGCCTGATTCACTCAGTATATATTTATTGACCTCTCCTTTCTCCCAAGCACTTGTCTAGATAGTAATTAAAGAGTGCGGCACAAAACAAATTGGATTCCTCCCCTCATGGAGCTTGTATTTTAACAGGAAGCACAGACATTAAATAAATTAAAACACACAAAAAAAGACAAGCATATAATTACAGTATGTATCCTAGAGAAATATCACTCATGCAGAAAGCATACACAAGGATGCAGCACTGTTTCCAATAGCGAAAAGCTAGAAACAACCTACATGTTCTCCAAAAGAAAATTGCCACATAAACTATACCATATCCAAATTATCCAAATTTTAGAATATAGACAACAGGTTGGGCGCGGTGGCTCACACCTGTAATCCCAGCACTTTGGGAAGCCGAGGCAGGTGGATCACGAGGTCAGGAGTTCAAGACCAGCCTGGCCAACATGGTGAAACCCCGTGTCCTCTAAAAATACAAAAAAATCAGCTGGGCGCTGTGGCAGGCGCCTGTAATCCCAGCTACTGAGGAGACTGAGGCAGGAGAATCGCTTGAACCCTGGAGGCAGAGGTTGCAGTGAGCCAAGATCGTGCCACTGCACTCTAGCCTGGGTGACAGAGCAAGATTCCATCTCAGAGAAAAAAAAAAAATAGAATATAGACAACAGGCCAGGTGCAGTGGCTCATGCCTGTAATCTCAGTACTTTGGGAGGCAGAGGTGGTCTGATCACCTGAGGTCAGGCGTTTGAGACCAGCCTGGCCAACATGGCGAAACCCCGTCTCTACTAAAAATACAAAAATTAGCCGCGCGTAGTGGCGTGCGCCTGTAATCCCAGCTACTTGGGAGGCTGAGGCAGGAGAATCACTTGAACCCAGCAGGCAGAGGTTGCAGTGAGCTGAGATCATGCCACTGGGCAACAAAGCGAGACTCTCTCTAAAAAAAAAATACACACTGTGAATAAAATGTTTACTAGTTCCATATCCTGCTTTTGGATAAACATTTGATACACCATTCTATACTTACTCCTCTCTTTGCTCTATTCTGAATGCCTGCACCCCTCCCCACCACCCAATCCCCCAACGTATATGCCATATATATAAACATCAACCTGTAACCACCCTAATCGGCCCCAAGGTCACTCAAAATGCCACCTCCTTCAGTTACTCTCTCCTTTGTTCAATGCCTCCTTTATAACACTGTCTGCATTATGCCTAGCCCTGGGTATGTTATTTCTCTTACCACCTGAATAGTGGGGAGGCTCTTCCAAGGGAAGACCAGTTTCCTCCATGCTGTGGAACGGTCAACACACAGTAGGTGCTCCAATATTTAGCTGTTCCAATATGTAGCTGTTCTGTGCTCCTTGGGTTTTTGTTTGTTTGTTTGTTTGTTTGTTTGAGACAATGTCTCACTCTGTCACCCAGGCTGGAGTGCAGTGGCGTGATCTCAGCTCACTGCAACCTCTAGGGTTCAAGTGATTCTCCTGCCTGAGCCTCCTGAGTAGCTGGGATTACAGGCGTGCACCAGCACACCTGGCTGATATTTGAATTTTTAGTAGAGATGGGGTTTCACCATTTTGGTCTCCAACTCCTGACCTCAAGTGATCTGCCCGCCTCCCAAAGTGCTGAGATTGATTACAGGTGTGAGCCACTGCTTCTGGCCTCCCTGGATTCTTTTTTTTTTTTTTTTTTTGAGACAGTGTTTCACTCTTGTTGCCCAGGCTGGAGTGCAATGGTGCAATCTTGGCTCACTGCGACGTCTGCCTCCCCGGTTCAAGCGATTCTCCTGCCTCAGCCTCCCTAGTAGCTAGGATTACAGGCACCTGCCACCACACCCAGCTGAATTTTTGTATTTTTAGTAGAGACGGGGTTTCACTATGTTGGCCAGGCTGGGCTCGAACTCAGGTGATGCACCCGCCTCAGCCTCCCAAAGTGCTAGGATTACTGGCATGACACACCTCACCCGGCTCCTGGATTCTTTAATACACTCGTTTTTTTCCTCTTTCATGTGACATGTACCTAATAAGCACCCACTATGTACACCAGGCATTTTTCTATGTGCTGGAGATGCCGCAGGGAACCAAATAGATCAAAATGCCTATCCTCATGGAGTTAACATTTGATATTATAGTGTGTTAGATATTATAATAAGTACTGTGGAGAGAAATACAAGGGGCAAAGGGGCTACAGATTGGAGGGGTGGTGAGGGAAATGTTAAATAGATTGGCCCTGAAAGGCTTCATCATAGACACATCTAAATAAAGATCTGAAGGGGGTGACAGTGGCAGCCACAAGGAGTTCTAGGGGAAGAGCATTCGAGGTTCAGGGACACGTAAGCGAAGTCCTTGAAGCAAAGTGCACCCAGTGTTTCAAAGAACAGCAAGGAGGCCAGCATGGCATTGTGGCTGGCGTGGAGACAAGCCAGGAAATTAGGATAGGGATGGTGCATCTTGATTGCACGGATCTTTCTGGCCATGGTAAAGATTTTGAATTTCATTCTGAATGGTCCTGAGAGCTCTGAATAATCTGAGCAAAATGGCCGGGCTCGGTTACTAAGTGGTGTATTCAACGGGTTCACACAATCAAGAGCACTCCTAAAATAGTAACACAGGGTCTCTCTCCTTTGCTGAAATCACTCAGATATTTAAATGTATCTCTATTTCAGGTTACTTCTACAACCATAACAGTAATAATAATAATAGTAAGAAGAGGGCTGAGCACAGTGGCTGGCTCATGCTTGTAATCCAAGCACCTTGGGAGGCCAAGGCCGGCAGATTGCTTGAGTCCAAGAGTTCGAGACCAGCCTGGACAACATGGCGAAACCCTGTCTCTACAAAATACAAAAATTATTACAAAATTAGCCAGGAGTGGTGGCAGGCACCTGTAATCCCAGCTACTCAAGAGTCTGAGGCAGGAGATCACTTGAACCCAGGAGGCGGAGGTTACAGTGAGCCAAGATCGTGCCATTGCACTCCAGCCTGGGCAAAAAGAGTGAAACTGTCTTAAATGAAATGAAATGAAATGAAATGAAATGAAATGAAATGAAATAAAAATTTGGCGGGCTTGGTGGCACGCGCCTTTAATCCCAGCTACTCAGGAGGCTGAGATGGGAAGATAATTTGAGCCCAAGGAGTCGAGGCTGCAGTGAGCAGTGTTCATGCCACTGCACTCCAGCCTGGCCAACAGTCTCAAAAAATAAAATAAATAAAATAAGAAGAACAGGGAGGAGAAGAGGAGGGATAAGAAGGGGAAAAACAGGCCAGGCTCGGTGGGAAGCCAGCACTTTGGGAGGCAGAGGCAGGAGGATCACATGAGGTCAGGAATTCCAGACTAGCCTGGCCAACATGGTGAAACCCTGTCTCTACTAAAAGTACAAAAATTAGCCGGGCATGGTGGTACGTGTCTGTAATCCCAGCTACTTGGGAGACTGAGGCAGGAGAATCGCTTGAACCCCGGAGGCAGAAGTTGCAGTAAGCAGAGATGGAGCCACTGCACTCCAGCCTGGGCAACAGAGACTCTGCCTCAAAATAATAATAATAAAAGGGGAAAAACAAAATGATTTACTGCACCCCCACTATGTACCACTCTCAGCTCCAAAGCTGATTTATATTATGGTGTTACTTAGTTCTCCTGATAACCTTCATGCTTAAATCCATTTGCAGATGAGGAAACTGGGGCCTGATGTTAACTTTCTGACTTAATTCTCTTACTTGAAGATCTACAACTAGAAGAAAGTGGGATTCTAGCCCAGATCCAATGCCAAAAGCCATGCTGACTCATACCATTCTTTTCTGTCTTAAGTGGTTGACCTTGGCCTTAGGAAAACAGAATAATAACAATCACTGATTGGGCATTGACTCTGAGGCAAGCACGCCATCCTCCATTTTGAGATCCCCCGGCAGAGTTGGAATCCAAGTCTCCCAGAATACAAAGTGGCACCTAGGAGTGGTGACCCCCACAGCAGGTCAGGGCTGAGCTCTTGAAAATGGCTCTCTGGGTTCAAATCAAAACTCGATTCCCCAGCTGTGCCACCTTGGGGCTTCCTTTGAACTCTCTTTGACTCCATTTTCCCCATTTTACAGATGGGGATAACAGAACTCCCTAACGGCCGGCGCAGTGGCTCCCGTTTGTAATCCCAGCACTTTGGGAGGCTGAGGCAGGAGGATCGCTTGAGCACAGGAGTTCTAGGCCAGCCTGGGCAACAAAGTGAGACCCTGTCTTTGCAAAAAGCCTAAAAATTAGCTAGGCATGGTGGTTGTGTGCCTGTGGTCTCCAGCTACATCAGAGGCTGAGGACAGGAGAATTGCCTGAGCTCAGGAGTGCAAGGCTGCAGTGACCCATGATTGTGCCACTGCATGCCAACCTGGGTGACATAGTGAGACCCTAAGATAGACAGATAGATAGATAGATAGATAGATAGATAGATAGATAGATAGATAGATAGATACATACATACATACATACATACATAGATAAAAATTGAGGTGCACTGTCACTTGAGAATTTCAAATTATGTGATAAGTATCTAAGGCAGTCAAAGAAAGGCTTTGGAGATGACCAGAAAGTACCTTATGTAACTAAGTTATTAAGTCCCTAAACCATTTATATTTAAATATAGAAAATATATTTAATAACTTGATACAGGAAAAAAGAGCTTGTCAAAAAATCTCAAAAGAATAAAGTCTATTGGATTTAAACCATTTCCTTATAAAACCTGATTGCTGTATTACAGATATGAACTCTATATGCACTCAAATCCTTTCATCAATAAAAGGCAATAAGACTCTTATTGAGTAAGAATAAGAGGCAATAAGGTTCTTATTGACTGTAACATTATTTAGGATAGTTCTTTCCAATAGAAATATCAGGATCAAGGGGTTACATAAAAAAAAAAATTTTTTTTAAGTCAGTACTATACCATCATCTCTGCAAGGTAACTGCTCAGAAACAGAGCCTGAGGAATCTTTTCTGATCACAGATCTTTTGGTTTTCCCTTGCCCAGTTCGACTTCTTTGCCGCACCATAAATCCACCAATACCTATCCAAAAAAGAAATTGGGTAAACTGATAAATAATTTCTCCCTACGTTTCCACAGTACACAGGATAAAAATGCTTTATCTTGAATAGTAAGTCATTTTCCAAAATTAAATCTGTGCTAGTCTAAATAAATAACCTGAGTTTTAGGTAAAATAGAAGTTAAAAACAACCAAAAAAAAAAAAGGCAAAGCCACTGTTATCACTTATCAAACATAATACAAAAAGACCTGTGTGCACTTCCTCTTCTAAACAGTATCAGTGTAAATATCAAACACTAAATTACGCTGGCTTATCTATTTGACAAATATTAGTGTCTCATACATCACATAACAGTCATGCACTGCATAATGATGTTGGTAAACAAAGGGCTGCATGTTAAGGCAGTGGTCCCATTAGATTATAATGGAGCTGAAAAATTCCCACCACATACAGACATCACCATAGTTGTGCAACACCGTAGCACAATTACTTTATTTTTTAAAATGAATTTAGCGTACCATACAGCCTAAGTGTGTAGTAAGCTATACCATCTAGGTTTGTGGAAGTGCACTCTATGATGTTCACACAAGGATGAAAATGCCTAATAATGTATTTCTCTGAACTTAAGTGATGGATGACTGTGTCTGTATATTAACCGGCTAACTGGTACATTAGCTGGAGGACAGAAGACACAAACTACCTAGATGACACAAATATTCTTTGACTGATATGATTTCAGGGGGATGGTGTCTGGTACTCCAACGTATGACGGCATTTATACATGGGACACATAGAGCCCTGTGGTTAAGAGCATGGAATCTGGAGTCAGACTACGTAATTCTGCTTACTCACTAAATACTTCTCAATGCCTCAATTCTTTCACTGGTTAAAAATGGGGGTAAGGCAAAGCAGCTTCTCATACATATGTTAAAAGGACAAATAACATAAGTGAAGTGCTTAGAATAGAGGTCTGGTACACAGTCAACACTATAAGCTTTTGTGAAATGATATCGCTGTCTAGCAATATACTCTGTGACCTAATGGGTCCCTCAATTAGAGGGTTGACTTCCATGTGAGGCAGAGGAAAAGAAAACAGTAAATACAAGTTCCTGGAAGAAATCTGCAATGTCTAAAAAAGTACACTTATAAGCCTCATGATCAGGAAGAAATGAAATCATTTTCATAAAACGATTTAGAAGCAACTCATCTTAGGTCCTTATTATAGATATGACCTATTTAAAAGACAGGTTATCTTTTAAGGTCTCATGGAATACGAACGAAGTAAGAAAGTTCTTCCTTACATATCAAAAGGGATTTAGATCACTCTTACCAATAAAATAATAAGCAATAAGAAGCATAAAGATTGTACGAATCCAATTTAAAACCTCATTGGTAAACAGACATTAATAAACTGGCTAAGGAAAGCCTACTCAACACGTGTGAAAAGCGGGAAAAAATTTTTCTTAAATAAATACATAAAAGCCTACAACTTCTGTATTGTGACAATTTTAATAATTTTTTCCAATAAGGCAAATAAAACTGACAAGCAAGACCGCTTTTCTCTCCACTCCTGAGGCACATAAGAAATGAGTGTTTAATCAGTCATGGTTTTTAACTGGACTATAAATTCTAGGAGCCGTAATAACTCTGTCTTGTTCCCCTTCACACTGTATACTTACTGGCACTCCTGCATAAACACTGAAATAAGTTTTTTCAAAAAAAGATATTAGAAAGTGAATACTGAAAATTAAAAGCGTTACAGAAGTACACATCCAGAGGAACTATATAAATGGCCTTCAAACTCCAAGTATGAACAAAAGCCAATCTAGTAAAGCATTTAATAAAATGGTTAACATTTGGGATAAGGCATTCAATAATGGTTCATTGTGAAGTATTCACATATTCAAAATAAAGAACTCTGGAGCTAAAAAGTCGTATTCAAATAGTTTAGTTCTTTAATTTATGTGCACATATTTTTGTTTAGACAGTTCTTTATCCTGAATATTTAATTTTAATTGAAGTCTTCAGTATTGTATTTTTCTTTAATTAACCAAGTGTTGATGATATTGAAATGTCTACCTCAGGCACTATACCTGGTCTGTATGGTTTCCTTTTTTCTCTTTTTGACACCATCTGTTCCTTCCACTCCCTTAGTTTCATCATCCACAGCTTCCCGCTCAGGACTAGATTCTGATTTTCCATCACAATCCATAAGTTCTCCTTCTGGAAAAAAGTAAATATATACACAAAACTGGAAAAACCTATCAAATATATAATCCCTACATAATGGGGAATAAAAAGTAGGGTTGTTGCTGAGCCATTTTAATTGTACATCCCTGTTGGTAGGGAAAGTATGAAAGGAGATAGAAGCAGCCCCAAATGGTTGTAGAAATTGTGCTGCTTAGTGCAGTGTTCCCATGAAATAAAACATAATCAGAGAAGGGGAACACAGAACTCAGAGTTCTGTTGAGTGCAATCCATTTGCACTTGACAAATTCACTTGCTTTTAATTATGTCTTCAGGTCCAGGTCTCTAGACTAGAACTCTCTTCTGAGCTTCAACCACAGCTATAATTGAATATTACCTAGTTACTGAAAACTGTATATCCAAAATGAACTATTAATTTAAAATAAACTTTCTCCTTTTTCCCACGTTACCTGTCATCATTAAAAGGCATGGAAATGTAACCTGGAGAAGACACAGGCCTGGAAGACCACCTTAATCATTCCTAATCTCTTTCCTCCTACAACCAAGACTCCTCAATACCTCTGAAATGCATTTTATCACTCTCTACTACCATCTTAGTCCAACCTCAGATGACTCACTATTAATACAATATGCTCCTATCTAGTTCCCCACCTCAAAGCTTACCTCTCTCCAATCAATTCTTTAAATTACTGCATAAATGATCTTTCTATAAATATGTATCAATTTTCTGCTTAAAATCCTTTCATGTCTTCCCAATGCCCTCAAAATAAACTTCAAATTGCAAGGCCCATTACAACAGTCTCTTGTAAACTTTCCAGCTTCATCTCACTCCCACCAGTGAACTACACTCAGTTATTTGAATGTATCAAGCTCTTTCTTCCACTATCTTCCCCAATTTCTGCCTTCTACCTAACTTATCTTTCAGGATTTATTCTAAACTTCACTATATTAAAGAATTCCTGATATTTAGATAAAATTATGTCAAACAGTTTTATGCTCGTATGTATGAACGTCATGCTTCATTTTTATTGGTTCTTTAAAATCTGTGTCCCTGCTAGATTATATTCTCCATGAGAACAGGTACACAGATTTTCTTAGTAACAGATGTATTGTTAGTAGGATACCTAATACATGTTCAATAAATACTTCACTGAATGAGGTAAATGGAATGCTTAGAGAATGCTATTTTAGAGAATGCTATTTTAACACTGTGGTAATCAAACTTTTCCAAGTTATATATGCTTTACATTGTATTACAGGAAAAAGACATGTTTATCAAATACATTTTAAAATCAAGTTGTTAACTCCTTCAATATTCTCAGTATTAGAGATAACGTATTTCTGTAATGGCATGAACAGGGTATTTGTCTTTTCTTTTTTATTATATTTGGTCTATATTTGAGGCCAATTCCATAACAATCTGATAATGGCTATGGACTTATGACTAAACCATGAAAAGAAAAGTTTATAGACCAGGCACGGTGGCTCATGCCCATAATCCCAGCACTTTGGGAGGTCAAAGCAGGTGGATCACTTGAGGTCAGAAGTTCCGTACCAGCTTGACCAACATAGTGAGTCTCTACTAAAAATACAAAATTATCTGGGCGTGGTGGTACACGCCTAAAATCCCAGCTATTCAGGAGGCTGAGGCAGGAGAATTGCTTGAACCCGGGAGGCGGAGGTTTCAGTGAACTGAGATCGTGCCATTGCACTCCAGCCTGAGCAACAAGAGTGAAATTTCATCTCTCAAAAAAAAAAAAGAAAAAGCCGGGCGCGGTGGCTCATGCCTGTAATCCCAGCACTTTGGGAGGCCAAGGTGGGTGGATCACGAGGTCAGATCGAGACCATCCTGGCTAACGCGGTGAAACCCCGTCTCTACTAAAAATACAAAAAATTAGCCAGGTGAGGTGGCTGGTGCCTGTAGTCCCAGCCACGTGGGAGGCTGAGGCAGGAGCATGGCATGAACCCGGGAGGCAGAGCTTACAGTGAGCCGAGTTGGCACCATTGCACTCCAGCCTGGGTGACAGCGAGACTCTGTCTCAAAAAAAAAAAAAAAAAAAAGAAAGAAAGAAAGAAAAGAAAAGAAAAGAAAAAAGAAAATTACTGAAAAAAACAAACACCAAAGATGATAATACCAATTGTTTACCTTCAAATAAACCCACCTAAAAGTTAATGACAGGGAATTTTGGGTTAAGGTGGCAGACTAAATTCATACATTAAAATTACATTCTCCTGAAACCCTACTAAAAACACACTGAAATAATCTATTTTTAAAAGATAAAATCAAGCTGTGGCATGGTGGCATGCCTGTAATCCCAGCTATTTGGGAGGCTGAGGTGGGAGAAGAGAATTGCTTGAGCCCAGAAGGTTGAGGCTACAGTGAGTTATGATCACACTACTGCATTCCAGCCTGGACAACAGAGAAAGACCCAATCTCCTTAAAAAAAAAAAAAAAAGACAATAGGAAAGGAGAAAAACAACTTAACAAAGGCAAATTCTCAGTTGAGAGCAGAAAGAACTGAAAAAAAGAATCCAGTTTATAACAATCCTCAGAAGGCTGAGAAACTAGGAAAACTGGCCACCTTTGGAAATAAGTGGGAGAAAACTGAAGCAACAAGAGATTTAATTATCTGCAGAAGTTATACTCCCTACACCTGCTTCCTAGGTTTACACACTGAGAAGCTGCTACTCTCATTTGTGGGATGCAGGATTCCTGGGTGACCTTAAATGGAACAATGGGATGAAGATCGAAAATAGGACCAAGAAAATATGGGCATACTAAGTGTGGACAACCCCATTCTGCTCCCGCTGCCGGACCCCACATTTCCCCACTGAATTCTCAGAAAGCTAGCAGCCAGATCTCTAGCCTCCAAGTATGAGGTTTGAAAAGACTGTTGTGGGGAACCTGATCAGTTCAAGAAGAACATCTAAAGATACTGAAACCAGAGGGTTCACCACATGGTCAGCACAAATCACCCCACTAAACTTACAAATCGACAAGCACCACCACATACTCAAAGCTTTCTAATCAACTACTTAATTCCTTTTTTAAAAATAAAAATACTATCTATCCAGTCTCCATCTTTAGTTCTTCACTTTTAATCATGCATGTACCATAAAGATTATCTGACAATGGTCTATAACAAGCTTGTCCAACCTGCAGCCAAGATGCTTTAAATGCAGCCCAACACAAATTCATAAACTTTCATAAAACATTATGAGACTTTTTATGAGGTTTTTTTTTTTTAGAAAAAAGCTCATCAGCTATCATTAGTGTATTTTACGTGTGGCCCAAGACAATGCTTCTTCCAATGTGGGCCATGGAAGCCAGAAGATCTGCAACACCCTTGATCTGTAACATAAAAGACAGAGACCTGAGAACATAAAAGACAATTTGGAATTAACAGACTAAGTAGGAAGTTAAGAAAATCTTCAAAAAGATTAAAATCCTCTGAGGGATAATATAAGATACCCTTGAGGCAAGAATAGGATGCTACAAAAGAAACATTCAAAGGGAGGAAAGAAAGCTCTTGAAATAACTGAAATAAAAACAAAACTCAGTAGAGGAAGATAAAATAAGGACATGAATTGGAAAGAAGCAGAGAAAAACTGAGTATGTTTCACATCTGAAAAGCAGAATTCTGGAAAAAGAGAGGGAATTGTTATCAATCATATAGTTCAAGAACATTTCCTACCACTGAAGGATATAAGACAGCAGACTGAAAGAGACCACTCAGTGCCTAAAAAAACAGATTTTAAATGTCAAAAATAGACAAAAACAGACGTTATCCTCATGAAATTTTAGAACACTGAGGACAAAGAATTTCCTAAAATCTTAAGAGCTTCCAAGAAAACACAGGTCACATAGAAAAAACCGAGTTCTTCATATACTAGAAACTAAAAGACGGTGGATCAATTGACTAAAAATGATAAATGAAAATGTATTTCCAACCTGGAAAAGATGAGTCAGGTAGGAAGGTAAAATAAAGACATTTTCAGAAGTATATAATGCTCAGAACTTACCTTCCACACATTCTCTGTCAGGGAGCTACGGAAGATACGTTCCACCCAAATTGAGGGAAGAAATAAAGGGAAATTCATGAAATTGCAGAAAACACATGTAACACAAGAGAAAACAGAAGATGATCTCCAGGATAATAAAGAGGAAATCCCCAAATTAATCATATGTAATGGTTTGTGGCCAAGGATAGCACTGGATCTAGTACAAAGACCACCTTTCACCTGAAACAATGCACACAAGGACAGTAAAAACCAAAAGAACACTTTTATTGATGAGGTTCATAGTGACACCAGTAAGCATACATGTTGAGACAAATGGCATAAAGTAGCACATACAGTGCCCTAACACAAGTGGTATCACTGTAGCTAAAGTCTCTTCTAACCAACATCTTCACAAGGGCCTTCTGATTCCCACAGGCTGAAATAAAGAAAAAGACCGTTATCGGCCAGGCACGGAGGCTCATGTCTGTAATCCCAGCACTTTGGGAGGCTGAGGTGGGTGGATCACGAGGTCAGGAGATAGAGACCATCCTGGCTAACACGGTGAAAACCCATCTCTACTAAAAATACAAAAAATTAGCCGGGCGTGGTGGCGGGTGCCTGTAGTCCCAGCTACTCCAGAGGCTGAGGCAAGAGAATGGCATGAACTTGGGAGGCAGAGCTTGCAGTGAGCCGAGATTGCACCACTACACTCCAGCCTGGGCGACAAAGCAAGACTCCGTCAAAAGAAACGAAGAAAAGAGAAGAGACGAGACGAGGACAGAAAGAAATACAGAAAGAAAAGAAAAGAAAAGAAAAGAGAAAAAGACCGTTATCACCCAAATATGAGAAATTCTCCCATATATACATACTTGTATCTAGATGACTAATCTCTGGAAAGTTATAAGAAAACACTGGTTCTTTCCAAGGAAGGGATGGCCAAAAGGTAGGCTAACTTAACATTGTTCACTCTTTTTAAGACCTTTGTATTTCTTGTATCATGCACAGGTATTGCCTATTCAAAAACAAACCTACAACAGGGAAAGACTGAAAGCTTTTCTTCAATATCTGCTACAAGGCAAGGATGCCTACTCTTAACACTTATATTCAACATAGTCCTAGCCAGAGCAATCACATAAGAAAAGGAAATAAAAGGCATCAGCAGAAAAAAGGGGGTAAAATTATCCCTGTGTGCAGATGACATGATCTTGTATGTAGAAACCCCTAAAAATTCCACAGTTACTAGAATAAATGAATTTGGTCAAGTAGCAGGATACAAAATCAATATACAAAAATCAGATGTATTTCTTTATACAAATAATGATCTGAAAAAAATCAAGAAAACATTTCCACTTAAAATAACGTCAAAAAAATAAAACACTGAGGAACAAATTTAATGAAGGAAGTGAAAGCTTTATATACTAAACACTATAAAATACAGACAAAGTAAACTGAAGACACACAGCCGGGCATGGTGGCTCACGCCTGTAATCCCAGCACTTTGGGAGGCCGAGGCGGGTAGATCACCTGAAGTCAGGAGTTCAAGACCAGCCTGGCCAACATGGCGAAACCCTGTCTCTACTAAAAATACAAAAATTGGCCAGGCGGGCGTGGTGGCAGGCACCTGTAATCCCAGCTACTTGGGGGGCTGAGGCAGCAGAATTGCTTGAACCCAGGAGGAGGCAGAGGTTGCAGTGAGCTGAGATCACACCACTGCACTTCTGCCTGGGCAACAGAGTGTGACTCTGTCTCAAAAAACAGAAAAAAACTAAAGACACAAATAAATATAACGATATCCCCAAGTTTGTGGATTGGAAGAATATTGTTAAAATGTCCATACTATCCAAAGTGATCTACAGATTCAATGCAATCCCTATCAAATTTCCAAAGGCATTTTTCACAAAAATAGAAAACACAATTCTAAAATTTGTATTAAATCATAAAAGACGCTGAATGGCCAAAAGAATCTTGAGAAAGAAAAACAAAGTAGGAGGTATCACACTACCTGATTTCAACTTATATTACAAAGTGATAGTTATCAAAACAGTATGGTACTGGCACAAAAACAGACACATGGAACAATGGAACTGAATACAGAGCCCAAAAATAAACCCAAGCATATATTATGAGCTAATTTTTGACAAGTCCAACAAGATACAATAGGGAAAAGATGGTGTCTTCAATAAGTAGTGGTAAGAAAACTAGATATCTATATGCAAAAGAATGAAACTGGACCTGATGCCTATCTTACACATCATACATAAAAAGCAACTCAAAATAGATTAAATACCTAACACCTGAAACCATAAACCTCCTTGAAGGAAATTTAGGAGAAAAATTTCTTAATATCCTCCTTGACAATGATTTTTTGGATATCCCATCAAAAGCTCAGGTAGCAAAAGCAAAAATAAGCAAGTGGGACTACATCAAGCAAATAAGCTTCTGCATAGCAGTAAAAAAAAAAAAAAAACAAAACAGGGGTAAAAAGGTAGCACAGGGATTAGGGGAAAATATTGGCAAACCACACATCTGATAAGGGGTTAAAATCCAAAACATATAAGGAACTCACACAACTCAGTAGCAAAAAAAAAAAAAAAAACCCAAATAACTGGATTTTAAAATAGGCAAGGACCTGAATAGCCATTTTTCCAAACTCACACTAATGGTCAAATGGTATATGAAAAGATGCTCAACATCATAATCATGAGGAAAATGAAAATTAAAACCACAATAGATATCATCTCATGTCTCTTAGAATGACTATTATCAAAAAGGCAAAGACATAAGTGTTGGTGAGGATGTGTAGAAAACGAAACCTTTGTACATGGTTGATAGGAATGTAAATTAGTATAGCCATTATTGAAAACAGTATAGAGTTTCCTTCAAAAAAATACAACTACCATAAGATCCAACAATGCCTCTGTTGGGCATATATTCAAAGGTAATAAAATCAGCATCTGAGAGAGACATCTGCACTCCCACGTTTATGGCGGCATTACTTCCAATAGCCAAGATATGGAAACAAACTAAGTGTCCTGATGGACAATTTACTTACCCATTCAAGGACAGATGAATGGATAAAGAAATTGTGACGTTTGTATATACATATATTAAGTCCTCCCTTAATGTCATCAATAGGTTCTTGGGAACTGAGACGTTAAGCTAAATGAACATACAGCAGCTCCTCAAGTAACACTGTTTCCTTCAATCTAATTTTGGCATAATGCAAAATGAAAAAAAAAATCAGTTTTGTCATACTTTTTTTCCCCTCTTAACCACAGTTTCTAAGAACTTACTGATGACAATGAGGACTTTATACAATGGAATAGTTAGCTTTAAGAAAGGAGATACTGCCATTTGTGACAACATGGATGAACCGGGAGGAAAGTATACTAAATAAAGTAAGCCAGACACAGAAAAATACTGTATGATCTCACTGAAGAAGCAGAATGGGAGGCAGCGGGGTGAGAAGCTGAACGTATAGAGAGTAGAATGGTGGTTTTCAAGGGTCTGGAGGTAGGGGATGGGTGGGATGGGCAGAAGTAGGTCGGAGGGTACAAATCTGCAGTTAGGTAAGATGAATAATTCTAGAGATCAAATTAATACACAGCATGAGAACCATAGTTAATAATATTGTGTACAGAAAATTTGCTGAAAGAGATTTTAGGTGTACACACACAGAAACTATGGAAGGTGAAGGATACAGACATTTGTTTGACCATAGTAATCATTTCACTATGTATACAAAGCATGTTGTATGCCTCAGATATGTATAATAAAAAAATGAAAAAAAAACAAAAAACTGTATCCTACCTTCCAAAACCAGTTTCATATGCATTATGTCTTTGGATTTAGCAAGGAATTCACCTTTGCAGGCCCACTTACATACAACATTATAAATATACCAGGTGATTCATTGTACTATTCACAGTAAAAGATTGAAAGAAAGCCGGGCACGGTGGCTCATGCCTGTAATCCCAGCACTTTGGGAGGCCGAAGCAGGCAGATCATGAGGTCAGGAGATCGAGACCATCCTGACTAACATGGTGAAACCCCGTCTGTACTAAAAATACAAAAAAATTAGGCGGGCATGGTGGCGGGCGCCTGTAGTCCCAGCTACTCAGGAGGCTGAGGCAGGAGAATGGCGTGAACCCAGGAGGTGGAGCTTGCAGTGAGCGAAGATCGTGCCACTGCACTCCAGCCTGGGTGACAGAGCAAGACTCTGTCTCAAAAAAAAAAAAAAAAAAAGATTGAAAGACACCCAAAGGTCTATCAACAGGGGAAAGAACATGTAAATTAAATTGCTTATATTTCCATACAAAGGAATATTTGCAGCCATAAAAAAATGAAGGACAGTAAAAAGTAGTAAGACAAAAGGAATAAAATATATATATACACACACACACAAAAATATATATATATATATATATACACACACATTTCCTTGTACATGCATAAAACACATCTGGAAGGTTACACGAGAAACCTCTGAGGTTTCTGGAGATGTAAACTGGGGGCATGAAGGCATGGGAAAGGGAGAGACTTCACTGTTTACCTTTTTATTATTTTCCAATTTTAAATCATTTGAATGTATAACTTGTCTAAAAATCAAATTTTAAAAGTTGAGGGAATTAACATTACAGAAAGTAACAAACCTCAAGGAAGCAGCCACCTTCACCAGATGGACAGTCTACCTCACTCTTCCCACGCTCCAGTAGTTACTGAATGCCACTCCCCTCCCTCCATTCAGTCTGCCCCACCTGCTGGCCTTCTAGAGCCTCAGTGCAGTCCTATTCCCACACCTCCAAACACATCCATACACTGTGATGGTCGATCTGGGACCACCAGTTGAGAGGAAATGTGTTGTGTTTCCACTCTTGAGACAAACAGAGTGTTATTTTATTGAGGTTTGGGATTTTTTTCTTGCATTAACAGGGTTTCTAGATCCCAGTAGGTGAATGAGAATGAAGTATGCTTTTATTGCATAAGGAATTTGTTTCTGATACACCAAAGTGATGATGTATGACTTTTCTTAAAGAAGTGGTTATTAGAAGAGTTAAAAATCAATAGAAACAAAAAGTCATAGGTATTGTTCCAACACTCCAGGAACATCACAATTTGGATTCTGTAGATGTGTGTAATATAATGTGTAATATTACATTCTGACAACCTCAAGTTGAAAACTGCACAGCTGAAGATCACTTATAGTCAGTAACACTTTTCAAACTTTAATTTTAAATTCATCAAGTCTCTCCCTAATATATCACACTTTTTAATAAAGGAAACTGTCAGATACGCTATAATACAGAGGAAAACGTTTATATACTCTTTCATTATAATTTTTCCACAACTTCCAAAATGAAGAAAAAGACATGGAAACATTAAGTTCAGAGAATAATTGTGGCAGACAATTCCCTCCTCCTGAAAGTTCAATTACCCCAACACAGGCATAATTTCTTACTAACTCAAAAGGAACTGAATTCACATATAAAGACAAACGTGGGATTCTGTTGAGTTCTGTTGGACAGAGAACACAATTGCTCAAGCACTGGTTGGGCACTTGTATTCTAATAGCTCATGGTTACTGAGCACTCCATGTTTGGGAAGAGCCAGTGCTGGGTGCCTGGCATGCATCCTTGCACCTCATCAGCACAACTATCCTATGGGCTCATCCTGGTTAACCTATTTTATAAATGAGAACACTAGCATCAGAGAAGTTAAAAAATTTGCCTAAAAACATCCAGAGTAGGTTTCATCGTTGCCCACTACTTTATAATGCTTTCCCAAGGGTACTGAGACGTTATCAAAACATGTTAGTGAAACAGTCTAAAACATCACAAATTGTAGGTTAATAAAAAATACCCAGAAAAGGGCAGCGTTATTAGAAATCTCAGCATAACGTAATAATAAGAACTTATGATGATTGTATTCTTTTCCTATTTTTTCTCCCATACAGGCATATGAAATACCATAAAATTTATTTTAGGGGTGTGTGTGTACATGTAGTTTCAGGATAATATAGTAATCTAAAACATTTTTAATATGGCAAAGTGTGGCAATACTAAATTTTTAAAAAGGATTTTTATTTAGCAAACAGAAAGCAAAAATGTTGTCCAAGTAACATGCATTTATTTTATCCCTAGGAATGTACCTTTCCTTCTGCAAAGGATGTGAGATCCTGGCATGTAAATGAACATGAGGGACTAGTCATGAAAATACTGTATATTCAATTCCTTAAATTCTAAAATTGTCGTAGCATTTAACATCCAACACACTAAACAATCTTTTTTCATATTCAATAAAAATAAGGACAAATTCAGTAAACTCAGATGGGCTATTTTATCACGTAAATTTTAAAAAAGCAAGGGCAATTTTTCAACTGATTTTCTTTTACCCTGATATGAGTCAATGAGAAAATATGAAATTGAAACATATCACCATTTCTCAGTGTTTACAAGTGGTAAGTCACAAGGAAAACCTTCCAAGGTCTTCTGTGTTGTTTTAAAAAGGTATTATAATCACATAATTTGGGAAACAATGTGTACTATTATCAAGAAACCTTTCATATTTTGTGAAATGGAGCACTTCCCAAATTTAAGAGACTATGGAAACCTTTTTCAGACATTTTTTAACATCCTCAGAAATGGAAATTCTTGTTAATGCTGATCTGATCAATTCCTCCAAGTATATGGACTACTTCTTTGCAAACTCCAAGCCCCCAAATCAAATTACCTGTTCAACTGTATCTGAAAATCAGTTACATACAAGCATCAGAAAGTGTTTCTCCCAGCAACATAGACCCAAAACACACTAAAAAACAAAAATTATCAAGAACATACAAAAGACATATCTTTTCATGTATTTATTTATTTTTTGAGATGGAGTCTCACTCTGTCACCAGGCTGGAGTGCAGTGGCTCGATCTTGGCTCACTGCAACTTCTGCCTCCTGGGTTCAAGCAATCCTCTGCCTCTGCCTCCCAAATAGCTGGGATTACAGGTGTCTGCCACCACGCCCAGCTAATTTTTGTATTTTTAGTAAAGACAAGGTTTCACCATGTTGGCCAGGATGGTCTTGATCTCCTGACCTCAGGTGATCCACCTGTCTTGGCCTCCCAAAGTGCTGGGATTACAGGCATGAGCCACCGAGCCCGGCCACAAAAGACATACCTTTTCAAAGCCACAATTACCTCTCACCTGGACCATTGTTTCTCACTGATCTACCTGTCATAACTCTTGCACCTAATCATCTACTTATATCATAGGAGAGTGTTCCTCTTAAAATATAAATAAGATCATGGTGTTCTTTTCAGGAACATTCAGTGGCCTCCTATTCCATTGCTATTAAGCACAAACTACTGACACATCACCTTATGGTTGTGTGAGATATACTGAGCCGTCCTTCTTGTCCTCACATCTCTAATCTTCTCACCTTCTGACTGTCCCCTCTGCTCACTCTGTTGGTCTCCACAACACTCTTCAAACATGCTCAGCACACTCTCACCCAGAGACTTTACACTGGCTTCCTCACTGTCTGGGATGCTCTTCTCTCAGGTAATCAAGTGGCTCACTCACTCACCTCTTTAAAATCTGTGCTCAAATACTGCTTTCTGTTCATATGGACCCTAAACACCTGTCTGTACTTCCAATTCCTGTTTTTTTTTTTTTTTTTTTTTTTTTTTTTGGAGACGGAGTCTTGCTCTGTTACCCACGCTGGAGTGCAGTGGTGCAATCTCGGCTCACTGTAACCTCCGCCTCCCAGGTTCAAGCAATTCTCCTGCCTTGGCCTCCCAAGTAGCTGTGATTACAAGTGCATGCCACTGAGCCTGGCTAATTTTTGTATTTTTAGCAGAGAACGGGTTTCACCATGTTGGCCAGTCTGGTCTCGAACTCCTGACCTCAAGTGATCTACCTACCTTGGCCTCCCAAAGTGCTGAGATTACAGGCATAAGCCACTGTGCCTGGCCAGGCAATTCCTCTTTATCAAACTTAATTTTTACCATGGGACTTGCCAAACACATTATAATTAACTGATTTTTTTTAAGAGTTGAGTTACCTAACATTAAAATATAAACTCTATGCAGAGAATTCTACCTGTTTTGTACACTGATATGATTTCCAACATCTGACATACAGTAGGTATTCAATAAATTCTATTGTCTCAAAGCCGGCTGCAGTGGCACATGCCTATAGTACCTGCTACTTGAGAGGCTGAGGCAGGAGGATCACTTGAGCCCAGGAGTTGGAAACCAGCCTGGGCAATGTAACAAGACACTGCCCCTTAAAAAAAAAAAAAAACTATGAAATAAAATGTAATGGAACAGAAATAATTATCGCTTCAATTCTGAATCAGTTGAAAATAAATAACCACCCCAAAAATGAGGAAACCTACAGTAATCGTCTTTAATTCATATTGGATTTTAGGTTACTATTAAAATATTTTGCTATCTCAAGAATTCAGCAGGCTGAGCAGAGCAGATGGCTTGAGCCCAGGAGTTCAAGATCAGTCTTGGCAAAATGGCAAAACCCCATCTCTACAAAAAAATACAAAAATTAGCCAGGCGTGGTGGCCCGCATCCATGGTCCCAGCTACTCAGGAGGCTGAGGTAGGAGGGTCGCATGAACCCAGTAGGCAGAGGTTGTAGTAAGCCAAGATCATGCCACTGCACTCTAACCTGGGCAACAGAGCAAGACCCTGTCTCCCAACCAAAAAAAAAAAAAAAAAAAGAATTCAGCTAGAAAAACCTTATATTTACTTTGATTAAGAAAATGTTTATAAACCAATACTTTATGATGCACACTGGTGAATATGAAGTTATACCTGAAGTAATATTAAATGACAGCTTTTCCATTTCTAGAATGTATGCATCAACTACCTTCACTTAAACATGGTATTATCCAAGCTCACAGTATCTGAGAAGGTTTGTGTCGTTATCTAGCAAACTAAAGTCAAGTCCTCTGTATTTCCCCACCTGTGATCTTCAAAGATATGGTGCTCCTTGAGATTTCTGTAAGGTAGGTCTGTTCTAAAACGTGTGAAAGGAAGAGAACCTGAAAAGGCAAGGTCTAAGAAGATCACTCATTTGGAGATGGCAAGGGTCACATCGGGGTTATCTAAGTCAGTGTGATTTACCCTTTGGTAAATCATACACATATTTCAAAAGTTACTTTATATGCTGTAATTCTTGCACACATATTTCATGGAAAATAAATTAGTATTACCTTGACTATCATCCATATCACCATCCCTTGAATGTTCTGATTGGATGTCTGGAGGGGTCTGAAGGATGGCCACGCTATTCTGATTTATAATCTTCAATTTCAGTTTTGGTTTTGACAGTTTTCTTCTTGGAACTGCAACTGTGAGGCTCTGTAACTGAGTCATCCCTGATTCAGTCAAACACACACCATCCTGGGTATAAGTCTTGGGTGGGTCTAAAATTACAAAATCCCAAGAATACAAATTTAAACTTTCATTTTAAATTTGACTGATTACTGATTACTGATTACTGATACCCATGTCAAGGGAATGTGACTGTAGTTCTAGAAAGCAATTACGTATCTATGAAATGCATGAATAATTAACTTCATGAAACCCAATAAAAACTAGGAAAAATAGGTCAAACTTCCTTGGATTATAGGCAGAAATGTTACATGTTTTTAAAAAATGGTCTTCCTGGGCCGGGTGCGGGGGCTCATGCCTGTAATCCCAGCACTCTGGGAGGCCGAGGCGGCAGGCAGATCACGAGGTCAGGAGATTGAGACCATCCTGGCTAACACAGTGAAACCCTGTCTCTTCTAAAAATACAAAAAATTAGCCGGGCGTGGTGGCGGGCACCTGTAATCCCAGCTATGCGGGAGGCTGAGGCAGGAGAATCGCTTCAACCCGGGAGGCGGAGGTTGCAGTGAGCCGAGATCATGCCACTGCACTCCAGCCTGGGTGACAGGGCGAGACTCCGTCTCAAAAAAGTCTTCCTGGCATTTCTGTTTTCATGTCCCAATAAAAAGAGTTAGAAGCACTGCAAAGAAATGCAATGCTCAGCTAATCCACTATGAGCTTTTTCCTGGAAAAGATCAAAAGGCAGGGATCTATTTACACAAGAAAAGAGAGAATACTCCAGAAGCTCATCTGGAAAAATCAGAGTATCAACATAATTACTAATAGGGAGAAGTAATAAATAAGTACAAATCCTGCAGATTTAATTTTAAATGTACAAAACTGTTGTTCCTTAGAACAATTCCTGTACTATCCAAATGTTTTTGTATCAGGTGCTATTAAATACAAGTATTCAAAAGAATGACTGTTTAATAAGAATATCATATTAGTCAGCATACTAGGCTTATTAATTATTTTAAAAAATTAAGAGATTGAATTAATTCTAAAAGAAATCTGCTTGCTAACTAGGCCGTATTTTCTGCTAACTGATAATTAAGCACAGTAATATATCAATGAAACCAAAGTAAGTATGGCATTAATGGTTATTCTAAGAGCTGTTATTTTTGTTGCCAACTTGCTGAAATTTATAGGAATACTGCCCCAGTAAAGCTGGATGACATTTTATATATCATTGTGGAAATGATTACCAACATTATGGAATTTGGATAGAACACCCATATGATTGAAGCAGATTTTACAAGTGGTAAGCCAATTATGTAAAAATTAAGCAAAGTAAATTAATTAAATTAAGTAAAGCATTTCAAATTTTACCTAGCTCTTTTACTTTTGTGACAATTTGTGCTACAAGTGAAGATCCACAGCAGTCTGAGGAAGGCACTGAAATGAAAAAAAAAAAATCCAGGTAATTCTTTTCAGAAAAGGTAAAGTGTATTTACATACTTATATATGATTAAATTTTCTGTTTCTATACTCATTTTATTAAAATAAATGTTTGAACACTAAAGTTAAAAGCACTTTTTAAAGCAACAACAAAACAAGAAGTGATGAAGGAAATACTCAAGTCATGGAGGAAAACCTGGCTAAGAAAGAATCAACACATTGGATTTTGACATATTGTCAATAACTACAAGATCATGTTCCTTGGAAGCAAAATTATAGTTTACATCTAAAGTATGTGCTTTTTATTGTTTCATGTAAATTGTTTTATAACAAGTTGTGATAAGTCATGTATAACCAACAATAATATTTTTCATAAAATACTTGTCAAAGTAAGTTTCACAAAGATAAAATAGAGTAGAGCTAAGCTAATTCATTGGTTATGGACAGTAAGGTGCAAATGAGTGGTACAAGAGTGCAGACTCACAGTTTAAATTATTCTCTTACCATTAGACGCAGGCATATAGGGTCTGCACATGTTACAATCAAAACCAATGTCTGCTACATTTTCCACTTCTTCCTCAGTATTTAAGTTCTGACGAACTGCATGCATCCATCTAAAAAGACCATATTTGTACATTTTTTAAAAAAATGGAATATACTGAGAACTGCTACCTTTTAAACCTGTAACACTGAGTCTTCAAACTTAAAAGCCCTAAGCCTCACATGCTCCTCCTACCTTGCCCTTTTCTCCTAACTATCCCTATTAACAGAAAAACTTTCATAGAGCTAAGGAGGAAATAAAAAGGAATGAGAACAACTATTAGAGAGGAAGCAAAGCACATTACATAAGGAAGCTAATTATTTTATAATCATATATTAAATATTTCAAAGACAGCAAGAAAGCTAGTTAGGGCAAACACAAAGGTATTCAGAAAACTGCAAATGGCAGTGCTAGCGTATATGGGCTCCAGGCAATGCATCTAACTTGAAGTAGACATATCTCATGGAAAGCGATGTTGAATGGTAATTGGGAAATAAAGCAAAAAGTTGTCTTGCAATGGAACAGATAATTAGTAGCCAGAATCCCAAGAATACTGTACTACTGATAAAATAATACTATCAATATATGTTCACTGCTTAACTTCTGAAGAGTACAACAATATACCAATGAAAGCAAGGAAACATTCTTGATTTTGAAATTCCACATAATTATGTAGGGAGGGCAGAAGGTGCTGTCTAATACCTAGATATCTAGTATCTAGAGCTTTAAGAGAAAGTGGTTTAAGGAGAACAGAAAGTGTTAGATATTTTTTATAATCTATTAAAAGATTCAGAAACCCTTCATAAGAAACGGCATAGATGAAGGCAATAATTCTCCATCTAATTTCAAGGGATTCCTAAACCCTCAAAAACGCCTAAATTAAAAATCTTTAGTCTTGGGTGGACACAGTGGCTCACGCCTATAATCATAAAACTTTGGGAGGCTGAGGTGGGCAGATCACAAGGTCAAAAGATGGAGACCATCCTGGCCAACATGGTGAAACCGTCTCTACTAAAAATACAAAAATTAGCTGGGCGTGGTGGCATGCACCTGTAGTCCCAGCTACTCCGGAGGCTGAGGCAGGAGAATCGCTTGAACCCAGGAGGTGGAGGTGGAGTTTGCAGTGAGCCAAGATAGCGCCCCTGCACTCCAGCCTGGCGACAGAGCAAGACTCTGTCTCTAAATTTAAAAACAAAACAAAACAAAACTTTAGTCTGGAGTTGAGAATTCAAAACAGGAAATCAATTCTGTAAGTTTCTAGGTGACTAAAAATCTACAAGGCAAAAAGTTCTGTACCTAAAACTTGTGATTAAGGAAAAGCTATTTTCCATTTTTTTTGCTACATTTCAAAGAGAAAAGCTTTAAAAAGATGAAAAAATAGCACAATACCTATCACATTGTCTACATTGCAGAATAAGATCTTCTTCTCTATAGTTTCAATAGCAGACTGGACAGGAAGATAAGCTTGCACAAGGAGCGCACTGTGTGTAATTGTTCTGCCATTCACATCTTAGACCTGCAGATGTTGCTCCACAGTGTCTGCACCAAACATACCTGAAATCCAAATCCCCCCGAAAAGTCTCAATTTTATTTTCTTATTCAGTTACTGTAATTCAGGAAGCTACATACGAACATAATGGGGCTAATGATTTAATGTGTATGTGAAAATTTTTCTGATTAGTGGTATCTATCATAGAATATGTGTATTATTCAATTAAATAGGTATGGCTAATTTTTAAAAACTAAAGTGGTATGAAAAAGCTCTGAACTTGAAAGACTAACAAGGCAAACAAACCCTAGAGAACCATTTGCACTTCCAGCCTCCTTTGGGAACTGTCTGCAATGGAGGGTCTAGGCACTAGGTGTGATAACTTATGTCACAATCATCTCACAGCAGGAGTCTTCCTGGGTCAGTTGCCTTCCCACAGGCCTCACACACAGTGCACTCAAGACACCTCCAACCTTTGCTAAGAACCACTTTAGTGATCTGTAAAAGAAACAACCAATCCATGTGATTTATGCATTAACCTAACATAATCAAATATACTATATAAATTAATATGGTGCTTATGTACCTAGAAGCAGAAAGGGGCAATCAACTAACATTTATTGAGCACCTACGGAGGCCTAATACTGGGTTGGCCATGTTCATACATGCTTTTAGGAGCCTACTGAGCAGAATAATAGAAAATGGCACATATTTTAATGCCTTTTTAAAGTCCACATAATTACCTTATGCTGTACATTTAATGTCCACTATATTTATAGATATAGTGACCAGATTTTAAAGAAATCAAGTAAGCTTCACTATTATTGATACATAATTTGAAAATACATCAACAAAATCTCCATCTACATTTCCATGCTTAGAATCAATAGAAAAAATACCAAAAAAATTAATGTAAAGCATGAGTTCTTAGGGACATTTTATGATCTTAGAGGATTTCTATTTAGACTATGAAGCTAGGAATTCTGAAGTTCACATTCACTCCTCTGTTTATTCTCCCCTCTCTCAAGGGTATAAGTTAGCAGAACATTTGGGAATCTCCAAATCCCTAACAAACTCCTGAAGGAAACCACACCATGTAATATTAAGATTGTGGAACTTCTTTAACATCTCAAAAGACTAGGATCCTCAGACAGAACCAATCAAGTGCCCACATTATAATGAAACAGCAAGTAATGAGGGTACAGAATAAAAATTCAGATCATGAGGTACATGAAAGCCTAAAAGCTACCAGAGAAGAAAATAAAAGAGTTAAATTCAAAGGAACATCCATCAGAATGGCACAAAACTTCCCAACTCCAGATGCTAGAAGAGTATAAGTTTCCAATTCTACAGGAAAATACTTTTCAAAGTACAATTCTCAACCTAGCTACACAAGCAACTATGTGTGAAGACAGAATACGTTGTAGACACAGGAAGACTCAAAATTCAGCTCCTTCATTCTCCTTCTAATAAAGTTACTTAGAGATATGCGGAACAGAATGAGGATGTATTACAAAGAAAAGGAAGACTTGGGATCTATAAATCAACAGATCCAACAAAGAACATCAGGCCAGGGAAGTTTAAGGATGAGAACAACACACCCAGAAGCCACTGGCACATATCAGAGCAGGAGAAGGGAATGTCTAGAAGGAGGGTAGGACTTCTCCCAGAAAAAAACAGTACTTTAAAAAATAATCTTATATGATAGTTCTATAGTAGGCAAAAACAAAGAACGAATGGAAAGTCACTATTACTTTCTTGTTATTAAAAACTCCATGAAAGACAAAAGAAACTCATAGTATACTGTTTAGATCTGCAGTGAACATTTACTGAGTCATAACCAACACCTTATTAATTGAACTAAACATAGTAATACAACTATATTGGGAGAAGGAAGGAGGTGTATTTTAAGACCTAAATCAGAATTTATTTATTCATAGCAGAAAGTCAACAAAATCTAGCATTGATAAAGCAGTAAACCAGTTGATTATTTAGAGCTGTAACATTAACCACAAGAAAAAAGACCTGAAAAGATTAAAAGTGATTGCCTCAGATTTAGAGGTAGAGTAAGACAAGAGTTGGTTGTTCATTACAAGGCCTTTTTTTTTTTTTTTTTTTTTTGAGATGGAGTCTTGCTCTGTTGCCTGGGCTGGAGTGCAGTGGTGTGATCTCAGCTCACTGCAACCTCCGGCTCCCATGTTCAAATAATTCTCCTGGCTCAGCCTCCTGAGTAGCTAGGACTAGAGGAATGAGCCACCACACTCGGCTAATTTTTGTATTTTTAGTAGAGATGGGGTTTTACTGTGTTGGCCAGGATGGCTTGAACTCCTGCCCTCAAGTGATCCACCCACCTCGGCCTCCCAAAGTGCTGGGATGACAGGTGTGAGGCACCACACCCGGACCGTTACAAGGCTTTTAATGTCATTTGATTTTTAAACATGTATATTTATTATTTTGATTAGCTTATTGATTTTTAAGAATTTGTCTTAGATTACCAAGTTAGTATATTATTTGCCCAAATGAAGGAAATGGCCTGGGGTAAGATCAGGGTGGCTTAGAGCAGTAGCCAGCAAACATTTCCAATAAAGGGCCAGAGAGTAAACACAAAGTTTTGAGGGCCATATGATCTGTTGCAACTTTATAAAAACTCTGCCAGTGTAATGCAAAAACCGCTACAAATATATGTAAACAAAAGAACATGGCCATATTTCAATAAAAGTTTATTTGCAAACACAGGAAATGGGCCAGATTTAGTCTATGGGCCAGTCTGCCTGACCCTGGCTTAAACAATGACCTGAAGACAAAGTGGCAGACAGATCTGAGGTGTTTAGTGGCAGAATTTTTAAAATATTTATCTTCATTCCTATTAAGTTTTCTTCACAGATACCTGTGGTCCCTTTTACAACCAAACTCTCAAGTTTCTCCGCTTATATTCACTCTTCAAAACACTGCAGTCTGGTCTCTACACCCACATCCACTCATAACTGCTTAAGCCAGGCTTGTCAAGACTTTCTTATTCTCAAATCTAATGGAAATATTAGTGTTTGTGTTTCTTGACTTCTAGTACTTCAACACTTCAACAATTTCTCCCTCTTTGAAATTTGCTTTTAACTTAGGTACTGGGGTTGTACTATCATTTTTTTCTTCTGTTGAACCAGTTTAGCATTAGTTTTAAAAGTTTTTTCAAATAAGATGTCATCCAGGATTCCATCCATGGTACCATGTCCAAAGTTGTTACAGATATGTTTTATAATCTAATACGGACACATGCTTCAACGATAATGGAGTAGATGGGACCAGCCTGTTCTCCCATAAGATAGTAGAAAATTGGACAAAGTGTATGAAACAACTGTTTTCAGATATTGGACAACACATAGTAAAGGAGACAGTGGTCTCTGAGAGGAAGGAAACACTCAGGGAGTCCTATGATATTCTGCCTAGAAACATTTTCCAGAACGCTGCCCAGGGAGGGAGAACCTCAGCAGAGTATAATCAATGGCCTCGCTGAGGTTAGGGAAGGTGAGGCAGTGGAATTTGCAGGACACAGTACTCAAAATGAAGAAGCAATAAGGACTAAGAGCTCCAGAAATCTACAAAGGATCCCCTGAAGTCTTTGGTGGAACACCAAGCCGTACTTCTAGAAGCCCAAAGACCCACAACCAGGGGAAAGTACATCTACTGGGAATTTGTAAGCTGCACAATTACCAGAGCTTGCAAAAGGCTCAAAGACAAGTGAAGCACAACCAGTCAGAGTACAAAGACACTGGTGAACAGGGGGTAGAATTCAGTAGTGATCCCAGAAAGGCCAAGTCTTAAGTATAGGGTTAAACTAATGCTAGGACTGCAGCTACCAAAATGTGGACTAGGGAACCCCAGTGGGTCTGTAAAGTTAAAACAAGTTTAAATAATACTAAGATTTAATTTGCCTTTTTTCACTTTATTCACAATTATACAGTGGTGTTTATAGAAGCTACATGTTGTATCATAATATTACACTGACATTGTACAGGTTGTGCTTCTGTAGTCTTGTGTTACAAAATGTTCCTAGTTTTAATTTCTAAAATGCTGATTAGTCCATAGTTAAAATCCTCATGAACAAAAACTATGGCATCCCCAGTAATTTTAAAGAGTGTTAAGGTTCTAAAACCATAAAGTTTGAAAATATCCACCTTAGAGTGAAGGCTTTCTAGACTTGCCCCAGCAAGCTTAAAAAGAAGCTTCAAAGGTATCAAACTTATCCGCAAACAATTGCCTCCTGCAATAAAAATGCAAGCTGAGCCAATTCACATATCCCTAGTATATTTCTAGATACTGCTGTATTTCTCAATGAGACTGCAGTATTCTATACTGTCCAAAACAGTGTTGTCTAAAAGGAACCACACATAATTTTTAAAAACAGGAATAACTAGGTGTCTGATAGTGCACTAATTGTCCAATCTTAACTTATGTAAGTCGTATTCATCTGTAAAATGGGAATTCGGTAATTGTTGGATGGGTTAAAAGAAATATATTACTATCTTGAAAGGGATCTTATTCAATTTCCTTAGGTCCAAAACATTAAGTATTCTAAAAAACAAAATCTAATGATAGCAGCTACTTTTATACAGAATATAAAGCACAAAGAAGAAAAGAAACATGTTTTATGCATATATAACTCCATTTTTAATTGGCTTTATATACTCTGTGTTTTTCAGTCACATACCATGAGCAACTAATTTTTAAAAACTACATAAATTAACCGTACTAGTCTTCTATTTTGGATAGTATTAATTACAATCTTTCATTTTGATTCCTAAATTCACAAAAACCTGTATTACCCTATAAAATAAATACTAGTGTAGTTATCAACAAAGAATTCTGAAGGAGATAATGTTGATTTGCTTACTATACTGACATTTTACTGACAATGATATAACACAGTGATGTCTGAAGGGCAGGGAGAATGGTATAAAAATCACTCATGATTCACAACCTATTATTGAAACTGAGGTTAGTATTTATATTACAAGGTATGGCAATACTAGAAAAGATTTCCTTGTGGAGTATACAGTTTAAGACCTCTGCTGTACAGCTATACCTCCATGCTTGCTTCCAGTGGCCATGACACTTTATTCAAATATGTAAGTTTTATGAAGACTGAGTTCTTAAAAAGAAAAAACCAAGAACCTTAGATACAACTAGTGAAGTATTGAGACCTGTCCATATTTAAAACCAAGCACACGATACCACTTAAAAGGTTCCCCAGAAAGCCTCTATCCTGAAATGCTTGAAAGTGAGCAGTGCTGACTCTCGATTATTACCAATTGCATTAAATATGACACTTGTTTTGTTTCTTTTGGCTGTAAGGAGAAAATGTTATTTTGTGTATGAGTGAGCACAGAGGAGAGAGAATGTGGGAAAGAACAGAATGGGCTAATAATTTTTTACTAAATACTCCAGTTCTCAGCTTTATAAATCAACAGACAAAATGAATCAGCTAAACCTAAAATCTTTGTGAATAGTATAAATTGTCTTTTAAATTAAATGCATATATTTTTATGTTTTACTTTTTCAAGACAAAAGCAGGATATTAGTACAATATAAGATTTACAGAGAAGCAAATTTCTTGAGATAGGAAACCCTTAAAAGCAGTATTTAAAGTACTTAAATACTGTCACATATGTTTAATAATCATAATACTTAATTGTGAGAACTGGGAGCTCATGTTACTACTAAAACCAAATAAAAATTCAATACATATTTGTTAACTCAACTTAAGGATGTTTACCTTAATACTGACACAGTATGGATGGTAACACTGACCACACTGAGAACAGGCAAGTAATCTTCCTTCTGCTCCTTGGCCAAAACTGCCACAAACTACACACATATCCTGAAGTTAAGAAAACAGAACATATTTTAAATGGAGACTAAGCTAAAAACCTACAAATTTTACTTTAAAAATACCTTCTTAACTAATACAGCTCTATAGCTAAATATTGGATCACTTCTGTGTATATGAGATAAAGCAGAAATGTACAAGGAGGAATTCAATGAGGAAGACAGTAAATTGTCAAGTTCAAACCTGATTCAAAGTGAATTTGTCACTGCTGGAAAACAACACAACCGTAGTGTGCATAGAGTTTTCTTCATCATCCTTATTTGATGAAATATCTGCAGTAGACACCTATAAAAAGCAAAATACACAAAATACAAAGTTATATTTTTCACTTGTTTTACACTTAACTGGAAAGCTTCAGAAAATTCATAATCAAAACATATATTTTTGCTAAGGTCTAGAATAACAATTCCAAATATTAATGCTAAGATACTACAGTAAAATGGAGTCATGACATTTTATTATTCAACTCATTCTCTCTTTAGAGGTAGAATTCCTTTAGACCAAGAAGTAATGAGAAAATATAATAAACCTGTCTTAGTAAGACTTGATTATGCAGAATTCTAATCAAGAAACTATAAATGATAATATTATAAGTATGTACACACACAAATCTATCACTATTTTAATGACACACACTTGGGATCTGCAATGTAGTTAGTCTGAACTGAGATGTCCTGCAAACATAAAATACAGCACGTAATTACATATTACATGTTGAAATGGTAATATTTTAGATATATCGGTCAAAATGGAAGGCATTAAAATTAATTTCCCCTGTTCACTATAACCTTTATTTTGTTTCGAGATGAGTTTCACTCTTGTTGCCCAGGCTGGAGTGTAATGGCGCGATCTCGGCTCGTTGCAACCTCTGCCTCCTGGTTCAAGCTGTTCTCCCTGCCTCAGCCTCCCAAGTAGCTGGGATTACAGTTGTCCACCACCATGCCCAGCTAATTTCTGTATTTTTAGTAGAGACGGGGTTTCACCATATTGGTCAGGCTGGTCTCTTAACTCCTGACCTCAAACGATCCACTGCACCCAGCTCACTGTAACTTTTTAATGTGGCTACTACGAAGTTTTAAATTGCATATGTGGTTCTCATTATATTTCTATAATGATCCCTCCGCGACTGCCGCCACGTTTCCCTCCCCCTCCAGCGGCCGTTCCGCGGCCGCGGCCCCCAGCGCTCCCCAGGCTGCGACGCCGCGCCCGCGGCCCTGGGTAACGGTCGGCCTGGGGCCCACAGTGACAGACTCTGCGGCGCGGGGGGAGATGGGGGCGGCCGCCTTCCAGGCGACGACGACGACAACGACGAGGAGCAGCCGCCGCTGCTGCCGCTCACCGGCCGCTGCTGGGCACGGGCACGGGCACGGGCGCGGGTAAGGCGCCTCCCCGTGAGCGGCGGGCCCAAGACCGCTCGTCATCCCCGGCCGCCGCGGGTCTCCCCCCGGCGCCCCGCGCGCGCCCGCCCGCCGGCCCCTGACGGGAGCCTTGCCCGGCCCCGGTTCCCGCCCCGGCGCCCGCCCGGTCCGCGGCGCCCGCGCGCCTTCGCCCGGACCCGACCCCGGCCCGCGCGCCCCCGGTCCTGGCGCGCCCGGGCCCCGGCCCCCGGCGCCCCCCGGCCTCCCCCGCGCGGGCCCCGGGTCGCGGCGCGGCGCGGGCGGCAGCATGGTGGAGAAGCGCTGCCCGCTGCAGAGGGACGGCGTGTACCGCTGGTTCTCGGAGCTGCCGTCGCCGCAGCGCGTGGAGTTCCTATGCGGCCTGCTGGACCTGTGCATGCCGCTCGAGCTCCGCTTCTTCGGCTCCTGCCTGGAGGAACTGGCCCGCAAGGACTACCACTCGCTGCGCGACTCGGAGATCAAGGCCAACAACCCGGCCGACCTGGGCAGCTTCACCAACCTGACGGACGAGGTGGTGCGCAGCAAGCTGCTGGTGTCGCTGGCGCTGCTGGACTCGGAGCAGCGCGAGGCGGCGGGCGTGCTCTACCGCAAGCTCACGCACATGACTCCATCATCCGCATCTACGGGCTGCAGCTCAACGAGGGCCGCACGGGCGATGAGTTCCTGCTGCCGTTCACCATGTCCTCCAACCACCGGGCCTTCAGCTTCCACCAGAAGCAGATGCTGCGCCAGGAGCTCACGCAGATCCAGAGCAGCCTGAACGGCAGCGGGGGCCACCTTCCCGGCCTGCCACAAGGTGCGTGCCCGCCCCGAGTTCTGCTCTGTACCCCAACCCTGCATCCCCAACTCTGTACGTCAAGCCTCCAGCCTGCGCTGCGAGCCCCCACCCACGCCTCCAGCCTGCACCACGAGCCCCCAGCCCGTGGCCCAAGCCCCATCCTAAGCCTCTGTGTCGCACCCCAAATGTGTGCCCCACCTCTCCAAGCCTCCACCGTACATCCCAAGTCCCCACCCCGTGTCCCAAGCCCCCATCCTAAGCCCGCACTCGTCACCCTAAGTCTGCATTTCAAGCCCCAAGACCGCACCGCGGCCCTGAGCCCACACCCTCAGACTCCTCTGCGTGCCCCAAAGCCTCCAGATCTCCGCCTCGCGCCCCTTGGGCAGGAGCGGCTGCAGGGGCCCTGGGTCCGAGGATCCGCGGGAGCGGTGCGGGAGACGTCCGCGGTCAGAGCTCACAGTCCCAAGTGCCCTCCTTTCACTTAGCCGGCTGCAAACGCGATAAGGCCTTTGTCCCCTTAATGAGACCCTTGGGTGACAGATAACACACATTGCGGCGCCTTGGTTTCCCCAAATCTGGTATTTATTACTAGAAAAGGAAGGAGCCGTGGCCATGCCAGAAGCCGCCGGTGAGGTGAACATTGCAAGGCGCTGGGCTTCGCCTTCTGAGCCGCTCACTCCATACAGGTGGAGGCCCTGCTTGGGGCCTGTGTCGCTGGGGGCCTGCGCGCGGGACGTGGCTGTCCGTGTGAGCTCATTTATGGACACGTGCATGCTGTATGATGTACGCGTGTGTCGCATGTGGGCATGTATGTGTGCACACGTGTGTATGAATGTGCACATGCCTGTGAGCATTGTGTGTGATCGTTTTTAAGAACCGGGCTACCTGTAACAGACAGAAAAAGACTCCCAGAGCCTTAAATGCCCGTGAAACCTATTTATTGGCGACCCTTAGAAACAAAACCCAAGCTGACGTTTGAGTAGGAGGGCACTGGTGCCTTAAAGAATGATAGGTTAGGTTAAAGATTTCCCGTCTCCAAATTGAACCGGAAGGGCATCCTGGCCATCCACTTAGCCATATGAACTTTTGTCTAAGTGTTTCAGAACTGAAAACGCAAAGTGTTTGGGGCTCCAGCTATTTTGAACAGGCCCCTGCAATCCAGTGCCAAAATTTTGCTGCCAGAAGAGATTACTTTGACTTGGTGTGATGTGTATTTAGATTACAAACTGATTATTTTTTTGGAAGGGAATAGGTTGCAGTCGGGACCAGTCTTGCTGAGTGCCTCTTTGCAGTGTCTTTAAGCTCTTTAAAGTTAAAACTTTGATAAGACTTTGCTTTTATGAGTGGCTGAGAACACCGTCTGGTTTGCTAGGTTTTGTGTGTGTGTGTTTTTAAAGCTGTCTTTCAATCCTGGGTTGTGGCTTTTCCTTTTTAATGTCTTCCTCTAAGAAGTGGTTGTGGTACATTGGTTTTTTTGTGTGTGACATTTATCTCCAAGACTATAGTTTTCTTTTTAAGTTCAGCTCCCACCCTACATTTCAGGCTGTGTGCTGCGCAGAGGGTCCTAGGAAATGTAGTTGTTTCTAGTAATCTATGTAAGCCTTAACATGCCAGCAAATTGTCGCCTATTCATGGAATCTCAGTCATTTATGGTCAGTTTCATGTGCTGTTTGTTACTCCTTTGTGTAGATTCCACCCACTAATAATTTCTATGGCTGTTGCTACAGTAAAGTCATCTCTTTAAGGGGATTCTTAATGTGTGAGCACGGGTGCATCACTTTATGCAGACAGTGGTGATTATTATTTTGGTTGGGCAGTGAGCTAAATCTGGAACAAAAATGTCTTTTATAGGAGAGCCTTTCTGTCAAGCAGAAATCCCTTTGATGAGATGAAGGAGCTAATCTATTCGTCTCAGCTCACCCCTGCACTGCCCCCCCTCCCCCCCAGCCCCAAGGCCATGGGCACTGAATTTACCAGCTGTGCAACCTTGGCCAGGATCCTTCTACCTCTCAGTGTTGTCCCTATTGCAGTGGAGGGGATGTAACCTACCTCACAGGCTTGTGTTGAGGATTACATAGGTAACATACGTGAGCTTCCAGCAGAGGTGCAGTAAATGCTGCTTTCTCCTTTATGGCCTCTCCGGCTTTTAACATTTATTTTTATAGAGGTATGCTAACTTAAAGCAAGGCATGTTTTATAGATTGAATTATTTACATCTTGGCTATGAGCGTTTATGTGTTCTAAATTGGTTTTTGAATAGTTACTTGGAGCTGACAATTTTTTTGTTTCATCTTTGGAAAACTGGAGATTCTGTGACCCTTAATGAGAGGATTATTATAAGGAGTAACCTTGGGCTGTCATTTCTGTATTTCAAAACAACCGTGGTTTCTAGTTTTCCCTACATCCCTGGTGTCACTGCTAAGCTAATTTCAGCCCCATTCATTTAACTTTCGTTTCTGTTGCTGCTTCAAAGCTAAGGCTGACGTTGATGAACCCTTTATTGCTTGGAGCAGGCAACTCAGATGAAATCTAGCATTTAAGTATTTTGCTTTCTTAGTTTCTAAATATTCCTGAAAAAGCAGCCCCATTAAAGCTGTCTGCATTCTTTTGTAAGCCTGTTGTATTTTGTTTTGAACTCTTTGAGCTTAGAGATTTTGTGTTTTTCTTTTAGCGATACAAATGTTAATTGCTTTTTAAATTCTTTATCCAATTTGAATTTTTATTTCTTAGCCTGGCAAGGTGGCTTATGCCTGTAGTCCCAGAAGTTTGGGAGGCCAAGATGGGCAGATCGCTTGAGCCCAGGAGTTCAACACCAGCCTGGGCAACACAGCAAAACCCTGTCTCTACAAAAAATACAAAAATTAGCCAGGAGTGGTGGCACACACTTGTAGTCCCTGCTACTTGGGAGGCTGAGGTGGGATGATTACCTGATCCCAGGAGGTAGAAGCTGTAGGTGAGGTATGATCATGCCACTGCACTCCAGCCTGGGTAACAGAATGAGACCCTGTCTCAAAAAATTTTTTTAAATTTATTTTAACTGTATTTTCCAAAATAGTCATTATTTGCAATTCCTTATCCAAACCCTGTGTTTTTATTTAAACATTCTTATTATTCTGAGGACTTCTAGAGGTGTAAAAGTGGGGGGAGTATAAAGTAGACATACCTGTGTTTTACTTTCAGAAAGAAAAATGCTTCCAGTAGCCACACTGATGATAGGCTGAATTAGTTGTACTCTGCCTAGTGGCCGGTAATGCTGCTGCTTGCTGCTCCTGCAGTCGCCTGTTCCAGGGTGCCAACTGTGGGGGATAGTTGGCTTAGACTTTCCAATGCCTATTTTACATAAATAAAAGACCATAGTTTTGGAAATAGTTAAATCCTTTGCAGTTTTTTCTTTTTGTCAGTGGTAATAAATATGCTATGGTATGTGCACATGCTTATTCTTATTTTAAAAATAACAGCTTTATTGAAAGAGAATTCATATACTATACATACTTCACCCTTTTAAAGTGAAGTCAGTGGTTTTTAGTATAGTCACATAGCTGTGCAAGCACGACCACTGCCACTGAATGTTTCCATCACCCCAAAAAGAAACCCAGTGCCTATTAGCAGTCGCTCCCCATTCCCCCTCCCCCCAACCCTTGACCACCCCTTTTTGTCTCTGTGGGTGTCTTTTTTGGACGTAGCATGTAAGGGACCACACACCGTGTGGCCCTTTGTGACTGGCTTCCTTCACTCTGTGTGGTGATGTCAGGGCCCCTCCATGCTGTGGGTGTGTCAGCACTTCCTCCTCTTTCGAGACCGAGTGGCATTCCCATGTGAAGAGGCCAAGCTGTGCTCACACGTTCTTCAGCGGGTGGACCTTGGGGTTGCTTCACATGCTTGCTTGTAGACTTTTGTCTTCATGGTTAATAGGCTCTTTATCTTCATCCCTGTGCACTGTGCCTAACACTTAGAGCATCCTCTGTGGACCGCTGGCGTACGTGTCGGTGCAGGGCTGTCCTGAGGGTTCCTGTTCCACCTGGTAGATTGCTAGGTGTGGTGTGCAGAGCTGTGTAGGTGTGGCCTCAGCCAGCCTGGGGAGCTGCAGTTGGAGGTGGCAGGGAACTCTGTGCTGTCAGTACAGAGCCTCTGGGCTGGTGCATTTGGTCAGTGACAGGTATGGGGGAGCAGAGCCTGGTGGGCAGAGGCCTGAGCTCCAGCTGTGAGGGCCCTGCTGTTTGTGTTTCAGCATCCTCAGGGTATGGATAATGAACTGCTTCATGGGGCTGATTTTTTTAAGGGGGCACTAAAAAAATGATGTTTTTAAAGTTTTTGGTGCAGGGGTGTGGTGGGGGTGGTGGTCTTTCTTTAGGGATATGTTCTGTGGAACAGTTCTGGAACTCTCTGTGGCTTGCATTGTGAGTACCTGAGGGTAAGCACTGTAGAAACTTCAGATAGACACAAATACTCTGAATAAACCTGCTGAAAATGTCTGTCTAAAGATCAGCAACAGCTTTTGCTTTGTTGCTTTTTGTAAGCTGTTGAAAATCATTGCAGTTCAGAGGTGAAACATGGGATAGTTCATCGTCTGGTTATCAGGCAAAGTGGTTTCTCCCTTAGCCCTAAACTCTGGGCCTAGCAGCCAAGAGTCATCTAGCATTCCATAAGAACGGGCTGTCCCTGGAGCAGCTGTTGTCACTGATGGTTAAAGGAATTGCTGTGACCTAAAAGCACTGTTTTGTCTCCATCTTTAACACTCGTTCTCCTGGGCAGCTGGGAACCGCCTGGTCTATGAACTTGTCTGTGAACTAAGTCTTCTGGCTGTCTTTGTATACGTTGCTTTTTTTTTATTATTGCATTACAGGAGATACAGGAGATAATATTCTAGCACATAGTGGATCTTTTTTTATTTTTATTTTTTGGCCAGCTGTTACAGGTCTAAAACACTGTGCTCTTTCATAGTACAGTACAGTACATGATATGAGAATTGAGTCATGTGCTGCTTAAGGACACAGATACGTTCTGAGAAAAGCGTCCTCAGCTGATCTTGTTGTGTGAACACCACAGAGTGCACACACCTGGGTGGCAGAACCCGCTACACCCCTGGGCCACATTGTAGAGCCTGTTGCTCCTCGGCTATAAACCTGTACAGCGTGTTACTGTACTGAATACCGTAGGCAGTTGTAACCCAGTGGTATTTGTGTATCTAAACACAGAATAGGTACAGTAAAAATGCATTATTAGAATCTTAGAGGATCCCTGGTCCATGTGGTCTGTCAGTGGTGGAAGCATCCTTATGCAGTGCGTGGCCGTGCTGGGATGCAGTTCTGATTGCTTTCTTGGTGGTAGTATTTTTGTTGATGCCATGATGGAGCTGCAGTAGCACTGCCACCTACTGTGTAATGGCTTGGATTATGTGGTACTTTAATTACTGTCCTTTGCCCTCACATTAAATGAAGGCCATTTACTTTGATATGAGCTAGTTCACACTTGCCTCATTTAGTTGAACACACATTTGAGTTTTGCTGTTTTCTACTGTGTTCTGGAGCACAGTTGTAGAAACTGGAAATTCTGTGTCATATTTGGGTATGATGAGTAATATGATGGTATATCATTTGTTCAAGTGCGAAGATAATTGGAGATAAGCATCTGCGTTAGTCTTGTCACTGCGGGTGAAGCGTACCATTTACTTAGGCTTTAGTTTACCCATTTTCTCTTTAGTCCTGTAAACTTCATCTACCTTTTGGATTAACATGCTTTTCCAACAAATCTACATGAGTCTTAAAACTTCAGAGTCCAACTAGTAGAATAGAATAGTAAGAGGTACTTGCGCCGGGGCATCTTTTTTTGTTGAATTGATGACGAAGAAATTTTTGTTATGCTAGGAAAAATTTCTACTTTAGTATTCTCCCCTGCTCCCCACCTTAGAGGGATTAGATTTTAGAAAAAGATCCTTCTTTTTTTTTTTTTTTTTTTTTTTTTGAAAAACTGCCAGTTGGAACAGTAGTTATCTTGTTAGTTTAAGTAAGAAGTGTAGCTGCAAGTTACCTAATTAGGGTACATTATTGAAGGGCTTTTGGTTTTGGACTTCAGTCTTAACATACTCAGTTTAGAAATTAGTTTTAGCAAGGTAATTTTTTTCTCCAGTCTCTGTAGATGTTTTTATTGTAGAGACACCTGACACATTGTAGAAACATTTCCTGTCAAAGGTAAAAAGAGATCATCCAGAACTAACAAAATAGGTTAATTCTTAGCAGTTTCTGTTTTGTTCTGGGTTAAAAGACCTGAAGCTACTTAAAGTGAGAAGACAGAAGCAAGACAGAGTTGCTCTTCTAGCAGCCGTGTGTCATGTCTGATCAGGGCATGATTAAGCAGGACAGGATTTCACATGCCGGCCACAAAGCCCTGGACCTGGCCGCTCACCCTGAGAGGGGCACTGTGGACCCCGCCCGCCATTCACTACCAAGCTTGCCAGTGGGGCGGGTGCTTTGCAGGCTCACAGAAAAATCACTCACCCTTGAAATGTCTTATCTGGGCCTGGACACCTCCTTAGTTTCTCTTGTGTTTCCTTTCTGTGTAAGGCTGGTCCCTCACCGCTGGTTTGGTCACAGCCCTCTGTTTCCTCAGAGTCACTGGTAGGTCAGCGTTTGAACTTTGTGATTTCTGTCTCCCTCCTTCAGTCCAATCTTTGACCTCTAGCCTCACCTGACCCATAAACCATAATGGTTCTCTGATTTGTATTTTCAACAAAACCCCACCTTTAACACCACTCACCTCTACCAGCCAACAAAACCCCACCTTTAACACCACTCACCTCTACCAGGCAACAAAACCCCACCTTTAACACCACTCACCTCTACCAGCCAACAAAACCCCGGCTTTAACACCACTCACCTCTACCAGCCAACAAAACCCCACCTTTAACACCACTCACCTCTACCAGCCAACAAAACCCCACCTTTAACACCACTCACCTCTACCAGCCAACAAAACCCCGGCTTTAACACCACTCATCTCTACCAGTCAACAAAACCCCGGCTTTAACACCACTCATCTCTACCAGTCAACAAAACCCCGCCTTTAACACCACTCACCTCTACCAGCCCCTCTTCTCTTGGTCGCTTCACCACCGAGGCCTCCCTGAGCAGCTAGCAGAAAAGGCCTTCCATCCCGCTGGGTGGTGCTGGTCCCTGCGAATAGGTTGCTGTGTGTCTTTCCAGACGTGTTTGTGCACATATATGTTCACACGTTCTTTCAAGAAACCATACACATGCTTAGATACACGTAAGATCTTACATACACGCTGTTCTTCATGCTGTAACATGGCCATGCTTCGTGAAGTCACTCCTGCTGTCTCTAGTTCCTCACCTTCAGTTATTCCTCAGCCTCCTGTGACCTGCCTTTTGCCTTGAACCTCTTTGACAAAAACAATTTTTACAGAAGAGTATTCAGCAGTCTCTTCAGTGAAGAAAGATTTTAAATCGGTAATGTAACCAGGGGTAGGAAATGGAAAAGTGCCAGAGGCCGCTGCGTGGAAAGTCCCTTCTCCCACAGATGGCAGGGAAGGGCACCCAGGACGTTTTAAGGGTAAGGCAAGGTTCTCCTTTCCCTGGGTGTTGATAACTTTTATTTCACGTGTAAAAAACATGTTTCTTACCCTCTTCCCAGCCATCCAGTTCCCCTCTTTGCAGACAGCACACTTCCTCGTAGAACCTTCCAGATAAACCATATGTATTTACAAGTAGGTACCTGATGTCCCACTGCACACACAGGTGCCTCCTGGTCTTCTCTTGGCAGTCTTTCCAGATGAGGCTTCTCTGTCAGTCCATAAAGAGCTTGTTCAGTGGCACAAATGTGTTATTTAATCAGGCCCTGTTGATAACATTTTGTTCCATCGTATTATTACAAACCAGTGCAGTGTCATTTACATATTATATACATATCACCTACATGTTACAGACAACAGATGGGACCTTTCACATTCAGGTAAGTCTACCTGTGAAGTAGAAATCTGGAAGTGGAGTTGGGTCAAACGGTCTGTGCTTTTGTAATTATTTTACCTGTTGCCAAGATCTGCTTTTAGAATTCCCACAGCCATGTACAAGGCCTGTTTCCCTAACCTTTAACGAGCCCAGTGAGTTAGCCACTTGCTGGTTGCGGCCATTCAGTTAGGTGGAGACTTACCCTGGTGTGGTGTAGTTTTATCTTAGGAGTGAGGTTGAATATTGTTTCAAGTAAACGATTTCATTGATATTTGGTGAGCTGTTTGTCTCCTTTGCTCATCTCTGTTGAGTTGTTGGTCTTTTCTTTTTTTAATTTTTACTTTATTTGAGACGGAGTCTCACTCTGTCACCCAGGCTGGAGTGCACTGGTGTGATCTTGGTTCACTGCAACCTTTGCCTCCCGGGTTCAAGCAATTCTCCTGCCTCAGCCACCCAAGTAGCTGGGATTACAGGCACGTGCCACCAAGCCTGGCTAATTTTTTTTTTTTTTTGTATTTTTAGTAGAGATGGGGTTTCACCATGTTGACCAGGCTGGTCTCAAGCTCCTGACTTCAAGGGATCCACCCACCTCGGCCTCCCAAAGTGCTGGGATTCCAGGCGTGAGCCACTGCGCCTGGCTGGGTTCTTAGTTTTTAGAAACTCCATAAGTTTCAAGGAATCGTCTTTAGTAGGAATTGCATGTATTTGTTTTCTGGGTTTTTAATCTTGTCTTTTGACTTTGCCATGCAATTGTTTTCTTTTCTTTTTTTTTAAATGCTATATTAGTCCTTTTTGGTGTGGCTTCTGGGTTTCATGTCATAATTCATAATGTATAATGCATTTTTCATCATACGTATTGTACATATGCATGTATTGTGCATACATAATACACATGACACCCTGTACATTCTAAAGACAGCCCCCTGCAGTGTCGCCTGGTGTGGAACTTGTGTCATTCTCTTTTTATATCAGACGGATCCATCTGGAATTGATTTGGTATAAGGTACAAAGTTAGTTTTATATTTTCCAGATGACAGCCCATTTGTCCCAGTGCCATCTGTTAAATAGCCTCTGCTCTCCCTCCCAGATCTGAGCTGTCTCTCGTTTACTCCCACATCTATTTGGGTTCACTTCTGGACCCTGCGTTCTGCTTCATGGATGTCTCCATCCAGATGACCTCATGTTGGCCAGGTTCATTGGATACTCTTGGTTTTGTTTCTTACCTCTCGTTTGTTCTTGTGGGTTTCCTACACAGAGGAATCCCCAGGAAGGGTTTTTTCGGGGGGGTTTTGTTTGGAATAAATATGGCTGCGAGGCGCCTGCCCCAGATGGTGGCTTCTGCAGCCTGGGTGTGCCGGGCCGGCTGGGATCTCGCTGCCTCCACCAGTTCTGGCACTGCTGGTTTTCCTCTTCTCTGGACATTTGTTTTCAGTTTCTCCTCTGCTTTCCTGCACTTTTGATGTTGTTATTCCTCAGACTTCTCTCCTTTTTCTTCTTTCTTTTTGCTTTATAATTCGTGACCTTTTCAGCTGTGGTTTTACCAGTCTCACTGATGAGTCCAAAAAACCTAAAGGCTCAACCAGACCTCCAGCTGCCAGTGAAGGTTCCCAGTAGCTCAGTGTGGCAAAGGCGGGTTTTTGTCTTCCAACCTGCCATGGTTCCCATGTTTCCCCCAAAGTTTGCATCTTAGAAACTTAATCCCCAGTGCAGCAGTGTTGGGATGTCGGTAGGTCACGAGGGCTCTGCCACTGCCATTACAATGAGGTAATATCCTTGTCACCTGAGAGTGGTTTTTGTGAAGGCCGGTGTGGGGCTCCTCTTGCTGGCTTGCTCTCTGGCTCTCTTGCCCTTTCCCCTTCTGCCTTCCACCATGGGATGTCCCAGCAGGAAGGCCCTCAGCAGATGCAGGCTCTTACTGTTGGGCTTTGCAGCCTCCAGAACTGTAAGAAATACATTTCTTTTCTTTATAAATTACCTGCTCTGTGGTATTCTGTTACAGGAACACAAAACAGACGAAGACATCAACCCTGACCTGCTCTGTCCTTCCCTTCTAGTCCCCTCCAGCCAGAGGCCGAGGCCTGTCATAGAGATGCCCTTTTTTATCCCCTCCAGCTGGTTTATGACCAAGTCCTAAATATCTTTAGATTTGTCTCCAGTGACACCGTTACAGCCCCGGTTCAGTGTTCCCTCAGGGTTTCCCTTTCTTTCCCCCTGTACTTTCCTTTCTTCCTCTCCTTCCTTTCCCCTCCCACTTCCCCTTTCTCCCCTGTTTCTCTCCCTACCACACTTGCCATTGTGGTCACATACATGGCACACTTCTCTGGACGCAGGCTTAGATTTGAGGCAGTATGCCAGGGAAGCAGGACGTAGATTAGAATAGTCTTCAGGAAACCAGCATGGCCCCAGCCTAGCCTAACTCCACTTTGCTTTTGATCAGAAATCCATGTTAGAATGCAAGTCAGTTGATGTCATTGTTTAAAGTCTACAAGAAACAACTTCGTAGCTGCTCCATTTTATTTTCTAATTAAATAGTTTAGAAGCATTGGTACCTTAATTCTTTTTAGAAATAACACTAATGTGCCCAACTCTGATCGTGACCTAGGTCTAGCCTCATTAACATTCTAGTCTCCTGGCCTGGGTCTGCCCACTGTAACCCTTTTTGGTCTCCCTGGCCTGGGTCTGCTTCCATAACCCCCTCTGGTCTCACTGGCCCCCTCTTAGTCTCTAACATCAGTTCCCTTGTGTCACTGAAATGGTCCTGGTCAAATGCGTGCAGGAGCCTCATTTCTGGCTTACGGGTCTTAGCATGATGTGCCATGGCCTTTGTGATCTGCCCCCTGCCTGTCCGTACACACCTCTGTCTGTGGGCGCAGTTCCTTCTACTCACTGTGTTTTCTCTCTCTTGTGTCCTTGGAGAGGCTGTTCTCTCAGACTGGACACTGGTTACCTGTGATACCCCCATCCCCATTATTGGTTCATAGATACCAGTCATTTTGTTGTTGCATCCTTATCCTAGACCTTATGTGCTGTGTTCTATTTCTGCCCAAGACTTTGACTTTGGCAGAGACTGACTTTTTAAATCACTAGAGCCTAGCAGTTCCTGCCACCTACTAGGGGCTCACCTGTAGAGCATCCGTTAAACCTAGGGGCAGGAGGTGTTGGGTGGATGAAAAGCCGCCATAGTACAAGTGCTTTTTTCCCTTTTGGTTTTTCTTTTCAATGGCCACAGTAGTAACTCCTGTTACCAACTCATACTTTTTATCTTTTTAATTTTTTCCTTTATCCAATGACTACCTCTCATATATTATGTAGCTGTAGATTCTAGTGAAGTTTAACTTGAATTTTAACATCTGTATTCTACTTTCTTATTTTTATTTATTTTTTTGAGACACTGTCTCGCTCTGTCTCCCAGGCTGGAGTGCAGTGGCGCGATCTCGGCTCACTGCAAGCTCTGCCTCCCGGGTTCACGCCATTGTCCTGCCTCAGCCTCCCGAGTAGCTGGGACTACATGTGCCTGCCACCACGCCAGGCTAATTTTTTGTATTTTTAGTAGAGACAAGGTTTCACTGTTATTAGCCAGGATGGTCTCGATCTCCTGACCTTGTGATCCGCCTGCCTCAGCCTCCCAAAGCACTGGGATTACAGGCGTGAGCCACCGTGCCTGGCCCTACTTTCTTATTTTTAACTTTATATTTTTCAAAAGCTGGCATGCAAGGCCAGGTGTGCACTGGCTCACACCTGTAACCCCAGCACTTTGGGATGCCAAGGCAGGTGGATCACTTGAGGCCAGGAGTTCAAGACCAGCCTGGCAACAGGGCGAAACCCCATCTCTATTTAAAAAAAAAAAAAGAAGAAGAAAAAACTGGCCTACAAAAGCTTTCATTGGGAAAAACTCTCTGACATGAGAGTTGGGCTTTAGGTTACCTGGGTTGCATGCATACAAGGTTGTGAATGCGTTAGCTGAGAGCTAGGAAGAAGCTGTGTGGCATCATGATGCTTTGGTGGCCTCGTCTCCTGTGGAGCCTGTGGAGGCATGTGTGTGGATGAGTTGATTTCCATGGAGTAACATTTTTAGTTCTGCATGTAAGTTTGTCTGGATTATATTTATTTAATGCTTTTAAAACTTTAAATCATGGTAAGCCTCGATGTTTTAGTTTGCTATGTAATGTCTGTTTTAGTTTGCTACATAATGTCAATAAATTGAAAAAGTGTTACTCATTCTAATTAAGGTTTCATTTGTATTTCTTTTATACTTTGAACAGTGACATTAGATTAACTCTTAAGAAGGGAGCATTATGGAATCATTTGTTTAATTATTTGGGACATTTGCATAAAAGCATCAATAGAATCACCAGAAAGAAATTATATCCTTAGGTTTCTTTTTTTTTTTTTTTGAGACAGAGTCTCACATTGTCGCCCAGGCTGGAGTGCAATGGTGCGATCTCAGCTCACTGCAACCTCTGTCTCCCGGGTTCAAGCGACTCTCCTGCCTCAGCCTCCTGAGTAGCTGGGATTACAGTCACCTGCCACCACACCCGGCTAATTTTTGTATTTTTAGTAGAGACAGGGTTTCACCATGTTGGTCAGGGTGGTCTTGAACTCCTGACCTCAGGTGATCTGCCCACCTCGGCCTCCCACAGTGCTGGGATTCCAGGTGTGAGGCACCACGCCCAGCCTATCCTTAGGTTTCTTACTGACTCTAATTAAAACATGTATATGTAGGAACTAGTGCTAGAAGGATTATAGTCTAGACTTGAAAAAAGATTAAACTGTTTGAAATAGGAAGAGATTTAGTGTATGGGGAAGAGGAACAACCCTCACCCCTACTCTGTTTTGGGCATTTTAATAAAATTTAGAAGCTTGCGAATAATGCTAACAACCTAGTTATAGTAAAATTAGTAAAATTGGCCAGGCGCTATGGCTCACACCTGTAATCCCAGCACTTTGGGAGGCCGAGGCAGGCAGATCACAAGGTCAGGAATTTGAGTCCAGCCTGACCAATATGGTGAAACCCCATCTCTACTAAAAATATAAAAATTAGCCAGGTGTGGTGGCGGGCGCCTGTAATCCCAGCTACTCGGGAGGCTGAGGCAGGAGAATCGTTTGAACCCGGGAGGCAGAGGTTGCAGTGAGCCAAGATGGCGCCACTGCACTCCAACCTGGGCAACAGCAAGACTCCGTCTCAAAAAAAAAAAAAAAAAAAGTAAAATTAATGAGATACTTTGAAAGCACGGAGTATTTAGGTTGTGCGGGAAGCACTGTGTGGTGTGTAAACTCTACCCAGACACAAATAGATACTCACAGAACTTGCACGCCACCTCTGGGAGATTCTCCTGACTCCAGGTTCCTGGTAGAGTATCTTTCATATGTGAGAACTCAGGCCATTTTCCAGTCGGTTCCCGCCTTCACTGCACCCCGACTCCCAGGCCTTTTTTCTATTCTTTTCCTCGATTCTGTTTCTTTTCCACCACTGATCAGTTTCGCCTATTCTAAAACTTCATTTAAGCAGAATCATGGAATTCCTGTTGGCTTCCTTCGTTGCGTGATTTTAGTGGCTGGTCTGGGGATGACAGTGTAGATTATGAACTTTCCATGCTGCGTTGTGCCACACGTCGTGAAGTGTGTCATTTCTCAAAACACTTATATGTGTGGGTTGTTTTTTAAATAGGTGGAAGGCTTTTAAACCAGCATACCATTAATATTGTATTGAGGAAGTTAATTTATCATTGTTATTTTTCCTTTTACAATTGCTAATAAAGATATGAGGTGAGGAGCAGCAGGCTACAGAGAGGAGCGATGCCTGGGGGCGTGTCAGTGTTTTAGGCACGTGCAGTGATGGGCAGCAGACTTGGGAGCGATGCGGTGGAGGCGTGTCATTGTTCCCCAGGTGTGATGCGATGAGGGGCAGCAGGCTCAGGGGGATGCGGTGGGGGCATGTCGGTGTTACCCAGATGTGATGCGGTGAGGGGCAGCAGGCTCAGGGGGATGCGGTGGGGCGTGTCAGTGTTCTTCAGGTGTGTGGGGTGAGGGGCAGCAGACTCAGGGGAGCCATGTGGTGGAGGCATGTGAGTGTTCCCCAGGTGTGTGCGGTGAGGGGCAGCAGGCTGCAGGGGGATGCGGTGGGGGCGTGTCGGTGTTCCCCAGGTGCAGGAGGCTGCTCTGAGGGTGTCGCATGTATTTCATTTAATCCTCATAACAGCTCCATGAGTCAGGTTCTATTTTTGTCCCTATTTTAGCAATAAGAAAACAGACACAGAGAGGTTAAGTATAAATAATTTGGCAAAGGTGACATTAGTGAGTGGCTATTTTTATTATATGAAGTTAAAATTGTTTACGTGTTGACTTCATCATTTAAAGTGAGAGGAAGAACCTGAGGAATATGAAATGAGACGAGGAAGAGAGCCCCAGACTCTGCGGCTGGTAGAAGTAGGGAGTGTGACCTCATCCCCAGCTTCTGCCAGCTCTGCTGATGCCCGGGGCTGCCCCAAGTGCGCGGCCGGCCCTGGGAGGGATCCATGCTCTTGGTGACAAAGCTCCTCTCCCTGCCTTCGCCCCAGCGGCTCGTTTTTATTCATTCAGCACAGAGTGTGTAACTGATAGTCCTCAGTACCACAGTCTAATATTTTGTTGGGGTTCCTTTTTTTCTTTTCATTTAAAGGTAAAACCTACATTTAGTGAAATGCACATATTTTAAGTGTGTCATCTGAGTGTTTTCACCACTTCAGTTTTTTTTGGTTTAGTTTTTTTTTGTTTTTTTTTTTTTTTTGAGACGGAGTCTCGCTCTGTCAGGCTAGAGTGCAATGCAGCGATCTTGGCTCACTGCAACCTCTGCCTCCCAGGTTCAAGCAATTCTCCTGCCTCAGCCTCCTGAGTAGCTGGGATTAGAGGCACGCACCACCATGCCCTGCTAATTTTTGTATTTTTATTAGAGACAAGGTTTCACTGTGTTGGTCAGTTTGGTCTCAAACTCCTGACCTTGTGATCTGCCCTCCTCAGCCTCGCAAAGTGCTGGGATTACAGGCGTGAGCCACTACGCCCAGCCACCACTTCAGTTTTGACAGAAGCAATAAGCCTTGATGGGGGTTTGTGCAGTATGACCGTTGCTCAGAGAATTCCCTCCCGCCATTTTCCAGTCAGTTCCCACCTTCTCCCACTCCCCACCCCTAGGCCTTAAAAACTCTTTCTCCCTCTGTTCTGTTTCTTTTCCTCCATTGATTAGTTTTGCCATTTCTAAAACTTCATTTAAGCAGATTCATGGAATTCCGTTTTTTATCTGTTGGCTTCCTTTGTTGCTTGATTTTAGTGGCTGGTCTAGAGATGGCACTGTAGATACTGAATTTTCCACAGTCTGCTTAGAGTTAATACTGTACCCCGCCTTGTGCAGTGTAAGAAGCTGGTCACTGTCATGCAACCAGGTGCCTTCCCGGTCCTTGCTGTGGCAAGTGTACATATTACATCTATGCTATAGACATCACAATATATATAGTATTGTTGTTTGCTTCAGTATGAATGTACCTTTAAAAAATTACGAGGAAAATATTGTCTTTTATATATACTCACATATTTACCTTTTTTTCCCCAACCCCTAAGAGTGGGGGTACTCTTGCCTCACCTCCCTCTTCTCTCACTCCTTGTGCCTACTGCCCCCTTGGTGTCCTCTCTGGTTGACTCCAGCCGCCCCTCCCTCCACAAGGCCTGCAGCATCTCCAGGTCCCTGACCCTTGGGTGGCATCCCCTGCCTCTTCCTCAGGGCCCTGCAAACCTCTCCTCTCATTTCACCAGGAGCGTCTTTCCTTCCCATATTTGTGTAAATGAATTCACATATTTTGACTTAATTGTCTCAGAATGGCCCAATTTGTAGTTGGACTTTTCTGATGCTCATGAAATTCAGGAGGCGGTTTTTAATCAGTTAGTTCTGCTATGGCTGCCTCCTCAGAGAAGGGAACAGTTTCTTGTTCTTCTATTTTTTGTTTTTTAATGTTGTTGCTGAGGACAATTTAATTTGGTCTCTGAATCATCCATGTATCCATCCATCCACCACCCCCACACCCATCCTATCCACACACCCCCATACCCATCCTATCCACCCACCCACCATCCCCCATCCTATCCACCCACCCATCATCCACTATCCTATCCACGCCCATCCTATCCACCCACCTGTCTATCCACCATCCATCCACCACTCCCACACCCATCCTATCCACCCACCTACCCATCCACCCACCCACCTATCCTATCCATCCACCCACCCACCCTCTCTATCCACACACCCACCCACCCTGTCTATCCACCCACCCACCCACACTGTCCATCCACCCACCCACCCATCCACCCACCCACCTATCCTATCATCCATCCATCCACCCACCCACCTATCCTATCATCCATCCACCCACCCACGCACCTATCCTATTCATCCATCCACTCACCCACCCTGTCTATCCACCCACCCACCCACACTGTCCATCCACCCACCCACCCATCCACCCACCCACCTATCCTATCATCCATCCACCCACCCACCTATCCTATTCATCCATCCACTCACCCACCCTATCCACCCACCCACCCACACTGTCCATCCACCCACCCACCTATCCTATCCTGTCATCCATCCACCCACCCACCCACCTATCCTATTCATCCATCCACCCACCCACCCTATCTATCTACCCACCCACACACCCACACTATCCACCCACCCACACACCCACCCTATCTACCCACCCAATCTATCCACCCACCCACCCTATCTATCCACCCATCCACCTATCCTATTCATCCATCCACCCACCCACCCTATCTATCCACCCACCCACCCTATCTATCCACCCATCCACCTATCCTATTCATTCATCCACCCACCCACCCACCCTATCTATCCACCCATCCACCCACACTATCCATCCACTCACTCACCCACCCATCCACCCACTCACCTATCCTATTCATCCACCCACCCACCCACGCAGTCTATCCACCCACCTGCCCACCCTATCTATCCACCCACCCACCCTATCTATCCACCCATCCGCATACCCACCCACACTATCCATCCACCCACCCACCCACCCATCCTGTTCACCCACCCCCCACCCACACTATTCATCCCCCCACCCACACTATCCACCCAGCCACCCACCCAATCCACCCACCCACCAGTTCTATCCATCTACCCATCCATTCTACCTAACCACCCACTCACCACCCATCCATCCATTTATCCATCCTTCCATTCATGCACCCACTCATCCATCATCCATCCCTGCTTCCATCGTTTTATCCACACATCCATCCATCCATCCATCCATTCTTGTGTTGGGTGCTCCATCTTAAAGTTATCAGAAGTGTTTCTGTCCGAAACTGCAGTTGCAGTGGAGAGGTTTTCAGCCCAAGCTTTTCATTCTTTTTGGACTCCCAGTAGACACTGATGAGTTTTCAGGGTCAAAGAGGAACATTTTAATAATGGTATTAGCTGATCATTTTTTGTTTGTTTGTTTTTTATTTTGAGACAGAGTCTCGCTCTGTCTCCCAGGCTGGAGTGCAATGGCACAATCTCGGCTCATTGCAACCTCCGCTTCCTGGGTTCAAACGATTCTCCTGCCTCAGCCTCCCGAGTAGCTGGGATTACAGGTGCCCACCACTGCACCCAGCTGATTTTTGTATTTTTAGTAGAGACAGGATTTCACCATGGTGGCCAGGATGGCTTCGAACTCCTGACCTCAGGTGATCTGCCCGCTTCAGCCTCCCAAAGTGCTGGGATGACAGGCATGAGCCACTGCCCCTGGCCTGATAATTTTCTTTCTTTCAAGATTGGCTTGTTCATGCTCTAAACTTAAGACTCGTCGAGGAAGTAGTATGTCTCTGTATTTTCAGTTGCTAGCACTAGTAGCCTACCAGGACTTGGGAGTTCATGAATATCTGTTTAGCAGACAGTTCATCTGGGCAAAACTTTTGTAGGCAGTGATAATTTTTCCTTTTCTTGAAATATGTTTAGAAAATGGAAATCCTATTTGAAAGCATGTTTCTTACATAGAAGGAAGTAATCTAGTTTTGTGCTACATGCGTTCCTTCTTCTAATGTAGCTTATGATGTATGATTGCTCCTTCATCACCTATCTCCCAAAGACTAAACACTTTCTATTTTGCTGAATGTCTAAGGATATTTGAGATGCTTATGAGGAGGTCTTTTCTGGTATGAGGTTTGACCTAAGAGCTCTGCAGAGAATATATGGTAATTGTTACAGTTTTAGCATGATCAAAGAGAATTTTCTTTTTTCTTTCTTTCTTTTTTTTTTTTTTTTTTTTGAGATGGAGTCTCATTGCCCAGGCTGGAGTGCAGTGGCGTGATCTCAGCTCACTGCAACCTCTGCCGCCTGGGTTCAAGTGGTTCTCCTAACTCAGCCTCCCGAGTAGCTGGGACTACAGGTGCCCACCACCACGCCCGGATAATTTTTTGTATTTTTGGTAAAGATGGGGTTTCACCGTGTTAGCCAGGATGGTCTCGATCTCCTGACCTCTTGATCCGCCCACCTCGGCCTCCCAAAGTGCTGGGATTACAGGTATGAGCCACCATGCCTGGCTGACTAAAGAGAATTTTCTCTGCATCTGAAGCATATAACTGCAAACCGATTTGTTTGTGGTTGTTAAGTAAAGAGGACCAATCTTTTGTTTGTTTATATGCACTGTTTCCTTTCTCGCCCTAGTTGCATGAGAAACAGAAGCTTCTTAGATTGATCAGTTGCCTCCTTTTGTTGCATTTGAGCATTGAGAACAAGGACCATGAGTTTTCTCCTCCATTGTGGTTTTAGTTTTAACATCTGGCACATAGTATTTAGTAAAGATTTGTGGAATAAGTGAGATAGGGTATTGGGGAAGATCATAAGAAAAACAAAAGATGAATTATTTATTTATAAATTTATTGTTAGGTCTATTCCAAAACTGACTTAGAAAGACAAAATTTTTTCCTGCTATAAAATATTTGTAAGAACTGTGTTGGGTTGGAGTTTGGGATTCACTTTTCCCATTACAGATGCTTAAAACCTCAGACTTTTCTTGTTGTGTTTCTTTTTGGGGAGGACTTTATTAGGGATACCATTTATAGTAGAAATTTGGAAGACTGTAAAAACCACTTAATATTCCCGAAAGATGGAAGGTTGTTTCTGGAAGCTGTTAGGATTTGTTAAGGCAGAGATAATACATTTTCTTTTCTTTTTTGAGACGGAGTCTTTCGCCAAAACTGGAGTGCAGTGGTGTGATCTCGGCTCACTGCAACCTCTGCCTCCTAGGTTCAAGCAATTCTCCTGCCTCAGCCTCCCCAAGTAGCCAGGACTATAGGTGTGTGCCACCGTGCCCAGCTACTTTTTGTGTTTAGTGGAGACAGGGTTTCACCACGTTGGCCAGGCTGGTCTCGAACCTCTGACCTCACGTGATTCCCCCCGCCTTGGCCTCCCAAAGTGCTGTGATTACAGGTGTGAGCCACCATGCCTGGCCAGTAATACATCTTTAGAGAGATCATTTTCCTTGGAACATAACTGAAAATGGTAGGATGAAAAGATGTGTAAAATGTAACTGAAGGTGGAAAAATCTTGTTCTGAATCTCTCACTTTCGTTTGAGTTAAATATTATTTTTATTCTTGAAGGAAGTTCTGGGAGTTTGTAGAAGTAGCCAGAAAATATCTTTAGAATATAGTGCTCTATGCGATATCCTGAGACTTTTTTTTCTTTTTTTCTTTTTTTTTTTTTGAGACGGAGTCTCTCGCTCTGTCGCCCAGGCTGAAGTGCAATGGTGCAATCTCAGCTCACTACAAGCTCCGTCTCCTGGGTTCACACCATTCTCCTGCCTCAGCCTCCTGAGTAGCTGGGACTACAGGTGCACACCACCACACCCAGCTAATTTTTGTTGTATTTTTTAGTAGAGACAGGATTTCACCATGTTAGCCAGGGTGATCTCGATCTCCTGACCTCGTGATCCACCTGCCTTGGCCTCCCAAAGTGCTGGGATTACAGGCGTGAGCCACTGTGCCTGGCCTATCCTGAGACATTTTTGACAGTGCTGCAAACTATTACTATTTTTTCAGGTAGAAATATTTTATTTTATGTTGGAGATGGGCTCTCGCTTTGTTGCCAAGGTTGGTCTTGAACTCCTGGCTTCAAGTGGTCCTTCTGGCTTGGCTTCTCAAAATGCTGGGATTACAAGGCGTGAACCACAGTGCCTGGCCTGGAAATAATTTTTACTACAGATTCTTTCCTCTTTAAATTAATATTATGGGTTATGAAGCTCCTTTTGTATAATAATATCCAATGTATGTTGTCAACCAGGGTATTGCTTTGCTTTTTCTTTAAAAAGGAGAAAACATGTAAGGTAGAGGAAGTGTAGTTTACTCTTAGGCATTCAGACAGTTTTTATTATTGGTGTCTTAGAAAACCCCAAACCATTTGCTGAAACCAAAAACTGTATTTTTAAAATTTTAACACTTAATTTTTCTCCTGTGGCTTCTGCGAAGTTTTTAGGTGTAAAGCATGCATAAGTAAGAGATTCATTTAACAAACCATTATTTTAGGAAACAAATATGAAAAAGCGTTAAAACCATTCTTTTTTCTCTCCTAGCATTTTTGAAACATTGGGGTGGTTGGAGTGGTTGGATTTTCCCTGGAATTGAGTGAGAAATTCAGAAGACTGAAGCCCAGGCTTACTGTCTACCTTTCATGGAGGCTTAGCCGTGAGAGGACAGAAGAAGGCACATGGTGAATCATGACAGCAGACAAAGACAAAGAGAAGGACCAGGACCGAGACTGGGACTGAGAGAGAGAGAAAAGAGACAAAGCAAGAGAGAGTGAGAATTCAAGGCCACGCCAGAGCTGTACCTTGGAAGGAGGAGCCAAAAATTATGCTGAGAGTGATCACAGTGAAGACGAGGACAATGACAACAATAGTGCCACCACAGAGGAGTCCACGAAGAAGAACAAGAAGAAACCACTGAAAAAAAAGTCTTGTTATGAAAGGACAGATACCGGCGAGATAACATCCTACATCACTGAAGATGATGTTGCCTACAGACCAGGAGGTAAGGAGGCTTATTACGTTTGGGTCTTGCCTGTGTTTACAGTGGGGGAATGATCTTAGCATTATGGTGAAATAAATACGCTTTGTACACTTTAAGGAAGGCTTGGAATCTAGAAGAGTAGGAAACTTAATTTGGTAAACATGTGACCCACTTTTGGTCAGTTAGGTTTACCCACTTCTTGCTTGTGTCTGCCTTAATTTGGTCTTGTGTCCTGGTTTATGCATTCACGAGTTCTTTTCTTATTTTCCTATGCTGCTTGTTCTCTAACTTGACCATCTGCTTAGTATTTTTTTGTCTTTTGAATTCATGCTTGGTTTTTAATCTTCAATCATAAATGAGACTGTGGTGACCCTGCAGAATTGACTGCTTGGTGGAGACAAGTAAACCTTAAGATTCTTGGAAACAGGAAATTTTACCTTGGGACAGGATCGACCAGACTCTAGAGAGGTACTTTTTAAAAATGGCCTTTAGGCCAGGCATGGTGGCTCATGCCTGCAATTCTAGCACTTTGGGAGGCTGAGGCGGGTGGATGACCTGAGGTCAGGAGTTCGAGACCAGCCTGACCAACATGATGAAACCCTGTCTCTACTAAAAATACAAAAATTAGCTGGGCTCGGTGGTGTGCACCTCTAATCCCAGCTACTTGGGAGGCTGAGACAGGAGAATTGCTTGAACCCAGGAGGTGGAGGTTGCAGTGAGCCGAGATCATGCCACTGCACTCCAGCCTGGGTGACAGAGCGAGTCTCTGTCTCAAAAAAGAAAAAAAAAGGCCTGAAGATCAGAGATTTATTGCTCCTGCTAACTTCCTTTTCCAAAAATTTGAGCTTCAGGCTCTCTAATCAATGATAATAGAAGAAGTCATCTAACCTGCTTGGTTTTCCAGAAAATGTATTATGGTCATGCCAGTATATTGTGGCTTACAGCATTGCTCAAAAAAAGACAGACTCAACTTTTAGATGAGATCAGGGAAACAAGTGAGTCAAAACCTGTTGAACACTAGCAAAGCCTTTCCTTTTCATTTGATGTATTGTGTGTATTAAGACACCTTTTTTAGGCTGGGCACAGTGTAATCCCAGCACTTTGGGAGGCGGAGACAGAAGGATTGCTTGAGCCCAGGAGTTCAAGACCAGCCTGGGTAACATAGTGAGACCTCATCTCTACAAAAAATTTTTACAAATTAGCTGGGCCTGGTGGCATACTCCTGTAGTCCCAACTACTCAGGAGGCTGAGGCAGGAGCATCACTTGAGTCTGGGAGGTCGAGGCAGTAGTGAGCCATGATTGCACCACTGCATTCTAGCCTGGGCGACAGAGCAAGACCCTGTCTCAAAAAAAAAAAAAAAAAAAAAACAAGATATTTTCTTACAGAAGCCAGTAAAACCTAGGTGAAATCATTTTGTTTGAGTTACTTTTACTGTTGAAGAGTGAAATGAATTTCGTATGAGATGTAATTAGCAGATTAAAGCTGCCCATTTTTATGTTTTTCTGAGAAAGAGATTAAAATACTTTACTGTGTTATGTCCATAATCTGGAACAATCATTTTACTGAGGAATGTTGTTACTGTTCTGAACTTCACATCAAGTTCCAGATTTTCATTCTCCCACATAGGAGTTTTTTAAATTTCAAAAGATGTCAGTGGGGCTGAGCACATTGGCTCATGACTGTAATCCCGGCATTTTGAGAGGCTGAGGCAGCGGGAGGATTGCTTGAGCAATGTGGAGACCTGCCTGGGCAACATAGTGAGACCGTATCTCTACAAAACAGTAAAAAATTAGCTGGGAGTGTGATGAGACTGTAGTCCCGGCTACTCAGGAGGCTGAGGTAGAAGACTCTCTTGAGCTCAGGAGGGCAAGGCTGCAGTAAGCCCCATTCACATCATAGCACTCCAGCCTGTCCAGCAGAGCAAAACCCTATCTCCACCCCTCTCCCCACCCCCACACAAAAAAGTCAGTGCTAGAACTTAATACAGACAAATTTGCATTCACAAGTACAATTTCTTGGTTGAAGATTAACTGAGAAGGTATTCGTGTGATACAAATTGATCAGAGTGGAGGTTTTAGAGCAGTTAGAAATCTGCTGTGAGGATTAAATGATGTGTGTAGGTTACAGTACTGTCTGTATTTATCTTTGATTTAGACTCAGCTATTGGGCAGTACGAATTTCTTAGTGACTGAAGAATCTCTCAGAGTTACCACAGATTGCTTGTTTAGGGCGTATGCACATCTAAATCATGGGAAAGGAACAAAATATGTTAACTCTTTTTTTATTATTATTATACTTTAAGTTTTAGGGTACATGTGCACAATGTGCAGGTTTGTTACATATGTATCAATGTGCCATGTTGGTATGCTGCACCCATTAACTCGTCATTTAGCATTAGGTAGATCAGCACTTTGGGAGGCCGAGGCAGGGGGATAGCTTGAGCCCAAGAGTTTGAGACTAGCCTGGGCAACATAGTGAGGCCCTGTCTATGCAAAATGAATGAATGAATGAGGCATTATGGTCACCGTTACTAGATTTGATTGACTGTGCCTTTACTTTTCAGTAAATAATACATAGACTTTCCTGACCTAAGCTTTATGATGATCTCAGGTTGTGATATGGGGGTAGGAGGACGTTAACTCTCTCTATAGCCACTGCTTTCCTTAAAATCATTGCTTTTTATTTAAGTGTCTTAACATGGCATTTTAAAAAGCAACCTTGGCCAAGCATGGTGGCTCATGCCTGTAATCCTGACACTTTGGGTGGCTGAGGTGGGAGGATTGCTTGAGCCCAGGAGTTGGAGACCAGCCAAAAAAAAAAAAAAAGCAATGCTTTACACTCCAGTCATTGAGAGCATCAAAAATTATTTTCCAACCACTGCCATGTCAAATGTAATTTAAGAAAGCACACTTCTTCCCTGAAGAAAATGCAATTTGGTTTACTTTATTCCATCTCTGATTAGTGGCATTGGTTTTGTTTACAGTTAGAAAATAAAATGTGTTTAGAGTACAATTTAATGGCAAATTTTCTATAAGAGATTAGTTTTCTTTCTCTTTTTGATTAGCTGAAAAGGTCATGGTAGTAGCATGTTCAAGCTAGTCATCTTTGTGTATTTATTTCCTCACAAAATATTTATTACAAATATAGTAGCAATTTCTCTTTTTTGAAGACATGTGAGCATCTATCTGAATAAGATATTCAAGATTTCATCTTGATGTGTGATCTTGAGCAAGCGGTTTCTTTTATCTAAATGTCTTCATCTGAATATAGATAATCCCCTGGAATCCTCTCCTTCTTCTTCAGGGACTCTGAAGAAAATAATTTAGGCTTCATCAGATTCTTTAAATTATTAGAAAAATAATCAGAAAGAACCAAAGGGCTGTTTTCCTTTAGCCTAAAGATATTTGCAATTTAATATCATCTTTTGGAAAAAAATTTACAATAAAAGATATATGCTTTGTCGCATATTTATGCAGTGGCTTTATGGGCCCTGTCTTTGTTCCTTAAAGGTAAATGCCATTGTTTTAAAATTTCTTTTTCTTTTAAAGACTGTGTGTATATCGAGAGTTGGAGGCCAGACACACCGTATTTCATCTGTAGCATTCAAGACTTCAGACTGGTAAGCATTTTTAACGTGCTGTTCGCTCTGCTCTGTATTCTCTCTTTTTCCAGTTCCATTGGCTATCTCTTATTGTTACTCCATCGCTGTTGACATGGTTACCAGTTCACCTTTTGAGTGCTAACTGCCTCGTGGCAGTAGCACTGAAATGAGGGTTACTAGTTCCATCTTTTCAGCTTTGTAACACTTACTCTCATAATGCTTATATTGTAAACAATATTTCTGAAGTTTTTATCCCTTTAGTAACTGTTTTGACAATTTCAGATAGTCCCTTGAATTTCTGAAGTAGGTTGTTTCTTCTCAGCTATTGTTAAGAGCCTAAAGTAAAGTAAATTCAGTAAATTGATGAGTAGGGGAAATAATATAAAGAGAATAGTTTCCAGTGGAAATCTGTCACTTCCTTCAATATTTCGGCAGGTGTAGAGTATATGTTGAAATTTTTGTGGGTGTTTCCCAGGGTAGCGGTTGAAAGAAGCCTGGCTTGGGCGTGGTAAAGCTGTTATACTTTCCTTCCAGTTTTAGTGCATGTGTTGCAGAAGTGAGGACATAGCTGCTGTACTTTCTCATTAAAGATTCTTCCTGAATATATAAGTGTTGATGTTCCTCATTATGAAATCGCTTTTTTAGGGCCAGTGGTTCTCATACTTTAGGCTTTGGATCGCTGGATGTCTGCAGAGATTTGGCAGAGGTCTGCAAATAAACATGCTAAGCTTTATATAAATAAATTGATCTCACATGTCTGGACAACGATTTTTCAGCCTGTTTTCAGTATGCTTTTATGATTTTTAAAAATTTCACTTATTTAAAAGCAATACACAGTTAAGAACCACTATTTGTTGTTGTTGTTGCTGTTTGAGACAGAGTCTTGCTCTGTCACCCAGGCTGGAATGCAGTGGTGCAGTCTTGGCTCACCGCAGCCTCTGCCTCCCAGAAACAAATGATTGTCCTGCCTCAGCCTCCCGAGTAGCTGGGATTACAGGTGCATGCCAGTACAACCAGCTGTTATTTTTATATTTGTATTTTCAGCAGAGAACAGGGTTTGTATTTCTAGCAGAGAACAGGGTTTCACCATGTTGGCCAGGTTCGTCTCCAACTTCTGACCTCAAGTGATTTGCCTGCTTTGGCCTCCCAATGTGCTGGGATTACAAATGTGAGCTGCCATGCCTGGCAGGAACCACCGTTTGTTTGTTATTTTCCTCAAACAATTGATATTTGAAATACTACTGAAGTAGTATCATTTGGGAATCTTTTGAAACATTTTGATCTTACAAGGGACCCTAGTACTTTGAAGATTGTGAACCACTGTCTGTACTCTTAAGGGTAGAGAATTCTTAATTCCTTAGCTTTGTAGAGATGTGTATCACTATCTGTGAATGCTGTTATTTCCAACACGCTTTGTAATTCAACAATATTTGTGTTCTGACATATGTTGGATGTGATATTTCAGTCTAAAGAAATGTAGTTTGAAAAGATCTTTCTCTGCATCTCCTTTGTTTTTTATCATTTTTAATGGCCCAAGTACCAAATTAGTATATTCAGTAAAAAAAAAGTCACATTATTTTTCTTTGTTAAAAAGTTATTGCTTAAGTTATTGCATGCTTACTTTTTTAAGATGAAGTCAGATGTGCTATTTACTTCTGAGATGGGTCTATTCTTGATAAGTGGCTTTTACCTTTCCTGGTTGCATTGCAAGGTGGCCTTGCGGTTTAATCTTGTAAATCAAATGCTTTCTATCCAATTTTTATGTCTATATGAATTTTTAAAAACCATTTTTAGAGGTCTTTGCTACTTATTGTATCTTTCCTTCCAAAGTTTTTTTGTTTTGTTTTTTTTCTTGTTTTTTTTTTTTTTTTTTTTTTTTAACAGATACAGCACTGACACCTGAAATACGGGTATAGCCTTATTCCTGAAGAGTTTTGTTTTGGTAGTGGCTGCTGCTACTGCCCTTTTCCTGCCCATTGTCGTTGTGTGTGATTTTTACTAAACCAAACATCAGTGCACCATGAAAAATATATAGCTGCGAAATAAAATTGTAAATATTTTTATTTTACCTATTAGATCTTGAGCCCCCTTTGTACAGTTTTTGCACATTAGCAGGTGCCTTCATGTTTGAACAGGCATCTCCTATGAAATGCTGATTACAATGTGATAGTTGCTGTTCTGGGCAGAGGTTCCTGCTGAGTTATGGTAATTGCTCAGGGTGTTAACAGCAATAAAAGCTAAAGCTTCTGTTGTCAGTATTGGTCTAATACAACACATTAAAGCTATCTACAAAAATATGTGAGAAGTAGGGTGCAGTATGTTTAAATACCTTTTTCTAAATCACACACTGCTGTGTCTCATGTTTTTGTTTGAGGTTCTGTATTCGGCACATCCTCATAGTTGTTGTGTAAGAACAACAGATGATGAAATATTTGCTCTGGGAATAAATATAGTTATTTCCACTGTCTTATTTTCTTACTTCTCTGTACTTATTAAAAGATAATCAAATAGATGAGAATGATCAAGATTTTTTTCTCCTTCAGTTTACTGAAGCTATAAGGGAAAAAGATGAGCAGAAGGAAATAAGCTTTGTTTCTCTGTGAGATTTTAAAAAGAAGAAGAAATTGAATTTGATTTTGCTCACAGCAAATAACATGACTAGTGGAGCAATGAAAGAAACAAAAACCCGATAGCTTTGAAATGTTGAGTAATTAGGTATTTTATCTTTTTAATAATCACAAAATAAAAAGTTGGTTTGGGGTTATAACTGAGAGACGTGTTTCACTGTTTATACTATAAATGAGAATCCCTTTGCCGTGGTGAAATTTTGTGTATAAAGTATGTTTGGGCACTGTAAAAATAACTGGGTGAATGCCCATTATGATACACATTACTAGGTATGATTACGATGTTAAAGACAACAAAAGCTAATGAGGTGAGGCGTGGGGAGAAGGAGACATGTACCGCCAGTCACTGAGACTAGAATAATGGCAGTTTATTGAACCGAGGGCCTTAGGTCACATTTCATGAAATAGCTCTATATGAGATAAGGAGAAGGGTCTTTGTATTTTATGTGGGGACCTGGGTCGTCTTCTCAATTCTGCTGCTGCATTCCCTTAGAATCAAGTCTGTGGTATAGAACACAGCTGCCTCTATGTCCTGATCCCTGTCTGTTGTCCTGCCAGACTATTAAACAGCCTCCCCTTTCACTCTCAAAAATGTCTGAGTGTGGATGATAGGTTGTGTGGTTATCTTGCCTATGGGGGATAGGATCCATGGCTTCTGCTTTATTAATATTCAACCATCAAAACACATAGGGACACCACCATCCTACACTAGTAGGTGTATTTCGAGCCCATGCTTCCACAGGGTAGGTGGAGGCTATGATAGTATCAAGCAATTAAGTTCCTAACTGAGCTGAGGTTTTAAAGGTAGGAATTATGTATTCTGTTAGGAAGCTTTCTTTCTCTTAGGAAGTATTCATTTGATTGGGCTTATTTACAAAGGGAGATGTCTGATTTTGTTTGAATGCGCTGACCAAAGTATTTATGGAACAAGTAGTCAAAAGCAGGAGCTCAGGTGAGCATAAGAGGCAGGGTAGAATTATGGACAATGCATACTTAGAAGCAGGAGAAAGAAGTATTGTTGATTAAAAAGGTCACTTCGCACCATAGATTTCTGAACTAATTAGTAAAATAGCTGGCAAAGTCTTTATTTAGCTTTTTGAAGGACTAGTAATTCGGAATGACAGTCTGTGTTCCTTGTGGCCTGGCATGAAAAGATTAATTGAGCCAAATTTCATTTTTAGAATTTAGAGTTGAGAAACTGAGAGACTGAGGCAGTTAGTAGAGGGGAAAGGTGAATGGATAATTCAAGAATTACCCCTAATATATCTGTAAAAATTAAAAATAAAAAAAGAATTACCTGAATGACAAGAGCAAGGTTAGGGCTGACATAGGCAATCTCGCTTGCTAGGGTAGGAAACTGGGAAAAGCAGAGGACAGGGAAGCTGTGGGAAGAGCAGCAGACTACCAAGGGAAGTGTGTGCACAGCCGTCTCTTCCTTGACTCTCCTGGGTCCCACTGCACTGATGTTCTTCCCACAGGATTCTTAGATTATCCTGTTCCCTCTGAGTAGAGAGCTCTCATCTGGGCTAGCTTGAGTGGATCTTCATGAATTGCAATGGAAAGAGGCTAGGTTAACATCTCCAACCCTTCTGCTGCCCTCCCATAGCTTTTAGAGGTCACCATGTGACTTAGTTACTTTGAGGGTTTTGTTCTGAATGAGTCAATATCATTGAGGAGCATTATATCACAGAGTGCAAATAGGAATGTTTTGGGCTATGATCAGGGCCTTCCACAGGCATTTACTGAATACCTGCTTTGTGTTCTTTATGGAACTCAGCACTTAAAGGGAGACTGAAGAAGTATAAAATATTGTTCATTCCCTCAGTGATCTTAGATTCTAAGTGACAGACAACTTGTGGCATTATTGGATGTCAGTCTTCTTTGGAGAACATTCTGAATAGGATTGACAAGAAGGGCATTCACTTTTAGATCTAAAAGAAATGATTTCTTTTGTGCATTTATGAAAAACAAATCATATTTTTATGGAAACCCAGGCATTAAGAAGTATAATGCAAATAATTTGCCATCTGGAAATAATCATGGAGTCTGAGAATGCTAACAAGGTCATGGAGACAGTAATTTTCATTCAGTATAACACTGAGGAGTTCCTTGTATAGTAAGTAGTTCCTTGTAGCAGTTATTACCTTTCTTTATTCACAGATATGTCAGCAAACTCACTCCTGTAATATTCTCCATGGAAATTCAGTGTGGATTCTTGCATTGCCGTCATTCATACAGTAGAGGAAAACATCTTTTGGTTTCCTAAAGTTACATAGGTGTTTCAGCTGTTATTTATACCAAATGAGTTTCTAGGTAGTATATGTAGCTATAAGTACTATTTTGGGTTAATAACATTGATTCATTTTGGTTCCTTAACTGTTTATTAAAACTTGGAAAATTGTCCTTAAAGTTAAGCCAGATACAGAGATTCCTTAGAGTTGGGGGTGATAGTTAGGGATGTTAAAGTGTTTCAGGTGATGGTTAGCTGGGCTCGACATATTGTTACGGCTCTGCATAGATGATAATGCCACTGTATCATTTGTGTCCCCAACAGCCTACTTTCTAAGTGCTAGTTCTGAATGTGGAATAGCTAAGGATGCATACTACTAGTTACCTTGGAGAATGCACATTTCCATTATTGCTGTGAATGTGGGGGCCAAGTTATTTATCGTTTAATACCGTATCCCTCTCGTTGTTTCATTGTCAAATGTTTCATTGTCAAATGTGAGCAGCTGGAGGAAAAACACTTGGAATTTCTCTCTGATCCCTGGTCTGTACTCATAAGTTGTTTGCTACTCACTACCCTTTATTCATGCCTTCCCCGACAGTACAGCAGCAAAAGGGCTGCAGAGAAATTAACTTCATCTTAGGTTCCACTTGCCATTGAGATTGCCCACCTTCCACCAAATTTATTTTCTTAAAAATGGATTAAAAGTAACAAGAAGCTATTTCTCCTCCTTTGTAATAAAAACTTACTGAGGATGAGTAATTATGTCTTCTTTTCTTATTAGAACCATAGATGATGCTGGGAGATATCAGATAGTGACTTAATTACCCATACTTTTTGTGCACACATTCAAGTATATACACAGTGACTTAATTATCAGACTTACACATTATCTACCACATTTCTTTAATCCCAGTTTGGCTATTACCACTTAGCACAGAAGGTGTAGTGTATGGACATTCATGGAATGGGCATTCGTTTAAAAGGAGGTAAATCTTGCATTAGAGCCCTTTATTGGTTGGGGCGGGGGTGGGCAGGAAGGTCCACATAATTTGAACATGGCTAATTCAGAATTTAGGATCTGTTATTCTGGGATTGAGATGAGGGACGGTAGATTGCCCAGGTTCAGAGCTCGGACTTTGACATCAGGTTGTCTGAGTTCACGTACTCCGTCCATCAGTTGCCATCTTTCCTGACCTTGGGAAATACACTTAACCCTCTTAACTTTCTTTAGTTACCTGTGAAGTTGGGATATAAAGTACCTACCTTGCCAAGTAGATTGTTTTTAGATTAAAAGGTCAAACTTGCAAAGTGTCCAGTGCCCCATAGAGTGACACTGATTGTGATGTTGTTGTTTAGTTGGTACCTTAGGTTTATGGTTTTTATTCACTGATATATATATTGTGTGCTTATCACATTGGCTGGCTGTATTGTCCACAGTAAGTATTTATTGAATACTGAATGAAGTAACATTTAAGTGGAATAAATTCACTGGATAAGTATTTTTAAAAAACTTTAGTAGTAGTTGTTTGATACAGTGCATACATCAACACAAATTAACATTCTCTTAAACAAGCCAAAGAAGTCTACTCACTTACTTTTGGTTAGCCTGCAGTGCATAATGTATATAAATAATAAAACTTTATTTCTTTTAAAATACTTGAAGAAAATTCAGTTTCTTCTTTTCTTCACGAATTTGAATGAATGTAGCCTAAGTCATAACATTTTTTAGGCATCATTATATTGTTTTGGGTTTTCCATATGGCTGACTTTCAGCAAAGATAAATGAGGGCCTAGTATACGTGAGAACCTCCCAGAAAAGGCCAACTGTTATGAAAAATGCCTCACGCTATGATGATTTGTTTCTGTGTGACACATCAGTTGTTTCTGTTTTTCTTTTTGACAGTCCTTCAAGGTAGGCCTGCAAAATTGAGTATTTCTTTCTATAGCTCCTTCTTCTCTTTACTTTCTTGGCTTGTACCATACAAAAAGGTCAGTATCACCCAGTTACGCCTTTGTGACTTGTTGTGTAGTGTTGGATAATGAAGTAAAAACTTTACATTAAAGTTCATTATCAAGTATTTTCAGCTATTGTATCCTAGGACCAAGTGGCCTTTTCACATATAAATTTGTGATTTCTAATTTTGTTTAATTCTTTAACAAGGCAAGAGGCAGGATGGAATTCTTTTTTGGAGACAGAGTTTCCCTCTTGTCACCCAGGCTGGAGTTCAGTGGCGTGATCTCAGCTCTTTCCAACCTCCGCCTCTGGGTTCAAGCGATTCTCCTGCCTCAGTCTCCCAAGTAGCTGGAATTACGGGCACCTGCCACCACCCCCAGCTATGTTTTTGTATTCTTAGTAGAGACAGGGTTTCATTATGTTGGCCAGGCTGGTCTTGAACTCCTGACCTCGTGATCCACCCGCCTCGACCTCCCAAAGTGTCAGGATTACAGGTATGAGCCACTGCATCAAGCAAGATGGCATTCTTTAGCCCTGAGTTTGGTGGACTCAGTCAGAGGAGGTTGTATATCTATACTCCCCTCCCACCACAATTATAGAGTAATGGTGTTGAAAGTTTTTTGAACGACCACATCCTTTTTGCATGATATTGATGTCAACCTCTAAATGGACAGGGTGATATTAACATAAGTGGAAATCAAAATGAGGCCTTGGGAATAAATAATCCCAGCATTTTATTGGCCCCATTTTCTGAGCTTCCCAGCAATTTGCCTTCACTCATGGCTGCCAGTCAGCGTAGGGCACTTGGGATTTTAAGTTTTAGTGTTTAACTACTATTGTGAGGTTGGGTAATTCATTTTCTTCTAATTTACTTGGGTCAAGGGACTCTAAGAAACTATTGAAAAAGTTTTGTTTAATTATATGTATTTCCATAAACTATATTTCTGAAAATGTTATTTACTAAAATTGTTAACTATATGTGAAATTGTTTTCAATGCAGAAAACTCATCTGGTGGCCAATATAGTGGCCAAATATAAAGGCCAATTTATATGGCTGTTGGCAACTGAAATGGGGAAAAAAGGGGGTAAGTTTGAGTTCAAGTGTGGAATGTGAGTTTCCCCAGGCTCATTGGGACTCATGACCCACCAATCTAAACTATTTTGGGTGTTGTCCTCTTGGGTGACATTTTGTAGGGTATTGCTCAGAAATAGCGAGGCTTTTCTCCAGTGCTAGATGCAGAATAAGCCCTTCACGAGGCTTGGGTCGGGCTGTAGCTATACTTCCTAATAGCTATCCCTTGGTTACTCCTCTGTTACTAGTGGTGGTCCTGAGGGATGTGTAAGAGGCAGCAGGATGAAGTACCTGTAGTGCTTTATCCCTTAAAGCACAGGGACCCGTGTGGGTGATCATAGGGATTATTATCGTGTAGTGCATCTCCCTTTTTAGGAACGTTCACACTTGTCTTCCTTTTTTTCCCTGTAATGGTAGGACTTAATGGAGGATTTAATGGTAATGTTTTCTGAAAGTCGAGTATTTATTATTCTGAGTGACTACTGGGTTAATATGAAAGAAGTGTGGTTTCAGTTAAGCATTGACGTCAGTGTGAAGAAGTGACTGTGGCACCCCAGTTCATACTGAATTAGCAAATAATACAAGAGGATATCAAGCTCTCTCACACTTAGACACACACAATGCAGGATACTGTCAATATACAGTGAGTTGTTCAGTTGCAGTGTAGAGTATTAATATCTTGGGGTGAAGAAAAGAAAGTGCTCCAGATGCGATGTGACACTTGGGGAAGTTCTGTGAAGGTGGGTAGGTTTTGAGGAGCTGGGTATGTTTTTCACACATCAATAACAAGTGGATAGGCAGAGTATAGGAGCCTTGCAGGTGTACATGGCAGCCTGTCCTTATAAGCAACACACGCAGTGAGGCTGACGAGTCTGGGAGTCGTGAGAAGATGACCCGCAGGACGTCACTGAAGAGCACAGGTTAGTGGATTTTGGGAGGCAGATGTGGAGATATAAAATGGGGCTAGATTATAGAGAATCTTCAAAGTTAGCAAAGTTAAGATTTTGTGTAATAGGCAGTAGAGAGCTTGTGTAAGCTTTTTTATTTGAGACGATCCACCTTGCAGACCACTGCTTAAGAAGATTGACTGTAGCAGTTTGCAGTGTGGAACGGGAAAGATGGTGAAAGTTCCAAGTAGGAGGCTAGGGCCGCCATTCATGGGTAAGATGAAGAGGACCAAGACAGTAGAGATAATATATTGATAATTGTAACCAAGTCAGCAGTAATTGTTGGAACAGCATAACATGTTTACATATTTGCTGATGTAATTACTCAAGGGTCATACCATAAAAAGGGGTGGGGATTTCACATTATGGAAACCTTGGAATTCTCTGTCTTACGGTGGAAGACAGAACCCAATGTAGTGTAGATAAAAGTCTAAATTTAATTCCCAGAGAAAGACTGATGTCTTATGGGACAAATTAGTAGATTCCCAATGTGACTACCTACTTTTAACGCTTCAGCCTTTACCAATGACCAATATGTCTTATTTACCGATATGTCTTATTTCCACATATATCTAAAAAGTGGGTTTTACTTTCAGGCTGATATTTTCTTAATCAATGTGGATGCTATTATTAATACTTTTATTTACTGTAATACTCAACAGGATTTGCTGAATGGATTTTAAGTCTTCCCCATAATAACATTAATTTTTTTGTAAACTTTTTATATTACAATTAATGATGACTAGTATTTATTTTTTAGCAATAAAAATATTTGTGTCTACTGATGATTTAAATAAGTTCATGACTGGTGGAGCACTTGGGTACATTATATGTAGGTGTGAGAGATTCTGTAGTGAGAGGATAAATCTTCTTTCAGTCAAGATGATGGTACATAAAGCTAACTGTGTTGATTGTTCTTTAATGATGCTTTGTGCTGCCAAAGTCATTTGAGCTGGATCTGAATCAGATCCAGTTGGCAAAGCTTCGCCATATGTGGAGCTCTCATAAATCCTGCAGGCACACAGATCTAATACAGAGTAATGAGAGAGCTGCTGGGAGAAAAAATTGATTACAGGGTTGCAGACAATATCATTAGCATTTCTTACCATGATACACCAGGTGTCTTCCCTAATAGACTATTTTTGTTAATTTGGTTTTTATAGGATAGCATTGATTGCATCATAATTTAACTTCCTTTGCATATTCAGGTATATGTGATCTGTGTTTCTACACTAATGATGGAATAAACTCATCAGATTTAATTTTGTAAGTTTTAACTTATCCGTTCATTTTTCTATCTGCTGGAGAGGCAACATTTTTACTTGTACTGAGAATCCGTTAGCTTGGATGTTTTCTAGTAAAAGTTACTGTGTTCAGTGGTGGGGAGGGAGTAGTGAGGGAGGTAGGAAGGCAAAGATAACATTGCCCAGAACCTCCCTAAACTGGTCAGAAATGATTCTACCCGTCAGCTGATTTACATAGAAACCAGGTGGCACCATGGCAGAGGCTCTAGCCAAAGCGGGAAAGGTGCAACCTTTCAAGGGGACATACATGCACATTTATCTCCATTGTCAAGGGTGTGGCTCTGCAGGAGAGGACTCATGTTGGCTGCACCTATCCTCTTCCTCACTAGAAGATCAAGGACTAAAGAGGATATTAGTTAGTTAGCATTTTAATTCTTTTAGCCATATCTTTTTGTGTGTTTGACCTCTTTTGAGTGGTTAACACACATAATGGGACAGTATTGTAGGGGTGGTTTGAACTGTTTTATTTGAGTAGTGTTTTTTTTTGTTGTTGTTGTTTTTGTTTTGAGACAGAGTCTCACTGTGTTGTGCAGGCTGGAGTGCAGTGGGATGATCTCGGCTCACTGCAACCTCCATCTCTTGGGTTTAAGCGATTCTCCTGCCGCAGCCTCCTGAGTAGCTGGGATTACAGGTGTGGGCTACCACACCTGGCTAGTTTTTGTATTTTTAGTAGAGAGAGTGTTTTGTCTTATTGGCCAGGCTGGTCTTGAACTCCTGACCTCAAGTGATCCTCTCAACTTGGCTTCCCAAAGTGTTGGGATTACAGGCGTGAGCCACTGTACCTGGCTGTGTATGTTTTGTTGTTGTTGTTTTTTGAGACAGAGTCTTGCTCTGTCACCCAGGCTGGAGTGCAGTGGCATGATCTCAGCTCACTGCAACCTGTGCCTCCCGGGTTCTAGCAATTCTCCTGCCTCAGCTTCCCAAGTAGCTGGGACTACAGGTGCATTCCACCACACCCGGCTAATTTTTTTTGTATTTTTAGTAGACATGGGGTTTCACTGTGTTAGCCAGTATGATCTTGACCTCCTGACCTCATGATCCACCCACCTAGGCCTCTCAAAGTTTTGGGATTACGGGTGTGAGCCACCACACCCGGTGTATTTTTTTTTAATCATTATTTTTGTTGTGCATTTTCCTTTAGGGAACTTTTTTTCTTTTGACATGTTTCTTGGTAACATAGGATATGTTAATTAACCTTTCTAACTCTTAGTTTTCTCACTTGTAGTATGGGTATAATACTACTACTATCTATGACAAAGACTTGTTGCAAAAATTAAATAAAATAATTCATTAAATTTCTTAGCACCATACTTAGCATATAGCAAGCATACATTAAGCATTGTCTATTATCCCATAAGACTCGAATTATACAAATTCTGGTCATTCTTTATATATTTATTTATTTGAGATGGAGTCTTGCTCTGTCGCCCAGACTGGAGTGAAGTGGCACGGTCTCGGCTCATTGCACCTCTGCCTCCCGGGTTCAAGCAATTCTCCTGCCTCAGCCTCTGGAGTAGCTGGGATTACAGGTGTCCACAACCATGCCTGGCTAATTTTTGTATTTTTAGTAGAGACAGGGTTTCACCATGTTGGCCAGGCTGGTCCTTGTTAAAAATCAGTTAATCATATTTGTTTTGTTCTATGTCTGTGTTCTCTTTCCTTGATTTATGTGTATCTTTTAACTGTATCATGTAATCTTTATTATTATAGCTATACTGTAAGTTCTGAAGTTGGGTAGTTTGTGTCTCCACATTGTACTTTTTTTTTTTTTTGGCTATCTTTTGCCTTTCTATTTAAACTTTAGAATAAGTTTGTCTATATCTACAAAGTAGTTTGATGGAATTTTAATTGAGATTGAATGAAATCTGTAGATCAATTTGGGAGAAAAGGGTGTCAATAATGTTGGGATTTTCAGTCAATGGCATAGAATGTTTTCCATATAATTAGATCTTTAACATGTTCCATCTGTGTCTTAACTTTGCATACAGATCTGCACATGTTTTGTTAAATTTATACATATATGTTTTATTTTCTGCTACTATTGAAAATAATATTGCTTTCTAAATTTCAAATACCAAAATTTCATTGTTGGTATGTAGAAAAAGAATTGAGTTTTGTACATGAACTTTGTGCCCTGAAGACTAGCTGTGCTTGCTTATACACTCCAGAAGATTTTTCCTTGTAGGTTTTTGAGGATTTTACATATAGACTATCATATAATTGGCAAATAAAGACAGGTATTTTTCTTTCCAATAAGAGTACCTTTTATTTTTTTTCTTATTGAATTAGGTAGAATTTCCAGTGAGATGTTCAAAAGTGTGGCAACAGAAGTTATAATTGCCTTTCCCTACTTTAAAGATATAACATTCAGCCTCTGACCATTATGTATGATGTTAGCTTTAGGTTTTATGAGTGTACTTTATCAAGTTGAGAAAGCTCCCATTTATTCCTAGTTTATGAGATATTTTTGTTTGTGTGGTCAATGAATTGATGAATTTCTGCCAAAAGGTTTTGCTGCATCTATTGATACAATCACATATTTTTTCTTTTTTTTTTTAGCCTGTTGAAATGGTAAATTACATTGATTGGTTTGTGTGTTCAGTCATTTTTGAATATTTGAATAAATTCTGTTTTGTTATGGTTATAATTGTCTTTATATACTATTGAATTCTGTTTGCTAAGATTTTGTTGAGGAATTTTGCATTTGTGTTCTTCAGATATATTATTTTTTCCTTTTTAGTTTATTTTTAATCGACAAATAATAATTGTATACATATGTGAGTACAAAGTGATGTTTTCCTATATGTATACATTGTGAAATTATTAAATCAATATCTATCACCTCACATACTTATTTTTTTGTGGTGAGAACATTTAAAATCTGCTCTCTTAGCAGTTTTCAAACATACCATACATTATTGTTAACTACAGTCACTATGCTGTACAATATGTCTCCAGAATTTATTCTTCCTGTCTATCTGAAACTTTATACCCTTTAACCAGTATCTTCCCATCTCCCCCAATCCCTTTTAACTACCATTCTGCTTTTATTTCTGTAAGTTTGACTATTTTAGATTCCACATATATGTGGGAACATGCTGTATTTATCCTTCTGTGCCTGGCTTATTTTATTTGTCATAATGTCCTCCAGATTCATCTATAGGTTTACTTATTTTTCAAGGCTGAATAGTATTTCATTGTGTATATATACCACATTCTTTTTAGTCATTCTTCTGTTGATGGACACTTAGGTTGATTCCATATCTCGGCCATTGTGAACAACACTGCAGTGAACATGGGAATGCAGATATCTCTTCAACATGCTGATTTCATTTTATTTGATATATACCCAGAAATTGAATTACTGAATTATATGGGAGTTCTACATTTTTAGATTTTAGAGAAAACTCCATAATATTTTCCAAAATGCCTGTACTAATTTACCTTCCTACCAACAATGTACAATGGTTCCCTTTTATCCACACCCTCACCAACACTTGTCAGCTTTTGCCTTTTTGATAAAAGCTACTTGAGCAGCTGCGAGGTGATATCTCATTGTGGTTATAATTTGCATTTCCCTGATGATTGGGCATTTTTAAACATTCCTGTTGCCTATTTGTATGCCTTCTGTTTTGAGAAGTGTCTACAGGAGGTCCTAGTGACAGGCATTAGGCATAAGCAAGAAATTACATGCATCCAAATCAGAAAGGAAGAAGTTAAATTGTCTCTGCATATGATAAGATCTTATATATAAAAACTCTAAAGACTCCACCAAAAAAACTGTTAAAATTAATAAATGAATTTAATAAGGTTGCAGGATACAAAATAAGCATTCAATAATCAGTAGTGTTTCTATTTACTAACAGTGAAATATCTGAAAGAGAAAGAAAAAACATTTATGATCGCATCAAAAATAGAAAAACAAGGAGTGGCAAGATCTGTACATTGAAAAACTATTGAAAATATTAATGACAAAAATTAAAGAAGATACAAATAAATGGAAAGATATCATGTGTTTATGGGTTGGAAGAATTAGTATTATTAAAATGCCCATAATACCTAAAGATATCTGCAGATTCAGTGCAATCTCTATTAAAATTCTCAAGACATTTCTCACAAAAATGGAAAGAAAAAAAGTAATTCTAGGATTTGCATGGAGCCACAAAAGACTCAAATATCCAAAGCAATTCCAAGCAAAAGGAACAAAGTTGGAGACATCACACAACCTGATCTCAAAATTTACTACGAATATTTCCAATTCAGAAGAGTGTGGAATTGGCACAAAACAGGCATATAGATCAATGGCACAAAACAGAGATCCAAGAAATAAGGTAATGTGTCTTCAGCCAATTGATCTTTGACAAAGGTGCCAATAACCTGCAATGGGGAAACGGCAGTCTCTTCCATAAATGATGTTAGAAAAACTGGCTATCCACATGAATCCTTAATTTCACCCCATATACAAAAATCAACTCAAAATGGGTAAAATAAACATTAATAAAAAGATAAAATTACTAGAAGAGAACATATGAAAAGCTTCTTGACATTATTCTTGAAAAAGGTATTTGGATACAATCCCCAAAGCACAGGCAAAAAAGGTTTGTACATTTTATGTATTGCAAGGGCTTTATATGAGTTTTAGTATTGGATAATGATTGACTCAGAGAGTGAATTAGGAAAAATCTTCCCTGTTTCCATATGCTGGAATAAATTGTGGAAAATTGATATTATTTATTTCTTAAATATTAGGTAGAATTCACCAGTGAAATTATGTGGGTCTCAGGCTTTCTTTTTGGAATATTCTTAATTATTCAATTATATATGTATATCCAAATAGATAATATATCCAAATTATCTATTTTTTGTGTGTGAGTTTTGGTAGCTTGGATCTTTCAAAGAATTGACCTATTTCATTTATATTACAAAATATATGGGCATATGATTTATTTATTTTCTCAGTTTTAAATTTATATGTGGCATTTTTTGAATCAATTTTTAAATTTTCAATAAACTTTTTGCTTTCTCATATATTTATATTTTATTTCTTTAAATATTTTAATAATGATGTTAATCAGTTTCTAATTCAAAACTCTGGTGGCTTTTGGTTATCTAAAACTATTGGTTATTTTAATTTATTTTGTTTGCTTTTATCTTATTTTTTGAAAATAGTTTGCCTACTTTAAATAATACTTAATATAAATTTAAATATAAGGTCTCCCTTTCTTGATGTGTCAAAATCCTTGAAGCCTAAATTGGCTATAACTCATAAGAAGAAGTCCCAAATTTTACTCTTTTTTAGTGTACCTAGATTAATTGAACCTGGATTTTCAGTAAATTAGCTACCCTAGCTTATGGACATCTAAAGGCTGAATTCCCAGATCATTATGCTGATATAGGCAATTGTTTTCAGTCTAATTCCCTAATTTCATATATCCTTACTTCTCACTCTAGTTTCTGCTTATAATTATCTTCAGCTGTCTGGAGAATCCATTTATTTCTTGCAAGCTAAAAATATGCATCATAAATATTTGTTTAGGCTGTCTCAAAATAGATTTTCTTAAATAATTGATAAGCAAAATCTTACCTTCATTAAAATGTAAACTACAGAAAATAAAACTAAGTAATACATAGTAGGAGGTAGGGACTAAACAAATACATTTAGAAAACAGATAGAACTGAGAGAAAAATTTATAAAGATGGCATGTTTACTACAGCCATGTCATATATATTTTGTTGTCCATACAGAGAAAATAGCTAAAAAACGAATTATAGATCTTCTTATAATTGCATGTCACAAGCTAGATATTACTTACACACTGAAATATATGAACTTTATTGCTACTAAAATATCTTTCAAAAATGGAATTTCTGAATATTTCTTTGTTAGTTTTGTTCTTGCAGCTAGTTTATTTTTACTTTTTTGAGAAGTTCAGTATGACCATGCAAAGTAAAAGCTGATTTTACGATCAATCACCTATATTTTATCATGAAATAATTAGTCAATATCACACACACAAATTATTTAGAGTGATGAATCTCCACATATGTCAAGCAGTGACATCATGTGACCTTCTCAGCTTGAAAGACATTTGTGTTAAGTATCAAGCAAATGTTATTAAAAATAAAAGTGGAGATTTTATGCTAGGTAAAATTTCTATAGCAAAGGAGATTACATAAATAAAATTATTTCAAAGGCTGTGATAGAGTCCTAAATAATAAGTAACCTTACATCAATTAGGAAACTGGTAAATTTTGTATTTTTTGTGTTACCAAAATTCCCTGGAAAAGAAAATGAGACTTTCAGTAAAATTAATTTTCCCAATTTCAGTGTAAATTATAAAGTTTATGATCTAAATGAATATATTAAATTTCATGTTTGAAAAACTTTAAAAATATGTTTGTAATAAAACTATACCTAAAAGAAATTGTTTATTTACATAAAATACACTATATTAAAAATATTATTTTATCATAATCGGGTGGCTACTGCATGCCAACTTGGAAATTGTGTCCCAGTTGTTTTCAAGTAAATGGCTGGAATTAGAAGGGCAAAACTGACTATAAAAGGATGATGCTTTTGTAATTGGAGAATTATTATCTTCAATAGGAACAATTTTGTGTAAAGGGTTTATCACTTTGTAAAGAGAATTACACCTCAGTGCTTTATAAAATACTTGCTTAGTTAGGAAAATGAAGAGGACAACAGAGCTTTATCTTCCATATTCTCTAGGGTAGAAAACATGATAAAAGTATTTATGTTTAACTCTCCAATTAATAAAATGTGATCAATCATAAATATATATATATGAACATGTTCTTTGTAAAATTTCATTACATGTATTTCTTGCCAATATTTATTTTTCAATTTGACTTCTAAGTAAAATTTATATTTTTATTTTTAAGAAGAAACATTGCAACAATATTTGGAAAGTTTGGTATGGTTAGATAGACATTAAATTCTACAGTTTTACTTGCCATCTGGCCGGATATTAAAATAACATTTAACTATGCATGTAGAGATGCCTGGGTTCGTCTAGGATGTTCATTACTTCATCTGTCATTTTATTCCATTAGTAAACAACCTGATACACTTTTTTTCAAAACCAGAGCAAGAATGTACTACATAGACGCCTTTCTAGGGTATGTTTCAATGTTTGTATTGGAAATAACTTTTTCCAACCAATAATTTAAGTAGAATTATACAAAGAATAAATATTAGTACAGATTGTAGCTCTGTTTGAATGTACTATATCCATGCTAATTAATATTATGGGTAGACGGCTTACAAACAATACACTAATATAAAAGCAATTCACATTAACTTTAAATTTATGACATTTCTCATAAATGTTCTAAGAGATTTCTATAAATTTTTATAATATTATGTAATGACTAGTCACCCATTTAATGCTTGTTGTTTTGGTTCAGATATGTCATATTAGAGAAGTCTCCTTGTTGATTGTCAAATATTTTCGCTCTGAAAGAAACTGAGATACAATTTTCCAGAAGGATAATCAGAGTGATACATTTTTAATTCATTTATTTTAATTTTGTTATTAAATATATATAGAATGGTCAAGAATTTTGAAAGGTATTATAAATTTCAAATTAAATATACATAAAATTTACATAAAAAGCATGTAATAGGATCCATTATACACCAGAAACTGTCCCTAAATTCCAAGAAAATAAAAATGAACAGATATGAACTCTATTCTAGAGAAACACAATGTCCTGAAGTGAGGAGGCATATACACAATGCACTGTAACAAAAGGCAAGTTCCTCGGGACACAGAGAAAAATGAGCATTTACAAGAGGAAAATATTATTCTCATTTGGGTGGTGTATATGTCTATAAGTGTCATGGTGGGGTGGAGGAGGTGACTACTGAACTGTGTCTTGAAAGATTCATAATACATATGAATATGATAAAAGTGCATTCAGAAAAAAGCTAAGACATACCACAAGAACTTCGTGAGAGAATATTGGCAAAAACTGAATAATAGTGAAAGACTTTAAAGATTAAAAATGCAAATTGTGTCATAGTATTAAGAAAAAATACAAATTTATTAAAAATAGGTACATGAAAAACATATACAGAATCATAGACTTTTAGCACATACCAAAATATACACAATAGCTTGCACATAGTTGGTACCAAATAATTGCTCAATAAAACAGATGAATTTATTTATTAGATTATATGGCTCTATTATCTTGAAACTGAAAGATTATGTGCTTTCTAGGCACGAACTGAGATTGATTTGCTTTGTATACCTAGTAACCATTACTATCCCTGAAACATTAGAGTCCTTAAATGTTTGCTAAAGATTGTTAAATGGATTAAAATTTGTGCTTGACTTATTGTGGAAGCTACTGTAGTTCAGCTAATGTCAGATAGAATATACACTGATTTGATTTTATGTAAATAAACCAATAAATCATTTGTAAGATTGCTGAAGAACATCTTCAATCTCTGTCCCAGAAAATTTTACTACCTTTTAAAAGAACACATTATTTTTATATAAAATATTATTAACCTTTAATCATGATGAGTTGAAAGAAGACATTTACATGGTGGTCTCTTGGGAAGCTGGGTAGACAATGTGTATCTGTAGAGGAGGATAAAACCCAGAACCCCTAGCAGTCTCTTGTTCTGACACTGTCTATATACTATATTCCCCTTGCCCCTGTGGTTTTCCACGTATGAATTGAGTTTACATTGCTTGGACTGTAATTGCTCATCCCTACCACAGTTACTTTATTAGTTTAGCTATACTATTGGGAAGATGATTTTTCATCATGGTTATACAAATTTGTTTATAAGCCTATTTAACTCAAATTTAAATTATGCTGCTGTGGGTAAAAATAGTAACAAGTACTTTTTCATGGATTTCTTCAGAGACTAACTAAAATGATCAATCAATGTGTCCAAGAAAATATGAGAAAATTTATCTTTCAGAAATGTTTTGTATGAAATTCTCAAATGCTTCAAAAGCTTACAACTTTACATGAAATGATTAAAGACAGATTTAAAAACAAGAACAAAATCCACAATTATTATTATCCACACTACTTTTGAGTACTGTTAATACAGCCATTACAGAGACCTCCAGATAGAAGGAATGATAGTATCTAAATAATAGAAATAGGATGATTGAGTTGCATTTATTTAAAAACAAGTCTTTTTGGTTGGAAATAGGATGTATAAAAAGCTCAATACCAAAATTTAGATGAGATGTACATTTATTGGAGAGAATAAAATTGTTGAGATAGTTTTTAACAACAACAACAAAAACCCGGAAAGCATACAAAACAAACAAATAAAAACCTGAATTAGAGCTTTGGACTTCCTCAAATCACATTATTTGTAGTGGATTGGTTGACTCCATTTTAAGATAGAGGAGACGAACAAGATGGCCGACTAGACACAGCCAGGAAGTGCCACTCCTCTCAAGAGAGGCCACATTATTAGGTAAACCACCATAATTTGAACAGGTATTCAAGGAGAAAATGCTGAAAGTGGATGGAGAGGCAAGGTCAAAGCCGAAGCCAAGACTGAAGAGGGAGGAAGCTGGAAACCCTGAGTTAGCTACCCAAATGCCAGGGCTAATTCCTGGCCCCAAACAATTCCAGTAAAGGACTGAATGAAGGACCTGAGGGATGGTTCACTCTTGCCATGAGCATTTGATTTTCTAGCTGCAAGGGACCTTACACGACCATGGATGTGTGAGCTGGCAGGGGGATCTCCCTGGGGAGCAGGCAGAGACAGACTTTGGACAGCACAGAGCCCAGGAGCTTTTGTGTGCTGGACTGCTGCAGGCAAGAGCAGCCATAGATGCCCATTCCCCAGGGATTTCCATTCTCCTCTGGGAGGCATGGACCCCTACTGACCTCCAAGCCAGGAGAGAGTTGGGCCAGCTTTCCTGCACGACTGGGGTGCATCTACTCTGCAAGCCCTTCTGCCTACCAGCCCCTCCCAGGGTCCATGCCTAGCTGCCCTGTAGGAGCAGGTGCATAGTGCAGCCCTGGAAGGTCAGCCTGAGTGTGTAGTTGCACCCACATATTTTCTTCATGACCGTGGAGCACACTGTATCCCCCAGTGCAGCAAGAACCCAAACCCAAGCCATGGGATATCCCAGTGTCCCCAGGGCTGTAGTGTGCAGCTTGGGAGTATGGAACCAAGATTTGTGGCTGGCACTCAAACAGAGAAAGATCCCCCAATCTCAGAGCCATGAGAGGGGTGAGATGCACGGATTCCTGAGCTGGGGTAAGAGTGGAACATGCCTCCCTTCTCAGGTCCAGTCCAAAAAGCATGTGGCATATCTCCCTGCCACAGCTTCTGCCCAAGAAGACCATGTGGCTCAGAAAAACTAACCAAAGAAATGTGGGCACAGCACCAGCTATCAGAGGGAGCTCTCTCAGGTTTTACAAGCAGATCTGTTGAGGGAACCATATCACTCCCTCCCCACTGCAGAGCATATCTGTGAACTCGAGAAGTACAAAAAAGCCCTGTGACCAGGTATTAACCTAGCTACCAGTCATTACTGTTAAACCTCATTCACTGGATTGCCGCCCAAACTACAACACCTAAATTTTATTCTGCTAATATATACAGCTGTGAAACCAAGTCAAAAATTTACCCACACATAAAGATTCTGTACAGAGCCCTGGGCCTCTAAAAGCATTCAGAAATTAAGCCAACTGACTATTCTCAACTTACACCACAGTTAAAGAAATGCCAACCCTCCCAGATGAGAAAGAATTAGCACAAGAACTCTGGCAATCCAAAAAGTCAGAGTGTACCCTCACCTCCAAATGAGTCCACTAGCTCCCCAGCAATGGTTTCTAACCAGTCTGAAATGACTGACAGACACAGAATGCAGAATCTGTGGCCAGGAAACCCATTGAGATTCAGGAGAAAGTGAAATTCAGTGCAAGGAATTCAAATAATTTAGTAAAGCAGTCCAAGAGCTGAATGATAAAATAGCCATTTTCAGAAATAACCAAACTTAAATTCTAGAGCTGAAAAACTCACTATCAGAATTTTATCAAATAATCAGTAGTAGTAGCAGCAGAATAGACCAAGCTGAGGAAATAATCTCAAAACTTGAAGACTTGTTCTTTAAATCAACTCAGACAAAAATAAGGAAAAAAATAGGAAAAAAAGTGAAACCTCCAAGAATATGGGATTTTGTAAAGCGAAAAAATCTATGACTCATTGTCATTCCTGAGAGAGGAGAGAGAATACGCAACTTGGAAAATATATTTGAAGATACAGTTCATGAAAATTCCTCTTATCTCTTTAGGGAGATTTACATACAAATCCAAGAAACACGCAGAACCCCAGATAGATATGACATGAAATGACTACCTCCAAGGCACATAGTACAATATTCATCAAGGTCAACACTAAAGAAAAAAGTCTTAAAGGCAGCTAAAGGGCAGGGTAAAGTCACATACAAGGAACTTCATCAGGCTAGCAGCAGACCTCTCAGCAGGTATCTTACAAGTGAGAAGAGATTGGTAGCTTATTTTCAGCATCCTTAAAATAAATTTTAACCAATAATTTCATATCCCACCAAACTAAGCTTAAAAGTGAAGTGAAGCAAATGCTAAGGGAATATGTTTCAACTAGACTAGCCATACAAGAGGTCCTTAAGGGAGTGCTAAACATGGAAAAGAAAGAATGACAGTCATACCACAAAAGCTCATTTAACCACATAGCACACAGGCGCTATAAAACAACCACATAATCAAGTCTACATAACAATCAGCTAGCAACATGATGATGACAGAATTAAAATCACAGATATCAATACTAACCTTGAATGTAAATGGGCTAAATGCTCCACTTAAGAGACACAGAGTGGCAGGCTGGATAAAAAGACCCAACCATCTGTTATCTTCAAGAGACCTATTTCACATTAAGAACAACCACAGGCTCACGGCAAAAGAATGGAGAAAGATCTACCATGTGAACAGAAAGCAAAAAAGAGCAGAAGTTGCTATTCTTATATAAAATAGACTTTAAACCAATAAAAATTAAGAACAATGAAGGGCATTACATAATGATAAAGGGTACAATCAAACAAGAAACCTTAACTGTACTAAATATATATACACTCAATATTGGAGCACCCAGTTTCATAAAACAAGTTCTTCATTGCCCATGAAAACACTTAGACAACCAAACAATAACAGCAGGAGACTTCACCACCCCACTGACAGCACTAAACAGATCTTTAAGGAAGAAAACTAACAAAGAAACTCTGGACATAAACTCAACACTTTAACAATTGGACCTAATAGACATCTACAGAATACCCCAGGTAATATCCACAGAATATATATTCTTCCCATCTGTGCATGGAACATATTCTAAGATCAACCACATGCTTAATCATAAAGCAAGTCTCAAATTCAAAAAATTGAAATTATACCAAGCAAACTCTTGGACCACAGTGAAATAAAAATAGAAGTCAAAATCAAGAAGACCTCTCAAAACTACACAAATATAGGGAAATTAAACAACTTACTCCTGAATAACTCTTAGGTGAACATCAAAATAAAGGTAGATTTAAGAAAAATTCTTTGAAATATTGAAAATAGGAATATGACTTACCAAAATCTTTGAGATGCAGCCAAAGCAGTGTTAAGAGGAAAGTTTATTTCCCTACATGCACTAATCGAGAAGTTAGAAAGATCTCAATTTAGCAATCTAACTTTGCACCTAAAGGAACTAGAAAAGAAAAAGCTAGCAGAAGAAAAAAATAACTAAAATTAGAGAACTTACTGAAATTGAGATACAAAAATCCATAGAAAAAAATAATAAAAAAGCAAGAGTTTGTTCTTTGAAAAGATGAACAAGATGGATAGACTGCTATTTAACAGCTAGATTTACAATGAAAAAAAGAGAAGATAAGTATAGTCAGAAATAACAAAGATAATATAACTGATCCCACAGAATTACAAAAGTTTCCCATAGAATACCATGAACAACTCTATGCATACAAATTAGAAAATCTGTAGATGAAACTGATAAATTCTTAGAAACACACAGTCTCTAATTGAATCAGGAAAAGATTGAAGCTTTGAATAGAGAAATATCTCACTCTGAAATTGAATCATATGTAATAAAAAAAACTACCACCAACCAAAAAAGTCCTAGACCAGATGGATTCACAGTCAAATTCTACCAGATATACAAAGAAAAACTGGTACCAATTCTACTGAAGCTATTCCAAAAAAAGGAGGGAATCCTTTCAAACTCAATCTCTGGCAGAAACACAATGAAGAAAGAAAACTTGAGGCCAATGTACATGATGAACATAGACAAAAAATTCTCAACAAAATATTGATAAACTGAATCCAGCAGCATATAAAACAGTTAATTCACCACGATAAAGTAGGCTTTATTCCTGGGATGCAAGGTTGGATCAACATACGCAAATCAATAAATATGATTCACCACATAAGCAGATTTAAACACAAAAACTATCTGATCATCTCAAAAAATGCAGAAAAACTTCAATAAAATTCAACATCACTTCATGATAAAAACCCTCAACAAACTAGACATCAAAATAATATGACCCAAAATAATAAGAGTCATCTATAGCAAACCCAGAGCCAACATTATACTGAATGGGCAAAAGCTGGAACCATTCCCCTGGAGAACTGAAAAAAAGGCAAGCACTCTGACCATTTCATATTCAACGTAGTAGTGGAAGTCACAGCCAGAGCAATCAAGCAGGAGAAAGGCTGCTGGAACTAATAAATGATTTTAGCAAAGTTCCATGGTACAAAATCAATGTAGAAAACATCAGTACCATTTATATATGCCAATAACATCCAGGCTGAGAGTCATATTAAGAACACAATCACATTTACAGTAACCACAAAGAAAATGAAACAGCTGAGAATACAGGTAACCAAGAAGGTGAAAAATCTCTACAAGGGGAACTAGAAAACAATGCTGAAAGAAATCAGGTGACATAAATAAGTGGGAAAACATTCCATACTCATGGAATGTTTTAATGTTTCATGGTAATGAAAAATCAATATCATTGAAATGGCCATACTGCCCAAAGCAATTTACAGATGCAATGCTATTCCTATCAAACTATCATAGAATTAGAAAAACTATTCTAAAATTTATGTGGAACCAAAAAAGAGCCCAAATAGCCAGTGCAAACCTAAGCAAAAAGAACAAAGCTGGAGGCCTTACACTATCAACTTCAAACAATAAGGCTACAGTGAAAAAACAGCATAGTACTGATACAAAAACAGACACATAGACTAATGGAACAGAATAGAAAGCTAAAATATAAAGCCGCTCACTTACAACCATCTGATTTTCGACAAGGTCAATGAAAACAAGCAATAGGGAAAGGATTTGCCATTTGACAAATGTTTCAGGTTAACTGGCTTGCCATAAGCAGAAAAATGAAACCAAATTCTTATCTTTCACTAATACAAATATTTACTCAAGATGGATTAAATATTTAAATGTAAGATCTCAAACTATAAAAACACTAGAGTAAAACCTAGGAAATACTCATGTCAACACTGGCCTTGGCAAATAATTTTTGAAGTCCCCAAGCAATTGCAACAAAAACAAAAATTGACAAGTGATACCTAATTAAACTAAACAGCTTCTGCACAGCAACAGAATAAGCAGACAACCTATGGAATGGGAGGAAATATTCATTTACTATGTATCTGTATTAGTCTGTTTTTACACTGCTATGAAGCATTACTTGAGACTGAGTAATTTATTTAAAAAAAAAAAAGATGAGGTTTAATTGACTCCCAGTTCCCCGTGGCTGGATAGGACTCAGGAACCTTACAGTTATGGCAAAAGGTCAAGGGGAAGAAGGCACTTCTTACCTGGTGGTAGGAGACAGAGAGCAAGAAAACAAGGAAGTGCCACACTTTAAAACCATCAGCTGTTGTAAGAACTCACCCACTGTCATGAGAACATCATGGAGGAAACTGCCCCCATAATCCAATCACCTTCCACCAGGTCCCTCCCGGGACATGTGGGGATTACATTTTGAGATGAGATTTGCGAGTGTCACAAAGCAAAACCATATCAGCATCCGACAAAGGTCTAATATTCATAATCTACTTAAACAAATCAACAGGTTAAAAGCAAATAACTCCATTAAAAAATGGACAAAGGACATGGACAGGCACTCCTCAATAGAAGTCATATAAATGGTCAGCAAGCATGAAAAAAATGCTCATCATCGCTAATCATCAGAGAAATGCAAATCAAAACCACAATGAGGTGCCATCTTACACCAGTCAGAATGACTATTATTAAAGAGTCAAAAAGCAACAGATGGTAGAGGGAATGCTCATTTGTAGTTTGTAGGAATGTAAATTAGTTCAGCCACTGTAAAAGGCAGTCTGGAGATTTCTCAAAGAACTTAAAACAAGGCTACCATTGAACCCAGTCATCCTATTTCTTGGTATGTACTCAAAGGAACATAGATCATTCTACCAAAAGACACATGCATATAGATGTGCATCACAGCACTATTCACAATAGCAAAGACATGGATTCAACCTAGGTGCCCATCAACAATGAATTGCATAAAGAAAATGTGATACATATACATCATGGAATACCATGCAGCATAAAGTGTAATGAAATCATGTCCCATGCAGCAACATAGATGGACCTGGAGGCCATAGTCCTAAGCAAATTAATACAAGAACAAAAAGCAAAACTCCACATATTCCCATGTATATGTTGGAGCTAAACATTAAGCACACATGAACATAAACATGGGAACAATAGATACTGCACACAACTAGACAGAAAAGGGAGGAAAGTGGCACAGGTTAAAAAACTACCTACTGAGTACTATGCTCACTACTTGGGACCAATATACCCATGTAACAATCCTACACATGTGTCTCCTGTATCTAAAATAAAAGGTAATTTAAAAAAATAGGCAAATGACTGAAGGAAGTGAGAAGACACATTCTGAAATCCTGAGAGTGAAAGTTGGGGAAAGGGGTGGAGAGAGAAGCATGATTGATGGTGGTGTTGAGGAGAGGATGATAATCAATAGGTTAATGAAGAGCACACTTTCTAAAGGAAATCACTCAAGAAACGAAGGAAGATTTCATACAAATACTCCCTTATGATTGAAAACGAATGATATTATTACAACAATTTAAGTTGGAGAAAAAGATATAGGGTCTAAAAAGCCATGCAATTTGAAAAAATAAAAAGTAAATTTGAGAAACTTACAACAAAAGTAAAATATTATAACCATTACGGAAATTAAAGTCACATAAGTAGGCTGCCTCAGAGCATATAGTACATTCCATTGGAAAGATGGTCCTGCCATAACATATAGCATCAAGTTAAAGCAGGGGAATAAAATTATATGATCATGTGTGGTAGTAGTTTTCCATTGCTACATAACCCATCACCACATATGTAGTTGCTTAAAACAACACAACACAAAACAACATGGAAATTACTATTTCTGTGGGTCCAGAGCCCAGCCCTGAGTTATGTAGGTCTTCTGCTAAGGAGCCCATCATTCTGCCATTAAGACACTGGCTTCCTGTAGTTCTCATCCAGTTGCTGGCAAAGTTCAGTTCATTACAGGTGTAAGACTGAGGTCTCTGTGTTGTTGTAGGCTGTTGGCCACGCCCTCTGACAACATGGCTGCTTACTCAAAACCAGCAGAAGCATCTCTCTCCAGTGGGCTAGGAAGAAGTCTTATGTAGCTTTATATACTCATGAGAGTAACTGTCCCTCATAGTCACAGGTCTGCTCATCCTTGATGTTGGAATTACATGGGACATACACACCAGGGGGTGAAACTCTTAGAGGTCATCTTAGAATTCTGCATACACAAATTACAAAATGGAGAGAAATTACAAGAAAAGCAATATGTACTATAAATTTGATGTTTCTGAAGAAAAGAGCAAAACAAATAAAATATGAATTTTTGACTTTAAGATGATAGAGAACTTTTGACTTCTTTCTCCTTCAAAAAACACACAGAACAAGAAGGAGGCACAGTAAAGAATTAGCTGAAGTCTCATTCTCTAACTTGTGAGTGAAAAAGCCTCAAACAATTGCAGAAACTAGTAAGAAACAAGCAATTCAACTTTGCAGAACAAATGAATTTAGGAATGAGCACTAGTACTACTGTAGTTGGTGGTGGCTGGTGTGAAAGTTCACAGAAGACAAAGAGCTTCCATTTCCCAATTACATCCCATGGAGTCCAGTACCTGTTCTTTCTAGAATGAGGCATAAGACTAGATATTTATTCTCTGGAGAAATATGTCAAGAGAAGGGCCAGGTGTAGGGACACAATTCACAAAACAAGAGAATAAGGTCTACCAAACAGAAGGGTAAAATCTCACTGTACTACGTTAATTGTAAATCACTCTCATAACTTCTTCTGTTCAGATCCATACACTGGTAGTAATAAGTATAGAGAAATTCACAAGCAGACATGTAACATCACCCAAATACCATCTCCAATAAGTTTTACAGTTCCTCTATCTTAAAAATGAATAGATAACCAAGATTTGACAGTAACCTCAAACATGAAAGGCAGGGATCAAGGTAAAAATAATATAATAATTACAAGTAAATCTATAATAAAAGATACAATACAGGCCCGGGAAAAAACTTTTAAAAATGATACGCAGTTATGTTCAGACAGAGAAAATCTATAACACCTATACATCTCAAAGGTAGAGGAAGCTGTAACAAGTAAAAAATTCAAAAAAATAAAATACATAAAAGCTTTTGAAAATTAAGAAATACAATTGCTAAAGGAAAACAAGTCAGTAAGAAGAATTGAAGTCCAGTATATTTTTGGAATAAATAGCCAAAACTGATCAAAATGGAGGCCTCTAGGGTGGAAGACTTTCCACAGAAATGCTCCATGCTGGATGGAAGGCAGTGAGGCAGTGACTGCAAAATTCTGACAGAAAGGAACGTGACCCTAGAATTCTGAAGCCAGTCATGTGTTCTTGCAAGTGTAACAGAAGAAAACACCCAGGAGCTTTACTTCTCACTCTTGACTTGAAAACACGTCAAGCCAGAAAGAAATTAAAATAACAGACTCAAGAATGTGAAGATTCAGTGAAATGAATGATGCTGAAAATTATCCTCTATTTAAATATTGAAATTAAATTCGAATGAAACAAAATCTTTGTCAATCATGGTTAAAGGAGAATAACTGTTTAAAGCATTGGCAATGTAAACTTAACAATATAACAAAAAAAATCGATCCATATGGAGAATAGAGGTACAAATATTATATCCTCTTCTATTAAATATGAATATGAAGTCACTATTTCAAGTTGAATTGTAGAAAAAATGACACAATACTCTTATTTTTATCTTCTGTTTTTGTTGCTTTTGCTGTTTTTAATTTAGAACTACATTTTAGAATTAAATTTTTTTGTGCCAGAATAGTTTATTTTTGCTATAATTTTACTTCTGCTTTATTATATTCATTAAATTAAATATTATAAAGGTAAAAATAACGTAGTGTGGTACAGAATCTGATTTGTGGGATTGTATGAATTGATCTATTATTCTGTTTATTTACATGTCTATTCATATGTCTGTCTCCACAGAGAAATATAAAGAATGCTGTTCACTAAATAATAACAATGTTTGTATTTTGGTTTCATTTCTGAGTAGTAGGATTTTGGTAATTGTTTTAGTGGCCTTTTATTAATCTTCTATAGAAAGCTTGCCCTAATGTTGTAACAACAAACGTGGCAGGTTTTTGTTTTTCTTTTCTTTTTTGAGACAAGTCTTGCTCTTGTCCCTCAGGCTGGAGTGCGATGGTGCCATATTGGCTCACTGCAACCTGCGCCTCCCAGGTTCAAGCGATTTTCCTGCCTCAGCCTGGGATTACAGGCACGTGCCACCATGCCCAGCTAATTTTTGTATTTTTAGTGGAGATGGGGTTTCTCCATGATGGCCAGGCTGGTCACGAACTCCTGACCTCAGGTGATCCGCCCACCTCAGCCTCCCAAAGTGCTGGGATTACAGGCATGAACCACCACGCCAGGCCAAACATGAAAATTTTACTTTTATTTTTGAAAAAGACATGTTGATTGAACTCCTTTACAATCAGTCTTAGCAATTACAAGAGCTAGCTGATTCAAGAGTAATGAAACAATCAGATGATTTAAATGGGGTGGAAGCATGATGCCCTGGAATATGAGCATTTGCTAATCCTGCCACATTAGTGTTTATCCCAGGTAATCTCTAGAAAGACATTTGTCTATCCTTATGCCCTAAAAATGTTATGAATAGAGAACACATAAAAACTTCGTAGATGTCAAATTTTTAGTGATAATACCATTTTTACAGCCTAACTCATTATGTGGTAGGTGTTCTGGCCCACTTAGGTAGCCTCTGCTTCTCTTTTTGACAGTAATAAACCTGAAGTTGGAAGTCATCAGAGTCTACAGCACTGCAGAGCTGAGTAGAGGAGACTAGTTATTTTACCTCCTCTTGGGCCATATTGGACTCTTATCTAGGATTTTATGTACCAATAAGCTTTTCCACTTCTACCACTGTATTCTTTTCTTTAGATGACCTTCATCTTTGTTTTGGTATAAAGTCTCCTCATACTATGCAAGCAGCCACTTTCTGCTGAATGCTCGCCACTTACTCAGTCAACTGCCCCCCTCACTCCCAGTTTGTGTTAGATAGTGCCTTCTCTCATTACACCCTGTGTTTAAGTTGACTACTTCTTATATGAAAATATACATCAGCTGCCTTTTTCATGTCTTTCTGCTCAATTAGATTTTGAAATCCCAGAGAAAAATAGGTCATATTCTCAACTGCCCTAGTCTATACATCTGACTGCTTCATTGAGTGCCCAACACACAATCCAAACTAACCTAATAATAGATGTGGAATTCTACTACACAACCAGTGAGTTTAATGAGCTGCAAAGAAAAGGACCATGTTGCTTCTTCCCCCCATTAAATTTCATCCTTTATAGCTGTTTTGGCTATCACTGATTTTCATGGGTTCAAATTCAGATGTTTGCATAGTAAAATGAAAATGTTCCATAAAAGGATTACTTTATTCTTAATTGGTTGTTTCCATTTTAGTCAGAGATGAGTGAAGAGGCAATGCCCACTAAACTTTCTCTGTTACTGAAGAAGACAACTAGGCTGAGGTGGCAGGATTGTTGGGTCCAGAAGTTTGAGGCTGCAGTGAGCCAGATTACACCACTGCACTCCAGCCTAGGACATAAAGCAAGACCTTGTCTCAAAAAAAAAAAAAGTCTTTTTATATATCAACATGTATGTTAATTTTTGCAAAAGGTTTATTAAACCACATTATTCTTATTTTATGGATAAGAAAACTGATAGAGAGTTTAGATAACTTCTAAGTATCCTCCCATTCATAGATTGGGACACTACTATCTGAATTTAGATCTTTTGATACAAAGTTTATTTCTTCAGTCATGTTCTGGAATAGTTATTATATAAAAAGTAGACAAAATGGCAGATTTAACTTTCACCTTCAGTAATTTTTGAAAAGATTATGGAAGTGTGAGAGTAGTGGTTCTCCCAGCACGCAGCTGGAGATCTGAGAACAGGCAGACTGCCTCCTCAAGTGGGTCCCTGACCCCCGAGCAGCCTAACTGGGAGGCACCCCCCAGTAGGGTCAGGCTGACACCTCACATGGCCAGGTACTCCTCTGAGACAAAACTTCCAGAGGAACGATCAGGCAGCAGCATTCGTGGTTCAAGTAAAACCGCTGTTCTGCAGCCACCGCTGCTGACACCCAGGAAAACAGCATCTGGAGTGGACCTCTAGCAAACTCCAACAGACCTGCAGCTGAGGGTCCTGTCTGTTAGAAGGAAAACTAACAAACGGAAAGGACATCCACACCAAAAACCCATCTGTACATCACCATCATCAAAGACCAAAAGTAGATAAAACCACAAAGATGGGGAAAAAACAGAGCAGAAAAACTGGAAACTCTAAAAAGCAGAGCGCCTCTCGTCCTCCAAAGGAACGCAGTTCCTCACCAGCAATGGAACAAAGCTGGATGGAGAATGACTTTGATGAGTTGAGAGAAGAAGGCTTCAGATGATCAAACTACTCCGAGCTACAGGAGGAAATTCAAGCCAAAGGCAAAGAAGTTAAAAACTTTGAAAAAGAATTAGATGAATGTATAACTAAAATAACCAATACAGAGAAGTGCTTAAAGGAGCTGATGGAGCTGAAAGCCAAGGCTCGAGAACTACATGAAGAATGCAGAAGCCTCAGGAGCCGATGCAATCAACTGGAAGAAAGGGTATCAGCGATGGAAGATGAAATGAATGAAATGAAGCGAGAAGGGAAGTCTAGAGAAAAAAGAATAAAAAGAAACAAACAAAGCCTCCAAGAAATAAGGGACTATGTGAAAAGACCAAACCTACATCTAATTGGTGTACCTGAAAGTGACGGGGAGAATGGAACCAAGTTGGAAAACACTCTGCAGGATATTATCCAGGAGAACTTCCCCAATCTAGCAAGGCAGGCCAACATTCAGATTCAGGAAATACAGAGAACGCCACAAAGATACTCCTCGAGAAGAGCAACTCCAAGACACATAATTATCAGATTCACCAAAGTTGAAATGAAAGAAAAAATGTTAAGGGCAGCCAGAGAGAAAGGTCGGGTTACCCACAAAGGGAAGCCCATCAGACTAACAGCGGATCTCTCAGCAGAAACTCTATAAGCCAGAAGAGAGTGGGGGCCAATATTGAACATTCTTAAAGAAAAGAATTTTCAACCCAGAATTTCATATCCAGCCAAACTAAGCTTCATAAGTGAAGGAGAAATAACATACTTTACAGACAAGCAAATGCTGAGAGATTTTGTCACCACCAGGCCTGCCCTAAAAGAGCTCTTGAAGGAAGCACTAACCGTGGAAAGGAACAACCAGTACCAGCCACTGCAAAATCATGCCAAATTGTAAAGACCATCGAGGCTAGGAAGAAACTGCATCAACTAACGAGCAAAATAACCAGTTAACATCATAATGACAGGATCAAATTCACACATAACAATATTAACTTTAAATGTAAATGGACTAAATGCTCCAATTAAAAGACACAGACTGGCAAATTGGATTAAGAGTCAAGACCCATCAGTGTGCTCTATTCAGGAAACCCATCTCATGTGCAGAGACACACATAGGCTCAAAATAAAGGGATGCAGGAAGATCTACCAAGCAAATAGAAAACAAAAAAGGCAGGAGTTGCAATCCTAGTCTCTGATAAAATAGACTTTAAACCAACAAAGATCAAAAGAGACAAAGAAGGCCATTACATAATGGTAAAGGGATCAATTCAAGAAGAAGAGCTAACTATCCTAAATATATATGCACCCAATACAGGAGCACCCAGATTCATAAAGCAAGTCCTGAGTGACCTACAAAGAGATTTCAACTCCCACACAATAATAATGGGAGACTTTAACACCTCACTGTCAATATTAGACAGAACAACAAGATAGAAAGTTAACAAGGATACCCAGGAACTGAACTCAGCTCTGCACCAAGCAGACCTAATAGACATCTACAGAACTCTCCACCCCAAATCAACAGAATATACATTTTTTTCCAGCACCACCCCATTCCAAAATTGACCACATAGTTGGAAGTAAAGCTCTCCTCAGCAAATGTAAAAGAACAGAAATTACAACAAACTGTCTCTCAGACCACAGTGCAATCAAACTAGAACTCAGGATTAACAAACTCACTCAAAACCACTCAACTACATGGAAACAGAACAACCTGCTCCTGAACAACTACTGGGTACATAACGAAATGAAGGTGGAAATAAAGATGTTCTTTGAAACCAATGAGAACAAAGACACAACATACCAGAATCTCTGGGACACATTCAAAGCAGTGTGTAGAGGGAAATTTATAGCACTAAATGCTCACAAGACAAAGCAGGAAAGATCCAAAATTGACACCCTAACATCACAATTAAAAGAACTAGAAAAGCAAGAGCAAACACATTTAAAAGCTAGCAGAAGGCAAGAAATAACTAAAATGAGAGCAGAACTGAAGGAAATAGAGACACAAAAAACCCTTCAAAAAATTAATGAATCCAGGAGCTGGTTTTTTTTGAAAAGATCAACAAAATTGATAGACCGCTAGCAGGACTAATAAAGAAGAAAAGAGAGAAGAATCAAATAGATGCAATAAAAAATGATAAAGGGGATATCACCACCGATCCCACAGAAATACAAACTACCATCGGAGAATACTACAAATACCTCTATGCAAATAAACTAGAAAATCTAGAAGAAATGGATAAATTCCTCGACACATACACTCTCCCAAGACTAAACCAGGAAGAAGTTGAATCTCTGGAAAGACCAATAACAGGCTCTGAAATTGTGGCAATAATCAATAGCTTACCAACCAAAAAGAGTCCAGGACCAGATGGATTCACAGCCGAATTCTACCAGAGGTAGAAGGAGGAACTGGTACTATTCCTTCTAGTGCGCAGGCCCAGGAGAGAGGCTTCTCTTCCTCATACACTCACATGAAGCAGAAGTGCAGGGCATCCTGGCACTGTTCTTGCAACTACGTTCTAATTTCCTCTCTTCTGTTCTCTCTCCGTGAGCCCCTCTGCAAATGCCTTTGCCAGCATGGCCTGCTGGGGCACGATCCTCTCTGCCTGCTGTTCCCATGACCAGGATGATTCCTGGAGCTCCAGTTGGAGCATCCAGTCGGAGGCGGGCGGCAGACAAGGGGCAGCAGGGACAAGGCCACGCATGGGCCTGGGAGGCCCCTGGCAGGGACCTGCTTTGCACAAAGCTTTGGGCACTGCTGTGCTTCTTAGGGCACCACCTCTGACCACGTCCTGGGGCTGGCTCCCCCTTGCTTGCAGGAAGCCTGTGACTCCTCCACATGAAGGTGCTGGGGCTCTGGAAGGTGACACCAGCCCGGTCATCCCCATCTCTCCAGCTGACATCAAGCCCAGCACCAAACAAGGGAGGGAGACCATCTAGAACTTCCAAGCCACCGGCTGACCAGAGAGACTGCCACCAGCTGAGACTAGGGAAGCCGTCACCTGATCCAACAAGCATCAGCTAAATAAGATAGCTGGTGTTTTAAGCCACCCAGGTGCAAGGAGTTTTATACAGCCAAAGCTAGGGAGCCCAGACTGCTCTTCCTCAAGTCCTATGGGCACTGCAGGCCGAGGCTGAATGCAAGAGCCCGGTCCCCCCAGAGATGCAGACGCAGCATCCCCCACACCTCCAGGACAGGGTGCGGGCTCCAGGTTCTGCTGCTGTCTGCCTCCGTCAAGTACACACATGAGGAATTCCACAGGACAACACGGATATGCTTCCATTCATCACCCAGCTAGTTCCCCAAACTGGAAAAAGATGGTGCTGTGCGTTTTTATTTCCCTACTTCCCAAAAAAAGTGAAGGAGAAGGCCGAGCAAGGTGGCTCACACCTGTAATTCCAGCACTTTGAAGGCAGAGGCAGAAGGATCACTTGAGGACAGGAGTTTGAGAACAGCCTGGGCAACATGGTGAAACCCCATCTTTATAAAAATCAAAAATTAGCCAGGCGTGGTGGCGTGCACCTGTAATCTCAGCTACTTGGGAGGCCGAGGGGGCGGATCACTGGAGCTCAGGTGGTCGAAGCTGCAGTGAGCTGAGATGATGCCACTGCATTCCAGCCTGGGCAACAGAGTGAGACCCAGAAGCAAAGAAGAAGAATCATCCTAGTCATGGGAACAGCAGGCAGAGAGGATCCCCAGGCCATGCTAGCAGGGGACTTGCAGAGGGGCTCACAGAGCACGCACACAAGAGAGGCAATCAGAACACAGTTGCGAGAACAGCACCAGGGTGCCCTGCACTCCAGCTTCCTCCCTCACCCCCACGGCTGTGGGCAGACACAGACAGAGAGACACATACATCTCCAGCATTGCTAAAACATAACTCATTGTAAACACGGACACGATAATGATGCCTAGTGTGCAGCAAATACTCAAAATGTCCCAATTCTCCAAAACTGTCCTTTTCAGCCACATATACGTATACAGGATCCAAAAGTCCCAGAGAAACACACGTTGCAGGCGTTGACAGGGCTCTCCGGTGCCTCTTACACCAGAGGAGCTCTTTTCCTTTAGTGACACCACTGGCTTCCAGGGTCTGGCCAGCTGTCCGGCAGGATGCAGCATAACCCAGACTGGCCCAGCATGAAATTCGGGTGTGGTGTTTTGTGCAGCAACACTCACAGGAGACGCTGTCCTCCGCCCGTCACAGCAGGGGACATGTCAGCTGTCCTTCCCAGGTGATGCTACCTCCAGTCATGGGGGAAGGACTGTCGCCAGCTGCTCCTGCGTAAGTCCCCCTCCCCTTTGTAACTGGTGGTCCTAGGAGCATGAATATCCTGTTAATGCAATGGCTTTGGCACCCGAGTTAGTTGCCTGTGGCTGCTGTAACAGAGTACCACAAACAACACAGGTATGTTCTCTCCCAGCTCTGTAGACCGGAAGTCTAAAATGGGTCACACCGGGCCGAGATCGGTGTCGGCAGGGCTGCATTCCTTCTGCCTGTGTTCCTGGGTACATGTGTGGCCCTTTCTTCCGTTTCCAAACCGCATCCCTCCAAGCTCCGCGTCCATCACTGCATCCCCTCCTCAGGCTGTGACCCTCCTGCCTCCCTCTTAAAAGGACCCTGAAGATCACCAGGGCCCACCTGGATAATCCAGGGTGGCCTCCCCGTCTCCAGGTCCTTCACTTAGCCACATTTGCAAAGCCCCTCTTGCCATACAAGGGGACCTGTGATTACAGGTTCTGGGGCTTAGGACAGGCACCTGCCTTGGGGAGGCTATTCAGCCGACTTCAACATCAGCTGCTGATGTTGACCTGAATGTGTTCATTCCAGGGGGAGTGCACAAATGGGGACTTTCAAACCCATCGCCTCTCCCACGTTGGCTGGATTGTTCTAGGAGGAAGTGCTCCCTCCTTCTAGGGCCACCATGGACTATACTGTTCATCCAATGCTTTTCATCCTATGTCTCAAATTTGGCCACCAGAGCCCCTTCCACCTGGCCTTTTTGGCCTGTTGAGGCATCCCTGTCTGTCCTCAAGTGCATCCGCCCTCCTGGCGCAACGCGATCCATACTCCGGCTCATCCTGTGCCCACCTCCACCCAGATCTGGACTTAGGGCCCATCGTGCCGCACAGCTTCAGAAACCACCCGTGTGCCTGTGTGCTTGGGTAGCACCAATGTTAGCTCCCTTCAGTGGTTAGAGACAGAAAATTGTTTTTTTTTTGAATTATGAGTTATTGCTGCCACTTCCGGTAGAAGCACAAGCCCCCAGGAACCCTCTTCGTCTCCCGTTCCACATCCCTATCTCCTGCCTCCCAGCGAGAGAAAGAGTCCTGGTTCCGAGGAGGACCACCAAGCTGCTGGGGGTGACCAGCCCTTAATCCACAGACAGTGGTTTCAGACGACCACAGCAGCGCTGCTGCTGCGACAAAGCCGGCCTGCGACGCGGAGCTGCAGGTCCCCACAGCCAGAGGCCCCTTCGAAAGCCGCTTCCATTCTTGTTTCCATCTGGTGTTGCTGTCAATTGTTTTAGGTTCATTGATTTCTGTTTGAATTCAATGTTCAATTTTTTTGTGCTTGTCAATTTAATTCTATTTCTGAACGTGTAAACATTTATGTGTTTCAAAAGTCAACACATATGTAAAGGATTCTCTGACTTCTCACTCCACCCAGTCCTCCCACCTGGTGGTTATTTATGTGTGTGTGTGGTTTCTGTATGTAGTTTACATGTGTGTGTAGCTCGTGTGTATGGTTTATATCGTGTGTACAGTTTGTGTGTGTGGTTTATGTGCGTGTGTATACTTTGCATATGTAGTTTATATGTGTGTAGTCTGTGTGTGTAGTTTATGTGTGTATAGTTTGCATGTGTAGTTTATATGTGTGTAGTTTATGTGTGTATACATTGTGTGTGTGGCTTATATGTGTGTGTGTAGTTTGTGTGTCTATGATTTATATGAATGGGTAGTTTGTGTGTGAAGTTTATGTGTGTATAGTTTGTGTGTGTGGTTTATATAGGTGTGTATAGTTTGCATAGTTTGTATGTGTGTGTATAGTTTCTGTGTGCAGTTTATGTGTGTGTAGTTTGTGTGTGTGGTTTATGTGTGTGTAGTTTGTGTGTGTATCGTTTATATGAATGTGTAGTTTGTGAAGTTTATGTGTGTGTAGTTTGTGTGGTTTATATGTGTGTGTAGATTTTGTGTGTGTAGTTTATGTGTGTGTAGTTTGTGTGTGTGGTTTATATGTGTATGTATAGTTTCTGTGTGTAGTTTATGTATGTGTAGTTTGTGTGTGTGGTTTATATGTGTATCATTTCTGTGTGTACTTTATGTGTGTATAGTTTCTGTGTGTAGTTTATGTATGTGTAGTTTGTGTGTGTGGTTTATATGTGTATCATTTCTGTGTGTAGTTTACGTGTGTGTACTTTGTGTGTGGGGTTTATATGTGTGTGTATAGTTTGCATGTGTAGTTTATGTGTGTGTACTTTGTGTGTGTGATTTATATGTGTGTGTATAGTTTGTGTGTGCAGTTTACATGTGTGTACTTTGCGTGTGTGGTTTATATGTGTGTATAGTTTGTGTGTAGTTTATGAAAGTGTACTTTGTGTGTGTGGTTTACATGTGCGTGTAGTTTGTGTAGTTTATGTGTTTGTGTATAGTTTGTGTATGTGGTTTATACGTGTGTGTGGTTCGTGTGTACTTTATGTGTGTGTACTTTGTGTGTGTGGTTTATTTGTGTGTGTATAGTTTGTGTATGCAGTTTACATGTGTATACTTTGTGATTTATATGTGTGTGTATAGTTTGTGTGTGCAGTTTACATGTGTGTACTCTGTGTGTGTGGTTTATATGTGTGTATAGTTTGTGTGTGTAGTTTATGAATGTGTACTTTGAGTGTGTGGTTTATATGTGCATGTAGTTTGTGTGTGTAATTTATGTGTTTGTGTATAGTTTGTGTATGTGGTTTGTATGTGTGTGTGGTTTGTGTGTAGTTTATGTGTGTGCACTTTGTGTGTGTATAGTTTGTGTGTGCAGTTTACATGTGTGTACTTTGTGTGGTTTATATGTGTATGTAGTTTGTGTGTGTAGTTTATGTGTTTGTGTATAGTTTGTGTATGTGGTTTATATGTGTGTGTAGTTTGTGTATAGTTTGTGTGTGTGTACTTTGTGTGTGTGGTTTATATGTATGTGTATGGTTTGTGTGTGTACTTTGTGTGTGTGGTTTGTATGTGTGTGTGGTTTGTGTGTATAGTTTGTGTGTACTTTGTGTGTGTTTTATATGTGTGAACAGTTTGTGTGTGTAGTTTATGTGTGTGTGGTTTGTGTGGTTTATATGTGTGTGTGTGGTTTGTGTGTGTGTAGTTTGTGTGTGAATAGTTTGTGTATCATTTATATGTATGTGTAGTTTGTGTGTGAAGTTTATGTGTGTGTACTTTGTGTGTGTGGTTTATATGTGTATGTATAGTTTGTGTGTGTGGTTTATGTGTGCGTACTTTGTGTGTGTGGTTTATATCTGTGTGTAGTTTGTGTGTGTAGTTTATGTATGTGTGTAGTTCACAGGTGTAGGTGTAGTATGTGCCGTGTGTGTGCATGTGGGTGATTTGAGTGTGTATAGTGTGTAGTTTATATGTGCGTGTATAGTGCATGTATGATTTGTGTGTATAGGTTGTGTGTGTAGTTTATGTGTGTGTAATTTACATATGCATGTGTAGTGTGTCTGCCTGTGTGATTTCTGTGTGTAGTTTATATATGCGTGTGTAGTGAAGGAATGTGTGATTTTTTTGTGTATAGTTGACGTGTGTGGTGTGTGTGCGTGTATATGATTTGTGTGTGTGTGGTTTACATGTGCGTGTATGGTGTGTGCCGTGATTTGGGTGTGTGTGGATTGTGTGTGTATGATGTGTGTGATTTGTGTGTGTGTGGTTTATGTGTGTATGTGGTGTGTGTGATTTGTGTCTGTGGTCTCCATGTGCATGTGTGGTGTGCCTGATGTGTGTGGTTTGTGTGTGCGGTTTAAGTGTGTGTGTAGTGTGTGTGATTTGTATGTGGTTTACATGTGCATGTATGGTGCATGTGGTGTGTGATTGTGTGTGGTTTACATGTGCATGTGTGGTGTATCTGATGTGTGTGATTTGTGTGTGTGGTTTACGTGTGCGTGGTGTGTGATTGTGTGTGTGGTTTACATGTGCGTGTGTGGTGTGTCTGATGTGTGTGATTTGTGTGTGTGGCTTACGTGTGTGTGTAATTTGTGTGTGTGGTTTGCATGTGCATGTGTGGTGTGTGTGTGTGTCCCCTTACACCCCCTTCCCACCCACCTGCAGACGCCCTCGGCGCTGCACCTGCCACACTGAGCAGCCTGTCTGTACTCCCGTGCTCCGACTCCCTGAGTTCTCCCCAGTCCCCCCAGGCCCCCTAGGCTCCCCAGGCTCCCCACGGCCACATGATGCCCCGCGCTGTGGCTGTTCCCGTTTGCACAGCCCTGCCTGGTGAATGAGCACTCAGGTCGTTCCCAGTGTCTCGCTGTGACAAATGAGGCTGTGCTGCATCCCTCAAGCATGCACTGTTCCCTATTTACAGAGGTGTCCCCTCGGGGGAAATTCCTAGAAATGGAATCGCTGGGTCAAGGGGCAAAGCCAATGTAATTTTGTTAGCTACTGCCACCTTCCGCTCCCTCGGGTGAAGGACAGTTTCCCTCCTAGTGTCTGAGGGAGCCAGTTTCCCACGGCCTCCTCCACCGCTGTCGCGCTTTTGAATCGCTGCCAGTCTGATATGTGAGAAACTGTATCCCCGCATAGCTTGTATTTGCATTTCTTTACTACAAGCCTCTTTCCCTATATTTCAGAGCCATTTGTTATCTTGTTCTACACACTCTGTCCATGGATTTTACCTACTTCTATGTAGAGTTTCTGGGTTTTTCCCATTGGCTTGAGTGAGCCACGCGCACAGGGAGCCGGAGGCAAAGGGGACGTGAGACCTGCCCATGGGAGGATCAAAGAGGCGACTGCCCCACAGACGGCCTGGGGAAGCCCACCCAGCTGGGAGACAGTGGGCGCGTCGCCTTGGCTCTGGAAGCAGTGGGAAAAGCAGAAAAAGGTCACCCCAGGAAATTCCAGTCACAAGCCCACCTCAGGGGCAGTGTGGCCCGAACTCATGCTCACTGGATGACTGGAAAAACCCCAGGCCAAAAATTTAGTTTGAGGGAGTCCTGGCAACCCAAGCTTCTGGGAGAAGCAAAGGCGAAACCTTTCCAGAGAAAGGTGTTGGAAACCTGGACCTCAGAGAATCCTTGCAGATGGGGGTCCGGGGAACGCAGCCTTGCCACCTTACAAGTTACCCACACGCAGGAGAAAATCTGCCCTCCCCAGGACAGGAGCCCCCCGCAACGGCGTCTGGGAAACGTCAGGTCCACTCTGCCAGCCACAAGGCCCCTGGAAGCAGCGTGGCCTGGGTGCAAAGCAGCCGACACCTCACCTGCGCCCCTGGGCCTCCTGAGGAAAGAAAGCCCCAGGTCCCCAGAGTGCCTGTGTGGCCCCTCATCTCCCTGCATGACAGCCCCTTTGGCTGTGACCTGGGGGAAAGAAATTGAATCCCATCATTCGGGACTTTCACTTAAAACTCAAAGTTCTGAGCTTTGGCTTTTAAATGGTGAGGGCAAGGAAATGCATTTTCACTTCAAAGTCTAGCAACTGTAATTGGCAAGGGCGTTTGACCTACAGACTTCTTCGATCAAGTAATACAGGAATGGAAGAGCCCCCCACGTTTGGGCCACTGTGTCACAGTCTTGCCATCGCCACGGCAGTGCTGCAATGTCGCGTGACTGTGCAGTGGACACCGCTTGGGGCCGCCGTGTGTCACAGTCTTGCCATCGCCACAGCAGTGCTGCAATGTCACGTGACTGTGCAGTGGACACCGCGTGGGGCCGCCGTGTGTCACAGTCTTGCCGTCACCACGGCACAGCTGCAATGTCGTGTGACTGTGCAGTGGACACTGCGTGGGGCTGCCGTGTGTCACAGTCTTGCCAACGCCACGGCACAGCTGCAATGTCACGTGACCATGCAGCTGGACACCGCGTGACCGTGCAGCTGGATACCACGTGGACGGCGGGTGGGAGGCATGAGTTCCAGCTTTGGCACAAAGGAGCTTTGCGTCAGTTTCATTAATCCTGGTGTAGCCGCCCAGTGTGTTCACCTCGCCGGCTGCCTAGACACAGCCGATTTATCAAGACAGGGGAATTGCAAAGGAGAAAGAGTAACTCACGCAGAGCCAGCTGTGCGGGAGACCAGAGTTTTATTATTACTCAAAAGGGTCTCCCCGAGCATTTGGGGATCAGAGTTTTTAAAGATAATTTGGCAGGTGGGGGCTCAGGAAGTGGGGAATGCCGGTTGGTCCATTTGGAGATGGACTCACAGGGGGTCAAAGTGAGTTTTTCTTGCTGTCTTCTGTTCCTGGGTGGGATGGCGGAACTGGTTGAGCCAGATGACTGGTCTAGGTGGTGTCAGCTGATCCATGAGTGCGGGGTCTGCAGAATATCCCCAGCACTGATCTCAGGTTTCACAATAGTGAGGTGATCCCCAGAAGCAATTTGGGGAGGTTCAGACTCTCACAGCCGGAGGCCGCAAGACCCCTAAACCGTAATTTCTAATCTTGCAGCTAATTTGTTAGTCCTACAAAGGCAGACTGGTCCTCAGGCAAGAAGGGGGTCCATTCGGGAAAGGGCTGTTATCAATTTTGTTTCAGAGTCAAACCATGAACTGAATTCCTTCCCAAAGTTAGTTTGGCCTACGCCCAGGGATGAATAAGGACAGCTTAAAGGTTAGAAGGAATATGGAGTCGGTTAGGTCTGATTTCTTTCACTGTCATCATTTCCTCAGTTATAATTTTTGCAAAGGCAGTTTCATGGGAGGTAAACCCAAATGGCCCCCTGCAGTCCTGGGAGTGGCTTCATGAAGGGGACCCCGACAGTTCTCCTCTCCCTAGGGGCGGCCCCCCAGCTGACCACAAGTGTGACCACGAGGCCCTTGGGTAGGGCAACAAAAGGCCGGGGAAGGTGGGGGTGTCCTCCCCAACTCCCGAGCCTCCTTCCACGTGGAGAAAACTGACTTCTCCGACCCCTGCCTCTCTCCCACCATTTGTCACCCACCCCCACGCAGGGAGGGGTTGGCAAATCCAGGCGGGGTCTGCAGGGCAGGCTGAGCTCACTGTCCGCTGCCACCTGCAGGGGTGGCCTGCTCTGCTGAACAGGTGGGGGCTCCCTGGAGGCTGGCCTGGGCTGTGCCTTTGGGCAGGTGGGCCCTCCACTCTGGGGTTCAGGGAAGGCCCCCTTGGCCTTCACTCTGAGCCACGTCCTCCGACCAGCCTCCATTGGGAATAACGGGCAGCCTGGCATCACAGCCTCTGTGGGCCCCTCCTCTGGGCTAAAGTATTACGAATGATGTTTCATAACTGTGTTGGTAGAAAGATGACTGTAGCCCAGGCTGCACTGTGTTTATTCTGATTTTAGAAGGCATTAAACCACTTTCCTGACCCCTAAAACTCTCCTGGGCCCTGGCACTAAGCCTGCTGCACCCTGTGAAAGGAAAATCAATCTCAGGCCCCAAAATTACCAAGCCAAGGGAAGAGTCAAGCTGGGTACTGCTCAGGCAAAACTGCCTCCCAGTCCACTCCTGAATAAGATGGCTACAGAGACTAAAAAGCCACTACCTCCCTCAAAATTTGCCCACAAGGAAATTCCTCATAGACAAATGACAGACAGGACCCAACGCCATCCCTCTGCTCCCCTGAGACAAATCCATATCTGATGGCTTCCTCTGCCCTATTGTTGATATAAAAATACAGATTCCCTGAGCCAGACTAAATTGTGTTTCAGTGGGAGGCTGATCAATGTCTCAAAAGAATGCAACAGTTTGTCTCTTACCTACTTATGACCTGGAAGTCCCCCACCCCCACAAGTTGTCAAGCTGCCCCGCCTTACCTGACCAAACAAACGTACATCTTACACATATTGATTGATGTCTCCTGTCCCCCTAAAATGTATAAAAGAAAGCATGGTGGCTCACGCCTGTAATCCCAGCACTTTGGGAGACCAAGGCGGGTGGATGACGAGGTCAGGAGCTTGAGACCAGCCTGGCCAAGATGGTGAAACCCCATCTCTACTAAAAATACAAAAACTGAGCCAAGATTGCACCACTGCACTCTAGCCTGAGCAACACAGTGAGACTCTATCTCAGTAAAATAAAATAAAATAAAAATAAAAGCAAACTGTACCCTGACCACCTTGGGCACATGTCGTCAAGACCTCCTGAGGCTGTGTCACAGGCCCTTACTTCACCTTGGCAAAATAAGTGTTTTAAATTTATTGAGACCTGTCTCAGATACCTTTTGGTTTACAACCTGATGGAGGGGTTGGCACTGATAGAAGGGTTTTGGGTTTCCAGCACCTGTCTTCATGCCTTACTTCTCGGTGGGCTCAGGACTCAGAATGGAAAAGAGTCCCAGGAGACCCCAGTAACTCTTCAACTCTTTTACTCTCGCTGTTTTCTCTCCTTTACAGCAGACACCACTATCTGCAAAGGGTCCTATTCGCTGCTCCTGCCTGCCAGGAAGCACAGCCTAGAGGGCAGTGTCCATGACTGTCCTGAGTAACCACTGGGTCCCCAGCATCTCAGCTTCACAGCTGTTCTGTAATGACCTTCAGATGGAAGGACGAGGTGGGTGGGTGGGTGGGTGGATGGATGGATGGATGCATGGATGGGTGGATGGGTGGATAGGTGAGTGGGTGGGTGGATGGATGAGTGGGTGCATGGGCAGGTATGTGGATAGATGGAAGTATGGGTAGATGGATGGGTGGTTGGATGGCTCAATAGGTGGATGGGTGGGTGGGTGAATGGGTGGTTGGATGGATGGATGGATGGATGGATGGATGAGTAGATGGATGCATGAATGGATGGATGGATGGTGGATGGATGGGTGAGTAGGTGGATGGAGAGATGGGGAATGGATGGATAGATGAACAAATAAGTGATGGATGGGTGGGTGTATGGATGGATGGGTGGGTGGATGGGTGGGTGGGTGGATGGATGGATGTGTAGACGGGTGGATGGATAAGTGGATGGATGGGTGAATGGGTGGATAAGTAGATGAATGGGTAGGTGGAGAAATACATGAGTGTGTGGATGAATAGGTTACAGAGTAAAATGCCACCACCAGAGCAGTGCAACAGCATGCTTTGCACTCAGCTCTGCCATCGAAAAAGTGGTTCCTTCCCAGGCTCTCACCAGGCTCACATGGGCTCCAGACCCCTGCACCCCCAACCAGACTGGGGACACAGGGACTGTCTGCTCAGTTCTGCATCCATGCACCTGGTCAACACCAAGTGAGTCACAGGGAACCAGGTGGCCTGAGAGAAGGACCGATGACAGATGGCCTCACCCATGTCGCTAGGAGGCTTGGGTCCCAGTCCTGTGGCCCCACCAGCCAAGAGCTTGTGGACATTCAGAATCAGGCTTGCTGGTTTAAGCCCGGGCATGCAGCACCAACACTGTCTGCCCATGGGCTCTCTGGGTCAGGCCCTGCCTGACTCAGTCCCTGCATCACCAGTGCCAGGCCAGGCACAGACAGGCTCAGTGGGGTGGGCTAAGTAGTGCTGGGGACCCAAACCAGGCATCAGAGGGATTGAGATGCACCCAGGGTGACTCCCACTCAAGCGGGTCCCCCCGCCTCCCCCTGAGCCCATTGCCTCTGTCCACCTGCTACCACTCTGACAGCTACAACCCACCCAGGCTTGGGGCTGCCTGGACTCTGCCTGTAACTTCACAGGCTCACTCCCATGCTGTCCTTCACACCTGGAGAAGTGCCAAGGTTACCAGTGCCACAGAACAAACAGCCACATGCACTCTGCATCCTGCTCAGCCACTGAGACAGCAGATTCTGTAGCTTTGGGCAGTTCCCACATCCTTCCAGTCCTGATCTTTCCCCTGGAAGCCAAGGAGCGTTCAGTGCCTTCTCTACGTGCTCTTGGCCCCATCCATAACAAAGGCCACAGGTCCCTTGTTGTGGAACTATGAGTGAACCCAGCATTCTCCCCAGGGGCCCCAGCACAAAACGAGCTCTCAACACACATGAGTGAATAAAATTGTCCCAGAAAGCGGGAGACTTTACACAGTGGCTACAATGTCCCTAGTACACTGCCACAGTCCAGAAGGGAGAGAAGGGGCTGTGCACACTGGGAAGCCAGAAGCCCACATGCACCTGCCCAGGGTCTGTGCATGGAGCTCCGGCAGGTTCAATCTCTTGGCCTTCAGAATGATGTAAATACAGGGACAAAGATGGAGCAGGTGCCACTCAATGTGCAAACCCTCCCCCTTCTTCTGGTGAGGCCAGAAGTACCTAGGTAGGAGCAGCCCCTACCTCTGACCACCTCCCTCCCTGCAGTGGGAATAGCAGCCCAATCCCCAGGCTTCAGGGATCCACAGGCCGTGCAAGTGTGGCTCTACCCCCAGCATGCCCTGGTGCGAAGCTGTGCCCAGGGAGATGTTATCTGCACCCCAGACTGCCTGTGGTGCTGTAGAGTGGTGCCGAGGAGAGAGCAGGGCACACCTGGAGTCTATATCACCTGCCTTCGCTAGGGAGTCTTGGGCCCTCTCCACATTCAAGGCGAGGGGAGCAGAGGATCTCCACGAAGACCCCCTGAGCACCTCCCTTCTCTTTTTGCTGATAGATAACCCAAGGCTTAAGGGGTTTTGGAACCAAGACATGGTCACTGACATTAGAGGAATGGCTCGCTCTCCCTCCTACCATCCCTACCTGGTAAGGGGGGGCAATTGACCCTTTCCAAAGCACCCTGGTTGCTGTAGGAAGGAGAATGGAGACATCGGGCTGAGCCCACTGGCCTCCTTCAGTGCTCGGGCTCTCTCCTGCAGACAGCCTTCCTCAGCAGCCACACAGCTCAGGGCTTCTCCTCCCTGGGTGCCAGTAAGCCCAGGTAAGCCTCTGGCTGCCCAGCAATTCCCATACCCAGAGGGAGGAGCCAACAGGGCAGGCCACGTTCTCACCAAGCCATCTGCAGAGGGGTCAGGTCCACCCTGAGTCCTCCCTTCTCAGTAACAAGCTGCTGCTGTGTTTTCCATTGTCCCACAGCTGATTTGTCAGTCGGTGCAATCACAGCGAGGACAAACACTAATGCCCCTGCTGAGACCTCTCTTCCGGCTGATGATGTGGACCTTGACTCCACAGCAGGAGTCTGCAGGCCCTCCAGCTGGCCCTCGGTAGCCTGGAGTGGCTCGTCCTGGACAGACTCACTGCTATGACGCAGGGGGAACTGCCAGGAGTCCCTGAGCGAGGTGATCTGAGAAATGCCATGGCAGTGTTCTAAGCCAGCAGCCCGGCTTACCCACAACCTCTCTGCTGTGTGACCTTGAGCAAGTGCCTTAACCTCTCTGAGACTCAGCTTGCCCTTCTGTTAAAGAATGATCATATATGACACCTAGCAAGGTTGTGTGGAGTATCAGCAACAAGGAATCCACTGCAGCCAGTGTTGCAGGTGCAACTGGCTGGGGCTGGTGTCACGGGTGGTAAAAGAATTTACCGAGACAGTCGTGGGTAAAGAAAGTCTGAAGACACCTTGCAAGAGAACAGCAGGCAGCACGGCAGAGAGAAGACCACCTCCCCAGGGGCAGAGGCCAGGGGGAAGTTTGATAGGGTCACACTGGAGAGGCGACATGCAGACAGGGTCATGCTGGAGAGGCCACATGCAAACAGAGTCACGCTGGAGAGGCCACATGTGGATACGGTCATGCTGGAGAGGCGACATGCAGACAGGGTCACTCTGGAAAGGCCACATGCAGACAGGGTCACTCTGGAAAGGCCACATGCAGACAGGGTCACTCTGGAGAGGCCACATACAGACAGGGTCATGCTGGAGAGGCTACATGTGGAAACGGTCACACTGGAGAGGCGACATGCAAACAGGGTCATGCTGGAGAGGCCACATGCAAACAGGGTCACGCTGGAGAGGCCACATGCAGACAGGGTCACGCTGGAGAGGCCCCATACAGACAGGGTCACGCTGCTGGAGCTAACGTGCAGAGTGAGGTATTTGGTAACAGGAGGTTGTGCAAGCGGGCTGCTTGTGGTTAGCCATTTCTTAGAACAATGGCTCTCACCCACCCTAGTTCATGTTCTTGCTAGCTAGGGCCTGTGGTGCCATGGAGTTGTGCAGAGGAGGGAACCCCTTCCTCATTTCTGTCAGCTGATCGGGACTCCACAGTTTGGTTTCGCTGCATATGACAATCCCAGCAAAAGAAGCATAAAAAAGAAAGAAGCTGATTTCTTTCTGAAGGGAGAATCTGGGGATGACTGATTGAGGGTGAGGTGGCAGCTCCTTGATGTCCTCAGGGACCCAGATCCTGGCTGTCCTGCTCCTCGTCCTCCACACATGGTGTCTAGCCTCAAAGCCACTCCATGGTCCAAGGTGGCTGCTGGTGCTCCAGCCATCAAGACCACAAGACAGGTGGAAAAAAGCTGGAAAAGTACACGGCAGAAAAGGGCCCCTCCCAGAAGTCCCAGCTGAGTCAGCTTGTTTTTTAGCCATCTTCCTGGAAGTCTCCTACAGCACTTCTGCCTTTAACCCACTGGCCACTACTTAGCAGCTTGGCTCTACTTAGCGTCACGGAGGAAGCCGGGAGATGCAGGTTTTCATTCCGGCCAGCTACATGCCCCACCACACATCAGGGTTCTGCTTCCGTGGAGGAAGGGAAGAGGACCATGTCTGTACAAGAGGAGCTAGACCCATGATAAACATGAGCCACGCTAATGTTGTCAGCATCCCCAGAACAGCCAGCAACACAGCCTCGCATCACACCCAACCTCCTGCCAGCCTCCAGCCCTGGGCAGCGTCCTCACTGCACCGCAGCCTAGAGAGGGAGCCAGGGTGCAAAAGGGACAGAAAGGGAGAGAACCGGAGGCCAGGCTGACCCGAGCAGCCAGGGACAGAGGACAGATCCGGGAGGCAGATGGGAGTTCAGGGCAAGGAAAGTCTTGGGGGCTGCCTGGGGCAGGGGGAGGGAGATGTGGGGGGCAGAGGTAGGGGTGAGCTGCACCTGGGAGGGAACATGCACCCTCTTCCTAAGGAGACCCTGAGAGGCTTAGGGGAGACGGTAGCATGCAACAGCACCTGCTGCTCCCCTCTGCAGGAGGCCGACTCCACGGAGGACCATGCTCTAGCAGAGGAACCCAAATACGCATTTCTCCCACACCTCAGCCTCTCCTGGACCCAAGGCAGGTACAGGCTCAGACCTGGGGAACCGGCTGGAGACTTTCCTCTTTTTGCTGACTCTGCCCTGGCATATTCTGAGATACAGGGGTCAAGACTTTAACATATGAATTTGGGAGTCACAATTCAACCCAGCATGCTATACAGATCTCAAGGGTGTCACTCAGGGAGTTGACAAAGGCAGACTCCACCAAGATAAGAACCTGACCACCCCCGAGATATGTGCTCATCAGTCCCCACTGCACCCCCTCCAGTGGCGACTTTTCATTGCAGATCAGCGTGACCTGTTCTAGAGCTTCCTACAGGCAGAGTCAGGCCACACTGGCCCGGCCCAGCTCTCAGAGGCCCGCCATCACTGTGCACCCACACACCACCAGCTGTAACCCAGGCACAGGACCTCAAGGTGGGCCGGCTCAGCTGCCATCAGGAGCGAGTGGTGCTGAGGTATCCAGCAGGGCAACACATGGTCCTCCCAGGAGCCGTGGCCCAGCACCTCCTGGCCGGAATGGCCATCCTATTCAAATAAATGAGTAACAAAAATGGGCACGCTCTCCACTTCCAAAAGCAATGCTGGCCAGGCGCAGTGGCTCACGCCTGAAATCCCAATGCCAGAGGCGTTGGAACCAGAGCAACTCCATCTTGAACAGGAGCTGGGTAAAGTGAGGCTGAGACCTGCCGGGCTGCACTCCCAGGAGGTTAGGCATTCTAAGTCACAGGATGAGATAGGAGGTCGGCACAAGATACGGGTCATGAAGACCTTGCTGATAAAGCAGGTTGCAGTAAAGAAGCCGGCCAAAGCCCACCAAAACCAAGGCGGCCATGAGAGTGACCTCTGATTGTCCTCATGGCTCATTATATGCCAATTAGAATGCATTAGCTGCTAAAAGACACCCCCACCAGCACCATGACAGTTTACAGATGCCATGGCAACGTCTGGAGGTTACCTTGTAAGGTCTCAAAAGGGAGGGGAGGAGACCTCAGTTCCTCTTCATCCCTTTACTTTCCTGATAAACTTGCTCTCGCTTTACTCTGTGAACTCACTCCAAATTCTTTCTCGCATGAGATCAAAGAGACCTCTCTTGGAGTCTGGATCAGAGCGCCCGCTTTTCCAGTAACACCAGCACTTTGTGGGAAAGACAGAGGCGGGAGGATTGAGTGAGGCCAGGAGTTCAAGATCAGCCTGGCCAACATAAGGAGACCTAAGTGCCTAACTTAAAAAAAAAAAAAGGCCAGGCATGGTGGCTTACGCCTATAGTCCCAATACTTTGGAAGACCGAGGTGAGCAGATCACTTGAGCCCAGCAGTTCGAGACCAGCCTGGACAACATCGTGAAAACTTGTCTCTACAAAAAAAAAAAAAAAAAAAAAAAAAAAACAAAGAAATTCCCGGGCAGAATACTGTGCACCTGTAGTCCCAGCTATTCAGAAGGCTGAGATGGGAGAATCTCTTGAGCCCAGGAGGTAGAAATTGCAGTCAGCTGAGATTGCGCCACTGCACTCCAGCCTGGGTGACAGAGGGAGACCCTCTCTCAAAAAATAAAAATAAAAAAAGAAACCCAGGCAGGCATGGTGGCACGCACCTGTAGTCCCCAGCTGCTCCGGAGGCAGAGGCAGCAGAATTGCTCGAGTGCAGGCTGTAGGTCAAGGCTCTAGTGAGTTACGATTGTGCCACTGCACTCCAGCCTGGGTCACAGAGCAAGCTGCAGTCTTAAAAAATAAAAATAAAAAATAAAAGCAGTGCTATTTTCCTACAAATGAAGAAATCTCATCAGACAAATACTGCCACAAACCAGATGAAAATCATGATCTAATATTCCAACAAGAACTTCAGCTCCGAAGGGATACTACAGCACAGAATAAGAACAGAGGAGAATAAGCACAAAATAAGAACACAGGGAAGAGGTGGCCAAACGGCAGCTGAGTCTGTGGTAGGAAATGACAGAATTCAGGAAGGAAACTGAAGAAAAAGACAAAACCATCTCAGAAATGAAGAAATGAAGTTACAGGTAATACGAGAGCACAGACACCACGAAAATCACGTAAAAAAGGAAAAAGTGAGCAAATAGAAAGAAAGAGGAAAGAGATTAAAAAGGATTAGAGAGAAAGTGACTATAAAAGACCAGTAAAGGGCCAGGCACGGTGGCTCCCGCCTGTAATCCCAGCTCTTTGGGAGGCAAGACAGTTGGATCACAATGTCAGGAGTTCAAGACCAGCCTTGCCAAGATGGTGAAACCCCATCTCTACTAAAAATACAAAATTTAGCCGGGCATGGTGATGTGTGCCTGTAATCCCAGCTACTCGGTAGGCTGAGGCAGGACTATCGCTTGAACCCAGGAGGCAGAGGTTGCAGTGAGCTGAGATTGTGCCATTACACTCCAGCCTGGCAACAGAGCGAGACTCTGTCTCAAAAAAAAACAAAAAAACAAAAAAAACAGTAAAGGTGCTCCAGCGTACATATACGATAGAAAAAACTCTAACAGATCAGAACAAGTATTGACTGCTTGATTTATGTGAGATGTGGTCTCATATAAGCTAGCGTTGCCCAGGCTGGCCTTGAACTTCTGGCCTCCTGAGTAGCTGGGACCACAGGTGTGCACCACAGCACCTGCTGAACAAGGATTGAAACTATCATTCAAGACCTCTTTATTGAAATGCAGGCAGACTTGCGCCTGCCTGTAAAAGTGCATGCTGTATACTTGTGTGTGTTGGCCCAGAACAGTCAACACAAAACATGCCTTTGTAAAATCACTGGACTTTAAAGATAAAGAAATAATCCTTTAGGCAGCCAGACAGAAAGACCAAGTATCTTATAAAGCAAAGAAAACCAACTTGACATCAGACTTCTCCAAAGTGACATTCAATACCAGAAGAAAAAAGAAGCAATGCCTCCTTATCTAGAATTTGTGGGTAGAATTCTGTCCCCCAAAAAGGTATGTTACACTTTGGGAAATTGAGGCAAGTGGCTCACTTGAGATCAGGAGTTCGAGACCAGCCTGGCCAACATGGTGAAACCCTAGCTCTAATAAAAATACAAAAATTAGCCGGGCATGGTGGGGTGGGTGGAGGCGCCTGTAATTCTAGCTACTCGGGAGGCTGAGGCAAGAGAATTTCTTGAACCCAGGAGGTGGAGGTTGCAGTGAGCCAAGATCCCGCCACTGCACTCCAGCCTGCACAACAGAGCAAGACTCTGTCTCAAAAAAATAATAAAAATTTTAAAAGATATGTTAAAGCCTCAACCCCTGGTACCTATGAATGCAACCTTTTTGGAAATAGGGCCTTTGCAGATATAATCAAGTGAAGACGCAGTCACACCTGATTGGAGTGGGCCCTGATTCAATACAACTCACCTCCTTATAAGAAAACAAAAAAGGCTGGGTGTGGTGGCTCATGCCTGTAATCCCAGCACTTTGGGAGGCCAAGGTGGGTGGAGCACTTGAGGTCAGGAGTTCGAGACCAGCCTGGCCAACATGGTGAAATCCCATCTCTACTAAAAACACAAAAATTAGCCAGTCGTGGTGGCGGACACTTGTAATCCCAGCTCTTTGGGAGGCTGAGGCAGGAGAATGGCGTGAACCCAGGAGGCGGAGCTTGCAGTGAGCAGAGATCATGCCACTGCACTCCAGCCTGGGCTACGGGGCAAGACTCTGTCTCAAAAAAAATAAAAAATAAAAAATAGAAGATGATTCGGCTCATGATTCTGGAGGCTGGGAAGTCCAAGTTTGAGGGGCTGCATCTGGCGAGGGCCTTCCTGCTGTGTCATCACATGGCAGAAGGCATCACATGGCAAGAGAGTGTGAGAGAGTGAGAGAACACATGCCCAGCCTCGAGGCCTTTTGTTACCTGCATGGATCATCCATGGATCATCCTAAACACCTCCCATTAGGCTCTACCTCCCAACACTGTTGCATTGAGGACTGAGTTTCCAACACGTGTTTTTAGAGGGACACATTCAAATCACAGCTTCCCCCCTCCACCACCCATTTTAATCCTGGGCTTTGCCTGGCTCCAATTCCTCTCTTATGTAAAGCAATGGATCAGACACACAGCCTTGGGGGATCTGTGAGAACTGAAGGGACGGGGGCCTCTCTCACACAGAACCCCAAAACCCTCCCATGCCTCCAGGACCCCCAGCAGGGAAGAACCCCACCTAACTCAGGGCCCAATCAGAGGCAGGGCCAAGGGTTATCCCTGACCTCAGACTGGTTTTCCCAGGGTAGGGTCTGAGAACCCCGAGCAGCCAGTCCTTCTTCCCATGGGATGCGACTGGGCAGGGCCAGTGAAGGAACCCAGAGGCATGTTAGTCAAAGAGGGTTTCAGGCTCTGGGTGCGGGGTCCTGCATGGTGAGAAGCTGGGCCCACCTCCCACAGAGCCCACAGAACAGACTCAAACTCAGACACCAACAAGAAGATGCCAAGGCTGGGGAGGGCAGGCCCAGCCCGCAGAGTTCCTGCAAGGACTCTTCCCTGGCTGTGGTCAGAGCAGCTCCTCAGGAAATCCCTGGCAGCAGAGTGGGCACCCCCTCCGGGCACCAGGAGGAGAGGTGTGCAGGGGGGATTCCGGGTCAGCCATTGGGATTTGAGACTCTCCTGGACACCCACATCCACTTCTCCCCCACCAGGCGTTTCTCCCATCAGGGAAGAGGAATGCTCAGATGGGCCCAGAGGCCATGCAGAAAGAAGGAGGCCTCCCCTGGGGCTGAGAAGGCAGTGATGGGAGGCCGGCCCCAGGCTTGGGGTGTGGGTGGTTTCAATTGGAAAACTTTTATAATAAAAAATTGGAAGAAAGAATGTAATTCCCTCTACAAAAATATGTCCTCATGATGCCACGTACCCACCTACACCCACCTGACCCCAGGTGCCTCCTTCCACAGCCAGCCACTGCAAAGGAGGCCAGGGAATGTGTCTTCCTGGTGCCCACGAAGGAGACACAGAGCTGGAGGGCATGGGGACCCAAGGTTCCAGGCTTCGGAGGGGAAAGCGTCCACAGCGACCCCACAGTAAGGACAGCCTCTGATGGCAGCCCCCACTGGCCAAACTACATCCCCCTGGGCAGAGTGCACCGGGCCTGGCTTCCCTCCATGCTGGTTCCAACTCACAGCCGGGTTGAGGTCAGGGCGAGGCCAGGTCCCCCCTCATGGGGAAGGCTCCCTGGGTGCTTCCCTGGTCAGGGCTGTGCATTCTTGTCACCAGTCCCTCCCTGACCCCAGTGACTCTGGCTGGGCCTCCACCCCTGCCCAGACCAACCCCACCACAGAAGACCCTGACCTACCATTCACTCTTTTTTAAATATTTTATTTTTTCAGAGACAGGGTCTCACTGTGTTTCCCAGGCTAGAATATAGCGGCTGTTCACAGGCATGATCATAGCTCACTGCAGCCTGGAATCTCTGGCCTAAAGCAATCCTCCTGACTCAGCCTCCTGAGTAGCTACAGAGCCACAGGCCATGCCCAGCTCTCAGCATTCCCTCTTTTACTTTATTTTATTTATTTATTTATTTATTTATTTATTTATTTATTTATTTATTTATTTATTTTGAGGTGGAGTTTCACTCTTGTCACCCAGGCTGGAGTGCAATGGTGGGATCTCAGCTCACTGCAACCTGCGCCTCCTGGATTCAAGTGATTCTCCTGCCTCAGCCTCCCCAGTAGCTGGGATTACAGGCACCCACCACCACGTCCAGCTAATTTTTGTATTTTTTTTTTTTTTTTTAGTAGAGATGGGGTTTTGCCATTTAGGCCAGGCTGGTCTTGAACTCCTGACCTCAAGTGATCTGCCCACCTCAGCCTCCCAAAGTGCTGGGATTACAGGCATGAGCCACCATGCCTGGCCGGCTTTCCCTCTTGAGCACATGCATGTAGGCAGGAATCCCAGCCCCCTTTGCAGATGAGCAAACTGAGACAGAGAGGTTCAGCCACCTGCAAAGGTCGCACAGCCAGGATCCACCACCTTCTCACAGCACCCACCCTCTTCCCAAGGAGTGCCCAGTTCAGCAAGGCAGGTGACACCAATCCCAACTGGGCGGCCAGGTTTTATGAGGCCAGGACAAACAGCACTGATTTGAAGCCTTGTAGAGGGGTTCAAATCACAGGCCCTGCCACAGGCTGGCCTCAGGGTCCTGGGGGAGCTGTGGGCATGCTTCTGAGCCGTAGCTCCTCTATCCACCCAAGGGAGCTGGTAGCACTGTCCTTAAGAGTGTGCTGTGAGCCCGGGGGGTTGCAGGTGGGCATTGAATGATTCCTACCACCCCACAAATACCACTCTGCCCCTCCAACGGGGGCAACCCCTCATGGCCTGCCTCGGCAGCCTGGAAGTTACACTCTATTGCATCACCCCCAGGAAAATGGAGAGAGGCCCCCAGGACCTCATGAGGGTGGTTTTCTGCATAATAAGATGCCTTGGATATTCCTAGAGGTCCGAGCCTAGGCCTCTGTCAGCACATCAGTGAATGCAGCCCTGCTGGACAAGCTCAGGAGGACTCCAGGATCCCGAGTGACACATTCCACATCCACACAGGCAGACCGGGGCCTGCAATTACAGATGGGAGGTCCCAAGGTCCAGGTGGGGGCTCCCACATGTTCCCAGGAAAGCACCAGGCAGGGAGGGTGGTGGGCAGCAGTTCTGGGCTTTGCTCCTCCCCAGGCCCCATTTCTTCATCTGTAAAATGGGGAGAAAATATTTTCCCTTCCTAACTGCATTGGAAAGATGAGATAAGCAGCCGACTGGGGAAGGTGGAACTTCCCACTCACCCAATATTGGGCGAAATAAGTGGGTTCAGAGACTGAGTGGTGGTGCTGGCCCCAGACACTGGTGAGGATGCAACAACTTGCAGGACTCAGCCTGTCGAACCCCTGCCCGCTGCTGCACTGATGCCTCCTTCCCCCTCACAGAGCCCTGATGCCGGGCTGTCCTGATGGCGGGAGCTCCCCTAGGCCTCCACAGCCGTGGTCCAAATGAACCCTGCACTCCACACCAGAGCTCCTCACCACTGGGGCACCCTGGGCTGCCCTCGGGGCTGGCACTCTCGGTGGTGGGGGCCGTCCCACGCCTGGTAGGATGCTGAGCGGCACCCCCGGCCTCCACCCACTAGACGTTGGTAGCATTCGTTGTGACAACCAATTTATACCCAAACATTGCCAATACTGCCCCCAGTGGAGAACCAATGACGGGTAGTCTAGACTGTCCACGTCACCTTCTCTTAGTTCTTCCCCAGACTGGGACGTCTCACAACCAAGTCCTTGTCCCACCCCACTCTCTACATCCCGGCATCAAGCACCGCCCCCTGCTGAGGGCTCGGCCAATGTTTCCTGAATGAATGAGTGGCCTCTGGATGTGAGCATGGGTCACACACCTCATGGTGATTGGATGGGGGTTTCTCATGAGTAGAGGGACCCCCACATGCCAGGGCTGCGCTGAGCAGGGACGTCAGTGACTCCCTCTGTGAAGGCGGCCACTTGAGGCAGGATTCTAGGAGCCTCTGTCACACCCAGCAGTGCACAGGATGATTCAGAGAGAGGCTGTCCCAAGGCCTCCCGGCTCACTGGTCGCAGTCTTCCCGGTCCTCCCGCCACCCTCCACACAGCACCACTGCCACCCACATCCCTGCTGGGCAGGAGAGGGGGTCGGGAGGGCAGACACAGGGCAGTGGCGAGTCTGATCCAGGTTTTGTGAGGCCTCCCTATAAAGAAAAGAATACAAACTTACAAAAACAAAATTAGGTATGATAGTGAATATTTCTTTAGGATGAGGAAAAAAAAAAAGCAAACATACAAAATCCAGAAAACCAACATTGTGTTTTTACAAAGGGCCTGCTCCATCTCCATAACACTTCTTCCTGCACTTTTTGGCTGTGTACTTTTTAACTATCTCATTGTTTGAGAATTTTACATCACCTACGATAGAATGAATAGAAACATAATTGCTCTTCCTCCAGCATGGCTGATTGAAAATTGTTTTTTCTTATTCATAATTAGAACACATAGAACAGATGACTTAACACGTGCACACAGCTTTGCAGTACAGCTAGAGGTCTGTGTACGTTAAACAACAAGTTCTGATTAATTCTATTTACAAGATTCCTGTTTGCAAAAGGAAGCAGGCCAGGCATAGTGGCTCCCACCTGTAATGCCAGTACTTTGGGAGCCCAAGGTGGGCAGATCACTTGAGCCCAGGAGTTTAAGACCAGCCTGGCCAACATGGTGAGATCTTGTGTCTACAAAAAAAAAAAAAAAAAAATAGCTGGATGTGTAGTTCCAGCTACTCAGGAGGCTAAGGTGGAAGGATTGCTTGAGCCTGGGAGGTTGAGGCTGCAGTGAGCTGTGACTGCCCTACTGCACTGCAGCCTGGGCGACAGAGCAAGTCCCTATATCAAAAAAAAAAAGAGGAAGCAGCAATGCTGGGTGCACATTTATAATTGTATACGATGCATTTATCAACAGACCATTTCTGCTCTGGCGAGGCCCTGATGAGAGCTGAATACTCTGCTTACAATGGCACACGCCCGAGGACCGTCAGAGGGTCCACCGGGCGCTTGGGCTCCGTGTGTTTCAGACCAGCCTGGCCAACATGGTGAAATCCGCATCCATGTGCAGTGCAGAGCATGGCAGGGTGCATTCTCCTCCTCACCGTCTCTCCCAAGCACCTTCAGGTCGTGATGCCGAAGAAACCATCTATGCCCAGGTCTTAATCCATAAAGGTGCCTAACAGAGGTCAACGCTATTGAAAGGAAAGTCTAACATCGCTCTTGAAACATAGAAATGAGAGATGCGGCAGGCCCCGCAGGGAAGCAGGGGGAAGCCGCAGGCAGACCAGGAGGCAGAAAGGAGCGAGGGAAAGGCCAAGCCACAGCCTGTGTTGGCTTCCCTGGGAAAGCCGGGCAGAGCAGGGGAGAGAGCTTGGGACGGGCTGATTTGTCTGATTCTGGGTTGCGGGGCTGTCCCTTGTGGTCTGGTTCTGGGCCTGGGTTGACACTGGGCAGGGAAATATTGGCTGGGGGTACAGATGATGAAGGAAGTGGTTTGGAGCAGGGGCTCTGGGCAGCAGGGGAGGTGCCAACAGCCCTGGTCAGGAGCTTGGCCCTGTCATCATGACCGCAAGTACTCAAACGCAGGATCTAAGGAGGCACAGATCAAGGACGAAGCCAGCAGGAAGGTCAGTGAGGATGAGGGGGACTTGGGGTCTTTCTTCCTCTGCCTCCTTCCCCTTCCCACACTGGAGGGTAAATTGTGTTCTTCTGTGAAAGTCACAAGAACTCTCAGACACCCAGAGAGAGTTCACACACAAACACAGGAAAAGACACAAGTCGTATGACCATCTCAGCAGATGCAGCCGAATGTTTGATGACACTCACTGTCTGTTCTTAAGGAAAAGCTCAGCCCTCTGGGAAGAAAAGACCCATTGTTAAGCTGATGAAGGCCATCTATGGAAAAAGTCAGAGCTGCCAACAGAGCTAACAGGAAAATGTTGAAAGCTTTCTTTACAAGATTGGCAAGGGGACAAAGAATCCTATTAGTGCCACTGCTATTCAATATCAGCCTGGATGTGGCAGACTGCACAGTGAGTCGGGTAAAGTTTGTGAAGAAGAAAACAAAACTGTCTTTATTCACAGATGATATGGTTGTGTATGCAGAAGAGTCTACATAATCCACAGGGAAATTCTGAGGATTCAGAGGAGTTTAGCAAAGTTGTTGGGTTCAAAATCCATAGGCAAGATTCCATTTTCTTACTATATATTAGCAACAATGTTGGAAAAGTAAAATTTATAAAAAGACATAATAGCACAAAATATCAAGAATCTAAGAATAATGTACAAGGTCACTGTACAGAAATGTTATTAGTAGGCATTAAAGATGGTCTAAACACCACGGTGAGATACCATCTCACACCAGTTAGAATGGCAATCATTAAAAAGTCAGGAAACAACAGGTGCTGGAGAGGATGTGGAGAAATAGGAACACTTTTACACTGTTGGTGGGACTGTAAACTAGTTCAACCATTGTGGAAGTCAGTGTGGCGATTCCTCAGGGATTTAGAACTAGAAATACCATTTGACCCAGCCATCCCATTACTGGGTATATACCCAAAGGACTATAAATCATGCTGCTATGAAGACACATGCACACGTATGTTTACTGCGGCACTATTCACAATAGCAAAGACTTGGAACCAATCCAAATGTCCAACAATGATAGACTGGATTAAGAAAATGTGGCACATATACACCATGGAATACTATGCAGCCATAAAAAATGATGAGTTCATGTCCTTTGTAGGGACATGGATGAAATTGGAAACCATCATTCTCAGTAAACTATCGCAAGAACAAAAAACCAAACACCGCATATTCTCACTCATAGGTGGGAATTGAACAATGAGATCACATGGACACAGGAAGGGGAATATCACACTCTGGGGACTGTGGTGGGGTGGGGGGAGGGGGGAGGGATAGCATTGGGAGATATACCTAATGCTAGATGACGAGTTAGTGGGTGCAGCACACCAGCATGGCACATGTATACATATGTAACTAACCTGCACAATGTGCACATGTACCCTAAAACTTAAAGTATAAAAAAAAAAAAAAAGATGCTCTAAACAAATGGAGATACCATGTTCATGGATTAGAAGACTCAAAATGAATTCTTCCCAAATTAATTAATTTTTTCCAAATTGATTTGTAGAACTAAAGAAATTGCTATCCAAATCCTAACCAGGTTTTTGTGGAACTTAAAATACTTACTCTAAAATTTGTGGTGTTTTCGTTTTTGAATTTTTTTTTCTTTTTCTTCTTCTTCTTATATTGAGATGGGGTTTCTGTATGTTTTCCAGGCTGGTCTCAAACTCCTGGGCTCAAGCCATCTGCCTGCCTCAGCCTCTCAAAGTGCTTGGATTACAGGCATAAAGCACTTCATCCAGACTGAAATTTGTATGGAAATACAAATTCAATTTGACAAATATTTGGCCAGGCACGGTGGCTCATGTCTATAATCCCAGCACGTTGGGAGGCTGAGGCGGGTGGATCACTTGAGGTCAGGAGTTCGTGACCAGCCTGGCCAACATGGTGAAACCCCATCTCTACTAAAAATACAAAAATTAGCCGGAAATCACTTGAACCCAGGAGGCGAAGGCTGCAGTGAGCCAAGATTGTGCCACTGTACTCCAGCCTGGTCAAGAGAGCGAGACTCCATCTCAAAAAGAAAAAATAATAAATAAAACATATTTATTGAGCCCCTTAGTCCAGGGACTGCTTCTGGTACTTGGGATGCCTCTAAGAACCCCACCCACAAAGACCCTTCTTCGTAGACCTTAGCAGGAGAGACACACAGTAAAGAGTAAACACAATACATAAGCAAAGTACCCAGTATGGCAGGAGGTCATAACTGTTTTGCAAAAAACCAAGACTACAGAGGGGAGGGTCACCAGGACATCTAGGGGCAGAGGTGGGGTGAGAATCCAACCTTCCACATGGGCCATCTCTGCGACCCATCTCTGTGACCCCAACAAGAGGCCCCTCGCCGGCCATCCCGTTCCAGCTTCTGATGTCCTGATGTAGAAGCGGCTCTTCTGCAGCTCTGAGGTGAGAGGCCAAGCCCTCCATGACCCCAAAAGGCCAGGGCTCCCCAAGTGTTATCCACAAACACCCCTGTGGGGACTGCAGGCTCCTACAAGGTGCCCTTGCACAGGTCTCTTGCAGAGCTTCTCCACCCACTCTCTGGGCCCTGACACAATGGGAGGGTGCCTGTCCTTACCCCAGCCGGATGTCCCACCACACTCCTGCCTGGGGACTTCTGGCACGCAGGAGAGGCTGGACATGCAGATGCAGAGAGGCTTGCCCCAACGCCGTTGCCCGTTTTACCTGGAAGTTCGTGGTTCTTTAATTCTTGCTCCAAACTGTGAGTCAACCTTTAAAATATATGATATTGAAGTTCTCCTTCAGCCTCCAGTCTTTCATCAGAGTTAAATCCAGAGATTTCACGAGCAGTAGATAAATCTGCAGTAGAGAAAAGTGCTCCAAAGGTGGGCACGCCAGGCTCCCATTTGGAGCTGTTTATAAATGCTTTTATGTAGACCCCTCCTAGATGAAGAGGAATGGCCTCAGAGCAACCCTGGGAAGGATGAGGAGGGGTCCGGGGACTCCAGACGAAATCGCACAGCCACCTACCGTGTGAGTGGAAACCCATGCTGCTTCTGCCCGGCCTCTAGGATCCGTGTTCAGGGGAAGCCGCGTCCCTGCGGTCATAAGACGTGATTGTTCAGACCAATGGATGAGGCTGAGCAGAATCATTTCATTTCCCCCGCACTTGCCAAAGGCAGGGACTTTCCTGTTTGTCCCTGCCTGATATGTAGGAAGGGCTCAGAACTACTTAAGAACAAATCAATGAACCTATGGCTTTATGACAAATACCACAGAAACAACCTGAGAAATGGGCTGTCTGGCCTCTAACAAATGACCTCATCTCTCTGAACCTTAATTTCCTCATCAGTAAAGTGGCAGTGCAGCCCCTCCCTCACAGGACGCTCCCTGGCAGAGTGCAGCCCTGCCGTGCAGCAGCCGGTATGACCTCGTCCTTGTGATCAGGAGGGCCCTGCTGAACTGTTTCCGCCCCACAGGTGCCTACGAAGCCCGGGAAATGATGTGGCCTTCCTGGAGCCATGCAATGGCACTGTTGTCACCAGGAAAAGGGCCTGTGGCACCCACCTGGCCACTCATGTCCTAAATGAGACAGGCCCTCTTCATCGGCCTCAGTGGCTCATTGAGATGAGGACTTGGGAATTTTGCTGTTTAACAGAGCAACTGAGCACCCAGGTGGCTGCCCCAGCAGACCCTGGAGACGTTTCAGGAGACCTGGCAGGAACCCAAGCCTCTGCCACTGCACCAGGCTCTGGCCAGAGGGCTGGGCTCAGAGCCCTTTATTTTTTTATTTTTATTTTGTATTTTTTAGAGACAGAGTATTGCCCTGTCTCCCAGGCTGGAGCACAGCAGTTGAAACCATACCTCACTGCAGCCTCGATCTCCCAGGCTTAAATGATTCTCCTGCCTCAGCCTCCAAGTAGCTGGGACCACAGGCATATGCCACCATGCCAGCCTTATTGTTAAATGTTTTGGGTAGATCCCATCTCCCTATGTTGCTCAGGCTGGTCTTGAACTCCTGGGCTCAAGCGTTCTTCACATCTCAGCCTCTTGAGTAGCTGAGACCACAAGTGTGTGCCACCGCACCTGGCCCCAGAGCCCCTTTTAAACTGCAACTCACAGTCTCCAAGTTAGACTCACAAAGAGAAGATCTAAATATGTGTCTCCTTGAGGGAGGCTGAGGAGTGGAGGAGGATGAAATCTTACAAAACGTCAACCTTTTTAAAAATGTGTTTTCAGTAATTGCTGTTCTGCACCAAGTTTTATCCTAGTGGGAGTTTCATGTCGGAATTACTAAGTAAGAGTTCATAACAGACAAGTTAATCGCCCTTGTGTAGGGGCAAGGCACCGAGCGATGATCTCTGTACCTAGGTAGGTGCTTCCTGGATCCGCACAAGCACAGGATATGGCAGGTGGGGAGTGGGTGGGGGGTTATGAAGGGCAGCTCAGGAGGGGCAGGGGGCAGGGGAAAGCAGGATCTCTGATGGTAGAAGGGAGTGGTCACTACGTCCCTAACACACCCCCTTCATGTCCCCGCTATAGCCACACACCACGGGGGAAAGGCTCCAGGCCAGCCCCCATCCCCTCAGGACCATGACGCGGGCATCTGCAGAAACGGGTGGGGGCTGTCTGGCCTGAGAGGCCTAGAGCCAGGAAGAGGTGGTTTAGAGCTGCCCTCCTCCTCCAACATCAGCCCCAACCCCCTTCCTCAGCAGCAGATCCCACCTGAGTCTCTCCTAGGCCTGTTCTGGATCCAAAGTGGGTATGAGACATTCACCATCTATTCCTTTGCTCCACCATCACCAGAGGCTTTGTGGTACCTTATTTTTGAGAAGAGGCAACATATTCTAGGACTAGGCTTGGAACAAGGGAGAAATTCATCATGCATCCCTCCATTTATCCATCCATCCATCCATCCATCCATCCATCATCCATTCTCCCACCTACCCACTCATTCCCCATCCAGCTACCCACTCATCCATCCATCCATTTGTCCATTCACCTACCAATCCATTTATCTATCCATCCATCCCCATCCATCCATCAATTATCGATCCATCTATCCACTCATCCATCTATCCACCTACCAATCCATTCATTATCCATTCATCCCTGTCCATCCATCCATGTATCTACCTATCAATCCATTCATTATCCATCCACCTACCAATCCATTCATTATCCATCTACCCCATCCATCCATTCACCTACCAATTCTTACATTATCCATCCATCCCCATCCATCCATCCATCCACCCACTCATCCACCTATCAATTCATTCATTATCAATCCCTCCCCATCCATCCACCCACCCACTCATCCATTCATCATCCATCTATCCCCATCTACCCATCCACCTACCCATCCATCCATCCACCCATCCATCCACCCACCCACCCACCTATCAATTCATTCATTATCAATCCATCCCCATCCATCTACCCATCCACCCACTCATCCATTCATCATCCATCTATCCCCATCCATCCACCAACCCACCCACCCATTCAGCATCCATCTATTCCCATCCATCCATCCACCCACTCAACCACCCATCCACCCATCCATCCATCCACCCACTCATCCACCCATCCACCCATCCATCCATCCACCCACCCACCCACCTATCAATTCATTCATTATCAATCCATCCCCATCCATCTACCCATCCACCCACTCATCCATTCATCATCTATTCTTATCCATCCATCCACTTACCCATCCAGCCATCCACCCCATCTACCCATCCATCCGTCCACCCCATCTACCCATCCATCCATCCACCCATCCATCCACCCACCCACCCACCTATCAATTCATTCATTATCAATCCATCCCCATCCATCTACCCATCCACCCACTCATCCATTCATCATCTATTCTTATCCATCCATCCACTTACCCATCCAGCCATCCACCCCATCTACCCATCCATCCGTCCACCCCATCTACCCATCCATCCGTCCACCCATCCATCTACCAATGCATTCATTATCCATCTATCCACCCACCCACCCATCCATTCAGCATCCATCTATCCCCATCCATCCATCAACCCACCCATCCATTCAGCATCCATCTATTCCCATCCATCCATCCACTCATCCATCCATCCATCCATCCATCCATCCACCCACTCATCCACCTACCAATTCATTCATTATCAATCCCTCCCCATCCATCCACCCACCCACCCATCCATTCATCATCCATCTATCCCCATCTACCCATCCACCTACCCATCCATCCATCCACCCATCCATCCACCCACCCACCCACCTATCAATTCATTCATTATCAATCCATCCCCATCCATCTACCCATCCACCCACTCATCCATTCATCATCTATTCCCATCCATCCATCCACTTACCCATCCAGCCATCCACCCCATCTACCCATCCATCCGTCCACCCCATCTACCCATCCATCCATCCACCCATCCATCTACCAATCCATTCATTATCCATCCATCCCCATCCATCCACCCACCCACCCACCTATCAATTCATTCATTATCAATCCCTCCCCATCCATCTATCCCCCCACTCATCCATTCATCATCTATTCTTATCCATCCATCCACTTACCCATCCAGCCGTCCACCCCATCTACCCATCCATCCGTCCACCCCATCTACCCATCCATCCATCCACCCATCCACCTACCAATGCATTCATTATCCATCTATCCACCCACCCACCCATCCATTCAGCATCCATCTATCCCCATCCATCCATCAACCCACCCACCCATTCAGCATCCATCTATTCCCATCCATCCATCCACCCACTCATCCACCCATCCACCCACCCATCCATCCACCTACCAATTCATTCATTATCCATCCATCCCCATCCATCTATCCCCCACTCATCCATCCATCCATTCATCATCCATCTATCTCCATCCATCCATCTGTCCCCACCCATCCACCTACCCATCTACCCACTCATCATCCATCTGCCTACCCATCCAGCCACCCATCCATTCTTCATCTGGATGGACAAGTCTTCACTGAGCACCAATTCTGTGCTGGGCAACAGGAGACAGAGATGCAGGAAACACAATCTCTACTCTCAGAGAACATGCTTTCCAGGGACAAGAAGACATGGACAGAAGCACCAGGTGAAGATGCTAGGACATGGCTGATCTGTGGTCCATATCCTGTTGGGGAAAACTGGGGGCCTGGGGACGTTGGTCTAATGAAGAGAAGACTTGGAGGAACTGGCATATGCTGCTGAGAATGTTTGGTGCCCACCATAATACCTGCGAGGGGGGAGGGAGGACAGAAGGGTGACCACAGTGAAAATGTGGAGGGATCAGTGGAGTGTAAGCCCAGCCATTGAAGGAATGTTTAGGTGAGGCACTGCAGAAGTCAGCTGGACACATGGACACAATCAGGAGTGTAAGTGTTAAAGAAAGAGGAAAGAAACACAAAACGCAGCCTTGGGGCTGACATATCTCTGGCTGGAGGGGAGGTTATCTCTGGGATGGCATGCCTCTGGTGAGGGAGGGGTTTGGAATGTTTCTGGTCTGAGATGTTATTTGTGGTTTTTGGTCATGCTGACCTTAGCCATTAGGCTGATGCCCTTTGGATTTAGGCAGTTTTTGATCAGGGTGAACTTAAAATGGCAGTGCTTGTCCAAGATGGCGATACTCCTGCTCTGTCAAGGAGGTCACAGCTGCTGATTGGCCACTCGGAATTGTCTTCATGGAGAGAGAAGACTTTATGGTTATGGGCCACAATATCTAGGGTGTGGCCATGGGAGAGGAGGGCTAGGGTAGTTTTGAGGTCAAGACCATGAAAGGAGAGCAGGCCAGGGTTTTGCAGGGATCACCCCCTGGAAACGGAAATCACCAAAAGTTATAAGAAGAGGAGGAGTGCTGGAGAGTGATGTGGTCCTTGAGGGGCGAGCGGGTGTCCATCTCCAGTTACAGCACAGTCAAGGGGATGCTCAAAGTGTCGACAAAAAAGAGTCAAACTCTGTAAAATATTTGAAGAGAGTTATTCTGAACCAAACCTGAGTGATCATGGCCCATGATGCAGCCCCCAGGAGGTCCTGAGAACATATGTCCAAGGTGGTCAGGGTGCAACTTCATTTTACACATTTTAGGGAGACATGAGACCTCAATCTAATACATTTAAGAAATAAATTGGTTCAGAAAAGCAAGAGAACTAGAAGGCGGGGGGTGGGTGAGGGGGGACTTCCAGGCTATAGGCAGATTTAAAAATTTTCTGGGTGACAATTGGTTGAGTTGATTTAAAGACCTGGGATCAATAGAAAGAAAATGTTTGGGTTAAGATAAAGGATTGTAGAAACCAAAGTTCTTATTTGCAGAGGAAGCCTTCAGGTGGCAGGCTTCAGAGAGAATAGACTGTGAAATATTTCTTATCAGACTAAAGTGTGTTGATGTTAATGCTGGAGCGATAATCATGCAAGTCCGATCCCCACTTCCCATGACAGCCTGAACCAGTCTTTCAGGTTACATTTTAAGAGTGCCCTGGCAGAGGAGGAAGTCCATTCAGATGGCTGGGGGGCCCTCAGAATTTTATTTTTGGTTTACAAAAAGTTTAGGATATGGGGGACGTTGCTCATGGCTGGTCAGGAGCTCAAGAGTGGAAGGGTTTGAGGGAACTGGGGATGGGGGAAGGGGTCTGAGAAGGGGATATACAGAGCTGTCTGGGGCAAGGGGTGGCCTGGGGGGACTCGAACTTTCCATACAGAGGGAGAAGCAGCATAATGAGCTTCATTCTGGGGTCTATAGTGGCAGACAGTGGGGAAAGCAGTGACAGGGAGTTTGCCAGCAGAGGAGGCAGCTGAGGGTGGTCTTACTCAAAGACCCTCCCTGAATGCTGGGAGCTGGGAAGGAGTTTGTTTTGCCCAAGCACATGGGGTCTCACTTGTCTTCAGGCAATGGAGGCTGCCTGAGGATAGCGGAGGCTCATTGCCCTAGGCCAAGTGGGAAAACTGCCTCACCCAGAAGGTCACACCCTCCCCAACAACCCAGTGCCTGATTGATGAGGGGAGGGAGAGGAGACACAAAATGGTCCTGGCCTCAAGGCAGGGACAGCCGTGAGGTGCAGTGCTCCCGAGCTCCCCTTCATCCAACGAGGCTGAAGCAGTCACAGCCTTGCTTAGCTCTCTGCACCAGCTCTCTACCCCCACTCTCCTTTCCTAGGAGCACCCCCTCCATAAACACCTCCACAGGAATTCCATCTCAGCTTTGCTTCCAGGAAACCTGATCCAAGACAGAGGTTGTTGCAAGGGCAGAGGCCACAGGCATCCACACCAGCCTCTGTGCGTTCAGTCTGTGAGCGGCCCAATGCTCCCCATGCACTCCTCCTTAAAGCCTACTCAACCCTGTGGTCTGCAGGCAAATTCCTCGCGGGTGCCTTCCCTTGTCTTGGCTGCCGCTCTGCTTCCTTTGCAAGCTCCTTCTTGCACCCTTGCGCTGGCTTCCTCCAGAGGGCTCCATCCCCTGCCCACTGTGCCTCCGTGGGTGGTGCCCAGATCTCTGTCTCCTCTGCCCTGGACCCCTCTGCCCCTGACTGGCAGATCTATAGAGTTCAATGCCCCTGGAGGGCTCCACGTCCATCCCACAGGGACCTGGACTCTCATCTTCCTCCTGAGCGTGCTCTCCCCGGAGACCTGGCATTGGAATTCGCCCTACCACCTTCTGGTCTCCCCAAGTGGAAACCTGGGCGTCAGTCTGGACGCTTGTCACCAAATTCTGTCCCTTCCACCTTCACACGGCCTCTCCATCTTCACCGCCTCGGTGTCTCTATCTCGTCCCGATCACCGTCGCCTCTCCTCTGGCGGAGAGCACCAGCATTTCCACTGGTCTCTGCTTTTCCTCAAACACATCTCTGTGTAAATCTCCCCTCAGGATCATTCTGTGGCCCCCACTGCTCTGGGTGGAATCTTCTTTCCAGCGGCGTTTCAGTCCCCTGGGTCTGCCTCACTCCTCACCACCGTCTTGTGCTTCTGCACTGAGCTCCAGCCAGACCACCTGCCTGCAGCCACCTGGCGCTACCTGTTCCCGTGTGCTTCCTGCCTTTGCCTGGAGAGAATAACAATCTATAGTCCAAACTCAAGGACAAAAACAAACTGCTTTTTGGCTGTGGTGGCATGAAACCCCAATAAGTCAATGACAATGCTGCATGCTTCTGAAAGCTGGCCAGTCAGGGATAGCCCCACACTACAGAACAGGACCAGGCAGCAAGAACCTTGTGCCCCTAAAGTCAGGCTGAACACTCTTGCTTCTGAAAGCTGGACAATCCTCAATGCCAGGCTTCCCAAGAGACTCAATTTGTTTTGCTCTGAGAGATGGTCCTATAAGCACAGTTCCCCTTTGCTCTAGTAAGCAAGATACTCAGCTTCAGCACTGACCAGCCTCACAATCCGTCCTCACCAAGTGGAGGGCCCTCTCTCTGGGTTCCTCCACGGCCGTATCTGTCTGTGTTCATACACCTTCCCCTCAGCACTTACAGACATGGGCTGGCATAGGGGGTGCTGGCGGCAGGGGTGAGAAATAAACTTTCAGCCCTAGGTGAGGAGCCCAAGAGGAGAGCATGCTGTCACCTGGAGTCTCTGGTATGTGCCTGGCACCTGTACTGATTGCATTAACCACTGTGATTTTTTAGAAGATGTACTACTTGGAAATGTATAATACATACGGAGAAGTGTATGAAATATGTACAATTTAAAGATAAGGAAAAATGCATGCCTGTGTGCCCACCACCTAGTGAAGAAATACAACCTGGACACCACTTTGGAAGCCTGTCTGTGTTCACCCATCGCATTCTCCCTCCTCCCCCAGCCCAGGTATCCTCCATCCTTTAGCCATCCCCTGACTTTCTTTAGTTTCATTGCCTGTGCATGCAGCCACGAATAAAATATTGCTTAGTTATCTGGGAAACTGGGCTGTATAGGAAAAGGGCTCTTAGAACCCCACACCACTGTCAGATGCAGGATCCCAGAAGACTCTGCTCCCAGTCCAGCTTCCAATTCCTGTGGGTTTATAACAGGCCTTTCTAGAGACACTGGGGGCAGGATTCACAGAGCTGGAACATTTGCAGTGAGGACCACATTCCAGATGACCAACAGGGACATGCTTGGGGGGGACAGGCCAATTTGGACTGTCCCCTTCTAAGCCCACCAAGAGCTACCTGTAGCTCTCAGGAGTGGGGTCAGGGCAAAACATGTATGTGGGGTAAAACAGGTGACCTCTGATTCTAGGCACCAGGAGATGGAGAGAAGAGCAGGAATGAGGGAACAGAAGGGGAAGGCAGGCACAGGTGAGAATCTAGGCCAGGCTCACCTGGCCATTCTGTCCTGAGGCTTAAAAACATGCAATGATGGCAATGACAGCATTTGATCTGTCTCTGGAATCACTTCGCATGAAGTCATTCTCCCTCCACCACCCTCCTGGGGGATTCCTTTACCTCCTCTCCCCCATACATCCCATATTGGGAACTTGTGCTTACAGCTAAGATGCAGTAACAGACTGAATTTACCCTCTTGCCTGAAACAACTCAACAGCTGGAAAAAAAGAAATGAAACGATGGCTCTGAAAATACTAGAAAAGCAGCACAGGACAGCAGCAGATCACCTTGATTCCAGGGACTTGAAATCTTCTCTGGAACAACACAAGATACAATTTAAATGTAAATTAGGGTAGGCCCAGTGGCCCACGCCTGTAATCCCAGCACTCTGGGGGACCAAGACAGGAGGGTTGCTTGAGCCCAGGAGTGGGAGAACAGCCTGGACAACATAGGGAGACCTAATTTCTACAAAAAAAATTCAAAAATTAGCTGGGCGTGGTGACACATACCTATAGTCCCAGCTACTTGGGAGGCTGAGGCAGGAGGATCGCTTTACCCAGGAGGTCGAGGCTGCAGTGAGCCATGATCATGCCACTGCACTCCAGCCTAGATGACAAGAGACCCTATCCCCCCACGCAAAAAAAGGAAATGAATTAACATTAATTCCTCTCAAGATGCCCAGGCTCTATTCACCCCCTTTGTCATTGTCCCTCCAGTTGGAAATTCCTCCCTCCCCCGGCAAAATCCCGCCCACCCTTGGAGGCCTTTTCAGATCATTCTTGCCAGATGAGCTCCCCTTGTCCCTTCTCTGAGCCCAAAGGGGCCCAGCTGCCGTCTGTCTCCCTCCTTCCCCTTGTTTCCCGCGCTACCTCCAGGGCACTTCCCAACTCACTGGCCAAGCCCCCAACGAGCGGTCTATGCTAACTTTGGCTCTGTGAATTTCCTAGAGTGTCATGGGTTGGGGAAAAGCGCACGAAGTCCTTCCTGCCTTGCAGCAGGCGCGAGAGCAAGCGCTTGGGACGCGGGTTGGGGCAGGGGCCCCGGGACGTAGGGGGACGTCTGCGCGGTCCTGCGTCCCCGGGACAACCTGGCCTGGGCTCACCCACGGCCAGCCGCTCCGCGGAGGGCAGAAGCGGGCTGGGCCAGGCTCCTCAGCGCCAGGCCCGGGCCGCAGTGCCAACCCCGCAACAGCACTGGACATGCAAGAGTCGGCGTCAGTGCGCGTGAAGCCGGAGCATTATCAGGCTCAGCCAAACATGGCCCGGTTCTTGGGCCTTCCGCTCTTTCTGTGGGGCAGAGAGGGAGAGAGGCCTCGAGTCGTGCGGGCTCCAGGCTCCGGGCTCTGGGTGAGGCCTGATCCCTGCTCCCGCCCGGCCACCCTCATTCTCCAGTTGTATCCCCTGCCAGAGTCTGCAGCCTCGGGCCGCGGCGTGGTTGCCTGGGAAACGCTTGCGCCTGCGCAGGGCTTCCTAGGCGCTGGAGTCCGCAGGCGGCCTCGCCGCTGCCGGTCGCTCACGGAGGAACTACAATTCCCAGGAGACCGCGCGGTGGGTGGGGGCGGGGTAGTGGGCGGGGCATCGGCAGGCTAGGTTCTCTCCGCGCAGCGCCAATCGCAGAGAAGATGGCGCCGCGGAGGGTCAGGTCGTTTCAGGCTCCCGGCGCTGCTACTGCTGCTGCTCTTCCTCGGGCCCTGGCCCGCGGCGAGCCACGGCGGCAAGTACTCGCGGGAGAAGAACCAGCCCAAGCCGTCCCCGAAACGCGAGTCCGGAGAGGAGTTCCGCATGGAGAAGTTGAACCAGCTGTGGGAGAAGGCCCAGCGGGTGAGCGCGACCCGCGGGCGGTGGAGCGGGGCCTGGGGGCGGGGGCCGTGGTTGGGGTCGTTGGAGCGGGGCCCAGGGGTCGGAGGCGGAGGGGGGCGCAGCCGGGGCACCTGTGCCCCACGCGCCCTGTCCTTGGCACAGCCTCCCCCAAGTGTCAGGTGGGGCGCCCCGACCCCTTCTGCAGCAGGAAAGGTACCCATGCCGGCGACGACGCCGTGTGAGGCAGGTGGCGGCCGGCACCCCGAGGGTCAGTGTCGCCCTCCCCAGCCTGGGCGGCCTGCTGACCCTAGCGTAGGGACAGAACCAGGCTAGATCACAGGTCTCCTGCCTCCCGAGCCTTTGCCTGTTCCCTCAACCTTATCTCCCTATGTGGGGGAACAAGAAAAACAAAATGTTGGGTAGAAAGACGTGTCCAGGGACAGAAGGAATCCCAGTAGCAAGCCCGTGCTTGTTCATTTGAGCGAGAAATGAGGAGGTGAGGAGATGGGATCGGTTTAGAGCACATAAAACGCGACCTTGGGAATGCTGAAAGTCAGTCTTAACAGGGCGCTCACCTGACCTCTCCTTCATTTGAGAGATGAGGGTACGGAGGCCCCGAGGGGAAAGGGCACCCCCAAGGTGGCTCGGCCGGTGGGGCCCCCCGGGACAACAGCTTCCTAACTGGTGCGTGACCCTGGGCCAGCTGCTCTCTTCATTAAGATACGGTTGCTTCATTTGTTAGGTGTTCCTGAAAACACCTGAAATGGGTGTTTTCGAACTATGCCGACCATCTGGGCCTCATTATCTCATCTCAAATGCAGGAGTCAGATTAGATCTCTGTCTCAATAGTCCAGTTTTAAGCATTCCTGAGTCTTTGAGAGGGAAAGTAAATGATTTGCAGAATAAGAAGGAACTTTTGGAACGAAAAGGGAGAGGAGAAACAGGTGGGGGACAGATAGACGGTTATAAGACTGCGTGGGGATGGGGATTGACGCCTGGGCATCAGCTCCACAGGCCCTTCCTGAACTGCTCCTGGGACCAGCAGTCAAGCCCCATGCGTAATGTTCAGCCTGCGGAGGTGGGAGAACGCTCTGGGCTGGAGCGGCAGGGCGGCTTCTTGGAGGAAGGGATTCTGGAGGGGCTGGGGACACGGCTGGGTTTGGATGTGTTGATGGCCTCCCAGCAGCAGGGAACAGGTGTGACCAGGAGCAGCCGGGATGCAGTGCCGCCTCCCCGTGCCCACTGCACTGGGCATCTGTTGAGTGGGTGGAGTCCCCCCTCCCCATGAGGAATGGGGAGCCCAAAATAGACTCCCTGACCAATTGGAGGTGGCGCTGAGGAAGTGCACTCGGGCCCAGGAACCCCAGCGGCTCCCTTTACTTTTGGGTGCTGGCCCAAGTCTTCCACCTGCTCTGCAGGGCCGCCCTGGTGCGCTCCACCTTACCTCCAGCCACCTCCAGCTGGTCCTCTGTCTTTGTCAGCCCAGGCCCCCTGCAGCAATACGCCTGCCCTCAGGCTGCCCCTGCACTGGTCCGGCTACCCTCGGGCTGCCCCTGCACTGTCCCCCGGTGCTGGGTGCTCGCCTGACCAGTTTCAGTCTTGGGTCGGGTCATGTCTCCTGAACCTCCCTGAGGTTCACTGGGCACCATGGTAGGGCGAGCTGCTCACCTCCACTTTGGACTGAGCCTTGGACTAGATGATCTTTCTGGTCCCTTTAAGTCCTGAAGTTCTAGTTGTGTGGGCAAGTCTTTTTTGCTGAACAGAACGTGAAATTCTTCGAGGGTGAGAGTGTTTTGGGGGATTTTGTGTGTCTTCCCCCCTTCCAGAGAGCCTGGTACTATGGCAGGCAGGCCTGCAGAGCCCATTCGTCTTGATTTTCCTTCCAGATAACAGAAGCTTGGAGGGTGGCGGTGCTGTGAGGGTGTTCTATCCTGGAGCCAAGTGTGCAGGCGTCAGACCCGTCCGGGTCTTTTTGAGGTTCTCAGTGGCGGTAGCGCATCCCGGGTGGTCTTTGTGCTGTGGCTCTTGCTGCCGAGCGTGCCAGGGCCCAGGGTGGTCAGGAGGCAGGAGGAGCCACAGTCAGTTCGAACGTAGGGGCAGAGAATTGTTCGTGCAAACAGTCACTCCAGTCGGCTTCTTACCCCACCTGACTCGCCGCTCTAGGTAGGTATCAGACGGAGACGGGGTCTTGGATCGCCCCCTGGAAGATAACTGAGGTGAGGGCTGCTTTTTCAGAGAAGCACGTCCTGCCCGGCTCTGCAGCCACTGCTCTCAGCCTCCTGCGACCTGCGCTCAGCAGCCAGGATGGTCTTGTCCTTTCTTTGGTTTGCTTCATGAAAACATCGTGTCCCTGTTTTCTGCATGTAAAGCCACATCCTGGCATATAGGATTGCGTAGTGTGTCAGTAGGCATAGGGTGAAGGGAGCGTTTCAGGAAACCTTTGCCTTTGATGGGCTGTGAGACCTGCGTTGAGGTTGCCGCCAAGAAGATGCTGAGACCCGCTTTCATCAGGCGAGACCCGGCCGGGGGGTGCTGCTTCATCCTCTCCAGCAACTTGAATCTTGACTTTCTGTGACTCTCCCAGTTCCTCTTTCACAGGCGGGCTCCACTGTGTTGCAAGACTCCTGAGCAGAGGCTGTCCCTGGAGCTTTGGAGGTCGGAGGCCATGCAGAGCCCTTGTGCTCACAGACGCCTTCTGAGGACTCTGCCTCTTCAGAGCTCTGTGTGTTGTGTTGATGCTGAGGAGTAAGCTCCAGGGTCTGCATGGTCCAGCTGCGGCGCTCAGGGACACACTCGTGTACCTCTTGGCCTGGGCTGCACGGTGCCATGAGCTCGGAGTCCTTGGCCATAGGTCCTTAGTTTTTTTGGTTTTTTGTTTTTTTGTTTTTTTTGAGACAGAGTCTCACTCTGTCGCCCAGGCTGGGGTGCAGTGGCGTGATCTCGGCTCACTGCAACCTCCGCCTCCCAGGTTCGAGTGATTCTCGTGCGTCAGCCTCCTGAGTAGCTGGGATTACAGGTATGCACCACCATGCCCGGCTAATTTTTATATTTTTAGTAGAGACGGGGTTTCACCATGTTGGCCAGGCTGGTCTCGAACTCCTGGGCTCAAGTGATCCTCCCGCCTCTGCCTCCTAAAGTGTTGGGATTACAGGTGTAATCCCAGGAGGCACCACACGCAGACGGTCCTTAGTTCTGACATGAATGGTGACTGCAATGAGAGTGTGTGAAGCATCTTGTTCTCAGAGGTCTGACGAGTGGAAACTGAGATCTGCAGAGAGGAGCCCTCAGAGCCCCACCCCAGCTCTCAAGCATCCCCCCTGGCTTGAGAAGGGCCTCTGAGGATGGGCCAGCCAGTGGCCTCCATGGGCACCTAGGACTCGCCAGGCCAATGCATGACCTCACAGCAGCTCAAGGTGGGTATGGCTGTGCCCTTGTCCATGGAGCTCAGGTGGAAGGAGCTGGGGCACAGTGGCTGGGCTGGGACAGTGCATGCCACCTGCCGTGGTGAGACAGGTACAGCGTGCCAGGAAGCCTTGGTCACCGCCACAGCCTGCTCCTCATGGTGGGTGCCTTGCAGTCTGGCACGGGCACTCAGGTGAGCGCTGGGAGGATGGCACGTGCCCTCTGAAGAGGTGGTCCATTGGCGGTCCTGGTGGCATTGGAACCTGCCCAGCCTGAACTGTGCTGTGTGTGCAGGTTGACACCAGTGGTGTAGCTGTGGACCCTGGCCTGGGTTTCCTGGGGCGTTGAGAAGCAGCAGCAGGTTATTGGAAAGTTCCAGAAAGCTCTGCTGGCACGCGGGTGGTGCTGTGTGGGGAAGGGCCACTGCTGAGGTCCCGAGCAGTGCTGGGCCCTTGGGTCTGGTCAGGAGGACACGGTCGGCTCTGCTTGTGTCTGAGGACACAGGACCGGCGTCGTTTGATCAGCTGAACCGGCTTTCTTGCCTGCATGTATACCCTGGCTGTTGATGATTTGCCTCGCTGCTTCATGTTTGACAGGTTCTTTTCTGCAGTTGGTCTCCACAGGGTACTTCTAACTTGATGCGTTAACATTTAACTTGAGAGAGGTGAAAGAATCCAGACGTGGGGTCTGGGGTCTGCACGTGACCTGCTGGTCTTCCTCTGTGCAGAGCTGGGGCTGCTTTCTGTGGTGGTGCTGCCAGGCTGGCCCCTTCCGCGCTGAGCACTGGCAGCCACACATCAGGGGAAAGGGAGCTGGCTTTTGTGAGACATGCGGTGTGAAATTTAGACCCCCTGTTGCCTGAGAGTTGGGGAATCAGAGGGAGACAATGACTTTCCCCTGTGGGTTGCAGATTTTACAGCCCACGGAGCACCTGCCCTTGATTCTCCCAGCACCCTAGGGAGGCAGACAGGAAGCCAGTGAGGACTGCAAGTTACAGGGGTTGGTGCCTGGCTGTGAGCCTGCCAAGACGGGCCCAGGACTTCAGCAGCCCTGGGTCTTCAGCTCCGCTTTCCAGCGGGCAGCCCATGGGCAGTCATGGGACACCTGCGTCCTCTCCCCTGCAGCCAAAGAGGGCAGACCTGGGGCCCCTCAAGGCCAGCACACAGTTGAGAGCATGGGCCTGGATTGCCTGCCCCAGGGTGCTGCTTCTGGCTCGGACCATCACTGTGGGCCTCGCATCTCAGACCCTCCCAGGCAGTGCAGCGCGGTAGGTAAGGCGCCTACAGGGTAGCAGCAGCCACGGGGAAGTAGAGATGGAAGCAGACCTGTTCCTCCAGGAGTTTGGGTCACAAACAAGATAGGCAGGTGTGGGCTCCCCCTCCTCCTGAGGCACAGACTGCCCCTCCTGAGAGTTCAGCGTCACTCAGGTGCCTCATTGTCCTGGGTCCTCCTGCTGGGAATGCTCAGATCAGACCTCAGGTCTCCTAGGGCCTTCCAGTGGACGCCGCAGGCGAGTGTCCAGGGCACAGAGGGGCACGGGGTGGAGCTCTGGGGAGAAGGGGCTGGGTGGATGGGGCTGGCTGGGGAAGAGGCACGCAGGTAGGGGTGTGTCGAAGGCTGCCAGGGAAAGGGTTTTCAGGTCGGGACAATCCTGGAAAGCAGCCCCTGCAGAGATGGGGGCGCAGAGCATCTACCAGGAGGGCCCAGACAAAAGACTGCCCTGGGACCACCCACCAAGGGTTAGAGAACCTTCTAGAGAATTAGAAGCTTTCCTCTGCCCTAGGCCCTGCCATTCATTTTGTGCCTACCGTTTGCTATCTGTTTACCATTGGGGATCTTGGCTCAGTAATCTGAATTCGTCCCTAACTAAATTTTAAACTCCTGGAGGGTGGGGCCTGTGTGGCTAGGGCAGCCGCGGATAGTCAGGCTGGGCTTCTGAGAGGAGAGAGGGCGGAGCTGACAGCCCCAGCACCCAGCTGGAGACAGGGCCTGTGGTCAGGGGTCTCCTTCCTCCCAGGCCCAACACAGACTGAGCTGCAGGGAGCAGGATGGGCTCAGTCTAGATACAGGCAGAGTGAGGCGAGGAGGTTCCGGAGTGTGGGGTGTGCCAAACACACAGAATTGGCTTCGCGCGAGTCTTGAAAGAAATGTGTGCCCCTGCGCGGCGCGGACCTGAGGGCTGGGCCTCCTGAGGTCTCGGGCTGCAAGGCAGTGTGGGCCACAAGGCGGCGCGGGCTGCGGGACACTGGGAAGGCAGCCGGCTCTTGACGCTTCCTGGGGATGTTCACTGTTTTACATAAACTTTATTGAAATATAACACACATACTTTGGATACTAGCTTGTGTTGTATTTATGTTAGAAAATAGCTAATGAAATATAGATAAAAGATTAATATTTCAAATCTCTAAGGGGAAACAGACTCCATATTGAAACACACATGATCAGAGGCAGGCGTTAGGTGATGGGCACCTGGAGCTCAGAGGCAGGAGCTGGGGTTCCCTCCTAGAGCCATGGGCAGCTCGTGAGGACCAGCCCCGGGGGAATGTGAGAATGCAGGTGCTCAGGGAGGGGGACCCTCCTGAGAGCTGAGAGGTTTGGGGATCTGCACTGCACAGTGCCGAGCACTTCCTTTGCTGCAGGACTCCACAGAGCCTTTAATGCGCTGGCGTCACGACAGGCATGCGGTGCAGCCTCCCCAGTTAGCCAGGGACAGCACCCTGTCTCCGTGAACCCTGGTGCCACCTCATGACACGTTCTGGTTCACACAGCTGGGCCACTCTGCTCTGCACGGAAGAGCCTTCGCTTCCCTGAAGGGCTCGCCTGCCCCAGCACACGCCTCTTAGCGGCCGGGCCAGCCCTGAGGCCAGAGTTGATGAGAGCTGGCCGGTGGGTTTCCTTCTGCTGCTTGCCTCGGCCGCCTGGCATTCTGGCCCAGTCATTCTGACGTGGGGACACTCTTGGCCTAAATCCTGTCTTTGCAACCAAAAAGCAGTGTGCCCAGCGGTCACCTCACTTTCTCCCTTCTCTCACCCAGGGTCCCAGAGCTGGGAGGGCAGGGGTGGGATGAAGGAAGCGTGGCCTGCCCTGCGGAGAGGGATGAGGGTGGGGTGGGGAAGTTCCTCAGCCCCAGTGCGGCAGCTCATTCCGGGGCGCTGCCTGTGTGGTCTACGCCAGCAGGTAAGTGAGAGGGTGACAGATTCCTGCTCCAGAAGGATCTGGGGCTGTGTAAGAACCGTCTCAGCAAGACAGTTCGGATCATGGTACACTTGAGAGGTGGTGACTGAGGGTCTTTGGGAAATGAAGATGGGGCAGATCTGAGATTACAGTGATTTTTTTTTTAAAAAGAGCTTCTAGGTGTCTGTGTCCTTGCAATGTGTATCTGCAATGGTAATGCAGTGGGTATCTTCTTCCTGCTCTGTTTATCCGAGTGCCCGATGACTGTCCTCAGGTGCTAGGGTGGGGTGTCCTGTTACAGCCGGACAGGAATGAGCAGCCGCTGCTGGTAGGGAGCCCCCGATGGACTTGGGGTTTCCAGATCGTGTATACAGACAGGCCTAGAGAATGGTGTCCATGTTGAGTTCTTGTCTAAACCTGTGGGGTTTGAATCCTGCGGACAGTGACCCTGACTCCACCTCTTCCTGGTCTCCCAGAACCTCCCGGTGGCCAGCCTCTTCCGAGGTCAGTTTCCCGCTGTGTCCTGGTCCATCCTGCTCGTGGCTCACAGGCTCCTCCCCTTCGTTCGCAGCTGCATCTTCCTCCCGTGAGGCTGGCCGAGCTCCACGCTGATCTGAAGATACAGGAGAGGGACGAACTCGCCTGGAAGAAACTAAAGCTTGACGGCTTGGACAAAGATGGGGAGAAGGAAGCGAGACTCATACGCAACCTCAATGGTACATTTGTTTCTTTCCTAATGCAGGTCGAGTATCCCTCTTCCTAAATGCTTGAGAGCGGCAGTGTTTTGGATGTCGGATTTTGTTTTTGGATTTGGGAATATTTGCATTATGCTTAATCTGGATATCCAAAATGAGCCTTTCCCCTGAGCATCCTGAGTGCCCAGAAAGCTTAGGATTTGGGTTGGGGGCTCACCCTCATGAGGGAGGTGGCCACTGGCTTCAGAGGTTGGCGAGGCTAACCCTCATGAGGGATGGTGGCTGCTCGCCTCAGTGCTGTGGGCTACGCCTCTGACTCCTTGGCTCTTGGCCAAGGGGCCCATTGGGCACAGCCTGCGGGGGGCTCTCCTCTGAGCACAGATGCGCCCTTGGCCGTGGTCTCGGGTTGCTGTCACAGGTGCCATTGGCACGCCAGAGGGAGGGCCAAGGCAGGGGCACTGGGTGCAGGAAGGGGCCGGAGGACAGCAGGAGGCTCTGTCACCCAGAGGAGGAAGCAGTCTCCCCTAGCATCTTGAAGTTTTGGGGACATACTCCAGATGTTGTCAGAATGGACACTTGGTTGTGATGCACTTAGTGAGCCCTCGTCCCTGTGGGTATTCAAGAAGAGGCAGGACAGTCACCTGCTTGGTACCAGCATACGGAAGACAGGTGTGTCCTCAGAGCCAGGAGGGTTTTAAATGACAGAGTTGCGACTGTTCCTTTTGGACCCTTCTCCTCCACCATCCTCCCTCACCACGGGCCCGTCAGCAGGGCACTGGCGGGCAGAGGACGCACACCAGGTGGGCCCGTGGGACTGGGGTTGGGGCTGCTCCGGAGAGTCGAGTGCTCAGCTGCCTGCTGTCAGCTATGTGTAGCAGCCCTAGAAGCTGCTGCGCCTCCACCCAACTGCTGCCCCTGGGCCTGACCCCAGGCACCCCTTCCCCAATCCCCTCCCCCGCTGCTCCCTGTGTGACCTGGGCCCCCGGCATAGTCCCCTGCCCCCCACCTCCATTTCCTCCTCCTGTCTCACAGGACAGTGGTGTGAACCAAGTGGGATACTCCCCACTGGGGTGGGGGTGGGGGTGGCTGCCATCGCACTTGTTGCTGTCGTGAGGGTGGCCCCAGAGCCCTGGCCATGTCTGGAGTCTGCTGTAGCCCTGCTTTTCACACGTGCTGATGGCCTCAGGCATTGCAGCGCCTGGGTTGTCTCTGGTAAGGAGAGGAGGTGTCTACGGAGTTCCTTCGTTAGGCCTGATGCTCTAACACCTACTCCTCAAAACTCGTTGTCGTCCCATTTGACAGGCTCAGAGAGGGTGATTTGTCTGGCGTTGCAGAGCTGAGTAGTGCAGCAAAGATTTGGAGCCAGGGTTTTCTGACTCCTGAGCAGGTGGTCTGTTCCCAGCCACCCCTCTTCTCCCATTGGCAGGCATCAGTAGACATGTCATGTGGCTGCGCCCGGGTTAAAGACAGAGGGCTGGCTTCATTTTTGCTGGTTTATGTCACCATGTTCAAGAGTCTAGGTGGGACGTAAGCCAAGACATGGCGGTAGGGACTGCCGGGGGAACAGAGACATGGCTGAAACAATTCTGGATGGTTGCATCCCCACCAGCATGTCTAGTGGGCCATTCCCAAGGGCCAAGAAAGAGCCTGTCCTGGAGGTGCCCCCAGGAAGAAGGGACTGGCTATGCAGCAGGGCAGCATTTGGGGCCTGGAGGAGACAGAGCAGCTTGCAGGGGGCACAGAAGTGGGCTAAGAACCAGCTCCCTCCTGCACGCCAGGCAGTGTCCTTGCAGAGTGTCCAGGTCTGTGGCCCAAGTGGAGCTGTCTTGTTTTCTGCCATTGCCTAGTGACCTGGCAGAAAACTTAGTGGGACTCTAGGAGCTGGCGTCCCAGAAGCAGACCGTGCCCACACTCAGGAGAGAGGCTCGTCCTGGCCGGTTGCCCGCCATCTTCTGGGTGTGGCCCCTGGACCCCCAAGGTCCCCCGTGCCATTATCAAGTCTGATACCATACCTGGGGGACCAGCCATAGCCAAGTGTGCCTGCCCTTGGCACCCTCCATGCTGAGGTCCACCCTGAGACAGACGGGCCACGCTCCACTCTGCCCTGCCCTGCTCTGCTCTGGGGTTCGCTCCTGTCCTCACCCTCACTGCGCCCCCAGGGCCACTTCACTCCCCAGGCAGGGAGTGTGGGGCGGCGTCCATCCTCCCCAGGCAGGGAGTGTGGGGCGGCGTCCGTCCTCCCCAGGCAGGGGGTGTGGGGTGGCATCCGTCCTCCCCAGGCAGGGGGTGTGGGGCCACCTCCGTCCTCCCCAGGCTGGGGGTGTGGGGTGGCATCTGTCCTCCCCAGGCAGGGGGTGTGGGGCAGCGTCTGTCCTCCCCAGGCAGGGGGTGTGGGGCCACCTCCGTCCTCCCCAGGCAGGGGGTGTGGGATGGCGTCCGTCCTCCCCAGGCAGGGAGTGTGGGGCCGTGTTCATCCTCCCCAGGAGCTCTAAGGGCTCGGTGCTCCTGAGGCCGCCTCCAGCTTCAGTGCTCTGTGACTCCATTCCATGCAGAACCCAGCACCTCCAGAATCCAGAACCTTCCATAGTCCCTGCTGCTGATCGCAGCCTTGGGCACTCTGCCTTTTGATGGGGTCTGACCAGCCACTTTGGGCTCTGGCTCAGAGCTTTTGGCTCCAACTAGGAAGGCTCGAGCCAGGCTAGCCTCAGAGCCCCAGGACATGGCCCAGCCTCCCTGTCTCCCCCTCTCCTCCTCTCGGGCTCAGGGGTGCACAGCCTGGGGTTGTGACCTCAGTGCTGCTGAGCAGTGGCTGGACTTGGGGGTCTGGGCAGGACGGCCTTCACAGGCAGGCCTGGCACTGGCTTTCTAAGGCCAGGAGGCATCCAGGCCACTTTTTTAAAAAGTTTGTGTATTTTTGTATGTATTTATTTCATTTATTTTCTCATCCCCCACAGCCGGTATTATTTATTTAATTATTTATTTATTTTAAAAGATGGGGTCTCACTTTGCTGCCCTGGCTGGTCTTGAACACCTGGGTTCAGACGGCCCTCCTGCCTTGGCCTCCCAAAGTGCTGGGATCACAGGCATGAGCCACCGCGCCCGGCCTAAAATAGTTATTTCAGGTATAAATTCCCTGCCATGGAAGACAGGCCCAGCATGTGGTTGAGCTTTGAAGCGTGCATCTACGGGACCCGTGCCCAGCGCCAGCAGCTCTTGACTGCTGTCAGGAGAGACGGCTTTCCTCAGGGACAAGACCACAGGCTGTTTTTTCACGCTTAGGAAGATCACAAGCGCTTCCAGGCTGGAACACGAGAAGCACATGCTGCGTGTGGCCTTGAGACCCCCATGGCCCAGGCTTCCAGACAGAATGAGACAGGAGGGATCAGAGGCCAGGGTGGTGTCGATGAGAAAGGAGGCCTGAGGCTTTCAGGGTGTCCCTGGAGCAGGGACAGTCCCCAGGGCTGGCAGTGACAGAGGATGGACCTTTGGGAGAGGTGCGGGGGTGGGGCCTGCTGAGCCCAGAGCATGTGGAGGCCCCGCTGGGAGTAGTTCTGTCCAGTAGGGTCACGGGTGAAGGTGAAGGCCCAGAGGAGGCGCTGGGGTCCAGGAGTCACCATCTGGGTGAAGAGGTCCCGGGGTGAGGGGAAGTGTGAGGCGAAGGGAGGCTCCGAGCCCAGCATCTTGGGAGAGGCCTACTCGGGGCCCTCTCGGCCCGGAGGGGAAGGCAGGACCCCATTCTGTGGGAGGCGGGGCCCTGGGAGAATTCCCCCAGCCCCCAGGAAAGGGCCGGCAGGCAAGCCCACCGCCAGCTAAGGAGGCGGGTGGGGTTGCATGGGCCCCGGATTCCAGGGGACTTAGTAGAGGGCCTGTCACACAGAGCCACAGCACAGGACTTGGAAGTGGGAACTGGGGCCTGGGGAGAGCTACTGCCGGAGGGCGAGGCCAGCCCCTAGGCTCTGCTCTCACATCCCAAGTGCAGGACTTGTCTGCAGCTGAGTCCTGTCGGCACCAGGGCCCGCGTCGAGCGCCTGCTTTCATATCATGTTGGTGGCAGCGTGTGGTGACAGACACAGCCCACAGATGCCGAGTCCCCCCTAGGGAAGCGGGGCTAGGGGAGCACCACGTGGGCAGATCCTAGAGGGCTCCCCGAGTGGCTGGGCCACAGCACACTGCAGACTAATTATTCCTCCTGGCTGCTACCAGTAACTTTTTGTTAGAAGCTGCTGACACTGACGTTTTTCCTTTAGAAACTGTTTTTCCTCCCAATAAATATAAGATGTGTGCTGTCAGAAAGCCCTGCCACCCTGCACAGTCTGCAGGTGGCCTCTGTCCTGTGGTCCTTAAGAGTTTTTGCCCTATGGTAGCAGGTGAGGCTGCAAATTTTGTTCTTGAAAATCTGTGCAGCTGGTCGCTAAAGACGGGCCAATCGGTAACCACTCTTACAGCCCAGCCCACCAGCTGCTTCCGACAGCTGCGTCTCATGGGGACACAGCTTGATGGAGGACTCCAGCCGGTGTGTCCCTGGTAGGAAAGAGGGAGGTCCTGGGGGTGTCCCGTGAGTCGCCAGACCCTTTCCTAAGCGCTGGGAGACCACAGACCCCACGCTTGTTTATATTCTTGTTCTCCCCAGATCTCCAGTGGTCATCCAGGAAATGGGTGAAAGGAAACTACTGGAAAATGAGAGGCAAACCTGTCTCACCCACCGTGGCAACCCAGATGTGTTGGCTGTTGACTGTTTTTCACAGGAAACCATATCAAATAGAACCTCCCCTCTCTCCTAGTCATCTTGGCCAAGTATGGTCTGGACGGGAAGAAGGACGCTCGGCAGGTGACCAGCAACTCCCTCAGTGGCACCCAGGAAGACGGGCTGGATGACCCCAGGCTGGAAAAGCTGTGGCACAAGGTACTCTTCGATTGTTTGCATACCTTGCAGAATTGGTGCCGTTACGCTGAGTGTTAAGGCGGGGGCTGTGAGGGGCAGTCTCTGCTCTGCATGGGAGCCGGGGTTTGGGAAAGTCTCAGGAAGACGGTGGCTTCCTAAGGAAGCCATTCCACTGTCGTTCTGTGAATCTTTTCAGCTTTCCTGTTTAGAAGATTCCTTGCTCTTTGAGTAAAGGAGCTCTGTTTGGCCTGCAGCTGTCAGACCTTCAGCTCAGGTCACGTGTGGTTAGGGACGGTGACGTAGCATGGGCTGCGTTCTTTACTCTGTGTCGGATTTTTAGTGTAGTGAGTGGTGCCGTGGACGTGCCTCAGTGATTAGAAGGGTGCCCTCGTGTGTGGGGCTGGCCTTTCACCCTGTGCCTGGGAAGGGTGCGGGGGCCTGGTGCGGGGCCAGGCGCTGGGACCCAGCAGGGCCTGGTGGGCCGTGGCAGGGTGTTTACCTGCCGCAGCTCCCCCATTTCCAGCGGCTCCTGCTCCAGAACAGTTTCTCTGGATCACATTGATTTGGGGTCAACAGTTAGACTTCTTGTACTAGCCCAGTCACAGCTCATTGTCCTTGGCCAGGAGAGATGGAGTTGGTAGAAGGGGGCTGAGAGGGAGAGAGGGCCCTGTGTGGCCTCCCTGGACGTGTGTGAGCCACGTCACCCCACAACCGGGAGGCAGGTGGGATGACAATGAGGGGCTGGCAGAGGTCCCCCTAGGAAGGTGGCCTTGCTGTCCTCACCACCTGCAGCTGGGAGAGCCAGGCAAGCCCAGGGTCACTGGGCTGCTGCCCTGTCCCCCTCCTTGGGATCTTCTGCTCCCCACCCCAGCCAGCTCGGTAGCCGTCCCCCGTTGAGCCTGGACACGTCCAGGAGAAGGGTGGTTGCCTGCCAGCAGCTCTTCTCCGGTTTGTTTTTTGTTTTCCTGCCCTTCGTGAGGCCAAGAACCTGGCCCGGCACTCACGTAGGCAAGGGCCTGCCTGGCCATGAGGAGTGGTCGGCTGAAGAGCGGCCCTGGCCACACGAGCCCGCGGCGGGTTCACTCCAGGCCTTGTTTCCCTCTTAGGCGAAGACCTCTGGGAAATTCTCCAGCGAAGAACTGGACAAGCTCTGGCGGGAGTTCCTGCATCACAAAGAGAAAGTTCACGAGTACAACGTCCTGCTGGAGACCCTGAGCAGGACCGAAGGTGCCCCCCGCCCCCACCCCCTCCTGCCCCCCACCCCTCCTGCACCTGAGGCTCGTTGTGCTCAGTGGGCAGCCTCGGCTCCCCTCGGGAACACGGCAGGGGCAGGGGGGCGGCACCAGACGCCCTCTCCCAGGGTTCCACCGGACTTGTGAGTGGGGAGGTTGCTGTGCAGGCAGGGCTGGCTCTGGGAGTCACCCGCCTGCATTGGATGAACCAAGTCCCACTGGCGCCTGCCCCCACCATGGGCACAGCTGCTGCCTTTGTCAGACCTGAGCTTCACTGATGGGTCCTTCATTCTGGACTCGTGACCCTCCCCAAATGTGTGACTTTCCCACCCCACAAAGCTGGAGTAAAATGGAGGGTGACCCAGCAGAGAGGGGGCAGGGCAGGGGTCCAGAGTCAGCCCCCAGGGGACCTGGTGCCCCAGCTGTCACCTCCAGGCACCACTTGGTGCGCGTGTCCCGGCGTCTCGCCTGTCTCGCCTGGAAAGGAAGCTGTGCCAACGGTCGTTTCTGCGGCACTGCAGGACCGCAGAAGGGGGACATTTTCAGCCCAGAAATGAGAGCGAGTTTGAGCTCCCCAGCAGTGGGCGTTATAGACAGTGGTCTGGGCAGGCAGGGCGAGGACTCCCAGCCTCATGGCGTCCTGCCTTCGGTTTTACAGAAATCCACGAGAACGTCATTAGCCCCTCGGACCTGAGCGACATCAAGGGCAACGTCCTGCACAGCAGGCACACGGAGCTGAAGGAGAAGCTGCGCAGCATCAACCAGGGCCTGGACCGCCTGCGCAGGGTCAGCCACCAGGGCTACAGCACTGAGGCCGGTGAGTGCCCGCCGGGACTGTTGGTTCCCGAGGGTGGGGCCGTCTCTGGTTGTGTTTTGGGGACAAGCAGGCAGGTGCTTGTAGCGACGGGAACCTGGGCCTGTGGACGCAGCAGAGACCCTCGGCGCGCTCAGTCTACCCAGGGGTGGTCACAGGCCTCGCTCCCAGGAGCTGTTCCATGAAGGTCACTCGCCGTCCCCAGCCTTGTACCTGGAGACTAGCGGAGGGCAGTGGCGGTAGCGGGCCTGGGAGCAGCCCTTCCCAGCGTCTCCCCAGCCTCAGCAGCACGGCCCCTCCCATGCTGCTGTTGGCCAAGAACAGAGACCACTTGTCAAACACAGCTCTGTCTCCATCTCATGCCACCCACACCGTCCATCAGTCCCCTTCAGCCCGGCAGGGGCAGGACGCCCGCTGAGGCCACAGAGCTTGTGGCTCCATCTCAGCAGCTCATCTCCCTCCACTGCAGGCCCTCAGTGGCCAGGCTCTGCACCACTGCTTCTTGCCCCGGACCCGGGCCAGAGCCTTGTGCAGGGTTTACCAGAAGCCTGCTGGCCTCACTCACACAGCTTCCGATTCTGTACCTCATCCTCCACGTGCACACTGAGCGCCAGCTGCACACCAGGCACTGCTCTAGGCTCAAGGAGGCAGCAGCCGCCAGGAGATGGCATCTGTGCCCTCATGGTGATAAGACAGCAGGGCTGGTCTCTGTCCCCGGTGCCAGGCAGAGCCACCGCCTCGTCTCCAGGATGGTCTGGCCAGAGGCAGCCTCCAGCACAGCAGTCAAATGTGTCCACGCAGGTCCAGGTCCCCTTGGTTGGCTGTGCTGCTGTCACCTGAGTGCCCTTGGGCAAGACCCCTCACCACCCACCCCCAAACCCAGGCTCCCTTAGCCTGACCTGGTGCTGGTGACTGTGTCAGCTGTAGGCTTTTGGCCGTAGTGTTGGGGGCTGGACCACCTTGTAGGCCTGCGATGCAGTTTGCTGAGTGCCTGTGCTGGAGAGACCCGGATGAGCCTGGCTATAGTCCATGCAGGAAAGGGCGACTCAGCCCCACACACTCCTCTTCCCACCTCGGGCTGTCCCCAAGGCAGTTGTGTCCAGCGGCTCCTGCAGTTCTCTTGCGGGTCTGCCTGGGCCTTCCAGCAAGCCCCTCCAGCCCAGGGTCCTCAGGGTCCTGAGCAGGAAGGGGTCAGCAGAGGCCACTGTTGCGGGGCTCCATGGGCAGGCGGCTCTGGACTACTCGCTCCTGGATGGAGAGTGGTGATGGCCCCGGAGTCTCTCACTGCGTCCCTTCGTGAGCACCAGGGTCCAGGAGCCGTCTTGGTTTGTTTGGCTCCTCCCAGGAGCCCGAATGTTTGACTTTCACGAGCACCACATCCTGCTGGAGACCCTGAGCAGGACCGAAGGGAAACAGCCTGTGCCTGAGTCTGGACCTGGCTGAACTTGCAGGCGCCCCCACCCGAGGTCCTGAGCAGCCTCTGCACACAGGCCACGTCCATCCTCTGCCTCCTGCTTCAGAGGCAGCCAGGGCGGGCTGTGGCGCTTCCCAGGCTCTGATGGAGGCAGGTGTTTCTGGACACAAAGGAGAAGCAGTTGTTTGGCCAAGGGGACAGAGAAGCCACATTTCAGCGAGGTCATGTGAGCTACTGAGCAGATGCCCTCTGTGCGCCACGAGACTTTGAGTGCACGCACCCGTGTTTCACACACATGCAGGTCGCGCCTGCAAACCCTCATAGGCTCCATGCACACTCAGCGTGGTTGCCGCGGGGCTGGCTGTGGTGTGCACCCCGGGTGCTGCTGAGGCCACTCTTGCTCCTCCCCTGCAGAGTTCGAGGAGCCCAGGGTGATTGACCTGTGGGACCTGGCGCAGTCCGCCAACCTCACGGACAAGGAGCTGGAGGCGTTCCAGGTAAGGAAACACGGCCCTCTCCTTCTAGCTCTCTCCTGTGGTGAAGATTCTCTTGCAGTTTCCGGGTAAGGAAATGCAGCCCTCTCCTCCGAGCTCGCTCTCTCAAGATTCTCGCAGTTTCTTCCTTAACCACTCGGTGAACCTGCTTGCGTTTTCCTCCTCATCTGCGTGGGAACTCGTGTTTCAGGGGCGGGGCCAGGCTCTGGAGGGAGGGGCTTTGGTTCTTTTGTCCGTGTCCACGTCTGAGCGTGGCCTTGGTGCGGGTACTGTGGATGGTCAGCAGTTGGTCGGGACCCAGCCACAGCCTGGGGGGAGGGGACCAAGGACACTACCGGGATCGTTTAGGGGTGTCACCGCTTCCTGAGATGGAGGCCCAGGGAGGGAAGGAGACCACCTCAGGTGGCAGGGGCTCCTGGGGCGTGTGGAGTGCCAGATCATTCTGAGGGTGGAGAATTATCAGCTCGGTGAGCACCCAGCAGGGCTGTGAGGAGTGGGGAGTCCAGCGGGGGTCCTGGGTGGGCAGCCTTGGGTATGGTATCCGGCCGTGAGTTCACCCAGGGTCCCTATAGCTGGTGTCTGTTGGGAGGGAGGTGGGTGTGGTCCTGCCCTCATAGGACTTGGGACTTTCCTGGCCCCTGGAAGGGCCCTTAGCACCTCCCCCAGAAAGGGGTCAGGAGCTTCCCTCTGGGGCTGGGGCACCTTAGCTGGCCGCAGGCATGTGCATGGGGCTTGGCAGGTGGGGCCACGTGGAGGGCCCTGGGTCTGGAGCGTGGGGTCAAGGCAGGGCAGGGCACCTACAGGAGCAGGGACAGAGCTGCAGTCCAGCAGCAGTGGAACCCAGGCAGGCTGGGGGCAGGGTGCAGAGGCAGCCACCACAGAAGCACAGCCCCTGGACATGGGGTCTGGCTGGGAACGAGCTGGAGGCCCCCCAGATTCGGGGGGCGGGGGTGCCATTTGCAGAGACAGGGAAGGGGTCGGCTTAGGGCTGCCGAGGAGGCGCGGGCTGGGACCCGTTGCTAGTGTGATGGCCTCCCAGCTGCCGCCCCCTCATTGCCCATGTCACCGCAAGGCCTGTCCTGCCCCGGGTATGGCGCCGTCCCTTGGCGTCCTTGCAGTTCACCCGGGACCACAAGATGGCGTGGCGAGCACGGGGAGGGAACACTCACCTATGGAAACCTTGTTCCAGGAGGAGCTCAAGCACTTCGAAGCCAAAATCGAGAAGCACAACCACTACCAGAAGCAGCTGGAGATTGCGCACGAGAAGCTGAGGCACGCAGAGAGCGTGGGCGACGGCGAGCGTGTGAGCCGCAGCCGCGAGAAGCACGCCCTGCTGGAGGGGCGGACCAAGGAGCTGGGCTACACGGTGCGCACGGGTTCCAGGACCGGGGAGGCCACAGTTCCCCTGCAGCAAAGATGAGGCCGCCCACATGCAGCTCAGGGCTTCCTGTAGATGGGGTGTGGGCCCCACGCTGTTGTCTTCCCTGTCCGAGTTGAACCCCAGGGCCACAAGTGTGTGGGGCACTGAAGGCCACAGCAGCCATGCTAGGGGAGCCCCCCGGGCTTGTAGTGCAGTCCCCCGACCCTCAGGTGTGAGCGCAGGCCCCGGCAGGCCACTGCCTCGTCCTCGTGTGACCAGGATGGGGCGTGACCTGGATACCCACAGCCAGCCCATGAGTCAGGGCACTCTCCAGCCCTTGAGACAGGCGAGCCCCCTTCCCCACAGCCCCTGGGATGTGAGGGGAGGAGGGGCAGAGCCCAGGAGAAGCCGAAGCCAGCGCACGGCCTTGCCACAGAGGCACAGAAAACCTTGGAAGCTCATGCCAAGTTCTTTCTGGAGGGAGCTGGGGCTCAGGAGCCCCATCTGTGCCCTTTAAACTTTGAACTGCAGGCATGTGTTACCGATTCAAAAATAGGAAAGGCCTAAAAAATAAATGAAGGTAGAAGTTCTGATAGGAGAGGGTGGTGCGGGTCTGCCTGGCAGAATGTGCAGGAGAGCAGCCTGCGGCCCTTGCCCGTGGGCAGGAGCTCAGGTCCAGGGTGAGCACCACCATGTGGGGTTTGCAGAGCGCTCCCGCGAGACGCGGGGATGGAATGCTAGCGTGCACCTAGCTTCACCTGACCACGGCAAAGCTCGGTGTTGGTTAAGAAAGCCGTGTGGCACTGCCTGAGGCGCCCGCACCGTTGGGGCAGAGGTCAGGGCCGCTGAGAGAAGGGACCTTCGGTGAGTTATTCACCCTGAGCCACGGGCTCCTATGTGGAGAGGGAGGTGGTGCCCACGAGCAGGGTTTTGTGAGAATCCGGAGAGAGCTACAGTGACCCCGGCCCAGGCTGGGCTGACGCAGCACCTGCTGCCACTGGGGTGGTATCTGTGGGGCTGCTCTGGGCTGTTGTGATGTGAGGAGCTGGAGGTCCCTCTCCTTCCCTCCCAGGTCCTGAGGAGGAAGGCACCTTTCCCAGAGCTCTGTCCCAGTCTCTCTGGTCATTACTTTTAAAAATAACACTGTGGGGCTGGGCACAGTGGCTCACACCTGTAATCCCAGCACTTTGGGAGGCTGAGGTGGGTGGATCATCTGAGCTCAGGAGTTCGAGACCAGCCTGGGCAACGTGGTAGAACCCCATCTCTACCAAAAATAGAAAAAATTAGCCGGGCGTGGCGGTGGGCACCTGTAGTCCTAAGTACATGGGAGGCTGAGGTGGGAGGATCACTTGAGCCTGGGAGGCAGAGGTTGCAGTGAGCTGAGATCATGCCACTGCACTCCAGCCTGGGTGACAGAGCGAGACCCTTTCAGTAAGTAAATAAATAACACCATGGGCCTATCACAGAGACCCTGAGCTTTCCACTTCAGCATGAACTGCTCCTGGCTGGTGGCTCTTAGCGTTCTTTGGTGGGATTTTCTAGTTAGCACTGAGCTGCTTTTGTGATTTGAGCATTTCTGGATGGGTGTGGAATTGGAAAGTCAGATGTGCAGGGCTTGCGCCTTTTCCTTTTGGATCGCGCGTCTCCTGACGTGAGGCTGAGCTCACAGAGCTGGCCTCGAGGCGCGCTGTCCCCAGCTGATGAGACGTTTCTGTCCACAGGTGAAGAAGCATCTGCAGGACCTGTCCAGCAGGATCTCCAGAGCTCCGCACAACGAACTCTGAAGGCATTGGGGAGCCCAGCCCGGCAGGGAAGAGGCCAGCGTGAAGGACCTGGGCTCTTGGCTGTGGCATTTCCGTGGACAGCCCGCCGTCAGGGTGGCTGGGGCTGGCACGGGTGTCGAGGCAGGAAGGATTGTTTCTGGTGACTGCAGCCGCTGCTGTCGCGACACAGGGCTTGGTGGTGGTAGCATTTGGGTCTGAGATCGGCCCAGCTCTGACTGAAGGGGCTTGGCTTCCACTCAGCATCAGCGTGGCAGTCACCACGCCAGTGAGGACCTCGATGTCCAGCTGCTGTCAGGTCTGATAGTCCTCTGCTAAAACAACACGATTTACATAAAAAATCTTACACATCTGCCACCGGAAATACTATGCACAGAGTCCTTAAAAAATAGAGTGCAGTATTTAAACCACCCGCTTGTTGGCTGGTCACTAAGTGTCCTGGTGGCTGGGGCCGGAGCCAGTGCTCGTGAAGGGATCGCGTCATAGCCAGCTTCCCCTCTGGGCCCCGTGGGTCTTTGCAGCCAACCTCCTTTTCCCGTGAGACGGCCCGGCCTGATTTAAAGCCAAGAGCGCTTGGGTTGAGTTTGAGGGGAAGATGTGGAGCGTGTGGTTCTGTGGACAGTCAGAGACTGTGGCCTGGGGGCAGCGTCTTTCAACTCTCACCTCTGCAGCTCAGGGACCTCGGGAGACCTCACCAAACCTGCAGGGCCTCCGTGTCCCTAAGTGTGCTGTGTAAATGCCCCATCTCACGGGGGAGAGACAGCCATGGAGGCCTTCCTCTGACCATAGCTGATGGACTGGCGGTTGCTCAGGTCCGGCTCCGAGCATGTTCCCGTGTCTGAGCCTGGAAGAGGCTCGGGTCCGGCTCCGAGCGTGGTTCCCTTCCCGTGTCTGAGCCTGGAAGAGGCTCGGGTCCGGCTCCAGGCATGGTTCCCTTCCCGTGTCTGAGCCTGGAAGAGGCTCGGATCCGGGTCCTGTTCCGAGTGTGGTTCCCGTGTTTGAACCTGGAAGAGGCTCCACCAGGCGTATTGTGTTTTGACTGCAGCTGGATCTTGGCTTGACTGTTGAGATCTGCCAAACATCCGCTAAGCTATCATTTCTGAGAAAGGTCAAGGCTAGAGGCAGCATGTCGGGAGTTGGTGCATCAGGGTTGGAAGGGCCCCAGGGTACAGCATGTGGGTGCCTGTTGCTATGTGGACTTGTGTGTGTGTGGCTGGTGGGGCGGGGGGTGGATTCTGGTTCTTTTTTTCCCCATTATCCTGAGAGCCTTAAGGTACTCAGTGTGTTGGTGAGACTCAGCCCTGTCATCTAGCAGAAGCGTGTTCCTTTTCATTGCTGTATAGTATTCCATTGCATGACTGTCCTGTGCTCTGATTTTAATGCACTTTATTGTGGGTGGATATTTGAGTTGCTTCCTTTCTGGGGTAATAACACTCACTTGGAAATAGCTGTGGTGAACACTCGTGTGGGGGTGGGGGTGGGGGTGGGGGCCGACTCTAGGAGCACCTAATGGATCTTACGAAGTGTGTTGTCCAAGTATAGAGATGATTCCAAAGTGGTTGGACTATGTTTCTTTCTCCCAGCCGGGTGGAAGGAGAACACTAGTGGATTGCTGAGACTTGGTGCTCGGTATTTTTAATTATGGACAGCCTGGCTGGCGTTTTGTGGTGTCTAATTGCGGAGTAGCGTGTCTTACTGTATAATGGCCTCTTTTGTATGTGGGAGACCATGGTGTTGAGGGGAGGCAGTTACACAAAAAGCCCAGATACCCAGTGTTAGTTCCATGGGTGTGGCTGGTCATGGTGCGCACTCACGAAGGACGTAGGTGATGCCCTCCACTCCGCAGAGCCAGTCCCACAGGGGTACCCATTCTGACTCCTACCACCACAGCTCCCTACCTCCCGCCTGCCATGGGTTCCACGTGCATGGCTCTGGGCAGTCTGTGTCTTTGCGTGCGTCTGTGTATGTCTGCGTGTATCTGCTTACATTTGCTCAGCATCTGAGATTCACCCAGGCTTTTGCGTGGATCAGTGGCAGACTCCTGATTGCCGCGTGGCGGCCTGTTGTGTGGGTGTGTTCTGCATGTGTATCCAGTCCCTACTCAGGAGTGTACGTTTCCAGTGTGGGTTGCAGTCAGGATCCATTTCTCCCTTAACTTTCAGATTATTTGCTGCATAGGCTTTTTTCTCCTAATTTGGCGCCTTTGTCAGAAATCAACTGACCTACCTGTGTGGGTCTGTTTCTGTTTGTCCTTATGCTCTTGCCGTTGCCACACTTTAGACAAGGTCTTGCTCTGTCCCTCAGGCTGGAGTGCAGTAGCGTGATCTCAGCTCACTGCACCCTCGACCTCCCATACTCCAGCAATCCTCTCGCCTCAGTCTCCTGAGTAGTAGCTGGGACCACAGGCGTGTGTCACCACACCCGGCTGATTTTATTTTTTTTATTTTTATTTTTTTTGTAGAGACGGGGTTTTACTATGTTGCCCAGGCGGGTCTTGATCTGGGCTCAAGTGATGCTCCTGTCTCAGCCTCCCAAACTACTGGGATTACAGGTTGTAGGTGTGAGCCATGGTGCCCGGCCGCCACACTGTCTTGGCTACAGTTGGGTTTATAATAAACCCTGAATCGAGGTGATGTGCATTTTCCAACTCTTCTTTTTAAAGATTCTTGTGGCTGTTTATGTCCTTGGTGTTTCCATATATGTTTTACAATCAGTGTCTCAATTTCTACCAAAAAAACATGCCTTCTGGAATTTCAATAGCAATTCCCTTGAACGCATTTTTGAATACCTTTTCTGAATGTCTTGAATACATGTTGGGAAGAATCGGCGTCTTAACAGTCTCCAGTGTCCACGCGTTGACTGCCGTGTGTGACTCCAGTCGGCGTCTCAACAGTCTCCAGTGTCCACGCGTTGACTGCCATGTGTGACTCCAGTCGGCGTCTCAACAGTCTCCAGTGTCCACGCGTTGACTGCCATGTGTGACTCCAGGTATTGAGTTCATCTTCAACTTCTCCCAACAATGGCCTGGAGTTTTCTGTGCATGTGTCTGGCATGTTTTCCTTTAGATCTAGTCCTAGGTGTTCGATATGCTATTGAGGACTGTGTATTGTTATTTCATTTGTCACCTGTGCGTGGTGCTTTAATCCTGTGCCCTAAACTCCCGCCTTGGCCATGGCAGTGTTTCTGTGGACTCGCAGGGTTTCCGTGTGCACACGCGTGTCCTCTGTCTGACAGTGGCTTTGCTTCCCCTTGTCAGTCTGTGCCTCGGCTTCTCACTGCACTGGCGAGGTGAGCCGGCGCTTGCTTATCTTATTCCCAGTCTCGGTGAACATGGGCTCGGTCTCTCCCGGCTCAGTGTTGGGTTTGCACTGGTGCACTTACAGGCGGAAGAGCTTCCTCATTTGCTGAGGGCTTTTCCTGAATCCGTGTTGGATGTGGTCAGCTGCCTTTCCTGCATCTAGTGAGATGCTCATGAGGTCACTTCCTTACCGCATTACTGTAGTGAATTACGCTGACTTTCATATGCCAAGATGACCTGGCATTTCCAGGTAAGTCCCTGTGGCCGTGGTGCATTGGCCTTTTCTCTGCATGGCCAGATGAGATTTGCTCATACCGGGCTAAGGACCTCCTGTGTAGGAATGCTCATGAGGGACACTGGGCTCAGATGTTCATTGTCTTGTCATGTGATGTGTCTGTCATGGTTTGATATTGTATTAAGTGGGCCTCCTGAAACAAGTTCTGCCATAGTTTGTATAGGATTGGGATTATTTGTTTCATAGAGATGTGATGGGTGAAGCCATCTATGCTTGCCATTTTCTTTTTGCTTAGGTTTTTCATTAAGAACTTGATTTTTAAAAATAGACATGAGGCCTGGCATGGTGGCTCACGCTTGTAATCCCAGCACTTTGGGAGGCCAAGGTGGATGGATCACCTGAGGTCAGGAGTTTGAGACCAACCTAGTCAACATGGTGAAACCCCGTCTCCATTAAAAATATAAAAATTAGCAGGGTGTGGTGGTGCATGCCTGTAATCCCAGCTACTCTGGAGGCTGAGGCAGGAGAATCACTTGAACTCAGGAGGTGGAGGTTGCAGTGAGCTGAGATCACACCACTGCACTCCAGCCTGGGCAACAGAGCGAGGTTCTGTCTCAAAAAAAAAAGACATGAGGCTTTTGGATTTTCTGTTTCTTCCTTTGTCATTTTTTTAAAGATAGGTTTGTCACAGAATTTCATCTAAGTTATCAAAACAATTTACATAAATCATTCACAGTATCCTCTGTGCAGTGATGTCCATTCTCATTCCTGCTCTGGGCCATTTGTGTTTTCTTTTCCCCCTGATCAGACTGGCTAAGAGTTTATCATTTTTACAGATATTTTCCCCAAAGAAACCTACTTTTGGGTCCATTGATTTTTTTTTTCTGTTGTTTTCTTTTTCATTGACTTTTGCTCTTTTCTTATGAATTTCCTTTCTTCTACCTATTTTGTGTTCAATTTGCTGTCCTTGTTTTAGGTTCTTTTGATAGAGGCTTAGATCATTGATGAAGAATATGAAAGAATGGGATAATACAGTTAAAAACTTGGTCTACTTATGCCCATTAGAGAAAACATTCTTAAGCACGCATGGAATCTTTTAAAAATGGACGAGGTCCTAGGACCCAAAGCAAATGTCAGTAATTCGCAGATGATAATGTAATGTATAAATATATGATATGTAGGTAAATAATACAAATCACATTCTTTGGCCAGAGTGCAATTGAGGAGGAAATCAGTAACAAAAAGACAATTAAATCCATTTGATTTTTTTGTTTTCGTTTTGTAGTAACTTGCACTTCCCTGGTGCCAGAGGCACGACACCTTTTTGTCTGCTCTTGGCCATTTGGGTGGCGTCTTTGGGAAGGGCCTACTTAATTATTTTGCCTATTTAAAAAACTGGGTCTTGGAAATCTTGTCTTTTTTTTTGAGTCAGGATCTTTCTTGCACAGGCTTGGAGTGCAGTGGTGCGATCATAGCTCACTGCAACCTCAAACTCCTGGGCTCAAGCGAGCCTCCCACCTGGGTCTCCTGAGTAGCTGGGACTACAGGCATGCATCACTATGCTCTGCTAATTTAAAGAAAAGGTTTTTTTTGTAGAGACTGGGTCTCGCTGTGTTGCCCAGGCTGGTCTCGGAGTCCTGGTCTCAAGTGATTCACCTGCCTCCACCTCGCAGAGTGCCAGGATTACAGGTGGCGGGAGCCGCCACACCCAGCCTGGTCTTAGCGTTATTCCCAGGTCTAGGTGTGAGTCCTTCCTCAGATATGTGTTGTGAATAATTTCCGATCCTCTGGCTTGCTATTTTACTTTCTTAATGGTTATCTTTTGGAAAGCAAAGGTTTCCAGTTTGATGAAATCTAATTTTTATTTTTTATTTTTCCGTTCTAGTGGTCTTTCTATTTTCTCATCAAATTGAGACTTTGGGGAAACTACAGAGCAGCAAACCAGGATATATCCTCTTAAAAACAGCTCGAGCTGGCCGGGCGCAGTGGCTCACGCCTGTAATCCCAGCACTTTGGGAGGTGGAGGTGGGCAGATCACGTGAGGTCAGGAGTTTGAGACCAGCCTGGCCAACATGGTGAAACCCCATCTTTACTAAAAATAAAAAATTAGCCAGGCATGGTGGCAGGCACCTGTAATCCCAGCTACTTGGGAGGTTGAGGCAGGAGAATGGCTTGAACCTGGGAGGCAGAGGTTGCAGTGAGCCGAGATCGCGCCATTGCACTCCAGCCTGGGGGACAAGAGCAAGACTTCGCCTCAAAAAAAAAAAAAAAAACCCCCAGCTTGAGCCAAGTGTGGGTGGCTCCCGCCTGGAATCCCAGCACTTTGGGAGGCTGAGGTGGGCAGATCACTTGAGGCCAGGAGTTTGAGACCAGCCTGGCCAACATCACAAAATCCCATCTCTACTAAAAATACAAAAATTAACCAGGAGTGGTGGCAGTATCTGCCTATAATCCCAGCTACTCGGGAGCCTAAGGCACGAGAATCACTTGAAGCTGGGAGACAGAGTTTGCAGTGAGCCAAAATCGTGCCACTGCTCTCCAGCATGGATGACAGAGCAAGACTCTGTCTCAAAAAAAAAAAGCTTGAAAATTAAAAAATATCTCAATAATTATGAGATGCAGTGATTTTTTTTTTACTTCCCTAAGCTGGGTTTCCAGGTATCTCTAGGTTCAGCTCCTCCGGGGCTGGAAGTACATGAAGGGCAGCATTGCCCACCTTGACCAGAGCAGGCTCGGAGCAGGGCAGTGGAAGAGCTGGTCCCAGCTCAGCCCAGCCTGCTGGGTCAGCATCCATCTGAAAGGTCATCTCTACCCAGGAACTTGGTGGCTTCCAGCTCCACCCTAACAGAAACCTCCCCAGCATCTTGCCGAGTTGTAATCCAGGGTGGTGGTGTAGACGGTCTTGGGGTAGCTGGTATAGACGGTCTTGGGGTAGCTGGTATAGACGGTCTTGGGGTAGCTGGTATAGACGGTCTTGGGGTAGCTGGTATAGACGGGCTTGGGGTAGCTGGTATAGACGGGCTTGGGGTAGCTGGTATAGACGGGCTTGGGGTAGCTGGTATAGACGGGCTTGGGGTAGCTGGTATAGACGGTCTTGGGGTAGCTGGTATAGACGGGCTTGGGGTAGCTGGTATAGACGGGCTTGGGGTAGCTGGTATAGACGGTCTTGGGGTGGCTGGTAGTGGTGCCGAGGAGGTGTGTGGGCTGGTGCTGCAGCTGGAAGCGCACCTCAGCCATGGTGTTGTGCCAGGTGTGGTTGGGGATGCAGGGGACCTTCCGGCCGCAGGAGGCCCCTGCCAGGCATAGGCAGCTGCGCGGTGTGGAAGAAGTGCCACTCGGAGTCGTGCTTGACAAGGAAGTACACCTTACTCCTCTCAGTGGTGAGGGGTCAAACCACTCCTTCCCAGCGATGGGGCCAGCAGCCTGGCGAGGGCTAGGCACCGGGGAGGGATGCTGGATTTGGAGCTGGGGGGAAGGGGTCACCCTGCATTGGGCTCCAGTGCTCCGGGTGCCATGCCTGCTCCCCCACCACTGCCCCCGCTGCCGCCGCGGGACCCCAGGGGCTAGGGCTGAAGAGCAGCCTCGAGCCGGGCTGTCCAGGATGCGGTCACCCTTCTTCCTCGTGTCCGTGAGCTCAGGCACAACCTGCAGCTTAGCCAGCCCACTATGGCTGCGTGCGTGGCAGGGCCCGGGCCACCATGGCTGCGTGCGTGGTAGGGCACATGATTATTTTAGCCTCTGGTATCACTAGCCATCCCTAAAGTCTCCAATGGTCTGTTCCTGTCTTTCCCTCTGGTTCACTTGTGGGGTCATGTTGTCTTCTGTTCTTTGTTATTTCTTATTTTTTTCTTGAGACGGAGTCTTGCTCTGTCGCCCAGGCTGGAGTGCGTTGGTGCGATCTCGGCTCACTGCAACCTCTGCCTCCCAGGTTCAAGCGATTCCCCTGCCTCAGCCTCCCAAGTAGCTGGGACTATGGGCACCTGCCACCATACCCAGCTAATTTTTCTGTGTGTGTGTGTGTGTGTGTGTGTGTGTGTGTGTGTGTGTGGGTGTGTGTGTGTTTTGTTTTTTGTTTTTTTTTTTGAGATGGAATCTCACTCAATTGCCCAGACTGCAGTGCAATGGCGCAATCTTGGCTCACTGCAACCTCCACCTCCTGGGTTCAAGAAATTCTCCTGCCTCAGCCTCGCAAGTAGCTGGGATTACAGGCCCCTACCACCACAGTGGGCTAATTTTTGTATTTTTAGTAGAGACAGGGTTTCACCATGTTGGCCAGGCTGGTCTCGAACTCCTGACCTCAGGCAATCCGCCCACCTCGGCCTCCCAAAGTGCTGGGATTGTAGGCATGAGCCACCATGCTTGGCCTAATTTTTCTATTTTTAGTAGAGACAGGACTTCACCATGTTGGCCAGGCTGGTCTCAAATTCCTGACCTCAAGTGATGTGCCCACCTCGGCTGCCCAAAGTGCTGGGATTACAGGCGTGAGCTTCCGTGCCCGGCCTGAACTGTTAAGTGTTTGTGAAGAATTATTTGGGGGCCTATTTGAGAGCTGTTATATGGATCATCCTCCTGGAGAGGGTTCTTAGCCTCTGAGACCGGGTTTGGGGCTGAGGCTTTCTGACCCACACAAGTCATGCTGACCCCTGAAGGGCCGCAGGCCAGATCTTGCCAGGTGAGCACTTTCCCCGCTCACATTCAGGATAGGGCGAGGGGGTTGGTACTGATTCACCCTGAGGGCCTAGATTTGGGGGCTTCAGCTTGCTGCAGATAGGTGCTCCCTTCACTCTCACCTGAGGCTGGGCTGGAGCCTGGTGTCTGCCCCACCCTGCTGGTCAGCCCCCCAGGACCTGAGCTCCGTAAGCCTGGACTGGCCACGCCCTGGGGCAGCAGCACTGGGTGCTTGGCGCTCACGACCTTCCTGGGCCCCTGCGTCCCTCACTTCTCCCTTGTTTCTACCTTCCTGGCTTGTCAGATTCCCACAGCTCTTAAGGAGAAATTCAGTATTTACTGCAGCATGTGTTTTCAGTGTGATGGTTCGTCCAGGTACCCTAGCCTGTCGTTGCTGGAATTGGAAATCTTTGTTGTCTGCTGTTGTTTTGTGAAACAAGCGTGTGAGGTTATAAGTTTCCCTCAACGTACCACACTAACCACATTTCCCGAAGTTTTGATGTGTAGTATTTTCACTGCCATTCAGTTCAAAATATTTTCTCATTTCAAGTATGATGTCTTCTTTGATCCATGTGTATTTTTAAGTTGCTAAGTGTACTTACTTTGGCCGGGCATGGTGGCTTACGCATGTAATCCCAACACTTTAGGAAACTGCGGGGGAAGGATCACTTGAACGCAGGAGGCTGAGGCTGCACATCACAGGGAGAGACGGGCCGCGGTGATGTACGAGCTTCCTGTTGATAGGCAGTTAAGTTGGTTCGGGATAACGTGGCCTGCCTGGCACGGGTATTCCCAGAGTCACAGATGCTCACCCGTGCCAGCGCTGGCTGCTTGGGACATGGGGACGGCGAGGTCCCCACACCCCACATGTGAGCTGCTGGTAGCTGGGCTGAGCCCAGGTCCCATCCGTGTGTGGGGCGTGAGTGTGCGGTGCCATCGGGTCTGCACGGGCCCCGCCTCGTCCCAGATGCTCCAGGCTTCCTGCGGCACAGGTGCCGAGAGGGACCAGCCTGGGCCTGCTGAACAGAGGGGGTGGTCTAGGGCAGAGGCTCCTGCTCTGACAAAAGGGAAGGTGAAAGGCAGGAGCACCAGGAGGGACAGCACGAGGACAGGGCGTGGGGTGGCAGCCGAATGGGTGGTGTAGCTCGAGGGCAGTGGGCCAAGGCCGGGGCAGTCTCAGGCCCAGGGATGGAAGCCCCATGCAGGCACAGGTTGGAGTCCTGGGTGCCTGAGACACGATGGCCCGTGTGCTCCACCTCCTCACATCTTCAACAGCTTTGCAGAGATGACCCTGTCGGGCTTTGGCTGCCGGTCACAACTCCAGGGGAAGGTCAGGCTTCCTGTTCAGTTTGTCCAGTCACAGCTCTGGCCTTGAGTGGCTGTCCTGGGCCAAGGGCAGCTGCCCTGAGATCAGAGCGACCCCGCCTTGGCCAGCATCATCCCTTCCCACGGCTCCTCCACCACACAACTGGGACCCATGGGTGCCAGATACAGCGTGGGCCATCACAGCCTCCCCGGGCACTCTGCTGGAGGCCTGGGTGTACCTGAGCCCCATACCACGCCCCCCCGTGGTGCCCTGGCTAGGTCTGACTCTGACCCCTGCTTCCTGGCTTCCCACAGCCGTGGGACCAGCCCCAGCCCCACATCCACACTCTTCGTGTGGCCATTTCCTCAGGACATGGCCTGGCCACTCCATCGTGCCGAGAGGATGTGGCCCAAGGCACACCCAGACACACTGGGTCTAGGCTCCAAACCCGCCCCCACAGCCCCACGATCCCATCAGCAGCAGAGGGGCTGACCCTTTCTCCCACTTTGTGAACAGGAAGCCTGAGCTCCAGCAAGCTAGGGTCACGGGGAGGGGTGGGGCTGTGCCACCCAGGTTGCGTGTCTGAGCTGGTGCATGTGGCCAGCCCCGGAGGTGGACATCTCAACTCTGCCACCCTAAGGGCCCGACACGGCTGCAGCCCTGGATCAGGGTGCAGGCCGTGCCTTGCCCCAACTTGCAGCTGAAAGTCTTGTCCATGGACCCTCCAGGCTGAGAGCCCAGCCCTGCCCTGTCTGTCAGAATGCTCCCCAGGGCCTTTGCGTCTAAGCGGGAGATCTCTGTCCTGGCCCCAGCTGGCTCCGGTTGACCCTGCATCCTGCCACCTTGACGCCAAGCGTACTCAGCAGTCACATGTGGAGCGGGGGCGCCAGGAGGGCCAGTGCTCTGAGCCTGCCCACTGAGGGCCCCGCTGAGCAGCAGTGGCAGCTGCCTGCCATACCCGGGGCAGGTCAACCACAGACTCTCTGGGTCCTTGGTGGGCTCCTGGGGGAGGGGCGGGGGAAGGACGGGCAGGAAGATGAAGGAAAGGGACGAATACGGATGGAGCCAGGCAGAGCAGAGAGCCCCATCTCCAGGAGCAAGGCAGGGGGCCCGCCCGGTGCTTCCTCCTGCCACAGGGGTTGAGGGCATGCAGGACGCCCACCACCTATGCACATAGCCCCATCACCTCACCCACCCCCAAGCCACAGCACCGCACCGACGCAGGAGGAAGCCCCAACCCCGTGCCACCAAGGAAGGCAGCTCTGCTCGCCCCAACCCCGAGCACCCCCAGGTGAAGACATCAGACCCATGTCCAGGAGCAGAAACCAGGAGAGAGAGAAAACAGGCATTGTCAGAAACAGAACAGTCACAATTTTAAGCTCTTTACATGACTGGCTGTAATAGGTCCCAAGAAGTGGAGCAGTCAGGTGGCTGGGAGAGTCCAGTCTCCGTCCCCAGGTGCAGGGTGGCGGTGGCCCAGGCAGGACAGCCGGGAGGCGGGGAGGGGATGCCGGGAGTGTCTGAGCCGCCAGTCTCAGGAGCGGGCATGGTGCCGACAGTGGGAGCGGGCACTGGGTCCTGGCTCTACAGGGCCGCAACACCCAGGTGAAGGGATGAGCATTTTGCCAGGACATGGCTGTCATCCGTGCAGTCACCCCCAGGGTGAGAGGGCAGTTTGCATCCCAGGCACCACAAACCATGCTCCCAAACTCCTGGGCAGCGGCCTCTGCCTGAGACGCCACAGCAGCGACCAGAGCTGCCTGATGCCTGGAAGCAGGGCCTCAGTCGGCCTGGGGTCCAGAGCAACTCTTTCAGGCCGAAGGAAGGGTCAGCCCCAGACACCTGCGAGGCAGGAGGCCTGGCCGTGGGCCCTGAAAACTTCCTGTTTGCACCATGGCCCGGAGACCGGCCATGCCTGCTCCTGCGACTGGGGGCTCCCTGGGGACCAGACCACGGCCAACAGAAGGGGCCGGCCTGCCGGGGGCCACGGGGCCGCACAGCGCACCGGGTTTGCGGTCAGCTCCTGGCGCTGTGACCTCACTGCGGGGCTGCCTTCCTCTGCTCCAGCTCCAACAGCTGCTCCTCCCGGGCCTGTGTGTGCCGCGTCCCCACTCTGCGCCGTCTCGGTGGCCGTGATGTCGATCTGGGCGTAGAGGGAGGCGCCAGCCCCTGAAAGAATTCTGCAGTGAGCGGCAGCCTGCGCCCCCGAGCCACCCAGCCCTGTGACCCTGCCCTCCACACCAGTCCCCCAGCCAGGCCCTCGGAAGCATCTGAGTGGGGACACCCTCAGGGGATGTGGCCTGGCCAGGGATGGAGTTGGGGACGTTTGCCTCCGGGGGGGAGGCTGTAGGAAAAGCTCCCTGGCCAAGGGCTGCTGGGTGGGGCTGGGGGCTTAGGGCCCTGAGGCTGTGGTCCCAGCCCCCCACTGTCAGGGCTTCCACGCAGGGCGGGGACCCACCTCGGACACCCTCGCTGGCCTCCTGGAGCTCCAGGCCCATGTAGTGCACCTGCTTTCTGGAGGACGGGCTGATGGGGATGTTCACGTAAGTGGGCGACTCGCCACGCAGCCTCTCTGGCCCTGGGCTGTTCACAGCCACGGGTCCTGGGGATCCTGTGGGGGGAGCGGCTGTGAAGCCCCGGTGGGGACCGAGAGGGGCACAGATCCCAAAGATTGTGCAGTAAAGAGCTGCCCACCCTGCCTAGCCCCTCCTCCCCGCTCCGCCTCTCCTGCACCTTGGAGGTTCCCGCTCCATATTCCTGACCGTCCATCTTTGGCCCAGCGATGCCCCATCCTGAGGCCCCCCCACACTGTCCACTCCTGGTCCAAGTACCCACAGAGCAGAAGGAAGCGCTGTCCCCTCCACTGTGCCGCCTCCCCTGCAGGAATTGCCGACCCCCCCCATGGGCCCCCCAAGGCCCATTCTTCTGTCCCTGCGCCCCTCGCCCTGCACCTTCCCAACTCTCTCCACCAACCGCCCCTCCTTGGCTGTCCTAGCACCTTCTCTCCCTAACCCTCCCGGGCCAGCACAGCCCTGCTTTGTCCTGGCCCCCAGCTCCTCCCCCTCACTGTCCTCCTGGGTCACCCCCACCTGCTGCAGGCTCCAGGGACCCCCTCCTCTCCTGCACACAGGCCCACACTCCCTCTGCGTCCCCTCCAGGACACCCAGGTGCCCCACACCCTCTCTCCCCTCATAGGAGCTACTCCCTTCCCCCTACCCCCTTCCTAATAGCTGATGGTTCTGTCTGCAAACCCCATTGGTGCTGGGGAGGGCAGAGCAGGAGCAGGATAGGAGGGTACCCCACAGGCCCGGCTGGGTGGGACTTGAGGCAGGCTCCCACCTTAGGCGGTTGGACGCACACTGGCCCCTCCTCTGCAGGCCTGAGGGCTCCGCACCGTGGGCACCCAGGTCCTACAGGAAGGACCCCGTTCTCCAGTGCCTCCTCCCATTCTTGTCATCAGGACCTCGTGAGGGAATGCACAGCCACGTGAGGCAGGGGAGGTGACAGCAAGTCCGCCCCATTCCCTGAGCCAGTGGCTGGGAGACACAGCCAAGCCCCACCCACGGTGACCTCCCCACCCCCAGCACACTCCGAGCCCTCAGAATTCAGGTGGGGGCTGGGATCCAGGGGGTGACAGCCCTGCAGGTCGGCCTCCCTGAAACACCTGCCTGTCCGGGGGAGGGGCCTGACTCGAGGCTGGGCCTCCCTGCCCCAGGGATGCATCCTCAGCAGATCAGGTTCTCCTGTGGCCACCCGCTGCCCGGCACCTGCTGCAGACATCCACTCTGCCTGGCTTCTCTCACCCTTGTCCCCGTCACTCCCTGCAGCAGGGCTAGGGGTGAGGAACTTTCACTTGCTTACTCCCAGTGGGGAAACTGAGGCCAGAGAGACCTGACTCGCTGATTCTGCAGGCAGCAGCCGGGACAGAGCGAGACGGAGCCCAGGTCGACGAGGGTTCGCTCACCTGATTCCATGAACTAAAGCAACCAACACAATTCTGCCCCAACCCTGCCTGGCCCTGAGGCCCTGGGGAGACCCCCCTCCTGCAAATGTGTGGTCCTAGAGGGCTGGTCCCCTCGGAATGCCAGGACCCCTTCATCGAGATGAGCCACAGAACATAGCGGCCAAGTTCTGGTGCCCAGGCAGGCACCTGGGCCAGCAGGGACAGGGCCAGCAGGGCCAGCTGCCTAGAGGAGGGGGCATGGCTGAGGGGCTGAGGCCAAGAGGGGGTGGTGGGAGAGGCAGGTGGGGTAAGGGCCTGGGGAGAGCTGAGGGAGCGCCGGGGCCTGGCGTCTGGAAAGGGGGCCTTGAACCCAAGGGGCAGGGCCGGGGCTTGCCCACGGTGGGGCTGGACACCCCCCTGCAGCCTGGTACCTTGTTTTAGGATTGCATCCGTTCTTCCAAGTTTGCTCCCAAGGGTGGGCGGTGAGGGGTGAGGGTGGAAGCAGGAAGGAGCATGAGGCCTGACTGCAGGGAAAGGGGACGAATGTTCCCAACACCACCCGGAGTCACACGGGGGCTGTAAGCAGCGCTGGGCCAGCAGTGTGTCCATATCTGCATCTCCCCCAAGGCCACTGGCTCCAGGGCCCTCAGTGCTCCTCCTCCCGTCCCCTCCTTGGGACTTGGATTTTGCTTCGGCTTCTGTGAGCATCGCTTCCAGTACCTCGGATACTCTTTCAGTGAAGCAGCAACCGGGAATCGGCTGGCCCTTCTGCACCCTCCTCCCAGACCCCGCCCTGGGCTGGTGGCCCGACACTACCACTTGGGCCTGGCTCACCTCTGTCCCATGACAGACCCCAGGCGCCCCTCCTGAGTCCCCTGCCTCTGTGGAAAAGATTCACATCCTCCAGCAGATACTGGGCCTGTCCCCTTGATCCCCACACCTGTGTCCCAGGGCACCCCTGTCTGGGTAAAAGACATCTGAAGGGTATGGGTGGCCTCGGGGAGGCAACAGTAGGCTGCCCAGGAGGACCCTTGGGGCAGGGCTGGCCCCACCACCTCTGGTCTGGTGGCCGCCTCAGCACGCTGGACTGCAGGGATCGGTGTCCAGCCTAGGGCCAAGGCCGACTGATGGGGGCTTTCCCAAGCTGCCCCTGCCTGCCTGTGGCCCCGCCCCCATCCCTGACTGTCTTCTCCAGGCCTGCCTGGGCCCCTCCCCCAACCCTGGGTGTCCCCTCCAGGCCTGCCTGGACCCCGCCCCCCTGTAGGTGCCACCTGCCTGAGAAGAAGGGATTGAGGAATCCAGGGTTCCGCCCGCAGTGGCTCCTACTCCACAAGGAAACAGGCACAGAACTGGCCCGATGCCACCCATCTACCCCATGCCAGCCGCCCTCACCTCCAGCCTCTGTCAGCCCTGCCCAACCTTCAGCAGGGCTCTGGCCCCAGTGACTGCCAGGCTTCTCTAGGGAGACCCTGGGGATCCGTACCTTCCCATTGCCTCCCTGCCTGGCCCTCCCTACCAACCTGGCCCCAAAACTGCACCTGCCAGGGCACCAATGCCCTGCCCCTCGCCGAGTCGCTTACCAGCAGCCCAGCCTCCACAGGCCCCCTCCGCTGTCTGAGGACACAGCCCCTCCTCCCTGAGCTGGGGCTCCTCGACCCCAACCCTGACTGCCTTCCTGCCATGCCCCCTCCCAGGAACAGGTCCACACTCAGAGCTTGGGGACCCACGAACCCCAGTCTGTGTCTCCCAACCTTCAGTCCATCCTCCAGCAGCCTGCCCTCTACCCACTGCCCTGCTGTCCACACCTGGGCTGGGACTCACCCCCACTGCCACCCAACACCCACTGCCGCCCAGCAACCACTGTCACCTGTCACCCAATATCCACTGTCAGCCAACAACCACTTTCACCACATTGCCCACATTCCCTGCTGGCAGTGGGCCCCCCACCCTCCCCACCTAGCCAAATTCTGGCTGCCATCTGCACCCACCCAGACTCCCGCCTCCCTGTCCCCGAGCTCTGGGGGACCGGCTCCAGGTGCCTACCTGAATGTGCTGTCGCAGGTCCCGGGGCTGAGGCTGCCGCTCCCTAGACGAAAGAGAACCTGGGTCAGTGCATCCTTCAGTCTTCCCCTCATCCTGTGCCCGGGGGGCCCCCGAGAACAAGGACACTACCCCCCAAGAGTGACACAGGCTGGGGGACCCGGGCCACCTGCAGGGAGTCCAGCCCGCAATACCTGATGCCTTCTCTCCAGGGCCCTTTGCCCCACAGCCCCCAGATCTCCGGGCCACCCACTGCCTTGACCACCCAGCCTGGTGGTAGCCCCCATAACCACCCATGGGGGAGCTGGAGGCCTCAGCATCTGGGGAGGGGGCGGTTCCGAGGCCCAGTCCAGCCCCACTATTTTGCTATAAGAGCTTTACTGGAGGAGGACCATGCCCATGCAAGGTAGTGTCTGGGCTCCGACCTCAGAGCTGAGCGGCTGCTCCGAGGGCGCCTGTGATTTCCTTTCCCGTCCTTGAGGGTGTGGGCCCTGCTCTCAGCAGCTGGCGGGGAAGGCTTCGCAGGGGGGTGCCCCTGGAAAATGCCCCACTGGGAGGCCCTAGGTGAGATGAGCAAAGTTCCCTGACACTGCAGGCGACCTTCTCCTGGGCCTCTGAAGTGGGCCGTGCCTAACAGGGTGCCCCAAGTCCCTGGAGGAGCCTCCGGTGGGGTCTGAAGGGTGCTTGCAGGAGGAACAGCGGCCCACGGCTGAGCAGAGGCTTCCTGCCCGCCTCCAGCCCGGATGAGCAGAAGCGGGGCCAGCCCAAGACAATGTCCCACATGGGCTCCGGCAGCTAGAAAGAAGGCGCAGCACCCTCCTGTTCTGAGGGGCCTCGTGGGTGGGGGCTGGGAGGCCGGAAATGGGGGCTCAGCACCTAGCACTGGTGCAGGCCAGACTCAAGGGCAGACAGTCACAGGGCTGGGACCCTCACACGAGGCCCCCTGAGCAAACTGAGCTGGTCTAGACTTTGAGAACCTTCGACAACAGGCCGACACCCCCTGAGCTCATCACATACACAGGCTCCTGAGGGGGGCCCTCCCCAGCTGCTCCTGGGGGGGCCAGGCGGGCAGGTGTGGATGGTGCAGAGCCCGAACCAGCGAAGGTCCACCCTGTCCCCTGCCTGTCCAGGCCCAGGTGCTCCAGGGGCGTCAAGAAAATAGAACCAGTGTCTGCCCCATCTGGTTGTCCCTGGCCTGAGGAGAAGCCCCCAGCCTGTTGGCCACCCACCTGGGAACTGGGTACTGAGGCTGGAGACCCTGGGCTGCCGTAGCAGGCGGTGGCCGGAACCTTCAGACGCCCGGAGCGAGGCCCACTCACGAGCATAGTGACGACAGGCAGATGGCCCGGCCGCATCCCCACAGGGAAAGGCTGTCCAGGGGCCCAGCCCCCACCAGGCAAGAGGCCCCATGACTCCAGGCCACCGCTGTGGGGTGCCTCAGTCTGCTCTCATCAGAGGGACCTTACCCCCACTAGCCTTGGGCAGGTGACCCGTGGGAACACAGAGGGCTGAGCGTGGATGAAGAAGACTCTGGCGGGAAGGGCCTGGCTCCCCAGCAAAGGAGTCACAGCCTCACTCGTCCTGCAACAAGACTGGCATGGCCACCTCCGGAGGTGACAGCAGCAGGGGTAATGGTGACGGGCAGCTATTGAGCGCCTGAAGAGTGACCTCATCAGACCCTCAGTGCAGCCCAGTGAGGCGGGGTCTGTCATCCCGTTTGCAAGAGGAAACTGAGGCTGAGAGGGGCGGGGCTTGCTAGGGTCACCCAGCCAGCAGGTAGTGGATGTGGCCCAAACTCAGTCCCCAAAGCCCACGCTTGCTCACCAGGCACTGCTGCAGAAGCCCTCCAGAACTCCCCGCTCAGTCAGTCCCCGACAGGGTGGCAGGCAAGGGGGCAGGCAGGCACCCACACAGATGTGCAGGGGTGACGACTGAGACAAGCCTGGAACTCGTCCCCATGTTGGGGAGACAGGCAGGGCAGGGGCCCTGGGCTCAGAGCCAGCCTCCTCCTGAGGTCCGCCCTCACCGGGACCTGAGGAGCCCCGTGCCTGAGCCTGAGGGACTACTGCAGACCCCACTGTGGTCTCCAGGACACACCCAGGGATGTGCCACACATGCACACACCACACATGCACATCCCAGCCCGAGGGCTGCCCGGAGCTGCCTCTCTGCACACCACAGCATTCAGGCCCAAGGCTCACAAGACGGACGAGGCCTCTCGCACTCTCTGAGATAAAGGCCAAGGAGGCCGGGCCCGGGGACTTTGCACCCAGGCAGAGGCCCCACGTGGAGGGCGGGCGAGGAGGCGGAGAGGGCTGGGCAACAGACTAGGACAAGGTGGTAAGAAAAGAACATTTTATTTCCAGTCTAAGAATGTATTACAAACAGTGTCTGGGTTTAGAAGCGGGCGACAGTGAAGGGACAAAGAGAGGTGTTCACAGGGAGCTGCTGGGCTGTGGTCAGGGCAGGCTCCAGGCTGTGCAAGAGGAAGCCACCCAGGGCGAGGGACAATGGGCCCAACACAGCCCCACCTCTGACGCAGGTGAGCCCAGCTGCTGAGCACCAAGCAGGGGCTGAGGCCTGGGCCAGGGGAAACACAGGCCAAACCAGCCTTCGGCCCTGCGAGGAGGTTCAGACGGGAGCCAGCGGAGCTCCCACCAGGGGCCCGAGGCACGGGGCCTCTCTGAGTGGGGTCAGCAGGCGAGGCTGTTCTGAGGACACCACCTGCTCCCGGAACCTTCCCACGAGGGATTCACTGGGGAACAGTGGGGCCCAGAACCCCGCAAGCCATGCAGCCTTCTGAGCTTCAGTTTCCTCCCATAGATGGGGATGAGGCCCAGCGCACAAGGAGCCCAGGGGGGCTGGGCTGGTGGATCCCAGGTGGCCGGAGCCTCTGTGGTAGGTTGGTGCTTAACAGGTGGTGTGACTGCCCCAGAGAGGTGATGGGGAGAACCGGCCACCCACGAAGGGGGCGTGAGGCCCAAGGAGGACAAGGCCAGCAGCAGGGCCTCCAGCCCTTGGCACCCCAGTGCAAGGCACGAGCCAGCAGAGGTGCAGCACTCACCTGATCCTCAGGGGTGGGGGACACAGAGTGAAGCAGCTGGGCCTTGGGGCTCTGGTGCCCCCGACCTGCCAGACCCAGAGCCCCTGCCTTCCAGAACTCACCTCCCCAAGTCAGCCCCTTCCTCCACTGGCAGCCACTGGGCGCGCCCTCCAGCTCCCCTCTCCGGGAGACCCCTGGTCCCTCCCACAGAACGCAGAGCACCCGTCTGCAAGGAGGCTGGCGCCACCTCCTCTCCCATCTGGGGGCAAATTCAGCCCCTTTGCAGCCGCAGGGCCGGATCTGCGGCTCTCAAGGAGGGGGGTTTACCTTGAGTCCTCCACAGACTGGACATGCCAAAAAGAAAGCCGGAGATGGCCCCGCGTGGGGGCTGCCTGCTTCCCAGGGCTCGCCGGGGGCAGGGCCAGGCAGTGTGGCCTCGCTGCCCTGGGGGGCCTCCATCACCAGGCCTCGCCGTCTCGTGCCCAGCCAGCCAGAGGGCCACCCAGCGGACGTCTGGCTGCCTGAGTCCCCGGCCGCACTGTTGCCAGGGCTGCCCTGCGAGGTGGGGCTGTGGTCTCTGGGAGCCAGGGGAAGGCTGCATGGTGTGTCGTAGTGGGGCCGCAGGGAGGTGGGCACCTGGTACTCGACTGTCCCAGGCAGGCAGGTGCACAGGCTGGGCTCGGGGGCCCCCGCTGCTGGCAGGCTGAGCAGTGAGCCCAGTTCGTCCGTGGCCCGCCACACGTCCAGGCTGCTGCCCGCGTAGGATGAGAGGCTGCCGGAGTAAGAGGAGTGGCTGCCAGTGGCGATGCCGCTGTCCGAGGAGCTCTGGCGGCCGACCTCCTGCAGCTGCCGCAGACGCAGCGGCTTGGGGGGTGGCCTTGAGGCACCCACCATGGCTTCCCCGGGGGCCTGGGCAGCTGTTGGTCTAGGCCCCTCCTGCGACGTGCTGGCCGACAACGAGGATTGCTCTGGCCATGCGGTGAGCCGGCTGCTGGCGCTGACGTCCAAGTGACTGGCCTACGAGGATGAGCTGGACAGGCTGCGGTCATCCCCTGAGACAGAGCAGGAAGCCAAGGCAGTTGTGGGGGTACAGGGGTCTGGGCAGGACGTGGCTGATGCCTGGTGGACCCCCACGGGCCAGCACTCTCTGGTCTCGCCCCACCCCTTCCAGCCCCCAAGCCCCAGGGCCTACAGCAGAAACCTGGCTTCACCAACGACAACCCCTCTGCCCTTCATCCACTCGTGTTCTTTGTCCGTTCCTGTCCTTCTGCCACCTGCTCTCCTAGGGCCTGCGCCCCTCCCTCTCAGCACCCCTGCCACTACCTTGGTCCCAGCCTCCTCCCCTAGAGCTCCCCACCCTCCCTGCCTAACAGACCCACGCTCCATACCCAGCCATCCCAACTACCTTCCAGGGCCACCTGGGGCAGCTCACCCTCCGCACCGTCACAGCCCCAAGGCTGGTCTGGACATCCCTTCCCCGAGAACTTCCCAGGCCCTGCCAGCCTGGACACGAGGCACCAGCTGTGCCCACACACCTCGACTCGCCCCCTGCCCTCACCATGCTGGCATCCTTGCCTCACTCCCGGTCTCGCTCCCCTCGGGGGATGAGAAGCACACCCAATGCAGATCTCAGGCTGCCTCCTGCCTGCCAGGCCGGGCCCCTCCCGTGCTCTTGGGAAAGCCACTTTCATCTCTGCTGCGTCTCTAAGCTGCCTGCTCTGCCTTCCAGGGCTCCCAAGTGGAAAGCAGTTGTGAGTCACCCCCAGGAAGGCAAAAGCTCATTGCAAACCTGAGTCCCCTCCTCCTGGGGCAGGGCAGGAGGGGAGACGACCACTGTCTGCTCGGTGCCCTCTGAGGGACAAGCAGTGATCAGAGGGCACTGGCCGGAGCAGCATGGCTCCTGCACTTGGCCCTGGGAACACAGGTCACCCATGCAGCCACCCTTCTGGGAGCACAGCGGCCCTTCCTGCTCTGCCAGCCCCTTCCACCACCTCCTCTCCCCACAATGGCAACAGAGCCAGAGCCACTGGCAGCTGAGGAGGTGCCTCTGCTCCTGGGCAGCCAGGCAGCCAGCTCACCTGCCTTAGAGCCTTTTATCTGGGCACAGAAGGTAAAACCAACACGCAGGGCCTTGGTCTCCCCCGGCCACAAGCTGGTGGGGAGGAAAGGATTCAAAGGCTCTCAGGGCAGAACCACCCTTCCCATCAGCACCTCAGACCAGAGTTTAGGAACCGTAAGTGAAGGAAGGAATGAATGAATGGGTGGGAGAAGGAAGAAATGAATGAACAGACAGAGAAGGAAGGAAGGAATAAGCAGGAGGGAAATGAAGGAGCAGGGGAAGAAGGAAGGAATGAATGAGCAGGGGAGAGAAGGAAGGAATGAGGGGGGAAATGGAGGAATGAATGGGCGGGAGGAAGGAATGAATGGGTGGGAGAAGGAAGAAATGAATGAACAGACAGAGAAGGAAGGAAGGAATAAGCAGGAGGGAAATGAAGGAGCAGGGGAAGAAGGAAGGAATGAATGAGCAGGGGAGAGAAGGAAGGAATGAGGGGGGAAATGGAGGAATGAATGGGCGGGAGGAAGGAATGAATGAGCAGGGGGGTGGGGAAGGAAGGAAGGAATGGGGGAAGGGAGAAATGAACGAGCAGGGGGAGAGGGAAGGAATTAATGAGCAGGAGTGGGGGGAAGGAAGGAATGAGCCAGGGGAAAAGGAAGGAAGGAATGGGGGGGAAGGAAGGAATGAATGAGCAGGGGGAGAAGGAAGGATGAATGAGCAGGAAAAAGAAGGAAGGAATGAATGAGTGGGGGGGAAGGAAGGAATGAATGGGAGGAAGGCAGGAATGAATGAGTGGGGGGGCAGAGGAAGGAATGAGCGGGGGGGTGGAGGAAGGAATGAATGAGCAGCGGGGGAAGGAAGGAGTGGGGGGAAGGGAGGAATGAATGAGCAGGAGGGAAATGAAGAACGAGCAGGGGGAGAAGAAGGAGAAGGAATGAATGAGCGGGGGGGAGAAGGAATGAATGAGGGGGGAAGGAAGGAATGAATGAGCAGGGGGGAGAAGGAATGAATGAGGGGGGAAGGAAGGAATGAATGAGCAGGGGGTGGGGAAGGAAGGAATGGGGGGAAGGGAGGAATGAATGAGCAGGAGGGAAATGAAGAACGAGCAGGGGGAGAAGAAAGGAGTGAATGAGCAGGGGAGTAATGAAGGAATGAATGAGTGGGGGGGGCAAGGAAGGAATGAGTGAACAGGGTAGGGGGAAGGAAGCAATGAATGAGCAGGGGGAAAAGGAATGAATGGGGGGGAAGGAAGGAATGAATGATCGAGGTGGGGAAGGAAGGAAGGAATGAATGAGCAGCGGGAGAAGGAAGGAATGAGCAGGGAAGGAAGGAATGAATGAGCAGGGAGAAAAGGAAGGAATGAATGGGGTGAAAGAAGGAATGAATGAGGTGGTGAAAGAAGGAATGAATGAGGGGGCAAGGAAGGAATAAGCAGGGGGGTGGAGGAAGGAATGAATGAGCAGGGGAGGAAGGAAGGAATGAATGAGCAGGGGCGTGGGGAAGGAAGGAAGGAATGGGGGGAAGGGAGGAATGAATGAGAAGGAGGGAAATGAAGAAATGAACGAGCAGGGGGAGAGGGAAGGAATGAACGAGCGGGGGGGGGAGAGGGAAGGAATGAACGAGCAGGGGAGAAGAAAGGAAGGAATGAAGCAGGGGAGAAGAAAGGAAGGAATGAAGCAGGGAGAGCAGAAATGAAGGAATAAGCAGGGAGAGAAGGAAAAAACAAATGAGCAGGGAGAGAAGGAAAAAACAAATGAGCAGGGGGAGAAGGAAGGAACAAATGAGCGGGGGGGTGAAGGAAAGAATGAGCAGGGGAAGAAGGAAGGAATTAATGAGCAGGAGGGAAATGAAGGAATGAATGAGCGGGGCGGGGGGTAGAAGGAAGGAATGAATGAGCAGGGGAAAAGGAAGGAATGAATGAGCAGGAGGGAAATGAAGAAATGAGCAGGGGAAGAAGGAAGGAATGAGCAGGGTGAGAAGGAAGGAAGGAATGAGTGGGGGGGGGAGGAAGGAATGAATGAGCAGGAGAGAGAAGGAAGGAATGAATGAGCAGGAGGGTAATGAAGGACTGAATGAGCAGGGGGTGGGGGGAAGGAAGGAATGAATGGGGGGTAAGGCAAGAATGAATGAGCGGGGGGGCGGAGGAAGAAATGAATGAGCAGGTGTAGAAGGAATGAATGAGCAAGGTGGGGAAGGAAGGAATGAATGAGCAGGGAGAAAAGGAAGGAATGAATGAGGGGGTGAAGGAAGGAATGAATGAGGGGGTGAAGACAGGAATGAATGAGGGGGGAAAGAATGAGCGGGGGGGGGTGGAGGAAGGAATGAATGAGCAGGGTGGGGAAGGAAGGAATGAATGAGCAGGAGGAGGAAGGAAGGAATGAATGAGCAGGGGAAGGAAGGAATGAATGAGCAGGGAGAAAAGGAAGGAATGAATGAGGGGGTGAAGAAAGGAATGGGGGAAGGAAGGAATGAAGGGGGAAGGAATTAATGAGTAGGAGGAAGAAGGAAGGAATGAATGAGCAGGGGGGTGGGGAAGGAAGGAATGAATGAGCAGGGGGTGGGGAAGGAAGGAATGAATGAGCAGGGGGGTGGGGAAGGAAGGAATGAATGAGCAGGGGGCTGGGGAAGGAAGGAATGAAGGAGCAGGGGGTTGGGGAAGGAAGGAATGAAGGAGCAGGAGGAAGGAAGGAATGGGAGGAAGGAAGGAATGAATGAGCAGGAGGGAAATGAAATGAATGAGCAGGGGGAGAAGGAATGAATGGGGGGAAATGAAGGAATGAATGAGCGGGGGAAATGAAGGAATGAATGAGCAGGAGGGAAATGAAGAAATGAATGAGTAGGGGGAGAAGGAATGAATGAATGAGCAGGGGGGAGAAGGAAGGAATGAATGAGTGGGGGGAAATGAAGGAATGAATGAAGAGGAAGGAAGGAATGAATGAGCAGGAGGAGAAGGAAGGAATGAGCGGGGTGGTGGGGGAAGGATGAATGAGTAGCGGGGCGGAGCGGGGCGGGGCGGGGTGGGCGGGGGGGAGTTGGGGGAAGAATGAATGAGCAGAGGGAGCCTGCAGCCCCCACACATGCATGGATGCCTCCTGAGCTCTCCCGCTGGAGGCTTAGCCGAGGTCCCACAGCCCAGGTCAGCCCCTGGCCCTACCTCCACTGCCCGGCCTGCCCGCATGTGAGAGGAGGCTCAGCCGCTTCTCCAGCTGTAGGGTTTCCAGGGCTTCCTGGGCCACACGCTCCTCCACAGTCGAGGGTCCCGGGGGACTTGGGTCTGCAGCAGAGAGAAGACTCGGTGGAGGAGGTGGCCACCACCGCCCACCCTCGCCCGCAGGCACCAGGCCCAGCCTGACTCAGTGGTTATCCCCCTCTGTGGAGTGGCAGTCCCCTGGGAGTCCTCGCTCCTCCCGATGCCTCATCCCAGAGGCTGGGCCTCAAACGCAGACACCCACACCACCCCTATCCAGGCCACCATCTGCCCAGCTAGGTCCCTGTGCCCGTGGATGGCCCTGCCACCTGCCCACTCACCAGGACCCCACGCCGGCCAGACCCCTCTCTTCCTCATCTTCCTCACCACTGAGTTTTTCAATTTTCTGTTCCAAAAAATGACCAGCCCCTCCCCCATCCCCAGGGCCGGCCTCGCTGCAAGAGGGGCTGCCTGCCCCTCATTCACGGTGCCCATTTCTCACAGGCTCCCCTCCGCCTGGGGAAATGCCCGCCCACCTTGCAGTGGCCCCACCGTTCTCTGGGGTCTCCGATGGAGACTCATACTGTGCCCAAGGCTCGGAACATGGTGGTCTGTGGACCCTCGGCCCCACCTAGCCCCTCCCCTCAGGGCTGCATCCAGGGAGCACCAGCCTCGCCCTCTCTATTCATCGTCCATGTGTCCTCTGGGACTGAGTGGCAGGAAACCTCCCCTTCCTGCCCAGGCAGAGTGGGACCTCTCACTGGCCCCTCAGCACCGCTGCCGCGAGCCTCAGCATCACTGCCTTGGTCCCCAAGCCCCCGCCCATGCTGGGATGTCCCAGGCACTAAGTGATGTGAACACCGGGCCAAGTGGCTACCTTGCTCCAAACAGCAGGGCTCAAGACCCTGCCCCTTCCACATCCACAGCACCCACGGCCACAGCCATCCCAAAGAGTTTCACTGGCAGGGAAGCCACAGCCACACCCACAAGAGTAAACCGACCCCATCCTGCTCCAAGTGTCCTCCTCTGGGCCTCCAGAACACACCTCCTGACACCCACCTTGGGGGCACCTGCAGGACTGAGCCGAAACAGGTCCAAGGACCTGCTCTCCCCAAAGTCCAGGAGCAGTGGCAGCATGAAAAGTTTACACCAAATTCTGCAGCACACAGAGGACCAGAAGGTACAGTCCCCAGCCTGGGACACCTAGATCAGAGCCTCAGCGGACAGAACCCAGCCTGGCGAAGGCTGGAGCCGGACGTCCCGACCCCATAGTCAGCGCTCCGGAGAAACAAACAGAAAGCAATGGTGTCCCTGTCCAGGTTCATATCTAGGCTGAAGAGGCCCTGTCCCTGATAGGACACTGTCCTCTGCTGACACCTTCAGCCCACACAGGTGCCCAGCTGGGGCCTGTGTGCAGTCAGGATGCAGGACACAACCTCCCACCATTTCCCGTCCAGTAACTGGTGGGCCAGCAAGACACGGATCGACTCCCAGCTCCACCACACGCCCCCTGAGCCTCTCACCCTCGTCTGCAAAATGGGGTGCAGCAACGGTGCACCCCCGTGGAGGCCGGGTCAAGAAGGGAACATGCACACCATGCTCGGAGCGTGGTGGACCCCGGACCTCTGAGCCCTTCCCTCCTGCTCCTGGTGGGTCTGGCTGCCTCTGGGCCTCGGTGTCCACATGTGGAAGACCAAGGGGCTGGACTTCCTGCATCTCTTGGCCCCTCCAGTGGGTCACAGCGGGCTCAGCACAGGAGGACGGCAGAAAGCCCAGAGCTTGAGGATGCCGCCCGCAGGGCTCTATTGTGGGAGTCCTGTGATCATGGGGCTCCAGTGTGCTGCCAGCACAGGCAGACGAACCCATCAGCCCAGACCCTCCAGTAAGTCCAGCCTGCGGGCGCTGGGCCCACGGCTTCTCTGGCAGGGTGCTGCCCAGCATAGTGTCCCAGCTCAACCAGCACCTCCGGGTGGCCTGAGGCCCCCACACACCTGCAGAGGCACAGCTGGCGGGGGGCCGGGGGGGGGGCACAGCTGCAGGCCGAGGCCCTGACAACAGAGCTTTCTGAGAGCTCCCAGCTGACTCTGACAAAGATGTCCTGTGGAGTGGGGTCTGGGACTTCTGGTCAGCCCCACCCCCTCCAGCCATCAGCAATGGCCCTGCCTGGGGCCGGCCCGCATGCTGCCTGCGGTGGAGCCTGTCCCATCTAGTGGCTGTCCCAGGCAAACCCTCCCTGGCATCCTCTGCCCAGTACTGCTTCCCTGCTTCCCTCTGCTCCCCGGGAACTGCCTGAGGGGAGCAGGAGAGAGCAGGGAGCCCTGCTCAGCCTCCTGCTGCCCCTGCCTGGCCCTGTCCCCGCCCTGCACTCTGCACACCCTCGCCTTGCACAGCCAAACACACGGACCACGTCATCCACGCTGACCACACCATTTACTCCTGCCTGCAGCCGCTAGGCAGGAAGACACCTGCAGGGGTGCATCCACTAGGCAGGAAGACACCTGCAGGGGTGCAGCTGCACCATCCAGCATAGCAGGGCAGCGGGGAGGGCGCTGGCCATAGGTGCCACCTCCCCACTCCCAGGGCTGCCCCCAACGGGACTTTGCTGGTGTGGGCAGGGGGCGTTGGCTGTGGCCAGGAGAAGGGAGGCCCAGGTCCCGCCCCACATGCCGCTCGCCTCTGCCCTCCTAGTCACCCTTCCCTGCCACGCCAGGGCGGGTGTGCCAGTGCCAGGAGGCGCCACATGTGAGCTTGCTGCTCACCCGCCACGTGGCCTAGGCCTTGGCCTCACTTGGACATTGGGTCAAGTGCTGCCCTTGTGGAGCTAGAGGAGCATTTGAGAGAGCCCATGGAGGCACCTGGCCCCGCACCTGCCCCGACCTGGGGAGCCCCACCGTGCCCAGGCACCAGAGCCCCTCTGGGGTCCAGCAACATCCCTGGCCAAGGACTCCTGCAGAGAGTGCCGCAGCCACAGCCAAGGAAGTGTGGGTGAGACAAGACGAGACCCCCTCAGCCCAACATGTCCTGAGACCCCCTCAGCCAGGGGACCTCCCGAGGTGGCCTTGGGCCTAAACACTGGGCTCAGGCAGAGCCAGTCCGGACCCCAGCTGCAGAGTCAGACCAGCTGCCCCCGGGCCACCGAGCTCGGGCAAGGCCTTCCCTGCTCCTGGGCGTGGAAGATGGTGGTGGTGGGTCAGAGGGTCTCTTACTGCACAGTGGCAGCTGTGGCTGACTGTCCCAGTCAGAAAGCTCTAGGCCCAAGCATTCCAACAGCTCGGACCCCCGAGGGAGAGCACCTGCAGGTACGAGCCCAGCCCCCGCTGCTCTGAATCCCTCAGCAGGGCTTGCGGAAGCCCAGGCTGCAGTCCTAGCCTGGAAAGGCTCTGGTTCCTTAGCTGGGGTTGGGGAGGGTGGCCATCTAACTGGGCTGACAAATCACTGTCGCTCCCCACCCCAGGACGTCGCACAGCCCGCCGAGCGCACCCTCCCCGGCCGGCCAGGCTCCCACACGCACCTGGTAGAACTGGCCGCAGCCCAAAGGGGCCCTTGGTGGGGGAGATTCCTCGGACGATGCAGTCGAACAGGAAGCTGATCTGCTCCCCCTCGGCCGAGGACAGGAAGAAGACGCCAGCCCACGCAGAGGAAGGACAGAGACAGGTCAGCCTGGCCCGAGCGCAGGCTGGGGACCCTGAAGAGGAGGAACGCAGGAAACCGGAGCAAACTCCACCAAGAGCTGACAACGACACCCCGCCTGGCCCCACGAAGTCAGATGCCCAGAGCCGACACCCCGCCTGGCCCCACGAAGCTGGGTGCCCAGAGCCGACACTCCACCTGGCCCCGCGAATCCAGGCGCCCAGAGCCGACACCCTGCCTGGCTCTGTGAAGCTGGGTCCCCAGAGCCTCTGGACTCCCCAGGGACCCCGCCGCACCCTTCAAACTTGGGCGTTGGGGTGAGTGCTGCCCCGCCCATCCTAGGTCCTGCAGCCGACAGGGCATGGGGAGGAGGAGGGAGGGGGTGCCCTGCCCTGGACAGTTGGGTGCCCCCGCCCACATACCTGCCTTCTGGGCTGGCTTGGGGGGATGGGGGGATGTGGCTGCTCTGCCACCCAGCAGGCGCTTGATCAGTCCCTCCTCTGCCCCAAGGTCCCAACAACCCTGCCCCCACAGCCATCTTGAGGGCAAATGAAGCAGCCAGGAGACCCCAGAGACATCAAGTAGGGTCCTCTCAGGGCTCCAAGGCCACAGGAGAAGGGAGCTGTGCCACCTGGAGCTGGGGTCACATCCCAGGACGGCTGCCATGTGACCGCACTTCCTTCCCCCGGGCTGTCGTGAGGGCTGCGTTCAGATGTTTGTAAAAGGTGTGGCACGGCACCTGCCCACACATGCCACAGCCATCACTGCTGGCCAGCACTGCGTCCTCCCCACCTCCTCGGTCATCTTTCAGGGGAAGCTGGAGCTGCCAGTGTGTGGGTGCCGCCCTGAGGCCATGTGCAGCATCCTGGGGCCAACATCCACCCCTGCACCCCCACAGCAGCAGGAGGGCCCCCGGGGACCAGCCCGGTGTCACTGGCAGAGCGATGCGGCCGCCACCCGTGGAGAAGCCCCAGCTGCGAGTCACGGGGGCGCTGCCCTCCCGGCCAGGGGTGAATGAAGCCCTGGCAGCCGCGTGAATGGGCCACTGGGCTGGCTGCACCCGGCTGGACACTCCGGCTGGCGTCACCTCACAGGAATCCCGCCTGCTCCGGGGCCTCTGCCCATTGCCCAAAGAAAGGTACACAGGAGGGAAGGCGCCGGGGCGGGCAGGAGTCGGGGGGAAGGGAAATCTCGGCATTAGAACCCCCGCTGCCTGCTGCCCAGTCACGCTCTGCCTTCACGGAACACAGGCTGTAGATTCCAGGGACACGGAACTCGGGCCAGCCCCGACACGTGGCAACGCTGCCGGCCCCTTGGCAGCCACCCCAGGCACACGAGGGCGAGCGGCACCTTGTGCTGTGGATGCTTCCTTCCACATAGTGTCCCCAAACCGGGTCACGGGACAGCGCCATTCCTACTTTAGCAAAAAGGACACTGAGGCCCAGAGAGGGCACGCCACCTGTCCACCATCACACAGCCACGAGGTGGACTCAAGTCCAAGTCCCCTGGCCCCCTGAGCACCTCCTGGCCCGACAGAGCTTGCAGTCCTGCTGTGGGTGAGGGGTGCTCCTGATCAGAAGTGGAGGTGGGGCATGGAGGGGAGGCCAATGCCTGCTGCAATGCCATCCAGGAGGATGCCCCGAGAGGCTCATGAGGGCCGTGATGGGGTGGGGCCCCCAAGCTGGGTAGGGTGGGCAGAAGAGAGCCCGCACCAGGCCCTGGGGGCAGGCAAGGAGAAGGCCGTCATGCTGTCTGCTGGCTGGCTCACTCATTGCCAGGCAGTCGCTCCCTGTCCCTGTGGTCCACCCCTCCCTGTGAAGGGCTCAGCCGGCCCAGCCCCAGCTCTCACGAAAGGCCAGGCTCTCTAATCCTGAGCTTATAGACAGCTGGCAGTGGCCGCAGGACAATGAGTCCCCCGACTATAAAAAACCACATTACGGAAGGAGTGGAGCCGGCCCCGCATTCCATGGGGGGTCTGCAGAGCGTCACTCACCCTGAAGACACGGTCAACCGGGCAAGGCCTGGAGCACAGCCCACCGCCAGCCTCGGGCTCCCACGTGCCCACGCGACACCCTTGCCAGCCACCCCCATCATCCATGCCAGCAGAGCTGACATCAGTGGCCCTGGAGGAAGACGCCCATCTCCAATGCTGGTCTGCCAAGGTCTTGGGCCATGGCCTCCCAGGACACCGCACAACTAGGCTCTCGCTGGGCCTCCCTGGGTTCATGCTCCACCCCTGCCCGCAGCCTCCCTGCTCCCACCCAACCCCCACAGTCTTGGGAATGCGCAAAGCTCCCTCTGCACACCAGGTCTGCCTGCCATCTCCACTCAGGAGGCTGCTGTCCCCACCCTCCACACCCCTGGCCACCTAGAACACCCCGGACCTTTCCAGACTCAGGCCACATAACGACACCTTTCATGATGCTTTTCTTGGCCTCTGGCCCCCTTCAGTCCCCTGACCCCGACAGCCCCTCTGTGGTGCGCTCACGGACGCCTCCTCTGGGGCAGAGCCCCACCTGCTGCTGTCCCGGCCGCCAGGCTGAGCACCTTGCCAGCAGGGAGCCCAAGCCGTCTGTGGTCTCAGTGTCCACCCAAGCGCCCATAACCAGGAGACCCCCAGTGCTCAGCCTTGGGTGGAAAGACATAGGTGAGAGGCTGCTGACCGCCCCCCTGCCCCTTCCCCAAGACAGGGTGTGCATGTTTCCTGTTTGCCTGTGTGTTTGGGGAAAGGGGGGAGAACAGGGCCTGCCCCATTTTGCGGTATCACACAGGTGTGACTGCAGCAAAGCCGGCCACTCTGTTTCCCCTATCCCTGCCCTCGGAGGCTGCTCCTTCTCCAGAGGCTGGTCCACTCCCTCCCCGGAATCGAAGCCAGCCAGTGATGGCTCTGGCATAAAGTGGCACGAGGAATGCTCTCCCAGCCCTGCCCCAAGACCATCAGAGGCCTGGCAGCTTCTGCTTCTGCCCTCTTGGAACCTATTGAGAAGCCCAAGGTGTCCTATCGGAGGGTGAGGTTCCTGGAGGGAAACTGAGGCAACCCAGCCAACAGATGGCACAGTGCTTTCCTGGGCCTTTGGGCCCCACCATAGCCAAATGCCACTGCCCGAGGGACCCCAGACAGCACCTCATGGGGCAGAGATGAGCTGTCCTCACTGAGCCCCGTCCAGATCCCTGGCCCACAGAATTGCCAGCCAGGGAACAGCCACCAGCCGCTAGGTGTGGCAGGGTAAATAGGAGTTAGCTCAGCTGTTAGAGCATAAGGGGTGGAGGGGGGTGAAAAGGGCACGTCAGACATCTTTGAGCACAAACGGGTGTCCCAAAGGGCTGTGTAGGAGCCCTGTTGGGGGGGATAGGAGGCATGAGGGTAAGAGGAAAGAGCATGGGAGACGCAGAGAAGCAGGACAGAGTCAGCACAACACAAGCAGAAGGCCAGGACCTGCGGGGCTCAGGGCGGCGCCAACTCTGGACAGAGGCTGGGGTTGCTGAGTGGCGGGCAAACCTCACCCACGTTACAGACGCACCTGCTTCCTGAGAAACACGTCTCCAGTGAAAAAGCTGTTGCACTAACTCCAGGACTCACCGGCTTGAGAAAGAAAATGCTCCTCCACGCAGACATTTAATGAGCCAATTAGATCTAAGATGGTTTCCATCTGAATATTCTTGAGTGCCCTCGTGGCTTCCACGCAGACATTCAATGAGCCAATTAGATCTAGGACGGTTTCCGTTTGAATAATCTTGAGTGCCCTCGTGGCTGCCCCTTGATGTCAGAATCTTAAGTGCTCATAATCCCAGCTCCTCAGAGAACAAACATCGGGGTGACCAGGGTGTCCTGCATGGCTCATGCCAGATAGGCATGGGCAGGACTGAGAAGTCTTGATAACATGACCCTCAGCCCTCTCCATCCCCCAAGGTGGCAACTTCTTGTACACTTGGGAGTGGCCCCACCTGGTGGGTCTCGGGCGGAGGAAGGCCTGGAGCCTGGCAGTGGGTGTTGGCTCCCACCCCTCCTCTGCCCTCCTGAAGCAGCCCCAGTCCAGGGGCACCACTCTAGAAGGCCCCCCTTCCCGGGCCGGCCCTCCTTCCCTTTTCCATCACCACCTTGTTAACATTCCTGCAATCCACAGGGTTCCCATCCCCCAACCAGTCAGCTGCTGCCTGGGGCAGCCTCGCCCTCCATCTTCTGGACCTCAACCAGAACCTTCTCTGGCCCCTGCCAGCCTCTTCCTCCAAGCTCATCTGCACCCCGGGGTCAACATTAGCATATAAAACACTCCCCCTGCTCAAGCACCTTCAATGGCTCCCTGCTGCTCCGAGACAATGGTGCAAACACTGGTCCAATTAGCCAGCTCTCTACAACCCAGCCCTGTCTCCTCCTCCTCCTCTACCCTCACGCCTCCTATCCCCACCTAACAGGGCTCCTACACAGCCCTTCGGGACACCCATTCGTGCTCAAAGATGTCTGAAGTGCCCTTTTCACCCCCCTCCACCCCTTACCCTCTGACAGCTGAGCTAACTCCTATTCACCCTGCAGAAGTCCCCTGAGGCTCACCCCTCCAGAGAGCTTCCCCCCAGTGCCCCAGCCTGGGGTCTGTGCCCCTCCTGGCTCCCCTCGCACCCTCTGAGGACTGAAAATGCCTCATTCAGTCTCACGCAGCCTCTGAGGCCGAACCATCTGATCCCTAGGCCCAGCGCCCGGCAATGAGAAACCGCTGAAGGCGCTCCCTGCTGCCTGACAGAGGCCAGGGTTCCAGCCAGCTCTGTCCAGGCTGCCCCCGCAGGCTGCAGTGGCCAAAGGTGGCCGGCAGGGGGCTCTCCAGAGCTGGGCAGATGCCGCGTTCATGTAGCAAGAGCCTCCCTAGTTCAGGTTTTCATTCTTTACTCTTTTTTTTTGAGACAGAGCCTGGCTCTGTTGCCTTGGTTGGACTGCAATGGCGGGATCTCAGCTCACTGCAACCTCCAACTCCCAGGTTCAAGTGATTTTCCCACCTCAGCCTCTGGAGTAGCTGGGATTACAGGCACCTGCCACCACACCTGCCTAATTTTTGTATTTTTAGTAGAGATAGGGTTTCACCATGTTGACCAGGCTGGTCTCGAACTCCTGACCTCAGGTGATCCTCCCACCTCCGCCTCCCAAAGTGCTGGGATTACAGGCATGAGCCACTGTGACTGGCCACATTCTTAATCATTTTTAAAAGTCAAAATGAGTTTCAAATGCTCCCGGTGGCCCCCAGAGGCTGGGCGAAGAGGCAGATATGGTCCTTGGACTGGACCCAGCTGGAGAGAGCAGGTAAGGGGGGAAAAAGGGGGCACCTCCAAAAGCTTCCATTCACCCTCAAGGCCCAGCTCAAACGTCCCCCTGCGCCTCCAAAGCCCTCCCTTCCTAGGCTCTGGGTGGGCTCACCCTCTCTGGGGCCCACCACTGTCTGTGCTGCAAGCTGAGCCTGTCCCAGGGCGAGTGGCCCTCTCTGCATCACTCTCCACCACGCACAGTCCGTCCCCGAAGGCGGGGCCCAGTCACTTGCCCATGTGTGAGGCTGGAGCCCGCAGCCCTGAGCTGTCCACAGACCATAGCCTGCCATGTGCCAAGTGCGCTCGAGCCAAGCTCCAGGAGTCCACACTACAGGCCCGTGACCAACAGAGATGGGGAATTGGGCCACACTGGGGACCCGGGGGTTGCTGTCACCAAGCCACCTCCTGTCCCATTCTGAACAGGCAGCTGTCCACAGACCTCCGCTCCCCAGGCACCAAGACCAGCCAGGCCTGTCTCCACCCGACCCCACCAGGGCCCCCGTGATGCACACCCACGCCCAGCGTCTCAGGATGAGTGAGGCGCAGCCATCGCCTTGGGCCAGGGTCACCCTTTCTGCTCTCTGCAGAGCTGGCTGTGGTGGGGCCAAGTGAGGCGATTCTGGGGATCGGGGGCCAGGCTAGGACCTGTCCCTGGGGAAGGAGGGAATGTGAATTTCCTACACCCAAGAACTTCCAGGGCCTTCCCACGACTCCAGCCCAGCTGTGACCTCCAGACTGAATGTGACGACACCCACAGACTTATTGGGATTCAGATTCTGGATATTTCTCCATCCCAGTGGCCCCGGTTGTCGGCCAAATGGTGGCCCACAAAATGTGTTCACATACCAGGGCCTGTGAACAGGAGCCTCTGCAGATGGAATTGATGGTCTCGGGATGGGGTCACCCTGGGTCATCCAGGTGGGCCCTAAGTCCACAGACTGCAAGACTGAAGAGGAGGCCCATGCAGGAGCCAGCAGGCACAGGGACTGGAGTGGCACAGCCACGAGCCGAGGCCGCCAGGGCCACTAGCGGCTGGAAGGGGCAGGAAGGACCTTCCCATGGGTCCTCCCCAAGAGCTTTTGGAAAAAGCCAACCCTGAGGACCCCTTGATTTGGGACTTCTGGCCTCCAGGCTGCAGAAGGAACCCGTTCTGGACACTTGGCCCTCTCTTGGGGGTCATCTGCTACAGAAGCCCCAGGAAGCTGATGCCGCTGCCCCTGGACCACCCGAGTTGCCGGCTCCCTCCCGCCGGAGGCCCCAGGCTGCCCACACGTGCCACAGACGCCCTGTCCCTCCAGCCACATGGCCTGCACTCAGTGCTGTGTTGAGAACACCATCGCGTGGCGGAGTCTAAGACCCAGCCTAAACCACCCAGGGTGGTGGCCACGCCTGTCTCCAGGAGGATACAGCCCAGCAGGGCCTGCCGGGGACAGGGATGGGTGGCTCGGCCAAGCCTTCCAGCCTGGCCTCCAGATCCCACCTGCCCTACGGGGTGTGCAGCCATCGGTGACCGAATTCCCAGAGCCCTTCCTCTCTCAGGCCAGGGTACCACCGGGGACGAGAACATTCAGCACTGAGCTGCAAAGGCGGGTTCTGTGGGGCCAGCCCCTGTTTGCAGGTTCTGTGGGGCCAGCCCAGTTTGCAGGCTTGTGGGTTCTGTGGGGCCAGCCCGGTTTGCAGGTTTGCAGGTTCTGTGGGGCCAGCCCAGTTTGCGGGCTTGTGGGTTCTGTGGGGCCAGCCCCCATTTGCAGGTTCTGTGGGGCCAGCCTGGTTTGCAGGTTTGCAGGTGGGGCTGCTCTAACAGCTTGCCCCGGAGAGGCAGCAGCGACACAGACGGCCCCACAAGAGTGCCCCCGGCTTTTGAGCAGCCCAGGAAAACGGCACAGTAGCCTCGCCCTGGGGAGAAGCACAGCCCCAGGTGTGGGATTGTTTACCAGCGGAAAAGAGGCCACCCACACCTCGGCAGGGATGTGAACCTCCACGGCCTCAGAGGAAAAACATCCAGTGTCCCCATTCCATTATGGCCCAGACAAAATAAGCAGGTCTCCAAGGAAACGGGTCCTCCTGCTGTGCCCTGGCTTAGAGGGTGAGCACGCGGCGCCACCCCGGCCGGCTGCCTGCCCGTGCCAAGGAATTCCACAGACAGAAAGGAAGGTATGGGTCCCCCTCCTCCAGGCACCCCCAAACCTAGCACACAACAGACAGGACAGGCTGCCCGTGCCAGGACAACTACAGCCTGCAGCTCTGGCTTCCCACACGACAAAGGACAGGGACGCTGGGCCCACCCACTGTGCCCAGCCACCGCCAACCCACTCCCCAGTGGCTCCCGAAGCCCCAGTACTGAACCTCTGGCCTGCCGCAGGGAGGGCCTGGGGGCAGATGGGACCCCGACAGGTGTCCTAGCTCTCCCGGGAACCACCCCCCACCCCACCCCGCTGCACCAGCTCACAGCTGGCGTAGGCAGCGGCCCTGCCCATCCATACTGGCTCTCCAATCCCAGAGGGGCCAAGGCCCTTTGGACTCTGGCTATGGCCCCTGCCAGCCCCAAGGGCCGAGACTCCGGGCCAGCTCTGCCCCACGTGCCTCCTGCAGCTGGCTGTGTATGCCCCCAGTCCGTGGAGCCTAAGCCTCACTGCCCTGTTCCCCTTTCAAGGGTTAGATGTCGTCTCCTCAAAGGCCCCAGCAGGGCTGGCTCCTGCCACAAGGCCCACTGGGTTTGCTCCCAGCGCCCAGCGCAGAAGGTGGCAGAACGTGGCACCCAGACGGGCTTGCGCCCATGCCCCAGCTGGCCTTTGCAGGATGAGGTCCCAGGCGGCCAGTGTGGCCCGTGTCCTTGCCTGCGTTTCCTCCACCCAGACACATCCAGGCTCCACCAGAGCCCCCACCAGTGTGAGCCAAGTGCAGTCCCTCAGTCCTCTCAGCCCCAAACCAGGCCCACAGGAGGTCCCTCTGCCCGCCTTCAGCCCGGCCAATGAGCAGCTGCCCCTCCAGAGAGAAGAGAGGAGGCGTCACACCCTCCGCGGGGACTGCAGGTCCACAGGGCAACCTGGCGCATCTGCACCCAACATGGAAGAAAGTGGAGGGGGTTGCTGGAACAACCTGCTCCTGCAGCAGCCCTGGCGGGCACCTCAGACTCTCTGGGGAGGGCCGGGTGCCTTCCTGCTCCCATTTCCCTCACTCCCCTGGCTGAGGACAGCTCTCAGGCCTTCACAGGCCCAGAGGACTCAGGCCATCCCCACCCACGGCCTGGCCACCTCACTGGGGACATTAGGGCCGCTCTGGGCGGCCCACAGGTGGGGTGGCTGGCATGTCCACCAGGAATTCTTGGTCCAGGAATGTGTTTCTGCGGTGCTTATGCAAGAGCTCACACTCCCCACTGCTAAATGCGTTTGTTCTCTGTTTTTTCCTTTCCATGAAATCTGGATATGAGCGGCTCTGAGGCTATGTGGCCTCAGGCCCCGCCTCGCATCCCTGAACTCTCTCCCTCCAGTGAGGAAGAGCAGAGGTAGCCAAGGCCCAGCCTCGACACTCCACCCTGAGGTTCCTGCAGGCAGAGGACCTCGGACATCGAGCATGGGGAGACTCCGTCCACCTGCCGGCGCATTCTGGAAATGCCAGCAGGCCAGCCTGCAAGTGGGGTCGGCCGGCCTGAAGCCAGCAGTTCTCGGGGGAAGTGGGGGGTGCTGCTGCTGCCCAGTGACCCCACACATCCGTACTTACAGTACCCACACCTGGTCCCGCCTTCAAAGATGAATCCGCTTGGCATGGCCCCGTAGCGCTGGAGGTCGGACAGCTTCCACTGCCCCGTGACAGCCGGGGGGATGTCCCTGGCCAAGACGAGGACATCATTGCAGAGGTGCAGGGTAGCCGGGCCGCTCTCCAACTTGGTGCCTGGAGCCACTGTCACATGGAACCTATGCACTGCGGGCAGGCGGGGCGAGAGGGCATCATGGGTGGGCAGGGTGAGAGGACATCATGGGCGGGTGGGGTGAGAGGGCATCACGGTCAGGCGGGGTGAGAGGGCATCATGGGCAGATGGGGTGAGAGGGCATCATGGGCAGGCGGGGTGAGAGGGCATCACGGGCGGGTGAGGTGAGAGGGCATCACGGGCAGGTGGGGTGAGAGGGCATCACGGTCAGGTGGGGCGAGAGGGCATCATGGGCAGGTGGGGCGAGAGGGCATCATGGGCAGGTGGGGCGAGAGGGCATCATGAGAGGAGGCAACAGGGGCCACTGTGGACAGGTGGGGTGAGAAGGCATCTCAGGAGGAGGCAGCAGGGGCAGGGGCCAGGCTGGGGCAGGTGGGGGCAGCCACCCAGGTGTCAGCCGGGAAGGCAGCGACGGCAGGATGAGCAAATGGTACTCCTCACAGCCACGAGGGGGACTGGTGGCTGCACTTCTCTCCTTGCCATCCTCCCAGGAACTATCTTTGTTCAGGGGCAAGGAAGTCTCAGAGGGGCCTGACCTCGGACCTCCACCTCCCTCCCCTCCACCACGGAGGTGCTAGGGAGGACAGAGCAGCTGAATGCCCTGGCTGGGCTCCCACCCCCAGCACCTCCTCTCCAGGAAGGCTCTCTCTCCACAGCTGTGTGGCTCCATCACAGAAGGGGAAACTGAGGCTCAGGGAACCCCCAGCCTCCAGTTCGGGTGTGGAGAGTCTGGAGTCTGCATCGAGGCCCCAGCCTGGCCACGGGAACCTCAGGGCACCACCGGCCCTCTCTCCATCCAGGTGGCCATTCACCCGAACCCTGAGCACCCCCATGGTCCTGTCTACTGGCTCTGCCCAGGCCCCTGCCCCTGAAAGCCTCAGAGATGACAGTGGTCCTGAATGCTGTCCCCGCCTCCCCTGTCTTCCCAGGTCAGCACGCCAGGCAGACAGCAGCCTCCCCACCAGGGGCCCCACCTGCTCCATCTCCAACCCCCAGAGCCAAAGGGACCCCTGTTCCCATCCCACCTCCCCCTTCTCTGCCTCCTCCACCTGCTCCAAGCTGTGGCCTCAGGCGCATCCTTGTCAGGCCACGTTCTATCAAGATGAAACTGCCTGGGCGGTGCCCAGCAGCCTCTGTGCCATGGCCCTGCGCCAGCGGATGAAGGAAGCAGACCCATGCCGCTGAGCCAGGCTGGAGGGAACCCCCAACGGGAGAACTTTCTGGAAAGATGCAGTTCTTCCCTCCTAATGTCTCCTTCCCCTGCGCCCTCCTGCAGAGCCAACCGCACCTCCTCCCACTAAGCTCCCAGCTTCTCCTTCCCCACTCAATGGAGCAGGAGGGGCTGCTGCCTTGGGGCCAAGACTGGGGGAGTGGGACACTCACCTCCAAGGCCGAAGAATTCAGCCATCAAGGGCCAGGATATTTTAATCAGTATTTTAAAAAGTAAAGTTATGCAGAGTCCATGCTGATCAAAATAGCAAGTTTTTTTGTGTTTGTTTTTTTGAGACAGGGTCTCACTCTGTCGCCCAGGCTGGAGGGCAGTGGCACAACCTCAGGTCACCGCAACTTCCACCTCCCAGCTCTTTTTTTTTTTTTTGAGATGGAGTCTTACTCTGTTGCCCAGGCTGGAGTGCAATGACGCGATCTCAGCTCATTGCAACCCCTGCCTCCCATGTTCAAGCGATTCTCTTGTCTCAGCCTCCTGAGTAGCTGGGATTACATGTGCCCACCACCACACCAGGCTAATTTTTCTATTTTTAGTAGAGACGGGGTTTCACTATGTTGGCCAGGCTGGTCTTGAACTCCTGACCTCAGGTGATCTGCCCGCCTTGGCCTCCCAAAGCACAAGGTTTACAGGCATGAGCCACTGCACCTGGCCATCATTTTTGTATTTTTAGTAGAGACGAGGTTTCGCCACGTTGCCCAGGGTGGTCTGGTCTCTATCTCCTGGGCTCAGGTGATCCACCCACCTCAGCCACCCGAAGTACTGGAATTACAGGTATAAGCCACCGCGCCCAGCCTAAAATAGCAAGTTTTTAAAGCGAGGGCAGCTGGGGCTGCTGGGATTATTGGGTGGGTGCCAGGGTAGGACCAGGACTCAACTCAGTGGACATTCTACTGTTTTGCTCATTATGGGGTTTTGGCACTGATTTTGGTTTCTTAGGAGATGCAGGATTATGCTTGCTCTGCCGCTGAGTGCCCAGGGCCCCATCACCACCCACCTCTGCTCACAGCCCCAGGGCAGCTCAGCCCCCAGAGGCCCCCAGGCACCCATTCGAAGCCCCTGCAGGGCTGGGACTGACATTCCACCTCTTCCTGGGCCGGTTCCGCAGGGGAGCACTCCCTTCCCCTCCCTCTCCCCTCCCTCTCCCCTCCCTCTATTCCCTCCCTCCCTCCCATCCTGTTTTGGGGGGAAGCTGGGGTGGGACCGCCCAGCCTGGGGCTCTCCTTCCTACCCAGGCTCTGGGCTCCACTGTCCAGTGTAGGAAGCAAAGGGCAGGGCTTTGGGAAGCCACGTCCCTCCAAAGGCCACCAGCTTGGGTTAAAGGCTCCAGTTGTAACTAACAGTCAGGCTAGGGAGCTCTAAAGACACCATAGCCCAGCAGACTCCCCCTCCCAAACCCTCGTGGGCACCCCCAGGCTGGAGCTCAGTCCACCCTAAGGCACCCATGAATGTCCCATCTTCCTGCACGGTTCCCTGGAGCCGCTCCCACCTCCGCAGCCCATGTTGGTGAGGGGCCCCGGCACACCTGAACAGGGAACCCCCGCCCGGCCCCGGCCCCTGTCACTCACCCTCGCCGAGCGCATAGCGGATCTGGGCATCCCACGCACACATGGCCTCGTGGCTGTCAATGCCCAGCATGATGGCCTGGGACAGGCAGACAATGGCCAGCGTGTGGGCCAGGCCCTCGTAGGGCAGGCCGGGCTCCAGCCCGCAGATGTCCTCTAGCGTCAGGCTGCTGCGCTCCCACAGGCCCTTGGTACGCTCCGACTTGTCCTTGTAGACCAGCATCAGCAGGCAGTCTGCAAGGAGCGCGGCCATCAGGGACGCCAGCCAACACCGCCTGCCCGCACCCTTGGCGTCCCCGGGGAGGCCGTGACAGTGCAGAGACCCGGGCTGGGGTCATGACCTCAAGCCAGCCACTCAGCCATGCCAAGGCTTCGACTCCCGGCATACAAAATGGGGCGATCCCCTCCCCTTGCAAGACCCTCGGGCTGCAAGAGCAGAAATGAACTCAGAATATTCATGTCTGTGCCCGGCCCCCGACGCTGGCTCCCATGACTCGGTTCTGGACCTTCACCTGCGGATTTGCCCTGTCCCAGGCCCTGGAGCGCCCTGGGCCACACTGAGGGCTGCAGGATCTGTGGTCAGGGGCTTGGGGGCCCAGCGTGGGGCCTGCCGGGTGGCTGTGGCCTCCTGCCCTGGTTCTGCCAGCCCGCTCCTATCCTGCCGCCCTGCCGCCCTGCCAGCCACACCTGTGCCCACTCCCTGCTGCCTCGAGACCCACCGCCCCTCCTGGTTCCTTTAGTTCTCAGGGTGTGGCTGAGCTTCAGCCCCAGGGAGTAGGGGAGGTCAATGGGCCTTGGGTCCCATCCCCATCCACCCGGCCACTGCCCAGCGCAGCAGGCCCTAGTCTCTTCCTCGGCTGCTGGGGACCTGCCTGCGTTCTGCCTCCCGGACCCTCCGGGGCAACTCGGGTCCCCGTCCCCACCCCCACCTTCCCATTTTCCAACGTCACTGTCACCACAAGCAACCGGCTGGTGCCATCCACTCCACCAGGTGCAGCTGAAACCTGGCACAGCACAGTCCCTGTGTGGCCTTGGGTGAACCACCTGGCCCGGGGACACTCCTGTGAATGGCGGGGGCAGCAGGTCTGCCTGAGAGAGCAGAGAGGATGGCGCAGGAAGACTCCCGGCCCTCCTGCCACGGCTCCAGGCTTGACAACCAGGCCTCCTCCCACCTAGGCCCCGGCAGCTGGGCTCCAGGATACCCGGCTTCGGCGAGGGTGTAGGTTTTGGGACCTCATACAAACACCCCAAATCCCTGTGAGCATGCAGGAGGGGATGGGGGAGAATGTCCCCGAAGAGGATTGCAGAATGACATGTCATCTGAAGCTCTGAAAAGCAGGTGCTCACTTCACACAGGCCCTGCAAAGCCACGTGAGAACCAAAATCCCAAATGAATTTGACGCAGACACTCATTTTTGCAATGGAGTCCAGAGCAGACATGGTGCTCAGCTTCCCTCCCCAGCCGTGCCCACCTCCCCGGGCCACATGGCCACAGCCCGCAGAGCCAGGGTGTCTGTGTGACCACAGGGGCCAGCGGTCAGCAAGCTTCCTCTGCAAGGGGCCAGAGGGCAAGCATGCAGCTTTCAGGGCCACACAGGCTCTGCGGCCACTGCTCAGCACCGCCACCCTTGCTGCGTGAAAGCAGCCTCAGACCATGTGTAGACCCGTGGGCGCAGCAGCATGCCGGGAAACTTGATTCACAAAAGCAAGGCGCGGTGTGGGCGCGGCGACAGGGCGTTCACTTCCCATTGGAGGATCTGTCCGCAGTGTCTGAAACGTTTACAGCTAGAAAAAAGCTAGGCATTCCCAATTTGAGAAAGAAGCCCCCTCATTCCTGCACCTACAGAACTCTGCCTGCCCAGCTGAGGCTTTCCAGACAATCTACTGGCCCCCTCTGGAAACTCCAAGGCAGGAAGCAGGACGCCCGGCCCCAAGAGAGAAATCAAACACAGCGGCGTAATCGGAATTCGCCGTAACAGCAATGTCCCCCAAATGCAACGTCCCCCAAATGCAATGTCCCCCAAATGCGTCACCAGAGCACCCAAGAAATGACGGTGTGTGGGAACAGCATGAACACGGGTGGCTCCGCGCAGGATGGGGGCCCCAGGGCCGCTTGAGCCGGAGGACAGCCCACAGTGTCCACCCTCTGCAGTTGAAGTGTGTTGTGAGATTGCTGCAGGGGCCCGGGCCACCTCTGCCTCGGGGGACCCTAAAAAGCTGAGCCACACCCATGTGGAAACTTCCACTGAGGATAATCACGCACCACACAGACCACCCCTTCACTCCCTTCCCCTAAGGGGCAAGGCCCCTGGGAATCCCTGCTCTGACCTCCCAGCTGCATGGCCTTGGGATCTTGGCCTCAGTTTCCTCATCTGTGACCTAGGGACAGTGGCACCCCCACCTGCAGCAATGCCGTAAGGACCATCTGCAGGAAGGTGTGGAGGCCCTGTGTGCAGTAAGCACTTAGTACATGCTTGCATATTCAGGTACACATCTGTCTGCATTACCAGCTGTAAGGCCAGACCGGCTTCCCTGCAATCTGGCTGCCCATGCACAGAGGGACCAGGTGACCCATGGCTCACCCTCAGTGCTCAGCAAGGGGCACACACTGGCCAACCATACACCACCTTCCACCTCGAGGGCCTCAGCTTCCTCGGAGCCTTGGTGGGCTGATCACCCAGAAGTCAGGCAGGGACCTTTCCTCCCCTGTGGCTCTGCTCTGTGGTGGTGGCACCTTGGCCACACCCTGGCAGACAGCTCCGGCACCTGATGACAACCAGTTCCTTCCATTGCCCCCAACCAGCACCTCCTTTGTTCAACAAGTTACATTCCCAATAATACAGTCAGGACTGGGGTCAGGAGCTTGCCTGTAAAGAGCCCGACGTCACCCTTTTGGCTTGATTGAGCTTTAAGTCTCCTTTACCATACTTAGCTGGAAAGCAGCCACAGATGACACGTGTGGGAATGGCTGCGAGCCAATAAAACTTTATTTACAAAAACAGGTTCCGGCAGGATTTGGCCCAGAGACCACAGTGAGCTGACTCCTGGCCAGGAGTTGAATTTGCCACAACGGCTTCTCACACCTTCTACAAGCCAGCCGGCCCCACCCTAGACGTCTACCCCTGCAAGGCTGGTGGTGGCGCGCATGCTGAACCCATGCTCGACCCTCAGACCTTTTTCTGATTCACGGACGCCACCCCTCGGCCTGATTTTTCTGGACTCTGTCTACAAATGCAGACTCACACCCTGCACCTTGGGAACGCCTGAGAATCCAGGAGCACTTACGTGCAGGGGCTGAGCGTGGCCCCCAGCAAGACGTGTCCACTCCCGGCCCCGGAACCTGTATGTCCTTATTTGGGAACAGGGTTTCTGCATATGTAATCGAGTTCACGATCCTGGATTATCTGAACGCAGCAGCAAGTGTCCTTGTAAGGGGCAGAACAGGAGGCGCAGACACAGGGAAGGTCACCTGAATGGGGACGGAGGCAGGGACTGGAGCGCTGAGGCCACAGCCAAGGGACACCTGTGTCTAGCAGGAGCTGGGAGAGGCAGGAAGGAGCCCCTCTGGGAAGCCTGGAGGGAGCGTGGCCCTACGGCCCCCTCGACTGCAGAGCTCTAACTCCCAGGACTCAGTGGGTGAATTCTCGTTGTTTGAAGGCCCAGCTGTGGTGCTTTCTTCTGTCGGCCACAGGAAACTGACGACCACCCAAACCACCGATTTCATTTTCAAACATGAACAGAAGCGGAGAGGTCAGAGCTGGGGTCCCACTCGCCCCTCCTGCCTGGCGGAAGCTTCTCCGGCAGCTGACGCCCACCCCCTCATGCTCAGGCCACCCTCTCCTCATCACTGACAATAAATCGATCCTGTTTTTAAAGTGCATCTCTCGGGGAGTGCCAGGGGGCAAAGCGCTGCAGGAACTGGAACCAGAGAGATGGAAGCTCCAGGCCCAGGGCTGAGACCAAGCCAGGTCAAGGCCGGGACACCAGAGCCCCAGGATGCAGCGGCTCTCCCTGGGACACAGCACGTGTGCCGGGGAGACACAGGTCTGAGGGACTCAGGAGTGGATGGCCACCGGCCAGCTCCCTGGGCGCCAGGCCCAGAGGGCCCCAGCCACACCCTCCCAGGAGGCCTGGGCACCTGGGGGTCTCTCACCCAGCGGCTGAGGAAGCACTATCTGCCCTGCCCACCCACCCTCTGGCTGGGGGTCTCTTGCCCGGCGGCTGAGGAACCATCAGCCCTGCCCACCCACCCTCTGGCTGCGGGCATTGGCTGCAACCTGGCCAGGGAAGGCTTTTGCAGAACTTGGAGGGTTCCCGGGGCTCTGGCAGGCAGCACTGGGCTGGGTGGAGGGCACCGGGTCGTGATGGTGAAAGGAGACAAACGAGGAAGAGGCACCAGGAGAGGCCAACCAAGGCACAGAGACCATGTGGAACAAGCAGGCACACACGCACACTCTCACACACACACTCATACAGGCACACTCACAGACACGCACACACATACATGCACACTCATACACACAGACACATACACGCACACTCACACAGATGTGCACACACACTCATACATGCATGCACACACAGGCACACTCACAGGCACACACACACTAATACATGCACACACACTCAGACATGCACTCATACACAGGCACACTCATACACGCACACTCACACACACATGCATACACAGGCACACGTACACTCATACAGGCACCACACATACACATGCACAGAAGCACGCACACTCATACACACACTTATACACACACAGACATGCACACTCATACACAGGCACACTCACATGCACACACACAGAGGCATGCACACTCATGCACAAACATACATGCACACACACACTCCTACATGCATACACACACAGGCACACACATACATACATGAACACACACAGGCACACATACATGCGCACACAGACACACACAGGCACACATACAGGCACACACAGTCAGACACATACACAGGCACACATACATGCACACACACAGGCACGCACACTTATACACACAGACACACAGACAGGCACATACACTCATACATGCACACACACACAGGCACATGCACACTCATACATGCACACACACACAAAGCATGCACACGCCAATACATGCACACTGACAGACAAGCACACACATTCATACATGCTCACACAGGCACACTCACACTCATACACTCACACAAGCCACACACTCATACACACACACGCACATGCACACTCATACATGCACACAGAGGCACACTCATACATGCATACACAGGCACACAGACACACTTGTACATGTACATTCACACACAGGCACACACACTGCTGCACACCCATGCAGACACCAGCACACACTTGCACACACAGACACATGCACACAGACAAGCATTTGAGCTCACACACAGACACACACTCGCACACACAGGTATTCACACGCATGTGCACACGTGCACACACCCACAGGTATTCACATGCACGCACACACACACTTGCACACATACACCCCCACACAGGTATTCACATGCACGCACACACACTTGCGCGCACACACCCCCACACACAGGTATTCACATGCACGCACACACACACTTGCACACACACCCACACACAGGTATTCACATGCACACACACACTTGCACACACCTACACACACAGGTATTCACATGCACACACACACGTGGACACAGACATGCGCTTGCACTCATGCTTGTGCACACACACACAGAAACGTGCACTCATGCACTCAGTGCTGGGGTCTGAATCTGAAATTCCAGTGTTGAAATCTTCACCCCCAAGGCGATGGGTTAGGTGGTGGGGCCTTTGGGATGCGATGAGGTCATCAGGGTGGAGCCTCAAGAACGGGACCAGTACCTGATGAGGGGGCCCCAGTGCGCTTCCTCCCCCTACACCATATAAGGACAGAGAAAGCGCCACCTATGCAGCAGGACATGGTCCTTACGAGACACCCAGGACGCGGATCCTCACCAGACACCCAGGCTGCCTTGATCTTGGACCTCCAGCCCCCAGAACCGTGAGCAGTGACTGGCTGTCGTCTGAGCTACCCAGGCTGTGGCATTCGCTAAGAGCCGCCTGAGCTAAGACAGCCACATAAGCCCACACTCACACATTCACTCTTACACACTCACCCAAATGCTCACACTTGCTCACACGTGCACACGCTCCCACGGTGTGTACAGGTGCACATGTACATCCTAACACACACGCACGTGCACACACGCTCCCCCTGCATTCACCTCCACAGCCACAGGGAAACGAGGAATCCAGGATGAGCCCTGGGACTTGGGTGGGGGAGGGATGCCTGGGGACCCTTCTGGGGTGGGGGCTGGGGTGGGGGGGTCTTCCCTGGACACGTGGGGCTGAGAAGCCCACCAGACACCGGGCGTCGATGCACACAGGCAGTTGGATGCAGGCTTCTGGAGATGTAAAAATAACTGTGGAGTCATGAGCACACGGAAGGCCTTACAGCCAGGGCGGAGAGCCGGGGAGGGTGGGAGGGAAGAAGGAGGAGGGGGAGAAGCCGCAGGGAAGATGGAGTGAGTAGGCGTGGTGACCCAGGGAAGGCAGGGGCGTGTGTGGGCCGGGGACGCAGTGGGGGGGGGGTCCCCGCCCACACTGAACACGATGGGAGTCCGCAGAAGTGGCTGCGGGACAGCCTTTGGAGGTCACAGTGACCTTGAGGCTGTGCCTTTAGCAACACAGGTGGTAGCCGCCTGAGGGGACCCTGCTGGGGGTGCAGCAGCCTGGAGCCGCCCCCAGAAGCTGGGCAGGAGCAAGGGGGGCGTCCATCGACCAGGCCGGCCTGCTGATGCCTCCTCGGGCCAGGCCACAGCCAGGACACACGAGACCAAGATCCAGTGCCTAGCCCTGGACCCATTCACAATCTGGTTCGGGAAGGAAACGCGTGAGGGTGCCCCTGCCCGGCACAGGTGTTGGAGGTGTGGTGCAGGTGGGCCCCCCAGACCACAGACATCACCAAGGGCAGCCCAGGACGAGGCTCCAGATGCCAGGGTCAGGCCCCCGCGCCCACCTCTCCATCGCCCTCAAGAGCCCTGTGAGTAGACGAGGACGCAGGTGGGGAAGGAGCCGTCCCAGGTCACCGCTCCCACATGTGGAGCTGAGAGCTGCACCCCAGCTCTCTGATTCCCTGTCCTGACGCGGGGGCTGAGGGAAGGTCGCCCTGTTCTTGATGTTTCTATGGGGAGAGGATAACTGGCCACCACCCACGCCCGGTCTTCAGCCCGGAGCTGGGATGTCAGCCCCAGTCCGTTGGGGCAGGAGCCAGACATACAGGAAATCCACCACCAGGAGGCTCTGCTCGGGAAGGGCCGACCCAGTGTCCACCCCCAGCCCCTCGTTAGCAGGGGAGCTGTGGAGGGCAGGGCCCCAGGACAGCACTAGCCGTGGGGCAGCTCCGGGGCTCACGGGGCACCTGCCAGGGGGCTCCCGGCTCCTGCGCCGTCTCCGTGGGGTCCCTCCTGCAGGCCGGGCTCAGTCCCACCAGGCTGCCTTTGAGGGTGATGCAGAACTGGGAACCCTGCCCTCCGGGAACTCAGCATTAGAACCGAGAGCAGGGATAGGGGAGACTAAGCAAGGGCCCAGCCATCAGCCCGGGGGCAGGCGCAGAACTTCCAGCCAGCTGTGGGGGGCAAGGTTTGGGTTGGTTGGGGGGAACTGGGCTCTGCCCAGCAGTCCGTGTCTTGGGCCAGATCCCTCGGGTTTCTGAGCTTCAGCTTCCCCCCACCATGGTGACTCCAAGACCCTGCCAGCTCCAGGACTCGGGCCCTCCTGGTGGCTTTTCTGAGCTGGATGAAGCCCCCAGGGGCAGCCCCTGTGGGAAGCAGGCCCCCTCAAGTGTCTGGCCCGGGGCCACACCCTCCACAGGATGTCAAGAACACTTTCCTCACCACCCCCAGCCGCTGCACCAGGGAGGAAGAAGAGAGGGGCTGGGCCAGGCGCCGCTGGCATGCAGGGCCACCAGCAGTGAGTCCTGGGCCACGACTGGACATAGACCACCCTCCTCCCCCGGGGCCCTGCCCAGAGAGGGGACGCAGACATGCATTCCACAGTGAGGACGCGGTGGAGACCTCAAGGAACGTGGTCCCACTGCAGGGCACCCTGCAGTCCCACACCGAGGCAGACGGCCCGACGTCCACTGGCCATGCCGGGCGCTGCGGCTGAGCAGCCCTTTGATAAAAGGGTTTCCCTTTCATTCGCTAAACCTTGTCATAACAGAAAGACGTGCTCACGATTGAGAAAAACGCAAGGAGGAGAGAGGAGCCAGTGGAAAAGGTGCACATCGGGGCCCTTCCCAGAAGGAAATCACCACTGGTAACAAAAAGAACCCTGCCTGTCTTACAAGGAAGCAGACGGGACCCTTCCTCTCTCCCTCACACCAGGAGCACAGGGTCTGTGCTGTCTGCTCCTCCAGGGCTGGGGCCTGCTCCCTCCACGCCGGGCCCATCCACAAGGGAGGTGGTCTCCAGCGCTGAGCGGGAAGGTAGCTGGGTGAAGGCAAAGGGGGCAGCATCCAGGGAGGCTTATGAGGGGCGGGGGGAAGAGACATCAGGGCCTCTGAGCAGAGAGGAGGTGCCAGGCTGGCCTGGTCAGGGTGGGGAGGTGGGCATGAGAACTCCGCTCTGTCCCATCCCCTCGTCTGACCGACCTCTGGGCAACCCCACAGGGTGTCAGTTTCAACCCTAGGCTGCTGGAGTGACCAACACAGAAAGCAGGTGTCCAAAGCAATGGGTCCCAGGCCAGTGAGTCAGTGGGTGCTAGGGACACCTGGCTGCAAGGCTTGGAATGAACATCCACCCAGAGGGGGCATGGCACCTTCCACTACCCCACATCACCTCCCACGCCAGCCCCACAAGGCTGCAGATCTCAACTGCGCGGGATACGGGATAACCCAGCAGACGCTCGGGAGCCACCATGTTCACCTACAGACTCACAGATTGTCCCACCTGGGGGACCCATTGCAAACTCCTGTCACTCCACTCAGGCACTCACCGGCCGGGGGAGCACACCCTCTTGAGGCTGGCAGGCCCTGCCTCCTGGGACTGTCTGATTCAGAAAGAAAATCCCTCCAAGAGGGACAAAGACCTCTCCTCCAACACTCCTCTTTGGGGGCTGCTGTCCCGGGTGCCTTCCTGGGCTGCGGCCTCTCTAGAGGGTCTGCACTGGCTCCAGCCCAGCACCGTCCACCAAGCATCACCTGCCCCACCACGGCCCCGACCCAGCCACAGCTGACTAAAGCCTGTCATCCGCCCAGCCTGGCAGGGCCTCTCACTCTGCCCAGACCCCATCCCTTCCTATACCAGGTCCCCTGCAGCCCCGGAGGACAAAGACGCCCTCCCAGGCTCTGTTGGTGCCCCCACAGCTCCAGGCAGGAGGTCTGGGCACGGAGGGCTGAGTGGAGAAGTGACCAGCGTGCAGTCCAGGCCCTGCAAGGGGAGGCGGAGGCAGGCAGGAAGTGCTTTCCTCCAGGACCACCTGAGGCCCTGCAGAGGGGACGCAGGAGGCATCCCTGCCCCACACCCTCCCTGGGAGTCACAGACACCCGTCCTGGAGGGCGCTCTGGCAGCCCCCTGGCGTACAGCCCCCCATGCACGCAGGCCGAGCATCCCACCCAGACCCGGGCCTGGCCGGCTCCGCCGCACCAGTCCTCTGGAGCAGCTGCAGGCCCGGCTCAGCCCTCCCTACAGGCCCAGCGCTGCAGGCGGCCTGGGCTGCCAGACCTGGGGGCTCCGTGCTGACCCTCCCCAAGCTGGGGTGCTGGCTCAGGGCGGGGACTGCGGGGGACCCCTGCCTCCTCCCAGAGGACTTTTCCCCCAGCAATGTGGCAGTCACTCTGCCCTGCCCCACCGCAGCCCAGCCTCTCCTCTGCCTGGGAGGGGTCCAGGGTCAGCGCTAACCCACGCAACACCCCTGGAGGCTGGGTTCAGGGGCCCTGCTCTGAGCGTTTCCACAAGCACAGCTCAACCCTCAGGCATGTGGGGCTTTGCTTCTGGGGGGCCCCTTGCTGCTCTGCTGGGGGGCTCAGGGCCTGCGTCCCCTCCGCCTACAGGGCCACCAGGCAGCCCCCTCGGGCCTCAGTCTGCGCTGCTGGAAAGAGGGTTCTTCCGTCCAGGGCCCCCACCTGCGCTCCCAGGGGCGCTGTGGGGTCCGGGTCCGCGCGGAGCTCTCGGGTTTCCCGGCGGGGTGACAGCGGCGGCGATTTTGGGCAAGCTGGCATTACTGCCCCGGGCCTCGGTAACCCGTGTCGCTAGGCCCCCCGCGCCCACCATCCCCCGCCCACCCCGCTCACCTGCCACGGGCGACGGCTTGCGCAGCACCAGCCACTTACTCTTCCACTGCGGGGACAGGGGGGAGCGTGAGCCGCCGCCCGCGCCCGCGCCCCCCCCGCGCCCCCGACGCGCCCCGACCTTCTTGCCGTCCCGCAGCTTGACCTGGCCCTCCTCCACCAGCGCCGCCTCGGTCATCTTCTGTCATGGTTCCGCGCCGCCGCGCTCGCCCCGGCGCCCCAGCCCAGGGTCACTTTCAAAATAGCTCCCAGGGCCCTGGGCTGGGCCAGGAGGGCGGGCCCGCGGGCAGGGCGGCGACACCGGCGACTCCAGGGCCGGCGCGGGCGGGGCTCCTTCTCCTGCGGGCGGCTCCCCCACCCCCACGGGCCCCTCTGGCACCACCGTCCCGCGGCGGCCACTGGAGCCGCCCGCCCTCTGGAGCAAGCGCACCATCTGGGCTCAGACGTTAGACCAGCGCCTGGGGTGGGGGGTCGGGCGGGGACTTCTTTTTCAAAAAGCAGAGAAAACCACCCAGCAGACATCGGCCCGGCTCTGGGCACTGCTCCCAACTTTGAAGTTGGTCTTCAAACAATCTGGCTTCCCAGACTGGCATCTGCCCCTCCCACTACCCCAGGGGTCACCAGACACCCCGACAACAGACTGGCCACGGGCAGCCCAGGCCCAGGATGCTCTTACATCCCCAGGCTTCCCCCACACTGAGGTGACCCCTCCCCAGGCAGGCAGTAGGGGTCGAGGAGCCCCTGGCAGCCTCTGTCTCTTCCTCCATTTCTGTTCCCATTAAAAGCCTGCAGGGACCCCAGTGCAGGTGGGCGGGTCCAGGACCCACATTGCCGCCTTGGGTCCCCAGGTCTCCACCTCTTCTGCCCCCATCCCAGGCAAGAGCAGGCCCTGGTTAGGCCAGCCGGCTCCGATGGGCAGAGGAGCTGCCTGCTTTGTAAAGGACCCGCCAGCAGCCCTCCCAGCTGGGTGGACTTTGTGTTCCTGGACTCCCCCTCCTTGACCCTGTGGCTCCAGTCCAGCTGTCCCCAAGCTCTGGCCTGGGCATTAGATGTCACACCCAGGTTCTTTTGCAGAGAGGCCATGTGCTTTGGGGAACCTGGCAGGTCTGTGCCTTGGGTGTCAGCCCCATCCGAGAGATGGCCTCCACCACCCTGGGGTTGGGGACACCAAGCAGATACGGGAACAGCAGTGGGGAGGGGCGATGGCACCCTAGAAGATAAGCACCTGGACAAACAGCAAAGCTCCGTCCACATGCCCTACCCTAGACCCCATCCTCACGGGGCTGACGGTTCTCGGGGGAGAAGAAGGAAGGGGTAGACAGTGTCCCGTTAGGGAGGAGACGTCTTCATTTCATCCCATCCAGACCCTAGGCTGGGCTCTGTCTGCCTCGTACTGAGGAGGAAATGGAATAAAGGCAGCGTGAGGCCTCACAGCCAGGACTGAGCCACATCAGCTGACCTCAGAGCAGGGCTCAGAGGCATCGGGAGCCCTGGGCGCCCCTCCCCACTGCCCCTGTGATCCAAGAGACAGGTCTCCGGTGGGCCACAAGGGTTGGCTTTGATGCTTCGGTGATGTCTTATCAGGGCCTCATGTAAGGCAGGAGACACCAGGCCCAGGAAGCAGAATTTTGCATCCCCCACTCACCCCCGCAGTCACCTGTGCAGCCACTAGCCGCCTTCTGCAGAACAGTTGCTGGGTCACAGAGCCCCATTCATGCTCCCCACACATCCCAGGCCCCCAAGGGGCTGGCCTAGGACAGCCGGTGCAGAGGCGGGGGCCGTTGGGGCTGTAGCCACAGACACATCTGCTGCCCTGGGCGCCTGGCACTTGCTTATCCCTACAGGGAGAGGCAGGGCCCCGCTGCATTCCTGAGTGCTGGCCCGGGCCCAGGCTCCTGCCATGCCTGGCAGCTGCACCTGCTCCCACACAGCCTGGAACACACAGGATGCCGGAGGGTAGACAACTCCCTTCCCTGCTCCACGCGGCTCCAGGGCTGCTGAAAGGTGGAGGAAGCTTCCTGCAGGAGGAGGAGGTGGCCTGGCTGCCACTCCCAGACTGGCCGAGAGCGCTGTGACCCTGGGCAAGCTCCTGCCCCGCTCTGTGCCTCAGAAGTTATAGCCAGAAGTTTCCCCAGAAGTTATAGCCAGGGTTGCTGGTTGCAAATGGAGAAATAGGCTGGCCACTGAGTAGGAAGGGGTTGATTGGAAGCAAATCAGGTCTCCAAGAACCAAGGGGAAGGCTGGAGAGCTGGTAGGCAGTGAAAACAGAGCCACGTCCTGAAAGAGGAGGACACCACAGCTCAGCCCCACAGCACAGCTGGGCTCCACACGAGGGGCAGGGTCACCACCTTCAAAGGAGCCCACAGTCTCAGGTCACAGCAGCACCCCTGTCTGACCACAGAGCCCTGCTGCGACTGCCATGCTGCTGCTGGACACTGTGGCCAGGGACACTGCCATCTCTGCCAGACCCCATGGTCGTGGCACATTGCCGCCCGCCAGTGGCTCTGTGGCCAAGGGACCTGTCCCTGACTAGCCACACCATCTTCAGCCACCGTGTGATCTTACTGGTCTCAGCTTCCTCTTCTACCTTGATACTGTGATGAGCCCCAATAAGATGGCGTCCATGAGCATCTTTCAAAATGATCCAGGGTTTTCCAAGGTGATTCCAAGGGGATGATGGGGACCAGGGGTGGGCTGCTTTGTCTTGCATCTCCAAGTGGCCTGGTGTGTTGGAGAGAAACACGTCAGCTGACTGTGGCAAGCACTGTACCCTGTGGTCACACCCGTTTGTGCATCCACATTTCCCAGTACCACCACCCCCGCCCCCATCAGGTAAGGCTGTATGAGTGAGTTCTGGCCAGTAAGGCATGGGTGGAAGGGGTAACCAACACTTCTGGCCTGCCCATAGGATGCCTGATACAGTTCGGCTGTGTTCCCACCCAAATCTCATCTCGAATTGTATTAATAATATTAGCTCCCGTAATCCTCATGTGTTGTGGGAGGGACCCAGTGGGAGGTAATTTAATCATGGGAGTGGGGTTTTCCTGTGCTATTCTCATGAAAGTGAATAAGTCTCATGAGATCTCATGGTTTTATGAAGGGCAGTTCCCTGCACATGCTCTTTGCCTGCCGCCATGTAAGAGGTGCCTTTGCTCCTCCTTCACCTTCACCATTTCCCTTTGCCTTCAGCAAGCACCTCAGCAGTTCATGTTTTTTTTTTTCCTGGTGGAGTGACCCAAACCTTCATTCCTGAAGTGTCTGGGTGATTTGTAGTCCTGCCTGGATTGGGCTGTTGTAGTTTCCCATTGACCTTAATCACAGGGCATGGTAATATTAATAGACGCCCTAATGGATCTTTTGTAATTCTATGCATACTCTTACTTACCTCCTTTGTGGAGTTGTAGACTGATTTCATCTCGAGAGTCTGGGTCAATCACCCCAGCCAACACTGTAACTCCTTCTTAGCCTGTTGACTTAAAGGTAGGAGGAGCCCAGAGTGTCCAGGTGGCAATCTTAACTTCTAGCTTAATGGAATAGTTGTGTCTCCTGGTGGCAGCGTTCCTCCCTCTGGAACTAAGACCTCCAGGCCAGCAGAACATAATGTCATGGGAACAGGAAGCAAACATTTTGCTAGTGGATCACTAGGGGTGATGGCAAGTGGTGCCACTTCCACTTTAGTGCCTTGATTCCTGGACCCGTGCATCCTGGCTAAGGGAGAAACAATATCATATCTTGGATGCTGATTCAGAGCATACATGGCCTTCTGGAGAACTTGGCCCCAGCCCTGCAAAGTATTGTCACCTAGTTGGTGGTGTAATTGTGACTTCAGAAGGCCATTCCACTGTTCTATCAATCCAGCTGCTTCAGGATTATGGGGAACGTGGTAAGACCAGTGAATTCCATGAGCATGAGCCCACTACCACACTTCTTTAGCTGTAAAGTGAGTGCCTTGCTCAGAGGCAATGCTGTGTGGAACACCATGATGGTGGATGAGGCATTCCGTGAGTCCATGGATGGTAGTCTTGGCAGAAGCACTGCGTGCAAGATAGGCAAACCCATATCAGGAGTAAGTGTCTATTCCGGTGAGGACAAACCTCTGCCCTTTCCATGGTGGAAGAGGTCCAATATAATCAACCTGCCACCGGGTAGCTGGCTGATCACCCTGAGGAATGGTGCCATATTGAGGCTCAGTGTTAGTCTCTGCTGCTGCCAAATTGGGCACTCAGCAGTGGCTGTAGACAGGTCAGCCTTGGCTAGTGGAGGTCCATGTTGCTAAATCTCCATGTGTAATCTCCATCCTTGCCACCATGGCCACTCTGTTCATGGGCCCACTGGGCGATGACAGGGGTGGCTGGGGAAAGAAGCTGAGTGGTGTCCACAGAACAGGTCATCCTACTCACTTGATTATTAAAATCCTCCTCTGCTGAGTTCACCCATTGGTGAGCACTCACAGGGGATACAAATATCTTCCGTTTTTGACCACTCGGAGAGGTCCATCCACATACCTCTTCCCCAAATTTCTTTGTCACCAATTTTCCAATCATGCTTCTTCCAAGTCCCTGACCATCCAGGCAAACCATTGTCTACGGCCCATGAATCAGTACATAATCACACACCTGGCCATTTCTCCTCCCATGCAGAGTGCACAACCAGGTGCACCGCTCCAACTTCTGCCCACTGGGAAGATTTCCCTTCACTGCTGTCCTTCAGGCATGTCCTAAAAAGGGGCTGTAGTGCCGCAGCTGGCCACTTTCGGGTGGTGCCTGCATATCCTGCAGAAGCATCTGTGAACCAGGTCCTAGTCTTCTCTTCCTCTGTCAAATGATTGTTGCAGGCCGAAAGAGTGAGGGTCACGATCAACTCAGTATACCACCAGAGGCTATACGAGTAAACAGCAAACTGTTCTCATAAAAGCAGGTTGTTGGTGAAAAGACAAACCACATATGCTGCCCAGAAGGACTGCTGACAGCAGTCACGACCCACGCACAAGTGTTTCTTGTGATTAGGCAACTACAAAGCCTGTTAGCAATAATGTGAACCTGTGATCACTTAAGGAGCTGACCAATCATTACCTCCTGCTCCCTGCTCTTTCTACCCAACATGAAGGGCTATAGAAGCTCAGGGTGGCTGCCCTTGCTCACTGGAAACTGGGAGCCCTCTTCTTCCCCTTGCTCTTCCTTTAAAATAGTTTCTTGTTTTTTGTTTTCATTTCTACATTCATCCTCCTTCGTTCAGCCCCGTAGTAACCATGGCAAACCACGGCAAATGATCACAGGGAACTCCCCATGAGGCCATTGGTGCAGGCTGGGGGAGAGGAGGCAGGGTGGCAGGAGTGGAGACCATGGGCATTTGAGCCACTTCCTCATGTAAAACTTACTTGTGCCTTCAGGATCTGCTTGAGCCCAGTCACACATATACCACTTCTCTTTGATGACGGAATGCTGCTGTGCATGACCCACTTTATGGCTAGACGGGTAGGAAAGCACCCAGTTCATGATGGGCAGTTCAGGTCGCATGGTGACTTGATGACCCATAGTCAAATGTTCAGTTTCCACCAAAGCCCAGTAACAGGCCAAGAGCTGTCTTTCAAAAGGAGAGTAGTTATCTGCGGAAGATGGCAGGGCCTTGCCCCAAAATCTGAGAGGCCTGTGCTGTGATTCACCTATGGGGGCCTGCCAGAGACTCCCAACAGCATCCCTATCTGCCACTGACACCTCAAGCACCATTGGATCTGCTGGGTCATATGGCCCAAGTGGCAGAGCAGCTTGCACAGCAGCCTGGACCTGTTGCAGAGCCTTCTCCTGTTCTGGACCCCACCCAAAGCTGGCAGCCTTTCAGGTCACTCAGTAAATGTGCCATAGTAACACACCCAAATGAGGACTGTGTTACCTCCAAAATCCATATAGGCCCACTAAGCATTGTGCCTCTTTCTTGGTTGTAAGAGGGTCCAAATGCAGCAACTTATCCTTCACCTTAGGAATATCTCGACAGGCCCCAAACCACTGGACCCCTAGAAATTTTGTTGATGTAGAAGTTCCCTGAATTTTAGTCAGATTTATTTCCCATCCTCTGGCACACAAATGTCTCACCAATAAGTCCAGTGTGTTTGCTACTTCTTGCTCACTGAATCCAGTCACCGTAATGTCATCAATGTAATGGACCAGTGTGATATCTTGCAGCAGCGAAAAGCGATCAAGGTCTCTCCGAATAAGATTATGACACAAAGCCGGAGAATTGATATACCCCTGAGGGAGGACAGTAAAGGTATATTGCTGGCTTTGCCAGCTGAAGGCAAATTGCTTCTGGTGGGCCTTATCGACAGGAATGGAGAGAAAGGCATTTGCCAAGACAAAGGCTGCATACCAGGTACCAGGAGATGTGTTAATTTGCTCAAGCAATGAAACCACATCTGGTACAGCAGCTGCAACTGGAGTGACCACTTGCTTAAGCTTACGGTAATCCACTGTCATTCCCCAAGATCCATCTGTCTTCTGCACAGGCCAAATGGGAGAGTTGAGTGGGGATGTGGTGGGAATCACCACCCCTGCATCTTTCAAGTCCTTGATGGTGGCACTAATCTCTGCAGACCCTCCAGGGATGTGATATTGTTTTTGATTTACTCTTTTTGTAGGTAGAGGCAGCTCTAATGGCTTCCATTTGGCCTTCCCCACCATAATAACCCTCACTCTACCTGTCAGGGAGCTAATGTGGGGGTTCTGCCTGCTACTAAGTATGTCTATACCAATTACGCATTCTGGCACTGGGGAAATGACCACAGGATGAGCCCGGGGACCCACTGGACCCACTGTAAGTCAGACCTGAGCTAAAACTCCATTAATTACCTGACCTCCATAAGCGCCTACTTTAACTGGAGGACCACAGTGACATTTTGGGTCTCCTGGAATCAATGTCATCTTAGAGCCAGTGTCCAGTAGTCCCCAAAATGTCTGATCATTTCCCTTTCCCCAACATAGTTACCCTGGTATAAGGCTGGAGGTCTCCTTGGGGAAGGATGGGAGAAAGATTAACAGCATAGGCCAGGTGTGGTGGCTCACGCCTGTAATCCCAGCACTTTGGGAGGCTGAGGTGGGTGGATCATGAGGTCAGGAGATCGAGACCATCCAGACTAACACGATGAAACCCCATCTCTACTAAAAATACAAAAAATTAGCTGGGTGTGGTGGCGGGCACCTGTAGTCCCAGCTACTTGGGAGGTTGAGGCAGGAGAATGGCGTGAACCTGGGAGGCGGAGCTTGCAGTGAGCCGAGATTGCACCACTGCACTCCAGCCTAGGTGACAGAGCAAGACTCTGTCTCAAAAAAAAAAAAAAAAAAAGAAAGAAAGAAAGAAAGAAAGAAAGAAAGAAAGAAAGAAAGAAAGAAAGAAAGATTAACAGCATAAATTGTCAGTAGTGTAGTGGAGTCCTTCCTCAAGGGGACCCGGCCTCCCCTTCATTCACGGGGTTCTGGGTCTGTAAACTGTCTCAAGTCTGGAAATTGATTGAGGGGCTGTGACTCTCTGTTTTTATAATTCATATTAGTCTTTTGTCCATTCGACCTAGAAGTTTTCTGCTTATATAAATTAAGCAGGATTGCAGTAGGCTTCCAGTCAATTTCACTTTTAGGAACACCGTGATTAATTAGCCAACGCCAGAGCTCTACACAAGTCAGACTATTCTGATTGCCACTTTGCCTCTGCTGTCCATTATGGTAGCTGTGCCCACCCTGCCTTTGATGGTTGAGTGCCGCCACTTGGCCCCTGCCACCTCAGGATCCAGTTATTCCCATCATCCCATTAAATCATATTTAAATTTTGTAGTTGAGTGACTGTGGTCCCCACTGTTAGATCTGACATACAGAGAAGAGCAATTACAGGGCCCTTCAAAGACGCAGGTGCTGCCCTCAAAAATCTATTTCGCAAGGCATTGGTCAAGGGTATATCTTCTGGACCCTCCCAGCTGGGGTGAGTAGATCTAAAGTGACTAATCCACTCCACCACCTCAATCTCCCTAAGCCTTTGGATCCCTTCCTCTACATTAAGCCAAGGGAGATCAGGCATTTCCAACTTGCTCACAGTGGGCCATCTTTTAATCCATATTTCAGCCAACCAAGCAAATAAACTATTAGAACCTTTTTGAACTCCTGAGCTGTGACATTAAATGCAGAGTCCCTGCTTAGTGGGCCCAAATCAATAAATCCAGCCTGATCCAACTCTATGTTCCTTCCACCATTATCCCACACCCTTAATATCCATTCCCATGCCTGTTCTCCAGATTTCTGTTTATATCAATTAGAGAACTCAAATGGTTATTTTCAAGTGTAGCACACTTCCTTATGGGTCACACTCTCAACCTCACCTCTAGGCACCCACTGGGACTTTAGTCTAGTTATAGGTCGAGAAACAAACAGGGGTGTTAGGGGTGGCTCCTCAGGAGAATCAACATTATCTTGTCTGGCAACTGCCTCAGGGGAGGCCATCACTGTTGCTTCAGGCAGTGCAGGATTTATCTCCTCAGACAAAGGTGGAAAGGCTGATGGCAGCATGGGTTAGGGAGGGAATGTTGCCACTACTGGGGATGGGGAAGCTCTTTCTTCTGGTGAAAAATATTCATCAGAGTTTACAAACTCAGTGTCCCCAGCTTCATCAGGGTCCTCCCACACATCCCCATTCCAAGTTGCAGGGTCCTATTCTTTTCCAATCAGTGCCCTCACTTTAACAGTAGACACCTGGCGAGGCTGTGCACGTACCTTTCATTGCAGGTCAGTCACTCGCATGGTAAGAGCTTGTGTCTGTTTTTCCACGATTTCAGCTCTTTCTCTAAAGGAGATAAGACTCTCAATGAGGGCAATCTTAGAAGATTGGAGGCTCAGTGTCTGCTTCTGAAGCTGAGAGTTAGAATCCCTGAGTTCATCATTTTCTTTCATCACTTTGTCCACTGAACTTTAGGAGCAACCAACCAGCTTCATTAGTTATTTGGTTCTCCACATGTGGTCAAAGGTATTATGTATAGAGTCACTAAACTCGTTGCCTCTCATGAGCAGTGAATCAAGAGTGTCAAATGCATTTAGTTTGCATAACTCTCTAAATAGTTCATGCCAAGGACTATCGGTGTTCTCCATGCCATTAGAAGTAGAGTCCTTAGCATTTTTGGGTCTAGTCATATTAAGCAGGCAACTCCAGAAATCCCAAAACCAACAAAAGAACTCCATCCTTAATATTCTGTTCTTCTAGAACCACTCCTGGTACCAGGGCTCTCTAGAGGGACAGAACTAATAAGATAGATAGACATATATAAAGGGGAGTTTATGAAGTATTAACTCACATGATTGCAAGGTCCCGCAATAGGCTATCTGCAAGCTGAGGAGCAAAGAAAGCCAGTCTGAGTCCAAAAACTGAAGAACTTGAAGTCCAATGTACAAGGGCAGGAAGCAGCCAGCACATGAGAAAGATGTAGGCTGGGAGGCTAGGCCAGTCTAGTCTTTTCATTTTTGTGCCTGCTTATATTCTAGCCACACTGGCAGCTGATTAGATGGTACCCACCCGGATAAAGGGTGGATATGCCTTCCCCAGCCAAATGACTCAAATGTTAATCTCTTTTGGCCACACTCTAACAGACATACCAAGGATCAATACTTTGTATGCTTCAATCCAATCAAGTTGACACTCAGTATTAAACATCACAGTGGAACTTCCTGAGAGTGGGTCTTCCTCTCCCAGTCCACTGACTCAATTGTTAATCTCTTCTGGCAACACCCAGAAACACCCAGATACACTCAGAAACAATAATTTATATCCTTCGACCCAGTCAAGTTGACACTTCATATTAACCATCACAACCAGGAACAACTTTGTGTCAATGAATATAAAAAATTAGACAGATGAATTTTTTTTTTCTGTGAGACAGAGTCTTGCTTTGTCACCCAGGCTGGAATGCAGTGGCAGGATCTCAGCCCACTGCAATCTCCACCTCCCAGGTTCAAGCAATTCTCTTGCCTCAGCCTCCTGAGTAGCCGGGATTACAGACACCTGCCACCACACCCAGCTAATTTTTGTATTTTTAGTAGAGATGGGGTTTCACCATGTTGGCCAGGCTGGTCTCAAACTCCTAACCTTGTGATCCACCCGCCTCGGCCTCCCAAAGTGCTGGCATTACAGGCATAAGCCACCACACCTGGCTGACAGATAAATTTATAAAAGCATAACTTCCTGTAACTGACTCAAGAAGAAATAAAACTAGTCCCATAACTATTAAAGACATTGAATCAGTAGTTAAATACAATCCTGTAAAGAAAACACCAAGACAGGTAATTTTATGGGTGAATTCCATTTAACTTTCAAAGGATAGATCCTTCCAACTATATACAGAATTTTCCAGTGAATTTTGCTAAAAGAAGAACTTATTTTATGAGGCTGGGATAGCCTTGATAACAGTCATTCAGAGAATATAGGAAAGGAAAATTATAGGCCAATCTCATAAACATACATGCAAAACCCTAAATAAAATATAAATTTTAAAAAGTTTTTAAAAACCAATACAGCATGTATCAGTCAGGGTCCCAATAGGCGGGCACACACAGTGGAACCGTTCAAGGAGGGTTTTTATATACAAAGCTGTGGTCAAAATGTGGACAATCACAGTCAGAAACTCCGGAGCCCAGGGCTGGTTAAGGTGGAGGGGCCACACCAGTTCTAGAATGCTGGCAATGGCAGGAGTGGACCCCGGAGCCTCAGAAGGAGAAAGTTATTTACATCCTGAGAGCAGCGCTGACCTTCAGTCCCAGAATGCAGCCAACCTGAGGGTATTTGTTTGCTACGGGGACCATAATAAACTGCCACAGATTAGGTGCCTTCGACAAGAGAAGCTTATCACCTTGCAGTTCTGGAAGCCAGAAGTCCAAAACCCAGGGGGCAGCAGGCTTGGCTCCCTTGGAGTCCACCAGGGGGCACCTGCTCTAGGCCTCTGGCCCTGGTTTGTGGGCGGCCATCTTCTCTCCAGGTGTCTCCCATCGCCTTCCCACTGTACATGTCTGCGTCCTGTAAAAAGAAGCCATTCAAAACCAAAGCTGTTGGAACTTTAAATTATTTTGCATCTTCAAGGAACATGATTATAGGACCTGAGTTGCGTATGATAGGCAGCTGTAGCTTAGGCAGCTGTAACCTTTGTTCCTCTGATTATAGATTAGCTTTTTCTTTACCTACATTGTTCTGTAAAATGTTATAAAAGACTACAGGACACCAGGGAAGACCCCTTCCCTCTTCATGTTGATCTTCACTGTAGATTTGCTCCCCTCTGACTTCTCTTACACAGAGACCTCACTGGCCACCACGTTGTCTAAGACAGAACATTCAATAGACTCTTTCAAATTGGAAAAGGAAAAGAAAACAAGCTGTGATTAATCAAATTGCTGTGACTCATAAACCAGCCTTGCATGGGAAGCACTGTAACTCTGTTCAATTTGTTTATTTTCTGCCTGTATAAGCAAGACCTTCACTTTTTGGCTTTGGGGTACTGGCTCTAATCCTCTGGAGTCTGTGTGTCCCGAGTGGCTATTTTCAGCTTCGGGCCTGCATATGCTCTTTTAAACTGGATTCTGATCCTTTTGATTATTTCAGGTGGATAGTCCAAATTTTCTCTTCTCATTAGGACACCAGTCATATTGAGTTAGTGCCCATCCTAATAACCTAATTTGAACTTGATTGCCTTTTTAAACATTCTATCTCCAAATACAGTCACATGCTGGGCTATTAGGGGTTAGGACTTCAACATATGAATTAATTAATTTATTAAAACAGGATCCTGCTCTGTACCCAGGCTGGAGTGCAGTGGCGTGATCATGGCTCACTGCAACCTCCACGTCATGTGCTCAGGTGATCCTTCCCCTTCAGCCTCCTGAGTAGCTGAGACTACAGGTGCATGCCACCATGCCCGGCTAATTTTTTTGTAGAGACTGGGTTTCGTCCTGTTGCCCAGGCTGGTCTTGAATTCGCACCTGGGCCTCCCAAAGTGCTGGGATGACAGGTGTGAGCCACTGCGCCCAGTCATCACATGAATTCTAGAAGGACATAATTCCACCTGAAACACTGAGGTGACTGACCCCAAAGAAAGGGAGCCAGGAAAATACATGCCCAGTCTCTCTCCCCTGCCTCTGATCTCCCAATAGCCCAACAAGAAACGAGAGAGTGCACAGCCCATTGCAGACCAGAGAGGCCAGCCTCCCGTGGCAGAGCACGACGGGAACAAGCAGGGCACAAGTGGGAGGGGCAAAGGGAAGACCCCAGCTCGCACTTCAGCTCAATACCGTCCACTCCAGGAATACAAGGCCAACCTGAGTTAGAAAACCTATCATGTGCCGGGCGCAGTGACTCACGCCTATAATCCCAGCACTTTGGGTGGCCGAGTTGGGTGGATCATTTGAAGTCAGGAGTTCAAGACCAGCCTGGGCAACGTGGTGAAACCCCATCTCTACTAAAAATACAAAAATTAGCCGGGCGTGATGTCAGGCACCTGTAATCCCAGCTACTCGGGAGGATGAGGCAGAAGAATCACTTGAGCCTGGGAGGCAGAGGTTGTGGTAAGCCAAGATCGTGCCACTGCACTCCAGGCTGGGTGGCACAGCGAGACCCTGTCTCAGAAAGAAAGAAAAAAAATGAAGAAAAGAAAGAAAGAGAGAGAGAGAGAGAGAAAGGAGAAAGAAAGAAGAAAAAAGAAGAAAGAAAGAGAGAGAGAGAAAGAAGAAAGAAAGGAAGAAAAGGAAGAAAAGAAGGAAGAAGGGAGGAAGGGAGGAAGGAAGGAAGGAAGAAGGGAGGGAGGGAGGAAGCAAGGAAGGAAGAAGGGAGGGAGGGAGGAAGGGAGGGAGGAAGGAAGAAGGGAGGGAGGGAGGAAGGAAACCTATCATGGAAGTCATCATGTTAGTGAAGCCAAAGGGAAAATGTGTACATTGATCTCAACGGAGGCCGAGGAAGCATGTGAAAATGCTCACCGCTCACGGGGGAAGGGTCAGGGACGGCTCACATCGGATGTGGGTGAAGTGGGGCTGAAGCCATGCGGTTCAGAGCCCCAGAACCAGCTGCTGGAGGCCCCCACACTCAGGAGGAAGAGCGGCTCCACTCTCAGGATCCTGGGGCACAGGTGCCGGCCTCAGTCCCCCAGCCACTGCCCAGGCTGCACCAACACTGTGGCGGGGGCAGGGGTCTTCAGTGGCAAGTTCGTTCCGTGAGCTCGAAGGCTCTGAGGCCCATGCACGGCAGCAGGGGCCGTGGAGAGAAGGGCCTGGCCATGTCTCTCTTCCCTCTTTGCTCAGAACCCGGCTTTGCTTGGGGCGGTAACTGTGTGGCCCCAATGCCCCCGTTTCCTGCCCTCCCAGCCTCCTGTGCAGCCTGGGATGGCGCCAGTCTGCTGGGGAAGGGGCTCCTGACAAAAGGGAACAGCTGTAACTGCAAACCACCGCCTCCCCGAGACCAGGACGCCAGGAAGGAGGTGGGGCGCAGGAGAGAAGGTCCTGGGTGCCTCGAAGCAGGGAGGAGGCCTGCCCCACACCAGCCACACTCCCGCCCTCTCCGCCCTCTGGCCCCACCTCCCCGTCTCCTGTCCTCCCTGGCTGGAGGGAGGGTACGGCCTCTGCCAGCCCAGCAGTGACCCTCTAACTGGGCCCCATCTAGCACGTGGGCCCCTCCCTCCCTCAGCCCCCACAGAGGCAGCCTGTGGCCTCCTCCCTCCGGGGAAGTGCAGCCCAGGCTCAGGCAGGCGGGCTGCCATCTGGAAGGCCAACGACGGCCTACGGGTGTTCCCGTGGGGCCGCTCTTTCTTCTTCGGGTTCAGTACTCCATGCACCACGCGGATCGGACCCCTCCACGCCTGGGGGCCTGGACTTGGTTTCCACTTCCTGCCCTGGGACAACCCAGGTGCTGAGCCCCGGCCTGGGGCTGGCCTGGGAGGGGGCTGGACTCTGCTAGGGCCTGGAGAGGCCCAGACCTCATCCCCTGACAACTCTCTGGGCCGTGGGGCCAGACCCCACTGTGGGGCCACAGGCTCCGTCTCCACTGAGGACTGTGTGGGCTCCAGAACGGCAGCCTAAGGCCTGCTGCGCATAGACCTGGGCCCCAGTCATGGCCTGGAGGGGAAGGCGGGGCCGCAGGCAGGGGCCAGGCAGCATGGGCCGGGTTCTTGGAAATATCTTTATTGTCAGCAAGGCAGGGAATGGTGGGAACCAGGGTGTCCCGCTGGAGGGTCAGGAGGGAGCCACAAGCCGCCTGGGAGGCCGTATCCGGTCGTTGATCCAGTCCACATAGTTGGCCACGCGGGTGTAGACCCCCGGCTTGTGGAGCCGCCCGCAGCCGTCACCCCAGCTGATGATGCCGTAGAGGTAAGCCACGCCGTTCTTCTCGCAGGCCAGGGGCCCCCCTGAGTCCTCCTGGGCAGAGACACCAGTCAGAGCCACCCTCCCAGGGGCCTGGTTCAGGGACCCCCCTCTCCCCCAAGTGGCAGCTTGGGGACAGAGGACAAAGGCATTTCTGAGCAAGGGAGCTGATCCACTCTCCTGAACCTCATGAAAAGATGTCTCATTCCCTGGGGGCAGCACTGGCTGGGCCAGGGCATCCAACCACGTTATTCCCCTTCCTGAAGCCACGGTCCCCCTCTTCCCACCAGCATGAACCCTGTGTGGACCACACAGCCACCCTGTGTCCCAGCATCTCCTGAAATGACTTCTTCACTCCCTGGAAAACTCCTACGCATCACTCAGGACCAGTGCAAACACTCCGTCTTCCAGGAAACCATCCTGACTTCCCCTATCGAGGTCCAGTGACAAGCCCTACCCACTCTACCACTCCTGGGCTTTGTGGCCTTGGAAGAGTGAATTGACTGCCTGGGGCTCAGTCTCCCCAGCTATAAAATGGGGCATAAAAGAGCTGTCGCATGCCAGGGTTGCCGTGCCGCCTGAGCACACAGGCCTGCAGAGCCCAGGACGTGGTTGGGCTGTTGGGCTTATTGAAGGTTGAAGAACTTATTGAAGGTTGAAGAGCTGGCTTGAGAGAACTCGGGGCAAAGGGGCCTTTGGTGCCTAGTGTCACACGGAAAGCACTGCCTTGGGCTGGACAGCCAGGAACTGTCCGGGCTCTGTGGGAACCCAGGCCCCTCTCAGAGCCTGGGTCTCCCCTTCTGTGTGGGGAGGATGCCCTTCCGGCAGGGCTCTGGGTGGCCCTGGGGTGCTGGCCACCGACAGTAAGTGTGCTCCCTGCCCAGGGGTCCCTGGCTGGCCCTGCCAGGTTGGGGTGCCACCAGGCTCTGGGCTCCCCAGGGGCAAGCATCTCGGAGACTCAGGACCAGCTGAGCCCCCACCAGTCGGGTCCTGGTGGGGCGGGCACCAGCTCACCTGGCAGGCGTTGGACTTGCAGTCGAAGTAGCCAGCACAGAGCATGTTGGGGCTGATGTCGGCGCCGTAGACCTCAGGGCTGCTGCACTTGTGGTCGGCGACCAGGGGGACCAGGGCCTCCCGCAGGGAGCTGGAGTAGCCGCTCACGTCTGTGGGACATGATGCCCTCAGCATAACACGCACACCGTGGCTGGCCACTGTCCACCCTGGCGGGGCGCTGGGCGCCCCTCTCCCAACTCACTCTCATCCAAGTGGCCCCAGCCCGCAATCTGGCACTTGTGTCCTGCAGGGAAGGTGCTGCCGGGCTCGGGCAGGCAGATGGGCTGCACAAACTGTGAGCGTGTGGCACAGCGGTCCCCTTTCTTCTTCAGCCGGATCAGGACTGATCAGAAGAGCGGCCAGGGTCAGCCTGTGGTGTGCGGGCTGAACGGGAGGCTGTCGGGGCCCGTGATGGAGGGAGGGTAGCCAGTGGGTTCCACGGGGCAGCTGGGAGATCCAGAAGGGAGCGGTGCCCTGTCCTCCCTGCCCTGCCCCCAGCTTACCCCGCACCACATGTCTGCCCAGCTCCTGCCCCTGTCTGGGCCTGGCCTGGGGAGCACAGGGCCCACCTACCCAGAGTGCGGCCACGACATGCCGGAGCTCACCAAGGTCATGGTCGCTGGGGTTGAACACCGAGTACAGGGTGTACGGGATGTACTTCTCGATGCCGAAGGTCTGTGTCACGTCCGTCGTGCGGTTGAAGAAGTGCTGGCCCAGCACCACGGAGACGCTGTCCCTGGGGGGGCTGTGCAAAGGAGGCTGGAGGCTGCATGGACCAGCCCTCCCCCGGCCACCGGGCTCACCTCTCCCCACCCCCTGTCGGGCCCACGGAGGCCAACGGTGTGGGACCCTGGTCCCGGGGAGGGGTCTGAGCAGGTGCCCGGGTGTGGGCTGTTGATACTGGGGAGACAGGGACCACCAAGCAGGGGCTATTGTCAGTCACCCCCAGATCCAGGCATGGGAGCTGAAGTGCGGTGCCATCCCTCCTGACAACACTGGTCACAAGCCCTGGGGGGAGTCTCAGGCCAAGCCCAGGCAGGATCGGCTGCAAGGCCGACCCGAGTGGGTGGAGACCTGGCCTGCTCAGGCCCTGCCCCAGCTTCCATCCACATTGTGGGGTCCCCAGATGCAGCCCTCACTCCTGCTGGGCACAGAGCCCGGGCCCCTGAGCCTGGCTCCCATCTGCTGTGTGGAGGTCGCTCCACCCTGCCTCGGCCTCCTGCCCTGGGCTCCATGTGGGGAACCCCATTTCTCCACATTTGTAGGCCCAGGAGCTGCCTGCTGCAGGTTCTGCAGGGCCACGCAAGACCCCACCCTGGGAGCTGTGGTCCTCGAAAGGCCGCCAGACCCTCGGCTGGCCGGACCCCTGCCCCTAATTACTGGGGTGCCCATCGAAGGTGGAAGGGCGTCTGGCCCAGGCTGCTCCATCTCAGGGTCTCCCCACTTGAGGCCCGCCTCCCAGAGTGTGGGCCTGGGTGGCTGTGCGCCCCCACTGAGGGGAGCCGGCTGAGTGGGCTGGGCCTCAGTTTCCCTGGCTGTGCTTGGGCTCCTAGGGCTCTGACGCATTGTCACTGCGCTCCCTGGCTCCCTACTGAGAGCCAGGACTCTGGGAGGGGCGGGGCCTGCGGAGAGGACAGGACCTGGCCCACTGCACCCTCCGCAGGCGCTGGGTCCTCTGTGGAAACGCCACTGACCCCTGGCCTCCCTCAATAGGGACAAGGTTTCTGGAGTGTCCATGCATGCCCAGCTCAGGACTGAGCCCCAAGACCCAGAGGGGTCAGAGAGGGTTACCGGGGACCCCGGGAAGGGGTCAGCAGAGGCACCAGGATGCGGTCCGCAAGCAGGTGGGGACAGGTGCATAGTGACGCTGGATGGTGTGCGGGGCCTCAGGGCAGGTGACTGGGGCCCAGAGGAGGTGCACCTGTGGGAGAAGCAGTGGGCGGCCGACACCACCCAGCAGGTGTGGACCAGGCTCCCGGCGCAGAAGCTGTCCCTGATGTAGATGGCGGCCAGCCAGGGGTGCGAGCCGGGCAGCGAGGAGGAGCTGCCGATGATACGTGGCCGCAGGAACGTCCTCTTCTTGTGCCTCCTGCCGCAGGCCTGGCACCCCGGGGAGGCTGGCTCAGACAGGGTCGCCAGGAGATCCGGTGACAGTTGGACTCTGGTGAGGGATTCTGGGAGCAAAGGTCACTGGGTCACACCCCTGGGGTTCACAGGGCCAGCCCCCTTCCACACACAGGCCCTACCCGGCATGAGGCGCTGCAGAGGGCCATGGCCGGACCCCCTGTCCACGCTGCTCAGGCCCTGGCGCCCGCCCATCTCTGCCCTCAGTTTCCAAATCTGTAGAATGGGGTTTGATGCCCAATCCCGAGGCTCTGTGAGGGCCAGAGGGGCTGGACACACGGAGGCCTTTGTGGCCCCCTCAGCAGCCTGGAACCCCACAGCCAGCCCCAGCATAGTCAGAGACCCCCACATGAGAGCCCCGGGCTGGCCCCGCCGGGGTCCTAGGGAGCCGGGGGGCCTCTCCCCAGGGCAGGAAGCAGGTGGCCTCTGGGGGGGCCTGCCCGCCCAGGGTCTGATGCCAGGGGTGCCTGTGGGGAGCCTGCACGCTGTCCTCCCTGCACCTCCCTGAAAGCCTTCTGGGGCCATCCTGGGCATGGTCCAGGCTGGGCAGGTGCCACCCCAAGGCCGTCGCCTGGTGACCAGCCCCCTGCAGCGGGCTGCTTCCCCACTGTGACCCCAGTACCGACCCACTGCGTGACCTTGGACCAGCCTGATCCCGTGAGCTCCAGTTTCCCCATTTGTCAGAGATGCAGTAGCCAGGTGTGGGGAGGGGCTAGGAGGATCACAGGGAAAACTGCTGTGACCTCGGTGGGGCCCAAGGCAGCACCCCCTGCCAGCCGCGCACCGCAGGCCTCCAGGCGGCAGTACTCCCAGGAGAGCGCGCTGTCCTTCACCAGGTAGCACCAGGGCCTCTCGTCATTGTCCGGATTCCTGCGGTGCATAAGCGCGGGCTGGCAGGGAGTCACACTGTCCCTCAAAGAGGGCATGGGGAGGGGGCATCGGAACCCCCAGCAGGGCGGCTCCCCACACCTGGAGCAGTGGGAAGACAGTGGCCCTCCCTCGGGCAGCCTCCCAGGCAGAGGTTCCGGGGCCTGTCTGGACGGAGCTGGCCCTGCCTGGGTCCTAGGGAGCCGGGGGGCCTCTCCCCAGGACAAATCCTGCCTGTCCCGCGTGCGGCGGCCTGGAGTGGCGTGGTGCTGACCGGCAGTAGGCATGGGGGCCCAGGCCCAGCAGGGCCGCGGCGCCCACTGAGTCCACGTGCAGCTCCTGGTAGAGCAGATCGGAGTTCCAGGCCAGGCAGCTGAGGCCCGAGGCTGAGGTGCTGGCCACGCCATGGTACCCAGTGCCGTTCCCCAAGAAGCAGCGCTCATCAGGCTCTGCGGGCAGAGGGGCAGTGAAGGCGGCCCACGGTGGGTCCACCCGGCACTGCCCCAGGGCACCCCGGGGGGCTGACCCACTCACCGATGTTGCAGAGCCGTCCAGCGAAGCCTGGTGGGCAGGCACACATGGTGGTCCCGGTGGCCACGATCAGGTGGCAGGTGCCCCCGTTCAGGCAAGGGCTGCTCAGACAAGCTGGGGGCAGGGCCGAGGAGCTGGGCCAGGGGCCGTGCAGTGCCCCACGACAGCGGAGTCGGGGTCCACCCCTTGTCCCTTGTTTCTGGGTGACCTCAGGCCATTCCTCCCACTCGGGTGGGGACAGGGACACCCGTCGGGGGTCAGCGGCACGGCTCACACCCCATGGCACACCTGTACGTCGGGTGCCTCCACACCAGGCCCGGCCCCCCAAGCACTGGCACTGTTCCACGTGGCCCTGGCGCACGCGGGCCCAGCGGTCGCCCGCCTCCAGGTACTCGTAGTGGGTCTCATCAAAGCATTTCTCTGAGGGGTGCACGGTAAGCCCTCACACCCTGCCACCTGCTGTCCCCATGCAGGGCCCCTGCCCTGCGCTCGGGAGCCACCTGTTCTCCCATCCTCCGGGGGCTTGCTCCGGCCCCTGGACCCCCGCGGACCTCCGAGGCCCAGCTCACCTGTGCCGCAGTCCTTGCCGGTGAAGGCCCGGGGGCAGCTGCAGTGATAGGACTGGGGGTCCTGGGTATTGGAGCAGGAGCCTCCATTGAGGCAGGGGCCGGAGGCACAGGGATCCAGGGCAGCTGGGGACATGCGGGAGGGGACGTGAGGGGTGGAATGGGAGGCTCAGGGTCCCTCTGTGACATCCTCTGCTTGCTAAGGCCTCCATCAGGCCCCAGTGAGGGGCTCTGAAAGCAAAGGGGCCCTCTCTACGCCCCTCGGGGTGCAAGGTCCCTGGGAGGGGCACAGACCTCCCCTTCCTCCCAGCGTCCCCCACTCAACACCTGGGCCACTGGCCCAGCTGTGCACGTGGCTTCCTGGAAGCCTGACACCCACACTGTCAGGCAGCAGCCCCCTCCCATGTGTCCCAGGACCCGTGTGAGCAGGGCGGCTGGCACCGCACCCCACAGACCCTGCCCACCTGTCCCCTGCCTGGGGCACGCCTGTGTGGCTGCAGGGCCCGGCCTCACCACCAGGCGGCGCCTTGGCCCCAGCGATGGCCGCGCAGCCACCATGAGACGCAGGTCCCGCCTGGGAGAGGCTCTGGCCCTAAGTGGCACCCACCGGGGTTAATCCCAGAGCCCCTCTTCTGCTCCCCTCCAGCCAGGACCCCTGCCCGGGTCCGCCCCATCCTTCCCTTGGCACTTCTGGCCTGGCCCAGTGCCCCCTGCCCGCCCCAGGCTACCCAACCCAGCACCCACCTGGGCCCCCTGGAGGCGGGGTGGCCTCCACACAGTAGCCCCAGGCCCTGTGCCGGTCCTAGTTGTGAGTTGTGGCACACCTGGGGGGCGACACCTGCGTGCGTGGGGGTCCCAGGCAGAGGCCCCCCACCCCACCCCACCACCCTGGAGGTTCTCTGGGTTCACTGGGTCTGCCTGCTGCGTGGTGAGCGCCTACTGTGTGCCCGGCTCCCAGAAAAGCAGGCAGCGTGGGGCAGGTGACCCCAGCTCGGGTGCCCCGGCTGCCCGGACCCACCACTTCCTGTGTGCACTGCCCTCCGAAGTGCAGGTGTGCAGCATGCGGCCCCCGTAGCGGAAGGGGAACCTGCAGGGCCTCCCGTCCTCGGTGAGTGCTGTGGGGAGGGGGTGGCAGGGTCAGGGCTCCCTTGAGGGGCACCCGAGCCCCTCAGGACCTCCAGCCGCAGCCATGCTCCTCCCACCCAGCCCTAAGGTGAAGCATGACACCTCCTCCCAGGCCCACCTGACCCACCTTGGGCCTGGGGGCTACTGCTCCAAGGAACTGCCCTGGGCCGGGGCGGGAGCCCCCCACTTTGGGATCCCTCTGCCTCTGGAGCACTTGTTGCTGGGGTCTCAGAGGTCACAGAGGTCACCAGGATAGTGGGGATCGCAGGGGTCGCTGTGGCATTAGGTTCTGGGGACTCCGTACGGTTCTAGGAGGAGCAGAAAGAGTGTCAGTGTGGGACAGACCCTCACACTCAGGTCCTGCCGGGCAGGAGGTCATAGCTCTGAGCCTGTTTCCATACTGGGGCCCCCAGATCTCGGAGCAGGTTCCAGGAGGACACACGACATTCCTGAGGCCTCAGCCAGGCTCTGACACCTTCCCCGCCCTCGGCCCCTAGTTAACACCTGCTCAGGGTCACTGCCCAGGCCCAGGCACTGCTACCCACCAGGCTTAAACCCTGACGTCAGTTTTTGGTGATGGGAGCAGCTAGGAGGCCCTGGGAGGTTCCCCCAACCTCACGCATCCAGACCCAAAAGAGGTCCAGAGAGAGGGGGCAGCCCCCAGACCCATAGGGGCCCAGGCCGGCCGCACAGGGATGACAGCCCCCAGGTGGGGCTCCGTGAGCCCAGGCCCCAGCCTCCAAGGCCAGTCCAGCACCCACCTGCCCTGTGAGGGCCAGCTTTCAACGTGAGCCCCCTGCTCGGACCCCCGCCCCCTCAAATCCCCACGCTCTGCAGCGACCCTCCCTCTGGCCTCCTCCCAAGGACCCCAAATAGCCACTGGGAACCTCTGGCCGCACTGCGACAAGGTCAGTGCTCACCCCGCCAGGCTGGGGCTGGAACCCCCGTGGCAGCAGCAGCAGCAGCAGGAGGAGGAGGAGGAAGGGGCCCAGCCCCAGTGGGGGGCAGGGGCTGGGGACCCAGGCCCAGTGCCCCATGGCTCCTGAGCTGGCCTGAGGTGCAGTGGGAGGCGGGAGCAGAGCGGCCAAGGCAGGTGGGGTCAAGGCTTCGTGGAAATGATTAACCCTGGCTGCCTCCCACGTCAGGCGGGCCCAGCTGGAGAGGAAGTCCCCGAGTCCCCTGGCCCCCACACCTGCTGCCCACCTCACTTTGACCCTACCTGGAAGCCCAGCTATCTCTCTGGCCTCAACCTGCACTGGTCCTAGTCCTAGACCTGACATGGTCCTTGGGCCTCTGCTTAGAAGCCTCCTCCAGGAAGTCTTCCAGGATAATGCAGATAGGTTGGGGCCTAGATGATCTGGCGCTGCTCCCAGTCCCTGCAGGCCACAGAGCTGGCCACCATCTGCCTGTGAATTGTCCATGATGAGAGCCGCTATGGATGCTGAGCCTTGGAGGTGTCCAGCTCTGTGCCCAGCACAGCACAGACAGTAGCAGTGGGGATGGGATTGTCCCTGTCCCACAGACGGCAGCACTGGGGGCTCCTGGAGGGTTCGGTGCTGCCTCCTCTCGGTGGCCCCAGGGCTGGCCAAAAGGCCAGGCACAGGGAGGAGAGGGGCCACGCAATGGCTGAGTGTAGTATAGGATGACCTGAGATCCTGCCCCACCTGCCTGTTCTGACTCTGGGGGTGGCCAGAGCCCCCCAGCAGCCCCTGGAGATGTTCAGAGTGTCCCTTCCTCCCTGTTTCCCAGACAGACCCAGGAGTCCACTCCAAGAAGCCTTTCCAACCCCAGCTCCCTACTGCCACCTGGATGGTACAGGCCAAGTCTGTGGCAGCACAACCCTGGGCCAGGTACCCTGGGGCCTGGGATGGAGCTGGAGTCATGGAATTCGTGACTTGGGGCTGTGGGCAGAGCTGCCTGAGGAACCTCTTCTGCAATATTGGAGCAGCCTCTACGGCACCTCGGGTTCCTCCTGAGTCAGCAGCGACATCCCAGGGCTGCCGAGGTGGGAGGAGGGGCGAGTGAACCACTGTGGCCTGGAGACCAGCGAGGGCTGAAGCTGCCTCCCTGTATCCCCTAAACCCCCTCTCTCTGCCCCCCATTTGCTTGTCTGTGCAGAGGGAGAGAGAATGGACACCCACTGACCACCCAGCTTGACACCGTGGGCCCCAGGGGGCACAGTGGACATGGAGGCGTGGTGGGCCCTGGGGGCACGGTGAATGGGGGGTTGGGGGTGGGGGGGAGGTCATGGTGGGCCCTGGGGGCAGGATGGATGCAGGCTTGTGGTGGGTCCTGGGGGCGCAGTGAATGCAGAGGTGTGGTGGGCCCTGGGGCCACAGCGGGCACCGTGATGGGTGGTACACACAGCTGGCACTGGGCTTCATCTTCCATTCCGACCCCTCCCCCAGCCCCCTTCCTAGAGCACCACTAAGTGGGGTGCATCCACTCCCTGGAAGCTTCTAGAACAGCCCCAGGGGACTGGCTGTGCTCTCGGGCCTCTAGGATGCTCTGAGGAGCTCACCAACCACCCTGTACCGAGGGTGCTCGGCTTCAGGGGTTCCATCAAGGCAACCTGGGGAATGGCCCTGCCTCTTCTGACTCAACCCAGCCCCCAAGGCCCCGGCCTCCCCTGCAGCCACACCTGGCTCCCCTTCTGTAATCAGACCCTCCTTAGCCCCAGGGCTTTGGCACGGGCCCAGGGCTCTTTCTAGACTTCCTCTGCCGTCCAGTTGCAGTTTACGTGGTCCCTCCCCAGAAAGGCCCTCAGACCACCCTGCTAAACAAGGCTGGGGCAGGGTCCCCACGTGACGGCGAGAGCCAGTCTCTGCCATCTGGTCCTGGCCCTCAGGCCCCAGGAGCCAAGCTTCCCTCTCCTCAAAGCCCCCTTGACCTTACCCTGGGGCACTTCTCCTCCTCAGGCCCCTCTGTTTCCTGCACGACCTCCTGGGGATGTGCTCGGAGTCCCCAAGAACGAGGAGTCTGTGTCCCCAGCACCCAGCACCAGGCTGACGCTTGGGTCCTCAGAAATGCTTTATTGGGCAGCAGGGGGCCAGGGCCAGGGAGCCCCATGGCCAGCATGGTGAATGTCCGGGGCCAGTGCCTCCAGCGAGGTCACCCCCTGCCCTCCTGGCTGGGCTCCTGAGGGTGTGGAGGCCAGGGTGGCCCCTCTGAGGCCCACAGAATCCACCTGGGCTGCCCCACCCCGACATGTCCACAGGAGAGCTGGCCAGGCCAGGGCAGCTCAGACGAAGGTGGCGTGGTGTGCGCTGGTCTTGGGCTTAGCAGGCTCACCCGGGATGGGGCCCAAGCCAGGGAGGTCTGACGTAGGAGGCCCACCACTGGCCTGCGACCTCCCAGGGCCAGCCCGTGCCCCCGCTATGCCACCATCCCGCCCGGGCGCCGAGCCAGTTACAAGATCCACATCGATGATTCTGTTGACTGGGAGGCCTCGGCTGCCATGGGTCCCACTTCCTGTCACAAGGAGAAGAGAAGCTGTCACTTGCCTGGCCCGGCCCTGGGCCCCGGAACCCACCCCCTACCCTGAAGGCCCCTGCACAGTCAGCATGGGAGGGGTCCCTGAAATACCCCAAACACATCCCAGAGGCAGCTGGCCTCCCGCTGTGGGCCTCCAGGCTGGGGCAGGTATGCCCAGGGGAGGTGCAGTGTTCCCAGAGCCCTCCACATAACACCTGCCACCAAGTGGGGGAGCCAACCCACTCAGAAACCCTACCACCCTGCTTCCCCACTGCAGCTCAGGAACAGAGCTGGGCCCCTGGTGGAGCCCCCGCCCCAACTGCCCCCCTAATTCTTCCTGGGGGCATCCTCAGGGCCCCCCCCAGGCCCAGGGCCCATCCTCAAGGGCCACCCCCAGGGGGCTGAGCACTAGGGTTCAGTTCCAGATAGGCTGGACCCTCTTGGCCTGGTGGAACGGGCCCTGAGCCCTGCGTCTGCTGCCCCATCCCACCCTACCAGGCTGGCCACCTGCTCGCCCACCTGGCTCGCTGCCTCAGCACCGTCTTCACCGCACACACCCTGCTCTGGGCCTGCCGGTCGTGTCCCCTCCCCCTCCATCCCTGGCCCCCCTACTGAGGCCCCTCTTTCTGGCTGGTCAGTGACTCTGGCCCCACTTCTGGCTCCAATGCCCACTCCAGCCCCAGGAGATCCCAGCTGCCTGAACCGGCCTTGGAAGCTTCTAGACCCAACATGGGCAGGCCATCTCCTTGCCAGCACCCCCAGGAGGCCTCCCTACCCAGGGCGTCACTGCCTTGCCACATCTGGTGACCTCCACGTGGACCCCTGGAGGACACAGTTGTGTCTATGCCAGGGTGGAGTCCCCAGGGGCCAACGAAGGCTGGGGCCAAGGAAAGTGAACGGTGCACGCAGAGTGGCTGAGTTCACGTGCCGCCCAGAGCTCCACGACAGGACCCCAGGGCCTGGGCAGGGGCAGTGAAGCCCCCGTGCTGGGAGAGCCCAGCCCTTCCCCGCCCAGTGACCCCACCCCCCATCTGTACGGTGGGGGTGATGTTACCGACCCGCCCACTGACCCCACCCCCCCATCTGTATGGTGGGGGTGACGTTACCGACCCGCCCGGTGACCCCACCCCCCCATCTGTACAGTGGGGGTGACATTACCAACCCAGAGGAGCAGGCTTCGGGGGCAGGTTCCTGCGTGCCTAGCGTGTCTCCCAGGCAGGGGTCCAGGAGCTCCCTTCCTCAGTGAGCCTGGGTCTGAGGCCCTGAGACAGTCATGTCCATGCCAGGGTGGAGGCCTTGAGGCGCCTATGGGGTGGCAGGGGCCCCAGGCCTGGGCCCACAGCAGACAGGCTGCAGGAAGAGCCAGCCCCCGGCAGATGAGAACCAGGGACAGGGGGTCCCTGCTACCAACTGCTGCCCTCCACAGGTGAACCGAAGGCCTGGGAAGGTGAAGACCCTCCTCGATCTACACTTCTGAGGTCCCTGAAATGGCCGCAGGGTCCTTGCTGCCCCAGCAGCTCCGTGGCCACCAAGGTCCCCAACCCCAGCGTGCCCCTCCTCACCCTCAGTCCAAGCTTCCGCAAGCGGCCTCCATGAGGCATCTGTGAACAAGTCCGGGCTGCGGGCGGAAGGTGTGGCTCCCCTCTTGAGCGTGCCCAGCCCGTTCTCTTGAACAGGTCCCAGCAGTGGCCCCAGAGGCCCTCATCCTGGCCTCGACGCAGCAGCCCAGCCAGCATGTGGGAGCTGTGTGGGGCCTGTGTGTCTTACTCAGCCAGGCCCGGTGGAGATGCCATCTGGAGGCGCAGGGGTCCATGTGGAGCAGCTGAGACTAGAAACTTCTCCCAGTCAGGCCTCTGCTCATTCAACAAGTGTCCTACTAGGTTCTGCCAGGGCTAGGAGCTAGCCCTGCCCCCAGGGGACAAGGGGACAGTTCTGCCCATCTCCTTCTTGTCACCAGGTCCACATGGCTCCAGATGCCAGGCTGCAGGGCTGGGAGAGATCAGGTGTGGGGAGAGGCAGGGGTTTGCCCCCCCTCGCCGGTCAATACCGTGGGCATTTGGGCATTTGCCTGGAGTGTTCATAGGGCTCTGAAGGGGCCTGCAACACCACACATGTCCAGAAGCCCGGCTCTACCCCACCAGCCCCAAGTGGACAGATGGGAGGACAGGCCCCTGAGGGCCCCAGGAAGCTAGCGTGCTCAGGATGGAGAAACACTTGTTTCTGGAGACAGGACAGCTCTGTATGGACCAAGGATGTCCACATCACAAGGAGGGGGCCACAGCCAGGCCCTTCCTGCTTACGGGACCCAGCCTCGCCCTCCTGTGCAGGGCAGCCATCCCCAGGCCTGTGACTCAGCCGCCTGGCCCAGCCCTGAGCAGCACGCAGCCTCACCACCTACATGCCAGGGCCTGCCCAGGGAGCACCTTCCTGCCCAGCATTTCCCTGGCAGGGATGGCAACACAGAGGACCCAGCAGAGCCTGCACCACTTCCAGAGGGGCCTGGCCTCCTGGTCTCACTCCTGGTGCCACATCTCCAAACATCCAGACCTGAGGCCACACTGGGATCTTGTTCCCTGCCGCTTGGGCCACCTGTGAACCTCTCCCCGGCGCCCCACGGCTCCCTGCCCTCGGCTGGCTGGTCCTGCCGGCTCCGACTGTGCTGTCCAGCCTTCCCAGGAGGGGGTCCTGCTGGAGGCCCCACGAGATGCAGCAGGAAGGCCCCTCTTTCCACATGCGCAGGCCCGTCACCGGCTGCCGGTCGCCCCCAGGCCTCCCAGACACTTGTCCATGAATGTCTCTGTGCCAGCCACTGCCAGCTGCTCTGGTCTAGGCCTCGGGCAGGACCGCGCCCTACCCTGGTCCTCAAGGCTGAGTCAGGAACCCTGGCAGGCACAGTGGGAGCAGGGGCTGCGCTGGCCTGGCCGGGGCAGGGGCATGGCCTGAACCCTCCCAGGCTCTCCTTCGAGACCCAGGCCTGGCACCTCTCCCACTGCCCTTCCTGCCCCCAGAGGGACCCCGTCCCCCAGGCACTTTGCTCAGCCTCTGCCTCCATGCTCCAGATCATCTGTGCTGCCAGGCGCAGCCACCTCCTCTGTTAAGCCTCCCCAGCGCCCCTTGGAATCTCGCAGGGCACAAGGACACCCAGGCATGGCTGAGCCGGCTCACACTGAGAACACCGCAGGAAGGGGGGAGCGAGGGGAGCCAGAGGCAGGGACCCTACAATCCACTGTGGCTCCCAAGGCCCCTTCCCTTCCCAGCCTTCCCACCACAGCGCACCCCACGGGCTCCTGCTAAGGCCTGTGCACTCCTGCTGATGGGCCCCCATGGGAACGAGAGCCCCCCCAGAACCTTAGTTCCAAAGTGTGACCCCCCAAGGTCCCCCTGTCCGTGTGGGTCCCCAGCCAGGATCATGACTGTGTGTGATGGGCTGGGCCTGGGATAGAGCTCCTCAAATATTTGCTGGGCATTGGCGAGGGAGTGGACAGTGCCCAGCAGGGTGCACAGTGTGGTGAGTGGGGAATAGGGGAGTGGGGGTGACTCAGGGCACAGGAGTGCATGTGGCAGACCCCAGGGAGGGGCTTCAGGCCGGAGCTCCAGCAGTGCCGGCTGAGATGGGCACAGGTGGCCAGTCCTGGAGGGAACATGGGGGTAGGCCAGGTCACGGTCACTTGCAGGCCTGAGACTTCCACTCTGCAAGACCTGGCTGGAACTTCAGGTGGAAGGCAGACACTTCAGGGGAGGAGGGGGAGCAACCTAGGGTGGCTTCTGGTGGGATCCGGGAGGACCACGTGTCACAACCAGGCTGGGGGCTGTGGAGGAGGGCCCAGGCCAGCTGGTCAGTTCAGGAATCCCCTGGGGAGCCACGGAGCTGGGCAGGAGCCAGGAGATGCTGGGGGGAGACAGGGCTCTGGGGAGACGGGGCTCTGGGGAGAGGGGGCTCTGGGGAGAGGGGGCTTTGGAGAGGCACCTAGCAGATGCCCTCAGCAGCTTTGCAGGCCTGAGACCAGTGGCAGGCTCCTGGGGCTGTGTCCCCAAGAAAACCAGCGGTCTCAATCCACATCAGAGTGAGGGGGTCTAAGCTGCATCTGCTCCTGTGGAGGGCGGGGCACAGGAGCTGCCAAGGAGGCCTCTCTTGGACAGAGCAGGAGCCAGGTGGGGCTGCATCCTCACCCGGTACAACACAATGGCCGTGCCATGGGGGGTACTTTCACCCCTAGGGTGAGGGGCGTGACCTCACTTCCAGGCTGCAGAAGCCCCGGCAGGCAAACATCACACACCTGGCAGGTAGCTGAGCTCCGGGGGCCCTGAGGGCAGCCACTGGGCCCAAATGTGTTCCTAGGGGATACTGGCAGCTGTGACACTGGGGCCTCCAGGTTGAGTGACCCCTGCCCCTGCCCAGTGAGCTGCCCCAGGGGACCCCAGCCCCAGGAGAGCTATGCGGGGACCCCTCCTGGGGTGGTGCCTAGCATCTCCCTGCCAGCAGGTGGAGTCCATCCTCTTGGGACGTCTGCACCAGGAGCTCAGTCAGGCCATGGGGCTGGGTACTCAGCCTTACCAAAGGGGCTGGGAGGAGCCACTGGCCTCCAGCCCCCAGCCAGGACCCCTGACTGTCGCCTTGCAGCCAGCGGGGCAGCAGTGAGACCACCCAGCTCCCGGGCTTTTTGTTGGAAACCAAGCAGATCTGGTTAAGAAGGCAATTGGGAAATATCACCAACACAACCTAAGAACCCGTTTTAAGATGGCGCGTACGGAAGGAGCGCTGTGCACTGGAAACTCGCGTGTGGGTGCACGCGACCTTTTGAATGCCTCTCTCCTTTGTGAAAACACAAAGCGCAGATGCCTGCTTCTGTGCAGGGGCGGAAGATGACTGCTAAAGGCGGGACACAGCAGTGCTGGAGGGACAGCTGCTCCCTCCCCACGAGAACAGAAGGTGAGCATTTTGGAGGGTCCCTGTGTCGAGACACAGATATGCACAAAACATGTGCCATGCAGACACATGGCAGGTGCACACCGACACATGCCACACGAACACACACCAGGCGTACACGCACATGGGTATATCTGCCTGACACACTGGTATGGTTTGGCTCCGTGTCCCCACCCAAACCTCACCGTGAATTGTGATAATCCCCAGGTATCAAGGGTGGGACCAGGTGGAGGTGACTGGATCATGGGGGCAGTTCCCCCCATGCTGTTCTCATGATAGTGAGTCTCAGGAGAGCTGATGGTTTTATAAGCATCTGGCATTTCCTCTGCCGGTTCTCGTACTCTCTCCTGCTGCCCTGTGAAGAGGTGCCTTCTGCCATGACTGTAAGTTTCCTGAGGCTTCCCCAGCCATGCAGAACTGTGAGTCAATTGCACCTCTTTTCTTTATAAATTACCTAGTCTTGGGTATTTCTTCATAACAGCATGAGAACGGCCTCATACACACAGCACTGTGTGGACACATGCACACCCCTGCCAGCGTGCCCTGGAATCTCACGAGGGGCCTGACACTTCTCCCGCTTGCGGCCTCTGTTGTGTGTGTCAGACTGCTAAGGCTCAGGGCCATTAGACTGGGTGGCCTGGCAGCAAGTGGCCAAAGGGAAAGGAGACCCACCCACATGCCTCCGGGGACCAGACATGCATGGGGGCACCGGCCAGCCTGCAGGACCTGACGGGTCTCAGTGCGTGGTGCTGGGGCTAGACAGATGGGGTGGAGTGCCGCGTGGCGTGTGGCGCTGGGGCTAGAAGCATGGGGCTGTGCGGTGCATGACACTGAGACTAGAAGGGTGTGATGGAGCACCACGTGGCGCTGGGGCTAGAAAAGGGTGGCATGGCACTTGGTGCTGGGGCTAGGACAGGGTGGCATGGCACGTGGTGCTGGGGCTAGGATGGGGTGGTGTGGCATGTGGCACTGGGGCTAGAAGGACAGGGTGGCACAGTGCGTTGCACTGAGGCTGGAAGGGCAGGGTGGTGTGGCACAGCTCTGTGGAGAGTCCCCCTACCTCAGGGCTGTTGCTGGCAGCCCCCACGCGTAGCCGGCATGCTGCCCACCATGGCAATGGGGAGGGCGGGAGCCCGTGGGCTTGGCTGCACCTCCTGTTGTGTTTCTCACCCCGGACGCTGGGTCCAGGGTGGCTGCCACATTGTGAGGAAGCATCCCACAGCAACTGTCAACGTCGGAGAGCGTGACTCGGGATGACCCCCAAGCTCCTAAACCCTGACAATGGACAGGTCAGCACTCAGTCCAGGCTCGCCCCGGCCCACAGATGTGAAAGAGGTTCCATCAGGCCACCACGGCATTCACAGCCTGTTTCCTTTGCCGCCATGGGCAGGTGAACTCTCCAATACAGAGAATCCCATTAGAGTGGGGGTTCCAGAAGCAAGCTGCACAGAGCAGTTTCTGCCCCAAGGCCCCCCAGCAGGCTTGAGCCAACATCACAGGAAGACTGGGGAGGTCCTCAGCAGTTGTCCTGTGTTGCCACGGACAGGCACGTGGAGGACACACACCTACGACCTATGACCAAAGCCACTCCCACCTCCTTCTCCCACTCACTGGGTCTCCTCCTAGGAGACAGCCCAAGAGCCAAGGATCCAGGGTACCCACCTGCCCAGGGGCTGAGGAGCCCGCGGGGCAGGGAACCAGTTCTGGCCAGTGGCAGTCGGGGCAGCCACCAGAGCGCAGGGGGACCTGCTCCTCCCAAGGCCGGTACCACCCACCCTCCTGCCACAAACAAGTCAGGGACATCAGCCAGGGTGCTCGGCTGGGCCTGCGCTGTAAACCACCTCTGTGCTAATGGCCCTTGGCAGGCAGGAGAACTGACCCCCAACGTGGGTCTGTCTGGCCCTCCCAGGCAGCCTGACACACGCCACCCCTGTGCGCAGAGCCAGCCACAGCCCCAGGGCCACAGGGCCGGGGTGTGGGTGCGGGACTGCAGCCCAAAGGCCAGCAGGCCAGCTCATCTCAGCACCCGCCACCGGGCCACCAGCTCTTCTGCTGTCCCGCCGCACGGCTGTGCTGCTGGGAGCACACCAGGTGCTCAAGAGTTTTGTTCAGTGGATGGTATATTTTTAAAAGCCAGTAGATTATGGTAAATCCACTTAATCTCCTAAAAATGTGTGATATTTCCCCTAGATTAAAATACTTTTATTATTTTCTAAAGTGGAAACAAAGTTTCAAATGAGAAAGAAAATTGTAAGCCAGTCCAGTGATGATGTCCAGAATTTATTACTCCTGGAAGAACAGACTCAAAACACAGGTGACAGCCACACGGGTGTCCACCAAGACGGATGGAGGGGGACTCAGGCCAGGGATGGAGGCTGCAGAGTGGCACCAGTGGGCATGCCAGGCACCTTAGGCTTTCTCATCCAGGCGTGTCCTGGCTGGGAAAGGGGCCAGGTAGCCCCTCCCATGCCACACGTGGCCTCCAAAGGCCCAGATACGTACAGATCTATAGACGTGCACTCCCTGGTCCCCCGGCGAGGTCCAGGCTACAGGTCTGACAAGACCAAACCCCACGGCAGGCCTCTCACTGCTGTCAGCATCCTGGACCAGGGCACAGGACGGAGAGGCGCTCCCATCGCCCCCAGCAGCAAACCACAGCAGAGGTGTCCACGCACCCCTGAGCACACTCCATAACGCGCACCCTGAGCGGCTCCTCTCTCCAGGGGATGGCCACGCAGGCCACGGAGGCCACGGCCCTCGGACCCCTGGAAACACCTTTCCCTACCGGCTGCTGGGAGCCTCGCCTCAGTTTCTGGTATTTGTGGCTCACGGAAACATCCCTGCTGCCAGGCCATCCTGTTCACCTTCACACTCACTGAATCCCCTGCTTCCTTTGAGAAATGCCCGTGACACCTGCGGTCAGGGAGCGCTGCTGACGTCACCTCCACTCCTGAGCACCCACACCACCTGCTACGGGGGCCACCGGTGGGTCCGAGCTGCACTCTCAAGGCTCTTCCGAGGATGGGCCTGTGTCTGGGAGCCCTCTCCTGCTATGAACACAGCGGGCTTCACTTCCTCACTCAAGACAAATGCTATTGTTTTCCAGTCTTGAGACAGAAACACTAAAAACGATCGCTGTCCAGATTTGGAAAGGAATGCCTCCATTTTTGGAAACTCCCAGGCCTCACCCAGGGTGTTCCCAGACCTGGCTGCAGGCACTGCCATGTATCATTCCTGCAAGAGCCCCTGGGGACACCAGGATGCCTGCCCGGAGCACCTTGGGGGGACCATCCTGACAGACACCGGCCTGGGGCCACACGAGCCCCTCCTTTCCAAGAGGGCCAAGGAATCCCCCAACCAGCAGGTGAGGAGGGGGTCACGGAGACCACCAGCAAACAGTGGCAGCCGGGGGCCCACTGTCCTTTCTGACTGGAAGCTGAGCAGACCACGCCGACAGGGCCAAGGTGGAGGGATCAGAACCTGGAGGTACCTGGTCTGGAAGGTCCTGGCACGTCCTGGGGGGTGGAGGGCGGCGGCAGCAAGGTGCTGTTGGGGCTGCTGATATCCCCCTCCCCCATCAGGGTCAGCTCGGCCACGTGCTCATCCTCCACCGTCTGGATGCCCCCGGCCTCCGCTTCCTGAGACTGCCTCTTCCAGATCTGCACGGTGCCCTCCTGCGCGGGGGAGACGGGGGACTGGGGAGTGCAGAAGGGCCCGCTGGGAGACTTCTGCCCGGGGGGGTCGTCCCAGGAGGTCCAGGGGGGCTGGGGGCTGAGCCCGGGCTGGTGGACGGGCTGTCGCTGCTCTCCGGGGCCGGCTCCCACTGCTCGCCGGGCTGGGAGGCGCTCTCCCGGCCATTGTCTGTGGCACTTCTCTTGCTAAAGTCCTTGGCCACAGCAGCTGGAGTGGGGAGGGTGAGTTCTGTGGAACCAGGAGGTAAACGGAGGAACTCTGGCAACACCAGGTCTTCCTTCCTTAGCAGCCCATGTTGGTCATCTGCTCTGTTGCTCTGAGCTTTGGAAATAAGCTCAAAAAACTCTATTGGAAGAAAACCCAGAGTGACCGTGTTTTAGAGAGTTTCACATTAATGACTGTCACAGCAGAACATTCTAAAAAGCTCTCATCCTGGGCTGTCCTAACGCCCTATCAGCTGTGGGTCAACAAGAGCCCTTTTCCGTCCACACTATCTTCCCACAGACAGCGGAAGGGACAGCCCTGGGGCTTCTAGCATACTCTGTCTTCAGGAGTCTGAAAAAGCTGTGTACTCCCTAAAAACCACGCTGTATGAGGTCCAGACTTGAACAAACGAGACGCTTGACTCAACACGGTTACGCGCTGATGCCGTCTGAGTAGGAAACTGTGGGACTCTCTGGCCTGGGCTTTCAATTTAACACTTGGGGCCCTCTGAGCACTGGCCCCCTCCTCCGGTTGGTCAGCATCTGAGGCACCCCCCCGGGTCCCAGCTGCAGCTGCAGTCCTCAAAGTCGGGAGCAGAATGAACCCGAGGAGGGGAGGTAGAGGAAGGACCTGAGACGGGTGGTCTGGGAAGGGGCACCCTCAAATCCACGCCTGCCTCTCGGGGTCATTGCCTCTGGGCAGAGGGTGGTCCTCCCAGGCCTAGGGCAGAGGGGGCAACACGTGCTCTCCCTCTCCCCACTGAAGCTCCACAGCCCCGAGGGGCCAGGACGGGTGCCCCTGGGCCTCCCACTGCCCAGCCACTGCAGGGGCCTGCAGGCGCCTCCAGCTTCTTCGCTGGCTCCTCCAGAACTCTCCTTTTCTTACCTGGGCTGGGTTTTCTAGTGTAGCAGGCCCCAAGGCCACCATTCGAGGTAGATGGCATCTAAACTGGGCTTTCTCTAGCATTGGAATTACACTCGGAGTTTTTAACAACTACAAGGAATCTCAAATCTCCGACTTCACTGGTTCTCAGAAACATACAAGCCTCAAAGAGGGCGCGTGATTTACTTGTGCTTGGCGGCCAACAAAGGCTGGAGGTGTGTTTTAGTTTTACCGTGAGGTCAGACTCCACAGCCAGCTGTGACAAAGCCGTGACACGCCAGGTGGACTGGCAAGTACGCCCTGGATGAAAATTCAGGTCACGGTGACAGCTGTTGGTTTTGACTCTGTTTTCAATGCTTCTTCTTGTTATAAACTTCTGGAGAAAAAGGAGCTTCAAGAAAGGACTCATCTCTCCATCTCAGTCTTCCAGTGTGCCTGTTGTCTCTCCTGGAGGCCAGGGGTGTGCAGGCTGACCTTCCTCACTGACCCCCGTAGCCAAGAGAGCTCAGCAAGCCCACAGTCCTTCCAGGCCAGTGTGCTCCACCTCCCCTCACCTGGGTGCCCAGCTCTGCCTGGGGTGGACTCTCTAATGCTAACTGTGTCTCCAGTCATGCTGGGGACCCTGGCACAAGCCAGCGGCGGGGCCATAGGGAGGAACTGGGGTGAGAGGGAGGCAGAGCCTGCGGGGGCCTCTGGCATCTCAGGGCAGACAGTGCTGCTCACATCGGCTGCCCCTGACGCCCTAGGAGGCCTGGCACTCAGTCTCAAAACTGGGGTTTCGGTGAAGTGATCCCAACAGCCCACAGACTGCCCCCGGGAGAAACATGTCTTCCAGGCCACAGGGACAGACCGCAGTCACCCAGATGCTGACAGCTCAAAGCAGATCTACTGACTATACTGGAAACTAACTGTGCATTTACTAAAAATGTGGAAGTTTTAAAAAGTTCACATACCCTCTGCTTCGTCCAAATTAATTTTCTGATATTTTTTTTTCCCAATCTTTGCAATAGATTCTTCTCTCTTTGAAAGCCGGGGATCCCTAGCATTTTTTCCATTTTCTCCTTTTATTTTAATAGAATTAGACTTGCCTAGTGTTCTTTCCTCTCCCTGCATTAGAAGAAAAGTCAAAGTTCTACTTTCATTTCAATACACGACAATACATCATGCATTAGTTAGAGAGTAGAAGGCTCTATGAAATAGATTGCATTGATACAGAATTTACATGCATTGCAGAAAAACCATTGCAACGATAAAGATTACAAACAAGAATAGCATTTAAGGCACAACCACTCCCACCTCAGAAGAAAAGAAAGCCAGTCCTTCACAGGTAAGAGGGAGCTGGGCATTGGCAGGGATGAGAGAGACCCCGCCAAGGAGTGTGGGGGAGACACACAGTGATAAGCAGGCGGTAAGGAAGCACCAGGGCACTGCGCAGGGCAGGCGGGGGCCACAGCGAGAGGAGCGGGGCACAGGGTGGGCCAGGGTGGGGAATTACCGTAGCCGAGTGGTTTCTGGAGCTGGAATTTACAGCTGTGTTCTGTTTCACTGGCACACCTTTCTGTTTATCTGTGGATGCTAAACATAAGAAAGCTTTATGACTTCAGGGACTCGCAAATCCATCTGAATGTTTCATAGACAACCTGCTCCTACTGTCTCTGAGAGCAAAGCTGTAGAGAAGCCACAAGGCATCTGCTGCCCTTATTCACCATGCACAGCCCTGAGGGGAGTCCCCATGGGACAGGAGAGAGAGGGCCCGTCCTCCACGCACACAGCCGGGCTCCGTACATCTAACTAGGGACTTGCTGGGGGAGTGATGTTGAAATTGGAGGTTTTACCATGTTGGCCAGGCTGGTCTTAGCTCCTGACCGCAGGTGATCCATCCGCCTCAGCCTCCCAAAATGCTGAGATTACAGGCGCGAGCCACCATGTTTGGCTGCTTTCATCATTTCAGACTGAGCTTGGAGAAGAACCTGAGGAAAAACATGACTTTAAAATTTTGATGAATGGAGAAATCTCTTTCCATTCACCTTCCTTTCCTCTATTTCATTCTTATTTTAAAATATGCAAACAAAGATATGGATACATCAGTTATTAAATAAACGTCTGTGTGATACCTATCCAGGTGAAGAAATAGAGCACTATTACCACCGAGAAGTCCTCTATATGCCCCTAACTGATCCTAAAGTCTTCCTTCCCCTTATTGGTAACAGATATAACAGATATCCACATTACCTGTGGATATCTGCCATCCTCTCCTTGGTTCTCTTTATAATTTTATTATGTATTTTATATATTTTATTTCTGTTTTGGAGACAGAGCCTTGCTCTGTCACCCAGGCTGGAGTATAGTGGCATGATCTTGACTCACTGCAACCTCCGCCTCCCAGATTCAAGCGATTCTCATGACTCAACCTCCCAAGTAGCTGGGATTACAGGCATGGGCCATGTGCCACCATGCCTGGATAATTTTTGTATTTGTAGTAGAGATGGGGTTTTGCATGTTGGTCAGGCTGGTTTAGAGCTCCTGACCTCAATGGCTGGCCTTATTATGCATTTTTTATATGCCTAAAGTAAAGTCTGATTTTGCCTGGTTTTTCTCTTACATAATTGGAGTAAAAGTCTGTATCCTGGTGCATCTGGCACCTTTTACTCAATATTAAGTATTTAAGATTCACACTTAGCATTGTTTCTGCATTCTATTAAAACAGTACACCAGCCAGGCATGATGGCTCACACCTATAATCCCAGCATTTTGGGAGGCCGAGGCAGGCAGATCACTGGAGGTCAGGAGTTCCAGACCACCCTAGCCAACATGGTGAAACTCCATCTCTATTAAAACTACAAAAATTAGACCACTTGGTGGCTAATGACTGTAATCTCAGCACTTTGGGAGGCCAAGGCAGGTGGATCATGAGGTCAGGAGATGGAGACAATCCTGGCGAACATGGTGAAACCACATCTCTACTAAAAATAGAAAAAAATAGCCAAGTGTAGTGGCACATGCCTGTAGTCTCAGCTACTCAGGAGGCTGAGGCTGGAGAATCACTTGAATCTGGGAGGTAGAGGTTGCAGTGAGCCAAGTTTGCACCACTGCACTCCAGCCTGGGTGACAGAATTAGACTCTGTTAAAAAAAAATTAGCCAGGTGTGGTGGTGTGTGCCTGTAATCCCAATTATTTGAGAGGCTAAGGCAGGAGAATCCGTTGAACCTGGGAGGTGATGGAGGTTGCAGTGAGCCAAGATCGCGCCCTGTACTCCAACCTGGGCAATAGAGTGATAGTCTCAAAAAAAAAAAAAAAAAAAAAAAGCCCAGGCGCAGTGCCTGCCACCTGTAATCCCAGCACTTTGGGAGTCCAAGATAGGTGGATCACCTCAGGACAGGAGTTTGAGACCAGCCTTACCAACAAGGTGAAACCCCATCTCTACTAGAAATACAACAATTTACAGGGATTGGTGGCACATGCCTGTAATCCCAGCTACTGGGGAGGCTGAGACAGGAGAATTGCTTGAACCCAGGGGGCGGAGGTTGCAGTGAGCCGAGATCACACCACTGCACTCCAACCTGGGCGACTAAACAAGACTCTGTCTCAAAAAATATATATAAATTTATATTTATATACATAAAATAAATATAAAAAATAAAAATAAATAAAACTACAGTACACCAGTGTGTATCCCTTCATTGTTGGTGGACATGTGGGTTATGTTCATTTTTGTCAGTTACAAATGATGCTGTTGTGAACATGTTTGTATTTCTATTTGGTTACCATTAGTGTGTATTTACATACAGTATAAACCAAGAGGTGAAATCACACGTTACAGGGAAACATATCTTCAGTTTTACCAGGTATTATTGGTTTCATCCCAATGTTAACATACCAACTGACAGTCCTACAATGTCTGATAATTCCCAAATCTTCGCATTCTTCTTGACACTTAATTTCGTCAAAATTTTAATTCGAGTCTTTTGGTGGGTATGTGGCAATGATTGTGATATTAATTTACTGGGCCTTTTCTTCTCTATAACAGGCCGTGTCAAGATATATGTGTGGTATGGCAGGGGTAGGAGCCCCTAGAGGTAGCATGGGCTCTGGAATCCTTAATCATCCTATGTGAAAAAGTTGGTGGGGCAGTGATTTTTTTTTTTTTTTTTTGAGACAGAGTTTCGCTCTTGTTTCCCAGGCTGGAGTGCAATGGCACTATCTCAGCTCACTGCAACCTCCGCCTCCCAAGTTCAAGTGATTATCCTGCCTCAGCCTCCCAAGTAGCTGGGATTAGAAGCATGTGCCACCACACCCAGCTAATTTTTTGTATTTAGTAGAGATGGGGTTTCACCATGTTTGTCAGGCTGGTCTTGAACTCCTGACCTCAGGTGATCTGCCTGCCTCAGCCTCCTAAAGTGCTGGGATTACAGGCATGCACCACTGCACCCTAATATTTCCTATATGCAATGGTGTAGCCAGAGTGCAAAGCCGGTTCTTAATGATTCTGTCATCCAAATATTATATCTTCTCGATTCCCCTTGAGATATGCTCATTCCTCCATACAATTAAACAATCTCAATTACTCTTGAAGGAGCATAAAATCCTCCCTGTCTAATCATGGGTCCTTCCAAATTATTTGTTGTCTTGTGTTTAAAATATAAAAAAGAGAATGTAGATTTTGTTTTATTCTTCCTGCTTAACCTGAACAAAATGTCATAGATACCTCCTAGCCTGTTGCTAAACCAAGGAGAGTCACTTGAATAATGAACAAGACTGGAGGGAAACCACATGGATAATTTATCATTACACTATCATCACATACATGGAACTCATCAATGAAGCTTATGAAAAAAATGAGTCATTTATGGAAAAGTGTAAAGAGAATATAGGAGACGCCTCAAGTGAAAAGAAAAAAGCTGCAGAAAATAATTACAAAAAAGAGTGTTAAGATGTAAACACAAATTCAGAGATTCAGGAACACGAAGGGTTAAGTTAAGGGAAAAAAGAGTTATCAATATTTTCTTATTCATTATGGAGAGCAGGATGAATTCTCAAAAGGTCAAATAATTATGAGTCTGATATATCTGATGATAATTTGTATTTTGTATTTCTAATGTTGTAAATGGTTGTTAATTCACAGTCATTATTCCTATTTCCTTTAGACTAGTGACCATGAGTTTGATTGACAAAAACCCATTGGGTTAGTATTGTTATCTGTGTGTGTTCATCATGCTAAGTGTTAAAATAAGTCCATCAATTTTTGTCTTGTGTTTGTTTTCATTTCCTTTTAGTTTAGTTTCTTTGGGACAGGGTCTCACTCTGTCACCCAGGCTGGAAGTGCAGTGGCATGATCACAGCTCACTGCAGACTCTACATCTCCAGGCTGAGGTGATCCTCCTACCTCAGCCTCCCAAGTAGCAGGGACTACAGGCATGAGCCACCACACGTGTCTAATTTTTGTATTCTTTGTAGAGACGGGGTTTTGATATGTTGCTCAGGCTGGTCTCAAACTCTTGGACTCAAGTGATCTGCCCACCTTGGCCTCCCAAATTGCTGGGATGATTGGCATGCACCACTGTCCCCGGCCTGTTTTCATTTTATTAATTGGCTGATTCATTCAGACACATAATTATCAAGTCAAATCTCACTCTTTCCTTAGCATTTCCCTTCCATTTAACTGAGAAAATCTATTCCTATTTTAAAACATATACGATTATTCGAGTGTGGTGGCACATGCCTGTAATCCCAGCTACTTAGGAGGCTGAGGCAGGAGTATCACTTCAACCCGGGAGTGATATAGTGATTATATATAGTATATAACTATATAGTGATTATAGTTTATAATTTTAACTATATCATTTCTCCTGCCTCATAAGTACCACTGGACAAGGTCCCTTTTATGAACTCAGCTGCTGTCAGAGGTAAATGTATTTTGAAGTGGAGAACAAAGATAAGTGCAAAATTGGCATGGAGAACTAAGGTAATTATGAAAGTTCCAGATACAAAGCGAGAGGGCTCAATATGCCAGCAGTTCTCTTCCAATCCATCCTAGCGGTCTTCTTTTAGGATTGCCTAAATAATGCAGGAGATGGGTGCAAGACACACAAGTGTTCCAGAAGCATGTAAACAAGGTACAGAGAAGAGGATAAGATAAAATAAGATAAGAATATTAGGAATGCCTTGTTCAGAAGATTGCCTACAGAGGCAAAAGGGACAGTTTCATTTTGCTGAGGGAAACAGGGTGGTAAGAACCCTCCTGGGGAAGATCGCCACTTACCCTGATACAGAAAGATGGTGTAAAATTTCATAAAGGGAGAGCATTAGGCTGAGATAGCTCCCATGGTCAGGGTTCCTACATAGACAAAATGAAACAAGCTTAGCCCACCAACAAGTGGCCCGCTGAGTATTAGCTGTGTAATGAGAGACCTACCACCAGGATAGTTCAAATAATGCAACTGCCCACATATTTGCCAATCAAATAATTTCTCTACTCTACTTCTATATTCACCCTATAAAAGCCTTCCTTACAGACACCTCCAGTAGATCCTCCAGCCACTTTCAGTTTGGAGCTGCCTGATCCATGAATCTCTGTTTGCTTAAATAAACTGTTTAAAATGTTAATATGCTTAAGTTTATCTATTTTTTTCTCATTTTAAAAAATTGAGATGGGGTCTTCCTATGTTGTCCAGGCTGGTCTTAAACTCCTGAACTCAGGGACCCTCCTGCCTCAGCCTCCTGAGTAGCTGGAATTATAGACATGTGCCTCCACACCCAGCTTACATTTATCTTTAAACAAGGGTTTGACCCCTTTCTGAAATATATTTGTGTGAAGACCTGTACCCTCAGTGATATGGCAGACTCATTTTAGACCATCGAGCACTTTTGTCTCTGGACCACAATTTGCCCTTTGTGACCTGCTGTATTAAAAAATTCAAGTGTAATTCAAGTTAGTTTACCATCTGCTGATCAGGGGAGATTGCTCTCAGTGCAAGTTCAAAACAGGCACTCACACCTTCATTCATACCCCAAATCTCAGCATCACACAATACACCCATGTAATAAACCTGCACAGATACCCTCCGGAATCTAAAATGAAAGTTGAAATTCATTAAAATTTTAATTTCATCTTATTACAAAACAAAGATAAATTTACTTCTTTCCAATTTTGATATATACATTATACTGACATACACACTGTATTCTATGGTGAATTATACTGATCGAATTTCACATTTTAAACTAACACTGAGTTACTTTGAAAAACCCTATTGGGTGATAATGTATTATGTTTTTAATATATTTTAATATAATTTTCAAAGATTTTGTTTTAAAATTACATCTATGTTCCATAAATAAATAAATATGTAAAAAATAATAAATGTTTGTATTATTTAAGTGAAGATTATAGCAATATTTTTGAATATCTACTTAACCTCAACTAGTTTTAATTCAGAAGTAGCAACTCCATAGAAATTCAACTTATTACTACCTTATTACTCATACTTGTCTCCTTGAAGAAGCTTCACTGCTATCATCCAGTTTAGACTGGGATGTCATAAATCTCTAGACTGAGTAGTATAATATCCACTGTTCAAATAAAATCAAATTATTATTATAATGTTATGACACCTCCAAATACAAAAAGCAAGCCCATGGATGTCAGGTTAAGGTATAGAGACAAATATTCCTACTTACTATATTTTAGGGCAGACATATCCCAGCCAAGATGATTGCAAAATGAAATGGAAACCATATGGTGGAAGGGGACTTGGGACTCACACAGATTGGATTTTCATTCCAACCCTAAAATACACAAGCTGCATGACTCTGGGTAGATTGCATATGATCTTAAACTTTCAATTTCCTCATCTGTGCAATGGCAGTTAATGCCTATGGGCTATGGCTGATGTGGGGATAAAAGAACCAACACGGATGCATGGGCAGGGCCTGTCCCATAGAGCAGCTGGCATCAACAAATGGAAGCCCCTTCCCATCTTGTCTTTGCGTGTACCACAAAATCCGGAATATGTGGGTATAAAAAGTACTCTTAAAAGAGACATAATTGGGAACGTTTGCAAAAAGAGATTGGAAAGGTGTCACATCTTGTGGCATGAGGAGCTGTGGGCATACACTTGAACTTTGTGCTGTGAGATATCCACAGAACTTCAGTAGCTGAAGAGAACAGTTTAGATGTCATCTTATTCATCTACCATAGAACTTCCTCTTCTTCTCTGAGATTTCTAGACAATAACTTTTACAGCTCTAATAATGCAGTTTTCTCCCAATTGTTTGGACTATTCTAATAGATACAAAGCAGTATTTCACCAGCAGATGCTACTGCAGTTTGTATGATGATTTCAAACTGAGAATCTATTTAAAGTTATGCAATACATTTTTTGGAAATACGGTGAAAGTAGTTTAAGTTTAAAATCCTATAAAATAGGTTTACAGTAAATAATTACTTGTTGCAATATCTATCATACTATCTTATATTCACACATCTGTTTGTGTCCTAATACATATGTATGAGAGTGAAAGTTACCTGAGGTCAGAGACTGTGCCATATGTTCCCTGCACCACTGGTGCCTATCTCAGCACATGATATACAGTAGATGCTCAATAAATACTTTCACTTAAAAAATGCACTGAGAATAAATCTTATTAGACATCAAAATACATATGAGTACAATCTAAGGACATGGTCAGGAGCTCAAAATTCAATCTTATTTATTTTTTATTTGGAGACAGAATCTCACTCTGTTGTCCAGGCTGGAGTTCAGTGGCATGATCTCAGCTTACTGCAACCTTCCTCTCCTGGGTTCAAGTGATTCTCCTGCCTCAGCCTCCAGAGTAGCTGGGATTACAGGTGAATACCAACACGTCCGGATAATTTTTTTGTATTTTTAGTAGGCACAGGGTTTCACCATGTTGGCCAGGTTGGTCTCAAACTCCTGAGCTCAGGCAATCTGCCCACCTTGGTCTCCCGAAATGCTGGGATTACAGGTGCCAGCCACCACGCACAGCCACAAGATGTTTTAAAGTAGCTTCAAAACCCATTTGCAAATAGATGTATTCATAACAAGCTGCAAACAAGAAAACATTGAGCTTCATATAACAGAAGGGTTCTGCCTGGATTTGCATGTGGCCCCATCATTTGTTTGCTGTTGGGCCATGGTCAGGTTACGTAGCTGCTCTCTGCCTCCACAGAGGCTTATGCCTGTGCATCCCTCATCTACAAAATGGGAATAATAAGAATATCTGACAATCGGAAGTGGAGAAAATATATGTAAAGACCTTTGAAAAGGGCTTGTGAAAGCTCAATAATTGTCCTCAATAATTGCTCTCAATAATTGTCAGCTATCATTCAATCATAAACATAATCATGAAAATGTATGACTCAAAGAAAGATTCTGACTTCATATCCAGCTTCCCAGAAGAACCAGGCACTGGACCTGTGAAAAGAATGACATTGAGATGTATTTTCACATCGCTAAGTTGGTTTTTTCTTTGCCATTCAATTTCTGCAGTCCCTACTCTAAGCCAATGGTCCACCTTTTTATTTTTCCTCCTAAGATGTCTTCCCTTCTTGTAAGATTTACTTTTCCTTAAAAAGGGTCCTTTTCATCCACCCACTCTTTTGCCCTTCCCAGAAGTTGGTTAATGGGCACAAAAATACGGTTAGATGGAAGGAACAGAAAAATTTCTAGTGTTCAATAGCACAGTAGGGTGATGATCATTAACAATAACTTATATATTTCAAAATGACTAGAGGAAAGATGTGGAATGTTCTCAACACAAATAAATGATAAATGTTTGAGGTGATGGATATGCAAGTTATCCTGATTTGATCAGTGCACATTGTATGCATGTATCAAAATATCACATGTACCCTACAAATATGCATAATTGTCATGTATCAATAAAGATAAAAAGGCCTATTTCTCTTTCCTTTCTCCCCGCATTCCCTCCTGTCCCAGATATGTGTTGTTCCTGGTGCTCTCCTGCCCCCGTTCAGCCAGCACTGAGCCAGGAGGAAGGATCTCACAGGTCTTATCCTGAGATCAACCCTCCACCACTTCAGGTAATAATCCTCCTGCCTGCTTTTAGTCATTTATATCCTTTGGTTCATACATATTTTGAGTCAAGTACCTTCTAACTACTGATCTACATAATATTCCTTGGTTTTTAAAGATAATACAAAGTGGATTTTAGTAACAATCTTGAGTCATCACAGAAGCTAATGAAGTTGGGGATTCCACAAAGCCATCCAAGCATATAAAGCCCATTTCCTTGGGTCCCTTTTCCTTAGCTCAAGGCCACAAAAAGTCAGAACTTGAATTCCAGTCCACATTTGCATTATGTCTAAATAATTATGAGTTATAAATGAAGCTAACAAATAGTTAAATATGTTCTATTCTCCTATTTCGATAAATATACTGCCATAATAACCCACAAGGTCAAAGTCGAGCATAGAATTCTCTGATTTCTTGGTGCTCTGCACAGGAATGTGGTAGTAAAGGGAGAGCCGATCCTCAGCCCCAGGCTAAACTTTTTTCTTTCATCGTAGGTAGCCCTGTCCTCACTTGAGAAGCTTTGCATACCTCTGTGTGGGGGACTCCCTAGGCCCCATGCAAGCTCCATCCACAATTCTCACCCCTTCAGAAAGCAGACCCTTGGGCACCATTTGGACAAGCACAGTTTGCACTTTGAAATGGACCCAGGGAAGAGGCCATGCCGGCTCAGGCACATTTCGCCAGGGCCCTGAGTGCCCAGGGTGTGCCCTAGAAGAGAGGGTGAAGCTCTGGGTGGGCCAGGGTACAGTCAGTGGAGGGCCAGAGAGGCGCCTTCTCAAGTGCAGGATTCAGGGCCGGGGTCCTCTTGCCCAGATCGATGGCTATGATTGCTTAGTGCAATGGCGCCTGCATCATGTCTTCTCAGCTCACCTTTCATTCAGTCTCAGCCACCATGGGAAGTTCCATGGAAGCACAGGCTTCCCTTGCGCTGCAAGCAAACTCAAGGTACACTTTCTGCCCTAGGGCATCTCCATTATTGTAGGATTTTGCCTGAGCACAAATACAGCCCAGACACACTTGCAGGTTAACAGCCTCAGGGGAAGACCTCAATCAGTGTGGGACAGGTGGACAAATGCTTCAGGCTCATGTTTCAGGTGGACAGTTCTGGATAACTTTCCGGAGCCTCTCAGAAGGTCCTGCAGAAAAAACTGCATGGCAGGAGCCTCAATAGCATGCCATTATTTTGGCTTTTCTTTCTTGCCTGGCTCGCTCTTCCCACTTCTGACTCTTGCTTCTTGGAATCACTTCCCAAATAAACCACCCACACCCAAGTCCTTACTCCAGCTCTGCTTCTAGGGATACAGGCACACCTTGCAGATATTGCAGGTTTGGTTCTAGGTAACACAGTAAGGTGAATATCTCAACAGTGCAAGTCATACGAAATTTTTTGCAAGTCACATGAAATTTTTTGCTTTCTGGTGCATATAAATGTTATGTTGCCAGGCATGGTGGCTTATGCCTGTAATCCCAGCACATTGGGAGGCCGAGGCGGGTGCATCACCTGAGGTCAGAAGTTCAAGACCAGCCTGGCCAACATGGTGAAACCCTGTGTCTACCGGGAATACAAAAATAGTGGTGCGCACCTATAGTCCCAGCTACTCAGGAGGCTGAGGCAGGAGAATTGTTTGAACCTGGGAGGCAGAGTTTGCAGTGAGCCAAGATTGCACCACTGCACTCCAACCTGGGCAACAGAGCCAGACTCTATCCCAAAAAAAAAGGTTATGTTTAAGCTACTGTAGTCAATTAAGTGTGCAATAGCATTATGTCTAAAATATAATGTATATACCTTACTTTGAAAATACATGATTGCCAAAAAATGCTAACCAGCCTCTGGGCCTTCATTAAGTCATCATCATTTTGCTGCTGGATGGTCTTGTCTCAATGTTGATAGCTACTGACTGATCGAGGTGGTGGTTGCTAAGGGCTGGAAAGGGAGTGGCAATTTCTTAAAATAAGATGACAATGAAGTTTACCGCATTGACTGACTCTTCCTTTCACAAAAGATTTCACAGTAGCATGCTACGCAGTTTGGTAGCATTTTACCTACAGTAGAATTTATATCAAAATTGAAACCAATCCTCTCAAACCCTGCCACTCTTCTATCAACTAAGTTTATGGGATATTCTAAGTCCTTTGTTGTTCTTTCCACAATGTTTACAGCATTTTCACCAGGAGTAGATTCCATCCCAAGAAACCACTTTCTTTCCTCATTCATAATAAGCAACAATAATATATTATTTTATATATAGTATGTATTATTATATAATATAAATTATATATTATATAACATTATATAATAATATATAACATAGAGTATATTATATTAATTATATATTATATATTTTATCATAATATAATATGTATTATAATGTATATTATATAAGCAGAAATGATATCCCTTGGTTTTTAAAGATAATACAAAGTGGATTTTAGTAACAATCTTGAGTTGTCACAGAAGCTAAAGAAGTTGGGGATTTCACGAAGCCATCCAAGCATAAAAAGCCCATTTCCCTGGGTCCCTTTTCCTTAGCTCAAGGCCACAAAAAATCAGAACATGAATTCCAGCCCACATTTGCATTATGTCTAAATAATTATGAGTTATAAATGAAGCTAACAAATAGTTAAATATGTTCTATTCTCCTACTTTGATAAATATTCACAGTATATTATGATAAATATACTGCCATAATAACCCACAAGGTCAAAGTCGAGTGTAGAATTCTCTGATTCCCTGGTGCCCTGCACGTGAATGTTGTAGTAAAGGGAGAGCCGATCCTGAGCTCCAGGCTAAACTTTTTTCCATCTAATTTCATTTATTTCCATTAAGATTGCAGCAATTTGGCTGGGCACAGTGGTTCATGCCTGTAATCCCAGCACTTTGGGAAGCTGAGGCAGACGGATTTTCTGCAGTTGGGAGTTCGAGACCACCCTAACCAACATGGTGAAACACCTTGTCTACTAAAAATACAAAATTAACCGGATGCAGTGGCACATGCCTATAATGCCAGCTACTCAGGAGGCTGAGGCAGGAGAATCAATTGAACCCAGGAGGTGGAGGTTGTGGGGAGCAGAGATCACACCATTGCACTCCAGCCTGGGCAACAAAGCAAAACTCCATCTCAAAAAAGAAAAAAAAGATTGCAGTAATTCACTCACATCTTCAGGCTCCACTTGTAATTCTAGTTTTCTTGCTATCTTCACCACAACTGTGGTTACTTCCTCTGCTAAGGTCTTGAACCCCTCAAAGTCATTTATGAGGGTCGGAATCAACTTCTTCCAAACTCCTATTAATGCTGCTATTTTTACCTCCTCTGGTGAATCATGAATGTTCTTAGTGGCATCTATCAGAGTGAATCCTTTCCAGAAGGTTTCAAATTGACTTTGCCCAGATCCATCAAAGGAATCATGACCTATGGCAGTAACAGCCTTATGAAATATATTTCTCAAATAATAAGACTTGAAAGTCAAAATGATGCCTCAATCCATGGACTACAGAATAGATGTTGTGTTGGCAGGCATGAAACCAGCATGCGTTTCCCTGTGCATCTCCATTAGAGCTCTTTAGTCACCAGGCACATTGTCAAAAAGCTGAAGTATTTGAAATGAATCTTTTCTTCGGAGTTGTAGGTCTCAACAGTGGGGTTAAAATACTCAGTAACCCATGCGGTAAACAGCTCTGATATCATCCAAGTGTTGTTGTTCCATTTATAGAGCACGGGTAGTGTAGATTTAGCATAATTCTTAAGAGGTGCCCTAGGATTTATGGAATAGCAAATCAGCATTGTCTTGTAACAAGAAAGTCAGCCTGTCCTTTAAATATTTTTCTTTTTCTTGATATAAGGTCTCACTCCATTACCCAGGCTGGATTGCAGTGGCATGATCTTGGCCCACTCCATACTTGACCTCCTTGGCCCCACAATCCTCCCACCTCAGCCTCCTGAGTAGCTGGGACTAGTAGCATGCACCACCATACATGGCTTATTTTTATTTATTTATTTATTTTTTGTTAGAGACAGGGTTTCACCATGTTGCCCAGGCTGGTCTGAAGCTCCTAAACTTAAGCCATTCCCCCACTTCAGCCTCACGAAGTGCTGGGATTACAGGCATGATCCACCCTGTCTGGCCTCTAAATTCGTGTTATGCAGACTCATTTTCATAGTTAAAATGTCCTGAATTGACTGTGGCCTGTTGGGAGGTGGGATGGAGGAAACTACTTATGGAAAATGAAGAAGAAATGGAAGCACACCAGAAGCAAGAAAGTGTCATTCGATTTTTACATCAAGGACTCCATGGTAAAGAGAAAGAACAGGTAGCCTGTTTTTGTGGCTGACCATTGGACTGCAGACTGAAACTGCATCCACCAGGTTCTTCTGGATAGTCCCAGTTTTAAATTTTTGACCTGACATTCATGAACACAGTGCTACTGGTCAGACCTTTGTCTGGGTTTAAGCTTCAGAACATAATGTCTTCATGCAGTGGGAGGCCTGATTATGGTTATGATTCTGCCCTGGGGCATCTGCCCCTTCTGACCTGGAGGTAAACTTGGCATCTACTACTTACCTCTACACTTGAACAGCCAAGGATGGGCTGAGCACAGAGGCTCACATCTGTAACTCCAGCACTTTGGGAGGCCAAGGCAGGAGGATCGCTTAAGGCCAGGAGTTCAAGTCCAGCCTGGGCAATATAGTGAGACCTCGTCTCTGTAAAAATAAACAAAAAAAACGGAGGATGGGTGGGTGACATGGAGCAGTTCAACATGGGAAACCATTAATCTGACAGCTGGAAGGACCCTTAGAGCAACACCCCGTTAACAGATGAGACTCTGCCCTGAGATTATAGCCTAAGGTAATGCATTGAGCTTTTCTAGAGATTTGAAAATAATCAATCCTAAAACCCCCAAGCATACTGCTACTGTTTGCTATTGAATAATGTTTTCTAGTCTGGGTGTGGTGGCTCCTGCCTGTAATCCCAACACTTTGGAAGGTTGAGGCAAGTAGATCACCTGAGGTCAGGAGTTCGAGACCAGCCTGGCCAACATGGTGAATCCCCATCTCTACAAAAATACAAAAAATTAGCAGGCCACCATGGTGCGTGCCAGTAATCCCAGCTGCTTTGGAGGCTGAGGCAGGAGAATCCTTTAAACCTGGGAGGCAGAGGTTGCAGTGAGCCGAGATCACACCACCACACTCCAGCCTGGGCTACAAGAGTCAAATTCCATCTCAAAAATAATAATGATAATAATAATGTTTTCTACAAGCAAGGAGTTACTTTGTACTGTGAACTGGTGGGAAGGGATCCGCCTTGTGTAAGCTTTTAGATTGATGACAGTTATTTCTAATTTTAAAAATAGCAACCCAACAGAAAATTGGGAAAAGGCATTAATAGGGATTTCACAAAAAAGAAAGCCTGCAAAACATAAAAATTTTCTCAACCTCATTAGTAATCAGGGAAATGCACAAGATACTACACATCTATTCTCTCCACAAATATTAAGAAGTTTGACAATACGAAATGTATTAGTCCATATTCACACTGCTGATAAAGACATACCTGAGACAGGGAAGAAAAAGAGGCTTAATTGCATTAAGGGCTCCACATGGCTGAGGAGGCCTCAGAGTTATGGTGGTGGATGAACAGCACTTCTTATATGGCAGTGGCAAGAGAATATGAGAAGGAGGCAAAAGAAGCAAAAGACGAAACAACTGATAAACCCATCAGATCTTGTGAGACTTATTCACTATCACAAGAATAGCATGGGAAAGACTGGCTCTAAAGATTCAACTACCTCCCCCTGGTTCCATCCCAGAACACATGGGAATCCTGAGCAATACAATTCAAGTTGAGATGTGGGTAGGGACATAGTCAAACCATATTATTCTGCTCCTGGCCCCTCCAAATCTCATGTCCTCACACTTCAAAACCAATCATACCTTCCCAACAGTCCCCCAAAGTCTTAACTCATTTCAGTATTAACCCAAATGTCCACTGTCCAAAGTCTCATCTGAGACAAGGCAAGTCTCTTCTGCCTATTACCCTGTAAAATCCAAATCAAGCTAGTTACTTCCTAGATACAATGGGGGTACAGGTAATTGTTCCAAATGGGAGAAATTTGCCAAAACAAAGGGGTTACAGGCCCCATGCAAGTCCAAAATCCACCAAGGTAGTCAAATTTTAAAGCTCCAAAATGATCTCCTTTGACTCTATATTTCACGTCAAGGTCATGCTGATGCAAGAGGTGGGCTCTCACAGCCTTGGGTAGTTCTCCCCCTGTGGCTTTGCAGGGTATGGCCCACCTCATGGCTGTTTTCATGGGCTGATGTTGAGTGTCCGCAGCTTTTCCAGGCTCATGGTGCAAGCTGTCAGTGAATCTACCATTCTGGGGTCTGGAGGAGAGTGGCCCTCTCCTCACAGCTCCAATAAGAAGTGCCCCAGTAGGGACTCTGTATAGGGGCTCTGACCCCACATTTCTCTTCCGCACAGTCCTAGCAGAGGTTCTCCATCAGAGCACCACCCCTGCAGCAAACTTCTGCTTGGACATCCAGGTGTTTTCAAACACCCTCTGAAATCTAGGTGGAGGTTTCCAAACCTCATTTCTTGACTTCTATGCATGTACACGCTGAACACAACATGGAAGCTGCCAAGGCTTGGTGCTTGCACTCTCAGGGCCATGGCCTGAGTTCTATGTTGTCCCCTTTTAGCCATGGCTGGAGGAGCTGAAACACAGAGAAACAAGGCCCTAGGCTACACACAGCACAGTGAACCTGGCCCAGCACAGAAATCCATTTTATCCTCCTAGGCCCCGGGCTTGCGATGGGAGGGGCTGCTGTGATGACCTATGACGTGTCCTGTAGACATATTCCCCATTGTTTTTGGGATTAACATTCAGCTTCTTGTTACTTACACAAATTTATGCAGACAGCTTGAATTTATCCTCAGAAAATGGGATTTTCTTCTCTATCACATTGTCAGGCTGCAAATTTTCCAAAACTGTATGCTCTGCTTCCTTTATAAAACCGAAGGTCTTTAACATCACCCAAGTCACCTCCTGAATGCTTTACTGCTTAGAAATTTCTTCCAGCAGATATGCTAAATTATCACTCTCAATTTCAAAGTTCTACAAATCTCTAGGACAGGGGCAAAATGCTGCCATTCTCTTTGCTAAAACATAATAAGGATTACCTTTGCTCCAATTCACAACAAGTTCCTCATCTCCATCTGAGACCACCTCGGCCTGGACCTTATTGTTCAAAACACTATCAGCATTTTTGTCAAAGTCATTCAGCAAGTCTCTAGGAGGTTCCAAATTTTCCCACATTTTCCAGTGTTCTTCTGAGCCCTCCAAACTGTTCCAACCTCTGCCTGTTACCAAGTTTCAAAGTCGCTTGCACATTTTTGGGTGTCTTTTCAGGAGCACCCCACTCCACTGGTATCAATTTACTGTATTAGTCTGTTTTCACACTGCTGATAAAGACATACCCAAGTCTGAGAAGAAAAAGAGGTGTAAAGAAAAAGAACTGTAATTGCATTTACAGTCCCACATGGTGGGGGAGGCCTCAGAGTCATGGCAGGAGGTAAAAGGCATTTCTTACATGGCAGCAGCAAGAGAAAATGAGGAGGAAGCCAAAGCAGAAACTCCTGATAAACCCATCAGATCTCATGAGACTTATTCACTATCATGAGAACAGCACAGGAAAGACTGGCCTCCGTGATTCAACTACCTCACCCTGGGTCCCTCCCATAACATGTGGGAATTCTGGGAGATAGAATTCAAGCTGGGATTTGGGTGTGGACACAGCCAAACCATATCACCACATGTGGAGAGACTGCGGATCAACAAGATCATCTCAAACTAATACAGGAGGTGAGAGTTTAAATTAGAACAACCACTTTGGAAAGCAATTTGGATTATCTTATAAATTTGAGCATTCTCATATGTTATGGCAAAGTAATTCCTCTACCATAGGCCCTGGAGAAACTCTTGCCCATATGTACCAGAAGTAGTAAAAAAAAAAAAAAAATGCTCATGTAATGCCATTCATAATAGCAAAAATCTGGAAATAAGCCAACTGTTCATTAATAGGAGAATGGGTAAATTAATAGGAGAATGGGTAAATAAATTATACCCTTAAAAACTAAATAACATGTCATTTAGGGTAAGCATATGTATGCAATAAAACAATGTGGTTTTTTTAAAGGAAGAGAATCCTAAACATAAATTCAGGGTAGTAGTTACCCTCGAGCTGAAGGGTGAAAATCAGGAAAAAGGACAGAGGAGGAGCAGATGTTAGGGTCAGAACCCTAGTTCTTTGGTTGTGTTGTAAGTTCACAAGTGATTACCATATTGTTCAAATACATTTACACAGAGGCGCAGGCACAGACAAGGGTGAAATAGGAGCCAAGGTGTGTGCTATGAGCCAAGGATTATAATTAATCCAATTTTGTGCACTTTAAGCCATTTGAAAAACAGAAAAGCAAAACAACAAAATATTTTTTAAGAAATTGAATATAGGGTGCTATGCTCTGAATGTGTCCCCCTAAAATTAATCACCAATGTCATAGGATTAGGAAGTAGGGCTTTTAGGTAGTGATTCAGTCATGAAGGGAGAGTCTTCACAAATGGGTGTAGGATCCTTACACAAGGACTGGAGGGAGTGGGCTTCCCGTGTTTTGCCCTTCCGCCTTCTGCCATGTGAGGACACAGTGCATCTCCTCCTGAAGACACAGTGCACAAGGTACCATCTTGGATGAAGAGACCAGGCCCTCACCAGACACCAATCCTGCTGGCACCTTGATCTTGGACTTCTAGCCTATGGAACTGTGAGAAATACATTTCTGTTCTTCAGAAATTACCCAGCCTAGTGTATTTTCTTATATAGTAGCACAAACTCATTAAGGCACAATGCCTCTTGTCATTTTCTTCTACAATTTTCTTTGTTGCCTCTTTAGCACTAGGTCATTTTATATTTGATCCTTCATAATATCTCTTACTTTTGGTTTTTCACATTTCTGTTCCAAGTGTATTCTTAGATACATATTTTCCACTATTAGCCTCAGGGGTTGCCTGGGAGTGTGTTTCTGTGCCACTGCTGAAGGACTGTGTGTGTGTGTGTGTCTCCCATTCTCTCTTCTCTCTCTGTCTCTCACCCTCTGTGTGTTTCTTTCCCTCTCTCTGTCAGTCTGTGCGTGTATGCCCGTGTGCGTATGTGTCTTTGGACGAATGTGCTCTGTTCGCCAAAATGCGATTTTTTGCATGTCGGCCAGTCTTTGGTGAGCCTCTTTCTGCGTCTCTGCCTGGGTCCCGTGGCCGGTTGTCCATCGTTTTCAGGGCGGTTCCACTTTGGGTTTGTGAAGCCCTCGATCACGTGAGGAGATGCGTCTGTCCCGGAGCAATCGAAGTCTCATCCCCATCCTGAGCGGCCTCTTTTCTAGGATCAAGAGGACCACACTCCAGCCCAGGACAAAACCCCACAGCAGCTCATTGTCCGGCAGGAGAGGAGCAGATCCACCTCCAAGAAGATGGTTGTACCCCTGCACGGCTCTTCTCTGAGCAATGAAGCCACACCACGATACAGTTCTGAAGAGGAAGCTGGGAATGGGAGATGGCAACAATCCCTGTCCCTGGAATGCTGGCCTCTCTGGACAAGTCACGCGTTTCGCACACCTCCCCTTATGCCCGTGGCGGTGGCAAAGTCCTGTAACCTGCCTGGGCTCTGGCCTCTGCTCTTTCCTCCCTCTTGTTCTGTCTCCCCTGTTTCTGAGGGGCCTAGTTGCCTCTTGGTCTGGCTGAATAACTTCTACGAAGATCGCTTCCCAGTCCATCAGGGAGACACTTTCTGGAGATCCGCGACATGACTCTTCCTCTCTCCAAACCTGTTTCTGCTGGATTGGGCAGGTCTGATAAGCCTGGAACACTTGGCTTCCATGCGTGTCTCAGACAGGGAAGCTTCTTTGGTCTCCTTGTTTCACCTCATCGGTGGGTGGATTGCCTAGAATGAGCGCTAGATGATCATGACTGGCCTTGTCTTCTAGGACAGGTGGTGTCCCATTTCCTTTGCACGTCCTGTCTCACAAATGAGGGATATCCTCTCCTCTGCTCATAGGTGGACTGATTCCCTGAATCTTTTGGCTGTAACGAATGTCAGGAAACCAAAGTAACTGGGCTGGGCCTGGGGATGGGGTTGGGGCTGGGTGCAGGGAAGGTTGTGTCAGGGCTACGTGGGCGGTGGAGGCGTTGGGGTGGGGTGAATGTTGCAGAAACCTCTGTGATCCTCTGGCAGGCATTTCAAAATGTGGCTTGGACTGAGGCACAGGCCCCGTCCAGGTTCCCAGGTCTTCTTTGAGTTCCCTTGGCACTCAGAGAAAGGCCACTTGTTCCCCCTTTCCACCGGGCACATGCCTGGACACCATTGTTGGTTTTGCCATCACCCCATATGCCTCTGGTGACGCACATTCACCTCATCTTCTGTGGGATATGCCAGTGCCACACGTGATCGCATTGTCTCCACCTCAGCTTCACACCGTCCCTGTTTGCACCTGTCCTGGAAAGCTGTGTCCTCTTGCAGGAGCCCCAGGACTTTTAGAAGTGAGGCACACCCTGCTCTTTCAACGGAGGAGGGAGGCAGAGGGCTCACGGATCAGTGAACTTTCAGCTGACACCACCCCTTGAGGGCCATGGGATCATTCTGTGCTGCAGCGAGGACCTGCCTGCCTCACCAGATGTACTGAGCCCATCCTTTCTAACCCGGAGGAGTCCAAACTAGGATCTGAAGAGGAGTCCTGAGAATGCAGCAGGCGCCCTGAAGATCCCCCTCCATCGGTGGAAGTCAGCTCAAGGAGGTCTGAAGACTGGACTTCTGAGGGTTTGGCCCTGGGACAGGATACTCAAGGACTCCTCTCCCACCCCGCCCCAAACTGGACCTCAGCCCCCACGCCACAGCCCCCACTTTCTCCCCAGAGCTGAGGGACAGACAGAGAATTGCGACTAGAAATTCGATCGATTGGTACGAGGGACCACGTGGCCAGGGGCTGGCCAATGACCAGGCTGCCCGGGATGAGCTAATGATGGAAGCAATTTGTAACTTTCAGTAGCTCTCTAGGCCTGGGTACCAGAGGGAGGGAGGCAGGCAGAGGAGGGGAGATGGGCACCCCCAGTCTTTCCATCCTCCTCATTCGTCTAGGGGCACCCGAATCCCCTATTCCTTATTTCCCCTATCACTCAGACACCAGCAGATTCCTTTGCCCATTCCTGTTGGCTGCCGCAGCTCCAAAGCGAGGTAAGCTGGTCCTCTACCCCTCAAACTCTTCACAACCCTCACCCCATTTACTAGCACCTGCAAACCACAGCCTCCCTTCCTGTCCCATTAGTGAATTTAAATCGGATTTTGTTTTTCCTCTTGGTTGAAAGAAAAAAATCTTTTTGTATTCTTTTGTGTAACCTATCTCAGATTTGGAGAAAATTTTAATTCAAATTAATACACTTACATTGGGGGGGTGAGTGGTACTTTCCTCCTTTTCAATAAATTTCTATACTTGCTACTTTATGGAGAGTTTACTTTTCTTTGGGGATGAGCTACACCTTATGTTTTCACATGTGTTACTTCTTTAATGATAAGTTCAACTCCTTTCTCCATTCCATCCTCCAACTTTGCTATTTATAAATATCACCTAATGGATTTAGAGTTTATTCATTTTTCTCCTCCCTCACTAGTTTTTCAGCTGTTACAGAATCACCACAATTTATTTTTCTCTGTATGTGGATGAGGTTTTGTGTTGATTCCTCTTTTTGTTTTGTAAATGAATTTATTGTTTGGGATACTCTTGGGGGTGTGTGTGTAAAAAAGGTCTTTTGATTAATTCCAACCTCTCCTCTTCTGAAGAACAATTTGCCTGAAATGTTTTGTGTATTTTCCTCATTTTTATTATGTTTAAATTTGAGGCTTTTTACCTTCTTTAAAACCTGACCTCTTTTTAAAATTTAACTTTTGTATGTTAAACCATTTTTAAGGTTTTTATTTTATAAACTGCAATGGTTAGTAGATTTACTTGCCTTTCCCTGACCTCCTTCACGCTCCTGCCTCCTCCATCTCAAAACTCCCATCCCCAGCTTCCACAATTCTCAGCTTCCAACGGACTCATCCTCCCCTCTCCTCCCAGCCAAGGAGGGATGCCTGGGAAGTAGACAGTGTCCTTCTTGGGTCAGAACTTATGCTCTGGTTCTAGTTCAGGACACCTGCAGTCTGACCTCCAAGCTGGCAAAATGAGTGAGAGCAGAATTTCTGTTCAACTTTTTCATTTGGAACTAAGTTCTTTCCACTTGGCTGTATTCTGGAGAACTCTGATACATGAAATTGAATTTTGAATTCTCATCTTTTCCCTAAATTCTAAGAAAAGTGCAGGCAGATTGTTTTTCTTCCTTAAATGTAAGCTTTTAGCTTAGGAGTCAGCCCTTTTGGTCTTTTACCTCCTGGGGGAGACTTCTCAGAGAGACACACAGTGTTGATTCTTCCTTTTAGTTTTGGGTAAGGTAGAAAGGGCAGGGATTGGGGAAGCCCATATTGATCTCTGGCTCTAGCTCTGAACAAAGAAGGGTAGAGAGCTGGCCTGGGGACTTGTCCCTTTGGTCAGTAAGGTTTAGCTTAGGAGAGGGTTTGAAGTAAATCCCAGCTCTGAGGAAATTCTTCTTTTTAGCATTACTGTGAAAATAAACTATTAAAATGGTGTGACATGGCTTCAAACTATTCAGATTCCTTGAAGTAACAAAAATAAACTTACAAGAGTAATTTGTGTTTCCCAAAGATCCGCCTCCAGTGACTGTCTATTTCTCTCAGGGAAACAGAACCCAACTGGGCAGAAGTAAAACTGCCGCCCCTCCCCTTTCAGTTCCCCAGTCACATTGACATTCTGGGCACATTTGGCCCAGCCCCTGTCCCTGCGTCTCCCAAGTATGAATCTAAATTACTATTAATAAGGGGCCGCTCCAAGTTAACTTGCATTAAAAGAATTCATTTCAATTTGTTAATATTAAATGAATGCTCTGCACTTTAGCTCCCTTCTTCACCCTGGATTCCCAGATGAGTGATGGGAAGAGGGGGCAGGGAAGTAGAATGAGGATTTTATTTCTGGCTCTCCAGCTTAGCCACTGTGGTGCCTCCCCTGGGGGTGTGCGATCAGGCACAGTGGGGGCCTGCTTGGGGAAAGTCTGGTGGTCTTTTTTGGTGAAATTCATCTGTTTCAGCAGGAGTTGTGGGGGAGGGTGGGTGGGGAGCAGAGGGAGAGAGACAGAATGGTTTGGGGGACCTTGTGGGGAGCAGAGGGACTAGGGAGAAAGTGGGAAGGGAAAGGGACAGAGGTCAACAGGAGTTTTGGAGAACAAGGGTTGTAGGCTGTGGGGGGTAAAGCCGATTTGTGAAGAACTGGTGATAGGAACTAAACAACCCACCTAGAAGGGGAGGGGCTTTGAGCAGGGGTGGGGAGGTGGGATTTGAGGCAAAACAACTAGAAGTTCTGAAACTATTAATATCTAGCTGTGTGACTCAGGGCAAGTTGCTTAACTTTTCTCTCTGCCTTAGTTTCTTGACCTGTAAAACAGGGATACTAATAGTAGAACTTATCTCAGGGGGTTATTTAGAATTAGAAGAAATACATGCCATGTGTTTTCCACAGTGCTTGGCACATAGAAACTGCCAGTAAATGTTAGCTCTTTTTATGGCAGAGTGGTTAACAGGATGGATTCTGGAGGTAGACGGCCTGGTTTTGAATCTCGGTCATGCCTTATGTGAGTTATATGACCTAGGCAAGTTACTTAACCCCTTGTGCTTTAGTTTCCTTGTCTGTAAAACGGGGTTAATAGTACCTAGCTCAAAGACTGGTGTCAGGATTAAACGAGTTATATGTACGAAGAGCCTGGAACAATGCCTATCCCATAGGAAACACTATGTAAGCATTAGTTGTCATTGATATTGTTGCTCTTCTGATCTAGGAAGGTTGAAAATAGAGGCACAGGTGAGCTACTACTTACAGGCTAAGATTGGAATCAGATCAACCCTTTCACTCCTATCCCTGAAGTTAGTCCTGCAACTGGGGCTGCATATGAGGGCTTGGGGAGAGATCCTATGACCCTGGAAGCTGGGATATCCAAGTCCTTCCTCTGCTCTAGATCTTGGGTTGGTGGTCCCTCCAAGACCCATAGACTTGAAGTCACTTCTTTTTGCCTGTGCAGGGTTGGAGTGGGGCTGGTAATGGGAGAATTACTTTCTTGGTCTAATAACTCCCTTTAGTAGAGAGTTAGTCCTGGGAGTGTGAGTTGGGGGAGGTTGGGTAGAGCAGAGGAGATTAAATATCGTTTATGTACCAGCCCACACACACTTGACCTCACCAGAGGGTTGGGAAGACAGCGATTCAAAGAGGGGAAGTGATCTGACAAAGTCCTAAAGCTAGAACTTGGCAGAGTTGGCATCTGAACTCTGATCTGCTTGATGACAAACTTAAAGCCCTTCCATTGCTGCATGCTTTTTGAAGGGAGAGATGGGACACGTGTAAACTTGGGCCAGGACCGTGGGGTAGATGGAAGATGGGCGAAGATAGAGTATTGGAGTGAGAAGGGGCCAAGCAGGAATTTTTCAATCATGGAAGATTTCCTGAGAAAAGAGATTCCAGATCAGGGTTCAGATGGTAGGGGAATGAGGATAGGAAGTAAAGAAGAGGGAGGGAGCCATGCATTGACAAGGAAGGAGAAGAAAAAAGAATTTATGCAAAGGCTGGGTCAGAGTAATGGATATGAATTCAATTTGCCTTGGGTTTGCCTTACCATTTATTGAAGGCATACTATGTACTAGGTACATACATGATCACATTTAATGTTCACAACAGCCCTGACAAGTGGGTTTCTTATCCTGATTTCCAAAAGAGTTCATTGAAGTTCTGAGAGCTTAATGCCCGCTTTAGGTTACACAGTAGTAGCTGGATTTCCTGGCATCAGAACCCTCACCTAGGCTGCCTCTGAGCATGGCTTCTGTGTCCCAGTCTCAATTTCCATGACTGTTTCAGGTCCTCCTGTTCCCCCGCATTTGTAGTCACCCTTGGTGACTGGGAACAAAGGGCTAGAGCGTGAGCTGAAACTGAGACAGGGAGTGGCAGGCAGGCAGTGGGGACAGAAACTTCTCACATCCACCCATGTGAAGAAGATGGACAGAAGGGTGGTCTTTCTGGAGGGAGGCTTCCAAGCCACTTTCCCAAGACAGCTGATCTTGGGATGAATGGCAGGGACCTGATTGGGTAGGGGATGGGTGGTCACATTGTTTTCTGGGCTGTAGACTTTATTTCCCTTCCTTTAGGAAGAGGAAGAGGACAGCTCAGGTGTGGGTTTGAGCCCTGGATTAAGACTGCCCATTGTCCACTAAAATCTCTTCTTTCCTTGCTGCATGAGGGTGGAGGGACACCCAGCTGGACACTCCATTTCCCAGCTGCTCTTGTTGCCAGGTGTAGACACAGGGGAATGTGAGGTGAGCATGTCCTCAAAGCCTGACGGCATTGAGTAAATTCTCCTTTGTGTTCTCTCTTTCATGAGCTGGGCAGATGTGCCTGAGACAGCTTTGACAAGGCAACTGAAAAGATATCCCTAAAAGAAGACAAAGCAAAGGTATGAAAGGAACACACATCCCTGACTGACTAGGAGGAACAGAGCTGCCTGCTGTCTGGAACCGCTTCCTCCCAGACTAAGTGAGAAATAAACTTCTGTTTTCTATATGCTACTGTGTTTTGGGGCCTTTGTGTTATAGCAGTTTTGCTGTCATCCTTTCTAATTCACCTTCTCAGACCAGATATTTCAAATTAAAAAGATTATATCAGGCCAGGTGTGATGGCTCGTGCCTGTAATCCCAGCACTGTGTGGGGCTGAGGCAGGCAGATCACTTGAGGCCAGGAGTTTGAGACCAGTCTGGCCAACATGGTAAAATCCCATCTCTACTAAAAAATACAAAAATTAGCTGGACACAGTGGCACACTCCTGTAATCCCAGCTACTTGGGAGGCTGAGACAGGAGAATTGCTTGAACCCCAGAGGCGGAGGTTGCAGTGAACTGACATCATGCCACTGTGCACCAGTCTGGGCTACAAAATGAGATTCTGTCTCAAAATAAAAAACTGATTACATCAGATCACGGAATAACTATAATAATATTTATTGGGCCAGATAGTATGCGAAGGACTCTATGCACATTATTTAGTGTAATCTATGTGACAATCCTCTGAGATATGTGTTACTATTATTCCAATTTAAACACGAGGAAACAGGTTCAAGGAAGGTAAGTTATGTGCTGAGGGACAGGGTGGAGCTCGATTTCAAGCCCACTGGGTGTGCAGAACTGAGCCTCTTCACCATGGGGGCAAATCCCTCCTGAGGACAGGGCTGGAAAAGCCATGGAGATCATCACCCAGCAACAGACACTGCCTCTGCCCTCATGGACCTTGCAGTTCTAGTGGTGAGAGTAAGATGAATACAAGTGAACAAAATGATGGCAAGTTGTTCAAGCTTGTTCAAACTTCTAAACACTGTTCAATGAATGAATGAACCAACAAGAACTTACTATGTGCTCTGGAAAGAAAATGTGAAAAAAGTCAGAGTTGTAAATCACTTTCTGCTACCACTATCTTTCCTAGTCTGGAAGTCAGCACTACTTCTCCATCCCTTGGAGGAGATAGTGGGCAGATATTACAAAATGTTAGCTAATAAGAGCTACCATTTATTGGACCAGACATACACCAAGGGGTTTCTATAGTTCATTAATTTTCACCCTTTGAATTAGGCATCAATATTTCCATTTTGAAGATGAGAAAAACCGAAACTCAGGATTTAAGTAGCTATCTGAAATCACACCCATAGCAGTAAGTGGCAGAACATTTGCTCTGGACACTGGGATAAGTATGTGTGTATGGGTTTTATGTTGTTGTTTTTTTTTTGTTTTCTGTTTTTTTGTTGTTGTTGTTTGTTTGTTTTTGGGATGGAGTTTTGCTCTTGTTGCTGAGACTGGAGTGCAATGGCATGATTTCAGCTCAATGCAACCTCCACCTCCTGAGTTCAAGTGATTCTCCTGCCTCAGCCTCCTGAGTAGCAGGGATTACAGGTGCCCGCCACCACGCCTGGCTAATTTTTGTATTTTTAGTAGAGACGGGGTTTCGCCATGTTGGCCAGGCTGGTCCCAAACTCTTGACGTTGTGATCCGCCCGCCCCGACCACCCAAAGTGCTGGGATTACAGGCGTGAGCCACTGCACCCGGCCATGTTTGTGTTTTTATTCCTAGCACTTCATAACAAATGCCAACATCTCTTCCTGCGGCCCTACCACAGAGGGAGCTGATCAGTTTCCCCTCCTGCCCAAAGGCAAAGCGGCCACAGTGGAAGTGCCAGAGTCCTCCCTCACAGCCTTCTGTCTAGTGGTTATTCCCGCTTCAAGGCTAAGGAAGGAAAGGACCCGTTTTGCTTTCAAAGGCTTTTTCCTTCCAGCCCTTGCTGTGCGGCCCGTTGTGTGTGGGAGGGACCATGACAGGCCTGGATATTGTCAACAAAAGACTTGAACAAGCCAAAGAACTGATGATGTTGACAAGAAGGGGACGTTAACAAGGCAGATAATCAAAAGTTGATGACTGACAGCCCCTTTCACATCCCTTCACCCTCTGCTAAATCAGGTCTCTTACATGATCTTGATGACAAATAATAAAAATTATAAACACATTACAGTTTTCACATGCATTTGTTCACTTCTCACAGCAAATATGAGAGGTATCTAAGGCTGAGCAGCTTATTACAGAAAAAAGTTTATGGGACTAGAACCTTAATTTTATGTAACAAAATTTATATAGAGCTTACCATGGATCATGTACTCTCCTAAATAGTTCAAAACTTTCATTTTTAGAGAGATGGGTGTCTTGCAGCCAGGCGCAGTGGCTCACACCTGTAATCCCAGCGCTTTGGGAGGCCGAGGTGGACAGCTCACCTGAGGTCAGGAGTTCGAGACCAGCCTGACCAACATGGTGAAACCCCATCTCTACTAAAAATGCAAAACACAAAAATTAGCTGGGTGTGGTGGTTCATCCCTGGAATCCGGAGACTGAGGCAAGAGAATCACTTGAACCCAGGAGGTGGAGGTTGCAGTGAGCCGAGATCATGCCATTGCACTCCAGCCTGGGCAACAAGAGTGAAACTCCATCTCAAAAAAAAAAAGAGGGGGAGCGATCTTGCTATGTTACCCAGGCTGGTCTTGAACTCCTGGGTTCAAGCAATCCTTCCACCTCAGCCTTTTGAGTAGCTAGGACTATGGGCCTATGCCACCAGGCCTGGCTGTATCTCAACTATTAACTCATCTACTTTTTCACCACCATGAGAAGTAGGCTTTATTGTTATTCACATTTTTTAAGATGCGGAAACTGAGGCATGATAATCAAGTATCTTGCCCAAGGTTGTACAGCCAGTAGGTGGTAGAACAGGGATCTTGAGCCCAGCCACAGCATCTGTGTCTAACCACTTCGCCGGGTGGGCTTTGCATGGGGACTACACTTGAAACTCTAGTTTGTTAGTCTGGTGCCCCTGCTTCCGCCTGCCTCCCTCAGTCTTTATGGCCCACTGGAAAAAGCAAGCCAGAGCTGTGGCTCCCAGGGTGATGATCCTTCAGCTGCCTCCTTGGCACTGTCATTCCCTCCTCCCATCTCCCGCCAAGGGTTACAGCCGAGAATACCACAGATGGTTTGCCATGGATCAAGATTTCTCTCAAGAAAGAGCTCACAGAAAGGCTGCTGTGAGAAACGAAGTCACTTGCTACTCCCCTTATTCCTCCATCAGGAGGAGCTAGATGAGATCACTGCACATTTGAGTGGGTGCCATCAAAGCACAGCCTCTGGCCAGCGTGGAGACAAACGTGGGCTGTGTGGCCCCTGACTGAGTGGCTGAAAGGAAACTTGAGGTGGTAGATGATGGAACTGATTGAAATAAAACTTCAGTAGGAATGCTGCATGTCATTCATTCAACAGTGCTCCCTGACCAGGGCCCAGGGCCGTGCATGTGAGCTGCAAATGGGTTTGTTCATTCGTTTACATAGCTATTTGCTTATTTATTCAATAAATTCTGATTATGCCCCTAAGAGGCACTGTGCTAGATATCAAGGATGAACAAGACAAAATCCCTTCCCCACAGGGGCTCCAGGTCTAGAGAGGGGAGGAGGAAGGAAGATCCACAGTGATTTGTATCATATGCCGAGGAAAGAGAGTCATTTTCTATCACCGTTTGACATCCTCACCCCCAGTGCGGTCCTTCTCTTTGTCTCTCCATGCTGGGAGTGGGCAGTCCCTGCCCTGCTGCCTTTCAAACACAGCCCTCTTCCCTCAAGCTGCCCTCTGCCTGGATCCCACCTTCCCTGTGAGCTGGAGTATTTGCCTTGAAGGAGTCTTGACTCTCCTTCCCTGTCAGCCACTGTTTGGCTGCAGGCAGTGACAGTGGTGGCAATAAAGCAGCAGAGAGAAGGCTTTGGTATCAGAGCAGGGACTCGCGGGTGGGATGGGATGGGGATGGTTTTCTGTTTGACCCACTGTGTTCTCTGTGCTGCTCTGCCCAGGGAGGCTGACCTCTGCAGACTGTGTCACCTGGGCCCCTGATCTCTCGGCCAATAGAGGTCCCGGCTGAGAAGGGGGAGAGAGGAGTCAGGGTATTTGTTTCCCCCATTCCCTGTCAGCCCCCCTTTTTGCCTGCCTGAAGCTCTGTTGGTGGTTGTGGTTCCTCTATGGTCACAGCTTTGCTGAGTGGCCTCTCTCCTGTGTCCCATGACCCCAGTTGGCATCGGGCTTTGGTAGAGATATTTCTATCCTGGTGCCACACTAGGCCTTATTAGTTTTCTTCATCTGGTCTATGCCTTTAGAAACTGTCACATCACTAAACACTTCAGTGAAACCCTTTCAAATGTGTCATTTATTTTCTGTTGCCGCCCTGACTGGCTCACCTGGGTGCAGGGGAGGTGGGGACAGAGCAGGTTGGGGCTCCAGTTCAGCTTTATTATCCCTCTTTTTCAGGGTTTCCCAGAGGAAGAAAGAGAATTTGGACAAATGAATGAGGAACAACACTCTCCTGAGGGTTTTCTTTAAGGGTCGAGGATCACTGCCTCTAGCTCCTTTGAAAGTAGAGTTAAGAGGCAGTGCAGGAAGGCACAGCAGGAAGGCTCATGGTTAGACTACAGAGAAGGAAGCAGCCACTGCTGGGGACCTACCCTGTGCTGGTCACTGACAAGCTCTCTCATTAAACCTTCCCGAACCCTCAACCCCTCCTACTATCTTATCCTCATTTTACAGATGAGAAGACTACGACCCAGAGATGTGAAGGTCTGGGGAGCAGGATGGGAGCTTCACTTTGTCTCAGTTTCTCTGGCAAAGAGAAGCCTCACCTTGTGATCAAGGGATTGGGAGGGTGACAGATGAATCTTGGCTTAAGTGTCAGCATAGCACTGGGAATCTGGAGCTAGACAGCACTGGCTTGACTCCTTGGATCTGCTTCTTACTAGCTGTGTGATATTGGGCATGCCTCTATTTCCCCATCTATAAAAATGGGGCTAATGATAATAACACCTGCCTTACAGGTTGTGTAGAAGGTTGAATTTGTAGTTATGAGGTGCCCAGGAACAGTGCTGGCACACAGTGAGTGCCAGGCACAAGTGTTAAAGAATGGGGCCTCCTGCTCTCTCCTTATTTTCCACCCCCTGCCCTCTTCTCATTACCCACCTCCCCTGCCTTCTCCTCACCATCCTGAAAAAGGGTGAACAGCCACCCAGGAGCCCCTGAACAGGCATGTTGGTCCCAGGCCCTTTGTGAGCATGCTTTTCCCTGCCCTGCCCCCTGTCATCACCATTCTGGATGGAGCAGCAAGGACGGAGACACTTAGTTGGGCTGTCCACTCCAGGTCCAATGCCAGTGGGATCAGCTTCGATGGGATGCGCACAGACTGACCTCTTCTCCCCAGCCCCTTCAACTTCCCAGAGCTGCAGGGGGCCTGGGAGTTCTTGGTAACAGCACATTAAACCTCTGTTTGTGGGAACTTTAATTTAAACACAAATTAGAAACGGCAAATGACTCTGGCAGCCAGATAAGCCATCCCAGGAGAACAAGGAGAAAGTCAAGAGAATCAGCCCAGATAAGGCCTGACTTTAAACTACTGGTGATACCCAGAAGCCTGGGACAGATGAAATCTAGGGGTCCTGAATGAAGAACCCCAGAAGCTCCACACCCCAGTTGTCCTTGCTCTGGGCTCTATGCCAGCTCCCTCTCCTGTGTTCTCTATATTTCTATCTTTTTGCAAAATTCTAACACGATTCTTTGGCTCCATCCCTCCCACCCCCACCCCACTGTTTTAGAGAATGCACTTTCTTTACTTTGCTTCTCATCTTCTTCTGTGACCTACTATTCTGAGAAAGTTCTACTTGTTATCTAACCTCCATCTATGCTACTACCTTTAGAGTCTAATACATCCTGCTTAGTGGTAGCTCTGGGAGTTTCTGTTCATGTGGCAAATGTGGTGTAGTAAAAACAACCTGAAAAAGACCTGGGTGAACTTCTCTGCATCTCAGTTTCCTCAACTGTATGATGAGTGTGTGAGAAAGAATCTCTAAGGACTTGTAAACTCTGACTTCTCACAGAGAATCTGAGGACAAGGACATCCCAGGAAATCTCTATTGTTCTGGAACCCATGAATTTTCCACTGTTCTACTGTTTGGGAGTGAGCATGGGGAGAGCAGTCAAGCCTGTTGATTCCTTTCTGGGAGGGGTCTACAGGCTTTGTTTCCACCCTTCCTCCCACAACCCAGGCTCAGGCCAGGCCCAGGCCCAGGAGAGCGGCTGCCTTTCCAGTTCTGTCAAGGCCTGCTGAGCCCAGCTCTGTGGGGCTGTGGCTGCTAAGATGTTGTCTCTGTCCTCTGGGGTAGGAGCAACACATGTTCCCTCTGTCACAGCACCTGTGAGGGTGGCAGAGGGATGGCAACCCCCAAGAGGGCAGAGTTCCATCTCTCCAGCTGACCTTGAAGCATCTTTTTATCCTGCTTTTCTGGGAGGCTTAAAGTGAAGGCGGAGGGAGATATCACACAGTCCCAAAGCCCCCACTAAATGGGGAGCTACTGTCTTTCATCTGTCATGCAGGGTAAAAGAAGACACCTCGGCTACAGCAAGAGGAAAGAAGGTCAAACCACAGGCAGAACTTTCAGGTTGAATGTTAGAGCAGACTGTGATCCCAAGAGGTCATCCAAGATGCTTGGTCTCAGAGATTGCCTATGAGGCCCCGGTCCCTGGCTGGCGTGGGAACAATAATCCCAACAGCCCCATGCTAGACTGACTTGGGTGTCAGAAGGTCCCTGGGACTAGAATAGAAGGACTTTGGCATTTTCCCTGGCCTGGGGCCCTTAGACAGAAGTGGGCAGCTGCCATCAGGAGCCTGGGGCCCAGCTGTGTCCCCACCTTGTCCTCCTCCATGCTCCTGAGTGCCTGGCTGCCCCTGGAGCCCCAGGCTTGCCTGCCATCTGGACAGCTCAGAGGAAAGCACACTGCCAAGGGAGTGCCAGCGTTGATTTATGGCTCACAACCTTGGCAGGCTCAGGCTGTGTGCCCGAACCGCCTTTGCTCAGGGAAGAGATGCTCCTCTTAAAGGGACAGTGCAGAGGAATGCAGGAATGTCCAGGACGAAAGCTTGGCAGGGAGCTGGCAAGGAAGGCCTCCACCCATCAGCAGTCTGGGTGACCGTCACCCCCTAGGGAAACTTCTCCCTAGGGAACCACCCATCATACCTGTTATCATACCCTATCCTTTGTAGACTTGGCCCAACTGTAACATATTAATATGTTCACTGTCAGTCTTTCCCACTGGACTGTAATCTCTAGGAGGGTAGGAACCAGACCCATTGTGCTCATTCCTGAATATTCAGCACCAAACGCAGTGCCTGGCGCCTAATAAGATCTCAGTAAGAATTTGTCAAGTGTAGGAAAGAATGAATAAATGTAGGTCCTTGTCCATGAGGTGGAGGGAAGCCCACGTGTCTTCTTAGTGCCTGCCATGGTTTCTGAGACCCTGCAGCATCTGCTGCTACCCCCAGGATCTCTCCCTCCAGGACCCTTCCTCACCCCTGTCATATCAACCCAGGACCAATGGGGCCAATGTTATCTGGATACCCTTGCCTCCCCACTTTCCTTGAGTCACCTTTCTTAATTCCTTCACACAATGTTCTTTTCCTCCCATTTTCCTTCCTCCAAGATACTTTCTCAGATTGCCTACAGCCTCAGTCCTGGATTCAGATACTCTTTCAGATAATATTTTATTTTTTATTTTTATTTTTTATTTTTCTCGAGACAGAGGCTCCCTCTGTCACCCAGGTGGGAGTGCAGTGGCAGTCTTGGATCACTGCAACCTGTGTCTCCCAGGTTCAAGTGATTCTCCTGCCTCAGCCTCCAGAGTAGCTGGGATTACAGGCTTGTGCCACCATGCCCAGTTAATTTTTGTATTTTTAGTAGAGACAGGGTTTCGCCACGTTGACCAGGCTGGTCTCGAACTCCTGACCTCAAATGATCCACCCGCCTTGGCCTCCCAAAGTGCTAGGATTTCAAGCGTGAGCCACCCCACCCACCCAGTTACCATCTCTCTCTCCTTCCCACCCTTCCTCTCTTCCTTCCTCTCTCTCTCTTCCTCCCTCTCTCTCTCTCTTCCTCCCTCTTCCTTCCTCCCTTCCTCTGCCCCCTCCACCCTACCCTGCCTCCCTCCCTTTCTTTCTCTCCATCTATTATGGACTGAATGATTGTGAATCCCCAGATCCCTCTGTTGAAGTCCTAATTGCAATGTAACGTTATTTGAGGATGGGGCCTTTGGAAGGTGATGAGGTCATGAACCCTCATGAATAGGATTAGTGCCCTTGGAATAAGAGACACAAGATAAATGATTCCCTTCTGCCACTGAGGACACAGCGAGAAGGTGCCATCTCCAAGCCAGGAAGAGGGCCCTCAGCAGACACCGAGTCAGCACTGTGATGATCCTGGGCTTCCCAGACACCACATCTGAGAGAAATAAATGCCTAGTGTTTCAGCCCCCAGTCTATGGTAATTAGTGACTGCTGCTCAAACTAAGACACCCTTTGCCTTGACGTAACCATAGCGATAGTTTGGATAAAACTTCCTTCATTTTGGATGTGACACTGGACACCTCCTGGTCTTCGTACACTGCAGACATGAAGTGTCATCCGGCTGCATGTGCTGGGCTGGGGCATCGTTGGTGTTGCCTTCGTACACTGCAGACATGAAGTGTCATCCGGCTGCATGTGCTGGGCTGGGGCATCCTTGGTGTTGCCTTCATACACTGCAGACATGAAGTGTCATCCGGCTGCATGTGTTGGGCTGGGGCACCCTTGGTGTTGCCTTCGTACACTGCAGACATGAAGTGTCATCCGGCTGCATGTGCTGGGCTGGGGCACCCTTGGTGTTGTCTGCTGTCACGCTGGGAGCCTGGACTCTGCAGGCAGGGCTCACAGAGGTTGCAGGGCCATCCTTTCATGGAAAATGTATCTAGACTGCTTTACTTTTTTGACCCTTAATAAAATAAAATACACTTTCTTAGCTCCCTATTCTTGCATACTTTTTCCTGGGGAACCCAAGGACTCAGCAGGTTAGAAATACAGGGTGGTCAGCGTGATGCTCTGGGAGGCAGCCTCCAGGGGCGCTGCTGTGGGCAGTTCCTCCACAGCTCACACTCTGCAGAAGCTGGGTGAGTGCCCCTCCTAAATACTCCGGAGCAGGATGCTCCTGGCCCTGACCGTGGCATCATGGCCCTAGGATCAGCCTTTCACTCAATCTTGGACAACGAGTTTTTCTTCCAAGGTGGTTTAGCCTTGGTGGTAAATGTTGTTGCTCCAGCAGCCAAAACTGAAGGTGCAAATGCAGGAACTGTCAGCCCCACCCTGCTGTGTGTGAGGATGCTGCTGCCCTGTGCAGTGAAGAAAGCAGGGTGCTGCTGGAAGCCAAGGCTGAGGGTGGCTTTGTGTCTGGATCCAGCTGTTCCTGAAGCTGCCTGTATTCCTCTCTTCCCAAGAGCCTTGCTCTTCTTACTCTGCCCCGGCAAATGCAGTCTTTACACAGAGACTTTTCAACATTTTTTAGATCACATAGAAGCTCTCTGGAAGTTTTAAAACAGCAACCTATAGGCCAGGTGCTGTGGCTCATGCCTGTAATCCCAGCACTTTGGGAGGCCAAGGCGGGTGGATCATGAGGTCAGGAGTTCAAGACCAGCCTGGCCAACATGGAGAAACCCCATCTCTACTAAAAATACAAAAATTAGCCAGGTATGGTGGTGTGTGCCTATAATCCCAGCTACTCGGGAGGCTGAGGCAGGAGAATCACTTGAACCCGGGAGACAGAGGTTGCAGTGAGCGGAGATCGCAGCATTGCACTCCAGCCTGGGTGACAGAGCAAGACTCTGTCTCAAACAAACAAACAAACAAAACAGCAACAAGCTATAAATACGAGAGCTCCAACACAGATCCCACGAGCAGATGCTGCTCTTCTGAAGCCTCCACCAGCAGGAGGCCACTTGGTGCCTTTCAGGGGACCGGGGGAAAGGCTTCCTCTCTGCACTAGGGATGGTGATTGCAGCTGCCAGGGGAAATTCACTTCCTCATTGTTGAGTTGAATTGGATTGAGTGTTAAATGATTTCTGAATCCTTACCTCCTGTTTTAAAGGAGAATTTTTCTTTACCAAAGAGCATTTGTTGAGCATATAAAACACTTGGAATGGACTGAAGCTCGGGTTTAAATGTGGAGCTCTGAGCCTGCTTCCCCTTCCTGTATCTCAAAGAAATAAGCCCCGGATGGCTCACAGCTCCTGTGTTTGGGACCAATGTGTCTTCTTTGAGTCAAATCTTTCATCAACATCATCCTCTATGGATGTCTCCCCCTGGTCTTCACCCCACCTGGCCCACAGCCAGTGCTTCTCGCCTGGGCTCACTCTCATTCAGGCCACTGGAAATGCCTGTGGCTCAAGCACCAGATTTTGAAGATGGGGTTATCGAACTTGGCATAAGAAACATGAGAAATGAATATCAAAAAACCTTAACATTAACAAAAGATGCATGCTTACAGGGTGGTGGGCTCCCTTGCACTGGAAGCAGGGTGGCCGTCCTGAGAGCCGGCCACCATCCTGTGAGTCATCTGAGGACGGCCATTTCTTTCCACTCCATATTTCTCAGGACCTGGCCAAGGGCAGTGAGTGGAAAACAGACAAATGCCACATTGGTCGAATGAGTGATATTGGAATAAGTCCTTCTTTTAGTAAAAAGTCGCCAATGTCACAATCCTGCATGTAGGGGAAGTTACCAAGGACTCCTGCTTATGTACATCTGTGCAGGGGTTCAAGATGGTTTCTGTTAGAGCCTGGACTTGAACATTCCTCTGGCTCCCTTGAGTGCCGATGTGGGCCCCTCTGACCCTATGCACCCCATCCATGAGCTGCTGCAGGACTGGAAGAACCAGTCCTTGGAGTCAGGCCCTATGCACCCCATCCATGAGCTGCTGCAGGACTGGAAGAACCAGTGCTTGGAGTCAGGAAGGCAGGAGTTTGAGCCTGGCTTTGGTCAGCTACTGAGACACCATGCTGCAAAGCTCGTCAAGACTCAGTCTCTACATCTGTAAAGTCGGCATAAGTTTCCAGTGCTGGAGTCTCTGATGGGATTCCATAACTGACATCCCTCTTCCCTGGCCAAGATCAGAACACCTTGGAAAATGAGACAAAACTCTAAAGAATGGCACAAACCCAGCCTCTGAGGTCCTGAGGGGCCCACTCCCATCCCCAGAGGCTGCCTGGGAATCCCACCACCCAGACTTGGGGCCTCCGAGGGAAGACTGCGAGAATGAGGACTGAGAGAGGGTTTTAATCAACATATATATAACTAATAACAAAATTTATTCTTGGACCTTTTTCTTTTGGTATTGAGAGCTTAACTTGAAAAGGTTTTAGTTTCTCCCCAAAACTTTGATAATGGGGCCGGGCACTGTAACTCACACCTATAATCCCAGCACTTTGGGAGACCAAGGCGGGTGGATTACTTCAGGTCAGAGGTTCGAGACCAGCCTGGCCAACATGGTGAAACGCTGTCTCTACTAAAAATACAAAAATTAGCCAGGTGTGGTGGTGCACACCTGTAATCCCAGCTACTCAGGAGATTGAGGCAGGAGAATTGCTTGAACCCGGGCAGCAGAGGTTGAGGTGAGCTGAGATCATACCACTGCACTCCAGCTTGAGAGACAGAGCAAGACTCCATCAAAAAAACTAAAACAAATAAACAAAAAAATCCACAAGACTTTGATAATGGGAGTGGGCTTATTGACGTGGACTCTGGTACAGAGTTAGCATTTTCTTATTTGATGGCTTTAGGCATTCACACTGATGCTGTCATGTAATCCCATTGCAAATCCTCTGCTGGGTTGCAGGGACTCCAGAGATTGACACAGTAAGGATGGAAAGAGAGAAGGGAACACGTTTTCAGCTTTGGCTACAGAGTGTCCACTTGAGTGGACAGCTCTCTGCTTCCCAGTGATTTGCAGAGTTCGTGAGGACAGAGACCACTTACAGAGTCATTTTACACCTCGAGTAGCAGGTAAAATCCCTCTGTGAGGCACTGTGGACTCAGCCAACATCCTCCTTGCTGGGGCTCATGTCTCAGTTCACTTCCTCCATTTTTTTTGGGTTGTCCCCTATCATATGTTTAGCAAAAGGTGCTGATAAGAGAACTTCCAAGAGATATAACTGGAGGAAAAGAATATGCATCAAGTCTGTCCTCTCATTCCACGTGGGCTTAAAGGATCCTGGCTTCATGGGGCGTGGTGGAGAAGGGAGGAGATTCCCTTTGCAGGGGACTTGGCTGGGGGTATGATGCTGTCACCTGCCAAGTGTCTGATGCTTCATAGTGATTTTAATTCTAGCAGCATGGGATGGGAACAGAGCACAGGGCACTGAGTTTATCTTCCTGAGAGACGGATGACACCCAACCCCTCTTCATTTCCAAGGATGGCGTAGTTGGCAGAGGAGCACCCAGAAGGGCATAGTTGGTATTTTCAGATGGTTTCCTCTGGACTTGCTCTGTCTTCTGCAGTGGGGAACCATGATGGTGCCTACCTGTGAATGGCCTCCGTTTTTCTCCTCTCACTCCATAGTCAGGCTTTTCTCCTTCCACCTTCCAGCCCTCCTGCTCCAGAGGACAGTGGCACACTTCACCCTCTGTCCAGGTGAGCCCTCTTCCCTGCTCTGAAGTAAGCCAAGACTGTCATAGCTCATGTGGATAAAATTTCAGATGTTTGGTTTCTGTGTGTTTGCATGGGTAGATACATAGATAGTTTCCCATAAAAATGTCGATTATATTTTGGGCACAATCTCATAGATCATTTTCCTTTTTACTTGCTGTACGAGGCACATGTTCCGATGTCAATGAATGGGTGCTCCGCCATTGCCAAGAGCCACATGGCACTGGATTATGTGGGTGCACCATCATCTGTGTGGCCACTGCACTGTTGCTGGACACATCCTTGCTTGCTAACTTTTTTGTGTGGGGGCATGTGGGGACGGATTTTTGCTCTTGTCGCCCAGGCTGGAGTGCAGTGGCATGATCTCGGCTCACTGCAAACTCCGCCTCCCAGGTTCAAGCAATTCTCCTGCCTCAGCCTCCTGAGTAGCTGGAATTATAGGCACCCAAGACCACGCCCGGCTAATTTTTGTTTTTTCAGTAGAGACAGGGTTTCCCCATGTTGGCCAGGCTGATCTCGAACTCCTGATCTCAGGTGATCCACCTGCCTCGGCCTCCCAAAGTGCTGGGATTACAGGAGTGAGCATGGCCCTTGCTTGCTAACTTTTCAATGAGAAAGCACTGCAAACACAACCCTTCATACTTTTCTGACCACTTCCTTGGGGCAAGTCCATGGGGGTGGAATCGGTAGAGTGGCCACTCACTTTTAAGCACTGTTTCTACAATGCCAGTGGTACCTGTAATCTGCCTGCCCAGTTTGCATCCCAGCCAGCACCTGTGGGAACTAGGGAGGCTGGATTCCTGCACACACAGGTTGGTTGGGAGCCAGAGGATGCTTTGTAATCTTTGACAACCTCACATAGGTGGCCAGAAGTCTTTTGTATGCTGCCCTGACACCTGGACATAATTGATGTGCTTGTTTTCACCTTTATTTCTTATTTGGTAAATGCCGATTTATTTTATTTAAGGATATTCTTGGTAGCCCTTTGTGAGGGCAAAGGCAGTTTGTCCTTAACACTTGCATCTGGCAACAATAGACATAATAGTAATAATAACATGTATCTGGCACATAGTAGAGACTCAATGAAGGTTTACTAAGTCTATCCATTAGCACAACTAGGAGTTTCACTACAGGCTTAGTTTTGGGCTAAGATGTTAATTGTGTGGTTTAACAATGATTTTTATTAATTAAGCTATACATTTTTTGAACCTAAGCTCTGGGGCAATTTGGAAATGCCTCCTATCCTCAGATAAAGCCAACGTGCATTGACCTTGAATTTCAGTAAAGCTGAAGGGACAGGAGGACTGATTTCCCTCCAAATGACAATCTCTAGGAGGCAGAATCAGGCTCAATAACCATTAGGAGGTAACAACTGTGAACTTGTTGATTTTAATGATTTCAAATAAATTACTCTAGGAAAAAGAAAATCTTTACTACATTTTACTTTGGGAGTACTCCCCCCACCCTGAAATTGATCAAAGACATCCAAATAGCAGCAAAATTAAAAGGAGGTGGATGTGGTGCATTGCCTTCTTTAACTTGTATTTAAAGTCATGATAATGATTGACTCTAAGACTTTATATGCTCAGTGTGTGCACTGAAGAAAAGTTGACTTACAAACAGTATTTTTAAAAAACAATTAGGAATTTTATCATTAATTCCTTTAAATTTGTGAACAGAAAACCCCTGCGCTCCTGAGTCTCAATGCCTACGTGGGTCTGGACACCAGGGATGGGAGCAGAGGTGTGTGTGCTCCGCGGCCACCCCAGCTGGCAACTGGGGAAGAAATAGAACCATGATGAGGTCATTTTGAGCCATGAGGCAGCCCCTCAGGGGACCAGATGGGTGGAGAAGCCCACCTTCCCCTCCTCCCCTGGCTCTGCCGAGGTGGCCTCCCTCTTCCATAAGGCCCATTGCCTGGAGCCCACATCTCAGGGAGGGTGGCACAGGCAGAGAGACCGGGGCCCAAGGCCCCCTTGCAGATTTCCTGCATAGAAATGCAGATTCTGTGGAGCTGATGGTGCCGTAAACAGTGGCAGGTTCAGAGTGACCACACAATTCCACAACATAGATGGTGATGGGGTGAGGGCCATGGAGACCCGGCTCATGGGAGCTTGTCTTTCAGTGACCTCTGCAGGCAATGGGAAGTCGGAAAAGGGCTCCCCCTTCCACCTGGCCCCAGGTGCAGATGGCAGCTGTCATTCTCCAGCACCCAGGTATAGATGGGAGAGGCAGATCCCCCTTCCACCTGGCCCCAGGTGCAGATGGCAGCTGTGGTTCTCCAGCACCCAGGTATAGATGGGAGAGGCGGAGCCACTGTGGAAGGTCCTGGAAGTGCCACCTTCTGATGGACACTGGTGGGAGGAGGCCAGGGCCTGACAAGAACCTTCCCTTGGTCTCCAGCAGACATGAGAGGAAACAGCTCCCACAACACGGGCACACATTCTTCTCTTGGTGAAGCCGAGTCATGAGAGAAGAAAACAGACTCAGAAAACAAAACAAAAGAGTTATTTAAATATGAATCAGAAAACACTGTGTGCAGATGTGGGGCCTGGCCTTGGGGGAAAGGGAATGACCAGATGCAGTTTCCTGTTGAGTCCAGGAGACAGAGCAATAGAGGAAATGGAATCAACCACGTGCTTGGTCTCCACACCAGCATGCTGAGGGCACACAGGGAGGCCCATCAGGGCTCCCGGGTGGGAGGCGGCTCTGTAGGGGGCTCAGAAGCCTCAGGCACTAGGAGGCCAGAGCAGGTGGTGGTTTCTGTCATACCCAAAAGGCCACAGGGAGACACCATGGGGAGGTGCTTTCCCAGGGAGGCCTGAAGAAGAAGAGCTGGAAACGAGGGTGTCTTGGCCCCATGTTGTCTCCTTTCTCACCAGGTTGGGCACCTCTGGGTAAACTTGGTGTCCCAGGGGAGCACACTTGGGGTAGAAGTCCCCAGGCTGGATACTACACCACTCACCCTGCAGAGACGGCCTCCAGAATCATCCTGGGTGTTAGTATTGGAGATTAACATATCCAAGCCAGCTGTGGAGGGAGAATCCTTCCTGGAAATAATAAAATGCAGCCAGATCTGATTCCCCAGCCCAACATTAAGGCTCCAGCGAGGAAGCACTACCAAGAAATCCGGGGGAAACTCTGGGCTCTGGACGCTTCTCCTTCCAGGGTACCTGAAAAGGCTGCTCTCAGGGAAGGGTGTGCAGAGCCCCTGGGGTGGGGAACTGCTGTCAGGGAGGGGAGTTCAGAGCACCTGGGGAGGGAGCTGCTCTCAGAGGGGGATCTACAGAGCTCCTGGGGAGGGAGCTGCTCTCAGAGGGGGATCTACAGAGCTCCTGGGGAGGGAGCTGTTCTCAGGGCAGGGTGTGCAGAGCCCCTGGGGAGGGAGCTGCTCTTAGAGAGGGGTGTGCAGAGCCCCTGGGGAGGGAGCTGCTCTTAGAGAGGGGTGTGCAGACCCCCTGGGGAGGGAGCTGCTCTTAGAGAGGGGTGTGCAGAGCCCCTGGGGAGGGAGCTGCTCTCAGGGCAGGGTGTGCAAAGCCCCTGGGGAGTGAGCTGTTCTCAGGGAGGGGTGTGCAGAGCCCCTGGGGAGGGAGCTGCTGTCAGGGCAGGGTGTGCAGAGCCCCTGGGGAGGGAGCTGCTGTCAGGGCAGGGTGTGCAGGGCCCCTGGGAAGGGAGCTGCTCTCAGGGAGGGGTGTGCAGAGCTCCTGGGGAGGGAGCTGCTCTTAGGGAGGGGTGTGCAAAGCCCCTGGGGAGGGAGCTGCTGTCAGGGAGCGGTGTGCGGGGCACCTGGGGAGGAGAGCTGGGATGCGATCCTGCATCTCGTAATGTGACCAACACTGAGACACAGGACCAGGGAAGGGAAAGGCGGAGGAAAGAACCAGGGGGGAACATTGCTGATATTTTTCTGTGTTCATTTGTAACTTTTCTTCTGTTGGACTTACTTGTCTCTGATAATAACACCCAGGAGGGGTGCAGACAGGGTGGACTCTGTCCAGAGGGGCTCCCAGGCCAAGGCACCGCCTCTGTCCCAGGTAAACCACCAAGGAATGCGATGTCTGATCATAAATCAGAGTGTACATCTATGAGACGTAAGGCTCAACAACTGTGCCATGTGCTTGGACAGTTTAATGCAAATAAAACATTTAAAAAAGAGACACTTAACATTAAATAAATCAATCCCAGGTATAGTTAATAATGAGATAGGGGTGTGGGTAATACAAAACTCAAAATTCCTTAACTTACCTAGGGATGTTACAATAAATACCACCTTATTTGTGAATTTACAAATGGAAACATTACCTGCAGATTTCAGAACCATAAAGGTGGCCTCAAACAGAAATTTTAAATTGAGTGTAAATAATCAAATTCATTGCAGTAGATTAAAATAAAACTTTTTATGTATAAAATGGAGAAAACAAAAGAAGAAAGTCAAAAGCCATAAAAATGTAAGAGAAGTTGTCAGCAGGAGTGTGAAATATAGCAATTATGCACAAAATATACATGCTTCAACCACACCCCTCCCACTGAGAAATATTGATGCTGACAGATTTTTTTAAAGAAAGCCTTTTTGGAGTAGAGTTTAGAAAAGATAACATTAAGCAAATGACCCAGTTTAAAAATTGAGATGGGCAGTTATAACTCGCACGTTCAGGGTGATTATCTTGTATGAAACAAAATCACTAGGCCTGGGTAATGAAGAGTTCACCAGTTGGAAGACACCAGGCATTCATTTTCGATGCTGAATTCAACACATTGGGCAACTCCCTTGAATCCCACAGAAAACCTCAACTTCCATTTCAAATACTTATGGACATGGTCAGAGAAGGTGCTAAGGTTCTTTTGACTAACAGTTTATGTGAGATTCTATAGATCAACATGGAGTGAGGCTATCCAGGGCTGCAGGATTCCTGGTGTGGAGGCAGGACGTGTTGACTGCAACACTCGTGGCATCTGGCCGGAATAATTACTTGTCATGGCTTCTCTTTGGAAACACCTCTGCCTCCACCCACTGTGTAAGACAGCATCCTCCTGGCTGGGACAGTCCAAACGTTTCCAGTCTTTGTCAAAGCTGCCCTGAGGGGAACCAGGGAAAGAAGCAGTAGATGGCATCAAGCTTGGTACAGACGAGGACTTTTCCACAAGTGCACAGTAAATGCTTGGTAAATATTCGTTAAAGGAATGAATTCATGCATTTTTCCCAGCGTTGAAAAATGTTTTTAAAAGATCACCAAAAAAACTTCAGCTAATTCAAGAAATAGAAATCACACAAACAACATTCACCAAGATACAATAAAATTTCAATTACACACTGGAGCTAGGGCTAGAAGGAAACACTCCTATAACAATAATAATAATTTTTAATAATGAAAATGAACCGTGTATAATCAGTGATAGCAGATGTGGGCAAAATGAAAATGAATAGCGCGGTGCAACTCCAGCAGATGTGGCCAAATCTGTACCTAGAGGTTAATTACTTTTCTCATGTAACAGAAAGGAAAAAAAAACTAACTAAACATCCAACATTGGAAATTGGAAAATGAAAATAAACCTTAATTTCTAAGGTGATTAGAATAAATTCATTTTTTGAGAAAAAAATAAGTAAATGAATTTCTTGCAAATCCAAGTCCCTTTCAGGCAAAATCCAGGACCTGGGGAGGGAGAATAACACAGAAATTTTAAAGCAAGGAGAGAAAACTCCCCACATCCAACATTACAGTGGGGTCTCCCATGAAATGGCTGGTTTCTTCGCTGTCTCCTGTCTCTTTATTTCCTTCCTTCTCCTTTCTCTTTCTTTCTCTCTGCATGCCGGTGGGCTCCAGCACACATACAAGGATAGATGGAAAATCACCCCCAGATTAGATGTTGTGACCACAAGGAGGACATGGAGGATGCAATCATGGCATTTTTCCCTTAAAAGGACGAGTACCCTATTGAGTCTTTATGAAAAATTAAGCTGCAAATTATTTTCATGTACTTAAGAGCAAAGACATCAGGGGTGTCCAACCTTTTGGCTTCCCTGGGCCACATTGGAAGAAGAAGAATTGTCTTGGGCCACACATAAAATACTCTAACACTAACGATAGCTGATGAGCTAAATAAAAATTTTCAAAAAATTCTCATTATGTTTTAAGGAAGTTTACACATTTGCATTGAGCTGTATTCAAAGCCATCCTGGGCCGCATGGGGCCAACAGGCTGTGGGTTGAACAAGCTTGTTTTATACATAGTGATCAGAAGAATGGATAGGCACACAGAATTTCCATTTACTGGCCAGGCGCGGTGGCTCACGCCTGTAATCCCAGCACTTTGGGAGGCCAAGGAGGGTGGATCACCTGAGCTCAGGAGTTCGAGACCAGCCGGGCAAACATGGCAAAACCCCGTCTCTACTAAAAAAAAAAAAAAAAAAAAAAATAGCCGGATGTGGTGGCGCATGCCTGTAATCCCAGCTACTTGGGAGGCTGAGGCAGGAGAATTGCTTGAACCCAGGAGGTGGAGGTGGAGGTTCAGTGAGCCGAGATCGTGCCACTGTACTCCAGCCTGGGTGACAGAGTGAGACTCCTTCTCAAAAACAAACAAACAAAAAAATTTCCACTTGCTTTCATGAACTCAACACAACCATGATTCCAAATTCAGACAAGGAGAATAAAATTAAAATGATTGAGAAGAAACAGATCACCTCGTTTGCGAACTCAGACGTAAACATTTCACATGAAGTAATGGAAAATCAGATTCGACTGCCTTAAGAACATTCTACTACTGCCAAATATACCTCAGTCTTGTGAAGAATATTCCACTGGGGCCAGATAAAGCTTTCTCTTGTAACAGAAACGTCTCGAGATCTAAAAACATGTGCACTGGGACACTGATAAGGTGATGACTAACAGATGGTCCCCTTGATGAATGCTGAAATCGCATTTTTTTTTTTTTTGGCCAAATGTGTCTGTTTTTTGTAGTGTATTTTTATTTTTTTCTATTTATTTGTTCTGCTTATTATAATAGTCTTCTACACGGCCCCCCAAGATTCTAGAAATTGTTGCCTACACATACTTCTAGGACTTCTGGGTCTTTCTTTTTAACCCAGAGGAAGTTTGCATTGAGGTAAGCCGTGAGTTGATGATCTAAATCATTTGCCAATTAGCTCAAGACAACGTATTGAATTCCTTTTTCTCCTGGAGTAGAAAGCTCCTGTGGCAGCCCGTGTGAGTTATGGGTAGACTTCTGTATTTGTTTCTGTTCTCTTATATTTGGGGTTTGATGGTTTCGGAAGTTCTAAGTACATTCTTTTTTTTTTTTTTTTTAATTTTAAATCTTTAATTTCCGTTTTCACGTATTTTCTTCTTGCTTCCAAAAGGAAAGGAGTGCGTAGCTCTGTTGCCTGTACATCGTCCACAGCCCCTGGGTCAGGGCGGGGTCCCCTGGGTCGCCCGGGGGGTCCACATGCAGCCCCTGGGGGGCCGGCGCGGGGTGAGGTCTGGGGGCCGCCTTATTGCTGAGGTCCGGCCGGTTGGGGCCGCCGCTAGGCGCGCTGGCTGGGCAGCTCCTGGGAGATGAAGCGACGCAGACGCTCCAGGTACTGGCTGTAGAGCTCGATGTCGTTGTGCCCGGCGCCCTCCACCCACAGCGGCTCCACCGCCTTGGGGCAGCGCTCGTAGAGCGCCAGCCCGTGCGAGAAGTCGATCACCTCGTCCTCCGTGCCGTGGATGATGAGCACGGGCGACGTGATCTTGGACACCTTCTCGATGCTGCAGGAGGGGCGTGGAGCGGGTGAGACTTCGCGCCCGGCCCGGGCCCCGCCCCGCCCCCGTCCCCGACCGGGCCGCTCACTTAGGGAAGGCGTCAAAGCAGTAGGTCTTGGTGTCGGGGAAGGCGACGCGCATGCCGGAGGTGAGCGGCGAGTGCAGCACCACCGCGGCACACTCGTAGCGCGAGGCCAGGTCCACGGTGGGCACCGTGCCGATGCTCTGCCCGTACAGGATGATGCTGTCCGGGCTGATGCCGTACCTAGCAGCGCCGGAGCAGGGTCAGCCGCGGCCTCCGACGCGCGTGCACCCTTCCCACCAGCGGGTGTCCCCGGGCCCAGCTCCGGATGCGACCCTCCCGTCTCCCCACTCAGCCAAGTCAGTGGGTCAGGCCCAGGCTCCACACCAGTCCCGAGGGCCACCCCCAGCCCCCAACACTGCGGCGGTGGGCGAAGCCAGCAGCCCCGCCCCGTTCCCTGCGCTGCAGTTCACTGGCGTTTCCTAGCTAGGATCTGCAGGGATCCCGCCTACGGAGTGCCCCTGGGGCGGGGGTAGGGGAGGCCCTGGCGCCTCTCCTCCTCCTGGTCACCCCTAGGTGCACACTGGGAACTGTGTGGCCCGCACATCCTGAATGCTTCACGCCTTCCTGCCCGGGTTAGAAAGCCGTTCCTGGTGCACTGGCCAGGACAGCGGACACTCTTCCTCCCTGCAGCCCTTGCCCACCCCCTTGGCCATGAGGAATTCAGGCAGCTGTGTCCCCAAATGTCTCCACCCAATTTTGGACTCTTGGAGTCCCCACGCCCAATGAGATGCCAGTGCAACCCAGGTCAGCATCGAGGGTGGTGGCTGCGGAGGTGGCACCCCCTCCCACCAGCACCTTCCCTTGGGAGTGGACAAGTCCTCGGCCACCTCAGCACCACCAGCTCCCACCCAGGGCCACCCCCACCCCCAGGTCATTGGTGTGTGGTCCCTGACCCAGCTGATCCAGCACCAGTTACAAGGCCTCCTTGTGCCCAGTCCCAACCACGCAGGACCCACCTGCCACCCTGCCCATGCCGGGACCCCACAACTCTCCTCCCACACGCTCTAGGCTCTGATCCCAGGCAGATGCCCTCTTGCAAGGCAGGAGCATGGGCAGGTGTGCGTCCCCTCTGCCTGGCATTCGGACTCCACCAGCAGGGCTGTCCCCGTCCCTGGCCTGGAATCCCAGCCTCCTGGCAGCACTCCACAGCTCACCACTCAGCCATGCCCCAAAGGATGCTGCCTGGCTTGTGCCTGTGGCCCCAGCTCTGCCTCAGCCTCCCTGGCCTGCTCACTGGCAGCCATGGTCAGTAGTGTGCTGAGCCAGCCCAGCCCTGTCACCTGCTACAGGCAGGAGCCCCCAGCTGCCACCTGGATGTCACCATTCAAACGAACAGGACACATCCCCAGTGGAGGCCCTGGGCATGCTCTGGCCTCCCCCTCACAGCTCTGGGCCTAGGTTCCTGCAGGACAAAGTGGCAGCAGGACAGATGGCCGAGCAGACAGAGCTCAGAGGTGGCCATGGCGGGTGTGACTCTGCCAGTGGCCTAGGCAGTAGAGACAGGAGGGGCCAAGGAAGTCGCATGAAGTGGTGATTGGTGTCAGCGTCCCACACTGCTGGGAGGCCCCCAGAGCCAGGGTGGTGCCAGGGGACCAGCTCCCAGGCCCACAGCAGGGACTGCCTGCATATCACCAAGGCAACGACGACCCCACCTCCCTAGGGTCTCTGACTTCTCAGAGCTGTGCCTGGTCCCTGTGGGAGCAGGTCAGACCAGTGGGCTGGGCAGGGCCAGGACGAGACAGCCCCAGTGGATGGAGAGCAGGAAAAGCCACCAGAGGCCCACCCGGGTCTCCTCGTCCAAAGCAGCACTGGCCCGGGTGGTGCTCAAACACCGGTGAAGGGCCCAGGCAAGCGCAGGGCTGGGGACGTGGATGACTAGGAGGGCTGGATCTGGAATCGAGGCTGGCCCAGACCTCGGATGTGTGCTGCAGGTCTGCACCTTACCCTGTAGGCCCTGCCCCAGGATGGCCAAGCTCCGCAGCCACAGGGCCTCATGGGCCAGGCCTCCGGACCTGGATGCAGCAGCCTCGTCTCACTTGGCCCCAAGTGCTGTCTCAGCCGATGGGCTTCCAGCCACACGTGCACAGACCCCCAGACCACCACCCACTCCCTCCCGCCGGGTGGCATCCACGCCCCTGGGACAAGCTCAGCCCCTTCCCATTCTCAGGCCAGGGGTTCCCAGGGAGCCTGGCTCCACAGGCCAGGGTGTGGGAGGACCGCCTGGCCACACCTCAGCCATGTGGAGGCGGCACCTGCACACCCAAGCTCGCCTGTCAGGCTCTCTGGCCCTGTGCATCCACTGTGGCTCCCCTCCTGCAGGGCCGCCCACCTTCCTCCCAGGGAAGCCCGCCCCCCGGCCCCCGGCCTGGTCCCCTCTTGGGTGTGCCCAGGCTGAGCTGCCCCCAGGGTCGCCCTCACCTGGTGCGCAGGGCCTGCCAGGCGGCGTCGATGTCGGCATAGAGGTTCCTCTCGGAAGGCCTGCCCGAGCTGGCACCATAGCCAGAGTAGTGGTAGGAGAAGATGTTGCAGTGGAGGCGGGAGCCTAGGCCAATGTAGAAGCTGCTCATCTGGCCCAGGTCCACGGCATTGCCGTGCGAGAAGAGGACCGTGTACCTGGCACCAGGCACGCAGCGAACATACATGCAGGAGACGCGGTTGCCACGGGCGCTCTTGGTGGGGAAGACCTCGATGGTGTCCAGCTCGCGCTGGCTGTACTGGAAGTCGGCACGCTCCGTCAGGTGCAGCTTCCAGCGCCCGGGTGAGCCCGAGGAGGCCTGCAGGGTCCCCAAGGGGGCGGCCCTGGCCCCACCGGGCCCCGGCTCGGGCTCAGGCACCAGGGAGTAGGTGGCCTCCGGCAGCAGGAAGGCGAGCTTGGCAGCGATGTGGCCGGGGCAGGGCGGGCAGCAGAAGAGGCAGCAGAGCTCACTCAGCGACAGCCCGTTCATGGCGGGCGCCGCCCGGGCCGGGCCTCCACCGGGGCCCCCGCCAACAATGCCGCCCGGCCTGGCCTGGCATGGGAGGGGTGGAGGTGCTCCGAGTCGCGGGCAGGGGGGAGAGAGCCCCCCCAGCTACCGCCCCAGACAGCAGCCCCGTTAGGAGGCCAGGGCCCAGCCCCATTGCGGTCCAAGCCGAGCCCCAGGGAGCCTCGCAACCACAGGTCTCCATGTCGTGCCGTGGGAAGCCCACCCCGGCCCGCGCCCCCGGGCCCCAGGGCCGCGCTCCATGGCTCCCGACCGCCCGCCCATGCGTCCGTCGGTCCCTCCGCACCCCTGCCCGGCCTCCTGCAGCGCCACCGCCGCAGCTGCCCCCACGGACAGAAGTGAGCCTCGTTCTCACCACCGCCCTGGAAGTGACGCGAGGAGCGCGCGGGGCGGGCAGTTCTAAGTAAATTCTAAAAGCCTCTCTTCCAATCCATTCCAGGACCCCGAACTTGCTCCAGCCTGCTGATTAAGGCATTTAATTACCAAGGATGTTCAGTCTCTTTTGTTACTCACTTTTTCTCCAAAATATCCTTCCACATAAATTCTCCCAAATAATCCTTAGAATCATTTTTATTTAGTTTTTTTCTTTAGCTGTTCCGTGTTTCCCATAAGATATATACATATATTCTTTTTGTATATGTACATATTTTTTTGTATATATATATATTATTTTTTGTAAAGAGAAAAATTTAATAAAACCTGGTTGTAAACAAGATAGAAAACACAATTCCAATTTTAGGGTGACATGATATATTGTTATGGAAAGAAGCCTCTAAGAGTATATGCCAGCTGTTAAGAAAGACTGCGGAATTACTGCTGAGTAATGTCTATTTTGTGTACAATTCTGCACTTTCAAGTTTTCCTGGAATACGTATGTTTCCTTCAGTTAGGACACCACCTATTTCTTTGAAATGAAAGTGCAAAGTTCTGTGTATGAGGATGTATTGTGTGAACATGCCATCTGCACAGGTCAGCCAACGGTTCAACGGGAGTAATTGTGTGTGGCTCAGCACACAAGCGTGAGTCAAGTTAAGCTAGACGCTCATCACTCAGTATCTTGCTGTTCACAGTGAGTCCTGTGTGAGTCTTCGGAGCCTCCATATAAATGTTGCTGGCTCTGAAACATAGACGGCTACCACCTGGAAGTCCCAGAGGCCTCCACAGCTTGCGGGTCTGGGTGGGGACCTCCCTGCCCTCTGGGTAACCCGGGCTGATTTTTCAACATTCCTATAAAACATATATTCCTGGAAGGAGGAGGTAGGTGAACTGGAGTTCTAAGGAGGTTGTGTCCCTGAGTCCAGCACTGGCCTGTCTCTGCAGAGCCTGTGGGGTCAGTGGTTGCTGGAGGATAGAGTCCAGATACAACAGATACACAAGAGCTCACAGATGTGAACAACCCCAAGGATGCAGGTCATGGTAAGATGCACTGCAAAGACAGGAACTGGTGGGATGGGATGACTGCATTTAAACTTAATGTGTGTAAATGTGTATGTGTGTGTGTGTATACCATATATTTTCTATCTAGCTTTGTGGGTATACAGAATACATGTATGTGTGTGTGTATATATATATCACATTCAATGTATTACATAATGCCAAAAAATATTTAATGTGGAAATCCATTCATGCTATATTAGGAAGAGAAAAACAGCAGATTACAAAAAAGCAAATATAGTAATTTTTTGGTATAATTACTTAAGTACAACACATTATACATGATATATAGTCCATATAAATATATAATTTTAAAAGTAATATTATATATAATAAAATATACAATAATATATAATGCAAATTTTGTCAATTAAGTTATAATTCAGTGGCATTCAATACATTCCTAATGTGGGTTTTTTTTTTTTTTTTTGGAGACTAAGTCTTACTCTGCCGGCCCAGGCTGGAGTGCAATGGTATGATCTTGGCTCACTGCAACCTCCGCCTCCCAGGTTCAAGCAATTCTCCTGCCTCACCCTCCCGAGTAGCTGGAATTACAGGCATGCACCGCCATGCCTGGGTAATTTTTGTATTTTTAGTAGAGATGGGGTTTCGCCATGTTGGCCAGGCTGGTCTCGAACTCCTGACCTTAGGTGATCCACCCTCCTCAGCTTCCCAAAGTGCTGGGATGACAGGCATGAGCCACTGTGCCTGGCTTTTCCTCATGTTGTCCAACTGTGACCATCTTCCATCTCCACAACTTTATTGTCTTCCCAAACTGGAGCTTTGTCCCCATTAAGCACCCACTCTCCACGACCTTCCTGCAGCAGCCCCCACACCCATCATTCTCCATCCTGCCTCTGTGAATTCCCTGCAGCAGCCCCCGCAACCAACATTCTCCGTCCTGGCTCTGTGAATTGGCCTCTCCTTCCCGTGAGCCTCATGCAGGTGGAATCCTGCCACAGCTACCCTTTTGTGTTGGGCCTTTTTGCTCCACATGTGGAGTGGAAAAGGTTTATCCCTGCTGTCACCTGCTGTCTTGTGCCTGAATACTTCCATGTTGTGTGCTGACCACATGCTGTTTATCCATTCACCCACTGGTGGACTCCTGGGCTGTCTCCGCCTTTTGGTTATTGTGGCGAATGCTGCTGTGAACATGGAGATACCTTTTTGAGTCCCTGGGCTCGATTCTTTTGGACATGTGCCAAGGAAGGAGTGGGATGGCCGGGTCGACAGATGACTCTTTGCCTGTCTTCTGCAGAGACTGCCGTTTTCCATCTTCACCAGCAAAGTGCGAGGGCTCCAATGTCTCCCCGTCCTCACCAACATGTGCAATTGTCTGTTTTGCTGATGAACATCATCCCAGTAGGTGCGAAGTGGTATTTCTTTGAGACTGTGATTTGCATAACAACTACTGAGGTAGAACATCTTTTCATGTATAGTCATGAAAGTCATGTAAGTCATGTCACTTAATGAAAGGGACAGATTGTGAAAAATGCATCCTCAGGGGATTTTGTCCTTGTCTGAACATCATAGTCCTTGTCTGGACTTACACAAACCTGCATGGCACAGCCTACTCCATACCTAAGCAATGTGTCACAGCCTGGTGCTCCCAGGGTACACACCTGTGCAGCATGGACTGTACTGAATGCTGCAGGCAGTTCAGACACAAGGGTGAGGATTTGTTATCTAAACCTGAAAAAGGTGCAGTGAAAACACAGTATTCTTGTTTTTTTTTTTGTTTTTTTTTTGAGACGGAGTCTCACTCTGTTGCCCAGGCTAGAGTGCAGTGGTGGGATCTCGGCTCACTGTAAGCTCTTCCTCCTGGGTTCTTGCCATTCTCCTGCCTCAGCCTGCCAAGTAGCTGGGACTACAGGCACCCGCCACCACGCCCAGCTAATTTTTTGTATTTTTAGTACAGACGGGGTTTCACCATGTTAGCCAGGATGGACTCGGTCTCCTGACCTCGTGATCCACCCGCCTCGGCCTCCCAAAGTGCTGGGATTACAGGCGTGAGCCACCACGCCTGGCCCAGTATTCTAATTTTATGGGACCACTGCCGTCTATTCAGTCTGTGGTTGGCAGAAAAATGGTCTGTGATGCCCACCTGCATTTACCCACCCTCTCTTTGTAGATCTGCTTTGGAGAAATGTCTGTTCAAGTTCTTGGCCCGTTTTGTTATTGGGTTGTTTGGCTTTTGTTGATGATGAGTTGTAGAAGTTCTTTATAAACTCCATTAGCCTTGTTTTTAGTACAATTTATTTCATTGTAAGCTTATGTGATTTAATGGGCTAAATTCAGCAATCAGCTCACAGAATTCCTGGAAATTCTGCCATTGCTCTCATGGTCCATGTGACCCAGTTCCAGCACAGTGCTGCCTCTCCCTGCCCCGACTGTGGTCAGGATTAAGAAGACAATGTTCATGGCAAGGCTTTGAAAAGTCTAAAATGTTTTCCTAATCTGAGGATATACCACTATTATCATTTATGGCTGTTTTTTGACTCAACACATAGGCCCAAGAAATGCGTTCGTATTGTCTCTTTCTTGTGAGTGGAACTGTGGCGGGGAGAGGAGGCTGGAGCCGCAGAGTGAGATGACACCTTGAGCAATCTGTGAGCTGCCACCATCCTGCCCCCCGATACCCCAACAGCTGATAAATAAGAAAGGCAAAACAGGCTTCCCTCCCACAGCCTTTGAAGAGTCTCAGGGCATTTTAAGCCCTTGAAAAGCACTTAGCTGATAAAAACGCATCCTAATGAGGAAGAGACAGGCTCTTTTCAGCTGCGCAGCCCATTTTGACAGTGACAAGCGAGAGCCCTTTCATTCAGAGACCCAGAGGCCCAGGAGTCTTGTTCCTGGGCAGATGGCCATCAGGAGGACTGTGCTCAGCACTCCTGCTTGCAGGCCACCTCCCTGGGGCTGTGGGTCTTTAGCTTCTGTCTCTTGTTCTTGCTTTGAGTGAGAGACCAAAGAGGAATTCACGGCAAAACAGAAGGTCTGCTGAAAACCTGATAAGCGGAGGCCACCCTCACACTGCCTGCTGTTGAGGGCAGTCCTATCCCCACTCCAGCCAGTCTTTGTCCTGTTGTATTATTTTATCTGGAGTTTTTCCTTCCTTCCCTTCCTTCCTTCCTTCTTTCCTTCTTTCCTTCCTTCATTTCTTCCTTCCTTCCTTCCTTCCTCTCTCCCTCACTTCCCTTCCCTTCCTTCCCTTCCTTCCTTCCCTTCCTTCCTTCCTTTCCTTCCTTCCTCTCCTTCCTTCCTCTCTCCCTCCCTTCCCTTCCCTTCCTCCCTTTCCTGCCTTCCTTCCTTCTTTCCTTCCTTCACTTCTTCCTTCCCTTCCTTCCTTCCTTTCCTGCCTTCCTTCCTTCTTTCCTTCTTTCCTTCCTTCACTTCTTCCTTCCTTTCTTCATTCTTTCTCCCTCTTTTTCTCTCTTGCTCTCTTATTTTGCTTTTTTCTTTCTTCCCTTTCTCCCTCTTCTCTCCTTCGCTCTTTCCACCTCCCTTCCTTCCTTCCTTCTTTCCTTCCTTCCTCCCTGCCTCCCTCCCTCTTTTCTTCTTTCCTGCCTTTCTTTCTCTTTTTGGTCCATCTCAAGTACAAAGAACAGGATCCACCAGTCTGCAGTAATCTAAGAAGAGCCCATAAACACACTTCCCTAAGTCCCTGCTAGGGTCTTGATCATGACATCTGTCTAAGAATATGGTCCTGTTTAACCCACCCCCAGATGTCTCCATTCCCCCAAGGGCAAACTCTGCCTTAGTGCAGTGTTCATTCTTCCCTTGTATGTACTTTTATTCCATTTATGTGTATTTCTAAATATGTATTCATGTGTTATATTGTTGGATTTGTGCAGTTTTTAACTTTAGGAAGGAGTAACATGTAGTGAGCAATTGTACTTTTTCACTAAATATTTGATTGCTAACATTCATTACATGGCTGTTTTTCATTTGTTTTGACCATTGTGTTCCATACATCACAGGCTGACATGTGACACCTTGAGGGACAAACCTGGCTGCCTCTTGTCTTTGTAAACACAGTTGTCTTGGAGCACAGTCTTGCATGCATTGTCTCTGGCTGCTTGTGCATTGCAGAGCAGAGTTGAGAGATTGTGACAGAGCCAACAGGACCTGCAAAACCAGAAATATTTTCAATCTGATCCTTTTTAGAAAATGTTTGCAGGTGCCTGAGTGGTTGATCCTGTTTTTGCTACTATGAAGAACAGGGGGCTGGGAGCAGTGGTTGATGCCTATAATCCCAGCATTTTGGGAGGCCAAGGCGGGTGGATCACTTGAGGTCAGGAATTCGAGACCAACCTGGCCAACATGGTGAAACGCCGTCTCTACTAGTAATACAAAAGTCAGTTGGGCATGGTGGTGAGCTCCTGTAATCTCACTACTCGGGAGGATGAGGCAGGAGAATTGCTGGAATCTGGGAGGCAGAAGTTGCTGTGAGCCAAGATCACACCGCTGCATTCCAGCCTGGGTGACAGAGTGAGACTCCGCCTCAAAAAAAAAAAAAAAAAAAAGAAGAAGAAGAAGAAGAAGAAGAAGAAGAAAAGAAAGAAAAAAGAAAAAAAAAGCACAGGGGAAGGTTCTTGTACACATCCCCTAGTTCACGTTCAAGAGTCTACTTTGCCTAGAAATGCAATTGGTAGTCATGTGGCAGGTGATGCTCACCTTTGGGGAATGATGCTTAAGAGTTTCCCAAAGCTTTCTGCCAGTTTATGATTCTACCAATAAAATCAGAGACTCTGGGAATGTTCATTGTCTCCACCACCTGCTATTGTCAGTCCGTTTATTTTACTGACAACTATAGACAAGTTTTCCTGGGGAGCCATGGAGGACATTTTATCAGGGAGCTAACACCATGGGTCTCCTGTAAAATGTGGGTTCTCCTAGGAAACTGAATGGAATCTGTTCATTCCGGCTTTACGGGTGTGTGGCAGCTCCTGAGAAAGCGTTTCTGACTTGGTTTCTGGGAGGCTTGGTGGGCTCAGGGGTGGGGGTTCCTTGTGTTGAAGCAGGGCAGGCAAATAGTTACCTACCACCTGTGCTGGGTGAACAGCCCTGGATCTTCTGGAGCATCAGGTCAGCCTTACAGGCATTGGGCTTCCTCAGCAGTGTCCCTGAGCATGCGGAAGGTGTGTGTTTGTGGGTAGACTTCAATATGGATCCCTTTTTGTTCAGAGGGGAAGAGCACTGAGGCCTCAAGCTCTGCAAGCTGTTACCTTTTGGGGGTCTGCAGAGGGCCCTAAGCAGCCGGCCAGCCCCGTAACATGGGGATGTCATGGCTCTGCTGCTGTTCAGCTCTAGGGGAGCCTTGAGCAAAGGCTGGCCTCAAAGTCCAAACGGTTACCCATGCCACATGGTCACTCCACAGTGGTCTTGCCGTGGATGGGACCATCACAGCTGGGCCAGGGAGGCCACATGCGCTTAAGCCCTGGCCTGCCCACACCTGCCCTGGGGCCTCACCTGTTCTCCCCGATCTCCTCTGACCAACTGATGAATGAATGAATGAATGTGAGAAGGAGCTTGGAGTGAAAGTTGCTCTGAGGAGGGCGACCAATGTAGTGGCAGGACCAGGCCACCCAGGGCTAGTGGAGACAGTGGGACACGGGGAAGTGGGGACCAGGGGGAGCTTCAGGTGGGTGAAGATCACCACTGTGAACCTCAGAAGAGCTGCCGAGGGGAAGAGGGCCCAGTCTGTGCCTTGTTTTCTTATGTGGGAGAATGTGTCCACCTGGTGCATGCTACGGGGACAGATTGGATGTGGTGTAAGAAGGACTTGATGAAGGTTGAGCTGTCTATGTCTATTAAAGGCTGGCTCAGTACTATTACTGCTATACTATCATCACCATCATCATCACCATCATCATCATCACCACCACCATCATTACCATCACCGTGATTACTAACACCACCACCGTCATCACCATGCTCACCATCACCATCACCATTATCATCACCATCCCTACCATAATCACCACCATCATCACCATGATTACCATTATCATCACCATCATCACGATCACCATTATCACCATCATCATTACCATCACCATCATCACCATCGCCATCATTACCATCAACACCGTGATCACCATTATCATCACCATCCCTACCATAATAACCACCATTATCACCATGATTGCCATTATCATTGCCATCATTACCATCACCATTATCACCATCATCATTACCATCACCATCATCACCATCGCCATCATTACCATCACCATTATCACCATCAACACCAACATCAACACTGTGATCACAATTATCATCACCACCATCATCACCATGATCACTATCAACATCAACATCACCACGATCTCCATCATCATCACCATCATCATCATCACCATCACTATCATCATTACCATCACCATGATTACTATCACCGCCATCATCATCACCATGATTACCATTATCATCACCATCATCATCCTTACCATGATCATCACTATCATCACCATGATCACAACCATCATCACCATGATCACCACCATCATCACCATGATCACCATCATCATCACCATCATCACCATCACCATGATCACCATCACCACCATCACCACCACCACCATTACCATGATCACTGTCACTATCACCATCATCATTACCACCATCAGCAGCAGCACCATCATCACCATGATCACCATCATTATCACTATAATCACCATCATCATTACCATCACCACCACCTTTATCACTATCACCATCACCATCACCATCAACACCAACAACATCATCATGATTGTCTTTCAACTAGGTAGCAGTGACCATTAATTTTATGTGTCAACTTGACTGGGCCCTGGAGTGCTCAGATGACTGGTGAAACATCATTTCTGGGTGTGTCTGTGAGCAGGTTTCTGATGAGACTAACGTTTGATTGGATGGACTTAATAAAGCAATGGCTGTCCCCACTGTGGGGAGGCATCACCTAATACTTTGGGGGCCTGAAGAGAATACAAAGCATGGGAGGAGAGATTTTGCTCCTCTGCCTGACTGCTTGATCTGGGACATCAGTCTCTTCTTGCCCTCAGACTAGAACTCACACCACCAGCTCCCACTGTTCTCAAGCTTTCAGTCTCACCCTGAATTACACCAGGGCTTTCCTGGGTCTTCAGCTTGTGGACAGCAGGTGGTGAGCCTTCATAATTGGATAAGCCAATTCCTTACAAAAAATATCTTTCTGGTCGGGTGCAGTGGCTCACACCTGTAATCCCAGCTCTTTGGGAGGCTGAGGCGAGGGGATCACGAGGTTAGGAGATTGAGACCATCCTGGCTAACATGGTGCAACTCTGTCTCTACTAAAAAAAATATAAATATTAGCCAGGCGTGGTGGCTGATGCCTGTAGTCCCAGCTACTCAGGAGGCTGAGGTGGGAGAATGGCGTGAACCCGGGAGGCAGAGCTTGCAGTGAGCCGAGATTGCACCACTGCACTCTAGCCTGGGTGACAGAGTGAAACTCCATCTCAAAAAAAAAAAAAAACTCCTTCTATATGTATATCCTATTGGTTCGGTTTCCCTGAAGAACCCTAATACAGTGACTGAGGCACACTTTGGCTAAACCCACTGAGCAGAATCAGGGTCCTGGGAAAACACCAGGCTGTGGTCAAGGGTCTCAGGCTTCAGCCCTGGTCCAGCCACGGGCCAGTGGGGAGGCCGGGAGTCAGGCATCGTACTGGCTGCTTCTCTCTGACTCTATGCTCCTGTCTAGCACTAGGCTAGAATCCAGTGAGCCTTACCCATCCTAGTATTTTGCTCACAAAGGTGAGCGAGTCCAAAGGCACCAAGTCCATGTGAGCCCTGGGTTCCTACAGACTCAGGAGTTTCTCCTGGGGAAAGTTGTCAGAAGGAGGCAACCACACTTCTGAGAGCTGCCTAGCAATTCTGAACTCCCTGTGACCCTCAATCAGAGCAATTTGTTGAGCAAACAATAGCAGAGGATTAATAAAAGATGTAAGAGAAGGACCTGCCTTCTCGTGGTTAATTGCCTCTCACCTTTCCAAGACAATCGAGCACATTCCCTATTGTGTCCCCTGAGAAACGGGGCTCCTTCCCAGAGAGGTGGGTGTGAACCCCAGGGCTCCAAGTGTGTTTCCAGCAATGTTAAAATGTTTTAGCCACTCCTTGGTGTTGGTTGGCATGAAAAGGTGCCCTCTCAGATGGTGAGAGCATGTGTGTGTGCATGTGTGAGGCACACAGACAGCTGTGGCGTGTCTTATTTCTTCTAATCCTCTCTAATTCTTTTCATGTCAAAGCCCATTCAGGTAGTGCTAGAGGCAGCAGAAGCCATTGTGTGGTTGGAACAAGGAGTGGCTCCAGTCACTGCAGGGAGTGGCCAGGTGTTATGTCCCAGCTGTGGCCGCAGCAGCATCACGAAGGGGCCGCCTTCCAAGTAAAACCAGAGATGGGTCTCTGAGAACGGCTGTGATGGCCACCTTCCCTCATGTCTTCACCCATCCCCAGCCATATATTGTTATTTTTTACATTCATCTCTCCATGTATTCACAGTTTTACAAAGGAGCACACGGAACCCAACCCAGTCTGTGAAGTAGGCGTGATGCCCCACAGGAGGTGGTAAGGGAAGGTGGGGCCAGGTGCTCCAGATTAGAGTGGCTGGGGATGGTAAGTGTGGGAGGCAGAGGGGGAGGCACCAGGAGCCTTTCACTTAGAGATGACGAAGGGAGAAGGAAAAGACTCATCCAGAATCCAATTATGTTAACTCATCTCTGCTATCTATCCTACATTCCAGGCCTGGGAAAAAACCCCAAAACCTAATTACTGTACCGCTAATGACTGAAATGACAAATCGAGGAGCCTCCAGGCTGCTGATGGTAAGAATTTAAGGCTTTGAGTCTCTGTGGGGCAGGGTGCCCTGGGCTCTGTCACTTAAGGAGGGCTTTCTCTCCTGGCTTTGTGGGTCACTCAGCACACACCAAATGCCTCTGGGTACCTGAAAGCCCACAATTCCTACCGTGTTGGTTCTTTCTTCATTTCCACCTGTAGATGTTGGAGCCACTTGATTTCAGAGGTTCTGAGGAAGGGTATTTGCTGGTCTCTTCTCCCAAGCCCAGAGAAAGACAGCAGGCTTTCCATGGAAAAGATGCCAACGAAATCAGTTAGGGCCTCTGTCTTCCGGAAGCCTTGGGAGGTGGTGCTGGCCGTCTGTGGCTGTTGTCCTGAGCACCTCTGGAGAGGCAGCTGGAGTAACAGCCCTATCGCTGCTGCAATCTGCTGATATAATTACATAGAGAATGCATTTAATGCTTCAGTGGGCAACTTGGTATAACAGTTTAATTTTTCACTGAAATCTAAATTTGCTCCCAGACTGTATATTTTTCTATCATATTAGATAATCAATCAGAGCAGAAATCCAATTTTAACTGCATCAACACTCCTCTGGAGAAAGTTACACAGTGAGTGCCCTCTGGTCTAGGCTGCTCAAGGCTGGCGTGTGAGCCCACACTGGGATGTGCAGATGAGGAGTGGTCCCTTGGCTGACCGAGGCCTCTCCAGGAAGAGACTGGCTGTGGTTCTCCAGGAACTGAGGCCACTGGCTGGGTGGAGGGTGGGGGCTGCCAGCTGTCCAGGGTGCTGGGGGTCCCCCCTGTCCCCTCATGGCCATGAGGAAGAGGCCAGGCTGCAGAGAAGTGGCCAGACAAGCAGTGACCTCAGGGTCTTCCAGAGACCTTGCTGCTACTTCTTGGGCACTGGACGATTCTAGTGTTTTTCATGCGAGGCAGACGGGGCCTTTGGACCTTCTGTGGACAGGGGTTCTGGAAAACCCCTGGCCACATGTAGACAGACTTGTGTCCCCAAACCGTGTTCTGATCTTGGCCCTGCTTCTTCCCCGTGGAGTCAGCGAGGGGTTGGGACTTCAGTTCTTCTCTCCTGCCTTCCAGGCAGCACAGGGCAACCTGCTTCATGGCCACAGGCCTGTGGTTGGTGACTGAAGAGGCAGAAGACAGGGCATGGGTGGGTGGTCTCTGCCTGGTGGCATGCAGGTTGGTGGCAAGGCCATGTCACTCGGGTGGGCTGGGGGGCAGCTGGTCCAGCTGTGTCTCAGGCAGGGCCACCACGGTGGGCAGGCTGTGTTCCTGAGGGGCCAGCTGACCACCACCATCACCTGCAGACACCAGACAGCATGTGGGAGTCTCCATCTGCTTCAGAACCAGGCCCTGACAGATGGCAGGGACAAGCCCCCCGGGATGGGGGCACCCACAGGCACACACAGTCCCCAGCCTCAGGCCAGCCTGGACTTTACTGGAACAGGGCGGCCACATTTGAAGGCCCCAGGTCTGCACCCTCCCAAGGCTGGGACTGCAATTGCCATACCCAGAAATCACAGACTCCAAAGAGGCATTCTATCCATGAATGGGGGTTTTTATTCTATAAACAGGAAGGACTCACTAACTGGGCCACATGAGAGAGAGCCTACTGGGATTGGGATTTGCAAAAAAATTTGTTTTTTTAGACAACTGAAAAGCAACCCATCATTATCCCAGGCGGCGTGGGCAGGGCCTGGAGGGCATCAGGGATCTCCTTGCTCAGGAGGTCCTGAGTGGGCGAGTGGACCTTGCCGTCCATCACCCGCACATCCACCCCACAGCGGGGAGGGTGTCAGAAAGAGGGGGATGCCAGCATTCATGCCTGTAGGATTTCCAGGCCACGGTTGTCTGTGGAAGGGTCTAGAATGGCGTCTTCTCTGAGGGGTGCACATGTTAGCAGGCGTCTCTCTTGCCCTCCCGGCCAGCAGGCTCTCTGAGGTCACCACTGCAGCTGCACACCTTGGCATCCTGACCTCGGGCTTGACTGTGACTTGAGCAGCATCCTTGGAGCAGCTTGTCCTCTGCGGATGCATGGGATGAAGGGGAGGTGCACAGCCCATCCCCCGCCAACACTGCCCTCCCTACATCTATTTCAGAGGACAATGTGCTCAGCTGTGCGCCAGGTTCAGACCCATGCCTGGGTGGCAGGAGCAGGAGACACAGCCCCCTTGGCCTTAGCCAGGAAGCAAGGTGATCGCCATTAGGGTTGCGGAAGGAGGCCAGAGGAGAGGCCCTCCCTTGGTGTGGTATTAACCAAGTATCCTTGTTTCCGTGTATGATGCATGGACCTGGGGGGACGGGGGCTGCTGACCTGGGAGGGACTGGGCACTCCAGCCCAGGTTAGCCTGTCCCAGAGCTGGCAAAGGACTCTCCTGTTATGCAAACCCCCCAACCCAGAGCCCACAGTCCACCTGCCTCCTGTAGCAGAGCCTACACCAGGTCCCTGCCCTCATCACCAGGGCCAGGTACCAACTAGGGACAGCCCCCATGCCTGGAGCCAGCTGGAATCATTCAAACTCCCCAGCTCTGAACCCATTCAGCCTGCTGCCCAGCCTGGTGTTTCTTCCCAGGAAGCCACAGGAAAAGCTCTGCCACAGCTCCCTCAGCTCCCTCTGCCCATGGCCACCCTGGAGCATCCGCATGTGGCCCTGCCTGGTGTGGGTGCCTCGTTCTCTGGATGTGTGAGTAATAAATGATCTTTTCAGTGACAGCCATCTCCTGACCTGTCGGCCTCACCATACCTGGATACAAATGTAACCTGCAGCCTGAAGCCACCACGTGGAGGGCGGTCCACTCTGTACCTGGCAGCCGGCTGTGCGAGTGCTAATGGGGTGGGGCAGGAGGTGGGCACCAGGGTTCTTTCCATCCTGTCCTCCACAGATGTGCGGGCTTCACTCTTGGCACTCACAGTCCCACTCGGGGCTCTGTAGGACGAGGCTGCCCTGGACTGCTCACCTCTGGCTCCAGCGTGGTGGATATTACGTGGGGGCTCAGGCCCAGATGTGCAGTGATGCTGGCACTGCCAGGGCCACAGGGATGTCCCTGCCCCTGCAGGCTTCACCTCCAGGCAGCGTCCTTCTTGACTGTGGCCCAGGCACCCCCCACCCCACCCCCGAGCTGAGGTGGGCCAGGCTGTGGTGGGGACTTGCCTGGCAGGGCCTCCAGGCAGGGGGTGGGCTACAGCTGGCTGTAATGAAGGCCGGTGGGGCTGGTTCATGACTATTAGCAGCTGGCCAGAGGCTCCCGTAGGCAGGCTCCAAGAGGAAGCCCCCTTAAGTGATTTTTGCAGATTTTGATTGACATAGCCAGGTTAGGAGGCAGATGGATTTGTTTCTCTTCTTACCCTGGAATCTGCTCCCATTAGCCCCTCACCTCGGCTGAGTGGCGCCGGCGTGCACCTGGGCCTGGCTTCCAACCAGGGCCTCACTGGCTCCTTGGGAGGCTGGGTTGGGGAGGGGAGGAGGGGACATCTGTCAGATTCATGGAGGGTTCCCCCCAGACCTCGTACCTGCAGCACGTGGGGGCAGAACCCTGGACAGGCCAGAAGCTCAGGGCTATACCAGGCTGCAGAACTGGCCATCACTGAGGGGCTGGCCCTGGTCACAGAGACCTCTGTGGACCTCAGTGTTCCCCTCCAGCAAAGGGTCATAGTGCAAGGGGGCCTTCCATTCATGGTCCCTCCCCAGCCCCAGGCCATCCCGAGGTTCATGGGCAGGAGAAGGGCTGGCAGGGCTCCCTCCAGCTCCCCCAGGAATGAGAAGATCCACTGAGCAGTGCCCGCCCTGTATGCCCACCCAAGCCCCAGATAGTCAGGGGCTGACTTCCAGCTGCTCTTGTCCCTGGTCACCTCCCAGGAAGCCTGCCCTGGCCTAGTGCCTGTGGGGAGGCCTCCTCATGTCCCACACCCCCTTGCATTTCAGCCGTGTGCTCTGCGGACAGGAGTATGTGCCCTGAAGCAGGGGCCGTCAGAATGACGGGTTAGGCTCCTGTTGGTGCTTGTGGGTTCAGAGTCTCCAGCCCCATGGGCCTGTGGCCTGCTCCATGAGATGAGGGAGACCCCCTTCCATCCTTCCTTCTGCCAAGTGCCCTGAGTGTAAAGCTGCAAGCAGATGTCAAAGGGACTCAGAGGCAGAAGCTGGAACCCCTAGCTCACCTGTGCTCAGGAGGCGCCTACTGAGCCCAGCCTGGCTGCTGCCCACCAAGAGCCAAGGGAACCCCACGGCCACCCCAGCTGCAAGAACACTGCCTCTGTCTTCCAGTGGGAAGCCTGGCGGTCTAAGAACAGGGTCCGCTGTGGGCCGAATATCGTCAAGTGTCCAAACTACCCGTGGGACTCACCCGGACACTGCCTGGCTCAGGCCCACACCCAACTCAGGTCCACGCCTGGCTCAGGTCCACACGTGGCTCCCTGTGCTCCATCCTTGGGCAGCAAAGCCCGGACAACCGACGCAGAACAGTTCGACTGCCTGATCATGCCGCGGGCCTCCATTTCCCCAGCAGCAGGCATGACCACCTCTGCTTAGTATTTCTCTGAGAAGGGGAAACTGAAGCCAAAACCTGTGTTCATGGACAGACGCACTATGGTTGGGATGCTGCGGGAGGGGGTCTCCCTCGGGTCCTGTGTGTCCACATGCCAGGGCTGGACCCTCTTTGTTGAGTCTGTGCCCCAAGGATGAGCCCTGGCACCTTCCTGAACTGAAGGGATGGCAGGGAGGAGAGGGCACAGCCTGGGGAACCTGCTTTTCCCTGCTACCTCCTCCCCCAGTGGACACTGGAGACAGGCCCTCTGTGGCTGTGGACCCAGCCCTGGCTAGGAGGCAGAGCCAGGAAGGATGGAGCCGTGGCCAGGCAGGGCTAGGACGCACACCCTGGAGGCTTCCCATCTGCCCTGTAAGTGGGGGCCAGAACCTCCCTCTGGCCAAACACGCATAGGAGAGTTGTGGGATCCAGCCAGGCATGAAGGGGTGGGTGCCTGGGTGGATGTGAAGGAACTGGACACAGCGAGTCCATCAGCCATGGAGCTAAGGATGTGGAAGACAGTGGTGGACAGCAGCTCTGCTGAGACCATCTCAGGCCACGCAAAGAAGAGGGGAGCCAGAGCCGGTCTCAGGGGCTGTGACTGTGTGGGGGGCAGGGTGACCTCAATGCTGTGGACCAGCAAGAGGTGCAGTGGATGGATGTCCCTGTGCTCAGGGGATCTGGGAGGTGCAGCCTCCATGCCCTCAGCCCCACCTCAGTTTGCACAAGGCAGTGACACAGACTTCTCTGCTCTAGGCTTTCCATTTGCTTCTGATTAGTCCATCTAAATGGTTTGGGAAAATAAGAAAAAAAGGGGGTTTGTTCGGTTTTGTTTTGTTTTTTGAGAGACGGAGTCTTACTCTGTCACCCAGTCTGGAGTACAATGGTGCGATCTCGGCTCACTGAAACCTCCACCTCCCAGATTCAAGTAATTCTACTGCCTCAGTTTCCCAAGTAGCTGGCACCACAGGCACACACCACCACGCCCAACTAAATTTTGTATTTTTTTAGTAGAGATGAGGTTTCACTGTATGTTGGCCAGGATGATCTTGACCTGCTGACCTCAGGTGATCCATGCGCCTCAGCCTCCCAAAGTGCTGAGATTATAGGCATGAGCCACCGTGCCCGGCCAAAAAAAAAAGGGTTTTGTGAGCCACTGTCTCCTCATCCATACAGGAGGAAGACCCTCCCTGCCTCCCACCGGAGGCTGCCTGAGATAAAGTCAGACATCACCCAAATGGAGCTCAGAGATATGAACGCTCTAAAAGGAACATGAAAAAAGTGAACAGTCGTTGGAAGATGTTAAGGAGACTCTCTCATAAGTGTGGAATGGGTTAGGTTTTCTAAATCAAAACTTTAAACCCGGATGTCACAAGCAACATTTGGTTATGTAAAAAGTTTCAACAGTGTTATAAAAAAAGCCACCATAAACGAAGCAGATGACAGGTTACATGCAGGAGAAAATATTGCAGCATATAAAACAGGAACCAGATTAACACTCAGAATAAATAAAGAACTCCTATAAATCAGTGAGAGGAGAGAGGCAAATAGGCGATGTGCACGGCTGATTTACAGAAGAAGCTGCACACACGTGGCCATGAACATCTGAAGGATATGCGTCTTCCGGAGAATGGGCAGCTCAAAATGCAATGAGGCTCTGTCATTACGCCGTCGCACATTGGCGGTCATTTCTAACCAGGGATAATTTAATTTCAGGGGAGTTTCCAGGGGAACAGGAGCACCAGGAGACATTTGGTATGAGGCTAGATTGGCAAAGTCATTTTGGAAACAATTGCTTGTTGATATAAAAAGTGACAGCACATGAGCAAAGCGATTCCACTTTGAGAAATGGAAATGAAGAGACAGAACACAGGCTGCAAACCCGCCGCACCGAGCTACCTGTACAGGTGCATAGAAATGTCTGGGAAGCAATGCTCAGCACGATATTGCTTAGGACACAAATTTTTTTTTTTTTTTTGAGATGGAGTTTCACTCTGTCCCCAGGCTGGAGTGCAGTGGCGAGATCTCGGCTCACTGCAAGCTCTGCCTCCCGGGTTCACGCCATTCTCCTGCCTCAGCCTCCCGAGTAGCTGGGACTACAGGCACCTGCCACCACGCCTCGCTAATTTTTTGTATTTTTAGTAGAGACGGGGTTTCACTGTATTAGCCAGGATGGTCTCAATCTCCTGACCTCATGATCCGCCCGCCTCAGCCTCCCAAAGTGCTTGGATTATAGGCGTAAACCACCACACCTGGCCAGATGCAAATCTTAATGCCTACTAGCAAGAAGACGCTAAACCATTATACATTCTTGCTAGGGATTTCCGGGCTCATGTTGAAAATAGAGAGAGGGGGAGATTTCTTGTGATGGAAGGAGAGCCCTAATGACATTCCTGAGTCCTAAAGAGCCTACGGCAGAGCCCAGTGGAGAGTTGTCCTGATCAGTTAATTGAAGAGGAAGAGAGTGTGCATTGGCCTGTGTGTGTGTGTGTTGTGTGTGCGTGAAGATGAAAGATCCTATCAAGCAAGTCTCGTGCAGTGTGCAAATGTGAAGGATGACCTGAGACCGGCTTTGGAAAAGGCCAAGGTTCCAATGAGCAGATCCCAAGACAGAGGAGAGAGTGTGGAGAAGAGGAGTCAGTGGCAGTGCTCCAGGACTGTGAGGAGTCCCCTGGATGATCGGGAGAGGACCCTCAGTGTGGATTTGGGGCGTCGTGATAAAGATGCCATAGGTGCTGATGGAGAGAGAAGCAGGGAATCCTTCAGATGGACCAGGGATCCCAGGCATCGCACCACCTTCCCTGGATGCAGGAGGTGCTGGGGGCTCTGAGGGAAGGACCAGCAGCCGCACGTGCCATCTCACTTTGTGCTCTCCCCTCTCCTGACATCACTGTTGGGTTGTTTAATAAATAGCTGAGCGAATGAATGAAGGAAGGAACAATGCCTGTCGCTGGATTTCCTCCATGCTCTGGGAGGACTTCCTGCCCTTTATCACCTGATGACATCTCAGACCCTGAGGGTTACCAAGACCACTCCCTCTCTGATTTGCTGGAAGGCCTTGACCCATCCTTAGCATGCCCCTTAGCAGCTCACAGAGCAGGCAGCTGGGCAGCCCAGGAACCTCTGAACTGAGCAGGTGCAAAGGCGGCCCCCCACGGGGGCAGCCTCTTCTCCATCCCCCAGGCAGGGTCTCTTTCTGGACTCAGCATGCAGAGAGAGCCCAGCTCTCCTGGAAGACTATTTACAAAGAGCTTTGTATGGACATGGAAACCAAATGAGAATTCCAGAGCCAGGCTCTCCCTAGCTGAATTCCTCCCTCTAGGCCTGTCTTGGGGCTATCGGTCTTGCCTCCTTTCTGCAGTATAGACAGCTGGTTCCGTGCTGCTCACACCTGCTGGGCCCTCCTGGGTGGTGGCTCTCTGCACCTGCTGAGTCATCCTTGGTAGTGGCTCTCTGCTCCTACTGGATCCTCCTTGGTGGTGGCTCTCTGCTCCTGCTGGCTCCTCCTTGTGTTGGCTGTCTGCACCAACGGCGTGGCTTCAGTCATGCCAGCTCTGCCTTTCTTCAAGTGCTAGAGACACATTGAAAAGTTTTATGCAAAGCAATTTCTATCCTTGTATTGATAGGTCCATGATTTTCTGATACTGGATCAGTATCCACTATCACCACCACACCCCGCACTCCCCCACCACAGCTTCATCTTCAAGGAATATATAAATTTTAAATAAATATTTGCACGCACAGGACAGCTGCCTTTGAAGGAAATCTATGAGTGCCCTCTTGAAGATACAGATTTTCTTGCTTCTTTACAAGTTGAATAATGTCCCCTACATGTATCTGCTTTGTTGATCCAGATTTTCATACATCGTGTTTTCCTGTATGGCTTTGAGATAAGTAGTGTTCCTTATTCCTCCTTGAAGATAATGTTCTAAGAAGGAAATACATCTTTGGAAGAAGAGGAATAATTTATAACCAGTTGGACGAGGACTTCAGTGCCTCATCCTCTTATGACCTAGACATGGGCTGAGAAAGAGGGTCTTACTGAGGACACAGTGTGCCTCGGTCGGGATCCCTGCTCTGGAGTGCAAGGGACATTCAACAGCAAGCACAATAATTATTCACATCTGCTTTATTTTTTAAAGGCTATGCCTCATATGTAACCCTGACAAGCAAAACACTTGTCACCTCATTCAACCTGTCACCTCATTCAACAGACACATGGAGAGGCCCCACAATGTCCCTCAACTGCCACATGCTGGAGACCAGACCCTCAGCTTCCCTGCTTCTGCTGGGCATCCCTCTGCTTGGGGGAGCATCTTGAGGCTGTACAGGTCTCAGGTGCAGCTGGCAGCAAAGAGACATAGGAGGAGGTGGTTGAACCCACCCTGCAATGTCCAAGGTCCAGGTTAAACCCTGAGAGTGGCTGAGCATGTCTGGACCTGTGACTCAGTTTCCCTACCTGTAAAACACATCTTCAATGAGATGAACGATAGTCCTGAGCATAGCAGTCCACAGGGAACCCCGAGCCACTTCTGCGTCCCAAGCCCTCTAGTTTCTGCATCCTGTCTTCACTCTGCTCACCTCTGAACGAACCCCATGGTCCCCTGGAGGACCTGGGTGGAGAAATACCCTAAACACCTCCCCAGGCATTGAGCTCATGCCTCCAGCACAAGGCCTGGGGCTGTAACGCAGGGAGCTGGACTCCAGCTTGGATGCTGTTTCTTTCTTTCTTTCTTTCTTTCTTTCTTTCTTTCTTTCTTTCTTTCTTTCTTTCTTTAAAAGCGGTGAAATCCACGTAACACAAAGTGAACCACTTTAAAGTGAACAATTTTGTGGCTTGTGGTACATTCACAGATTCGTGGATGCTCTTCTTCTACCTGAGCTATATCCTGCCTGTCACAATTCCATAGGAAGTAAAAGCCAGCTACTTTCTGTAAATGGAATTTTAAGCAGAACTCTAACACTGTGCACAGAAAGTGTGACTGTGCTTGGTTCGAGGGAGACAGGGTCTGGTCTGTGTCCCCACCCGAATCTCATGATGAATTGTAATTCCCAGCGTGGAGGGAGGGACCTGGTGGGAGATGATGGGATCATGGGGAAGGATTTTCCCCTTGCTGTTCTCATGACAAGGAGTGAGTTCTCATGAGCTCTAGTGGTTTAAACGTTGTGTAGCACTTCCCCTCCTTTCTCTGTCTGTCTCCCGATCGACCCTGTGAGGGCCTTGCCCACTTCCCCTTCACCTGCCTCATGATTGTAAGTTTCCTGAGGCCTCCCCAGCCATGCTTCCTGCAAAGCCTGTGAACCTTTGAGCCAATTAAACCTCTTTTCTTTATAAACTACACAGTCTCAACTAAAGAAAGCCAGTTCTTTATAGCAATGTGAGAAGCGACTAATACAGAGAAGGGCCACCTGTCCTCTCAAAGGCCCCACCCAGGACTCTGGCCACCTTTGAAACCAGCATGTCCGGGTGCCCTCTCATGTTTTCTCATCTTGGGAGTCCTGTGATTTTAAGGTTCTTTTACAATCACACCTCTAGAGAGTGCTGATTCCCTGAATACCACAGGACCTCCCTGAGGCATCCAGGACAGAGCAAGCTTAGATATCAGGCGGAGGTTCTAGGAGCTGTGCACCCCTGGACCCCTGGACCACAGAGTCTGGGTCAGGAAGTGGGGGCAGGATGTGGGGCCTGATCTCTGGGCTGCTGACCACAGAAAGGGCTCGCACCAGGAAGTGGACTTGGGCCTGTCCAGGGCAGTTCTGGGGTAGAAATGGGAGCTGGAGATGTGTGTGGCTGTTCCCGTGAGGATGCTCCAGCCCCAGGAGGCCGTGGGGCAGAGGCTGGTGCTGTGTGGAACCGCACGTGTGTGAGCCAGTCAGGAGACTGCTCTGTCGGTCAGGAAAGGCCAACACAGTGCACTGTCCTCACACTGGGAGGACCGGCTTCCCACCCCACTCCAGGGCTTTGTGGTAAGCCTGATACACCTCGCTCCGGGGCTGCGTGGTAAGCCTGATACACCCCGCTCCAGGTCCGTGTAGTAAGCCTGACACACCCCGCTCTAGGGCTGCGTGGTAAGCCTGATACACCCCGATCCAGGGCTGCATGGTAAGTCTGATACACCCCGCTCCAGGGCTGCATTCTACACCTGATACACCCCGATCTAGGGCTGCCTGGTAAGTCTGATGCACCCCACTCCGGGGCTACGTGGTAAGTCTGACACACCCCACTCCAGGGCTGCGTGGTAAGCCTGATACACCCCGCTCCGGGGCTGCCTGGTAAGTCTGATACACCCCACTCTGGGGCTGCGTGGTAAGTCTGACACACCCTGCTCCAGGGCTGCGTGGTAAGTCTGGTACACACCACTCCAGGGCTACGTGGTAAGCCTGATGCCTTCGTCAGTCTGGGAAGAGGGGAAGATTTCTCCTCAATGGTGACTGAAGTTGAGTGTCTTTGCTATGGTTTGTGATGTTTTTTGCCATCCCTAGGTCCTTAGCAATGGTGAGTCTACTCTCAGGCCAGACACCATTGTCCCCCCACCCCACAAACCACACAGGCACACACACACACACACACACGAGCACACACACACAAGCACACACACTCACACATGCACACACAAGAGCACACACATGCACACACGTGACCAAACGTTCACACATGCACACACACGAGTGCATACACACACATATGCAGGCATCCACACACATGCACACACACACGCCTGGCCCTCAGTCTTGGATCAGGGCTGGCTGCCTGCGTGCTTGTGCTGTGAGGATGCACCCCTCTCACTGCTTCCCCTACACTAATCATTTCCACTCCAGGCATGTGTATCTTGTTCCACGTGTCTGAAAATCCTATTTACTTCCACAACCCCTGGCCGTATTCCAGGCCCCCATGAAGCATTTACTTCAGTCTGTTCTGTGACCTGGATTACACCAGTTTCCAGCACAGAGCTTCAGGCCTGGGGACTCATTTCTGAGTAGGTGCAGGAATCCACATACACTGAGGTGAGGCGGGCAGAGGCAAAGTCCCCTGAATCTCAGGTCACACACCCACCCAGCCGGGGAGACCCTCCTGAACCTTACAGCCAGACTCACCCTGGGTAAGGAGCCCCAGGCTCTGCCTCAGTGTGGTCATATCTGCTTATGCTCTATCCACGATGCCACAAGGACCCTGTTGCTATGAGCCTGGGAAGCCTGAAGATTCAGAGGGGATGGCCCAGGCCAGCACGGGGACATCATCTCATCCTGGAGGACCACCAGGACAGTGCAAAGGGGCCTTGCAGTGCCCATCCCAGGAGGGCCAGGTCAGTGGGCACAGCGAGCTCACCCTCACGCGGGGCCCGAGGAGGCTGGTTCTCCCTGCAGCAGGCTTGTGTGTGTGACTGCAGAATTCTCCACGTGGACCCATTTGACACTGGGCAGCTTGCACTGGAAGGATTCCTTTCCAGGAAGAAACAGAGCACCGCCCTGCCCTCCTCTGCTTCCCAAAGACAGATGGGAGCCCTGGAAAGGAAGCCGGCATTGCCCCCAACCCTAGGGCTGGCACAGGGGCCGGCAGCCAGCAGAAGAGCTTGATTGCTGTTCCCTGGGTCTAAAAATGGATAAACAACCGTGAATGCCAGCGAGGTCCAAGCCATATTCATCACCGTTACAAAGAGTAATTCGGTGTGTGCTTGTTAATCAATCACTGCTCTCACTGGGGCTCCGGCCAGGCTGGGCCGCGAGAGTGGACGGCCATCACCAGCCCACGGGCCACAGTGCAAGCATGATGGATGGCAGCTGCTGCAGGCTCTAATCTGGAGCTGAGTGCTGGGGCTCAGGCTGGCTGCACACGGGCGTCCCTCTCCCAATGCAGACCTGCAAATGAGAGGGGGAAAACTGAGGCGGGCTCCTGGCAGGGCGTGAGGCATGCCCTACCTCATGTGTTCTCTGTGTGACAGGGCAGGGGGTTGGGCAGTGCCACTGGGAGACCCACCTGCTTGGGGGCAGGGGAGGTGAGTGCTGGGAGGCACAGCATGTGGACCTCAGTGGCCTCATTCCACGATGTGTTCTTAATTAAAATAATCATGTGCTCCATGGACACAGCAGCGTTTCAACAAGGGGTCACACCCATATGAGAGGTTGGAATTCACTCAGCAGAGCAGGAGGAGAGGCAAGGAGAGCCAGGCCCAGCAGGTTAGAGAACGTGTCAGTTTGGAAAGTGAGCACGTGAGCCTGCGGCAAGGGTGGCGTGGCCAGGTCATGTCTGGTTCCAGTCTCAAATCCCCTCTGCCCCGTGGCACCTGTGCCATAGACTTCTCACTTTTCCTCTCCACCCTGAGAGCAGAGGTGCTGGGCACCTGCACGAACAGTGGCAGTGAACTCTCCCCTCCTGGTCCCCATGGCCAGGCTGGCCCTTGGTGACCATCACTGGTGCCCCTTGGTGACCATCACACACTGCTGTCCCCATGGCCAGGCTGACCCTCGGTGCTGCCCCTCAGTGACCATCACACACTGCTGTCCCCATGGCCAGGCTGACCCTTTGTGACCAGCACACACTGCTGTCCCCACGGCCAGGCTGACCCTCAGTGACCATCAGTGCTGCCCCTCAGTGACCATCACACACTGCTGTCCCCATCATCACTCCGTCCACTCCAGGTCTGCCCCAGCAGAGGCTCCTATGATGTCACACTCCTGGGTCTGGCACCAAGGCCTCCACACCCTCGACCCCACCTGTCTGTGCACAGAGAGCCCCTGTGCCTCTGCCCAGGCCCTGGACTCCCCCAGGGTTGGCCAAGCACAGCCCTCTGTGACCACCATGCTGCTGTGAAGGGGCCTCCCTGGGCCGCATCACGTCTGGCCTGGCTCAGGTGCAGCCTGGGACCTGGGCTTGCTCAGAGCCTCCCTGCGCGGCACCCCCAGAGTGCTAACCACAGGTCTTCCCCTCCTGTCAGTCGGCTGTCAGGAGGGCAGGCCTGCATCTCCCCTGGGGTGCTTTTTCAGTTGGGGGCAGAATTGCTGCCAGTGTGAGGCGTCGGGCCCCATCTGCCGTCTGGAGGGTGGGAGGAGAGCACTGCATATAGAGTTTTGTTTTTCTTGCTTGTCAGCTGAGACCCTGGTAAGCCATTTACAGTGACTGCTCCTCAGTTTTCCCCTTTGAAAATTGGGGCTGGGGGTGATAGCAACTCTACTGGGTGGCCGAGAGAATCGGATACAAATGTGGAGGCAGCTGGCACGCAGGAGGTGCTGACAAGAATAAGGACAATTCAGAATTCCTGGCTGTACCCACAGAGCAAATCATTTGGTGCCCAAGACCAGCCTAAAACTCAGCAGAGAGCAGGGGCTTGGAGGGGCAGGTTTCACATGGGAAAGTTGAACATAGAACTTGAAGAGAGGGAACATGAGAGACTGCTGGGGTTCGAACTCAGGCAGATCTGGGGGCAGGAGCTGAGCTAGGAAGGGATCGGAGTCCAAATGCCAGGCTGAAGCCCCCAGGGTGGCCAGCCTCAATTCCGTATATGCCACAGGGAGACAGTGCTCACAGGATCCCAGACAGCAGCTGTGCTTCCTGGAAGCCCAGCCCCTGTCCCACCATGAGGATGGAGCTGCAGCCAGTGTCCTACCCTGATCTTCTTTGCCCCCATCGTAAAAGTGTCTACACTGGCACAACCGCTCCAGCTCCTGCATCCAGTGTGGGCTGCTGCACAGGACATGGCCGTAGCCCCAGGACAGAGCAGGCTGCTCCCAGGTCCATCTCCAGCAGTGCAATTTTCAGTGTGGAGTGCAGCGTAGAAACTGCTATTTGGTGGGATGGGCCATTAGCATTTCTCTTGGAAGCCCCTATCAGGACCCTGGGCTGGACCTGGATGCAGCAGAGCTGCTGTCTTTGCTAAGGTGGCCAAGTCCACTGGGCAATGGGCATCTCTGCATGAAGGTGCTGCGGAGTGAGGCTGGCTGCATGATGTGCTGCAGAGTGAGGCTGGGGATGAAGTGCTGCGGAGTGAGGCTGGGGATGAAGTGCTGCGGAGTGAGGCTGGCTGCATGATGTGCTGCAGAGTGAGGCTGGGGATGAAGTGCTGCAGAGTGAGGCTGGGGATGAAGTGCTGCAGAGTGAGGCTGGGGTGCCCGAGAGCAGACCAGCTTGGGGTGCTGGGGCTCAGGGCACCCGGTGGTCACCAGCACCTCTCTTTGCAGCTCCGACTGCTATAGCTGTCTCCCCTGATGTGGTTGTCACCTTGGCATCCTCCAGCCTGGCAGAGCCCAGCTCATCAGGGTGGCTTCTGCTGGAACCACGGCCAGTCCAAAAGGCTCTTTAATCACCACTTTATTCATTCACGGAACATCTGCTGAGCCTGTCCAGGATCTGCAGGTGACACTGGGAATGGAGGAAAGGGGTCTGCCCTGGTGGGCTGCCCAGCAGACAGGTGCAGGCAGCCTCTGCTCCCCCCTCCACTCATATGCACACCACACACACAAGCTCGGGTGCATGCACACATTCTCTCTCTCTCTCTCTGTCTCTCTCTCTCTCTGTCTCTCTCTCTCTCTCATTGCCCAGGTGAAGTCCTTCCTGCAGAATCCCCACTGCTTGCAATTGTGTTTATTTGCTGATTGATTTGCTATTGTCCAGATCCCCAACTGGAACATGTGCCCCAGGAAACAAGAGAAGGATCCCCAAATAAAATATAGGACACTGGAATTTCAGATAAACAACCCATTGTTGTCAGTGTAAGTATGTCCCAGATATTGCAATTATTGTCTGGGCTATACTTGTCTAGAAACCTGTCCGTTGTTCACCTGAAGCCCACATTCACCTGGGAACCCTCTGTTCATATTTGTTAATCTGATGACCATAGCCTAGGAGGCAAAGGCAGTGGCTGCTTGAGTGCAGCAGGTCCCAGGGCCCCCAGGCCTACTGCTGGCTGCCACTTTGTGGGGAGTGGCCTGAGCACCTGGTGTGTCATGCTGGGCCCCAAAAGGGATGCCAGGGGCATGTTTCTGGTGTTTCTGAATTGGGGGTTTTATTGAGGTAACTGCAGATTCACACGCACCTAGAGGGACCACGCAGGGAGTGCTGCTTCCCTCTGTCCACTCAGACGATGCCTTGCAGGACCGCATCCCCTGCCACCCAGATGCTGGCCTGGTGAGATGGTCCCCAGGACTCATACTCACTGATGCAGATCAATGCTGAGCCATATCAGTGCATGTGCGCGTTCATTGACTACCTTGATGCAGGGCAGATGAGCCCCCAAACAGGGGTTTAGTCAGGGAGGGTTCTTGGCTTCACCCAGAAAAGAATTCCAGAGCAAGCTGGTGGTGTTAGACAACTTTACTCAAGCGTCAGCAGAGATGTGTTCCTTGCAGAGCAGGGCCCCCCATAGGCAGTGTGCCCAGAGCAGCAGCGAGAGTATGTATCAAAAAAAAAAAAAAAAAGAAAAAAAACAGAAATTGCCACACCACAGCAGAGGCTGGAGTTGTGCAGCCCAGAGACTCCTGGGGCCACCAGAAGCTGGAAGAAGCAGGAAGGGTCCTCCCCCAGACCTGGGGATGGGTCATGGCCCTCGGACACCTCCATGTCAGGCTGCTGGCCTTTGGAACTTTGGCAGCAGGCATATCTGTTGCTCTAGGTCCCCAGTTTGTGGAATTTCCTGAAGTCCTGGAGGCTCACACAGGCAGTGAGTGAGGAGGCGCTCGGGAAGCTGGGGACCTGGTGACGTGGGGGTGGAGGGGTGGGCAGAAGGCCCAGTGAGGCGAGGCTCCTGAGGCTCTGTGGTGTGCCAGGAAGGCCAGAAGGTTGGCCAGGCCAAGGGGGCCCTGAGTCCAGTGACGAATATGTTGAGTGGTGGCGAACTCATAGGTTACTGGGGCTGGACAAGGCTGAGTCTGAGTGAGGTGTAAAACTAGATCTCGTTGGGACCTGGTGAGCCACCTGACCTCACTGAGCCTTAGTTTTCTGGCCTGTAAAAAGGGTGGAGGCCACCTGTGTTAAAGGCTGTGGGCACCACGCCTGGCACCCAGAAGTCCCCAGGCTGTTGGGAGTTTTGTGTGGATCCAGCCCACTCTGGGTTGTGGGTAGCTGCGACCCCAACGTAGGCTGGGTTTCAGCATCCTCTGACCTTCCCCTCTTCCCACCCACAGCCATCAGCGAGAGCTTCCTCCCCACCTCTGTGAGATTAATTGCTAGGAGGCTTCATGGGAAGTGGAGGAGCGTGTACTGTCACCTCTGGGCATTTGTTAATGTGAGTGAGAGATAATTCGGAGTCTGTCTGAGCCTGCTCTCTAGGGTGACGCCCAGGGCGGAGATATCAGCTGCATGAGGAGTCTGTCCGAGCCTGGTCTCTGGGATGACACCTGGGTGGGGGTATCGGCTGCTTGGGGAGGGGCGAGGCAGGTGCCGATCTGCCTGTTCCTCAGTTCCCAGGAGCTACTCCAAGGGCTGAGGGGTGCCAAGGAGCCCATGCTTTATTTCCACTGAGGATTAGCCCAGGCACGGAGCTGTTGTGCCTCCATGACGGAAATCACAAAATGACAGGACATGTGGGAAACTGCCTTTTTATTGCATTTCATGCAGAGAAGACATCAGGTCATATACCAAGCAGAAGGCTGTGAGATGGGAACATAATGGGAATTACTCCAGAAGAAAATAATTCCTCCCTTAAAGTCCTGCACAAATGTTGTGTCCCTCCCACCTGCCTTGTCACCCAGGTGCCCTGCGGGAGAAGTTTCTGGGTGCCTCTGGAGACAGAGATCCAGGGTCCTCGAGGGCCCAGCTTTGCAGGAGAAGTAGACAGGCCCCCACCAGTCCCCATGCCTGGAGAGCATGCCAAATTCCATGTACATTAAACTCAGCCCACGGCGTCAGAGGCCCCCCTTCAGCAGCCTCCTCAGAACCTCCCAGACCCGCTGTGGCTGCAGGCCTGGCTCTGGTGTCCTGGATGGAGGAGCAGAGGCCTGGAGAGCTGACTCTGTGGACACCTCCCGGCCTTGCTGCACACCAAGGACAACTTCACACTAAGAGCATCCGTGCAGGGCTGCCCACATGCCCGGGCAGGGGTGTTACAGTTTGCAGAAGCCCCTGCTTGTGTCTGTTGCGTTTTTCACGCAGACCACTGCACACAGCCTGGCGCAGGCCTCACTCTGAGGACCAGATGGGCCGGCCTCGCTCTCAGGACCAGATGGGCTGCGGCACCCACATGCACTTCGTGTTGGGCACCCCCACCCCCCACCCCCAGTACCCTGCCTGGAGACACCTGTGAGCCAGTCAGAGGCCCTTCTGGGCACACCCACCTGTCACTTGGAGCCCACAGGCAGCGGCTCCCACAGCATGAGCTCACAGACGCAGGGGTGTTTGAGTCATAGCAACCCATGAAGCTCAATTCAGCCCTGGGAGGGCATTATTATTTTTGTTGAAAATATCCACACCCTTAGTATTTGGGTTCCCAGAGTCTACAACATGAGATCTCCTGGAAGAAAAGTCAACAATAATTTAAAAAGAGGAACGAAGGAAGGAAGGAAGGAAGGAAGGAAGGAAGGAAGGAAGGAAAGAAGGAAGGAAGGAAAGAAGGAAGGGAAGGAGGGAGGGAATTAGGAAGCAAGAGAGAGAAATAGAGAGGAAGGATGGAAGGGAGGGAGGGAGGAAGCAAGGAAGTAAGGGAGGGAGGGAAGGAATTAGGAAGGAAGGAATTAGGAAGGGAGAGAGAGAAATATAGAGAGAGGAAGGATGGAAGGGAGGGAGGTGTGGACGGCGTGCCCAGGTACCTCCTTAGCTCTGTCACCCACAGAGGACACATCACATCCGGGCGTGCTCTGGGCTGCCAGGGGCCTGCAGGTGGCCTTAGGGTGGTTTCTCCTTTTCTGCCTGGGGGCTCCGGGGAGGAGGCACTGAGCCTGGGCCTGAGGCTCGGCTGGCAGCTGCTCTGGGTAACTGGCTGCTGTGAACAGTTCCTTCTTCCAGGCCTGATTGACATTAATTAAATATTTTAATATTTGTATCAGAGAAAACGTATTCGAGCATACCTCAATCATTTCTGATTAAATTGCCAAAGGAGGGCCGCTTTGCGACTCCTATAAATGAATACATTTTCAACTTTTTTTTTCTGTTGAAGGTAATTTTCATGGCTGGTTTAACTTCTAGGGATGATAGAAAATATTAATAAAACATTTGATGTCTAAGTTTGGGTGGAAGTTTAATAAATTAGATGGGCAAATTTTACTTTTGATCACGTGGCTGAAAATGTTTTAAAAGGGATTTTTTTTTTTAAAGAAAGGAGCTTCTGGTGAAGTCTCTGCTCTCTGGGGGTTCTGGAGTCCTTCAGTGTTGGGCTGGGGCCCCCTTCACAGGTGTGGTCTCGGGGTTCACGATGATGGGATGAGAGGACACTCTGGCTGCGTCCTCAGGAGGGGCCTTGGTGAGAGGCCTCGTTGACACCTTCACATAGACGGAGAAACCCAGGCTCAGCCAGGTGGGTGATGCTCCCCAGGTCCCCACGCTGTGTCCCCCAGATGGGGCAGGATCCTTGCTTCCTATTCCTGTCTGCTGACTTTTCCCTGAAGCTCTGTGTCACCGCGAGACCAGAGGGGCTCATGTGGGCAAATTCAGGCGGCCTGTGGTGGTGGGCACCCAGCCCTGAGGTGAGGCATTCCTCCCCAGTGGGCAGAGGGGCGCCCAAATCCACTCCCGGCATTGTTGAAGGTTCTCTGAATCCAAGAAGTGACCAGAAATCCTGGCGAGATCTATGGGAAGCAGGCTGTGAGAAATATGTTGTTAAAATCCGTTTTTTCAAACAAGGTACCGGCTTTCCCTGAACAGGGAGGCAGAGCTTTGTTGGTGGGAGGCCACAGAAAGGAGACAGACCCTGTCCCTGAGCATTCGGAACAGCCATACAGCCCCGGGGCTCCTCCAGCAGGACGGACGCTTCTCCCCGGGGAAGGGCAGGGCAGGTACATCGGGGGGAATGGCCTGGGTCCCTTCAGCCACCAGCACAGCCCAGCAGCTCACAGGCCTTCCCAGCCTGGGTGCAGGCTGGAGCCCCCGCTGAGGTCGGCCTGGCTGGGGCCAGGGTCTGCCTCAGGTGTCACAGGGACAGAAGCCATGGAACCAGGCCTGGAGAGCGGGTGCTCCCTCCACCTGTGAAGGACTGGCCGGGGCTGAAGGAGCTCAGCAAGCAGCAGGGCCCCACCTGGAAGCCAGGCCGGGTGAGGTGGGGTCAAGACGGGACCCAGCAGGGCCACTGACAAGTCATTCCAGAAGTGCACACCCTCATCCCAAGTGCTCCCCAACACACATGCACACACATGGCACACTCAGGCATCCACAAAGACCCACACACAAGCATGTGTACTCTCACACACATGAATGCACTTACATACACGCACATACACAAAGGCACACACACAAGTATGCACACACACAGCCACACACATGCAGGTGCACACTCACACAGACACATGAATGCACTCACATACACAAAAGCACACACAAGCATGCACGCATACATGCATACATTCACACACACGCAGGTGCACACTCACACACACATGAACACACTCACATACACAAAGGCACACACACAGGTATGCAAACACACACAGCCACACACACGCAGGTGCACACTGACATGCACACATGAACACACACAAAAGCACACATAGGCATGCACGCATACATACGTACATTCACACACACACGCAGGTGCACACACACATGAACACACTCACATACACAAAAGCACACACAGGCATGCACGCATACATGCATATGTTCACACACACGCAGGTGTACACTCACACACACATATGAACACACATATAGTCACATACACACAGGCCTGCACACACAAATCTCCACACACACACACACACACACACAGACATAAGCACAAGATTGTACAGTTTCATTGGTGTTTAGTCCAACACGCCAAAACCCAGCACCTTGGGCCCTGATGGAATGAGGGCATCTGTGGTACCCTCGGGTAGATTCTCAGCAGCCCTGTAGGGCCTTTCCAGCTTTGCTGGGCCCGCCTTCGTAGCTGGTCAACTGACTCCTCCTGCAGTGTACAGGGCCCTGCACTAGAAGGACGCACACCTGGGTTAATGCGTTGCTGTCACTGACCTGAAATGCTTCATCCTTCGAGCGAGGGGTCCCCACGTTTTCAGTTTCACTGGCCTCAAACAATATTTGAGGTCTTGTTATTCCTGCTGCTGTGGAAAGGTAAATATTTATAGGAAATTTCCATTTCCTTTTGCTCATCTGACAGAAACTTGAAAATTCACAGCCCTTCCTTCGCCATTCTGCCATCTGCTCCCAGGTTAGAGAGAGTCCCCAGGTCCCTCTGGGCAAGTGCAATGTGCACGTATTGAAAACATGTTATCATGAGGTGCAGAAGGAACGCACTCCTCCGCCTGGGCTTCCTCCAGATAGATGATGATAGTTTAACAGCAAGTTAGTGATGTGTGGCTCTGACATAATTAATTGATTTTATAGAACATTTTCATTCATTTGAACAATGTCTGGCCATCTATTGAATGTGAATTACAGTGACAATTAGACTCAATATTTAAATAATCAGTTTTCACTGTGCAGTATTGGGATGTCACAATTTACCAAGCACTTTTAATTATTTTATGTGCTGGTTAGTGTGTTTTTGCAATTAAAATGATATCTACATGTAAATTTTGCAGTAATGCGGATACGAGCACTTAAGGGGGCCGGCTGCTCCATCTGCCTCTCCATGCCGTGGACTCAGCAACAAGTTCCAGGCACAAAACGCACCACAGCAGGAACAGGCAGGCTCAGCTGCTGACTTTTGTCCTTTTTCCTAAATCTTCTGTTGTCTTCTAACGTGTTAACGGGTTCATGAGGTTCCCACCACGTCTTAATTTCTTCTTTCTCCAGCCAGGCCATCGCCCTGCTATTCTTTTCAGGTAGGAAGTGACCTCCATGACAGCGTTCAAGTCTGAGCGCCCCCTTGTGTTCAGGAGCCTGCCGGCGGGATGCAGCCCATCACAGAAGCCTGTGAAGTCACGTCCATGGGTCCTGGGAGCTGAGCAGAAAGAGCTCTCTGCTTGAGGACGCTGTGTGTGTGGGAGCCTGAGCTGAAGTCCAGGGCAGCTTTATTGGGAGTGCCGCCGTCTCTGGGCTTGGAGGAGGACTTTTCCACAGGGCATTGCTCCTGGTCAAGGCACTCACTTCACAGCCGAAGAGCAGCCATGGGCCCCTGCTCATGGAATTCCCTGCTCTTACCATGCTCCAGCCTGGAGTAGTGGGCTTGATAGAGCCAGGGAATGGCCTTTTGATGGTGATGGTACCTCCGGGGGCCGGGAGAGGTCTCCTGGGCTGTGCATGTTCTGAATCAGTGTCCAGCATGTGCTGCTGTCTCTCCCATAGCCAGGACTCACGGGTCCAGGAACCAAGGGGTGGAAATGGAAGGGTGCCACTCGCCATCACCCCTAGTGACCTACTAGCAAATTTTTTTGCTTCCTGTTCACATGACTTTATGCTCTGCTGGCCTAGAAGTCTTACTCCAGAGGGAGAAATGCTTCCACTAGGAGACACAACAATGATATTATTGTCCTGGAAGTTCAGCCTGCTGCCTGGCTGCATTGGACTCCTCATGTCTCTGAGTCAACAGGCTCAGAAGGGAATTTCTATCCTGGCTGCGGGTATCGGTCCAGATTATCAAGGGGAAATTGACCGCTGTTCCACGGGGAGGTAAGAAAGAGTGTGTCTACAAACAGGAGATCCCACAGGGTGTCTCCTAATACTGCCATTAGAAATTACAACAACCCAATCCAGGCAGAACTACGAATGGCCCAGACCCTTCAGGAATGAAGGTTTGGATCTCCCCACCAGATAAAGAAGCAGGACCAACTGACATGACTGCCGAGGGGAAAGGGAGCATTGCATGGGAGAGAAGAAGGCGGCTGTGAGCTCCAGCGGTGCCCTCCGGGCCCATCACAGAGGCAAGAACTGTAACTGTCATCATGGTAAATTATAAATATTCTTATTTATTATTAATGTGTTTTTGTGTATGAATACATAACCACACACACAAAGCAAATCTGTTCTTCCCTCTCTTCTCCCCTTAAGGTGTTACAGAAGATGTATTGACTTCAGAGCGTAGTTTCTAAGCATTGTTACTTTATATCACAGCATTTGTGCTGCAGGATGTCATGGAGAAGAGGAACCATCACCCAGAGCTCTTCTGGGAAAGGGTTAGCAAGTTTTCAGGGGTACACAGAATGCTTTTATGATGTTAGGGGATCGTCTTTGTTTGGGAATTAGTACAGTATTTATTTATTTATTTATTTATTTATTTATTTATTTATTTATTTATTTATTTATTTTTTGAGATGGAGTCTCGCTCTGTCACCCAGGCTGGAGTGCAGTGGTGCTATCTCAGCTCACTGCAAGCTCCGCCTACCGGGTTCACACCATTCTCCTGCCTCAGCCTCCCAAGTAGCTGGAACTACATGCCCGGCAAATTTTTTTGTATTTTTTTAGTAGAGACAGGGTTTCACTGTGTTAGCCAGGATGGTCTCCATTTCCTGACCTTGTGATCCACCCACTTCGGCTTCCCAAAGTACTGGGATTACAGGCGTGAACCACCACACCCAGCCAGAACTAGGTATGTTTTAGGGAGATGTATATAGAGGTGCATGGTGTCAGGCTGACAGGCGGTAGACCCAGGCGGCAAGTCTCATGTCCACCTGGCTGGGCTGTGGTGCCCGGCATCCTGGGACGCTGCTGTGAAGGTATTTTGTAGATTGCTCAACACCTGCAATCAGTTGCCTTTCCATAAAGGAGGTCACCCCTGAGCAGTTGGGTGAGCCTTATCACATCATGAAGGCTTTAAGAGGAAAACTGAAGAGGAACATCCACCTGAACCTTGAGTTTCTGGCCTGTCCCAGAGCCTTCCCTCCTGGATGTCTGGGGCTCCTCCAGGAAGGGGCATGGGTGAGGCTGAGCACCTGCAGCTCCTCAGGCAGCAGACATGCTGGGCCACTCTCACGTGCCCTGCGGTTACTCACACTCGCTGCTGTTCCCAGCGCCCCTGTCCAACTGGGTGGTGCATATTTGCTCTCTGGCATTTCCCCCATATTAGCCTGTGGTGGCTAATGGAGGGGGACAACACATTTATCCTTTGTCATCTGCAAGGCTGGGGTGAGTCCAGTCCTCCTGGAGGCTGTGGGAGTGTGGAGGTTCAGGAACAGAGGGATGCAGGGATAGCATGGTGGCCCATGCAAGCTCTTGAGGTGCACGTTGGCCACAGCACTAAATGGCAGAGCTGCTGAGCGAGGCACGCAGGTCACCAGGCAAGTTGTGAGGAGCCACCAGTGAGGCTGCAGAGACCCGAATTCTCCCTGGAATGGTGTCAGATTCTCCAGACCCTGCTGTGACTCTTCTGTGTTTATAGAAGTAGCAAGAAGAAACGTTAGCCTATTTTAAATAAATCCTTAGATTCTGACACAATGGAATCTACATTAGCAACACTTGGAAGTTAAGAGCCTGGAAGTAATGTTCTGGTATTTGGCTCCCTTGAGTGAGCTGGGAGTGAAGAAATGAGTGACTGAATGAATGAATGAATGAACTCATTGGGGGTCTGCTGTGCTGAGCATGGTGCTGGGCATGGTCACTCTCAGGAGATCCGATCTGTGGTCAGGGAAGCTGAGGCTAGAGGAATCATCTGGGTCTGCCTCTGCATCCCTGTCCCCCCTGGCTTTCTTGGGGGTCACCCAGTGAGTCCCCACTGAGCTGCGTCCATGGGACTCCAGGCATCTGAGCCCTCACACTGCCCTGCAGGAAGGCAATCCAGGGCCAGGGAGGCCGGAACCCAGCTGCAAGCCTGAGTGACTGGGAACAGGTGACCTGAACTCCAGGCTGCCTGCCTGTAACACAGGAGGGCACTGGGTAAATTCCCGAGGCCTGGGACCAGTCTTCTCCCAGACAAGGGGGCAGATTGGACCCAACCACTAAATGCTGGAATGCGAGTTGCCCCATGTAATGTGGGAGGTGCCTAGACAGGCAGCAGCCCCCAATGCACCTGTATCCCCTCCTTTTCTGGACACCCTTGCAGGAGAGGAGCAGGTGCTGAGGGGCTCAGGAGGCCCTCATATGTCTGTGTTAACTCATTCTCCATCCCCCAGAGAGCCCCGGTGTCTGAAGACTTCCCCGTACCGGGGCTGTGGTTAAGCTGGGACCAGTGGGAAACTTACAAGCTGAGGTGCCCATGCACGAAGGAGGAGTTGTGGGGGCCAGGGACCCCCAGCTGCAGCACACAGCTTCTCAGCAGAAGCACCTGGCAAGGAAGGAGTGGGTTGGCATCCTACTCAGGGCAGTGGAGCCAAGAGCAGCCCCAGACCACCTCCTGCCCTGGAAACAATTCCTTTCTCTCAAACCCTGCCAGTCTCTAAGCTAAGGGTGTGATTAGGATGGGATGGCTTTTGTTTTACTCTGCCGATCATTTTTGCATTTAATTCATACATTAGTTCGACTTAGTGGCTGCAGAAAAGCTGTAAACTGAAGGGATTTAAGCCTAACAAATGGTGTTCTAATGAGAATTATTGAGGTCAACAATAGGATTCTGCAAGAATTATTTTTCCTTTGAGGGAGGTCTGCCTCTGAGGGACCCCAGGCTGCAGGGGGTCTGTAGAGGTCGACCGTTTTCCAGGTGGTCGGGGAAGGTGATGTGCTTTGGGCCTCTCCACTGGGGTAACTGGAAGGCTGGGGCGGGCTCCGTTCCCCTGAAGGTCTAACCCCAAGGGAGTCCCCGTCTTGTTCACAGGCTGTCTTCTCCTCCCCAGGGAACATGTGGTTGGTGGGGACCCCACAGGCAGGAGGTGCAGGAGGTGCAGGAGGAAGCCCCCCCAGGCAGAGACCCAGGAATCTTCCACACCCTCTTCACTCCCCTAGAGGCTAGGGGAGCTGAGCCCCAACACTCCCCAAGGCCTGAGGGCATTAATTTAAAACATCTGATTGCCAGCAAAAGGTCTCATCAAAGATTAAATAAGCATAATTTAACTGAGGGAATGATAATAGATTTAGTTAAGAAGAGAAAAAAAGGAAAATTGAATTAGAATGCATATTTGAGGGAAAATTGGAGTTTAAAGTAATTACACTTAGAGATGAGACAGATTACAATTACCATGTTTCAGAGGTGGAATTTTTAATTGCATTGTTTAAAATCAAGCCTAGGTCTCTGCCTTCAGCAAGTCAGGGAAACGGTTTTCAGGCAGTGGGGATGGCTTCTGTCCTACTAGGTTCCTCCCTGACCCAAGGGGAATAGCAGCCATTTCTGCCCACCTGAGGGGGGCCAGGTGGACACTGCAGGTTCCAAACCACAGTGTCCTGCTGCCCTGTGCCTGCCAGTCCAGTCCACACCCTCTGGGCTGAGGGCCTCACCCTGCAGAGGAGACAGGCCCTGGGGCCCTGTTATTCCTGAGACCTTGAGGAGCCCGCAGCCCTGGCAGCAAGGCAGAGGGACTGGCTGACACACACCTTCCCGGATTTGATTATCCTCAAGGCTGATCCAATCACTTGGGCAGTCAGGAACCACGATCATAGCCAAAAACCTCAATTCCACTAAAAATCGAGTTTCCCAGATGGCATTTTCACTCTTTAGTCCTGAACCACTCACCTTCACAGGTGCTAACTGTGTTTGCCTCTGGAGTGATGGGACCAACCAGAAGGGGTCTGGGATAGAAAGGGCACTCAGAGGAGCGTGAGGCCCTCGATGAAGTCGTCTGGATCTTGAAGGCCAGAAGGTGAGCCCCGTAACCGTCACCTTAGTGCTCCATGATGCTGGGCTGGCATGCTGTCCGTGTAGCCAAATAGCACCAGCGCCTGTGGGCACGGACTCCTCCCACCCGGGACTCCTCCCACCTGGGACTATGGTCTCGGTCACCATCATAGTTGAGTTATGTTCCCTCAAATTCAAATGTTGGAGTAATAACCCCCAGCACCGCAGAATGTGACCTCATTCAGAGATAGAATCTTCACCGAGGAGGCCAAGTAAAAATGAGGTCACGGCCAGGCGTGGTGGCTCACGCCTGTAATCCCAGCACCTTGGGAGGCCAAGGCGGGTGGATCACCTGAGGTCGAGAGTGTGAGACCAACCTGAGCAACATGGAGAAAACCCATCTCTACTAAAAATACAAAATTAGCCAGGTGTGGTGGTGCATGCCTATAATCCCAGCTACTCTGGGAGGCTGAAGCAGGAAAATCACTTGAACACGGGAGGTAGAGGTTGCAGTGAACCGAGATCGCACCATTGCACTCCAGCCTGGGCAACAAGAGCAAAACTCTGTCTCAAAAAAAAAAAAAAAAAAAAAAAAAGAAGAAGAAGAAGAAGAAAGAAAGAAAAAGAAAACAAAATGAGGTCACTAGGGTGGGCCCTAATCCAATATGTCTGGTGTCCTTATGAATAAGGGGAAATTTGTCCACAGAGACACATGCACAGAGGGAAGAGTGTGTGAGGACACAGGGGAAGGTGGCCGTCTACGAGCCAGAGAGAGGGGGCTGGGATGGATTCTCCGTCACAGCCGCATGAGAAATCAGCCCTGTAGACACAGATCTCAGACATCTGTCCTCCAGGGCTGGGGGAGGTGCACCTTCTGCTGTTGAGGAGAGGCAGTCTGGGTGTTTTGTTGCAGGAGCTCTGGCAGATTCATAAAGCCATCTTTTAATTTCATTCCATAGAAAGCTTCCAAAAACAAAGATTAACTTCATAGAAGAGGATATGCAACTGGCCAGAAAGCCCCGGAAAAGACACTCAACACTTAGTCATGATCAGATTGCAAATTAAAGCCCCCGTGAGAACACATCATGTACCCTTTGGAATGGCAAAAATAAGAGAGACAGATTATCCCCAGTGCTGGTGAATATGTGGAGTAACTGGGACTCTCAGCCACTGCTAGAGGGAGGGAAATGGGTAGAGCCCCTGTGCATGAGTGTCTGGAAACTTCTCTGAAGTTTGGCCTGCACCTCGTATGACCCAGACATTCCCTGGTGAGGTCTCTCCCCAGGAGTACCTGGAACACAAGGCCACACAGAGCTGTGTTCAGAAAAGTTCACAGCAGTGTGTTCCTAAAAGGAAAAATCCACAAGTCCCTCAGGCGTCCATCACAGAAGTATGAATAGATCAGCTGACATACTCATGTACCAGAATCTGTCTCAGGAGTAAACGGGGTGGGCGAGGGTGCACGCGACCCCATGGCTGGGTCTCCAGACACTTATACTGAGAGAAAGCATGTATGGAATGCTCACTGCCTGATCTGACATCCTACAAAGGCAGGTTTGTATCTCCCCAGGCTGGAGAGCACACCCGTGGTCGCTGGAGCTGGGGGCTTGGGTGGCTGGGAAGGGGCACAAAGGAATCTTTTAGGTTGATGGAAATGTCTAAAAGCAATGGCAACGTGGATGTCAACGTTCATGAAAAAAAAAATGAGCTCACTAGGGTGAGCCCTAATCCAGTATGCCCGACGTCCTTATGAAAAAGGGGAAATTTGTCCACAGAGACACATACACAGAGGGAAGACAGCATGAGGACACTAGGGAAGGCAGTCATCAAACTGTCGTCTTAACTTGGGTGCATTTGATCACATGCAAATTGTCCTTGAATGTGAGTTGATTAGAACATGGTGAACAACACTAAGCATTTCTGCAGGGAGAGTGTGGGGGCTCCCGGAAAGCAGGGTGCCAACAGTCTTGCCCCTGACCCAGAAGAGCTCCGGCCACTGCACCTGCCGTAGCAGGCACTCAGTCAACAGACAGGGGTCCAGTGAGGTCGAGCCCCAGATAAGGATCCTGGAAGGCAGAGATTTCCAGAATCAGGGTGGGGCTGTTTCACGGTTGTGGCTGCAGTTCAGGGCAGTCTCCTTTCAAGCAATGAGTCTACCCCCTGCATAAATGGAACTAAATGACTGAGGTGCAAAACCAGATTATCCTGAATCCCAAGATCTCAGACGGCTCAGTGTCTTCCTGAGCATTTAGAGCAGGAGGATAAGCTGTTCAGAGCACAGAGCCCTTAGCCTCTTGCACGCACATCTCCCTTCCAAGAGAGGCTGAGTGTTTAAGATGCCCCTCGCGCCCCAGAGGCCGAGGGGAGCCCATGCCCTGGAGCCTCCCTCAGAGACCACAGGGGTTCACGGAGCAGCACGCCCTGATGCAGGTTCTTTCCTGAGTGTAGAGACGCCTTGTCCGACAGCGCCAGCCATTGGGGCTGTCATTTTACACACACTCTGCATTCATTCTGAAACATGCATTTTATGGTTCTCTCTAGAATAATCACCCGGTAGGAGGAAGCTCCTTTGTCACTTGTCACTTGGGGTGTAATGAAGAGTCTTTCCCTCCTGGGTGACTTCGAAGTGGGGCTCTTCTTTTCTCTCCCCTTTTGAGGTCCTTTCTTGCATTCAGGTGCTTCTCCCCCTCCAGGTGCCCTGCAGATCCTCCAGCAGGGGAGAATCACCCAGCACTCTGAGCCCTGGACTGTTCTGGCTGCTTTTAGGAAGCGGCTCTCCTGGGTCTTTGAGGACTTGCGGATTTGCCTCTGACCCCATCCACCCTTGGCTCACCCTGAGGAACCTACACCATCCTTAAACATCCATGAGGGGGGGATCCTGGGCCTTGTGTGAAGTGAGGACCCAGGCTTTGTCCCTCTTAGCGAAGTTGAGCGTGACTGAGTGCACAGGTGCCTGTGCAGCCATGAGAGGGCGTGGCCAGCCCCGGGGGCTGCAGGGCAGGGTAATGGGTGAGGGCCGGTGGAGGTCAAGGGGAGCTTCACAAGGATGGGGTGGTGTCCTGCAGGCCACGGGGAATTCGTACCTATGGGCAGCACCCTCCTCCACACTGGGTGGTGGCTCCTCTGGGTGAGGCCTCGCCCTGCGTCCTGGAGCCATAGACAGCACTGGTGTGCAGATCCCTATGGCCATTCAGAAGGGAGCACGATGGCATCACCATGGGGATTATCCTGGGACTGAAAACAGCCCCTTAGATAAATGGCAAAACCTTCCAGAACATTCTTTCATGGTGTTATTTGGCATTCTCCCTCTTTGTCTGAGGCTCTGTCTATAACTTCAGCACTGCTTTAGCACAAGGCACTGCTGCTGTTGGAGGCTGAATTTTGACAGGGTTGCACCCAAGTCTGGCCTTGCGGTGGAGAAGAAGACGGTTCCAGGAGGGAGATGTCTCTGCTCCGGAACAAACCTATCACACAAGTCAGAGGGAGAGGAGGGAGAATTTGGCAGAACGGGATGGTGGCACGGACTCTCAGCAGGTGCTGTTGAAGTGAGGTGGTTGGGGGGGGGCCAGTGAACGTGCTCACAGACACCCGTGGCCTGATCTTGGGGGGCAACCTCTCTTTGTGAAATCTGAGAAGCCAGGTGTGCTCACAGCTGCCACAGACAACACTCAGGGCCCATTGTCAGGGGATGTTTGCATTTTCCCTTTCTTCTTTGGGTTCTGCTGACACATTTGTTTATTCTAATCAGAATAAGAAAAAAAATAAGAAAGAAAATTGCTCATCCTCCAAGGAGAGTCTAAAAGAAGAAAAGGAGTGAAGTTGCTGTTGGCAGCTCCCCCTACCCTTGAGGCTCCAGGACAGACTTCTTTTCCTGGAGCGGCTGTGGGCTGGGAAGTTCCCTGGACACAGACTCTAGGACCAAGGATCATTCAAGGGGCTCAGCTCAAAGGAGGAGACATGCTGGGTCACAGGGTGCTTCCTCCTGGCCCCTTCCCTGCAGGGGTGCCTGCAGCCAGCTGTGGCCTAGATAAGCTTGCCGGCCTCCCTGCGCCTCGTAGTCCTCGGCTCTGGACAGACACGGTGGGGACAACTCCAAAGCCAGCAGCTCCCCAAGGCATCCTCTGCCCCCAACGTCACCCTTTCTACAGCCAGTACCTGTAACTTGAGTTCCGCGAGGCCACCAGCTGGTCCCTCAGGGTCAGTCCATTGAAATGCAGCAGCTAAGTGAGCCCTGGCACACCAGGAACCAACTTAAGCTGATCAGCAGAGCCTCAGCCCATTCACCCAGTGTCCTGGTGTCATCCTGGCACCCTGGCCGGGCTGTCCGAGAGCCCCCACACAGCCTACCAGTGCCGTCCGTTTCACCATGGCTGCAGCTCTGGCAAGAGAAGGCAAGTTCTATGCAGGAAAACTGCAGACACACAGCCAGGGGCAGGGGCCAAGGGAACCTTCCCCTTAGCCTTCTGAAGGTTTGCTGAAAGTCAGCTGAGGAAAGGCAGATTCACACATCTGTCGGCATACACGGGGGAGAACCCTGAGTCGTGGCCCCTTTCGCAATGCGGCGCAGATGGTTGCATTCCCCTCTTCCTAGGGGAAAGGAGGGTGGGGGAGTGCGGATGGTTTTAGGGGATAGTTCGTGACTTTTAGGGGAATTCAGTGGGCTTGAAGAATGTACACTGGCCTGGGACAAAGTCCGTTGGGCCCACACGGCAGACAGGAGGCCTCGATTGGCCTCACAGCCGCACTCCTCACTTTCCTCCCTGGGAGAAAAGCCCCTCCACAAACAAGGCTCCTCGTCACAGGACCAGGCGTGGTCTCTGCTTATCCCTGACCCCTGGGTTTCAGTTCCTGGCCAGCCTGGGGAATTATTCAAGGGAGCCAAACACACTTTGCTGAACAAACCAGGTCACTCCACCCTTTTTTTTGTTTGTTTGAGACAGAGTTTCTCTCCTGTCTCCCAGGCTAGAGTGCAGTGGCGAGATCTCGGCTCACTGCAAACTCCGCCTCCCGGGTTCAAGTGATTCTCCTGCCTCAGCCTCCTGAGTAGCTGGGATTATAGGCGTCCTCCACCATGCCTGGCTAATTTTTGTATTTTTAGTAGATACAGTTTCGCCATGTTGGCCAGGCTGGTCTCAAACTCCTGACCTCAGGCCACCTGCCCTCCTGGGCCTCCCAAAGTGCTGGGATTATAGGCATGAGCCACCGCGCCTTGCCTACTCCACCCTCTTGCTCCTACAAAGCATCACCCACACCGCCCAGCTGCTCGAGCAGCAGCCGTGCATGGCAGGCAGTGTCCCCCTCCTCCAGGCTGTGAGCTTCTGCGGCTAAGAACCCCTCCTGATCTCATCTGCTCCATGACAGGCACTGTGTCCGGCCATTCCCCATAACCCGTGAGAAGGAAGTCCTACTCACCAGTGGGGCTAAGAGGAGGCAACTGAAGCAAGGACCCTGATGCCCAGGCCTGGGGCCATGAGCTTCTGCTCACTGGGCTTGCCCCCATCTCGGGGAAGTGGGTTCGAATGTTAGTGAAACATGTGCGCCTCACGGCTGCGGGTCACTCCTTGTGCTGAGTCACACTGGGGGGCCACGTTGCTCCCCACCCCCCACGATTTTCCAGATGCATGAAGCCATTTCTCTGGAGTGTAGCCTCAGATTTCTAACAGCTGTCCACTTCATTCTGCCTCTCCCAGGTGAGGGTAAAATGTTAAGGGAGGGTGCACCTGCACCAAGAAGCTTAGCTCTGGGCCTGGCTTCATTTTACTAATGGTGGCAGGTTTTCCAAGCGCAGAGTTAAAGTTCTCATCTCTTGACAGTTCCAGGAAGTTTCAGGCCCATGTGTCAGAGACCTGTAAATCTTCAGGGAAATTTTCAAATGCAATTTTCTTCTCATGATTTTATTCCTGAGACTTGCTTGGCTTGTTAATAAGTTGGCTCAAACGGAATAACCATAAATAGTGATATGGTCATCATTTCACAGAAAATGGTTCCAGCTCAGAATAGAAGGGCAGATTCCACAGCCCCAGACATCAAGTTGAAAGGAGAAAGGGGAATTCAGGTGGTACATTTGGGAGCTGGACATGATACAGAAAAATCTCCACTTCCCACGGACAAACACAACCAGGGACCATGGAAGCCTGGCCATGGAATAAACCTCCGGCTTCCTGCAACATCTGAAAGATCAGAACATGGCAGGGGGAATATTTAATCAGAGGAGCATAGCAGCTTGCCTCCTCCAAGCCAGTGCAGGCAAAACTTAACCTCCTCTGAACTCAATCAGAGGCTACTCGGTTGAGAGGCCAAACAACCAGGGTGGATGTTGGTGCCTCTTTTTGTCCCACCCCATGTCCCATCCCTCAGCCGAAGCTGAGAGCCCTGGCCTCAGGGTCCATGGAGACTGTGTGTTCCCTTCTCCCCTCCTGCCCAGCTCTCACCCTGGACCAGCCACCCCTTGCCTTGTCGGGACCTGCTCTAACTTTCTGATGGGGAATCCCTTCCAGTCTTCCCCATCCGCCTCCCTGAGCTTCAGGCTGGTCTTGGCAGATGTAGGAATCGTGTCTTTCACTCTTTCATTTTCTGCATTTTACGATGGCTTGACATCTCAGAGGCCTTCCTGGTTGGCCTGAGATCACCAAAGCCTGGTGAGCATGCCTTTCACAGGCAAACCAACCAAGCCACACCCCAAACACCCTCTACCTAACCTCACACACTGCAAACCCCCATTTCTCTTGCCCCAGACCACCCCAGGACCATGTATCTGACCAGAAGAGGCCCTGTAGCCCAGAGTTCTGATGATCACATCTCCTTTGCCATGGTCTTGCCCATTCTTGCTTTTTACTTTTATCACATGGACTTTGGAACAAGATCGCCAAGTCCCATGAAAACACTGTTGGAATTATGTTTCAGTTTTCTAGCTTTAGAAGACTGAGATTTCTAATCCACAAACTATGTGTACCTCTCCATTTCAACTGGTCTTCTTTTATGCTGGTCATAAATTTTGTTATTATTTCCATAGCAGGCATGCACATTTTTGCTAAGTTTATTCCTGGGCCTAGGTACTTTATTGATACTGTAAATATTCTAAGTTAATAACGATAACACACACCAGGCAAGAGGAGCAAACAGCATTTCATAGAACCCTTCATAGGCTCGTGTTTCAGAGCCCTATAATATTCAGGTTTTATTTTGCTCTAAACATCTTATTCTGTGCAACAAATTTACATGTAAGAGAAGTTCAAGTGCAACTATTCTTTATATTTAAGAGTAGTTCAGGTGCAGTAACAACTATAAGTACTAAAAAAGGTTAAGAAACGGTGGAGAGAATTGGGCAGGAACAAGGAGGTACCTTCCGGATGACGAATTCCTTGCAATACTCCTCCACTAAACACCAACTAGCATCAGCACGTCTTACTTTGGGAAAGATACTGTTAATATGTTCTGAATTTTCTCCATTACAGTTTCCAATTTGGTACCAGTGGTACAGAGGAATCGTTTTTATTTTGTGCACTGATTTTGTATCCAGCAGTGTTTTTTTATTCACTTCTTATTTTGAATTGCAGATTCACTAGGATTTTCCATTATTCATTGCCTACAAACATAGATGATTCAATGTTTCCAAGTCTCCCAGCTTTTATATTTCTTTTTCTTGTCTTATCCTTTAGCCAGAACCTCCCTTCCCCACTCCCAGTTGGTGTTAAAGTTCAAGAAGCCATTGCAAATGGCTTTCTGTTGCTCTTAACAGCAACATAAATGCTTCTATAGTCTCACCCTTAAATAGGATATTTGCAGTATGTTTATGATTGCTGAGAAGTTTGCTAGGTGTTATCATGTGTGAATGCTAAATTGTATCTTGTTTCCCTGTATATTGAGAAGAGTGAGTAGTTTTGTTATTCTGATTTTAATTGATTTTCTGATGCTCAGCCAATGAGATTTATTGGCCTAAAGTCACTCCTAGTAATTTCTGAGTTTTAAACATCTCTACCCTCTTTAAGTGGTATTCAATTTTTTATTATTGTAAGTTAGTTTCTATTTTTGTATCAGTCATGTTTGTCAGAAGTTTGTTTTCTTTTAAAAATTGCATTAGTTGAAGCTTCTTATTGGTTCCTTGTGCGGTAGTTTATTGTCTTTACTATTCCCTTCTTTCTTCAGATGATTTTGATCTTATTACATCCTAGAGTTGAACATTTATTTATTTTTATTAATAAATCCATGTAAAACTGTGCATCCCCCACCAAGTATTGCGTAACTGACATAACACCAGGGTTTTGAGATGGTTCACTCATTATCTCTCAGGTGTAATTACATTTATTTCCCATTATTATTTTTCTTTTTATGATCTGTGCCATCTAGAAGCACATTTTTAAGTTTCCAAAAGTGTGTTTTTCTATACTTATCTTTTGTGTATTGCATAATAATCAGAGAAACATGTCAATTAAAATATTGCAATATTAGTAGTATTTATTACAGTATTACTTTTTTATAAATGTTTCAGACCTATGAATGATACACACACCACATGCACAAACACACATATGCGTATGACCCTGGATAGTGTCCCCTGTTTGTCTATTTGATGAAGGTTTGTTGATTTTTTTTATTCAAGCTTTCAGTAGTACAATTATCTTTTATTTGCTTAACCTAAAATAATAGCATGTATTAAACTCATCCTTTATGATAGTGAGTACATGCACTTTTTCTTGTAGTTTCTTGAGGTTTTTATATATATTTTGAAGCTTTTATTAAGTAAATATGAATTTATAGTCCTAATACCTTCTTATAGTTCACACCATTTGTCATCACCTACTCTGTCTCCTTAACCCTGTTTTTACATATCTTGAATCTGGGTTAGTCTAACATTAATATTGTTACTTTAATTTTTACAGGACATGTCTTTCCAATCCCTTTATTTTTAAACCTTTTGTAGTTTTGTTTTGCTCATTTCTCTTGTGAAGTTTTAAAAACTATTCATGCATACAGTGTCTATTTCTTCCCAGCAGAGTCTAATTTGATTGTGTTTCTGGTTATGACTGGTGTCTATGTGCTTATTTCCATCACCTTATTTTGTATTTTCTGATTAATGTTCTTCATATTTCCTTGATTTTTGTTTATTCTACAGTATATTTTTCTTCTGCATTCACTTGTATTCTCACTAAAGTACATCCTTTTCATAGTTTTTTTAAAATATGTTATATAGATTATAAATTTTGTCATTCTAAATGACCAAAACGTACACAGATGAAGACTCGGGCTGGTGTGCACATTAGGGTGACAGTTGCTTCCCTCTGCACCCTGGAAATGCTGCTTTGAACTCCTCCATCGTCTATGATTTCTCTCTTTCCTTTCTTTCCTTTCTCTTTTCTTTCTTTCTTTCTCTTTCTTTCTTTTTTCTTTTCTTTCTTTCTTTTCTTTCCCTTTCCTTTCTTTTCTTCCTTCCTTTCCCTTTCTTTTCTTTTGTTTTGCTATTTTTGAGACAGAGTCTCACTGTATTGCCCACGCCGGAGTGCAGTGGCATGATCTCGGCTCACTGCAACCTCCACCTCCCAGGTTCAAGCCATTCTCCTGCCTCAGCCTCCCAAATAACTGGGACTACAGGCACGCGCCACCTTGCCTGGCTAATTTTTGTATTTTTAGTAGAGATAGGGTTTCACCATGTTGGCCAGGCTGGTCTTAAACGTCTGACCTCAGGTGATCCACCTGCCTCGGCCTCCCAAAGTGCTGGGATTACAGGTGTGAACCACTGCGCCCAGCCTATTTCTTTTTTTCTTGATTTTTTTTTCTTTATTTCTCAAACACTAACTCGAACCAGACATCTTCTATGATTTCTGAAGAGAACTCGGCTGTCAGTCTCTCTCCCTTTCTTTCAGTGTGATCTGTTTTTTACTGGGTAGATTTTCATGTTGTCCTTTTATCCTTGATGCTCTGTAGTTTCACTTCATGCCTGTAGGAGTGGGTTTATTCTTATTTATAATCGTAGATACTCAAAGCATACTTTAAATCCGAGGGTATACACCTGTCTTCACTGTGGCACAGCTCTCAGTCATTGGCTCTGCCACCGCTTCTCCATCATCCCTCCCATGAGCTTCTCCTCCATGTCTCTCAGCACTATTTTCTTTACTATTGCAATGCCCTCTTGGGGGAAAGCATCCGTTGAATCTCTTGCTTCACTATTTTACTTGTGGGACCATAGGGGACTATGCTTATCTGACCCGTGGAACGTCACATTCCTGTCTATATTCCTTTTCTAACATTTCCTAATTGAAACATTTTCATAAAATTCCTATTTCATTTGTCATTTTTAAGTGGAAGTTATGCATTCATTCATCTCTTTAAACATTGCCAATGCACTTATTTGAAATATCTGTCAAAAACGTTCAGCTACAGTCTATTAATGGGTTGATTTTTTATTCTTTGTTTATCGTCTTTCTCAAAATTAGTTTTCTTTGTGTATTTTAGAATTTGGAGACAAAACCACATTTTGAGTAGAAAGCGTTGTTTTGTTTTGCTCCCTTCTTCCTTTCTGTTCTGTCATGCGCCCTCTAAGTCCCTGATGGAGACGTAGGCCTCCAAGGCAGGTGTAGAAGCCCAGATGCTCGGAGGTCCAGAGGAGGAGATGGAGCAGGTTCAGGGCAATGAGCACCGGGCTCTGCACCTGCTCCAGGTGGCATCGACAGCAGATGTTGAGCAGGTGAGCAGTGAGGGAGCCCAGCCCCTCCCCACATCCTGTATTTCACTGGTAGGAGGTAAACCTAAGGTGCTAAAGTCTCGTCTATTCAGAACATTAGGAAATCTATAAAAGGGCGTTTTCAGAAGGCTGGTAAGAGTTGATGTTCTAATGCAGGGATCCACAAACTTTTTCTAAGAAGGGTCAGATGGTAAATATGTTCTGCTGCTCAGTCCATAAGGGTTTCCATAGCAACTCCTCCTCCTCTGTCTCTCAAGGCAGCCAGAGCCATACAGAAGCAGATGTGTGGGGCTGTGTCCCAGGAAAACAGCCCTTACAAGGCGGCCGTGGCTGGATGTGGTCTGAGAGCTAGAGTTTGCCAACCCCTCTTCTAATGCAAATGAACAGAAATGCCAACTTGAATTTGAGTACAGATCCAGGAATTCCTTTTGCATATGGAATACATACTGTTCAGAAAAAAACTTCGATAAGTATTTTCCAGTCATCTGGAATGTCTCAAAGAACAGAGACTTTTGTTTGGTTACTTTTGTACAACGTCACGCAGAAATAAATGAGTAAAAGCTACAATGCAAATCTTTCTATATATATTTTATGTAAAATATAAATATAAACATAAAATATATGTGTATGCATATATATATATATGTGTATGCATATATATATATGTGTGTGTGTGTGTATCTTTATACTTCAAAGGACCTATTGAAATTACTTTTGGAAGAATTCCAAGGGAAATTTATAAGGCAATGGGTTCATCAGGATCACATTTCAGGGTGTGAGGACCAACATTTTTAATTAAATGTTTCATTTTGAGGTAATAGTAGATCAACAGGTATTTGTGATCAGTAATACAGATAGATCCCAGGGACTCCCCCTCTTTCCCTCAGTGGTCATATCTATAATATAGCAGCATCACATCCAGGATGTCAATATTGACAAAATCCACTGATCTTAACCAGATTTCCCCAGATTCGCTTGCACTTGTGAAAGCGTGGATGAGTGTGTGTGTGTGTGTGTGTGTGTGTGTGTGTGCATGGATGTGCGTGCATGGGCCCAAGTCTGTGTGCATGTGTGTGTGTGTGTGTGCATGTCTGTATGTATGTGCGAGTGCGTGACTGTGTGTATATGTGTGTTCGTGTGTGTGTTCATGTGTGCGATTGAGTGTGCGTGTGTGCGTGTGTGTGAGTGTGAGTGTGTGTGGTTATTTAGCTATGCAAAGCTCTGTTTTTAAAGTGATACAATGTTGGAATGATGTCCAGGGACCCAGAAGAAGGAGGGTCTGGAGAAAGCCTGGTTATAACAGAATGGTTCCCAGCCAACGTCATATCTCTTTTATCTGCACTGATATCACTAGGGCACAATTATTAAAAAATACAACTCACTTAACCTGGACGAATGACAGCAGGAAAATTGCTACAAATCTGGATTAATGGAAGTCAAATGGTAGTGAGCCAGATGGTAATTAAGCTGAGGTTAAAAGCTTTGAAGCCAGGCTTTCGAGAGCGGACTTTTTCAAACACCTCAGGGACCTAAACAAACTCCCGATGTTTATTCAGGCTGAAATTCTGACTCGCATTTAGACTGCTAAATTAATAAGCTTGGAGACCTCTCCCCTTCCCTGAATAGACACTGCCTTTCATTTATGCCACAGAGGTGCATTAACACTCTGTAATGCCATCTATTATTTGGGATTATTAATTCATCGGTTACTCAATTGAAAAATCTGAGGAGTCAATACAGCAAGTCGTTGGGAAAGTGTGGGACCCTAGTGAAAAATTAGCAGATTGTTGAGGAAATAATGTTAAAGAAACACTGAGTAACAAAAGACATTCTTTATTAAAATATCGAAGAGGATAAATATCTCCTTAAGAAGCTCTGGGGTCCTAAGTAAACTCCCAAGGGGCGGGGGTCCTGACAGCAGGACATGGTGGTCTCACAGTTTCACCTTTGCACGAAGCCACCGGTCCTCGGCTTTCTGGGCACAGGACTCGGTGCAGCACCCTGGGAGGAACTGTTGAGACTACAGGAAAGGGGAATGGTCGAAGGAAGGGGAGGTGAGCTGTCATCAGGCATTGCTGACCTTGAAGGCACAAGTGCAGGAGACCACTGAGCTCACGTCCTCCTCTGCCCTTGCAGCCTGGGGTGGGAGAGGGAAGTACAGGTGACACCTCCCATGCCCATGTGCAAAGAGCACAGCGGGGAAGGGAGGCAGGAAACTTGGTCCCCAGTAAGCTTCCCTCATCTGCCTCCCCCAGGAGCATCAATCAGGCATCTCTTAAGTTTAGAGAAAGCTCATTGTAAATGCATATTAACTCTCACCATGATGAGAAGGCTGATGACAGATTATGCTCACCTTAATGGTGGGGCAGGGCCTTGGTCATCTTTTTAACCCGGTGATTAGTGGGATGTCTGCAGAGAGACACTTAATTAAGGTTTGTTAAATTGCACTGAACAATGTCCCTGATATTTACACACCTGCACTTGGCACTTTCTGAGCTTTTGCATCTACTGTCAGGCAATGAACCAGGCTGGTGGAGCTTCCGTCCTGAGCAAGGGCTGCTGATTGCCCTCCTTCCTCCCAGCACCAGCAGTCAGCCTGCCCAGACACTCTTCTTTCCTGATTTCCAGGGAGGAGCAGCCTCTGTTTAATGTCCTGAGTGCAGGACAGGGACATTGGAAGGCGCCGAGCTCTGAGCCCTGAGTCGCTGTAAGCCTGAGTCTAGGCCATCAAGCTCCCTGGACCCTGACATCCTTTCCCAGGCATCTGCTGCTACTGCTGAGAAGTGAGGAGCCTTCAGCACAGGCAGGGAGCCATGGTGGATGCTCATTAACTCTGCCAGGGCCTGCATGGCCGGGCTCTTCATGTCAGCTCCCTGGGGCTACATTCTCAGAACCAAACTGTGTTCCTCTTACCACGGACCTCTGGAGGAAGCCCAGGCTTTCTGTCCAGCTCTTTGTTTGCCAAATGCCAAGGGGTTAAAGCCTGAGAGCTGAACTACATCAGTAGGTCAACACACCTCACCCTGGGGTCTGGCATGACCTGGGAGGCAACCTGGCAGACCCACGGTATTTGGCCAGGTTTGTCCATGGCCAAAGGGGCAAGACCTTGAGCCAGCTGCAGTCCCTGGTGGGAGGATGGTGGGCTGGGGCAGGAGGTGGTAGAGCCGGTGGGTCCCATGAGGGATCCTGCTGGGCTGGGAGGGCTCAAGCCCCTGGAAGATTTTCGGGGTCCTCCTGAAGTGTTCCATGACAGTCATTTTTTTCTTAAAGGGGCAAGTCCCAAACTTGGCACTACAGGGGTCCCAGCAGATCAGACCTCTCTCCTCCGCAGGTGGCCTGTGTAGCTTTGCCCTGGGCCTGCCTCCCACCCTTTCTCCCTCACATGCCTCTGGGACAGGCCAGGCAGCTGTAGAGGTTCCAGAATGGCAGCCCTGGGCCCTGAAGAGGGGGATCCCCTACAGAACGAGGGAGCCCTTGGGACCCTCCTGGAGAGACTGGGCTCCTGTTCAGGCTGGAAACAGCCACTGAGCCTTCTTTCTCAAGCAGCCTCTCCCTGGAGTCAGGGTGGCGAGGCCCTGTTTAGTGCTGAGCCTGTTAGGGAATGTCTGTCTGGGCTGGCCTAGGGTTTAAGATAAGAAAATTCATCCATCTTCCCAAAAAACCAGGTCACTGAGGACTCCTAGGTGCAAGAATTAGATCCGACAAGAACATTTCCTGGAGTGATTGTCATTGCTTGGATACCTCACCAGCTGTTTTTTTCTCAATTCAGAATGTTATTACACATGCCCTTTCTGCTCCTAATGATCCTGAGCGTAACCGCCTTGAAGTATCTTAACTGTGTAGACACACGTGCATCCTTCAACAAACAAATCTTGGTTTTTAGACAAAGAAATGCAGCTTGACCCTCTGGAACACTGTTTATCCGGTCTGAATTCTGCCCTAAACCCCGTGAGTTAAAGCCACCTCCATCCTCCAAGCCCTGTCCCCTGTCCAGGCTCAGTCTCCGAATTTTTCTTCACTTTCTCTCTTTCCCACCCCACCCGTACTCCTCCAGCAATTCCTGTCAAGTTCAGCCTCTACCCCTCATTGCAGCCCCTGATGTCCCTCACCTGGATGGGTCAGGTGCACCCATCCCAGCCTGCCTGACTCGAGGAGTCCTCCCTCCCCAATAGGAGAGAGGGGTTGTTCTAAAACACAAGTGATGCCCCAGCTCCCTGTCCCCCGCCCCTGAGGGTGCCTCATAGGTCCCAGAATAAAATCCATGGCCTCTCTGGGCTCTGTGCCCTTCTGCCTCAGTCTCTCTCTGACACAGCTTCTTCCCGCACCTGCCAGGCCTCTGCTCAGGCTGGAGGCTGCCTGCATCCTCACTCGGCTTGTCCTGGGCTCTCTTCTTTTCCACAATGCAGGGGTCACCGCTGGACAGATGCTGCAGGGATGTGCATCTTATGTCCTTTCTCCATTGGGACGAAGCTCCCCTGGTAAGGGTCTCAGCTGCTCTGTCCCTGCTCCAGCCCCTATGCCCAGAGCCTAGGATGCACTGTGCAGTACGGCACTCAAGTGGTGCCAGCCCTGCCTCGGCAGGTGTTGGTGGAAGCCACCTCAGGGCCCTGCACAGCTCCCTGTGCCTCTGCCTATGGGCCTCTCCCCAGTCCTCCTACGGAGCCCGTGTGCAACAGCTGTTGCCTCAATTGCAGGGTCTGAGGGTCCTGCCTTGCAACCCTCACCCACAAGCAAGTATGACGCACCTGATTCCTGGAGCTCACACGAGGGGCATGGAACGAGGCTGGTCGCCTCCATGGGCAATGGCTCCTCCTCCCTCAGCAGAGCTGGGGTCTGCCCTATCTCCTTTGACTGACAGGTGAGGCCTCAGCACCAGCTCAGCCAAGACTCACCATCCTCACTTCCCAGATCCAGTCTCTCACAGGCCTAAGGAGAATGAAGAACCGAACTGTCTCATTCAGCTTCGGTGCCTCTCCATGCAGATCACCTCTGTGCAGATGGTGGGGGCGAGAGCCATGTCACCCTCATGCTGGCTGGGACCCCAGCCCGGCCCCCACGGTCCTTCTCTTGCACCCACTGCCAGCCTCTGTCTCTCCGCATTGCAGGTGGTGCTGGTGTGGCCTCCTTTCTCTTACTTGCACCTGCGCCTCCCACCAAGGGACCTCCCTTTGCCTCTGGAGAGTCTATACAGCGGTTATCTGCAGCTGCTCCTGTGTCTCTGTGCTGTCCGTGTGGGTCTGTTGGAGGATCTGTTGGGATTTTCTGGCAGAGATCATATTTTTCCTTTGCCCTTAGGCACTGCCGAGGTATAGCAAGGCGTGGCACTGTTACCACTGGGCAGAGATGGAGGGAATGCAGCAGAGGTAGACAGGACACCTGGGCAGGGCGAGCTCAAGCCTGACATGCTGTCAGGATGCCTGGGTGGGAACACTGTGCTCCCAGACTCAGGTCAGCATCAGAGGCCAGTCAGGAGCTGGACGGGAGAGCCAGTCGGGGGCAACACCAGCATTTCAGGCTTTCAGCACCATCGGGGCTCCAGCGGCAGAGCGGGTCCCCCATGGGGATCAGCTGCAGTGGATGGGCTCAGCCAAGGCCTGTTTGATCCATTCACCCAGCCCTTCAGAACCTGCTAGGTGAAGGACCCATCCCATCACGTCCGAGCTCCCCAGAGCCCTGTGTTCTGCTCTGAGTCCGTTTGCCGGACAGTGAAGGATGGGGTGGTTCAGCCAAGGTCACTGTGGACAAATCCGCCAGGCAGGTGGCAAGTTGGGAGAGGTTATTTGCAAAATCTAGAATAAATACACAATCCATAGCTAGAGAAAGAAAAAGAAAACTTATAAAAATAGGAGCTTAAATGGAGAAAGGGGGGAAGTGATGTAAAAAGGCTTTGTAAGGGAGAGAAAGCCGACACCAGATGCGTGTTCATTATGGGAGAAATGGGAGTGATGTCTCCAGGGAATTCTCCAGGGTCCCATTCACCTGGCAGGCGCCATAGAGCTAGGTGATGTGGGTGGTGCTGAGGACAGAGGTGGGAGGACACTTGGACAGCTGGCAGGAATGGACTCTGTGGTCCTGGGAGCTGTGGCATCCCTTCCCCACCCCTGTAGTCCCGGGGCACCTGGACCACCTCTCCCTGCAGAGTGGACAGGCACTTCCTCAGATATGTTGCAGGGGAAAGGTCTTACAGGACGTAATGGAGCACACAGATCTCAAAGACAGTGTTGCAAGCATGAGCTTTAGATAAGCTGATTATTACAAATATAAAATACACATATGGAAAACAAAAACACATATTTTAGCAAGAGCCCTTAAATAGACTAAAGATGTGTGTTAAAACAGTAACATGATTTCCTGACACTGGCTGGCGAGGATGGAGGACAATGCACAACAAGTAAGTGAATAAAGACAGACTGTGTGGAACAAGATGCTTGTGTGCCCACACCTGTGTGTAATCTGTATAGTACCCTCCCTTTAAGTACATTTTAATAAAGATCAGTTCCCTTGAGGTGGTGCTGACAAAATTTGACTGACCAATTTTTAAAAACAACAGAGAAACCATGACATGTGAAACATTTCAGGAACTCATCTTTGGCGTAAAGGGAAGCTTTAATCACTAGAGCTGGTTCCATTCATCAAGTGCAATGCACCAGATGTCACTGAGAAATTCCCACCACCTCCTCCATAACTGTTGTACCAAAGCTGCAAAGCAGGTTTCATTTCCAAGTTTAAGATGGGACTGCTGTGGTTCAAAGAGGGAAAAGGACTCTCCTGGGATTATCAGTGTACCTGTCAGGGCTCCTGACTCCTCAAGTCTCCTGGGATTATCAGTGTACCTGTTAGGGCTCCTGATTTCAATTTACTAAAATCTTGAAAAAAAAACTGACAATCTGGGAATGTATTATCTTCAATAAGTAAAATATGCAGGCAGGATAAACAGCTTCAGGACTGGTTTGATCCAGCAGCTCAACTTTCATAAAGTTTCATCTGCTTTCTTTCTCTCTCCCAGAAACTCCCAGGGCTATCTAATAATTCTTCACCCAAACCCAGTTATACAGATTTGGGCCAACCAGGGCTCTGTGATACCTGGATGAACACGGCCAATTTCACCAACACAGCTTGTTGGGCTCCCAGTGGGAAGGGAGACTGTAGGATCCCCCACGTGTCCGCTATAGGCCTTGGTTCGAGCCCAGGTTCGGGTGACTCACCTTTTACAACTCTGAGTTTTGCACGTGGGTGTTGCTCCTTCCTCACTGGTCTCTGGACTCTGTTCAGGCTGGATTTATCTCTCTTATTCCTTCCTCCCTCTCCCCTCTGCAGTGCCCAGGCACACAGGCATCCCTCATGCATCAGACCTGCACAAGCAGAGCCTGGTGACTAAATAAATAACAAAATGAATCGTCGAGGAGTTTTGATGAGGCAATTAGGAAATGTTGAAAGTGGAGAGAGGGGATCGATGAGCAGATAGACTTTAATAGCACATCTAAGACTATAGAAGAGAAAATAATTGGAAACACCACTTTGAACCTGGCCATTGTGGCATCCTGTTATGTCTCAGAGAGGGTAAGAAAGACACCAGGGGCCCTGTGCATTCAGGTCCTCTGCAAGTCACTAGCTGACAAAGTCAATGGTTTGGAACCCGGCATGACAGCCTGTCCTTCAAAGACTCAGGCCTGGCTCACGCCCCGTGCAGCGTGTTTGACAGGGAACCAAAGTGAATTTTAAAGCAAACAGGCCTGAGTCGCAAACAATCTCCCCTTGTTTTTGGCACAATTGATGTCCACTAATTTCAGGCTTGTTTGGAGGTGTCAGCTCACGCAGAGGTCAACTGCTTTTTGAAAGGTTGGGGAGGATGGTGCCTGAGTGCTTCTTCATTCTTCCCTTCTTGACACAACAGTTAATGCTGGCATAATTAAAGTCCACTGCCACAGTCAAGGGGAATAAACACCAAACACCTCCAGAGAGAAATTATCCAGTCCAGAGCCATTCTCATCACCCTGGTCCGAGGTAGCGCTCAAAAGAGACTAACAACAGGCCAGGCGCGGTGGCTCTCACCTGTAATTCCAGCACTTTGGGAGACTGAGGTGGGCAGATCACCTGAGGTCAGGAGTTCGAGACCATCCTGGCCAACATGGTGAAACCCCGTCTCTACAAAAATACAAAAATTTGCTAGGCGTGATGGTGGGTGACTGTAATCCCAGCTACTCAGGAGGCTGGGGCAGGAGAATTGCTTGAATCCAGGAGGCAGAGGTTGCAGTGAGCCGAGATCGCGCCACTGCACTCTGGCCTGGGTGACACAGCGACAGCGAGACTCCATCTCAAAAAAAAAAAAAAAAAAAAGAAAAAAGAGACTAACAACAACATTTTTCTCTTTCTAGAAACAGAGGCTTACTGTTGTCCAGGCTGGAGTGCAGTGGCTGTTCCCAGGTGCGATCACAGCACACTACAACCTCGAAGTCCTGGACTCCAGAGACCCTCCTGTCCCAGGCTCCTGAGTAGCTGGGACTACAGGTGTGTGCCGCTGCCCTCGGCTTCATAGCAGCCTTTTTAGGTGGAGTGTTGTTTTTGTTTTTGTTTTAGAAATATGGAAGACACTGAAATCTTTAAAGAGAAGAAAATGCCCTTCAGGTGCTGGGGATTGAGTTATTTACGTCAAGGCACATGACTATACCCGGCCACGGGAGGAGGATGGTGAGTCATGCTTGCAAATATTTGTTCACCCGGCACGTGTCACGAGTGTGTGCTCCGTGCCCATCACCTTTCCAGGCGCTGAGGATGTGGTCGTGAACAAACCCATAACAATCCCTGCCCTTAAGGAGCTTGGATTCTGGTGGAAACAGACACAACATATGTCCAACAAGCATTTGATAAAGTGACACACCAAACAGCTGATAGTCATAAGGTTCTCAGGAGAACACAGCAGGCTGAGCTGGAGTCTTTGATGGGGTGGGGGGATTGAAAAGGTGCATTTGGCCTAAAACTGAAGAGGATGGGAAGGGAGCTCGAACCTTGAAGGAAGGGGTGCCGAATGGGGCCGGGGACACTGAGAAGGCTACTCAGCTGGCTAGGGGGATTGGGGAGGACGGAGGAGGAGGAGGACTGAGAGGACCAAGGTGAGGGAGCTCCAGCAAGCAGGGCTGAGCAGGGTCAAGGGGAGGGCTGGCGCTTCTGCTCGGCCCTGGGAGTGGTGAGAAACGGAGGCCTGGGAGGGTGCTAAGCAGAGGAGGGTGTGGCTGGTTTCTGAAGGGGCCACAGCAAGATGAAACCCACTGCAGCCATACAATCAGGAGCCCCGAGGGGGCTTGAGCCAGGGCAGGGCAGTGGGGCGGGTGGAAGGGTCAGACCCTGCATGCATTTCACAGGCAGGTCTGCAGGCACTGATGAGAGTGTGGTGTGGCCAGAAGAGGAGGTGAGATGGCTGGAAGGTTCTGATCCCTGGAGAGGAAGAACACAGGTGTTATTCTGGATGTAGTGCTGCACGTGTTGTGGTTCTGTGGGGTCAGGGGCTGGTTTGGACACTCCTACTTAAGCCTCCTGGTGAACATCTAGGTGGAAGTGGCAGTGGGAAGGTGGGACGTCCTCAGGGAAGATGTTTGGGTATGAAATTTCTGGGTCCAGGGAACCAGCAGAATGTTCTAGAAGAGGGACAGAACTGGTACAGAATGGTGTGGGGCCACATGGGCCTTCAAGCCAGCCCTGTGCTCTGTGAGTGCGCTGGGAGAATCCGACTGTCGCCAGGCTTCTGCCCAAATGGACTGGGCCCAGTGGTTGGGGTCTGTGTCTCTCTGGCCCCAGCTGTAGGTCTCCTGGGCTGGACTGGTCACATTTGCCTCTGTGGACCCTGTACCTGCCCTCCACAGAACCACAGGGGACTCAGCTACCCGGGCCTGGGGCGAGTGGCTCACACCAGGGCTGGCACTGGTGACATCTCAGCAGCCACCTGGCACGAGGTCCCTTCAGCAGAGAAGGGTTCTGGGTGGCCACTCTCCTGCTGCTGTGTGTACACTTTACACATGCTTGCTCCACACGCTCACACACACACACAGGGAACACACATGCACCTCACACTGCTCACATATGCTAACACATATTCACACACAATCACACCCACACATGCTCTCACATGCACACAAACACAGGTTAGAGCCCACACACTCACGCTCACACACACACCTGTGCACACACACACACACCTGCTGAAGAGTTTGCGGCCGGGCTGACTCTATTCTTCCTGACAACTGGCAGTGACCAGCCCTCACTCTCTGTCCGCTCCTGACCCACGTGTCTGTCCAGATGCTATTCTTCTCCATGTGCCCTGGTCTGCGTCCCATGGCCCCTTCAAGGTGAAGCCAGCACTGCAGTAGCCTGCTGTCCACTAGATAAAGACACCAGATTGTCCCATCAGTTTTGTCTGGCCAACCCCACCCCAGGCTCCATCCAGGGAAATGCCCGAGGCCCTGGCACACACCCTGAGATGCAGGTGGGACTCCAGGGACAGGGACCACTCTAGGACAGGCTGCAGCTCAATCCTTACACCTGCAGGCTGATGCCAAACCCCAGGATTAAAAATTAGCCTTCAGTGGTGATTTCAGCAGATTGAGTGTGCCACATTTAGGACTCCCTTTATCCCTAAACCTCCTCATTCTCCAGTCAGGAGCCACTGCCCCACAAGCTGCCCCCTGGAACTCATGGCAGGGGACCCAGTGATGGATGGGAGCATTAGGGAAAGGCCAGGTAGCAGCATTTCATTTGAGACTCTTCCTGCAATTCTGCGGTTTTTAAATTTTATTTATTTTTCTTACCTTGTTGCACTTGTGACAGCTTCTAGGATAATGTGGTGAGGAAAAACCACCTCGCCTCCTTCCCAGTCTCGGGGGGAAGTGAGAAGTTCCCATGTTTCTCACTGTGTTCACTGTAGGATTTTTACAGGTGCAATTTGTCAAGTCAATTCCCCTGTATTCCTAACCTGACAAAAACTTTCATCATAAATGCGGCTGTTGCATCTTATCGGGTGCTTTTTCTGCATCAGTGGGTGTCATTGCAGGATGTCTCTTCAGTTTACTAATGTGGTGGCCCCATTGATTTATTTTTGAACATTGGACCAGCCTTGCACACCTGGAAGAAATTTTGCTTAGCCTCATTGCGTAATTCTATATGTCATTGGATTCAATTTGCTAATGTTTTGTTGAAGATTTTCACATCTAAGTTCATGAGAGATATCAGCCCTCAGTTCTTTCTTTTTATGCACCAACATTGTCTGACTTTGCTATCAAATCATGCTAATTTTTATTTAAAATAAATGAGCGTAGGCCGGGCACAGTGGCTCATGCCTGTAATCCCAACACTTTGGGAGGCCGAGGCGGGTGGATCACGAGGTCAGGAGTTCAAGACCAGCCTGGCCAACATAGTGAAACCCCGTCTCTAATAAAAATACAAAAAAAAAATTAGCCAGGTATGGTGGTGGGCACCTGTAACCCCAGCTATTCCAGAGGCTGAGGCAGGAAAATCACTTGAACCTGGGAGGCATAGGTTGCAGTGAGCTGAGATCGTGCCATTGCACTCCAGCCCGGGCGACAGTGAGAGACTCTGTCTCAGGAAAAAAAAAAATCAAAATAGATGAGTGTAAATCACAGTTGAGTGTGTCTGAGTTTCAACAAGAAAGGGAAGGCCAGCTTTAATAATGCTTTAATGGGCAAGAAGCCATGGGCAGATGCATACATCTTCCAACCAGTGACATCGGGACCTGCAGAAATGATGTCATCACCATCACTGTCATCACTGTCATCATTGTCAACACTGATGATCATCCTAGCTCTGGGGCAGAGTATGAGCCAGAATTCTGCACATGTGTATACCTGTTTTCCCATCTGTACTGGTGTCTTGAATGTCTGGTGAATCCTTGCTATGCCAGGATTTAAATGGGAATCTGTCCAAGGTGTTAATACCTGTCTTTTGCTGCAACAAGTTTGCCAGTTACAGGTGAGGAGTTAGTCACCTGTAAACCTCTAAGAAGCCTGGAATAAACCCTTCTGCATAACTAATTCTCAGCTCTAGCCAGACAGCCCTGCTTTAATTTCAGTGAATGCAGAGTCAATGCACCACAGTCATTTCCAAGTCATAAACTCCTCAGAAAGGCCAGGCGGAGATCGGTTAATATGCCAGGCAAGGGGTGAAATATTCCCCCTCGATCGAAGGCCCCAGGAGCGAGCCAGCCTCATGGAGCTGACATGCTTCGTGGGTGGTGGAATCCTGTTGTACAGCTGTACCCGAGGGAGTGAGCAAAGTCTTCTGTCCGCCAAGAAAGAGCTTCACTTTCAGAGTCATCCTGTTACTGGGAAACAGCAGCCTTTCTTAGAGGGAAAAGCAAAGTCCTGCAATTTGGTTTTTCTCTGATGTTGGGTCTCACTGGCCGAGGAAGGAGGCCAAGGCCCAGGCCGATAGATGGTGTCTCAGTGGGCGGCCTGGCCAGTGGGGTTAGATCGCTGACAGTCATTCACATTTCAGAAAAGCAACTGGAGGCAGCATGGCACATATGTGCGTGGACTCAGCAAGTTTCCCCTCCCGTGTGCGTGCCCGGCTGTGTGGGCTGTGGGCGGCCCAGTCAGGACACGGGAAGTAGCTGTGTCTCCAAACTATTGTCTGCAGGAAGACAGGACCAATGCCTCAGGCCACTCCTCTCGGGCCTGGTTTTATTCATAAAATGAGAAGGCTGGGCAAATCCTGTTTCCCAAAGCACGGCTGCTGAACGCTAGGGTCACCGGCCTCCTCTCGCTCCTCTCACTGCCTGCCGCGGGACTGCCCCTTGCTAACGTGTTTCTGTAAACGACCTTACCTCGATGCACGTTTCAAATTGCAGGTGTCTTAAGCACCCGCGGCCCTGGCATAATGTTTGGCGTCCTATTTAGATTTACGCAACACAGATTAAAGTGATAGGGACACAAAACTTCAAGACCAAATAACCCAGGGAAGAAGAAGGTTCTGAGCATCAGCCACTCCTCTCATGGTCCCCTGGGCCTGCACACAGGGCGCTAGGCCCCGGAGGTGCTATATCCTGCGGTCCCCGGGTCCGGCACATGGGGCGCTAGGCCCTCCAGATGCTATTTCCTGCGGTCTCTGGGGCCGGCACACGGGGCACTAAGCCCCGGGGGTGCTATTTCCTGCGTTCCCCAGGGCCAGCACATGGGGCGCTAGGCCCCGGAGGTGCTGTTTCCTGCGGTGCCTGGGGCCGGCACACGGGGCGCTAGGCCCCGGAGGTGCTATTTCCTGCGGTCCCCGGGGCCGGCACATGGGGCGCTAGGCCCTCCAGATGCTATTTCCTGCCCCCACAGCTACCGACAGGGGCTCCTGCCTACTTTGCTCATGGGACTGTGGAAGAGGAGTTGAGAAGGGGACCAGGGGCCCCTCCATGTGCTGGGAGCAGGAGGAGTCCGCCAACTCTGTGCCTTGTGGAGCAGGAGGCCAGTGACCATCCGTGGAAATATGGGCCGATGTCCCCTGGATCATTCAGGCTCTGTGCTCTGGCCACAGAAACCACAAGTGGAGGTGGCAGGTCTGAACATTCGGCCCCCGGCATCCACAGATGAAGGTAACTCCTTCCTTCTGGGCTGGTGGAGATGCTCAGGGTCCCTACAGACAGAGGGTTCCCAAGTATGTGCTGAAGGGAGGAAGCCTATGAAAAGCTTTTTGAAAATGCCTGCAGGCCTGTAGGGTGTTCGCATCTGAGAGGCCCTTTGGAAGCTAATGACCTTGTGCAGGAAGGGGCAGGGGCAGGGGCAGGGGCATGGGCAGGGCCTGGGGCTGAGGCAGGGGCTGGGGCAGGGGCTAGGGCTGGGGAAAGGCCAGGGGCTGGGGCAGGGGCTGGGGCAGGGGCTGGGGCAGGGGCAGGGGTTGGGGCCGGGCCAGGGGCCGGGGCCGGGACAGGGGCAGGGGCCTGAGCAGGGGCCGGGGCAGGGGTAGGGGTAGGGGCAGGGGCCAGGGCCAGAGCAGGGGCCGGGGCAGGGGCTGGGGCAGGGGCTGGGGCAGAGGCAGGGGCTGGGGCTGAGGCAGGGGCTGGGGCTGGGGCTGGGGCTGGAGGCCTTCACCTTATCCCTGCCCAGACATCCTCAGGGAGAAAGCTCACTTCCTCTTATCTTCAAGGCCATGTGAGGTCCGTACTCCACTCTGAAACATGAGCTTATGATAAAATGACTTCTGACCTTATTTACCTGTTCCTGGATGCTGGCCTCAGGGGGTTGTGCAGCCTGCCTGGGCCCTGGCACTGCAGCCACGTGTCCCTAAGAGCCTGCCCAGTCCCCAGGGTTCTTCAGTGTCCGTCTGACATCACCAGCATTACCTCTGGGCACTGCCTGACCCAAGCGCCCTCCCAGAACTTTGGAATTGGAGTCTCCAGGGGCAGGGCCTGGGTGTTGTATTTTTCTGAGCTCCTGGGCAGGGCTCTGGTCAGTAAATGGAAAAGCAGCTGCCTGATGGGGCCAGGGGCTCTCCCTGGAGTCTCTTTGGCTGCCTCGCCTGGTCTGATCCCATAATTAACAATGCCCTGTGTGCCAACCCCTCCAGCAGGTCGCCAGCCCCTCTGGGCACCCACAGGGAATGCATCCTCAGGAAGATGGGAAAGAGGAGGCCCCTGGTGATGACTCCAAATAACAAAAACACACACAAGGTGACAAGGCCGAGTAATTATCACACTGCCTCACAGGCGCTTTGATCTCCTAATCAGTTCTTCTGAGAGTCCCACATGGCTCTCTCTGCTTGTCATAATGTAATTTAATTTTTATGTACAGATTTTCCTGAAGGGCATAAATACATTTTCACTTTATGCCCCAGTAATTCAGTTTTAAACCAAGCATAAAAACTCAATAAACAGCAAAGAGCTAACTGCATATGCCAGGCCCGTGACCTTTCACTGTTATTGTTGAATAAGGAAGAAAGCAGGTAGAAATCACATATGAAGTCCACCGAAGATTTTCCATTGTCTGTTAGAAAATCAGCCGGAATTGACAATAATTTGATAGTTCATGCTTGAGAGAGCTCCCGATTGGGAATGTGGGGCCCGGAGATTGGCTGGCAGCGGCAATCATCGGAGATCGGGCTCTCCCTGACCTTGAAACCGTCCTCCTCGCTGAGACTCCGTAATAAATGCAGAGAGGCTCTGTGCCCCGAGTCCTCACCTCCGATAAGCAGGGGTGAAAATGAAAATTCACAGAGACGCCGTGTACGTAGGTTTTTCAATTAGTTTCTCAAATATTGCCTGAGCGGAGGGACCCTGGCGCTGGAGTTGTGCACAGCCCGTGAGATGCCCCAGAAGAACAACGGACAATTACTGCAGGGATCTGAGCAAAACCAGCTTCGTTCGTGGGCCCATGGTACGATCCCTTGTGGGTGATTCGAGCTGGAATTCCCTTGATCCCTGGCACAGACGACGGGTACCTTTGGTTTGAATCAGACTCAGAAGTCTCAGGTCCTTTCCCCACACAGAGCCCCCGACTGGAGCCTTTGCTGAGCTTCTGTGTGTCCTGTGGGAGTTGCACAGCTTTGCAGCTGCGGCCCAGGGTGGGCACACACTGAACATTGGGAAGGGCTTCTTCTACGGAGCCAAAGATGCTCGTTCCCCACCATTTCCTGGGGCTCACAGAAGCGCATCTGCCTAGGTGTGCAGTGGCCGTGTCTTATGGCCTAGGTGTGCAGTGGGGTGTGTCATACAGCCCAGGTGTGCGATGGGCCATGTCCTATGGCCTAGGTGTGTGGTGGGCCCTATCTTATGGCCTAGGTGTGTGGTGGGCTGTGTCATACAGCCTAGGTGTGCAGTGGGGTGTGTCATAAAGCCTAGGTGTGCAGTGGGCTGTGTCTTATGGCCTAGGTGTGTGGTGGGCTGCGCTCCGGGCTGCTGGCTTCTTAGGCTCCCAGCCTGGTTACCTGAGACAGGAAGAAGCCACAAGGGGCTCCCACCCAGTCAGTCCAGCTCCTGAGACACTCAACCAGGCTGCCTTTCCCTTTCCATCTTTCGGGGTCTTTCCAAGTTTGCTTTCTTAAAATGCCCAGGGGTTTTCATGGTGCTCAGCAGGAAAGGAAAGTGAAAATCAGTCTATCTTTCATCATTGACAATTTTAAACAAGAGATGAAATGAGAAACTCAGCCAAGCCCGCTTTCAGCGGCCTGCAGTGCACATGGAATTGCTGTGTGTCTCTTTGCTCCCTGGAGGCCTGGGCCACAGCTGTGGAATTCCTTAGTCCTGGAGAGCGTCTGCCTGCGGGGGCCGTGCTCAGGAGCTGCATCTGCTTTCCCAGGGGAAGGAGCCTGTCCTGAGAACCTAGCCCCACGGGTTGCGACACACCGTCCTGCGTTGCTCAGAGAATCTAGGTCTGACAGGGAGCGTGTCCTGATCTGTCCCATGAGCAGATTCCTGGAGAAATCACTGGAGAGAAGGTGTGGGTTTTTTCCAGGAATCACACTGGCTTCAGTGCCAGGCAGCTCCCTGGTGCACACAGAGTGAGAGGAACTGTCTGGGCTCTCTAGAGCTGCTGGAGAAACATTCCAGGAAGGAGGGCGAGGAGGCACAACAGCCACTTTGTGTGTTTGTCACTTTGATGCGTGTGCAGGGGTGTCATATTGGTTGTCCTTTGTCTTTCCTGGTGACTGATGAACCCCTGTCCATATGTCTATGGACATTTGGGTTCCCTCCTTCAGAAAGCACCTGTTCACGTCCTTGGCCCATTTGTCTATCAGGTTACATGGCATTTACCAATGTGTAAGATGTTGATTTAAAAAATATAGATCCTGGTTAGGAGGCCTTTGTTGGATATTTGTATCACAAACATCTTCTCTCTGTGGGTATCCTTTTATTTGTAGGTGATGCACAGGAGTTATTTGTCTTTACATAGTTCAATATCTTTTCATATGTGGCTCAAGCCCTGTAAGGAATTGTCACCTAGTTCAATTCATGGACATGTTTTTTCTTCTGCATTTCTTCTGGAAGTGATTTTTGTTCATGATGTGAGAGAGCTTACTTTCAATATGAATAGTCAATTGCCTCTGCATCCGGATTCCCTGTTGCAATGCATTGTCACCCTGGGCGTGGGTCTGATCCTACAGACGTGGACCTGCTCCAAGCTTTCCACCTGGGTTCTGTGGTCTACTGACCTATTAGGGCATCAACATGTCCTTCCTTCCTTACCTCAGCATGCCCTTCCTTCCATACCACACTTTCCTTGTAGGCCTGGATATCAGAGAAGGTGGTGAGAATAGTGTGGACTCAGAATATCTGAGACAAGTCTCAGTTAATTTAGAAAGTTTATTTTGCCAAGGTGGAGGATGCCTGCCTGTGACACAGACTCAGGAGGTCCTGACACCATGTGCCCAAGGTGGTCCGGGCACAGCTTGGTTTTATACATTTTAAGGAGACATGAGACATCAATCAGTATATGCAAGAAGTACATTGGTCCCACCCAGAAAGGTGGGGACAACTCCATGCAGAGAGGGGGCTTCCAGGTCACAGGTAGGTGACAGACAGATGGCTGCATTCTTTTGAGTTTCTACTAAGCCTCTCCCAAGGAGGCAATCAGAATATGCATCTATCTCAGTGAGCAGAGAAGCATGCTTGGAATAGAATGGGAGGCAGGATTGTCTTGAGCAGTTCCCAGCTTGACTTTTCCCTTAGCGTAGTAATTTTGAGGCCTCAAGATTTTCCTTTTACAATAGCCAATCTGCTTTACTTAGTTCTGGGTTAATCTTCGCAGCCTTACTGATGACTCTCATTCATACTCCAAGAATTAAAATTCTGGAATGTTCTCAGTCAAATGGACTCGGCTGTCAGAATATCTAATATAAACATTAAGACTTATGTTGTGCACAGGGCCTGGGCTAGGGTTGGAACCACAGCCAGCCTTGAAGTTTCATGATGGGGCCCTTGCAGACCTCTGGGTCCCACTGCTGCAGGGGTTTCCTGGGATGGAGGCATCTCACATAGGCGCCTGTGGTTCTCTGCTGTGGGGAAAAGCATGGCCCTGGCTGAGGGAGGGCTGAGAAACCCGCCCCGGGTCTCTCTAGCTTCCGCCCAAGCCTGTCGTTTTCCTGCAGTTCCTGTTACTGGACTCCTGTCCAGTTCCTGACTCCTGTTACTGGAGTCAACCTTTACCATGATTTATGTTGAGCTGGGTTAGTCCTTCCAGCAAATCACCAGACCAGGAGGTGGTCACAGAGCCTTCAAACACCTGCCTCTTCTATGTTGCTTTGGCTGCTCTTGGCTTTTACATATCCACATAAGTTTTAGAAAGAGTTTGCTCAGTTTCCACACAGACATGTTGCCTGAATTCTGACAGGGATGAGTTGACTATGAGTCATGGACTAATGAAGGGAAGAAGTTGCATTTTCCCAACATTTGATCTTCCAATCCATGAACATTTCATACTTCTCCATTTACTTAAATCTTTCTTAATTTCTTTCACAGTATTTTGTACTTTTTAGTGTAAACGTCTTACATATTTTTGTTAGATACTCCTTGTAGGAAATTATGAAATATATGACAAGTTTGGATTTCAACTTGGAAACTGTGAGGTTTCATCACTTTCCAAAGCTCTTTTGGGAAAAGAAAAACAAGATACTTAAAGGCTACTAATCTAAAACACTCTCCTAAGGACACACATGCAAGAATATTTATTCTTGTTTACAAAAAAAATTCCTATTTACAAAAATGATGGTGATTTAAAAACTGAGAAAGAAAACCTAACAGAATGGATAAATAAAAGACTGTATACTGATATAATGGGATGCTGTGTATCACTATTTCATAGGGTTTGGCTCTGTGCCCCCACCCAAATCTCATATAGAATTGTAATCCGCAGGGTTGGAGGAGGGGCTGGGTGGAAGTTGACTGGATCATAGGGGCCGACTTCCCCCTTGCTGTTCTTATGATAGTGAGTGAGTTCTCACAAGGTCTGGTTGTTGGAAACTGTGTAGCACTTCCCCCTTGTCTCTTTCTCTCTCTCTCTCTCTGTCTCTCCTGTCGCCATGTGAAGATGTGCTTGCTTCCGCTTTGCCTTCTGCCATGATTGTAAGTTTCCTGAGGCTCCCCAGCCATGCTCCCTATACAGCCTGTGGAACTGTGAGTTCATTAAACCTCTTTTCTTTATAAATTACCTAGCCTCAGGTCCTTCTTAATAGCAGTGCAAGAATAGACTCATACACTATTAAAATAAATGGTTAAATAAACACCTATAATGTTGAATGAAAAAACAAAATTCCGAGGAGGTTATGACTGATTTTGAAATGTAAAGCACTATAATCTACTATAAATTGTTATAGACATGTAGCACAGTATAAAACTCAAGAGTTGGTGAATGCAAGCCAACTTTGCCATAATTACTCACTCTTTAAAAAGAGCTTTCCTAGAAAGATTTGGATGCAAATATGACTAAATGTTGGCATGTTGAATGTAGTGGTGGACATGGAAGTTCTTGTTATTTTTTTCTTGGTACTCTTTTACATGTTTGAAATATGTCATAATTTTTTTTTTTGAAAAACCTGACCAATGCTGCAAACAGAACCATTAATTCAGTTTCTAGAGGTTTCCACTCTTGCTTTCTCTCGTCGTCTTCTCTTTTATCATCTCAGGCCAAGTGTCAAGGCTGTCATCTTTATCCTGATCTACTTTGAAATTGCTTTTCTGGAAGTTCTAAGCTCTACATCCTGAATGGATACACGGAGGCCATGAAGCAAGCAGGCAGAATCGCCTATTTGTGGGGGCAAATGGAAGGAAAGTGGACTGAGTTCAGAGAGGACTTTCTCAAGAGGGTTTATTAGATAATATTCACCAATGGCAACTGCGGTCAGGCTCAGCTTGGCACAGGGACAGGGGATGAAGTGGTAACACCCAGGCTTTGTCTTCCAGACACTCTCAGTCAAGATAAGTGTCACCTGCCAGCTTCCACTCCAAAAACCAGCCTCCATCTGGCTGCCCATGGTATTTTCAGTGCCTTCTTCCTTTCAGTGACCATGGCTCAACATCCAGCAGCAGGTGCAGTGATGAAAATTCTTTGCTTCCCCCATTGTTAGCCATGCTCCTGAACCTTCTCCTAGGCCTATGTGGGCGTTTCCTTACGAAATCCAGGTTTAGCAAGAGCCTTGCTGAATGAATGTATCCCCCACCTTCAATATCCAATCACCCTCTGTATCTGCTCAGGTTCCTCATCATCCAGGGTAAGGCTCCAGTGCCATCCATGCTGTCCACACTCCAGTTCCATCCATCCCGTCCACACTCCATTTCCATCCATTCAGTCCACACTCCAGTGCAATCCAATCATCCACATTCCAGTTCCATCCATTCCATCCACACTCCAGTGCAATCCAACCCGTCCACTTTCCAGTTCCATCCATCCCGTCCACACTCCAGTGCCATCCATCCCGTCCACACTCCAGTTCCATCCATCCCGTCCACACTCCAGTTCCATCCATTCCGTCCACACTCCAGTGCAATCCATCCCGTCCACATTCCAGTTCCATCCATCCCGTCCACACGCCAGTGCCATCCATTCTGTCCACACTCCAGTTCCATCCATCCCATCTACACTCCAGTTCCATCCATTCCGTCCACACTCCAGTTCCATCCATCCCATCTACACTCCAGTTCCATCCATTCCGTCCACGCTCCAGTGCAATCCATCCCGTCCACACTCCAGTTCCATCCATTCCATCCACACTCCAGTTCCATCCATTCCATCCCGTCCACACTCCAGTTCCATCCATTCCATCCCGTCCACACTCCAGTTCCATCCATTCCATCCCGTCCACACTCCAGTTCCATCCATTCCGTCCACACTCCAGTGCCATCCATCCCGTCCACACCCCAGTGCCATCCATCATGTCCACACCCCAGTTCCACCCATTCCGTCCACACTCCAGTTCCATCAATTCCATCCCGTCCACACTCCAGTTCCATCCATTCCATCCCGTCCACACTCCAGTTCCATCCATCCCGTCCACACTCCAGTTCTATCCATTCTGTCCACACCCCAGTGCCATCCATCCCGTCCATACAATGGTACCAGGCATCTCGTCCACCCTTCAGTGCCATCCATGCCATCCCTGTGCCTCCCCTGGCCACAGATGAGGGCTTTTCCCAGCACTTTTTCCCTCCATGGTCACAAGCTGCTGCTTTTTTCCTGAAAGAAAAACAATCCTAAATTTTGGGTTAGTCATCTCCTTTTTTTTTTTTTTACACAAAACTGTTTGACACCTATAACTCCTATCCCTAAATAATATATTGTTTACATTTGGCTTGTTTTGAACTTCATATAAATGGAATCATACTGAGTGTATTTTTCTATGACTTGTTTTTCCCCCAAATAACACTAACATGTTTTTGAGAATCATCAATGTTTGATATTTGTAGCTAAAATATATTAAATTTTACTTCAATATTATATTTTATGGAGGTGCTACACATGACTCTGTAGAGACCAAGGGAAAACTTATACTTTCTCCTCTGAAAGGTCCCTGAAAATCAGCTGGCAAAATGCAGAGTAGTAGGAGAAAACACCTGCAACATTTATTGTAATGTCCATAGCACAGAGGAATTGCAGGAGAATGATTACTCAGAAGGTGACGCACCTTCCTCCATAGATGAAAAAGAGAGGGAAGATAGACGATTTTTAGGGAGATTCAATGGGCTTGGAGAGCATACAATGGTCTTGAACAAAGTCTGTTGGGCCCCAGATCAGGTGTGTTGACAAAAGTCAGTCTTTCTGTAACATGAGTCAAGGTCATGAACACTCAGGCTGTTGTGTTTCCCTTTGGCAGGTCCTGTTTGTAGGTAGATAAGAGAACTTCAGGGAACAGCCTCATCCTGTGCTTCAGGAGAGATAGAAGATCCTGGGAGTCGGGAGGAAAGTCAGAGAGACCTTGAGGCTGCTTCATGTCAGAGCAAGCGCCGTGTTTCCAGGAAACAACTTATTCTTTCTGCTGTTGCTGGGCATAGACATTGATTTCAGTTTTTTTGGTCCCATGAAACACACTGCTGTGTACATTCTTGTACATGTCTCTAGTTGCACATACCAGATGTTCTAGAGTATAGATTAACAGGTGGAAAGGCTGGATTATAGGACACGAATGTGTCCAGTTGCACCAGCTAATGCCCGAATGACGTTTTTGTACTGAACTTTCTTTTCTTTTTTCTTTCTGGTATGTGGAATGTTTGCACTTTCTTGGTACAAATCTACTGTCAATCATATGTTTTGCAATTATTCTCTCTCTCTTTGCAACATACTTTTTTCACTTTCCCCATGGTTGCAGAACAGTGTTTCTCAATTTTAATGTAGTTAAAATCATCAGTGTATTGTGTCCTATTTGTACCTCTTGTGTCTTGTTTAAGAAATCTCTCCCCACCCCACAGGCAGTAAAATATTTTCCTGTATGGACTTATAAAATTTGTGACTTTATCTTTCACATTTTAGCCTTTAATCCAAGTTGAATTAATTTTTGTATATGGTGGGAATTGGGATCAAATTTCATTTTTTACAATGAGAATAACCAGCACCATTTATTCAAACATCTAAGTGACAATTCTACTTCCTTCTTTTATTAAGCTATGGTACACACTTCTGTTTCCAGTCTCAATCTGTCCTATTTTATTTTATTTTATTTTATTATTTTATTTTATTTTATTTTATTTTATTTTATTTTTGAGACAGAGTCTCCCTCTGTCACCCAGGCTGGAGTGCAGTGGTGCGATCTTGGCTCACTGCAACCTCCGCCTCCCAGGTTCAAGCGATTCTCCTGCCTCAGCCTTCCGAGTAGCTGGGATTACAGGCATACAATGCACCACCACTCCCAGCTAATTTTTGTATTTTTAGTAGAGACAGGGTTTCTCCATGTTGGCCAGGCTGGTCTCGAACTCCTGACCTCAGGTGATCCAGCTGCCTCGGCCTCCCAAAGTGCTGGGATTACAGGCATGAGCCACCACGCCTGACTTCTGTCCCATTTTAAATGCAGTAGTCAATGCTTCTTATCAAAAAAGAAAAATTAAGAATAAAAGAAGAAGAAAATAAGAAGCACCGAAGGGAGGAAAGGAGAGAGGGAGAGAAAAACAAAGAAAAAGAAAAGATGGGATTTTTACTAGAATTGAATTCATTTCCCTCTATGAGAATTTTACTGATTTTCTCATTTATCTTGAAGGGAGTCAATGTCTTAAAAAAAAAAATATATATATATATATATATATATATATATATATATATATATATATATGGCCAGGCACAGCGGCTCATGCCTGTAATCCCAGCATTTTGGAAGGCTGAGGCAGGCAGATCACCTGAGGTCAGGGGTTTGAGACCACCCTGGCCAACATGGTGAAACCCCATCTCTACTAAAAACACAATTAGGCAGGCGTGGTGGTGGGCACCTGTAATCCCAGCTACTCGGGAAGCTGAGGCAGGAGAATTGCTTGAACCTGGGAGGCAGAGGTTGCAGTGAGCTGAGATCGTGCCATTGCACTCCAGCCTGGGCAACAGAGCAAGACTCCGTCTCAAAATAAAATAAAATAAAATAAAATAAAATAAAATAAAATAAAATAAAATAAAATAAAATAAGATAAAATAAAATAAAATAAAAAATGTGCAATTCACACACAGACTACATCTATACAAAATGTCAGGCCTTATTTAATTTTGTCTGAGACGTCTGTGATTTTCCACAAAAATGTGTTCTATACTTTGATTGATTACTTGCACTTTACACTTTTTGACCTTATTGTAAATATTATATCTTTTATTATTCAAATGTTGAATGTTATCAGGTAATTTAAGTGAATTCATTAGGGAAATCATATGATTTTGCTCCTTTAATTTCTTAATATGGAGAAATCCATAAATTGATTTCTATTGTTAAGCCGCCCTCTCATTCCTGAGATAAACTCAACTTGGTGGCGAGAGAGATTTCTTTCTCCATGTTGTTGCGATCCTTTGCTATTACTGAGATCTGTGTGTCTGTATTTATGGAAGAGATTATCATGTTTATACCTTTCTCATAATGGAATTGTCTTGTTTGACATTAATGCTATTCTACTATTGTATTAGTCCATTTTCACACTGCTGAAAGGGACATACCCGAGACTGGGTAATTTATAAACAAAAAGAGGTTTCACACGTTCTCACTCATAAGTGGGAGTTGAACAATGAGAACATAGGGACACAGGGAGGGGGGAACATCCCATACTGGGGCCTGTTGGGGGGAAAGGGGAGGGAGAGCATTAGGAGAAATACATAATACATGTGGGGCTTAAAACCTAGATGATGGGCTGATGGGTACAGAAGACCACCGTGGCCCGTCTATGCCTATGTAACAAACCTTCACGTTCTGCACATGTACCCCAGAACTTAAAGTACAATAAAAAATAATAAAATCAAAAAGAAAAAGGGGTTTAATGGACTCGCAGTTCCATGTGGCTAGGGAGGCGTCACAATCATGGCAGAAGGTGAAAGGCACATCTTACATGGTGGCAGGCAAGACAGGATGAGAACCAAGTGAAAGGGCTTTCCCCTTATAAAACCATCAGACCTCATGAGACTTACTCACTACCATGAGAACAGTATGGGGGAAACTGCCCCTATGATTCAATTATCTCCCCCTGGGTCCCTCGCACAACACGTGGAAACTGTGGGACTACAATTCAAGATGAGTTGAGGGTGAGGACACAGCCAAACCAGATCAACTCTCTAGGTGCCTGAGTCCCTTAAAATGAGCTGGGAACACTCACTGTGCATAGGATGACACGTGTGTCTTTTGTTCCATAAATGTTTGGTCAAACTTGCCTTTTAAAAAGCTGAGTCTTGTGCTTTCCTTATGAAAATAATTTTTATCTCTGATTCAATTTCATCAATGGGTAATTGGCCCATTACTATTATTTTTTTCACCTCTGCTTCAGTCAGATCTGTTGTCTTTTCTGTGATTTATCTATTCAACCTAATTTTAAATTTTATTGGTATTAAATGATTCACATTATTGTGTTATCTTTTTTAATTTTGGCTGCTTCTAAAGCTATGACCCTTTTCATTCCCAAAAATGTGTACTGTGGGCTGGGCGTGGTGGCTCAACCTGTAATGCCAGCGCTTTGGGAGGCTGAGGAGGGGGGATCACCTGAGGTCAGGAGTTCGAGACCAGCCTGGCCAACATGGCAAAATCCCGTCTCTATTAAAAACACAAAAAAATATAGCCAGGCCTGGTGGTGGGCACCTGTAATAATCCCAGCTACTCCAGAGGTTGAGGCGGGAGAATTGCTTGAACCTGGGAGGCAGAGGTTGCAGTAAGCCAAGATCGCGCCACTGCACTCACCACTGCACTCCAGCCTGGACAACAGAGCGAGACTGTCTTAAAAAAAACCCCAAAGTCCATATTGTGGTTTAGCCTTGTTTTCTTGCCCAGTCTTCATGGGAATTTGTAGTTCCATCACTCTTCTCAAAGAACCACCACACGACTCAGTTGGTCTTCATTTGCAAGTTCATTGATTTCTATCTTATTTTCTTCATATTTGATTTTCATTCAATTCTATTTATTTATACATTACTTTTTTGGTTATTAATATTTTAATTAAATAACTTATTTAATTATATGATATTAAATTTTTCTGTAGAAAAACATGCTCTTTCTTTCCATTTATTTCAACTATTGTTATTTTATAAAGTTTGTTGGCTGGTGCTTTTATGTATTTTTGAATTAAAATGCAGTAGAATGGATTTTAGAACATGTATGTACGGTTATGCGTCTTAACCAACCAGACCATCAGGATGCAGGGAAGCCCTTCCGTCACCACGAACGTTTCCCTGGCGTCACCCTTCATAGTCATGCCCTCCTCGCTCCCTGATCCGTTCTCACCACCATCATCATCCTTCTCAAGAGTGTCACACAAAGAGAAGTTTAGGGTATGTAAGCTTTTAAGGCTGGTTTCTTTCACTCAACATAATTCTTTTGAATTATTCCAAGTCATTGTCTGTATCGATATCGCACCTGTCATTCCAGCTGAGTGGCATGCATTGCATGATGCCAGTGTATGGGTTCCACCGCGTTCCATCAGGGTATCCCCGAGTATGGATTACAGTTTATCAGTTCCCCTGGTGACAGACATTTGGATTGTTGCCGGTATCGGGCTATGGATAGAGCTGCCATAAGCATTATGCACATTTTTATATGAATATGCATTTCATCTCTCTTGGATAAACACTCGAAAGAGGTATCAAGGGGCACATGTCTGTTCAACTTTCTGAGAAACTGCAAACTCATTTTTACTAGGTTGGTGAAAAAGTAATTGTGGTTTTTGCATTAAAAGTACTTTTAATGGCAACATTTCATTTTATAAAATAAAAATAGTCTGAACAAAAAGAAAGGAAGGAAGAAGGAAAGAAAGAAAGAAAGAAAGAAAGAAGAAAAAAGAGGGAGGGAGGAAGGAAGGAAGGAAGGAAGGCCTTTTTTTTTTTTGAGACAGAGACTCGCCCTGTCGCCCAGGCTGGAGTGCTGCGGCGCAATCTTGGCTCACTGCAAACTCCGCCTCCCGGGTTCAAGCAATTCTCTGCCTCAGCCTCCCAAGTAGCTGGGATTATAGGCGCCTGCCACTGTGCCCAGCTAGTTTTTGTACTTTTAGCAGAGATGGGGTTTCACCAACTTGGCCAGGCTGGTCTTGAACTCCTGACCTTGTGATCTGCCCACCTCAGCCTCCCACAGTGCTAGACTACAGGCGTGAGCCACTGTGCCCTGTGGAAGGAAGGACTTTTAATGGCAAAAACTGCAATTACTTTTGCACAGCCTAACCACATGGCTATCCCATGTCACCCTCTCAGCAGCCCCACATGGTAATTCCTGGCATATCCGTGAGCACTGAGAAGAACCAGTGGTTTCCATGTTAGCCGTGCGCACCATGTGCTGTGGTACCTCAACTTGGCTTAACTAGCACTTACCTAATGCCCAATTATGTCGAACGTATTGTCAGGTGCTTTTGTGCCACCTGCATACCTGCTTTGCTGAAGTTTCTGTTCGAGTGTTTTGCCCATTTTTAAATTGTGTTGTTTGTTTTCTTACGGTTGAGCTTCCAGCATTTTTTATGTATTCTGGACACAAGTATTTGTCAGATATGTGGTTTGCAAATATCTTCTCCCGGTCTGTAACTTATCTTTTCACCCACTTAACTGCGTCTTTGACAAAGCAATAGCTATTAATATTGATAATTTTCCATTTTTTATTTCTTATTTTTATTTGCATTTATTATACATATATATTTGAGACAGATTCTCGCTCTGTCGCCATGTTGGAGTGCAGTGGCATGATCTTGGCTCACTGCAGCCTCTGCCTCCCAGGTTCAAGTGATTCTCCTGCCTCAGCCTTATGAGTAGCTGGGATTACAGTCGAGTGCCACCACGCCCGGCTAATTTTTGTATTTTTAGTAGAGACGGGGTTTCACCATGTTGGCCAGGATGGTCTCAATCTCTCGACCTCGTGATCTGCCCACCTCAGCCTCCCAAAGTCCTGGGATTACAGGCATGAGCCACAACACCTGGCCTCCATTGTTTATTTATTGACTTTTAGGAATCACGCTTTTGGTGCCGAGTCTAAGTACTTTTTGTTTAACCTGGTCACAAAACTTTTCTCCCATATTTTATTTTAAAAATGTTAGTTTTATTTTTCACATTTAGATCTACGGTGTGTTTGGGGTTAACTTATGCAGAAGGTGTGAAGCCTAAATCAAAGTTTACTTTTTGGTAAATGAACATCCAATTGTCCCAACATCTTTTGTTGAAAGACTATTATTTTCCATCGAATGCCTTTGTGCCATTGTTATCGATTGGCCACATCTCTGTTGATCTATTTCTGGGCTCTCTATTCTGTTCCATTGATCTACATGTTTATCTCTTCACCAATATGACACAATCTTCATGACTGAAGCCCAAAGCAAGTCTTAATAATAAGGTCATATCATTCCTCCTAATTCATTTTTTTGTTCAAAATTGTTTAGCCTATTCTACTTGGGTTTTTTTTTTCCTATGTAAATTTTAGAACCAGCTTCCCTATGTCTACAAAAAAAATTGTGCTGGAATTTTAACGACTTAATTTATATCTGTGGATAAGTTAAGGGGAAACTGACATTTTCTTATACTGAATTTTTCAACTTATTAACAGAGTATATCTCTTCATTTATGAGGTCTTCTTTGATTATTTTTATCAGTATTTTGTAATTCTTACCACAAAGATTCTGTACGTTTCATCAGATTGATTCCTAAGAATCTCCTTTTGAGCTATTGTAAATGGCATTGTTTCATTAATTTCAGACTTCAGTTGTTCATTGCTGGTATATAGAAACATAACTTACTCTTATTCTTGTTATTTTCCTTCCACTTGATTTTGGCTTGTTTTCTCTCATCTGTTTCTCATTTCTTAAAGTTAAAGCTTGTGTCATTGATTTTAGACACTTTTCCTTCCTACCGTGAGTGAAGAACACTTATATAGAGAAAACACACTCTATATTCCTTCCCGGCACCACTTTAGCTATGTTCTATACATTTGGATATCACAAATTTTCATTTTTTTTAGGTCAGAATTTTGTTTTGTTTTGTTTTTTGTTTTGTTTTGTTTTGAGATGGAGTCTTGCTCTGTCACCCAGGCTGGAGTGCAGTGGCGCAATTTCACCTCTCAGCAACCTCCACCTCCCAGGCTCAAACGACTCTCCTGCCTCAGCCTCCTGAGTGGCTGGGATTACAGGCGCCCACCACCGCGCCTGGCTAGTATTTTTTTTGTATTTTTAGCAGAGATGGGGTTTCACTATGTTGGCCAGGCTGGTCTCGAACTCCAGACCTCAAGTAATCCTCCCGCCTCGGCCTCCCAAAGTGCTGGGATTATGTGTGTGAGCCACTGCACCCAGCCAGGTCAGAATATATGTTAATTCCCATTGAGGCTGTGTCTGTGACTCATGGATTCCTGAAAGGTGGGTTCCTTAATTTCCAAATGTTTGGATGTTTTCCTGTCAACTTTCTGTTATTGTCAGTTTAATTACATTACAGCCGGTATAAAGTCACACTTTTTATGAATTCTGTTTTTTAAAGTTTGTTAAGGTTTGTTTTATAATCCAGGATATGGCCTCTCAGGAATGCACCAGGTGCACCTGAAAAGCACGTGTGTTTGCTCTTGCTGGGCGGCACATCCCGTAAGTGCTGGTTAGGGCCACTTAGCCAATGGTGTTATCGGGCCTCTTTTGGTCTTTCCAACGTTCTGTCTCCTGGCTCTACCATTCTCTGGAGGGAAATGTTGATGTGTCCAATTCTATCTGTGAATTTGTCTGTTTCCCCTTTTAGTTCTGTTTATTTTGAAGCAATGTTATCAGGCACATACTCACTGAGCATCGTTATCTCTTCTTTGTGAACTAACCCCCTTATCACTGTGCAATGTCCCTCTTCATGCCCAGAACGGCTGTTTACGCTGAGGCCTCCCTTGTTTGATGTTGATATAACCACTCTAGCTGTCTTTTGATTTAAAGTGAGTTTCTTATAGATGATGACTAGCTGGGCCAAGCTTCTTTATCCATTCTGACACTGTCCATCATTTAATTGGTGTGTTTAAGCCATTTGCATTTAACATAACTATTGATGTGTTTAGTTTTAGGTCCACCATCTTATTATTTCTTTTTTGTTTTTGTTTGTTCCAACTGTTTTCCTTTCCTCTTTTCCATTCTTTTCCTGGACTTTCTTTCTTTCTTTTTTTTTTTTTTTTTTTTTTGATGGAGTCTCGCTCTGTTACCCAGGCTGAAATGCAATGGTGCCACCTCAGTTCACTGCAACCTCCACCTCCTGGGCTCAAGGGATTCTCCTGCCTCAGCCTCCCGAATAGCTGGGACTACAGGTGCCTGCCACCACACCTGGCTAATTTTTGTATTTTTAGTATAGATGGGGTTTCACCATGTTGGCCAGGCTGGTCTCGAACTCCTGATCTCAGATGATCCTCCCACCTCAGCCTCCCAAAGTACTGGGATTACAGGCGTGAGCCAGCTCTTTGTATTCTTATATTGTATAGTGTGTATTAGACTGCTTTCTGAATTAACAAAATGTCTTTTGGGGATCTGTTCATATCATTTTATTTTTCCTCTGATTTATCCATGGAATGAATTAGATTGTTGAATATCCTGATATTAAATTGCATTTATGTTTCTGGAAAAAATACTACGTTGTTCAATTGTTCTATTCTTCTGTTATACTTCCATATTCTATTTGCCATCCTGATACATAGAATTCCTGACATTCATGTCAACATTGGGGCTGGAATGTAATTTACTCCTTTGTACAATGTTTAAGGTACAGGTATTCCAGTTAGGCTTGCTTCCAAAAGTGATATCAGGCACCGTTTACCTTTTCCTGTGACACAGTGTTTGTTCACCGGCACTGTAATGTCCTTGCCTCTAAAGTCGAGTGTAACTCATCTGTGAAACCGTTTGTCATGATGCCTTATTGAAAGTGATGTTCTCAGACCAACTTTCTCATCCCCCTGCTTCCCCTTGGGCTGATGCTGGTGATTTACAGTTGGCTGGGCAGGTGCTTCCTCCGTGGTCCAAATTTTATTTCCATAAACATGCCGTTCTCGTAACATAGTGCCTCAATTCACAGGCTCTGCCCTCCTCCGGCCTCCCGTGTGAGGCAAAGGGGTCTCAGGTCAAGGAATGTGACCCGGGTGGCTGTAGCTCCTCCTTCCCTCCAGCCTGCTCTCCAGGGCCCCAGGGGTCTTCCAGCAAGTGTCCTGCTTCTGTGGCCTCCATGGTCTCGTGGGTCCCCTCTCTCCAAGCTGGACTGAGATGCTGTGTGCACAGCCTGGGAAAGATGCTGAAAACACCTTCGCAAAAACTATAACTGAGAAAATTAAGTTAGTGAAATAGATTAGACCTAACTGACTTCATTTTCCCTTTAATTTTTTCTTTTGAGACGGAGTCTTGCTCTCTCCCCCAGGCTGGAGTGCCGTGGTGCAATCTCAGCTACTGCAACCTCTGACTCCCTGGTTTAACTGATTCTGCTGCCTCATCCTCCCCAGTAGCTGGGATTACAGGTGCCTGCCACCACACACAGCTAAGTTTTGTATTTTTAGTAGAGACGAGGTTTCACCATGTTGGCCAGGATGGTCTCAATACCAGCCCATCTCGGCCTCTCAAAGTGCTGGGATTACACGCCTGGCCTCCTTTTAACTTTTAAACTGCTTTTGTTTATTCCTGGGTGTAGGCAGCGGGCAAGGTGAACCCATTGGGCATTAACACTGCAAGATCTGGCCGGGCGTGGTGGCTCACGCCTGTAATCCCAGCACTTTGGGAGGCCGAGGCGGGCAGATCACGAAGTCAGGAGATCAAGACCACAGTGAAACCCTGTCTCTACTAAAAATATAAAAAATTAGCCAGGCGCGGTGGCAGGCGCCTGTAGTCCCAGCTACTCGGGAGGCTGAGGCAGGAGAATGGCGTGAACCTGGGAGGCGGAGCTTGCAGTGAGCCGAGATTGCGCCACTGCACTCCAGCCTGGGAGACAGAGCCAGACTCCATCTCAAAAAAAAAAAAAAAAAAAAAAAAAAAACACTGCAAGATCAGAGGGCGGCCATTGCCAGGGAAGAGAGGCTGCTCCAGGGTCCCCTAAACACACTTGGCACAGGGCACTGAGAGCCCCAACAATCCAGCTTTGACCCTGTTCCTCTGGGTTGTGAGGAAGGGGGCTCTGGTTGAGGTGTGAGGATACAAATGTCTTTTCATGGTTAGTGAGCTTGATTTACCCCTGTAAGATACTTCGCCATATAATATGTGGGCCTTCACTTACATCATGCATTTCAAGCCGGAGCAACAGATCGTAGACATCACAGGGGCCTGGGGCACTGCAGAGACCCTCATGCATGAATCAGATACTGCGTATCTGTGGTTTCAAAACTTAATTAGTAAAGGGGGTCACGATTAGGAAAAAAAGCCTAAAACACTTCTTAGGGTGACAGTAATTATGAGAAACACCGTCAGGGACAGGCCAGTTGCAGATTGCATGAAACTCTGGCTTCATCTTTTAATTGTGTGTGTCTGTCATTTTAGTTACATTCTGGTCTGCACACCTGATTTTCTTTTTCTTTTTGTCCTTCATCAGGTTCAGCAGGATTCCTGTATTCATGCATCTATTCAAAGAAACAATTACTGGGTTTATGTATGTTTTCTAAGACTGTTTTTGTCTTGAAATTAATTAACTTTCATCTTCTGAATCTCCCTTTTGTCTTTTATTTGGTGTTTTACTGCCTTTCTTTATTATTAAATACCTAAGTGTATGGCTTTCCACTTTAACCAGGGAGACACCCCATCTTCTTCCAGCACCTGTGACGTTCTCCTCTGAGCTGTCGGGCGAGTAAGCGCTTCGCTTCCTCACTTTGTGGTGAATTTGAAACTTCTGGCATGTCTTGGGTTCTGGGCCAAGTGATGTCCACAAATCAATTCTTCTTTTCTGTGGGCTTACAGTTTTGCTCACCATTTTATTATCTATTTTTAATTGTATTGGGTTAGAATTGGAGAAAAAGGCCTGTAAAAATCACAACCGAGTTTTATACTTATTGGCATTTGTCGTCAAATACATGATCGCTTTTGAAGACAATCCCCAAACATGAAATAAAACAACTACATAGCCTCTGATTAAGGTTCAATCTGTGTTATTTGCTGAATTGAGTGTATTTATTTCACAATTCAATTCTTTTGTCTGTTTTAGTTTTTATCTCAGACATATATTTGATTCCGAAACAGACGGAATTCCTCACTGACGCTCCTTTGATCCAGATCTTGTATTTGTGATCCTCTTGGCTTTATTCATTCAGCTGCTGTATATTTTGGTGCATGCATGAAGTTTTGTGACTGTTAAAATTTCTTCGGAAACCGTGCTTCTTATAATCATGCAGTTATATGTTCGTGCCTGTTTACTACTTTTCACCTAAAATTCTGAAATTTTAAAAGGGTGTTAAAATGCTTGTCTGTTTTTTGTTTTGTTTTGTTTTGTTTTTATTTTGCTTTGTTTTTAGCATTTGCATTTTCCTGAACAGAAACTCCAGGCCCCACACCCCCGGTCACTGAGGTTCTTGGGGTGCCTTTATTTGTCTTGTGGCTTCTTCTCTATCCAAGAAATGCAAATGGGGTGGCCTCTTTCCTTTTTCACTGAGTTTTGGCCTTAGAAAAATGCAAAGTGACTTAAAATTATTGCTAAACGTTACAACCTCATTGTGGAAACTGACTTAGGGAATGTAGATAAATGGAAATAAGCTGACTTAGAAACTATAGATAAATGGAAATAAACTGACTTAGAAACATAGATAAATGGAAAGAAGCTACAGATAAACGAAGTGTAATGTCACCGTCCAGGAGGAAATATCACGGCTGCCTATGGCTGCTCAGACTCCCTGGGACGAGACGCTGGGCAGGGTTTAGGGAGCAGGCTGTGTGTCTAGGAGTGACGTGGGCCCAGCTGTGGCTCATGGGGGTGGCCACGCAGGGGTGACAAAAGGAGGGGAGCCCAGTGCACCCCGAGCTGAGGGAAAAACTGCAGTCACAGTCCAGTGCTTCAGTCCAGTGCTTCATGCGGGTCCTCAACCGCCACGCATGCATTCCGTCTTCTCTTGCCAGTGACTGTTAATCACATTTTAAAACCAAGACATGGACATGGACTTCCTGGGTCTTGCATGTGTTTCCAGTTTGTCCTGGATCCGTAGGAGGCTGGGATTACAGAGTGAGATGTGCGAGGCTTAAAGGAAGCCAAGAGGAAGTGTTGAGTTGACGGCCTGGTAGACCGTCCCAGAATCCAGGGGGGCATGTGGGCTGTATGTGGGCAGTGGACAGTCAGCCCGTGCCAGCTGCCAGGGTTTCTGGGGTATGCTCCAGAGGAGTGGGCAGGAGAGCAGAGGAGGGTCCCTGCCAAGAGGGTCCTTGGAAAGAGGTGGGGACTGGCCCTGAAGCCTGAGGTGAAGGAGAGGAGAGCGGGGGCACCTCACAGAAGCCACAGGAGGGAGGCCTGTTGGGAGGATGGAAACCTGCTGAGTTTGAGGGTGAAGGACAGAAGAGGATGCCTGCATGGTCCCCTCTAGAGACAGCAGAGGGAGTAGAGACAGAGTATCTCTGCAGCTGTGGCCGAAAGCGGGAGCTACTGTGGCACCCAGGTCCAAGAGGGAGCTGCATCCTTCGCTTGTGTTTAGACACAGCACATTTGTGCAGCCCTGACAGCCACCCCATGGCCCCCACTGCCAGCCCCCTTCTAACCTGTGGCCTCCTTCAGTTCAGAAGATGATTAGGGGACAAGCCGTTGACTTGGTTACTGAGAGAGGCTGGGCTGGAAGAAAAGGCTTGGGTGTGTTTGACAAGCAGCCCAGGGAAGAGTGAGTCCCAGCCCTCAGCAGGCTCCCCAGGACTGAGACAGCCTGGGGCCTGCAGTCCCACGTGGTGGTGAAGAGCCGGTCCCCGGTAAAGCTGTGGGGGCCCTGTGGTGGCTGAGCCCAGAGGGAGAGAGGAAGGGGCAGGCCACACGCTTGGTTGTGCACCTGCTCTCCTGCTCTGGCCAGAGCAGCTCTTCTCTCTTGCACAGGCAGTGCAGTGGGTGTCAGAAAGAGGGTGGCCTTTGCAGGCATCACTCTGAAGGAGGAACATCAGCCTCGGGAATACCCCTCCTCTAACAGAGGTTCATGGGGTGCCCTCGTTGGCTCTCATCACTTCCTCTGTTGCCAAGGGGACTGGCCAGGCCTCCGTGGGCCTCCACTGTGGGTCTCCACACTGGGATCAATGGTGATGCATTTGAGCCAGCACGTCCTCTGGGGTGGATGGCCAGTCCTCCTCACAGCAGTGGTGAGATGCTGAGGGCTCAGGCATGTGTGGGAGGCATGTGAGCCCCGGACACACACCAATGGCCAATGGCCACCATGCTCAGCTCACTCCTGGCCTTGCTGGGCCCGTCTCTCATCTGTAAAATGAAAAGATTGAAGCAATTATTCCAATTGCTCTGAGGGCCTTTGATTCTAAGCTTTATTTCTGGAGAAAAAATATGTTTATGTTGAGGTCATTTTAGCAAATTGTTTCCCAGAGTAAATTTTATTTTAAAGGCAACTGTAACTCACTTGTTTTCTTCCTACTGTCCAAATCTTTACACTGAAAATGCTGGTGTGTCTTTCTCAGTGTCTAATTCAAGCAGCTCAGATTCTTCAGGACAAGGAGGAGCAGGGGCCCCTTGAGGAAGCCAGGACAAAATTCTGGTGGGCACAGAGCACAGGCAGCTCTGTTGGTTCTCACTCAAACCCTCTCAACAAAGGGGGGCAACAATGGCAAACTCCATAATACCTGTTCCCATCCATTGTCCACCTATCCATCAACTCATCTATTATCCACCCATCCATCAACCCATCCATCCACCCATTCATCCATCATCCACCCATCCATTCATCCATCCATCATCTACCCATCCGTCAATCCATCCATCATCTACCCGTCCATCAATACATCCAGCCAGCCATGCATAATCCACCCACCTATCACTCCATTCATCATACACCCGTCCATCCATCCATCCATCATCCAGTCAACCATTAATTCATCATCCCCACTCTGTACATCTATCTTCCACTCATCCATCCATCATTCACTGATCAATCAATCCATCCATCCACCCATCCATCAATCCATCTCTCCATCATCCATCAACTCATCATCCACCCTTTCACCCATCCCTCCATCCATCCATCCACCCATCCCTCCATCCATCTATTCATCCACCTATCCATTCATCCATCATCTACCCATCCATCAATCCATTTATCAGTACATCCATGAATCCATCCTCATCCATTCATCCCATCACCTATTTGCCCACCCACCTGTCCCTCCATCCCTTCATCCATCCATCATTCACCTATCCACCAATCCATCTATCCATTCATCCCTTCACCTACCCATCCATCCCTCCATCCCTATACCCATCCATCCATCCATCCATCCATCCATCCATCCATCCATCATTTGTCCTCTATCCACCCACCCATCCATCTTTTCACCCGTCCATTCATTATCCACACACACACCTGTCTGTCATCCACCTACCCATTCATCTTTTCATCCATCCATCCATTCATCTATTCATCCATCCCTCCAAGGGAGATTTATGGAGCTCCTGCTTTCTGGTTGCTCTGTTGTGTACCTGAGGCCCTGCCTCTACAGCTCAGCAGTCTTGTCCTGTATCATGTGATCATAAAGGTAAGGGGGCAGAGGAAAGAAGGTGAGCATGGTTAGGGGATCGAGAGTGGAGTGAGAAACTAAAACCTAGAAAGCTCAGGGGACCTCCGCTTGTCACACCAGCTCTGGCCGCTCTCATTTTCAGTTATAGCAGATTAAGCTGCACACACCAGATAGACAGATACACAGTCAGATACAGACTGACATAAAGACAGAGGTAGATGGATCCACAGATAATAGACAGATAGATACAGAGATCAATGAGTAACAGATAGATGAGAGATAAATATAGATGATAAAAAGATGATAGATGGATGAATGATAAAGGGTTAGACAGGTGGATATGCAAACTTTCACACCTACAATTCAGACACAACATTGCATCTGTGTGTGTGTGTGTGTGCATGTGCGCACTTGTGCCGGACACATGGCAGATTTTCAATGAGCATTTGCTGCTTGAATGTCTAAGGGGCATCAATTGGTTTTCCTAGAATCCCTAGAGGGGTCTGCCAGGGAAGGAGTCTCTGGCAAGATTTCTCAGAATTGATGTAGAGCATGCAGAATTCTGAGCCTCACCATGGGCAGTGGGATTTGGGGCTTCTCAGGACAGGGCCCAGGAGACACTGCATCTGGGGAGCACAGGCCTGCAGGAGGCTGCACAGCAGCCTGGTCCTACAAACAGAGGCCGTGCTGGCCCTGAGGCTTTGCATTTCTCTCCAACTGCTTCCCCCTCACAGTGGAGACATCGAGGTTGGGGTGGGAGTGGTGACAGCCCCAACACTGGGGAGTCCTGTCACAGGGACCTCCACCCTCCACGCAGGGCTCAGCCCACAGAGGCTGCCACACCCCGAAGCTGCACCCTGCAGCCCTCACACTAGCCTGTGTCTCCCCATTCCGACACCAATCAATAGCCATCTGGTAAGAAGAGAATGTGCAGACAGGTGTGCTGGGTGCGTAATGGTGCTGTGGCCATCCTTCCCATCTGGGCACCTCCTGGGGTGTCCGATTTCCTCACTCAGTTGCCCAGCCGCCTCCCCCAGGAAGTCCCCCTGGATGCCCTTGCCCAGGGTGAGTGAGTTTCTCTCCCTTGGGGCCCCTCACTCTGGACATGTGTCGATCCACCCCTGACAGTGGCCCTCAGCTTTCATGTCCCACCCACAGGGACTCAGGATCCCTGAAGACAGAGGCCACATTCAATTCATCTCAGTCCCAGCACCAAGCACAATGTCTGCAGAAAGCAGTGACTCAATACATTTTTTGTTTAATTTGCCCAATTTGGTCAATAAAAAAAGGAACTATTATCCTGCACTAGAATTGCCAGCTGAATTTGCTGACTGAGATCTGCTCCAGAAGGAAAAACAGACGTTAGCTCTGAGTCTCTGCAGACTGCACAGCTCTAGGATGATGTAATTAACTTCCCCGGCCTCCAAGGTAGTTTGATGTTAGTTCAATTTTATTGTATTTCAGAATTTTCTCTCAGGTTCTTCTTCAATTCCTCAACTTAATTAAAAAGTAGTACCTAGATGAAGTCTTGACAGAGAAAGAAATGTTATTTGTGTCTCTGTTACATCTTAAATTATATTGAATTGTTTTCTTGACACAAGCACCCCACCCTCAAAGTCCCCACTGCAGCAAACACAGCCCGGCTGGGGGCGTCTGGGGCAGGGATGGGCCAGGCATTGTTCATCGCAGTGCTGGTCCACTCTGCAAGGGCTGTAAGGGAGGGGGCAGCCTCTCCCTGAGTAAAGCTGAGGGCTTCCCACGCCTGCTCCAGGTCCTTCCGCCCTCTTGAAAACATTGTTTGAAGAAATACCTCGGGGAAGAAGAAGTGCAACTCTGTGGCGATGGAGGAGCATGGGCGTGCTTTGCAATCAATAGGAAGCCACTCGGCAGCTTGAGAGCTGTCCTAGGAGGCCGGCGGCATTTCCTTTGGAATCCCAGACAGCAAATGCAGAGGACAGGTGGGACAGCTTGAGAGCTGTCCTAGGAGGCCGGTGGCATTTCCTTTGGAATCCCAGACAGCAAATGCAGAGGACAGGTGGGGACTTGCAGAGTGGTGGTTTCAGCAGGTACCTGAGTGCCTCCGGGAATGAGCTCAGGAGGCGTCAGAGGCCTGGATGGTGTCTGCAGCAGAAATGGGCCTCTGGTCAGCCCTAGGGGGTCAGGGCTGAGGGGTGGATGGTCCCTCCATGACAGTCTTGGCGAAGCTCAGGACCCGCCCCCAGCTGCAAAACCCTCCCTGAGGTGGCTCCCTGCCTGCTGTGAGGTGAGGGAGGACACAGGGGTAGGTCTGTGGCTGTCCTCCTCCTCCGTATCTCAGCCCAGCAACTTGGCAGTGCTTCCAACTCGGGTCACCTTTATTCCTGTCCCCTGATATCCCAAATATCTGTAAGTCTTGTCTATTTCACATCCTGGATGTCTCCGAAAGGCACTAATTTCTCTCCAACTGGACTACTGACACTGGCCCAAGCCACCAGTGTCTGGAGCCCGGGCAGGTGGAAAGCTCCATCCATCAGACCCGTGCCCCCTGCCCACCCCTGAGGCCTTCCCTGGTCTCTATCACAATGCTACCTTCACGTCACGTCTACGTTCCTCTGCCCTTTAAATCCATCTTGTATGGAAATAGGTTCCCCTAAGCCTGTCCCCTTGTAGTGCCACTTTGGTGGATAAAACCCTAAAACCCCTGTCTCTGTGATGATCCCACCAGAAGCCTGGGCATCAGGCCAACTTCCTCTGTCCCCAAGTGCTGCTAATTTTACTTCCCAAGTACTTCTCAAATGCACCCCTCATTCCTAACATTTGTAATTCCCAGGGACTTCCCCTGTGCTCAGCTTCCAGAGGGTCTCCTTACCTGCAGTCTGGCCTGGGTGACTCTCTGACATCCAAGTATGTGTTACATTCTCCCTGGGAGACCTGCCCTGCTCCGACTGGATGCATCTCTCGCCAGTGCCATGCTGGTCGCAGACAGCCGGTACACGGCAGGCTCCTGGCTTCTGCACTGTAGCTATAGCTGCTGCCCTCCACCTGCACTGCTCAGCTCTCCTCTGGAAGCCTTTCTCCCTCACGCTCAACCCTCTAGACTTGGCGGCAACATCCCTGCCTGCAGGAAGACATCCTTGAGCTGAGCTTCCTCACCTAGAATTGCTGAACATCTCCACATGACATTAAAATTATCTGTTTTGTCCCTGCCACTACGATTACACATGATCAAGGAAATAGTAAGTAAAAATGTGGTCAGAATGCACAAAAATGTAAAACTCGGTGTATACATAACATGCAGATAACCAGTCCTAGAAGGCAGAAAAAGAAAAAAAGCTAAAGTTTCATGCATGACAAACCTGGTAAAAAGTTGACAATCACCAGGGTTGAGAACCACACACACCAATGGCGGCTGCGGCCAGAGCACTCACAGCATGCAGGCGCAAAGGCAGCACGTGGAACCACAAGGGACAGCCAGGCGGATGGTAAACAAAGACAGCCAAGCACAGGAGTGTTTGCGGTGGCCTCCTGGCTTGTCTCCAGACCTGTGAGTGCAGGAATGCTCATATGCTTGGATACCTCCAATTCTAGACAGCTCCTTCTGTCAATTCTAGACAGTTATTTCTGTCAATTCTAGATAGCCCTTTCTGTCAATTCTAGACAACTCTTTCTGTTCATTCTAGACAGTTATTTCTGTCAGTTCTAGATAGCTCTTTCTGTCAATTCTAGATAGCTCTTTCTGTCCATTCTAGACTGCTCTTTCTGTCCATTCTTGACTGCTCTTTCTGTCCATTCTAGACTGCTCTTTCTGTCCATTCTTGACTGCTCTTTCTGTCCATTCTAGACAGACTGCTCTTTCTGTCCATTCTAGACTGCTCTTTCTGTCCATTCTTGGCTGCTCTTTCTGTCCATTCTAGACAGACTGCTCTTTCTGTCCATTCTAGACAGACTGCTCTTTCTGTCCATTCTAGACTGCTCTTTCTGTCCATTCTAGACTGCTCTTTCTGTCCATTCTAGACTGCTCTTTCTGTCCATTCTAGACAACTCTTTCTGTCCATTCTAGAGAGCTCTTTCTGTCAATTCTAGAGAGCTCTTTCTGTCAATTCTAGACTGCTCTTTCTGTGCCGCTTGTGGGGAGGGTGGGAGTGAATTTCTAAAATATTTATTCATTTTGCCTTGGTACTGGCATTCTAATTAAAAATATTAAGGTTATAATTCTAAGTAAAATAAAACTTTTATCCAAAGCTCTATGAACAGCTCAACAACTGAAATAATCTAAATGTCCAAAAATATGGAAAGTTGATATAAACTGTGATGTAGCCATTTGATCAGTATTTCTGATCTACTGGGTACACCTCTACATGTATATGTATATGTGCATGTATATGAATGGGTATGCATACATATATTTTTTAAAATTTGGCCCCCACCCTAGAATCTGTAACCCTAAATGGGTTAGGGGACTCTGGCTTCTTTGCGTAAGTCTTGGGAGGAACTCTCTTATGTAGAGGTCAGAGCCCCGGTTTTCCAGCCCTCCTTGCAGAGGGAGAATGGGCCATGGCCCAGGTCCTGCCAGTCAATGCTCCCAGTAGAGCTGAGCAACCAGGGGCTGGAAAGGACCCTGGGAGGTTGGCTTTGCTGAAAGCAGCAGCAGCAAATGGCTAAAGAACAGCTACTCTGCAAACCCAGCATCCATGGTACCGGCACAGGAAGGCAAGCTCCGGGATGAGTCCGGCGGCACAGGGGTTCTGTCTCTTTCTGTGGTTCTGTCTCAGGGGTTCTGTCTGTCTCAGGGGTTCTGATCCTGTCCAGCAGCCCTGAGTTTGTGGCCACCACGCCTGGTTTCTCAGTCCTTCCAGAAGGGCTGCAAGCTATGCAAGAGGAATATATTTCTTTTCCTTTTTCTTTTTCGTTTTGCTCAAATGGCTGGACTGGACTTGCTTTCTGTTGCTTGCACGTGAGAAGGCTGTCTGAATGTTCTGGTTTGGCCTCTCAAAGTTTATGAGGAAATTCTTATGATATAGTGCGTAGTAAAAAATAGTACTAAACAGCTAAACAATAAATTATAATAGTAAACAAAACTAAAATTGACTGAAAAACGTAGCAACAAAAATTCTACAATCTACATTAGCAAATCACAACCAGAGATATGTAAAAAGGGGTAATATGTCTTGGCCAAGTGGAATTTACCCAAAAAATATAAAATTGGTTTAAGATTAAGGAAAAAAATCAATGGATGAAAACTACCACCTTATCAGAATAAAGGGGGGGAGCTATCATATTTCAGGAAAAAATGTCAATAAAATTCAAAATCAATTTATGATAACTCAGAGTAAACTAGAATAGAAAAAAATGTCGTTAATTCTGTAAGGGGCATCTACAAATAAAACCTATTGCAAGCATTATAATTAATGTCAAAGTACTGAAGCTCTCCGCCTGTGATGGTTAACTTCCTGTGTCTATTCAGCTAGGTTACAGTGCTCAATTATTTGGTCAAACAGCAGTCAAGGTGTTACCATGAAGGTATTTTTTGGTGTGATTAACATTTAAATTAGTAGACTTTGAGTAAAGCAGTTGACCCTCCACAATGCCGGTGGGCCTTGTCTAATCAGTTGAACACTTAAGAATCAAGACTGTTTCCTGATGAAGAAGGAACTGTAACCCCAGATGGCAACATGGAAACTCTGCCAGAGTTTCTAGCCTGCCAGCCTACCCTACAAATTTCAGACTTGCAAGCCTCTGGAATTGTGTAAGCCAGTTTCCTTAATATCTCTATCTATCTGTCTGTCTGTCTGTCTGTCTGTCTGTCTGTCTGTCTATCTATCATCTATCTATCTATCCACCTATCTATCCACCTATCTATCCATCTATCATCTATCATCCATCTCTCTCCATCTGGACCATTAGCTCTCTTTTTCTGGAGAACTCCAACACAGACTTGGGGACAGAGATTGGTTCTAGAGAAACAAAATCTTAAGACTGAGTTTTCTGAATTTTTTCTAAAGTTTCTGGAATTTGGTTCTCTAAACTGATTAGGTTTAAACCATGAATGATTCTATTTCCAATAGTGAGGAGAGCACTAATAGTCTGTGGTGCTGAGTAAAATATTATACTACACATTTGTTTAAACATGGCAAGAATGAATGTATTAAACGTGGTTGCAGTGGAGGAAAGAAATTGAATCAACTCTGACTACAGCAAAGACAGCTGGAGACTTGAACCAGCAGGCATGGTGAGGAGATCAGTGGATGGAAAACTAGCAAGAGGAAGTTGATGAGGTAGCAAAGGTGGGGGGATTCTTGCTAAACTGACTCAACAGGATGCTTCATAAGGCAGGGAGAGGTCCTCAGATATCAAGAGCGAGGGGTGGGGCAGAATTTGATAATGGAGGGGGAATTCTTGTTAAATTATCTTTACAGGATTCTGTGCTAAAACTGAGCTGGGAAGGGGAGCAGGCTCAGGCCAAGGCCTCATTGGGAAGAGGGCTCTCAGGAGCCTGACTGAAGTTTGGTCGAGGAGGGAGTCCTTGTCCATGCATGAAGTGGCAACAGAGAAGTGCAGAATATCGCCATGGGATGCTCCTAATCCAATACTCGTAAGAGTCGAGGTTCTGGGGGACTGTGTATACTATATTTTTGAGCATTATTGTCCAAATAATGAGTATATTGAGATTTATTGGTTTCACCTAATGTTGATGGACAAAGTGGGGAAAGGAAAGGATGAGCTCAGGGACTAGAATTCCCAACTCAATCACTACACGAATAACCTGAAAGCTTCTCAGTCTGCCCTGAAAGAAACCCTTCCCTCCTGTAGCTGCAGGGCTGAGAGTGAAACCCAAACCCAGAGTCTCATTCTGTGTGTGGCTGAATTACAACTGCAAGTTGACCTCCCAGCCTCACAGGGCTGTTTTCTATTAAAGTGAGTGCATTCATTCCTAAAATCAGGAATGAGCCAACAATGTTTCACTGTAGCCACTCACATTCAACATTGTACTTGAGGTCTTTGGCAGTGCTGTGTTGAGAAAAATGAAAAGAGATAAAAAAATAGAAAGAGAGAAAGAAGTAATATCTTTGTAGATGACATGATTATGTGTGAAGAAAATTCAAGGAAATCTACAAGCAAGTCATTAGATTTAATTAGTGAATTTATCAAGGCCAATATAAAAACTAAATATTATGTCCATATACTTGTAACAAACAATTAAACAGTTACTTTAAAAAGTACTATCTACAATAGCATTGAAAATTAAATATCTACTGACATATGTGCAAGAAATCTACATTAAAGAAAAATAAATATTGCTGAGAGAAACTAAGAGGGTCTAAATAAACGTGGAGATGTACCATCTTCATGGATTGGAAGACACAGTATCAACATGTCAGTTCCTCCCACATTGAGCTACAGATTCATATAATTTCATTTAAAACTCCATCATATTTCTTTTGTAGAAACACCTAAGGTGATTTTAAAGTGAATAAGGAAAGTCAAGTGACACAGAAGAGACAAGACAACCACTCGGAGAAATAACTCATTGGAAGACCAACCACCAAACTCCAAGACTCTCTGGAAAGCCAAAGCAATGTAGACATCATGGTATTAGCATGAAGTTAGATAAATAAATCAATGGAACATAACGTGAAGGCCTGAAACAGACCTACACATATGCCAAAGATTCACCAGACAAAGGAAGGGTGCCTCAGTAAATTGCCTTTGTCAATCCCCATGGAAAAAGGAATCTTCATTTCTACCTCACGCCATTGATTTGAAGTGATCATTGTCCTAAATGTAAAAGCAAAAATAAAAAGCATTTAGAGAAAAACAAAACAGGACAGCAAGACCACATCTCTCTGACACTCACCTTCTTTCAAAGGGCTCACCTGATTAGGCCAGGCTTACCTAGACAATCCCTTTTGATTAACTCAAAGTAAATGGATTAGTAGCTAATCACTGGAGTGGTTTCTCATCATATTCACAGCCCCGGCTTCCCACACACTCTGGTGGGGAGGAGCTTATTCAGAGGGTGTACTCTGGGGCAGGAATCTTGGAGGTCACCTTAGAATTCTGCCTAGCAAAGATATTGTGTCCAAAGCAAGCTGATTTCTCAAATATATGTCTATTGAGTGTGAAAGCTTCTGCTAAATACCTGAAGTTAAAACTAATGAGCATGTAGTAATTGCAATAGACAGTGGCCTGCTGTGTTTCTTGCAGGAGTGGAGCTCAGAATTCAGGACCCCTCGCTCATTTGCAGGTGTGTGGGGTCAGCCAGGGTCCACTCAGAACTGGGCTGTTGTGAGCTGGCCTGGGGGCCAGAGGTGCTGGGATGGCCTCCAGGATGTGAGCATCCACCTTGGGACCCGTAGAGGGAGCCGCCTGGTGTTTTGAGCAGGAGAGGTTGAGCTTTCTCCCTTTTCCTTATTCACTTCACTGGAGGAATGATGTGCCCACCAGGGGTCTCTGCTCCAGCCTGTCTGGGTGGAGAGGGCCAGTGATGGATAACGGTGGAGGGGAGTGGCCAGAGGGGGCCCACAGTGCTAACATCTGTGTTGTGGGGGTACAGAGGGGCAAGTCCTGGAGTGGTGAGCTTGGAGCCAAGAAGACCCGGGGCAGAAAGGAAGCCCCCACAGTGCTGACCACCCACGTGGGAGGAAGAATAAGAGCTCTTCCAGCTTCCACGGGTGTTGGGTCAGGACGCACGGGGGCTCCATTAAAGGAAAGGCAGGCTGAGGGGCCAGCTGTGCACTCTGGGTTCATGACTGACCCATGGAACGGATGGACGCAGGGGCCAGGCAGGCAGAAGCCAGGACAGACATGTCCTCCAGGGGAGGGTGATGTGTGAAGTCTGAACTCCAGTGTGGGAGAGAGGGGCCTATGTTCCTGACCCCACCTCTCCCTTCCCCTGCTTCTGGGTCGAGGAGAGGACCTTTCAGTGTGAGTGGGGAGGGGCTGAGACACAGGCTCCCCCAGTCCGGGGCTCTGCGGCCACCGTGCTGACCCTGCACAGACCTTCCAGGTCCTGAGCAGCCCTTGGCCAGAAGCAAATCCATGTGGACAGGAGCTCATGGTGAGATTGAGACTTTATTTAGAAATCAAAAAGAAAAAAAAGAAAAAAAAAACCCTCAACAAGCAAGAGAACATGACAAATTCTTGCTACCATAGTAACTAAGATGGTTGGAAGGATGAGCTGGGGGAAGAGCCTGGAGGACCAGTGCAATTGTCCACGGCTTCATCTCCTGAGACCCCAGATGCCTTCTGTGGCCGCTTTCTCCCAAATTCCCAATCTGGCAGTGGGGAGGAGGCTGGCTTGTAAAAGATGGTTTTGAGCCCAACCTCCATGCTCCGTTCCCACCACAAAGCAGCCTCCCACAAGCCAGCTCCCCCAACAAAGAAACTCCAAAGTCCCTGCCCAGCTCGGGGCCTTCCCCAAGACCCTTCCTTTGTGGTCCTGCCACCCTGGTTTTCTGCTTAAAGCCATATCATATATGAGCTTTCTGTTGTGGCCCATCATGCAGGGGCACACTGGGCCTGCAGGCTTGCCTCCTTCTCCATTCAGAGAGCTCACTCCTCAGAATGCCAGCTGTCAGTCCTTGCTCGTCCTCCCCTGCTGTGAGGACAGTGGCCTACCTTGCCTTGGGGCTGGGCCCATGAGAGCCAGACACCGGGGTCTCTGTGAGGAGATGGGTTCAGTGGGTCCTGAAGGCACAGTGCTGTGTCCAGTTGGGGGACAGAGGAGGTGAAATCAGAGAGAAAGAGGCTGCGTGTCAGGGCTTCAGGGACCCCAGACCATGAGGAAGGACCCCAGGCCAGGAGGAAGGGAGTTGTTTTCAATTCAGTGATGAGGACATGGGCATTCAGATAAGGAGTTGTGAACTGTGAGGTGGAGGGTGCACAGGGCCACAGCCCAGCAGTCCTGGGAAGGCTGGCAGGGAAGCTGTGAATCCTGTAAGGTAGAACAGAGTCAGCCAGGGACCAACCAGGAAGAGCCTTCCCCACAGAGAATCCCGCACCACCAGAGAGACCAGTGCAGATGGAGGGAGACCCAGTAGAGACCTTCCCCACAGAGAACCCTACACCACCTAAGAGACTAATGCAGGCAGAATGAGATCCAGTGGAGAACTTCCCCACAGAGAACCAGGCATCACCAGAGAGAGCAGCACAGATGGAGGGAGAACCCAGCAGAGACCTTCCCCGCAGAGAACCCCTCACTACCAGAGAGATCAATGCAGACAGAATGAGACCCAGCAGAGACCTTCCCCAAAGAGCATCCCCACATCACCAGAGAGACCAGTGCAGGCAGAGCGAGAACCCAGCAGAGAGGGGCCCACACATCAGTCACCAGGAACCCCTTCATAAAGTGGCAAGAAGACCCCTTGTCACAGCCACCTGGATGCTACAGGAAAGGTAGTGAGTTGAGCTCTGATTCTGAGCTCTGCTGGGTGCTGGTGAGTCGGGAGCCCTGACTCAGCTCTGCTGATCAGCAAGTGGCAGGGCCCACACCTCAGAGAGTTTTTGGTGTTACCTGCTTTCTTTAAACATATGCATATGGTTTCCTCAGAGGACCTAGTATTAGGGTCGTGCCTAAAGAAATGCCCACCAAAAACAGACACAAGAATGTTCACAGTAGCCTGCCTATTGCCAAAAAACAGAACCACCTCAAATGTATATTCAAAATGAGGAGGTTTCAAAAAGGGTAATTGAAGGCCAGGCACGGTGGCTCACACCTATAATTCCAGCACTTTTGCAGGGCCAGGAGGAAGGATCACTTGCAGTTCAAGGCCAGAGTGGCAACATACTGAGACTCCAAAGAAAGAAAGAAAGAGGGAGGAAGGAGGAAAGGAAGGAAGGAAGGGAGGGAGGGAGGGAGGGACGGAGGGAGGGAGGAAGGGAGGGAATGGGAAGGTGAATAAGATCTTGTGGCTTCAGGGCTCAAAGGGAGCTTGAGTTTGGGACGTTGCTCAGGTCCTCCTGTCCACAGGGAAAGGAGTGGGGAGATGAGGGAGGGAGGGAGGGGAGGGGAGAAAGGGAGCAGGGAAAGGGAGGGAGGGAGATGGGGGGAGGGGACAGAGAGAAGCAGGGGAGAGAAGGAGGCTGGGGAGGGGAGGGAGGGTGGCAGGGGAGGGAGGACCCTGGAGGGAGGTTCACTAGCCAGCAGTGAGGGGTAGCACCATGAGGGAACACAGGGCAGGGGCAGCTGGGTTGGGAAGGAGGACGCCCTTTGGCTGCCTGGAGGGCCCCATGGGTTACCTGGGCACCTGCCACCACCACATCTTGGAGGAGGAGAGCTCCTCATATCCTGACAGTATCTGGCAGCCTGAGTCCCAGGCCTGTATACAGGGCCAGACAGGCCTGCAGACCTATGAGTGACCAACATCAGCCTCTCGTCCAGGGCCCGGCCAGGTGCCTTTGGCTGGGACCTGGCTGTGCGGCCACGGATCAAAGGAGCCTGGCCAGAGAGACCAGGGGGAGGCGAATGGGACCCCACTGGGCTCCAGGACCCACCCTGCTCCCTCCACACATCTGGGCCTGGGTAGGTCGGCCGCTCTGGCTGGAGTCTAGGGGCTGAAGCAAGTCAGGGCTCAAGGCTCCTCCTGCTCTGTTCACTCCTGGGTCCCCTTGAGTGTCTGGTTCCTGCCGGTTTTCCCAGGAGACCCCAGGCCAGCTGCAGGAGGCCGGGGTTGGAGCCTCCATCCAGCTGAGTCCACTCGCCTCCAAGAGCTCTGCTTAGGGCCCTCTGGGTGCTGCTGTCCACACAAGGCCGGCTCTGTCTCTGCCTCCCTGCCCCACTCAGGGAGGGTTGGGTCATGGTATGGAAGCCCTGGGTTGCTCAGAATAAGCCAATGAGCTTCTGGGCAGCAGGAGTACATCGCCTTCAAGGAGGATCAGTTTCCCAACACTGAGGCCAACACTGTCTGGAGCCCTGAGGAGGGCCCAGGTGGCAGATACCAGGATGGGTGCAGCCTCTGCCACCCTCACCCCCCCAAAGCATCTGGTCTCAGACACATGGAATTGTAGCCGAGGGCCAGGGTCCCAGGAGGATCAAAGGTGGGACCTTCCAGGGTGGTCGCCTGTGACCGTCACTGCTTTCAAACCACCAGGGGCAGTGCATCTGCCCCCACAGCCTGTGCCACCAGGAGAGGCCAGGCCATCCATCTGGGTTTAATCTGGAAATTAGGCAGTGTTCAAGTTCCATTATGTGGCAGAATTAGCCGCAGAAGCCAAGGCAGCGTCGCGCGTGGAGAATGAGCTATGGCTTCGTTAATCAGGGGAGACAGTGCTGGGAACCAGGAGGCCGGCGAGGTCACCAGAGGAAGGAGGGGCTGCAGCCACCGTGGGGTGCTGGACACTTGGGTCCCACCTCGCTGCCAGCTGCCCTCAGAAACCCGGGTCTGGTGGGCTCCCAGCTCTGGCCGTCCCATCTCCGGGCCAGACACCTGCCTCGCTGCCAGCTGCCCCGAGAAACCCTAATGTAGTGGGCTCCCAGCTCTGGCTCCTAGCTCCAGCTGGTCCATCTCCGGGACACTCCTGGGTATGGGTGTTTGTTCTCTACCCTGCTCCTCTGTCCCGAAGCTGGTCTCCCCTCCTCAGACCTGACTCCACTCCAGGAACCCCCATGAAAGGGGCAGGTGGGCCATTTGAGGGGGAGGTTGGGATCTGTGCTGGGTGACAGGGACTTAAACCACCATCTGTGGCAATGCTGGGAGGACAGGACAGGACTCAGCGTGTCCGGGAGAAGCCGGTGCAGCCTGGCCCTGAGGGCCTCAGAGGGCAGTGCCAGGGGAATCTGAGCCTGAGGAAGGACAATGACAGGAGCGGGGAGAAGAGACAGAATGTGTCAAGGGTGGGAAGTGACAGAGAGCCATCGCCTCCTCCTGTGCCTCTTCCCGGGGGTCAGCCTCGAGGGAGGGGCCTCTCCCAGCCTCCTGGAGGCAGGACTTGTCCCCATGCTGGGCCTGTGTGTCCCACTGGAGGCAGGACTTGTCCCCACGCTGGGCCTGTGTGTCCTGGCCAGACTGTGCTGATTCTGACCTGGCGTTGGCAGCCCCTGAGTACTGAGAGACCCTCACCCACAGGGCCCCTGCCGAGGTGGCTTTCCCGGTGCCTGGAGGGTGACCAGAGGGTGACAGTTGCCTCTGTGCTGTGCCCCTCTCTGGACAGGCCACACGGCCAGCTCCTCCTGCCTGCTGGGTCTGGGTACTATTGGCAAGCTGTGCCAGGGCCACCCACCCCAGGGACTGTGGAGGGGCCTGAAGGTCTGGGTCACTGGGGCTCCCCCTCCTGCAACCTGCTGTGAGGGTGGAGCTGCTCTGATAGAGGAGGGGAGGGTGTCAGATTGGGGTGGCCTGGGACAGCCACAGTGGAGACACGGGCACACAGCAGGGACACAGGCACACAGAGGGGAGATGTCCGCTGTTGGAAGACAGAGACAGCTTGAAGGGAGGCAGCCACAGGCCATGGAGCACCAGGAGCCACCAGCATTGGGAAGGGCCCTCCAGTCCCCGGGGGTACAGCCTGTCCTTGCCTTGATCTCAGGTTTCTCCCTGTGAACTGTGAGAGAAGGGATCTGTTTTCAGCCACCTGGCCTGTGCTGCTTCCTGAAGGCTCTCTGTGCTGGCTGCTCTGCCCCAGGCTGACTTTTGATCTGTCCCAAGAAGAAAGAAGAAGAAGCCTGTCTTGGGGGCAGGGTCTCTGCAGCCCCCCAGGCCAGCCCCTCTCAGCAGCAGGCCTGCTGCACTGGGACATCTTCTGCTCCCTGAAGAGAGGTCTCTGCCAGGGGGGAGGCAGGAAGACCCCCTGACTTGGCTGAGGCTGGCGGTTGGGAGTGGAGTGGACTCAGCTCAGAAAGCCCCCCAAACTCCCTGCCGGTCCTCTAAGGGGAAAGCCAGCCCCTGTGCATGGCCGGGCACTCCACCAATCTCCAGGTGTGCACGGCTGCTGCTGTGCCTGCAGGGAGGAGGGCTCTGTGTGCCTGCCACCCCCTCCTCCTCCCCCACAGGCCTTCCAGGGCTTCAGAGGGGTCATCTCTTCGTTATGTATGTGGGTCTTGCCATCTGGCTGCAGCTCCCAGAGGAACTCCTCCCAATTCTCCCCTTTAGGAGACCTCTCCCCTCCCTGTCACCCCCCTCCCAGGGCCTTGCCTCACTATGGCTTTGCTTCTGTGTCTTAGGGTGCAAAGATGCACCTGCCACCCAGTAGCTGTGCTAAGTGAGTTTTCCTCCCCGAGGCCCACTGGCTGGGGGGATGGGGGCCCCTAGGTTTCCAAGGACCAGGAGAGGACAGTGTCAGAGATCAAGCCGCAGGCTGCCTCAGGGCCCCAGGACCCCGCCTTGTGCTCATACCTCCCAGACACTGGTGCCCCCACCCCTGTCTTAGCCGCTCCCCACCACTCCCTGAGCGGGTGCTCTTCCCAGCACCTGGAGCTCTGGGTGGGGTTCAGGCTGGATGGGGAGCAGAATCCTGTGTGTGGGTGGGTTGCCCCACATAAGAGCTGGCAGGTGGTGTGGACACTTTACCTCTGCTGCAGTTCTCTAACTTGTTGGGGGCCAAGGAGTGACAGTCTTACCAGCCAGTGGGCCCTGGGGAAGCCCCTCCTCCCATTCCAGGCTCCCTCTGGGCTGGGCTAAGGGCTGAGCACAGGAGTTGAGTCTGGAAGTGGAGCAGATGTGATGCTTGCAGCCTGGCGCAGGTGTGGACTTCGGGGTCCCTTCCTGAGCCCCCGCCATAGTCATCACAGAGCTGCCCTGGGACCTGTAAGACCAGGAAGCCCCCAGTGCCCAGAAGACCTGCTGGCTGCTCCCATCAGGTTCCCCGCACACACCTGCACTGATGCGATGCTTAGCGGGGTCTCCGCCAAGAACCCCAGGCCAGGGCTGCAGGGACAGCAAGCCATGAGGCTGTTCAGTGCCCAAGAGAGAAGACAGTGGTGATTCAGTGGTGGGGAGCAGTGGAGACCCCCTCACTGGACCCTCCCGGCCACCTCCCTTCATTAGTGCAGGCCAAGGGATCAATTGCAATGGTCTGGGGCCCACAGGTGCTTGCTGGGACCACCTGCTCACAGTGCTCCTGCCCACGGAACACACGAACAATTGTGGGCTCAAACCCTTCACCGTCTCCCATCCTCACCTCTGAAGTGCAAGTAATAACAGAACCCTTGGCAAGGGTTCTGGTTTGTTTTGCTTTTCGTTTTGGGGCTCAGTGAGACTCTAGGAAAAGCTTTGCAGGGTGTGGGTAAGGTGGGTGGAGGGGCTACCCGCAGGTCTTTAGTCAGTGCCATCCCCAGGGCTAGGCGCCCTGTGCACTGCCAAAGTATGTCATGAGGACACAGACTCCCAGAGCTGGAGACAACACTGGGGGCTTCCTTCCCCGACTTAGCAGTCACTGCAGGGACCATAAGGGAGGGGCAGGGAGGTGGGTGCCTCTGAGCATCAGCGTTGGGGGGTCCTTCATGGCCAGCCTCCTCCCTGCTGCAGGGGAGACCTCAGGGCCCCGGAGACCCAGGAAGCCCAGGGCCTGGGGAGGGTGGGGGTCCTTCCTGGGTGGGGGCTCCCCGGGAAAGCACCAAGGGGAAAGGAGACATGCTGCATCTGCACGTTCCCTTCTCGTTTTTCCTTTCAGAATCTGCTTTAGGGCAGTGGAGCCAGGACACCCCCTTCTTGGGTGGTCTCACGTCCTCAGGAGACTTTGCTCTGGGGGGAGGTGGGGTCTCAGGTGCAGGAGAAGAGCTGGTGGCTGTTCAGGACTGAAGAGACTCATGGTACCTGCTGGCTTTCCAGGACAAGAAGGACATCCCGGGGAGAGCACATGGGGTACGAAATGCAGGACAAGAAGGACTTCCAGGGGAGACTATGTGGGGCCCGGGATGGGCTCACCGGGATGGGCTGGGGCGTGCAGGCCTGGCGGGGAGGGGTCTTGGCAGTGGCGGGGGGCAGCCCAGGCTTCAGGGGTTCTCCCTGCTCCTTTGAGGACACGTTGACCATGGTGGGGGGCAGAGAGAACTGCCCCAGAGGCACCGGCCCGGCCGGAGCCCCTTCCTGTGCTCAGGAGTCTCACAGTCCAATATAGAAGACGTCGTGTTCAATTATTCTGCAAAAAAAGTCAGGGGTTTTCACAATTCAACACCTCATTAGCTGATAATTCAGCACAGATTCTCTTCTAACGTGACTATATTTTATACAAATTATTTCGGACAAGAATTCAGTCCTTAATAACATTGATCTTCATAAAATTGTCACCCAGCATCTTGTCTGGGGCCCCTGAACTTCAGTTTGATGTTACAAATCAAAGTGTGAGACAGCTAAGGATGACCTCGTGGTCCAGAGCCCACGGAGGATGCGTTGCAGGCCTGGGCTTCTGAGGGCACTGTCTGCAGAGCTCCTCGGACAGCGTGGAACCCAAGTCCACAAACCATGCAGCCCCCACCCCCATGTCCCCTCGGTGACAGGCAAGTGCCTTGTCCCTGCCACTCGCCCCTGTGGGTCCACTCAGCGCCTCCCACCCTCCTCCGCACAGTTTGGGGACCTGCTGTTTCCCGGACACTTTGAGAAGGGACTGACAGTTTCCTGGATGGCCAAGGGCCTCGTAAGTGCCTGCCAATCCGTGACAGGCACCTGCAGGCACTTGGAGGAAGATTCATCGTGTGGCTCTGAGACACAGCAGGGCCATTGCCTTAATACGTTATCAGGCTTGTTGAAATATCAGTTTTGCACATGGCTTCACAAGGCTGCCTGCAGCCCTGCTCAAGCCTATTACTTAATTCTTCTGTCATTAAGAAATCCAATCTCTGATTCCAATGGCATTGGAGGGGGTGAGGGGAGACACTGGCTAATAGACCTCGAACCATCTGCTAATTGCGGTTCCTCAAACCCCGAGTGAAGATGAAAGGGAATGAGGGAGGTAATGGAAAATCACCAAGGTGCCCGGACAAGGCCCAGATGTTCTCAGGCAGTCCAGGCGCTGTTCCTTCCAGCACCCACCGGCTCCCTTTCTAAGCCCAGACACTGAAGTGGGGCTCTGCATACAAGATTTCCAGAGTTCCTCACAGCTCTGCATGCAAGATTTCCACAGCCCCTCCCGCTCTGCACACACGATTTACACAACCCGTCCTGCTCTGCACACACAATTTCTACAGCCCCTCCCTCTCTGCACACACAATTTCCACAACCCCTCCCACTCAGCACACACAATTTCCACAGCCCCTCCCGCTCTGCACACACGATTTATACAACCCCTCCCACTCTGCACACACGATTTATACAACCCCTCCCACTCTGCACAGTTTCCAGAGCCCCTCCCACTCAGCACACACAATTTCCACAGCCCCTCCCGCTCTGCACACACGATTTATACAACCCCTCCCACTCTGCACACGCAATTTCCACAGCCCCTCCCACTCTGCACAGTTTCCAGAGCCCCTCCCACTCTGCACACACAATTTCCACAGCCCCTCCCGCTCTGCACACACGATTTACACAACCCCTCCTGCTCTGCACACACAATTTCTACAGCCCCTCCCTCTCTGCACACACAATTTCCACAACCCCTCCCACTCAGCACACACAATTTCCACAGCCCCTCCCGCTCTGCACACACGATTTATACAACCCCTCCCACTCTGCACACGCAATTTCCACAGCCCCTCCCTCTCTGCACACATGATTTATACAACCCCTCCCACTCAGCACACACAATTTCCACAGCCCCTCCCGCTCTGCACACACAATTTCTACAGCCCCTCCCACTCTGCACACACAATTTGTACAACCCCTCCCACTCAGCACACACGATTTGTACAACCCCTCCCACTCTGCACACGCAATTTCCACAGCCCCTCCCGCTCCGCATACATGATACCTACAGCCCCTCCTACTCTGCACACACAATTCACACAGCCCCTCCCACTCTGCACACATGATTTTCTTAGCCCCTGCCCACTTCCAGGGGCATTCTGTCCAAGCTGCTCAGGCCCTAGTGTCCTGCCAGAGGATCCAAAAGCAGCTCCACCAGGGAGAGACCAGAGGATGCTGACACCCCTTTCTGATGGGTGGCTGTGCCTCCTGAATCCTCAGCAGCCTCAACTCAGCGGGGTGGGCGTTCATTCCAATGCCCCTGCCCCAGATCCGAGACAGCTCCCCTCCTCTCCTCTCTCCAGGAGGCCCTTGCAGCAGTCGATGACTTTGTGCAGCTCCGACCCCTCGTCCTCCTCCTCCAGAGGGAGGCCTGTTGACAGCAGTTTTCCATATCTCAAGCCCCTTTATAATTGAAGACATTAATTTATCTCTCCATCCTGTTGGCTCCATGGTAAGCAGGCCCCAGTCCTTACCCTGAGATTCTTGTGTTCACCAAACATTAATCATCTCCATCTCTCTTCTGAGCCCTTTCCAACAAAGGGCTTCGTGTTGGTGCACCTTAACAAAATTGTCCACGCTCTCATCAACATGTAATCTGAGCCAAATGAAACAAGGGCAGATTTTAGAAGAATAATTCCCAACGTAAATGACCGTAAACAACTAATTTTCTCTGTGATTCAACACACGGCTCCCTCCTCATCCCTTACAGGGACTGTGGCCTTAGCTCTGTAAATACAAGTGCTTGGCTCCCAGCTGTTGCTCATAAGCAGTGTGGCTCGCGTCCAAGCCTGCGTACCTGTTTTGGCTCCAACTTAATGCTCCCATGTATATTATTGGTGGCTTTCAAATAAAGGAGCGGAAGATAGTGAGCTGAGTCTGCCTCCCTGCTCTGAGGAAGACCGGAGTACAGGACAGATGGACAGATAGACTAGGGCCAGCCCCATCCCTCTATCAGGCAGTGGGTGCAGCCCCCCTTCTCTCCTGCACTGTGCCCTGCCCTCAAGTGCTTCTTCTCCTACAACCTGCCTTTAGAGCTTCAGTAGCCCAAATCTTGGCAGCTCCACAGCATCTGCCCAGGCGCACTTGGAAGTGGGCACTGGCTTGGAATCCTTCTTCCAGCTGTGGAGATGGTCAGGTGTCCCGGTCCTAGCCCTTCAGTGTTAGAGGCTCAGCAGGCTACGTGCACCGCCTAAGGCACGTGATTCTTTGCAGAATCAAAAAGTCCAGGGAAAACAATGAAAAAGACTGCTCATTGAGATATTTTCATCTATTATTATTTTTTAGACAAGAACATTGGAGAGAATGTTTTGAAAAACACATATAACTTTGGTTATGGGGAAAATATAGCAGGATATTAAAAAGTCCATGTGGGAAAGGTGGGCCTTCATTAATTTCTCTTTAATTAGACTTCATTAATTTCCCCTTAAGTAGCCTTCATTAATTTTGTCATTAGTAAATCTGCCCATCCATTTATTCACTCATTCACCTGCTGCCTTCCGAGGGCCGGGATTCTGTGGGCTGTGGACAGCCACCCCAGGGCTGTGGCCGGATGTGTTGTGAGTCTCCAGCTTCTCCCAGACCTCACAACTCTGGAAGCTGAGGTGAGCCCTGAGGAGGCAACAGCAGAATCCCACAGCAGAGGAGACAGTGGCTTGGGCCAGGACGGTGGCCCTGGGCATGGAGGACGGATGGACGGAGCTTGCAGATGCAGGAAGGGCAGAAGGAACAGAGCCAAGGCAACACGTGGGCACCAGGTGTGGGAGAACGGTGAGTGTCAGTGCCTCTTGTCTGGATGGCAGAGAGAGAGCAGCTGGTTTAACATGGAAGGTGGTTGGTTTTCATTGGACTGTGAGTTCTTGAGGGCAAAAGCCATGTCCACCTTGTTTCCCATGTATTCTGATGCTGGCATGAAAGGCAAGAGATGAAATGGAAAATAAGGAATGCTGTTGTGCTTGTGCTGAGTCTTGGGGCCTCAGAAGCTCCCAGCTGCCATGTCTGTGTGTGGCCATGGCTCCCATCTGCAGCCACTCTGTGAGGAGCTGGTGCTGCATGACAGGGGCCACAGCAAATGCCTGGCACCTTTCGAGAGGTCAGTCACCTGCCAATTTCTGAGAGAGATGTGTCCCTTTTCTTTGGAATGCCCCAGAATCAAAATCCATCCTCTCCACCTATGAGGGGTTCCACCAAGCCATGGGGTCATGGAAGGTCCAGGCTCTGGGGCCACATAATACGGACTGTCCCTGATTGACGATGGCTTCACATGGAACTTTCCAACTTTTCCATGGTGTAGATGTGATACACATTCAGTTGAAACTGTGCTTTGAGGACAGAAATTCTAACTTTTGCTTTCTGTACAGTATTCCATGAATTACATGAGCTAGTCCACACTTCAGTACAAAACGGGCTTTGTATTAGATGATTTTGCCCAACCGTAGGCTGACGTAAGTGTTTGGAGCATGTTTAAGGCAGGGCTGGCTAAGCTATGACGCTTGGCAGGTTCCGTGTGCCCACAGCATTTTCAGTTTATGACATTTTCCACTCACAAGGGCTCCTCCAGGCATGACCCCTCATAAGTCATAAATCTGGGCTCCCACCCTGGACTCCTCACCTAGTGCCACGAGATGGGGTTGGCTGCCAAGGTCTACAGAGCCTCAGTTTCTGTATCTGAGGCTCGGGAAGAATCGACTGTCCTGAAAGGTCACTGCAAGGCTGGTGCCTGTCACCTGCTGGCACCCTGTCACCTGCTGGAATCCTGTCACCTGCTGGCACCCTGTCACCTGCTGGCACCCTGTGGTGTGGCTGAGCCGGGACTTGGAGCACTGGGGCCGTCATTGTCGTTGGAAAATGGGTCTCAGGGAACCTTCCCACTGCAACCCCAGCCTGAGGCAGCAGAGACCCCGTGCTGCCCTTCCCTCCTCCCTGACGCCTGAGTCTCCTGCATGAGGCTCCCAGGCCGGAAGGCCTGGGAGGAGGTGCTGGCAACAGACTTCACCAGGGCAGCAGTTCCAGCATGCAAGGCTGGTGAGTGTGGCTTCCTGACAGATGGGGACCAGCTCAGGATCTCGGGGGCATCTGTGGGTCTGCCCCAGTCCGGGGTCCAGACAGGGACCAGCTCAGGATCTCAGGGGTGTCTGTGGGTCTGCCCCAGCCCAGGGCCCAGACAGGGACCAGCTCAGGATCTCAGGGGTGTCTGTGGGTCTGCCCCTGCCCAGGGCCCAGCAAATGTATGTCAGTCTTTCCACAATTACCATGCAGGGGAGCAGAGGCATCACTGTGCAGGGGAGCAGAGGCACTAGGGGGCCAAGGCAAGGGGCCGGCTGGGTGGCTGGTTAGCAACTGGAGGAAATGGAGCTGGCACCTGCTCCCCCCGTTGCTCCATTTGGTCACTGTCTCAATAAAGTGCCTTAGTCATCTGGCTGCAGAGGTTGCCCCCTCCACAGATGAGGAGCCTGGGGTCACAGTGCCTATGTGTTCTCACCAGATTGTCCATCAGGGCGGGATGGAACTGGGGGCCGAAGCCAGGACTGTAGGACCCCTGAGCCCAGGCTTATCTAGGAAGGTCCAGGGCCCGCCAGCATTCCCTTAGGCAGGGACTTCCACCTCAACAGTGTCCTTGGAAGATGGGCATCCCAGAGCAGTCTGAGAAAGGTCCTTCTTCTGCCCCTGCAGAACACTCACTAACCAAGCCCTCACCTGCATTCACCTGGGGCTCTGTGGCTGGCAGGTGCGCAGGTGTGACTGCAGCTCAGACGTTTCACCTCTAAACTTAGGATCCACCTCCCCATCCTTCCTGCTTCACCATCAAAGGACACCTGCCCTGGTTTGTGGAGACCATGAGGATGACCCCTGCATCCCTTTCACAGGTGGACCTTTGGGCTTGTCAGGAATTTCAAATGTGATCTGAGCCAGGGCGGGTCGGCCATGCCAGGGTTAAGAGGCATGAGACTGTATTTCTCCAAGAGACAAAAAGGCTTCTGAATAATAGAGCACAGCCCCATGTTCTGTGTGTAATTCATGGGCCACATGGGGGAAAGAGCTGGAGGGTGGGGCTGCCAGGGCCCCTGACACACCAGAGCGCAGGTCTCATCAGATATGTACGTTGAATAATTTCTCTGTATTAGTTCAGTCTGCAGACTAATTCAATTAGCTTGTTTCATCTATATTCTTTGACCTTTTTATTTAAAAAAAAAAATGAAAAAAAGAAACCTTGTTTCTTTCCCCCACTGGTTTTATTTTAGCCATGATGTAATCTTTCCATCACTTTCTGGCTTTACGCTCGCTCTCTGGGCATGAGGACCTTGGAGTAGCTCCCCGCAGGCAGAGGATGTACCAGGTGCCAGGGCCAGAGAACAGGCCAGGATACAAAGTGTGTGGCACCACAGACCCACCCCTCCCCTGACACCCATCAAGGCAGCCACCCACACACCCCCGTCTCTTCAGGCGTGGCCCTGTGGCAGGTGACCTGGCCCCCCTGCCTCCAGGTGTGGCCCTGTGGCAGATGACCTGGCTCCCCCTCTCTCCAGGCGTGGCTCTGTGGCAGGTGACCTGGCCCCCCTGCCTCCAGGTGTGGCCCTGTGGCAGATGACCTGGCCCTCCCTCTCTCCAGGTGTGGTTCTGTGGCAGGTGACCTGGCCCCCCTGCCTCCAGGTGTGGCCCTGTGGCAGGTGACCTGGCCACCCCTCTCTCCAGGCGTGACCCTGTAGCAGGTGACCTGAGCCTCCACCTTTTTCTGCTTGTGTGGCTTGGAACGCCCAAAGGCTACAGGTGGGGGGGCTGCACTGCCAGGTCCAGCTCAGCTGACTTACAGGACTGGGGGCCACTGGACGGTGCCCATGGACAGGATATTGCATCCCCACCGGGCCCCAAGGCATTCCCCAGACCACCAATGTGTCTAGGCTCCCATTCTCTGAGACTTGGATCCTCCAGGAAGCACGATAAGGTGATAAGGACACTGTGATCTGCCCTCAAGCCCCCCAAATTGTAGAAACAGGGACCTGGGATCGTGCACAGGGCATAGAATAAAACCCCGGTAACCAACACATGAGCTTCCAAAGCCCAGGGCCCAGCTCTTGTCGGCCCAGAGACCTTCCCTGCTGGCCCTGACATCCCAGCTCGGAACCCCGGCACCTCTGGCTCCCTCTGCCCCAACCATGGGCTGCCCCTGATGGATCCTGTCCTCTCCCTACATGGGCCTCCCCTCTTCGGAGGGGTCTTCCTGCCCCACCCCCTGCAGCACCTGTGGCCCCCAGTCACTGATGGACTCACCCACCTTCTGTCCTTCACTTTCAAATCTTTCAGGTTTTAAACATGATTTTCTGTGTTGTGTTTTGCTCACTGCCTGTTTCTACCTCCCAACTCCCCTGAGGCAGAGGCCCCCTCTCATGCGCTCCTTGTACCTCCCGGTTTTCCTTCAGGGGGGTGCCATGGACCTTGGAGCCCTGAACTCAAAGCGCATCCTCTGGCCAGGTCATGCCAAGGCTTGTGATGCAGTCCAAAGGGGTGTTCTGAGAATCAGGGAGCATCGGTGCATGATTCCAGGTGAGTGGTAAGCGTGCAGTCTCCTCAGGAGCTGGGGATGGCCCCCAACCTTTCCAAAGAGCACCGTGTGGGAGGGGGAGGGAAAGTGACTCTGCAGAGGAGACACCTGAGGAACACACCTGAGACAGGTGACGGGGGTCAAGCCCATTGTGCTGAGCCCTGTGGATGATCTGGGCCCTCTGAGCCAGGTGAGGGGGTCAAGCCCATTGTGCTGAGCCCTGTGGATGGTCTGGGCCCTGGCAGGGTGTGATGAGAACAGCCTCACCTCTGATGTCCTGCTGCTGAGAATACCTAACCCCAGGCTACTCATGAGAAAACAATCACACAAATTTTAATATAGGGACAACCTACACGCCTCTGGCCCAGGGTCCAGGTCATCAAAAACAAGGAAAACCTGAGAAACTGTCCCAGCCAAATGCCATGTGGGAACGTTGGTGGGATCCTGGGGCAGAAAAAAAAAAATGACATCTGGGAGGCACTGAAAGTGCCGAAAAGGCCGGGCACGGTGGCTCACGCCTGTAATACCAACACTTTGTGAGACGGAGGCAGGCGGATCAATTGAGGCCAGGAATTCCAGACCAGCCTGGCCAACATGGTGAAAACCTGTCTTTACCAAAAATACAAAAATTGCTAGGCATGGTGGCATGCACCTGTAGTCTCAGCTACTCGGGAAGCTGAGGCAGGAGAATTGCTTGAATCCAGGAGGTGGAGGTTACGGTGAGCCAAGATCACACTACTGCACTCCAGCCTGGGTAACAGAGCAAGACTCTGTCAAAAAAAAAAAAAAAAAACCCCAAAATAGTATGAATTTCTCTTAATCAATATAGTTGAACTTTCGTATGAATATTGGTTAATTAACTATATCCAATGTCTACCACTAATGCAAGACGTTAATAACAGGGAAAACTGGGTGTGGGGAGATGGAAACTCTATACTACCTTCACAACCATGCCTATCCTTCCCAATCAATCCTAAAATAAGACTTTCATTTAAACGGTGTATGCACAGATGTGTTTATTGAAATGTCACTTATGAGCAAAGGGGATGGCCTCGTGTCATGCGAGGCCTCATGCAGCAAGAGACTGCGTGACCCTCGAACTCCCAGTAGTTCACCTGCATCCAAATTACATTACGCTTTGGCTGGAAGATACAATTCGTAGATTCTGTAAGGAGATCATCACAACTCTATAAATATGCGACTTCTGGGAAAACGGATGGAAAGAAACGTGCTGGCACGTGCCCTGTGCTATTTCCCAGGGCTTCTGAGCGAGCGTTAACTAGTTGGCTGAGAGATGAGTGCACACCTGGGCCGGTGCAGCCCGGGGCAGGCAGCTGGAAGGGCGACTGCAGGCAGGCTTCCCCGGCGGAGGCTCATGGTGGCAGGAGCACGGGGCGGGCGTACCATCTAGAGCATAGCTATGGGGAGTCCGCATTCAGTCGCACGCCATCCAAGGCTGTAAATCCATTGGCCTAATTTTGCTAAACAAGCAGTGGCCTTGCAAAATCTGAGCTTCCGAGCTGAGTGTGGACATCCAGGCCCCGAGATGAGGTTTGGTTTTGACAGCATTCCAGGAGCTGCCCGCTCTTTGGAGCTGGTGCCAGGAGAAGGCAGCGGAGCCATGCTGTGGCCACCAATGGGCTATTGCTGCACCCATCCTATTAGCAGGCACCAGCCTTCTCTGCTCGGAAGATTAAAAATTTTGGGAGTAAATCCAAGTCTTGTTTGACATGACTTTTTGGAAGCAAAAGCTCAGAAACTTTTGTGCTCCCTGTTAATAAGATAACATGCTACAGTAGTTACAGTAACTGCCCGGCGCTCCCCTCTGCCTGCTGAACGCTCCCTCTGCTGCTGGATGCAGGCTTGGAGCTGCTGCTGACACCGGAAATGAGCCCCAGTGAGCAGCAGGAGGGATCGGGGCAGAGGGCTGGCTGGGAGCCGCCATCATTCAACGCAGGCATTATTAAGGAGACGAAATGCCGGCTGGCCTCTGTTGCCTCACCAAGCTCCCCACAAAACCTGGATCTAGGGCCTGAAGCCTCGTCATGAAAACTACCCCATCCTGGCACCCACCAAGGGGAAGACCATGGGGAGAGGAGGCAGGAAGGAGTCTCGTGCTTCCCAGGCCTGTGGCTGGACAAAGACCTCCGCACACCTGGGCACCGGAGTTCTTGGGTTCTCCTCTGGGGGCTGGTAGCAGCAGGTGGGTTGGTCTGCAAGGTCGCTGTACCAGAAGATGGGTTTGAGGGATCCTGGTGATGCATAAGGCCCCCAGCACGGGGGCCGCTGCCTCCCTGTGACGCCCCGTGGAGCGCACTTCAGGTCCACAGCTTGGCCGTGTGGATTTTGAATGCAGATATTACAAGGGGACATCTGAGTCCAGGCTGTCCTGATGGATTAGGAGCCCAGGACAGCCCAGGGGAAGGGCAGGAAGGGCAGGTGCATGTCCAGGGCCACGTGTGAGAACCAGACCCCTGTGTCCCATGGTGCACACCCCCTTTGCCAGTTGGCTACAGGGTCCACTCTGTGACCAGCGAGGACACTGGGGACCTTCTTGCTTTGATGCAATGGGCCGAGTAACTGGGAGGCTGTGGGACCCCAGTAAGTACCAGCTGCCATCTCCCCTTGGGCAGGAAAGATGGCAGCAGAGACTTGTGATCAGAAGCTTGGAAGCTTCTGGAAGACAGTGAGGGGAAGCTGAAGTGGAAGCCCTGGTCAGGGTGTAGCAGAAAAAGGCACAGTGGAGGCGAAGAACGTGGCCACAAGGCCCCCAGGCTGCTGGGAGCCCTGGGGACCTGCAGGCTGAGGCACCCCAGTCCCCACACAGTTGTCTGGTTCCATTTCCGACACCTCCTGTCTGTCTCCAGCGTGGTGGAGGCTTCAGCCCCTAACAGCCCCACCCACAGCCCCCACCCAGGGCCCCACCCACAGCCCCACTCACAGACCCCATCAACAGCCCCACCCACAGCCCCACCCACAGCCCCACCCACAGCCCCCACCCGCAGCCCCATCCACAGCCATCACCCACAGCCCCACCCACAGCCCCACCCACAGCCCCCACCCACAGCCCCCATCCACAGCCCCACTCACAGCCCTCACCCACAGCCCCACCCACAGCCCCACCCACAGCCCCACTCACAGCCCCCATCCACAGCCCCACCCACAGCCCCACCCACAGCCCCACCCACAGCCCCATCAACAGCCCCACCCACAGCCCTCACCCACAGCCCCCACCCACAGCCCTCACCCACAGCCCCACCCACAGCCCCCATCCACAGCCCCCACCCACAGCCCCCATCCACAGCCCCACTCACAGCCCTCACCCACAGCCCCACCCACAGCCCCACCCACAGCCCCATCAACAGCCCCACCCACAGCCCCCACCCACAGCCCTCACCCACAGCCCTCACCCACAGCCCCCACCCACAGCCCCCACCCACAGCCCTCACCCACAGCCCCCACCCACAGCCCCACCCACAGCCCCACCCACAGCCCTCACCCAGAGCCCTCACCCACAGCCCCACCCACAGACCCCATCAACAGCCTCACCCACAGCCCCCACCCACAGCCCTCACCCACAGCCCCACCCACAGCCCCACCCACAGCCCCACCCACAGCCCCACTCACAGCCCTCACCCACAGCCCCACCCACAGCCCCACCCACAGCCCCATCAACAGCCCCACCCACAGCCCTCACCCACAGCCCCCACCCACAGCCCTCACCCACAGCCCCACCCACAGCCCCACCCACAGCCCCCACCCACAGCCCTCACCCACAGCCCCACCCACAGCCCCACCCACAGCCCCACTCACAGCCCTCACCCACAGCCCCACCCACAGCCCCACCCACAGCCCCATCAACAGCCCCACCCACCGCCCTCACCCACAGCCCCCACCCACAGACCTCACCCACAGCCCCACCCACAGCCCCCACCCACAGCCCCCATCTACAGCCCCACTCACAGCCCTTACCCACAGCCCCACCCACAGCCCTCACCCACAGCCCCCACCCACAGCCCTCACCCACAGCCCCACCCACAGCCCTCACCCACAGCCCCCACCCACAGCCCTCACCCACAGCCCCACCCACAGCCCCACCCACAGCCCCACCCACAGCCCCACTCACAGCCCTCACCCACAGACCTCACCCACAGCCCCACCCACAGCCCCCATCCACAGCCCCCACCCACAGCCCCCATCCACAGCCCCACTCACAGCCCTTACCCACAGCCCCACCCACAGCCCCACCCCCAGCCCCATCAACAGCCCCACCCACAGCCCCCACCCACGGCCCCACCCACAGCCCCCTCAACAGCCCCACCCACCGCCCTCACCCACAGCCCCCACCCACAGACCTCACCCACAGCCCTCACCCACAGCCCCCACCCACAGCCCCCACCCACAGCCCTCACCCACGGCCCCACCCACAGCCCTCACCCACGGCCCCACCCACGGCCCCACCCACGGCCCCACCCACGGCCCCACCCACAGACCCACCCACAGACCCCATCAACAGCCCCACCCACAGCCCTCACCCACAGCCCCCACCCACAGCCCTCACCCACAGCCCCACCCACAGCCCCACCCACAGCCCCCACCCACAGCCCTCACCCACAGCCCCACCCACAGACCCACCCACAGACCCCATCAACAGCCCCACCCACAGCCCCCACCCACAGCCCCACCCACAGGCCCCACCCACAGACCCCACCCACAGCCCCACCCACAGCCCCCACCCACAGCCCTCACCCACAGCCCCCACCCACAGCCCCCATCCACAGCCCCACCCACAGCCCCACCCACAGACCCCATCAACAGCCTCACCCACAGCCCCACCCACAGCCCCACCCACAGCCCCACCCACAGCCCCACCCACAGCCCCCACCCACAGCCCCACCCACAGCCCCCACCCACAGCCCCCACCCACGGCCCCACCCACAGCCCCACCCACAGACCCCATCAACAGCCCCACCCACGGCCCCACCCACAGACCCCATCAACAGCCCCACCCACAGCCCCACCCACAGGCCCCACCCACAGCCCCCACCCACAGCCCCACCCACAGCCCCCACCCACGGCCCCACCCACAGCCCCACTCACAGACCCCACCCACGGCCCCACCCACAGCCCCACCCACAGCCCCCATCCACAGCCACACTCACAGCCCTCACCCACAGCCCCACCCACAGCCCCACCCACAGCCCCACCCACAGCCCCACCCACGGCCCCCACCCACAGCCCTCACCCACAGCCCCATCAACAGCCCCACCCACAGCCCCACTCACAGCCCTCACCCACAGCCCCACCCACAGCCCCATCAACAGCCCCACCCACAGCCCTCACCCACAGCCCCCACCCACAGCCCTCACCCACAGCCCCACCCACAGCCCCCATCCACAGCCCCCACCCACAGCCCCCATCCACAGCCCCACTCACAGCCCTCACCCACAGCCCCACCCACAGCCCCACCCACAGCCCCATCAACAGCCCCACCCACAGCCCCCACCCACAGCCCTCACCCACAGCCCCCACCCACAGCCCCCATCCACAGCCCCCATCCACAGCCCCACTCACAGCCCTCACCCACAGCCCCACCCACAGCCCCACCCACAGCCCCATCAACAGCCCCACCCACAGCCCCCACCCACAGCCCTCACCCACAGCCCCCACCCACAGCCCCCACCCACAGCCCTCACCCACAGCCCCCACCCACAGCCCCACCCACAGCCCTCACCTACAGCCCCACTCACAGACCCCATCAACAGCCCCACCCATGGCCCCCACCCACAGCCCTCACCCACAGCCCCACCCACAGACCCCATCAACAGCCCCACCCATGGCCCCCACCCACAGCCCCACCCACAGCCCTCACCCACAGCCCCACCCACAGCCCCCACCCACAGCCCCCATCCACAGCCCCACCCACAGCCCCACCCACAGCCCCCATCCACAGCCCTCACCCACAGCCCCACCCACAGCCCTTCCCCAGTCCAAGACCTGACCCCTCTCCCCAGATGTCCCAGCTGCAGGCTCTGCTCGGACCTCACTCCAATGTCAACTATTGCACCTGAGAAATGCCCTCGGGACTTTGCAAATTCCATTTCCTCTCCGTCTGGTTCCCCCTCCCAACCCCGCCAGCCAAATCCCCTGCCTGCCACCCCTACACCCCACCCGACGGACTTCAGCTCGCCCCCCGGCTCTGACCTCACTGCCCAGGCTTTGGGAGCTCACCCAGGACCAGGCTGAACCCGTCTGCAATTTGCTTCCAGGGCCACCTGCAGCCAGGTGTGTGCCAGTCACCATCCTGGGCTAGCAATGACCAGGCCAACAACCATCTGCAGTGAGGGTGGCTGCTGTCCCAGGACAGAGACTGTGCCTCCCCTACTCCCCATCACCACTGCCACTCAGCCTGGGATGGAAGCCGGTGCTCCTGGGAGGAGCCTGCAGGGCACTTTCCTTGTCAATCCAGTAGTTCAGGGGCCAGGGAGAGTGATGCAGAGAGGGGAGAATGGGACATAATTCTTCAGGGGGCAGGGAGCACACAGGGATTTCTGGTCAACCCAGGAAAATGCCCTGAGAGAGACACTAGTGAGCCCTGGCGAGCACCCCTGTGCCTGCGAAGGGAGAGCCCAAGGAAGGCCCTACTTGTAGCTCGGCTGGCCAGCAGGCAGGAGCTCCTGTGAGTGGCTCTTCCCCCCGCAGCAAAACCTTTGCAGTCAGCATTGCACTGGTCACTCTTAAAACCTTCATCTGCTCAAGAAGCTTCCATGGCAGCGGCCGACCCCTTGGGAATAAAGTCCAAACTTCACAGCCAGACCCTCCCTGTTGCAGCATCCATCCTCACGCCCTGGCTATGATGTCCAGGTCCCTGCGTCCTCCCTGAAGTGTTGGGCCAGGATGTCCTTCTGAGCCCACCAGCCATGGTAAAGTGCCCTGTGCTGTTGATGGGAGGATGGATAAGAAGAGAGATGATGATAGATCTAGGCACAGATACACAGATACCTGGATGATAGACAGATGATGGATAGGTGCCTCTCTGTATAGAGATGACAGATCTAGGCAGAGATACACAGATACCTTGATGATAGACAGACGATGGATAGGTGCCTCTCTCTGTATAGAGATGATGATAGATCCAGGCACAGGTACACAGACACCTCGATGATAGACAGATGATGGATAGACACCTCTCTCTCTCTCTCTCTCTCTCTCTCTGTATATATATATATATATATATGTACATGAATATATATAAATTGTATATATATATAAAATAAATATGTGGGGACTATGAGTAAATATTTGTACTTCTCATTGCTAAGTCTTTCAAAGTTTGCTTTGGATTAAAAGAACAAAAAGAGTTGTCCAGGAGCAAATGATGAGACAGCACAGCCCTGCGTCCCTCCCAGCCAAAGGCTGATCACAGGACACCTGTCAGGGTGAAAGTGTGCAGGACGTGCTGCAGGTGAGCCGAGCCAGCACCGCCCACCAAGCCTCCACAGAAGATCCTCCACGGTTCCAGGATGGACAGTCCCTACAAAATCAGCCCTGAGAATCACTGAATTTCACAAATTGTCCGAGGACGAGGCACGTTGACCTCGGCGGATGAAGTTTCTTTCCCGAAGTTGTTTTTCATCACAGCGAGCAGTTCTCAGAAACACTTTGGGTGGCTTATCTGGGAAGTTACATCTGCTCACTTGGCAGCCCTTTCCACATCTGGCAGTGGAGCACAGCCGGGCACAGCATCGATACTGTGTGCAGTTTAAAACCATCTGAATGTTGTCTTCTTGGAACATTTCAGAAACCTGCAAAATTAGTTGGTATGAAGGCAATGAAGGCAGTGCCTCTAGCTCCATTGTGCTGCACATCTCCATGAGAAAATTGAAGCTCATCCTTCCAAGCTGCTGGTGACCCTCAGGATGGGTGAGCACGTGCTTGGCCTAAGAATCCCAGCCAGACTCAGCCGAAGGGAGCCCCTTACTGCTCCTCCCAGGACCTACTGCTTTGCTGTTCGCCACCAAAACTCCCCGTGCATGCCGGAAAGAGGTGAGGGTGATGATACTGGGCTGACTCCAGCAATGGTGCAGCCCTCAAATGGCCTTCGATGTGGGAGGGCCATGCTTGTGTTTGTGGGGAGCCCCTTAGAAGCCAGCCTTTCTTCCTCCCTCCCTCCCTCCCTCCTTCCCTCCTTCCCTTCCTTCCTCCCTCTCTTCCTTCTTCCCTCCCTCCACCCCTTTCTTCCTTCCTCTCTCCCTCCCTTCCTTCCCTCCCTCCCTCCCTCCCTCCCTTCCTTCCTTCCTTCCTCCCTCCCTCCCTTCCTTCCTTCCTTCCTTCCTTCCTTCCTTCCTTCCTTCCTCTCTCCCTTCCTTCCTTCCCTCCCTCCCTCCCTCCGTCCCTCCCTCCCTCCCTTCCTTCCCTCCCTCCCTCCCTCCCTCCCTTCCTTCCTTCCTTCCTTCCTCCCTTCCTTCCTTCTTTCCTTTCTTCCTTCCTTCCTTCCTTCTTTCCTTTCTTCCTTCCTTCCTCCCTCTCTCCCTTCTTCCCTCCCTCCACCCCTTTCTTCCTTCCTCTCTCCCTCCCTCCCTCCCTCCCTTCCCTCCCTCCCTCCCTCCCTCCCTCCCTTCCTTCCTTCTTTCCTTTCTTCCTTCCTTCCTTCCCTCCTCTTTCCTTCCTCTTCCCCCAAAGGCCTATTAATCACTGGCTGTGTGTGGGCATCTGGGCCCTGGACATAGGTCAATGAACACAACGACGTCCCTCTACTCTCCTAGGTTTGTGTCCCAGGGTGACAACAGCAGCACCACTGATGCCTTCCATGAGCCTCCAAGCTTGGTGCATCTCAGCACAGCTGGGCCTGGCCCAGGCTGGTTCCTCTGGCTCTAGACCCCCTCCCACCTTCCACACCCTCTGGGCCTTTCAGCAGGTGCTGCCTGGACACTTTTCAGAACTGCATGGAGAGTGCACTGCAGGTCTTTGTACAAAGACCGTGAAGGCACCATCCAGGTGCAGAGACAGGAGCTTGGCGAGGTAACAGAGGCGGGGAGGGGGTGTGGAGGGGTAACGGGGCGGGGGAGGAGGTGTGGAGGGGTAATGGGGGTGGGGAGGGAGTGTGGAGGGGTAATGGGATGGGGAGGGGGTGGTGTGGAGGGGTAACAGGGGTGGGGAGGGGGTGTGGAGGGGTAACGGTGGGGAGGGAGTGTGGAGGGGTAATGGGGGCAGGGATGGGGTGTGGAGAGGTAATGGGGGCAGGAAGGCCTTGGCCAAGGCAATCATGGCCATCCATGCTTCCTGTACAGCCTGCAGAACCATGAGCTAATTAAACCTTTTTTCTTTATAAACTACCCAGCCTCAGGTGTTTCTTTATAGCAGTGCCAGAACAGACTAACACACAGCCCTACACATTCTGAATATCTTCTTGGTGCTGGGCACCTGTATGTCTGGGTGTGGGACTCGGGCTCTGGAATGGAATGAAGGGTGTGATCATGCTCCAGGCGAGAACCTGGGTGCCACCTGTGTTGGGCCTGCCTCTTCCCACGCACCATCCCTCACTGCCCTGCTAAGGAGCAAGAGCCAAGTGAGCTGAGAAATCCCACTGCGACCCCAGTGAGCAGAACATGGACTGGAGAAGACAAAGTGAGCTACACGAAGCAGGTGTGGGATCTGCCCACATGCTCTGAACCACGGTGTGGAGATCCGCCTGCATGCTCTGAACCATGGCGTGGAGATCCACCAGTGTCTCTGAACCACAGTGTGGAGATCTGCCCACGTGCTCTGAACCACGGATGTGGAGGCAAGAACAGCCAGTGTCCAAGGGCTCCGAGTCCACTCACCGCCAGCCCCATCCGGAATTCCTGCCTTGCCACAAAGAGTCACCTTTAAGTGTTGATCCTAAGGAAACAGAGTAAACAGATGTGGAAGTGAATTGTCAAGAATAATCACAGAAAATAAAACAGAACAGAGTTTCCTTTAAAAGCATCACTGTGGACTGAATTCATATGTTAAAACCCAACCCTAATGAGACAGTATTTGGAGATAGGGCCATAATTAAGATTAATGAGGTCTTTATGATAAGGCCCTAAGCCAATTGGACTGGTGTCCTTAGAAGAAGAAGAGGCTCTGGGGTGCAGGTGCACAGAGAAAGGATCCTTGAAAACACAGCAAGGAGGAGGCCATCTGCGAGGCATGGAGAGGCCCAACCCAACCCATGCCGCCATCCTGCACTTCTAGCCTCCTGGACTGTGAAAAAGTAAATCAGTGCTGTTTAAGCTACCCAGTCTGTTGGTATTTTGCTATGGCAGCCAGTGCAGACTAAGGCGGACCAGTAATACCTCCCACCCATGTGGCCCAGCCTGTATCCCAGGCTCTGACTCACATTAGCAAACCCTTCACCTTGGGGAAAGTAGAACCAGTGGCCACTGGGTGGTGGAGCTCACTTCTTCTTGAGCACAATGGGTCCTTGGAAGAAGGGAGGGTGGTGAGAAATGAGCAGAGGCCAATCTTCAATGGGAGGGCTGGATCCTGTCTCCAGGCCCAGGGATGGGTCAGTTTTAAATAAAGAGTTCTTGACCACACCAGAGGACCAGCCACCAGGATGATCTGGCCCCCGAGGGCTTGTCTCATCTAAGAAATATCACAGGAGTGCAGTCCTCTGCATGCATAAAGTCGTCTGAGGGTGACCTTACTGACTGTCCACCCTCCTGCACCAGGCTGGCCCCTGCCATGAGGCTTTGCAATCAAGGATTCCCAGTGCCACTAGGATTTGTTGCCTGCCCAGAGTTTCTCATGTTCATGCTAAGAAAATCCATCTCCACTCTGGGTGCCTCTGCAGACATATCTGTGACCCTCAGAGACAGGGATCCGCTACCAAGGGTGTCTCTGTCAGGCCTGAGATGAGCAGTGGCTTTGCAGGCTGGCTTCCTCCCTCTATGTGATGCTTTCCAAACAAGCTTAGAGGAAATTGCCACAGCTGTTTCACCTGCACAGGAAGGCAACTCTCAGCCCCCAGCCACACGAGTGGGGGCCAGGAGGGGCAGTGTGGCCTGCACTGTCATCTCAGGGACAGCCAGCACTTCACATCTGCAGAAACAATAAGGACATTACAATTGCATATCAGTAAGATATTGCCAGGATGATGCTAGGTAACAACCATCCCCAATCTCAGCAGCTGGTCAATAACCTGGCTATTACTGCTCTCAAGTCCAAAACTCAGCTAAGCAGTTCTGGTCTCAAATGGGTTGATTCCTGAGTCTGTAGACAGCTCTGCTCACCTTGACTGGGTTCTCTGATATGTTTGGGGTGAGCTGGTCACTACTGCCTTAGGATGGCCTTGATCTCCTCCTTGTGTCTCCCATGTGTATCCCTGCATCAGGCCAGCCCAGGTGTGTTCTCATAAAGAGACAGATTGGTGCAGTGAACCCCACTGTGTAGGACAGTAAAGGAGTTGGTGTGCATGATCCGAACCTCTGCCTGACCCACCTGTGCTAACATCCTGCAGGCAAAGCCCATGCCACAGCCAGGGCCTGGGTCAGAGAGGGAGAGGCTTTATGGTTACTCCACTGAGGACATAGACACAGCACATTCACTGGGGACACTGGACACTGTGGTCAGTTCTGGCTTGCCCATAAGTCAGAGCGATGCCAAACAGGGGATAGCCCTCGAGGGTTCTTATATTTGTCCAGGAAAGAATTCAAGGGCGAGCTGCTGGTAGGGTAAAAGAGAACAGCTTTATGAAAGCCACAGTGTCTCAGCTCCATGACTGCTCCTGCCCAGCAGAGCCACCCTGCAGGTGGTGTGCTGAGAGAAGCAGCTCAGGGCAGTTCTCCAGTCCTATTTCTACACACTTTTAATTACATGCAGATTAAGGAGTGGTTTATGCAGAAATTTCTAGGGAAGGGGTAGCATATTTCAGGTCATTGAGTCATTGCCATAGAAAGGAGCAGTAACGCCTGGGCATTGCCATGGCAATGGTAGATTGACAGGGCACACCGGTGGGTGTATGCTATGGAAAACTGCTTCCACCCCAGCCCTGTTTTAGCTAATCCTCAATATGGTCCCTTGTCGGAGCCCTGCCTCTAGAGTTGAGTCCCATCTCCTGCATCAAGAAGCCAAGGAGATACTTTGGATCAAATTTAAGCAAAAAACACATGGATAAAAGAAAACTTTTATTAAAGAATAGTCCATATTCAGGAGAATGCACATCTCACAAATGAGGAAATCTGGATTTTCACGAACTGCACACACTTGAGTCAGCAGCACTTGCAGGAGCAAATGGAAAATCAACAGCTCTCAGAAACCTCCATCCTGCTGGCTCCAGTCACCTCAGCCCCCTGTGGGCAGCATCACCACGGCTTCTAAACCCCCAGATGAGTTCCATCCACCTCTGCATATCCTATGAGGTGAGCAGGCCTCCACGGTTAGCCTCGTTCACTCACTATATTAGTCTGTTCTCATGCTGCTGATAAAGACATACCCATGACTGGAAAATTTACAAAAAAAAGAAGAGGTTTATTGGACTTATGGTTCCATGTGGCTGGGGAGGCCTCACAATCATGGTGGAAGGTGAAAGGCACATCTCACATGGTGGCAGACAAGAGAAGAGAGCTTGTGCAGGGAAACTTCCCTTTTAAAACCATCAGATCTTGTGAGACTCATTCACTATCACGAGAACAGCACAGGAGAGACCTGCGTCATGATTCAATTACCTCCCACCGGGTCCCTCCCACAACATGTGAGAATTCAAGATGAGATTTGGGTGGGGACACAGCCAAACCATATTATTTGGCCCCGACCCCTCCCAAATCTCATGACCTCACATTTCAAAACCAATTATGCCTTCCCAACAGTCCCCAAAAATCTTAACTCATCTCAGCATTAATTCAAAACTCCACATTTCCAAAAGCCTTCCAAACTGTTGCAACCTCTGCCTGTTTCCCAGTTCCAAAGTTGCTTCCACATTTTTGGGTATCTTTTCAGCAACGCCCCACTCTACTGGTACCAGTTGACTGTATTAGTCTGTTCTCATGTGGCTGATAAAGACATACGCAAGACTGGGCAATTTACAAAAGAAAGAATTTAATGGACTCACAGTTCCACGTGGCTGGGGAAGCCTCACAATCATGGCAGAAGGTGAAAGACAGGTCTCACATGGTGGCAGACAAGAGAAGAGAGCTCGTGCAGGGAGGGTCCTGTTTTTAAAACCATCAGATCTCGTGAAACTTATTCACTATCACAAGAACAGCACAGGAAAGACCTGCCCTCATGACTCAATTACCTCCCACAGGGTCCCTCCCACAACATGTGGGAATTCAAGATGAGATTTGGGTTGGGACACAGACAAGCCATATCACTCATCATTTTGCCCATGAGATTTGCCCACGTGGTCTCCAAAGCTGCAGACCGCACATCCTCACGGCCGTAGAAGTGCCATCAGTGAGATGATGTGCGCTGGCTTATGCGTTTGATGGGCATTCGGACTCTTTCCAGTTTGAGGTTATTATGGGATAGGAGGTGCTGCTGTGTACATGTTGGCTGTCTTTTGGGTACATACCTGACAATCAAACTGCTGGTCTTGGAGTAGGCTTGGCTTTATTAGATGCCACCGCACAGTTGAAAAGTCTAAGCGACCCTTCACATTTTGCACTCCCCACCCGATAGTGTTCAGGGTTTACTTGGTGCACACTTGGCCAACATGGGATGTCTTTCCATTTCTAGCCACTCTGGTGAGTCATCAGTGGTGCACACCATGGTTTCAAGTTCATTTACACTTTCTCAGTGTCTATAAAAATTGAGCAACTAACAGTACCTTTATTCACATCTCCTTGTCTGTGAAAGATCCACTCAAATATTCTGCTGGTTCTGTGGAATGATATGCTTTTCCTCAGTGATTTGTGGGAATCTTGCTTGTTATAGATTTCAGTCCTTTGCTGGGCGTATGTGCTGAGAATATGGCCTCTCCTCCATGTACTGGTTTTTCCTTCTCTTAATGGCATCTTGTTACGAGTAGACATTCATCTTGGCTCACTCCAAGGTTACAAAAGTGCTTTCCTGGCTGGGCACAGTGGCTTATACCTGTTATCCCAGCACTTTGGGAGGCCAAGGTGGAAGGATGAATAGAATCCAAGAGTTGGAGACCAGCCTGGGCAACATTATGAGACTCTGTCTTTACAAAAAAATGTAAAACCTTAGCCAGGCATGGCGGCATATACCTGGGGTCCCAGCTACTCAGCAGGCTGAAACAGGAGGATAACTTGAGCCCAGGAAGTCAAGGCTGCAGCGAGCCAAGATCACACCGCCACCACTGCATTGCAGCCTGGACAACAGAGAAAGTCCCTGTCTTACAATAAAAAAAGAAAAAAAAAAGAATATTTTCCTCCACAATTTTTATTGTCTTCTCTTTCATATTTAAACCTGAAATTTATCTTAAATTGATGTTTGATATACTATGATGTACAAATCAAGGTTAATTTTTTCCCATATGATCTTTGATTCCTCAAGCCCCCATTACTGAAAAGACCACTCTTTCCCACTGTAGCACCACCCCACCTCTGTCATAAATGAGTGGATGGCATCTGAGTCTGTCTCTGGACTTTTCTTGTTTCAGTGGCCAGCATGCTTATCTTTGTTCTCTTTAATCCTGTAGATTTGCAGTCATATGTGGGTGGACTTGATATCTGACCAGGTCCATCCTCAACTTTGTGCTTCCTCATGACTGCAATCATCTTGTCTCTTTGAGCTGTTGCATGGAATTTAGAATCAACTTGTCAAAGACTGGGGGAAAAGACTGCCAAGATTTTAATTGATATTACATTGGAATGTTTTGATTATTTGAGTGAGAATTAGTATCTTTACAGCACTGAATGCTGTCATCCCTGAATGTGTTATTTCCATTCATTTATGCCAGATTTCTTTAAGCTCTCTCAGCAATGTTTTGTAGTTTTACTATCGATGTCTTTCACATCTTCCGTTTTAATTCGTAGGTATTTGATGTTTTAATGCTATTGTCAGTGACATTTAAAAATTTGTTCCATTTGTTGCTGTTCTAAAGAAATATGATTGATTTTTTATGTTGGCCTTGAATCTAGTGACCTTGGTAAAATCACTCGCAAAATCTAACAGTTTGTCTGTAGACTTTCTGGATTTTCTACATACACATTCACGTCATCTGTGAGTAATAGCACTTTCATCTCTTCCTTTCCAATCCTTATACTTTACATTTCTCTTTGCTGTGGGCTGCAGAGGTGGGAACTCCAGGACAATATTCAGTAGAGGTGTGGTGACCATGGCTGTCCTTTTAGTGCAGACTCCAGGGACAATTTTGCAATATTTCACCACTCATGATGTTTGTTTTGGAATTTTCTGTAGATGTTTTTTTACCAGATTAAAGAATTTCTTTTTTGTTCCAAGTGTGTTTATTTTGTAAAGTCATGAATAAGGGTTGAATTTTATCAGTATTTGTTTCTGCTTCCATCAAGATAATCATGAGATTTTTCTTCACACCTTCTGTTACTATGATGTATTACTTTGATTTTTTTTTGAATGTTAACTCACACTTCCTTCCCTGGAATAAATTCCAGTTGGTCATAATATATGCTTTACATTGTTAAATTAAACTTATCAAGGTCTCACTAACATAGAATGAAATGCACCAATTTTAACTGTACACTTCAGTGAGTTTTGTCAAAGTTCAGTCCCCAGGTAGTGTCCACCCAATCAAAATACAGAACATTTCCGTCTCTCTTAGAAATTCCCTCTTGCTACCTCCCAGTCAAGTCTTGTCCCCACTCCACATAAGCACTGATGCAATTTCTAGCACCTTATGTTAAATGTACTTATTCCAGTTAAATAAAAATGCAATATTTGCCCTCTTTATGTCTGATGGCTTCTGCTAAGCATGATATACTTGTGAAAAGCAACCGCTTTTTCATACATCTCCAGGATTCCTTTTAAAATATAAAATGGACTTTAAGGTAATTTTAGATGTATAGAAAAGTTGTAAAGATAGTACAGACAGTTTCTGAATACTTTTACCCACTATCCCGCGCTAATGCTTTACATAATCATGGGATACATTTGTCATAATTGAAAAATTTACATTGGTAAATTGCTGTCAAAGAAACCCCATGCCTTACTCTGATATCAGCAGTTTTTGCATGAATGCATGGTTTCCTGTTCCAGGACCCTGTGCAGGAGACTGGATAACTTTTATTTGTCTCCTTAGCTTCTTCAGGCTGTAATTGCTTCTTTCTAAAATTTTTTTTAGTAAGTTAACAATCGTGAGGAATACTGTAGCTCCAAAATGTCTCTCCACTGGGGCACCTATTTTTCCTGTGACTGTACTGGAGTTGAGTGTTTGGGGAGACAGACAACAGAGCTAAAGTGTCCGGCTCATCCTGCTGCCTCCTCACCACTCAGAACAGGAGACGTGACCTTTGCCCCTGGTGAAGGCATCTCCGTGGTAATTATTTTTTCCTGGATTATGCTCTATTTGTTAAATGATGATCTATTTGTTGGATTATGCTCTATTTGTTGGAAGTTAACTCAGGAAGTCCAGCTCACACGTAGAGAAGAGAAACTAAGCTTCATTTCCTGGAGTGGGAAGAAGCTCCATATATTATTTCAAATTTGCTGTGGACTGAATGTTTTTGTGTCTCCCCAAAATTTCTACTTAGAAATACTCATCTCAAGGTGGTGGTATTAGGAGGTGGGGCCTTTGGGAGGTGATTTGATCATGAGAGGGAGCCTCACCGGTGGGATTACTGCCCTTATGAAATAGACCAGAGAGACCCCTTCCCCTTTCACCTCATGAGGACACAGACAGAAGGAGGCTGTCTCCAGATTCTGCCAGCAACTTGGTCTTGGATGTCTCAACCTTAAAAACTGTGAAACATAAATATCTGTTGTTTATAAGCCACTCAGTCTATGGTATTTTGTCACAGTCACTCAAACAGACCAAGAGAGAAATTGGTATTGAGAGGGGGATGCTGCTCCAATAGGTACCTAAAAATGTGGATGTGGCTTTAGAACTGGGTGATGGGTAGAGGCGGAAGAGTCTGGAAGTGCATGTAATAAAAAGCCTGTGTTGGCATGAATGAACTTTCAAAGGCCATCCTGGTGAGGGCTCAGAAAGAAGAAAGGAGGGCGTGGAGGAAACCGCTCTTTCTTAGACAGCATCTAAGTAACCCTGAGGAGAATGGCTGCAGAAATAGGGATCATAAAGACCATTCTGGCGAGGTGCCCGTGGGAGTGAGAAACACATTACCAGACAGTGGAAGGATGGCCTTCCTTGTTATACGATGGCAAAGAACTTGGCTGAACTGTGTTTGTGTCCTAGTGTTTTGTGGAAGGTGGAACTTGTGAGCAATAAAATTTGATATTTGGCTGAGGCAATCCCTAAGCATGGTGTTGAAGGAAGGAGTGGCTTGGTTTGTCTTGACAAAGGAATACAGTGTAGAAATGGTCAAGTCAATGAGCCATCCATTGATCCAATGTATCAGTACAGACTCAAGTACGGGGCATTGATTTGATCCAATACAAGAATTGGATGCATAAATTGATGGGGAGAGAGAACACATCTTCCCTACATAAGGTCTCTGCCTTAGTTCATTTGGGCAGCTACACCAAAGGGCCCTAGACTGGAGGCTCATAAATAACAGAAATTAATGACTCCCAGTTCCAGAGGCTGCAAGTCCAAGATAAAGGCCATGGCAGATTGGGTGCCTGGTGAGGGCCCAAGATCTGGTTCATGGACTGTGCCTTCTGTCCTTGTCCTCACATGCTGGAAGGAGTATTTGAAATTCAGGCTACCCCTGAGTCTCTGAAAATACATTTTATGAATGAAGTGAATGCTTTCTTTCATGATACAGTTGAACCTTCAGGAAGATGAGCCTGTGTGCCTTGCTGTGAAAATTCATCAGGCTCATCCTCCTTCCAAAATGCACTTCTGCTTGACTGTGAAACTAGCCGAGTGTATCAGGAAGTGGAGAAAGTCAAGCCCTGCTGGTGTGCATGTGAACACGGGTGTGGTCTAGACGCTCCAACCTCTGCCTGGAATGACAGCCAGCTGAACCAGCAAAACCATCAAATAACTTCAACCGTTGAGTTGATCGGTCTTCTAAGTGTGAGAGCATTTATTACCAGAGCCTGCAAAGTGAGGACAATTATGGCAGGAAATTCCCAAGCACTCTCATCCCCCCACAAACACACACATGCAGCAGGGGTGGGAAGAGCCCCTCCTGTTTGTCAGCCCTTTGATGAACATCACACACACATCAGCATGGTATGAAGGCCATGGTGGGGGGGCTTGGGGCTGGCACAAGAAGGACCCCAGCTGCAGCCATGGCAGAGGGAGGCGGGGACCTGCTCTGTGCCCTCAGTGATGGACTGGACACTGCTGGCTCATAACAGTCCTGTGCACCTCTGTGGGGCTCACCAGAGTTGCCCCTTCCTTCTTCAAAAACATTTACATGTTTGGTACACCTGTTTAATCAGTCTGACTTTCTCCACGGTTGGAGTGGTGTGCTTACTCCTCTTACAAATAAATAGAATCATTGAATGTAAAAGAGATTGAAAAATAAAGCTTCTACCTCAGCATCTTAGGCGATGAGTTTCGATGGGTGAGAAAATGTTTCTGCGAGATAGAGAAGGGGCACCATTGAGTGAACAATCTCATCTTTCACTTCCAAGATTCATGCACTAGCAGCCCCAAGCCCCACCAAATGAAGGGGTCTGAGTGGTGTAGGCACTGCCTGGTCATTAAGGAATTCACCAAGAGAGCACAGGTAGATTTTCCACCAAGGCCAGAGTGAATGGTGTTTAATGAACGTGGCTTTATCATACCATGGTGAAGGGATTGCCACCATCAGAGAGGAGTGAAGCTCCCCAAGGTCGTGAATTGAGGCTGCCCTGGAGAACTGGAAGCCACTAGACCTGGACGGGGTGGGAGAAGACGCACCTGCACCCGCCATGCCTGGTGCATAGGCTGGATGGCCGGGACAGTCTGGCCCTCCCTGATTCTGAGGTGTCAAGTTCCCTGGGGATGCCAAGGAACCGGCAAACATCAACCAACCAACTCAGAATCCCAGCCCCGTGCAGATACTATGTGACATCACTCAGAATCCCAGCCCTATGCTGATGTTGTGTGACATCATGCGGAGTCCATGGCCTGTGTGTCAGGAAGCCGACAAAGCCAGAACCCCACAGTGAGGCCAGTGCAAGCTCCATCCAGGCCCAGATGGGTGCAGAGGTTCTTGCCCATGGTGCCCATGGTGCCCATGGCTGAGTTCTCCCCTCTCAGGCCCATGTGGACTCTCCACAGCCTGCTGGGGTGCTGTAGCCTCCATGAGATGCTTATCCAAGCTCAGTCTCTGCACCTTTGAATCAGGAGCCCTCGGAGAGCAACCGGCCCTTCCTTCACGCACCAACTTCCCTGGGATGATCCCAAGCGCTGGACATCACAGCATGGACGACGCCCATCTCAACCTGACCACTGGAGAAGCTGGTCAGCATCCACAGAACCGACAAGGGGGAACTGGGGGGGCCCCACCTGCTCAGCCAGGGACACAGGCAGCCTTCATCCTGCACTACCTGGCCTCCAGGACTCACGGATGAGGACTGGCCCTAAGGACGGTGGACGCTTACCTGTCAAGCCCAGAAAGAGTCCGGCTCTCTGGATCCCAGCCTCGGGAGGGCCCCTGGGGACTAATCCTCAGAGTTAACTCCTCAGTCCTGCTGAGTTTTCCCATAGCTGACTGACATCTGCTCAGGGGTCAGGGGGACCCAGCTCCCCGCTGGGCCCAGGGTTTCTGAGAACTCACCCTGGCTGGCATCCTCCAAGCTCCTTTGGCAGACTGGCCCCTGAATCCTCTGTGGGCCCGAGACACTGGCTGGTTCCCTAGTCAGCGAGCAGCTCCTGCTGGACTCCCCACAGGGGATGGAGCAGGCCACATGGTGAGGCCACACAGGGACAGCGTCAGAATTGCTCATGGTGGGAGCAGCCACAGCGCACCTGCCTAGAACGCCTGGTCTCCTGCCTCTGTGCACTGTGGGCAAGGGGGTGGCTGCCTGCTAAGGGTTAATGGGAAGACAGGACCTGAGCGGTCACTGCCAAACTGGGCGCCCCCCTGCAGCTGCTGGGTGTGGCCATGTTATGAAAAGGACGTCTCATCCCTCAGCTGTTTCGTAAGTTATCTAAAAATCAACCTTCCATTCCAAAAGTGACCTAAAATGATAAGCTCAGTGGGGAGAAACGTTGCCAAATGTTTTCTTATGAAAACCATGATGTCAAAAAAAAAAGGCATAATGTCTTTATAGAGAGTTGGAGCAGCCCAATGGGGCCTCTGGAGCAATCATCTTAAAAGCTTTTCAATATTTTTAGACTTGTATTTGCTATTTGTTTGAGTCACTTTGGAAGCTCAGCATGGCTTTTGGTTTGGGGGTTTTATGAGTTTGTTTAATGCCCACGGTCTAAGTGTTTCCATCCATTAGCTCGGCCACGTCAGGGCCACCGCGGTCTATTAACTCCTCCTGCCAGGCCCTCGGCGGCCCCGTGGCCATGGCAGGTGCTACCCACCCTGGCTCCCTGCCTGTGGCTTTGGAATTTGTGGAGGTGAGCCCTGCACAGCCCAGTTTCCCACTCTCTCCGGGAAGCCACCATCCCTGGCTCTTCTGTCCCCCCGGAGGTCGGGCCCTCATCAGCAGCACTGTGTGGCCTCCTGTCCCTGGAACTCCTGTCCTTGACCCTGTTATGAACGAGGGAAGCATCCTGTGATTCTCTTTGTGGTCTTTGCTGCTGGTTGAAGCATTTTTGGGGGCTCAGGGGTGGGAACTGTGTCCTGGACCATGTCCAGCCTGGGGGCAGGGCAGGGATACACTGCCTGGGAGCCTCTGTGGTTCCAGCAAAGCCACCCAGGCCCCAGCCCTGCCCCACGTTTCCTGGAGGGCACAGGCACTGCCTGTCCTAACCCTGAGAGGTCTGCTCACGGGGTTACCCCACTGTGGTCCTCATTCCTGACATCGAGCCTGAGTCCCTGAGTCACGGAGATGCAACTGGAGATGCTGTGGACCCTCTAAAAGGAATTTCCGTCCCAGCTGTGTCCCTGGGGGTGCCCTGGCCCCGCCTGTGTTGTCCCTGGGCTGCAGAGTTGTCCTCCCAACCCATGACCAGACCCTGAGCATAGTGGAGGCCGCCGTCCCCCCATGCCCCCTGCTGGTTTTGAGGGAACTGTCTTCTTCCTCACACCCCCTTTCTGCCAATGCCTGCCCCAGCCAAGAAGCAGATCCACCTCTGGAATGGGAGGCTGAGTGAGCCATCAGGAGCTGGAGCCAGCTGCACACAGGAGGTGTGTGAGACAGCCAGTGACGTGCAGCTGCAGGAAGACCTAAGCATGGTCCTGGGCTCCCACCTTGGCTCACCACCCTAAAGGTCCTATCCATGGAGCCACGGGGTCGTGCCTGCAGCGAGACCTAGGGGAGTGCTCCGCACTTCCCAAAACCCTAGGCTCCCCCTGCACACGTGGGATTACCTGGAGCCTAGCTGGGGTTGACCCGAGTAGGGGGATTGCCCGGCCACAGCACACAGGCCCCCCAGTTCTTCCAGCTCCAAGAATGGCCTCTCCTCAGACATGCATCCATCAAGCGGGCACAGTGGCTGAGCTCCTTCCAGTCACCTCCTGGACCTCAGGCTGGGCAAAGCTGCCTCTGCACGCCCACTGCTCACAAACCCCCTGAGCCTGTCCCAGGTCCTCCAGCCCCTGTGGATCCCAGGTCCATCTCAACCCACCTCCATGCCTCTGTTTCCCCACCACGTTAAAAATGCCCAGAAATGGGCCTATAGTCAGTAGCCTTTTCCAGTCTCCACCTCCTCCTGACTCACACTGCCCAGCCGGCATCTCTCTAAGGAAATGGGGCTTGCCAAGGCCTTCAGTGATGCCTGCGCTGCAAATGCAGTTGTTGGTTCTCTGCCCTCACTGGGTTTAACCTCCCTCCTGACCCCACATACCACTTCCCTGATTTATTTACTTTTGTCCAAAGTCCTTGTGTTTATCAGGGTTCTCCAGAGAGTCAGATACACACACACACACACACACATACATGTGTACACACACTTGCACACACCAATATACAAATATACATATATGTATACAATGTACAAATAGGCTTTTCATACACACACACACACACACACACACACACTCACACAAGTACACGCACACCCATGCACAGGTATACAATATACATATATATGGGTAAGATGTACAAATAGGCTTTACATATATATGTAAATGTATACATGTCTGTAAATGTATACATGTCTGTAAATGTATACATGTCTATAAATGTATGCATATATGTGAATGTATGCATATATGTATGCATATATGTGAATGTATGCATATATGTATGCATATATGTGAATGTATGCATATATGTATGCATATGTACATGGATATATGTATTTACATATAGATGTAAAGCCTATTAGTACATCTTATACATACATATATATATGATAATTTCTGGGAAAAAGGGGCTGTCTCCCTCTCCGCGTATATCCATATATGGAGAGAAAGAGAGAGATTTTAAGAAATTGACTCATGTGACGGTGGGGACTGGCAAGTCCACAGTCTGCAGGCCAAGCTGGCAGGATGGATAAAGGGTTGATGCTGCTGCCCAAGTCTGAGGCCACCCGGAACCAGTGTTCCCTCCTCCTGGGGCACCCCAGCCTTTTGTCTTAAGCCCCTCAACGGATTGGTGGCAGCCCACCCATGTCATGGGGACTGAACTGCTCCACTCAAAGTCGGCTGATTTAAATGTTTGTCCAAGAAATGCCTTCATTGCGGCCTCTGCGCTGGTGTTGAACCAGGAATCTGGGTCCCACTGCCCAGCGAGTGGACATGGGACACTGCCCATTGCTGACCAGGCCTCGCCACTCCCTCATCCATGCTGCAGCTCCTGTGCTGGCTTTTTCGTGGCTGGCCCCATCCCGCTGCCACACAGCTCCTGAGGGTGGTGTTCCTGTCTTGTCAGCTCTGGCACCCCAGGCTCTCTGGCCATTTTTGGACTCCATGAATGAAGGCCGAGGCAGAAGCACCACCTGAGATGCAGGCTTAGGGATCAGGAGGGACCGTTGTCCACAGGACTGGTCTGGGAAGCTGGACTCCCGGCAGCTCTTCCCCACTGGCATCCAGGCCCGGGGGCAGCATGTGTGATTACAACTCCAACTGGACCCCATGCACACAGGATGTCCGGGCAGCTTGCACTTCCCACACTACTTAATGTGGGCAGGAAGCCACGGCCCCTCAGCCGATGGCTTCTTCATCATCGGGGAATCTTCTCTGTAGCTCCAGCAGCCCACATATGGGCCCAGGAGCCGGTCAACAGTGATCAATGACTTGGCAGTGGCTTTCGTCAGGGTCAGCAGGACACAGACGAGGCGAATGCCATTTGTGCCCTGGGGTTAGGACTTCACAAGTTGTCAATACCTTGGAATCACCCACACAGCTCCACCCTCATCTGGGCGAACTCACAAGCCCCACGCAGGCCGTGCATCTGCCAGGGATGAGGCCCAGGAAGACACCTCAGCCAAACCCTGAGGATCACACAGGGGCAACATCATTACTGGATGGATTCGAATCCAGAGCAGTCTGGGGCAAAACAAGCCTAATTCTGTTTTCCCCCATCATCTGTGCCAGCCTCCCCCCACACCCCTGTGAGGCAGAGCCAGGAGTGCAGCAGAGAACAGGGGTGAGGATGCCAAGGCCCACGCTCGGCCCTCCTACCGGCCCTGCCACTGGCTTTGATCCCCTGGATGTGGAAGGAGCCCCTGAACCGTCTTCATTCACATTCCTGTTTGACTGCCTCTGACTCACCTGTGAACTCTCTGAACAGCACCTGCCCTGAGCTTGAGCTCACAATTGAGAGCCCCTGGGTGCCACGTGCTCTCCCTCGCTAACCACATCACCCTGGGGACAGGGCAGGTGACCAAGGGGGTTCTCCATGTGCAAGTCCAGGCCCCACCCTCACAGCTGCAGGATGCTTATCCATATATCCCTCACTTATTCATTCAACAAACAGCAACTAAGTGCCCTCTTAGGGCCGACAAGGGCTGAGGAGCTGAGCAGCCCTTAAGAAGGATACGGCCGGGTCTCCTGAAACCAAGGGGTGTGCCCCCAAGCAGAGGCCATAAGAGCCATGTCGGCACATCTGTGTTTCAAAGAATTTTCGACAGCAAGGACTGCAGAGGCACAGAACAAACTGAGGGGTGGGAGGCGGAGGAAGCAGAAGACACTCGTTATGGCAGTTGGGGAAAGATTACTCAAAGGAGGGAAGCAGCCGTAAGGAGGTTCCCGGGGGCCGAGCGAAGACCCTGGCAAGAGCTCTCGTTCGTTTGGCCTTTGCTTTCTCTTCCACAAAGCATAGGTGACAACTCCCACCCGGCGGATTATTGAAAGGAGTGAGCAGGGTGGATACGGAAGTCATGCCAGGAGGGTCTTCCGTCAAGTATAAAGGAGAAGACGGTGATTATTTTGGGTAATGGAGCCATTTTTCTCACCACTGCTCCATCTGCCAGCTGACAGACCACAAATGGGGACTGGCCCGCGGGGTCACTGGGGTCCCCACCCACTGCACGACACTCACAGAAAGTGGAGGAAGCCCCGGAGGATGGCAGGCGTGGAAGTGGAAGCTGTAGACCCAGCAGCATCCTACAGGACAGTGAAGGGGCCTTGGCCCAACCTTGTCTGACCCATGTGGATGCTGAAGTCTAGGAGGGGAAGGGACACAGTGCTCCAAGCAGCCCAGCAGCAAAGCAGGACAATGGCTCTGCTCTGCCAACCCCCAGGCCAGCATTTGTCCCCTCAGTGACCCAGAGGAGAGCGTCAGCCATCAGGGACATCCTGGAGCTCCCATTGGTCCTGGGGGCCGCACCTCCCATGGAAAGCTCAGGGCTGATTTGTGCACAGGGCTGGGAAACACAGCAGCAAGTACTGGGGGGCCCCATGGGGGAGGTGCAGAGGACTTTTCGGGGCAGGCAGGTGGGAAGGGGCCTTGAGGGGTGCAGAGGAGCCCACTGGTCTGAGGACACTGGGGGCAGGATGGGGCTGAGGACACCCTGGCCCTGTGAAAGCCGAGTGTGACAGTTCTGCTTGCTCCATGGTGGCGCAACTCCACGCTGTACATGTGGCATGAGGCAAGGGTGGTAAGGCAGGAAGTGGGCAGAGGCTTTGTGATGAGTTAACCGGCTGGGTGTTACCCTATGGAGTGGGAGAGCCATGGTGCCTCCAGGCAGCCAGAAGCATCCTCCGGCGCCTGCCACAGAAGGAACTGGAATTGCTAGAGGACAGGGTGGACGCTGCCGTGTGGGAGGCATGCTGTGGGGATGATGCACCATCCTGTTTGTTTGCACCAAGTTATTTATCTCCTGCACCCCATGGGGCCGTGGTCCCTGCCGAGCCTTCATGTCTGCTTCCCTTATTTGGGTTTTCTGCCCCCTCCATTTCTCACTTCGCTTTTCCTCCTTATCCCTTTGCAGTCTTGCTTTTGGGGGCATTGCTCAGCCAGTAATTTGGGGGACACCTCATGGAGTCCTAGCATGGAGCCGTCAGAGCCTGGTTAGGATTCTCCATGGTGAGGGGCTCAGGGAGACACAGGAGCATTCCGGCGCCCTTTCTTTGTGCACATCGGCAAGTGTCTGCAGTGAGAGGCATGTGTCCCATCTCGAATGCCAACAATGTGGCACCGACACCCCACTTGATGGGACCGAGCCACAGCTGGCCAGGTCAACCACCATGGACGTGCCAGAGGCATCCGAGACCCAGCTCTTGCCCAGCTGTTCCACTGCCAACTCCAACGTTAGCAAAGCAGCTCTCCCTTGCTTTGTCTTCTACAGCAGAGAACAGATTAAAAGAAGAGAAGCTGCAGGCAGAGAAACGCCCCTTGGAGCCAATGCCCCAAAGGATCTCTTTGAAAAAAGGATTGCTCAGGTCAGCGTTAGTTCCTGGCATCAAGCAACAAAATCAGAGATGCTAAGAGTTCTCAGATTCACTCCAAGTGAAGACTCAAAGCTGGATTTATAAATTCCCTCAGAGCTGCTGTGCAGAGGTGGAGGGCCAGTTTCAGGATGAGGAAGCCCTCCTGGAAGCACCATCCTCCGCTAACAGCCTCCAACCTCTGTCCCCAGGGAGAGGCGCGTCCCCAGCGAGTCGCATCAGACACGTCCCACCGTGGACGTGTTTGCCCCGAGTCACCTCACTTCTCTGCTCACGGTGCACAGTGCTTTCGTTGCATTCTTGGTTAGAACACCCAGGGGAATCCCAGCTTTTCCTCAAACGGAGAGGCAGGGCACCCAGAGATAACTCTGATTAAGGTGGGTTCTTCCCAGAGGAGCAGAGGGTGAGGAGCAGTCTCTAGGCTCTAGGACTCCCTTGTCACCAGAAAACTTGGATGGCTTCTGCACTGAACAAAGCCTCTTTGAATGCTATGGACTGAATTCTGTCTCCCCAAATTCACTTGTTGAAGCCGAATCCCAGTGTGTCTGTATCCACAGACGGTGCCTCTGGGAGGCACCCATCCACCCATCCATTCACCCATCCATCCACTTATTGCCCATCCATCTTTCCACCATTCGTCCACCCACCATTGATCTATCCATGATCCACCCATCCATCCATTCACCATCCATCCATCCATCTACCATTCATCTATCCATCCATCCGTTCATCTACCTATTCATCCATCATTTTACTCACTCACCCATCCATCCACTCATCATCTGTCCACTCAGCCTTCCATCCATCCACCATCCACCATTCCATCTATTCATCTATCTGCCATTTATCCATGCATTCATCCTTTCACTATCCACCCACCCATCCATCCTTCTCTTCTCTAAGCTTCTCTGTGTAGCCATGCTTGCTGGGCTCAAGGGACTCTTAGTTCAGTGTGGGGAGTGGTCAGGAAAACAATGAACAGCATTGCTGAGCACTGTGAGACACAGTAAACAGGTCCTGGAGGACCCTTGGACTCTCTGAAGCAGATAGCAGAGCTTTCCCAGGGTCAAAGGCAGGTCCAGGATTTTGCAGTGAGCAAAGTGTGGCCACACACAGAGTCATGAGCTGGGAGCAGCTGATTCCCCAAGGCTGGGGGATACAAGGTTGGGCCAGGGTTGAGGGATCACATGGTGGTCCCAGTCCAGCCTCTGCCCTGGCCAGGTGGTTTGTGAGTGTCTCTGCGCTGTGCTTCGTGTGTCTACACCTCTTTGTCAGGAGAGGCTTCCATGCTATTCTAACAGTTGTCGAGGGTGAGGAAGAGCCTGGATCACTCAGGGCTGAGTAGAAAGTAACCATCTTTGAGCCTTGTTTGGAAACATGTCCACTGGTCCTAGGTTCCATTCTTTGACTCAAGGAGTTGAATTTTTATGACCATGACCCAGTGTTTCTGTGACATTCCCTGGGAGTCTTCTTCTCACAGAGGTGAGATTGTGTGTTATTGAGGGTTCCCCAGAGAAGCAGAATCAACAACACGTGTGCATAGGTGTGTGTGTGTGTGTGTGCATTTGTGTGTGTGTGTGTGCGTGTGCACTCACATGTGTGGGGGAAAGAGATTTGTTCACATGGAAACCCAGGGAGACGCACATTTGGGGTCCCAAGGCTTTGCTGGCAGAATTCCTTCTTTCTCAGGGAGGTCTGTCTTTTCCTCTAAATCCTTCAACTGATTGGGCAAGGCCCACCCACATTAAGGAGGTCATCTGCTTTACCCAGTCCATGGATTTAAGAGTTAACCATACACAACAAACCTTCACAGAAATATCCAAAGTAATGTTTGACTGAATACATGGGCCCTGTGTCCATCACTGTCTGGTATGGGTCGTCAGTGGAGCTCGGATGGTTGGAAGGTGACTCTCACGATATGGTGTGCAAAGGACAGGTTCTTGGAAGCCTCAGGGCTGAGCAGTGGAGTCAGCTGTCCCTGGCTGTGGGTGGAAGAGGGAGGAGCCCAGGGTAACTGGGAGGCTGGTTCTGGCTTGTCCTCTCACACAGGGCAGCTCCTCCAGCCTCAGCCATGACCCCAGCCACACCCTCCGATGTGGCCCCAGGCCAGTCACAGAAGTTCTGTGTGTCCTTATGTGCAGTCAGTGAGGATGACACCAGCCACACGGGAGGGTTTGGAAAGGGCAGCCATCATGCTCACTCTGGCCATCATGTGATGATCACGATGACTGCTATGAATGGCATCACCGCTGCAGTGTAATCATCATGATCATGGCTGCCACTGTCAGATGCCACCTGGCCAGCCTAAAGCAGATGCTGTCACTGCAGCTGTGACTACCAGTGCTGCTACTGCGACTGCAACTCTGTACACAGTGGGTGTGTGGACATACATGCATGTACACATGCACGGGAATACTATTCAGTCTTAAAACAGAAGGAAACCCTGGCATTTGAGAGAACATGAATAATCTGGAGGATGTTAAGATAAAGCAAAATAAGCCAGACACAGAAAGAAAAATGTTGCATGATTTCACTTATTGAGGAATTAATAAAAGTCAGGTTCCTAGAAGCAGAGAAGAGAACGGCTGTTCCCAGGGGCTGGAGGTGGGAAAAAGGGAAATATGGTTTGAAGGGTGCAACATTTTGGTTATTCAGCATGAACACAATATGGGGTTCTAAGGGACAGCAGCGTGGCCATAGCTGATAATAATGTATTGGACACTTGAAATGTGCCAAGCATAGATGCCTAGCATCCCCCACACAGCTGTGAAAGAGCTCTGGAGGTGACGAGAGTGTGACTCAGCCTGGTGGTGGCAGTCGCTACACAATGTGTGCATATACCAAAAATCACATTGTATACCTTAAATATACATTTTTTATTGGTCTATTATAATCAAGTGGAGAGCAAATTAAAAATGATGATACACCCTGTTTTAGTCTGTTCTCATGCCACTAATAAAGACATACCTGAGATCGAGTAATTTATGAAGGAAAGAGGTTTCATGGACTCACAGTTCCACATGTCTGGGGAGGCCTCACAATCATGGCAGAAGGCGAAGGAGGAGCAAAGGCACGTCTTACATGGTGGCAGGCAAGAGAGCCGTGCAGGGGCTCTCATGATCTCTGATCACCATCAGATCTCGTGAGACTTATTCACTATCATGAGAACAGCATGGGAAAACCTGTTCCTGTGATTCACTCACCTCCCACTGGGTCCCTCCAAACCCTTTCCCATGATTCACTCACCTCCCTCCAGGTCCCTCCAAACCCCTTCCCATGATTCACTCACCTCCGTCCAGGTCCCTCCAAACCCCTTCCTGTGATTCACTAACCTCCCACTTGGTCCCTCCAAACCCATTCCCATGATTCACCCTCCTCCCACTTGGTCCCTCCAAATCCCTTCCCGTGATTCACTCACCTCCCTCCAGGTCCCTCCAAACCTGTTCCTGTGATTCACTCACCTTCCACTGGGTCCCTCCAAACCTGTTCCTGTGATTCACTCACCTCCCACCAGGTCCCTCCCACAACACGTGGGGATTATGGGAGCTACAACCCAAGATGAGATTTGGGTGGGGACACAGCCACACCATATCATACCTCTTTGAGTTCTGAGATCCTGTGCATTGACCTCAGACCCAAGCTTCTCCCCGCATGACAGGTACCTGCAACCACAGCTGCCCAGAGACCTGGGTTCTTCCCAAGCAGCCTCACATGTGAGATTCTCCAGCTCCCAGCCCTTTGTTTAACCATGGGATATTGGCTCAGGGCTGAGCATCATGGGGAATGGCCAGCACACGGATGATGGAGCAAGCCCTCTGTTTCCTGCTGCTCTGGAGGCACTCCTCAGACACTCAGTGGCTCCTTCCAGCCATGCAAAGCCATGCATCCTACAGGACGCATCAAGGGACGAGGTTCTAAGGATGCTGACGGGGCTGCTGTGGCCTGTGGACAGGACTTACCAAGGAAATATGTGAGTCATGGAGATAATGAGGTGCATCCTTCAGTAGAAATCAGAACTTCTACCCAGTGGCATTTATCAGAAATCAAAGACATCTAGGTTGACTCAGCACAGCATAATGTGCTGGAGTCAGAGAGGGGAAAACATAAGAAGCTGTCAGGGCCTACAGGGCTGGGCAGAAAGCAAAGAGACGGTCTCAATTAAATTCTTCAAATTAGGTCACTACCTGATTCTCACATTAACAAGAACAAAGGTGGGCACCTCAAACCATCAGAGTTACATCATCCTTGGGATGTCACGGATGTGGAGGGAATGTAGCTACAGTACCAGGTGTGTCTCCTGGAAGAATCTTCCAATCTGGTTATCAATCAAAACAGAATGATGCTGCCGTCATTCATCAATCCATGGATTTCTGATTGTCCAGCCCCTGGGTCTCGAGCTTGGACTCTGGGAAGAGCAGATGCAGGCAGTGGGAGCCGGGCCTGGTGCTACGGCGGAGCTCTCTCATTCACAGGCTTGTTTAAGGCTTGGTTTGGGGTGTCCAGGTGGGGCCTCTGATGCCTGTGTGACTCATGGGTACACGTTCCCCAGAAGGCCTGTCCTCTACGAAGTCATTTCTGTGTGCCCTCCCTCCATCAGAGCTCACCAGTGCATCTGCAGTCTGTGTTACATGAGGGAGTTGTGAACAAAACATGGTCAAAGTGATATGAAAAGGATAAAAACGAGGGCATCCCTGTGCTTGGATAAAGTGACATTTCCAGACAACCATAAGTTAGAGGATCCCACCTCATCTTCAAGATACCGTGAACTACAGAGGCCTCCCTGAGGGCAGAGATAAGGCCCATCTCAGCAGGGGCTGGGGGAGTGTGAAGTTTTCAGTGAGAAGCAGTCTGTGTCTTGGAAGCCCTTGAGTAAATGCTGCTCTAGAGTGAAGAAGTTTAGGAAGACTGTGGTGGGTTGGATTGAAGTTGGAGATCTTGGAATTGAGCTCTTTACAAAATACGTTTTCCTCTCTGTCCAGTGTAAGGGTCTAAAGCAGGCAGGCAGAGCAGAAGCAGTGAGTGCCAGGATCGCAGCCAATTGATGCCAGTCCTGCCCACCACAGCGAGGGCTCCTTGGAGAAGCAGCTGAGTCCAGGGCTTAGGCCAGAAGAAGAGCAAGGTGAGCCGAAGTGCTCGGTTCCCGAAGGCAGAGAATTGTCCAAGGACAGGTGGGCCCTATCCACATGGCACAGGAGCCGGCCTGAGGGAGGTGCTCACTGGCCAAATTTGGCCCATTTTGAACAAAAAAATATGACAGCAATGGGTTAGATCACATGAGAATGTACCCGAGTGTAGTGTAATAAAAATGGGAACTTTTTTTTGAGACAGACTGTCGCTGTCACCAGGCTGGAATGCAATGGCACGATCTCAGCTCACTGCAACCTCTGCCTTCCGAGTTCAAGCGATTCTCCTGCCTCAGCCTCCTGAGCAGCTGAGATTACAGAAGCCCACCACCACACCTGGCTAATTTTTGTATTTTTAATAGAGATGGGGTTTCACCATGTTGGCCAGGGTGGTCTCGAACTCCTGACCTCAAGTGATCCACCTGCCTTGGCCTCCCAAAGTGCTGGGATTACAGGCATGAGCCACCATGCCCGGCCAAACTGGGAACATTTTTAAAAGGTAAGAAAGCAATAAGAGAGGAAACTAGAAAAGAAGGAAGGAAGGGAGAGAGGGAGGGAGGCAGAGAAGGATGAAGGGAGCGAGGCAGAGAAGGAGACAGGAAGGGAGAAAAAGATCTTCCCTTCAGAAGAACACCAGTTAATTCATGCACGATGCAGTGGCACTGCAGTCACACATGTGAGCCTCTGAGGGAGAGTCAAGCTGTGCACGGATCATCAGGGGCTGCTGCAGACCCCAGGTGAGAAGTGGCAGAAAGGAGGTCATTCCCCTGGACTCCGGTGTCACCCTACAGATGAGTCATAATTACAAAGGGAAAAGAGACCTCTCCAGGGGGAAGACATCATGGTCACTGCTGGGCCTGAGGCTCTGCCACTTCCCTGTGCTGTGGGACAACCTGTCCGGACTGCCGCAGATGCCAGGAAGTCAGAAGTGAACACACCACTCTGCAGAATTCCTACCAGGAGCTGCTTAACCACATCGACCCATTCGGAAATAATCAGACAATTCCTGAGTGAGGCCCATCCTATAGACCACTGATGGGGGACCCTAGAGAGACGTGAGAACCTACGGCCACCCATGGCTGCCCTTGGCCACCCACGAGCTTTGATGAATCCTGGGTTAAAAGGGCAATGATCGACCATCAGCTACACTCCTGGGACCACAGGGTAATCTGAGTATGGACCTCAGACTCTGCAGATGCGGGAGGGGCCGGACCCATGAGCTCGTGGAGCAGGCTGGCAAAGCCCCCACTCCGGGACCTCCCAACTCTTCAGTCCCTTGAATATGTCAGTGGATTGTGCATTTCCCGGAAGTTTGCATCAACACATAGTCCCGGCTCCGTCTGGGAACGACGAAAGCACGCCGAACTCAGGGAGAAGGAAAAGCAGGGCTCCCTCCCTCCGAGCAGCATGGTATCCACCCCGAGAGGGAGAGAGTGAGGTCAGGTGGAGAAGGGATTGCAGGGCTCCCTCCGAGCAGAGTGCTACCCACCCTGACAAGGACAGTGAAGTCAGGTGGGGCGGGATTACTGTTTCTGTGGCAGGACCCTGTGTGGTCTCATTCCCCCATGGTGAGAGCACAGCCATCTGTGTCCACTCGCCCTGTTCAAGTCCCAGGGTCCGTGCTGCCCTGGCAGCTGAAGGAGGCCTCACTAACATAGATGGCCCAGAGGCATGAGGGCTCCACCCAGGTTCTGGGCATGAGGCTTCCCGGCGGAGTCCCCCACGTCCCACCTCACAGGAAGGGCAGGGAGAAGCCCTGGAGCCCCAACCTCCCATCATCTCCTGCTGACATTCACTCCATGAAGTATGTCAGGAGCTGAAGAGCTTGGCCATGAGGTCCACATGACAAGCCTTCTCCATTTCACGTTGACTCAATTCCAAGTGCAGTAAAGCCAGGGGAACCTTCTATTATCCACTAGTATGTGGGCCCCCCTTGGACAGTCTGGCCTTACCAACACCGGCTCAGTCAGCGTGGGAACAGGGGTACCCACGACTTGGGGTTCACCATCCATTGCCAGGAACACCTGGGTCTGATGACGATCATGATTTGATAGGAGACCACTCTCCCCAGCTCCAGGTCCCTCTCTGGTGTTCTGGTGGCTCCTGTTTCTGTCAATGAATGATGAAAGAGACCCTGCCTGCAGCTGCCTTGCCTGTGGTTGCAGCAGCCAACCCAGGTGCAAGGGGAGACACATGGGTCCCCTGAGGTGGCGTAACAGCCGAGTTATCCACAGTCATTCATCCTGCAGGATGTTGGGTGCCTTCCGTGAGCCCGGAGCTGCAGGTCAAACGTGCAGTGACTGCCTAGCTGCTTCCGGGAATTCGCCTGGAGCAGTGCTGGGGCTGTCCAGGCCCATCCTTTACCCTGCCCTGGGCTCAGGCTCCATGGGAACCTCGTGACCTGAGCTAGGACTTGTCTTTGCGTTGAGTGGAGGGAAAGCCGCAGGAGCCCGGCTCCCCTGAACACCCCTCCCTGTTGTTCAGGGAAACAGGTATGCTTGGCCACAGATGTTCTGCTTCTCTGGGGCTCAGAGTGTGAGCCAGGCCCCTCTCCTAGAGGAGGCCCCAGCTGGCTGGGAAGATAAGAGGTGTGCAGGGGGCACGGCAGAGGCAGATTGTGAGCACCAATGGTGCCGCCACTCGGCACGGCGGGGGCTGAGGGCATCGGGTGTGGCCGACTCCCCAGACAGCCCAGAACGATTCTGACTTGAAGAAAGTACAAGGTCTTTTTCTTCTCAAACCTGGGCTCTAATATGCTGAGATTGGTTCTTTTAATTTATCTTTTCAGCCCTGGCAGTAAAGCAAGCTTCTCATCTGCATTTAGCAGATTAAAGGAGAGCTCTGAGCTGTGGCCTTGCCCAGGCTGTGGACAGGTTCTCCAGGAGGGGCTCGATGTCAGCCTCACATAGGCAGAGTGGGGTGTGGTTACAGGTGGGCCATGGTCCTCCCTGGGAGACACCAACGAGCATGCACAGGGGCAGGTGCTGGGAAGAGCAGGCTGCTCACCCTCAAGTGTGGACGGATGGATGGTGCCTGCCCTGTGGTCCTGGAGATAAGGACAGGCGACCCAGAATACAGACATCTTCCTTTGCCTTTATTGAAAAAGGAATAGAATCAAACCAAACTGTCAAGCCGCGCCAGCAGACCTTGCAGCTATCACCGATGCACCCAGGTCTAACTTGCAAATGAAGCCAGAATGCTGCTTACACACAGGCACACACAGAGAGCATGGACAAAGAAGAGCAGAGGCTGTGTGTTCTCCACGCTGGTGGTCCCGTGCTACCCACTGCTTATCTTGCTGTATTTGGTCCAGGCGTCCCCTGGTACATACCTTCGGTCCAGGCATCCCCTGGCTCATAGCTCGGTAATGAGCTCGGTAATGAGTTAATGATACGGCATTATAAATAGCACATTAACTTGACGCCATGTCTTGCAACTGTGTACACCAAAGAAATGTCAGGGCAGAGTCCAGCCCAGAGGCCATCTGTCCGGTCACAGGCACTGGTGCCATCTCTGCAGCCAACCCCTTCCCTGCCCAGGCTGGAAATTAGGCAGCTGCACCTGTTGCCTTGTGAACACGTCCCCCAAGAACCCTGCTGTCCGAGCCAGAGAGGCCAGACCTTGGGAAACGCAGCTTCCTCCAAGCATCCTTCTTGACAGTATTAGTAGGGTGCGCTCCACGGATAACACTTGCCCAGCCTCTCTGTAAATTTACACTTCTTCCTGTTGTATCAATGCAAAATGATTTTTCCCAGGACACATTCCCCCGGGGATAGAAGAAGAGACTTAGAGCAGGTGGACTTTCCAGGACTGTAGACACTCCAGCCCTGTAGCCTCCTCCTCTTCCCCAGCTGTTGGACTGTCTGCTAGAGAGGCTGGGGGTCCTTCATGTGCTCAGGACTCCCCTTGGCTGGCACTGGGGCTGCCTCTTTCTCTGCTGAGTTCTGTCTCCCTGGGATGGAGCTCAGGCTTTCCCGGTGAGGACTGTGGTGACACCTCTTTTGCACTGCGCACAAGCCCTGAGAAAGAGGCATAGGAAGGATGGACAGAGTGGCCGGTCCAGAGCCGCCCACCTCCTCCAGGGGATCCCAGCGGTCATCCTGGGTGTCTGGACGCTCGTCCTTGTGTGTCTGGTCCATCTCTTCCCAGCGGCCATCCTGAGTGTCTGGATGCTTGTCCTGTGTGCCTGGCCCCTCTCCTCTAACCTCCGTCCAGGTCTGCAGTGCAGTGATACAGAGGTGGCACCTGTGAGCCCAGTCCCAACAAACTAGAAGGTGGAACAGGATGAAAGAGAAGGGCCCTCTGGTCACTTCTGTCCCCTGAAGCACCTGCTGCCACTGCCCTGTGAGCAGAGCTGTGGATGCTGAGCAGCTGTGGGGCGGGATGGGTGGAGCTGTCACATTCTAAACATGGGCACTCCACAAAGGTCACAGTAGCCCAGGCCTGCCCACACCCACACAGGAAGTGCCCCAAAGGGTTTGTAACTCAAGGTTCCAAGAAATGGAGACAGGGCCGGGAGTGGTGGCTCACACCTGTAATCCCAGCACTTTGGGAGGCCGAGGTGGGCGGATCACAAGGTCAGGAGATCGAGACCTTCCTGGCTAACATGGTGAACCCTGTCTCTACTAAAAATACAAAAAAATTAGCCAGGCGTGGTGGCAGGTGCCTGTAGTCCCAGCTACTTGGGAGGCTGAGGCAGGAGAATGGTGTGAGCCCAGGAGACGGAGCTTGCAGTGAGCTGAGATCTTGCCACTGCACTCCAGCCCAGGCAACAGAGCAAGACCCCATCTCAAAAAAAAAAAAAAAAAGAAAAAAAAAAAAGACAGATCCAGGCCTGGGTCCCTTCACTGAAATAAAAAAAACACATGGAAATGAGTGCACAGGAGCCCAGAGACAGATCTGTGAGAATGAGGCGAGGGTGATGGGCGAGGGTGCTTGTCCTCCTCGCTCCGCCTCTCGCTGGAGACTGGAAAACAGGTGAGGGTGAAATTCAGGCACTCACTCAGTCAACAGCCTCCAAAAACAGCCTCCCTCACCTTGCTTGTTCTAAAGGAAATCCCGTGAATTCAGTCCCCAAAGGACCTTTGATTTTATAGGGAGGGAGGGCAGGGTACGGAGGGACCCCTCCTTCCTCTCAGCCTCCCAGCCTTCCTGAGGTTCCCTCCATTCCTTCAACCCAGATGTTCATTTGTGCTTGACTTTTTGCTTTGTGCTGTGTTTCTGAAACTATTCTAAGCCCATCCTCCCGTTCACTCCTCTAAAGTTAATGTCCCAGCCAAGAAGCCTCAAAGCGGGGTGTCCTGGTGTGTAGTGGACATGGCCAAGTTTGGACTCCAGGGGAAAAGAAGCCGACCTTGAGTGGCAAAGACACAGGGTGGGCAGGGGCCTCACGAGCAGGCAGGGGATAGATCAGGGTGGGCGGGGGCCTCACGTGTATGCAGGTGATAGAACCCACTGTCCGTGTTCCACCACAGGGACAGAGAATCGAGAGCCAGGGGCCTCAGTCTGAGCAGAGCCTGGGTGGCAGAGAGGGACTGAGGCCTGGAGGAGGCCCTGCCGCTCAGCGTGGAAGGCAAGAGTGAGCCATGGGATATGATGGGGAGCAGGGCTGTGACTGGAGAGTGTTGCTGGGACATCATGCTGCTGTAGGTGGGGTCGTAGCTGAGACTCTGAAGTGGATGAGGGTGGGGTGGCCTTGGGAAGGTGCTCAGAGAGAGGGGAGGGCTCAGCCGGGAACCGTGAGCCGCCGTGGCATCCGGGCAACCTCCCTTGTCTGGGGGTGGCAGTGAGGCTTCGGCTGCGCAGAGTGCTTTGGCAAGTGCTGCCCTGCTCACTCCTCCCGAGACTGAGCCTCCGATTGCCCTGCCAGTGTGGTCTCTGTGTGAGGAGAAGGGTCACAGAGGGGCCCCAGGAGAGAACAACAGCCAGAGTGCTGGATCCCGCAGCCCCCAGTGCGAGGTCACACAGGGGGTCAGGCTGGGCCATGCTGGTGGAGCTTCTGACGGTGAGAAGGATGCACACCCAAAGCCATGCTCTGGAAACTGGTGCTCCAGTCACCGTCAGCAAACAGGCTGCAGGCCTGGCGTCTGGGACTCGTAATCAAGATTGTGGCACCGGGGCAGCCTTGCTGGGTGCAACCTTGGTCAAGAAGCCGCCTTCCCAGACTGTGGTTTGTGTCCCACTGGGAACGCCGGCCCCAGCTCTCCCAGGCCCCCGGGCAGCGATGCCCACCCCACATGGAGGTTGGCAGGTGGCCCCTGGACCAGGTCTATGTGAGAATCTCATCTCAGGAGGACTGCTGGGCTTCAGGAGACAGAAAGCAGTCACTCAGGAAGACTGGCAGAGCCCTGGGGGAGGATGCGTGGAGCCGGGGGTCCTGCAAGGCACAGAGCTGGAGGAGCAGTGAGCGAGGACCCTGCTGGCTCCACAGTGGAGGGCATAGCTGGGGCCCAGTGACCGAGGGGACCAGAGAGGACCCTGCCAGCTCCACAGAGGAGGGCATAGCTGGGGCCCGGTGACTGAGGGGAGCAGAGAGGACCCTGCCAGCTCCACAGAGGAGGACGTAGCTGGGGCCCGGTGACCGAGGAGACAAGAGAGGACCCTGCCGGCTCCACAGAGGAGGGCATAGCTGGGGCTCAGTGACCAAGGTGACCAGAGAGGACCCTGCCGGCTCCACAGAGGAGGACGTAGCTGGGGCCCAGTTACCGATGGGACCAGAGCAGCACAGCGTCCAGGACCTGAGACCCAACTGGCTGTGGTCCTGACAAAGAGGGAAGGGGCTGGAGAGTTTTGAGTAGAGGGCCACATCATTGCTTTATGTAAAGGATTCCTGCCCAGCACAGTGGCTCGCACCTGTAATCCCAGTGCTTTGGGAGGCCGAGTTGGGAGGATGGCTTGAGCCCAGGAGTTTGAGACTGACCTGGGCAACACAGCAAGTCTCTGTCTCTGCAAAGAATAAAATAAAAATTAGCCAAGCGTGGTGGTGCACGTCTGTCATCCCAGTTACTTGGGAGGCTGAGGTGGGAGGATCCCTTGGGCCTGGGAGGTGGAGGCTGCAGTGATCTACATTGTGCCACTGCACTCTAGCCTGGGCAACAGAGTAAGACTCTGTCTCAATAAACAAACAAACAAATAAATAAAGGCTCACTGTGGCTTCCACAGGACACAGTGAGAGAGTGAAGAGGCTCTGGATGCTCATGGTGAGGACCGGTGATAGGGCCACCCCACCCTGGAGTAGAGAACTGGGGAGGACCCGGTGGCCTGAAGCTTCACAGTGAGTGGAAATTACCTGCAGGTTAGAAATGCATTAACTTTACACTCAGCGACTTTTACTACGCAAATCAAGAAACCTAGTTTTATTTACCTTTTTCCCCGAGAGCAACAGTAAAGAGCATCCCACTCGCCCTGGAGAACTGGGGGAGTATCACCCATGCTGATCCCCCCCAGACACCCTCAGCCTCAGTCCACACGCCTGTGGCTTGGCAGGTTCGCCATCGCTGTGCCCAAGCAAAGTCGGCGTCTAGCTTTTCACTCGTTCAGTCTCGAGCACTGCCTGTGTGGCCACACAGCCCTTCAAGTGCTCCTCTGCCATGCCTGAAGAATAATTATTCTGGAAGCCTCCAGAAGCTCACCACTTTGAAACAGAAACCCCAGCACTGCCAGGACTCCCTGTGATCCATGGCGGTGCTGAGTGCGGACAGCAGGATGCAGCAGGAGTGCTTGGGTGATTAGTGGAAGTGAGCAGGTTCTGGTTCCAGCAGGATCCCCAAGAAGGCGCTGGGAGCTGGCAGGCTACTTTCAGGAGTGTGGGGAGATGCGCCAGCGGGAAGCCGGCCCAGCTCCAGCTCTTCCTAACAAGGCTGCCTCCCTGCCGCCTGCGTCACGATTCTCCAGTACAACATTAATCACCCGGCTCCCAGCCGTGTTTCTGCAGAAGGAGCTCTTTCTAATTGAGCTGCTCGAGCCAGGAGGAGCCATGCGTAGAACAGGTGGAACTGCGTGCTTACTCTGCTATTCCCTTCTCCATCCTGTATTAGGCCAATTTCCTTTATCATTAAATAAAAACACAAAACAAAGACAAATGAGAGAAGGTGGTCTCTCATTGATCACCCAGACCCAGCCTCCCTGTGTCAGCCCTCCCCGGGCAGAAGTGCTCCTGGAGGAGCTGCAACAGAGATAACAATTTGGGAAAATCCGCCTTCACATCACGTCAGGAGCAAGGGGCATCGCACCTGGGAGGTGGCACTAGGTGAGGGAGGGGGTTATGGGGGCTGCGTCTCTGCTCTTTGGGGAGGCAGCATTCACCGTTTAGCCAGCCACAGGGCCGTCCTCACTCCACAGGCAGACGTGGGGCAAACAAAGCGGCGCTAATGTCTCTCTTTCGTGGCTGAGTGAATTTTAGGCTGGTCTTCTCATGAGTGATCAGGATGGGAGAAGATGAAAAGACCCCAACCCCTAAAGCTTGAAGGCACAAAAATGCATCCATCAACCCAGGAGATGGAATCAAATAGCCCTCCAGTGGACGGCAGGCAGTGAGGTGGACTAGAGAATGCCCAGCTGGAAGGGAGGCGCTTCCATGACCATCCGCCGTGCGGGTCCCGCACTGGCGGCCTCCCTGGAATCCACCCCACAGGTAATGAGCAATCAGGTGTATGTGTCAAGCCACCTATAGGCTTCTCTAAGAAAGCTTGAACGTCAACAATGCTTTGCTCGATATCAGGGGGATAATAGTTTTTCAAGGAAGTCATAAAAATAATCCCCTAATTCCAATTGAGCCCCTAGTCTGTGCCTTTCTGGACATGGTGAAGCACCTTTTGGCAGACCCTGATTGAAAGTCATAGAACATCAGATCTGGAAGTCAGCAAACTCCCCACCTGCTGAGTGGGGGCTCCAGACCCCACCCAGGGCTGAGGTCTCAAGAACATGATCTACTTGACAGACTGTTGGGGCTGACCTTGGACGAGGGCCAGGGTGGAAGGAGGTGTATTCACTCATTCATTCAACAGTAGGTGAATGCTTGGATAAACGGGAGAGCCTGGGATGAAACCCTGAAAACTACACAGTCATTTTCCTCCGTGTAGCTCACCATTTTATTTTTTAGGGAAAGAATTAACTAATAACTATAACAATGCAATGGCTGGAGACGCAAATGTAGCATCATGAATGGTGCAGATTTAGATGGAAGCCCAACAGACAGGTCCCCTTGAGAGAAGGGAAGCTGAAAAGAGAAAGAGGCCCTGGAAATGAGTCCCCTCTGCAACTCAGGGTGGGCGAGGTCCCCGCAGACTGGGCGTGGGGTCATGTGGAACTCGGGGAGAACTTTAGGGTCAGGTCAGACCCCTGCCCTGAGGAGGCTTCCCTGAGGGCTCTCTGCCTCCCCCTCCCCAGCTACTTCCCGTTCTCTCACCTCCAGTCCCTCCCACCCATAACACCATTCCTTGCAGAACTGATCAATTCCTGGTCACCACGATGCCTTCTGGGGTCAAGAAAAGCTCTCAGCCTCGACAGTGAAGGTCCAAGTCATTTTTTTCCTCTGTGATTCTGGCTGCTGCTCAGAGAGGAGAGTTGGGCTGGTGCAGTGCAGCTGGGTGAGCTCTGTTCCATGCAGCGGGGAAGGGGCTCCTAACCTGAGCTGTGACTGGCTGCCCATACAAATCCATCCACTGTGAAGATTTTTCTAAACATTGTCCCTTCTGCCAACCATGGCTCATCCATCAACTTACCCAACTCATTCAACAGAGAGGTGTTGGACCTTCACCATGAGCCGGGCAATGGCTTACCCTAGACATGCACAGCCCTCCTGCTAACAATTTTAACATGGCATTTTCTCTACTCTCTCAACAAAGTATCCTCTAGGCAGGGAGTTCTGAACCTAACTCTCTTCCCCTTTGCCCTGGGAGTCGGGCACAGGGAGCCCTGTGGGAATTCCATTTCCTGGAACCCATTTTATAATTTCTGTTTTCGGAAATAGCATACACGTATCAAACTTTTTCCCTAATTTATTAGAATATGCTGACAGTTGTATACAGCTGAAATGTATACATTTCACCCTCATCTATATGATTATCATGTTTTATTTCATTTTATGATTTGAGTTCCTAGGAAATTCAGATTTTTATTTTTTGAAGTACACAGCACAATCAATGTTTATAAATTCAGCTGTTTCCTAATTTATTAATTTCTTCTTTCATCCTTATTATTCCCTTCCTCCTGATTTATTCAGTATTTTCTATTATTTCCCTAAGTTTCTCAGTTGACAGGATATTAATATATTGTTTTCTTTTCATCTTAAGGCTGTGAATGTACCTTAAAGTATACCTTTGGTCAATTATCACATTTTATATGTTGTTAGAATAAATATCCGGAAATGCTCTATTAGCCATATACGCACAATCATGACAGAAACAATAGCACTTCCCTGACCAGTTATTTGAACTAATGTTACTGAAGTTTTTACCCTTCCCATGGAAAACAAACTTTGAGATTGTGTTACTAAACTCCTTATTAATTTTACTGTTAGATACATTGATCAATGTATGTTTTGATAATTTCTTGACATTTTCTTTATGGCCTAGCATCAACTTTTGTGAGCTTCCCATCAATGTTTGACTACTCATTTTCTTCAAATATATAGTATAAAACTCTATATTTAGATACATTGATCAACGTATGTTTTGATAATTTCTTGACATTTTCTTTATGGCCTAGTATCAACTTTTGTGAGCTTCCCATCAATGTTTAACAAGTCATTTTCTTCAAAATATAGTATAAAACTCTATATGTATGCGAATACTGATGTGTAGGTATTTACTTACATATTTGGTCCCATATATTATAGAATGATCCATGTAATGTGTTATCATCATTTGCTTTCATTTTAATTGAGTCATCATTGCATACCAAGAGTTTTTACTGTGATTTACATTTGTTTCTCCAAGTGTTTTTTACAGCTCTTCTGTGTGTTTAGATATTTTATGATGTGACATGCAAATGTTTCTTTTTTAAAACATAGATTCTGTCTTCTATCCATGAGAAATAATCATCGCTTTTCTTTTTACATCTCTGCTTTCTCTATTTTGTCCTGTATTAATGTTGCCAGACGACATATCACAAATAACCTTCAAAATACAGATAACAAATGACATCATTGTACGTTCTGCATTCTGGGACTGTCCTAAGTCCTTCACCGATGGAGGTGCTTTCAAATTTTCCTTGGGGTTAAACAGCTGCAGAGCATTCGGAGGCTGGGCGAGCCCATCCATTCCTGTGACTCCCTACACATGCAGGTGATGGTCACACGCTGCCACTGCCAGCCCTCCCGCCCTGGGCCCCCTTCTGTGCTTGCCCCTTTCGTGGGTGGCCGCATCTCCCTGGGTCAGAAAACCTGCACATTCATATAACACTGCTGGGTTTTAACCTATTGCTACCATGCCTGCCCTGCTCCAAATTTATTAGCCTCACTAATACCAGAGGTTTCCTCTCTTTTTAATTTCCTAAGCCATGCACAGGTGTGTGTGAAAGAGAGATGAGCATCTGCACGTGTGTGGCTTAAGCTGCATTATTGCTGGAAGCTGAAGCTGCACAGGCATCTGAGGAGGCCTCATGGATGCCGCCACCCCCACATCCCCCCTTGTGGGATTGAAAATGCTTCATGCACCGTCTTTAGATCCAATACGTTTTCCCCTCATCCAAGTACTAGTGTCTGAGAGGCTGGATTCCCTGGGTGTACAGATCTGGCTCAGTCTCTGTAGGAGATGATCTCACCTGGGATTCTGCACAAGAAGAGGAAGCCCCACCACAGAGTGACCATGAGCCCTGTGCAAGGAAGTCAACCATAGACATCCAAGCTTGCCCCAGCCAGTCCAGCCCCACCACAGAGTGACCGTGAGCCCTGTGCAAGGAAGTCAACCATAGACATCCAAGCCTGCCCCAGCGAGTCCAGCCCCACCACACAGTGACCGTGAGCCCCGTGCAAGGAAGTCAACCACAGACATCCAAGCCTGCCCCAGCCAGTCCAGGCCTGGGGAAGACTCCTACTCCGGCTCCAGGTGCCTCCTGATTCAGCTGTCTCGACGTTGCTTCTGCACTCACTCAGGGTTTGGTCTGCTTCTCTTTCCCTTGTTCAGTGCTAATGAAGGACACACAGGCAGCTCTCAGCTCTCTGTCTATGTTTGCAACAAGTTTTTTAAAAATTTTTTATTATTTTATTTATTTTTGAGACAGGGTCTCACTTTGTCACCCACGCTGGAGTGCAGTGGCGGGATCTCAGCTCGCTGCAGCCTCCGCCTCCAGGCCTCAAGTGATTCTCCCACTTCAGCCTCCCAATTAGCTGGGACTATAGTCATGCCACCACACCCTGCTTTTTTTTTGTATTCTGGGGAGAGATGGGGTTTCACCGTGTTGCCCAGACTATTCTCGAACTCCTGGACTTGAGCAATCTGCCCATCTCAGCCTTCCAAAGAGCTGGGGTTACCAGTGTGAGCCACCATGCCCGGCCTGCTCCAAATTTTATCACTGAAGTATGAAATCCCCTTCTCACAGGAAAGACCCCATCAGCTGCAGGTCTCACCACCTCTGCTCAGGCCCAGCTGTGCATTCCATGGCCCCTGTGGAATGTCTTGCTGTAGAGCAACGTCTGTGCAGCCATGGAGTGGAGGGAGGGCCTTAAAGACACACCCAGGCTGGACAAGGTAGCTCACACCTGTAATCCCAGCACTTTGGGAGGCCCAGGCAGGCAGATCACAAGGTCAGAAGATTGAGACCAGCCTGGCCAACATGGTGAAACCCCGTCTCTACTAAAAATACAAAAATTAGCTGGGTGTGGTGGCATGTGCCAGTAATCCCAACTACTTGTGAGGCTGAGGCAGGAGAATCGTTTGAACCAGGGAGTTGGAGGTTGCAGTGGGCCGAGATCACGCCACTGCACTCCATCCTGGTGACAGAGTGAGACGCTGTCTCAAAAAAAATTAAAAAACAAACCTGAAAGAGCCAGTGTCCTTATACGAAGGCTGGAATGTAACAAAGACCCACCAAGAGTTTTGCCCAGGCCTTTCCTGGGCCTTGAAAATATGACAACGAAGGAATTCCTAACAGGACCTGTTTGGGTTTATGTAGTTTTACTGGGGATCTGAAAAACTCCCCTTATCTCGGGTAATCACCACAGCACCTGGATCCACCTACATTAAGTCAATTTACTGAGGCTCCAGAGAAAGGTCTTCAGGACTCAGACCTTTGTTATAGATTAGAAGAAGTTAATGCCTTTTTTTTTTTCTGAGGCCGAGTCTCACTCTGTCGCCCAGGCTGGAGTACAGTGGCACGATCTCAGCTCACTGCAACCTCCATCTCCTGGGTTCAAGCAATTCTCCTGCCTCAGCCTCCTGAGTAGCTGGGACTACATGTGCCCACCACTATACCTGGCTAATTTTTTGTATTTTTAGTAATGACAGGGTTTCACCGTGTTAGCCAGGATGGTCTCGAACTCCTGACCTCAGGAGATCCACCTGCCTTGGCCTCCCAAAGTGCAGGGATTATGGGTGTGTGCCACCGCGCCCGCCCCGCTTATGTCTTTAGATGAATGCACACTTACACATAGACATATAAAAGGTATATAAGCTCTGGAAAACTTTGTAATTTTGAGTCGGTCTGGTGATAACTTCCAGACCTTCTCCCTGCACCTGGTTACAGAAATAAAACCTATCTTCTCTCCCAGTTCATCCACATCTCATTATTGGGCCGTGAGAATAAGCAGGCCGAGCTTCGGTTTGGTCCAGGAACAAGAGAAGTAACATTATCCTACCATAATCAGTTCTTTTTCCCTCTTTTCCTCTGTCAGGACATAGTATCAATAACAGAGAAGACAGTAAGACACTCACCACCTCATTAGCAAGAACGTTAATCCCCACCGCTCCCCTCCCGCACCTCCCAAAACCACTGGGAGGGCACCGCTGGGGGACATGTGGCCATGTCAGGAAACTGGAAGAAAGGAAGGCAGGGCTGGGCGCAGGGGCTCAGGCCTGTAAGCCCAGCACTTTGGGAGGATGAGGCGGGTGGATCACCTGAGGTCGAGAGTTTGAAACCAGCCTGACCAACACGGAGAAACCCTGTCTCTACTAAAAATACAAAATTAGCCGGGCACAGTGGTGCACACCTTTAATCCCAGCTACTCGGGAGGCTGAGGCAGGAGAATCACTTGAACCCAGCAGGCGGAGGTTGCAGTGAGCCAAGATCGTGCCACTGCATTCCAGCCTGGGCAACAGAGCCAGGCTGTCTCAAAAAAAAAGAAAAAATTCTTACAGAGAACAGGGTCTCGCGATGTTGGCCAGGCTGGTCTCGAACCCCTGGGCTGAGGCAATCCTCCTGTGGTGGCATCCCACAGTGCTGGGATTACAGGCCTGAGCCACCGCGCTCGGCCATCTATGGCTTTTTATTCCCAGTATAAGACAAGGAAGAGGCATAGCTCAGGAGTGAGCTGAGTCGACACCAGGTGGCGCCCAGGTCCCGAGCCTGCTCTGTCTGCAATGCAGCCTTCATCCCCCGACCTGCACGTCCCCTCTCATCCCAGAGCACACCCTCCGGGGCCATCATCCCCCCACCCGCAGGGCTCACCCTCCAAAGGACCCCAGGGCCTGCATGGTGGTCCGTGGACTCGCTTACCGACCTTCCTTCTGCTCGGCCTCCTGAAGCCCTTGGATGGCTCGGAGGGCACGGTGACCAGGTACTAAAGGATAATGATGGCTACACACACGTCCCTAAGCTCACCACCTGGGGATGCCCTCATTCCGTCTCTCAGTCTATTAACAGGGGAGATGGAGCCCAGGAACCGGCTACACACACACACACACACACACACACACACACACACACACGTCCCTGAGTTCACCACCTGGGGACGCTCTCATTCCGTCTCTCAGTCTATTAACAGCAGACAGAGCCCAGGAGATTGACAGCTACCCACACACACACACACACACACGTGTCCCTGAGCTCACCACCTGGGGACACACCCATTCTGTCTCTGTCTATTAACAGGGCAGACAGAGCCCAGGAGATTGGTGGCTACACACACACACACACACACGTCCCTGAGCTCACCACCTGGGGATGCCCTCATTCCGTCTCTCAGTCTATTAACAGGGGAGATGGAGCCCAGGAGCCAGCTACACACACACACACACACACACACACACACACACACACACACACACACACGTCCCTGAGTTCACCACCTGGGGACGCTCTCATTCCGTCTCTCAGTCTATTAACAGCAGACAGAGCCCAGGAGATTGACAGCTACCCACACACACACACACACACACACGTGTCCCTGAGCTCACCACCTGGGGACACACCCATTCTGTCTCTATTAACAGGGCAGACAGAGCCCAGGAGATTGGTGGCTACACACACACACACACACACGTCCCTGAGCTCACCACCTGGGGATGCCCTGAGCTCACCACCTGGGGATGCCCTCATTCCGTCTCTCAGTCTATTAACAGGGAAGACGGAGCCCGGGAGACTGACGGCTACACACACACACACACAGACACACACACACACGTCCCTGAGTTCACCACCCGGGGACGCTCTCATTCCATCTCTCAGTCTATTAACAGGGCAGACAGAGCCCAGGATTGATGGCTACACACACACACACACACACACACACACACACACACACACACACACACACACACACGCTCCTGAGCTCACCACCTGGAGACGTCCAGCACTCCTCCCACAGCATCTTCAAAGCTCTCATTCTGTCTCTCAGTCTATTAGCAGGGGAGACGGAGCCCAGGAGAGGTCTCCGTCCCGTGCTGTCCTGGCAAATCTGGGTCCCAATTCTGAGTTCAATGGTGATAAAAATAATAGGCTATGTCCCCACTAAAGGCTAAATATAGCCAACCCCATTTACCCAGGCTGTGCACATCACAATTCCACTTGTAGAGGCTCCTACCACCATCTTAGGTCCATCCCCAGAAGGTCCATCCCACCCCCACCCTGCCCCCGTCAAGGTCTCACTCTGTCACCCAGGCTGTAGTGCAGTGATGCAATCTCAGCTCACTGCAACCTCCACCTCCCAGGTTCAAGCAATTCTCCTGCCTCAGCCTCTGGAGTAGCTAGGACTACAGGTGTGTGCCACCACACCCAGCTAATTTTTGCATATTTAGTAGAGTCGGTGTTTCTCCATGTTGGCCAGGCTGGTTTCAAACTCCTAACCTCAGGTGATCCACCCACCTCAGCCTCCCAAAGTGCTGGAATTACAGGCGTGAGCCACCGTGCCTGACCTCAGACACCTTTTGGTGCTTCTGGTTTGAGATGGGGTCTCAGTCTGTCACCCAGGCTGGACCGCAGTTAAGCTCACTGCAGCCTCCACCTCCTGGGCTCAGGTGATCCTTCCACCTCAGCCTCCAAAGTAGCTGGGACCACAGGCCCCCACCACCACGCCCGGCTAACTTTTTTTTTTTTGGTAGATACAGGTTCTTACACCATGTTGCCCATGCTGGTGTCAAACTCCTGGGCTCCAGCAATCCTCCCACCTCAGCCTCCCAAGTAGCTGGGACCACAGGCACCCACCACCACACCCGACTAATTTTTCTTTATCTTTTTCTTTTTTTTGTAGATATGCGGTCTTACCATGTTGCCCATGCTAGTGTCAAACTCCTGGGCTCAAGCAATCCTCCCACCTCAGCGTCCCGAGTAGCTGGGACCACAGGCACCCACCACCATGCCCAGCTAAATTTTTTTTTTTTTTTTTTTTGGGTAGAGAAGGGATCTTACCAAGTTGCCCATGCTGGTGTCAAACTCCTGGGCTCAAGTGATCCTCTCACCTCAGCCTCCCAACGTGTAAACGGGTGCTACATTTCTGCACAATCCCCGCAGTCTCCCTTATTCTGTTTTACAACTACTCCCACATAAAGTAATGTAGAAAGGCGAGCCCCGTTATTCCTTTAGAAGGTAGACTGGAGCTTGCAAGAAGCTGTAGGATAAAGATTCAGAGGTCAACTGAGATAAAATGAAACACCCAGGTGATTTTAAGCTAATCAAGAGCCTCTTTCACGTGGGTGATTTTAAACTACCCGAGTGACCCTTTCACACAGGTGATTTTAAACTAATCTAGAGCCTCTTTCACGCAGGTGATTTGAAATGAATCGAGTTCTCTTTTCACACAGGTGATTTTAAACTAATCAAGTGCTCCTTTCACACAGGTGATTTTAAGCTAATAAAGAGCCTCTTTCACACAGGTGATTTTAAACTAATCAAGTCACCCTTTCACACAGGTGATTTTAAACTAATCAAGAGCCTCTTTCACGCAGGTGATTTTAAACTAATCGAGTTCTCCTTTCACAGAACTAAAAGGGGTGGTTAATTTACACAAATGCGCAGGCTACAGCCACCTGTCCTTCCTAGGGACTTCGGGCTGAAAATGCCACCTGTCACACCTCCAATCCAGGCACTGCAGGGCTGTTAGGAAGGGAATTAGCAGCTGGGATACCCCAATCCTACAATGAGGGGGGTTAGCAACCCCTTCTGAAATACCAAAAAGGCCACAGCTTCCTGCAGACGCTTAAGAAACAGGCCAATCACAACTACTTTCCTGAAAAATGCAAGAAGTCCTGGTGAGGGCTGGGGTTGCAGGACGCTTTGCACACCACGGGTAACAGTTTGTGGGGGCGCTTCTCTGGGACCGGCTACCTCTTACTGTCCCCTGGACCAGGGGGGTGCCACTGTCATCCTCCTGGCGTCTCCAAGGCCCCTGCCCCACTCAGAGCTCCACCGCAGGGGCTCCCGAGGCTGGACTCAGAACTGCTGGATCCCATCGAGGCCCCCAAGGCAGACATCTCACAGATGTCTGTGCGGGGGGTGGGGGGGTGCCTCTGAGGCTCTCCTTGCTTCATGAGGCTGCTTCACCCCAGTCTTGTCTCCCCTCACCTCCTGACACCCTGGGTTCCCCATAGGCCCCCCTCCCCTGCACAGATTTTCACCTAGGCCCTGGGAGGTTCGTGGAGTCCTGGGTTCTAGAAGACCTCAGAGACCCAGGGCAGAGTGAATGTCAGGGGTTGTCAGAAGCAGGGGCTGCCCAAGACCCATTGCTGAGGGAAGAAGGAGTGATGAATGAGATGGATAAACATGTCAGCTGTTTGGCTTTCCACAATCATTATCTATTTTCAGCCTCCGTGTCCTGATGTTTAAAATACAGCAGCTAAAATATCTGGTGGTCTGTTCTTCCTCTTCTGAGTGCAGCCACGACATGCCACATCTCTGCCCATGGGCTTCTTGCCTTTGTCTCTAGAAGGTGCCATCAGGGATGGATCTGTCCATGCAGGAAGGAGCCTGAACCCCAGACTCTTGGACCTCAGACTGGGAGAGGGTGTGGGTGAAGGCACATGGACCAGTGATTGATTAATTGCTTGACTGATTGATTTATAGACAGAGTCTCACTCTGTCACCAGGCTGGAGTGCAGTGGCACGATCTCGGCTCACTGCAACCTCCGCCTCCGAGGTTCAAGCGATTCTCCTGCCTCAGCCTCCCGAGTAGCTGGGACTACAGGTGCCCACCACCACACCCAGCTAATTTTCGTATTTTTAGTAGAGACGGGGGTCTTGCCATGTTAGCCAGGCTAGTCTCGATCTCTTGACCTCATGATCTGCCCACCTTGGACTCCCAAAGTGCTGAGCTTATAGGCATGAGAGTGCAGGGCCAGAGGATGGCAAAGACAGGGGCTGGCCCCAGGATCCTCAACTATTGGCATCAGGACCGGACTCAGGACCTCAGTCTGGCAGCATGGGCATCACCCTGCCTGTCAGGCAGAGCCCTTTGCCCCACCTGAAAGCCCTGTGGTCACAGTGTAGAGGCTGGAGCGGCATGCTGGGGTGGGAAGTGCTGTCCTTGTTCCTCTGTCCCCTGGCTCAGGAGCCCCTGAGAGCGGCTTCTGCTCCCCAAGCTTCCTGCGCTCCCTGAAAGTTGTGCATCCAGTGCTGAGTCCCGAGGGCCTGGGGGCGTCAGCCCTCCTTCCTGGCTGTGACATGTGGGTTGGAGATTTGCCTGTGTCTTAGTGAAAAGCCAGTGGTCAAATTCAACAGGAAAGAGGAAAAAGAAAGCATAAGCCTGAGTCCAGGGTGGAGGATGGTGGCGTTGAGGAAGGACCTGGGGCCCTGCTTCTCCCACTGTCCCCAGTCCACACCCTTCTGGAAAGGTCACATGATGGCTGCTGCAGCTCCAGGAGTCACTGTATGGACATGAAAACATCCAAGAAGAGGAGGCATCTCCTCCTTTGCATCACTTTTACTGGAAAGGAATGCTTTCCCCAGAAGTCCCCACACCCCATGTCCCACGCAGCAGACCTGCCTCCAGGTCCTGCTGGTGCAGCTGAGTGCCAAAGGAGATGGAGACAGTGAGGACGTGGAGCTCACAGATTCTGCAGCAGTGGCAGGCCTGCCGGCCAGGACCAAGATCACATATCTGCTCCAGCATCCTCGGGCTTAACCCCTGAGCTGTCCTGCCTTACCCTCTCCTGAACTCTCTGGCCTGTTGCCACCAGGCCAGCTTAACAGAAAATACTAGAACCTGTGGTTGTTGGTAAATGTTTAACAACTGGCTCTCCAGAGGTCAGGGGTTGGGTTAAGCCCCATTTTGAAGGTTTGCTGATTTCCAGGGTATAAACACTCCCACTTTGGTTGATTTCAAGGTACCAATGCAAAGTCCCTGAGTGTGGAGTAGGGAAGAGACGCTCACCATCGGCTCTCATGAGCCCTATGAACTGGCCATAGTGTACCCCTGACTAGAACCCATGGGAATCCATACCTTAGAGCTGGGAGAAGGGATGCCCTACCCAGGCTTCAGTGTAATAATTAAGGCATTAAAGGAGCTGGCTGGACACAAATGAGACCATTTGTTGGATCCCTACGATGTGCTGATCACACACAAATGTCATCTCGATGCCTCATAACTATCCCTTTGTCTGATGAAGAAACTGGGATTCAGAGAGGTTGAGGCACCTGGTGACTTGTATGGAATCAGAATCCAAACCCAGGTCTGTCTTCTTCCAAAGGCTGTGTCCTTTCACCCAAAACAAAGGCCTAGATTCAGAAGAGACCCAGTTCACTCTCATTCCACCCCGATGACATGCCAGGGGCCAAGATGTTCAAAGTGGAGCATGACTCACAGTCGCCGAAAAGTAAGAAAAAACAAATGTCCATCACTGAGGAGTGGATAAACAGAACACGGTCCATCCATACAACTCATACCATCAGCCATAGAGAGGAACGAGGCTCTGACACACCCTACAATGTGATGAACCTTGAACATGATGCTGAGTGACAGAAGTCGGACACAAGGGACCATGTATTACACGATTCATTCCATTTACATGAGAGGCCCAGCGTGGCCAGTCTACAGGGACAGAAAGTGGATGGGTGGCTGTCAGGGGCCAGAGGGATGAGGAAATGAGGAGTGACTGACAACAGATATGGGGTATCTTTGTGGGGTGATGGAAATATTCTAGAACTAGATGGAGGTGTGTACAACATGTCAGTGTGCATAGTGCCCCTGAAATTATAAAACAAACCAAGCAGTGGAGGATTCCTCAAAAAGGGATTTTCCTTGCTCCAGCCTCCCAGGCTGAGGCTCTTGTGTCACTTTCTCAAGTTCACTGCAGGTGGCTTCCCATGCTGCCAGGTAAAAAGTAAAGGAGGTGAGGCCAGGCATAACGGCTCACACCTGTAATCCCAGCACTTTGGGAGGCTGAGGCGGAGGATCACCTGAGGTCAGGAGTTTGAGACAAGCGTGGCCAACATGGAGAAACCCCATCTCTACTAAAAATACAAAATTAGCCGGGTGTGGTGGTGCACGCCTGTAGTCCCAGCTACTCAGGAGGCTGAGGCAGGAGAATTGCTTGGACCTGGGAGGTGGAGGTTACAGTGAGCCAAGATTACAGCATCGCACTCCTGCCTGGGTGACAAGGGTGAAACTCAGTCTCAAAAAAAAAAAAAAAAAAAGTAAAGGAGGCATTTTACGTGCATCTTTTGCACTAAGTACTCTCAACTCCCCTGTAATTGGGGAATGCTATTAACCCCATTTTACAGTGAAGAAAACTGAGGCTCAAAGAGAAATTAAGGAACTTGCCCATGAGCCCACCGCCAGTCTATGGGAGAGCCAGGACTTGGGCCCAGGCCTGTCTGATTCCAAAGTATTGCTCTAAACTCTTCACTGTAGTAAAGCAACGTCCAGGTTGCGTGGGATTTTCTCCTTCCAGGATGCTAGTTCAGTGGCACGGCAGCTCAGAAGGCCACGTAGGCTGGACGCTTCCATGTCTCCCAGCCTCTTCCCTCCCTCAGCAGGAACGAAGGACTGGTGCTGGAAGGGAAGAGCCCTGTGCTGAGGACGTCCCAGGCTCGTCTGCCACATCCCTCCAGGACACTCAGCTCTGTTATGACTTGGCTGTGTGGCATTCGTTAGGCCTCATTTTGCTGACCTTAAAAAGTGACCAACAGCAGAGATCACTGGTCCTCTACAGAGGCTGTGCTACCCCCGGGGGCCTTCTGGAAGTTTTCAGGGGTACAACAAGTGGGACAGTCCCCCAGATGAAGAACTCCCCCAATCCCTCTGCTTTTCCATGTCCCACCAGGCCCTGGTAAATGAAAAATCCTCTTGTAAAACATGGGTCTAGAACCAAACTCTGGGTGTGTCTGTTTTTTGCATCATTGTCATATACATTAGATATTCTGGGAATGCAACCACTGTGTGATCAGGGGAGAACTCCCTCCGGAGTTGTCCAGGATTTGGGAAAATCCCATCACCAGCAGCAGTACCTTCATGGTCTTTGAGCCTCCACATGACACACCTGTGTCCACGTGCACCTGTGGCTTTCATGTTTACATGACTGTCTGGCTAGGTACAAGCATCAGGCCACTTCATCGTGTCACCTGATATGGCCAGACCTGAACATTCACCTTGTAAAATCCACATTATTTTATTATAATTGACTATCCTTTTGCGATTTTTCTCTATGTTACAGTCAGGGCTTTATATTGATTTCTTTTTCTTTTTGTGATTGGTTTGTAGGTGGGTTAGATTTTCTATGAATTTCGTTTCAGAATAATAAAAGAAGCATTACAAAATATTCATTGCTAAAAAAACAGTGTTGGTCGTGTGTGATGGCTCACATCTGTAATCCCAACACTTTGGGAGGCCAAGGCAGGTGGATCCCTTGAGCCCAGAAGTTTGAGACTAGCCTGGGCAACAATAACAAGACCCCATCTCTAAGAAAAAATGTTTAAAAATTAGCCTGGCATAGTGGTGCACAACTATAGTTCCAGCCACTCGAGAGGCTAAGGCAGGAGGATTGCTAGAGCCCAGGAGTTCAAGGCTATAGTGAGCTGTGGTCCCACTACTGCACTCCAGCCTGGGTAACAGTGTGAGACCCTATCTCAAAAAAAAAATGTGTTAAGGCTGATATGGTTCTGGGAAACAGTGAGATATATGATTTCTTAAGATCCCTTCCAGTTTTTAAATAATTAAACCTGACCTCATAAAGCTTTTTCCATAATTCTAGTACAACCAAGTGCATGGTGCCTTTTAAACAATCCCCAGAGCATCGTTGCACTACTGTGACCCAACTGTGCCCAGAGGCCGATTACAATTAACAAACCCTGAAGACTCTTAAGAGGCTTCCTTCTGGCCCTTGGTAGAACAATCTCTTCTGTGACGTTCAATGACAACATCTTTGCCTTGTTTATTTCCTTTTCACCTTAACAAAGAGAAGAGCTGATGCCCTAAACTCAAGCTTTCTTATGCTGTCTTTGTGCTTTGACAAGTTCAGTGCTTAACTAGAATATTTTTGTTTTTGTTTTCACTGAAAAGAAAAAAAAAAGAATAAATAGAACTCCAAGGAACTTTGGTAACATATTTTTATGTGCTGGAGTGAGTTCATGCCATGTGACATTCCTTTCTATTAATTATTTCTCCTGGGTTTATCTTTCCCTCATCTCTTCTCTAACTGATAATATTCTAACAGCAGCCCACAGGACATTCTGGATGGGTGCCACCTTTTCTGTCTGCACCGAACAGACTGTTCACAATGGCTGGTGTTGGAGATGGCTTGCAGAACCGACAGATGAGCCAGGGAGTAAAAAAAAGCAAAAAAGAGAAAGTGGAGAACAGAGTCAACCAAAACCAGGCAGGGAGCACTGCAGTACTGAGGTGTTTGGGGCTGAAAGATATCCCCCAAAAATGCATGTCCACCCGAAACCTCAGAATGTTGCCTCATTTGGAAATAGGGTCTTTGCAGGTGTAGTTAGTTAAAAATTATGTTCCACTGGAATAGGGTGGGGCTTAAATACAATGACAGTGTCTTGAAAAGAAGAGGACACAGAGACACACAGATGGGAAGGCACATGAAGATGGAGGAAGAAATGTGTCTATGAAACAAGGAAAGCCCAGGAATGCCCAAAGCCCACAGAAGCTGGGAAAGGCTACAAAGGTCCTGGCACAGAGCCTTAGGAGTGAGCATGGTCCTTTTAACGCCACATTTTTGTCCTGCAGCACTGTGGGAGAATAAATGCTTATTCTTTTAAGTGACTTAGCGGATGAGCATTTGCTATGCAGCCACAGAAAACAAATCCCGGGATCACAGGAAAAGTAATCTTAACACTAACCCTAATCCTAACCCCAACACTAACCCTAATTGTAACCCTAAAGACTAACCTTAACTCTAACCCTAATTCATGACCTTAACAATTAACCCTAACCTTAACTCTAACACTAAACCCAAATGCTAACCCAAAAAGCTAAAGCCAACCCAAAACAGAACCTAACCCTTAACCTAAACACTAATCCAACCCTAACCCAGAAACCTAACCATAACCCAAAGCCATAACCCATAAATCTAATCACAACCCTAACCCCAACTCAGACCCTAACATGAACCCTAACCCTAGCCCGAAACACTAAACCTACCCCTAAAACCTAACTCTAACCCTAACCCTAAACCCTAACCCAACCCAAAACCCTAACCCTGCCACTAAACCATAAACGTAAGCCAAAACCTAAACCCTAACCCTAACACTAACCCTGAATCTAACTCCTAAACCTAAACCCTAACCCGAACCCTAAAACCTAATCTTAACAATAAACCTAAACCCTAACACTAACCCTAAAGCCTAACCCTAACCCTAACTCTAAACCCTAACCCTAACCCTAAGCCCTAACCCTAACCTAACCCTAACCTACAGGTGGGAGAGCGATCTCCACCTGCCCCACTCTCCCTCCATCTAGCCAGCAACTGCAGAGTTGTTTTTAGAATCTGAGTGGTGTGTAGGGTGGAGGCAGAACCTGCTGGGCTCTTTGCCTCACCTACAGGTGGGTGGTTTAGAGACTGACCCTGCCCTGGGTTTTCCTTTAGCTCCAGGTAAATGAGCCACTTCCTACATGCTGGGGGCACTTGGTGATAGGAATAATGGCTGACATTTACTGAGTCCTTACCATAGTCCTGGAACTATTCAAATGAATATATATGAATTTCAACACTCTATATTCTATTATATTAAGAATTTTATTAAGAGTATGTATATGCTATTAATGATGTTATCATCAAAATAGCAATTGTATTTTATGAAATCCTAGTCACCATTAGTTGTAAGACACAACACTATGTTACTATGGTTTTAAGAATTAAAAAAAAATCTGTCAACTAAACACATCATTACTTGTAAACACATCCTAATTTTAGAGATGTTAAAATTCAAATCTTAGAATCAATAAAGTATGAAGCCAGGTACAGTGGCTCATATCTGTAATCCAATGCTATGGGAGGCTGGGGTGGGAGGATCGCTTAAGCCCAGGAGTTCAAGGCCAGCCTGGGCACCAGAGCAAGACCCCTTCTCAACAAAAAGATTAAAAATTAGCCAGACATGGTAGCTTGCCTGTAGCCCCAGTTACTCAAGAGGCTGAGGCAGAAGGATCACTTGAATCCAGAAGTTTGAGCCTGCAATGAGCTCCGATCACACCACTACACTCCAGCCTAGGCACAGAACCTCTCTCTAAAAAATAAAATAAAAATAAAGAATCAATGAAATGTGGTATTATCATCACTCCTATTTTATGGATAAGGAAATTGAGGCTTAGGTCACACAGATTTCAAGGGTAGGGCAAAGATGAAACTCCCTGGACATGTGACTCTAGGACCCAGGCTCTTTTTTTTTTTCTTTGAGATGGAGTCTCATTCTGTCACCCAGGCTGGAGTCCAGTGGTTTGATCTTGGCTCACTGCAAGCTCTGCCTCCCAGGTTCACATCATTCTCCTGCCTCAGCCTTCCGAGTAGCTGGGACTACAGATGCCCGCCACCACACCTGGCTAATTTTTTGTACTTTTAGTAGAGATGGGGTTTCACCATGTTAACCAGCTGACCTTGTGATCCACCTGCCTGGGCTTCCCAAAGTGCTGGGATTACAGGCTTGAGCCACCGCGCCCGGCCTGTAGGCCCAGGCTGTAAACCACTGTCCCATAGGGGCTATCATTAGGGCACTGCCAGCTCTTCAGCTTCGAGTGTCTTAGGCTGAGTCTACCAGTTATCATCCAATATCCATCTTCTCATTCTTCCTTTAGCATTAGAGCCCTTGAGTTTCCATGGGGCACAGGATCAAGCACTAAAAGCTGCATTACCAGCCTCTCTTGCAGCTAGATGTGGCTGTTAGAGAAAGAAGAATATAGGAGAGCCAGGGTGACACCACCTAAAAACTCAGCTGTGGCAGAGTGCAGTGGCTCACATGTGTAATCCCAGCACTTTGGGAGGCCGCAGCAGGTGGATCACCTGAGGTCAGGAGTTCAAGATCAGCCTGACCAACATAGTGAAACCCCGTCTCTACTAAAAATACAAAAAAATAAATTTAGCTGGCCGTAGTGGCAGGCGCCTGTAATGCCAGCTACTCCGGAGGCTGAGGCAGGAGAATCACTTGAACCTGGGAGGCAGAGGTTGCAGTGAGCTGAGATCATGCCATTGCACTCCAGCCTGGGCAACAAGAGTGAAACTCTGTCTCAAAAACAAAAACAAACAAACAAACAAAAACCTCAGCACTATCTTAAAATTAGCAAGACACATTCCTGGTTGGTCACACTCCATGGTCATAAGATGTTTACAGTTGAGGAAATGGCCTGATGATAACTGCAAGAACACACTCCTCTGACAATGGAATGTCCAGATGTCCCAACACCCATAACAGTGTACGCTTTCAGGATCATGATAGTCGTGCTGGGATGTATTTATGCACTAAGTGCCAAGGATAGTTTTCTTTAAATCAGCAAAGTAAGAAACGTTGTCATGCTGTGAGCCCATCCACATGGAGTAGACACAGCTTAGCTTTTCCATAGATAAGGCGTCTTAGTAAGAAGAATTTAAAATGATGACGAGGCACTCCTCTTCTTGCTTTCTGAGGGTATAACTTTCTTTCTGGGCTGTAACTTTCTGGGCTGTCACTGAGTAGTGTTCAATAAGCCATTTGTTCTCACTGCACTCTGAGACTCACTTTGAATTCTTTCCTGTGAAAGATCCAAGAAACCTCTCTTGGGTTTTGGATCAACACAGCCACGTGACACAGTTCTGGCCAGTGAGATGTAAGTGGAAGACACGAATAAAGCTCTGGGCCTTGCTCTCATTTCCTCTTGCCTCCTTGCCTGGCTGGAATGTGGACGTGCTGGCCGGAGCTGAGGCAGCCCCGTCTCAGATGTTAAGATGGAAACCACATATTAGGCTTGGCAGACCAGCCAGATAGACACCAAAGGGCACCCAAATTTGCTAGGCTCAATCTGGGGCTGTTTCATGAGAAAGAAACAAGCTTCTATCTTGTTTAAGCCACTGTCATTTTGGCCTTTTTTTCTAGCAGCCAGAACGTGTTCTGATGAACACAGTCAATGCTGCCCTACAGGCGCGGTCCTGGCCCTCCAAGAGCTGCATACTCATTAAATGAGAACGAATAGAAAACACCTAATAAACACCTAATGTGGGGCTGGGCACAGCATGGGCCCTGGGTAAATGTTAGTTCCTCACAAAACATGGCTGACTCTGACATGAGTTACTCGGCTGGCTTGTCATTCTCCTGCTTTCTTCAAATCCTATCCATGTATGGTAGGAAAAGCAGTATTACTCTTGTTTTTCTTTTTCTTTTTTCTTTTATTTATCTTATTTTTTGAAAGAGTCTCACTCTGTTGCCCAAGCTGGAGTGCAGTGGCATGATCTTGGCTCACTGAAACCTCTGCCTCTTGGGTTCAAGTGATTCTCCTGTCTCAGCCTCCCAAGCAGCTGGTTTTACAGGTATACATCACCACACCCAGCTAAGTTTTTGTATTTTCAGTAGAAACAGGGTTTCACCATGTTGGCCAGTCTGGTCTCCAACTTCTGGCCTCAAGTGATCTGCCCACTTTGGCCTCCCAGGGTCCTGGGATTATGGGCATGAGCCACTGCACTTGGCCATGTTTATTTTTAGAGAGGGTCTTGCTTTGTTGACCAGGCTTGAGTTTTAGTGGTGCAATCAAGGCTCATTGCAGCCTTGATCTCCTGGCCTCAAGTGATCCTCCTGCCTCAGCCTCCTGAGTAGCTGGGGCAACAGGCACATGCCACCATACTTGGCTAATTTTTGTATTCTTATTTTCCTAGGTTCCCCTTCCAAAACCTCCATCACCTTCCCCTTAACAAATCAAATGTTTTCTGAAGAGTCAGGGCAGTAACTGTCAGCTCCTGCCTTTATACGACAATGGACTTTGGCTGCCATCTCTCCCTGTCCATCTGATAGTGGCTTCCACCTCTCCTCAACTCCAGCCAACTCCCTGTGGTCCTGACAAGGTCAGAGCTCCTTGTCCCCACCCTTCATCAAGCCAGAGGATGTTCATGGTCCAGCCTAGCCAGCCAGAGTTCCCCACCCCTCTGGCTACAGTCACTGATTTAGGGATGTGACCGGCATGCAGGCTGGATTGATCTGAATCTTTACTAAGAACTGGCCAATGGTGTTGGAAGGATGAAGGTCTATTTCCTCAATTCTGACCTATGGGGATCACGAAAGCTATAGCAGGGCACATCGCAAATTACCCCAAAACTTAGTGGCGTAAAACAAATATTGATTAAGCTTATGGACTCTGGGGGTCAGGAATAGGCACAGTATGGTGCTGGCTTCCAAGGGCTAAGTGTCCCCAAAGAGAGGGATGTTGGCAGAACTGGATTGCCTTTCAGGACCCAGCCTCAGAAGTCATAGAATGTCACTTCCAACATTTTCCATTGGTTGAGAGGGTTACAAATGACACGTGGATGGGACATATGTTGGTGTGGCCAAGTTTAGAATATACAACCTGCCACAGAGCCTGGAGCTACTATCATCCTTGCTCACGTGGATGAATATATCTAGAAAGTGACATCACCACACGGAGGAAAGCAGAGCTGAGAGAAGGGGAGATATCATTTGAGTCCCTGGATCCGGTTGCACCTGAAGCTAGAGTCACCTGCAGGGGCTTTTTTCCAGTTAAGTGAGCTATTGATACTATTTTTGCTCGGCCAGGCACGGTGGGTCACACCTGTAATCCCAGCACTTCGGGAGGCCAAGGCAGGTGGATCACCTGAGGTCAGGAGTTCAAGACCAGCCTGGCTAACATGGTGAAACCCTGTCTCTACTACAAATACACAAAATTAGCCAGGTGTTGTGGTGGGCGCCTGTAATCCCAGCTGCTTGGGAGGCTGAGGCAGGAAAATCGCTTGAACCTGGGAGGCGTAGGTTACAGTGAGCTGAGATTGTGCCATTGCACTCCAGCCTGGGCAACAAGAGTGAAACTCCATCTCAAAAATATACCTATATATTGATATTTATTTTATAATATATAATACACATTATTTTTGCTGTAAGTGATTCAGGTTGAATTTCTGTCATTGGCAGCCAAAAGAGTCCTGAGCTCAGTAAGGGGCTCAACTGAGCCAGGACAGGATACTCTGGGACTTTTAGCAGCACAGAGCACTAGCTCGTGCTTGGAAATGATGTTTCCTCTGCTCTTGGCTAGCTGGAATCCCCAGGCCAGCATCCCCAAGATGAAATGTGCCCCTCCCTTTAGAAGGCAAGAATTGATGACAGTGAGTTTTTTGTTTGGTTTGGTTTGAAGTAGCCCAAATGTCCCCTTCCTGCCACGAGGGCAATACAGCTTCTATCTTATGGCATCTGGGAGGAGCCATTTTTTATGGCCTGGATCACCGAGACGGGAAGAGGGAGAGCAAACCGGGGGATGGCACACTCCTCCAGGCTGGGTCCGGGGAATGTGGCTATTAGGTGGACAGCCGCCACAGCAGGCCCCTGTGATGAACCACGCTTCCGCTTTTGCACACCTGATTCCTGGCTGTTAAACCCTGTAAAGAAGGTATTATCCCCATGCTACAAAGGAGGAAACTGAGGCAGAGAGAAGGGATGCAACTTGCCCAAGATCTACAGCTGGGAAGTCCTGACACCAGGCATTGGATTTCTGACTGCCACGTTCACGGAGATAGGAAGGACACGGGGGAAGGGCGTTCAGGATGAGTTGGATGGAGGCTTGGCGTTGTGTGGCAATGGGGCAGCTGGCACATCTGCTGTGGCCGCAGCAAAGAGAGGAGGGCCTGGGTGTGGAGTGGACACTGACCAGGCGGCCTTGCACTGCTCAGATAAATGAGGTTTAGCGTCCTGTCCTGCCGGGCCATTCTTTGCTGGCCTCTGTGTAAGCTGAGGCCTGGCTGTCCTGAGCCTGGCTTCTGGCTGCTGGTGAGTGGCTGTGGACCGTCTCCCACTTGCCAGCATTGCCTTTGGTGCTTGGCTGGGTAGACAGAAATGAGTCACACTCCCCAGTCCTGCCCAAGCTCTCCTTCCCTCTGCCCGGGGCACAGGCTGCCCGGTGTAATCCAAAATAAGCAATGTGTGGCCCCAGGGGTTGGGATGGGCAGGCAGGAAGCCCCATTAGGCATTCCTGTGAGGACAGCGTCCCTGAGCTGGGAGGACCCAGCTTTAGACTGGTCAGAGGGCTGCATCTGTCAGAGGTCTGAGTTCGGAGATTGTCCATGCCTCCAATTAGCCACGTGGCTCTGAGCAAGTCCCCTCTGTAGCATGGAGGAAATTGATCCCGGCAGAACCTCCCAGCCAGAGGCTGCTTGTTAGTCCCCATCTTTCAGGCTCCCAACACTGTTCCACTCTGGCCTTCCTGTGGGCTGGCTCTCATCTTACCTCTCCACTCTGTAGCTAGCTCAGGTCCTGCCTGTAAACCCTTGCGTCCAGCCCCAACATGGTTAGCAAGAGCCAGGTTCTGTTGCTTGCAACCCCAAAACCCTAGCTGGAGGAGCAAATGAGGCATGTTCCATGTCACCCCACCCATCCCACCGCCCACATAACCGCCAGCATCCCGAAGGGGCCCAGCGTGCTCAGCCTTGCATTGTACAGTGTGTTCTGCCTCAGTCCCATGGTGGCTCAGAGCCCACCCCTGGCCAGAGCCAGGCTGAAGGAATCCATGCTGGGGACATGGATCCAGCAAGGGAAGTGTTGCGAGAAGTGCTCTGCAGAGCCTGAGCAGGGAGCTTTCCAGAAGTGGGGTGCGGCCACATGTGTCAGAGCTGCTGGGGAGTGCCAGGCAGGATGTGATTAATGTCGGCCGTGGGTGTGACAGCCAGCCAGCCCTCAGCTTCATTGTCAGAGTGGCTCGAACGCAGCCCCCTTTCCTCTCCCCACCCCTGCTCACAGCACCCACCCCTGCTATGTGTGGCATCCCCTCTCCTCCCTCCAAGTGTACTGATCCATGGTGCCAGTCACTTAAAAATAGCATCCTACCTGAAATGTAGGCATGAGATGGAACTCCAGAAAAGGAGACAGCACCCCTCTTGTGCCTTGGAGCACACAGATTCTTGAGCAATCTGTCCCTGGTGCTGACAAGGAGGGCCTCTCGCCGGTGCCTTCTGTTCCGCTGGGGAAGGGAAAGCCCATGTTGTAAGTCCCCCCATCTAAAGCTGGCATCTCAGCTCCACAGGGCCATAGGGCTGCCCAACCAGGGTCACTCTCTCTCTGCCCAGGGGCTGGCCTGAGAACCATACCCTCCCCCTTCCTCACCCTCTCTGCTTCCCACTGGGGGAGCCCTGGCATGAGATGTGAGGGAGGGCGGGGAGGGAGGCTGGGGTACTTATCCCCCATCTTTCTCCCTACAAGGTCAGCACAGGCTGGCCATGACATTAACAGAAATTCTCAGGTCCCTCCACCTTCCACCTCACCTACATCCCTCAGGGCCCGTTGGCCCATTGAATTGCGTTTCCTGCAGACTCTATTGTGTGGCATGGTGGGTAATAGTGAAAAAAAACCCAAAGGAGCCAAAATGTCCAAAAATAGAAGTCAATTGAGTTAGTGACAACAGTGGCACTGAGGAATCCTTTGTGGAATTTAAGAAGGATCTTTTAGGCTGCTGTGTTTCTTTGAATCTGAGAAGCCATCATTTGTTATTTGTATTACCAGTGTCATCATAACCCCCATTTTAGGGGGGAAAAAAAGAAGAAATAGCTGGCATATTTCTTTTGACATTGATTCTAAAACACATCCTTACTGTGAAACATTACAAAGTGAAAAAATATGCAATATGGTAAAATGTAATGATTTGGAGAATGTGTTCTCCATATATTTTTAAGTTTTAAAAAAGTGGGTTAAGATATATTATGCCTGGTATTAAGAAAAAACTAACATGTCTATACATACATAAACTATCCTCATTCAACTATGACCAGATCCTATGAAATATACACATGCATACACACCCACAGGAAAAAAAAACAGGAAGGACAGCTAACAAAAGGCCAGTGGCGTGGATTGCTGGGCCGTGGGGCTACATGCACTTTTGGTTTTCTTCTTTGTATTTTTCTATTTCCCATTTTCTGATTTTATAAGCAGACAACTAAAATAATAATCTCTACCACTGATTATCTCCTTTCCGCCTATCAGCACTTAACCTGTGCTGAACGCTTTGTAATGACGATCTCATTCAAGTCTCCAACACCCATGGGAGTAGGAATGCTGGTTACCAGCTATTCCACACACTGGGAAACGGAGGCTCAGGCAGCTATAAAGCAATGGGGCCGGGACCCAAACCCTGGTCATTCCGACTCCAGAACTGAGGCCCTTAACCATTATATTCTAGACACAAACTTCACCCTAAGGGTTTGCACCTTTTTGAGAATTTAACGCAATGTTGCAAGAGGGCACCCAAGGAAAATGTCACCCCTTTGCTGGCCAGGCAGGGACGCTGAGATGCTGACCACAGAGAGCCAGCCTCACAGCACAGCCTAAACAAAGGCTTGGGGCTGCAGGTGAGGACCTCCAAGTCTCTCTGGTCCTGAAAAAGCAACGTGTCTTGTGAGCCAATAAGGAGCCCCTTGGATGCCAGCCTGGCTGACGTAGCTCAGGGCATCTCCGAGGCACCGTCAGCTGAGGCAGGACAAAGGAAGTGGATGTTCCCATGGCACCACGCAACGATGTCTTGACAAGGCCCCCTGCACCTCGTTTTGTGGTTCATTCTTATTTTGCTGAAAGGAGCTCTTCCGCTTCCTCCGAGATAAACATTCCTAACATCATTTCTTCTGAGCCGGCCAGCCAAGAGAACAGGTGGGAGCTCTCCGAGCACGGGCAGAGTGCGTTCATTTTCTGGAACTCCGCTGAGAATCTTTTCTCCAGGAGACCCCAAGAAGCCATTGCAAATAAACAAAATGAAGTTGCTGGGGAAACTGGCGGCCAGGAAGCTAGAGCTGGTGTAGCCCTGGGGAGGAGAATGGAGTCAGCCCCCAATGCTGGGGTTGCTGGTGCTGGGTACTGCAGTTGGCGGGCGCTGGGCTCCTCTGGATCCCAGGCTCTGCCTGTCCAGAACAGCAGTCCTGCATGTCTGTGAGGCTGCCCCATTGCACAGATGAGGAAGCTGAGGCTCAGAGAGGTGAAGCGAGGGGTCCCACAGCTGGCATCCAGCCTGAGCGTGGCCTCACAGCTCTCCCACTCTTAAAACTCTCCCAGGTCACAGACTCCTTAAGAATCTGGTGAAAGTTACAGACCCTCTGTTTAAAAAAAAAAAAAAGTAATCCTGAAGTGCTGAGATTGTAGGTGTGAGCTGCCATGCCTGGCCCCAATGAAAAAACATTTAAAGCTTCATTAATTAAGACCTGCCCGTCACCTTCCACCATAACTGTGAGGCCTCCCTAGCCACGTGGAACTCTCCAGCTCCAAGCAAGGCCTAGTTTAAATGCCACCTTTTCTGTGAAGCCCTATTGGACTTTCTCAGGCTTGTTTTCCCTTTGGACTTCTAGAGCATCTTGTAGACAATGGCAATTATCAAGGCCTGGATATATACATTATATAATTGTTATGTAATTATTAATGTGGCACAGAACAACAAATACGGATCTTGCAGACAGAAAAAAAATTGTGGTCATCCTCTTTATGAACTTTCTTGATTGATTTCATAAAACATCTATAATCATTGTTTAATCTGAGTTTTTTTATTTTTTGAGATGGAGTTTCGCTCTTCTTGTGCAGGTTGGATTGCAATGGCACGATCTCGGCTCACTGCAACCTCTGCCTCCCGGGTTCAAGTGATTCTCCTGCCTCAGTCTCCCGAGTAGCTGGGATTACAGGCGCATACTGCAAACCTGGCTAATTTTTGTATTTTTAGTAGAGATGCGGTTTCACCATGTTGGCCAGGCTGGTACTGAACTCCTGACCTCAAGTGATCTGCCTGCCTTGGCCTCCCAAAGTGCTGGGATTACAGGCATAAGTCACCACGCCTGGCCTGGTCTGGGTTTTTGGATAGCTCATAGACATGAATTCTTCAGGGCAGGAGTCTCCAAAGTGTTTAGATCATAGATCCTAATGGGCAAAACCTTTCCCGCAGGTGCCCACCATATACGTGTATCTTAAAACTTATGAATTGTATATATGCATTGCTGCTCTCATATTTTATGTATAATCATAAAACTCCTGTCAAAATGGATTTTTTTTTGAGATGGAGTTTTGCTGTGTTGCCCAGGCTGGAGTACAGCGGTGTGATCTCAGCTCACTGCAACTTGCACCTCCAAGATTCAGGATTCTCCTGCCTTAGCCTCCCAAGTAGCTGGGATTATAGGTGCACACCACCATGCCTGGCCAACTTTTGTATTTTTAGTAGAGATGGGGTTTAACCATGTTGGCCAGGCTGGTCTTGAACTCCTGACCTCAGGTGATCCACCCGCCTCGGCATCCCAAAGTGCTGGGATTACAGGCGTGAGCCACTGTGCCCAGCCAAAATGGAAATTTCTAAATGCCGAGTAAAAGATTAAACAAACAACATTCTTTTTAATGTCTTGCTAATTATGATGGTTTCCATTACATCTCAAGGCAAAATATGCATTTGGGGTGAGGATTATTGTCAACAGGGATGGATTTTCTAATCTGTACTTCGAATAGACTTCTGGATAACTAGGGTTTGTGTGACTGTCCTCTGCAGGACTGACTGGCTGGCTGCCTTTGTTTTTACCTTGGGATATGTCTGATAAAGAGCTCAGGCCAGGAATAAGATAGCTGCTCTGATACGTTCTCACTCTTTACTCTGCTTGGCTTATTAGTGTTTCCTTTATTCCACAGTTCCTTTGTATGAATCTTTTTAAGGCATACATCGAATTTACTTAGAAGCAGACAAGATAGGTACCAGAAGTTACAGATCCACTCTACTAAGCCAATACTTCACCAACGTATGTTGCCATATTTTAAGATCTAACACACAGGTGTGGTGGCTCACACCTGTAATCCCAGCAACTTAAGAGGCCAAGGTGGGTGGATTGCTTGAGCCCAAGAGTTCAAGACCAGCCTGGGCCACATAATGAGGCCCCATGTTTACAAAAAATATAAAAATTAGCCAGGTGTGGTGGCGCATGCCTTTGGTCTCAGCTACTTGGGAGGCTGAGGCAGGAGGGCTGTTTGAGCCCAGGATGCAGAGGTCGCAGTGAGCTCAGATCGCACCACCGCACTCCAGCCTGGATTGACAGACCCAGACCCTGTCTCATTAAAAAAAAAAAAAAAAAAAGAGCTAACAAACTGGCAGATGGGACTTCACTGTGAAACTCCCATTCATCCTGCAAGTTTCCCTTGGGTGACAGCTGAGGAGCCACCAGCGCAGTGCCACCAAGCCTGAGGGGTGTCCCCGCCTGTGACCTCAGGTCCCCCTTCTGCCTCTTTAGTCCTCCATTCCTCGTTCCACCAATGCCCAATATTAAATTCTCTCTGCTAAACTAACCAGTGCGTTTTCTGTTTTTCTGACCAGACCGTCATGGGTACAGAGAGCCAGCGTCAGCTCAGAGTCAATATTCATAAAACCTGATTTCTTGCTTAATCTTAAGCAATAATCTCATCTCTTCTTCCTGGTCCTCAGTGGATCACCTCACACCCCAGGGACATGATCACTGCTCTATAACATAGAACTTGTGGGACATTTCATGTTAACTTAATTACCCCCTCATTGGCTTGCTGTGTACCCACTGTGGCAGACTGAATCACGGCACCCAAAAAGATGCCCACGTCCTAATCCCCAGAACGTGTGGATGTGACCTCACATGGTAAAAGGGACTTTGCAGATATGATTAAGTTATGTATCTTGGCAGGGTATGGTGGCTTATGCCTTTAATGCCAAAACTTTGGGAGGCTAAGGTGGGAGGATTACTTAAGGCCAGGAATTCAAGATCAATCTGGGCAACATAGTGAGACCTTGTCTCTACAAAAAAAAAAAAAAAAAAAATTAGGGCAGGGCACAGTGGCTCATGCCTGTAATCCCAGCACTTTGGGAGGGTGAGGTGGGCAGATCACCTGAGGTCAGAAGTTCAAGACCAGCCTGGCCAACATGGGGGAAACCTCATCTCTACTAAAAATATAAAAATTAGCCAGGTATGGTGGCCCACAACTGCAATACCATCTACTGGGGAGGCTGAGGCAGGAGAATTGCTTCAACACAGGAGACAGAGGTTGCAGTGAGCAGAGATCATGCCACTGCATTCCAGTCTGGGTGATAAAGCAAGACTCTGTCTCAAAAAAAAAAAAAAAGCTAGGCGCAGTGGCTCACGCCTGTAATCCCAGCACTTTGGGAGGCTGAGGCAGGTGGATCACAAGGTCAGGAGATCGAGACCATCCTGGCTAACATGGTGAAACCCCGTCTCTTCTAAAAATACAAAAAAATTAGCCAGTTGTGGTGGCGGGCACCTGTAGTCCCAGCTACTCGGAAGGCTGAGGCAGAAGAATGGAGTGAACCCGGGAGGTGGAGCTTGCAGTGAGCCCAGACTGCGCCACTGCACTCCAGCCTGGGAGACAGAGTGAGACTCTGTCTCAAAAAAAAAAAAAAAAATTAGCTGGGCATGGTGGCTGATATGGTTTGGCTTTGTATCCCCACCCAAATCTCCTCTTGAATTGTAATCCCATAATCCCCACCCGCCATGGGAGGGACCCAGTGGGAGGGAATTGAATCATGGGGGCACTTTCCCCCGTGCTGTTCTTGTGATAGTGAGTGAATTCTCTCAAAATCTGACGGCTTGATAAGCGTCTGGCATTTCCCTTGCTGGCACTCTTTCTCTCTTCTGCCACCCTGTAAAGAGGTGCTTTCTGCCATGATTTTAAGTTTCCTGAGGCCTCCCCAGCTCCGTGGAACTGTGAGTCAATTAAACCTCTTTTCTTTATAAATTACCCACTGCCAGGCCGGGTATGGTGGCTCACGCCTGTAATCCCAGCACTTTGGGAGGCCAAGGCAGGTGGATCACGAGGTCAGGAGATCAAGACCATCCTGGATAACATGGTGAAACCCTATCTCTACTAAAAATATAAAAAATTAGCCGGGTGTGGTGGTGGGCGCCTCTAGTCCCAGCTACTCCGGAGGCTGAGGCAGGAGAATGGCGTGACCCTGGGAGGTGGAGCTTGTAGTGAGCCGAGATTGTGCCACTGCACTCCAGCCTGGGTGACAGAGTGAGACTCCATCTCAAAAAATAAAATAAAAAAATAAATAAATAAATAAATAAATAAAATAAATTACCCACTCTCAGGTATTTCTTCACAATGGCCTGAGAACAGAGTAATACAGTAAATTGGTATTGGGAGTAGGGTGCTGCTATAAGGATAGTTGAAAGTGCAGAAGCGACTTTGGAACTGAATAACTGGCAGAGGTTGGAACAGAGGGCTCAGAAGAAGACAGGAAAATGTGGGAAAGCTTGGAACTTCCTAGTGACTTGGAAAGCTCAGAAAACAGGAGGATGTGGGAAAGTTTGGAACTTCCTAAAGACTTGGTGAATGGCTTTGACCAAAATGCTGGCAGTGATATGAAGTCCAGGCTGAAGTGGTCTCAGATTGAGATGAGGAACTTGTTGGGAACTGGAGCAAAGGTGACTCTTGCTATGCTTCAGCAAAGAGACTGGCAGCATCTTGCCTCTGTCCTAGAGATGTGTGGAACTTTGAACTTGAGAGAGATGATTTAGGGTATTTAGTGGAAAAAATTTATAAGCAGCAGAGCATTCAAGAGGTGACTTGGATACTCTTAAAAGCATTCAGTTTTATGTATTCACAAAGGTATGGTTTGGAATTGGAACGTGTGTTTAAAAGGGAAGTAGAGCACAAAAGTTTGGAAAATTTGCAGCCTGACAGTGTGATAGAGAAGAAAAACCTATTTTCTGGGTTTTGTTTGTTTGTCTGTTTGTTTGAGACAGAGTCTTGCTCTGTTGCCCAGGCTGGAATGCAGTGGCATGATCTCGGTTCACTGCAACCTCCATCTCCCAGGTTCAAGCGATTCTCCTGCCTCAGCCCCCTGAGTAGCCAGGATTACAGGTACCTGCCACCACACCTGGCCAATTTTTGTATTTTTAGTAGAGACAGGGTTTCACCAGATTGGTCAGGCTGGTCTCGAACTCCTGACCTCAGGCGATCCACTCGCCTCGGCCTCCCAAAGTGCTGGGATTACAGGCATGAGCCACTGTGCCTGGCCAGAAAAGCCTATTTTCTGAGAAGAAATTCAAGCCAGCTGCAGAAATTTGTATATGTAACAAGAAGCCAAACGTTAATTGACAAGACAATGGGGAAAGTGTCTCCAGGGCATGTCAGAGACCTTCACAGCAGCCCCTCCCATCACAAGCCCGGAGGCCTAGGAGGAAAAAGTGATTTCGAGGGGCAGGCCCTGGGTCTTGCTGCTCTGTGCAGTCTTGGGACTTGATGCCCTGCATCTCAGCTGTGGCTAAAAGGGGCCAACATACAGCTCAGGCCATTGCTTCAGAAGGTGCAAGCCCCAAACCTTGGTGGCTTACATGTGGTGTTGGGCCTGCAGGTGCACAGAAGTCAAGAATTAAGGTCTGGGCCGGGCACGGTGGCTCATGCCTGTAATCCCAGCACTTTGGGAGGCCGAGGCGGGTGGATTACCTGAGGTCAGGAGTTCAAGACCAGCCTGGCCAACATGGTGAAACCCCGTCTCTACTAAAAATACAAAAATTAGCCAGGTGTGGTGGCACACCCCTATAATCCCAGCTACTCGGGAGGCTGAGGCAGGAGAATTGCTTGAGCCCGGGAGGCAGAGGTTGCAGTGAGCTGAGAACATGCCACTGCACTTCAGCCTGGCCAACAGAGCAAGACTCTGTCTCCGGAAAAAAAAAAAAAAAGAAAGAATTGAGGTTTGGGAACCTCCAACTAGATTTCAGAGGATGTATGAAAACACCTGGATGTTCAGGCAGAAATTTGCTGCAGGGGTGGAGCTCTCTGCTATAGAGAACATCTGCTAGGGCAGTGCAGAAGGGAAATGTGGGATTGGAGCCCCCACACAGAGTCCCCATTGGGGCAGTGCCTAGTGGAGCTGTGAGAAGACAGCCACCATCCTCCAGGCCCCAGAATGGTAGATCTACCAACAGCTTGCATTGTGCACCTGGAAAAGCCAGACACTCAATGCCAGCCCACGAAAGCAGCTGGGAGGGGTGTGGGAGCCCATCTCTTGCATCAGCATGACCTGGATGTGAGACGTGGAGTAAAAGGAGATCATTTTGGAACTTTAAGGTTTAATGACTGCCCTATTGCATTTCAGACTTGCATGGGGCCTGTAGCCCGTTTGTTTTGGCCAATGTCTCTCATTTGGAATGGGTGCATTTACCCAATGCCTGTACCCCCATTGTATCTAGGAAGTAACTAACTTGCTTTTGATTTCACAGGCTCATAAGTGAAAGGGACTTGCCTTGTCTCAGATGAGACTTTGGAGTTGGACTTTTGGGTTCATGCTGGAATAGTTAAGACTTTGGCAGACTGTTGGAAATGCATGATTCTGTTTTGAAGTGTGAGGACATGAGATTTGGGAGGGGCCGGGGTGAAATGATACGGGTTGGCTATGTGTCCCCACTCAAATCTCATCTTGAATTGTAAGCTCATAATGCTCACGTTGTGGGAGGGACCTGGTGGGAAGTAATTGAATCATGGGGGCAGTTTCCCCCATGCTGTTCTCATGATACTGAGTAAGTTCAAGACCAGCCTGGGCAACATAGGGAGACCTCGTCTCTACAAAAAATTAAAAAGTTAGCTAGGCATGATGGTACACATCTGTGGTCCCAGCTACTTGGAGGCTGAGGCAGGAGGATCGCTTGAGCCCCAAGAGGTCAAGGCTGTAGTGAGCTGTGAACACACCACTGCACTCCAGCCTGGGTGACAGAGTGAAACCCTGTCTCAAAAAAAAAAAAAAAAAAAAAAGAAAAGAAAAGAGGGAGACAAGAAGTTCAAAGGTAAAAGAAGGGGATGTAACTGTGGAAGCAGAGGACAGAGTGATGCGCTTTGGAGATAGAGAAGGAGCCATGAGCCAAGGACTGTAGGCAGCCTCTAGAAACTGGAAAAGACAAGGAAATAGATTCCCCTCTGAGCCTCCAGAAAGAAACAGCCCTAGCCAGGCACAGTGGCTCACACCTGTAATCCCAGCACTTTGGGAGGCCAAGGTGGGAGGATCGCAAGGTCAGGAAATCGAGACCATCCTGGCTAACATGGTGAAACCCAGTCTCTACTAAAAATACAAAAAATTAGCCAGGTGTGGTGTTGGGTGCCTGTAGTCCCAGCTACTCTGGAGGCTGAGGCAGGAGAATCACTTGAACCCGGGAGGCTGAGCTTGCAGTGAGCGGAGGTCATGCCACTGCACTGCAGCCTGGGCGACAGAGTGAGACTCGGTCTTAAGAAAAAAAAAAAAAAAGAACCAGCCCTGATGACACCTTGGTTTTAAACTCATGGAACTCATTTTGAACTTCTGGCCTCCATAACTGTAAGAGAATAAATTTGTGTTGTTTTAAGCAACTAATTGTGTGGTAATTATTATTACAGCAGCAACAGGAACTTACACTCCTACCCAGAAGACAGCATAAATCTCGTAAATTTTTCTTTCCCAGTTCCCTGGACAAAGCAAGGAAGCTCGCAAGACTTTGAAGCCTGTCCTCAAAGAAAAATGTCAATCCCTACTTCAGTGTATGCTAAGATGCCAGCTGACTATTAGGAGATTCAATTCTCTTCATTAGAGTCCAACCCAGGCCACACCCCAAGGGCTGTAAGAAATTGGCACTGAAGTTTGTAAAACTCAATGGTTTCGGCCAGGCGCAGTGGCTCACACCTATAATCCTAGCACTTTGGGAGGCCAAGGCGGGTGGATCACTTGAGGTCAGGAGTCTAAGGCCAGCCTGACCAACATGGCGAAACCCCTTCTATACCAAAAATACAAATATTAGGTGGTGGTGGGTGCCTGTAATCCCAGCTACTGGGGAGGCTGAGGCAGGAGAATCACTTGAACCCGGGAGGCAGAGGTTGCAGTGAGCTGAGATCGCACCACTGCACTCCAGCCTGGGTGACAAAGTGAGACTCCATCTCAAAAAAAAAAGGCAGAAAGACCACCAGCAAACAGTTAATAAGCACCAACTGCATACATGGTACCCATCTGGAGCTGGAAATCCAAAGTGACAAACTTAATCAGCCTCAGCCCTGACTCCTGCTCTCAAGGAGCTGAGAATTTAATTAAGCCTCTGGTCTATGTGTTTTGGCGTGGCCAGCTTCCACAGGAACACACAGGGGGGCTTTACTGTGTCTTACACCAGTGGTCGTTCTGATGGTTCTGTGCCAGCCTCCTAGTGAAGAGCCAACCCTGGGTAAGAGAAAAGAAGCAGGCATGCCAAGACTCAAATATGTGCAAGGAATCATACGTATGACACGTGGACCAGCAGGTTAAAAAAGTGTTAACCCCCAAACCACTCTCAAACAAAGTCTTAAGCTGAAGCCAGCTTTCAGATATGTATTATTATATAGTAATACATGTTAATATATATTAATATGCAATTTGTACATATTAGCATCAATAGGAACACAGGACCTACATATGCACACACACGTACTTACTAGAGCTGCTGTGGCTCAAATGCAAGGGCAAAATCCTCTGCTTCCTCAGGAATCCCCTAACGTGATGAGGATCACACAGCAAAGAAGACACAGGCTTCATCATCAAGCAGACCTGGACCTGTCCTTCTCGCTGTCTACACTGGGCAAGTGGCTTCTCTAAACCTCAGTTTCTTCATCTGTAAAAGGGGAAGAATGTTCTACTGGCAAGATTGTTGTGAGGGCCAAGGGAAATGAGGACATGAAACCCCAGCCACCAGCAGGTCTCAACAGGCGTCAACAGCCGGGACACCAGCCACAGCTGTGAGGCTTCAGGAACCTGGTCCACTTGACCCTCCTCACCAGAGTCACCATCCAGACCCAGCCTTGACCCACAGCTGCTCTGGAGGGGACGGGGCAGTGGGATTTGGGATCGGGAGAACTTGGTTCAAGTCCTAGCCCTGCTGGTATCTGCTGGCCTCCCCCAGGGCCTGATTTCCCCCTCGGCCAGGTAAGGATAATGATCTATTGATTTTAAAGCATGTCACCAGGGCTAAATGAGGCATGAAAGTACTTTGTCCCCTGGCACTTCTGCCCTTCCTGTTTTCGGTGCCAAAACCCTTAGCCTGGCCAGGCTTGGTGAGAGGCACCATGAGGCTGCTAGCCTGAGCCCTAGCTCTGTCCCTGGCTGGTGGGCTGTCCTTTGCAAGTGACCGCTCTGCCCCAGTTGTTTCACCTGCAAATGATAACAGCCAGCACCAGCTTCGCTCATGATGGAAGCCCCGGTGTTAAGCCCCTGCCTCCGCCTCCACTTGGCCGGCTCCAGGCAAGGCGGCCACTGTGGCGGTGACTGTCAGAATTGCTCTCTTACAAGGTGCTGCTTGCACCAAACTCAGGTGGGGGTGTCTGTGTTGCAAACACAAGCACACACACTACACACACATACACAGCACATGCCACACACATGCACACACCACACACACCACACATACCACAGGCATACATATACACACCACATAGCACATAGAACACACACACACTCCACACACACCACATGCCACACACCACACACATACACCACACCCTGCACACATACACAACACATGCCACATGTATGCACACCACACACCACACATACCACAAACTTACATAAACACACATCACACACACAGCACATGCCACACACATACCACACATATACATATACACACCACACATAACACACATACCACACAGATACATAAACACATACATCACACACATACAAAGCACATGCCACACACATACCACACATAAACACATACACCACACATACACAGCACATGCCACACACATATACACACCACATAGCATATGTGTGTGGCATGTGGCATGTGGCATGTGTGAAATGTGTGTGTGTTGTGTGTGCTATGTGGTGTGTATATGTGTGTGTGGTGTGTATGTGGCATGTGGTGTGTGTGAAATGTGTGTGTGTTGTATGTGCTATGTGGTGTGTATATGTGTGTGGCACATGCTGGGAATTGAGATGATTTGTGGCTTTTTATATTGTTTTTTACTGAGGTATAAGCTGTTCATAAGGAACACGTATTGCATCATAATCAGACAAAACAACACAGTCATTTACATGTTTTTAAAAATCCTGTATTTGCTTGAAAATACTCTAGAAAGAACATGTGTGTATGTCGGGGGTGGTGTGACAGAAATGGATGGAATAAGAGTGGCAAAATGTCATCTTTGCTGAAGCTGGCCAAAGGGGACTATGAGAAATCACCATATGATTCTCTTGACTTTTGAGTATGTTTGCACATTTCACGAGAAAAGGTGAAAACAAACAAACGAATAAAACCAAGGTCAGCAGTGAGTTCATCCTTGGCTTTTAGAGGATATCACAATTGCAGTGCAATAAACACAGAAATATGAGAAACAAATACACAACAGAAATAAGGCTGCAAAACTTAACGCTAAGAACCCAGGAGCCATCAGCTGTGCGACCTCAGGTCAATAACAGCCTTATGAAGCCTCAGGTCCCTCATCTGTAAAACGGGAGGAAACCCTTGTTGCATGGCAGGCTTGTGGTTCAGACTGAAAATTCTAATTACTACTGTGGCTGCTGTTGTTCAATCCATAGGCCCTGGAAGTCTGGAAGCAAGAACTCCACACCCCAACAGTGGTTTCAAGCTTTGGTGTGCATGGAGATGACCAGGGTTACTAGCAAAAATGCAGATTCCTGGCCAGGCACGGTGGCTTGTACCTGTAATCCCAGCACTTAGGGAGGCCGAGGCCAGTGTATGGCTTGAGGTCAGGAGTTGGAGACCAGCCTGGCCAACATGATGAAACCCCATCTCTACTAAAAATATAGAAAATTAGCCAGGCATGGTGGTGCGTGCCTGTAATACCAGCTACTCAGGAGGCCGAGGTAGGAGAATCGCTTGAACCAGGAGGTGGAGGTTTCAGAGAGCTGAGATCGCGCCACTGCCTGGGTGACAGAGTGAGACCCTGTCTCAAAAAAAAATGCGGATTCCAAGGTCCTACCCCTAGGGATCCTGACTCCATACGTGGGGCCAGGCCTAGGACCCTCCACTTTAAATAAGACCCCAGGCCATTCCCACTGGGGAAATGCTGCATCTAGCCCCACACCAAAGACACCCGGGTAAGCAGGTCTGCCATGGACAAAAACGCCTCGCCATGCAGAAACCGGGGCTGGACGTTGTTCGGGGCTGATTGCCCATTTATGACTCTAGGTGGACTTTGTCTGCAGTCATGGCTGGGAAAGCTGGCAAGCAACAGACACCTTTGCAAAAATAGCAAATAAACAATATGTCACATTTGTGGTTTCCTCCTGGGAGGGGCAGAGTCTACGGGCAATTGACTTAGGGCAGAATCCAATTCCAACATGAACTAACTGTGTGGCACGGGCCGAAGCCCTTGACCATTCAGTATCTGCATGATGGGAATTTTGATAGCAGTATCAGAAACAGCCCCATGGGGTTTTGTCAATTACACGAGGCTGTCAGGAACCGAGGCCTGGAGCCAGGACCCCATCAGGAAGTTTAGGGATCCACTGGATTTATGGCCTCCATGCTCAGGGTGTCAGGTCCCAAACCTTCTCAATCACAGGAAAGCAGGACTCAGGCCAAGGGAAGGAAGCGCATGTCGCAGCTGGAGACCACACATACCTTGGCAGCACCCCAGGGAGAGAAAATTCCCTGCTGCACCAGGCTTCTCTGTGCACTTCCAGCCCCGATCACTTAAGGAACCCCTGTCCCACTCTGAGTCTTCTTCTGAGGCCTCTGTTTGTGTTGTCCTGCTCCTGTCCTGGCCTCCAGATCCCTCCTCTCGTAGGGTCCTAGGTCTGAAGGAAAAGCAAGATGGCGGCAGTCTGGGGGAAGAGCATGTGCTTGGGGTCCCCGTGGCCCATTTCTGGGCTTGGCCTGGTCACCTGCTGCAGTCAGTATCACTCATTCAGACCTAAGCAGTAATGCCAGGCGGGTCATGTCCTCCTTGTAAAATTGTTTGTTTGGAGAATTTGTGGTGAACTCCAAATCTCTCTCTCTCTCTCAAAATTAATACTATTCGAGTCATTTGTGCTTGACTGCAGCCCTATGGAAGGGACAGCCCCACTTCTCCCCTTGCCTCTTTGTCGTTATTTGTAGGGCAGTCACAGGAAACCAATACAATGGCATTTCCCCCTAAACATGAGTGTGGCTCTCAGCGCAATCCAGTTCACAACAAATAGTCCTTCCTTGACCTATAGGATCAGGCCTCAGGAAGGGCTTGGGGGCCTCAGAGGCAAATGACACCCAGCCCTTCAACCCTGCACAACCACAGACCTCACACCCAGTGGTAACCAATTTGGCTGAACAGCACCCTACACTGTGGGCTCCCCGTGGTGCTGGGCCCCCTCACAAGGAGGCAGGGCCCACCCTCCTGATCTAGCCTGAGCCCCTCAGTCCTCTCCCAACCTCCTCCCAGCGATCTCAGCCGCTCCAGCAAGGCGTGGGGCTGGTGTCCTTCAGCTGCCTCCCTCTCCAGAGGAGGAGAGGTGGCAGATGTTGAGGCTGAGGTGGAGAAAAGCTCCTGGCACGCTTGCAGCCGGGGTCACCTTGTGCACGGGCAGAGTCAGGGAAGGGTGAGACAGTAGGTGCCCTGTGTGGAAAACCAGAATCTTGGGGCCAGGACCCAGAGAATGCTGGAGGGCCCGGGAGGTCAGCGCCTGCCCTCTCCCCATGAGGGAGGCCCCCTCCCTCAGGCAGTCTGCCTACTTCAGAGTGGGGAGTCCAGGTTGTCAGTTCTGTAGGGTCGATGGACCTGGTCTCATTTGCCTCTGAGGCCCCCAAGCCCTTCCTGAGGCCTGGTCCTGTAGGGCAGGGATTTCATATTTGTTGTGAACTGGATTGAGCTGAGCCACACCGACGTCTGGGGGGAAATGACATTGTTTCGGTTTCCCTGGCTGCCCTACAAATAACCACAACACGTGTGAGTGCGGGACGGATGGGGGAATGGGGGGTGGGGGAGGGGTGGGGATGGGGTGGGGGAGGGGCAGGTGGGGTGGGGGAGGGGAGGGGGAGGTGTGGGGGGGGTGAAAACAGTAGCAACTTACCCTTTCACAGTTCTGGAGGCCAGGAGTCCAAAGTCAAGGTGTGGGCAGGGCTGTTCCCCCTGGAGGCTCTAGGGGAGGGTCCTCCCTGTCTCTTGCAGCCTCTGGTAGGACCAGGCACCCCTCGGCTCCAATCTCTGCCATCCTTGCACATAGTCTCCTTTCCCCCGAAGTCTCTATGTGTTCTTTTCTGTATCTTGTAAGGACAGTCTCATTGCATGTAGGGCTCACCCTAATTCAGTGTGATTTTATCTTGACTATTACCTTAATTATCTGCAGACTCTTTTTCCAAATAAGGTCACATTCTGAGATTTGGGGTAGAGATAAACTTTGGGGGGACATGATTCAACCTACTAAGCCATTAAATCACAAACAGCACGCAAGAAGGACCAAAAAGGCAGCGGGAAGTGGGGAGGACCTTGATCCAAGGACTTCCACAGCTCAGGCCTCCCTTGTTCCAGCCAGCAAGGACTTTCTTTCCATGAGCACCTTTGACTTCCACTGCTAGCCAGGATGACGGGTTCCTGGCTCTCTTCTACAGATGAGGAAACTGAGGCTCAGAGGCCTTTGAATGCATAGCCAAGTTCACACAGTCAGCTAGAGCTGGGACTGGAGCTCACTTGGTACCAAAGCCTGGGGGTTTCACAGCCAGCTCGGCTGGATTGAAGAAGCCCCACCCCCACCCCCAATGAGGTTCCAAGATCTTTCTCCAAGGAGCTTGCTTTATCAATAAGAAATGAATCTTTTGTTTTTGAGACAGAGTCTTATGCTGTCACCCAGGCTGGAGTGCAGTGGTGGGATCCCCATTCACCACAACCTCCCTTTCATGGGCTCAGGCAATCCTTCCACCGCAGTCTCCCAAGTAACTAGGACTACAGGCACATGCCACCACATCTGGTTAATTTTTGTATTTTTTTGTAGAGATGGGATTTCGCCATGTTGCCCAGGCTGGTCTTGAACTCCTGGGCTCAAGGGATCTACCCTCGGCCTCCCAAAGTACTGGGATTACAGATGTGAGCCTCTAAGCCCAGCCAAACTGTCTTGATGTTCACGTTATTTCACTATCTTAGATTATGAATTTTGGAATGTGGCCAGTTTCCTGGAATCACATTAAGAAGTGAGGTCCAGGAGAACAACGATTAATTTAATTATTAATAGAAATCAGCCTAGACCTGGGAAATAAGATGAGGAGACCCAACTGTCCCCAGCCTTGCCCTTGTGCCCATGTGGGAGGCCATCCTGACTCATTTAGATTTTTGCTTCTTCCTACACTGACAAAGAACACTGGGGCAGCTCCAGGGAAATGTGCCCAAGGTGTGGAGGGGGCTGGGGGAGTGGAGAGCATTTTTTTCTGTTCCCAACCGTGCCTTTCTGCAATGTCTGTTCATCCTTGAAGACCTAAGACTGGAGAATGTGGGGTTTGTTTGTTTTGGAGAGACTGGGGGGGAGGGGGGTCTCACCATGTTGCCCAGGTTGGCGTTGAACTCTTGGCCTCAAGCGATCCTCCTGCCTCGGTCTACCCAGTAGCTGGAACCACAGGCGTGCCAGATTTGGCTGAAGAGTTTTGTTAGGAAGTTTTCAGCACCTTGGACCATATCCTTAAAAAGTTCATTCACTGATTCAACCAATCTCCACTGCGCACTGCCCAGAACCAGAGTGTGAGCTCCACGGGGTAGGGAGGGCGCCAGCTTTGCTCTCAGCTGCTCCCGGGCGCTTGGGACCTGGAACCCATGAATGAACAGACCCCGTTCTAGATCAACAGACATTCAAAGCAGCGCTCTAGGGGAAGGGCAGGGGAGGAATGAGCCTCCAGCCCCCGCGGCTCTGCTTCTTTGCCTGTGTGTAAGTGGTGGGATTAAAAGGTGGTTGGGAGCAGCGGCCCTTCCCCCACCTGCAATCCAGTGCCAATGCAAGTGCCAGGGGAGGGGTGGCGTTTCTGTTTACTTCCAGCCAGGTCAGCTCCCTTGCCCCCGCCCCTGTGTTTGCATTTTCTCGGTTTGGCGAGCTGGTGGAGTAGCCGCGGAAAGAAGGCGGATTTAAAGGCTGCATTTGGAGGAGGCTTTTGGAGAAAGCTTGCACCTCCTATCACACCCCCAAGGCAAGTCAGCCGCCTCAAAAGTGCCGGTGCCGGCCCTGTGTGAGCTGAACACCTTCGCACAAACCCCCCGGGAGCGGTTATTATTACCCTCATTTTCCCGGGGAGGCGCCTGGGGCTCAGAGAGGCCAAGTGACTCACCCAAGGTCACACAGCTTAGCAGTGGCCGACCCGGGATTGGAACCCAGGGCTCCGGACCCCGCGGCGGCCGTTTCTCGAAGATACCCACTACCTCCCTCTTACACCGCTCAGGAATAAAGCAGGAAGGCCGAACGCCCCGTTTTCGCCCAAAAACAATGCTCCACGTAAATTTGCGGGAACAAAAGCAACCAGAAATCTAGCCCGGGTTTTCCGCCTCTCCGATCTCCGCGGACCAATCGCGTCCTGACGGCTGCCCAGAGACTACAGGCGGTGGCTCCAATATGATGCACAGCCCCTCAGGGCGGCGTGGCCGCAGCACGGGCGAATGGGATTGGTGACCCGGCACAATCACGGGCCGAGAACTGGCCGCCTGAGCCAATCAACGGGGGGGGGAGGGGCGGCGGGCCCGGCCGGCCCGGGCTGCCGCGAGAGGTGGCCACCCCGCCCACTTCTGCTAGTCCCGGCCGCCCGTCAGCCGCGAGCGCGACGATCCCTCTGCTCCTCAGCCGGTGCCTGCTCTGCCGTCGTCGCCGCCGCCGCCGTCCGTCCGCCGCCCGTCCGCCGCGCGGGAGCAGCAAGGCCAGCAAGTCCCGGCAGGATCCCTCCGCGACTGCCGCCGCGCGTCCCTCCCCCTCCAGCGGCCGTTCCGCGGCCGCGGCCCCCAGCGCTCCCAAGGCTGCGATGCCGCGCCCGCGGCCCGGGGTAACGGTCGGCCTGGGGCCCGCAGTGACAGACCCTGCGGCGCGGGGGGAGATGGGGGCGGCCGCCTTCCAGGCGACGACGACGACAACGACGAGGAGCAGCCGCCGCTGCTGCCGCTCACCGGCCGCTGCTGGGCACGGGCACGGGCGCGGGTAAGGCGCCTCCCCGTGAGCGGCGGGCCCAAGGCCGCTCGTCATCCCCGGCCGCCGCGGGTCTCCCCCCGGCGCCCCGCGCGCGCCCGCCCGCCGGCCCCTGACGGGAGCCTTGCCCGGCCCCGGTTCCCGCCCCGGCGCCCGCCCGGTCCGCGGCGCCCGCGCGCCTTCGCCCGGACCCGACCCCGGCCCGCGCGCCCCCGGTCCTGGCGCGCCCCGGCCCCGGCCCCCGTCACCCCCCGGCGTCCCCCGCGCGGGCCCCGGGTCGCGGCGCGGCGCGGGCGGCAGCATGGTGGAGAAGCGCTGCCCGCTGCAGAGGGACGGCGTGTACCGCTGGTTCTCGGAGCTGCCGTCGCCGCAGCGCGTGGAGTTCCTATGCGGCCTGCTGGACCTGTGCATGCCGCTCGAGCTCCGCTTCTTCGGCTCCTGCCTGGAGGAACTGGCCCGCAAGGACTACCACTCGCTGCGCGACTCGGAGATCAAGGCCAACAACCCGGCCGACCTGGGCAGCTTCACCAACCTGACGGACGAGGTGGTGCGCAGCAAGCTGCTGGTGTCGCTGGCGCTGCTGGACTCGGAGCAGCGCGAGGCGGCGGGCGTGCTCCACCGCAAGCTCACGCACATGACTCCATCATCCGCATCTACGGGCTGCAGCTCAACGAGGGCCACACGGGCGATGAGTTCCTGCTGCCGTTCACCATGTCCTCCAACCACCGGGCCTTCAGCTTCCACCAGAAGCAGATGCTGCGCCAGGAGCTCACGCAGATCCAGAGCAGCCTGAACGGCAGCGGGGGCCACCTGCCCGGCCTGCCACAAGGTGCGTGCCCGCCCCGAGTTCTGCTCTGTACCCCAACCCTGCATCCCCAACTCTGTACGCCAAGCCTCCAGCCTGCACTGCGAGCCGCCACCCAGGCCTCCAAGCCTGCACCGCGACCCCCCCACCCATGCCTCCAGCCTGCACCACGAGCCCCCAGCCCGTGTCCCAAGCCCCATCCTAAGCCTCTGTGTCGCACCCCAAATGTGTGCCCCACCTCTCCAAGCCTCCACCGTACATCCCAAGTCCCCACCCTGTGTCCCAAGCCCCCATCCTAAGCCCGCACTCGTCACCCTAAGTCTGCATTTCAAGCCCCAAGACCGCACCGCGGCCCTGAGCCCACACCCTCAGTCTCCTCTGCGTGCCCCAAAGCCTCCAGATCTCCGCCTCGCGCCCCTTGGGCAGGAGCGGCTGCAGGGGCCCTGGGTCCGAGGATCCGCGGGAGCGGTGCGGGAGACGTCCGCGGTCAGAGCTCACAGTCCCAAGTGCCCTCCTTTCACTTAGCCGGCTGCAAACGCGATAAGGCCTTTGTCCCCTTAATGGGACCCTTGGGTGACAGATAACACACATTGCGGCGCCTTGGTTTCCCCAAATCTGGTATTTATTACTAGAAAAGGAAGGAGCCGTGGCCATGCCAGAAGCCGCCGGTGAGGTGAACATTGCAAGGCGCTGGGCTTCGCCTTCTGAGCCGCTCACTCCATACAGGTGGAGGCCCTGCTTGGGGCCTGTGTCGCTGGGGGCCTGCGCGCGGGACGTGGCTGTCCCTGTGAGCTCATTTATGGACACGTGCATGCTGTATGATGTACGCGTGTGTCGCATGTGGGCATGTATGTGTGCACACGTGTGTATGAATGTGCACATGCCTGTGAGCATTGTGTGTGATCGTTTTTAAGAGCCGGGCTACCTGTAACAGACAGAAAAAGACTCCCAGAGCCTTAAATGCCCGTGAAACCTATTTATTGGCGACCCTTAGAAACAAAACCCAGGCTGACGTTTGAGTAGGAGGGCACTGGTGCCTTAAAGAATGATAGGTTAGGTTAAAGATTTCCCGTCTCCAAATTGAACCGGAAGGGCATCCTGGCCATCCACTTAGCCATATGAACTTTTGTCTAAGTGTTTCAGAACTGAAAACGCAAAGTGTTTGGGGCTCCAGCTATTTTGAACAGGCCCCTGCAATCCAGTGCCAAAATTTTGCTGCCAGAAGAGATTACTTTGACTTGGTGTGATGTGTATTTAGATTACAAACTGATTTTTTTTTGGAAGGGAATAGGTTGCAGTCGGGACCAGTCTTGCTGAGTGCCTCTTTGCAGTGTCTTTAAGCTCTTTAAAGTTAAAACTTTGATAAGACTTTGCTTTTATGAGTGGCTGAGAACACCGTCTGGTTTGCTAGGTTTTGTGTGTGTGTGTTTTTAAAGCTGTCTTTCAATCCTGGGTTGTGGCTTTTCCTTTTTAATGTCTTCCTCTAAGAAGTGGTTGTGGTACATACATTGGTTTTTTTGTGTGTGACATTTATCTCCAAGACTATAGTTTTCTTTTTAAGTTCAGCTCCCACCCTACATTTCAGGCTGTGTGCTGCGCAGAGGGTCCTAGGAAATGTAGTTGTTTCTAGTAATCTATGTAAGCCTTAACATGCCAGTAAATTGTCGCCTATTCATGGAATCTCAGTCATTTATGGTCAGTTTCATGTGCTGTTTGTTACTCCTTTGTGTAGATTCCACCCACTAATAATTTCTATGGCTATTGCTACAGTAAAGTCATCTCTTTAAGGGGATTCTTAATGTGTGAGCACGGGTGCATCACTTTATGCAGACAGTGGTGATTATTATTTTGGTTGGGCAGTGAGCTAAATCTGGAACAAAAATGTCTTTTATAGGAGAGCCTTTCTGTCAAGCAGAAATCCCTTTGACGAGATGAAGGAGCTAATCTATTCGTCTCAGCTCACCCCTGCACTGCCCCCCCTCCCCCCAGCCCCAAGGCCATGGGCACTGAATTTACCAGCTGTGCAACCTTGGCCAGGATCCTTCTACCTCTCAGTGTTGTCCCTATTGCAGTGGAGGGGATGTAACCTACCCCACAGGCTTGTGTTGAGGATTACATAGGTAACATACGTGAGCTTCCAGCAGAGGTGCAGTAAATGCTGCTTTCTCCTTTATGGCCTCTCCGGCTTTTAACATTTATTTTTATAGAGGTATGCTAACTTAAAGCAAGGCATGTTTTATAGATTGAATTATTTACATCTTGGCTATGAGCGTTTATGTGTTCTAAATTGGTTTTTGAATAGTTACTTGGAGCTGACAATTTTTTTGTTTCATCTTTGGAAAACTGGAGATTCTGTGACCCTTAATGAGAGGATTATTATAAGGAGTAACCTTGGGCTGTCATTTCTGTATTTCAAAACAACTGTGGTTTCTAGTTTTCCCTACATCCCTAGTGTCACTGCTAAGCTAATTTCAGCCCCATTCATTTAACTTTCGTTTCTGTTGCTGCTTCAAAGCTAAGGCTGACGTTGATGAACCCTTTATTGCTTGGAGCAGGCAACTCAGATGAAATCTAGCATTTAAGTATTTTGCTTTCTTAGTTTCTAAATATTCCTGAAAAAGCAGCCCCATTAAAGCTGTCTGCATTCTTTTGTAAGCCTGTTGTATTTTGTTTTGAACTCTTTGAGCTTAGAGATTTTGTGTTTTTCTTTTAGAGATACAAATGTTAATTGCTTTTTAAATTCTTTATCCAGTTTGAATTTTTATTTCTTAGCCTGGCAAGGTGGCTTATGCCTGTAGTCCCAGAAGTTTGGGAGGCCAAGATGGGCAGATCGCTTGAGCCCAGGAGTTCAACACCAGCCTGGGCAACACAGCAAAACCCTGTCTCTACAAAAAATACAAAAATTAGCCAGGAGTGGTGGCACACACTTGTAGTCCCTGCTACTTGGGAGGCTGAGGTGGGATGATTACCTGATCCCAGGAGGTAGAAGCTGTAGGTGAGGTATGATCATGCCACTTGCACTCCAGCCTGGGTAACAGAATGAGACCCTGTCTCAAAAAATTTTTTTAAATTTATTTTAACTGTATTTTCCAAAATAGTCATTATTTGCAATTCCTTATCCAAACCGTGTTTTTATTTAAAAATTCTTATTATTCTGAGGACTTCTAGAGGTGTAAAAGTGGGGGGAGTATAAAGTAGACATACCTGTGTTTTACTTTCAGAAAGAAAAATGCTTCCAGTAGCCACACTGATGATAGGCTGAATTAGTTGTACTCTGCCTAGTGGCCGGTAATGCTGCTGCTTGCTGCTCCTGCAGTCGCCTGTTCCAGGGTGCCAACTGTGGGGGATAGTTGGCTTAGACTTTCCAATGCCTATTTTACATAAATAAAAGACCATAGTTTTGGAAATAGTTAAATCCTTTGCAGTTTTTTCTTTTTGTCAGTGGTAATAAATATGCTATGGTATGTGCACATGCTTATTCTTATTTTAAAAATAACAGCTTTATTGAAAGAGAATTCATATACTATACATACTTCACCCTTTTAAAGTGAAGTCAGTGGTTTTTAGTATAGTCACATAGCTGTGCAAGCACGACCACTGCCACTGAATGTTTCCATCACCCCAAAAAGAAACCCAGTGCCTATTAGCAGTCGCTCCCCATTCCCCCTCCCCCCAACCCTTGACCACCCCTTTTTGTCTCTGTGGGTGTCTTTTTTGGACGTAGCATGTAAGGGACCACACACCGTGTGGCCCTTTGTGACTGGCTTCCTTCACTCTGTGTGGTGATGTCAGGGCCCCTCCATGCTGTGGGTGTGTCAGCACTTCCTCCTCTTTCGAGACCGAGTGGCATTCCCATGTGAAGAGGCCAAGCTGTGCTCACGCGTTCTTCAGCGGGTGGACCTTGGGGTTGCTTCACATGCTTGCTTGTAGACTTTTGTCTTCATGGTTAATAGGCTCTTTATCTTCATCCCTGTGCACTGTGCCTAACACTTAGAGCATTCTCTGTGGACCGCTGGCATGCGTGTCGGTGCAGGGCTGTCCTGAGGGCTCCTGTTCCACCTGGTAAATTGCTAGGTGTGGTGTGCAGAGCTGTGTAGGTGTGGCCTCAGCCAGCCTGGGGAGCTGCAGTTGGAGGTGGCAGGGAACTCTGTGCTGTCAGTACAGAGCCTCTGGGCTGGTGCCTTTGGTCAGTGACAGGTATGGGGGAGCAGGGCCTGGTGGGCAGGGGCCTGAGCTCCAGCTGTGAGGGCCCTGCTGTTTGTGTTTCAGCATCCTCAGGGTATGGATAATGAACTGCTTCATGGGGCTGATTTTTTTAAGGGGGCACTAAAAAAATGATGTTTTTAAAGTTTTTGGTGCAGGGGTGTGGTGGGGGTGGTGGTCTTTCTTTAGGGATATGTTCTGTGGAACAGTTCTGGAACTCCCTGTGGCTTGCATTGTGAGTACCTGAGGGTAAGCACTGTAGAAACTTCAGATAGACACAAATACTCTGAATAAACGTGCTGAAAATGTCTGTCTAAAGATCAGCAACAGCTTTTGCTTTGTTGCTTTTTGTAAGCTGTTGAAAATCATTGCAGTTCAGAGGTGAAACATGGGATAGTTCATCGTCTGGTTATCAGGCAAAGTGGTTTCTCCCTTAGCCCTAAACTCTGGGCCTAGCAGCCAAGAGTCATCTAGCATTCCATAAGAATGGGCTGTCTCTGGAGCAGCTGTTGTCACTGATGGTTAAAGGAATAGCTGTGACCTAAAAGCACTGTTTTGTCTCCATCTTTAACACTCGTTCTCCTGGGCAGCTGGGAACCGCCTGGTCTATGAACTTGTCTGTGAACTAAGTCTTCTGGCTGTCTTTGTATACGTTGCTTTTTTTTTTTTTATTGCATTACAGGAGATACAGGAGATAATATTCTAGCACATAGTGGATCTTTTTTTATTTTTATTTTTATTTTTTGGCCAGCTGTTACAGGTCTAAAACACTGTGCTCTTTCATAGTACAGTACAGTACATGATATGAGAATTGAGTCATGTGCTGCTTAAGGACACGTATACGTTCTGAGAAAAGCGTCCTCAGCTGATCTTGTTGTGTGAGCACCACAGAGTGCACACACCTGGGTGGCAGAACCCGCTACACCCCTGGGCCACATTGTAGAGCCTGTTGCTCCTCGGCTATAAACCTGTACAGCGTGTTACTGTACTGAATACCGTAGGCAGTTGTAACCCAGTGGTATTTGTGTATCTAAACACAGAATAGGTACAGTAAAAATGCATTGTTAGAATCTTAGAGGATCCCTGGTCCATGTGGTCTGTCAGTGGTGGAAGCATCCTTATGCAGTGCATGACCGTGCTGGGATGCAGTTCTGATTGCTTTCTTGGTGGTAGTATTTTTGTTGATGCCATGATGGAGCTGCAATAGCACTGCCATCTACTGTGTAATGGCTTGGATTCTGTGGTACTTTAATTACTGTCCTTTGCCCTCACATTAAATGAAGGCCATTTACTTTGATATGAGCTAGTTCACACTTGCCTCATTTAGTTGAACACACATTTGAGTTTTGCTGTTTTCTACTGTGTTCTGGAGCACAGTTGTAGAAACTGGAAATTCTGTGTCATATTTGGGTATGATGAGTAATATGATGGTATCATTTGTTCAAGTGCGAAGATAATTGGAGATAAGCATCTGCGTTAGTCTTGTCACTGTGGGTGAAGCTTACTGTTTACTTAGGCTTTAGTTTACTCATTTTCTCTTTAGTCCTGTAAACTTCATCTACCTTTTGGATTAACATGCTTTTCCAGCAAATCTACATGAGTCTTAAAACTTCAGAGCCCAACTAGTAGAATAGAATAGTAAGAGGTACTTGCGCCGGGGCATCTTTTTTTGTTGAATTGATGACGAAGAAATTTTTGTTATGTTAGGAAAAATTTCTACTTTAGCATTCTCCCCCGCCCCCCACCTTAGAGGGATTAGATTTTAGAAAAAGATCCTTTTTTTTTTTTTTTTTTTTTTTTTTTTGAAAAACTGCCAGTTGGAACAGTAGTTATCTTGTTAGTTTAAGTAAGAAGTGTAGCTGCAAGTTACCTAATTAGGGTACATTATTGAAGGGCTTTTGGTTTTGGACTTCAGTCTTAACATACTCAGTTTAGAAATTAGTTTTAGCAAGGTAATTTTTTTCTCCAGTCTCTGTAGATGTTTTTATTGTAGAGAGACCTGACACATTGTAGAAACATTTCCTGTCAAAGGTAAAAAGAGATCATCCAGAACTAACAAAATAGGTTAATTCTTAGCAGTTTCTGTTTTGTTCTGGGTTAAAAGACCTGAAGCTACTTAAAGTGAGAAGACAGAAGCAAGACCGAGTTGCTCTTCTAGCAGCCGTGTGTCATGTCTGATCAGGGCATGATTAAGCAGAACAGGATTTCACATGCCGGCCACAAAGCCCTGGACCTGGCCGCTCACCCTGAGAGGGGCACTGTGGACCCCGCCCGCCATTCACTACCCAGCTTGCCAGTGGGGCGGGTGTTTTGCAGGCTCACAGAAAAATCACTGGCCCTTGAAATGTCTTATCTGGGCCTGGACACCTCCTTAGTTTCTCTTGTGTTTCCTTTCTGTGTAAGGCTGGTCCCTCACCACTGGTTTGGTCACAGCCCTGTTTCCTCAGGGTCACTGGTAGGTCAGCGTTTGAACTTTGTGATTTCTGTCTCCCTCCTTCAGTCCAGTCTTTGACCTCTAGCCTCACCTGACCCATAAACCATAATGGTTCTGATTTGTATTTTCAACAAAACCCCACCTTTAACACCACTCACCTCTACCAGGCAACAAAACCCCACCTTTAACACCACTCACCTCTACCAGCCAACAAAACCCCGGCTTTAACACCACTCACCTCTACCAGCCAACAAAACCCCGGCTTTAACACCACTCACCTCTACCAGCCAACAAAACCCCACCTTTAACACCACTCACCTCTACCAGCCAACAAAACCCCGGCTTTAACACCACTCTCCTCTACCAGCCCCTCTTCTCTTGGTCGCTTCACCACCGAGGCCTCCCTGAGCAGCTAGCAGAAAAGGCCTTCCATCCCGCTGGATGGTGCTGGTCCCTGCGAATAGGTTGCTGTGTGTCTTTCCAGACGTGTTTGTGCACATATATGTTCACACGTTCTTTCAAGAAACCATACACATGCTTAGATACACGTAAGATCTTTCATACACGCTGTTCTTCATGCTGTAACATGGCCACGCTTCGTGAAGTCACTCCTGCTGTCTCTAGTTCCTCACCTTCAGTTATTCCTCAGCCTCCTGTGACCTGCCTTTTGCCTTGAACCTCTTTGACAAAAACAATTTTTACAGAAAAGTATTCAGCAGTCTCTTCAGTGAAGAAAGATTTTAAATCGGTAATGTAACCAGGGGTAGGAAATGGAAAAGTGCCAGAGGCTGCTGCATGGAAAGTCCCTTCTCCCGCAGATGGCAGGGAAGGGCACCCGGGACGTTTTAAGGGTCAGGCAAGGTTCTCCTTTCCCTGGGTGTTGATGACTTTTATTTCACATGTAAAAAACATGTTTCTTACCCTCTTCCCAGCCATCCAGTTCCCCTCTTTGCAGACAGCACACTTCCTCGTAGAACCTTCCAGATAAACCATATGTATTTACAAGTAGGTACCTGATGTCCCACTGCACACACAGGTGCCTCCTGGTCTTCTCTTGGCAGTCTTTCCAGATGAGGCTTCTCTGTCAGTCCATAAAGAGCTTGTTCAGTGGCACAAATGTGTTATTTAATCAGGCCCTGTTGATAACATTTTGTTCCATCGTATTATTACAAACCAGTGCAGTGTCATTTACATATTATATACATATCACCTACATGTTACAGACAACAGATGGGACCTTTCACATTCAGGTAAGTCTACCTGTGAAGTAGAAATCTGGAAGTGGAGTTGGGTCAAACGGTCTGTGCTTTTGTAATTATTTTACCTGTTGCCAAGATCTGCTTTTAGAATTCCCACAGCCACGTACAAGGCCTGTTTCCCTAACCTTTAACGAGCCCAGTGAGTTAGCCACTTGCTGGTTGCGGCCATTCAGTTAGGTGGAGACTTACCCTGGTGTGGTGTAATTTTATCTTAGGAGTGAGGTTGAATATTGTTTCAAGTAAACTATTTCATTGATATTTGGTGAGCTGTTTGTCTCCTTTGCTCATCTCTGTTGAGTTCTTGGTCTTTTCTTTTTTTAATTTTTACTTTATTTGAGACGGAGTCTCACTCTGTCACCCAGGCTGGAGTGCACTGGTGTGATCTTGGTTCACTGCAACCTTTGCCTCCCGGGTTCAAGCAATTCTCCTGCCTCAGCCACCCAAGTAGCTGAGATTACAGGCATGTGCCGCCAAGCCTGGCTAATTTTTTTTTTTTTTTTTTTTGTATTTTTAGTAGAGTTGGGGTTTCACCATGTTGACCAGGCTGGTCTCAAGCTTCTGACTTCAAGGGATCCACCCACCTCGGCCTTCCAAAGTGCTGGGATTCCAGGCGTGAGCCACCGTGCCTGGCTGGGTTTAGTTTTTAGAAACTCCGTAAGTTTCAAGGAATCGTCGTTAGTAGGAATTGCATGTATTTGTTTTCTGGGTTTTTAATCTTGTCTTTTGACTTTGCCATGCAATTGTTTTCTTTTCTTTTTTTTTAATGCTATATTTATCAGTCCTTTTTGGTGTGGCTTCTGGGTTTCGTGTCATAATTCATAATGTATAATGCATTTCTTATACGTATTGTACATATGCATGTATTGTGCATACATAATACACATGACACCCCGTACATTCTAAAGACAGCCCCCTGCAGTGTCGCCTGGTATGGAACTTGTGTCATTCTCTTTTTATATCAGACAGATCCATCTGGAATTGATTTGGTATAAGGTACAAAGTTAGTTTTATATTTTCCAGATGACAGCCCATTTGTCCCAGTGCCATCTGTTAAATAGTCTCTGCTCTCCCTCCCAGATCTGAGCTGTCTCTCGTTTACTCCCACATCTATTTGGGTTCACTTCTGGACCCTGCATTCTGCTTCATGGATGTCTCCATCCAGATGACCTCATGTTGGCCAGGTTCATTGGATACTCTTGGTTTTGTTTCTTACCTCTCGTTTGTTCTTGTGGGTTTCCTACACAGAGGAATCCCCAGGAAGGGTTTTTTTTGGGGGGGGTTTTGTTTGGAATAAATATGGCTGCGAGGCGCCTGCCCCGGATGGTGGCTTCTGCAGCCTGGGTGTGCCGGGCCGGCTGGGATCTCGCTGCCTCCGCCAGTTCTGGCACTGCTGGTTTTCCTCTTCTCTGGACATTTGTTTTCAGTTTCTCCTCTGCTTTCCTGCACTTTTGATGATGTTATTCCTCAGACTTCTCTCCTTTTTCTTCTTTCTTTTTGCTTTATAATTCGTGACCTTTTCAGCTGTGGTTTTGCCAGTCTCACTGATGAGTCCAAAAAACCTAGAGGCTCAACCAGACCTCCAGCTGCCAGTGAAGGTTCCCAGTAGCTCAGTGTGGCAAAGGCAGGTTTCTGTCTTCCAGCCTGCCATGGTTCCCATGTTTCCCCCGAAGTTTGCATCTTAGAAACTTAATCCCCAGTGCAGCAGTGTTGGGATGTGGGTAGGTCACGAGGGCTCTGCCACTGCCATTACAATGAGGTAATATCCTTGTCACCTGAGAGTGGTTTTTGTGAAGGCCGGTGTGGGGCTCCTCTTGCTGGCTTGCTCTCTGGCTCTCTCGCCCTTTCCCCTTCTGCCTTCCACCATGGGATGTCCCAGCAGGAAGGCCCTCAGCAGATGCAGGCTCTTACTGTTGGGCTTTGCAGCCTCCAGAACTGTAAGAAATACATTTCTTTTCTTTATAAATTACCTGCTCTGTGGTATTCTGTTACAGGAACACAAAACAGACCAAGACACCAACCCTGACCTGCTCTGTCCTTCCCTTCTAGTCCCCTCCAGCCAGAGGCCAAGGCCTGTCATAGAGATGCCCTTTTTTATCCCCTCCAGCTGGTCTATGACCAAGTCCTAAATATCTTTAGATTTGTCTCCAGTGACACCGTTACAGCCCCGGTTCAGTGTTCCCTCAGGGTTTCCCTTTCTTTCCCCCTGTACCTTCCTTTCTTCCTCTCCTTCCTTTCCCCTCCCACTTCCCCTTTCTCCCCTGTTTCTCTCCCTACCACACTTGCCATGGTGGTCACATACATGGCACACTTCTCTGGACGCAGGCTTAGATTTGAGGCAGTATGCCAGGGAAGCAGGATGTAGATTAGAATAGTCTTCAGGAAACCAGCATGGCCCCAGCCTAGCCTAACTCCACTTTGCTTCTGGTCAGAAATCCGTGTTAGAATGCAAGTCAGTTGATGTCATTGTTTAAAGTCTACAAGAAACAACTTCGTAGCTGCTCCATTTTATTTTCTAATTAAATAGTTTAGAAGCATTGGTACCTTAATTCTTTTTAGAAATAACACTAATGTGCCCAACTCTGATCGTGACCTAGGTCTAGCCTCATTAACATTCTAGTCTCCTGGCCTGGGTCTGCCCACTGTAACCCTTTTTGGTCTCCCTGGCCTGGGTCTGCTTCCATAACCCCCTCTGGTCTCACTGGCCCCCTCTTAGTCTCTAACATCAGTTCCCTTGTGTCACTGGAATGGTCCTGGTCAAATGCATGCAGGAGCCTCATTTCTGGCTTACGGGTCTTAGCATGATGTGCCATGGCCTTTGTGATCTGCCCCCTGCCTGTCCGTACACACCTCTGTCTGTGGGCGCAGTTCCTCCTACTCACTGTGTTTTCTCTCTCCTGTGTCCTTGGAGAGGCTGTTCTCTCTGACTGGACACTGGTTACCTGTGATACCCCCATCCCCATTATTGGTTCATAGATACCAGTCATTTTGTTGTTGCATCCTTATCCTAGACCTTATGTGCTGTGTTCTATTTCTGCCCAAGACTTTGGCTTTGGCAGAGACTGACTTTTTAAATCACTAGAGCCTAGCAGTTCCTGCCACCTACTAGGGGCTCACCTGTAGAGCATCTGTTAAACCTAGGGGCAGGAGGTGTTGGGTGGATGAAAAGCCGCCATAGTACAAGTGCTTTTTTCCCTTTTGGTTTTTCTTTTCAATGGCCACAGTAGTAACTCCTGTCACCAACTCATACTTTTTATCTTTAATTTTTTCCTTTATCCAATGACTACCTCTCATATATTATGTAGCTGTAGATTCTAGTGAAGTTTAACTTGAATTTGAACATCTGTATTCTACTTTCTTATTTTTATTTATTTTTTTGAGACACTGTCTTGCTCTGTCGCCCAGGCTGGAGTGCAGTGGCGTGATCTCGGCTCACTGCAAGCTCTGCCTCCCGGGTTCACGCCATTCTCCTGCCTCAGCCTCCCGAGTAGCTGGGACTACATGTGCCTGCCACCATGCCAGGCTAATTTTTTGTATTTTTAGTAGAGACAAGGTTTCACTGTTATTAGCCAGGATGGTCTCGATCTCCTAACCTTGTGATCCGCCTGCCTCAGCCTCCCAAAGCACTGGGATTACAGGCGTGAGCCACCGTGCCTGGCCCTACTTTCTTATTTTTAACTTTATATTTTTCAAAAGCTGGCATGCAAGGCCAGGTGTGCACTGGCTCACACCTGTAACCCCAGCACTTTGGGATGCCAAGGCAGGTGGATCACTTGAGGCCAGGAGTTCAAGACCAGCCTGGCAACAGGGCGAAACCCCATCTCTATTTTAAAAAAAAAGAAAAAGAAGAAAAAACTGGCCTACAGAAGCTTTCATTGGGAAAAACTCTGACATGAGAGTTGGGCTTTAGGTTACCTGGGTTGCATGCATACAAGGTTGTGAATGCGTTAGCTGAGAGCTAGGAAGAAGCCACGTGGCATCATGATGCTTTGGTGGCCTCATCTCCTGTGGAGCCTGTGGAGGCATGTGTGTGGATGAGTTGATTTCCATGGAGTAACATTTTTAGTTCTGCATGTAAGTTTGTCTGGATTATATTTATTTAATGCTTTTAAAACTTTAAATCATGGTAAGCCTCGATGTTTTAGTTTGCTATGTAATGTCTGTTTTAGTTTGCTACATAATGTCAATAAATTGAAAAAGTGTTACTCATTCTAATTAAGGTTTCATTTGTATTTCTTTTATACTTTCAACAGTGACATTAGATTAACTCTTAAGAAGGGAGCATTATGGAATCATTTGTTTAATTATTTGGGACATTTGCATAAAAGCATCAATAGAATTACCAGAAAGAAATTATATGCTTAGGTTTCTTTTTTTTCTTTGAGACAGAGTCTCGCATTGTCGCCCAGGCTGGAGCGCAATGGTGCGATCTCAGCTCACTGCAACCTCTGTCTCCCGGGTTCAAGCGACTCTCCTGCCTCAGCCTCCTGAGTAGCTGGGATTACAGGCACCTGCCACCACACCCGGCTAATTTTTGTATTTTTAGTAGAGACAGGGTTTCACCATGTTGGTCAGGGTGGTCTTGAACTCCTGACCTCAGGTGATCTGCCCACCTCGGCCTCCCACAGTGCTGGGATTCCAAGTGTGAGGCACCACGCCCAGCCTATCCTTAGGTTTCTTACTGACTCTAATTAAAACATGTATATGTAGGAACTAGTGCTAGAAGGATTATAGTCTAGACTTGAAAAAAGATTAAACTGTTTGAAATAGGAAGAGATTTAGTGTATGGGGAAGAGGAACAACCCTCACCCCTACTCTGTTTTGGGCATTTTAATAAAATTTAGAAGCTTGCGAATAATGCTAACAACCTAGTTATAGTAAAATTAGTAAAATTGACCAGGCGCTATGGCTCACACCTGTAATCCCAGCACTTTGGGAGGCCGAGGCGGGCGGATCACAAGGTCAGAAATTTGAGTCCAGCCTGACCAATATGGTGAAACCCCATCTCTACTAAAAATATAAAAATTAGCCGGGTGTGGTGGCGGGCGCCTGTAATCCCAGCTACTCGGGAGGCTGAGGCAGGAGAATCGTTTGAACCCGGGAGGCAGAGGTTGCAGTGAGCCAAGATGGCACCACTGCACTCCAACCTGGGCAACAGTAAGACTCCGTCTCAAAAAAAAAAAAAAAAAAAAAAAATTAGTAAAATTAATGAGATACTTTGAAAGCACGGAGTATTTAGGTTGTGCGGGAAGCACTGTGTGGTGTGTAAACTCTACCCAGACACAAATAGATACTCACAGAACTTGCACGCCACCTCTGGGAGATTCTCCTGACTCCGGGTTCCTGGTAGAGTATCTTTCATATGTGAGAACTCAGGCCATTTTCCAGTCGGTTCCCACCTTCACTGCACCCCGACTCCCAGGCCTTTTTTCTATTCTTTTCCTCGATTCTGTTTCTTTTCCACCACTGATCAGTTTCGCCTATTCTAAAACTTCATTTAAGCAGAATCATGGAATTCCTGTTGGCTTCCTTCATTGCGTGATTTTAGTGGCTGGTCTAGGGATGACAGTGTAAATTCTGAACTTTCCACACTGCGTTGTGCCACACGTCGTGCAGTGTGTCATTTCTCAAAACACTTATATGTGTGGGTTGTTTTTTAAATAGGTGGAAGGCTTTTAAACCAGCATACCATTAATATTGTATTGAGGAAGTTAATTTATCATTGTTATTTTTCCTTTTACAATTGCTAATAAAGATATGAGGTGAGGAGCAGCAGGCTACAGAGAGGAGCGATGCCTGGGGGCGTGTCAGTGTTTTAGGCACGTGCAGTGATGGGCAGCAGACTTGGGAGCGATGCGGTGGAGGCGTGTCATTGTTCCCCAGGTGTGATGTGATGAGGGGCAGCAGGCTCAGGGGGATGCGGTGGAGGCATGTGAGTGTTCCCTAGGTGTGTGCGGTGAGGGGCAGCAGGCTCAGGGGGATGCGGTGGGGGCATGTGAGTGTTCCCTAGGTGTGTGCGGTGAGGGGCAGCAGGCTCAGGGGGATGCGGTGGGGGCATATCGGTGTTACCCAGGTGTGATGCGGTGAGGGGCAGCAGGCTCAGGGGGATGCGGTGGGGGTGTGTCAGTGTTCTTCAGGTGTGTGCGGTGAGGGGCAGCAGACTCAGGGGAGCCATGTGGTGGAGGCATGTGAGTGTTCCCCAGGTGTGTGCAGTGAGGGGCAGCAGGCTGCAGGTGGATGCGGTGGGGTCGTGTTGGTGTTCCCCAGGTGCAGGAGGCTGCTCTGAGGGTGTCGCATGTATTTCATTTAATCCTCATAACAGCTCCATGAGTCAGGTTCTATTTTTGTCCGTATTTTAGCAATAAGAAAACAGACACAGAGAGGTTAAGTATAAATAATTTGACAAAGATGACATTAGTGAGTGGCTATTTTTATTATATGAAGTTAAAATTGTTTATGTGTTGACTTCATCATTTAAAGTGAGAGGAAGAACCTGAGGAATATGAAATGAGACGAGGAAGAGAGCCCCAGACTCTGCGGCTGGTAGAAGTAGGGAGTGTGACCTCATCCCCAGCTTCTGCCAGCTCTGCTGATGCCCAGGGCTGCCCCAAGTGCGCGGCCGGCCCTGGGAGGGATCCATGCTCTTGGTGACAAAGCTCCTCTCCCTGCCTTCGCCCCAGCGGCTCGTTTTTATTCATTCAGCACAGAGTGTGTAACTGATAGTCCTCAGTACCACAGTCTAATATTTTGTTGGGGTTCCTTTTTTTCTTTTCATTTAAAGGTAAAACCTACATTTAGTGAAATGCACATATTTTAAGTGTGTCATCTGAGTGTTTTCACCACTTCAGTTTTTTTTGGTTTAGTTTTCTTTTGTTTTTTTTTTTGAGACGGAGTCTCGCTCTGTCAGGCTAGAGTGCAATGCAGCGATCTTGGCTCACTGCAACCTCTGCCTCCCAGGTTCAAGCAATTCTCCTGCCTCAGCCTCCTGAGTAGCTGGGATTAGAGGCACGCACCACCATGCCCTGCTAATTTTTGTATTTTTATTAGAGACAAGGTTTCACTGTGTTGGTCAGTTTGGTCTCAAACTCCTGACTTTGTGATCTGCCCTCCTCAGCCTCGCAAAGTGCTGGGATTACAGGCGTGAGCCACTACGCCCAGCCACCACTTCAGTTTTGACAGAAGCAATAAGCCTTGATGGGGGTTTGTGCAGTATGACCGTTGCCCAGAGAATTCCCTCCCGCCATTTTCCAGTCAGTTCCCACCTTCTCCCACTCCCCACCCCTAGGCCTTAAAAACTCTTTCTCCCTCTGTTCTGTTTCTTTTCCACCATTGATTAGTTTTGCCATTTCTAAAACTTCATTTAAGCAGATTCATGGAATTCCGTTTTTTATCTGTTGGCTTCCTTTGTTGCGTGATTTTAGTGGCTGGTCTAGAGATGACACTGTAGATACTGAACTTTCCACAGTCTGCTTAGAGTTAATACTGTACCCCGCCTTGTGCAGTGTAAGAAGCTGGTCACTGTCATGCAACCAGGTGCCTTCCCGGTCCTTGCTGTGGCAAGTGTACATATTACATCTATGCTATAGACATCACAATATATATAGTATTGTTGTTTGCTTCAGTATGAATGTACCTTTCAAAAAATTACGAGGAAAATATTGTCTTTTATATATACTCACATATTTACCTTTTTTTCCCCAACCCCTAAGAGTGGGGGGACTCTTGCCTCACCTCCCTCTTCTCTCGCTCCTTGTGCCTACTGCCCCCTTGGTGTCCTCTCTGGTTGACTCCAGCCACCCCTCCCTCCACAGGGCCTGCAGCGTCTCCAGGTCCCTGACCCTTGGGTGGCATCCCCTGCCTCTTCCTCAGGGCCCTGCAAACCTCTCCTCTCATTTCACCAGGAGCTTCTTTCCTTCCCATATTTGTGTAAATGAATTCACATATTTTGACTTAATTGTCTCAGAATGGCCCAATTTGTAGTTGGACTTTTCTGATTCTCATAAAATTCAGGAGGTGGTTTTTAATCAGTTAGTTCTGCTACGGCTGCCTCCTCAGAGAAGGGAACAGTTTCTTGTTCTTCTGTTTTTTGTTTTTTAATGTTGTTGCTGAGGACAATTTAATTTGGTCTCTGAATCATCCATGTATCCATCCATCCACCACCCCCACACCCATCCTATCCACACACCCCCATACCCATCCTGTCCACCCACCCACCATCCCCCATCCTATCCACCCCCATCCTATCCACCCACCTGTCTATCCACCATCCATCCACCACTCCCACACCCATCCTATCCACCCACCTACCCATCCACCCACCCACCTATCCTATCCATCCACCCACCCACCCTCTCTATCCACACACCCACCCACCCTGTCTATCCACCCACCCACCCACACTGTCCATCCACCCATCCACCCACCCACCTATCCTATCATCCACCCATCCACCCACCCACCTATCCTATCATCCATCCACCCACCCACGCACCTATCCTATTCATCCATCCACTCACCCACCCTATCCACCCACCCACCCACACTGTCCATCCACCCACCCACCTATCCTATCCTGTCATCCATCCACCCACCCACCCACCTATCCTATCATCCACCCATCCACCCACCCACCTATCCTATCCATCCATCCATCCACCCACCCACCTATCCTATTCATCCACCCACCCACCCACCCTGTCTATCCACCCACCCACCCACACTGTCCATCCACCCACCCACCTATCCACCCACCCACCTATCCTATCATCCATCCACCCACCCACCCACCTATCCTATTCATCCACCCACCCACCCTCTCTATCCACCCACCCACCCACACTGTCCATCCACCCACCCACCCACACTGTCCATCCACCCACCCACCTATCCACCCACCCACCTATCCTATCATCCATCCACCCACCCACCCACCTATCCTATTCATCCACCCACCCACCCTCTCTATCCACCCACCCACCCACCCTGTCTATCCACCCACCCACCCACACTGTCCATCCACCCACCCACCCATCCACCCACCCACCTATCCTAGCATCCATCCATCCACCCACCCACCTATCCTATCATCCATCCACCCACCCACGCACCTATCCTATTCATCCATCCACTCACCCACCCTATCCACCCACCCACCCACACTGTCCATCCACCCACCCACCTATCCTATCCTGTCATCCATCCACCCACCCACCCACCTATCCTATTCATCCATCCACCCACCCACCCTACCTACCCACCCACACACCCACACTATCCACCCACCCACACACCCACCCTATCTACCCACCCAATCTATCCACCCACCCACCCTATCTATCCACCCACCCACCTATCCTATTCATCCATCCACCCACCCACCCAATTTATCCACCCACCCACCCACCCTATCTATCCACCCATCCACCTATCCTATTCATCCATCCACCCACCCACACTATCCATCCACCCACCCACCCACCCATCCACCCACTCACCTATCCACCCACTCACCTATCCTATTCATCCACCCACCCACCCACCCAATCTATCCACCCACCTGCCCACCCTATCTATCCACCCACCCACCCTATCTATCCACCCATCCACCTATCCTATTCATCCATCCACCCACCCACCCACCCTATCCACCCATCCACCCACACTATCCATCCACCCACCCACCCATCCACCCACTCACCCACCCACCCATCCACCCACTCACCTATCCTATTCATCCATCCACCCACCCACCCACCCAATCTATCCACCCACCTGCCCACCCTATCTATCCACCCACCCACCCTATCTATCCACCCATCCACGTACCCACCCACACTATCCATCCACCCACCCACCCACCCATCCTATTCACCCACCCCCCACCCACACTATTCATCCCCCCACCCACACTATCCACCCAGCCACCCACCCAATCCACCCACCCACCAGTTCTATCCATCTACCCATCCATTCTACCTAACCACCCACTCACCACCCATCCATCCATTTATCCATCCTTCCATTCATGCACCCACTCATCCATCATCCATCCCTGCTTCCATCGTTTCATCCACACATCCATCCATCCATCCATCCATCCATTCTTGTGTTGGGTGCTCCATCTTAAAGTTATCAGAAGTGTTTCTGTCCGAAACTGCAGTTGCAGTGGAGAGGTTTTCAGCCCAAGCTTTTCATTCTTTTTGGACTCCCAGTAGACACTGATGAGTTTTCAGGGTCAAAGAGGAACATTTTAATAATGGTATTAGCTGATCATTTTTTGTTTGTTTGTTTTTTATTTTGAGACAGAGTCTCGCTCTGTCTCCCAGGCTGGAGTGCAATGGCACAATCTCGGCTCATTGCAACCTCCGCTTCCTGGGTTCAAACGATTCTCCTGCCTCAGCCTCCCGAGTAGCTGGGATTACAGGCACCCACCACCGCACCCAGCTGAGTTTTGTATTTTTAGTAGAGACAGGATTTCACCATGGTGGCCAGGATGGCTTCGAACTCCTGACCTCAGGTGATCTGCCCGCTTCAGCCTCCCAAAGTGCTGGGATGACAGGCATGAGCCACTGCCCCTGGCCTGATAATTTTCTTTCTTTCAAGATTGGCTTGTTCATGCTCTAAACTTAAGACTCGTCGAGGAAGTAGTATGTCTCTGTATTTTCAGTTGCTAGCACTAGTAGCCTACCAGGACTTGGGAGTTTATGAATATCTGTTTAGCAGACAGTTCATCTGGGCAAAACTTTTGTAGGCAGTGATAATTTTTCCTTTTCTTGAAATATGTTTAGAAAATGGAAATCCTATTTGAAAGCATGTTTCTTACATAGAAGGAAGTAATCTAGTTTTGTGCTACATGCGTTCCTTCTTCTAATGTAGCTTATGATGTATGATTGCTCCTTCATCACCTATCTCCCAAAGACTAAACACTTTCTATTTTGCTGAATGTCTAAGGATATTTGAGATGCTTATGAGGAGGTCTTTTCTGGTATGAGGTTTGACCTAAGAGCGCTGCAGAGAATATATGGTAATTGTTACGGTTTTAGCATGACCAAAGAGAATTTTCTTTTTTCTTTCTTTCTTTCTTTTTTTTTTTTTTTTTGAGATGGAGTCTCGTTGCCCAGGCTGGAGTGCAGTGGCGTGATCTCAGCTTACTGCAACCTCTGCCACCTGGGTTCAAGTGATTCTCCTAACTCAGCCTCCCGAGTAGCTGGGACTACAGGCGCCCACCACCACGCCCGGATAATTTTTTGTGTTTTTGGTAAAGATGGGGTTTCACCGTGTTAGCCAGGATGGTCTCGATCTCCTGACCTCTTGATCCGCCCACCTCGGCCTCCCAAAGTGCTGGGATTACAGGTATGAGCCACCATGCCTGGCTGACCAAAGAGAATTTTCTTTGCATCTGAAGCATATAACTGCAAACCGATTTGTTTGTGGTTGTTAAGTAAAGAGGACCAATCTTTTGTTTGTTTATATGCACTGTTTCCTTTCTCGCCCTAGTTGCATGAGAAACAGAAGCTTCTTAGATTGATCAGTTGCCTCCTTTTGTTGCATTTGAGCATTGAGAACAAGGACCATGAGTTTTCTCCTCCATTGTGGTTTTAGTTTTAACATCTGGCACATAGTATTTAGTAAAGATTTGTGGAATAAGTGAGATAGCGTATTGGGGAAGATCATAAGAAAAACAAAAGATGAATTATTTATTTATAAATTTATTGTTAGGTCTATTCCAAAACTGACTTAGAAAGACAAAATTTTTTCCTGCTGTAAAATATTTGTAAGAACTGTGTTGGGTTGGAGTTTGGGATTCACTTTTCCCATTACAGATGCTTAAAACCTCAGACTTTTCTTGTTGGGTTTCTTTTTGGGGAGGACTTTATTAGGGATACCATTTATAGTAGAAATTTGGAAGACTGTAAAAACCACTTAATATTCCCGAAAGATGGAAGGTTGTTTCTGGAAGCTGTTAGGATTTGTTAAGGCAGAGATAATACATTTTCTTTTCTTTTTTGAGACGGAGTCTTTCACCCAAACTGGAGTGCAGTGGTGTGATCTCGGCTCACTGCAACCTCTGCCTCCTAGGTTCAAGCGATTCTCCTGCCTCAGCCTCCCCAAGTAGCCAGGACTATAGGTGTGTGCCACCGTGCCCAGCTACTTTTTGTGTTTAGTGGAGACAGGGTTTCACCACGTTGGCCAGGCTGGTCTCGAACCTCTGACCTCACGTGATCCCCCCGCCTTGGCCTCCCAAAGTGCTGTGATTACAGGTGTGAGCCACCATGCCTGGCCAGTAATACATCTTTAGAGAGATCATTTTCCTTGGAACATAACTGAAAATGGTAGGATGAAAAGATGTGTAAAATGTAACTGAAGGTGGAAAAATCTTGTTCTGAATCTCTCACTTTCGTTTGAGTTAAATATTATTTTTATTCTTGAAGGAAGTTCTGGGAGTTTGTAGAAGTAGCCAGAAAATATCTTTAGAATATAGTGCTCTATGTGATATCCTGAGACTTTTTTTTCTTTTTTTTTTTTTGAGATGGAGTCTCTCGCTCTGTCGCCCAGGCTGAAGTGCAATGGTGCAATCTCAGCTCACTACAAGCTCCGTCTCCTGGGTTCACACCATTCTCCTGCCTCAGCCTCCTGAGTAGCTGGGACTACAGGCGCACACCACCACACCCAGCTAATTTTTGTTGTATTTTTTAGTAGAGACAGGATTTCACCATGTTAGCCAGGGTGATCTCGATCTCCTGACCTCGTGATCCACCTGCCTTGGCCTCCCAAAGTGCTGGGATTACAGGCGTGAGCCACTGTGCCTGGCCTATCCTGAGACATTTTTGACAGTGCTGCAAACTATTACTATTTTTTCAGGTAGAAATATTTTATTTTATGTTGGAGATGGGCTCTCGCTTTGTTGCCAAGGTTGGTCTTGAACTCCTGGCTTCAAGTGGTCCTTCTGGCTTGGCTTCTCAAAATGCTGGGATTACAAGGCTCAGTGAACCACAGTGCCTGGCCTGGAAATAATTTTTACTACAGATTCTTTCCTCTTTAAATTAATATTATGGGTTATGAAGCTCCTTTTGTATAATAATATCCAATGTATGTTGTCAACCAGGGTATTGCTTTGCTTTTTCTTTAAAAAGGAGAAAACATGTAAGGTAGAGGAAGTGTAGTTTACTCTTAGGCATTCAGACAGTTTTTATTATTGGTGTCTTAGAAAACCCCAAACCATTTGCTGAAACCAAAAACTGTATTTTTAAAATTTTAACACTTAATTTTTCTCCTGTGCCTTCTGCGAAGTTTTTAGGTGTAAAGCATGCATAAGTAAGAGATTCATTTAACAAACCATTATTTTAGGAAACAAATATGAAAAAGCGTTAAAACCATTCTTTTTTCTCTCCTAGCATTTTTGAAACATTGGGGTGGTTGGAGTGGTTGGATTTTCCCTGGAATTGAGTGAGAAATTCAGAAGACTGAAGCCCAGGCTTACTGTCTACCTTTCACGGAGGCTTAGCCGTGAGAGGACAGAAGAAGGCACGTGGTGAATCATGACAGCAGACAAAGACAAAGAGAAGGACCAGGACCGAGACTGGGACTGAGAGAGAGAGAAAAGAGACAAAGCAAGAGAGAGTGAGAATTCAAGGCCACGCCGGAGCTGTACCTTGGAAGGAGGAGCCAAAAATTATGCTGAGAGTGATCACAGTGAAGACGAGGACAATGACAACAATAGTGCCACCACAGAGGAGTCCACGAAGAAGAACAAGAAGAAACCACTGAAAAAAAAGTCTTGTTATGAAAGGACAGATACCGGTGAGATAACATCCTACATCACTGAAGATGATGTTGCCTACAGACCAGGAGGTAAGGAGGCTTATTACGTTTGGGTCTTGCCTGTGTTTACAGTGGGGGAATGATCTTAGCATTATGGTGAAATAAATACGCTTTGTACACTTTAAGGAAGGCTTGGAATCTAGAAGAGTAGGAAACTTAATTTGGTAAACATGTGACCCACTTTTGGTCAGTTAGGTTTACCCACTTCTTGCTTGTGTCTGCCTTAATTTGGTCTTGTGTCCTGGTTTATGCATTCACGAGTTCTTTTCTTATTTTCCTATGCTGCTTGTTCTCTAACTTGACCATCTGCTTAGTATTTTTTTGTCTTTTGAATTCATGCTTGGTTTTTAATCTTCAATCATAAATGAGACTGTGGTGACCCTGCAGAATTGACTGCTTGGTGGAGACAAGTAAACCTTAAGATTCTTGGAAACAGGAAATTTTACCTTGGGACAGGATCGACCAGACTCTAGAGAGGTACTTTTTAAAAATGGTCTTTAGGCCAGACATGGTGGCTCACGCCTGCAATTCTAGCACTTTGGGAGGCTGAGGCGGGTGGATGACCTGAGGTCAGGAGTTCGAGACCAGCCTGACCAACATGATGAAACCCTGTCTCTACTAAAAATACAAAAATTAGCTGGGCTCGGTGGTGTGCACCTCTAATCCCAGCTACTTGGGAGGCTGAGACAGGAGAATTGCTTGAACCCAGGAGGTGGAGGTTGCAGTGAGCCAAGATCGTGCCACTGCACTCCAGCCTGGGTGACACAGCGAGTCTCTGTCTCAAAAAAGAAAAAAAAAGGCCTGAAGATCAGAGATTTATTGCTCCTGCTAACTTCCTTTTCCAAAAATTTGAGCTTCAGGCTCTCTAATCAACGATAATAGAAGAAGTCATCTAACCTGCTTGGTTTTCCGGAAAATGTATTATGGTCATGCCAGTATATTGTGGCTTACAGCATTGCTCAAAAAAAGACAGACTCAACTTTTAGATGAGATCAGGGAAACAAGTGAGTCAAAACCTGTTGAACACTAGCAAAGCCTTTCCTTTTCATTTGATGTATTGTGTGTATTAAGACACCTTTTTTAGGCTGGGCACAGTGTAATCCCAGCACTTTGGGAGGCGGAGACAGAAGGATTGCTTGAGCCCAGGAGTTCAAGACCAGCCTGGGTAACATAGTGAGACCTCATCTCTACAAAAAATTTTTACAAATTAGCTGGGCCTGGTGGCATACTCCTCTAGTCCCAACTACTCAGGAGGCTGAGGCAGGAGCATCACTTGAGTCTGGGAGGTCGAGGCGGTAGTGAGCCATGATTGCACCACTGCATTCTAGCCTGGGTGACAGAGCAAGACCCTGTCTCAAAAAAAAAAAAAAAAAAAAAAAAAAACAAGATATTTTCTTACAGAAGCCAGTAAAACCTAGGTGAAATCATTTTGTTTGAGTTACTTTTACTGTTGAAGAGTGAAATGAATTTCGTATGAGATGTAATTAGCAGATTAAAGCTGCCCATTTTTATGTTTTTCTGAGAAAGAGATTAAAATACTTTACTGTGTTATGTCCATAATCTGGAACAATCATTTTACTGAGGAATGTTGTTACTGTTCTGAACTTCACATCAAGTTCCAGATTTTCATTCTCCCACATAGGAGTTTTTTAAATTTCAAAAGATGTCAGTGGGGCTGAGCACATTGGCTCATGACTGTAATCCCGGCATTTTGAGAGGCTGAGGCAGCGGGAGGATTGCTTGAGCAATGTGGAGACCTGCCTGGGCAACACAGTGAGACCGTATCTCTACAAAACAGTAAAAAATTAGCTGGGAGTGTGATGAGACTGTAGTCCCGGCTACTCAGGAGGCTGAGGTAGAAGACTCTCTTGAGCTCAGGAGGGCAAGGCTGCAGTAAGCCCCATTCACATCATAGCACTCCAGCCTGTCCAGCAGAGCAAAACCCTATCTCCACCCCTCTCCCCACCCCCACACAAAAAAGTCAGTGCTAGAACTTAATACAGACAAATTTGCATTCACAAGTACAATTTCTTGGTTGAAGATTAACTGAGAAGGTATTCGTGTGATACAAATTGATCAGAGTGGAGGTTTTAGAGCAGTTAGAAATCTGCTGTGAGGATTAAATGATGTGTGTAGGTTACAGTACTGTCTGTATTTATCTTTGATTTAGACTCAGCTATTGGGCAGTACGAATTTCTTAGTGACTGAAGAATCTCTCAGAGTTACCACAGATTGCTTGTTTAGGGCGTATGCACATCTAAATCATGGGAAAGGAACAAAATATGTTAACTCTTTTTTTATTATTATTATACTTTAAGTTTTAGGGTACATGTGCACAATGTGCAGGTTTGTTACATATGTATCAATGTGCCATGTTGGTATGCTGCACCCATTAACTCGTCATTTAGCATTAGGTAGATCAGCACTTTGGGAGGCCGAGGCAGGGGGATAGCTTGAGCCCAAGAGTTTGAGACTAGCCTGGGCAACATAGTGAGGCCCTGTCTATGCAAAATGAATGAATGAATGAGGCATTATGGTCACCGTTACTAGATTTGATTGACTGTGCCTTTACTTTTCAGTAAATAATACATAGACTTTCCTGACCTAAGCTTTATGATGATCTCAGGTTGTGATATGGGGGTAGGAGGACGTTAACTCTCTCTATAGCCACTGCTTTCCTTAAAATCATTGCTTTTTATTTAAGTGTCTTAACATGGCATTTTAAAAAGCAACCTTGGCCAAGCATGGTGGCTCATGCCTGTAATCCTGACACTTTGGGTGGCTGAGGTGGGAGGATTGCTTGAGCCCAGGAGTTGGAGACCAGCCAAAAAAAAGAAAAAAAAGCAATGCTTTACACTCCAGTCATTGAGAGCATCAAAAATTATTTTCCAACCACTGCCATGTCAAATGTAATTTAAGAAAGCACCCTTCTTCCCTGAAGAAAATGCAATTTGGTTTACTTTATTCCATCTCTGATTAGTGGCATTGGTTTTGTTTACAGTTAGAAAATAAAATGTGTTTAGAGTACAATTTAATGGCAAATTGTCTATAAGAGATTAGTTTTCTTTCTCTTTTTGATTAGCTGAAAAGGTCATGGTAGTAGCATGTTCAAGCTAGTCATCTTTGCGTATTTATTTCCTCACAAAATATTTATTACAAATATAGTAGCAATTTCTCTTTTTTGAAGACATGTGAGCATCTATCTGAATAAGATATTCAAGATTTCATCTTGATGTGTGATCTTGAGCAAGCGGTTTCTTTTATCTAAATGTCTTCATCTGAATATAGATAATCCCCTGGAATCCTCTCCTTCTTCTTCAGGGACTCTGAAGAAAATAATTTAGGCTTCATCAGATTCTTTAAATTATTAGAAAAATAATCAGAAAGAACCAAAGGGCTGTTTTCCTTTAGCCTAAAGATATTTGCAATTTAATATCATCTTTTGGAAAAAAATTTACAATAAAAGATATATGCTTTGTCGCATATTTATGCAGTGGCTTTATGGGCCCTGTCTTTGTTCCTTAAAGGTAAATGCCATTGTTTTAAAATTTCTTTTTCTTTTAAAGACTGTGTGTATATCGAGAGTTGGAGGCCAGACACACCGTATTTCATCTGTAGCATTCAAGACTTCAGACTGGTAAGCATTTTTAACATGCTGTTCGCTCTGCTCTGTATTCTCTCTTTTTCCAGTTCCATTGGCTATCTCTTATTGTTACTCCATCGCTGTTGACGTGGTTACCAGTTCACCTTTTGAGTGCTAACTGCCTCGTGGCAGTAGCACTGAAATGAGGGTTACTAGTTCCATCTTTTCAGCTTTGTAACACTTACTCTCATAATGCTTATATTGTAAACAATATTTCTGAAGTTTTTATCCCTTTAGTAACTGTTTTGACAATTTCAGATAGTCCCTTGAATTTCTGAAGTAGGTTGTTTCTTCTCAGCCATTGTTAAGAGCCTAAAGTAAAGTAAATTCAGTAAATTGATGAGTAGGGGAAATAATATAAAGAGAATAGTTTCCAGTGGAAATCTGTCACTTCCTTCAATATTTCGGCAGGTGTAGAGTATATGTTGAAATTTTTGTGGGTGTTTCCCGGGGTAGCGGTTGAAAGAAGCCTGGCTTGGGCGTGGTAAAGCTGTTATACTTTCCTTCCAGTTTTAGTGCATGTGTTGCAGAAGTGAGGACATAGCTGCTGTACTTTCTCGTTAAAGATTCTTCCTGAATATATAAGTGTTGATGCTCCTCATTATGAAATCACTTTTTTAGGGCCAGTGGTTCTCATACTTTAGGCTTTGGATCGCTGGATGTCTGCAGAGATTTGGCAGAGGTCTGCAAATAAACATGCTAAGCTTTATATAAATAAATTGATCTCACATGTCTGGACAACGATTTTTCAGCCTGTTTTCAGTATGCTTTTATGATTTTTAAAAATTTCACTTATTTAAAAGCAATACACAGTTAAGAACCACTATTTGTTGTTGTTGTTGCTGTTTGAGACAGAGTCTTGCTCTGTCACCCAGGCTGGAATGCAGTGGTGCAGTCTTGGCTCACCGCAGCCTCTGCCTCCCAGAAACAAATGATTCTCCTGCCTCAGCCTCCCGAGTAGCTGGGATTACAGGTGCATGCCAGTACAACCAGCTGTTATTTTTATATTTGTATTTTCAGCAGAGAACAGGGTTTGTATTTCTAGCAGAGAACAGGGTTTCACCATGTTGGCCAGGCTCGTCTCCAACTTCTGACCTCAAGTGATTTGCCTGCTTTGGCCTCCCAGTGTGCTGGGATTACAAATGTGAGCTGCCATGCCTGGCAGGAACCACCGTTTGTTTGTTATTTTCCTCAAACAATTGATATTTGAAATACTACTGAAGTAGTATCATTTGGGAATCTTTTGAAACATTTTGATCTTACAAGGGACCCTAGTACTTTGAAGATTGTGAACCACTGTCTGTACTCTTAAGGGTAGAGAATTCCTAATTCCTTAGCTTTGTAGAGATGTGTATCACTATCTGTGAATGCTGTTATTTCCAACACCCTTTGTAATTCAACAATATTTGTGTTCTGACGTATGTTGTATGTGATATTTCAGTCTAAAGAAATGTAGTTTGAAAAGATCTTTCTCTGCATCTCCTTTGTTTTTTATCATTTTTAATGGCCCAAGTACCAAATTAGTATATTCAGTAAAAAAAAAACACATTATTTTTCTTTGTTAAAAAGTTATTGCTTAAGTTATTGCATGCTTACTTTTTTAAGATGAAGTCAGATGTGCTATTTACTTCTGAGATGGGTCTATTCTTGATAAGCGGCTTTTACCTTTCCTGGTTGCATTGCAAGGTGGCCTTGTGGTTTAATCTTGTAAATCAAATGCTTTCTATCCAATTTTTATGTCTATATGAATTTTTAAAAACCATTTTTAGAGGTCTTTGCTACTTATTGTATCTTTCCTTCCAAAGTTTTTTTGTTTTGCTTTTTTTCTTGTTTTTTTTTTTTTGTTTTTTTTTTTGGTTTTTTAACAGATACAGCACTGACACCTGAAATACGGGTATAGCCTTATTCCTGAAGAGTTTTGTTTTGGTAGTGGCTGCTGCTACTGCCCTTTTCCTGCCCATTGTCGTTGTGTGTGATTTTTACTAAACCAAACATCAGTGCACCATGAAAAATATATAGCTGCGAAATAAAATTGTAAATATTTTTATTTTACCTATTAGATCTTGAGCCCCCTTTGTACAGTTTTTGCACATTAGCAAGTGCCTTCATGTTTGAACAGGCATCTCCTATGAAATGCTGATTACAATGTGATAGTTGCTGTTCTGGGCAGAGGTTCCTGCTGAGTTATGGTAATTGCTCAGGGTGTTAACAGCAATAAAAGCTAAAGCTTCTGTTGTCAGTATTGGTCTAATACAACACATTAAAGCTATCTACAAAAATATGTGGGAAGTAGGGTGCAGTATGTTTAAATACCTTTTTCTAAATCACACACTGCTGTGTCTCATGTTTTTGTTTGAGGTTCTGTATTCGGCACATCCTCATAGTTGTTGTGTAAGAACAACAGATGATGAAATATTTGCTCTGGGAATAAATATAGTTATTTCCACTGTCTTATTTTCTTACTTCTCTGTACTTATTAAAAGATAATCAAATAGATGAGAATGATCAAGATTTTTTTCTCCTTCAGTTTACTGAAGCTATAAGGGAAAAAGATGAGCAGAAGGAAATAAGCTTTGTTTCTCTGCGAGATTTTAAAAAGAAGAAGAAATTGAATTTGATTTTGCTCACAGCAAATAACATGACTAGTGGAGCAATGAAAGAAACAAAAACCCGATAGCTTTGAAATGTTGAGTAATTAGGTATTTTATCTTTTTAATAATCACAAAATAAAAAGTTGGTTTGGGGTTATAACTGAGAGACGTGTTTCACTGTTTATACTATAAATGAGAATCCCTTTGCCGTGGTGAAATTTTGTGTATAAAGTATGTTTGGGCACTGTAAAAATAACTGGGTGAATGCCCGTTATGATACACATTAGTAGGTATGATTACGATGTTAAAGACAACAAAAGCTAATGAGGTGAGGCGTGGGGAGGAGGAGACATGTACCGCCAGTCACTGAGACTAGAATAATGGCAGTTTATTGAACCGAGGGCCTTAGGTCACATTTCATGAAATAGCTCTATATGAGATAAGGAGAAGGGTCTTTGTATTTTATGTGGGGACCTGGGTCGTCTTCTCAATTCTGCTGCTGCATTCCCTTAGAATCAAGTCTGTGGTATAGAACACAGCTGCCTCTATGTCCTGATCCCTGTCTGTTGTCCTGCCAGACTATTAAACAGCCTCCCCTTTCACTCTCAAAAATGTCTGAGTGTGGATGATAGGTTGTGTGGTTATCTTGCCTATGGGGGATAGGATCCATGGCTTCTGCTTTATTAATATTCAACCATCAAAACACATAGGGACACCACCATCCTACACTAGTAGGTGTATTTTGAGCGCATGCTTCCACAGGGTAGGTGGAGGCTATGATAGTATCAAGCAATTAAGTTCCTAACTGAGCTGAGGTTTTAAAGGTAGGAATTATGTATTCTGTTAGGAAGCTTTCTTTCTCTTAGGAAGTATTCATTTGATTGGGCTTATTTACAAAGGGAGATGTCTGATTTTGTTTGAATGTGCTGACCAAAGTATTTATGGAACAAGTAGTCAAAAGCAGGAGCTCAGGTGAGCATAAGAGGCAGGGTAGAATTATGGACAGTGCATACTTAGAAGCAGGAGAAAGAAGTATTGTTGATTAAAAAGGTCACTTCGCACCATAGATTTCTGAACTAATTAGTAAAATAGCTGGCAAAGTCTTTATTTAGCTTTTTGAAGGACTAGTAATTCGGAATGACAGTCTGTGATCCTTGTGGCCTGGCATGAAAAGATTAATTGAGCCAAATTTCATTTTTAGAATTTAGAGTTGAGAAACTGAGAGACTGAGGCAGTTAGTAGAGGGGAAAGGTGAATGGATAATTCAAGAATTACCCCTAATATATCTGTAAAAATTAAAAATAAAAAAAGAATTACCTGAATGACAAGAGCAAGGTTAGGGCTGACATAGGCAATCTCGCTTGCTAGGGTAGGAAACTGGGAAAAGCAGAGGACAGGGAAGCTGTGGGAAGAGCAGCAGACTACCAAGGGAAGTGTGTGCACAGCCGTCTCTTCCTTGACTCTCCTGGGTCCCACTGCACTGATGTTCTTCCCACAGGATTCTTAGATTATCCTGTTCCCTCTGAGTAGAGAGCTCTCATCTGGGCTAGCTTGAGTGGATCTTCATGAATTGCAATGGAAAGAGCCTAGGTTAACATCTCCAACCCTTCTGCTGCCCTCCCATAGCTTTTAGAGGTCACCATGTGACTTAGTTACTTTGAGGGTTTTGTTCTGAATGAGTCAATATCATTGAGGAGCATTATATCACACAGTGCAAATAGGAATGTTTTGGGCTATAATCAGGGCCTTCCACAGGCATTTACTGAATACCTGCTTTGTGTTCTTTATGGAACTCAGCACTTAAAGGGAGACTGAAGAAGTATAAAATATTGTTCATTCCCTCAGTGATCTTAGATTCTAAGTGACAGACAACTTGTGGCATTATTGGATGTCAGTCTTCTTTGGAGAACATTCTGAATAGGATTGACAAGAAGGGCATTCACTTTTAGATCTAAAAGAAATGATTTCTTTTGTGCGTTTATGAAAAACAAATCATATTTTTATGGAAACCCAGGCATTAAGAAGTATAATGCAAATAATTTGCCATCTGGAAATAATCATGGAGTCTGAGAATGCTAACAAGGTCATGGAGACAGTAATTTTCATTCAGTATAACACTGAGGAGTTCCTTGTATAGTAAGTAGTTCCTTGTAGCAGTTATTACCTTTCTTTATTCACAGATATGTCAGCAAACTCACTCCTGTAATATTCTCCATGGAAATTCAGTGTGGATTCTTGCATTGCCGTCATTCATACAGTAGAGGAAAACATGCTTTTGGTTTCCTAAAGTTACATAGGTGTTTCAGCTGTTATTTATACCAAATGAGTTTCTAGGTAGTATATGTAGCTATAAGTACTATTTTGGGTTAATAACATTGATTCATTTTGGTTCCTTAACTGTTTATTAAAACTTGGAAAATTGTCCTTAAAGTTAAGCCAGATACAGAGATTCCTTAGAGTTGGGGGTGATAGTTAGGGATGTTAAAGTGTTTCAGGTGATGGTTAGCTGGGCTCGACATATTGTTACGGCTCTGCATAGATGATAATGCCACTGTATCATTTGTGTCCCCAACAGCCTACTTTCTAAGTGCTAGTTCTGAATGTGGAATAGCTAAGGATGCATACTACTAGTTACCTTGGAGAATGCACATTTCCATTATTGCTGTGAATGTGGGGGCCAAGTTATTTATCGTTTAATACCATATCCCTCTCGTTGTTTCATTGTCAAATGTTTCATTGTCAAATGTGAGCAGCTGGAGGAAAAACACTTGGAATTTCTCTCTGATCCCTGGTCTGTACTCATAAGTTGTTTGCTACTCACTACCCTTTATTCATGCCTTCCCGACAGTACAGCAGCAAAAGGGCTGCAGAGAAATTAACTTCATCTTAGGTTCCACTTGCCATTGAGATTGCCCACCCTCCACCAAATTTATTTTCTTAAAAATGGATTAAAAGTAACAAGAAGCTATTTCTCCTCCTTTGTAATAAAAACTTACTGAGGATGAGTAATTATGTCTTCTTTTCTTATTAGAACCATAGATGATGCTGGGAGATATCAGATAGTGACTTAATTACCCATACTTTTTGTGCACACATTCAAGTGTATACACAGTGACTTAATTATCAGACTTACACATTATCTACCACATTTCTTTAATCCCAGCTTGGCTATTACCACTTAGCACAGAAGGTGTAGTGTATGGACATTCATGGAATGGGCATTCGTTTAAAAGGAGGTAAATCTTGCATTAGAGCCCTTTTTTGGTTGGGGCGGGGGTGGGCAGGAAGGTCCACATAATTTGAACATGGCTAATTCAGAATTTAGGATCTGTTATTCTGGGATTGAGATGAGGGATGGTAGATTGCCCAGGTTCAGAGCTCGGACTTTGACATCAGGTTGTCTGAGTTCACGTACTCCGTCCATCAGTTGCCATCTTTCCTGACCTTGGGAAATACACTTAACCCTCTTAACTTTCTTTAGTTACCTGTGAAGTTGGGATATAAAGTACCTACCTTGCCAAGTAGATTGTTTTTAGATTAAAAGGTCAAACTTGCAAAGTGTCCAGTGCCCCATAGAGTGACACTGATTGTGATGTTCTTGTTTAGTTGGTACCTTAGGTTTATGGTTTTTATTCACTGATACATATATTGTGTGCTTATCACATTGGCTGGCTGTATTGTCCACAGTAAGTATTTATTGAATACTGAATGAAGTAACATTTAAGTGGAATAAATTCACTGGATAAGTATTTTTAAAAAACTTTAGTAGTAGTTGTTTGATACAGTGCATACATCAACACAAATTAACATTCTCTTAAACAAGCCAAAGAAGTCTACTCACTTACTTTTGGTTAGCCTGCAGTGCATAATGTATATAAATAATAAAACTTTATTTCTTTTAAAATACTTGAAGAAAATTCAGTTTCTTCTTTTCTTCACGAATTTGAATGAATGTAGCCTAAGTCATAACATTTTTTAGGCATCATTATATTGTTTTGGGTTTTCCATATGGCTGACTTTCAGCAAAGATAAATGAGGGCCTAGTATACATGAGAGCCTCCCAGAAAAGGCCAACTGTTATGAAAAATGCCTCACGCTATGATGATTTGTTTCTGTGTGACACATCAGTTGTTTCTGTTTTTCTTTTTGACAGTCCTTCAAGGTAGGCCTGCAAAATTGAGTATTTCTTTCTATAGCTCCTTCTTCTCTTTACTTTCTTGGCTTGTACCATACAAAAAGGTCAGTATCACCCAGTTACGCCTTTGTGACTTGTTGTGTAGTGTTGGATAATGAAGTAAAAACTTTACATTAAAGTTCATTATCAAGTATTTTCAGCTATTACATCCAAGGACCAAGTGGCCTTTTCACATATAAATTTGTGATTTCTAATTTTGTTTAATTCTTTAACAAGGCAAGAGGCAGGATGGAATTCTTTTTTGGAGACAGAGTTTCCCTCTTGTCACCCAGGCTGGAGTTCAGTGGCGTGATCTCAGCTCTTTCCAACCTCCGCCTCTGGGTTCAAGCGATTCTCCTGCCTCAGCCTCCCAAGTAGCTGGAATTACGGGCACCTGCCACCACCCCCAGCTATGCTTTTGTATTCTTAGTAGAGACAGGGTTTCACTATGTTGGCCAGGCTGGTCTTGAACTCCTGACCTCGTGATCCACCCGCCTCGACCTCCCAAAGTGTCAGGATTACAGGCATGAGCCACTGCATCAAGCAAGATGGAATTCTTTAGCCCTGAGTTTGGTGGACTCAGTCAGAGGAGGTTGTATATCTATACTCCCCACCCACCACAATTATAGAGTAATGGTGTTGAAAGTTTTTTGAACGACCACATCCTTTTTGCATGATATTGATGTCAACCTCTAAATGGACAAGGTGGTATTAACATAAGTGGAAATCAAAATGAGGCCTTGGGAATAAATAATCCCAGCATTTTATTGGCCCCATTTTCTGAGCTTCCCAGCAATTTGCCTTCACTCATGGCTGCCAGTCAGGGTAGGGCACTTGGGATTTTAAGTTTTAGTGTTTAACTACTATTGTGAGGTTGGGTAATTCATTTTCTTCTAATTTACTTGGGTCAAGGGACTCTAAGAAACTATTGAAAAAGTTTTGTTTAATTATATGTATTTCCATAAACTATATTTCTGAAAATGTTATTTACTAAAATTGTTAACTCTATGTGAAATTGTTTTCAATGCAGAAAACTCATCTGGTGGCCAATATAGTGGCCAAATATAAAGGCCAATTTATATGGCTGTTGGCAACTGAAATGGGGAAAAAAGGGGGTAAGTTTGAGTTCAAGTGTGGAATGTGAGTTTCCCCAGGCTCATTGGGACTCATGAACCACCAGTCTAAACTATTTTGGGTGTTGTCCTCTTGGGTGACATTTTGTAGGGTATTGCTCAGAAATAGCGAGGCTTTTCTCCAGTGCTAGATGCAGAATAAGCCCTTCACGAGGCTTGGGTCGGGCTGTAGCTATACTTCTTAACAGCTATCCCTTGGTTACTCCTCTGTTACTAGTGGTGGTCCTGAGGGATGTGTAAGAGGCAGCAGGATGAAGTACCTGTAGTGCTTTATCCCTTAAAGCACAGGGACCCGTGTGGGTGATCATAGGGGTTATTATCGTGTAGTGCATCTCCCTTTTTAGGAACATTCACACTTGTCTTCCTTTTTTTCCCTGTAATGGTAGGACTTAATGGAGGATTTAATGGTGATGTTTTCTGAAAGTCGAGTATTTATTATTCTGAGTGACTACTGGGTTAATATGAAAGAAGTGTGGTTTCAGTTAAGCATTGACGTCAGTGTGAAGAAGTGACTGTGGCACCCCAGTTCATACTGAATTAGCAAATAATACAAGAGGATATCAAGCTCTCTCACACTTAGACACACACAATGCAGGATACTGTCAATATACAGTGAGTTGTTCAGTTGCAGTGTAGAGTATTAATATCTTGGGGTGAAGAAAAGAAAGTGCTCCAGATGCGATGTGACACTTGGGGAAGTTCTGTGAAGGTGGGTAGGTTTTGAGGAGCTGGGTATGTTTTTCACACATCAATAAGAAGTGGATAGGCAGAGTATAGGAGCCTTGCAGGTGTACATGGCAGCCTATCCTTATAAGCAACACACGCAGTGAGGCTGACGAGTCTGGGAGTCGTGAGAAGATGACCCGCAGGACGTCACTGAAGAGCACAGGTTAGTGGATTTTGGGAGGCAGATGTGGAGATATAAAATGGGGCTAGATTATAGAGAATCTTCAAAGTTAGCAAAGTTAAGATTTTGTGTAATAGGCAGTAGAGAGCTTGTGTAAGCTTTTTTATTTGAGACGATCCACCTTGCAGACCACTGCTTAAGAAGATTGACTGTAGCAGTTTGCAGTGTGGAACGGGAAAGATGGTGAAAGTTCCAAGTAGGAGGCTAGGGCCGCCATTCATGGGTAAGATGAAGAGGACCAAGACAGTAGAGATAATATATTGATAATTGTAACCAAGTCAGCAGTAATTGTTGGAACAGCATAACATGTTTACATATTTGCTGATGTAATTACTCAAGGGTCATACCATAAAAAGGGGTGGGGATTTCACATTATGGAAACCTTGGAATTCTCTGTCTTATGGTGGAAGACAGAACCCAATGTAGTGTAGATAAAAGTCTAATTTTAATTCCCAGAGAAAGACTGATGTCTTATGGGACAAATTAGTAGATTCCCAATGTGACTACCTACTTTTAAAGCTTCAGCCTTTACCAATGACCAATATGTCTTATTTACCGATATGTCTTATTTCCGCATATATCTAAAAAGTGGGTTTTACTTTCAGGCTGATATTTTCTTAATCAATGTGGATGCTATTATTAATACTTTTATTTACTGTAATACTCAACAGGATTTGCTGAATGAATTTTAAGTCTTCCCCATAATAACATTAATTTTTTGTAAACTTTTTATATTACAATTAATGATGACTAGTATTTATTTCTTACCAATACAAATATTTGTGTCTACTGATGATTTAAATAAGTTCATGACTGGTGGAGCACTTGGGCACATTATATGTAGGTGTGAGAGATTCTGTAGTGAGAGGATAAATCTTCTTTCAGTCAAGATGATGGTACATAAAGCTAACTGTGTTGATTGTTCTTTAATGATGCTTTGTGCTGCCAAAGTCATTTGAGCTGGATCTGAATCAGATCCAGTTGGCAAAGCTTCGCCATATGTGGAGCTCTCATAAATCCTGCAGGCACACAGATCTAATACAGAGTAATGAGAGAGCTGCTGGGAGAAAAAATTGATTACAGGGTTGCAGACAATATCATTAGCATTTCTTACCATGATACACCAGGTGTCTTCCCTAATAGACTATTTTTGTTAATTTGGTTTTTATAGGATAGCATTGATTGCATCATAATTTAACTTTCTTTGCATATTCAGGTATATGTGATCTGTGTTTCTACACTAATGATGGAATAAACTCATCAGATTTAATTTTGTAAGTTTTAACTTATCCGTTCATTTTTCTATCTGCTGGAGAGGCAACATTTTTACTTGTACTGAGAATCCGTTAGCTTGGATGTTTTCTAGTAAAAGTTACTGTGTTCAGTGGTGGGGAGGGAGTAGTGAGGGAGGTAGGAAGGCAAAGATAACATTGCCCAGAACCTCCCTAAACTGGTCAGAAATGATTCTACCCGTCAGCTGATTTACATAGAAACCAGGTGGCACCATGGCAGAGGCTCTAGCCAAAGCGGGAAAGGTGCAACCTTTCAAGGGGACATACATGCACATTTATCTCCATTGTCAAGGGTGTGGCTCTGCAGGAGAGGACTCATGTTGGCTGCACCTATCCTCTTCCTCACTAGAAGATCAAGGACTAAAGAGGATATTAGTTAGTTAGCATTTTAATTCTTTTAGCCATATCTTTTTGTGTGTTTGACCTCTTTTGAGTGGTTAACACATAATGGGACAGTATTGTAGGGGTGGTTTGAACTGTTTTATTTGAGTAGTGGTTTTTTTTGTTGTTGTTTTTGTTTTGAGACAGAGTCTCACTGTGTTGTGCAGGCTGGAGTGCAGTGGGATGTTCTCGGCTCACTGCAACCTCCATCTCTTGGGTTTAAGCGATTCTCCTGCTGCAGCCTCCTGAGTAGCTGGGATTACAGGTGTGGGCTACCACACCTGGCTAGTTTTTGTATTTTTAGTAGAGAGAGTGTTTTGTCTTATTGGCCAGGCTGGTCTTGAACTCCTGACCTCAAGTGATCCTCTCAACTTGGCTTCCCAAAGTGTTGGGATTACAGGCATGAGCCACTGTACCTGGCTGTGTATGTTTTGTTGTTGTTGTTTTTTGAGACAGAGTCTTGCTCTGTCACCCAGGCTGGAGTGCAGTGGCATGATCTCAGCTCACTGCAACCTCTGCCTCCCAGGTTCTAGCAATTCTCCTGCCTCAGCTTCCCAAGTAGCTGGGACTACAGGTGCATTCCACCACACCCGGCTAATTTTTTTTGTATTTTTAGTAGACATGGGGTTTCACTGTGTTAGCCAGTATGATCTTGACCTCCTGACCTCATGATCCACCCACCTAGGCCTCTCAAAGTTTTGGGATTACAGGTGTGAGCCACCACACCCGGTGTATTTTTTTTTTAATCATTATTTTTGTTGTGCATTTTCCTTTAGGGAACTTTTTTTCTTTTGACATGTTTCTTGGTAACATAGGATATGTTAATTAACCTTTCTAACTCTTAGTTTTCTCACTTGTAGTATGGGTATAATAATACTACTATCTATGACAAAGACTTGTTGCAAAAATTAAATAAAATAATTCATTAAATTTCTTAGCACCATACTTAGCATATAGCAAGCATACATTAAGCATTGTCTATTATCCCATAAGACTCGAATTATACAAATTCTGGTCATTCTTTATATATTTATTTATTTGAGATGGAGTCTTGCTCTGTCGCCCAGACTGGAGTGAAGTGGCACGGTCTCGGCTCATTGCACCTCTGCCTCCCGGGTTCAAGCAATTCTCCTGCCTCAGCCTCTGGAGTAGCTGGGATTACAGGTGTCCACAACCATGCCTGGCTAATTTTTGTATTTTTAGTAGAGACAGGGTTTCACCATGTTGGCCAGGCTGGTCCTTGTTAAAAATCAGTTAATCATATTTGTTTTGTTCTATGTCTGTGTTCTCTTTCCTTGATTTATGTGTATCTTTTAACTGTATCATATAATCTTTATTATTATAGCTATACTGTAAGTTCTGAAGTTGGGTAGTTTGTGTCTGCACATTGTACTTTTTTTTTTGGCTATCTTTTGCCTTTCTATTTAAACTTTAGGATAAGTTTGTCTATATCTACAAAGTAGTTTGATAGAATTTTAATTGAGATTGAATGAAATCTGTAGATCAATTTGGGAGAAAAGGGTGTCAATAATGTTGGGATTTTCAGTCAATGGCATAGAATGTTTTCCATGTAATTAGATCTTTAACATGTTCCATCTGTGTCTTAACTTTGCATACAGATCTGCACATATTTTGTTAAATTTATACATATATGTTTTATTTTCTGCTACTATTGAAAATAATATTGCTTTCTAAATTTCAAATACCAAAATTTCATTGTTGGTATGTAGAAAAAGAATTGAGTTTTGTACATGAACTTTGTGCCCTGAAGACTAGCTGTGCTTGCTTATACACTCCAGAAGATTTTTCCTTGTAGGTTTTTGAGGATTTTACATATAGACTATCATATAATTGGCAAATAAAGACAGGTATTTTTCTCTCCAATAAGAGTACCTTTTATTTTTTTTCTTATTGAATTAGGTAGAATTTCCAGTGAGATGTTCAAAAGTGTGGCAACAGAAGTTATAATTGCCTTTCCCTACTTTAAAGATATAACATTCAGCCTCTGACCATTATGTATGATGTTAGCTTTAGGTTTTATGAGTGTACTTTATCAAGTTGAGAAAGCTCCCATTTATTCCTAGTTTATGAGATATTTTTGTTTGTGTGGTCAATGAATTGATGAATTTCTGCCAAAAGGTTTTGCTGCATCTATTGATACAATCACATATTTTTTCTTTTTTTTTTTTAGCCTGTTGAAATGGTAAATTACATTGATTGGTTTGTGTGTTCAGTCATTTTTGAATATTTGAATAAATTCTGTTTTGTTATGGTTATAATTGTCTTTATATACTATTGAATTCTGTTTGCTAAGATTTTGTTGAGGAATTTTGCATTTGTGTTCTTCAGATATATTATTTTTTCCTTTTTAGTTTATTTTTAATCGACAAATAATAATTGTATACATATGTGGGTACAAAGTGATGTTTTCCTATATGTATACATTGTGAAATTATTAAATCAATATCTATCACCTCACATACTTATTTTTTTGTGGTGAGAACATTTAAAATCTGCTCTCTTAGCAGTTTTCAAACATACCATACGTTATTGTTAACTACAGTCACTATGCTGTACAATATGTCTCCAGAATTTATTCTTCCTGTCTATCTGAAACTTTATACCCTTTAACCAGTATCTTCCCATCTCCCCCAATCCCTTTTAACTACCACTCTGCTTTTATTTCTGTAAGTTTGACTATTTTAGATTCCACATATATGTGGGAACATGCTGTATTTATCCTTCTGTGCCTGGCTTATTTTATTTGTCATAATGTCCTCCAGATTCATCTATAGGTTTACTTATTTTTCAAGGCTGAATAGTATTTCATTGTGTATATATACCACATTATTTTTACTCATTCTTCTGTTGATGGACACTTAGGTTGATTCCATATCTCGGCCATTGTGAACAACACTGCAGTGAACATGGGAATGCAGATATCTCTTCAACATGCTGATTTCATTTTATTTGATATATACCCAGAAATTGAATTACTGAATTATATGGGAGTTCTATATTTTTAGATTTTAGAGAAAACTCCATAATATTTTCCAAAATGCCTGTACTAATTTACCTTCCTACCAACAATGTACAATGGTTCCCTTTTATCCACACCCTCACCAACACTTGTCAGCTTTTGCCTTTTTGATAAAAGCTACTTGAGCAGCTGCGAGGTGATATCTCATTGTGGTTATAATTTGCATTTCCCTGATGATTGGGCATTTTTAAACATTCCTGTTGCCTATTTGTATGCCTTCTGTTTTGAGAAGTGTCTACAGGAGGTCCTAGTGACAGGCATTAGGCATAAGCAAGAAATTACATGCATCCAAATCAGAAAGGAAGAAGTTAAATTGTCTCTGCATATGATATGATCTTATATATACAAACTCTAAAGACTTCACCAAAAAAACTGTTAAAATTAATAAATGAATTTAATAAGGTTGCAGGATACAAAATAAGCATTCAATAATCAGTAGTGTTTCTATTTACTAACAGTGAAATATCTGAAAGAGAAAGAAAAAAACATTTATGATCGCATCAAAAATAGAAAAACAAGGAGTGGCAAGATCTATACATTGAAAAACTATTGAAAATATTAATGACAAAAATTAAAGAAGATACAAATAAATGGAAAGATATCATGTGTTTATGGGTTGGAAGAATTAGTATTATTAAAATGCCCATAATACCTAAAGATATCTGCAGATTCAGTGCAATCTCTATTAAAATTCTCAAGACATTTCTCACAAAAATGGAAAGAAAAAAAGTAATTCTAGGATTTGCATGGAGCCACAAAAGACTCAAATATCCAAAGCAATTCCAAGCAAAAGGAACAAAGTTGGAGACATCACACAACCTGATCTCAAAATTTACTACGAATATTTCCAATTCAGAAGAGTGTGGAATTGACACGAAACAGGCATATAAATCAATGGCACAAAACAGAGATCCAAGAAATAAGGTAATGTGTCTTCAGCCAATTGATCTTTGACAAAGGTGCCAATAACCTGCAATGGGGAAACGGCAGTCTCTTCCATAAATGATGTTAGAAAAACTGGCTATCCACATGAATCCTTAATTTCACCCCATATACAAAAATCAACTCAAAATGGGTAAAATAAACATTAATAAAAAGATAAAATTACTAGAAGAGAACATATGAAAAGCTTCTTGACATTATTCTTGAAAAAGGTATTTGGATACAATCCCCAAAGCACAGGCAAAAAGGGTTTGTACATTTTATGTATTGCAAGGGCTTTATATGAGTTTTAGTATTGGATAATGATTGACTCAGAGAGTGAATTAGGAAAAATCTTCCCTGTTTCCATATGCTGGAATAAATTGTGGAAAATTGATATTATTTATTTCTTAAATATTAGGTAGAATTCACCAGTGAAATTATGTGGGTCTCAGGCTTTCTTTTTGGAATATTCTTAATTATTCAATTATATATGTATATCCAAATAGATAATATATCCAAATTATCTATTTTTTGTGTGTGAGTTTTGGTAGCTTGGATCTTTCAAAGAATTGACCTATTTCATTTATATTACAAAATATATGGGCATATGATTTATTTATTTTCTCAGTTTTAAATTTATATGTGGCATTTTTTGAATCAATTTTTAAATTTTCAATAAACTTTTTGCTTTCTCATATATTTATATTTTATTTCTTTAAATATTTTAATAATGATGTTAATCAGTTTCTAATTCAAAACTCTGGTGGCTTTTGGTTATCTAAAACTATTGGTTATTTTAATTTATTTTGTTTGCTTTTATCATGAAAATAGTTTGCCTACTTTAAATAATATTTAATATAAATTTAAATATAAGGTCTCCCTTTCTTTACGTGTCAAAATCCTTGAAGCCTAAATTGGCTATAACTCATAAGAAGAAGTCCCAAATTTTACTCTTTTTTAGTGTACCTAGATTAATTGAACCTGGATTTTCAGTAAATTAGCTACCCTAGCTTATGGACATCTAAAGGCTGAATTCCCAGATCATTATGCTGATATAGGCAATTGTTTTCAGTCTAATTCCCTAATTTCATATATCCTTACTTCTCACTCTAGTTTCTGCTTATAATTATCTTCAGCTGTCTGGAGAATCCATTTATTTCTTACAAGCTAAAAATATGCATCATAAATATTTGTTTAGGCTGTCTCAAAATAGATTTTCTTAAATAATTATAAGCAAAATCTTATCTTCATTAAAATGTAAACTACAGAAAATAAAACTAAGTAATACGTAGTAGGAGGTAGGGACTAAACAAATACATTTAGAAAACAGATAGAACTGAGAGAAAAATTTATAAAGATGTCATGTTTACTACAGCCATGTCATATATATTTTGTTGTCCATACAGAGAAAATAGCTAAAAAACGAATTATAGATCTTCTTATAATTGCATGTCACAAGCTAGATATTACTTACACACTGAAATATATGAACTTTATTGCTACTAAAATATCTTTCAAAAATGGAATTTCTGAATATTTCTTTGTTAGTTTTGTTCTTGCAGCTAGTTTATTTTTATTTTTTTGAGAAGTTCAGTATGACCATGCAAAGTAAAAGCTGATTTTACGATCAATCACCTATATTTTATCATGAAATAATTAGTCAATATTACACACACAAATTATTTAGAGTGATGAATCTCTACATATGTCAAGCAGTGACATCATGTGACCTTCTCAGCTTGAAAGACATTTGTGTGAAGTATCAAGCAAATGTTATTAAAAATAAAAGTGGAGATTTTATGCTAGGTAAAATTTCTATAGCAAAGGAGATTACATAAATAAAATTATTTCAAAGGCTGTGATAGAGTCCTAAATAATAAATAACCTTACATCAATTAGGAAACTGGTAAATTTTGTATTTTTTGTGTTACCAAAATTCCCTGGAAAAGAAAATGAGACTTTCAGTAAAATTAATTTTCCCAATTTCAGTGTAAATTATAAAGTTTATGATCTAAATGAATATATTAAATTTCATGTTTGAAAAACTTTAAAAATATGTTTGTAATAAAACTATACCTAAAAGAAATTGTTTATTTACATAAAATACACTATATTAAAAATATTATTTTATCATAATCGGGTGGCTACTGCATGCCAACTTGGAAATTGTGTCCCAGTTGTTTTCAAGTAAATGGCTGGAATTAGAAGGGCAAAACTGACTATAAAAGGATGATGCTTTTGTAATTGGAGAATTATTATCTTCAATAGGAACAATTTTGTGTAAAGGGTTTATCACTTTGTAAAGAGAATTACACCTCAGTGCTTTATAAAATACTTGCTTAGTTAGGAAAATGAAGAGGACAACAGAGCTTTATCTTCCATATTCTCTAGGGTAGAAAACATGATAAAAGTATTTATGTTTAACTCTCCAATTAATAAAATGTGATCAATCATAAATATATATATATGAACATGTTCTTTGTAAAATTTCATTACATGTATTTCTTGCCAATATTTATTTTTCAATTCGACTTCTAAGTAAAATTTGTATTTTTATTTTTAAGAAGAAACATTGCAACAATATTTGGAAAGTTTGGTATGGTTAGATAGACATTAAATTCTACAGTTTTACTTGCCATCTGGCCGGATATTAAAATAACATTTAACTATGCATGTAGAGATGCCTGGGTTCGTCTAGGATGTTCATTACTTCATCTGTCATTTTATTCCATTAGTAAACAACCTGATACACTTTTTTTCAAAACCAGAGCAAGAATGTACTACATAGACGCCTTTCTAGGGTATGTTTCAATGTTTGTATTGGAAATAACTTTTTCCAACCAATAATTTAAGTAGAATTATACAAAGAATAAATATTAGTACAGATTGTAGCTCTGTTTGAATGTACTATATCCATGCTAATTAATATTATGGGTAGACGGCTTACAAACAATACACTAATATAAAAGCAATTCACATTAACTTTAAATTTATGACATTTCTCATAAATGTTCTAAGAGATTTCTATAAATTTTTATAATATTATGTAATGACTAGTCACCCATTTAATGCTTGTTGTTTTGGTTCAGATATGTCATATTAGAGAAGTCTCCTTGTTGATTGTCAAATATTTTTGCTCTGAAAGAAACTGAGATACAATTTTCCGGAAGGATAATCAGAGTGATACATTTTTAATTCATTTATTTTAATTTTGTTATTAAATATATATAGAATGGTCAAGAATTTTGAAAGGTATTATAAATTTCAAATTAAATATACATAAAATTTACATAAAAAGCATGTAATAGGATCCATTATACACCAGAAACTGTCCCTAAATTCCAAGAAAATAAAAATGAACAGATATGAACTCTATTCTAGAGAAACACAATGTCCTGAAGTGAGGAGGCATATACACAATGCACTGTAACAAAAGGCAAATTCCTCGGGACACAGAGAAAAATGAGCATTTACAAGAGGAAAATATTATTCTCATTTGGGTGGTGTATATGTCTATAAGTGTCATGGTGGGGTGGAGGAGGTGACTACTGAACTGTGTCTTGAAAGATTCATAATACATATGAATATGATAAAAGTGCATTCAGAAAAAAGCTAAGACATACCACAAGAACTTCGTGAGAGAATATTGGCAAAAACTGAATAATAGTGAAAGACTTTAAAGATTAAAAATGCAAATTGTGTCATAGTATTAAGAAAAAATACAAATTTATTAAAAATAGGTACATGAAAAACATATACAGAATCATAGACTTTTAGCACATACCAAAATATACACAATAGCTTGCACATAGTCGGTACCAAATAATTGCTCAATAAAACAGATGAATTTATTTATTTTATTAGATTATATGGCTCTATTATCTTGAAACTGAAAGATTATGTGCTTTCTAGGCATGAACTGAGATTGATTTGCTTTGTATACCTAGTAACCATTACTATCCCTGAAACATTAGAGTCCTTAAATGTTTGCTAAAGATTGTTAAATGGATTAAAATTTGTGCTTGACTTATTGTGGAAGCTACTGTAGTTCAGCTAATGTAAGATAGAATATACACTGATTTGATTTTATGTAAATAAACCAATAAATCATTTGTAAGATTGCTGAAGAACATCCTCAATCTCTGTCCCAGAAAATTTTACTACCTTTTAAAAGAACACATTATTTTTGTATAAAATATTATTAACCTTTAATCATGATGAGTTGAAAGAAGACATTTACATGGTGGTCTCTTGGGAAGCTGGGTAGACAATGTGTATCTGTAGAGGAGGATAAAACCCAGAACCCCTAGCAGTCTCTTGTTCTGACACTGTCTATATACTGTATTCCCCTTGCGCCTGTGGTTTTCCACGTATGAATTGAGTTTACATTGCTTGGACTGTAATTGCTCATCCCTACCACAGTTACTTTATTAGTTTAGCTATACTATTGGGAAGATGATTTTTCATCATGGTTATACAAATTTGTTTATAAGCCTATTTAACTCAAATTTAAATTATGCTGCTGTGGGTAAAAATAGTAACAAGTACTTTTTCATGGATTTCTTCAGAGACTAACTAAAATGATCAATCAATGTGTCCAAGAAAATATGAGAAAATTTATCTTTCAGAAATGTTTTGTATGAAATTCTCAAATGCTTCAAAAGCTTACAACTTTACATGAAATGATTAAAGACAGATTTAAAAACAAGAACAAAATCCACAATTATTATTATCCACACGACTTTTGAGTACTGTTAATACAGCCATTACAGAGACCTCCAGATAGAAGGAATGATAGTATCTAAATAATAGAAATAGGATGATTGAGTTGCATTTATTTAAAAACAAGTCTTTTTGGTTGGAAATAGGATGTATAAAAAAGCTCAATACCAAAATTTAGATGAGATGTACCTTTATTGGAGAGAATAAAATTGTTGAGATAGTTTTTAACAACAACAAAAAAAACCCGGAAAGCATACAAAACAAACAAATAAAAACCTGAATTAGAGCTTTGGACTTCCTCAAATCACATTATTTGTAGTGGATTGGTTGACTCCATTTTAAGATAGAGGAGACAAACAAGATGGCCGACTAGACACAGCCAGGAAGTGCCACTCCTCTCAAGAGAGGCCACATTATTAGGTAAACCACTATAATTTGAACAGGTATTCAAGGAGAAAATGCTGAAAGTGGATGGAGAGGCAAGGTCGAAGCCGAAGCCAAGACTGAAGAGGGAGGAAGCTGGAAACCCTGAGTTAGCTACCCAAATGCCAGGGCTAATTCCTGGCCCCAAACAATTCCAGTAAAGGACTGAATGAAGGACCTGAGGGATGGTTCACTCTTGCCATGAGCATTTGATTTTCTAGCTGCAAGGGACCTTACACGGCCATGGATGTGTGAGCTGGCAGGGGGATCTCCCTGGGGAGCAGGCAGAGACAGACTTTGGACAGCACAGAGCCCAGGAGCTTTTGTGTGCTGGACTGCTGCAGGCAAGAGCAGCCATAGATGCCCATTCCCCAGGGATTTCCATTCTCCTCTGGGAGGCATGGACCCCTACTGACCTCCAAGCCAGGAGAGAGTTGGGCCAGCTTTCCTGCACGACTGGGGTGCATCTACTCTGCAAGCCCTTCTGCCTACCAGCCCCTCCCAGGGTCCATGCCTAGCTGCCCTGTAGGAGCAGGTGCATAGTGCAGCCCTGGAAGGTCAGCCTGAGTGTGTAGTTGCACCCACATATTTTCTTCATGACCGTGGAGCACACTGTATCCCCCAGTGCAGCAAGAACCCAAACCCAAGCCATGGGATATCCCAGTGTCCCCAGGGCTGTAGTGTGCAGCTTGGGAGTATGGAACCAAGATTTGTGGCTGGCACTCAAACAGAGAAAGAGCCCCCAATCTCAGAGCCATGAGAGGGGTGAGATGCACGGATTCCTGAGCTGGGGTAAGAGTGGAACATGCCTCCCTTCTCAGGTCCAGTCCAAAAAGCATGTGGCATATCTCCCTGCCACAGCTTCTGCCCAAGAAGACCATGTGGCTCAGAAAAACTAACAAAAGAAATGTGGGCACAGCACCAGCTATCAGAGGGAGCTCTCTCAGGTTTTACAAGCAGATCTGTTGAGGGAACCATATCACTCCCTCCCCACTGCAGAGCATATCTGTGAACTCAAGAAGTACAAAAAAGCCCTGTGACCAGGTATTAACCTAGCTACCAGTCATTACTGTTAAACCTCATTCACTGGATTGCCGCCCAAACTACAACACCTAAATTTTATTCTGCTAATATATACAGCTGTGAAACCAAGTCAAAAATTTACCCACACATAAAGATTCTGTACAGAGCCCTGGGCCTCTAAAAGCATTCAGAAATTAAGCCAACTGACTATTCTCAACTTACACCACAGTTAAAGAAATGCCAACCCTCCCAGATGAGAAAGAATTAGCACAAGAACTCTGGCAATCCAAAAAGTCAGAGTGTACCCTCACCTCCAAATGAGTCCACTAGCTCCCCAGCAATGGTTTCTAACCAGTCTGAAATGACTGACAGACACAGAATGCAGAATCTGTGGCCAGGAAACCCATTGAGATTCAGGAGAAAGTGAAATTCAGTGCAAGGAATTCAAATAATTTAGTAAAGCAGTCCAAGAGCTGAATGATAAAATAGCCATTTTCAGAAATAACCAAACTTAAATTCTAGAGCTGAAAAACTCACTATCAGAATTTTATCAAATAATCAGTAGTAGTAGCAGCAGAATAGACCAAGCTGAGGAAATAATCTCAAAACTTGAAGACTTGTTCTTTAAATCAACTCAGACAAAAATAAGGAAAAAAATAGGAAAAAAAAGTGAAACCTCCAAGAATATGGGATTTTGTAAAGCGAAAAAATCTATGACTCATTGTCATTCCTGAGAGAGGAGAGAGAATACGCAACTTGGAAAATATATTTGAAGATACAGTTCATGAAAATTCCTCTTATCTCTTTAGGGAGATTTACATACAAATCCAAGAAACACGCAGAACCCCAGATAGATATGACATGAAATGACTACCTCCAAGGCACATAGTACAATATTCATCAAGGTCAACACTAAAGAAAAAGTCTTAAAGGCAGCTAAAGGGCAGGGTAAAGTCACATACAAGGAACTTCATCAGGCTAGCAGCAGACCTCTCAGCAGGTATCTTACAAGTCAGAAGAGATTGGTAGCTTATTTTCAGCATCCTTAAAATAAATTTTAACCAATAATTTCATATCCCACCAAACTAAGCTTAAAAGTGAAGTGAAGCAAATGCTAAGGGAATATGTTTCAACTAGACTAGCCATACAAGAGGTCCTTAAGGGAGTGCTAAACATGGAAAAGAAAGAATGACAGTCATACCACAAAAGCTCATTTAACCACATAGCACACAGGTGCTATAAAACAACCACATAATCAAGTCTACATAACAATCAGCTAGCAACATGATGATGACAGAATTAAAATCACAGATATCAATACTAACCTTGAATGTAAATGGGCTAAATGCTCCACTTAAGAGACACAGAGTGGCAGGCTGGATAAAAAGACCCAACCATCTGTTATCTTCAAGAGACCTATTTCACATTAAGAACAACCACAGGCTCACAGCAAAAGAATGGAGAAAGATCTACCATGTGAACAGAAAGCAAAAAAGAGCAGAAGTTGCTATTCTTATATAAAATAGACTTTAAACCAATAAAAATTAAGAACAATGAAGGGCATTACATAATGATAAAGGGTACAATCAAACAAGAAACCTTAACTGTACTAAATATATATACACTCAATATTGGAGCACCCAGATTCATAAAACAAGTTCTTCATTGCCCATGAAAACACTTAGACAACCAAACAATAACAGCAGGAGACTTCACCACCCCACTGACAGCACTAAACAGATCTTTAAGGAAGAAAACTAACAAAGAAACTCTGGACATAAACTCAACACTTTAACAATTGGACTTAATAGACATCTACAGAATACCCCAGGTAATATCCACAGAATATATATTCTTCCCATCTGCGCATGGAACATATTCTAAGATCAACCACATGCTTAATCATAAAGCAAGTCTCAAATTCAAAAAATTGAAATTATACCAAGCAAACTCTTGGACCACAGTGAAATAAAAATAGAAGTCAAAATCAAGAAGACCTCTCAAAACTACACAAATATAGGGAAATTAAACAACTTACTCCTGAATAACTCTTAGGTGAACATCAAAATAAAGGTAGATTTAAGAAAAATTCTTTGAAATATTGAAAATAGGAATACGACTTACCAAAATCTTTGAGATGCAGCCAAAGCAGTGTTAAGAGGAAAGTTTATTTCCCTACATGCACTAATCGAGAAGTTAGAAAGATCTCAATTTAGCAATCTAACTTTGCACCTAAAGGAACTAGAAAAGAAAAAGCTAGCAGAAGAAAAAAATAACTAAAATTAGAGAACTTACTGAAATTGAGATACAAAAATCCATAGAAAAAAATAATAAAAAAGCAAGAGTTTGTTCTTTGAAAAGATGAACAAGATGGATAGACTGCTATTTAACAGCTAGATTTACAATGAAAAAAAGAGAAGATAAGTATAGTCAGAAATAACAAAGATAATATAACTGATCCCACAGAATTACAAAAGTTTCCCATAGAATACCATGAACAACTCTATGCATACAAATTAGAAAATCTGTAGATGAAACTGATAAATTCTTAGAAACACACAGTCTCTAATTGAATCAGGAAAAGATTGAAGCTTTGAATAGAGAAATATCTCACTCTGAAATTGAATCATATGTAATAAAAAAAACTACCACCAACCAAAAAAGTCCTAGACCAGATGGATTCACAGTCAAATTCTACCAGATATACAAAGAAAAACTGGTACCAATTCTACTGAAGCTATTCCAAAAAAAGGAGGGAATCCTTTCAAACTCAATCTCTGGCAGAAACACAATGAAGAAAGAAAACTTGAGGCCAATGTCCATGATGAACATAGACAAAAAATTCTCAACAAAATATTGATAAACTGAATCCAGCAGCATATAAAACAGTTAATTCACCACGATAAAGTAGGCTTTATTCCTGGGATGCAAGGTTGGATCAACATACGCAAATCAATAAATATGATTCGCCACATAAGCAGATTTAAACACAAAAACTATCTGATCATCTCAAAAAATGCAGAAAAACTTCAATAAAATTCAACATCACTTCATGATAAAAACCCTCAACAAACTAGACATCAAAATAATATGACCCAAAATAATAAGAGTCGTCCATAGCAAACCCAGAGCCAACATTATACTGAATGGGCAAAAGCTGGAACCATTCCCCTGGAGAACTGAAAAAAAGGCAAGCACTCTGACCATTTCATATTCAACGTAGTAGTGGAAGTCACAGCCAGAGCAATCAAGCAGGAGAAAGGCTGCTGGAACTAATAAATGATTTTAGCAAAGTTCCATGGTACAAAATCAATGTAGAAAACATCAGTACCATTTATATGTGCCAATAACATCCAGGCTGAGAGTCATATTAAGAACACAATCACATTTACAGTAACCACAAAGAAAATGAAACAGCTGAGAATACAGGTAACCAAGAAGGTGAAAAATCTCTACAAGGGGAACTAGAAAACAATGCTGAAAGAAATCAGGTGACATAAATAAGTGGGAAAACATTCCATACCCATGGAATGTTTTAATGTTTCATGGTAATGAAAAATCAATATCATTGAAATGGCCATACTGCCCAAAGCAATTTACAGATGCAATGCTATTCCTATCAAACTATCATAGAATTAGAAAAACTATTCTAAAATTTATGTGGAACCAAAAAAGAGCCCAAATAGCCAGTGCAAACCTAAGCAAAAAGAACAAAGCTGGAGGCCTTACACTATCAACTTCAAACAATAAGGCCACAGTGAAAAAACAGCATAGTACTGATACAAAAACAGACACATAGACTAATGGAACAGAATAGAAAGCTAAAATATAAAGCTGCTCACTTACAACCATCTGATTTTCGACAAGGTCAATGAAAACAAGCAATAGGGAAAGGATTTGCCATTTGACAAATGTTTCAGGTTAACTGGCTTGCCATAAGCAGAAAAATGAAACCAAATTCTTATCTTTCACTAATACAAATATTTACTCAAGATGGATTAAATATTTAAATGTAAGATCTCAAACTATAAAAACACTAGAATAAAACCTAGGAAATACTCATGTCAACACTGGCCTTGGCAAATAATTTTTGAAGTCCCCAAGCAATTGCAACAAAAACAAAAATTGACAAGTGATACCTAATTAAACTAAACAGCTTCTGCACAGCAACAGAATAAGCAGACAACCTATGGAATGGGAGGAAATATTCATTTACTATGTATCTGTATTAGTCTGTTTTTACACTGCTATAAAGCATTACTTGAGACTGAGTAATTTATTTTAAAAAAAAAGATGAGGTTTAATTGACTCCCAGTTCCCCATGGCTGGATAGGACTCAGGAACCTTACAGTTATGGCAAAAGGTAAAGGGGAAGAAGGCACTTCTTACCTGGTGGTAGGAGACAGAGAGCAAGAAAACAAGGAAGTGCCACACTTTAAAACCATCAGCTGTTGTAAGAACTCACCCACTGTCATGAGAACATCATGGGGGAAACTGCCCCCATAATCCAATCACCTTCCACCAGGTCCCTCCCGGGACATGTGGGGATTACATTTTGAGATGAGATTTGCGAGTGGCACAGAGCAAAACCATATCAGCATCCGACAGAGGTCTAATATTCATAATCTACTTAAACAAATCAACAGGTTAAAAGCAAATAACTCCATTAAAAAATGGACAAAGGACATGGACAGGCACTCCTCAATAGAAGTCATATAAATGGTCAGCAAGCATGAAAAAAACGCTCATCATCGCTAATCATCAGAGAAATGCAAATCAAAACCACAATGAGGTGCCATCTTACACCAGTCAGAATGACTATTATTAAAGAGTCAAAAAGCAACAGATGGTAGAGGGAATGCTCATTTGTAGTTTGTAGGAATGTAAATTAGTTCAGCCACTGTAAAAGGCAGTCTGGAGATTTCTCAAAGAACTTAAAACAAGGCTGCCATTGAACCCAGTCATCCTATTTCTTGGTATGTACTCAAAGGAACATAGATCATTCTACCAAAAGACACATGCATATAGATGTGCATCACAGCACTATTCACAATAGCAAAGACATGGATTCAACCTAGGTGCCCATCAACAATGAATTGCATAAAGAAAATGTGATACATATACATCATGGAATACCATGCAGCATAAAGTATAATGAAATCATGTCCCATGCAGCAACATAGATGGACCTGGAGGCCATAGTCCTAAGCAAATTAATACAAGAACAAAAAGCAAAACTCCACATATTCCCATGTATATGTTGGAGCTAAACATTAAGCACACATGAACATAAACATGGGAACAATAGATACTGCACACAACTAGACAGAAAAGGGAGGAAAGTGGCACAGGTTAAAAAACTACCTACTGAGTACTATGCTCACTACTTGGGACCAATATACCCATGTAACAATCCTACACATGTGTCTCCTGTATCTAAAATAAAAGGTAATTTAAAAAAATAGGCAAATGACTGAAGGAAGTGAGAAGACACATTCTGAAATCCTGAGAGTGAAAGTTGGGGAAAGGGGTGGAGAGAGAAGCATGATTGATGGTGGTGTTGAGGAGAGGATGATAATCAATAGGTTAATGAAGAGCACACTTTCTAAAGGAAATCACTCAAGAAACGAAGGAAGATTTCATACAAATACTCCCTTATGATTGAAAACGAATGATATTATTACAACAATTTAAGTTGGAGAAAAAGATATAGGGTCTAAAAAGCCATGCAATTTGAAAAAATAAAAAGTAAATTTGAGAAGCTTACATCAAAAGTAAAATATTATAACCATTACGGAAATTAAAGTCACATAAGTAGGCTGCCTCAGAGCATATAGTACATTCCATTGGAAAGATGGTCCTGCCATAACATATAGCATCAAGTTAAAGCAGGGGAATAAAATTATATGATCATGTGTGGTAGTAGTTTTCCATTGCTACATAACCCATCACCACATATGTAGTTGCTTAAAACAACACAACACAAAACAACACGGAAATTACTATTTCTGTGGGTCCAGAGCCCAGCCCTGAGTTATGTAGGTCTTCTGCTAAGGAGCCCATCATTCTGCCATTAAGGCACTGGCTTCCTGTAGTTCTCATCCAGTTGCTGGCAAAGTTCAGTTCATTACAGGTGTAAGACTGAGGTCTCTGTGTTGTTGCAGGCTGTTGGCCACGCCCTCTGACAACATGGCTGCTTACTCAAAACCAGCAGAAGCATCTCTCTCCAGTGGGCTAGGAAGAAGTCTTATGTAGCTTTATATACTCATGAGAGTAACTGTCCCTCATAGTCACAGGTCTGCTCATCCTTGATGTTGGAATTACATGGGACATACACACCAGGGGGTGAAACTCTTAGAGGTCATCTTAGAATTCTGCATACACAAATTACAAAATGGAGAGAAATTACAAGAAAAGCAATATGTACTATAAATTTGATGTTTCTGAAGAAAAGAGCAAAACAAATAAAATATGAATTTTTGACTTTAAGATGATAGAGAACTTTTGACTTCTTTCTCCTTCAAAAAACACACAGAACAAGAAGGAGGCACAGTAAAGAATTAGCTGAAGTCTCATTCTCTAACTTGTGAGTGAAAAAGCCTCAAACAATTGCAGAAACTAGTAAGAAACAAGCAATTCAACTTTGCAGAACAAATGAATTTAGGAATGAGCACTAGTACTACTGTAGTTGGTGGTGGCTGGTGTGAAAGTTCACAGAAGACAAAGAGCTTCCATTTCCCAATTACATCCCACGGAGTCCAGTACCTGTTCTTTCTAGAATGAGGCATAAGACTAGATATTTATTCTCTGGAGAAATATGTCAAGAGAAGGGCCAGGTGTAGGGACACAATTCACAAAACAAGAGAATAAGGTCTACCAAACAGAAGGGTAAAATCTCACTGTACTTACATTAATTGTAAATCACTCTCATAACTTCTTCTGTTCAGATCCATACACTGGTAGTAATAAGTATAGAGAAATTCACAAGCAGACATGTAACATCACCCAAATACCATCTCCAATAAGTTTTACAGTTCCTCTATCTTAAAAATGAATAGATAACCAAGATTTGACAGTAACCTCAAACATGAAAGGCAGGGATCAAGGTAAAAATAATATAATAATTACAAGTAAATCTATAATAAAAGATACAATACAGGCCCGGGAAAAAACTTTTAAAAATGATACGCAGTTATGTTCAGACAGAGAAAATCTATAACACCTATACATCTCAAAGGTAGAGGAAGCTGTAACAAGTAAAAAATTCAAAAAAATAAAATACATAAAAGCTTTTGAAAATTAAGAAACACAATTGCTAAAGGAAAACAAGTCAGTAAGAAGAATTGAAGTCCAGTATATTTTTGGAATAAATAGCCAAAACTGATCAAAATGGAGGCCTCTAGGGTGGAAGACTTTCCACAGAAATGCTCCATGCTGGATGGAAGGCAGTGAGGCAGTGACTGCAAAATTCTGACAGAAAGGAACGTGACCCTAGAATTCTGAAGCCAGTCACGTGTTCTTGCAAGTGTAACAGAAGAAAACACCCAGGAGCTTTACTTCTCACTCTTGACTTGAAAACACGTCAAGCCAGAAAGAAATTAAAATAACAGACTCAAGAATGTGAAGATTCAGTGAAATGAATGATGCTGAAAATTATCCTCTATTTAAATATTGAAATTAAATTCAAATGAAACAAAATCTTTGTCAATCATGGTTAAAGGAGAATAACTGTTTAAAGCATTGGCAATGTAAACTTAACAATATAACAAAATAAATCGATCCATATGGAGAATAGAGGTACAAATATTATATCCTCTTCTATTAAATATGAATATGAAGTCACTATTTCAAGTTGAATTGTAGAAAAAATGACACAATACTCTTATTTTTATCTTCTGTTTTTGTTGCTTTTGCTGTTTTTAATTTAGAACTACATTTTAGAATTAAATTTTTTTGTGCCAGAATAGTTTATTTTTGCTATAATTTTCTGCTTTATTATATTCATTAAATTAAATATTATAAAGGTAAAAATAACGTAGTGTGGTACAGAATCTGATTTGTGGGATTGTATGAATTGATCTATTATTCTGTTTATTTACATGTCTATTCATATGTCTGTCTCCACAGAGAAATATAAAGAATGCTGTTCACTAAATAATAACAATGTTTGTATTTTGGTTTCATTTCTGAGTAGTAGGATTTTGGTAATTGTTTTAGTGGCCTTTTATTAATCTTCTATAGAAAGCTTGCCCTAATGTTGTAACAACAAACGTGACAGGTTTTTGTTTTTCTTTTCTTTTTTGAGACAAGTCTTGCTCTTGTCCCTCAGGCTGGAGTGCGATGGTGCCATATTGGCTCACTGCAACCTGCGCCTCCCAGGTTCAAGCGATTTTCCTGCCTCAGCCTGGGATTACAGGCACATGCCACCATGCCCAGCTAATTTTTGTATTTTTAGTGGAGATGGGGTTTCTCCATGATGGCCAGGCTGGTCACGAACTCCTGACCTCAGGTGATCCACCCACCTCAGCCTCCCAAAGTGCTGGGATTACAGGCATGAACCACCACGCCAGGCCAAACATGAAAATTTTACTTTTATTTTTGAAAAAGACATGTTGATTGAACTCCTTTACAATCAGTCTTAGCAATTACAAGAGCTAGCTGATTCAAGAGTAATGAAACAATCAGATGATTTAAATGGGGTGGAAGCATGATGCCCTGGAATATGAGCATTTGCTAATCCTGCCACACTAGTGTTTATCCCAGGTAATCTCTAGAAAGACATTTGTCTATCCTTATGCCCTAAAAATGTTATGAATAGAGAACACATAAAAACTTCGTAGATGTCAAATTTTTAGTGATAATACCATTTTTACAGCCTAACTCATTATGTGGTAGGTGTTCTGGCCCACTTAGGTAGCCTCTGCTTCTCTTTTTGACAGTAATAAACCTGAAGTTGGAAGTCATCAGAGTCTACAGCACTGCAGAGCTGAGTAGAGGAGACTAGTTATTTTACCTCCTCTTGGGCCATATTGGACTCTTATCTAGGATTTTATGTACCAATAAGCTTTTCCACTTCTACCACTGTATTCTTTTCTTTAGATGACCTTCATCTTTGTTTTGGTATAAAGTCTCCTCATACTATGCAAGCAGCCACTTTCTGCTGAATGCTCGCCACTTACTCAGTCAACTGCCCCCCTCACTCCCAGTTTGTGTTAGATAGTGCCTTCTCTCATTACACCCTGTGTTTAAGTTGACTACTTCTTATATGAAAATATACATCAGCTGCCTTTTTCATGTCTTTCTGCTCAATTAGATTTTGAAATCCCAGAGAAAAATAGGTCATATTCTCAACTGCCCTAGTCTATACATCTGACTGCTTCATTGTGTGCCCAACACACAATCCAAACTAACCTAATAATAGATGTGGAATTCTACTACACAACCAGTGAGTTTAATGAGCTGCAAAGAAAAGGACCATGTTGCTTCTTCCCCCCATTAAATTTCATCCTTTATAGCTGTTTTGGCTATCACTGATTTTCATGGGTTCAAATTCAGATGTTTGCATAGTAAAATGAAAATGTTCCATAAAAGGATTACTTTATTCTTAATTGGTTGTTTCCATTTTAGTCAGAGATGAGTGAAGAGGCAATGCCCACTAAACTTTCTCTGTTACTGAAGAAGACAACTAGGCTGAGGTGGCAGGATTGTTGGGTCCAGAAGTTTGAGGCTGCAGTGAGCCAGATTACACCACTGCACTCCAGCCTAGGACATAAAGCAAGACCTTGTCTTAAAAAAAAAAAAAAGTCTTTTTATATATCAACATGTATGTTAATTTTTGCAAAAGGTTTATTAAACCACATTATTCTTATTTTATGGATAAGAAAACTGATAGAGAGTTTAGATAACTTCTAAGTATCCTCCCATTCATAGATTGGGACACTACTATCTGAATTTAGATCTTTAGATACAAAGTTTATTTCTTCAGTCATGTTCTGGAATAGTTATTATATAAAAAGTAGACAAAATGGCAGATTTAACTTTCACCTTCAGTAATTTTTGAAAAGATTATGGAAGTGTGAGAGTAGTGGTTCTCCCAGCACACAGCTGGAGATCTGAGAACAGGCAGACTGCCTCCTCAAGTGGGTCCCTGACCCCCGAGCAGCCTAACTGGGAGGCACCCCCCAGTAGGGTCAGGCTGACACCTCACACGGCCAGGTACTCCTCTGAGACAAAACTTCCAGAGGAACGATCAGGCAGCAGCATTCGTGGTTCAAGTAAAACCGCTGTTCTGCAGCCACCGCTGCTGACACCCAGGAAAACAGCATCTGGAGTGGACCTCTAGCAAACTCCAACAGACCTGCAGCTGAGGGTCCTGTCTGTTAGAAGGAAAACTAACAAACGGAAAGGACATCCACACCAAAAACCCATCTGTACATCACCATCATCAAAGACCAAAAGTAGATAAAACCAGAAAGATGGGGAAAAAACAGAGCAGAAAAACTGGAAACTCTAAAAAGCAGAGCGCCTCTCGTCCTCCAAAGGAACGCAGTTCCTCACCAGCAATGGAACAAAGCTGGATGGAGAATGACTTTGATGAGTTGGGAGAAGAAGGCTTCAGATGATCAAACTACTCCGAGCTACAGGAGGAAATTCAAGCCAAAGGCAAAGAAGTTAAAAACTTTGAAAAAGAATTAGATGAATGTATAACTAAAATAACCAATACAGAGAAGTGCTTAAAGGAGCTGATGGAGCTGAAAGCCAAGGCTCGAGAAGTACATGAAGAATGCAGAAGCCTCAGGAGCCGATGCAATCAACTGGAAGAAAGGGTATCAGCGATGGAAGATGAAATGAATGAAATGAAGCGAGAAGGGAAGTCTAGAGAAAAAAGAATAAAAAGAAACAAACAAAGCCTCCAAGAAATAAGGGACTATGTGAAAAGACCAAACCTACATCTAATTGGTGTACCTGAAAGTGACGGGGAGAATGGAACCAAGTTGGAAAACACTCTGCAGGATATTATCCAGGAGAACTTCCCCAATCTAGCAAGGCAGGCCAACATTCAGATTCAGGAAATACAGAGAACGCCACAAAGATACTCCTCGAGAAGAGCAACTCCAAGACACATAATTATCAGATTCACCAAAGTTGAAATGAAAGAAAAAATGTTAAGGGCAGCCAGAGAGAAAGGTCGGGTTACCCACAAAGGGAAGCCCATCAGACTAACAGCGGATCTCTCAGCAGAAACTCTACAAGCCAGAAGAGAGTGGGGGCCAATATTGAACATTCTTAAAGAAAAGAATTTTCAACCCAGAATTTCATATCCAGCCAAACTAAGCTTCATAAGTGAAGGAGAAATAACATACTTTACAGACAAGCAAATGCTGAGAGATTTTGTCACCACCAGGCCTGCCCTAAAAGAGCTCTTGAAGGAAGCACTAACCATGGAAAGGAACAACAAGTACCAGCCACTGCAAAATCATGCCAAATTGTAAAGACCATCGAGGCTAGGAAGAAACTGCATCAACTAACGAGCAAAATAACCAGTTAACATCATAATGACAGGATCAAATTCACACATAACAATATTAACTTTAAATGTAAATGGACTAAATGCTCCAATTAAAAGACACAGACTGGCAAATTGGATTAAGAGTCAAGACCCATCAGTGTGCTCTATTCAGGAAACCCATCTCATGTGCAGAGACACACATAGGCTCAAAATAAAGGGATGCAGGAAGATCTACCAAGCAAATAGAAAACAAAAAAGGCAGGAGTTGCAATCCTAGTCTCTGATAAAACAGACTTTAAACCAACAAAGATCAAAAGAGACAAAGAAGGCCATTACATAATGGTAAAGGGATCAATTCAAGAAGAAGAGCTAACTGTCCTAAATATATATGCACCCAATACAGGAGCACCCAGATTCATAAAGCAAGTCCTGAGTGACCTACAAAGAGATTTCGACTCCCACACAATAATAATGGGAGACTTTAACACCCCACTGTCAATATTAGACAGAACAACAAGATAGAAAGTTAACAAGGATACCCAGGAACTGAACTCAGCTCTGCACCAAGCAGACCTAATAGACATCTACAGAACTCTCCACCCCAAATCAACAGAATATACATTTTTTCAGCACCACCCCATTCCAAAATTGACCACATAGTTGGAAGTAAAGCTCTCCTCAGCAAATGTAAAAGAACAGAAATTACAACAAACTGTCTCTCAGACCACAGTGCAATCAAACTAGAACTCAGGATTAACAAACTCACTCAAAACCACTCAACTACATGGAAACAGAACAACCTGCTCCTGAACAACTACTGGGTACATAACGAAATGAAGGTGGAAATAAAGATGTTCTTTGAAACCGATGAGAACAAAGACACAACATACCAGAATCTCTGGGACACATTCAAAGCAGTGTGTAGAGGGAAATTTATAGCACTAAATGCTCACAAGACAAAGCAGGAAAGATCCAAAATTGACACCCTAACATCACAATTAAAAGAACTAGAAAAGCAAGAGCAAACACATTTAAAAGCTAGCAGAAGGCAAGAAATAACTAAAATGAGAGCAGAACTGAAGGAAATAGAGACACAAAAAACCCTTCAAAAAATTAATGAATCCAGGAGCTGGTTTTTTTTGAAAAGATCAACAAAATTGATAGACCGCTAGCAGGACTAATAAAGAAGAAAAGAGAGAAGAATCAAATAGATGCAATAAAAAATGATAAAGGGGATATCACCACCGATCCCACAGAAATACAAACTACCATCGGAGAATACTACAAATACCTCTATGCAAATAAACTAGAAAATCTAGAAGAAATGGATAAATTCCTCGACACATACACTCTCCCAAGACTAAACCAGGAAGAAGTTGAATCTCTGGAAAGACCAATAACAGGCTCTGAAATTGTGGCAATAATCAATAGCTTACCAACCAAAAAGAGTCCAGGACCAGATGGATTCACAGCCGAATTCTACCAGAGGTACAAGGAGGAACTGGTACTATTCCTTCTAAAACTATTCCAATCAATAGAAAAAGAGGGAATCCTCCCTAACTCATTTTATGAGGCCAGCATCATCCTGATACCAAAGCCAGGCAGAGACACAACCAAAAAAGAGAATTTTAGACCAATATCCTTGATGAACATTGATGCAAAAATCCTCGATAAAATACTGGCAAACCGAATCCAGAAGCACATCAAAAAGCTTATCCACCATGATCAAGTGGGCTTCATCCCTGGGATGCAAGGCTGGTTCAACATACACCAATCAATAAATGTAATCCAGCATATAAACAGAACCAAAGACAAAAACCACATGATCATCTCAATAGATGCAGAAAAGGCCTCAACAAAATTCAACAACCCTTCATGCTAAAAACTCTCAATAAATTAGGTATTGATGGGACATATCTCAAAATAGTAAGAGCTATCTACGACAAACCCACAGCCAATATCATACTGAATGGGCAAAAACTGGAAGCATTCCCTTTGAAAACTGGCACAAGACAGGGTTGCCCTCTCTCCCCAGTCCTATTCAACATAGTGTTGGAAGTTCTGGCCAGGGCAATTAGGCAGGAGAAGGAAATAAAGGGTATTCAATTAGGAAAAGAGGAAGTCAAATTGTCCCTGTTTGCAGATGACATGATTGTATATCTAGAAAAGCCCATTGTCTCAGCCCAAAATCTCCTTAAGCTGATAAGCAACTTCAGCAAAGTCTCAGGATACAAAATCAATGTACAAAAATCACAAGCATTGTTACACACCAACAACAGAGAGCAAAATCATGAGTGAACTCCCATTCACAATTGCTTCAAAGAGAATAAAATACCTAGGAATCCAACTTACAAAGGATGTGAAGGACTTCTTCAAGGAGAACTACAAACCACTGCTCAATGAAATAAAAGAGGATACAAACAAATGGAAGAACATTCCATGCTCATGGGTTGGAAGAATCAATATCTTGAAAATGGCCATACTGCCCAAGGTAATTTATAGATTCAATGCCATCCCCATCAAGCTACCAATGACTTTCTTCACAGAATTGGAAAAAACTACTTTAAAGTTCATATGGAACCAAAAAAGAGCCTGCATCACCAAGTCAATCCTAAGCCAAAAGAACAAATCTGGAGCCATCACGCTACCTGACTTCAAACTATACTACAAGGCTACAGTAACCAAAACAGCATGGTACTGGTACCAAAACAGAGATATAGGTCAATGGAACAGAACAGAGCGCTCAGAAATAATGCCGCATATCTACAACTATCTGATCTTTGACAAACCTGACAAAAACAAGCAATGAGGAAAGGATTCCCTATTTAATAAATGGTGCTGGGAAAACTGGCTAGCCATATGTAGGAAGCTGAAACTGGATCCCTTCCTTACACCTTATACAAAAATTAATTCAAGATCGATGAAAGACTTACATGTTAGACCTAAAACCATAAAAACCCTAGAAGACAACGTAGGCATTACCATTCAGGACATAGGCATGGGCAAGGACTTCATGTCTAAAACACCAAAAGCAATGGCAACAAAAGCCAAAATTGACGAATGGGATCTAATTAAACTAAAGAGCTTCTGCACAGCAAAAGAAACTACCATCAGAGTGAACAGGCAACCTACAAAATGGGAGAAAATTTTCACAACCTACTCATCTGGCAAACGGCTAATATCCAGAATCTACAATGAACTCAAACAAATTTACAAGAAAAAAACAACCCCATCAAAAACTGGGCGAAGGACATGAACAGACACTTCTCAAAAGAAGACATTTATGCAGCCAAAAAACACATGAAAAAATGCTCATCATCACTGGCCGTCAGAGAAATGCAAATGAAAACCACAATGAGATACCATCTCACACCAGTTAGAATGGCCATCATTAAAAAGTCAGGAAACAACAGGTGCTGGAGAGCATGTGGAGAAATAGGAACACTTTTGCACTGCTGGTGGGACTGTAAACTGGTTCAACCATTGTGGAAGTCAGTGTGGGAATTCCTCAGGGATCTAGAACTAGAAATACCATTTGACCCAGCCATCCCATTACTGAGTATATACCCAAAGGACTATAAATCATGCTGCTATAAGGACACATGCACACGTATGTTTATTGCGGCACTATTCACAGTAGCAAAGACTTGGAACCAACCCAAATGTCCAACAATGATAGACTGGATTAAGAAAATGTGGCACATATACACCACGGAATACTATGCAGCCATAAAAAATGGTGAGTTCATATCCTTTGTAGGGACATGGATGAAATTGGAAATCATCATTCTCAGTAAACTATCGCAAGGACAAAAAACCAAACACCACATGTTCTCACTCATAGGTGGGAATTGAACAATGAGAACACATGGACAGAGGAAGGGGAACATCACACTCTGGGGACTGTTGTAGGGTGGGGGGAGTGGGGAGGGACAGCATTAGGAGATACACCTAATGCTAAATGATGAGTTAATGGGTGCAGCACACCAACATGGCACATGGATACATATGTAACAAACCTGCACATTGTGCACATGTACCATAAAACTTAAGGTACAATAAAAAAAAAACGAAAAGATTATGGAAGTGTCATGGTTACCTATGTGTTTAATGGCTTAAAGTTAGAATAATTAGAATCTAGAGAATCAAGTGCACAATTTAATTTATAACATTATTTTAAAGAATGACTTCTCTTAAGTGCTGAGATGAAAACTTGTTTCAGGGGATTCCTGGAGTCTAGTTTGCTGGTCACTGTTCTCACACTGTTTTTTTGTTTTGTTTTGTTTTGTTTTTGTTTTTTGTTTTTTTCCTGATGGCATGCTCCTGAAGGTTCTTATGCAGATATATGGTAGTCTCATTTTCAATAAATACCTAGAAAGTGTAGTTGTGGTCACACCAGAACACGTATCTTAGGCATTCAGATTCAAGAATTAGGCCTTGTCTGATTACATGGCCTTATAAGATATTAACAAATGATGGATGTTCACTTAGAAACACTCAACTGAGTGAATTATCATATATATGAAGAAAAATACAAACCGAAAAGTGTTAAACCTGTCTGCTGATCACACACAAATAGATATATCAGTGAGCAATGCACTTTAGATTTAAAACTATAGAATTTAATAGCTTTTCAAAATGTAAATACACCTATAGGTATCAAGTTTTTGTTTTTGTTATTATTGTTATTGGTCTCATATTTTTTATAAAATTGCCCTCAGTGGATAATGGAGTTAGTGGCTCATTTCAAACAATACTTTTGAAATCTGTAATTACATCTAAAACGTATCCATTTTTTCATTATATTCTATAAAATATTCATGATCAATTTACTATAAATCTATCTTAATGTCTTAAAATTATACAACTGTTGCCTCATGAAGATGTTGTTGATTTATACTCTTGCTGTAAGCAACTAGCACACTTCTCCTCTGAAGATACATGTACTCATTTATCAAAAAACAAAGGAGCAGTACATCTATTAGCATCCAGGAAAATCCAGAATACCGTCATGACCAAATGCTGGGGTGGAGCTTTCATTTGTTGCTTGCGGAAATGCAAAATGGTATAGCTTCTTTAGAGTTTGGCAGTTTCTTACAAAACTAAACATACTCTTACCATACTAACCCGTAATCACATTCCTTGGTATTTACCCAAAGAAATGGAAAATACTTGTTCACACAAAAGCCTGCGTGTGAATGCTTAAAGCACCTTTATTACTAATTGCCCAAACTTGGAAAGCAACCAAGATATCCATCCTTCAGAAGGTGAAAGGATAAATAGCCTGCATTACATCCAAACAATAGAATGTTATTCAGCACTAAAAAGAAATGAACTATCAAGCTATGAAAAAACATGTCAGAATCTTAAGTGCATGTTCCTTAGTCGCAGAAGCAGATCTGTAAATTTCCAATGATACAACATTCCGGAAAAGGCAAAATTATGAAAACAGTAAAAAGATCAGTGGTTGCCAAGAGATGGGGGTGAAGAGGTTGAATACATAGAGCAGAGACTATTTTTAGAGCAGGGAAAATACTCTGCATGGTAACTTAATGGTGGCACATATCATTATAAATTTTTCCAACTTATGTAATGTACAGCAGTGAGGGTAAACCCTAATGTAAACTATGGAGTTTGGTGATTATGATATGTCAATGTAGGTTCATCATTTGTAACAACTGTCCCATGTTGGTAGGGGATATTGATAGTGAAAGGCTCTGCATGTGAGGGGGCAGAGGACTTATGGGAAATCCCGGTTACATCCTTTCAGTTTTGCTATGAACTGAAAACTGCTCTAAAATAATTAAGTCCTTAAAAATAAACAAACAAATAAGTGAGGGATTAGACCAATGATGATCATGGCAGAGATAATGCAGATAGCCAATCTTAAAATAATCAGAAAGCTGCAGTGCCCACAACCTCTCCTGACTTTAATGAATTAAGTAGACATCCAGGGATTTTCAATGGAGAGTGGAAGATAAAGCTATAGGAAAAAAAAGACAAAGACACAGTGGTTAAATGCTGAACCTTGGCCAAATGCTCTGGTGTGAAAAATAAGACTTTGAAAGACTCTAGAATAAGAGCTAGCTATCCCAAGTGACAGAGCATGAGAGAGGTCATAGGAACCACAGACAGAACACAGAAAAACAGTGTCACTCAGCATAGACCTATCTCTACGGCCGCTATGGGTAACAATCATTGTTTATTTCTTAACGTGGAGGAACCAGGAATTGTGATCAGAACTCATTTTGATCACCTAAGTCATTCAATTTATGGAAAGAATATGTATGTATTAAACTATGTATCTCTAATTCCAGAGAGTTCAGTTATTCCCCAAAATCCTTTTGTTGTTTTAATGAAATCCTGAGTCAAAGAGCCCCTGCTGCTCTTTAATAGACAGATAACTCAGGTTTATGAAGTCTACCTGTGTGGTACCCACAGTAGGCAAATGAGAAAAGTAGCCCAATTCAGAAAACCATATTAACTGGGGCTTAACTCCGGCTGAGTGTTACATATATCTCATTGAGAGATATTTTCCTCTTAGATGACTTTTTCATTTCTTTTTAAAAGAAAGAATGGATCCGTATGTGGTCAATTCACTTTTCAACAATTCTTTCTCTACTGACAGGCTGAAGTGATTTCACATTAAGAGAAAATGAGTTTTGCTGCTTTTCATAAATTGGTAATGAGCTTTTTGAACAATCATAGCCATAACCTGATTCACAAAAGAACCTTCTCAGATTTGCCATTAACATGTCTATAACAATAAGCTGAGAAAAAAATACCAAATAAGTTGATGCCACTTGCTGAGAACTATTTTCCTCTCTTCATTTCAGCCCTTTAGATTATTTCTCCCTGTGACGCTATCAAGCAGCCTGGGTTCAGTTTGACAGTTAAGCATTGAGATATCTCTATCACTACGCTGTCTCACTTTGCAAAAGGAAGAGAACTTCAATGCTGTGCAGCAGGAAGGATGCCAGGAAAATTAGATTTTATTTTCAGCTCTGCTTCTCACCAGCTTGTGTGATATTGGGAAATTTATTCTTCTGCTCTGGATCAGCTTCCAATATTTCAAATATGAGTGGACCTGTTTCCAAAGAGCTAAAAGACCTCCAGAGGTCCTCTCATTATTAAGATATGATGATGCTAATAAAAGCGTAACATCCGAAATGCTACCTATTACTTCTGTGGAATGATTTCTCCCTGGATGCCTTCTTGTTGCTTACTTTCATTTCCTTCAGAGAAACCAACAACCCATAGAATGTTGCCTTTACACTACTAGAATGGATTGAGGCCATATCGAGAACAAAAAATTCCAGCAATTCCTCTTTTAGCTCATCTCACTTCTCACATTCTTTATTGTAAGCAATTAAAGGAACAACTTGGTGCATTCACCACTCTGCCTGGAAATTTTCTTAGCCAGATTTGCAAGTTTATTAGCCACATTTGCTATCTTCCACATAAGAAGGTGGCAGCTTCACTGATTTTTGTGCCAATATCATTAAGGTCCATTTGTTTTTAGCTCTTTCTAACAGTTTCCTCAAGGTTTTTAGTCCATAACTTCCACCTGATCATAAAGCCAGTGCTGCATATTTTGATATTTTGTTGCTGATGCACCCCTCTTCTGGTGTCATTCTATCTTTTGTTAATCTTCTTCCATGGAACAAACTACCTTTAAAATATTGTGGCTTAAAACAGCAATCACTTGTTATTTCTCATGATTTTGAGGGTCAGGATTTTACAGAGGCAGTGGGCTTATCTACGCTCACTTCAGTGCCTGCTGTCACTGGAAAGGCTGCAACAGCTTCGTTAGCTTTTTGGTGCCTCAGCAAGGGAGATTTGGGTGGTGGAGGGCTGGCTAGAAGAGCTAGATTGGAGGAATGTCTGGATTCTTCAGTTCCCAAGGTTCTCTCTCTCCACATGACCTCTTCATATTTTTTCTTTACACAGTTTCATCTAGAATTCTCATGTGAAACTTTAGGACTTCTAAGAGTTCATAAGTGGAAGTTTTATACTTTGTTAAAGCCTAGGCTAGGATTGCACAGCAATATTTTTGCTATATTCTATTCTAAAGTCTTTGAGTTATAAGCTAAGCTTGGATTCAGGAAGAAATAACTACAAACAGGCATAAACACTGAAGCATAACCCATGGGGTCCTACTAGTGTTAACTAACTACCACGATGACAGAGGAAAAAGTAACATAAGAAAAGAATTACTTTTTAAAAAGTTAGGAAAATGGACAAACACCCCGGAAGTTGAATTTGCATACTTTTTAATGTATTTATTTTTATGTTTTTTTCAAGATGGAGTCTCACTTTTTCACCCAGGCTGGGGTGCAGTGGCACAGTCTTGGCTCACTGCAACCTCTGCCTCCAGATTCAAGTGATTCTCATGAGTAGCTGGGATTACAGGCATGTGCCACCACTCCCAGAATGCCAGCTTCTTGGTAGGCTGAGGCAGGAGAATTGCTTGAACCCAGGAGGCAGAGGTTCCAGTGAGCTGAGATCATGCCACTGTACTCTAGCTACAGCTTGGGCAACAGAGTGAGTGAGACTCTGCCAAAAAAAAAACAAAAACACAAACATATGTATAAATGAAATCATAAGATTCATGGGATTTAATTCAAAATAATATGGGCAATGCAGTTTCAAAATGGGTGGGAGTATAGATAAAATAACAAGATTGATCATGACTTGATAATTATTATAGTAGATTTCTGGATATATACAAAATTACCATTTTTTTATGTTTGAAATTTTTTTAAAGAAAAAGTAAAATCAAAGAAATGCATTGTAATATCACTAATGAAAACTGGATAATTACTATAGGTCTTTCTTACAAATTAAAGATAACAAGATTAAAAATATTTCAGGCCAATATATTTGATGTTTTATATGACATATGCATATATCACAAAAGAAAAACTTGTTGAAACAGACTCAACAAGAAATAGAAAGCCTAAATAGTCCTATATCTATGTAAAACAATGAATTCATTAATACCCTCAACACAATTTGAGGTACACAGGATGTGCCCTATGAATTATTTCTAATTTTTAGAAAATAAATAGCACTGATATTACAAAAAGTATTTTAGAGAACATAAAAAGCATGAGAACACTTCACATGTCCTGTTATAAAGCTATCATATTCTTTATAGTAAACTTTGGCAAGAACATCAGTAGAAAAAAAATCACAGAATAATGTATTACCAACACTGATGAAATCATTTTACAACTGACCCTTGAACAATGTGAAGGTTAGGGATGCTGACCCATCCATGCAATTGAAAATTTGTGCGTAACTTTTGACTCCCCCAAAATGTTACTACTCATAGCATACTGTTGACTAGAAGCCTTACTGATAATATAAACAGTTGATTAACACATATTTTGTATGTTATATGTATTATATACTGTATTCTTACAATAAATCAAGCTAGAGAAAAGAAAATTTTATTTAAAAAAATAAGGAACATAAAATATATTTATTATTCATTAAGTGGAAGTGGAATCGTTTAAAGGTCTTTATCCTCATTGTCTTCATATTGACTTAGGCTGAGGAGGAAAAGGCAGAGGAGGGTTTGGTTTTGCTGTCTCAGGTGTGGCAGTGGCAAAAGAAAATCTGTATATAAGTGGACCCATGCAGCTCGAACCTATGTTGTTAAAGGGTCAACTGTATTCATATATTTATGAAAACTGATAATATATCACAAAGCCAATTAAGGTTTATTACAGGAATGTGAGAGCAGCTTAATATTTTTCAATCAATGAATAGAATTTATTACATATTAATAAAAAGAAAACATTGATATATTTAGGAAGAATATTTGATAAAATTAACCAACCATCAATAATATGTTTCATGATAATGTGTAAGTAGATGGAAATTTATACAATATGATGAAGAATATGACGAAGCCCAACATCCATAACAGATACTCTGTGTGTGTGTGTGTGTGCGTGTGTGTGTTGAGTGTCCCTAAAACAAATGCTCCAAAATCAAAAACTTTTCGAGCACTGACATGATGCTCAAAGGAAATGCTCATTGGACTATCTTGGATTTTGGATTTTGGGATTAAGAATGTTCAACCAATAAGTATAATGCAAATATTCCCAAATCTGAAAATATGCCAAATCCCAAACACTTCTGCTTCCAAGCATTTTGGATAAAGGATACTCAACCTTTACACACACACACACACACACACACACACACACACTCTCTCTCTCACACACAAGCATATCCAACCTAATTCTTCTCCCTCTAGTGGTTTCTGGGCTGACGGTTTTCAGTGTGATTGCAGGGATATTGGATTTCAAGGCTATTCTTAAGCTGAGGAGAGTGGTATGGGAATAAGTTCAGTTAAAATGCCTCAAAGCTCACTCTTTTACAGAAACTCAGCCATTTTTCTTGAATAAATACTCCCCAGATTTCTGAAGTCCCTTGGTTAATTTCCAGAGTTCTTAAAATGTTGATTCTGACAAATTATTTTCCAGTGTTCTCATTGTTTCTATGGGGAAAAGAATTTTTGGATATCTTTATTCCACCATTCCTACTGATGTCACTTGGGAGATTTTCATAAAACAGATTTTTTTCCTGCATATTTTATTCTTTCTAAGTTTGGGTTCCCTTATTTATTTATTTATATTAAAAGAATATATTTATTCTTTCTAAGTTTGGGTTCTGTTATTTCTGTTTGGTTCGTTTGCTTGTTTAATTTTGGAGGTCTTTCTCAAATTTATTCATTCATTCAACAAATATTGAGTGTCTAAAATGTGCCAGGTACTTCATGTGAACAAAATTAAAACAAAGACCATACTGACACAGAGTTTACATTCTAGAGGAATGGTAATAATATAATGTTAGATGATGTCTGCTGAGTGCTGTGGAGAAAGATAAGGCAAACTATCCAGAGCAAGAGAGAGATGCAGAGCAAGGGAGAGATGCAGTACAAAGGCACTGACATGAAAAGATATTTGATATAATTGAATAGCCAGGAGACTGAGCAAAGGAAAGAGCAGTAAGAAGTGGATTTGGAAAGGAAAGGCCTTTGTGCGCCTGGAAATGGACTTTGGCTTTTATTTTGATCAAGGCAGGAAACCATTGGAGGCTTTTATAAAGAAGAGTGACATCTTTTGGGTATGTCTTAAAAGTCTAATTGATGATTCTACTGAGAATAGGCTGTAAGAGGGTGAGGGTGGAAGATGGGAAACAAGTTAGGAGACTATTGCAACAATCCAGGTGAGAGATAAAGGTGGCCTAGGTGAGGGTGGCGGAAATGGAGGTGATGATAAATGGTAGGATTCAAATATCTCATGAACCTTGGCTGTCTGTATATATTTAAAAGTGAGGCACAGAAACATTTATTGAAAGCCTGTCTGTGGTTGAAGATTGTTGACTGGTAGTCTACAATGAAGAGTGGTTAGGCAAGGAGCCAGACTTTTCCATTGGGACTTAAATCTCTTATGTGAGTATGTAGAAATCTTTTTGGCTCAGATAGGTCATTTTTTTCAACAATAATTCTTCCCTATCTTGGAGCATGTTGGAATATAAGCTTGGCTGCTGTCAATTTTAAACCTAGCAGGGGAGAACTTGAGAGTGGGGGTGGGCTCAGCCTCACAGGTTCAGGAGCAAGTGTTCAAGACATCTCCTTGTTCTAGGCTATAACACTTACCCCCTGCTCACCAGCATAGCTCGTGTCTTTTAAACCCTAGACATCTTCATTTAATATAAACTTCATTTAATGTTTCCAGAAATAAAACCTCGTTTCTTGCCTGGATGCTTACTATGAAGGTGGGAACCTCAGAGAGTATTTAGTTCATGTACAGATATTCAAATAATGTCCTATTTTCAGCTCTGTACTTCGGACCTGCCTTATTGGTGCCTCTCAGGTCTTGAAGAGCAAATCAACTGGCTATGTTCTGCATCCTCCTCTGCAGGCATTTAAAGTTGTAGCATTCTTCTCTTTGTTCTACTTCCAAAAATTGTTGAAATTTTTCACCCACTGATGTCTTCTATCCTAATCTTTTGGGTCCTTATATGTTTATGCCTTTTAAAAATTCATTTGCTGTCATTTTGGGAGCACTTGGGAGGGAAAGGAGATAGATAACGTGCTGTCAACTAGCATCTTTACCCAGTAAGTGTACTTCTTTCACACTCCCTATGACCCTCTGAAGATTTGGATTTCCTTTCCCTACACTGAGAACCATTGATATATTGGGCATCTATCATCGAATTTTAGGGTTCTACTTTAGAGACAAACAGATATGAGTTCGATTTCCACTTACACTTTTACTAGTTGTGTGATCATGGAAAAGTCACCGAAGTTACTTGGGCCTCAGTTTCTTCATTTTAAAATAATATTACGTTTTATATGTGTATATGTATATATATATATGTATTACGTTTTATGTGTGTATATGTGTATATATATACATATACAGACATATATGTATTAATTATTCACATCCATTTTAAACATGAAGAAACTGAGGGTTCTGGGGATCTGATGTACAGCACAATCATTGTAGTTAATAATACTATATTGTTTGCCTGAAATTTGGTAAGAGAGCAGATCTTAAATGTTTTTAATACACACACACAATGGCAACTAAGTGTGGTGAATGATGTGTTAATTAGTTTGATTGGGATAGTCATTATACAATATATACATATATTAAATCATGTTGTGTACCTTGAATCTATACCATTTTTATTTGTCAATTATACCTCAACTGAGTTGGAAAAAAATTGGGGTGATTATTATACCACATAAAATTGATGTTATAAATGCTTAATGTGCTAATCTATGTAAACCTCTTAGCACAGACTGATCCATGTTCAATAAATGGTATATATTTCACTTAGCATAATGACCTCCAGTTTCGTTCATATTGCTGCAAGTGAAAGGCCCAGAAAGACAAACATGGCATGTTCTCACTTATTTGTAGGTTCTAAAAATCAAAACAATTGAACTCATAGAAATAGAGAGTAGAAGGATGGTTACCAGAGGCTGGGAAGGGTAGTGGGAAGGTTAAGGTGAAGTGGGGATGGTTAATGGGTACAAAAAAATAGGACGAATGAATAAGATCTAGTATCTGGTAGAGGAACAGGGTGACTATAGTCAGTAATAAATTAATTGTACATTTAAAAATAACTAAAAGAGTGTAATTGAATTGTTTGTAACACAAATTATAAATACTTGAGGGGATGGATACCCCATTTTATGGGATGCGATTGTTATGCATTGCAGTCCTGTATCAAAACATCTCATGCACTCCATAAATTTATACACCCACAAAATTAAAAATAAAAATTAAAAAAATAAACTTCTTATCTAAACTGATCATTCTGCTGGGAGGGAGAATAATTTGGTGGGCATGGGGTGTGCTTACATTCCATAAGCTATGATTCCTTAAATTGTATCTGTTGTTTGTAAATAAAAGAAGACCTTTTCAGTAGGAGGTATGAAGATTGCCTAGTTAATCTTACACATGATTATGTGTAAACATGAGTAAACACTCATCATCTTTATTCATTTGCTCATTCATTCTTTAATTCATTCATTTAACATTTGTTGAGCTCTTACCATATGTCAGGCACTATGATAGGTGGCTGGGAGACAGCACAGGCAAGACTCAGCAAAGCAGTTAAACAGGGTTCTCCACTTCAAGTATATAGCAGGCCAGGGGTAGATAGACAAGGAAGGGCGATTTTGAAACAATGTAATTGTGCTATGATGCAACACATGTTGCTGTGATTAACTGTTTGATGTCTCTCTTTCACTATAAAAATACCTCATCTATCTTGTTTATCACTGTTGTCCCAGTGTCTAGCATTGTGCCTGGCACATGAGAGGTGCTCAATAAAACTTTTTATTGAAAAAATGATGTGTAATGAAAATCTTTCTTTGATAAGTTTACATAGAAAATATATTTGAAAATTTTACCTTTAATTCTTAAGAGGAGAGCATTCCTGCAATGTATGTGTGTTCGGTGAGTGAGTGCATGACTGAATATTTGGCAAAGGGTGAGTCAAGGATAAGAGGAAGTACATCACAATTCAACAAATATTTCCTGAGTGCCAACTCTGTGCCAGGCATAGTGTAGGGTATGGAGGATACAGAGATGAATAAGACATAGCTTTTGCCCTTAAGGATCTCCAAGTCTAGCCTGGAGACAGACATGTGAACTGTGAATTACAGTACAGTATGATAAAGGCCATAAATAAAACTCAAATAAGATGTGAATCTTAAGCTTGAGGGCTTTGGGTAAGGCTAGAGCCATTAAACATGATTCTGAAGACATGTTCCATTTTCTACAATAAGATTCAGTGGGAAAACAATTGCTCAGAGAATCTATTATATATTTTTCAGAGAAAGTATGGAAATCTCATTATTGTTAATGACAATAGAATAGAGAAGAAAATAGAATGAAAAGCAATATCTAAATAATCTATCATTATATATGAAATAGAGTCACTTAGTGGTTAAGTGATGTTTGTTAGGAAGTTATCTTCGCAGTCGCTTTTGGAAAAAGAAGATCAAAAGCATACCAAGAATACCAGTTAATGCCATCATTATTTACTTAGTATAAATTTACAGGAAAATATGTTCATGAAAATAAAACATCATCTAGAGAATTGAGTGTGATTTTCATCTTTATTGTTGTGTATCACTTTTCCTTTAAAAAGCAAACAAACTATTTATAACTTTACTATAGGAAACAGTGACTGAGTTGATAAAGAAGGTATACTAGGTAAGAAAAATAAGTAACAATGGCTTAGAAGTCACCACTCCATCCAAACAACAAGTAGAAAACTGAAAAAACTGAAAAATCAACACATCTTCTTAGATCCATCAGAGAAGTGAGGTCATAGGGCAAACCACTGCCACAAAAGTAGAACAGACAAGCAGATACAGAGAATCATAACTTACCAGAGCAGAAATCCCAAAGGAGAAATCTCCCAATAAACTAGTTCTGGGGTAGGAAAGCCTTAATCGTAATTGAAAAATTGTTGGAGGCTCAGTGTGGACAACCCTCAGAGTTAAAAACTCCAGGGGGATCAAGTCATAGGGAGACCTATATTTTGTAAATTTTACCTCCAAGAGTTCTACATGTCCTCACAGTGAATATTGGAGAAAAATCTCCTTGTTCTTCCAGCAGGCATTAGGAGGAAAGAAACCATTTTGAGATACAGCAGAGCATTCTGTTCTTCACAAGTCCAGCCCTCAGAAGAAACTATTTTTACCAATCTAAACTGCTGGGGTTATATCAAAGCCTAACCTACCTGGGGGAAGGGAAATAGCCAGCTCCAGCTCCAGCTCCCTGTAGCTTTCCTCATGAGAAAAAGGAAATACCCGACTCCAGACCCCTCCAGCCATCTTTCCCTGGCTAAGAGTTGCTGGGGGATGGTGGAGGGGGGAGGCATGACTGAAAAACAGTGGTGAAGTTCACAGTCCAGGGGCACAGGCACACCAAAAGACTGAGACCTAATCATAGGATTATAGAATGCTTTCTCTCCTCCCGCACCTTACCACCGCATTACTAAAGGCCTGTTTACTGCTGCTGCTTTTAGCCAGTACATCATGTCCACCTTTCACCAAAAAATTACAAGGCATACTCAAAGGCAAAACAAAAACAAAAACAAAACAAAAACAAAACCACAGTTTGAAGAGATTGAACCAACATCAGAACCAGGGTCAGATATGTCTAGAATGTTGGAATTATCAGATCAGGAATTTAAAAAATTAGACAACATGAAAGAACAGATGGATAATGTAAGCAGAGAGCTAGAAATTCTAAGAAATTAAAAAATACTCAAGGTCAAAAGCATTGTAACAGAAATAAAGAATGCCTTTGATGGGATCATCACTAGACTGGACACAGTGAGGAAAGAATTTGCACTTGAGGACGTGGTAATAGAAACTTCCAAAACAGAACAATGACTGGGAAAAAAAGAGTACAAAATATCTAAAAAATGTGAGACAATTACAAAAGGTATAATATTCATAATAGAATACCGGGATGAGAAGAAAAAGACAAAGGAACAGAAGAAATGTTAGAAGCAGTAATGACTAAACAAAACAAAATAAAACAAGTCTACACCTAGGCATATCATATTCAAATTACAGAAAATCAAAGATAAAACAAAAATCTTGAATGAAGCCAGAGAAACCACCTTATCTCTAGAGAAGCAAAGATAATAATTACATCTGGCTTTTCCTCAGAAACCAGTGAAGCAAGAACAAGGTAAAATAAAATTAAACATTTAAAGTGTTGAGAAAAAAAGACTCAGCAACCTAGAATTATTTGCCTTGCCAAAGTATCCTTCAAAAGTGGAGAATAAATACTTTCTCAGAAAAATAAAAATTGAGGGAATTTATGTCAGTAGACCTGTCTTGCAAGAAATGTTAAAAGTTATTTGGAGAGATGCAAAATGATATAGATCAGAAATGCAGGTCAATATAAAGAAATGAAGAGCATCAGAGAAGGAATAAGTGAAAGTAAAATAAAATGTTTTATTTTTCTTATTCTTAGTTTATCTGACAACACTTTATTCAACATAATAATAGCAACAATGTATTTGGTTGTGTGTGTGTGTGTGTGTGTGTGTGTGTGTGTGCATTTGCTAGGTATGTTTATATATAAGGGAAATGAATGACAGCAATGAAACAAGGTACAGGAGGGGATAGTTAAAAACATTTTGTTATTGCTCCCTCTCCCTCTCCCTCTCCCTCTCCCTCTCCCTCTCCCTCTCTTTCCACGGTCTGCCTCTGATGCCGAGCCGAAGCTGGACGGTACTGCTGCCATCTCAGCTCACTGCAACCTCCCTGCCTGATTCTCCTGCCTCAGCCTGCCGAGTGCCTGCGATTGCAGGCGCGCGCCGCCCCGCCTGACTGGTTTTCGTATTTTTTTGGTGGAGACGGGGTTTCGCTGTGTTGGCCGGGCTGGTCCCCAGCTCCTAACCGCGAGTGATCGGCCAGCCTCGGCCTCCCGAGGTGCCGGGATTGCAGACGGAGTCTCGTTCACTCGGTGCTCAATGGTGCCCAGGCTGGAGTGCAGTGGCATGATCCCGGCCCGCTACAACCACCTCCCAGCCGCCTGCCTTGGCCTCCCAAAGTGCCGAGATTGCAGCCTCTGCCCGGCTGCCGCCCCGTCTGGGAAGTGAGGAGCGTCTCCGCCTGGCCACCCATCGTCCAGGATGTGAGGAGCCCCTCTGCCTGGCTGCCCAGTCTGGAAAGTGAGGAGCATCTCTGCCCGGCCGCCATCCCATCTAGGAAACAAGGAGTGCCTCTTCCCGGCCGCCATCACATCTGGGAAGTGAGGAGCGTCTCTGCCCGGCCGCCCATCCTCTGAGATGTGGGGAGCACCTCTGCCCTGCCGCCCCGTCCGGGATGTGAGGAGCGTCTCTGCCCGGCCGCCCATCGTCTGAGATGTGGGGAGCACCTCTGCCCTGCCGCCCCGTCCGGGATGTGAGGAGCGTCTCTGCCCGGCCGCCCCATCTGAGAAGTGAGGAGCCCCTCCGCCCGGCAGCCACCCCGCCTGAGAAGTGAGGAGCCCCTCCGCCCAGCAGCCACCCCGTCTGGGAAGTGAGGAGCATCTCCGCCCGGCAGCCGCCCCGTCCGGGAGGGAGGTGGGGGGGCCAGCCGCCCCGTCCGGGAGGGAGGTGGGGGGGCCAGCCGCCCCGTCCGGGAGGGAGGTGGGGGGGCCAGCCCCCCGCCCGGCCAGCCGCCCCGTCCGGGAGGGAGGTGGGGGGGGTCAGCCCCCTGCCCGGCCAGCCGCCCCGTCCGGGAGGGAGGTGGGGGGGTTAGCCCACCACCCAGCCTGCCGCCCTGTCCGGGAGGGAGGTGGGGGTTCGGCCCCCCACCTGGCCGGCCACCCGGTCCGAGAGGTGAGGGGCGCCTCTGCCCGGCCGCCCCTACTGGGAAGTGAGGAGCCCCTCTGCCCGGCCAGCCGCTCCGTCCAGGAGGGAGGTGGGGGGGTCAGCCCCCCGCCCGGCCAGCTGCCCTGTCCAGGAGGGAGGTGGGGGGGTCAGCCCCCTGCCCGGCCAGCCGCCCCGTCCGGGAGGGAGGTTGGGGGGTCAGCCCCCCGCCCAGCCAGCCGCCCCATCCGGGAGGGAGGTGGGGGGGTTAGCCCCCCGCCCGGCCAGCCGCCCCGTCCGGGAGGTGAGGGGCGCCTCTGCCCGGCCGCCCCTACTGGGAAGTGAGGAGCCCCTCAGCCCGGCCAGCCGCCCCGTCCGGGAGGGAGGTGGGGGGGTCAGCCCACCGCCCAGCCTGCCGCCCTGTCCGGGAGGGAGGTGGGGGGGTCAGCCCCCTGCCCGGCCAGCCGCCCCGTCCGGGAGGGAGGTTGGGGGGTCAGCCCCCCGCCCAGCCAGCCGCCCCATCCGGGAGGGAGGTGGGGGGGTTAGCCCCCCGCCCGGCCAGCCGCCCCGTCCGGGAGGTGAGGGGCGCCTCTGCCCGGCCGCCCCTACTGGGAAGTGAGGAGCCCCTCAGCCCGGCCAGCCGCCCCGTCCGGGAGGGAGGTGGGGGGGTCAGCCCACCGCCCAGCCTGCCGCCCTGTCCGGGAGGGAGGTGGGGGCTCAGCTCCCCGCCTGGCCAGCCGCCCCGCCTGGGAGGGAGGTGGGGGGGTCAGCCCACCGCCCAGCCTGCCGCCCTGTCCAGGAGGGAGGTGGGGGTGTCAGCCCCCTGCCCGGCCAGCCGCCCCGTCCGGGAGGTGAGGGGCACCTCTGCCCGGCCGCCCCTACGGGGAAGTGAGGAGCCCCTCTGCCCGGCCACCACCCCGTCTTGGAGGTGTACCCAACAGCTCATTGAGAACGGGCCATGATGACAATGGCGGTTTTGTGGAATGGAAAGGGGGGAAAGGTGGGGAAAAGATTGAGAAATCGTATGGTTGCCGTGTCTGTGTAGAAAGAGGTAGACATGGGAGACTTTTCATTTTGTTCTGTACTATGAAAAAATTCTTCTGCCTTGGGATCCTGTTGATCTGTGACCCTACCCCGAACCCTGTGCTCTCTGAAACATGTGCTGTATCCACTCAGGGTTGAATGGATTAAGGGCAGTGCAAGATGTGCTTTGTTAAACAGATGCTTGAAGGCAGCATGCTCGTTAAGAGCCATCACCACTCCCTAATCTCAAGTACCCAGGGACACAAACACTGCGGAAGGCCGCAGGGTCCTCTGCCTAGGAAAACCAGAGAACTTTGTTCACTTGCTTATCTGCTGACCTTCCCTCCACTATTGTCCTGTAATCCTGCCAAATCCCCCTCTGCGAGAAACACCCAAGAATGATCAATAAAAAATAAAAAAAAAAAAAAGAAGATTCTTTGTAATTCTCCCCACCCTTGAGAATGTACTTTGTGAGATTCACCCCCTGCCCGCAAAACATTGCTCCTAACTCCACCACCTATCCCAAAACCTGTAAGAACTAATGATAATCCCACCACCCTTTGCTGACTCCCTTTTCAAACTCAGCCCGCCTGCACCCAGGAGAAATAAACAGCCTTGTTGCTCACAAAAAAAAAAAAAAAAAAAACCAAAAAACATTTTGTTATTGTAAGGTACTTGCCATATCCATGATACCCATTTGGGTGACAGATACTATAAAGTGGTATGCTGTTATTTGAAAATGGATTTGGATTAGCTGCAAATATATATTGCAAATTCTAGGGTAACCACCAAAAATAGTTTAAAAATTATAAAACATATGTTAAGAAGGGAGAGAAAGTGGAATGATATAAAATGCTCAATTAAAACCACAAGAGGCAGGAAAAGTATGAAAGACAAAAATAGGAAAAATAAACAAAGGCAAGAAGTAGAAAACTATAGTAAATATGGTAAATATTATAATAATCCAACTATATCAATAATCACTTTAAATGTCAATGGTCTAAATACACCAATTAAAACAGATTTCTGGTCAGCGTCAATGGCTGACACCTGTGATCCTAGCACTATGGTAGGCCAAGGCAGGAGGGTCTTTTGAGGCCAGGAGTTCAAGACAAACCTGGGCAATATAGTAAGACCTCCATCTCTACAAAACATTTTAAAATTAGCCAGGTGTGGTGGTGCATGCCTGTAGTCCCAACTACTCAGGAGGCTGAGGCAAGGGGATCACTTGAGCCCAGAAGGTTAAGGCTGCAATGATCTGTGATCTGACATTGCACTCCAGCCTAGGTGATGGACCAACACTTTGTCTTAAATAAATAAATAAATGACGGATTTCACAGAAAGACAAATACCACATGTTCTCACTTATAAGTGGGAGCTAAATAATGTATACACATGGATGTAGCATGTGGAATGATAGACAATGGAGACTTGGAAAGGTGAGGGGGTGAGAGGTGGGTGGGTGATGAGAAATTACTTAATGAGTACAATATACATTATTTGGGTGATGGATACCCTGTAAGCTCTAACTTCACCAATAAGCAATCTATGCATGTAACAAAATTGCACTTGTATGCCATAAATGTATACAAATAAAATAAAAGAGTTCGTCAGAGTGGATTAAAAAAACCTATGTGTTGTCTACAAAAAAAACCACTTAAAATATAAAAACAGGAGGGTGGAGCCAAGACGGCCGAATAGCAACAGCTCCAGTCTACAGCTCCCAGCGTGAGTGATGGAGAAGATGGGTGATTTCTGCATTTCCAACTGAGGTACTGGGTTCATCTCACTGGGGAGTGTCGGAAAGTGGGTGCAGGACAGTGGGTGCAGCGCACCGAGTGTGAGCTGAAGCAGGGCAAGGCATCGCCTCACCTGGGAAGCATAAGAGGTCAGGGAATTCCCTTTCCTAGTCAAAGAAAGGGGTGACAGATGGCACCTGGAAAATCGGGTCACTCCCACCCTAATACTGCGCTTTTCCAACAGTCTTAGCAAACAGCACACCGGGAGATTATATCCTGTGCATGGCTCAGAGGGTCCTACACCCACGGAGCCTTGCTCATTGCTAGCACAGCAGTCTGAGATCAAACCACAAGGCAGCAGTGAGGCTGGGGGAGGGGCGCCCGCCATTGCCAAGGCTTGAGTAGGTAAACAAACCGGCTGGGAAGCTCAAACTGGGTGGAGCCCACTGCAACTCAAGGAGGCCTGCCTGCCTGCCTCTGTAGACGCCATCTCTGGGGGCAGGGCATAGCCAAACAAAAGGCAGCAGAAACCTCTGCAGACTTAAATGTCCCTGTCTGAAAGCTTGGAAGAGAGTAGTGGTTCTCCCAGCACGCAGCTGGAGATCTGAGAACGGACAGATTACCTCCTCAAGTGGGTCCCTGACTCCCGAGTAGCCTAACTGGGAGGCACCCCGCAGTAGGGTCAGACTGACACCTCACATGGCTGGGTACTACTCTGAGACAAAACTTCCAGAGGAACAATCAGGCAGCAACACTTGCCGTTCACCAATATCCACTGTTCTGCAGCCTCTGCTGCTGATACCCAGGCAAACAGGGTCTGGAGTGGACGTCCAGCAAACTCCAACAGACCTGTAGCTGAGGGTCCTGACTGTTAGAAGGAAAACGAACAAACAGAAAGGACATCCACACCAAAACCCCATCTGTACGTCACCATCATCAAAGACCAAAGGTAGATAAAACCACAAAGATGAGGAAAAAACAGAGTAGAAAAACTGGAAACTCTAAAAATCAGAGCGCCTCTCCTCCTCCAAAGGAACGCAGCTCCTCACCAGCAACGGAACGAAGCTGGACGGAGAATGACTTTGATGAGTTGAGAGAAGAAGGCTTCAGATGATCAAACTACTCCGAGCTAAAGGAGGAAGTTCGAACCCATGGCAAAGAAGTTAAAAACCTTGAAAAAAAATTAGACGAATGGCTAACTAGAATAACCAATGCAGAGAAGTCCTTTAAGGACCTGATGGAGCTGAAAACCATGGCACAAGAACTACTTGATGAATGCAGAAGCCTCCGTAGCCGATGTGATCAACTGGAAGAAAGGTTATCAGTGACGGAAGATCAAATGAATGAAATGAAGCGAGAAGAGAAGTTTAAAGAAAAAAGAATAAAAAGAAACGAACAAAGCCTCCAAGAAATATGGGACTGTGTGAAAAGACCAAATCTATGTCTGATTGGTGTACCTGAAAGTGACGGGTAGAATGGAACCAAGTTGGAAAACACTCTGCAGGATATTATCCAGGAGAACTTCCCCAATCTAGCAAGGCAGGCCAACATTCAAATTCAGGAAATACAGAGAACGCCACAAAGATACTCCTCGAGAAGAGCAACTCCAAGACACATAATTGTCAAATTCACCAAAGTTGAAATGAAGGAAAAAGTGTTAAGGGCAGCCAGAGAGAAAGGTCGGGTTACCCACAAAGGGAAGCCCATCAGACTAACAGCTGATCTCTCAGCAGAAACTCTACAAGCCAGAAGAGAGTGGGGGCCAATATTCAACATTCTTAAAGAAAAGAATTTTCAACCCAGAATTTCATATCCAGCCAAACTAAGCTTCATAAGAGAAGGAGAAATAAAATACTACACAGACAAGCAAATGCTGAGAGATTTTGTCACCACCAGGCCTGCCCTAAAAGAGCTCCTGAAGGAAGCACTAAACATGGAAAGGAAAAACCGGTACCAGCCACTGCAAAAACATGCCAAATTGTAAAGACCATTGAGGCTAGGAAGAAACTGCATCAACTAACGAGCAAAATAACCACCTAACATCATAAAGACAGGATCAAATTCACACATAACAATGTTAACCTTAAATGTAAATGGGCTAAATGTTCCAATTAAAAGACACAGACTGGCAAATTGGATAAAGAGTCAAGACTCATTAGTGTGCTGTATTCAGGAAACCCATCTCACGTGCAGAGACACACATAGGCTCAAAATAAAAGGATGGAGGAAGATCTACCAAGCAAATGGAAAACGAAAAAAGGCAGGGGTTGCAATCCTATTCTCTGATAAAACAGACTTTAAACCAGCAAATATTAAAAGAGACAAAGAAGGCCATTACATAATGGTAAAGGGATCAATTCAACAAGAAGAGCTAACTATCTTAAATATATATGCACCCAATACAGGAGCACCAAGATTCATAAAGCAAATCATTAGAGACCTACAAAGAGACTTAGACTCCCACACAATAATAAAGGGAGACTTTAACACCATACTGTCAACATTAGACAGATCAACGAGACAGAAAGTTAACAAGGATATCCAGGAATTGAACTCAGCTCTGCACCAAGTGGACCTAATAGACATCTACAGAACTCTCCACCCCAAATCAACAGAATATACATTCTTCTCAGCACCACACCACGCCTATTCCAAAACTGACCACATAGTTGGAAGTACATCACTCCTCAGCAAATGGAAAAGAACAGAAATGATAACAAACTGTCTCTCAGACCACAGTGCAATCAAACTAGAACTCAGAATTAAGAGACTCACTCAAAACCGCTCAACTACATGGAAACTGAACAACCTGCTCCTGAATGACTACTGGGTACATAACGAAATAAAGGCAGAAATAAAAATGTTCTTTGAAACCAACGAGAACAAAGACACCACATACCAGAATCTCTGGGACACATTCAAAGCAGTGTGTAGAGGGAAATTTATAGCACTAAATGCCCACAAGAGAAAGCAGGAAAGATCTAAAACTGACACCCTAACATCACAATTAAAAGAACTAGAGAAGCAAGAGCAAACGCATTGAAAAGCTAGCAGAAGGCAAGAAATAACTAAGATCAGAGCAGAACTGAAGGAGATAGAGACACAAAAAAACCCTTCAAAAAATCAATGAATCCAGGAGCTGGTTTTTTGAAAAGATCAACAAAATTGATAGACCGCTAGCAAGACAAATAAAGAAGAAAAGAGAGAAGAATCAAATAGACGCAATAAAAAATGATAAAGGGGATATTGCCACCGATCCCACAGAAATACAAACTACCATGAGAGAATACTATAAACACCTCTATGCAAATAAACTAGAAAATCTAGAAGAAATGGATAAATTCCTCAACATATACACCCTCCCAAGACTAAACCAGGAAGAAGTTGAATCTCTGAATAGACCAATAACAGGCTCTGAAATTGAGGCAATAATTAATAGCTTACCAGCAAAAAAAATCCAGGACGAGATGGATTCACAGCCAAATTCTACCAGAGGTACAAGGAGGAGCTGGTACCATTCCTTCTGAAACTATTCCAAGCACTAGAAAAAGAGGGAATCCTCACTAACTCATTTTATGAGGCCAGCATCATCCTGATACCAAAACCTGGGAGAGACACAACAAAAAAAGAAAATTTCTGGCCAATATCCCTGATGAACGTTGATGCAAAAATCCTCAATAAAATACTGGCAAAACGAATCCAGCACCACATCAAAAAGCTTATCCACCATGATCAAGTGGGCTTCATCCCTGGGATGCAAGGCTGGTTCAACATACACAAATCAATAAATGTAATCCTTCATGTAAACAGAACCAATGACAAAAACCACAATAGATGCAGAAAAGACCTTTGACAAAATTCAACATCCTTTCATTCTAAGAACACTCAATAAACTAGGTATTAATGAAACGTATCTCAAAATAGTAAGAGCAATTTATGGCAAACCCACAGCCAATATGATACTGAATGGGCAAAACCTGGAAGCACTCCCTTTGAAAACCGGCACAAAGCAAGGATGCCCTTTCTCACCACTTCTATTCAACATAGTATTGGAAGTTCTGGCCAGGGTAATCAGGCAAGAGAAAGAAATAAAGGGTATTCGAATAGGAAGAGAGGAAGTCAAATTGTCTCTGTTTGCAGATGACATGATTGTATATTTAGAAAACCCCATCGTCTCAGCCCCAAATCTCCTTAAGCTGATAAACAACTTCAGCAGTCTCAGGATAAAAAATCAATGTGAAAAAATCACAAGCATTCCTATACAACAGTAATAGACAAACAGCCAAATCCTGAGTGAACTCCCATTCACAATTGCCACAAAGAGAATAAAATACCTAGGAATACAGCTTGCAAGGGATGTGAAGGACCTCTTCAAGGAGAACTACAAACCACTGCTCAAGGAAATAAGAGAGGACACAAACAAATGGAAAAATATTCCATGTTCATGGATAGAAAAAATCAATATTATGAAAATGGCCATACTGCCCAAAGCAATTTATAAAATCAAAGCCATCCCCATCAAGCTACCACTGACTTTCTTCACAGAATTGGAAAAAAGTACTTTAAACTTCATATGGAACCAAAAAAGAGCCCGCATAGCCAAGACAATCCTGGGTAAGAAGAACAAAGTTGGAGACATCACACTACCTGACTTCAATCTATACTACAAGGCTACGGTAACCAAAACAGCATGGTATTGGTACCAAAGCAGACATATAGACCAATAGAACAGAACAGAGGCCTCAGAAATAACATCACACATCTACAACCATCTGATCATTGACAAACCTGACAAAAACAAGCAATGGTGAAAGGATTCCCTATTTAATAAATGGTGTTGGGAAAACTGGCTAGCCATATGCAGAAAACTGAAACTGGACCCCTTCCTTACACCTTATACAAAAATTAACTCAAGATGTATTGAAGACTTAAACGTAAGACCTAAAACCATAAAAACACTAAAAGAAAATCTAGGCAATACCATTCAGGACATAGGCATGGGCAAAGATTTGTGACTGAAACATCAAAAGCAATGGCAACAAAAGCCAAAATTGACAAATGGGATCTAATTAAACTAAAGAGCTTCTGCACTGCAAAAGGAGCTATCATCAGAGTGAATAGGCAACCTACAGAATGGGAGAAAATTTTTGTAATCTATCCATCTGACAAAGGGCTGATATCCAGAATCTGCAAGGAACTTAAACAAATTTACAAGAAAAAACAAACAATCCCATCCAAAAGTGGGTGAAGAATACGAATAGACACTTCTGAAAAGAAGACATTTATGCGGCCAACAAACATATGAAAAAAATCTCATCATCACTGGTCGTTAGAGAAATGCAAATCAAAGCCACAATGAGATACCATCCCATGCCAGTTAGAATGGTGATCATTAAAAAGTCAGGAAACAACAGACACTGGAGAGTATGTGGAGAAATAGGAACACTTTCACACTGTTGATGGGAGTGTAAATTAGTTCAACCATTGTGGAAGACAGTGTTGCGATTCCTCAAGGATCTAGGATGAGAAATACCATCTGACTCAGCAATCCCATTGCTGGGTATATACCCAAAGGATTATAAATCATTCTACTATAAAGACACATGCACGCATATGTTTATTGTAGCACTATTCACAATAGCAAAGACTTGGAACCAACCCAAATGCCCACCATTGATAGACTGGATAAAGAAAATGTGACACATACACACCATGGAATCCTATGCAGCCATAAAAAAGGATGAGTTCATGTCCTTTGCAGGGACATGGATGAAGCTGGAAACCATAATTCTCAGCAAACTAACACAGGAACAGAAAACCAAACACCGCATGTTTTCACTCATAAGTGGGAGTTGAACAGTGAGAACACATGGACACGAAGAGGGGAACATCTCACACTGGGGTATGTCAGGAGGTGTGGGCTAAGGGAGGGATAGCATTAGGAGAAATACCTAATGTAGATGACGGGTTGATGGGTGCAGTAAGCCACCATGGCACATGTATGCCTATGTAACAAACCTTCACATCCTGCACATGTATTCCAGAACTTAAAGTATAATAAAAAAAACAAAAAATCAGTATTGGCTTCAGCTTGAAGTCATCAGCTGCATTATCCCTCAGTGAGAGAGTCAAGCCTGTCCTTTGAAGCTTTGAAGCCAGATAGTGACTTCTGCCTAGCTATGAAAGCCCTAGATGGCGTCTACTTCCAATATAAGTCCGTTTTATCTACGTTGAAAATCTGTTGATGAATGTAGCCATCTTTATCAATGTTCTTAGCTAGATCTTCTGGATAACCTGCTGCACCTTCCACATCAGCACCTGCTTCTTCACTTTGCACTTTTATGTTATTGAGATAGCGTCTTTCCTTAAGCCTCATGAACCAACCTCTTCTAGCTTCATACATTTATTTTGCAGCTTCCTAACCCCTCTCAGCCTTAATAGAATTGAAGAGAGTTAGGGCCTTACTCTGGATCAGACTTTGGCTTAAGGGAATTTTGTGGCTGGTTTGATCTTCTATCCAGACCACTAAAATTTTCTCCATATCAGCAATAAGGCTTTTTTAAACTTTCTTACCATTTGTGCATTCCCTCGAGTAGCACTTCTAACTTCCTTCAACAACTTTTCCTTTGCATTTACAAGTTGGCTAACTATTTGGCAAAAGAGGCTTAGCTTTTGACCTATTTTGGATTTTGACATGCTTTCCTCACTAACCTTAATCATTTCTAGCTTTTGATTTAAAGTGAGAAATGTGTGAGTCTTCCTTTCATTGGAACACGTAGAGGCCATTATAAGGATATTAACTGACCCAATTCAATATTGTTGTGTCTCAGGGAATAGGGAGAACTGAGGAGAGGGAGAGAGATGGGAGAATAGCCAGTCAGTGGAGCAGTCAGAACACACACAATATTTAACAATTAAGTTTACCAACTTATATGGATGCAGTTCATGGAGCCCCAAAACAATTACAATAACAACCTCAAAGACCACTGATCACAAATCATCATAACAGATAGAATAATAATGAAAAAATTTGAAATAATGTGAGAATTACCAATATGTGACACAGAGACATGAAGTGAGCATATGCTATTGGGAAAATGTCACTGATAGACTTTCTCAATGCAGGGTTAATACAAACCTTCAATTTGTAAAAAAGCATAGTATCTGTGAAACACAATAAAGAGAATCACAATAAAATGAGGTTTGTTTGTATCAAAAATGAAAGCGAAAATATCAGCACAGTTTCTATGGACATTGAAAGATAACAATGGAATATTGTGAACAACTCTGTGCCCACAAATTTGATAACCTTGGTGAAATGCATGAATTCTTTAAAAGACATAATCTGCCAAAACTCATACAAGTAGAAATAGGCAATCTGAATAGGCCTATATCTATAAAATAAATTGAATCAATAGTTAACACCTTTGAAAACAAAATGTACCAGCTCCAGCTGGGTTCACTGATAAATTATACCAAACATTTAAGTGTGAAATTATATCAATTCTCTACAATCTCTTCTAGAAGACAGAAGCCAAGGGAATTCTTCCTAACTCATTCTGTGATGTCAGCGTTATGCTAACACTGAACCTGACAAAGACATTACAAGAAAAGAAAATAACAGACCAATATCTCTCGTGAGCATAGACGTAAACATCCTCAATAAAATATTAACAAATCAAATCCAAGAATGTATAAAAAGAATTATACCCTACAACCAAGTGAGATTTATCCCAGGTACGCAAAATTGGTTTAACATTTCAAAATCAATTAATGTAATCTATTATATCAACAGGCTAAAGAAGAAAAAAAATCACCTGATCATATTAATAGATGCCGAAAAAGCATTTAACAAAATCCAACACCTATTCATGATAAAAGTCTCAGCAAACAAGGAATAGAGAAGAGCTTCTTCAACTTGATAAAGAACATCTGCAAAACTCCCAGAGCTAACACCATACTTAATGGTAAGAAACTCAAAGCTGTCCCACTAAGATCAGAAACAAGGTTAGGATGTTCTCTCTCACCACTTCTTTTCAACATTGCACTGGAAGTCCTAGCTAATGCCATAAAACAAGAAAAGGAAATAACAGGTATACAGACTAGGAGGGAAGAACTCAAACTATCTTTTGTTTGCGGATGACATAATTGTCTATGTAGAAAATCCAAAATAACTGACCAAAAAATTACTGGAACTAATAAGCAATTATGGCAAAATTGTGGGACACAAGGTTAATATACAAAAATCAATTGCTTTCCCATATATCAGAGCAAGTGGAATTTGAAATTAAAAACACATTAGCATTCACATTAGCACTCCCAATATGAAATATTTAGGTACAAATCCAACAAAATATGTACAAGATCTATATTAGGAAAACTACAAAACTCTAATGAAAAATATCAAAGAGTGAAATAAATAAAGGGATATTCTATGCTCATAGATAGGAAGACTCAATATTATGAAGATATCAATTCTTCTGATCTTGAGCTATAGAGTCAATGCAATTCCCATCAAAATTCTAGCAAGTCCAATTTTGTGGTTATCAATAAACTGATTTTAAAGTTTATTTAGAGAGGCAAAACACCCAGAACAGCCCTCTGAATATTGAAAGATAAGAACAAAATTAAGGGACTGACACCACCCTACTTCAAGATTTACTATAAAGCTACAGTAATCAAGACAGTGTAGTACGGGTAAAAGAATAGACAAATAGATCAGTGGAATATAATAGAGAGGCCAGAAATAGACTCATAGATATAGTCAACTTATCTTTAACAAAGGAGCGAAGGCAATGCAATAAAGCAAATACAGTTTTTTCAACAATGGTGCTGGAACAACTGGACATGCACATGCAGAAAAATGAACATAGACACAGACTTTATACCTTCATGAGAATTAACTAAAAATAGATTATGAATCTAAATGTAAAATGCAAAACTGTGAAGCTCCTAGAAGATATCATAGGAAAAAACCTAATTGACTTTAGGTATGGTGATGATGTTTTAGATACAACACCAAAGGCACAATCCATGAAATAAATAGTTGATAAGCTAGATATCATTAAAATGAACACTTCTGCTCTACAAAAGACAAGGTCAAGAGAATGAGCAGACAAACCACAGACTGGCAGATATTTGCAAAAGACACAAGTGATAAAGGACTGTTACACAAGAGTCCTTAAAAAGAGTCCTTAAAACTCAACAATTAGACAACAAACAACCCAATTAAAAATGGGCAAAAAAAAAAACTTGAGCAGACATGTCACCAAAGAAAATATACACATGGCAATTATGCAAATGAAACAATGTCTAACATCGTATGTGTTTATGGAATTGTAAATTAAAACAACAATGAGACACCACTCAGTACCAAAGACACATGCACACGTATGTTTATTGCGGCACTATTCACAATAGCAAAGACTTGGAACCAACCCAAATGTCCATCAATGATGGACTGGATTAAGAAAATGTGGCACATATCACAGGAAGGGGAACATCACACACTGGGGCCTGTTGTGGGGTTGGGGGAGGGGGGAGGGATAGCATTAGGGGATATATCTAATGTTAAATGACGAGTTAATGGGTGCAGCACACCAACATGGCACATGTATACATATGTAACAAACCTGCACATTGTGCACATGTACCCTAAAACTTAAAGTATAATTAAAAAAAAAAGAAAACGTGGCACATATACACCATGGAATACTATGCAGCCATAAAAAATGATGAGTTCATGTCCTTTGTAGGGCACATGGATGAAGCTGGAAACCATCATTGTCAGCAAACTATCACAAGGACAGAAAACCAAACACCGCATGTTCTCACTCATAGGTGGGAATTGAACAATGAGAACACTTGGACACAGGGTGGGGAACATCACACACTGGGGCCTGTCGTGGGGTGGGGGGAGGGGGAGGGATAGCATTAGGAGATATACCTAATGTAAATGGTGATTTAATGGTTGCAGCACACCAATATGGCACATGTATACATATGTAACAAACTTGCACGTTGTGCACATGTACCCTAGAACTTAAAGTATATAAAAAAAAATGGACAAAATCTAAAACACTAACAATACCAAATACTGGCAAGGACGTGGAGCAAAAGGAACTCTCATTTATAGCTGGTGGAAATGCAAAATGGTACAGCCACTTTGCAGGACACTTTGGCAGTTTTTTTACAAAACTGAACATACTCTTACCACAGGATCCAGTAATCATGCTCTTTGGTATTTATTCAAATGAATTGAAAGCTTATGTCCACACAAAAACCTGCACACAATGTTTACAGGAGATTTATCCATAATTGCCACAACTTGGAAGCAACCAAGATGTCCTTCTGTAGGTGAGTGAATAAACTGTCGTACATCTAGACAATGGAATATTATTCAGCACTAAAAAGAAATGAGCTGCCAAGCCATGAAAAGACATGGAAGAAACTTAAATGCGTATTACTAAGAGAAAGAAGCCAATCTGGAAAGGCTACATACTGTATGATGCCAATTACATGACATTCTGAAAAAGAGAAAAGTATGGAGGTAATAAAGGGATCCGTGGTTACCAGATGTTAAGGGGGAGAGAGGGATGAGGACACTGAGCACAGATGATTTTTAGGGCAGTGAAACTGTTCTGTATTGGGCACATGTCGTTATGCATTTGTCCAAACCTGTAGAATGTACAACTTCAAGAGTGAAACCTAATGTAAACTATGTACTTTAGGTGATAATGATGTGTAGATTTATCTATTATAAGAAATGTGCTACTGTGACTCAGGATGTTGATAGTACCAGGGAGATTGTGTGTGTGTATGTGTGTGTGTGTGTGTGTGTGTGTGTGTGTGTGTGTGTGTAGAGATGGTAGGTATATGGGAACTCTGTATTTTCCACTCAATTTGGCCTCGTACCTAAAGCCAATATAAAAATAAAGTTTATCAATTAAAATAAATATCATCTTGAATAAAAGTTTTTTTCTTTTAAAAACTGGTAGCCAATTACTTTAAAAATAATTTTTAGGCATAATTTACATACAATAACATTTACTTATTTTAGGTGAATCATTTAATGAATTTTGACAATTGAATACAGTCATGTCCCCATCATCACAGTGAAGATAAAGAATATTTCTATGCTTCTAAATAATTCCTGTTAACTCCTTTGTGGTAGATTCCCTCTTCCCAGTCCCTGGCCCTGGGCAATCACGGATCTACTTTGTCACTACAGTTTTGCCTGTTGAGGATTCCTCATAAATGGAATCATACTGTATGTAGCCTTTTGTTTCTTGCTTTTTTCACTGAGTGTGTTTCTCTGGAGAGCCATCAATGCTATTGCATGTATCATAGTTCATTTCTTTTTTATAGTGGAATAGTATTCCATTGTATGACTCTACCATCTACTGTTGGATATTTGGGTTGAAATAAGTATTCAAATATTTATTTGAGATAAATATTACAAAACTGGCTATGAACAGTCATGTGAAAGTCTTTGTATGGACATAGTTGTTCATTTCCCCTTGGTAAATACTTAGGAGGGGCTGATAACTTTTCATCTTTGAAATACGTTTTTGAAGAAAACAAAGCAGCCTAAGGGTTAATCGGTACATCAGAACCAAAAGGGCTATGTCTGGTGCTTCGTTTTCCTGCTGCCTAATAAAGCACAAAGAAGCACCTCTGATTACAGACAGATTAACTTTCAGCTGACTGTATCTAAAGTCCTATTCCCCACTAATTCCAACACCACACAGTGCAAGCAATCCCTAATGTCATTTGTTGAGAATGGATAAAGTTGATGGGTTTTTGCTCTGCCCAGAGATTTTTTCTATGAATTTACTAAATTTATGAAAATTCATAAACTAAAGGTTTCTATTATTCTGCATGCTTAATTCAACTATTGTTAATCTAATAAAAGGCTATTAAGCAGGTTGTTTTCAGCTTTCTTAATGAACATTTGCTTTCATAAAATTTGCTGCCCCCATACATGCTCTGTATATTCTCACCTTTGTACCTTAACTCATGCTGTTCCCTGTTCCCAGACTTCCCTTTCCCTACATCTTGACATGTCCAAAGCCTATCCATTCTTTTACACCTACATCTGGCCTTTCCCCTGAAGGTCCTACAGAAGTTTCTATGTCTCTTTCTATGTCTTGTCTCTTTCCCATCCCCCTCCCTTCTTCTCTTACTTTTTCCTGAAGCCCCTTAACCTTCCATTTCGTATTCTGAATGCTTTTGCCATATATTCAATGCTAACTTTGGGGCCTATTGAGAACAGGAGTAATATTGAATAACTTTGGATATGCTCAGAATGTCTAGATCATGGACATAATTGGTACTTAGAATACATTAAGTCACAAGATTTTCATGGAGTGTTGACTATGTGCCAGGCATGGGGCTAGGTGCTGAGTGTGCAAAGGTAAATGACAGACTCTGCTCTCAAGGTGCTCTGATGTGGTAAGTTAGAGGCATCCACAGAGGACTGTGGAAATCCAGATGAGGTGGCTTAAGTGACTTTTATGGAAGAATAAATTAGGAGAGGCTTTCTGAAATGAGGTGATGCCTGAGATGAGACTTGAAGGTTTACTGGGCAAGGTTAAAGGAGAACATTCCAAGAAAAGGTGATGGTATGAACAAAGACCAAATCTCATTGTGGCAAACTATAGGGCATTCAAAGCTTTCTAGAAGCCAGCCCAAGTATCCTCAGAAAACTCCTTCGTCCTTCACCAACAGTTCAGTCCACAGTTGCTCTAGCAAACCTACTGCTTTCCTTTCCCTGTACAGAAAAGGTGAATTTCCCCTTCTATCCCTTCACCTAGGCATTCCTTCTACTCAGAACACCTTATCCTTTTTTTAACCCTTCTATACCATGTCTGGTATTTTACTTTCTTTACAACATTGTCTCAAGCTTTCTTCATCTAAGAAGTTTTCTCTGATTAATTCCAACCAACTCTCACTATCCTTCACTCAGTTTCAATTGGAGCAGTTTTTGATATTATGTACAGCAGATGAATTTGAGTCCTTGTCTTACCTGTGAATCTTTCAGGTTGGTTGAGCTTAAGAAACGTCCTTAATGTTCTAATTATTAACATAATAGAGATATGCCTCTCAGAGAGTGGTGGTGATGGTCTAAAGAGGTCCAAGATGCAGGGTGCTTAGCACAGTGCCTGGCAAATAGTAAATCCCAAATAAAGGGCACTAGTAATTGTTGTCATTAATAATCATTGTTCTCAGCTTGTTTCAAGTGCACATATTTTAACTCCACAGTTATTGCTCAGCCTCTTAAAAGCTGGGACTCAGTCTTTGTTCAGCATGATTTCACACTGTTTGGCACAGGTATGTACTCCATAAATGTTAATTTCTAGCTTGCCTATGTGACCTAATTGGTTAAATTCAACACTCTATTTCTGATGACTTATATTTTTCAATCATTCAACCCCATTATAATTTTACTGATGGATGAGAATCTGCCATCTGAGCTGAAAGCCAATCCAACACAGACTTCTTATATGCCCAGCATTAAGGTAGGTGCTATTGGGGGATGTATATATTAATAACAACAGTGACCATTCAGGGCAGGAATTGCAATCCCAATTGAAAGATGAAAAAAACTAAGACTCAAGGAGGTCAAAATGTTGCTGATGGTCACATCTCCTACAGTTAATGAAAAGTAGAAATAAGATTAGAAGTCAGGTCTTCCTTTAGTTCTGTGCTCTTCCATATACCACGACCTTTCTAGAGCCTTTCCTGACCCTCTGAAGGCTTCTAGGAGAGAGCGAAAACAATAGCAGCCAGGAGTGCCTTACTCTTTCACATCTATTACAGATTGTCAGAGAATCTGTAATGCTCAGTACATTCATCGTGCATCTCAATTGCCCACGCTGCTTCCTTAGTGCTGTCACTCACTCTGGGGGTCTCCAAGGAGACAATGCACATTCTGACAATCAGCTCTTGGCACCTTCACCTTGATATTTTTGCAAACATTTACATTGCTGGGTTCATTCCTTCAGTTTTGAGGTGTTGTTTTATATAAAACTGTGTGGTCCTTCAATTCATGCTGACTAGAAATTGGGCTCCAGTGTCCCCAAACCACGATGCTCCCAGAGTTGGAGAACTGAAAACAAAGACAGTATGAAGAAACATAGCTTTTGTCCCTACGGACAATTAGGAATTCTGGGGTAATATTAAATAGACACACAACCTATCAAACATCTTGGAGCTGTCTCTATCCACTACATCTTATTGAAAACCAAAGGGGAGAGTAGGGGAGCAGAGTTGGGGTGAGAAGAAAGTTGTCAGAGGCATGGTAGTAATTAAGAGTAAGACCAGCTAGGTGTGGTGGCTCACACCTGTAATCCCAGCACTTTGGGAAACTGAGGCAGGAGGATGGCTTCAGGCCAGGAGTTAGAGAGACCAGCATGGACCACATAGTGAGACTCTGTCTCTACCAAAAATAAAATAAAATAAAATAAAATAAAATAAAATAAAGAGTAAGGACCAAGGTGTTAGTATTAATCCCGCCTCTCCTTGGCATTGTGAATTTGGTCAGGTTCTAAGCCTCTCTGAATTTCAGTTTCCTTATCTGCAAAAATGCAAATTATTTTTGTTTGGTGGGAGGATGGGAAGGAGGTAACTACAGAATAAGACAGATATTAAGTTTAGAAATCAGTCAAGGTGAAAACATGGGGCTGGGCATGGTGGCTCACGCCTGTAATCTCAGCACCTGGTGGGAGGCCGAGGCAGGCAGATCACCTGAGGTCAGGAATTCGAGATCAGCCTGGCCAATATGGCGAAACCTGTCTCTACTAAAAATACAAAAAATTAGCTGGGCGTGGTGGTGCGTGCTTGTAGTCCCAGCTACTCGGGAGGCTGAGGCATGAGAATTGCTTGAACCTGGGAGACAGAGGTTGCAGTGAGCCGAGATCATGCCACTGCACTCCAGCCTGGGCAACAGAGCAAGACTCTGTCTTAGAAAAAAAAAAGTGAAAACAAACGGTCCAAGAGGGTAGGAAGACACTGGGAGAATTGGCAGGTGATGAAAGGCAAGGTAGGTGTAGGCAAATAGCGAGTAGCTCCACAGTCAACAGAGGAAAATGCAGAAGTGACCTTTGGATTTGGCCAGGAGCAGGCCACTGGAGACCTCCAAGCAGTTTCCATGGAGTGCTCGGGAGAGAAACCAGATTTTATGGGCTTGAGAAGGGTGAGAGTGATGGAGAAACCAGACAGGGAGATTCCTCTTTGCCCCAGCATAAGAGGTGGGACCTGAGAGAGTGGTGGCTCCTTGGTGTTGTAATGACTACACACTGGGGAAGATGGCCCACTCCTTGCTTCCCAATGCCACTTCTAGATCTTTATCCCCTTACCTCCTCATTCCCACTTCAGAGTCTCCATTTCCTCATGTGAAAAAGAGGAACTTTCTATTATAGATTCCATAGGGTTTTGAGTATTGAAGGATATAATGCATGTAACATGCCTGGCCTGCAGAATGAAATGTCTCAATAAATACTGGCTGCTTTTACTGTATTATTATTATTATTATTATGCTTTAGAGCTATAGAGGGGCAGGTCAATTAAAAATAGCTCAAGAAAGTGGAGTGTCTGTTCAGGGCCATTTGTCCATGAAGAGGGAAGGCTTCCAGGTGAGAGAGCCTTCCTAAAAAGTCAAGGTGTGGGTGGCTGAAGAGTGAGGAATGCAGGAGTCTGGCTGTCAAAACAGTGTCAGATTCTGTGCTGTTGGGCATGCTATAAGGAGCAAGACAGAGAATGTCCCTGCCAGCATGGATTTTAGGAACTAGTTGAGGAAAACACAGATAAATGAGTAGTGCTAAGGAGGCTGTGGTGAGGGTTAGGACTGGGGAAGCACAGGGTGCCGTGCCCTAACTTGATCCAAGAGCTTAGTGAGAGAAATGAGGTTCTTTTCTGTCCCCAACCCCTGCCCAACCCTACCACCATCTTTGGAAGAAAGGCTCTGGATCCAGAAAGGAGTGTTGGGTCTACACCATGTCTGTTAGAGTGAAACTCTCTGATATGCATGGATTTCAAAATTCCTTCACTGGCAGATGCTATAAATTGGCATTTGAGGAATGATCCAGAGGCAGCTGAACCTACCTAATTTTTAAATGAGCAAATCCTAATGCGAATGCTCTTTTTCCCCCAGTCTCTGAAACTTACTATGAGTAAAATCACTATAATAACAATATGGAGACATTTATAGCAAATCATTAAAGAAATTCCATTTTCTGTCAGCAAACACAATTTAAGCACTTAACAGCTAAGCTTCTTAAGATTTATAGCTGACTAGGGAGCAATTAGGACTGGGTTTTAATTAATACACATGAACTCAGGGGGTTCTGCCAGGAAGAAAGGCTAACTTAGTAAGTAGTGGAAACAGCTTTTGGATTTAATTCAGAATATCTCTCAGACATCTTCTTGGAATAGAACACAATTAAACAAATCCTTAACTTATGCACTAATTACAACATGCTATATTCATCTCCCCGTCATCCACAACACCCACATCATTCAGCCTGACAAGCAAAATATTTGGGGGTGGGGAATGACTGCTGATTTTTAAATGACTCTTAAACAGTTAAACTTACCAGCTATTCAACAGAAATAGGAACTCCCTCCCTGCTAAATGAGACTGATTAATTAACTGTTGTGTTTGGTGAACTCTGTCCAATGGCAATTTGGAATGCAGCACCTTCAGCACCTGCATCTAAAGGGGAAAAAGCTAGAAGGGAAAGACCAAGGTACTGAATGCCCCTTGTACATGACCAATTTTCAGGGTTATAAGTCTTCCCCTTCCCAATTGCCTAGAACTTCTGTAACCCATTCTTGTTAGCTCTTAAGCTGAATGGCTATTTCAGGATATCCACAGCTTGCAAAGTTCCACGTCTAATTATTTCTGGGAGTGTCCAGGAGTCCTTTGCTAAGAAACACAGTTCAGATTTGTGTGTCAGTTTGGATCCTCTGGGAAGCCAAGATAGAGTTTGAAAGGCAAGATACTTATTCATGTAATGCCCATGAAAGATAAAGGGGAGAGGGACCTGGAGTAGGCAGGGAGAGCCTCCAGGCCACAAAGCTGGCCTAGCACCTGTGAGAGGAGAGGGGAACAAAGGGGGATTGGGTGTGAAGAAGCTCAGACACTGATTAGCTTGGAGAAAATCTTGGCCAGCCCAACTGGCACCAATCTGGCACCAAGATTTCCCATAGAGGTGGGCCACGCTGGGCAGAGCTGGCCAGGGTCCTAACACCCTGCCATTCTCTGTCACTGGCCATGGGCAGGCTGGGAAAGGCATGGCCTCAGCTCAGTGCTGCAGTGGATCCGTATAGCACCACAGCAGCAAGACGCTCTCTGCTAACTGTACCCCTTGCAGGACCAGCCATTGCTTTCCTGAAGGGAGATCCCAGCAACACCCCTTCCCTCCATGGCTGCCAGAGGAATACATCTAGAGTATGAGCAGTGGTCCTGCAAGGTGGCCACAGGTATCAATCTTGGGATTTGGTGTTTTAAACGACATACTTGAAAACGGCTAGTCCCAGAGGCTTTAATACTCTGTAGGTGTGTTAGAACACAGAACAAGGCTAGCAAGTGGAATTTTGCCACTGGGAAAATTCCACTGTAGTCAGTTGTATTAAATGTAGAGCCCTACATTAAGATTTTAAGAGGATTAATTATTAAATATATAAATTGAAAACTTCAGAAGTAACTGAAATTACTTGTTTTATTTGAAACAGGCTTTGAAACCTCTGATATATAGAAATGCTTATGATATGCCGTATTGCAGTCTTTTATCAGTTAAGTAGGTGATCCACTCTGCTAAAAAGCAACAACTTTGTAAAGGAGTTTTCCTTTATTGTGAAAATATCAAGTGTGACATACATGAAGATATTTTTTGCTTGAGTAGATGATGATGATGATGATGATTTTATTTTTTGAGATGGAGTCTTGCTCTGTTGCCCAGGCTAGAGTGCAGTGGTGTGATCTCATGTCACTGCAACCTCCGCCTCCTGGCTGCAAGCAATTCTCCTGCCTCAGCCTCTCGAGTAGCTGGGACTACAGGCATGTGTCACCATGCCACACTAATTTTTGCATTTTTAGTTGAGACAGGGTTTCACCATGTTGGCCAGGCTGGTCTTGAACTCCTGACCTCAAGTGATCCACCTGCCTTGGCCTCCCAAAGTGCTGGGATTACAGGTGTGAACCACCGCACCCAGCCTTGAGTAAATTATTGACAGGTTATTGATAATAGTTTAGTGTTTAGAATGGTTATTTTCCCTACATTCTTTTTGTTGTTGTTGTTGTTTCAAGACAGATTCTCTGTCACCCAGGCTAGAATGCAGTGGCACGAACTCGGCTGACTGCAACCTCCACCTCCTATATTCAAGCGATTCTTCTGCCTTACTCGCTTCCTGAATAGCTGGGATTACAGGCATGAGCCACCATGCCCAGCTAATTTTTATATTTTTAGTAGAGATGGGGTTTTGCCATGTTGGCCAGCTAGTCTTGAACTCCGGACCACAAGTGATTTGCCCACCTCGGCTTCCCAAAGTGCTGGGATTACAGGTGTGAGCCACCGAGCCCTATTTTCCCTGATTTCCTGTGTGTAACCAGGCACAGATTTATTTTTCTGACTTAACCGGAATGTGATTAATCAGCATATACACTACACTTTTCATGTTTTATTTCTTGTAACCCTCAAAAGAGCCCCAGGAAGTAGATAGTTTTTCTATGTCCATATTATAGACATGAAAACTGAGAGTGAGAATTTAAGTAGATGGCCCAGTTTTATTATGATGGAAAGTGGCAGAACTTAGGTCTGTCAGATTCTGGAAACTGCATGCCCAAAGGCTATACAGTACGACACTGCCTATCATGAGTTCAACAGCAAATTCCTCATTTGTAGGAAATGGACCTGATAGTATCCACAATAATTTATGTCTGCTTAGAGTTCCCCTTTATTCTATTTTGCTGTTGATTTTAAGTGGGCTCATCTGTTTACCAAAATGAGCAAACTGTGGTCTGGCTAACTGCCTTAAATTGTACACTAAGTTTTATGTGTAAAGAGATTTTTTTTTTAACCCGGGAGGAAATCAATAAATGCAATCAGTTTCTAAAAGGAATTTGTCCCGTGGGTTATTTAGTTCTTTGGATTCCAACCATTTGGAGATTTTACTGTTATTCTTCTGTTATTGATTTGTAGTTTGATTCCATTCTTTTTGGACAACACAATCTGCATTATTTCAATTATTTTAAATTTGTTGAGGCTTACTTTATATCCCAGGATATGATCTAGATTGACATTTTTTCCATAGATATTTGAAAAGAATGTATGTTCTGCTGTTGTTAAGTAGGGTGTTCTACAAATGTTGATTAGATACTGTTGGTTGATAGTGTTACTATTTTTTTCAAATATTCTTGCTGCCTTTTTTTGTCCAGTTCTATCAATTGGTGTCAGGGGATATCATTTTCTCTAATTATAATTGTATAGTGGTCTATTTATCTTTTTAGTTCTATCAGTTTTGGCCTGTGTAGTTTGCAGCTCTGTTGTTCTATGTATACATTTAGGATTGCTGTGTCCTCTTTGTGGATTGATAGTTTTTTGTTATATAATACCCTTTTGGTCTCTGGTAATTTACTTTTCTGTAAAGTCTACTTTATCTGATATTAATAAAGCCACTTCTACTCTCTTTTGCATGATATATCTTTTTTATCATTTTGCTTTCAACCTGCCTATATTATTATATTTGAGTGAATTTCTTATAGACAGCATATATTTGGGTCATGGTTTAATTAATACACTGTGAATCTATCTTTTAGTTGGCATATGTAGACCATATGTGTTTAATGTAATTAGTGATATGTTAGGGCTTAAGTCTGCTGTTTTATTTTTGCTTTCTGTTTGTTCTTTCTTCATTTCATTTATGTTTCCCTTTCCCTGCTTTCCTATTTGTAACTTGGACACGTTTTCGAATTCCATTCTGATTTATCTATAGTGTCTTTGAGTGTATCCATTTGTACAGCTTTTTTTAGGGGTTGCTCTAGATATTACATTATATATACACATAACTTATTGCATCATTGATATCATCATTTACCAATTAGAGTGAAGTATAGATACTGTATCTTCCTTTACATCCGTTTGCCCTCTCCCATTTATAATATAATTGTCTTAAATATTTTCTCTACCTACATTTAGAATCACATAAGACGTTGCCATAATTTTTGCTTCAACAATCAACATAATTTAGAAAAATCAAGAAAAGGAAAGGCTTTGTTTTCACCTATATTTTTGCTTCATGTGTTCTTCCTTCCTTCCTGATATTCCAAAGTTCCTTGTTTGTCATTTCCTTTTTGTTCAGAAAACTTCCTTTAGCCATTCTTTTAAGGTAGATCTGCTGGTGAAATATACTCTCAGCTTTTCTTTGTCGGAAAATGTCTTGATTTCCCCTCTATTCCAGAAGAATATTTTCTCTGGGTATAAGATTATGGTTTTACAGTTATTTCTGTACTTAAAAAATGTTGTGCCACTTCTGTCTGGCTTCCATGGCTTCTTATGAGAAGTCCATTGTCATTTTAATTGTTTTTCCCCTATAGGTTTGGTGTCATTTTTCTCTGGCTGCTTTCAAGATATTTTTTTCTTTGTCTTTATTTTTCAGGTGTTTAATTATGAAATGTCTTTGTATGGATTTCTTTGGGTCCATTTTGTTTGGGGTTTTCTCAGCTTCTTTAATCTGCAGGTTTATGTCTATTCCCAAATTTGGAAAGTTTTCAGCCATTATTTCTTGGAGTACTTATTTAGCCTTGCCCTCTTAATATTCCCCTTCTGGGACTCTGATGACATGAATGTCAGCTATTGTGGTATAGTCCCATAGGTCCCTGAGGTTCTGTTTATTCTTTTTCGTTTAGTTTTTCTCTGTTGTGTAGGTTGAGTAATTTCTATTGTTCTGTCTTCAAGTTCATGGATTCTTTCCTCCCCTCCATTTTGCTATTAAGCCTATGCACTGAGCTTTTTATTTTTGTTATTATATTTTTCTCTTCCAAAATTTCCATTTGGTTCTGCTTAATATCTTTTATGTCTTTGCTAAGACTTCTGATTCTTTTCTGAGGCTTCCCGTGTTTTGTATGTTTTTTTTCAAGAGTGTTTGCAATTGCTCCTTTAAACATTTTAGATGATGGTTTCTTTAAAATCTTCGTCAGATAATTCTAACATCTCTGTCATTCTGGTATTGGCATGTATTGATTGTCTTTTTATACAGTTTGAGATCTTCCCGATTCTTGTCATGCATGACCAGTGATTTTTTAAATTGAAAATTGGTCATGTTTATATTATGAGGTTGTGGATTTTCTTTAAATCGTCTGTTTTAGTTGACATTTTCTGACACTGCTCTGGCAGGGAAAGGTGAGAACATTGCCTCATTACTGCCAGGTGGAGGTAGAAGTTCAGGGTATCCACTAAGCCTTCATTGACACATGAGGGGTAGGCTGTTTATTTGCTGTTAGGTCGAGGAAGGAGTTCTGGCTTCTCACATAGTCTCCACTGACACTGTGGTGGGGGTGGTCTTGTAACCACTGGACAGTGGTGAAGGTCTTGAGTCTCCACTAGGTCCCTTCTTACACTGACTGGCAAGGAATGGGAGGGACTTCCCATAAATTCCAGGTGGAGGTGGAAGTACAGGCTCTTGATGTGGTTTCCAATGACACTGTGGGGATGGGGGATCATTACTGGCCAGCAGATTAAAGTTCTGGCTCCCTACTTGACCTTAGTTGACAATACTCTTGCAGGGTATCGTGGTGCCTTGTTTTTGCCTTGTAAGAATGGAAGTCCAGGCTCCCTATTTGGCACTTACTGGTGTGGCTGGTGGTGGAACAACAAATTTTTATGTAACATTTAGCTGCAGTAGAGTGGTTATTCTCTAATTTTTTTTCTTTTTGCCAGGCTGCCCCTTTCCTGCTCTTTTGGCTAGAGAGAGCAAGCTTGTGTTTTGTCTTCTTTTTCTGTCTGCTTCAATCAGTCTTTCGAAGTTACCGGTTATTTTTAGCTCCATGTCTGGGATATATGAGGCAAAAAGAAACCCAGGGAACTTACTACCATGTCTTTCCTTGGGACTCAATGTCCCTAAGCAATCTGGTTTCTTTTCTACATGTTTCAGAGTCCTCTTATTGTTGTTTTACATATAATCCCCAGGTGTCCAATGTTTTAATTGTGCTTAGTAGTCGAAATAGGGAAAAGTATATCTACTCCATCTTCCTGGAGGCAGAAGCCCAAAATTGTGTTTTTAAAAAGTTCCTCATAAGCAGATGCTGTCATTCCCTTGGGATATCTGGGCTCCCCAAATATCTCCTATGGTACTGTCCAGCATTTTTTGTCATGCTGCTTGAAGTTTCATAAATTAGAGTATCATTTAGATTAACTAGGATTCTTTTGAAAAATTAGACATTTTTCAGATGTTTAAGGGGACACCGATTTTCTAAGCCACATTGAATAGGACTTATCATGAAACAGCAGAGATGAAGAACTGCATGTATTCTTGTAGCACAGAGCACCAACCCAGGGAGGACAGTTTAGTGGTGTCCCAGTGGGTAATTTAGAGCAGATGTAAAGGCTGTAGGGACTCAGGGAGCTAGGCAACAGGAAGAAAAGCTAGGTGAAGAAAAGCAGATAGAAGAATATTAAAGGTAAAAACTAATGATTTTAAGTCTTGATTGAGACCCGTTCTGTTCCTAAGAATAGTAATTATCCTTTATTTTCTATCAAGTGCCAGGCACTTCAGGTATGTTATCTCACTAAACTCTATAATGACTCTGTGCAATAGGAATTGTAATTCTCATTTCACAGAGGAAGCAACTGGGGCATAGAATTTAGGTGACTTCCCTACGTTCTCATAGATAATAGATTAAAAGGTCCAGATGTAAACCCAGATCTGTCTGACTTCAAAGTCCAGTTCTTTACCATTGCAAATTCACTCTCCTTCCTCTTCCCTCCAGAAGAATGTGAGTCCTTTCCCTTATACCCTTATACCCAGGCCTTGGGTTCATGAAGATAGCTCCTGAATGTGGGATAGTAGGCTTTTCAGGGGTAGCCTAAGACTCCCCTCAGCTATGGAGCTTATTTTGTGGACAAACACATTCTAAATCCAAATAGCTGACTTATAAATGGCCCTTTGGAATACAACCCATTTCAAATGTTGGGGAAGCTTGTAATTTTCAGTCACATACAAGTGCTTTCTCTCTCTGTCTTTCTCTTTTTCTCTCAATGCTACATTTTCATGTAACTTAAAGAGACAATCAGGTTAGAATTTTTAAAATTTATCTTTCAGGTAATGACCCAGTATTTTCCTTCAGGCTCATACAAGCTCTGAGGACTATTGCAATCATTTATAAGATATTTTCATTGGCCAAGAAACATTTTTGTCTATATTCTGCCATGCAATCTAATGATAGGAGTAATTGATTTAATAATCACAATAGCAGGAACCTCAGGGGGCCATTTAAATGTGGCCTGTGTTGACATTGCTGAGGCCTTGTTGGAGGCAGGGCCATAAGAGATTGGGTTTTTCATTTCCATAAACAAAAGTACACTTTTCTCCCTTGGTCTTATATGCAAGAGGCTCCCAACACTTATACACAACTGGGGGATGGGAAGCCAGACAATTGCCATGCAATAGGGCAAAGGAAAAAAGAACTATTGAAATTTGATGAGTTGTGTTTTTATTTCAATTCTGTCAAAATACCCCAATGAGATTGAGGCGATATCAAATGGGCAATATAAATGCAAATCCAAGGGCTCTCAGTCTGCCAGCAGAGGTCACTCACTGGGGTGCATTGTAGATATACAGAGGTCAATGTCTATAACAGTACTCAGGTTTACCTGAGATGGAAATCCAGGCTCTATGGTTTGACTTCATATCTAGGGAATTTCTTATGTGGACACATGTCTTGAATACAGTTATGGAGTTACTATTGACAGTTTTACAGTTGTAAAAATAACTAAAATTGTTACCAACCTGTTGGTTTTCAAAGAAACTTGAAAGAACACATAAAAGTTTTCAAATGAAGTTTAGCAGATGGGGGATAGCTGTAGGGAAGCTTAATGAGCAGCATGATTGTCGTAAGAGGACCTACTTTGAACTCCAGCTTTGGCGTTTACTAACAGAAACCTGGTTAAAGTAATTTAATCTCTTTGAATCTCAGTTCCTATATCTGTAAAATGGGATAACAATGCTCTTGGGGACTCTTTCAAAATTAAAATGAGAGGATACATTTAATAACAATTACTGTTATTGAGTGTGATCGTTATTGAAAAAGTGAAAGAAAACTTGTATCTCAGGTCAGCTAGTTTGAAACTATATTTCATTAAAGGTTATTTACTATACTTCATAATGCTATATACCAGGCACCTTGCTAGGTGCTTTACCTGGATTACTAATTTAATCTACACCATAACCCTGTGGGAGGTACCATTGTTATCCTCAATTTATAGCTGAGAAATCTGAAGTTTATAGAGGCCAAGAACCAAAGCAACCCAGTTGGCAGGTGGTTGAGCTAAGATTGTGACCTAGGCCATCTCACTCTCTAGCTTACTGGAAATGAACTCTCATTTCCTTTCTGAGTATGAGAATTTCAATGTCATGTTAGGGTTGTTCACCTAATGATAAATTGTTTTAGCAAAAGTGGCCTTTTAATTGAACAAGTATAGCATATCTTTTCTTTTTTGACAGCTGTTTCAGTTACAGTCATGACAAGAAATTGATGGCATGCTCAATATGGATGGATTGAGAAGAGTTTACTAAAGAGGCTATCTGAAAATGCATGGGTAGGATTTAGAGAAACCAAAAAGTGATGGTGCAGTACCTTGGGGGTTAGCAAAAGTTGGGGGGCTGTTACCATTTCTAAGCCTGAAGGGGCAAAAGGAGGAGGCAGTTACTGGAACCAGTTGTATGAAAGAGCTGAAGGACAAGAGCTACAGAAGGATACAGCAACACAGGTGACCTGGGATGGAATGGAGCTGGAGGAATAAATACATCAATCTTATTCTCATCACACTCTCTGACTTCCTGCTGCTGCCCCTTGCCCACTGCCTCAAACTTAACCAGAATCCAGAAGGCAAAGACAATCCATACAGGTTAGTCTTCCTAGGCACAGAGCAGGATGGAGAAGGGTGAAGAGTGGAAAGTAAATCTGGAGGAGTAGAGAGAAAACATCCAGCACAATGTAATTTGTTCTTATTTTTAGCTATTTATGCCATTGTAAAATAAAATTCAGAAAGCAAACACATGTGCAATGTCACCATTAACAGTTTGGTTATAATTCTTTCATGAATTTTCTCTGTCTTCCCCTTCACCCTGACACACACACACACACACACACACACACACACTATATATGCAATTTAGAGTAGGTTTACCTACTGTAACACACAGACCCTAAGAGACAGTGACTCAAGACCATATAAACTTATTTTTTGATCATGTAACTGTCCTGGACAGGTGTTTAGTTTGATGGGGTTGCTACCTTCCACAAGGTCATTCAGGGATCCAGTTTCTTCCATCTCAAGATTGATACATAGCTTAGGACCTTGTTATTGTCTGCACCCAGGAAATAACATAGAGGAGTACATAGACAGAGGTTTTATGAGCCATTTCTGTTCACATCTATTGGCTAGAGTTGTTACATGGCCAGACATAACTGCAGGTGTGGCTGGGAAATACAATTCATCTGTATGTCCAGGAAGAAGGGGTGAATGAACTCTAGTGAAAAAATAGCTAGCACTCTCTGTGACAGTGATGCACTTATGTTTGTGTGCATATGTGAGTGATTTTTACATAAATTGAATCATATTCATACGGATTATTTTTAAGTACACAATTTTGTGTAGTTTTTTATGTTTATATTTCCCCTTCCACACTTTTCCTCTCCACCTGTATTAACATCTTCCATTCCCACCCCACATAAGCAACTCAGTTTGAGAACCTACTGTGCCAACACCCATGCATATGAAAACTTAACAAAAACTAGGAAAGGAGAGGGAACTTCCTCAACTTCAAGAAGAACATCTACAAAAAACTTATAGTTAGCATCATACTTAATGGTTGGATTCTATTCTCCTAAGATCAGAAACAAGGCAAGGATGTTTTCTCTCACCACTCCTGTTCAATGTCATACTAGAAATCCTAGCTAGTGTAGTAAGATAAGAAAATGAAATAAAAGTTATACCTATAGGGAAGGAAGAAATATAACTGTCTTTCTTCACAGATGACGTGATTGTCTAGGGAGAAAAATCCCAAAAAACTACAAAAAAACAAAAACAAAACAAACAAACAAACAAAACTCCTGGAAGTAATAAACAATGATAGCAAGGTTATTATACAAAAACTGATTACATCCCTATATATCAGGAATGAGCAATTAGAATTTGAAATTAAAAGAATGGGCCCGACGCGGTGGCTCACACCTGTAATCCCAGCACTTTGGGAGGTTGAGGTAGGTGGATCATCTGAGGTCAGGAGATTGAGATCAGCCTGATCAACATGGTGAAACCCTGTCTCTACTAAAAATACAAAAATTAGCTGGGCGTGGTGGTGGGTGCCTGTAATCCCAGCTACTTGGGAGGCTGAGGCAGGAGAATTGCTTGAACTCAGGAGGTGGAGGTTGCAGTGAGCTGAGATCATGCCACTGCACTCCAGCCTAGGTGACAGAGTGAGACAAAAAAAAAAAAAAAAAAAAAGAAAGAAAGAAAGAAAAGAAATTAAAAGTGCAACGCCATTTACAATAGTACCCCCAAGAGAAATGTTTAGCTATGAATTTAATAAATAGAACCTACATATGGAAACTACAAAATTCTGAGAAAAAATAAAAAATTAAACAATGGAGAGATATTACACGTTCATGCATCACTATTGTTAAGATATTAATTCTTCCCAGCCTAATCTATAGCTTCAACACAATGCCAAGCAAAATCCCAGCAAACTACTTTTTAGATATCAACAAACTGTTTTTGAAGTTCATACGGGAAGGCAAAAGACACACAATACTGAAGCCAACACAATGTGAAGAAGAAAAACAAAGTTAGAAGACTCATACTACCTGATTTTAAGAATTACCATAACGCTACAGTAATCAAGACGGCATAGTATGGGGGAAAGAATAGACAAAGGTATCAAGGAAACAGAAAACAGAGCCCAGAAATAGGCTCAAAAAAATACAGTCAACTGATATTTGATAAATTAATGAAGGCAATTCAATGGAGAAAGAATAGTTTTTTCAACAAATGGTAATGGAATAATTGTATGTTCATATGTTAAAAAAAGAACTTAGACACAGATCTTACATCTTTAACAAAGATGGATCATAGACCTAAGTGTAAAATTCAAATTGTAACATTTTATAAAAAACTATAGGAAAAATATATAGGTGACCTTGCACTTAATAAGTTTTTAGATACAACACTAAAAGCATGATCCATGAAAGAAACATTATGTAACTTTTATTATTTTCTTAAAACTTACAACTTCTGCTCTGTAAAAAGACTTTGTTAAGAGAATAACAAGACAAGTCACAGAAGGGGAGAAAATATTTGCAAAACACACATGTCATAAAGACCTTCTATCTAAAATGTACAAAAATCCCTTAAAATTCGACAATAAGAAAACAATCCAATTTAAAAATGGACAAAACATCTGAAGAGACACAACATCAAAGAAGATATATAAATAAGTATATGAAAAGATGCTCACAATTACTTGTCATTAGGGAATTGCAAATTAAAACAACAATGGGATACTACTCCATATCCATTAAAAAGGGCTAAAATCCCAAACACTGACAATACCAAATGCTGGTGAGGATGCAAAACAATAAGAACTCATTGCTGGCCGGGTGCAGTGGCTCACGCCTGTAATCCCAGCACTTTGGGAGGCCGAGGTGGGCGGATCACGAGGTCAGGAGATCGAGACCATCCTGGCTAACATGGTGAAACCCCGTCTCTACTAAAAATACAAAAAATTAGCCGGGCGTGGTGGTGGGCGCCTGTAGTCCCAGCTACTCGGGAGGCTGAGGCAGGAGAATGGCGTGAGCCCGGGAGGTGGAACTGGCAGTAAGCCGAGATCGTGCCACTGCACTCGAGCCTGGGCGACAGAGCGAGACTCTGTCTCAAAAAAAAAAAAAAAAAAGAACTCGTTGTTAAGTCACTCATTGTTATTGGGAATGAAAATGCTACAACCACTTTGGAAGGCAGCTCGACAGTTCCTTACGAATTTAAACACAGTCTTACCATACAGTCCAGCAACCATGCCTCGAAGTACCTACCTAACTCCAGAAATCATGCTTCTAAAAACTTACCTAACTGTTTAAAAAGCTTATGTCCACATGAAAACCTGCTTACCTATGTTTATAGCAGCTTTATTCACAAGAACCAAAACTTGGAAGCTACCAGGATGTCCTTCAATAGGTGAATAGATAAGTAAATTGTACTATATTCATACAACAGAGTATTATTCAGTAATAAAAAGAAATAAGCTACCAAGACATAAAATGGCATGGATGAATATTAAATGCTATTCCTAAAGAACAGAAGCCAGTCTGAAAAGGCTACATACTGTGTGATTACAATTATAAAACAATCTGGAAAAGGAGAATTATAGAGACAGTAAACGCCAGTGGTTGCTGGAGGTACTGGAAAAGTAGAGGAAAGGTGGAATGGGTAAAACACATAGGATGTTTTAGGGCAGCGAAACTATTCTGTATTATACTGTAATTGTGAGTGCATGACACTATGTGTTTGCCAAAACCCATTGAACTTTACAGTGTATGAACCTTAATGTATCCAAAAAATTTAAAAAGTAATTTAAGAGGTTGGAGAAATCCCAGGATAACAATCTAACTGTATTATAAATATGTGAAACAACCTCACTTAAGGAGGCTAAGGAAAAAGGTGTTCACCTAAATAACTTTGCTAATAAGTGGAATCAGTAAAACTAAAGATGAAAGGAACTGCACATAAGCATTGTACTCTAGTTGACAGAGTTGCTTCACTTGGAGGTACAAGTTAACAATTCTGATGCTGCTATTGATGTATACTGGAATGGAGCAGCTAAGTAAATGAATGTCAGATGGTGGGAACCAGATTTCTCCCTTTTTGGAGTGGGAGTTTACAGATAAGCAAGGGGAGGAAGCTAGAATAATTTATATGGTGAGAATTAGAGTTGGAGACATCGATATAAACTCATGTTTAGCTTGATATGGATACAGATGGTTGCATATAGAAATATTTATATGTATGTATATATACATGAGTTAGTATACACACATATATATTTTTCCCTCTGTCAGCTGATAGGGCCTACAGGCAACAACATTCCAGTAGGAATGAATACAACTAGTGCCCAGATCTTGGTTTCTAGTACTAATTTCCAATTTAAAAAAAAACCAAAACAAACAAACAAAAAAAACAGGGGCCAGATGCCATGGCTTCTGGTCAGGAGATTGATCCTCTGAGGTGGGCAGATCACAAGGTCAAGAGATCAAGACCATCCTGGCCAACATGGTGAAACCCCGTCTCTACTAAAAATACAAAAATTAGCTGGGTGTGGTTGCACACACCTGTAATCCCAGCTACTCAGAAGGCTGAGGCAGGAGAATCGCTTGAACCAGGGGGGTGGAGGTTGCAGTGAGCCAAGATTGCACCACTGCACCCCAGCCTGGCAAGAGAGCAAGACTCTGTCAAAAAAAAAAAAAAAAAAAAAAGGAAAAGAAAACAGGCTCCTAAGAGAAGTGGCTGATTCTAGGACTAGGGCAAGATATACATAAGATGACCTTGGAATATCTTATGGTGTCGGGAAGTGACCTCTTCAAGGAGAACTACAAACCACTGCTCAAGGAAATAAAAGAGGATACAAACAAATGGAAGAACATTCCATGCTCATGGGTAGGAAGAATCAATATCATGAAAATAGCCATACTGCCCAAGGTAATTTACAGATTCAATACCATCCCCATGAAGCTACCAATGACTTTCTTCACAGAATTGGAAAAAACTGCTTTAAAGTTCATATGGAACCAAAAAAGAGCCCGCATCGCCAAGTCAATCCTAAGCCAAAAGAACAAAGCTGGAGGCATCACACTACCTGACTTCAAACTATACTACAAGGATACAGTAACCAAAACAGCATGGTACTGGTACCAAAACAGAGATATAGATCAATGGAACAGAACAGAGCCCTCAGAAATAACGCCGCATATCTACAACTATCTGATCTTTGACAAACCTGAGAAAAACAAGCAATGGGGAAAGGATTCCCTATTTAATAAATGGTGCTGGGAAAACTGGCTAGCCATATGTAGAAAGCTGAAACTGGATCCCTTCCTTACACCTTATACAAAAATTAATTCAAGATGGATTAAAGGCTTAAACGTTGGACCTAAAACCATAAAAACCCTAGAAGAAAACCTAGGCATTACCATTCAGGACATAGGCATGGGCAAGGACTTCATGTCTAAAACACCAAAAGCAATGGCAACAAAAGCCAAAATTGACAAATGGGATCTAATTAAACTCAAGAGCTTCTGCACAGCAAAAGAAACTACCATCAGAGTGAACAGGCAACCTACGAAATGGGAGAAAATTTTCGCAACCTACTCATCTGACAAAGGGCTAATATCCAGAATCTACAATGAACTCAAACAAATTTACAAGAAAAAAACAAACAACTCCATCAAAAAGTGGGCAAAGAACATGAACAGACACTTCTCAAAAGAAGACATTTATGCAGCCAAAAAACACATGAAAAAATGCTCATCATCACTGGCCATCAGAGAAATGCAAATCAAAACCACAATGAGATACCATCTCACACCAGTTAGAATGGCAATCATTAAAAAGTCAGGAAACAACAGGTGCTGGAGAGGATGTGGAGAAATTGGAACACTTTTACACTGTTGGTGGGACTGTAAACTAGTTCAACCATTGTGGAAGTCAGTGTGGCGATTCCTCAGGGATCTAGAACTAGAAATACCATTTGACCCAGCCATCCCATTACTGGGTATATACCCAAAGGACTATAAATCATGCTGCTATAAAGACACATGCACACGTATGTTTATTGCGGCATTATTCACAATAGCAAAGACTTGGAACCAACCCAAATGTCCAACAATGATAGACTGGACTAAGAAAATGTGGCACATATACACCATGGAATACTATGCAGCCATAAAAAATGATGAGTTCATGTCCTTTGTAGGGACATGGATGAAATTGGAAATCATCATTCTCAGTAAACTATTGCAAGAACAAAAAACCAAACACCGCATATTGTCACTCATAGGTGGGAATTGAACAATGAGATCACATGGACACAGGAAGGGGAATATCACACTCTGGGGACTGTTGTGGGGTGGGGGGAGGGGGAAGGGATAGCATTGGGAGATATACCTAATGCTAGATGATGAGTTAGTGGGTGCAGCGCACCAGCATGGCACATGTATACATATGTAACTAACCTGCACAATGTGCACATGTACCCTAAAACTTAAAGTATAATAAAAAAATAAAAATAAAAAAATAAAAAAAAGAAGTGTTCAAAGATTAAAAAAAAAAAAAGTAGATCCACAAGGATGAGAGTATGTCAAAGAGACTCTGGAGTCCACCAAAAGAGCTCCCAATGGCCAAAGCATGGAATAATTTGGGCAATAAAATAAAAAAAGTAGTACTGGCTTATAATAAGTATAAATATCCATGAATCCGTATTAGTAAATAAACAACTGGGTAAAGAAACAAATGGGGAAAAGAGCTAAATGTCCTATAGAATAATTCCAAATAATTTATGTAGATATTATGCCTTGAAGAGGTGGAGCATAACTTCCCACTCCATAATTGTGGCTGCACATAGTAACTTCCTTCCAAAGAGTATAGTATGGAAAATGGAGGAAAAGTGTAACTTTAAAATGGGGGAACCTGACAAATACTACCTCATCCAGGTAATCAAGGTCAGTATCAACAGTGATAAGTCATGTTGATGGCATGTGCCCTTGATATGATGTGATGAGAACGGCAATTTATCTCTATGGTCTTCCTCCCCAAAACCCATAACTGTAGTCTAATTATGATAAAAACAGCAGGTGAATCCCAGTAGAAGTACATTCTAAACAAATATATGACCAGTTCCTAGAAACTGTCAAGGTCTTCAAAAACAAGCAAAGTTTGAGAAACTGTCACAGCCAAGAGAAGTCTAAGGAAACATGAAAACTAAATGGAATGAAGTATTCTGTGTGGGATCCTAAAACAAAAAAAGGACATTAGGTAAAAATCTAAGGATGTCTGATTAAAGTATAGACTTCAGTTAATGACAGTGTGTCAATATTTTTCATTAATTGTAACAAAGGTGTCATACTAATGTAAGTAGTTAATCTGGAAAACAAGATTTGGGTGTGGAACTTCTCTGCACTATCTTTGCGACTGTTCTACAAATCTATAGATATATTCTAAAATAAAAAGTTTATTTTCAAACATTCTACTGTATATCTTTTCATACTTTTTCCCATGCCCATATAATCATACACACAATCGCATGCACAGTTTTTTGGTTATTATTTTTGGAAAATGAAGTCACATACATATAGTTCTGCATCTTGCTTTTCTTACTTTTCAATATCCTGTGGAACCCTCTCCAAGTCAATTGGTATAGCTCTTATTTTCTTCTCTCTCTCCCTCTCCCTCTCTCTCTCTCTCTCTCTCTCTCTCTCTCTCACACACACACACACACACAGAGTCTTTCTCTTTTTTGATGTATGCATAATATGTTATGATGTAAATGTAGATGTACCCAAATTAATTCTATCATTTCTCTATTGATAGGCATTAATTTGTCAAAAATTGCCACTAAACAATATTGCAATAAATATCCTTGTATGTATATCATTATGTATTGGTGCTTTTATATTTACATTATCTTTTCTAGAAGTGGAATTGCTGAGTAGAAGGGCACACGTAGTTTTAATTTTATAGTTCCTTCTAAATTGTTTATCAAAAGGCTGTAATTGTTTTTATTTTGACACATTTATAAGAATCATTGTTACCATAGTTTAAATTGTTTCCAGTCTGATGGATATAATGTGTTATTCCTGTGTTACATTATTTTTCATTTCTCTGAGTACTATTGAATTTAAGCATCTTTTTATATTGTTTTCTGGCCCTTTGTATTTGCTCTTCTTAAATTGACTATTCATGTCTTTTGCCCATGTTTTATTGAATTGTTTGCCTTTTTTTTTCAAATTTCAAGCACTCCTTACAAATGATGTCATGAACTTATTTGTCGTACTTGTTGCTGATATACTTTCCAAATCTATGATATGCCGACAATACGGACTTTGTTCTATAGTGGGTTCAGCCTGTATGTTGGCACTCTTAATTAATTTGGTATTTGTAGTCTTTGCTTTTGATAGCATGTTTGTAGGCTGTTTGTTTTTCTTTAGGAGACATTCTGATTGATTTGCATTGGGATTTTCTGATCCAGAGGCAGCTTTCTCTAAAAGCATACATTTTGCATGAAGATTTCCAAGTCCTACTTCCTTTGCAATCTAACTTATTGCATTCATTGAGCATAGGTTTGGCTGAATGTAAGCCATCCCAAAATAAAATGGGCTTAAAAGGGAGAGAAGTTTAGTTCTCTTACACATAAAGTTCTGCGCTGTTTTGTTGGCCTTGCTCTGTGGTTCTGTCCCGGATCCAGGCTTTTTACTTCTTTTTGTGTAGCTTTCCCAGGATGTTATTATCATGCTCGTAACTTTGTCTCTATTTCTACCAGACAGAAGGGGCAAAAGAAAGGAAGAGGTGCACCTTCCCTTCAAGGGCGTAAACTGGAAATTACAAAAATCACTTCTGTTTACATCCAGTGGAGCAGAAATTTATCATATAGCCTTAAGTTGCTGAACGGTAAGCTGGGAAACGCAGCTTTTATTCTAACTGGCCAGGTACTCAGATCAAAATTAGATATTCTGATACTATAGCAGCTCAGGAGAGCTACTAGTCTCTGCACATTTATCAAGAACCATCTTAAGAGAGAGACATTCCTAACCATAATTCTAAACTACCTTCCTGCCTCCTCCATAATCTATTATAGCCCTTCCCCTCTCTTGTACACAACTGATAACTGAGAATCCTAGGGAAAATATGGAAGGACTATCTAAGGAAACATGATTATTTTAAAACTCTTATAGTAGAAAGTCTCCAAAATGTACAAAATTATATTGAATAGTATCATGAGCCTCCATATACCCATAATCCAGCTTCAACAATTATCAATTCATAACCAATTTTGTTTCACCTATAATTTACTTATTCTCCTTGAGATTATTTTGAAGCAAATACTGTGCATCATATAATTTTATGTAAACATAGTTATTTTAAATCTTTGTTTTTGAAAAACGGCTGACTAATAAACTGGAATAGAGAAAGTTGGAAGATCAGGAAAGGTAGTTATCAAGGGCAAGCCTGGATTATCATTCACCCATAGCAATGGATTCACTTAAGCATATCTTTATGAAGTCCATATTCTTCGCATGGCTAGCTCCTGGTCATTCGTTAGGTCTTAGTTAAATGTCACACTATCCTTTTTTTTTGTAGCACATATCACAGTTTATAATTACTTTATTTATTTGTGTGTTTCTTCTAGAAGAATGTAAGCTCCATGAGGACGGGGCCTATCATAATGCTTGGCACATAGTAGGGCATCAATATATAATTATGTAAGGAAGGAAGGAAGGAAAAGAAACTAAGAAAGGAAGAATTCAAAGCTCTTTATTAGTTGTAGGATAGACTGATACTATAGATATTACTATAATGTGAAGCCTGCCTGAAAGGGACTACCAGTTTGGTAAGTAAGACAGCCAGCCAGGCAGGCAACTCTAGCACTCATTTATTCATCCATTAAGTGAATAGTTGCTGCACATCTACTATGGGTGAGGCCCTGTGTTAGAAAGGTGGACTGTGATAACTGCTAAAACAGATACATAGACAGAGTGATGGACAGGAGAATTCCATCTCAGGGAGGCAGGACTCAGGTAGGGCTTTGAAGAATGAGCAGGAAGGACATCAACAAAGGGAAAAGCATTATTGGAGGTGACGATAGAGGGATAGAAAGAACAAAGGCCAAGAGGTTGGAAAAATTAGGACACATTCAAAGTCTTACGACATACAATCATTGGAGTAAAATTGTCCTATTTATGCCCCTGTTTTAAAAAGATAGATAGTACAAAGACATAGTGGGGTAGTGGGGGTTGCTGCCCTGGGGTTACAAATTTTTTAAAATGAAAAATTAAGAAATGAAGAAACTCTAACAATTTTTTACTAAGCATGGTCTCTTTTTCTCCAAAAATTCTCTCATAAACAGCTGCTTCTTTATTTAGATAATGGCTATATTGATAACGGCATAATACCCCAGGGGAGAGTCATGGAAAATCAAAACAACTGGGACCTTCGTTAAGTAGAAGAGCTACTTCTGTTCCCATGTGTGGTGGAGTGAAAAATGGCCAACTATTTTGTGCTATTTGTCCTGTCAAAAAACAGGGTCTAATTCCTCTCTCCTTGAATCTAGGCTGGCCTTAGTGACTTACTTGACAAATAGAGTATGGTAGAACTGACATTTTGGGACTTTTGTGGCTGTGTTATAAGAAGCCTTACAGTTTCCACCTGGGTTTCCTAGAACCAAACTACTCCGCTGTAAAGAAGCCCCCAAAAGGCATGTGGAAATGCCCACAATGTAAAGCATCAAGACCTCTGGCCAACAGCCCCAGCTGAGCTCCCAGATGGCAGCTACTACTAATTTGCCAGACTTGTGAATATATCACCTTGAAAGCAGATCCTCCAGTCCCGGTTGGGCTGCCTCAGCTAGCGCAGCACGAGTAGTGACAGGCCATCTTTGCCAAGCCTTGCCCAAATTCCAGAAACATAAAAAACAAATGATCATGTTATTTAAGCCACTAAGTTTTGTGTAGTTTGTGTAGTTTGGTGTGCAAGCAGTTCTGGTGCAGTGGCTGCTGCTGGCAGGCCACTGTGTGGCTGAATCTGCTTCTTCCACCCTAGCCTCTTTCTGATATGGATTATAAATCTTTAGACTTCTTTTTTTGTATAAATTAAAAAGTAATATAAGTTTCATGTAGTAAAGTTAGGAAATATAGAGAAGGAAAACAAAAAAATTAAAATTACTCATTGTGCTACCTCCCAGAAATAACCACCATTAATGGTTATTGGTGCCTAACATTCCAGATTTATTGCCTTCCTTTCTTCCTCCCTCCCTCCCTCCCTCCCTCCCTCTCTCCCTTCCTTCCTTCCTTCCTTCCTTCCTTCCTTCCTTCATTCCTTCCTTCCTTTTCTCTCTCTCTCTTTCTTTCCTTCTTTCATTTTCTTTTTTTTTTGATGGAGTCTCGCTCTGTCACCCAGGCTGGAGTGCAATGGTGCGATCTCAGCTCACTGCAGCCTCCACCTCCCGGGTTCAAGCGATTCTCCTGCCTTAGCTTCCTAAGTAGCTGAGACTACAGGTATATGCCACCGCGCCCTGCTAATTTTTGTATTTTTTGTTGGAGACGGGGTTTCATCATGTTGCCTAGGCTAGTCTTGAACTCCTGGCCTCAAGTGACCCGCCTGCCTCGGCCTCCCAGAGTTCTGGGATTTACAGGCGTGAGCCACCGTGCCTGGCCCAGATATCTTTCTATACATGTATTCACATGTATATATTTTTGAATGGTAGCATAAATATCTGCTGCTTTGAAATCTGGTGTTTTCAATGAACAATGTAGCCACAACATCTTTGACTACAATAAATATAAATCCATAGTTTTGTTTTAATGACTGTCTAGTATTATATCTCATGGAGCTAAAAAATTTTAATTATCCTTGTTGCTGGGCATATAGGTTCCTCTCCATTGTTTGCTCTAATAAATGCTGATTTGACGAACATTCATTTGTAGCTAGATCTTTGTACAAAGTTGTTTTCTTTTAGATCGTTTTAAAAAGTTGATCACTGAGTCAATAAACATGCATCTTTTAAAGCTTTTGGTCTAAAATTTCCAAGTTATCTAGGGTCTTATTTTGTATGAAGCATACAGGGCTCCTGTTGGAATATGGAACTGAATGAAGGAAAAGATTGAAACCAGAAGCATTTTAGAAGTGTCAGTATGAAGTGTGTGTCCACATGAATGGATGAAATTTTAATTGAATCTAAATCTTCTGTATCAAATCAGAGAAGTCTATATTGCACCTCCCATGGATTCATGTCTGAGCACTTGAATGATGACCCCAAAAGAGTAGAGTGTTATCACGTCTTGGCTAAAGGAGAGATTATATGCAGCAAGAACAAGCTCTCAGGTTGAGTGACCAAGGTGCTCTCTAAATTGAAATCATGTTGAGACTAAAATCATGTGTGCCCCATGAGGAGACTATCAACCCTGACCAATGTCCTCTGGGAGAATCTGGGATTCAAGACAAGATGTAGATGTGAGTAGCTGGTAAGGCCAAGGCACCAAAGTGAGATAAAAGAGGAGCCTGAGAAGTGAGTTTAAGAAAGACTTTTCTGGCCAGGTACCTTTCATCCCTCCACCTTCAAAGAAGTCTGGGCTATTGGCCATGGCTGCCCTCCCCACATATGGCAACCGAACACAAGGTCTAGGAGGTATCATGCTGGAAAATGCATACACACATGGTTGCAACCTCTACTCAGTTTGTAAAATCACTATTTTTGGTGATTTAGTCTAAGCCCTGAAGCCACATGAGCAAGGGGACATTTCCTCTGCCTTTTGATTTGAAAACAGGATAACCTGTGCAATAAATTGCTAAGCCTGGAGAACAATGACTGAGTCAAATTCTGTGGTGGCTAGATTTTCTTCTAGCTGCACTTCTCACTCCATTGCAAATCAAGGGAATGTGAACATTGCAAGGGGAATGGGACCATAGAACTATTAGGTTTTCCTCCAGCTTTGAGGTTTTATGAGTTGATAGGCATGTCTGCATATGACTTGATCATAAATGGAGAACATACGGCAAGCTCAGGGCATCTCATGGCAGTCAAGCTCATGGCAGTCAAGGAGATTTAGTGTGTGCATGTGGGTGTTTATCCATTGATTGGAGGGGAAAGGCTCCCTCTTGAGGCTGGAAATTACTCTTTTCTTAGCAGAAAAGCAAAAAAGAGAAATGAAGGAGTTTGGAGGCAAAGGAACATTTGAGAGTTGGGGGGTGGGGGTTGGTGGGGAGAGCCTTTGCCCCCGACAAAATGAACTTAGTAATGGGAGGATTGGAGTTAGTGAGGCAGGCTGACTTACAGCTGGAACAGTAGGTGACCTCTATGTGGCCTCCAGATCCCACAAAGAGATGGTCCATTGAAGTTTTGAAGTGGGAAAGTCAGGAGGGCAGGCAGCAGAGGCAATAAAGCCAAAGTGGAAAGACTCTTGGCTCATAAGAACAGAAATTTGGCAGCATGGGGGTGATGGGGAGCTTGCCAGCTTCATATACCAACTATTGAACAAATGTTGTTAAATATTGCTTGCTGTGAATTAAACTTCTCAGTATAACTCTTTGCCAAGAATGTTCAATAAGACATGGTGCAAGGGGAAAGAATACCACTTGATTAATGTAATAGATATGCTCAGGTATAACACACACTAAATAAAATAGAATATTCATGAAATTCTTACTATGGATGCTTCATCATAGTCAAAGACAGCTAAAGGGTATGTGTGTGTGCATGTGTGTGTGCATGTGTGTGTGTGCATGCGCATGCGTGTGTGGGTGTGTGTGTGTGTGTTGCTTCTCTAGAGGGTTATAGGCATATGTTGGGAGAGCCTATGAACCCAAAGCTGAGGCTACAATTGAGAAAGAGAAGTCAGGAATGTTTCCCAGTAATTAATGTTTACTTGAATCATTAATTCACGTAATACTTGTTGTATATTTACAGTGTACCAAGTGCTGCCCTGGGCTCCATATTTTATGTAAATGAAAAAGACCAGGTTTTTGGCCCCAGAGGAATGCACAGTTAGAGGAATGAGACAATGGCATAGAATGTTATAAATACTGATAGAAGTTAGCTCAAGTATTATGGGGGTTTAATCCACTCTAGAGAAAATGGAGTAAAGGAAGAATTCTCTGTGATGGTGGGGTAAATGGAAAGCTTTTAATGAACAGGTGATAGAACCCAGTGACAGGGGGACTAACTGGGTCAGCCACTAGGGGGCATGGGAGTACGGATCTGCAACTGGGAAAGAGGCTCCGGTTGATGGCTTCTGGTAGCAGTAGGGAGACTGTTTCCCTTAAATAGGAAACCAGAGAGGAAAGGATAGTTTTTCTGCTCTTGTCTCTCCATGAAAGCAAATGGTTATTTTATAGGCAAACTGACAGGTATTTGGTAATTGAGGGGGAAACGGTGAGCTTGTTCCTGAGGTGGTGGATCTCACTAATGTGGGTCCCAGTAGATTTAGGCTAGGTACACGCGGCTGGAAAGCTTAGCAAGATGGGAGAGATGGCAGCAAGACACATGCCAGGGACCACAGGGAGCCCAGCACAAGAAGACTCCTGCTTCCCTAGTAACCAGAGGTCATGTACAGAGTCAGGGTGATGAAGGGGATTTTGGCTTCCATGTGCAATCCAATTTCTCTTAAAGTCATCTCATTTTATATCCTGATTTAGCTTTAATTTTTCCAGGCCTCTCCAGTGTGTGGGAAGTCATGGGACTGAATTAATAGGGATAATCTAAATGTCCTTAGCCGGTGCCTCCATCCACCCAGTGTGGCACCCAAGCCCCTAGATTCATCAAGTCTAGACACAGAAGTCCCCAGGGAGACTCACGGATACTCACAAACAGTCCTCTCATGGTTTTCTCATTCAGGTCCTAAGCTGAGCTTTCCGCTAAACTTGTGTTAACAGTGTTCTGAAGAATAGGAGGATATTTTATTTAATTTTGTGTGTATGATAATGGCAATGTGATTTTGTTTAAAAATAAATTCATATCCTGAAATATTTATGGATGAAATTAAATGATGTATAGGATTTGCTTCAAAATAATATGTAAAGTACAGACATAACAAGATTTTCCAATTGATAATGATTAAAGCTGCGTGATAGGCACATAGGGGTTCATTATACCATTCTGTCTAATTTTATATATATTGGAAAATTTTGTAATAAAAAAGAGATGAGAATATCATATGAGTTGATAAGAATAACATTTATTCATATAGAGCTTGTTGGACCAGGTGAATCAGGATTTCCAATTCCCTGTCTCCAATAGTAGCCTGAATGCTTTTGTAGAATTTATTGAATGTAAGATGTATACCAAAGCAAGGCGACTACTAATCCTTGAAAGAAAATGAGGGATAAATTACATGTATCAGAAGTTGGGAAGACCAGAAGGATCCTGGAACAAGAACAAACTAAGTTGTCAAGATTTGCTTCAAAAAAGGAATATGTGTGTGTGTATGTGTGTGTGTGTGTGTATTTTTTTTTTCATTAGTTCTGTCCCTCTAGAGAACCCTGACTAATACAAATGGCTAATTACAAGGGTATTTTATGTGTATACTGACAAGAAGACACCCAGGGTAAACCTAAAGACTGTTGAATTCACACATTTAGTTCTCACTACTAGAATGTTGATGACCAGGTGCAGTGCCCTAGGCAGCCTTCTTCAAATGTGATGGGGCCAATCCTTGCCTTGCTTGCTCTAGCACAAGTAGTAGTACCTCTCCCAGTATCTTTGGTGGAGTGGGGATGCCCCAGGTTCAACATCAAGAGATTCCCTGAAAGCGGTTTCATGCCCATTGAGAGTTAAGATTGCAGATGTTTACATCATTAGTGTGATTTACTTGTCCACTTCCCAAGAACAGCTGTGTGGGAGGTTGGCATGGTGAAGATGTGGTTGGATTCTGAAGCAATGTGTGTGATGAGAAAATACATTTCTAAAAATGCCAAATGGTTAGATAAAACCCTCCTTGTTTCTTTGGAACTGTGATCAATTTCACTTGATTTTCCTTTCTTCTTCCTCCATTGCTGACCTGGTTGCTCTCCCATGACATTTGGAACCATTGAAGGGTAGTTCCCCGCATTTTTAGTGGCTGTTAAACAGGTTTCCACAGTGAGAGGCTGAGGCAAACTGAAATTTATAAAACTACTTGTTATAAATCAAGACCGTGGAAAAAGTGGCAATACCCTAAACTGTCTAATTGTACACACATCTTCCTTCAAGTTCCTTACAATAGCTGTGAAGCAAAATCTATTTGACATATCAGGCAAATCCCACCGGCATATCAGGGTGCAGTTTTAGCTTTTGCAAAGTAGTTTCGCAGAGGAAATATTCCAGGTCACAACGCATTATTCAAAACAATAGCCAGTAATATTTAAAACAGAAGATCATCAAAAGAGGAAGAATTTGGCAGAAGGGCCCCAGTTCTAACATTCTTTCAGTTGACTGCCCAATTTTCTGGCTATCCTGCTCCATAAAACAGGATTGTACAAGGAAGAGAAGTGGTCATGTCACCTCTTGTGATTGCTCAGGAGGCAACAGACAGCTGGTGAGGCAAGCGGGAGGTGGGAGTACCCACAAGGAGCTGACAGCAAAGGAAGTCAGGACACTGAATCCCACTCCTGAGTAAAGAATTCTGTAAAGAGAAAATTATTTCTCTTGGTTTCTTTCACTCATTTCAAAGTCTCATAAGCTTGTAAGGAAATTGTCAAAGATGCTCTTATATAGGCTACGATCAATCAGATATAGAGTTAGTTCCTAGGAGTTCTAATGCCGACACTGGAGACCCACCTATAATCACCTTCTCTGGGCTCCTTCAGCACTCTGTACTCTTTACAACACTCATTATATGGTGTGGTGATAATTTATTTGTTTCCATGTCTGTCTGTTCGCCAGCTAGATTGTGCCCTCCAGGGAAGATACCTTATCTAATTAACCTCTGTATCCTCAGCACTTGACATGGTGACAGGCATAGAATAATAATTCATTAAATGTTTTTCAACGAATGGATGAATGGATGGATGGATGGATGGATGGAATGAAATATAATGTCATTTTCTCCATTCAGTAGCTGGAGCTGGGAATGGGTAGATGAATTATTTCTTTTCGGGATCCAAGCTCCTCTAACATGGAAACCTAATAAATGTTTGATTGAACTCAGCTAGCATATGAGCTCTTACTATGTATTAGGACAGTTCTAGAAATAGTGTGGGGGATTCTAAAGAAGTACAAGATGGTTCCTGTCCCCCAAACCACTTTCAAAGTCGTTGAACATACAAAGTGATAAACCCATGAAATAAGCAACAGAGAAAGTGGTGTTATAACCAAGGACTAGACGGTTCATAATAAGTTCTACAGAAGTTTATAGAAATGAGAGGAGAATATGGGCCAAAGTGGAACAACCACAACAAGCAGAGATGAGGGGAAGGCACAGAAGCAAATACAAGGTTATGAGCATTTATGGCATATCTGTACAGCAATGCTCCCTTTTCCTGGTTACTGTCCCCTCTCTCCCTATCTACATGATTCTAGCAAAGTCTCTCGCCTTACCTAGGAATATAGAATTCTTCCCCAGGGCATTTGAAACTAGAATTGATAGGTTCAGTGTGGGTCTGTGGGTAGACATAGTAACAAGTAAAACTTAATAGGTGTCACTGGTCAGGAGGTGTCGCTGGTCATGTTTTCCGCCACACAAAGGATTCCAAAATGCAGTGAAAGAGAATAACGCAGAAGCAAAGGCAGAAGTTGTGGTAAGAGAAAGGACAGGAGTGGCGGTGGCAAAGAGATGGTGTTTCCCTGGGTTCAGCTGATCTGGGGGTCCAGCTGCATCCCTGTCTTCCCTCAGCTTTTTCCAAGCCCCTTTCAGCAATTTCTCTTTTTTTTTGTTGAAACCACCCCAAGTTGATTTTCTGTTATGAGCACACTCAAAGTACACATTCATAGATGTACCACTCACTGAGGAATAGTATATTTTCAGAACGGTTTATAATTAGGTGTGGCGAGAGGCTAAAGTCTGGAAGTGGGTGGTGTGAATATTGAAGCAGTTAAGCAGAGACCTATGGTTAGACTTCTTCCTAAAGAGACTGCTGGTGGGAATGGGCATGATGAATTCCATGGGGAAAAAGACTGGAAGTAGGGAGACCAGTTGACAGAGGAAGAGCCACCTCATGAGTCTTCAATTTTGCTTCATCAACTCTTAGAGAATAAAAACTGAGGTTATTTTAAAAAGGAACTTAGGAAACAAATTAACCAAAATAAAATTGATTACCGTTACTGTGCACACTCCCAAAACACTAGACCTTTCTATGAACATCCTCCTGCTACTCTGTACCTTATCTTGGGTCATTTTAAAAATGTTCTTTGCAATGGCTCCTCTTAAAGTAGAATTGAGATTGAGCTCCCTCTCTTCCTCCTCTGAATGTTTCCTGTTCTGCCTCCTGTATTCCTTTTCTCTTCTTAGCCTGGCTAACCCTGAACTAGGGTTGCTAATTTAAGGTAAAACAAATTTGGGTCTCAAGAAAGAGAACTCCCCTCTCAATCATTGGGGTTTGTATGGAAATGTCATTGTAGATTTTTACGGCATAAAGCCCAGATCACCTACTATTTAACATCTAGAGTTGAATCACAAATATGGAAAGAGATCCAAGATTACTAATGAGCTGCCTTAGTCTGCCAAGAAGCTCACTCAATATCAGGAAAAAAAATCTATTGCATGGCATCTGTCTGTAATGCTAGCCAAAGAGGTGTATAATGGGCAGTCACAATTGAAAATGACCTTCATTATGCTGAATTCATTTCTCTAATGTGTCCATTTTTCCTCATCGTGCATCCCGACAGTAATAATAGACATGGAAATAAATTCAAATTGTGATTCAAATTTCAGAATGTGAGATTCACAGGTGTGGTGGCTTTTCTCAGCTGAATGTGGGGGGTAGATGAGTAAGAAATATAGGAGGATTTAACAAAGTGAGGAGCATTGTTCAGAAAATCAGACACGGACACAGCATGGGCAAGACTGTCTGTCTTACTCAAACAAGAATCTTTACTTAATGTACCAAAAATTTAAGTAAGTGATTTGCAGTTCAGGAAGAAAAAGTTAACTCTTAGCATTACAGATAGGCCCCAAAATATCTTTGAGCACCTGTTTCTGCTTTCTAGATGCCGTACCTGTGGTGCCACTGGGACCATAGAACCATTTGGCTGTTGTTTGTTTATACTGGCTGTGTAGTTAGCAGAAAGAGTGCTGGATTCCAAGTCAGGAGACCTGGAGTGGATCCCTGGCTCTGCTACCTATTGTCTGTGCCATGACAAGGAGTCACTTAACCCCTGAGCTTTAGTTTCTGCAACTGCAAAAGGGGACTATAATCACTGCACATTATACCTTGCAGGTTTGTTAGGATCAAATGACATAATGGATGTGGAAGCGCTTTGTTAGTTGTAAAATATATTATTATTGTCATCACAGTGATTTCTCTCCGTTATTTCAGAGAACACTGAAATACCAGAAAATCAGTGTCAATTTCCACTCTGTGAAAATTTCCACTTACCCATAGCCTGATAATTTTATGCATGATGAGTCTCTCCTCCATCTCTCTCAGCGTTGTTCCTGAGAACTCTCAGGCTGGGTTGTAGCAGCTCTCTCTTGCTGCTAAAGTGTGTATGACGTACGATTTGATCAATGAATTGCATAAATCACATGGATTGGTTGTTTCTTTTACAGACAAGTGCTGGGATTACAGGCATGAGCCCCTTCACCCGGCCCAGGAAGACCATTTTTTAAAAACATGTAACATTTCTGCCTATAATCCAAGGAAGTTTGACCTATTTTTCCTAGTTTTTATTGGGTTTCATGAAGTTAATTATTCATGCATTTCATAGATACGTAATTGCTTTCTAGAACTACAGTCACATTCCCTTGACATGGGTATCAGTAATCAGTAATCAGTCAAATTTAAAATGAAAGTTTAAATTTGTATTCTTGGGATTTTGTAATTTTAGACCCACCCAAGACTTATACCCAGGATGGTGTGTGTTTGACTGAATCAGGGATGACTCAGTTACAGAGCCTCACAGTTGCAGTTCCAAGAAGAAAACTGTCAAAACCAAAACTGAAATTGAAGATTATAAATCAGAATAGCGTGGCCATCCTTCAGACCCCTCCAGACATCCAATCAGAACATTCAAGGGATGGTGATATGGATGATAGTCGAGGTAATACTAATTTATTTTCCATGAAATATGTGTGCAAGAATTACAGCATATAAAGTAACTTTTGAAATATGTGTATGATTTACCAAAGGGTAAATCACACTGACTTAGATAACCCCGATGTGACCCTTGCCATCTCCAAATGAGTGATCTTCTTAGACCTTGCCTTTTCAGGTTCTCTTCCTTTCACACGTTTTAGAACAGACCTACCTTACAGAAATCTCAAGGAGCACCATATCTTTGAAGATCACAGGTGAGGAAATACAGAGGGCTTGACTTTAGTTTGCTAGATAATGACACAAACATTCTCAGATACTGTGAGCTTGGATAATACCATGTTTAAGTGAAGGTAGTTGATGCATACATTCTAGAAATGGAAAAGCTGTCATTTAATATTACTTCAGGTATAACTTCATATTCACCAGTGTGCATCATAAAGTATTGGTTTATAAACATTTTCTTAATCAAAGTAAATATAAGGTTTTTCTACCTGAATTCTTTTTTTTTTTTTTTTTTTTTTTGGTTGGGAGACAGGGTCTTGCTCTGTTGCCCAGGTTAGAGTGCAGTGGCATGATCTTGGCTTACTACAACCTCTGCCTACTGGGTTCATGCGACCCTCCTACCTCAGCCTCCTGAGTAGCTGGGACCATGGATGCGGGCCACCACGCCTGGCTAATTTTTGTATTTTTTTGTAGAGATGGGGTTTTGCCATTTTGCCAAGACTGGTCTTGAACTCCTGGGCTCAAGCCATCTGCTCTGCTCAGCCTGCTGAATTCTTGAGATAGCAAAATATTTTAATAGTAACCTAAAATCCAATATGAATTAAAGAGGATTACTGTAGGTTTCCTCATTTTTGGGGTGGTTATTTATTTTCAACTGATTCAGAATTGAAGCGATAATTATTTCTGTTCCATTACATTTTATTTCATAGTTTTTGTTTTTTTTTTTTTTAAGGGGCAGTGTCTTGTTACATGGCCCAGGCTGGTTTCCAACTCCTGGGCTCAAGTGATCCTCCTGCCTCAGCCTCTCAAGTAGCAGGTACTATAGGCATGTGCCACTGCAGCCGGCTTTGAGACAATAGAATTTATTGAATACCTACTGTATGTCAGATGTTGGAAATCATATCAGTGTACAAAACAGGTAGAATTCTCTGCATAGAGTTTATATTTTAATGTTAGGTAACTCAACTCTTAAAAAAAATCAGTTAATTATAATGTGTTTGGCAAGTCCCATGGTAAAAATTAAGTTTGATAAAGAGGAATTGCCTGGCCAGGCACAGTGGCTTATGCCTGTAATCTCAGCACTTTGGGAGGCCAAGGTAGGTAGATCACTTGAGGTCAGGAGTTCGAGACCAGACTGGCCAACATGGTGAAACCCGTTCTCTGCTAAAAATACAAAAATTAGCCAGGCTCAGTGGCATGCACTTGTAATCACAGCTACTTGGGAGGCCAAGGCAGGAGAATTGCTTGAACCTGGGAGGCAGAGGTTACAGTGAGCCGAGATTGCACCACTGCACTCCAGCGTGGGTAACAGAGCAAGACTCCGTCTCCAAAAAAAAAAAAAAAAAAAAAAAGGAATTGGAAGTACAAACAGGTGTTTAGGGTCCATATGAACAGAAAGCAGTATTTGAGCACAGATTTTAAAGAGGTGAGTGAGTGAGCCACTTGATTACCTGAGAGAAGAGCATCCCAGACAGTGAGGAAGCCAGTGTAAAGTCTCTGGGTGAGAGTGTGCTGAGCATGTTTGAAGAGTGTTGTGGAGACCAACAGAGTGAGCAGAGGGGACAGTCAGAAGGTGAGAAGATTAGAGATGTGAGGACAAGAAGGACGGCTCAGTATATCTCACACAACCATAAGGTGATGTGTCAGTAGTTTGTGCTTAATAGCAATGGAATAGGAGGCCACTGAATGTTCCTGAAAAGAAGAACACCATGATCTTATTTATATTTTAAGAGGAACACTCTCCTATGATATAAGTAGATGATTAGGTGCAAGAGTTATGACAGGTAGATCAGTGAGAAACAATGGTCCAGGTGAGAGGTAATTGTGGCTTTGAAAAGGTATGTCTTTTGTGGCCGGGCTCGGTGGCTCATGCCTGTAATCCCAGCACTTTGGGAGGCCAAGACGGGTGGATCACCTGAGGTCAGGAGATCAAGACCATCCTGGCCAACATGGTGAAACCTTGTCTTTACTAAAAATACAAAAATTAGCTGGGCGTGGTGGCAGGCACCTGTAATCCCAGCTATTTGGGAGGCAGAGGCAGAGGATTGCTTGAACCCAGGAGGCAGAAGTTGCAGTGAGCCAAGATCGAGCCACTGCACTCCAGCCTGGTGACAGAGTGAGACTCCATCTCAAAAAATAAATAAATACATGAAAAGATATGTCTTTTGTATGTTCTTGATAATTTTTGTTTTTTAGTGTGTTTTGGGTCTATGTTGCTGGGAGAAACACTTTCTGATGCTTGTATGTAACTGATTTTCAGATACAGTTGAACAGGTAATTTGATTTGGGGGCTTGGAGTTTGCAAAGAAGTAGTCCATATACTTGGAGGAATTGATCAGATCAGCATTAACAAGAATTTCCATTTCTGAGGATGTTAAAAAATGTCTGAAAAAGGTTTCCATAGTCTCTTAAATTTGGGAAGTGCTCCATTTCACAAAATATGAAAGGTTTCTTGATAATAGTACACATTGTTTCCCAAATTATGTGATTATAATACCTTTTTAAAACAACACAGAAGACCTTGGAAGGTTTTCCTTGTGACTTACCACTTGTAAACACTGAGAAATGGTGATATGTTTCAATTTCATATTTTCTCATTGACTCGTATCAGGGTAAAAGAAAATCAGTTGAAAAATTGCCCTTGCTTTTTTAAAATTTACGTGATAAAATAGCCCATCTGAGTTTACTGAATTTGTCCTTATTTTTATTGAATATGAAAAAAGATTGTTTAGTGTGTTGGATGTTAAATGCTACGACAATTTTAGAATTTAAGGAATTGAATATACAGTATTTTCATGACTAGTCCCTCATGTTCATTTACATGCCAGGATCTCACATCCTTTGCAGAAGGAAAGGTACATTCCTAGGGATAAAATAAATGCATGTTACTTGGACAACATTTTTGCTTTCTGTTTGCTAAATAAAAATCCTTTTTAAAAATTTAGTATTGCCACACTTTGCCATATTAAAAATGTTTTAGATTACTATATTATCCTGAAACTACATGTACACACACACCCCTAAAATAAATTTTATGGTATTTCATATGCCTGTATGGGAGAAAAAATAGGAAAAGAATACAATCATCATAAGTTCTTATTATTACGTTATGCTGAGATTTCTAATAACGCTGCCCTTTTCTGGGTATTTTTTATTAACCTAAAATTTGTGATGTTTTAGACTGTTTCACTAACATGTTTTGATAACGTCTCAGTACCCTTGGGAAAGCATTATAAAGTAGTGGGCAACGATGAAACCTACTCTGGATGTTTTTAGGCAAATTTTTTAACTTCTCTGATGCTAGTGTTCTCATTTATAAAATAGGCTAACCAGGATGAGCCCATAGGATAGTTGTGCTGATGAGGTGCAAGGATGCATGCCAGGCACCCAGCACTGGCTCTTCCCAAACATGGAGTGCTCAGTAACCGTGAGCTATTAGAATACAAGTGCCCAACCAGTGCTTGAGCAATTGTGTTCTGTGTCCAACAGAACTCAACAGAATCCCACGTTTGTCTTTATATGTGAATTCAGTTCCTTTTGAGTTAGTAAGAAATTATGCCTGTGTTGGGGTAATTGAACTTTCAGGAGGAGGGAATTGTCTGCCACAATTATTCTCTGAACTTAATGTTTCCATGTCTTTTTCTTCATTTTGGAAGTTGTGGAAAAATTATAATGAAAGAGTATATAAACGTTTTCCTCTGTATTATAGCGTATCTGACAGTTTCCTTTATTAAAAAGTGTGATATATTAGGGAGAGACTTGATGAATTTAAAATTAAAGTTTGAAAACTGTTACTGACTATAAGTGATCTTCAGCTGTGCAGTTTTCAACTTGAGGTTGTCAGAATGTAATATTACACATTATATTACAGACATCTACAGAATCCAAATTGTGATGTTCCTGGAGTGTTGGAACAATACCTATGACTTTCTGTTTCTATTGATTTTTAACTCTTCTAATAACCACTTCTTTAAGAAAAGTCATACATCATCACTTTGGTGTATCAGAAACAAATTCCTTATGCAATAAAAGCATACTTCATTCTCATTCACCTACTGGGATCTAGAAACCCTGTTAATGCAAGAAAAAAATCCCAAACCTCAATAAAATAACACTCTGTTTGTCTCAAGAGTGGAAACACAACACATTTCCTCTCAACTGGTGGTCCCAGATCGACCATCACAGTGTATGGATGTGTTTGGAGGTGTGGGAATAGGACTGCACTGAGGCTCTAGAAGGCCAGCAGGTGGGGCAGACTGAATGGAGGGAGGGGAGTGGCATTCAGTAACTACTGGAGCGTGGGAAGAGTGAGGTAGACTGTCCATCTGGTGAAGGTGGCTGCTTCCTTGAGGTTTGTTACTTTCTGTAATGTTAATTCCCTCAACTTTTAAAATTTGATTTTTAGACAAGTTATACATTCAAATGATTTAAAATTGGAAAATAATAAAAAGGTAAACAGTGAAGTCTCTCCCTTTCCCATGCCTTCATGCCCCCAGTTTACATCTCCAGAAACCTCAGAGGTTTCTCGTGTAACCTTCCAGATGTGTTTTATGCATGTACAAGGAAATGTGTGTGTATATATATATATATATATTTGTGTGTGTGTGTATATATATATTTTATTCCTTTTGTCTTACTACTTTTTACTGTCCTTCATTTTTTTATGGCTGCAAATATTCCTTTGTATGGAAATATAAGCAATTTAATTTACATGTTCTTTCCTCTGTTGATAGACCTTTGGGTGTCTTTCAATCTTTTTTTTTTTTTTTTTTTTTTGAGACAGAGTCTTGCTCTGTCACCCAGGCTGGAGTGCAGTGGCACGATCTTCGCTCACTGCAAGCTCCACCTCCTGGGTTCACGCCATTCTCCTGCCTCAGCCTCCTGAGTAGCTGGGACTACAGGCGCCCGCCACCATGCCCGCCTAATTTTTTTGTATTTTTAGTAGAGACGGGGTTTCACCATGTTAGTCAGGATGGTCTCGATCTCCTGACCTCGTGATCTGCCTGCTTCGGCCTCCCAAAGTGCTGGGATTACAGGCGTGAGCCACCGTGCCCGGCTTTCTTTCAATCTTTTACTGTGAATAGTACAATGAATCACCTGGTATATTTATAATGTTGTATGTAAGTGGGCCTGCAAAGGTGAATTCCTTGCTAAATCCAAAGACATAATGCATTTGAAACTGTTTTTGGAAGGTAGGATACAGTTTTTTGTTTTTTTTTTCATTTTTTTATTATACATATCTGAGGCATACAACATGCTTTGTATACATAGTGAAATGATTACTATGGTCAAACAAATGTCTGTATCCTTCACCTTCCATAGTTTCTGTGTGTGTACACCTAAAATCTCTTTCAGCAAATTTTCTGTACACAATATTATTAACTATGGTTCTCATGCTGTGTATTAATTTGATCTCTAGAATTATTCATCTTACCTAACTGCAGATTTGTACCCTCCGACCTACTTCTGCCCATCCCACCCATCCCCTACCTCCAGACCCTTGAAAACCACCATTCTACTCTCTATACGTTCAGCTTCTCACCCCGCTGCCTCCCATTCTGCTTATTAAGTGAGATCATACAGTATTTTTCTGTGTCTGGCTTACTTTATTTAGTATACTTTCCTCCCGGTTCGTCCATGTTGTCACAAATGGCAGTATCTCCTTTCTTAAAGCTAACTATTCCATTGTATAAAGTCCTCATTGTCATCAGTAAGTTCTTAGAAACTGTGGTTAAGAGGGGAAAAAAAGTATGACAAAACTGATTTTTTTTTTCATTTTGCATTATGCCAAAATTAGATTGAAGGAAACAGTGTTACTTGAGGAGCTGCTGTATGTTCATTTAGCTTAACGTCTCAGTTCCCAAGAACCTATTGATGACATTAAGGGAGGACTTAATATATGTATATACAAACGTCACAATTTCTTTATCCATTCATCTGTCCTTGAATGGGTAAGTAAATTGTCCATCAGGACACTTAGTTTGTTTCCATATCTTGGCTATTGGAAGTAATGCCGGCATAAACGTGGGAGTGCAGATGTCTCTCTCAGATGCTGATTTTATTACCTTTGAATATATGCCCAACAGAGGCATTGTTGGATCTTATGGTAGTTGTATTTTTTTGAAGGAAACTCTATACTGTTTTCAATAATGGCTATACTAATTTACATTCCTATCAACCATGTACAAAGGTTTCGTTTTCTACACATCCTCACCAACACTTATGTCTTTGCCTTTTTGATAATAGTCATTCTAAGAGACATGAGATGATATCTATCGTGGTTTTAATTTTCATTTTCCTCATGATTATGATGTTGAGCATCTTTTCATATACCATTTGACCATTAGTGTGACTTTGGAAAAATGGCTATTCTGGTTCTTGCCTATTTTAAAATCCAGTTATTTGGGTTTTTTTTTTTTTTTTGCTACTGAGTTGTGTGAGTTCCTTATATGTTTTGGATTTTAACCCCTTATCAGATGTGTGGTTTGCCAATATTTTCCCCTAATCCCTGTGCTACCCTTTTACCCCTGTTTTTTTTTTTTTTTTTTTACTGCTATGCAGAAGCTTATTTGCTTGATGTAGTCCCACTTGCTTATTTTTGCTTTTGCTACCTGAGCTTTTGATGGGATATCCAAAAAATCATTGTCAAGGAGGATATTAAGAAATTTTTCTCCTAAATTTCCTTCAAGGAGGTTTATGGTTTCAGGTGTTAGGTATTTAATCTATTTTGAGTTGCTTTTTATGTATGATGTGTAAGATAGGCATCAGGTCCAGTTTCATTCTTTTGCATATAGATATCTAGTTTTCTTACCACTACTTATTGAAGACACCATCTTTTCCCTATTGTATCTTGTTGGACTTGTCAAAAATTAGCTCATAATATATGCTTGGGTTTATTTTTGGGCTCTGTATTCAGTTCCATTGATCCATGTGTCTGTTTTTGTGCCAGTACCATACTGTTTTGATAACTATCACTTTGTAATATAAGTTGAAATCAGGTAGTGTGATACCTCCTACTTTGTTTTTCTTTCTCAAGATTCTTTTGGCCATTCAGCGTCTTTTATGATTTAATACAAATTTTAGAATTGTGTTTTCTATTTTTGTGAAAAATGCCTTTGGAAATTTGATAGGGATTGCATTGAATCTGTAGATCACTTTGGATAGTATGGACATTTTAACAATATTCTTCCAATCCACAAACTTGGGGATATCGTTATATTTATTTGTGTCTTTAGTTTTTTTCTGTTTTTTGAGACAGAGTCACACTCTGTTGCCCAGGCAGAAGTGCAGTGGTGTGATCTCAGCTCACTGCAACCTCTGCCTCCTCCTGGGTTCAAGCAATTCTGCTGCCTCAGCCCCCCAAGTAGCTGGGATTACAGGTGCCTGCCACCACGCCCGCCTGGCCAATTTTTGTATTTTTAGTAGAGACAGGGTTTCGCCATGTTGGCCAGGCTGGTCTTGAACTCCTGACTTCAGGTGATCTACCCGCCTCAGCCTCCCAAAGTGCTGGGATTACAGGCATGAGCCACCATGCCCGGCTGTGTGTCTTCAGTTTACTTTGTCTGTATTTTATAGTGTTTAGTATATAAAGCTTTCACTTCCTTCATTAAATTTGTTCCTCAGTGTTTTATTTTTTTGACGTTATTTTAAGTGGAAATGTTTTCTTGATTTTTTTTCAGATCATTATTTGTATAAAGAAATACATCTGATTTTTGTATATTGATTTTGTATCCTGCTACTTGACCGAATTCATTTATTCTAGTAACTGTGGAATTTTTAGGGGTTTCTACATACAAGATCATGTCATCTGCACACAGGGATAATTTTACCCCCTTTTTTCTGCTGATGCCTTTTATTTCCTTTTCTTATGTGATTGCTCTGGCTAGGACTATGTTGAATATAAGTGTTAAGAGTAGGCATCCTTGCCTTGTAGCAGATATTGAAGAAAAGCTTTCAGTCTTTCCCTGTTGTAGGTTTGTTTTTGAATAGGCAATACCTGTGCATGATACAAGAAATACAAAGGTCTTAAAAAGAGTGAACAATGTTAAGTTAGCCTACCTTTTGGCCATCCCTTCCTTGGAAAGAACCAGTGTTTTCTTATAACTTTCCAGAGATTAGTCATCTAGATACAAGTATGTATATATGGGAGAATTTCTCATATTTGGGTGATAACGGTCTTTTTCTCTTTTCTTTTCTTTTCTTTCTGTCTTTCTTTCTGTCCTCATCTCGTCTCTTCTCTTTTCTTCATTTCTTTTGACGGAGTCTTGCTTTGTCGCCCAGGCTGGAGTGTAGTGGCGCAATCTCGGCTCACTGCAAGCTCTGCCTCCCAAGTTCATGCCATTCTCTTGCCTCAGCCTCTGGAGTAGCTGGGACTACAGGCACCCGCCACCACGCCCGGCTAATTTTTTGTATTTTTAGTAGAGACGGGTTTTCACCGTGTTAGCCAGGATGGTCTCTATCTCCTGACCTCGTGATCCACCCACCTCAGCCTCCCAAAGTGCTGGGATTACAGGCATGAGCCTCCGTGCCTGGCCGATAACGGTCTTTTTCTTTATTTCAGCCTGTGGGAATCAGAAGGCCCTTGTGAAGATGTTGGTTAGAAGAGACTTTAGCTACAGTGATACCACTTGTGTTAGGGCACTGTATGTGCTACTTTATGCCATTTGTCTCAACATGTATGCTTACTGGTGTCACTATGAACCTCATCAATAAAAGTGTTCTTTTGGTTTTTACTGTCCTTGTGTGCATTGTTTCAGGTGAAAGGTGGTCTTTGTACTAGATCCAGTGCTATCCTTGGCCACAAACCATTACATATGATTAATTTGGGGATTTCCTCTTTATTATCCTGGAGATCATCTTCTGTTTTCTCTTGTGTTACATGTGTTTTCTGCAATTTCATGAATTTCCCTTTATTTCTTCCCTCAATTTGGGTGGAACGTATCTTCCGTAGCTCCCTGACAGAGAATGTGTGGAAGGTAAGTTCTGAGCATTATATACTTCTGAAAATGTCTTTATTTTACCTTCCTACCTGACTCATCTTTTCCAGGTTGGAAATACATTTTCATTTATCATTTTTAGTCAATTGATCCACCGTCTTTTAGTTTCTAGTATATGAAGAACTCGGTTTTTTCTATGTGACCTGTGTTTTCTTGGAAGCTCTTAAGATTTTAGGAAATTCTTTGTCCTCAGTGTTCTAAAATTTCATGAGGATAACGTCTGTTTTTGTCTATTTTTGACATTTAAAATCTGTTTTGTTAGGCACTGAGTGGTCTCTTTCAGTCTGCTGTCTTATATCCTTCAGTGGTAGGAAATGTTCTTGAACTATATTATTGATAACAATTCCCTCTCTTTTTCCAGAATTCTGCTTTTCAGATGTGAAACATACTCAGTTTTTCTCTGCTTCTTTCCAATTCATGTCCTTATTTTATCTTCCTCTACTGAGTTTTGTTTTTACTTCAGTTATTTCAAGAGCTTTCTTTCCTCCCTTTGAATGTTTCTTTTGTAGCATCCTATTCTTGCCTCAAGGGTATCTTATATTATCCCTCAGAGGATTTTAATCTTTTTGAAGATTTTCTTTACTTCCTACTTAGTCTGTTAATTCCAAATTGTCTTTTATGTTCTCAGGTCTCTGTCTTTTATGTTACAGATCAAGGGTGTTGCAGATCTTCTGGCTTCCATGGCCCACATTGGAAGAAGCATTGTCTTGGGCCACACGTAAAATACACTAATGATAGCTGATGAGCTTTTTTTTTAAAAAAAAAAAAAACCTCATAAAAAGTCTCATAATGTTTTATGAAAGTTTATGAATTTGTGTTGGGCTGCATTTAAAGCATCTTGGCTGCAGGTTGGACAAGCTTGTTATAGACCATTGTCAGATAATCTTTATGGTACATGCATGATTAAAAGTGAAGAACTAAAGATGGAGACTGGATAGATAGTATTTTTATTTTTAAAAAAGGAATTAAGTAGTTGATTAGAAAGCTTTGAGTATGTGGTGGTGCTTGTTGATTTGTAAGTTTAGTGGGGTGATTTGTGCTGACCATTTGGTGAACCCTCTGGTTTCAGTATCTTTAGATGTTCTTCTTGAACTGATCAGGTTCCCCACAACAGTCTTTTCAAACCTCATACTTGGAGGCTAGAGATCTGGCTGCTAGCTTTCTGAGAATTCAGTGGGGAAATGTGGGGCCTGGCAGCGGGAGCAGAATGGGGTTGTCCACACTTAGTATGCCCATATTTTCTTGGTCCTATTTTCGATCTTCATCCCATTGTTCCGTTTAAGGTCACCCAGGAATCCTGCATCCCACAAATGAGAGTAGCAGCTTCTCAGTGTGTAAACCTAGGAAGCAGGTGTAGGGAGTATAACTTCTGCAGATAATTAAATCTCTTGTTGCTTCAGTTTTCTCCCACTTATTTCCAAAGGTGGCCAGTTTTCCTAGTTTCTCAGCCTTCTGAGGATTGTTATAAACTGGATTCTTTTTTTCAGTTCTTTCTGCTCTCAACTGAGAATTTGCCTTTGTTAAGTTGTTATTCTCCTTTCCTATTGTCTTTTTTTTTTTTTTAAGGAGATTGGGTCTTTCTCTGTTGTCCAGGCTGGAATGCAGTAGTGTGATCATAACTCACTGTAGCCTCAACCTTCTGGGCTCAAGCAATTCTCTTCTCCCACCTCAGCCTCCCAAATAGCTGGGATTACAGGCATGCCACCATGCCACAGCTTGATTTTATCTTTTAAAAATAGATTATTTCAGTGTGTTTTTAGTAGGGTTTCAGGAGAATGTAATTTTAATGTATGAATTTAGTCTGCCACCTTAACCCAAAATTCCCTGTCATTAACTTTTAGGTGGGTTTATTTGAAGGTAAACAATTGGTATTGTCATCTTTGGTGTTTGTTTTTTTCAGCAATTTTCTTTTTTCTTTTCTTTTCTTTTCTTTTCTTTTCTTTTCTTTTCTTTTCTTTCTTTCTTTCTTTCTTTTTTTTTTTTTTTTTTTGAGACAGAGTCTCGCTGTCATCCAGGCTGGAGTGCAATGGTGCCAACTCGGCTCACTGTAAGCTCTGCCTCCCGGGTTCACGCCATGCTCCTGCCTCAGCCTCCCACGTGGCTGGGACTACAGGCACCAGCCACCTCACCTGGCTAATTTTTTGTATTTTTAGTAGAGACGGGGTTTCACCGCGTTAGCCAGGATGGTCTCGATCTGACCTCGTGATCCGCCCACCTTGGCCTCCCAAAGTGCTGGGATTACAGGCATGAGCCACCGCGCCCGGCTTTTTTTTTTTTTTTTTTTTTTTTTTTGAGAGATGAAATTTCACTCTTGTTGCTCAGGCTGGAGTGCAATGGCACGATCTCGGTTCACTGAAACCTCCGCCTCCCGGGTTCAAGCAATTCTCCTGCCTCAGCCTCCTGAATAGCTGGGATTTTAGGCGTGTACCACCACGCCCAGATAATTTTGTATTTTTAGTAGAGACTCACTATGTTGGTCAAGCTGGTACGGAACTTCTGACCTCAAGTGATCCACCTGCTTTGACCTCCCAAAGTGCTGGGATTATGGGCATGAGCCACCGTGCCTGGTCTATAAACTTTTCTTTTCATGGTTTAGTCATAAGTCCATAGCCATTATCAGATTGTTATGGAATTGGCCTCAAATATAGACCAAATATAATAAAAAAGAAAAGACAAATACCCTGTTCATGCCATTACAGAAATACGTTATCTCTAATACTGAGAATATTGAAGGAGTTAACAACTTGATTTTAAAATGTATTTGATAAACATGTCTTTTTCCTGTAATACAATGTAAAGCATATATAACTTGGAAAAGTTTGATTACCACAGTGTTAAAATAGCATTCTCTAAAATAGCATTCTCTAAGCATTCCATTTACCTCATTCAGTGAAGTATTTATTGAACATGTATTAGGTATCCTACTAACAATACATCTGTTACTAAGAAAATCTGTGTACCTGTTCTCATGGAGAATATAATCTAGCAGGGACACAGATTTTAAAGAACCAATAAAAATGAAGCATGACGTTCATACATACGAGCATAAAACTGTTTGACATAATTTTATCTAAATATCAGGAATTCTTTAATACAGTGAAGTTTAGAATAAATCCTGAAAGATAAGTTAGGTAGAAGGCAGAAATTGGGGAAGATAGTGGAAGAAAGAGCTTGATACATTCAAAGAACTGAGTGTAGTTCACTGGTGGGAGTGAGATGAAGCTGGAAAGTTTACAAGAGACTGTTGTAATGGGCCTTGCAATTTGAAGTTTATTTTGAGGGCATTGGGAAGACATGAAAGGATTTTAAGCAGAAAATTGATACATATTTATAGAAAGATCATTTATGCAGTAATTTAAGGAATTGATTGGAGAGAGGTAAGCTTTGAGGTGGGGAACTAGATAGGAGCATATTGTATTAATAGTGAGTCATCTGAGATTGGACTAAGATGGTAGTAGAGAGTGATAAAATGCATTTCAGAGGTATTGAGGAGTCTTGGTTGTTGGAGGAAAGAGATTAGGAATGATTAAGGTGGTCTTCCAGGCCTCTGTCTTCTCCAGGTTACATTTCCATGCCTTTTAATGATGATAGGTAACATGGGAAAAAGGAGAAAGTTTATTTTAAATTAATAGTTCATTTTGGATATACAGTTTTCAGTAACTAGGTAATATTCAATTATAGCTGTGGTTGAAGCTCAGAAGAGAGTTCTAGTCTAGAGACCTGGACCTGAAGACATAATTAAAAGCAAGTGAATTTGTCAAGTGCAAATGGATTGCACTTAACAGAACTCTGAGTTCTGTGTTCCCCTTCTCTGATTATGTTTTATTTCATGGGAACACTGCACTAAGCAGCACAATTTCTACAACCATTTGGGGCTGCTTCTATCTCCTTTCATACTTTCCCTACCAACAGGGATGTACAATTAAAATGGCTCAGCAACAACCCTACTTTTTATTCCCCATTATGTAGGGATTATATATTTGATAGGTTTTTCCAGTTTTGTGTATATATTTACTTTTTTCCAGAAGGAGAACTTATGGATTGTGATGGAAAATCAGAATCTAGTCCTGAGCGGGAAGCTGTGGATGATGAAACTAAGGGAGTGGAAGGAACAGATGGTGTCAAAAAGAGAAAAGAGGAAACCATACAGACCAGGTATAGTGCCTGAGGTAGACATTTCAATATCATCAACACTTGGTTAATTAAAGAAAAATATAATACTGAAGACTTCAATTAAAATTAAATATTCAGGATTAAGAACTGTCTAAACAAAAATATGTGCACATAAATTAAAGAACTAAACTATTTGAATACGACTTTTTAGCTCCAGAGTTCTTTATTTTGAATATGTGAATACTTCACAATGAACCATTATTGAATGCCTTATTCCAAATGTTAACCATTTTATTAAATGCTTTACTAGATTGGCTTTTGTTCATACTTGGAGTTTGAAGGCCATTTATATTAGTTCCTCTGGATGTGTACTTCTGTAACGCTTTTAATTTTCAGTATTCACTTTCTAATATCTTTTTCTGAAAAAACTTATTTCAGTGTTTATGCAGGAGTGCCAGTAAGTATACAGTGTGAAGGGGAACAAGACAGAGTTATTACGGCTCCTAGAATTTATAGTCCAGTTAAAAACCATGACTGATTAAACACTCATTTCTTATGTGCCTCAGGAGTGGAGAGAAAAGCAATCTTGCTTGTCAGTTTTATTTGCCTTATTGGAAAAAATTATTAAAATTGTCACAATACAGAAGTTGTAGGCTTTTATGTATTTATTTAAGAAAAATTTTTTCCCGCTTTTCACACGTGTTGAGTAGGCTTTCCTTAGCCAGTTTATTAATGTCTGTTTACCAATGAGGTTTTAAATTGGATTCGTACAATCTTTATGCTTCTTATTGCTTATATTTTATTGGTAAGAGTGATCTAAATCCCTTTTGATATGTAAGGAAGAACTTTCTTACTTCATTCGTATTCCATGAGACCTTAAAAGATAACCTGTCTTTTAAATAGGTCATATCTATAATAAGGACCTAAGATGAGTTGCTTCTAAATCATTTTATGAAAATGATTTCATTTCTTCCTGATCATGAGGCTTATAAGTGTACTTTTTTAGACATTGCAGATTTCTTCCAGGAACTTGTATTTACTGTTTTCTTTTCCTCTGCCTCACATGGAAGTCAACCCTCTAATTGAGGGACCCATTAGGTCACAGAGTATATTGCTAGACAGCGATATCATTTCACAAAAGCTTATAGTGTTGACTGTGTACCAGACCTCTATTCTAAGCACTTCACTTATGGTATTTGTCCTTTTAACATATGTATGAGAAGCTGCTTTGCCTTACCCCCATTTTTAACCAGTGAAAGAATTGAGGCATTGAGAAGTATTTAGTGAGTAAGCAGAATTACATAGTCTGACTCCAGATTCCATGCTCTTAACCACAGGGCGCTATGTGTCCCATGTATAAATGCCCTCATACGTTGGAGTACCAGACACCGTCCCCCTGAAATCATATCAGTCAAAGAATATTTGTGTCGTCTAGGTAGTTTGTGTCTTCTGTCCTCCAGCTAATGTACCAGTTAGCCGGTTAATATACAGACACAGTCATCCATCACTTAAGTTCAGAGAAATACATTATTAGGCATTTTCATCCTTGTGTGAACATCATAGAGTGCACTTCCACAAACCTAGATGGTATAGCTTACTACACACTTAGGCTGTATGGTACGCTAAATTCATTTTAAAAAATAAAGTAATTGTGCTACGGTGTTATAACTGTGGTGATGTCTGTATGTGGTGGGAATTTTTCAGCTCCATTATAATCTTATGGGACCACTGCTTTAACATGCAGCCCTTTGTTTACCAACATCATTATGCAGTGCATGACTGTTACGTGATGTATGAGACACTAATATTTGTCAAATAGATAAGCCAGCGTAATTTAGTGTTTGATATTTACACTGATACTGTTTAGAAGAGGAAGTGCACACAGGTCTTTTTGTATTATGTTTGATAAGTGATAACAGTGGCTTTGCCTTTTTTTTTTTTTTGGTTGTTTTTAACTTCTATTTTACCTAAAACTCAGGTTATTTATTTAGACTAGCACAGATTTAATTTTGGAAAATGACTTACTATTCAAGATAAAGCATTTTTATCCTGTGTACTGTGGAAACGTAGGGAGAAATTATTTATCAGTTTACCCAATTTCTTTTTTGGATAGGTATTGGTGGATTTATGGTGCGGCAAAGAAGTCGAACTGGGCAAGGGAAAACCAAAAGATCTGTGATCAGAAAAGATTCCTCAGGCTCTGTTTCTGAGCAGTTACCTTGCAGAGATGATGGTATAGTACTGACTTAAAAAAAAAATTTTTTTTTTTTATGTAACCCCTTGATCCTGATATTTCTATTGGAAAGAACTATCCTAAATAATGTTACAGTCAATAAGAACCTTATTGCCTCTTATTCTTACTCAATAAGAGTCTTGTTGCCTTTTATTGATGAAAGGATTTGAGTGCATATAGAGTTCATATCTGTAATACAGCAATCAGGTTTTATAAGGAAATGGTTTAAATCCAATAGACTTTATTCTTTTGAGATTTTTTGACAAGCTCTTTTTTCCTGTATCAAGTTATTAAATATATTTTCTATATTTAAATATAAATGGTTTAGGGACTTAATAACTTAGTTACATAAGGTACTTTCTGGTCATCTCCAAAGCCTTTCTTTGACTGCCTTAGATACTTATCACATAATTTGAAATTCTCAAGTGACAGTGCACCTCAATTTTTATCTATGTATGTATGTATGTATGTATCTATCTATCTATCTATCTGTCTATCTTAGGGTCTCACTATGTCACCCAGGTTGGCATGCAGTGGCACAATCATGGGTCACTGCAGCCTTGCACTCCTGAGCTCAGGCAATTCTCCTGTCCTCAGCCTCTGATGTAGCTGGAGACCACAGGCACACAACCACCATGCCTAGCTAATTTTTAGGCTTTTTGCAAAGACAGGGTCTCACTTTGTTGCCCAGGCTGGCCTAGAACTCCTGTGCTCAAGCGATCCTCCTGCCTCAGCCTCCCAAAGTGCTGGGATTACAAACGGGAGCCACTGCGCCCGGCCGTTAGGGAATCCTGTTATCCCCATCTGTAAAATGGGGAAAATGGAGTCAAAGAGAGTTCAAAGGAAGCCCCAAGGTGGCACAGCTGGGGAATCGAGTTTTGATTTGAACCCAGAGAGCCATTTTCAAGAGCTCAGCCCTGACCTGCTGCGGGGGTCACCGCTCCTAGGTGCCACTTTGTATTCTGGGAGACTTGGATTCCAACTCTGCCGGGGGATCTCAAAATGGAGGATGGCGTGCTTGCCCCAGAGTCAATGCCCAATCAGTGATTGTTATTATTCTGTTTTCCTAAGGCCAAGGTCAACCACTTAAGACAGAAAAGAATGGTATGAGTCAGCATGGCTTTTGGCATTGGATCTGGGCTAGAATCCCACTTTCTTCTAGTTGTAGATCTTCAAGTAAGAGAATTAAGTCAGAAAGTTAACATCAGGCCCCAGTTTCCTCATCTGCAAATGGATTTAAGCATGAAGGTTATCAGGAGAACTAAGTAACACCATAATATAAATCAGCTTTGGAGCTGAGAGTGGTACATAGTGGGGGTGCAGTAAATCATTTTGTTTTTCCTCTTTTATTATTATTATTTTGAGGCAGAGTCTCTGTTGCCCAGGCTGGAGTGCAGTGGCTCCATCTCTGCTTACTGCAACTTCTGCCTCCGGGGTTCAAGCGATTCTCCTGCCTCAGTCTCCCAAGTAGCTGGGATTACAGACACGTACCACCATGCCCGGCTAATTTTTGTACTTTTAGTAGAGACAGGGTTTCACCATGTTGGCCAGGCTAGTCTGGAATTCCTGACCTCATGTGATCCTCCTGCCTCTGCCTCCCAAAGTGCTGGCTTCCCACCGAGCCTGGCCTGTTTTTCCCCTTCTTATCCCTCCTCTTCTCCTCCCTGTTCTTCTTATTTTATTTATTTTATTTTTTGAGACTGTCGGCCAGGCTGGAGTGCAGTGGCATGAACACTGCTCACTGCAGCCTCGACCCCTTGGGCTCAAATTATCTTCCCATCTCAGCCTCCTGAGTAGCTGGGATTAAAGGCGCGTGCCACCAAGCCCGCCAAATTTTTATTTTATTTCATTTCATTTCATTTCATTTCATTTAAGACAGTTTCACTCTTTTTGCCCAGGCTGGAGTGCAATGGCATGATCTTGGCTCACTGTAACCTCCGCCTCCTGGGTTCAAGTGATCTCCTGCCTCAGACTCTTGAGTAGCTGGGATTACAGGTGCCTGCCACCACTCCTGGCTAATTTTGTAATAATTTTTGTATTTTGTAGAGACAGGGTTTCGCCATGTTGTCCAGGCTGGTCTCGAACTCTTGGACTCAAGCAATCTGCCGGCCTTGGCCTCCCAAGGTGCTTGGATTACAAGCATGAGCCAGCCACTGCGCTCAGCCCTCTTCTTACTATTATTATTATTACTGTTATGGTTGTAGAAGTAACCTGAAATAGAGATACATTTAAATTTCTGAGTGATTTCAGCAAAGGAGAGAGACCCTGTGTTACTATTTTAGGAGTGCTCTTGATTGTGTGAACCCGTTGAATACACCACTTACTAACCGAGCCCGGCCATTTTGCTCAGATTATTCAGAGCTCTCAGGACCATTCAGAATGAAATTCAAAATCTTTACCATGGCCAGAAAGATCCGTGCAATCAAGATGCACCATCCCTATCCTAATTTCCTGGCTTGTCTCCACGCCAGCCACAATGCCATGCTGGCCTCCTTGCTGTTCTTTGAAACACTGGGTGCACTTTGCTTCAAGGACTTCGCTTGCCTGTCCCTGAACCTGGAATGCTCTTCCCCTAGAACTCCTTGTGGCTGCCACTGTCACCCCCTTCAGATCTTTATTTAGATGTGTCTATGATGAAGCCTTTCAGGGCCAATCTATTTAACATTTCCCTCACCACCCCTCCACTCTGCAGCCCCTTTGCCCCTTGTATTTCTCTCCATAGTACTTATTATAATATCTAACACACTATAATATCAAATGTTAACTCCATGAGGATAGGCATTTTGATCTATTTGGTTCCCTGCGGCATCTCCAGCACATAGAACAATGCCTGGTGTACATAGTGGGTGCTTATTAGGTACATGTCACATGAAAGAGGAAAAAAACGAGTGTATTAAAGAATCCAGGAGCTGGGTGAGGTGTGTCATGCCAGTAATCCTAGCACTTTGGGAGGCTGAGGCGGGTGCATCACCTGAGTTCGAGCCCAGCCTGGCCAACATAGTGAAACCCCGTCTCTACTAAAAATACAAAAATTCAGCTGGGTGTGGTGGCAGGTGCCTGTAATCCTAGCTACTAGGGAGGCTGAGGCAGGAGAATCGCTTGAACCGGGGAGGCAGACGTCGCAGTGAGCCAAGATTGCGCCATTGCACTCCAGCCTGGGCAACAAGAGTGAAACACTGTCTCAAAAAAGAAAAAAAAAAAAAGAATCCAGGGAGGCCAGAAGCAGTGGCTCACACCTGTAATCAATCTCAGCACTTTGGGAGGCGGGCAGATCACTTGAGGTCAGGAGTTGGAGACCAAAATGGTGAAACCCCATCTCTACTAAAAATTCAAATATCAGCCAGGTGTGCTGGTGCACGCCTGTAATCCCAGCTACTCAGGAGGCTCAGGCAGGAGAATCACTTGAACCCCAGAGGTTGCAGTGAGCTGAGATCACGCCACTGCACTCCAGCCTGGGTGACAGAGTGAGACATTGTCTCAAGCAAACAAACAAACAAACAAAAACCCAAGGAGCACAGAACAGCTACATATTGGAACAGCTAAATATTGGAGCACCTACTGTGTGTTGACCGTTCCACAGCATGGAGGAAACTGGTCTTCCCTTGGAAGAGCCTCCCCACTATTCAGGTGGTAAGAGAAATAACATACCCAGGGCTAGGCATAATGCAGACAGTGTTATAAAGGAGGCATTGAACAAAGGAGAGAGTAACTGAAGGAGGTGGCATTTTGAGTGACCTTGGGGCCGATTAGGGTGGTTACAGGTTGATGTTTATATATATGGCATATACGTTGGGGGATTGGGTGGTGGGGAGGGGTGCAGGCATTCAGAATAGAGCAAAGAGAGGAGTAAGTATAGAATGGTGTATCAAATGTTTATCCAAAAGCAGGATATGGAACTAGTAAACATTTTATTCACAGTGTGTATTTTTTTTTTGAGAGGGAGTCTCGCTCTGTTGCCCAGTGGCATGATCTCAGCTCACTGCAACCTCTGCCTGCTGGGTTCAAGTGATTCTCCTGCCTCAGCCTCCCAAGTAGCTGGGATTACAGGCGCACGCCACTACGCGCGGCTAATTTTTGTATTTTTAGTAGAGACGGGGTTTCGCCATGTTGGCCAGGCTGGTCTCAAACGCCTGACCTCAGGTGATCAGACCACCTCTGCCTCCCAAAGTACTGAGATTACAGGCATGAGCCACTGCACCTGGCCTGTTGTCTATATTCTATTTTTTTTTTTTTCTGAGATGGAATCTTGCTCTGTCACCCAGGCTAGAGTGCAGTGGCACGATCTTGGCTCACTGCAACCTCTGCCTCCAGGGTTCAAGCGATTCTCCTGCCTCAGTCTCCTCAGTAGCTGGGATTACAGGCGCCTGCCACAGCGCCCAGCTGATTTTTTTGTATTTTTAGAGGAGACAGGGTTTCACCATGTTGGCCAGGCTGGTCTTGAACTCCTGACCTCGTGATCCACCTGCCTCGGCTTCCGAAAGTGCTGGGATTACAGGTGTGAGCCACCGCGCCCAACCTGTTGTCTATATTCTAAAATTTGGATAATTTGGATATGGTATAGTTTATGTGGCAATTTTCTTTTGGAGAACATGTAGGTTGTTTCTAGCTTTTCGCTATTGGAAACAGTGCTGCATCCTTGTGTATGCTTTCTGCATGAGTGATATTTCTCTAGGATACATACTGTAATTATATGCTTGTCTTTTTTTGTGTGTTTTAATTTATTTAATGTCTGTGATTCCTGTTAAAATACAAGCTCCATGAGGGGAGGAATCCAATTTGTTTTGCGCCGCACTCTTTAATTACTATCTAGCCAAGTGCTTGGGAGAAAGGAGAGGTCAATAAATATATACTGAGTGAATCAGGCTGAAAGATTGGCTGGGACCATGGTGTGGTTTTGTATCCTAAGAGAGGGAGCCTGACTTATTTTGGAAAAGTAAAATATTTTTTTGGAGAATTTCACACAAAGCAGTAGCAGGATGGTTATTGGTGGAATTTAGGAAAACTTATTCTGGACTAGAAAGAAGGCAGGTACAGGAGGTGCGATTATGAGATTATTACACAGGCCAGAAGGAAACAAAGAAACATGGGTGGTGAGAATAGAAAGGAAAGGGTACATACATTTCAGAGAGATTAGAAGGATAGGATTTGTGAGATTTACTAAGTAGCTATAAGGGGTGAAGTAAAGAAAGCATAGAAGGAAAGTTGATTTCTAGCGTAGAACATTTTAATTTTACAAACATTTATTCTCTCTCCCAGCTCCATGGAAAAAGTACTCACTAATTGCTGTTGGTATTATAATTTGTATTACATTTTCTTCCCCACTTTCTCTTATTTTTTTGAGACAAGGTCTGTGGCCCAGGCTGGAGTGCGGTGATGCCATCTGGGCTCACTGCAGCCTTGACCTCCTCGGGATCAAGAGATCCTTCCACCTCAGCCTCCTGAGTAGCTGGGACCATGGGTGCCAGCCACCATGCCCAGCTAATTTTTTTTTTTTTTTGAGACGGAGTCTCACTCTGTCCCCCAAGCTGGAGTGCAGTGGCGCACTCTCGGCTCACTGCAGCCTCTGCTCCCTGATTCATGCCATTCTCCTGCCTCAACCTCCCAAGTAGCTAGGACTACAGGCACCTGCCACCACGCCCGGCTAATTTTTTTTTGTATTTTTAGTAGAGACAAGGTTTCACTGTGTTAGCCAGGATGGTCTGGAACTCCTGACCTCGTGATCCGCCCTCCTCGGCCTCCAAGGTGGTGGGATTATAGGCGTGAGCCACCGTGCCCAGCCCTATGCCTAGCTAATTTTTATATGTTTCTTAGAGACAGGGTTTCGCCATATTGCCCAGGCTGGTCTTGAACTCTCGGGTTTAGGTGAGCGCCTTGGCCCCCGAAAGTGCTGGGATAATAAGCATGAGCCACTGTGCCTGGTTTCCCTTTCAAAAGAGATTTTGGGTGTTTCGTGTCACTGTATCCACGCAGCGTGCGGTCTCTTGTGCGTGGCTTCTTTTCCTGAGCACGCACAGCTGCCTTCTAACCCGCGAGCAATGGCTTTAAGGTTTTTGTTTGTAATTCGGGGGTGACCCAGGGGTTCGGGCCGCGGGCCCCTCCCCTCGCCCAGGCACACCTTGCAGAGGAGGGGGCGGCGGGGACAGGACCCAGGTCTGTGCCTGCGCACACCCTCGCGGGCCAACCCCACCCCCCCGCCGGGTACCTGTCACGGCTACTGCCGCGGCGCGCGCCCGCCAGGTTAAGCCGGATGGCGGGAGGAGGGGTGCGAGGCACGGGGTGCAGGGAGGGTGGCACGGCGCGCGCGTGCGCAGGAGTCGCCGAGCAAGAACTTGTAGTGCGCGCGCTCGCCGCTCGCTCGCGTCTCGGAGGCAGAGTCTGCGGCAGCGGGCGGAGCGGGGGGCGCGCCTATGCTAGTCACGTGGGCGCTGGGGCGGGGCCGGGGCGGGGTCGGGCGGCCGTTCAAGGCAGGGGGCGGGACGTCTCCGAGCGGCGGGGCCAAGGGAGGGCGCAACAGCTGCTACCTCAACACTTTCTGACCCAATGGTCACCCAGCGCCGGACTCGCTGCGCCCCGGCGGCTCTAGGGACCCCTGGCGCCTACACTTAGCTCCGCGCCCGAGGTGAGCCCAGGCCCTAAATCCTCCGGGCGGGGGTAGGGGTGAGGGACGCTCCTTTTTTGTTGGGGCGGGGGTCTTGGAGGCGCGAAGGCACTAGGCGCCTCGGCGGATGGCTGCACCCCTCGCCCGCGGCTCCCCGTGTCTTTTGGGGGGCCGGGTGCGGGCGCGGAATCCGGGAGGTGTCCGCACAAAAGGCCGAGAAAAACTCCGCGACGCCTCCCTCCCTCCCTCCGCCGTCTCCGCGCCCGCTCCTCCTCATTCAAACCCGGCCGGCCTGAGTGGTGTCAGCTCAGTCCTGGCTGCCGCCGCATGAGGAAATGGCCGAGGAGCCGGAGCCGCAGGTAAAGGGGACGCGCCCCCCGCCCGCGCCAGCCGGGGCGCCCGCCCGGTCCTGCGGAGGCTCCCGCGCCGCCCCCGAGGCGCCCGGCTCTCGTTGTCTTGTCCCCTCCCCAGGCTGACCTCAGTTCCCCGTGTCAGCTTTCTAGCGGCTCCTCTAGGGCGCGGCCTCCCCAGCCGGCTCCTGCGCTTCCGCCCACGGGAAGGTGCGGGCGATCCCGGGCTGCATCCGCTCTTGGCCGTCACACTCACACTGCACGATTTAGAAGGGCTTGGGATGCGGGGTTCCCTGAATCTCCGCCGGGAGCGGGGGTCCGGGGGTCTGCGGGGGTGGGCGGTGGGGGTCTGTTCCGAAAAGTTGGGTCGCCCCGCGGGCGGGTCTCCCAATTTGCCCAGTCGGCCCTTGGGGCGCGGGGGGAGGGAGGACGTCGGCGTAGGGTCCCCAGTGATACCCCGGGAAGGGCCGGGGCAAGTTGGAAATGGTCAAAACAATGCGTCTGGATGGGCAGCATTGCTTCTTATTGTAGTTTTAATCTGCATTTCTCTAATAGCTAGTGATGATGACCAGTTTTTCATTTGCTTATTTGCCAGTTGCAAATCTCTATTAGTGAAGTATCTGTTCACATATTTTGCCCATTTTTTAAAAGTTGGGTTGTTTTCTTATAATTGAAGTTTATTTTTTCTTATACTCATAATTTTAATTCACACATAAATTGTACATATTTATGAGGTACAATGTGATGTTTCAGTACATTTTACATTGCATAAGATCAAATCATGGTAATTAGCATATCCATTGCCTTAAACATTTACCATGTCTTTGATGTAAGAATATTCAAAATCCTCTCTTCTAGCGAGAATATGAGTGTATTTTAAATGTACATCTATTTGTTTTCTCACAATCCTATAAAATGATAGCTTGAGTCAATGAGTTATCCCCCCAAGTCCTATCAACCTTGTCTATTTTAGTGAAATTTAATATTGTCTAGAAAACACTAAGCAAACATAGTTATTCAGAGAGCATAACTGAGCCCTCTGGTTATTCTCTGTAACCCACAAAGGAAGCTGAACACTTGATGTAAACTTCTTCATCAGAGTAAATAATAAGAATCCTCTCCATTACATACAAAAGAAAAGATAACTGGAGAGATAGTCTCTGCTCTGAGGTTATTATCCTGTGGTCTTTGGTTTTGGTACATTCTCCCCCACCCCATGCCCTTCTCCCTCATCTTTAATGAGTATCTGTATGTATGGCAGAACAGTATTTTTTTTTTATTATACTTTAAGTTTTAGGGTACATGTGCACAATGTGCAGGTTAGTTACATATGTATACATGTGACATGCTGGTGCGCTGCACCCACTAACTCCTCATCTAGCATTAGGTATATCTCCCAATGCTATCCCTCCCCCCTCCCCCCACCCCACAACAGTCCCCAGAGTGTGATGTTCCCCTTCCTGTGTCCATGTGTTCTCATTGTTCAGTTCCCACCTATGAGTGAGAATATGCAGTGTTTGGTTTTTTGTTCTTGCGATAGTTTACTGAGAATGATTTCCAATTTCATCCATGTCCCTACAAAGGACATGAACTCATCATTTTTTATGGCTGCATAGTATTCCATGGTGTATATGTGCCACATTTTCTTAATCCAGTCTATCATTGTTGGACATTTGGGTTGGTTCCAAGTCTTTGCTATTGTGAATAGTGCCGCAGTAAACATACGTGTGCATGTGTCTGTATAGCAGCATGATTTATAGTCCTTTGGGTATATACCCAGTAATGGGATGGCTGGGTCAAATGGTATTTCTAGTTCTAGATCTCTGAGGAATCGCCACACTGACTTCCACCGTGGTTGAACTAGTTTACAGTCCCACCAACAGTGTAAAAGTGTTCCTATTTCTCCACATCCTCTCCAGCACCTGTTGTTTCCTGACTTTTTAATGATTGCCATTCTCAAAGAACAGTATGTTTTTAAGTGTCTGCAGTCTTGGGCCAAGCTCGTTCTATTCCCCACTCTACAAGAATCACAAGAGCGCTAGGATTCTGTTTGGGGTTGCTGTGGACACAGAGTTCTTATTACAGAACTGACTTATTCTCAATAGGAGGTAAAGACCTAGAGGTGAGGTCTCTGAGCAAGGGAGTCCCATCCCATCCTCTGCCCTCTCTGTTGGCTGTTGTCCTCTCATCTTCATCAGGAGAGTTAAAATCATGTAAAGTTTTGGCGGGGGGACTAGATGGTGGTCTCTGCGGCCCATAGACAGGAAAGTTTGCTTATACCCAGCTGGGGGGACCACTAATTGACATTCCTTTCCCCTCCCAGGGACCTTACAGAGTCCCCTTACCCTCACGGTACTGGGGGACAACCCGTGGGTGTAAGGCCAAATAGCAATAACCTTGTTACTTGCCAGGAATTGGGTCAAGATTTGATTTAACAAGCTTGGTTTTGGGAACTAAAAAATGAAAAAAGGAAAAGCCATAATCTTGAAAGGCAACAAGAGAGAAAACTGCTAACAGGATCTTGATTAAATTTCTCCCTCTTAGAGAATGTTGGACCGACGACACAAGACCTCAGACTTGTGTTATTCTAGCAGCTGAACACACCCCAGGCTCTTCTGACCGGCAGTGGCTCTGGAAGCAGTCTGGTCTATAGGTAAGCATGTCCAGGGCTTACAGGGAGAAACTCCCAGAAATCCAGCTCTGCCTTGGGTTGCCCTGGTTCACGTCCAAAGATGTGCTTGGGCCACATCTCTGGAGCACAAGGTGGTAGACTGAGAGCTTTGATATTTCTACTCCTACGGCAGATGAGCTGGTATAACTCCAAAGGTATGGAATTTGCTGTTGTCTGTGACCCAGCAAATAAAAATAGAAAAATAATTCGATAGAAAAATAATAGAAATAGAAAAAATTTAAAAAACAAGCCAAGCCTCATTCTATGACATTTTAGGCAGTGTGATAATATGCATATACTGGTCACTTTAATCTTTCCTACAGGGGCAGCTGGTTGCCCTAATGTTGGATGCTCTGTTCAAGGATGGTGAGCTAGTGTTCAGCTCAGGAAGCCACTCCACAGAGATGGCCACCAAAAGGGCTTCAGTGGTCCCATCTCAATTAACACCTGAAACACTGTTAATAATTACAGTAAAGGTCACAAATGGGTTTTTATTAGTGCAATTGATGGCTTACAAAGCAGCATGATGGATGTTACAATTATATGACATTTTAAGATCTGTTAATCAACTAACGTGTTTTGGAGACAGCCCACCCTTGCATAAACAGGATAAAGGTGTATGAGGGTGGCCTGTAGTGTATATTTAGAGACGACACCCAAGGCTTGATCCTCATATGGTCCTATCTCCAGGAAGGTTTAGGAAGATTTTGGCCTCTGAAACATTAGGAATCTGTTGAGAATGAAGCTTTCATGCTTGGAGCACCTAAAGTGCGGAAAGCTTACAGAAGCTTGTGTACTGTGTCTGCTTGCTACTGAATGTTCTGTTAAATGAATATCTGTATGTGTGGCAGATTTGGTCGGAGACCTACTTTTCATTATAACCTGGTAGCATGATTATAAAGGTGTAGCTAACCTTCAGCTAACTCAAACTTCTGTCGTTGCTCCTATCTACCAAAAAGCATTTAAGAATTCTGCATGACCACTTCAGTTTAGGACAGTTTGCAATTCTCACCTTCCTTAGAGGGCAATTTAGCTACTTATTCATGTCCCATGAGGGAAGTCATTCTGTGCCCCAAAGCAGCTTATCAAAGTATTATTTCAGACTTCATGCAGTACTCTCCCTGAAAGGAGTTCAGGTAACATCTATGGATGTCTCGTGCCCTTTTTGGAGATTAGTTTCCCAAGGAACTTGCTTAGCAATCCTGGCTTGTCACCTGAATCTGGAGTAATTTGAGTGTCTTCCAGTTCTCTTCCTCAGTAGAGGATGTCTGAAAAATCCAGTAATCATTTAATAAGGCTGCTTATGTCAGAAACTCAAATTCTTACCTTTTTGGTGTTTTGAACATTTTCCCCTGTTATGATTAGTGTATTCTGCATAGACAATCCAATTATTCATCCTGCTGAAAAGTAGCGGATGCCTATAGATGCCTTTCTTTTTGTAAAAGGTATTGTTTTTCCTGAGACCTGGATGAATTTCCAGGAGCCATTCAAGGACATGAGAACACCCACTTAGAACTTGAAAGGTTCCCCTCATGGCCCTCAGACCAGGCTAATGAGATGCGATAATTTGAACTCCGGCACTCCTTTCCTCACAGGCTGAAAGACTAGCACAATATTAGTGTCTATCTGTGCTTAAAGGTTGGAGCTATTGATCAGAGTCCAAAATTAGTTTGTGTAGGGGAACTTTTCTTAAAGACATAAAAAGATACCATTTAATATATTGTTTCCAAAATGTGTTTCTCACACATTTCCACTGTGAGAAAGAGGTTCTGTGGTCAAATAGGTTAAGAAACCTCAGCACACTCTTAGAGAATCCCAGTTGTTATCAGCAGCAAAAAAATGTATGTGATCAGTTTCTTAAACTTATTTAAATGTTTGAAAAGTTAGAAAATTGTGGCAAAGAGCATTAATTCTTGAGTCTTGGGAGTGTATTACCTTGATGAGAATGTTTGTGTATTTGAAACTAAAAATGTGTATCAGTTTATATTGCCACATACTGATTTTTATGGCATAATATATGGTGTAGAGAGCAGGTTGTCTAAAAACCAATATTGGCAAAATGCTGAATATTCAGCATGGTTTTATGAAGTTGACAGATGTGGAGTGTATTTTGCATGTGTCTTAACTTACAGATGAGGAAATGAAGTAGCAGAGAGATTAAATTAGCCAAGCCAGGGGTTTCGGTGCTAGGAAGTCTTGATATTGTAAAACATAGCCATATAACTTTAAGGAAATGAATCCAGACAAAAAGAAAACAAAATCATTGTAAACACATAATCCACTTTAAGTTCACAAAATGTTTTAAACATAATTAAGGCTATGCTTGACTTATCTACTTGTTTATTTCCTACCAAGGATGACCGGGAACTAGCCATTGATATAGAAACATTCATTATTCTTACATTTTCTTTCTTTTTCTGTGTCCTCTCTCTCTCTCTCACACACACACACACACACACAGACACACACAAACACACACACACACAGTCTCAGAACTACTAGTGCTGTATCCTGAAATTGTTTCTTTAGTTCTTGTCAAAATTCCTCCGATTTTATTTTTTGTGTCCTGAAATACTGTTGACATTAACATCCTCATTGCCTTCCAAAATATCTGACTTTATTTTTTGTATGTGCTTTTTACTCTTTGGTAGAGTTATGGATTCACTACCAGATTCTACTGTATGCTCTGACAACTATGACCACAATGGGTGAGTTGACTGATCTAAGTGGTGAAAAACACTGGGAGCATCAATGGCAATAACAGCTTTCTATCAGAGACTTTAAGCATCTTTGGTAACATTGTTTTTGAACCAGAGTGGAAAAAATAAGATCAGGTCAGAAGAGGGATGCTTGGTACTCAAAGATTGTTTGTGACTCTAAGTAATTAGCAAACAAAACCTTAGGAAACTATCAGAATGCCTGTGTATGAGACTCTCTCAAGAGTGATCCAAGAGAGTAGAGAATCCTACTTGGAGAAAGAAGGTGGTAGCATTGGACAGGCAGCAGAGGAGCCCTCAGCATAAAGAAAGGAGCTAAGAGACCCTGTATCTGTCCCTCACCCTTCAGAGCTAGTGCCCCAAACTCAAAGCCATCATCCCATTGGATGGAGCCCCTGCCTCAGGTTTAGTCACTTGATCCTATTTGAGGAGAAGCAAAGATATCTGTGACTCATGAAGAGCATGAAGGTGGTGGAGGGACTTGATAATTAGGAAATCAAAATGGGCAAGAATAATGTGTGACTACAAATGGGACATGAATTTGAAGGAAATTTAAGTTAAATTTGCTGCCACACATGATGATCAGGTTCAGTAATAAAGAATTGTATTTAAATCTTGATTCATTAAACTTTTTTGAGAGTCCTAAACAATTTTTATTACCAACACATAGAGACTTGTTTCTAGAGAAAAATCAAGTACCAGGTGCCAAATAACAGATTTACATGAGAATTTTTAGGGACAACACATTGTAATTTGTAGCGCAATCATAGCCAATTTGAACCAAAAAAAAAAAGTCATGTATGCATTTATGTTGTTTCTTACTATTTACCTTTCAATCCTTTGCACTGACTCCAATGAATTGACATCAGAAATCTGTGCTGGAGTCAACAATGAAAGGTGATGTCATAATATATATTGGAGATGGGAGGAATTCAGGTTTGTGAAATTCAGTCTCAGAATTATTCATGGGAAAATAGTTTTCTGGACACTGATTCTAAAATTCTTTCTAAAAAGTTGGGTCTTAAGTAAGCTAAGTCATATTTATCATATCTTTTAGATTCAAGGAATTTTGTTGTTCAAATAAATTGGTCATATCACCGCTCCATGTGGCAAATCTCTAATATATTTTTGCATTTGATGTTTGAAGTAAAATGCAGCAACCTTACATAGAGCTTTATAATAAGCTTCATGTGTTCAAATATAATTGGTACTTTTATAACCGATGCTGTTTGTTATACTCAGAAAGTTATTTCTTATCGTAAGATTACCAATATAGTCACCAAAATATTTTTTTATATTTTGAATTAATTTTCCACATTTAAATAAAGCAAGCGCTGCTGCTGTTGTTAGTATTCCCTTTTAACGTCTCCCCAAATTAGTGTTTTATTCTGTACACTTTATGAGATGGCAGCTTAACAATACCCTGAATATGGCCCAAGGATTCTACAAAAGGAAATGCTGGTGTGTTTGTCAAAAGTGTTTTCTGGCTGGGCATGGTGGCTCAAGCCTGTAATCCCAGCACTTTGGGAGGCTGAGGCAGGTGGACCACGAGGTCAGGAGTTCAAGACTAGCCTGGCCAATATGGTAGAACCGCGTCTCTACTAAAAATACAAAAATTAGCTGGGCATGGTGGTGCATGCCTGTAGTCCCAGCTACTCGGGAGGCTGAGGCAGAAGGATCACTTGAATCCGGGAAGCAGAGGTTGCAGTGAGCTGAGACAGCACCGCTGAACTGCAGCCTCGATGACAGAGCAAAACTCTGTCTCAAAAAAAAAAAAGTGTTTCCTGTGCAGATTATCTATTCACCACTTGCAGATTTGAAGTTTACTAAGCATGTGTGATATCTAAAAGTTCATTTGAAGAATAAGTTTCAATGCCAAAAATGTTTAAAAGTGGGATATAGGAAGATGATGCAAAGATCGAATATCCAAACATTTCCATTTTCACCAGGAGGACTTAATAGAATGTCTAACAGCTACTTTTAGATATTTCTGAAATGTGAGAGGGGTGAGTTAACACAAAGTAGACTGTGAGATTAAAATGTCTGTTCACTCTAAAATCTCAGCATTCACTCTCTTATTGTCAAGTTATTCATCAGACTCTTTCCAGAGACAACCTAAATGCAAGCTCTTAGAATATTACAACATCTTTTATATGAGATGACAGGAAATAATTTCATGGCCTTTTAAAGGATAGATGAGGGATTTGAATACCACTTTCAGATTAAGTAACTCCTCTATTGAATATTACACTGTTTTATGGTTCATATCTCTATTGTGGTTGAGAGGTATTGCCAGATTTATTCGCTGACAAGTAAATATTATTCAGTTTATAATTAATATCCATGTTGGGGGGAGATACTTTCAGTCTATGTTAAAACTATCTTCAATGTTCAGTATCCTGTTCCACATAAAACTTTCATGCCCTAGTTTTAGCATTCATTGATTTTTATGTGAATCAGTTGTAACTGTGATCATTACAAAATGGTGATTTTTTTTAAAAAAAGTAGTTTTTCTGTGTTTAATAAGTATCATTCTATTATAAGGAGAGCTGTTCCTACCCCTATTTGTTCACTGTTACTATGAACTTATAAATTCTTACATTATTTCAATGAATTACAATCCTTTCTGTCATTATTTATTTTGATCTTTAAATGGTCCCATATTTGGCCAGTGGGACTCCCTAAAAGCTAGCCCCTGTGTCCTTTTGACTTGACATGTTCCCATCACTTTTTGAGCATTTCCCCAGCCCTGGAATCAGCCATTTACCCAAAGAACCTCATGCCCTTTAGAAACCAATCAATATTTTGCATTTGGTATGCTGATTGCCATTGGCTCATTGCTACTTGTAGGCCTTTTTAATATATAGATGAGAGTACAGTTATACATATTGACATATACAGATACATGCACATATGCAACAATTTTAATATGTTTACACAGTATATACATTTATATGTGTTCTGTAAACTACGTATTATTGTTTTGCCTATATGTTTTTAAATTTACTTAAATGGTATTAAGTTGTATCTCATTTTGTTAGTTTTTTGCTTAGTAACATAAGATTATTCTTCTTGTGCATACCTTTTGTTGTTGCTTTTAACTGGTATGAAAAATTGCACAGCATGCATGCATCCCCTAGTGAGGAACACATATATTGCTTCCTACCATTTGCCTTCACAAAGAGTGCCACTAAATGATTATCCTTATGCCAGACCCCTATAGACCTGTTTGAGTATTTCTGTAGGAATATGAAACAGGACTTGATGGGCCATGGGATTGCATATTTTGAATTTTACTGAATACTGCCTATTGCTCTCACAATGGTTATACCAGTCTGCATCTCATGAACAGTGCATGATGGTTCCTACACATACACGTTCACAACAACACTTGACATTATCAAACTTTCTAATTTATATAATCAATCTAATAGGTCATAACATATTGCATTATGTTTTACTTTGAATTTATGTGATAACTTATGAATTTGAGCATCATTTTATGTTCTTATAGCATTTGGGATTTCTTCTGTAATGGTCCATTCATGAACTTAGCCCGTTTTTCCACTAGTGTTCCTATCTTTGTCTTGTTAATTTATGTGTGCTGTTTTTGAATATTTTATATTTTAGAATAAGTTAATCAAATTTCTTTTAAAATTATGTTTAATTTTCAAAGTGATTATGTTACATTTGTAAACAATATAGCAATGATTCACTCTTTTTAGTAACATTAAAAACATGATGCTATTGTTTGGAGGTTTGTACCCCCAAACTGCATGTTGAAATTTGATCCCCAATGTCGGAGGTGGGGCCTAATGGAAGGTGTTTGGAAGATGAATAGATTAATTCCCTCCCTTGGAGTGAGGGTGAGTGAGTACTCACTATTAGTTCTTGCAAGAGCTGGTGGTTTAAAAAGAGACCAGCGGCTTCCCGCACCTTGATTCCCATCTTGCCATTTGATCTCTGCACGTGTCAGTTCCCCTTCATCTTCCACCATAAATGGGAGCAGCCTCAGAAGCAGATGTTGGCATCAGGCTTCTTGTGCAGCACACAACTGTGAGCCAAATAAACCTCTTTTCTTTATAAATTACCCAGCCTCAGGTATCCCTTATTAAACAGACTCAGATGTATGGAATCCCATTCAAAAGTTTGGACTATCGCTTTATGTATTCAAATCATCCTTCATGTCAGTTTGAGACATTGAAGTTATGTTCTCTAATCCGTCATCTGCCTGTTAGCTTTGGCATTGTTGTTCTTCATTCTCTTCATGACAGAACTTTTTGCCTTATTATTTTACTTTTGAAGTTTGAAATTTTCCCACTTTCAGTCTACAAAGGTAATTTCTAATCCTCATAGTTTTAATTTACACATTTAATGCTTTAATCTACTTAGAGTCTACCCTTCAATATGGTGTTAGGTAGGGATTTGGTTTCATTTTTCTCCCAATGGTAGGCTGATTTTCCAAATACCATCTATGAAACAATTCATCCTTTTTCCTTGTTTATGTAATCATCGTCAGTGACATATATCTACATAGGTTTATCTCTGAGCTCAATATTTTGCTCCATTGATACTTATGGCATCCCTACACCTTTTTTTATTAGCATGATTAGTTATTAATGGAGCCTTTATATGTTGACATAGATTTTGTAGTAAGTATGTCAATATTCTAAAAAATTTTGAAAAATACCTATGTGGGCCCTGTGGTGTTTGGGAGAGGGAAGGGCTTTAAATACTAGGTTGATTTCTTTGTTACTTGAGTATTCTATTTCTATATAAATATATTTTCTTGCACTAATGTTAGTGTTTTATATTCGTCTAGGAATTTTTCCATTCCATCTAAGTTTTCACATTTATTAGCATATAATTGAATAATCTTATTTTAAAAAATTTTAGTTGTGTTCTAGTTATGCTCCCTTCTTGTACATTTTATTTGGATATTCACTCTGTTTGTTCTTGATTATTATTGCCACAGGTCTATTGTAGTAATCTTTTCAAAGAGACACACTTTTGTTTTGTTAATCTTCTCCACGGTTTTTTCTTCTCCAGTTCAGTGACTTATGCTTACCTCTTTATGTTTTGCTTCCTTATTACTCCATAGACTTTGCCTTGTGCTCCTTTTCCAACCTCTCTACTTAAATGTGTACTCTTTGCTTTTAACCATCTTGACTTCTTATTAATGCTTATATATTGGTAAATTTTCTTCTAAATATTGCTTCATTGTATCCTACAAACTTTGTCATGTTATTATCAATCAGTTCTTAGTATTTAAAATATTTCATGATTTCCCTTTTAACATAAGAGGCATTCAGTAATGTGTAATTTAGTTTCAAATGTGGGTTTTTTTAAAAAGCTAATCATATTACAATATATTCAGAGAACAGCGATATGATATTGATCCTGTGGACTTTATCCTGTGGAAGCTTTCTTTATGGTACAGAGAGCTATGATGTTGGTCTGTCCTTGTGCCCTCATAGGTCTTTTGCTGTTTCTAGAAGGTGTTAGAATTTTCTCTTTGTCTCCATTAGATACTTAAAGCTGATATATTTCTTCTTTCTTGAATTTTGGGAAATTTATCATCATAAATTTTCACATTTTATTTTGCATTTTTAGTTTTCATTTCTTCTTAGATTTTCATATTCTAGATGTTAGATAGCTGTTTTTATCCTCCATAACATTCTTCTTTAGTATGTTCTCTTTATTCTTTTCTACTACTTTCTGGGTAAGTTTCTCAATCTAATCTTCTAACTCTAAATTAATTAGCTTTTCACATGTATCCAAACTACTATTTATCCCTCAACAAGTTATAATTTTTTGACAGTCATACTTTTACAGTTAAGGCTTTCTCTTTTATTTTTTCTTACGACTCCCATTCTCATTTCATGTTTCAACATCTTCCTTTGTGTCCTCTTATCCTTAAGAATATTTGTCATGCTTACTTTAAAATCTTGGTCAGTGTGTTCCAGTAGTTTTGCTACAGTCGGTATGCTGTTGTTCAGCTTGCTGTATTTCTTTTTCAGTAGTTGTATTCCTCAGATATCTAATCATGTTGGTTTGTGAACTCAGATTTTTTGTGGCTGTTGGCTACTCTGGTCATTTGTATTGGGGAAGGACTGAAGGACAATCTCAGTCTGCTGCTGTTCTTGCAACATAATTATTAATAGCACCCACTTTTTCCTTTCAAAAGTGTCCTGGTGTGGGCAGGAATTATATAGTCAGTCTCACTGAAATCTAGGACGTAAGCTGTGTCATTGTCAGTAAGTTTAAAATGAAGAGAAGTGATGTGCCCCAGGGTAGAGAGTCTCAGGAACCATGAAACACTGACCAGGCAACTCCTCTGGGTTGTGAAAAGGAAAAACTTTAGACAAGGTAAATTTAAGAGTTTAATAGTGCAAGAATGATTCGTGAGTTGGGAAGCTTTTAGAACGAGAACAAGTTCTGAGAACTGCAAGCTGGCAACGTGGCCAGACAGCATTATGGACAGAAAATGGAAGTGAGGTCCAGAAACAGCTTTGTTGTTTACAACTGGTTACAGCTGGATGTTTTGTCTTATTTGAATCAGTCAGCCACCCGCAATTGACTGAAGCTCAGCTGCTGCAATTGACTGAGACACAGCTATCTGTTACAAGTGTATATTCTATTCATAATTATGCTGTTAGTTTACACACTAGGTTAGCTTGCAGTTTGTTGCATAAGGACTCAAGTACAGAGGCAACCACAGGGAAAATTTTGTTTAATTAAACAACTATATCACCTTGAAGCTCCTGAACAAAGCAGCATTGGAGGAGACAATCTCTCTGGTTTGTAACCTGGGCTTTGGAGATGGAGGCAGGTGGAGGAGTGAAGGCCCAAGGATGGCTCTTCAGCCCTTCCCTGTTTTCATCAGCCAGCCTAATGCTCTCCTAATTTTACTGTAACTACTCCTGGGTAGTTGCTGTTGTTGTCTATGGAGACAGGCAGGGATGGTCACTATTGTTTCCAAATGGCTAAATTGCGTGTGTTTTGTTTTGTTTTGTTTTTTCAGAACAGCTAGTTTATTAGTTGTAGGGTTATTGTAGCTAATTTGAATAAAAATTAAGCCTACAAATTCACATGGTATTTGATTATGTACAATTTAGTTTAATTCTTTAGCTCTGACCCAAATGAAGTGATATCACTAACCCATGATGGAGTCCTCAGTGAAAGTGAAACGATATCACTAGCCTATAATGGAGCCATCAGTGAAAGGTGTTATGTGTGTGTATGTTCATAAACATACACACAAATGTTAACTATAGAGTTTCTTGGACACTGTTTCTAAAGTACTGGTAGTTTCAGCTTCTGTATGTAACATCCTTTTCTTTTTGGGTCTAGTTGGATACAAGATAAGTAGATCACAAGAAGTCTACTTCTTCTTCCTAGCTGAATTGACTAGTAGCTAAAACTTTTAGAAAACTGTTGGATTGCCTGTGTATGAGATTCTACCAGGTTAGGCTATATTAGTTTCTAGGGCTGCTTTAACAAAGTATCACAAACCAAGTGGCTTAAACAAAAATTAATGATCTCATAGTCCTAGGGACTAGAAATCTGAAATTGAGGTTGTCAGTAGGGTTGGCTTTCTATGAAGGCTATAAGGAAGAATCTGTTTGATACCTCTTTGCTAGCTTTTTCTGGTTGCTGGCAATCTTTGGCATTCCTTGGCAGGTAGACTCTTGTCTAGAGTAACTGCAGCTATTTGACCAAAAGTGTAAGTCCAAATTGTGTTTGTATCTGAGTAATATGCTTTTATAATTCCCCAGCCCACAGCCAATTGAGTTGATGGTAGTAACCTATGATAGAGCCACCCATGAAATGTGAATGAGAAACAAAGATTTATATACAAGTAAGTGTATATATACATATATACACATAACATACACGCATGCATACACATACACACACAGAAACATAAAACAATGAAAGAGAAAGAGAAGTTGATATTTGTAAAATTCACTGTCAGGCATATCCTTGGAAATACAGAGTATCTTTGACACTATGTCTAAATCTTCTCACTGTAGGATCTATAGATAACCTTCTATTTTTTTTTCAGACCAAATTGGATAAAAGAGGATGAAGTCATGAAAGGGATGCTTCTTCCTCTTAGTATATTTGTCACTCTAAGTTAGTAGTATCCAATCCCTTAGGAACCTCTGAGGTTTTCCATTTATGAGACTCTCCTACTACTAGAGTGGGCCAAAGGGAGAGAGAATCCTATATGGAGCAATGGGGAGGTAACAGGTGACAGGGAGGAGTGAAGCACTCAGCAAAAAGAACAGAGTTCATGAAACCGTAATGGGTTCCTCACCTTCTAGAGTTCTACCACCATGTGAGGCTGGTGCTCCAAACCCAAACCCACAATCATTTTGTAGGGAGTTCGTGACTCAGGCCTACAGCTACATGGTCATATCTTCTGGGCAGGAAAGACAGCCATGATGGGTGAAAGTAAAGAAGTGACAGAAGGACTTAGGAATCAAGAATTTAGATGGGGTAAGAGGCATGTTTCCTTACAGACTGCAGTTACATTAGAAATAAATGCCACTGGCCAGGCATGGTGGCTCATATCTGTAATCCCAGCACTTTGGGAGGCCAAGACAGCTAGATCACTGGAGGCCAGGAATTTGAGACAAGCCTGACCAACATGGCAATACCCTGTCTCTACTAAAAATACAAAAATTAGCCAGGTGTGGTGGTGCATGCCTGTAATCCCATCTACTCAGGAGGCTGAGGAAGGAGAATTGCTTGAACCTGGGTGGCGGAGGTTGCAGTGAGCCAAGATGGTACCACTGCACTCCAGCCTCAGTGAGAGTGAGACTCCACCTAAAAAAAAGGATACACCTAGTTCAAATTAGTGATATACACATGAATATTTAAATGTCAACCAGATAGTACATCGTAGAGTAACTGTAGCTGTTTGATTCAAAAAGCAAGTTTAGAATTACATGTGTGTCCAACTATCTACTTTTATATTCCTTTAGCCTGCATACAGAATTGACATCAATGACCTATGATAGAACCACCAATGAAATGTGAATTATAAAATGTATATACACAAATATTTAAAGAAATATATATGCAGATATACATACTTCTGTCTATCTAAACACACGGAGAGAGAGAAAGGAAGAGAAAGAGAAAAGAGAGAGAGAATCGACAGAGAGAAAGATGAAGATTATGTGCTTACACTCAGGATCATCTATGGCCATACAGAATGTCTTTTACACTGTTTATAAACCTCCTCACTATAGGCCCTGCAGGCCCCTTATCCAACTTTTTGATTAAATTGGATAAAAAAGGAACAGGGCAAAAAAGGGAGACTTCTTGTTATTGTCTTGTCACCCTTAGTAGCAGGCACATACTTAGGAAAGTCAGATTTTCTGTGTATGAGACATACTAGAGTGGACCAAGGGAAGAAAATCCTATGCAGAGCAACAAGCGAGTAACAGTGGACAGGGAGCAGTGGAGCCCTTAGGGAAAAAAAACAGAGCTAATGGCCCTGGCAGGGTTCCTCACACCCAGAGCTCTACCACCATGTGAGGCTAACACTGCAAGCCCACACCCATCATCACATTGTATGGGGCAGTTTCTTGACCCTGTGTGAGAGCAGAGAAGACACCTATAATGGCAAAAACAAGGCACTCATGAAGGGATTTTAGTGTCAGGAAATGAGATGGGGTCAAGGGGATTTGTATATAGAAACTGCAGCTGAATTTGAAATAAAGTAAACCACCAAATTCTTAGTTTGTGCTGTATTCAATTGTAAAGAACTAAACATCGCTTGTGAGTAATTCAAACCAGAAAGTGAAGTCCAGGATGTCATATTGGTGTTGGACGATACATATATATATTTAAATTCTGTAGCACTGCCAAGTCTAAATTCAAATCAGTACCCTGGAGTGGCGCTGTCAGTGAACTGTGAGACAGAAATAATATAGAGGCTGTGTGCGGTGGCTCACGCCTGTAATCCCAGCACTTTGGGAGGCCGAGGTGGGTGGATCACGAGGTCAGGAGATCGAGACCATCCTGGCTAACACAGTGAAACCCCATCTCTACTAAAAATACAAAAAATTAGCTGGGTGTGGTGGCGGGTGCCTGTAGTCCCAGCTACTCAGGAGGCTGAGGCAGGAGAATGGCATGAACCCGGGAGGCGGAGCTTGCAGTGAGCCGAGATCCTGCCACTGCACTCCAGCCTGGGCAACAGAGGGAGACTCCCCCTCAAAAAAAGAAAAAAAAGAAAAAGAAATAAATCAATATAGATATAAGGATGTATGAACAAGGGAGGAAATGATTATATACCATTTATATATACCTATATGCATTCATATTAAATCAAGGCATGCACCCACAGGTACTGCAGAGAAATATAAAGGTTGAGATTAGGGAAGTTCCCATTCAAGGGCATTAATGGAAAAACAAAAAACTTTTGACACATGTGTCTGCGTGATCTCACTATAGGATATGAAGGTGACTTTATGTCTTGAATGAATTTAGATAAAAGATGGCCACATAAAAAGAAGAATGATTTTTCTTACTAGTCTGTTTGATACTCGAGTAAAAATAAAAAATAATTTTCAGACTGCCTGTATGTGAGACCTTACTATAATGGCTGAGGACAGCAGAGAATCCTCTTTGGAAACAGGAAAGCACAGCAGGGACGGAGAGTAGTGAAGACCTCAGGAGAAGAGAAAAAAGCTAACAACCCTAGAAATGTTTTCGACCCTGCAGAACTCTGCCACAATACAGGGTGGTACTCAAAACCCCAAATACCATCATATTGGATTGTGTCCTTGACTCAGACCTGCAGTTACTTTACCGTACTTGTGGACCAAGAGAGACAATCAAGTGAAGAAGTAATGGAGGGCTTTCGAGGCAGCACATTTAGTGGAATAAGAGGGCTGACTACCTCCACGCAAAAGTTTAGTTTGAAATAACTGCCACCACAAAGGCTGTCACGCATTGGGACTGAGGTCATAATAAAGAGGTTTATTTAAATCTGAAAGCATTACTATTTTCCCCAGCCTAAGATGTTGGTTGCCATCATATAAATCCTCCTTTTTAATAAAAAAATGACATTTTAGAACCAAATAGTGCTATACACATGAATAGTCAGAACTTAACTGGTTTATGTACAGAGTAATGAAAGCTAGTTTTACCAGAAAAGTAAATTTTGAATTGTGTCTCCTGTCTGACTGTATTCTTTTGTCATCCTCTAGTCCACCCGCAAATGAATTATCAGGAGTGAACCCAGAGGCACGTATGAATGAAAGGTGAGTTATGCATATGTGTGTCTATTATTTATCGAATTATAACTGAGCATAGAAGTATTCACACACACAGGCACATAAACAAATATATCCATCCATCCATCCATGCATCCATCCGTACACACTTCTCTCAAACGCATCCACTAACAAATCCATGCATACAGTGGAAACATACAACAAGGAGACAGACGGCTGGACATTTGTGGAGTTTATTCTGGGAAGCCTGCGTGGCCATAGAGAGTGGTTTTTAACAGGATTTCCAATTCTTCTCCTCGTAGCCTTTGTAGGTAACATTGCTTCCTTTTCTAACGGAGTGTTATAAAAAGGAGCAGGTCATAGGAGAGCTGCTGCTTCCTATGTTAGTGTATTTGTCACTGTTAGTTCCTAGTAAGCAGCTTCTTAAAGGACTCAGATTTCCTGAGTTTGAGAGCCCACCAGATTGACAGAAAGGAGGAGAAAATCCTGTTTGCAACATGGAGGAGATAGCAGCTGACAAGGAGCAGTGAAGCCCTGGGCAGAAAAGAACAGAGCTAATGGAACATGGACTTGTCCGTCACACTCCAGAGCTCTGTCAACATATGAGGTTGGTGCTAAAACATAAACACAAGCACACCATCTCATTAGATGCAGCCCTTCGTTAGGCCCACAGCCTGTGTCCCATGGACAGGAAAGACCAAAAGTACGTTATATACTGTACATAAAATATCAAAGTACACCATATATATTATATACTGGACATAAAATATCAAAGTACACCGAACGTATATTATATACTGTACATAAAATATCAAAGCACACCAAATATATATTATATACTGTACATAAACTATAAACTTACACCAAACATATATCATATACTGTACATAAAATATAAAAGTACACCAAGTATGTACTATATACTGTACACCAATTATAAAACTTCACCAAATAGTTATTATATACTATACATAAAATATCACAGTACACCGAATATATATTATACACTGTACATAATATATCAATATACACCACTTATATATTATATACTTAACATAAAATATCAAAGTACACCAAATATGTTATATGCTGCACATAAAATATCAAAGTACACCAAATATATATTATATACTGCCCATAAAATATCAAAGTACACCAAATAAATATTATATACTGTACATAAAATACCAAAGTACACCAAATGTAAATTATATACTGTGCATAAAATATCAAAGTACACCAAATATATGTTATATACTGTACATAAAATATCAAACTACACCAAATGAATATTATATACTCTACATAAAATATCAAAGTACACCAAATATATATTATATACTGTACATAAAATATTAAATTACACCAAATATATATTATGTATGGCACATAAAATGTCAAACTACAACAAATATATATTATATACTGTATGTAAAACATCAAAGTACACCAAATGTATATTTTCTACTGTACATAAAATATTAAATTACACCAAATAAATATTATAAACTGTACATAAAATATTAAAGTACACCAAATATATATTTATATGGCAGAAAAAATATCAAACTACAACAAATATATATTATATACTGTATGTGAAACATCGAAGTACACCAAATTTATATTTTATAATGTACATAAAATATCAAAATACACCATATATATTATATACTGTACATGAAACTTCACAGTACACCACATATATGTTACATACCGTACAAAAAATACAGTACACCAAATATATATTATATACTGTACATAAAATGTCAAATTACACCGAATATATATTATATACTGTACATAAAATATCAAAGTACACCAAATGAATAATATATACTGTAAACAAAATATCAAAGTACACCAAATGAATATTATGTAGTGTACAAATAATATCAAAATACACCAAATATATATTATATACTGTACATAAAATATCAAAGTACACAAAGTATATATTATATACTGTACATAAAATATCATAATACACCAAATGAATATTGTATACTATACATAAAATATCAAAGTACACCAAATATATATTATATACTGGACATAAAATATCACAGTACACCAAATATATTTTATACACTGCCCATAGAATATCAAAGTACACCAAATATATATTGTATATGTTATATAAAATATGAAAATACACCAACTGTATATTATATACTGTACACAAAATATCACAGTACACCAAATGTATATTATATACTGCACATAAAATATCAAAGTACACCAAATATATATTGCATTCTGTAGATAAAATATAAAAGTACACAAATTAAATATTATATACTGTACATAAAATATGTTAATCAAATATATATTGTATACTGTACATGAAATATCAAAGTACACCAAATTTATTATATACTGTACATAAAATATCAAAGTACACTAAATATATATTATAAACTGTACATAAAATATCAAACTACACCAAATATATATAGTATACTGTACATAAAATATCAAAGTACACCAGATATATACTGTACATGAAATATCACAGTACACCAAATATATATTATATACTGCACATAAAATATCAAAGTACAACAAGTATATATTATATACTGTAGATAAAATATCAAAGTACAGCAAATGTATATTATATGCTTACATAAAATATCAAAATACTCCAAATATATATTAAAGAATGTAGATAAAATATCAAAATACACAAAATGAATACTATGTACTGTTCATAAAATATGAAAGCACACCTAATATATATTATATACTGTACATAAAATATGAAAGTACACCAAATATATATTTACTGTACATAATATAACACAGTACACCAAATATATATAGTATACTGTACATAAAATATAAAAGTTCACCAAGTATATATTATATACTGTACATAAAACATCAAAGTACAATAAATATATATTATATACGGTACATAAAATATCAAAGTACACCAAATATATAGTGTATGCTGTACTTAAAATATCACAGCACACCAAATATATATTATATAGTGTACATAAAATATCAAAGTATAGCAAATACATATATACTGTACATAAAATATCAAAGTACACCAAATATATTTTTTACTGTACATAAAATATCAAAGAATACCAAATATATATTATATACTCTATATAAAATATCAGTGTACATCAAATATGATATACTGTACATAAAATATCAAATTAGACCAAATGTATATTATATGCTGGACATAATATATCAAAGTACACCAAAGAAACATTATATACTGTACACAAAATATCACAGTACACCAAATATATATTATATACTGCACGAAAAATATCAAAGTACACCAAATATATATATACTGTATGTAAAATATCAAAGTACACCAAATATGTATTATATACTCTACATAAAGTATCAAATTACACCAAATATATATTATATACTCTACATAAAATATCAAAGTACACCAAATATATATTATATACTGTAGATAAAATATCAAAGTACAACAAATGTATATTATATCCTTACATAAAATATGAAAGTACTACAAATATATATTAAAGACTGTACATAAAATATCAAAGTACACCAAATGAATACTATATACTGTTCATAAAATATCACAGTACACCAAATATATATTATACACTGTACATAAAATACCAAGGTACACCAAATGTATATTATGTAATGTACATAAAATATCAAAGTAAACCAAATATATATTATATACTGTAAATAAAACATCAATGTACGTGAAATATTTATTATATACTGTACATAAAATATAAAAGTACAGCAATTATATATTATATACATTATATAAAAACACAACAAACATATATAATATACTGTACATAAAATATCAAATTACACCAAATATATTATATACTGTACATAAAATATCAAAGCACAATAAATATATATCATATACTCTACATAAAATATCAAAGTACACCAAATGTATATTATAAACTGTACATAAAATATCAAAATATACCAAATATATATTTTATACTGTACATAAAATATCAAAGTACACCAAATATATATTATATACTCTATATAAAATTTCAAAGTACACGAAATGTATATTATATACTGTACATAAAATATCACTGTACGCAAAATATATATTATATACTGTACGTAAAATATCAAGGTACACCAAATATATATTATAAGGTACGTCAAATATCAAAGTACACCAAATATATATAGTATACTGTACATAAAATATCAAAGTTCATCAAATATATATTACATACTTTACATGAAATATCAATGTACACCAAATATATATTACATACTGTACATAAAATATGACTGTACATCAAACATGTATTATATAGTGTACATAAAATACCAAATTACACCAAATATATTATAAACTGTACATAAAATATCAAAGTACACTAAATATATATTATATACTGTAAAGTATCAAAGTACACCAAATGTATATTATATATTGTACATAAAATATGAAAATATACCAAATATATATATTATACTGCACATAAAATATCAAAGTACACCAAATATATATTAATTTACATAAAATATCAAATTACACCAAGTGAATATTATATACTCTACATAAAATATCAAAGTACACGAAATACATATTATATACTGTACATAAAATATCACAGTACACAAAGTATATATTGAATACTGCACATAAAATATCAAAGTACACCAAATATATATTATACTATACACAAAATATCAAAATATACCAAATATATATTATATACTTTACATAAAATATCAAAGTACACCAAATATGTATTATATACTGTATATAAAATATTTTACACCAAATGTATATTATATGCTGCACATAAAATATCAAAGTACACCAAGGTTATATACTGCAGAAAAAATATCACAGTACACCAAATATATATTATATACTGCACATAAAATATCAAAGTACACCAAATATATATTATATGCTGTAGATAAAATATCAAAGTACACCAAATATATACTATATACTGACATAAAATATCAAAGTACTCCAAATATATATTAAAGACTGTACATAAAATACCAAAGTACACCAAATGAATACTATATACTGTTCAAAAAATATCAAATTACACCTAATATATATTGTATACTGTACATAAAATATCAAATTACTCCAAATATGTATTAAGTACTGTGTATAAAATATCAAAATACACCAAATGTATATTGTATACTGTACATAAAATATCAAAGTATACCAAATATATATTATATACAGTACCAAAAATATAAAATTACCAAATGTATTTTATATACTGTACATGGGATATCAAATTACACCAAATATATATTATGTACTGTACATAATATATAACAGTACAACAAATATATATAATATACTGTACATAAAATATCAAAGTACTCAAAATATATATTATATACAGTACATAAAATATCAAAGTAAAATAAATATATATTTCATACTGTACATAAAATATCAAAGTACATCAAGTATATATTATATACTGTACATAAAATATCAAAGTCCACCAAATGTGCTTTACACTCTAGATAAGATATCAAAGTACACCAAATATATACCATATACGTTACATAAAATATGAAAGTACCATATGTATATTATATACTGTACTTAAAATATCAAAGTACACCAAATATATATTGCATACTGTACATAAAATATAAAAGTACACCAAACGTATGTTATATACTGTACATAAAATATCAGAGTACACCAAATTTATATTATATACTGTACATAAAATATCAAAGTACACCAAATATATATTGCATACCGTACATAAAATATCACAGTACACCATATACGTATTATATACTGTACATAAAATATCAAAGTACACCAAATATATACTGTACATAAAATATCAAATTACACTAAGTACACCAAATGAATATTATGCACTATTCATAAAATACCAAAGTACACCTTATATATGTTATATTTTGTACATAAAATATCAAATTACAGGAAATATGTGTTATATACTGTATACAAAATGTCAAATTACACCAAATGTATATTATATAGTATACATAAAATATCAAAGAACACCAAATGTGTAGTATATACTGTACATAAAATATCAAATACGCCAAACCTATATTATGTACTGTACATAAAATATTGAAGTACAATAATTATATATTATAAACTGTATATAATCTATCAAAGTACACCAAATATATATTAAATACTGTACATATTATAGTACACCAACTATATATTTAATACTGTATATAAAATATCAAAGTACACCAAATGTATATTATATACTGCATATAAAATATCAAAATACACCATATATTTCTTATATACTGTACATAAAATATCAAACTACACCATATATTTCTTATATACTGTACATAAAATATCAAACTACACCAAATATATATTATATACTGTATATAAAATATCAAAGTACACCAAATGTATGTTATATACTCTACGTAAAATACCGATGTACACCAAATATATACTATATACTGTACATAAAATATTAAGGTACACCAAATATATATTACACACTGTGCATAAAATATCAAATACAATGTATATTATATACTGTACATAGAATACGAAAGTACACCAAATATATATTATGTAGGGTACATAAAATATCTCACTACACCAAATATGTATTATGTACTGTACATAAAATATCAAATTACACCAAATATATACTGTATATAAAATACCAAAGCACACCAAATGTGTATTATATGCTGTACATAAAATATCAAAGTACACCAAATATATATTATATACTGTACATAAAATATCAAAGTACACCAAGTATATATTATATACTGTTCATACACCAAATATATATTATATACTGTACATAAAATATCAACGTACACCAAATGTATATTATATACTGTACATAAAATATCAAAGTACACCAAATATATTATGCACTGTAAATAAAACATCAAAGTACACCAAATATATATTATATTCTACACATAAAATATCAAGTTACACCAAATATATATCGTATGCGGTACATAAAAAATCACAGTACAAATAATATATATTATATACTGTACATAAAATATCAAAGAACACAATACATATTATATACTGTACATAAAATATCAAAGTACAGCAAATATATATTATATACTGTACATAATATATCAAGGTACATCAAATGAATATTATATACGGTACATAAAATATCAAAGTCCACCAAATATACATAATATGCTGTACATAAAATATCACAGTACACGAAATATTCATTATATACTGCACATAAAATATCACTGTACACCAAATACATATTATATACACTACATATATCAAACTACATCAAATATATGTTACATACTTACATAAATTGTCAAAATATAAAATTACACCAAATATATATTATATGCTGTACATAAAATATCAAAGTACACCAAATATATATTATATACTGTACATAAAATATCAAACTACACCAAATATATATTATATACTGTACATAAAAAAAATCACACCAAATATATATGATATACTGTACATAAAATATGAAATTACACTAAATACATATATACTGTACATAAAATATAAAAGTATGCCAAATATACTGTAAATTAAATATGAAAATACACAAAATACATATCACATACTGTACATAAAATATCAAAGTATTCCAAATATATATTATATACTGTACATAAAATATCAAATTACACCTATTATACATTATATAGTGCACATAAAATATCACAGTACAACAAATGTATATTATATACTGTACACAGAATACCACAATACACCATATATATTATATACTGTACATAAAATATCAAAATACACCAAATATATATTATATGCTGTACAGAAAATATCAAAGTACACCAAATATATACTATATACTGTACATAAAATATCAAAGTACACCAAATATATACTGTACATAAAATATAAAATCACACCAAATATATATTATATACTGTACCTAAAATATCAAATTACACTAAATATATATTATATACTGTACATAAAATAAAGAAGTACACCAAATATATATTATATACTGTGCATAAAATATGAAAATACAAAATATATATTACATACTGTACATAAAATGTCAAAGTACACAAAATGTGTATTTTATACTGTACATAAAATATCAAATTAAACTAAATATACATTATATACTGTACATAAAATAAAGAAGTACACCAAATATATATTATTTACTGTACATAAAATTTCAAAGCACACTAAATATATATTACATACTGTACATAAAATGTCTAATTAAGCTAAATAAATATATAATATACATAAAATATAAAAGTACACCAAATATATCTTATATACTGTACATAAAATATGAAAATATACAAAATATATATTATATACTGTACATAAAATATGAAAGTACACCAAATGTATATTATATACTGTACATAAAATATCAAAGTACACCAAATATACATTATATACTGCAGATAAAATATCACAGTACACCAAATATATATTATATATTGTACATAAAATATCCCAATACACCATATATGTATTATATACTGTTCAGAAAATATAAAAATACCCCAAATATATTTTATATACTGTAAATAAAATATCAAAGTACACCAAATATATACTATACACTGTACATAAAATATCAAAGTACACCAAATATATTATATACTGTACCTAAAATATCAAATTACACTAAATATATATTATATACTGTACATAAAATAAAGATGTACACCAAATATACATTATATACTGTATATAAAATATCCAATTTCACCAAATATGTATTATATACTGTACATAAAATATCAAATTTCACCAAATATATATTATACACTGTACATAAAATATCAAATTAAACTAAATGTATATTATATACTGTACATAAAATGTCAAAGTACACCAAATATATATTATTTACTGTACATAAAATTTCAAAGCACACTAAATATATATTACATACTGTACATAAAATGTCTAATTAAGCTAAATAAATATATAATATACATAAAATATAAAAGTACACCAAATATATCTTATATACTGTACATAAAATATGAAAATATACAAAATATATATTATATACTGTACATAAAATATGAAAGTACACCAAATGTATATTATATACTGTACATAAAATATCAAAATACACCAAATATACATTATATACTGCAGATAAAATATCACAGTACACCAAATATATATTATATACTGTACATAAAATATCCCAATACACCATATATGTATTATATACTGTTCAGAAAATATAAAAATACCCCAAATATATTTTATATACTGTAAATAAAATATCAAAGTACACCAAATATAAACTATATACTGTACATAAAATATCAAAGTACACCAAATATATATTATATACTGTACATAAAATATAAAATCCCACCAAATACATATTATGTAGTGTACATAAAATATCAAATTACACTAAATACATATTATATAGTGTACATAAAATATGAAATTACACCAAGTATATATAATCTGCTGTACATAATATATGAGAATACACAAGATACATATCACATACTGTACATAAAATATCAAAGTAAACCAAATACATATTGTATACTGTACATAAAATATCAAATTAAACTAAGTATATATTATATACTGTACATAAAATTCTAAAGTACATCAAATATATATTATATACTGTACATAAAATGTGAAAATACACAAAATACGTAGTATATACAGTACATAAAATATCAAAGTACACCAAATATATATTATATACTGTAGATAAAATATCAAAGCACAGCAAATATATATTGTATACTGTATATAAAATATCAAATTACACTAAATAATTACATACCATACATAAAATATAAAAGTACACCAAATATATATTATATACTGTACATAAAATATGAAAATATACAAAATGTATATTATGCACTGTTCATAAAATATCAATGTACACCAAATATATATTATATACTGTACATAAAGTATCAAAGCACACCAAATATGTATTATATGCTGTACATAAAATGTCAAAGTACACCAAATATACGATATAAAGTACATAAAATATCACAGTACACCAAATATATATTAATGTTCATAAAATATCAAAGTACACCAAATATATATATCTACTCTACACAAAATGTAAAATTACATCAAATGAATATTATATACTGTAAATTAAGTGTCTAAGTACACCAAATATATATTATGTATTGTATTTAAAATATCAAAGTACACAAAATATATATTATATACTGTAAATAAAATATCAAAGTACAACAAATATATATTATAAAGTGTACATAAAACATCAAAGAACACCAAATATATAATATACTGTACATAAAATATCACAGTACACCAAATATATATTATATACTGCACATAAAATATCACAGTACAAGAAATGTATATTATATATTGTATATAAAATAACAAAGTACACCAAATACATACTATATACTGTCCATAAAATATAAAAGTACACCAAATATATTTTATATACTGTACATAAAATGTGGTAATACCCAAATTATATATTATATACTGTACATAAAATATGAAAGGACACCAAATGTATATTATATAATGAAGAAAAAATATCAAACTTCACCCAATATATATTATATACTGTACATAAAGTATCAAATTAAATATATAGTATATACTGTACATAAAGTTGCAAAGTACACCAAATATATATTATATACTGTACATAAAATATCAAAGCACATCAAATATATGTTATATACAGTAAATAAAATTTCAAAGTACACCAAATATACATTATATAGTGTACATACAATATCACAATACAGAAAATATATATTATATACTCTACTTAAAATATCAAAGTACACCAAATATATATTATATACTGTACATAAAATATAAAAGCACAACAAATATATATTATATACTGTACATAAAATATCACAATACACCTTATATGTTATATACTGTACAGAAAATATAAAAATACCCAAATATATATTATATACTGTACATAAAATATCAAAGTACACCATATATTATATACTGTACAAAATATATCAAATACACCATATATATATTATATACTGTACATAAAATATAAAATCTCACCAAATACGTATTATATAGTGTGAATAAAATATCAAATTACACAAAATATATATTATATACTGTACACACCATATCATAGTACACCAAATATATATTATATACTGTACATAAATTATGTAAATACAAAAAATACATACCACATACTGTACACAAAATATCTAAGTACACCAAATATATATTATACACTGTACATAAAATACCAAATTAAACTAAATATATATTATATACTGTATATAAAATACAAAAGTACACCAAATATATATTATGTACTGTACATAAAATGTGAAAATATACAAAATATAATCTACTGTACATAAAATATCAAAGCACATAAAATATATATTATATACTGTACATAAAATATCAAAGTACACCAAATGTATTTTATATACTGTACATTAAAAATCAAAGTAAACCAAATATACATTATATACTGTAGTTAAAATATCACAGTACACCAGATATATATTATATACTGTATATAAAATATCACAGTACACCATATGTATGTTATATACTATACATAAAATATAAAATTACACTAAATACCTATAGTACACTGTACATAAAATATAAAAGTACAACAAATATATATTATATACTGTAGCTAAAATGTGAAAATACACAAAATATATATTATATACTGTACATAAAATATCAAAGAACCCCAAATATACATGATATACTGTACATAAAATATAAAATTACACCAAATATATATTATTTACTGTACATAAAATGTGAAAATACACAAAATACATATTTTACGCTGTAGATGAAATATCAAAATACCCCAAATAAACATTATATACTGTACATAAAATATCAAAGGGCACCAAATGTATATTATATACTGTACATAAAATGTCAAAGTTCACCAAATATATATTATATGCTGTATGTAAAATATCAAATTATACCAAATATATATTATATACTGTACATAAAATATCAAATTACACCAAATGAATATTATACACTGTAAATTAAATGTCTAAGTACACCAAATATATATTATGTACAGTACTTAAAATATCAAAGTACACCAAATATATATTACGTATTGTAAATAGAATACCAAAGTACACCAAATATATAATATAAACTGTACATAAAATATCAAAGTACATCAAATATATACTGTACATGAAATATCACAGTACACCAAATATATATTATATAGTGTACATAAAATATCACAGTTCACCAAATATATATTATATGCTGTACATAAAATATCAAAGGGCACAAAATGTATATTATGTACTGCACATAAAATGTGAAAGTTGACCAAATATATATTATATACTGTACATGAAATATGAAATTACACCTAATATATATTATATACTCTACGTAAAATATAAAAGTACACAAAATATGTATCGTATACTGTACATAAAATGCGAAAATACACAAAATACATATTATATACTGTACATAAAGTATCAAAATACCCCAAATATATATTTTATACCGTACATAACATAAGCACGCCAAATATATATTATATTCTGTATATAAAATAGCAAATTACACTAAATAATATTGTATACCGTAGATAAAATATAAAAGAACACCAAATATATATTATATACTGTACATAAAATATGAAAATATACACAATATATAATATATACTGTACATAAAATATCAAAGTACACCAAATATATGTTATACACTGTACATAAAATATCAAAGCACACCAAATATATATTACATACTGTACATAAAATATCATGGTACACCAAGTATACATTTTATACTGTACATAAAATATCACAGTACACCAAATATATATTATATACTGTACATAAAATATCACAATACACCATATATGTATTATATACTGTTCAGAAAATATAAAAATACCCCAAATATATTTTATATACTGTAAATAAAATATACAAGTACACCAAATATAAATTATATACTGTACATAAAATATAAAATCCCACCAAATACATATTATATAGTGTACATAAAATATCAAATTACATTAAATACATATTATATAATGTACATAAAATATAAAATTACACCAAATATAATCTGCTGTACATAATATATGAGAATACACAAAATACATATCACATACTGTACATAAAATATCAAAGTAAACCAAATACATATTGAATACTGTACATAAAATATCAAATTAAACCAAATATATATTATATACTGTACATAAAATACAAAAGTACACCAAATTTCTATTACATACTGTACATAAAATGTGAAAATACACAAAATACGTATTATATACAGTACATAAAATATCACAGTACACCAAATATATATTATATAATGTCCATAAAATATCAAAGTACACCAAATATATATATCTACTCTACATAAAACATAAAATTACACCAAATGAATATTATACACTGTAAATTAAGTGTCTAAGTACACCAAATATATATTATGTACTGTATTTAAAATATCAAAGTACACAAAATATATATTATATACTGTAAATAAAATATCAAAGTACAACAAATATATATTATAAAGTGTACATAAAACATCAAAGAACACCAAATATATAATATACTGTACATAAAATATCACAGTACACCAAATATATATTATATACTGCACATAAAATATCACAGTACAAGAAATGTATATTATATATTGTATATAAAATAACAAAGTACACCAAATACATACTATATACTGTGCATAAAATATAAAAGTACACCAAATATATTTTATATACTGTACATAAAATGTGGAAATACGCAAATTATATATTATATACTGTACATAAAATATGAAAGGACACCAAATATATATTATATAATGAAGAAAAAATATCAAACTTCACCCAATATATATTATGTACTGTACATGAAGTATCAAATTAAATATATAGTATATACTGTACATAAAATTGCAAAGTTCACCAAATATATATTATATACTGTACATAAAATATCAAAGCACACCAAATATATGTTATATACTGTAAATAAAATTTCAAAGTACACCAAATATACATTATATAGTGTACATACAATATCACAATACACAAAAAATATATTATATACTCTTCATAAAATATCAAAGTACACCAAATATATATTATATACTGTACATAAAATATAAAAGCACAACAAATATATATTATATACTGTACATAAAATATCACGATACACCTTATATGTTATATACTGTACAGAAAATATAAAAATACCCAAATATATATTATATACTGTACATAAAATATCAAAGTACACAAAATATATATTATATACTGTACAAAATATATCAAATACACCATATATATATTATATACTGTACATAAAATATAAAATCTTACCAAATACGTATTATATAGTGTGCATAAAATATCAGATTACACAAAATACATATTATATACTGTACATACCATATCATAGTACACCAAATATATATTATATACTGTACATAAATTATGAAAATACCAAAAATACATACCACATACTGTACATAAAATATCTAAGTACACCAAATATATATTATACACTGTACATAAAATACCAAATTAAACTAAATATATATTATATACTGTATGTAAAATATAAAAGTACACCAAATATATTTTATATACTGTACATAAAATGTGAAAATATACAAAATATAATATACTGTACATAAAATATCAAAGTACATGAAATATATATTATATACTGTACATAAAATATCAAAGTACACCAAATGTATTTTATATCCTGTACATAAAAAATCAAAGTAAACCAAATGTACATTATATACTGTACTTAAAATATCACAGTACACCAGATATATATTATATACTGTATATAAAATATCACAGTACACCATATGTATGTTATATACTGTACATAAAATATAAAATTACACTAAATACCTATAGTACACTGTACATAAAATATAAAAGTACAACAAATATATATTATATACTGTACCTAAAATGTGAAAATACAGAAAATATATATTATATACTGTACATAAAATATCAAAGAACACCAAATATACATGATATACTGTACATAAAATATAAAATTACACCATATATATATTATTTACTGTACATAAAATGTGAAAATACACAAAATACATATTTTATACTGTAGATGAAATATCAAAATACCCCAAATAAACATTATATACTGTACATAAAATATCAAAGGGCACCAAATGTATATTATATACTGTACATAAAATGTCAAAGTTCACTAAATATATATTATATACTGTATAAAAAATATCAAATTATACCAAATATATATTATATACTGTACATAAAATATCAAATTACACCAAATGAATATTATACACTGTAAATTAAATGTCTAAGTACACCAAATATATATTATGTACAGTACTTAAAATATCAAAGTACACCAGATATATATTACATATTGTAAATAGAATACCAAAGTACACCAAATATATAATATAAACTGTACATAAAATATCAAAGTGCATCAAATATATACTGTACATGAAATATCACAGTACACCAAATATATATTATATAGTGTACATAAAATATCACAGTTCACCAAATATTATATGCTGTACATAAAATATCAAAGGGCACAAAATGTATATTATGTACTGTACATAAAATGTGAAAGTTGACCAAATATATATTATATACTGTACATGAAATATGAAATTACACCTAATATATATTATATACTCTACATAAAATATAAAAGTACACAAAATATGTATCGTATACTGTACATAAAATGTGAAAATACACAAAATACATATTATATACCGTACATAAAGTATCAAAATACCCCAAATATATATTTTATACCATACATAAAATATCAAAGCACACCAAATATATATTATATTCTGTACACAAAATAGCAAATTACAATAAATAATATTGTATACCGTAGATAAAATATAAAAGAACACCAAATATACTGTACATAAAATATGAAAATATACAAAATATATAATATATACTGTACATAAAGTATCAAAGTACACCAAATATGTGTTATACACTGTACATAAAATATCAAAGCACACCAAATATATATTACATACTGTACATAAAATATGGTACACCAAGTATACATTTTATACTGTTCATAAAATATCACAGTACACCAAATATATATTATATACTGTACATAAAATATCACAATACACCATATATGTATTATATACTGTTCAGAAAATGTAAAAATACCCCAAATATATTTTATATACTGTAAATAAAATATCAAAGTACACCAAATATAAATTATATACTGTACATAAAATATAAAATCCCACCAAATACATATTATATAGTGTACATAAAATATCAAATTACACTAAATACATATATAGTGTACATAAAATATAAAATTACACCAAATATATATAATCTGCTGTACATAATATATGAGAATACACAAAATACATATCACATACTGTACATAAAATATCAAAGTAAACCAAATACATATTGTATACTGTACATAAAATATCAAATTAAACTAAATATGTATTATATACTGTACATAAAATACAAAAGTACACCAAATTTATATTACATACTGTACATAAAATGTGAAAATACACAAAATACGTATTATATACAGTACATAAAATATCAAAGTACACCAAATATATATTATATACTGTAGATAAAATATCAAAGCACACCAAATATATATTATATACTGTATATGAAATATCAAATTACGCTAAATAATTACATACCGTACATAAAATATAAAAGTACACCAAATATATATTATATACTGTACATAAAATATGAAAATATACAAAATATATATTATACACTGTACATAAAATATCAAAGTACTCCAAATATATATTATACACTGTACATAAAGTATAAAGCACACCAAATATGTATTATATGCTGTACATAAAATGTCAGAGTATACCAAATATACATGATATAAAGTACATAAAATATCACAGTACACCAAATATATAATATAATGTTCATAAAATATCAAAGTACACCAAATATATATATCTACTCTACATAAAATATAAAATTACACCAAATGAATATTATATACTGTAAATTAAGTGTCTAAGTACACCAAATATATATTATGTACTGTATTTAAAATATCAAAGTACACAAAATATATATTATAAACTGTAAATAAAATATCAAAGTACAACAAATATATATTATAAAGTGTACATAAAACATCAAAGAACACCAAACATATAATATACTGTACATAAAATATCACAGTACACCAAATATATATTATATACTGCACATAAATTATCACAGTGCAAGAAATGTATATTATATATTGTATATAAAATAAAGTACACCAAATATATACTATATACTGTGCATAAAATATAAAAGAACACCAAATATATTTTATATACTGTACATAAAATGTGGAAATACGCAAATTATATCTTATATACTGTACATAAAATATGAAAGGACACCAAATGTATATTATATAATGAAGAAAAAATATCAAACTTCACCCAGTATATATTATATACTGTACATAAAGTATCAAATTAAATATATAGTATATACTGTACATAAAATTGCAAAGTACACCAAATATATATTATATACTGTACATAAAATATCAAAGCACACCAAATATATGTTATATACAGTATATAAAATTTCAAAGTACACCAAATATACATTATATAGTGTACATACAATATCACAGTACACGAAATATATATTATATACTCTACATAAAACATCAAAGTACACCAAATATATAATATATACTGTACATAAAATATAAAAGCACAACAAATATATATTATATACTGTACATAAAATATCACAATACACCTTATATGTTATATACTGTACAGAAAATATAAAAATACCCAAATATATATTATATACTGTACATAAAATATCAAAGTACACCAAATATATATTATATACTGTACAAAATATATCAAATACACCATATATATATTATATACTGTACATAAAATATGAAATCTCACCAAATACGTATCATATAGTTCGCATAAAATATCAAATTACACAAAATACATATTATATACTGTATATACCATATCATAGTACACCAAATATATATTATATAGTGTACATAAATTATGAAAATACAAAAAATACATACCACATACTGTACATAAAATATCTAAGTACACCAAATATATATTATACACTGTACATAAAATACCAAATTAAACTAAATATATATTATATACTGTATGTAAAATATAAAAGTGCACCAAATATATGTTATGTACTGTACATAAAATGTGAAAATATACAAAATATAATCTACTGTACATAAAATTTCAAAGTACATGAAATATATATTATAAACTGTACATAAAATATCAAAGCACGCCAAATGTATTTTATATACTGTACATAAAAAATCAAAGTAAACCAAATATACATTATATACTGTAGTTAAAATATTACAGTACACCAGATATATATTATATACTGTATATAAAATATCACAGTACACCATATGTATGTTATATACTGTACATAAAATATAAAATTACACTAAATACCTATAGTACACTGTACATAAAATATAAAAGTACAACAAATATATATTATATACTGTAGCTAAAATGTGAAAATACACAAAATTTATATTATATACTGTACATAAAATATCAAAGAACCCCAAATATACATGATATACTGTACATAAAATATAAAATTACACCAAATATATATTATTTACTGTACATAAAATGTGAAAATACACAAAATACATATTTTACGCTGTAGATGAAATATCAAAATACCCCAAATAAACATTATATACTGTACATAAAATATCAAAGGGCACCAAATGTATATTATATACTGTACATAAAATGTCAAAGTTCACCAAATATATATTATATACTGTATATAAAATATCAAATTATACCAAATATATATTATATATTGTACATAAAATATCAAATTACACCAAATGAATATTATACACTGTAAATTAAATGTCTAAGTACACCAAATATATATCATGTACAGTGCTTAAAATATCAAAGTACACCAAATATATATTACATATTGTAAATAGAATACCAAAGTACACCAAATATATAATATAAACTGTACATAAAATATCAAACTACATCAAAGATATTATATACTGTACATGAAATATCACAGTACACCAAATATATATTATATGCTGTACATAAAATATCAAAGGGCACAAAATGTATATTATGTACTGTACATAAAATGTGAAAGTTGACCAAATATATATTATATACTGTACATGAAATATGAAATTACACCTAATATATATTATATACTCTACGTAAAATATAAAAGTACACAAAATATGTATCGTATACTGTACATAAAATGTGAAAATACACAAAATACATATTATATACTGTACATAAAGTATCAAAATACCCCAAATATATATTTTATACCGTACATAAAATATCAAAGCACACCAAATATATATTATATTCTGTACATAAAATAGCAAATTACACTAAATAATATTGTATACCGTAGATAAAATATAAAAGAACACCAAATATATATTATATACTGTACATAAGATATGAAAATATACAAAATATATAATATATACTGTACATAAAATATCAAAGTACACCAAATATATGTTATACACTGTACATAAAATATCAAAGCACACCAAATTTATATTACATACTGTACATAAAATATCGTACACCAAGTATACATTTTTTACTGTACATAAAATATCACAGTACACCAAATATATATTATATACTGTACATAAAATATCACAATACACCATATATGTATTATATACTGTTCAGAAAATATAAAAATACCCCAAATATATTTTATATACTGTAAATAAAATATGAAAGTACACCAAATATAAATTATATACTGTACATAAAATATAAAATCCCACCAAATACATATTATATAGTGTACATAAAATATCAAATTACACTAAATACATATTATATAGTGTACATAAAATATAAAATTACACCAAATATATATAATCTGCTGTACAAAATATGAGAATACACAAAATACATATCACATACTGTACATAAAATATCAAAGTAAACCAAATACATATTGTATACTGTACATAAAATATCAAATTTAAATATGTTATATTGTACATTAAATACAAAAGTACACCAAATATATATTTCATACTGTACATAAAATGTGAAAATACACAAAATACGTATTATATACAGTACATAAAATATCAAAGTACACCAAATATATATTATATACTGTAGATAAAATATCAAAGCACACCAAATATATATTATATACTGTATATAAAATATGAAATTACCCTAAATAATTACATACCGTACATAAAATATAAAAGTACACCAAATATATATTATATGCTGTACATAAAATATGAAAATATACAAAATATATATTATACACTGTACATAAAATATCAAAGTACAGCAAATATATATTATATACTGTACATAAAGTATCAAAGCACACCAAATATGTATTATATGCTGTACATAAAATGTCAAAGTACACCAAATATACATGATATGAAGTACATAAAATATCACAGTACACCAAATATATATTATATAATGTTCATAAAATATCAAAGTACACCAAATATATATATCTACTCTACTTAAAATATAAAATTACGCCAAATGAATATTATATACTGTAAATTAAGTGTCTAAGTACACCAAATATATATTATGTACTGTATTTAAAATATCAAAGTACACAAAATTTATATACTGTAAATATCAAAGTACAACAAATATATATTATAAAGTGTACATAAAACATCAAAGAACACCAAATATATAATATACTGTACATAAAATATCACAGTACACCAAATATATATTATATACTGCACATAAAATATCACAGTACAAGAAATGTATATTATATATTGTATATAAAATAACAAACTACACCAAATATATACTATATACTGTGCATAAAATATAAAAGTACACCAAATATATTTTATATACTGTACATAAAATGTGGAAATACGCAAATTATATATTATATACTGTACATAAAATATGAAAGGACACCAAATATATATTATATAATGAAGAAAAAATATCAAACTTCACCCAACATATATTATATACTGTACATAAAGTATCAAATTGAACTAAACATATAGTGTATACTGTACATAAAATTGCAAAGTACACCAAATATATATTATATACTGTACATAAAATATCAAAGCACACCAAATATATGTTATATACTGTAAATAAAATTTCAAAGTACACCAAATATACATTATATAGTGTACATACAATATCACAATACACAAAATATATATTATATACTCTACATAAAATATCAAAGTACACCAAATATATATTATATACTGTACAAAAAATATAAAAGCACACCAAATATATATTATATACTGTACATAAAATATCAAATTACACTAAATACATATTATATACTGTACTTAAAATATAAAAGCACACCAAATTTATATTATATACTGAACATAATCTGTGAAAATACACAAAATATAAATTACTGTACATAAAATATCAAAGCATACCAAATATATATTATATACTTTACATAATACATCAAAGTACAGCAAATATACATTATATACTGTACATAAAATATGACAGTATACCAAGTATATATTATATACTGTATATAAAATATGATAATACACCAAATATATATTATATACTGTACATGAAATATCAAAATGCCCCAAATTTATATTATAAACTGTACATAAAATATCAAAGTACACCAAATATATATTATATACTATACATGAAATATAAAAGTACACTAAATATATATTGTATACTGTACTTAAAATATCAAATTTCAGAAAATATATATTATATAGTGCACATAAAATATCAAATTTCACCAAATATATATTATATACTGTACATAACATATCAAATTTCACCCAATATATGTTATATACTGTACATAAAATATCAAATTTCACCACATATATACTGTATATAAAATATTGAATTTCACCAAATATATATTGTATACTGTATATAAAGTATCAAATTTCATCAAATATGTATTATATGGAATGGAATGGAATGCAATGGAATGGAATGGAATGCAATGGAATGGAATGGAATGGAATAGAATGGAATTGAATCAACCCGAGTAGAATGGAATGGATTGGAATGGAATGGAATGGAATAGAATGGAATTGAATCAACCCGAGTAGATCGACGCGGAACATAGCGGAACGGAACGGAATGGAATGGAATGGAATAGAATGGAATTGAATCAACCCGAGTAGAACGACGCAGAACGTAACGGAACGGAACGGAATGTAATGGAATGTAATAGAATGGAATTGAATCAACCCGAGTGGAATGGAACGGAACGGAACAGAATGGAATCAACCCGAGTAGAACGGAACGGGACGGGATGGGATGGGACGGGACAGGTCGGGACGGGACGGAACGGAACGGAACAGAATGGAATCAACCCGAGTAGAACGGAATGGAATGGAATGGAATGGAATGGAATAGAATGGAATTGAATCAACCCAAGTAGATCGACGCGGAACATAGCGGAATGGAACGGAATGGAATGGAATGGAATAGAATGGAATTGAATCAATCCGAGTAGAACGGAACGGAACGGAACGGAATCATCATCGAATGGACTCAAATGGAATTATCATCGAATGGAATCGAATGGAGGCATCATCGAATGGAATTGAAAGGAATCATCATCGAATAAACTCGAATGGAATCATCATCAAATGGACTTGAATGGAATCATCATTGAATGGAATTGAATGCAATCATCATTGAATGGAATTGAATGGAATCATCATCGAATGGAATCCTCGAATGGAATCAAATGGAATCATCAAATGGAATTGAATGGAATCATCATTGAATGGAATCAAATGGAATTATCATCGAATGGAATCGAATGGAATCATCATCGAATCGAATCCAATGGAATCATCGTCGAATGCACTCGAATGGAATCATCATCAAATGTACTCAAATGAAATCATCATCGAATGGAATCGAATGGAATCATCATCGAATGGAATCGAATGGAATCATCATCGAATGGAATCATCATCGAATGGAATTGAACAGAATCATCATTGAATGGAATCGAATGGAATCATCAAACAGAATTGAATGGAATCATCGAATGAAATCGAATGGAATCATCATCCAACGGAATAGAATGGAATCATTGAATGGAATCGAATGGAATCATCATCGAATGGAATTGAATGGAACCATCCAATGGAATCGAATGGAATAAGCATCGAATGGAATCATCGAATGGAATCAAATGGAATTATTAAATGGTATCAAATGGTGTCATCATTGAATGGAATCATCCAATGGAATCGAATCGAATAATCGAATGGAATCGAATGGAATCATCATCCAATGGAATTGAATGGAATCATCATCGAATGGAACCAAATGGAATCATTGAAGGGAATCGAATGGAATCATCATTACATGGAATCGAATGGAATCATCATCACAAGGAATCGAATGGAATCATCATTAAATGATATTGAAAGGAAACATCGAACAGAATTGAATGGAATAAATCAAATGGAATCGAATGGAATCATCATTGAATGAAATCAATAAGAATCATCGAATGGAATCAAATGCAATAATCATCGAATGGAATCGAACGGAATAATCAAAAGGAATTGAATGGAATAATCATCGAATGGAATCGAACGAAATCCTAGAATGGAATCGAATGGAATCATCGAACAGAATCAAATGGAAACATCAACGAATGGAATCGAATGGAATCGAATGGAATCATGGAATGGAATCGAATGGAATCATCATCACATGGAATCAAATGGAATGATCGAATGGAATCGAATGGAATAATCATCTAATGGAATCGAATGGAGTCATCATCGAATGGAATCAAATGGAATCATCGAATGGAATTGAATGGAATCATCATCGAATGGAATCGAATGGAATCATCATCAAATGGAATCGAATGGAATCATCAAAAGGAATCGAATGGAATAATCATCAAATGGAATCCAATGAAATCCTCTAATGGAAGGGAATGCAATCATCGAATGGAATTGAATGGAATCATCATCGAATTGAATCAAATGGAATCATAGAATGGAATCGAATGGAATCATCATCAAATGGAATCAGATGGAATCATCGAATGGAATCGAATGGAATCATCAAATGGAACTGAATGGAATCATCATGGAATGGAATCAAATGCAATCGTCCAATGGAATCGAATGGAATAATCATTGAATGGAAACATCTAATGGAATCGAGTGGAATCATCAAATGGAATCGAATGGTGTCATCATCGAATGGAATCATACAATGGAAACGAATGGAATCAAAGAATGGAATCGAATGGAATCACTGAATGGATTTGAATGGAATCATCATCAGATGGATTCGAATGGAGTCATCTGATAGAATGGAATGGAATCATCATATAATGGAATCCAAGGCAATCACGGAATGGAATCGAATGGAATCATTATCTCATGGAATCGAGTCGTATCATCATCACATGGAATCGAATGAAATCATCATCAAATGGTATCGAAAGGAAACATTGAATGGAATTGAACGGAATAAATCAAATGGAATCAAATGGAATCATCATCGAATGGAATTGAATGGAATCATCGAATGGAATCATCAACGAATGAAATAGAAAAGAATCATCGAATGGAAACAAATGCAATCATCATCGAATTTAATCAAAAAGAATCATCATCAAATGAAATTGAACAGAATCATTGAAAGGAATCAAATGGAATAACCATTGAATGGAATCAAATGGAATCCTCAAATGGAATCGAAGGGAACCATCAAATGGAATCGAATGAAATCATCATTGAATGGAATCGAATGGAATCATGGAATGGAATCGAATGGAAACATCATCGCATGGAAGCAAATGGAATCATCAAATGCAATCGAATGGAATAGACATTGAATGGAATTATTGAATGGAATCGAATGGAATCATCAAATGGAATCGAATGGTGTCATCATCGAATGGAATCATCCAATGGAATCGAATGGAATCATCCAATGGAATCGAATGGAATCATTGAATGGAATCAAATGGAATCATCATCACATGGAATCGAATGGAGTCATCCAATGGAATCGAATGGAATCATCATTGAATGGAATCGAATGGAATCATGCAATGGAATCGAATGGAATCATGCAATGGAATCGAATGGAATCATCATCACATGGAATCGAATGGATTCATCGAATGGAATCGAATGGAATCATCACATGGAATCAAATGGAATCATCATCAAATGGAATCATCATCAAATGGATTTGAATGGAATCATCATTGAATGGAATCAAATGGAATCATTGAATGGAATCAAACGGAATCATTAAAAGGAATCGAATGGAATCATCATCGAATGGAATCGAATGGAATCAACGAATGGAATTGAATGGAATCATCATCGAATGGATTCAAATGGAATCATCCAATGGAATCGAATGGAATAATCATCAAATGGCATCATCGAATGGAATCATATGGAAGCATCGAATGGAATAGAATGGAATGGTGTCATCATCGAATGTAATCATCCAATGGAATCGAATGGAATCATTGAATGGAATCGAATGGAATCGAATGGAATCATCATCGTTTGGAATCGAATGGAGTCATTCAATGGAATCTAATGGAATCATCATTGAATGGAATCGAATGGAATCGAATGGAATCATCGAAAGGAATCGAATGCAATAATCATTCAATGGAATCAAAAGGAATCCTCAAATGCAATAGAATGGAATCATCAAATGGAATCAAATGGAATCATCATCAAATGGAATCATGGAATGGAATCGAATGGAAACATCATCACATGGAAGCAAATGGAATCATCAAATGCAATTGAATGGAATAAACATCAAATGGAATTATTGAATGGAATCATTGAATGGAATCGAAAGGTGTCATCATTGAATGGCATCATCCAATGGAATCGAATGGAATCCTTGAATGGAATCGAATGGAATAATAGAATGGAATTGAATGGGATCATTGAATGGAATCGAATGGAATCATCATCAAATGGAATCGAATGGAGTCATCCAATGGAATCGAATGAAATCATGATCGAATGGAATCAAATGGAATCATCAGATGGAAACGAATGAAATCATCATGAAATGGAATCGAATGGAATCATCAAATGGAATCGAATGGAATCATCATCAAATGGAATTGAATGGAATCATGAACAAATGGAATCATTATCAAATTGAATCAAATGGAATCATCATCGAATGGAATCGAATGGAGTCATTGAATAGAATCAAATGGAATCATCAAAAGCAATTGAATGGAATCATAATCGAATGGAATCAACGAATGGAATTGAATGGAATCATCATTGAATGGATACGAATGGTATCATCCAATGGAATCGAATTTAATAATCATCAAATGGAATCATCGAACGGAATCATATGGAATCATTGAACAGAATCGAATGGTGTCATCATCGAATGGAATCATCGAATGGAATCAAATGGAGTCATCCAATGGAATCGAATTGAGTCATCATCACATGGAATCTAATGGAATCATCGAATGGAATCGAATGGAATCATCATCGCATAGAATCGAAAGGAATCATCATCACATGGAATCAAATGGAATCATCATCGAATGGTATCAAAAGGAATCATTGAATGGAATCAAATGGAATAAATCGAATGGAATCGAATGGAATCATATTCGAATGGAATCGAATGGAATCATCGAATGGAATCAAATGCAATCATCATCAAATGGAATCATTGAATGGAATCAAATGCAATCATCATCGAATGGAATCGAATGGAATCATCGAAATGAATCAAATGGAATTATTGAATGGAATTGAATGGAATCATCTTTGAATGGAATCGAAAGGAATCATGGAATGGAATCGAATGGAAACATCATCACATGGAAGCAAATGTAATCATCGAATGGAATCGAATGGAATAATCATCAAATGGAATCATCGAATGGAATAGAATGGAATCACCGAATGGAATCAAATGGTGTCATCATCAAATGGAATCATCCCATGTAATCGAATGGAATCATCAAATGGAATCGAATGGAATCATAAAATGGAATCAAATGGAATCAACGAATGGAATCGAATGGAATCATCATCGAATGGAATCTAATGGAGACATCCAACGGTATCAAATGGAATCATCATCGAATGGAATCGAATGGAATCATCAAATGGAATCGAATGGAATAATCATCGAATGGAATCAAATGGAATCGAATAGAATCGTCATTGAATTGAATCAAATGGAATCATCATAGAATGGAATCATCATCCAATGGAATCAAATGGAATCATTGAATGGAATCGAATGGAATCATCAAATGGAATCAAATGTAATCATCGCATGAACTCGAATGGAATCATCATAGAATGGAATTGAATGGAATCATCGACTGGAATCGAATGGAATCATCCAATGGAATCGAAAGGGATAATCATCGAATGGAATCATCGAATGGAATCAAATGGAATCATCGAACGGAATCGAATGGTGTCATCATCGAGTGGAATAATCCAATGGAATCCAAAGGAATCATCGAATGGAATCGAATGGAATCACCATCCAATGGAATCGAATGGAATCATGGAATTGAATCGAATGGAATCATCATTGCATGGAATCCAATGGAATCATCATCACATGGAATCACATGGAATCATCATCACATGGAATCGCATGGAATCATCATCGAATGGTATCGAAAGGAAACATCGAATGGAATCAAATGGAACATCGAATGGAATCGAATGGAATCATCATCGAATGGAATTGAACGGAATCATCGAAAGGAATTGAATGGAATAATCATTGAACGGAATTGAATGAAATCTTAGAATGAAATCGAATGGAATCATCGACTGGAATCAAATGGAATCATCATCGAATGGAATCGAATGGAATCATGGAATGGAATCGAATGGAATCATCATCACATGGCATCAAATGGAATCATCGAATGGAATCAAACGGAATAATCATTGAATGGAATCGAAATGAATCATCGAATGGAATCGAATGGAATCATCAAATGGAATCGAATGGAATCATCATCTAATGGAATCGAATGCAATCATCGAATGGAATCAAATGGAATCATCATCGAATGGAATCGAATGCAATCATCATCGAATGGAATGGAATGGAATCATCGAATGGACTCGAATAGAATCATCATCAAATGGAATCGAGTGGAATAATCGAATGGACTCGAGTGTCTGTTCAGACAGGTCTGGGGGATATCTAAAGGACTCATGAAAGGCTGTTTTTTTCTGTGTTGCTAGAATAAAGAACAGATAAGGAATGCACATTTTTAAGAAACTCTGCAAGGAGACCTAACAAACCACGGATGCTTAGGGCAAAAATTAGAATTTACACATATAGTAGATCACCTTCAGCACAGGAAGAAAAGTTGGAGAAGAGTATTTGGAAAACTAAGACATTCAAAATCATTCACGTACATGGGAGAGTCTAGAAAGTCACATGTATGCATAGGTTAAGCCACATGCTGACAAATGTCATAAGAAGACCCTACACTTTTACCTTGGCTGATCCCTCCCCTCACTGCAAGCTCTGTGCAAGAGTGAACTTGAACTTCACTCAGTGCAAGAGTGAACACACACTTTGTCCCGGCTTTAAAGAACCCAGCACAAAGCCAGTCTGCATGGCCTAGAGACATATTTTGCTGGATAATGATTACTTGTTTTTCTCTGTTTTTGTTGTATTTGCCTGTTTGCTTAGTTCCTGACATACAAGAAAATCACTGTCAAAACATTAGCTTAACATTTGTTAAGGAAACAAAAAGACTTCGGTGACCACACCCTATAAAGCAAACAATTTTGTAAATCACTTTGGAAAATTTCACTATAAAAAATCCTTAACGATATAATAAGTAAAGAAAATTTAAAACCACAAAACCTTACTGTGTTTGTAGGGGGGGTTCTGATTTACAGAGTAACCACATAGTAATTATAATTATTATAATGTCCAGTTTTCAAAAAAAGTTACAAGGCACACAAAGAATGGGAAAGTATGGCTCATTCAAAGGAACAAAACAAATTGACAGAGAATATCTCTAAGGAAACCCAGACATCAAACTTACTAGACAAAGACTTTAAAACAACTCTCTTCATTATACTCAAATGTCAAAAGGAAAACATAAACAAAGAAATCAAGGAATCAGAAAAAATATTAAAAAGCAGGAATATCAACAAAGAGATAACAGAAATTCTGGAGCGGAAAACTACAACGACAAAAATTTAAAAATCAGAGGGATTTAAGAGTATATTTGCACACACAGAAGAAGACATGAGCTTGAAGATAAGAAAATGGAAAATATTGACTCTGAGAAACAGATAAAAAATGAGCAAAGACTAATGAATCTGTGGGACATCATCAAATAGACCAACATTCATATTCTAAAAGGATAAATTATGTTGTTGAAAACTTTAGCATTCTTTCTTTTCACCTTTCTTTCTTCCTCCCTCCCCCTTCTCCTCCTTTTTACTTTTCTTCCTCTTCCTTTCTCTTCTTCTGTCTCTACTTCATTATCCCTTTTGCTCTGTTTCTCTTTCTCCCTTTCTCTTTTCTTTCAATTATCTCAATTCCTAAGAGATGTTTAAATACCCTTACCATGTGAGTTGATATGGTTATTTCTCCCTTTAGTTCTCTTTTGAGATTTATAGTCACTCTAAGTAAAGCGATAACCCAAAAATAAGCCTCACAAACAGACTTCCATACCATTCTTAATTTGGTCCTGTAATTCTTCATTGCTGTATTAACTTTCTGATGCTTTTAAGGATGTTTTATAACAAATTGTTTAGTTTTATCCAATGGAATGTTTATTCTGAATTATCTAATTCATATTGTAAGTATAGAGGGAGTTTAATATAAAATTATTAAACTGACATTTGTGAAAGAATGTATTTGTGCATTTAACAAATATGTTAATCTTCAGACAGTTATTGGGCAGCTGAGCATACAGCAATAAAAATAACATAATTTTTTATGTGTACGATATTTATGGAATACGTTACTGGAACAAATAAATAACTTAGTTAATAACATGACAAAGAACAGAAATTGTATACACTATAGAGCATAGTAATGGAATAATGAATGATTAAAGTTATTAATATTAGGTAGAAAATGAAGGGTATTTTTGAGAGCAGAACTCAAGGAAGCAAGCAATTCGCCTTATGAGGAAACAGTTACCTGTGGATAAAGGAGAAACTGAAAAATTTACAAGTCAAGACTTTTTGAGCAAAAACAAAAATATGACTATTAGTCACCAATTCAGTGCAGTGAAAAGAAAGTTGAAGAGATATCTTGGAAGTAAACCATGGTGTGGAAGAGCATGTAGGGTTTTGATAATCATGGGATGATTCTGAATTAATTTTAAATGCGATAGGAATATATGAGATAATTTCACCAGAGAATAACATGATTGTGTTTGCATTTCAAAGGGGTGTATCTGGTGCACTGTGTAGAATAAACAGGTTATGTGAGCAAATAAATTGGAAGGTTACTGTTATCCAGAGAAAAAAGGTAGTGACTTTGGTGAGAATGCTGTCAGGATGTGGTAGTAGTGGTGAGAAGTTGTTAGGCCATGGATGTATTTCATAGGACTGGCCAAGAGAACTGCAGCTAAATTGGAGTGTAGGGAGTGAAATGGAGAACTCAAAGATGACTCTCAGCACTGGAAGGTGACAGCTGTCACTGAAGCATGCTGATGCCTCTTATTAAGAGAGTTACTTGGGAATGGTAAGCTCAAAACTTCTCACTTTCAAATGTATGAAAAATATTGTTTTCAGAATGAATGACTTTGGGATCAGAAAGCCACCGTTCTAATGGATGGTTCCACGACTACACGGGCTCACACTCCCAAGAGCAAAAGTAAATCATCACAAACGTGCTTCCTGATAATTCTAGAGAAGGGAGAATTACTGTAACATCTTTCTGATTTTAGGAGAGGCAGCAGTTCCCTTTTTAGCCTAAACGCTATTTATTTTAAAGCTCAGCCAAGAGACTCCATTATAATTTTCAAATGTGTGTAACTTAAATTCTCATATGAAATACCACTATGTTTAAATTAGTCAAAACATTTTCCCCATCTACAACTCTAGTCATTGCAATCATTTTCACAAAAGTGACTGCAGCTCACAGACCCTAAAAGGAGAAAATCCAGGGTAGGTTATCTGATCTAGTTAGTTTGGAAGACAGGATCTAGAGATTATTTAATATGAAATAGGTCACCTGAAATGAAGTGTTTACTGAAAACAGCTTGGATCAGCCCTGTTTTCTACCACTGAACCATGCATTTGCTTTAAAAAACACAACAACTCTGGGGAATATCGGCTGCTTCCAACTGTGTTGAAGGTGTTAAAGAAAAGAGCATAAAATTAAAAATGATCATCTGAGGCCTTTATAGTCTCTGCTCAAGAGACTAGAGTCTTCCATTCTTAACGAAACACCCAAATATCTTAATAATTGGGCAAAATCTAAATATCAGAGTGATAATTTTATCTTGAAGATTGTTAAATTATAATGGTGATTCACTACCTTGCCACGTCTCTGAGTCAAAAATTAGATCTTTGTTTAGGAATCAATGGTAGTCTGCAAATTGGAAATAGGAAGATTTTAGAAGACTCAAACACTGACTTTCTTGTGTGCAAAAAAAAGAAGGGAAGGGGCAAAAGGTATGTGCCTTCTATCTTTTAAGGAAGGTTCCAGAAGCTGCCATATTGAATACTTACAGTTATATCTCATTGGCCACAACTTAGTCTCATGCTCACACCTGACCACAAGGCCACCTGGGAAGCATAATCTCTACTCTGGGTGGCCATATACCCTGTTGCCACTTCTAGCCCTGGGCCGCTGGGGAAGGCAGCATGGGCGAGAAGACAGGAGGGGCCACTTCTGCCACAGCGCCCTGGCCTAATGGAGCAGCCGGCTCACCTGCTCGTTCAAGCAGCCCACTCGAGCCTTGCCAAAGTGCTGGCACGGGGCAGTGACAGGAGGCCCAACCCCTGTGGGTGACAAGCCCCCGGTCTGGGGAGAGCACCCAGGCTGCTCTGGAGCTCTGTGCCAAGGAACTGTATGGGTGTCCGGGGGCTGCCATAAACCGCAGGGGTGGATCATCTCCTGGATCCAGCAGTCCGAGATCCTGGTACCAGCAGGGTGGGTTCCTTCTGGGTGCCATGACAGAAGGATGTGTTCCAGGCCTCTGTCCTCGGCTCGCAGATGGTCCACTTCTCCTTGTATATCTTCACCTCGTGTTCCCCTGTGCACGTCCTCTGCTCGCACACCCCCTTTTTATGAGGACACAGTCATATTGAATTAGGGTCCGCTCTGATGACCTCATCTTAGTGTGATCACCTCTGCGAAGGCCGTGTCTCCAAATAAGGTCACACTGAAGTTTTGGGGCTTGGATTTCACCATATCTCTTGCGGGGGAAGGCACGATTCCAGTCCCCACTCCTCCATGATTAATGCCTGTCAGACAGACAAGGACGCAGAGGCACAGGGGTCCTGTCGTCACAGCTAGCTCATTCCCGCAGCTCCCCCAGCTCCCCCAGCTCCCCAGCTGGCCCCCGGGTCTGGGTGCTGGGGGAACTGAGCCAAGACCATTGCCCCCACCTAGGTTGGGAGGCTATGTGTGACTGGAAGGATGTCCTGCCGGGTGGCGAGAAGCAGAGAATCGGCATGGCCCGCATGTTCTACCACAGGTGAGCACTCCAGGCCAGCAGGCTCCCTGGGGTCCCCTGGAAGGAGAAGTAGCAGCTGTGGGGAGGCCTGGGCTCAGTGGAGCCTGAGCCGGGCTGGGGTGTTGGGCCCTGGAGGGTGCACAGACTCTCCTCTCGGCCCGGACCCCCAGGCCCAAGTACGCCCTCCTGGATGAATGCACCAGTGCTGTGAGCATCGACGTGGAAGGCAAGATCTTCCAGGCGGCCAAGGACACAGGCATTGCCCTGCTCTCCATCACCAACTGGCCCTCCCTGTGGTAGGTGCCCTGTCTCCCTGCCTGGGGCCAGTGGGAGTGGCTGCCTGAGGGGAGGAGGTGCCCTGTTGGGCCAGGCGGCAGCAGCAGGCGGCTGTCATTAGCAGCCCTCGTGCTGTGCCCCTGACCCTGTCCCTCTCCTGGCCAGGGAGTACCACACACACTTGCTACAGTTCGATGGGGAGGGCGGCTGGAAGTTCGAGAAGCTGGACTCGGCTGCCCGCCTGAGCTTGACAGAGGAGAAGCAGCGGCTGGAGCAGCAGCTGGCGGGCATTCCCAAGATGCAGCGGCACCTCCAGGAGCTCTGCCAAATCCTGGGCGAGGCCGTGGCCCCAGCGCACGTACCGGCACCTAGCCCGCAAGGCCCTGGTGGCCTCCAGGGTGCCTCCACCTGACGCCACCGTCCCCAGCCCCTGCCCCGCCCCCAAGCTCGAATCACATGAAGGAGACAGCAGCACCCACCTGCGCACACACCCCTCCCCTGCATGCCTGGCCCCTCGTCCTAGAAGACCCTTCCCGACCTCGGGAAAGTAGATGTGGAGGGTGGCGCCCTGCGTAACCCTCGCCCTGTCCCTCCCACTCCCTGGGGGGGCTGTTCCACAGTGACTGGGCTCTGTCCAGGGCAGTGAGTCCTCTACTTTGCTCCATGGAGGAAGCTGGGGTACAAGGGGCCCAGTGCTGGCCACACAGCAGCGCAGCCGAGCCCCAGGAGCCCCTCAGGCCACAGCCCCTGGCGCTGCAGGTGGCCTCCCTCCTCGTCAGTCTCTCAAAGACCCCACGGTCCATCCCCTAAGGGTGGCCAGCCAAGGCTCCCATCCCATGCGATGCCATAAAAGCCGCCCAGTGGTACCCATGGTCACACAGAGCGCCTCACCTGCATCCTCTCCCCCACAAGAGCCCCGAAGATCCCACGGGAGAGGGACGCACAGCACTGCCTGCGGAGCGAGAATGTAGTCCCCGCCCCCTCAGCCCCTCACCTTCTCTTTCTACAGCCTAATTTATTGGATTCCCTATTCGTAGCCATCTCTGTGGCCAATGTGACTACCCTGCCAGCAGCGGGGGCAGCCCAGCCTCTGAGTCCCCTGGGGCCCCTGCTCCCACCGGTGCCAAACCCAGCCCCTGTGGCTGTCACCCCGCCAGCCTACACTACCAGCCGCCACCTGGCCACACGGGCCTCTGCTTGCTAGCCGGGAGTGCGGACACCATGTTCCCAGCTCAGTCCCAAACGGGTCACCAGGGGGAGCTGTCTGCAGAGCCAGCGCCTGCCCGAGAGAGACCCCACCGCCACTGTGTGCCTTTCCCGGGCCCTCAGCCCTCAGGCCGGGCGCCATCCCGAGTCCCCCCAGTAAAAGCCTCCATTGGCAAATGAAGTCCTTCCTCCCTGCCTCAGAGTCTGGTGGTGTCTGCTGCGGGTCTTGGGGAGAGATGGAGGAGAGGGAGTGGGTTGCCTGTGGGGGAAAGAGTGAGTTTGGGAAACGAGTGAGCCTGACCCCCAAGCCCCTCTGTGGGGGAAAGTCATCAGAAGACATGGTCCAACATGCCCTCCACCGAGCCTCACGCCAATGCTCTTAGGATTCCTGTGACGGTGGTGGGGCAGAACCTGCAACAACATTGCACAGAAATACTGGCTGAGCCCAAATAGGACTAGGGGAGGGGATCATGCTGGTCCCTGTGGGAGGAGCACGAAGGCAAGAGAAGGGATGTCTAAGCTGCCACACAGCGTGCTGCTGGCCCTTCTAGGGAGAGGAGGCCACTTGTGCAGGGGCCTGGGGGGAACTGGGAGCACAGTGCAGGGTGTTCATGCTGCATGCAGGGGAAGGGAGGGCTGTGGCTGGCGGGCCTTGGAGGCCACACTACAGAGACAGGACTTAGCCCAGAGGCCACCGAGGAGCTTTCAGCAACAGGGAAGCAGTGTCGAGTACTGCAGGCCATGTGGCTGCATGTGAGGGTGGCTGGTGGGAATAGGGTGCGGCAGCCCATCTTTGCAACATACATATTGCAATATACATATATACAACGTATACACATATGTATACATGTATGTATTGCAATATACACATATATTACTATATATAATATAAATATATTATATATATAACATATATATAATATAAATATATATATAAATTATATATAATATATATTATATATTATATATATGTTTTAAAAACTATGTATATATGAATGTATTAGTCAGAGTTCTCCAGAGCGAAAGAATAGGATATATATTCTCAGGGAGTTTATTAAGTAGTATTAACTCAGACGATCACAGCGTCCCACAGTAGGCTGTCTACAAGCTGAGGAGCAAGGAAACCAGTCCGAATCCCAAAGCTGAAGAACTTGGAGTCCGATTTTCAGCATGGGAGACAGATGTAGAATGGGAGGCTAAGCCAGTCTAGCCTTTTCACGTTTTTCTGCCTGCTTTATATTCTGGCCACACTGGCAGCTGATTAGATTGTGCCCACCCACATTGAGGGTGGGTCTGCCTTTCCCAGCCCACTGACTCAAATGTTAATCTCTTTGGCAACACCCTTACAGACACACCCAGGATCAATACTTTGCATCCTTCAATCCAATCAGGTTGACACTCACTGTTAAACATCCCAATGAATATATATTGCAAGAAGAAATATATGTGTATTTTTTCTTACTATATTACCATATGCCAACTATAAGAAAATAGTGTGGAAGAAGAGAAGAAAAACCTTAATACACACATAAGTAAAGCCAGAAACATCCTTGTAGAATTAGGATATATATCTCTATGTTTTAATCTTGCTGTTTTTTGTTTTCCCACGGCCATGTTTCTAAATATGCCTTAACTAGGTATAGTACAGACTTGGCAAAAACTCTTTCCAGTCAAGGTGCATACATAGGTAGAATTTTCTGTTTCAAGAATGATTGATAAACAGATGGTGTATCCGTCAAGATTCTCCAGAGAAAAATAAACAATAAAAAATGTGTAGACAGATGGATGAATGGATGAATGGATGGAGAAAGAGACAGAGAGAGAGAGAAATAGATTTATTTTAAGAAATTGGCTTATGTGATTGTGGAGGCTAGTAAGTCCAAAATCTGCAGGATAGACCAGCAAGCTGGAGACCCAGGAAAGAATGAATGTTGCAGCTCAAGTCTAAGGCAGTCTGCTGCCAGATTCCCTCTTCCTCAGGAGAGAAAGATGTTAGGAGAGGTCAGTCTTTCCATCCCCCCACCATTAAGGGCTTCACCTGATGAAATGAGGCCCACCTACATTATGGAGGTTAATCTGCTTCACTCAAAGTCTACTAATTTACATGTTAATATCATCTTAAAAATTCCTTCACAGCAGAATTCAAAATAGTGTTTGACCAAATATCTGGACCTTAACATGTAAAATTAATAATTACAGAGGGACAGATTATGGAAGACAAAGAACAAATTTTTTTTTTACCAGGTAAAGAATTAGATTCACTAATTTTAGGTAAACTGAAATTATCCTAAATTACTTTTAATTCAAACCAAAAGACAAGGAGAGATAATGTAGAATTGTCTTGCAAACAGTGTCAAAATCATGCAAAACTGAGGAGACTCAAGGAATTAAAAAAATTTTAAAAAAACATACTAGGCAAGAATTAGCAGTTTACTTTCTGGACTATGAGCCTAAACTTTCTTTCTTATCTATATAAATATTACCTAAATCTCCATTTTTCTCTGCCTTAGCATTCTTAGACATAGTGTCACTGTCACATAGAACAAAACACTTTAAGTTTTCCTGCAGATAACATGAATCTCAAATACCAGCAGAGTATCATCTTTATTGTGATGTGTTACAAAGAAAAATATAAACTTTGTATCCTCAGTGGGATTTTCTTTCTGAAAAACGCTGAAAGTCTATTATAAAGTGTGTCACAAAAATCTCTCCCTCAGCCCTAGATTAGTCCATAACTACCTAGTGATCCAATGTGAAGTATGGTGTTATTACAGAAAACTCACATCCTCTTGCAAAAGAAGAAATCTCAGTAAGACCTAAAGAAATAATAGGGGTCTTATTTCACATTTGTTCTTTTCTAGAAGAAGATGAGAGCCATCTTAGACTCATGCAGGTTCTCAAATATAAACCAATCTCTCAAAGAATTCCCAACACTTCTGAGTGCAATATAACTTACATGTGTCTCACACACACATTTCAATATTATATATTTTTAGGACCTCTCCATAAAAGAACTCATCCTGATGCCTTTTTACCATGTTAATATTCAATATTGTTACTCAGAAGTATTTGGTTTTATAGTAAAGTCTTGTCTGATTAATAAGGTAATTATTTTATATACTTAAAAAATACTCTGACTTCTTTACTATCTTTAAAGGTCGGATAAAAATGCTGGAAATTTGAAAACGTGGGTGGATATAATAAAGCAGGTTTAGGTTTCTGCACTATCCAGACAGGAGTCCACATGTGTTGCTCTGGGTTCCCATGGTAACTTAAATGGAAACTTTCACAATGTCGGGAGTCCTTGATGTCCTGCAAATGAAGGAGGAAGATGCTCTCTAGTTCCTAGTAGCTGGAACCTGCTAGGTGGCACCAACCCTTCCAAATGGAACAGTACACCTATAAAAGGAAAACTGATGGCATCTACATCCTAAATCTGAAGAGGACCTGGGAGAAGCTTCTGCTGACAGCTTATGCCATTGTTGCCCTTGAAAACTCTGCTGATGTCAATGTCAGGTCATCCAGGAATCCTGGCCAGTGGGCTGTGCTGAAGTTCGCTGCTGCCACTGGAGCTACTCCTATTGCTGGTCACTTCACTACTGAAGTCCTCACTAACCAGATCCAGGCAGCCTTCTGGAAGTCACGGCTTCTGGTTACTGATCTCAGGGCTGACCATCAGCCTCTCATGGAAGCATCTTGTGTTAAGCTGACTATCATTACTCTATGAAGCACATATTCTTCTCTGTGCTGTGTGGACATTTTCATCCCACGCAGCAAAAATGTAGCTCACTCAGTGGGTTTGATGTGGTGGATGCTGATATGAGTTGGCTGTGTCCCCACCCAAATCTCATGTTGAATTGTACTTCCCATAATCCACACATGTCATGGGAGGAACCCAGTGGGAGATAATTGAATTGGGGGGAGGTTTCCCATGTCCTGTTCTCCTGATAGTGAGTGGTGCTTTTTCCCCTTTTGCTTGGCACTTCTCCTTGCCGCTGCCATGTGAATAAGGATGTGCTTCCTTCACCTTCTGCCATGATTGTAAGTTTCCTGAGGCCTCCCCAGTCATGCCAAACAGTTAGTTAATTAAACCTCTTTTTTTATGAATTACCCAGTCTTGTGCATGTCTTTATTAGCACTGTGAGGAGCAGAGTTGCTTGAACATCTATGATAACTTGCCACAGCTCTAGTTAAGGGCAAATTCAGAATTCAAAGCCAGGAGGAGTCCAAGGCCAAAGGCCACTTTCATGACCATTATAATTCTCCACTCCCAGGCAGTATGGACAGATATAGAAATTATCCATTGAAAGTTTATGGAGTCAGAGAAATTTCATGAATTTTACAGTTTTTTTTTATTTAGTAACTAGCAGTATTTTGTTAAGATTAATAATTTGGGCTCCAGAGCCAACTTTACTGGGTTCAAATACACTTATTAAAAATAAATGAGGTTATACATTACTGAGTGGTAATGTAAATTGACAAAACTTTCCTGAGTAAAATGTGGTAAAATGCATCAAAAGCTTTAAACATGTTAAAAACATTGTCCCAGGAATTTTACTTATAGTTTCATTTAAAGAAAATTTCTATAATGTACACAATAATTAATTACAAATGCATTTAATTTCATTGTTGTTTTGAAACAACCTAAGTGTACAACAATAGGGGATTGATTAAATGAGTAATAGGAACTTCATATATCACAGGGGAATGCCTCCTTCCTCACCTTTGTTTTGTGGCATCCTCCGCAGTCTGCCTGGCTTCCTTTTCCACCACTTCCTCATCCCCAGAGCAGAGGACCACCAGCTTTACAGTGGTTGGTGTGTTACAGGTATTGGGTAGACATGATCAAAATTTCTCTGCTTGGAGAAGTTGCTTCTTTTCTTCTTTCCTCTAGCCAGGGCCAGTGCAGGGCAGGGATTTCCTGCTCCCTGGCTTTAAGCTTTCCCTGAAGTGGGTTCTTCTCACAGCTCAACAAACTTCCAAGGGATGCAGTGAGCAAGCCAATTTTTTCTCTCATTGTAAGCTGTGCCTGCCAATTGTGCCTTAATTAGGAATAGGGTGATATTCTGGTTCTCCACTTGCTGTCTATTTTTCAATTGAATTGGGTAGAAAAGACAGGTGCTACTTACTGAGTGCTCTCAAAGACCCTCAAAAACACTGAGGAGAATATTATAGCCATTAAAACTGACATATGAAAAATAACATACTTATGGTTGGAAAAGGTCATGACATTTTAAAGCAGAAAAGCAGGTTACACAAAAATGTGTAATACACCGTTAAGAAAACTGGGGGGATAGCAATACATTGTGTTTATTTTTCTCTTGCTTATTCTGCATTCTCTAAATTTTTCTACAAATATTTGTGTTGTTAAAAATAAGAATAAAAACCTATATTTAACAAAACAATACAATAAAGGAGGAGAGTTTATTTAACTTTATGAGTCTCAGTTTTCTCCTCCCCTAAAATCCAAAATAACCCTCTTTGGGTTTTTGCAAAGACTTCATTGACTGATCTATGAAAAAGGGCTTGCAATTGTGTGCGTCATAGGTAGTGATCTGTTTTAAACTTTCAGTCTCATAACTATAATTTTGATACCTTCCCAACTTGCCCTAGTTATAGTGTAAAAACTATAGATTCCCTTTCATTAATTTTAGTAGTCACTACCACTTTAGTATCAATTATACAAGTGCAAAACAAAAACAAAAAATCGTTCTTCAATTGCCTGCTGCCAATATTGGTGAGATATTTGACCTCTAGGCTCAAGTATGATTTTGTTTCATAACAACAGTATTCAAAAATGTTCAAGATGTAGCTGTCATTATAAAATTTTAGATGATTTTCTTCCATAAGCCAAAGGTAAATTAAGATTTCTTTCCTCTTCATAAAGGAAAAAACCTATTTTCAGAGTTAATATGACAGTGGCTATGGCTATAGCTTTCTTTTACTTCAAGAAAAAAAGTAGAGAATGGTATGGTGTATTTGGTAGAAATAAAGGAAACATGAGGATGAGACAGAAAACATGTTCAAGAAGAAGTAATCTTCTCCCCTTTGACAGCCAAAACACAGGTACATTTTTAGCCTCATTTGGTTTCTAAGACAGTTCTTTTTAAACAAAGAAAAAAAAATCATGTTTTGCACCCTCAGTTTCTTCAATGCATGGTAAATTAGTAGCAAAGTAATGATGAATGTGGAAATTAATCAAAAGCAAAACTGTAGTTTTTACACATTTCTTAGTGAATTAATGATTTCCCTTTATTACAGTAAATGTGTCAAGACCATAAAATGTGAACAAAAATTTAAAGTGTAAGATTAAATGCTGTTGAAACTTCGACTGACCCTTATTAATGCAACATTGTGCTTAAGCAGAAACCTGGAATAGAAATAGAAATTATAAGAAAGTGTTACAGCCAGAAATTTTCCAGTAAAGGCCTAAAAAAAAATGAAGTAAATGATAATAGCTTTAAAAGATAAGTCAGGGGAAGAGCCATCACAATTCGATTTTAAACAAGGCCAGGGGCAGAAAATGGTACCTATAAAGAATCAAGTGTAACTGAGAAAAATAATCTTGTAATAAGTCAAAGCGTGGTTTTGAAGGAGAAGATTCAATAATCCAGTTGTTAGCTCTTAGCAGGAATCCATTAAAGGAGACATGCACTAAATGCTCTGCTTGAGCAAAAGTGTTTCTTAAGGTAGAAAAGTTAGAAACAGTGCAAATGCTTTGACTAAATGAACTAATCGCATTGGTCAAACAAGAATGTTTTGGAAAACTATACATCCTTCTTCAAAATAGAAAAGGGGAGTAGGGCTATTCAGGGAACCAATGACTCAAAAATTCCTATGGAAAATAAGTGTGCTTAATTTTATTTTTTAAATGTATTTTTAGTCCCAGTATGAGCAAGGCTCTACAATAGATTCTGCAGAATAAAAAAGTAGAAAACAAGTGGGCCCTCTTGTTGAAGAGTTCATTGCCTAGTACAAGGTGTGAAGATGCCTGGAAGAGGGAGGAACCAGCTCTACCTAGAAGTTAGAAAACTTTTCCTAGCTAAGGGTGTGAGATAAGAAGACAAGTTTTAAGTAGAAGGGTTTCCAGGCTGAGAGTCTAACATAGGCAAGACATGGGGTCATGTTCTAGGCAGGCTGATTATATATTCCTGATTAACCTGCAATATAAGAAGTCACTGAGAAAGTGATTGAAAATATAACAGGCCAGAAATGCAGGTGAGAGTCGGGTAATTAAAAACTTTGATTTCCTGGTAAGAAATTTGTACTTAAACCTACACTAGTTGCAATCAGCTTATGCAGGGAAATGGAATATGTTCAGCATCATGGTTTAAAAAAGGTTACTCTGATATCAGTGAAAAGTGAGACAGCCTATTGTAATGTTGAAAAGCTCATGCTTTAGAGAGAGGCAGATCTGGATACAAATCATAGCCTTAATTTAAACCTTTAAGCCCTAAGCAGCCTTCAGTTTTTTCATACTTAAAAGTTGGATAATAGTATCTATGCTTGGAGTCGGGGGGGTAAGGGAGACGGTATGAGTGTTAAGAGACTAATGAGACAGAAAGTTAACAAGGATATCCAGGAATTGAACTCAGCTCTGAACCAAGCAGACCTAATAGACATCTACAGAACTCTCCACCCAAATCAACGAATATACATTCTTCTCAGCACCACATCGCACTTATTCCAAAATTGACCACATAGTTGGAAGTAAAACATTCCTCAGCAAATGTAAAAGAACAGAAATTATAACAAACTGTCTCTCAGACCACAGTGCAATCAAACTAAAACTCAGGATTAAGAAACTCACTCAAAACTGCTCAACTACATGGAAACTGAACAACCTGCTCCTGAATGACTACTGGGTACATAACAAAATGAAGGCAGAAATAAAGATGTTCTTTGAAACCAATGAGAACAAAGACACAACATACTAGAATCTCTGGGACATACTTAAAGCAGTGTGTAGAGGGAAATGTATAGCACTAAATGCCCACAAGAGAAAGCAGGAAAGATCTAAAATTGACACCCTAACATCACAGTTAAAAGAACTAGAGAAGCAAGAGTAAACACATTCAAAAGCTAGCAGAAGGCAAGAAATAACTAAGAGCAGAATGGAAGGAGATAGAGACACAAAAAAACCCTTCAAAAAATCAATGAATCCAGGAGCTGGTTTTTTGAAAAGATCAACAAAATTGATAGGCCACTAGCAAGACTAATAAAGAAGAAAAGAGAGAAGAATCAAATAGACGCAATAAAAAATGATAAAGGGGACATCACCACCAATCCCACAGAAATACAAACTACCATCAGAGAATACTATAAAAACCTCTACGCAAATAAACTAGAAAATCTAGAAGAAATGGATAAATTCCTGGAAATGTACACCCTCCCAAGACTAAACCAGGAAGAAGTTGAATCCCTGGATAGACCTATAACAGGCTCTGAAATTGGGGCAATAATTAATAGCCTACCAACCAAAAAAAGTCCAGGACCAGACGGAATCACAGCTGAATTCTACCAGAGGTACAAGGAGGAGCTGGTATCATTCCTTCTGAAACTATTCCAATCAATAGAAGGAGAGAGAATCCTCCCGGACTCATTTTATGAGGCCAGCATCATCCTGATACCAAAGCCTGGCAGAGACACAACAAAAAAAAAGAGAATTTTAGACCAATATCCCTGATGAACATCGATGCAAAAATCCTCAATAAAATACTGACAAACCAAATCCAGCAGCACATCAAAAAGCTTATCCACCATGATCAAGTGGGCTTCATTCCTGGGATGCAAGGCTGGTTCAACATATGCAAATCAATAAACATAATCCAGCATATAAATAGAACCAAAGACAAAAACCACATGATTATCTCAATAGATGCAGAAAAGGCCTTTGACAAAATTCAACAACGCTTCATGCTAAAAACTCTCAATAAATTAGGTATTAATGGGACGTAACTCAAAATAGTAAGAGCTATTTATGACAAACCCACAGCCAATATCATACTGAATGGGCAAAAACTGGAAGCAATCCCGGTGAAAACTGGCACAAGACAGGGATGCCACGCCCTCTCTCACCACTCCTATTCTACATAGTGTTGGAAGTTCTGGCCAGGGCAATCAGGCAGGAGAAAGACATAAAGGGTATTCAATTAGGAAAAGAGGAAGTCAAATTGTCCCTGTTTGCAGATGACATGATTGTATATTTAGAAAACCGCATTGTCTCAGCCCAAAATCTCCTTAAGCTGATGAGCAACTTCAGCAAAGTCTCAGGATACAAAATCAATGTGCAAAAATCACAAGTATTTTTATACACCAATAACAGAAAAACTGAGAGCCAAAGCATGAGTGAACACCCATTCACAATTACTTCAAAGAGAATAAAATACCTAGGAATCCAACTTACAAGGGATGTGAAGGACCTCTTCAAGGAGAACTACAAACCACTGCTCAATGAAATAAAAGAAGCCACAAACAAATGGAAGAACATTCCATGCTCATGGATAGGAAGAATCAATATCATGAAAATGGCCATACTGCCCAAGGTAATTTGTGGGTTCAATGCCATCCCCTTCAAGCTACCAATGACTTTCTTCACAGAATTGGAAAAAACTACTTTAAAGTTCATATGGAACCAAAAAAGAGCCCACATTGCCAAGTCAATCCTAAGCCAAAAGAACAAAGCTGGAGGCATCACGCTACCTCACTTCAAACTATACTACAAGGCAATAGTAACCAAAACAGCATGGTGCTGGTACCAAAACAGAGATATAGACCAATGGAACAGAACAGAGCCCTCAGAAATAATACCACACATCTACAACCATCTGATCTTTGACAAACCTGACAAAAACAAGAAATGGGGAAAGGATTCCCTATTTAATAAATGGTGCTGGGAAAACTGGCTAGCCATATGTAGAAAGCTGAAACTGGATCCCTTCCTAACACCTTATACAAAAATTAATTCAAGGTGGATTAAAGACTTACATGTTAGACCTAAAACCACAAAAACCCTAGAAGAAAACCTAGGCAATACCATTCAGGACATAGCAATGGACAAGGACTTCATGCCTAAAACACCAAAAGCAATGGCAACAAAAGCCAAAATTGACAAATAGGATCTAATTAAACTAAAGAGCTTCTGCACAGCAAAAGAAACTACCATCAGAGCAAACAGGCAACCTACAGAATGGGAGAAAATTTTTGCAATCTACTCATCTGACAAAGGGCTAATATCCAGAATCTACAATGAACTCAAACAAATTTACAAGAAAAAAACAAACAACCACATCAAAAAGTGGGTGAAGGATATGAATAGACACTTCTCAAAAGAAGACATTTATGCAGCCAACAGACATATGAAAAAATGCTCATCATCACTGGCCATCAGAGAAATGCAAATCAAAACCACAATAAGATACCATCTCACACCAGTTAGAATGGTGATCATTAAAAAGTCAGGAAACAAGAGGTGCTGGAGAGGATGTGGAGAAATAGGAACACTTTTACACTGTTGGTGGGACTGTAAACTAGTTCAACCATTGTGGAAGACAGTGTGGCGATTCCTCAAGGATCTGGAACTAGAAATACCATTTGACCCAGCCATCCCATTACTGGGTATATACCCAAAGGATTATAAATCATACTGCTATAAAGGCACATGCACATGTATGTTTATTCACAATAGCAAAGACTTGGAACCAACCCAAATGTCCATCAATGATAGACTGCATTAAGAAAATGTGGCACATATACACCATGGAATACTATGCAGCCATAAAAAAGGATGAGTCCATGTCCTTTGTAGGAACATGGATGAAGGTGGAAACCATCATTCTGAGCAAACTATCACAAGAACAAAAAACGAAACACTGCATGTTCTCACTCATAGGTGGGAATTGAACAATAAGAACACTTGGACACAGGAAGGGGAACATCACACACTGGGGTCTGTAGTGGGGTCGGAGGAGGGGGGAGGGAGAGCATTAGGAGAAATATCTAATATAAATGACGAGTTAATGGGTGCAGCACACCAACATGGTACATTTATACATATGTAACAAACCTGCACGTTGTGCACATGTACCCTAGAACTTAAAGTATAATAATAATAATAATAAAAAGAGACTAATGAAAGGACTCAGGAATCAGAAATGGAGAAAGGGTAAACCTATTCAAGAAACTCAAAACAAAATAAAATCCAGGACTTTCTGAGTGGTATGAGGTGGAAAAGCTGGGGAAAATGGAAGATGAAACTGAGCTTTCTGTTGTTGGGGATGGAGAAAGATGGTGTATCATTCTCTTGGCCACAGAGACTGGTAGCATTTGGAATCAGAAAGGTTAATGGAAGGGAAATTAGAACTTTCAAACCAAAATTTAACTATAAAATGTGACTATGTCTCTGGGAGAGGAGACATGTATTTCAGAGACATCATGTCTGCATTCTATATTCCACGCTCTTCCCCAAACGTAAATATAGAGAAAAAAATGAAAGATGTGAAAAATCACATACAGAGATAATAAATGTGCATTTTAAAACACAGTGAATTGATGCTTGAAGGATTATGATAATGAAAAATGATTTATAAAGAAATTCAAAAATCTTATTTACTTTTCAGTATACTATTAATAATGCAATATTTCTCCATGCTTGATTTCACTGATATTTTTGACTTCTTTAAGATTCTGGAAAACATAAAACACGGTTATGAGTAATTATGTTTTTCAATTTGCTTATCTGTACACACAAATAATGGTTCTTTCAAGCATCTATAAACAATCCAGTCTCAAGTACAAATGGGTTTAAATGTAACATGTTAATTTGCTAAAATTCTACAACATTTCCCAAGAAAATAACAGTTTTAGCATTTTTACCAAGTGGCTTTTTTATTTTTTTCACTGCACTTTAGAAGTCAGCCCTGTGCAATTTAATCTTTCAAAGAATCCTTGTGCTGATAAACTACAGAGAGTACATGTGGCTGATTTGACCCAAACCTTTCAGTTAATAAATATGAGACAGAATCTTATAAAAGGAAATGCAATCAAGATTTTCACAGAAGGTTTCTCCTGAAGGATAAAAATAATAATGGTGTTTGACTCACTTTTATACCTGGGAGCAGAAGATGTCCTTGCCAAGTATCTTTTTGGAAGAGCCCTAGTTGGACAGACACTTCCAAAAGATAAGCAAAGCATGAAAGATATGAACATCGGACAAAGCGAAAGGAAATGAAAGCATTTCCTAAAGCATTTAAAATGATGACATAAAAAAGTTTGTTTATATTTATCAAACATACGTTGGGTGACTTTTTAAAAATGGAAAGATGAACTTCAGGATATTTATTACCAAGCTGGTCCAGACAGCTTGCATTCATTCATTTACTCATTCATTCATTCATTTATTGTTTTAGTTACTACTTACGAGGTGAGTCTAAAATAAGGACAAGTCACCATAATATTTTCGAGCAAATATTCTCTAGTTTACTGTATGCATTATTTGGCCTACTAAAATTAGCTTGCAATAACTCACCCAAACACAGCCTTACTAGCTCCATGATTGTTTAGTGGAATAAGGATGGAACATGGGAGTATGATGTAAAATGGGCTATATCCTTCATATCTCATGAGCACCACTCTGGCACAGGCTTCTACCAGCAAGCGTATCCCAGTAGCAGCAGACAGGCATGACGTTTTTCATGATGTGCATCTGACAGTGATACCATGTGATATTGATAAGCAATGGCATTGGCATCTGGAATCTGTCTCACTGGGTTTGGCAGAAGGACCTAGAGACAGTATTAGATTTTTTTCCCAAATGAGAAAATGGGGTTTTCCAATGATTAATTGAAAAAAAAAATATATATATATATACAATAAAACAAAACAGGAGTGACCAGGTACACATCCTATGTTGGCAGAACAGGTGAAAGTGGTTTGGTGTATTTCAATTTTACCAAAATGGGAACAGGCTGACTATATTATATTATTTTCTATTTTTTTTCTACTTAATACATCATGAGCATCTTCCCATGTCTGTGTCTATTATGGTATGCTCATTTTTAAGGGCAAGGAACTTCTTTTTGGTCCAGGCTTCTTTTTCTTCTAAAGTTCAATATTATGCTGCCATTCCACAAAGGCTTTATGGAAGATAATTTCCATTAATTTGGCAGGTCATTGTCTTGTCAGTTTCAGATAATTAAGGACTAGCCATTAGTTCCTGTACCTATTGTGTAATCTCTTTTGTCTCATCAGGTTTGTGAATTTTGCAGCGCTTGCCAATCTACAGTTAGCTTAATTAAAATCAATGGAGTTGAAAGTTGGTGTGTTCTCTTTCTCTTTCTCTAAAGGATTCCATTTTCCAAAACACCATAAGCAAATAAATTGGCATGTGGAACTTTCTGCAGCCATATAATAGTCAAACACACTTAACCGTGTATATTTAGCTCCCAGCAAAATTGTCTAATTTTGCATTTGCTAGCTAGCCAGTAAACTCCAGGTTTCTTGCATCAGAGGGGGATGCTAACCCACAGATTTTACAGTTCAGAAGTATTATTAGTAAATACCCTCAACAAAAGGCTCAGAAAGTGAAATCAGTTCCAATGCTATCATCTTTCCTCAAGCTGAGCTACAGTGTTCAATTCTCCAAATGTGAGGTAGCTGGCAAAGACGTTGCTGTTGTTTTCTGGATTTAAGCTGGGAAGATAGTAACTGGAGCCTAGGAGAAGAATTTTCAACTAATGAAGTGTTGTTAATATAAGACTTTCAAAAATACTAATCACAACATTTCTGTAATTTGCAACTAGCATCAATTGATATATCTTTGATTTTCTCTATAAAAACAAAGACTGAACTGGCCAGATTAGCAACTCAGAGTTATGCTGATCTTCCAGGCTGGAGGCCTCGCCCAAAATAACATCATGAACATTTTATACCTCCTACAGAATAACAGTATACTTGCAATCTGCCAGACTCTATGACTGAAATGCAGAAACAATAAAACAATAATTAGTAACTCTGATTTTGCCACACGCCTGGGCAGCTCAAATTTCTTGATGGTTATGACCCTAAACATCTGCTTGAACTAATATATACTTTGTTATGCATATCTATTTAAAACATATTTCAATAAACATGCATAGTGAAATATATTATTGTCTGTAGTAAAAGGGAAATCCCAATATATTAATGATGTAATGAACTGTAAAAATAATCAATATTGGTTTTTCTGCATGTTGACCAATGTATGAACCTATGTTTTATCTTCATTCTCATTCTTTCAGAATAAAAAGCAACATCTATTTAGTACATGCAAATAACTTGTGGGAGTTTTCAAGAATATACAAATCAAATTAATTTAGAAGCATATCAGACACCCTACCTATGCAAATGGTATTATTTTGTTAATCTAGTTCTAAACTATATGTTTAACATCATTATACTTCAGGATTATTTTGAATCCTTTTATTTATCAATAATAAAACTTTCTAAGATTTTAAACATAAAATACAAAGCTACCATCTTGAAGTTGTATTTCCTTTATTACATGATAATTAGTTGCATAATTAAAACATGTGGGGACAAAGGTCAGATATTACAATCCAAGGGATATCACAAAGGATATTGTATTTTTTGCCCCAAGTATGTATATTAACAGCAATGGCTGTTACACAGAACATTAAGCTAAAAGAGTCAAATGGAAACTGGAATAACATTTGTTGCAAATAATAGGTATAGTGAAATTTCAAGATGATTCTGAAAATATTTTATTTATCTGAACTTATGATAACATATCTGAGTGAATAACAGAGAGTGCACTCAAGGAAGTAAATAGCTCTATTAAAACAGTAACCTGATGATGAAGACTCAACAAATGAAGACAGTGATATCCGTGGATGCCTTTCAGACACTGTGTTACTCTTTGGTGGTGACTCCATTATTCTTTATGAATAATGCAATTAGTGCAATTTTGAGTATTTCCATCCCTGCCAATTATCCTAACACTGGAAAATTTTCTGTTTAACACAAAAATACTAAGAACTCATTTGAGAGTATCTTCACTGAGTGGTTTATCAAGCACTGGAATAGCTCCAGAATTAGGAGTTAAATACTTCCCAAGAGAATTCAGTCCACTCTAATATCACTTCGGTGTTAGAAAAAATACCCTTGCACTGACTTGAAAATTATATCCATAGATCTTTTATCCATGACACCTGGGGTCACAAGGAAAAAATATTTTTCTTATTCTTAATTGATTTACAAATAGAAGTGTGCTCAAAATAGTAGCAACAATGTATTTCATTACATATGCTTTTATATATAATATATATAAAAATTTCATATATATTACATATATACATTTTATTACACATGTGATTATGTAATAAAATATATTGATGCTACTATTGTTATTTTATGAGTGCTTATATATAAGCACTTATATATGCTTATATATTAGTGAATGATAGCAATGATAAAAGTGACAAGGAGAGAAGAATTATGATTATTTTATTATTTTAAGGTACTCACACACTACCTGTGAAGTGGTATAATGTTGTTTGAACATGGATTTTAATTAGTTACAAATGTATCTTGGAAACTCTAGTGCAACCACTGAGAAATGTAAAAAAGAAGCATAACTGATATGCTAATAATAAGGGAGAGAAAATGGAATCATACAAGATGCTCAATTAAAGCCATGAAAGGCAGTAAAATAGTGGAAGACAAACTAAGAACAAAGAAAAAGGGAAACAAATATAAAACTAACAAATATGATAGGTATTAATTCAACTAAATCATTAGTTGCTTTAAACATCAATGTTCTAAATATATCAATTAAAAGGCAAAGATTGTAAAAATGGATTTAAAAAAACCTTCCCAATTGTATGTTGCCTACAAGAAACATGCATTAACTATAAGAGCACATACTGAAAGATATACTATGCTGATGCTAATTTTTAAAATGGGAACAGCTATATTAATTTTAAACAGACTAGACTTCAGAGCAAAGAAAGTTATCAGGGCTAAAGATGGGTATTACATAATGATAAAGGGGTCAGTTCCTTATAAAGACATGACAATCCTTAATGTATAGATGCCTGACAATGGAGCATCAAAAAACATGAGGCAACATCTAATAGAACTGCAAGGAGAAAAACATGAGTCCACTATCATAGTTGGTGACTTCAACGCCCCTCTATCAAAAATGGACATATCAAGCAGACAGAAAAAACAGTAAACACAGCACCGTCAATTAACTGGATATAATTGACATCTACTGACTGTCTTATGATTAAAGAACACACTATTAAAGAACACGTGGATTAAAGAAGAAATCTCAACAACAAAATAAGTATTTTGAACTAAATGAAAATGAAAATACAACTTACAAAGTTTGTGGGATGTGTCGAAAGCAGTGCTTAGAGAGAAATTTATAGCATTGAATACATTTATTAGAAAAGAAATATTTAAAATTAATCACCTTATCTATAACAAACTCACAGCCAACATTATACTTAATGGGAAAAAGTTGAAAGCATTCCCCGTGAGAACTGGAATAAGACAAAGACGCCCACTTTCACCACTTGTATTCAACATAGTACTTGAAGTCCTAGCCAGAGCAATCAGACAAAAGAAAAATAAAGGGCATCCAAATCAGTAAAAAGGAAGTCAAAGTGTTCTAGTTTGCTGATGATATGATCTCATACCTAGAAAACCTTAAAGACTCATCCAAAATGCTTCTAAAACTGGTAAATGAATTCAGTAAAGTTTCAGGATACAAAATTAATGTACGCAAATCAGTAGCGCTGATATACACCAACAGCAACCAAGCTGAGAATCAAATCAAGAACTCAACCCCTTTAACAATAGCTGCAAAGTGCCACAAAAATATAACAACAAAAAAATTTAGTAATATACTTAACCAAGAAGGTGATAGACCTCTATAAGGAAAACTGCAAAACACTGCTGACAGAAATCACAGACAACACAAACAAATGGAAATACATACCACGATCATGGATGGGTAGAATCAATATTGTGAAAATGACCATACTGCCAAAAGCAATCCACAAATTTAATGCAATTCCCATCAAAATACCACCATCATTCTTCACAGAATTAGAAAAAACAATCCTAAAATTCATATGGAACCAAAAAAAGCCCACAGGGCCAAAGCAAGACTAAGGAAAAAGAACAAATCTGGAGACATTACATTACCTAATTTCAAACTATACTATCAGGCCATAGTCACCAAAACGGCATGGTACTGGTATAAAAACAGGCATATAGACCAATGGAACAGAATAGAGAACCCAGAAATAAACCCAAATACTTACAGTCAACTGATCTTTGACAAAGCAAACAAAAACATAAAATAGGGAAAGGAACCCTATTCAACAAATGGTTGCCGGGATAATTGGCAAGCCACATGTAGAAGAATGAAACTGAATCCTCACCTCTCACCTTATAAAAAAATCAAATTAAGATGGATCAAAGATTTAAATCTAAGACTTGAAACCATAAAAATTCTAGAAGATAACATTGGAAAAACCCTTCTAGACACTGACTTAAGAAAACACTTCATGACCAAGAACCCAAAAGCAAACACAGGAAAAACAAAGATGAATAGATGGGAATTGATTAAACTAAAAAGCTTCTGCACAGCAGAAGAAATGATCAGCAGAGTAAACAGGCAACCCACAGAGTGGGAGAAAATATTCACAACCTGTGCAACAGTCAAAGGACTAATATTCAGAATCTACAAGGAACTCAAGCAAATCAGCAAGAAAAAAAAAACAAACGATTGCATCAAAAAGTGGGCTAAGGACATGAATAGATACTTCTCAAAAGAAGATATACAAATGGTCAACAAACACATGAAAAATGCTCAACATCACCGATTATCAGGGAAATGCAAATCAGAATCACAATGCGATACCACCTCACTTCTGCAAGAATTGTCGTTATCAAAAAGTCAAAAAAATAGATATTGGCATGGATCTGATGAAAAGGGAACACTTTTACACTGTTAGTGGGGATGTAAACTAGTACAACCACTATGGGAATCTGTGTGGAGATTCCTTAAAGAATTGGAAGTAGATCTATCATTTGATTCAGCAATCCTACTCCCGGGTAACTACCCATAGGTAAATAAGTCATTATTCAAAAAAGATACTTGTACACACATGTTTATAGCAGCACAGTTCACAATTGCAAACATATGGAACCAGCCCAAATGCCATCAATCAACAGTGGATAAAGAAAATGTGATATAGTATATGTGTGTATATATATAAATATATATATATATAAAATGAAATACTACTCAGCCCTACAAAGGAACAAAATAATGACATTTTAGCAACCTTGGAATTGGATACCATTATTCTAAGTGAAGCAACTCAGGAATGGAAAACCAAACATCATACGTTCTCACTCATAAGTGGGAGCTAAGCTATGATGATGCAAAGGCATAAGAATGATATAATAGACTTTGGGAATTTGGGGGGAAAGGGTGGGAGGAGGTTGAGGGATAAAACACTACATAGATATTGGGTACAGTGTACGCTGCTTGGGTGATCGGTTCACCAAAATCTCAGAAATCACCAATAAAGAATTTATTCATGTAGCCAAACACCACCTGTTTCCCAAAAACTTATTAAAATTAAAAAAAATTAATCACCTTAGAAAAGTAGAACAAAAGCAAATTAAATCCAAAGTAAGCATAGGAAAATAAATTAAAATTAGAGTAGAAATAAATGAAATAAAAATGGGAAATCAATAGAGAAATCAACAAAACCAGAAGATGATTTTTTGAAAAGTTCAAATAAAAAAAAGCCTCTGGCCAGGTTATCTATGAAATCAGATATTCAACATTATTCACACAAATGAAAATAACTTAAAATGGTATATTTAAAATATAACTGCAGTGTACAAAGGCATTGCAGTATACAAATATATTGCAGGTAAAAATCACAATATTTAAAATATTTGCCAAAGCCTACTTGACTGTGTAGACACTGCCTCACTTCAGCAAGTTTTTTAAAATAATGACTATACTACATTAACTGCCTGAATTCAAACCTATTCTTTTTCTTTAGGTGAAATTTTTAATTCAAATTTCTGAAATCTAATAATGTCACCTAGGCCAATAATAGATCAATCATGGTGCCTGTCAGGTTCTTTCTGAGCCCTGTTAGCAGCTCATTTAAGTGTCATCCATTAATACACACTGCCTTGACACCTCCAATGTATTTTTTGTTAGATTAGTTTTCCCATGCATTGGGTCCATTATCAATCCTTAATAATGAGAAAAACATGAAATTTAAAATTTATCTTTCAAACATTGGAAGAGGAAAGGATGGTTTTAATTCCCCAGGTCGTTAAATGAGTAATGAAGCAAGTTTTACATTCTAACCGTGAGACATATTAGCTGTTAATTTGAAAAGGAAACATTTAGTTTCCAGTCTTTGGGGACCTCACTGCAAACTTTTATTTACAAAGCTAGTTGCACGTGTCTATTATTGTGCATCGTTTTTGAGCTTTTGCATTATATTTTGCATCACCACAGTTAAGGGTAAAATAACAGGACTATGGCATCTGTGTTTAGATTTAGATAGACAAATGGGGAAATAGTGCAGAGAAAAGCCAACTAAAGAAATTTTAATTGTTCCTTGTATAAAGCCCCAGTTTACAGAAAGGTTGAACCAATTCATTTCTGCAGCTTACATATCTAAATCTGTGACCATGTAGCATATGAAACAAATAGGATATCCCTATTAATCACTGAGTTGTCAATATGAACATAAAGATTGGTGCGAATTCAGTGTCCTGCACAAAAGTCTTCAGTTAAAACAGAAGAGATATTATGGTGGTGGATTCCCCAGGATGTTCAACAAACAGAGAAGAGGCCAAAGCATGTTGTCTCAATCTTTCTTCTTGTTTTAGTCCATTCTCACACTGCTAAACGACACTACCCAAGACTGGATAATTTACAAAGAAAAGAGGTTTAATTGACTCACAGTTCCACATGGCTAGGGAGGCCTCAGGAAACTTACAATCATGGCAGAAGGAGAAAGCAAGCACATCTTACATGGTGGCAGGTGAGGAAACATGAGCAAAAGCAGGGAAAACTGCCTTATAAAGCCATCAGATCTCATGACAATTCACTCACTATCACGAGAACAGCACAGGGGAAACCACCTCTACGATCCAATCGTCTCCCATCAGATTCCTCCATCCACACGTGAGGATTACTGGTATTACAATTCAAGAGGAGGTTTGGGTGGGGACACAGCCAAAAAGTAACACTTTTTATTTATTACAATTTTATATCATCCCTAGCAAATTGTTCCAAATTCTTGCCCATCCTCCATCAATATCTAAAATTGCACTTGTAATTGAGAATACTTGCTAAGGTTTTACTTGTACTTGCATATAGAATGGACTCAAGATATGAACGCTGTTTGTCACGATTTCATAAATGAAGACAAAACAGATATTAAATATTCACCCTGTTTTCTGGATGCTCAGTTTCATAATAAATGCCTGCCTTGGTTCATGCATCAGTACTGTTTCCACTTGGCTTCCTTGGACATCACTTTCTCTTAACTTTTCTCCTACCTCTCTGGCCCTTTTCTCTTGAACACTCTTGATAATCCTACCTTATCTCCCTGCCCTCTTAAAATGTAAGTGCCTCAAGCTCTTGGTATTTCTCTTCCCCGTTTGTGCTTTAGTAACTCAGTATTTTCTAGAGGCTGGCAGCATCCACATATATCTCCAGATAAGACCTCTGCTAGAAAAGCTAGACTCATACATATTTACCCCTTTGCTTTCTCCATTTGGGTGTTGAATAACCATGTAGAAAATAACAAGTCCAAAACTCAGGTCCTGATTTTTCACCTTCGAATCAGCATCTCTCATATTTTTCCAACTCAGTAAATGACAGCTACATTCCGCCACATGCTAAAAACTCTTGGAGACATCTTCATTCAACCCTTTGTCTTGTATTCTACATCTAGTTTATGAGGTAAAGCAGTTACCTGTACCTTCAAAATACAGTTAAACAAAATCCTACCCTTTTTCTTGGTCCTCCCTGCTATGATTCTGGTCCAACCCACTAAACTCTTCTGTCTGGATTATTAAAATAGTCTCCCTGATTCCTTTTTGCCACCCACAAAGCCAGAGAAATCCTGTTAAAACACAAGATTAATGCTGCATAATTCCTTTTCTCAAAATACTTTAAAGAGTGCTGATTTCAGTTACCTGGATATGTGTAAGACACAATTCCAAAACAGACTGGCTTAAAAAAATATGTATCACTCCGCTCAAGGTCCTGGGAACCAACTAGATTCAGCTGGGTTGTTTTGGTTTGGGATCTGTCATGTGATTGTAGTCAGATGGAGGTTGAGGCTGAGGTCATCTTTATGCCTTCCACAATCACAGGTTTTCATGACACAACTACGTGAAGGCTGGAACAGCTGGGATTTATCTGGCATCTCCTGTCCTACTTGTGAGATTTTTCAATGTGGTTTCTCCAATTCAGTGGCCTCAAGGTAGCCATATTACTTACATGGTAGTTGGTTTTCTCTAGAGGGAGGATACAAAGAAAACAGTGGAAGTTGTATGCTTTTTTATTAACTAGCCTTAGAGGTCGCATAGCATCATTTCTACCATAGTACATGTGTAGAAGAAGTCATAAGTCCAGCCAAAATGAAGTCAAGATGTAGAGACACCTCTCAATGGGAAGAAATCTAAAGAATATGCCACAGTTTTTTAAAACTACCCTACACTTCATCTCAATTAAAGCAAAAGCCACAATTTTCTCAATGGTCTGCAATGGGAAGTTGTAGCAAATTTGACCACTGCTTGCTTTTTAAAATCAAGTTGGATTAGAACAGTCACGTGTATTGGTTTACATACAATGATGGCTTTTGTATTATAATGCCAAAGTTGAGTAGTTGTGACAGAGATAATGTGGCCTGCAAAGCTGAACCTGTTTATAATCTGGCCCCTTAGAAGGCAAGTTTACTAACCCCTGGTCTGCAGTTTTGAACACACACACCCTGCTCCCCTATTTGCTCTCTGAATTCATCTCTCTAGTACTCTGTTCCTCACTGTATAGTTTAGCATATGTGCCACCTTGCTGTTCCCTCTGCCTAGCATGCTTTTCCTTCAGATATCCAGCTAGCTCATTTCTGTATCTCTTTTATGCATTTGCTCAAATTTCATCTTTTCAGTGAGTCTTTTTCTGAATGCTCAATTTAAAATTCACCCCTATTTCCCAAAACTCCTTCTCTGCCTTCTCTGAGTGATTTCCCCCCACTAATAATATTCTCATATGCTATTGATTTAACTTATTTATTTTATTTATAGTCTATTTTCCTCATTAAAATGCAAGCTCCATTACATCAGGGATTGTTGTTTGTTTTGTTCTCTGATGCATCCCAGAGCCTACAACAGTGCTGACATGTAATAGGTCCTCAATAAACATTTGTTGAATGGACAGAGGCATGCATGCAGTGACTAATGAAATAACACAAAATAAATATGTAAAATTCATAGGCAATATTATAAAATGAAATGTATTGGCTGTTTGGGGTTATATAAGTGGAACATAGAAGTGAATTAAAGCTTTAAGTAAGAGGGAAGATCCTGATGTTAGTATTGATTCCCTTTTCCCCACGATGAATGATGTTTTGAAGATCTTGATGCTAACATTAGTTTAAGCTCATTCAATACTGTCATAGGAGAGAGAAAATCATTTGAGATCTTTGATATTAATATTCCAATACCTCACCTCTGTCTGTTTGAACTCATCAATCACTTTGGGAATAAAACTGGAATAGTGTACAAATTCATGTTGAGGTGAGGGGTTTTAATATAGAAGATATTTTCTTCTTTCCCTTGATGTCTCAGAATAAAATGATGAAACCAGAAGGAGAGAGAAACTTTGATTTTTGTATTTCAAATTTCTATTATTTATTATTTAAGAGTATATGATTTGGAGTCAGGGTAAAATTGAGTCCTCACCTCAACTCTAATTTCACAGCTATTTGTTCTTAGAAAAATTCCTCAATGTTTCAGATCCTCAAGTTCTTTCTCATTGAGAAAATGAAGATGGTGATATCCATCTCATGCAATTTTAGGAAAATTAAATAAAGTTAGATATTTTGAAAAATGTACTAAATTTAGAATAGTACCTGGTACATATCTTCTCAGTAATGATAAACAGAATATTTTCCCACATCTATTTTCAATAGTAATGACCATAATAGACAGAAATTTTTCATTTACTTGCAATGACCTTAAAAAACTAAATTCAACATAATGCCACCTCTAGAAAGAAGTCCATTAATAGTGGACAAATGTCTACTAAATATAACTTACATAAAAAGAAGTAAGAGATAATAAAACAAATGGGGTGAAACACCAAGACAGTTAAAAGTATTTGTCTTTATGACTTGCCCATTTGAGCAGAAATTCTTTTCTGGATGTCAGAATGTAAGGAAAGTTCAGATGAAAAATTTCAGTGGTTCAATTAGTTATAGATTCAGAGTTTTTGTTTATTTGTTTTGTGCTCAGTTGGTTCTTGTGTTTGTAGACACCTCTCACATTACAAAAATAATAACAGAGAGAAAAGACTATGTTCTTCAAAACAAAAAGCTACTCAGTAGTGAGTGGCACAGAAACCAAATCTCATGGATTATTTAAATTCAGTCAAATGTTGTTTATTGATATCACTTATGTGTCAGATATTATGGGAAGCATTGAAGATAAAATAGTACATAAAATACACTTCTGTCTTTCTTAAAGTTCAGTGATTTGTTGCCTAACTTTGAGAAATACTACCCTTCACCACAGAATAACAATTCACATCAGCATAACTAGGTCTTGGAGAAGTACTGCAATAAAGAAACTGTGTAACTTCCTTATCACTGAGTGTCTCAAACTTATTTGAGGAGAGTGCTTCTTTGTGTAACATCCACAACTAATATGCTATCTAACACATTCATGTCCAATTTCATCATATCCTATCTCCACTGATTAGAGATCCTTCAAGTAACCCTGAGGTTATGTGCTTTACGTATTTGGCTTCTGACTAAGCATTGATTTAGAGATCAGTTTTCTCAGCAAAACTGACTTTGAAAACCACAAGCAAGAACTATAACCTTTGATCTTCACAGGCATATGTGAGGGAAACAAATGACCGGCATGAGGTTGTGCAGCTGGTGAATTTGAAACTCAACCATATGAGTAAAAATAATTTGAGTAAGACACAATGAATTTAGACTTCATTTATTCTCATTTTGAAATAATTTGCAAAAGTGTTAGGCTAAGGATTTATATTTTCATTACCTATGAGGAAATAAAGCAAGCAAATTTGGACCAAAACTACAAAAACTAAAGAATTCAAAGTATCATCAAGTGCTTTAAAAGTCATATTTTCAGTATTCTCATCATCACACAAACACTTAAATTGAAATGACAAATTATCTCATTCAGTATGGCTGGTCAGAAGAGAGATTTGACTCAGAGGCATTTGTTACTAGTTGTTATCTGTTATTATAGGAATTGCCATAATGAGACAAGCTCACTCATCATGGATTTCTATTGGTAAGAAGAAAAATAAGGGATTTTTGTGAGAAGACAATGCTGTCCTTTTAATGTTAGCATCAAAAGCTCCAGGATGAAACTGAATTATTTTTATCTTTTCATACAACCATTTAGACAGTTATCATGAATGAGCTGCCTTTTGAGGAGGGATCCCATTTTATAATCTAGTTAGCTTCTTTTCCCAAGAAACTGATTGACCTAAGTGCCATACTATTTTGAGATGATCAATTTGGATTGGAAATTTTTAGAAACATGTTATTTCTAATTTCTTGTTCCTTTCTCAGGTAGAAGCAGAATAGTAGCTCACTTGCATAATGCTTGGCACATGATTTGTGCTCAATAATGGAGAGTTGCCATTACCATTATTAATAAAAATGCATATAGAACATATAATAATATATTGTTATTATACACAAAGAGCATACTAGATACCATGCCTCCGGATAGAAGTAGTATTTCTTTCTTAGCATCCAAACTTGTACATTGTACCTTTTTTTGCCTTATTACCTATAATACTTTTTAAATTTTGTGTGTTTACTTTTCTGTCTCATAGAATACAATAAGCATTCCTTGTGGATAAAAATGTTATCTTTTATCTCTGTATCCTTAACTATATTCTACAAATGTTTGCTGTAAGAATTAACAAAAACAAATAAATAAATTGTTAAACTACATTTGTTTTTTTTTAAAGATAGCATCTGTGTGAAGAACCTACTGAATTCAATATGCATAGTGTTTAAATGATGTTGCAACATGGCCAGCTTGGAGTCCTCATAGCGTGTCGAGTTCTGAATATTCACACATCTTACAGGGCATCTAGTTTTCCCCAGAGCAAGCATTCCAAGCAATAGGAAATGGGAGCAGACTCTGCTTAAAATGTAAACTTTCAGCTGTCACCATGTCATTTCTACTACATTTTACTGATGAAGCAGTCACAGAGCTAACCCAGGTTCAAAGAGAGAAGCAATAAACCCCATCTTTTATGCAGAAAGTGAGAAAGACATTGCAGTCATCATTAATTACCCACAGACCATTTAATCTATATCCTCATTAATGACATTTTCTCAGCTTGACATACTCTTGACTTTGACAATTAACAAAAACAGAAGAAATAGAAGAAAAAACCAATATGGTATGTAGTGCTCATAATTACATTTTCATTTGTGTTGCTATCCTTGATTACTATACATATAAGAAATTATCTCTCAAGGAAATAAATCATCCTTGTATTGCTTCTGGAGATGAAAATCAATGAGTTTACCTTTTGCTACAAATATAGCCACTCTTTTTTTTTCTTGTAGACATTAAACACCAATTTGTGGAGACAGTTTTGCATAAGCTTTTCCTCCTGATACAACTAAAAGATTACTTTGCTAAGCATTTATTTCAAGGATTGGCAAAGAATGTGTTATAACACAGGTCTGTAGGCATAATGGAAGAAATGCCTTGAGCGTCATTCAAAGGAAGGATAGAGAAAAAATATATATATAGAATCAATGTATTTTAACAGTAACAGTCTTTTAATATTTATTAAAAATAAAATATTTTAATTTTAAAAAATCAATCTTTAAATTTTTTATTAAAATAGAAATTATAAGTCAAAAGTAGTGATGGACACATTATTTAGCAGAAAATTCTTCAGAGACCACAGGAAAATCCAGGTTGTTGGAGGGTTAATGTTGAGAAGTAAGAAAGGACGGAGCAGTGAATACATCAATTTAACCGTAGGAAAAAAAATGTTTACTGCTGATGAATTAACTTGGGGGCCCTCTATCTAGAAGAGGGGCATTTTTTCCTTGCCTAGTAAAAGGGAGTTTATAAAACTTATAGCATCATTGTAATTGAGAAATGTATTCTGAAAAATGGAACAGAATAATAGGTTTTTCATAGATTAGAATAAACCACAGTGTTTAAATATTACATGTGTTTATGTAGTTTTAAAGACATGGAGAAAGTGCATAGCAAAATTAAAGTTGACATAGAAACTATACTTTACAGATCAAACTTAGACCAACTAGAATAGAAGGGCAAGGAGAGTCTGCAATGAGTTGATTAGCTCTGCTGCAGGAAATTGACCAACTGCAAGTGAACTACTGGGGGGATCGACGTTTTATGTGGATCTTTGTGAAGCACAAAACAAGATCAGCAAATCATAAAGAAACAAATAATGAAAGCTGACTTAGTTGGTTCAGGCTGCTATAACACATTACTGGGTGGCTTAAACAACAGAAATGTATTTCTTACAGTTCTGGAGGCTGAAATTCTGAAAGCAGGGTGTCAGCATGGTTAGGTTCTGATGATCACCTTCTTCCATGGCTTCCTCACATGGTGGAAAAAGATAAAGAGGAAGCACACTCTATCCTGTGTCTTCTTATAAGGGCAATAATACCACTAATGAGTGCTCCACTCTCATGACCTAATTACCTGTAAAGGATCTACCTCCAAATGACATCACATTGGGAATCAGGCTTTAACATATAAATGTTGGGGGCATACAAGCATTCAGTTCATAATGAAAGCAAAAGAAACATTGAAAGAAATCAGCATTTTCTTATTCTTCTATCGCTTAGCCTAAAAAGTAGGCTTGATTTTAAATACCAGAAAGCAACCAACTATTTATGCTTCAAAGTTATTTATAGTTTCAGGTACGTGTGTAGTCATGCATCACTTAATGACAGGGAAATGTTCTGAGAAATGAGTCCTTAGGTGATCTGTTGTGTGAACATCATAGAATGTACTTATGCTCTATGTATACCTGCATGATATAGCCTACTACACACCTAGGCTATGTGGTATAGAGCCCATTGCTCTTCACTTTTAAGCCTGTATAGCTTGTGATTGTTCCAAATGCTGCAGGCAATTGTAACACAACGGTAAGTATTTATGGATATAAACATGTCAAAATAAAAAATGTACAGCAATAATATATTACATCCTTATGGAACCACCATGGTATATGCAGACCATTATTGAACTTAAATTATTATATAATGAATGACTGTATGCATATTTACGTATTAACACACTAGCTATGCGTTTGTACAGATTGGCATTCAGTAAATTTTGTATGCTTTTTTCTGGGGTTTGGCAAACTATGGCCCTCAAATTAAATCAAACCCACCTCCATATTCACAGCTAAAGTTTTATTGGAACAAAACCACATTCATTCGTTGATGTACTGTCTGGTTGCTTTTATGTTACAATGGCAGAGTTAAGTGGTTATGGCAGAGAACATAATGTCCTCAAAGCCCAAAACATAGACTATCTGGCCCTTTACAGAAAGAGTTGATCAACTTTTGGTTTATTCCATAGAGCAAATATGGGACTCTCAACAAATCCCAATTAGCACCTATAACTACAATAATAGTAATAATTACAGTAGTAGTAATAATTGTTATCAGTTATTAAATGCATACTTTGTGCCAAAATTAGACTAAGCTGAAAGAGCAGGGTCCTATGATTTATAGGCTCATCAAAATCACATGAAATGAGGAAAGAATAGTTAGAAAATAGAATGCCTGTTGTTCAGAAGAAAAAAAGATCAATATCTACCATACTATTAATAAATACAAATGTTAGCCTGTCATGACTTGTTCTAATGAATGCCTAACCTCATTCAATATATGAAATTAAATTGGATAAAGTCTCATTAATACAAGAAGTGATTAGTATTTTTTCAGAGGCAAGCATTTGTTGATAATATGCTAAACTTAGTTTGATTCTAGGAGGGGAGCCTCTATGTTCTATTTCCTATTCTTTGTAACAATGAAATAAATAAACAAAACTCTATTTCAAATCAATAGTAATGCCAAATCAAACTGCGTAGTCTCCAGATTGGGATGCATACAAAAATGATCTGCTGTGGTAGAAATGATTTATTAAAAATTCTGTTTACATTTATCTTATCAATTTTAGTAGGTATTTTTAAATTATATATTAGAAAAATTGTGTACATATACATAAACAAATATAGTACTGAAGTTTACTTGCTCAAATATTATTACTTATAGAGATGTGCATCCAAAAATGTTTAGAAACTACTGACAAACTATAAGTAAATAACCTGTCAAAGAGTTCTCAGAATCCCTCTAAGATTGTAACTCAGTATGCCTGTAGCATAATCCTTATTAATTTTGCTAGAAAACTCAGTTATGTTCAAATATAAATAAATATACTTATGTTTAAATACAGATACATCAATAAATGCAATGACTGTCATTTCATTCCTTCGTAAAGCCTTTCATTCTCATCTCTTCCTTCTCTTTGCTGATCTTCAAATTCTGAAGCTTCTTTAATGGGATTCCTGTTAGCAAGTTCTCTCCTTTCTGTGTCCTCCATACACAAATGTCTGTGGTTTCTTGATAATTATATTCCATGAACATATTAATCATACCTTTGCTCCTAATTTTATATACAAGTTGGAATCCAGAATAAGCTTTTTTATTTAAAAAAATTACAATCTCAAATCAATAAATGCTTCTGCCATATTTTTCTTTCATTTAAGCATATTGCTATAATTACACTTACTGTTCTTTTCTCACTAATTTATCACTCTTCTTCTTCCTTTCTTTATTATCCATGTAAATTTTAACCTTTCTAAGATAGACTGATTTGTTTTTTTGCCGTGTAGTAAATGATCCTCCTACTTCTAGTCAAATTCTCCACAGCATCTATCAGAGTCTAGTTGTTACTAAACAATGGTTGCAGTTCTGTGCTGTGGTGACTTACCAGAAAGAACGATGATTCCTAGTGAAGTTCATCACTCCCAGTGCATGAGATAAGAGTTACATTTCAGCAAACGTGGACCTAAAAACAAAAGGTGAACCACTTCATCAGATGCTTAATAATAAAATTCAATGCCATTTACTCACAGATGTACTTTTTCAGCTAAACTGGGTCTCAGGATCCACATGTAGTTCCTCAGCGCTGTAGCGCAGCTCTGATTTGTGCACATATGTGCTCATGTTAACAACATCATACTTTGGAGGTACTTAACATAAAAGAGGAAATAGTTCTCTAGAAGATAAAACTCTCAGTGTAGGACATCTGATTTTTAATATTTTCTTTTCTTGTTAAGTCATAAAACCATCAAATGATTGCAGTTCTCAATTTGCTTATGGTGAGGCTAGAAGATGGTATGAGGTCTAAGCAATATTCTTAAAGGAAATTTGGGCCTTTGCTACATTACATCATGCTCACACATCACTTTAGGAAAAGTTAAAAGAGTTATAACAAAAATATTTTATACTTTGATAAACATAAATTTTCACAACTGAATTATAACTGTTGCATTCCAAATGAATTTTCTGTATACATTACTGATTTTAACACCAAGGTCATGGTCATTTTAATGAAAATAAGTAAATAAATAAACACTAGCAGAAAAATATGGTCAGAAAAAAGGAGAATAAAACCTGCATCTGAATTTCAGTTGATAATGGGCTATTTAATAACTACCAGTACACAGCTCTGCAGGGAAAAAGGCAATAATTCATGTTAGGTATATCCAGTACCTAATGATAATCAACATGCTTTAAGGAAAATGAAGATAATATTTCTTTATGGAAAAGAGGTAAACGAACTTCTTTACATAATATGTTTAAAATTCTCTTTTTAGTATTCAGATTTTAATGAACTGCAGATCACTGCAATTCTTCATGTTAAATCACATCTGGGATTGTTCCTTAATCAAGTAAATTGGGTTAAAATATTGCATTTTTATTGTTAGCTTAATAGCTTAAAGAGATATTAAACATTTAATTATTAACCTTGACATGAAAGAATTGGAGAGATTTCTTAGATGATTTAAGGATTTGAAAGTTCTCTCTTCTGAGTGAAGTTTATATGTTAGGATAAAGCAAATCTAACGAGCTATCTTGAAATGGGCATCTAACTAATTGAAAGAGACTAATAATATAGCATACCTATATATCCAATGTTACTTAAGAAAATCATTCATAGAAGAATAGATGTTTTATTTTAAAAATCAACTAATGGATGTTAAATATTAATAAACTCATCATAACTGAATAACAGATAGGTTAGCCTAGTAATTTACTCATTCAAAAAATATTTAGTGTACATTCATGATGTGGAAAGCAGTATTCTAGGCACTAGCAAGACAGCAGGGAATTGGTTGTTATCAAACTTATATTCTACTAGAAATAGATGCATATGAATAGAGTTTTCAGAAGAGAAATTAAAGGTTGCAAGAAATATAAAGAATATAAAGAGTCACATATTAATAGGCAATATAGGCGATGGTATGCTGACAAATGTTTAATAACCAGCTCTCTAAAAGGAACAAAGCAAGGCGAGTTTTTGCCATTTTCTGTGATGAAAACATTCCCAACATGACTAATTTAAATATACTAATATGACATCACTCAATACATAGTTGGAAAGAGGTATACCGTAAGCCCTAGTGAGCTGTTATAAGACAGCATTGGCACACACACTATGACAAGATTACTTTAAGTTGGATACTCAGAAAAGGCCTCTCTGGGAAAGTGACACTTAAACTAAGATCTGAAAAACCAGAAAAAGTCGTGTGTGAAATCTTGAGGCATTACTCCCTGAAGAGGGATAACAGCTAAAGTTCCCAAACCAGCGCAAGCCTGGATTGTTGGAAGAACAAGAAGGCCAAGAAGTCTGGGGTGTACTACCTAAAAGGAGGATATACAATGGGATTAGAAAAACAGTCAAAGCTTTTCATGCAGAACTTCGTAATATAGGGTATGAAATTTGGCAAAGATGTCACTGGAAGGTTTGTGAATCATGTTAATTGTATTGATTAAAACTTTTGCATTTACTCTATGCTGTCTATAGTAAAGCAAAAAGCTATTACAGAAGGAGGAACAGACCTTGGCTTACTGATGATAAAAAGAATAGGAAAAAATCCTTAAAAACTAGGTTGAATAAGAGGTTAGAATTAGTAGGCATCTCAACATATTATTACAATTATGGCATCCAACTTAATACATAATTTGCTTTGCTTCATACAAATATATTTTTCTGCTTTTGTTTTCTATGGTCAATTACCACTGTCTGTCATGTTGTACTATTATCACTTTTAGAAAGTGATTCTATCATACAAAACCAACATAATCTAAAATGACTTCCTGAGATCATGACCCAAGAGCTTATATATAAAACAAATGTTTCTAAAACTGTGCCTATAATAGCACACAACAGCAAGTATTAGATTCCACAAACATAATATTTGGGAAATAAAATGTTACGGACTCCAAGAGAACTGTATATATTTCTAACTCTATTCAAAGATGTCCTGTAACTCTAGATAGAATTTCCCTGGGCTATAGAAAATCACAGATGGTATTAGTGTTTATTAGATCCATGAAGCTTGCTTTAAAAAATATATTTGAAACACTGATGTTCTGCTAATATGGAAAGAATATGGAGATCAGAAACAACAATGCAAAGTAGACATTCCTTGTGGGTGGAAGAAAATAAAAATATTTATATTAACCAAGTCTAAGTGCAACAGCTCAATTAATACAAAACATTAATTTATTTTGGGCTTGGTTGTAAAATTAGTTTTAGGTTGAGCTTATAAAGTAATTAGGCTAATATTGTCTCCTCTGAGAGGAACCTGGAACAGTGCTATACCATCTGTCCAGTTCATTGTCTAAAGAAAGAAACTGACGCATAAACAGAAAAAAAACAATGGATTGTGATAATTTCTCAAAAAATGTATGATGAAGTGTTACAGCAGCAGAGTAGGAGCAGCACTTGAGATTTGAGAAGATCCTCAAAGAAGAGTTTAGCCCGTGTATTGAAAGATAAGTGGGAATTTGTCAATGAGAGGTGAAAGAAGGCATTCTGTGCATATCTGTGATTTCCCAATGGCTAACATATGAACTACTTGCAAGAATGAAGAAGAGTGATGATTAGAGAGTTTAAAAACAACTTGGATTCATATTACGTGTCTTGGTAAAAAATTGATTTTTATCTCTCTTGGTCTGGGGAATCAGTAAAAGCCTTTATTTTTTTCCCTTGAATAAGATTTTATTTTGAAATAGTTTAAGATAAACAAGTTTTTAAAATAGTACAGAGGTTCCCAAATAAACTTGTAAGCAAAGAAGTTTATCTAAACCAAAAAATTGATATAGGTATGCTATTAACTAGACTACAGATCATACTGTGATTTCATCTACTTTTCAGTCATCTTTTCTTCCCTTAGTATATAGTTCTATAAACTCCATGACATGTATAGATTAGTGTATCACTACAATCAAGATAGAGTACTGTTCTATCAACATAAAGAAATTTATCTTTTAATAGTCACAACCCTCCACTTCCTCATACCATAACCCCTAATAACCACTGATCTGTTCTCCATCACTACATTTCATCATATTTAGGCTTTTAAATAAATAGAATCACACAGTAAGTAAGCTTTTGAGATAGGCTTTTTTCCCACTTAGCCTCAAAATATATTCAAGTTATTGTGTCTATTAATAGCTTATTCTTTTTCATTTCTGAGTAGTATTCTGTTGTAATGATGTACCACAGTTTGTTTATTCATTCATTCACTGAACGACAATTGAGTTTCTCCAGATTAGGGCTATTATAAATAAAGTTCCTATGCATTTTAGTGTTCTGGTTTTTCGTGAATGTAAGTTTCCATTTCTCTGAGATAAACACTAAAGATTGTGATTTCTATGTCATGTGATAAAGATATGGTTAACTTTATAAAAGACTGCCAAACTGTTTTTCAGAATAAATGTATCGATTTACATTCCCACCACCAATGCAGGAGAGATCCAGTTGTTCCACATATTTACCAGCACTTGATATTGTCAGCATGGTTTTACTTTTCCCATTCTAGTAAGTGTATAGTGGCATGTTATTGTAGCTTTACTTTGCTTTTCTCTAATAGCTAATGATATTGAATCAAAAACCTTTTAAACCTTTAAAAATGATATTATGATATAATGGGTAGGTAACTTTGGGAACTATGTAGAGAATTTAATGAGATGTCCAGGAGTGAAAGACTAAGGAACAACTGAGAGTAGGGACACAAGTCAGGATGTTCAGCTATAGGCCAGAGAATAGATAAAGTTTGCCTGAAGTAAAGTATTGACAAAAGGCAAGGAGATGAGAGGAGAGATTGGATTTGAGAAGCATTTGGAAGTCGATTCAAAAGGATTTAATGAACAGTCTATTGTGGGAATGAAAAAAGGAAGTTGTCCATGTCAATTCTTAGGTTTTAAGCTTCAAAAAAGTATGTAGATAATGGCTACAGTAATCAAAATTAAGAATAATAGAGGGAAATAGTTTGAAGAGAGGAAATGATAGATATTTTTGGCCATATTATAACTGAGGTATCTACAGGACATACCAAAATGTCTAACTCAGTAGGAAAAATATTATTCAGAAAGGACATTTGGTTTATGAAGAATAAAGACCTATTGGATTAAGTGGAATGTTTTACTTAAAAGTAGTTTCCTACTCTTTTCAGGAATATTATTGGCAGTTAATCTCTGACCTCTAAGCCAGTTCACATTAAAAATAAGACCACACCAAAAGACATTTTAGATTGAGAAACTAATGTGAACAATTCATGGGGAGAAAATTGAAATATGGCAATAGTCTATTGTACAGCTGTCTTGAAGGGGAATTTGAAGGCCATAATTGTCGAAGGATTTTTCTAACTTACAGAAGCCTGTGTACACTACCAGAAGAATTGATGTTTGCAATTCCACCCACTGTGTACTTTCTCATGATCAGAGAAATCATTCAGGACAACGCAGTCAGCAAACCATAACTCAAAATCGATAGACCCCCACCCCCCGCATTTTCGTTATTTCATGATAAGATAATGGCAATATATAAAATAAGCATAATACTAATAGTATATAAACCATAAAGTAAAATGTTTAACATATATTATTTTATTCAACCCTAAACATCCTCTATTATAACTTGGTGAGAAAGGTAGTAACATCTCCATGTTAAATGTTAAAGAACCTTAAAACTAGAATAAATGCAAAGAACATGACACGCGGTATGGATGACCTTTTTTTCTGAAAATAGTTTAAATTCCTTTCCCCTATACCAGTATTAGACTGAGAAATGGAGTCTCTCCTGAGAACCATCTAAGTACTGGCATATCTGCTTGAATCACAAACACATGATTATAAGGCAAATGTAATCCATATTTATGTTGTTAAAAAAGATGAAAATCCATAAAGTACTGTGATCATATTTAGATAATTTTCAATCAAATGATTCTGTCAATTCCTAAATATGCTGATAGCAACATTCTTTGTTGCTTACAGATGTTTGGTTTTATTCCATTGCCAGTGATATAGGGAAAAAAAGCTATTAATAAGCATAAATTCTACTAAAGTTGAAAGACATGGAATATTCATATAAATGGAGTACATTTTACCACTTTTATACTCAAGAAAATAACATGAAAAATAACTGTACAGGGTACTAGGCTTAATACCCGGATAGTGAAATAATCTGTACAACAAACTCCCATGACACAAGTTTACCTCTGCAACGAACCTGCACATGCACCCCAAACTTAAAATAAAAATTAAAAAAGAAAAAAATAGTTATATAGTAAAGAAAAAGTAGTAAGTGTCAGTGGGAGACTTCAAAATTATGAACAAAGTAAAAGAGGAACGAGGGTGAGGTGTCAGATCTAAATAAAAGAAATACAAAAAATAATAAAGAAACAACAAAATTTGCCAAAAATATCCATACTAGAGAAACTTTAATAATCATGAAAAAAGCATGATTATATAAATAAAAGAAAAAAGCAATGACTACTAAAATAGAATATAAAACAATAGAAAACCTGTAGTAAACTAAGAAATTGTTGAGAAAAATATTACTGGTATTTTCAAAAGGCAAAATTGAAGTGGCAGTATTAAAAAAGGGTTGTTGCACATTGTGTATCTTTAAAAGGCAAATTAGAAAAATGGCTTAACTACCTATGTAGCTTATTCCTGCAGAAGAAACATACCTCAAAAATAGAATGAGTCAACTCATGGTTAATAAATACATCAGGAGAAACAGGACATTCCAGCAATGAAAGAACCATCATTAAGGAAACAATTGAGGACAAACATCCTGACTAATGAAAAGCCCAATTCTTTGATATCGCACACAGCTCAATTCAGGAATGATATTCCAAAAAATAATCAAAGTGCTTTTAGAACTATTACCCATGCTTTTACTTTCAGAAGGCATTTTGTAGTTACAAAAGAAAGAACAGAGATATTTGTAATTGTATCTATAAGGATGTAAACTGCCCTCTGCCCTAAAATCTTTAATGACAGTACCACTGCTGTAAATATATGTAAACATACTTTAGACACATGCAAGTTTTTTGAGGTTATATCAATAACAGGTTTCATATAACAAACTAAAAATAAGCAAAAAAAAAATGGAAAAAGGGTATGTAACATGCATTTACTATAGTTGACATGCAAACTTAGAGTCCCTGCTTTAAAAAATCAACAATGAGGCTGGGCACGATGGCTCACTCCTATAATCCCAGCACTTTGGGAGGCCGAGGTAGGCAGATCACTTGAGGTCAGCAGTTCGAGAACAGCCCGGCCAATATGTTGAAACTGCGTCTCCACTAAAAATACAAAAATTAGCCAGGAGTGGTGGCAGGGGCCTGTAGTCCCAGCTACTCGGGAGGCTGAGGCAGGAGAATCGCTTGAACCCGGGAGGCAGAGGTTGCAGTGAGCCGAGATCACACCACACGCCACTACACTCCAGTCTGGGCGACAGAGCGAGACTCCATCTCCAAAAAAAAAAAAAAAAAAAAATCAACTATGAAGTTCAACAATTGCAAAATGTTTAATCAAAAGAGTTTATCAAGAGAATGAAAAAGAATGTAGCTATTAGAATTTATAAAGCTATAAACTATATCAGTATAGAAAAAGATATATTGGAAGAAATAAAACAGTCGGTACTTTTAATGTATTCATTTTTTTCTCTCAATGTATCAAATATTGAATAAAAACATATATGCACGAAATATGGTGCTATAATCAAATGGATACTCAATAAATACTATATATTGCGGCTTGAAGTGATAAAAATATACAGACAGGTCAGTTTGGAACCATGCATAAAATTATTTATGAAAAATAGAAGCTCCATATTCATTTATTTAACAAAGATGTATAGACTATGTGCTTAACAAAATAAACACTGAAAGAAGCCGTCTTCATGGAAATACAGGATTATATTGGAAAAAAAAGTCACAATGCTTTCTTTCCTGATTTATTAAGGAAAATTACAAAGATCTTGGAAAGACTCAATAAAATATATTTACTTCGTTAAAAAAACACAAACCTGTGCATCCTAATAAGTAGAGAACCTCGGTTGCTGCTTCTGTTGATTACGGAGACTACTGGGATAAGGTAATCAAAACTAAGAAATAATTTGCCAGTCTCTTGGAAGCCAGAGAAAAAGAAAAACACCAGAAACCTAGCCCTGGAATGTCATTGAATAGCTGTAGGATAGTGGCAAGGATGTCAGCATCTGTAACACTCGATTTTCTCTTCTGCAAAAATGAAACTATTAATATTCCACCATATTGCAATTAATATCACTTGAGCTAATGTATACAAGCAGTATGAAATCCCACAGGATTCACATGTAAAATACTGGATTTTTTATATTTTAATATGTAAAATGTAAGTTGTTTCTTTTCTCTCTGATACGAAATGCAGTTTTCATTCCACAGTTTCACTCTCATACACTTAATAACTTCTGTTAATGTAATAATACAGTGTCAGAGTTCCTGGGGCTATGCCTGACCCAAAGCAGACACTTAGTAAAATGTCTGTGGAACCTAAATTTATTTTAGGATACAACTGGAATCTAAACTAAAAGAGTTTTCAAATTCAGAATCAGGCATATTTGCTGCAAAGCTTTATGGGTCTCATTTCCATTTCCAAATCCACCAAGTCCATCCTTTCACGCATCATGTTACTCAGGGATAAAGCACATCTAAGTGAAACAGAAGTTAAATCTGCTCTTTCATAACCCAGAGACATTAATTACGATGGAATAGCATGATAAACACCGTGAACGATATGGAGATTAATAGAAAAAATATGAAAAGAAAATGACAGCAGCTAGGAAGAAACAAAAAGGATGGGTGGAAATAAGGGAGGTTGGCCTCCAAAGGGCAAGTAAAGTAGAACTAAAATAAAACCTGGTGATTTTGATCTGCATGCGTAATTAATATAGTTTCTGGTGGGGGGTGATGGGAGAAATGGGGATAAAGAAAAGCCCTGAGTAGTAACCTTCTTGCCTGAATTGTGAAGGCAACACGAATACACAGATTAGGTCTTGGGAAAAATAAATGTGACCCCTTAAAATTTGCACCATATTATTGAAATCTCTTTGACACGAGTAACCATAGAAGACACAGGTAACATATGGGTTGCTCTTTATGTAGGGCTTTAGCAGTCTATTCAGTCTTTTACCATGTAACTACTTTGTATGTGGAAAAATTGTTACATAAACAAGATAGAAGCATTTTCTCTTTTACCAAGAGTAGAGCTAAGACCAATAAATCAATATTAAGGGAAAATTTTACCTTAGATATAAGAAAATAATTTTCTAACAGCTCAAATTATACTCAGTTGTTGTTATTAACTAACAACCCTTATGATATCTGCATACTAATACTTGTAAAATCAAGATTAATTTGATATTCATTTCTGGTAGGGGATGGGGTTATGTCATTTTCCTACAGTCTTGGAGAGAAAATAATTTGTTAAATGCAATTTGCTAGCATCTATTAGAAATCTTGTAAAGGTTATATATTTTTAATTTCACTTAATATTTCTGCTTTTATTTTTCTACACATGACCATAAATATATATCTTCATGTATGCATGATGAAGCATGGTGAGTAACAGATTTTTTAATGGAATAAGCTATTATGGTACTTTCATTCTATGAAATATTACATAGTTCTTAATCAAAATGAGAGGGATAGCTGTATAAAACCTAAGCTATTGTTAACAGAAAAAAAGCATGTAAACAAAATTATTAAACTATGGTTTTAATAAAATCCATATATATGAATTTGGACACGTGTATACACAAGTAAAGTCAGAGAAAATGACAGAATATAACGTATGTTGAAATGATAGCAATGACTACCACTAAAAAAAATCAGAATAGAATGGTAATTTAAAATAAATATAAGACAGCAGTGGGCAGGATGAGGACACATTTAAATCTACATAATACTGCATTGTGTAAGCTAAATTTTTCAAGACCTGCTTGTGTAATTATTTTTAAAAAGAAAACAGGTTTGTTTCCTTGTGTTGAGAATTATTCAACATGGAAAGTGCTACAGAAGAGAGAGCTCATTGACTCCATTTGTTCTAAAAAAAAAAAAACAAGCAACAAAAAACCCTATATATTTTATACAAGTAGAAACCCTGTATATTTTATACAAGTAGAAATAACTAGCAGTATATTTCTATAGGGAGAAATAAGCCAGCATATTTTCAACGTTCTTAAGATTTTATTTCTAAAGCAAATAAAACAAGGCAAAGCCAATATTGTAAAAAAAAAAAAAAAAATTAATCCTAAGTCTACATGAACTTAGCTGGGTACCAGTTGAGATATTTGAAGTTTATCTACCCTGTAGTCCTCACATTTAAAATTTTTCTCAATGGTTGAATGTAAGTTATTTACTTCTCGATTGAACAATAAAATGTAAATGGAGGTTTCCAGGAAGATGAATTGAGTGTGCCATACTGCCTGCCTCTGTAGGCTCCACCTCTGGGGGCAGGGCACAGACAAACAAAAAGACAGCAGTAACCTCTGCAGACTTAAACGTCCCTGACTGACAGCTTTGAAGAGAGCAGTGGTGTTCCCAGCACGCAGCTGGAGATCTGAGAACTGGCAGACTGCCTCCTCAAGTGGGTCCCTGACCCCTGACCCCCGAGCAGCCTAACTGGGAGGCACCCCCCAGTAGGGGCAGACTGACACCTCACACAGTGGGTACTCCTCTGAGACAAAACTTCCAGAGGAACGATCAGACAGCAGCATTCGCGGTTCATGAAAATCCGCTGTTCTGCAGCCACCGCTGCTGGTACCCAGGCAAACAGGGTCTGGAGTGGACCTCCAGCAAACTCCAACAGACCTGCAGCTGAGGGTCCTGTCTGTTAGAAGGAAAACTAACAAACAGAAAGGACATCCACACCAAAAACCCATCTGTACATCACCATCATCAAAGACCAAAAGTAGATAAAACCACAAAGATGGGGAAAAAACAGAACAGAAAAACTGGAAACTCTAAAAAGCAGAGTGCCTCTCCTCCTCCAAAGGAACGCAGCTCCTCACCAGCAACGGAACAAAGCTGGACGGAGAATGACTTCGACGAGTCAAGAGAAGAAGGCTTCAGATGATCAGACTACTCCAAGCTACAGGAGGAAATCCAAACCAAAGGCAAAGAAGTTGAAAACTTTGAAAAAAATTTAGACGAATGTATAACTAGAATAACCAATACAGAGAAGTGCTTTAAAGGAGCCGATGGAGCTGAAAGCCAAGGCTCAAGAACTACGTGAAGAATGCAGAAGCCTCAGGAGCCAATGCGATCAACTGGAAGAAAGGGTATCAGCGATGGAAGATGAAATGAATGAAATGAAGCGAGAAGGGAAGTTTAGAGAAAAAAGAATAAAAAGAAACAAACAAAGCCTCCAAGAAATATGGGACTATGTGAAAAGACCAAATCTACATCTGATTGGTGTACCTGAAAGTGACGGGGAGAATGGAACCAAGTTGGAAAACACTCTGCAGGGTATTATCCAGGAGAACTTCCCCAATCTAGCAAGGCAGGCCAATATTCAGATTCAGGAAATACAGAGAATGCCACAAAGATACTCCTTGAGAAGAGCAACTCCAAGACACGTAATTGTCAGATACACCAAAGTTGAAATGAAGGAAAAAATGTTAAGGGCAGCCAGAGAGAAAGGTCAGGTTACCCACAAAGGGAAGCCCATCAGACTAACAGTGGATCTCTCGGCAGAAACTCTACAAGTCAGAAGAGAGTGGGGGCCAATATTTAACATTCTTAAAGAAAAGAATTTTCAACCCAGAATTTCATATCCAGCCTAACTAAGCTTCATAAGTGAAGGAGAAATAAAATACTTTACAGACAAGCAAATGCTGAGAGATTTTGTCACCACCAGGCCTGCCCTAAAAGTGCTCCTGAAGGAAGTACTAAACATGGAAAGGAACAACCGGTACCAGCCACCGCAAAATCATGCCAAATTGTAAAGACCATCGAGGCTAGGAAGAAACTGCATCAACTACCGAGCAAAATAACCAGCCAACATCATAATCACAGGATCAACTTCACACATAACAATATTAACTTTAAATGTAAATGGACTAAATGCTCCAACTAAAAGACACAGACTGGCAAATTGGATAAAGAGTCAAGACCCATCAGTGTGCTGTATTCAGGAAACTCATCTCACATGCAGAGACACACATAGGCTCAAAATAAAAGGATGGAGGAAGATCTACCAAGCAAATGGAAAACAAAAAAAGGCAGGGTTTGCAATCCTAGTCTCTGATAAAACAGACTTTAAACCAACAAAGATCAAAAGAGACAAAGAAGGCCATTACATAATGGTAAAGGGATCAATTCAACAAGAAGAGCTAACTATCCTAAATATATATGCACCCAATACAGGAGCACCCAGATTCATAAAGCAAGTCCTGAGTGACCTACAAAGAGACTTAGACTCCCACACAATAATAATGGGAGACTTTAACACCCCACTGTCAACATTAGACAGATCAACGAGACAGAAAGTTAACAAGGATACCCAGGAATTGAACTCAGCTCTGCACCAAGTGGACCTAATAGACATCTACAGAACTCTCCACCCCAAATCAACAGAATATACATTTTTTTAGCACCACACCACACCTATTCCAAAATTGAACACATAGTTGGAAGTAAAGCGCTCCTCAGCAATTGTCTATGTTTTTATGTAGTCTGTAATACTTTCCTCTTATAGACCAAACTTCAGGTTTTTTAGGAAAAGTTGGAGCTCTGTGCATTATGCCCCACCAGCTTCAGGTTCCATTGTCAACCTACCCCATACATATAAACCATCTGTTTGTCATGTTTTGGCTTTACCCAAACATCTTCACAAAGAGGCCATCTGTTCCCTTCTTTTAGATATCTATTTATGGCACTTTCTCTCTTACCTATTTTACAACATTTTTGCATATGTCAAAAATTCAATTACTAGTCACATATTAGTATGTCACCTACTCAGGAGGAGTCTTAGTGATCCAAAGTGCATGGGTAGTACCGAGAGACTGATAGATCTATCTAAAATGAAGGGTATGGACATTGCCATAAAAGCCTCACAATGCATGAAATGGATAATAGATGTGAGATTCCCTGGGGAGCTGTGTGCACGTGACTTCCAAAAAGCTGTCATTTCACTATGTAGAAGGACAATATGAATTTACATGGAAATTTATTTCCACCATCAGTAATATATTCCTATTGCAAATGTACATTTTAGAGAAAGTATATTTTCAGTTGAAGTGGAAAAAAAAAGAGATGCACAAATAGATGTTTGAATGGCATTTGTATAATTCTGGGTCAAGTTTTTAGGACAAGCTTACCAAAGAAATTTTTAAGGTTAAATAAAAAGCAAACTTTTAGTGTATCAGGGTGTTTGCTAAAAGCAGAGCACTGTGACAAACATAAAAAGCAGAAACATTAAAAGCAGAAAACTCTTTATTTTCTCTGCTTCCCTGGGAGAAAAACACCAACAGAAGAATTTGGTAGATAAATGATGTTTCCAACTGTGTTGGAAACTTGGAGTTGTGAGATTACAATTGGGACCACAGATTCAGACACCATCATCACCAACTATTTTTGTTCACATTTAAAAATAAAAAGTCAAAAGAAATTTACTAAAATCTGTATATGTCTGGTTACATATTTATATGGTTAAAATTTAATATATATACTTTTATATAACTGCATTATCTATCAATGTATCTATACATCTGTTAACTTTCATCTACAAATATGTTTCCAAGTTCTATGGATAATAGATGAGCAAATCAATTACATATGAAGGTTCTCTAATAAACATTATCAAATTTATTTAGACATCAACACTTGCAGGAAGATTTTGGTATAATAAAATAGACAGACAGACAGACAGACAGACAGACAGATAGATAGATAAGGTAGATAAGCTAGATAGTTCAACACAAAATGTTAACATAAAATATGACAAAGGCATTGGAATAGAAATAAAGCAAATATGTTAAACATAACTGTAGCTTTGAGAAAGCATAAAGCAAGCCTGAATAAAAACTTCTACTATTCCAGATGAAGAGATAATTTTATGAAACATAAAAGGATATGTCTATTGCTTGGAAAGGATTGTAGTTTTTCTTAGCATTGATGTCTAAGTGAAATTTCTTACACAGACGTACACAGAAAAGCGATATTATTTTCTCCAATAAGAACACAGACTAGTGACTCTTGATTGATCATCCGCAGTGCATTACACTAAGCCATTTTACAAATGGGCTCTCAAATTTTGACATTAGGGAAGTAAGTCAATTTGAGCCAAGAGTTTCAATAAAGCTATGCACGAACATGAATCTTGATATAGGTTAAGATTCTGGATCTAGAGCAGCCTTTGACCTCCATCTGCCTATAACAGACATAATTTTCTTTTCATTCATTTTTGGTGAAAAATATAGGCTGGTGTGATTATTTCTGTGATGTAATTCAATAACTAAAATGTACACTCTTGTCTCAAAGTCCTCAACATCACCTTGTCCTAAACTCCTGGTCCAAGACCAATCTACCCTCCATCCTCTTGTTGCCTGTAGATCCCTTTTCTTTGTGGGTATGACCATTGGAACACTGAAAAGATGATATAAGTGTCAGGTGAGTTCCATGTTATACATTTGATTTATGAGGGAATGCAGGCTGCTTTGGGAATTTCCTCTGGCACCTTAGCCCTTTTTCTCCTTTCCTTTTCTCCATATTCCAGGACCATCTGTAAAAGGCAAGGATGACAGAGAGTTCAATGCCTTTCTCCTCCTCTTGATAAGAAGGGGTAGGATTATGGATAACTACAACTTTGAGAATTCTCCCTCTTACCTTCTGTAGTCCTCTAGATGTGGTCCAGGGGATTGGGGTTTTCAGAAGTGGTGTTTTTGCTGTGCCCTGTCCTAGAAGGCCCTGCAGAAGCTGACTAAAATGGGTAATTTTCTGAACTTAGAAATTGGAGCACTTAGTTTACTCTGCTTGTCAGCATTCTCAGGGAAGCAAGAAACAGTCCTCAAAAGCACTTTATAACTGATACCATATGAAAACAATTTTTGCTACATTTGACACAACATACTCTTACAGTGATGTCTCTGGCAGAACAATGCACACTCAGTGAGTTGAGGAACAAGTTGCTGCAAAGAAGTGATAAGGCTTCATGTAAAGGCATGCTAGTGTTAAAGAAAGATGCCCTATATGCCAGAAATTGTAAGAAATTTGCATTATTACTGTATCAGAGAATATGGTCAGGACAGTAAAGAGTTTTTTGGTTCTCCTCAAATTAAAAACAACTAATTCAATAAGTATGGAAATATGTTTTCAATATTCTATAACTTTTTTATACTTTAATTCCTTCAAGAGTGTCATTAAATAATCCAGTTTTTTTAAGTATTCTGCAAACACCAAAGGTTGACAATCAAAGTTTTAAGTCAACTTGTGAAGTTGCCATTGCTACTTATCAGGGCAATAAAGTCAATGACTGATATATTTTTTCAGTTTTTTAAATTTATTTTTTAATTAAATTTTAGTGTTTATTTTAGATATGGGGGGATACATGTGCAGGTTTGTTACATAGGTATATTGCATAATCCTGAGTTTGGGGGTATGGATCCTGTCATCCAGGTAGTTAGCATAGGATCCAATAGGTAGTTTTCAACCCTTCCCCACCTCTCTCTCCCCTCTTTTAGTCCCCAGTGTCTATTGCTTCCATCTACATGTCCATGTAAACTCAATGACCAGCTCTTATTCATTAGTGAGAACATGTGGTATTTGATTTTCTGTTTCTGCATTAATTCACTTAGGATTATGGACTTCAGCTTAATCCATGTTGCTTAAAAGGACATAATTTGATTCTTTATTATGACTGCATAGTGTTCCTTGGTACCTGTATGTACCACATTTTCTTTATCCAATCTACCACTAATGGATACCTAGGTTGAGTTCATGTCTTTGTTATTGTGAATAGCACAGCAAAGAAAATATAAGTGCGTGCACTTAACTGATGTATTTGTACAGACCACCTCTTAACAACTCCATTTTGACTGGCCTTTTTGTATGTCGTCTGCTCTGATGAAACAGCGTCAAGACAATTTAAGGGTATCTTTGCACAAGTTCTTCCCTTCTGAAACACTCTTCTCTCTTTACTTTTTTGCCTTTGTATCTCAATTGAGCCAAGCCCTCCTATTGCACATCTCCTTGTCATTTTTTAATTATACTTTCTCTGTGACCAGACTACATAGACTAAAAATCCACTCCCACCACTTAATTACATGTGAACATGAACAGACTCATCTAGCCTGACTTTGTCATCTTTTTCTTATTTGTCAAATAGAGATAATAACAGTAGCTTTTCATAAGGTTGTTGGGAAGATTGAATGAGTGAATACAGATAAAGCACTCAAACTATATAAATGTCTTATTGTACTCAGAGCTATGTTAAGTGTTAGGTATTATTACATTTATTATCGGTATTCACATTTTATTATTATTGTATTGGTGGGCATACAGGCTGCTTTGGATACCCTGGGAATCATGTTAATCTTTCTCTACCTTTTTATTCTCAGCATCTAGTTCAATGCCACACACACACAAACATGCTTCACAAATGTCTGTTGGCAAATCAGGTAAATGGCATGGCTTACTGATGTCTAAGTGTGGAGATAGTTATCACTCATGGGCCCACTGAGAGCAAAAAGAAAGCTGACAATGGTAAAATAAACTCAGATAGGACTCAGAAGGACCTGTTTTTACTGACTTGGTTTTAGGATATATCTACACATAGAGAAGGGTTCGGACAATTATAGTTAGCAAGTCAAGCAACAACAGTGTTTCAGACACTTTGATACCAAAATAATTTTCCTCACTTTAAATATAGCAGTTTGTTTTTCCATAAAAATGGCATGCATCAGCAAGGTAAAAAAGATACCATGTGTATATATCACTCAGACTTCCTGCAGAAAAAAGATGACACTCAAATTTGGTAATTTGAGGAATGTCTAAAACAAGCACTATTTGAATAGATGTGGGCAGGTTATAGGAAAATTGAAAAGGAAGGCAGTAACCTACAGACTATGCCTGAAAGGATGGAGGGAAATAAGAGTTTGCAGGAATCTGGAGGGAAAACTGTGTGGAGAGAATACTTGACAAGAAATGTGACCTCTGGTGGGCAGATGCAGTCAGCTTGGAGAGAGGAAGCCAGGGAAACAAGTACCTTACTTCTCTCTTCCTCAGATACCTTTTCCTGCCGTCATTCCTCCAGAAGTTTCTCTTGACAGCCAAACAACCAGGAGCCAGTAGAAAGAAAACTCCAAGTTAGAACTCACACACGTCAGTTTCATGAACACAGAGCAGGGTAGGGAAGGCTGAAGAGTAATTTGGAAGAGCAAAGGAAAGATGACGAATGCATAAAGTCAACTAAGTTTGGGAAACATTGGGTTAAACAAAGCTACATAATTTTCTTTTCTGCAGGATTTCTCAGATCCTTTAAATGTGAATGCAAACTATAACTCTCCAGGAAGAGGGAAAAAATGTGCCAAGCATGCCAAATGTTTAACCACACAACCTCCCATTCTTGTAGAACACCTTAACAGACTCTTGTCCCATGTGACACACTCTAACATTTTCCAATGTTAGTATCTTGTAAATATTCAGGGTCAACCCATCATACCCCAAGTATTAAATTAATTTTGCCTGAAGAGTTGGTGTCTTAATTGGTAGAATTCATATATTCCATTTCTCTAGCCCAAATTGTAGAACTTTCAGAGCTTCAAATAACTCTGGGCATTCCTCTACTCTGATGGGTTCAATCGGCAGATAAAATAATGAAGACATTGAAAAATAAAGTGGCTTGGGCAAAAACGAGAGCTATTCCTCTTGCACCAAAATTTAGAATTCTAACATGAGTCTCTAGACTCGATCTTACAACTTTCCAAACTATCAGGTTTAGAACACCATGGAGTTTTTAAAACCAGATTCAGAAATTAATGCACACACAGTTAATATAGGTAGATGGTACATCCTATTTTCTGCACTGCTAAGATATCCACTAGGCCTATATTACTTCCATCAGAAGCAAATAAATTTGCCCTTTTCATAACCCAAAAGTAGAATTCAAGAATTCATTGCCCTCAAAATTGGTTCACCCAACTTTATTTTTTTCTGTAAAACTGGGTTCTAAATAAAGTTCTCAGTATATAAATGAACAACAGAGTGTTGTGCAAGTGGGCTTGCCCTTGGTAACAGACACAGCTGTGCCTATCAAACACAAAATATGGTATTTAATTTTGGAAAATTGCTAACAGCAGGCAGAACTGTACAAAGGAAAGTCACCTTCAACTGTCACTCAGGAAGAAACAAAGATATCAGGAACAGTACCATTTTTCCAAATGTTTCCAGGCTACAGTTGCATTCGGTGCCGTTCCAGAACAACTGAACAATGAAATGGATAGTAATCTGCCAAATGCATACAGCTGTATGCCTGTTTGCCTGGGGTTTATATTAGGGCCTGGGGAAACAAAGTTAAGGAAGTAAGGCTGCAGGGTAGCATCAGTCCATCCACTATAGTCCGATTCAGATTCAGATGGTCAGATTGGACTCTAAAGTGGAATTCCTAGCATAATACAGTCTTCACTTCCTTACAATGTGGTTCCTGGTTTTTTATCCTTTACGTTGGCACTGTTCAAGCAGCACGTTTTGCCACCATGCAATTATCTTTTGGCAACCCTGTGTAGTTGTTGTTTGTGGAGAGTGTGTGGTGGCATTGAACACCTACATGCTTATATATACAGGTGGCTGAAGTTAACCAATTATTCAGAGGGAGTTAGATGAATCATGCATTTAAGGACTTGTCTGATTCACATCTCTACCTCATATGTAGAGGATTCTTTTCTCCCCAGTAAAATTTTATGGAGATTTACTATGGAGGGCAGATGTCCTGGTTCTAGCACGACGTGGTGGACTGGAATGGAATCAAAGATGCTCTTCCAATCTTTTAGGTGTAAAACATCAGTGTTAACACTCACTCATTCATATAGCAGGGGTAAATAATCAAGAGTGTGGCATCATAGAAGCAGCAAGTCTTGAATTGTGGAGAGTCCTGCTTTTTTGTTGTCATTTTATTTTCAGTTTAGCTGAAAGTACACAGTCTTCCTTGTTTCGAACATTCTCTACTTTATGGCAATAGATTAAATTTAATCATGCTTTAGTTCACAAATTGTTTCTTGGTGTATATGTGTTTTTATTTTCCACTATGTCATTATTTCAAAAGAATCTACTGCTCTTCTGGTTAAATTCGCTTACCAACACTCTTTACCTCTAAAAAAAAGATGAATAACAAAGCCCAATTTGAAATGGCCATCTCTGTTACTCCAAGTAACATACTGTATATACATGTGTATTGCAAAAAATAACTAGATTTTCCTGGGCTTGGCATCACTAAAATGTCCAAAAAATATCTTATTCCCATGAACATAAACTTCAAAATGTCAACTGCATTTACAATTACGAATAATAGCGAGCTGCCATTCCCAAGGGAAATAATGAAAGAAATATTTCATAGATTTTTTAGCAAAAACAAATGTTTTGCATGTTTCCACCAAAAGGGAATAAAACCCTTAATATGGAATATCCCTCAGGTCTCCTTTTTGGAAACAAAATTCATAACCACCTGCCATTTGATGAAGTCTAATAAATTCCTAATATAGCATACACTCCTCAAAAGTGTTCATTGTTCAAAGAAACTCAAGTGAAAATATGGTATGAAATCCTCATGTGCACAGAGAGATAAAGATAAATGCAGCATTTTAAAAATATCTGTTTTTTTCCAGTACAAAGAAAACATATCGGAAATATTAAAGTGAGCATAATTTCATCCCACAGCCATAGTTTCAACTATACTTTAATTCTACCAGGTAGACTCACACACTTCCTTAATGGGTGTAAAATTTATTAACAACATTTTAGTTCTGTTTTTCATAGAGAATATGCATAAACCCTGTGTTTTGATTCATGCCATTTTATCCCTATTATTTATCCAAAGGGTAATTAAAATTTATTTTTTGATGATGTAGATGTAATACGAAAATAGAAGGGAGGTTACTGACCCATTAAATAGTTAAATGAAAATCACCTTCACAGATGTTTGGTGGAGAAAAATATGCTATGCATAGAAAAGCTGAAATGTTTTTCCACGAATGTTAGGCATTGGGCTGAAATTACAATAGCCTTTCATGTCCAGTTTTGTTACAATTCCATTAAGGCAACTGCAGAGATTGGTAAATAGCTGTTACCATAGGAGAGTCACCATATGTAATATAGTTTGTGCTAGTCATTGTGTAAGCATTTTATATACATTCTCTCATTGACACATTTAACAGCCTGTGAAGTTCCTATTTTATTCTCACCTCACATATTGAGAAACTACAGCTCAGAGAAACAAAGTAAACTGGGTTCCTACTTGAACCTAGTTTTTATGTACTATGCATGGTTTCATATGTTTACTGATATACATATATAAAATTTTATTTATATATAATATATTATATATATAAAATAAACCGTAAAGTCAGAAATTTAGAATGAAATTTAATATGAGTATAATTTATTTGCTGATTCCAAGATAGGCATCTATATTTTCCCAACATTAAAATAAAGATCATCTGGACAATCTTTTAACCAACTCCGAACAGTTCTTTCTGGAGTTTTTCTCCTTTTATTTGTCCTACTTGGAGTTGTAGGAGAAATCTGTGTCTCAGAGAAATAAACAAAAGGTGTTCTATTTTAAAATAAAAGGACAGAAATTAGCAGCTTGGACATTTCACAAAAGAAGCTAATTAATTACCAAGCTAACTGGAGGATTCCTCCATTCATGGGCATACTGGAATTGCAAAATCTAGTTGTGAGCATAGAATAATATCTATAAAAAGTCTTTAAGATAGCATGAAAAACATAGCATAATATCAGTAACAAATATTTTATAATGTCTAAAATTTTATAACTTCTTTTGTCTATTTTCTTAAAACTCCCTTATGCCATTAATTTGGCTGTATTTATGTGATAAACACACTCTTATCTTTGTAATGAATTTTTAAGGAAAAGACAGAACCAGGTAAAATATGCTTTTAAAAATGGGCACATTATGCATGTGAATGCTATCTCTCTACTAATTAATGTAATGTGGCAGTATCCAACAAACCAGGGCAGATGGGGCTCTAAGTTGTACCAGCCTGTGCCATTCTTAGGGGGAACAATTTTTGTTCACATCTCTAAATAAAGAGAGTGAGATTTTGAGAAGGATAGTATAATTTAACAAACAACAGAGAGTGTGACCATTCAGACTGCTTTTTCCTGTCAACCACTTGAATGCAAAACCTGTTTCAGAGATGAAGCAATAGAAAGTGTTGGAAGCAAGACAGATATGAGTTGGAATCCCAACCATTGCCATGGGTGACCACTAAACCTCAGCTTCCTCATCGGCAGTATGGGGATAACCATAGTAGCAAACATTTCCAAAGGTAATTGTGAGAAGTACTTTTATGACTGCACAATTAATGCTGCTTCTACTACCACTACAACTGCTGCTATTCTATTACTATCAGTGCCTCTATTACTATCAGAGCCGCAGAGCTCTAGCTTATAAGCCCATCTATTCATTTATAGACTGACATGATCATTTTTGCACATTCTCATTGCCTCCCATTTCTACCTTCTATAACTTATCCTGCAAATCACTACCTAATTATAGGTCAATATTCTGTTTTGAACTCTACGTAAGTGCTTTCTCTATTTCAATTTTAAAAAAGAAATTCTTGCTCCAAGTCAGTGATTCTCCACCAGGGATAATTGTAATGTACAGAGAACCTTTAGTAATGTCTGAAAAAAGCATCTTGACCCACAAAGGACATTTAGCAACATCTAGATGCACTTTTGGCTGTCACAACTAGAGGTACAGGTACTATTGGCATCTAGAGATAGAGGCCAGGGAAGCTTCTAAACATCCTATAATTCAGACTCCTCTTGCCTGAACATGAAGTACACTTGGGGCAATAAAAGAAATCACAGCAAATCTTGCTGTGCGCCCCTCTGCGCCGGAGCTGGCGCTGTGCCCCTCTCTGCGCCTTCTTTTCTCACCATGGGGAAGCGTTTGGGGGCGTCTTGAGGGACCCCCTAGATGCTTCTACTCACAGCCCCCAAAGCCAGGGAGCCTCCACTCCTCTGTCTGCAGCCTCCCCTGTCGGTTCTCGCTACCCAGGGTTCAGTGGCCTGGGGGCTGACGGAGGTGGTTGCCTCTGCCAAGGCCCCTCCCTGCACCTCCCTGGCTCATCCAGGCCACCTTCCTCCCACGCTGGCTCACGCAAAGTGCTCTGGTCTCCAGCAGCCCTTCCTGACCAGCCCCGGCCCCTTCTTCGCCTTCGCCCACCTGGCCTCCCCTGGAGCCCTGACCTGGGTGCCGGGCCTGCTGGGTCCAGAGCCCACCCCGCCCTGAACAACCCCGAGTCTCAGCCACCCTCAGCTCTTACCCTTTCACAGCTGGGGAGTGGAGCCTGGGCCTGCGCCTCTCCGCGCCTGCGCCGCCGCTGTGCGCCTCTCTGCGCCTGCGCGGCCGCTGTGCGCCTCTCCAACGCCGTGCGCCTCTCCGCCGCCGTCCGCCTCTCCGCCGCGCCGCCGCCGTCCGCCTCTCCGCCGCGCCGCCGCCGACCGCCTCTCCGCCGCGCCGCCGCCGACCGCCTCTCCGCCGCGCCGCCGCCGACCGCCTCTCCGCCGCGCCGCCGCCGACCGCCTCTCCGCCGCGCCGCCGCCGTCGGCCTCTCCGCCGCGCCGCCGCCGACCGCCTCTCCGCCGCGCCGCCGCCGACCGCCTCTCCGCCGCGCCGCCGCCGACCGCCTCTCCGCCGCGCCGCCGCCGACCGCCTCTCCGCCGCGCCGCCGCCGACCGCCTCTCCGCCGCGCCGCCGCTGTCGGCCTCTCCGCCGCGCCAACGCTGGCCGCCTCACCGCCGCTGTCCGCCTCTCCGCCACGCCGGCACCTGCGCTGTGTGCCTTTGGAAGGGCGGAGCTGCGTTCTCCTTGGCACAGACCCGGAGAGCATTGCGAGGGCGGAGCTGCGTTCTGCTCTGCACAGACCTTGGGGCACTGCCTCGCTTTGGGACAACTCGGGGCCGCATCGACGGTGAATAAAATCCTTCCTGTTTGCAGCCCTGTTTGTGGTTGGTGGCAGCGATGGACATTGCAGCCAGCCAGAGCGTAGAAAGGCATCGGGGTAAGTGCACTATCCAGGCTGCACTGCAGGTGGCCTGGGATGGGTTGGGAGCCCTATCTTAGGCGTCACTGCCCGTCTTGGGTGGCTGGTTGGGTGTGCTATCTGGGGCTGTGCTGCCTGCACCGGGGGTGTTGTTTGGGGGCTCAAACCGGGGCTGCACTGCCTTTGGTGGGGAGCCGGTTGGGGGCACTATCCCAGACGGTATTGCTGGCAACAGTGAGGTGGGCTAAGTGTGCTATCCGGGGCTGCACTGTGCGGCTGTGGTGGGGGGTGGCGGTTTCGGGTTGAGGGCACTATGGGGTGCTGTAATGCCCATGGTGCGGGGAGGCGGGGCGGTTAGAGTATGTTGGGTGTGCTAATGGGGGGGGGGGCGACACTGCTGGTGGTAGGGGGCAGGGTGGGTTGGGGGCCATATCAGGGGCTGCACCGATTGCTTTAGCTAGGATTTCAGGTACTATGTTAAACGTTTAACAGTGGTGACAGGGGGCACTCTTATCATGTTCCAGATCTTAGAGGAAAAGCTTTCCATTTTTCCCCATTCCATATGATTCTAGCTGTGGGTGTCTTTCCTGTAGTTTTTATTATGTTGCGGTATGTTTCTTCTGTGCCCGTTTCTTTGAGGATTTATAGCATGAAGGGATGTTGAATTTCATCAAATGCTTTTTCGGTTTCAGTTGACGTGATCATACTGTTTTTGTCATTTATTTGGTTGATATGATGTATCACATTGTATGTTGAGTGACTCTTGCATCCCAGGGATACATCCCACTTGATCATGATGAATTATCTTTTTAATGTATTACTGAATTTGATTCACTGGTATTTTGTTGAGGATTTTTGCATCAATATTAGAGATACTGGCCTGTAGTTTCCTTCTTTGATGCTTTTATCTGATTTTTGTATCACAGTAATAATGGTCTCATAGAATAAGTTTGGAAGTATTCCCTCCTGTTTTTCAAAATAGTTTGAGCAGGATTCATACTAGGTCTTTAAATTGTTTGCTGTGAAGCCATCAGCAGTGAAGACATCAGTTCCTGTGCTTTTCTTTACTGGGAGACTTTTTCTGATGGCTTCAATCTCATTACTTGTTATCAATCTGTTCTGGTCTTGGATGTTTTCATTGTTTAACCTAAGTAGGTTGTATGCATCTAGGAATTTGCCAATTTCTACTAGGCTTTCCAATTTATTGGCATGTAATAGCCAGTTATGATCCTTTGAATTTCTGAAGTATTAGTTGTAATGTCTCCTTTTTTTAATCTGTTGATTTTATTTATTTGAATCTTGTCTCTTTTCTTAGGCTGGTTAAAAGTTTGTCAATTTTGTTTAGCTTTCCAGAAAACCAACTTTTCGTTTAATCTTGTGTATTTTTTATTTCAATTTTGTTTCTGCTACGATCTTAGTTATTTTCTTATTTATGGTTTAGTTTGTTCTTACTTTACTAGTTCTTTAAGATGTATTGTTTATTTGAAGTTTTTCTTTTGTTTGGATGATAGGCACTTATAGCTGTAAATCTCTGCCTTTGTACTGCTTTCTGCGTAACAAGTTTTGGTATACTATGTTTTCATTACTCTTTGTTTCATGAAATTTTTGAATTTCTGTCTTAGTATGTTCATTGACCCGCTAGTCATTTATTCAGGAGGGTAGTATTTAACTTCCATGTGATTGTATTGTTTCCAAAATTACTTTTCTTATTGATACCTAGTTTTATTCCTTTGTAGTGAAAGAAGATGGCCACGGAGACAGACAGCAGCGTGGTCAGAGTGGTAGGAGCCGGCCATTAGCGAGAGCTGCTCCATGCCTGGCTGCTAGGTCCTAGAGCCTGTGGCCCACTGGCTTGCCTCACTGTGGTTGGTGGTGGTGGTGACAGAGACTGCAGCACAACCAGAGTGGTAGGACAGGGGCTATCCAGGGCTGCACCTTTCGCAGTGTGGGGTGGGTTGGGGGCACTATCCAGGGTGTCATTGCCTGCATTAGGGGTACTGGTTGGTAGCACTCCACAGGGCTGCACTGCCCATGGCAGGGAGGGTGGGTTATGGGTGCTTTCTGGGGCTGCAATGCCCATGGAGGAGGACAGGTTAGGGCACTGTCGGGTATACGCTACTGGCAGCATTGGGGGACGGAGGTGGGGGGCGCTATTGAGGGCAGGACTAGCCGTGGAGGGCGGGCGAGTTCGGTGCTATAAGGGGCTGCACTGCTGGTGGCAGTCAACAGAGTTGGCATCCAAGGAAGGAGTGGTTCTCCTCTCCCTGACTCCACACTCCAGAGGGCGACCCACTCTTGGTCATACTGGAGTGCGGCAGGGCACGCAGCGTTTGCATGGGAAGCCTGAGCATGGCAGAGCCCCCACACCCACTGTGGTTCCTGGGCCTGTGCACTCTGGGTCTGTGCCTCAGAGGCTGCCAGGCACCCCTGGGGACACCACGGGGGACAGGGCCCTGTGCGTGGAGGCGTCCGGAACAGGAATTGGCACCTGGGTGCGGAGGGCTGGCTGGGTCTGAATTTTTCTGCTTCTCCTGTTCCCTGAGGAGTGCAGCCCCAGTGGGCCCAATTGTTCCTGTGGAGTGGGGAGCTGGGTGCTGTGGTGTCTCCAGCACCCACCCCAGAGCCCAGTTCCCAGCCAGCTTGGGCCAAAAGGAGAGGCTGGACTTTGGAGGGTGGGTGTGAGTGCCTTTGCTGAAACTGGCCCCTGCCACCCAGTGGCTGGCATGACAAGTTGAGGCTCTAACCCTTCCACTCCTCACAACTTCCTCTAGGCTTTTTTGGCTTTGCCCGCCCAGCTGCTCCGTGCCAGGAGGAGGAGGAGACACCTAGAGCCTGCAACACCGTGGCTCGCCTCGCTGCAGGTGGATGGCAGTGATGGAGACTGCAGTGCGCCAGAGCGGTAGGAGAGCGGCCGCGCTAGGAGGGCAGGTGGCTGCAGGCAGGGTTGGGAGTCAGGCTTACAGCGATGGACGGGCTGCAGCAGTGGCCAGGTGGTAGGAGCCTTGTAGGGAGGGCTGGTGCATTGGCAATGGGCCTGACTTTGCCCTGCGCCTGCTGTGGATCTGGCCCTGTACTGCCCTGCCTTGCCCTGTACCTGCCCTACTGTTACCTGGACTGTCTCGTCCCTGTCCTGCTCTGGTCCCATCCTGACCCTGTCTTGGCCCTGTGCTATCCTGTCCCTGCCCTGGTCTTGCCCTGGCACTGGCCCTGCCCTGAACCTGCACTGGCCTGACCTTGGCTCTGGCCCTGGCTCTGGCCCTGCCCCTTGTCCTGACCCTGGTCCTGTCATGGCACTGGCCCTGCCAATGGTCATGGTCCTGCTCCTGTTCTGGCCCTGACCTGGCCTTGGAAATATCCTGGCCCTGCTTTGGCCCATCCCTGCCCTGGCCCCACCATGGGCCTGCCTGTTCTGCCCGCTCCTGGCACTGACCTTGCCCTGTCATGGCCCAGTGGTGCCATTGCCCTGCCTTACCTGGCGCTGGTTGTGCCTTGGCCCCGCTTGGTGCTGGCCGCTCCCTGGACCTGCCCTGGACCTGCCCTGACCCTGCCTTGGCTTTTGCCCTGCCCTCACTATGGCCTGGCCCTGGCCCTAGCTCTAGTCCTGCCATATCCCTGGCCCTGCCCTTATCTAGGCCTTGCCCCTGCTGCTGCCCTGGCCCTGGCCTGGAACCTGGTCCTGTCAAGGACCTGCCCTGACTCTGCCATGGTCCTGGCCCTGCTCTGCCTTGTTCTGGCCCTGACCCAGACCCAGACCCATTCCTGGCTCTGCACTGGCCTTTCCCTGGCCCTGAGCTGGCAGTGGTCTGCCTCTGGTCTTGCCATCACCCTGCCCTGCTGTGCTCTGGATGTGTCATCACCCTGCCCTGGCCCTACTCTGCCTTTGACCCTGCCCTGGCCTTACCTTGGCCCTCACCCTAGTCTTCGCTAGGCCCAGTACAGACCTGGCTCTGACCCTGGCCCTGGTCTTTGTCCTGCCATAGCCTTGGCCCTGAAGTGGACTTGGAGGTGTCCTGGCCCCGGTGTAACATGGCTCTGCATTGGCCTGTCTCAGCCCTGCCCCTACCATTGCCTTGCCCTGCTCTGCCCTGTCCCAGTACTGACCCGGCCACGCTATTTCCCTGCCCTACCCTGCCTTGGCTGTGCCCTGGCTCGGTTCTGGCCCTGGCCCCGGCCCTGCCCTGGACATGCTGTGACACTGCCTCAGCCTTGGCACTAGCCTGGCTTTTTCTTGGCATCAGCCTTGCTCTCTCTGTGGATTGGCTCTTGTCCTGTCCTGCCCTGGCCATACCATGCCCTGTCCTGCCCTGCCCTGACTCAGCCCTGACTCAGCCTTGGCCTTGGCATTGCCTCTGGTCCTGCCATATTTCTTGCCCTGTCCCTACCCTGGCCTTGGCCCTGACCCTTACCTTGCTGTGGCCCTGCCCTTGCCCTAACGCAGCCCCTGGTTCTGTCATGGCCCTGCCCTGGACCTGTCCTGGCCCTGGCCCTTCCCTGCTTGAGACCTTGCCCTGGTTCTCCCCTAGCCCTGACCCTGAAATGCCTGGCCCTACCCTGGCCTTGCACTGCTCTGGCCCTTGCCCTGACTCTGGTCCTGTCACTGACCTAGCCCCAGCCCTGTTGCTGGTCTTACCATGGCCCAGACCCTGCCTTGGCCCTGCCCTGACACTGTTCTGGACCCTGGCTGTGCCAAGAACCTGTACTGTCCTTGCCCTTGTTTTGCTCCTGCCCCGAACCTGGTCCTGCCCAGGCCGTGGCCATGACCCCGGCCCTGGCCCTGCCCAGGTCTTGTCACTGGCCTGGCCCTGCCCTCCCCTGGCCCTATGCTTTCCTGGCCCTGCCTTGCCAGCCCTGGCCCTGCCTTGGCCCTAGCCTGGCTTTGACCCTGCCCTGGCCCTACCTTGGCCTTCACCCTAGCCTTACCAGGGCACTATGTTTGACGTGGCCATAGCACAGACCTGGTTGTGGCCCTGGCCCTGCCGTGGCCCTGGACCAGACCCTAGCCCTGTCAGGTACCTGTCCTGGCCCAGCTCTGGGCCTGGCTTTGTCCCTAATTCTTAGATGACCCTGGCCCTGCCCCTGCCCTTGCCCTTGCCCTGGCACTGGCCTTGGACATGTCTGTGGTCCTAACCCTGGCCCTGCCCTGGAGCTGCCACTGTCTTGGCCCTGCCCTGGCTCTGGCCCAGCCCCAGCCCTGGCCCTGCCCCGGCCCCAGCCATAGACCTGCCCTGGTTGGTCGTGCCCTACCTGAACCCTGTGCTACCCTGGGCCTGCTCCACCCTGCCCTGGCCCTGCCCTCCCTTTGGGCCTGCTCTGACCCTGCCTTGGCCCTCACACTGGCCCTAGCACAGACATGCTCCTATCTGTGGCCTTGGCCTGGCATTGACCCCCTGCTCCTGACCCTGGTCCTGCCATGGCCCTGGCCCTGCCAATGACCCTGGCAGCCCTGACCCTGGCCCTGTCTTGGCCCTGGCCCTGAACTGGCCCTGCCCTGACCCTGGCCCTGTAGTGGATTTGCAGGTGTCTTGTCCATGATTTAACCTGGTCTTACCATGGCCCTGTCCCTCCCCTGGCTCTGTCCTGGTCTTGTGCTAACCCTGACCCAGACCTTGACCCTGCCCCAGCCTTGTCCTTGACCTGGCCATGGCCCTGCCTCTGCCCTGGACCAGCACTGGCACTGGCATGGACCCTGGCCCTGGCCCTTCACTACTTAAGGCCATACCCTGGCCCAGCCCTGCTCCTGACCCTGTCCTGGCCCTAATTTGGCCTAGCTCTACCCTGGCATGCTATTCTGGCCCTAGCCCTGACCGTGTCCCTGTCCCTGTCCTGGCCCCAGCCCCGTTGCTGGTCCTGCCATGGCCCTTGTCCTGACATTGCCCTTTCTTGGTTCTGGCCCTGGCCTTGTCCGAGCCCTGCTCTGGCCCTGGTCTGAACCCTGGCCCTACAATAGACCTGCCTTGGTCCAGCCCACACCCTTGCTCTGGCCCTACCTCTGCCCTGGCCATACCCTTGCCCTGGCCTGGACCCCAGTCCTGGTCCTTGTCCTGCCCCAGCCATGGCCCTGGCCCTGCCCTGCCTGTGCCCTGTTCTGTCCTGGGCTGGCCCTGCCATGACCTGGTCTTGCCATTGCCCTGCCCTAACCTGCCATGCTTGTGCCCTAGATCTGCCCCGCTTGTGCCCTAGATCTGCCCCGGCCTTTGCCCCTGTCTTGGTTCTAACCTAGACTCAGCCCTGGACCTTCCCTGACCTTGCCTCAGCCCTGGCACTACCCTGGCCTTGCCTTGGCACTTGCCCTACTCTCTCTATGGCCTGGCTCTGGTCCTGCCCTGCTCTGCTCTTGTTCTGTCCTGGCACAGCCCTGGCCCTGGCCCTGGCCCTGCCGTATCACTGGCTCTGGTCCTGCCCTTATGCAGACCTGACCCTGCCACTGCCTTGGCTTTGGCCTGGACCTTGGCCATACAGTGACCCTGCCATGACCCTTTCCTGGACCTGGCCTGGAACCTGGCCCTGCCAAGGACTCGCCCTGGCTCTGTCATGGTCCTGGCCCTTTCCTGGATTTGGATGTGTCCTGTCCCTTGTTTGCCCCGGCCCTTCCCTGGCTCTGCCATACCCCTTCTCTGGGGTAGGGCCAGGGTCAGGACCAGACCAGGGCAGGGTCAGGACCAGGGTAGGGCCATAGTAAGGCCTGAAGATGGGAAGGGCCAGGGCAGCAGCTGGACCAGGGAAGGGTCAGGGCCAGGGATGTAGTAGGACTAGGGGCAGAGCCGGCACTAGGGCTGAGCCAGGGCAGAGCAGGAGAGATTACTTTAGGCTATTACGTAAAATTTTTATTTTAGATTTTTAAGATAACTATAGTAGTAGTAATGTCTATACTATGTTGTTTATAATAGTAATAATATTTGCAGTAATCACTAAATTTTAACTAATACTATCTTTGCTTCCAGTAGTGTTCTATGAGTATAATTTTATCAACATGTAAATATGTGAGGCATTGATTCTCACAATAATTCTATGTGCTAGGTACTTAAAGCATCCCCATTTTCCAAATGTAGGAAACAGGCATAAAGAAGTTAAATACTTGGCCAGATTACTCCTGTAATCCCAGCACTTTGGGAGGCCAAGGCAGGCAGATGGCTTGAGCTCAGGAGTTTGGAACCAGCCTGGGCAACATTGTGAAACCCCATCTCTACTAAAAATGCACAAAAAGAACTAATTTAAGTTTCTTGTAGGATTCTGGTTATAAAACACTGGTCAAACACACAGGGCATGGATAGGGCAGGGCCAGGGACAAGGTCAGGCCAGGAAGGGGCCAGGGCCAAGGCAGGGCCAGAGCTGGAATTGGAGGTGTCCTGGTCTGATTTGCCCTGCCCCAACGTTGGCCCAGCCCTGCTCTGGCATGTCCTGTCATGCCCTGTCCCTGGCCTGAGCATTGGCCCTGTCCCTGTCCTGCTTCTGGCCCTGCCCTGGAGTTGACCAGGCACTGCCATGGCCCAGTCCTGCATTGCCCTGCCCTCCTCTGCCCTGGTGCTACCATGGCCCTGCTTGGGCCCTAGCTCTACCTCGACTCTGGACCTGCCCTGACTCTGCTCAGCCCTCGGTCTACCCTGACTCTGCCTTGGTGTTGCCCTCCCATCTCTATGGCCTGGCTCTGGCCATGCCTTGCACAGACCATGCTCTGCCCTGTGTGCCCCAGCCTGGGCCCAGCCCTCGTCCTACCATATTCCTGACCCCAGCCATAACCTTGTTCTGGCCATGAACCTGCCATGGCCCTCTCCTGGCCCTTCCTTGGTCCTGCCCTGCCCTTCCATGCCCTGGCCTTGCCTTCAGCCTGCATTGGCCCTCCACTGGTCCTGCCCTGCCCTGGCACTGCCTTGGCCCCGGCCCTGCCTTCTCCCTGGCCTTGCCTTTGCCCTGACCTGTCCTGATCCCAGGCCTACCGAGCCCATGAAATGGCCCTGGACCTGCCTTGCCATCCTCTGTCCTGGCCCTGTATTGTCCCCACCATGCTCTGGTCCAGCGCTTGCCCTAGCCCTGTTGCTAGTCCTGCCACTGCTATGGCCCTGCTCTGTTTTTGGCCATGCCCTGTGCTACCCTAGCCCTGACCTGCCTTGGCCTTGGCCCTACCATGGCCTTCTCCTACCCTGGTCTGGCCGTACACTGGCCTTTTCTACCCTGGCCTTGCCCTTCCGTGGTCTTGCCCTGCCCTGGCCTTGCCCTGCGCTGGCCTTGGCTTTGCCTTATCCTGGTCCTGGTTCTGCCCTGACCCTGGCCTTGCTCTGGATCCTCTCTGGTTCTGCTTTCTCCCTGGCCCTGCCCTTGCTCTGGCCCTGTCCCTGGCCCAGCCTTGACCCTGACCCTGGCCCTGCCCTTGCTCTGGCCCTGTCCCTGGCCCAGCCTTGACCCTGACCCTGGCCCTGACAATCCCCACATCTGACACTGGCCATGCTTGGCCCTGGCCCCTCCTTTTGGCCCTGCCCTGTCCCTGCCTTGGCCCTGTGCTATCTTAGTCCTGCCGTGGACCTGAACTCGCCCTGGCCCTACCCTCACCCTACACCGGCCCCGCCCTACCCTGGCCTTGCCCTGCCCTGGCCCTGCCTTTGGCCTGCTGTGGCTCTGGTTCTGCCCTGGCCTTGCCCTTGCCCTGGACTCTCCCTGGCCATGTTTTTTCCACGGTCCTTCTCTGGCCTTGCCCTTGCCCTGTCCCCTTTCTGGTCCTGCCATGTTTCTGGCCCTGCCCTGTCCATGTCCTGGACCTGACTCTGGCTCTGGATCTCCCTGTCCCTGCCCTGCCATACCCTGGCCTGTTCCTTGCTCTACACTGACCCTGCCCTGCCTTGGCCCTGTGCTACCCTAGCCCTGCCCTGACCTTCTGCTGACCCTGATCCTGCCATGGCCCTGGCCCTGCCATGTCCCTGCCCTGGCCCTGGTTCTTCCCTGCTTCTGGCCCTGGCCTTAGTCCTCTCATGTCCCTGGCTGTGACCCTGCCGCTGGTTTTTCTCTGGCCATGACCCTGCCCCAGTTCTGTCCTATACCTGGCCCTGTCTCAGTTCTGTCCTAGCCCTGGCCTTTCACGGTACTTTATGCTTAGTAAGGGCTCCATGGTGTCTGTGAGTTGAATGTTGTGTTCATAGTATCTGCCAAAACAGAAAGAAAAAAAACAAAATATTTTGATAAGAAGTTAAAGCTTTGTATATAATATGCCTTGAATTGTAAGTGCCTGTTATTAGTTGTATTACATATAGGTCATGGTTTTGTACACATAACTCCAAACCATTGATACTGTTAAAAGAATATATGAATATATGAAAGAATGTGTAAACGTAAGAATGTATCAGTATCTAATGACCTTTCCAAATTAATTTTTATTTTTAGCTCTATTAGATTTTTCTCAGTATAACAAATGCTTATTCCTATGTAATTAAGGGTGTATTTTCTGTCCAGAATATTCACATTACCTAATTGAAAATTATATGATACAAAAATATAATACTATTTTTAGGCCAGGCATGGTGGCTCATACCTGTAATCCCAACATTTTGAGAGGCCAAGTTTGGAGAATCATTTGAGTCCAGGTGTTGACCAGCCTGGGCAACATAGTGAGACCTTGTCCTTATTAAATAAATAAATGAATAAATAAATAGGTTGGGCACTGTGGCTCACATCTGTCATCCCAGCATTTTGGGTTGCCAATGCAGGAGGATTGCTTGAGCCCAGGAGTTTGAGACCAGCCTGGGCAGAATAGCAAGACTCCATCTCTACAAATAATAAAATATTAACCAGGTGTGGTGGTGCGCACCTCGGGTCCCAGCTACCTGGGAGGCTAAGGTGGGAGGTTTGCTCAAGGTTGCAGTGAACTGTGAATGCACCACTGCATTCCAGCCTAGGCCGCAGAACAAGACCTTGTCTATAAATAAAGAAATAAGTAAAAATATAAATAAAAATAAGTAAAAATAAATATAAGTAAATATAAATATAAATACATATAAATATAAAAATGCATACATGAAAAGAAACAATTTTTAAATTTAACATCACTGAGGGCATCCTATCCATTTCATTTCATGATTCCATTACATCATTTCACTTAGATGAAATAAGATGACTTGACATAAGATGAAATGATGAGATGAAATGATGAAATGATGATATGAGATGAGATGATGAGATGAAATTTTGAGATGAAATGGTGAGTAGAAATGATGACATGAAATGATGAGATGAAATGACAAAATTGAAAAGAAATTGAAAGGAGATGAGATGAGTTAAAATTAGATGAAATGAGATGATGGATGAAATGATGAGATGAAACGAGATGAAATGATGAGATGAAATGAAATGAAATAATGAAATGATATGAAATAATGAAATTGAAATGACATGAGATGAGATGAAATAATGAGATAAAATGAGATGAAATGAGATGAACGATGAGATGAAATGATGAGATGAAATGAGATGAAAAATGATGAGATGAAAAATGAGATTAAATGAAATGAAATAATGAAAGGAAATTATGAAATGTAATGATGAAATTGAAATGAAATTGAAATGAGATGAGTTGAAATGATGAGATGTAATGATGAAATGAAATGATGAAATGAGATGAAATGAGATGAAATAATGAGATGAAATGAGATAATGAGATGAGATGAGAGGAAATCATGAGATGAAATGATGAAATGAAATGATGGATGAAATGATGAGATGAAATGAGATGAAATGTAATGAGATGAAATGAAATGACATAATGAAATGAAATAATGAAATGAGATGAAATGAAATAATGAAATGATGAAATAATGAAATGAAAAAGAAATGGAAATGATGAGATGAGAAGAAATGAGATGAAATGATGAGATGAGATAAAATGAGATGAAATGATGAGATGAAATGAAATGATGAGATGAGATGAAATATGATGAGACAAAATGACATAATGAATGAAATGATGAAATGGAATAATGAAACGGAAATGATGAGATGCAATGAGTTGAAATGAGATGAAATGATGAGATGAGATGTGATGAAATGATGACATGAAATGATGACATAAAATGAGATGAAATGAGATGTAATGATGGAATGAGATGAGATGAAATGAGATGAAATGATGAGGTGAGATAAAATGATGAGATGAAATGAGATGAATGATGAGATGAAATGAGATGAATGATGAAATGAAATGATGAGATGAGATGATGAGATGAAATGATGAGATGAACTGATGAGATGAAATGAAATGAAATAATGAAATGAAATTGAAATAAAATTGAAATGAGATGAGATGAAATGATAAGATGAGATGATGAAATAAAATGAAATGATGTGATGAGATGAAATGATGAGATGAGATGAGATGACATGAAATAACGAAATGAAATAATGAAATGAAATTGAAATGAGATGAGAAGATATGAGATGAGATGAAATGATGAGATGAAATGATGAAATGATGAGATAAGATGAAAAGAGTTGATGAGATGAGATGAAATGAGATGAAAAGAGATGAAATGATGAAATGAAATGATGAGATGAAATGAGGTGAAATGAAATTAGACGAAATGTAATGAGATGAAATGAAATGACATAATGAAATGAAAAAATGAAACGAAAAAATGAAATGAGGTGAAATTAAATGAGATGATGAAATTAAATGATGAAATGAAATAATGAAATGGAAATGATGAGATTAAATGACGAGATGAATGATGAGATGAAATGATGAGATGAGATGAGATGTAATGATGAGAGGAAATGATGAGATGTAATGAAATGAGATGAAATGAATGAGATGAAATGAAATAATGAAAGGAAATTGAATTGAGATATGAGATGAAATGATGAGATAAAATGAGATGAAATAAATGATGAGATGAAATGATGAAATGCTGAGGTGAGATGAGATGAAATGAGGAGATGAAATGATGAGATGAAATGAAAGGACGAGATGAAATGAGATGAAATGATGAGATGAGGTGAGATGAGATGAAATGAGATGAAATGAGATGAAATGATGAAATGAGATGAGAAATGATGAGATGAAATGAGATGAGATAAAATGAGATGAAATGAAATGAAGTGAAATGAAATGAAATAATGAAATGAAATTGAAATGAGATGAGATGAAATGAGATAAAATGATGAGATGAAATGAGAAGAAATGATGAAATGATGAGAGGAGATGATGAGATAAAAAATGATGAGATGAAAAATGATGAGACGAAATGAGATGAATTTAAAGGAAATAAATAATGAAATGAGATGAAATGAAATGATGAAATGATATTGAAATGAAATTGAAAGATGAGATGAAATGATGTGATGAAATGTTGAAATGAAATGATGAAATGAAGAGATGTGACATGAAATGAGCTGAAATGATGAGATGAAATGAAATGAAATGAGATTAAAGAGATGAAAAATGATGAGATGAAATGATGAGATGAATTGAGATGAGATGAGATGAAATAATGAAATTAGGTGAAATAATAAAATGAGATGAAATAATAAAATTGAAATGAGATGAGAAGAAATGAGATGAAATGTTGAAAAGAAAGGAAGAAATGATGAGATGAGATGAAATGATGAGATGAAATGAATTGAGATGAAAAATGATATCAAAAATATGAGATGAAATGAAATGAGATGATATGAAATGACATAATGAAATAAATGAAATTAGATGAAATGAAATGAAATAGTGAAATGAAATGAAATAATGAAAATTAAATGGAAATGGGATGAGATGAGATTTGATGAAATGATGAGATGAAATGATGAGATGATATGAAATGATGAGATGATGGGATAAGATGAAATGATGAGATAAAATGATGAAATGATGAGATGAAATGATGAGATGAAATGAGATGAAATGATGAGATGATATGAAATGATGAGATGATGGGATAAGATGAAATGATGAGATAAAATGATGAGATGAAATGATGAGATGAAATGATGAGATGAAATGATGAGATGAAATGATGAGATGATATGAAATGATGAGATGATATGAAATGATGAGATGATGGGATAAGATGAAATGATGAGATGAAATGATGAGATGAAATGATGAGGTGAAGTGATGCACTGTCACGTGTGTGTCTTTTTCCCAACCAACAAAAATTATAATTCATTAATTTTAATTTTATTATTTAAGAATATTCGTAAGAGTTGAAGGAAAAATAATATCTGTACATTATGGGTTACAATTAAGTATAAATAATACATAAATATATTAAAACTTACAAAGAATATCTTTCGGAATCGAATATACCATGCTTCTGTGATAACAATTATTTCATGCTGGTTGTCACAATTTTACACGAAAAACTAATGAAAAAATGTTTTTAACTGTTTCTAAAAATAACAGTTTCCAAAACAGTTTTACATTCAAAATATGAAAAAGATGTATTTGTGTTCCTTAATCTGATGAGATTTTCACACTCTGCACATAATTGTTAGATTTTTATTGTGTTGATAAATTGTATATCAAATAAAAAATGTTATTACCTCTTAAATTAGGAATTTTAGGTGATATAGGCAGAAAGGAAGGCAAGCTTTTATAACTTTGTCTAAATGAACTTTCTAAATGCCTGAGTATTAAAAGATAGCATGTCTATAAATCACAATGTATATATTACTGTATGACGTAGGACAAATCAAAACCGTTACCTCTGATAACATTATATTGTGCCCAGTATAAAATAGATATAATAATACCTCAAACTTAAATCCAGGCATTGTCATTGAATATCTTAAGAATATGCAGCAAAGGTGCTTTTAAAAATACAAGCTACTGATTGTACTAAATTTGTAAATCACATAGGATAGTGGGTCATTTTAAGAATATTATTTCAATCTATAAACGTGGATGTCTTTCCTTTTTTGTGTTTTCTTTAATTTCTTTCATTAATATTTGTCATTTTTGTTGTCAAAATCTTTTACTTCCTTGGTTAAATTTATCTCTAAGTACATTTTTGTAGCTATTGTAAAATGAATTGCTTTCTTAATTTCTTGTTTCAGCTAGTTTACTATCAATATATAGAAATGCTACTGATTTTTGTATGTTGATTTGTATCCTGCAACTTTATTAATTTCATGTATCACTCTAAGAAGCTTTTGGTAGAGTCTTATTTTTTTCCATGTATAAGATCACATTGTCTTTAAACAGGGACAATTTGACTGTCTCCTTTCCAATTCAGATGTCCTTTATTTCTTTCTGTCAGCTAATCATCCTGGCTAAGACTTTCACTATGTGAAATATGACTGATGAAAATAGGCATCCTTTTCTTGTTCCAGTAAAATCTTTTTCTTGTTCACAGTAAAATGTTTCACCTTTTCCACACTCAGTATGATCTTAGCTGTAGATTTGTCCTTTATGTCCTTTGTGTTAAGGCATATATTTTCTATACTAAATTGTTGAGAGGTTTTTTGTCATCTAAGAATATTTAATTTTGCCAAACGCTTTTATTGTGTTTATTAATTTAATCATATGGTTTTCAGTATATATCCAAAGGAAAGAAAATCAGTATATCAAAGAGTTACCTGCACCCCCATGTTTATTACAGCACTATTCACAATAGCCAAGATATGGAATCAACAAAAGTGTCCATCAACAGATGAATGGATAAAGAAATGTGACAGACATATATAATGGAATATTATTTAGTCATAATAAAGAACAAAATCCTGTTATTTGTGGCAACAAGAATGCAAGTGGAGGGCATTATGTTAGGTGAAGTAAGCCTGGCATAGAAACATAAACACCACATAACTACGTGTTCTCACTTATGTATGGAAGCTAAAATTTTTAATCTCATAGAAATAGAGTTTTGGTTACCATATCCTGGAAAGAGTAGGAGAAAGAAGAGTATAAGAAAAATGTGGTTAATACATACAAAATTACAGCTGGAGAGAAGGAAGAAGTTCTAGTTCTCTACAGCACTGTTGGGTGACTGTAGTTAATGGGAATTTATTGTGTGTTTTCAAATAACTAAAATAAAAGATTTTGAATATTCTCACTGCAAAGAAATAATACATGATTTAGGTAATGGATATGATAATGACTCTGACTTGATCTTTACGCATTGCATAAATATATCAAAATATCACTCTGTACCCCATAACATGTACATTTATTATATGTCAATTAAAGTAAATTTAAAAGAGAAAAAATGAGGTGAAGGTAAATGTACAGAATTTAATTGCTTTTTCTTCTATAAAACCCGAGTCAGTACCAAGAAGCATGAATTTATTAGTTTTCTAAAATAAAAAAATCAAAATCACCAAAAAAGAGCAATATCCAAGAAAACATTGAAAATGAAACACAACATTTAGTAAGAATAGAAAACTTGGGCACTGTATCACCCTGTTCCTAGATACCGATTTACTGATGGCCATTTAAATAGAATTTTATTCTATCTAATTCATTTATACTCCCAGAGTTTGAAATTACATTTTACCTACAATAAATAAGATAACACTTGTAAATTGTATGGTACTCTGCCTAACACACGTTAATAACTCAATACATGTTAGCAATAAACTTTTAGTATAGTAGTCAAAGTATTAATTTCTCACATTGCAATTTCCTTCAAAGACATGAATACAACCTTTCTAATGACTCCTTGTTCAACAAGATACCTCTTCAAATTATTCTATTTGTTTCATTCAGTATATTATCTGTGTATACCGATATTACACTCTTTTCTTTTTTTGAGATCTCATTCTGTTACTGATGCTGGAATGAGGTGGCATGATCTTGGTTCACTGCAACCTCCACCTCCCAGGTTCAAGCAATTCTCCTGTCTCAGCCCCCCAAGTAGCTAGGACTACAGGTGCACACCACCGTGCCCGGCTAATTTTTGTATTTTTAGTACAGTCAGAGTTTCACCCTGTTGTCCAGGCTGGACTCGAACTCCTGACCTCAGGTGATCCACCCACCATGGCCTCCCAAAGTGCTGGGATTACTGGCATAAGCCACCGCACCCAGCCTGGTATTGCACTCTTGGATTTTGAACACTGAATATCTTTTTGAAAGATTACACCTCTTTACCTCTTTGTGCTTCAGAAATTATTTTCCTTCAAGTGTTCTAAGAGTCTAATGAAGAATGAAGTCATGTTTTATCACTTTTGTCCTTAAAGATTTCAGACTTGCTGAAACTGATTGAAGTATCATTTGCTACCAGATAGATTAATTATCTCTAGTTGTAGGAGTGGATACATCTTTAATGGTATATTTTGGGTTATTGTCTTATTTTTGATGTAGTATTCTGTCAGTAATTTATTAAACCTGGCATCCTTGGGTGAGCATAGATTTTTCAACTTTGGTGTTATGTTGTGTTTGCTTTTAAAAACTACTTTTGAGGCCATGTATGGTGGCTCTTGCCCATACCCAGCACTTTGGGAGGCCAAGGTGGGCGGATTACCTCAGGTCAGGAGTTCAAGACCAGCCTGGTCAACATGGCAAAACCATGTCTCTACTAAAAACACAAAATTAGCCAGGCATGGTGGTGCATGCTTGTAGTCCTAACCACTCGAGAGGCTGAGGCAAGAGAATCACCTGAACCTGGGAGGCAAAAGTTGCTAGGTTGCTGTGAGGCAAATTTGCACCATTGCACTCCAGCCTGGGTGAAAAGAGCAAAACTCTGTCTCAAAAAAAAAAGCCACCAAAAACTGCTTTTGAATGGAATTGTACATACAATTTTGATGAAAAAAATTATCAAGTGCATAAGTTCATAATAGAAAAACCAATAATACTCCAGGCACAAGTTAGTACTAAAAAAATTATGTTGAATATTCTCTAATACAACATGCTTTTTCCCTTCATGAACAGTTTGTGTTTTACTGAGAAGAGTCATTGTTTATGGTAGACATTAGACCACAGATGAATATGTACTTTAAGCACTCTTAGTTGCTTTCTTAATTTTATATCTGCTGCTTCATGCTTCTGTTTATTTTCATTCTTTCCAATGTCCACATTCTAGTAAATTTGAGTATTTTAATCCAAGTTTATATACTATTTAATATTGCTTGTATAGTTCAGTATTGTTAAGACTCAAAAAGGTTTACAGAAAGAAGAAAAAGATCAACACCTTATTAATCATTTAAAGATCATTTTGAAATCTTTGACCTTTACATTTTAATGAATAAAATAGTAGTTATTAGTATAAAATAATTTATGTCTTTTGGACTTAGCATCCAGTATTTCTTTTTCAATAAAGAAAATAATTATTCTCTTGCAATATACTACGTTTATCTGGGTTTTGAAAAGTGCTGTTTCCTAATATGAGAAAGCCATTTACATCTTTAAATCTACAAAGGCAAATGGAATGGTACTAAATTATTTACATAATAATGTTTAGATGGTGGCCCTTATAACATTCTTTCTATACTTCCTACAGAGTTGGGGATATGCAATCCTAGAATATTTCTGGGAGCTAATCCTTTAGCTTGATGAATGAAACAAGACTTTTAAATAAAGTTAAACTTTCAAATTATCCAGGTAATGGGCCTGTCTTTTAATTCAATGGATATGGAGCATAATGAATTATCCCCTGTTCATTGGGTAATAAGTTTTCATTCTTCTAATACTCAAAATGTCCTTTAATTTTTAATAGTCATATCATTATCCCTAGGTATTTTAGCTTCTATCTTAAATTCTAAAATAATTTTGAAACAGGAGAAAGTATTTTTTATTACTATATGTATTAAACATCATGGTTTTCAAATTTAACTGCAAATGTATCTTTTCATTGCTTCTTGGTGACACCCTTCACCCTATCCATATTGTCACTATCAAGTTTTGATTACTTTTCAGGTTCACATACTTATTCTTTAGAAAAATCTCTGTGCCTTATAAAGAATATGATTGTTGGCATTCAAAAGCCTGTGAAGTATACATTATTAGCCTGTTGACTAACTCATTTCTTTAAGAAACTACACTAATTACCCACATACTCATGTTTTTATTTCCTCATTATTTGTGGAGAAAACAAATACTGCTAACATGATATTTGTAAGAGAGAAAAAAGTCTTTTCTTGAAAAGTGCTGTCATTGTAGTACTAACTTATAGTATCAACTTCTTTATCAACTCCTTATACACTTTTTATTCTGAGAGAAATAAAAAAGCTAAAAGTGAAATGAGTTTTTTAACTCTCCATATTATAAGCACCCATGTTGGTAATTTAGGGTCTTTATAGTTAGGGTAAGTTGTGTCATACCGAGATTACAAAATAAAAAGTATTTTGTCTCTTTGGGCCTTTCCTTATTCAGTAATACTGTCAGTTTGGCTTTTTTTGTAGGTCAACTTATTGATATCTGTATTCTGAAATAATATGTTTACTATCTTTTGATAAGCATTTAAAATATTAGATTTATTGTTACTCTTCTGCCTTCATTGGGCTGGAAGAATAATTGTTTCTCACTCCACAAAAGCCAAGTTGCAGAGAAAAACACATAGACATTCAACTGCAAAGCAGAGAAACTTGACTATTTCCTGCAATTTTAAAGTGTATATTGAATAAAACCATCTTTTTATTTTCCTTTTTGTTCACTGGCAAATATTAACAACATCAAGTGTGTTATTGTAATGTTATCTAGTTAAAAATCTCAAAAAGTTTTCATAATTACCATTTAAAAATATATAAATAGGTGACCTAATGTTAATTTTTATTGTCTGAGACCATGTCTGTTATTTCACTCTTTAAAATCAGTTAGTAATGCAGAACCTAGCACTTAGTACTCAAAAATTATTTGCTGGATAAAAAAAGGTTAAACATGTAATATATACAAAATGTACTGGAAAAAATGCACCAAACAATTTTGTTATAGCAGTTTAATGTAGAATATTGCCTTTAAAATATAGTTTTCAGGTGTCTACAGTGATTTTGTAATATTTGTGCACATATAAAATAATATTTCCAAAAATGTAATCCAGTGAGGAAATATACTTTCTAAATTCTAGATTTATAATTTAGGGTTAAAATTATAAAATCATTAAATAAGACACAAGTGAAATATAGTCAAATATCCCCTTGGAAAAAAATTAAGTGGCCTTTAAAGTGAGGTATTCATATATGTAATTTTACAATCCTCTAGTGATAGAATTAATTAAATATGCCACCAAATTGATTAATTCCTACAGTGTTAAAAGAGAAGCACTAACAATACCAGTGACCATGTAACATGGATTTAAGCTACAAGTCATAGAAATGTGATGAGAAGCCTCAGCGCTGTAAAACAGAGGGTGGAGGAAAGCTTTTCCTCTCTCAAATGAGCTTTGCGAGGTATACTTCTTGAAGGATAGGAAGTTGAAGTGTTCAGGACTTTTATGTCTATTCTACTTTGGCTTAGTTTACATGATTCTTAGTTTATTAGCCTAGAAATGGCCAAGAAAACTTAAGGCTCAATAATTAGTTATAAATATGAAATATCCCCAATTTTTAAGATAAAAACAACTTATAAATGTATTTGTCTGTAAAAATTGTGTATATTTTTGCAGAACATCTATTTCTTTTTTTATTTTTTTATTTTTTTTTATACTTTAAATTCTAGGGTACACAGGCACAATGTGCAGGTTTGTTGCATATGTATACATGTGCCATGTTGGTGGGCTGCACCCATTAACTCACCATTTATATTAGGCATATCTCCTAATGCTATCCCTCCCCACTACCCCCACCCCACAACAGGCCCTGGTGTGTGATGTTCCCCTTCCTGTGTCCAAGTGTTCTCATTGTTCAATTCCCACCTATGAGTGAGAACATGCGGTGTTTGGTTTTTTGTCCTTGTGATAGTTTGCTGAGAATGATTGTTTCCAGCTTCATCCATGTCCATACAAAGGACATGAACTCATCATTTTTTATGGATGCATAGTATTCCATGGTGTATATGTGCCACATTTTCTTAATCCAGTCTATCATTTTTGGACATTTGTGTTGGTTCCAAGTCTTTGCTATTGTGAATAGTGCCGCAATAAACATACGTGTGCATGTGTCTTTATAGCAGCATGATTTATAATCCTTTGGGTATATACCCAGTACTGGGATGGCTGGGTCAAATGGTATTTCTAGTTCTAGATCACTGAGGAATGCCCACACTGACTTCCACAATGGTTGAACTAGTTTACAGTCCCACCAACAGTGTGAAAGTGTTCCTATTTCTCCACATCCTCTCCAGCACCTGTTGTTTCCTGACTTTTTAATGATCACCATTCTAACTGGTGTGAGATGGTATCTCATTGTGGTTTTGATTTGCATTTCTCTGATGGGTCTATTTCTTTAAAACAAAGGGAGGGGAGTCTCTCATTTACATTAGTTTTTTTCGTAGCCTTTTGGACTTTGCAATTTCTATGTTTTGGAACCTATTTCTTACAGTTTTTCTATGCTAAACTCTGTCCTGGTCAGTTCCAGAGTGTATGAAGAACTAAATGATGTAATTGTATGTGACCTGGCTGTAGTGGAACAAATTTGACTCTTAAGTATGCAGGCTCTAATTTTCCTGTCTGGTTTTGATAAGTATTCCTCACATAGGTTTTTTCTTTGAAAATCTGCGATTGAGAGGTTGATGAATGAAAATTAATCCTTTCACTTTGTTGTATATAGGTTTGCAATATTTAGGTCAGAGTGGAGTTTTAAGGTCATGAAGGGGGCTGATGACTTACAAATAATGGGCTCTGATTGGGCAACTACTCATCTGAGTTCCTTCCATTTGACCTAATTAAGCTTGTGAAATTTACACTAAGCCATGAGCTCATCTTTAAAAAGTCTTATTAAAAGATTTTCAGCTGTTCCAAATGGGACTTATTAGTGGAATGTGTTTTAAAGGATCATATGAGATGAATGAAAGGTATTTGATCCTTTCTTTCCATAATAATAAAATGATGGTTTGGAAAAAGAGGCTACAGTCTAACCACAGTGCTATTATTAGGCTTTCTTGTTAAACATAGGTCTAAGCCTAAGTATGTCAATACAACAAATATTTACTGTTTCATTTCTAGTAATAAAAAAAAACAAGTCTTTCTGGCATAAGGATGATTTTCATCTGGTTATTTTGAAACATTTTTGTAAAATAAGTTTACATCTATAAAGAACATTTTTATTTGTAAGGAGGGGTATGTCTCTGTGCACTGGAAGAGAGGGAGGACTAAATCACTGGGAAGTCTTATGATAAAGAAGCCATTGGCTTAAATCAGCAAAGCAAGCCATCCCTTGGTTTAAGGTGTTTTTCCTGGCCATCCTGTCTTGACTAGAACTTTACCTACACATTCCTTTTTGGTTTAGGCAAATTATAGTATCTAAACCTGAAGTCTCAGCTCTGTGTCTTTGAGATATAAATCTTCTACCATGTCTTCTCTGGAACCTGATAACTATCTATCTCTTTAAAATGCAAGTCTAGGGAGATGACTCATCAGAAAAAGAAGAAAAAGTTATTTGGAAATTGTGCATATTAAAGCAGCCCATGATGCCAAAGTCTACACATTCCTGAGTGAGTCAGTTGTGGCCAGTTCTAGCTGGATCAAGAGAGCTCTGCTGGGCAGGCCTGAAGAGCAGCTGGATGGCAGACACCTGAGGAGCCAGGTGCCTGAAACTTCCTCCACCTGCTTGAGGAGCACCAAAGCCCAGCTGCTGGCTAGACAACCCCTACTGGCTGCCTAAGCAGGTGGCAGAGGAAGGAAAAAGGTCAGAGGCAGAGTGTTGAACCCTGCCTCCCAGGTGGGTGGAAGATGCCTGTCGCCAAACTGGGGCCCAGCTTGCCGGGTGAGATGGGTGAACTGGTGATCTCCCAAGAGAGTGGACGTCAGAACTACATGGTCCCGGACTTCACCTCGGCCAGTGAAGGAGAGAGAGGGTTAATGTTAACTGCAGGAGGCCCACTGTAGCCTTAAATTTTGTAATTCAAACCCTTCCTTTGGAGACAAACATGACAAGGAATTCTGAGGTCGGGACGAGAATCACAAATTCCCCAGTGGGAGACTGAGGAGGCAGTGTCCTTTCTGCCCTTGGTCTACTGGCTAAGAACCTTCCTCAGCCTGACCTTTGCACATTGCACTTTCAGCTCTGTTTGCAATTTTCCTCCTTTAGTGCTGAGGGAATCCCAGTGTTCGATACTGAAATCTATAGATTCCTAATGGGTGGTTAAAAAAAACCTCAGCAAGAGAAGCAGAAAATGTTTCCTCTTCCTGAAAAACTGTAGAAAGGCAGGCACCATTCTGGGTGGGACATGGTCCTTGCAAAAGTCTTTATGTTTTTTTTTTTATTTTGAGATGAAGTTTTGCTCTTTTTGCCCAGACTGGAGTGCAGTGGCGTAATCTCTGCTCACTGCAACCTCTGCCTCCTGGGTTCAAGCAATTCTCCTCAGCCTCCCGAGTAGCTGGAATTACAGGCACCTGCCACCATAGCTGGCTAATTTTTTGTATTTTTAGTAGAGATGGAGTTTTGCCATGTTGGCCATGTTGGTCTCGAACTCCTGACCTCAAGTGAGCCACCCGCTTCTGCCTCCCAAAGTGCTGGGATTACAGGCATGAGTCACTGTGCCCGGCCAAGATTCTGTTTTGATAGAACACTTGTGTCTTTCTCACCTTGTATTTAGAAAAGTTAGAAAGTAAAAGATAATGTATATAGAAAGCTTTTTGAAGACTCTTAAGAAGTTCATAAATATGGGACACTATGACTATGCAAATGAAAATATTTCCTATCTGTTGGCAGTTACCACCTCTTATAGTGGCATGGAACCTCTTGAGTTAAACCAAGACTCAGTGAGATTTGGTGATTTAGGTACTGTCATTTTATGAACAAGGGGGACCCTACTCAGTTCTTTTATTTTATTATACTTCTCTTTGACATTCACTCCAGTGAAAGAACTCTTTCAAAAGACCTCAGGCCTGGTCTTATGGAGATTCAAAGGTGTTTGAGTCCTTCCTTATTATGCCCTTGGAAGATGCTTTGAGGACCCCAGTGATGAATCCCAAGAACTTTGTCTCCATTATCCCTGGTATAGGGCACCTCATCACTCTGGTGTTATCCCTGAAGGGCCTTCATAATAATGTGCTTAAAGAGTGCCCTATTATGTCCTTCAGGATGGAGACTGACTTGCCCAAATTGCTATGTACATGTTAAAGAGAGGCTGGAACTGAAGTTGGTCATTTCTCACTGGATCAGTCAACAAGGTTTGAGTACTTTCTGTGTGCTCTGCATCATTCTGAGTACTCTGGGGGACAGAATAAAGCATGGTTCCTGCCTTCAAGGAGTATGGAATTTAATAGAAGATGACAACATACATCATTGTAAATCTATCTACATGAGAGTGAATAATTGTGAGATTCCTAATAAATGGCAAGATATGTTCTGAAAATGTGAAACATAAATGAGGTTGAAGAAATTGTGAAAAGTTTAGCAGAGGAGGAATAATTCGTCAGGTTCTTTAAATACAAGTAAAGGGGAAAGGAAGTACCATTTTTAAGTTTAGATATTCCAAGGGTTAGTGGTGAGGTTGATTATGGTATGTCTTCTCGTTGATGAGGGAGGAGACTGGTGAATAGTGGAAAATAAAGTTAAATAGCTAGGGAGGGGCCAAATTATGGGTTTTAATGAAAGCCAGGCATAGAAATTTAGATTGGGGTGGTAGAAAAAGGAAGGCTTTAAAAGTTTTTAAGCCAATGAATGACATCATACAAGTTCTATATAAAGAGCAGTGATTTCAGGATGGGAGAGTGGCATCAGGAAGACCCACTTGAATGCTGGTAACTAATGTTACTAACAGTGCCATTAGTAACATTAATGTTACTAGGGTCTGGACTGATACGCTGATGGAAGTGAGAATGAAGAATAAGGTGGGATGAAAGAGATTTTGACAAGAGTTTTTTAATGAACCTGAAATGGGAAAGGGCGAGATTAACTAAGCCTGCTTGCCATGGACAGCAATGGGGTTGCTAGAAGATTAGCTGTGCGGAAAAAGTTATGCATTTACCTTTGGGCATAATGAAATGCAATTGACTCTCCATATTCATGGGTTCTGCATCCACCGATTCAAACAACTGTGGAACAAAATTGTCAGAAAAAACAATACAATGATAAAAAATGATACAAATAAAAAACAACATGGTATACCAACTATTTACATAGCATTTACATCGTATTAAGTGTTATTAAGTAATCTAGAGATAATTTAAAGTATATAGGAGGATGTGTGTAGGTTATATGCAAATACTACACTATTTTATACCAGTAACTTGAGCATCCATGGATTTTGGTATACAAGGGGGATCCTGGAACCAATTCCCCATGCATATCAAAGGATGACTGTATGAGTTATCTGTAAAATGGTTTGGTTGAAATGTTTAGAAAACAGCTAGAAATACAAGACTGGCTGTTGGATGAAAAAAACATAGGACTGGGAAATTCAGGTATGCTAGTCTTTTTGAGTATTGCTTAAAGCCATGGGAAAAGAGCTCTCTGCAAGTTCCAAGACAGATGCAAGGACTGGCATTCATGCACAGCTTCTAACAGATAAATCTGAAGAGTTCTTAGTGTGCATGTTGACTGAAATTACTTTAGAAGTAATTTTTCTCCTGGTGATAAAAGGCATGTAAGGCTATTTTAGGAAATTGAAAAATGCAAAAAGGTATAAAGAAAAAGAAAAGATAATCATTAATAGTACGTTAGTAAACAAGATTTGACTAAAGATATGACTTTCCTCCCGCTTGTTTTCTTATGCATATAAAGGGATAGGAAATATGTATGTATGTATGTGTGTGTATAGGATCATGCACTATATATAGCTTTCTTCTTTTTCCATTATGATAATTTTCCCATGTCATGAATTACGGCTTGCAAGTGCTTATTCTTAAAGGGCTGCATTATTTTTCATTGTTTGGATTTATTGTTATTTAATTGGAGCTCTATTATTGAACATTTAGATTGCTTCCAAAATTTTTTGCTCTTGTTAATATATTGTAATAAACTTCTGTGAAACACATACTCTTCACCTGCTACTTACATATGACTTCTGTAAGCCGAGACTTCTGTATCCCCAGGACCTAGAAGGTTACCTGGACATAGTAGTTGCTTAATTAAAAAAATTATTGATTGAATGAAAGCAGACTATTAAATGTTCAGTTCTTCTTTTTTTATTCTGATTCCCTGTGTATCCAGGGGCCTCTTATTTGGCTGCATGTATGAGTTTGGCTGTAATGAAAGTATTGGCCATATATGACCATAAACAGGCATTCCTATTTCTGTCACAGTTATATTTGTCATTCTGTATTAATACATCTATACCCTGATTTCTATTGAAGCATGGTTATTTTTGTTTGCTTCTAAGCAACGTAGCTACCCTATTGATGCCGATAAAAATAAATTTCTGAACCTATAAGACTGAGGATTGGGCCTAGGTTGTGGTAAATTGGCAAGATAATGGATGCTACCCTGTCAAGAGCCCTCTGAAGAGAAAAGTCTGCCACCCTTCACCAGGTAGAAACTCCTGGCAGTGCCACATTTTCCAGTTTGACGCCCTGTGATACCCTGAAAACACAGATGTTTGACTCTTTTCAAATAATATTTTAACATATTTTAAGATGCAAAGGCATTGTGTCAGACTTTTTTCTTAAGAAGATATTTCATTACCACTCAGAAGTTAGCTTCCAAAAGAAATGAGTGTGCAAAGGCTTATGATAGTGGTGTAGAGAAGTTTTTAAAATAAATGTGCATCTTTTATGGTAATAAAAGCACATTATGAAGAATTTTTTAGGTCCAGTTCACAGATTCCTTGTGCCTGGGGAAAACTTTATTAGAAAATTAGATCATTTCTAATTTGATTAGGGGAAGTCTAATGGGAAAACTTTTTAACTGAGTGGTCCAATTCGAAACATGAATATCTGTGCTGGAAGCTTCTATTGAACTTTACTTAAGTCACATCTAAGACCCTCTGCCTGTCAGTCCACCATTACCCTAACAGTGGTAGAAATTCTTTATATGACACCTAGATCTTTTTTTGTTGCACTTTTAAGCTGTGTAGGAAACACACGGCCCACATGTTCATACAACACAGAGTGATTATCCACTTAGTTCCTAAAAAGTTGTATTTGGTTATGGGGTTTGATCCCACTTGTCCAGGGTTTAGGTGAGCTACTGAAGATTAGGATATCTGGGTACCTCTTACTGGAGAATCCATTCCTGTTTTCATTTCATTCCTGGGGGCAATATTCAATCTGGTGTGGCCCTCTGTATTATAAAATGTTTCCCAGATTGTGTTTATCTGAAATACAAATCCAAGAAGAAGCATGGTGTTAATTGCCGTGTAAAAAAGATTCTAGAGTGAAGAGCTTGAGACGTTCTGTTCCTTCCTTCATAGGTTCAGTTGTTTAACCCAGCATTTTTCAAACATATTTTACTCCTAGAACCTGTTTTTCCTCAGACATATTTAAGAAAAAAGCGTTTTGTAGAACACATTTGGACAAATGATACTTTATATCATTGCTTTGTTTTTTAAATTTTAGTTTGACTCAATTTTACAGTTTCAGGATTTTGTTTCTGTTTCAGGTTTTAAGCTTTTCTTTTATAAATAGTTACTTTCCTAGTCTGAAATGTATACATTGTTTCAGTAATGAATTCATTATGTAAATTTGCCCATCATTCATCTAAAGGGAATAAACATTAAATTGTTTTTTTAAATTTTGACTTGTGTCACATATGAGAATATAAAGTATATCTGTACAATAAAGGAAAATGAAACATCAAAGTATCTACCTCAGGTTAAGAAGCAGAACTTGGCCGGGAATGGTGGCTCACACCTGTAATCCCAGCACTTTGGGAGGCAGAAGTGGAAAGAACACTTGAAACCAGGAGTTGGAGACCAGCTTGTTCAATAAAGGAAGACCTCATCTCTAACAACAACCACAACAGCAAAAAATTAGCCAGGCACGGTGGCACATGCTTATAGTCCCAGCTACTGGTGCAGCCTCGAACTCCTGTTCTCAAGCTATCTTCCCACCTCAGCCTCATGTTGTAGTGAACTTTGTTATGCAGTGTCTCCTATTCTACATGTGCAGGAGTATTTTTACAGTATGTACCTGGAGTGGAATTGCTTGGTCATTGGGCATGTGTGTGTTCAGCTCTATTGAGTGGCATCATACCATTCTCCAAAGCAGTTGTACCAATCTACACCCTCACCAGCAGTGAATAGTCTTCCCATTATTCTTCCTCAATGAAACTAGATATTCACAGCCTTTTAGGTTTTTCCTAGAGTATGAAGTGGTATCTCTTTGGGGTTTTAATGTTTATTTCCCTGATTAGAATCGTAGTTGAGCATCTTTTATTATGTTTATGGACCATTTATGTTTTCTCTTCTGTGAAATTCCTATTCGGGTTTTTTGCTCATTTTAAATGTTGTTGTTTGTGTTTTTCTTATATAGGAATTCTTCACGCATTCAAGATGCACATATGTTGTTCAGAATAGTACCTGAGACATAGAAACAACTTTGTAAGAATAGCTATCATTATATTACCATTGTATTTAATCCTTTGTTTTTATGTGTTACAATTATCTTCTGCTAGTTTGTGGCTTATTTTTCATTCTGTGATGCTAATTTTTTAACCTAGTATTCTATTATTTTAAAAGTACCCAATCCTGAATAGTCTACATGTTCATAACCATGACATATTCATGTTGCGTATGTTCTGTGTCATAACCCAGAACTTTCTTTTTTTTTTTTTTTTTGAGATGGAGTTTTGCTTTTGTCACCCAGGCTGCAGCAATGGTGTGATCTTGGCTCACTGCAAGCTCTGCCTCCTGGGTTCAAGAGATTCTCCTGCCTCAGCCTCCCGAGTAGCTGGCATTACAGGCGACTGCCACCATGCCCAGCTAATTTTTATATTTTTAGTAATGACGTTGTTTCGCCATGTTGACCAGGCTGGTCTCGAAATCCTGACCTCAGGTTATCCGCCCACCTTGGCCTCCCAAAGTGTTGAGATTACAGGCATGAGCAGCTGCACACGGCCAACTTTCAGTCTTAAGTACCATTTTTTGCTGCTGTTTCTTTTTTTGAACCCCAGGAAGAAATTAACTCATTTAATTCCCTATTCAAACTGCTACAATTTTATTTTCAGTGTTGTCGCCTGGTTGTAGATGCATTTGTCTCTCCAAATGCACTGTGATTATTTCAAAGACAAAACATTTTTGGCATTGTGATATATATATATGTATATAATATATATTGTATAAATATTTATATATATCATATGAAATTATATATAAAAATTATATATATATATATAAATGCCACTTATCCCTAATATAGGGACTCGATTAGTTTCTGCTAGTGTGGAGACAAGTCATATCATGACTAGGGGCCACGATGGTAGGAGCAGTCAGAGGATTTCTTGCATTGTGATGAGTGCATATAAGTTAAATGAGCCACTTATCAGTAGATTTGATAGCAGGATAACAGTTATATCACTGATACCTACGCAGTACATGACACTTGGTAAAGAATAGATTAATCCTCATGCTCTTCATCTTCCTCCTAATCTCTTTACCTGTGCTGCCCTCCAGCTTTCAAAGTGCTCTGAGTCATCACTTACACAGTGTTCCTTAGCTGCCCCTTCAGTGGGCCAGTGTTTCTGTGCCCCAGTGTTCCTGAGAGTTAGAACACAGAAAACAGAGCAGGCTCTTGCCCACATCACAGAACATCTTTGTCTCCCTGTGGATCCCACACATTTGTTCATTAGAGCTCAGGAATTGCCAGAGACTGGCTTTTCTGGCAATGGACACTAGATTCTTCAGAAGAATATTGGTTGAAATCTTCCTGCTGTGACAGTTCCCTGCATGCAGGGCAGGAGTGTGTGCTTCTACAGAAACTCTGCCCGCAGCCTATAGTGATGGGGTCTATGAGGTAATTCAGGCAAATGAGGCAGGTGAGTTCTTTCTGGAAGGCTTGTGGGAAGTCTAAGTCCATTTCTCTGAGGGAAGAAAACCAGAAGAATTTATTCTTATGCCATAGACAGACAAACATCTACGCAAAGTTTGCATCAGGTTTTGAGTAGGATCCGCTCACAGATTTAAATCTATAGCAGGATACGATTTTATTTTGCACATAACAAAAATGAAAAACTGAGGCACAGAATTCAAGCTTTGCAGAAAAATGTGTTGGCTCCCTAACCAACAATCACACACACACCTACTTTCCCAAATTCTTTCCTCCTGTATGAAAAAATTTAAGGCTGGGCACAGTGGCTCATGCTTGTAATCCAGCACTTTGGGAGGCTGAGGCAGCAGGATTGCTTGATCCAAGGAGTCCAAGACCAGCCTGGGCAACATGATGAGACCCTGTCTCTACAAAAAGAAAAGGAGGAAAAAATTAGCTGAGCATGCCAATAGTCCCAGCTACTAGGGAGGCTGAGGTGAGACGTTTACTTGAGCCCAGGAGGTCAAGGCAGCAGTGAGCCATAATCCAGCCACTACACTCTAGCCTGAATGACAGAGCAAGACTCTGTCTCAAAAATGAACAAAGAAAGAAAAGAAAGAGAGAGGGAGGGAGGGAAGGAGGAAAGAATGAAGGAAGGAAGGAAGGAAGGAAGGAAGGAAGTTTACAGAGTTTTTTGAGGTGTTAGTGTTCCCTAAATTGTATGGTCTTCAGAGGTTTACTCTCCTATAGCTTCAAGGGGTGAGTCCTGACTGGTAGGAAAATCAATCACCCTCTTACTTGCCAGTGATTCATTTAGGGAAGACAGCTAACTAAGCTCTTCCATTTTGATTATTTCATTTAATTGTAACAACCATCTTATCATGACTTCTTCAAAATTACCCTGCCAGTAAGTGTTGGAGGACTCCCCAGAAGCAGAAACCACCATGCTTCCTGTATAACCTACGGAACCATGAGCCAACTAAAGGTGTTTCTCAGGTATTTCTTTATATCTTCAGCCAAAATTAAAGAGTTAGGCTTTACTCTCCAAGATACTGCAACAGACAAAAACAAGGCACCACTGTTTTCTAATGTTGTTTTCTTGTTAATTCAATCAACAAGTATTTTCTGGTAAGTTTACTGTTCCAGAGACTGTTAACCTGGTGATGCACCGGTTAATAAAACATCCTTAAGAGAAATAAAAGTTTAAAAATAAACCAGATGATAAAATGCAGTAGTGTACACAATGCCACTTATCCGCATATCTTCTGTCTGTCACCCATGATCCAGAAAATGTCTTTAGTATGAGCCATTGTTAAAGATGCCTGAAAAATTCATGTATAGAAGACATAGTCACAAAATTATTTTTTTCCTTTGATATCCCTTGTTACCTCAAACAGAATTTACCACTCCAATTCGATTTCTGAATACATGGGAGTTAATAGAATACTCCTAATCCATTTAAAGGATCTACACTAAGTAAAAAAATTAAAGACATCTGAAAACTATTTTGTGAGTCCTTATAATCCATATCAACAATTATGGAATATATTAAGTAATAGACCAAAAATTAATCATCATATTAACCAAAAACACATAGCAAGACAAGATAACTAAATATTTTCATTTGGAAATTGGGAAATTTAGTCAATTTTAAAACTCAGCAAATGAGATCATTTCACAGAAGCAACCTAGGTTTGCTGGTAAATTAAAATTATGACATTTTGTTTTGGTTTGGGAGGGTAGTTCCTCTTCTGTAAATTGTGTAGTCACATAAGAAATATATCTATATTCTCACGGACACTTGCTGTAGAGGTAATAATATGAAGTTAGCTCAGGGATCAGGGCCTCACAGTGCAGTGCTGGTAGCTTTTTTTTGTTTTGTTTTGTTTAGTTTTTGTTTTGTTTTTGCCCTGCACCTTGAGTAAAAGTTTCCTGAGGCCTCCCCTGAAGCAGAAACCACTATGCTTCCTGTATAGCCTGTGGAACGGTGAGCCAACTAAAGGTATTTCTCATGTATTTCTTTATAGCAATGCAAGAACGTACTAATACAGCTAAGCAGAGGCCATCAGGACCAGCAACAGTCTGAGCTGGATGAGAGACAAAGCTAAACTTTGAACAGCAGCAGGAGCTGCCAGGGAGACAGAAAGGAAGGACGGACTTCTAAATTCCAGGATGTCTCCTTTAAGTCTGTAAGAAGCTCAGCCACCATCTCCTTACCTAACTCCTCTGGGAAAGAGTTTCCCTAGGTTAAGCCATACAGGGATAGGGTAGGAGATGCCATTTGGATCTAGGAGCAGAGGGCAGAGACTCAGCAGGAAGAGTGTCTCTTTGAGAAGGAGACACAGTGGAGCAGGTGTGTAGGTTCACAGGGCCAGCTATGGGTAGAGTCGGGTGTACATTTTTAGAAGCCACAATTCCCAAAAATCTCCTGACTATAACATCAGTGCACAGAGCCAGTCAAATGGAGGAGGAGTGGGTCCAGGCAATTCAGGAAGAAGGAAAGTAACAAATGAGTGGTTGCAGGAGGACACTTTTTCTGTCGAGGTCACTAAACAAAACATTGTCTCCTCCCCTTAACTTCGGAAACAAGCAATGGAGGGTAAAAGTGTTGCCTGGGCCCTGGGGGCAAAGGCAGTAGATAACTTCTCTGTCGTGTTCTCCAGAAGGGCCCATTCCAGCCTCACAGGCCGAGAAGTCTGTTCGGTTCCCAATTACTAGAGATGCTGCTATAAGGGACTCCCGAATTTCCTTCCTGAACCAGAGGTTGCCCAGCCTTTTCTTCCTGTTTTATTTTTTCCCAGGAAGAAACTTGCCTGTACAATTAACAAGGTTCTACGGTTCTAAATTCCAATCTAGTCTTCCACATCATTTTGAAGGTATAATATTACTTGTCAAAGTGGGATGTTAGAAGATATGTGTGGACATAAATTGTTGACAAGGAAAAAATAAAATAAGACAATAAGAGAGAAAAAATATATGTATGTACAGTGGTTAGCTAGAAATATGCCTTTTAAATATTTGGCATGTGGTATGTGGGCCTCAATGTGTACTATTGCACTAGCTTCCCAAATATTAAAGGATGTCTTTTAAAAGAAAAACCTCTTGCTAAAAGGTTAACAGTTAAAATAACCAGAGTGGCACATGTACCAGTCATTAAGTGAAACCTTTCATCTTCCCAGAATAGTACCTGTTCCCAAGCCAGCTTCTTTAAAAATCACTTTTCTCTCCTTTACTATTTAGTTTACAGATTGTATAGTAACAATACAGAAACTACGATAGTAGCAAAAAAATAAAGAATATTTTTAAATGAAAACTCACATCCTAACTCTACCAAAACATGAAAATTAAACCTGAATGCCTCCCATTCCTGATATATTTTTCACCTAAATATTCAGCTCTGGGATTGCATCATTTTTGGATTGAGTGGAAATTATTGCCTGGTCTTGAAATCTTCCATAATGTGTGTGAGTGTGTGCGTGTGTGCGTGTGTGTGTGTATGTATGTATGTGTGGTGAATATATTTCTTTTTGTTCAGAGCAAACATTTTTTCAATATGTATATTTATTTCAGACAGATTATGCTAGTAATTTTCTACAAATGTGCTTTTTAAAAAATAACCTTTAATTTAAAAAAAATTATTCTTACTCAGTGGCCCACAATTGTTAAAAACGCTACTAATGGAGCTGGCTTTGGTGACACACACCTGTCATCCCAGCTACTTGGGAGACTGAGGCAGGGGTATTGCTTAAACTTGGGAATGTGAAACCAGCCTGGGCAACATAGTGAGATCCCATTCTAAAAAATCAATCAATCATTAAAAAATAAAATAAAATAAAACACTACTAATAGCTTTTTAAAAAATAATTCTTAACCAATTTTCCTAGCACCTTCCTTTCCTCAGTGAAGTATAGAAATATGTGGTCAGGCACTGTGGCTCACACCTATAATCCCAATAATTTGGGAAGCCAAGGCATGAGGCTCAGTTGATTCCAGGAGTTCAAGACTAGCCAGGGTGATATAATGAGACTTGGTCTCTAACAATATCTTTTTTTTCTTTGATTACCAGGGCATGATGGTGCATGCCTGTAGCCCAGCTACTTGGAAGGCTGAGGTAGGAGAATCACCTGAGCCCAGGAGGTCAAGGCTGCAGTGAGCCATTGTTGCACCACTGCACTCCATACCTGGGTGACAGAGTGAGACACAGTATCAAAAACAAACAAACAACAACAAAAGGTATTTGTTTTAGAAAAAACATTTGGTGAGGTTTGGGCTTAAAAATATATTATTCTAAAATATTCATAAATATTCTCTAGTAATAAGATTAAAGTGACAAAGACAAACTTTTTTCCTGTGCAGTTCCATCTCTCACCTTCCCGTAATTTGTCTGTCCCATCCAGCTTCCAAAGGAAATTATTTACAAAATAATGTCTGCATCCTGGGTCTATATATCTATTGCCTATGAGGAGAACGTTTAAGATCTAAGCCATCATCAAGTCTTATACTTTGTGTATAGCTCTCATGTTTTTGCAGGTTAAGTAAGTTTGTATACCCTTTCTTTTATTAATCTGTGTATGGTCAGTTCATTTCGGGTAATCTTCAGAGGGTGAAAGTGGAAGCTTTTCACTTCACTCCTACTGTGACAACTAACTAACTTCTTATTCAATTTTTTAGTCTACATAAACACTTTTATATACATTTACTTTTAAACAAAATTTTGCATCATTACACTTAAAATTTTATTTACCTTTTAAAAAGGAAATTAAAAATAAAATTAAAAATTATAAACTTTTACATAATAAAAATAAAATTAATGATTTATATAAAAATTAATCTGACCTGTGAAAAACACTATCCAGAGGCCAGGCGTGGTGGCTAACGCTTGTAATCCCAGCAGTTTGGGAGGCTGAAGTGGTTGGATCACAAGGTCAGGCGATCTAGACCACGATGAAACCCCTCTCTACCAAAAATACAAAAAAATTAGCCGGGCGTAGTGGCAGGCGCCTGTAGTCCCAGCCACTCGGAGAGGCTGAGGCAGGAGAATGGCGTGAACCCAGGAGGCGGAGATTGCAGTGAGCCGAGATCGTGCCACTGCAATCCAGCCTGGGTGACAGAGCCAGACTCTGTCAAAAAAAAAAGAAAAAGAAAAACACTATCGAGAGAATAAAAAGACAAATCACAGACTGGGAGTAAAAATTTACAAAAGCTGTATCTGGTGAAGACACATTTGTTATCCAAAATATACAAAGAACTCTCAGGACTCAATAATAGAAAAACAAATAGTCTAACACAAATGTAGAGATCTGAACAGACATTTCAACATAGAATACAGATGGATGATACGTAAGCACATTGAAAGATGTTCAACATCATTCATCATTAGGGAAATGTAAATTAAAACCACAATGAGATACTGCTACTTGCCTGTTAGAATAGCTAAAAGTCAAAAGACTGACCATACTAAACATTGGTGAGAACACAAAGGAACAGGAATGCTCATACACTGCTGCTGGAAATACAGCCACTTTGTCAGTTTCTTTAAAAGTTAAACTGGCCGGGAGTGGTGGCTCACGCTTGTAATCCCAGCACTTTGGGAGGCCAAGGCGGGTGGATCACGAGGTCGGGAAATCGAGACCATCCTAGCTAACACGGTGAAACCCCGTATCTACTAAAAATACAAAAAAATTAGCCGGGCGTGGTGGCGAACGCCTGTAATCCCAGCTACTCGGGAGGCTGAGGGAGTAGAATGGCGTGAACCCGGGAGGCGGAGCTTGCAGTGAGCCGCAATGCACCACTGCACTCCAGCCTGGGCGACAGAGCAAGACTCCGTCTCAAAAAAAAAAAAGAAGTTAAACATATCACACCACCTAGTCATTCAAATCCTGCTTATTTGCCCAAGACAAATGAAAGCGTATGTCCAAACGATTGGACAAACATTCGTAGCAACTTTATTTGAAATAGCAAAAACAACTGGAAGCAAACCAAATGTCCATCAAGAGGTGAATAGATACACTAACTGTAGAATATCCATACAATAAAACTATTTTTTTTAAACTACGGGGCAAAAAACAAAAAAAACAAAGATAGAATCTAACTTCTCGGTAAATACATTCACTATTAGGGTTTTTATAGCAGAGAAGTCATTCTTTATTAACACTCTTTTGACTGTGAAAATATTTTGACATCAAAAATCTGCAAAATATGAAGAAACAAAGGACACACAGCTTTTTCTATTTTTTATTTTTATTTTATTTTTATTTTTTTGAGAAGGAGTCTCTTTCTGTCACCCAGGCTGGAGTGCAGTGGCGCGATCTTAGCTCACTGCAACCTGTGTCTCCTGGTTCACGCCATTCTCCTGCCTCAGTCTCCCGAATAGCTGGGACTACAGGCGCCCGCCACCAAGCCCGGCTAATTTTTTGTATTTTTAGTAGAGATGGGGTTTCACTGTTAGCCAGGATGGTCTCAATCTCCTGAACTCGTGATCTGCCTGCCTCGGCCTCTCGAAGTGCTGGGATTACAGGCGTGAGCCACCGCCCCTGGCCTCAGGACACACAGCTTTAAAATTTCTCGTTGGTCTCACCCAGTGCCAACCACCTAAAACCTCTCATTTTCCCCCAGACATTTCTTCTGCCTCCAGGATGGAGATAGAGAATCTTGGCCTTGGGCCACGCACTGGGGACCATGCTGGGCTGCCGTGGTCAGTGACGGACTCAGGTTCTCACCAGGATCCCCAAAATAGGCCCCCGAAAAAAATGTTACCATCAGGGTGCGATCCCTGATTCTTGTGTCTGCTGGAAGGAGGAAATCAAGCCAGGAACATTGTCAGGATAGAGATGAAAATGGGGCTCACTTTTCTGTCTCTTGTGATGTCAGACAAGCCTTTCAGCACTGTCTCCTCAGCCCTCATGGAATTGTTTGTTGTGGACGCACTGAGATTCTGAGCTGGGTCCCCTTTCCCTCTGCCCTTCTCTGGGGCCAGATTCTGAGCTCTCCATTCCAATTTTTTCCCCAATTTGCCCTTGCATTTATTTATCTGGATTACTGTCTAATTGTCCCAAAGAATAAAAGCTTTATCACAGTGGGGATTTTGTTTAAAAAAATAATAATAACAGCTATATTTTTAGGATCCATGACACTGTCCAGCATATCAGTGGTATCTGATAAAAAATGTTTATTGACTCAATGAACAAATATATTATTCACAATTCACATTATCCTGAACTGGCTAGAAAATTAAATACCTGATATCAGTATTGGCAACATTATGAATTAAATATAATTCTGATACAGTGCTCGTGAAAGTCTAATATGAAATGCTCATTTTAGAAAACATTTTCTTGTAGATTTGAAAATGTTTCATCTCCATGAACTAGTTGTATATCTGCAAGTTGTGTATCTTTGGGTTAGGCAGAATAATTGCCCCCCACCAAAGACAGCCACATCCCAGTCTTCAGATAAGGTGAACATGCTAACGTAAGTTAGCATGTTCAAAGGGACTTGGCAGATGTGATTACCATTAAGGGCATTGAAATGGGGAAATTTCCTTGAATTACCTTGGTGAGCCAATCTAATCTCATAATTCCTTGAGAGCAGAGGATATTTTCTGGATGCTGAGATTCAGACAGATGGCAGTATGAGAAAGATGTGGCCTGCTATTACTGGCTTTTAAAACAGTCGTAGGAGGCCACAAGCCAAGAAAAGCCAGTGACCTTTAGAAGCTGGGAATGACCCAAAGTTTACAACCAGGAAGAAACTGAGGAACTACAACCACAAGGAACTGAATTCTGCCAACAACCCAGATGCTCTTTTAGAGCCTTCAGAAAGAAATGCAGCCTGCCAACATCTTGATGTTAGTTCAGTGAGAGCCATGCCAGATTTCCAACCAAAACAATTCCAAGACAATAAGTTTGTGTTTTTTAAAACTGACTCAAATCTTACAAAAATGTGTTCTTTTAAGCCACTGAATTTGTGGTAAATTTTTACAGCAGGAATAGAAAACTGATACAACCCTAGAGAAAGTCTTGTACATGTGCCCTATAAACACACAGCAGAATTTTTTTTAACTTTTTATTGAGTTAAAAAATATATATAATTTACCATCTGTACATTTTTAGAGGACAGTTTAGTGGTGATAAATACATTTATATTTTCTTCTTTTAATCTCCTCTTCCCACTCCCCTTGCTGGCCTCTAGCAACCACCAATTTACTTTTCTAAATTGGTGGAGATCCACTTTTTTACTGCCCTCATATGAGTGACAACATGTGGTATTTGCCTTTCTGTGCTTGGTTCATTCCACTTAACATAATGGCCTATGTTCATTACGTTAAGCCAAATGGCCAGCGCCACCTATGTTGCTGCAAATGACAGAATTTCATTCTTCTTTGTATCTGAGTAGTATTCCATTATGTATGTATATGACTTTTAAAATCTATTCATTTGTTGATGAGCACTTACGTTGATTCCATATTTTGTCTATTGTGAATAGTGCTGCAGTACACATCGGCATGTAGATATGTCTTTGATACATTAATTTCCTTTATTTTGGATATATATCCAGTAAAAAAATTGCTGGACCACATGGTAGTTCTATTTTTACTTTTTTGAGGAATCTCCATACTGTTCTCCATAGTGGCTTTATTAATGTAGATTCCCACCAACAGTGTACTAGTATTTCCCTTTCTCCACATCCTTGCCAGCATCTGTTATTGCCTGTCTTTTTGAAACAAGTCACTTCAACCAAGGTGAGATGATATTGCATTGTGATTTTGATTTGCATTTCTTTGACGATTAGTGATATTGAACATTTTTTCATCTTCCTATTGGCCATTTGTATGTCTTCTTTTGAGAAAATATCTGTTCAGATCTTTTGCCCATTTTTAAATTGTATTTATTTATATATTTTTAACTATTTTTTTTTAGAATCAAGGTCTTGCTTTGTCACCCAAGCTAAAAGGCAATAGCATAATCATAGCTGACTGTAACCTCAAGCTCCTGGGATTAAGAAATCCTCCTGACAGGGCACGGTGGCTCACGCCTGTATTCCCAGCACTTTGGGAGGCCGAGGCGGGCAGATCACGAGGTCAGGAGATCAAGACCATCCTGGCTAACATGGTGAAACCGTGTCTCTACTAAAAATACAAAAAATTAGCCGGGCTTGGTGCCGGGCACCTGTAGTCCCAGCTACTCAGGAGGCTGAGGCAGGAGAATGGCGTGAACCCCGGGGGAAGCAGAGCCTGCAGTGAGCCGAGATCGCGCCACTGCACTCCAGCCTGGGTGACAGCGAGATTCCAACTCAAAAAAAAAAAAGAAAGAAAGAAATCCTCCTACCTCAGCCTCTTCAGTAGCCCATTTTTCAATCAGATTTTTTGTTTGTTTATTATTGAGTTGTTTGAGCTCCTTATATATTCTACTTGTTAATCCTTTATCAGATAGATAGTTTGAAAATATTTTGTCCCATTCTGTGGTTGGCTCTTCACTTTGTTGATTGTTTCCTTTGCTTGAGGCTTTTTAGTTTGATATAATCCCATTGTCTATTTTTGCTTTTGTTGCCTGTGCTTCCGAGGTCTTACGCAAAAAAATCTTTGCCCAGACTAATGTCCTGGAGCATTTCTCCTATGCTTTCTTTTTCTCTTTTTTTTTTTTCACGCCATTCTCCTGCCTCAGCCTCTCGAGTAGCTGGGACTACAGGCGCCCACCATCATGCCCCGCTAATTTTTTTTTTTTTTTTTTGTATTTTTAGTAGAGACTGAGTTTCACCGTGTTAGCCAGGGTGGTCTCGATCTCCTGACCTTGTGATCCGCCCACCTTGGCCTCCCAAAGTGCTGAGATTACAGACGTGAGCCACCGCGCCTGGCCTTTCCTATGCTTTTTTTTTTTACTAGCTTCATAGTTTCAGGTCTCAGATTCAAGTCTTTAATCCATTTTTATTTGATTTGATTTTTGTGTATGGTGAGATGGGTTTAATTTTATCCTTCTGCATATGGTTATTCAGTTTTCCCAGGATCATTTATTGAAAAGACTGCTGTTTTCCCAGTGTATGTTCTTGATGCCTTTGTCAGAGATGAGTTGTTTGTAAATGTGTAGATTTGTCTGCGATCTCTATTCTGTTCCACTGTCCTATGTGTCTGTTTTTATGCAGTAGAAATACATTGGCAATAATTAGTACAGAAAAGCTGAAACAATGAAATGACAAAAGTGAATTATACTGATATAATTCATTATGCTCACTAAATGCAATAGCATACAGCTAGGAAAACAATGTGGTGCACAAGGTATTAAAATACAACACAATTCAATATACACAGTGCTCACAGTGGCCATCGTTAGAGTGTTGAAGAAGGGGATGTAGTCAGCAAAAGTTGTACAGGTGACTTCAAAAGTAATCATAAGCACTTATGATTACTTTTGGCTTAATTTCTTAAACCAAGACTGGAGACACAGGTGTTCATTATGTGCTTATTATATATATAAAATAAATATTTTATAAATATAGTTTCTATTCAGTATTTAATAAAGTAAATCAATAGAAAAGGTTAAAAAGCTATGCACACATATTTCAAATATTTTTTGCTCCAAATTATATAAACATTGCATAGTTATTGCCCTGGGCCTGGCAAGGTGACTCACACCTCTCATCCTAGCACTTTAGGAGACTGAGGCAGGAGGATAGCTTCAGCCCCAGAGGTCAAGGCTGCAGTGAGCCTTAATTGCACTACTGCACTCCAGCCTAGGTGACAGAGCAAGATGCTGTCTGAAGATAAAAATAAAAATACGTTAATAAATAAATATGTTTATATATTAACTGATTTTATTAACTATATATATATATAGTTGTTGTCTTGGTCTATAGGCAATCTTACAGTGCTTAAGACTTTGATACTGAGAACAGATCTCCTAGGTATATGCTGTGTTTCTGGGGTGACATGATGCTCTCATCTGGCCTCCATGAGCCTAATTCTATCTTACATTTACCCCACTCTTCAACAACCACTTGGGGATGTGTCCCTAAACATTCCTAGGTGAACCCAAACCTGTGGCCCTCAACACATTTCTAGGTAAAGCAAGCTCCTGACATATCTGTGGATATCCTCTCATTGGAAGAAGGGGGAAGAGACCATCTCAAAATAATTCATTTAACATAGCTTTTCAGCATTAGTTTTATTTTGATAAAGAGACACACAGTAAATAAAATTTCTAAAAAACTATAAACTTTCAAGCATTCTCACACTAAATCTAGCCCTGCTCACAGGCCAGGGAAATATAAAGGTAATCTGTTTCTCAACCTGACCAGGATGCTACAGAAATTAAAAATAAACTCAATCCCTGGATCCCTACCAAAGGGTCATTTCATATGGATCAAAGTTCTGGAAAAATTATTTGTCTGGAAATAGACTAATTCTCCAAAATATAATTGAAATAACAACCTTTGGAAAGGGCCAAATACGACTCTTAATGATACAACAGCTAAATATAGGTCTGATGCTCATTCCGTGTGGACAACAATAGCAGCCATTCCCACAAATGGCTGATTTGTGGGAAGTAAACACTACTTTTGCAGAATCTTACATGATTTCAGTAGAAGGGCAAGGACATTTCAGTTGGGAACAGATTGCTCCATGGTAAGGTGATCACTATGTACCCAACAATGGCTCTTTCTTCCTAGCATCAATGCAGATGTTATTTTCCCCTTAACTATTATCATTGCTGTTTCTAACCACATAAAAGTGTATCCTTTATATATCTGAAGTAAATTCATACTTGTGGTGTAACATCTCCAGCCATTATTTAAGTGTAAAAACAGAAATCGTATGATATGTTTACTTACTGTTTTATACTCCTAACGCATGAAGAGAAGATCCTTTTATTCATTGCCTATACTTTTATTTCTAAACTTTCTGTAACACTTTACCTTATATCCAGCAAAGAATTGAGATTTGCTTTTTGATTTAATCTGACAATATTTTTTCCTCTAGTAAGAGTTAAGCCCACTTACTTTTAATGATAAATTGTGTTTGGTTATATTTTGATTACAGTATATTATGCTATGATTTATATGCACATATCTGTCTTTTTCTGTCTTGTTTGTTTTTATTGCTTTTGTTTTGATGTTGTGATATTTGGAAGAGTTAAACTTTTATTCTGATGGCTACCTTATGTAATTTCATAAAATCGTCTCTTTCTTTAGACAGTAGCTAATGTCTCTAAACTAAGAACAATGGTATTAGCTGTATTCTCTTTCTTGTCCTCCCTATGTAATTTTTCATCCCACAGTTTGATTTAATCATATTAACTTTGTTTCCCCTGGTGCCATTAAGTATGCTTACGTTTCTATAAAAAATATCCTTTGACTCCCAGGCATTACAGATGAGCAGTCAGTAAAATCATTCTGAGGAATACTTTCTCTTTCCTTTTCTTCCATTTTTCTTAGTTGTATCATTTCTATATTGCCAGAGCACCTACAGTTGCATTTCTTTCTGTCAGCTTTATCCAACATTTGTTTTTGTCTTTTATTTGAAGTTAAATATATTCCTTGCTCACTACAACACTGGGGGAAGGAAGGTTTCTGTTGTCATTGTTGTGGTTGTACAGTTGTTTATTTAAAAACATTGGTGAAAACAAAAACTGTATGTAGATGGAATGGAGTTAAGACAGAAAATGAGAGAGACTGATGATGAGTGTGCTTATTCTAGACTGGGAGGCATGCTACACTGAGCAGTGTCTCCAAGGCCGCAGGAAAGGATGCTTGATTGTGAGCAGGTGTACTTTCCACTGGAGGAGAGAAGTCCTGCGCTCAACAACCTGTGCAGAACCAGAAACTGGTAATGGTTCAAATCAACTTACAGACCTGGAGGTAGAAATTTAAGAAAACTCGTTTAGCACCTAGTTTCCTAGAAAATATTAGCTACTATTTGCTGAGCATCTGTCAGTCTGTCTGTAGCACGGAAGATCTGAGTACAGGGGAAACTGGATTAGTAACAGTGGGTCAGAAAATTATATAATATTCAACCAAAATTCCTGCTTTACTTACACAGCACCTGGTATTTCCAGAACTAGAAGGTAAAGAAATTATTTGTGCTTGAACTTGCAGAAAACTGCCTTTTCCCTTCTTCTCTTGCATCTTAACCTGGAGCTTCCCTTTTTTTGAGCCTCAGTGTGCTTCCCAACTCAACTTATAATTGACATCCTGCACTTTCTTCTTAGGACAGGGCTTTGTTTTGGGGATGGTTAATTTGTAGGGTTCATAGGAAACAGACCACTCACAGCACCTGCTTTTTGCCATCCTCACTCTCAGCTATGAGTTGAGGCCCAGGAAGCCTTCTGCCAGCCTCAGCTGCTGTTCTCAGATTAATCTGCTGGGTTCTTTTTGCCTAGTAAGAATCTCTGAATTTAGGAACATAGATGTTAGCGCTTGTATTGCTAGGTTTTCCAGTTCCCAGGGCCATTAAACATTTTTTTCCTTTCCTTTCCTTCTTCCAAAAAAAATTGATGATTCCCCTGGGTCCCTGTGGTTTAACCTCACAAAAGGTCCATGATGACACCCTGTTACATTGTTTTGTCATAGTTAATACCTTGTTGTCCCAGTTGCTCAGTCAGTTTTTGTGAGAGATTCAGGGATATTAATAAAACTGTGCTGCTACTGCTACTAACATCTTGCATAAAAGCCCTATTAATTAAAATGTTTATTTTGCATATGATTTGAACTTGTAATTTGTGTTCAAAGTTTTTCAACAGAGATCCAGAAAAGACCCTCCTTATATTTTTATTTTGTGCATTGCAACACTTTTTAGTGAAAAAAAAACATGAGAACAACACAAGTGATTTTAAAAGAATAAACCTACAATCCATTAATTATAAAATGAAATACTATGCAGGTGTTAAGAATGAGGGAATCAATAAGAACTTGTGTGGGGTAACTATAAACTTTTAAAAAATAAATTTAATGCTCATGTGACCATATTATCATAAAAAAAGCATACTTGCACACATCTTCAAGCAAAATGGGTACACGCATTTTAAAATATTTAAATTAAGTAAATGGCCCAATAATTTAACTTTGTACAATTCTATGTTCTCTGATTATTTTATATGCTAGAAACAGGCATTACTGTTTTGTCTATTTCATTTTAAATAATTGTAGTCACATGAGGTTTAAGTTATAATACAGAGAGGTCACATATGCCTATTTTCTAATTGGATAACTTATTTATTACTAATGAGTTTTGAGAATTTTTTACATATGCTAGATGTAAGTTCTTTGTCAGATATATGGTATGCAAATTATTTCTCCCAGTCTGTAATTCATTTTTTCAACCTCTTTACAGGGTCTTTCTAAGTAAAAAAAAAAAAAAAAAGTTTATTTATTTTAATGAAGTCCAGTTTTATCACTTTTTCCTTTCGTAGATTTTGTTTTTGATATCAAGCCTAAAAATTCTTTGTTTAGCCCAAGGTCTCAAGAGTTTTCTTCTATTTTAAAAAGTTTAATGAATTTATTTATTTATTAATTATTTTTGAGACGAGGTTTCGCCCAAGCTGTAGTGCAGTGGTGCCATCATTGCTCATTGCGGCCACTAACTGCTGGATTGAAGTGATCCTTCCACCTCAGCCACTTGAGTAGTAGCTGGGATTACAGGCACGAGCTACCATACACGACTTTAAGTTTTACAATATTACATTTTACATTTAAGCCTGTGATTTATGTGAGCTAAATTTTATATAAGGTATAAATTTAGGTCAGTCTTAGTTTTTGTACCTGTGAATGTCCAATTGCTCTAGCACCATTTGTTGAAAAAGATATCCTTCTTTTAAACTGATTTTGCATCCTTGTTAAAAAAAAATCAGTTGAATATTGTGTGGTCTGTCAACTTTTAATAAGATAAAAACATTGACACTCACAAGATGTCGAAGTTTAGAAATTTTCTTAAAGCTAAACTTAGCAAAATAGAATAAAAACACCTTCACATGTCAAATTAGTCAATTTGTATAGGACTAATTCATTTAAATATATTAAAATACAAAATAATTCAAACCACTAAAATGATAATACAAGACTATAAATTTAAAGGCTAATTATTAAGTCAAATTGCTGTATTCTACGTGTTAGAGTGAGTTCAAAAGATCCATTGTGTTACTGAATAGGCAAAAGTTTTAATTTCAGAGGATGAAACTGATATATTACTGCCACCTTGCGGATATTCTGTTATTACAGGCTATTATAAAAAGCAATGAGGGTATGTAATGTGTTCTAACAAGAAGCATTTCCTTTTTTTGTCGTTTTTATTATTGTTATTATTACATTCTAAGTTCTGAGATACATGTACAGAACGTGGAGGTTTGTTACACAGGTATACACATGCCATGGTGGTTTACTGCACCCATCAACCCATCATCTACATTAGGTATTTCTCCTAATGCTATCACTCCCCCAGCCTCCCACCCCCCTGACAGGTCCCGGTATGTGATGTTCCCCTCCCTGTGTCCATGTGTTCTCATTGTTCAACTCAAAAGAAAAACAGAAGCATTTTCTGCTTTCCCAATTTCTTAAATACAATGCAACTTTATGTTTAATTTAACTAATTTAATTTTTTGAGACAAGGTCTAGCTCTGTTGCCCACGCTGGAGTGGAGTGGCGTGAATATGGTTCAGTGAAAACTCCACCTCCCTGGCTCAAGTGATCCTCCTTCCTCTGCCTCTCGAGTAGCTAGGACCACAGGCAGGCACCACCATGGCCAGCTAATTTCTTTTTTATTTTTTGTAGAGATGAGGTCTCACTTTGTTGTCCATGCTGGTCTCAAACTCCTGGGCTCAAAGGACCCTCTTGCCATGGCCTCCCACAGCGCTGGGATTTATAGGTGTGTGCCATGGCACCAGGCCTAAGCAACTGTAGAGAAGCCTTTTTTTCTTTCATAAGAACAGTTGTAGATATTTTCCTTATGGAATTTATTTGTGGTGAAATATTTTAATAGACAGTTTAATTTGTTAAATCATTTGTCTCAGATAATAATAATTTATTAATATTAAAACCACAAAAAAGTAGGGTCTTCTTTTTCTATGAAAAATGAAAGTTGATTCTGACACTTATGTAAACATTTTAAATATTCAAAGTATATAAATGTGAAGTCCTATCAAGAGTAATTAGACAAGAGAAAGAAATAAAGGGCATTCATATCGGAAAGGAGGACATCAAATTGTTCGTATTTGCAGATGGCATGATCTTATATATAGGAAACCTGAAGACTCTACCAGAAAACTTTTAGAACACACAAATTCAGTGAAGTTGCAAGACACAAAACTAATACACAAAGATTGGTTGCATTTATATATATGAACAACAAACTCACTGAAAAAGAAATTAAGAAGGCAAACCCATTTACAATAGTTACCAAAAAAAAAAGCCCAGACATAAATGTAACCAAGGAGGTAAAATGAAAACTATAAAACACTAATGAAAGAAATTGAAAAGGATACAAACAAATGAAAAGACATTCACACTCATTGATCAGAAATATGAATGTTGTTAAAGTGACAGTACTACTCAAAAGCAACCTACAGATTCAATGCAATCTCTATCAAAATACCTATGAACATTCTTCACAAAAGTAAAAAAAATCCAAAGAGATTTTATGGAATCAAAAAATATCCTGAATAGCCAAAGCTATCCTAAGCAAAAAGAACAAAGCTGGATGTATCATGCTACCAGACCTCAGAATATACTACAAAACTGTAGTAACCAAAATATCATGGTATTGGCATAAAAACAGATACATAGACCTATGGAATAGAATAAAGAACCCAGAAAATCCACATATCTCAGCCAACGGATTTTTTACAAAGATGCCAAGAAAACTCATTGGGGAAAGGATAGTCTCTTCAATAAATGGTGCTGGAAAAACTGGATATCCATATGCAGAAGAATGAAACTAGACCCCTGCCTCTCACCCTATAAAAAAATCAACTTAAAGTATCTCATATACCCAAATATAAGACCCAAAATGGTAAAGCTACTAGAAGAAAACATAGGGGAGATCCTTCAGGACATTGCTCTGGGAAAATATTTTATGAATAAGGCATCAAAAGCACAGGAAACAAAAGAAAAAATAAACAAATGGGATCACATCAAGCTAAAAATCTTCTGCACAGCAAAGGAAATAATAAAGTGAGTGAAAAGACAACCTACAGAATGGGAGAAAATATAAACTCATCTGGCAGGAAATTAATATCAAGAATATACAAGGAATTCAAACATAACAGCAAAGAAGCACAACAATCTAATTAAGTAAAAACAAATTCTCTGAACAGACATTTCTCAAAAGAAGACGTACAAGTGACCAACAAATATATGAAAAAATGTTCAACACCACTAATCAGCAAGGAAATGCTAATCAAAGCCACAGTGAGGCATCATCTTACTCCAGTTAGGATGGCTATTATAGAAGAGACAAAAATAACAAATGCTGACAAAGACGTGAAGAAAAGGGACTTTTTTTTTGACAGTCTCACTCTCCGTCCAGGCTGGAGTGCAGTGGTGGTGTAATCTGGCTCCCTCTGCTTCTAGGGTTCAAATAGTTCTCCTCCCTCAGCCTCCTGAGTAGCTGGAGAAAAAGGAACTCTTATGCACTGTTGGTAGGAATGTAAATTAGTGCAGCCAGTATGGAGAACAGTATTGAAACCCCTCAAGCAATCCCACTACTGGGAATTTATCCAATGGAAAGAAAAGCATTATATTGCAGAGACATCTGCATCCCCAAGTTTATTGCAACAGTGTTCACAATAGCCAAGATATGGAATCAACCTAGGTTTCCAACAACAGATGAATGGATTTTTAAAATGTGGTATATATACACCAAGGAATACTATTTAGCCATAAAAAGAATAAATAAAATCCTGTCATTCTCAGCAACACGCATGGAACTGGAGGATATTATGTTAAGGAAAGTAAGCCAGGAATGGAAATTTCAACACCACATGTTCTCACTCACGCAGAAGCTAAAAAAAAAGTTGATCTCATAGAAGTAAAAAGTAGAACAGAGGATACTGCAGGCTGAAAAGGGTAGGGAGAAAGGAGGAATAGTAAGATATTTGTTAATGGATACAAAATTACAGCTAGGTAGCAGTAATAAATTCTAGTGTTCTATAGTACTGTAGATGACTATAGATAACAATACTATATTATGTAGTTTAAAATACCTAGGAGTAGTTTGAATGTTCCCAACACAAAGAAATAATAAATGTTTGAGATGATAAATATGCTAATTACCCTGATCTGATCACCATCTACATGTACTGAAACATCCCCGTATAGCCACGAATATGTATAATCTTTGTCAATTTAAAAAGTAAAAAAAAAAAATCTTGGAGAATGCATTTGAAGAACTTGTACTCAAGAAATCAACTTAAGAACCTGAGTCTCCTTGGAATTTGTGTTTTCTAGACCAGTACTTCTCCAAATTAAAGCAAATTTAGGCTGGGCATGGTGGCCCATGTCTATAATCTCAGCACTTTGGAAGGCCGAGGCTGGCAGATCACTTGAGGTCAGGAGTTCGAGCCAGCTGACCCAACAATGTGAAACCCTGTCTCTACTAAAAATACAAAAATTAGCCGGGCATGATGGCATATGCCTGTAATCCCAGCTACTTTGGAGGCCGAGGCAAGATAATCGCTTGAACTGGAGAGGTGGATGTTGCAGTGAGCCGAGATTACACCACTGCACTCCAGCCTAGGCAACAGAGCAAGACTCTGTCTGAAAAAAAAAAAAAAAAGCGAATTTAGTTCACTTTGGTATTGTGTCAAAATGTTGATTCTTTTAAAGTAAATCTAAAGAATTTAGATGTAGTTGAAGCTTGTGATCTGTTCTTAATTTTTTTAATAAAAATATAATATTTAGATTCAGAGTAAATCTAAAGTGAGACCTGAAGCTCCTCCCAGGTGATACTGATGCTGCTTATTTTTGCCCAGATTTTGAGTCACAAGGTTCTAAATTATTGATTTGAACTCCTACATGAGTAATCATTTGGGGAGCTCAATTAACACCCAGCAACAGACTAATTATTAATAAATCAGAATCTTCAGTATTTGGCTTCAATCATTGGCATTTTTTTTTTTTGACACACAGTCTCCCACTGTCGCCCAGGCTGAAGTCCTGAGGCCAGAATGAGACTAGGACACGGTTCCTTTGCCTAAGTAAAGTGAGGCAGACAATGGAATACTTCAGACTTCAAATTAGTATGGTAAGTGCTATGAAGAGTATGATTAGAGTTCATTATTTACCCAGAAAAGGGTCACTCAGCCCAGCCTGGGAGTTAGAGGAGGTTTCCTGAAGTCTTGATATGTGAGTCACGAAAGGACATAAGGAGTTAACCAAGTGACAAAATAAGCTAAGAGAATTCTCAACAAAAGACAAAATATTGGCAAAGGCTTTTAGGCATATACTAGCTTAGTACTATAGGGAGAATGTAATGATTTTCTGTATTTCAAAAGTGTAAAATACAAAGTGGGCCATGATATGAGATAAACCAGTAAATATGTTCTGGGAACAGATCATAGAAGGGCGTGTATGCTGTCCTAAGGAGCTTAAAGTTCAACTTCAGTTCATGGGAGCCAATGACAAGATCTGAGCAGGGGAAGGATGTGGCTAGAGGGGCATTTTAGACAGATAAGATCCTCTGTGGATTACACCTAGGCTAAGCAACGGGTTAAAGTTGTTGTCTTAAGACAATAGTCCAGGTAAAAGATAATAAAGTTTTAAATTAGGATGTTAGTAGGAATGAGGAAGAGGGATGGATTTCAGAAATAGTAAGGAAATGTATTAGCAGGACTTGATTAGTGATTGACTTGGGGAAGGAGGGGAAGATAGAGTTCAAGATGACTCCGAGACTGTCTGGTGTCGGTGGCTAATGACTGAAGCTATTAATAGAGGTAGGAAATGCAGACCAAAAGCAGGCCCAGGGTGAGAAATGATAAATTTGAATTTTAACATGTTGAGTTTGGACATCCAGGATGAAATAACCACAAAACATTTAAATATACGAATCTGAAAAGGTAAGCATCATAAGCATATTAGCTATTGGTAAAATTCTGATACTTAATGAAGTCTCGCAGGGAGGCAGTACAGAGGCAAACAATGGGCTGGGGATAAAACATAGGGAAATATTATTTAAATAAAGATGAAAGAAAAGGAGCCCACAAAGGAAGCTGAAAAGGCATAGTCAAAAAAATGGCTTGCCAAAGTGCCACCTTTGAAGCTCTGCTGTTACACTTTATAAGGAAACTTTTGGTTACCTGGGATTGCATGCATTTATAAAAGTTTCTATTATTAGGAAGACAATAATAATGATAAGGCTCTTTCTCATTGTTGTCAGTATAATTTATCTATTTAATTATAGAACGTGGTTCCAGGATGCTTAATCTGAAGTATATACTTGGGGCAAAATGAATTATATCTTAATAATAATCTGGAATTTTTCTCTCTAACTTGACATATTTTAATTCTTGCTAGATTTTCAAAACATCATACCTCAAACCACCACCAGATGGCTATGAGAATGTTACAAATATTGTGCCGCCATATAATGCTTTCTCAGCCCAAGGTATGCATAGGTAAAATAAAATACATTTGTAACCCAAGTCTTTAAATGGTTCTTTTGCTATATAAAACCTGTATAGAGGACTAAAACCAAGGAAATTAGGTGAATCGTTCATGCGGATTCGTTGTTTGATATTCAGTACTATGAAAACCTCATCCCTCAAATTTAAAAAATTATAATAAAATAGAAAAGAACACCAGACAGAGAAGAAAGAAACAAAACAAATACATTAAAAACTGACCCTGCTGAAGCAGATGCCACTCTTTGAAATAACAAGGAAACTGCTGAACACGCCTTTAATTCAGTGAGGCAGTAGGTATTTTTTGTTTGTTTTTGTTTCATTTTGTTTTTTTGAGACGGAGTTTCGCTCTTGTCACCCAGACTGGAGTGTAGTGGCACAATCTGGGCTCACTGCAACCTCCGCCTCCCAGGTCCAAGCAATTCTCTTGCCTCAGCCCCCTGAGTAGCTGGGGTCGCAAGTGCACACCACCACACCCTGCTAATTTTGTATTTTTTTTAGTGGAGGCGGGGTTTCTCTATGTTGGTCAGGCTAGTCTCGAACTCCCAACCTCAAGTGATCTGCTCACTTCGGCCTCCCAAAGTGCTAGGATTACAGGCGTGAGCCACCACGTTAAAAAGGGAAACTTCCTATTTGTTCTCTAAAGGTTTGCAGAAAATGAATGGACAAAACATAAATTAATAGAAGAAAGAGGCAAAAAAAAAAATTCTGTAAAATATAGGGGAAAAATCACAGGGTCTCACTCAGTTACCCAGCATGAAGTGCAGTGGTGTGATCATGGCTCCTTGCAACCTTGAATTCTCAAGCACAAGTGATTCTCTCCCCTAAGCCTATGGAGTAGCTGGGATCACAGGGGCATGCCACCATGCCCACATACATGGGTATTTGCTGGAGAGGAGATGGAGACTCTCTGTCCTGGATGTGAGACAGGTGGCTGGCATCTGGGTAAGGATGACATTCCCTCATTGCTAAAGAGTAAAAGAGGAAAGTGTCATGGATAGTGCAAGCAGGGACATGCCCTGACCTAGTGAGATCCAGAGGCTTATATTGTCCTTCATAGGGGAGTGGGAAGAAGCGAGTGTAGGCAACCCAGGGGAAATAAATGACCTAAAATAAAAGAAATAGATCATCAGAAGTGTAGATGTATTAGGGTTCTCTAGAGTGACAGAATTAAAGGACTATATACATATATATATATGAAGGGGAGTGAGATGGTTAATAATGAGTGTCAACTTGATAGGATTGAGGGATATGAAGTATTGATCCAGGGTGTGTCTGTGAGAGTGTTGCCGAAAGAGATTAACATTTGAGTCAGTGGGCTGGGGAAGGCAGACCCACCGTTAATCTGATGGGCACAATCTAATCTGCTGCCAGCAAATATAAAGCAGGCAGAAAAATTTGAAAAGGAGAGACTGGCCTAGCCTCCCAGCCTACATCTTTCTCCCATGCTGGTTTCTTCCTGCCCTCAAACATTGGACTCCATGGCTCTCCTTTCTCATCAGTTTACAGACAGCCCATTGTGTAACTTATGATCCTGTAAGTGAATAAACTCCCCTTTGTAAATAAATATATATATGTGTGTGTGCATATATATATATGTATGTGTGTGTGTATGTATATATATATGTATATATCCTGTTAGTTCTGTCCCTCTAGATGTCACTGGCTAATACAGGAAGTTTATTAAGTATTAACTCACACAATCACCAAGTCTCACAATAGGCCATCTGCTGGATGAGGAGCAAAAAGAGCCAGCAAGAGTTCCAAAACTGAAGAACTTGGAGTCCATGTTCGACGGCAAGAAGCATCCAGCATGGGAGAAAGATGTAGGCTGGGAGGCGAGGCCCATCTCTTTTCACCTTTTTCTGCCTGCTTATAGTATGGCTGGGTTGGCAGCTGATTGGATTGTGCCCACACAGATTAAGGGTGGGTCTGCCTTTCCCAGCCCACTCACTCACATGTTAATCTTTTTTTGGCAACACCCTCACAGACACACCCAGGATGAATACTTTACATCCTTCAATCCAATCAAGTCGACACTCATTATTAACCATCACAAGCCCACCCCTTGTGAACTTGAACCCACACACATCTCCTGAGATCATACATAATCTTAAAATACAGACAATAGTAAGGTCATAATCACCCCTAACATAATAAACTATCCTTCCTACAACTGGAAATGCACCAATCCCCAACCCAAATACTATTACATAAAGTAAACAATACTTAAATGCCGATATGAGGTCAGCAAATCTATGTCACCTGATAAAGAAAAGGGAAATGAAATGAAGATATTTTCTTAGTACAAGTGCATACATGCACAAACATGTTTTTAACAAAAGAAGAAGGAAATACTCATGATAGTTCCAGTCCTCATTTCTGCAGCTGGTCAGGTGGTCGTAGCTGGTATTGATAACTACTTTCTTCCACTATTCATTCTGTATTCCCTTTGCGTTCAGCAAGCACCTCAGCAGGTCGTGACCCAGAGAGGATCTGGACCATTTGTAGTCCTACCTGGATTGGGTATAGTTTCCCATTTACTTTAATCAGAGTGCATGATAATACCAAGAGACGCCCTAATGGATCTCCTATATTCCATGCATACTGTTCCTCACTTCCGTTGTGGAGTAGCGGACTGACTTCATCTTGATAGTCTGGGTCAGTCACTGCCGCCAACACTGTAACTCCATTCTTAGCTTGTTGACTTAAAGGTAGGAGGACCCAAAGCGTCCAAGTGGCCATCTCAACTTCCAGTTTAATGGAATCGTTATTGTGTCTCCTGGTAGCAGCGTTCTTCCCTCTGTAGCTAAGATGACTAGTAAAGCAGAACATAATGTCGTGGGAACAGAAAGCAAACATTTTTCTAGTGCATCATAGTGAGTGGTTCCACTTTCACATCCACCCCCTTGAATCCTGGATCTGTGAATCCTGGATCTGTGAATCCTGGCTATGGGAGAAACAATACCATACATTGGGCGCTGATTCAGAGCACACATGGTCTTCTGGAGTATGGTGCCCTGGCCCGGCAAAGTATTGTAACCTAGTTGACGTTGTAATCGCGACCTCAAAAGGCCGTCCCACCATTCTATCAATCCAGCTGCTTCAGGAAGATGGGGAATATGGTAAGACCAGTGAATTCCGTGAGCATGAGCCCACTGCCTCACTTCTCTACCTGTAAAGTGAGTGCTTGGTCAGAGGTAATGCTGTGTGGAATACCGTGATAGTGGATAAGGCATTCCTTGAGTCCATAAATGGTAGTCTTGGCAGAAGCATTGCATGCAGGTAGGCAAACCCATATCCGGAGTAAGTGCCTGTTCCAATAAGGACAAACCTCTCTCCTATCCATGGTGGAAGAGGACCAGCCACCGGGTAGCTGGTCGATCACCCCAGGGAATGATGCCATACAAAGAGTTCACTGTTAGTCTCTGCTGCTGCTGGCAAATTGGGCACTCAGCAGTGGCCACAGACAGTTCAGCCTTGGTGAGTGGAAGTCCACATTGCTGAATCCATGCATAGCCTCCATCCCTGCCACCATGGCCACTATGTTCATGGGCTCATTGGACAATGACAGGGGTGTCTGAGGAAAGAGGCTGAGTGGTATCCACAGAACGGGTCATCTTATCCACTTGATTATCAAAATCCTCCTCTGCTGAAGTCACTTGTTGGTCAACACTCACACAGGGTACAAATATCTTCAGTTTTTGACCACTCAGAGAGGTCCATCTACATACTCTTTCTCCAAGTTTCTTTGTCACCAATTTTCCAATCATGCTTCTTCCAAGTCCCTGACCATCCAGCCAAACCATTGGCTACAGCCCATGAATCAGTATATAACCGCACATCTGGAAATTTCTCCTTCCATGCAAAGTGCACAATCAGGTGCACTGCTCAATGTTCTGCCCACTGGGAAGATTGTCCTTCACCACTGTCCTTCAGGGATGTCCTAGAATGGGGCTGTCGTGCTTCAGCTGTCCACTTTTGGGCAGTACCTGCCTATTGTGCAGAACCATCTGTGAACCAGGCCCTAGTCTTCCCTTCCTGTGTCAACTGCTCAAAGGCAAGTCCCCATGAGGTCATCAGTGCAGGCCGTGGGAGAGAAGGCAGGGTGGCAGGAGTAGAGACCATGGGCAATTGAGCCACTTCCTCATGTAACTTACTTGTGCCCCCAGGACCTGCTTGAGCCCAATCACTTATACACCATTTCCATTTGATGATGGAATGCTGCTGTGCATGACCCACTTTATGGCTACATGAGTCAGAAAGCACCCAGTTCACGATAGGCAGTTCAGTTCGCATGGTGACTTGTTGACTCATAGTCAATTGTTCAGTTTCCACAAAAGCCCAGTATAGGACAAGAGCTGTCTCTCAAAAGGAGAGTAGTTAACTGGAGAAGATGACCGGGCCTTGCTGCAAAATACTAGAGGACTCCACCATGATTCACCTATGGAGGCCTGCCAAAGCCTCAAAGCAGCATTCCTATCTGCCATGGACACCTCGGGGGGACCCAGCCTCCCCTTCATTCAAGGGGTTCTGGGTCTGTAAACTGGATCAAGGCTGGAAATTGATTGAGGGGCCATGAATCTCTGTTTTTATGATTCCAATTAGTCTTTTATCTGTTTGACCTTAAGTTTCCTCCTTACATAAATTAAGTAGGAATGCATTAGTCTTCCTGTCAGTTTCACTTCTAGGAACACTGTGATTAGTTAGCCAATGCCAGAGCTCCACATGAGTCAGACTGTTCAGATTGCTGCTTTGTCTTTTCTGCCCATTACGGTAGCTACGCCCACCGTGCCTTTGAGGATTGAGTGCTACCACTTGGCCCCTGCCACTTCAGGATCCAATTATTCCAAATTGTATTTAACTTTTGTAACTGAGTGACTGCGGTTCTCACCATTAGATCTGACATACAGAGAAGAGCCTTTACAGGGCTCTTCAAAGACGCAGGTGCTGTCCTCACAAATCTATTTTGCAAGGTGTTTGTCAAGGGTATTAGGTACAGAGTCACTAAACTCCTTGCCTCTCATGAGCGATGATTCATTAGTGTCAAATGAATTTGTTTTGCATAGCTCTTTAAACCTTTCATGCCAAGAACTGTCAATGTTCTCTACGCTATTAAAAGTAGAGTCCTTAACATTTTGGGATCTAATCATATTTAGCAGCCAAATCCAGAAACCCCAAAACCAACAAAAGAACTCCAACCTTAATATTCTGTTCCTGCAGAACCATTCCTGGTACCAAAATCTGTATTAGTGAGGGTTCTCTAGAGGGACAGAACTAATAAGTTCAACATATATATATATGGGTTTATTACATATTAACTTACAGGATCACAAGGTCCCACAGTAGGCTGTCTGCAGGCAGGAGGAGTGAGGAGTAAGGAGAGCCAGCTCAAGTCTCAAAACTAAAGAACTTGGAGTCCGATGTTCAAGGGTAGGAAGCATCCAGCACGGGAGAGAGATGTAGGCTGGGAGGCTGGGCCAGACTCACTTTTTCACTTTTTTCTGCCTGCTTTATATTCACTGGCAGCTGATTAAATGGTGCCCATAGATTAAGTAGGGGGTCTGCCTTCCCCAGACTACTGACTCAAATATTAATCTCCTTTGGCAACACCCTCACAGACACACCCAGGAGCAATGCTTACATCCTTCAATGTAATCAAGTTGATAATCAGTATTAACTATCACAGGATTACAGACCTGAGCCATCACACACAGTGTTATTGTATATTTCATACAATTTCCTGATTTTCACATTTTATCTGTGACTTAATAAAGTTTTTCAGCTATGACCCCAAACTGGTAATACTTGAAAGCACATTCAAATGTATTTTGCAACAATTCGTAACTGGCAAAATGTTGAGCCTTGTGGAAAGAGTCACCTTACTTCCCCTTCAGCTGTCAATTCCCCATCATTACCATCACTTCTGGGAGCACATTTTCCAAAACTCCTTTTCTCTCTGTGGTTTCTTTAGAGTTGCTCCATGAGGTTACAATAAGTTACAACTAATTACTGTCATGAGATTGGGAAGTCAGAGTGGTGGATTCATGTACACTGACACCTGAAGTAAAACACATGCAGTTAGGTGTGGACTAGAGAATCACCTGGAGATGTGCTGCAGGCAGCTGAGAGCATCAGCACCCCCAGCCCTGGGCTTCCCAGACAGGACTGAGGATCATCACACGGTGTTCAGCACTTACCACCAGGGGCAGGTGCACCCTGGCTTCTGAAGTAGCACCTGAGAATCCCCTGTGTCTAGTACCTGCTTCATGAATAACACTCCACAGGCTTCGGAAAGACTGTGGTTTAGAGTCTAATTTATTCTACTTGAATAATTTCTCCTTGAAATACTGAGAATAGCTTCTCTTTTGCTGTACAAATTCCGGTTATCCCATAACACAGACTCCTCAGCTGGACTTATCTCTCTTCTTTATTCAGTCAGGACAGGCATTGTCATGTCTTTTCTGCTGGGGATGAGGGCGAAAGAGGCTTAGGGTTCAGAGGAACCTCCCTGGCCTCCTCTAGGAAAATCTCCCAATGACTTTCCAAACCTGACTGAGTTTGAGAATTTCCCTCAGCAGATAGAGGCACCAGAAGGAACATTGGGGCAGCCCAGCCTCACACATCTGCTTCCTTGGGGTTTATGTTGTGACTTGTAACACTGTGGGAGGGGTACTGTCACTCTGTTGACAGTAATAAGTTGCAAAATCTTCAGGCTGCAGGCTGCTGATGGTGAGAGTGTAATCTGTCCCAGATCCACTGTCACTGAACCGAGAGGGAATCCCACTTTGCAGACTGGATGCAGCATAGATCAGGAGCTTAGGAGTTTTCTCTGGTTTCTGCTGATACCAATTTAAATTATTGCTAATGCCCTGACTCGCCTGGCAAGTGATGGTGACTCTGTCTCCTACAGATGCAGACAGGGAGGATGGAGACTGGGTCATCTGGATGTCACATCTGGCACCTGAAGTTGGAAACATAAAAACAAATATTCTTGCAATTAATCATGTTATCAGAGGACTTCCCTGAAGTTCCAGACAGTACTGAGCACACTGACCGAGTATAATCCTAGCGTTCTCCTTCCTTACCTGTCAGCCAGAGCACCAGGAGCCCCAGGAGCTGAGTGGGGGCCCTCACATCCGTGCTGTGTCCTGACTGGGGCTGACTCCTGCACCTGGTGTGACCAGCCTATAAAAAGTCTTCAGGGCAGGGGGCTGTGCTCTAGGAACAGGCAAATCAGCAGGGGATGGGGTAGGCTGAGCACAGCTGCAGGGCTGGCTCATCTCAGTAACTCAGCACAGGGGCGCAGTATCCCCAGAGTCCCAGGTCAGACCAGGGCAGCACAGATTTACCTTGAAAGAATACATTTCTCATTGTGGCCATACGGATACAGAACATATTTTTGGAGTGAGTTTTCAAAGTTTTAAATCAACCTAAGACTAGATTAAATAATATATTTATACTTGTATTAGGAGTGTATAGGAAAGCATCATTTTTGGCAGAAAATTTACAATAAAGTTGTAGAATGTGGGGCTGTCAGAAATTTCAGTCAGTTTCAAAGGAATTTGATGAGTGTAAAAGTATTTAGTGCTATGATAACAATGTCTCTGTCAGTGTGAAATTGCTTCTTTTTTGAAATGAATATAAAAAGAATTTATCAGAAGCATCTTTAATAAATTCAATAGAATTTACTAACAAACTTAAGACATTGTTCCTAGGAGTAAAAGGAAAAAAAATTCTCTGAAGATGCACAAAGATGATAACTGTGTCACGCATAGATCTGCCATTATCCAGAGCTATGGGTCTCTTTAAGACCCAGGGGCTAAATGGGCGCACCTTATTCTTGGCGTGATGATCCCCATATTCTATCCCCTTTCCTGCCTTTGGTATAATTTCTTATGGTTCTCCAGCATGGAGAGCTGACTAGTAATACCAGGTCTCATTATTTCAACTAAAATCTCTGTTTCACTTGCTGACTATAGGAGCCTGGATTAAAATCAACTTGAAGCCCTCTATCAATCTAGGCTCAAATAGTCAATTCTTTCAAAGTAGGATGACAAAGGCCACATCCCCTGAGTAAAGCTCTGAGCTGCGCTCCCCACCAGCCTGTTCCTGGGGTCTCAGGAGCATCTGCCCTAGAGTCTGGCTTTCTGGAGAGCAGGTGAGGGGGGAAAAGCCAGGTCAGTGAACCTCTCTCCTTAGCCAGGTCAGCTGCTGCCCAATGCATGTTCTTGCTGTGCACCAGGGCATCATCCTGACCCAGATGCCAGCCACCCTGTCTCACATCCATTTAGAGAGAATCTCCATCTTCTACCAAGACACTGCCCATGTAGATGAAAAAGTATTTTGCCTCCAAACATATCTTAAGCACTGATTTGAACCTCAATACTTCACACAGATGCCTTTGCCCAGGGCGTGTCGGCCTGGCTCAACAACAAGGGAAGTGGAGCCAATTACATCAGTGTCAGTGGACTGAGAAATACTCCAGGGAGTAGTTCTCATGCACGACTACCAGTGGCCAGACCAAGGTAGTGCAGCCTGTGCACAAACCTGCTGCTTTTCCAGAGGACTGGATTTCTGGGAAATGGTTACTGAAAAGGCTGCCAGGATCCTTATATCCAGATTCAGAGAGATACATCTCTGGATTCAAATGCGCTTTTTCTTTGTGCATAATTTTAGCAGTCATTGTTACTACGCCTTGGGGATTCTAGTCATTATACTTCAGCTAACTCTCTATGGCCCTTTCTCCCCTTCACTGCTCTATCTGAACCTGGGGAAGCAGCTCAGGCTGCAAATGAGGCAGACCTCACGGCCTGGAATTAGCGTCCCCTAGGACGGCTGTCAATCAATGATGACAAGGGAGGTGTACACATCCCCCAGCTCCCTCACCTCTCAGGTGGAATAACAGAGGCATTTTTCCTGTGTTTCTATGTGGGCTTGAGCTCTCGTCATCCTCAGAGGTGGCTTCTTCTGAGGCACCTTTCACTTTCCCTTTCCCTCCTCCCCTCCCTTGCTCACTTGCTTGTTTCCCGCACTTTGTAAATATACTGCCTGCATGCAGTATATTTGGCATCCTTCTCACTGAGGGGACCCAACCTAATGCTTTGGAAAAATCCTCATTCTTGGAGGGCATCGTTGGTTTGAATTATTGCCACTTCTCATGTTTTAATGCCTAGGGAAATTCCAAAAATTTAGGAAATCTTTAAATTCCCTTTGCCAATCTTTCTTAGATTTGATTTTAGCAGAGATTCATTTTCTCTAGGTCACAAAATCACAGAAGCATTCCACAAATGGCTACACAACATAGAGTCCACATATAGCAGAGACTCAGAATCTTCCAGGATTTGACATCCACACATCAGACAGTCCTAGAGTCTCAGGTTTTTTCTAGGTCGATTGCCTCATAAATCTGCCTTGTGATATTTTTATTCTACCTTAGGGGAAGACCATTGTGTGGATGATGAGGGTTGTTTGTGGAATGAATAATACACCCACTAAAGACATCATTGTCCTAATATCTGGAATCTATGATCATTACTTATGAATATGTCAAAAATAACTTGGCAGACATGGTTGAGAATTTTGGGGTCAGGAGAGTATCCTGAATTATCTGGGTGAGACCATCATAATCACAAGGGTCCACGGACAGGGAAACTGGAGTGATGGAGGAAGGGGCCATGCTGCTAGGAATGTGGGAACATCAGAAAGATGGAATGCTCGATATTGGATTCTCTCTCTTGAAGCCTAGAATGAATAGAGCCCTATTACTCCTTGATTTTACTTCATTGAGACTTCTGACCTCCAGAAATGTAAGATAATACACTTGTGTTATGTGGAGCAGTAAGGTTGTGGTAATTTGTTACAGCAGCAACAGGAAACCAATGCAAGGGGAAGGGGTGTGTTTTACTTCCCTAGTGTATCACTGTCCTCTGTTCTCCCAAATAGTTCTGTGTTGTTGTGTTTGCTGTCAATTTCAACAAGAGACAGAAAACATTTTTCTATGAGGAGAGCTAGCACCACAATTCTTCTTGTGTAGAAAGTGTCTTGAGTAATTCTCTGGGTTAGGTCTTGTACAATCTTGGTATCTGAGAGCCTGGAGGTCATCCCTCACAGCACATGAGAAGAGGAAGGGGATGCGGGTTTGCTGTTTTAACATTTGTAGGGCAAATTAGATGTACAAGACCCATTCTTTTTATTATTATTATTATTGTTCTTTAAGTTCTAGGGTACATGTGCACAACGTGCAGGTTTGTTACATATGTATACATGTGCCATGTTGGTGTGCTGCACCCATTAACTCGTCATTTACATTAGGTGTACCTCCTAATGCTAACCCTCCCCCCTCCCCCCACCCCAAGACAGGCCCTGGTGTGTGATGTTCCCCTTCCTGTGTCCATGTGTTCTCATTGTTCAATTCCCACCTGTGAGTGAGAACATGCAGTGATTGGTTTTTTTGTCCTTGCGATAGTTTGCTGAGAATGATGGTTTCCAGCTTCATCCATGTCCCTACAAAGGACATGAACTCATCCTTTTTTATGGCTGCAAGCGAGGACTGAGTCAGAGAGATGGGGATGGCAGAGGAGACAAAATGTGGTCAGGGCCGTGTAAGATGTGACCCTGCTGCCATATCTGAAAGAAAGGCTGTTGGTGTTTGTAAAGGCTTTGGGCAAATTGTGCTTTGTAGACAAAACTGTAGAAGGGTCTGGCTTTAAGCTTAGTGTCAGCGTGATGAGGACTAGACGTCGCAGTGAGCTTGTGTTAAGAAATCCACCCTGCACTTCTGGCTTTGTCTCTTTCCTGGTTTTATAGGTGGTGGGTTCCTCTATGGAATGAACGTGGCTCTGTGGAAGGAACATAGTTAAGGTCAGACAGACCTAGATTCCAAGTTCAGCTTCAACAACTGCTGACCAAGTGACTTTTATGCAAATCAGCCATGTGCTGTCATGAACAGTTTCCTCATGTGTGAAATGGGGCACTGAGGATGTGAAGGGGTGTCCTGAGGGTTCCGCCAGCTGATGCACCATGAAGTGTACATACATGTATAGACAGACACACACACATACATGAGAAGAGTATCTAGTGCCCCTTTTGTGCATTCTTGAGTAACTCAGAATGTTATGTGAGATATTGACAGTCATATGTCATTTTCGACTAAAATTATCAATATTTATCTTATAACTAACAGATGCTTCTCTGTACACTGTAGGTTTCATGTACATTTCTTCAACCACAAAATTTTTCACCAATCTATTTATGTCTAGTATCAGAAAGTTAAGCAAGGAGATTGCAAACCAACACAACATCTTTAGTCTGGATTTTCCCGGAGCCCCATTTGTGTTAGTGTCCTCGGGCTACTGTAACAAGTTCTCAAAAATGTGGTAGCTTCAAACAACAGGAATGGAATCTCTCATAGTTCAGAAGTCCAGATCAGTTTCACTGGACTAAGATCTTGGAGTCATCAGTTCTGGCTCCTTCTGAAGCTCTAGGGAGCAGTCTGATTTAGCTCTTCCAGCTTCTGGTGGCTTCTCTCTCCCGGGATGTGGACGCATCACTGCAATCTCTGTCTCTGTGTTCACACTGCCTTCTCCACTTCAGTCTATGCTAAATGTCTCTCTACCTCTTGTTTTTTTTTTTAGGACACTTGAATTTGCATTTAAGTCCCAGTTGATTAATCTAAGAATATCTCCCTGTTTCAAGCTCCTTAATTTACACCTGCAAAAGCTGTTTTCCCAAATGAGATACATGCATAGTCTTCCTGGAATGAAACCTCACTATTTGGGGATGATACTCAGTACTACACCATTACATAACCAGGTCTCAGTGTTAGTCCTGTACATACATCACAATCTCTCTGTCTTTCTCTCTCTCTCTCTCTCCACACACCCTGGCTTCCTCCTTTTCTCAATGTCATAAATCTCTTCAATTCCTTAAGTGTATCCAGTGATATCTATAAACAAATAAGTATCTGAGAAAAGTCTCAATCAGTTTGGAAATTTATTTGGTCAAAGTTAAAGAAATATCAGTGAAACAGCCTCAGGAGGTCTTGAGAATGTGTGTCAAAGGTCGTCGGGCTACAAGTTGGTTTTACACGTTTTAGGGAGACATAAGATATCAATCAATACGTGTAAGCTGTACATTGCTTTAATATGGAAAGGCAGGACAGCCCGAAGGAGGGGGCATGTTGGGGACTTCCAGGTCATAGGTGGATTCAGAGATTTCATAGGTGGTTGAAAGAGTTTATCTAATGACCTGTAATCAACACAAGGGAGTTTCTGGGTTTAGAAAAAGGGTTTTAGAGCCAAGGTTGCATCATGCAGATGAAGCCTCCAGGTAGCAGGCTTCAGAGAGAATAGATTGTAATTGTTTCTTAGTAGACTTAAAAGGTGCCAAACTCTTAGTTAAATCTCTCTGGGTCAGGAAAGAGACTTAAAAAGGAATCTCTACAGAATGTAGATTTTTCCCACAAGAATCAGCTTTGCAGAGGCATTTTTAAATACATTAAATAACAATATCTTGGGGAAAATACTTTGATTTCTCTTAGGACGTGGTATCTGTCACATTGGTATCTTATTGCTATAAGGAGTTTTCTTTGCCAGTCTCAAGGTCTCTGTCTTCATATTAAAAGCTGGTCAGTTGTGCCTGAATTTCAAAGGGAAGAGGGTAAGTTAAGGCATATCCAATCATCCGTTCCAATCATGGACTGCATTGTATTTCAGGTTGATTTTGCTGTGTCCTTGGCTGAGAGGAGGAGTTCACTCAGTTGGTTAGGGAGCTTAGAGTTTCATTTTTGGTTTACACACCTATGTCCAGGTAAGAGGGCCCCACACAGGAGGGCTTGCTCAGAACCTGGCTTGCAGGGCTGCTTACAGACCTTCTATGTCTCCTGTTGTCATGCACAAGGAAGGACACAGCCAATGACAAACCTCGGCCATCCGGGGAGAAGCTGTGTCTGCAGAGGACAGTCATGAGCTGTGAGTCTACAGACCTGTGATTGTCTTCAGGGGCCTGTGGTCCTCGGCTTTCATAGGAGTTGTGGGGGCACTGGCTCAAATAGCATCCACCAGGATTCTAATCAGAATATCTCATTCACAGAAGGCAGTGGGTGATATGACAGCACAGAGGGACTCTGTGGGGCCAGCTGCATGGAGCACTCTGGGAGACTCACTGGCACCCGTGCTAGACAGAGCTTCATTCAACTTCTGGAGCACACGGATTTAGATCTCTTTACATCATTTTGAAAGACCATTTATCATTCTGAAGGAAACCACTGTAATTAACTAAGGTAACATCTTTAATAGGTAGAAAGAAAAAAGTGATTATTTTATTGCCAAGAGGATTACAAGAAAAGAAACAAACAAAAATAGCATGAAGGAAACAGCAACACTAGACTGAGGGCTTTGGGTAAGAGGTTGAGACTTAGTAGTGAATGCCCTGGGCCATCTTCTGTCAAAAGGGAGGGACAATCAGCAAAGGGAAATATGCAGTAGAGGCAAAATCTTGGTTAGTAAAAGAATCCTAAGAGAAAACAAGAAGTCTCCTTCCTGAGCATCATATTGGTGTCGGGAAGATGCACATAATCCCCCCATTGCATGTCTTACACTTTTCAGCAATTAGGGCTCAGCATGAATTTAGAAGACACCATTCACTTCACAGCAGATGGGGACACAGTCAAGGCAGCGGTGAGAGGCAAGGCTGGGCTTTCATTCTCAGAGCACAGAGCAGGTTCCTCACTACTCCGCACCCTGGTGTCTCCTCCCAGATGTTCCAGATGTTCCACCTCATTCTTGCCTTAGGGACTCCAAGTTGTTAATGGGACAGTAGCCCTCTTCCTTTCCCAGGGTTTCTAAGAATTTGGCTCTCTTTTGTGCATTGTGGGGTTTGTTTGCCATCTAGAAGCAGGTTTTTGGCATAGCAACTTATAGGCTTTTTCTACTTGTGATAGCGAAAATAAATACATAAATAAATTCATCATAAATAATAAATTGACTTAATGCATTGAATCTGTTTAAAAAAAAAGTCAGATTGAGAGCTTAAAAGGAGCCTGATGAGGTTGAAAAGACAAAATTACCTTTAGTAAAGAGCAGTTAGAGCCATAGATGATTCTTTAATCAAGGACATTTTAAGAGTAATTATCAAACGGTAAATAAAACTTGAAATAAGCTGATAAAATGTAATTTTATATGCAAAAAAAATTTCCAAGAACCATACAAATACATTTTGAGATTAAAACAAAAAATGTGGGTTTATCATCAGATCCACTAAATGGAAGATTTCTCAAATGTGTGCTTCGAGCAAAAATAACACTTATCCCTATTTGAAAGTTCAAGATTTTTGAGCTTTAGAAGAAAACAGCTTTCCCTTCACTCTGTTCCACTCACGCTTCTAAGGATGGCCATGGGGCAAAAAGCCGCGACCTCGGGGAGCAAAAAGCCATGGCGGCGGGGGGGCAAAAAGCCGCGGCGGGCAGAAAGGCGCGTCAGCGGGGCGCAAAAAGCCGTGGCGGCGGGGGGCAAAAAGCCGCGGTTGCGGGGGGGGGTGGGCAAAAAGCCGCGGTTGCGGGGGGGGGGTGGGCAAAAAGCCGCGGCAGGCAAAAAGTCGCGGAGGCAAAAAGTCGCGGCGGCAGGGGGCAAAAAGCCGCTGTGGGCAGAAAGGCGCGTCGGCGGGGGGCAAAAAGCCACAGCGGGTAGAAAGCCGCGGCAGCACAAAGCCGGGGCGGTGGGGGTGCAAAAAGCCCCGGCGGGCAAAAAGTCGCGGAGGACAAAAAGCCGCGGCGGCAAAAAGCCACCGCGGCATGAGGGGCAAAAAGCCGGGTCAGGCAAAAAGCCGCGGAGGCAAAAAGCCACGGCGGCAGGGGCAAAAAGCCGCGGCGGGCAGAAACCCGAGGCGGCGGGGCGGCAAAAAACCGCGGTGAGGAAAAAGCCGCGGCAGGGAAAAGGCCGCGGCGGCGGGGGGCAAAAACCCGAGGCGGGTATAAATCCGCGGCGGCGGGGGGGGGGGGGGGGGGCCAAAAATTCGCGGCCGCCAAAAAGCCACGTCGGCCGGTTGGCAAAAATCCTGGGCGGGCAAAAAGACGCGGCGTCAAAAAGCCACGGCAGGCAAAAAGCCGCGGTGGCGGGGGGTGGGGCAAAAAGCCGCGGTGGCGGGGGGGGGGCAAAAAGCCGCGGTGGCGGGGGGGGGGCAAAAAGCCGCGGTGGCGGGGGGGGGGCAAAAAACCGCGGTGGCGGGGGGGGGGCGAAGCCGCGGCGGGCAAAAAGCCACCGTGGCGTGGGGGGCAAAAAGCCGGGTCAGGCAAAAAGCCGCGGAGGCAAAAAGCCACGGCGGCAGGGGGCAAAAAGCCGCGGCGGGCATAAACCCGAGGCGGCCGGGGGGGCAAAAAACTGCGGTGGGGAAAAAGCCACGGCGGCGGGGGGCAAAACGCCATGGCGGGCATAAACCCGAGGCGGCGGGGGGGGGCAAAAAACCGCGGTGGGGAAAAAGCCGCGGCGGCGGGGGAAAAAATCCTCCAAGGCGGGGGTAAAAATCCGCAGCGGGGGCAAAAAGCAGCGGGAGTGCGGGGAAAAAACCACAAAAAGCCGCGGTGGTGGGGGGAAAAAGCCACGGCAGCAAAAAGCCTCAGCGGCAGGGACAAAAAAACCGCGGACGCTCGGGCTAAACGCCACGGCGTCAGTGGAAAAAGCCACGGCGGCAGTAGCAAAAAGCTCCGGCGGCAAAAACCCGCGGCGGTGGGGGAAAAAGCCACGGCGGCAAGGACAAAAGGCCGCAAAAAGTAGTGGCGGCAGGGGCAAAAAGCCTCGGCGGCTGGGGCAGAAAACCGCGGCGGTGTGGGCGAAAACCCGCGACCGGGGGAAAAGGCAGCGGGGAGCAAAAAGCCGCGGCTGCCGGGACAAAAAACGGGCGGCGGGGAGCAAAAAGCCGCATCGGCAAAACCCGCAAAAAGCAGTGGTGACAGGTGCAAAAAGCAGTGGCGACAGGTGCAAAAAGCCACGGCGGCAGGGGTAAAAATCCTCGGTGGCGAGGGAAGAAAGCCGCGGCGGAGGAGTCAAAAAGCCTCGGCGGCCGGGAGCAAAAAGCAGCGGCAGCGGGGACAAAAAGGAGCAGCGGTGGGGAGCAAAAAGCCGCGGCGGTGGGCGCAAAAAGCTGCAAAAAGCAGCGGCGACGGGGGCAAAAAGCAGCGGCGACGGGTTCAAAAAGCCTCGTCGGCAAAACCTGCGGCGGCGGGGTCAAAAAGTCGTGGTGGCGGGGCAAAAAGCTGCAAAAAGCAGCGGCGACGGGGGCAAAAAGCCGCGGTGGCGGGGAGCAAAAAGCCGCGGCGGTGGGGGTAGAAAGCCGCGTTGGCAAAAACTGCGCCGGCGGGTCGCAAAAAGCCGCGTCGACTAAAGCCGCGGAGGCGCGGGCAAAAAGCCGCGAGAAGGCGGGGACAAAAAGCCGTGGCGTCGGGGTCCAAAAGCCGCGGCGGCAGGGGCCAAAAGCAGCGGGGGCAAAAAAACACAAAAAGCCGCGGCGGCGGCGGGGGAAAAAAGCCGCAAAAAGCCTCGTCGGCGTGGTGGAGAGGGGGCGGGCAAAAAGCCGCGGCGCCAAAAAGCCGCGGCAGCGGGGGTAAAAAGCCGCGTCGGCAAAAGCCGCAGGGGCGGGGTCAAAAAGCCGCAAAAGCCGCGGCGGTGGGGGCAAAATACAGCGGCGGCAAAAAGCCACGGTGGGTGGGGGCAAAAAAACAGCTGGAGCGGGGGCAAAAAAAGCCGCGAGGGCGGCGGCGGCGTGAAAAAGCCGCGAAAAGCAGCGGCGGCTGGGGTAAAAAGCCTCGGCAGCGGGGGCAAAAAGCCGCGTCAGCGGGGTAAAAAGCCGCGGCAGCGGTGGCAAAAAGACCCGGCGGCAGAAAGCCGCGGCGGCGGGGAGCAGAAAGCCGTGGCGGCGGGGGCAAAAAGCCGCGTCGTCAAAAGCGTGGCGGCTGGGGCCGAAAGCCGCGGCGGCGGGGACTAAAAGCCACGGCGGCGGGGGCAAAAAGCCGCGGCGGCGAGGGCAAAAAGCCGTGGCGGGGACAAAAAGCCGCAAAAAGAGCCGTTTTAGGGAAAAATGCAATTACTAACATCTAAATAATATATTAAGGATGCCAATCTAAAATTTGCTAATAGCATCATATTTACAAAATAATAACTATTAACATCAGAAGGAATGTAATATTTAATAAGTAGCATTATATTGCAATTACAATTCTGGGAATTCTGATCAATGCAATAAAATATCAAGAAATAACTAATTTGAAAGAGGTGATAACATATTTACAAATATTACAAGTATAAGGAACCTTAAAATGATCATTTTCTATAATTTATTATAGTAAATGGTTGAAGTCTACCTTAGGAAAGTCACACTAAGAGAAAATGTTAACAAAAATATCTTTGGAGTTATTTATGTTAACAAAATTTGGAAAAGCCTAAATATTTAGCTAGAAGGAAACGGTACATTGATATAGACTGGCATTAAACTTAGTTTCTTGATTTGATTAAACTTAGTTTCTATGAGACATTTGTATCATTCAAAGTTGTATGTATAGACACTGACTGAAACACAAAGTGGGTCATAATACTGAATATGTGATGTAATGGTAACCATGAAGAAAATATCAGACAGCGAAAAGGAAGGAAAAGAGCAGAACCTGAATAATGATTACCTTTGGACAGTGGGATCTTAGTTCCTTTTACTCTTCCTACGAATTTAAAATTTGCAAATTTATTACCTTGAGAATATGAGAATATGTTATATTTATAATTAGAAAACATAAAATGAGTGCTAAATAAACAAATATACCAAATTCTGTTTAGAATTCACTTCCCCAGGAAACTTTCCTTGATTAATCCCACTGGCATTGATCATTTTATATGGCACCCCCATACTTATGTATTCAGTTTCTACCAAATTAATTTGCATGTTTTAAAAAATCAATTTATAAGCATAATTATGGCATTTCTATATTCATATAGTGTAGTCTCCAAACTGAATTATAAGCTTGAGGATATGAGGAACCACAGTGTATTTCCAACTATATTTATACAATAAATCATGGGGCACTTTTCACAGAGTGAATGTTGTTAACTTACTGAAGACCTGACGAAACATGGGAAAGATGGCAATGTCTGACAAGAGGAACAGACGTGAAATAAAATCCAGCATTCTGTGTAATTCTTATTGTCTGTTAACCCTACTTGTTGAATTACGAAAACTACATATACAAAAATTCGAACATTATACTCTTTAGCTGTACATTATCATTTGAAAACAAACTTACACATGGCTCTCACTATTACAATAGTCTTCCCACTGTAAACACTTTTAAGCTGTAACTTTCTGCCATTACTACATTACCTTCATATTAATTTATGCCATGCTTCTTTCTGAGTTTCTGTCAATATTCATCTGAAGTATTTTTGTGTAAAAATTAGATAGTAACAGGAAAATAGATAACTGCTTCCAATAGGTAGAGGTCATTACTACAGCTTTGCCTATTAACACATACGCACTATTTCTTCATGTCCCAGACGATCAGGTACATGGGAATGAAACAAATTAATGAGTTGGAACCTCTTGATTCAGTTATTCTGGTGACAAACAATGTGTATAGCTCATGGATGATTGTTTAACCCTTGACAAAGTGGCTGCAATTGCTACTTACAGATGTAGCCACACTTAATTTCTTTTCTCCACTCCCCACTGCATTGTATTTGTTATTCTTGATATCAGAAATATGTTAAGAAACATGCCACTAACTGGGTGTGCTCCCTATACAATTAGCTACAGAAAGAGGTGATAACTCATATTATTTACAAATATTACAAGTATAAAGAACCTTAAAATAATCATTTTCTATAATTTGTTATCAATTGTTAAGTTTAACAATTATCAATTAGCTACAGAACATGAGTAGTGTTTCTTACTTTAGCCAGATATAAACATGTGATGCGGTAATATAGTGAAGAATATTACTCACTTCAGGGGATAGGGCTTTGATCAAGAATTTTGAGAAACTCTTGAAAAAGGAAAAGAAAACCCCCCGTGATAGTAATACAATTCCAAAAGCAAAAGGAGAAAAAATGTAAATGTATTAAATCAAAAAATATTTTAAGGTAAGGCAAAAGTAGGTATAGAATGGTGAGTCACATACAAATTGTGAAAGTGAGTAATGGCCCAGAAATCAAACGAGAGGGAAAAATATGGTAGGTGAATATGGTTGCAATGCTAATTAAAAAAATGTTATTAGCAGCTAGCTCAATTAAAGCTTTGAATAAATAGAGTGTTTATAACAGTACGCTTAATCTACTGGTGATAATATTAAGATAATTGTTGAAATATACTTAAAAGAAGTTAGTGAAAGCAGAGAATGAAAGACTATTGAACTTTTCTGGTTTATGGTGTAAAAATTTGCCTGTATCCAACATACAGGCACAAAAATAAAATACTGGAAATAGCAAATCTTGGCCATTCAAATGAGAGTCAGCTATTAATTCTTTGGCCATAGGCTGTACTATTACAAGCAAACTATGGCTAAAATATGCGATTCAATACAGATACTCATTTTTCAAGTGTTTACAACCTGTTTGAGTCCATTTGGACTGCTGTAACAAATTACCTAGGACTGGGTAATTTATAAACCAAATTTATTATTCTCAGTTCTGGGTGTTGGGAAGTCCAAGATCTAGGTGCCAGCAGAGTTGTTACCTGGTGAGGTTTGTTTCTCAAACTTACTGCTGCATCTTCACGTGGCATAGGGGCAAAAGGGGCAAAGTAGCTCCTTATGGGTTCTTTTATAAGAGGACTAACCCATTCATGATGGCTCCCCAACCCCCTTAACCTATTCACATCCCAAAGACCGCCGCTATTTATTTATTTATTTATTGAGATGGAGTCTTGCTCTGTTGCCCAGGCTGGAGTGCAGTGGCACAATCTCAGCTCACTGCAACCTCTGGTTCCCAGGTTCAAGCAATTCTCCTGCCTCAGCCTCCCGAGTAGCTGGGATTACAGGCGTGTGCCACCACACCTGGCTAATTTTTGTATTTTTATTAAAGATGGGGTTTTACCATGTTGGCCAGGCTGGTCTTGAACTCCTGACCTCGTGATCTGTCCACTTCGGCCTCCCAAAGTGCTGGGATTACAGATGTGAGCCACTGTGTCCAGCCTGGCCTCACATCTTAACACCAACATAATGGGAATTAGATTTCAATATATGAATTTTGGAGAGATATAAACTTTAGGCCCACAGCACAAACCAAGGATGAATGTTTGAGGCACCTGTCAAAATACACATTTGAAAAGATCAGAACGTCTGCAATGCCAAATGAGTTACATTACTAGAGGCAAATTCTAACAATGAAATGAGAAGAACTGCAAACAGAAGGAATCACAGAGAGAACCATTTAATTTTAACATTGAGGAAAAACTTTGAATGTGGGTTCCATTCAGTTGCACAATAACTCAATGTATACAGCATCAACACTTTTAAAACATTGAGATAAAATATTTTTGGATTTTATCAAATTTGATGTAATGCTAGAAGAAGAATTCATACTTTAGAGGAACTGTGATAAATTAAAGGATTTATTTAGTTCTGTTTGCACTTGCTACATGCTGTTTCCAATACGAATATTTTCACAAGATTTACATGTCTAATACATGAGTTGGCTCCTGACCTTGAAGCAATTGTTAGCAATAGATACACTGGTAAAAAAAGTTATCTTCTGCTGTCCTGCATGACCATGGACATGGACATCTTAGTATTTATGCATAATAAAAACTTTCAGTTCAGCTTAGTAAATATTTATTGACAATGTGCTAATCATGAGGAGGACTGTGGATAAAGGTGGATGATAAAGATAAATTTAAGTTGGGAAAACTACCACCACTACATCTACAAGGGCTGAAAGTATATACAAGTCAGAAGCACACAGAAATCACTGCACCACAAAGTAAATGGCCGTAAGTGCTGTTATATACCCAAACCATGTCCTACTTATATAGTCCTTTAAACGGATAAATAATACATTAATTCTGACTGGGAAGGGAGAAAGTTTCTAGGAATAGTTCTTTAAAAAGTTGCATCAGTTTTGATTAATACATAGAAAGAGACTGTTACAGAAGAAGAGCTAGCTAACGGAAGACCTAGCATCATTTTATTCTTGCACAATATCAGGGAACCCAACAGTTTTGTCAGCAGTAGCTACTTTTAGTTTCCTTGGATACTTGAGATCATCTGGGAAGATTGTGGTAAGTAAGGCTGCTGATGAAGACTTTGATTAAGAAAGGATTTATCAGGAGCTGGGCACAGTCGCTCATGCCTGTAATCCCAGCCATGTAGGAGGATGAGGCAGGAAGACTGCTTAAATCCAGGAATTAGAGATTAACCTGGGCAATATAACCAGACCACCTTCTCTACAAAAAATAAAAAACAATTAGATGGGCATTGTGGCACATGCCTGTGGCCCCAGCTATTGGGGAGACTGAGGTAAAAAGATCACTTGGGCCCAGGAGTTTGAGGCTACAATAGGCTGTGATTGTGATGGCAATGGCTGCTGCCATCATGCCAGCTGCAGGGGAGAGGTGTGGCCGGGGTTGTATGCTCCCTGGAGTTGGCAGGATGGGGACAAGTGGGAGCCCTGCCCTTCCGAGTTGGAATGGGAGCTCCCTGGGTGCTGCTGCAGCTGCCCAAACTGCAGCTGTAGCTGTAGACCTGGACCTCCCACTCCATGGAGCAGACAGGAGTTTATCCAACTCCCCTACTCTGTCCCCACCCCAGCCCACCACCCAGCCACCCAAACCAATGCTGCAGACTCAGGCATCCCTGCACTCTTGGGGAGACTGGGAACGACCCCCTTGCCCCTTGCAGGCTTGGAGGCACCTCCTCCTGCTGCCTGGTCTCTCCCACCTCCTGGCTCTGTGCTCTGATCTCAGAGTGGGGTTGGGACCCAGCAGGGTGCTGTCACTGCCCAGCCAGGTGTGCACACATTGGAAGCAGTGCTGACATGCCAGTCCCCTGCCACCTCAGCCCCCTCTGGACTTTGGACACCGAGGAGCAGGAGCATGGGAGGGGAAGATGAGGGGGTCTGAGGGTGGTTTGGCACTGGCCTGCAAGTGCCCCTTGATGCCAGCAGCCTGGGTGCCATGGATGGCTGTGGGAGGCAGACAGGCTCCTGGGTGGAAGGGGATGGGTCCCCAGTGAAGCCCCACCTGCAGGCTAGGCTGCCAGTCCTGCAGACTGGAGGCAAAACTCATGGTGCTTTTTCCTGGGCCCACCGATGGCTGCCCATGGCCCAATGGGCATACACTTCCTCCCCTCTGACATCCATAAAAGCCCAGGACTCAGCCAGAACAGGGCAGAAGACAGAGGAGGGAAGACTAGAGGCAGGAAGGAGCTATCCTTTCTGCTGATAGCTGGGGACAATGGGAGGGCCAGCTATTTTCTCTGCTGAATGCTTCGGAGACCAGCAGAGATGTCTGGGAACTACCAGCTGCAGACAGGAGCAACCCTCTCCAGGGTTTCCCTTTCTGCTGAGAGCGGAACACTTGACAGAACAACCTAGAGAGGAGCTACCCACTATGGGTCTCCTCTGAGCTGTTCTAACACTTAATAAAGCTCCTCTCCTTTAACCCTTCACTTGTCTACCTGCACCATTCTTCCTGGATGCAGGACAAGAACTCGGGCAAAGATGCCACCAACCACAGTTTTCCAACCAGAAAATCGACACCCCAGAGATTCCATAACAATTGCACAACTGCACTCCAGCCTAGGTGACAGAGTGAGACACTGACTCTTAAAAAAAGAAAAAAAAAGGAATTATCCACAATTTATTAGATAAGACTGTTAATAGCTTCTAATTGTGATACCTTCCCGTTTGAAATGGAAGGGATGGAAGTTAACACCAGGTCAGTTTTCCCAAAGTTATAACCCTGCTTTTGGCCTCTTTCAGCTCCAGTCAGACATTAGCAATGCTCAGTTACCTTCAATATTAAGCCGGTCCTGACATGAAACTGGCAGCATTTGAGAACACTGACCCAGACTTGAAGGTAGATCTGGAATTAGGATTGCTGCTTTAAGCCCAGTATCAAGGTATACAATGAATCATGAATTTCTCATAAACCAAATTTAGTGGATTTTTTCCTATAATTCTGAGGATAACTTTGCCTTGATTATATATTAAAGCAATTCATTTGCTGTATCTTCATTACTGTCCCAAATGTTTTGGGTTGACATACTGATGTTAGCTAGTGGTTTTGGTCTCAAGTTTCAGTAGCTGCTCCAATGTAAAATGATCACACATAAATCTTAGGTTTTTACTCATATGATACCTTGTCTGATACTATCTTTATCTATCAAATAAAGGGTTTAGTATTTTCTTAGTCAATGTGGGCTGCTATAACGGAAAACACAGATTGAGTGAGTAAAACAATAAACATTTGTTTTTCACAGATCCGTAGTCTGTAAATCTGAAATCAGGGAGTCAGCATGGTTGGGTTCTTGGTGAAGGCTGTCTTCCTGGCTTACAGATGGCTGTCCTATTTTATCCTCACATGGAGGAGAGAAAAAGCTCTCTTGTATCTCTTCCTAGAAGGGCACTACTTTCCTTTGATGAGAGTTTCATCTTCATGACCTAATTACCTCCCAAAGGTTTACCTCCTAATACCAATACATTGAGAGTTAGGATTTCAACATATGAATTTGAGGGATTTGCAGTTCTAATAACTACCAATGTCAACTCAGTTCAAGCTTGAATTTGTTTTGCTTTAGGTGAAAAATCTCTAACTAATTTGAATTCATCTTTCCCCAGTCTGGTTCAGTGTTGTCTTCTTTCTCCTTCACCACCAACAGTTAGCAAGATGTCAGTTTTACTTGAGGCTAAGTATGTTTTAGTTATCACAATAGAGAACCCTGTAAGCTCTATCTTAGTTTCCCATTTCATAATATTTTTCATTACGGAAAAAATACATTCTAAACATTGTTCCTATTCTAAGAAACTTGGCTGCATCTTTGCAACAAAAATAATGTGGACATTTACCAAATACAGCTGTAGAGAAATGTAAAATCATTGCTCGGAATTATTCATAAAATCACAGAAATTAGGGACAAACACTAAATAAGAATGAATTATTCAGTGACCCGAAACAGATATTTTCTTTAATTTCTCATGTAATTTGAAATGTACCGCAATTTACATCCTCAGTGTTATAAACACATGATGTTTCTTTTAGTGAAAAGCACCCATCAGAACTTGTTAAACAAATGAGTATTTTTCTCTTCCCATCTCTAAAAGCATTTTTCATACCTACACATCTACAAATATGTTTTAATAGACCTAAACTCTATATGATGTCCTTTTCCCCTTGGGTACCAGAATATATATTTAGTCCTGTAGAATTATTTAGCTCTCAGGTGCTGAGTTACTATTTCCCAGGAGTTGCATTGCCCAAAGTAATGTGGACATTTTTCTCATTTTAAATTTCACCTCACATGGTCCTTTGGTTTTGTTACATTTTGTACCTGTTTTGATTGTTTTTTTCCTCTCTATGAAAATTATTTGCCAAGTAAGGAGAAAAAGTGTTGATGTTTTTCCTTATTCAAAAATTATGGTAGATGAAAAAATCTGATTAAATCACTCTATTACAGTCTTTCTCAACTTTTTACTGAGATAAACTTGAAGGCACTGAAAAGGTGAAATTTTCAGCTATTGAAAATTTGGAATGTAGGACATCATGCCGAGATTTGAGGAAACCTGTCAATAATTTAGCAACGGATGGTAGTAGATACACAAAAAGCAATTAGAAGCAAAAAGGCCCTGAATTATTTTCATGTTAAAGAAAATACATTCTGAAAGTAAGTACAAAGACCCTTTGTATTTCCTTCATAACCTGTTCCCTAACAGAATACCAAGGCCTATGCCAAGGGAAAAACTGTGTAGATGTGTTTTTCTCTTCTGGTGCTGATATGGTCATAGGATGGGGATGCTCTCTCTTTGCTATTTCTCTAACTAATCTTATTACTATATCAATTAATATCAAAACATTTCAAGTCTAGTTACTGACAAGAGAGTAAACTAGAGTGGACTCCTGACTCATAACAAGGATTCAGATCTAGAGTTCTCATAGAGTGAAGAGATTATGTGTGCAACTGAGAAACGAATGTAAAAACTGTAAGGAATCCCTGGAGAGTCTGAAAGTCCCTGATCCCTGATACAGAGAGCAAATGGCAGTTTAAGGCTTACCACCTCTCATTCCCTCCACTATTTCTCACGTAAGAATATAACAGTACACTCTTCACTGCTCTCTCTGCTTCAAGCTTTCCCTTCCACCTCTCTATTCCACAGAGAAGGTAGAATGCTCCTCTTAAAATACAAGGTGGATTATTTTACTCATCTGCTTAAAAACTTTTCAATGGCTTTTCATCTCATTCTGAATAAAATTCAAAGTGCTTTCCAGGCTTACAAGTCCCTGTACGATCCTGAGCCTTGACAATATCTCTGACAAAATCTCCAGCCTCCCATTGGTCACTCCTGCTCTGTCACACTAGTGTTCTTGCTGTTGTTTTGAAATATAGAAAGCATGATTTTACTTCAGTGTCTTTATCCTTGTTATTTTCTCTGCCTGCCTTCTTCTGTGTCTTGGGCATTCCATATGACTCATCTCATTCCCCTTAGTCCTTTTTGCATGTGGCATTTGAATACAGAAATCTTCACTATCTAAAATTATACTCCCATATCCATAACTTCTTTTATTGCTCTAGATATCCTTGCAGCATTTATCATTACCATTTATTAGCTTATTTGTCTTTCCTTACTAAAATGAAAACTAAATACAGACAGAAATTTTTGTAATTAAAAAACACATAACAAAAAAAATCTACCATCTTAACAAAATTTTAAGTTTGCAGAACATTTTGTTAATGATATACACATTGTTGTACAGCAGAAATCTAGAATGTTTTTATCTTGCTTGACTGAAACTCTACACCTGGTGAACAGCAACTCCAGATTTCCTGTATCCTCCAGGCCCTGACAATTGCCATTTTATCTTCTGTTTCCATGTGTTTGGCTACTTTCAATACCTCATATAAATGGAATCACGATATATTTGTCTTTGTGTCTGGCTTATTTCACTTAGCACAATATCCTTAAGATTGATACAAGTTGAAATACGACAGAATTTCCCTTTTGAAGGCTGAATAATATTCCATTGTGTGTGTGTATGTATATATACACATATATATACATATACACCATACATATATACACCATACTATATATATACCATACATATATATACACTATACATATATATATACCATACATATATATATACACCATACACATATATATATGTGTATATATATATATATATGTATATACACACACATACACCATATTTTCTTCATCTGTTCATTTGATGGTGGACTTTTAGATTGTTTCTACTTTTTGGCTATTGTGAATAATTCTGTAATGAATATGGGAATGCAAATATCACTTCAAGATCTTGTTTTCAATTATTTTGGAATTATTCAATTGTTTTGGAAAAATGCCCACAAGTGGGATTGCTGCATCCTATGGTAGGTCTATTTTTTAATGTTTTGAGGACCCTCCATACTGTTTTCCATAGTGGCTCTACCATTTTACATTCCTACTGACAGTACATAAGGTTCTAATTCAATTTCTCCACATCTTCATCAACACTTGCTATTTTCTTTATTTAAAAATGGTCATACAGTTATGAGGTGATAAATCCTGTTGTGATTTTAATTAGCATTTCCCTGATGATTAATGATGTTGAGTATCTTTTTATATCCCCGTTGGTCATTTGCATGTCTTCCTGAAAAATATCTATTTAAGAATTTGGCCATTTTAAAATTGGGTTATGTGTTTATTTGCTTTTGAGTTATAGGTGTTTCTTATATATTTTGGATATTAAGCCCTTAGCACATATACGGTTTTCAAATATTTTCTCCAATTCTATAGGCTGCCTGTTCACTCTGTTGTTTCCTTTTTTGCACAGAAGCATTTTATCTTGATGTAATCACCCTAAACTATTTTTGCTTTTGTTGCCTGTGCTTTTGGTATCAAATCCAAGGAATTATTGCCACGACCAATGTGATAAAGCCTTTCTTTATGTTTTCTTGTAGTTTTACAGCTTTAGTTCTTACATTTAAGTCTTCAATCCATTTGGAGTTAACATTTGTGAACAGTGTAAGATAAGGGTTCACTTTCATTCTTTTGCATATGGATATCCAGTTTTCCCAACAATATTTGTTGAAGAAATTATCCTTTCTCCATTGTATAGTTTTGGCACCCTCGTCAAAGATCATTTGACTATATGCATGTGGGTTTATTTCTGGGCTTTCTTTCTTTCTTTCCTTCCTTCCTTCCTTCCTTCCTTCCTTCCTTCCTTCCTTCCTTCCGTCCTTCTTTCTTTCTTTCTTTCTTTCTTTCTTTCTTTCTTTCTTTCTTTCTTTCTTTCTTATTTCTTTCTTTCTTTTTGAGATGGAGTATCGCTCTGTAACCAAGGCGGGAGTGCAGTGGTGTGATCTTGGCTCACTGCAACCTCTTCCTCCTGGGTTCAAGCGATTCTCCTACCTCAGCCTCCCGAGTAGCTGGAATTACAGGTGCCCATAACCATGCCCAGCTAATTTTTGTATTTTTTTCATAGAGACGGGGTTTCACCATGTTAGCCAGGCTGGTCTTGAACTCCCGACCTTAGGTGATCTGCCTGCCTTGGCCTCCCAGTGGGCTTTCTATTCTGTTCCAATAATCCATTCTGTTCCATTCATCTATATGATTAGTTTTACATTAATATCACACTATTGGGATTGCTGTAGCTTTGGAGTATATTTCAAAGTCAGAAAATGTGAGGCCTCTAACTGTTTATCTTCTTAGGATTGTTTTGGATATTCAGGGTCCGTTGTGGTTCCATATGGATTTTAGAATTGTCCTTTCTATTTCTCTAAAATTATCATTGGAATTTATACAATTCCAAGGGATTACATCAAATCTGTAAATTGCTTTGGCTAGTATTAGAATTTAAAAATATTCTTTGAATTCATAAAAATGAGATGTCTTTCCATTTATTTGTGTCTTCCTTAATTTCTTTCAGCAATATTTTGCAGTATTCAGTGTACAAGTCTTTCCCCACTGGCTAAGTGTATTCCAAAGTATTTTATTCATTTTGATGCCATTGCAAATGGATTGTTTTCTTAATTTCCTCTTCAGAATGTTTGCTGTTTGTGTTTTTTTGAATCTTTACTTTGAATCCTGCAACTTTGCTGAATTAATTTTATTAGTTCTAAGAGCTTTTTGTTGAATCTTTAGGGTTTTTAATATATAAGATGATGTTTTCTGTGAATAGAAAAAATTTTACTTACTTCTTCCTTTCCAATTTGGATGCCTTTATATCTTTTTCTTGCTGAATTATTTTAGCTAGGACTTTATGTACTTCATAAAGGCGTCCTTGCCTTGTTCCTGATCCTGATCTTAGAAGAAGAGATTTCAGTTTTTCTTCATTAATATGGTGTGAACTGTGGGTTTTTACATATGGCCTTTATTCTGTTGGAATAATTTCTTTCTATTCCTATTTTTTCAAGTGTTTTTCTAACGAGAGAATGTTGAATTTCATCAAATGCTCTTTCTCCATCTACGGAGATGAACACGTTATTTGAATTGTTTTGTTAATGTTCCATATTATATTGATTTGCACATGTTGAACCCTTCTTGCATTCCAGGAACAAATCCATCATAATTATGGTGGATGATACTTTATAGTGCTGTTGAATTCAATTTACTGGTATTTGTTGAGGATTTTGCATCTACATTCATTAGGAATATTTAATTTTTTTTATTGTAGCATCATTGTCTGGCTTTGATATTAGTGTTATACTAGCTTCACAAAAAGAGTTTAGAATTGTTCTTTCTTCTTTAACTTTTTAGGAATGTTTGAGAAATATTGGCATTAATTCTTCCTTAAATGTTGGCAGAATTCTCTAGTAAAGTCATCTGTGCCTGAGATTTTCTTTGTTGGAAGATTTTTGATTACTAATTTAAACACCTTACTAGCTATAGATTTGTTCATATTTTGTATTTCTTCTTGATTCAGTGTTGTTTGTTGTATATTTCCAGTAATTTGATTTTTTTTCTAGGTTATCCAATTACTACCATAATCATTCACAGCAGTCTCTTATAATCTTTTCTTATTTCTGTGGCATCAATTGCAATGTCTACTTTTTCATTTTTAATTTTATTTGGTTGAGTCTTTTCTCTTTTTAATTGCCATATTCCATTGTATAGTAATACCACAGTTTTTTTTAATCTATTCACTTGCTTTGGTTCTACTTTCTGGTTATAATGAAAATATGTGTGTGAAAATATCCTTTATTTGCATTAATCTTTATTATTTCCTTCCTTTTGCTGGGTTTGGGCTTAGTTCTTCTTTTTTAGTTCCTTGAGTTGTAAAGTTAGGTTGTTTATTTGAGATCTTTCTTCTTTTTTAAGGTAGGCATTTATTGCTATAAATTTCCCTCTTTAGTACTGCCTTTGCTGCATTTCTAAGTTTTGCTATGTTGTGTTTTTTTATTTTTTTGTCAGCTTGTTTTCTAATATTCTTTTTGATTTCTTCTTTGACTCATTGGTTGTTCAATAGTATGTTGTTTAATTTCCATATATTTGTAAAGGTTTCCGTTTTCTTTCTACTATTGAATTTTTGCTTCATCCTACTTTTGGTCAAAACAGGTTCTTGATTTCCTTTGTCTTAAATTTGTTAAGACTTGCTTTGTGACCTAACATTTGATCTATCCTGGAGAATGTGTCAGGATATGTCACTTTGCCAGATAATTTATATACCTCCATTTTTGAAGGGTTGATATTTGGAAACTTATTTTCTTCCTTTTATTAGGCCATGTTTCCCTGTTTCCTTGTGTGCCTTTTAATTTTGTGTTGTGATTCTAGGATTTGAAAAAAATAACCACTTCTCCCTGTCTTTACAGACTGGTTTTGCACTGGGAAATCCTTTCACCAGTCATCCCAGTTAGAGATTCTGAAGTGTGTCAAATCTTTCTGTGAATGTATTGTCTCTGAAATTGTGTGTAAATTCTGAGAAAAATTTGCAGGTCTTTCTTCAGGAGCATGTAATCTCTTGCTCTCTTTGTTATCTATCTGTAGTACTGTAGGTTATCTGGAGTTGCTATAACCCCCTAGCTCTCTTTTGTTCTCAGCAGTCCTCAGGCATCAAGAGTATCCGGTCAGACGGAAAACAGTCTGTCAGGCTGACTGGGAAAAGTTGGAATACTGGATGCACACTCCAGATTTTTCCTTCTCCAAGGGGAAGCCAGGAGTTGAGGGTTTTGTCCCACTCATTGCATATTGATCCAGGGAAGGATGATATGATAAGTGAATGTATGCTAACCCAAACTGCCTCAACTCATTTATTCTTAATATCCCCAACCTGGAAAGCTTTCCTGTTAGCGCTTAAATTCAGGCAAGACAGAAAACAATCACTTGGCAACTCCCCTGAAGTCTGAACACTGAATGTGAGTTGCAGTATTCTCTTTCACTTCTGTGGGGGAATCAGGAACTGTAGAGTATTCTCCCAATCTTGTTATACTGAGTCACAGGAGGAATGATGGTGATTGAGTGACAGTCCAAACTGTGACTTTATCAGCAGGCATGCAATCTGGCATCCTTTCCTGTTAGCACTTAGATTCAGGGTACATAGGTGCTAGTGCCCTCCCAAAAAGTCAAAATGTTGGACATATGGTCTAGACTTTTCTTTCTCTCCCTAGAGATGAGCTGGGAGTTTGGAGCTTTCTCTCCATTGCGTTGTACTCCTGAGGGAGGATGAGTGAGTGCAACAAATTTACCTGCTGGTTTAGATGTGCCTGGCTTGAAGCCCACCAGGGAATCCAGAGTCTTTAAATTCGCCTCTGAACTTTTCACAAAGGGGATTTATCTGTGTATTATTGTCGAGCTGGTGTCTCCTTGGAGAGGAGGGTGGAGGGGCTTTGAGGCTTTCTATTTCATCATCTTGCTGGTATCCTGACGGGAATTTTAAACTGGGCTCCTTTCCCCACATTGTTGGAGAATGGATCCTGGCTGATTATAGGTACTCATGAAATACTGGATAAATTATTATTTATCATTTACTTACAAAAACTTAAAATTTTTATTATGGGAAATAAGATTTTAATCACCATTAAAGTTTGTTGAAGCACTACTTCATTACTGTGAAAAGTGGGGAAGGGAATAAAAATCAAGCATTTGTCTACTTATCTTGTTTTCCTGTCCAAACTGTGTTTTGGTGTAATCAATACATGTGGGAGGAAATGTTCTTTAGAAATTATTCCAGCTAATAAATGAAGAAAAAAATGAAAGAATGTAGTACCCTCTTATAACACCTAGTAAAATAATGGCTGAAGCAAGTTTTCTAATGAATGCTAAAACTATTAGTTGAAAAGCTGATGCAAACCTTTACTGTGGAAGAATGTAGCTGACATTAATTTCTTATCTGAATTACATTTTTTGAAACTTTATGACTCTGAATTTAAAAGAGATTTTGGTGTCATTATTTTTTCTTTTACAGTCTCTTTTTTCACATAAAAATCAACTATTAACTGATTGGTTTTATGGTCTTTTGGAAAGAGACTATATAAATTCTGCTTTTTGTATGAAGATCTCTTTTACACTGTCAGAGGAAATTTTATCTCTGGTAAGCTCTGATTTCATCTTTCAATTTTATTTTGAATTTCTTTCTTTGTCTTTTGTTTTATCAGTACCTTGTTTAATTTAAAATACATTCAGTGTCAACAAGGAGTTAAATCAGGAAACTAATTTATCCAGAAATACAAATATTTTTGCAGACATTTTATCCTTTGTTTTAATTTCTAAAAATGAAATATGGACAGTTTGTTTGATTTCTGAGCATAGTCAATGAATAATTTTACCAAAATAAGCAAACATTTTTCGAGCTTTTTTTTTCCTTGAGACTGAGTCTTGCTCTATCACCCAGGTTGGAGTGGGGTGGTGTGATCTTGGCACACTGCAAACTCTGCCTTCCAAGTTCAAGCAATTCTCCTGCCTCAGCCTCCTGATTAGCTGAGATTACAGTTGCCCACCACCACACCCAGCTAATTTTTTGTTTTTTTTATTAGAGACGGGGTTTCATCATGTTGGCCAGGCTAGTCTCCAACTCCTGACCTCAAGTGATCCACCCACTTCGACCTCCCAAAGTGCTGGGATTACAGGTATAAGCCACCACGCCCGGCCTGGAGCATTTTGATATAATGAATTACTGATGAAACCTTTTAATATAATGTTAGACAGCCCATTTAAAAATAATCCAGTATAATTATTATATTCTTTATATGACTACATTTCACAGTGAAGTAACTTAGCACTCTGTATTTATAATGCTTTGAAAACTCATATTAGTTGCTGATTTTATATTCCAAACAGAAATTATAGGACACCATATTATATAAACACAAGAATTCAATATCAATTTTCACACTTTAAAACAATAATCTTGGCCCTGTGCGGTGGCTTGCGCCTGTATTCCCAGCACTTTGGGAGGTCGAGGCAGGCGGATCACGAGGTCAGAAAATTGAGACCATCCTGGCTAACAAGGTGAAACCCCGTCTCTAATAAAAATACAAAAAAAAAAAAATTAGCCTGGCGTGGTGGCGGGCGCCTGTAGTCCCGCTACTCGAGAGGCTGAGGCAGGAGAATGGCATGAAGCCAGGAGGCTGAGCTCGCAGTGAGCCGAGATGGCACCACTGCACTCCAGCGTGGATGACACAGCGAGACTCCATCTCAAAAAAATAAAAAAAAACTTCAATTTTGAAAATTTTTCTCAAACTACCCATCAGAGAAGTTTAACATCTCCATTTACATTTCTATGATGTTATACAGAAACATTTTATTTCTCTCCCCAGAATAATATAGGCAAAATCTCTCCCTCTGACTATACACACCTGGTATTGTTATTTTAATTGTTTAAGGATTTCTATCTCTTCCTATTCTGAATGATTACTCTCTTTTTGAGTTTTCTTGCAGTAACCGTTTTAAATAGTCTCTAGACAACTTTCTAGATTCTAGGATCCACATTAATCTTCCTGCCGTTGCAGTTTCTGTCTTATCAAAGAGTCTAGCTTTTATGAGAACAAAATTGTCATATCTTCTTTAAAGAAGAGTTTCCAGTGTAAAGACTAAAAGTTTAAGTTAATTGTAAATGAAAGACTCCAGTTAGAGGAGAAAATATTTCATTTTAAGATGAATGTTTCAGAACACAATTACTATATTGAAGATGACTCTCACTATAGCCACATTAATTACATCTATTTCAATTTAAGGAGACACAGCAACAAATCTTACCTCTCTGAAAAGAAATCAAATCTGAAACATGGTAGAGAAGTATGAGTCCTGACCAAGTGATTTTCTAGGAAGACATAGATTGACTTATAGCAAATGTTATTTGAAGTAGTAAAATCTTACTCTTTATTTTTATAGAAAACAGACAATAAAAATCTTTCTAAATTAATGCATAGGTACTTTTGTAAAAATAACATAAAAATATCTGATTAACTTAGATACATAAGTTCTTTGAGTTCCAAAATAAAGAATGAGAGAAGTTTATAGTTTGTCTGACTTGTATTCTTTTTGATCCATAATTAATTCCATAGGTAGAATAATTTATAAGGTAACTTTAATCATTACAACCTTTGATCAAAAATATACAGATATTCTTAATTTTTCTTCTCATATTTACTTAAATTATTTTTCATCGCTTTAATATTTCTTTATTCACTGGTCCCACAATAGTTCACTAAGTTTGGTATTTCTTGGTTTTGTAAAAAATTTCCCAATTCAGCTCCTGAGCACAATTAGTACTCTTCTCTCCTCTTCCTTTGTATTCTTTCTAGGTCCAACCCCATGGCTTTCCTTTTGTACTCTCTAGGCCAAGAATGTTCCTTCTTCTTCCTACCATTTAACCATTATTCATTTCTCATGGCTGCATTAGTCCGCTTTCACACTGTCATAAAAGACTTTCCTGAGACTGGGTAATTTATAAAGGAAAAAAGGTTTAATTGACTCACAGTTCTGCATGCTGGAGAGGCCTCAGGAAACTTACCATGATGGTGGGAGGAGAAGCAGACACATCTTCTATGGTGGCAGGCAAGGGAGAAAGTAAGCATGTGAAGGAGGAACTGTCAAACACTTATAAACCCATCAGATCTCTTGAGAACTTATCTTGTTATCATGAGAACAGCATGGGGGAAGCTGCTGCCATGATCCAATCACCTCCCACCAGGTTCCTTCCTTTACATGTGGGGATTACAATTCAAGATGAGATTTGGGTGGGGACACAGAGCCAAACCATATCAATGGCCAAAATAATATATATTTTTATTTTCTCATCTATTCCTGACTATGTCCTTTCTGAATTTCTTCCATGCTTTCAACCTGACCCACAAAAGGCAGAGCTTACTCATATTTCTTATCCTGTTATTTAAAAATTAATTTTGCTTGAGTTTGAGAATAATAGTCAATAGGCAGGGGACAAGCAGGCCATCAACAGCATCCTTTATTTTGGCAGAAATTACTCTGAATCAAATTTACCTTGTCATGGGAATAATTACATGATCTCAAAAAGAATTAAAAATCTCTATCACTTGAACCACAGTTTCCCTTAGCATATTTAATATACTTCATTTTTGTCAGCTAACAAATGTTAGCTAATATTTTTACCATCAAGAAGAATATCCTTTGGCAAAAGTATCTCTGTTTCCTTAGTACATATTGAGAGAGTTGGACCCCATGGCCTCCCAACTTGCTCAGGAATGGGGAAGCTAGGGTACCCAGATAGGTAATCTTTTGTTATGATACTTATATCCTGACTGTACACAGTGTCAAATCTGGGTCTTGACCTAGCAGGCACACATTAACACAACATGAAGGAAGGAAAAAGTCATTTATGAAACTACAATGGCTGCAGTTGTTATTTGGTAGTCCTCTTTTTAAAAATTTCCTTTTAATTGAAATGGAAGTTTATAAGTGATCATACTGTAAATGATATGACATTTTATAATGTTTTATTACAAAAGCTCAAACACTCCAGGAGTGAATTAAATGTAAATTGAAATCTCCCTCTCTCTACAATCCCACTTGCCTCATCATTTCCTCTATTCCTTAGAAATCCACCGACAACAATTTAATTAGAACTCAAATACTCTCACTCATAAAACACATATGTGTACTTTTTTAAAAATGGGATTATGCTAATTATGATTTGCAGTGAACTGATATTTCATTTTAAAATACATTGGATATCTTGCTGTCATTTAAAATGACTGTAAAATGTTAATTTTTACCAGTATTTTTATAAAACATATCTATTGAAAATTCAAGTCATTACCATATTTGCATTTTTTTATACACTTGTATAATGAACAGCTTTGCAAATATTAGTTAGCACACTGGTTCAATTATTTAATAGAGATCTAATCTGAGGAGTTGAGAATTTTCAACTCTTTCTCAGGACCATTCCTTTGGAGTGATTCTGGAAATGTAGGTTATTTTTGGTTGTATCAATGATGGAGACATGACAAGCACTTACAAGTAAAGGGTAGAGATCACATGCAGCATGCATTGGGCCAAACAGTGCATTGAGACAAACAGTCCTATATAAGGAAGAATTGCTTCTTATGAAGGCCCAATAGTACCTCTTGGAGAAACGTGGCAACATGAAATATTTCACGGTCTACTTTAAGAAATGTTGCACTATTTGTGCATTTTACAATAAATATCTATTGATCTTATAATCTGCAAAACAATATACTATTATTTAAAGTTCTTTTTTGTTTTGTTTTGTTTTTGTTTGTTTGTTTGTTTTTTTGAGACAGAGTGTTGCTCTGTCACCCAGGCTGGAGTTCAGTGGCACAATCTTGGCTCAATACAACCTCCACCTCCCGGGTTTGAGTGATTTCTTGTGCCTCAGTTTCACAAGTAGCTGAGACTACAGGCACATGCCACCATGCCCGGTTAATTTTTGTATTTTTGAGTTTTTAGTAGAGAAGGGGTTTCACTATATCGGCCAGGCTGGCCTTGAACCCCTGTCCTCAAGAGATCCACACATTTCGACCTCCCAAAGTGCTGGGATTACAGGTGTGAGCCACCATGCCTGGCCTATTATTCTAAGGATTTAATCTTGTCCCATCCCAACAGCAATGGAATTTTTCAATAAATCCAAAATATTATTTCTTTGAAACGACAAACAAATTAGATGACAAAAAAGAGAGAGCCTATTAAAATATAACAAGAAAAATTGAAAACTGGATAACTGAAAATTTCAAAAGAATCTAATATGTACCTTTTGGTCATTATATTTGAAAATATATATGAAGAGGTTAATTTTTTAGGGAAAAATTTAACTATAAAAATAAATCTAAAGAAATGAGATCATTTGAAGATACCAACAATAGAAAAAAATGAAACCGGTGTAAAGTTATAGCACCTTTAAAAGCTCAAGGCCCAGCTGTGTCTCAAGCAGGTCCTCTGAAACTTAATGGAAATGTTAATTCCTGCATTGTTCAAACTATTCTTTTGGTTAATGGGAGCAAAGGAAGCATATCTCTGCTTCCATTTATTTCTTAAAACAACTGAAAACCAAAAGAAAAATCAATGTACAAAGAAAAAAAACTCCACCAATTTTGTTAAAAATATACACCATTAAAAATTATAAACCAAACTTTGAAGACTAGCTGTTAGTGCCATTACAATTTAGCCTTTCTTCAAAAAATGGTGAGAGTAGATGCAGGCACCTGAGCAAATATGGCATGTTAAACACATAGAGAGACTTATTTTCCCACCTGAAACTATAACATGATGGCATAGTCCATAAATGGCTGGTAACTGGCTTAGCTTACCAAAAAGTGCAAAATTGTAAGTAGCGGGGAAATCTGATTCTACAAAATGTTCATAAATTGCTTGCGCGGAATACCTCTGAAAGTAGAAGTAAAGGTAGGGCTAAAACCCAGGAAAATTGGTTGAAAGACTGTTTCCAATGCCCACTCCATCAAGCCGCATGAATGCCTCTAGTTTCTCCTGGTGGAAAAGTAGACATTTGCTGTCTAGAGAGGTAACAAGGAATCTTAGTACTGGCAATATCATCTTCAATGGTCATACATAAATTAGGGGCGCAAAATGAATAGTAACTACCGAAAGCTAGATCTCCCCAATTTTCACCTCTATCTAGATTCAAAACAGAACAGTCTATTAGTCTTATATCCTCAGAGAAGACTGGAAGACTCTAGTTGGAAGATCATGATCAGCCCAAAGGAATAGACCAGTGGATATGTCATGAGGGGCTTTTCTGGGAAAACGTCTCGACCTGATTGCCCTGTCTGGAAGCCAGGGTTGACAATTATTACCTAAGAACCTGAAGCTTACCATAAACGTTTATTGTATTGCTCTTGGACACAGACAGATAACAAAGAATCACGAGATTCTAGGTACAGCCAATAACAAACACAGAAACAAATATAAACAAAACAACTGAAAGTAAACAGAGTCTATACAGTGTGGGAAAAAGGTAATTATTAATCTCCTCAGAGAGGGAAGATAAGATAATTCAACAAGAACAAGGTGTGATATAAATGGATATTCAAAAAAATAGAATTCTTAAAAATTAAGAAATTTATTGCAGAAATATATAACTTAATGGGAGATTTGGAAGGTAAAGCTGACTGCATCTGCAGAAAAGTTAGTGTAAACAGAGTTGGGAATGAGAAAGGGAAAGTTTAATGAATTAAATAATTGGTCATATAGGGCCAGCAACAAAATACAGGCATTTCGGAAAAGAAAAAAGTACAATGAAGTATGATATATGTAAATAATTTTTTGAAATGTGTAAGAGTTAAAGTGTATGAGTTTCAGATTGAATGTGTCCACCAGAATTCAAGCCAGAGGTGAAAATAGACCTAGACCAATGCACACACACAGACACACACACACACACACACACACACCAGCACACTCCGGAAAAAAAATAAAAAGAAAACACTTCAAATTTCCAGAGAATAGAAATAAAAATGGTCATTAGAAGACAAGCAAAGCCTTATAAATTGCAAAACAAATGATTTCTAATGCAGAATAGTATCTCCAACCAAACTAAATCAGACACGAGGAAACAATAATAAGCATTTACAGCACGGCAAGATTCTGAAACTCTACATCCAATACATCCTATCTCAGGAATTTACTGGAGAAGAGTTTCACTAAAATGAGGAAGGAAATGAAGACAGGGTAGGGTATAAAGTACAGGGAATCTTCTGGTTATTAGATGTACAGTATGTGTAACAGCAACCTGTGTAAATTAGAGCTATTTAGAATAAAAAACTTCAAAAAGATAAATCTGGTAAAATGTCTAATGCTTCTGAATGCATTATGAGACTCATTAGAAAACTGGGGTAGAGTTTGGAGTTGGTACTTTGATACATACATAGAAAAATGAACAAAACAAAAATTTTAAAAAATTGTCAGTTTAACCGAAAAAAGTTGTGTAGACACGAAATTCAATCATTTATGCTCCATTTTTCAGGTGTGAGTAACATTTAACTAATTATAACAGTACTAGGGTTACTGGAAAAAGAGGTCCCGATCCACAGTTCAAGAGAGGTTCTTGGGCCTCACGGAGGAAAGAATTCAAGGTGAGTCACAGAGTACAATGAGAAGAAGACATAGTTTATTGAAAGCTACTGCCTTTTAGAGTAGAGCGTCCTCAGAAAGCAAGCGAAGGAATGCACCCTCTTTGTTTTCAGTTTTTCTGTTGTAGGAGTTTTGTCTATGTAAAGACTAAATTGAATTGTCTATGTAAAGACTAAATTGGAAACAAAATAACAAGAAGAAGGAATTTATGCATAATCTTCAAATCATGAGGAGTAAAATTCATACAAGACCTACCGCTTAAAGAGTTTCATAGTGGTTGCCAGTAGTCATTTTGTGATGTTTATCAATGTGATTCTTGAATGTAGAAAGGACTACATATACGATTTCATATTCTGAATTAATGTGCAGCATATTATGTTAAATTGTTAACCAATTTAAAAAAATTTTTAGTTTAAATTAGAAATCTTATTGTTCTATTTATAAATCTAGTACATTAAAAATTATTTTTAAGGGGGACTTTGATTAATGTTTGATCCATTTACAACTTAATTAAACTCTCTTAAAGATTTTAAACTACATTTATAAATTTAATATGTTGAATTATCTTTATGAACATTTTAATTACCGGACTAACAAATAAAGCCTTCAGAGTACTTAAACAACCCTTATAGAGCTAATAAATTAAACTCACAAAATCATGAATCTTAAATTATCTTCAATGTTAAACCACTTCTGGCAACTCGGTAAAACCGCTTATAATTTCAACTAAAAAAAAACCAATATCTAAAATACTCTGTTACACATTGAAAATTGGAATGTAAAATGCTAATCTATATTTAAATACTAATACAATTATAAATAAATATCTCATCTCTAAAGTATAAATATTATAGTTTTCATATAATTCATCATCTCTAAACTTTTTTTCAATATTTTCCTGGGATAAAAAAATCATAAAAACAATTACATTCTCTTAAGCAAATGGGGTTATCACCTCAGTGAGTTGTGGCTACTTTTTCAGGTTGTTTACCTACCAGAGATTTTGACTGGAAAATGAGACTTGGAGCTTCAGATACTCAGGGTAATTGTTTGTTTTTCCCTCATTAATATGGGAACAAATTCTAACATTGTAAAAGTTATGTTAATAGAGATTCCAAACCCATGAACTCTAAGTGAAATGGCCATGCAATCCATCTTTTCTAGATCCATGTTGCCTACATCTTTAGCCTGATTTTAATATCTAACCTCCCTACTCTGATTGTTTAGGTATTAGATTAAATTCAAAAATCTATTTACTGTATGATTCTTGACAGAGTTCTTTTTATATTCTTCATACCTGGTGAAGTCATAACTTTTCTAGATATTTAAATGACATACACATGTATTATTTAATCTCATGTATATATCTGATTCTGTGGTCACATTTCCCAAAGCCAGATAAATGACTGTAGCCAGGCAGATGTAGGGGTAGGTGTAAAAAGAGGTATTCCCACAGATTATATAGTTGCTGTGTAGAGAAAACTCTCTCTGTTTTTCCTCTAGTCTCACACCACAAAGATCAATCAGCAACACAGAAGACTTCTGTGACCAAATGTGTGGGTTTTTTCCTCCATACATACACCAAGGAGCAGACACCAGCTGAGTGTCCTCTAATTCAGTTCTGACACTACACTGTCTACCTGGAGATAGTGTCAGATCTCACAGGTCAGTCCCCAAGACTGCCCACCCTCAAACTACCAGCCACAAGTCCAGGTCTCTGAACTTTTGACCTGCTGGCTTCGAGTTGGGTTCTCATGACCCCCTCTTTGGGTTTGATTAATTTGTTGGAGTGGCTCACAGATCTCAGGGAAACACTTGCATTTCCTGGTGTTTTATGAAGGATATTGCAAAGGATATAGATGGAGGACACTTAGAGCAATTCATGGGGGAAGGGAGCAGAGCTTCCATGCCATCCCTGGGTGGGCCACCCTACAGGAACATCCATGTGTTCAACTACCCAGAAGCTCACTGAACCCTGTCCTCCTGGATTTTCATGGAAGTTTCATGATATCAGCATCCCTCCCTCCAGGGTATAGGGTGGGACTCTCTCCTGAGATGGTCTTAAGACCCACAACCAGAAAGGCAGGAACATAAAAATGAAAAAAGGCCATGAGAAGGTGAGAGGCCTGCTCCTGAGGCCTAATACAGCCAATATTATAACAAAAGACTGTAACAAGTGCTAGGGGAGTTATAAGCCAGGAACTGTGGATGAAAACCAACATACATCATAACACCACAGTTGCTGAGAAAATATTCATGGAAAATAGACCTAAATTGATACTGCCTATTGACATAATTTACTTTATTGATCTTTTCCTTCACCATTTTAATAAATAGCTCAGACAATAATGAGTCCCATTCAAAGATAATAATAGAAAAGATACCAGCATTGTGCCTGTGTAACATATATTTCATGTTAGAGAAAAGCAAAAAAGACAACATAATATTAAAAGACAGAAAAAAATTACATGCCACATTGACTATCATTGAATCACAAAGTGAATACAAATTCTTAATGCACTGTTTCATTAAATCAAACTCCCCTTACCGCACCAATACAACTCCTCTGATGTAAGTGACCTAAAAAGACATAAATAGGTTTTAAAGTAGATATAAGATAAATGCAATATACGTAGTGTGAGCTTAGGGAAAGATAAAAGGGAAAATATCTTTTATCTGAGAAATATATACCACACAAGAAACAGCAAAAATGAAGAACAGATATTTTCAAAATTTACTCAAATGAATGGTGTATAACAGTATACACCATTGTAAATTGTAGAACAATTGTAAATTGTTCTACAATTTACAGTATATAACAATATTTATATTGTTCTAGGTATTACAAAATTTATAGTTGTTTGGGTAGAACAATATTTATAGTTGTCTGAAGACAGACAAAGCTGACCTAACATGTTACCATGTATATTTTATCCAGTTTTCCAATTTTGTTTTTATTGCTGGAAGGTTAGTTTGGTCAGAGTTATTTCACCATAACAGCAAGTATAATTTTCCAAACTCACACCCCTTACTTTTTGTATCTTATTTTTTATCCTTTTATTACATATTTTATAATATTATATATTCCATACTGAATTATACAGTAAATAAAAAATAAAATATGAACACAACAATTTCATAGAAACGGTGAGGTTTTTTTTTAATTGAAGCAGAAGTTCATGACTTGAAAATAGAATGATGCAGTAAAGAAATAAACTCAATAACTCATTTTATGGAAAAAGGGAAAACAATTAGCAACATTAAAATAATTAATCAGAACCTCAATCCAGATTAAGAAGGAATAGAGAACAAATATTAAAATTGGAAGGCAATGAAAATATAATCACAGATATTGATCAAGTTATTAGATAAGATCATTTTCTTAATTTTACACAAATATATTGGAAACCCTGGATTATACGATATTTCCATATGAAAATATAAGTGACCAAAATGACAAGAGTTATAAAATCTCAGTATCTTCTTAATGCAGAAAAAGATGTCAAAGATATAAAATTCTGAACATTCTCCTCTCAACAAACAGACAAATCAGCAAGCACGAACATTTTCAAGAAGAAATGTATCAAGACATGAAAGTACTGATAACTCAATGCTATTTAAAGTTTTCCTCTTCTAATTCTAGCTATGACAAGTTAATTTGTATCAGGCCATCCCACCTGGCAAGAACAATTATGAAAGCTGGATAAAATTAATTAAAAATAAGTAGCTATTTAAGGGCTTCTGATAGCAATCAAAGCATCCAGAACTTGAGTGTGTAAGCTCCAGAAAGAAGAGAAACACATTGAAGTGATTTCAACATTCTCTGCAGCCTTTCATTTGGATACATTTGCTGAGCAGATAGCTAAGAAGAAAATGGTAGCTCAGAGATTTTAGAAATCTGGTAGGCCTGCATAGACAACAATGGGAATTCATGACTATCATTGTGGCCAGAGTTTGGTAAAGGGCCAGTAGAAACAATGTAATTTCATTTTGTTTTTCCTTCACAGCATTTTCTGATTCTTTAGTTGCAGAAGGTGAGCAACTAAGAAGCTTAGCATAAAATGGAGCTACCCGACTAAAATGAAGTTAAGCAGACCTCTCAGCAAAAGGATAGACAAAATTGGAGTTCGACAAGGAACAGAGGACCTAGAAATCTCCCTAGGCATTGGGACCCCTAAAAAGCTAATCCCTAGCTGAAAAGGCAAACTAGAAATTCACCAGCTGCCACAAAGACTGAAATCTAGCCTCAAGGCATTTCAGTCTGATTGGACCAAGAGGATCTACCTCTAAGCCAGAAGAAAACTACAATTTCTATGGAGGAAGATCCCATCTAAAGACTTTTTCTCTTAGGTCAATGTCTGGCTTTTGATCATAAATAACCAGGCGTATCAGTCAGCTGGGCTAAATGATGCATGCAGACACATGCGCGTGTGCGCACAAACAGAGCGAGAGTGACAGTGAGAGGGAGAGGAGAAATCTATAGCTTTAAATGTTTCCATGTACAGAAAATAAAAATACTTCCAAATATATTGATGAATAAATATTGTATTTATACTAAACTTGACCAAAGCTGAACACATGTGTTCTCTTCCCATCCCTTTCCCTTCGTCTCTCTCATATACACTACGCACAATAAAATACAGGCCTATTCCACTAATAAATGTTCCTGTATATATTCTAAAGCTGTACTTTACAGTTAAAAGTTGCAGTCCCATTAAAATCATACTTCATAATCAAGTAGTGCTCATGTTAGTAAGCAAGAATGGATGACTATTAGGAAATAGTTTACTATAATTTATCATGTTAATAGAAAAACAATAATCTCCAGAAACTTCAACATATATTACCAATTAAATAATATTAATAGAATAGTATTATAATGAGATAGATGTAATTTAACCCAAAATTCAGAATTTATGTGATGGTGTTTGGGTACAGGGCCTTTGGGAAGTAACAAGGTTTAGATGATGTCATAAGGGCAGGATTCTCATGATGGAATTAGTTCCCTTATAACATAGACACCAGAGAGCTTGCTCTCTTTCCCTGCAATGTGAGGACAGAGTGAGAGAACTTGACTGTCTGCAAGAGAACACTCACCAGATAGCAAACATTCGCAGATCCTGATCTTGGACTTTCCAGCCTCCAGATGTGTAAGAAAATACATTTCTGTTTAAACCACTCAGTCTGTGGTATTTTGTGATGGCAGTTTGAGCAGACTAAGACAAATAATGACAGCATTCATGATTGTTCCCATCTACCAGTCACCAAAACAAGTTCTAACAAGATTAAAAAATAAATTCCCCCAAAACGTAAACTTAAAGCCTAAAAATTAGAATAAATTGTAAATAAAGATTAAAAATATAACTGGAGGCAATCAAAAATATATATATCCTAAGGAGATTGTTAAAGCTATATGAAAAATGTATGCTACAAATCTCACTGGAGCACTATTCATAAATCTAAATAATTGTAAATAATAACTGGGCTATGGTTATGTTGATTATGGTAAATCCATATATGTTAACATAATGTGGTAATTTGTAAATGTTTATAAAGCATTCTTGTATATTGGCAAAACAATTTGAAGTGTCAAATTCAAAATCCTGAATACAAAATTACATGTAAGTATATAATTCCAAGTATATTTGAAAAATTACATACCAAAATAATGGAAGTAAACGCAACAAACTATTCATAGTAGAATTTTATTTTACAGCAACTCAAAATAATGAAACAAATCCTCTGGCTTACAACTTTCAACTAGGTATTGTGATTTTCTTACTATTCCATTCAGCAGGATATAGGTAGCATGGTTGTATTCTCAGTTTGTCAGTGTTCTCCTGGCATCATTATTAATAGTGTCCCTATCACTTTCACAAGTTTCCTAGTTTGCAGAATAAATTATATGGTTATCTGAGATATGGGAAACCTAATTTTCTTCCTTCTTCCCCAGTAATAATCTATACAATTCTGGACAACTCACCTATCCATAAAACAATTTGATCTGTACCTTAAAATAGATATATCTCTGCTAGTTAACTTCATAGAAATATTGTAAGGATTAATGAGGAGATGCTTGGAAAATACTTTGAGCACATCAGAGAAAAGTGCTATGATATTGCCACTAATAAATTTATTTACTAGCTTTCTGAGTAGAAAGTCAAGGGAAATCAAGATTTTGTGGGTATCCGCGACAAAACCAAATCAATCATGCATGTTCTGGCAGCCCATTTTATATAAGTTCCCCAGAGTTCAGTAGCTAGTGAACATAGAAATTCTCCAAAAAAAAAAATATATATATATATGAACATAGAACTTCTCCATATATATATATATACATATAATTAGAAAAATTAGAGACACATAGGCTAAATTTTGACTGTATATAGGCTATTCAGTTAGCAGTTATGAGTAAATGTATTGAACTTCTCTTTCTTAGTGAAAATATTGTGTTAGTTCAAGCACTGACCATATGGAATGTTTGGAAGTTGAACAAAGACTGTTCATTAAGTTTGAAAGGGCCAGATCTGAGCCAGCCAGCACTTTGTAACCTGGCAGTCAGGCCTCAAAATCAAGCCTATTATTTTAGTAGGCCAATTAAGTTTTTGAGAAACTCAGTGGAAAGGTGGCATCTTCACACATTTTCAGCACCTTATAAATTAGGTACTTTTGCCTGGTACTAAAATATCCTTCTTGAACTAAAAAATAAAAATCAATAAATCAATCTACTTCTCAGGCAACAAAGAAGCAGATGAAAGGCAACAACGGGGCAGATTAAACTTCTAGCAATGAATCCGAAATATACAGGAGCCTTAGTTTGATTAAGATGACAAAAAAACACCTGGAGGAAGGGCACTCAAGTCTGGCTCATGGTCTCTTTGTTCTTCCTAAAATCTACATCCCTTGCATCAATTACAGTACTATAGTCGATGATTTGAAGTTGAAGCATAATATCTTATTTTTTTCTGACATTGCAAGTATATAACAGATCACAAAGTTTTTTTTTTCTTTTTTTTGAGACGGAGTCTCGCTCTGTCACCCAGGCTGGAGTGCAGTGGCACGATCGTCACTGCAAGCACCGCCTCCTGGCTTCACGCCATTCTCCTGTCTCAGCCTCCCGAGTAGCTGGGACTACAGGCGCCCACCACCACGCCCGGCTAATTTTTTCTATTTTTCAGTACAGACGGTGTTTCGCCGTGTTAGCCAGGATGGTCGCGATCTCCTGACCTCCATCACAAAGTTGATTTTCTTTTCACTTGTCAAGTTCTTACACTGTCTATCTAAAGTTCATATCTTGACCTTTCATGTCTGTCTTCAATAACAAATCATCTCTCTTCCCACTCTCTATCACTTTGATCTCTTTCTCTTTGCTTTGTTCCCGAGGAAAGAGAGGTGTATCTGTATTGTTTTCTTCTTTGTCCGAATTAAACAGCTGTTCTTGGAGAGTGGTGAGCAGTTCTTTATGCAAAGGAGAACTAGTTACTTAGTTTTGTACCATTTACAAAAAAAGTAAGAAAATGCTGAAAACCAGTATCTTAAAATATTCATTTTATTCAATTTTATTTTAATTGGGGCACAGATATAAGGGAATATTTTTAGTTGAATAAGGAATAAAAATATTTGGTTATAAATCCTCAAGAATATTTATATCTTAAAATTGTTTTTATATTTCTGTTTCTATGACATTCAAATGGGCAAAATTTTTTCTAGAATTTAGACAGATTTACAAATAATTGCATAAATATGTCTAGAAATTGAAAAATTAAAAGAAAAATACAACAATGAGAAAGTGTATTGAAATTGAAGAATACCCTAATTGTGAAAACCAAACTTTCATAATATTATTTTAATGTCTTCTGATTTGCATTTTGGGAATTCTTGCCTTCACTGTGTTTTTTTTCTTAGATTTTCTCTACATACTGTTCACAAAATTCAGTTAAAAACTATTTTAGAGATTGTCTAGGGAAAAGGCTGCATGCTCAGTCATTGACTGTTACTTACATTGGTACAATTAGGGGTATTAAATTTGAGTTCATTGGATTTATGCTTCTCCCCACACAGGCTGACTATTGGTAGTGGTTGCTGCTTGGAATACATATTGGCTTAATTAATCAGTACTATTTAGAATTCTGTGAGAATGCAAACTAATTATGAACTTTCCCTGATAAGAGACAATTTTGGCTCCTGATTATTTGCTTTTCCCTACATTTATATAACAGCAATCTCATGAAATCGAGCATTAGACCAGCATGTTATTGATTTGCACATTAGGCAATTTGTACCTCTGAATTGCTTTCCTTTCTGATATCCTCAGATGCAAAATCTTGAAAAAGAGCATGCAGTCAGACCTTTATTTGATTGTTTGATAATTGTTTTTCCTCTCTGTTTCCATTAGCATTATTTGTGGAAGATCATAGCAGTGGGAGTTCTTATCACAGAAGTCTTGTGACCTCTGTGTTTGGTAGCTATAGACTGCAATGAGTTTATCTCTTCATAGAGGAAATTGAGAAGAGATTACTGCTACCCACTACCCACACTCTGGTTTTCTTTATGAAGCTTCTGCATAAATCACAACTACATAGCTTCAATGATGGACCTAACTCTTGCTTGGAAGTGTGGCAGCAGAGTTGATGGTCATGGATTTAAGCTAGAGTCTCATCACTAGTTTATTTACAGTAAACACTCTGGGGGTGACTTTTAGTGCTAGGTTCTGTGCTACACTCTGGTGTTGAAATATGTGTCAGCTATGGCCTCAGCTCTCAAGGCATTAGTTATGTTTGTGTGTATTTTGTGTTTTGAGGGAGGTGTTAGGTTTTGGTTGAAAGAACTAGGAAGGGGAGCAAGATTTGAGGAGAAAACAAACATGCACACGTACATGGTTTCATTGAATAATCTGTACTTCTGAATTGTCAATGCATCCATCTGATTCAGTCATAATTAAATTAGAATCATCCTGAGCGCCGGTGGAAAACATTGAATTTTTTTTTCACACTGAAGCCAGAACTCTTGGGTACCATAACCCAGCAATATTGTTTGCTGGCTGTCATTTAAACTCACAAAACACCTCTGTTTTATCATCTATAATAAATACAGGTACAATATTCTGTTTTATATATGTAAATATCTTGCAAAATTATTGTGATGATGAAAAATGAAATGTAATACACACTGAATAATGCATAGTAGATGGTAAGCACTAAATAAATGGCTATGTAAGCACTGATTCCTCTCTTTGTTATCTTCATTATTACAATTTCTACATAGGTTTTATTTCAGGGATTTTTAGAGTAATGACTTTGCTTATTTTATAAAAATACTTCATGCCAAAGAGTACAAAGAAAACAAAATAAATCACCCCAAATTTTTAGAAACAACCAATGTTAACAGTTGGTGGAATTCATTTGGCTGATTTTTTTTGTTTCTTCTTTGCACTTTTTGGTATTTTTCAGGTTTAAAAGGAATAAGTAGATACAATTATTATAATAGCTGTAAAATAGTTATATGTGTTTCAAATTTCATACTCCAAAAAGTTTGGATATAGATGGAAGATACATAACTATATGTATAGTGAGAGAGAGAGAGCTAGCAGAATAGATAAAAAATAATTTTATAATAAAAGAATACTATATCTGCTTTTTTAATTGGAAGTATTAAATTTATCTATGTGACTGCATTATTTCCTAAAAGGTCACATTTTAAAAAAAATTTTAAAAAACATTAGAAGATTGAGTCATTATAATTTATTTCTTAAATTTTAATTATATGTATATCTATGAATAATTTATGCATAAACATATACATGTAATGTCAAACCTTAGGAAAATGTATACACCTTAAGGAATTATCACAAAACAAATACCTCCACAACTACCACTCAGAATAACATTTTTTTTTTGGCAAAATAGATTACTACTCCTTCATTTGTCTTCAAAGATACCCACTATTTGGAGTTTACTTTTCTTAATGTTTTGATATTTATATACCCACTCTGTTGTAGGCCAATAATGCCTCTGAAATGCATGTCCATGTCTTAATCCATGGAGCCTGACCTTATTTGAAGTAGGGCATTTGCAGATGTATTTAAGACATTTGAGGCCGGGCACAGTGGCTCATGTCTGTAATCCCAGCACTTTGAATGGCCGAGGCAGGTGGATTCACCTGAGGTCAAGAGTTTGAGACCAGCCTGGCCAACATGGTGAAAAGCCCGTATCTAACAGAAATACAAAAGTTGGCTGGGTGTGGTGGTGGCGGCGCCTGTAATCCCAGCTACTCGAGAGCCTGAGGCAGGGAGAATCACTTGCACACAGGAGGCAGAGGTTGCAGTAAGCCAAGATCGCGCCATTGCACTCCAGCCTGGGTGGCAGAGCAAGACTCTGTCTCAAACAAACAAACAAAAAAAAAAAAAAAAAAGAAGAAGAAGAAGAAACAAAAAAGAAATTTGAGAGGAGATCATCCTGGGTTATCTGAGTGAGCCCTAAATGCCATCACAAGTGTCATTGTAAAAAGGAGACAGAGGGAGCAGAAGGCAATGGGACAATAGAAATGGAGAAGTTTGAAGATGCTGTGATGCTGGCTTTGAAAATAGAGGAAGGTCCACAGGATGGAAGAGGCCATGAATGGATTATGTTTTGAAGTCTCCATTGAGAATATAGCCCTTCTGCCATCTTGACTTTAGGTCAGTGAAACGAAATGTTGTACTTCTGGTCTCGCTAACTGAGAGAGAATAAATTTATCTTGTTTAAAATCACTAAGTTTGTGATAAGTTGTTACAACAGCCCCAGGAAACAAGTACACACTCATTTATTTTCTTTTATTGCTTAACATTATGCATTGTGAGTTTGACCTATGTTGTTACATGTAGTTCTAATTTGTTCATTTTCATTGCTGAATAATAGTCAATAGGCAATTATAAAAATTCATCTTTTTTTAAACAAATAATGCTGCTATGAACATCCTTGCTTGTGTCTTGTGGTATAAATATGTAAGTGGGTAGCTGTATCCATTTACTTTTTCTCCAACAGTCTATGAGAATTTCCCTTGTTCTCTATCTTCCTTTGTAATCGTTATTGTTAGTCTTTTAATGTTAGACAAACTAGTATGTGTAGAATGGTATGTCATTACAGTTTTAATTTAAATTTCTCTAACAAATAATGAGCCATTTTCATCAGGACTGAGGCTTGGGTGAAGCAAGAGAGGCATCTAGGGTACACAATTTAAGGATGTGTTTATTCCCTTTCTTTTCTGTCCTTGTTTGTGATGAATTATTTCTACTTTATCAAACAACATTGTAATAGGTATACAATTGATTTTTGCTTTTTGTGCGTTTGTTATAAGTCCAGTCACCTTACCAAACTGGCTTTTATTTCTAATTGTTTGTAGATAATTTTTGACATTTGTACATAGCCATGCCATCTCCAAAATAGCATTTACCTTTCCTTTTCAATATTTACAAATTTAACTTCTTTTAATTGCCTTATCCCACTAGCTGGGGCCACTATAAATCTTTTATACTTGTTTTGATGTCTATAGAAACTGTAGTGATGTCCTCTCTTTATTAATTTCTCACAATGGTAATTTCTGGTCTCTCTTTCTGTCTCACTGTTTATCTTTCTGTCACTCTCTTCCCCTCTTTCTCCGTGTGTATGTGTGTGTGTGTGTGTGTCTATATAAAATAATTTAAATATACGGATAGTCCTTGACTTAATGATGGTTTGACTTACAATTTTTCAACTTTACAATACTGCGAAACAATCACAATTTCAACATAATGTACCATATTCAATACATTACATGAGAGATTCAACACTTTTTGATAAAGTAGGCTTTCTGTTAGATAATTTTGCCCAACTGTAGGCTAATGTTAGTGCACTGAGCATGTTTAAGGTAGGCTAGGCTAAGCGATGATGTTTGGCAGGTTGGGTATATTGAATGCATTTTCTACTTATGATATTTTCAATTATATTGGGCTTTCCAGGATGTAACCCTATCATAAGTTGAGGAACATTTGTACTACAATTATATAATTATAAAGAGATTCATTATTTTTTTCCAGGCAAAACTTTTTTTGTTGTTGATTTTTCTCTTATATGTCTGCTGTATTAGTCAGTTTTCAAATTACTGTAAATATAGTACCAGAGACTGGATAATTTATAAATAAAAATGATTTACTTGATTCACAGTTCTGCATGGCTGGGGAGGCCTCAGGAAACATACAACCATGACAGAAGGTAAAGGAGAAGCAAGGCACATCTTACATGGCAGCAGGAGAGAGAGCAGGAAAAACTGCCACTTTTTTTGGAGGGGGGGACAGAGTCTTGCTGTGTAGCCCAGACTGGAGTGCAGTGGTGTGATCTCAGCTCACTTCAACCTCCGCCTCCCAGGTTCAAGTGATTCCCCTGTCTCAGCCTCATGAGTAGTTGAGATTACAGGCATGTGCCACTATACCCAGCTAATTTTTTTTTGTATTTTTAGTAGAGATGGAGTTTTGCCATGTTGGCCAGCTGGTTTTGAATTCCTGATCTGAAGTGATCCACCAACCTCAGCCTCCCTAAGTGCTGGGATTACAGGTGTGAGCCATTGCACTGGACAAAACTGCTACCTTTAAAACCATCAGATCTCATGACAACTCCCTCACTATCACGGGAATAGCATGGAGGAAACCACCCCCATGATCCAATTACCTCCCACCAAGCCCCTCCTTCAACACGTGGAGATTACAATTAGAGAGGAAATTTGGGCAGGGACACAGTGCCAAACCATATCATCCTCATCTTTTTTTTTCAATAATTTCTTCATCATATCTCATCATGTATTTATTTACATGTATTTTTAAATTGAGTTCTAGGCATTATATATGAAAAACTGAAAGTAATTTGAGGCCCTGGAAATGTTAACATTCTCTACAGAGGAATTACATTTGCTCTTTGCAGTAAGCTAAGGACACTAGCAAGTTACTTTAATGCATCCATAAGTGTACAGATAATCAGACACTAGTTTTATGTCCCTGAGTGGGCTGGTCTTTACCGAGTGTAGTCTTTGCCCCCAACTCAAAGCCTGGAGAGTACTGTGCTCCAATTCTCCCCACCACATTCCCTTGTACACTGACACAGTTACATGCATTTGGCTGCCAAAAGTATTCCTTAGTTTTGCAATCTATTTTTTAACTTCCTAGAATCAGTAAAAATCTTGAGCTGAAAAGTGATGCTCAATGCCAAGCTCATCTCTTGGATCTGGGCTTTGCAATTTTCCATTGCTTTGTTAACACTTAGTGTCTCGAAGAAAATTTTGTTGTTGTTTTCCATGGGAGAGTTGATATCAATTATAAATCTGCAGTTACTGGTAGAAGTTCCTGTGGTTTCTATTTTGCCTTCAGATTTTACTTTTAGACTGCTCCAGTCTACATCTTTTTATAAGAGATCATGTGAGGACAGTTTTTTTTTTTTTTAATTCTCTTCTGCAACCTCTGGAGTTTTGTAACTTGCATTATTCTTGTTTTACCAAAATTTATGCCTTTTATTCTATAGTCAGTTTTCTTTAGTTGCTTAATCTATGTGCTGTATTTATACGACTTATTTTTCATCTGTCATTTCATAAAATGTCTCTATTTACTTTCTCCTTATTTTGGCTCATTCTTGGCTAGATTTTTGTGGTGATGTTACCTGAGATCTTTTATGTCTATTTGTTGCCTGAATGACCCTTCGGGTTTTACATAATTTTTTCAGCCATCCTTTTATTTTCTTAAGAATGTCCTGGTAACATGTTTCCCCTATAAATCTACATCCAAATCCTTCCTTAATTTAAGAAATCACTACATGATAGTGAACTTTTAGTTCTCTTTTATTCCAATTTGAGTTATCAATGTCAGGCCAATTATTCTTATTCAAGATTTCATTGCCTGCACTCTTCACATATTATCTTGTTTATAATGACTTGAATCATTTTTCTTTATTAACATACATAGCTACACTCCCCCCAGAGGAATAGGGAACTCACATATGCAAAAGAAAATCCACGGGAACACCTACAACACAATTTATCCATCATCCAGAATTACTGAGTAAAGGCTCTTGGAATAAGAGTTTTCAACACAAATAGAATATGAAAAACTATAATATGCATACAAAATGTGAGAGGACTTGGACATTTAAAAAAAGGACTTCCAGTTGAAAACTAATGTGTAGACTGACTAGCAGAAAAGATATAGGTGGAATTGATGAGCATAAAATTATTAAATAAAAACAAAAAATAGGAGTACATGATAAATATTTTCAAAGTATGATATCTGAGATAGCAGAGGTCAGAATAACAAAAGCATCACTGAGATGCTGCAATAGGAAACCATGATACCTTCGTGGGCTGCCAAGGCAGCCTAAGCTATTTGTTGCTGCACTCAGTGTCCCCAGACACCTGTGTGGCTGTCACTGCCTCTCGTGTGTCCATTTTACTTCTCTTCTTCTGCCTGAGCTTCTGCTCTGAACTCTGTCTCTAACTTACAAGAAATCAAACTCACTGGATTCTGAGCTCTTCGGGGTCAAGGACTGTGTCAGTAGTTCATGTCTCTTTCTAGAGATCACAGCTGAATATCTGGCACAGAGCAGATACTCAGCCAATGCCAAATGATTCATTTGCCAGAAAGCTGAATTTCATCCATAATCCTAGTCAATGCAAATACATTCTGCCGGTGGGGTGTGTTTGTCCTCTGAAGGCATTTTCCCAGGCATTGTAAATACATACAGGCCATTTAGAAATTTGAATGTCAAAGAGTAAAGGAGCTTAGAAAGTAAACATTAGAGAAGTGTGGGAGGCTGGTATTATTTGCAAAACATTCCTGGGTCCTTGTGAGTTCTATACACCCTCGATGAGATGAGCACAGATTCTGGGCCAGGCCAGACACCCAGCTGGACCCAGGAGATACTGAGGTGAGTAAAGCCAAAATGCTTACCTTCAGCAGGAGTTAGGCAGTCACACCAAAGTGATAAAGGCACAAAACCCAGAGGCAGCAGAGGAGCAAGGACTACCTTGTTCCTGGACTGTGTGACCTCAGGGAGAGCTTTCAGAGGAGGACATCTGTGCAGGGCTTGGAAGGATGAACACAAATTTGCCTAGCAGAAAAGGGAGCCAAGCAAATCCTGATGGAGAACAGCTTGGCTGAGAGTGTGAGCCACAGGATTGAGGGGCACAGGCATGGAACTGGAGGAGCAGAAAGAATGAGGGAGGATAAAGTTGGGAGGTCAGCGGAGGTCAGTCACAGAAGGTTTTGAATCGTGGTGAGGGAGAAGTGGGTGCTGCACAAGGGACATGGGCCTGGAGGAGATGCAGTTAGCTCTGAGTGAAGATGGAGCACGCCATCCACTAGGGAACCACAAGATGCAATAGAAATAAGAACCCCGAAAAGCCTGCACAAAGGATGAGGGGCCCAGGGGTAGCACCAAGAAGGTCCCTGTCAGAGGCCAGCTTTGAACGGAGACAGAAAAGACTCTTGAGGGCCTCAGCTGCTGCAAACCTCCTCAACAAACCATATTTTACCTTCAAATATTTGCTAAAGAATACTAACTACTGGAAGAGCAATGGTCCATTGATAATAATTATTCCCTCACTGTACATTTTTTACAGTTATCAAAATGCTCTCAGTCCAGTGTCTCATTGGAACCCCCATAAAATCCCATTTTATAAATAAGGAAATGAGGCCCTGTGATGTCACACCGAGGTTTACAGCAGTTCCAGGATAGAAAATAGGGAGCACTTTCATCTCAGCCTCAAAGTTCCTTTTCTGGGAGGGGGTCCTTGAGGCCATCCAGCAGCCCATAGTCCAAGTCTTCTTCTTCCTCCTTGGGCTTCTCCACACCTGTGTCCAAAGCTTCCTTCTCCTCCTTTGTTCTCAGGTACCACTACCGGTTGCTGGGCAGGGAGACCTCCTGCTGCTGCCAATCCTAGGGTGCATCCTCCAACATGGGTGTATTGTGGTTCAGCCAGGACCTACACCACCTGCAGCGCAGGGCTCCTGTGGTGGGCCTGAGGTCCCTCCCTATCAAATGGAGAGGTGCTGGGGTTGCTGCCTTTGCTGAAGCCCATGTCCAGGTTATCTTTTTGGTGGCCAAGGGTACAGGCCCCTGGGGACAAGCCAGAGGGCTACAGGGGCAAAACCCAAGAGGATGAGGGGATCTCTGAGTCAGATCACCTGGATCCACATCCCAGAGACTAGCTGCAAGGCCTGGGGAAGACTGGTTCACCTCTCTGGGCATCAGTTTCCTCCCCTGTAAAGTGGGAGGTATAACAGATTCACTCCTACAGTTGTCTCTGAGCTTTACAGCCGGTAATGTGTGCAAAGTACTTTGCACAATGCCTGGCACATGGTAGGTGATAATAAACAGGGTTACTATGATATCATCATCTGAGCTAGGTCACTCATGCACTTCTCCAATGCTTCAGGGTTCCCCTCCATCCCTCACAGGGTAGCAGCAAATGAAAGGGATGCCCCTGGCCTTGAGGAGCTCACATCTACTCATTTCCCAGGGGTCTCCATCCAGTGCCCACACATGCCTGGCATGCTGTAGGCACCTCATCCACATCTGGTGAAAGAGTGGAAAGCAGGTCATTGTCATGTATTGTTTGGCACAGAATCTGCGGTAGGGGACAGAGAAGTGAGTGACTGTAGTTGTGCCCACCAATTCCTGTCCCTGAACTTACAGGGATCAAGAGGCCTTAGCAAGTCTAGTGCCAGGGAGTGGGCACTGTGTGGTGGAGCAGGAGGCAGGTCTTAAGAAAGGCAGTGGGGTGAGGAGAGGAGCTCTGCCTTTGAGGTCTGGGAGATCCTCCACCAGGACCTCACCAAAGGCCCCGGGCAGGTCATCCCTCTTTCCAGAATCTCTCTATGCTCTTCTGTATAATGGGGCTAGCCTGGAAGAGATACTTGCACAACCATGTTCAGAGCAGCATCATCCACAATAACCAAAAGGTGGAAGCAACCCAAGTGTCCATGGATGGATGGACGGATCAACAAAATGCTGTCTATGCATACAGTGGAATAGTGTTCAGCCTTGAAAAGGAAGGGGAGTCTGACACCTGCTGCATCAAGAATGAACCTTGAGGACATTAGGCTGAGCAAAATAAGCCAGACCAAAAAGACAAATGCTGTATTATTTCACTTTTCCAAGGCACCTAGAGTAGTCAAATCCATAGAGACAGACAGGAGAATGGTGGCTACCAGGTCCTGGGGAGGGTGGTGATTGGGGAGTTGTTTTTAAATGAGTTACAGAATTGTAGTTTTAAAAGGTGAAAAGCATTCTGGAAGTTGGTTGCACAACATTGCGAATGTATTTAATGCACTGAAATGTAAACTTAAACATAGTTAGACAGTAAATTTTAGTTTATTTTACCACAATTTTTATAATGGGGTAGTTATGCCTGTCTCCTTGTGTTGCTGTAGGATTTCATGAGATAACATATAAGGAACCACCCAGCATGTTGCCTGGCACGTAGTAACTGCTCAATAAATCACAACTGGATGCTATAGAAGATAAAGTTACCTGAGTTCTCTGAGGCTTGCTCTCTTCAGCTGAAAATTCTCCCAAAATATATGAGATGAGACCCTACTGTATTATGCAGGGTTCATAAATAGCACTCCCCCTTTTCCCTTCCCACAGAGTGCAGTGAATAGAAGACACTTCTCTGCACCCCAAAAGCTCCATGCTGATTGCGAGAAGGGAATGCTGGATGGAGGGGTTCCTGGAACTACTGTGAGGGGTGAGCTTTCCCCAGATGTCTAGAAATGAGGCAGGGGCCCGACATCTTCCACCCCCACTAAGGTTACCTTGCAGTTCCCAGCTGGCTCCATACTTCCTAGAAACTGCCACTTTTCTGCCTCCATTACCTCATAGCCCAGTCAGCACTATCATCATCACCATGATCGCCATCACCATCCTTACAATCACCAACATTATCATCGTCGCCATCACCATTCTTACCCTCGCCATTCTCACCATCATCAACACCAGCATCTTCACCATAACTATCACTATCGTTATCACCACCTTCACCATCACCGTCCTCATCATAATAATTATTGTCACCCTCCCCATCCTCATAATCATCATCATTATCATCATTACCATCACTATCATCATCACTATCACCATTCTCACCATCATCATCCTCATCATCATCACCATTATCCTCACCATAAATATCACTGTTATCATCACCACCTTCGCCATCACCATCCTTATCATCACCATCACAATCACCACCATCACCATTCTCACCATCACCATGTTCACCTTTACCACTCTCACCATCATCATCACCTTCATCATCCTCAACATAACTATCACTTCATTATCACCTCCACCTTCACCATCACCATCCTCACCATCATCATCACCACCATCACAATGATCCTTGCTACATGGAACCATGAATTCTGGGTACGAGGGCTCTTGGGTCAGGGCATCTAACACATCTTGTCGGATAGAAACCCAGCCCCTCAGGGTCTCACAGTTGGTGAAGTAACTGATTCTTGTGAGGTCATGTTCCTCTGAGTGATGTGGGATGTCACAAGACCAATAAATATGGGCTGAAGCCCATGGCATCACTTCGTTTTTTTGTAAAATAAGCTCCATCATCAGTAGTAATTGTATGATAGCAGAGAATAAGAACTCAGCAAATGTAAATAATTTGATGCTATGAGAAGCATATGAAGTGGAGTCCATATTCCGATATGCGTCTATTCCAGTGAGGGCGATTCTTTACCACTTCCATGAAGGAAGGGAAAAAATATTATTACAGCATTACCAGAAATCTGTCTGGTCTAGGCAAGGTAGTTCCTCTTTCCAGGGTCTCAGCATTGCTCATTGCTGGCAGTCAGGGCACTCATCTGGGCAGTAGGCAGCACTGCTGCAGGGAAGTTCATGTTATTGGAAACATGTAGCATCTTCTCCTGCTACCATCGCCACATTGTCCATGAACGCACTGGGCAAATGATGAGGAATCTGGGAAAAGTTCTCATAACCAGAATATAATCATCCACATCAGGATATCAGCATTCACCCAACACTACGGTCCAATCAACAGATGCTATAATCTCATCCAAATTTTCTCAGGTGCGCCCTAAATACATTTTTTTGAACTTCGTAATCCAGGATCCAATCCAGGATTTCCCATTGCATTAATTGTCATGTCTCTTAAGCTCCTTCAACTTCAAACAGTTCCTCTGTTTCACCCTATTTTTCATAAACTTAAGAGTTTTAAAGAGCATAAGCATTTATGAAGGATGTGTTCACCTTTTTCCATCTGATGTGTTTCCAACATCCAGACTTAGGTCATGTATCTTTCACAAGAAAACCGCAGAAATAATGCTGTGGTCTTCCTAGGACATCACAGCAGGAGGCACATGATCAAGTTTGTGCCAGATTTCTCCACCACAAAGTCATAATTCTTCCAATTGTAATTGATAAGTATTTCATATGAAGAAATTAATTACACATACACATGAGTGTATATTTATATGTAAAATACATACAAAATATTATTTCAATGTCTAACCAACATAAAAGTTATTAATTAGATATGTTTAATTTTATTTCCTACTAAGTTTTCAAAATCTGGTGTGTGTTTTACCCTGACAGCACATCTCGGTCCGGCCTAGCCACATTTCAAATGCTCAATATTCACATGGCTGTGGCTACCATATTTGTCAGGGCAGCACTAAAGCATTAAAGAGCTTCTTCCTTGGAGAAGTTCTAAGCTTTCAAAATGTTTGGCAAATACATTTTATAAAATTCTTCAGAATCCATAAATAGGCAGTTACACATTTAGTAAGCCATAGAATCCAACATGACATTAACAATGAATCCCTCGAAAAAAAGAAGGTAGGTAAAATGTTCTTCACACCAAATGGACAAATCAATTATGATTACCTAACATGCCCATTATTATTTATTAACATCCTTCATTAATACCCCCAAACCCCATCAACAGGTAAATGAATAAATGCATTGAGGCCTATCTGAACAATGTCCCAATTCCTTACCATTCTTACTTCTTTTGCAAGCAGAAAGACTCAGTATTACCAAAGACTATTCAGATAGTTTGTTCTTATGCCAGTAGTTGTAATTTCCTGGAGGTCTATGTGATATCAATTATGTACTTCAATACCTCTCACAAGTACTTTTCCTGTTTGGCCATTTTCTGCAGTATATCCATGCTCCCATTTTCTCTATTCTTTTATTTCTATCCTAGACTTTTCTTTCATCCTATAATTCTTTAGCCTAAAAATATTAATTTAAGGATAACATCACAAAATAGTGTATTTCTTCAGATGATACTCCAGATTGATACTTAATATACGGAAATGACTATCATGGACATAACCCACAACATGTGAAATGTATGGCTCATTCTACTGACATTATAAAGGAAAGTTAATGACAACTGAATTTCTAGTCATTTTCCACCCAACCAGTTGCTTATAAAATGGCAAGGAGTTGTAGATATGCACACAATGGCTATTTTTTGGTGGGGTGTTCAGCAATTGTCCTCTTGAGAGCCCCCCTTTTCTTTGAGGACCATTTCAATGAGCACCAACTGGGCCTGACCCAACCTACCAGCCCCAGCCCTAGAGGTGATCATGATGCCCAGCTCTGGCAAAAGACTCTACCCTTGGATCACAGCAACTGTTTCAGTACTTTTTTTTTGGAATCATCAGGAAGGACTCTTGCTTTTTCTACCACTGTGGTCTGTGAGGACAAAGTAAAGTGGGTTATCTGTAGCACTATCTCTTGCTACAGACAGAGAAGAGAGTCATCTTCAGAAGGAAAAAGTGAGGCTAAAACAAAAGGAAAAGTGTCAAGAGAAAGAAGGAGAACATTTCTTGATGATTTTATGTAAGCCTCTGGGTCCAGCTATGCATGACAGAGACTTGGGTTAAAGCTCTGTCACTTACAGGATCATTGACTTAAATATAAAATAAAGTATTAAAAGCTATGAACTTTTAGATGAAAATACAGAAAAAAAATCTTTGTAATATTCAATTAATCAAAAATGTCTTAGATGAAGCCCCAAAAACCAAATGCACAAGAACAATTAATAAATTGGACCCCATCGAAATTAAGAGCATCTGCTATTTGAAAGATAGTGTTATGAGAACAAAAAAGAAAACTCAAGGGGAAAATACTGGCAATTCTCATATCTAATAAGGGATTTGAATCCAGAGTATATAAAGAAACTATTAAAATTTAATAATGAGAAAATAAGCAAAGAAAAAAACAAAAAAGGAAGAAGCAAAAAAAAAATGTGAACATACACTCTACCAAATATATACAGATGGCATGTAAGTACATAGATACTACATATTATTATGCATTATGGAACCACAATAAAATACTATTGAACACACATGAAAATGTCTAAAATTTTAAAAGAAGGCCCATACAAAGTGTTGGCAAGACTGTGGAATTCTTATATACTGCTGATAAAAATATAAAATGGTACAACCATTTTGGCAAACATTTTGACAGTCTCTTAAAACTTAACGTAAACCTATTAGCTATTACACTCCTAATATTTACTCAAAGTTAGAAGAACTTATGTACATGAATGTTCATTGCAAATGTATTTGTATAAGTCCAAAACCGGAAGCAATGCAAAAACCCATCAACAGGCAAATGGATATATAAATTGTGGCCGATCTGCACAATAGAATACTACTCAGTAATAAAATTAATGACCTATTGATGCCTGCAATATAGCTGAATCTCAAAATAATTATGCTGTGTGAAAGTTGCCAGACCCCTCCAAAAAAGGGTCCCCACTACACTTCATTTATATAAATGTCTAGACAAGGCAAACTATTTTATAGTGACAGATTGGTGATTGCCAGGGGGAGTGGTAAGGTAGGAAGATACAGAAAGTTTGGGATTATGAAAGGGCAAGGGGAAACTTTTATGAGTGCTGGATATGTTCATTATTTTTATTTTGGTGATGGATTTGCAAGTACATATAAAAAATAACACACAATGGAAGTAGAAACAGTATTTTGTTTCTTTCTTAAAAAAGCACAATTTACTTACTATTGGGATGTGTGTGCCTGTTGGGCACACAGCACAACTTTTCAAATCTTAAAATCGGACTGGATCTCACCCACTGGACCTTATTCCTATTCCACACTGACTTTAGCACAATACCTCCTTTCATCGCGGTAATTAACAACACCCACCCTAAAGGTAAACAAATGCACTTCTAACTAACTACTTTTGAAACTATGAACTGCCTCAGGCTAGTAGTTCTTAAGGTCTCCAGCAAATGTTGCTTTGTTTCCCTCAAAAATATACAGCCTGGGCAACATGGCAAAACCCCGTCTCTACTAAAATTACAAAACTTAGCCAGGCATGGTGGTGCATGCCTGTTGTCCCAGCTACTCAGGGAGGCAGAGGCTGCAGTGAGCCTAGACCTCACCACTCCACTTCAGCCTGGGGGACAGAGTGAGACCCCCATCTCAGATACACACACACACATACACAGACTCACACGCTATCCGCTGGTGCCCCTGTCAGTTAAACACAGCATCTCAGGGCACCTTAGCACACAGTGTGAGAGCCGTGGTCCTAAACACTTCAATTAGAAGTGAAACATCTCTGGCTGGATTTTTAGAATATTTACTTTTTAATGTTTTATATTATATTTATTTTTTATGTTTTAATTAATTTATCTGAATACAAGAATCCAGACATTTGGAAGTAAAACAATGGAAAACATGCCTGCAAACACTAATCAGCACAAAGCTCATGTTGCTATCTTATTATTGACAGTTTAGACTTAAGCCAAGAAGTATTGCTAAGATAAAAAAGATATTACGATGTCAGTCACTAGAAAAGTATGCCAATTTTAAATATGTATAAATAGAAAATATCCCATCAAATTATTTACTAAAGAAACTGATATAACTAAAAGAAAAATGGACTAATCTACAATATAGATTTTAACATACCTTTCAATTACTGATGGAACCAACAGAAAAAAATCCATAAGAGAAAGGGAGATTTGATGAACATAATGAACAAACTTGACATAAACTGACATATACAAAATGCGACACTCAACAACTACTGAATACACATCCTTTTCCAGTGCACCTATCATATTTACCAACATAGATTATATGTTGGAATTTAAAGGGAATCATCACAGAGTATTCAGTCGTGGGATTTTGCCTAAATTTGTCTGGCCTTCAACAGGGTTCAAATACAGTTACATTCTTATTTCATCTAAAGAGTCCTATCCTTTTTTTTTGGAAATTTTACCGCAACAATCTAAATTTGTATAACAACTGAACCCAGCCCTTGGAACTTGAAGTTTATTCTAGCCAAAGGCAGATTAAACTGTCTAAGTAGTAATGTCCTTCAAATTGTTGTCCCCTGCTCCAGTAATGGAGTATAGCTCCAAGAAGCTAACAGACTATTTGTCTTTCATAGTATACATTCTGTGTTATATCAAAACACGGTATAAAGCCTTGAAATCAGCAGCAGAGAGAAAATGAGATCAACAACCATCTAGCTGTGATCTCACTACTTAGTAATTACGCTTTTAGCTGACTCCTTTACTTCATTCCTAACTGCTTATTTCTGGCAGGGTAACACTAATCTCTGACCAAGCTGACCTTTTAAGAAGTGAACAGAATGAAAAGGCTCTACCACTAGTGATCAGTTTAACAAGCTGCAACACTAGTCACTGGCTGCAACTCATATTGTGGGATTTAAGAGCTCAGAATTAACATGGAAATACTATTGACTCCAAAAGAAACCCAGAAATCTCTGGGACTCCAGCAAAGATAGAAAGGGTCCTCTCAATAGTCACCACTCACACTTTGCTTTGTTTTGGTAACTATTTTATTACATATGGAGAATATCAAAAAAGTATGTCTTTTCCTCATTGTGAATGTTAACCCTAAAATGGTAAGGCTCTTGCAGGTTGAAACCCCCAGGCTCTCACTGGCCCTTCAACAGAAGGCAGTGAAGTCACCTGCAAGAGTGATTCACCCAAGAACTTCCAGGCTGGACAAGTTGAGACTCAGTTCTTGCAGTTCCCAAATTCACAGTTCTCTTGGGACATGGTTATTTATGGAGCTCCTGAAGATGAGAAATTCCACCCAGGAAATTCTGTTTATAAAAGATTATTCACATCTAATTATCTCAGGAGACATTAACACAGCAATGTTGAAAATTTTCCATTAGTTGTTAATCCACGGAGAAAAACTGAAGGATTATTTTTTAAAATATGAAAAGCTTCATATAATACAAATTATACTCCCACATGTGATTCAATTTCTAGTCACTAATGCCAGAGAAGTTAATAGTTACGAATTGCCAGTGTTAAAAAAAATAAATCATTCATCATTGGAGAAGTGCAGAAGGTTTAAAACAGATAAGAATTAGTTTTTGGCTTTGAGGCGTCTTATGCTTTCCAGAAGGTTTTGCTCTTTTTTTTAATTTTTGCTCATGGCTTTCTCTCTCTCTCTCTTTCTTTCTGATTTCAGTTTCTTTTGATTTCTCCTGCTTAGAAATGGTAGAGAACTTTGGATGTGGAACGTGGAGTAGGAGGAACACGAAGTGAGGGTCCGCACTTGGGGTGGTCAGCACTGCGGATGCCCAGCAAAGGCACTGCCTGGTCCACATCCCGGAGGGGTCTCTGCGCCCCAGTTGGCATCGCAGCTGATGGTGAAACTTTTGGTGTGGCAGAAGAGTGTCCACAAACTTTGGAAGGTATCCGCTGCCTCCTCCATAGCCGTGTATCACTGCCGAGGGCGGTCATCTCTAGGATTGGAACGTCCTGCTCATGGGCCAGGGCTGGCTGGCTGGAGCCACTTGCGCGGTGCAGCCCTGGCTGAGGTTCAGGCGGCCCCGGTGTCGCAAGCGGCTGTGAGTGATGCCTCCTTGGGGCCAGAGGGGTCCCAGGAAGGCTGCAGACCAGGGCTGACCAGCGCGCAGCATGGTGGCCGGCCGCGATGGAAGGCGACGGGGTTCGCAGCGCCAGGGGACCCAGCAGAGCCCGAGCCCGGGCATCCCGCATCTCCAGCAGCACCGCGGGTAGGCCAGGCGCTGGTGACATGGCGGCCAGTGCACAAGGCCCACGACCCAGTCCCAGAGGCCAGCCCATCGTCAGCTAACTTCAGGAACCCCAGGCCAGCTTGAGGCCCCGGGCCCCACGGGCAAGACAAAGGGCAGAGGGTCCGCAGGCGGGGCCGAGAGCAGGCAGTTCAGGCCTGGCTCCACCGCTGCGGAGCTCGCAGGGCGCAGCAGGCACCAGGCAGCGACCAGGGCTTCCAGAGGAGGCTGTGCACCCCTGCAAAGGCTCCTGCCCGGCGTCCAGCCTATCCGCGGGGATTCCACGTGCACCCCCTCCTCATTGTCCTTGTCTAGGGCCGTGGCAAGGTCCTCGCTCCCATGGCGTGACTCCGGGGGCACAGGAGCCTGGGCTGAGCAGGTGGAGTACGATGAGCATCGCCAAGAACCCAGCGAGAGTGGCACCCCAGGGCAGCACAGGAGCCCGCATTTAACGTGTCAATCATCTCAAAGATTTTATGGCATCTTCTTTTTTTGACATCTTGTAATATCTATAATGTCTATTATATCTTATGATATAATTATTAAAACCACTTCATTGTGATTATTATGATTATTTTTATACCAACACTTCTTCAATTATTAATATTCCCAGTTGCTAGAGAAAAATGAAAACGACTAGTTTTGAAAGCCTTACTTCGGCCAATGGAAGCACATTCCAGCATGTCGCCAATGCAATCCACTTTCCACCACTTTCACAAGAAACGTTACTGCACAATTATACTATCCTACCCTTATACTATCCTACCCTTATATACTTTTTGTGTGTATGTGTGTACTTGTATGCATGTATGTTACATATGATATATATATACATATATATGTATATATAAAGTATGCCAGAGATGAACAAATATTAGAAAATTAAATGCACACAGGTCATGTCAGTGCTATGTATAATGTGATGTACTAAGTGTAGATGTTCAACAGTGTGGGATCTAGGCTGGAACAAGACTCCTAGTCTTAAGCAATTCTTTCTAGGTTCAGTCTCTGGAAATAATGCTTTGTATCAAATGTGTGAGAAAATTAATGGGTTATAAAGACTATTCTATGTCAACTATAACATTTCATTTGGGGATTTCTGTCCCTTATAATATCTACCTCATTTTGGATGGATTCCTTGAAGCCTGCTTTATTTTTCTCTTCCTTTCTACACATCGCTGCTCAGAGTGATGAATGGAGTTGTATTTTGAATAAAATAGCTCAGCATCCTTTTGTGAGCAAGGAGCATGATGGTACTTAGGCCTACCACTTCTCGTTATGGTGGTTACAGTTATAGTGGGGCTGGGGTATTTACCTGGAGCCTGGACGTCCACTGGGACATGATACCCACTGGGAATTTTTTGTGTCAACCTGGTCTCTGACGTCCACCTGGGGATTGGGTATCCACCTAAGGCCTAATATTTACCTGAAGCCAGATGTAAACCTGAGGCCTGATGTCTATCTGTGGCCTTATGTTCACCTGGGGACTGATGCACATCTGAAGCATAGGTATTCACCTGGGGCCTGATATCCACCTGTAGTATGGGTGTCAACCTTAGGGCTGATGTTCAGCTGGCGTCCACTGTCTACCTGGGGCCTGGTGTACACATGGGGCCTGGACATCCACCTGAGACTTGATGTTTAATATGGTCTGGAGTTTTCTTGGGGCCCATTGTACCCTGGAGCCTGGGTGTACAACTGGACCCTGATGTCCCAGGTGGACACCTGGGTCCCAGGTGATCTTCAGGCCCTAGGTGAAAACTCCAGGCTCTAAGTGGACAACGAGGCCCCAGGCTGATGTTTACTGGGGCCAGATGTCTACCAGGCCCCAGGTGAAAACTCCAGGCTCCAAGTGGACAACATGGCCCCAGGTTCCAGGTAGACACTGGAATCCAAATCAACACCAGGCCCCAGATGGACACCCAGGCCTGTGGTGGACATCAGACTCCAGAAGGTCATCTGGCTCGAGGTGGACATCAAGCCCCAGATGGATACCTAGTCCCCAGGTGGATATCATGCCCCACTTTGACACCAGTCCCTGGGTAGATACCTAGGCCTCAGGTGGATATCCAGTCTCTAGCTAAGCATCAGGCCCCAGGCCCTAGCTGACTGGGGACTAGTGTTCATCTAGGGCCACATGTCCATCTGGGCCCTGAGTGTCAACATGTAGCCTGATGTCAACCTGGGAGCTGGTGTTCACCAGAGGACTAAAGTCCTCCTGGTGCCTGATGTCCAACTTGGGACTTTGTGTCCACCTGAAAACTGATGTCCACTTGGGACCAGATGTCCAGCTGGAGCAAGATGTCCACCTGTAGCCTAGAACTTCACCTGAGCCCTGATGTTCCCCAGGGCCTACAGGGCCTGTGTATCTACCTAGGGACTTGTGTCCAGGTGGGGCCTGAGTTCCATTTGGGGCCTGGAATTAACCTGGGACCTGATATCCACCTGAGGCCTGGGTGTTCCTCTGGAGTCTGATATCTATCTGGGGCCTGGGTGTCCTCCTGTGGTCTGATGTCCACTTGTAGGCTGGTGTACACCTGGGGACTGGGTGTCCACCTAGGAACCTGATGTATACCTGAAGTCCAGTGTCTACATGGGTACTGAAGTCTACGAGGAAAGTGATATAAACCTGGGGCCTGATAGCCACTGGGGACCTGAGTGTCCACATATGTTCTGATTTCTGCTTTTGGCCTGAGTGTAGGGTCTGAGTGCCACCTGCATCCTGATGTTCACCAGGAACCTAGGTATTCACTTGGGGCTTGCTGTTCACCTGGGGCCTAATGTCCATGTGAGACCTGGTATTCACCTAGAGCCTGGGCATCCACCTGTGGCCTGATGTTCAGCTGGTGACTAGAAATTCCACTAAGGCTTGATGTCCACCTGGGGCATAGGTAACCACTTGTGGCCTAGTGTTGCCCTGAAGCCTAGGTGTCAACCCAGGGCATAATGTCTTCTTGGGGCCTGCTGTCCACCTGCAGACTGGTGTCTGCATAGGGCCTGGTATCCACCTGGGGTCTGGTGTCTGCCTGGGGCCTAGTGTCCACCTGAAGACTGAGTATAGACCTCAGACCTGATGTATGCCTGGGGCCTATTTATCCACCTGGGGACTGGCATTAATCTGGGGCCTCATGTCCACTTAAGCCCTGGGTGTCAACCTGGTGCCTAATGGCCACCAGGGATCTATGTACTCACTTGGGGCTTGGTGCTCCCACAGGGCCTAGGTATACACCTGGGGAATGATGTGCAGGTGGAGATGGATGCCTTCCTGGGTGCTGGTGTTCACCTGGGGACAAGGGTCTCCCTGGGGACTGGTGTTTATTGGGAGCCTCATATGCACCTTGAACCTGCTGTCTACCTAGGGCCTGATGTCCATGTTAAGGCTGGGTGTCCATCTGGGACCTGGTTGTCCACTTGAGGCCTAATGTCCACCTAAGACCTAGTGTTCACCTAGGGCCTGGGTGTCCACCTGGAGCCTGATGTTCAGCTGGAGATGCTTCCACCTGAGACCTAGGTGTCCACCCATGGTCTGGTGTCGAACTGGGTTCTTATGTCCACCTGGGGACTAGATAACTACCCGAGGCTTGATGTCCACCTGGAGCCTGATATCCACCTCAGAGCTGGGTGTCCACCCAGGTTCTGGTATCCACACGGAGCCTGGTGTTCATCTGGGGCCCAGTGCCCACCTGGAATCTGGGTATCACCATGAGGCCTGGGTGTCCACTTGGAACGCGATGTGCACCTGGGACCTGAGTTTCCACCTAGGGCCTGATGACCACCTGAGACCCAGGTGTCCACCTGGGGTCTGATGTCTACCTGAAGCCTAGGTAACCACCTAGGGCATGGTGTTACCTGTGACTTGATTTCCACCTGAGCCTGGTGTACACCTGGGGCCTGGGTGTCCATATGAGGCCTGATGTACACCTCAAGTCCAGTGTCCACTTGTGACCTGATGTCAACTTGGAAGCTGATATCCACCTGGGGACTGATGTTCTCCTGGGGCCTGATATCCAACTGGGATCAGATGTTCACCTAAGGCCTGGAGTTAATCTGGGGCCTGATGGTCACCAGGGTCCCAGGTGTCCACCTAGGGCCTAGTGTCCAACTAGGGCCTGATGTCCACCTGGAGTCTAGTATCCGCCTTGGCCCTGATGCTACTTAAGGCCTGGGTGTCTTCCTAGAACCTGAGTCCCCAGCTGGGCCCTGATGTCCACCTGAGGCCTGGTGTCCTTATAGGGCCTGATATCTACCTAAGGCCTGGGTATCCTCCTGCAGCCTGATGCTCACTAGTAGGCTGGTGTCCATATGGGGCCTGGGTGTCCACCTGTAAGCCTGATGTACACCTGGAGTCCAGTGTCCCCTTGGTACTAATACGTACCAGGAAAATGGTATATACCTGGGGACTGATATATACCTGGAGGCTGTGTGTCCATTTGAGCCCTGATGTCCACCTGGGGCCTGGTGTTTACCTGGGGCCTATATCCACCCACTACCCAAAGTCAAGTTGGGAAAAGGGCTCAGGATAGGTGAGGAGCACAGAACAGGGACCTCATTCATAAGAAATTCTGCCGTAGAATGGTGCTGTAAGCTCTTAAAACAGCCTCTGCCTCAGGAAAGACTGTCCAGGGCATAGGAAGCCCACACACAGGGTGGGATGACAAGTTTACATCTGGCTCTGCTGGGAGCCCTGGGGGCCTCTGCCCTTTCGGCCGCGTTGTCTCCTGCCTCTTAGGTTGGTGGGATTCTGGACTCTGATTGCAGCAGGTGGATTCACTTAGCTCTCCTCCCCTTTTAGCATTACTGTCTTCTGTAATAAACCTCTCACTTTGATCTGCCAGGTTGTCAAATGCTTTGATTGCCCTCTCTGTTTTGTTCCAATGGTTCATCAATCCAAATATCCACAATAGAAGGACAGATTTTAGTCTCTTCATACAGTGGGATATTTCACAGCTATTAAAACAAATGAAATAAATACTTGTATATTGATATGCAAAGTTGTCCCACATCAATAACTTTTAAACACATTTTATGATCCCACATCTATATCTATACATAACGTTTGCCACTGCTTAAACAAAACAAAACCTAAGCTTTAAACTCCAAATGGAATTACAGAGGAGTCTTGATGTCTGTGTTCTGCAGTTCTGTCATGTTTGAAATTGTCAAATAAACATGATGCCTTTCCAGTAGCCACTCAGAATTCCTCCTCTCTGTCCACAAAGCATTGTCACCCTTCCTGTCCCATTTGCCCCAGCCCGGTGGAGCTTGCTGAGCTGGCACCATCATCTCTTGTAATAGACAAAGACATTGAGGACCAGAGAGGGGAAGCACCTTGTTGACATCCCACAGCTCTGAGTCAAAGTGGACTTGGACTCCTTTACTAGCTGTTTCCTAAAGTCTAGGGAGCCCTGGAGGCCCAGGAATGTAAGGGCTGGAGCCTGGGGCTTTCTGTCCTGAAGTAGGGGAGGTGGGGCTACAGCTAACAGCTTGAGTGCATTTCCTCTCAAGTACAACAAGGGCTGCTTTGTAAGATGCAAAATATAAATGGCTGCCTGCAAATTTGTCAGGTAATGTGTTTGTCTCCCCTATGGGAGTATAAACTTGGTATAAGCAGGGACCTCTCTGAATCACCCTAGTGTCCCCAGCACCATGCCAGAGCCTGACATATAAAATGACTGACTTCATTAAATACCAACACCTTCTAGGTGCCAGGTACTGCTCTAGGTGCTGGAATCTGCAGTGCATAAGATACCCAGAATCCATGCCCCTGTGTAGTTCTCACTGTAGTAGAGCAGAACAGATGATGAATAAGCATGCAGAGTGTGAGATGGGTGGGAGAGCTGCATTGCAGAACCAGGCAGTGTGCCAAGCAGACACTCAGGAAAGAACCTGAGGGTTGAACTATGGATAGGATGGAGAAAAGTAACCCCTAACATGAGTGCAGACACTCCAGCTACAATAACAAGCGAAGGTGGAGAAGGAAGCACAGAGGCAAGCAGCTGGGGAGATGTGGGGGTGGGATCCAGGGAAGGGTCTCTCTTTATTGCATGTATTTTCAAATTGAAGTGGGAAGCAAGGCAGCAGGTGTAAGGAAGCCTGGGGAAGGTTTTAGAGGTTTAAGGAGGAAGGAGAAGGCACGATACTGTTGCTTGGGGACAGGGCAGCACTTCCAGAGCTGGGTGCCTGGGCTCCAGGGCAAGTCACTTCTCTTCCTGTGCCAGCATCTCCTCAGCTGTGAAATGGTGATTATTATAGAACAGATTCATAGAGTTTTATGATAATTAAATCAGTTGGTATTCATAAAATACTTAGATTATATATATTTTTATTAAGATAACAAATGAAGTCTGGCAGACTTATTGACTCAGGAAATGAGTGAGTTTGTAGGACATCATCCAGGGCCCACTGGAGGTTTGGGCTTGATGATTAAATGAGAGCAAAAGGCTGAGAGCAAAAGGCATGTGTGTTTCTCTCTGGCAGTGCTCAGCCACCTGAGTGCAAGAGCAGAGGGAGCGGGTGGCTGGCTTTCAGCAGAGTGCAGTTTTGCCCTGGGAGTACAATTAATTGTGGGGCAAGAGTGTGGAGAGTGTTAGAGAGGGTGGATGACAGGCTGGACCATATAGTCTCAGCTGGGTGGAGGGGAAATTTGCAAGAAAGTGAGTGAGACACAAAAGTGAAAATTTGGAGTCATTGAAGTGTCTTGGAGTTGGGAGGCAGCTGGAAAAAGGAAAGTGGTGGTCAAAAAAAGGGTGTTTGAAACTGAGGGTCTGGAGTAGCTACAGTTTCTGCAGTGACAAGGACAAGAATATACAGGTAGGAGTGGGTGACTCAGGGAGGGTGGAGACAAGGTCTCTAGGGGTGGAGGGACCAAGAGCCAGAGCATGAGGAGGACTCTCTATGTGCATGTTGGCATCACCTCAGCAGGAGAAAGTGCCCATGAACTGGGAGCTAAGTCTTCAATGCATAGGGATGCGGCCCTGGGTGCAATCTGAGGGCAAGAGCTTCAATATTGATTCCCTTTGTGTGTCACCATGTCCTTGGGTAATTTTTCTTTGTGCAAATGTCACAGAGTGTGCTTACACACACCTCAATATTGTACCTACTGTACACCTAGGCTCTGTGGCACAGCCTACTGCTCTCAGGCTGCACACCTGGGCACAGGTTACTGCAGTGAATGCTGTTGGCAGTTGTAGCACAATGGTCAGTACTTGTGCATCTAAACATATCATGAAAAGTGCAGTAAAAACATAGTATTGCACTATATACAAATATAGTATGGTACCTAGACATGGTGCACTGGTCTAGGACACTTACCATGAATGGAACGTGCAGGGCTGGAAGCTTCTCTGGGTGAGTCAGTAAGTGGTGAGTGAAGGTGAAGTCCTAGGGCATGACTGTGCACTACTGTAGATTTTATAAACACTGGACACTTAGGCTACACTACAAGATATATATTTCTTTTTCTATAGAATTATAAATCTTTTTTAATAAATATATTTTTAAAGTAACTGTGCCATAACGTTACAATTGTTATGTCACTGGGCTAGGCAGTAGGTGTCTTTCGGCTCCATTATAGTTTCATGCATCCACCACTGCACATGCGATCTGGGTTGATGGAAACATCATTTCATGGCACATGAATGTATTTTTATGGGAGAGCCGGATGATGAGCTGAAAGAGGGAGGCAATGAGAAGCAAGGAGGACCTATCCTGCTCAGGTCCAGGGAAGGGCAGCAGCAGAGGACCGCAATGCAGCAGTGTCCTCAGGGGATCGGGCCTGTTACTCACAGCAAGGAAGAAAAGGAAGAGTTCCCTGAGGCTGCTGAAAACCAGGGGGCTACTGGTGCTGGAGCAGGATTTTGAGGACATGCAAAAGGGTTTCAGCAAGGGAGGGAGGGAGGAAGGAACTGGGGAGTGAGGGTCACCCCAAGATAACCAGGCCTCTCCCAGGAATCTTCTGGCCACTCAGAAGCAGTGGTCATGCTCAGTTGAGCCCACAAAGGGCACCCAGTGCCCATGTGAGAACCTGGCCTGCCTATTGTCCAGACCTGACACAGTCCAGCCTGGCACCTGTTCTAGCCCCTAAGATGGATCAGCCTGGCCAGGTCCTCAACAGCCCTCACTGAGGCAGGTAAAAACACAGGCACCTTTGATAAGAGGCAGGCAGAGGCAAGTCACATAGTAGTGGCAGACCAGGTGCTGCAGGAGCCCAGTCAGATGGGCACTGAATCCAGGCAGGCTTTCTAGAGGCAGTGACTCAGGATTTGTGTTCCAGTTGTGATGGTGGCACATCCAGGAAGCAGCACATGGTCCAGCTGCGCACATTGGGAATGGAAGCTGTTTTTTTGTTTTTGTTTTTGAGATGGAGTCTCACTCTGTCTCCAGGCTGGAGTGCAGTGGCATGATCTAAGCTCACTGGAGGAGGCTGGTTTTTAATGAGTCTTGAAGCCAAGGCAAGGGTCGTGACCAGGGTCCAGCCTCAGTAATGCATTCACCCCTTCACCCTGGGGCACTGCTGCAGGCCCACCGTCACCAGCCTACATTTGCTCCCCTCCTGCCCTCTCTTCCCAGGAAGCCCATCACCTGTCACTTCATGAAGAATGTGGAAGCAAGGAGGTCTTCTTCAAGCATTCCTCTCCACCCATGCACTTCCTTCCTCCCTGCCAGCTTCAAAGGAATTGATGTCCAGAGAGACCATCCCCAATTGCCCCACCTTTCCATCAGCCCCTTCAAGGAACTGTCCTCTGACATCTCTCTGTCTAGATCTCCCTGTCACTCTTGTGCACACCAAGACTGGTCTCCCTTTTCCTGTCAGCCACTGAGTCCACTCAGATATCTTCTGCTTCCCAAAATTAAAATTACAAACCAAAACAGAAACAGCTTCCATGACCTTACACATTGTAGACACCTGGCTACGCAGTGAATGACATAGACAAAGTCCCTTTCCTCATGTAGCCCTCATGCCAGTAGAGTGAAACAGGTAATAAATAAACTAGTCAAATGTTCAGCATGTGAGTTGGTGATGAGAGCACAGAGCTTCATGCCTGTAATCCTAGTGATTTGGGAGGCCGAGATGTGAGGATGGTTGAGGTCAGGAATTTGAGACCAGTCTGGGTAACATAGTGAGACCCTGTATCTACAAAAAATAAAATAAAATAAAATAAAATAAAATAAAATAAAATAAAATAAAATAAAATAAAGGAAAAGTGGAGGATAGAATGTATCAGTGGGAAAGGGGGATGGGAGAGCCACATTTTAGACAGGGTGGTCCAGGAGGGTATAGCTCCAACCACTATTCCTCTGGCCCATTCCACATCTATCCCCATCCCACCCCCTGCACAGTGCTTGGGTCAAAGCCTCTCAGTCCTGCTTGTATTTCTCCAAGAGTGATCCAGGGACCAACTGCATCAGAACTGTGGGGTGAGGTCACAGCCCCTGCCTGTGAGAAGTGCAGATTCCTCTGCCTGAACCAGAATCCCTGGGAACAGGACCCAGAAATTTCCCAAGATCTCTGGGGGACTCTGAGACAGCCCAAAGTATTGGAGCTGCAGATTTCCTCCTGAAAAGGGAGCACTGTTTCAAGGGGTCCAGGTCACCCAGCTCTACCTTGTAGCCACCAGACCAGTCTGAGCCTTGGAGAATGCTGCTCTTTCCTCCTGGAATGCCCTTCCCAGCGTTCCTTGCCTGGTAACTCTTACACATCCCTCAAGACCCAACTCAAGGGCCACCTCCTCCTGACGTCACTCCCTGAACTTTCTCCTGTGTTTCCATTCTCTTCTTCACCAACTGATGTTGACATTTCTATGGGATTATCTCTCTCTCTCTAGACCAGAAATGCCTACAGTTGCGGCCCCCTGTAGTGCAATTTGTGTCAGTCTGGGGAGAGTGGATTTGGAGCCCAACCACCATTGAGGAAAATCCGTCTGATGGACATGGTGGGTTCCAGCCCAGATGCAGGGGTCAGTGAGGGGTGGTGTGACAGTGAGCACAGACCCTGAGTGGTGGTGAGAGTGGCTGTCATGGGGAGGAAAGGAATGGAAAAGGGACCTCATGGGAGCAGAAAGACAGGCCTTAGCTGCAGATGGGCCAGGACCCCACCAGGAATCCAGAACACGCATCCTAATGCCAGCTCCACTATAAGTCCACGGCGGAACCCTGGCAACGACGTTCCCCTTTCTGAGTCTCATTTTACTCATCAGTAAAATGGTGACAATAACTCCAATTTCACCAAGGAGATGCAAGGCTCAATGAAATGATGGATCTGAAAATGCCTTATGTTTCATGGCACAAAGGAGAGGGATTCCTGACATGTGACAAGCACAGGGAGAGAGGAAGGATGGGGTCTGTAAATGGCCAGGTGGCAGCTCCACCCCTCCACACACACAAACACCCACCGTGTCACCCACACTGGTGATTTTCTCAGGAGGGCCCCTGGCCTGGAATTAGCACTGCCAGGTGGGCAGGGAGGACTGCAGTCCCATTACAGGGGTGAGGAAACAGGCTGCAGATGGTCCCACAGGGAATAAGGAGCAGGGTCTAGCTCCCCACTGCAGGCAGGGAAGATTGAAGTTGCTCCCTGGGAAGAGGAAGGGAGGCATTGACTGGCACTCCATGATTTAAATGAGAAGCCCAGGCTCAGCCCGGTGACTTGAGCTTCCTGATGTAGAAGGTGAAGGATGCAGAGGAGACAGAGGGCAGGAGGAAGAAGATAAGGAAGAGAGCAGCAAACTGGAGTCACTACAGGACACTAGCTGCTCCAGGCTGCTCTGTCCCATTCTAAGAGAAAAGGAAAAGTGGGAGAGGGGATCACAGATCATGCCCAGATTCCTCACAGGCATAGATGCTGCTATGGAAACATCCCTGATGGTCCAGGTTTGTGGTGGAAGAGATTGCAACGCTCTGCTTCCTGGAAATCTGTGTTTACAGCCAACGCAGTTGCTGCCCGAGACAGCCCCACCTGAAGACCCCAGAGCTATCCCAGCTTGCCAGCCTTCCCCTCCTCCTGTTATCACCCCATGCTGCTGAGAACCTGTCTGGCAGGCGGCCCAGCCAAGGCCGGGGCCTAATCTCAAGTAAAATTGACACATCCTTGTGAGGGCTGAGGAACATCCTCTCTCCCCACAGAGCCTCACTCAGGTTCTCATCTACTTACTTGGGGTCTGTACCGCCTCCCTCAGGAGTTTGGAACCACATACTCTTCTGGAGGGGACCTCTCACTGCTGCCGAACCTGTCCTCCAGGATACCCACAAGTGTTCATCTCGGTCGTGGCTAATTAACTTACCATATGGTAGTGAACTACCTTCTGGGGCCCCAATATTTTGTTTATTTTTTAAAAATAAAATTAGTACCATTATTTATTTTCTGAATGTACAGAAATATTTGTCTGATTATTATTTACATGCCCTTTGGGAAAACTTTATAAAATAAAAAAATATGAAGGAGAATCCTACCACACAGAGATAATCACTTTAATTATTTTTCTATTCATATTTGCACATACAGGTATATATGGGATCATGCTCTGTATATGTTGGGAGTGCATTAATCTGAAAGTTCAGTCACTTAAACAAAGACAGGTTCATTTTTCTTACATAGTTAAAGTATCTATGGTTCCTGGCTATGGTTCACTGGGTCAACAATGTTAGGCCCAGCATCTTTGTGAGTCTGTTGGAATTTAGCTCATGGCTGTAAGACGGCTACTGCAGCTCCAAACACTACCTGAGTTTACATGGCCAGCAAAAGCAGTCACTTCTGTATTCTTATTAGAAAAGCAAGAACTTCAGAGGTGACCCCCAGAGGATTTCTCTTTAGGTCTGGAAATCTGTGTTTAGATTGGCCAGAACCTGATCTCATGACCATCCCTAGCAGTAGAGAATAGCATTGTCATGATTGACTTTGGATCAATCATAATTTATTGACTGAGAGTGCGCATGTGGTCCCCCAAAGAAGATCAAGAAGGAGGGAATTTGCAGTGTGTACTACAGCATGCATGCTGTTTTATAATCTGCTCTTTCTCTTCATTGCATATTTCAAACATCTTTCCATACTAAGAAATATAGATTCAGTCGTTCGTTTAACAACAAATTATTGAGAGTGTACTGTGTTCCAGGAACTTAACTTGGCATGGAGGACACAATAATGAACATAGTATACTCCTTGCCTCCATGGAGCTTAGCATTTAATGAGGGATACAGAAACTCATCAAAGAGGTTCACAAAGAAATGTAAAATTACGACTGTAATTTGTGCTGAAAAGGAGGGAGGTGTGTGGTGTGTGAGAGCAGTGACAGGAGATTTGACTCAATCAGGAGGGAGTGTGTTCTGAATGGCCATAGCCAGCCCCTTGCCTAGCTGTAGCACAATTATTTAGCCAATCTCTTATTGCTGGACATTTACATTCTTCCCATATCTTACCTACTATAATCAATGCAACAATAAATATCCTTCTCTAAGTACCACTTGGCACACTTGTCTGATTATTTCCTCAGGATAATTTCCTAGGGTAAAGCCAGGCACCACGGTTCATGCCTGTAATCACAGCTACTCAGGAGGCCAAAGTGGGAGGATCACTCGTGGCCAGTAGTTCGTGGCCAGCCTGGGCAACATAGGGAAGTCTTGACTCAAAAAAAAATCCTAGAAGAAATGAACAATTCTTAGATGTCGAATTGCCAGATCAAGGGGTGCACCATCACCATCTCCATACTCACCATCACCATCCTCATTATCATCATCAGTCTCATCCTCACCATTCTCACCAGCATCAGCAGCAGCATCCTCACCATAACTATCACAGTATAATCACCACCTTCACCATCACCATCCTCACCATCACCATCATCATTATCACCACCACCATTTTCACCATCACCATCCTGACCATCACCATCATTATCACCTCATCACCACCATCTTTACCATCACCATCACCATGCTCACCTTCACCATTCTCATCATCATCATCATCATCCTCAGCATAACTATCACTATCATTATCACCACCTTCACCATCACCTTCTTCACCATCACCAACATTATCACCGTCGCTATCCTCACCATCATCCTCAACATAACTATCACTATCATTATCACCACCTTCACCATCACCGTCATCGTCATCATCATCACAACCACAATTATGAAAATCTTGGAGGAAAAGGAAGGAGGTAGCATATTAAAATACAGGTACTTTGATGAGGAAGAACAGGCAGAGTTGAAGCTGGGGAGGGGATATCAAACAATGGAGACCCCCAGAACATAAAACTAAGAAGCTCAGGCTTTGCCCAGAATCAGAGGCATCCTTGAAGATTTATCAGCAGGAGAGTATGCAGTCAGATTTGTGTTTAGGCAGAACATTGAGCAATCCTCAGAAGGAAGAAGCAGAGGAAGGGAAGCCCACAGAGGAGACAGAACCTTCAACACCAACCAGGGACCTGGTCCTGGGTCCAGCAGATCTGTCAGGAATGAGGAACGGGAGGCTCATGGGTAAAGGCTGCAGCCAGGCAGGGAAAGGCCTCACTCTCCCTGCCACTCCTTTCCCTGCTCCCCACTTTCCTGTCCCATCTTTGCTAATAGGCTCAGCATCTCCAACTGCACCCACCCACTAGATTTGCCCCAATTCCTCCTCCTCTCTCATGCCTGAGGCCCAGGTGGCTTCCGGAGCTGACCAGGTCTACTTTAAAGAATTTTAGTGAGATAATCTGGGTAGAAGTGCTGGTGCCCTGCCAGCCACAGCAGGTATTCCTCATATGGTAAACTGGAACTGTCTTCTCAGTTCCTACAGCCTTGGGTTCAAATTCTGCCCAATCCAGATGACCACCATCTCTCACCTGAGCAGAGAAGCCTCCCACCGGTCTTGCTGCCCCAGACCATCCTCTTTCCAGATATCAGCCTGATAATTTTCTCAAACTGCAAACCTGGTCATGTCCCTCCCTTGTCCCTTTGACTAAAGGGTAAGATCCAAATCCCTTAGCATGACACCCCAGGCACTGAGGAGCTGAGGCCCCTCCATTTCCACCTTGACTTGTTCCCCTCCCCCTCTAGTAGCATTGCTGACCCACTTGCCTTGTTCTTTCACCACATGGCTTTGATCCTGTTGCTCTTCTGCCTGGAGCGTCTTCCCACATCTTCTCTGCCTGGTGAATTTCTACTTAACCTACAAAGCCAAGCTCACCCTCTCTGTGAATCCTACTTCCTCCCCATCATGCTGCAAATTGTCTCTCTCACTAGACCTCCAGTCCCTAATAATCAGGGACAGCTTAATTCATGTTGGAAATGGCTACTCCTCACTTAATTACCCTAATTAGCTAGTTATATTCCCTTATATTTATGTTTCCCCATTTACTGACGCTTTCCACAAGCCAGGCACTGACATCCAGGGCAGGATCCTGAGGGTAGGACAAGCATGAGCACTGAAGGCTACAATGGCACAGGCACCAAGAGGCCATGTGGGGTGCAGGAAGCCTCATCTCTAGAGTGTCTTCCTGGTTTACCATGCGCTTTCTTCCCTTCCCTTATTGGAGTTACCTTGTGCTGGTTTTGATAGCCTGTGTCCCTGAAACATGCACTCACACACACACAGACCCACACCTATCCACATGTACCTGCCCATACATACACAGACCTCTCTGTGTATCCCCCAGAGCCACAAATGCCAATCTTGAGAATGAAGATTTTGCATGTGCTCTGTGCCAGGCATGATACCAGGTCCCTGACAACACAAGACCCCTCTGGTTTCTCCCACTCAGCTGTGCAAGGTTCGGGGTTGAGGAGCTCTACTTGCCAAGGTCACAGACGTGGAACATGAGGTAACAGCTATTTGAAAGTAAGCCTGTAGGTCACCAAAACATATGCCATCTGCACCCCACCACACTGCCTCCTCCACAGCACATGAAGGCATGAGTCTATCAACTCTGACTCATTAGTACCCAGCAATATTTCCTCCTCCACTTCGCTTCCCACTGCCACTCCAGTATCTCTGCCCACAGTCCCAGAGCCACCTCTGCTTAACGGGGAGGTCAGGACAGATGCTCCGTTCCACCTGATGCCATCTTCCAGGGTGCAGCCTCCTCACAGGGAAGAGGACTACCATGGCTAGTGGTGACATGGGTGGCTCTGGCCCCCAGGACTTCTCCCCGGGACCTCTGCTCAGGACACGGCATGGACAGAGGTGAGGTTACCATAAACTGCCTCGGAAATGACTACAAACCAGCTGAGACCATTCCAGCACCTAACACGCTGACAGCCCAGGGTGGGCCCACAGAAGGGGAAGGGCTAGGGAGACCAGGGCTGCAAGAGTTCCCCCTTCCTGAGTCCTTGAGCACAGCCACCCAGGTGTAGAGGACAATATGGGGGTTCTGAGGATTCCCAAGCCTGGGCCCTAGAGGTGAGTTCTAGCAGGGCCCCCAGATATTCTCCCCATCCATCCCCTCATCCTGTCTCACATATTGTAAAAACAAGGAAACTGAGGCCTAGAGAGGGAAGGGGCTTGAGCAGTCTCCCAGGTAGTTAGAGACAGAGCCCAAGTTAGAATCCATGTTTCTCTCATTTTTTCCCCCTAGGTCTGTCTCTGACTAGCTATGTGACCTTGGAAGAGTCACTCCACCTCTCTGGACATTGAAGGTTTACAACTTCTGACATGTTCATTCCAGAGGGTTGTCAGGACCTGACAGCCCTTCATCTAAATAAAACACTCTACAGTCTACAAATATTCATATATCTCTTCTGTTGTCTGACCTCTGTAATACCCCTAGGAGGCTGTGAAAATTGGTGCTTGTGTCCTATTATGCAGATTCAAATACTGGACTCAGAAAGACAAAGATCACACAGAAAGTTTGGGACAGGGCTGGAACTAGAACCCAGGTCTCCCAAAGCAGGGTCCTTGCCATCACTAAGGCTAGGAATACATTAAGACTCCAAAATATGGAGAGTTGCTCAATGCATGCCACCAAGGTTAGAGCGGACCAACCCCAGAATGCTCAGCAGCTCTGAGACCCTGGAGTGGAGGACTCAAGGCAGAGGCTGATGCCTAAGTCACATACATCTGAGCTCCAATCCAAACTCCACTACGCAGCTGTGTGTCCCCACTTTATGAGGCTCAGCATTCTCTACTACAAAATGAAACTATAGAAGGTACCAAAAAGCTCAGGATGAGGGGAGAACTGCACCCTGAATTCAGGACTGCCAGGCAGGTGGTAAGCACTCATTAGCTTTTGTTTCAAGCACACAAATCATGTTATTTTTCATCATGTCTCCCCATGGTGTCTAGTCTATGGCTCCAGAACCAGGAGGCTTCTGATCAATCCTTATGCTAAATGATGGATAGATAGATGGATGGGTGGTTGGACAAATAAATGGATGGATGCATGGATTAACTGATTGATGCTGGGATGAATGGATGGATGAATAGATGGATGAATGGATAAATGAATAGAAGGGTGCTCAGAAGAGAATACAGAATAAAACAGGGAGTCAAAATGAAAATAACAAGATGATTGAAGGATGGGGCTGACACATGGAAGAGAGGAATAAGATCCAGCCCTTCTGGCTCCACTCACCCCCACAACTACATACCTTGGGATAGCACTGGCACATGCCCCAGATTAAACCCCTGGACACCATGATGCTGACACAGAAGGTTTCATTGAACCGGAGCCCATCATGACTCAGGAGGAATGTACTGAGAGCCAGGAGAAGACCCATACATTGAAGCTGAAGCAGAAGGTCTTCTCATCTGCCAAAGTCTCCTCACCCACCATGGCTGCTGGCCAGGCCCTGGCCTGTGCACCCCTGAAAGAAGGGGCCCATGCCATCCAGCATAAACATCCAGACAGGCTCACAGGAAGAGATGAAGCCCTTGGATCACTGCAAATCAAGGCTTAAAGTTAAAGGGAGGGCAAGACCCCTTCAGCTCCAGGCCCATTCCCTGGACCCACCAGTGCAGCAGGGCTGGAGGCAGCATGCTTCGGTGGACCAGTGAACCCACTCCCCACCCTCTCTCCTTCCCTTGGGGCCCAGAAGGCCTGGAGTTCATGTGTGAATATGGGTGAGGAAGCATGCAAGGGAGGGACAAGGGGAGGTTACAGGGTCTGGCCCCCAGGCAAGCCTGTGACAAAACCTTCTTTGCCTACTTTGGGGCTGAACTGAGTAAGAAACTGATCCCACACCTTCTAGTCCCGGGAAGCAGGGTAGAATTCTGCAGCCAAAATATGTTAAAATGCTGCTAGAGGATTTCAGGATCCCACTGCCAGGCATTTCAGGATCCTAGATTTTAGACCCTTCAAGGATATGTGTCCATCTGGGATTCAGGCATGATGGCCCATATACAGTGGATGGTGATGATGCACATGGCACCATTCTAAGCATGTTACAGCTATTAACTCACTTAAGGGACTCCATGAGGCACGTGTTGCTACACCCACTATGCAGAGGACACTGAGCACAGACAAGTAACTTGCCCAAGATCACATAGCTGGAAATGGTAGAGAAGCTGGAACGTGAACCCAGAAGCTGTGCACCTGGCCACAGGGCAATCCTGCTTAACTGCAGCACGGGGTTATGGGTGAGAGCTCTGATGGCAAGGCAGGCTGCCTGGGTTTAGATCCTGGCTCCTGTACTGCGGGGCAGCATGGTCTTGATCACATTACCTGCCTGTGTCTGTTTCCTCCTCTGTAAAATGGGGATAATAACGGTACCTCCCAGCATTGGCACTATCTCCAGGCCTAGGTGTCCTGGATCCTTCTGCCCCCTTTACACTCTGTGCAGCATCCAGACCTGCTTGTAATGAGCTCCTCTACTCCCCCCACCAAAGCTCTGGTGAATTAATGTCCCTGTGGGGTATAAGTGACTGACAGTAACTTCCTCAATCTCCTTGCAGCCTAATCTAAGAAGATGCCTTCTAAAGAATAGCATTCTAATGTGAAATTTTAGTCCTGTGAAAGGCTAACGGGAGAAATCAGATTCCTTTACAAGATTACAGAAGAAACAGGACAATGAGTATCTCTAAAAGAGAATGTTCACTTGGAGTGTCAATGGGGTTAGGTGGCCGATACAGGATGAAAGGCTTTCATTTGGCTCCCTGACTTGCTGGGTTTGGGGATTTCCCTGGTCCTGGTCATTACCTCTTTCCTCCTGCCCAGCATGTGCTCACACCAGCCCCTCTGCCTCATAGTCCTTCCCACAGGCCCTTTATCTTATATTATTTTAGAGAAGGTAAGCTCAGAGGGACTTTTAATATGCCAATCGATGTTAATAAAACACAAGTCAAAGACAAGTGCCAACATGCTTTCAACCAACATTAATGAGGAAACAAGACACAAATTCTTTTTCTGTTTATATTTTATTTTATTTTATTTTTGAGATGGAATCTCGCTCTGTCGCCCAAGCTTGAGTGCAGTGGCGTGATCTCCACTCACCAGGAGCTCCTCCTCCTGGGTTCACACCATTCTCCTGCCTCAGACTCCTGAGTAGCGGGGACTACAGGCGCCTGCAACAATGCCTGGCTAATTTTTTGTATTATAGTAGAGATGGGGTTTCACCATGTTAGCCAGGATGGTCAGGATCTCCTGACCTTGTGATATGCCCGCTTCAGCCTCCCAAAGTGCTGGGATTACAGGTTGAGCCACTGAGCCTGGCCCTGTTTGTTCTTTTACATTAACTTTACAATATATTTGCCATGTTCTAAAAATACATTTAATTGGAATTTTATTGAAATTATATGAGACATGATTTAGTCCAAGATGAGCACACAACATTATTATTACTGTTTCCATCCAGCTATGGCATATTTCTTTGTTTTCTCTAGTTGTCTTTTATATCGCTCAATAAAATTTGTGGCTCTGGTATATTTCATAATAATCATACATTATATTTCATTCTTTCTAATTATTATAATGGATTGCATGTACATTTACTATGTACCACATATTATGCAATATATTCATTATCTCAATTCATAAAATAATCATGTGATTTAGTTGGTGTTATCACTAGATTATTACCATTGTACAAGTAAGGAAAATAAAGACAAAAGAAAAAAGAAAAGAGACTCAGCAAATCCAAACCAATAAAGACTTAATCAGAATTGTTGGGCATATAACAAAAATTTAATACAACTCAATGAAAGCAAAAAAAAATTTTAAAAAATGACCAGGCAGATTTGAGAAGGAGACAAATAGAAATTCCAGAAATAAAACATAATTGCTGAAATTGAAGACAGATTTGACAGCAGGTTACATATAATTGAAAAGGAAAATGTAAACTGGAAGACAGGCTGAAGAAATTGCTAAGAATGAAGCCCAAAGAAGTAAAAAAGTAAGAAAAAAACAAGAGACATGGAAGACAAGAGTGACAAGATATTACAACTAACAGGATTTCATAAGTAGAACAATAAACTGTTAGAAAGGTTTTGTAAAAAAGATAGTGGCTTGGAATTTTCTCAAAGTGATGAAAAACTCCACCCTTCATATTCATGAAGCTCAAGTTGGACAGATTTAAAAGGAAAAAAAAAGACACCTAAATGTATCATCATAAAAATAATGGAACCCTGAAGAAAAGAATATATTGAAAACAACCAGAGAGAAAATTCACATTATCCATGAAAGAATATGGATTTAGACCAAGAGCTAATGTCTTAAAAATGGAAGCAGGAAGACAATGTACTAAGAAAAAATAATCACATAGGAAATTAATATATATTTTAATAAACAGGCCAAATAAAAGACAATATTTAAGTAATATAAGCCAAACAAATACTGAATTTGCTAACTAAGAGACCTTCACTAAAGGAAATTCTAAGAGACGTTCTTCAGTAGAAGGGTCTTCCCCTAGATGGAAGACTTGAGTTGCGAGAAGAAATAGTGAGTACGTAAGAAGACAAATATGTGAGTAAATATAAATGAACACTGACTATACAACATGTAGTTTCCAGTGGATTAAGAATAAGATGAGAAGGAAAACCATAAAACTTCTAAAGATAATATAGTAAAACTACCTTAATAGCCCCAGTGGGTTTTCATATAAAACCTAAACAAATTCTATTCACCAAAAAAAACACTATCAGGATCAAAAACCCAAATATAAGGGGTAAAACTATAAAATTTGTAGAAGAAAACATAGTTATAAATCTGTGACCGTGAATTAGGCAATGGGTCTTAGATACAACACCAAATGCAAGAGTGACAAAAGGAAAAAACAAACTGGACTTTAACAAAATTCAAAACTTTTGTACATCAAAGGGTACTATCAGGAAAGTGAAAAGAACCCACAGAATGAGAGAAAATATCTATTAAGTCATACATCTGATGAGGAAATAATGTCCAGAATATATAAAGAATTCTTAGAATAACAAAAAGACAACCCAATTAAATGAGTAAACAATCTAAATGAACATTTCTCTAAAAAGATATACAAATGGCCAATCAGCACATGAAAAGATGCTCAACATCATTAGTCATTAAGGATATGCAAATGAAAACTACAACTAGATACCACTTCACATCTACAAGTATGGCTATATTTTTTTAAAAAAGGAAAATAACAGATGTTGGCAAGGAGGTAGGAAAAAATGGAACCTCCATACGCTGCTGGTAATAATATAAAATGGTAGAGAGACTTTGGAAAACAGTTTTGAAGTTTTTCAAAAATTTAAACATAGATTTACCATATTCCCACTCCTAGATATATAAAGAAAATTGTAAAAATACGTCCACACAAAAACGAGCACATGAATCTCATCACAGTACATTATTAATCATAGTCAAAAAATGAACACTACTCAAATATCCATCAACTAATGAATGGATAAACAAAATATAGTATACTCATGCAATGGGATTCAGGCATAGAAAGCAATTAAGTGCTGACACAAGATACAACATGGATGAATCAGGACAACATGCTAAATAAATGAAGCCAACACAAAAGGTCACATATGATTCTGCTTTTTCTGATATTTGGCATATGCTAGTCCATAGAGACAGAGAATAGACTAGTGGTTGCCAGGGGCTGGGAAAAGGGGGAAATGGGGAGTAACTGCTAGTAAGTATGGAGTTTCTTTTTGAAATGATAAACATGTTCTAGAGTTAGAGAGTTGTGATAGCTGTACAACTTTATGAATACATTAAAAACACTTAAAGCGCCTACAGTCCCAGCTACTCAGGAGGCTTGAACCTGGGAGGCAGAGGTTGCGGTGAGCCAACATCACACCACTGCACTCCAGCCTGGGTGACAGAGTGAGACTCGAAATGTGGAAAAAAAATGCACTTAGTGTACACTGAGAGTGGATACTGGGCTAAAAGTGAAGTGACAGGCCTCAAACTAGGCAAATCTTCTATACACATATCTGACAAGGGACTTCAGGAAATCCTAAAAGTTTCAATGATGAAATAGGAGACTATAGACAAAAGACTTGAACAATGCACATAAGGAACCCAAATAACCCATAAACAAATGAAAATAAGCTCAGCCTCCTTCCAAACCACACAAGACTATTTTATATGCAACTGAAAAAATGATATCAAGTAAAGGCAAGAATGTGCACAAACCAGTACCCACATAAGCTGCCAGTGGGAATGTAAAATGGTGTTACTTCTTAGCAAATTTGGTATCATCTATTAAATAGTTCACTGTGCATAATCTTGGGCCAAGCACTGCCAATCCTGGGCACATATCCTGGAAAATCTCTACATGTGAACCAAAAACCAGAACCATTGTATGGATTATCAAAAAAAAAATCAAAAATAGAATGGAAAAACAAATTTCACTCTCTACAATCATATAATCAGACACTGCAGCAAGGAAAATGAATGAATGTAAGAAAACCACAATAGTAGCACAAAACAGCAAGTCAGAATATGTAAGGCATGATTCCTTTTATGTAAAGTTTCAAAATATGGAAAACTCAAAAATATCTTCTGTACGGAGAAAAACATACATTCTTAGAATATATTAGGCAAAGACTTTTACTTGTTTCTTTTTCAGTTTAAGGATCTGCTGTTCTACTTTTGCAATTTTTCAATCTACACGATCCATACTCTGTATTAACTCTTCATTTGAAAGTTTTGAAGGTAAAGCATTTTGTTCATCTCCACATGGTTGCCCCGAAATTGGAGAGGATGGAGCTTCATGTTTGCCTCCGAATGCTGGATCCTTTAGAGAATAAAACCAAGAAAAACAATTCATTTCTCACTAATAGAGTCCAGACTGCCTTAAATGAAAAAGTCAGTTTTAAACCACAGCAGAGCCATGTGTAATATGTGTCTAATGAAACCTTTAGTAGTAACTTTCATATTTACATATATGCAAATTCTCACCTCACTTTTATAGTTTAGATATACCATGTACTATTTTGAAGAGTCTAAAAGCTATACAAAGTCAGGTGAGTTAGTGTTGATCAGCCTCTAGTGTAACAATACTGAAATTATAGAGAATTTATAGGTAAATAATGCAATCATAACAAAGGAAGATACCAACTTCTCAGCCATTTCGTTGCAATGGCTCTTCAAATGGTCTGAACCACTGGCTGGGAAATAGTATTCCAGGTAAAACCTGTGTGTCCACCCAACTTAACAACTATAACATGGCCAAGTGTTCCTATCAAAAGTTTTCAGGCTTTCCAAACCAAAACTGAGGTACACGAGTCAGAGAAGTGACCTAGGAACTTCAGCTGCTACTATCTCTGGGCGTACTTCCATAAAGCCCACACTACAGCATACACAACATTTCCTTAGCCAAAAACATCCCATTGTGCCTCCAAATCAGCAGAGCTGTAGCAGAATGAAAGCCCCTTCACCCAAAATCCACTACCTTCCAACACACATCCACACACACCCTATTAATTTCCAGTCTGCTGTAAAGATATAAGCAATATTATAAAACAGATAAATTGTAGAGTACTAATTTTACTTAGACTATGAGAAACCTACAATGAGGGTGGTTCACAGGATTACAGAACCCTAAAATGTATTAAATAATGATTAAGGAACTGTGAAAAGTCAATAGTTCTGAGCCAAGAATGCATACAGGAAATAACTGGACAGTTGCTTCAAAACACCGTAGTACAGATATTTCAGCTAATATACACTGATGAAAAGCCTCATATTCTGTAATAGTATGCACTGAATCTGAGAGGCCTTCTGGGAAAATAAGATTATGGCTATACCCTAAAACCTGTACAATTCTGTAAGGAAAACACCAATAAAAGCAATTATAATTCTAATAGATTTAATAGAGTTAAAGCTCCAGTATCCTTTGCATCTGGCATACAGTCAATCTTTGGCAGCTTTAAGCCCTACAGTTTCTGATGCCTCTCTTAAGATGTAAATACGTGAGGTCATTGGCTTCCAAAATAAACCAGTATGTTTCATCTAAATAAAATATCAGTGGCTGGGCATGGTGGCTCATGCCTGTAATCCCAGCACTTTGGGATGCCAAGGCGGGCATATCACAAGGTCAGCCTGACCAACATGGTGAAACCCCGTCTCTACTAAAAAATTCAAAAATTGGCTGGGCGTGGTGGTGGGCACCTGTAGTCCCAGCTACTTGGGAGGCTGAGGCAGGAGAATGGCTTGAACCCAGGAGGGAGAAGTGGCAGTGAGCTGAGATTGTACTACTGCACTCCAGCATGGGTGACAGAGCGAGACTCCGTCTCAAAAAAAAATTAAAAAAAAGTCAGATTTGGCATATAACCATCTATATCAACCTCTTTTTCTCCCCCTCCCTCCTTTATCAACGTTAAAAACATACAAGAAAATTTGTCTTCACATTGTCTTTTCAATGCTTGAATCTTCACTAACACTGTGAAAAGCACAACAGTTCTTAAATTCACTAAAGCAGTTACCACTTGCACTAAATGAAAACTAAATGCAGAATGTTCAAATATTTTTAAGTCTTCATGTGTTGTGAAGCCTTTTTCTTTCATTATGAGACAGTGAACTCCTGAGAACTTAGAAATGTTAATGCATAAAGAAAGATCTTTGGTGAACCACCAGGACTTTCATGATACATTAATATCATTTTCCCACTATATGCATATGAGTAAATTTGTGTTACAGAAACATACAAAATAGCAAAAGAGATTACATTTTGATTCAGCAGACTTCAAAAGTGCTCCTCAGGTGATTCTGATGCATGCCCAAAGAATTAATATTACAAATGAATATTTTCCACTGACTTCCTTTCTAAATATTAAATATTTAATAAGAAACCAAATCCTCAAGTGCCTACTTATATAACAGGAATAGGGTGGTGGATCAAAACAGACAAGATATGTCCCTTCATGAAGCTTACAATCTTGGGTTGAAACAGCAAGATACCAATCCTGAAGAAAAAGAGTTAGATTCTTACCTCACATCTTACACACAAAAAAAGCCAAGTAATAGCAAACATTTATAAGAGGCTTATTAGCAAATCACAAAAAGCCTCCAGTTAAAAAAAAAAAATTCACATTATCTTGGGTTCAGGAAGGCCAAAAGCAAAAGATATAAAAGACATTAGTTTTCAAAAAAGAGAGATTGATGGACAAAATAAAAAACAATCTTCTGCTGGGCACGATGGCTCACACCTGTAATCCCAGCATTTTGGGAGGCTGAGGCAGGCAGATCACTTGAGGTGAGGAGTTCGAGACCAGCCTGGCCAACATGGTGAAACCCCATCTCTACTAAAAATACAAAAATCAGCCAGGTGTTGTGGTGCAGGCCTGTAATCCCAGTTACTCGGGAGGCTGAGGCAGGAGAATGGCTTGAACCCGGGAGGCGGAGGTTGCGGTGAGCAGAGATGGCACCACTGCACTCCAACCTGGGTGACAGAGGAAGACTCCATCTCAAAAAAAAAAAAAAAACACATGCAAAAACACAATCTTCTGCTTATCAAAACAGTAATAACAAATTAAAATGACAAATGATTAAATAGGAAAACCATTTGCAAAACATGCACTCTAACAACTCAATATAAAATAAACCAACAGAAAAATGGGCAACATATATGAAAAAACAATTTACAAAACAGGAAAAATAACCAATAAACAAATAAAAAAAGTTAAATTTTACTAAAAAATAATAAGTTAAAAACATTCATCAAATTAACAATCTTTTTTTAAACAATAAACGTGGTGTCAGCAAGGATACAAAGGATACAGAAGGAGTGGGTACCTTTATTTATTTTTATTTTTATTTTTTATTTTTTGAGATGAAGTCTTGCTCTTGTCCCCCAGGCTGGAGTCCAATGCGCAATCTCAGCTCACTGCAACCTCTGCCTCCCAGGTACATGCGATTCTCTTGCCTCAGCCTCCTGAGAGTAGCTGGGATTACAGGCGCCTGCCACCACGCGTGGCTAATTTTCGTATTTTTAGTAGAGACGGGGTTTCACGATGTTGGCCAGGCTGATCTCAAACTCCTGACCTCTGGTCATCTGCCTGCCTCGGCCTCCCAAACTGCTGGGATTACAGGCATGAAATAAATAAGTAAATAAATAACTATATTTAAATAAAGTTATATAAATAACTTTAATCAGTGAACTTTATTTTTTCATATGTGGAATACTAAGTAGCCACTAACAATACAGTTATAAACTTATTGGCACAAAAAGCTAAGCACATATTTAAGCAAAAGTAAAGTTAAACAGAATGTACAAAGTGAGAACATTAAAATATTCATACGGGCTGACTCTGGACACACTGCCTACGGGTTAGCCCTGTTCCACAAGGAGCAGCAGCAAAAAAAAAAACAAAAAACCCATAAAATAAAATTAATTAAAATTAAAATAATACACACACAAATAGGGAAGAATCAACATGAAAATGTTAATAACTTTTAACTGGTAAAACTGCAGGTAATTTTTTCTTTCAAGCTTATTTAATTCTTCTATAAATGATATACCTAGGCTTAACATTTAAAAAAAAATCTAACAAATGCTAGTTCTTTTTAAATCCTTACTTCTGGAGCTAGGCAGTTGGGAGAGAATGGGGAGAGGGAGATGGAAAGAGAAGTGTTAGTTAGTAGTAGTAGTCATGGTTTACACTTTAGAGGAAAAAAAGCAGGACTAGAGTCAGGGGTCCTGGGTTAATTCCAACTCAGGAGGTACTACCTAGGTCACTTAATTTTTCTGAACATCCAGTTTCTCAACTATAACGTGGACATGGGTCACACTACAACTCAACACATCTCATTTTAATGAATGAGTTTTTAAGACACTTTTCTGCTAAAAAACGAAATTCTGTAAATTACATTTGTGGTAATGTATTCAGCCATGGAAGATGACCTTTATTCGCTATATTTTTAAATTTCTTTTTTTTTAATGCAGCAGAACATTTCTTATAAACTCCACAGACTACTGTAGGATAAAGATGTTTCACATGATAAGGTGGGTCACAAAACAACTAGAAACTTAGCTAATTTCTAGCTTATGGCAAAGAATTTTTCCCCATCCAACTTACTATTTTGAAAAATTTCAAATTCACTTAAAAGTTGAAGAAACAGGCCGGGCGCGGTGGCTCACGCCTGTAATCCCAGCACTTTGGGAGGCCGAGGTGGGCGGATCACGAGGTCAGGAGATCGAGACCACGGTGAAACCCCATCTCTACTAAAAATACAAAAAATTAGCTGGGCGCAGTGGCGGGCGCCTGTAGTCCCAGCTACTCGGGAGGCTGAGGCAGGAGAATGGCGTGAACCCGGGAGGCGGAGCTTGCAGTGAGCCGAGATTGCACCACTGCACTCCAGCCTGGGCGACAGAGCGAGACTCCGTCTCAAAAAAAAAAAAAAAAAAAAGTTGAAGAAACAGTATAATGGACACTCATTTATCCTTCATCTGGATTCACCAGTAGTTAACATTTTAACATATTTGCTTTCTGTGTGTGTCTGTGTATGTGTACAAAACTTCATTTTGGCTGAACTATTTGAAAATAAATTGTAGATACGTTTATTATCTTTTAAATTACTCTTCATTGCATGAAAACTCAAAGAAAATGTGTGGGTACTTATTTATCTGATATCAGGGAAGAACGGGCAATCAGGCATAAAGGTTAATAAACATTATAGAAAAAAGATTTGATGGCAGTAAAAACATTTTAAACTTCAGTATGCTTTAAAAAAAAGAAAAATTGAAACAAAAAGACACTGGGAAAAATACTAGAATATGTTAGGCAGGCAGATCACTTGAGGCCAGGAGTTCGAGACCAGCCTGGCCAACATAGCGAAAACTTGTGCCTACTAAAAGTACAAAAAATTAGATGGGGCCGGGCACAGTGGCTCACGCCTGTAATCCCATCACTTTGGGAGGCTGAGGCGGATGGATCACCTGAGGTCAGGAGTTCGAGACCAGCCTGACCAATATGGAGAAACCCCGTCTCTACTAAAAATACAAAATTAGCCGGGCCTGGTGGTGCATGTGTGTAATCCCAGCTACTTGGGAGGATGAGGCAGGAGAATCGCTTGAACCTGGGAGGTGGAGGTTGCAGTGAGCCAATAACGCGCCATTGCACTCCAGCCTGGGGAACAAGGGCGAAACTCCATTTCAAAAATATAAAAAATAAATAAATAAAATGTCTGGACATTTTCGTTCATTCTCCCTTATGTACATATTTGCCAACATGAAACAAACAGCAAACTCATCATTAGTCTCAATCACCACTAGGGGGAGGAATATAAAGTGTTTTTTTCCCAGGAGAACTGATTTCAAAGTTGTGGATTAGTGCTACCTTTTATCCATAGGAAAAAAAAAAAAAAAAAAAAAAAACTAAAACTGATATACTAGTCTGCCTTGAAAAACATATATTGGCTGGGCATGGTGACTCACACCTGTAATCCCAGTAGTTTGGGAGGCTGAGGTGGGTGGATCACCTGAGGTCAGGAGTTCAAGACCAGCCTGGCCAACAAGGTGAAACCCCATCTCTACTAAAAATACAAAAAATTAGCTGGGCATGGTGGTGGGCACCTGTAATCTCAGCTACCCAGGAGGCTGAGACAGGAGGATGGCTTGAACCCGGGAGGTGGAGGTTGCAGTGAGTCGAGATCACGCCACTGCACTCTATCTAGCCTGGGCAACAAGAGTGAAACTCCATCTCAAAAAAAAAAAAAAAAAAACGAAAGAAAAAAAGTTATTGCCCTTTTAGTAATTCCCTTACTTATAATACCTAACTAAATTTAAACTAAAAAAATTTAATAAATTTTTTAAAAATTAAAAACTAATTCCCACACACCAAATAAATTGGTTTTACTTAAGTTTGTTCTTTATTTATTTATTTATTTATTTATTTATTTATTTTTTGAGTCAGAATCTCACTCTGTTGCCAAGGCTGGAGTGCAGTGGTGCCATCTCAGCTCACTGCAACTTCTGCCTCCTGGGCTGAAGCGATACTTTTTTTTTTTTTTTTGAGACGGAGTCTTGCTCTGCCACCCAGGTTGGAGTGCAGTGGCACGATCTCCTCTCACTGCAAGCTCTGCTTCCTGGGTTCATGCCATTTTCCTGCCTCAGCCTCCCGAGTAGCTGAGACTATAGGTGCCCGCCACCATGCCCGGCTAATTTTTTGTATTTTTAGTAGAGACGGGGTGTCACCATGTTAGCCAGGATGGTCTCGATCTCCTGACCTCGTGATCTGCCTGCCTTGGCCTCCCAAAGCGCTGGGATTACAAGTGTGAGCCACCGTGCCCGGCTGTTCAAGCTATTATTGAGCTTCCACCTCCCGAGTAGTTGGGATTACAGGTGCCCACCACCACACCCGGCTAATTTATGTATTTTTAGTAGAGACGGGGTTTCACCATGTTGGCCAGGCTGCTCTCGAACTCCTGACCTCAAATGATCCGCCCACCTTGGCCTCCCAAAGTGCTAGGATTACAGGCGTGACCCACCACACTCGGCCTGTTTTACTTAAGTTCTTTAAAACTCAGAGTGTGTGTGTATGTATGAATATATGTATGTATGTATACATATGCACCAATATATGTGTATATGCATATATATGCATGAATACATATATACCTATGTATGCATGATACATATACATATATGTATGAATATATTATATATACATATATGTGTATGAATATATATACAAACATACACACACTCTTCTTCCAGTAATTTGTGCTAAAGTCAATTCATTTCATTCAACTGGCTGGAAATCACACACCCCAAGGTCATAGTGACATTGTTCAACTCTCTCTCTGGAATCAGTGACACTTACTTTAAACAACCTTGGTTTCCAATTAGTTTAGTTTCTGAAGCACTGGTAAGTGGAATAACTGGTGTTTGTTTTTATAAGAAAAACTATCTGGGCAGTTGTGGAAAGGCAAGATGCTTTGCTTCTAACAACTGATGAGTTCTGTCTGATTAACCTGCCAGCCACTTGGGCTTTGATGTCTCCTCAAGTTCCCATGACACTGCTCTTCCTACTCACTCAGTGGGAGAACCTGCCAATCTGCATTACTCTTCTTCATCACTCACAGTCCTTTTGTCACTAGACATAAGAAGATCACTGAGTGGCCTCAGAGACACACAGAAGTCTGTGTGACATAGTGACATTAAGAACAACAAAATGTTGAACCACCTACTGGTATTTTGGATCCTGCTTGTTTCCAAACTGTCCTTGGCTCCTTGAGTGCACTGAAATTGTTCATCTGTGTTCTGTTTTCCAGGGTCAGAAAGAGTCAGCAGCTTAAAAAGCAATAAACATGTTTCAGAGCTTTGATGAGAGCATTCCCATTCTCTTCACTGTCACACTATTTTCAAAGCCATTCTTGCTAAATGTATAGAAATAACCAGACCTACCAGGATTTCCCTTTGCATCTTTCCTATCTGCTAACCCATCTTTTATCTGGAGGTCGTTTTTTGTTTTGTTTTTATTTTGAGACAGAGTCTGGCTCTGTTGCCAGGCTGGAGTGCAGTGGCAAGATCCTGGCTCACTGCAACCTCCACCTCTCGGGTTCAATAGATTCTCCTGCCTCAGCCTCCTGAGTAGCTGGGACTACAGGTGCACACCACCACACCCAGCTAATTTTTGTATTGTTAGTAGAGACAGGGTTTCACCATGTTGGCCAGGATGGTCTCGATATCTTGATTTTGTGATCCACCCACCTCGGCCTCACAAAGTGCTGGGATGATAGGCGTGAGCCCCTGTGCCCAGCTTATCTGGAGGTCTTTACCCAGAAATGTTGGCCTCCAGGAACCTAGCCCAGACAGGATACAAGTGGAGAATAAGCAGACAAGATAGAAATTAAAAAAAAATCCACTTTCCTGAGCATTTTCCCCCTCCTATATGAATATGAAGACAGCAGATCTTTGTGGCAGGAGTTAAGGCCCTTGGGTTCTAGTCTAAGTGCTTTTCGACTAACCTAAGAGAATCTTTTTCTTTTCTTTCTTTTTTTTTTTTGAGACAGTGCCTCACTCTTTTGCCCAGACTGGAGTGCAGTAGCCTGGTCTTGGCTCACTGCAACCTCTGCTTTGCAGGCTCAAGAGATTCTCGTGACTCAGCCTCCTGAGTAGCTGGGATTACAGGTGCACACCAGTACCACTCAGCTAATTTTTTATATTTCTAGTAGAGACGCGGTTTCACCATGTTGGCAAGGCTGGTCACGAACCCCTGACCTCAAATGATCCACCGTCCTTGACCTCCCAAAGTGCAGGGATTACAGGTGTGAGACACTGCACCCTGACGCTAAGAGAATCTTGTACTTATCCATAAAATAAGACCTTGTACTTATCCATAAAATGAGAATGATAATACCTACCACTGGGGATGCTATGAAAATAAAACAATACAATAAAGGTTACAATACTTAGGAAACAGCAAAAGTAAAACAAATGAAAGTCTATGCTCTTTATTCAAGAGACCATCAGCTCTACTTATCCCAATTTTAACATAATTTTAACAAACTTAGTTAATTATATTTCCTAGCCTACAGCAAATTAAGGCAACAAATATGGAGTTTGAGATGGGAGCAAGATGTGTAAAAGTGAGAAGGAGGCACAAAAAAATTACTACATGCTCCCTGAAGTATAAGATCCAGAGGCCTTTGTATGGGCAAACACTCCTTAGCAGAAGCCTAAGACAGCCCTATATCATGATGCTTCACCATAACAGGTGTTCAGAAAAATACCACTGTCACCAAGAAAAGGTTAGAATATGTTTAGAATATAATCAAAATAGATATTTAGAATATCATGAAGTTTGTAATGTTTTCATTCAATATAATTAAAATTTTAAGAACTAAGAAATTAAAGAAATAAACTTCAGTTGTCTGAAAAATGCATTTAGATGGAGACGGCTTTTTCCCTGATGCTAGAAAAAGACGGTTACGTTTTTAAGGAAAAAATAAATATGGTATCATTGTTCTATATCCTATGTACTAGTAGATGGTTTCCAGCAGTGGCAGCCATCAATTCCCTCCTGTCCACCCTGCCACGCCTCCTATAAGGAGCTAGAATCTATTTCCCCACCCAGTGAATCTGGGCTGGCCTCGTGAATTTCTTCGATCAACAGAGAGCAGTGAAAGTGATACGATCCTAGGGTCAGGACTAAGTTTTAAGAGGTCAGGTAGTTTTAGCTTTCACTTGCAAAGTCAGCTGCTATGCTGTAGAGAAGCTTGGGTGAGACTATCTATTGAATGACAAGTCAAGTGCAAAGAGAGGCCACCTGGAGGAGCTCAAGGTACCAGACATGTAAGTAGAGGCTTCTTGGACCTTCTTGCCCAGTCCAATCTCCAGCTGACTGCAAACAAGTGAGTGATGCTAGCCAATGGCCATGTGGAACAGAAGATCCACTCAGGTGAACCTGTCAAACTCCTGACCCACAGAATTGTGAGAAATAATAAACTATTGTTATTTTAAGCCATTAGGTTTTGGGCTTTGTTGTTGTTGCTATGCAGCAATAGATAACAAAATATAATATATAAAAGTTATTTCAGGCTGGGTGCGGTGGCGGACACCTGTAATCCCAACACTTTGGGAGGCCGAGGCGGGTGGATCACAAGGTCAGGAGTTTGAGACCAGCCTGGCCAATATGGTAAAGCCCCATCTCTACTAAAAATACAAAAATTAGCCGGGCATGGTGGTGCACACTTGTAATCCCAGCTACTCGGGAGGCTGAGGCAGAAGAATCGCTTGAACCCGGGAGGCGGAGGTTGCAGTGAGCTGAGATGGTGCCACTGCACTCCAGCCTGGGTGACAGAGCAAGATTCTGTCTTTAAAAATTAAAAAAAAAAAAAGTGATTTCTAACAGTTTTCTAGCAAACTCTAATTTTCTGTGGAAACAGAAATATTAGGATATAAGTAAATTCTTTGTGCTTTTTTGTTTGTTTTTGAGACAGGGTCTCACTCTGTTGCCTGTGCTAGAGTGCCGTCACATGATTTCACCTCACTGTAATCTCAACTTCCTGAGCTCCGGTGATCCTCCCACTTCAGCCTCCCAAGTAGCTGGGACTACAGGCACATACCACCATGCCCAGCTAATTTTGATATCTTTTGTAGGAACAGGGTTTCGCTATGTTGCCCAGGCTGGTCTCGAACTCCTGGGCTCAAGTGATTAACCTGCCTTGGCCTCCCAAAGTGCTGGAATTACAGGTATAAACCACTGCACATGGCTGTGTCTTCTCTTTATATAAAAACAAATGACAGCTGGGCATGGTGGCTCTTGCCTGTAATCCCAACACTTTGGGAGGCCAAGGCGGGTGGATTGCTTGAGCTCAAGAGTTTGAGAGCAGCCCGGGCAACATAGTGAAACCCCATCTCTATGGAAAAAAAAAAAGATAAAGAAATAAATACCAGCCGGGCGTGCTGAGACCCCATCTCTACAATTCACAAAATTAGCCGGGTGTGCTGGTACAGCCTGCAGTCCCAGCCTGTAGTCCCACCTACTCAGGGGTCTGTGGCGGAAGGATCGCTTGAGTCCAGAAGATTGAGGCTGCAGTGAGCCATGACAGTGCCACTTCACTCCAGCAAAAATAAATGCCAATGCTTTTCCAAATGTTCTAAGTGAGGACTGAAGCCTCACTAAGATTCAGTATTGTACAATGAAAGAACAACAGACCAGGAGTCAGGAGACCTGCCCCTAACCAACTTGGCCCTTGGTTGTAGCACAGCAAGTTGAAGGGTGGCAGGGAGAGCTATCCGCCCTGTATAGGCAATAAAAGGCCGATATGGCCAGGCACGGTGGCTCACGCCTGTAATCCTAGCACTTTGGGAAGTGGAGGCAGGTGGATCACCTATGGTCAGGAGTTCAAGACCAGCCGTGCCAACATGGTGAAACCCTGTCTCTACTAAAAATACAAAAAATTAGCCAGGCATGGTGGCACATGACTGTAGTCCCAGCTACTCGGGAGGCTGAGGCAGGAGAATCGCTTGAACCTGGGAGGCAGAGTTTGCAGTGAGCAGAGATCCTGCCACTGTACTCCGGCCTGGGCAACAGAGTGAGACCCTAACTCAAAATAAATAAAATAAACTAAAAAATAGAAAAGAGAATAACTGTTAAGCAGAGAATTTTAAAACAGTAACAAAACCCAGTAAAAGTTGGCCTGCTTTTTATCACCATGGGCCAGCTATTCTAAATAATATCAGTAATAACATCCGCCTTCCAATGAGGCAGACCTCTCCCACCCCACCCGCATCTTGACATCGCTGGGCCTCAGGAAGTTTACATCGCGGGGCTTGAGCTTCACACTCTGTAAATTGACAGGGCTAATCCATGTCTAAGGGATCTCCCAACTCTAAAATTCTAAAATTCAAGAGGCAGCCAGCTCTCTTGAGTGTGAACTTGTTCAAATTCATTAATTCATTCATCCCCTCATTCCTTCACTGACCATTTATTGAGTTCCTTCTACGTACTGGTCACCATCAGCCCTGTCCTTAAGGAAACTCACGGAAGAACCTCTCTGAAAGCTATACCTCCTAGCCAGCTCCCATGGTGTCTGCTCACCTCCTCCGAGGGGTTTTCTTTGACCCACCAGGTCCCTCAGTCCCCAGCTGTTATCTGAGCTACTTATGGGCAGAGTTTGTGGCTTATTCATCATCAGAACCCAGAGTCTAGGCCAGGCGAGGTGGCTCATGCTTGTAATCCCAACACTTTGGGAGGCCAAGGTGGGCAGATCACCTGAGGTCAGGAGTTGGAGACCAGTGGTGACCAACATGAAGAAACCCCATCTCTATTAAAAATACAAAATTAGCCAAGCGTGGTGGCACATGACTGTAATCCTACCTACTTGGGAGGCTGAGGCAGGAGAATCACTTGAACCCCAGAGGTGGAGGTTGTGGTGAGCCAAAGATCACACCATTGCACTCCAGCCTGGGCAACAAGAGCAAAACTCTGTCTCAAAAAAACAAACAACAACAACAAAAAAAACCCGGAGTCTAGATAGCCTCTGGCTCTATAGATGTTTGCTGAATGAGTGAATGAATGAATAGCAGCTTAGAATGGAGATTAATACCTATCCAAGATACTTTATTCAGTAAGTTGAGCCATGCAAAATTGCCAATACTTGACCATTTTAACTAATAAAACAGCAATTTAATATGGTTCAGTTTGATACATACGAATTTACAGAGAAGGACATGGCCTGTGTGTTGGGTCTGAACTGGGAGACAGAGAGTATCTACCTTGGAATTCCACCATGGAGGACTGATTTCCCAAAGCTAAGAGCACCTTGCTATGAGTCGGTTGCATATATATGTCAGTCCCTCCACATAGGTTAGGGGCAACGTCAAACCCAGCCCTGGGGTCCTGCTTAGGCTTCCCCTTCCTCCCACTTAGGTTACCTAATGGCTCATCTCTGACTGATCCCCAGTGTTTACTTTGGAGACTTGGGTGAAAGTTTCCAGCCACAACAATTTCTTTTCCTGGATCTTTTGCCAAAATGTCCCCCTTGAAAGTCTCTTACCATTCTTGGAAATCTTGGTAGGGTTGGGTAGTTGCCACTGGTGTCTGGCTGCTGACCCCCTGAAAGCTGTAGGACAGGAGGAATATAGTTTAAAGATGGAGGGCCCACGGCCAGAGGTAACTTGTAGGCATTTGTAAACTCTCTTGAAGTGGCCCATAAAGACATGCGCTCTTCCTGCTCCTTCTGTTTCATCTCAACTTCATCTAATATCTGCTCGATAATCCTCAGCCTATCATCATTCTCATGCATTATTGTCTGCATAATCTTCAGATCCAGCACACACTTACTGATGAGATACTCCTCAGTCATGGACATGTTGTTCAAATTGCTCTTGGCTTCTATGGTTGACTCAGGAAGGCTGACTGAACTGAGTGAACCATTTTGCCAGTCCCAGTCCTCAAAAGAGTACTCTGTCTCAGCTTTTGAAGAGCTCTCATCCTCACTGCAAAAACAACACGCCTCTCTTTCCATCTTATCCAGCTCTTCTTCCATGGATTTCAGTTCACCTACCTGGTTAGGTCCGTCTACCTCCAAAGATGAAGCAGCTCCTGGAGGCTCTTCTATGTCATCTTCCAAAATCAAGCAGCCTGAGTAGATCTCGTTGATTTTGAAACTGCAGAGGCTTGGCTGACCTGTGCTGGGGCTGCTGGCCTCTTCTGCCATAAATGGAGCAGGGCAAGGAGCATCTTGATTCTGAGTCTCCCTGGCCATCAGACATGCATCTGGGGCCTGAGGATCTAGTGTCTCCTCAGTGAATAAAGAGTGAACCCTTGGTGAAAGAGGTTGACTGCCTATTGAAAAAAACAGCAAAATGCAACTCATTAAAATGAACATATTTGGCAGCTAAGCAGCCTTGGCTTGTTCAAGAGGCAAAGACTGTCAAAAAAAAAAAAAAAAAGCTTTTTATTTTCCCACCCCCTTCCCAGTTGTGGAAGACTAGAGGATACACTCACAAAGGGTGAGGGAGTATGTGTGCCCTAGGGGAAAGCTCCTATTTTGACATGGAATGAGGCAGAAATTGTTGTCAGGGCGGGGGTCTAGCCATGGAGGAAATATTCTAAGCTTTATTGTGTGTCCAAACATGCATAACTGTCAGCACATGCAAATTACAGGCCCCTGAATCTTGTTTTCTTTTGTTTTATAGAGATGGGGTCTTGCTATGTTGCCCGGGTTGCTCTCAAACTCCTGGCTTTAATCCTCCCGTCTCACTCTCCCAAAGTGCTGGGATTACAGGTGTGAGCCACCATGCCCAGCTCCCCTGAATCTTAAGGACCACATTCATAGCCTTCTTTTCACACAAAAGAGTTTGACTATTTCTCAGTTAAAGTTATACTCTTGGTGAGCATCTGATAAAAGTAGCCTAGGGCCGGGCGTAGTGGTTCACGTCTGTAATCCCAACACTTTGGGAGGCCAGGGCGGGTGGATCACTTGAGGTCAGGAGTTCGAGACCAGCCTGACCAACATGGTGAAACCCCATCTCTACTAAATACAAAAAATTAGCCAGGCATGGTGGTACATGCCTGTAGTCTCAGCTACTTGGGAGGCTGAGGCAGGAGAATCGCTTGAACCTGGGAGACAGAGGTTGCAGCAAGCCGAGATTGCACCATTGCCCTCCAGTCTGGGCAAAAAGAGTGAAACTGTCTCAAAAAAAAAAAGGAGCCTAGATACCACCCAAGGAGCCATTACATTATGGGAGTAATGAAAAAACTAAAAAAATTATGCTAGGATTGGCCACCCACCACCCCTGGTTTACAGGTGTACAGCTTACAGAGAATGGGATGAAGCTGTCAAAGTAATGAGGTTACAGGGCCACTCTGGAGGCCTCCAGCACTGCTGAAGGAGAGTCAGAGTGAATGGTCATTTGCCTGGAATTGGAAGGCCTGGGTTCCAGTTCTATAACAAGTTCTCTGTGATCCTGAGCAGGTTACAACTTCTCTGAACCTTAGTTTTCTCATCTGTAATATGAAGGCATTAAGCCTGATGACTGCAAGGTCCTTTCCAGTTCTAAATTCTAAGGTTTTCAAATGTACTAAAATGTAGTAAAACTGGTTGGACAAAGTGGCTTATACCTGTAATCCAAGTGCTTTGGGAGGCTAAAGTGGGAGGACTGCTTGAGGCCAGGAGTTCAAGACCAACCTGAGCAACATAATGAGACGTCATCTCTAAAAAAAACTTTTTTAGGCCAGGTGTGGTGGCTCATGACTGCAATCCCAGCACTTTGGGAGGACCAGGTGGGAGGACTGCTTGAGTTCAGGAGTTCAAGACCAGCCTGGGCAACATCGTGAGACCTTGTCTCTACCAAAAATTTTAAAAATAAGGCTGGGCACAGTGGCTCACGCCTGTAATCCCAGCACTTTGGGAGGCTGAGGCGGGTGGATCACGAGGTCAGGAGGTCGAGACCATCCTGGCTAACATGGTGAAACCCCGTCTCTACTAAAAATACAAACAATTAGCTGGGCATGGTTGTGTGTGTCTGTAATCCCAGCTACTTGGGAGGCTGAGTCAGGAGAATTGCTTAAACCAGGGAGGCGGAGGTTGCAATGAGCCGAGATCGTGCCACTGCACTCCAGCCTGGTGACAGAGTGAGACTCCATCTCAACAACAACAAAAAAAAATTAAAAGAATTAGCTAGGTGTGGTAGTACACACTTGTAGTCCCAGCTACTTGGGAGGCCAAGGCAGGAGGATTACTTGAGCCTGGGAGATTGAGGCTGCAGTGAGCTATGATTGCACCACTGCACTCCAGCCTCAGAAACAGAGTAAAACCATGTCTCATGAAAAAAAAAAAAAAGAAAAAGAAAAAAAAACTTAAAAAAAATTAGCAGGATATGATGGCATGTACCTGTAGTCCTGTGTACTCGAGAGCCTTGAGCCCAGGAATTGGAGGCTGCAGTAAGGTATAATTGTGCCTCATACTCCAGTCTGGGCAACAGAGTAAGATCCTCTCTCTTAAAAAAAATGGTAATTTTCTTCTTTAAACTATTCCAAATTCTCCATAATGAGTGTTTTTATTTGTGAAACAATTAGATAAATTCTTAAGAGTAATCATGCTAGAAATAAACTCAATTATTATGACTTAGTTCTAGATCCACGCTAGGTATATATATGGATCCCCAAAAGTTTACCTTAATAATTTTAAGGATCTTGATTTTTTTCCTAAGGCATTCATCTTTTCCCAGTATAAGCTGTAACTACAGTGGCCAGGCACAGTGGCTCATGCTTGTAATCCTAGCACTTTGGGAGGCCAAGACAAGCAGATCACTTGAGGCCAGGAGTTCAAGACCAGCCTGGCCAATATGGCAAAACCCCGTCCCTACTAAAAATACAAAAATTAGGCCGGGCGCAGTGGCTCACATCTGTAATCCTAGCACTTTGGGAGGCTGAGGCAGGCAGATCACCTGAGGTCAGGAGTTCGAGACCAGCCTGGCCAACATGGAGAAACCCCGTCTCTACTAAAAATACAAAATTTAGCCGGGCGTGGTGGCATGCACCTGTCATCCCAGCTTCTCAGGAGGCTGAGGCAGGAGAATTGCTTGAACCCGGGAGGCAGAGGTTGCAATGAGCCAAGACCACACCATTGCACTCCAGTCTGGGCAACAGAGCAAGATTCCATCTCAAAAAAAAAAAAATTAGCCCAGCATGGTGGCACATGCCTGTATTCCCAGCTACTCAGGAGGCTGAGGCATGAGAATCGCTTGAACCCAGGAAGTGGAGGTTGCAGTGAGCTGAGATCATGCCACTGTACTCCAGTCTGGGAAATAGAGCTAGACTTTATCTCACAAAACAAACAAGTTACATCTACAGTTTAGAGGACTCAATTAGTTGCAGCTCATGTGACTCTCAGAACACATTTGTGTCAAAGTAACACAATCTGTGAATTAAGGTAACATACCCATTTCCTTTAGCTCTATGATTTCCATGTCAGGGGTCTCTCTGGGGTGTTCTGAAGTCAGTCCTAGATAGACATTGACATCAGGATGGAGTCCGTATCTCTGCACTCTGGGGCTCTCGGTTGGTTGAGTTCTCTGGGCTCCAGTAAAATCCTGTAACACAGGAAATATTGTCAAGGACATAGTCTCAGTCATCCTGAATGTCACTGGTGCTTTAGAAACCATCTATGTATCTGATAAACTCCCTCTTATTCCTGTTGGGTAGACTGACTTTAGTCCTAATTAACTAGTTTATTGTTATTGCCAATACCTTAAAAGCAATAATAATAGCTACCATTCACTGAATCTCCACTAAGTGCCTACAATGTGCCCCTACTATGTATATGTGTTGAACCTCCCTAGCTCCCCTCCTCAATTCCATGCTGCTTTCACCAAGTTAAGCAGTTAGGCTATTCTCAAGAACACAGAAATGGTGTAATAAAACGAGGATTTCCAAAATTTCTTACAACTTGGTCTCTAGCTTCATCTTGTCTCTAACTCCCTACACTCCTGAGTTAGGTAAGCAGAAATAAACTCCCAACAACTTCAGGGCTTGCCTTTAAGTCATTCTTCAGAATATACCGGATATCTTGAAGGTTCATAGTTCGGTCTTTCTGCTTGACGTGGATGCCTGACTTAACAATATCACAGTAAGGTTTCGGAAGCCTGACATCAGCTTCTAAATAATTCCCCAAGACTAAGGCTTTTTTAACAACTGAGTCATCTAAGCCATTCCAGGGTATGTCATCTGTAAGGAAAAAGTCATACAAAAGAGTAAATTAGGAAACCAGAGAGTGGAGTGGGGGGAAAAGAAATCAGATGAAGCTGGGTAACCTTAGGCAAGTCACTTAACTCCTTTATTTTTTTTTCTAATCCACTGTACTTTAGAAACAATTCATTTCCTTATATATTAATTTCTCTCTAGAAAAACTACCCAGAAGGGTCGGGCGCGGTGGCTCACACCTGTAATCCCAGCACTTTGGGAGGCTGAGGCAGGTGGATCACAAGGTCAAGAGATCGAGACCGTCCTGGCCAACATGGTGAAATCCCCTCTACTAAAAATACAAAAATTAGCCAGGCGTGGTGGCGCACACCTGCAATCCCAGCCACTCAGGAGGCTGAGGCAGGAGAATCGCTTGAACCCAGGAGGCAGAGGTTGTAGTGAGCTGAGATTGCACCACTGAACTCCAGCCTAGCAACAAAAACAGAAAACAAAAAACAAACAAAAAAAACTACCTGGAAGGCCAATTCATAAGTGAGAAGCCACTTTGCCCATTTACCAGGGAGATCACTGCCACAGAGATAGGAAACAATAGTGTCAGCAACATGTACACATGGGCTCCCCGCTGGCAGGGGAGCCCAATATTCATCTCACGTATATTGTCATTTTGCCTCTGGGACTGCAAACACCATAAAAAAGCAGCCCTTGGCTGGGCGCAGTGGCTCACGCCTGTAATCCTAGCACTTTGGGAGGCCGAGGTGGATGGATCACCTGAGGTCAGAAGTTGAAACCAGCCTGGCCAACACAGTGAAATCCCATCTCTACTAAAAATACAAAAATTAGCTGGGTGTGGTGGCGAGCACATGTAATCTCAGCTACTTTGAGAGGCCGAGGCAGGAGAATCACTTGAACCCAGGAGGCAGAGGCTGCAGTGAGCCGAGATCGCGCCACTGCACTCAAGCCTGGGCAACAGAGTAAGACTCCATCTTAAAAAAAAAAAAAAAAAGTCTTGTGCGTTGGCTCACGCCTGTAATCCCAGCACTTTAGGAGGCTGAGGTGGGTGGATCACGAGGTCAGGAGATCCAGACCATCCTGGCTAACACAGTGAAACCCCATCTGTACTAAAAATAGAAAAAAATAGCCGGGCATGGTGGCACACGCCTGTAGTCCCAGTTACTTGGGAGGCTGAGGCAGGAGAATTGCTTGAACCCGGGAGGCAGAAGTTGCAGTGAGCCAAGATCCCACCACTGCACTTCAGCCTGGGCAACAGAGTGAGACTTTGTCAAAAAAAAAAAAAAAAAAAAGCAGCCTTTAATGAATGTGATTTTACTGTGTGTGTGTGTGTGTGTGTTTGTGTGTGTGTATGTCTTTCTCTTGAAGGATTCCTTCCATCTTCAGATATGTGACTACTTTCTCCACATCAGAGCAGTGGATTTGGAAGTACATCCATTTCTTTCAAGTGACACTGTTTATACATCTAATGGACACAGGGTGTGTTTCATAGTTTACTTCTCAGAGGCTAGTCTTTCCCCCTAATTTACAAGTTCTCAAGGGATACCGCACATAGATCATAAGTACTGATACCAATATTCAGTTTAAAAAGTTTGCTTCGGCCGGGCGTGGTGGCTCACACCTGTAATCCCAGCACTTCGGGAGGCCAAGGTGGGTGGATCACAAGGTCAAGTGATTGAGACCAGCCTGGCCAACATGGTGAAACCCAGTCTCTACTAAAAATACAAAAATTAGTTGGGCGTGGTGTTGTGCACCTGTAGTCCCAGCTACTCGGGAGGCTGAGGCAGAAGAATTGCTTGGACCTGGGAGGCAGAGGTTGCAGTAAACTGAGATCGAGCCACTGCACTCCAGCCTGGGTGTCAGAGCAAGACTCTGTCTCAAAAAAATAAAAAATAAAAATAATAAAAATAATAATTTTTTTTTTTTTTTAGTTTGGATTAAATGCATCATCACTGACAAGCAGATGGATGGGCTTTGCTGAGTCTTTTTTTTTTTTTCTTTTGAGACAGAGTCTCACTCTGTCACCCAGGCTGGAGTGCAGTGGCGCTATCTCAGCTCACTGCAACCTCGCCCTCCTGGGTCCAAGCGATTCTCCTGCCTCAGCCTCCCAAGTAGCTGGGACTACAGGCACGTGCCACCACACCCAGCTAATTTTTGTATTTTTAGTAGAGACAGGGTTTCACCATTTTGGCCAGGCTGGTCTTGAACTCCTGACTTCAGGTGATCCACCCACCTCAGCCTCCCAAAGTGCTGGGATTACAGGCGTGAGCCACTGCTCCCAGCCAAGAAGTCTCTTTTTAATAAGTCTTCTATTTTCATAAAAGTCAGTAACTCCTGTGGGGGGAGAAAAATGCAACCTAAGAATAGGGACTTTGGTCAACCATTAATGATCTTGATCTACCTGTTAAAATCTCCTGCATGATCATAGAAAAGCTGTAGATGTCTGATTTCACTGTGGCTGCCTTCTGTAAGATCACTTCTGGTGCGGCCCCGTTGTATAGCTGCGTAGGAAGGGGCACTCGAGTCAGGTCCCTCTGTACACCTCTGTCCTTGCTACGGAAGGAAACTCACAAGTCAGGGCTCATGCCTTAAAGGGTCTTTTATTCATTCATTCATTCATTCATTCATTCATTCAGAGTCTTGCCCTGTCACCCAGGCTGCAGAGCAGCAGCGTGATCTCAGCTCACTGCAACCTCTGCCACCTCCCGGGTTCAAGCGATTCTCCTGCCTCAGCCTCCCAAGTAGCTAGGATTACAGGTGTGTGTCACCAGGCCCAGCTAATTTTTGTATTTTAGTAGAGATGAGGTTTTGCCATGTTGGCCAGGCTCATGGGTCTTTTAATCAACATACTACATTTGTGAAAACTTTGCCTCTGAAGGCTGACAACCTCTTTTGAGTTCCTGGAAACCTAGCTAGACAATGAGCTAGTCCACACTGCTTCAGAGCTGTTCCAACACCTGCAATTCCTTACTATTCCACCCGGGCCCTCTCCACCACTTCATCTGGCAACTCTACTGCTCCCCCACTCCACTCAAGTCACAGGGCCCTTCTTTCAGATCCTCCAACATACCTCATGTTCTTCAAGTCTTTGCACTGGCAGCTTCTGGCAGGCACGCCCTGCCCACAGATCCTAGAATGACTAGCTACTTTTTGTCACTGAGATATTTGTCTGAAAGTCACTTCCTCAAGGAGGCCCTCCCTGACTGCCTAATCTAAAGTAGTCCTGTTTTATTGGTTTCAGAGCACTTATTATCTGAATTTGTGTTCACTTAGTTTATTATCTGTCTCCCCTCCATTCTAGAGAGTCAGCTCCATGAGAGTAGGCAACTCATTTGCCTTTATATCACTGTACTTCTGGGCTTACACCAGGGCCTTGATGCTTGCTGTTGAATAAATGAACGTAAACTCTTTCAAGAGCCCTCTGAACCCCCATATGCTTTATCAAAGCCATCTGGGACTTCCCCAACTCCTCATGATTATTTCTTTTCTGAACTCCTGCCCTTTTGGGAATATGTCCTCTCAGTTTAGCACTCAAGGGTTTACTCATATGCTTAAATAACTCTCCCCAACCAGACTCCTTAAGAGCTAAGTCAGAGCATCCTAAATGTCTTCTGGCCCAGCAAGAGTCCTCAGGGTAAACTCAGCACTGACTTGTGCCAAGAGATGGAATGCTATCCTTGACAATGACATTCAACAAACTGATATGCCCTAGTAGAGTGTTACCAAAAATAAATGTGGGACTGAAGACTATTTTGGGTTGGTGAATAATCAACTCATGTTATCAGTTTTCAAAGAAGGGTATGTTGTTACACCTGCAATGGCTTGCTGACTAACATTTCCGATACTTCTACCTGAAGTTCCATCCTGAGGTCATTCCCAGACATTCACAGACCCTTGGTTACCTCCTACCCCCTCACTTGGCCAGTTGTTGACCCCAGCAACTCCATGCATTTCACGTTATTCCCTCCCATTTTGGCTTCATGGTCACCACTACGCCCTGTCTCGTGGTCTCCTGGCTGGTGTTCCTGTCAACCTCCTATCCATCCTGCCCCTGTATCCTGGAGACATCTTCTACCATCTGGTTTAGCCCCAACTGTGTCTCTAACCAATCAATTGGGTAACTTCACACCATTGCTTCACTCCTGGGTGCCTCAGTTTCCTCAACTATATAAGGACAGCATTGGGCTGGGCCATCTCCAAAGCTCCATTTCAGGCTAGGATTCACATTTCTATCGGTGAGCAAAAGGAGAAGAAACTGCGGTACCTTTCTCTCAACAGCAGATGGCAATCCATCACTGACAAAAGTGCACATCCTCTAGGTTCCACTGCTCCTGAACACATAGCCAGAGAGGTCAACCCTTCTCTGAACCATTTCAAGTTTTTCCTTCAACTAGATCATCCAATCATTTAAGAAACATTTACCGGCCAGCTGTAGTGGCTCATGCCTGTAATCCCAGTACTTTGGGAGGCCAAGGCAGGAGTACTGTCTGAGCCCAGGAGATTGAGGTTGTAGTGAGCCACTGTACTATCGCCTGGGCAAAAGAGGCAGATCCTGTGTCCCCCACCCACAGAAAAGAAAGCTGGGTGTGGTGGCTCACACTTGTAATCCAAGCACTTTGGGAGGCCAAGTCGGGCAGATCGCATGAGTCCAGGAGTTCAAGTCCAGCCTGGGCAACATGACGTGACCTTATCTCTATAAAAAATACAAAAATTGGCTGGGTGCAGTGGCTCACGCCTGTATTCCCAGCACTTTGGGAGGCTGAGGCAGGTGGATCACAAGGTCAGGAGTTCGAGATCATCCTGGCTAACATGGTGAAACCCCATCTCTACTAAAAATACAAAAAATTAGCCGGGTGTGGTGGCGGGCACCTGTAGTCCTGGCTACTTGGGAGGCTGAGGCAGGAGAACGGCGAGAACCCAGGAGGCAGAGCTTGCAGTGAGCCGAGATCGCGCCACTGCACTCCAGCCTGGGCGACAGAGCGAGACTCCGTCTCAAAAAAAAAAAAAAAAAAAACACAATGGTACTGGCAATGTGGGGAATGGGTAGGGGAGGGGTGGTCCAGAGAATGGGAAGCCAGTTAGGAGACCACTCCAGGTGAGAGATGGTGAAGACTTGGGCAAAGGCAGCAGCAATAAAACAGCTTCTATAGGGGCCTCATTAACCTTGACCTGTATCAGAGGCAAGATAGTCACTACCAAGCTGCCTCTAATTCTTTAGCGAGCAGAGACATTAAAGTATTGTAATGAGTAATCTTTCAGAGCAGTGGTTCTCCCCCAGAGACCTATGGCAATGTCTGTAAGACAGTTTGGTTGTCACAGCTGTGGGGGCTGTAAGGGACTGCAACTGGCACTAGTGGGTAGAGACCAGAGACTTCTAAACATTCTACAATGCACAGGACTACTCCCAACAACAAAGGATCATCTGGCCAAAAATGGTAATAGTGCTCTGGCTGAGAAACCCTGATTTAGACAGATGTTCTTAGGTGTTCCCTGTGTTTGAGTAGAAACTCCCCACACTTAAGGAAGTCACATGCAGCCCTCTCTTCCCCTGAAACTGAATCAGACCTCAAACTGGCCAGCCCCCGCTTACTTGGTCATGACCATGTAGGGGCTGCTGAAGAAAGAGAAGGTGGGCTCATCAGCAGCTCGAATCACTTCCTTTTCTCCAACGACCGGAAGAGATCCTAGATAGGCCATCTGTGTCGCCCCAGTAAGATAAAACTGAAACCAAGGCATAGCCTCAAATTATGGGAAGAAGAGAGGAAAAGCAGAATACATCCAGAATCTTATCAGCCAGCTAAAAGAATGATAGCTGCTATTTATCAACTTTCTGAATACCCCTATGCACTGGGCCTTTTTTTTTTTTTTTTTTTTTTGAGACAGGGTATCACTGTCACTCAGGCTGGAGCATATGACATGATCTTGGCTCACTGCAGCCTGGACCTCCCGGGCTCAAGCAATCCTCCCACCCCACCCTCCCAAGTAGCCGGGATTACAAGCATGCACCACCACACCTGGCTAATTTTTTTTTTTTTAATAGAGACGGGCTTTTGCCATGTTGGCTGGTGTCAAAGTCCTGGACTCAAGTTATCCACCCACCTTGGTCTCCGAAAGTGCTAAGATTATAGGCGTGAGCCACCAGGCCTCACCACAACTCTTTATATTATCTTTAATCTTTCTAAAAACCTTTCAAGGTTTTATTATTTCCCTTTTGTTCTTTTCCCTGAAGAAACTGAGGCTCATGGAAAGAAGTCAGATGCCTCCAGTGCCATCGCTGGGACTGAGAAGCCCATTGTGGCCCCCACAGCACCCAGGATTGTGTCTGGCCAAATCTGATATTCCTCCTCTCCCTCCCCACCAGGCTGCCTCAGCACAACAAACAGAACGGAGGGTAGGGCTGGGTGAGTTGGCTCAAGACTGTAATCCCAGCACTTTGAGAAGTCAAGGCGGGTGGACTGATTGAGTCCAGAAGATAGAGACCAGCCTGGGCAACATGGCAAAATCCCATCTCTACTAAAAATACAAGTAACCAGGCATGGTGGCACACATCTGTGATCCCAGCTACTTGGAAGGCTGAGGCATCAGAATTGCTTGAACCCAGTAGGCAGACGTCGCAGCAGTGAGCCTAGATCGTGCCACTGCACTCCAGCCTGGGCAACAGAGCCAGACTCTGTCTCAAAAAAATAATAATTAAAAATTAAAAACTAAAAATTAATTAATTAAAAGATCATTTTCTAAACTCAAGTGTAGCCCAGGGTCATCCAAGTGAATTCTCTGGGGTTTTCACAAATTTGTTAGTAAGACAGGAACACTAAGAGATACCTTTCCCTCAATAGGGGCAAAAAAGAAAAGAACAACACTTTGGTGAGGATAAGGAGGCAGGAGTTGGACAAAGGTGGGAGATGGGCCCGATGATTCTCCAGTTAGTCCTGCAAACACTGGCTGTCACTGGCAACCTCTTACCTTCCCAAAAACAAAGCTGTAGATATTTTGAGCAGAAATGACTCCAGCTTTAAGCAGTCAGTTAGGAGAGCCATTAGGGTTTCTAGAAATATTTAAAAGAGGAAAAAAAACTCAGAATTAACCACTCATATCCAGAATAATAATGCTGAACCAAGTTTTCAGAAGGTGTAGTTGATTTTGTCTTTACTGCTAGACTTTCTGTTACAAAACTAGAGATGATGTAATAGCCAGCCTCTGAGAGGGCCTCTATGATTGTCACTTACCGGTATGCATAACCTTGTGTAGCCCCTCACAGGTCACATGGGGCTGACCTGTTAACTCATTTTTGACTGTTAACAGTGCAAAACAGTGATAGTCTGTCACTTTGAGGCTAAATCTACCAAGGCTTCGGCCCTGATCTCTCTTGGATCATTTACTCTGCCAGCTGCCATGATACAAGGACATTCAAGCAGCCCTAGGGGGAGGCTCAATGCCCAGCACCAATTTGTCAGCCATGTAAACGAGCCATCTTGGAACTGAATTGTCCATCTTCAGTCAAGCCTTCAGATGAATACAGCCCTAACATCTTAACTGCAACTTCATTAGAAACTCTGAGCCAGAACAACCTAGTTGAACCATTCCCTGATTCCTGACCCACAGAAATTGTGTGAGATAAAAATGTTATTGTTTGAGGCTGCTAAGTTTGGGGGGTGATTCATTATGCAGCAATAGATAACAAATACAGATGGTCAGAGTTGGAAATAATCATAAGCACATCTTGTCCAGTTTTTTCATTATACAGGCAAAAAAATGAAGCCCAGGAAAAGGAAACTTGCTGGCCTGAGGTCATAAAATGCAGCAGTGACCAGACACTGATGTTGCTCCTTCCAGCCACTGTTCTTCCCACATTCCACACTCAAACTACCACCTGTGCATCAGGGTCCCCCTTCACTGAAGGTGTCTTGGAAGAAGGGGTGATGCCTCGTATTTCTTTGGCTCCCAGAACCTGGCATGGTGCCATGCAGTAGATGCTCAGTTAATGCTTGCCAGTTGGGTACTTTCAGCTCAGACTGAAGGAAAAAACATCCTACCACCACCAGAGACACTTTCCTTTTCTTGGCAAATGGCAAAGGAGCTAAGAGATGGTGCATATTCAGGGCCAGCCCTACCTCAGGTCTGTGAGGCCCCACATGCCACTATTAGAGAACAGATGTAAGTGCTTTACTTCTTTTCTATTTCCTCAGCAACTCATCAGTGCCAAGCTGTCCCATCTCTGCTTTAACTTGCTATGCTATTGAGGAGAAGACTCTGAAGTTTAGACTGAGATAAACTGAGCATCCCAATTTACACCTGGTATCTTAGCACCATTATTGATAGTTTCCTTTACACTCTCGAAACAGCCAACAGATAATAAGCTATATGGTCACTCTCACTTGAGTAAACAGACCATAAGAAAAAGGCCACTTTTCAACACCAAATCATCAGTCTCTTCTTAAAATAAGGCTTATGTGCTTAGGCCTCAAAAGATCTAGGAGACAGTGGACCGTTTCTTGCCCAGGGGAACAGACCTTGTGCTGACAGTGAGGGTGTCAGCCTCCAGCAGCAGTGGAACTGGGGGTTACCAGTGATGAGGCCTCCTGCCTTCCACTCTGTGGCCTCTGGGCAGTACGTGGCTCTTTGGAGGGGAGAGTTCTTTCTAAGCAAAAGAGCCGAGCGTTCTCAAACAGTGACCTGGACAACAACTGCAGTTCAGACCAACATTTCCTGCTCTCTTACCTAAATTTCTCAGCACATGTCTATATAACTAAACTCGGCTGGGTTAAGGGGAGAAAAAAACTAACTCTAGTCATCTGCAGCCATTGGTCCTCAACTCAGTGCTTTTCTTCTTTCTCCAGTCCAAGCTCTGTGCAAACACACATGTGAGGAATCTTATCTGACATGGCACCACTCACAAATCTCAGAGGCTAACTCTAATTTCAAGAATTTGTGTGGTTTTTTACATTAAGAGAAGGGGGGGGGCAGGCACGGTGGCTCACGCCTGTAATCCCAGCATTTCAGGAGGCAGAGGCAGGCGGATCACCTGAGGTTAGGAATTCCAGACCAGCCTGGCCATGGTGAAACCCCATCTCTACTAAAAATATAAAATTAGCCAGGTGTGCTAATTTTATATTAATCCCAGCTACTAAGGAGGCTGAGGCAGGAGAATTGCTTGAACCCAGGAGACAGAGGTTGTGGTGAGCTGAGATTGCACGGACTCCTGCCTGGGCGACAGAGAAGACTCAGTTTCAAAAAAAAAAAAAAAAAAAAAAAGTGGGGGAAGAGGAGTGTATTTCCATGTAAGCATTCCATTAACCCCGTAAGAATGTTTCCTCTAATTCTAAACTAGATGCTGTATCTAGATGAGTAACTAAGATTGTAAAAGCTCATCCACACTTACACTTGGGTTTTCCTTTCAGGCTCACTCATGAGCCTCCTCTCCTTGTACAGAGCCCTACCATGCACCAAGCAGCTAAGGGTTAGTAGCAATGAATAGGACAGACACAGCCCCTGTGCTCTTGGAATTCACAATTTAATTGGAAAACTGGAGAAGAACATATACAAATAAAATAACTGCAAACTATGACAATTCTCTAAACTCTGAAGGAGGGGTCTCCATACAAGCTCCAGGGGCAGAGGCAGGAGATGAAGGGGGAGGGCTTGGATGAGGCAGGGCCTCCAAGGCCAGATAAGGGATTTCTAAACCTATTCTAATAGCCATGGGGAAGGTCCTTAAGGAGTTTTAGCAGAGTGGTACAACCTGATTTCCATTATTTTATTTTTATTTGATTACTTTATTTTTATTTTTTGAGACAAGATCTCACTCTGTCACCCAGTCTGGAGTGCAGTTGCATGATCTTGGCTTGCTGTAACCTCCACCTCCCAGATTCAAGTGATCCTCTCACCTCAGCCTCCAGAGTAGCTGGAACTATGAGGAGCACACCAACACACTTGGCTACTTTTTTTTTTTTTTTTTTTTTTTTGAGATGGCGTGTTGCTCTGTCACCCAGGCTGGAGTGCAGTGGTGCAATCTCGGCTCACTGCAACCTCCGCCTCCTGGGTTCAAGTGATTCGCCTGCCTCAGCCTCCTGAGTAGCTGGAATTACAGGTGCATGCCACCACACCCAGCTAATTTTTGTATTTTTAGTAGAGACAGGGGTTTCACCATGTTGGCCAGGCTGGTCTCGAACTCCTGACCTCAGGTGATCCACCCACCTCAACCTCCAAAAGTGATTACAGGTGTGAGCCACTGTACCCAGCCACCTGATTTCCATTTTTAAAAGGTCATTCTGGATGCTGAGTAAAGAGCCAAAACTGGCCAGAGTGGCAGGCAGCACAGCAGTTAGGAGTTAACGGGATCATGAACTCATCTCGCCTGAGAAGCCAGCAGCATCCAATCATCAGAGGAAAGCCAGGACTCAAAGTGCATGAATGACAGGACAAGGAAGCCTGCAAAAGTGTGGTGAGCCCAGCTACCCTGCTTACAGAAAGAGATGCCATCAGAGGAAAGCCAAATGGGAAGGATTCTCTACATACACACCCTAAGTCAACAAATCCCAGAGAAGTTAAAATGACACTCCTCCCTTTCAAGCTTAATCCTGAGCATGGAGAGAAGCATGGAGCCCACCTCCTGCAGCTGTGATGGGAGAAGAGGGGCTGCCCAACCAGCTGGCAGCAAGTCTCTCATATCAGCTGAAAATAGCCCAAGAAACCATAAGTTAAGCATTTGTGGTCTTTTGCAACCTTAGTAATAAAGGAACACTCTTTCTATGGTTCAGGAGATGACAAAAAAGCCAGCCAGGTGTCCTGCTGGGTAAGGGTTTTCTGCTGGGCTTCTCAGACCTGAGATGTTCCCCTTCTGCTAACCACAGGGTGGTTTCCACCGGAGCCCACACTCATTCCTCTCACACCTTCTCAGGGAGAGGGGAGAGAGGGGCAAAGGGGATCCTCTGGCCTTCCTTCAACAGGGCCAAGCCTTTTCTTTCCAAGCACACCCGTTTGGATGGGCCACATGCCAGAGGGCACTGATGTGGAGGAGCTGAGGCAACCCATGCTGCAGGGCTCCCACAAGGAAGGCTGGGTGATGGAGACTATCCCACTCTGCTCGAGGGAGTACTCACCCCTGCACGAGGCCCCCACACCAGGGCGGGCTGTAGACAAGCTGCTGCGGGGAGTCTATCTTCTTCAGGAGGTCATAAGAGAGGCCCTGGATGATGGCCTGCATGTGTGAGGCACAGCACTGCATGAACTCCACTACCTGCAAAACATTGCAGAGATGCCCACTGCGGGTGCACCAGTTTTCAATGGAATGGAAGCTTGGGTATGAAGATAAGTGGTCCGAGGAGCTGAGAGCCCCCAACAGAAAAACCTCTCAAAAGGAAAGGGCCCAGGTGATTTTCTAAAGGTATGGAATGTTTTCAGGGAGAGGATTTAGGGCAACAATTTCCTCCAACTCTCTCCTTCAACAGATGAGGAAACCAAGGCCAAGAGGAGTAAAATTTGCTGGTCCAAGGCCCAACAGCTTTAATAAGCAGGAGCCCCAGGAAGGAGACTGCACACAGAGGGGCCTGGCACTGTACCTGCCCTCTGAGTTTTACACTTATGTTATTTAGTTTTCATTAAAACACATCACACCAGCTGGGTGTGGTGGCTCATGCCTGTAATTCCAGCACTTTGGGAGGCCAAGGTGGGCAAATCACCTGAGTCAGGAGTTCGAGACCAGCCTGGCCAACATGGAGAAACCCCGTCTTTACTGAAAATACAAAAGTTAGCTGAGTGTGGTGGTGCATGCCTGTAATCCGTGCTACTCAGGAGGCTGAAGCAGGAGAATTGCTTGAACCCAGGAGTGGGAGGTTGCAGTGAGCTGAGCTGGTGCCACTGCACTCCAGCCTGGGCAAGACTCCTTCCCAAAAGAAAAAAATTCCCACCTGCCGAGCAAAGTTACTTAATGTCAGTGGGCCTCAGCTTCCCCACCTGTACAATAAGGAAAATAATAGTACTTAACTGAGAGGTTGTTGTGAAGATTGAGTTAATATATAAAAAACATTTAAAACAACATCTGAGTCATGGTAAGTGCTAGTTAAATGGGTCAGACAAAATTACAGTTGTTTGCCTTTCCCATCGAATGGATGAGTAGGAAGGTTCACTAGACCTGCCGGAAGTTTCGCAGCTGGCTAATATGCTTCGATCCAAGGCTGAGACTCCAGTACCAACACTAAGGCCACTGTACGCTCTGTGCTGACCACTGAGAGCCTGACTCTCAGCCCAGTGCTCTTCTAGTGGGCATGGCTACAGAGTGGGACCCACCCTTACCTGGGTGCTACGCTCCTTTCCTGCTGTCAAAGCCCAAGTCTTCGGGTTTTGACCCCTCTCATCGTGGAGTCGCAGGTCACCTCCTGCATGCAGCAGTTTGCTAAGGATCCACTGATTGCCTGAAAATGCTGCTGCATGGACAGGGGTGCTCCCATCAAAGCAGCGGCTGGGGAGGGAGATGGGTACAATGGATGTCCATGGCAATGCTCCTGCATTCCATGGAGTGGGGCTCAGTGTGCAACACAGGGCTCCCATTCTACAAGGCAACCTTGGTGATGAGGAATATAACAACATCATTTGTGAGGCCCCTGTCTGTGCCCACAGGAACTTTCTGCACACACACACACACACACACATACACAATCCCTTTTTTTCCCTTTTGCACTCAACCCTTCAAGGAAGTATCGTTTCCCAATTTACAGATGAAAAAACAAAACGGCAAAGCTGAGGTTCATTCCCAGGCATAGATCTGGTTCCAAATCCAATTTTCTTTCCCCAGCACCCTGATATTGGCTGCCTGGAAACAATGTCTTCACATCTGCAGTGTCCTGGGATCAGGCTAGTCAAGCACAGCCTAACAAGGCGCCACCTCTCTCGTTTGAGAATGTCTCCCCACAGCCCCCCCAAAAAATCCTGTGGTAGAGCACAATACCTTGGCATCAGCAATGCAGTCAAGGATCTACACCTCAGAAAAATTTCACCTCAGAAAAATTTCAACTAAGCCAGTCAACTGTCTGAGGCATGAACGGACAGCCTTTAATGTGTCCAGAATATGGTGAGGATATGATGTATAGCCTTAGTTTCCCAACCTGGCTACACATCAGAATCACCAGGGAACTTTCTCTCTTTAGCTGAAAAAGAAACACAAATAGGAGGAGGAGGAAGGGAAAAAAATAGAAGAAGAAAGAAGAAGGAGAAGGAGAAGAAGGAGGAGAAGGAGGAGGAGGAGAAGGAGAAGAAAGAGAAGAAGAAGAAGAAGAAGAAGAGGAGAAGGGGGAGGAGAAGAAGGAGAAGGAGAAGAAAGAGAAGAAGGAGAAGAAGAAGAAGAGGAGAAGGGGGAGGGAAGGGGAGGGGGAGGGGGAGGAGGAGAAAGAAAAGAAAAGGATGATGAAGAGAAGATAAGAAAAAAGTCATCCAACTCCAGACACCCAGTTCTCTTACCAAGATGCAATTACTATTACAAGTTTTTGTATCCTTCTGGAAATGTTTTATGTATATACAAGTATAAAGAAGAATACACTATACAGGCCGAGTGTGGTGGCTCACGCCTATAATCCTAGCACTTTGGGAGGCCGAGGCGGGCGGATCACGAGGTCAGGAGATCGAGGCCATCCTGGCTAACGCGGTGAAACCCTGTGTCCACTAAAAATACAAAAAAATTAGCCGGGCGTAGGTGGTGCATACCTGTAGTCCCAGCTACTGGGGAGGCAGAGGCCTGAGAATGGCGTAATGGCATAAAACCCGGGAGGCAGAGCTTGCAGTGAGCCGAGATCATGCCACTGCACTCCAGCCTGGAAGACAGAGTGAGACTCTGAATACACTATACAAACTCCTCTGTATCTAAATATTTTCTTTTCTTTTCTTTTCTTTTTTTTTTTTTTTGAGACAGAGTTTTGCTCTTGTCACCCAGGCTAGAGTACAATGGCGTGATCTCAGCTCACTGCAACCTCCACCTCCCGGGCTCAAGTGGTTCATCTGCCTCAGCCTCCTGAGTAGCTGGGATTATAGGTGCCCACCACACATGCCCAGTTAATTTTTGTATTTTTAGTGGAGACAGGGTTTCACCATGTTGACCAGGCTGGTCTCGAACTCCTGACCTCAGGTGATCTACCCACCTCAGCCTCCCAAAGTGCTGGGATTACAAGAGTGACCCACTGCACCCAGCCTACATATTTTCATTTAAGAATCTATCTTGGAGAAATTTCCATATGAGAAACTACAAGCCATCGCTTCTTGGCCTTTTGGCTAAGATCAAGTGAGAAACTACAAGCCATCTCCATTCTTGTTAACAGCTACATAGTATGCCAATGAATGGGTGTATCATAATTTAGTTAATAATCCACTGGGATATCTGTCAAAAGCACAGATTCCCAGACTACACCTTACACTGACTGAAACAAAATCTGCAAGCACAGGACCCAGGAATGTGGTTTGGTTTTGTTTTGTTTTTCAAATTCCCCTGGTGATACTAATGAGGCTGGCCTGCACCCAGGCATATAGGAACCACTGATCCCATTGGTTCTCACTGTAGGCTCTCTCCCACTGTTGGGCAGAGAAGCAGTCCAGCACACTGCATCATGGGAACCACAATATCCTCCTTGCTGCAAAAACAGCTTTGTATAATGTCTTATCATCTTGTTTTTTTTGGGGGGAGGGGGGTTTCTTTTTTTGAGATGAAGTCTCGCTCTTGTCCCCCAGGCTGCAGTGCAATGGCGCAATCTTGGCTCACTGCAACCTCCACCTCTCCTGTTCAAGAGATTCTCCTGCCTCAGCCTCCTGAGTAGCTGGAATTACAGGCACCTGCCACCATGCTCAGGTAACTTTTGTGTTTTTAGTAGAGACGAGGTTTCATTATGTTGGCCAGGCTGGTCTCAAATTCCTGACCTCAGGTGATCTGCCCGCCTCAGCCTCCCAAAGTGCTGGGATTACAGGCATGAGCCACTGTGCCCAGCCTGTCTTACCATCTTCTAATCATTCCTCCCACAAACAGTAAGAAAGCTGGGTTAGGAGAGAGATGATATTATTTCTCATTTGTCATGAATGCTAAGGAGGAAAGGAATAATGATTTATACCCAGCTAAGCTTACAAGAGAATCCAGGTCCACCTGGTATCAAAATGTGTACTATCATATTTATTTATTGTAAAGCCTAAAAACTGGAGTCTCTGCCTAGCCAACTCAGAAGTTTATTTTATTTGGTACACACAGTGTTCAAAGAAATTGAAATAGTTGGCAATATTTAACATTTGGGAGATTTCATTTATTTGTTTATTTATTTTGAGAGATAGTCTCTGTCTGTCACCCAGGCTGGAGTGCAGTGGCGCAATCTCGGCTCACTGCAACCTCCGCCTCCTGGGTTGAAGAGATTCTCTTGCCTGAGCCTCCTGAGTAGCTGGGACTACAGGCGCCCACCACCACGGCTGGCTAATTTTTTTTGTGTGTGTATTTTTAGTAGAGACGGCGTTTCACCATGTTGACAAGGATGGTCTCGATCTCCTGACCTCATGATCCACCCACCCTGGACTTCCAAAGTGCTGGGATTACAGGCCTGAGCCACTGCGCCTGGCAACATTTGGGAGATTTCAAATTAAAAACTGGGATTTCTGGCTCTTGGAAATTCAGAAGATCTGGCTTTCCTGGCTCCCTTTCCTGGCCCCCTTTCCTGCCCAACAGCAATAGATCCCTGACCCACCTCAGAGAAAACCTAAACCCAGTTACTTGGTCCAGTAGGCATCTGATTTGTGACTTCAATAGGTCCAGTCCATCACAGCGTTTCCACTGAGCGTATAGGAATAAAGCCTCCTGTCTGGGTGCGGTGGCTCACGCCTGTAATCTTAGCACATCGGGAGGCCAAGGCAGGTGGACCATCTGGGGTCAGGAGTTCGAGACCAGCCTAGCCAACATGGTGAAACCCCGTCTCTACTAAAAATACACACATTAGCCGGGCATAGTGGTGTGTGCCTGTAATCCCAGCTACCTGGAAGGCTGAGGCAGGAGAATTGCTGGAACCCAGTAGGCAGAGGCTGCAGTGAGCCAAGACTGTACCACTGCACTCCAGCCTGGGTGACAGGGTGAGACTCCATCTCAAAAAAAAAAAAAAAAGAAGCTTCCTGGCTGGGTGTGGTGGCTCACACCTAAAATCCCAGCACTTTGAGAGGCTGAGGCAGATGGATCACCTGAGGTCAGGAATTCAAGACCAGCCTGGACAACATGGCAAAACTAAAAATACAAAAATTAGTCAGGTGTGGTGGCAGTGAATGCCTGTAGTACCAGGTACTCGGGAGGGTGAGGCAGGAGAATCTCTTGAACCCAGGAAGCAGAGGTTGCAGTGAGTCAAAATCGAACCACTGCACTCCACCTGGAAAACAGAGCGAGACTTCATCAAAAACAAAAAAAGGAATAAAGCCTCCTCCCAGAAATTCCCCTTCACCTTGATCAGATAAAAATTTTTTAAAAACTTTTATTCCTGGTACCTCTATGCAGCCAATCATCAGATATTTTTTAAGTCACATGAAAATGTTCCCAACCACAAAATACAAAGCCATAGGGGTTTGCCATCCTCTCTTGTTCTTGTCCCTTTCCACTTCCTTCCTGACATTGCCTGGCATTACAAGTGTCCTTCCTGGACACTTGAAAAAGGGAACTTCTTTAAACTCTGAGGTCTTCAGAAGCTGGGCTCCTTCCTGATCTCAGCTGTGTCATTAATACTATGTACCATATTATGGGCTAGTCTCAATTCCCTGATCTTAAAAGTTAAAGGTTTGAATGGTTTGATCTTTAAAGAAATCAGCTTTAAGCCTGGACAAAGCAGTTGTAAATGCAGATGACTATAAAATGTTTCAATTTTTATCTGTATTTTTTATACAGGCTTTTAAAAAATGGTTTATGTTTACTGAACGGAATTATACTGTCATACAGAATATGAAAGTGATGATGGTCATGACTATATCACTCAAGGCGATGTTTATACACCTTGTTCCAGTAATGGAAAGAAGTGGGAAATGGCCAGGCATGGTGGCTCATGCCTGTAATCTCAGCACTTTGGAAGGCGGAGGCTGGTGGATCACCTGAGGTCAGGAGTTTGAGATCAGCCTGGCCAACAAGGTGAAACCGCATCTCTACTAAAAATACAAAATTAGCCAGCTGTGGTGGTGGGCACCTGTAATCCCAGCTACTCGGGAGGATGAGGCAGGAGAATCGCTTGCACCTGGGAGGCGGAGGTTGCAGTGAGGGAAAAACTGAAGAAAAAAGAAAATGTTGCATTTTTGCTGAAGAACTGCAGACTGTCCCAATATGGCCTCCCTACAACATGGGTATATGCAAACATCAGGTGAGCCAGCCCCCATGCCACCTTTTTTTTTTTTTTTTTGGTATAGACAGGGTCTCTGTTGCCCAGGCTAGTCTCAAACTCCTGGGCTCAAGCAATCCTCCCACCTCACCTCCCAAATTGCTGGGATTACAGGTGTGAGCTACTGCATCTGGCTGACCCCTTTCTTTCCGGGCTTTGAAATTAAACAATACGGTAGAGCCAGTAGAGCGTGTGTGAGTCTAGAAAAATTCTGGAAGGAAACACAACAAAATGTTCATTGTTTTAAGTTACCTCTGGTTACTTAATTCTCATACTGATTGGCTTTTTTCTTTATACTTTTCTAAGCTTCCAAGTTTTCTTCCCCTAAGCAATCTTATAACCAATCCCTCCACAACACACATACATAAAATACAAAAGCTGCTCAGCACGGTGGCTCACATCTGTAATCCCAGCACTTTGGCAGACTGAGGCGGGCGGACCATGAGGTCAAGAGTTCGAGACCAGCCTGACCAACATAGTGAAACCCTGCCTCTACTAAGAATACAAAAATTAGGCCGGGTGCAGTGGCTCATGCCTGTAATCCCAGCACTTTGGGAGGCTAAGGCAGGCAGATCATGAGGTCAGGAGATGGAGACCATCCTAGCTAACACGGTGAAACCCCGTCTCTACTAAAAATATAAAAAATTAGCTGGGTGTGGTGGCACGTGCTTGTAGTCCCAGCTACTAGGGAGACTGAGGCAGGAGAATCACTTGAACCCGGGAGGCGCAGATTGCAATGAGCCGAGATTGCGCCACTGCACTCCAGCCTGGGCAACAGAGTGAGACTCTGTCTCAAAAAAAAAAAAAAAATACAAAAATTAGCCGTGTGTGGTGGCACGTGCCTGTAATCCCAGCTACTTGGAAGGCTGAGGCAGAAGAATCGCTTGAACACGGGAGGTGGAGGTTGCAGTTAGCCGTAGTAGTGACACTGCACTCCAGCCTGGGTGACAGAGCAAGACTCCATCACAAGAAAAAAAAAAAGCACAAAAGCTTCCAATATTAATAATTTAAGTAGGTACATTAAACAGAGCCTCCTTAAGTAAGATGGGAAAGACTTTTATGATTGTTCATATTCTGGCATTCCTGTGAAAATCAGCTTGAATCACTTAAGTGCCCAAAACCCCAGTTTCTGGTTCTGTTTAATGGGAACTGAAAAATGTTCACCACCGACTCTCCCTTCTCTGTCAAGGTGTCAAATAAGCTAATATTTGAGAAGGCCCTAGCAAAAGCCGAAGTGCTTCACAAAAAGAGATGTTCAGCCAAGTACAGTGGCTCACACCTGTAATCCCAGCACTGTGGGAGGCCAAGGTCAATGGAGGCCAGGAGTTCGAGACCAGCCTGGCCAACATGGCAAAACCCTGTCTCTACTAAAAATACAAAAAATTAGCCAGGCCTGGTGGTGCCCACTTGTAATCCCAGCTACTAGGGAGGCTGAGGCAGGAGAATTGCTTGAAGCAGGGTGGCAGAGGCTGCATTGAGCCAAAATCCTGCCTGGGTGACAGAGCCAGACCGTGTGTCAGGAAAAAAAAAAAGTAGATGTTCGCCTGTCACTGATTCATTGTGTTACTGTTCCATATTAAAATTTAGACCAACTATTGGCTGGGCGCGGTGGCTCATGCCTGTAATCCCAGCACTTTGGGAGGCCGAGGCGGGCAGATCATGAGGTCAGGAGATTGAGACCATCCTGGCTAGCATCATGAAACCCCGTCTCTACTAAAAATACAAAAAATTAGCCCGGCATGGTGGCAGGTGACTGTAGTCCCAGCTACTCAGGAGGCTGAGGCAGCAGAATGGCATGAACTCGGGAGGCAGAGCTTGCAGTGAGCCGAGATCACACCACTGCACTCCAGCCTGGGTGACAGAGCTAGACTCCGTCTGAAAAAAAATAAAATAAAAAAATAATTAGACCAACTATTAAACTCCGATTCTTTTCGTGTTTAGTGTTTTTTTTCCTTTTTTTTTGACGGAGTTTTGCTCTTCCCACCTCGGCCTCCCAAAGTGTGGGGAGTACAGGCGTGAGCCACCATGCCCGGCCTAAATTTTGATTCTTTTAAACCACAGCCATAAGAGTCAGGCAAAAGTCACCTTTTTTTTATTTTTTTATTTTGAGACTGAGTCTTGCTCTTGTTGCCCAGGCTGGGGTACAATGGCGTGATCTCGACTCATTGCAACCTCCACCTCCCGGGTTCAAATGATTCTCCTGTCTCAGCTTCCCAAGTAGCTGGGATTACACGCATGTGCCACTACGCCCGGCTAATTTTTTGTATTTTCAGTAGAGACAGGGTTTCACCATGTTGGTCAGGCGAGTCTCTAACTCCTGACCTCGTGATCCGCCTGCCTTGGCCTCCCAAAGTGCTGGGATTATAGGTGTGAGACACTGCACCCGGCCAACCTTTTTTCTAATTAGTTTCTAAACAAACTCATCTTAACAGCACAACCCCTATTTTCTACACATCAATATTATTGTACTTACCGATTTGGATCTGATCCATAATCCACCAGAACATCAACGAATTTCCTAAGGCCCAATAACGCTGCAACAAAAAGTGCTGTTTGGCCCCAAGGAGTTTACTGCATCAACATAAGTTCCTGCAAAGGAAATATCAGAATCAATGCAAATATCAGAAAATTTCCTGAGATGGAACTGGGTGGGGGGTGGGGGAATTAAATATTTTTATAGTGTACCTTCATATATTGCTGTGAGCTTTTTTAAAAAAAGTACAAAAGAAGGTCTTCATTAGTCGCACATAGATATAGTGGAAGGCAAACTCAGTGTTTATTCATCAAAAATATTTACAGAAAGTTGCATTGAAGCATTTAGTTCACCACACTGGCATATTATAAAATGGATTAAAATGGTTCTCAATCATGGGAAAGGGTGGCGGAGGGACTAAAGATACTGTGTGTGTTGGGAGGAAGGCTATAACATAAAAAGAGCTCGCTGGAATACAAGTCCTCACCTAAAAGATCTTACTAAAGTGTAAAGACTAATTCGACAAGGGAAAACAAAATACACAAAACAGACCAATTTCCAGTATTATCAAACAATGAGTCTGTGAATAATTAAAAGGGACTGAAAAAAAAGGCCAAAGTAGTAACATGACCAGGAAAATAAATAGAAAAGGGAAACATGACTTACCTACCAAGAAAAAAATTTAGTCCTCCAGAAGACCAAAAATCACCAAGAAATACGAAAATTGAAATCCCCCAAGTCTGGAGGCGCAGTGGCTCACGCCTGTAATGCCAGCTCTTTGGGAAGCCGAGGCAGGTAGATCACTTGAGGCCAAGAGCTCGAGACCAACCCGGCCAACAAGGCGAAATCTCCTCTCTACTAAATATACAAAAACTAGCGGGGCCTGGCTGCGTACCTGTAGTCCCAGCTACTTGAGAAACTGAAGCATGAGGACTGCTTAAGTGGCAGAGGCTGCAATAAGCCGAAATTGTGCCATTGCACTCCAGGACCACAGAAAAAAAGCCCCGGCTCAAAAACAAAAATGCACATATCTCACATCTCTCAATCCCGCATCTCTCAAAACACAAAAATAGCACTTCGCACAATCTTAAGTTAAAACATACACATCTCTCAAAACACCGAAAAAACACATCTGGCATAACCTTACAGTCAAACATTAGCCAATCATCTGCTACTAACACCTGAAAAAAGAACCAGAACCACTCACACCACGCTCTTTCCCTCTTACCTTCCCCAAAGGGAGAGAAGAACGACCATCAATAGCAAACAACAACAACAATAAAAGGCCACGAGATAGTGATTTTCCAGAAAATGACACATTTACCTCTTTGTGGTTTAACCAAAGCTCTACACGCTCATAAAAACTTCTACAATAACATATTATAAAAACGATCCCTGAAAGTATAGTCTTAACGGCTGCTTATGTGCCTTCCAGATGCGAAAGAAACTCACACATATTTTGCTGATGGTATTTCGTGAGCACATTTTCTTCTCGAAAATATTACTATGTGTTTTTTCCAAAAACGATCTTTCCACTACCAAAGTTTGAAAAAAGCATTTAAAGTAACCTCAAAATTTCGAAGATACTTTAGGCAATCACGGTAATTAACATATGGTAGCAAAACATGCAATCACTCGGAGCTCCTTTCTAACCCCGCCCCATTTTCCTCAACACGTAACGCTGACGACTATAAAGTGCGCCGGAGCGCCAGAAACCTTCAGGGAAACTGCCCGGTTTGGACCGATGATAGGAAGCAGGGAGGCCCTTCGAGAATAACCAAAGAGTGAAGGGAAAGCGATAATTCAAAGCCACAGATTGTGATATTTGCATAGCGTGCCCTATTATATTTTATACTGTGATCAAAATTCCACACACTTAAATATTTTGGATTTCTTCCCCAAAAACCAGGGAGTTTTTATTCTACATGGCATTGCTGTGTTTATTTTTTTCTGGTTTTCGCACTGTTGCCCAGGGTGGCCTTGAACTCCTGGGCTCAAGAGATCTTTCCACCTCAGCCTTCTGAAATGCTGGGATTACAGGAGTGAGCCATCACACCCGGCCATTGTTGTGTTTAAACAAGTAGGACAACATATTCCCCTGGTTTAAGCTTCAGTAGTTTCCCATTTGTTAAGGTACAGACAAAACTCTACATACTTATGTGAGAAAATACTTTAAATGGTCCATTTTCAAGGCATAATAAATCTAAGTACTGGCAGCCGGCCTGCAAACGTAACCGCACAGCTCACGCACCTAGAAGGTCACGATAAACGAACAGAATGTAGAGGAGGGGTCAGCCCATAAAAGGGAAGAAAGTTTCTTTATTGGGAATCGAAAATTAAAGCAGGGAAGGGGACAGGGTATAAAACCTTATAAGGGGGGTAATGAAACTTAGGCGACATCTGGAAAGATTGTAACCTCATAGCACTCGACCAATGAGGAACTGGAGGAGGGACTTGGATGCTAGGAGATAAATTATATCAGACACCCAATCTTGTAAGACCCCTATTAAAAGTCTACTTTCGCTGTTCTTCGTGCCTCTAAGCCCACTCTTTGGGTTTGGAAAGGTAAGTGTATTTCTCACACTTAAAAGGCCCTGTATGGTCTGGCCCCTCTCTCGAGTCCGTCTCTCAAGTCCATCTCTCAAGTCTCATTCTCCCTCACTCCAGCCACACTCTGGCCTTACAGTTCCTCATACTCGCCATGCTCCTTTCTGCCACAGGGCCTTTGGACAGGCTGTTCTCCCTGACAGGGATTCTCCTCTCAACCTCTAATCCCAACTTAACATCATCATTCAGACATTGGTCCAAATGTCATTGTCTCAGGAAATATTTCCCTGACCTCCTTTAGCAGATCAAACACCTCTTCTATGTGATCATTTGATTAATGCCTGCCACCTGCATGAGACTTTAAGTTTCAGACTATATGAATGGCTTTGTGTACCCACAATATCCCAAGCACCTAATAATGAATAAATCCAAGTAAAGATGTCCAGTGAACAGAACTGCAAAAGATAAAGGACATTAACAATGGCCAATTGTAAGCCATAGGGGAAAATAAGTCAAACATACTACCCAAACAGCAGAGGGTTAAAGCTGGAACCCTGAGGCCCACTACCATCTTGAGGCAAGCTAGGGCTGGGAATGGTGGCTCACAGCTGTAATCCCAGCACCCTGGGAGGCCAGGCAGATCACTTGAGGTCAGGAGTTTGAGACCAGCCTGGCCAATGTGGAGAAACCCCATCTCTACTATAAAAACACAAAAATTAGCCAGGGGCCGGGCGCAGTGGCTCACGCCTGTAATCCCAGCACTTTGAGAGGCCAAGGCGGGTGAATCACAAGGTCAGGAGATCGAGACCTGCCTGGCCAACATGGTGAAACCTCATCTCTACTAAAAAGTACAAAAATTAGCTGGGCATGGTGGCACACGCCTGTAGTCCCAGCTACTCAGGAGGCTGAGGCAGGAGAATCACTTGAACCCGGGAGGCAGAGGTTGCAGTGAGCTGAGATCATGCCACTGCACTCTAGCCTGGTGACAGAGCAAGACTCTGTCTCAGGAAAAATAAAAAATAAAAAAGCAACTAAGGAAAGAAGCCAAAAAGTAGGCAGAGATTAGAGGAAAACCTGGAAGAAATGGGTCACAGTGACAAGGAAGGTTAAAAGTTTCAAAAAGAAGGATCAGTCAACAGTATCAAAGCCTGAGACATCTAGTAAGAAGAAATTGGGTGGGGTGTGGAGGCTCACGCCTGTAATCCCAGCACTTTGGGAAGCTGAGATGGGTGGATCACTTGAGGACAAGAGTTCAAGACCAGCCTGGCCAACATGGTGAAACCCTGTCTCTAATAAAAGTACAAAAATTAGCCGGGCTTGGTGGCTCATGCCTGTAATGCCAGCTACTCAGGAGGCTGAGGCAGGAGGTCTGCTTGAACCCGAGAGGTGGAGGTTGCAGTGAGCTGAGATTGTGCCACTGCACTCCAACTTGGGCAACAGAGTGAGACTCTGTCTCACATAAAAAAAAAAAAAGAAAGAAAAAGGAACAGTGTTCATGGTGAGAGCAGTACTAGAGGGGTTCACATGTCTTACTACTCAGGACTTGCTGTGTTACAAATATTTGTGGTATGTCTGTGTCCTCTACCAGACTGTCTCTCCTACACTAGAAGGTAGGAACTGCCCAATGTATCTCCCTTATCTTCAGTGCCTTGTTCACTTATCTGCCAAACACAAGCCAGCCTAAGAGTAGAGAAGAGCAGCAGAGAACAGTAAAAGGACAATTCTGCATGGATCTCTCAGAGTTACACATGTCATGGGGACAAGGCACTAACCTGTTCAGGGCACCTCTTTGAAGATATTGGTATAATGAAGTTTGGAAGGCAGATAGTATCTACATTCATAGCAAAGTGAATACATGCTTACCATTCAGTATAATAAAAATAATGTCTCCAGCCAGGCGTGATGGCTCACATCTGTAATCCCAGCACTTTGGGAGGCCGAGGCAGTTGGATCTCCTGAAGTCAGGAGTTCAAGACCAGCCTGGCCAACATGGTAAAACTCCGCCTTTACTAAAACTACAAAAAGTAGCCAGGTGTGGTGGCAGGCGCCTGTAATACTAGCTACTTGGGAGGCTGAGGGAGGAGAATTGCTGGAACCTGGAAGGTGGAAGTTGCAGTGAGCTGAGATCTCAACATTGCACTCCAGCCTGGGTTGACAAAGTGAAACTCTGTCTCAAAAAAAAAAAAGTTAAAAGGAAAAAATGCTGATATTCTGGCTACTGCTGTTGCTATGAGTAATAAACCATCATTCATCTATGACCCCAATAATCTCATCCATACACATGTAGCAGTCTAATTTATCAAATCTCAAACTATTTACAGTTATTGACAAGAAGAAATTACAGTCAATGGAAGCAGGCTGACAAGAAGTTATAGTTATGGACAAGAAGAAATTACAGTCAAGGGAAGCCCCTCCCAGGGCTCAGGAGGCAAAAAATTAAATCAACCAAGGCCTCCAAGGGCTTCTCTTTTTTTTTTTTTTTTTTTTTTTTTGAGACAGAGTCTCACTCTGTAGCCCATGCTGGAGTACAGTGGCATGATCTTGGCCCACTGCATCCTCTGCCTCCCAGGTTCAAGTGATTCTCCGGCTCAGCCTCCTGAGTAGCTGCGATTACAGGCACGCACCACCACGCCCAGCTAATTTTTGTATTTGTAATAGATACGGGGTTTCACAATGTTGGCCAGACTGGTCTCAAACTCCTGACCTCAAGTGATCCACCTGCCTCAGCCTCCAAAAGTGCTGGGATTACAGGCGTGAGCCACCGTGCCCAGCCCACCAAGGGCTTCTCTTTCTTTCTTTTTTTTTTTTTTGAGACAGAGTCTCTGTCACCCAGGCTGGAGTGCAGTGGTGTGATCTTGGCTCACCACAACCTCCAGCCTCACCATAACCTCCAGCCTCACCATAACCTCCAGCAGGTTCAAGCGATTCTCCTGCCTCAGCCTCCCCAGTAGCTGGGATCACAGGCAGCCGCCACTATGCCTGGCTAATTTTTGTATTTTTAGTAGAGACAAGTTTCACCATGTTGCCCAGGCTGGTCTTGAACTCCCGACCACAGGTGATCCACCCACCTCAGCCTCCCAAAGTGTTAGGATTACAGGCGTGAGCCTCCGCACCCCAAGGGCTTCTTTAAGGATCAGAAAACACTTAGGGGAAGGCACAGAGCAACAAATCTTGAGGGGATACAGGTGGCAGGAAAGAAAAATAGGTGAAAACCTCTGTCCCTACAACTTAAGCAAACATGCCCTTTGGAGACTTCCTAATAAAAAATAACACTTATTCATTCAACAAATAATTATTTTAGGCCAGCATTGCACCCATGTTGTGGCTGCTATAAAGGTAACTAAAAACAGTCCCACAAGAAGTGACCAGAGGCAGCTATGACATGGTATAAAGAATGACCAAAAAGGTTAAAAGACCTGGATTCAAATGTTGACATCCTAATACCACCCTCATAAGCCCAGGGCCTCCAGATGGGTCAGTCACCTAACCTGTGGGCCTCCTAGGAGGTAATATCTGATATTAACAATAATGTGTGCCAGGCACCTTTCTTTCAATTCACTTAATCCTCACAACTGTACAACAAGAAGAAACTATTATTATCACTGTTTTGTAGATGAAGAAATGGAGAGAGATCAATTTGCCAGAGGTCACAAACTAGTCTGGTTCTAAAGTCCACGCACTATACCACTGTCTCTGTGATATTGTGAAATATGTATTTGGGGCCGGGGATGGTGGCTCATGCCTGTCATCCCAGCACTTTGGGAGGCACCCGAGATCAGGAGTTCGAGACCAGCCTGACCAATATGGTGAAACTCTGTCTCTACTAAAATTACACAAATTAGCGGGGCATGGTGGCATGTGCCTGTAGTCCCAGCTACTTGGGAGGCTGAGGCAGGTGGATCACCTGAGGTCGAGAGTTCGAGACCAGCCTGACCAATATGCTGAAACCCCGTCTCTACTAAAAATACAAAAATTAGCCACGCATGGTGGCACATGCCTGCAATCCCAGTTACTCGAGAGGCTGAGGAAGGAGAATCGCTTGAACCCGGGAGGCAGAGGTTGCGGTGAGCTGAGATCATGCCATTGCAGTCCAGCCTGGGCAACAAGAATGAAACTCTGTCCAAAAACAAGAGTATTTCACTATATGAACGTTCATGCATTTTGTAAAAGTTTTCCAACTAATTCTGATCTGCTGTCCTAAAACATGCTTTAAGTGATCTATCTCTGCGCTCTCCTCCCAACTTAGACATCCCAAATAAATAAAGCTATAAATGGAATGCAGAGGCAAAAAAAAAAAGATTTTAACCCAGGGTCATCCCATTTTTTTCTAACAGTGGCCTAAATGATTAGAAACCCATGAGGTACAATTTTTTAATGCACATTGTTTAACTTTCAGCTATGGTGAATCCTGAGTTCAACAATTACAAACAATGTCACTCAAAGTCACAAGTTAAGTGACTTCTCCATTTTTCCCTCATCTCAGTAATCCTTCCTGTTGTCCTAGTTTTGTGGTATGACTTTAATGAAGTTTAACTTTATTATCTCAAAAAAAAAAACAAAAAAGTCAGTTTTATTTAAAAGTACTATTCGCCCAATACAGAAGGAAAAAAAAAAAAAAAAAAACAAAACCTAGCAAAATCAGGAAATTAGCCCCTACCAGCATACAAATTTACAGGTCAAAGCAAGCCCTGCCTGTCCTCACATGAACTGCAGCCTGGAGACCACTACAACTTCCTTCCTCAAAACTTATCCACGAGATACACGGCAACAGTGCTCAGATCTTGTTTTTTAACCAGAATGTTTTCCTCAGAAGTCTTAAATGAAAGCTAAATGTACAAAAGCTACAATGGAGAAACATTCTGATCTAGTGAGAATGGGAGACCTAGGATTCATCTTTTCAGGCTCCCCCTGCCTTTCCCCATCCCTCCCTCCACCTTTCACTCCAGTCCTGGCTCGCTAAGATACCTCGGCAGAATACTTTACATTTGAAACCCACTGAAATGAAGGAATCTAAAGTTCAGACTGAAGGGGAAGGGAGCACCTTAAGTGGCAGTATCAAATTATAATTTCAGTTCTTAGCACCAAAACTCATTAACTCAGGGTAGTTACATGGTTGACTCATGAACTAAAAAAATTCTATGAATTGTTTAAGAAATCCGATCAAGATTTTATGAGCAACTTCCTCATCTCTTACATATCGACATATAATGTCTTAGGATGAGAATAATATAGTAATAATTATACATCACTGTCATAAAAGACAACAGCACTTCTAACTGAATTATACAGATAAACCCAGAACTAGCCTCTTACATATTGCCAACAGGTAACACAATATTGCAAAATGAAATTGATCTATTTAAGTTCCTTTTTAAATCTTCTCATGTTAAATAAACACACACATATTTACTCAACAGGAAAATCTTGCAACAACAAAATTTCAAATACTATCCTGCCAAAAAACAAGCAATTTTTCCTCTCAGCAGGAACTCCTGGCTTTTGGCCCACAACCTTTGCATAACCAAAATGTGTTACGCAACGGTGTTCAAGGTGGCCTAGGCTACCTTGGAAAAAAAGCTAAAAAAGGCCGGGCACAGTGGCTTACGCCTGTTATCCCAGCACTTTGGGAGGCCAAGGCCGGTGGATCACAAGGTCATGAAATCAAGACCATCCTGGCCAACATGGTGAAACTCCATCTCTACTAAAATACAAAAAAAATTTAGCCAGACATGGTGGCACACACCTGTAGTCGCAGATACTCAGGAGGCTGAGGCAGGGGAATCGCTTGAATCTGGGAAGCGGAGGTTGTAGTGAGCTGGCATCATGCCACTGCACTCCAGCTTGACAACAGAGTGAGACTCCATCTCAAAAAAAAAAAAAATGCTAAAAATATACTTCACTGTGACAGGACCGCAGATGCCACTTCAGATGAGGAAGAATGAATCCACCAAGCGTCACAATAGAGGTGAAGCCTACATTTCACCAAAGCAGAAAAAGGATCCTACAAAATATGCAATTTTTAACTGATAAAATAATAAAACCTCCTGATACAAAAGTATGGGATAGGGCAATGCCTCTATGACATTTAAATGCTAAAATATTAGTTATTAAACTGAAGCAAATTAGGTCACTCCAGTTCCCACAAAGCCGTCCAGCTCTAGACCAATTCTAAAAGTATGTTAGTTAAGACAAGGCTAAGAAGGACCACCACCCTGGGCATCCTGACACCTAAAATCCTCCAACCTGGGGATAAAGAAAGCCGACCTCCTAAATGTATTACAGAGTCCACCATCCAGGAGAGGAAAGACTAGAAATTATCTAAGTGAATTCTGTAATTTGTACAAGACCAGAGTGGTGCTATACTGCAATGAATTTTCTTCTGTAAAATAAACTAAAGCATTCTTCCCTTTGGGGGGAAAAAGAGCTACTGCTTCTCAGCCTTTTGTTTAAGATCTAATCTGGGGGAATGTCACTGACAAGGTATTTTATTTGCAGCCTCTTTTGACATCATGACATCTTACTTAAAGAGAGAGAAACAAATGAATGCTAAAGAAAAAGCTTTTTAGTTAACCTATCCTACCTCTTATAAAATATGATATTGAAAGAAAAATTTTAATAAGGATATAATTATTTGATAAATCTATGGGTACACATATTCAGTAAGTAATTCTGGCCAGGCACAGTGGCTTATGCCTGTAATCCCAGCACTTTGGGAGGCCGAGGCAAGTGGATCACTAGAAGCCAGGAGTTTGAGACCAGCTTGGACAAAAAGACGAAACCCCGTCTACGCTAAAAATACAAAAACTAACTGGGCGTGGTGGCACATGTCTGTAATCCCAGCCACTCAGGAGGCTGAGCATAAGAATCACTGGAACTCAGGAGGTAGAGGTTGCAGTGAGACAAGATCGTGCCGCTGCACTCCAGCCTGAGCAACAGAACAAGACTCTATCTCAAAAAATAATAATAAATACATAATTCTTAAATGAAAGAAGAATGATGCTACTTTACCCCTACATAAAGTGCTGTCCCAAGACAGCAGTACAATGTAACAATATCCAACTGAGAACTCTGTGGTATGTCGGCACTACATTGAAATAGTTCTCTGAACTGAACAACACTCACTCAACTTCTAAGAAAAATACATTTCAAAACCAGCCAAGTGCAGTGACTCACGTCTCTAATCCCAGCACTTTGGGAAGCAGAAGAAGGTGGATCACTTGTGGTCAGGAGTTCAAGACCAGTCTGGCCAACCTGGTGAAACCTTGTCTCTGTTAAAAATACAAAAAATATGGCTGGGCATGGTGGCTCAGCACTTTGGGAGGCTGAGGCGGGAGGATCACGAGGTCAAGAGTTCAAGACCAGCTTGACCAACATGTGAAACCCCATCTCTACTAAAAATACAAAAATTAGCCAGTCGTAGTGGTGTGCACCTGTAATCCCAGCTACTTGGGAGGCTGAGGCAGGAGATTCGCTTGTACCCAGGAGGCAGAGGTTGCAGTGAGCAGAGATCACACCACTGCATTCCAGCCTGGGTGGCAGGGTGAGACTCCATCTCAAAAAACAAAAAAAAATACAAAAAATTAGCCAGGCGTGGTGGTGCACACCTGTAATCCCAGCTACTCAGGAAGCTGAAGCACAAGAATCATGTGAACCTGGGAGGCAGAGGTTGCAGTGAGCCGAAAATGCACCGCTGCACTCCAGGCTGGATGACAGAGCAAGATTTCATCTCAAAACACACAAACAAACAAAAAAAGAACAAATATATTTCACAAGCAAAATGGATGACTACATGCCAATTCCCTCCTTGATTAACACAAAAGAAGAACAAAGAAATTGAGATAAGAAAAATTTTAATGTAGATATTTGGCCTGAATTAATAGATATAACAATATCTAAGTGGATATTACTAAAAGAGTTACCATTTATTGAGCTCTAGACATATACTAGGCAGTGTGCTAAGACTTGGTGTGTGCATGAGCTCACCTAAAAGTCTGGTTCCACTATTAGCTCTAAGGCTATAGGGAAGCTACATAACTTCCTCAAGCTATGTTTTTCTAACTCAAAGACAGATACCTTAAAGATCATCTGCTGCTGCCTCCCCTTTGACCCACTAACAGAGACTATAGGATATTAAGCAATATAAAACAAGGGTTATTAACAGACTCTGTTTTTTGCTACACCCCCCTCAACACCCCCGAGCTCCATAAATCTTAAAGTCAAACGCTCTTAGCCTACTTTATGTTGGTACACACCTTAGAAACAAACAGAACTACCAAACGCCTGTGAATGCAAAGATCAGCTCTGTTCTGCTCTACACGGCCTCTGCAGCAGCTAGCAGGACTTAGCTCTCAGTAGCGCCCACTCCAACAGCAAGTTGTTTAGCTGTTCCTTACACACGCATACACACACAAACATCCACACACACACACACACACACACACACACACACACAAACATCCACACACACACACACACACACACACACAGACTCTGAAGCTTCCCTGGCCTCTCCATCTAACTACCACCATCCTTACCTCTTGCTGCAAAAACTCCTAACTGGGTTTCCCACTTCAATACTTTCTCAACTCAAAAAGCCAAGTGTTCTTTTTAAACCTTAAATCAGAACACGTCACTCTCCTGCTTCAGATTCCCCAAGGATTTCCTACGCACTGCATATAAAGTCTAAACTACTTACGATGACCCAAGGCCCTACTTGATTTGGCCTGCTTACTTTCCAGATTGCTCACTAGGCCCCAGCAACATGAGTTTCCTTTCAGTTTCTTCAGGAGCCCTTCTCTGCCAGGTCCTTCCTAGCTGGGCCTTTGTCCTTCTTTACTCTCTGCCAGGAACGCTGTTCCTGGCTAGTTCAGGTGGCTAGCTCCTCCTCAAACTTAAGGTCTCCGTTCAAATGTCATCTCAGAAGAGTCTTTCCAACCACCCTACATATAAGGTAAGCTCCCATTAGTTACTCTCAATCACCTCACCCTTTTGGTTCCTTTATAGGTTTATGATACTCTGAAATGGATCACGTACTTCATTTTATTGATTATATTCTGTCTTCTCTCACTAGAATAAAAACTACCTGTTTGATTCTCTATAATATTTGTTGGATAAAATAAACAAACAAACTCCCATTCATGGGTCTGATGTTTTTTAAAATAAATAAACAAGAAATATACAAGACTTATTTGTACAGGACTTATTTCAAGCAAAGTTTGAAAATCTACTGAGACACATAAAAATCTATTAGAACACAGGACAGAAAGTACATAAAGATGTCAATTTCCCCAAACTTCACCTCCAATTTCAGTATTCCCAATCAATATTCAGTATTCAATAAAAATCTCTATGATTTCTTTTTGAATGTCACAGAATGATTCTAAAGTTCATCTAGAAGAACACATAGACCAGAATTGTCAAAGTCTGAAAAAAAAGAGAAATGAACAGGTAACTAACCCCATCTGTATTAAAATTATAAAATGATAGTAATTTAAAGTGTATGGTTATACACAAGAGACCAAAATAACAAGACCAATCAGAAATAGTCCCAAACACATTTAGTAAATGACAAAAGCTGCAATTCTAATAGTGGGGCAAAAAACAGATTATTCACTGAATGGTGCTGACACAACTAGCTAGTTGGGGTAGAATTCACACACAATTTTATCCCCCAAAACATGTCTCACTTCTTATACCAGAAATAAATTCCAGATGGATCAAAGAATTACAAGTTTTAAAAAGAGAAGGAAAAGGAAAAAAAAGAAACCATTGAAGTATTAAATACAATCTGGGGACTTCTTTGCTTTAAAAATACAAAAATGCATGCAGTTAAAAAGTCTTCCTCTCACTCATTCTTCTTACTATGACAACCAATGTTTCCAAGTATCATATATCCTGTGATATACAAGCAAAAATGTATACATTGTTTTTCATCTTTAAAGCAAAGACACATAGAGGCATATAATGTTCCTCACTTTGTTTTTCTAGTTTAGTAGCTAGGTGAATATTTTACATTTTGGAGCAAGGAAAGTCTTAAGTAGAGCACAAAACACAAAAGTCACATAAATAAATTAGTAACAGTCACAACTAACATTTATTATTTACTTACTTTGTGCCAGCCGTTATGCCTAATGCTATTTACATTATCTCCATTGTACAAATAAGGAAATTAAGGTGTACAGAGGTTAAATAATGTGCCCAAGGTCTCACAGCAGCACAGTGCTGGGTTTGGATTTATCTGACTACATAACATTACAAAAGAATAGCTAGGGGGATATGTGCACACGTACGAAAAAAGTGAATAAGGCCAGACGCATTGGCTCACACCTGTAATCCCAACACTTTGGGAGGCCCAGGTGGGCGGATCACCTGAAGTCAGGAGTTTCAGACCAGCCTGACCAACATGGAGAAACCCCATGTCTCGTAAAAATACAAAATTATCCAGGCATGGTGGCGCAGGCCTGTAATCCCAGCTACTCAGGAGGCTGAGGCAGGAGAATCACTTGAACCCAGGAGGCAGAGGTTGAGGTGAGCTGAAATCACACCATTGCACTCCAGCCTGGGCAACAAGAGCAAAACTCTGTCTCAGAAAAAAAAAAAAAAAAGAAAGAAAAAAAAGAAAAGAAAAAGAAAGAAATAAAAAAGTGAATATGTAGAGAACTTTTAACCTATTAAAAACCAGTAACCCCACCAGAAAATAAACAAAGAACAAAAGTAGGCAATTTATAAAAGACATACGGCCAGGCGCAGTGACGCACACCTGTAATCCCAGCACTTCGGGAGGCTGAGGTGGGTGGATCACCTGGGGTCAGGAGTACAAGACCAGCCTAACATGGTGAAATCCCATCTCTACTAAATACATAAATTAGCTGGGCGTGGTGGCAGATGCCTGTAATCCCAGCTACTTGGGAGGCTGAGGCAGGAGAATTGCTTGAACATGGGAGGCGGAGGTCGCAGTGAGCCGAGATCGTGCCACTGCACTCCAGCCTGGGCAACAAGAGCAAGTCTCTGTCTAAAAAAAAAAAAAAAAGGCCAAGTGCGGTGACTCAGGTCTGTAATCCCAGCACTTTGGGAGCCCAAGGCAGGCAGATCACCTGAGGTCGAGAGTTTGAGACCAGCCTGGCCAACATGGAGAAACCCCCTGTCTACTAAAAATATAAAATTAGCAGGGAGTGGTGGTGCATGACTATAATCCCAGCTACTAGAGAGGATGAGGCAGGTGAATTGCTTGAACCCAGGATGCAGAGGTTGTGGTGAGCTGAGATCAAGCCATTGCACTCTATGCACTCTAGCCCAGGCAACAAGACCAACACTCCATCTCAAAAAAAAAAAAAAAGAAAGAAAGAAAACTTTCTCCATATTAAAAAATGTTCAGCCTCAATAGTGATTGACAAAAGGCCATCACATTTTTTCAGTTCCTAAATTGTCAAAATGTTTTAAACTGTAATATCTAGTATTAGCCAGGGTATGGGGCATATGTGAATACTATTGGTAGCTTTACAAATTGGTACAACAACCTTTTGGAAGGAAAATGTATAAATATCTATCCATATCTACATTATTCACATCTTTTGATTTCAGCAACTCCACTTCTAGGAATCTATCCTACAAAGCTATTTGTACAAGTACACAAAATACATATACATATGTACATGTGCATAAATATGCATACACACACACAATTGTTTACAGCTTTCTTTTTCTGGCAACAACAAAAAAATCCAGTGACCATAAGTTGATTAAGCAAATTATGGTATTTTCTTGTTTTTGTTTAAAACAGAGTCTCACTCTGTCACCCAGGCTGGAGTCCAGTGGCATGGCTCACTGCAACCTCCATCTCCCAGTTTCAAGTGATTCTCCTGCCTCAGCCTCCCAAGTAGCTGGGATTACAGGCACATGCCACCATGCCTGGCTGTTTTTTGTATTTTTAGTAGAGATGGGGTTTCACCATGTTGGCCAGGCTGGTCTTGAACTCCTGACCTCCGGTGATCCAGCCAGCTCGGCCTCCCAAAGTAGTGGGACAACAGGTGTGAGTCACCGTGCCTGGCAAATTATGGTATTTTCATGTACTAGAAATGGGGTATTAAGTTGCTGTTAATGATTGATAGAGGTAACTCTGAAATAAATAGACAAACTTGCAACAGTAGTATACAAAAGAATAGTATATTATGATCCCATAATTTAGAAAATTATACAAACACAGAAAAAAAAACTGGAAGAATATGCAACAAACTCAGTAGATTACATCCAGGAATTTCAGTATATATAAAAAATAATGTATTACTTACAATTAGTGAAAGATCAAATTTTAAAATAGCATATCCTCCTTCATGCATTAAAATGATTTTGTGTGAATATAAAGTAACTTCTTTCTCCCCCCTCAACAGGATGTATATACTCCTACATCAGGTATATTTATGTTCTGCATATTTTAGGTTATAACTCCTCGATAGCACGTTTTGATTTCATTCCAAATACCTCCAAATACATAAAAGTTATTGTAGTTAAAAATGAATTTAAAAATCTTAAAAGTAAGGCAAAGTTAAACATCTTTGAACAGAAACTCAAAGTCATGATGATGACTACTTAAACATTTTCAAAATTACATTAATCTCCATGTTATTGCCAAGGGAAATGAATTGCCTAAAACAAATTACTCTGAATGTGAACAGTGTATGACAGTGATAATGGCAAGAAGAATGTCTGTCAGTTCAACCAAATATGGGGTAAAGGGGCAATCTATAAGCATAAAAGTGACTCTCATCATAAATCTGAATCAAATTTTGCTGGAAAAATGTAACCTTTGCCGGGTGCTGTGGCTCACTCCCGTAATCCCAGCACTTTGGGAGGCCGAGGCAGGCAGATCACGAGGTCAGGAGATCGAGATCATCCTGGCTAACATGGTGAAACCCTGTCTCTACTAAAAATAGAAAAAATTAGTCGGGCATGGTGGTGGGCACCTGTAGTCCCAGCTACTCTGGAGGCTGAGGCAGGAGAATGGCGTGAACCTGGGAGGTGGAGCTTGCAGTAAGTCAAGACCATGTAACTGCACTCCAGCCTGGGTGAGAGCGAGACTCCATCTCAGAAAAAAAAAAAAAAAAAAAAAAAAAGAAAGAAAAGAAAAATGTAACCTCAATATATTTGGTTTTGATATCAGTTTGTTTGTGTATAACAAAGAATAAAGACAGCCAAACAGCCCAAATTTTGTTCCTCAAGTACACTGTAATGGGGGAAAGAAATCCAAATAAGTTGGGAATCTTGACTTTTCCTTTACTCCTGACTAATCTACTTAGGAATTTAATTTTTTTATATAAAACTAGTTGATATTATTCTTTCAAAGGGAGTCCTAAATTCTATTATAATCAACCAACTGTTCCATATTTCTTTTTTTTTTTTTTTGAGATGGAGTCTCACTCTGTCACCAGGCTGGAGTGCAGTGGCACAATATCGGTTCACTGCAACCTCTGCCTCCCGGATTTAAGCGATTCTCCTGCCTCAGCCTCCTGAGTAGCTGGGACTACAGGCACGTGCCACCATGCACAGCTAGTTTTTTTTTTTTTTTTGTATTTTTAGTAGAGACGGGGTTTCACAATGTTGGCCAGAATGGTCTTGATCTCTTGACCTCATGATCTGCCTGCCTGGGCCTCCCAAAGTGCTGGGATTACAGGCGTGAGCCACCATGTCGGCCAATCTTCCCATATTTATAACTCCCAATTTTTTTCCTAGGATTGGAATTACTCTGAAATTCCCTGCATATATAAATTAAAACATTATTGCTTTCTAATATTATCTAGAACTATGAGTGCTGTCTAGGATGAACCAATCCCATATTTACTTTCTCTTCCTCCCCCAAATCCCAATAAACAGAACTTTTTTTTCTTTTTTAATGCTTTTAACTGGGCTCAGTGGCCCACACCTATAATCCCAGCACTTCAGGAGGCCAAGGTGGGAGGATCACTTGAGCCCAGCAATTTGAGGTCAGCCTGGGTAACATAATGAGACCCTGTTTCTACAAAATAAAAGAAATTGACCAGGTGTGGTGGCACACACCTGTAGTCCCAGCTACTCAGGAGGACCGTGTGAGCCCAGGACTCAGACGCTGCATTGAACTATGATCACACCACCACACTCCAGCCTGGGCAACACAGAGAGACTCTCTCTGTAAAAAAGAAAAAAAAAGAAATATTTTGATAATTTACTAATTACAGCTATGTTAGTCACTGACATTGGTGAAATTTCTACCTGTTTTTTAATTTCCAAAAACTATTCAGCATCAAACTGCCATATGTGTATCAGACACCTTCTACAAAATCCACACTAACTCTAGCTGCTAAGCTCTTTTATGCATTCAACAAGTGTCTACTACCCCTTGGCACAGGGTGTTATTCTAAGAGTGAGAAAAGAGGAAAACAAAATTTAAAAACTCAGATACAGACATGCCTACAAAGGGCTTATGGTCTAGAGGCAAAGGATCAAGAGTTTCCAGAAAAAAAAATATACATTTTGGAGAAGAGGGAATAGGAGAGACACTTCCTGGATGACGTAATATGTGATCAAACCCTTAAAAAATAGGATAAATTTAGATGTAGTAGACTTTGGAAGATAAGGGAGGAAAGGAGTATTCCAGAAACAAGCATAGTAAGAAGAAAAAACAAATAAAAAATTCTTCTTAATGCAACACAAAATAGCCCAAGTAGAATAAAGAAATATGCCATGCTTCAGTATTTATGTAAAGATTATCAGCTTAATAAAAATATGCCTTTTCCTTTACAATAAATTTTATAGGCTGGGCATGGTGGCTCATGCCTGTAATCCCAGCATTTTGGGAGGCCATGGTGGGAGGATTACTTGAGCCCAGAATTCAAGACCAGGCTGGGCAAAACAATCAGACCCCATCTCTATTTTTACAACGTTAAAATAAAACAAAATCAATTTTATAGCATGAATACATACAGAAAATATTACAAATGAGCTTTTTGATGTAAAAAATTCATAAAGAATACAGTCGGCCAAGTGCGACGGCTCACACCTGTAATCCCAACACTTTGGGAGACCAAGGCGGGCAGATCACTTGAGGCCAGGAGTTCGAGATCAGCCTGGACAACATGACGAAACTCCGTCTCTAAAAATACAAAAATTAGCCAGGCATGGTGGCATATGCCTGTAATCCCAGCTACTTGGGAGGCTGAGCACGAGAATTGCTTGAACCTGGGAAGTGGAGGTTGCAGTGAGCTGAGATTCTGCCACTGCACTCCAGCCTGGGCAACAGAGCGAGACTCTGTCAAAAAAAATTTCATGTTTGTGCTATTTATCTAAGCATTTATATTAATATAACAATTGAAATCCTTCATACTTAAAAAAAAATCCAGAAGTCTGAAAGTAGGCAAAACAAACAACAGCTAATTTATAAAATGATTTAACCTATTTGTAGGCCGGGTGCAGTGGCTCATGCCTGTAATCCCAGCACTCTGGGAGGCCGAGGCGGGAGGATCACCTGAGGTCAGGAGTTCGAGACTAGCCTGACCAATACGGAGAAATGCTGTCTCTACTAAAAAATGATTTTAACACTGTCTTTATTTCCCAAAGATTACTGAAGTCATGTTAAATAAAAGGCATTAGAGATTCTATTTTTCTGACAAAATATTTAAGAGACTTCCTTTTCTTCTAAGCCAAGTAATTAGGGCTCCTTTATATATCCATCATATACACAACACTTCTAGACAGGAAAAGATCTAGCAGTTCTAAGTTTTTCTTTCTCATTTTATGAACCCTAACACAACTTCCACAGACTATCTATGACATGAACTTTCTGACTTTTCCTGTACTTCCCTCTTTCATAATTAGTCATTCTACTTTAGGACAAAAATTTGCCATACAAGATCCTCTCTCATATAACATTTCTTTCCTTCACAACTTTTCTTACCATAAATACATCTTCATATCCACAACTTTCTTTAGATCTCTCTCCGTGACTGATTTCTGATGCCCACCCAAACCTAAAAGGTCAGATAACACAAAGCAAAACAGAGGAGAGCTTTAGATTTTGAGAGAGACCCATCTGCCTGAAGTTCTTGGGGTTCCATGAGGACAACAGAGGTTTCTCCTAAAATAGGTTTTGTAGCACCTTCTGTTTTTCTTTAAGGAGTCCCAGGCTGTCAGAAATTACCTTAGGTCCTGTCATGTGGGCACTGAGTGGCAACAAGACAGACTAGGGAACAGTCGCAACATGACAGACAACTGAGCAGAAAAAGAAAAACTTACTGCAGTCCCCACTGTAAAGATGGATAAACTGAGGCACCATGCAGTTTAAAAATTCATGTTACATAGAGCTGGGCTCCACAGCTCACTCTCTTAACCATCCTATAATTTTGCTGAATCTATGCCCAGTCACTGAAGAACCTGTATGGTACCTCATGGCCCCCTTAGAGCTTAGAACCTGGGTTTCATTCCTGCTCTACAGCTATATAATTTAACAATTTTCCTCTGAATTTGTTGGATTCTAACCCTATATTTCTAAAATTTTATTAATATTACTGAACCTTAAAGGGAGCTGTGATGTCTTTAGTCTTTAGAAATATTAAATCTATCAACAAAGGACTATATGAAGTTAAACTGTATTCAAATTTCTACATGCTTTAAAACTTTGAGGCAATATATTAAGAAACACACCTAAGAAACTGCAACCAATCTACTCTGGACAAAAACTTAGATACTAACTCTTCAAAATAAGCTACCTAGTGGTATTTATACATATTCTTGCATATACCAACAGTATCTTACATGCTCATAGCCTTAAAAATAACTGAAGTGTCAGAATTATAGGCATTACACATTTCTGTTGGCTTAAAAAATGATACAAAATGCATAAACTTCTAGAGTGATCAGTTTAATAAAAGAGTTCATACCAAAGGTAATAATACTAGGAATCAAAGAAGGCTAAACACTGCAGGTCTTTAAAGGTGATAGTTAATAAAACCTTGTTTTTGGTTGTGAATGTTTGCCTTACAACATTATACACATGATTCTCCCCCCTTCTTTTTCCTCTTGCAAAGATGTGGTGATGAACCCTTTGCTCATGCAGATGACAATACTCTTGAAAATGGTGGCAGAAAAAAAAATGAAGGGAATATAGTTCACTCAATCATCTCATAAATTAGAACTTATTACCCCTGTGACTCTTGCATAGCTCCAGAAAAAAATGTGAGAGAGATGAAATGGCTGTTTGTTACCAATATTTTATATGATGCTTCATTTTTTGATTCCTTGAATAACACATTAGTCCATTTATGCCAGAGGTTGCAATTTTTTGAATTTTTGCATAAGTGAAAAATCAGACCTTTTCGATGACATTTAACAGTAGGATGTAAGTAATTTCCACATGCTTAGCATGGAACACTAGGCATAAATGGGTTAACACAATTATGAAAGCATAGCTATTCAAGTAACTAATTATACAACTGATTTTTTTTCCTCATCTCTAAAACATAGTAAGGGATCAGTTATTTAAAAAACACAACAGTGACAAGTATTTTATTTTTAACTCAGTTTTGGCTGGTTAAGGCCATTGCTTGGCATAAGAATACAAAAACAGGAGGAGAAACAAGAATACAAACATGAAATAGAAGCAGTAGCAAAAGAAAATGAAGAGGAAGAAGAAAATGAGCAGAAAATACACAATGGAAGAAAGGAAGAAGAACAGGTGTGGGAATCAGAAGGTCTATCATATAATACTTTTTATCCCCTCCTCGATTCATAAAATTTGCGTAACTCCAAGAGTATCACAACAAAAAACAAGCAAAAGGATACACAAATAGTCACTAAATTTTGTTAAGAATGAGATAATGCTGCCACTCATGCCTAGCTCAGGCACCAGCAGGAGGAGGGCACACTCCAGAGATTGCAGGAGAAGGGGGAGGACTCCTCTTTGCCCTAGGTGTACCACCACCACTGCCACCGAGACCTTCGTTACAGCACCCACAGGTTCCTCCCCACCCCAGAACGGGATGGGCCCTGCAGTGCTCCTACTCCCCTTCCCGGCCCCCAGACTTCCTACTGCTACCACCACTAGCGCCAATGCCAATACAACCAGTCCCCCTCATCATACCAGCCCACCCTACCAGGCTGCTACCAGCAGGCCCCCGTGGGTGCCCTCCTACTGCTCCATTCGAGCTGTGGTCTCCATCTCCACCACTAACTGCATGAGGCAAACTGCAGAGCCACGTCATCTGCTCGACCGTACCACAGGCGGCGACTCCTTCTCCTCCTTCAGAGTGGCTTGGAGCAGCTGGGCAAGCAAAGCCAGAAAAGCCCAAAACGGGACTCAGGGATTGGAACCATTAGAGCCTCACCTCATTATGCTGGTGACTGGGTGTCAGGGATCAGTTTCATTGAAGGCACTCACACCCACCTTCCAAAGTCCAACCTCTCCTTCTGGCAAAAGCTGGCCAGGAACTGGGGCCTGGGGTGGGAGTGAGTGCCTTCACCGAAACCGGCCCCCGGCCAAGTCCAGCTGGCCAGGAATTGCTGGGCCCACCAAGGCTGCCCTCCTCTGGGAGCCTGCGTAGGAGAAACTCAGACCCAGCCAGCCCTCCCCACCAAAGGGCTGGTCCCCATTCCTGACACCTCCACCCACAGTGCCCTGTCTCCCACTTCCGCCATGGTGCCTACTACTCCCTGCCCGGTAGTCCCAGGTGGTCTTCACAACACAAAGCATGAGGGCAGGCTGGGAAACCACAGTGGGTGTGGAGGCCCTACCATGCAATCCAGCTCGAGCGGGAGAAAATCGCCTTCTAGAATCTGGAGTCCGAGAAGAGGATAACGATACCTTACTTGGAAGCTACGAGAAGAAGGAGGCCACTGCTGTCACTGCCGCTGCCACCTCATCAGTTCGCCAATGCCACTGGCAGTGTAGCCCCCATGGCACCCCTAATCTGCCCCCTGCCACTAGCAGTGTAGCCCCCGGATAACACATCCAACACACCCTACAGTTTCAGGCAATGTAACCCCAATACCCCCCCACAAAAGCACTCCCCCCACACCTCAGGGAGCATACCATCCAATAGTGTCCAAAATCTGACCCAGCCACAGGCAGTTCAGCTCCTAATGGTGCACCCCTCCAGTCACAGACAGTGTAGCACCCAACAACGCCCCTAAACCACACCCCCCCGCCAGCATTGTAGCCCCGGATAACTCCACCCAACCCACTCCCTGCTGTGGGCAGCGCAGCAGAAAATAGCACCCCTAATCCTTCCCCAGCCACCAGCAATACAAGCCAGTGTACACAATCTGCCTCCCCCCACCAGCCCTGCCACCACAGGCAGTATAGCCCCAGATAGCCAGGCAACCTGCCCCACCACCAGCAATGCAACCCTGGAGAGTGTCCCCAACCAGACCCACTGCCACAGGCATGGTAGTCTCCAGCAGGACACCCAACCCTTGCCCCCAGAGGCACACAAGGCAGGCCCGGAAAACTCACCTACCCCATCACTTTTCTACCACTGTGGCTGAGCTGCAGTCTCTGACGTCACCACCAACCACAGCGAGGCGAGCCATGGTGGCACAGGTTCCAGTCTCCAGCATGTGGCAGTGCCTCTTCCTTCTAGTCCTCCAGCCTGGCAGGAGAAGCTCCTGCTGCCGACCGCTCTCCTGCTGCTCTATCGCCACCACCAACCGCACCGAGGTAGTGAACCAGGCTCCAGGCTCCAAGCTCCATCCATCCTCCACCCTCCAGCAGGCGGAAGGTTGCGGCCTCTTCCAGTCCTCTAAGCTGGGCACAGACCTGCTCCTCCGCTCAACACAGAAGAGCCTGAAATGACCTGACGCCACCTCACCATGCTTTATATATGAGGTTATGCAAATGTAGTTCCTGGACTACATGTTCTGATTGGACGAGAAAAAAACCTCTAGGCCTACTCTGATTGGACTTTATTTTCATGCTGTGATTGGTTGTGTTAAGACTTGCTCTCATCCAATCAGAACATGATCATAAAGTCCAATCAGAGTAAGCCTGGAGGTTTTTTTCTCATCCAATCAAGGCATGCAGTCCAGGAACCTCCGTGGGCATTACCGCAGTATATAAATGATGCTGAAGCGCCATCACGTTTTTTCAGGTTTCCGTATCTTCGTGTCGAGTTGCTGGCTGCCCAACGGAGAGGACTAGGAATCAGGATTCGGTGGCCATATGCTGGAGGCTGTAGCCGTGGGAGCGCGGCTCGCCTCACTGCGGTTGTTGGCAGTGATGGAGAGATAGCAGCGCGGCTGAAGCGGTAGGAGAAGGAAAACACTTTTGGGATAGGTAGAGGGGAGTAAAGAGGGTAGTTAGGGCCGAAGGGAAAAAAGGATAGCTTAGCCAGAGAAGGAGTTGAAAAAGATGGTGGTGAAAAGATGGTGGGGAAAAAAGTTTTTGGGTAGATGAAGGTGTAATAACATGGTGGGGAGTGGGAGGGAAGTAAAGTTTTGCAGAAAGACGGTGGGTAAAAAGTTTAAGGGTACATGGATGGGGAAAAGAGGGTGGCAAGTGGGAAGAGGAAAGAGAGGGAGGTGATGGGGGAAAACGGGGGGAGCAGTAGGGAGAGAAGGTTTTGTGAAAAGACAGTGGGGAGAAAATGCAGTGGGGGAGAAAAGTTTTTGGGTTGAGCAAAAGAGGGTAGCAAGTGGGAGAAGGAAAAAGAGGGTAGCCAGCAGGAGGAAGACAAGGTTTTGTGAAAAGACAGTGGCAGAAAAGAAAGACGGTGAAGAAAGAAAAGATGGTGGATGAAAAGTGTTTCAATAGTTGGAGGGGGGAAAGAGGGTGATCAGGAGGACGGAAGAGGGTGGCGAGAGGTAGCAGGGATGGGGGCTGGGAAAACAACAGAAAAATAGTTTGGGGTAGATGGAGGGGAAAAAAGAGGGTGGCAAGCAGGATAGGGGAAAAAAGAGCACTAGTGGTAAAGGTAAAAAAAGAGCACTTGAAAAGGCGGTGGGGAAAGTTTGGGTGTGTAGATGGAGGGGGAAAGAGGTGAATAGGCACGGGGAGAAGGCTTGTGAAAAGACGGGGGAAATGTTTTTGGGTAGATGGAGAAGGGAAAGAGAATGGCAAGGAGGAACGGGGGGAAAGACGATGAAGAAAGTTTTTGGTTGGATGAAACGGGGAAAGAGGGTACTGAGCAGCAGGAGTGGAGAGAAGGTTTTGGGAAAAGATGGGAGAAAATGTTTTTTCTTAAGTAAAGGAGCAAAAGAGGGTGATGAGAGCGGGACGGGGAAAAAGAGGCTGGCCAGGGATAAGGGGAAAAGACGGTGGGAAGAAACTGGGGAAAAGGTTTGGGAAGATGCATGGGGAAAAGGGTGTTGAGCAGGAGAGTAGAGGCAGCTTTGTGAAATGAGGGTGGGCAAAAAATGATGAAGAAGTTGGGGGGCAGATGGTGAAAGAAAAAGGGTGGTGAGAGGGAGGGGGCCAAAGGCCGTGGGGAAAAGAAGGTAGGGGAATAATGGTGGGGGACAAATGTTTGGGGTAGATTTTTTTAATAAGATCATTTGTATGTTTGCTTTTCAGTACTTTGAGTTCTTTATATATTTTGTGTATGAACCCCTTGCCTGATGCATGGTTTGCAAATACTTGCTTCCATTATCTGGGTTGTTTCATTTTTATTAAATTTTAATTTAATTTAATTTTTTTTAGGCAGAGTCTCGGTCTGTCACCCAGGTTGGAGTGCAGTGGCACGATCTTCGCTCACTGCAAGCTCTGCCTCCTGGGTTCATGCCATTTTCCTGACTCGGCCTCCCGAGTAGCTGGGACTACAGGCGCCTGCCACCATGCCCGGACACTTTTTTGTATTTTTAGTAGAGATGGGGTTTCACCATGTTAGCCAGGATGGTCTTGATCTCCTGGCCTCATGATCCGCGCGCCTCAGCCTCCCAAAGTGCTGGGTGTACAGGCATGAGCCACCGCGCCCGGCCTGTTTTTTCATTCTACTGATTGCTTCCTCTGCTTTGCAGAAGCTTTTTTTTTTTTGAGACCGAGTCTCGCTCTGTTGCCCAGGCTGGAATGCAGTGGCATGGTCTCAGCTCACTGCAAGCTCTGACCCCCGGGTTCACGCCATTCTCCTGCCTCAGCCTCCAGAGTAGCTGGGACTGCAGGCGCAGGCTACAAGCCCGGCTAATTTTTTGTATTTTTAGTAGAGGTGGGGTTTCACCGTGTTAGCCAGGATGGTCTCAATCTCCTGAACTCGTGATCCGCCCGCCTCGGCCTCAAAAAGTGCTGGGATTACAGGCATGAGCCACTGAGCCCGGCTTGGAAACGTAACTTTATTTTTTAGTGTTGTATTTGTATATATACTTTAATAGCCCTGAGTTTTAATAAAGTTGCTTTTAAAATATGTATCTTATTTTTCAGAAATATACCCTAAGGCATGTGATTAGTTGGGTGGCATGTTCTTTAGTTTTTACAATTGAAGGATCGTCATTCCTTTGTATAAAAAAAAAAGTGAATTTTTGTCATATACTAGAGGAAAGAAGGCAGATACTAGATAATAAATATTGTATGCTTTCATGTAAATAAAATTTGAAATTATAGAAAGACAGAATGCATTAAACCTTTCTGGGGTTGAAGTGGGGAATTCATTGACAAAGGTCGTGCAATAGATGTGTAGATGAAGGGAATATTCTATATTTGATTGTGTAGGTGGTTATCTAGCTTTATAAATTTGTAAAACTGAAGTGGACTAAAATGTGTGCTTTATACGCAGATTATTCTATAAAATTGATCAAAACTAGTAGGAGAGAATCAGTCAAGGGGAAAAGAAAGAAAAGCCACGTGAAAAAATAATGAAAATGCACTAGAATTATCTTTGATGACATTAAACATAGCCTGGTCTTCTCTTAATTCTTTTTAAAATTTATGTAGGTTTCTCAATCCTTTGATACTTTTTCCTCAACACATCTTATATTCTCATATATGTTAATGTATGGCTACATAAGGGAGGGCTCTCTTACAGTTGGACTGGAACAGCTTAATATTTATATCTAGAGATGCATTGGAAGAATAACTGACCCGTGAGCAAGATGAAAATGGCATGTGCTAGTTAGTGATTCATAATATGTTGCTTTAAGTTTAGTGCCAACTGGTCTACATCGTTGAGAATGTTTAGTTTGATGGTTTACACAACTTGGCTTAAGTATATGACCAACAATGTATGAGGGAGCCTGCTATAAAGACTTTTCTGCACTTCCCTTAAATTATTATAGTAAGCTCAAATCTTGAAGGTTCGTAATATACAGATAAAATGTGTCCGTGAGACTGAGAAAGGATCTTTAGGGAGAAAGGCTCTGTTCCTGAAAGACAGACTTTCAATGATTTCCTGCATTTTATTTCTGTCATACTTTACCTTTACCTTTATTAAACACTAATAAGGTGGTTCTTATAGGGCCTCATAGGCCTTTTTAGTTTTCCAACCTATTCATACGTGGTGCAAACCTAGTAATTTTTTGCGTGATAGTATTGGGATTTTATTCTGAGGCTAGGCTTCACACTGTGAAAACAGCTTTTTGGAATTGTATCATTTCCAATCTTTCCATCGTGTTCCACTGTCGCAGCCACACACCAGATATGAAGACTACAAGCAACCTCAAAAGGTAGCACATCTATAGTAGATGTTTTTACCTCTTGTAAAATCTAGGGAAAATATACTAAAAATGAAGGCATCAGTAAAATAGTATCATTTTAGGTTGACCTCCAGTATTTCAACATCATTCTAGCTTCAGAACAATACATTTGCAAGGGGAAATGGGGTACTTTTGTGGTTTTTTACACCTGTTATTTCAATTGAAATTGAAAAAAACTAATTTGAACTATAACCATAAAAAAGGTTTTATCAGTATGGAAATAAACTAGCAAAATGCATTTGTGGGTCTGACGTCAGGACAGATTTTCAAGTCAATACTACCTTTAACTCTCATTCCCCCTTCTCTGAGCATCAGCTTTATTCTTATTCCATCTTACTTAATTTGGCACTGACAGATACAGACTCATTCTTACAACATATACCATCAGAAGTGAAACCTTCACTGTCTCCAACTCTTGAAAAATCTGAGATGCACTTTGACTATTCTCAGATCATGGGTCTATTACTTGGATCAAAAAATACTGCACAGGGAAGTAGATACTATAATCTCTGACATTACAGTTTCAAGGTTGGTGTGACAAAGGGATAGCTCCCTAATGAGGGAGTATCATAGAAATGATATTTCCATGGTCATACTTTTGTGAACTAGGCAGACATCCCTTCATGTCAACTACATCTCTACTTTGAATAGATATTCATGCATATACAAAATTATACAGTAATATAAGCATGACTTTTCATTAAAATTTTAACCAAAACAGTCTATTTAGGTGAATAAATACTGATACAGGAGATAGTTCTGCTTGAATGATCTTTACCCTTGGGGAGACATAAAGGAAAGAATGTCATACTTTATTATGAAATGACTGTCCAGCATATTTATGAGTAAACTTTCATAATAAATTTCTTTATTGTCTAAAATAAGCACAAAAATCCTTTTAATTAATATCCCCTTTTAATATACAGAATAAATATAAGAAAATAGCACAAATGGTATTATGCCAGCACACAGATATACTTTCAGTTAAAAGTCAATCCTGTATTTTCAGAACTTGACAAAATCATAATTGAAAATAGTGTGTTGTCTTACATGCAGATGTTGTGTAATCAAGGACATCCAAATCAACTTACATCCAAATGTTTCACAATTAGTCTTATTCTGTGAAGTATTATAAAGCCATGCCCTCAGGAATATAAAAGCACAAAGGGAACCAGGACTCCAAATAGCCATTTATTCATTTCCTAAGGTTAGGTACAAAGAGGACTACATTTTCAACATTATCAGGGCCATAGAGACATTGGAGCTTAAGGATAAGATCCAATTTCATACCAATCTGTAAAAGGATAAACCAGCGTAATGACCCAAATGTTCACCATAATAATTACCATCTTGAGTGATGATGCTATGAATACAAAGGAACACTGCATCTCTAAAATAAACTACATTTATGTGACATGAGACCAATTTGATGGAAAGAAGGCAAACTGTGAATGGTAATTTTGTCTTTTTGTTTTCATTGTGTGTACTCATATCTGAAAATACAATACCATATAATTAGAAAAGTTATAACAAAATAAGATTAGAAGTCTTAACTTTTTATATCAAACGTTCTGCACGCAAATATAGCCTTTTACTGATGATCTATGGCTCCAAAATATTGGTAGCTATAATTATGCTTTGTAAAACAGAAGCTATGAATGCCTTACTACAGAAAGACACAAAGAATCATTTCCTTACTCACTCACTGCTAGTAGACCCTGAGGCGCAGCATTTCCTGCCCAGATACCTGATTATTAATCCAGTTTTTCTTAGGGGTATACTTACTAACGGAGATTGGTGTTTAAACCAGTTAATGTAAAGAAATGCTGTAGGAACTGAAATATTCCTCTTAAATTGACAAAAGTGTTCTTTCTAGATAGACAAAGTTACATGAGGACCCAAATGTATACCAGAAAATCATTTGATGAATATGGAGTTAATAAAAGAATGCTTTGTTATATGGTTTTAGTACTTTGTTGGTGCCAGGTTAAAGACATGTGGCCCTAGATAGGATAACTCTACAGAAGAGAATTTAATTTGTTTACCTGCTTCACTAGAAATCCAACAATTAAGCCAGTGACTCTATTTTCCAATATTCATTTCCTCCATTTTCTCATCTCTTTTTGATGGTATCATTTCGTTATTTTATTTTCTTTGAGATGGAATTCATTTTGGCTAAAATGACTTTTTGACTATTTGTGTGTATATAGATATGATTTTAAAATCAAGGAACAGTATTATTTCTCTATTTCCAAGATTATCCCTCTGTGTTCTCTAAAGTCGATATTGTGAAACAGTCCAGATATGAGTCTAGGAATGGCAGTACGAAATACTGTAAAACTGGAAGCAACTTAGTAGGTAATCAATAGGGAAAATGAAACGCAATATAATTGAATCTAGTTAATGTAATGATGCATTTATTTTACATTTTTCTTGCATTCCTGAGATAAGTCCTGCCTGGTTATAGTATATTATATGTTTTATGTATTGCTGGATTTTGATCATTAGCATTTTGCTGAGGATTTTTTCCATCTATTTTTGTTAAAGATATTGTTCTGTGTTTTTGTTTTGTTTTTTTTTTTTTTTGATGCTATTGTCTGGTTTTGTTATTAGGGTAATACTAGCTTCATAGAATAAACTGGGAAGTGTATTTTTTTTTGCAAGAGTTTGTAAATAATTGTATTAATTCAACTTTGAAAGTTTGGTAGAGGCATTCTTGGCTAGAAGATTTTGTTGCTGTTGTCATTGTTTCCTGAGGTGGTAGTTTTGATTACTAACTTAATCTCTTTACTTGATAAGATTTTATATTTCTCCTTGACTCATTTTTGCTAATTTGAATCTTTCTTAGAATTTGTCCAGTTCTTAAAAAATATCTAAATTTTAATTATATTTTTTCATAGGTACTTTTATAATAATTTTTTATTTCTGTAAGCTTAGTGTCCTTTTAAAAATTTCATTAATACTTGAATAGTTTCTCTTTCTTGTTGATCGGTCTATCTAAATTGTGGCCACTGCTGATGTGTTCAAAGAAACAATTTTTGGCTTTGTTGAGGTTCTCAATTGTTTTTCTATTTTCTATTTCACTAATTTGTATATCCCTAATACTTTCTTGTGGTTGCTGTAGTTTTAATTTGCTCTTCTTTTTTCAGTGCCTTATGGTGGCAAGTTAGAGAATGTTATTTTTGAGTATGAGAACTACCTTTATTGCATCACATAAGAGATATTATGCATTCTTAAAGTATTTTATCTTTTTTTAAAGTATTTCCTAATTTATCTTATTACTTCTTCTTGGGCCCATTTTTTATTTAATAGCATGTTGTTTAATTTCCACATAATTCTGAGTTTCCCAAATTTTCCTATCGCTGATTTATTATTTTACTCAATTAATGTCGGAAAATATACTTTGTATTATTCCAATGTTTAAATTCATTGAGGTCTATTTTATGGCCTGGGATATGGTATTCCTGGGTAATGTTGCGTGTGCACTTGAGAATCTACTGTTGTTACAGTGTTCCTTAAATATCTAATCAGTCTAGTTATTTTATAGTATTGTTCAAGTGTTCTATTTCTTTGTTGATGTTCTGCATAGTCATTTTATCCACTTGTGAAAGTGAGTATTAAAGGCTGCAAGAAGTATGTTAAATTGTCTAATTAATCTTCATTTTTGGAGGTTTATACATTAATGGATTTTGAAGGCTTTTCATATCACATATATATATGCTTATAATTATTCTTTATTTTTGAGATATTGGACCTTTATTTTTATGAAATATCTCCCTTTACCTCTGTAACCCCTTTTGTTTTAAAGTCTATTTTTTTCTGATGTTAATATAACAATTCCAGCTTTCTTGCGGTTACTGCCTGCATCGTATAACTTTTCCATCCTTTTTTTTCTATGAATTTTCATCTTTGGATCTAAAGTGTGTCTCCTGCAGACAACATGTAGATGGATCTTGTTTATTTAATTTGTTTTTCCTGCAGTCTGACAATCTCTTTTATTTGAATATTTAAATTCATTTTCACATGAAGTTACTAGTGTAGTTAGATTTACATCCATCATTTTACTTCAGTTTTCTGTATACCTTATGTCTTTTCATTCCTCTATTCCTCCTTTACTGCTTTCTTTTGAATTAGGTATTTTTTATAAAACATTTAAATTTAATAATATTTTATCTATGTTTTTTCAATGTTTCCCTGAATTGCTACTTTAGGGTTTACTGTAGACATCTTATCACAATCAATTGTAGATTCATAACAATTCTAGTGACATATATGTATATAGAAATTTTACTTTTGTTCACTTTTGTATACTTTGGCTCTCCTTTTTGTGCTATTATGGCTGTACACATTACATCTGTATATGCTATACACCCAATAATTTATTGTTATAACTGTTACTTGATGATATGGTTTGTTGTTTTGTCCTCTCCAAAGTTCATGTGGAAACTTAATTTCAATGTGACAGCATTAAGAGCTGGAACCTTGAGGGTATGATTAGGCTATTAGGGCTCTGTCCTCATGGATGGTATGAGTGTCTTATAGAAGGGCTGGAGGGAATTAGGACCCTTTGCCTTTTCATCCTTTTCACCATATGAAAATACAGCATTCATCCCCTCTGGAGGATGCAGTGTTCAAGGCACCTCAGCAGACACCAAACCTGCCAGCAAATTGATCTGAAACTTCCAGCCTGCAGAACTATGAGAAATAAATTTCTTCTTTACAAATTTCTCAGTCTCTGGTATATATATGTATCAGCATGAACAGACTAACACACTTGACATAATTTTATGTCTTAAAAAAAGAGATAAAAAGAAACGTACTATGTATTTACAGCTTTTGTTATATTAACAGTCTTATTTAGTATTTCAGGTCTTTTCATTTGTTCAGCATTTGAAACTTCTTCCTGACACCAGAGGGGCTCTTCTTAGCTCTCTTTTTCCTGGGTTATTCCTTGTAAACTAGCTGATATTTGTTTCAAAGCATATGTCTCTAATAAAGTGCCAGTCTCTCTTATTTGCTTTTTACCATCACTTCATTGTTTTTCAAAGTACCCTTATGGTTGAATTTCCCCAAACTCTTCTTTTGGGAAAAGCTTTACACTCTCTGCTCTATGTTCTGCCCCTTCCTTTGGGCAAAACTTCTGAGCTTTGGCTCTGGTGATGCAGCAAAGAGAGCAGCATTCTCCTCTTGGAGTGACAGCCCTACTTTGAGACTGGGTCACTGGGATGAGAAGTAGCCGTTGGTAATCTCAGCTTGCCACTCCTGGAACGAGAACTTTGCCTTACAGACAAACCAGAAAGAAGGCAATCAGGGCTCAGTGTTCTCAGTGTGTTGCACCCAAACAGTCCTCATTCCATGAATTAGAGCTGGTAGGAAGAAGTGACATCCTACTTCTTGGCCACATTCCACAAAAGCTTAATCTCAAGAACAGGTAGTGGCAGTAGGTGGGGGTTGAAATGAAAAATTCTGATGTACTGTTACTACCAGAAAGATACTATAGCTCCCCAGTGGGGTCTAGTAAAAGTTCTGTGTTCTTGGCTACATTGCCTTGAGTACAGTTTATATCAAGATAGTCTGTGAGAAAGAGAGGTAAGAATGGGTTGTGGATAAAATGCAAAAAAACTCACTGTTCTTACTGAGTTTCAGTAGATTTTCTTGAATAAATACTTCATCATTTTCTATGTACCATTAAGACTTTTCAAGTGACATAAGTGATGGTTGTTGTATAATTTTCAACAATTTTATAAAAGATCCATGGAGCTCTTCACATAGCCATTCTAGAGGCGGAACTTCTGCATTTATTTCTTATTTAAGGAAATTAAGGTTTTCTTTAATTTCTCTCCTTCTAAAATATGCTTTGGAATCTCACTCTCTGCAGCAAATTGGGTCTCAGTATATTTCTTTCTCCAAGAGAAGTCTGCTAGATACTCAAATAATTTTTGTTTCATATTGTTATGTTTGAAAGGTTGTTTTGTTGTTAAAAGACAATAGGAAGATCAACATGAAATCCTCACGTTCATTTTATGAATATTATGTTTTCATTCAGAAAGAGTTACAATATATTTGAGTGCTCATGAAACTTTAAAAAGAAGTGGATTAAATAATCAATCTCCCTAGACAGATAAAAAAGCACATGATATTTTGGTATTCCCCAACTTTTATTATTTGACTTTCATGCTTTAGCAAATAACTTTCAACAATTTGTCAACTTAACTTGCGCAGTCATTTGTATTTTATATTATTCCATTATTTATGCATGTGTTGAATAGACTTTAATATATAGAGTAGATGTTGACACACTCGAATTTGTAACAAAGTGAAAAATTACTTTGATACATATTTCTTTTTTTTCTGACAAAATTCTGAAGTGCTTTTCCATCTCTTCTAAAACAACATATAGAAAACTTGTTTTTTTCTCATTATTAAATACATGACTCGGAATACAGCAAAATTAATTGGCTATAAAACAAACCTTTAAAAGAGAATAGTTTGATGAAAAATATAAGCATTCTTGCTTATACATAAGATCCCACAGAGCCAATTTAACTTTTTTTCCAGATTTATGTCCCAATTTAAAACTTTAATTCCTACTGTCTAAGCATTGTGGCTAAAAGTATGAGATAATTAATTACTCCTGACATCCAACTTTTGTGATCATAGTAGGTGACATTCCTTTGAAAAAACTTGAAAATTTTCTGGTAAATGTTATGTTTGTGTATGGGTGTAGAGTTTCATTTTCAAAACAAGCTCTCACATATCAAAGTTAAGTGTTTTAATTATCTTTTAAGACTATGTCCTTGGATGCTATGCTGTATGCCAATATTTATACATGTTGAATATGCTTTCATTTAACTTACATAGCCATAATGCTTAACTTTAAGCAGAGATTCCTTATTAATTCTGATGAATGTTGGTAGAAAATACGCTGAAAATAAAATATGTTAGAATAATTTTTAATAAAATGATTAAAGGAAAGAAGCTAGCAGAAGAGCCAGCATCACAGAAAGCAAAGTCACATTCTGGATCCAAGCAATGTTTCCATGAGCAAAGAACCAGCAAATTGAATTCACGAGATGGAGCAGAAGCGAGAGAGTGAAGAGGAAGTAGACTTTTGTTTTGTTTTTGTTTTTTATTTGTTTTCTCATGAGAAGAGTGTACTAGTAGTAGAAATAACTTCTATGAATGAGACCAGAAAGACATAGATAGAATAGCTGGACTGTCTGTATAGGATAGGTAGTTATTATATTGTGTGTTCTGGAGGTAAGATTTATGTAAATTCAAGCATACAATAGTATCAAGGTCCATTAAGCAAGCATCCATTAGACAGCAAGAAAGACTAAGAGGCTTTCAAACTACAAGTGTCAGTAGTTAAATGTGGAGCAAATACATAGACATTTGATACCATGACAAAAAATAATGAGAGGTTTATCATAATATAATTTAATATTTTGTTCCCCCGTTTGGTAATTATATAAAGCTACATACTAGTTTTTCAAAACTTAACTAATCCTCTTTAAATATATTTCTATGAAATTTCCTGCTATACTTGGGAAACAGTTTACAGTGTAAACTCATTTTATAGGGTTTTTTTTAAAGAATCATGAAAGAATAGCGATAAATTTAAATAATTTTGCCAGTTGAATCATGTATGTGATAAAAAGGCTTTATATTTCTGATTCCTAAATCAGGGCATGACAGTACGAATCATAAATCAATTATTCTTATGTCCATTGTATAATTATAGAAGAAGAATGCCCAAACCTTTTTTGAATGAGGGTATGATGAGCATCAAAAGGGAAAAAAAAGTATGAAAATCCCTAAGAGTTTTACTCTGGAGAGTCATATAGATTGTGCGTTCTTTAGCTAACATTTTAAAACAAATATCTGAAATCACTTGCTTAACCCCTTTGAATAATATACTATTGCCCTTAAGAGAAATTCAGTAATCTACTAAAGGTCCTTTTCATATAGCCCTGACTTCTTTCTCCAGTCACGTGCCCTTACTGGTGTCTATGACCCAAACACACTAGTGGTGTCTATGACCCAAACACACTAGTTGTGTCTCAATTTCGCTAAGATGTTCTGCATTCTTTCTTCTCACAGCTTTCATGTCTATTGCTGCTTCTTCAAGGCATATTCTCTAGTATTTGCTAGCTACTGTCTATTATTTTGAATCAGTTTAATGGTTTATTTTCGAGGAGACAAGGGCAAATTTTGCTGCTCTATATTCCCATAGTATTGTTGTCTTCTCTTTATTAAAAACTCATCGGGCTAAAAATTGTTTGTGATTCCCATTTATTTACCTGCTAGATTCTAAATTCCATGAGGACTGGAAATGCAACCCTTTATTGACCTGTGTATCTCAAACATTGTATTCCTCCTGTGAGATAGTCACGTATTTATTAAAATGAAAGAAATTTTTATGTCTATAGACTGCATTACCAATACCTCTTGCACTATGAAATTTTCCTTTATTTTTTTCTCATTTATATAGTTTGAAATTCTTTTCTGGCAATAATGTTTCACCTATAAAAAGACCTATTAAAATTTATTTAATAATAAGGGGAGGAATAAAATAACTATGCATTTTTGTTGAAAGCACAATTGTGTCTGATACTTTAATTACACTATCTAATTTAACCTTTCATAAATGCCCAGAATATGAGAATATCATCCAAGATTTAAATACCAATTACCAAAATTTACAGCTATCAAATGGAAGACTCAGGTTTATGTTATGCCACGTTTTATCTTCTTTCCTTTTTGTGATGGTATTCCAAATGGTGGAGAAAGAAAACATTCTATTTGTGATTGCTTCTGCTAGTTACTTCTGCAAAACAAACTACTCAAATTCAGTGCTGTGATGCAATAACCATTTTGTCATCCTCATATATTCTGGGGTCGGCGTCGAAAATGCAAAGTGGGGTGACATTTCTGCGGTCTACAGTAATTGGGGCCTCTGAGAATTCCTAGATATCTAGGAATGAATTAAACGTTGGACAATGAAGTCTTCTGAAAGCTTCTTTACATGTTTGGCTCCTGCATTGGTATGACTTAAAGGCTGGGCTCAAAATAATCTCTTAACCAGAGTGTCTGAATATTGCTTCTTCATGTAACTTGAGCTTCCTCACAACATGGAATCATACAGGTAGCTTGCCTGAGTGTTTCAGTTAATGGGTCAATGTATTGCCTTTAATAATCTTGCCTCAGAAGTCACATAGAATTACTTTAATGCTGAGTTGGTTTAAGCAATCACAGCCTGTCTGACTTCAGGGAGAAGAAACTTGATGTCTACCCTTTGATGTGAGGACATTCAAAGTATTCGTGGCTATATTTTTAAAAAGCCAGTTATCTTCTTTTTAAAGAGACGCCATATCCTTATTATCAGCAATAGAATCAGGATTTGAAAATAGTTCTTATGCTACATATGCATTTTTTATAATCATTCTTTCTATTATAATCTTTTTCAGAAAGGGTGAGGGGGTAAGGATTATGTTTCATACTTTCTCAAATTCTGTGCTCTATAAGCATTTTTATTTTTTGTCCATAATAGATTATGGTACAAAGTAACTCAAAACTAGAGTGTATAAACATAAAAACTACAAGTTTTCATGTCCAAGCTGTGGATAAGATATTCAAATATAAAAAAGATTTTGAATTTGTTTTAAAAATTAAGTCTTCTAATTTTGTAAAAAGAACTAAGATAATTGTCCACTAATCACTCATTAAATCTCCTCGTTAGTTCTACTTCCACAAAAGCTATTACCATCTATGATTAATTTGAATTTCAGAGGAAGAAAATACAGTTTGAGGAAAATGGATTGTGGAGCAATCTCAATGCTAACTACTATAAAATAGCTTATTACTTGAAAAATGAGGATATTGTATGAATTTTTGCAAGTCAATTGGTAGCAAAAACAACATTTAAGTGATTGTAAATATGTCATATATAAAACTATCTTGTAAAGATGTTACGTACAGAGATATTACATGTTCCTAGCTTCTGCATTCAGAAAAATATCTTAACTGGAACAGGTTTAAGTTGGGTAATTGTAGTGTGTCTAATAATTTTAATACAAGGTAAAAACATTTTCTGTTGAAAATCAGTTTTAATATTGTTAGGTTTTATTTATATTTTGAAAATTTAAGGATTCTTGAATATTCTTAAGTAAATTGCAATTTAATGCAATTGTAGTTATACTCAGTAGTATAGTTACACTTGATTAAAGCCATTATAAAGGAAATGTAATCCCATACTGATTATCTTCACATTTCTTTTGGTTAAAGATCAGTTTATTTCATTGAGATAACAGTTCAGGAGAAAAGTTATTGACTACATGTATCTATAGTATTGTCTAAGCAACAGGAGTTTAGTTTGCATGTTTTTTATTTTTGAGAGTACATCAATGTAATAAAATGTATTTAAAATTGTACCCATATATACATAATGGTATATATATATATATATATATATATATATATATATATATATTTTTTTTTTACAGCAGTGTTTTTCCTTGGAGATGATTCAATCAAATTGCAGAAGAGACACTTCTAATTAATTATTGGGAAGTACAAGCTAGGATTATTGTTTTCCTGAACGTTTGTGACTAGCAGTGATCTCTTATAGACGTGGGGGTCTGGACACTTGGACCTTAAATTGGAAATGGTTAAAAAATTGTTATCCAAAGAATGAAAATGGTTTGTTTGCCAAGTCTTTTTGTTTTGTTGTGTTTTGTTTTTTGAGACGGAATCTGTCACCCAGACTTGAGTGCAGTGGCGTGATCTCGGCTCACTGTAACCTCCACCTCCCGGGTTCAAGCAATTCTCCAGCCTCAGCTTCCTGAGTAGCTGGGATTACAGGCAACCGCCATAATGCCCAGCTAATTTTGTATTTTTAGTAGAGATGGTGTTTCACTATGTTGGTCAGGCTAGTCTTGAACTCCTGACCTCAGTGAATCCATCTGCCTCAGCCTCCCAAAGCGCTGGGATTACAGGTGTATGCCACTGCGCCCAGCTGCCAAGTCTTTTTAATGTTAGTATTGCTGTTGAATATATCTGGTGTTTTCATTCAAGAAAATACTTAAAAGCCATTTTAAGGGCCGGGCACGGTGGCTCACACCTGTAATCCCTGCATTTTGGGAGGCCGAGGCAGGCGGATCACGAGGTCAGGAGATCAAGACCATCCTGGCTAACACGGTGAAACCCCATCTCTACTAAAAATACAAAAACTTAGCCTGGCGTAGTGGCGGGTGCCTGTTGTCCCAGCTACTCGGGTGGCTGAGGCAGGAGAATTGCGTGAACCCTGGAGGCAGAGCTTGCAGTCCAGCCTGGGTGACAGAGCCAGACTCAGTCTCAAAAAAACAAAACAAAACAAAACAAAAACAGCCATTTTAGGGTAAAAGAATCTTTCTGATAACTATCACTGTACACATCTTCCTGTTTCACTGATCCCTCTTCTCTCCTTTAGTTTTAACCTTTTGTGATAGCTCTTTATGCATCTTCTCCTTCTGGGGTCATTGAAGATGTGTTCTGTCTTATTGATGTCTGTTACCGCTAAGTACTTCTTATCCCTAGACAGGTGGTTTGATTTTATGACCACCCAGACAACTCTAAGTAAGATGCAAGCAATGTGCTACTTTTCCCTACTCTGCACTCATAAACTTCAAACAGTCCCCTCTTGTGTTCTCATCTTCCAATAAGGATATAGACTTAGAACTTTTAAAATCAATAGATAACCACTCTTTACTGCAAGAGTGGAATACTATATTGGACCGTGATTATGGGCAAGATCACCTAAACAGAATGGATATCTTTAACTCTACACTGCGTGTAAGTACTCACTAGGCACTCTTCTAGTAGTGTCTCTACTTGATAGAGAAAAGTATTAGAAGAAAAATGAACAGCTTCATTCTCATGATTTCTAATACGTCATCATAAATATGAGGTCCTTCATTTCTGTTAAGTAGAAAACCAATGATGATACTGCTTACAGAAAACCATCTGTCCATGTTCATCTGTATCAACAAACTTCCAGGCAATTTGCATGTGTGCAAGCTGTTATTTCTGTCTTTGCCAATGTTTAACAATGTCAGGTGATTCTACTTCTTCCCAGGCAGCATATTCTATAAAATTCTCAATGACATATTTGATACTCTGGAAAGATAATATTTTTATTCTTCACAGGGTAGAATATGCATTACAAATTCTGTAATCAGTAAAATACCTGCAATGAAATGTTTCAATTTCATGTATGAATAATTATGGTTATCTAATAATCGAAAATATTTATATTTCAATGTTTTTTACTTAATACTTTGTATTACTTCCTTTTAATCAATCAAAAAGGAGGTATTACCTGTCCAAAGGAAGCTTAGCTATGTATTATGCATTGGAGACTACATTAAGGAATTCACTAGGCAATGAGTTCTAGGTGTTAAAAGGGACATTAATTTAAAAAAGAATATTAAAGATGCAAAATTTTTAAACCCTCTGTCTTACGTATTTCAGGATTGGTACTGGTAAACTAAAAGACATGTGAATAAAATGTTTAAAGAAGAAAATACTGTGTTGATTGAACAGTATTTATTTTTTCCCAAATGACTAAGCTTTCAAATCAGGGACTAATCATGAAGAACCACGACTTATTTTTAAATTAAAAACCATATTGAAATACTTTTTTCTGATTGAAGAGAGTTTTATTCTAAAAAGAAAAAAGTCTATGAAGCAAAAAAAAGAAAACATAGGCTCTCTTATGTTTGCTCAGGCAGAATTTACCTCTGCAACTCATATAATTGGTGCTATAATTATGTACAGATATATTTTGATACTTCAAAGAATCTATAAAGTTCCCTAAATGAAAATTATTTTAAACATGATTTTAATGATCAAGACAACTTTTTTGTTTATAACCAAGTTAGATTATATTGCTTATGAAAGTTAGTTTTTTTATATTTTTATTCCATGGATCATGCAAAAAATCATGCTACACAAAGGATATCGTGTTTTCTCCTTTTTGCCTTATTACCATTTTTTTCTGTGCTTAATTCTGCCTTTGCTATGTAGTTTGGAAATATAAAGAATTACAGGAATTGCTCAGATGTCTTTTTTCAAACCTCCAGGTTGCCAATATATTCACCTCATCACTCTTATCTGTTTCCCACACATTCCTCTATGATCCTACTGAGCAGTATGTTTATTGTAAAATCTAACAGACCACCCACCTATGGTTTGCAGCATCAAACCATCGTGCCTCCTGTACACAATATATTAGAAAGTTGGGTTTGTATATATCAGAGTAGAAATATGTTTCATATATATTTGAGGCATACTGTTATATTTTTAAACAAATTATATTTTATTTAATTGAACCCACATGATTTTTACTATGACGTACTCACTGACCACCAAGTCTACCGACAGCCTCTACCAGAATCAAGATACACATAGGTAAATTATTTTGAATATCTTTTGAAATCTGGGGTGCTCAATTTGGTCCCCTCAGATTACCTTAATTTACTATACATCTATTGGTCATTGGCATACATTTAAAAATGAAATATAAAATTATACAAATATCTATAAGTTCTCTGCAACATCTTTTCCTAGCAGCATTTTACAGCAGAGGATGTTGCCAGTAGGGAGACAAAACAAAAAATAGAAACACTTCTTAAGCATACTTTTTTTACCTGTCATAACATGAATCTACTATCTTTTTTTATTTTTACTTTTGTATTCTGAAAAATTTTAAAATTGGTTATTACCACTGTCTCTCTGTTCTTTCCTAGTAATGTCCTTTTCCTTTATTGTCAGCATTTTAAAAAACATTCTTGATCTCTAACACCTTTCTAGAAAATTCTGCTGACAAGTGGCAGCTAGAACAAGAGGAGATTTAAAGAATTGTTGATAATGAAAACAATGAAGTACATATTTGGCATGGGCATGTTGCATGTTGACAGTATATCGTTGCATACATCTTTGAAATATTTTTCCTTTATGAAGTAATTGTCATCAAGATTGAAGCTATTGAATATATTTGCTGTATAACATTTTGTATAAAATATTTATATTGCTTTGAGCTGAACAGATATTTACAATGAAATTGTCCTTAGCTAGAGATGTTTCGTCCATATTATTTCAATTTTAGCTACTAACTGTCATTGGCAAAAATGTATCTAATACCTTATCTCTTTGCTCTTCTCTTTCCCCAAATCACATGCAACTGAAAGATGCTAGATGTTAAGAGTTCTGGTGAAGTATTCTTCTAAAATTCTTTTTCATTTATGTCTAGAGGAAAAAAAATGTACAAAAATTCAGGATAGATTTTTCTCAAAGGTATCAAGAGTAGACCATATATATTTTTTCCAATAAATTTCTAAAGCTATATTTTAGAACTCAAAAAAGAAATATTTGCATTAAAACCATTATTCCCTTAAGTTTTTAGAGGATTCTGTTTGACTTTGGCATGAATAAAGTCCATTCTCTTATTTGCAGTGCTACTAGATATGAGGAGTTTTAGCAGAGATCCTGGAACAACTGCTGCCTATCACGGTGTAAAATCAATGACATGGAGTCCTGTAGAAACTATTTACTTTGCTATATCTCCTCAATATATGTATATACAAACAAGATCTTTGGCACTGGCTTGAAATCCACAGCAAGAGGTACACACGGAAGCATCAAAAACTATTAAGTATATACAAAAATAGTTGAATGCGTACCTCCGTTAGCAATGTTAACAGAGTTTGTGTCCCACAACCACTAGATTTTGCTACCCACAATTATCAGACCAAATTAAAGTAATACGAACACAACATCTGCACTCAAGGACAGTATCATTGCAAATATCTGCTCATTTCGAAGCAATATAGATGTTTTATACAAAATGGCACATAGTAAATATATTTGATAGATTAAATCTTGACACCAATTACTTCATAAAGGAGCAGATGTTGTCAAATATTTATGTAATGATGTATCTTCAACATGCAGCTTGTGTTCCTTTAACATAGTAAATGCTTTCTTCTGAGAGAAAAGGGCCCTTGATTCTTCTATTTACTCATTCTTGCTGGAAAATTTCACAAATACAGGAAGAAGAATGAATCTAATAATTTTCTTTCTTTTCTTTTTTTTTTTTTGACAGAGTTTTGCTCTTGTTGCCCAGCCTGGAGTGCAATGGCACAGTATTGGCTCACTGCAACCTCTGCCTCCTGGGTTTAAGCGATTCTCTTGCCTCAGCCTCCCGAGTAGCTGGGATTATAAGTATGCGCTACCACTCCCGATTAATTTTGTGTTTTTAGTACAGACGGGGTTTCTCCATGTTGGTCAGGCTAGTCTCAAGCTCCCGACCTCAGGTGATCGCCGCTTCGGCCTCCCAAAGTGCTGGGATTACAGGCGTAAACCACTGCGCCCGGCCAAACCCAACAATATTTTAGAACCTCTTTTATGCAAGCCAGACATTGTCCTAAGCACTTTAGAGACACTATCATGTATGTGTTTGAAAAAATTATCTCTATGAAAGCTAATGTTTCTAAACTGTGAAAGATACCTTATTTGCTCCTTCAAATTCATGTGCCACTTTTTCCTTGCAATTACCTTTTTTAACGTACATTTTGTCTTCTGGGTCCTCTGACTTTTAAATGGCCTCAGCTCATGGTGAACCCTTAACGGGAGCTGCGAAGGATGAAGAGTCAGACCAATATACTAATTCATCTTGCTTCTTCCCTGTAAGTAGCTACATCTTTAACCACTGATTCAAACAAAGCACAGACCGTACAGGATGTCTTACTTCTGATTATGAGTAATGCACTTTCTACCTCAGATGTGCTTGTGGTAAGGAAATGGCTGCTAGGAAGTGACAGGTTACTTCGCTATCCTTTGTGGTATCTCTAGCCCAACCCTAATCCATCCATTTGTAAATTAACCCTTAAGGAATTATACAAGTCTCCGTGTTCTATGTGTACTGTTTGTGAACTGACATCCGTGTAAACTATTGAGAATTCGAGAAGCTTAACCCAAACAGTGTTTGGACATCTTATGGAAATAGAGGGTGTGTCTCCACATTTCTATGAATATTAAGAGTGTTGATTTTTACTCTGTTGATTTTTAGCTTCTGTAAAGGTAATTTTTATTTTTGTATACTTATTTTTATCATATGACTATTAATTGCTCCCAGGTAATGTGGGCTAAAAGGGCTTTCCTGGTTTATGCACACTCATGCACACATATACACAGATATGTATGCACACGTGAGACATTTGCAATTGTAAAACCTACTACGGAGTGAAAAGGAAAGGGCATAGGCAAAATACCATGGCTTACCTACAACTACAATTTGGATATCAGATATTTGTCTTTTTGTCTTTCTTCATAGAATTGCTTTGACTGCTCAGACTTTTAGAGGCTCCAAATGAATTTTAGAATAGTTTTTTTTTTTTTTGTAATTCTGTGAAAAGTTGGTATTCATAGTTTCGTAGGGATAGCATTGAATCTGTAGATTGCTTTGGACGATATGGCCATTTTAACAATATTGATTCTTCCAATTCATGAGCATGGAATAATTTTGCATTCGTGTCATATATGAGTTATTTTACCAGTGTTTTACAGTTTTTAGAGATCTTTTGGTATTTTAATGTTTGTAACTATTTTAAATGAGATTATGTTCTTGTTTTCAATCTTAGCTTGAACGTTGTTGGGGTACACAAATGTGACTGATGTTTGTACATTGGTTTTGTATCCTGAAGCTTTCCTGAAATAATATATCAGTTCAGGAGTCTTTTGTAGGAGTCTTTAGGTGTAGAATAATATCAGGTGAAGAGAGATAGTTTGACTTTTTTTTTCCATTTGGATGCCCTTTTTTTTTTTTTTTCCTCTTGCTGATTCCTCTGGCTAGCACTTTCAGAACTATGTTGAATAGGAGTGGTGAGAGTGGCCATCCGTATTTTGTTCCAGCTCTTAAGAGAATGCTTCCATTTTTTGCCTGTTCAGTATGATGTCAGCCATGTGTTTGTCATAGATGGCTGATATTAAGGAACATGTTCCTTTAATATCTAGTGTCTTGAGAATTTTTATCATGAACAGATGATGGATTTTATTGAAATATTTTTCTGCATCTCTTGAGATGGTCATATTTATTTTGTTTTAAATTCTGTTTATGTGGTAAATCACATTTATTAAATCCCACATGTTGAACCAACCTTGCATCCCAGGAATGAAGCCTACTTGATCTTGGTGAATTAACTGATGTGTGCTATTCAATTTGCTTTCCTAGTAATTTGTTGAAGATTTGTGCATCTCTATTAATCAGAGATATTGGCCTGTAGTTTTCTTTGCTGTTGTTGTGTCTTTGCCAGGCATTGGTATTGGGGTGATGCTGGCTTTATAAAATGACTTGTGGGGGAGTCCTTTCTTCTTAATTTTTTGAAATAGTTTCAGTAGAATTTGTAACAACTCTTCTACATATATCTGGTAGAATTTGGTTGTGAATCCACTTGGTCCAGAGTTGTTTTGATTAGTAGTTTTTTTTTTTCTAATCACTGATTCAATTTCAGAACTCAATATTGGTCTGTTCAGTGTTTCAATATCTTTCCGATTCAATCTTGGAAGACTGCATGTTCTCAGGAATTTATTTCTTCTAGATTTTCTAGTTTGTATGCATAGAGGTGCTTATCATAGTCTCTGAGGATCTTTTGTACTTCTGTGCGATTGGTTGTAATGTCACCTCTGTTGTTTCTGTTTTTGCATAGACCTTCCCTCTGTTCTGTTAATCTAGGTAGTGATCTAACAATCCCGTTTATATTTTCAAAAAATAAACTTTTGGCTTTGTTAATTGTTTGTACGGGTTTTGGGGTCTCAATTTCATTCAGCTCCACAATGATTTTAGTTACTACTTCTCTTCTGCCAGCTTTGGAGTTAGCTTGTTATTCTTTTTCTGGTTCCTCTAGATGGTATGTTAGATCTTTAGTTTGCGATCTTGCTAAATTTTTGAGGTAGGTGTTTAGCTATAAACTTTCCTCTTAACATCGCTTTCACCATATCCCAGAAATTTTAATATGTTTTGTCTCTCTTCACTTATTTCAAAGAATATTTTTCATTTCTGCCTATATTTTGTTGTTTTCCTGAAAGTTATTCAGGAGCAAGTTGTTTAATTTCCTTGCAATTTTGTGATTTTAAGATATCTTCTTGGCATTGATTTATATTTTTTCCTCTGTGTTCCGAGAATGTGGTTGGTATGACTTCTATATTTTTTTTAATTTATTGAGACTTGCTTTATGGCTGAGTATGTGGTCCATCTTGAAATATGTTCTATATACAGATGAGAAAAATGTGTATTTTGTCGTTGATGAATGGAAAATTCTGTACATGTCTATTAGGTCCAGCTGACCAAATGTCAATGTTAAGTCCAGAATTTCTTTGTTAGTTCTCTGCCTTGATGATTTGTCTAATACTGTTGGTGAGTTGTTGAAGTTTCCCACAGTTATTGTGTGGGCTGTCCAGGGCTCCTTGTAGATCTAGAAGTATGTGTTTCATGAATACAGGTGCTCCAATATTGGGTGCATATGTAATTAAGATAGTTTAGTCTTGTTGAATTGAACCCTTTATCATTATGTAATGCCTTTCTTTGCTCTTTTTTACCTTTTATTGGTTTGAAGTCTGTTTTATCTGATGTAGGAACAGTGACTTCTACACTTTTATATTTTCCATGTGTGTGGTAGATCTTTCTGCAACCCTTTACTTAGAGCTTATGGATGCCATTACATGGGAGATGGGTCTCTTGAAGACATCAGATAGATGGGTCTTTTTTTTTTTAATGTTGATCATATTTTAGAAAGGTATTGAGAAAAGTTGTCTTCCTGACAAATGTCATACTTTTGTAAGTAACAACTTGAGATTCACATCACAGAATTTGCCATAGAGGTTGAGCAATAATAGCCTTTTTTTGAGTAGGCTTGTAGCTTCTCTAAAAATTCAGAATCTGGCCGGGTGCGATGACTCACGCCTGTAATCTCTGCATTTTGGGAGGCTGAGGCAGGTGGATCATAAGGTCAGGAGATAGAGACCATCCTGGCTAACACAGTGAAACCTCGTTTCTACTAAAAAAATACAGCAAATTAGCCAGGCGTGGTGGTGGGCACCTGTAGTCCCAGCTACTCAGGAGGCTGATGGAGGAGAATGGCATGAACCTGGGAGTTGGAGCTTGCAGCGAGCCGAGATTGTGCCACTGCACTCCAGCCTGGGTGATAGAGTGAGACTCCGTCTCAAAAAAAAAAAAAAAAATTCAACACCTAAAACTTTACTTTCTTCTAGTCAGTTTATTTTGATGTGCATCATAAGTTAATAACAAAAGGGGTAGATAATTTATTGAGCTATGGTTCCTGAATCAAAACCACAATCTGGAGGTTTCCGTCTCTTCATAGAAGAAGTTAAAACTCAGTGCATGTTGCTAGACGTCATTTAAATGATCTTCATTCTTCTCTGTCCAAGAGCAATGTGAAGTATTAGGCCAGAAAGAGAGATATGAATAATCTTTTCCCATGCACCCCATGCTGGTCACAGAAGCTGGCTCTTTAAAGTTTGAGTAACTGTCACTTTGTCAGGCATGGTTATAAAGTTTCCAGAAAGAACTAGTAAGGAGCATTAATATCAGATTTCCCCAGATGCCAATTTTGTTTTCTGCTGTATCTCACTTCTCTTTGAATTTCCTCATACAATTTTCCATTTAAAATTGAGAATCCAGCTTTCTTGATCCTATAATAAACACATTTGTCTTTATTTGATACAACTTCTCCTGGCAAGCATATTGATTTTTTTCTTTTCTTTTACAAATAGTCTGGCATTTTATAAAAAGACACATTAAAATATCTTTATGGATAGGCACATGATCTGATATCTGAGCTTTAGCAGTTAACTCTTCAATATTTAATGTATATCATTCAACAGGTATTATCCACTTCCTACTTGGAAATTAAACACTTTTCTGCTACATATCTCATCTCAATTAATAAATCTAATTGTGCATGCTGAGGTTTATTACTTGCAACACTCCTTTAACAAGTACAACTGACTCAGGAACATATGGTAAAAATACTACTTAACTCTCTTAATAACTAGCTTATAACCAGTGTGAGCAAGTAAATATTTGAGAATCATCTCTCCACCGGGCGCCGTGGCTCACACCTGTAATCCCAGCACTTTGGGAGGCTGAGGCGGGTGGATCACGAGGTCAGGAGATCGAGACCATCCTGGCTAACACGGTGAAACCCCGTCTCTACTAAAAACATACAGAAAAAATTAGTCGGGCATGGTGGCGGGCGCCTGCAATCCCAGCTACTCAGGAGGCTGGGGCAGGAGAATGGCGTGAACACGGGAGGCGGAGCTTGCAGTGAGCCCAGACTGCGCCACTGCACTCCAGCCTGGGTGACAGAGCGAGACTCCATCTCAGAAAAAAAAAAAAAAAAAGAATTATCTCTCAAAATTAAGTTTTATATGCAACTTTTTTAATGTTTTATTAATATAAAGACGCATAGCATATAACGCACAAGTAATAAAATATTAGCTCCCTTTTCAGGGGGAGTTTTTGTTAATTTTTGCCAAACTCTTAAATCCATAGATAACTGACTGCAATTAGCAAATGAATAGAGTTTCAATATGAATATTGGTTACTATTTTTATGTACATTAGTGGTAAGATAAAAGTAAAATTAAAACCTTTACTTGTTCACCAATGATAGAATCCCTTTTCTGAGAATCATGAATTTTTTAATACAGGGATATGTCCCTGTATGTTGGGGCTGTTCACAATGTAATGGCTACAGACACAATTTAAAAAATAATTTGCATTATTAGCATACTTTTATTCATTCTTTATTTTTACTTTTATTAATTACTTTTATTAATTCTACACAATCAAAATATTAAATCTAACCCTGATATGCGGTGTTAATTTTCATGCTGTAAATATTCTCTTCATGACTGAATTACAAGGTACAACCTAAGGCCACTAATAGGAAGCTGGAGAGATGCACATTAGCTTGCCATTATATACTGTTGCCGTGATACAAACGTCATCTATGTAAATATTTTTGGTAGCATAAATCACAGCAAAATATAGCAAAATACTTAGGAAGTGATGAATTTAAGTAATTTATTTTCCTTATTTTTAATATAATTTAATTATAAATTAACATGTTTATTTTTAATAATTTCTGTGTCTAAAAATGACCTCAAAAATTTCTAAAAATTTAATAGTTGGATCTCACAAGTTGATATGAGATAGCTCTCAAACACAATTGTGTATAACTAAAATGTCTAGAATTATAGCTAATTTAAAGTCAGGAAATAAAATGATGCGGTCAGAATTTTATTTCTCTTATCTAGGGAACAGCTAAGATTTAATTTTATGTCTAGATTGGGTCACATGTTCATATCTGGACAAATCAATTACAACCATCCAGTTGGAATCCCCTGGTCAGAACTGGGTCATGGACAAATTCTAGAATTTACAGATTTACTAGGTTCACCTAAACCTCGTTGATTCAAACTTAAAAACATTATTCTATCAAAGAAAATTGGTGAAAAGAATTGCTAAACATTTATTGTATACTCTTTCCAAAAAATATATACCTACAGTATAAAATACTAACTAGTAATGAGAATGTTTATTGAAAATTTACTATATTTCAAACACTCTGCTAAAAACTTTTACATATTTTCTCATTAGATAAAATAATACAACTTTATCATACATATTATTTATCTCCATTTTAAATATAATTAAGTCTCTAGTTATATCTTCCTATTTAAGATCACGTATGGTAAGTATTAGCATGGTGCAAAAGCAATTGCGGTTTTGCCACTAAAAGCAATGGCAGATTACTTTTAGTTTGTAATAGTAGATTGTAATATGTGTTAAAATCTGTATTCCAATCTTGAGTCCAAAACTTACATTTTTACATATAGAATGCAACACACTTAGTGAACCCCACATTCTCATCATTAAACGTCCATTCACTTTTGTTCATGGCACTTTCGATCATAGTGTCATAGAATATTTTTGCTGCAGAACAAAGCTACCCATTGCCTAGAACATGAAAATAAGTGAGAGGTACTGTCAATCTAGGATGAAAACAGTAGAACATGGTTCTAATGTATGAAGAATGTCTCCTTTAGGAGATCAATAAATAGAAAGTTGATCAGACAAAAACATGTGATTGACTAAGTTTGAATAATGAAAAAAGAAAGACTAGAGCGGCAAGTAATGAGCTGAAGCTGCGGACACATGAAAAAGTAGTAGAAAAAACTTACCGAAGGAAAAGTTGCAAATGCCTTTCTTTTTGTTTATTTTAAGTCTATATGGCTTGATTAAGCTTTTCTTCCCAAATCCATATATTCCAGGTAGATACAGTGAACTTCATTAGATTTGCTTCCAACAGTTTGTAGTCATTGTTTAATTGGGGATTTTTCTGCTACGCCAAATATCATATGGAATCCCAGTCATCTCTTAGTGTCTTTTTTAAAAATGAATTTGCCAATATTTTATAGGTAATACAAGTCCAGAATAGTAAAATTATCCAATAAAGCAAGCCAACTAATCAATTAATCTGAAAATAAAATTGTCTCCTGAAATTCTACTATGTAGGGGTCATTGCTGTTAAACATTAGGGCCCTCCACTATTGTGGGGCCAATTTAGTTCTATACACTTTCTGATACTCTCAACTGTGTCACTACAACATGTATCCCTTGTCCTGAACACCAAGTCTTTTTCTGGTTCTTCTACTCCCTCAAATTCTTAAAATTAGACCCAATATTGTCTGAAGAACTTGGGGGTGGGAATTAGGATGTTATCAATGAAAATGATGTAATCTAAAGGACACTGGATATCTTTAGATACATATTAACATAGATGAAATATGGCTAGCAACATAATTAGAAGCATAAGATATTGTGAACAGAAAAGAAGAAGATGAAATTATCTAAAATCGGAAGTATAAAAAAATCAAGGACATCGGAAGTGAGCCTAGGGGAGCAAAGTTTACTCTGTTTTTTAAATAATAATTTTCTTTCATTTAATAATATATTCTTTAGAAATTATAAGGCTAGGTATTAAAACTTGTGATATCAGTGTGCCCAAATTATGTCTACCGATTGGAGATTCTCACTTCTATCTTTTCAATTTATGTTTTAGAAAAATTACTTGTTCCTGTTTAAATGTATATTCATCCCAATATAAAATACACAAATAAAATGATGTAGTAGACTCAATACTTTAAGAAAAAAACTTAAATTCTAACATTCTGTAGTTCTTCCACATCTCATTTGTAAAACAAGTAACTGGTTTTTAAATTAATGCCCCATAAACAGGTTAAATTTATTTTTAAATTTGCCCTGCAGAGAAAGGGGTGTTGTAGCATTTTATTTTCAACATATAAAATCAATCTAGATATTGAAATAACCTTGTCATTGGCAGATATTCTAACAGATGATCTAAACACTAATTTTTGCCTATGATTTATAGCAATTTTTGATTTGAATCTGTAGGATCTAAAATACTTTTTACGCTGAACACGACACCAAACAGTGCAAGACTTTAAGCTAAAAGTAGCTAGGAAATGTACAGGGACTCTTAAGGTGTTTGAAACACAGATTTTATGAGGCTTATCCTCTGCTGAAAGAAAAAAAATCATTTCTTCATTTCCAATAATGTCAGAATAGATAGGCCATTGTTGCACACATAACTGATCAGGTCTGACTGTAAGAATGAATTATGCCAGGTGAAATCCTCTAAATGCTTACTTAACGCTGTAGGATGAAAATGTACAAGCAAGAAAAGTTGCAAAGCAAGCCTTGGGGGAAGGAAGAGAGTATCAACATCACAATGAAATCTGCATTTGCCATTTTAAGTCAGGTAGTGTAACAGGAATTAGAGAAGCCTGCTGTGTTTAAAAATCATCTTTTGCCCTTGTGTGTATGTGTTTCAGCATTGAAATAATCAGTCGTCTTTCAAATATGATTTGATAGCATAATTAAAGTACCACTAGCACAACTTTCGAAGCTAAGCTTTTCCTTTCTCTAGTGCACTTAGAAATTTTTTCACTTGTGTTTGATAGCCCAGACCAATTGACTTAGAATTCCCTGCCTGATATTGTAAAGAATTTACTTCTATTTATGTCTTTTAACACATAAAATGTTCTAAACTGTCACATCTAATTATGGTAGCATGTAGGCAATGAAGCCTAACAGGACATCTGACTAAACTAGATGTGCCATGTTAGTATCACAATACATCAAATTTGATATAATGCCCTTTTTTCACTTTATATTATAAAATATTTGATTTTGCTTTTTCATATTTTTTGGTTTTAGATTCAGTAATATATAAAAATATCAAGTTTTAAAATTTAGTGAACCCAAGACCTAACGCCTTGAAGTAATTAACAAATAAGACGACATGTCTTTGCCTGTGCATATGCATGTAAACATATTTATGAATATAGTCATGTTGGAGGGCGTGATTTACACAGCATCTTTTAGATATTCAGAGGGTACTTTGGAGCAGCCTATACTTCTGATTTTTAGCAATGTTCTTGCAAATCAGTCATTCAATTCTACTGCAATAAGATTTAAACAGTCCAAGTGTGGCTGTGTATTCATATGCTTCTCCTTGTGTCCCTCTCCCCTCCCACCACCCCAAGGCTCTGGTAAAGACATTTTTGTTTTTGTTCTCCAGACTCCTTATATAGGTCTAATCTATTACTCTTTATTCACCAATGTCTGTATATTGCAGTGACTAATTTCTTACTATTCCTCTACCGAGACTCTTCTGCAGAATTCTTGGGAAAATGAATTCATTAAGTCTTCTTACATTCTGGTTGCAGTTTATGGTTGGCTCTTAGATTTTGGGATTCAAGTCTACCATTCACAGCCTAGAGAGACAAACATGATAGCAGTTGTTTTCTTTTGGATAAAGGAGTTAAGATTTCTTCCAAATAAACAGTTGGGGAAAAAGCAGATATATTTATTAGTCCTTATTTAAGAGTTTATTGATTCTGTTTAAGAAAATCATTAAAAACATCAAAAAAAACTGTGGAAGGAACTTTCAATGCTGAACATTGAACATTGAAACTTGAACGTTAAAGCATGAACATTGGCTTTCAAACACACCAACAAAACAATTATATATATGTAACTTTCACTGTATGAATTTACATGCCAATTTGTACATTTCTCTTTGTAGAAAAGAAAACATGAAAGATTAATATATTGTTTTATAGGCCATTAACAAGTGCTGTATTTTATCTAGCAGTCTTATTTTAACATTTCTCCCCACATTATCTTTATATGCCAGTTCCACAAAATGTATTTTAAACCAGTTTTACCTTCTTTTCGGGTCCTTCATTAATGAGTTCTATATAATCTTAAAATATGTTTATCCTAGGTTTGTGTGAGAATCATCTTTTTAATATTAAACTTCTAAATTTTGGTTATGTCCCAGATAAAAGATGAAAAGAAGTAATTATACTTTTGAGGCATTTTTTAATTCCAATTAATGTCTAATAAATCTATTAAATTTAGTTCAAGAAATATTTATGGAATGACTACTTATACAGGTAATGTGATAGCACCTGAAAGGGGAAAGGTTTCCTTGTCCACCTTGCGGGGCATGTGACAGGGGAAGTGGCTTGCTTCTTCAGTGCCCTGCTGCTCAGACCTCTCAGGGAGGATACAGATGGGCAGGCTGTGGGGCTCCGACCCCACGGCAGTGTCCAGGGGTGAATGTTTACAGCTCCTGAAGCCCCAGTGGGCGAGTGATATATAGGGTGCTCTTTTAGTTTTGCCATCTATAGGCTTGTGTTAACCACCTCAATTACACCCCCTACCTTGTTGCAAGGACAGAGGGCTTTCTGTACCCCAGGTTCTTGCCTTGATGTGCTGGAAGAATTGGCTCACACCTGGGCTTGGAGAATTAGTACAAGGTTTTATTTAGTGGCAGTCTCTCTCAGCAGATGAGGGAGCCAGAAGGGAGATGGTTTTTCCCTGATGTGGGGCCGTGGAGCTTCTCCAACTGCTCTGGCCAAATTCTGCATCATTCTGCTGGCCGATGGCCTGCTGACCTGCCGGTATCTTCCACCTGCGTGCTCCTCTTGACATCCTCTTTATGTATAGCTGCTTGTGTGTCTGCCTGCTAGGGTCTCAGGGATTTTTACAGACACAGGATGGGGCATAGTGGCCGAGGGTGGTCTTAGGAAATGCAACATTTGGGCAGAAGCCCTAGCCAGGGACCATGTCTTCCTTTACCCAGCACTTCCCTTTCCCACTTCTGTATCATTTAAAGGGACCATGACCTTCCCTTCCCAGCACTCCCACGTCACAGCTACTCATAAAAAGTGGCTACTATCTGGTCGCTTCACTCCAAGAGATCCATATAAGAAAATTTAAAAGAAGATATACAAGATAATAAATGATAAATATTTATAGATAGTCATAATAAAGTGGATCATAAGAAAGGTGAAAGGCTGTAGAAACTGATTAAATAAAAATAACTTTACAAATTCAGAGGATATATCATTCCTACTAAAAATTAAGTACATATTCAACTTATGTTAAAAATGACACTGTAACCACTCTTCTACTCTCGATGAAATCAACTTTTCTGTCAAATTTAAAGGATGGTACTGTACAGCATTTCTCACTAACCATATTTTTTCAACCTTTTTCTTTCTATTCTAACAACCCTTTAATTTTCTCAACATTCTTGGCTGATGCCTCTTACTTAATGCACCAAGTATTCAACAGTCAGCTACTTGGAACTTGACTGATATGGTGGATATGGATGTTTCCACTGCCATTAAGGACATCAATTGTAACTGAACAGTAACCACAGACAAAAAGTCTTATGAGAAAATAACTAGTTCTCCATAATTTAACACTCTTAGTAAAAACTACCCATGACTTCATTATGTAACATTCTTTGTTTTGGTATAAATATGAAAAAACATCAGATTCATAACACATTTGTCTTGAATTTTTTTTGCTCATAAAGAAGAATTTTATCAGGAATGCTCACCACTTCTACTGCCTGAGCTTTCTATTAGGCATGATTTTAGATGCAAAAATGTTTCTTAAATGAGGTTTTATATTGATCTCCCATTATACTCAAGCACTCCCTAATATAAAAAACCTCACAAGTACATAGTAAGTTTGAAGATAACAGATTTATCATTTTGATTTTCAATAAAAAGTACTTTATCCTATTTTACTTAGAAGAGAATAGCATATTTAGAAATGAAAAAGTTTTCACTTTTTAATGCTACTAGTTAAAAATAGTTAACTTTATTTTATAGTACTTAAGACAAAAATGAAATACTTGTAAATATTACAGATACATTTTTAAGTTGACAAAGTATTCTCAGCCATTTAAAGTTATAATCTGTCAAAGACAAAATATGCCACTACAGAGGATCCAAGATGATAGGTCTGATCTGTCAGTCATGAAGGTTTATAACAAATAGTATAGATTGAAGCAGGTCAAGCATGAAGTCCAAGAAAATCATCTAATGCTCTGTTGTGTTGGCAAATTCCAAAGGTGTGGAGATTATAAAATTAGAAAGTGGCAAGTGAATAGTTTGAGAGACAGTGGGCTCATCAATGGAGACATGACATAAACAACAGAATTACTTTACAAAACAAAAATGGACATTTTTCAGAGACTATCATCCCACTTATAATTGCTTTAACTAGTGCACAAATGACTTCCTAAGATGACAGGTATCAGTCTGTCATCAACCTTTCTCTGCAGTGATGCATAGAACAGATGGTGTTAAGGTATCCAATGGAAGTGTCAAGGTCCATAACATAGGATATAATAAAATAAAATCACTGCAACACTGTTAGAAAAAAAGATAACAAAAAATAACATACCAGATTACTGGCGTTGAGGTTGAGCATGACTTTGCAGGAATGACCAGGGCCTAAAATATGCCTCTCATTTATTTCAATGGGTATTTATGAGGCCAAAACTCTGTTCATATATTAGAAAAGGTGTTGGAGAAAAATGAATGAGAAAAAGAGAGGTGTGGTCCCTCCCTGCTGTCACAAAGTTTACTCAAGTAACGTGTACTCAAGCAAGCAAGCAACATAGCATATTGCAATAGTGTTTCAATAGAAAATACAAGTTAACTGCAGCAGCACATTTAGGAGAAAACAATTTTCCAGGAAGGATTTTTGGAGACATAGTTATTACTCATCATACTTAATACATATATACATTTATAATAGGTTGTACCTTTGTATACTACAATTCAAATGTACCAACTTATTTTCTTTAGTCTATACAAGTTTCTTTAGTCTATACGAGTTTATCTTGCCCCATTACTACTATTATTTAAAAAACAAGAAAAATACATACATACATATGCATATACACATCTATATGTATATGATAACTATCTCTACTGATTTAAAAATAGTTAATACTAATCAATTCAAATGTTCTCTCAAAGTCAACCAAAATTAATAGCCCCTGCTCAGAAATCATATATAAATCTAAAGTCTTCACGCTTATGCTGTACCTTCATGAATTTTTGTTTATGGAAATCAATATTTTATGCCAAAAATAGAATGCTTCTTAGAAAATAATTGAAAGAAGGAAATTCATTGTATAACAGAAGAGTAGCAGTTGATTGAGACAAAGAGATTGTTACATGCATGAGTTAAAATGCTTAATTGTGTTTGGATCCTATATCAGAACTAATTTCCTCTCTTTTTAGGTTAGCATTGAGGTGAATCCCTTGATGATAAAGCCATATCATCACCTGTTTTACTCTAAACAAAAGACATTTATAAAAATGGTAAACCTGATTATATTTTGTAGTATTCAGAAAGATTCTTGTGTAAGATTGTTATTAATTTTTACAATGCTCCTGATGTCAGCTGAGGTAAAATTAATTAGAACAACTGTATCTTAGGAAAATAGAGTCAATGAGCAAAGATTATCACATATTTAAAGGAAATAGAGGAATTTAAATAGAGGAATTTAAAGGAAAGCTGTTACTGAGGAACGAAGTAAAGAGAGTGTGAGACAGTGGAAGATGGAACTGGAAGAAAAAATAAGATAAAAAATGGTGACATCTCTTAAAATCGTTTTGGAAGAGTCATTTACACACTATGGATGAATAGCAATTTATTCCTGGAAAATGCTTGTTGCCCAGGTTGTGCAAATTGTCAGTTATGGATAGATTTAGTTATTGATCAATCATACTGCTTTCAAGAATTTTAATCTGTTTTGATTTCTTAAAAAGTTCCCATGTATATAAACAAAGTCCATTTACTTGATGGCATTATATTAACCTTAGGATATTTGGAGGACTTTGCATATGTGGAGACAAGGGCATTCCAGATGTCAGATGTTTTCAGGACAACCCTCTCACCTAGTGAAACAGATTGTATGTTTTTTCCACTGTGGCTTGTTCCTATTTATTTCTATTTCCTTCAGCCCAGAAAGGATTATTGTAATATTGATATATTGATGTATTATTCATGTATAATTATGATATATTGATGTAATATTGATATATTACATCAGCATTTTTTAAATTCTTACATTAATCTATTTAAATTGAGGTCCTATTTTACCTTAAAGATATCTATTATCTGTATTTATCTATCCAATCGAGTTCTTGCCACATTTTTTTTTTAATTCTGCAATTCCTCTGAAGTTTTTAAGAGATCTTTGCTTGCTGGTTAGAATAATCCTCAAGTTTTTCTAATCATAGCACTTTTATTTTCTCATTCTTCTGATGAAAATTCTATCCTCTTCATTTAAAAAGGTGAATATATTTGGAACTGTCATCTCCAATGAATGAAAAGCAATTAGAAACTCTAGAAAAGATATTTGAAATAATTATTACAAACCATTTTAAAATTTGTTAATTTTTCCAGATTTCTATAAAAAGCAAATGCAAATAGGAAAGAAACAAGAACTGGGCTTTCATGGGCTTTCATATATTTTCCAATCTGAGCTGACTTCAAGACTTTAAGATTAACTAGTGGTAAACAAGAGAAAATTTAAAATATGGAGGATAATAAATGTAGAAATTATCAAAGATTACAATTTTTTAAAATCTCAAAGCTTTTGTTTAAAGAGATTCCCATCAAAGGAATTTGTATCAAAAAGAAAATGAATAAAGCTGAAATGTAATTAGAATCAATAAGAAAATATCAGAGCTGGAAGAACATCAATAAATCCTTAGTAAAAATAGCATTATACAGATGAAAAAAGAGTCAGGGGTCAAAAAACTTAATCGATTTGTCTAAGGTCATGTTACTTGTCAATTCATTTCCAAGACCAGTGTTTCTCCAAATAGAGATTAATGAAAAGAAGAAAGAAAAAGAAGAAAAAGCAGATCTCCACTTGTTTTTTTTTCACCTGGAGTTCCTGATTCATTTGGTGTGGAATGGAGCATTCAAATTTCCTGTTTCCTTGGCTAACAGCAGAAAATTATTAAATGGAAGAAAATAAGATGTGAACTGAAGTGGTAGAAAAAAGTAAATGAAAAAAAAAAAACAGAACAGGAGACTTTGTTTTCGGCAGTTTTTAAATTATACATATAGCTCCCTCAGCAGCCACATTGAGGAGGGCCGGCTGGGTCTTTCTCCATTCTTTGGGTGAGTATATTTCAAAATATGCTTAAGAGACTATCACATCCAAATCTCCAGAGAGGAGATCGTAGCTAGTCCCAGGCTTTTTTAAATGTAACTTAGTAAAAATCTCTATGAATAGTTCCCCAAATTCTGCATTTTTAACAAGCTCCCTGCTTATGGAGCTGTCTCCTTGAGTGCAGGAAGGACAGGCTGTTTTACTTTATAACTGGGACACCAAGTACAGATCCTGGTTCATAGGAAGTGCCTAGAAAACACATGATTGGTAAATAGTTAAATTGAATTAATAACTATAATAAGCAGTAAAACTTAATAAATGCTAGTTTTTTTTTAAGTTGTATATATCTACTACTAGATATAAATTTTGGTTGGTGGTGGTCTTCATTTACCAACGTTTTGGTTTTTACACTTTTCCAAAAAATGTCAATTGCTATTCTGTACTCTATACAATCAGAAGGAAGTCAGTGTGAGCACATAAAAATGACATAATATTCTGCAGTATCTAGAATACACAGCTTGATACTTCAGATTTATTTTTATCTTTAAAAGATATTAATAAAATAATTTATAAAAATGGAGAGATTTTAATAATTGAAACAAAAATACTAATTATAAGACTAAACATGTAATGTAGCTGTAGGTTGAAATAAACTTGAAACACTCTAGTTGTCTGCATACCTTTTGCTTTCTCCAAGAACTATTTCTGCAAAATATTCACTAGCCTGCAGAGATAACTCACATAGACTATGTTATTAATATGCAATCTTCCTTCCTGAAACAGTTTACATATACAGTATACAGCATCTGGACCTTGTAATTGAATTTCCAAAGTTTGCTGTGGTTTGGGAGCTGCATATGGGTCAGTAATCATTATCCAGATACCATCATTTATAGTACACATACATAAGAATGGGTGTGAAGCAGTGATAGGAACAAGTTTTGAGTGATCTCAAATATAATCCACCTGACTTAATACTTGTTACATGAGTATTTGGTGAGTGAAAAAACTGTTAGGAAGATGTGGAACTTTTAAATAATATGACTCTCATACCTCATTGAACGTTTTGGATTTTTTTAGAAGAGGGAAGAACATTAATTTTATAGTCAGCAACAACACATTGCATGCCTCCTACAAATTGAGCATCATAATATCTGGAGAAAAATAAATGTCATGAGCCCTAATCTGTAATTTCTAGCAAACTACTTGGCCCATGTTCTCATTTGTCAATATCTGTAGTCTCCAACCTTAATTATGTACTGTTCAATAACCTGCTTACTTGCTTACTTTAGTATAGTGTCTTATCTAAAGTTTCATCCTCTGGGTGTTAATCTATCACTGGCAACAGTTTCAACCATAATTTTTTGACTCTTGATCACAACTCACTCATATGACCCAGTGAAACAAATTACAGTGTTCTCTTTGCATTGATTTGACTTCCGGGCCTTTGTAAATCTTACTTCTCTAATTAGGCTGTAAAAAGAAACTGCAATATACAGATTCATGAAATAGAATCAGGACAGGGGAAACATTTTTAACAGTTTTGAAGCCCAAGGGGATTTTAGAACTGTCACTGTGATGTGTTGGGTTTAAAAATTCAACGGTCTATACTAAAATAAATAGGCTTATGACAACACAGTTCCTGCTCTAGGCATCTCAGAGTCACCGTAGTTTTGTTTATTTGGAAATGCATAAATATACTGGAAATAAAAAATTATATTACATTTTCATATTACAATATTAAACATTCTATTTTCATTCCTACAACTACTGTTCCATTTCATGTCCTAATCATTGCTTGTCTGTATAATTTCAACAATTTCTCAAATGGATTCTATTACTAGGAATCCGTCCTTTGTCAGATGACTTTCCTAGAAAACAATATCTATTTTATGTGACTTTAGTATTTCAGAATCACATGGTTTCCTCATATCTACTCAGTTGTTTTAAAACTAGTGAATGTATTCATTCTACAAAGGCAATATCACATAAAACTTTGTTATATTTTAAGAAGCATGAAGACTTCTATTTATTGCCATGATAGAATAATTGGTACTGGAATAACCCTCCATGGATGAACAAATATTAAACTGAATGATTGAACAACCACTGGACTATTTGTAAAGATCTAAAATATTGTGCCACTTTCTGATAAAATGTGCATTTACATATATATTATTCTTCAGAAATGTATCTATTAATAGCATTTTTCCTTGGGTATGTGTAAATAAAATGTTAGCTATTTTCTAGTTTAAAAAATGATTTTTATAACTAGTGATTATTTTATATTTAAGTGTAATGAAATTTCCATTTATTCCTAAATGTTAATTATTTTAATCTCTCCAAATATAAGTTTCCTAAAAACAGCCATCTTGATTGTCTTGTATTCTTATATATTCTCATAACGTCGTCCAATACTTGGCATTTTTACATACTCAAAACATATATGCTGAGTTTTTGAAAGGATGCATACTTATTAATTTTTTTGTCAAATAAATACTCATCCATGTTACAGGTTAAACAGCTTTCCTTTGAAGATTTTTTAATAAATACATTAATCAAAATCACCATATTTGCATACATATTTTACAGTAGACATGATAGAAATTGTAAATGGCTTGGTCATATATATTAATATTACTTACATTAAAGCTATGTTAGCCTTCAGTTAATTTGCATCGTCTTCTGGTAAGATAAGTGGCAAAATATTTAAATCAAGTAAATGGAGAAAAGACACTAACATTATTTTATAGAAGAATACACTTGGCAGATGCAAGTTAAGCAAAATAAGATTTGAGATTTGGTGAAGGGTCTTTAAAATGATAATGGAAAATGCATACTATGAAAAAATACTCATGAATTTCAAAACTTTTGCACAGTAATAAACTTGTACTAACTTTTTATAACATGTTTGAACAGTATCTAGTTTGAGGCATTAAGAAGAAAAAGGTATCAGTTTGAAAAGAGCCCCTAGAAAAGTAACATGTATTCTATTCAAATGAAGGAAGAACCAATACCAAATTTATGGTGAAGGTTGCATAGAAAAATAATGAGTCACTGATGCTTTATGACAAGTTTAGGAGGACAATAACCTAGAGAAATGAGCAGTGTACAAGTGGTTAACTTGTTTTAAGAAGGGACAAGACAATGTTGAAGCCCACAGCGTCAGAACATCTACATCAACTTGCTAGAAGGAATTTGGATGGTATCTGTGAACAAAGCATAAAAAATCACTGTCGTCATGAAACTTAACTCCTGCTAATGGAAAATATGCAACAAATGATAAATAGATATAATAAATTACATATTATGCTGAGGATGCTAAGTATTTTGGGGGAAATGAAACAAGGAAAGTGAGTTTAGAAATAATAGAGAGGAAAGTTAACAATTATAAAGAGGATTGGGAGGTAGAGTGATATTTTAACCATAAGAAGAGAGTTTATTAAGAGATTGAAGAAGATTTTGGTCACATGGTTCTCTTGGTAAGGGGCATTTAAGCAAAGGAAAAAAACCTGTGCAAAGCCCCATGACACAGCTAATTTTACATGTTCAAGGATCAGTAAGAAGGCCCGGGAGGGTATAAGGCAGTGAGGGAGGAACAGAGGAGTAGATTAGAAGAGAAAAATATTGATATTTAACAAAGATGTTTCATATTTGATCATGTTTGTCATATGTTTCACAAAGAATCATGTAGAGACTATAGTCTCTAGATTTTCTAATTCAAATCTAAAAGAATACATTATTACAATTAAGAAAAATTAATTTCACAATAATAATAATGGAAGGTGCAGTGTGTCTTGTTCAGTTGACAAATAAATTCAGAACCGAAAGAAAATGGAAAAATTCAGGTATTCTCATTCACATTTTATGTAAGAGAACTTCATCTCATAGCTTTTAATGACAAAATAAGATGTTACCATAATATAGCACTTTTAGGTGTTTTTAAAAGAAGTATATTCTATCCATGACACTAATAGCCCACAGCTCACAATTGGTAGCAGAAGGTAGGACGTTGCTTTTTTTTAAAATCCAAATCTCTAATCTCTCAGGGTATTTCTAAAAGAAGAGCAATTTGATTCTTTAGTTTTGTGAAAGTGAAAGCCCCATAACCTTTTATGGACCAAGTGGTTCATCACATTTGATCTGTTGAGCTATAAAAGCATGAAACTTCAATATGAACATGACACAGAACTCTTACCATTTATTCTTTTGTTCCATGTGGCCACAGCTTTCAGCTCTCAAAAGCACTTCTTTATATCATTTTTTGAAGTTGGTACCTTTAATGAAAAGGTTTTCTCAAATGTCCATGAATTTTGCAACTACTATACATCAGGTGACAGCTTAACAGTAAAGAGCTTTAAAAACATTGCTTCACTTCATTTTCCATAAAATTTAAGTATACAGAACAAAATAAAAACACTATTATAGCGAAGGCACCAGAAAAAGACTATCAGTACTTGAATATTTATGATATAATCAGTAATATGTAAAATACATATGTACATATATATATTTATATTCAGCAGCTAGTTTACACTATCTCTCTATCAATCCCTCCACCCACCTCTCCCTCTTTCAAGTTGTTTCATATTTTGCAGCTCTATTGCTTGGTGCATAAACATTTAGGATAGCTATGTTTTTTGAAGGACTGTCCCATTTAGTATAATATCCCTCAATACCTCTGGTAATTTTATTTGCTATGAAGACTACTTTTTCTGATATGAATACATCCACTCCTGTTTTAAAAATGTATTATTTGCATGATATATGTTTCATCATTTCACTTTCAACCTTCCTATATTTCCATATTTGAAGTGCTTTTCTCAGGGGCATGTAGTTGGGATATGTGTTTAAATTGACTTTGCTAATCACTTTTAATTGGTGTATTTAGAACATTTCCATACAGTTATTAATATTTTAGGGCTTATTTTTGCCTTTTTGTTTGTGTTGCTGTTTGTTTCATAGTTTTCTTCTGATTTCATTTACCTATCTAGTTCTGGGTTATTTGAACATTTGTTAAATTTTAATTTTTATTTATTTGTAGTGTTTATGAGAGTATGTATTTATTTCTGTAGGTTTTCCTTTTAGTCATATTTATGTAGGTTATTACCATCTACTGCTATTCATTTTACTGGATCAATTGAAATACCAAAATCTTACTTCTCTTTATGTCTCTTAACCTTCTGTAATTTATAATATAGTTGTGTTAAATTTTTCTTCTGTATTCTACAGTTACTGTAGAGAATTCTATGGGAGTTTTGAATGTAGATCTTTTTCTTTTTTCTTAATGTTACTGTTTTCTTTCATGCACTGAATTCTCATCATTATGAGTGTTTTCTGAGGTATAACTTTTATACATGTAATGTATAGAATGTATAGATATAATGGTTTATGTATAAAAGTTACATATATAATATGTATTATATAATATGTATTATTTATGTATTATGTATTATTATATATGTGTGCCTGTGTGTGTGTGTGTATGTATATAATAGGGTCCCAGCGGCCTCATCAACCTGGCAACTATGCAACTCTTTTAAAAAATGTCAATAATGTTTAACCCTGTTTTTACAAGTATCTCATTTTAGGGCTCTTAAACATAGGTAAGTTCTTTACTGCTTTGAATGAAATACAATGAAAGTGACATTTGCCAATATCAGGCATCTGGCCTTCCACTGGCACTTTCCACGTTCTAACTTTCTAGGAACACTCACTCATAGGGAATCTATGTTAGTCTGTTATCACACTGCTGTAAGGAACTACCTGAGACTGAGTAACTTATGAAGAAAAGAGGTTTAATTGACTCACACTTCTACAGGCTGTACAGGAAGGCTGGGGAACCTCAGAAAACTTACAATCAGGGAGGAAGGCAAAGGGGAAGCAAGCACATCTTACCATGGCATAGCAGGAGAGAGAGGGAAGGGGGAAGTGCTACCACTTTTAAACAAGCAGATCTCTTGAGAATTCCATCATGAGAACAGCAAGGGCAAGTCTTCCCCCATGATTCAGTCACTTTCCACCAGCCCCCTCCTTCAACATGAGAGGATTACAATTCACCATGAGATTTGGGTGGGGATGCAGAGCCGAACCATATCAGAAGCCAACCAACAAGTACCAAATCCAGCTTTCCTGAAGTTAACAAGTTTGACAAAGACTAAGCTGTAGTAAAAAGTACAGCAAAATTGAAAAGATTATCAGATGCAATGATAAGATTAACATCAGATTACATATTCATGTAACTCTTATTCATCAAAAAATGTTTAGAGAAAATGGGATAGTATTAAAATTTTATATTATAATTTGTGGAAATGTTGCTGTATTAGAATAATACCTAGATAATGAATGAAAAATACAGGTTATGGCTATGAAGCCTTTATTTTGCAATAATCTATTTGAAATAAACAGCAAAATTCTTCCTCATTTTCTTTATCATAAGAGCATTCATTATTTTGTGTGAAAAATATTTTTCTTTCATTAGTATTGTAAATGATAACTTTATTTTTTCTAGTATATGATTTTGGTTTACTTGTGCTATTTTATTTTTTAAATTAATACATTTCTAGATAAATTTAATTTTAGGTTTTTTGATACTGATTGCTTTTTTAATATTTCATGATTTTTATAAGTGTAAATAGAAATAACAGTCACCTTAAATTTTACTTCACAATACTTTATTATTGGATTATTATCCTTTACAATTGTATGCCTTGCAACTGTTTTTATTAAATGCTCTTTTCTTTATTTGTATTAAAAACATATAATTTATCTGCAGTATACAAAGGTTTATGTGTATATACATAGTTTTAATCCTGCTGATAACTTAAATCCATTACATCATTGCTAATTGACATATTTTGTCTTTGTCAAATTGTTTCTATGGTCACATATGAAAGTAGACACATCAAATATTTTAAATATGATTTATGCTTTTAAAGTTCTTATTTTATGAGTATTAACTTCGGCTAATTCAATACAATATCCTTTGGTATGTTAAGTTTTATTGTTATAAATTAAGGATGAATTATTCTGTTTATAATTACATAATACATCCTTGCTTTAGTAATTAATAACCTTTGCTCTATATGAATGCCCTCATACTAATCCATTTTATTACATAATATGTATACATTAAAAAATCTATGCAACACACATGTGAACCTTAAAGCACAATAATTAAAAAAAAAAGTTTCAGGAATCAACTACTCAACCCATCAAGCAGAAGGCCAATTGTATTGCTATATGGATTTTTGTTTCTTTTTACTGTATCCTAAGGTTTTCCTCAATCCCAGGTTAACCAATAACCTGAATATATACATATATATATATGTATATACATATGCAGAAATTTTTTAGATTTAAAAATGTTTAATCACAAATGTAAAGTTCCTAAAATGCATAATATATATGCATATGGGTATATTCATCTGCATTTATTTGTGTATTTAGGTGTTTTTTTTTTATAATTTTGCTGACAAAAGTTATGCTATAAAGTCTTACAGCGTTCTTTTTCATTCATATATTTTATTTCTGAGATGTGTTCTATAACCATATTCTCTGATCTATAGTATTTCATTAGCAAATATACTACATTGTATACAGCCAGTCAGTCTTCTGAACCATTTTTTTCTCTCCCACTTAACTACAATCCCATTCTTATGGAAACACTGGTGGTGACGTACAAGAGTTCTCAAAGATATATGACTCTAACAGTGAAATTACTGCTTTTGGGAGTTTATGGGTATTTAACTTTATATGGCTGTCAAGTTGTTAATGTACTTGTATCAATTTAAAAGCCTAGTAAGAGCAATAAAACTGATGAAAATCTTACTAATGCTTGATATTTATTAGTAAGCTTCTTAATTGTTGTCAATTTGATATGAAACATCTCATTTTGGTCCTAATTTACATTTTCCTGATTACTAATTATATTTATATAAGTTATTCCTAATTACTTTTCTATGAAAACCCGTTGCCTATAATTTTGAAGTTGTCTATAGTTTTCTTAGGAATAATTAACACTTATCTATATATTATTGTGATTTTTTGTTTTTAGAATTCAAATAACTTTCCCAGATTATGAATTCTCTTTCATTCTCTGTGGGATTTTTTCTTCTAATTTTTACTTCTAATTTTTTCTTCAAATTTTTATTGTGGAGATATTTCATACACACCAAGTTAGAGGTTTACTAAGACTCATGTGCCTATGCCTTACTTGCAATGTTCTCAACATTTTGCCAATAGTGTTTCATTTTACTCTGTAGTTTTTTATGTTTACTTTGAAGATCATAAATCACTGCAATGCTGCAGTACTGTAAATAGCTCACTTATCATCTCTGAAGAAGGATTTGTTTTTATGATTACCACATTGCCATTGTGAAACCACAGCAAATTAAGAATTTTTTTTTTGGTGTCACCTACTAGCCACTAATTATGCTCTTTTGCTGCCAGTATTTTTTCTTTTTGTATGCAGTTGGTTCCTGCAAAACTTCACCCAATCATCACCTGGCAAATTATGATACACATTTCAAAGTAAATATTTATTACACTGAGAATAAATCCCTTGGCTCCAAAATCATGTTAGGTGCCCTTTCTATACAGTGTAATAGCAATACCCACTTCTTCCTTTGCATATATATTCCCAGCCTGCAACTGTCTTGTTACATATGTATCTTCGGAAGTGCACTATAAAAGCTTTATTTACCAATTTATTGCTTATTGTTAGTGGAGAAATTGCATATGGTCATTACTCAATATGAATGAATAAAATACATAAAATAATTAATATTTTTGGAAAACTTTTAATCATAGATACTACTTTTTCATATTTCCACGGTGCCAAACACAGTTCTTAGCTCTTTCTATATCAGAAAAAATAAACAAGCTTTTCAATTCTTCACTTTTTATAATATAGGAAAATATTTTAACTTCTCTAATGTTAAATATTTTGACCAAAGTTAAGCATGCATCTCGCGGAACATACAATTAATATTTATGTTGCTATGAAAATATTTTGTTGGCCAAAATATCAACTATAATAAGCACATATAACTGCAACAGTTATAAATGGAATATATTTTAGTTTGGCTCAGCATTCAGATTTAACATTTGCAAGTGTTGTGAACATGGTAGCTTGCTTAAGAACTGGAAACTATGCAATAATATATCCCTTACTTATCTTCAGGTATGCAGTATGTCCAAATGCTCTCAGGGAACCTCACAAAATTTACTTCCCTTTGCCCCAGGGTAATACCTTTCATTTATGTGTATATATATATATTTATATTTATGTATAGATTTTGTGTATATATTTTATATATTTATATACATATATGTATATATATTTATATATTATGTGCATATATATTTATGTATATATGTATATTATGTAATGTATATATATATTTATATTCTTCCATCTATATTCACTTAAGTAGGTAGACAGTATTTCATTCTTACCCCTAAATATTTTATTTACACAAGACTTTATAACTTAGGCAACAGAAATAAAACAAAAACAGCTTACAGTGTTTTTCCCAAGGCAAGCAGAAGACTCATAATATTGTGAAAGCAGTAAACTTTAAGAAGAGGATAATTTCTGTGCGTGTGTATGTAAGCAGCTCATGTAAATGATTGTTTTCACCTTTGAATTAAACTGGCCCTAATCCCAACTCATCTAGCAATTAGTTGATATAAACATAAAATAGGTTTTTTTTGTTTTTTTTTTTCTTTTTTTTGTTTTTTGTTTTTTGTTTTTCACCCAGGCTGGAGTGCTGTGGCATGATCTCGGCTCACTGAACCTCCACCTCCCGGGTTCAAGCGATTCTCCTGCCTCAGCCTCCCAAGTAGCTGGAACTACAGGCACATGCCACCACAACTGGCTAATTTTTTATATTTTTAGTAGAGATGGGGTTTCACCGTGTTAGCCAGGATGGTCTCGATCTCCTGACCTCGTGATCCGCCCGCCTCGGCCTCCCAAAGTGCTAGGATTACAGGCGTGAGCCATGGCACCCAGCGTTTTATGTTGTTTGTTTGTTTGTTTGTTTTTAGGCTACACCATTCTTGGAGTAAAAATAGGTAACTAAAAACAATTACAAAAGTATTTATTAGACTCCAGTCTATTACTATGAAAATTCAGCCTTACATAAATTCCACACTGATAACACTAAGAGTACCCAAAGAACATTCCCCACATGTATGTTTGTTTGTTTTGGTGGGCCCTCGTAGAAGACTAAACATGTTCTGAGGACTGACAATTGGGACACTCTTTTCACCAACTATTTGCATTTTGTACTACTGCAAATGATTAGTAGCTCTCTATTCTACCTGACATCTGAAGTAGCATTTAACATCCTCTGTTCTTCTCAACGATACTCTACAACTGATACCCAAATAAAGATTATTTATCTTTTTTTCCTGTGGATTTCACTGGTGTTGCAGAAGTTACTGTTACATATATTGATGGGTTGTATCATCACACAGTAGTCTGCCACATAATGTATTTTCATGTTACTCATTTTAGAAAGACCTCCTTGCTCTAGATGTATTTAAGCTCAAGTGTATAAAACTAATAGAGTCATTCCTGGTGGCTCGGGGAAAGAAAAAGAGGAGATATGGAAATGCTGAAGTTGACAGACACTATATATTTTATTTAGAGAATGAACAGGACAAATCTGCTGTAAAATACACACATACTTTTTAAATACCGAAATTGTGCCAGTACTGTTAAGAGAAAAATATGTTTTTAAGAACTCAACAAACATTAATCAAATGCCACTGTATTCTAGATAATATGGTATAGACTCAGTCATTTCTGTTGTATCCACATCATGTCCCTCAAGAATCCGACAAAGTTATACTCTCAAAGAAGCATTAGATATTATCAAATGAAAATACACTCTTTATTCAACAGGATCAACTAAAGGGGCGTGGGGGAAAGGGGTTGATCTGTTCAGTGTATGCAACAGTGAAGCAGTTGGAATTTCATAGAAAGAATATACTCCCAGGGCAGAAGGAGATTTGAACGTTGTATCTACAAAGGAGAAAGTCTTATGATGGCAGGCTTGCAGGCTTTGTTACATTGAGAATATAAAAAGGAATGAATTTAAAAGTTTTAGTCAAACTGCCTTAGAAAAATAGAGATACTCTGGCCTGTACTTAATGTAACACTTCTTGGCATCCCTCAAAATTTTGGTAAGATATCTAAGTCTCTCAAATCTTAGTGACTGAAATTATCATAAAAATTAGAGCACAAGAGAGTCATGATGTCTTATTGTGGTCAGCAGGACACATATCGGGAAGCTCATTGTTAAGGAGAGTCCTTCAGAGAAGATAGGCAAAAAAGAAGTACGCAGCAGATAAAATCTTTTCAGTAGAGCAAAACTCGGGGAAAATTGAAGTAAATGAAAATTGATCCGTGCCTTAAGGCTTTAAAAAATTAGTATTGAACAAGTTAATAGATCGTTTTCTGACTTTTCTGATTTCGATATTTGATAACCTATTCTTGAAAATTGCTCTCTTCTTGATTTCCATAATACTGATCTCCACTAGTTTTTCTCCTTTGTTATTACTTTTTATTGGCAGAAGGAGCCGTTGAGACTCTGGATTTGGTAGTAGATGAGACAAAAAAAAAAAAAAAAAGAGTACCTGAATTGTTTGGTTTCTTGGTTGCTGGTAGAAAAAAGTGTAATGAGCTCCCACCCTACACAAAATCTGTTGGACAGCCTGGACCAGCTGCTTCCATTTCCTTTCCTCTGTCCACACCATAAATACTAGTATTCTTCAGTGTTTGGCTATATTCTCTTTTCTTTTATATTTTATACTTCACTGGGCAATTGTATCAACTTTAATTTAATTGACCCCACTATTTATAGTAACTCCTAAATCTTCCTTACTAGCACAGATGGCATCTTTTTATTCGTACACACCCAAACAATAATAGATCTTGACAATCAGATGTTGTACAGGACGCTGATATTTAACACGCCTAAAATTCAGTTCATAAATTTCTTCTAAGAAAGTTGTAATAAAAATGCTAAGAAAAGTTAAAACTACTGATATTGGATTAGGAGAATTTTATGAGGAAGTATTTTTGTGGTTTCTCCATGTATTACAACTGTACATATGCTAATTGATTTTTTGTGTGCCAGGTAATTATCTTAGTAGGAATATAAGGTGCAGAAATGACAGAGTCCTTACAGAGCTGGCATTCTTATCAGCACAAAAATAACTTATCTAGAAACAAATAAGTATACAACAAATTTCTAAGAGTAAAAGATAATGTGTGTTAGGGATAGGGAAGTAGAGTTGGGACAGGGATATTTTAGATAGCATTATCCGAAAGGACCTCTCCGAGATCTTTTGAAACGAGAAATGGGTAAGGTAAAGAAGAAAATTATGTCAAGCTTCACAGGAAGAGTAAGGCACATTTTCCTAAGTAAATGCATTTTCCAATTTAGTAGTAAAATTATATGTTGTCTAGATAATTCTTTTTAATAAATATGGAGAAATACTGCACATGAGTGTTTTACTCTGAGGACATATGCACTGTATTTAAGGTTAAGGAAACACTGGCTCAAAAATAGATATACACTCACATGGAAAAAAAGTAAAATAGATTTGAGAATGAATTGTTTAACTTTTATCTCAATTAGATAATCACATTTGCACATCTTAATGAAGTTAAATATTCACCTTTAAATAAAAGTTTGTTTTTTTTTAAAAAAGTAATAAATATAGTGCAAAAAAATTGTGGACTTGAAAGTAAATTAGGTTTCAATTTTGACATAACAGGAAACTTCCTTTGTCATTTTTTAGTGTTGTGTTTATATAACTTACACATTTTCTGCAAATACATTAGACTCAAATATTGACATTAATTGTCATATTCAACACGGTCAACTTAAAATATGAGATACAGGATAAATATTTTATGTGAGTCAATAACTATGTTCATTTCCCAATGCTTGAGAAAAAAATTCAGGCACCAGTTATTACCTATTACAGTGGATGATGTGAAAACCTACAGAAAATTCTTCTGCAGTACAAACTTTTTGAAAGTTTATCAAGATTATCTCTAAAATGATACAATAATAATTTTCTTCATGGAAGAATAACAATATTTAAATTAACAAGGAAGCTTGAAAATTTTAAGTACAGATAGATTATCAGTTATAAATGGTGTGAACTGATAAATGTTATTTGTATAAAACCAGAAACAATAAAGCATTTTTATCTTCTGTAATCTCAAAATTCATGGAAGTCAACTCTCATTTTAAAACAATACGTGTATACAGTCCTAATATTTTGCATATGTATATTTTAGGTTGACAGCCTATGGAAATGCTTACTTATGCATAGTATATGAATTTCTAGTAATCATTTATTTTAAAGAAATATGAATAAGTGTGCATTAGGTGCAAAACTGACGTTTACCTCCAAATAATTTAGATTAGTAATTTGCTCCAGAATGGTTCACCTATTTTTGCTAAGAGAACGTTTAGATCTAGTTTTCTAATTACAGATAAGTCAATATTACACCCTCACCTTATATTTAATGTTTGTGTTTAAAACTTTTTCCTTATCCTTGAAGATAGATAATCCAATTATGGATATAATCTTTACAATATATCTGGAATGTTCACTTTATTTACATTTGGAAGCAATGTCTTTTAAAATGACACAATCATGTATAAAATGATCTGAAAATTAATTGGAATTGATAATGCACTTAAAAATTTTAATTACACGCTACTATCTTATTAAAAATTAAACTTATGATTATGTAAAAGTGAATAAACCCTTGAGAAACTCAAGACCATGTGAATATTATTTCAGGCAGGTTGGATAAAGAAATTTCTTATGATTGTATGTCTTTCATTAGTACATGACCCAAAAATTAAAAATATATATTTTCATACATTATGTTTTCAGTTTTAAATCAGGAATAAAACATGATGAATGATAAATAGGTATTTTTGATATATTTAAAAATCAGTAAATTCTATATTGTAGTAAATGTGCTAAATATTCCTTTTAGTCAATCTGATGTATTCAAGACAATGGAAATTTTGAATTATAACATCAAAATGTCACTTTTATCATTTTAATATTTTTACTGAAGTGTCAAAATAAAAAATTATTGGGAGATGAAAAGTTTTAATAAATATAATTAAAATGATTCATGCAATAATATTTAATACTTTGTGCCACCACATATAATGTATGATTGCATAAGTTTAAATATTCCAAAGCTTTATACAATTATGTAAATTAGATGTGACATTATTTTATCATTAATAAAAACATATAGTGAATTTTAAATTTCAGTGCCTTCAAGCTATTAAGTGGCAGAATCTGTAAACAAGGTATAACTTTCTCATTAAATTTACTCTATATCACATTGAATCTGAGATCAGATTATATAAAAAACACAAAGTAATACCATAACTTTCAAGTCAAAACAGTATTTCAACTTTATAAAGATGGATGATGTACAAGAAGAGAAAACTCCTTAAAATTATATATCAAACATCTAACGTTTAGATTTTATTCAACACTAAGGAGACTTTTTTATTTTTTGGTATGTGTGATTTCACTTTATTTACAGAAATTTTTGATACATAAGTGAAACAATTTTACTTTATAAGAGAAAATTTGTTATCTCCTTTTTTGAAATATATGCTTAGATTAATACTGTTTGATATATAAAGCTTGATATCCATAGAGTGTTTCAAGAAGATTGCCTCGATGTAAATGAAGTACATATAAAATGTATATCAAACTACTGACTTCCAAAAACAAATATAATGGTTGTAATATAAAAACATAATTTTGAATCCTGAAATTCTGGAAACAATTTGTAATTTATTTTTAGTACAATTAGTTCCTAAACTGTAAATTAAAATAATAATTGATAAATTATAAATACTTATAAATTATAAGTAAATTGATACATTTTAAAACAAATATCCAGTTTATTTGACAACATTTATATTGGGTAATTAACAAAATTTTTTCACTGTAATATGAAGCCATTTTCTCAAAATTATAAGTGAGATCTCAGTACACCCAGTTCACATTTTATTACCTCCTTCTTTAGAGTATTTCCCAATATATAGCTCTTTACAATTTTATAATATTTTGACATGTCTTTTTATGGTGTGGTTGGATGAGTCCACTATTTGTTTATGTACAAAGAGTTCAGCATGCAGTTTCTGCCACTTAATAACTGTTTAATCTTAAACTAGTTTTTATGCTTTCACCTCTAAGTATTATGGGAAAAATAATTTCTAGGGGAGGTTTGTTAAAATGTTAACAATGCATTATTATTTTGGTCCTCCTATGTTTGTGTATATAGGCATTGCATACATAGGAGAAGGATAACATGAAAATTCAAAACAAACATATAAAGAGACATGGTAAATATCTAGCTTACAAAAAAACTTGTCATGTTTTTGAATTTCTATATGCAAAAAGTTATGACATATTTAAAGTCTAAACAAATATTAGAGACATAGGATGGTTTAAGAAAACCAAAACTCTTACCTGAATAGATAAAAATAAAGGCCATAAATCATAATAACAATAAAAAACACAAATGCAGAGAAGTAAGATAATACTGTAACTGGTATTAACACTGAGAACATCTGTTGAACACTTTTGGCCTAGAACTGAATCTTAGTGGGTATATATATATTTTTTTTCCTTTTCTTTCTTTTTTTTTTTTTTTGCACAGATTGAGAGATAAACTACCAAACCTCGAACCTATAAAGGGTGAAAGGTTTGTTTAGAGACGAGACCCCACAGGGAATGATCTCCTGAGTGCACAGAAATGCCCACTTGTTAACAAAAACAAAAGATAATGTATTTGCCCATATTGACAATAATATTGAGTAGAAATCGAAAATAAAAGCTAAAAGTCTCCACTAAGTTTCTAGAGACACAATCTAATTGTTACCGGTGGAGCGTGTCCGGATCCTTGGCGTTTTGAACAAAGAACTGGACAAAATGCGCAAACAAAGCAAGGAAAGAATGAAGCAACAAAAGCAGAGATTTACTGAAAATGAAAGTACACTCTACAGGGTAGGAGCTGGCCTGAGAAAAGGTGCTCAAGAGCCCGATTACAGAGTTTTCTGAGGAAACCCTCTGGTGGTTTCCCATTGGTTACTTGGTGTACACCCTATGTAAATGAAGTCAAAGCCCACATCAGAATGATTGTTTCTCAGAATTGTTGAAAAACGCCAATCCTCAGATTTGGGCCTGGGGCCAAATAAATTAAAAACCAACCTATAACTATCACTCTAAAATAAGTCAAAATTTAAAAAATAAACTATGAAAATTGATGTAAAATAAAGCAAAATATAAAATTATAGAAATAGATGAAAATATTAACTATTTTAAAAATATTAATGGTAAAAATGCCTTAAAAATTCCCTCTAAGAAAAAAAAATTGCCAATTGAGTTTCATGCCTAAAGACAGTTTCACAGCTGAAGACTATGAGACAGGCTAAGGTAAGAGAATTGTCTGAGCCCAGAAGGTTATGCCCAACGTGGACAATCTAGCAAGACCCTGTATCTAAAATAAACAAAAAAATTATCGGACTAAGTAAAAAAATAAAATCCAAATTTACACTATTTAAAAAAAAACTTTCTAATGCTTAAAGATGGTCAAAAGTAAAATAAGTTTAAGGCAAAACAATTATGAGAACAAACCAAAACAAAACCTGTAACTCAAGATCAAGACCAATACAGACTCAAAAAGTTTTAGTACATATTAGATATATTTGTTTTAAATTTACAGTAATAAAAGAGCTTAAAAATATACAAAGCAAAAATGATAGAACAAGGATAGCTATGTCAATGACAGACTAAATGCATACATAGTTCAATATATGTATACACATTTTAACAACAAAATTAATACGTTTAAGCTGAATAAAATACATAGAATGCAGCCTGTATTAGTCTGTTTTCACAATACTACAAAGAACTATCTGAGACTGGGTAATTTATGAAGAAAAGAGGTTTAACTGACTCACAGTTTTGCATGGCTGGGGAGGCCTCAGGAAACCTACAATCATGGTGGAAGGCAAAGGGGAAGCAAGGCACATCTTCCCACAGAGGCAAGAGAAAGAGAAACAGTGAAGGGGGAAGTGCCACAATTCTAAACCATCAGATCTCCTGAGAACTCACTATCAGGAGAACAGCAAAGGGCAAATCTCCCCCCATGGTCCAATCACCTCCCACTTGGTCCCTCCCTCAACACCTGGGGATACAATTCGAGATGAGATTTGGGTGGGGACACAGAGCCAAACCATATCACAGCCCTTCCAAACTAAAGCATATACATTGTTTCAGAAACCCATGATATATTTGGATAAGTAATCATGTGCTGGTCATGTCTTATTAAAAAATTAGTATTGTAGGCCTTATTTTTCAGCCATATTGTTATCACTATAGACATTAGTAACAATAGTAAAATAAGAAAAGACCCTCTGGCTCATAAAAATTTAATGAGCACATACAAAAATAATAATACAAATAAAATTCCTTAGAACTCAGTATGTAAATATTACTTCTTGAAACTTGCGAAAGGCAGCTAAAGCAGTACGTCTAAATTTGTATTACACAATATATGGTAATTAATTACAACAGATGGGATGAAAAAAATCATTACTAAGATGTCAAATTCCCCAGATTAATCTGTCAAATTTTACTGTATTTGGTGGAATATCATTATGTCTTATCTCATTAAATGTCAATGACTTTCAACAAGATAAGAAATTCTTGTTGATAGATTGATCATCTCCCAATAGGCAGCCTTAGTACTCCAGTTTTTCTTAGTGACTCACTGGCTACTTATTTTGGGCTGGGGATTACTATGATGAAGCTATATGGCCCTGGAAAGAAACAGATAACTATTTGAAAAACATGGTAGCATTTTATCCTGTTTAGCATTTTTCAAATTGTAATATTTTTATATAATATTAAAACGTAGCCTTCTCAAAAGTTAACGTAACATACTAAAAGCCATTAAAATATTCTAATTTGGAAAACCAGACTAGTTTTAATTACCCATACAATTCTAAGGTTTATGACCTCTGAAGTAATATTCCACAACTGTTTTGTATTCAATCTGTAATTATTTCTGTGATGTCATAGGTAGAGTAGCTGATCCCCCTCCAAAAAATAAACAGCTTTCAAAACATTTGTTATTATTTATCATTGTCTATGCATGTATTCATTTTGTGCTGCTATTATGGAATACCTGAGACTATGTAAATTATAAACCACATAAATTTATTTCTCACCATTCTAAAGACCAGGAAGTCCAAGATGAAAGGGCTGGTAAAACTTTCAAGGGCCTTCTTGATGCATAATGCCATGGCAGAAAGCAAAAGGGTGAAGAAAGCTGGGTGTGGTGGCTCACACCTGTAATCCTAGCACTTTGTGAGGCTGAGGTGGGTGGATCACAATGTCAGGAGATCGAGACAATCCTGGCCAAAATGGTGAATCCCTGTCTCTTCTAAAAATAGAAAAATTAACTGGGTGTGGTGTCACGTGCCTGTAATCCCAGAAACTTGGGAGGCTGAGGCAGGAGAATCACTTGAACCAGGGAGTCAGAGGTTGCAGTGAGCCGATATCATGCCACTGCACTCCAGCCTGGCGACAGAGTGAGACTCCGTCTCAAAAAAAAAAAAAAAAGGTGAAGAAAATAAATCCAAATTATTCTGTGTGTCATATTTAGTTAGATCTATCCTACTGTCCATATGATAAAAGAGCTGTAAGTAAAATTAAATCTAAATAAAACATGGTTTAAATAATTTTGACATTTTATTTTTAAGTGAAAGTATGGCAGTATATTTAGAACAGTTCCATGAGTATAAAACCCTTAAACTCTCCATAAAATTATATTCAACCACCATTTGACTGCAGTTTGTTGCTTAATAGTCTGAGAAAGGCTCTTCCACTTAAATATTGCACCTATTTTCTAGACCTGGGAAAAATAGTACATGCCAGTCAATTAGGTATATTTAAAAGAGTATTCTAAAAATGCTTATCCAGTGCTTTTCGTTTATATTTCATTGGTATAACTATGTCTCCTAGTATTCTTGGCTACAATGGGCCCTGAGAGACACATTTTTTTAAGCTGGAAGATGGTTTTCTTTATGATAATTATGGTTATTTTACAGAAGACAAAAATGCAACTTAGGCTGTTATCTGTGAATGTCACATGAATCCAGTGCATTTATTTGCCATTGCTTATTTATTGGTATAGGTCCTAACTTTGTGACTTACTCCTCTATACCAAAGTGAACAGTGAAGATGTTCTGTACCAAATCTCTCCATGGGAAACATTTATATTCTTATCCTACTTTAGTAACATCCCTTTTTGGAATAAACACACTCTGCAGAGTAAAATGGAAGCCCTGCTAGAACTTTTTTTTCTTTCCCTAAAATCCCTATGATTCCCTAAAATCATAGTCAATTTTAAGAGACTATGTTAGGGTTCTCTAAGTGGACTTGATGATGAAGGGCTACTAGTAATGCCTGTCTTTATACTTTGTGGATCAGATAATGTCATACTGACTGAGAGAAATAAATATTCTGGTTACATGGGTTCCATGATACTCACATTAGTACCAAGGGCTGTTTCTCGAAAAGATCTAAAAATGAATAGAGATTTCTTCAAAAATTTGATATACAGGCCAGGCGCAATGGCTCACTCCTGTAATCCCAGCACTTTGGGAGGCTGAGGTGGGCAGATCATGAAGTCAGGAGATGGAGACCACCCTGTCCAACGTGCTGAAACCTTGTCTCCACTAAAAATGCAAAAAAAATTATCTGGGAGTGGTGGCGCGCCCTGTACTCCAAGCTACTTGGGAGGCTGAGGCAGGAGAATCACTTGAACCCGGGAGGAGGAGGTTGCAGTGAGCTGAGATGGCACAACTACACTCCAGCCTGGGTGACAGAGCAAGACTCTGCATCAAAAAAAAAAAAAAAATCCTATATACAATGTCTATGCTCATTAATAAAATTCAAACTATTTCTAAACCATTGAATCACTTGCCCCAGCTACAAAGTCCCATATGAAAGAATCAAATGGCCAAATTTAAAGCAGAGGAACTTGCCCTGGATTTTAAGAATGTGGATTTTTTTTTTTTTTTTGAGATGGAGTCTCACTCTGTCACCCAGGCTGGAATGCAGTGGCACAGTCTTGGCTCACTGCAACCTCTGCCTCCCAGGTTGACACAATTCTCTGCCTCAGCCTCTCAAGTAGCTGGGATTAGAGGTGCCTGCCACCACGCCTGGCTAATTTTTGTCTTTTTAGAAGAGATGGGGTTTCACCATTTTGTCCATGCTGGTCTTGAACTTCTGACCTCATGATCCACCCGCCTCTGCCTCCCAAAGTTCTGGGATTACAGGCATGAGCCGCCAAGCCCGGCGGAATTTTTCTAAAAATGACTTTCTTAACTCACAATATATAAGTCCCTTAACCTCATAGGTAAGTCTTATTTTCCAGATATAAATGAAATTTCAATGTTGAGAAACAAAGGAGCATGACATAATGCAAGTATACAAGAATAGCTATCGAATTCGTGCAAGATGAAATTTAGAGCAGAATATTATATAATTATTTTAAATAAAAGTAAAGGATATGACTTAGGGTGGTGGTCCATGGTACTTGATGAGTTGAGAGGTATTATTAACACTCTTCAACTGTGATCGATTTTTCAGTAGGTTAATGACCAGTTTGAAGTATTTGAAGAATTAATTTCTCTTCGTAGTCTACAAGGAAAAAATTCAAGTGAAAATATTCCCACTTGAATTTTTTCAAATATGTCAAGTTAAAACTAATTTCGTACATCCAGAAATGGAATCTGCTAAGATGGTTTACAAATATTGGTGGTAAAAATGTATGTGCATCAAAAAGTACGTAATTGGAAAAATTTATAGTATGTGAAAATGCAAGGTATATAAAATCTTTTGTTATTCCCTATTACCAGCATATAGTTGAAGAAAATGTTTGAATCTATCACGTGAACTTCATTCATTCTTGTCTATGTAACCATTGTCAATTCTATAAATATTTTTATGGAAAATTGAAGAATCCTAACCTACCTGCATAATAATTAGGTCGTTTAGCAGTGGTAACATTTTATACTAATTATTTGGACAGATCGACATGATTGAAATTTTTCTAAAGAAGAATCACCCCAATCACTTCATTGAAAGGCTTTGAAATTAGCTTTTAGTGTAAATATTTGTAGATATTTATCAAAACTAATTCAAAAATTACAAAGCAAAATAGTGCTTATATGAAAAGTGTTGACTACTATAATGTAATTTCAACAACTAAACAATCATGTAGCAAAATGCCAATCTGCTGTGCATTCTCTTTGTGCTTTCATAACTTATAACAAAAAGGTTGTTCTTCATTCCCATGCAAATTTGCAGTAAAATGTATTTTCTCTGAGTTCAAACTACAATTTCAGGACTGGTATTTGAAAATTGATGTAGCTATAAAAGAAAATTTAATATTTCAAAATGAATGTAATTATACAATTGAGAAACTCCTACCTAACCTTTAACTGGAAGTGACAACTGCAATATAATAATATAATGATATGCTAAAAGGCAAATATCAAGAGAAAAATCTAGTAGAATACCTTCCAAATGTTTTACGTGCTCAATTAAAATAATATGCTTATGAACTGATGTCAATATTTGGCGGTATCTCTGTGTTAAAAACAATATCAGGCCGGGCACAGTGGCTCATTCCTGTAATCCTAGCACTTTGGGAGGCCAAGGTAGGTGGATCACCTGAGGTCAGGAGTTTGAGACCAGCCTGGCCAGCATGGTGTAGACCCGTCTCTACTACAAATACAAAAATTACCTGGGTGTAGTGGTGCATGCCTGTAATCTCAGCTGCTCTGGAAGCTGAGGCAGGAGAATTACTGGAACCCGGGAGGCGGAGGCTGTAGTGAGTCGAAATTACACCACGGTACTCCAGCCTGGGCAACAGAGTGAGACTCCATGTAAAAAGAAAAAAAAAAATCAAAGATAAAATATGTGAAATTTCATTATAGATGAGTATTAACAGATGAGCATTTGCAATCAATTTTGATGATAGGTAAAATAAACCCTGAATCTCAATTAAACAAAATGCTATTTCCCAGTAAAGAATTCAGTTGTTTTTATCAGTAGATTCATATTATAAGTCTAATTATTATTATGTTTTTATTTTGGTCAACAAAAATATGGAAGTGTGTCTTCTTGTTTGATATATAAGCAGACATATGATATCCTCAATTTTGCCTTTTGGCCAGTGAAGCCTAAAACTTTTACTATCTGATATTTTACCAAAATAGTTTGCACCCTGCTTTGTCATTGACTGTTTGTCATAAATTATCAACTAGAGTGTTCTTGAGTAGAAAAAGTTTTACCTATCTTCTACTTAGGTACAAGCCAGTGAGGCTCTGTAGAGTGCTTAACACCTTCGCTGATAACTTATACACTATCATTTCCACATTGCTCTTTGATCTTCCCTTTAAACATTCTTGTCATTCATCCTTGCCTTAGAGCCTCTGCCCTAGATAATCTGTCTAAATCCTTTGTCTTCTAACGTCTGTCTCTTTCTCACCATTTAAATCTCATAAATAACATTAGCTCTTCAGAAAGACCTTCTCTAAGCACTATATACAATGCTGCCCATCCCACCAGACCCTGTAAGTAATAGCTCTATATTTAAATTTTCTTCAAAATATGTAACACTATATTAATAAATGTGTTCATTTATATGTGTATTTATTAAAAGTTGGTCTCCCAGTTTTCTCTATGATAGTATTTTATATGAAAACAATGATTTTTTTCCCAGTTAATGAATGACTTAAGTAGATTATACTTTGTGACTGTAGGAACTATGACATAATCTTAGCACAGTGGTTAATACGTTTTTAATAATGCAATATGAATGATTAATTAGATTCTACTTGTTGCTAAAAATTTCTAGTCAGAAATAAAGGAACTAACACTTCTGTACTCATAAATTAATAAAAAGTCACTTTGAATTGACTCATAGTTTTCATTTATCATGCATCTTCTAATTTTTCTTCCCATTTTGTTTTTTATTCTGACTTAATTCATTTTTTTAATCAATCCTGCTCAACAAATCATATATGTGATAGGAAGATAACAGGTTCTCACAGGTCCTGAGAATAACCTTGTACAAAAATAGATTTTTGATTTAAATTGCCTATAACCATAGGGTCAAAATATGCTTTTGTAAATCTATAATCTGACAGTTGTGACTCTGCTCTATTTGAACTTAACTAGTTCAACTAACACTATAACTGGTATTTTGCTTTTAATTTAGCTACCTCAGACTTGTCCTTATTTTTAATAACTATTTATCTAACCTGCCAGGACCATGACTAATGACCCCAGGGTATACTGTGATTGAATGTGAAATTTCTGCAGTGAGAAGAATCCCCCTAGGCAATGTTAAGAAAGACACCAGAAACCTCTGACCATTCAATTTAAGTCTAGTTGGTTTCCCATTAATCCAGAAGTCCTAAAATAAAGAAGAAATGTGCCACCTTTATACATGCAGATGCATACACAGGATATGCCAATAAATGGAGCATCTAGTATTGTGCATCAGATGCAAAATAACTAGGAGGAAAAAAAAGCAAAGCACATGCTGCTTTTTAAAATAAAATGTTTTACAATATGTAGAATTATGTTTTCTTCTTTTTTTTTTTTTTTTTGAGATGGAGTCTCGCTCTGTTGCCCAGGCTGGAGTGCAGTGGTGGGATCTCGGGTCACTGCAAGCTCCGCCTCCCGGGTTCATGCCATTTTCCTGCTTCAGCCTCCGGAGTAGCTGGGACTGCAGGCACTCGCCACCGCGCCCAGCTAATTTTTTGTATTTTTAGTAGAGATAGGGTTTCACCGTGGTGTCGACCCCCTGACCTCGTGATCCACCCGCCTCGGCCTCCCAAAGTGCTGGGATTACAGGCATGAGCACCGCGCCCAGCCTGTAGAATTATATTTTCAAAGATGCATGGGTATATGTCAACTCAATTAAAGAATAGAAAAATTACTTTCATTAACTATACACCTTTTAAAATGTGGTTTCCTCATTGATTTTTAAAGTAAAATATATTTGTACAAATGCCTTTTTGTATGATTTTTCTTTTTGGTTCCCCAAATATATATACATTTTAGCTTTTTTATAATATATATTATAAAATATAGATGTTATATATATTTTATTTTATATATAGCTATAAATAATGAATTTATATACATTCAGCTTTATTGAGGTAGAATTGAAAAGTAAAACTTGTACATATTTAAGGCTGAAAATGTGAGGATTTATGTATGTATACATTGTGAAGTGATTATCACAAGCTAAGTAGCATAGATAGATATAGATATAGATCTTAGAATATTTTTAAAATAGAATATTGGTATTTTCAAATGTCGATTTAGAGTATTAACTGGTGTTAGGCATTTCTGTTTTATTGTTTGTAAAATATTGGTCCCCTCCCCAAAATTAAATCAGCTGAGAGAAAACATGTAAAATTAAAATGAATTTGTGTTAGATAGAATTTTTTGCATGATTGTATTTGAGACAAAACTTACACAATAATTGCATTATAAGTGAAATTAATATGTTAATGATATAATATTGGCATGATGAAATGCACACAATCTGTGCTAATAGTCTTTTTTATATTTTGTTACATAAAATAAAATTATTAAGTAGTATCAACATTTGATTCTGATATTATATATTAGATAAAACAGACACTCAGGAAAATGACATGTTTCAAGTTATATTTAAAATTAAATTTTATATATGGTTCTCTTAGAAGTTTTAGGAGATGCAGGACAGTTTATGAATTTTTGATTGTAAAATTAAATTCAGACAGCTTGGGATCAAAACTCGTCAAGTACTAATTTATGATTTTAGGCAAATTACTTAACATTTTGTGCAACAGTTTCCTTATTTTGAAAATAACAATAATATTTATATTGTCTTTAGCAATATTGTGAAGAATAAATGAGTTAATTAATGTATAATACATAATAAGTACTTCAAAATTGTCAGGATTTTTTTTTTTTAGGTATTATTAGTTTAATTCAGTCATTGACAATCTTTCCTAATTCAAGGTGCTAAGATTCATACACATTAAAAAGCAATGTTCAAACGATATCTTCTAACTTGATTAAAAAATTTTGGCTTTATTCTCCTGTGAGAAATAAATGCTGTAAACAAATGACAAACTTAGATGGTAGTTGGAATTACTATCAGCTCTGACAATGAGGCACAGAGCCACCTATACTGAGGAAAGCTGTCTAGATATAAAATAGGTTCAAACTAATAAAATGTAGAACCACTACAGACAATTTCTTGAAATAAATTATGAAGATACTCTTAATGACATCCCCCCATTAAAGATTATAATTAGAATGAAAAATACTAACGTCCTTGTATACATGTATCAAAATATTGTTATGTACCCCATAAATATGTATAATTATTGCATGTCAACTAAAACTATAATTAAAAAGCAGAAATACAAAAAAAAATTCTGTAGAAAACTCAATAATGTTATACTGTCTTCAGGGTTTTATCTAGAAAAAATCCTTTTTACTATCTATATGTGTATCAAAATCATCATTATTTACATCATATATATATATACACTAATATTTTTAAAACAAAGTTCATGTTAATAAAATGTAGAACTACCACAGAAAATTTCTTAAAATAAATTATAAAGATTATTTTGACTATGTCCTTTCCAACAAGGACTATGCTTAGTGAGAATAAAAAATACTGAGGACAATTGTATTTTTCTTCTCTATATCCTGGCATATCCCCGCTGTTACTGAAGGCTGAAGTTAATAGGTTGGGGTCATCACCATTGCGATTCAGTTATTAGTTTCATATCCCATAGAGTTATTAAAAAGTGTGTCATGGGAAAAAATCAACAAAGACTATCTACAAATGTTGAGAGTCTAAAAGTTGTCATCTTGAGAAGTCAGTGCCGTGAAAAAACAAATAAAATATTTATAGCATGTGGTTCTCAGTCAATTACAAACCACAAGATGATAAAGTCATGCTGGTTTGCTAGGCTGGCAGTGTTGATCTGCCTTTAGGCATGAGCTGATGCTGATGTACATAGTAGTCATGACCAAGAGGATGTTAGTATTTATTCCCTTCAGCTTCAAAAACTTTATACAGGCTTGTTCCTGCTCTAGGCAGTGCACTGACCTTCCTTTTTGCATACTATTTGATTTAGAACTCTTGAAACTGTACATTCTTTCTCTGTCCCTCTGAGATGTAAATATTTTTGCAGTCTCTTAACAGTTTAACAACCCAGGGGTATTTTTCTCAAGGAACTGAGCCCCAACCCTTTCAAATGTAATCATCAAGTTGAGTACCCCTATCTACCAATTTCTATGGGAGGGTAAAACCTACATTAGTACTGGTGCCTTGAGCCAAGTTGTGAAACTACTTCGTGTCATAAAAATATTAAAATGTCCATTTTTCCTTTCAGTAAAGCCAATTAGCAAACACATGTGGCCTATGATCCTCTTACCTTACATCTTAAAAATGCTTTAGTTCTTTGTGTAGAGTAGAGCACAGATTGAATGCTGGCCTCTCTCCACAATTGCAATACCCTTGGATAAAGTATTCTCTGCTGTTTAACTTTGTCTAGTGAAATATTTGCCTTGACACTGCTCATTTGGGATAAAAGTTCAAATTCAAAAAAAGACCTAATTCAAAATTTGGCCTTTTAGTAACTAGAAATGTGCCTCTGTTTATAGATGTTCTGTTGAGCCTCAAATTTAGGCTCATCAATACCCTCCCAAAATGGTATTCTATTCCTTTGTCTCCTTTTGCAACTATCTTGACATAAAATTTAGAACTGTCTAGAGTAACTAGACATTTAGAGCTAGTGTTATCAGAATCTATGTTTCACAAAAAAAAGCAATAAATTCTGAAAGTAACTTCTCTGCCAAGCAATATCACCAAGGGGTCACAATTCTAGAAAACATTTACAAACATGCATTTAGGATGATAACCCTTCAGTTTTAGCCTTGTGTTTTCAAATCTCCATGCAAATGGCATAAGACTTTTTTGTAATCAGATATTACTCCCATATACAGCCAATATGATACAGTGAAACCATGAAATTCAGGCATACAATAAATGTAACTGTTTTTATTCTCCCTTGTAAAACATGGGTTCTGTCTCTGGATCATATATGTATGTGCTTTTCTCTTTTTCACCAATTTCAAATTTAACCTTGTTAGTTAAGGTGTCTCTCCTTTCTACAAAATTATTTTGTGTTAATTCTACGTGGGGGCAGAATGTGGTGTGGTGTTTGACTTTTACGGTGCTCTGGCAACAGTTGACAACATTCTTCTCTTTCTGATGTTTTTCATATCTTCACATTGCTCGAGATGGTCCCAGTGGTTAGGAACAGTGAAATCAGTCAGTCATTTATTTGTTCAACAAATATTTGTTTATTTATTCAACAAATGCTTATTAAACACCATGTCTTGCTTGGGATGGCAAAATAAACAATATTTCCCTAACCTCATAGCACATACCTTTTCACATTGAAAGAGAAACCACTGAAATTTTGAAAGTATGTGTCATGTTTTTTGTGAGGAACAAAAAACAGGAACAGATAATTAGGAGTGTTAAGGGCTTTAATTTTAAATAGGGTGGTAAGGAAATACCTTCATAAAAATGCTGCTGACTAAAAAATGGAATGTGTCGAGGGAATGAGCCATATTCATATTGTGAGGAAGAGCATTTTAATTCAGCAACACAATAGGTAGAACACAACAGAATAATCACAAGTTGACTATTAGCTTCAAAGAACTAGGTCTGTGAATGAATGAGAAACAAGAAATGTGATTACATAAATAATGAGGATGTGGTGAGAGTGCATCTCATAGGCCTGGTAAGCCATTGTGATGATCTTGAATTTCACTGTGGATGAGTTGGGAAGTCATCAGGAAGTGCTGGACATAGTAGTAACACGATGTAACATAATTTGAAGGACGCTTTAGCCCTTGAATTGAGAGTATGTTCTTGGAGTCAAGTGTGATAAATAAAAATCAATTAGGAGAAACTTACTGTAATTCAGGAAAGGAACAATACAGAGTTTATCATGATGAAAACAGCAGAGATAGAATTGGTCAAATTTCAGATATGTTGTTAGAACCCACTTTTTTTTTTGAGGAATGAGGAATTAAATTGTAATGTGAGAAGATGTTAAACACTATGGATGACTCAAAGAGTTTGGCCTAAGTAACAGAATGGATGTGTCACTAACTGAAATGAGAAAGAGTATAAGAAGCACACATTCTAGGGGTGAATAGAAGAATCATATTGGCATTTTGTATGCCTAGTAAGCATCTGGGAAGTAACATTGAATAGGCACCTGTGCCTGAGAGTCTGTAACTCAAAGGAGATTGCAAAGCTGAATTTATAAATTTGGGAGTTCTAAGTGTACAGATTTTACTCAAAAGTATATATAAAAAAAGAAACGTAGCAACATCATGAAAGTGACTATAAATAGAAGAGTTTGAAACTTGGGACACTTTTTAAGATGTTACAGAGAGGAGTAGAATTAGAAATAAAGTAGAAGGAAAATCTGAAGGTAGAAACATGAAGATAATTGGAGACCAGGACAAGAGAAGTTTCTCTGGGGTAGTAGCAGCAAAAAAATGGTGGGAGTGGATTCAATGAAGTTATATATGAAAAATTAGATGCAGATAAACTTTATGTTTTGCATAAATATTGCTGTAAATGAAAAAAGAGAAAAGGGTTGTGAGCATTTTGTTTCTTTCCTAATGATATATGCTAATTTGGGGAATTTGAGCATTAAACTGAGGTGGAAATTAGAGAAAGAAAGAAAAATAAAATTAAAAAGAGAAAGAAATAAGCTTTCTGTATTAGACTGATCATCCCAAAGGCAGCGACAGGCAAAACCCAGACCCAGGCAAAAGTTCCAATAATGTTATCTAAGAAACCATGGCTCAAAGGAATGTGCTCTGGAGACTCTCTCAGCACTCCCTCAACATAGGGAGAAGAAAAAACAAATTTTCCCTTCTCTTATGATGTGAGTAAACCTACGAGTTTATGGATTTCTATTCTCTGTAACTAGTACCTTCAAGTATTCTGTTTTGTCTAGGCAGCACAGTGAAGGTCATGAGAAGCCTGAGCAGGCCTGAACTACAGCCACCTGGGCACCATAACAAATGTTATGAGATAAGCCCGTGCAAGGCACTTGAGTAAAACCCAGGTAACAGCCATCTGAGCTACATAGCAAGATGTCATATGTAATCCTGAGTTATGCACCTGTCACAATTTGATTAACTGTCTTTGTTCTGCTTCGTTCTGCATGCTTGCTTTTGCGCCACTACGCTTCATGCCAGTGTAAGCTTGCTTCAAACTAGCCAACCCCCTTTTTGAAGTGTGTATAAAAGCCAAGACCTGTCTTTTTTCTTGGCTCAGTTTTTGGATGTTAATCTGCTGGGCCTGACTGCACTCAATAAAAATCTTCTTTCTCACCCTGTGGTCTCTCCAGTCCTTCATTCCTGCAAAAAAACAAGATAGCCAAAACATATATGTGCTTTCCTGGAGTTTGTAATGTGGGGCATACAATAGCAAATAATGACAAATTATAAGTGAGAGACAGAAAATAATGATTAGTTCAAATTAGCTAATACATCAAACTGTGATAAATGTTTCTGCATTATTTACTGGTACAGCTAGCCAACATTTTTTGAGAATATTTACAGCTGACAGATTAATATGTATTAAATTCTAAGAACATACATAACATGTGTGGGTGTATTGGTGTGTATTTTCGTTATAATGAAAAGCAGTAGAAACACACAAATTAGCTCAGTGGTTAACTCCAAAAGGGCGGCAGAGGTATTGCCTCTATGATGGGCATAAAGGACCTTCAATGGTATAAGTAATACTGCATTTATTGAATTACTGACAGGTGGATATTATCCATTTTACTAAGTATTATTGCTTGCATATATGCTGTTGTTATTTGTACTCACAAAAGACTTATAATTTGTATTCTTAAAATTAAGGAGTAAAAGAATATTTTAAAAATTAATGATGAAATAAGAATTGTATAAGGAAGTTAGCCACGATTAATTGAATAGAAACACTGCCTGGGCTCTTATCTCACTAATATTTAGAGTGGAAGTTGGACTACTACTGAAGGACACACAATTATAGCTACCATAGCTAATCTTGCTCACTTTTACATCCTTATTTTCTTTCCTGAAGCACAGTCTTTTATTCAAAATCTAAGAAAGGAAAAGTAGCTCTTTCATCGTCATGCATTCTGCAAATATACCTTTATGAAGGCATAAATATGGGTTTGACCTAAATATTTTATTTAATAAAATATCTTATGAAGGAAAAAACATATTTCAAAAGACTTTGAACAGTGAACAACCCACTTGGAGTTTGCTAGAGACAATAGCATGTAACTTTTAGAGCATGTAAACTCTAAAATATATATAAAGGAAGAGATAAAGGATTTACATCAATAGAAGTAAACTATATTATTTAACATGAGATTTTAATTCATTAAAATGTAAACATTTTCAAACATATTAATGCATAAAACAAACTCAAATTCTTGAAAAATTGACGAGAGTTGCAAAAACTTTCTCTAGATTTCATATGATATATTTGAGTCCTAATATTAGGAAATGCAATTTTGCAACCAAAAAAGTCTGAGTTTTTGAATTCTATTGTATTTCCAAAACATATAAAGAAGCTGAAATAGTCAAAACCATAAAGAATTTTGAAATCTGGGTTTAAATATGACACTGGATATTTATATGAATATCTCAACTGCAAAGCCAGATCAGACATTAGCTCCAATGTAAGCAAAAATAAATTTCAGAAGTAAAATATACTTTGGACATGGCTTATTCAAATATCTGTATGTAAGGAAAGACAATTAGTCTCATAAACTTTCAGTTTAAGTAAGCTGGAGCACACTGTGCTTATTTAAAGTTTGTGATAATACTTATTGTGTTTGATATCCACAGTATATCAGGATTTCTGTGGACCATATAATTCTTCAAAGAACAGTTAAGTTTGAAGATGAATACCTATGTCTAGCCACTATCACTTGGATATTTATGCCTTATTTACTCTAACAATCTTAAGCTTCAAGGAAATATCCTACTGAGAGATCATGCTGTGACAATCTGCTAGCTAAGCCAGTCCATGCAGATCAATTTCATTATTTTAAATGTATGTACCCCTGCCTATGAATTCATGATTTCCATTTTACTCCTGTCTAATCAAGCTTATGTGTTTACCCATGAAAAAGAACCCAGATGCCTCCAAATAATCTAATCCTGATTTCAGCTTTGCATTGTAAAACTTTTCCTTGGCTTTGCATTTGTAATTCAATTTGCTGATAAACACCTTGGACATCTTTTCTACGCCAAGGTTAGTAAAGCTTCTTTTAACAATGTGCAGCACTGATAGCTTTCATCCATTCTCCTTTATTTGGTGCATTTAAAAATTTATGAGACGTTCATTTACTTATGTCTCTCTACTACAAACAGATCAGCAAAGAAAAGGAAACATAGCATATATTCTAACCTAATTTTAGCCAAAAATTCCTCATAAAGACTATCAGCATGTTTTTTATTTTATCTTTAAAAAACTGTGATTTTAAAATAACTAACTTTCTGAGCATTTAGGATCTAGAGAAGAGTCAAAATATATATGACAAATAATTAATTTTGCCCAACATCTAAACTAGTGGTACTCAATTTTTTTGGCAGAAACTCATACTAAGAAATGCAGTTTACATACCAATCTAGTTCACACATAAACATATCTACAATAACACTTCCCTAGAATATAGCAAAACTGGTTGTTTCATTTCATGGTAACTGGCTCTAACCAGTTAAAGCTGATAAGATGTCATGAATTTGAGTGACCTGAATGAACATTTATTTATTACAACAAACTAAGGAGTCTTTCCTGGTGAATGGACAGTGCAGACGTATAAACTCATTTCACTTAATTTGGTGTTCTAGTTTCGGCTCTTAATTAGCATAACTATTGTGAATTCCCTTTTTTTAATCACTTAGGGAACCCTGATCATACGCTGCAGAGACTTTGTAAATTTCTTAACTGTTGAGTGTTCCCTTGCCTGGCAAGTTAATAGACTCAGCAGCTTTGTAATTATTATTACAGGTAGTGGTATGATTAGTCGTAGTCATAGTCGTAGTCGTAGTCGTAGTCATAGTAGTACTTAGCCCTGGTCTTATTTTATCAGACATTTTAGGAGATCCACCAAAATTGCCTTGTCGGCCTCACTTAGTGGTGCTGGTGTCGCCAGCCTTAAGACTGAAAACAATTCTTACCTGTGCCTTTTGGTCTTCAGGTACAATTGCAGTGGTGACTGACTAAGAGTTGATTCTTCTTGGAGACCCCCTTAAATTTGTTACATTTACCGGGACGGTGTGAGGAACCGTAGCTCTGAGTTACCACAGCTCATGAGTTATATATGACTTTTTTCTTTTTTTTTTTGAGTCAGAGTCTTGCTCTGTTGTCAGGCTGGAGTGCAGTAGCGGGATCTCAGCTCACTGCAACCTCCACCTCCCGGGTTCAAGCGATTCCCCTGCCTCAGCCTCCTGAGTGGCTGGGACTATAGGCGCCCGCCACCATGCCTGGCTAATCTTTGTATTTTAGTAGAGACGGAGTTTCACCATGTTGGCCAGGATGGTCTCCATCTCCTGATCTTGTGATCTGCCTGCCTCGGCCTCCCGAAGTGCTGGGATTACAGGCCTTAGCCACCGTGCCCGGCCAATATGGTTTTGACCGTCAGTCATCTGTCACTGAGCTTTCAGTCTTATTTTGTTTCTTATTTTTCTGTGATTGCTTGGGAAAAGAGAATCAGTTGCTCTCTTTTCTGGTGCTTTCCTAAGTCTATCTTGTAGCTGTCACAGATAACATTTCGCTCTGTTATGTGGTTAACATAGGAACTACAGTGTCAAACCGTTATTACCCTGTACCCTCACTCTCCTGTGGGGACTTTTTAACTTGACAACAGTCGACCTTTTAAGTTGCTTTTAAAGTCTGTCATTATATATGCATAGTCCAGGAATATCTAGCCCAGGTCTACATAAAACTAAGTAGAAAAAAAAAACAATGAAGCTGATTACAAAGCCTCTTAAATTTCATGGTAACTCTAATGCTAATTGGTTTACTGAAACTTATAAATACATAATTTTAAAATAGCACAAAGTTCACAAGGATTTTTAAAAATTAATTACTACTTCTTAAAATGTCTAGCTGGCTTCTTCTAAGAATAACTGCCTGGTTGTGTCTTTTATTATGGAAACAACATATATATATATATATATTTAAAAAAGGAAACTTTAGCTGCATTAAAGGTTAACGCTTTGGTTACTTATCTCTTAGTTAAGAGATAAAAAAGGCAAGTCATTCAGTGACTAAAAATTGTTCTATAGTTGTAAAAAGGTATTAAATTTCTATAAATATAACTAATCAAAGTAAATCTTTAAAAAAAGATTATTTTTTTATGAAATAATTGTCACTTCAAATTTGCTGCGAATTGGATGAGGCTAAAGAAATATTGCAAAAAAAACTTTCTTACAATTTCTGGTATCTAATGTTATCTTGTTCTTTTTAAGGCTTTATTGAGGTATAATTGATATAAAAATAACTGCACATTTTAGTGTATACATTTTGATGAATTACTGTCTTTTGTGTTTGCATGCTGCATGCTCACACGTCTGAGTGACTGTGTGTGGGCGTGGTGAAAGCACATAAAATGAAATCTATCATCTTCAACTTTGGAGTGCTAAATGCTATATTATTAACTATAAATATAATGTACAGCAGATCTCTAAAACTTTTTCATCTTGGGTAACCAAAACTTTATATCAATTGAGCAACAAGTCTTCATTTCCCTATTCACCCATTCCCTGGCAGCCACCATTATACTCTCTGCTTCTATGAGTTTGACTATTTTAGATATCCTGTATAGACGGAATCATGCAACGTATGTCTTTCTCTGACTGGCTTATTTCACTTTTCATAATGTTCTCTACTTTCCTCCATGTTTTCACAAAAGATAACATTTTCATCTTTTTAAATACTGAACAGTATTCCATTGTTCGGTGACATATCACATCTTCTTTATCTTCTTTTTTGTCAGTGGACTTTTAGGTTTTTTCTATATTTTGACCATTATAAATAATGCTGTAGTATACATGGGAGAGCTGCTGCCTCTCAGAGATTACTTCGATTGTGCTGATGGTTTCTCAGGCGTATGCATATTTTCAAACTCATCAAGTTGTATACACTGAATATGTGAAGGCTTTTGTATGTCAGTTACACCTCAATAAAGGTGTTTAAAAAAACAAATAATTTTTTTGATTCAAGGCACGTATAATTTGCTACACAAGTTAAGCTGTTCAGTTTGTCATACTTTTTCTATTATTGTAATATTCTGCTAAAATTACTACAACTACAGTTTTCATAAGGTTCATCCAGAGAAGTTTATTTTCTCATCAGCCCAACATTAGTAACATTGGTAACTACTTCTTCCAGGCTCAAACTTTTCAGCAACCAATGTTTTTAGCTAAAAAAATCTTTAATTAAAATAAGCATCATTTTAAAGCGTATGACTGTTATTACCTTATTTTTCTTATATGACATGAATATCATAGTTATAAAATATAATATTCTTTCTATAAAGTCAGATAGCTTAAAATATTGACAATGGTTCCATATCACAGGAAATCACTAACAACATATTTGCACTCAACTAATTAAGAAAAAAATGTCCTTGAACTGTTTGAACTAGTTATACTTGTCCTGCTGTGAATTTAGAATTATTTGGTTAAAACAACTCTCAGTTTCCTCAGATAACTACAAAAACTATAGATTGTACTTTTTGTAACTTGCATATGTATGCACCAAGATATATTGTATCACAGTATTGATTGTGGAGATAAATAAGTCTACTATCTTAAAAGAGTTTATATGCTCTGTTGAGATTTTTGTAAGTCTATAATGGTAGTATTTCACATGATCTATAAACATGCCTGTTGAAGTAGAAAACTTTCAGGCTGTATCAGAGATATTTCTATCCGCTGATTCCTGAGAAGTTTTCTTTATTGGCCTTGATACTCCTATATTTGAATACTGCATTGAAGCTCTATGACAGAAGCAATCATAGCAAAGGAAGCCATATGTTGTCCCTGAGATACAGGTTCAACAAAATCTCCTGCACATTTTTCTTGCAAGAGTACTGAAAAACAGAATCACTTTATTCACAATTCCAAAACAGAATTTACTTATCACAATGTTTTCTATACTATTAGTCTCCTGTTTTTATTTGGATAAATGCTCCAAGGTAAGTGTTGAGAGAAAATTTTTCATGTATGTTGCATGTTGCTGTTTGTCTCATATTAAGAGCCTTAGAAAATAGAAGGGATGTCTCCTTCCAGAGTGAAGGGTCAATATGCTTCCTACCCGTTATAAGAGATCCACATTCCCTAAAGCTCAGCTTCTCTCTGAACACAACTCACTGTGTGTACTGGCTTCTGCCTGAGCCCATATGTTTCTCCCCATTGGACTCTGGGACAAGGGAAGGTGACAGGAATGTACATATGCTTTCACTGCTTTTGCAGCATTATCAGTAATAATGTCTTTTGTCTCTCACCTAGAAATATTTTATCTTCTCCCATTGTCCATGAAATCATGGCAAGCTAACTTGTTAACTTGTAAGTAGATTAAATATTTAACCCTTTGAAATCCTTGATTGTAGGTTAAGAAGACTCTATGTAAAATTGATAAGGAAGCCAGTTGGTTTTCCAAAATGTGACACACCTGCCCACAGGATCTTTTTTTAGTGATTTGGCCATGTACAAATGAAAGAATATGATTAATTGTTGCTGTGATCAGGGTATTATGAACAGTTTTAGTAGAGTAACTATTTTATGGATCATGCATTAAAGTGAAATTGAAGGCATATGGATAAACAAAACATATCCACTAAAAATCTAAACCCAAGATGTAAATATTGACCAAAAATATCTGACCATATATCATTCCTTGTATCATTACTCTACAATAGAGATTAAGGAAAGGACCATAAGAAAATTGTTGCTTACTTTGAACATACAACCTATAGTGGCAATTCCCTATGAAATATCAAAAATGATTACTGTGTTTATCACTGCTGTAATTAATCAATCAAAGCTTGTAAAGGACCATGACTATTGAATATCCCCAAGATTACAAACCCTTACTGGATGCAAAGTGAAGACTTTTTCCTGATCAATGAAGAGTGAAATTCATTTTATCCAACTATATGCTGGTCATTTGATTTCTATCCTCTCCAGGATACTAATTTTTAATGCTTAATAAGCACAGCATTCATGAACTCCCACTTTCTAGCACTTAAAAACTGACTTTTTGCCTTCTGCAGATGACTTGGTAATTTTTTAAATGGTGCATGTACTCTTTCATGGAGTTAATAGAACTCAGCATTGTATAAATATTTAATTCTGGTTTGTGTTAATTCATCAATAGAATATATCTGAAAATAAATTCATGAATCAATTATATCCTTACTATTATGATATGGTCTAATATTTATAACTTATTAAATTTTATTATGGTAAAGAATACTGATGAAGAGCCTTAGTTGAGTTCATGAACTATTAGTAGATTGTGGCTTGCATTTTGAAAAACATATGGATATGAGTTCCTTGTCACTTGTATTTCTTATGCAATTTATTGGGTCAGACTGATGTTTGAATCTCTGCTCCAACACTTAGTAGCTTTGTTACCTTAAAAAGTATATTTAACAACCTTAGCCTATGTGATTATATGTAAAACATGCTCATAATAATAGCTACCACTTAAGTTTTTTTAAGAATCATACGAGAAAATGTGTAAAGTATGTAATACAGGGCCTAGAACTTACAGTTCTCAATTAGTATTTTACCATGATTATGATCATAGTATTACCATGAGTGTTATTAATATAATTGTAATAAGTGAGAATCAATTTTTGAAATTACTGTATTAAACAGTGCCATTAATTGTAAAGGATATTTTTTGGCATATGAAATAACACTCACATACAAAAAATGTTAATTTATAAAGATTTCAGTGAGTCACGTAATGGATTAGTTCTTCGTTGGTAATTTTATGAGAATTAAATAAATTTATCTATATCTAGAAGGTTTGTCTAAGTTTATATTCAAATCTTTTACTGTACCTCTGGGACCATACAATGTTCTATTTTGTAGAATTATTAAGCAATGTAATGTAAATGAAAGAATCCCGCTTCTTTTGACATTCTTTAAATCTTAATAAGGGGTTGTCTTGTTATGATAATAATATGAGATATGTTAAAGTATTCTCTTATAAAATTTTTATTCTCAAGGATCTTGTATCTGTTATAAGGAATAAAATCTATGTTGTTCCCAATACAGCTTTTTGTCTGTGAAGGTCAGATATTTGATGAAGTTTCTAGTAAAGCTGCACACTGGAGTATTTTTATTTAAGTTTGTAATGGGAGGAACATTTAGATTCGATGAGTAAAGTGATACAGAATTATTTGTAAAACTTGTTGACATTAGATGTTAAATAGATTTAATAATCTATAATATATTCAAGAAGGACAAATCAAACAACTTAGTATAAAGCCAGTTGCAAATGTTCAGAATTTGATTAAATTACATCAGCCAACAGAACTCTGATCCATTTATATACATGTCCCAGGTGGAAAGTTCCAGTGGGTGACTAAGATAACATGGATTTTAAGACAAGATGTATTGAAATCAACTTTACATCTGTACTTCCAGACTCTCATCTTTTAAGAAAATATGGTATTGACCAATGACGTGGAGAGCTGCCTGTGTGTTTTTCTTCCACAATCAACTTGTGAACAATGCTCTTTACTTTCATTATATTAAGTGAACTAATACTTTACATCATTTTATTGAAGGAGAAAATAAGCAACTTTGGAATTTTACATAGAGGCAATTTTGAAAATTAAACCACAATTAGATTATTTACATTTAAAGCATATAAATTGTTCAGAATGTAATACAACTATTCTAATTTGACAAATAAATTGTTGACAAATAATGCGTGCACTTTCAGCAATATTTTCAAATAGAAACAAGTTTTATATAATCACAGATATATTTAACATATTGGTTATTATAATGTTTTGGTTATTTTAATGTTTGCAACTCTGAATGAGAAGAAACTAGCTTTGATATTTTAATTTATCTATTACAACCACAAATGAATCCCCAAACCCCATTATTTTTTGGTTTACTTTTGTTGATCTACTTGAAAGCATCATGCCATTGTTTTTTTAATGCCTAAGACTGCTTAGTGAATTTGAGAGACTTCAATTATTTTAATTATCTAAAATCTCTAAAGTTTTCACTTTTTTCTTATTTATTTTGTAGTTTAAAGGTTAATAAAATGTTTTTTCATTGTGAATTCAGAGAATCATGGATTGTTATCCATGGATAAGATATTTTTATCGTGGATTCAGAGAATCAGCTCATTCAGCTATGCTCATTATTGTTGTTTGTATAAAAGCAACTGACTCTCTAAGATATCCTTATTACATTATCATTTTACCTTATTTTTATTTCTTAAAAATAATATTTTGTTAATTTAGTGCATTGCATGCAATCTTAATGTGCTTTATAAAAGCCTAGATAATATTTTAGTCTTTAACAATGAAGTGAGGATAACTTTATACATGATTATTCACTCAGGAATAAAGCAAAAAAATTTGAAATACTTGTTAAGATCTACTAACAGCAAAAATTGCTAAGCACTTGAAAATACTTACAACTAACGTTGTATTACAATTAATGTAAGTGTTTCCACTCAGATATATGAGATCTTCCTGAAAGTTATAAAATGAAGAGCTTTTATAAGCTTTTGATGTTGGGTAAATTTGGTCCTAGGCAATTGTTCTAATATTTTAACATTTTAAATATTTTAATATGTGGTTCCTGAATTTTTAGGATATAAAACATCATTTAAAAGTAATCAGTAATAAAATATTTAGCAAATTTAAGAGATTTTAAGAAGCACAGTTTTTCCTTTTTTTTCCCTCCGTATATTGTACACAAAGTCAAAATGAAAGCCTCTCACTAAGATAGAAACAAGACAAAGATGCCCACTTTCATCATTGCTATTGCACATTATATTGGAAGTTCTAGACAGAGCAAGTAGGCAAGGACAATAAATAAAAGGTCCCCCAATTTAAAAGGAAAAAATAAAGATATATCTATTCACATATGACGTGTTCTTATATGTAGAAACATCTCTCAAAATCCACAAGAAAGTTACTAAGAAACAAATTCAGCCCAATTGCCAGGTGCAAAATCGACATACAAAAATTGAATGTATTTCTACACATTTGCAATGAACAATTTGCAAACGAAATTTAAATAGTAATTCACTTTACAATATCATTCAAAACATTAAAATGCTTTAGAACAAATTTAACCAAGAAAGTTAAATAGATTAACAAACATTTTAATATACACTGAAAAATATAAAGCACAGATGAAGAAAACTAAACACTTATTTAAATGGAAAGGCAGCCCATGTTCATGGGGTCGAAGACTTAATATTTTAAGACATCAGTACCACATAGAGTTATCTACAAATTCAAGCCAATCCATATCAAAATTGCAACAGCCTTTTTTTTTCTTGCAGAAATGCAGAAAGCTGATCCTTAAGTTTTGTGAAATTGCAGGGGGATCCAAATGGTCAAAATAATTTTGAGAAAGAACAAATTTAAAGGACTCACAATTTCTAAATTTTAAAAATTATTACAAAGAAGCCCTAATAAAAACCATTTGGGATTGATATACGGATAGTTATATAGATCAATTCAATATTTGAGAGTCAGAAATAAATTTATGTGTCTATTAGCAGCTGATTTCTGAAAAGGGTGACAAGTCTATAATAGAAAAGCAGCATCTTCATCAAAAGGTGCTGGGCCAACTGGACTTCCACGTTGAAAAGAATGAAGCTGGTCCCCTACTTCACACCATATAAAATATTAACTCAAAATGAATCAATGACGTAAATGTAAGAGTTAACATCAAAAAACCTTTAGAAGAAGACATAGGCATAAATATTCTGGGCCTTAGATTTGTCAATGGATTTTTACATATGACACCAAAGCATGAGTAACTATATATATATATATAAAATTAAATATATATGTATATTTGACTTTCAAGAGACTCATGTACCTGTTCATTAAGCATCAATTATTGTGAACATTACACAGATTTAGGATTTCTTTAAGAAGTATATTTTTTAGCAGGGCGCGGTGACTCAAGCCTGTAATCCCAGCACTTTGGGAGGCCGAGGCGGGTGGATCACGAGGTCAGGAGATCGAGACCACCCTGGCTAACACGGTGAAATCCCGTCTCTACTAAAAACACAAAAAATTCGCTGGGCGTGCTGGCAGGCGCCTGTAGTCCCAGCTACTTGGGAGGCTGAGGCAGGGGAATGGCGTGAACCCGGGAGGTGGAGCTTGCAGTGAGCCGACATCAGATCGTACCACTGCACTCCAGCCTGGGGGACAGAGCCAGACTCGTCTCAAAAAAAAAAAAAAAAACAAAAAAAACTATTTTTTAAATTGTTATTGTGGTTAAATATATATAAAATAAAATTTCCTATTTTACGTTCTTCTCAGTGTATAATACACAAGCATGCATAATACAGCAGCCATGCATAATACAAAAGCTATGTATAACAGGACGGATTGCATCCAAATGTAGAAGTGTGTATATAAATTTGAAAGTCAAATATATATATTTGACTTTACAAATTAAAATATTTTATTTATTAAGGGATATGATCAAGAAAGTGAAAAAGTAAAGGTACAGATTGGGATAAAATATCTCTAAAACACATATCTTATGGAAACTAAATACCTGAGACATAAAGAACTCCTAAAACTCAACAAAATAACATATGACCCAATTTATAAAATGACCCAAGGACTTGATAAACATCTATACAAAGAAGATATACAAATAAGCACATACAAACATGTCCAATATTATTAGTCTTTAGGGAAATCTAAACCATAAGTTACTACTTTATACCTACTAGGATAGCTATAATAAAATAAAAGAAAATAACGCGTGTTGGCAAGGATGTGGAGGAATTAGAACCATTGCACCTTGCTGGCAGAAATATAAAATGTTGCAGTCACTGTTGAAAAGAGTTTTATGGTCTCTCAGAAAGCTACACATAGAATTATCACATAACCCAAACAATTTTAGACTTTGTTATATACCCCCCAAAACTGGAAACAAAGTTTCACATACTTGTATGTCACTACTTATTGTGGCATTATTCACAGAGCCAAAAGATGAAAACAATCCAGGTGTTCATCAACAAATGAATGAATGGACAAAAGGTGATGTATACATATAGTAGAATATTATTCAGCCAGAAAATGGAATGAAATTCTGTTGTATTGCCATAACAGATATAACCTAGAAAACATTATACCAAATGAAAAAAGCCAGACATAAAAGGACAAATATTTTCTGACACACTTGTATAAAATATCTAGAACAAGTAAAATTATAGGGAAAGAAAGAGATTAGAGGTTCTCAGGGGCTGAGGGAAGAGAGAATGGAAAGTTATTGTTTGTTATGAAGTTCTATTTGGGTGATGAAAAAGTTTTAAAAATAGGTAATGATTATGGTTTCACAACATTGTAAACGCAACTCATGCTTCTGAATTATGCATTGAGAAGAAGGTAAAATAGAAAATTTTATTTTATATGTATTTAACCACAATAACAATTTTAAAATAGAATGCTTAAAGCAATCCTAAATCTGCATAATGTTCACAATAATTGATGCTTAATGAACACATACATGAGTCTCTTAAAAGGCAGAATTAACATTCAATTAAACTTTCCTACTTTATAGCAGTGTAGTATCTTCTTTTAAATTATTTATATTAGCATTTATTACTAAATAAAAGTGTATATTACTTGTAACTGATAAGCCTTACTATATGCTGGGGAAATAGAAGGTAAAACAGGATTGTATGTCTCAGGAAGCTTCAAAGGAAGAAAATAGGGTGGAAAGAAGGACAGAGAGAGATGAGAGAATTGATAGAATAATTTTCTTGAGAGACAAGAAAATATGTAATTCAATACAAAGATTAGATAGCAGAAGAAACAGCTACTTTATTATAACAGAACAGATTGCATCCAAATGTAAAATTATGTATATAAATTTGATATTCAGAGAAAATGACTACATGTCTAATAGAAAAGATAGAAATAGATTTTGAAGTGTATGAACAATCTTTGAAAGATTTGAAATTGAATGAAGATTAGTTGACCAGATGTCTTGCCTAGAATTGAAGTGATGAGGGATTATTTCAATTTTGGGATGATCATTTTGTAGTAGGAATAATGTGTCCTGATATTTTATGTAGACAGAAATCAGATAGCTTTTTCTTCAGATTAGTATAATGGAAAGAAAAAAATGCACGGGCTTTTAGAATAATGTAAAAAATCTTATTGAACTATGAGCCATGGAATATAAGCTGAAAAAAGAATCATACTAAGAAGAGGATTTTTGAAATTGGGGATAACCTATGGCTTAATAAATTCAGGCTTCTGATAAAATCAGAGTAGGAGTATTTGAACAAATAAGCTATAAGGTGGAAAGTAAAGGAGTTAAGGAATTGAATATCTGCATGATTCATTTTCCAGCTAAAATAATTATAAGTATAAAAAAGTTATGTCCCTGGAATAGGTATCTGAAATGATGGTGAGGAATAGTTATTAGAAACAAGTTCAAGAACAGAAGTATGATATTGGATGCATCATTCACTAGAAGTTTTCAACAAAGATTATAAAATAAATTAAGATTGAGAAAAAGTCTGTGGGCCTGTTGCCAAAGTTTGAAACATGACAACAAGGGCCCCAATGTTGAATTTCAAAGATGATAACCTCGGGTAAAGGAAAAAGTTGTTAAAATTGAAGTATAAGATCTTAAAGTGAGTATAATTTTTTTACTTAATTTTTCTTGTGAGGGGAAGGAAATAAATAGTAATGTACAATTGCTTAAGTCTTTTGTACTCTATACCAATTATAACAGAATTCAGGTTATAGACTTTCTGTTTTTCTGTCTCTCTGTCATTGTCTCTTTCGCTCTCTGTCTCCTTCTCTATATATACACACATATATGGAAATCAACCTATCTATCCATATATTCCACATATATATATGAAATTCAATATATATTAGTCTGCTTTAGTTTCTCCTAAAACTGGGAAATACAATTGCCATATACATAATGCTAAATATGAGAATTATAGTCACCCTCCATCTTAAAGATATTTTCATGAGCTCATGAATCACAACAAAGTTTAATAAGTAGTATTTTCTCCAAAAATTTTACATATATTATCTCATTTAGTTTTTAACAACATCTGAGATAAAAATTTTAAACCAGTTTTGGACTTGAGAAAAAGAAGACTTAAAATGCCTAAATAATTTGAACATGGTCACATGGCAAGTAGAAGTAATAGTTGGGATTGAAACCCAAGTGTGCCCAGTTTTTCTGAACAAAAATCTATCTTCCATTTTGTTATTCTTCCTAATATGACTAGACAGATATTTATTAATATGTTTCTTTTATATATAAAAAGTTATGTTATTTTAGGAACAATTATAAAACAAAACACATTAAACCACAATGAATTGTAGGTTTTCCTAATGAACACAATTTGTAGCAGTTGTACCACATTAGGTTCCTTAATTTAGAGGACATGAAAACATTGTTAGAAGTACAAAAATTACAATTATAAGAACTTTGTTTAGAGAATAACAATCCCCTTTGTCTCTTTTGGTTTGTCTTTTCCTCTGTCACTCCTAGCCTGTTAGCATTGAATGAGAAAGCTAATAAATGTTTCTACATAATCTTACATTGCCTACAGAAAAAGTTTCATTATACCAGCATGGTTTTCATGCGATTTTAAACCGTATCTATGCATACCAAAACAACAGACAAGTCTAGCTCATCCTATTTTATTAAATTACAACCATTTACCTCTTCTTTTCGTACTAAAATTTGACCAATCTTCCAAACTCCAGCTAAAATTCTACCTTATATATGAAAACTTTCTCAATCCTATCAAGGAGATTAAACTAGAGTTTTCTTCGGGTCCATGATGTATATACTTCATTACTCAATTTTTCACAATTTTGTTCATTCTTTTAGTCACTCACCCATGCCTAGATACAAGATCGTTAGCTCCTCAAGATTAGAGAATGAGAGTTTTTATACTTTGAACTCAGCCTCCAGCATATAGTACTTGGTAGCTGCATAAAATGTCTTCATTGGGACACAACTTTTGTCTAAAGACAAAAAGTGATTTGATTAACAAAATTAGTGATTTTATTCATTTCACAAAATGCCTACAAGGTAATTAAGATATGCGTAATTAAACTAGTGGATAGAGAATAAAATGTCTCTGAACTGCAAGGAAGAAGTGGGAAAACATGGAGGTTCTTGACACAACTTCATGAACAGTCACATATCTGGGAGATCTGGAAGCCACTGCTTCGAAGGCAGGTCAGTCTTTTGAATAGTGTCCAATCTATATTTAAAAATGTGTTCATTAGAAACCTCTGGACTGCATGGTGAAAGTGAGGCAAGTCCTCATCTTGCTGGAAAATGGGATAACTGAAGGCTTTCTGTAGCTACAGAAAAAAACATTCCATGAGTGTGTCCAAAAAAACAAATACCGTGATAGTACCTTCTACAACAAGGAGTTAATTAAAACCTGTGTGCTTCATATGACACAAAAGACATTTAGTGAATCCCTTACAAGTGGAATTGTGAAATGTTGGTTTTCAGTGCTCCATGTGTGAGGGTGATAATGTTATTTTTCTAGTCAAAGGTGATAATGATTCATTTTTCCTACTTAAATAAAACAGCTTTGTCACTGACAGTCAACTCCACCTCCCTGGGACCTGAAATCTGCTGCAAAACTTGTATCATTTTACTTCACTGTCTCCACTGGGGCTTGAAGCATGTTAAAGCAGTAAGGTTTTATTCTTTATTTATGGAAAATGCACTACGTAATAGGCTGAAGCTTGCTAAATTTCCATTTCCTGGGACTTCTCTAAAAAAGAAAAAAAATTTGCCTCACTGCTTCCTCTGCATATGGGGCTGCTCTGCACACTGTCTTAAGATACACTCTTTCTGCTTCATCTCATTATACAATGGGAAGTGCTTTGACTACCTGATAGGTGTTGCTGTCTGGTACACTTAAGTACTTTTGCACTGCAGTCATTACAACCAAGTTTACAAGATTTTGACATATGAAATTAAGTGCTATAAGGGTACCTACAAATTGATGGGTATTACACGTTTACATATTGATATGATACTAACACAATTTAAAATATTAAGAAATGGTTTATGAAATTTAGTAATGCTACCAAAGTTAAAGATGTAGTTAATTACATCTAATTTTGAATTCTAAATTGATAGTTAAGCACAGTGTTACATTACATCTTTCCAACCATCTGAGCTCCTAAATATGGTAATAACTTATTGATGTGCTAAACATAGAAGTGTATTACCTACCCATGATGCCATGATTTAAATTTTGAGTCTAGGTATTATTATTTTAGGTATTTTATTTATACCTTGTCTTGATTCAAGTGCACTTATCGTAATTGAATTTGATTTTGTCTCTTTGTAAAGAATTTCAGGCAACCATTTGAATTCTGTTTCTCTTGTAATGGCCTACATAGAGATACCTCAAATAAATAAATGTGCCCTCCTGTATCAGGAAGAGAGTGATAACAATTCTGAAAAGCACTACTAATAATATCAGGTGATAATTGAATCAAAGGAAACTGCTGTTCTCTTCACTGAGATGTAAGACAATTGCATTAGGCAATCTTTGAAAATTTTAATTAGTATGTGCAATATTCTGTGTTTAGAACCTCTGGATCTTTACTGGCCTCTTTGAAATGAATTGATTGTTAAAGTCTGATTCCTAAAGAGGAAATTGCCAGAAACATTTCACAATTGACATGACTACCTTCTTAGCATTCTTGGCTGAAGAGACAAATATAGCTGGTAGGTATAAAATTAACTATGTATTTATTACTTTAAGTCCTTGCTTTATTGCTTCTCAGCCTTTTGGCTACGATTATGTGAAGTCCTTGCTTTATAATATATACAATGAAACTTAAGTGAGTAATCTCTGAGTTAGTTTGTGGTTTGTGTGTATATTAATATTTCCATGCCTGGGAACTCTTAATATGATAATGAATGTTTTACATTAAATTTTATTTTAATTTGAGGTCCCCAGAAAGACTTCATAATAAAATAAAACAAATACTTTCTGCTTAATATTTAAATTTACCATTTGTCCATGCTTCCTTCCCCTTTTTTTTTTTTTTTTTTTTTGCTTTGGCCCAGATAAAAAGCCTCAAATATGTGATAATAAACCCAAATTGATTTCTATAATGCTTTCAATAAAAAGGCAGTTTATCTGGTTTCAACAAGTACATGCAGCAGAAGCCAGTGAATTCTGGCCCTGGGTTGGACTAGCATTTGGTAGCCATATATCAGAACTTGTATAAATTATCAGAGCTTGTAAAGATTGCTTTGATAGCCAAGCACGGTGGCTCACGCCTGTAATCCCAGCACTTTGGGAGGCCGAGGCAGGCGGATCACAAGGTCAGGCGATCGAGACCATTCTGTCTAACACGGTGAAACCTTGTCTCTACTAAAAATACAAATAAATAGCTAGGTGTGGTGGCGGGCGCCTGTAGTCTCAGCTACATGGGAGGCTGAGGCAGGAGAATGGTGTGAACCTGGGAGGCGGAGCTTGCAGTGAGCCGAGATCATGCCATTGAACTCCAGCCTGGGCAACAAGAGTGAGACTCCACAAAAAAAACAAAACAAAACAAAAAAACAGTGCTTTAATATAAAATGCCCAATGAATGAATATGAGAATGTGCTAACCTGAGTTAGGTCTCCTATCTAGAAAAACAAAATATGTTTAAAGATTGAGTGGTAACAAAATAACTCCTAAGCATTGATACTCATTTCCTAACACATTTATTTATTCAGCATGCATTTATCAATTTTGTTCCTATATACAAAAATAGAGAAACAATTGTAAACAAAACACAACCAATTCCTTCATGGTATGGATCAAATATTTAGACGAATGAAGCTTAGGCAAATATTTTGATGTATTACTACAGTTTATTTTAAAATATACTAATTTATTTTCACACAAATCTCAATATCTGAACTTATTTTACTTCATCCAATACTGCTCAGCTCAGACTTTGGATTTTTTTTCTGAGACCCAGAAAACTTTTTTTAAACTGTGTATTAGACATTTACAATTAGATGAGCCACAAGACGAACAGATACAAGCTTCCAAAACTCAAGTCATTGTCTTACCAAGAAAACTTACTCCTTCTTTGGCATTCTAAGTTATCCTAAATGACAACACACACCACCAGAAGCTAAGATGTCACCATTGATTCCTTCTAATTACTATAAGCCTAACACAGAATCAATCACCAGGTTCTACTAATATAGCATCTAATATTGTCAGAAAAAAGCAGACAAAATATGTCTGCCTAAATGAAGATGAGGCGGATAATGAATAGAGATGTAGAGATACAGAGAAAATCAACAGCAGATGTAAGAAACAAATATCTCATGTAGTATTATAGAAAGAAACAAGTGTTATGGAAAAATTTAAAAATAAAATTGAGTAGTCTATTTTATGCAATTAGAGAAACATACATATTAAAACAATTTCAATTTTATTATGTAATTATTTTGCTTCATGCTTTTTGACTATTTTAAAATGAAAATATTTATTTTGTGTATTGAACTTATAATTTTAAGTTGATTTGATTTATTTATTCTTAATCTTTTGGTTCAAGATAAAAATGAAACAGAAGAGTAGATTTACATATTTTTTTAAATGTCCTAATTTCAATTTTTGAAGCCTCATAACTGGTTTCTTCCTCAAGAGATGTGTTTGAAAATGACACAAAGCCACTGTCTTTATTCATGTTTCTTTCCGGTGTAATTGCTCTGAACAATACATCTTTATCTTCTGTTTTTAGTTGTTAGGTATTGGTTCCTGAGAAGAAAATAGTCTTTCTTACTAAGCTAACAAAGTGTTGTTTGTTATAAAGACTTCTTCAAATGAAAGGTCTCCTTTTCTACTGTTTTTGTTGAAAAGTCCCTTTAATAGAAAATCCATTTATCCCTCCCTAAACAGACGCTACTTTGGTTTTCTGTATGAACAACCCGAAAAGGTATGCAATGTTTGTTTTCCCCTTAAACGAAGTATTTCTAGTGAGCATGTTATATTTATAGCTTGATCGACATTACTAAGCAATTGCTGAAATATATTTTTCTAAAGAAAAGCTTCTTTGTAGATTTAGCATAAAGTCTCTCAATATTTCATTCTGTGAAGGAATAGATGGATAAATGAGCTTCTGTGAAATAGGTTGGCAGAAAAAGATAACTTACATTTTTATGTTTTGTGCTAAGGCAATATGGCAATAGAGTATTATTTTGATATACAGGAAGATATAAATTCCTCAGTTTATTCAACTAAAATAACACTGTCTTGCAATCTTTACATAAAAGATGAAAATTATTGCTCGCTCCTCTCTCTCTCTCTATATGTGTGTGTAAATATATGTATACCTATATGTACATATATATACCTATATTTTATCTATCTAATATCCACACATCACAAAATATGATGCAAGTTGATAAACACTGATTATGTAAATATATGAGTGTATACAGAAAACTAAACAAAATAGCTTTCTAACTTATACAGAACATTTTCTTTTGCAATTCAAGTATTATTTTCTTTCAGCATAACTCAGCAGACTCAGGCATTTGCAGATTCCACTCAGAGTAATGGAAGAAAGCGCGGTGGAAGGAAACATTTATCAAGTGCCTGTTTTAAGCTATTCACCAAGATAAGGGCTTCCACAGTTTACATACACTTGGTAACAACCCTGATGGATGTTAGACAAAATCTCTATTTCTTTTACAGTTCAGATAATTTTTGTCCCAGTAAATAATTCATAAAAGTTGTCACTGAAAACAATAAATAAAAATACTCACAAATAAAAATACTCCCACCAATGAATCCTCACCCTAAATTCACATGAGCACTGCCAACATTTTTATAGATCTATTTAGACACTCACCAACATATTTTGAAAACAAAGTGTTCTATAGATATTAGTCAATACAAGCAAAAGTAGTTACTCTGAGAAATAATAAGTACAGATTCAACTTTGTCCCACATAAAATATGGCCTCCTTTTCAATGCTCACTTTCACATCTGTGATTTATACGTACATCACTCTCCCAGATTATTAATGCCTGGGCTGCTTTTAGCCTCTAGTTTGCCTCTTTCCAAACTTACAGAGCAGTCTTTCTGTCACAGGAAGCTAACCATAACCACTCACCTGATTCAATTATTTCAATTTCTGTAAAGTAAAATTAAAATTTCTTATCTCAGTGTAAATGGTTATCCATGACTTTCCTTTTGCTTAATTGAGCTATAATTTTCTTTGTAGTTTCTTCCATGTTACCAACATTTAAATCTTATTAAAACCCATCTATATTTTTTAGATTATTATCCTTTCTCACACTCTCCCCCTCTGTGATACTTTATCTAACTCTCTATAATCCTTCAAGATTCCAATACTGTATGAATTTCCCTTGACTCTTTAAAGTGGTATTTTCTTATTTCTCTGTAATCCTTGACTCAGTCATAGTTGTTTTCACTTGGTATTTTCGTTGTTTTGTTATACCTTGCATATTGTACCTCTATTTTAGTTTGCATGTTTTGGATTATCTCTGGCAAAGAGGACTGTTGACATGTGTAATTAAATAGCTTCCTGGAAAAGAACTCTACTTTGGGTTATGAGTTAGATAAAGCAAAAATTCTTCATTGTCAGAAAAAAATATAGTGATTTTCTGCTTCTGTTTCTTTCTCTGCCTCTCATATACATGTTTCATCCCTCTGTCCAGATGCTAATCTCTGCAGATTGCATCTCTCAGGCTTAGTTTTCAGCAGACTTCAAGTTAAGTTTGACAAAAAGGAGGCATCAAAAGAAGATAAACGGGAAGAAGAGTATAGAGGACTGGAGTATTTTGTCCTTGTTTTCCTCCCGTTGTCCCTTTTGGGTGTTATTAACTTCCACTGTTGCAAGTCTTTGTGATGAATTATCTTTCCTGCCAGGATCCTGACTTTTAATCACACAAATGTATTGCATGGTTTAGTGATCGTTAGAAGAGTGTAAAAGAAAATTGAGAGCAGAAGGACAACTCAACATTGTGAGGAGTATTTCAGCAAAACTCAGTAAAATATTGGGGACACATATAGCACTCTTTTGGTAGTCTTCTAGTGGAACAAAACACAAAGGCCCTGCAATGCTGGTCACTTGAAACTGGAAACTGCACCCTTGGATCGTGCTTGCCTGAGAATATTTAGAATGGGAGCTGTGGGGCACACAGGAATGTCAATTCTGACTATGCCTGATGAGATGAGGTACTTAATCAAAAGTGTTAAGAGACTGTTGAATATTTGAAATCAAACTTGAATTCCTACAAAAGTTCTTCATACAAACTCTCCTACCTTCCCTTCTAATACACTTCTTAGATACATATTTCAAGCATTCTTCAAACTAATCACTACCAGCAAAGAATGTATAATGTCTGCCATGAACTTCATTAGTTACCTAAAATAATATCACTTATTTTTGAAGAGATAAGATAAGGGCCCTCCAAGAGTCTTAATTAAACTACAGAATTTAAGATGAGGGATATCACCCAGATGTTTAGAGATTTTCTTTTATATATAGAATTTTTTGAAACAACAACACTATGTTAATCCTATTGTTATTGTTTCCTATGAAAGTGGACTGCTGCTTTAAAATCCTGTTTTGTTTTTATTTACACTAATGCTAATTATGATTATTTTGTCATTTTTTGTTAAAGACATAGCAGATTTTTTTTTTAAGTTTCTGCTCTTATATTGTTACAGTGCTGATTTTTCAGTTACAACTAGACAGTTTTCTTTAATTCTAATTTGTCACTCTAGAAGTTATTCAGTAGATTCGTCAAGTACTAATAGCTGTGTTACTGATGTACTTGGTAGCTATTGTTCACACTCTGAAATGAAACTGCTGGTCTAGATTTTGGCTCAATATCTTTAGCTTGAAAATTTTCTATATTTTCCCTTTCCCCTTTTTTTCCTCCTCATTTCTCATCTATTTATCTTATCCTATCTTCCACTCACTTCCTGTCTTTCTCTCTCTGGGTATCTTAAAAATAATTTTATATATAATGCATATTATTTAGATGCAGTCACAACTTTTAAAAAATATTTTGTATATTAAGGCCATGTATGGAAATTCACTCAATTAAAATGGTTATTGTTTATATAACAGCATTTTAACAGGTACTTTCAAAGTTATTGTGTTTTTGATAAAACAAATTCAACATAGATTTTATCATTTTACTTTTCAAAACTCAAAGAGTCATCTTTAATTTTTTCAATGCATAATTCAGTATTACTGAACATTTTTCAATGGCTATTTATATGTATGTATTTATTTATTTTTGAGATAGGGTCTTGTTCTGTTGCCCACGCTGGAGTGCACTGGTGCAAACATGGCTCACTGCAGCCACAACCTCCTGAGAGCCAGCAATTCTCCTGCCTCAGCCTCCTGAGTAGCTGGGACTATAGCCTTATGCCATCATACCTGGCTAATTTTTCAACTTTTTATTTTCTGTAGAGACTGGGTCTTGGCATGTTGCCTAGGCCAATCTTGAAATCCTGGGCTCAAGCAATCCTCCCCCTCAGCTTTCCAAAGTGTTGGGATTATAGGCATGAACCTCTAAGCCTAGCACCAATAGCTATTTATTAACAAAAAAATGAGAGCAACAAAGAAAGTCACTATCCTTATGTATATTTGTATACATACTTATGCCTATTTTTACATTTATGGATATATTTGATCACATATGTCAAACTATATGCACTTATAAATATTCACTTCTATGTGTTATATTACTTTCAAATATAATATTTATGTTTTATGCAGAAATTAAAAAAGTCAGCAGCACATTAAAAATGTTTAAACAATTAATATTTTGTAAGCAATGAGTAATATCTGGGTTTCACAAGCAAATTTTCTCTTTTTAATTTATTTTATCTGTAATAAAGTAAGAAAAACTGAATGGCATTCCATTAAATGTCCATAACCACATTTTAAAAATTCAACTTATTTTTCCATAGACAAACAAACTTACTTGTTTCCAAGACTTGGGTATTTTTTTTTTTTTAGGAAATCTTGCCATTTGCAACAATAAAGATGAAATTGGATGAAATTATGTAAAGTGAAATAAGCCAGACATAGGAACAAAAATACTGCATAATCTTATTTATATCTGGACTCCAAAAAAAAAATTAATTTATAGGTGGCACTCAGGGGTTGGAGGTTGGGGAAATAGTGAGATACTGGTCAAAGGATACAGACTCCAATTTAAGATGAATAAGCTCTGGAGACCTACTGTGTACCATGCTGACTATAGTTAATAATAATGTATTGCATACTTGAAATTTACTAAGACAGTAGATCTTAAGTATTCTTAACACACACACACACAGAGTAACTATGGCAGTTAATGGATGTATTTAGCTTGATTGTGGTAATGATTTCACAATGTGCACATATACAAAAACGACACATTGTATGCCTGGAATATACACATTTTATTTGTCCTTTATACCTCAATATAAAGAGTAAAAGAAGATAGTTTATGGTTTCAAAATAGTTACACTCTTCATTTGACTAAAATAAATCAATATTTTTATTATTTTTATTATTTAATTGATAGTTTTTTTTTTTTTTTTGAGACAACGTCTCACTCTGTCACCCAGGCTGGAGTGCAGTGGCACGATCTCTGCTCACTGCAAGCTCCGCCTCCCGGATTCACACCATTCTCCTGCCTCAGTCTCCCTAGTAGCTGGGACTACAGGCACCAGCCACCGTGCCCGGCTAATTTTTTTGTATGTTTATTAGAGACGGGGTTTCACCGTGTTAGCCAGGATGGTCTCGATCTCCTGACCTCGTGATCCGCCCGCCTCAGCCTCCCAAAGTGCGGGGATTACAGAAGTGAGCCACCGCTCCTGGCCAATTGATGGTTTTTTATACTATTTTTAGAACAATGGCTGGCACATAATAATCTGTATTAATTTTCTTTCCTTTTTTGAAAATATATATACAACAAATTTATTTTAATAAAAGATTTAAAGGACGAGCCTTATTTAAATTTATCTTTTTTCTATTCCTCATATTGCACTGTAATTCTATAGCTCTACAGCTTTGAAAGTTGCAAAGAAAGGGAACGGTAGCAAGATTGGTAAATAAACTAATAAAAAATAAGAGCTTTTGGAACTTGTGGTATGTCTATTTTTAAATCTCCGTAAGCAGCTCATAGCTTAAAGGAAACACTGTTTTGTAAAATGTTTCATAAGGAATTTCCCCTTGTGAAGTTTATATCTATAAGGTAGCAAAGGACAAAATAAAAGGAGTATTTATTTGACAGCCAAAGGGAATTGAACATGGACAACATGAAAAGGGAGATATCATTTATGATTATATTAGTAGAATTCTTTGAAAAAAATTAATTGAAGCAAAATTCATAGGGTTCAAAAACAATCAATTACTTACAATTCATATATGTTACATCAAAGCTAATGTCATAGTTTGAACTTGAACTACCAGGTACATTTCCTGTTGTTCTGTAGTAATTCAGCCATGCATTTTAGCTATCTAAAGTGAAAGTCATACATATTTCATATATGAAACCATCAGCTAAACCATTCCATAATCAAATAGACATTGAAATACTAAGTACAACAATCTGAAATGTTTGGTAAACTTTAGGGGGAAACAGTAAGCTCCATTTTAATATCTATTTTTATGAAGAAAATTAACACCTCTACATTTTACTTATTTTTAATGCAATATATAATTTCTTTGTTCAGATTCACTGTGTTTCTTTCTCAAATGTTTCTTTTTTCCCACTCCAAAAATAATCATAAAACATCTTTATGACCTAGAATAATAATATATAAAAGGTATAAATTACAAATGAAACAATGGATGATTTTAAGTACATCAAAATTATAATAATTTTTTTATTTATGAGATCATAAAAATGTCAGACAAGTTACATTTTGGATGATGGTATTTGTAACACTTCTAAAATATTAGTATGCAAATCAACAAAAACCCAAAAATCTAACTGAGAAATAGACTAATGAAATGAGCAAGTGTGTTATGAAAACAAACAACAAACTCAATTGGCTATTAGGGAAAGAAATTCAAACTGATCAAAACTTGATATGATTTCAAATATATATGTAATGCCAACCTACTTATCTGATTGGTTTTTATTTTTAATTCTGAAAATATGAAACTTGTTACATAGGGCAATAGAAAAATTCTAGAGGTAGTGTACATGGTGCTAATATATTTGGGGAATTACTTGACAATATCTACCTAAGTAGAGAATATGAATAGCTGTTGACACACTAGTTCTACTCCTACGTATACACCCCAGATAAATTTTTTGCATATGTATACTAGGAGATATACACAAACTTTAAGCATAGCAGCATAAAGTTTAAAATTAAAAATTGAAATATAGGATATACTATTTCTGTTAAGGGCTGGCTAGGGTATTTGGCTAAACCCTCATCTAGAAAAAAAGTCATGGTAAATGACTTAACAGTGAAAAAGACTTAGAAAACTGCTAAGCTAATATACAAGAAAGAATGAACAAGCTTTTCTCCTAATAGTACATACTAAGATTTCTTAAAGTGGATGAACTGTGACAGTGATGCTAAACTCAAAAGTCCAGAGCAGACCTAAGACAGGAGTCATTTTCAGGCCTGTCCATAGGTTTGCAGAACCTCAAGCAAACGTTTTTTGTTTCTTTGTTTATTTTGCAGACAGGACCTCGTATATATAAACAGTTTGGTCATAAGTGCATTAGAAAATCTACGATCTAATGTAAGATATTATTTTTAATGAATATTTAAAATAATAGATAGAGAAGGGGTAAACATTAGTTTATTATCAGATCCATCCATGTAAAGATTCTTCGTTGTCCAGGCCCTCTATCTTTCTATTTAGGTTCGAGAAACATCTCCATGTTCTTTATTGACAAAAAAATAGTACTATCTCTGCTTTTATTTCGGATTGTAGTTTTTGTATCCCCTCTCTTTGTTTCTTTGTTTGTCTAAATAACTGTGTGTCTTTTTTTTTTTTTTACCAAGTATGAAGTTTTGGTTGTGTTGATTTTCTCTGTTTTTCCATTTTCTATGTTATTTACTCAAGCTGTAATCTTTACTTCCTTCCTTCTGCTAGCTTTGGCTTCAGTTTGTTGTTCTTTTTCCAGTTCCTTGGTAAAGTTAGGGTATTTATTGACATTTTTTTAATGTACTCATTTACGGCTGTAAGTTTTCCTCAGAGCATTGCTTTTGTTGCATCCTTTAAATTTACATATGTTGTATTTTTGTTTAAATTCATCTCAAAGTATTTTATTATTGCCCATGTGAATTCCTCTTTCACCCATTGGTTACTTAATAGTAAGTTGTTCAATTTCCATGCATTTAGAAGTTTTCCAGTTTTTATATGTAGCTTTATTTTATAGCAATCAGAAAAAATAATTTGTATAATCTCAGTCTGTCTGAATTAAGACTTCTTTTCTAGTGTAACATATTGTATAGCCAAAAATGTGCATTCCTGTTTATACTTGTGTCCCTTCCCCCATGTAAGAACACCCTGTTTGCCCTTCTATTCTTTCCACAATGTGAGGACATGTAGATAGTGCTGTCTATGAGGGACGAGCCTTCACTAGATACTGAATATGCCAGCACTTCATCACCAGCGCTTCACCTTGCATTTCCCAGCCTCCAGAACCAAGATAAAATAAATTTCTGTTCTTTATAAATTACCCATTCTCTGGCATTTTTTTAATAGCAGCACAAACAAACACATTTGTGCCATTTTCCAATTTACTTTCTATATGATGTATATTTATATATATGCACACCCATTCACCCATTCATACATTTATATACATTTACATATATATGCACATGCACAAATATAAAAATATGTATAAACACATACTATTGTTCCTCAGTTCTTTTAATACTGCCTTCTCTTGTGTTTGAGCAACTTCTCAGTGGTTAGTATGTGAATTATAATTAATATCGTACATTTCTAACAATTGAGTTTGAATTTAGTTTCAATGATGTGTTAAAATCTCTGCTCCTATAAAGCTGTCATCACTTTTAGATTGCTCCTATTATACGTTACATGTTTATACATTGTGTGTCCATCAACCTGAGTTTATAGTTTTTGTTTTTAAATCATATAGGAAACAAAAAAGAAGTTACATCCAAAAATACTTTAATACTTTTATACTTACCTATGAAGTTACTTTTGTTGAATTCTTCATTTTATATATGTGTGTATTGTATATTTATTTATATGTGTATATATATATTTATTGTATATTTATATGTGGCTTTCAGTTATTGTTTAGTGACTTAATTTCAGCCTGAAAGACTCCCATTAACATTTCTTGTAAGCCATGTCTACCACTGACAAACTGCCCAGCTTTTGAATATCTCAGTATGTCCATTTTTGAAGTTTAGTTTTGTCACAGACAGAATTCTTAGTAGACTGTTTTTTTTTTCTTTCAGAACTTTAGTCATCCTAATTCCTTCTGCACTCCATGGTTTCTGGTATGAAATCTTATTAAGAATCCATTTAGGCCGGTCACGGTAATCCTAGCACTTTGGGAGGCCGATGTGGGTGGATCACCTGAGGTCAACAGTTCAAGACCAGCCTGGCCGTCATGGCGAAACCCCTTCTCTACTAAAAATGCAAAAATTAGCCAAGCATCATGGCACATGTCTGTAGTCTCAGCTACTCAAGAGGCTGAGGCACTTGAACCCTGGAGATGGAGGTTGCAGTAAGCTGAGATTGCCCCACTGTACTCCAGCCTAGGCAACACAATGAGACTCCACCTCAAAAAAAAAATCCATTTAATGTGATGAGCTGATTCTCTCTTGCTGCTTTCAAAATTCTTTCTTTGACTATGGCTTTCAGCGTTTTGGTTGTAATGTGTCTTGGTGTAGATCTCTTTTTGTTTAACCTGTTGCATGTGTATCTAATTTCTTGGATTATGGATTACTGTCTTTGATCAAATTTGGGAAGTTTTTGCCCAGCTCTTTACATATTCTTTCTGCCCCTTTCCCTGTTACTCTCATAATGTATATTTTGGCATGCTATGTGGTGTCCCATAAACCGATCTGTTAATTTCCAGTTAATCTTTTATTTTTTTCTGTTCCTCAGATGGGATAATTTTAAATCTCTCAACTTCTTCTTGTTTACTTATTTCTTCTTCTGCCTGCTCACATCTGCTGTAGAACTCTCCTAATTAATTTCTCATTTCCATTATTATACACTTCAGTTTAAATTATTTTCTGGGTTCTTTTTACACTTGGACACAGGATGGGGAACATCACACACCGGGGCCTGTCATGGGGTGGGAGGAGTAGGGAGGGATAGCATTAGGAGATACACCTAATGTAAATGACAAGTTAACGGGTGCAGCACACCAACATGGCACATGAATACATATGTAACAAACCTGCATGTTGTGCACATGTACCCTAGAACTTGAAGTATAATTTTAAAAAATATTTTCTGGGTTCTTTTTAAATAGTTATATCTCTTTATTGATATTTATCTTTTTATACATTGTTCTATTGGTTTCCCCTCATTCTTTCTCTTTAGTTTTCTTTCTCTCCTGGAATATATTTCAGATAATTGACTTAAAGTCCTTGTCTAGCAAGTCCAAAGTCTAGGTTTCCTCAGGCATGGCTTCTGACATGTTTAATTTTTTCTTTATAAGTTGGTCATTCTTTTCCATTTCTTTGTATTATTTTTCACTTTTGTGATTATTGAAAACTAAATATCTTGAATATTGTAATGCGGTAACTCTAGGAATTAGATTATACATAATTCAAGGGTTTACTGATGTCAGTTGTTAATTGCTGCAGTCATCTGACTTTAAAATGAATTCTCCAAACTATTTTTTGCAGATACTGTATTCATTTCTATGTGTGGCCTCTGAAGTCTTTATTCTATTTTCTTAGTGGTCAGCTGATCACCTGACCAAGATTGGCTAAACATATGGAGAAAACCAATTAACAAATAAAATAAACATAGAATAATCTCTCTCAGTCCGCAAATTCACTGTAAGCTGTGGCACTCCTTTAATGCTAAGACAAACCAGCCTTCGTAATCTTGCATGGAACCCACAGATCTGTCAGTTTTATAACTGTAGAAACATTTTAGGTCTTTTCTAAGCATGCATTCAACTGTTGGTATATATGCATGTCACACTCCAAATTCCATACTATACACAATATCTCTTCAAATTCTTTATCCACCAAGAATTTTTCTTCTTAGTGTTCCCCTTCCCACCCTTTTGAATTTTTCTTTTACTTGCCCCGTATGCCATCTCTTGCCTCAGACAACTATAAGTAGTTTATGTCTTTAAGTGCTTTTGACAGGCACCACCACTACCAAGACTACTGTTCCAGTCTGAGAGGGATGAAACAAAGGTCAGCCACTGCATTGACTCCTCAGGAAAACACCAGATATGTCAAAATGCATACACACAGTTTTTGAGAACAGATCCTATTACATTCTAATACCAGCAAGCCATGCCAGAAATGTCTACTGCTGCCCCCACAGCTGCTTCCCTACTGGTAAATAGGGAGAAAATGGTAAGTGGGTAAGCAAAAGCACTACAATATTTTTCTACCAAAGTTTAGCAGGCTTTTTCTTTTTAAAGCACTCCTTCAATTACTGTAAGTTTTAAAAATTAGATTCGGGAGTTCTTGAAAAATGGATTCTGTCTTGTTTTTTATTAGCTTAATGATTCCTTCATTGGAGAGACAAATTATTTGATATCCCTACTTTGTTAGTTTCTGTTACATCACTCTGCAAAGGTTTTAAGGGAGCAGCAAATACAATCTCAGATTTGAGTAAATTGCAGGAGACTTCTGGGTTCCAAACTCTGTATGAGAATTAAGCGGGTTGAGAAAGCTTCTCAGTTACAAACTTGGACCACTTTAATATAATTTGATTGATACCCCAAATGGAGAAGGCAAAAGCCAAAAAAGTGAGCCCAAAAGTTATAAAAACAAGAAATGGGGAAACACTCCCTTGGAATAGAGTAATATCAAGACTTTAACAATATCAATGACTATTCCTTTCCCGTAGAGTAAGTAACCAGACAAAATGAAGGTGTCTATTGTAGTTAATTCATGTCTATTTCACTCTATATGTTGAGTGTTTGGTGGACAGATAATTTTTCTTTTTAGTTTAGATTTGTACCTTTCTTTTGAGTTTAGATCTCTGTATTAAGAAGAATTGCAAACTAGGAGCTACTGATTTGTTGGAATTACGCGTGGTTCTAGATTTCAAACATAATCCCATAATTAAATGTGATTATGATGTATTTTGTCAAAGATGGAAGAATTTCTATGGGAAAGTTACCCATCATGAGGATTAGAGATGGTCTGTAGCATAGTTATAGTAGTGGCCCCTAATTTATTCTTGCATCCCTGTACTTTTTGTGCAGACTTTTTTACATTGACTCCTACTCTGCCCATGTGACTTGCATTGTGTAAGGGAACAGGAAGATCAATGGAAACAGAAACTTGGAAAAATGTTTATACCTTGGAGCTTATAGTCTCTTGATGCTTTTGGATGCTTCCTTACATTGATCAAGACTGGAATGAAAGACCAAACACCACATAGACTAGTTACTCCCATCAACCCAGCTAATGCTACCCACTCTCCAGAAACAGAGCTGTCTAAATGTCAGATGATTCTACATACATGGTTGCTCCCCGCTGGTGACAAAAGAACCTTTCATGTCATCCCAACGCAAATAGTTTAACCACAGAATTATAAGCTAAGTAAATGTTTATATTTTTAGGGAAGATTTTTTTCAATATACAATAATAAAAAACTGATTTACCTTTCTTGAAGTAGGTACAAATTTTAATTTAAAAATAAATTATTTTTATAGTTAAGGAATATTTATGACCAATCTCTCATCACATATTATCTCTACCTTATTCCTATTCATCATTCCTCTTAAGACACAAAGTAAATATTTATTGTAACAATTTATACTATGCCTTAGTTTGAGCTGCTATAACAAAAATGCCTTAGAATGGGTAATTTATGAATAACATAAATTTATTTCTTACAGTTCTGGAGGCTGGAACATCCAAGATCAAGGCACTAGCAGAATCAATGTCAGATGAGGGCCAAATTCTTCATAGGTGAAAAGGAAAGAATGAGCTCCCTTCCTTGAACCTCTTTTACAAGGGCACTAATCTTAGCCATAAGAATTCTGCCGTTATGACCTAATCACACCCTAAAGTCCTCACCTCTTAATATTATTGCATTAATGTTTGAGTGTTGTCTTAGATAGGTTTGTGCTGCTATAACTGAATATCTGAGACTGTATAAGGAACAGAAGTGTATTGGCTTACGGTTGTGGAAGCTGAGAAGTCCAAAATTGAGAGGCTGCCATGTCACAAAAGCTTTCTTGTTGCATCATCTAATGGTAAAAAGCAGAAGGGCAAGAAAGAAGAGATTGAACTTGCAGCCTCAAGCCCTTTTATAATATAGAATAATCTAATAATGAAGGTGGAGTTCTCATTATCCCAACTCCACCAATTAGGCCCTACCTCCCAACACTGTTGTATTGAAGATTCAGTTTCCAACATATGCATTTTGGGGCACAGAGTCAAACCATGGAATTTCAACCCTAACTTCCAAACTTTGTGTTATTTTCAAAATACAAAACACATTCATTCCACCCCACTACCCTCAAATTCTTACTCATTCCAGTACCAACTCCATAATTCAAATTCTCGTGTAACATCATGTGAGTGAGACTCAAATCATGATTTATCCAGAGGCATATTGCTCTCCAGCCATAAGCTTGTGAGGTAGAATGACTAAAATCTTCCCAAAACACAATAATGAGACAGGAATTTTATAGACATTCTCATTTCAAAGAGAGAAATAGCCATAAAATGGGGGTTAATGGTCCCAAGCAAGTACAAAACCCAACGGGACAAATGTCACATATTTAGGTTTCCAGAATAATCTTTGTTGGCTCCATTCCATACCTCTGCCACACTGGGGTAGAGGTTGGACTTCTGAAGCCTTGAAGGGCCCAAAGCTCATGGCTTTGGAGGGCTCAGCCCATGTTGCAGCTGTCACAGGTCTAAGGTTCTTCTTGCCTGTGGTTCTCCCAAGGCTGGTGTTACATACAGCTAGCTCTACAGTTCCTGAGCCTTGGTGACAACCCCACCCCTGTAACTCCATGTGGTACTGCCCTAATGGGGACTCTTTGCAGTGGCTCTGACTCTATGATTCTACAGGGCATTGGCCTAGTAAAAGCTCTCTTCAGTGGCTCCACCCCTGCTACAGGTTTCTGCCTTGTCTCTCAGGCTGTTTGTTGTATCTGTTGAAATCTAGATGGAGGAGGACATGCACCTACAGCTCTTGCATTATATGCGACTAAAGACTTAAACCCACATGGAGGTCACCAAGATTTGCTACTTGCATCTTCCAATGCTCTGGTGTGAGCCACACTTGCGTTATCTTGGGCCCTACCTGGGGTAACCAAGGAGCAATGTGCACCAGAATGCAGGGAACAGAGTTCTGAGGTGGATCTGGGCAGTGAGTTTACATAAGGCACCCCAGGTTTGCCCCCTGAAACCATTCTGCCATTCTTGAGCTCTGGGCCTGCAATGGGAAGAGCAGTCTAAAAGATTTCTCAAATATCTTTGGGGTCTTTCTCCCACTGTCTTAATAAATAATCTCTGGCTTTATACTATCCATACTCAACTTCTTATTAAACATTCTCTTGCCTACAGCCTAGGTTCCCTCTACTAAAGATGCTTGTTCTTTCTGTACCACAAGGCCAAGGTGAAAATCCTTCAAATCTCTAACCACTGTTTTTATTTTTTAATTACAATTCTGTCTTTAAATTACTTTTTGTCCTGTTATTTTACTATACAAAATTGAAAAAAGTCACATAGCACCCTGAATGCTTTGCTGTTTAGATTATTCCTTCCAACAGATATGCTAGTTGATAGCTCTTGCATTCTGCCTTTCAAAATGCCCTTGGGCGTGGACACAATTAACCAAATCCTGAGCCACTTTATAATGCATATGACCTTTCCTCCAGTTTCTAATAGGTTATTCGTTATTTCTGTCTGAGACCTCATTAGTATTGCCTTTATCATTCATTTGCCTAGCAACATTTTGATCAAAATCACTTAGGTAATCTCTAAGATGTTTCAATCTTTCTTTACAGTTCTTTGCTTCTGAACACTCAGCAATTCTGCTGAAACTCCTTAACCGTCTGTTTATTGCAATCTAGGGTTTTCTAGCATGTTTCTCCAAACTTTTCTAATCTCTATTCATTATCAAGTTCCAAAGCCACTTTCACATGTTTATATATTTTTATAGCAACACCCCACTTCTCTGATACCAGTTTTCTTTCTTAGTTCATTTTTTACGTGAGACGAAATAATTTGTAATGAACAGAAATTTGCTGACTCATGTTTTGTAGGGTAGGAAGGCTAAGATTGAGGGGCTGGATTCTGGCAAGGGCTTTCTTGCTGCATTATCGCATGACAAACAGTAAAAGTGCAGGAGAGGGTGAGAGAAAGCAAGAGATCAAACTTACAGCCCCAAGCCCTTTTGTAATAGGCATAATCCATTTGTGATAGGCATCACACTCATGACTTAAAAACCTCCTGCATTAGTCCATCCTCACTCTGCTAAAAAGAACTACCTAAGACTGGCTAATTTATGAAGAAAAGAGATTTAATTGACTCACAGTACAACAGGCTGTAAAGGAAGCATGGCTGGGCGGCCTCAGGAAACTTATAATCATGGCGGAAGGCAAAGGGGAGGAAAGCACGTCTTACTATGGTGGAGCATGAGAGAGGGAGTGAAAGAAGAGCTACACACTTTTCAACAAGCAGATCTCATGAAGACTCAGTCATTATTATGAGAACAGCAAGGGGGAAATTTGCCCACATGACCCAATCATCTCTCACCAGGTTCCTCCCCCAACATTAAGAATTACAATTTGACATGAGTTTTGGGTGGGGATACAAAGCCAACCATATCACCTCTTGTTAGGCCTCACCTCCCAGCACTGTTGCATTTGATATTAAGTTTCTAATGCATGCTTTTTGGGGGACAAACTCAAACCATAGAAGATATCAACATATGAATTTTGGAGAGACATAAATATTTAGACTATAGCCATCCTATCATGTATTTTTATAAAGTTTTCCCTTCTTTTTTGTCTCTGGACATCAAGAGGGGTATTTTCTTTTCTTTCTTTCTTTTTCTTTTTTTGAGATGGAATCTCACTCTGTCACCCAGGTTGGTGTGCAGTGGCGTGATCTCAGCTCACTGCAACCTCCGCCTCCTGGGTTCAAGTGATTCTCCTGACTCAACCTCCCAAGTAGCTGGGACTACAGGAGACTGCCACTATGCCCGGCCAATGTTTGTATTTTTAGCAGAGATGGGGTTTCACCATACTGGCCAGGCTGGTCTTGAACTCCCACCCACCTCGGTCTCCCAAAGTGCTGAAATCACAGGTGTGAGCCACTGTAACTGGTCCAGTATTTTCTATTTATATGTAACTCAGTTCACTATTATTCTGTTATGATGTTTTAAATGACACTTTAGCCTTCTACTTGGTTCTTAATGTGATTATATTTTGGGAATTTTATATTATTGGATATTATGGTTTGGATATTTGTCACCCCAAACCAAATGTGAAATTTGAACCCCAGTGCTACAAGTGGGGCCTGATGGGAGATGTTTGAGTAATGGGGGTAAATCCAACATGAGTACATTAATTCCGTCCCTCTGGAGTGAGTGAATTCTCACTCTATTAGTTTGCATAAAAGCTGATTGTTTAAAAGGACTTGGTGCATTCTTGATCTCTCTTGCCTCCTCTCTCATTATATGATTTCTGTGCACATCACCTGCTGACTTCCCTTTGCCTTTCATTATGAGTGGAAGCAGCCTGAGACTCTCAACAGAAGCAGATGTCACCAGCACCATGCTTCTTGAACAGCCTGTGGAACTATGAGGCAAATAAACCTCTTATCTTTATAAATTACTCAGGCTCAGATATTCCTTTATGACAACAAAAACAGACTAAGATATTGTATTTTAAATCTACAAATAATTTATTATTTTTATAGATTCAGTTTTATGGCAATATTATTTGTTCATTCATCTATATTGTGACATATATTAATCACAATTATTTTAATATTTATGCTCAATCTTTCCAAAATCTAGATAATCTGCTGCTGAATTTCTTTTTTGCCTCTTGGCTTTTCATTATTTGTCCACGTCTCCTGGTATGCCTTATAATATTTACAAGTGTCATTTACTAAATGTAAATAATAGGAGAAATACTTTGAGACTTTCATTGAATATCAAGCACTTCCATAAACAAACACCCCATAAAAAAGTGGGCAAAGGACATTAACAGACATTTTCCTAAGGAAGGCATACATGCAGCCAGCCAAAACATATATGACAAAAATCTCAAAAACACTGATGATTCGAGAAACACAAATCAAAATTACGATGAGATACCATGTAACACCAGTCAGAATGGTTATTACTACAAAATCAAAAAATAGCAGATGGTGAGATTGTGGAGAAAACCAAATGCGTAAACACTGTTGAGAGGAGTGTAAACTATATCAGCCATTGTGGAAGGCAGTGTGGTGATTCCTCAAACACCTGAAGACAGAAACACCATTTAACCCAGCAATGTCATTACTGTGTATACACCCAGAGGAATATAAATAATTCTATTATAAAGACACATGCACACATATGTTCATTGCAGCACAATTCACAACAGCAAAGACATGGAATCAACCTAAATGCCCATCAATGACAGACTGGATAAAGAAAATATGGTACATATACACAATGGAATACTATACAGCCATAAAAAAGAACAAGAACATGTTCTTTGAAGGGACATGGGTAGAGATGGAGGACATTATCCTTAGCAAACTAACCCAGGAACAGAAAACCAAACACCACAAGTTATTATAAGTGGGAGCTAAATGGTGAGAACACATGGACACATAAAGGGGAACAGCACACACTGGGGTGTTTCAGAGGGTGGAGGGTGAGAGGTGGGAGAGGATCTGAAAAATTAACTAAAGGGTACCAGGCTTAATACCTGGGTGATGAAGTCATCAGTACAACAATCGCCATGATACAAATTTGCCTATGTGACAAACCTGCATTTGTACCTCTAAAACTAAAATAAAAGCTTTTTTTAAGAAAGCATTTACTTAACTTTAAGCTTGGCAGATTTTAAGCAGATCTAATCAAGTTTTAATTTTGCTCTCTCAGTAGGTATGTCTTCTTATTATTTGCTTTTACACTTGAAGTACCACTTAGAAATATGGGCCATTATGATATAAACACAAGTTTGTCAATTAAGGCTAAATTACTATCTCTCTCTTTCTCTGTTTCTCCCAAATTAAAAATCATAATAGGATATATATTTTGAAAACTTTATACTTACCTCTAAATAACATCCTAAAGAAAAATCATGTTATATAGATTAGAGATCTAAACTGGGAAATAAACCACAAGACTTCTAGAGAAAAAGAGAATATTATTTTCCATAACTCAATATAGGTGAAATTTTTAAAAATAAAAAAACTTTAAATTAACTATCATAAAATTTAAACATATTTCTTCTTTGAAAATAATATTCACCATACACCAAACATTTACATGATTATTTGACACATTCTTCTTTCTATTTCTAGCATTGTTGAATGTGCAATTTTTTTTCTCTGTCTTTCTATCAGGCTTGAAGTCAATACACAAAGCTGCTTGTGGAAAAGGTTTGGCAGCTACAGCCACCCAGATATAAATATATATGTGCTGTTAGCTCTGGCAGCTGGGTCTATGTGTGCTCCCCAGTTACAGTTCTCGTCTGACCTCGTGATTGGCTCCCCTGTTAGCTGTGGTGGCAGCTGTTCAGCTGTTTTGAGGTTTGGTCTATTATTATTTACTGCAACACAGGCCAACACAGTTAAGTAGCTCTATCTACTAGACGTAATTGTGCTGAACATATTTCTTGACCCAAAATCCCTGTTCTGGAGAATATGATATCAAGGAACCAGAGGAGCCCACAGTCAGCAAAACCAGGAGGAACATTAACTTTTTTCATCCTGTACTTATTAGAGGCCCTCTCTTTATCTCTTCTACACCTCAACAATATAAAGTATAAACTGGAAAACTTTATTTTTTTAAAGTTTTGTAACAAAAAGGTGTACATTGTGGTAGTTTAAAACAAAATTCAAGAATTCAAATTTGCATTATCACTGTAAGAATTTTAACAAATAGAACTCTTGCAACGAATTATAAAGTGTAAGTTTAGGAGACATAAAATGAGAAAATTGACATAATCCGATGAGTATATTTATATTTATAAATTTCTTCCTAAGCACTGTGTTGAAAGCATATCACAAAAATTTTACTTTGTGATTTTATTATTTTTTAGTATGACACACTTTCTAATTTCCCTTGTGATTATTTGCTTTGGTGAGGTATTATTTATAAGTGTCATTTCATTTAAAATCAAGTGAGGATGTTTTAACGTCTTTTTATTATTGATTTCAAATTTAATTTTATTAGAAATAGACAACATACTCTATAAGATTTTAATCTGTTGAGATAATTTTGCATATTTTTTGACACAGTATGTGATCTAACTTAGCATATCACATGGACATTAAAAGGTGATCATTTTATAGTTCTTAGATTTAGGGTCTGATATGGTTTGGCTCTGTCCTCACCCAGAACTCATGTTGAATTGCAATCTCCAGTGTTAGGGGAGGGAACTGTTGGGAGATGATTGGATCATGGAAGAGAGTGGATCTCCCCCTTGTTGTTCTCATGACAGTAAGTTCTCATGAGGTCTAGTTGTTTGAAAGTGTGCAGTACTTCCCCCTTTGTTCTGTCTCTTCCTCCAGTCATGTGAAAATGGCCCTTTTTTGCCTGTGCCTTCCATCATGATTGTAAGTTTCCTAAGTCCTTCTCAGCCATGCTTTCTGTACAGACTGGAACTGTTAGTCAATTAAATCTCTTTAGGTAAAGCAAAGCTTAAAAGTTTGGAAAATTTAAAGCATGGCCAAGAGGTAGAAAAGAAAAACGTATTTTCTGTGGAGGAATTCAAGCAGACTGCAGAAATTTGCAAAAGTAGAGAGGCACCAAATGTTAATACCCAAGACGATAGGGAAGATGCCTCAAAGGCATTTTAACGACCTTCATGACAGCCCTTCCCATCACAGGCCTGGAGGCCTAGGAGGCAAAAATGGTTTTGTGTGCCAGGCCCAGGGCCTCACTGTTCTGTGCATCCTTGGATCATGGTGCCTGCATCCCAGCTGCTCCAGCCCCAGCTGTCACTAAAAGGGGCCAAGGTACAGCTCAGGACACTGCTCCAGAGGGTACAAGCTCTGGCAACCAGAGGGTACTCCAGAGGGTACAAGCTGGAGGCAACCAAGGCTTCCGCATGGTATTAAGCATGTGGGTGCACAGAACTGAGGTTTTGGAACCTCTTCCTAGATTTCAGAGGATGTGTGGAAACACCTAAACATCCAGACAGAAGTCATCTCCAGGGATAGAGCCCTTTTGGAGAACCTGTACTAGGACAGTGTGAAGGGGAAATGTGGGTTTGGAGCATTCACACAGAGGTACTACCTAATGGAGCTGTGAGAAGAAGGCCACTGACTTTCAGACCCCAGAATGGTAGATCCACCAACAGTTTTCACAGTGTGACTGAAAAAGCTACAGGGAATCAATGCCAACCCATGAAAGCAGCCACAGGGGCAGAGCTGCCCAAGGCCTTGTGATCCCACCCTTTGTGTCAGCTTGGCCGGGATGTGAGACATGGAATCAAGGAAGATTATTTTAGAGCTTTAAGATTTAATGACTGCACTGCTCAGTTTTGGAGTTGCAAGGGGACTGTAGCCCCTTTGTTTTTGTCACTTTCACTCTTTTTGCATGGAAAGTCATACCCAATGACTGTACCCCAATTATGTCTTGTAAATAACAATTTTTTTAAAAATTTACAGCCTCAAGGCTCACAGGTGGAAAGGACTTGCCTTTTCTCAGATGAGACTTTAGACTTTGACTTTTGAGTTAATGCTGGAATAAGTTAAGAATTCAGGAGACTATTAAGGCATAATCGTGTTTTGAAATGTAAGAAGAACATGAGATTTGGGAGGGTCCGGGACAAAATAATATGGTTTAGCATTGTGTGCCTACCCAAATCTCAAGTTGAATTGTAATCTCTATTGTTGAGGGAGGGACCTGGTGGGAGATATTGAATCATGGGGGTGGATTTCTCCCTTGGTGTTCTTGTGATAGTGAGTGAGTTCACATGATATCTACTTGTTTGAAAGTGTTTAGCACTTCCCACTTCTCTTTCTCTCTCTCTCCTGCTGTCCATGTGAAGATGTGCTTGCTTCCCCTTCACCTTCCTCAATGATTGTAAGTTTCCTAAGGCCTCCTTAGCCATGCTTCTTGTATGGCCTGGGGAACTGGGAGTCAATTAAACCTCTTTTTTTCATAAATTAGCCAGTCCCAAGTATGTATTTATAGCAGTGTAAGAATGAACTAATACAGGGTCCAAGATATTAATAAAATGAAAATGTTTAAGTACATACAGATAATTTATACTTTTATGGATTCAGTTATTTTTAAAACTAGATTCTAAAATGGGGTGTCTTAAAGTATGTAAATGTCACTGTGGATTTGTATTTTTCTCCCAATAGTACTGTTAGCTATCTCTGTGTATTTTGAAGCTTTGCATTTAGCAGCATGCTCATTTTGATGTTATGCTAATTGAAGTAATTTGATTATCATCATTGCAAAATATCTCATTATTTTGGTAATATTCATTTTCTTGACTTCTCTGTTGCTTGAATAAATATCATCACACTATATTTTATTTGCATACTGTGTGCATTGGAAGGCTTATCTTGCATTTTGTCTCTACATATCTATATTAAAAGTATGCCTCTTATAGAAAGGATATACTGCCTCTCAGCAGTTTTCCCGAGTCTAACAATCTCTAGTTTTTAATTTCAAAGGTTAATCCATTTGTATGTAAGAAAATGTTAATGTTATATTGTTTCTAATATTTTCTTAGTTGTTTTTATTTGACTCATTTGTTATTGAAAAGATCATCTCATCTAAATTTTCTATTTTTTCTTGGCTCAATCCAATATATATTTTAAATTTTAACTTTTTAAATAATACATAATAGATGTGCAATATTTGAGGTATATATGATAATTTAACACAATCACACAATTTGTAAGATCAGATCAGTTTAATTGGAACATTCATCATCTTAAATGTTTATATTTTCTTTATGATGGAAACACTTGAATTTTCCTCTTATAGCTATTTTGAAATATACAATAGTTTATTGCTAACTATATTTACCCTGCTGGTCTATCAAACACTAGTTATTATGTCTTCTGTCAAATTGAATATTTATTTCCATTAATCAGCCTTTCTTCACCTTCTGCCTCCTTGCATTCCTGGCCTCCGATAACCACCAATCTAGTCTATCTTTGAGAAATCAAATTTTTTTAGCTTTCAAATGTGAGTGAGAACAAATAATATTTGTCTTTGAATATTGATTGAATATTTCAAATCCTCTCTTCTAGTTTCTCTGAAATACATAATATATTGTTGCTAACTATAGTCACTCTAGTCTTCTATTGAACATTAGAATTTACTTTTTCTACTTAACTGTATGTTTGCACCCAATAATGAATCTTTCTTTAATTCCCCCTCCTGCACACAAAGCATTCTCAACCTGGGGTATCTATCATTCTATCTTTTAACCCCATAAGTTCATTTTTTAATTTCAGTTGATTTCTAGGGAACAGGTTGTGTTTGGTTACATGAATAAGTTTTTCAGTGGTAACTTCTGAAATTTGGGAGCACCCATCCCCTGAGCCATGTACACTGGACCCAAAGTATAGCCTTTGATTCTTCACCCCACTCTTAGTCATTTCTCCCCAAAGTCCATTGTATTAAATATTTGTGTCCTCATAGTATATCTTCCAATTATAAGTGAGGACATATGATGTTTGTTTTTCCATTCCCGAGTTACTTCATTTAGAATAATGGTCTCCAATTCCATCCAGGTTACTGCAAATGCCATTATTTCATTATTTTTTATTGCTGAGTAGTATTCCATGGTATATATATACCATAATAAACCACTTTTTGATTGATGGGGATTGAGGCTGGTTCCATAATTTTGCAACTGTGAATTGTGCTGCTATAAACTTGCATGTGCAGGTATATTTTTCGAAGAATGACTTCATTTCCTCCAGGTAGTTACCCTGTAGTGGGCTTGCTGGATCAAATGGTAGATCTACTTTTATTTCTTTAATGAAACTTTACACTGTATTCCATAGTGGATGTACTAGTTTACATTCCCATCAAAAGTGTAAAAGTTTTCCCTTTTCACCACATCCATGCCAACATCTATTTTTTTTTTATTTTTATTTTTTCTGAGATGGAGTCTTGCTCTGTCACCCAGGCTGGAGTGCAGTGGCAGGATCTTGGCTCACTGCAACCTCCACCTTCTGGGTTCAAGCAATTCTCCTGCCTCAGCCCCTGAGTAGCTGGAATTACAGGCATCCATCACCATGCCCAGCTATTTTTAGTATTTTTAGTGGAGACGGGGTTTCACCATGTTGGCCAGGCTGGTCTTGAACTCCTGACCTCGTGATCCACCTGCCTCGGCCTCCAAAAGAATTATGGCCATTCTTACAGGAATAAGGTGGTATTTCATTGTGGTTTTGATTTGCATTTTCCTAGTAACTGGTAATGTTGAGCATTTTTTCATGTTTGTTGGCCATTTGTATATCTTTTTTTGAGAATTGTCTACTGTCTTAGTTCACTTTTTGATGGAATTGTTTGTTTTTTACTTGCTGATTTTTTTGAGTTGCTTGTAGATTCTGAATATTGGTTCTTTGTTGGATGTATAGATTAACAAGATATTCTCCCACTCTGCAGGTGGTCTGTTTACTCTGCTGATGATTTCATTATTGCACAAAAGCTTTTTAGCTTAATTAGGACCTGTCTATTTATCTTTGTTTTTGGTTGCATTTTCTTTTCAGTTCTTGGTTATAAAGTCTTTGCCTAAGCAAATGTCTAGAAGGATTTTTCCAATGTTATCTTGTAGAATTTTGTGGTTTAAGGTCTTAGATTTAAGTCTTTGATCCACCTAGAGGTGATTTTTCCATAAGGTACAGATGAGGATCTAGTTTTATTCTTCTACACATGGATTGCCAAATATCCCAGCACAATTTGTTGAATAGGGTGTCCTTTCCCTACTTTAAGTTTTTGTTTGCTTTGTTGAACATCAGATGACTGTAAGTATTTGGTCTTATTTCTGCATTCTCTATTCTGTTCCATTGGCCTATATGAGTGTTTGTATATCAGAACCATATTGTTTTGGTGACTATGGCCTTATAATATAGTTTGCAGTTGAACAATGTGATGTCTCCAGATTTTTTTTTAATTTAGTCTTATTTTGGCTGTGCACACTCTTTTTGAGTTCCATCAGAATTCTATAAATGATTTGATTCTCCACTTGGTCACTGTTGGTGCGTAGAAGAGCTATTAATTTGTGTACATTAATTTTGTATCCTGAAATTTGCTGAATTCATTTATCAGTTCTAGCAGCTTTTTGAATAGGCCTTTAGGGTTTCCTGGGTATACAATTATGACATCAGCAAACAGTGAAATTTTGACTTCTTCTTTACCAATTTGGGTGTCCTATATTTCTTTATCTTGTCTGATTGCTATGGATAGGACTTCCAGTATTAAGTTGAATAGAGGTGGTGAAAGTGGGCATCCTTGTCTTGTTCCAGTTCTCAGGGGAATGATTATAATTTTTTCCTATTCAGTATAATGTTGGCTGTGGGTTTATCATAGAATGTTTTTATTACCTTAAGCTATGTTCTTCTATGCCAGTATTGCTGAGGGTTTTAATAGAAAGGACTGCTGTATTTTGTCAAATGTATCTATTGAGATGATCATGTAATTTTTGTTTTTAATTCTGTTTATGTGGCATGTCATATTTATTGACCTGCAGATATGAATCCATCCTTGCATCCCTGATATGAAACCCACCTGATCATGGTGGATTAGCATTTTATTATGCTGTTAAATTTGGTTAGCTAGTATTTTGTTTAAATTTTTGCATCTATGTTCATCAGAGATATTGGTCTGCATTTTTCTTGTTTTGTTATGACCTTTCCTGGTTTTCGTACTAGGGTGATATTGGCTTCATAAAATGATTTAGGGAGGATTCTGTCTTTTTTTGTCTTGTGGAATAGTGTGAATAGGTTTTGTACCAATTATTTTTTGAATGTCTGATAGAATTCAGCTGTGAACCCATCTGGTACTGGACTTTTTTTTTGTTGGTAATGTTTATATTAACATTTCAGTTTTGCTGCTTGTTATTGGTCTGTTCAGAGTTTCTATTTTTCTCTTGTTTAATCTAGGAGCATTGTGTATTTCCAGGAATTTATCTATCTCCTCTAGGTTTTCTAGTTTATGCACATAAAGGTGTTTATGGTAGCCTTGAATGATCTTTTGTATTTCTGTGGTATCACTTATAATATCTCCTGTTTTATTTCTAATTGAGTTTATTTGGATCTTCTCTCTAACTTTTCATTTCATTTATCTTTTTTTTGTTTTAATTTTATATATTTCTACTCTGATCTTGGTTATTTCTTTTCTTCTGTTGGGTTTTGGTTTGGTTTGTTCTTGTTTCTCTAGATCCTTGAGATGTGACTTTAGATTGTCTATTTGTGCTCGGTCAGACTTTTTGATGTAGGTATTTAATGCTATAAACTTTTCGCTTAGCACCACATTTGCTGTATCCCAGAGGTTTTGATAGGCTGTATCACTACTGTCATTCAGTTAAAATAATTTTTAATTTCCACCTTGATTTTATTGTTCACCCAAAAATCAATCAGAAGCAGGTTATTTAATTTTCATGTATTTGCATGATTTTAAGGGTTGCTTTTGAGTTTGATTTCCAATTTTATTCCACTGTGGTCTGAGAGAGTACTTGTTATAAATTCAGTTTTCCTAAATAAGTTGAGACTGTTTTGCGGCCTATCATATGATCTTTCTTGGAGAATGTTCCATATGCTGATGAAAAGAATGTCAACCCAGGCACTGCGGCTCATGTCTGTAATCCCAGCACTTTGGGAGGCCAAAGTGGGCTGATCACATGAGATCAGGAGTTTGAGACCAGCCTGGCCAACATGATCTGTACTAAAAGTACAAAAATTAGCTGGGCGTGGTGGCACACACCTGTAATCCTAGCTACTTGGGTGGCAGAGCCAGGAGAATCACTGGAACCCAGGAGGTGGAGGTTGCAGTGAGCCGAGATCATGTCATTGCATCATTGCGCTCCAGCCTGGGCAACAGAGTGAGACTTGGAAAAAAAAAAACATATATTCTGCAGTTGTTGAGTAGAATGTTCTGTAAATAACTATTAAGTACATTTGTTCTAGGGCATAGTTTATGTCTATTGTTCATTTGTTGACTTTCTGTCTTGATGACCTGTCTATTGCTATCAGTGAAGTATTGAAGAGCCCCACTAGTATTATGTTGCTGTCTATGTTATTTCTTAGGTCTAGTAGTAGTTGTTTTAAAAATATGGAAGCTCCAGTGTTAGGTGCATATATATTTAGTATTGTGATATCTTTCTGTTGAACTACTCCTTTTATCATCACAGTTCCTCTTTGTCTTTTTTGACTGCTGCTGCTTTAAAGTCTGTTTTGTCTGACATGAGAATAGCTACTCCTGCTTGTTTTTTGGTTTCCATTTACATCGAATATCTTTTTCACCCCTTCATCTTAAGTTTATGTGAGTCCTTATGTGTGAGGTGAGTCTCTTGAAGATAGCAGATATTTGGTTGGTGAATTCTTATCCATTCTGCTGTTCTGTATCTTTTAAGTGGAGCATTTTGTCCATTTACATTCAACGTTAGTATTGAGATGTGAGGTACTATTCTATTCATAATGCTATTTGTTGCCTGAAAACCTTAGGTTTTTATCTTTTTTTTATAAGTCCTGTGAGATTTACAATTTAATGAGGTTCTATTTAGATGTATTTTGAGAAATTGTTTTAAGATTTAGAGCGCCTTTTAGCAGTTCTTGTAGTTCCGGTTTGGTATTGGCAAATTCACTCAACATTTGTTTTTCTGAAAAAGACTGTATCTTTTCTTAATTTATAATGCTTAGTTTTGCTGGATACAAAATTTTTGCCTGGTAATTGTTCTGTTTAAGAAGGTTAACTTAGGACTCCAATCCTTTCTAGCTTGTAGGGTTTCTGCCAGGAGATCTGCTGTTAATCTGATAGATTTTTCTTCATAGTTTACCTGAGGCTTTTGACTCACAACTCTTAAGATTTTTAAAATTTTTCTTAACTTTAGATAACCTGATGACTATGTGCTTCAGTGATGATCTTTTTGTGATGAATTGGCTGGGTATTCTTTTACCTTCTTGTATTTCGATCTCTAGATCTCTGGCAAGGTTAAGGAAATTTTCCTCAATTATTCCCTCAAATATGTTTTCCAAACTTATAGATTTTTTTCTTCCTTAGGAATACCAATTATTCTTAGGTTTCATTGTTTAACATTATCCCAAACTTCTTTGAGGCTTTGTTTTTTTTTTAATCTTTGTAAGATTGAGTTAATTCAAGAGCCTTGTCTTCAAGCTCTGAAATGCTTTCTTCTACTTGTTCTCTTCTATTGCTGAGAGTTTCCAGTACATTTTGCAATTCTCTAAGTGTGTCCTTCATTTCCAGTAGTTGTGATGGTTTTCTATTTATGCTATGTATTTTACTGCAGATTTTTCCATTCATATTTTGTACCTTTTTTAAAATTGATTTCTTAACATTGGACTCCACTTTTCTATGGTTCCTCCTTGGTTAGCTTAATAGTTGACCTTCTGAATTATTTTCCCTGGCAATTCAGGCATTTCTTCTTGGTTTGAATTCATTGCTGGTGACCTAGTATGATCTTTTAGGGGGTGTTAAAGAACTTTGTTTTGTCATATTACCAGAATTGTTTTTCTGGTTCACTCTTATTTGGGTAGACTATGTCAGAGAGATGTTCTGGGACTCAAGGGCGGCTGTTCAAATTCTTTTGTCCCACAAGGTGCTCCTTTGATATGGTACTCTCCCCTTTCCCCTAAGGATGGGCCTTCCTGAGGGCTCAACTACAGTGGTTGTTACTTCTCTTCTGGATCTAGCCACCCAGCACAGTTACCAGGCTCAGGGTTGGTACTGGGAAATGTCTGCAAAGAGATCTCTGAAGTGACCTGTCTCCAGGTCTCTCAGCTGTGGATACCAGCACCTGCTCTGGTGGAGGTAGCAGAGGAGTAAAGAGGACTCTGTGAGGGCCTTTTGTTGCATTTTTGTTAAGAGCACTAGTTTTGTGTTTTTTGTATTTTCAAGCAGGAGGTTGTGCTGTCAAGAGCACATCCGCTATGGTAGGTTAGGGGGAATCGGGTGGTGGACATGGTCATAGAGCTCCCAAGATATTATGTTTTTTTCTTCTGCTACCAGGATGGGTAGAGAAAGACCATCAGGTGGGGTCAGGGTTAGCCATGTCTGTGTTCAAGACTCTCCTTCCATGGGGCTTGCTGTGGCTGCCGTGTGGGATGGGGTGTGGTTCCCAGACAAAGGGAGTTATGTTCCCAGAGGGATTTTGGCTGTCTCCGCTGAATCACACAGGTCACCAGGGAAGTGGGGAAAAGCTAGCAGCCACAGTCCTCACAGTCTTCACCCAGCTCCAATGCAACCCACAGCCCAAAAGGCTGGTCTCACTCCCACTGTGTTCCCAAAACAGCACCGAGTTTATTTCCAGGCAGCTGGTGAGCAGGGCTGAGAACTTTTCCCAGCTGAGAAAGCAAGCAGACTCACAATTCCTCACCTGTCCCACAGAACCACAGAACCCACAGCAACCCACCTCCTTCAGAGGGTCTGTGGATTCTCTTTACTTTCGTGGTATGTTCCAGCAGTAGTTCTTGGAGAAAAAGTTCAAGATATGGGTTTCCACACACACTGCTTTGTCCATCTGAGTGGATGCTGCAAGTTAGTCCTGCCTCCTGTCTGCCATTTTCCCTGAATCAATTCCATAACTTTATTTTTTAAATTTAGCTCCTATGTATGAGTAAGAGCATGCAATATGTGTCATTCTGTGACTGGCTTATTTTTTGCTATTGAGTTGTTTGAAGGCTTTATATATTCCGGTTATTAATCTCTGGTCTGACAGATACTTTGTAAATATTTTCTTTCATTTTGCTGGTTGTCTTTTCACTATGTTGTTTCCTTTGCTATGCAGAAGATTTTATCTTTATGCAATTCCACTTGCGTATTCTTACTTTGGTTACTAGTGCTTTTGAAGTCTTTCACAAAAAAAAGTTTGCTCAGACCAATGTCCTGAAGCAGAATTATAATGTTTTCTTTTAGTAGTTGTATGGTTTCAGGCATTATATTTTAGTCTTTAATCCACTTTTATTTGATTTTTGCATTTGGAGAGAAATAGGGGCCTAGTTTCATTCTTTGGCATATAGATATCCAGCTTTCTCTGCACCATTTTTTTGAAGACACTATCTTTCCCTTACTGAATATACTTAGTGTTTTTTTGAAGAAGAATTGGCTCTAGATGTGTGAATTTATATTTGGGTTTTGTATTCTATTCCATTGGTCTATATGGAATATTTTATGTCAGTATCATGTTGATTTGTTTACAATAACATTGTAGTATATTTTGATGTCAGCTAGTGTGAGGCCTCCAACCGTGTTTCTTTTGCTCGGGATTGCTTTGATATTTAAGATCTTTCGTAGTTCCATATAAATTTTAGGAGACTTTTCCATTCATAAGAGGAATGTCATTCGTGTTTTGATAGGGGTTGCATTGTATCTGTAAATTGCTTTGGGTAACATTGTCGTTTAAACAATATTAATTATTCCAGTCCTTGAGCCTGGAATATGTTTCCATTTTTTTGGTGTGTCCATTTCAATTTCTTTTATCAGTGTTTTATAGTTTTCCTTCTAGAAATCTTTCACTTCTTAGGTTAAAATTATTCCTAGGTATTTTATATTCTTTGTAACTATTATACATGGATTATTTATTGATTTCTCTTTCAGATTGTTCAGCGTTGGCATATAGAAATGCTACTGATTTTTGTATGTTGATCTTGTTTTCTGAAGCTTTACTGAATTTGCTTACTGGCTCTAACAGCTTTTTGGTGGAGTGGTCAGGTTTTCTAAGTATGTGATTATGTCATCTGAGAAGTAGGCTGATTTGACTATTTCCTTTCCAGTTTGGATGCCTTTTTTTTCTTTGTTCTATTGCCTAATTGCTCTAGCCAAGCCTCGCAGCATTATGTTGAATAAAAGTGGGGAAAGTGTATACCCTTGCCTTCTCACAGATCTTAGAGAAAAGCATTTCATGTCTTCTGCTTTCCTTATGAAGTTAACAATTGGTTTGTCACATATTGCCTTTGTTATCCGGAGCTATGCTCTTCTATAACCAATTTGTTGAGTGTTTTTATTATAAAGTAATATTAAATTTTATTTCATACATTTTCAGCATTTTTTGAAATGATTATATAGCTTTTGTTTTTGATTCTGCTAATGTGATGTATCATGTTTATTGATTTGCATATGTTGAATGAGTCTTGCATCCCTGAATGGATCCCACTTGGTCATGACCTTTTAAATGTGGTGTTGAATTCAGTTTGCTGGCATTTTGTTGAGGATTTTTGTATCTATGTTTATTGTTGATACTGGCTGGCTGGTAGTTTTCTTTCTTTTTTTTTGGTTGTGTCCTTCTCTTATTTTGGTATCAGTGTAATGGCACCCTCATACAAAGATTTTGGAAGTATTACCTCAACTTCAATTTTTTGGAATAACTCTAGCAGGATTGGTATTAGTTCTTTAAATATTTTGGTAGAATTCAGTAGTGAAGCCACCAGTTCCTAGGCTTTCTTAGATGGGAGTCTTATTAGAGCTCTGATCTCATTATTTGTTTTTTGGTTTGTTAAGGTTTTCTATTTCTTCATGGTTCAATCTTGGTAGGCTGTGTGAGTCCAGAAATTTCTCCATTTCTTCTAGGTTTTCCAATTTTTTAGAGATAGTTGCTCACAATAGTCTCTAATGATTCTTTGTATTTCTGTGGTCTCATTTGTTAGGTCTTCTGTTTTGTCTCTGATTCTTTTTAGTTGAGTCCACTTTTTTCCTTAGTCTAGATGACACTTTATTGATTTTTATTTATCCTTTCAAAAACCCAACTTTTTGTTTGTTAATAGTATATAATTATTTTAGTCTCGATTTCATTTACTTATACTTTGATTTTATTATTTCTTTCCTTGTGCAAACCTTGTGATTGATTTCTTTTTGGTTTTCTATTTCCTTGAGGTATGTTGTTTGAAATTTTGTTTGAACTCTTCCTATTTTTTTTTCCTTTTAGCATTGATTTTGCTCTGTACCAGATATTAGTGTGTTATAGTTCCATTTTCATTTGTTTCTAAAAATTTTTTAGTTTCCTTTTTAATTTCTTCATTGACCCACTGGTCTTTCAGAATTGTATTGTTTAATTTTATTGTGTTTTGTATATCTTCTGAGGTTTCCTTTTTTTAATTGATATCTAGTTTTATTCCTTTGTGATCAGAAAAGGTACTTAATATCATTTCCAGTTTTTTGGAAATTTGTTGAGACATCTCTTGTGGACTAAAATGTGGTCTATTCTAGACAATGTTCCATTTGGTAATTGGAATAATATGCATTCCACAGCAGCCATATGAAATGTCCTATAGACATTCATTAGACCTATTTGGTCTACTATGTAGTTTAAATCCAATGTTTCTTAATTAATTATCTGTCTGGATTATCTGTCTATTAATGACAGTGGTGTGTTGAAGTTCCCTACTACAATTGTATTGATATGTATCTCTCATTTTAGATCTATTACTGTTGGCTGTGCATACATGGGTGCTCCTGTGGTAGATGGATAAATATTCATAATTGTTATATTCTCTTGCTGAATCGACCTTTTTATTATTATATAGTGACATTCTTTGTCTCTTTTAATAGTCTTTGACTTGTATTCTATTTTATCTGATATGAGTAAAGCTATCCTTCCTCTTTTTTGGTTTCTACTTGAATGGTATGTTATTTTTCACCTTTTTACTTTTAGTATGTATACATCTTTGTAGGAGAAGTTTTCTTGTAGGCAGCATATAATTGGGTGTTGTTTCTTTTTCCACTCAGAATTCTATGCCTTTTAATTAGAGAATTGAGTTTACTAACATTCTGTGTTAATACCGATAAGTAAGATCCTACTACTAATATTTTATTGTGTGTTTTCTGAATGTTTCATAACTCTTCCCTTACTTATTTTTTTTTCTTCCTGTCTTCCTTTGTGGTTAAACAATTTTCCCTAGTAGTATATTTTAATTTATTGCTTTTATTTTTAAAGAATCTATTATGGGTTTCTGAACTGTGGTTATCATGAGGCTTATAGAAAATAATTTTAGATAGAACATACTATTTTAAAGACATGCCATTTAAGATGAAGATTGGAAGTAGTGTTAGCATGCATCTCCTACTTGGAAAGACAAAATAGTATGTAGAGGTCCATATTGCAAACTGTTTTCCAAGAAGCAATGCAGAAACTTAACAGGAAACCACAGACCCTTAGAAAAAAGCATCAGGCTTCTCACCTACACTATGAGCCAGGCAGAAACTTTTAAGTCCCCAGAGTGTGATGGGGGAGAGATTGCCCCTAGAATATACACTCCCAGTGGATAATTTGGCAATCCAGGTCACAAGAGAAGGTCTAACCATACCCAGTGCAGGAAGAGATTTATGGAGCAGTGGGCTTATAAAAGGAGTGGTAGTGGGAAGAGCCTTGCCATCATCCCCAGTATCTAACACAAACCGAGGGAAGCTGTTTCTGATTTTGCATTACAGGGAAACTCAGAGAAGTCTGCCAGCTAACTCAGGCAGCGGTTTCAGGGTGAGAGAAGCTTCCAACTGAAATATGTAATATAGCCTCAAGTGGGGAAAAATTATCTTGTCCAGAACCAGGGTCAAGTGGGAAGTCTGCTGTAGCCACAAGCATAAGAGCTAGGCACCCTGGCTTTGTGGGCAGACTGGGAGGAGCATGGCCTGAAAGCCACATTGTTGTCTCCATCAGGAAGTCTTATGGCCTGGGGCAGATTTGAGTTCTGAGCCCAGACTGCCTGGAATATACTGAACTGCAGCTTATGGGACACTGCACACGTGGGACCAGCTTTGCCAAGTGTGTGGAAGTTGGGTGGGTCTTCCTGCTGTCTGTTACTACCCAGTTCCTTTGCAAACTCTTCTGTGCAGCAGAGGCAGCTGTGTTCCTCCATGTAACATTACCTCAGTGGGCAAAAAACCACTTCCCAAACCGCACAGGTGCTGCTGCTTGCCCCACATATGGAGAGACAGAGTGTGGACCTGCCTAACCCAGCCCTGACTTGATTTTGCCCCTCCACTTGCCCTAGTAGCTTAAGACAATAGAGAGAATATTTTGGAAGCTCTATGGCCCCGCCCAATTGCCTGAGAAAGGAGAGTACCTCCCTAGGTAGCATAAGGCAAGCACAAATCCCACCACTACTACCACAGCTGGCACTTTTTTTTGCTAGTGCTACTTCCTGGCTGGAGGCCAACAGACACAGTCCATTACAGCATCTCCAGGTAAAATAATACTGCACTCAAGAAGGAGAAAACTTGTTTGTGATCTCAGCCATCACTATTGCCTGTAGCATCCTGGCTAACAAGGAGGTCCTGAGTCTATCCACAAGACCAGTTTACTACTACTAAAACCAACATTTGACAAAGCCAACACAATAAGATTGTTTACTACCAAGGAATTTCTCAAAATCTACATCACTCTCCTGCCACCCACATCAGAACTGATGCTGGCACCTGCTGCTGGGGGTCTTGAGGACAGGTCACATCGCTGGGTCTCTTGCAGGCATTCACTAGCACCAGCCTGGAGTGTGGCAGTCCCACTGGTAGGTTGCTAGACTCAGAGGCAGCAGCAGCATTCACAGTAATCTGACTCTCAGGCACTCTTACTCGTAGAGAAGGGGGAGTGCACTGCATCAAAGGATTGCCCCATGAGACAAAGATCTGGATGGCAGGTCTTGAGTTCAAGGACTTTCTTCTGGTGGGAAGTTTCCTTCAGAAGACTCACAAGTGCTATGCTGGGCTCAGTAGAGAAAGTCTGCAGTTCTACCCCAATCATCAGGCAGCCCTAGGGCTCACGAAGGGTCTTGGGGGAGGGAAGTACTTTTCCCCCTTGTTCACCACTGCAGGCACAGCTTGGGCTTCTCCCATGGGAGCTTGGTGTGGGTGCAATTATAGGCAGCCTTTCTGGAACACTACAGGACGACTACATCCCCACAGGAGGAGTGCCCTCCAGGTTCAACCTTTCAGAGGGGTAGAATCACAATTCCTCTTTACTTTGAATATCAACATTCATGCAGATGAAAGGAGGTGTCTGTTTGATCTGAATAGCCAGGACACTTGCTTAGGAATGTGTCTGGGAGGTGAATCAATTTCATGCTGGCCTGGCACAGGAGCTAGGTGGCTCCAACCCTCCCCGCTAATAAGACCTCAGTGCATTTCATTGAGTGTTCCTCTAGCAACTTCTGTGAAGGCTGGGACCTCTGCACAACATGAAGTATTGCATTTACCCACCTATTTAACCACATCAGCTTCTACCCAGGGACACTTTCCCTTCAGACCTGTATCCTGAAGTATTCAACACAGTAAAATAAAATACTGAAAAAATATATAAAAAAGTACACACCATAGGGGAATCATATAAGCTTCAAGAGATCTCTGCCATTCCAACCACATAGAAGAGTGAACTTGTTCACACACCAAGCACAATGCTACTACAACCAGCACTTGAGAAAGCCATCATACAAAGACTCTATATAACAGGAATCCATGCAGATTCTTCATCCCTGGAAGCACCAAGACTTGATATAGGTTACAATAATCTATAAATATTAGTCACATCCTTAAGGAGGAAAGAAAAGAACTTTAAAAATAAAACACAGTTAAATAAAAAAATAAATTCAAGAATAATTAGAATAGTCTACTCAAATGAGGAAAAAAAAACAGGAAAATAACTCTGGCAATATGAGAAAACAGTGTTCTATAACATCTCCAAAATATCACAATAGCTCTCCAACAACAGATCCAAACCAAAATAAAATATTTGAAATACAAGATAATGAATTCAAAAGGATAATTATTAACCTACTCAAGGAGATACCAGAGAAAGATAAAAATAAACATAAAGATATATAAAAATGATTCAAGATATGAATTAAAATTTTCTAAAGAGATGGCTATTTTAAAGAAAAATCAATTAGAACTTCTGGAATCGAAAGACACATTTATGAAATTTTAAAATGTAGTGGAAAGTTTTAACAATAGTCTAGACCAAGTAGAAGAAAGAATTTCAAGACTCAAAGACAAGGCTTTTAAAATAACCCAATCAGACAAAAATAAAGAAAATAAAATCAAAAGAAATGAAAAAAACGTCTCCAAGAAATAACGGGATTGTGTAAAATGGCCAAACCTAAGAATAATTGGATTTCCTGAGGAAAAAGAGAAAGCAAAAATTTGGAAAACTTATCTAAGAGAATAATGGATGAAACGTCCCTGGCCTGGCTAGAGATTTAGATACCCACATGCACGAAGCACAAAGAACTCCTGGGAGATTTACTGCAAAAAGGACATCACCAAGCCCTACAGTCATCAGGCTATCTAAAGTCAACATGAAGGAAATAATTCTAAGAGCTGTGGGACAAAAGTATCAGGTAATCTATAAAGGACAAATCTATCAGACTAACAGCAGACTTCTCAGCAGAAACCTTATAAGCCAGAAGGGATTATGTGTAGCCTCCTTAAACAGTATAACTATTAGCCAAAAATTTACATCCAGTGAAATTAATTTTCATAAATGATAGAGAAATATACTTAGATTTGGACAAATAAATGTTGAGGGAATTTGTTAGTACAAGACCAGCCCTACAAGAAATACTGAAAGGAGTTCTAAATCTTGAAACAAAGGATGGTATGCACCAGCAGAGAACCTCTCGAAAGCATAAAGCAGTGCTTACAAAACAGTAACAGAATGAAGCAAGCTAAGTGTCTAGGTAGCAATTAACATGATGAATGAAACAAGGTCTCACATTTCAATATTAATATTGCACACAAGTGGCTTGAATGTTCCATTTAAAAGAACAGAATGGCAGAATGGATAAAAAACATCACAAACCAAATTATCTTCTGTGGTCATGAGACTCACCTAAAATGTTAATTATTCATATTAACTCAAGGTAATAAGGTGATAAAAAGATATTTCATGCAAATGGAAATCAAGAGCATGTAGAAGGAGCTATTCTTAAATGAGCTAAAACAGACTTTAAAACAACAAGTTTTTTTTAAAGATAAAGGTCTTTATATCATGATAAAACGATCAATCAAAAAAGACTATATTATAGTCCTAAATGTATATGCACCTAACACTGGATCTTTCAGATTCGTAAAACAAATACTACTCGACCTATGAAATGATATAGACAGCAACACAATAATAGTGGGGAATGTCATCACTCCCTGATGGCTTTAGACAGATCAAGACAGAAAGTCAATGAAGAAACAATGGATGTAAACTACACTATAGAACAAATGGGCCTAACAGATATAAACAAAATATTCCACCCAAGTACTGCAGAATATACATTTTTCTCATCAGCACATGGAACATTCTCCAAGATAGACCATATGATAGGTCACGAAATGTGCCTTAATGAATTTTTAAAAATTGAAATCATATCAAGTATCTTCTCAGACCACAGTGGAATAAAACTAGAAATCAACTGCAAAAGGAACTATCAAAACTATACAGACACAAAGAAATTAAACATTCTGTTCCTGAATGATTTGGGGTAAGCAATTAAATCAAGATAGAAATTTTAAAATATCTTGAAATAAATGATAATAGTGACAAAAGTTATCAAAACTTCTCGGATACAGCAGAAGCAGTACTAAAAAGAGAGCTTATAGTGCTAAATACCTGCATCAAAAACTGAAAGATTACAAATTGACAAATTAACATCACACCTCAAAGAACTAAAGAAAGAAGAACAAACAAAACTCAAAGCTAGCATAAGAAAAGAAATAACAAAGATCAAAGCAGAATGAAATGAAATTGAAAAGTTCACAAAAAATACAAAAGAACAATAAAACAAAAAGTTGATTTTTTGAAAAGATAAACAAAATTGATAGACAATTAGCTAGCTCGATCAAGAAAATAAGAGAGAAGATTCAAATAAACTCGATTAGAAATGAAAATGAAGACCTTACAACTGGCACCACAGAAATACAAAAGGTAATTTGGTACTACTACACGCACCTCTTTGCACACAAACTGGAAAACTTAGAGGAAAAAATAAATTTCGGGAAACATACAACCCTCCTAGATTAAATCAGGAAGAAATAGAAACTATGAACAGACCAATAACAAGCAGTGAAATTGAATCGGTAGTTAAAAAAAATAAAAAATACCAACACCACAAAAAGCCCAGGGCCAGATAAATTCACAGCTGAATTTCAGCACACACTGAAAGAAGAATTGCTACCAATTCTACTGAAACTATTCCAAAAGATTGAGAAAGGAAGTCCTCCTTAACTCATTCTATGAAGCCAAGCATGACCCTGATACCAAAATCAGGAAAGGATGTAACAACAACAACAACAAAAAGCTGCAGACCAATATCCTTGATGAATATAGATGCAAAAATCCTCAGCAAAACTCTGGCTAACAGAATCCAACAGCGCATGAAACAGATAATACACCATGTTCAATTGGGTTTTGTCTCTGGGATACAGAGAAGTCTTTATACACACAAGTCAATAAATATGATACATCACATAAACAGAATTTAAAACAAAATCTATATGATCATATCAGTAGATGTAGAAAAAGCATTTAATTAAATTCAGCATCACTTTGTGATTAAAAACCCTCAACAAATTAGGCATACAAGGGACATACCTCAAAATAATATAAGCTAGGCTGGGCGCGGTGGCTCACGCTTGTAATCCCAGCACTTTGGGAGGCCGAGGCGGGCTGATCACGAGGTCAGAAGACAGAGACCATCCTGGCTAACACGGTGAAACTCCGTCTCTACTAAAAATACAAAAAATTATCCGGGCATGGTGGCAGGCGCCTGCAGTCCCAGCTACTCCGCAGGCTGAGGCAGGAGAATGACGTGAACCCGGCAGGCGGAGCTTTCAGTGAGCGGAGATCGCGCCACTGCCCTCCAGCCTGGGCGACAAAGCAAGACTCCGTCTCAATAATAATAATAATAATATAAGCTATATATGACAAACCCACAACCAACATTATACTGAAAGAGGAAAAGTTGAATGTATTCCCCCTTAGAACAGGAACAATTCAAGGATGCCCACTTTCATCACTTTTATTCAACCTAGTACTGGAAGTTTTAGCGATATCAATCAAGTAAGAGAAAGAAATGAAGGGCATTCCAATTGAAAAACAGGAAGACAAAATATCACTGTTCACTAATATTACTATTTGTTGATTTACAGAATTTACTAGGTCTGCTATAAACCAATGACCAAGCTGAGAATCAAACAGGAAATGAATCTCGTTTACAATATCTGCAAAAAAAAAATAAATAAATAAAATACTTTGGGATATACTTAAAGAGGTAAAAGGTCTCTACAAAGATAGCTACAAAACACTACAGAGGAAGGAAATCATAGATGACATGAAAAAATGTAAACACATCCCAGGCTTATGGATTGGAAGAATCAGTATCTCAAAAATGATCATATTTCTCAAAGCAATCCACAAATTCAAAGCAATTCCTATCAAAATACCAACAACACTTTTCACAGAATTAGAAAAAATATTTCTAAAATTTGTATGCAACCAAAACCAATTCTGAATATTCAAAGCCATCCTAATGAAAAAAAACAAATCTGAAGACATCACATTACCCGACATCAGATTATACTAAAAGGCTACAGTAACCAAAAAAGCATGATACTGATATAAAAGTAGACACGTCGACCAACGAAACAGAATAGAGAACCCAGAAACCATGCCAAATGCATACAAGTGATTTTTGACAAATCTATAAAAACATAAATTAGAAAAAAGATACCCTATTTAATAAATGGTGCTGGGGAAATCAGAAAGTGACATGTAGAAAAATGAAACTGGATCTTTATCTCTCACGTTCTACAAAAATCAACTCATGATGGATCAAAGACTTAAAACTAACACCTGAAATCATAACAATTCTAGAAGAAAACCTAGAAAAAGCTCTCCTGGGAATTGGCCAAGGTAAAAAATTTATGACTAAAACCCCAAAGGCAAATGTATCACAAATAAATAAATGAGACCTAATTAAACTAATAAGCTTCTGTTCAGCAAAAGAAATAATCATCAGAGTACACAGACACCCCACAGAATGTGAGAAAATATTTGCAAACTATGCATCTGACAAAGGACTAATATCCAGAAACTACAAGGAACTCAAACAATCAGCAAGAAGAAAAACAAGTAATCCCATCAAAAAGTGGGCAAAAGCCATGAATACACATTTCTTCAAAGAAGAGATACAAATGGCCACCAAACATATGAAAGAGTGCTCAAAATCAGTAATCATCTGGGAAATGCAAATTAAAACTGCAATAAGATACTATCTTACCTTTGCAAGAATGGCCATTAAAAAGTCAAAAAACAATAGATGTTGGCATGGAAGTGGTGAAAAGGAAACACTTACACACTGCTGGTGGGTAAGTAAATTAATACAACCTCTATGGAAAACAGTACTGAGATGTCCTAAAGAACTAAAAGTAGATCTATCATTTGGTCCAGCAATCTCACTATTGGGTATCTACCAAAAGGGAAAGTTATACGAAAAAGACATCTGCACATGTAATTTTTGGCAAAGTTCATAATTGTACAGACATGAAACCAACCTAAGTGCCCTCTGGCCAATAAGTGGATAAAGGAAATGTGGTATATATACACTGTGGCATACTACTCAACCATAGAAAAGAACAAAATAGTTTCTTTTGTAGCAACTGGGATGCAGCTGGGTGCCATTTTCTAAGTGAGGTAATTCAGGAATGGAAAATCAAATATTGTATGTTCTCACTTATAATGGGGGCTAAGCTGTGGGTTTACAAAGGCATACAGAGTGATATGGAAACTCAGAAGGGAGAGGGTGAAGTGGGGTAAGGGATTAAAAAACTATATATTGTATACAATGTGCACTTCTCAGGGTGCACTAAAATCTCAGACTTCATCACTATACAATTCGTCTATGTAACCAAAAAACACTTGTACCCACAAAGCTATTACATTTTTTTTTAAGTTTCTAAAGAGATGACATCTTTTCTGAGATAATACAGATAAGAATACAAAAACAATAAAAATACCCTGTAAACATTATCTTCATTCCCCTCATAATTTGACTTAATTTTGCCTCAATTTACATATTTTATATTGTCTATCTCTGAATAGGTGAATATTAAATATTTTTATTTGTAATATAAATTTTACATTATAAATGTAAATTATAAATTATAAATTTATAAATTATATAAATTATTATAAATTTATAAATTATAAAATGTAAATATAAATTTTATTTGTAATCTTTTGCACTTCATACTACAGTTATAAATGGATTGCATGTCATAATTATGGTATTAGACTATTCTGGGTTTGTCCATATACTTAATTTACCAATGTGTTTTATACCTTCAAATATTTTTGCCTATTAGTGTTTTTTGTTGGTTTGTTTTATTCGCATAGAAACCATAAGTTGATGGAAAATTTTTACACACTTTGCGCAGAGAAGTCAGGGAAGCATCATTGCAAATCTGGAAGTCTGATTCTCTCTTACCACCTGCTCAGAGTTTTGTTTTGTTTTTGTTTGTTTGTTCTTTAACTTCTCTGTAGCCCCAATAACCATATTTGGCTTCTGAAATATTACTGGTTATAGGGTCTGTGATGTATATTTGCTTTTGATTTTCTGTGACAGGGAGTGAAGCCAACCTGCTATCATTTTGGAACCAGAAGTCAATGATGTATGTTTTTAATTTATGTCTTGATTTCGAACTACAGAAAGATTATCTATCTATCATCTATCTATGTATCTAGGCATCTATCTATCTATCTATCTATCTATCTATCTTTCTACCATCTGTATATGATCTTTTATATATACTGACACATTACTACTCAAGATATTCTTTTTCTCTGGTCAATTCAAGTTTTCATTTATGTTGATTCCCTTCAGCATGATAATTTTCCTTTATTATGTCCAATAGTATAGGTTTACAATTAGCAAATTATCTCAAATTTAATTAATAAAATTGGCATTATTTTATGTTAATTCTCTAAAGGGATTTTATGTTGACATGAAATTCTGAGTGGATAATGTATTTTATTACTTTACAGAGTTAAAAAATATATTATTTCCTCTTCTTCTAACCACCACTGTTTCTAATGAAAAGTCAACCATAATGTTTGTTGTTTTTATCTTCTATGTAAAACATGATTTAAAAAATTTGACTGCTCCTAAAATGCCTTTTTCATGTTTTATGTTCAGCCATTTGGAGGGCTTAAGGAGTTCTGTGTAATCATTGTGATTTGTGTGCACTTTAATTTGTAGGTTTATATTTTACAACATATTTTGGAAATTTTTGGCCATTATATTTTCAAATGTTTTTCTGCTCATTTACTATTTTTTCTATTTTTAGGGCTTTAAGTACATGTATAATAGATAACATTTTCTTGAAGGTCATTAACAGTCTATTCATTTTTTAAATGAAATGAATTATAACTGAAAGTACAGTTTGTTTTATACCAGCACTCATTCAAGGTAAATAGAATATGTATACAAAATATTTTTAAATTTGTATAAAGAGATTCGCAATCAAAGGAAGCAGCAAGGGTTTATGATGAAGGTAAAGGCAAAGAAATAAGAGAAGCTTAAAGAAGTGAGCACATTTTTTTTTGTCTTTTTTCCCCAACAAATGTGTGACTATTTGAAAATAGCATGGGAGTTGCTGAGATAGATAGCATAGCTCTTGGTATTCATATGAGGCTGACAAGGGTGAAAAAGTTGGACTTCAATCTCCACTAAGAAACATGAGACCTAACTAGCATTTTCGGCTTTCATTTGGGCCTCATCAGGAGTACATCTTGTAAAAGGTATACTTCAAATATCCAGTCTTCACAGTGAGATTAATCACAGATTCCGGTGGATACAACACCTTTACAACAACAATTTGCTTAAAGCAAAAGTTTATTACTAGAGGAAATTAGCATCATTAACTCCCTCAAAATTTCCTATCATGTTTCTAAACTCAGTGCTTAACATTTGTATAAAAGTAACAAAGTCATCAGAAGCAGGAGAAAAAAATATTGACCTACAGTAGTTTGCTGACCAAGAGTTTGAAAGATGCATGGTTAAGAATGTAAAGAAAAAAAAGCAAAAAGAAAAATAATGAGAATAAAATAACAGACCTTACAAACCCAAATGCCCACTTTGTACAAAATTGGGAAGATAGGCTGGTATCTGCTTTAAAACATAAAATGTCTTTTTTGGAAACATCACTTTCCCAATTCTATACAATTTTTCATCTTCACTGACAATTATGCAATAAAAAATTATGAGCCATGCTAAAAGATGTATTCTACTGACCAAAACTGAAGAGCAACAATAGTTAATTAAAGCACATCTGCAGGAGATTGGGTTGTTGAGAATTGAAAGAATTTTAAATTACTGTTACTAATATGTTCAAGATAATAGAGAAGACACACCAAAAAGGAAATAATTTGGAAAGTTTTGACAAAAAAATTGCAATTAAAAATATCAATATTAAATAGTGCAAAATACAACTATGAGATGAGTTTAGTAGAAGACTGAGCAGAGTAATCTGTTAGGTGGGAGGATTAATATAGAAGTAGAACTAATTTCAGGCTGGCTGACAAAAACTCTATCTCTTTCTCTGGGGATGCCTAGATACCTTTCTTTGTTTGATTGTTGGTTTGTTGGTTTTATTCTTGGCTAAGATAAGGGCAGTGGCATTAATGGTATACTTTTCAATGTCTGAAATTTTTCTTGTGACACCTAGTTAGTCTCTTCACTGTTGCTTTGTAATTACCCTATTCAATTTAATAAGCCTGTTTGACCACGGAGTGAACGAGAGAGATTTTTAGATGTGTTCTCTCAAATCCAAGATTCTTTACATAAATATTGATCATTCAAGCTAGTCTCAATACAGGGCAGCTTGTAAGACTGGCCCAAGTGAAGGCTTACACTGCAGTTACCAATTGGATCTCCAATGCTTGCCTTCATTCTCTTTCTATTGCTACACCACGTGATTCACTTTAAATAAAAGTCTCGCATCCATGTAATCTCTGGTATCTGGTAAGTAGCTTCAAATATATAAATGGAAAAACAATACAACTAGTGAGCTGAAAGATAAATCAAAAAGTTTATCTCAAACAAGGGAAAATGAAATACAAAGTAAAGTGTAAGAGATATATAGAACAAAAAGAAGGAAGGAAGATGATAGAGAATTGGGCAAAAGCAATGTGATGGTGAGAAGATGTGATAATGAGAATTTTTTAAATGAAAACTTCATCCCCTGGGCAATATCTGCGTCAATAGTGAACAGACACCGTGATATTAGAAAAGAAGCTTCTAGTGTGCTAATGATCTATATTAGTTTTACATGCTGCAAGACACACTTTCTCCAAATTTTCACAATGCCTATTTATTGCTTCAATTTCTGTAGGTCAGAAGTCAAGACAAACTACCGTTAGATTCTCTGGTCAGGGTCTCACAAAGTAGAAATCAAGGTGTTAGCCAGGCTGCATTGTTATGTGGAGTTCATAGCCCTCTTGTGAGCTCATTAGGCTGTTGGTATAATTTAGTTCTTTCGATTGTAGAATTGAGGTCTCCATTTTCTTAACTGGCAGTCCATGGAGGTTGTTCACAGTGCCTAAAGGACATTTTCAATTCCTGTCCCTCTATCCCCCTCACAATATGGAAACTTCTCTTTAAAGCCAGCAGGATAACCACTCTCAGGTCAGCAATGATTTTAGACCCTCTTTTAACGTCTTGCACCAAACTGATTCTTACCCACCCAGAATAGTCTTCCTTTCAATTCACTAAAAATAAACTGATTTGGGACTTTAATTGCATATGCAAAATCCTTTCACCTTTCCATCTAATGTTGCCTTATCACAGAAATGAAATTCCATCATTTTCACAAGGAATTCCTACAATCAATGGGAGAAGATGCACAGGGTGTGTACAGGGTCGGAGACAAGAATCTTGGAGGTTATCTTAGAATTCTATTAACTACCTGATACTAACAGCGATTGAGTACCTATAGAAACTAAGTGATGATGTGACTGGAACTACCCCTTAGCATTATTAAATCTGCTAAACATATCAGGTACTGTAGCAATCTATCAAATAACTAAAATGATAATTTGCTATCAGGTTTAAGAAGGCACACTGCACTTTTCTAACACAATCCCTAGTAACCTAATGAATAATTCATAACATGGGACCCTGCATGCATTGCCTATTTTTGCATTGACCATTTCTCTCAGCTCATGTCTATAACCTTATGGGTGAGGGAAAGTTTCTTAAAATCATCTCATAGAAGAGGAAATATAATTGGTCCTAGTTTACATATGGGTCAACTTGATATGTTGGAATGAGATGAAAATAGACTGCAATTGTAATATTGCACAAGTCAGAGGATGTGGTTCTGAAATACATTAATGAAGTGAATCCTCTCAGCAAGTAATGTTACAAGCATTACTCTTTGTTGTCCACTTGATATGAGTGTAAAGGTGTAAAGTGACCCAAGAAAACTGGCCCAGGTATGCAGACTGCTGTAAAGCATTAAATGGCTTGGCTTGTTGGTAAGAGTCATGAAAGGAGCATTAGAAAATCAGATATATTGAAGTCTGGGGAAGAGGCATGTGGATGGACACGTGGAAGTGAGCACAAAGTGTGTGCAACTCTGGATCTCACATCGATGAACCCCAGAAAGTACCTGCATCAGAGGAGGCACTCAACACTTGTTAGGAACATAGCCAATGATGTCAACTAGTTTCTATCCTCTGCCACTTTAGACTTATCTTCTAGGCTCATGAAGAGTGCAGTAATGCTGATGTTGAGGGATGTTAGACACAGATTACATAGCATATTCCTCTCATCATCCTGTCGGGAGCTGTGACCAATTCTCAACCCTACAAATGGCACAGATCTCAAGAAGATATGCCCATCAATCACTGCTACATTGATTACAATCAATCCCTTTGGCCAGGCGTGGTGGCTTCAGCCTGTAATCCCAGCACTTTGGGAGGCCGAGGCGGGCGGATCACAAGGTCAGGAGATCAAGACCATCCTGGCTAACTAACATGGTGAAACCACTTTTCTACTGAAAAATACAAAAAAAAAAATTAGCCGTGCGTCGCGGCTGGCGCCTGTAGTCCCAGCTACTTGGGAGGCTGAGGCAGGAGAATGGCGTGATCCTGGGAGGCAGAGCTTGCAGCGAGCCGAGATCGCGCCACTGCACTCCAGCCTGGGTGAGAGCGCGAGACTCCGTTTCAAAAAAAAAAAAAAAAAAACAATCAATCCCTTCTACCCTGGAGGATGAGTTATTTATTCTTATCAGAAATATGCATAATCTGGAAACGAGTTTATTTCCCTACTATGTTTCTTGCCAGTATCACTATCTGAGAGTTTTGCATTTTTCTAACACAACCCCTAATAACCTAATGAACAATTCATAACATGGGACCCTACATGCATTGCCTCAGAGTAATATTTTTTTCACAGACAATTAGGTGCTTAGTGAGTGAAACATCACTTGAAGTATTAAATACTCAATGACTGGAAGTAGCTGTTCTGATAGAATATTGGAATGGCCTATGGATTGCTCAGCTAAGGCATCACCTCAGAGGCAGCATTCTGCATTGAATCAGTGACCACTTTATGGTGTTGTGTCCCACAGAGTTAAATTATGTAAGTCTAAAAAGGAAGGGGTGGAAGAAAGTACAAATGGCTTTTCTTAGCAGTATTGCAACTATGCTTCATATTTTCACAGTTTTATACTCCGGTGAGTTGGAAAGCCTGATTTCTGGGGAAGTCAGTGGTACTTCCAGTGGGGGCAGAATGTGGTGAAGCAATAACTGCCACATGGACTCCTCATGCTGCTGCTCAAGGAGGGAGAAAAAAGAGTTATTTATCAATGGGAGGAGTCAGGCCTAGTAATTATGCGGAGCTCACACTCATGATAACAATGTACATAGGGAGGAGTATGTCTGAAACCTGTTATTCTCTGGGGTGTCTCTTGGCACTTCTATTTGAATGTTAAAAGTTACGGGGCCATTGAAGAGACCATTGGAAACAACAGCACAGAGCTGTATTATCCAACCTTGTAAGTAAATTAATTTACATAAAAGGCTGTGTGAGAATAAGCAAAATCTACAGTGAATGATGTGGGAAAGAGATGATAAAGATGAATATCAGCTTAAGGGTCAACTACAGAAGTGGACACTTTTACTTATTCACAGTTGAGATAAAAATCCTTAAACATTAATAGTAAACAATATTGTAAATTAAATCAGAATGTGTTCCTTGTTAGCTGAAACAAATTTTAAAAGTATCACAGGCAACACTGGACACAGTAGCTCACACCTGTAATCCCAGCACTTTGGGAGGCTGAGGTAGGTGGATCGCTTGAGCTCAGGAGTTTAAGACCGGCCTAGGCAACATGGTGAAACTACATCTGTACCAAAAAAAAAAAAAAAGAAAGAAAAGAAAGAAGAGAAAATAAAAGAAAAGGAAAAGGGGAAAATAAAAGAAGAAAAGAAAGGAAAGAAAATAAGAGAAAAAAAGAAAAGAAAAGAAAAAGTACCACAAGTATTAGAAACATACCCATGTTAGGCACAGATTGTATAGCATATGCCTCTCTCATCATGCTGTCAGGAGCAGTGACAATTTCTGAGCCCTACAAATGGCACAAATCTCAAGAAGACATGAAGACATGCCCGTCTTCTTTGCCTATCACAGGCAAATAAAAGACAGTTTCACTAACAGAAGAAATGTGGAAAAAATATTAGCAAACTAATAATGAGATATATAAGATGAAAGTAAAAATAAATATATAGGGTTTGAGGTAAAAAATCTGTTTAACTTATGTTAAAAGACTTTGGGATGATAATTTTACAACCCCGTATGTTAGTTTTTAATTAAAAGATAATGAAACAGAAAAGTTAAAAATAAAATTACGCACAGGCAATGCAATTGAAGTCATAATAAACTAATTGAAAAGGGGGTTATTAATTCTGATTAAAAGTGCAGGCTATAATTAATATAATAATCTCTTTTATAAAAAAGGCAAGCATTCAGAAAAAAGTAACTTTAAAGTATAATGAACATGCATTAACCAACATCATGATTAAATGAATGTTAATATATAATCCTATTTGTTTTAAATTCTTTATTTTAATAATGAACACTTGCAGTATAAAGGAGCCCCTTTGAACCTTTGTATTTCCATTTTGAAGTCAGAATTAATTTTTGGTCACTTTTTAAAACATTTGACATATATAACCCTATTTATCAATTATAAGAGTTTTCAAAATATTTAATCTTTCCCAGAATTGTAATATGATTTTCATCATTCTGGCTATTTTTACTTAATTATATTCCTGAGGTTTTTTCACAAAGCTTATTCACTTCAACATATTTAAACAATTCCATGGTTTGAATGAACCAAAAATAAAATATTCAGTCCCATATTAGTGTATATTTAGGTTGTTTTCACTCTGCACTATCAGAAACAAATTTGCAAAGAGTACGGTTCCAAGTTTCTCCTTGCATAATCTCTTTGCATAAGTTTCTTGTATACAAACTTGGAAATGAGATTTGAGGTTTTCCTTTATCAGAGATGTCTATTTCTTTTTATAAAATGTCACACTATTATTTTATAACCACCCAAAATATTGAAAATCCCAATTGTTTTTCCTCATTCACAACATGTACTCTTTGACTTTTTAAATGTTAATATTTTAAGTACATGAAATATTCTTAAATTTTGTGTTAATCAAATTTTACCAAGTAAGGTTATAGTTATTTTTACATATTTTTTTTTTTTTTAGAAATTGAAATGTCCTGGGTGCTAATGACTTTGAGGTTGTTTTTATAAATATCTTTGCCATTTATGTTTTCCTGTCCTTTGAATAGTGATGACCTTCATCATTTTTTCTTTTTTAAATTTATTTTTTATTTTTATTTATTTATTTATTTTAATTAATTAACTTATTTATTTTGAGATGGAGTCTTCACTCTGTCACCCAGGCTGGAGTGCAGTGGCATGATCTTGGCTCACTGCAACCTCCGCCTCCTGGGTTCAAGTGATTCTCCTGCCTCAGCCTCCTGAGTATCTGGGACTACAGTCTCCCACCACCATGCCCAGCTAATTTTTGTATTTTTAGTAGAGACAGTGTTTCACCATATCGGCCAGGATGGTCATGAACTTTATATTCACTTTTTCTCATAATATATATAATATTTAAAAATGCTAGTTTAGCCTTTCTATGTGTATCATTTAGTGCCATTAAAAAAGTCCACAATATTGTGTTTCCATCACCACTATCTATTTCAGTTTTTTAAAAAATCTAAAATAGAAACTTTCTACCCCTTAAGAAATTACTCCCAATTCCTTCCTCTGGTACCATCAAATCTATATTCTGCTTCTATGAATTTGCCTATTCTAGGTGTTTCATGTAAACAGAATCATAGGATATTTATCCTTTGTGTCTGGCTTATTTTATTCATGATAATATTTCCAACTTTTGGAATAGATGAACCATGCATGCATTTCAGTTTTTGCTATTTTGGCTCTCACAGATAGCTTTTTTCTAGTTTTTGTCACAGAAATTCAGTTTTTCACTGTTGGCCATTGTGGACTCCAAAATGGCCCTTCGAAGATTCTACAAAAAGAGTAGTTCCAACCTGCGGAATCAAAACAAGGGCTTAAATCTGTGAGATGCATTCACACACTGCAAAGCATTTTTCACAGATAGCTTTTTTCTAGTTTTTGTCATGGAAATTCCGTTTTTCACTGTTGGCCTTTGTGGACTAAAAATGGCCCTTCATAGATTCCACAAAAAGAGTAGTTCAAACCTGCTGAATCAAAACAAAGGCTTAAATCTGTGAGCTGCATCCACACATTGCAAAGCATTTCACAAATAGCTTGTTTCTGCTTTTTATCACAGGATATTTTGTTTTTCACTTTAGACCTCAATAGGCTCCAAAATATCTCCTTCTAGATTATACAAAAAGATTGTATTCCACGTGCTGAATAAAAACACAGTTAACTCGGTGAGATCAATCTGCACATCACAAAGCATTTTCACAGATAGCTTGTTTCTCATTTTTACCACAGGATATTCAGTTTTTCACTATAGGCCTCAATGTTCACTAAAAAGTCTTCTTGTAGATCCAAAAACAGATTGTTTCCAACCTGCTTAATCAAAACAAAGATTTAACTCTGAAATGAATCCACACATCCCAAAGCATTTTTACAGATAGCTTGTTTCTGGTTTATATCTCCACATATTTTGTTTTTCACTATAGGCTTCGATGGGCTTTGAAATGTTTCTTCATAGATTGTACTAAAAAAGTTTTTCCAACCTACTGAATTACAACAAAGATTTAATTCTGTGAGATTAATCTACACACCACAAAGCATTTTCATAGATAGCTTGTTTCTAGTTTTTATTATGGTATAATTTGTCTTTCATTATAGGCCCCAGTGGGCTTTGAAATGGCCCTTAGTAGATTCTACAAAAAGAGTATTTCCAACCTGCTGAATTAAAATAATTGTTTAAGTCTGTGAGATAAATTCACACAATGCAAAGCATTTTAACAGATATTTTGCTTGAGATTTTATTGTAGGATATTCTGTGTCTCAATATACTCTTCCATGGGCTCCAAAATGTCCCTTCGTATATTGTACAAAAAGAGTGTTTCCAACCTGCTGAATAAAAACAAAGGTTTAATTCTGAGAGATGATTCCAAACATCACAAGACCTTTTGACAGATAGCTTGTTTCTAGTTTTTATTGTGGGATATTCAACTTTTCACCATAGTCCTCAAGGAGCTTTGTAATGTCTTTTCATGGAATCTACAAAAACAGTGTTTCCACCCTGCTGAATCAAAACAAATATTTAACTCTGTGAGATGGATCCATACATCCCAAAGCATTTTCATAAATAGTTTCTTTCTACTTTTCATAGAAGAATATTTGCTTTTTCCATATATTTATCCATGGGCTCCAAAATGCCCCTTCATAGATTCTAGAAAAAGAATAGTTTCAATCTGCTCATTCAAAATATATGTTTAATAATCTGAGAGATAAATCCACCCATCACAAAGCATTTTCACAGATAGCCTGTTTCTAGTTTTTAATTGCAGGGATATTTAGTTTTTCATTGTACACCCCAATGGGCTCCAAAATGTCCCTTCATAGATTCTACAAAAAGAGTGATTCCAGTCTGTGGAATCAAAACAAATGTTTAACTCTGTGGGATGAATCCACACACTGCAAAGCATTTTCACAGATAGCTTTTTTCTAGTTTTTATCACGGGATATTTGGTTTTTTACTCTTGGCCTCAATGGGCTTCCAAATGTCCCTTCGTAGATTATACAAAAAGAGTGTTTCCAACCTGCTGAATCAAAACAAAGGATTAACTCTGTGACATGAATCCACACATCACAAAGCATTTTCACAGATAGCCTGTTTCTAGTTTTTATCATGGGATATTTAGTTTTTCACTATAGACCTCACCTGGCTCTGAAATGTCCCCACATAGATTCTACAAAAGTAGTATTTCCAGCTCTGCTAAATCAAGACAAGAGATTAACTCTGTGATATGAATGTACATATGGCAAAGAATTTTTAGTGATAAGTTGTTTCCAGTGTTTTTGACGTGATACTCAGTTTTTCACTGTAGGCTTCAATGGCCTCTGAAATGTCCACACGTAGATGGTACAAAAAGACTGTTTCCAACGTGCTGAATGAAAACAAAGGTTTAACTCTATCAGATGAATCCAAACATTGCAAAGCGTTTTCACAGATAGCTTGTTTCTAGTTTTTATCATGAGATATTCGGATTTTTACTAATGGCCCTAATGGACTCTAAAATGTCCCTTCTTAGATTTTACAAAGAGAGTGTTTCCAACCTGCTTAATCAAAACAAAGGTTTAACTCTGTGAGATGAATCTACACATCACAAAGCATTTTTAGAAATAGATTTTTTATTGTTGTTGCAAAATATTCAGATTTTTACTGCAGGCATTAATGGGTGTTGGGAAAAGGTGAGTGTTGGGAGAAGCTGAGACAGGGCTTGCATGTCTGACATAATGTAAAAGAGTCTTGGAACATGTCCAGGGTCCAGGGTCTAAAACCCATTGTGGCATTTGGAACACCAAGGTCTGTGCTAAAGGGTGGAAGGCCATCCTGATGCACAATAATCTAAGCCCAGGGCATAAAATCCCTCGTGGCTTGGATAGAATCCAGAGTTTGTGGCTCTGGAATGTGTCCAGAATTGCTGGCTCCTTGCTCCTTGCTCTCCCAGGATCGATTGTATCTTGAGTTAAAAGAACCTGCTCTCCATTATCTCAAGTAGCAGAGCAAATGCTAAACCATTACAGCTGTAAATCATGTGCTTAATGCAACACACTCTTTTGACCTCCACATTCTCACCATCTGTTTATTTGTTGGATTTGTTGGATTACCAATAAATCCTATGGGTTCCCAGAGCTCGAGGCCTTCACAGCCTCCATGATTGTGGTGGCCCCCTGGTCCCACTTTACTTCTCAAACTGTCTTTTTTCTCAATCATTTGACTCCACTGGACTTCATCAACCCCACAACCTGGTGTTGGGTCTGATCACCCCAACAGGTGTGACATATCCTTTCATAAATCCATGCATTGCAAAGTATTTTCACAGAGAACTTGCTTCTAGTTTTTATCACAGGATATTCAGGTTTTCACTATTGACCTCAATGGGCTCTGACATGTTTCTTCATAGATTCTACAAAGGGAGTGTTTCAAACCTGCTGAATCAGAAGAAAGGTTTAATTCTGTGAGATGGATCCACACATTGCAAAGCGTTTTCACAGATACCTTTCTTCTAGTTTTTGTCACAGGATATTCAGTTTTTCAGTATAGGCTTCAGTGGGCTCCGAAATGTCTCTTTGCAGATTCTACAAAAGGAGTGTTTCCAATCTGCTGAATAAAAACAAAGGTTTAACTCTGTGAGATGAATCCATACTTCTCAAAGCATTTTCACAGATGGCTTGTTTCTAGCCTTTATAATGAGACATTCAATTTTTCACTATTGGCCTCAATGGGCTCCATAGTGTCTCTTCCTAGATTCTACAAAAACAGATTTTTCATTTCTCCAAATCAAAATAAAAGTTTAACTCTGTGATATGAAATCACACATCACAAAGGATTTTCACAGATAGCTTTTTCTAGTTTTTATCATAGGATATTGGGTTTTTGACTATAGGCTTCAATGGGCTCTTAATTGTACCTTCTTAAATGCTACAATAATGTATTTTCAACTTGTTGGATCAAAACAAAGGTTTGACTTTGTGAGATGAATCCTCACATGGCAAAGCATTTTCACCCATAGCTTGTTTCTAGTTTTTACCGAGGGATATTGTTTTTTCACTAGAGTCCTCAATGGGCTCCTAATTGTCCCCTTGTAGATTCTGCAAACAGAGAGTCTAACCTGCTGAAGCAAAACAAAGTTTAACTTTGTAAGATGGACCTACACATCACAAAGCATTTTCACAGATAGGTTGTTTTTAGTTTTTATCAAGGGATATTTGATTTTTCACTGTAGGCCTCAATGGGCTATGAAATGTCCCCTCATAGATCTACAAAAAAAAGTTTCCAACCTGTTGAATCAAAAGAAAAGTTCAACTTGTGAAATGAAATCACACATCGTAAAGTATTTTCAGAGATAGCTTCTTTATAGTTTTTATCATTGGATATTCAGTTTTTCACTATAGATCTCAATGAGCTTTGAAATGTCTCTTCGTAGATTCTACAACAAGAGTGTATCCAACCTGCAGAATAAAAGCAAAGGTTTAACTCTGTGAGATGAATCCACACATCACAAAGCATTTTCAGAGATAATTTTTTTATTGTTTTTATCACAAAATACTCACATTTTTACTATAGGCTTTTATAGGTGTGAAACGTCCTTTCGTATATTCTACAAAAAGGTATTCCAAACTTGCTGAATAAATGCAGAGGTTTAAATTTGTGACATGAATCCACATATTGCACAGCAATTTAATGACAGCTTTTTTTTCTAGTTTTTATCATGGGATAATCGGTTTTTCAGTATAGGCCTCAATTTGCTCCAAATAGTACCCTAGTAGATTGTAGAAAAAGAGTGTTTCCACCCTGCTAAATTACAAGAAAGGTTAAACTCTGTGAGATAAAATCACACATTGCAAAGAATTTTTAGACATAGCTTATTTGTAGTTTTTATTACAGGACATTTTATTTTTTACTATAGGCCTCAATGAGCTCTGATATTCCCCCTGGTAGATTGTACAAAAAGAGCATATCCAATCTGCTGAATCAAAACATTTAACTCTGTGAGACAAATCTACATATCACCATGCATTTTCACAGATAGCTTGCCTCTAGTTTTTATCATGGTATATTTGGTTTTTCACTATAGGCCTCAATGGGCTCCGAAATGTTGCTTCATAGATTCTACAAAAAGAGTGTTTCCAACCTGCTGAATCAAAGGAAAGGTTTAACTTTTTGAGATAAATACACACATTGCAAAACATTTTTACAGATAGTTCATTTTAGTTTTTATCATGGGATATTCCATTTCTCACTATAGGAATGAATGGGCTCAATAATGTCCCCTCTAAGATTGTATTAAAAAATTGTTTTCAACCTGCTGTGTAAAAACAAAGGTTTAATTATGTGATATGAATCCACACATTGCAAAGCATTTTCACAGCTTGTTTCTAGTTTTTTTCACTGGATATTTGGCTTTTCACTATAAGCCTCAATGGGCTCCGAAATGTCCCTTTGTAGATCCTACAAAGACAGTGTTTCCAACCTGCTGAATGAAAACAAACATTTAACTTGTTGAGATGAATCCTCACATCGCTAAGCATTTTCACAGATAGATTGTTTTTAGTTTTATCATGGGATATTCAGTTTTTGACTATAGGCCTCAAAGACTGAACTGTGGCCAAGCAGATAGTAAAAAATAAGTGTCTCCAACCTTCTGAATAAAAAGCAAAATTTAATTGTGAGATACATCCATATATTGCAAGGCATATTTACAGATAGCAAGTTTGTAATTTTAATCATGGGATATTCAGTTTTTCACTACAGGCCTTAATGGGCTCAAAAAAGACTCCTCTTATTCTACTAAATATTTGTTTCCAATGTACTGTATAATAACAAATATTAAACTCTGTGAAAGAAATCCACAGATCACAATGCTTTTTCACAAATAGCTTGTTTCTAGTTTTTATCACAGGACATTTTGTTTTTCACTGTAGGCCTGAATGGGCTACGAAATGTTCCTTTGTAGATTCTACAAAAAGTGTGTTTCCAATCTGCTGACTTAAAAAAAAAGGTTTTACACTGTGAGATGAATCCACACATTGCAAAGCATTTTCACAGATAGCTTGTTTCTTTTTTTTATCATGGGATATTCTGTATTTAACTAGAGACTTCAATGGGCTCCGAAATGTCCCATCGTAAACTCTATACAAAGAGTGTTTCCAACCGGCTGAATAAAAATAAAGGTTTACATCTGTGAGGTGAATCCACACATCACAAAGCATTTTCACCAAGAGCTTGTTTCTAGTTTTATAGCAGGATTTTTTTTTCAATATTGGTCTCAATGGGCTCCAAAATGTCCCTTTGTAGATTCTACAAAATTTTTTTCCAACATACTGAATCAAAACAAATGTTTAACACTGTGAGCTGAATTTTCACATCACAAAGCATTTTTACAGATAGTTCATATTAGTTTTTATTATGAAATTTCGAATTTTTCACTGTTAGCCTCAATATTGTCCCCTATTAGATTCTACTAAAAGAATGTTTCCAACCTACTGTATAGAAACAAAAGTTTAACTCTGTGAAATGAATCCCCACATTGCAAAGCTGTTTCACAGATAGCTTGTGTCTAGTTTTTATCAATAATTATTTGGCTTTTCACTATAGGCTTCAAAGGGCTCCGAAATGTCCCTTCATACATTTTGCTAAAAGAGTTTCCAACCTAGCTGAATCAAAAGAAAGTTTAAACTCTGTGAGGTGAAACTGCAAATTGCAAAGCATTTTCACGTATAGCTTCTATAGTTTCTATCAGAGAATATTCAGTTTTTCACTATCGGCCTCCATGGGCTATGAAATGTCCTCTCGTAGGTTCTACAAAAAAAGTGTTTCCAACATGTTGCATGAAAACAAAGATTTAACTTTGGGAGATGAACCCACACATTGCAAAGCATTTTTATAGAAAGATTTTTTCTAGTTTTTATCACAGGATATTAGATTTCATATTGTAGGCCTCATTTTGCTCCAAAATTTCCCCTTGTCGATTCTACAGAGAGAATATTTCCAACCTGCTGATTCAAAACAAATGTTCAGTTCTGTGAGGTGAGATGCAAAGCTTTTCACAGATAGCCTGTTTCTAGTTTTCATCATAGGGCATTTGGTTTTTCACTATAAGCATCAAAGGGCTCTGAAATGTCCCTTTGTAGATTCTACAAAAAGAGTGTTCCCAACCTGATGAATCAAAAGAAAGTTTTAACTTTATAAGATGAATCCACACATCCCAAAGCATTTTCACCCATAGCTTGTTTCTAGTTTTTATCGTGGATTATTGGTTTTTCACTAAATGCCTCAATGAGCTATGAACTGTCCCGTTGTAGATTCTTCAAAGAAAGAATTTCCAACTTGCTGAAGCCAAACAAAGTTTTAACTTTGTAAGATGAATCTACACATCACAAAGCATTTTTACAATACGTTGTTTTTAATTTTTATCAAGAGATATTTTATTTTTCACAGTACACCTCAATGTGCTACAAAATGTCCCCTAGTAGATTCTACAAAAAAATTTTCTAAACTGCTGAATCAAAAGAAAAGTTCAACTGGTGAGATGAAATCACACATCACAAAGTATTTTCAGAGATAGCTTCTTTATAGTTTTTATCATGGGATATTAGATTTTTCAATATAAACCTCAATGAGCTCTGAAATGTCCTTTTGTAGGTTCTACAAAAAAAGTGTTTCCAACCTGCAAAATAAAAAGGAAGGTTTAATTCTGCGAGATAAATCCACACATTGCAAAGCATCTTCACAGTTGGCTTGTTTCTAATTTTTATTGTGGAATATTTGGCTTTTCACTGAAATTCTCAAGTACTCTGAAATGTCCCTTTGTAGATTCTATAACAAGAGCGTTTTCAAACTGCTGAATCAAAACAAAGGTATAACTCTTTAAGAGGAATCCACACATCACAAAGCATATATTCAGATATCTTGTTTTCTAGTTTTTAAAGCATGATATTTTGTTTTTCACTATAACCCTCAATGGGCTCAGAAATGTCTCATAGTAGATTTTACAAAAACAGTGTTTCCTACCTGCTGAATCAAAGCAGCAGCTTAAATCTGTGAGATTAATCCAAACCTCACAAAGCATTTTCACAGATAGCTTATTCCTAGTTTTTATCGCAGGATATTTGGATTTTCACTATAGGCTTCAATGGGCTCTGAAATGTCCATTCATAGGTTATATAAAAAGTATGTTCCCAAACCCCTGAAAAAAAAAAAACAAAGGTTTAACTCTGTGAGATGAATCCACACGTTGCAAAGCATTTTCACAGATAGCTTGTTTCTAGCTTTTATGATGAGACATTTGAATTTTTACTATTAGCCTCAATGGGGTCAGAAATGTCTTTTTGTAGATTCTACAAAAAAATGGGTTTTTATTTTTCTGAATCAAAATAAAGGTTTTTTTTTTTTTGAGACAGAGTCTCGCTCTTTTGCCCAGGCCGGACTGCAGTGGCGTTATCTCGGCTCACTGCGAGCTCCGCCTCCCAGGTTCATGCCATTCTCCTGCCTCAGCCTCCTGAGTAGCTGGGATTACAGGCACCCGCCACCTTGCCTAGCTAATTTTTTGTATTTTTAGTAGAGAGGGCGTTTCACCGTGTTAGCCAAGATGGTCTCGATCTCCTGACCTTGTGATCCACCTGCCTCGGCCTCCCAAAGTGCTGGGATTACAGGCGTGAGCCACCACACCCGGCCAGGTTTAACTCTTTTATATGAAATCGCACATCTCAAAGCATTTTCACAGATAACTTGTTTCTAGTGTTTATCACTGGATATTGGGTTTTTCACTATAGGCTTCAGTGGACTCTTAATTGTAACTTCTTAATTCTTCAAAAAGTGTGTTTCCAACGTGCTGTATGTAAGTAAGGGTTTACCTCTGTGAGATAAATCTTCACATCACAAAGCATTTTCCCCAATAGCTTGTTTGTAGTTTTAATTGCATAATGTTTGGTTTTGTACTACAGTCCTAATGGGCACTGAAATGTCCCTTCATAGATTATATGAAAACAGTGTTTCTAACCTGTTGAATCAAAACAAACGTTTAACTGTCAGATGAATCTACACATTGCAAAGCATTTTCACAGGTAGCTTGTTTCAAGTTTTCATTGCAGGATATATGTTTTTTCATTATAGGCCCCAAGGGCTCCAAAATGTCTTAGAGTATTTCAAACCTGCAGTATAAAAACAAAGGTTTAACTCTGTGAGACAAATGCATACATCACAAAGAATTTTCACATAAAGCTTGTTTCTAGTTTTTATCACTAGATACTCGGTTTTTCACTATAGACCTCAATGGGCTTTGAAACATCCCTTCATAGATTATACAAAAAGAGTGTTTCCACCTTGCTGAAACAAACAAACAAAAGGTTTAACTCTTTGAGGTGAATCAACACATTGCAAATCTAATTCACAGATAGCTTGTTTCTAGTTTTTTTTTTTGAAGGGTATTCTGTTTTTCACTATAGGCACCAATAGGCTCCTAAATGTCCCTTCATAGATTCTACAAAAAGAGTGTTTCCAACCTGATGAACCAAAATAAAGGTTTAATTCTATGAGATGAAATCACGCAGAAGAAAGCATTTTCTGAGATAGGTTGTTTTTATCACTGGATATTCTGTTTTTCACTGTAAGCCTCAATGGGCTTTGAAATATCTCTTTGTCGATTGTACCAGAGGAGAGTTTCCAATTTCCTGACTCAAAACAAAGGTTTAATGTTGTGAGATAAATACACAAATTGCAAAACATTTTTACAGAAAACTTGTTTCTAGTTTTTATCATGGGATATTTGATTTTCACTATAGGCCTCAGTGGGCTAAGAAATGTTCCCCCGTCAAATCTACAAAACAGGTTTCTCCAACCTGCTGAATCAAAATTAACATTCAACTCTGTGAAATGAATCCACACATTGCAAAGCCTTTTTTTTTTTTTTTTTGATGGAATCTCACTCTATGACCCACGCTGGAGTACAGTGGTGTGACCTCAGCTCACAGCAACCTCCACCTCCTGGGTTCAAGTGATTCTCCTGCCTCAGCCTCCTGAGTAGATAGTACTACAGGCACATGCTACCATACCCAGCTACTTTTTTTTTTGTATTTTTAGTAGAGACGGGGTTTCAAAATGTTGGCCAGGCTGCTCTTGAACTCCTGACTGCAGGTAATCCACCAGCCTCAGCCTTCCAAAGTGCTGGGATTACAGGCATGAGCCACTGTGACTGGCCTATCCAGCAATATTTACTGAGTATCTACTATGCACTAGGCACTGGTTGCCAAGAATTCATGAATAAATGAAACAGGCATAATCCCTGAACTCAAGGACGATACATTTCAGAGAGTGAAAGAGACAAAAAAATAAGTAAGCAAGTTAGCAAATAGATACAAGCAATTTTGAGACCTGTTGTGAAGTGGGTAATCACAGACAGGGTGGAGCAGGCACCCTTTAAATTGGGTGGTCAGCTAGGCATGGTGGCTCATGCCTGTAATCCCAGCACTTTGGAAGGCTGGGGTGGGCGGATCACCTGAAGTCAGGAGTTCAAGACCACCCTCACCAACATGGAGAAACCCTGTCTCTACTAAAAATACAAAAATTACCCAGACATGGTGGCGCATGCCTGTAACCCCAGCTACTTGGGAGGCTGAGGCAGGAGAATCGCTTGAACCCAGGAGGCAGAGATTGCCATGAGCCGAGATCGTGCCATTGCACTCCAGCCTGGGCAATAAGAGCAAAACTCCATCTCAAAAAAATATAAAATAAATAAAATAAAATAAAATAAAATAAAATAAAATAAAATAAAATAAATTGGGTGGTCAGAGAAAGTTTCTCTGAGGAAGTGACACTTGGGCTGAGGTTTGAAGAATGAGAGGGAGCCATGTAAAGAGTGAGGTAGCAGCATTCTAGAAACAGTTCAGTCACATGGGTGTGCACAGCAGCATTTGGGGGATGGGAGTGGGAGAGGAGCTTTCCCAAACTGCACACTCCTATCTCTTTTACATTTTGAAAGCCCCTGCCCTTCCAATGTGGGAGGACCGTTGCTTAAAATCTTTGGAGAAGCAGCCCTGGCCTTACCTGGAAGCTGGTTAGAAAACAGAGCTCAGGTGCCACCCCAGATCTAATGAGTCAGAATCTGTATATTAACCAGGTCCCAGGTCATTTGTGTGCAGTGGTGTTTGAGAAGCAGCGTTTCAGGAAGTACCTCACAGGAGGGATGGAGTGTGAGGACATCAGAGGATGTGAGGTGGGTGGGGTTGGGGGGTTGGTTGCTGAAGAGTGCATTTGAATCAGAGAGGGGGTCTGAGTGTGTATATGTGCCTCTGTGGGTGTGTTCCTCCAGCCCTAATGACTGTGGGCTATCTGAGGATGTGCATCTCCAAGCGCTTTTCCTGCCATGGGTGTGGAGTACCAGGGGATACTGTACATCTTTATCCCCATGTGACAATGCCCGCATTTCCACATACAGCTGTGAGTCAAACAGAATCTGCCAACCTCTGGGTGGTGGGAGCATCTCGAAAGGAAGGCAAGGCAAGGAGATCCCTTGTTCCTGACCTCCGGCAATCCATTTATTTGACCGGAGTCTCATAAAGGCGTCCTGATGAGCCCAATCGCTTGCTAATGGTTATGAGCCGAGACCTGCGGACTTATGGCTGAGGCCTCCGTGGCCACGAACCGGAGTAGGGCTGCGCACAGGAGGCCAGGCTGTGCATGGCTTCAGTTCATGGAGGCCTGTACCCAGAACCACGGCGGGGACTACCACACCCCCACCTCCAAATCTGGGGCAAAGAACACTGCCCTGGGTGGGGGAAGCTGGGCTAAGGAGAAAAAAGACCTCTGGCTGGAGATGTCTGGGGATGAATGGTGAGTGTCTGGGAAACTGGCCTGACTTGGCGGGGTGGGGTGTAGGGGGAGATACTGGAGAAGTGAGTGGAAAGGGCACTGGAATTGGAGCCAGTCAAACTGGGGTTCAAATCCTGGATCTGTTTGCCACCCCTGTATGACACTGGACAAATCAGGGCTCTCCCTGAGCCTCATTTTTCTCATCTGTAGATGGGAATTGTGACGTTATCTCATAGGTTTGTGAGAATTAAATGAGGCCAGGTACGGTGGCTCATGCCTGTAATCTCAGCACTCTGGGAGGCCAAGGTAGGAGGATTTCTTGAGCCCAGCAGTTCAAGACCAGCCTGGGCAACATGCTGAAACCCTGTCTCTACAAAAATACAAAAATTAGCCAGGTGTGGTGGCATGTGCCTGAGGCTGATGTGGGAGCATTGCTTGAGCCCAGGAGCTTGAGACTGCAGTGGGCCATGATCATGTCACTGCACTCCAGCCTGGGTGACAGAGTGAGATCCTATCGAGAGAGAGAGAATTAAATGAGATAATGTTTGTGAAAAGCACTTCGAATACCAATTGTATATATTTAAGTGGGTCAAGAGCTTGGGATTCTAATTCCAGCTCCACCACTAACTTGCTGGGATTCTAGCACTAGCACTGGTTTTGTTACCAATGGCTTTTTTTTTTTTTTTTCCTGAGACAGGGTCACACTCTGTCGCCCAGACTGGAGTGCAGTGGTATGATCTCAGCTGGCTGTAACCTCTGCCTCCCAGGCTAAAGCAATTCCCCTGCCTCAGCCTCCTGAGTAGCTGGGATTACAGGCACACTCCACTACTGCCTGCTAATTTTTGTATTTTTAGAAGGGACAGGGTTTCGCCATGTTGTCCAGGCTGGTCTCGAACACCTGACCTCAAATGATCCACTCGCCTTGGCCTCCCAAAGTGCTAGGATTTCAAGCGTGAGCCACCCCGCCTGCCCAGTTACCAATGGCTTTGTGACCTGGGGCACATCACAGACCCTTTCTAAGTCTTAGTTGCCCCATAGATACTAAGAGGGAACACAATGTTCTTTTGGTTGCCTCCAGCTCTGATGTTTTGTGGTTCTAACAAGGAGTCCTTGTTTGGAAATGGAACTTTGGAATGGTTTGGATCTCATTCTGGCCATAGAGAGGGCATCATTGCAGCTGTGGCTTCAGGGCCAATGTGCGGTTAGGGGGTGCTGAGTCAGAACAGCCCCCTCTTCCTCGATAGTGCCATCCTGTGAGTATAACCCATGTATGGGAGTTGGACAGTGTTTGGGAAGACTGTGCAACAGGGGTAAGTAGGAAAGGCCCTGTGGTAGGGGGTTAGCTGGGTATCCATGGAAATGCCTGAACTACTCATGCCTTTTGCACAAGTAGGTCTTCAAATAATCTCTTCTGCTTCCCTCTTTCCGACTCTTTCCCTGTCTAAGGTGTGTGGTTGTGGTGGTGGTGTGTGTGTGTGTGTGCGTGTGTGTGTGCCTAACCTGATTGGGAGAGTAAGCCAAATGGAGTGAAGTGGAGAAACATCCCCAAAAGTCCCAGGTAGAGACCTAGGGATTCCTAAATCACAGTGCAGAACAGGGTCCTCTACCCTTTTCCCATTCTGGGAACATCCTGAAGCCAGTCATTGTGGGAGAGAGACATGACCCCCAACCCAGCCTCACAGATCCCACCCCTCTTCCATGCTTTGCCCTACCCTCCTTCCGTGTGCTTGTATCCTAACCTTAAGCCCTAGAGACTTCTAGGTACCCAGAGAGCAGCCTATTCAGTGATGTTTACTGAGCGCATGTTATGTGCCTTGCACTGGGCCTGGAGCAAGCGCTAAGGAGTGAAATTAGACCTGATCCCTGTCCTGAAGATGTCACAGCTGAGTAGGCAGAAAGACTTTAAACAGATAATGGCAACACGATGTGCTAAGGAACATCAATATACAAGATAACAGGTAGTCTGTATTTATGGGAAAGGGAGGCGTAAAAGAAGATGCTTCAGCTGCTTTCTAAACACGTTTGAGGTGGAACATTAAAAACATATGAAAACAGAGCAGTATAGTGTCCTCATCATGCAGCTGCAACAATGGTCACACCAGGATCTTGGCGTGTCTATACTCACACCCACGTTCCATACCCCACTGCACCATTACTTGGGGTGGAACTGGGTTGGTTTTGAAAGAGGAACAGCAATTCCCCAAGTAGAAAGTGCTGGAGGGAAAAGTTTGCAGGCAGAGGGGATGCTGTGCTCAGAAGCTTGAGCAGTGCCTGATGCTGGTGCACCAAACCGAAGCTGAAGGAGTGGGACAAGATGTTTTGGCCCCTGTGCATGCTGGCACTAATGCATCTGTCGCACAGCGTGCCCTGTGGCTCCTTTTGGAACTCGGGTCTCCAGGCAAGTCTTCGGCAGAGCCAGGTTAGCGCAGAGCCAGCCCTTTGAGTGCAGGGAGTGAGGAGGCACCGCTAAGACAGCGGGCCTTGGCTGGGCGGCGGCGGGGCCTTGGTGGGCCTAGAGCGCTAGGGACTGGAATGCACCAGCACTGACAGGCAAAGCTAGCCCGCAGTCAGGCCCTCCAGCCCGCTTCGGCACGCGGTCTTAAATATTACCCCGGAGTTTTCAATTATCTCTCCTTAATGGATTTGCAGGGGCTCTTTCATCAAGCGCGGGGTGGCTGGGTGTGGGGGTGCGGGGAGCGCGCGGCGAGGGCTGGAGCTGGGAAAATGACCCATATTTCAATATTAAAGCCCTTTACGATCGTCAGCAGCATGAAAGATGCTGCAAATTAAACGGGGGCGCCTGCGCCAGCCTCTCCATCTCCCAAGTTTTAATTAACACTGAGGGGGAGGCGGCTGAAGGGCGGGTGGGAGCCGGGCCAGCAGCGGATCTGGGAGCCTGCGGATCCCACATTCAGAACTGGAGTGTCAGGGATCTCGCGGGCCGGGCCAGGCCAGGTAGAGGCGGAGGGTGGTGGGCTCTGAGTCCCCGGCGAGGGTGCGGAAGATGCCCGTGGAGATGGGCAAGGCTGAGGGGTGGGGGACAGGTTGGAGGGTCTCTGAGCATCTGACCGGGAAACAAAACTCTGCAACTGAATGCAGGAAGCTTTGTTCTTAAAGGTGAGGGGGCTTGTGGCCAAATCATGGAGCTCTTCATCCCCAGGCTCCTTCAGCGCGCGTCCTTCTGCCTCTCTTCTTTCGACCAACGCTTCCCCCAAACACTCCCCCGCGTTGATTCCCGGTCCCCTCCCACCTCATCCTGTGGCCCCTTGTTTCGGGAGGCAGGCGTGCTTCTGTGACCCCGCGGCTCCTGTTCTGGGACGCTTGCTTTCTCCATCACTCCCTGGCTTCCCGGGCGGGCCCCATCCTCCGGAGCGGAGCGAAGCAGCGCGCACAGAAGCGCCACTGTTCTGCCTTGGCAGGGCCTGGCCCGACAGCTTGTGCCTGCGCAGCAGACCCATCCGTCAGGCGGGAAGGATGGAGCGACGTCCAGCTGCCCACTCTGAGGACTCCCCACGGAGACACCTCTGCCTTGGCCCAGACTCCTGTCTTCCCTTCTCCCCACCCGCCAACCCTTCCCCCAACAACCAGCTCAGTATATACTTCTGTCTCTCCTCCTTTCCTTGCTTCTCCTCCTCCCTCCCATACGCATGCAGCCTGGGGCCTGGGGCCCAGGAGAGCCACTCCTCTCATGGGTCACACTGAGAAGTCCTTCCTCCACCTGCATCCACATGGCAAGGCATAACTCTAAAGCTTAAAAAGATCCAGCGATCTCAGTGGACCACAATCCAAAGCTAAGTCAGCCGACCAACACTCAAGGGCTTAAATCAAGGACTTTCGGCAAACCCTATAGAGCGGAGGAATTAGAAAAATAATACAAATAAAAGACATGGTCATTATTCCTGGGTATTTACAGATAACTTCGTGCTTCCTGAAATGTTTTGCAGAAATCACATTCTCCTCTCATTGTGCTACACAGCTTGCAAGCACCAAGACAAGAAATTCTATGACAAAGCAAAAAGAAAAGAAAAGAAAAAATCCTCTTCTACTTTCTTCTTGGTGTGTATTTTTTCTTGTTAATTTCTGATAATCTATCAAGCCTACTTAAAATAGTGCCTGCTTATGCAGTATGGTTAGGATGATGATCACACACTTAAACAGGATAGGGAATAAGTACAAACTACAAGTGATGTGGGGATGCAGATTAATAGGACAAGTGGTGAAAATTAAAACATTTTTGGCTTAATCAAGGAGTACTTCCTGGAGGAGGGGAGACCTGATTTGGAAGGAGAGGTGATATAAACTTGAAAAGAAAGTTCCAGATGTGGAAACACTGGTTTTATTCTTTATTTTTATTTTGAGACAGGATCGTACTCTGTCACCCAGGTTGGAGTGCAGTGTCACAATCTTGGCTCACTGCAACCTCCACTTCCTGGGTTCAAATGATCCTGTGCCTCAGCCTCCTGAGTAGCTGGGACTACAGGCGTGTGCCACCACAGCCAGCTAATTTTTTTGCTTTTTTTGTAGAGATGGGGTTTGCCATATTGCTCCAGCTGGTCTTGAACTCCTGGACTCAGGCGATTCCCCTGCTGCCTTGGCCTCCTAAAATGCTGGGATTATAGATGTGAGCCACCACACCTGGCTAACACCGGTTCTAAAATTAGGCAGAATCTATATTTTACTTCAGGTTGAGGAGCAGATAATCTTGGCTATATTTTCCCTGATAGTACAGTAAGATGAAAGAAGCCTTGTGCAATAGCAGGAAGAATTCAGGGTAGACAGTGGGATCTTGGCTAATGCTGGGGACTAAAGTGAATGGAGAGAGACCCTGAAGCGCCCTTCTCCCATACTTGGCTATGGGCTATGGGAGGGATGCCTGGACTCTGAGACTTGGTCACCATGTTGTGTTTTGCCATTAGAAGATTTGGACATGAAGTTGAATAAGGCAGGAATGACCTCACAGCATCAACCACAACCCCCAATGTGGCTGGAGAAGGAGGAAGAGAGGGCAAAGAATATCTTCCTCTTACTCAGATTGTAAGTGGAGAAACTGAAGTCCATTCACTCAAATCGATGTGTCTACTGAGCACCTCCTATGTGGCAAGCACTATATAGGCCCTAAGGATCCAGAGATGATCAGGGCATGGTCCCTGTCAACATGGTGTTCACAGTCTAGTGGGAAATAGAGTTCACTCGTCATTCTATCATTCAATCAAAAACAAAAAGTATTGAGCACTTACTCTGAGCCAGGCAGAGTTGCAGGTGCTGGAGATGCAACTGTGAACAAGACAGACCCAATCCCTGCCCCATCAGAGAGTACCACCTGGTGCAGAAGACACATACATAAACAGGCAGCTATAATTCAGGGTGATGTATGCTATGAAGGGGAAGAGACAGTTGCCATGGGGTGGCATATCCATTGATATGCCACAGATCCATAGGTTCCCATGAGGGGATCTATCTGAGTCTGTGAAAGGGGATGCGAGGATGATGTGGAAGAAGCAACACCAAATCTGATCTGCTCACAAGGTGCGCAGAAGTCAGGTGTGGGATGGCATGGGGAGGGTGTCCTGGGCCTAGAGTTTGTGTTCCTTTTCAGCATCTTACTAGGAGCTTGTGGCCAAATCAGACCCAGCCAGAGCTTCTTCCCTCTAGTCACAGGATAGCACTGGCCTGCACCAACACAGCTCTTCCAACACCAGCAGGGGAAACCAGATGATAATCCTAACAGAGCCAGACCAAGGAATGAGGTTATCAGTTTTCCTTTTTCTGCTGGGAAGTTTCTGCCTTGGGGCTAGGCTATGTGGGGGGAGGCTGGGAGGTGGGAGGGCACTGTGGAGGATCTTACTCTTTCCACCCTCCTCTCACTGATCCTAGTTTTGAACAAGAAACAGGTGATCTGTTTCTCTAGTTGCAGCTGAATAGAAACCAGGACAAGAAAGTGTTGTCCTCCCCGGACCCGTTTCTGTCTCCTGGGTCCTAACCAGCTGCCTGCTTGAGCCATCTGACTTTAATCCACAGGGCCTCCCAGGAGCTGAATCCAGAAGGTCAAGAACAAAGTAGTAAAGCAGGAAAGGGCATTCAGAAGAGAACAGCATGGGCAAAGGCCCCAAGGCCAGAGCACTTGGAAACTGCAAGTCCCTCAGTGTAGACATGAGTCTGTAGAGGAGGTTGACACAAGCTTGTGAAAGACCCAGTATGCCAGGCTAAGGGGGTGGGAACAGTGAGGGACACTGAGGGTTTTATGGCTTAAATTCTGACAAGTGTATCTACAATATAGACAACTAATGTAACACTCCTTCTTTTTTTTTTTTTTTTTGAGATGGAGTCTCGCTCTGTCACCCAGGCTAGAGTGCAGTGGTGAGATCTTGGCTCACTGCAACCTGCGCTTCCTGGGTTAAAGTGATTCTCCTGCCTTAGCCTCCTGAGTAGCTGGGACTACAGACTGATCCCACCACATCTGGCTAATTTTTTGTATTTTTGGTAGAGACAGGGTTTCGCCATGTTGGCCAGGCTGGTCTCGAACCCCTGAGCTCAAGTGATCCACCTGCCTCAGCCTCCCAAAGTGCTGGGATTACAAGGAACACTTTCTTTTTTTAACTTTTTTTTTTTTTGAGACAGAGTCTTGCTTTATCATCCAGGTTGGAGTGAAGTGGCTCAGTCATAGCTCACTGCAGCCTTGACCTCCCGTACTCAAGCATTCCTTCTGCCTCAGCCTCCTGAGTTGCTGTTAATTTTTTTTTTTTTGTAGAGACAGGGTCTCACTATGCTGCCCAGGCTAGTCTCAAATTTCAAGAGACCAAGGCGGGAGGATGGCTGGGCTCAAGAGATCCTCCTGTCTTGGCTTCTCAAAGTGCTGGGATTATAGGCATGAGTCACTGCCTGTCCGTGTAAAGTAGCACTCTTGAAACCACTATCCAGACTTGAGGTTTTCTTAAGTTACTGTTAAAATTTTGTCAATTTTGCTCTTGAGTTTTCAAAATAAACAGGTCATTACAGATAAAGTTGAAGTTCCCTTTGTCCCTTCCCCAGTACCATTCCCCTCCCTTTCAGAGGCACCACCATCATATATTTTTTTTCTATTTTTACCATAGATATATATCCATGAATAACATTATAAGGCTTCAGTGCATTTTGAAAAGAGGTCCAATGGTTGTGATATAATTTATAACTTTAGTTTTCCATCGCACATTTTTTAAAAAGTCTTTATTTGAGGTTTTCGGCAAAGTGCTGACAAGGGTAAAACTAGCGTTAGAAGATCATGCTGGTTACCAAGTGGAGTATTCCAGGTGACAGAGGAGGACCAAGGATGGTGACAGTGGGAAGGAGGAGACAGAGGTAAAAGGAGACTCCACACCACAGGTCACTGGTGATCGCCCTGTGAGGGCAGGGTTGTTTTATACATGCTGTTCTTCAGCACCATGAACAGGGCCTGGCTGTTGAAGATGCCCAGTAAATATCTGTTGACAGAGAAAGGTTGACAGGGGCAGACGGATCCAGGATGACTCCCAAATTCCTGGCTCAGTGCAAAAGCCTGGATGATGATCCCAGTCTGCAGTATGAGGGCCCCAGGAGGAGAAGCTGGATTGCAGGGAAAGATGAATCCATAAGCCATCTCTGATCTAGAGGAAATGAGGCTGTGCCATGTGGAAGGAATTAATGGTAGGAAGCAGACCGGACTTCCATTCTTAGGACAGAAAAAAATCTTGTAGCAGGTAGTTCAAGGCTATAAAAGATCTGAAGGGACCCAGAGATGGTAAGAGTGGAAAGTTCAGTCCTGCTGGGGGCAAAGGGATAGTTGAAAAACAAGCCAAAAACAATAATCATTTTCCTCAGAAGGCCAGGAGGGCAGGGCCCAGCTTCTGCATCAGCCACAGTGAGTGTCTTACAGCCCTCTGTGCGGTGGGTACCCACAGCCCATTAGCCAAGGCAGAGGAGGAGGAGGAAGGTATAGTAAGTGCATCTAGGATCATAAAGACCTTGTCAGATGCCCACACTCAACTTTGCTCCCACTCCATATTCATCAACAAGATGGACAGGTGGGGTGCTCACAGCTGCTTCTTAGGACTTATTCTTGACCAAATTCAATTTCTTTATTCAGGGAAGGATGTGAAATATAACCTGCTTTCCAACTCTTAAGACCCAGAGCTCTGGCTCTTCACCTCAAAAGGCTGCCCTCTGCAAGAGCTCCCTCAAAGTCACTGCCACCCCCACCTCCTCACCCCACCACCCCTGCCCCAGGCACAGCCACCACCCACCCTCTGCTGCTAATTCACCTGTAAACGGTCTCCTGCCTTGCATCTCCACTCAGTTTTGTTCTTTCTCTAACACGTTCCACTCCCCTGGCAGCCCGCCCGATCCTTCCTGTTACCCTAGCACTGACTTCCTAAATGAAGTGCGGTGGCTCACAGTTCTGTCCTCCTCTGTTTTTGTCACTCTTTCCAGCCCCTCACTTGAGCCTTTGGTAGCTTGGCCTCACATTTCTTTGGGTCCTGGCTATGGTTAAGTGGCATTTCTCTACTTCATCCCTGGCTGCAGGGACAGAAATGCTTTTACCACCCCAGTGCCCCTCTCTGGGGGGAGCAGAGAGGTCACTTTAGTTTTGTTTGGCCTGGTGGAGTAAGGCACGCCCTTCTCTCAGAGAGGGAGCTGTCATGGATCTAAGCCAGTCCCTGTCCTAGGAGTACTTGCAATTTAGACTTGCTCTTTAGTCAAAGAATGTTAAATATTGTAAACCAATGCCGTAGCTGGAGGGGGAGAATCTTGGAATCCCCTTTCCATGAGCCTTCTATTTGAAGGTGTGGTGGGATCCCTTGGAAGTGTGGGCCCCTTGTACTCTGAATCTAATCCCTAGAGTCACCAAAGGGCCAACGTAATGATTCTCAAACCAATCTGTGATCAGTCCCCTCACACCTTGAACTTGGGCAGGCTGCTAATTTTTATCAGAGCAATACACCCTGTAGATACCACCTCCCTGAACTCTAAACTGAGCAGAGCTCTAAACCATCAAAGAATCAGGCTATATAGACTTCCACCTTAAATGGGTGTAGATTCAACACGATTCCCAAAGTCACGTGACTTGCCTCGCTAACCAGGGTTCTTCCTCAGTGGGGAAACTACTTGGGCCTTTTTTCCTTCTCCTTTTCACCTACCTGAATTATTACATTTATTTATAATTAACATATATTGCGTGTAATATTAAAAAAATAAACCTTAGAAAGACTTGGTGGTGGGTGCTGCTGAATTAGGTATCAGAGCCCCAGTTAGGTGGGTGTCCTGTGGAGTTTCTGATGAATCAAAAGCCATTGTTGGGCACTTTAAAAACATGGATGCCTTGAGCCCTGGGCAGCCCCAAGGCTGTGCCTACCGAGGGCACTCACAGAGGATTAGAACTGGGGCACTGGAACGAGAGGACCATCAGAAGCAAGGCCTGGATGCTCAAATTCCCACCACAGTCATAAAACTTAAGAGCATCTAAGTCGCAAGCAGCTTTTAGTTTCTTTCTTAAGAATCCAACTAATCTTGTGTTCCACCTTGTAACCTTCTATAAAGTGTGACCATTCACTTGGTTGATGATTAATGATTCAGCTAGTAATTATTAAACAGAAGGGAACCAGAAATAAGAATCATAAATTTACACAAAACATTTCATGTTCTTAATGCTAAACTTGAAGGTAAAATAGTAGGAAGGTAGAAAAACAATGTTGCTATTCACTTTGTTCTTTTAAAGAATGAAGAAGTCATATTTCCTGGTCCTTGTGTAGGCTCTGTTCCTGACAGGGTTTCTCAAACTCTTCTAACAAAGTCCCTTTGATATTAGAGGCAGGAGGGTAAACTTGGACCCCAGCAGTCTGGGGGCTTGCCCTGAAGGGCCATTAGCAAGGACCAATTATTTCTTTTTTTTTTAAAGACATGTTTAATTAAATAATAGGTTACTTCATCTTCATTATTTGCATTATATAAAAATAGGAATTTTTATTAATAAGAAAATAGCAGATTCTTTTTGTGGCCTTAAGTTTTAGCTCTAAAATGATGCAAACTTTGCATTTTATAACATAGTATATTTTATGCAACTTAATATAAAAATGATGTTTTAAACCATCTGCCATCAAAAAACCTCTGTGGCCCTCGGAGAGGCTTCTTATATATCCGGGGACACCCTCAGCGTGCAGCTACTACAGTGTGGCCTGGGGCACTTGCACCCAGGTGAGAGGTGCTACGGAGTGTGGTGGTTTGTTAAACTAGCTGCCACTGTCCCAGGTTGTATCTTTAATGACTACCATTTAGTGAGCACTAATGTGTGCCAGACTCTACGCCAAATGCTTTTATATGCTTATGCCATTTAAATTCTCACAACCACCTGCCTAAGGCCACACAGCTGTAAGGTGGCAGAGTGGGGATTCAAAGACCTGTCTGCTTGGTTTCAAAGCCAACTGGGACACCCTTCTGACTCTTAGAGGCCAAGGCTGAAGCCCCTGGCTGAGTGAGTGGTGGTGACCTGGGGAAAGGACTGTTGTGGTGCACCTGGAAAGAGTGTGGGGGGTGGTCCGAAGGTAGTGCCTTATCTCAATTGATTGTTCACAGTCAGTTACAGATCAAACTCCTTGCTCTGCTCCTTCCCTCTTCTCACTACTGCACTTGACCAGTCTAAAAAAAAAATACATACAATGCAGGTCTAATACGAGAAGGGTCAGAAAAGCTAGGCTTAGGTCTAGCTCTGCCTTTGACTAACTATAGGTTCTTCAGGGAGGCCCTCAGCCCCGTCTATAAATGGGACTATAAAGGTCTGTGAAAAGGGCAATGGAAAAAAGATGAATGTTGAGCCACATCTCAGGCTCCTTTCTTGCTCCACTGCTTATCAGCTGTGTCATCTTAGGCACATCACTACGACTCTAAGCCTGTTTCCTCACTTCTAAAATGTGAAGAACAATACCCACCTCACAGGGCTGCTGTGGGGATGAAAAATAATACACATGAAACACCTGGAACAGAGTTTACATATAGTAGTTGCACAATAAATGCTTCCCAATAGTAGTTATCCTTGTAATAGTGGTATTAGCGATACTACTGAAGTATTATTATATAAAGTAGTATTAGCAATGCTACTAAAGTATTCATATTTTAAAATTGTGATTATTAAAGTGAGAAAAATGTATGAAAGGAATACTACAAATTAAGGTAAACCATTAAAAATAAGGAGCTGGAGGCTAGGCATGGTGGCCCACCCCTGTAATCCCAGCACTTTGGGAGGCCAAGGTGGGTGGATCACCTGAGGTCAGGTGTTCGAGACCAGCCTGACCAACATGGAGAAACCCCATCTCTACAAAAAACACAAAAAATTAGCCAGGTGTGGTGGTGGGCGCCTGTAGTCCCAGCTACTTGGGAGGCCGAGGCAGGAGAATGGCATGAACCTGGGAGGCGGAGCTTGCAGTGAGTGGAGATTTTGTCACTGCACTCCAGCCTGGGCGACAGAGTGAGGCTTCATCTAAAAAAAAAAAAAAAAAGGAGGTGGAGGAGACCCACCTTAATGTACGCCAAAATAGTTCTGCTGGTTGAAGACCTGGAGTTCCCTGCAATGGGTGGGGAAGGGGATTAGCCTGGGGAAATAATGCCTGAGGCAAGTTGAAGCAGAGTTAGGAAAGATCCAGGTCCCTCTTCTGAGGGACAGTTTGGAGGACAGAGCCTGACTCTCCATGAAGAGAGACTCTCAAGGTCTCTTTTAGCTTTAACATTGGCTAAGTGTGATTCTATGACTCAACCAGTCTGCCCTAATTCCTCAGTGTGGGCAGGACATGAAAGATCACCCACCAGTATCTCAGTGAGTTTGTGTGGCCCCGACCTTGGCAGCCACACACAGATACTCCCCAGAGTATCAGTGATGACGATTCTCTCTAAAGGGAACCCAAGCCTTAACCAAAGACCACCTCTCCATCTTCCTGCTGGGGCCTTGCAGGTCAGCCTAGAGGGAGTTTTCCAGAGCAGGTGGCTTCCTGAGTGGCCAAGATCATGTGGGCACGATAGGTTCTCTTCTCGCTGGGCCTTTCCCCCCTAAGCTGGTGTCCCAGGCACCTCTCTCAGTTTGGAAATCAGATTCTTTATGGTTTATTTTTGACATCAGATCATCACTGCCCAAGTTTCATCAATTTGTCACTGTTTTTATTGTCAGCAATTGCCCATAACTTGAGCACATTTAAAATCTCATTGATCTTGGTATTACAGTGTCATAATCGGACAGTAATAGGTGTAGCCAGCACAGGAAGCCCAGGCCCTGAGATTGATGGCACACAGCACACCAATTATATTCTGTCCATCTAAGTGATAAAAGAGTATGTAGGAGGCATTCAATAAATATATTAGATATTGCTCCCAATTATGTCCTTTATTTTATGGAGTTATATGCTCCCCTTAGAACTTTTTTTCTTCATTTGGCTTGTAAAGGGGAATTACTTGACCCCCCCAAAGACTGGGACTGCCTCCCCTGCCTGTCCCAACTTGGGTTCTACCCTGATCCCTTCCGACTGGCTCATAGTCTTTCACCTGGGCTTTCTCTGGGACTCACCTAGGAGTTCCCCAGTGTGGTATGTCCACAGGTGTAAGGGGAAGGAGGCAGAGGTGCTTCACCATTTGGGAAGGAGTTGGGTCAGGCCTTTGGGAAGGACTAGGAAGTCTGGCAATGCCTTTAATGTGACACTGCCCAAATAAATGAGACCGGGAGAGGGGCTGGAAAATGGGTAAAAATCCTCCAGTCCAGACAACAGAACCTTCAAATTAGGACAACGAGTAATTGACTATGACTGGGGAGGAAGAGGATGGTAAAAAGGTTTTCAGTCCTTAAAAAGTGAATTCATCCATCCCTCTACCTCCACTCCAGACTGGGTGGGGCCAATTCAAGCCCTTCCTCGGAAGAACTCCCGGAATCTTCCACATCCCCATTCTGATCCATATAAGATGACTTCCTCAGCTCAAGTCCTAGCTCTGCCACTGTGGTAGGGACATAATGCCAGCTTTCCTGGGGGAGGCAGAGGGCTCCTGTTTGAGAAAAAAGCCCCAAGAATGGCTCATGTCCAAGAAGAGAGCTCACCTGAGGCAGGGAAGTGCCTGGCCAAGGAACAGAGGTACAGCGAAGGCATAACTTTATTGGAGGCCTGGTTTATAAGCATCTTAAACTCTGAGGACAGCCTTGACCTGGTCCAGACCCCTGTTTCCCCATCCCCCAAAGCCAGCAGGAAACACAGCAGAGGCCGAGACACCAAGTAGTAAACAGTGATCTAGGTCCATTGATCGAGCTTTCAAAGAGAAAGTGTCCATGGGTTGGGCTGCTCCCCATTGCCCTGTTGCCATCTCAATATTATAAATAATTCTGGCACTAAGTGCCCTCTTACACCGAGGGGAAGTAGTTCTTATGGAGTGAAACCTGAGAATACGGGTCATGGGAGGAGCGGTGACTGGGGGCAGGGGTAGAGATGGGGAGCGATCACCCCAAGGCTCCTCAACTACACCCCTAGGCTGGTGACAGATGAATTTCTGGAGCAGAGGATGGCATTTCAAGTGAAATGTTTATAGGAAATGAGTGTGATTTAAACAACGTCTTGGCTGATAAGCACCAGCCAGCTGGGGGGAGACGACAGGCTAGAAGTGGAGGAATCAAAAGCCCAGAGGCCCCCAGTGTTAAGTAGCTGTCTGAAGCTCCGCTCAAACACACGCACCAGCTTTGGTCTCAACATGTTTTTAAGAGCTGGTTATGATTTCCTTGAGGGTGGCTCAGATTAAGACTAGAGTGGAGCCCCCAGCTAAGCGCCTTCAACAAATGTCCATCACATCCTCTTTAGAAACAGCAGCCTCTTCCCCTTGGCTCAGGGACCCTGTAACTGGGGAGGGCTGTGAAGCTGCGTGGCTTGTCAGCCTGTTCCCAGGCAGCACGGGGCCTGTCTGTCCTTTGCCTGGGGCCCTGCCCCAGATCCCAGGAACAGAGATTGAGCCCCACCCACAGAGAGCTCTCAGTCTTCAAGAAGAGAGAAAACATACAACCTAGAAAAGAAGAGAGGAAGCAAAGAGAGCAAAAGGATGGAAGCCAAGGAAGAGGAAACTGCCACCAAATCCAGAATTTGGGCCTTTCTCACCACATGCACTGCTGCCATCCTGGCCCAAGCCACACATTTCTCACTTGGATTAGTGCAATGACCTTTCAACAAGTCTCCCTGCATCTTCCCTTGGCCCCCTGTGATCTATTCTCAACACAAAAGACAAAAAGACTATTTAAAAACTGAAGTCCAAGCCAGGTGCAGTGGCTCACGACTGTAATCCCAGCACTTTGGGAGGCCAAGGTGGGTGGATCACGAGGTCAGGAGTTCAAGACCAGCCTGGCCAAGATGGTGAAACCCCATCTCTACTAAAACTACAAAACTTAGCTGGGCATGGTGGCAGGTGCCTGTAATCCCAGCTACTTGGGAGGCTGACGCATGAGAATCACTTGAACCTGGGTGGCAGAAGTTGTAGTGAGTCAAGATTGTGCCACTGCACTCTAGCTTGGTTGACAGGGTGAGACTGTCTCTCAAAACAAAACAAGACCCTGAGGTCCAATCATGTCTTTCTTCTCTACTTCACTCCGAGTAAAAAGCAAAGTCCTTAAGTTGACTTACAAGGCCGAACCTCATCTGCTCCCTCCTTACCTCTCTGATGCTATCTCTTCCCACTCTTGCTCACTCCAACAGACTTGCCAGGCATGTTCCTGCCTCAGGGCCTTAGCACCAGCCACTCCCTCTACTTGGAATACTCTTGCCAAGATATCTATGGGGTTTACTTCCTCTCTCACCTCTAAGTCTTTGTTCAAATACCATATTCTCAGTGAGATCTCCTTGACAACCATATTAAAAACCTCAGATTTCCCCTCCATCCTGATCTTTCTGTATGTGATCTATTCATTTTCTGTAACAATTATCATTATATAATATATGATATAATTTATTTATTTAGTAAGAATATTGTTCATTATCTGTCTCTCTCTGCTAGAATGTAAACTCCACACAGGCAGGGGGTCTTTCTCTGTTTTGATCACCAATGTATTCTAAGAACTTGGAATAGTGCTCAATAATAATTGCTTAGTGAGTAAATGCAAAGGATGAGGTTCACCAGGGGAGGGATTGGAGAAGAGAACAGAGGGGAGGCCATCCCAGGCTTGGGGTGAACTTGTGCCTTATCTCACAACAGGCCATGTGTGAGGATCTGAGAGTCAGAGTGTTGGGCACAAGTTCAAGAGTTGGGCTAGGCCATCACCCAAAATGGAGAGATCCAGTTAACAAAGAGACTAGGCTGGATTTACCTCCGGAATCTGGTGGAGGACTTGGCTTTAGGTTGGGATTTTACCATCTTCACGACCAAAACATACTTGGGGATAATAATGCCAAAGGGATGTGCAGGGCAATAATGAGGTGGTTGGGAGTGGAGGCAGACTGGGAATTCAGGTGGGGGAGGGTAGGTGAAAGAACAGGCATGTGTCTTCTAAGTATGGAAAAAAGACTGAGATGGAATTAGAGGGCCTGACGGACCATGGCAGCAAGGAAGGTCAAGTCCAGACTAAGGAGGTACTTCTGGTTGTCAGGGACTGGGTTTAAGGTGAGAGGTTGGTTGGAACTACTCAGACATGGTCTTCCCAGATCAAGGAGGAAGGATGAGATGATCTGGGAGTTGTGAAGGACTCAGGGGTTCCATGATGTTGCAGAGCTGGCAGTGACTGGGAGGATGCCAGGGAGATGTCAGTTCACCCATGTCTAGAGCAGAAACCCCATGGTCAGAGACCAGGTATCTGGAACCCCAACATTCCTAGTATAATGCTTCGCACAAGGGTAACTGGAGACTGAAGAAGACAAATCCTTCCCTGGAAGATGGTGCCAACACTATGCTCACAGAAGGACAGCTACTTTAAAGCCCCAGCAAGAAAATGGTCCCAGACTGTGGGACCTGGAAGTACTTCTTCATGTCCAGCCTCAATCCTCCTTACCACAGCTCGATTGGATCTCAGTGCAACCTGTGGGATTTGTCCATGCCCAGAGGAGAAACCCAGCAAGGAATATGGACTTTGCTTTTAGGCCTACCCTGTTGGCTGTGGGAGATAGAACAAGTTGGCCAAACTGTCAAGTACCTGTCTCTACACCTGGGGAGTCCCCAAGAAAGTGGAGAGGGAAGATCTTCCAGGGAACAGCAACCCTCCCTCAGGAGATAAGCAGAACAGCAGAGGGCAAGGAAGGTTCAGTGGCCAGGAGAGGTGGGGCTCAGGGAGTCCCTCCTGGCTGGGGGTGAGGGAGCTTCCTGGATGCTCAGCCCCTCCAAGCCCCTGAGGAAAGACTGTAGCTTCTGGAGGACAGGAGCTGATCCTGCATCATCTCGGCAGACCAGTGCCCAGCACGCAGCAGATGCTCAAAACACATGGGTTGAATGAATGAGCCTGGGGTCAAGAGCCTATCCAGCCAGCAGGTGGAGTGGGTCTTTGGAGAAGGGATTCCCCTCTCTGGGCCTCCATTTCTTCATTTGTAGAATGAGGGGCTGCAGTAGATTGTCTCTAAGGTTTTGTCGGCCCCTGATGATCTGTGGTTTCCTGTTTCCCTGCTCTCTCGTCAATTCCTTGCCAATTCTCTTTCCCTCTACAGCTTCTCTTTTCCTTTCCCTTTAAGTCTTTTTCTCCCACTAACCCCCAATCTCTGCACCACCATTTTCAGTCTCTCCCCTCCCCAGACAATTTCTCTGGCTTTCCCCTTTACAGGTATTTCTTCCTCTCTGCTTCTGGTAACTGCCCCCATCACTACCCTTCCCTGATGCCTTCAGTGTTCTGCGCCCCCTGCCCCCCAAAAGCCGCCCATTCTAGTGCCCATCCAACTTAGATCCCAGAGGCGGAAGATTGGAAGAAAAGGAGGAGGGTCCTAAAGCAGCCCCTGCCCCTGCAGTGGCCCCACCGCGATGTCCCCGTCCACCCGCCCCGCCCCGCCCCTCTCCCGCCACGCCTCTCCCTCAGCAGCCAGTGCCGCACTGAGCCCTCGCCCCACGCTAATGCGATCTGGAGAGACCCGGGCGGGGCGGGCGGCGGGCAGTCTGGCCCAGCGTCCCGGGCGGCGCTGATGGATGGTCCCCTGACAGTAATCGCAGAATGAGGACGCGCCGGCGACGCTCTTGCCCGAGGCACCGCTGTTTGGCGAGCCCGGGAGTCCCTCCCTCCTCAGTGTCTGCCTTCCGGGCGCTCTCAACTCACTGGGCTTTGCGGGAGGCTCAAAGCCTCAGGTTAGGGCAGAGGTGCGGGCTTCCTCTGCTCTCTCTCTCCCAAGACAGTGGTTTCTGTTTGGGAACAGATCCCTTCTTGGATCCACGCTGCTTCTGTGATTCTGAACAAGCCACCCATCTCCTGGAGTCTCAGTTCTCCCTTCTGTATAATGGTCTTTAAAGCCTGGTGGAGTGTTGGGGGCACGGGAGATAATACTGAAGAAAATCACGCTCTCTCTTAAGTAGAAACCGAGTTTCACTTTTAGTTTACAATGCTCAGAATAATCTGGGCCAAATGTGCGAAGCCAAGTAAGAGCTGAGTGGCTACTCACACACAGAATATATGTTTATACACATACACATAATGTTTTTAGCATACCAGGACTGCTTAGACGTCTTTAAAGAGAACACTAGCCCAGGTACTTCTCCAGGGAGGCAACTGTCTCCAGCAGGACTGTTTCTCCCCTCTACTGAGGCCACCTACCTGTCTTAAGCCCCCAGACCCCATCCGTTCTGGGGTTCCCCTGCAATCCAGAGCCAGGCTGAGGTAGTATGCGGGAAGATCTCCCTTTGGAAAATGTTTCTGGATAATTTCCCAACTCCTTGACCATGTTCTCCCCACCTCACCCACATTCAGATAACACAGGTTCTAAGGCTCCTTCACTCCTCCACCCCCGGGGGATATTCCCTGGGCCTGGCCCTGTGGAGGGGCTGGGAGGTGGGATCCAGAACCAATTGCAATTCTGAACGCACACTCAGCCGCCTCCTCACTCCCTTTTAACCTTTCCCTCTCCTCAGAAGCCAAATTGAGATAGTCTTGAGTTTTGATTTAATTCCCGAAATGGAGTCATAATCTGCTTAGTGTCCTTTTTCCCGAGTCCTAGATACTGAAGTGTGTGTGTCTGTCAGGGGGAGTTTAAAGAGCAGCTCTGTGACCTTTGCAGGACCCTCACACTCACTCACCTCCCAAACACCACCAAAGAGCAGGAGACGCCATGGCCCTGAGTTGCTGGGTAGTATGATGATGGTACTGACAACTCACATTTACTAGGCACTTACCACATGCCAGTACTGAGACAGACACTATACAGGCATTTCTCACTTAAGTCTCACAACTACCTTTCAGGTAGGTACCATTCATATCCCCAATTTACAGATGAAGAAACTGAGGTTTAGCGAGGTTAAGCAGTTTATGTTCCATCCTGCAGTGATTACAGACGGTCCTCGACTTATGATGCTTTGACTTACAATTTCTCAGCTTTATGATGATGCCGAAGTGATATGCATTCATTAGATACTGTACTTCTAATACTCATACAACCACTCTGTTTTTCACTTTCAGTACAGTATATTATAACATGTTGAATCTCATGTTGAATACATGAGATGAATAAATATCTCATGTTGAATACATGAGATGAATAAATATCTCATGTTGAATACATGAGATATTCAACACTTTATTATAAAATAGGCTTTGTGCTAGATGATCTTGCCCAACTGTAGGCTGATGAAAGTGTCCTGAACACTTTAAGGTAAGCGAAGCTGAACTATGATGTTTGGTGGGTTAGGTGCATGAAATGCATATCCGCCTTACAATATTTTCAGCTTACTACAGCTTTATCGGGACACACCCTCATCGTAAGTCAAGGAGAGTCTATTATTAAGCGGCAGAGCCCAAATTTGAAACTACACAGTCAGACTGCAGAGCCTGTGCTCTTAACCACTTAGTTGTGTGACACCTGGCAGGGTATCTAACTTCTACACACCCTGTTCCCTCATTTGCAAAACACAGATAAGTAGGGATGATAAGATATTCCCTTCAAAGAATTATGTTGATTAATTGAGCTAAGGCATTCACCATACTCACAGTAAGCATTCAGTAGTTTAGGTGCCCTACACATTGGAGCAGGGTTGAGGAAGGGAAAGGGTACAATCCAATGGGCTATTAATTATTCATTGTTACTGTTGATAATAATAGTTATCATGCATTGAGAGCCAACTGAGCATAGGCCACCCTGCAAGGTAAAAATTATGTCTGTTTTACAGATGAAGAAACTGAGTTTCACATAAATTAGGTAAATTACTTAAAGCCATCCAGTTAATAAGTGACAGAACAGAGCTCTTGTTCAAACACTGGGCCCCTGACTCCAAAGCCTGCAGTTCCCAGCACCCCCAGGGTCACCAAAACCTGGCCTCTCCTGGGGGAGGTCAGGGCTGAGGCCAACAAGCCCAAGTCACACCCTTTACCACCTGGGACCTGATTTTCTCCAGGTGAGCAATGTTTTCTTAAAAGAACAGGAAGACAGTAAATAATTAACTAAGACAGTTTCTCCCTCCCTGAAGCCAAGGTAGAACCTCCCCTCTACAGCCAACCCCCACTCTCCTCACTCCGTTTCCTCTGTGCTCAAGTTTGTGGCCATTAAATAGAAGAGGAGAAAGTTTGAACCAGGCATGAAATATTTATCAGTTAATTACAATATGCAGATTCTGTTCCTAGGGGTGATTTATCTTTTCAGAAATATAGGAAAAGATCCTGGAAACTTGTATCCTAATTGCTTGGCCTATTATTGTAGGAACCAGGTAGAAACTCCATTTACTATGTAACTACAAATTTTCCCACTACTGGAGGTATCTGCTTCTGCTTCTATCACTGGCGGTCTGGGGAAATTATGCTTTTCTGATAAGAGATGAGCCTCTTAGAGGTCAATATGTCGATTCCTCTGTCTCCTTTTGGGGTGGCCCCTTTGTAAATTCTAATAGCTATAGGAAATGAAAAAGGTGAGAGTCTCTGAAATTCTGGGATCTCAAGAGAAGCTAATTCTAAGTGAAAACCTCCCCGACTGAAGCAGTGCCACTGGTGAGGGGATGTCTCACACTACACACACACTTAAACCGCACACACAAACCACACACATCAGACGCACCACACATGCACATGGAGACCACACACACATATCACACACACCACATACACACATAAACCACACACACCCAAATCACACACATCATACACACACATAATCCACACACACCCAAATCACGGCACACACCATACACGCACATGTAAACCACACACACACAAATCATATACACGCACACACACCACACACGTCAACTATACACAAAAAAACACACATTCCTTCACTACACACGCATATATAAACTGCACACAGAAATCACACAGGCAGACACACTACACATGCATATGTAAATTACACACACATAAACTACACACACAATCTATACACACAAATCATACATGCACTATACACGCACATATAAACTACACACTATACACACACAAATCACCCACATGCACACACACGGCACATACTACACCTACACCTGTGAATTACACACATACATAAACTACACACACAAACTACACACAGATATAAACCACACACACAAAGTACACACACATAAACCACACACACAAACTATACATACACATATAAACCACACACACAAACTACACACACATAAACTTCACACACAAACTACACATACATATAAATGATACACAAACTATTCACACACAAACTACACACACACAAACCACACACACATATAAACTACACAAACCACACACACATAAACTACACATACAAACTGTTCACACATATAAAACACACACAAAGTACACACAAACTATACACACAAACCACACACACATATAAACCACACACACAAAGTACACACACAAACCATACACATACATATAAACCACACACACAAAGTACACACACACAAACTATACACAAACTACGTACACACATGTAAACTGCACACACAAACTCTACACACACAAAGTGCACACACATAAACTACACACAAACCACACACACATACAAACCGCATACACAAACTATACACAAACACATAAACTGCACACACAAACTATACACACACATATAAATCACACACAAAGTATACACATGTAAACTGCACACACAAACTATACACACACAAAAAACCACACACATAAAGTACACACGAACCACATACACAAATATAAACCACATACACAAACTATACACAAACACATAAACTACACACACAAACTACACGCACATGTAAACAACACACACAAAGTACACTTTCATAAACTACACACACAAACTATACACACATATAAACCACACACACAAAGTACACACATGTAAACTGCACACACAAACTATACACACACATATAAACCCCACACACAAAGTACACACACGTAAACTACACACAGAAATGATACACATATAAACCACACACACAAACTACACATACATAAACTACACACAGAAACTATACACACATAAAGTACTCACAGAAATGATACACATATAAACCACACACACACTACACATACATAAACTACACACAGAAACTATACACACACATATAAACCACACACACAAACTACACACACATAAACTACACACACATAAATCACACACAAACTATACACACAAACTCTACACACACATATAAACCACACAAACTACACACACATAAACTTCACAAACTACACATTCATATAAACGTTACACACACAAACTACACACACATATAAACCACACACACAAACTACACACACATAAACTGCACACAGAAACTATACACACACATACAAACTACACAAACTATACACACCTATATAAACCACACACACAAACTGTACACACATAAACTTCACACACAAACTACCCGTTCATATAAATCATACACACACAAACTACACACACACATATAAACCACACACACAAAGTATACACACATAAACTACACACATATAAACTACACATGCAAACTATACACACATAAACTACATACACAGACTACACATATATAAACTACATATGCAAAGTATACACACGCACATAAACCACACACACAAACTGTACACACGATATAAACCATACACACGAGCTACACACACATGTAAACTACATACAGAAACTACACACACACATAAATAACCACCAGGTGGGAGGACTGGGTGGAGTGAGAAGTCAGAGAATCCTTTACATATGTGTTGACTTTTGAAACACGTAAATGTTTACATGTTCAGAAATAGAATTAAATTGACAAGCACAAAAAAATTGAACATTGAATTCAAACAGAAATCAATGAACCTAAAACAATTGACAGCAACACCAGATGGAAACAAGAATGGAAGCGGCTTTCGAAGGGGCCTCTGGCTGTGGGGACCTGCAGCTCCGCGTCGCAGGCCGGCTTTGTCGCAGCAGCAGCGCTGCTGTGGTCGTCTGAAACCACTGTCTGTGGATTAAGGGCTGGTCACCCCCAGCAGCTTGGTGGTCCTCCTCGGAACCAGGACTCTTTCTCTCGCTGGGAGGCGGGAGATAGGGATGTGGAACGGGAGACAAAGAGGGTTCCTGGGGGCTTGTGCTTCTACCGGAAGTGGCAGCAATAACTCATAATTCAAAAAAAAAAAAACAATTTTCTGTCTCTAACCACTGAAGGGAGCTAACATTGGTGCTACCCAAGCACACAGGCACACGGGTGGTTTCCGAAGCTGTGCGGCACGATGGGCCCTAAGTCCAGATCTGGGTGGAGGTGGGCACAGGATGAGCCGGAGTATGGATCGCGTTGCGCCAGGAGGGCGGATGCACTTGAGGACAGACGGGGATGCCTCAACAGGCCAAAAAGGCCAGGTGGAAGGGGCTCTGGTGGCCAAATTTGAGACAAAGGATGAAGAGCATTGGATGAACACTATAGTCCATGGTGGCCCTAGAAGGAGGGAGCACTTCCTCCTAGAACAATCCAGCCAACGTGGGAGAGGCGATGGGTTTGAAAGTCCCCATTTGTGCACTCCCCCTGGAATGAACACATTCAGGTGAACATCAGCAGCTGATGTTGAAGTCGGCTGAATAGCATCCCCAAGGCAGGTGCCTGTCCTAAGCCCGAGAACCTGTAATCACAGGTCCCCTTGTATGGCAAGAGGGGCTTTGCAAATGTGGCTAAGTGAAGGACCTGGAGATGGGGAGGCCACCCTGGATTATCCAGGTGGGCCCTGGTGATCTTCAGGGTCCTTTTAAGAGGGAGGCAGGAGGGTCACAGCCTGAGGAGGGGATGCAGTGATGGACGCGGAGCTTGGAGGGATGCGGTTTGGAAACGGAAGAAAGGGCCACACATGTACCCAGGAACACAGGCAGAAGGAATGCAGCCCTGCCGACACCGATCTCGGCCCGGTGTGACCCATTTTAGACTTCCGGTCTACAGAGCTGGGATAGAACACACCTGTGTTGTTTGTGGTACTCTGTTACAGCAGCCACAGGCAACTAACTCGGGTGCCAAAGCCATTGAGTTAACAGGATATTCATGCTCCTAGGACCACCGGTTACAAAGGGGAGGGGGACTTACGCAGGAGCAGCTGGCGACAGTCCTTCCCCCATGACTGGAGGTAGCATCACCTGGGAAGGACAGCTGACATGTCCCCTGCTGTGACGGGCGGAGGACAGCGTCTCCTGTGAGTGTTGCTGCACAAAACACCACACCCGAATTTCATGCTGGGCCAGTCTGGGTTATGCTGCATCCTGCCGGACAGCTGGCCAGACCCTGGAAGCCAGTGGTGTCACTAAAGGAAAAGAGCTCGTCTGGTGTAAGAGGCACCGGAGAGCCCTGTCAACGCCTGCAACGTGTTTCTCTGGGACTTTTGGATCCTATATACGTATATGTGGCTGGAAAGGACAATTTTGGAGAATTGGGACATTTTGAGTATTTGCTGCGCACTAGGCATCATTATCGTGTCCATGTTAACAATGAGTTATGTTTTAGCAATGCTGGAGATGTGTGTGTCTCTGTGTCTGTGTCTGCCCACAGCCGTGGGGGTGAGGGAGGAAGCTGGAGTGCAGGGCACCCTAGTGCTGTTCTCGCAACTGTGTTCTGATTGCCTCTCTTGTGTGTGTGCTCCGTGAGCCCCTCTGCAAGTCCCCCGCTAGCACGGCCTGGGGATCCTCTCTGCCTGCTGTTCCCATGACCAGGATGATTCTTCTTCTTTGCTTCTGGGTCTCGCTCTGTTGCCCAGGCTGGAATGCAGTGGCATCATCTCAGCTCACTGCAGCTTCGACCACCTGGGCTCCAGTGATCCGCCTCCTCGGCCTCCCAAGTCGCTGAGATTACAGGTGCACGCCACCACGCCTGGCTAATTTTTGATTTTTATAGAGATGGAGTTTCGCCATGTTGCCCAGGCTGTTCTCAAACTCCTGTCCTCAAGTGATCCTTCTGCCTCTGCCTTCAAAGTGCTGGAATTACAGGCGTGAGCCACCTTGCTCGGCCTTCTCCTTCACTTTTTTTGGGAAGTAGGGAAATAAAAACGCACAGCACCATCTTTTTCCAGTTTGGGGAACTAGCTGGGTGATGAATGGAAGCATATCCGTGTTGTCCTGTGGAATTCCTCATGTGTGTACTTGACGGAGGCAGACAGCAGCAGAACCTGGAGCCCACACCCTGTCCTGGAGGTGTGGGGGATGCTGCGTCTGCATCTCCGGGGGGACCGGGCTCTTGCATTCAGCCTCGGCCTGCAGTGCCCATAGGGACTCGAGGAAGAGCAGTCTGGGCTCCCTAGCTTTGGCTGCATAAAACTCCTTGCACCTGGGTGGCTTAAAACACCAGCTATCTTATTTAGCTGATGCTTGTTGGATCAGGTGACGGCTTCCCTAGTCTCAGCTGGTGGCAGTCTCTCTGGTCAGCTGGTGGCTTGGAAGTTCTAGATGGTCTCCCTCCCTTGTTTGGTGCTGGGCTTGATGTCAGCTGGAGAGATGGGGATGACCGGGCTGGTGTCACCTTCCAGAGCCCCAGCACCTTCATGTGGAGGAGTCACAGGCTTCCTGCAAGCAAGGGGGAGCCAGCCCCAGGACGCGGTCAGAGGTGCTGCCCTAAGAAGCACAGCAGTGCCCAAAGCTTTGTGCAAAGCAGGTCCCTGTCAGGGGCCTCCCAGGCCCATGCGTGGCCTTGTCCCTGCTGCCCCCTGTCTGCCGCCCGCCTCCGACTGGATGCTCCAACTGGAGCTCCAGGAATCATCCTGGTCATGGGAACAGCAGGCAGAGAGGATCGTGCCCCAGCAGGCCATGCTGGCAGAGGCACTTGCAGAGGGGCTCACGGAGCGAGAACAGAAGAGAGGAAATTAGAACGTAGTTGCAAGAACAGTGCCAGGATGCCCTGCACTTCTGCTTCATGTGAGTGTATGAGGAAGAGAAGCCTCTCTCCTGTGCCTGCGCTTGGTGAGCCCCACTGCGAGTTACCCGCCAGCATGGCCTGGTGGGGGGTGATCCCCTCTGCCCTGCTTCTCCAGCCTCTGTGGCACTGCAGGTCGCAAGGCCAGGCTCCTGTCAAGGGGTGGAGAAAGATGGTCTACTCCCCAATGGAGTCTCTGAGTTATATGGAAAGATGTAAAGGGGTGTGCACACAGCATGTGGGGTGGGGGGCTTGCAGCCGTTTTTGCCTCTTAGCACACACCCCACTCAGCCTGATGGCTGAGTGAAGCGTCTGCTGCGTGCCGGTGAACCTCTGGGTTCCGGGCTGGGCAATGCCTGGGACGGGGGACATTCCACTGTGGAGAGCATCTGTCCATGGCTCACAGGACTTGGCTCATGCACCTCCAGCTGCAGAGGGCCAGGCTGAGATCCCACGTCACAGGTGTTCCCCACGTGGCCGGGACACCAAGGCAGGCCCGTGCCTGGGATGCTGGGCCCCTGCTGATGGTCATCCAGATGGCCTTGCAGACCTTCCTCAGCCTCCCAGGGCCCAGGGGCCTCTGCCTGGCATCCCTGTGTTTGTCAGGATTTCATGCTCACCAGCCTTCCTGGCCTCTGTGCTGCCACTCAGGGGTGGGTGCATCCTTCCATTCAAAAGTCTCCTTGCACATTTAATCCCGCTTGGTGTCTCCTCTGCAGGGGACCTGTAATAAGATGGCATGAAAACCAGAGTGAGAAGGGCTATGCGGGTGGGAGAGGGCTGTGAGGTGGGCGGGAGAGGGGTGTGAGGCAGACGGGAGAGGGGTGTGATGTGGGCTGGAGAGGGGTGTGATGCAGATGGGAGGGGGTGTGATGTGGGCTGGAGAGGGGTGTGATGCGGGCTGGAGAGGGGTGTGACGTGGGCGGGAGAGGGGTGTGAGGCAGATGGGAGAGGGGTGTGATATGTGGGAGAGGGGTGTGAGGTGGGGGGAGGGGGTGTGACACGGGTGGGAGATGGGTGTGAGGTGGGGTGAGGGGGTGTGACACAGGTGGGAGAGGGGTGTGAGGCTGACAGGAGGGGGCTGTGACACGTGGAAGAGGGGTGTGAGGCAGACGGGAGAGGGTGTGACACGGGTGGGAGAGGGGTGTGAGGCGGACAGGAGGGGGGTTTGACAGGTGGGAGGGGGGTGTGACATGTGGGAGAGGGGTGTGAGGCAGACAGGGGGGTGTGACACATGGGAGAGGGGTGTGAGGTGGACGGGAGGGGCGTGTGACATGTGGGAGAGGGGTGACTAGTTTTGGGAAAGTGGCCAGGGAAGGCCTCTCTTGAGGAGGCTGTTTTTATTCTGAGACTCCTGTCCAAGTGATGGAACATGGGAACAGAAAACCAAATACTACATGTTCTCACTTGTAAGTGGGAGCTAAACACTGAGTACAGATGGACACATGGACACTGGCCCGCTTGAGGGCGGAGGCAGGAGGAGGGTCAGCATAGAAAAACCACCTGTTGGCTGGGCGCAGTGGCTCACGTCTGTCATCTCAGCACTTTGGGAGGCCAAGGCAGGTGGAACACGAGGTCAGGAGTTCAAGACCAGCCTGGCCAAGATAGTGAAACCCCGTCTTTACTGAAAATACACAAAAAAATTTAGCCAGGTTTGGTGGAGGGTGCCTGTAATCCCAGCTACTCGGGAGGCTGAGGCAGAGAATTGCTTGAACCAAGGAGGCAGAGGTTGCAGTGAGCCGAGATCGTGCCACTGCACTCCAGCCTGGGTGACAGAGCAAGACTCCATCTCAGAAAAAAAACAAAAAAAAACACCTGTTGTTACAATGCGCAGTGCCTGGATGATGAAATAATCTGTACACCAAGCCCCCGTGACATGCAGTTTACCCGTGTAACAGACCTGCAGGTGTATACCTAGAACCTCAAATAGAAGTTGGAAGGAAAAAAAAAAGAAACAACAAACAAAAACAATCTGAGACTCCCTGAAGGATGAGAACAGGCTGAGCGGGGCCACAGGAGCCGGCACCGGGTCCGCGGAAGGAACTCACACTGCTGCTTCAAGGTGTGGAAGGCGACCCGAGAGGCGGTACACAGACCGCGAGGGAGCGTGCTGTGAGAAGCTCAGGGAGACAGGGCCTGGGAGGCCAGGTGAGGTGTGGGCACAGCCAGGGAGAAACACTGGTGACCCGAGACGCACGGGAACTCGCAGTCACTTGACCAAGTAGCGGCCATGTTTGCGCCACACTTCCATAAACGTGACCAGTAAGGAAGCGACAAGCCTGAAGGGTCCTGACCATTTATTACTCAGGGTACAGCATGTCCTTATCCCTCTGCCTTGTCCGCCACATCTCAGGGGGCAAACAGAGCAGGTTTGTGTCACAAGGAAACCCTTGATCTTCTAAGGGGACTGCTAGCCATCTCACCCCCATCTTTGCCGCAGAAAAGACGGTATCCTTTTGCCCTGGAAGATAAACCAACGTCTGGGGGAGAGGAGGGGCCGCAGGTTTATTTCCCAGAAATGTGTGCAAATCTGCAGACACAGCAGGGAGGTTTTGCTCTCCTGCATGCCTCCAGCGGGCTCTGGCTTGCAAGAATGTCTCATGCAGGCACTCTTCCAGTGCCTTGTGCTTTGAAAAATACGCAGAAAAGCCAGACTTATGGAGGGCAGCCTCTTGGGCTTGTGGGTGTTGGGCAGGTGGAGGGAGACGTAAGGAATCTTCTGGTCTCCAGGCAGCTGTGTAGTGCACCGGTCGGTGGGATCAGTCAAGGAGGTTCAGAGCAGGATGGAGGAACCACTCCAGGGATTTCCAGCAGAGAGGGGTTTGTTGCAGGGAAGGAGATGGATCCTGGGACCCTAGAGCTCACACCCCTGCTCTGTCTGCTGCAGAGCTCCGGGGGTACACAGCCCAGCCCAGGGTCGCCCTGGCCATGTGCCCCCAGCACCAGCCCCTGGGCCTTTTATATGTTTCTGGGTTGCTGCCTGTCTTCCAGTGCCATCAGGAAAGGCTCGGGGAGCTGGGCCTCACTGGACGCCATACCCCTCCCGCTGGAACAGTGCGTAGGTGTTCCGCCCTCCAGGGCAGCCTGACCGCAGGACGTACACCCCCGCCCCACAGGTGCCCAGCGCTTCACAGCTCACAGAGCCCTTCGACCTCTCTGACCTGGGATGACCCACTCAACACCCCCAGGAGGAGACACCGGTGCTGCCTTCAGCAGGGAAACCTGGGCTTGGATAGGTGCAGCGGCTCCTCCAAGGTGGCCAAGCTGCCTGGCCCTTGCCCATGGATCCTGAGTAGCCCCTCCTGTCACTGCCACCCACTGCTCTCCCCGGAGGCCTGTGTGTCCTTTGTTCTCTCCTGAGGATGGCTGTGGCCTCCTCCTGTTCCTGACAGGGCCTGGTGCCCACTGGCTCATGTCAGAGTTCAGGCCTGAGGGGAGGGGCGTTTGTGCTAACAGGAGGCAGACGGCAGCCTGGCAGTCTGGCCCTGCAGCCACCTGAGCTGTCCCCTGGGACCCGTGGCTTCATGACTCTGACCCAGTGGATGCTGTCTTCATAGTCTGAGTGGGAGCCAGGTTTGACCTCAGAGTGCCTGGGGCATAGAGTCCCTGTCCTCTGGAGGAAGAGATGGTCATCCCTTTTCATGCTGACTGGCCCCAGGGCAGGACCTGCTCTTTTGGACCCTAAAAGGGACAAGGCCTGGTGGCAGAGCAGAGCTGGGGCTCAGGAGAGGGAGATGGGTGGGAGGAAGGGAGGAAGAGGAAGAGAAGGAGGAAAGGGGGAGATGAGGAAGGGGGAGGAAGAGGAGGAGGAGGAGAAGGAGGAGGAGGAGGAGATGACTCAGGCACCCACGGCATTACTGTGGCAGGCTGGCCCTCAGTTTCCCCATCAGTAAATGAAGAGATGGGGTCAAGGGGCCCAGGCCTCCTCCCAGATCTGAGACCTTCGCATCAGGCTGTCTGTATTCAGAGGAAGCCGGGGATGGCAGCTCCCAGCCGTGGGCTCGGCCTTCATTCACCGTACAGGCTCATCCACTCACCCAGTGAACCCTCCCGAGTCCCTTCATGAGGGCGGCCTCGCAGGGACTTTGGTCTTGGCTCTGCCCTGTCCTGGCCTTAGGACCCTGGGTGAGCTGAGGCAACCCAGTTTCCTGGTCTGTGACTCCAGGCTCTGTCCTCACCCCATCGCCCCCCATCGTGGCACAGGTTCGAGGGTGTTGGCTTGCCTGGCCTCCTGAGGGCCTTCTGGGGTTAAAGTCTTCTATCCTGAGGCTGAGACCAGGGCCGGGAAGGAGGCTCAGCCCCTGTGGACTTTATCCTCCCTCTCCACGGCTGAGTCTTGATTTACAGCTGGAAGGGCAGACGGAGGCATCTTGGTGTATACACAGCCCTGCTGGGCCACATCCCGGGTCTCCTCCCTCTGCGAAGCCACAGCAGGGGTGCCTTCCGAAAGCCCTCTGGATTGAGGCAGCAGGGTCTATGGTGGAACCTGCCCCGGCGTCGCCAACGCCCCTAGGACCCTAGCACACTGACTGGGGAGCATCCCTGTGTCGTTTCTGCCCAGAGAGGAGCAGAGGCCAGGCTGCTGCTCTGGGAGGCGAGTGTCATGCCTGGGAACACAGCGGGGACCCCAGGGAGGGAGAGCAGGTGTTTGCTCCCTGGGCTCTGCCTGGTGGTCCTGAGAGCAGTCCTGACTGTTGCGAAGGCTGTTTTTTGGTGGCTTCCTTAGGGTCCTCGCTGTGCTCTCGGTCCCAGCACCGTCTGCTCTCCTTCCTGGTTATTCGAATGACCTGGCTCCTGTTGCTGTGTCCCGGGTCCTTGCCTCCCCTGAGACGGACTCTGTTCAGGCTAGACTGCCTCAAGGGACCCGCTTCAGTCTATTTGTGGCAGAAAAGGTTAGCTGGCTCCTGGGAAATGTCAGGGGATAAGTCAAAGCTGGCCAGCGGCAAGGCCCAGTGAGGCCCTGTCATCTTATGACTCCGTTTTCTTAATCAGTCGAGGAGAAAAACAAGCAATGAAGGATTTTCCATGGCAACCACCAGCAGGGCAGTGTTGTCTCCCTACTTGAGCTTTTTTAAGAGGAGGGGTCTGGCCAGAGGCTGCTGACTCTGGCCCCAGAGGGCAGGGGTCGAGTGTCCTGGAGTGTGACTCCCAGGCACCCGGGCTTGGGCTGGGCCCCTGGAGCAGGCGCAGCTAATGTGGCCAATCTACTCCTTCACACTCATGGAGCAAATGGGGAAACAACCCAGAGAGGGGCAGCCCAGGAAGCAAATTTGTAGAGCCTGACCCTCTGAGAGATCTGTCAGAAGGATACTAGTCTTCTAAACCAGAAACTTATTCATATAATAATAATAATGTTTATAATAATAACATTATTAATTCCTTCACCATCCACCCACTTACTCACCCTCTTACCCATCTGTCCATTCAACTCATCCACGCCCACATCCAGCCAGCTTCCATCCTATCATACATTCATCCACCTACCCGTCCACTCCTTCTTCCTTCCTTTCATCACGAACCATCCTCTCACTCATTCATTCATCCATCCACCCACCCATCCATCTACCCATTCATCCACCCATTCATTTATTTACTCACTCTCCCATCCACCCATCCATTCATCCTTTCTTTCTTTCATCATCCGTCTATCCACCCATCCATCCATTCATCCACATATTCGCCCACCCATTCATTATTCACTTATCTATCCATGCTTCCACCCATCCATCCATTCATCCACCTATTCTATTCACCCACCTATCCATTCATGCTTTCTTTCTTTCATCACCCATCCATCCATCCATCCGTCCATCCATCCATCCATCCATCCATCCATCCATCCACCTATTCCATTCACCCACCTATCCATTCATTCACTCACTCATCCATCCATCCACCCATCCGTCCTCCCTTTCTTTCATCACCCACCCATCCATTCACTCACCCATCATCCATCCACCCAGCCAGCCAGCTTCCATGTCTACATCCAACTACTCACTCATCCATTCACCCACCAACCTAACTAAACTTGTTTCCTCCCATGTAACACAATACTTATCCACCCATTCATCCGTCAACCTACCCAACCACCCCATAACACGCCCACATCCTTCCCTTTACCCATCTGTACACATACTTATCTACCTCTCCTATACCCATATACCCATGACATCCACCCACCCATTCATGCATGATCCTCCTACACATTCACTCACTTACCCATTGACTGCTTCACCTACTTATCCCCTACTCCCCATTCACCCATACACTCATAAAACTTCTATCCATCCATTCTATCCACCTACTCAAACAACCACCTATCAAGCCATCTACCCATCAGACTGTGGTCCACCCACCTATCCATCCACCCATCTACCCATCTACCCACTGACCCATCATCCATCCTCTATCCACCCATCTATCCATCCATCCATCCAAACACCACACATCACTGGTATGACTTTAGAAGCTTTGTCCACAGATTCCAACTCAGCTTTGAGATTTGGATCATCCAAATTTGCTTCCTGGGCTGCCCCTCTGGTCTGTTTCCCCATCTGCTCCACGAGTATGAAGGAGTAGATCAGCCAGATTAGCTGCGCCTGCTTCAGGACTCCAGCCAAGTTTGGGTGTCTGGGAGCCACACTCCAGGTCTCACCAGGAAGACTATGCCAATCATGGAGAAGTCTGATAAATCCAAAACCCATTTGAACCCCCTGGGTGGGGTTTATAGATGTGCATGAAAGGAATAGGATCAAGTTCTATATGGGGTCGAGGGCTCAAAACCAAACTCTAAGATCTGGAGTCCCTGTAACAAAACATAAATAGGCTTCTGCAACTCCCGTCTGTGTGGTAGATGAAAATACCATCGGTACACTGACTGATAATGCTAGTATTTTCTAACCTCCAATTACCTAGATAATGCTGCTCAAATCTCTTAGTTGTTTCCTCAGTGAAAAAAAAAATGTTTAAACCCAAAGGAATATTTAAATTAGGTACAGAAATGTTTTATGGTATCAACTTCCAGTATTCATAGTTTTGAGTGAAGGAGTCTGGGCATGTTTGGTATTATAAGCATTTGTGATGTTTAAGAGATTTGGGGTTATTAGAAGGACAGTTCGGCCTTTTAATTAAAATTTGAAATATATACTTAATTACTTGATTTAGACTTATGACTATCAGTTGAAATCATAAAGTTTATATAAAATGTTGGAACATTTAAGAGAATCTAAGTTTCATCATATTAGGAAGTTATGTTTTTAAATTTAAAAGAACTACTTAATTTGGGAAAATTTGTCAGGCAAGATCTAATATATTAAGTTTGTTAATGTAATTAAGTTTTTGAAGGTGTTTTATTAAGTAGTAGGAACTACTGCTAATGAAATAACTTTTAGAAAGAGTTTTGAGATTTCTTAAACTTATAATGATAAGATTTGTAGATTCAGCTCAATAGTTTAAGGGAGAAAAACATACGTTTCTGATTTTGTATCATCAGTACATACAAATTTTAATTTTTTAAAACCCAAAGTAATTTCTGAATAATCTATCATATGTGCAAAAAAAGCCTTTGAGGACATAAAATAAATATCACATTAGCACCATGCCGACTTATTCTCCCATCCATCCATCCAACCACTCACTTATTTACCCTTTACTCTCCCTTCTCTCTATCCTCCTATCCACCTGTCCTTTAACACTCCCACCTACCCACCCATTTATTCATCCATCCATCCATCCATCCATCCATCCATTTCCATCCTCCATCCATCCAACCATCCGTCCGTCCGTCCATCCATCCATCTATCCATCCATCACCCACCCACCTTTCCATTCATCATTCATCCACCCATTTCCATCCTCCAGTCATCCATCCATCCATCCATCCATCCATCCATCCATTTCCATCCTCCATCCATCCATCCATCCATCCATCCATTTCCATCCTCCATCCATCCATCTGTCCGTCCGACCATCCATCCATCCATCCATCCTTCCATCCATCCATCACCCACCCACCCACCTATCCATTCATCATTCATCCACCCATTTCCATCCTCCAATCATCCATCCATCCATCCACCCATCCATCCATCCATCCATCCATCCATTTATCTACTTGTCCATTCACCCATTCACCTATCTACCTAGGAAATATTTATTAAAGGACCTAGTAGGCAGCAGACACTAGAAAAAAAGTACGTACACCTAAAGGGGAGCTGCTTCTGGACCCACAGACTTTTCTGAATTCTCAGTGTTGGGAGAGATTAGCCCTGTCCCTCTGCTCTGTCATTTTTCCTTGACTTTGCCATCTCGCCCCCTACAGTGATGTGGCGATCATGAGCACAGTGGTTAGCATGTGGGCTATGGTACCAATGGCCTGGGTTGAAATCCCACCCCTACTATTTGCTCGCTGGATGACATTGGTCCACGGAGACAAAGGAGTACCGAACTCATAGGCTCCTGGTGAGGACCACGGGTCAGTGCGTGTGGGTGTGTGTGGGAGCAGAGCCTGGACTGTGGCCTGCCCCTGCCAACACTGCCCGTGCTGAGCTACAGCCAGGCATCCTGCTAGATGCTGGCTCATCCCGACATGTGTGTGCATTGAGGCGGGGTAGCCTCTGGGGGTTCTGGACACAGACCAAAGTCCTGCTGCGGCTGTGAAGACAGCTAAGTGGGGCTGAATGTGTTGCTCTGAGAAATGAAGAGAAGGGGGTGGCTTTCCATTTTGAACAGCCTCTGCCCCACCAAAGGGAATCCAGTCTCTCTGGGGGCTTTCCTCTAAGCTCTCCCTGCACTGCCCTTAGGGCCTGACAGAGCCAGGTCTGGGCTGCAGGGACTGACCAGGAATAATGAGCTGGCCTTGGAAGGCACAGTAGACAGCCCATTCCCATAGCTCCTCCCAGGGAGCACAGGGTGCAGAGAGGCCTGAGGAGAGGCTGTTTGTGTCCCCAGCGTGGGTCCCTCAGGTACGGCCCCAGCCCTGGCTCCAGATGGGGCTCGAGAATCAGCCATCTTCCCTGCGTTCTGCAGGGCTGCCCTGGTCCTGCGGCCCCATGGCCCCTGTGGTCATGTTGAATGCTCTCAGCTCCAGGTTCACCTGAGACCCTTTGCCTGCCTGTCCCGAAGGCTGCTACCCTGTGGCCTGGGGAGCTCCTACTGTCCCCATCCACCGCCATCTGCCAGGCCCATGGTCCCTCTGGTGCCAGGAGACTGCTGGTCACTCTGCCTGTCCTCTGGGCAGCCTGGTGGGGATGGTCCCGTGGATCCTCAGAGCCTGCCCCTGCCCCACCCAGCTGCCTCCTCCAGGCTCTCACAGCGGGCAGGGCTGGTCCTGCATTATGTTCTAGAACAAGGCTGGGCACAGGCAGGGTGCAAGGTGCAGGCACCAGGCAAAGCCTGTTTCCTGCCGTGGGGCTTGGGTAGGTGCAGAGCCAGTGAGTCTGAGATTCTTCTGTAAAGGGAGGGGACCAATATGTCCTCAAAGGGGGCTGGGGGGGCGGAGCTGGAGTCTGAGTCAGTGGGGACAGGGGCACACTGAAGGTTGGTCAAAGCAGACTTTCTCCCATTTCTGTGACCGGGGCTGTGCCATGCCTTGGAGGAGAAGAGGTGCCTGCCTGGGCTCTTTCCTGGGCTCCCGTAAGAGGAGTTGCGATGAGGGGACTGCTCAGAGATGGTGGAGCCCTTCCGGAGCTGGGAGGCGTCTGCCAGGCACAGCTGCAGGGCCTCTGTGGCCGTCACAGGTGCAGCCCCATGCATGACTCAGTCAAATTAGATGCCTTCAGGGAGGGCCCTGGCCTCCGTGCTTCTGGTCTCCTGGCAGTCTGGTCCCAGAACTGGGCTCACCCCTGGTCCCTCTGCACTTCTGCACCTGCACTGTCTCTTCACAGGGCAAGACAGCCCCTCCCAGACCACTGGGCAGAGCAGGGCATCCTTGTAAACAATATGATTTTATTGTCATGAAGTGAATGGCACACAAGAATGGTAATGTGAGCCCCTGGAGCGACACGCTATTGCCATCACCCCAGAAGCTTCCTGGGTTCCTTCCCTCTCCCCTTGGGGACCACTCACCTGACTTTTGGGGTAATCATTTTCTGCCTTTTAGTTACAATTTTCCCACCTACGTAGGCTCCCCTAAACACATGTTTAGTTTTTGTCTGTTTTCGAATGCTAGCTGATGGGATCACATCCTGGGAATGCTTCCATGACTCGCTTCTATTGCTCAGATGACTCTTCTTTGCAGATGTGTGTAGCTGTTGCTGTTCATTTTCCTGGCTGCGTAGTATTCCATGGTATGCCTGCACCACTAAAGAAATGCTGCTGTGACCACTGTAAACACTGGAACCATCTTTTCCAAGCAGGTATTTACTGAAAATAGCCAGAGCTACTTTGTCAGCAGTTTGGACAGCTTCAACTTTACTAGATACTGCTGAATGATTTTCTAAAGTACATACCCAGCAGCAACCTATAAAAGGTACTGTTGCTCCACATCCTTGTCAACACTTGGTTTTGTCTGAATTTAACATTTTTAAACTATTTTCCTTATTAGAAATGGGGTCTTGCTATGTCACCCAGGTTGGCCTCGAACTCCTGGGCTCAAGCAATTCTCCCAGCTTCCTGAGATTTTACCATGTTGATGGTCTAGTGAATGTGAAGTAGCACTAGCTGTGGTTTTAGTTTGCTGTGGTTTTAATTTGCATTTCCTTGGGAGGGAATGAGGTTCTGCATCTTTGCTTATGTGTATTTGCCAACTGGATTTTCTTTTATGGGAAGCACCTGTTCAAGTCTTTTGTCCATTACATAGTTTTTGTTTTTTGGTGACTAGTTATGAGAGTTCTTTATATATTTCTTAAGTGACTCTTTGCCAATTATCCATCCTGCAGACATCTTCTCCCAGTGTGTCTTATCTTTCCATTTCAATGTGGTGTCTGATGAACAGAAGTAGTACATTTTAATGAAGTCCAATTAATTCCTCTTTTGCTTTATGGCTTGTGTCCTTTGTGTCTTGCTTAAGGAATGTCTCTTTACTCTGAAGTCAGATTTTCTCCTTTATGCCTTTCCAAAAGATCTGTGGGTTCGTCTTTCATATTTAATCCACCTGGTATTGATTTTTGATTTATAATTATTTTTTCTCAGCATTGACCTTTGTGGACAGTACAGAGCAGGAGTGTAAGTAATGTTTTTCCCTCTATGGATAATCAGTTCTCCAAACTGATTTTAAATGGGACTGTCTTGTCCCCATCGATCTGCCTCTCTCCTCCAGCAGCCAGGCCTGCTCTGTTTCCGTCTGGTATGCGTTACCTGTGTGCCGACCTAATTGTCTGCTTTCTAAGGCTTTAAAGGAAATCTTAGGGAACAGAAAGACCAACCTTCCCACTTTTTATTCTTCATTAAGAATATTTTAGCTATTCCTGGCTCTTTTTAAAAAGTTAAAAAAGATCTTTATCAGGCACCAGAATCAGAATAGGTTCACAGTGGTGCCTGCTCCAATTCCATGTAAATTTTAGAATCATCTTGTTAAAGTCTACAAACACACACACAAATATACACACCCATGTGCACACACATGCACATACATGCACCCATGCACACATACATGCACATACATATGCACATGCATGCACACTCACACACATGCACACACCACTTGGGATTGTGATTGGCATTGTAGTGGCTCTACAAATCATTTTGGGGAAAAATTGGTATCTCTGTAATATTATTGAGTTTTCCAATCCATATACATGTTTATTTTTTGAAAACAAGTATGTTTTATTTCTCCATTTATTTAGATCTTCATTCATGACATGCAGTAAAATTTCTTATTTTTTCTCTGTGTATCTTGCACGTATTTTGTTAGGTTTATTCCTAGATACTTCTTGCCAGCTGTACTACTGTAATGGTCTCTGTGATGGTTAATTGTATGCCAACTTGGCTGAGCCACAGTGCCCAAGTGCTTGGTCAGGATGTTGCTGTGAGGCTGCTTTTCAGATAAGATACACACTGAAATCAGCTGACCTTCAGTTAGGCAGACGGCGCGCCGTAATGTGGGTGGGCCTCGTCCAATCAGGTGAAGACCTGACTAGAACACAGACTGACCTCCCCAAGGGAAGAGGGAATTCTGCCAGCAAGTGGCCTTTGGACTCAAACTCCAACTGCTCCCTGAGTCTCCAGACTGTCGGCCTGCCCTGCAGACTTTGGACCTGCTACACCTCCACAATTATGTGGGCCAATTCCTTAAAAAATCAGTGGCTCATGCCTGTAATCCCAGCACTTTGGGAGGCCAAGGCAGGTGGATCATGAGGTCAGGAGTTTGAGACCAGCCTGGCCAACATGGTGAAACCCCATCTCTATTAAAGATACAAAAATTAGCTGGGTGTGGTGGCGGGTGCCTCTAATCCTAGCTACTTGGGAGGCTGAGGCAGGATAATCACTTGAAACTGGGAGGCAGAGGTTGCAGTGAGCCGAGATCATACCACTGCATTCCAGCCTGGGTAAAAGAGTGAACCTCTGTCTCAAAAAAAAAAAAATCAATAATCTCTCTGTGTACACAAACACATGTGTACACACACATGCACGATGCGTACACACACAGGCACATGCATGCATGCACGTACACACACATCTTGTTGGTTCTGTTTCTCTGGAGAATCCTAATACAGTATCTTTTTTTGGTTTTGTTTTTTTGAGATAGGGTCTCACTGTGTCACCCAGGCTGGAGTGCAGTGGCATGATCTTGGCTCACTGCCAAGCTCTGTCTCCTGGGTTCAAGTGATTCTTGTGCCTCAGCCTTCCGAGTAGCTAGGACTACAGGTGTGTGCCACCATGTCTGGTTAATTTTGTATTTTTAGTAGAGATGGGGTTTCACTTTGTTGGCCAGGCTGGTCTCGAACTTTTGACCTCAAGTGATTTGCCTGCCTTGGCCTTCCAAAGTGCTGGGATTACAGGTATGAGCCACCATGCCCAGCCCTAATACAGCATCATTTAAAAAGTTATAGTTTCTATTTTTTTTGTTGCTCATATATGGCAATACAACAGATGTTTGCATTTTGGTTTGTATCTAGAAAACCTTCCAAACTCATTAACCCAAGTGCTTTATTTGCAGCTCCTTCTGAATTGTTCTTGACAGAATCAGACAGACCTGTGGTCAGTCACCCTCTTTTCAGACTTTACTCTGTATTTTCCTCTCTCTCCTTCCGGGTGTCAACATGGATGTGTGCCAGACCCTTTCTGCCGGCTTCCCCTCCTCCCATTTTCTCCTCCGCACTTTCTGTCTGACTTCCTGTGCTGCATGGAGAACGGCTTCCGCTTCCCCCAGGCTCATCCATCCTCTCTTCTGCTGTGTCTGCTCTGCAGTCAAATGCATTCATTGCCTTTGAATTTCAGTTATGTATTTTCATTCTAGGAGAGCTTCTCAGGGTGGGCATAGTTATTTTTCTAATCTTTTTGGTCGTTTAATTTCTCGTCCTCTGTGTGTGATAAGGCCATTATCTGATTATCTGAATTCCTTTTTACTTGAGTCGGAGTCTTGCTCTGTCACCCAGGCTGGAGTGCAATGGGGCGATCTCGGCTCACTGCAACCTCTGCCTCCCGGGTTCAAGCAATTCTCCTGCCCCAGCCTCCCAAGTAGCTGGGACTACAGGTGCATGCCACCATGCATGGCTGATTTTTGTATTTTTAGTAGACACTGGGTTTCACCATATTGGTCAGGCTTGTCTCGAATTCCTGATCTCAGGTGATCTGCCAGCCTCAGCCTCCCAAAGTGCTGGGGGTCCTGTGGTACAGAAGGGATCTGTGTTTACTTCTGCCGTTTTCCTGAAGGCCCTGTCAGTCCCTACTGAACTCTAACCCAAGCTCTTGGAATAAAGCTTCTTTGTCAGTTTATCAATACTTTAAAGAAATGTTCACAAATTACCCAGGATTTATTTTATTTGATTTTGTTGTGTGGGAGGCATGAGTAAAGGTCATGGCCTGCCATAGTGTAGGAAAATGGAAGCCATGGGCCTTGTTTAAAACAAGCTAAGAGGCGTCGAATGTAAGGAGTTTCCCGTTCCTTAGGTTGTGGGTGAACCTGTGCTCAGAACAGCCCAGGTGGCTCTGCCAGGGTGGGAGCCACAGATGAGAGTCCCAGATGAGACTTCCAGCTTTCCTGCTGTGGTGTGTGCCCAGGTGCTTCTGATAGGACACTGCCAACAGCAACAATAAGGAACGCAGCTGCAGCAGTGGGGGCCCTGGGCAGGCGGCCTGCCCTCACTTAGGCCACCATGTGCCTGTCTAAGTGCGTAGGAGCCTGGAGCTGCCATCACTGCTGGCTTTATAATTGTGGGCACCGAGGTTAAACAGTTTGCCCCTGGTCCCGGGCTGGGATTTGGCTGGGCTTGGCCGGCTCAGCCCCTACAGGGTTCTCACCTCTGCACCTACCTGAATCTTCCTCTCATTCTCAGCTTCTGGTGAAAATGGAGCTTCTGCCCCGAGGCCCCGGGCCTGGCAGTCCTTCCCTGAACACCCCAGCATGGAAACAAGAGGCAGAAAGGTCTCAGCAGTGGGCAGTAAAGATGTCGCATCCACCTGGCCAGGCCACTGTGGTCTTTGGAGATGGCCGTGGACTCGCTCTCATGGAGCTGGGAGCTGCTAGGTGGGCCCCACCTCATGGCTGCATGTAGCAGAAGCAGGCAGAGAATTTGAGACATGGCAGAGGGTTGAATCCAAGGAAGTTCCTCAGAAAGTGCAGGGCCCTTCAGAAACAAGGGGCCCTCAGAAACAAGGGGCCCTTGGGTCCTCCTGGCTGGGCAGAAAGCCTGGCCCAGCCCCCCATGCTCTTGGAGCAGGCAACTTCTGAGGCTTCCATACTCCACTCCCAGGCCTGGCACTCCTGTCCTCCCTGGAGGGCATAGTGTCAGGAGGGTGCCCAGGCATCACTGGCTGCCTGCCCGCTTCCTCACAAGAGGAGGAGGCCTGGGCCCAAGGTGGCCATGACCGGCCAGCCCTGGACTCCTATGTGCAGCACTTGCTCCGCCACCCTTCCCTGTCACAGGGGCAAAGAGGCACAGGCCAGGCCAGAAGCGTGGAGTGTGAGGGGGTCATGGCTTTAGAGCTGAGAGACACTGGGGTGGTGGATTAATGTCGGCAGGGCTGGAAACAGAATCAGAAAGCAGGCCCAGGAGTCACCTCATGTGGAACATGTAGATTTCCAGGTGCACCTGCACTCCCAGATGAGACTTCCTGGTGCACCTGTACTCCCAGATGAGACTTCCTGGTGCACCTGTACTCCCAGATGCAGACTTCCTGGTGCACCTGCACTTCCTGGTGCAGACTTCTTGGTTCATCTGCACTTCCTGGTGAGAATCCCTTGGGCATCTGCACTTCCTGATGCACCTGCACTTCTAGGTAAGATGTTCTGCTGCATCTGCATTTATGGGTGAACTTCCTGATGCACCCATACTTCCTGGTGAGAATCCCTTGAGCACCTGCACTTCTAGGTGGAACTTCCTGGTGCACCTGCACCTCCAGGCACAGACTCTCAGGTGAATTTCCAGGGAGAAGAGAACTAGGCTGCATTCCACAGGTGTCTGGCTTTTTTGACCTTTGACCTTGAGTGCTGTCTTGGGAGGTAGGCTTTTCCAGGGTCAGTAAGGATTGAATAGGGTGGATAGACATGGCGGTGGCAGGTGCAGAGGAGGGACATGCAGACATTTGACATGGAGGGGGAGGACAAAGCCACCTGACCAAAGGTATCCCAGTCTCAACACGGCCAGGAAGCCTAGAATATGTGGAGGTGAACATATCCCCAGCAGCACTGTGGAGGGTCTCCTCTCCCCAACTCCAACTGCCCCACTGCCCCTGTTTGGAGGTGAGCACCTGGCTGAAGCTGCCCCCTCTCCTGGCCTGGCTCCGGCTCCTAAGCTGTCCCATGGCTCTGCCTTCCCACTGGACTTGTCCCCAGGGAGGAGAGCCCTGGCTCAGTGACAGGAAGGTCTGGCTGCCAGATGGCCCATCCCTCAGGTCACCTAATACAAGGCGTCTGTCTGGCTGGCACCTGGGTCTCTGGGGTGTGTGTTAGTGCAGTTCAGCAAACCTCTCTCCTTGAGGCAGATCCAGGGTGATTTGTGGTGGGGTTTCTCAGTGAGCCAGGCTAGGAGACCCTCACTGGGGAGGGCGCCAAGCAGTGCCACCTGGGGTTGGGGCGTCAGCCAAGCCTCAGCCCCTAAGTCCATGGCGTGACAGCTAGAGACATCCCCCATGTGTGAATGTGTTGTTTTGTTTTCTTAGTTACTTTAGAGAAACGTTCCCGGAACATGCCACATGCAGAGGATGCTGGGTATCAGGCTACCTTTGCTGGACAGCTCCAGGTAACTGCATTTGCTCTGCCAATGTTGGCTTTTTAAAAATAGAAAACACATATAGACAAATCCATCACACACACACGCACAGACACACACACACACAGAAAAATCCATCACACACACATGCACAGACACACACACACAGAGTCAACGACATAGCTCACAAGTAGAGCTCCTCGTCTGTTTGTATTTAATGCAATTACTGATACATGTAAGTTTGGAGCTGCTGTTTTCTTTTACGTATACTGTTTGTTTGCAGATTCTGTGTATAACTTCTTTCCTTTCTTGCCGCCTTTTAGATGATTTTCCCCAGCTTACCTTGAGGATTTTCGAGCAAACAGACACACTGAAAGAATAGACAAGGACCACTTGCATGCCCCTCAGTTAGATTCACCAACTGTCAATATTTTGCACTGTATGTATACACGTACATGTCTGTGTATACACATATACACATACAGTCACACATCACCCGATGGCAGGGATGGTTCTGAGGAAAGCGCTGTTAGGTGATTTCATCGCCGTGCGAGCATCATAGTGTGAACTTACTCAAACCCAGATGGCACAGACTCATCGCCTCCTACACGCCTGGGCTGTATGGCAGGACCTCCTGCTCCCGGGCTACAAACCCAGGCAGGGTGGTACTGTACTGAACGCTGCAGGTGATTGTAACACAATGGTAAGTATTTCTGCATGTAAACATACCTAAACATAGAAACAGTGTAGTAAAAATACGGTATAAAAGATAAAATACAGTACACCTGTACAAGGTCTGCTCTGTTCTAATCTTATGGGGCCACCATTGTATATGCCGTCTGTTCTTGATGGAAGTGCTGTTATGTGGCACATGACTGTACATGGAAATACACACACACACACACACATCCACACATAAGCATATGCATACACACATATATACATGTATATACACGTGCATATAACATATGTAGATATCTGCCAATTGCTATCCAATGTGAATTCCATAAATTTACACTCCTACCAGCAGCATTTGGGTATCTGAGGTGTCACACATCCTTCCCAGCACTGGATATTATTCCGGCTTGGAGATTTCGCCAGCCTGGTGGGTGTGAAGTGGATCTTGTTGTGGTTTTAATTTCCATTTCTCTAATTATGCAGAGGCTGAGTGCCAGGCTTCCTCTCTTGGGAAGAGCCTGCCAGCTTGCGGGCTGTCAGCGCTCACTGTGGGTGCGGGTGGCGTGCCTGCCTGCATGGCCCTTGCCTCTCTTAGTCTACAGGGTCTCCACTCCTGAGTTCCTGGAAACAAGATACAGATTTCAGAATTGCACCTGAACATTGTTTACTGATTTATGGCTGGAAGTGAGGGCCCGAGGGATTCTTCTGTGGAATTGTATGACTCAGCATCTTTTTGATTGCAAGCAGCAGCGTCACAGCCTAAGCAAATCTATTGGCTTCTTCAACAGACCAATCCGGTGGACATGGTGGCTTCGGGTGAGGGATGCTCCAGGGGCTCTCCATGATGTCCCCAAGGTCCTTTAACCTCTGGGCACTGCTTCTGCAGGATTGGCTTTGCTTAGGGTTGGTTCCCCTTCATTCTTGAGCTGGTTGTGGGCAACTCCTGCCCCCTGTGAGGGGACTGGACTGCCTTAGATCACATGTGTGTCCCTGACTCTCTGTGGTCAGGTGATAGAATATTCAGATTGGGGTGGAGCCAGCTTCTCCTAAACCACGTGGATCTCCAAACGGAAGTCAGAGCAGATGGGAAGGGGGAGCAGATGTTGAGCTCAATCAATAAACACCCACCTTGGGAGTTGCAGCCTGGAGGGCTTGGTGACTGCCACGCTGGCTGCTCAGAGCTCCTCGCTTACTTTTGGGCGTATGCCTGTGAACCAGATGGTGGCACCTCCTGAAAATTGGGTCTGTGGATAATGGGAGGATTTTTTGAATTATGAAAATGTTCATTATGGAAGAATAAATGAAGAAGAGCATATGAAAACCTGTATCTCTCCCACTTAGGTTCAACAATTATTAGCATATTGCCATGTATGTTTCTCTCTTTCCTTCCTCTAAAGTTTTGCTGAGCATTTCACAATGAGTCCGAGGCACTGGGACACTTTGCTCCCAATCCTTTCACTTGCATGTGTTAAAAACAAGGACATTTTCTACAGAACCACAATACCTTGATCACATGTAAGGAAATTAGGAATCAGTTCTCAAATACTATCTAATATCCTGTCCAGGTTAAAAGTGCCCAGTGCTCCCTACATCTCTTATAGCTGTGACTTTGAACCAAGACTTAACCAAGTTTCACGCACTGCCTCACCTGTCTCTAAAACTAGAAAAGTTCCTGTTCTTTCCAGATTGAAAGTATTCGGTTAAAAATATAGTCTCTCAACATTATTTTCTTGACTTTTCCTCTTGAAGGGCTATGTCTTGAAGAGCGCCCACAGCTTGAGTTCTTCTGTTTCTTCATGACAGGTTCAGCTTGTTCCTCTGTCCCCCTGTCTTTTCTGTATATTGAAATTTAGGTATAAATCCTTCATAAGGATTCACTTTGTGCTCCATAAGTGAAGCTATGTTCTTTGTACTGCTACGCTTTATGCTGCTGTGCTTCAGGACCATGTGACAGGTTATTACATTTGCTTTTTTGTCTCATTTCCCATCTTTTCCTCCATCTTCTGATCATAATTGAATGACTCCCAGCAACGTGTCGCCTCTGGGCTGTCCTTAGCTCCAGTCCCTTCATTCAGAGATGTCCTCTGTCAGGCCTCATCTTGCCTTTCACGTGGGCAGCTCAGTATCCAGAAGCCCTTAGAGGACCTTCCATGTGTTTCTGAATCTCTTCTCTGTGCAGCTCCCTCCTCTCTGATCCTCTGCCCTGCAAATCCCAGCTGCCTCAGTCTCCCCAGACTGACCGAGCTCAGTGAGACCCCTGTGCTCTGCCTAGGCTCCACCTGCCCATCCTGTGTCCAGAAAATGCCTCCAGGCAGAAGTTATGGAAAGCACAGGGCACAGTGTCACAGCCTGTGTCCCAGTGTCTGCAAACAGCCGCTTTGTTGATTTTGCCCAGCTTGATAGTCGTGTATGGTAGGAATGCTTGTCCTGTGCATGTTCATTTGTCATGGCAGAAGCAGAAGGTCAAGTGCATGTTTTCCGCTGCACAGAAGGGGGCATTCTGCACTCCTTGTTCCTCTCTGTTGTCCCTGAAGGCCGCGTCCTGGAGAGCAGGCGCGGGAGAGCATGGAGAGTGGAATGCTTCCTCCTCACCGCTGCCTGGTGCCCACCGCATGGCCACACCCTGGTTCATCTGACCAGGCCCTTGCTGAAGGACAGCTGGGATGTCTCCGTTGTTTTGATACTGCTTATAATGCCATGACAAACGCCCTTGGGCGTATGTGATTTCCTACATTGGAGACGACTGCTTCAGGCGATTACACCTGTACTTTGCTCATAGGTTGCTGGATCTTCCCTGCGCACTACGGCACTTTGTGCCCCGCAGGAATGGTACTGTCGTGTATGCTCCAAGTGGTGGGAGACAGGGCCCACTTCTCCGCACAGCTGCCTGCAGAGCACGTGGTCAAGCCCCAGGGCAGCGCCCACTAATGGGGAAGAAGCGGTGTCTCCAGGCAGCTCCCAGGTACCCTTGTTAAGTGAGGTCCCTCTGATGGCTTCTGTTTGAGGGTGGTCTGCATGTCTGCATGTCTCTCTGACCTGCCTGTTGACATCTTTTATGTCCCTTTTGTTCTGATCAGGTTTTGGTCTTTTTCCCTCCCTGTTTTTATCAGAGCTCTTTCTGTGTTAGGGAGATCAGCCCTTTGACTGTGACATAAATTGTGGATTTTTCCCCTCTGTGTTGATCATGTGTGTTTTAACTTAGTTTATATTTTGCTTTTTCGCATGGTCTCAATTTTTTATATGTAATTATAACATTCACACATCAATATCATCAGTATCTTCCATGATTGCTTCTGACTTTGGAGCCACAGTTATTCCCGCTCTTAGATTATAAAAAATTCACATGCTGCAAATTCCTTGGGATCATTTGTAGTTTCATTTCTTCTGTTCTTTCTTTCTTTTTTTTTTTAAAAATAGAGACGAGGACTCCCTAAGTTGCCTAGGCAGGTCTCGGACTCCTGGGCTCAAGCGATCCTCCCGCCTCAGCCTCATGAAGTGCTGGGAGGCCTGAGCCACTGCGCCAGGCCCTGTGGTTTCATTTTTTACATTTCAATCTCTGATCCACTTGGAGTTTATTCTGGGATATGCCATAAAGTCAGATCCCATTCTATCTTTTCTAAATGTTTATCCAGTTGTTCTTATAATGCTGAGTTTCACCTGGGCTGAGCACAGGCTTGCTTATACCCCCTACTGTGTGTTCTGGAAAAAGGCTTCCTGAAAGGAGCCCCTTCCTCGAGGGACTCAGGCAAGACTCACGATGCCCCCTGGTTTACCAGGGGCAAGGCCAGCCCCAGACCCCCCAGCCCCTCTGCCTGGTGAATGATCCATGGGACTGCTCTTCCCACTGAGGTGATGGCCCCACCGCCCCAGGAGCTCTGCCTCTGAGGACCCTCCAGCCCCTCGAAGACTGTGCAGGAAGGGCAAAGCCCCTGCCTCAGTGCCATCAGGAGAAGAGGAAGGTGGCAGGTCCAGGAGGGGCCTGTGGGGTGGAGGAGGCTGGTGGAGGGGTCACCTTGCGAGGGGCAGGCCGCAGACACCTCAAGAGCCAAGCTGAGGGTCGAGCTGTGGACGCTGGAGCAGAAGGGAGGGATGGGAAGGCTCCGCTAGACTCGGGGGCCTGGTGCAGGTGTCCAACAGGGTCGGGAAGCCCTGGGCTATGGGGTGAGGCTGGGGAAGCATAGTCCAGGGTGGGGTCAGGGAAACTGAGTCAGGCAGGGGAGGGGCACCCGGGCCTGGCAGGACAGGATCCAGGCTGAGGGGGCAGGCCCCGGGGATCCGGTCTCAGGACAAGCTTTTCCAAAGGTGTCTTCCATGTGCAGCTGGCCCTACACCCAAGGTCACTTTCTATCCTGCAGCCGGAAGGTGTCCGATCCATCGGAAGGCAGGGTCAGTTCTGACGGATCCAACTGGCTGGTCCCTCGCGGCTCAGTTCAGCTGCTCTCAAAAGCTTCCTGACTGACCCCTGCGTTAGTTGACACAGGCCCGGGGACCTGAGGCTCCTGCAACAGAGTTGGTGGGCGGGGCAGGTGGAGGTGGGGCTGATGGCTGCCCCTCTGCTTTAGGACACAGTGCAAGGTGGCCAGGAAAACATGCCACAGACCAGGGGCTTTCACCACGGAAATGAATCATCTCCCAGTTCTGGACGTCAGAAATCCGAGGTCAAGGTGTGAGCAGGGATGGTTCCATCCTGGGTCTGCAAGGGAGAGCGTTTCCCAGGTGCAGCTCCTGGGATGACTAGCTGCCCTTCCCAGCTACGTGTGCTGGACACAGCCTGTGAGGCAGCAGCACTGCTCCCATGGCCTCAGCCCCAGAGCTGGGGTTCAGAAAGGCCGAGTCTCCCAGAAGGTTGCACAGCGTTTTGGGGTCCAAGCAGGTTTCCATCACGAGGCCAGCACCTGAAATGCAGAGCTCCATGATTGGGTGCTGTGCCAAGATGTGTTTGTCAACCCTGACACATCTTTTTAAGAGGTTACAGAACTCTGCTCCCAATGGCTCTGATGCTCTCATGGAGACACTGGGACCCAAACTGAGAGAGTAGGAGAGAGAGGTTGCCAAGGAAACCTGCCCAGAGATGCAGCTGGCAACATTAGCGCCCATCACTTTCACAAGCCTGTGGTGTGGAAGTCAGGCAACCACAGGGCACATGCAGCTGCTGGGGGTGTGCACACATGAACATGTATGTATGCTTGTGAGCAGGTGTGCACGTCTGTGTGTGAGCAGTGTGAACATGTGTATGTGTGTGTGAGCAGGTATGCACGTGCCTGTGTGAGCAGGTATGCATATATGTGAGCAAATGTGCACGAGTATGTGTGCATGGCAACAGGTGTGCACATGTGTATGCATGTGGGCAGGTGTGCACTTGTGTCTGAGTGTGAGCAAGTGTGCACATGTGTATGTGTGCATGTGAACAGATGTGCACGTGTGTGAGCAGGTGTGCATATGTGTGTGAGCAGTTGTGCACGTGTATGTGGGCAGTTGTGCACATGTGTATGTATGTGTGGGCAGGTGTGCACATGTGTCTGTGTGAGTGTGAGCAGGTGTGCATATGTCTGTGTGCATGTGAGCAGATGTGCATGAGTGTGGGGGCAGGTGTGCACGTGTGTATGTGTGTAAGCAGGTGTGCATGTGTGTTTGTGTGAGCAGCTGTGCATGTGTGGGGGCAGGTGTACACATGTGTATGTATGTGAAGTCAGGTGTGCATGTGAGTGTGAGCAGGTGTGCATGTGGGCAGGTGTGCATGTGTGTGGGCAGGTGTGCACATGTGCATGTATGTGTGGGCAGATGTGCACATGTGTATGTGAAGGCAGGTGTGCACGTGTGTCTGAGTGTAAGCAGGTGTGCATGTGGGTGGGCAGGTGTGCACGTGTATGTATGTGTGGGCAGGTGTACACATGAGTATATATGGGTGGGCAGGTGTGCACGTGTATGTATGTGTGGGCAGGTGTACACATGAGTATATATGTGTGGGCAGGTGTGCACATGTGTATGTGAAGGCAGGTGTGCATATGTGTCTGAGTGTGAGCAGTTGTGCATGTGTGTGGGCAGGTGTGCATATGTGTCTGAGTGTGAGCAGGTGTGCACATATGTATGTATGTGAAGGCAGGTGTTGACGTGTGTCTCAGTGTGAGCAGGTGTGCACGTCTGTGTGCATTTGAGTAGGTGTGCACGTTTAGGCAGGTGTGCACATGTGTCTGTGTGTGTGGGTCAGGTGTGCACATGTGTGTGTGGGGGCCAGGTGTGCATATGTGTCTGTGTGCATGTGTGGAGGGGGGCATTCCTCTCCCAGATATAGTGTTAGTGGGAGTCCCAGGCAGTCCCAGGCCCTCAGAGCTTCCTCCCCTCTCCACAGGCTGGGGAGGCAGGAAGATAAATTTGAGCCATGTGGCTGGTGGGCCCAGCCCGAGGACAGGGACCTTTTCAGAGGTGGGAGGCCGCCGGCGGTGGTGACTCCAAGCCCCGCCCCTTCCCTAGTTTGTGTCCACCCAGCGTCCTGCCCTGGTCACCAGCACCAGAAAGGCTTCCCAGACAAGGCAGTTGACATTCCTTACTTTTTTAAGCCCAGGGTTAGGTATGCTGCAGGTGGTCCATAAATGCTGCCCTGGATGCTTTTTGCAGGAGAAATCATAGGAAGGGGAGGGACACCCCACCCAGCCTCATGCCCCCAGGTGAATGATCGGGCAGAACAAGAACAGGAGGTGGACCTGGAGCTAAGGGGGTCCTTTTTATGTCAAGAGTCCCTTTATATGTCTCTGAGTGCCATAACGCACTGCTTGGCAATGAATGGCTCGTTTAAATTCGCATTTGCCAGCCTAGTTCCCCTCCTGCACCTCTGCCCATGCATTGCTTTGCACTTGCTTTTTGTGGGGGCTTTGCTCCCCAGGCCAGGCAGGGAGTGAGGGTGGGGACCAGGCCGTCTCTCACAGCCTCCCTGGGCTGAGGCTATGGGACTTCTACGTTTTGTTTTTGAGATGGAGTCTCCCTCTGTCGCCCAGGCTGGAGTGCAGTGGTGCGATCTCAGCTCACTGCAAACTCTGCCTCCCGGGTTCAAGCAATTCTCATACCTCAGCTTCTTGAGTAGCTGGGATTACAGGCGTGCGCCACCATGCCTGGCTAATTTTTGTATTTTTGGTAGAGATGGAGTTTCACAATGTTGGCCAGGCTGGTCTCAAACTCCTGACCTCAAGTGATTTGCCTGCCTCGGCCTCCCATAGTGCTGGGATGCCAGGCGTGAGCCACCACTTCTACTTTCTAGTTTGTCTCCCTTTGAGTGACTCTCCATGAATCAGGGGCCTGGCGTGAAGGAGCCACAGAATCTCCAGTGGGCAATTGTGGGGCTGATGAAGGATGTTTTGGGGTGAGAGCGGTGGTTAGGGAAACCAGCAGGGGCTGGGAAAGCCCGTTTACCTGGAGCTTACCTGGGAGCACCTGGAGGAGCAGCCTCACCTGGACATTGTCCAGAAAGTTACCCTTCCCTGCCTTGGGCCTGGAGGGGCAAGGGCAGAGGCGCTTCCCGCACCTGGTGGGCACTGATTTCCAGGAGCTCCTGGACCTCTCGGGTGACCCAGGTGGCCCTCCCACAGCCCAGTGGTCAGGGAGCAGGGGCCTCACGTGCCCAGACCCACCTCATTGAGGGCAGGAAGCCTGAGGGATTCTGTGCACAGGGGAAGCCTGGGTCCAGGGCTGAGGCTTGTGCCTTCGTCCACTCTGTCCTTGAGGGCTGTGCGTGCCTGACAGCAAGGAGCTTGGCCCATATATACTCTTTCTTTGTTTTTCCAACGCCATGGACTCTCCTCTTTGTGCAAGGGAGGCCCTGGGCCCGGCTGCAGGAACATTGACACCCGCATGGCTGGTGCTCTGAGAGGCCGGATTTAGGCCCAGGCCTGAAACTCCCAGCCAGGCTGCCTCCCAGGCCAAGGACTGTGAAACGTGTTCTGAAGACAACAGGCTCCCAGGGTTTTGAGCCTGGGGGTGACTCTGGCATTTGAAAGACCCCTCTGGCTGCTGCTGGGGAATGGTCTGCAGGGCAGGAAGGAGGCCGTTCCCAGCCCAGAGAACCACACCTAGGCAATGGTCAGAAAGTCTTTACATGTAGGGCAGATGGTGTGCTGTGGGATCCCCTGCATCCAGCGCTGGCCCAGGCGCCTTGGCAGGGGACCGGCTGCACCTGCTTCTCTCTTCTTTCTCCCCCTCCCACCTCCCCATCAGGAACTGGGTCCTGCTGGCTCAGGGCAGACTGCCATGGTGACAGCCACCTCTGCAACGCTGAGTTCCTGGAAGCCTCACTTTGTCTTTACGTTAACATGGGGGAGATGAGGAGAGAACTGAGACCCAGACAGGAGCTGCTCCTGCCCTTGGCCTCATGTCCATGTGCCACAGCTGTCTCTGATTGGTTGCCTTGGGGAGTGGGCCCCACCCCAGGCCTCAGCAAGTCCCTGTGGGGATCACTGGGCAATTGTGGGCCAGAGCAGTGTGGGCAGAGCTGTGGGCGGCTGCACTTGGTCCCACCACCTTTTCAGTGAAGCCATTGCTGTCTCTGTGGCATATTCGAGCTAGGGTGGGTCTCTGAGCTCCCGCCTCAGCTTTCTGCTTTGGGGGCCCTGCCTGGGGACTTTTGCTCATTCAGTACATCTCCCTGTTGGCCTTCCAGAGATACCCACCTCCTCTTCATCCTGATCAAGTAGCAAAGTGGACGTGAATATCCCTGAAAGACTCAGACCCTGCCCCTCTGGAGACCCTGCCTGAATGCAGACTGTCATCATCTCTTCTCATTCATCTTCCTTTCTGGCCTGGGAGTAGCCAGAACCTTCCAGGGCCTTATCTGATCCTTGTTGGCCTCTCCAGGCCCTGGCGTGGGATGGTGTCAAGGAAGACAGGTGACGATTGATCATGAAAGCAATGAACAAATGGGTAGTGAGACTGCTGGGTCCTTGTGAGAACCCTGCCCGGCCAGACCCACTAGGACTGTCCCATTCGACAGCATAGGAGACTGAGTCTCCAGGTGGGGGACACGGTTACCGTCTCAGGGGGGCGGCTCCTTGCAGTGTCCTTTCTGGTCCTCGTTCATCTGCATAACTCTTATCATCCTTCAGGGCTCGGTTTAGGAGCTGCCTCTCCCAAGAGGCCTTCCTGGGCTCTTCTTTGTGTCCCTATTCCCCTTTCCTTACTTGGCCTCAGCCCTCCACTCCCCTTGCCTCCCCCTCTGTCCTGTGAGCTTCCCAAGGGCAGAGCTGGCTTTAGGGAGGCGCTGCCCAGAGGCACTTGCAGAGAGGATTGCTGTTCGTCTTCCAGATGGCCCAGGCAGCTCTCACGCTCTTGGTTCCACCCACAGAGGCCCTTGTTGCAGGGGTAGAGGGTCCTCCTGGGCCCTCCCCTGCACTTTTGGTTTGTCCCCAAGAGGACAGGCCATGCCTCCTTTACCTCTGGTGGCAGCGCCCCCAATCCTGAGCCCCTCCACTCTCTCTCTGGGAACCTGGGTGCCTGGGGGTCCTTTACACAGCTTCCGGGTGTCTGATAAGGGCTGCCACAGACATACTGGCCAAGAGGAGAAACCAGCCTGGCTTTTTATTTTTGCACCTTCTTAAAAAGAAAACAACAGCATCAATATGTTAAAAATAAAGTATTTTTACTTTAAAAGGGCAAAAACAGCCCAAACAAAGAGCCAATGAAAAGATCTTGGCTGGAGGTCCTGGCTTTTACTCATAGCTGCCCAAGGGTGGAAATGATTCAGACAGGGACCCATGGAGCGGGGCGCCAGCAAAGTACCAGCCCTACTGTGTGCCAGGGAATGGAGAGAACACCCCTGAGAAGCACATGGTGCCTGCACAGAGTGTGCTGAATGAACCAACAACAGGGCACATGTCTTTAGAGTAGCTTCTGCCAGAGAGGAGGCATGTACACCAGTAGCTTGTGGGGCTGGGAAGTCAGGGAAGGCTTCCAGGAGGAGGTGGCTGGTCTGTGCTGAACTTTGAAAGGCATTCCAAGCAGAGGGAATGCTGTGGAGGAGCCAGTGTGGTGTGTATGGGGTACCTGTGCTGGCAGAAGGGTTCAGAGCAGTGCTCACAGGCCAGGGAGCCCCAAGTTCAAATCCTGCCCCACACCTGGAGGAGCTGGGACCTCTGGCAACCTGCTCACCTCTCTGGGCCTATGTGCGTGTGTGCAAAGCCCCAGGCAGGGAGACCCAGCAGCTTCAGGGCTGTGTGTGTGGAGCATAGAGTGAGGGTGCTGCTGCCGTACCAGCCCTGTCTGGTCAGCACCTTCCAGTAGGTTGTGCTTCCCCATTTGGCCAGACTATCTGTTATCTCACTGGGCCCCAAACACCCCTGGGAAGTAAGTGGGGCTTTCAGAAGTGGGAAACGGCTGCTCAGAGAGGTTGAGTTACTGACCCTGGGGCACACAGAACAAAGAACAAGGAAATTAACCCTGAGTCATTCTGTCTCGGCCACTTTGGTCTCTGATGTCTCTAGTCAAGGGAGCGGGGACCCCAGGGTGGGAGGGGGCATGAGGAGGCCCTGTGCATTGAGGGGCCGAGGGTCTTGGGCCAGGGTCAACATTCTTCTAAGTTGTTGTGGATTAGCATCAGGCCTCTTGGGGGAAGTTGCACTGACTGAACTACAAGGGAGTTTGAATTCATTCACTCATTCATTCATTCACCCATTCAGTCATTCATTCATTCACTCATCCTCCTGGCTCCTTACTCTGCTCACACTGTGCTGGGCACCGAGGGCACGGGGGGCAGTTGCACTGGCTGAACTGGAAAGGAGTTTGAATTCATTCACTCATTCATTCATTCACTCATCCTCCTGGCTCCTTACTCTGCCCACACTGTGCTGGGCACCAAGGGCACGGGGGGCAGTGGCCTTTGGGCTCTGCTTCAGGAGATGCTGCTCTGCGGGCGGGGGCTCACGAGCTGGGGCTCGCCAGGCCTCTGGGACCAGCATTCTCAGCTCACCAGCCTCCCGCTAAGAAGGCCCTGGCACCTGTAAAATCCAGTTTCCAAGTTCTACTTGGAGATCTGGACTCAGGAAGTCAGAATGAGGTGAGGGAGCTGCATTTATCACCTCCCTGCTGGTTCTGAGGCAGAGCCCATTGGCCACACCGGGCTGGCCTTTGTGGGACGTGGACTGGTCTGAGCTCAGGACCAGGCTACTCCTGTTAGAAGCCTCTCGTGGGACCGCCCACTTCCCCACCTCCCTTCCAGGTCCCTAGGACTCCTGCAGAGGGTGGGGCTCGGGAGGGGCTTGCCAGGATGTCTGAGGACCAGAGGTGGGGCAGTGGGGGGCCTCCAGTGGGACTGTGGGAGCTGTGTGGGGATGAGGACCGGGGCCTATAGGTGGTCAGGGAGCCAGTGGGTTGAGGGTGAGCTGAGCTGCCCAAGGCCATGGGCCAGGGAGAGGCAGGCAGGGCATGCCTGGAGCCCTCGTCACTCCTTAGGCTGGCCTCCTTGGGCACGTGGGGCGGGGCACTTCAAGCTTTGCAGGGAAGGCTCCTGGGGCTGGCCTGATCATCCCACAGGGTCTCGGGCCCAGGACCCCACCAGTGAAGTGGCAGGGTCTGGGCCTCCTTAGGGAATGTCCATAGGGAATGTTTATGTGTCGCGTTTCCTGGGTAAGGGATTGGAGGGGCAGGGAGCAGGGGCTCTTGGCTCCCCACCTGTGGTGGGCTCATAGCCCCCTTTGTAGGAGACCATTGGCCTCTCTGAGCTTTAGTTAACTGAATGGGAACCATGGAGACCTCACCGGTTGGTATGAGGCTCGAGTGAGTCAAAGATGGTGAGGCCAGGTGTGGGCTTGGCCCTCAGTAACTGCTCCAGATGGGCTGGCTGTCACCATTACCCCAAGCCTGTGCAGCCAGGAGTGATGAGCCAGGCAGGACCCCAACTCCGATGTCTGCAGTCTCCCTGGGCTGTCCTGTGGGGCGCGGGGCTCCCTCTGCTTTAGGTTTCTGGCTTGTCTGGTGTCTGGGACCCCTCAGTGACCACATCTCCAGCCCCTTTCAGCCACCCCCTCCCCCGTGGGCTGAGGCAAGGACAGCTAACCCTCTCTCATTCCCAGCCCGTCTTGGCTCCAGAGACCCTGGCTCCACGTCCCTGCCTGAGGTCTGGCCTGACCAACCCCTGCCCGCCTCCATCTGTCCGAGGGCCTGCCAGGCACAGCCAACTCCTGCCGTAGTCTGTCTGCTGGCCCCTTGAGCTCAGTAGTCTCTGATGCTGGCTGGAATGGCAGGCAGGCTGCGTGCCATCGCTGTAACCACTGTCAGGTGACTCCTCTTTTCTCAGGCAGGGACACAGAGCAGGATGTGGGGCCAGGCAGGAAACCACCGGGTCTCTGTGTCCCTCAGACACCTGGGACAGGAATGGACACTGTGGCCCTACAGGGTAGAGAGGGCTGCCATCCCACCGAGCAGGGGAGTGCCCTTTGACTCTGCCCAGCGGAGAGGTCTCCTCAGAGCTCAGAGATCCCTGGGCCTCCCTCCTTGTCCCTGTCTGTGTCCATGAGCACCAGCCTGAGATGTCCCCATGGTGGGACAACAATGATGCATTTCAGCACTTTTAGCTTGGCCCCAGGGAGTAGGTAGGGCTAGGCTAGATTTGTGAAGTAGATGAGTGAGTGAAGCAGTGAGTGAAAGAGTGAATGAGTGAGTGAACGACTGAGTGAGTGAGTGAATGGGTGAATGAAAAAATGAGTGAGTGAGTGAGTGAGCAAGTGAATAAGTGAACAAGTGAATGAGTGAGTGAGTGAATGAGTTATTGAGTGAATGAATGAGTGAGCAAATGAATGAATGAGTGAATGAGTGAGTGAGTGAATGAGTGAGTGAATGAGTGAATGAATGAACGAATGGATGAGTGAGTGAATGAGTGAGTGAATGGATCAATGAACAAATGAGCGGGTGAGTGAGTGAGTGAGCAAGTGAATAAGTGAACATGTGAATGAGTGAGTGAGTGAATGAATGAATGAGTGAATGAGTGAGTGAGTGAATGAATGAGCGAATGAATGAGTGAATGAGTGAATGAGTGAATGAATGAATGAATGAGTGAATGAGTGAGTGAATGAGTGAATGAGTGAGCAAATGAATGAGTGAGTGAATGAGTGAGTGAGTGAGTGAATGAGTGAAAGAGTGAGTGAGTGAATGAGTGAACAAATGAATGAGTGAATGAGTGAGTAAATGAGTGAGTGAATGAATGAATGAGTTAGTGAATGAATGAGTGAATGAGTGAGTGAGTGAATGAGTGAGTGAATGAGTTAGTAGGTGAGTGAATGAGTGAGTGAATGAGTGAGGGAATGAAGAAATGAATTGGTGAGTTCAGAGCCCATAGACCCTGGAGGACGAAGGTTCATTAGGCCCCTCCAGTTCAGCGAGTTCCTGGGAGGTCTCTGGATGCTGTGGGGTGCTAAGCTGTCACCTCATGATCCACGCAGATGGGGCCTCACTGGTCTGGGGCCAGGCTCAGGCAGGAGGAGGATGCATCCCTGTTCCTGGGGACCAAGCCACAGTGGGGTGGGGCAGGTGGGTGAATGCAGAGTCACCTGCCTGGGTTTGCTTTCCATCTCTGCCCTTGCCTGCTGCTTGGCCCTGGGCCTTCGACTTCACCTCTGCTTCCACTTATTTATCTGCAAAATGGGCCTAGTGGGGGAGCTGTGAGGATTGCATAACTGTGGTGCATGAATGTATGTAGGGCGGGGCCTGCACATGGGAAGCCCGATTAGGTATCAGTATCACTGGGCCAGGCACTCTGTGGGCTGCTCCCAGAAGCCCATCCTATGGAATTCACACTCCCAGCATGCCCACCCTGCAGCCTGGCAGCCCTGTCTTCTCCCAAGCACATCTTCCACGGCCTCACCCCACGTGGCTGCCTTGCCCCTCAGGCTCTTCCTCAGCCTGCTGGAAGCTGGTGCCTCAGGGCCTTTGCACTTGCTGCCTGGAACACGATTCCCTGTGTCCATGTGGCTCCCTCCCCGGCCCCTGTGTCTCTCCCTAAGCACCCCCAGCAAGGTCTCCCCTGCAGGTGACCCCCCTGTTTTATGGGTTTTGTCTCTCGTGCACTCTTGCTCCCTGTGGCTTTCCTGGCATGGATCGGGCACTCGGAGTGCATGTGGAAAGAAGGAATGGTCTACAAGGAGCAGTGCAAAACATGCTACACACAGGCGTGTGGAGCCGTGAACCCAGGACAGGGCTGAGGCCGCACACTGAGTGTCCAGGGGAGAGGAAGGATGTGTCCAGAGCCTGGGCGGAGGGCAGGGCCAGGCTAGCCCCAGGATAGAGGAGACGGTCTATGTGGAGAGCAGAGCCAGGCCCGGGCCGGGACAGAGGAAACGGTCTGTGCTGGCTGCATAGGAGTCCTGGCTTTGTCTCGAGGGCAATGGGAAGCCACAGAGGCTACAGGCAGAGCTATGCTGGACGAACCCTCCCTGGAGAAGGTTAATGACAGGTGGGGGAAGAGGAGGGCCAGGCTGGGGACAGGCCCAGGGCAGAGCTGGTGGCCAAGGTTGTGCACAGATGGTGAGACACTCACAAGCAGGGAGACTGTGCCAGGGGCCATCTGACCTCGCTGGACACAGAAGAGTGAAGAGGCCTCCTCCATCTGTGCAGAGTCCAGGGCCCGCCCCACCCTGGACACTGTCTGCCGAGGGCACGCACCCTTCCTCCCTCTCCACTGAGGTGGGGGCACTGCTTTCTGACCTGGCAGGCAGCCCCGGGCAGAGGGAGCTGAGCTCTGTCCTGCCTCTGACTGTGTGTGCGTGAGAGATGGGGGCCCGGGGGGTGAGCAGGACTGTCCCTCATCTAGGCAGCCTGCAGGGGTGGTGCGCCCACCGGCCAGGTGGGGCTCCTCAGTGTGCGCTGTGACCATGGCAGGAGAAGGGCTTATTAACATGCAGCTGTCAGGTCTGGATATAGCTTGGCCGGGGGCCAGGCTGAGCTTGAAGGAGTGATAGTTTGCAGTGGTGGGGCTCATTTTAGGGGGCTCCATGAGAGCGGGGATAGACCTTATTTGTCTCTGTACTCCCAGCATCTAGCACGATGCTTGGAACAGAGTGGAGGAGCGTAGACTTTCTGTAGAATGGATCACCAGTGGTGTCCCACAGCCCCACCCTGGGTTCGAGTCAGTGTGGCACGCATTCAAGGAGAGACTCGAGGGTTCCACGATGAATGCACTGCTGTCTGCAAGATGAGAGGTGGCTGGTAGGGCAGGGAGGGCTTCCTGGAGGCACTGTGGCAGGGAGGGATCATGGGGTGGTCACTCTCTCAGGACAGAGTTAGCTCCAGGGCTGTGGCCTGTAGGCGCCAACCCTGGGGAGCTACTGGTCCTCTCCTCTGCAGAGCCCTGCCCTGTCCTGTCCCTGGAACCCCTGGGTAGAGTTCTGTGACCCAGCATACCTGGACGGTTCAGGCTGGCCCCTGACTGTGCAGAGAGATCAGAGGCCCCAGGCCACCGTGGAGGTGCTTGAGCCAAGGTCCACGTGAGGAGGGCTTTGATGCATGAGGAGTCAGAGCCAGGCCGAAGCATCTGGGGTCAGTGACACAGGCTCCGGAGAGCTGGCTGTGCTCCTGTGTCTCCTCCCAATGCTGCTTTCAGTGCCTTGGGGGCTCCAAGTCAGCCATGGTTGGGTTTACACCATGGATATCAGCAAATGCTAAAGTCAGGGCTCTCCCAAGCCCTGATGCAGAGCCAGTTGTTAAATCTTTACCAGCACGGCACTGACAGGGAAGAGGGAGAACTCAAAACAGAGAAAGGTCCCAGGATGAAGGTGTGGAGAGGACGCCCAGCACATGCAGGCACATATAGACACGCTTACATGCAGATACATCCAACACCCGAAAACACAGAGACTTCAGACAGGCAGACAGACACATGCACACACCGACATGCCACAGGCACAGCTATGCCCCAACACACAGCCACATGCACACATACATTCACCCATGAGAGCACACTCAAACAGGTTTGCATACGGTTAGAAACACACACTGGAACTCTCAGACACACAACTCCATGTGTACACACAGCCACACACAGATGCACACACACAGGCAGGTGAGGCTCAAGGCTGTGCAGCCTTGTCTTGCTGCCGTCTTTCCCCTGGCTTGGGCTTGTAGAGGGTGTGTTTCTGACAGCTGCCCAGCCCTACCCTGGGGGCTGCTTGATCTGGCCTCTGTTCATTGGCCACACTCTGCTAGGATATGGCCCCAGTTTGGGCCTTTGATTGACTCATTGTCCCTTCACTTATCACACACTTTTCATTTATGACCCAAATATTTGCTCACTCATTCATCCACCAACCTGAACATCCATCCATCCATCCATCCACCTATGTACCATTTATCCACCCATCATCCATGATATAACCATCCATCCATCCATCCATCCATCCATCCATCCATCCGTCCATCATCCATCCATGCATACATGCATCCATCCATCCATCCATCCACTCATCCATCATCCACCCACCCATCCACCCATCCACTCATCCATTATACACCCACCCATCCACTCATCCACTCATCCATCCTCCACCCACCCATCCACCTATCCACTCACCCATTATCCATCATCCGTGATATATCCACCATCCACCCATCCATCCACTCACTTGAACATCCATCCACCCATCATCCATCCATCTATTATCCATCCACCCGTTCAATCACCCGTCCATCCATCATCCACCCATCCATCCACCCACCTTAATGTCCACCCATGCATCCATCCATCTACCCATCCACCCACCCATCCATCATCCATTCACCCATTCATCATCCATCTGCCCATCCACTCATCCATCCATCTATCCATCATCCACTCATCCATCCATCCATCATCCACTCATCCATCCATCCATCATCCATGTTACACCCATGCTACCACCTATCATCCACCCATACATCCACCCACCTTAACCTCCATCGACACATGCATCCATCCATCCATCAACCCATGCATCCATCCATCTACCCATCCACCCACCCATCCATCATCCATCCACCCATCCATTATCCATTCACCCATCCATTATCTACCCATCATCTGTCACCCATCCATTCATCTGTATAAACAGGTATTTCCTCCCCCCTCACTTGCCCTTGTCAAACCATCAATCTTCCTGGGGCCATGCTGGGTGTCTTGGGAAGACTGTGCTCACCTCAGGCTTTGTGTTGTGTGGTTTGTGTGAGTGGTTTGTAAGTGTGTTGTGTGTGTGTGGTGTGTTGTGTATGCATGTTCATGGGCAGAGGCCTCCAGGAGCACCCACACACGGGCAGGGATATTTGCCCTCCCTTCACACTGTCCTGCCACTCCCCTCTCTCACTCAGCCCCTGCTCCCTGTAGGAGCGGGATTTCTCCTCCGTCCAGGTGGGGTTGGTTTCTGACACCTTGGCCTGGCCTCCTGCTCTCACCGTCTGTGCCCCTGGGCAGGGGCAGGGCCTTGTCCTGGAGCCCCCACAAGATGAGGGCCCCTGAGTGAGGGTGGGGGGTCAGCAGGGTGCCCCGTTTCCTGACCCTGCTGCCTGGGGAGGCTCCCAGCTGAGCGGGAGCTGAGAGAGGCCCTTCACACTTGCTGGCCTGCCTGTTAGCTCGGAGCCCAGCCTGGAGCTGCACATGGGCTCTGCTGTGTACCGGGGGTGGTGGGGCAGGGTGGTTGGCGCCCTTGCCTCCAGCAGCACCCAGGCTGCAAGTTCCCCAGGTTGTGAAGACCAAAGAGAGAAGAAAAGCAGGGACTTCCTTTATTTTGGGGGGGAGGTTTCTCATGGGAGCTGCCTTGGGCACCAGCCTAAGGGGCTGAGAGACAGGCTGGTGTGTGGAGCGTGGAGAGCGAGGCTGGGCAGAGAGGCATCCTCTCAGGGTGCCTCGCCCTGGGGGCCCAGCGGCAGGTTACAGAAGGGAAAGGTCCTCGTCACTCCTTGCGGAGTCGAGGGTTGCGTGGTCTGGGAAGGCCGGGGGTGAGGACTGTGTCTTCCTGACCACCTGGAGTGTGGAGACAGAGCTGAGGATGCCTGTGGGTTCTGTCAGGGACTGGGGCCCACATGTGGGAGACGGTCTCACAGACCCAAGACCTTGAGAGCAGACCCTGCTCCCCAAGCCCACTCTGCATGTGGGGTGTCCCCAGGGTCCCATGGAGCTCTGGAGTCATAGAGTCACCTTGCCTTAATTAGTTCTTTGTGCTGTTTGAGTTTACTTAAAGGGCATAGGGCAGGAGGAGGCAGTGACTGTGGGGGTTTGAGAGGATTTTGGAGGACAGATCTACGGGTGGGGGTCCCTGAGGGGTTCAGGGCAGGCATTACTGTGTGTATGATGGACTGAGGGCAGGGAGTGCCGTGCCACTGTCCCAGGCCACTGGGGCAGGAGGACTCTGCCTCCCCTCTGGGATTGTTCATTTCAGAGACCCTGGCCTCCTGGCAGTGAAGCTGCAGGTCTCAGTGCATCAGAGATTTCGAGTTTCTCTCCCTGCCCACCTGGGAGAAGTGTGGGCAGACCCCGGAGGCTTAGCCAGTGGGGAGGAGGGGTGGGCCCATGTGCAGGTTGCCACAGCAACCAGCTACTTCTTTCCCACAAGGCTCCAGGCTGGGAGACAGCAGAGGGCCTCTGTGTTGACCCTCCAGGCCCCAAGACCTGATCCCAGGCAGGGGAGCAGGCTCTAGGTTCTGGGGAGGGGCTGGTCCAGTGGAGGGTGGGGAGGGAGCTGCAGGCAGGCTCCCCATAGCTCAGTCCAGGGGTCCGAGAGATCTGGGGGAGAAGGGTGGGATGGGGGGTCTATTCTAGGGGTGTAAATGCCCCAATCCCTGAGGAAGGGGGTGCTCTGATGGAGAACAACACACGTGCCACACACTCATGCAGACATCATACAACAGGTGCAGCATACATGCCAACACACCACACACACCATGGACACCACACATGGCACATGCATCAGACATGCAAAACACCACACACATCACATGACACACACAGCACACACAGCATGCAAGCAACACACCACACACATCACATACACCATGCACAGCACATGTATCATACATGCAACACAACACACACAGCACACACACCACTCATGGCATATGCCACACACCCAGCACATACCTCATACATTCAACACACCACACACATCATATGCCACACACAGCACATGCATCATACATGCAAACACACCCCACACAGCACACATGGCACATGCATCAGACATGCAAACACACCACACATACCACACACGGCATATGCATCATACATGCAAACATACCACACACAGCACACACCACACACATGCATACTGCTGTAAACACACACACACTACACAACATAGAATGGAGTCTCAGCCACATGGGCTAGAGTCTGGGTTGGAGGATGGCTCCCCTACCCAGTGACTCTGCCCCTGGGCTCTGCCCCTCCCATCCTCAGCTTCTCCAGCCAGTCACCAGGAACTTATCCTGAACCACCAGCTGGCAGCCAGCCAGTGTCCAGGCCTAAGGTTCTGCCTCCTAAACACCTCTTTCTGTGGCCTTTTGCCCTCTCTCCCGCCCCCGGATCGAGGCCTCTGCGATCTCTCTCCTGGACGATGAACTACAGTGGCCTCCGACAGGTCTCTCGGCCTCCCACCTCCCTGCAGCCCGGCTCCCTGTCACTTGCTGATGGCCCCTGCTGCCCTGGGATGCAGCCCAATTTCTCAGGCCGGTGTGGCAGATGGCATAGTTGGCCACAATTTTTCACTCTGTCCTGCATCCGGGCCCTCTGCCAGGAGACTGTTCCTCCTGCAGAAGGAGGAATGCGTGTCCTGGCCCTGAACTGGGCTCACCCCGGGGCACGTGGGCGGAGGAGAGAGTGTGCAGGCCCGGGGCCTGGGCCTACAGAAGCGGAGGGTTTTCTACTCTCCCCAGCACCTTCGCCATTGCTGAGGGAAGCAGCTCGTCCCCACCAGCCCCCAGTCCACGAAGGAGAAGCAATAAGGGGACACCCCAGACCCAACGGCTCCAGCCAGCCAGCCTCCCGGTGGAGCCCAGATAAATTACTGCATTGTGCACCGTCAAGATTTCACAGGTGCTTGTTGGCTGCAGGGGCTGACTGCTATTGGGCCCTGCACCCAGCTCCAGCCTCCTGGGCAGCCTGCACGTCACAGACTGCTGTCTGCCCAAGTGCCCACTGCGGCCTCCACTTGTCCAGAAATGTTCAGTGAATACCTCCTCACTCCACATCTCCCTGCCCCCCGGGAGGTGGGGTCAGAACTCAATGGTCAGGAAGATTGAACCAAGCCCTCATGTCGCTCCAGTTCCTCAGGCTTTGGGGAGGTGCTGGGCTCGGCGTCCTTTGAAGAGTCTTGTATTAGTCCGTTTTCACACTGCTGATAATGACATACCCAAGACTGAGTAATTTATGAAGAGAAAGAGGTTTAGCTGACACACAGTTCCACGTGGCTGGGGAGGCCTCACAATCATGGTGAAAGGCGAAAGGCACGTCTTATGTGGCGGCAGACAAAACAGAATGAGAGTCAAGCGAGAGGAGTTTCCCCTTTTAAAACCATCAGATCTCAGGAGACTTATTCACTACCATGAGAACGCTGTGGGCAAACCGCCCCCACCGTTCAATTATCTCCCACTGGGTCCCTCCCACAACACATGGGAATTATGGGAGCTGCAATTAAAGATGAGGTTTGTGTAGGGACACAGCCAAACCATTTCCAGTCTCATTCTCCCCTCGCCTGACTTGGTCTCCCTGACTCTTTTTCTTTTTATGCCACCCAGGTCTTTCCTGCTGTTGAACGCGTCGTTTCATGCAGGCTTTGTGGACTGGGCTCATCTTTAGGCAGTGTTTTCAGGTGGGCGGTGGGAAGGCCGCACGCCCTTCACCTGTCCGGAGTGTCTCGCTATTGCTGTCTCGGCTGGCGTGTGGGTACTGGCACGTAACCCGGCACCACAGACTGGGGGCTTCAATAGCAGAAACGTACTTTCCCCCAGCTCTGGAGGCTGGCAGTCTGAGATCAGGGGTTGTCACGGTTGGTTTCTGTCTCCCTGGCTCGCACACGCCGTCTTCTCCGCGTGTCCTCACAGGGCTGCCCCTCTGTGCATATCTGTGTCTTCATCTCCTCTTCCTATAAGGACACGTGTCAGATTGGATTAGGGTCACCCATGTGACCTCACTTTGTATTAATCTCCCCTATCGAGTCCCTGTCTCAAAACACAGTCACTTTCTGAAGTCCTGGGACTCAGGGCTTTGACAGATGGATTGGAGGCAGACAGAATTGCCCCAGACGGCTGAGCACAAAGTTCCTGGGTCACCGTGAACACTGGAGATGGGGAGAGGTGGCAGGGGGGGTTAGTGTGATGGCCCTCCAGGACCCCAAGCCCCATGGTGGGTGGACCTCAGGCACGGGGTCCCTGTAGGGGCAGGCGGCCTAAGGCGGCACTGAGTGGTGCGTTTCACCCCATTTCCCCAGCCTAGCTTGCCTGTCCACCTGCGGGAGTGGCAGCAGTGTGAGCTGTGGTCTCTGTGGATTGCAGGGATTCTGGTGGTGGGTCGGCGGGGTCTGTGCAAGGGCCATTTGACAGGCCTCTTTAAACCAGAAGTGTTTTCCTAAACTCTTCGGGTTTGTGCCCCACATGTTTCTTTTGTCTGCCTTTAAGAAATGGCATTCGCGGTTGAAGCTACAGATTGATGCCCAATGACAGTTTGGGCTCTGTCCCTTGTTTGCTACGTAGTATGCTTATATTTATTTTATTACAAATGATATGTCATTGTATGTCCTCTTTGCTCCATTACTTTTATATTTCTAAGTGGTTGGCTTCTTTGTTTAAACTTTTATGATTTGTAGCTTCATTGCATTACAAGAAAGCAAGAGTGGTGTAAATTTTGCATTTTAAATATTTGCTTAGATTTACTTTGCATCTAAATGGTTGCAGTAGGCATCCCTGTGCGAGGCGCTCCTGCAACGCCAAAGCCCTGCTCATCTTGTCTTCCCACCCCTCACTGGACTCATTTATTATGGCCTTCAGAGTGGACCTAATCCCTTCCCCCATATTTATAAAGATTTCCCTTTTTTTTTGGTGTTTTGCCGCTGTCTTGGTGAGTTCACAACTGCTGCTTACTGTTAGCACTCCATCTTTATTTGCATATATGAAGATTATAAAATGATTCCTGATGTAACAGTGAATGCTTCCTGTTGTAAATTCAATTTTGCAATATTAATGTGCCAGCCCCAGCTTTCTTGACTTTTACTGTAGTCTGTGCTTTTTTTCTTTTCATTTTAAACCTTTCTGTGTTATTTTGCTTTATGAAGTCTCTTATAAGTGGTAAGACATTAGACTGGTCTTTTTTTTGTAACCAGAAATCCTTTATATTTACATAATTCTACCTGGTGTTTGGAATGAGTGTGTCATATTGACCTCTCGTCCTTCCCCTCCCCCTCTTCCCCCCTCCTTCCCTCCCTTCTTCCCTCCTGTCCCTCCCTTCCCCTCCCAGTCTCCCTTCCTTCTTCCCTCCCGTCCCTTTCTTCCTCTACCTTCTTCCCTCCTATCCCTCTCTTCCCCTCCCCTCCTTCCCTTCCCCTCCGTCCCTTCCCTCCCTTCCCCTCCCCTCCCTCCCTCTCTTCTTTTCTTCCTCCCTCCCTTCTTCCCTCCCTCCCTTGCCCTCCCGTCCCTCCCTTCTTCCCTCACATCCCATTTCTTCCTTCCTTCTTCTCTCCCATCTCTCACTTCCCCTCCCTCCCATCCCTCTCTTCCTCCTTCCCTCCCCTCCCTCCCTTCTTCCCTCCTATCCTTCCATCCCCTCCCCTCCCTTCCTTCCTTTTCCCTCCCATTCCTCCCTTCCCCTCCTCTTCCCTCCCTCCTTTCCCCTCCCATCCCTCCCTTCCTTCTTCCTTCCCATCCCTCCCTTCCCCTCCTCTCCTTCCCTTCCCCTCCCTCCTCCCTCCCTTCTTCCTTCTTGCCCCTCCCTTCCTTCCCCTCCCTTCCTTCTTCCCTCCCCTCCCTCCTTTCCTTCCCACCTCCCATCCCTCTCTTCTTCCTTCCCCTCCCTCCTTTCTTCCCTCCCATCCCTCCCTTCTCCTCCCCTCCCTATCTTCCTTTTTCCCTCCCATTTCTCCCTTCCCCCTCCCCGCCTTCCTGGACAATGAGACGGCTGACCTGCACCCATCATGATTGTCTAAGGGACCACCTTCTTCCTGTTGACCACCTCCTCTTCTTTGTGCCCCTCAATTCTTGTTTTTCTACATGTGGTTACTTTTCTTCCCTGCTCTATAAACCCCTAAATTTAGCCAGTTGAGGTGATGGATTTCAGAATGAGCTCTTACCTCCTCAGCTGCACACCTGCATGAAGCCTTCCTTCTTCCCTGCAGTATTCATTGTCTCAGTGACTGGCTTTCTGTGCAGTGAGCAACAAGACCAACATCAAACTCCTGGTGTTTCAGTCACATATTTTCTGTCCACATATTTCTTCTTTTAAAAAATCTGTAATGATTTAGAAGGCAGACATCATGTTTTTGAAACAGTCTTAAACTTATATTTGTCTAACAATGAAAGATTAAACAATGACTTTTGACTCCCTTTTATGGAAAACAGAGAACTTAATGCTGCTCCTCCTTGTTATCTTCATCCCTTTCCTAAGTGCATTAATTTCCTCTGAATTTACAAACCTCATACTTCTTACTTGAAATTTTAAACCCCTTAAAGTTTTCCAATGCGTTCCACTTTGTTGGCATTGTTATAAACTGTATTTTAAATTTGTGTCAGCAGCAGCCTTTCTCACAAGAGTTGTGAATGCTTTGATTCTCTTATTTTTACCTGGCTTATCATTCCAGCCCAATTCTTTCTATGGTGATGTCCCTGCTGTCCTGTTTGGTATTTTGAAGGATTCCGTTCAAGCAGCTTTTACAGAAGAGGTGACAGGTGCAGCCATCTGGAGATTTTAGAAATGGCCAGAAAGTTCTCAGGTCCTGGGGTTTCCCACACAGATATGCCAGTATCAGTTATCCCATGGTGTATTAGTCCATTCTCACGCTGCTGTAAAGAACTGCCTGAGACTGGGTAATTTATAAAGGAAAGAGATTTAATTGACTCACAGTTCTTCACGGCTGGGGAGGCCTAGGGAAACTTACAATCATGGTGGAAGGGGAAGAAAACATGTCCTTATTCACATGATGGCAGGAAGGAGAAGTGCTGAGCAAAGAGGAAAAAGCCCATTATAAAACCATCAGATCTTGTGAGAACTCACACTCTATCATGAGAACAGAATGAGAGTAACCACCTCCATGATTTAATTACCTCCTACCAGGTCCCTCCCACAATACTTGGGGATCATGAGAGCTACAATTCAAGATGAGATTTTGGTGGGGACACAGTGGAACCATATCACATGGTCTGGAGGCATCTTTTATTTCAGCAGACACATTTGAAGACAACTTAATTTTAGCTTATTTGAAGATAATCTGTTTACTTTTTTCCTCTTGGGAGCTTTTCTGATGTCCTGTTTTTCCTGAAGTGCAAACTTCAGTGTAGCACAACACCCTCTGGCATTATTGCTCTCTCTGCATTATTTTTTTGCTCAGCATTTTCAATTTCTCCACCTTGAAAGTTTTCTTCTATTATGTTTTTGGCTGCTACTTCTGCTCCTTTCTTCATTTTCTCCTCAGGAGCATCTGCTGTGTGTGGTTTGGCTCTGTAAGACCTTCACATCCAACCTGCCTCTGTTCTTGACTTTTCACTTCTATATTTTAATTTCACTTGCGATTTGGAAGTGTTTCTCAAATTTTTCTGTTGTACCATGACTTTGCTTTTCTGCAGCTGCAAGTCTGCCATTTACACTGAAGATTTTACAGCAGCTGTTGTGTTTCTTGTTCACAGAGGAGAGAATTGGTCTTGCCTTGAGCTCTGAGGGAGAAATCAAGTTTCAGCCTTGAGAGTATGATGAAATGAAAGGGCCTCCACAGATAATGATCTTGTCCTGGTCAGCATTACCCAGCCTCCAGAGACAGACAGTTTTAAATCCTGATGAAATTCAGATTCCTGCCTCTGTGAAGGATAAAGCAGCAGAGTTACTGGCTCTTCCATTTTCCTTAATGAATGTCAGGAGTTGTCTTAGTTGGCTCTCTTTGCCATAAGGAAATGCCACAGACTGGGCAGCTCCAACAGCAGACATTTATCCCTCACACTTCGGGAGACCAGGAGTGCAGGATCTTGGTGCCAGAAGGGCTGAGACCAGCAGTGCAGGATCCATAGGCCAGTAGGGCTAGCATCTGGGGAGGGCTCTTCCCTGGGCTGTGGGAGGCCGCCTTCTTACTGTGTCCTCACAAGGCCTGTCCTCTGAGTGTGAGGGAGTGGGGGGAGAGAGAGCTCTCTGGTGTCTCTTCTTCTAAGGACACTCATCCTGTTGGATTGCACTCCACCCTCATAATCTCATTGAACCTTAATTGCTTCCTTAGAGGCACCAGCTCCAACTATAGCCACATTAAGGGATAGTGGTTCAATGTATACATTTTGGGGGTACCCAGATATTTGGTTCCTAAGAGGAGCTGAGCAAGATGTTCCTCAGGGAAGAAGAAACAAAGAGGAGCAGGTCACAGGCACCTGAGCCCCAGGCATTATTATTGGTGGAGGGTGTTCAGTTTCTTGGCATTTTGAACAAAGACTTGGACAAAATGCACAAACCAAGCAAGGAAAGAAGCAGAGATTTATTGAAAATGAAAGTACACTCTACAAGGTGGGAGCCAGCAGCAGAGATTTATTGAAAATGAAAGTACACTCTACAAGGTGGGAGCCGGCTGAGCACAGGGGCTCAAGAGCCCCGTTACAGAATTTTCTGGCATTTAAATAACCTCTAGAAATTTTCCATTCGTTACTTGGTGTACACCATATGTAAATGAGGTAATGGCTTGCAATCAGTCTGATTGAGAAGCCACCAATCAGAGGCTGAAGTGACGTTACAAAGGTTACACCCCATGCAAGCGTCTGATTGGTTGTGAAAGCAACCAATTAGAGGCTAAAGCGAAGTTACAAACTTACACTTCTATGCAAATATCTGATTGGTTGCAGAAAGTTACCAATCAGAGGTAGTTTCAATTTTCAATCTGCCAAGCAGAAAAGGAGGGGTGGGTTGCAAAGGGAATAGCCCCTGGTCTTTCTGTTACTTAGGTGTGGAAAGTTGTGGTTTTCCTTTTGATTTAGCTCTAGGAAGTCAGCGTGAATTGGCCTCAGGTTCCCTGCCTCCAGACCCTATTTTCCTGCCTCAGTGCAGCTGAGTGAGCCTTCTGTTTGGGTCATGCCCTAAGACCCAACCAGCTTTTGACCTTCTCCTGGGCAGGAGCCTGGGGGTGGGGGGTGGATCACAGACATTACATTCTCCTGAGGCAAATGCCCAGGATGTGAGGACAGTCTGTCTTGGATGGGCTGCAGGCCCCTCTCCCTTTCTCTCCACTGCACCCACGTCTAGGCCTCCTTTCCAAGGATCCAGAGCACTTTGAGTGAGGAGGAAGCAAGGCATGTATAGTGCATGGAGCAGAGGCCAGGTCGTTGCCAATGTTTAACGCACATCAGCTATTTTTATTGTGAATTCAAACACACTTTTATTGGAGTATAAGGTGTGTTATAGACAAACACACTGTTATGAGTGGAATAGTGTCCCCCCAAAAGATATGTTGCAGGAGGCTGGGCACAGTGGCTCACAGCTGTAATCCCAGCAGGAGTTTAAGACCAGCCTGGGCAATGTAGTAAGACCCCCAAATCTAAAAAAATAAAATAAATTAGCCAGGCATGGTGACATGCACCTGTAGTCCCAGCTGCTCAGGAGGCTGAGATGGGAGGATCTCTTGAGCCCAGGAGTCCAAGGCTGAAGTGAGCTGTGATTGCACCATTGCATTCCAGCTTGGGTGACAGAGCAAGACTCCATCTCAAATAAATAAATAAATTAATAAAAAAGATATATTGAAGCCTTAACCCCCAGTAATTCCAGAATGCAAGCTTATTAGTATATAGAGTTGTTGCAGATGTTATCAGTTAAGATGAGGTGATATTGGGGCTGGGTGAAACTTCTGCCTCAGGTGACTGCCCCATTGACTCTCTCACCAGCAGCTGCAACAGAGTTCTAGTTGTTCCATATCCTTGCCGACACCTATCATTTTCTGTCTCCTTATTTTAGTCATGCTGGTAGGTGTGTAAGTGGATTACACTGTAGTTTCAATTTGCATTTTCCTGATGATTAATGGTGTCAAACACTTTTTTGTATATTTCTTGGCCATTTGAATTGCTTCTTTTGTGAAGCATCTGTGCAAGTATTTTCCCCTTTTCTGTGGGATATCAATCTTATTTTTGTTGGTTTACATGAGTTCCTCATATGTTTTGGTTAAGAGTCCTTTTCAGATATATGAATTGCAGTTCTCATAACAGTGTCTTTTGATGATATGAAGTTTTTTGTTGTTGTTGTTTTGTCTCATTTGTTGAGACAGGGTCTCGCTCTGTCACCCAGGCTGGAGTAAAATGCTGCGAACTTGGCTCACTGCAACCTTGACCTGCCAGGCTTCAGCAATCCTCATGCCTCAGGCTCCTGAATATCTGGAACTACAGGTGTTCACCACCACAGCTGGATAATTGTTGTAATTTTTGTGGAGACAGGGTTTTGGCATGTTGCCCTGGCTGGTCTCAAACTCTTGGGCTCAAGTGATCTGTCCACCTCAGCCTCCCACAAATGCAGGGTTAATGATTTGTGTTTTGTTTAAGAAATCTTTGCTTAAGCTGAGGTCATGAAGATGTTTTTTGTGTTTTCCTCTAAAAGCATTATTGTGTTCCCTTTTGCATTTAGATCTCCAGGCCATCTGAAATTTATTTTTGTATGTGGTGTAAGGCAGGGGTAAGGCTGCTTTCTTTTTTCCATTTGGATATCCAGTCGACTCAGCAATGGAAAAGACCACACCCCTCCAGCCCCCCAGCCCCACATCTCAGCCTTGTCTTTGTTATAGATCAGGTGACTGCAGAGATGGCGTGGCTTCCGGACTCTCTCTTAGGTTCTGCCCGTCAATTTGCCTATCCTTATACCAATGCCACACTGTCTTAATTTCTTGTTCTTGTTTTCAAGGGTGATCTACTTGTTTGGTTCTCCTTGGTGAATCAGGTGGTCTCGGATACACTTTTCCCTTGATTTTAGTTTCAAAGCCCTGAACCGTTTTGTTAGAACTCCATCATATCCTAACTGTGTAACCTGGCCTCAGTTCATCTCAGTGTACCATCTTTAACATAGAAACACAAATTCCTATCTTAGAGAGTCTCTGGGAGAATTAAATGAGATAATGCAGCTGTTGTGCTTGGCACATAGAAAGCATTTAGTAAAGGTTAGTGATTTCATAGTTTAGTGGTTGGAGGTACAGCACCTGGAGTGAAACTGCCTGGATTCAAATCGTGGTTCCTTCACTTTGAAATGCGTGACTTTGGGAGAATTACTTCATGTGGGCCTACTGTCTTTAAAATGAGGATACTTGTAGTGAACACTGGAGCTTAGAATGTGGATGAAGTGCACACAGCAGTTCTCAGCTTTGTGCTCATGGGGGAAGACAAAGATAATAACAATTTCCATGCAACATCTGGAGGATACAGGACCAGGCACCCCGTCTAGACTCACCTGTGACTCACCCACATACCAGGCTACTCGTGCATGCCAGGGCATTCCGCCTGGAAGTGCTGAGTCCATATGTGTGAGGGGCACTCCGTTTTCTGGCACGTGGTGGGCAATCACTCCATTGACATTGCCTCTTAGAATCTTCCTCCTGTTGATCAGAGTGTCCTGGCCCCTGTGAGCTTGATTTTGATTTTTAGCAGCTGCAGTCCTTGTGCCTTATGGATAGCACAGTAAATCTTTTTAAAAATATATATATTTTTTTCTGTTATGTGAAGCACATCTATTTGTGAGGAAGGATTTTCCTCTGAGCCCTTGTTCCCTTGCTCTTCTGCTTGTGCCGCTGGTGTTTTCATAAGCTCAGTGCTGATTTCTTTCTGAATATCACTGCCCCTTATACACAGGTGGTCTGATTCTGCCTTCTGCCCCAGTGAGGGTGGGCTGAGCCCCCTTCCAGAATGACAGAGCAGGTGACTGCAGCACGCTTAGTGCAGGCTTTGTGCCTGATGGGATGGTGTCTCCTTGGGGATGTATGTCCCAGGCAGGTGCCCCAGGATGGCTTAAAGGGAGGGCCTAGAGCAGAGTCGACAGCCTTTCAAGTGGGACCCACCAGAAGGTGTCACCTCCAGGGCTCATTAAAGCGTGTCCAGGCTCTCAGATTTCCTTGGAAACCAGAAACTAAAGGCAAAGTTGGCGGAAGGGTCTTCTGGCATCTTCCTGTGGGAGCAAATGTGGGCGGGAGCAGCTTCCCCCTCTGCTGCAGGGCTTCACCACTCCCGCCCTGCTGCCTCCCTGTACCCCACAGCCTTCCTACTCCGCTCCCAGCTCTGGCTCAGGCTGCCCTTCTTCTTGCTGATTCCTTGCTCTAGTGCAGGGTTTCTCCAGTGGCTCCCCACGACATGCCCAGGGTGACATGCCAGTGTGTGTCACCAGAGCTGCCCACGCACAGCCCTCTCATAGAAAGCAGTTACAGCGAGCCTGGGGGGTGGGCCCTGTGGGCTGTGTGGGGGAGGTCGTTAGCACAGTGACTGTGACCAGCAGGCAGGATGGGTGGGTGGAGGCCCAGGAGGAAGGAGAAAGGAGCAGGGAGCAGCAAGACACGGGGGAGCAGCATGGGAGTGGGAGAAGCTGAGTGTGGGTTCTGGGAGGGATGGGGAGGGGCAGCCTGGGAGGGGGAGAAGCTGAGTATGGGTTCTGGGAAGGACAGGGGGGAGCAGCGTGGGAGGGAGAGGCTGAGCGTGGGGTCTGGGAAGGGCAGGGGAGGAGCAGTGTGGGAGGGAGAAGCTGAATGTGGTGTCTGGGTAGGAAAGGGAGAAGCAGCCTGGGAGGGGGAGGCTGAATGTGGGGTCTGGGAAAGACAGGGGAGGAGTAGCCTGGGATGAAGGAGGCTGAACATGGGGTCTGGGAGGGAGGGGGGGAGCAGCCTGGGATGGGGAGAAGCTGAGCGTGGGTTCTGGGAAGGACAAGGGCAGAGCAGGTGGAAGGGAGAAGCTGAGTGTGGGGTCTGGGAGGGATGAGGGAGGAGCAGCGTGAGAGGAAGAAGCTGAGCCTGGGGTATAGGAAGGACAAGGAGAAGCAGTGTGGGATGGGGAGAAACTGAGGATGAGGTCTGGGATGGACTAGGGAGGATCACTATGAGAGGGAGAAGCTGAGTGTGGGGTCTGGGAAGGACTGGGGAGGAGCAGCTGGGAGGGAGAAGCTGAGTGTGGGGTCTGGGAAAGACTAGGAAGGAGCAGCGTGAGAGGGGGAGAAGCTGAGCATAGGGTCTGGGAAGGACAAGGAGAAGCAGTGTGGGATGGGGAGAAACTGAGGATGAGGTCTGGGATGGACTAGGGAGGATCAGTGTGAGGGAGAGGCTGAGTGTGGGGTCTGGGAAGGACAGGGAGGAGCAGTGTGGGAGGGGGAGAAGCTGAGTGTGGAGTCTGTGAAGGAAAGATGTCTGGGTTGGATTTCTTCATGGTGTTCCCTGTAAACCGCAGGGAGGTTTAACAAGGAAACTGACAGTGAAGAACTACAATTCCTCAAGTCCCTCAGCTCTGATTTGGCTTCCTTTGAAGGGAAGTCTGTGCATGGACTGGGCCATCTGGACCCCTGAAGATATTTGGGTTACAGTGCCAGGCCCTGGATTGAATTCCTGTTTAGTAGAGTTCATTGATTACTCACAGCCACCTCTCCAGCCTCCCCCCACTTAGATCCCCATCAAGCTGTTGCCAGAATTACACCCCAGCCTCTTTGCAGATGCTGCTTGCCCCTGCTTGCCTGGCCAGAACCGTTGGAGACTCACAGCTGGCTCTGGTCTCCTTTCTCTCCATCCTCCTGCCCCAGGTAGGACCAGCCTCCTCCTCCCCAGGGCCAGGCACAGGGGGACACCTTGTGTATACTCTAGTGTGACTGGCAACGACTTGTCCCCCCAGGGCCGACGTGAGCACATGTGAAATAAGGAAGGGCTCAGCGTGCCTCAGAGGGGCCGCCCCTACCTAGGGGTTGCCATCCTTGGTGTTTTTGCTGTTGTGGGGACAGTGTTGACATGTCCAACTGAAAGCTTTGCCTCCATGCCCCCAATCCAGGATCCGCCATGAGGAAATCCCTTCCCTCCTGCTGTGCCAGCTCAGCAAATATATTTTTTCTTCCTTATGACTTTCTTTCCTCTATCTTTTTGTTTTTGTTTTTAAAGACAAATTCTCACTCACCTAGGCTGGAATGCAGTGGCATGATCCCAGCTCACTGCAACCTCTGTCCCCTGGGTTCAAGCAATCCTCCCTCTTCAGCCTCCTGAGTAGCTGGGACCATAGGCATGCACCACCATGCCCGGCTAATTTTTGTATTTCTTTTTTGGAGAGAAGGGGTGTTGCCATGTTGCTCAGGCTGGATGCCTCTGAGTCTCTCTGATGGTGCTCTGGAAGCGGCCACAGGGGCCTCTCAAACACACTCCCTGGGCCTGCCCTGCACCGTCACCACATCACCGCAGAAGACAGGATCTCAGACGAACACAGCTCTCAGCACCCTCCTGGCAGCTGGCATAATTGGGACTGATCTTGTTAGAGGGAGACAGCTAGCTCAGTTGACAGTTTTGTGTTCACAACTTCATATATTTGGTGAAAAGACGCAGGGAAATATGAGATGCGGAAGCAAAATGGCTCACAGGGGCTGCTCGAATGCCCCGCGGCCTTTGGAGACTCTTTCTCAGCTCACAGAAGGGCTGGGAGGCAAGGGAGGGATGGCGAGGGGTCGCTCTTGCTTAGTAACACCCAGAGCAGGGTGCCAGTGAGGGGTCACCCTTGCTTACTAATACCCAGAGCAGGGTGCCGGCGAGGTGTGGTGTCACCAGATGTGGACCACACTGGCCTGCCAGCCTCCTTGCCTGTGGCCTCGAGGGTCCCTTATCCCTGCAGCCCGGTTCACCAGGGACTCGCAGTGATGCTCACAGTACAGGTTAAACAGGAGCTTGTGCTCACTGCCTTCCCAAGCAGCCCGGTCAGCTGGGACTCAAAGAGCCCATCTCGCCCAGAGCCTCCCAGAACCGAACCTGTACTCTGGGTGACCTGAGGGCTGAAGGCAGTGTGAAAGGGAAATAAATCTTGGGACGCCAACATCACTACACAACGGGAAAAATCAAGCTGGGAACTGCTGTGGGCAAACCTGCCTCCCTATTTGAAGCCATCCCTCTGCTCACTGAGAGACGTGCATATCTGATTGCCTTCTTTGAAAAGGCTAATCAGAGACTCAAAAGAATGCAAGTTTGTTCTTCACCTGCCTGTGACCAGGAAGCCCCCTCCCTCCTTCCAGTGGTCCTACCTTTCTGGATGAAACCAATGTACCTCTTACACATATTGATTGATGCCACATGCCTCCCTAAAATGTATAAAACCAAGCTGCACCCTGACCACCTTGGGCATCATGACCTCCTGAGGATGTGTCATGGGCGCACGTCCTTAACTTTGGCTAAATAAACTTCCTAAATTGACTGAGACCCATCTCAGATATTTTGGGTTAACACCAGGGTCAAGACTTCGCTCACCCTGGCCTGTCCTGCCTGTCATCCTGTCCCTTCCTGGACCTGTGGGGCAGGACCTGGGGCTTGGCTTAGACCACAGCCTCCCACCCTCCCCCCATAGCTGTCACATATGTGAGCCCCCAGAGAGCCTGTGCCATTGTGAGAAGGGTCATTTGTACAGTGCCTGCGTGGGGCCTTGCAGTGGGTCTGTCCCTCCTTACCACATCAGCCACCGAGCAGAGGGACCCTGTGTGCCACAGTTCCTGGGTCCTCATGGAGCCCTGGGCCACAGCTGGACATGGGGCCAGGAATGCTGGTGTCTTCCCTGGGCAGGTGCAGTCAGAAGAGAGGGGACCATTGTCCCCATCATAAGAACCACTGAGAACCAATGCCAGAGAAAGACACGTGCAGTCTTAAGGGAGGGGCCGGCTGCAGGGAGGAGGATGCCTGACCATGAGCTCTGCAGGCGTCTCGAGGGTTGGGACAGGGGTTTTCTCTTACAGAAAGTGGTCGGCAAGGCTAGAGGCATGAGTGTTGGGAGAAAGGATGAAGGTACCCATGGGACAGTGGAGTAGAGTTCCTCCTGGAACCACCCTTGCCTCTGAGGGGCTGTCTGCTGCCTCCAGTTGGGGCCTCAGATGAGGACCTGGAGGGCGGCGCCATGTTAACCCAAGCCTGGGTCACAGGCATCCTGTGGGGTGGCTCAGTGGGAGGAGCAGTCAGGGGGATTGTTCACAAGGCAGAGGGACTGGGGAGTTTCGGGCTGGCCTTGCCCCGGTAAACCAGGGGGTGTTGTGAGTCTTGCCTGAGTCCCATGAGGAAGCGGTTCCTTTCAGGAAACCATTTTCAGGAACACAGAGTGGGGGCATGTCCGAGCCTGTGCTGGGTCCAGGAGCCCAGGGCCCCAGTGAAGTTCAGTATCGGTGCAGAAAACATTTAGAACTTGTTTTCACATGAGCTGTCACATATAATTGTCACCACAGCTCTTCAGGGTCCAGGTTCGAGATCCCATTCTAGGAACAGTGCAGCTTAGGAGCAGAGAGAGAAAGCGACTCATCCAAGGCCACTTGAACAGGAACGGGGGCTGGGCAGGAACCCCGGACCCTTCTAGCCTCGTCTCAGGACCCCTGCTTGGTTGCTGAGGGTGAGTGGTTTGTGGAGGGCACGGCCCTGAGCAGCCTGAGGGGAGCTGGCGGCAGACACCATCCTCATGGTGGAAAGCAACACATGTCAAGGTGGCATGTGTGCCTGGCCTCTGTGAGTCTGGATCCTCAGGGGTCCACCCAGCCGGGGCCTGGTGTGGCCTCAAAGGTGAAGGCTCAATGCGGCCCTGATGCTGGTCCCGAGAAACCGTGGGACTGAGGAACAGCCAAGTGTGGAGCCTCTGAGGGAAAGGCAGGCAGCTGGGGGCTGCAGGAGGCAGGGCAAAGCTCCCACCCAGAGTCAGTGCCTCGGCCACCTCTGAGCCCACTGCCGGTGGGCGGGCCCTGCTGACCTCCCAGCGTATGTTCCAGCCGCTCCCACCCTTTCCCAAGTCTGAACGTCACTCAGGTGGAGGATGAGCCTGTTTCCAGAGGCTTGGGGCTACAGCAGGTGGCCCGGGCTTGGGAAGTGAGGCTGATCGTACCTGTCCAGGCCAGCCCTGCCTCCTATTCACCCACAGAGGGGCTGGCATCTGCTGCTTCTCACAGCCTCGGTTCTGGATGGCTGACAGCCACTCAGTCCCCTCCAACCTCCAGAGCATCCTCGGGCCTCAGAGCCACCGTGCTTCCTGTACCCTCTACCTGGAATGCCCTTCGTGCTTCATGTCTCCCTCGTCTCCTCAGATGCCGCCTTTTTCAGAGAGGCCTTCCCCACCACCTCACCCAGAAGAGAAGCCCGTTTCTCCCTCCAGGACCCAGTTCTGCCTTACGTGTAGCACTTATCCCCTGACATGCAACAGCTCTTTGTTGATGTTTCCTGTTCGTCTCACCCGGCTAGAATGCATGCTCCTCTAATTTGTTCCTGAGGTGTACCCAGCACCTCAATCAACACCTGGTGTTGGTGAGTGCTTGCTAAGTGTTTGTTAGTGAATGCATATTTGTTGAATGAATTTGTGGGTGGCTGGATATGTGGGGAAGAGATGGAAGGAGGGTTCAGGAAGTGGCCTGGATAGTTGGAAGGGGTGGACGGATGACAGGTGAAGAGATGGGTAGATGGATGGGGGGCAGTCACTATGGATGCTTGCCTGGGGTGTTGGATGGATGGGTGGATGATGGGGTGGGGGGAGGAATGGTTTGGCAGGTGGATAGCTGATACATTGATGGACAGATGGGTAGGTGGCTGGTTAAATGGATGGGTGATAGTTGGTTTGGTGATGTGTGAATAGGAGGATCAGCCAGACTGACAGATGGCTGGTGGATTAGTTGGTGTGTGGTTGTATTACTGAAGAGGTGGTTTGGGTTAGTGTGGATGGGTGAATGGATTCCTGGTTGAATAAAGGGGCTGATCAATGAATCTTTTGCTGATTGGATGGAGGTACTGGTTGCTATTGGATTGATGTGGCAAGCAACTGGATAACTAGTTGCTAAGTGTGTGTTGGGCAAATGAAGGGCACATGGGTGGTAGGTTGACGGGTGGGTCAGGGTGAGTGGCTGGCTGGATGTGCATGGAGAATGGGTACGCAGGTAGGTGGATGGTTTGATGGCAATGAATGGCTAGTGGGTAGGAGGACTGTTAGGTTGTGCTTGTGGGAGATGGTGGGTGGCACTGGAGGAGCTGGGCATTGGCCGGTGTGTGTGTAGATGGATGGTGAGGGGGCTGCACTGGCACGTGTTGGTGTGGGGATAGACTCATGGAGGATGAATGGCCATGTGTAGATGGATAATGAGGGGGATGTGCTGGCAGCTGGATGAATGGTCATGTGGCTGGCTGGCTGGACTGAGCAGTGGGTGACCCCATCCTACAGCCCATCTTGTAACCCGCCCTGCACCTGGGGGCTCACAGGATCAGGCCCTGCCAAAGCCGAAGTGTCCTGCCTCCCAGCTCCTTTCCTGTCCTCCAAGGACACTTGTGGTTGAGGGTCTGTAGGACTCTTTGGGACCCTCATTCTTCTCAGGAAGCCCCAGGTCAGCACTGATCCTCAGCGGGAGTTTTCTGGAGCTGAACCCCGCCTGTGAGAGCCCAGAGCTCCTGCTGGGGAGTTTCATGGGAGGGGGGCTAGGAGCAGCCACTCAGACCAGAGGCTGATGGAAAACCCTGGAGCTGGTGCTCCCCCCGTGGGGGTCCTGATGAGAGTGAGGGATCGATTTGGCATGTCCTGATGTGAACCTACTCTCCCAGCATCTGAGCTGCAGCCAGGCCCGCCTGCAGGAGATGCTGGCCGGGCAGAAAAAGGATGCTAATTCCTGTTTAAAAGTCAGGGATCCGGAAACCAGTGCTGCCTGGAGAATCCAACAGCAAAAACTGGGGTGATGTGGTTGCACCACTCTAAGCGGGGCTGGAAGTTGCCTCCCAATGCTAACATTAACTGATGAGATTCTGACCAGCTCTGTCTGGAAGGTTCTGTGTCTCTGCGTGCAGCTGTCACTGTGCCCCTCCCTCCCATGGTGCTGTCCCCACCTCACCTGGGGTGGCAATGTGGGTGCACTCTGGCAGGAGCAGCACCACTCCCTCCCCCTCCTGAGCTGCATCGGCTGGCTGGGGTGGGGGTGTCTGGGGCTGAACACCTGCCTCCTGGAAGGATGTTGGAGGCCAATGGGCTTGGTGGGGGGTCCTTTCCCTGTGCCCCTTCCAGCTGGCAGAGCACCAGCCCCTTGTCGGAAGGGCAGCCTTCACCTTGTGACCGCCTGGGAGCTGTATGGAGTGGGCAGGAGTGTGCGTGCAGGTGTGTGTGTGAAATCGTCCCCATAAACTTCATAAAATTAACCAGGGAAGAAGGGAGGGGGAGAAACGAAAATGAACCCAGCCTGGCGCCCTGACACTCGTCCCTGGGTGGTTGTGCTCTGACAGGCTGCCTCAAGCCTGTCTGCTGCCTGTGGCCCCAGAGTCACACAGGCCCGGCCACAAGTCCACTGCCTTCTCGACTGCTCTGCAGATGAGCGCTGGGAACATGTGTTTCCCTCTGAGATGCCCCTTCAGGCCCTGCGTGCCGAGGAAGCTCCTGATGCCAGCCGGCCCGTAGGACCCTGGAGGACCTGAGCTGCCGAAGAATCGTGAAGTCCCCACATCTTGATGATTTCAGCCCCTTACCCCGGCCAATCAGCCAACCCAATTCTCCAGCCTCTCACCCTCCATGATCCCCTGAAAAACCCCAGCCCGGAACTCTTCAGGGACACGGATTTGCGGCTCCCTCCCACCCCCTCACTCACTGCCCTGTGATCAATAAGCCCTTTCTCTGCTGCAAACCCTGCTGTCTCCATGTCAGGGGTGTGTTACAGCGCTGTGGGCATACGCATCTCCTGGTCCTGTAACACATGTGCGTGCCTCCTCCATCAGACGGGCTCCTTGGGGCAGGCCTGGAGTGTCTGTCCAATGCAGGAACGCCGTCTCCACTGCAGCCTCTGAGCTCATCTGGCGAGCATTGTCTACTTGATTAGGTTATTTCAGAGGCGTTTTCTCACTTGGTCCTCCCAGCTACCAGTAAGGAAGGTACTAAAAACCTCAATTACATTTATATTTGGGGAAACAGAGGCTCAGCAGGGGACATGACAGAGCAGAAGGCAGACCCCAAGACAGGCCAGCAGGCAGCAGGAGAAGCAGGCTTGGGCCCTGGCTCCCTCTGAGTCCAGAGTCTCTTTCTGGGCACTTCACTTGGTGCCCAGTGCGGTGCTGACAACAGGCATCAACTCACGGAATCCCCAAACCAGCCCATCTACTGCTGGGGAAACTGAGGCTTAGAGCTGCACCTGAGCCTGAACTCAGGCTGCAAAGGCAGCGCACACAGATGCAGGGCCCTCTGCTCCAGAGCCTGGCTGTGGTGATGCCTCGAGGCATTGGCCCACCCCACAGCCCCGCTTTGCTGCTGTGGAGCTAGGGGTGTGGGAAGGGGCCTCGGGCCCGGGAGGGTGGGAGGAAGAGCCCCTGGGCAGCCTGCAGGTGAGACCCTTCTCCCGCTGCCAGCCTGCCCACCAAGCCTCCCTCAGAACATCGCTCAGTAACTCTGCCCAGAAACTGGAAAGATAATTGGGTCATGGCAAAGAGTGAATTATTCCTCCGGAGAAAGTTCTAAAATGCATGAGCCCTCAATGGCAGAGAGAGAGGCAGTTATGAAGCTCAGAGGCAGTCTTGGAATTGGAGCCACAGAGTGGCTCTTCCCTGTGCCTTCCGGGGTTCAGGGAGGAGCTGGACAGGACCCCCATCCATAAAGGAGCCCCTATTCTGGTGGGAGAGACAGAGACCCAGACATGAGTGCTGGCAATGCTGGCAATATGACCTTTCAGGGCTGTGGGAGGAGAGGGAGAGCCTGGGGCCAGCCTGGAGGGGGAAGAGGAGGGTCAGGGAGCACCCACAGAAGAGGAGACAAGACAGTGAGGGGTGCCTTAGGGGGAGGGGACCATGCAGGCTGAGGCTGGGGTTTAAAATTTCCTAGCATGGTGAGACTCCTTTGAGGACTGCTGAAAGGGAGGGCACCCCAGCTAGTGCAGCAGGCACGCCGGGACCTCGGGCAGTACAGGGAACCCCCTGACCACAGGTGGCCTGAAAGTCGGAATAGGAGAACTCCTACCCAGGCTTCAGGGCCCTGCTCAAGTGTCCCAAATCCCTCCCAAAGGCTGAGGATACCGCATCTGAGAAATGGGCTTCTGAGGATGTGTCAGACATGGCCCAGGAAGCATCAGCCAGGGCGGGGCTCAGGGGCTCCTAGGAGCTGCTCCTGGCTGCTGTGCCCTGCCTGCTGGTCACCCATCCTGCACTAGGCGATAGGGTCCTGGAGGGCAGCAGGACCATGTCATAGGAGGTGTGAATGGGGCTTTGCTGCAGGCTGTGGGTGGGGACTGGGGCTCCTGGGGGCCGAGGCACATGGCAGGCAGGGGAAGAAGCTGGGGCGGGGTGCAGAGTATGGGGAGAGAGAGCGCTCTCCCGGCCCAGGCCTCATCTGGAAATTGGAGGTGATTTTCCAGCACAGGCAGCTCCTGGGCTTAGAGGCTGGACATTGCCTCAGTGAGCTACGGGCAGTGCTCCTCCTGGGGTGGGATGGGAGGGGGGTCTTATGGCCCCTGGGGACCTTGGGGCCCGGTGGGGTCCAGTGCCCTGGGAGGGTCCCAGTGTGGGAGAAGGAGGGGTCGGGGGGTGGTGTTTAGGCATGCAAAGGGTGGAGATGCCCCTGTAAGTCTGGAGCTGGCAGCCCGGGTGTCTCAACTGCAGCCTTTAGGGCCGCAGTGGACCAGCAGAGGCTTCGCCTCCCTGGAGACCCCAGCAGAGTGCGAGGCAGGGGCTTCTGTAGGCCTTGATCCCACTTTTCTCTGGGCGGGCCCGCGGCAGCAGATGTTTGATGAGCCGGAGATGGGGAGCCTGCCTTGCATGGCCTCGCCCTGCCTGCATGGGCGCTCACCCCGCCCCACCCTCCAGGACACTCCGTGGGGCATCGCTGCTGTCCCGTGAGGATCCCCCTTGGGGGGTGGAGGTGTGTGGGGGCCAAAGGCAGGGCCTGAGGAGCTGTGTCTGGGGCCTCAGAAGATGCTGGTCCCCTGCCCTGTCTACACAGCCTGGCTGTCCTGGGGGGATGGGGAGACAGGACACAGGCCACGGGTCTGTGCGGGCTGGTGTGTGGCTGGGGACAGCCAGCACCCCAAGGGAGGAGGTGGCTGCTGGGGAGCAGGATGAAGCAGGAAGGGGTCACCCCACTGAATGGGGTGTGGGTGCAGTCCCTTCATCCTGAAGCCACACATGCCTGGTTCGTGGCCTTTGACTCATGCTGGTGATGGTCACTGTGTGTCCAGGACAGAGCCTGGAAGATTAAGAGCGTGTTTAATTTTTACCACTGGCCGGTGATGCTGGTGTTTTCAGAGGGGAACTGAGGCCTGTGGAAGGGAAATAGCTGACCGGGGGAAGAACACTGCTGGCCAGTGACAAAGGGAGGGACCTACACTTGCTGTGTGCCTCTAACACGCGTCCTCCCACGTGGCACCACCCACAGCGACCCCAGCCCCTTTGCCTTTCTTCAGCACCTGTCATGGGGCCAAGAACCCGAGACTCGGCTGGTGTCCGGGCTGTGACCACAAGCCCCTCCTCTCCGGCTGGGGCCCATGTCTTCAGGTTCATGCGGGTCCAGACGGGTCAAACAAACACAGCTCGCCCACGCAGGGTCATCTTGAAGCTGAGGATGGAACTTGAGAAAACATGTTTCTTTGTTTGGCAATGAGGTCTGCGGAGGGTTCTGAGGGTTTGGAGACATTTTCTTCCTGGAGAGGGCCCTCGTTCCTCCCAGGTATTTGACTCCCACTCCCTGCGAAGCCTCTGAGAGCCGTGCTGGGCTCTCCTTCCTCGGCCGCCTCCTCTCCAGGGCAATAGCCTTACTGAGTCCTTGCTCACCTCCAAATGACTCTTCTGTGGAACTTTCCAGTGGAGAAGGAGGAGGGAGAGGAGAAGCAGGGAGCAGCCCGGCCTTCCTCCTCTGTGCCCACTGCCCTCCTGCCATGGGCCCTGTCTGGGCACCCACTTAGGGGTCTCCAGCCTGACTGGTGGCACTGCGGCCTCCCCATGGCTCTAAGGCTGTCTGGGGTGTCCAGGAGTCACAGAGATGGAAACAGATTCACCTCAGTTCTGCAGTGCCTACTCCCTACACCATATGTTCAGGGTTAGACGGTGTCCCCCGCAAAGTCATGTTCATCCAGAACCTCAGAATGTGACCTTATTTGGAAACAGGCTCTTTGCAGGTGGAATTAGTTCAGATGAGATACGGGGGTAGGGTGGGCCCTGAACCCTGGTGACGGGTGTCCTCACAGGAAGAGGGAAATCCAGACTCAGACACAGAGAGGAGGAGGAGGAGGCTGAGACGACAGAGCAGACAGTGGGGTGATGCGGCCACAAGCCAAGGATGCTTGGAGCCACCGGGAGTGGAAGACACAGGAAGGGTGCTCCTGCAGAACCTTCAGAGGCAGCGTGGCCCTGCCCGCACCTCCATCTGGGACGTGGGACTCCAGACTGCGAGGGAGTGGACGCCCGTTGTTGAAGCCCTGCGTGGGCACCCCCATCGCGGCAGCCCTGGGACTCCTCAACTGTGCCCTGTCACCTCTCACCCTGCTGCTGGAGAGGCTCGGTTTGCTCCTGGAAGTCGTGAATGTGAAACGTGGATGTTTTGTTGTGGCGTCCATTGCTACTCTCATGCTGGGGTCCTGCTCTCTCTGTCCGGGTTCCATCACTGCTGAGCTGGACATCAAGGCCGAGGATCTTCTCAGTGGGCAGAAGTGTGTCTCTACAAATAGTGCCAGGTCCTTTTCATTATCCTCCCTGGTCCCTCCCCTCCCCTCCCCTCCCCCTTCCCCTCCCTCCCTCCTTCTCTCCCTCCCTCCTTCCATGTCTGGAGAGGACCCCGGCTTGGAGCAGGCATGCTCTGCTCTGTTGTGAGGCAGATCTCGGGCCTCCTCACTCACCGTCCCACTTGCCAGGAGTCCGAAGGGCATGGTTGGGGGCTCTCAGTTGGGGTCTCTCAGTGGGTGCCCTCGGGGGCTGCTGCCATTGAAAACGCTCTGGGGTGGGAGGCCGGCAGTGTTTGCTAGTGGTGGGAGCTCAGCTGGGCTGCCAGAAGGTGTCCCCACATGGGAACCCCTGGATGGGGGGCTCAGATGGTGGCTGTCCCCTGCAGAGAGATGGCCCAGGAGAGTGACGTGGGCTGCCTGCTGCTCTGCACCAGCCTGGACATGGCAGATCACCGTGCTGTGTCCACTTTCCAGTGTGGGGCCTTGAGCACTGCCAAGAGGTTTTGCCCCAGGGGCTTCCAGGAGGCCTTGTCCTCATCAGTGCATGATACCAACCTCCCTGGGTCTGAGGCTGCTTTCTGGAGTGCATGGGTCCCTCCGAGGGACTAGGACTGGCAGATACTCAGTGTCCACAACTATGAACACCTGAGCAGATGCGGGCTGGGATCCAGGCCCAGCTTGCTGGAAGTTTCTCCATGGGATCTCTCAGGATCCCCATTTTCTCCCGTACCAGTGAAGAAAACCAGCATCCACCCACCACAGAGCCCACAGCTCAGGCTCCTGGCCCAGTGGCCTGGTGATGCCTGGAGACCAGGCTTTGTCTGCTGGTCATTGCTAGAGGCCCCTGGCCACTCTCACTTGATCTCCCACATGGAACTTCCTGCAAACTCTTGAGCGGAGGCGCAGTGGCCACCATTGCCAACATTTCAGTCAGCAGGACTGTGGGCCTGGAGGGCCCCAGGGGCCGAGGTTGCAGAATCGGGGTATCAAAGGCCGCCACCGACATCCAGTCCAGCACTTCCTGCTGGAGTCCGAGGACACGTTGAGCTCCGCCTGGAGCTGTCTGCTGGCCCCTCAGAGGGGGTGATGCTGGATGCAGCTCTGGTCACTCACAATGTGGCTCCAGGGAGGCCATCTCTGGGGTCTCAACTAGAAAGGTCAGGAAAAGGGGCCAGATATGTGTTCAGGGGTCCCCAGAGAGTTGACGGAGACTAGCATCTCCTTAGGGTAAGGAAGGCAAAATGCCCATTCCTGATCCCAGATTGCTTAGATACTGTGCCTGGGAGTCCTCCCACCTCACCTTAATTCCTATCTCCACTCACAGCTTGGCCAAGTTTCTTCCCCTGTTGGAGTCTCACTCCCAATCCCCTACTCTATCTCTCCAGGAGCCTACAAACACTTTGAAATCTGAAGTTTGTGGGAGGTGGCTCTATTGTACAAATACTCTGAGGTGCAACATGACTTGACTGGTAATGAGGCAACCATTCCACCTAGGGCAGAGTTCAAGGACTGCCTTCAAGAGGGGCTGGCCTCAGTTTGCCTGTTACAGAAGCCAAGGGCTAACAGAGGCTGCCCTCTGCCTCACAAAGAAGGAGATAAATGGGTCCACTGGAGAGCAACGGTCACAATCAAGTCTTAATGATGAATTAATAATTCATAATTACCCCAGACTTGCAGATAAGCACAAGCCCACTGGAATTATTTCCCAGGGAGGAACACAGTCAGAAAGTGTGAGAAGGGGACTTCAGTACAGACATTACTTCCAGAGGCCGTTAAGTTCATTCCTCTGCTTCCCAACCAGAACCTGGAAGAGATTCATTAGCTTCCTTGGCTGATTCCTCCTAACAGCTATGACCCCCTGAGCTTCTAAACAGTGCCATATTGCCCCTCTGTTCTTCATAAGGCCAGAGGACCATTCCTGCCAAAGTGACCTCAGAGCCTGGACTCTGGATTTCTGGGGTCTCTCTGTTCTCTGCTCCCCATTCTGCTATTTACATATGTGGTCCCCTGTAGGAGGGCCTGGTGCTAGGTGTCCTGGCGAGATGTGGACATCTTTCTGGCTCTTCTCCTTCTCTTATCTAAGTCCTTACATGGTGGGAAAATACCTCTCTAATGCTATGTAGAAAGAGAAGCAGGGAGTGCCCCTTCTAGCGTGGATGCCTCTGGTTCCCAGATCTGGATTTGAGGGGCTGGCTCTATCTCTTAAGAAGACATTTACCTAGCATCAGTAGTGGAGATGGGGCCTTAATAGGGCTAGGGAGGCACACCCAACTCCAGACCCAGCTCTCTGCTGTTCCCCTTCCCAGTGCACACAATCCCAATTCCCACTCCAGAAAATTTTTTAGAAACATATCTTTAAAAAAAACCTCGAAAAGCCAAGCAGACCCTCAGCTTCAAGGTATCTCCTCATTCTCTCTCTCTCTCTCTTTCTCTCTCTCTCTGTCTCTCTGAATCTACAAAGAAGGAGTGAGTTTTGTCTCTCCAAGTACTCAGAGCCTTAGATAACAAAGGGGCCTTAGATCCTGGTCTTTGGGAGATCTTTGACCACCACCTCTGCTGTGGCATGACCATTGTCAAAATGCTAGAAAGAAGAGAGACTGGCTCTTAGACCAAGGGAATTTGGGATTTGAAAGGACTTCCAATTCCAGTTCTATAGATTTCCTTCCTATTAGCCTCTTCATGTGCATCAAATGTAAATGGCAGGCTAAACCTACAGGATGAAGAGAGTTGAAAGACTGCTGCCTAAAAATGCCCTTTTCCAAATCTGTGGGTGCAGAAGCACATTGAAAAGCAGCTACCCAGCCTGGCGGTGTGGCACATGCCTGCAGTCTCACATACTTAAGAGGCTAAGGTGGGAGGACTACTTGAGCCCAGGAGTTTGAGGCTTCAGTGAACTATGATGGTGCCACAACACTCCAGCCTGGGAAACAGAGCTGGACCCCATTTCCAAATAAAAAAAAAAAATAGTTACCCAGGTAAGGTGGATGATCAAGTACACCCAGTGAGAAGCCCACAAACCTTACCCTTTACCCAAACTCTCTCCCTTACCTGGCCCATTTCCGGTCTCTAGAGGAGGATCAGTTAGGGGGTGTGACCCAAGTTACCAAGATAATTAACTGCGGAAGCACGAGTTTTTTTTTCACTCCTTTGGCCTCTAAATATGAGAGATTTTTACATCTCTTGCCTAGCTCCCTCTTATTCTCTACCCTCTCCCCAACACGCACGCAAATCCTAACAACAAAAAATCCTAAATATAGGAAGACAAACTTTCCTGACCTACCATTTTGGCCCACCTGCAACCCCTGTCCCCCGCCCCCCCTCCAATTTTTTTCTCTCCTGAGCCTCTGCTCTTCGCTTCTAAAATAAAAAAAAAAGAAGAAGAAGAAGGAATTTTCAATAGTCCAACTTGTCAAGCGAAGACCATCTTTTAACTTTCAACAGCAGCGAAAGCCGTGTGAACTCTTGGTGAACCAAGATTGAAGTCATAAATCACGCGTACAAAGGCGGCTGCGGAGGCTGGCGCGGGCTGCTGCACCTCTAACGCTTTCTGGGGCTGACAGGCGGCGGCCCAGCTAAAGTTCACAGCGCCAGGGGTGGGCCCGCCTCCGCCTCCCCTCCCGCCCCCGCCTCCCCTCCCGCCCCCGCCTCCCCTCCCGCCCCCGCCTCCCCTCCCGCCCCCGCCTCCCCTCCCGCCCCCGCCTCCCCTCCCGCCCCCGCCTCCCCTCCCGCCCCCGCCTCCCCTCCCGCCCCCGCCTCCCCTCCCGCCCCCGCCTCCCTTCCCCCAGCCCTGCCCGGCCCCGGGCCCCGGACCGGTCCGCCGTGCGGCCGCCTGAGCTGCGAGCTGAGGAGGCCCCTTGGCTGTTCCCGCAAAGGGTCGGGGGGCGCATTTTCTCTCCCGCCAGCCAGCTCCATCCTGGTCATTTATTCCCGGCCTTCCCTCACCCCCCACCCCCACAGCCTGCTGTATGTAAATAGGGAAATAGATCTACACGGACACAATAATTTAGCTTGGTTGGTCTTTGGCATTTTCTACAAGACCCCAAGAGATGGACTTTCCTCTCCCCTTCCTCCTTTTAGAAATGGCATCCTTCATCTCTGTCTATGCAGGCCCAATTATCCAGATCCTCGGGGCTCCAATAGGGTCTGAGTCATTGGAACCAGGAACACCTGGCTGAAACATGCCACATAATTAGATTTTTTTTTTCTTTACTTTTTCTTTCTTATTTTTATAAGAGGCCCGGAATTAGCCTCTTCGACTGGGGCGGAGTAGCTGGGGTGTGGGAAAGGAACACCTTCATACAACTTCCAGCTTTCAGCCCCTTGGAGAGATTTCCAAATTCCCTGGAGCCGCTAGGACTTCCTTTCCTCGATCTCTCGGCCACCTCCTCCTCCTTCTCCGATCTTTTTTTTTTTTTCCCTCCTCCCACTGTCTTCTCTACGGTTTAATCAAAGTTCAGTGACTCCACTTGCCTCTCCTCTCATTTCTTTCGGAAAGCGGAAACCAGACGACCCAGCGGCCACAGGACGAGTCGCCCCAACTCAACCCCAGCAGGACGCTGGAGGGGCCTCCCTCGCCCACCTCTCTTCACTGGCACTGGCCTCCCGCACCCGGGTCTGCAGTCCCTCCGCCATCTCACAGGTGTGCAGCCGCTAGGCCTGGGGGATCCGAATGACTGGGGCTGGATAGGAATGCCTTCGTGTTTCCCAAGACCCCCGGGCCTGCTCCACAAAGTTTGAAGGGTGGGTACACCCCGACCCAGGCAAGTTGCTCCCCCAAACCCATGACTGACTAATCTGATATGACAAAAGCCCATGATGGATTTGGTATATGTTAATTCACAATGCCCTTTCCTCCAGAATTTAACTATAAGTTAATACACACCAGAAACCACGCGCATACACGCTCCTTAATGGGCTTAGGTATTAGCGAGCCCTAACGATGCATACAAATGTGCTCTGCACTTTGTAGACCCCTCAAGATTTATGGGCCTTGAGCTCTCTGAAGCTGTAAACAAGGAGAAAAAAAAAAGAGAAAGCGAAAGCCACTGGGGGGGAAGAGACAGAGGCCTGACTCGCCCCTACAGGTTTTGGAGAGAAGGGATTCTTTATGTATTTTCCTTTCCTTGCAAGCTCGGTGCGTGTGGGTTTTGGCGTTGGTCTGGGGGTGGTGTTCTGCCTGAATGCTGGTGTGCGAGGGCAGTGTGTTGTTTGCGTGCTGGGGTAGGAGGCCTGCCTCTTCGGATTGCTGTGCAGGGGCCTGAACACAGCAGGCATTTGTGAGCATATATGCGTGAGTGTGCACTGTGTTAGGGTGTGTGTGTGTGTATGTGTGTGTGTGTGAGAGACAGAGAGAGACAGAGAGGGAGAGGCAGGCTTCCCCCTGGGCCAGGCTGCTGTCCCTTGAACGGTGGTGAACAAATCTCTAACGACAATCATAATAACAATAAATAATGAATAATAATAATAAAACAGTAGTTAACAGTCCCTCCATAACAGAATAACAATAAAATGCAAGAGGAAATATTTTGAGGAGGAGACAGAAGGAGTCAGGATCACAGCATCTGAGGGGGAGATAGGAAAGGAAGGGAGGAAGAAAGCTTCTTAATATGCTCTTGGCGGGGCTGGGATTGGGAACCCCTTTCCCAGAAAAGGGACGGAAGAGGGGAAGGAGAGCCAGGAGGCCACTCTTTATTGTTTTTTTTCTCAGGCTTCTGCTTTGTGTGATCAGGGAAGGGATCCCACATATGGGAATGGTTAATGGATTTTGGGACTCTCTAGGAGCCCCTGTTTTAAGAAGGAGGCCAAATGTGCAGGCTCAGGCCAAGCGGCAGAGATGAATGAGGTGATGACCACAGCCTTGATCCGGCAGGAGCTCAGAGATGCCCGGGAAGACGGGGTGCCCGAAGGGAAGCAGAAAAACACTTATGGCCGCTGGGAAGTTGGGAGAGCCAGGCTGGGGCTCCGGCAGGCCCAGGGAAAGTTCCCTTTCTAGGCTCTATATTAAAAAATTTAAAAGGGGGAGTTGAGGCGCCTTGAATTTGCCTTCGCGAGTTTGGAGACCAGCCGATTTTTCATGAAGCAAGCAAAGACCGCGGTCCCGGATCCTGCAACATATACCTCATTTTCTCCAGGTACAGTTTTCTGGTCATTTAATTAGTTTGTTTTCTTGGGGGAGATGGGAATCACAGCCGTAGAGATAGTAAGTTTGCTAGAGAGGAAGCCACCCCACAGTTTCGGGTCTAACGAAATGCCTCCTTTAAAAACATTTGTACCCCCAATAAAAATAAAATTAAAGAGGAATATAGAAACACAAATTAGCCAACTTTTTTAAAAGAGAAAAAAGAAAAGAAAATCATCGTAACAAATAAGCGTGAGAACTTCTAAAAAATTTGTCACGAACCCTTTCAGAGGTCTGGATTCTTTTTCAGTAGCCGGTGACCCATTTGGTCTGAAAAGAGAAATACACTATCCACTGAGTCACTTATTTAAAGCCAGCACACACACACACACACACACACACACACACACACAAACACACGCATTCAGAAAGCCCTGGGTGCCCTCGCATTTGAAAACAACACCGGGTGGAGGACGCTGCGATACCTAATTGGACAAAACAGCAATAAAATAAGACCAGTGGAAGTGCTGAGCACAGGGCGCAGGGCTAGGGCCCGGGTTTTGAGTTCCAGGCCGCCAGCGAGGCAGCGGCCCCGGGAGATGGGGGCCCGGGCGGTCAGGCACCGGCTGGCGACTCTGCTCGGCCCCCGCAGCCCAGCCTGCAGCCCCTTTCCCCCAGCCTCTGGGCCTCGTGGGCTCTCTCCTCTCCGACGCCTGTTCGGGGCTTCCCTGTTGAGAGGGTTTTAGGCCGAAGGGCCAAACGACTCAAGCCAGACTCTGCTTTTTCATTTTCCTCCCTTAGGCCTCTCCACTTGCCCGAGCTCTCAGCCACCAGGAGACAGACGGAAGGGGCTTCTGGGCTGCGTTGGGAGCGGGCACTGTCCCCTACCCACTCCTGCACAGTTTCCCAAAGTCCAGCGACCTCCGACCCTCCTTGGGGGAAAAAATACCAGTACCCAGACACCTCTGCACCCTGTTATATGACTGGGCTTGCTTCAGGAATATCTTACAAAGAAGAAGAAGAAGGAGGAGGAGGAATGGCTTGGAGTAATGTTTACATCTAGTTCTACTGATCCGTTCACATCTGGAGAGTTTATTTATAACTCCCTCTATAACTCTCTGTTTGGAGGCACTGGTGGCTCTACTGACAGACTGATGTCTAGGAAATATTGCTCTATGTCTAACCGTACCTAAATGTGCTGTGGTTGTATTTACAGATTTACGTTTGAGGGAAATATAATTATTTCCATTGTATTTGTGCATATACAGTAGTTATAGGAGCAGATTTACATATGGGAAAATATACGACTCTCTTACAGCCATCTGGCTTTATGTACATTTGATATCCTGACAGATTTATATCTCTGAACAGCTATATAGATAAAAACGTATATTATTAGAATTATGTATCAGGAGATATATACTTATTGATTGTGAAATAGAGTAGTTAGAGCATTCACTTAGAGCCATATATGGCTATGGAGCTATTTCTATATTATTATCACTATATATAGGCATATCTATTTATAACTGCATAGTTATAAAAATAGACATAAGTAATTATAGTCCTATATGTGCATGCTTCAATCTCTCTCTAGAGTTATAGACACTTTCAAATATAACTCTATAGAGAGATCTGTATGTATATAAGGTGTAATTATCTTGTGATGTGTTTACGTTGGGACTTAGGCCCGTCTGTCTAGAACAGACATATTTATATGTAGGGGCTGGGAGAGACTTATTCACAGATATCTGCAGAGGACCAACTGGAAACACTGTATCTGCCCTCTAGGAAACCAGCTAGGAGAGTTGTGTACTTATGGAGGGATGGAGTTACAAAAGGGTAAATAGAGCTCAGGGAGCCTTAAGGAGGGGGGGTGAATGGAGGGTGGGTGGGCTCGGTTTGAACAGATAGTGGGAGGAAAGGGGTAAACACCAGCACCCACCAGAAGGCGAGAACCAGTTTTGTGAGGGGCTGGTGCAGACGACTGTGGACAAGGAGCTTGTAAAATGAGAAGCGGCTAACAGTCCTGCCACCTCACCCTGAGACACTCTCCACCAAGGAAGCAGCCTTCAGTTTGGCTTTTAGTGCACTGTAGGATAGGGACTGTCGTGTCACTCCTGTAGTCCTAGAGCGTTTCTGTTGAACCCTAACTTTTAGGTCTCAAAGAGTGGGCTTCAGAGATAAAGAGGTTTAGGCAGGGCACGGCGAGGAGCGTGGGGTGTACTTTCACTTTCCAATAAGTGAGGTAATCAAGGAAAGTGAGTTAATTTGGCCAAATAAAGGTTGTTTTTACGTGGGCCTCCTGTGCCCTGGTGGGGATGTAGGATGGGACCAGAATCTGGTGGACTGAGGAGTGAATTTCCAAGTGTTGGGCCTGCTCTGATGGGGGCTTGGGGAGGTTGTCCTCACCACCCGCCCTCCTTCTCTGAGGCCTGAGTGGCCTAATTCCCTCTGGGCACAGAGGGACTCCTTCAGCTCCCTAACAGTGCTGCCCTGGGTCTTTTCAGGGAGAATTTGACTTTAGGAACAGGGAACATGGACGTACCCCACCAGATCTCACTTCTCCCACTCACAGCTACACCACTCTTACATCAGCCTCTTTCCAGGCGCCACTCGGCCAGGGGTCCACAGTTCTTCTCCTGCTACCAACCAGCCCAGTGGGGAAATACCTCCCACGACTGCCAGTTTTTGTGTTTTTGTGTGTGTGTGTGTGTGTTTTTTAACCAGGGAGTTACAGATAACTTTGTTAACTGCGTGAAGGAATTGTCCTGAACTCAGTCTCTGTGGCCAACCTAGCCTCCAGGATCTCTAGGATGCTAGGAAGGGAGTGGAGACCCTTGGACCAGGCTAACCACCATGTGCCATCCTCCACACACCCCTGCCCACAGGACTAGGAATTCCTGCAGTGCAGGGACTCTGTCTGCTGCCTGGCACAGAATGGTTGCCCAAACATACTTCTTGAGGTAAACGGAATGGCAGTCAATACAAAAACTCACCCTCACTCTGCACACCACCATAGCCACTGCTGGCTAGCAGGCACCCTAGCCAGGCTGGGAGATAACATGGTGGCTGGCAGCAGCTTGGGCTTTGACCGGACCAGTGGTTAGTAGGGTGGGAGAGCATCCTGAGCCTAGGATGGGGCGGGGACTGGAGCAAGGCACCTGGAATCCAGAAATTTGGGGGTAAGCCAAGGCAGATCCACCGCCCCAGTGCTCTTCTGCTTTCTATCTCCAGTCTCCTGGCTCCCTGGACCCCCAAAAGTTATGAAAACTAAACCAGAGCTGAGACCTGGGCTAGGAAGGAATTGCCTGTCAACCCGAGGAGTGCAAAGAGGAGCCACCATTGAGTCCATTAAGAAATCCACAAATAAAACAAAAATAAATCAGTGTGACACAGACAACCTGGCTGAAGGAAAGGTTTCTCTCTGTGCCTCAGCCCTGCTCCAGGGCTACCAAAGAGATCAGGCTTAATATTTAAAATGTTTAATAGTTAAAATTTTTTTAACAATTTAACTTTAAAAAGGTCACACATTTTCTGATCCAGCAATGCCCCAATCAGATTGTTTCATTTTATTATTATTATCAACAGTGTCCCCTTTTTGGCACCTGTAAAATAGTTCCTTTCGGAAGTTTGGAGCCAGGCCAGGCACCGTCAGTGCATGGGATGAGATGGGCAGGTTTGGAACTCCTCTGTCTAGTGAGGATCATGGTCTGCAGAGAAGGGTTGGCCTCCCCGTCTCCCATCAAGGCTTAAAGCAAGCATCCCGAATTTGGTTCCTTTTCCCCTAAGTATCCTTAGAGGCAATCCACCCTGTGACTAGGTGACTAGGTGAAGAACTGAGGTCCAGAAAGGAGCTATCTTAAACCTGGAATCCCATTTCCTAGTCTGCAGCCTTAAGCAGTTTCCCTCTCAGACAACTAGCCCTCTCCTTCCTCCCCATGAAAACCCATGGTTTACAGGGATGGTTGTTGCTTTCCCTAAAGAAATTCAGGAAGGCAGATCTGAGGGTCAGTTTTCAGCGGTGGCGTTCTTTAAAGGGGACGCAGCCTGACTGCCAGGAGGAGAGAACCAGTCGGCCGAGCCAATGCGCATGCGCGAGGCATGAGCAGCTTCTCCCTTCACAGCGGTTCCCACGGTTGTCTTAGAAACCAGTCCCCGAGGCTTGGCAAAGGGGGAGACATCCGTGGCAGTGCTTGGGTGTCCAGGCTCTGAGGCTCCGGCCTGACCTCTCCACCGGGTCGGGGGAAAGTCTCTGGATGCCAAGAGTCACAAAGAGCCGAACAGGGTGAGGAAACCCGACGCAGAGTCCAGAGAAGGCAGCACGGAATCCCTCCCTCAGGCCTCCCTGGACGGTGTTGGTTGGGGTGAGTCTCCCCAAAAGTCGTGACGCTGTGATCTCGAGGACAGGACGGCCTGCGTGCCGCTGGGGTGCTCTCACACCGAAGGGTCGTTCTCATCTAAAGTAGAACCCCACAGCCTCAGGGGTTGCCTGGGTGTGTGTGTTTCAATGCCTCTGCTGTAAGACTCTGTGTGTGTGTCTGTGTGTATATGTGTGTGGGTGTGTGTGTGAGTGTGTGTCTGTGTGTGTGTCTCCCATTCTCTCTTCTCTCTCTGTCTCTCAGTCTCTGTGTGTTTCTTTCCCTCTCTCTGTCGGTTTGTGTGTGTGTGCCCGTGTGCGTGTGTGTCCTTGGCCGAATGTGCCCTGTGCGCCACAAAGCTGTTTCTCACATGGCGGCATGTCTTTGGTGAGCCTGTTTCTGCCTGTCTGCCTGGGTCATGAGGCCGGTTGTCAATCCTTTTCGCCGACGCGGTTCTGCTTTGGGTGTGTGAAGGCCTGGCCCACGTGAGGAGATGCTTCAGTCCCGGAGCAATTGAAATATCATCCCCATCCTGAGCGGCCTCTTTTCTAGGATCAAGATGAACACACTGCAAACGAGGACAAGAGCCCCACAGGAGCTCTTTGTCCCGAAGGAGACCAGCGGACCCACGTCAGAGGAGATGCTTGTACCTTTTCATGGCTCTTCTCTGAGACATGAAGACACACCACAATACGGTCTGGAAGAGGAAGCCGGGAATGGGAGATGGCAACAATCCCTGTCACTGGAACGCTGGCCTCTCTGGACAAGCCACCTTTTTGGAACCCCACCCCTTATGACCCTGGCAGTGGAACAGTGATATATCCTGCCTGGCCACCGGCGTCTGCCCTGCCCTCCCTCCTGCTCTGCCACACCTGTTTCTCAAGTGCCTCGATGCCTCTCGCTGACGCCCAATGTCTTCAACAAAGATGACTTCCCAGTCCGTCAGGGAGATATTTCTTCGAGATCCGTGTCGTGATTGTTTCTCTATCCAAACGTGTTTCTGCCTGAATGGGAAGGTCTCACGACTTGGGAGCTCCTGGCTTCCATTCGTGTCTCAGGCAGGGAAGCTTCCTTCTTCTCCACGTTTCACCTCCTGGGTGGGTGGATTGCCTAGAATGAGCGCTAGATGATCGTGACAGGGCTTGTCTTCCAGGACCGGTGGTGTCGCACTTTTTCTGCACTTCCTGTCTCATTCATGAGGGACAACCTCTCCTCTGCTCCCGGGTGGACTGACTCCCTTGATCTTCTGGCTGAAACGAATGTCAGGGAAGCAAAGGGACTGGGCTGGGGCTGGGGCTGGGGCTGTGGCTGGGCACAGCTGAAGGTGCATCCGGGCTACCAGGGCGGTGGAGGGTTGGGGGTGGGGCGAATTTTGCAGAAACCTCTTTGCTCCTCTGGTAGGCATGTGAAAAAGTGGCTTGGCACAGGCACAGGCCCCTCACCACCCGGATCCTAGGTGTTCTTCGATTTTCCTTGGCATTGATGGAAAGGTCACCCGTTTCCCCATTCAACCGGCACATGCCTGGACACCACCATTTGTTTCGCCGTCACCCCGTATGCCTCCAGTGACACACATTAACACCAACTGCTGTGGGATTGGCCAGTGCCACGCGTGGTCACATGGTCTCCCCCTCGGATTCGCCTCTGTTCCTCATTGCAGGTGTCCTGTAAAGCACGGTCGGCTTTCCGGAACCCCAGGGCTTTTAGAAGCGGGGCAGGCCAATGCTCTTTCGAAGGAGGAGGGAGGCAGAGGGCTGATGGATGAGTGAATTTGCAGCTGAAACTAGGCCTTGAGACCTATGGGATCATTCTGTGCTGCAGCGAGGCCCTGCCTGCCTCACCAGATGTGGTGAGCCCATCCTATCTCACACGAAGGGGGCGAAAATCGGATCTCAACGGGAGTCCGGAGAACACAGCAGGCATCCTTAAGCTCCCCCTCCTTCGGTGGAAGTCGGCTCAAGCAGGTCCTGAGGTGAGGACTCCTCGGGGTTTGGCCCTGGGACAGGAGAAGACACCCATGGACCCCTCTCCCACGCCGCCCCAAACTGGACCCCTGATCTAGCAGCTTCCGCGGGGTAGCAGGAGCCTCGCTGCTGCCGCGCTCAGAGGTGGAAGTATTTAAAGGGGACCCAGCCTGACTGCCAGGAGCGGAGCGCCAGTTGGCTCAGCCAATGCGCATGCGAGAGGCGCGAGCGGCTTCTCTAGTCACAGACGTACCCACCGTTGTCTTAGAAACCAGTCCCGGAGGCTTGGCGAAGAAGCAGCCCTCCGCAGCTGTGCTTGGGTTTCATGGCTCTGAGGCTCCGGCCTAACCTCTTCACCGGGTCGACTGGAATGTCCCCAGATGCCAGGAGTCGCAAAGGGCCAACTACCATAAGGAAAGTCCAGTGGAGACGGGGGAAGCAGCACCGGATCCCAGCCTCAGACCTGCCCGGACCGTGTTGGGCAGGGTGAGTCTCCGCAAAAGTCGTGCCTCCGTCAGTGATCTCTAGGACAGGTCGCCCGGCGTGCCCCTGGGCTGCTCTCTTACCCGAGGGTCGTTCTCGTACAGAGCAGAACCTCACAGCTTCAGGGATTGAATGGGGGTGTGTTTTTCAATGCACTCCTGCTTTGAAAGAGCAGTGGCCTGCCCCGCTTCTAAAAGCCCTGGGGTTCCGGAAAGCCGACCGCGCTATACAGGACACCTGCAAAGAGGAAATGAGGCGAATCCGAAGGGGAGACCATGTGACCACGCGTGGCGCTGGCCAATCCCACAGCAGTTGGTGTTAATGTGTGTCACCGGAGGCATACGGGGCGACAGCGAAACAAAGGGTGCTGTCCAGGTATCTGCGGGTGGAAGGGGGAAACGGGTGACCTTTCCATCAATGCCAAGGAAAATCAAAGAACACCTGGGACCCGGGGGTTGGCGGGGCTGCCTGTGCCTCACCCAAGCCACGTTTTCAAACGCCTACAAGAGGAGCAAAGAGGTTTCTGCAAAATTCGCAACACCCCCAATCCTGCACAGACCTGGTAGCCCTGACGCAACTTCGGATGGCACAAACCCACAGAGAGTGGGAAAGAAACACACAGAGACTGAGAGACAGAGAGAGAAGAGAAAATGGGAGACACACTCACAGACACACACACACACACACACACACACACACACACACACACACACACACACATACACGCACTTAGAGTCATAAAGCAGAGGCATTGAAACACACACCCCCAGGCAACACCTGAGGCTGCGGGGTCCTGCTCTGGAGGAGAACCACCCTCGGGGGCCATAGCAGCCCAAGGGCACGCATGCCGACCCGTCCTCTAGATCACGGACAGCTGCACGACTTTTGGGGAGACTCACCCCAACCAACACCGTCCGGGAAGGCCTGAGGCTGGGATCCCGTGCTGCTTCCCCCATCTCCGCCAGGGGTTTCATCATCCTGGTCGGCCCATTGCGAATCCTGGCATCCGGAGACGTTCCCTTGGACCCGGGGAGAGGTGAGGCTTTAGCCTCAGAGCCTGGACACCCAAGCAATGCCACGGAGGGCTCCTGCTCTGCCAAGCCTCGGGGCCTGGTTTCTAAGACAACCATGGGAACCACTGTGATGGGAGAAATCGCTCGGGCCTGGCGCATGCGCATTGTCTGACCCGACTCGCGCTCCACTCCTGACAGATAGGCTGCATCCCCTTTAAATATCGTCACCGCCGCGCGGCTGCTGCGATGCTCCTGCAGCCGCCGCGGCCGCGGCTGGATCCTGGGTCCTGTTTGGCGCGGTGTGGGAGAGGGGGCCGTGGGTGTCTCGTCCAGTCCCAGGCCCAAACCCCCAGGGATCCTGACCTCAGGACCTGCTTCAGCCGACTTCCACCTACCGAGCGGGAGCTTCATGACGCCTGCTTTGTTCTCCGGACTCCCGTTGCGATCTGATTTTGGGCCTCTCCCAGTGAGATAGGATGGGCTAAGCACATCTGGTCGGGCCGCAGGACCTCGCTGCAGCACACAATGATCCCATATGACTCAAGGCCGAGTGTCAGCTGCAAATTCAATCATCCTTCCGCCCTCTGCGTCCCTCCTCCTTTGAAAGAGCAGTGGCCTGCCCGGCTTGTAAAGGCCCTGGGTTTCCAGAAAGCCGACCGCGCTTTACAGGACAGCTGCAATGAGGAACAGAGGCGAATCCGAGGGGGAGACCATGTGACCACGCGAGGCACTGGCCAATCCCACAGCAGTTGGTGTTAATGTGTGTCACCGGAGGCATACGGGGCGACGGCGAAACAAAGGGCGGTGTCCAGGTATCTGCAGGTGGAAGGGGGAAACGGGTGACCTTTCCATCAATGCCAAGGAAAATCAAAGAACACCTGGGACCCGGGGTGTGGCGGGTCCGCCTGTGCCCCACCCAATCCACGTTTTCCAATGCCAACCAGAGGAGCAAAGAGGTTTCTGCAAAGTTCGCAACACCCCCAATCCGGCACCGACATGGTAGCCCTGACGCAACTTCGGCTTTCACAAACCCACAGAGAGTGGGAAAGAAACACACAGAGACTGAGAGACGGAGAGAGAAGAGAAAATGGGAGACACACACACAGACACATACACACACACACACACACACACAAACACACATAGAGTCATACAGCAGAGGCATTGAAACACACACCCCCAGGCAACCCCTGAGGCTGCGGGGTCCTGCTCTGGAGGAGAACGACCCTCGGGTGCGATAGCAGCCCAGGTGCACGCATGCCGACCCGTCCTCGAGATCACGGACAGCTGCACGACTTTTGGGGGACTCACCCCAACCAACACCGTCCGGGAAGGCCTGAGGCTGGGATCCCGTGCTGCTTCCCCCGTCTCCGCCAGGCGTTTCATCATCCTGGTCGGCCCATTGCGAATCCTGGCATCCGGAGACGTTCCCTTCGACCCGGGGAGAGGTGAGGCTTTAGCCTCAGAGCCTGGACACCCAAGCAATGCCACTGAGGGATCCTGCTCTGCCAAGCCTCGGGGCCTGGTTTCTAAGACAACCGTGGGAACCACTGTGACGGGAGAAACCGCTCGGGCCTCGCGCATGCGCATTGGCTGACGCCACTCGCGATCCACTCCTGACAGATAGGCTGCGTCCCCTTTAAATATCGCCACCGCCGCGCGGCTGCCGCGATGCTCCTGCAGCCGCCGCGGCCGCGGCTGGATCCTGGGTCCTGTTTGGCGCGGCGTGGGAGACGGGGCCGCGGGTGTCTCGTCCTGTCCCAGGCCCAAACCCCCAGGGGTCCTGACCTCAGGACCTGCTTCAGCGGACTTCCACCGAGGGAGGGGGAGCTTCCGGACGCCTGCTGTGTTCTCCGGACTCCCGTTGAGATCCGATTTTGGCCCTCTCCCAGTGAGATAGGATGGGCTCACAACATCTGGTCCGGCCGGCAGGGCCTCGCGGCAGCACAGAATGATCCCATATGTCTCAAGGCCGAGTGTCAGCTGCAAATTCACTCATCCATCAGCCCTCTGCCTCCTTCCTCCTTTGAAAGAGCAGTGGCCTGCCCGGCTTGTAAAAGCCCTGGGGTTCCGGAAAGCCCAGCGCGCTTTGCAGGACACCTGCAATGAGGAACAGAGGGGAATCCGAGGGGGAGACCATGTGACCACGCGTGACGCTGGCCAATCCCACAGCAGTTGGTGTTAATGTGTGTCACCGGAGGCATACGGGGCGACGGCGAAACAAAGGGTGGTGTCCAGGTATCTGCCGGTGGAAGGGGGAAACGGGTGACCTTTCCATCAATGCCAAGGAAAATCAAAGAACACCTGGGACCCGGGGGTTGGCGGGGCTGCCTGTGCCTCACCCAAGCCACGTTTTCAAATGCCTACCAGAGGAGCAAAGGGGTTTCTGCAAAATTCGCAACACCCTCAATCCGGCACCGACATGGTAGCCCTGACGCAACACCGGCTGGCACAAAGCCACAGAGAGTGGGAAAGAAACACAAAGAGACTGAGAGACGGAGAGAGAAGAGAAAATGGGAGACACACACACAGACACATACACACACACACACACACACACACACACAAACACACATAGAGTCATACAGCAGAGGCATTGAAACACACACCCCCAGGCAACCCCTGAGGCTGCGGGGTCCTGCTCTGGAGGAGAACGATCCTCGGGTGAGATAGCAGCCCAAGGGCACGCATGCCGACCCGTCCTCGACATCACGGACAGCGGCACGACTTTTGGGGAGACTCACCCCAACCAACACCGTCCGTGAAGTCCTGAGGCTGGGATCCCGTGCTGCTTCCCCCGTCTCCGCCTGGGGTTTCATCATCATGGTCGGCCCATTGCGACTCCTGGCATCTGGAGACGTTCCCTTGGACCCGGGGAGAGGTGAGGCTTTAGCCTCAGAGCCTGGACACCCAAGCAATGCCACGGAGGGCTCCTGCTCTGCCAAGCCTCGGGGCCTGGTTTCTAAGACAACCATGGGAACCACTGTGATGCGAGAAATCGCTCGGGCCTGGCGCATGCGCATTGTCTGACCCGACTCGTGCTCCACTCCTGACAGATAGGCTGCATCCCCTTTAAATATCGTCACCGCCGCGCGGCTGCTGCGATGCTCCTGCAGCCGCCGCGGCCGCGGCTGGATCCTGGGTCCTGATTGGCGCGGCGTGGGAGAGGGGGCCGCGGGTGTCTCGTCCTGTCCCAGGCCCAAACCCCCAGGGATCCTGACCTCAGGACCTGCTTCAGCCGACTTCCACCTACCGAGGGGGAGCTTCATGACGCCTGCTTTGTTCTCCGGACTCCCGTTGCGATCCGATTTTGGCCCTCTCCCAGTGAGATAGGATGGGCTAAGCACATCTGGTCGGGCCGCAGGACCTCGCTGCAGCACACAATGATCCCATATGACTCAAGGCCGAGTGTCAGCTGCAAATTCAATCATCCTTCCGCCCTCTGCGTCCCTCCTCCTTTGAAAGAGCAGTGGCCTGCCCGGCTTGTAAAGGCCCTGGGTTTCCAGAAAGCCGACCGCGCTTTACAGGACAGCTGCAATGAGGAACAGAGGCGAATCCGAGGGGGAGACCATGTGACCACGCAAGGCACTGGCCAATCCCACAGCAGTTGGTGTTAATGTGTGTCACCAGAGGCGTACGGGGCGACGGCGAAACAAAGGGCGGTGTCCAGGTATCTGTAGGTGGAAGGGGGAAACGGGTGACCTTTCCATCAATGCCAAGGAAAATCAAAGAACACCTGGGACCCGGGGTGTGGCGGGTCCGCCTGTGCCCCACCCAATCCACGTTTTCCAATGCCAACCAGAGGAGCAAAGAGGTTTCTGCAAAGTTCGCAACACCCCCAATCCTGCACCGACATGGTAGCCCTGACGCAACTTCGGCTGGCACAAACCCACAGAGAGTGGGAAAGAAACACACAGAGACTGAGAGACAGAGAGAGAAGAGAAAATGGGAGACACACTCACAGACACATACACACACACACACATACACGCACTTACAGTCATAAACCAGAGGCATTGAAACACACACCCCCAGGCAACCCCTGAGGCTGCGGGTTCCTGCTCTGGAGGAGAACGACCCTCGGGTGCGATAGCAGCCCAGGTGCACGCATGCCGACCCGTCCTCGAGATCACGGACAGCTGCACGACTTTTGGGGGACTCACCCCAACCAACACCGTCCGGGAAGGCCTGAGGCTGGGATCCCGTGCTGCTTCCCCCGTCTCCGCCAGGCGTTTCATCATCCTGGTCGGCCCATTGCGAATCCTGGCATCCGGAGACGTTCCCTTCGACCCGGGGAGAGGTGAGGCTTTAGCCTCAGAGCCTGGACACCCAAGCAATGCCACGGAGGGCTCCTGCTCTGCCAAGCCTCGGGGCCTGGTTTCTAAGACAACCGTGGGAACCACTGTGACGGGAGAAACCGCTCGGGCCTCGCACATGCGCATTGGCTGACGCCACTCGCGATCCACTCCTGACAGATAGGCTGCGTCCCCTTTAAATATCGCCACCGCCGCGCGGCTGCCGCGATGCTCCTGCAGCCGCCGCGGCCGCGGCTGGATCCAGGGTCCTGTTTGGCGCGGCGTGGGAGACGGGGCCGCGGGTGTCTCGTCCTGTCCCAGGCCCAAACCCCCAGGGGTCCTGACCTCAGGACCTGCTTCAGCGGACTTCCACCGAGGGAGGGGGAGCTTCCGGACGCCTGCTGTGTTCTCCGGACTCCCGTTGAGATCCGATTTTGGCCCTCTCCCAGTGAGACAGGATGGGCTCACAACATCTGGTCCGGCCGGCAGGGCCTCGCAGCAGCACAGAATGATCCCATATGTCTCAAGGCCGAGTGTCAGCTGCAAATTCACTCATCCATCAGCCCTCTGCCTCCTTCCTCCTTTGAAAGAGCAGTGGCCTGCCCGGCTTGTAAAAGCCCTGGGGTTCCGGAAAGCCCAGCGCGCTTTGCAGGACACCTGCAATGAGGAACAGAGGGGAATCCGAGGGGGAGACCATGTGACCACGCGTGGCGCTGGCCAATCCCACAGCAGTTGGTGTTAATGTGTGTCACCGGAGGCATACGGGGCGACGGCGAAACAAAGGGTGGTGTCCAGGTATCTGCCGGTGGAAGGGGGAAACGGGTGACCTTTCCATCAATGCCAAGGAAAATCAAAGAACACCTGGGACCCGGGGGTTGGCGGGGCTGCCTGTGCCTCACCCAAGCCACGTTTTCAAATGCCTACCAGAGGAGCAAAGGGGTTTCTGCAAAATTCGCAACACCCTCAATCCGGCACCGACATGGTAGCCCTGACGCAACTTCGGCTGGCACAAAGCCACAGAGAGTGGGAAAGAAACACAAAGAGACTGAGAGACGGAGAGAGAAGAGAAAATGGGAGACACACACACAGACACATACACACACACACACACACACACACAAACACACATAGAGTCATACAGCAGAGGCATTGAAACACACACCCCCAGGCAACCCCTGAGGCTGCGGGGTCCTGCTCTGGAGGAGAACGATCCTCGGGTGAGATAGCAGCCCAAGGGCACGCATGCCGACCCGTCCTCGACATCACGGACAGCGGCACGACTTTTGGGGAGACTCACCCCAACCAACACCGTCCGTGAAGTCCTGAGGCTGGGATCCCGTGCTGCTTCCCCGGTCTCCACCTGGGGTTTCATCATCATGGTCGGCCCATTGCGACTCCTGGCATCTGGAGACGTTCCCTTGGACCCGGGGAGAGGTGAGGCTTTAGCCTCAGAGCCTGGACACCCAAGCAATGCCACGGAGGGCTCCTGCTCTGCCAAGCCTCGGGGCCTGGTTTCTAAGACAACCATGGGAACCACTGTGATGGGAGAAATCGCTCGGGCCTGGCGCATGCGCATTGTCTGACCCGACTCGCGCTCCACTCCTGACAGATAGGCTGCATCCCCTTTAAATATCGTCACCGCCGCGCGGCTGCTGCGATGCTCCTGCAGCCGCCGCGGCCGCGGCTGGATCCTGGGTCCTGTTTGGCGCGGCGTGGGAGAGGGGGCCGCGGGTGTCTCGTCCTGTCCCAGGCCCAAACCCCCAGGGATCCTGACCTCAGGACCTGCTTCAGCCGACTTCCACCTACCGAGGGGGAGCTTCATGACGCCTGCTTTGTTCTCCGGACTCCCGTTGCGATCCGATTTTGGCCCTCTCCCAGTGAGATAGGATGGGCTAAGCACATCTGGTCGGGCCGCAGGACCTCGCTGCAGCACACAATGATCCCATATGACTCAAGGCCGAGTGTCAGCTGCAAATTCAATCATCCTTCCGCCCTCTGCGTCCCTCCTCCTTTGAAAGAGCAGTGGCCTGCCCGGCTTGTAAAGGCCCTGGGTTTCCAGAAAGCCGACCGCGCTTTACAGGACAGCTGCAATGAGGAACAGAGGCGAATCCGAGGGGGAGACCATGTGACCACGCGAGGCACTGGCCAATCCCACAGCAGTTGGTGTTAATGTGTGTCACCGGAGGCATACGGGGCGACGGCGAAACAAAGGGCGGTGTCCAGGTATCTGCAGGTGGAAGGGGGAAACGGGTGACCTTTCCATCAATGCCAAGGAAAATCAAAGAACACCTGGGACCCGGGGTGTGGCGGGTCCGCCTGTGCCCCACCCAATCCACGTTTTCCAATGCCAACCAGAGGAGCAAAGAGGTTTCTGCAAAGTTCGCAACACCCCCAATCCTGCACCGACATGGTAGCCCTGACGCAACTTCGGCTGGCACAAACCCACAGAGAGTGGGAAAGAAACACACAGAGACTGAGAGACAGAGAGAGAAGAGAAAATGGGAGACACACTCACAGACACATACACACACACACACACATACACGCACTTACAGTCATAAACCAGAGGCATTGAAACACACACCCCCAGGCAACCCCTGAGGCTGCGGGGTCCTGCTCTGGAGGAGAACGACCCTCGGGTGCGATAGCAGCCCAGGTGCACGCATGCCGACCCGTCCTCGAGATCACGGACAGCTGCACGACTTTTGGGGGACTCACCCCAACCAACACCGTCCGGGAAGGCCTGAGGCTGGGATCCCGTGCTGCTTCCCCCGTCTCCGCCAGGCGTTTCATCATCCTGGTCGGCCCATTGCGAATCCTGGCATCCGGAGACGTTCCCTTCGACCCGGGGAGAGGTGAGGCTTTAGCCTCAGAGCCTGGACACCCAAGCAATGCCACTGAGGGATCCTGCTCTGCCAAGCCTCGGGGCCTGGTTTCTAAGACAACCCTGGGAACCACTGTGACGGGAGAAACCGCTCGGGCCTCGCGCATGCGCATTGGCTGACGCCACTCGCGATCCACTCCTGACAGATAGGCTGCGTCCCCTTTAAATATCGCCACTTCCGCGCGGCTGCCGCGATGCTCCTGCAGCCGCCGCGGCCGCGGCTGGATCCAGGGTCCTGTTTGGCGCGGCGTGGGAGACGGAGCCGCGGGTGTCTCGTCCTGTCCCAGGCCCAAACCCCCAGGGGTCCTGACCTCAGGACCTGCTTCAGCGGACTTCCACCGAGGGAGGGGGAGCTTCCGGACGCCTGCTGTGTTCTCCGGACTCCCGTTGAGATCCGATTTTGGCCCTCTCCCAGTGAGACAGGATGGGCTCACAACATCTGGTCCGGCCGGCAGGGCCTCGCGGCAGCACAGAATGATCCCATATGTCTCAAGGCCGAGTGTCAGCTGCAAATTCACTCATCCATCAGCCCTCTGCCTCCTTCCTCCTTTGAAAGAGCAGTGGCCTGCCCGGCTTGTAAAAGCCCTGGGGTTCCGGAAAGCCCAGCGCGCTTTGCAGGACACCTGCAATGAGGAACAGAGGGGAATCCGAGGGGGAGACCATGTGACCACGCGTGGCGCTGGCCAATCCCACAGCAGTTGGTGTTAATGTGTGTCACCGGAGGCATACGGGGCGACGGCGAAACAAAGGGTGGTGTCCAGGTATCTGCCGGTGGAAGGGGGAAACGGGTGACCTTTCCATCAATGCCAAGGAAAATCAAAGAACACCTGGGACCCGGGGGTTGGCGGGGCTGCCTGTGCCTCACCCAAGCCACGTTTTCAAATGCCTACCAGAGGAGCAAAGGGGTTTCTGCAAAATTCGCAACACCCTCAATCCGGCACCGACATGGTAGCCCTGACGCAACTTCGGCTGGCACAAAGCCACAGAGAGTGGGAAAGAAACACAAAGAGACTGAGAGACGGAGAGAGAAGAGAAAATGGGAGACACACACACAGACACATACACACACACACACACACACACACAAACACACATAGAGTCATACAGCAGAGGCATTGAAACACACACCCCCAGGCAACCCCTGAGGCTGCGGGGTCCTGCTCTGGAGGAGAACGATCCTCGGGTGAGATAGCAGCCCAAGGGCACGCATGCCGACCCGTCCTCGACATCACGGACAGCGGCACGACTTTTGGGGAGACTCACCCCAACCAACACCGTCCGTGAAGTCCTGAGGCTGGGATCCCGTGCTGCTTCCCCGGTCTCCACCTGGGGTTTCATCATCATGGTCGGCCCATTGCGACTCCTGGCATCTGGAGACGTTCCCTTGGACCCGGGGAGAGGTGAGGCTTTAGCCTCAGAGCCTGGACACCCAAGCAATGCCACGGAGGGCTCCTGCTCTGCCAAGCCTCGGGGCCTGGTTTCTAAGACAACCATGGGAACCACTGTGATGGGAGAAATCGCTCGGGCCTGGCGCATGCGCCCGACTCGCGCTCCACTCCTGACAGATAGGCTGCATCCCCTTTAAATATCGTCACCGCCGCGCGGCTGCTGCGATGCTCCTGCAGCCGCCGCGGCCGCGGCTGGATCCTGGGTCCTGTTTGGCGCGGCGTGGGAGAGGGGGCCGCGGGTGTCTCGTCCTGTCCCAGGCCCAAACCCCCAGGGATCCTGACCTCAGGACCTGCTTCAGCCGACTTCCACCTACCGAGGGGGAGCTTCATGACGCCTGCTTTGTTCTCCGGACTCCCGTTGCGATCTGATTTTGGCCCTCTCCCAGTGAGATAGGATGGGCTAAGCACATCTGGTCGGGCCGCAGGACCTCGCTGCAGCACACAATGATCCCATATGACTCAAGGCCGAGTGTCAGCTGCAAATTCAATCATCCTTCCGCCCTCTGCGTCCCTCCTCCTTTGAAAGAGCAGTGGCCTGCCCGGCTTGTAAAGGCCCTGGGTTTCCAGAAAGCCGACCGCGCTTTACAGGACAGCTGCAATGAGGAACAGAGGCGAATCCGAGGGGGAGACCATGTGACCACGCGAGGCACTGGCCAATCCCACAGCAGTTGGTGTTAATGTGTGTCACCGGAGGCATACGGGGCGACGGCGAAACAAAGGGCGGTGTCCAGGTATCTGCAGGTGGAAGGGGGAAACGGGTGACCTTTCCATCAATGCCAAGGAAAATCAAAGAACACCTGGGACCCGGGGTGTGGCGGGTCCGCCTGTGCCCCACCCAATCCACGTTTTCCAATGCCAACCAGAGGAGCAAAGAGGTTTCTGCAAAGTTCGCAACACCCCCAATCCTGCACCGACATGGTAGCCCTGACGCAACTTCGGCTGGCACAAACCCACAGAGAGTGGGAAAGAAACACACAGAGACTGAGAGACAGAGAGAGAAGAGAAAATGGGAGACACACTCACAGACACATACACACACACACACACATACACGCACTTACAGTCATAAACCAGAGGCATTGAAACACACACCCCCAGGCAACCCCTGAGGCTGCGGGGTCCTGCTCTGGAGGAGAACGACCCTCGGGTGCGATAGCAGCCCAGGTGCACGCATGCCGACCCGTCCTCGAGATCACGGACAGCTGCACGACTTTTGGGGGACTCACCCCAACCAACACCGTCCGGGAAGGCCTGAGGCTGGGATCCCGTGCTGCTTCCCCCGTCTCCGCCAGGCGTTTCATCATCCTGGTCGGCCCATTGCGAATCCTGGCATCCGGAGACGTTCCCTTCGACCCGGGGAGAGGTGAGGCTTTAGCCTCAGAGCCTGGACACCCAAGCAATGCCACTGAGGGATCCTGCTCTGCCAAGCCTCGGGGCCTGGTTTCTAAGACAACCCTGGGAACCACTGTGACGGGAGAAACCGCTCGGGCCTCGCGCATGCGCATTGGCTGACGCCACTCGCGATCCACTCCTGACAGATAGGCTGCGTCCCCTTTAAATATCGCCACTTCCGCGCGGCTGCCGCGATGCTCCTGCAGCCGCCGCGGCCGCGGCTGGATCCAGGGTCCTGTTTGGCGCGGCGTGGGAGACGGAGCCGCGGGTGTCTCGTCCTGTCCCAGGCCCAAACCCCCAGGGGTCCTGACCTCAGGACCTGCTTCAGCGGACTTCCACCGAGGGAGGGGGAGCTTCCGGACGCCTGCTGTGTTCTCCGGACTCCCGTTGAGATCCGATTTTGGCCCTCTCCCAGTGAGACAGGATGGGCTCACAACATCTGGTCCGGCCGGCAGGGCCTCGCGGCAGCACAGAATGATCCCATATGTCTCAAGGCCGAGTGTCAGCTGCAAATTCACTCATCCATCAGCCCTCTGCCTCCTTCCTCCTTTGAAAGAGCAGTGGCCTGCCCGGCTTGTAAAAGCCCTGGGGTTCCGGAAAGCCCAGCGCGCTTTGCAGGACACCTGCAATGAGGAACAGAGGGGAATCCGAGGGGGAGACCATGTGACCACGCGTGGCGCTGGCCAATCCCACAGCAGTTGGTGTTAATGTGTGTCACCGGAGGCATACGGGGCGACGGCGAAACAAAGGGTGGTGTCCAGGTATCTGCCGGTGGAAGGGGGAAACGGGTGACCTTTCCATCAATGCCAAGGAAAATCAAAGAACACCTGGGACCCGGGGGTTGGCGGGGCTGCCTGTGCCTCACCCAAGCCACGTTTTCAAATGCCTACCAGAGGAGCAAAGGGGTTTCTGCAAAATTCGCAACACCCTCAATCCGGCACCGACATGGTAGCCCTGACGCAACTTCGGCTGGCACAAAGCCACAGAGAGTGGGAAAGAAACACAAAGAGACTGAGAGACGGAGAGAGAAGAGAAAATGGGAGACACACACACAGACACATACACACACACACACACACACACACAAACACACATAGAGTCATACAGCAGAGGCATTGAAACACACACCCCCAGGCAACCCCTGAGGCTGCGGGGTCCTGCTCTGGAGGAGAACGATCCTCGGGTGAGATAGCAGCCCAAGGGCACGCATGCCGACCCGTCCTCGACATCACGGACAGCGGCACGACTTTTGGGGAGACTCACCCCAACCAACACCGTCCGTGAAGTCCTGAGGCTGGGATCCCGTGCTGCTTCCCCGGTCTCCACCTGGGGTTTCATCATCATGGTCGGCCCATTGCGACTCCTGGCATCTGGAGACGTTCCCTTGGACCCGGGGAGAGGTGAGGCTTTAGCCTCAGAGCCTGGACACCCAAGCAATGCCACGGAGGGCTCCTGCTCTGCCAAGCCTCGGGGCCTGGTTTCTAAGACAACCATGGGAACCACTGTGATGGGAGAAATCGCTCGGGCCTGGCGCATGCGCCCGACTCGCGCTCCACTCCTGACAGATAGGCTGCATCCCCTTTAAATATCGTCACCGCCGCGCGGCTGCTGCGATGCTCCTGCAGCCGCCGCGGCCGCGGCTGGATCCTGGGTCCTGTTTGGCGCGGCGTGGGAGAGGGGGCCGCGGGTGTCTCGTCCTGTCCCAGGCCCAAACCCCCAGGGATCCTGACCTCAGGACCTGCTTCAGCCGACTTCCACCTACCGAGGGGGAGCTTCATGACGCCTGCTTTGTTCTCCGGACTCCCGTTGCGATCTGATTTTGGCCCTCTCCCAGTGAGATAGGATGGGCTAAGCACATCTGGTCGGGCCGCAGGACCTCGCTGCAGCACACAATGATCCCATATGACTCAAGGCCGAGTGTCAGCTGCAAATTCAATCATCCTTCCGCCCTCTGCGTCCCTCCTCCTTTGAAAGAGCAGTGGCCTGCCCGGCTTGTAAAGGCCCTGGGTTTCCAGAAAGCCGACCGCGCTTTACAGGACAGCTGCAATGAGGAACAGAGGCGAATCCGAGGGGGAGACCATGTGACCACGCGAGGCACTGGCCAATCCCACAGCAGTTGGTGTTAATGTGTGTCACCGGAGGCATACGGGGCGACGGCGAAACAAAGGGCGGTGTCCAGGTATCTGCAGGTGGAAGGGGGAAACGGGTGACCTTTCCATCAATGCCAAGGAAAATCAAAGAACACCTGGGACCCGGGGTGTGGCGGGTCCGCCTGTGCCCCACCCAATCCACGTTTTCCAATGCCAACCAGAGGAGCAAAGAGGTTTCTGCAAAGTTCGCAACACCCCCAATCCGGCACCGACATGGTAGCCCTGACGCAACTTCGGCTGGCACAAACCCACAGAGAGTGGGAAAGAAACACACAGAGACTGAGAGACAGAGAGAGAAGAGAAAATGGGAGACACACTCACAGACACATACACACACACACACACATACACGCACTTACAGTCATAAACCAGAGGCATTGAAACACACACCCCCAGGCAACCCCTGAGGCTGCGGGGTCCTGCTCTGGAGGAGAACGATCCTCGGGTGAGATAGCAGCCCAAGGGCACGCATGCCGACCCGTCCTCGAGATCACGGACAGCGGCACGACTTTTGGGGAGACTCACCCCAACCAACACCGTCCGTGAAGTCCTGAGGCTGGGATCCTGTGCTGCTTCCCCCGTCTCCGCCAGGCGTTTCATCATCCTGGTCGGCCCATTGCGAATCCTGGCATCCGGAGACGTTCCCTTCGACCCGGGGAGAGGTGAGGCTTTAGCCTCAGAGCCTGGACACCCAAGCAATGCCACGGAGGGCTCCTGCTCTGCCAAGCCTCGGGGCCTGGTTTCTAAGACAACCGTGGGAACCACTGTGACGGGAGTAACCGCTCGGGCCTCGCGCATGCGCATTGTCTGACCCGACTCGCGCTCCACTCCTGACAGATAGGCTTCGTCCCCTTTAAATATCGCCACCGCCGCGCGGCTGCCGCAATGCTCCTGCAGCCGCCGCAGCCGCGGCTGGATCCTGGGTCCTGTTTGGTGCGGCGTGGGATACCGGGCCGCGGGTGTCTCGTCCTGTCCCGGGCCGAAACCCCCAGGGGTCCTGACCTCAGGACCTGCTTCAGCGGACTTCCACCGAGGGAGGGGGAGCTTCCAGACGCCTGCTGTGTTCTCCGGACTCCCGTTGAGATCCGATTTTGGCCCTCTCCCAGTGAGATAGGATGGGCTCACAACATCTGGTCCGGCCGGCAGGGCCTCGCTGCAGCACAGAATGATCCCATATGTCTCAAGGCCGAGTGTCAGCTGCAAATTCACTCATCCATCAGCCCTCTGCTTCCCTCCTCCTTCGAAAGAGCAGTGGCCTGCCCGGCTTGTAAAAGCCCTGGGGTTCCGGAAAACCAACCGCACTTCACAGGAAACCTGCAATGAGGAACAGAGGGGAATCCGAGGGGGAGACCATGTGACCACGCGTGGCGCTGGCCAATCCCACAGCAGTTGGTGTTAATGTGTGTCACCGGAGGCATACGGGGCGACTGCGAAACAAAGGGTGGTGTCCAGGTATCTGCCGGTGGAAGGGGGAAACGGGTGACCTTTCCATCAATGCCAAGGAAAATCAAAGAACACCAGCGACCCTGTGGTTGTGGGGGCCGCCTGTGCCTGACCCAAGCCACGTTTTCCAATGCCTACCAGAGGAACAAAGAGGTTTCTGCAAAATTCGCAACACCCCCAATCCTCCACCGACCTGGTAGCCCTGACTCACCTTCGTCTGCACCCAGCCCCAGTCCCAGCCCCAGCCCCAGCCTCAGCCCCCAGCCTTAGCCCAGTCCCTTTGGTTCCCTTTCATTCGTTTCGGCCAGAAGTTCTAGGGAGTCAGTCCACCCAGGATCAGAGGAGAGGATGTCCCTCAAAAATGAGACAGGAAGTGCAGAGGAATTGCGACACCACCTGTCCTGGAAGACAAGGCCAGTCACGGTTGCCTAGCGCTCATTCTAGGCAATCCACCCACCCATGAGGTAAAATGTGGACAGGAAGGAAGCTTCTCTGCCTGAGACACCTATGGAAGCCAAGAGCTCCCGGGTCATGAGACCTGCCTGATCAAGCAGAAAGACGTTTGGGCCGAGAAACAATCGCGACACGCGTCTCCAGGACGTGTCTCCCTGATGGATTGGGAAGTCATCTTTGTTGAAGGCATTTGGCCAGAGCCAGAGGCATCCAGACCCCTGAGAAACTGGGGAGGCAGAGCAAGAGTGAGGACAGAGCAGAGCCCGGAGCCCAGGCAGGGTACAGCACCGTGCCTCCGCCATGGGCATAAGGGGTGGTGTTCCAAAAGGGTGGTTTGTCCAGGGAGGCCAGCGTTCCAGGGACAGGGAGTTTTGCCATCTCTCATTCCCGGATTCCTCTTGCAGACTGTATGGTGTTGTGGCTTCATTTCTCGGAGAAGAGCCGTGAAAAGACTCAAGCATCTTCTGTGACGTGGGTGTGCTGCTCTCCTGTGGGACAAAGAGCTCCTTTGGGGCTCGTGTCTTCGTCTTCAGTGTGTTCATCTTGATCCTAGAAAAGAGGCCGCTCAGGATGGGGATGAGACTTCAATTGCTTCTTGACCGAAGCATCCCCTCACGTGGGGCAGACTTTCACACACCCAAAGCGGATGCGCGGCGGCGAAAAGCATTGACAACCAGCCTCATGAAACAGGCAGAGACGCAGAAAGAGGCTGAGCAAAGACAATCCGCCATGGGAGAAACCGCTTTGTGGCGCACAGGGCATATGCAGCCAAAGACACACATGCACACGGGCACACACACACAAATCCACAGAGTGGGAAAGAAACACACAGAGACTGAGAGACAGAGAGAGAAGAGAGAATGGGAGACACACACACAGACACATACACACACACACACACACACAGAGTCATACAGCAGAGGCATTGAAACACACACCCCCAGTCAACCCCTGAGGCTGTGGGGTTCTGCTCTGGAGGAGAACGACCCTCGGGTAAGAGAGCAGCCCAGGGGCACTCAGGCCGACCCGTCCTCGAGGTCACGGACGGCGGCAACACTTTTGGGGAGACTCACCCCAACCAACACCGTCCGTGCAGGCCTGAGGCTGGGATCCCGTGCTGCTTCCCCCGTCTCCGCCCTGGAGACAGATGCCCTGCAGATCCCCCCCCCGGTCAAGAGCAGGCTTCCATCAGTTCTGTTTCCCAGCCTCTCCTCTGCTCAGCCTTCCATAAGTTCTGGTTCCAAGCTCCTCCCTCCTCTCCCCTCCCCTCCCTCCCTCCCTCTCTCTTTCTTTCTTTCTCTCTCTATTTTTCTTTTTTCTCTTTTTGTTTCTTTCTCTTTTTCTGTCTCTTTTTCTTTCTCTCTCTCCTTTCTCTCTCTCCTTTCTTTCTTCTCTCTCTTTCTCTCTTTCTTTGTCTTGCTCTATAGCCTAGCCTAGAGTGCAGTGGCATTATCACAGCTCACTTCAGTCTCGACAACCTGGGCTCAAGTGATCCTCTCACCTCAGCCTCCCAAGTAGCTGGGACCACAGGCATGCACCATCACACCTGGCTAATTTTTTATTTTTTTCTAGAGACGTGTCTCCCTGTGTTGCCCAGGCTGGTCTCAAACGCCTGGGCTCAAGCGATCTTCCTGCCCCATCCTCCTAAAGCACTGGGATTACAGGTATGAGCCACCACACCCAGTCCCAAGCCTCATATTTTCACACACACACTCACACACACATGCAAACATGTACCCTCACTTCAATGCTATGGGGTGGGTCCTATTATCATCACTGTTTTATTTTCTTTCACATTTTAACATGAGATTTGGAGGGGACAAAACATCCAAACCATATCAAGCCCTCACCTCAGGCCAGGTTGCCCACTCAGAGTGGCACCCCAGGGTCACTGGCCACCACATCCTAGGGCCAGTGATGTGGTCATCTTGGGATGAACGCACAGGATTTCATGGAGATCACCAAGTCAGGAGAGCTGGAATTTGAAAACAGTGGGTCGGGGAGGGCTGTCATATCAACCAGGCCTCTGCAGGGCACTCGTCTAGCCCTGCCTCTGGCTCAGCCTGATCATGGGGCTGGCCACCAGCTAGGTGGCGCTGTCCTTGGAGGTTCTATATCACAGCCCTTTAGAGATCAGTGGTGCTGAGGGGCAGGGATCTTATTCCACCTTCTGAAGCTTCTGTTGAACCAGTTGTAAGGAGAATGGAGAGAGCAGTGAGAGTGGAGTCCAGGGTCCTGGTCGGGGTGGTCTGTCTGCTCCTGCCATGCCCTGCCACAGCCACTGGTAAGACACACCTGCTGGGCCTGCAGAGGGACTTGGTGTGGAGGAGTCAAGAGTGAGACAGGGACAGGGAGCAGTGGGCAGACCGCTCAGGAAAGAGTCCTGTTTGAGGGCAGACCAGGGGTTGTGCATTCTCTCTGGGCAGGCGCTCTGCTCTTGCTATATTTGTTTCGTTGTTTTTGTTGTTGTTGTTGTTTGAGACAGAGTTTTGCTCTTGTTACCCAGGCTGGAGTGCAATGGTGCCATCTCGGCTCACTGTAACCTCCGCCTCCTGGATTCAAGTGATTCTCCTGCCTCAGCCTCCTGAGTAGCTGGGATTACAGGCACCTGCCACCATGGCTGGCTAATTTTTGTATTTTTAGCAGAGATGGGGTTTCACCATGTGGGCCAGGCTGGTCTCAAACTCCTGACCTCAGGTGACCCACCTGCCTCAGCCTCCCAAATTGCTGGGATTACAGGCATAAGCCACTGCACCCGGTCTACTCTTGCTTTCTTGAATGATCGCCAAGGGCAGCCCTGCCAGGGGCCATGATTGTCTTTATGGTTTTTTGTTTGTTTGGAGACAGTCCCGCTGTGTCACGCAGACTGGAGTGCAGTGGCATGATCTCGGCTCACTGCAACTTCCACCTCCCAGGTTCAAGCCATTCTTCTGCCTCAGCCTCCTGAGTAGCTGGGATTACAGGCACCTACCACAATGGCCGGCTAATTTTTGTATTTTTAGCAGAGATGGGGTTTCACCATGTTGGCCAAGCTGGTCTCAAACTCCTGACCTCAGGTGACCCACCTGCCTCGGCCTCCCAAAGTGCTGGGATTACAGGTGTGAGCCACCGCACCTGGCCTGTCTTTATGTCTTAAGGGGGCCTGAGATTTGTTTTAATGAAGTATAGTAAGACAAGCAGATATGCAAATGACTATCATGAGGGAAGGAGTTTGCTTGTAGTTCCCTGTGAACAGGAAGCAGGCCATGCCACACAGGGCCACAGAGGGAAGCACCAGGTGGCATCGGCCAGGAGGCAGAGGGAGCAGGGGGAAAATGTGGGCAAGCCCCTTTGCCACGGTTGCCGCAGGAAGGAATAGGCAAGGCAGGCTAAAGAAGTTTACGATTGGCAGCATGCTCTGGGGAAAGGGACTGTCCCCAGCCAGCTTCCTGGTACCTGGCTCTGTGGTGATTATGGCTGGTGGATGGCAGGCAGCCAGGAGCTCAGAGCTGTATAAAGGTGGTGGTTGGGTATGGCTCTGGACTGGTTTGCCTTTGCTCCCTAGAGAGTTGCCTGCCAATTCCAACTCCCCAGAGAGCTGCCTCCTATCTCTAGGAATTGTCTAGCCTGGGAGAGGGAGTCCTCCAGTCTTAGTCTGTTTGTGTTGTTGTAAAAGAATACAGGAAGCTGGGTAACTCACAAAGAAAAGAAGTTTAATTAGCCCACAGTTCTGCAGGCCATACAAGAAACATGGTGCCAGCTGGGCATGATGGCTCACACCTGTAATCCCAGCACTTGGGGAGGCTGAGGCAAAAGGATTGCTTGAGCCCAGGAGTTTGAGACCAGCCTGGGCAACATAATGAGACCCCATCTCTATTTTTTAAGAAATAACTCAGGGCTGGGCATGATGGCTCATGCCTGTAATGCCAGCACTTTGGGAGCCCCAGGTGGATGGATTACTTGAGGTCAGGAGTTCGAGACCAGCCTGGCCAACATGATGAAACCCTGTCTCTACTAAAAATACAAAAATTAGCCAGGCGTTGTGGTGCACACCTGTAATCCCAGCTACTTGGGAGGCTGAGGCCCTGGAGTTGCTTGAACCTGGGAGTCAGAGGTTGCAGTGAGCCAAGATCATGCCACTGCACTCCAGCTTGGTCAACAGAGCTAGACCCTGTCTCAAACACAAAAAATAAAAACAAAGAAATGGACAAGTGGCTGGCCCCAAGGCTCAAGGCCCTAGTGGCAGGCCCGGTCTGGCCAGGAGTGGAGTGGTAGTGACTCTCGGGCAGGCAGGGAGGAGGAAGTTGGGCGTCAACCTAAGACCAGGCTCACCGGATTGCTGGGAAGGTTACCGAGATGCTGTGTGGTAAGTACTGAGAACAGCCTGAGGGTTTGTCTTTCACTCCTTCCCCTCATGGGGGCTGCAAACTCACCCCGTGGCCTTTCTGTCCTTCCCTCAGGGCCCGAAGTTGCTCAGCCTGAAGTAGACACCACCCTGGGTCGTGTGCGAGGCCGGCAGGTGGGCGTGAAGGGCACAGACCGCCTTGTGAATGTCTTTCTGGGCATTCCATTTGCACAGCCGCCACTGGGGCCTAACCGGTTCTCAGCCCCATGCCCAGCACAGCCCTGGGAGGGTGTGCGGGATGCCAGCACTGCGCCCCCAATGTGAGTAGTGCTGGTGGAGGCGGGCAAACAGGCAGGTGGCAGGAGAATCCTGCTGCTGGGGCTTGTGGGGCTGAACAGCTGGACCTCAGGCCCACCCTTGGCCACAGGTGCCTACAAGACGTGGAGAGCATGAACAACAGCAGATTTGTCCTCAACAGAAAACAGCAGATCTTCTCTGTTTCAGAGGACTGCCTGGTGCTCAACATCTATAGCCCAGCTGAGGCCCCCGCAGGGGCCGGTAGGCCAGTAGGCACCCCAGAGGGCCCTGTCCACCTGATCCAGCTCCCCTATGCCCACCTGTCCCCTCCCCGTCCCTGTTTCCAAAGCACCCTAGAGGTCCTGAGTGCCCTGGGCTGGCAGGTGGGCAGCTAAGGTCTCAGGAGCTTTGGAGTCAGTGCCCCATGGCCACCTCTGCAGGTCATGGTATGGGTCCATGGAGGCGCTCTGATAACTGGCACTGCCACCTCCTACAATGGATCAGCCCTGGCTGCCTATGGGGATGTGGTGGTGGTTACAGTCCAGTACCACCTTGGGGTCCTTGGCTTCTTCAGGTGAGATGACAGGCCTGGCCAGAGCACTGCCTGCACCGGGGAGAGGCCAGCTCACCAGAGCAACTGGGGATCTAGGCTGGGGTCCGGAACCTGAATGGAGGGCCGCTTATCCATGCTGTCTGGGGCAGAGAAGGGCACCCCCCAAGCCTCCACCCTGGGAGAGGGGTCCAGCCAAAGCCAGAATTATACAGTGAACTTGGTCCCTTGGACAGAGGGCATTGATTCCTGGGCTGAAGCCCAGGTTCCAGCAGGATATGGGACAAAGAGCAACAGGCTGTGGAGATGCCAACCACGGCTCCCAGACCGGCCAGACCTGGGGAGCAGAGAAAGGTCTGGCATCCTGGTGGCTAATTCAAAGCAAACCTGCAGAGGCTGCCGAGGAGCCAGGCTGAACTAACCATTGCCCCAACACTGCCCCCAGCACTGGAGATGAGCATGCACCTGGCAACCAGGGCTTCCTAGATGTGGTAGCTGCTTTGCGCTGGGTGCAAGGAAACATCACCCCGTTTGGGGGTGACCTCAACTGTGTCACCGTCTTTGGTGGATCTGCCGGTGGAAGCATCATCTCTGGCCTGGTAAGTCACCATAGGGGGCTAGCGATGGTGGCCAGGAGGGCTCCGGTGGTCTCAGAACTCCCAGCTCCTCTGCCCTCCTCTGACAGCCACCTACTCTCTCCAATGCACCCAGGTCCTGTCCCCGATGGCTGCAGGGCTGTTCCACAGAGCCATCACACAGAGTGGGGTCATCACCACCCCAGGGATCATCGAGTCTCACCCCTGGCCCCTAGCTCAGGTCTGCATTTCCTTCCCTCTCTTACTGTATGTGTGCCTCCCATACCCCACTCTGTGCTGGCCCTGGGGTCTCAGAGTAGCGGGGGTTGCCGGCAGGGAGCTCCCTGTTAGCAAAGAGGAGCCCAATAAGATGAAAGAGCATCAGAGGAAACAACTGCTGCATTCCAGCATGTTGGCAGTCAGGGAGGGCTTCCTGAAGGAGGCCACCCTGAAGCATATCATCGTTGGTCCTTTCTCCAGGGTGGGGGAGCACCCCTCTCTGCCCCAGGCAGCATGGTGGAGGGGGTCTCCATTGCCAGCCACCTGCTGCCTGAGAGCTCTCCATTCAGGCTCCAGATCCCCACCCTACATCCTCATTGTAAGGCCTTGTGAAGAGAATCCAGGGGAGGGAAGTCACAGTGGGAACTGCATCTGCAAAGGCTGCAGGTGTGGGAGAGAGTGACAGGTCCTGCAGCAGCAAGCTCGCAGGTTAGGGAACAGGGCAGGAAGTGAAGGTGCTGGAGAAGCGGGGGCCATGCCTGGGAATATGGACTTTATCCAGAGGGCAGGAAGAAGTTGGGCAATGACAAGGTTGAGCTACTTGGAGTAGAAGGTGGGTTGGAGGGAGCTGTCCTGAAGATCAAGAGGCCAGTGAAATGATCAGGGCAGAGTCCAGGAGAAAGAGACAGGATGGAATAGGGATAGAGCCACTGGGGGGAGAGGGGGCAAATGTGAGCAGGATTTGGAAGGCTGGGTCAGTTCCCTCACTTGGCCCCAGATGGTGGCCAATGCAGGGTGGGCTGGGCATTGTAACCACTGGGTACAAGATGATTCTGGAACCTCTGCATGGGCATGTTGACTCTTGTATGGACAACAGCATCCACCTCTCAACCTCCCTAGCCCATCCTCTCCCCGTGGCCAGGAGAGATTTTCTCAACCACAGACTTGAGGTCATTCCCTGTCTCTCCTCTGTCCAAAGAAAAACAGCGCAAGGCTGAGGCGGGCGGATCACAAGGTCAGGAGATCGAGGCAATCCTGGTTAACACGGTGAAAACCCATCTCTACTAAAAATACAAAAAATTAGCCGGGCGTGGTGGTAGGTGCCTGTAGTCCCATCTACTCAGGAGGCTGAGGCAGGAGAACGGCATGAACCCGGGAGGCAGAGCTTGTGGTGAGCTGAGATCACGCCACTGCACTCCAGCCTGGGTGACAGAGCAAGAGTCAGTCTCAAAAAAAAAAATCAATAAAAGATAATGACACTATTCTTAGAGGGCAGTGAGGACTCAGTGCCCCCATTCCCACAGATAATACAGTTATGGTATAATAGGGGACGCAAGGGGGCCCTTGGGACCACCCAAGCTGACAGGCAGGGCAGGCTTCTCAGGAGTGGTGGCAAGTCTATGACCAGTCTCGGGGCCGATCTGTGACATCACGTCCAGCTGTCCTACAGTTGCACCGTCTCTGTGGGAGGCAGAAGGCTGCAAGGTGGGGCTGAGTGGCTGAGAGGGAGACATGCCTCTTTCATTTGTCCCCGGAAAATCACAAACACCTTGGCCTGCAGCTCCAGCTCCCTGGCTGAGACGGTGCAGTGCCTTCGGCAGAAGGAAGGAGAAGAGCTGGTCCTTAGCAAGAAGCTGGTGTGGCCACCCTTTTGGGGATGGTGCCAGGCAATGGCACAGAGGGGGTTCTATCCATCCCTTGCACGAGCAGAGGGGCAGTCTACTCCCAGGTGGGGCTGGGGACAGCAGCTCATGAGGGGAAGGGGCTGAGGGCTTGGAGACAGAAACGGAGGGCCATCTCCATCCCTACAGCAGGCTTGTCTTCTAGGAAAGACACTGGAAACATCTGTTGCCCTGATCTCCCAGTTGCCCTGACCCCCTTAGCCCTGGTGATCTCCATCCCTTCACTTTCCCTCCAGGCTCAGCCACTCAGGCCTGCGGCTTAGTGGCTCCTGGGGCCCTAGCCTTTGAGGCTTGATCCTAACTTGGGAGCCTCCTGCATTGCTTTCTCCTGCAGAAAATTACTATCTATCCTCTCACCGTTGATGGCACTGTCTTCCCCAAAAGCCCCAAGGAACTCCTGAAGGAGAAGCCCTTCCACTCTGTGCCCTTCCTCATGGGTGTCAACAACCATGAGTTCAGCTGGCTCATCCCCAGGGTGAGTTGCTCCCGCCCCTGTGCCCTTCAAGGCCCTGCCCCAGCCAGTACCTCCCACCCCAGCATCAACACTACAGCCTTGTGAACTGAGCACTCCCGTTACTCCCATTTGATATGTGAGAAAGCAGAGGCCCAGAAAGGTTTGAGGGACTTGCCCAAGGTCTCCCAGCTTTGTTTTGTTGTGTTGTTGGTGTTGTTTTGTTTTGTTTTGTCTTGTTTTTGTTTGTTTGTTTGTTTGTTTTTGAGACAGAGTCTCACTCTGTCGCCCAGGCTGGAGTGCAGTGGTACGATCTCAGCTCACTTCAACCTCCACCTCCTGGGTTCAAGAGTTTCTCCTGCCTCAGCCTCCCAAGCAGCTGGGATTACAGGCACATGCCACCACACCCGGCTAATTTTTGTATTTTTATAGAGATGAGGTTTCACCACGTTGGCCAGGCTGGTCTCAAACTCCTGACCTCAAGTAATCTGCCTGTTTTGGCCTTCTGAAGTGTTGGGATTACATGCGTGGGCCACTTCAATAAAGCAAATGTTTTCTTTTGGGTAACCAGGCTTTTGCACAAACTGGCCTTCTGGGCAGTGCTGATCTGGGCAGCATATTCCTGCCTTGGCGTCTGGTTTATACATCAGGCTCTTTGAGACTGGTTACTGTGACTCTGTGCCAGAGCAATTGACTAAGACTCTCAGGTTTTAGATATGAAGCCACCGGAGACCTCATGAGCCAAGTCCCTTCCAGTCCTTTCCAGGTGCATAGAACTTCCCACAAGAGTCAGCACTGTGCTTTCATCCCAAGCATCTTGTTTCTGTCATTCTTATTCTTCTACCCATCTTCACAGCAATCATTTTCTTCACTTTTCTTTTTTTTTTTTTTTCGTCTTGGCCCATTGCACACCCTAAGACAAAGCAATCCATTTTTGTTGTTGTTGTTGTTTGTGTGTTTGTTTGTTTTTTGAGACAGAGTATCGATCCATCATCCAGGCTGCAGTGCAGCAGCACCATCATGACTCACTACTGCTTCAGCCTCTCAGGCCCGAGCAATCCTCCCAGCTTCCTGAGTAGCTGGGGCCTCAGGTCTGTGCCACCACACTCTGCTAACTTTTTTTTTTTTTCCGTGTATAGGCAGGTCTCCCTCTGTTGCCCAAGCTGGTCTAGAGCACCTGGCCTCAAGCAATCCTCTTGCCTCAACCTCCCACAATGCTGGGATTACAGGCATGAGCCATAGCACCCAGCCAGTAACCACTTTTAATGGCTGCAAATCTTCCACAAATGGAGCGTCTCATTACATTGTTCTTTCATCTTGGCATTTGGGCATCTTCTAGTTTTTTTGTTTGTTTGTTTGTTTTGTTTTTGAGATGGAGTTTTGCTCTTGTTGCCAAGGCTGGAGTGCAATGGCGCGATCTTAGCTCACCACACGGCAACCTCTGCCTCCCGGGTTCAAGCTATTCTCCTGCCTCAGCCTCCTGAGTAGCTGGGATTACAGGCATCTGCCACCATGCCTGGCTAATTTTTTGTATTTTTTTTTAGTAGAGATGGGGTTTCTCCATGTTGGTCAGGCTGATCTGGAACTCTTGAACTCAGGTGATCCACCAGCCTTGGCCTCCCAAAGTGCTGGGATTACAGGCATGAGGCCACACCCGGCCCTGGCAACTTCTAGTTTTTACCACTGAGGCTAATAACGCAGTGAATGTCTTCATATCCATGGCTTTTGTCCTCTGAGTTAGCCCTTTGGAATCAATCCCCTCATATTGGTCCCTTGGTATGTGAGAGAGAGGCTCATGCAATCTTGACATTCAAAGACAAAGCTTAAGGCAGGTGTGGTGGCTCATGCCTGTAATCCCAGCACTTAGGGAGGCTGAGGTGGGTGGGTCACTTGAAGTCAGGTGTTTGAGACCAGCCTAGCCAACATGGTGAAACCCCATCTGTACTAAAAATACAAAAATTAGCCAGGCACGGTGGTGCATGTCTGCAGTCCCAGCTACTTGGGAGGCTGACACAGGAGAATATCTTGAACCCAGGAGGTGGAGTTTGCGGTGAGCCGAGATTGCACCACTGCACTCCAGCCTGGGCAACGGAGTGAGTCTCTGTCTCAAAAAAAAAAAATGTTGAAGAAATTCTTTCATTCTCTACAGTTGCCTTTAACCACTTACCTGTTGTATTTGGGGCTGCTCTCCCCACCCACACCCACCACCTCCCACCTATTGGAGGTTTATCTTTTTGGGTCTGTGGACTTTTCGGCCCCATTTTGGCCAAGTGCTCCATGATGAGTTTCTGGCCTCAGGACTGTGAACACTCTCTTGCCCAGGGCTGGGAGTTGGGGTGAGCCGGAGTTCAGGCTCCACTGAGAGGGCCTTGGTGTCCACACAGGGCTTGGGTCTCCTGGATACAATGGAACAGATGAGCCGGGAGGACATGCTGGCCATCTCAACACCCGTCTTGACCAGTCTGGTGAGACAAGAGGCAGAAGGGAGGAGGCTAGTGGGTATCCCGTCCAACAGCACAGTCTCTGCTCCTACTTCCGACACCCACAGCTATCCACCTACCACCAAGCCCCTTTGTCTAACTGATTAATTTTACTTCCACTCCAGAATCTCCTTAGATATGAGCCAGTGTGGTTCTCAAAGGAAAACCATCATCACCATCATCGTCAACGTGAAACTGCCCGTTAATGAGCACATATTACGTGCCAGGGACTATGGTGCACTGAGCGCCGGGAGAGGGATTCATCTCCTTCAATCCTCATTGCAACTCTTTTATCTTTTCTTTTCTTTCTTTTTTATTTTATTTGATTTTATTTTTTTTGAGACAGAGTCTTGCTCTGTCGCCGAGGCTGGAGTGCAGTGGCCCAATCTCGGCTCACTGCAACATCCACCTCCCTCATTCAAGCGATTCTCCTGCCTCAGCCTCCCGAGTAGCTGGGATTACAGGCGCCTGCCACCATTCCCAGCTAATTTTTGTATTTTAGTAGAGACAGGGTTTCACCATGTTGGCCAGGCTGGTCTCACACTCCTGACCTCAGCTGATTCACCCGCCTCGGCCTCCCAAAGTGCTGGGATTGCAGGCGTGGAGCCACCGTGCCCGGCACTGCAACTCTTTACAGAGGAATTTTCACTAGCCCCATTTTACACATGAGGAAACTGAGGCTTGAGGTGTCATGGTGGGGAAGAGGCAGAGGCAGAGTTTAAGTGAGTTCTGTCTGACCCCAGAGCCTCAGCTGTCACACGTGGAGCTAGACAGACCTGGGGCCAAATCCCAGCCCTGGGCACTTGCCCAGTTATCCTATCCCCTCTAAGCCCATCTCTTCATCTACACATGGGGATGATACTGCCCACTCACCTGGGCTGTTGTAAGGAGACTAGACATTGCATTTGAAGAGTCTACCTGGGATCTCAATACCAGGGGCTGTTCAATCTTTGTCCATTTCCCTTCTTTGGGAGCCCCAGAACCCTTCCCATTCACACAATCTCATCACTGCCCTCTGGAGCTGAGGGGAGCCCCTATCATTTCTGCTCTCACTTACTTCCCAGTTAACTTCAACCAAGCACCTGCTTCCAGGCCAGACCCTTTGCTGGGGACTTCACATAGGCTGCCAGGCAGAGACTGACTTTCAGAGAGGTTTAGCCACCTGTCTGAGATCACACAGCCAAGCAGTGGTTGCAGAGCTAAGATTTGACTCCAAACCTGAGCTTATGCCAAGGTGACCTTGGGAAAAAGATACCTACCCACTCTGAGCCTCAGTTTCCTCCTTTGTAAAATGGAAATAATAATATAATCTAATCTATTAATTCTATTAATACAGAATCTAATCTATTGTGATGGGGATTCAATAAATGATGACACTGGCCAGGCGCAGTGGGTGGCTCAAGCTTGTGATCCCAGTACTTTGGGAGAAGTGGGAGGATTGCTTGAGCCCAGGAGTTGAAGACCAGCCTGGGCAACATATTGACCCCAATCTCTACACAAATTGTTTGAAAATTAGCCGGGCATGGTGGTACACACCTGTAGTCCCAGATACTTGGGAAGCTGAAGTGGGAAGATCACTTGAGCGTGGGAGTCTCAGGCTGCAGTGAGCTGTGATCATGCCACTGCACTCCAGCACGGTCGACAGTCAGACCATTTCAGAGATTAAAATAAAAATATTAAATTAAAATGATGACACAAAGCACAGAGAATGGTGCCTGTCACCTAGCAAGCACTCAGTAAATGTTTGCAGCTAGTCATTTTATCATCATCATCATCATCATCATCATCATCATCATCATCATCATCATCATCATGGAAATTGGTGTTATTATGAGCATGTGCTGCCAAAGGCAGCATCGAATCAGGCCATGAGTGCCTAACTCCCATCCCATCCTTTCTTTGTAGATTCTGGAAGCCCTGTGTTTTTCTATGAGTTCCAGCATCGACCCAGTTCTTTTGTGAAGATCAAACCCGCCTGGGTGAAGGCTGATCATGTGGCTGAGGGTGCTTTTGTGTTTGGAGGTCCCTTCCTCATGGATTAGAGCTCCCGCCTGGGTGAGGACAGACAGACAGACATGTGATCCCTAGGCTGCCAGACTCCAAGGGGCCTGGGCAGGGCTTGTGGGAACACGGGTCTCCAGTCAGCACTGAGGATTCTTGGGTCCCTTCCAGGTCCCACCTGACTCTCGTTCAGTTCTGTCCCTCTCACCTTTCCAGCCTTTCCAGAGGCCACAGAGGAGGAGAAGCAGCTAAGCCTCACCATCATGGCCCAGTGGACCCACTTTGCCCGGACAGGGTGAGTGAGTGACAGGGCATAGCTCGCTTTGGGCCTGGGATGCTCAGGTCAGCCCCTCTGGGGGACAGCACAGGAAGCCTTGGTCCTCATTCATTCCTCCCACCCAGGGACCCCAATAGCAAGGGTCTGCCTCCTTGGCCCCGATTCAACCAGGTGGAACAATATCTGGAGATCAACCCAGTGCCACGGGCCAGACAGAGAAGTTCAGGGAGGCCTGGATGCAGTTCTGGTCAGAGACACTGCCCAGCAAGATACAACAGTGGCACCAGAAATAGAAGAACAGGAAGGCCCAGGAAGACCTCGGAGGCCAGTCCTGAACCTTCTTGGCTGGGGCAAACCACTCTTCAAGTGGTGGCAGAGTCCCAGCAGGGCAGCCCGCCTCTCCCCCTGCTGAGACTTTAATCTCAACCAGCCCCACATGGAGTCATGTTCCTTAAAGCGTCGGCCGCTCTGTGACTGGCATTATGCTCTTTTGAAATGTCATAAGGCTGCCTCCCACCTCTGGGCCATTGTACAAGTTCTTCCCTCTCCCTGAAGTGCCTTTCCTGCTTTCATCGTGGTAGGTTCTAGCACACTCCTCTAGCTTCCTGGAGGACTCACTCCCCCAGGAAGCCTTCCCTGCTTTCTCTGGGCTGTGCAGCCCCGAGTCTGCATCCATTAGAGCACAGTCCACCCGAGGCTAGCACTGTGTCTGTGTCTGTCTCCCCGTCAGAGGAGCTCTCTGAAAGTGGGGATTAGCCTAACCCCACTCTGTCACCCACACCAGGATCGGGTGGGACCTGGAGTTAGGGGATGTTTGCTGAGTGAGTGAGTGAAACACAGAGTATGGGAATGGCAGCTGCTGAACTTGAACCCAGAGCCTTCAGGTGTCAAAGCCATACTGAGGCCCCCACTGACATTGTCCACCCTGGCCAGAAGGGTGCATGCCAATGGCAGAGACCTGGGATGGGAGAAGTCCTCGGGCGCCAGGGGATCCAGCCTAGACCAGACCTTAGCCCCTGACTAAGGCCTCGGACTAGGGTGGGAGGGATCTCCTCCTCTCTGCTGCCTAGTCCTGGCCCCTGCACAAGACAACAGAATCCAGCAGGGCCATGAGTGTCACCCAGACCTGACCCTCACCAATTCCAGCCCTGACCCTCAGGACGCTGGATGCCAGCTCCCAGCCCCAAGTGCCGGGTCCTCCCTCCCTTCCTGGCTTGGGGAGACCAGTTTCTGGGGAGCTCAGCACAGCTCCAAGAGCACCCACCAAGACACAGCAGGACAGGCCAGGGGAGGACATCTGGACAAGGGCATCAGTTGGGCTATTGTCACAGAGAAAAGAAGAGACCCAGCCACTCGGGCTGCAAAAGGTGAAAAGCACCAAGAGGTTTTCAGAGTGGGAGTAAACATTTCTTGCTTTGAGGATCAATGTACCACTACCTTAAAACACCTGGGTTTGTTTTTGTTTTTGTTTTAGAGACAGGGTGCACTCTGCTGTGCATGCTGGACTGCAGTGGCACCATTGTAGCTCTCTGCAGCCTTGAACTCCTCGAACTCACTGCAGCCTCAAACTCGATCAAGCGATTCTCCCACCTCAGCCTCCCAAGTAGCTGGTACTACAGGCGAGTGTCGCCATGCCTGGATAATTTTTTGTTTTTGTAGGGACAGGGTCTCACCATGTTGCCCAGACTGGCCTCAAACTCCTGGCCTCAAATGATCTTCCAAAACTCTGGGCTCGGCCTTCCAAAAGGCTCGGCCTTCCAAAACACTGGGATTGCAGGTGTGACCCACTGTGCCCAGCCAACACCTGGATTTCAGCATATATCCCAGAGTCTTCCCTGCCCCCATTACGCCATCCTACCAGCTCCAGTCCCACAAATGCCCTTCCTCAGTCAGACTGAGCTGCTGGCTGCTGATGGGTGCATGAAAAGCATTTTCATTTTCTTTTTTCTTTCTTTCTTTCTGTCTTTTTTTTGAGACGGAGTTTCACTCTTGTTGCCCAGGCTGGTGTGCAATGACATGATCTCAGCCCACTGCAACCTCCACCTCCCAGGTCCAAGTGATTCTCCTGCATCGGCCTCACAAGTAGCTGGGATTACAGGCTCCCACCACCACGCCCAGCTAATTTTTTGTATTTTTAGTAGAGACAGGGTTTCACCATGTTGGCCAGGCTGGTCTCGAACTCCTGACTTCAGATGATCCACCCGCCTCGGCCTCCCAAAGTGCTGGGATTACAGGCGTGAGCCACTGCACCCGGCCAGCATTTTCATTTCCAACTGGAACCAGCTCTGTTCTGGGAAGGCCATTTTGGGGAGGAAGGAGAGACAGAAAGCCAGAAGGGCTCTGAGTCATGTCATTCCCCTGCTTGAAAGCTCCTGGTGACTCCCTGTCTCCCTTAGGACAAGTCCAAGTTCTCCACGTGCCACTGAAGTCCTGCTATTCTCATCCCCTTCCTTCCACCAGGGAAGTTCATCCCCATAAGCTGGTAGAGCCTGACAAGTAGACAGGCCCTGGCCAGGCACGGTGGCTCATGCCTGTAATCCCAGCACTTTGGGAAGCTGAGGCGGGCGGATCACCTGAGGTCAGCAGTTTGAGACCAGCCTGGCCAACATGGCGAAATCTTGTCTGTACTAAAAATACAGAAATTAGCCCAGTGTGCTAGTGTGCACCTGTAGTCCCAGCTACTAGAGAGGCTGAGCCAGGAGAATCACATGAACCCGGGAGGCAGAGGTTGCAGTGAGCCAAGATCACACCACTGCACTCCAGCCTGGGTGACAGAGTGAGACCTTGTCTCAAAAAGAAAACAAAACAGGCCCCAATAATACAGTGTGTAACTGGGACATGAAGGGCTGTGAGGACACAGAGACGTAGACCAGCCCAGACTTGGGAGACAAGGAAGGAGGGACATGTCAGCTGAGACCCGAGGAATAAACAGAGGTTACTCAACCGTGTAGACCAGCGTAGAAGACTGGAAGGGTGGGGAGCGAGGCAAGGGCGTGACTGGCAGAGGGAACAACAGGAGCAGAGCCCTGAAGGATGCAATGTGCTGAGGAATCGCAGTTCTGCAGGGCTGGAGAGGTCAGCAAAGAGCAGACGTGAGAGGACTTGTGGGCTGCGACGGGGGGCGGCAGGGACTTGAGGCTCATGGAAGCCCTGTTGTATGGAGGAGGGTGGCTGGGAGAGGGGAGAGGAGGGGGAGAGCAGGGAGAACAGGGAGGGGACCAGGGTGGGCTGCCAGGTGGATGGAGAGTCACTGGTGGGCTCTAGATTTAGAGTCCGCAGACAAGACCGGGCGACTGACCATACACAGAGGTTGGGGAAAAGAAGCCCGGATAGGGCAGCCTTAAGGCAAGCAGGAGCGGACCCGGAAATCAGGGGTCTGGTGTGGGCCACCCTGGATGTACAAAGAGGCCTCTTCCTCTGGGCCTGATGGTGGCCCACACAGGGCACCCATGGGTGTGTAGTGGGGGGGGGTGGGTGTTACCAGATTGGGTATGGCCAACACCAGCAGGCCCAGGAGAGGGTGGGCAAGCCGGCTGCTGAAGCCTCAGACCCTGTCCTAGCTCCAGCCCTCTCCGCCAAGGGCATCCTTCACCCAGGGAGGGAGGAGAATGTCTGGTACCGCCCCAGGGGCCAGGGGATATGACCTGCCAGGCGGAGGGGATTCCAGGCCTCATGCCTCTCTAGTCTCTCCTCCCTGAGGCTCCCTGAGGGCCCCTCCATGCTCTAGGACCCAACAGCCATGCAGAGCTGAAGGGAGCAAGCCAAAGACTCAGACAGGCATGGCCCTGCAGGACAGGGACTGGTGGACCCGGGAGCCTCCCAGTGGAAGGGCCACAGGAAGGGCCAAGTGAACAGTGCAGGAGTGTGAGCACCAGGGGGCGCTGCAGGATCAGACGTGAACACCTGGACCCTGCCACAGGATGAGGTCCTAGCAGATGCTTCCAGTATCTACCCAAGGCCAACCTTAGTTACTCACACAACCCGACAGTCTCTCACACACACACGCTCACAGATAGGGTTCCTATGAGTTCCGCCATTTACTGGGTGTGTATCTTTTCTTTATTTTATTTCTATTTTTTATTTTTGTTGAAAAAGAGTCTCACTCTGTCACCCAGGCTGGAGTGCATTGGTGCAATCTTGGTTCACTGCAACCTCTGTCTCCAGGGTTCAAATGATTCTTGTGCCTCAGCCTCCCAAGTAGCTGGGATTAAAGCTGTACACCACCACGCCTGGCTAATTTTTGTATTTTTAGTAGAGATGGGGTTTCATTTCACCATGTTGGCCAGGCTGGTCTCAAACTCGTGGCCCCAAGTGATCCACCCACCTCAGCCTCCCAAAGTGCTGGGATTACAGGCATGAGCCACTGCACTTGACCACAGATGTGTATCTTTGAGTAAGCTGTGTATCCTCTTTGTTCCTCAGTTTTCTCATCTGTAAAATGAGAGTAAGGTTAGTGACTCCCTTCCCAGGTCTGGCTGTGAGTACTGAAACATCATTAGCCATGAAGCACCTAGAGTCGTGCTTGACACACAGCCAGTGCTAAATAAGTGCTCCCTGGCACAGGTATAAACACTCCGCTCACAATGTCCAAAAAAATCATATGGCTCCTCGACTACAACTCAAACATGGAAGAATTGGGGTATGTCAGGGGGCGTCATAATATTGGCATGAGTCTCTTCCACCTTAAAATAATTTCTGGGACTAGGTGCAGTTGCTCACGCCTGTAACCCCAGCACTTTGGGAAGCCGAGGTGGGAGGATCGCTTGAGGCCAGGAATTTAAGACCAGCCTGGGCAACATAGCAAGGCCCCATCTGTACAAAAAGTTTTAAAAATTAGCCAGACGTTGTGTCTCACACCTGTAGTAGTGTGAGGCAGGAGGATGGTTTGAGCCCAGGAGTTCGAGGTTACAGTGAGCTGATTGAGCCACAACACTCCAGGCTGGGCAACAGAGTGAGACTCTGTCTCTAAGTAAATAAATAACTTCTGAGCCTGTAGCTGCCCAAAAGAATTGGTCGGTGGACCCCTGGGAGGCTCTGAATGGCAGGTTGAGTGTCATATAGAGTCTGTGTCCCTCCCTGGGGACTTCAGGGAAGCCATGTTCAAGTTCCTCCCCAGTCTGTCTATAGCCCCACCTCCTGGGTTTTAGCCACCCCCCATCTCCACTTCCGCACGCCCCCCCAACCTCCACCCCAGTTCCCAGTCCAGCCTGCCCAGGCTCTGGGAAGGCTATTGCAAGAACAGGAAGGAACTTGGCAGGGGAACGCCAGCTCTGGTTCTTGCAGTGGCACCCACATGGCCTTCGTTCCCTGCCCTAGCCTGCCTGCCTTCCTTCCCATCACCCTCAGACCTCCCACACTTTGCGGCATCGTTGCCACTAGAGCCTGTCTTCGGGTGACGTTGCCCCTCCCTGCTGCCCCCAAGCTGGCCCCTTCCCACTCTTCGGACCTTGACCAGGACCCCAGGAAACAAGGCAATCGCTGGCAGTGCGGGTAGGGGTGAGGTCCAGGCTTCTCCCGGCCACCCACTGAGCTCTCCTCAGAGCCCAAGCTTACTCACACCCGGCCTCTCCAGCAGGCCTCTGGGCGGTCCTCTGGGGTTCCGAGAGGACCCCACCTTACAGATGAGGAAATTAGAATCAGAGAGGGGCAGTACCGTGCTTGAGGCCACACAGAGTGAGAACAAAGCCAGGACTCACACCCAAGTTTACTGGCCTTCAAACTGCAAGTACTTCCCCTCCAGAATGTGCCCTTGTGTCTAGGGTGGGCTTTCCAGGTGCTGGAGTTGGGGTCTAGTGGGCTGACTTAGGTGGGGGGACTGGGATTCTAGTTAGGTCAGTAAGGGAGGCCCAGAGGAGGGGTTTTGCAAGGCAGTGGCTTCAGACTGCGGCTGGACAGCCCGCAGGGAGATGACAGGGGCCAGCCCTGCTCTCCCTCAGATGCCTTCGTGAGTCCCCTCTGTCCTTTGGGCCAGGACTGTGGCTTCTGGAGTTTGTCAGCGTGCACAGTGCTACCCCAGCCAGACTGCAGGGCCTCAGTCCCTACCAACCGGGTGTGCAGGTGCAGAGGAGTGTGCAGGTGCAGGGGAGTCTGCAGAGGGAAGGGCCATGTTGAGCTTCCCTACTCAAGGAGGGTGGGCCTCTAGGCCCTATTACCCTCGAGCTCCATCTGAGGGCCCAAGGAAGAGAAGATCCTGAGCCAGTACATATCGACTCTGGGAGGAGATGAGCAGCCGTGGGAGGCGATGAAACCCCCAGGCCTCCCAGGAGACCAGGTAACCCTCAGAGCAGACGCAGAATCACCATGGGGTCTCAGAGCAATAAGGCTGACCAGGTGAGCAGCCAGAGCCCCTTACCTCCACCTGCTCCCACCTCCTGAGGCACCACTGTGATGACACAGGACAAGCCCCAGGAGTCAGTGCCCAGCCTTGGCCAGGACCATCCCCTGGGGTGGGAGCTACCTAAAGTTGCCACCCCAAGGAAAGCCTGGACTCACCATATGCCTAGGGCGAGTCCTGGTCAGGCCCTGTCTGTTTCTCTGTGACCCCCAGACCACAACACAGCCAGGCTTCTGGCCCTGGCCCGCCTCCTGGACCCTCACTGTGCCCTAGGACTGACATTAGTACCGGGCTGCACCTCGGTCCCCATGTGGCTAGCTGGAGGCATACCTGGGTCTTGCCCTGAGCCTGGGGAGTGGGGCTGGAAAGTGCCAGGCCAGAATTCTGGGTAAGAGACAGCATTGGGCCAAGCATGGTGGCTCATGCCTGCAATCCCAACACTTGGCCTCCCAAGGAGGCCAAGATGGAAGGATTGCTTGAGCCCAGGAGTTTGAGAACAGCTTAGGCAACATAGTGAGACCCCTGTCTCTACAAAAAAATTAGCCAGGCTTAGTGGCTGTGATCCCAGCTACTTGGGAGGGTGAAGTGGGAGGATCTTTGAACCCAGGAGGTCAGGGCTGCAGTGAGCTGTGATCGTGTCGTTGCACTTCATCCTGGGTAACAGAGTGAGACTCTGTCCTTTTACAGGACTGAGGGGCTTCAGCAGATCACTCCTGGCCTCCAAGACACCCTGGAAGGAGATGAGCTGGGTTTTGCAGGATAACTAGGAGTTCATCTGTCCCTTCCAAGACCCTTTGCAGCTTAGCGCTCTGTCAGGAGTCAGTCCTTCCACAAAATTCCCCCCAACTGCTTTCCTTTGTGTTTTCTTCTCTCTCTCTCTCTCTTTCTCTCTTTCCCTCTTTTTTGAGACAAGTTCTTGCTCTGTCACCCAGGCTGGAGTCTTTGTGTTTTCTTCTTTCTCTCCCTTTCTTTTCTTTTCTTTTCTTTTCTTTTCTTTTCTTTTCTTTTCTTTTCTTTTCTTTTCTTTTCTTTCTCCTTCCTTCCTTCCTTGCTTTTCTTTTCTCTCTCTCTCCTTCCTTCCTGTCTAAAACAAAAAAAAAAAAACTGAAGCTTATTCTGATTAGATAAAATGTATATGGTAAGCCCTAAAACAAGCACTGAAAACAATGATGACAAAAACAAAATAAAAAATACACAGTGAAATAAATCATTAAAGAAATTAGGCCAGGCATAGTGGCTCACACGCATAATCCCAGCAGTTTGGGAGGCTGAGGCGGGCAGATTACTTGAGGTCAGGAATTCGAGACCAGCCTGACCAACATGGTGAAAACCCATCTCTACTAAAAATACAAAAATTAACTGTGCGTGGTGGCGGGCACCTGTAATCCCAGCTACTCAGGAGGCTGAGGCAGGAGAATTGCTTGAACCTGGGAGGCAGAGGTTGCAGTGAGCTGAGATGGCAACACTGCGCTCCAGCCTGGGCAACAGAGTGAGACTCCGTCTCAAAAAAAAAAAAAAAAAGTAATTTAAATACTTTGGCCGGATGCAGTGATGCACACCTGTAATCTCAAAATTTTGGGAGGCTGAGGTGGGTGCATATCCTGAGGTCAGGAGTTTGAGATCAGCCTGGCCAACATGGCTGAAGCCTGTCTCTACTAAAATTACAAAATTAGCAGGGCATGGTGGCGGGGGCCTGTATTCCCAGCTACTCGGGAGGCTGAGGCAGGAGAATTGCTTGAACCTGGGAGGCAGAGGTTGCAGTGAGCTGAGATGGCAACACTGCGCTCCAGCCTGGGCAACAGAGTGAGACTCCGTCTCAAAAAAAAAAAAAGTAATTTAAATACTTTGGCCGGATGCAGTGATGCACACCTGTAATCTCAAAATTTTGGGAGGCTGAGGTGGGTGCATATCCTGAGGTCAGGAGTTTGAGATCAGCCTGGCCAACATGGCTGAAGCCTGTCTCTACTAAAATTACAAAATTAGCAGGGCATGGTGGCGGGGGCCTGTATTCCCAGCTACTCGGGAGGCTGAGGCAGGAGAATTGCTTGAACCTGGGAGGCAGAGGTTGCAGTGAGCTGAGATGGTGCCATTGCACTCCAACCTGGGCAACACAGTGAGACTCTGTCTCAAAAAAAAAAAAAAAAAAAAAAGAAAGAAATTTAAACACTTACCAGAAAATATTTACTTAATAGAAAGCAATAAAAGATAAATAGAAGACAAAAAAGACACAAGGAAAACAAGAAGTAAATTGGCAGTTGGTTTATAGTGAACTTCGTGGGCCCACTTATACACAAATGTTTTTCAAGAAATTTATTAAACATTTATGGGGATTTGTAACAAATTGAGAAAACTGGCAGATGAACTGCCACCCTTGAGATATTGACACCAACCTACCCTCCTTCTTCTCCTCCTCCTCAGCCTACTCAACAGGAAGATAAGGATGAAAACTTTATGATGATCCACTTCCATTTAATGAATAGCAAATATATTTTCTCTTTTTTGTGATTTTCTTAGTAACATTTTCTTTTCTCTAGCTTGCTTTATTGTAAGAATACATTATATAATACATATGACATACAAAATATGTGTTAATCGGCCAGGTGCAGTGGCTCATGCCTGTAATCCCAGCACTTTGGGAGGCCGAGGTGGGCAGGTCAGCTGAGGCCAGGAGTTCAAGACCAGCCTGGGCAACATGGCAAAACCCCGTCTCTAACAAAAAATACAAAAATTAGCTGGCATGGTGGCGGGCACCTGTAATCCCAGCTACTCGGGAGGCTGAGGCAGAAGAATTGCTTGAACCCGGGAGGCGGAGGTTGCAGTGAAGCCAAGATCACGCCACTGCATTAGAGCCTGGGTGTCAAAAATAAAAAACAAAAAAAAAGTGTTAATCGATGACTACGTTATCAGTAAGGCTTCTAGGCAACAGTATGCTATTAGTAAAGTTTGTTGGGTGTCAAAATAATATGCAGAGTTTCAACTGCATGGCATTCAATGCCCCTAACACCCACATTGTTCAAGGGTCAACTGTATACTTAGGAGTGGAATTGCTGGGTTATATGGTAACTCTATGTTTCATCATTTGAGGAACTGCCAAATTGTTTTCTAAAACCACTGTTTTCTATACCACTTTATATTCCCACCAGCGATCTATAAGATTTCTTCACTTCTTTGTCAAAATTTATTGTCCGACTTTTTTATTTATTTATTTATTTATTTTGAGATAGTGTCTTGCTCTGTCACCCAGGCTGGAGTGCAATGGCATGGTCTTGGCTCACTGCAACCTCCACCTCCAAGGTTGAAGCAGTTCTTCTGCATCAGCCTCCCGAGTATCTGGGATTACAGGCGCCCACCACCACACACAGCTAATTTTTGTAATTTTAGAGGTGGCAGGGTTTCATCATGTTGGCCAGGCTGGTCTCGAACTCCTGACTTCGAGTGATCCACCTGCCTTGGCCTCCCAAAGTGCTGTGATTACAGGTGTGAGCCACCATGCCTGGCCTTATTATCTGACTCTTTAATTCTAGCCATCCTAGTAGGTGTGAAGTAGTAGTGTCTAATATTGGTTTGATTTGCATTTCTCTGATGGCTAATGATGTTAAAGCATCTTTTCATGTTCTTTTTGGCTCTTTTTATATTCCTTGGAGAAATGTTTACTCAAATCCTCTGCCTATTTAAAAAAATTAAGTTGTCTTTTTGTTGTTGAATTGTAAGAGAACTTTATATATTCCAGATATAAGTCCCTTATCAGACACATAATTTGCAAATCTTTTCTCCCATTCTGTGGGTTGTCTTTTCCATTTTTCCATAGTGGCCTTTGCAACACAAAAGTTTTTCATTTTGATGAAGTCTGAATTACCTGTTTTTGTTGTTTCTCATGCTTTTGGTATCATATCTAAGAATATGTCACTAAACCATGAAGATTTACCTCTATGTCCTTTAAGAGAAGAGTTTTATAGTTTTAGCTCTTACATTTAGGACTTTGATTCATATTGAGTTAATTTTTGTACATGGTGTGATATACGGGTCTCTCTCTTTTTTTTTTTTTTTTGAGACAGGATCTTGCTCTGTTGCTCAGGCTAGAGTGCAGTGGCACAATCATAGCTCACTGCAGCCTCAACCTCCTGGGCTCGAGCAATCCTCCCACCTCAGCCTCCCCAGTAGCTGGGACTACATGCACATTCCACCATGCTTGGCTCATCTTTTTTACTTTTTGTTGTCCAGGCTGGTCTTAAACTTCTGAGCTCAAGAGATCTTCCCAAAGTGCTGGGATTACAGGTGTGAGCCACTGCACCTGAGCCAACTTTATTCTTTTGCATGTGGCATGATCCAGTTTTCCCAACATCATTTGTTGGAAAGACTATTCTTCCCCTTATTGAATGGTCTTGACACCCTTGTTCAAAATCAGTTCACCTTGGCCAGGAATGGTGGCTCACACCTGTAATCCTAGCACTTCGGGAGGCCGAGGCAAGAGGGTCATTTGAGCCCAGGAGTTCAAGACCAGCCTGGGCAACATAGTGAGACTCCATCTCTGAAAATAAATAAACTAATTAAATCAGTTAACCATAGAGACATGGGTTTATTTATGGACTCTCAATTCTGTGTATCTGTCTTATACCAGTACCATACTCTCTCTCTTTTTTTTTCTTTTTTTTTTTTTGACAAAGTCTCACTCTGTTGCCCAGGCTGGAGTGCAGTGGCACCATCTCAGCTCACTGCAAGCTCTGCCTCCCCAGTTCATGCCATTCTCCTGCCTCAGCCTCCTGAAGTGTAGTCCCAGCTACAGTAGCTGGGACTACAGGCATGTAGCTGGGACTACAGGCACCCATCACCACGCCCAGCTAATTTTTTTCTTTCTTTTTTCTTTTTCTTTCTTTTTTTTTCTTGTATTTTTAGTAGAGACGGTATTTCACCATATTAGCCAGGAATGGTCTCGATCTCCTGACCTCATGATCCGCCCGCCTCAGCCTCCCAAAGTGCTGGGATTACAGGCATGAGCCACCGTGCCCAGCCAAGTACCACACTCTCTTAATAGCATTTCTTCCTCATAAGTTTTGAAGTAGGGATGTGTGAGTTCTTCTACTTTGTTCCTTTTCAAGATTGTTTTGGTTGAAGTGGGACCACAGACATATGCCACCACACCCAGCTAATTTCCTTTTATTTTTTTTAGAGAAGGGATCTCACTGTGTGGCCCAGGCTGGTCTCAAACTCCTGGGCTCAAGTGATCCTCCTGCCTTGGTGTCTCAAAGTGCTGGGATTACAGACATGAGCCACCATGCCTGGCCACTTCTGTCACTTTTTGCTTCATATATTTTAGTGCTCTGTTATCTGGTACATATATGTTTATAATTGCATGTCTTCCTGATAGATTGACATTTTTATCATTATAAAATACCCTTCTTTATCTCTAGTAATATTTAAAAAGTCTACATTGCTTGATACTAGCATAGCCACTCCAACTTTCTTGTGGTTACTGTGTCCATGATATATTTTTTCCCATTCTCTTCTTTTCAATTTATTTGTATCTTTGACTCTAAAGTCTGTCTTCTGTAGACAGCATATAGGGGACTTTTTAAAAAATCCAATCTGGGCTGAGTGTGGTGGCTCACACCTGTAATCCCAGCACTTTGGGAGGCCAAAGCTGGTGGATCACTTAAGGTCAGGAGTTCAAGACCAGCCTAGCCAATATGGTGAAACCCCATCCCTACTAAAAATACAAAAAAAAAAAAAATTAGCTGGGTGTGGTAGCGCATGCCTGTAATCCCAGCTACTCAGGTGGCTGAAGCAGGAGAATCACTTGAACCCAGGATGCGAAGGTTGCAGTGAACCAAGATCGTGCCACTGCACTTCCAGCCTGCATGACAGACCCAAGACTTTGTCTCCAAAAAATGAATAAATAAAAATTTTTTAAAAATCCCATCTGACAGTCTCTGCCTTTTGACTGGATTGTTTAATCCACTCACGTTTAGTGTTATTCCTGACATAGTTGGATTTACTGCTGGCATTTTACTTTTTGTTTTCCATGTGTCTTGTGTCTTTTTCATCTTCTATTTGTCCTCTACCGTTTTCTTTGTTTTAAGTAAATATTTTCTAGTGAAGTATTTAAATTTCTTTAATAATTAATATCACTGTATATTTTCAGTTTTGTTGTTGTCATTGTTGTTTTTAGTGGTTGTTATAGGGCTTACCATATACATTTTACCTAAAGAGAATCAGCTTCAGAGGTGTTTTGTTTTGTTTTGTTTTGTTTGGTTTTTTTTGAGACAGGGTCTCACTCTGTTGCCCAGGCTGGAGTGCAGTGGCATGATCTCAGCTCACTGCCACCTCCACCTCCTGGGCTCAGGTGATCCTCCCACCTCAGCCTCCCAAGTAGCTGGGACTACAGGTGTGCACCACCAACCCCAGCTAATTGTTTTTTCTATTTTTAGTACAGACAAGGTTTCACCATGCTGCCAAGGCTGGTCTTCAACTCCTGGGCTCAAGCAATCCACCCACCTTGGCCTCCCAAAGTTGTTGGGGTTATAGGTGTGAGCCACAGTGCCTGGCCCTATCTCTACTAGCTTCATTCCAGTGAGATATAGAAACTTTATTCCTATATATCCCTATTCATTTTTCACCCTTTTGTGGTATTATTGTTATATGTATTACATCTATTAATGTTACAAACCCAAAAATACATCGTATGATTGTTATTTTACTGTTTTCATTTTGTTAGCCCAATGCAGCTTACTTCCACCCACCTCCTTTGTGTTGTCATTGGCAAATATATTAAATTTCTACATGTTACAGGCCCAATAATACACTTTATGCACATTCTTTTATAAATTGCCTTGGTCAATTTTTGCTTTAAATCTTTTATAAATTGCTGTTTTAAGTTAAGGTTTTTAAAAAAGGAAAAAAAAATTCTGTGTTTTATAATTACAACTTTCCTCCTTAAGCAATAAAAGAGCCACAGATATGGGGAATTACACAGACATCACAATCTCCACCACGCTGTGGTGTGCCCCGTGCAGTCCCGCCCACTTAATAGCAATTTGTTTAATCCTCACAACAACCCTCACAATTAGTCATTGTTAGCTCTGTTTTACAGATGGGAAAATTGAAGCTCAGAAAGGCCTTCTGGGACACATGGATGGTAAGAGACTAAGTGAGCTTGGGGCCTACATCTTGTTTTTTTTTGTTTTTTGTTTTTTAGATGGAGTCTGGTTCTGTCATCCAGGCTGAAGTGTAGTGGTGTGATCCCAACCTGCATCCTCCACCCCCCCGGTTCAAATGATTCTCCTGCCTCAGCCTCCCAAGTTGCTGGGATTACAGGCATGTGCTACCACACCGAGTTAGTTTCTGTATTTTTAGTAGAGATGAGGTTTCACCATGTTAGGCAGGCTGATCTTGAACTGCTGACCTCAGGTGATCCACCACCTTGGCCTCCCAAAGTGCTGGGATTACAGGCGTGAGCCACCAAGCCCAGGCTGTTGGGGCCTACATCAGTCAGACTCAGAGATCAATGCTCTTTCCACAGCACGACTTCCTTCCCTTTGCTCAACCAAGATACATAGGAATGTTCTTAAGAAAATTCTACCAAGAGACTCAGGCAAATAACACCCAGGCTTTCTGAGAAAAGACTGATTCTTGGAAAAGATGATGCTGTACCAGGACTACCTGAATGAAAACTCTGCTAAGAGACTCAGGCAAGTAACAGCCAGGCTTTCTGAGAAAAGGCTGATTCTCAGAAAAGATGATACTGTACCAGGACTACGTGGCTGATGTGGCTGCCCACTCAACATCCCCTGTGCCCCATGTGAGCATCAGATGGGGCACACATGTGTCCTGGGCACCTCATCATGGTATCTGGCCTGGCACGAGTGCTTCCCATATGGGCTGAGTGAAAGGTTGTTGCTCCCCCAGGGACAGGTGGCAGGAGTAGAGCCAGAGGTTGGCAGAACTCGTCCTTGAGGCCCACACAGATGTGGCCAAGGAGCTGCATAGCTGAGTGGGGGAATCTATGTGTGGCTGGCCCCTAGGCCTAGCAGGTGGATTCACAATCTTGTCTGTCTTCCCCACTGCCCCCTTACCCTGTCCTCTGCCTGACAGCCTGTCCCGTGCATTCTGAACTTTGTCAGATGCTGGGCAGCAAAAGAAGCAGCTTCCTCACCTCCCAAAGCCTAATATCCATACTCCTATTGATGTGGCCACAGCCTATAAGAGAACCTGGCAGAATGAGGCTGTGAGGATAGGCAGGCAGTCAACAGAGAGAGAGATGTGGTCCAGGCCAGGTGGAGCTGCTGGTAGTCCCTGCTTTCCTGGTCCTGCCCGCCCTGTCCTCCCATCCCTACACCTTTCAACCTCACACTGACTGAACCCTCAACTAATGTTCATTTTTTTAAATATGGAAAATACCACTTTGAGAGGCTGAGTCAGGTGGATCACCTGAAGTCAGGAGTTCGAGACTATCCTGGCCAACATGGTAAACATGCTACTAAAAATAGAAAAATTAGCTGGCTGTGTTGGTGAGCACCTGAATTCCCAGCTACTCAGGAGGCTGAGGCAGGAGAATTGCTTGAACCCAAGAGGTGGAGATTGCAGTGAGCCAAGATCATGTTATTGCACTCCGGCCTAGGCAACATGAGTGAAACTCCATCTCAAAACATAAATACATAAATAAATATGGAAAATATGTGGCTGGGCGTGGTGGCTCACGTCTGTAATCCCAGCACTTTGTGAGGCTGAGGCAGGTGGATCACTTGAGATCAGGCGTTCGAGACCAGACTGGCCAACATGGTGAAACCCTGTCTTTACTAAAAATACGAAAATTAGCTGGGGGTGGTGGCACAGGCCTGTAATCCCAGCTACTTGGGAGGCTGAAGCAGGAGAATCGCTTGAACCCAGGAGGCAGAGGTTGCAGTGAGCCGAGATCGGGCCACTGCACTCCAGCCTGGGCGACAGAGTGAGACCCTGTCTCAAAAATAAATAAATAGGCCAGGCACGGTGGCTCTTGCCTGTAATCCCAACACTTTGGGAGGCCGAGGCAGGTGGATCACGAGGTCAGAAGATTGAGACCATCCTGGCTAACACGATGAAACCCTGTCTCTACTAAAAATACAAAAAATTATCCGGGCGTGGTGGCATGCGCCCGTAGTCTCAGCTACTCAGGAGGCTGAGGCAAGAGAATCGCTTGAAACTGGGAGGCAGAGCTTGCAGTGAGCCGAGGTGGCGCCACTGTATTCCAGCCTGGGCGACAGACTGAGACTCTGTCTCAAAAAAATAAATAAATAATAAAAGTGGGTCTTGTTTTTTGTTTTTTGTTTCAGGGTATTTTGGTTAGAGACAGAGTCTTACTCTGTCTTGACCGCCTGGGCTCAATTGATCCTCCTGCCTCAGCCTCCCAAGTAGCTGGGTCTGCAGGCATGTGCCAGCACATCTGGCTGACTTTTTAATTTTTTGTAAAGACAGGGTCTCACTATGTTGTCCAGGCTGGCCTTGAACTCCTGGCCTTAAGCGGTCCTCCTGCCTTGGCCTCCCAAAGTGCTGGGATTACAGGTGTGAGCCACCACAAGTTAACACGTTATGCTGGGGAGGAGTTAGGGGAGAGATTTTCTTTGTAGAGAGCTGTTACCTCGCTGTGAGTTCTCACCCCACTTCTTTCCCCTCAAGCATGTGGGCATGAGACCATGGGGAGGATGAGTGGTGCTTTCCACCATAGGAGGCTCAGCCAGCCAGAGCCTGACTCCACCCTGCCATCGTGAGTGGGGCAGAAGGGGCTGCAATGGGATGGGCCACACCTCTGCTGAGGTGGGGCAAGGGATATTGGAGGTTTGCCCATGTAGACCCCACAGGATAAGTGGCAGAGGCAGGGGTGGGGGGTCATCTTGGGCCTTCATTAGAGGAGCATAGAGCCCAGGCAGCAATGATTGGGCAGTGAATGCCACATTCCTTGGGACTGAGGAAGGGTCACAAGGATGGGAACTGTGGGAGAGGAGTCCCAAATAAAGAGCATCTCCGAAGAACTCAGAAAATTGACTGTGAAAGAAGAAGGAGGCTTTAACCATCTGTCAGGCCTATAGAGCAAGAGGCTGTGGGCCAAGGGAGAAGTTCTCTGTTCCCCTGCCTTTTCCCCTCCCCAGCACAGAAGCCCAACAGACCTTCTTTTCACAAAGATGGGCCAGGACCCCAGACTTTGGGGGTACACAGAGAGAGGAAACATCTTACCTTTCTTTTTTTCTTTGAGATGGAGTCTCACTCAGTCACCCAGGCTGGAGTACAGTGGCGCCATCTCGGCTCACTGCAAGCTCCGCCTGCCGGTTTCAAGCAATTCTCTTGCCTCAGCTTCCTGAGTAGCTGGAACTACGGGCGCGTGCCACCACGCCCGGATAATTTTTTGTATTTTTAGTAGGGACGGGGTTTCATCGTGTTAGCCAGGATGGTCTCGATCTTCTGACCTCGTGACCCGCCTGCCTCAGCCTCCCAAAGTGTTGGGATTACAGGCATAAGCCACCGTGCCTGGCCTATTTATTTTTGAGACAGGGTCTCACTCTGTCACCCAGGCTGGAGTTCAGTGGCCCGATCTCGGCTCACTACAACTTCCGCCTCCCGGGTTCAAGCCATCCTCCTGCCTCAGCCTCCTGAGTAGCTGGGACTACAGGCACACACTACCACGCCCGGCTAATTTTTGTATTCTTTGTTTTAGTAGAGACGGGGGTTTCACCATGTTGGCCAGGCTGGTCTCGAACTCCTGACCTCAGGTGATCCGCCCGCCTCAGCCTTCCAAAGTGCTGGTATTACAGGCATGAGCCACCACACCCAGCCCCATCTTACCTTTGACTGAAGATGGGACTGCTGTCTCCTTGCTTCCACCTCCCACACTTGCTCCTGTGGCTCCAAACTTCAAACAGGATCTTTCTTTGCCTGGCCCACTCCTCCTCATCCTTTACTTAGAAGATTAGATCTTTTCCAGGGAATCTTCATTCCCACCACCCGGCCCTGGGCTCACTCCTCGGGTGCCCCTCTGGGCTCCCACATTATGGTTGCTTTCAGGTCCAGCTTCCGCATGTGGACTATGAAACTGTGAGGACAGCCAAGGGTCAGCATGTGCGAGGAAAGGCAGGGAAGAGGCTGGACGAGGCACTGGGGAGCAGGGAGGCCCAAGACCCTTAAATCCACAGACAGGAAGCCCTGGCTGAAGGGCCAAGTAACCAGGTGTTCTACTTCAATCTTGGCACCCACTGTATGCTTAGACCTTGACTCACACATGTTCAGCTTTAAGCCACTGCACAGATGAGCAAATGGGGTGGAGATTGCAGGCTGATCAGTTTGTCTGAAGAGCCAAGATCATCTAGCGTGACCTGTTGCCCAAGGCAGAGACAAGGCTGTGGGCTGGTCAGAAGCTGGTTACAATTCCTCCCGCCCCAGTACTTGCTGGCAGGGATTAAGAGCAGATAAAAGTGTGCTGACGCACTGTAGACACGGCTACCATGCCATCCACAGTGTTGCCATCACTCCTGCCCACAGCAGGAGCTGGCTGGAGCATGAGGTGGATTCTGTGCTCGAGCCTCACCCTCTGCCTGATGGCGCAGACGGCCTTGGGTAAGACCCCCACCCCTTCCCGAGGGTGTCAGGCAAGACGGGCACAAGGGACGGAGGGACAGGCCCCAGTTCAACCTCTCCTGGGGACAGCAGGGCAGGAGCACTTAGACAAGGCCTGGGCAAATGGAGGGTAGGGTTTCAGGACACTAAACCATCTACCAGCTGGGAGTCTGGACAAGCCCTTTAGCCTCCCTGAACCTCAGGGCTTCTCTGCATTTCCTGCCTCCCGACACCGGTGAAGGGGTCTGAGAACATGGCCACATCTTTCCTTCCTTCCCACCTTTTTCCTTCCTTCCATCCTTCTTTCCTTCTCCTAAGCAGGAGGCCTGTCTCTGCCCCCTCTCTGCTACATGAACCTCTTTACCACCTTCAAATTTCTCCCCAATATCTTTCTTTTTAAAATGAGTACTACACTTTTTACTGTGAAAACAATCTAATACATTAACAAAAGTTTACTGAGGTATAAGATGTATACAGCAAGGTGCACACATCTTTACTGTATAATTATATCTATTATACTAATTATATATATATATATGGTAACCATTATCCAGATCAAGATCTAGAACATTTCCAGTGGGTTAGGCATAGTAGCTCATGCCTGTAATTCCAGCACTTTGAGAGACTGAGGTGGGAGGATTACTTGAGCCCAGGAGTTTGAGACCAGCCTGGGCAAATAGTGAGACCTAGCCTGGGTAAATAGACTCTGTCTCTATTTTTAAAAAACTTTTTTTAAAAAGTTTTTTTAACTTACAAGGATACACCTGTAATCCCAGCACTTTGGGAGGCCGAAGCGGGCAGATCACCTGAGGTCAGAAGTTTGAGACCAGCCTAACCAATATTATTACCCCGTCTCTACTAAAAATACAAAATTAGCCAGGCATGGTGGCACATGCCTGTAATCCCAGCTACTCAGGAGGCTGAGGCAGGAGAATCGCTTGAACCCAGGAGGCAGAGGTTGCAGTGAGCCGAGATCGTGCCATTGCACTCCAGCCTGGGCAACAAGAGAGAAACTCTATCTCAAAAAAAAAAAAAAAAAAAAAAAAAAAAAAACCATCTCCAGCGTCCCATGTACTCCTTCTCAGTCAATACTCAAAGTTACCACTAGTCTGACCTCTATCATAAATAAATTTTGCCTATATATACATATATCCATTATTTTAAATTTGAAGGAAACTTTGCTTACTCCGCTTTTAACATTTTGGCGCATTTTCTTTTCATCTTTTCTTTTCTCTTTTTTTTTTTTTTTGAGACGGAGTCTCGCCCTGTCACCCAGACTGGTGTGCAATGGTGCCATATCCGCTCACTGCAACCTCCACCTCCCGGGTTCAAGCAATTCTCCCCACCTCAGCCTCCCAAGTAGCTGGGACTACAGGCGTACACCACAAGTCCAGCTAATTTTTGTATTTTTTTAGTGGAGATGGGGTTTCGCCATGCTGGCCAGGCAGGTCTCAAAATTCTGACCTGAGATGATCCACCTGCCTCGGCCTCCCAAAGTGCTGGGACCGCAGGCATGAGCCACCATGCCTAGCCTCTTTTCACCTTTTCATTGTGTATTTATCTATAGCTGTACTATTAGAATGTACACAATTTTAAGCCAAATGTGGTGGCTCGTGTCTATAATCCCAGCATTTTGGGAGTCTGATGTGGGAGGATTGCTTAAGCTCAGGAGTTCAAGACCAGCCTGGGCAACATAACTAGAGCCCATCTGAACAAAAAATTTAAAACTTAGCCAAGCATGGTGTGGTGCATGCCTGCAGTCCCAACTACTCAAGAGGCTGAAGTGAGAGGCTCACTTGAGTTTGGGAGGTGAAGGCTGTAGTGAGCTATGATCATGCCACTGCCTTCCAGCCTGGGCAACAGAGGGAGACCTTGTCTCAAAAAAAGAAAAAAATAAGGGAAAGAAAAGAAAAGAAAGAATGAAAGAATAAACACAAGTTTATACTCTGGGGTTTTTCTCTTTTTTTTGTTTTTTAATTTAAATTATTACCAAAAACAGTTTAAAGTTTGAGTCTGTAGTTACATTGGCCTTGCTTGGTCCCCAGATATAAATGATGCTTCCAGTATTCACTATGGTATAGATAAATCTAGTTCAGAAAGGTCTTTGTTTTCATGTGTTTCTGACTATTTTCACAGGGGAGAGACCCAGAAGTGGAATTACTGAGTGAAGGCATGTGAACTTTTCTTTTCTTTTATTTTCTTTTTTGGTTGTTGTTTTGTTTATGAGATGGAGTCTCACTCTGTCTCCCAGGCTGGAGCACAGTGATGCGATCTTGGCTCACTGCAACCTCCACCTCCTGGGTTCAAGCGATTCTCCTATCTCAGCCTCCTGACTAGCTGGGATTACAGGCATGCACCACCACGCCCAGCTAATTTTTGTATTTTTAGTAGAGACAGGGTTTCACCATGTTGGCCAGGCTGGTCTCGAACTCCTGACCTCCAGTGATCCACCTGCCTTGACCTCCCAAAGTGCTGGGATTACAGGCGTGAGCCACCACACCAGCTGGCAAGTGAACTTTTCATGGCTTTGTATACATTTCGCCAAATTATTTTCCCAAGGCATTGTATCAGTTTATCCTCCACCAACAATATATGTGAATGTCCTTTTCACTGTATCTTCACCAGAATTAGATGCCATCGCTTTTAAATTTATTAGGTCTAAGTTGTAACTCCTGGTTTTAGTTAGCACTTTATGACCACCAGTAAGGTGGAATATTGTTTTCATAGGTGCTTACATGCTGCCTCTGGGTAGCAGAGCTGAGATGGGGTCCACTCCATGGCAGCTCATGCTCAGGGGTCTAGAGCACTCTGCTACATGGCTAGGTGCCCCTTGGAGGCTGGGGAGCCGACAGAAAAACATGGTTTAAGGCACTGCTCTGATGTAAGATACTTTTCTGTGTGACCTCGGCCAACTTATATAACCCCTTTGAGCTTCAGCTTCCACATTTGTATAGTTTTGTAACAATAACATTTGCCCTATAAGGTTTTCAGAAAAATGAGGTGAGGCTGGGCGTGGTGGCTCATGCATGCCTGTACTCCCAGAACTTTGGGAGGCCAGAGTGGGAGGATCACTTGAGGCCAAGAGTTCAAGACCAGCCTGGGTAACAAAGTGAGACCCTGTCTCTACAAAAGAGAAAAAGAAAAAAAGAAAAAAATGAAGTGAGATAATTTAAAGTGTTTGGCACAGCACCCAGGCTATAACGAAGGCCCAGTAAATTATAGCTATTGGCTATTCCACCATGAGTGGACCCTGGATTCAGGGCAAATCCAGGTAATGGGTTAGACCTTGGCCTCCTGGCTGTGTCCTGTGAGACTGCAGGCTGGTCATGGCCCCCCTCTGGGTCTTTGGGCCTCCCTCAGCTCCTCCCAAGTCCAGTGGAGAAGCCCATGTGAAAGAGCTTTGTAAACTGCAAAGGCTGCACAAATGGGAGATTTGAGCTGGCCCTTGCCCCTGCTGGCCTGCCTCCATGCTTGAAGGGTCTCCATTGCAGTCACTTCTTTTTGCCCAGATATTGCTTATGTGAGACCTGTAGAGACCTGGGGGCATGGGCAGAGAGGCATTTTTGGCAACCTGCAGCTGGGAGTGTGAAGGTGTGCTCTATTGCATCAATTCCAAATCCTATTCCAAAAACCATTTGCATCAAAATCTGGGGAGGTTTGCAACCCTGAGATTCTCATCAGAGAGTGTGGAGTGGGACCAAGGAATACATATTTTTGCAATGATCCTCCAGGTGATTCTGATGCACAGATAGGTTCGCTAATTACTTGGATCAGGTCTGCTTTCTGTCATTTTACAGAATGAGCTCCATAGGACCGGAGCACAGAACAATTCAGTTTGTGTTTTTGTTGTTTGTTTTTTGGTTTTTTGTTTGTTTGTTTTGAGACGGAGTCTTGCTCTGTCACCCAGGCTGGAGTACAGAGTGATCTCTGCTCACCACAACCTCCTCCTCCCAGGTTCAAGAGATTCTCCTGCCTCAGCCTCCTAAGTAGCTGAGATTACAGGCTTGTGCCGCTGTGCCTGGCTAATTATTATTATTGTTTTTTTTTTTTAGTAGAGATGGGGTTTCACCATGTTGGCCAGACTGGTCTTGAACTCCTGACCTCAGGTGATCCACCTGCCTTGGCCTCCCAAAGTGCTGGGCTTATAGGCGTGAGCCACCGTGCCCAGCCCAATTCGGTTTTGATAAAAGGAGGAGGGGGCAAATAGACAAGGGCACTTCAGGAAGGGACAGTGGATGTGAGGCTTCAATGACTCTTGGCAATAGGAGTGGGGCAGGATGATAGCCTGGAAGAGGAAGAAAAGAGTATCCACGGGAAGTCGGATTCAACTTAGCTTATTTCATTTCTATGCCAAGAGCTGGCTATGGTATAAGTTTGCTGGCACTGTGTATGTGTGCTTGTGTGTGCGTGTAATAAGTATGCTGTAGATAGATTTGTTGTCACCTATGTACAACTGCACTTGTATGCATATGTATGTATGTATATGGACATGCATTTTACTCTTCTGTTTCTGCATGTTTCTTGGAGTGTTTGTTTGTCTGTTTTGAGATGGAGTCTTGCTTTGTCACCCAGGCTGGAGTGCAGTGGCAAAATCTCGGCTCACTGCAACGTCCGCCTCCAGGGTTCAAGCGATTCTCCTGCCTCAGCCTCCCGAGTAGCTGGGATTACAGGTGCCCGCCACCACGCCTGGCTAATTTTTGTATTTTTAGTAGAGACAGCGGTTTCACCATGTTGGCCAGGCTGGTCTCGAACTCCTGACCTCAAGTGATCTGCCCACCTCGGCCTCCCAAAGTGCTGGGATTATAGGTGTGAGCCACTGTGCCTGGCCTTTTTCTGCATGTTCCTTTGTAGATGAGCTGTGCTCACATGTACCTATATCATAAATTAGCATGTACATGTGAATATTAGATGCGAGTATGCATATGAGTAAGAATGCATATATGTGTGTATGATTTCTTCCTAGAAACATGCTGGGCTAATGTTAACAACAATTAACACACCTGTAATCCCACCTGTAATCCCAGCACTTTGGGAGGCCAAGGTGGGCAGATCACGAGGAACACTGCCTCTACTAAAAATACAAAAAATTAGCCGGGTGTGGTGGCGGGCGCCTGTGGTCCCAGCTGCTCTGGAGGTTGAGGCAGGAGAATGGCGTGAATCTGGGAGGCGGAGCTTGCAGTAAGCCGAGATTGAGCCACTGCACTCCAGCCTGGGCGACAGAGCAAGATTCCATCTCAAAAAAAATAAATAAATAAATAAATAAATAAATAAATAAATAAATATAAATAAATAAATGAAACGTTAAAGGAGAGAAAAAATTCTGAGAGAAGCACAAGAAAAAGTGGACAGACACACAATGGTTATGATCAATTGTTATGAAAAGCAGCCACTGCTTCCCATGACAGATGGGCCAGGGTCCCATTTGTGGCTGAGTGGCTGCGCAGGGGTGACCCTTTTCCCTCCTCTTTCCAGGTGCCTTGGTCCCATTTGTGGCTGAGTGGCTGAGCCAGGGTCCCATTTGTGGCTGGGTGACTGAGCAGAGGTGACCCTTTTCCCTTCTCTTCCCAGGTGCCTTGCACACCAAGAGGCCTCAAGTGGTCACCAAATATGGAACCCTGCAAGGAAAACAGATGCATGTGGGGAAGACACCCATCCAAGTCTTTTTAGTAGTCCCCTTCTCCAGACCTCCTGTAGGTATCCTCAGGTTTGCACCTCCAGAACCCCGGGAGCCCTGGAAAGGAATCAGAGATGCTACTACCTACCCGCCTGGGTAAGAGTCAGAGGCCTGTCCACTGGGGTGGGGGGTCAATGGGCCTATGCCTGCATCTGGGTGGGGCTTTGCACAGCTGACTGAGAAGAACTCACTGTGTGATCACAGGCAGGCCTGGGGCCCATTCTGGGCCTCAGTTTTCAGACCCGTATCATGAGCAAACTGGTCCTGATGGTGTTTACGTCACTGACAATGCTGCTGTTGGTTTTGGCTTTTGTTTTTGTTTTTTTTTTTTTAGATGGAGTCGCGCTCTGTTGCCAGGCTGGAGTGCAGTGGCACGATCTCGGCTCACTGCAACCTCCGCCTCCCGGGTTCAAGCGAGTCTCCTGCCTCAGCCTCTGAGTACCTGGGGCTACAGGTACGTGCCACCATGCACACCTAATTTTTGTATTTTTAGTAGAGACAGGGTTTCATTATGTTGGCCAGGATGGTCTCGATCTCTTGACCTCGTGATCCACATGCCTCGGCCTCCCAAAGTGCTGAGATTACAGGCATGAGCCACTGCGTCTAGCCTTGTTGTTGGTTTCTTAGAGGAGAGCTCCAGGCAAGGGGGAGGCTGTCACTGACCGTGCTCCAGCACCTGCTGGGGAGCTGCGTTTTCCTAAATGTGTCTGAGGAGCAGTGTTCACTCTCACATCACCCCCTGACCCAGTCCGGAGCTCTTCCCTCTCTCTGGGGGCTGAGCCCTGAGTCACAGAAGCATAATTAGAACAATGACTGCCCTTTGAAGCACTGGGCTTGGCGATTTACCCAGAACAAGTGTATTTACTGTTTATTCAGACTATTGAGTAATCCACTGTCCAGAACATTCTGTGGCAATCATTAACAATGCTCAGCATCAGTTGGTTAAAGCACAGGGTTTAGAAAAATGTCTGAGAACCTGGGTATCAGCTGATATAAAAAGATACAAATACCACCCCAGGTGTCTAGCTGTTAAAAACAGGTTGTTGGCTGGGCACAGTGGCTCACACTTGTAATACCAGAATTTTGATAGGCCAAGGCAGGATGACTGCTTGAACCCAGGAGTTCAAGACCAGCCTGGGCAGCATGGCAAGACCCCATATCTACAGAAAATTAAAAAAAAATATCTGGGGGCGGTGGTGAGCACCTGTGGTCCCAGTTACTCTAAAGGCTGGGGTGGGAGGATCAATCACTTGATCAAAGCCCAAGGGATCATGGTTGTAGTAAGCCATAAGTGCACCACTGACTGCACTCCAGCCTGAGCCACAGAGTGAGACCCTGTCTCAAATAAAAAAAAAAAAAAAAAAAGCAGGTTGTCCACTATTAGAACATGACTAGCAGTTACTAAAATACCAGAGCGCTCCTTGTCAGAACATTGGCTGTCACTGATAAGATCCCAGTTATCCTGAACATTCTGTGACTTATTTAGAATCCCAAAGATCAGGTGACAGAACATGGGATGGCCACTGTTAGAACCCTGGAGATCAGGGATTTAGAGGTTAGGATGTTCACTGTGTAGAAGTCTGGGCATCAGTTGTTAGAAACTGACCATGAGCTGTCAGAACAATGGCTGTTTGGAAACGGAGTGTCAGGTGTAAGAATTTGTGGATTGCTCAGAATAGCCCATGGGGTGGTGGTTGGGGTGGGCAGCGGGAGAGGAGGATGTTTCAAAGATAGTAGTTTCTGCCTGGGTAGTTACAGGGGAGGTGGAAGGAAGGTATCAGACTCCAAATTTATTTTGAAAGTAAAATTGGCAGGATTTGCTGGAGAATTGGATATAAGCCACAAGGAAAGAAGAGGAATCACTGATAATGACTAGTTTTTGGCCACAGTAGACAAGGAAATAGGGGTACCATTTATCAAAATGAGGAAAACTGGAGCAAGAGCAAGTTTGGGCAAAATAGGAATTCATTTTGAGCCAGGAGCAGTGGCTCATGCCTGTAATTCCAGCACTTTGGGAGGCCAAGGCAGGAAATCACTTGAGCTCAGGAGTTTGAGACCAGCTTGAGCAATGTAGTGAGACCCTGTCTCTACAAGAAATTTAAAAAATTAGCTGGGCGCAGTGCCGTGGTCCTAGCTACTTGGGAGGCTGAGGTAAGAGGATCGCTTGGGCTTGGGAGGTTGAGGCTGCAGTGAGCTGTGATCGTGCCACTCACACTTAGCCTGAGAGGCAGAGTGAGACCCTATCTAAAACACACACACACACACACACACACACACACACACACACACACACACAAACACACAGAGTTCCTTTTGGGGCCTGTTAAATTTGACGTGCTGACGGATGTTCCACGTGGAGGGGCGGTAAGGTGGCTGGAGAGAGGAGACAGAAGGCAAACTGATCATCAGCACATCAGTGGTGTGAAGCCCCTGGGCCTGGATGATGGGAGAAAGGATAGTCAGAAAAAAAAACAAAAACTGAGGGTCGAGGACTGGGCACTCTCATGCTTAGGCCTGGAGAGAAGGAGGAACCACCAATGAGGCGGCAGGAATATCAGGAGCACGGGGTGTTACAGAAGCCCAGAGAAGGAAAGCTGTTCAAGAAAGATAATCTGGCCGGGCGAGGTGGCTCTCACCTGTAATCCCAACACCTTGGGAGGCTGAGGCGGGAGGATCCCTTGAGGCTAGGAGTTCCAGACCAACCTGGGCAACATAGTGAGACCGTGTCTCTACAAAAAAATTAAAAATTATCCAGTGTGATGGTGCGTGCTTGTAGTCCTAGCTACTTGGGAGGTTAAGGATCACTTGAGCCCAGGAGGTCAAGGCTGCAGTGAACTATGATCATGTCACTGCATTGCTGCCTGGGTGACCCTGTCTCTAAAGAAAGAGAGGAGGCTGGGCACCGTGGCTCATGCCTGTAATCCCAGCACTTTGGGAGGAAGAGGCGGGTGGATCACGAGGTCAGGAGTTCGAGACCAGCCTGACCAACATGGCGAAACCCCGTCTCTTCTAAAAATACAAAAATTAGCTAGGTGTCGTGGCATGTGCCTCAGGAGGCTGAGGCAGTGAGCTGATATCTCCTACCTGAACCCAGGAGGCGGAGGTTGCAGTCAGCCAAGATCGTGCCACTGCACTCCAGCCTGGCCGACAGAGCGAGACTCCATCTCAAACAAAAAAAAAGAGAGAAGGAGATAGAGCAAAGGGGAATATAATATGGTCAACCGTGTTGAGGGCTGTCAGGGCAAGTAAGATAATGACAGAGATTTAGCAAGATGGATGTCACTGGTGACCATGGCAGGATGGCTCTGATGGTGGGATGGGCACAGAAGCCTTGGCTGTTCATAATCCCAGTTCCCAGCTATCAGAGCCCTGGCTTTCCTGGTGAGGTGCTAGATGTGGTTTACTAGACAGCATTCTAATACCACATTAGCTGCTGCCAGAGGAGTGTTGGAATGCTGTAGGGAAGGACTGGTGAAAGGGAGCAGGTGATGCTCTGGGAACAGGCTAGGCTAGGACAAGAGCAGAAGGGAGCAGAGGAACAGGCGAGGCAAACAGGGTGTCCTGCGCCCAATCAAATGGTCCAGGCCCTGCTGTTATGAGAATAGCCACCTAGGGGTTGGGCCAGCAGGGAGAAAAGGTGAGGTGGCCGGAGAGCCCATGCTACAAAAATACCCCAAATATCCACACAGTATAAGGCACTGGGCTGGGTGCCAATACTCAGATGAATCTATCTCCATTCCTGCCCTTGGGAAGTGCATGGTCACTTGGGGAGAAAAACAGCCAACTGAAATAACTCCAACCAGGACATGGTCAACAGCGGACAGGAGGCCAGGCATGGTGGCTCATGCCTATAATCCCAGCACTTTGGGAGGCCGAGGTGGGCAGATCACTTAAGGCCAGGAGCTCGAGACCAGCCTGGCCAACATGGTGAAACCCCGACTCTACTAAAAATACAAAAATTAGCTGGGCGTGATGGCGCGTGCCTGTAGTCCCAGCTACTTGCGAGATTGAGGTAGGAGAATTGCTTGAACCTAGAGGCAGAGGTAGCAGTGAGCCAAGATCATGCCACTACACTCCAGCCTGGGCAACAGAGCAAGACTCTGTCTCAAAAAAATAAGTGGACAGGATGTCAGGAGGCACAGAAGAGGAAGTGACCAGGAGAGGAGACACCACTTAAGCTGGGCCTTAAACACGAATAGGAGTTTGCTGGGCAGGGCAGAAGGCATTTGCTTGAGAGGACTGAGGCCCACGGGCTTGGAGGTGGGAGGCAAGGGGCCACATGTATCTACAGCAAAGGGTGGCTGGGACAGAGATGACTGGATGGAAAGGAGGGCCTGGGTACTCCGGGTATCTTAACTTTATCCTGAGGGCAGTGGAGAGCCAGGGAAGATTTTTGTTGATTTGTTTGTTTTTATTGATATATCATAGTTGTACACATTAGGGAAGATATGAAGAAGAGGAGTGACATAGTCCGCCAGAGTGTGGCCGAGGAGTACGAGTGTGAAGAGGCTGGGGTACTGTCCAGACCAGAGACGGTGGTGGCCTTGACATCTCCCCAGAGGTGGGGATGGAGGGGAGGGACCATATTCCAGAGCTGTTTGGGAGGCAGAAGGGAGACTGAGGGGAGGGTGGAGCATGAAAGACAGGGAGGTGCCCAGGGCAGGCAGGTTCCTGCCTTGACAGCACCAACAGGAGCAGGAATCTCTCCACGGACTGAGGCGCCGGGCAGGGAGGGGATGGTTCCTGAGAGGCCAACCTGCCTCCCAGTCCTGGGCCCCGGGGCTGGCGGAGGCCTCCTGGACACGGACACGCACGCGCACAGACGCTGCCTGGATTTTGCTTTGGGTTCCGTCTTCTCACTGCGGACCCTGGATTGAAACGATCTCCCGGCGGCCGCCGCCGCTACCTGGTGCCCGCAGGTGCCTGCAGGAGTCCTGGGGCCAGCTGGCCTCGATGTACGTCAGCACGCGGGAACGGTACAAGTGGCTGCGCTTCAGCGAGGACTGTCTGTACCTGAACGTGGACGCGCCGGCGCGCGCGCCCGGGGATCCCCAGCTGCCCGTGAGAGCCAGGTCTCCCGCGCCCGCGGTCCCACCGCCGCCCACCGCCCCGCTCAGGCCCCGGCCTTCTTCGTCCAGGTGATGGTCTGGTTCCCGGGAGGCGCCTTCATCGTGGGCGCTGCTTCTTCGTACGAGGGCTCTGACTTGGCCGCCCGCGAGAAAGTGGTGCTGGTGTTTCTGCAGCACAGGCTCGGCATCTTCGGCTTCCTGAGGTGGCGGGGCCGGTACCCTTTGGGACCGCAGCTGTGGCCGGAGCGGCGGGGACTGGGTGGGAAGGGAGGGGCGGGGCCTGGGGCGGGGATGGGGGTGGGGCCGCGAGGCGGGGGCGGGGCCTGGCGCTCGGTGGAAGGGGCGGGCGCTCCATACCGTCTGGATGGGGCGAGCTAACTCCAAGGAAGGGGGTGTGGTCGCAGGACTGGGTCTTAGAGGAGCAAGGCTGGGCTGGGTGGGGGAAGCCCAGGAGGGCAGCCCAAGGCGCCCCGACTGTCGAGGCCCGGGACCCTGACAGTGAACCCCACACGCCCAGCACGGACGACAGCCACGCGCGCGGGAACTGGGGGCTGCTGGACCAGATGGCGGCTCTGCGCTGGGTGCAGGAGAACATCGCAGCCTTCGGGGGAGACCCAGGAAATGTGACCCTGTTCGGCCAGTCGGCGGGGGCCATGAGCATCTCAGGACTGGCGAGAGCAATGCCCAGACGGACCCAGCACAGACTTAGGCTCCTGTGTTCCCACAAATGTATGCTCCACTGCACAGGCCATGTGCAGATTTGCGTGTACAGGAACGTGCCTGCCACAGAAATGCTCTCGCCCCTGCCAAGGGCACAGCCCCTCACAGCCAAGGATGTCTCCTCTGTTGAGAGATAGCACTGATGAGAAAACTGAGCCCCAGGAAGGGTAGTGCTGAGGCTTGGGGTAATCAGTGAATCCAGGTGCTACCCAGCACCTTCTGCCTCTCCACATTCCCCCAGAACTCTATCCCTTGAACAGAGCCCACCATCTGCCCCCTGGGCAAGGCTAGGACCTCACACCAGGCCTGCAAGCCAGGGGCATGAGTTGACGGGCTTTGCCCCTGACTCCTGTGTGACTGCTGACCTGGGATGTGCCTGGAATGTGGGTGTACTGTAAGATGCCCTGTGAGGGGCATATGGCTGGGAAGTGAACACATCACACAGGACATTGCTGGCCACAGTCATAATAATACTCAACAGCTGAGCACTTCCTGTGTGCCAGGCATTCTTCTAAGCACCTTATGTGTCGTCATCCATGTAATTCCTTCAATAGTCCAAAAAGAAAAGTACTGTTGTCTCCATTCTACAGATAAAGAAATGAAGGCCCAGAGAATTAAGCAACTTTATCCAAAATTCACTAAAAAGCAGAGGAAAAAAATTTTTTTTTTTTTTTTGAGACGGAGTTTCGCTCTTGTTGCCCAGGCTGGAGTGCAATGGTGTGATCTCAGCTCACCATTACCTCTGCCTCCCAGGTTCAAGTGATTCTCCAAAGCAGGGAAAGATTGTAAGCAGCAAAGTGATATGATCAGATGTGCATTTAGAGAGATGGCTCAGCCTGCTGCATGGGACTGGGTTGGCAAGAAACAGGAGCAGAGACTCGGAGAGCTACTGGGAGGGGCAGGGATGGGGATAGGATATATCCTAGGGGAGATCATGGGGGCTGGCTCTAAAGCAGGGGCAGGAAAGATGGAGAGCAGAGGATGGCTCAGAGTGATCCAGGAGGCCAAATGGGCAGGACTAGGGCAGCTGGGGTGTGGTCATTAGCAGAGATAGGGAAGGCCCCTGGGGCTGGGGGATGGTATGGGGTAAGGAAGGCCACCCAGACAGGGATTGGCTGGAGCAGGTTTGGGGCACATGAAGTCTGAGGTATCCAAGGGACAGGATGGGAGGCCCTAGATGTACTTGTTCCCCCAACTTGGGCAGTGGAGAGAGGCTAACAGCTGTCAGCGCAGGTAACAACCTGGGGAAACCATGAGGTCCCTTCCACCTACCCCTCATTTCTAGCCCTAAAGTAGAGGGAGACCCCTTTTCCACACCAGCAGATTCCCTCCCCCAATCTCACATCCCCTCTGGAACCCACTGGGGCCCACTGTACAGACTAGAGGCAGGAATACCACTGGCTTTAGGTCTAGGACATCACCCTAGGACTCCTGACTCCCTCCCAGCTACTTGCCCTTCCTGGCTTCACTCAGGCTGCCTGCCCATGGCCAGACAGATGCCCAGAACAGCCCAGATGTCTCTACTTGGGCATCTCACGGGTGTATTCCTCCCTGTTCTTGCAGCTGATGTCACCCCTAGTCTCAGATCTCTTCCATCGGGCCATTTCCCAGAGTGGCACCGCGTTATTCAGACTTTTCATCACTCGTAACCCACTGAAAGTGGCCAAGGTGAGTGCCTCTCCTTCCCCAGGGCTCAGCATGGAAGGGCAGGATGGAAGCACCCCTGAGCATCCCTTCTTCTCTCTATAGAAGGTTTCCCACCTGGCTGGATGCAACCACAACAGCACACAGATCCTGGTAAACTGCCTGAGGGCACTATCAGGGGCCAAGGTGATGCATGTGTCCAACAAGATGGTAGGCAGAACATTCCAGCTGTCTGACCTGGCTGCCTGAGGGCCATCCTCCTATCCTGGTACCCAGCCACCCCCAACTACTTCCCCAGGGACCCTGTCTCAAGAGCACACAAGGGAGACTTCCTTTAACTCTGATCCCTTCCTCTCCCCCACAGAGATTCCTCCAACTGGACTTCCAGAGAGACCCTGAAGAGGTAAACAGGCCACATTCTACAATTTGAGTATTTATTTAACACCTACTTTGTGCCAGGCACTTGGGATACTTAGGGAATTGTTCAGGCCAAGATCCCTTCCCTAGTGGAGCTGATGTTCCGGTGGGGAAGGAGAATAAACCCTATAAATAAATATATTGTCCACCTCCTTAGAAGGTGATAAGTGAATAGCAAGGAATGGAGAGGGTAAAGGGGTTGGACATGTTGGGAGGTATGGACTTTTAAATAGAATGGCTAGAACAGGACTCAGTGAAGTGAAATTTAGCAAAGATTTTCAAGAGGTGAAGGAGTGAGCTATACAGATACCCGCGGCCATCCCAAGTCCACGTAATTTGGTCCTGCCTATCCTGCTGCCCTCCCACACCCATCCTCCTGGGGCTCACCATGCCAGCCCCAGCCTTTTCCCAATCAAAGAACCTAGGCTAGAGCAGCCTCTGAAGGGGCACCCAAGCTCGCAGGGACCCTGGGAGGATACTTGAGGAGACTGGGTGGAAATGCCCTTTGCCTTGTAGATTATCTGGTCCATGAGCCCTGTGGTGGATGGTGTGGTGATCCCAGATGACCCTTTGGTGCTCCTGACCCAGGGGCAGGTTTCATCTGTGCCCTACCTTCTAGGTGTCAACAACCTGGAATTCAATTGGCTCTTGCCTTACGTAAGTGAGTAGGAGTTCAATTGGCTCTTGCCTTACGTAAGTGAGTACCATAGTGGAGGCAGGGAAGGATGCCTCTTGGACGGTGCTGGGCACCAGGTCAGATGCCAGTAGCCCCTCTGTGGATGCCCTATGTTTGGGAGCCTCCTGTAGTCCCTGTACAGTGAAAACTGGCCATGAATGATGGAGGGGAAGAAGGGAGAAGTATGGCCTGTTGGAGATTTGAGGGCCACAAATTCTCAGATCATAGTTTAGATGGGTTATGATGTTCATTCCCAAGCCTCTAGGCAACTGAAAATCCTGAAGCCCTCCCTTGCTCCTGGGTCAGGGTAGATGCCCCAACTCAGGATGGACCCCCACTCAGCACCACTTCAGCTCTGGCCCAGGTGGTAGTGATGAGCAGGATGGGAGCAGGGGGACAAGAGAGAGTCATGGGCCCTTCCTGGGCTGTGTGCTGTGTCTGATAACTCATCATTAGATGGGCAAGACCTTTGGGGCCTTTGTAGCTCTGGCCAGAATCCCTCCTAATGCTCAGGCCTGACCCACACTGGGGTCCTTGTCTTGTGAACAGATCATGAAGTTCCCGCTAAACCGGCAGGCGATGAGAAAGGAAACCATCACTAAGATGCTCTGCAGTACCCACACCCTGTTGGTGAGGGACCCAGCTGGCAGGGGTGCTCAGTTTGGACAGGGTTGACCCCCCCATTTTTTTTAACCTAGTAGCTGCTCTTTGCAAAGGGGCTCACAGCCAGGGTAAGGATCTTTCTTGGAGGGTCTGGGGTTTGCTGTGGGATCAGATGACTGCTTACAGGTAAGGTGCTCAGGGTCACAGGGGCAGTTATGCAGCAAAATCAGGGGTTACAATCAGCAGAGACAGAAACTTTCCCAGGAAGCTCCCTTTTTTCCCCCTCCCAGGCCAAAAACTCCTGGGGGGTTGAGCATGGATCCAAGTCACTGGTGGGCCCACCTCTGGCCCAGCTGGCACCCAGGCCTCAGGTAAGTGTGGCCTCCTCACTCAGAATATCACCAAGGAGCAGGTACCACTTGTGGAGGAGTACCTGGACAATGTCAATGAGCATGACTGGAAGATGCTACGAAACCGTATGATGGACATAGTTCAAGATGCCACTTTCGTATATGCCACACTGCAGACTGCTCACTACCACCGAGGTATGCGGGGTCCCCAAGAGTGGCCACACTGGCCCCGTCCACTCTCCAGGTGTGCTGTTTACCAACTGGGCTTATCGACTGCTCCCCTACCCTCTCTGTACTTCTGGGCTAGTACAGGATTCTAAGATATCACAGAGGAGGCAGCATGCTATCAACTACAAGAGAGGAAGGGGCCAGGCACGGTGGCTCAAGCCTGTACTCCCAGCACTTTGGGAAGCCGAAGTGGGTGGATCATTTGAGGCCAGGAGTTCTAGACCAGCCTCACCAACATGGTGAAAACCCATCTCTACTAAAAATACAAAAAAATTAGCCAGCTGTAGTGGTGCATGCCTGTAGTCCCAGCTACTCAGCAGGCTGACGCAGGAGAATCGCTTGAACCTGGGAGGGGGAGGTTGCAGCGAGCCGACATCACACCACTGCACTCCAGCCTGGGCAACAGAGCGAGACTCCATCTCAAAAAAAAACAAAAAAAGTATAAGAGAGGAACTGTTCTTCCTTAGGAACAAGGGCAGGACCTCAAACAGTCCAGAGGAGAAGCCTGGGGTGGTCAGGGAAGGCTTCCTGGCTGAGAGGACAGGCTTAGGGGCACCTTGAAAGTTCAGGCTGACTGGGGCTAGGGGAACATGTGGGTAACAGGTTAAAGTGGGGGGCTGGAAAATGCAGACACCAAAGACCCTTCAATATGAGGCCAAGAAAGGAAGGTTCAGAACAGGGAAAAGGAAGGCTTCCATGATCCTGGCCACAATCCTGTGAATTAGGTTTTAGTATTCTCAGTCTGAAGATAAGGAATTATTGATACAATTCAGAAAGGTAGAGCAACTTGCTTTAGGTCACACAGCGAATGAGTAGTGCAGACAGGATTCAAGTCTGCCCCCTTGATTCTGAAGCCAAAGCTCTTTTTCCTGCTTGGTGCAGGTGAGTGGGAGGCATGGGGTGGATGAGAAGCCTAGGCAGAGGCTTTTCCTGCATCCCTCCTCAGTTTCCCTATTCACAGATGCCGGCCTCCCTGTCTACCTGTATGAATTTGAGCACCACGCTCGTGGAATAATCGTCAAACCCCGCACTGATGGGGCAGACCATGGGGATGAGATGTACTTCCTCTTTGGGGGCCCCTTCGCCACAGGTGCAAAGGTCCCACCTGATACCCCAACTGGGTGTCCAGTCTCCCACCTCTGGATGCAGACCCACCCCTCCATCGGCGGGCCACAGGGAGCTCACCAGTTCCTAATCTGTGATGCTCTCCCAAATGAAAGTCGTCTGCTCCGCAAGCAGCAGAAGCAGCAGGAGTAGGGTGGGAGGGCAGCATCCCCTGCTCTGTCCGAAATCCCACATCCCATTCTGCCCCCAGGCCTTTCCATGGGTAAGGAGAAGGCACTTAGCCTCTGGATGATGAAATACTGGGCTGCACAGGGTGAGTCTGCCCCCCAGCACATCTGGGCATTCTACCTGCCCAGTGCTGGACCCGAGGAAGCCAGCTGCTTCGGATATTTGCCCCAGCATGTCCTACAGGAACTGCCCAGTCGGCCCAACCAGGGTGCCCCTTCTTCTTCAGCTTTCCCCAGTCAGTCACCGGATCCTAAACGTCTCTAGAATGTGTCCTTCTTGATCCATGACCCACACTCTTCATTCACTCAAGCATTCCATAGTCATTCACCACTGCACTCTTTTGGGCCCAGCCCCAGTACTGGGAGCTGGAATTCAAGGATGTTGCAGACATGAGCCCCATCCTCCAGCAGCTCACCACATAAAATCAGGAAATTACAATCTGGTACGCTGAGAGCTGTACTGGGGGAGCACAAGGCACTTTGAGAGCATAGAGGAGGTGTCTGGCCCAGCCTAGGGGGCAGGTGACATGTAAAGAGAGCTTTGGCTAGCCTTGTGACTATTTTCTTAGTCTCGCTCTGTCACCCAGACTGGAGTGCAGTGGCACAATCCCAGCTCACTGCAATCTCCGCCTCCCAGGTTCAAGTGATTCTCCCGCCTCGGCCTCCTGAGGAGTTGGGATTATAGGCCACCACACCTGGCTAATTTTTGTATTTTTGTAGAGGTGGGGTTTCACGTTGGCCAGGCTGGTCTTGAATTCCTAACCTCAAGCTATCCACCCACCTCGGCCTCTGAAAGTGCTGGGATTACAGGCATGAGCCACTGCGCCTGGCCTCTCTCCTTTCAATTCATCCTCCTTATGACACTCAAAGTGTCTTTCTTTTTCTTTTTTTTTTCAATTTTTTTGAGACAGGGTCTCACTCTGCTGCCCAGGCTAGAGTGTAGTGGTGCAATCACAGCTCACTGCAGCCTTGACCTCCCAGGCTCAAGCAATCCTCCCACTTCAGCCTCTCAAGTAGCTGGGACTACAGGCACATACAACCATGCCCGTCTAATTTTTTTTTTTTTTTTTGAGACAGAGTCTCGCTCTGTCACCCAGGCTGGAGAGCAGTGGTGCAATCTCAGCTCACTGCAAGCTCTGCTTCCCAGGTTTATGCCATTCTCCTGCCTCAGCCTACCGAGTAGCTGAGACTACAGGTGCCTGCCACCATGCCTGGCTAATTTTTTTGTATCTTTAGTAGAGACGAGGTTTCACCATGTTAGCCAGGATGGTCTCGATCTCCTGACCTCGTGATCTGCCCGCCTCGGGCTCCCAAAGTGCCGGGATTACAGGTGTGAGCCACCACGCCTGGCCTAATTTTTGTATTTTTTGTAGAGATGAAGTCTTGCTATTTTGCCCAGACTGGTCTCCAACTCCCGGGCTCAAGCAATTTTCTCACCTATGCCTCCCAAAGTGTTGGTCTTACAGGCGTTAGCCACCATACCCAGCCCAAGGGGTCTTTCTGAAATAACATCTGACCAAGTCACTCTCCTGTTTAAAACTCTTCATGGCTTCTCTCTGCCTCCAAGATAAAGTCCCAGCTCCTCAACCTTGCGTGAAAGGCCTTTCAAAATCTTTCCTATGTCATCTCCTTTCCACTTCGATCCCTTTCACACGCATTCTCTTTTTTTTGTTTTTGTGTTTGTTTTTGAGACAGAGTCTCGCTCTGTCACCCAGGCTGGAGTGCAGTGGCGCGATCTCGGCTCACTGCAATCTCCACCTCCCAGGTTCATGCTATTCTCCTGCCTCAGCCTCCCGAGTAGCTGGGACTACAGGCACCCGCCACCTCGCCCGGCTTTTTTTTTTTGTATATTTAGTAGAGACAGGGTTTCGCCATGTTAGCCAGGGTGGTCTCGATCTCCTGATCTCGTGATCCGCCCGCCTCAGCCTCCCAAAGTGCTGGGATTACAGGCATGAGCCACCAGGCCTGGCCACACACACACTCTATTTTTACCTAACTCTTGACTTGTGCTTCCTGCAAAAGCCTTGGTCTTTTATATCTCTCAACCTGGCACATACTGTTTGCTCTGCCTGGAAGGCCCGCCCCAATACACACTTTCCTACTCTTTATTAAAGTTCTAAGTATCATCTCCGTAAAGCCCTCTGGAACCCCAATTCCCAAGGGCAAATTAAACGAGGGAAGGGTGAAAGAAAGAAGCAGGATGAAAAGGAACACAGGTAGTCCTCTCTTTTTTATTTCTGGGCAGAAACCCCAATGATGGGAATCTGCCCTGCTGGCCACACTACAACAAGGATGAAAAATACCTGCAGCTGGATTTTACCACAAGAGTGGGCATGAAGCTCAAGGAGAAGAAGATGGCTTTTTGGATGAGTCTGTACCAGTCTCAAAGACCTGAGAAGCAGAGTCAATTCTAAGGGTGGCTATGCAGGAAGGAGCCAAAGAGGGGTTTGCCCCCACCACCCAGTCCCTGGGGAGACTAGCCATGGACATACCTGGGGACAAGAGTTCTACCCACCCCAATTTAGAACTGCAGGAGCTCCCTGCTGCCTCCAGGCCAAAGCTAGAGCTTTTGCCTGTTGTGTGGGACCTGCACTGCCCTCTCCAGCCTGACATCCCATGATGCCCCCCTACTTCACTGTTGACATCCAGTTAGGCCAGGCCCTGTCAACACCACACTGTGCTCAGCTCTCCAGCCTCAGGACAACCTCTTTTTTTCCCTTCTTCAAATCCTCCCACCCTTCAATGTCTCATTGTGGCTCCTTCTTATGGGAGGTCGACCCAGACTGCCACTGCCCCTGTCACTGCACCCAGCTTGGCATTTACCATCCATCCTGCTCAACCTTGTGCCTGTCTGTTCACATTGGCCTGGAGGCCTAGGGCAGGTTGTGACATGGAGCAAACTTTTGGTAGTTTGGGATCTTCTCTCCCACCCACACTTATCTCCCCCAGGGCCACTCCAAAGTCTATACACAGGGGTGGTCTCTTCAATAAAGAAGTGTTGATTAGACCTGAATTTCTCCACCTATAAAATGGGTGTGTGAAGTGAATGATGTCTCAATTTCAGCCCTGAGAGAAAGGAAGTATTGCTGCCTGCTCCTTAGTGGGCTGTGCCTGGATGCTACACTCAGTCAAAGGGTGCTACTGCAAAGTTGCCTGGGGTACAAAACACTTGCCTTTTGCCTTCATGGTCTCAAGTGCACCCCTCAGGACAGCAGGACAGCCACACCCATGCTCACTTGTCCATCAGTTTAGGTCTTAGTGCCACATCTAGATTCCTCTGGCCTCTCCTGCAGCCCGTGTGTATCCCAGCCTGTCCCACAGTTTTGTTTCGTTGTTTTGTGGGGTTTTTTTTTTTTTGAGACGGAGTTTTGCTCTTGTCACCCAGGCTGGAGTGCAATGATGAAATCTCAGCTCACTGCAGCCTCAGTCTCCCGAGTTCAAGCGATTCTCCTGCCTCAGTCTCCCAAGTAGCTGAGATTACAGATGCCAACCACCATGCCCGGCTAATTTTTGTATTTTTAGTAGAGATAGGGTTTCATCATGTCGGCCAGGCTGGTCTCAAACTCCTGACCTCAGGTAATCCACCCGTCTCAGCCTGCTGATGTGCTGGAATTACAGGCATGAGCCACCATGCCTGGCCACTGTGGGCTTTTTGGTGGTAAAATACACACGACAAATTTTACCATTTTAACTATTTTTGTTTTTTGTTTTGTTTTTTGTGGTGGTTTTTTTTTTTTTTTGAGACGGAGTCTCTCTCTGTCGCCCAGGCTGGAGTGCAGTGGTGCGTTCTCGGCTCACTGTGATCTCTGCCTCCCGGGTTCACACCATTCTCCTGCCTCAGCCTCTCGGATAGCTGGGACCACAGGCGCCCACCACAACACCCAGCTAATTTTTTTTTTTTTGTACTTTTAGTAGAGACGGGGTTTCACCATGTTAGCCAGGATGGTCTCGATCTCCTGACCTCGTGATCCACCCACCTCGGCCTCCCAAAGTGCTGGGATTACAGGCGTGAGCTACTGCGCCCAGCCCATTTTAACTATTTTTAAATGTACAGTTCAATATCATTAAGTACATTCACATCATTGCACAACCATCACCACTATTCTGTCTTTAGAACTTTTTCATCATTTAAACTGAAACTCTGTACCCATTCAACAATGACTTGCTGTTACCCCCTCTTCCTAGCCCCCGGTAACCCCTATTCTGCTTTCTGTCTCTATGAACTTGACTCTTCCAGGTGCCTGATATAAGTACAGTAATGCAGTATTTGTCCTTTTGTGTCTGGCTTATTTCACTTCACATGATGTCTTCAAGTTTCATCCATGCTGTAGCATCTATCAGAATTTCCTTCCATTTTAAGGCTGGATAATATTCCATCGCAAGTATATAACACATTTTGTTTATCCATCCATCCAGTGATGGGCATTTGGGTTCTTTCCACCTTTAGGCTATTGTGAATAATGCTGCTATGAACACTAGCATAGCGTCCCACAGTATTTTTGTCCCAAACTAGTGTTGATTAGGCTAGTGTTGATCAAACCAGTGTTGATCAAACTAGTGTTGATTCCCAGAGGTTCCTGAGTCTCTGGGGCAAATGGAAGCTGCACATATCTGTGGGATGAGGCACATCTAATTCCCCATACCCCAGGATCTAACCCCCAAAGCAAAGGGATGGTGAAGGAGGGCAGAAGCCCCTTCCAAGCAAACATTAATCCTCACAACAACCGTGGATCTTATTATCCCCATTTTACAGATGAAGAAACTGAGGCATTGAGACATTAAAAAGCCTTGCCCAAAGGCCTGAGCTGGTGGAGGCAGAGCGGGAATTGGATCCAGGCCTGTCTGAGGCACCCTGCCACCTCCATCCAGACCTGGAGCAATCCCTGAGAAGGGTGGCTACCACCAGAGATGTGGCAGCTCTGGTCTCAGGAAGCACAGCCGGAGGATGTCCCAGGCAACCAAACAGCCACTCATCAGTAAGGAGCCAGAGTGAGGGCTGCTAGTTCAGCCCCCGGAAGGTGGTCCAGGGGCAGCCAGTGCAGAACTCAGCAGGAGCTCAGTTCCAACTGAGCCTGATTTCACTCCAGTGTCCACAAGGGACATCCTGACCTGGAGGTCCTCGGCTACTCACCCTGGGGCCTGCTGGCACAGCCTAGGAGCTAGCCCAGGCCTGCCTCTGATGGTTCCCCCTGATTTCTCCCCTGACAAAGATTCTCTCCTTGACCAAACTACTCAGACTTTCCTGAACTTCTTCAGCTAGGCCTGACTTTTTAGCAAGATTCCTGCTAAGTCAGTTTAACCAGAGCCCCCCACCTTCGATATCTGATCATATTCCATAATCCAATTAAGTTCCTTAGCCTTGGCCAGGCACGGTGGCTCACGCCTGTAATCCCAGCACTTTGGGAGGCAGAGGCACGCAGACCACTTGAACTCAGGAGTTCGAGACCAGCCTGGCCAACATGGTGAAACCCCATTCTACTAAAAATAGAAAAATGAGCCGGATGTGGTGGTGGGCACCTGTAATCACAGCTACTTGAGAGGCTGAGGCAGAAGAATCACTTGAACTCAGGAGGTGGAGGTTGCAGTGAGCTGAAATCGTGCCACTGCACTCCAGCCTGGGTGACAGAGCAAGACTCTGCCTCAAAAATATAAAAAATAGAAGTTCTTTAGCCTCTATTATCCCCAAGATGATGTCTGGTCACCCTGGCCTGCCTGCAGCAAGAATCCTATTGGATGGGCTTAGCCAGAATTCCCCCCTTTATCTCTGATATTTCCTCTTAGTAATTTTCCATCCACTGACCCCACCTTGCTCCTTGGCTATAAATTCTCACTTGTCCATGCTGTATTCAGAGTTGAGCCCAATCTCTGTCCCCAGCTGCCTGACTGCAAAACCCCACTGTGGCAGTCCCTATGCCTATTTCTTTTTCTTTCTTTTTTCTTTCTTTTTTTTTTTTTTGGAAACAGGGTCTCCTCTGTTGCCCAGGCTGAAGTGCAGTGGTGCCATCATGGCTCACTGCAGCCTCAAACTCCTGGGCTCAAGCAATCCTCTCATGTCAGCCTCCCAAATAGCTGGGACCACAGACAGCCACCACCAGCCTTGGCTAATTTTTTTTTAATTTTTGGGCCTGACACGGTGGCTCATGCCTGTAATCCCAGCACTTTGGGAGGCTGAAGCAAGAGGACTGCTTGAGCCCAGGAGTTTGAGACCAACCTGGGCATCACTGCAAGACCCCATCCCTACAAAAAATATTAATTAAGAAAATTAGCCAGTTATGGTGGCACATGCCTGTAGTCCCAGCTACTCAAGAGGCTGAGGTGGGAGAATCGCTTGAGCCCAGAAGGCCGAGGCTTCAGTGAGCTATGATCATCACACCACTGCACTCCAGCCTGGGTGACAGAGTGAGACCCTCTCTACCGCCTTGGCCTCCATAAGTGCTGGAATTACAGGCACAAGCTAACGGCTCGGCCCCTATGCCTATTTCGATGCTCCTGAATAAAGTCTGCTTTACTGAGCTTTAATAAGGACCATGAATGATTTTTCTTGAACGCCCCTCCTCATGCTTTCTCACATGGGTCTGTGGGGAGGGCAGCTGCCTCTAATGGCCACCTGCCCAGGGCCCTCTTCCGCCAACTGGAGGAAGTGCAGCTGAGCAGGAGCCAGGGCTTAGTCGGGTCCAAGCTGGCTGTGGCAGATGTGACAATCATAAAGGGCTCTGAGGAAACCCTAGGACCCTCCATAGGAATCCAAGCCTGGGAGAACCCCAGTGGGCAGTTTGAATGCTGGGTTGGCCCCTGCCTTCCACAGCCCCGGCTCCACACCCTCCCCATACACCCAGGAAGGTGTCCCTCTTCTCGTCAGCTCCTCCCCGGGTTGCATTGCTGGATGACGGAGGCGGGAGGGCTACCTACTACTGCCCCATCGTCCCACCTTGTCTTCCTGCCCCCACTCATGTCCTCCCACGGCCACTTGGAGTCTCTCCTGAAGCTGCTGCCAGGCCCCATCCCGCGTGGATCGGTGCGCAGAACAGACTGGCTCTTGGTGAAAGCCCGAGGACACTTCTGAGTCTTGCCCCAGCCGCCCTCCCCACCGCCGGGTTTCATCCACCCGCCCGCGCCACCGCGGGTATGAAAAAGTGCAGGCGCTAAGCTCACGCAGGCATAGCGCACACACGAGCCCCCTGCCAGCCGGGCCGGGCCGGGCCGCCCACCTGGGGCTGAGCCTGGCTCCTGGCTCCGGATGCAGCGCCCCAGCTTCTCCCTCGCCACGCCCCCACCTTCCACCCGCGAAGCAGCAATTACCCGCCCAGGCGGCTGGGAAAGGGCCAATAAGCGCAGGAGACGCGGCCCCTCTGCGGGGCTCCTGCTGACCGCAGCCCACGCAGCGCTGCCTCCGCCGCGGGACCCCAGCCTCCCGCCGCCCGCCAGCCTGCCACAGCCCTCCCAGCCGGGCCGACAGCGCTGGCTGCCTGGGAGTCCCCGGGGACGCGCCGTCCGGCCTCCCGCCAACTGCAGTCACGGATCCAGCCGCCTGGCGCCAGCCCAGAGCCGGGGCGGACGTGCAGGCGCCGGGAGCTGAATCTCGCCGCCGCTGGGTGGTGGGGGCTAGTGGGCTGCGCTCCACTGCGAGGGCTCCCGCGCCCCCGACAGCCTGCGCCTTGGCGCCCGCCAGCAGTCTCCAGGCGGGGGCGGCCCGGCCCAAGCCTTCTTGCCTTCTCATGGCCCTCCTTGCTTCTTCCGGCCCTCCAAGGCCCGGTTCTGGGCTGGCCGAGCTGGAGCAGTTCCCCACTGATGGTTACGGCAGAGCCAGGCTTTGGAAACCCACGGCCGTTGCTGGATCGTGCCCCGCGACAGGCACGTAGGGAGGATACGGGGTGGGCAGCACAGGGACACAAACACTCATTACTGACAGTGAATGCATGAACTTCCTCCCCTGGGTCCCTCCCCTGCACAACCTGACTTACCCACCTAGAGGCTTTGGGAGACCCAAGAGGGATGGGTCCTACCCTCCAGGAGCCTGCAGCCTGTATGGGCAGAGGATCCAGGAGCTTGGCTAGGACCCCAAGCTAAAGAAAGCCCCGAGGTCCAGGGAGGGAGGCATGGGGTGAAAAAAAAGGGGGGGCTGGAAGAGGGAGTTGTAGGGGACAGATGCCACCCGTCAAGGCTTTCCCTTCCCCCAAAGAACCCCCTTCCAGCTGAAACTGGTCACACTGGGGCCCAAGAGTAAGGGACAAAGTGGGCCTGAGCCCAGTACATCCTCTGCAGGAGGCTGAAGTTTCTGAAACAAGAAGTGAGAGAGGGTTCAGTAGGAAGGTCCACAAGTGAGGTCGACCAAAGAGATCCTGCTGTTTCCCCATGAGTGCCACAAGGGACTGGGGTGGAAGGGCTGAGGCTGGACCAGTCCTGGATGCAGTGGCCTTTTCTGTGTGTTCTTCCTCTGCTCCCTCAGGTCTGGAGGGCTGGGAGCCTGCTGCGTGCTCTGGAACTTTACTCAGGTCTTGTTGAGCCACTTTCTTTGGGAAAGTGTGGACCATGTCTCTTAAAGAACCAGAACTGCTTCTTTCCACGAAGGTCATTAACTGTGTGGAGAGGGAGAGAGCCCCTGTCATAAACTGGGGGATGCAGACTGAACAATGAAGGAAACATAGCAACAATGAAGGAACATAGCAACAATGAAGGAACATAGGGACAATGACATCACCTTGAGTCCAGTGGAATGAGGTGCGGCTGCATTAAAGAATGAGGAAAGGGACAGAGACAGGTGTAAGAGACGATGGAACAATCAGCCAAGAAAGTCAGGGGGTTGGCTGGGCGCGGTGGCTCACACCTGTAATCCCCGCACTTTGGGAGGCTGTGGCGGGCAGATGGCTTAAGCCCAGGAGTTCAAGACCAGCCTGAACAACATGGCGAAACCCCATCTCTACGAAAAATGCAAAAATTAGCCAGGCATGGTGGCATGCCCATGCAGTCCCAGCTACTTGGGAAGCTGAGGTGGGAGGATGGCTTGAGCCTGGCAGGCAGAAGTTGCAGTGAGACAAGATTTTTTTTTTTATTATACTTTAAGTTTTAGGGTACATGTGCACATTGTGCAGGTTAGTTACATATGTATACATGTGCCATGCTGGTGCGCTGCACCCACTAACTCGTCATCTAGCATTAGGTATATCTCCCAATGCTATCCCTCCCCCCTCCCCCACCACACCACAGTCCCCAGAGTGACACGAGTTTTTAAAAGGCCAGGCATGGTGGCTCATGCCTGTAGTCCCAGCACTTTAGGAGGTGGAGGCAGGCAGATCACCTGAGGTCAGGAGTTCTGGACCAGCCTGGCCAACATGGTAAAACCCTGTCTCTACTAAAAATATAAAAATTAGCCAGGTGTGGTGGCACACACCTGTAATCCCAGCTACTCAGGAGGCTGAGGCACGAGAATCGCTTGAGCCTGGGAGGCGGAGGTTGCCAAGATTGTGCCACTGCACTCCAGCCTGGGCGACAGAGTGAGACCCTATTTAAAAAAAAAAAAAAAGTCAGGGATGGAGGAAAGAGGCAGAAGCTGGTGAACACACAGCCAGACAGACAAATGGAAAGACAGCCAGGGCAGTGCTGGGGCAGTTCAGACAAGAGAGGGGGCATGCCTGGACACTCAGAAGGTAGCCATGGGCAGGGATCTGTTTTTCATCACAGTTGTCTGACCACTGAGACACCTTGGGGTGGGAGGCTGATGGAAAGGGAGGGCTTCCTGGAGGAGCCTTTGAAAGGACTATAGGGAATAGTGGAGGGAGTGAAGGTGGGAGTGGAGGGGAAGCTGTCTCAGCCAGAGGGCACAGCAGGAGCAAAGGCCTGGAGGCAGGAATTGGCTTGTTCAGTCCCAGCAGCTCTATGTCAGTCAGCATGGCCCCCACAGAAAGACTGAAAGAGGAAATGGCCCAGAACTGGAGCACCAGGCCTGTAAGCTAGGAGGGAGCATGGACTCTATGCTGAGGCACTAGGGAGCCATGGGAGGGGCATGTCTTGGTCAGATTTACCTTCCAGAAAGGTCTTTGAGGTTACCTAGTACAGAGACACTGGAGGAAGAGAGAGTGGAAGTGGGCAGACCAGGGGATGGTGACAGAGAACTAGACAGTGGGTCCTTCGTGGAATCGAGCAAGCAAGTTCCCAAAGTAGATGGTTAGGACCTAGTGACACATAAGGGCAGGTGTACTGTTTTTCCAAGGAACTTTAGGCCAAGGCGGGAGGTCAGCTCTGATCACTCACCTCCCCCACTCACAGGATGGCCCCTGGTGTACTCTGGCCTAGCACACTCCCACCCAGCCAGGTCTGGGAACTCACATGGCCCCTCCCCAGACCTGGGAGACCTTGGCACCTACCCACTGGGCCCAGGAAAAGCCCCAAGAGGTGTCCAGTCCAGGGTGGAGGCACAAACAGACCTCCCACCCCACAGAAAGCTTGTTAAGACAGCACTCTCAACTCCCACCACCAGCCCTCTGTGCAATGATGACTCCACTGCCATGAGGGGTTAGGCTTGGGTCTATTTGGGAAGCCAGTAGGTAGGGGAGGAGGGCCCAGATGAGCCCAGAAAGAACTCAGAGGCTGAGATCACATGGCCAACAGAGCAGGGTTCACCAGGCCTTTTAGGCAGAATTTAGGGAGATGTGTGTTCCTGTCTGGGCCTGTTCTTTTGTGTGTCCTCAGGCAGACCACTTGCCTCCCTGGGCCAGACTTTCTTTGGGAACAGTCCCTGTTTTAGGACAGGACTCTGGCCTCAGCCGCCTGTAGCCATGGTCCAGGACCCCTGTCCACTCCCAGCCCTTTCAGCCACAGGAGCTGCTGGCAGAGCACATTGGTGACCTCACCAAGTAGCTGCTGGGTGATCATCATGGATCCCCTGCTGACAAAGAGCAAGAACCCTTTTGAGGGGGAGCCTGAAGGTGAAAGAAAAAGCCTTTCAGGAAATTAGCACCAGTGGCAGGAAAATTCATCAAAAGCTGGAGGAGGCGCCTGTGGCCGATTCACGTCTCTTGCCAAAGAGGCAGCTCCTCTGACCTGGGGGAAGGGCTGGTAGCTTCTGGGGCCTTCTAGAGACCCCAGATCCCTGGCCCTGTTGCTGGGCCTCTCAGCACCTGGCAGAGGTGCCACCATGGATTTGCTGCTCCCAAATCACAGGATTCTGCAGTGCTAGGAAAGGCTGCTGATGAGTAGGGGGTCTTGGGTTTTAATATAACTCTTCCCTCTGCTGTGTGATCTCAGACACTCAACTGGCTTCTCTGATACTCCCTGCCAGGAGAAATCCTAACCTGCCTGGCCTCTAGGCGACCAATATATCCACAATACTCAGTATATCTGAGACAAGAATATTTTTCTGAAGAGTGAGGATGCAACTATACCCAAACAATCATTGGTAGTGGGAGGTCTCACGTGAGAAGCAGAGAGGCAGCCTGAATGTTGAACCCATTATTCTGGTAGCAGCCCCACCTGCCAGCATCCAGGTATGGCCGACAGGATAGCTGTTGCAGCACACACCTCCAGGGGGCACCATTTCCATGGTTTACAGTCTGAATGAGGCCTGAATGTAACCTGAGCTTCATGACTGCCTCCTCTGGGCTTGGTACCCACAGGCACACTCACACCACACACGTGCCTCAGAGAAGGCTCTGATTGGTTGATCACGATCACCACCTAACCTAAAGCATCCACATTGGTCAGGCTTTGGAGCCCGCACTTCTGCTCTAGCTATGCATGGCTCCCTTCAGCTCCCAGAGCAGGTCTAGTCCCAGGTCCAGCCAGATCATTTAATGCTGATAGAAGCAGGATCTTTTGAAAGAGCTATGGATGTAGCAGGCCCCAGAGGCTCAGGAAGTCCTTTCCAGGCCATGCCCTGGTTCTGGCACTGCTACTGCCCCTGCTCCACTACTAAAGGAGGCAGGCCAGGCCATACATGGTGGCTCACGCCTGTAATTCCAGCACTTTGGGAGGCCAAGGTGGGCAGATCTCCTGAGGTCAGGAGTTCAAGACTAGCCTGGCCAACATGGTGAAACCCCGTCTCTACTAAAAATACAAAAAATTAGCTGGGCATGGTGGTGCTCACCTGTAATCCCATCTACTTGGGGGGCTGAGACAGGAGAATCGCTTGAAACGTTGAAACCGGGAGGCAGAGGTTGCAGTGAGCAAGATCGCACCACTGCACTCCAGCCTGGATGACAGAGTAGGACTCCATCTCAAAAAAAAAAAAAAAAAAAAAAGAATAAAGAAAAAAGAAAAGGAGGCAGGCCACAGGCAGTTACTTTTTTTTTTTTTTTTGAGACGGAATCTTGCTCTGTCACCCAGGCTGGAGTGCGGTGGAACGATCTCGGCTCACTGCGGCCTCCACCTCCCAGGTTTAAGCTATTCTCATGCTTTAGCCTCCCAAGTAGCTGGGATTACAGGCGTAAGCCACCACACCCAGCTGATTTTTGTATTTTTAGTAGAGATGGGGTCTCGCCATGTTGGCCAGGTTGGTCTAGAACTCCTGACCTCAGATGACCCACCTGCCTCGGCCTCCGAAAGTGCTGGGCTTACAGGTGTAAGCCACTGCACCTGGTTTCAGGCACCCTTTCAGCTCATTGTATGGCATTTTGGCTAGACCTTATGTGAACTCAAATTGTTATCCTGTGCTTCTCTTACTGGCAACGTTTACAGATGGCTTCGTATTAACCAAAGCGTTGTACAACTCATAGCATTTCAGAGCTAGAAGGGACCATAAACAGTGTCATAGCCACCGTTCTTTGAACACTTACAACTTTGTGCTAGACACTAACCCAGGTACCTTCTGATGTTTTTGCCTGCACGGTACAGCCATTCCTTTTCCCGTGACACCACCCTGTCCTCGGCAATTCACCGTGTCCACACCACAGCTCAGGGATGACCAGACAACCCAGACTTGGACTATTAAGCTCAATCTCAGGATTTTTGTAGAAACATCAGGAAAGAGAATGGGTACCACTTGAGGGTGAGTCAGCATGTGAAGGAAGGTTAAACGGAAAACTTGCCAGGTACAGTGGCATGTGCCTGCAGTCCCAGCTACTCGGGAGGCTGAGACGGGAGGATTGCTTGAGCCCAGGAGTTCTGGGCTGTAATTCACTATGTTGATTAGGTGTCTGCACTAAGTGTGGCATCGATATGGTGATCTCCTAGGAACGAGGGACCACCAGGTAGCCTAAGGAGGGGTGAACCAGCCCAGGTCGAAAATGGAGCAGGTCAAAACTCCTGTGCTAATCAGTAGTGGGATCGTGCCTGCGAGTAGCTGTTGCACTCCAGCCTGGGCAATATAGCAAGACCTCATCTCCAAAAAAAAAAAAAAAAAAAGGAATAGTTAAATGAAATAGTTCACACTGAGAAACAGCCTTGAACGAATAAAATAAAATAGGCTGGGCGCTGTGGCTCACACCTGTAATCCCAGCACTTTGGGAGGCCGAGGAAGGCGGATCACTTGAGGCCAGGAGTTCAAGACCAACCTGAGCAGCAATATAGCAAGACACCCCCACCTCTAAAGAAAAAAAAAATTAAACAGTTAAGTGACTACATTTCTTCAACTGCAGGACTTCTCTGGGATCTCTCTCTGAGTCTACCTGGCTATATGCCCTTGAATGAGTCAGTCACCTGTTCTGAGTCTCAATTTCAAGAGCTACAAAGTAAGACAGTAATTATTTCCCTCTTTATCCTTTATTTATTTATTTATTTATTTATTTATTTATTTTTTATTTTTTGAGACGGAGTCTTGCTCTGTCGCCCAGGCTGGAGTGCAGTGGCGCAATCTCGGCTCACTGCAAGCTCCGCCTCCCGGGTTCACGCCATTCTCCTGCCTCGGCCTCCCGAGTAGCTGGGACTACAGGCGCCTGCCACTATGCCTGGCTAATTTTTGTGTTGTTAGTAGAGACGGGGTTTCACTGTGTTAGCCAGGATGGTCTCGATCTCCTGACCTCGTGATCCACCCGCCTCGGCCTCCCAAAGTGCTGGGATTACAGGCGTGAGCCACCGCGCCCGGCATTTTTTTTTTTTTTTTTTGGGATGGTGTCTCGCTGTGTCACCCAGGCTGGAGTGCAGTGGCACGATCTTGGCTCACTGCAACCTCTGCCTCCTGGGGTCAAGCGATTCTACCACCTCAGACTCCAGAGTAGCTGGGACTACAGGCATGTGCCACGCCCAGCTATTTTTTTGTATTTTTAGTAGAGACAGGGTTTCACCGTGTTAGCCAGGATGGTCTCAATCTCCTGACCTCGTGATCCACCCACCTCGGCCTCCCAAAGTGTTGGGATTACAGGTGTGAACCACCATGCCCGGCCTTCCCCTTTTATCTTGAAGAAATTAAGGAGAGGCCAGCGAGAGAGTGTTTGGAAAATTGCTTTATGCAGTGGCTTGTGCCTGTAACCCCAGCACTTTCAGAGGCCAAGGTGGTAAGATGACTTGTGCCCAGAAGTTCGAGACCAGCCTGAGCAACATAACAAGACCCCGTCTCTGGAAGAAAGGAAGGAAGGAAGGAAGGAATGAAGCAAGCAAGCAAGCAAGCATGGATTAGCCAGGTGGAGTGGTGTGTGCCTGTGGTCTCAGCTATTGTGAGACTGAGGCAGGAGGATCACTTGAGCCTAGGAGTTTGAGGCTGCAGCGAGCAATGATGCCACCACTGCACCCCAGCCTGGCTAACAGAATGTGACTCTATATTGAAAAAAAAAAAAAAGTAACAATTAGCCAGGTGTGGTGGTGTGCACTTGTAGTCCCAATTACTCAGGAGGCTGAGATGAGGATCGCCTGAGCCCAGGCGTTGGAAACTGCAATCAGCTAGGATCATGCCACTGCACTTGACTCAGGAAGACCCTGTCAAAAAAAAAAAAAAAAAGAAGGAGAAGAAAAGAAAGAAAGAAGAGAGAGAAAGAGGAAGAAAAAAAGAAAGAAAAAGAAAAAAGAAAGAAAGAAAAAGAAAGACAGGAAGGAAGGAAGGAAGAAAGGAAGGAAGAAAGAAAGAGAAAGAAATTCACTGAAGGGAAACCTGGGTTGTTCATCTTTGTGTCCATCTCCGTCACCAACACTACCTAAACTGCAAAGCATGCTGGGAGCTCCCACTGAGCAGGAGGGAGCAAGATGAAGTTAGCATAAGCTGGGACTAGGGAAGCTATCAAGCCTGTGGGATGCCTTTGAGGTAGTTGAGTCCAGTCTTGTCTCATAGGCATTGGTGAGGGCACACTGAGAGGCAGTCATTCTGCCCAGCATAGTTTAGAAAGCCTTGTCAGAGGCCTCTGAATTACACTTTTTTTTTTTTTCTGAGACAGTGTCTCACTCCATTGCCCAGGCTGGGATGCAGTGGCACGATCTCAGCTCACTGCAACCTCCACCTCCCAGGTTCAAGTGATGCTCCTGCCTTAGCCTCCCAAGTAGCTGGGATTACAGGCATGTGCCACCATCCCCAGCTAATTTTTGTATTTTTAGTAGAGACAGGGTTTCACCATGTTGGCCAGGCTGGTCTCAAACTCCTGACCTCGGGTGATCTGCCCGCCTCGTCCTCCCAAAGTACTGAGATTACAGGTGTGAGCCACTGCCCCGGCTCGAACTACTCTTTTTTTTTTTTTTTTTTTTTTTAAGGCGCTTCACTCTTGTCGCCAAGGCTGGAGTGCAATGGTGCGATCTCAGCTCACTGCAACCTCTGCCTCCCGGGTTCAAGCGATTCTCCTGCCTCAGCCTCCCGAGTAGCTGGGATTAGAGGCATGCGCCACCACACCCGGCTAATTTTGTGTTTTTAGTAGAGACAGGGTGTCTCCATGTTGGTCAGGCTGGTCTCGAACTCCCGACCTCAGGTAATCTGCCTGCCTCGGCCTCCCAAAGTGCTAGGATTACAGGCATGTGCCACCGCGTGTGGAATTATTATTATTATTATTATTATTTTTTAGACAGGGTCTTGACTCTGTTGCCTAGGCTGAAGAGCTGCAGTGGCACAATCTCAGCTCACTGCAGCCTCGACCTCCCCACCTCAGATGATCCTTCCACCTCAGCCTCCTGGGTAGCTGGGACTACAGGCTTGCACCACCATACCGTATCAGCTAATTTTTTGTATCTTTTTGTAGAGATGGGGTTTCATCATGCTGCCCAAACTGGCCTCGAGCTCCTGGGCTCAAGCCATTCACCTGTCTTGGCCTCCCAAAGTGCTGGGCTTGCAGGCATGAGCCACTGAGCCTGGCCTCTCTAAACTACACTTAATGAAGAGTGTGAGTTGGTCTGGCCAAGAAAGGGGAGAAAGACAAGCTAGACAGAGGGAAGCTAGCCAGGGTTGGAGCAGACCAAAGCTGAATTCCTTGCCTATTTACTCAGTAGTGTCATCTCAAGGAAAAGAACGATTGTCTGCTTTCTAAATTGCCCTTTTTGTGTTCCTGGAGGGGAGGCAGGCTGGTGAGGTGTCCGTGGGCTAGTAATTATTTCTGCTTATTTACAAGGTAATATTACAGCATGATGAGAAAACCTGCCCGTTTTGGTGGTTCCAAGCTTGGAAAGTTTGGGAAAGAATCCAAGAACATGGCAGGTTATCAAGGCGTTATCAGCTGGGACACAAAAGGAGAGAAGGTAAAAGAGGCATTTGGATTCCAGAGTCAATAATGAGCCAGAAGTGAGTGTTGAATTATTCAACCTCCTGTATTGATCCATTGATCTCTATCTGCAGCTCTTGGTTTATTCTTGGTTGGCATTTCCTGTGTCTCAGACACTGATAAGAGAAATGGAAGGAGGAGGAGCAACAGATTCTTAAGACTCAAGAAAAGAGAAGAGGTGATGTCAAAGAGAAATTTGGCAACATACATCAGGAACCTTAAGATGTCCATATCTTTTGACCTAGTGGTTCTACTTTTGGAAATTGATCCTAAAAATACTATCCAGAACTTTTTTTTTTGTTTTTTTGAGGCAGAGTCTCACTCTGTTGCTTGCCCAGGCTGGAGTGCAGTGGCGCGATCTCGGCTCACTGCAAGCTCCGCCTCCCGGGTTCACGCCATTCTCCTGCCTCAGCCTCCTGAGTAGCTGGGACTACAGGCGCCTGCCACTATGCCCAGCTAATTTTTTGCATTTTTAGTAGAGGCAGGGTTTCACTGTGTTAGCCAGGATGGTCTCCATCTCCTGACCTCATGATCCGCCCACCTCGGGCTCCCAAAGTGCTGGGATTACAGGCGTGAGCCACTGCACCCTGCCTGTATGTCCTAAATTTTCTACAAAAAAAGTACAAGTTTTAAATAACTTTAAAAAGTCTTAAGGGTGAGGGGAGAGACCCTCATATGAAGGCTTCACAGTAAAGTAAACAAATTAGTGTAGAACTAAATCCTCCCAGAATCCAGGGGACTGCTATGTCCCAGGTGGGCTGACCATCTCCTTGGCACATAGCATGGAGCCAAATGAATAAATGGATGCTGTGGGGCAGTCATTCCATGGAGGACAATCAGAGGCCCGTGAACATATTTAAAGAAGTATAGCCTTGACAATATAGTGAGACCCCATCTCTAAAAAAAAAATTTTTTTTTTATTAATTACCAAAGTATGGTGGCACCTGTAGTCCCAGCTACTTGCTACTCGATACTCAGGAGGCTGAGGTGGGAGGATTGCTTGACCCCAGGAGGTCAAGCCTGCAGTAAGCCATGATTGCACCACTGCATTCCAGCCTGGGTGAAACAGGAAGACCCTGCCCCAAAAGAGAAAGAAAGAAGAAAGATGAGTTTTCCCAATAGAGAAACAGGAGGAAGTCATGGTATGGGCACGTGGGGAATGGAAACAGGCCAGTATGGCTGGATTGCAGGGTGCCATGGGGAGAAACGATGGGAGATAGTGTTGGAAAGTAGGGATTGTCAGGGGGTCATAAATGCTAGGCTGAGGGCCTTTGTCTTTCTGCCCCAAGTTTCTTCAATCTCGCGGGAGGGGTCTTAAGCAAAAGGGTGGTGTGGTTAGAGCTCACCCCAGCTCTCATCACATTATGTTATTATTATTACTACCATTATTATTGTTATTACCATTATTTTTATTCCCTAGCCCCTTCGTCTAGTCTGTTTCCCATCACTTGTCAGAAACTAGGAGAGCAGGGGAGGGGAAGGGGAGCAGCCCAAGGCAGCCCTCTAAGATCATCAGCCAGGCTTCCTGACCCCAGCTTGGCCCTCTTCCCACCACAGTAGGCTCAGTCCTGCCATCCCCAGGCACCCAGACAAACTCCTCCACCCCCAACCCCCATGACAAAGAGGCTCATTTGGAGCCCGGGCAAGATTTGCAAACGTCAAACTTATAATTACAAGGATGAAATCATCTGGTTCCTTTTAAGCAAACGGGTTTATTGATCCCAACACTAAAGAAATGCTATTCTGGGGAAACTTGCTTCTCTCTGCTTTCCTTTCCCTATGGGATGGCTGAGCTGGGGGAGGAGGCTGGAGGGCTCAGAAGGAGGACATGCCCCTGGGAGGGAGGGGAGATTCTCTGGGCCCAAGGGTGGATTTTACGGTATATAAATTATATCTCAAAAAGAAAAAAATTCTTTAGGGCCCAGGAAACTGCCACACTTGGGCAGATGACACCCTCATCCTGAATTAAGGCCCATTGCCTTCTAAAAACTAGAAGCTGAGTGGAGCCAGGGTTTTAGGCAATGTGCCAGCCACTAATTTTCCTTCTCTCCCACTCCTCTCAAGTCTCATTTGTGGCTCCAGATCCTATTTCAGCTTCAAGATGGCACAATATTTTCTCAGTAACTGAAGGGAAACTATTTCCTTAGAAAAAATGCATCAGAGGCTCAGAGACTTCCTCTGTGAGGAGAGGCAAAGGTGGGTGGCTGCTGACACCAGACCTGGATAAAACCATCCTTTCTGCTGGGCCTGCAGAGGCAGGACATCTAGACTTTGACGTTCCAAGCCAAGAAGGGACAAACAGGCTCAGAGATAGGAATGCACAGTCCTCAAGGGCCGACCCACATCCTGCCACAAGGCCCACAATAGAACCCCTTTCTTTAACCTGTGGGGACCCTTCTAGAACATGGTGGGGTGCTCCCAGAGGAATAACCCCAGACATAGCCTTCTATGAGTTTGCAGTTCGGTGAGGGCAGCAGGCAGGACTTTTTGTATCTCCACTAGGTCTCAGAGTAGAATGATTAAAATCACCACCCTGGGGTCACTTAGCCCCTGTGAATCTCTGTTGGCCCATCTGTAGAATAGGATCAATAATACTAAACTTACAGGGTTGTGGTGAGGAAGGAATGAAGATGATGTATCCCAATGCTTAGCTAGTTTCTTTAGATTGGGGGGGGGTGTCTCACTCTGTTGCCTAGGATGCCCTCAAACTCCTGGCCTCAAGTGATCCTCCCACTTCCACTTCCCAAACTGCTGAGATTACAGGTGTGCACCACCATGCCCAGCCCCCATTTTGTTATTTCAAATGGATCAGGTTCTCGTCACTGTCCTTTTTTACGTTTTTTACTTTTTTTTTTTTTTTTTGAGGCAGAGTCTTGCTCTGTCACCCAGGCTGGAGTGCAGTGGTGCAATCTCCGCTCACTGAAACCTCTGCCTCCCGGGTTCAAGTGATTCTCCTAGCCTCCAGAGTGGCTGGGATTACAGGCGCGCGCTGACACGCACAGCTAATTTTTTGTATTTTAGTGGAGACGGGGTTTCACTGTTTTGCACAGGCTAGTCTCGAGCTCCTGAGCTCAGGCAATCCACCTGCCTCAGCCTCCCAAAGTGCTAGGATTACAGACGTGAACCACCGCTCCTGGCCTTATTTACTTTTTCAAAGTCTGTTTCCTCATCTCTCAGGAGACAGAAGACCTGACTTAGAAGATGGTTGTGTGGGCCGGGCGCGGTGGCTCACGCCTGTAATCCCAGCACTTTGGGAGGCCAAGGCGGGCAGATTGCCTGAGGTTGGGAGTTCGAGACTAGCCTGCCCTTCTCTACTAAAAATACAAAAATTAGCTGGGCGTGGTGGCAGGCGCCTGTAATCCCAGCTACTCAGGAAGCTGAGGCAGGAGAATCGGTTAAACCCGGGAGGCGGAGGTTGCAGTGAGCCAAGATTGCGCCATTGCACTCCAGCCTGGGCAACAGAGTGAGACTCCGTCTCAAAAAAAAAAAAAAAAAAAAAAAGAAAGTGGTTGTGTGAATTAACTGTGATAAGGTGCATGAAGGCACCCTGAACAGAGCTTCACAGTTGCACTAGGCAAGTGAGGGTTCCTGCGCTCTCCTCAGCTTCATTGTGTATTATCTACTTACCCACCCAAGATCAGCTTTAGGAGCCTGCAGGAGCAGCCACCCACCTAGGAAGTTAGGGAGATACTCAGAGGAGGCCCTTGGTTGGCTTGAATCCTTATGAAAGGAAGATTCCAGATGACAGGACTTCAGATAATTCAGTCAGGTTTTGGGACGGTGGGGGCAGATGTTTCTTGGCACAGAAGAGACACCTCTAAGCTTCCATGAGTGGGCCTTAGTAGAGCTGGATCTTAGCAAACCCCCTTAGCAAACACCCATAGCATGGTGTCTGGGCCAACCCATACCCAACTCAACAGCTGCCAAAGCTGTTAGGAGCACAGACTTAAGTGTACCTTACATGGGTGAAAATTTCCTTTATAAATTTCCTTTAATTCAGTTTTTTTAAATAAGTGAAAAAAAATTAACAACCAAAAAGGCATATAGAGGTCAGCCGAGGAGATGGCCTCCTTCAGCCTGTGGCTTATTTCCCGGTCATCCTGGCTGTTGGATGCCAGACTACGCCGAGTGTCGGTTACCCTGTGGCCTGGAGTTGCCCAAGGCTGTCTGTGGGGCTGCTGTTCTGGGTCTGCTTGGCAGGCTTTGCTGTCCCTTTCCCTTAGGACATCATTCCTCCCCTCCTTGAGGGTGACAATGAGAGCGCCCTGCCCTGCTCTGCACTCCCACCCCTCCAGGTCTAGCTCCCTTGACCCTGACCTTTTCCTTGCCTAAGCTCATGGCCATCAAGGCCATCCTAGAGATCTTTCAATTTTTATTTATTCCACATTTCCCATGGCAGAAACAATTATTGCTAGAGTCTTCGGCCAAGATCAACTTGGAGGTCTGTGAACCCTCCTTGGACCCATTGTGGAGCAAGAGTGCTTCCTCATGGATTTTTTTCCCCCCGAGACGGAGTTATGCTCTTGTTCCCCAGGCTAGGGTGCAATGGCACGATCTTGGCTCACCGCAACCTCTGCCTCCCAGGTTCAACCAATTCTCCTGCCTCAGCTTCCGAGTAGCTGTTTGAGACGGAGTCTTGCTCTGTGGCCCAGGCTGCAGTGCAGTGGCACCATCTCGGCTCACTACAACCTCCACCTCCCGGGTTCAAGCGATTCTCCTGCCTCAGCCTCCCGAGTAGCTGAGACTACAGGCGTGTGCCACCACACCCCGCTAATTTTTGTACTTTAGTGGAGATGGGGTTTTGCCATGTTGACCAGGCCGGCCTCGAGCTCCTGATCTCAGGTGATAAGCCCGCCTTGGCCTCCCAAAGTGCTGGGATTAGGCCAGGCGCGGTGGCTCATGCCTGTAATCCCAGTACTTTGGGAGGCCGAGGCGGGCAGATCACCTGAGGTCAGGAGTTCGAGACCAGCCTGACCAACATGGCGAAACCCCATCTCTACTAAAAATACAAAAAAAATTAGCTGGGCGTGGTGGTGGGTGCCTGTAATTCCACATACTCGGGAGACAGAGGTAGAAGAATCACTTGAACCCAGGAGGCGGAGGTTGCAGTGAGCCGAGATCGCGCCATTGCACTCCAGCCTGGGCGAGAGAGTGAGGCTCTGTTTAAAAAAAAAAAAAAAAAAAGGGCTGGGATTACGGGTATGAGCTACAGTGCCCGGCCACAGGACTAACTTTGAATCAAACTCTGCCATAAATCCCATGTCAGACTTTCTCCAGTTTGGGCTAAACAACTTCCCTAGAATTTATGGATCTTATTTTTTGCAGCTGATTGCACATTGAGTAAGTATATGGACTGGCAATCGGTTACATTCTTAACTCAGCTTGTTCTTCTTTAGAAACTTAAATTTATTGTGCTCCTACTGTGTGCTAGACCCACATAAAGGTTCTCACGCCAACACTGCAAACCTAGGAGTGTCTGCATTTTGGAAATAAGGAAACTGAGGTTTACTGGTCCAATTCTTATCTAAGGCCCCAGCCAGCAGGTAGTGTAGCTGAGTGGGATCCCATCTAAGACCCATCTGACTCCAAAAGCCACGACCTTTCCACCATGACTCGGTTGGATTCTTTGGTCCGTTTCCACCTCAGTCTTCAACGTGCACAGCCTACACCCCTGCCGGTCGGTTTAGGGAAGAAAAGTCCCCAAGGACTTAGGTTTCCTCGCGTTCAAGTGACAATCTGGGGTTACTCCGCGCACCTGGGGAGCCCAGAAGTTCCAGATGGCCGAGGAAGGGCGGAAGAAAAGGCCTGCGCTGGCTACTCCAGTCTGCTAAAGGCCAGGCGGATCCCCCAACGACAGCTCCACGCCGAGTGGCCGCGGGCGAGCAGGGGGAAAAGGGCCCTGGTGGGGAAGGAGCCCCGGGGCGTCACAGCCCGGCCGCTCCGCCAGCAGGCGGATGGCGCATGCGCGGCGTGGGCCGCGGAGTTGTGAATGGTACGTCTTGTTTGCCGGAGTTGGAGGCGGGCGGGCGGGCGCGCGAGGAGGAGGGGTGGGGCCGGCGGGGGCGGGGTGGGGCCGGCGGGGGCGGGGTGGGGCCGGCGGGGGCGGGGTGGGCGGCGAGAGGAAGTGGCGGCGGCGGCGGCGGCGAGCGCTGGGGCTGCACAGGCGGCAGGCAATGGCTGAGGCGGCGGCGGCGGCGGTGTGGGTTGGGCTCGAGCGGGCGGCGGCGCCTCAGACTGCCCGGAACGGGAGCCCACGCGGGCGGGCGCCTGAAACAAAGGGAAGCGGGCGTCCGGGCGCCGCGGGTGGGCGGTCAGTCGGTCAGCGCAGAGCCAGCCAGCGGGTGCCCGCGCAAGCCCCGAGCGCGGCCGGCCGGCGCGGCCTCAGGGCGGGAAGATGCCGCGCGTCGTGCCCGACCAGAGAAGCAAGTTCGAGAACGAGGAGTTTTTTAGGAAGCTGAGCCGCGAGTGTGAGGTGAGGCGGGCGGGCGGCTAGGAGGCCGCAGCGCGCCCCGAGTGGGCCCGGGCGGAGAAAAGTTTGGGTGGCGCGGTCCCCAGGAGTCCCGGTCGGTGCGCCCGCGGAGAGGCAATCTCGCCGGGGCGGCCAGCGCCCGCAGCCTCTGCTTGCCCTTATCGGCGCCGCGCTGGGAGGGCGGGCGCGTGGGCGGCGCCGCGGATTTGGCTCCTAATTTCGGGCCGTCTTGCCTTGCAGATTAAGTACACGGGCTTCAGGGACCGGCCCCACGAGGAACCCCAGGCGCGCTTCCAGAACGCCTGCCGCGACGGCCGCTCGGAAATCGTAAGTCGGCTGGCCCGGGGCGCGCGCGGGTCACTTGTTGCGCGGGGCCGCGGCGGCCCAGGCCGGTTCCGGACGGCGGCGCGGCTGCTGCGGCTCCCGGAACTGAGTGGGCGCCGTCTCACTTCCTACTCGGGATTCAAAATGCGAAACCAGATGCCGCGGGCCGGTGCTCGCCGCGGTGGCGCCTGTCGGCCAATGGAGCACCGCGAGTGGAGCTCGAACCCGAGCCAGACTAAACAAGCGAAGGGCATTGTTTAGGCGGCGACACCGAAGAAGGGTTCAGGGTATTTGTAGCAAGCAAACCCCCATTCGGAAAAAGAAGTGGAGCTTCATTCAAGGTCGGCGATAGTTTGTTTCTTAGAAGGTAGATCTGTCGGTAATTCTCTGTGTCAAGCGGTCTCACTACCAGATCGCCGAGTGGAAATCTTTCCTCCAGTTATTTATTCTAATAGAGAGAGGAGGGGGGAAAAAGGCCCTAAAAATGTCATTTTCTTAGAATGTTAAGCTTCAGGAGAATCAGAAAGGAACCATTATCCCCATGTCCTGAGTAGGGCTGCCGTTCCTAAAAACTGCACAGATGGGCAAAACCCACGGTTGATCTCGGGGTCCTTGTTTGAGGAGGCAGATTTAGTGCGTCTTCACCAGACCTTGGGTTGAAAAAAAAATCCAAGGGTCCTAGTTCCTCTCATCTTTTTGGGTTGCCTTGTTGGAGGTGCTGATGAGGAGGGACTGGTAGGAAGAAACCAAGGAAAGAGGTTGATTATTACTATTTTTTTGAGGTAGAGTCTTGCTCTGTTGCCCAGGCTGGAGTATAGTGGCTCTATCTCGGCTCACTGTAACCTTCGCCTCCTGGGTTCAAGCGATTTTTCTGCCTCAGCCTCCTGAGTAGCTAGGATTACAGGTGCCTGCCACCACGCCAGGCTAATTTTTGCATTTTTAGTAGAGACGGGGTTTCACCTTGTTGGCCAAGCTGGCCTCCTGACCTCAAGTGATCCACCCTCCTCGACCTCCCAGAGTGCTGGGATTACAGGCGTGAGCCACTGCGTCCGGCATGATTATTTTTTAAAAAGTTGAAGCACTGTCTAATGGAATGCTGTTACTCTCTGCTCGGTGACTTGGACTCACTGCATTGTTAGAGGCTTGAAGCTAGGTGCGATTTGAATTTGGGTTAACAGTAGGAAGACATTGGAAATTTACTTCTCCCACCCCTTTTATAAAACCAGTTTATTTTTATTCAGATATAATTCATATGCCATAAAATTCTCCCTTTACATCACTGAACTCAAATTTATTTTTAAAGAATATTTTGATATTTTAAGTGAAGGCTTTTTAGAGTTGTAATAGTGAGAAGATACTGGTTAAATTTATCAGGAGCTCCTGAATATTTGGTCATTAGTGCATGTTATGAAAGAGAGTCTCAAGCTTTTAGCCCACTTGCAAATTTCTTGAGTAATTGTAGTATTTATATGATTGAAGTGCATAAGACATACTTTTAGGTTTTGGCACTGAGTGGTATAAGAAAAGAATTCATTAGCTGGTGCGATGATCGTGTCATCCTTTGCCTGTGTTACCTTTTGCAAAGGGAAGGTGGTACACCTGACGATAGAATTTCCTGGAGGTGAAGGATGCAAGTATAAAAGATAAGTTACAAAGTACTTGTACTCTCACTGTTTGCTTTTTTGTTTTGAGACGGAGTCTCGCTCTGTTACCCAGGCTGGAAGCACAGCAGCATGATCTTGGCTCGCTGCAACCTTTGTCTCCCGGGTTAAAGCGATTCTCCTGCCTCAGCCTCCTGAGTAGCTGGGATTACAGGCACCTACCACCACGCCCGGCTAATTTTTTTCTATTTTTAGTAGAGACAGGGTTTCACCATGTTGGCCAGGCTGGTTTTGAACTCCTGACCTTAAGTAATCCTCCCACCTCGGCCTTCCAAAATGCTGGGATTACAGGTGTGAGCCACCGCGTCTGGTCTTGTTTCGTTTTTTTTTTTTTTTAAGAGAGAGGTCTTGCTGTGTGGCCTAGGCTGGGGTGCAGTGGCTGTTCACAGGCACAATCGTGAGGCACTACAGCCTCAAACTTCTGGGCTCAAGCGATCCTCCTGCCTCAGCCTCCCAATAGCTGGGACTACAGGCTCGGCGTCACCATACGCAGCCCCATGTGTTGTATTATCATCACTATCTTTGAAAGCTGAATTTTTTTGGAAATTTGGTGAATCATAGCTAGTAGGGTGTTTTCTGTCATCTCAGACTTTGTTGAATGGAATTATGAATTCAACCCATAGGATATCTGAAATGCTGTAATATTATAGTAGTATTATAGGTGGTTAGTGTTTGTCATGAATTTATTTCCAGGATGAATCAGACATTCTAGACCTTCCCCGCTTCCAAATAATCTGATCCTCACCTGAGCCCGGGAGGTCGAGGCTGCAGTTAGCCATGATCGTACCACTGCACTCCAGCCTGGGTGACAGAGTGAGACCCTGTCTCCAAAAATAAGACAAGTATCTGATCTGACACATTTTACAAGTTTTACATTTCTGAGAAGTATTAAAGGTTAAAGAAGGTAGATTGAATGCTGTGTGAGGTTTGCACTTAAGACGGCTCATGTCTTATTTTGTTAAATAATGTAACTATTGGTATTTGGAGAGGAATTTCACATTTCCTAGTTTTCTCTCTTTCTAGTTTCCCTCCTTTAGTTCAGTGTTAACCCACATTTAATTACAGGATCCTTAGCTCCTAGAGGGTAGAGACCTCATTAATTTTGTATAAACCCCTCTGGATACAGCTATTTTTCACAATACCTTTTATATCAGAGGTACTTGATTATTTGAATTTAGAGGCTGCTTAATTTAATGCCTGAAATTTGTCTTATGACTTATGAACAGGCTGGGTTTCTTCCTATTTGGCTGTGGAAAAAGGCATTATTTTGCCTGTTTTGACAGCAGCCATAAATGGCAAGGATATCCATAGTTCTCAAAACTATTCCCAACCTTTCTCCTGCCCCAGTTGTCCTCTTCTTATTTGGAACATCTCCTTGATGTATCAGTGAGGTTAATGAAGAATTCATTTTGCTGTTGCCCAGGCTGGAGTGCAGTGGCATGATCTTAGCTCAGTGCAACCTCCGCCCCCCAGGTTCAAGTGATTGCCTTTACCCAGCCTCCTGAGTAGCTGGGATTACAGGCGTATACCACCACGCCCAGCTAATTTTTGTATTTTTAGTAGAGATGGAGTTTCACCATGTTTGCCAGGCTGGTCTCAAACTCCTGACCTCAGGTGATCCACCGATCTCGGCCTCCCAAAGTGCTGGGATTACAGGCGTGAGCCACCACTCCCAGCCTCATTTTGCATTTAGATGTGAAACAATTTAAAGGCTGTGTTGATCATCTCTCTTTAACTATAAAACTCAATGAGCCTCCTTATTTTATGCCAATTGAGTTTTTAACTGTAAAACCCAATCAGCATTAAATAAAAGTGAACACAGGTCGAAGAATCTGTAGTAGAATCTGATTTATTCTTTTTTGAGACTGGATCTTACTCTGTCAGTCTGGCTGGAGTGCAGTGGTGCCATCTCGGTTCACTGCAACCTCCACCTCCTGCTTCAGCCTCCTGACTTGCTGGGATTACAGGCGCCTGCCACCACGCCTGGCTGGTTTTTGTATTTTTAGTAGAGATGGCTTTCACCATGTTGGCCAGGCTGGTCTCCAACTCCTGGCCTCAAGTGATGTGCCCGCCTCAGTGAGCCACTGCACCTGGCCTTGATTTATTCTTATCAATTCTTTTTTTTTTTTTTTTTGAGACTGAGTCTTGCTCTGTCGCCCAGGCTGGAGTGCAGTGGCACGATCTCGGCTCACTGCAAGCTCCGCGTCCTGAGTTCAAGCCATTCTCCCGCCTCAGCCTCCCGAGTAACTGGGACTACAGTCACCTGCCACCACGCCCGGCTAATTTTGTTTTTGTATTTTTAGTAGAGACAGAGTTTCACCGTTGTTTTTTTTTTTGTTTTTTTTTTTTTTTTTTGAGACGGCGTCTTCCACTGTCGGCTAGGCTGGAGTGCAATGGCATGATCTTGGCTCTCGGCTCACTGCAACCTCTGCCTCCTGGGTTCACATGATTCTCCTGCCTCAGCCTCCCGAGTAGCTAGGATTACAGGCGCACGCCACCACACCCGGCTAATTTTTTGTATTTTTAGTAGAGATGGGGTTTCACTATATTGGCCAGACTGGTGTTAAACTTCTGACCTCGTGATCTGCCCGTGTTGGCCTCCCAAAGTGCTGGGATTACAGGCTTGAGCCACTGCACCCAGCCTATTCTTACCAATTCTTCTGTAGTTAAGAATGTTGGAGACGTCTTCAACACTAATAATCAAATAAAGAAAAAATATTTATAAGAAGTATGGTTACTCTGTGGTGAGAAGAGTAAAAACTAATACATATTTCTCATTCTAAAGATTGAATGGTAAAAAGTATGTTGGTTTGGCACAAGGTGTACTATTTTATACTTTGTGAAACTTATAAAGCATAAGACAACCTGGAAATCTTAAATATAGGCGTCATACTAGTGTAGCATTTTAATGTTTTCATTTTGTTTATTTTTATCTTTATTTTCCTATGACGATGTTGACACCATATTAATATTTTGGAACAGACTTTTTCCAACTCTTACCTATATGTAGGTATTTCATTAAAAGAATTCCATGGTCACATAAGTTTGGAAAATGTTATTCTAGAATGATCTGTGTTTACCACTTCTGTCTCAGAGAGGGATCTTTATGAGATAATGGACATATAGTGATGAAGCAGGAAATCTCTTCTGAGGTTGGCATCAGGACAGGAGATGAGGTAATACAATCTGCAGAGTGTCTTAGCACAGAACTGATTTGGGGTACACTGGAGGTGTAAGGATTTGCTACTAGGTGAATACTGAAGAAACAAGCCACAGGGATTTTGACACGGGGCAGTCGTTCATGGGCTGTGTCTTTTCTGCCACCACTCTGCTCTGAGAATTTCATTATCTGAAGCTGAAAAAGTTGGCTTTCTTGTTGAGCTTAAAGTTATTTATCATATTATTCAGCAGACACTTTCATAGCATTTAGTTGGTACTGTTTTAAGCACTTTACAAATAATTAATTTGTGAGGAAACTGAGTTATGCTTCAGGTCATACAGCCTGGGCAGTTTCCCTCCAAGAAACTATTTTTTTTTTCTTAACTAGTGTTGGGGGGTTTTTTTGTTAAGATTTATGCTCGTAGTACATGGGAAGTTTTTTTTGTTTTTTGTTTTTGTGATGGAGTCTCGCCTTGTTGTCCAGGCTGGAGCACAGTGGTGCAATCTCGGCTGACTGCATGCAACCTCTGCCTCCCAGGTTCAGGTGATTCTCCTGCCTCATCCTCCCAAGTAGCTGGGATTACAGGCGTCTGCCACCATGCCCAGCTAATTTTTTGTATTTTTAGTAGAGACAGGGTTTCACCATGTTGGCCAGGCTGGTCTTGTACTCCTGACCTCAGATGGTCCACCTGCCTCGCCTCCCAAAGGGCTGGGATTACACGTGTGAACCACTGCTCCTTGCCTGAAAGATTTTTTAAAATGATGTTGTAATATTGATGTTAGCTCAGTTTCTATGTATATAAAACATTTACCACATGAAAATGGTACCCCAGTTGATTAGGGAAATGCCATCAAAGAGGTTTAGAGATTTAGCATTTAGGTTGACAAGTATACCGACAGTGCCAGTAATAGAAATAAGAAGTATAATTTTTACCTCTAAAGAATCTAAGCTGTTAACCATCAGGGGAACTATTGGATAGCTAACTTGGTTGATGGCTTTAAACAAATTGCCCCAAATGTGAACCTCTTGATTTGAGATGAAGACTCTATGTATGGAAACCAATTATGCTTCAGAACTTAATTAGTAGAATAAACCAAACAAAAAACTTTTTCTGGTTTCAGCAAAGAAGAGTTTACATTTAGATGATGAAAAATGTATTTTTTCAAAAATGCTTTTACTTCTTTTTTTCTTAATTTCCTTTGGGAAAGGGGTAATGTCTTTGTTTTTTGCATGAGGGAAATATAGAGGTAACTTGCTCAAGGCCTACATAAAATGACACTTTATTGAAGTGGTTTTAGGTTGTTGCATCTGTTGAGCTCTAACATCCAAATCTTTTATAAATATTAGATGAATACTTTTCTCTTTGTTGTAGTCAGACCAAGTTCTCCTAAAGTCAAATGTGAGAAAAGACATATTTTTAAAAATCATCTAGGGTTTTAGAGAGTACTGTCACATCCCATGTCGATGTATGGTTTATCAGAGGAGAGACAATTCCAAGTGCATTTTTTATGTACTGCCTGCTATGCAGTGTTTCAGCAAGGGAAATCAAGGAAAATTAAAGTGCCTCATTTATACAATTTTAAATTGTGGTGTTCTTTAAAATTCAAAATCTTTAGATTTTCAGTGATTTTTACATTTAAAAATAGAAATTTTTACATTTAAAAATAGAAGTTTTTAAATGCAAAGATGGATGGTGGCTTCTGGTTAGACATTAGCAGTGTGAGATCCTAACATCAGCAAAAAATGACCTGAAAGAAAGTATTGATTCCATGTCTGATTTTATATTTAAGCAGCCAATGGCAAATGTCCTCAAAATGGAATCAGATGTTTGTAACTTAATACTTAAGAAAAATGATGAGTGCATTTTTTTTTTACTTTTAAGTATTCTCTGTGCTGCCTGGCTTAAGACATAAACTGATGTAAAAATAAATGATTGCTTGCATAATTTATGTAATGTCCTGCTCCTGATCCTGTTTGTATTGATTTTTCTAAAAGGCTTTTGTGGCCACAGGAACCAATCTGTCTCTCCAGTTTTTTCCGGCTAGCTGGCAGGGAGAACAGTGACAAACACCTAGCCGAGAGTATGTCGACTTAGAAAGAGAAGCAGGCAAGGTAGGAAACATTTCTTTGCAATTTAAAATACTGTGGGTTGTTTTGTTAGAGATTATCTGGTAATTTACATTTTAATAAAGATCACAGATCTGATTATACCAGCATATGCTCAGATTTGTTTTCATTCCATGTTATAAGGATGTAATATAATTTTTTTTTTTTTTGATGGCGTTTCGCTCTTGTTGCCCAAGCTGGAGTGCAGTGGCGTGATGTTGGTTCACTGCAATCTCCGCCTTCCAGTTTCAAGCGATTCTCCTGCCTCAGCCTCCTGAGTAGCTGGGATTACAGGTACCCGCCACCACATCTGGCTAATTTTTGCATTTTTAGTAGAGATGGGGTTTCACCATGTTGGCCAGGCTGGTCTCGAACTCCTGACCTTGTGATCCGCCCACCTCTGCCTCCCAAAGTGTTGGGATTACAGGCGTGAGCCACTGTGCCCAGCCAATATAATTTTTTAAAACCACTGTTAAACTTTTGTATCACTCCATTCCTAATTTCACGTACATAATATTTGTCATAGAACATTCTAACCCTTAAGGAAAGTAACAGAACAATTTCTTTAAAAGTTTGAGGAGATATATTTTGTTTACAAAAATATATGTAAGTATAGTGCTATAAAAATAAAACTAAGAGGAAAACGGAAAAAAAAAGATTGCAGAAATTCACTCACATCTTCAGGCTCCACTTGTAATTCTAGTTTTCTTGCTATCTTCACCACAACTGTGGTTACTTCCTCTGCTAAGGTCTTGAACCCCTCAAAGTCATTTATGAGGGTTGGAATCAACTTCTTCCAAACTCCTATTAATGCTATTTTTACCTCCTTTGGTGAATCATGAATGTTCTTAGTGGCATCTATCATAGTGAATCCTTTCCAGAAGGCTTCGAATTGTCTTTGCCCAGATCCATCAAAGGAATCATGACCTATGGCAGTAACAGCCTTATGAAATATATTTCTCAAATAATAAGACTTGAAAGTCAAAATGATGCCTCAATCCATGGACTACAGAATAGATGTTGTGTTGGCAGGCATGAGACCAGCATGCGTTTCCCTGTGCATCTCCATTAGAGCTCTTTAGTCACCAGGTACATTGTCAAAAAGCTGAAGTATTTGAAATGAATCTTTTTTTCGGAGCTGTAGGTCTCAATAGTGGGATTAAAATACTCAGTAACCCATGCGGTAAACAGCTCTGATATCATCCAAGTGTTGTTGTTCCATTTATAGAGCACGGGTAGTGTAGATTTAGCATAATTCTTAAGAGTTGCTCTAGGATTTATGGAATAGCAAATGAGCATTGTCTTGTAACAAGAAAGTCAGCCTGTCCTTTAAATATTTTTCTTTTTCTCGATATAAGGTCTCACTCCATTACCCAGGCTGGATTGCAGTGGCATGATCTTGGCCCTCTCCATACTTGGCTTCCTTGGCCCCACAATCCTCCCACCTCAGCCTCCTGAGTAGCTGGGACTAGTAGCATGCACCACCATACATGGCTTATTTTTATTTATTTATTTATTTTTTGTTAGAGACAGGGTTTCACCATGTTGCCCAGGCTGGTCTGAAGCTCCTAAGCTTAAGCCATTCCCCCACTTCAGCCTCACAGAGTGCTGGGATTACAGGCGTGATCCACCCTGTCTGGCCTCTAAATTCGTGTTATGGGGACACATTTTCATGGTTAAAATGTCCTGAATTGACTGTGGCCTGTTGGGAGGTGGGATGGAGGAAACTACTTATGGAAAATGAAGAAACGGAAGCACACCAGAAGCAAGAAAGTGTCATCGATTTTTACATCAAGGACTCCATGATAAAGAGAAAGAACAGGTGGCCTGTTATCAAGGCTGACCATTGGACTGTGGACTGCACCTGCATCTACCAGGTTCTTCTGGATAGTCCCAGTTTTAAATTTTTGACCTGACATTCATGAACACGGTGCTACTGGGCAGACCTTTGTCTGGGTTTAAGCTTCAGAACATAATGTCTTTGTGCAGTGGGAGGCCTGATTATGGTTATGATTCTGCCCTGGGGCATCTGCCCCTTCTGACCTGGAGGTAAACTTGGCATCTACTACTTACGTCTACACTTGAACAGCCAAGGATGGGCTGAGCACAGAGGCTCACATCTGTAACTCCAGCACTTTGGGAGGCCAAGGCAGGAGGATTGCTTAAGGCCAGGAGTTCAAGTCCAGCCTGGGCAATATAGTGAGACCTCGTCTCTGTAAAAACAAACAAACAAAACCGAGGATGGGTGGGTGACATGGAGCAGTTCAACATGGGAAACCATTAATCTGAGAGCTGGAAGACCCTTAGACCAACCCCCCATTAACAGATGAGACTCTGCCCTGAGATTATAGCCTAAGGTAATGCATTGAGCTTTTCTAGAGATTCAAAAATAATCAATCCTAAAACCCCCAAGCATATTGCTACTGTTTGCTATTGAATAATGTTTTCTAGTCTGGGTGTGGTGGCTCCTGCCTGTAATCCCAACGCTTTGGAAGGTTGAGGCAAGTGGATCACCTGAGGTCAGGAGTTCGAGACCAGCCTGGCCAACATGGTGAATCCCCGTCTCTACAAAAATACAAAAAATGAGCAGGCCATCGTGGTGCGCGCTGGTAATCCCAGCTGCTTCGGAGGCTGAGGCAGGAGAATCCTTTGAACCTGGGAGGCAGAGGTTGCAGTGAGCCGAGATCACACCATTGCACTCCAGCCTGGGCTACAAGAGTCAAATTCCATCTCAAAAATAATAATGATAATAATAATGTTTTCTACAAGCAAGGAGTTACTTTGTACTGTGAACTGGTGTGAAGGTATCCACCATGTGTAAGCTTTTGGATTGATGACAGTTATTTCTAATTTTAAAAATAGCAACCAAACAGAAAATTGGGAAAACGCATTAATAGGGATTTCACAAAAGAGAAAGCCTGCAAAACATAAAAATTTTCTCAACCTCATTAGTAATCAGGGAAATGCACAAGATACTACACATCTATTCTCTCCACAAATATTAAGAAGTTTGACAATACGAAATGTGTTAGTCCATATTCACACTGCTGATAAAGACATACCCGAGACAGGGAAGGAAAAGAGGCTTAATTGCATTAAGGGCTCCACATGGCTGAGGAGGCCTCAGAGTTATGGCCGTGGATGAACAGCACTTCTTACATGGCAGTGGCAAGAGAATATGAGAAGGAGGCAAAAGAAGCAAAAGACGAAACCACTGATAAACCCATCAGATCTTGTGAGACTTATTCACTATCACAAGAATAGCATGGGAAAGACCGGCCCTAAAGATTCAACTACCTCCCCCTGGTTCCATCCCCGAACACATGGGAATCCTGAGCAATACAATTCAAGTTGAGATGTGGGTAGGGACATAGTCAAACCATATTATTCTGCTCCTGGCCCCTCCAAATCTCATGTCCTCACACTTCAAAACTGATCATGCCTTCCCAACAGTCCCCCAAAGTCTTAACTCATTTCAGTATTAACCCAAATGTCCACTGTCCAAAGTCTCATCTGAGACAAGGCAAGTCTCTTCTGCCTATGACCCTGTAAAATCCAAATCAAGCTAGTTACCTCCTAGATACAATGGGGGTACAGGTAATTAAGTAAATACAGCTGTTCCAAATGGGAGAAATTTGCCAAAACAAAGGGGTTACAGGCCCCATGCAAGTCCAAAATCCAGCAAGGTAGTCAAAGTTTAAAGCTCCAAAATGATCTCCTTTGACTCCATGTTTCACATCAAGGTCATGCTGATGCAAGAGGTGGGCTCCCACAGCCTTGAGTAGTTCTGCCCCTGTGGCTTTGCAGGGTATAGCCCACCTCCTGGCTGTTTTCATGGGCTGATGTTGAGTGTCCGCAGCTTTTCCAGGCTCATGGTGCAAGCTGTCAGTGAATCTACCATTCTGGGGTCTGGAGGAGAGTGGCCCTCTCCTCACAGCTCCACTAGGAAGTGTCCCAGTAGGGACTCTGTATAGGGGCTCTGACCCCACATTTCTCTTCTGCACAGCCCTAGCAGAGGTTCTCCATCAGAGCACCACCCCTGCAGCAAACTTCTGCTTGGACATCCAGGTGTTTTCAAACACCCTCTGAAATCTAGGTGGAGGTTTCCAAACCTCAATTCTTGACTTCTATGCATGTGCACGCTGAACACAACATGGAAGCTGCCAAGGCTTGGTGCTTGCACTCTCAGGGCCATGGCCTGAGTTCTATGTTGTCCCCTTTCAGCCATGGCTGGAGGGGCTGAAACACAGAGATACAAGGCCCCAGCCTACACACAGCACAGTGAACCTGGCCCAGCACAGAAATCCATTTTATCCTCCTAGGACCCTGGCTTGTGATGGGAGGGGCTGCTGTGATGACCTATGACATGTCCTGTAGACATATTCCCCATTGTTTTTGGGATTAACATTCAGCTTCTTGTTACTTATGCAAATTTCTGCAGACAGCTTGAATTTATCCTTAGAAAATGGGATTTTCTTCCCTATCACATTGTCAGGCTGCAAATTTTCCAAAACTGTATGCTCTGCTTCCTTTATAAAACCGAAGGCCTTTAGCATCACCCAAGTCACCTCTTGAATGCTTTACTGCTTAGAAATTTCTTCCAGCAGATACCCTAAATTATCACTCTCAAGTTCAAAGTTCTACAAATCTCTAGGACAGGGGCAAAATGCTGCCATTCTCTTTGCTAAAACATGAGGATTACCTTTGCTCCAATTCACAACAAGTTCCTCGTCTCCATCTGAGACCACCTCGGCCTGGACCTTATTGTTCAAAACACTATCAGCATTTTTGTCAAAGTCATTCAGCAAGTCTCTAGGAGGTTCCAAATTTTCCCACATTTTCCAGTGTTCTTCTGAGCCCTCCAAACTGTTCCAACCTCTGCCTGTTACCAAGTTTCAAAGTCGCTTGCACATTTTTGAGTGTCTTTTCAGGAGCACCCCCTCCACTGGTATCAATTTACTGTATTAGTCTGTTTTCACACTGCTGATAAAGACATACCCAAGTCTGAGAAGAAAAAGAGGTGTAAAGAAAAAGAACTGTAATAGGATTTACAGTCCCCCATGGTGGGGGAGGCCTCAGAGTCATGGCAGGAGGTAAAAGGCACTTCTTACATGGCAGCAGCAAGAGAAAATGAGGAGGAAGCCAAAGCAGAAACTCCTGATAAACCCATCAGATCTCATGAGACTTATTCACTATCATGAGAACAGCACAGGAAAGACTGGCCTCCGTGATTCAACTACCTCACCCTGGGTCCCTCCCATAACATGTGGGAATTCTGGGAGATAGAATTCAAGCTGGGATTTGGGTGTGGACACAGCCAAACCATATCACCACATGTGGAGAGACTGCGGATCAACAAGATCATCTCAAACTAATACAAGAGGTGAGAGTTTAAATTAGAACAACCACTTTGGAAAGCAATTTTGGATTATCTTATAAATTTGAGCATATGTTATGGCAAAGCAATTCCTCTACCATAGGCCCTGGAGAAACTCTTGCCCATATGTACCAGAAGTAGTTTAAAAAAAATGCTCATGTAATGCCATTCATAATAACAAAAATCTGGAAATAAGCCAACTGTTCATTAATAGGAGAATGGGTAAATTAATAGGAGAATGGGTAAATAAATTATACCCTTAAAAACTAAATAACATGTCATTTAGGGTAATCGTATGTATGCAATAAAATAATGTGTTTTTTTTTAAAGGAAGAGAATCCTAAACATAAATTCAGGTTAGTAGTTACCCTCGGGCTGAAGGGTGAAAATCAGGAAAAAGGACAGAGGAGGAGCAGATGTTAGGGTCAGAACCCTAGTTCTTTGGTTGTGTTGTAAGTTCACAAGTGATTACCATATTGTTCAAATAGATTTACACAGAGGCCCAGGCACAGACAAGGGTGAAATAGGAGCCAAGGTATGTGCTATGAGCCAAGGATTATGATTAATCCAATTTTGTGCACTTTTAGCCATTTGAAAAACAGAAAAGCGAAACAACAAAATAATTTTTAAGAAATTGAATATAGGGAGCTATGCTCTGAATGTGTCCTGCTAAAATTAATCACCAATGTCATAGGATTAGGAAGTAGGGCTTTTAGGTAGTGATTCAGTCATGAAGGGAGAGTCTTCACAAATGGGTGTAGGATCCTTACACAAGGACTGGAGGGAGTGGGCTTCCCCTGTTTTGCCCTTCCGCCTTCTGCCATGTGAGGACACATTGCATCTCCTCCTGAAGACACAGTGCACAAGGTACCATCTTGAATGCAGAGACCAGGCCCTCACCAGACACCAATCCTGCTGGCACCTTGATATTGGACTTCTAGCCTATGGAACTGTGAGAAATACATTTCTGTTCTTCAGAAATTACCCAGCCTAGTGTATTTTCTTATATAGTAGCACAAACTCATTAAGGCACAATGCCTCATCATTTTCTTCTACACTTTTCTTTGTTGCCTCTTGAGCACTGGGTCATTTTATATTTGATCCTTCATAATATCTCTTACTTTTGGTTTTTCACATTTCTGTTCCAAGTGTATTCTTAGATACATATTTTCCACTATTAGCCTCAGGGGTTGTCTGGGAGTGTGTGTTTCTGTGCCACCGCTGTAGGACTGTGTGTGTGTGTGTGTGTCTCCCATTCTCTCTTCTCTCTCTGTCTCTCACCCTCTGTGTGTTTCTTTCCCTCTCTCTGTCAGTCTGTGTGTGTGTGTTTGTGTGTGTATGCCCGTGCGCGTGTGTGTCTTTGGACGAATGTGCTCTGTTCGCCAAAATGGGATTTTTTGCATGTCAGCCAGTCTTTGGTGGGCCTCTTTCTGCATCTCTGCCTGAGTCCTGTGGCTGGTTGTTCATCGTTTTCAGGGCGGTTCCACTTTGGGTTTGTGTAGTCCTCGATCACGTGAGGAGATGCATCGGTCCCGGAGCAATCGAAGTCTCATCCCCATCCTGAGCGGCCTCTTTTCTAGGATCAAGAGGACCATACTCCAGCCCAGGACAAAACCCCACAGCAGCTCATTGTCTGGCAGGAGAGGAGCAGACCCACCTCCAAGAAGATGGTTGTACCCCTGCACGGCTCTTCTCTGAGCAATGAAGCCACACCACGATACAGTTCTGAAGAGGAAGCCAGGAATGGGAGACGGCAACAATTCCTGTCCCTGGAATGCTGGCCTCTCTGGACAAGTCACGCGTTTCGCACCCCTCCCCTTACGCCCGTGGCGGTGGCAAGGTTCTGTAACTTGCCTGGGCTCTGGCCTGTGCTCTGTCCTCCCTCTTGCTCTGTCTCCCCTGTTTCTGAGGGGCCTAGTTGCCTCTTGGTCTGGCTGAATAAATTCTACGAAGATCGCTTCCCAGTCCATCAGGGGGACACTTTCTGGAGATCCGCGACATGACTCTTTCTCTCTCCAAACCTGTTTCTGCTGGATTGGGCAGGTCTGATAAGCCTGGAACACTTGGCTTCCATGCGTGTCTCAGACAGGGAAGCTTCTTTGGTCTCCTTGTTTCACCTCATCGGTGGGTGGATTGCATAGAATGAGCGCTAGGTGATCATGACTGGCCTTGTCTTCTAGGACAGGTGGTGTCCCATTTCCTTTGCACGTCCTGTCTCACAAATGAGGGATATCCTCTCCTCTGCTCATAGGTGGACTGATTCCCTGAATCTTTTGGCTGTAACGAATGTCAGGAAACCAAAGTAACTGGGCTGGGCCTGGGGATGGGGTTGGGGCTGGGTGCAGGGAAGGTTGTGTCAGGGCTACCTGGGCGGTGGAGGCTTCGGGGTGGGGTGAATGTTGCAGAAACCTCTGTGCTCCTCTGGCAGGCATTTCAAAATGTGGCTTGGACTGAGGCACAGGCCCCGTCCAGGTTCCCAGGTCTTCTTTGGGTTTCCTTGGCACTCAGGGAAAGGCCACTTGTTCCCCCTTTCCACTGGGCACATGCCTGGACACCATTGTTGGTTTTGCCATCTCCCCATATGCCTCCGGTGACACACATTCACCTCATCTTCTGTGGGATATGCCAGTGCCACGCGTGATCGCATTGTCTCCACCTCGGCTTCACACCGTCCCTGTTTGCACCTGTCCTGGAAAGCGGTGTCCGCTTGCAGGAGCCCCAGGGCTTTTAGAAGCGGGGCACGCCCTGCTCTTTCAAGGGAGGAGGGAGGCAGAGGGCTCACGGATCAGTGAACTTTCAGCTGACACCACGCCTTGAGGGCCATGGGATCATTCTGTGCTGCAGCGAGGACCTGCCTGCCTCACCAGATGTGCTGAGCCCATCCTTTCTAACCCGGAGGAGTCCAAACTAGGATCTGAAGAGGAGTCCTGAGAACCCAGCAGGCGCCCTGAAGATCCCCCTCCATCGGTGGAAGTCGGCTCAAGGAGGTCCTGAAGACTGGACTTCTGAGGGTTTGGCCCTGGGACAGGATACTCAAGGACTCCTCTCCCACCCCGCCCCAAACTGGACCTCAGCCCCCACGCCACAGCCCCCACTTTCTCCCCAGAGCTGAGGGATAGACCGAGAATTGCGACTAGAAATTCGATCGATTGGTATGAGGGATCACGTGGCCAGGGGCTGGCCAATGACCAGGCTGCCCGGGATGAGCTAATAATGGAAGCAATTTGTAACTTTCAGTAGCTCTCTAGGCCTGGGTACCAGAGGGAGGGAGGCAGGCAGAGGAGGGGAGATGGGCACCCCCAGTCTTTCCATCCTCCTCATTCGTCTAGGGGCACCCGAGTCCCCTAGTCCTTGTTTCTCCTATCACTCAGGCACTGGCAGGGTCCTTTGCCCACTCCTGTTGGCCGCCGTGGCTCCAAAGCGAGGTAAGCTGGTCCTCTACCCCTCAAACTCTTCACAACCCTCACCCCGTTTACTAGCACCTGCAAACCACAGCCTCCCTTCGTGTCCCATTAGTGAATTTAAATCGGATTTTGTTTTTCCTCTTAGTTGAAAGAAAAAAAATCTTGTTGTATTCTTTTGTGTAACCTATCTCGGATTTGGAGAAAATTTTAATTCAAATTCATACACTTATATTGGGGGGGGGTGAGTGGTACTTTCCTCCTTTTCAATAAATTTCTATACTTGCTACTTTATGGAGAGTTTTCTTTGGGGGTGAGTTACACCTTATGTTTTCACATGTGTTACTTCTTTAATGATAAGTTCAACTCCTTTCTCCATTCCATCCTCCAATTTTGCTATTTATAAATATCACCTAATGGATTTAGAGTTTATTCATTTTTCTCCTCCCTCACTAGTTTTTCAGCTGTTACAGAATCACCACAATTTATTTTTCTCTGTATGTGGATGAGGTTTTGTGTTGATTCCTCTTTTTGTTTTGTAAATGAATTTATTGTTTGGGAAACTCTTGGGGGGTGGTGTGTAAAAAAGGTCTTTTGATTAATTCCAACCTCTCCTCTTCTGAAGAACAATTTGCTTGAAATGTTTTGTGTATTTTCCTCATTTTTGTTATGTTTAAATTTGAGGTATTTTACCTTCTTTAAAACCTGACCTCTTTTTAAAATTTAACCTTTTGCATGTTAAACCATTTTTAAGGTTTTTATTTTATAAACTGCAATGGTTAGTAGATTTACTTGCCTTTCCCTGACCTCCTTCACGCTCCTGCCTCCTCGATCTCAAAACTCCCATCCCCAGCTTCCACAATTCTCAGCTTCCAACTGACTCATCCTCCCCTCTCCTCCCAGCCAAGGAGGGATGCCTGGGAAGTAGACAGTGTCCTTCTTGGGTCAGAGCCTATGCTCTGGTTCTAGTTCAGGACACCTCCAGTCTGACCTCCAAGCCGGCAAAATGAGTGAGAGCAGAATTTCTGTTCAACTTTTTCATTTGGGACTAAGTTCTTTCCACTTGGCTGTATTCTGGAGAACTCTGATACATGAAGTTGAATTCTAAGTTCTCATTTTTTCCCTAAATTCTCAGAAAAGTGAAGGCAGATTGTTTTCCTTCCTTAAATGTAAGCTGTTAGCTTAGGGGTCAGCCCTTTGGGTCTTTTACCTCCTGGGGGAGACTTCTCAGAGAGACACACAGTGTTGATTCTTCCCTTTAGTTTTGGGTAAGGTAGAAGGGGCAGGGATTGGGGAAGCCCATATTGATCTCTCGCTCTAGCTCTGAACAAAGAAGGGTAGAGAGCTGGCCTGGGGACTTGTCCCTTTGGTCAGTAAGGTTTGGCTTAGGAGAGGGTTTGAAGTAAATCCCAGCTCTGAGGAAATTCTTCTTTTTAGCATTACTGTGAAAATAAACTCTTAAAATGGTGTGACATGGCTTCAAACTATTCAGATTCCTTGAAGTAACAAAAATAAACTTACAAGGGTAATTTGTGTTTCCCAAAGATCCGCCTCCAGTGACTGTCTATTTCTCTCAGGGAAACAGAACCCAACTGGGCAGAAGTAAAACTGCCGCCCCTCCCCTTTCAGTTCCCCAGTCACATTGACATTCTGGGCACATTTGGCCCAGCCCCTGTCCCTGCGTCTCCCAAGTATGAATCTAAATTACTATTAATAAGGGGCCGCTCCAAGTTAACTGGCATTCAAAGAATTCATTTCAATTTGTTAATATTAAATGAATGCTCTGCACTTTAGCTCCCTTCTTCACCCTGGATTCCCAGATGAGTGATGGGAAGAGGGGGCGGGGAAGTAGAATGAGGATTTTATTTCTGGCTCTCCAGCTTAGCCACTGTGGTGCCTCCCCTGGGGGTGTGCGATCAGGCACAGTGGGGCCTGCTTGGGGAAAGTCTGATGGTCTTTTTTGGTGAAATTCATCTGTTTCAGCAGGAGTTGTGGGGGAGGGTGGGTGGGGAGCAGAGGGAGAGAGACAGAATGGTTTGGGGGACCTTGTGGGGAGCAGAGGGACTAGGGAGAAAGTGGGAAGGGAAAGGGACAGAGGTCAACAGGAGTTTTGGAGAACAAGGGTTGTAGGCTGTGGGGGGTAAAGCAGATTTGTGAAGAACTGGTGATAGGAACTAAACAACCCACCTAGAAGGGGAGGGGCTTTGAGCAGGGATGGGGAGGTGGGATTTGAGGCAAAACAACTAGGAGTTCTGAAACTATTAATATCTAGCTGTGTGACTCAGGGCAAGTTGTTTAACTTTTCTCTCTGCCTTAGTTTCTTGACCTGTAAAACAGGGATACTAATAATAAAACTTATCTCAGGGGGTTATTTGGAATTAGAAGAAATACATGCCATGTGTTTTCCACAGTGCTTGGCACATAGAAACTGCCAGTAAATGTTAGCTCTTTTTATGGCAGAGTGGTTAACAGGATGGATTCTGGAGCTAGACGGCCTGGTTTTCAATCTCGGTCATGCCTTATGTGAGTTGTATGACCTAGGCAAGTTACTTAACCCCTTGTGCTTTAGTTTCCTTGTCTGTAAAACGGGGTTAATAGTACCTAGCTCAAAGACTGGTGTCAGGATTAAACGAGTTATATGTACGAAGAGCCTGGAACAATGCCTATCCCATAGGAAACACTATGTAAGCATTAGTTGTCATTGATATTGTTGCTCTTCTGATCTAGGAAGGTTGAAACTAGAGGCACAGGTGAGCTACTACTTACAGGCTAAGATTGGAATCAGATCAACTCTTTCACTCCTATCCCTGAAGCTAGTCCTGCAACTGGGGCTGCATATGAGGGCTTGGGGAGAGATCCTATGACCCTGGAAGCTGGGATATCCAAGTCCTTCCTCTGCTCTAGATCTTGGGTTGGTGGTCCCTCCAAGACCCATAGACTCGAAGTCACTTTTTCCCTGTGCAGGGTTGGAGTGGGGCTGGTAATGGGAGAATTACTTTCTTGGTCTAATAACTCCCTTTAGTAGAGAGTTAGTCCTGGGAGTGTGAGTTGGGGGAGGTTGGGTAGAGCAGAGGAGATTAAATATCGTTTATGTACCAGCCCACACACACTTGACCTCACCAGAGGGTTGGGAAGACAGAGATTCAAAGAGGGGAAGTGATCTGACAAAGTCCTAAAGCTAGAACTTGGCAGAGTTGGCATCTGAACTCTGATCTGCTTGATGACAAACTTAAAGCCCTTCCACTGCTGCATGCTTTTTGAAGGGAGAGATGGGACACGTGTAAACTTGGGCCAGGACCATGGGGTAGATGGAAGATGGGCGAAGATAGAGTATTGGAGTGAGAAGGGGCCAAGCAGGAATTTTTCAATCATGGAAGATTTCCTGAGAAAAGAGATTCCAGATCAGGGTTCAGATGGTAGGGGAATGAGGATAGGAAGTAAAGAAGAGGGAGGGAGCCATGCATTGTCAAGGAAGGAGAAGAAAAAAGAATTTATGCAAAGGCTGGGTCAGAGTAATGGACATGAATTCAATTTGCCTTGGGTTTGCCTTACCATTTATTGAAGGCATACTATGTACTAGGTACATACATGATCACATTTGATGTTCACAACAGCCCTGACAAGTGGGTTTCTTATCCCGATTTCCAAAAGAGTTCATTGAAGTTCTGAGAGCTTAATCCCTGCTTTAGGTTACACAGTAGTAGCTGGATTTCCTGGCATCAGAACCCTCACCTAGGCTGCCTCTGAGCATGGCTTCTGTGTCCCAGTCTCAATTTCCATGACTGTTTCAGGTCCTCCTGTTCCCCCGCATTTGTAGTCACTCTTGGTGACTGGGAACAAAGGGCTAGAGTGTGAGCTGAAACTGAGACAGGGAGTGGCAGGCAGGCAGTGGGGACAGAAACTTTTCTCACATCCACCCATGTGAAGAAGATGGACAGAAGGGTGGTCTTTCTGGAGGGAGGCTTCCAAGCCACTTTCCCAAGACAGCTGATCTTGGGATGAATGGCAGGGACCTGATTGGGTAGGGGATGGGTGGTCACATTGTTTTCTGGGCTGTAGACTTTATTTCCCTTCCTTTAGGAAGAGGAAGAGGACAGCTCAGGTGTGGGTTTGAGCCCTGGATTAAGACTGCCCATTGTCCACTAAAATTTCTTCTTTCCTTGCTGCACGAGGGTGGAGGGAAACCCAGCTGGAAACTCCATTTCCCAGCTGCTCTTGTAGCCAGGTGTAGACACAGGGGAATGTGAGGTGAGCATGTCCTCAAAGCCTGACGGCATTGAGTAAATTCTCCTTTGTGTTCTCTCTTTCATGAGCTGGGCATATGAGCCTGAGACAGGTTTGACAAGGCAACTGAAAAGATATCCCTAAGAGAAGAGAAAGCAAAGGTATGAAAGGAACACACATCCCTGACTGACTAGGAGGAACAGAGCTGCCTGCTGTCTGGAACCGCTTCCTCCCAGACTAAGTGAGAAATAAACTTCTGTTTTCTATATGCTACTGTGTTTTGGGGTCTTTGTGTTATAGCAGTTTTGCTGTCATCCTTTCTAATTCACCTTCTCAGACGAGATATTTCAAATTAAAAAGATTATATCAGGCCAGGTGCGATGACTCGCGCCTGTAATCCCAGCACTGTGTGGGGCTGAGGCAGGCAGATCACTTGAGGCCAGGAGTTTGAGACCAGTCTGGCCAACATGGTAAAATCCCATCTCTACTAAAAAATACAAAAATTAGCTGGACACAGTGGCACACTCCTGTAATCCCAGCTACTTGGGAGGCTGAGACAGGAGAATTGCTTGAACCCCGGAGGTGGAGGTTGCAGTCAACTGAGGTCATGCCACTGTGCACCAGTCTGGGCTACAAAATGAGATTCTGTCTCAAAAAACTGATTACATCAGATCACGGAATAACTATAATAATATTTATTGGGTCAGATAGTATGCGAAGGACTCTATGCACATTGTTTAGTGTAATATATGTGACAATCCTCTGAGATATGTGTTACTATTATTCCAGTTTAAACACGAGGAAACAGGTTCAAGGAAGGTAAGTTATGTGCTGAGGGACACACAGGAGGGGGTGGAGCTGGATTTCAAGCCCACTGGGTGTGCAGAACTGAGCCTCTTCACCATGGGGGCAGATCCCTCCTGAGGACAGGGCTGGAAAAGCCCTGGAGATCATCTTGTGCTTGGACAAGCCTCTCGCCATTCACCACAGGGCCCTGAGACTCCCATTCCTACCTTCCAGAAGCTCAGCAGGCTCGTGTTCATGTTGGGTCACTACATACAGTTTTATTTGAAGGAAGGACCCCAGAGTTAAACTCATTTGAAAACCCCTGATAAATTCAGTCCCCTCTCTCTTTTTACAGGTGAGGCCCGGAGAGAAGAGATGACTTGCTTAAGGTCAGATACTTACTTTCTCTATCAATCTTTGTAAATCTAGGACGAGTTCTCATCCCACTGTATCAGGCTGCCTCAACAAACAGGGAAGTACAAAAATAGCCAAATCCAGGAAGGAGGGCAGTGGTCTGTGTCTCCTCCAATAATTTCATGGGACAGCCAAGCCTATTTCCTTGATTTCCCTTGTGCCCCTCCTGTCGGATATCTGCTTTGGGACCCATCTCTTTTGGGCTTGCAGAGAGAACGGGCTGCACCAGTTCTCTACCCTCCTCATCACCCAGATGGTCAAACATGCAAAGGGAAAGAGCTGGGGCCAGAGCCAAGGCAGGCAAAGAGAATCCTCGACCCCCTCCAGTCTTTCCACATTTATATTTTTGGAATTTCAGGCTCCCTCCTCCCCCTGGACCTTTCCTAGTAGCCCACCAGGGAGAAGAAGAGGGAAAACTGCCATAAATTTCTCCTATTTATACAAGATGACAGAGTTTATTGTGCCAGAAAAAACACAGAAAGGGAGCTGTCAGGGGAGAAGGGACCCAGCCCTATATCTTCTGGGGTCAATTTATCTTTCCGAGTCGTGGCTTGGGTGCTACCCTAACATTGCCTGTATGAAATGTAGGCTTTGACTTGGGGCAGCCAGGCCAGACAGCCCCTGAGCTTTGTTTCTGATCACAGTTTTCCTGCTTCATCTCAACTTCCCCCTACCCCTTACGCTGTCTTTTTAAAAAACAACTTTCTTGAGGTATAATTCATGTGTCATACAATTCACCATTTGAAATGTACAATTCAGTGGTTTTAGTATATTCACAGGTATGTCAAACCATCACCGTAGTTAATTTTAGAATATTTTCATCACCTCAAAAAGAAATCTTGTAACCTTTAGCTATCACCTCCCTATCCCCCCATATTCCTTCTTGCCCTTATCAACCCTAATGTACTTTCAGTCTCTGTAGATTTCCCTATTCCAGACTTTCATATGAATGGCATCATATAATAAAAGACCTACTGTGACTAGCTTCTTTCACTGAGCATAGTGTTTTCAAGGTTCATCCGTGTTGTAGCATTTATCAGTACTTCATTCCTTTTCAAGGCTGACTAATATTCCATTGTATGGATATGTCACACTTCGTTTATCCGTTCATCCATTGGTGAATATTTGGGTTGTTTCCACCTTTTAGATATTATGATTCTCTCTTTCCTCTTATTCTCTAGACATCTTGGATAGTATCCAGTGAGGCCTGTGGGCAAGAATGGGTGTTTCTTATATTTGGGAACACCTAATATCCATGAAAGAAGGGTCTTGGCACATGTCTGCTTTCATATTAAGTACATGTACTAGCTGGAATTTTCCTCCCTCTGTTGTTACTGAGGTGGGGCTGCTCCCTCCTTTATCAATTCTCCCTTTTTATCACGATTGCTATGTTGGAAACTTGCTGACTCTTCAGACTAGGGGATTCAGATCCTTCTCTTGGGGCTTCAGAGACATGGAGTGGATGAATGAATGTCTTCCCATCAGGGAAGAGTTCCGTGAGTCTGGTCTCAAGTGATTATCCAGTGCCTCACAGCAGAAGGAAGGTCTGTGAAGACTCCAGAGTCGAGAGAAAGTTATGTTCCTGGAGGTATGACTGAGCCCAGAATCCAGGCCTCCAGTGTCCATCTCCTTGTCTGGCCCATTTCAGTCTTCAGACATGCTTTGAGGTCAATCCAGTCACTCACCCAGCAACAGACACTGCCTCTGCCCTCATGGACCTTGCAGTTCTAGTGGTGAGAGTAAGATGAATACAAGTGAACAAAATGATGGCAAGTTGTTCAAGCTTGTTCAAACTTCTAAACACTGTTCAATGAATGAATGAACCAACAAGAACTTACTATGTGCTCTGGAAAGAAAATGAGAAAAAAGTCAGAGTTGTAAATCACTTTCTGCTACCACTATCTTTCCTAGTCTGGAAGTCAGCATTACTTCTCCATCCCTTGGAGGAGATAGTGGGCAGATATTACAAAATGTTAGCTAATAAGAGCTACCATTTATTGGACCAGACATACACCAAGGGGTTTCTATAGTTCATTAATTTTCACCCTTTGAATTAGGCATCAATATTTCCATTTTGAAGATGAGAAAAACCAAAACTCCGGGCTTAAGTAGCTATCTGAAATCACACCCATACCAGTAAGCGGCAGAACATTTGCTCTGGACACTGGGATAAGTATGTGTGTATGGGTTTTTTTTTTGTTTGTTTTGTTTGTTTTCTGTTTTTTTTTTTTGTTGTTGTTGTTTGTTTGTTTTTGGGATGGAGTTTTGCTCTTGTTGCCGAGGCTGGAGTGCAATGGCATGATTTCAGCTCAATGTAACCTCCACCTCCTGAGTCCAAGTGATTCTCCTGCCTCAGCCTCCTGAGTAGCTGGGATTACAGGTGCCCGCCACCACGCCTGGCTAATTTTTGTATTTTTAGTAGAGACGGGTTTTTGCCATGTTGGCCAGGCTGGTCCCAAACTCTTGACCTTGTGATCCACCCGCCCCGAACTCCCAAAGTGCTGGGATTACAGGCGTGAGCCACTGCACCCGGCCATGTATGTGTTTTTATTCCTAGCACTTCATAACAAATGCCAACATCTCTTCCTGCGGCCCTACCAGAGAGGGAGCTGATCAGTTTCCCCTCCTGCCCAAAGGCAAATCAGCCACAGTGGAAGTGCCAGAGTCCTCCCTCACAGCCTTCTGTCTAGTGGTTATTCCCGCTTCAAGGCTAAGGAAGGAAAGGACACGTTTTGCTTTCAAAGGCTTTTTCCTTCCAGCCCTTGCTGTGCGGCCCGTTGTGTGTGGGAGGGACCATGAGAGGCCTGGATATTGTCAACAAAAGACTTGAACAAGCCAAAGAACTGATGATGTTGACAAGAAGGGGACCTTAACAAGGCAGATAATCAAAAGTTGATGACTGACAGCCCCTTTCGCATCCCTTCACCCTCTGCTAAATCAGGTCTCTTACATGATCTTGATGACAAATAATAAAAATTATAAACACATTACAGTTTTCACATGCATTTGTTCACTTCTCACAGCAAATATGAGAGGTATCTAAGGCTGAGCAGCTTATTACAGAAAAAAGTTTATGGGACTAGAACCTTAATTTTATGTAACAAAATTTATATAGAGCTTACCATGGATCATGTACTCTCCTAAATAGTTCAAAACTTTCATTTTTAGAGAGATGGGTGTCTTGCAGCCAGGCGCAGTGGCTCACACCTGTAATCCCAGCACTTTGGGAGGCCGAGGTGGACAGGTCACCTGAGGTCAGGAGTTTGAGACCAGCCTGATCAACATGGTGAAACCCCATCTCTACTAAATTTGCAAAACAAAAATTAGCTGGGTGTGGTGGTTCATCCCTGGAATCCGGAGACTGAGGCAAGAGAATCACTTGAACCCAGGAGGTGGAGGTTGCAGTGAGCCGAGATCATGCCATTGCACTCCAGCCTGGGCAACAAGAGTGAAACTCCATCTCAAAAAACAAAGAGGGGGAGCGGTCTTGTTATGTTACCCAGGCTGGTCTTGAACTCGTGGGTTCAAGCAATCCTTCCACCTCGGCCTTCTGAGTAGCTAGGACTATGGGCCCATGCCATCAGACCTGGCTGTATCTCATAACTAATAACTCACCTACTTTTTCACCACCATGTGAAGTAGGCATTACTGTTATTCACATTTTTTAAGATGTGGAAACTGAGGCATGGTAATCAAGTATCTTGCCCAAGGTTGTACAGCCAGCAGGTGGTAGAACAGGGATCTTGAGCCCAGCCACAGCATCTGTGTCTAACCACTTTGCCAGGTGGGCTTCGCATGGGGACTAGAAACTCTAGTTTGTTAGTCTGGTGCCCCTGCTTCCGCCTGCCTCCCTCAGTCTTTGTGGCCCATTGGAAAAAGCAAGCCAGAACTGTGGCTCCCAGGGTGATGATCCTTCAGCTGCCTCCTTGGCACTGTCATTCCCTCCTCCCATCTCCCGCCAAGGGCTACAGCGGAGAATACCACAGACGGTTTGCCATGGATCAAGATTTCTCTCAAGAAAGAGCTCACAGAAAGGCTGCTGTGAGAAAGGAAGTCACTTGCTACTCCCCTTATTCCTCCATCAGGAGGAGCCAGATGAGATCACTGCACATTTGAGTGGGTGCCATCAAAGCACAGCCTCTGGCCAGCGTGGAGACAAACGTGGGCTGTGTGGCCCCTGACTGAGTGGCTGAAAGGAAACTTGAGGTGGTAGATGATGGAACTGACTGAAATAAAACTTCTGTAGGAATGCTGCATGTCATTCATTCAACAGTGCTCCCTGACCAGGGCCCAGGGCCGTGCATATGAGCTGCAAATGGGTTTGTTCATTCGTTTATATATCTATTTGCTTATTTATTCAATAAATTCTGATTATGCCCCTAAGAGGCACTGTGCTAGATGTCAAGGATGAACAAGACAAAATCCCTTCCCCCAGGGGCTTCCGGTCTAGAGAGGGGAGGAGGAAGGAAGATCCACAGTGATTTGTATCATATGCTGAGGAAAGAGAGTCATTTACTATCACCGTTTGACATCCTCACGCCCAGTGCGGTCCTTCTCTTTGTCTCTCCATGCTGGGAGTGGGCAGTCCCTGCCCTGCTGCCCTTCAGACACAGCCCTCTTACCTCAAGCTGCCCTCTGCCTGGATCCCACCTTCCTTGTGAGCTGGAGTATTTGTCTTGAAGGAGTCTTGACTCTCCTTACCTGTCAGTCACTGGCTGCAGGCAGTGACAGTGGTGGCAATAAAGCAGCAGAGAGAAGGCTTTGGTATCAGAGCAGGGACTCGCCGGTGGGATGGGATGGGGATGGTTTTCTGTTTGCCCCACTGTGTTCTCTGTGCTGCTCTGCCCAGGGAGGCTGACCTCTGCAGACTGTGTCACCTGGGCCCCCTGATCTCTCGGCCAATAGAGGTCCCGGTTGAGAAGGGGGAGAGAGGAGTCAGGGTATTTGTTTCCCCCATTCCCTGTCAGCCCCCTTTTTTGCCTGCCTGAAGCTCTCTGGTGGTGGTTGTAGTTCCTCCATGTTCACAGCTTTGCTGAGTGGCCTCTCTCCTGTGTCCCATGACCAGAGTTGGCATCGGGCTTTGGTAGAGATATTTCTATCCTGGTGCCACACTAGCCCTTATTAGTTTTCTTCATCTGGTCTATGCCTTTAGAAACTGTCACATCACTAAACCCTTCAGTGAAACCCTTTCGAATGTGTCGTTTATTTTCTGTTGCCGCCCTGACTGGCTCACCTGGGTGCAGGGGAGCTGGGGACAGAGCAGGTTGGGGCTCCAGTTCAGCTTTATTATCCCTCTTTTTCAGGGTTTCCCAGAGGAAGAGAGAGAATTTGGACAAATGAATGAGGAACAACGCTCTCCTGAGGGTTTTCTTTAAGGGGCGAGGATCACTGCCGCTAGCTCCTTTGAAAGCAGAGTTAAGAGGCAGTGCAGGAAGGCACAGCAGGAAGTCTCATGGTTAGACTACAGAGAAGGAAGCAGCCACTGCTGGGGACCTACCCTGTGCTGGTCACTGACAAGCTGTCTCATTAAAACTTCCCAGACCCTCAACACCTCCTAGTATCTTATCCTCATTTTACAGATGAGAAGACTGTGGCCCAGAGAGGTAAAGGTCTGGGGAGCAGGATTGGAGCTTCACTTTGTCTCAGTTTCTCTGGCAAAGAGAAGCCTCACCTTGTGATCAAGGGATTGGGAGGGTGACAGATAAATCTTGGCTTAAGTGTCAGCATAGCACTGGGAATCTGGAGCTAGACGGCACTGGCTTAACTCCTTGGATCTGCCTCTTACTAGCTTGGTGATACTGGGCATGCCTTTATTTCCCCATCTATAAAAATGGGGCTAATGATAATAACACCTGCCTTACAGGTTGTATAGAAGGTTGAATTTGTAGTTATGAGGTGCCCAGGAACAGTGCTGGCACACAGTGAGCGCCAGGCACAAGTGTTACAGAATGGAGCCTCCTGCTCTCTCCTTATTTTCCACCCCCTGCCCTCTTCTCATTGCCCACCTCCCCTGCCTTCTCCTCACCATCCTGAAAAAGGGTGAACAGCCACCCAGGAGCCCCTGAACAGGCATGTTGGTCCCAGGCCCTTTGTGAGCATGCTTTTCCCTGCCCTGCCCCCTGTCATCACCATTCTGGATGGAGCAGCAAGGACGGAGACACTTATTTGGGCTGTCCACTCCAGGTCCAATGCCAGTGGAATCAGCTTCGATGGGATGCGCACAGACTGACCTCTTCTCCCCAGCCCCTTCAACTTCCCAGAGCTGCAGGGGGCCTGGGAGTTCTTGGTAACAGCACATTAAACCTCTGTTTGTGGGAACTTTAATTTAAACACAAATTAGAGACGACAAATGACTCTGGCAGCCAGATAAGCCATCCCGGGAGAACAAGGAGAAAGCCAAGAGAATCAGCCCAGATAAGGCCTGACTTTAAACTACTGGTGATACCCAGAAGCGTGGGACAGATGAAATCTAGGGGTCCTGAAATCTAGAACCCCAGAAGCTCCACACCCCAGTTGTCCTTGCTCTGGGCTCTATGCCAGCTCCCTCTCCTGTGTTCTCTATATTTCTATCTTTTTGCAAAATTCTAACCTGATTCTTTGGCTCCATCCCTCCCACCCCCACCCTACTGTTTTAGAGAATGCACTTTCTTTACTTTGCTTCTCATCTTCTTCTGTGACCTACTATTCTGAGAAAGTTCTACTTGTTATCTAACCTCCATCTATGCTACTACCTTTAGAATCTAATACATCCTGCTTAGTGGTAGCTCTGGGAGTTTCTGTTCATGTGGCAAATGTGGTGTGGTAAAAACAATCTGAAAAAGACCTGGGTGAACTTCTCTGCATCTCAGTTTCCTCATCTGTATGATGAGTGTGTGAGAAAGAATCTCTAAGGACTTGTAAACTCTGACTTCTCACAGAGAATCTGAGGACAAGGACATCACAGGAAATCTCTATTGTTCTGGAACCCATGAATTTTCCACTGTTCTACTGTTTGGGAGTGTGCGTGGGGAGAGCAGTCAAGCCTGTTGATTCCTTTCTGGGAGGGGTCTACAGGCTTTGTTTCCACCCTTCCGCCCACAACCCAGGCTCAGGCCAGGCCCAGGCCTAGGAGAGCGGCTGCCTTTCCAGTTCTGTCAAGGCCTGCTGAGCCCAGCTCTGTGGGGCTGTGGCTGCTAAGATGTTGTCTCTGTCCTCTGGGGTAGGAGCAACATATGTTCCCTCTGTCACAGCACCTGTGAGGGTGGCAGAGGGATGGCATCCCCCAAGAGGGCAGAGTTCCATCTCTCCAACTGACCTTGAAGCATTTTTTTATCCTGCTTTTCTGGGAGGCTTAAAGTGAAGGCGGAGGGAGATATCACACAGTCCCAAAACCCCCACTAAATGGGGAGCTACTGTCTTTCATCTGTCATGCAGGGTAAAAGAAGACACCTCGGCTACAGCAAGAGGAAAGAAGGTCAAACCACAGGCAGAACTTTCAGGTTGAATGTTAGAGCAGACTGTGATCCCAAGAGGTCATCCAAGACCCTTGGTCTCAGAGGATGCCTATGAGGCCCTGGTCCCTGGCTGGCGTGGGAACAATAATCCCAACAGCCCCATGCCAGACTGACTTGGGAGTCAGAAGTTCCCTGGGACTAGAATAGAAGGACTTTGGCATTTTCCCTGTCCTAGGGCCCTTAGACAGAAGTGGGCAACTGCCATCAGGAGCCTGGGGCCCAGCTGTGTCCACACCTTGCCCGCCTCCCCCCTCCTGAGTGCCTGGCTGCCCCTGGAGCCCCAGGCTTGCCTGCCATCTGGGCAGCTCAGAGGAAAGCACACTGCCAAGGGAGTGCCAGCGTTGATTTATGGCTCACAACCTTGGCAGGATCAGGCTGTGTGCCTGAACCGCCTTTGCTCAGGGAAGAGATGCTCCTCTTAAAGGGACAGTGCAGAGGAATGCAGGAATGTCCAGGACGAAAGCTTGGCAGGGAGCTGGCAAGGAAGACAGCAAGGAAGACCTCCACCCATCAGCATTCTGGGTGACTGTCACTCCCTAGGGAAACTTCTCCCTAGGGAACCACCCATCATACCTGTTATCATACCCTATCCTTTGTAGACTTGGCCCAACTGTAACATATTAATATGTTCACTGTCAGTCTTTCCCACTGGACTGTAATCTCTAGGAGGGTAGGAACCAGACCCATTGTGCTCATTCCTGAATATTCAGCACCAAACACAGTGCCTGGCGCCTAATAAGATCTCAGTAAGAATTTGTCAAATGTAGGAAAGAATGAATAAATGAAGGTCCTTGTCCATGAGGTGGAGGGAAGCCCACGTGTCTTCTTAGTGCCTGCCATGGTTTCTGAGACCCTGCAGCATCTGCTGCTACCCCCAGGATCTCTCCCTCCAGGACCCTTCCTCACCCCTGTCTTATCAACCCAGGACCAATGGGGCCAATCTTATCTGGATACCCTTGCCTCCCCACTTTCCTTGAGTCACCTTTCTTAAGTCCTTCACACAATGTTCTTTTCCTCCCATTTTCCTTCCTCCAAGATACTTTCTCAGATTACCTATGGCCTCAGTCCTGGATTCAGATACTCTTTCAGGTAATATTTTATTTTTTATTTTTATTTTTATTTTTTATTTTTCTCGAGACAGAGGCTCCCTCTGTCACCCAGGTGGGAGTGCAGTGGCAGTCTTGGATCACTGCAACCTGTGTCTCCCAGGTTCAAGTGATTCTCCTGCCTCAGCCTCCAGAGTAGCTGGGATTACAGGCTTGTGCCACCATGCCCAGCTAATTTTTGTATTTTTAGTAGAGATGAGGTTTCACCACGTTGGCGAGGCTGGTCTCGAACTCCTGACCTCAAATGATCTGCCCGCCTCAGCCTCCCAAAGTGCTGGGATTACATGCATGAGCCACTGTGACTGGTCTATCCAGCAATATTTACTGAGTATCTACTATGCACTAGGCACCGGTTGCCAAGAATTCATGAATAAATGGAACAGGCATTATCCCTGAACTCAAGGACCGTACATTTCAGAGAGTGAAACAGACAAAAAAATAAGCAAGTTAGCAAATAGATACATGCAATTTTGAGACCTGTTGTGAAGTGAGTAATCACAGACAGGGTGGAGCGGGCACCCTTTAAATTGGGTGGTCAGCTAGGCATGGTGGCTCACGCCTGTAATCCCAGAACTTTGGAAGGCTGGGGCGGGCGGATCACCTGAAGTCAGGAGTTCGAGACCAGCCTCACCAACATGGAGAAACCCTGTCTCTCCTAAAAATACAAAAATTAGTCAGACGTGGTGGCACATGCCTATAATCCCCGCTGCTTGTGAGGCTGAGGCAGGAGAATCCCTTGAACCCGGGAGGCGGAGATTGCCATGAGCCGAGATCGTGCCATTGCACTCCAGCCTGGGCAATAAGAGCAAAACTCCATCTCAGAAAAATAAAATAAAATAAAATAAATTGGGTGGTCAGAGAAAGTTTCTCTGAGGAAGTGACACTTAGGCTGAGGTTTGAAGAATGAGAGGGAGCCATGTAAAGAGTGAGGTAACAGCATTCTAGAAACAGTTCAGTCACCTGGGTGTGCGCAGCAGCATTTGGGGGATCGGAGTGGGAGAGGAGCTTTCCCAAACTGCACACTCCTATCTCTTTTACATTTTGAAAGCCCCTGCCCTTCCAATGTGGGAGGACCGTTGCTTAAAATCTTTGGAGAAGCAGCCCTGGCCTTACCTGGAAGCTGGCTAGAAAACAGAGCTCAGGTGCCACCCCAGATCTAATGAGTCAGAATCTGTATATTAACCAGGTCCCAGGTCATTTGTGTGCAGTGGTGTTTGAGAAGCAGCGTTTCAGGAAGTACCTCACAGGAGGGATGGAGTGTGAGGACATCAGAGGATGTGAGGTGGGTGGGGTTGGGGGGTTGGTTGCTGAAGAGTGCATTTGAATCAGAGAGGGGGTCTGAGTGTGTATATGTGCCTGTGTGTGTGTGTTCCTCCAGCCCTAATGACTGTGGGCTATCTGAGGATGTGCATCTCCAAGCACTTTTCCTTCCATGGGTGTGGAGTACCAGGGGATACTGTACATCTTTATCCCCCTGTGACAATGCCCCCACTTCCACATACAGCTGTGAGTCAAACAGAATCTGCCAACCTCTGGGTGGTGGGAGCATCTCGAAAGCAAGGCAAGGCAAGGAGATCCCTTGTTCCTGACCTCCGGCAATCCATTTATTTGACTCCAGTCTCCTAAAGGCGTCCTGATGAGCCCAATCGCTTGCTCATATGGCTGAGGCCTCCGTGGCCACGAACCGGAGTAGGGCTGCGCACAGGAGGCCAGGCTGTGCATGGCTTCAGTTCATGGAGGCCTGTACCCAGAACCACGGCGGGGACTACCACACCCCCAGCTCCAAATCTGGGGCAAAGAACACTGCCCTGGGTGAGGGAAGCTGGGCTAAGGAGAAGAAAGACCTCTGGCTGGAGATGTCCAGGGATGAAGGGTGAGTGTCTGGGAAACTGGCCTGACTTGGCGGGGTGGGGTGTAGGGGGAGATACTGGAGAAGTGAGTGGAAAGGGCACTGGAATTGGAGCCAGTCAAACTGGGGTTCAAATCCTGGATCTATTTTCCACCCATGTATGACACTGGACAAATCATGGCTCTCCCTGAGCCTCATTTTTCTCATCTGTAGATGGGAATTGTGACGCTATCTCATAGGTTTGTGAGAATTAAATGAGGCCAGGTACGGTGGCTCATGCCTGTAATCTCAGCACTCTGGGAGGCCAAGGTAGGAGGATTTCTTGAGCCCAGGAGTTCAAGACCAGCCTGGGCGACATGCTGAAACCCTGTCTCTACAAAAATGCAAAAATTAGCCAGGTGTGGTGGCATGTGCCTGAGGCTGATGTGGGAGCATTGCTTGAGCCCAGGAGCTTGAGACTGCAGTGGGCCATGATCATGTCACTGCACTCCAGCCTGGGTGACACGTGAGATCCTATCGAGAGAGAGAGAGAATTAAATGAGATAATGTTTGTGAAAAGCACTTCGAATATCAATTGTATATATTTAAGTGGGTCAAGCGATTGGGATTCTAATTCCAGCTCCACCACTAACTTGCTGGGATTCTAGCACTAGCACTGGTTTTGTTACCAATGGCTTTTTTTTTTTTTTTCCTGAGACAGGGTCGCATTCTGTTGCCCAGACTGGAGTGCAGTGGTAAGATCTCAGCTCGCTGCAACCTCTGCCTCCCAGGCTCAAGCAATTCCCCTGCCTCAGCCTCCTGAGTAGCTGGGATTACAGGTGCGCTCCACTACTGCCCACTAATTTTTGTATTTTTAGTAGAGACAGGGTTTTGCCATGTTGGCCAGGCTGGTCTCGAACTCCTGAACCCAAATGATCCACCCACCTTGGCCTCCCAAAGTGCTAGGATTTCAAGTGTGAGCCACCCCGCCTGCCCAGTTACCAATGGCTTTGTGACCTGGGGCACATCACAGACCCTTTCTAAGTCTTAGTTGCCCCATAGATACTAAGAGGGGACACAGTGCTCTTTTGGTTGCCTCCAGCTCTGATATTTTGTGGTTCTAACGAGGAGTCCTTGTTTGGAAATGGAACTTTGGAATGGTTTGGATCTCATTCTGGCCATAGAGAGGGCATCATTGCAACTGTGGCTTCAGGGCCAATGTGCAGTTAGGGGAGCTGAGTCAGAACAGCCCCCTCTTCCTCGATAGTGCCATCCTGTGAGTATAACCCCTGTATGGGAGTTGGACAGTGTTTGGGAAGACTGTGCAACAGGGGTAGGTAGGAAAGGCCCTGTGGTAGGGGGTTAGCTGGGTATCCATGGAAATGCCTGAACTACTCATGCCTTTTGCACAAGTAGGTCTTCAAATAATCTCTTCTGCTTCCCTCTTTCCCACTCTTTCCCTTTCTAAGGTGTGTGGTGGTGGTGGTGTGTGTGTGTGTGCATGTGTGTGTGTCTAACCTGATTGGGAGAGTAAGCCAAATGGAGTGAAGTGGAGAAACATCTCCAAAAGTCCCAAGTGGAGACCTAAGGATTCCTAAATCACAGTGCAGAACAGGGTCCTCTACCCTTTTCCCATTCTGGGAACATCCTGAAGCCAGTCATTGTGGGAGAGAGACATGACCCCCAACCCAGCCTCACAGACTCCACCCCTCTTCCACGCTTTGCCCTACCCTCCTTCCGTGTGCTTGTATCCTAACCTTAAGCCCTAGAGACTTCTAGGTACCCAGAGAGCAGCCTATTCAGTGATGTTTACTGAGCGCATGTTATGTGCCTTGCACTGGGCCTGGAGCAAGCGCTAAGGAGTGAAATTAGACCTGATCCCTGTCCTGAAGATGTCACAGCTGAGTAGGCAGAAAGACTTTAAACAGATAATGGCAACACGATGTGCTAAGGAACATCAATGTACAAGATAACAGGTAGTCTGTATTTATGGGAAAGGGAGGCGTAAAAGAAGATGCTTCAGCTGCTTTCTAAACATGTTTGAGGTGGAACATTAAAAACATATGAAAACAGAGCAGTATAGTGTCCTCATCATGCAGCTGCAACAATGGTCACACCAGGATCTTGGCATGTCTATACTCCCACCCACGTTCCATACCCCACTGCACCATTACTTGGGGTGGAACTGCATTGGTTTTGAAAGAGGAACAGCAATTCCCCAAGTAGAAAGTGCTGGAGGGAAAAGTTTGCAGGCAGAGGGGATGCTGTGCTCAGAAGCTTGAGCAGTGCCTGATGCTGGTGCACCAAACCGAAGCTGAAGGAGTGGGACAAGATGCTTTGGCCCCTGTGCATGCTGGCCCTAATGCATCTGTTGCACAGTGTGCCCTGTGGCTCCTTTTGGAACTCAGGTCTCCAGGCAAGTCTTCGGCAGGGCCAGGTTAGCGCAGAGCCAGCCCTTTGAGTGCAGGGAGTGAGGAGGCACCGCTAAGATGGGGGGCCTTGGCTGGGCGTCCGCGGGGCCCTGGTGGGCCTAGAGCACTGGGGACTGGCACGCACCAGCACTGACGGGCAAAGCGGGCGCAGTCAGGCCCTCCACCCCGCGTCGGCACGCGGTCTTAAATATTACCCCGGAGTTTTCAGTTATCTCTCCTTAATGGATTTGCAGGGGCTCTTTCATCAAGCGCGTGGTGGCTGGGTGTGGGGGTGCAGGGAGCGCGCGGCGAGGGCTGGAGCTGGGAAAATGACCCATATTTCAATATTAAAGCCCTTTACGATCGTCAGCAGCATGAAAGATGCTGCAAATTAAACGGGGGCGCCTGTGCCAGCCTCTCCATCTCGCAAGTTTTAATTAACGCTGAGGGGGAGGCGGCTGACGGGCGGGTGGGAGCTGGGCCAGCGGCGGATCTGGGAGCCTGCGGATCCCAGATTCTGAACTGGAGCGTCAGGGATCTCGCGGGCCAGGCCAGGCCAGGCGGAGGCGGAGGGTGGTGGGCTCCGAGTCCCGGGCGAGGGCGCGGAAGATGCCCTTGGAGATGGGCAAGGCTGAGGGGTGGAGGACAGGTTGGACGGTCTCTGAGCATCTGACCGGGAAACAAAACTCTGCAACTGAATGCAGGAAGCTTTGTTCTTAAAGGTGAGGGGGCTTGTGGCCAAATCATGGAGCTCTTCATCCCCAGGCTCCTTCAGCGCGCGTCCTTCTGCCTCTCTTCTTTCGACCAACACTTCCCCCAAACGCTCCCCCGCGTTGATTCCCGGTCCCCTCCCACCTCATCCTGTGGCTCCTTGTTCTGGGAGGCAGGCGTGCTTCTGTGACCCCGCGGCTCCTGTTCTGGGACATCTGCTTTCTCCATCACTCCCTGGCTTCCCAGGCGGGCCCCATCCTCCGGAGCGGAGCGGAGCAGCGCGCACAGGAGCGCCACTGTTCTGCCTAGGCAGGGCCTGGCCCGACAGCTTGTGCCTGCGAAGCAGACCCATCCGTCAGGCGGGAAGGATGGAGCGACGTCCGGCTGCCCACTCTGAGGACTCCCCACGGAGACACATCTGGCCTTGGCCCAGACTCCTGTCTTCCCTTCTCCCCACCCGCCAACCCTTTCCCCAACTACCAGCTCAGTATATACTTCTGTCTCTCCTCCTTTCCTTGCTTCTCCTCCTCCCTCCCATACGCATGCAGCCTGGGGCCTGGGGCCCAGGAGAGCCACTCCTCTCATGGGTCACACTGAGAAGTCCTTCCTCCACCTGCATCCACATGGCAAGGCATAACTCTAAAGCTTAAAAAGATCGAGCGATCTCAGTGGACCACAATCCAAAGCTAAGTCAGCCGACCAACACTCAAGGGCTTAAATCAAGGACTTTGGGCAAACCCTATAGAGCGGAGGAATTAGAAAAATAATACAAATAAAAGACATGGTCATTATTCCTGGGTATTTACAGATACTTCGTGCTTCCTGAAATGTTTTGCAGAAATCACATTCTCCTCTCATTGTGCTACACAGTTTGTAAGCACCAAGACAAGAAATTCTATGATAAAGCAAAAAGAAAAGAAAAGAAAAAATCCTCTTCTACTTTCTTCTTGGTGTGTATTTTTTCTTGTCAATTTCTGATAATCTATCAAGCCTACTTAAAATAGTGCCTGCTTATGCAGTATGGTTAGGATGATGAACACACACTTAAACAGGATAGGGAATAAGTACAAACTACAAGTGCTGTGGGGATGCAGATTAATAGGACAAGTGGTGAAAATTAAAACATTTTTGGCTTAATCAAGGAATACTTCCTGGAGGAGGGGAGACCTGATTTGGAAGGAGAGGTGATATAAACTTGAAAAGAAAGTTCCAGATGTGGAAACAATGGTTTTATTCTTTATTTTTATTTTGAGACAGGATCGTACTCTGTCACCCAGGTTGGAGTGCAGTGGCACGATCTTGGCTCACTGCAACCTCCACTTCCCGGGTTCAAATGATCCTGTGCCTCAGCCTCCTGAGTAGCTGGGACTACAGGCGTGTGCCACCACAGCCAGCTAATTTTTTTGCTCTTTTTGTAGAGATGGGGTTTTGCCATATTACTCCAGCTGGTCTTGAACTCCTGGACTCAGGCGATTCCCCTGCTGCCTTGGCCTCCTAAAATGCTGGGATTATAGATGTGAGCCACCACACCTGGCTAACATCGGTTCTAAAATTAGGCAGAATCTATATTTTACTTCAGGTTGAGGAGCAGATAATCTTGGCTATATTTTCCCTGACAATACAGTAACGGCAGAAGGCGAAAGCCGTGTCTCGCATGGTGGCAGACAAGAGAAGAGAGGTTGTGCAGGGAAATTCCCCTGTATAAAATCATCAGATCTTTTGAGACTTCTTTGCTATCATGAGAATAGCATGGGAAAGACATGCCCCCATGATTCAATTACCTCTTACTGGGTCCCTCCCACACATGTGGGAATTCAAGATGAGATTTGGGTGGGGACACAGCGAAACCCTAACAGAGTAGAAGGGCAAATTTGACATATTAGTCTTAAATAATTAAAAAAAGAGAAGAATGAGAGAGGAGGAAAAATCATAAATAAATGGAGCAAAACATAAGCAACTGGTGAATCTGAAAATCTCAGAAAAATACTTTGTGGTTTCTTATACTTTTCTTGCAACTTTCATGTTTGAAAGGTTATCGTCCTTCTGCTCAAATTTGCCAAAAAACATTTAAAAGTCTATTAGTGCAATGTGCTACTGAATAAAAAAAAAATCAGTTGATTGTCTAAAATCTCTGATAATAGTATTTTTTAGAATTGAAAACCTCAGCAAACTGTAGCATTTTAATTGATAAACATAATCTTCAAAAAAAGAAAATAAATCTGCTGCAAAATCCTTCATAATGTGAAATTTAAACATTTTGTCTGCAAGATAAAATATGAGGCTAGATTACTTATTGTCATTACTCCATCCCACTTTATTCTAATCCATTCATAGCCAGTGCAAGATGGCAAGAAGACTAAAGACCAGAAAGGTAAAATGACACTCCCATTTCCACACTATACATTTGTGTTTATGAAATGTCCAAGATAATTTTCTACTTAATTATTAGAATTAATATCACAGCTTTGTGTTTTTTCTGATATAAGATCAATATTTTAAAAAGTGTATTTCTTTACACAATAAATAGAAGATTAAAATATAAAAAAGATACCCCTTTGAACAGCATCAAAACATCAAATACTTGAGATAAATTTAATTAAATATATGCAAAATCTCTACAGAACTACATAACTTTACTGGGTAATATTGAATGAAACCTAAACAAATCAAGAGATAGAATGTGTTCATAAATTGAAAACTTAAATTTATAAAGATGTCCATTTTCCTAAATTCATCTGTTGATTACAATATCAATCATAGTTCCAAGAGGCTTATCTTCAAAAATTGACATGTGAATTCTAGAATTTAGATGACAATGCAAAAGGCTAAGAACAGCTAACATCTCAAAAAAGAACAAAGTACTTACAGTCCCAGATATCAAGGCTATAATATAAACCATAGTAATGAAGAAAGGTAAATATCACAAGCATAGATAGACAAATATAACAGTACAGGATCTTGTATCGGTATGGAAAAAGAAATCTAGATTTTTACCTCACTTCATTCACAAAACCATTTCATTCATGTGGATCTAAACAGGAATGGAAAAGCAATAATTGTATAAGATAATAATATCTTCAGGGCCTGGGAAGGCAAAGGTTTCTTAAGCAGGATATGAAAAACATTAATGATTTCAACTGTATTAAAATTAAAAAGAGTTTTCTTCTCCAAAAAGGCACCAATAAGAGAGCAAAAGCAAGTGAAACTAGATTATTTGTGGTTTATATAATTGACAAATGGCTTATATGCAGAATACATAAAAATTCGAACAATAAGAAGAGAGGCCACCCAATAGGAATATGGGCGATATTTTGAAAAAGCAGTTTACAAAAGAGATTATACAAATATCTAATAAACGTTTTAAAAGACGTCCAACCTCACTTGTCCTTAAATAATAATTAAGTCCATCAGCAGAAATACTATACATTCACCAGAAAAGTTAAAAGATAGAAAATAATTTAAAGTGTTGATGTGGTTTTGAAGCAACTGGAAATCTCTTATGCTATCAGGATGAATTTCGAACAACCACTTTGGAAACAAGTTTCATATTATCTACAACATTTGAACACGTGTGTCCTGTATGATCCAAGAATTTCATTTCTGGGTATGCATTCAACAGAATTGTATGCACACATGCAGTAATAGAAACTTATAACAATGTTCGCAAATGGATTATTTAGCCACAGAAGGAAAACAATGTCTAACAAGACAGGAAAGAATAAATAGTGGTGTATGAATAGATTGTACTACTTTACATCTATCAAAATGAATATGATAAAGGTACACACAATAACATCTGTGAATCTTGATCATAATTTTGAACAAGAGGAACAAATACAAACACATTCTGTATTAGTCTATTTATAGGGGGTAAATTATTCTTTGCCATTTGACACCAGGAGAGTGGTTACACTTTGGGAGAAGGGAGAGGGAAATAGTGTGGTTGGGGCATGAGGAGCCTCCTATGTGTCCTTTGAGAGTTTCTTGACCCAGGTTGATAGTTTCATGGGTGTGTTCACTCTGAACTGATTCCTTGAGCTATACAATTATGATTTGCACAATTCAATTATATTATATTTCAGTGGAAGCTTATGAAAGAGAAACATTGCTGCTAAAATTCATTAAGTGAAGGCTTATGGGGAAGTAGACCTTCATAGCATCCCATACTTGCAAAAAGGGCAATCTAACTGAAAGATGACATCAGTACCAGATATCAGATATCACACAAACCAATGATCACTTTTACTGTCTCAACTGTGGGTCAACCTGACATTACAAATTTTCTGATGTAGTACAACACGAGGTACAAAATTTCACCTGTGATTTATTCTAGTCAAGCGTGTTTAACTGGCAGCCATTAAGGCATTAGGTGTAAATTTAGATACAGAAAGCAATCAAGCAAAGCCTCAAGGTATGCCATTTTGTAGGTCAATTGGCCTCTTTCCTTCAACAAGTCAGTACCATTTAAAAAGGGGGGTAATTCTAGATTTAAAACAAAATTAAGGGGTAGACAATTAGATATAATGTGCAGGACTGCACTGAGACTGGTTTAAAGAAATCAGCCCTAAAGAAAAATGTTTAATTAATTAAAGACATCTAAATACAGCATGGATATTGTATATAATGAAAATGCATGAAAATAAAAATATGAAAATTATTGACTGAAAAAGGTTAAAAAGTGTATATTTGATGAAAAATAATATGTAAGGCTAGAGGCAAAGGTACTAACAATGGTGTTTCCTTGTTTATAGGACTATTTCAACACATTTTGCTCCTCTGCATTTAAAAACTTTTCTCTGATGCACATATACTGTTTCTGTAATAATAAAATTATGTTTAAATGATTCAACATTTCTGAATAGCAAATTACTATATATGTATACTTTAAAATAGACAATCTATAGGGCTATACCCAACTTGTGGCTGTGCACTGTCCAGTTACTATACATGTACTTCTTACCCTCCTTTTAATATCTAATTATAAAATTCTGAACTCATTGAGGGAATTGTTTTTGCTTCTTCTAAGTTTGATATTTGTATGGTATTTTTAAAATTATATATTATGAATTTTTGTATATATTTGAGTATTTTGATATTTTACCTATAAAAAAGTACAATGTTTACTGAACAAAATAATAGAATAATTATTTTTTAAAATGTAGAAATTAACAATTGCAGGCAATATCACTTCCCAGAAATAATTTCCAGTTTTATTACATTGTCATCATGGACTAAATTATACACTATTTTTACTTTTTGGAATATGCTAAGGTTTTCATTGAGGCCCAGTACTTTGTCCACTTTGACTATTATTCCATGAGTATTTGAATAAATATACACATATTACTTATCTTCCATTAATTGCTTATGTCCTCCTAAATCTCACTTATGTTTTTTCACTTGATCTTCCATCAGCTGAAAAAATAGTATTATAAATTGTATTGTAAAAAATGCTTCTGAAGTTTTTGCTTTCTGAATTTTGCATACATATTTAATAAATATTTATGACAGTTACTTATTTATAGTGACCTTTTTATTGATATAAATTGCCTTTGTCCTCCTTCGTATTTTTTACCAACCATGAATAAAACCTATTTGTTCTAAATATTGTGATCTTTGCTTTTTTTCTTTATTTCCATTTGCCTGTAATTCTTTTGCCCAAAGCTTCATTTTCAAGCTTTTGAGTTAATTTTTATTAGAGTTGTTGCTTGTATGCAATAAATCATTGGCTTTGTTACTGAATGTAATCCTGGAAGGAGTCATGATTCCTCTCAGTTTCCACTGTCAAGAACCTAAAAAGTCTGTTTACGGAGATGTAGCTAGGGTTAAAAAAATAAGAGAGAAAGAGAGATGCAGAGGAACAAAGACACCAACCACAGGAAGCCATAAAGGGACAAGAGAAAAGACAGCATTATCAGAGCTAAGTGAGTTCTGGAGCTGCAAGGAAAGGTCGCATAGCAGGAGCTCTAGCTATGGAGAGATTCAGCCCCTGGCAGAAGCACAGAACCAAAGCAGAGGGAATCAGGGAAGAAATAACCCATTCTCATCTCCACCTAACTTGAACCCTAGAGGAGCCTCCCACTGAGTGCCTTCTGCTGAAATTCAGGCGACAAAGGAATCTGAATGATGTTGACTGCATGGCTCTGCATCCATGAGCACAGAGCAAGTTAGACAAGGGAAGAAAATAAATCCATGAAGTCAATAGAAACTTACCAGAACACTACTCTGACTTCACATTCATTCTTGCCTCCTGCTTAGATTAAGAAAATTGAATCTCCAGTACAGGGAGAACACAGTCCTAGCATAATTTAAATTGTGGCAGGGTGTCAGCAATTCAGTCTTATTCCCAACTGGATTATAAATGTTAATGTCACCCACTATCAGTACTCTTTATATGAGATAGCAAGGAGAGTGAGGGGAAAGAAATATTCAGTTAACGTAAATATGTAAATTAACTACTACTGTTTTCATTTTTGGTCATGAGGCTAAATTTTATCATCATAATTTCCTTTTTCTATTATACATTCCATTTTCAAGCAAACTTTACTACTTCTGTAGTAGAGGAATTATTGTCTCATGGGATGACCCAAATCTTCATTCCATAGGATCAAAGTCCCTAGTGATACTGTCTTTATTTGGTGGCTCTTTATGGGACATATAAGTGCTAAAAGGCTCCACAGCAGATCTCCTGGATTCCAACTCGGCCTACTTGCCGAATTTTCCTTTGTTAATCAGAATTAATCAATCCATTCAGTATAGTTAAACTCTTTATTGCCAGTTAGATCAATGGCATTAGGAGCTAAAAATAGCAAGGGTGCAATTTCAGGTCCAAATTTAACGGAAACATAGCTATATTTCTTGAAAGAAATGTTCCTTCCTTGGAAAAGAGAACCTCCAAAGCTACTAAATACAAGTTTCCAGGAAGGGAAATAAAATTCTGTAAATAGAATATTAGGTAAAATAATTCTACTTCTTAGTTCCTGATCCTACATATTCTGGCTTTTGGAAATATGGCTTATGTACTGTCTAATAGTTTAATCTGTTAGGCCAACACCACAATTTCAAACAATATTGTGTCACACCTGGCATTGAAACTGAGCCTTCAGGAAGCCATTCCATCATTCTATCAGGCCAGCTGCTTACTGGTGATGAGACATGTGAAGAAACATGAATTTCATGGGCATGGATCTTTTGTAACAATTGTTTTGCTACAAAATGAGTTTCCTTGTCAAAAGCAATGTAATATGGGATGTTATGGCAATGAATAAGGCATTCTATAAGGTGACATATGGTGACACTGGTAGAAGCATTGATGGCAGAGAAGAGAAACCCATTTCTAGAATGTGTATTTGGTTTTATGTAGACAAATGGTTGCTTACTCCACAATATAAAGGATTCAATGTAATCACCCTGGCACCAGGTGCCTGGTCGGTGTCCCTATGAAATGGTGCCATATCAGGAACACATTGGCCCTTGGTATTGACAAGTTGGACACTCAGTGATAGTAGACAGATCAGGGTTGCTAAAGGGTAGTCCATTGTGTTGAGTTCATGCATATTTACCATCCATGCAACTATGATTACTTTTTCATGGTTCCACTAAGTAAGCACCAGCATCACTGGGAGAAAGCTTGATAGACATCCACAGGAAAGATCAGACACCTAATCTACCTGATTGTTGAGCACCTTCTCTTTAGGGGATTCCCCTGGTGAATATGAATGAGAGTTGAGAAAAATTTGATAACTAAGCAGGAATAGCTAATAAAGGTCTGAACTACATGCTCATTCAATACACTTGTGACTCTCCTTCCTGTTCAGTCTTAATGTCACCCATATCAATTCCATTTTATAATAACCTGCTAATTTTTGAGCACAATTTTAAGATTTGGTAACATGGATAGCACCCAGTTGATGGTGAACCCTTCAAATCACATAGTTACATGGTGACAAGCCAGACTTCTTAAATAGATAAAAATATTTGGCAGAAGGGGACATAATTTTATTCCAAAATTATTAGTTAGGTGAACTATGATTGTCTTCTTGGGGTTACTTAGAAGCATCAAACAGCATTACTCTAAGCCAGATACTTAGATCTACTGAGTCAAAATACCCACGCAGCAGAGGAGCCTACAGCAGAGACTGAACCTGCTGCAAAGAGCTCTTTGTTCTAAATGGGTAGACTTGTGAGTTAGCCTGTAATAGGTTTGAATACACACAACTGTAGTCATGTTACTTCCAAAATCCAGAGAAGCCTCTCAGTCACTCTGCTCTTTCTGTGTGGTAGGCAGTACAAGGTATAGCTACCTGTTATTCCTTAAGAAACAGATATTCTTACATACCCCATTTTGTAATAGCTTCTACATTAATTAGGACCCTTGTATAAAACAGAAATCTGCTTCAGGCTTGGTATGGTGGCTCACACCTGTAATCCCAGCATTTTGGGAGGCCAAGGTGGGAGATCATGTGAGCCTAGGAGTTCAAGACCATCCTGGGTAACATAGGGAGACCCCATCATTATTATTAAAAAAGAAAGAAAGAAAAGAAAAAGAAATCTGCTTCAATGGTCCACAATAGAGACTTTGGTGAATGGACTACTTACCTCAGTTAGAGCAGGATTTAAAACCCCAGCAAAGGTTGCTGTAATACTCAGATACCAGGAACAGTGAAACGCTGTTACCATCCCTAGACCTGAAGGGACAAGGTATATAATTTGCATTATTGAAGCCTAGAAAGAGCTGGTGCTGTGGAGAAGAGTTATCTGGTAGAAACTACATTCATGCAGAATTAGGAAGAAAGCAGGGTATAGATATCAGGATTTCTCTCTCTCTCCTTCTGCCATCTGACCCACTGCCAGTGCCTTACATTAATCCAATTCAACTAGGAGCTAGCTGGCAGAGGAACCTGAATGATAAAGTCTTGGGAGTCCACCTCCTGGAGCACAGAACAGAGTACTGAAAGTCAGATAAAGGATTTGGGTGGAGCTAACAGAATTATCAACACATTTTTTCTTGTCCAATATAAGTATTTTGCTTTAATTATTAATTTTATTTCATTACATATAACAGTGAAGATATGTTTAGTTTGAGTTTTGTCATCTTATGTAATGATCTCTGCTTTGAATGTTTTCTTTTTTCACATTTTCCTATAATATGTTCTTTGTGTATATGTTTGCATTTGCCTTTCATAAGATTTTGTATGTTTGTGTATATGTATCAGTTATGATGATACACAGCAGAAAAAAATATTTTAAAATCTGCAAATATATATAAAGTAGAGATGCACCAAATAAATATTTGGCTGAACACTGAAAGGCTGAGTATCAATGTCATTATTCACCTGAAGCTGAATATTACTATTGTAGAATGAATCCAAAGTTTTATGAAATTCAATTTTGATTGCAATATTTGTTACTGAAGTTTCAGTAGTCAAAAATTTAAAGCTTGACGTTATTCAAGGACAGTAATTTCTTGGCATTGTCAGCTGCAAGATTGTTCCTCTGATCATCATAGCACGGGCAGATGCTAATTTGTCTACCTTCCTATATCATACATAGGAGGAAGCTCCCACCAAATTATTACACTTTCTTCCTCTATAATATTAAAAAATAAAGTATATATATGAAGATTGTGGATCCTGAAAATGTAGTTGATGGTGACGATGCAGCTTCATTGAAACAATCCCCCAGCAACTGCAGCTTTGCACACTATTTTTAGAAGCAGAATTAGAATTGGTGCCTTGAAATACATATTTTTATGCTTCTATTTTCCTGCCCTTGTTCCATAATCACTTGAGAATATTTCTCTATAAACCTTAACTTTTAAATGTGGCAATGGAAAAGTGAAAATAGCTTTTAAGATAAAGCAATTGTCTCTGAATTTTCAGCTGCATCTAAACTTTCATGATGAAGCTAATTTCAGTACGTTCTCCAGTTTAGGATGACAGGAAGAGCTTTACCACAGGTATCTTACAAGAAATATCTGCACTCTAATGGCATATTGTATGGTGATTTCCTCAACAAATTATAGCAAACAAAGTAATTTCTCTCTAAGCAGCCACTGGATCTTAATAAGTCCTGAGATGGAAGCTGTGCCATTAAGATTTGTTCAAACAGCTACTTTAATATGTGACCACTGCCAATGTACCTTGTATAGGTTCATAACAAAGCAGTTCCAAAATTGTATGCCTGTCATGTAGTATATCTTTAGCTGAAGATTTTAAGATTTCACCAAGGTTAATTAACCCTTGAAAGTAAATACTCAGATATTAAAAATCAATCTAAAGGATCATGAGGTCATTGATACCACATAAGCTTAGAGATGTCAGAAATGTGGGTGGATTAGATCAGTTTTCTAATCTGAACTCCCAAAATATGAGGCAAAACTAAAGGTGAATGGAGAATTGGGCTAATCCAGAGGGTGAACATGCACGCAAGTGTGTGCTTGCATGAGATATGTGCCCTCCGCAGCCCTGAGAAAGTAGCGGCAGAGATAGACTTCTCAGGGAAACCTGGGCACTGCCCCTGCCTTTACATATTTGTCAGGTATATTGGCTCATGGCTCATTCTCTTTATCAGAGAAAGATTATGGGCTTCTGATATAAACACCAAAAGATCAGGTGATATATTATTGAAAGTTCACTGCCTATTATAATCTGAGTAATATAAAATAATAATGGCATATGGATGGTCTGATGGCAATATTAGTTTCTTCAACTAAGTAGGGAAGTAGGTGTCTTTCTCTTTTTGTGAATTTGGGCCTTTGTTGTAAATCGGGAGTTGACATATTTCTGGAACATAAGGGAAAACCACATCCAACCAGAATCTAACCTTTTAATCCATCCAAGAGTTTACTTAATTCACCCAATTAAAATATGGATTCTCCACAATACCTATTCATAATCTCTTTAGTCCATATTTTCTCCATTATGTCCAACTCCCACCATTCAGCTGTTGAATTATGGTGAGAGCTATTTTTAAGATTGTAGAATTAATTACTTAAAATATGTACTCCCTAACTCTACAGACTCATAAAGCTCATGTTCACCTCTGCATTCCAGTGATCAGAAAAAATATGGGGCATATTTCCAAATATAACTCCCTCACTGTCTCTTTTCAAAGGGCATAACAGAGTGACAGAATTGAAGGAAGAGGGCAGCTAATTTAAAAATATTATATAGGGGGCCACCTCTTGAAAAGGAAGTCTAATATCCTACAGGAAGGCTCTGGCCCCAGGTTTTCATCTGTAAATCACAGTTACTCTAACTCTTCTAGTTACTAGAGGGAAAATTTTCTTTATTCATGTTGCTGTGTTGTTCATCTTGGAAAAGGAAAGTGAAAGCTTTGTAATAACACCTAAGATAATAATAGCCTCACAGATTACTATGATCATACAGGACAGTATGTTTCATAGTTTGACGTTTCTTAAAATCTTGTCCACAAACAGAAAATATTTGATGTAAGAGTAGAAACCAATCTAAGAAGAAGAGCAAAGAAAAGCAACTAAAGATGTTTACCTTGAAAGAAAGAGGACTTAAGGCAACATTAGTTGTTTTCAAATATTTGAGGGCTTGCCAATGAATGACCAAGGGGACAAATTTTATACAGCCATTAAGGGTGGAGAAAGAAATGGTGGATACAAGTTTTAGGATGGCATATGTAAACTACTCTAAGGAATTAATAATTACTAGCATAGATGGATTGCTTTAAGGGATGGGGGACACAAACAGCAGGGTCAAAACAAAGTCTTATGGTCAGGAACACTGTAGAGAAAATATGGCCATTGAATGGGGAGTTAGACTAATTAAGCTGTATAGACCTTTTGAATTGTGATTAAAATTGTGTGAGTTATATGAAATTGTATGAGATAGTACTGATATTTAAGGATTATTGTATTATTTTCCTATTTGTCAGGCTAACAAGAGTGAAGGCAATGCATGGTAAATGTGGTATAGTGATGATTAGTAGATTTAGAGTTGCAAACACGGAGCATGAACTCAGAATTCAGTTCTATCACTGACATTAGTAAACTAGAATAAATAATTAACTTATATGAGACTGAATTCATTTATTAAACATAATGATAATTATACTATATACCTCACAAGATTATTATGTGAGTTAAATTAGGTAGCATGTATTCAGTACAATGAACCATTAGAAATGGCCTAATATGTGCACTTGTAATTGTGACAAGCTGAGTCACAAAGAGAGGAAAGTGGCAGTTGCAGCCTAAAATTTTTCTGGGTTTTTATGACACATACAGAGATAGCTATAATTCAACAGGGTAAATGCTATAACAGAGGTGAATTTAAAAGTATCTTATGAACAAACGAAGTTGGGAAAGGTTGATTTTGGAGATGAATTAGAAAAACATGCAAAAAAGAAGTGCCATAAATCTTGCAAGACAAACAGTATTTAGGAAGTATGTAAAAATATACCAAAAATAGTCAGCATGAGCAAATGCATAGATATTGAATAAAAATCTGCCTAAGCCCTCTCTCTGGAAAAAAAAGAAAATGAAATGTAAGCCCTTCATGGGGAACAACAAATAGTAAAAGCTGACTTGACTATGTATTTGAACACACCTGGTATGGTACATGGAAGGTAGCAGGTACACAATATGTGCTTTTTTAAAAAAACAGAGTGCTTGAATTCTGGTACTGGCCATAATAAAATAATGGATTTCAGACTGAATCTTCTGCTGTAAACAACTATAAAACTAGACAAAATGTACCATGTGCCCATTTTAAAGCATTGTACAACACACAGCATAGAGTCATGATCCTTGAAGTGATCTCCACATTTAAAGCTGGCCTTTTATATAGGGATACTTCCAAACTGCAGGAAAGGAAAGAGGGGCCCAAATAGATAGCAGCAATTTTTCTGAATGGAGAAACCGATTATAGGATGCAGCTGAGGTGGCTGGAATTTATGAAGAACATTCCAGAGAAGAAAGAGTCGAATTGAGAAAGAGATCTAAAAATCTACAAATGAGTCTTCTTGAATTTTTTGAGTGAACAACATATTATGCATGTACAGAGTAAGATTTCACTAGGCCACACAGAGAACTGTTTCTAAGGGGCCATGAGAGGAATGAGGATTTCACTGGTTCAACAATGTTGAAAGCCATTAGAGTTTCAACCAGTCAAAGTGAAAGGACTCACTGAGCATCTCCCAGTGTTTAAATAAGAACTCAGGAAAGTCAGCTTCCAAAGAAGGGCTCATCTACTCCTATCAGAAGAAATACTCTTAAATCAGCCTTAAAAACTTAAAAGTAAGCACCAACTGGATCAAACTAATGTGCCAGTAAATTAACTGTCTGCTCAAGATAAAATTCAACACACTTCTACCAAAGATGAAAGTCTAGAATCTAAATAATATAGTATGAAAAATGTCAAATATAAAACAAAAACAATTATTAAACATGCAAAAATATCAGAAACCTATGCGAAAATTAGGAGAAAAATAAGCAATAGAAACAGACTTAAGATAGCCAGGATGTTGTTAAGAATAAAAACAAGCATTATCAAGCTGGCATTAAAATATGTCCAATGATTTAGAGGAAAAGAAGAAAAACAGCGGAGAGATGTAGAATACCAACACAGTCATACAATTCAAAATTCGTAATTGTAGGTGGGAGAAAAGGCATGTAATAGAAAAGGGAATAATGATAAAAAATACTTCTGACTTCTCATCAGAACAAATGTAAGCTAAATGAAAATCTAAAAATTATTTAAAGTATAGAGAAGAAATAATGTCATTTCAGAATTGTATATACAGTGAAAATAATCTTCAAAAGGCAAAATTAACACTTTAATAAGGTTAAAATTATAGGTGAAAGAATTTATTACCACCAGAGAAGCACTACAAGAAATGTTAAAGCATACTTTTCAAGCACAAGAGTAGTGATAAAAAATATAAACTCACATCTACCAAAGATGTGGAGTGCTTCTGGGGCACAAGGACAGATAGGTTTTCCTTAAGGGACAATGACAACAACAAAGAATCTAAAGTTTCAACAGGAAAATACATAATTGTTCTTATCCTGAGATGATAGTTTTAATATCCTGATTTAGTAATTGTCATATCTGATTATCTTTGTCAGAAAACCTAACATATACAAGTCTTTTAACACCAAAATGTGAAGTTTTTTTATCACTTTATTGAGTCACGAGCTACTATGGTTACCAAGAGAAAAGATTTTTGGAGCCCAAAGACTTCTCAGGCTTATTTTTCTCTCTATTTCTTACTTCTGTGCCTTTAAAGATATTACAAAGGAATTTAAGAGCACCCATTGTAGGGCAAAAGTGAAGAAAAATATTAACTGTGGGTATGTTATGATCAATTGCTTGTATTAGTTATGAAGCCAGGTATCTATAAGAATGTCCTTATCCAAACAACTGTATTTAGCATAAAAAATCCTGGAAAACTGGCTTATCAATTTCAAAAACTTATCTCTGCAAATATTATATAATGGAATTTGCTTTCCAGTATCTTATATAGCAATGTCATCAAGTTTATAAACTGGATAATCTGCTAATTATTTTATGAGAAGGGCAGAAGTCATTTAAAGTAGCCACATTCAACTCTGAGTGTATATGTGCATATGCCCATCAAAATACAAGCAGGGCGCAATAGGTAGTTTATGTTTGTGGGCAGGTAATCTTAAAAAATATTTACCTAAAAATCAACAGCCCTTCATGCTAAAAACTCTCAATAAATTAGGTATTAATGGGACATATCTCAAAATAATAAGAGCTATTTATGACAAACCCACAGCCAATATCATACTGAATGGGCACAAACTGGAAGCATTCCCTTTGAAAACTGGCACAAGACAGGGATGCCCTCTCTCACCACTCCTTTTCAACATAGTCTTGGAAGTTCTGGCCAGGGCAATCAGGCAGGAGAAGGAAATAAAGGGTATTCAATTAGGAAAAGAGGAAGTCAAATTGTCCCTGTTTTCAGACGACACGATTGTATATCTAGAAAACCCCATTATCTCAGCCCAAAATCTCCTTAAGCTGATAAGCAATTTCAGCAAAGTCTCAGGATACAAAATCAATGTGCAAAAATGACAAGCATTCTTATACACCAATAACAGTCAGAGAGCCAAATCATGAGTGAACTCCCATTCACAATTGCTTCAAAGAAAATAAAATAGCTAGGAATCCAACTTACAAGGGATGTGAAGGACCCTTCAAGGAGAACTATAAACCACTGCTCAATGAAATAAAAGAGGATACAAACAAATGGAAGAACATTCCATGCTTATGGGTAGGAAGAATCAATATCATGAAAATGGCCATACTGCCCAAGGTAATTCATAGATTCAATGCCATCCCCATCAAGCTACCAATGACTTTCTTCACAGAACTGGAAAAAACTACTTTAAAGTTCATATGGAACCAAAAAAGAGCCTGCATCGCCAAGTTAATCCTAAGCCAAAAGAACAAAGCTGGAGGCATCATGCTACCTGACTTCAAACTATACTACAAGGCTACAGTAACCAAAACAGCATGGTACTGGTACCAAAACAGAGATATAGATCAATGGAACAGAACAGAGCCCTCAGAAATAATGACATACATCTACAACTATCTGATCTTTGACACATCTGACAAAAACAAGAAATGGGGAATGGATTCCCTATTTAATAAATGCTGCTGGGAAAACTGGCTAGCCTTATGTAGAAAGCTGAAACTGGATCCCTTCCTTACACCTTATACAAAAATTAATTCAAGATGGATTAAAGACTTAAATGTTAGACTAAAAGCATAAAAAACCCTAGAAGAAAACCTAGGCATTACCATTCAGGACATAGGCATGGACAAGGACTTCATGTCTAAAACACGAAAAACAATGGCAACAAAAGCCAAAATTGACAAATTGGATCTAATTGAACAAAAGAGCTTCTGCACAGCAAAAGAAACTACCATCAGAGTGAACAGGCAACCTACAGAATGGGAAAAAAAATTTGGAACCTTCTCATCTGACAAAGGGCTTATATCCAGAATCTACAAAGAACTCAAACAAATTTACAAGGAAAAAGAACTAACAACCCCATCAACAACTGGACAAAGGATATGAACAGACACTTCTCAAAAGAAGACATTTATGCAGCCAAAAGACACATGAAAAAATGCTCATCATCACTGGCCATCAGAGAAATTCAAATCAAGACTACAATGAGATACCATCTCACACCAGTTAGAATGGTGATCATTAAAAAGTCATACAACAACAGGTGCTGGAGAGGATATGGAGAAATAGGAACACTTTTACACTGTTGGTGGAACTGTAAACTAGTTCAACCATTGTGGAAATCAGTGTGGCGATTCCTCAGGGATCTAGAACTAGAAATACCATTTGACCCAGCCATCCCATTACTGGGTATATACCCAAAGGATTATAAATCATGCTGCTACAAAGACACATACACACGTATGTTTACTGTGGCACTATTCACAATAGCAAAGACTTGGAACTAAGCCAAATGTCCAACAACTATAGACTGGATTAAGAAAATGTGGCACATATACACCATGAAATACTATGCAGCCATAAAAAATGATAAGTTCATGTCCTTTCTAGGGACATGGATGAAGCTTTAAACCGTCATTCTCAGCCAACTATCACAAGGACAAAAAACCAAACACCATATGTTCTCACTCGTAGGTGGGAATTGAACAATGAGAACACTTGGACACAGGAATGGGAACATCACACACCAGGGCTTGTCATGGGGTAGGGGGTAGGGGGGAGGGATAGCATTAGGAGGTATACCTAATGCAAATGATGAGTTAATGGGGGAAGCACACCAACATGGCACATGTATACATATGTAACAAACCTGCACGTTGTGCACATGTACCCTAAAATTTAAATAAAAAAATATATTTACCTAAAAATCAATATGACTGCTTAAATAAATTGCAAATTATTCTAAGAATACATGATTATGAAATATTTTCAAGCCTAACAGAAATAAAGATAACAGTATAATTATTCTTGATAACCCCAAACTGAAGAGAACTCAAAGGCCCGCAAAATTGGACAATGGGTTGTAAAGCTGTGATATAGTCAAATAATTGAAAACTACTCAAAAGTACTACAAAAAAAGACAACAAAGTATGTATTGTGTGATCACATCCATATAAAGTTTCAGAATGGGCAAGGTCAATCTGTAGTGATAGAAACAAGAATACTGGCTGGAGGGTGACAGGAATTGATTGTTAAGTGCCATGAGAAATTTCTGGGGTAATGTCAATGTTCTATGGGCTGTGGGTGGCTCAATCGTGTACTTTTGTCAAAAGTCATTGAATAATGACTTATAATTGTGCATTTCATCTTATCTAAAGCATACCAAAATTAAAAACAAGGAAAAATATTATCAAAAATATAGAAAAGTAAACTTTCGCACATTAGTCTCAAAAACCAGTGATTTCTGATATTCTTTTTACTCTATCAATGTTTTTCATTTTGAATCGTCTAGGTTTTTCTGTATTACTGTGCTTCAGCTCAGAGACTGAATAGTTAACAAAATGCAGAGTATGAATTTCAGTGAAGTAATGGCCAAAAAAATTGGCCATAAACAGATTATTGTGAGATTAGTATTTGTGGTATGCACAGTAGCCTCCCAAAGATGTCCACATCCTCATTCCTGGAATCTGTGAATATGGCAAAATGGACTTTGTAGCTGTAACTAAGGTTACAAACCTTAAGATAGGGCAAGCATCTTTAAGTATCCAGGTGAACCCAATCTCATCATATGACCCCTCAAAAGCAGAGAACATACTTCAGCTGGAGAAAGAGAGGCTTGGCAGAGGGAAGGTTCGGAAGCGTCATTGCTGGTTTTGCGATGTAGAGGCTCACGTAGGAAGTCTGGAGACAGGTTACTAGGAGCTGACACCAGCAACCACCAGTTGACACAGGCAAGAAAACAATGACGTACAACTGTACAAGATACTGGGAATGGTGATACAACTGCAAACAACTAAATTCTGCCAACAACCTTAATAAATCTGGAAATGTACTCTTACCAGAGCTTCTCAATAAGATCCCTGTTGATTGTCACCTTCGTTTGGACCTTGCCAGATGTTGAACAGGGGAGCTGCTTGAGCCCACTGAGACTTCAGACCTACAGAAGTGTGAGATAATAATTTATGTTGCTGAAGCCATTAATTTAGTTGAAATTGTCATGGTGCCAATATAAAACAAATACTTTATTTTATAATAAGACTGGATAACGAAGGGCTTGTGTTGATTTTCAAGGAGATTGAAAAACATATCTCATAAATCTAGTGAAAACATGAAAGTTCTGGGGAGGATGAAATTGATAATATCTTTTCTATTTGTATGAGTCCGGTTTTGCACTGCTGTCAAGAACTACATGAGACTGGGTAGTTTATAACGAAAAGAGGTTTAATTGACTCACAGTTCTGCATGGCTGGGGAGGCCTCAGGAAGCTGACAATCATGGTGGAAGGTGAAGGGGAGGCAGGCACCTACTTCACAAGGTGGCAGAAGAGAGGGAAGTAGGAGCACAGGAAAAAACTGCCTCTTTTATAACCAAAAGATTTCGTGAGACTCGCTATGACGAGAACAGCATGGGAGAACCCCCCCCCCCCACTCAATCCTATCACTTCCCTCCCTCAACACGTGGGAATGGGTGGGGACACAGAACAAAAGCATAGCAGCATTTATGTTAATTCTGCCACATCATTCCTGTTAGACCATCTCTCTCCGTTTTGTTTTCCTAGAATAGCCCATTGTTTGTTTTAAAATCATTTCTGGGTATAAACTTTATTCTCAGTAAAACCTTGAAAATGTGAATATACTTGGCATTTTTACTTCGTCAACACAGGAGAAAATTCTGTACAAAGCCAAAAATCTTCTTTTGATTGCCCTCGTAATATAGGAAGAAAAGATGGAAACATAAATATTTTATATGAAAACTAAAATCTCCTGATATGGCCTCAAGGCATGTTGGTCAGCCTCATCGCTTTCACAAACTGGCATCAGTGACTGTTACTCTCAGTTTCCTTCCTTGTTTCCTCACATATACTCTCCCTATTCCTCCCCCAAAATCATTACTTCTAGTTAAAATCGATCTTTCTTTCCAGTTTTCATTCTTGTCACCATTTTCAGGAAAGAGCTATTGCCCCTTTCTTTGATCAAAGGCAACTCCCCAAGTACAATGTTTTTTTCTTGCCTGAGGAAGGTTATTTTTTCATGTTGGAAAGAAATGAAAGATTAGAAACCAAACCACACACAATCTTTCACACTGCAGTCACCAAGAAGGTAACTTTCCACCATTAATTGAGACAAATGCGTGTGTGCATTTTTAATCTAGTCTGACCTCAGAGCCTCTAAATAGATGAAGAAATACTTGTGTAATTGAAAAAAAAAACTGTTCTCTCAGCCATTATTCAAAGACACTAACTCAAATAACAAATCTTAGAGCTCTTTAAAATGTAAAAACATTTTCTTGGTGGAACATCAAATGATAGCTTATTCACATTAAAATCCATAATTACAACAAGCCCCAGTGAACAGGTCTGGCTATTTTTCATGGAAAACAAAAAAGTATAACAATCATAGAACACCTAAATTTATTGGCTTTAATTAAGCGTGTTTGTTCTAAACTGATGTAATTTAGGCACAATCCATAGAAAAGAAAATCTATTGTATATTCAGTACTGATTTGCCTGTCCATATACGAATATTTACAGTCTAGTGAAAATTAGCCTGATGTTATATACAGAAAAGTATAAAACCTCTAATAACATTATTTTTTTCATTTAAAGGCAAAAGTTTAAAATAAACTTTATATATTATAAAGTCAGCTAAAGTTATTTTTATTTCTCTTAACTAAATACACTGAGATTTTAGAAGCAGAAATATAAATTTCTGAAATTTTATACATTATCAAAACAATTTCACTGAAGAATGGGGTTTAGATCAGGAATCACAGTGCTTCTAAGAAGCCTATTGATTACTTTCCTCCAACTATTATAAGTAACTAATAAACTATTTTTGCTACATTTGAAATATTAAACTAATATTAAACAAAACTGTACCAACTCAATGGATGAACTCTAGCATTGAGGTAGGTCTATGTAACATATTTGTGATTATAGCAATAAAAGAAATGCATTTCAATTTTTTTTCAGTTTCTACTATATACTAGGTAATGGATTAGCTTTGTAGTAGTAAGTTGAAAAATGGGAAGCAGAAATAGAGTTGAAAAGATAAACGAGATTTATTAAGTCCATGCTGTGGACTAAGTGTATGATGGACTTTCTGTACGTATTTATTTATATGAGAATCTTATAAATTAAAAATTATACTCACTTAATATATAAGAAAATTGAGACTCAGACAAGTAAAATAACTCATTCAACTTTACATAAGTGGGTTTTCAATACTTATTCATCTAGTTCCAGTGCCCATGACCTGGCTCTCTGGAAGGGAAACAAACTGAGGAAGAGAAACAGTAAAATAAGCAGTGACGACAGAAATTGCTAAACTCTGTAGTGCTATCAGGGGCACATGGGCATCTTCCTGGAACTAGCACTACGAGAGTGTAGCCCTCTCCCTACATCAAAACCATTTCTTCGTAGTGAGCTATAGAGAAACTTAGAAGGCAAGACCTCAACTGCCTAAGTGGACATAAATGTAAAATTTTTAGGTCTTGTGCAGGTCCTGACTCAGAGTGAAGAACGTGAAGCGCTTGCTGCCTCAGGTGAGGAACCTAAATGGATGTCAAATAAACTCAGTAATCAAGGTAAATGATAATGTAATATTTTATTAAATCAAAATTAATGCATGAAATCCATGATGAACAACATATTAACATTTTAAATAAAGACAAAATCAATATTACTGACGTTTTCTTTTGCTTCATGCTTCTATGTGGCTTGGCAATGGTGCTGTGTTGTTCCTGATCTTATCAGACTACTGAGCATCTGCTAGAGATGATAATAATAGAGTCAAAGAGTGAGTCAAAGAGTGCATGCATTTAAAATTCAGATAATAATCATATTTAATGACTACAGCTTGAGGTTTTTAAATTTCTTCATATCTGTAGGTGTAGTATCTTTAGCTGTTTTAGAAATTTTCTTCTTTCTTTCTACTTTTCTTGGAAATTGTCAAAAGTGTATTGTATTAGCGTTTTCAGATATCATACTTTGAAAATATTTATCATGTACTCCTATTTTTTGTTTTTATTTAATAATTTTATGCTCATCAATTCCACCTATATCTTTTCTGCTAGTCAGTCTACACATTAGTTTTCAACTAGAAGTCATTTTTTAAATGTCCAAGTCCTCTCACATTTTGTATGCATATTATAGTTTTTCATATTCTATTTGTGTTGAGAACTCTTATTCCAAGAGCCTTTACTCAGTAATACTGGATGATGGATAAATTGTGTTGTGGGTGTTCCCATGGATTTTCTTTTGCATATGTGAGTTCCCTATTCCTCTGGGGGGAGTGTAGCTATGTATGTTAATAAAGAAAAATGATTCAAGTCATCATAAACAAGATAATATGTGAAGAGTGCAGGCAATGATATCTTGAAAAAGAATAATTGGCACTGACATTGATAACTCAAATTGGAATAAAAGAGAATTAAACGTTCACTATCATGTAGTGATTCCTTAAATTAAGGAAGGATTTGGATGTAGATTTATAGGGGAAACATGTTACCAGGACATTCTTAAGAAAATAAAAGGATGGCTGAAACAATTATGTAAAACCTGAAGGGTCATTCAAGCAACAAATAGACATAAGAGAACTCAGATAACATCACCCCAAAAAATCTAGCCAAAGAATGAGCCAAAATAAGGAGAAAGTAAAAAGAGACATTTTATGAAATGACAGATGAACAATAAGTCCTATAAATACAGCACATAGATTAAGCAACTAAAGAAAACTTCTTGCAGACTATAGAAAAAAAGGCATAAATTTTATTAAAACAAGAATAATGCAAGTTACAAAACTCCAGAGTTTGCAGAAGAGAATTAAAAAAAACTGTCCTCACATAACGTCTTATAAAAAGATGTAGACTGGAGCAGTCTAAAAGTAAAATCTGAAGGTAAAATAGAAACCACAGGAACTTCTACCAGTAACCGCAGATTTGTAATTGATATCAACTCTCCCATGGAACACAACAACAAAATTTTCTTCAAGACACTAAGTGTTAACAAGCCATGGAAAATTGCAAAGCCCAGATCCAAGAGATGAGCTTGGCACTGAGCATCACTTTTCAGCTCAAGATTTTTACTGATTCTAGGAAGTTAAAAAATAGATTGCAAAACTAAGGAATACTTTTGGCAGCGAAATGCATGTAACTGTGAGTGTGCAAGGGAATGTGGTGGGGAGAACTGGATCACAGTACCCTCCAGGCTTTGAGTTGGGGGCAAGGACTACACTCAATAAAGACCAGCCCACTCAGGGACATAAACCTAGTGTCTGATTATCTGTACACTTATGGATGCATTAAAGTAACCTGCTAGTGTCCTTAGCTTACTGCAAAGAGCAAATGTAAATCCTCTCTAGAGAATGTTAACATTTCCAGGGCCTCAAATTACTCTCAGTTTTTCGTATATAATGCCTAGTACTCAATTTAAAAATACATGTAAATGAATACATGACGAGATATGATGAAGAAATTATTGAAAAAAATGAGAATGATGTGGTTTGGCACTGTGTCCCTGCCCAAATCTCATCTTTAATTGTAATCTCCACGTGTTGAAGGAGGGACTTGGTGGGAGGTAATTGGATCATGGGGGTGGTTTCCTCCATGCTATCCCATGATAGTGAGGGAGTTGTCATGAGATCTGATGGTTTTAAAGGTAGCAGTTTTGTCCAGTGCAATGGATCACACCTGTAATCCCGGCACTTGGGGAGGCTGAGGTGGGTGGATCACTTCAGATCAGGAGTTCAAAACCGGCTGGCCAACATGGCAAAACCCCATCACTACTAAAAATACAAAAAAAATAGCTGGGTATAGTGGCACACGTCTGTAATCTCAGCTACTCAGGAGGCTGAGATAGGGGAATCACTTGAACCTGGGAGGTGGAGGTTGCAGTGAGCCGAGATCACACCACTACACTCCAGTGTGGGCTACACAGCAAGACTCTGTCTTAAAAAAAAAAAGTGGCAGTTTTTCCTGCTCTCTCTCTTGCTGCCATGTAAGATGTGCATTGCTTCTCCTTTACCTTTTGTCATGATTGTATGTTTCCTGAGGCCTCCCCAGCCATGCAGAACTGTGAATCAAGTAAATCATTTTTATTTAATGAATCTCTTTATAATTGCATAATTATAGTACAGGTGTTCCTCAACTTATGATAGGGTTACATCCTGATAAACCCAATATAATTGAAAATATCATTAGTAGAAAATGCATTTAGTATACCCAACCTGCCAAACATCATCGCTTAGTCTAACCTACCTTAAACATGCTCAGTGCACTAACATTAGCCTACAGTTGGGCAAAATTATCTAACAGAAAGCCTACTTATCAGAAAGTGTTGAATCTCTCATGTAATGTATTGAATATGGTACATTATGTTGAAATTGTGATTGTTTTGCAGTATTGTAAAGTTGAAAAATTGTAAGTCAAACCATCAAGTCAAGGACTACCCGTATATTTGAATTCTTTTATACAGACACACACACACACACACACACACACACACGGAGAAAGAGGGGAAGAGAGTGACAGAAAGATAAACAGTGAGACAGAAAGAGAGACCAGAAATTACCAGTGTGAGAAATTAATAAAGGAGAGGACATCACTACAGTTTCTATAGACATCAAAACAAGTATAAAAGATTTACAGTGGCCCCAGCTAGTGGGATAAGGCAATTAAAAGAAGTTAAATTTGTAAATATTGAAAAAGAAAGTAAATGCTATTTTGGAGATGGCATGGCTATGTACAAATGTCAAAAATTATCTACAAACAATTAGAAATAAAAGCCAGTTTGGTAAGGTGACTGGATTTATAACAAATGCACAAAAAGCTAAAATCAATTGTATACCTATTACAATTTTGTTTGATAAAGTAGAAATAATTCATCACAAACAAGGACAGAAAAGAAAGGGAATAAACACGTCCTTAAATTGTGTACCCTAGATGCCTCTCTTGCTTCACCCAAGCCTCAGTCCTGATGAAAATGGCTCATTATTTGTTAGAGAAATTTAAATTAAAACTGTAATGACATACCATTCTACACATACTAGTTTGTCTAACATTAAAAGACTAACAATAACGATTACAAACGAAGATAGAGAACAAAGGAAATTCTCATAGATTGTTGGAGAAAAAGTAAATGGATGCAGCTACCCACTTACATATTTATACCACAAGATACAAGCAAGGATGTTCATAGCAGCATTATTTGTTTAAAAAGAGATGAATTTTTAAAATTGCATATTGAATATTATTCAGCAAGGAAAATGAACAAATTAGAACTACATGTAACAACATAGGTCAAACTCACAATGCATAATGTTAAGCAGTAAAAGAAAATAAATGAGTGTGTATTTGTTTCCTGGGGCTGTTGTAACAACTTATCACAGACTTAGTGATTTTAAACAAGATAAATTCATTCTCTCTCACTTAGAGAGACCAGAAGTACAACATTTGTTTCACTGACCTGAAGTCAAGATGGCAGAAGGGCTATATTCTCAATGCAGACTCCAAAAGATAATCCATTCATGGACTCTTCCATCCTGTGGGCCTTCCTCTATTTTCAAAGCCAGCATCACAGCATCTTCAAACTTCTCCGTTTCTATTGTCCCATTGCCTTCTGCTCCCTCTGTCTCCTTTTTACAAGGACACTTGTCATGGCATTTAGGGCTCACTCAGATAACCCATGATGATCTCCTCTCAAATTTCTTTTTCTTTCTTCTTCTTTTTTGTTTGTTTGTTTGTTTGTTTGAGACAGAGTCTTGCTCTGCCACCCAGGCTGGAGTGCAATGGTGCGATCTTGGCTTACTGCAACCTCCACCTCCTGTGTTCAAGTGATTCTCCCTGCCTCAGGCTCTCGAGTAGCTGGGATTACAGGTGCCGCCACGACCACACCCAGCTAACTTTTGTATTTTTGGTAGATACAGGCTTTTCACCATGTTGGCCAGGCTGGTCTCGAACTCCTGACCTCAGGTGAATCCACCTGCCTCGGCCTTTCAAAGTGCTGGGATTACAGACATGAGCCGCTGTGCCCGGCCTCAAATATCTTAAATACATCTGAAAATGCCCTACTTCAAATAAGGTCAGGCTCCATGGATTAAGACATGGACATGCCTTTCAGAGGCATTATTGGCCTACCACAGAGTGGGTATATAAATATCAAAACATTAAGAAAAGTAAACTCCAAATAGTGGGTATCTTTGAAGACAAATCAAGGAGTAGTAATCTATTTTGCAAAAAAAAGTTATTCTGAGTGGTAGTTGTGGAGGTGTTTGTTTTGTGATAATTCCCTAAGGTGTATACATTTTCTTAGGATTTGACATTACATATATATGTTTATGCATAAATTATTCATAGATACACATGTAATTAAAATTTAAGAAATAACTTATAATGATGCAATCTTCTAATGTTTTTTAAATTTTTTTTTTTTAAATGTGACCTTTTAGGAAATAATGCAGTCACATAGATAAATTTAATACTTCCAATTAAAAAAACAGATATAGTATTCTTTTATTATAAAATTATTTTTTATCTATTCTGCTAGCTCTCTCTCTCACTGTACATATAGTTATGTATCTTCCATCTATATCCAAACTTTTTGGAGTATGAAATTTGAAACACATATAACTATTTTACAGCTATTATAATAATTGTATGTGCTTATTCCTTTTAAACTTGAAAAATACCAAAAAGTGCAAAGAAGAAACAAAAAAAAAATCAGCCAAATGAATTCCACCAACAGTTAACATTGGTTGTTTCTGAAAATTTGGAGTGATTTTTTTGTTTTCTTTGTACTCTTTGGCATGAAGTATTTTTATAAAATAAGCAAAGTCATTACTATAAAAATCACTGAAATAAAACCTATGTAGAAACTGTAATAATGAAGATAACAAAGAGAGGAATCACTGCTTACATAGCCATTTTTTAGTGCTTACCATCTACTATGCATTATTCTGTGTGTATTACATTTCGTTTTTCATCATCACAATAATTTTGCAAGATATATACATATATATAAAACAGAATATTGTGTCTGTATTTATTATAGATGATAAAACAGAGGTGTTTTGTGAGTTTAAGTGACAGCCAGCAAACAATATTGCTGGGTTATGGTACCCAAGAGTTCTGGCTTCAGTGTGAAAAAAAATATTCAATGTTTTCCACCGCCGCTCAGGATGATTCTAATACAATTATGACTGAATCAGATGGATGTACTGACAATTCAGAAGTGCAGATTATTCAATGAAACCATGTACGTGTGCATGTTTGTTTTCTCCTCAAATCTTGCTCCCCTTCCTCATTCTTTCAACCAAAACCTAACACCTCCCTCAAAACACACAATACACACAAACACAACTAATGCCTTGAGAGCTGAGGCCATAGCTGACACATATTTCAAAACCAGAGTGTAGCACAGAATCTAACACTGAAAGTCTCCCCCAGAGTGTTTACTATAAATAAACTAGTGATGAGACTCTAGCTTAAATCCATGACCATCAACTCTGTTGCCACACTTCCAAGCAAGAGTTACGTACGTCATTGAAGCTATGTAGTTGTGATTTATGCAGAAACGTTGTAAAGAAAACCAGAGCTTGGGTAGTGGGTAGCAGTAATCTCGTCTCAATTTCCCCTATGAAAAGATAAACTCATTGCAGTCTATAGCTACCAAACACAGAGGTCACAAGACTTCTGTGATAAGAACTCCCACTGCTATGGTCTTCCACAAATAATACTAATGGAAACAGGAAAAACAATTATCAAACAATCAAATAAAGGTCTGACTGCATGCTCTTCTTCAATATTTTGCATCTGAGGATATCAGAAAGGAAAGCAATTCAGAGGTGAATATTTCCTAATGTGCAAATCAATAACATGCTGGTCTAATACTCGATTTCATGAGATTGCTGTTATATAAATGTAGGGAAAAGCAAATAATCAGGAGCCAAAATTGTCTCTTATCAGAGAAAGTTCATAATTAGTTTGTATTTTCACAGAATTCCAAATAGTACTGATTAAGCCAATATGTATTCCAAGCAGGAACAGCTACGAATAGTCAGCCTGTGTGGGGAGAAGCACAAATCCAATGAACTCAAATTTAATACCCCTAATTGTACCAAAGTAAGTAACAGTCAATGACTGAGCATGCAGCCCTTTCCCTAGACAATCTCTAAAATACTTTTTAACTGAATTTTGTGAACAGTATGTAGAGAAAATCTAAGGAAAAAAACACAGTAAAGGCAAGAATTCCCAAAATGCAAATCAGAAAACATTAAAATAATACTATGAAAGTTTGGTTTTCACAATTAGGGTATTTTTCAAGTTCAATTCAGTTTCTCATTGTTGTATTTTTCTTTTAATTTTTCAATTTCTAGACATATTTATGCAATTATTTGTAAATCTGTCTAAATTCTAGAAAAAATTTTGCCCATTTGAATGTCATAGAAACAGAAATATAAAAACAATTTTAAGGTATAAATATTCTTGAGGATTTATAACAGAATATTTTTATCCCTTATTCAACTAAAAATATTCCCTTATATCTGTGCCCCAATTAAAATAAAATTGAATAAAATGAATATTTTAAGATACTCGTTTTCAGCACTTTCTTACTTTTTTCGTAAATTGTACAAAACTAAGTAACCAGTTCTCCTTTTCATAAAGAACTGCTCACCACTCTCCAAGAACAGCTGTTTAATTCGGACAAATAAGGAAATAATACAGATACACCTTTCTCTCCTCCAGAACAAAGCAAAGAGAAAGAGATCAAATTGACAGAGTGGGAAGAGAGATGATTTGTTCTTGAAGACAGACATGAAAGGTCAAGATATGAATTTTAGATAGACAGTGTAAGAACTTGACAAGTGAAAAGATAATCAACTTTGTGATCGAGGTCAGGAGATCGCGACCATCTTGGCTAACACGGTGAAACCCCGTCTCTACTGAAAAATAGAAAAAATTAGCCGGGCGTGGTGGTGGGCGCCTGTACTCCCAGCTACTCAGGAGGCTGAGGCAGGAGAATGGCGTGAAGCCGGGAGGCAGAGCTTGCAGTGACGATCGTGCCACTGCATTCCAGCCTGGGTGACAGAGGGAGACTCCCTCTCAAAAAAAAAAAAAAAAATAGAAAAAGAAAAAAAAAACTTTGTGATCTGTTATATACTTGCAATGTCAGAAAAAATAAGATATTATGCTTCAACTTCAAATCATCGACTACAGTACTGTAGTTGATGCAAGGGATGTAGATTTTAGGAAGAACAAAGAGACCATGAGCCAGACTTGAGTGCCCTTCCTCCAGGTGTTTTTTTGTCATCTTAATCAAACTAAGGCTCCTGTATATTTGGGATTCATTGCTAGAAGTTTAATCTGCCCCGTTGTTGACTTTCACCTGCTTCTTTGTTGCCTGAGAAGTAAACTGATTTATTGATTTTGATTTTTAAGTTCAAGAAGGATATTTTAGTGCCAGGCAAAAGTACCTAATTTATAAGGTGCTGAAAATGTGTGAAGATGCCACCTTTCCACTGAGTTTCTAAAAAACTTAATTGGCCTACTAAAATAACAGCCTTGATTTTGAGGCCTGACTGCCAGGTTACAAAGTGCTGGCTGGCTCAGATCTGTCCCTTTCAAGCTTAATGAACAGTCTTTGTTCAACTTCCAAACATTCCATGTGGTTAGTTCTTGATGGAACACAATATTTTCACCAGGAAAGAGAAGTTCAATACATTCACTCATAACTGCTAACTGAATACCCTATATAGAGTCAAAATTTAGCCTATGTGTCTCTAATTTTTCTAATTAATTATATATATAGATTATATATATACATATGGAGAAGTTCTATGTTCATATATATATATATATTTTTTTTTTTGGAAAGAAGTTCTATGTTCACTAGCTACTCTACTCTGGGGAACTTATATAAAATGGGCTGCCAGAACATGCATGATTGATTTGGTTTTGTCACTGATGCCCACAAAATCTTGATTTCCCTTGACTTTCTACTCAGAAAGCTAGTAAATAAATTTATTAGTGGCAATATCATAGCACTTTTCTCTGATGTGCTCAAAGTATTTTCCAAGCATCTCCTCATTAATCCTCACAATATTTCTATGAAGTTAACTAACAGAGAAGTATCTCTTTTAAGGTAGAGATCAAATTGTTTTATGGATAGGTGAGTTGTCCAGAATTGTATAGATTATTACTGGGGAAGAAGGAAGAAAATTAGGTTTCTCATATCTCAGATAACAATATAATTTATTCTGCAAACCAGGAAGCTTGTGAAAGTGATAGGGACACTATTAATAATGATGCCAGGAGAACACTGACAAACTGAGAATACAACCATGTCACCTGTATCCTACTGAATGGAATAGTAAGAAAATCACAATACCTAGTTGAAAGTTGTAAGCCACAGGATGTTTCATTATTTTGAGTTGCTGTAAAATAAAATTCTACTATGAATAGTTTGTTGCATTTACTTCCATTATTTTTATATGTAATTTTTCAAACATACTTGGAATTATAACTTACATGTAATTTTGTATTGAAGATTTTTAGACACTTCAAATTGTTTTGCTAATATACAAGAATGCTTTATAAACATTTACAAATTACATTATGTTAACTTATATGGATTTACCATAATCAACATAACCATAGTTATTTACAATTATTTAGATTTATGAATAGTGCTCCAATGAGATTTGTAGCATACATTTTTCATATAGCTTTAACAATCTCCTTAGGATATATATATTTTTGATTGCCTCCAGTTATATTTTTAATCTTTATTTACAATTTATTCTAATTTTTAGGCTTTAAGTTTACCTTTTGGGGGAATTTATTTTTTAATCTTGTTAGAACTTGTTTTGGTGACTGGTAGATGGGAACAATCATGAATGGTGTCATTATTTGTCTTAGTCTGCTCGAACTGCCATCACAAAATACCACAGACTGAGTGGTTTAAACAGAAATGTATTTTCTTACACTTCTGGAGGCTGGAAAGTCCAAGATCAGGATCTGTGAATGTTTGCTATCTGGTAAGCGTTCTCTTGCAGACAGTCAAGTTCTCTCACTCTGTCCTCACATTGCAGGGAAAGAGAGCAAGCTCTCTGGTGTCTATGTTATAAGGGAACTAATTCCATCATGAGAACCCTGCCCTCATGACGTCATCTAAACCTTGTTACTTCCCAAAGGCCCTGTACCCAAACACCATCACATAAATTCTGAATTTTGGATAAAATTACATCTATCTCATTATAATACTATTCTATTAATATTATTTAATTGGTAATATATGTTGAAGTTTCTGGAGATTATTGTTTTTCTATTAACATGATAAATTATAGTAAACTATTTCCTAATAGTCATCCATTCTTGCTTACTAACATGAACACTACTTGATTCTGAAGTATGATTTTAATGGGATTGCAACTTTTAACTGTAAAGTACAGCTTTAGAATATTTGCAGTAATATTTATTAGTGGAATAGGCCTGTATTTTATTGTGTGTAGTGTATATGAGAGAGACGAAGGGAAAGGGATGGGAAGAGAACACATGTGTTCAGCTTTGGTCAAGTTTAGTATAAATACAATATTTATTCATAAATATATTTGGAAGTATTTTTATTTTCTGTACATGGAAACATTTAAAGTTATGGATTTCTCCTCTCCCTCTCACTGTCACTCTCGCTCTGTTTGAGTGTGCATGCGCATGTGTGTGCATGCATCATTTAGCCCAGCTGACTGATACGCCTGGTTATTTATGATCAAAAGCCAGACATTGACCTAAGAGAAAAAGGCTTTAGATGGGATCTCCCTCCAAATAAATTGTAGTTTTCTTCTCGCTTAGAGGTAGATCCTCTTGGTCCAATCAGGCTGAAATGCCCTGAGGCTAGATTTCAGTCTTTGTGGCAGCGGTGCATTTCTAGTTTGCCTTTTCAGCTAGGGATTAGCTTTTTAGGGGTCTCAATGCCTAGGGAGATTTCTAGGTCCTCTGTTCCTTGTCGAACTCCAATTTTGTCTATCCTTTTGCTGAGAGGTCTGCTTAACTTCCTTTTAGTCGGGTAGCTCCATTTTATGCTAAGCTTCTTAGTTGCTCACCGTCTGCAACTAAAGAACCAGAAAATGCTGTGAAGGAAAAACAAAATTGTTTTGTTTCTACTGGCCCCTTATCAAGCCCTGGCCACCATGATAGTCATGAATTCCAATTTTTGTCTATGCAGGCCTATCAGATTTCGAAAATCTCTGAGCTACCATTTTCTTCTTAGCTATCTGCTCAGCAAATGTATCCAAATGAAAGGTTGTGGAGAATGTTGAAATCAATTCAATGTGTTTCTCTTCTTTCTGAGAGCTTACACACTCAAGTTCTGGATACTTTGATTGCTATCAGAAGCCCTTAAATAGCTACTTATTTTTAATTAATTTTATCCAGCTTTCATAATTGTTCTTGCCAGGTGGGATGGCCTGATAACTTGTCATAGCTAGAATTAGAAGAGGAAAACTTTAAATAGCATTGAGTTATCAGTACTTCCATGTCTTGATACATTTCTTCTTGAAAATGTTCATGCCTGCTGATTTTTTTTTCTGACAAACTCATCTTTTATTTTTGATGTGTGTGTGTGTGTGTTTTTTTTTTTAACAGGGATTTGAGGAATTATTTGAGAAAGCAAAACAAAACAACAATAGAAAAATTTCTAATGGTGATGACAGCCTCTTCTTCAGTAATTTCTCACTTCTTGGTATTCCTGTCCTGAAAGATATTAATTTCAAGATAGAAAGAGGACAGTTGTTGGCAGTTGCTGGATCCACTGGATTAGGCAAGGTAGTCTCTTTTATTCTTCACTATTAATAACTTAATTTGGTATCAAGTCTCTTTTTTCTTCTAGTTTGTAGTGCTGGAAGGTATTTTTGGAGAAATTCTTACATGACCATTAGGAAAATGTATGGGTGTAGTGTCTTGTGTAATAGAAATTATTCCACTGATAATTTACTCTAGTTTTTTATTTCCTCATATTATTTTCAGTGGCTTTTTCTTCCACATCTTTATATTTTGCACCACATTCAACACTGTATCTTGCACATGGAGAGCATTCAATAACTTTATTGAATAAACAAATCATCCATTTTACCCAGTCTTAACCAGAACAGACGTTTTTTAAGAGCTGGTCCAGGAAAATCATGACTTACATTTTGCCTTAGTAACCACATAAGCAAAAGGTCCGCATGTTTTTTTTCCCTTAAAAGTTTATTTATTTATTTTTTTATTATTATACTTTAAGTTTTAGGGTACATGTGCACAATGTGCAGGTTAGTTACATATGTATACTTGTGACATGCCGGTGCGCTTTCTGTTGTGGGGTGGGGGGAGGGAGGAGGGATAGCCTTGGGAGATATACCTAATGCTAGATGACGAGTTAGTGTCTGTTTGTTGAGAGGAGAATGTTCAGAATTTTATATCTTCAACATCTTTTTCTGCATTAATAAGATACTGAGATTTTATAACTCTTGTCATTTTGGTCACTTATATTTTCATATGGAAAAAATCATATAATCCAGGGTTTCCAATATATTTGTGTAAAATTAAGAAAATGATCTTATCTAATTACTTGATCAATATCTGTGATTATATTTTCATTGCCTTCCAAATTAATATTTGTTCTCTATTCCTTCTTAATCTGGATTGAGGTTCTGATTATTTTAATGTTGCAAATTGTTTTCACTTTTTCCATAAATTGAGTTCTTGAGTTTATTTCTTTACTGCATCATTCTATTTTCAAGTCATGAACTTCTGCCTCAATTAAAAAAAACCTCACCATTTCTATGAAATTGTTGTGTTCATATTTTATTTACTGTATAATTCAGTATAGAATATATATTATAAAATATGTAATAATAGGATAAAAAATAAGATACAAAAAGGGGTGTGAGTTTGGAAAATTATAGTTGCTGATATGGTGAAATAACTCTGACCAAATTAACCTTCCAGCAATAAAAACAAAATTGGAAAACTGGATAAAATATACATGGTATCAGGTCAGCTTTGTCTGTCTTCAAACAACTATAAATATTGTTCTACCCTTGATAATTATTTATTCTTTTCCATTTTGTTTTGCTCGATTTTTTTCTTATACCCATTTATGAGTAAATTTTGAAAATATCTATTCTTCATTTTTGCTGTTTCTAGTGTGGTATATATTTCTCAGATAAAAGGTATTTTCCCTTTTATCTCTCCCTAAACTCACACTACATATATTGCATTTATCTTATATCTGCTTTAAAACCTATTTATGTCTTTTTAGGTCACTTACATCAGAGGAGTTGTATTGGTACGGGAAAGGGAGTTTGATTTAATGAAACAATGCATTAAAAATATGTATTCACTTTGTGATTCAATGATAGTCAATGTGGCATGTAATTTTTTTCTGTCTTTTAATATTATATTGTCTTTGTTACTTTTCTCTAACATGAAATATATGTTACACAGGCACAGTGCAGGTATCTTTTCTATTATTATCTTTGAATGGGACTCATTATTGTCTGAGCTATTTATTAAAATGGTGAAGGAAAAGATCAGTAAATTATGTCAATAGGCAGTATCAATATAGGTTTATTTTCCATGAATATTTTCTCAGCAACTGTGGTGTTATGATGTATATTGGTTTTCATCCACAGTTCCTGGCTTATAACTCCCCTAGCACTTGTTACAGTCTTTTGTTATAATATTGGGTGTGTCAGGCCTCAGGAGAAGGACTCTCACCTTCTCATGGCCTTTTTTCATTTTTATGTTCCTGCCTTTCTGGTTGTGGGTCTTAAGACCATCTCAGGAGAGAGTCCCACCCTATACCCTGGAGGGAGGGATGCTGATATCATGAAACTTCCATGAAAATCCAGGAGGACAGGGTTCAGTGAGCTTCTGGGCAGTTGAACACATGGATGTTCCTGGAGGGTGGCCCACCCAGGGATGACGTGGAAGCTCTGCTCCCTTCCCCCATGCATTGCTCTAAGTGTCTCTTCATCTATATCCTTTGCAATATCCTTTATAATACACCAGGGAATGTAAGTGTTTCCCTGAGTTCTGTGAGCCACTCCAACAAATTAATCAAACCCAAAGAGGGGGTCATGAGAACCCAACTTGAAGCCAGTAGGTCAGAAGTTCAGAGGCCTGGACTTGTGGCTGGTAGGGTTGAGGGTGGGCAGTCTTGGGGACTGACCTGTGAGACCTGACACTATCTCCAGGTAGACAGTGTAGTGTCAGAACTGAATTAGAGGACACTCAGCTGGTGTCTGCTCCTTGGTGTATGTATGGAGGAATAAAACCCATATATTTGGTCACAGAAGTCTTCTGTGTTGCTGATTGATCTTCGTAGTGTGAGACTAGAGAAAAATCATAGAGAGTTTTCTCTACACAGCAACTATATAATCTGTGGGAATACCTCTTTTTACACCTAGCCCTACATCTGTCTGGCTACAGTCATTTATCTGGCCTTGGGAAATGTGACCACAGAATCAGATATACACATGAGATTAAATAATACATGTGTATGCCATTTAAATATCTAGAAAAGTTATGACTTCACCAGGTATGAAGAATATAAAAAGAACTCTGTCAAGAATCATACAGTAAATAGATTTTTGAATTAATCTAGTACCTAAACAATCAGAGTAGGGAGGTTAGATATTAAAATCAGGCTAAAGATATAGGTAACATGGATCTAGAAAACATGGATTGCATGGCCATTTCACTTAGAGTTCATGGGCTTGGAATCTCTATTAACATAATTTTTACAACGTTAGAATTTGTTCCCATATTAATGAGGGAAAAACAAACAATTACCCTGAGTATCTGAAGCTCCAGATCTCATTTTCCAGTCAAAATCTCTGATAGGTAAACAACCTGAAAAAGTAGCCACGACTTACTGAGGTGATAACCCCATTTGCTTAAGATAATATAATTGTTTTTATGATTTTTTTTAATCCCAGGAAAACATTGAAAAAAAGTTTAGAGATGATGAAGTATATAAAAACTATAATATTTATACTTTAGAGATGAGATATTTATTTATAATTGTATTAGTATTTAAATATAGATTAGCATTTTACATTCCAATTTTCAATGTGTAACAGAGTATTTTAGATATTGGTTTTTTTTTTAGTTGAAATTATAAGCGGTTTTACTGAGTTGTCAGAAGTGGTTTAACATTGAAGATAATTTAAGATTCATGATTTTGTGAGTTTAATTTATTAGCTCTATAAGGGTTGTTTAAGTACTCTGAAGGCTTTATTTGTTAGTCCGATAATTAAAATGTTCACAAAGATAATTGAACATATTAAATTTATAAATGTAGCTTAAAATCTTTAACGGAGTTTAATTAACTAAGTTGTAAATGGACCAAACATTAATCAAAGTCCCCCTTAAAAATAATTTTTAATGTACTAGATTTATAAATAGAAAAATAAGATTTCTAATTTAAACTCAAAACTTTTTTGAATTGGTTAACAATTTAACATAATATGCTGCACATTAATTCAGAATATGAAATCTTATAAGTAGTCCTTTTTACATTCAAGAATCACATTGATAAACATCACAAAATGCCCACTGGTAACCACTATGAAACTCTTTAAGCGATAGGTCCTGTATAAATTTTACTCCTCATGACTTGAAGATTATGCATAAATTCCTTCTTCTTGTTATTTTGTTTCCAATGTAGTCTTTACATAGACAATTCAATTTAGTCTTTACATAGACAAAACTCCTACAACAGAAAAACTGAAAACAAAGAGGGTGCATTCCTTTGCTTGCTTTCTGAGGACGCCCTACTCTAAAAGGCAGTAGCTTTCAATAAACTACGTCTTCTTCTCATTGTACTCTGTGACTCACCTTGAATTCTTTCCTGTGTGAGGCCCAAGAACCTCTCTTGAAGTGTGGATCAGGACCTCTTTTTCCAGTAACCCTAGTACTGTTATAATTAGGTAAATGTTACTCACACCTGAAACATGGAGCATAAATGATTGAATTTCATGTCTACACAACATTTTTTCCCTTAAACTGACAATTTTTAAAAATTTTTGTTTTGTTCATTTTTCTATGTATGTATCAAAGTACCAACTCCAAACTCTACCCCAGTTTTCTAATGAGTCTCATAATGCATTCAGAAGCATTAGACATTTTACCAGATTTATCTTTTTGAAATTTTTTTTCTAGATAGCTCTAATTTACACAGGTTGCTGTTACACATACTGTACATCTAAAAACCAGGAGATTCCCTGTACTTTATACCCTACCCTTTCTTCATTTACTTCCTCATTTTAGTGAAACTCTTCTCCAGTAAATTCCTGAGATAGGATGTATTGGATATAGAGTTTCAGAATCTTGCCGTGCTGTAAATGCTTATTATTGTTTCCTCCTATCTGATTTAGTTTGGTTGGAGATACTATTCTGCATTAGAAATCATTTGTTTTGCAATTTATAAGGCTTGGCTTGTCTTCTAGTGACCATTTATATTTCTCTTCTCTGGAAATTTGAAGTGTCTTCTTTTTTTTTTTTTTTCCTGGAGTGTGCTGATTTGTGTGTGTGTGTCTGCGTGTGTGTGTGTGTGTGTGTGTGTGTGTGTTGGTCTAGGTCTATTTTCACCTCTGGCTTGAATTCTGGTGGACACATTCAATCTGAAATTCATACACTTTAACTCTTACCCATTTCAAAAAATTATTTATATATATCATGCTTTATTGTATTTTTTTCTTTTCCCAAATGCCTGTATTATGTTGCTGGCCCTATAGGACCAATTATTTAATTCATTAAACTTTCCCTTTCTCATTCCCAACTCTGTTACACTAACTTTTCTGGAGATGCAGTCAGCTTTACCTTCCAAATCTCCCATTAAGTTATATATTTCCGCAATAAATTTCTTAAGATTTAAGAATTCTATTTTTTTGAATATCCATTTTATATCACATCTTGTTCTTGTTGTATTATCTTATCTTCCCTCTCTGAGGAAATTAATACTTTTTTCCCACACTGTATAGACTCTGTTTACTTTCAGTTGTTTTGTTTATATTTGTTTCTGTGTTTGTTATTGGCTGTACCTAGAATCTCGTGATTCTTTGTTATCTGTTTGTGTTCAAGAGCAATACAATAAACGTTTACGGTAAGCTTCAGGTTCTTAGGTAATAATTGTCAACTGTGGCTTCCAGACAGGGCAATCAGGTCGAGAAGTTTTCACAGAAAAGCCCCTCATGACATATCCACGGGTCTATTCCTTTGGGCTGATCATGATCTTCCAACTAGAGTCTTCCAGTCTTCTCTGAGGGTATAAGACTAATAGACTGTTATGTTTAGAATCTAGATAGAGGTGAAAATTGGGGAGATCTAGCTTTCAGTAATTTCTGTTCATTTTGCCCCCCTAATTTATGTATGACCAATGAAGATGATATTGCCAGTACTAAGATTTCCTGTTACCTCTCTAGACAGCAAATGTCTACTTTTCCACCAGCAGAACCTAGAGGCATTCACGAGGCTTGATGGAGTGGGCGTTGGAAACAGTCTTTCAACGAATCTCCCTGGGTTTTAGCCCTACCTTTACTTCTACTTTCAGAGGTATCCCGTGAAAGCAATTTATGAACATTTTGTAGAATCAGATTTCCCCACTACTTACAATTTTGCACTTTTTGGTAAGCTAAGTCAGTTACCAGCCATTTATGGACTTCCTATTTTCAAAAATGTTGCTGTTTTCTTTTTATATCACTTGAATAAGCCATTTGCCATCATGTTATAGTTTCAGGTGGGAAAATAAGTCTCTCTATGTGTTTAACATGCCATATTTGCTCTGGTGTCTGCATCCACTCTCACCATTTTTTGAAGAAAGGCTTAATTGTTATGGCACTAACAGCTAGTCTTCAAAGTTTGGTTTATAATTTTTAATGGTGTTTATTTTTAACAAAATTGGTGGAGTTTTTTTCTTTGTACGTTGATTTTTCTTTTGGTTTTCAGTTGTTCTAAGGAATAAATGGAGGGAGAGATATGCTTCCTTTGCTCCCATTAACCAAAAGAATAGTTTGAACAACACAAGAATTAACTTTTCTGTTAAGTTTCAGAGGACCTGCCTGAGACACAGCTGGGCCTTGAGTTTTAAAGGTGCTATAACTTTATACCAGTTTCATTTTTTTATATTGTTGGTATCTTCAAATGTTCTCATTTCTCTAGATTTATTTTTATAGTTTAATTCTCCCTAAAAAATTAACCTCTTTATATATATTTTCAAATATAATGACCAAAAGGTACATATTACATTATTTTGAAATTTTCAATTATCCAGTTTTCCATTTTTCTTGTTATATTTTAATAGGCTCTCTCTTTTTTGTCATCTAATTTGTTTGTCCTTTCAAAGAAATAATTTTTTGGATTTATTGAAAAATTCCATTGCTGTTGGGATGGGAGAAGATTAAATCCTTAAAATAATAGGCCAGACATGGTGGCTCACACCTGTAATCCCAGCACTTTGGGAGGCCGAGGTGGGTGGATCACTTGAGGACAGGGGTTCAAGGCCAGCCTGGCCGATATGGTGAAAACCCTTCTCTACTAAAAACACAAAAATACAAAAATTAGCTGGGCATGGTGGCACGTGCCTGTAGTCTCAGCTACTTGTGAAACTGAGGCACAAGAAATCACTCAAACCTGGGAGGTGGAGGTTGTATTGAGCCAAGATTGTGCCACTGCACTCCAGCCTGGGTGACAGAGCAAGACTGTGTCACAAACAAACAAAAAAACAAACAAAAATGAAACAAAACAAAAAAGAATTTTAAATAATAGTATATTGTTTTGCAGATTATAAGATCAATAGATATTTATTGTAAAATGCACAAATGGTGCAACATTTCTTAAAGTAGACCGTGAAATAGTTCATGTTGCCATGTTTCTCCCAGAGGTACTATTGGGCCTTCATACGAAGCAATTCTTCCTTATACAGGATACAGGACTGTTCATCTCAATGCACTGTTTGGCCCAATGCATGCTGCATGTGATCTCCACACTTTACTTGTAAGTGCTCATCATGTCTCCATCACTGATACAACCAAAAATAACCTACATTTCCAAAATCACTCCAAAGGAATGGTCCTGAGAAAGAGTTGAAAATTCTCAACTCCTCAGATTAGATCTCTATTAAATAATTGAACAAGTGTGCTAACTAATATTTTCAAAGCTGTTCATTTTACAAGTTTATAAAAAAATGCAAAGATGGTAATGACTTAAATTTTCAATAGATACGTTTTATAAAAATATTGGTAAAAATTAACAATTTACAGTCATTTTAAATGATGGCAAGATATCCAATGTATTTTCGAATGAAATAAGAGGTCACTACAAATCATAATTAGCATAATCCCACTTTTCAAAAAGTACACATATGCGTTTTTTGAGTGAGAGTATTTGAGTTCTAATTAAATTGTTATCGGTGGATTTCTAAGGAATAGAGGAAATGATGAGGCATGTGGGATTGTAGAGAGAGGGAGATTTCAATTTACATTTAATTCACTCCTGGAGTGTTTGAGTTTTTGTAATAAAACATTATAAAACATTACATCATTTACAGTATGATCACTTATAAACTTTCATTTCAATTAAAAGGAAATTTTTAAAAAGAGGACTACCAAATAACGACTGCAGCCATTGTAGTTTCATAAATGACTTTTTCCTTCCTTCATGTTGTGTTAATGTGTGCCTGTTAGGTCAAGACCCATATTTGACACGGTGTACAGTCAGGATATAAGTATCAAAACAGAAGATTACCTATCTGGGTACCCTAGCTTCCCCATTCCTGAGCAAGTTGGGAAGCCATAGGGTCCAACTCTCTCAATATGTACTAATGAAACAGAGATTCTTTTGCCAAAGGATATTCTTCTTGATGGTAAAAATATTAGCTAACATTTGTTAGCTGACAAAAATGAAGTATATTAAATATGACAAGGGAAACTGTTGTTCAAGTGATAGAGATTTTTAGTTCTTTTTGAGATCATGTTATTATACCCATGACAAGGTAAGTTTGATTCAGAACAATTTCTGCCAAAATAAAGGATGCTGTTGATGGCCTGCTCTTCCCCTGCATATTGACTAGTATCCTCAAACTCAAGCAAAATTAATTTTTAAATAACAGGATAAGAAATATGAGTAAGCTCTGCCTTTTGTGGGGCAGGTTGAAAGTATGGAAGAAATTCAGGAAGGACATAGTCGGGAATAGATGAGAAAAGAAAAATACATATTGGTCATTGATATGGTTTGGCTCTGTGTCCCCACCCAAATCTCATCTTGAATTGTAATCCCCACATGTAAAGGAAGGAACCTGGTGGGAGGTGGTTGGATCATGGGAGCAGTTTCCCCATGCTCTTCTCATGATAATGAGTTAAGTTCTCAAGAGATCTGATGGGTTTATAAGTGTTTGACAGTTCCTCCTTCACATGCTTACTTTCTCCCTTGCCTGCCACCATAGAAGACGTGTCTGCTTCTCCTCCCACCATCATGGTAAGTTTCCTGAAGCCTCTCCAGCATGCAGAACTGTGAGTCAATTAAACCTTTTTTCCTTTATAAATTACCCAGTCTCAGGAAAGTCTTTTATGACAGTGTGAAAACGGACTAATACAGCCATGAAAAATGAATATTGGTTAAATGGTAGGAATAAGAAAGAACATTCTTGGCCTAGAGAGTACAAAAGGAAAGCCATGGGGTTGGATCTAAAAAGAATACAAAGGAAGAGGAGAGAAGAGTACTCATTGTGCTCAGGAGCTGAATTGGGAAATTTTTTACAAAACCAAGAAATACCAAACTTAGTGAACTATTGTGGGACCAGTGAATAAAGAAATATTAAAGCAATGAAAAATAATTTAAGTAAATATGAGAAGAAAAATTAAGAATATCTGTATATTTTTGATCAAAGGATGTAATGATTAAAGTTACATTATAAATTATTCTATCTATGGAATTAATTATGGATTACAAAGAATACAAGTCAGACAAACTATAAACTTCTCTCATTCTTTAATTTGGAACTTAAAGAACTTATGTATCTAAGTTAATTGGATATTTTTATGTTATTTTTACAAAAATAATTTACAAAATTAATTTATAAATATTTTTATTGTCTGTTTTCTATAAAAATAAAGTGTAAGATTTTACTACTTCAGATAACATTTGCTATAAGTCAATCTATGTCTTCCAAGAAAATCTCTTGGTCAGGGCTCATACTTCTCCACCATGTTTCAGATTTGATTTCTTTTCAGAGAGGTAAGATTTGTTACTGTGTCCCCTTAAATTGAAATAGATGTAATTAATGTGGCTATAGTGAGATTCATCTTCAATATAGTAATTGTGTTCTGAAACAGTCATCTTAAAATGAAATATTTTCTCCTCTAACTGGAGTCTTTCATTTACAATTAACTTAAACTTTTAGTCTTTACACTGGAAACTCTTCTTTAAAGAAGATATGACTATTTTGTTCTCATAAAAGCTAGACTCTTGCAGAAGACAGAAACTGCAACTGCAGGAAGATTAATGTGGATCCTGCAATCTAGAAAGTTGTATACAGACTATTTAAAATGGTTACTGCAAGAAAGCTCAAAAAGAGAATAATCATTCGGAATAGGAAGAGATAGAAACCCTTAAACAATTAAAATAACAATACCAGGTGTGTATAGTCAGAGGGAGAGATTTTGCCTATATTATTCTGGGGAAAGAAATAAAATATTTCTGTATAACATCATAGAAATGTAAATGGAGATGTTAAACTTCTCTGATGGGTAGTTTGAGAAAAATTTTAAAAATTGAAAAGTTTTTTTTTTTTTTTGAGACGGAGTCTCGCTGTGTCATCCAGGCTGGAGTGGAGTGGCACCTTCTCGGCTCACTGTGAGCTCAGCCTCCCGGGTTCATGCCATTCTCCTGCCTCAGCCTCTCGAGTGGTGGGACTACAGGTGCCCGCCACCACGCCCGGCTAATTATTTATTTTTGTATTTTTATTAGAGACGGGGTTTCACCGTGTTAGCCAGGATGGTCTCAATATTCTGACCTCTTGATCCACCTGCCTTGACCTCCCAAAGTGCTGGGAATACAGGCACAAGCCACCGTGCAGGGCCAAGATTATTGTTTTAGAGTGTGAAAATTAATATTGAATTCTTGTGTTTATATAAGATGGTGTCCTATAATTTCTGTTTGGAATATAAAATCAGCAACTAATATGTATTTTCAAAGCATTATAAATACAGAGTGCTAAGTTACTTCACTGTGAAATGTAGTCATATAAAGAATATAATAATTATACTGGATTCTTTTTAAATCGGCTGTCTAACATTATATTAAAAGGTTTCCCCAGTAATTCATTACATCCAAATGCTCCTGGCCGGGCGTTGTGGCTTACACCTGTAATCCCAGCACTTTGGGAGTTCGAGGTGGGTGGATCCCTTGAGGTGGGGAGTTGGAGACCAGCCTGGCCAACATAGTGAAACCCCATCTCTAGTAAAATAAAACAAAATATTAGCTGGGTGTGGTGGTGGACAACTGTAATCTCAGCTAATCAGGAGGCTGAGACAGGAGAATTGCTTGAACTTGGAAGGCAGAGTTTGCAGTGTGCCAAGATCACACCACCCCACTCCAGCCTGGGTGATAGAGCAAGACTCATTCTCAAGGAAAAAAAAAAGCTTGAAAAATGTTTGCTTATTTTGGTAAAATTATTCATTGACTATGCTCAGAAATCAAGCAAACTGTCCATATTTCATTTTTAGAAATTACATATTAAATATCTAAAACAAAGGATAAAGTATTTGCAAAAATATTTGTATTTCTGCATAAATTAGTTTCCTGAGTTAATTCCTTGACTGTTGACATTGAATCTATTTTAAATTAAACAAGGTGCTGATAAAACAAAAGACAAAGAAAGAAGTTCAAAATAAAATTGAAAGATGAAATCAGAGCTTACCAGATGTAAAATTTCCTCTGACAGTGTAAAAGAGATCTTCATACAAAAAGCAGAATTTATATACTCTCTTTCCAAAAGACCATAAAACCAACCAGTTAATAGTTGATTTTTATGTGAAAAAAGAGAGTGTAAAAGAAAAAATAACGACACCAAAATTCTTTTTAAATTCAAAGAGTCATAAAGTTTCAAAAATGTAATTCAGATAAGAAATTAATGTCAGCCACATTCCTCCACAGTAAAGGTTTGCATCAACTTTTCACCTAATAGTTTTTGCATTCATTAGAAAACTTGCTTCAACCATTATTTTACTAGGTGTTATAAGAGGGTACTACATTCTTTCATTTTTTTCTTCATTTATTAGCTGGAATAATTTCTAAAAGAACATTTCCTCCCAAATGTGTATTGATTACACCAAAACACAGTTTGGACAGGAAAACAAGATAAGTAGACAAATGCTTGATTTTTATTCCCTTCCCCACTTTTCACAGTAATGAAGTAGTGCTTCAACAAACTTTAGTAGTGATTAAAAACTTACTTCCCATAATAAAAATTTTAAATATTTGTAAGTAAATGATAAATAATAATTTATCCAGTATTTCATGAGTACCTATAATCAACCAGGGTCCATTCTCCCACACTGCGGGGAAAGGAGCCCAGTTTAAAATTCCTGTCAGGACACCAGCAAGATGATGAAATAGAAAGCCTCAAAGCCCCTCCACCCTCCTCTCCAAGGAGACACCAGCTCGATGATAATACACAGATAAATCCCCTTTGTGAAAAGTTTTAGAGGCGAATTTAAAAACTCTGGATTCCCTGGTGGGCTTCAAGCCAGGCACATCTAAACCAGCAGGTAAATTTGTTGCACTCACTCATCCTCCCTCAGGAGCACAACGCAATGGAGAGAAAGCTCCAAACTCCCAGCTCATCTCTAGGGAAAGAAAGAAAATTCTAGACCGTATGTCCAACATTTTGACTTTTTGGGAAGGCACTAGAACCTATCTACCCTGAATCTAAGTGCTAACAGGAAAGGATGCCAGATTGCAAGCCCGCTGATAAAGTCACAGTTTGGACTGCCACTCAATCACCATCATTCCTCCTGTGACTCTGTATAACAAGACTGGGAGAATACTCTACAGTTCCTGATTCCCCCACAGAAATGAAAGAGAATACTGAAACACTCATTCAGTGTTCAGACTTCAGGGGAGTTGCCAAATGATTGTTTTCTGTCTTGCCTGAATTTAAGCGCTAACAGGAAAGCTTTCCAGGTTGGGGATATTAAGAATAAATGAGTTGAGGCAGTTTGGGTTAGCATACATTCACTTATCGTACTATCCTTCCCTGGATCAATATGCAATGAGTGGGAGAAAACCCTCAACTCCTGGCTTCCCCTTGGAGAAGGAAAAAGCTGGAGTGTGCATCCAGAATTCCAACTTTTCCCAGTCAGCCTGACGGACTGTTTTCTGTCTGACCGAATACTCTTGATGTCTGAGGACTGCTGAGAACAAAAGAGAACTAAGGGGTTATAGCAACTCCAGATAATCTACAGTACTATAGATAGATAACAAAGAGAGCAAGAGATTACACGCTCCTGAAGGAAGACCTGCAAATTTTTCTAAGAATTTACACACAATTCCAGAGACAATACATTCACGGAAAGATTTGACACACTTCAGAATCTCTAGCTGGGCTGACTGGTGAAAGGATTTCTCAGTGCAAAACCAGTCTGTAAAGACAGAGAGAAGTAGTTATTTTTTTGAAATCCTAGAATCGCAGCACAAAATTAAAGGGCACACAAGGAAACATGGAAAAATGGCCCAATAAAAGGAACAAAATAAATTTCAAATATCAACCCTTCAAAAATGGAGGTATATAAATTATCTGGCAAAGTGACATATCCTGACATATTCTCCATGATAGATCACATGTTAGGTCACAAAACAAGTCTTAACAAATTTAAGACAAAGGAAATCAAGAACCTGTTTTGACCAAAAGTAGGATGAAGCAAAAATTCAATAATAGAAGGAAAACTGAAACATTTACAAATATATGGAAATTAAACAACATACAATTGAACAACCAATGAGTCAAAGAAGAAAGCAAAAAGAATATTAGAAAACAAGCTGACAAAAAAAATAAAAAACACAACATAACAAAACTTAGAAATGCAGCAAAGGCAGGACTAAACAGGGAAATTTATAGCAATAAATGCCTACCTTAAAAAAGAAGAAGGATCTCAAATAAACAACCTAACTTTACAACTCAAGGAACTAAAAAAGGAGAACTAAGCCCAAACCCAGCAAAAGGAAGGAAATAATAAAGATTAATGCAAATAAAGGTTATTTTCACACATATATTTTCATTATAACCAGAAAGTAGAACCAATGCAAGTGAATAGATTTTAAAAAACCGTGGTATTACTATACAATGGAATATGGCAATTAAAAAGAGAAAAGACTCAACCAAATAAAATAAAAAATGAAAAAGTAGACATTGAAATTGATGCCACAGAAATAAGAAAAGATTATAAGAGACTGCTGTGAATGATTATGGTAGTAATTGGATAACCTAGAAAAAAAATCAAATTACTGGAAATATACAACCCACAACACTGAATCAAGAAGAAATAAAAATATGAACAAATCTATAGCTAGTAAGGTGTTTAAATTAGTGATCAAAAATCTTCCAGCAAAGAAAATCTCAGGTGCTGGTGACTTTACTAGAGAATTCTGCCAATATTTAAGGAAGAATTAATGCCAATATTTCTCAAACATTCCTAAAAAATTAAAGAAGAAAGAACAATTCTAAACTCCTGCTGTGAAGCTAGCATAACCCTAATATCAAAGCCAGACAATGGCGCTACAAGAAAAAAAAGTTAAATATTCGTAATGAATGTAGATGCAAAATTCTCAACAAATACCAGCCAATTGAATTCAACAGCACTATAAAGTATCATCCACCATAATTATGATGGATTTGTTCCTGGAATGCAAGAAGGGTTCAACATGTGCAAATCAATATAATATGCCACATTAACAAAACAATTAAAATAACGTGTTCATCTCTGTAGATGGAGAAAGAGCATTTGACAAAATTCAACATTCTCTCGTTAGAAAAACACTTGAAAAAATAGGAATAGAAGGAAATTATTCCAACAGAATAAAGGCCATATGTAAAAACCCACAGCTCACATCATGTTAATGAAGAAAAACTGAAATCTTTTCTTCTAAGATCAGGATCAGGAACAAGGCAAGGACGCCTTTATGAAGTACATAAAGTCCTAGCTAAAATAATTCAGCAAGAAAAAGAAATAAAAGGCATCCAAATTGGAAAGGAAGAAGTAAAATTTTCTCTATTCACAGAAAACATCATCTTATATATAAAAAAAACCCTAAAGATTCAACAAAAAGCCCTTAGAACTAATAAAATGAATTCAACAAAGTTGCAGGATTCAAAGTAAAGATTCAAAAAAACACAAACAGCAAACATTCTGAAAAGGAAATTAAGAAAACAATCCATTTGAAATGGTATCAAAATGAATAAAATACTTAGGAATAAACTTAGCCGGTGGGGGAAAGACTTGTACACTGAATACTGCAAAATATTGCTGAAAGAAATTAAGGAAGACACAAGTAAATGGAAAGCCATCTCATTTTCATGAATTGAACGAATATTTATAAATTTTAATACTAGCCAAAGCAATTTACAGATTTGATGTAATCCCTATAAAAATTCCAATGCTAATTTTAGAGAAATAGAAAGGACAATTGTAAAATCCATATGGAACCACAACGGGCCCTGAATATCCAAAACAATCCTAAGAAAGAAAAACAAAGTTAGAGGCCTCACATTTTCTGACTTTGAAATATACTACAAAGCTACAGCAATCCCAATAGTGTGATATTAATGTAAAACTAATCATGTAGATGAATGAAAGAGAATGGATTAGTGGAACAGAATAGAAAGCCCATTGGAAGGCCAAGGCGGGCAGATCATCTAAGGTCAGGAGTTCAAGACCAGCCTGGCTAACATGGTGAAACCCCGTCTCTATGGAAAAATACAAAAATTAGCTGGGCATGGTTATGGGCACTTGTAATTCCAGCTACTCGGGAGGCTGAGGTAGGAGAATCGCTTGAACCCAGGAGGAAGAGGTTGCAGTGAGCCAAGATCACAACACTGCACTCCCACCTGGGTTACAGAGCAAGACTCCATCTCAAAAAAGAAAGAAAGAAAGAAAGCTCAGAAATAAACCCACATGCATATAGTCAAATGATCTTTGACGAGGGTGCCAAAACTTTACAATGGAGAAAGGATAATTTCTTCAACAAATATTGTTGGGAAAACTGGATATCCATATGCAAAAGAAGGAAAGTGAACCCTTATCTTACACTGTTCACAAATGTTAACTCCAAATGGATTGAAGACTTAAATGTAAGAACTAAAGCTGTAAATGTCCTAAAAGAAAACACAAAGAAAGGCCTTATCACATTGGTCGTGGCAATAATTCCTTGGATTTGACACCAAAAGCACAGGCAACCAAAGCAAAAATAGGTTAGGGTGATTACGTCAAGATAAAATGCTTCTGTGCAAAAAAGGAAACAACGGAGTGAACAGGCAGCCTACAGAATTGGAGAAAATATTTGAAAACTGTATATATGCTAAGGGCTTAATATCGAAAATATATAAGAAACACCTATAATTCAAAAGCAAATAAACACATAACCCAATTTAAAAATGGCTAAATTCTTAAATAGATATTTTTCAAGAAGACATGCAAATGACCAACAGGGATATAAAAAGATACTCAACATCATTAATCATCAGGGAAATGCTAATTAAAATCACAACAGGATTTATCACCTCATAGCTGTATGACCATTTTTTAAAAAAGGAAAATAGCAAGTGTCGATGAAGATGTGGAGAAATTGAATTAGAACCTTATGTACTGTCAGTAGGAATGTAAAATGGTAGAGCCACTATGGAAAACAGTATGGAGGGTCCTCAAAACATTAAAAAATAGACCTACCATAGGATGCAGCAATCCCACTTGTGGGCATTTTTCCAAAATAATTGAATAATTCCAAAATAATTGAAAACAAGATCTTGAAGTGATATTTGCATTCCCATATTCATTACAGAATTATTCACAATAGCCAAAAAGTAAAAACAATCTAAAAGTCCATCATCAAATGAACAGATGAAGAAAATATGGTATATATATGTACGTTATATACATGTATGTTATATATATGTATGATATATAGTACGGTATATATATGTATGGTGTATATATATGTGTGTATATATATACACACACAATGGAATATTATTCAGCCTTGAAAAGGCAAATTCTGTCATATTTCAACATGTGTCAATCTTAAGGATATTGTGCTAAGTGAAATAAGCCAGACACAACGACAAATATATCATGATTCCATTTATATGAGGTATTGAAAGTAGCCAAACACTTGGAAACAGATAATAAAATGGTAGTTGTCAGGATCTGGAGGAAACAGGAAATCTGGAGTTGCTGTTCACCAGGTGTGGAGTTTCAGTCAAGCAATATAAAAACATTCTAGATTTCTGCTGTACAACAATGTGTATATCATTAACAAAATGTTCTGCAAACTTAAAATTTTGTTAAGATGGTAGATTTTTTGTTATGTGTTTTTTAATTACAAAAATTTCTGTCTGTATTTAGTTTTCATTTTAGTAAGGAAAGACAAATAAGCTAATAAATGGTAAGGACAAATGCTGTAAGGATATCTAGAGCAATAAAAGAAATTATGGATATGGGAGTATAATTTTAGATAGTGAAGATTTCTGTATTCAAATCCCACATGGAAAAAGGACTAAGGGGAATGAAGAGATGAGTCATATGGAATGCCCAAGACACAGAAGAAGGCAGGCAGAGAAAATAACAAGGATAAAGACAGTGAAGTAAAATCATGCTTTCTATATTTCAAAACAGCAGCAAGGACACTAGTGTGACAGAGAAGGAGTGATCAATGGGAGGCTGCAGATTTTGTCAGAGATATTGTCAAGGCTCAGGATCATACAGGGACTTGTAAGCCTGGAAAGCACTTTGAATTTTATTCAGAATGAGATGAGAAGCCATTGAAAAGTTTTTAAGCAGATGAGTAAAATAATCCACCTTGTATTTTAAGAGAAGCATTCTACCTTCTCTGTGGAATAGAGAGGTGGAAGGGCAAAGCTTGAAGCAGAAAGAGCAGTGAAAAGTGTACTGTAATATTCTTATGTGAGAAATAGTGGAGGGAATGAGAAGTGGTCAGCCTTAAACTGCCATTTGCTCTCTGTATCAGGGCTCAGGGCCTTTCAGACTCTCCAGGGATTCCTTACAGTTTTTACATTCGTTTCTCAGTTTCAAACATAATCTCTTCACTCTATGAGAACTCTAGATCTGAATCCTTGTTATGAGTCAGGAGTCCACTCTAGTTTACTCTCTTGTAAGTAACTAGACTTGAAATGTTTTGATATTAATTGATGTAGTAATACGATTGGTTAGAGAAATAGCAAAGAGCGAGCGTCCCCATCCTATGACCATATCAGCACCAGAAGAGAAAAAGACATCTACACAGTTGTTCCCTTGGCATAGGCCCTGGTATTCTGTTAGGGAACAGGTTATAAAGGAAATACAAAGGGTCTTTGTACTTACTTTCAGAATGTATTTTCTTTAACATGAAAAGAATCCAAGGCCTTTTTGCTTCTAATTGCTTTTTGTGTATCTACTACCATCCCTTGCTAAATTATTGATACTTTTCCTCAAATCTCGGCATGATGTCCTACATTCCAAATTTTCAATAGCTGAAAATTTCACCTTTTCAATGCCTTCATGTTTATCTTAGTAAAAAGTTGAGAAAGACTGTAATAGATTTATTTAATCAGATTTTTTTATCTACAATAATTTTTGAATAAGGGAAAACATCAACACTTTTTCTCCTTATTTGGCAAATAATTTCCATAGAGAGGAAAAAAACAATCAAAACAGGTACAAAATGTAACAAAACCAAAGGACCATGTGAGTTGAAATTTAAAATGAGAAAAATGTCCACATTAATTTGGGCAATGCAACTCCTGGGAAATAGTAACTCAGAACCTGAGAGCTAAATAATTCTACAGGACTAAATATATATTCTGGTGCCCAAGACGAAAATGAAATCATAGAGAGGTTAGGTCTATTAAAACATATTTGTAGATGTGTAGGTATAAAAATGCTTTTAGAGATGGGAAGACAAAAAACTCATTTATTTAACAAGTTCTGTTGGGTGCTTTTCACTAAAAGAGAAACATCACATGTTTATAACACTGAGAATGTAAATTGCAGTACATTTCAAATTACGTGAGAAACTAAAGAAAATATCTGTTTCAAGTCACTGAATAATTCATCCTTATTTAGTGTTTGTCCCTAATTTCTGTGATTTTATGAATAATTCAGAGCAATGATTTTACCTTTCTCTACAGCTGTATTTGGTAAATGTCCACATTATTTTTGTTGCAAAGATGCAGCCAAGTTTCTTAGAATAGGAACAATGTTTAGAATGTATTTTTTCCATAATGAAAAATATTATGAAAGGGGCTACTATGATATAGCTTACAGGGTTCTCTATTGTGATAACTAAAACAGACTTAGCCTCAAGTAAAATTGACATCTTGCTAACTGTTGGTGGTGAAGGAGAAAGAAGACAACATTGAACCAGACTGGGGAAAGATGAATTCAAATTAGTTAGAGATTTGTCACCCAAAGCAAAACAAATTCAAGCTTGAACTGAGTTGACAGTGATAGTTATTATGAACTGCAAATCCCTCAAATTCATACGTTGAAATCCTAACTCTCAATGTATTGGTATTAGGAGGTAAATCTTTGGGAGGTAATTAGGTCATGAAGAGGAAACCCTCATCAAAGGAAAGTAGTGTCCTTCTAAGAAGATATACGATAGAGATTTTTCTCTCCTCCATGTGAGGATAAAATAAGACAGCCATCTGTAAGTCAGGAAGACAGCCTTCACCAAGAACCCAACCATGCTGACTCCCTGATTTCAGATTTACAGCCTACAGATCTGTGAAAAACAAATGTTTGTTGTTTTAGCCACTCAATCTGTGTTTTCTGTTATAGCAGCCCACATTGACTAAGAAAATACTAAACCCTTTATTTGATAGATGAAGATAGTATCAGACAAGGTATCATATGAGTAAAAACCTAAGATTTATGTGTGATCATTTTACATTGGAGCAGCTACTGAAACTTGAGACCAAAACCACTAGCTAACATCAGTATGTCAACCCAAAACATTTGGGACAGTAATGAAGATACAGCCAATGAATTGTTTAAATATATAATCAAGGCAAGGTTATCATCAGAAATATAGGAAAAAAATCCACTAAATTTGGTTTACGAGAAATTCATGATTCATTGTATACCTTGATACTGGGCTTAAAGCAGCAATCCTAATTCCAGATCTACCTTCAAGTCTGGGTCAGTGTTCTCAAATGCTGCCAGTTTCATGTAAGGACCGGCTTAATATTGAAGGTAACTGAGCATTGCTAATGTCTGACTGGAGCTGAAAGAGGCCAAAAGCAGGGTTATAACTTTTGGAAAACTGACCTGGTGTTAACTTCCTTCCCTTCCATTTCAAACGGGAAGGTATCGCAATTAGAAACTATTAGCAGTCTTATCTAATAACTTGTGGATAATTCCTTTTTTTTTTCTTTTTTTTAAAAGAATCAGAGTCTCACTCTTTCACCTAGGCTGGAGTGCAGTGGTGCAATTGTTACGGAATCTTTGGGGTGTCGATTTTCTGGTTGGAAAACTGTGGTTGATGGCATCTTTGCCCGAGTTCTTGTCCTGCATCCAGAAAGAATTGTGTAGGTAGACAAGTGAAGGGTTAAAGGAGAGGAGATTTATTAAGTGTTAGAACAGCTCAGAGGAGACCCATAGTGGGTAGCTCCTGTCTAGGTTGTTCTGTCAAGTGTTCAGCTCTCAGCAGAAAGGGAAGCCCTGGAGAGGGTTGCTCCTGTCTGCAGCTGGTAGTTCCCAGACATCTCTGCAGGTCTCTGAAGCATTCAGCAGAGAAAGTAGCTGGCCCTCCCATTGTCTCCAGCTATCAGCAGAAAGGATAACTCCTTCCTGCCTCTAGTCTTCCCTCCTCTGTCTTCTTCCCTGTTCTGGCTGAGTCCTGGGCTTTTATGGATGTCAGAGGAGAGGAAGTGTATGCCCATTGGTCCATGGGCAGCCATGGGCGGGCCCAGGAAAAAGCACCATGAGTTTTGCCTCCAGTCTGCAGGATTGGCAGCCTAGCCTGAAGGTGGTGCTTCACTGGGGACCCATCCCCTTCCACCCAGGAGCCTGTCTGCCTCCCACAGCCATCCATGGCACCCAGGCTGCTGGCATCAAAGGGCACTTGCAGGCCAGTGCCCAGCCTCCCTCCCACCCCCTCAGCTTCCCCTCCCATGCTTCTGCTCCTCGGTGTCCAAAGTCCAGAGGGGGCTGAGGTGGCAGGGGACTGGCATGTCAGCACTGCTTCCAATGTGTGCACACCTGGCTGGGCTGTGACAGCACCCTGCTGGGTCCCAACCCCACTCTGAGATCAGAGCACAGAGCCAGGAGGTGGGAGAGACCAGGCAGCAGGAGGAGGTGCCTCCAAGCCTGCAAGGGGCAAGGGGGGCGTTCCCTGCCTCTCCAAGAGTGCACGGTTGCCTGAGTCTGCAGCATTGGGGTGGCTGGGTGGTGGGCTGGGGTGGGGACAGAGTAGGGGAGTTGGATAAACTCCTGTCTGCTCCATGGAGTGGGAGGTCCAGGTCTACAGCTACAGCTGCAGTTTGGGCAGCTGGAGCAGCACCCAGGGAGCTCCCATTCAAACTCAGAAGGGGCAGGGCTCCCACTTGTCCCCATCCTGCCAACTCCAGGGAGCATACAACCCTGGCCACACCTCTCCCTGCAGCTGGCATGATGGCAGCAGCCACTGCCATCACAATCACAGCCTATTGTAGCCTCAAACTCCTGGGTCCAAGTGATCTTTTTACCTCAGTCTCCCCAATAGCTGGGGCCACAGGCATGTGCCACAATGCCCATCTAATTGTTTTTTATTTTTTTAGAGAAGGTGGTCTGGCTATATTGCCCAGGTTAATCTCTAATTCCTGGACTTAAGCAGTCTTCCTGCCTCATCCTCCTACATGGCTGGGATTACAGGCATGAGCGACTATGCCCAGCTCCTGATAAATCTTTTCTTAATCAAAGTCTTCATCAGCAGCCTTACTTACCACAGTCTTCCCAGATGATCTCAAGTATCCAAGGAAATTAAAAGTAGCTACTGCTGACAAAACTGTTGGGTTCCCTGATATTGTGCAAGAATAAAATGATGCTAGGTCTTCCGTTAGCTAGCTCTTCTTCTGTAAAAGTCTCTTTCTATGTATTAATCAAAACTGATGCAACTTTTTAAAGAACTATTCCTAGAAACTTTCTCCCTTCCCAGTCAGAATTAATGTATTATTTATCCATTTAAAGGACTATATAAATAGGACATGGTTTGGGTATATAACCGCACTTACCGCCATTTACTTTGTGGTTCAGTGATTTCTGTGTGCTTCTGACTTGTATATACTTTCAGCCCTTGTAGACGTAGTGGTGGTAGTTTTCCCAACTTAAATTTATCTTTATCATCCACCTTTATCCACAGTTCTCCTCATGATTAGCACATTGTCAATAAATATTTACTAAGCTGAATTGATAGTTTTTATTATGCATAAATACTAAGATGTCCATGTCCATGGTCATGCAGGACAGCAGAAGTCCCATTTTATTTATTTTTTTTACCAGTGTATCTATTGCTACCAATTGCTTCAAGGTCAGGAGCCAACTCATTTATTAGACATGTAAATCTTGTGAAAATATTCATATTGGAAACAGCATGTAGCAAGTGCAAACAGAACTAAATAAATCCTTAAATTTATCACAGTCCCTTCAAAGTATGAATTCTTCTTCTAGCATTACATCAAATTTGATAAAATCCAAAAATATTTTATCTCAATGTTTTAAATGTGTTGATGCTGTATACATTGAGTTGTTGTACAATTGAATGGAACCCACATTCAAAGTTTTTCCTCAATGTTAAAATTAAATGGTTCTCTCTGTGATTCTTTCTGTTTGCAGTTCTTCTCATTTCATTGTTAGAATTTGCCTCTAGTAATGTAACTCATTTGGCATTGCAGACGTTCTGATCTTTTCAAATGTGTATTTTGACAGGTGCCTCAAACATTCATTCTTGGTTTGTGCTGTGGGCCTAAAGTTTATATCTCTCCAAAATTCATATATTGAAATCTAATTCCCATTATGTTGGTGTTAAGATGTGAGGCCAAGCTGGACACAGTGGCTCACACCTGTAATCCCAGCACTTTGGGAGGCCAAAGTGGACAGATCACGAGGTCAGGAGTTCAAGACCAGCCTGGCCAACATGGTAAAACCCCATCTCTACTAAAAATACAAAAATTAGCCAGGTGTGGTGGTACACGACTGTAATCCCAGCTACTCGGGAGGTTGAGGCAGGAGAATTGCTTGAACCCGGGAAGCAGAGGTTGCAATGAGCTGAGCTCATGCCACTGCACTCCAGCCTGGGCAACAGAGCAAGACTCCATCTCAAAAAATAAATAAGTAAATAAATAAATAAATAAATAAGTTAATTAATTAATTAATAAAGAGGTGAGGTCTTTGGGATGTGAGTAGGTTAAGGGGGTTGGGGAGCCGTCATGAATCGGTTAGTCCCCTTATAAAAGAACCCATAGGGAGCTACTTTGCCCCTTTTGCCCTTATGCCATGTGAACATGTAGCAGTAAGTCTGAGAAACAAACCTCACCAGGTAACAACTCTGCTGGCACCTAGATCTTGGACTTCCCAACACCCAGAACTGAGAATAATAAATCTGGTTTATAAGTTACCCAGCCTAAGGTAATTTGTTATAGCAGTCCAAATGGACTCAAACAGGTTGCAAACACTTGAAAAATGAGTATCTGTACTGAATCGCATATTTTAGCCAAAGTTTGCTTGTAGGAATACAGCCTATGCCCAAAGAATTAATAGCTGACTCTCATTTGAATGGTGAAGATTTGCTCTCTATTTCCAGTATTTTATTTTTGTGCCTGTATGGTGGATATAGGCAAATTTTTACACAACCAACCAGAAAAGTTCAATAGTCTTTCATTCTCTGCTTTCACTAACTTCTTTTAAGTGTATTTCAACAATTATCTAAATATTGTCACCAGTAGATTAAGCGTACCATTATAAACACTCTATTTCTATTTTTTCAAAACTTGAACTGAGCTAGCTGCTAATAACATTTTTTAATTAGCATTGCAACCATATTCACCTACCATGTTTTTCCCTCTCCTTTGATTTCTGGGTCATTACTCACTTTCACAATTTGTATGTGACTCACCATTCTATACCTACTTTTGCCTTACTCTAAAATATTTTTTGATTTAATACATTTACTTTTTTCTCCTTTTGCTTTTGGAATTGTATTACTATCATGGGGGGTTTTCTTTTCCTTTTTCAAGGTTTCTCAAAATTCTTGACCAAAGCCCTATCCCCTGAAGTGAGTAATATTCTTCACTAAATTACCGCATCACATATTTACATCTGGCTAAAGTAAGAAACACTACTCGTGTTCTGTAGCTATTGATAATTGTTAAAATAAACTTAACAACTGATATCAAATTATAGAAAATGATTATTTTAAAGTTCTTTATACTTGTAATATTTGTAAATAATATGAGTTATCACCTCTTTCTGTAGCTAATTGTATATGGAGCACATGCAGTTAATGGCATGTTTCTTAACACATTTCTCATATCAAGAATAACAAATCCAATGCAGTGGGGAGTGGAGAAAAGAAATTAAATGTGGCTACATCTGCAAGTAACAATTGCAGCCACTTTGTCAAGGGTTAAACAATCGTCAATGAGCTATACACATTGTTTGTCACCAGAATAACTGAATCAAGCGGTTCCAACTCATTAATTTGTTTCATTCCCATGTACCTGAACGTCTGGGACATGAATAGTGCGCATGTGTTAAAAGGCAAAGCTGTAGTAATGACCTCTACCTATTGGAAGCAGTTATCTGTTTTCCTGTTACTATCTAATTTTTACACAAAAATACCTCAGATGAATATTGACAGAAACTCAGAAAGAAGCATGGCATAAACTAATACGAAGGTAATGTAGTAATGGCAGAAAGTTACAGCTTAAAAGTTTTTACGGTGAGAAGATTATTGTAATAGTGAGAGCCAGGTATAAGTTTGTTTTGAAATGATAATGTACAGCTAAAGAGTATAATGCTCAAATTTTTGTATATGTAGGTTTCATAATTCAACAAGTAGGGTTAAGAGACAATAAGAATTACACAGAATGCTGGATTTTATTTCACGTCTGTTCCTCTTGTCAGACATTGCCATCTTTCCCATGTTTCATCAGGTGTTCAGTAAGTTAACAACATTCACTCTGTGAAAAGTACCCCATGATTTATTGTATAAATGTAGTTGGAATTACACTGTGGTTCCTCATATCCTCAAGCTTATAATTCAGTTTGGAGACTACACTATATAAATGTGGAAATGCCATAATTATGCTTATACGTTGACTTTTTAAAACATGTAAATTAATATGGTAGAAACTGAATACATAAGTATGGGGGTGCCATATAAAATAATGATCAATGCCAGTGGGATTAATCAAGGAAAATTTCTTGGGGAAGTGAATTCTAAACAGAATTTGGTATATTTGTTTATTTAGCACTCATTTTATGTTTTCTAATTATAAATATAATGTATTCTCATATTCTCAAGGTAATAAATTTGCAAATTTTAAGTTAGTAGGAAGAGTAAAAGGAACTAAGATCCCACTGTCCAAAGGTAATCATTATTCAGGTTCTGCTCTTTTCCTTCCATTTGGCTGTCTGATATTTTCTTCATGGTTGCCATTACATCACATATTCAGTATTATGACCCACTTTGTGTTTCAGTCAGTGTCTACACATACAATTTTGAATGACACAAATGTCTCATAGAAACTAAGTTTAATCAAATCAAGAAACTAAGTTTAATGCCAGTCTGTATCAATGTACCGTTTCCTTCTAGCTAAATATTTAGGCTTTTCCAAATTTTGTTAACATAAATAACTCCAAAGATATTTTTGTTCACATTTTCTCTTATTGTTATTTTCCTAAGGTAGACTTTAACAATTTACTGTAATAAAGTATAGAAAATGATCATTTTAAGGTTCCTTATACTTGTAATATTTGTAAATAATATGTTATCACCTCTTTCGAATTAGTTATTTCTGCTTGATATTTTATTGCATTGATCAGAATTCCCAGAATTGTAATATAATGCTAATTATTAAATCTTACATTCCTTCTCATGTTAATAGTTATTATTTTGTAAATATGATGCTATTAACAAATTTTAGATTGGCATCCTTAATATATTCGTTAGATGTTAGTAATTCCACTTTTCCCTATAACTGTATTTTGCTTTTTAATCAGAAATCAATCTTGAGTTTTGTTCAATAATTTTATGATATTTATTCTGATTTTCATATTACTTTCTATTAACATATCGGTAAGTTTTTCTAAGATTTTCCATATGTTTATCTGAAAGAAGTTCTGTAATTTTCTTCACTGTTCCCATTATCAGATTATATATCAGATTTACAAGTTTTGTTAAAAATTTTGTTCCCCCCCATTTTTCTATGTCATTGAACATTTTGTTGACATTTCACATTTCTTGATTACTGAAGGAAATCTATTAGTCCATTGCTTGTAAAGGTTTTTTTGGAGAAAAGTTACTCGTTAGTATATACTACTTTGTTATTGGTATAGTCACCTATTAAAGTTAAATTATCTACTTTATTAAGACTTAAAATATTAATATATCATGGTGTCAACTTTAAACATCTTCACATCTGTTGTTAAATGCTTTATTTCTAATTTTTAAATGTGTACTTTATCTTGATTAAATTTTATTGAAATTTATCTGTTTTCTTATTGTTTCTTTTTTAAACAAGCCAGTCAGGATTTTGCCATTATATTTTTTATGATTTATGATTTTATTGTTATTGTTACCCTCATATATCTTGGTTTTTAAATAAATTTTTATAACTTCTTAAATTTGATGCTGTTTATTTTTTTTTTAAGTAGACCTTTACCTATTCTTTCTTCACCCACTTACGTTTGAGTCACCTGCAATGTGTCAGCTTCTACTTTCCCTGATCTTCCTTGTTGCTTTCCCTTATTTCTTCCTAAAATCCAGGTATGATGATCTTACAATTGGCTCTCATGGCACCCTACACTTCTGTTATCACAGCACATGCTATTCCATTGTGCAAACGGATGGGCAACTAAGAGCACTTTCAGGACTTTATCATAATGTTTCAAAGTCATATTTTTTTAAGAGACAGGGTTGTGTTCTATCATCTAGCCTGGGGGAGTACAGTGGTGTAATCATGGTTCCCTACAGCCTTGAACTCCTGGGTTCAAACAATCCTCCCACCTCAGCCCCTAGAATAGCTTGCACTACAAGGGTGTGCAGCCACACTCAGCTAATTTTTTGCTTTTCATTTTTGTAGAGATGGGGTCTCACTCTGTTAACCAGGCTGGTCTTGACCTCCTGGCCTCAAGTGATCTTCCCACCTTAGCCTCCCAAAGTACTGAAATTACAGGCATGAGCCACCACAACTGGTCTGAAAATTCTTAAATCCATTCATGGGCTATCTTCTAACTGTTCCCTTCCTCTATTTAGGTCTCCAGTAAATTTCAACTCGTTCTTTAAATCTGGCTTCTGAGTGACCTTTTCAGAGATTCTCCAATGTATTCAAGTAAATAAAACAACTGACTTCTATGTTTTTTCATTTTATTTTATGATTAAACATCAAAATATTGAAATAAACAATATGTCCTAAGTAGGTTTTTTTTCTATCTCAAGTTCTAGATTTTGAGGCCTTTAAAGATAGAAACAACGGAATCAGGTCCTTGAACACAGGAGTCAATCAGTAAGCATTTGTTGAATAAACAATAACAGGACATCTTTCTGCTTTCCTAAAACTCATCAAAGAATTCTTACTCATTCTGATCCATCTTCCCTTATGATGAGACAAAATCACTCACTGTGGTCAACGGCATTAAAAAATAAAAAGTGGGGGATTTCCAGAGGTTAAAAAATGTGGACAAAACTATTTGAAATATTCATGTATTTATGAACTGATTCATTTAAAAAATTTCACTATTAATATTTGTTAAATGCCTACACATCATTAGGGACCGTAAGTATAGCAGAGAACAAAACAGAAAAAATTTCCGGCCACATGAAATCTATATTCTAGAGGACAGAAGAAATGGTCTGATAAGAATCAGGAAAGAACAAGATATGTCCAGATTAAATCATAACCTTTATGTAGAATAAAAGTGAAATCACTGTAAGCTATGTTGATATTTGACCAGGCTACTTGAACACTTTTAGATAAGTGCTTTAAAGCTATTGGTGGCTTTTGAACAAGGAACTACTGTGGTCATTGAATTTCATGACAGAGTGCAATAGAAGTGGAAAATGTACATATAAACATTCTCAGGCCACAATGTGCCATATCATGGAAACTTTGCAATTTTCCATATGACAGAGAATAGAAATATGAGACATGACAGTGGAAATGATAGTGAAAGGATGAATGTTAAATACACTGCAGAGGAGTAAGAACTGGCAAGAATTGACAGATGATGAGTTAAGCAAGGTATGAACAAATGAGGAGTCAGATGAGTAAGAAGGGAGGGGGAATAAAATCATGCATCGCTTAATAACAGAGATACTTTCTGAAAAATGCGTTGTTAGGCAATTTCATTTTTCTGCTAACATCATAGAGTGTACTTACACTAACCTAAATTGCAGCCCACTACTGCACAACTAGGCAATATGGTATAGCCTATTGCTCCTAGGCTACAAAACTTTATAACATGTTACTTTACTCAATACTGTAGGCAATTGTAACACAATGGTAGATATTTGTGTTTCTAAACAAACATCAACATAGAAAAGGTACAGTGAAATACAATAAGATAGTCTTATGGGTCTACCATCGTATATACAAATCTGTCATTGACCAAACATTGTTATGCGGCACATGACTGTAATATGGTATCATGTTGAACAGAAACTCTCAACCTTCCCTGTTGAGGTACACTGATAAAAACTATAATAAGAAATGTATTACTGATTGCAAAATCTCATAATTATGAGCAATTTGTTCTTTCATAAATTTAAGAGAATTTCTCCAGAATAACAACACTCACTTTCATTCCTGTATGCTTGTCTTTAAAAGTAGAAGGAAAAGTTGATGAAAGTATGGCTAAAGTTGGAACTTCTCTCTCTTCTACCGTGGCTGCAGCATTAGTGAATAAGTATAATTTTTATGACTGTAACAATTAAATATTTCTCTTTCTGGACTTTACTTTTCTAGAAAGAGAATCTTTGGAGGAAAAGCTGATCTGTGAGGCAGTAAAGGAAAAGTGTTAAGGTTTATGCCATATGAACCTTTAGAAGAAAGTCATTTTTTGATGGACGCTTGCTTGTATCAATACACGCATGCATGGAAACAAATACTCTCTTCTTCCCCATGTCTTTTGTATGCTATCCTATTCCACCAGTCCTGAATTAGTGCTTTTGCTCTGCAGCTAACTCTCTCAAGTTCGTCTTTCTGAAGTCCGAATCTCTCTCTTGAATGTTTCTGACCGTAGTACCTACCCTGTAAATGCACTAAACCTGATCCATTTACAGACTAGATAGTTTTTTGGTCCAAAAGATAATTCATGGAATTTCTCTAATAAATGTATATTAATTTATATTACTTTAACAATTGATTTTCATTGATCCTGATGATGATTGGCTATTAGTTGATTACTATGTGTATTTTGTAAAGATATACATGGCTGTCAGAAGATACTTTATGCCATAAAATATTATGAGACAATTTTTTAAAAATAAGACTATGTTTTTCCTGAAGCAAGCTATTTCTAAAAACATATGCTTTCATGAAATTTTATTTCTCATGTTATCTTTATGATTACCTTATTCTATGCTGACTATATTAATAAAGTTAGAGATTCAATGAAGTTTTAAGATATTTTCTCTCTTTTGTTTTTTTTTCTTTAAGTTCCGGGACAGAACATGTACAGAACATGCAGGTTTGTTACATAGGTACACATGTGTCATGGTGGTTTGCTGCACCTATCAACCTATGATCTAGGTTTTAAGCTGCACATGCATTAGGTATTTATTCTAATGCTCTCCCTCCTCTTGCTCCACACCCCTCAACAGGCCCTGGTGTCTGATCTTCCCCTCCATGTGTCTATGTGTTCTCATTGTTCAACTCCCATTTATGAATGAGAAAATGCAGTGTTTGGTTTTCTGTTCCTGTGTTAGTTTGCTGAGAATGGTGGCTTCCAACTTCATCCATGTCCCTGCAAAAGACATGAACTCATTCTTTTTTATGGCTGCATAGTATTCCATGGTGTATACATGCCACATTTTCTTTATCCAGTCTATCATTGATGGGCATTTGGATTGGTTCCAAGTATTTGCTATTGTAAATAGTGCTGCACTAAACATATGTGTGCATGTGTCTTTATAGTAGAATGATTTATAATCTATTGGGTATATACCCTGTAATGATATGGCTGGGTCAAATAGTATTTCTGGCTCTAGATCATTGAGGAATTGCCACACTGTCTTCCACAATGGTGGAACTAATTTACACTCTCCCCAACAGTGTAAAAGCATTCCTATTTCTCCACAGCCTTGCCAGAATCTGTTGTTTCCTGACATTTTAATAAACATCATTCTAACTGGCATGAAATGGTATCTCACTGTGGTTTTGATTTGTATTTCTCTAATGACCAGTGATGATGAGCGTTTTTTCATATGTTTATTGGCTGCATAAATGCCCTTTTTTTTTTGAGTCAGATTTTCACTCTTGTTGCCCAAGCTGGAGTAGTTAACAGCACGATCTCGGCTCACTGCAACCTCCGCCTCCTGGGTTCAAGTGATTCTCCTGCCTCAGACTCCCAAGTAGCTGGGATTACAGGCATGCATCACCATGCCCAGCTAATTTTTTTGTATTTTTAGTTGAAACGGGGTTTCACCATGTTAACCAGGCTGGTCTTGAACTCTTGCCCTCAGGTGATCCACCCACCCTGGCCTCCCAAAGTGCTGGGATTACAGGCGTGAGTCAGTATGCCAGGCCCTCAATGTCTTCTTTTGAGAAGTGTCTGCTTATATCCTTCACCCACTTTTTGATAGGGTTGTTTTTTTCTTTTAAATTTGTTTAAGTTCCTTGTAGATTCTGGATATTAGACCTTTGTCCAATGGGTAGATCACAAAAATGTTCTCCCATTCTTTAGGTTGCCAGTTCACACTGATGATAGTTTCTTTTGCTGTGCAGAAGCTTTTTAGTTTAATTAGATTCCATTTGTCAATTTTGGCTTTTGTTGTAATTGCTTTTGGTGTTTTAGTCATGAAGTCTGCTCATCCCTACGTCCTGAATGGTATTGGCTAGGCTTTTTTCTAGGGTTTTTGTGGTTTTAAGTTTTTAATCTGTCTCGAGTTAATTTTTGTATAAGGTGTAAGGAAGGGGCCCAGTTTCTGTTTTCTGCATATGGCTAGCCAGTTTTCTCAGCACCATTTATGAAATAGGGAATCCTTTCCCTGTTGCTTGTTTTTACCAGGTTTGTCGAAGACCACACGGTTGTAGATGTGTGGTATTATTTTTGAGGTCTCTGTTTTGTTCCATTGGTCTATATATTTGTTAGGTACCAAAACCATGCTGTTTTGGTTACCATAGCCTTGTAGTGTGGGTTGAAGTCAGATAGCGTGATGCCTCCAACTTTGTTCTTTTTGCTTAGGATTATCTTGGCTATATGGACTCTTTTTTGGTTCCATATGGAATTTAAAGTGATATTTTCTAATTCTGTGAAGAAAGTCAATAGTAGCTTGATAGGAATAGCATTGAATCTATAAATTATATTGAGCAGTATGGCCATTTTCATTATATTGATTCTTCCTATCCATGAGTATGGACTTTTTTTCCATTTGTTTGTGTCCTGTGTTATTTTCTTGAGCAGTGGTTTGTAGTTTTCCTTGAAGAGGTCCTTCTTGTCCCTTGTAAGTTCTATTCCTTGGTAATTTATTCTTTGTAGCAATTGTGAATGGGAATTGACTCATTATTTGGCTCTCTGCTTGTCTATTATTGGTGTATATGAATACTTGTGATTTTTTCACATTGATTTTGCATCCTGATACTTTGCTGAAGTTGCAGCTTAAAGAGTTTTGGGGCTGAGACGATGGGGTTTTCTACATATACAGTCATGTCATCTGCAAACAGAGGCAATATGACTTCCCCTGTTCCTATTGGATACCTTTTATTTCTTTCTCTTGCATGATTGCCCTGGCCAGAACTTCCAATCCTATGCTGAATAGGAGTCATGAGAGAGGGCATCCTTGTCTTGTGCCAGTTTTCAAAGGGAATGCTTCCACTTTTGCAATAAGCGTTTATTGTGTTGAAGTTTTGTGAAAATAGTAGATCAGGTTTTTCTACCAGTTGGGTATCTTAAAAAATCCTTTAGTACTTAGTTTTTAAGTTTTAAGTAAAAAAGATCACAAGTGACTAATTAAAATAATAATAAGAGTACTATAAGTATTCCAAAATAGTTGTTTCTAGTGGTGATATTTAGGGTGTATATTTGGTTTGGATTTTGTGCATATGTATTTCTAAGTTACCTACAGTGAATACATTTGCGGACATCAAACATTCTATGTTTCTTTTTTAGTGATAGCTTGTGCCTGACCTAATTCTACATTAGCGAACAGATTGAAGAAGTGAGGAGACATCAGATAGATGTAGACACTTCATCAAGGAGTCCCCCTGCAGTGCCACAGGGGCAGTAGGCTCACTTATTCCATATTCTTGGCATTTGCAGGGATAGACATACAAGGGAAGGCACGCGGAGCTCCTGAGGAGCAAGGGCAGATAGTCAATGATGGGAAAAATTTGCAGTGCCATAGACCCTCTTTCTTTTAATGGAAACTCAGGGATGGATGGTCTGGCCATAAACTATGAATAGTACCTCTGGGAAATAATAATACTCAATACAGGGCCCATCAAAACTGTTTCTCAAATTTAAAAGAGCCACAGGGTTGCAGAACAGGGACTTAGAAATACTAGAGGCAATTATATTTAAAATGGATGGTCACACAACCATGATTCTGGGTTAGTATGGTTTGCCTCCTCAGTAAATAAGACATGGAATCATAGCAGTAAAAGTATTTTGAGTCTGGCATTTTACACATAGAAATGTGAATCCGTGTTTACATTTAAAAAATGCAAATCAATAGAAAATATGTGGTTTTATACAGAGGATTTTGGTTTAAGGACTATATTTTAGTGTACAGTCTTCTACTTAACAGAATATATCTGCATTCAAAACAAATTATTTGCTATGAAGCAAAGAGTGAAATTTATCAGGGTCTTAATATTATAAGGTAAATTTTATATTTTGAGGTTACTAACCTGGTTTGGATTTTGTACATTTACACAACACCTTACAGAAGAGGTTTTCAAACCACATTCCACAGAATGTCCCTTTTTAAGGCTAAGTAATATTCCACTGTATATCTGTACCACATTTTGTTTATCCATTCTTCTGTCAATGAATGCTTCCACCTTTTGGCTATCAAGAATAAAGTTGCTATGCACATGAATTTGCAAATATCTGTTGAAGTCCCTGCTTTCAATTTTTGTGGGTTTAAACCCAGAAGTGGACTTGGTGACTGATATAGTAATTCTATGTTTCATTTTTTATTAATTAATTAATTAATTTATTTATTTTTGAGATGGAGTCTGACTCTCTTGGCTCACTGCAACCTCCACTTCCCAGATTCAAGTGATTCTTCTGTCTCACCCTCCTGAGTAGCTGGGATTACAGGCACGCATCACCACGCCCAGTTAATTATTGTATTTTTAGTTGAGACAGGTTTTCACCATGTTGGTCAGGCTGGTCTTGAACTCCTGACTTCGTGATCTGGCCACCTCAGTGTCCTAAAGTGCTGGGATAACAGGCATGAGCCACTGAGCCCAGCCTATGTTCCATTTATTTTTAATTTTGGAAGCACTGTACTCTTTTCCACCATGACTACACCACTGTAGAGTCCACTGGCAATGTACAAGGGTTTCGATTTGCCTACATCCTCACCAACACTTGTTATTCCCTGCTTTTTTGATGATTGCCATCTTAATGTGTATGAAGTGGTATCTTACTATGGTTTTGATTTGCATTTCCTTAGTAATCAGTGATGTTGAGCATCTTTCATGTGCTTGATGGCCACTTGTATATCTTTCTTGGGAAATTTTCTATGTAAGTCCTTTGCCTATTTTTTAATAGGGTTGTTTATTTATTGTTGAGTTGTAGGAATTCTTTATATATTCTGCATATTGATCCCTTATCAAAGATATTATTTAAAATATTTTCTTCCATTCTGCCAGTTGTCCTCTGATTGTACAAAAGTTTTAAATTTTGGTGAAGTCCAATTTACTTCTTTTTTTTCTTTGTTACTTATGCTTTTGGTGTCAGAAAGCTTTTAGTTTATAATTTTAACTATATCATGTCTCCTGCCTCATATGTACCACTGGACAAGATCTCTTTTATGTGCTCTGCTTCTGTCAGAGGTAAATGTATTTTGAAGTGGAGAACGAATATAATTGCAAAATTGGCCTGGAGAACTAAGGTAATTATGAAAGTTCCAGATACAAGGAGAGAGGGCTCAATATGCCAGCAGTTCTCTACCAATCCATCCTAGCGGTCTTCTTTTAGGATTGCCTAAATAATGCAGGGGATGGGTGCAAGACACACAAGTGTTCCAGAAGCATGTAAACAAGGTACAGAGAAAAGGATAAGATAAAATAAGATGAGCTAAGAATATTAGGAAAGTCCTGTTCAGAAGATTGCCTACAGAGGCAAAAGGGCCAGTTTCATTTTGCTGAGGGAAACAGGGTGGTAAGAAGCCTCGTGAGGAAGATCCGCGCTTACCCTGTTACAGAGAGGTGTAAAATAACGTAATGGGACAGCATTAGGCTGAGATAGCTCCCATGGCCAGGGTTCCTGTGTAGACAAAATGAAACAAGCTTAGCCCACCAACAAGTGGCCCGCTGAGTATTAGCTGTGTAATGAGAGACCTACCACCAGGATAGTTCCAATAATGCAACTGCCCAAATTTTTGCCAAACAAATAATTTGTCTACTCTACTTCTACATTCACCCTATAAAAGCCTTCCCTACAAACGCCTCCAGTAGATCCTCCAACCACTTTCAGTTTGGAGCTGGCTGATACATGAATCTCTGTTTGCTTAAACTCTTTAAAACGTTAATATGCTTACGTTTATCTATTTTTTTCTCATTTTTAAAAATTGAGATGGGATCTTCCTATGTTGTCCAGGCTGGTCTTAAACTCCTGAACTCAAGGGATCCTCCTGCCTCAGCCTCCTGATTAGCTGGAATTATAGATGGGTGCCTCCACACCCAGCTTACATTTATCTTTAAACAAGGGTTTGACCCCTTTCTGAAATGTATTTGTGTTAAGACCTGTACCCTAAGTGATATCACATGTCATTTTAGACCATTGGACACTTTTGTCTCTGGACCACAATTTGCCCTTTGTGACCTGCTCTCCTAAGAAATTCAAGTGTAATTCAAGTTAGTTTACCCTCTGCTGATCAGGGGAGATTGCTATGGGTGCAAACTCAAGACAGGCACTCACACCTTCATTCATACCCCAAATCTCAACATCACACAATACACCTATGTAATAAACCTGCACAGGTACCCTCCGGAATCTAAAATGAAAATTGAAATTCCCTAAAATTTTAATTTCATCTTACTAAAAAGACAAAGATAAATTTACTTCTTTCCAATTTTGATATACATTATACTGACATAGACACTATATTCTATGGTGAATTATGTTGATTGAATTTCACATTTTAAACTAACACTGAGTTACTGTGAACAACTCTATTGGGTGATAATGTATTTTGTTTTTAATATATTTTAATACAATTTGCAAATATTCTGTTTTAAAATTACATCTATGTTCCATAAATAAATATGTAAAAATAATAAATGTTTATATTATTCAAGTGAAGATTACAGCGATCTTCTTGAATATCTACTTAACCTCAGCTAGCTTTAAATTCAGAAGTAGCAACTCCATAGAAATTCAACTTATTTCTACCTTATTACTCATACTTGTCTCCTTGAAGAAGCTTCATTGCTATCATCCAGTTTAGACTGGGATGTCACAGATCTCTAGACTGAGTAGTATAATACTCACTATTCAAATAAAATCAAATTATTATAATGTTATAACACCTCCAAATACAAAAATGAAGCCCATGGATGTTAGGTTAAGGTATAGATACAAGTATTCCTACTTACTGTCTTTTAGGGCAGACATATCCCAGCTAAGGTGATTGCAAAATGAAATGGAAACCATATTGTGGAAGGGGACTTGAGACTCAGATTGGATTTTCATTCCAATTCTTACATACACAAGCTGCATGACTCTGGGTAAATTGCATATTCTCTTAGAGTTTCAATTTCTTCGTCTGTACAATGGAGGTTAATGCCTACGGGCTACGGCTGATGTGGTGATAAAAGAACCAACAGGGATGCATGGGCAGGGCCTGGTCCATAAAGCAGCTGGCATCAACAAATGGAAGCCCCCTTCCCATCTTGTCTTTGCGTGCACTACAAAATCTGGAATATGTGGGTATAAAACATACTCTTACAAGAGACAGAATTGGAAACTTTTGCAAAAAGAGATTGGAAAGGTGTCACACCTTGTGGCATGAGGAGCTGTGGGCATACACTTGAACTTTGTGCTGTGAGATATCCACAGAACTTCAGTAGCTTAAGAGAACAGTTTAGATGTCATCTTATTCATCTACCATAGAACTTCCTCTTCTTTTCCGAGATTTCTCGACAGTAACTTTTACAGCTCTAATAATGCAGTTCTCTCCCAATTGTTTGGACTATTCTAATAGATACAAAGCAGTATTTCACCAGCAGATGCTACTGCAGTTCATATGATGATTTCAAACTGAGAATCCGTTTACAGTTATGCAATGCATATTTTTTGGAAATAGGGTGAAAGTACTTTAAGATTAAAATCCTATGAAATAGGTTTACAGTAAATAATTATTTGTTGCAATGTCTATCTTACTATCTTATATTCACACATGTATCGGTGTCCTAATAAATATATGTTGTGAGTGAAAGTTACTTGAGGGCAGAGACTGTGCCATATGTTCCCTGCACCGCTGATGCCTATATCGGCACGTGATATACAGTAGATGCTCAGTAAATACTTTAACTTAAAAAACGCCCCAAGAATAAATCTTAGAAGACATCAAAATACATAAGAGTACAATCTAGGGACATGGTCAGGAGCTCAAAATTCAATCTTATTTATTTATTTATTTATTTAAAGACAGAGTCTCACTCTGTCGCCCAGGTTGGAGTGCAGTGGCACGATCTCGGCTTACTGCAACCTTCCTCTCCCAGGTTCAAGCGATTCTCCTGCCTCAGCCTCCAGAGTAGCTGGGTTTACAGGTGCACACTAACACGCCCGGCTAATTTTTTTTAATTATTATTTTTAATAGACACAGGGTTTCACCAAGTTGGCCAGGCTGGTCTCAAACTCCTGAGCTCAGGCGATCTGCCCACTTTGGTCTCCTAAAATGCTGGGATTATAGGCATCAGCCACCGCGCACGACCACAAAATGTTTTAATGTAGCTTCAAAATCCCTTTGCAAATAGGCTTATTCATAACAAGATGAAAACAAGAAAACATTGAGCTTCATATAACAGAAGGGTTCTGCCTGGATTTGCATGTGGCCCCATCATTTGTTTGCTGTTGGGCCATGGTCGGGTTACTTAGCTGCTCTCTGCCTCCACATAGACTTTATGCCTGTGCATCCGTCATCTACAAAATGGGAATAATAAGAATATCTAACAGTTAGAAGTGGAGAAAACATATATAAAGGCCTTTGAAAAGATCTTGTCAAAGCTCAATAATTGTCCTCAATAATTGCTCTAAATAATTGTCAGCTATTATTCAATAATAATCATAATCACGAAAATGTATGACTCAAAGAAAGATTCCTACTTCATATCCAGCTTGCCAAAAGAATATCAGACATTGGACCTGTGAAAGGAATGACATTGAGATTTATTTTCACATCGCTAAGTTGGTTTTTTCTTTGCCATTCAATTTCTGCAGTCCCCACTCTAAGTCCATGGTCCACCTTTTTATTTTTCCTTCTAAGATGTCTTCCCTTCTTGTAAGATTTTCTTTGCCTTAAGAAGGGCCTTTTTCACCCACCCCCTCTTTTACCCTTCCCAGAAGTTGGTTAATGGGCACAAAAATACAGTTAGATGGAAGGAACAGAAGACGTTCTAGTGTTCAATAACACAATAGGGTGATGATCATTAACAATAACTTATTATACATTTCAAAATGGCTAGAGGAAAGATGTGGAATTTTCCTAACACAAATAAAGGATAAATATTTGAGGTGATGGACATGCAAATTATCTTGATTTGATCAGTGCACATCGTATGCGTGTATCAAAATATCACATGTATCCTAGAAATAATTATAATTGTCATGTATCAATAAAAACAAAAAGGGCTTATTTCTCTTTCCTTCCTCCCAGCATTCCCTCCTATCCCAGATATGTGTTGCTCCTGGGGCTCTCCTTCCCCACGTTCAGTCGGCACTGAGCCAGCAGGAAGGATTTCACAGGTCATATCCTGAGATCAACCCTCCACCCCTTCAGGTAATGATCCTCCTGCTCTTAGTCATTTATATCCTTTGCTTCATAGATATTTTGAGTCAAGTGCCTTCTAACCGCTGAGGTACATAACATCCCTTGGTTTTTAAAGAAAACACAAAGTGGATTCTAGCAACAATCTTGAGTCATCACAGAAGCTAATGAAGTTGGGGATTCCATGAAGCCATCCAAGCACATAAAGCCCATTTCCTGGGTCCCTTTTCCTTAGCTCAAGGCCACAAAAATCAGAACATGAATTCCAGCCCATATTTGCATTGTCTAAATAATTATGAATTATAAATTAAGCTAAAAAAAGTAAATATGTTCTATTCTTCTACTTCAATAACTATACCGCCATAATAACACACAAGGTCAAAGTCCAGTGTAGAATTCTCTGAGTTCTTGGTGCTCTGCACGGGAATGTGGTAGTAAAGGGAGAGCTGATCCTCAGCCCCAGGCTAAATTTTTTTCTTTCATCATAGCTAGCCCTGTCCTTACTTGAGAAGCCGTGCGTTCTCCTGTGCGGGGGACTCCCTAGGCCCCATGCAAGCTCCATCCACAATTCTCACCCCTTCAGAGAGCAGAGCCTTGGGCACCATTTGGACAAGCACAGTTTTCACTTTGAAATGGACCCAGGGAAGAGGCCATGCAGGCTCAGGTACATTTGGCCAGGGGCCTGAGTGCCCAGCATGTGCCCTAGAAGAAAGGGTGAGAGCTCTGTGTGGGCCAGGGTACAGTCAGTGGAGGGCCAGAGAGGCACCTTCTCAAGCGCAGGATTCAGGGCGGGTGTCCTCTTGCCAAGATCGATGGCTACGATCCCTCCGTGCAATGACGACTGCGTCACGTCTTCTCAGCGCACCTTTCTTTCAGTCTCAGCCACCGTGGGGAGTTCCATGGAAGCACAGGCTTCCCTTGTGCTGCCAGCAAACTCAAGCTACACTTTCGACCCTGGGACATCTCCACTATTGTAGGGTTTTGCCTAAGCACAAATACAGCCCAGAAACACTTGCAGGTTAACAGCCTCAGGGGAAGACCTCAACCAGTGTGGGACAGGTGGGCAAATGCTCGAGGCTCGTGTTTCAGGTGGACAGTCCTGGATAACTTTCCAGAGCCTCTCGGAAGGTCCCGCATAAAAAAAGTCCATGGGAGCAGCCTCAATGGCATTCTATTATTTTGGCTTTTTTTTCTTGCCTGGCTCACTCTTCCCACATCTCACTCTTGCTTCTTGGAATCACTTCCCAAATAAATCATCCACACCCAAGTCTTTAGTCCAGCTCTGCTTTCAGGGGTACAGGCACACCTTGGAGATATTGCAGTCACCACAATAAGGCGAATATCACAATAGAGCAAGTCACATGAAATTTTTGCGAGTCACAAGAAATTTTTTGCTTTCTGGTGCATATAAAAGTTATGTTGCCGGGCATGGTGGCTCACGCCTGTAATCCCAGCACACTGGGAGGCTGAGGCGGGTGGATCACCAGAGGTCAGAAGTTCGAGACCAGCCTGGCCAACATGGGGAAACCCTGTGAAAATACAAAAATGGTGGTGAGCGCCTGTATTCATAGCTACTCAAGAGGCTGAGGCAGGAGAATTGCTTCAACCTGGGAAGCAGAGTTTGCGGTGAGACAAGATCACACCACTGCACTCCAACCTGGGCAACAGAGTGAGACTCCATCTCAAAAAAGAAAGTTGTGTTTAAACTACTGTAGTCAATTAAGTGTGCAATAGCATTATGTCTAAAATATAATGTATATACCTTACTTTGAAAATACTTGATTGCCAAAAAATGCTAACCATCATCTGGGCCTTCAGCAAGTCATAATCATTTTGCTGGTGGATGGTCTCGTCTCAGTGTTGATAGCTACTGACTGATCAGGGTGATGGTTGCAGAGGGCTGGAGAGGGTTGGCAATTTCTTAAAATAACATGACAGGGAAGTTTGCCGCGTTGACTGACTCTTGCTTTCACAAAAGATTTCACTGTAGCATGCTACGCAGTTTGGTAGCATTTTACCCACAGTAGAATTTATATCAAAACTGGAACCAAACCCTGCCACTCCTCTGTCAACTAAGTTTATGGTATATTCTAAGTCCTTTGTCGTTCTTTCCACAATGTTCACGGCATCTTCACCAGGAGTAGATTCCATCCCAAGAAACCACTTTCTTTGCTCATTCATAATAAGCAACTCCTCATCCATTAAGATTGCAGCAATCTGGCCAGGTGCGGTGGCTCATGCCTGTAATCCCAGCACTTTTGTAGGCTGAAACGGGTAGATCATCTGACGTTGGGAGTTCGAGACCAGCCTGAACAATATGGTGAAACTCCGTCTGTACTAAAAATGCAAAATTAGCTGGGTGTTGTGGCACATGCCCACAATACCAGCTACTCGGGAGGCTGAGGCAGGAGAATCGTTTGAAACCAGGAGGTGGAGGTTGCAGTGAGCTGAGATCGCACCATTGCACTCCAGCCTGGGCAACAAGAGCAAAACTCCATCTCAAAAAAAAAAAAAAAAAAGATTGCAACAATTCACTCACATCTTCACGCTCCACTTTTAATACTAGTCCTCTTGCTATCTTCACCACATCTGTGGTTACTTCCTCTGCTAAAGCTAAAGTCTTGAACCCCTCAAAGTCATTTATGGGGGTTAGAATCAACTTCTTCGAAACTCCCATTAATGCTGCTATTTTTACCTCCTCTGGTGAATCATGAATATTCTTAGTGGCATCTACAATAGTGAATCAATTTACAGAGCACGGGTAGAGTAGATTTAGCATAATTCTTAAGACGTGCCCTAGGATTTATGGAATGGCAAATGAGCATTGGCTTGTAATAAGAGAGTCAGTCTGTCCTTTAAATCTTTTTTTTTTCTCTTGAGATAAGGTCTCACTCTGTTGCCCAGGCTGGATTGCAATGGCATGATCTTGGCCCACTTCAGACTTGACCTCCTTGACTCAAGCAATCCTCCCACCTCAGCCTCCTGAGTAGCCGGACTAGTAGCATGCACCACCATACATGGCTTATTTTTTTTTTATTCATTTAGTTTTGGTTAGAGACAGGGTTTCACCATGTTGCCCAGGCTGGTCTCAAACTCTTAAGCTCAAGCTATTCTCCCACTTCAGCCTCCCAGAGACATGAGCCACCCTGCCTGGCCTCTAAATTCATGTTATGTAGACTGATTTTCATGGTTAAGATGTCCTGAATCGACTGTGGCCTGTTGGGAGGTGGGATGGAGGAAACTACTTATGGAAATTGAAGAAGAAAGGGAAGCACACCAGAAGCAAGAAAGTGTCATCGATTTTTACATCAAGGACTCCATGGTAAAGAGAAAGAACAGGTAGCCTGTTTTTGTGGCTGACCATTGGACTGCGGACTGCACCTGCATCTAGCAGGTTCTTCTGCATAGTCCCAGTTTTAAATTTTTGACCTGGCATTCATGAACACAGTGCTAGTGGTCAGACCTTTGTCCAGGTTTAAGCTTCAGAAAATAATTTCTTCATGCAGTGGGAGGCCTGGTTAGGGTTATGATTCTGCCCTGGGGCATCTGACCCTTCAGACCTGGAGGTAAACTTAGCATCTACAATTTACCTCCACATTTGAACAGCCAAGGATGGGCAGAGAAAAAAGGCTCACATCTGTAACTCCAACACTTTGGGAGGCCAAGGCGGGAGGATCGCTTGAGGCCAGGAGTTGTAGACCAGCCTGGGCAATATAGTGAGACCTTGTCTCTGTAAAAACAAACAAACAAACAAACAAAACCAAGGATGCGTGGGTGGCAGGGAGCAGTTCAACATGGGAAACCATTAATCTGAGAGCTGGAAGGACCCTTAGACCAGCCCCCTATTAACAGATGAGACTGCCCTGGGATTATAGCCTAAGGTAATGCATTGAACTTTTCTAGAGATTTGAAAATAAACAATCCTAAAACCCCCAAGAATACTGCTACTGCTTGCTATTGAATAGTGTTTTCTAGTCCAGGTGTGGTGGGTCATGCCTGTAATCCCAACACTTGGGAAGGTTGAGGCAAGTGGATCACCTGAGGTCAGGAGTTCAAGGCCAGCCTGGCCAACATGGTGAAACCCTGTCTCTACTAAAAATACAAAAAATTAGCATGCCATGGTGGTGCATGCCTGTACTCCCAGCTGCTTGGGAGGCTGAGGCAGGAGAATACTTTGATCCTGGGAGGCAGAAGTTGCAGTGAGCTGAGATTGGACCATTGCACTCCAGCCTGGGCTACAATACTCAAACTCCGTCTCGAAAATACTAATGATAATAATAATGTTTTCTACAAGCAAGGGGTTACTTTGTACTGGGAACTGGTGTGAAGGGATCCACCATGTCTCAGCTTTTGGATTGATGACAGTTATTTCCAGATCATGGAGGTGGGAATGCTTGTTGATCGTCTTCTATGTTCTTTGTTATATTGACTGATTTTTTTAAAAAGCTAGCATTTTCATAACAATAAAGTCATAAAAATAAGTAACTAAAATAAAGTAAAATAATCTAAAAAGGCCAAGTGCAGTGGCTCACACCTGTAATCCCAGCACTTCGGGAGGCCAACGTGGCTGGATCACGTGAGGTCAGGAGTTCAAGACCAGCCTGGCCAACATGGTGAAAACCCATCTCTACTGAAAATACAAAAAGTAGCCAGGCATGGTGGCAGGCACCTGTAATCCCAGTTACTCAGGAGGTTGAGGCAAGAGAATTGCTTGAACCTGGGAGAAGGTGCTTGCAGTGATCTGAGATTGCACCATTGCATTCCAGCCTGGGTGACAAGAGCTAAATTCTGTCTCAAAACAAAACAAAACAAACATCTAAATGTAATTGAGTTGAATATTTAAACTTTTAATTGACATTTCAAATTAGATTCTAATTCCATTTAAAAGAGCATCTCATAGAAGCAAATGTACTCATTTATGTTAACTCTGTGGTTTCATTTAAGCAATTTGTTTTGTGAAGGGACACAAATCCAACCAGATTTTAACAGTGTATAAATATGTATTTATTAATTTAATTACAATGACAATACACTCAACTCCCCATTTGAATAAAGGAGAGCATCTGATCTGTGTTCTGGGACTGCGTGCACTGTAGGTGTGTGGAAATACCGATGCCCTCAGCTGTGTGGCAGGCTCAGTGGGACCTGGAGTGCAGGAGCCCCTGGGTCATTCACCTCTGACCACAAAAGTCATTGTCCATTTACCCCCAACTGCTATAGAAATACTATTTTCAGTGGTTGTTGTGATGCAAAAGAAAAGATGCAGGGAGATTTATTAAACCTTTACATATAAGTTATGTTAGTAAATAAAGTCTACTTTCTTCTGGCTTAACTAAAAATCTTTACTAGTATTTAGGCATTTTGGAAAATAAAGATGCCAATTTAAATATTATGAAGCAAAGCAATTGATTATTAGTTAAGACAGCCAAGTACAACTGCAGAATTGTAGAGGTTATGTGTTACATGTATAAGAATATTTCATAGCAATACTCTTTTAAGACTCTGTGAAGACACTCCACAGTGAAGCAGAAATTAGAATAGAATTAATAATACTGTGTATGCTCTCAGTTCACCAATTTATCAAAACTAGCTTTGTAATTCAGGAGGCTGTCTGCTCTTTTGCAATTGGAAGAAAAGAAATAACATTTTATTTTTCAACTCTTTAGATTTTCTTCATTAAGTGTATTTCCAAAGCTAAGTAAGGGAGTTGCCAGTAGCACCAAGAGAAAAAAGCAGTCTTGAGCAGCTTTTAAAAAATGGTCTTAAAATATGGAAAATGGAGCCAGGTGTGGTGGCTCACTCTTGTGATCCCAGCACTTTGGGAGCCTGAGGTGGGAGGATTGCTTGAGGCCGAAACTTTGAGACCAGCCTGGGCAGCATAGCAAGATCCCCATTGTTACAAAAATAATAAGTTTTTTTAAAATTAGCTGGATGAGGTGGTGCATGCATTAGAGTCCCAGTTACTTGGGAGGCTGAGGTAGGAGGAGTTCTTGAGCCCAGCAGTTCAAGTCTGCAGTGAGCTACGATTGCACCAGTCCTCAAGCCTGGGCAACAAAGTGAGACCCTGTCTCGCTCTATATATAAATATATATAAATATATATATATCTATATATAAATATATATATCCGTATATAAATATATATATCCATATATAAATATATATATCCATATATAAATATATATAAATATATATCCATATATATAAATATATATAAATATATATCCATATATATAAATATATATAAATATATATCCATATATATAAATATATATAAATATATATCCATATATATAAATATATATAAATATATATATCCATATATATCCATATATATAAATATATATATATCCATATATATAAATATATATATCCATATATATCCATATATATAAATATATATATCCATATATATCCATATATATAAATATATATATATCCATATATATAAATATATATATACATATATATCCATATATATAAATATATATATATATCCATATATATTTATATATGGAAAAGGGAAGGGGCCAAGAATATCAAAGACATTATTGAAGAGAGGAAAGATTTGTGCTGGCAAATATCAGAACCTTTATAAAGCTACAGCAATTAAGACAGTGTGGTCCTCACTGAAAAACTGACTAATGAAACAGAATAGAGGGTTCCCAAACAAATCTCCACAAATTTAATCTTCGATATGTGATGTAGGTGACATGGCAAATCAGCAAAGAAAGAAAGGACTTTTCAATAAATAGAATAGAAAAATAATGGTTATTGATATAAGAAACAAAATGAAATTATATTCCTACTTCACTCTATATACAAACATTAAATTCCAGAGGACCAAAGACTTACATGTCTGAAAAAAAACTTCAAAACTTTTAGTAGATAATGTAAGTGAATGAGAAACAAAAAGCCATTTAACCATTAAAAAAGATTAGACATTTTGACTATCACAAAATTAAGAACTTTTTACATCAAAAAGTGGAAAGATAAGCTGTGCACAGTGTCTCAATCCTGTAATCCCAACAGTGCATCACCTGAGGTCAGGAGTTTGAGACCAGGCTGGCCAACATGGTGAAATGCCATCTCTCCTAAAAATACAAGAAATTAGCTTGGCATTAGTGGCAGACACCTGTAATCCCAGCTACTTGGGAAGCTGAGGCACGAGAATCGTCTGAACCCAGGAGGCGGAGGTTGCAGTGAGCCACTGCACTCCAGCCTGAATAACAGAGCTAGACTCTGTCTAAAAAAAAAAAAAAAAGAAAGAAATTAAAAAATAAAAGTAAAAAAGTGAAAAGATAAACTATAAATTAGAAGATATTTGCAGTACCTAAAACCTGTGAAAGATTACAATCAGATCAACTAAGTGTAAGGAGCTCTTATGAATTAATTTTAAAAATAGCAACCCAACAGAAAATTCGGAAAAGACATCAATAGGGATTTCTCAAAAGAGAAAGCACACAAAATGTAAAAAAAAATTCTCAACCTCATTAGTAATCAGGAAAATGCACAAGATACTACACATCTATTCTCCCCACAATTATTAAGAAGTTTGACAATATAAAATGTATTAGTCCACATTCGCAGTGCTGATGAAGACATACCTGAGACAGGGAAGAAAAAGAGGCTTAATTGGATTTAGGGTTTCACGTGGTTGAGGAGGCCTCAGAGTTATGGCAGCGGGTGAACAGCACTTCTTACATGGAACGGCAAGAGAATATGAGAAGGAGGCAAAAGAAGCAAAAGACGAAACCCCTAATAATCCCATCAGATCTTGTGAGATTTATCCACCATCAAAAGAATAGCATGGGAAAGACCGGCTCCAAAGATTCAACTACCTCCGCCTGGTTCCCTCCCTGAACACGTAGGAATCCTTAGCAATACAATTCAAGTTGAGATGTGGGTAGGGACATAGCCAAACCATATTTTTCCACTCCTGGACCCTCCAAATCTCTTGTCCTCACATTTCAAAACTTATTACGCCTTCTCAACAGTACCCGAAAGTCTTAACTCATTTCAGCATTAACCCAAATGTGCACTGTCCACCGGGCACAAGCATGAACACCACCGTTTATTGCGCCGTCGCCCCATATGTCTCAGTGACATACAATCACACCATCTGCTCTGGGATATGCCAGTACCACGCCTGGCCGCATGGTCTCCACCTCGGATTCACCCCGGTTCCTCTTTGCTCATGTCCTGTAAAGCACTCTCAGCTTTCCGGAGGCCCAGAGCTTTTAGAAGCAGGGCAGGCCACTGCTCTTTCAAAGGAGGAGGGAGGCAGAGGGCTGATGGATCAGTGAATTTTCAACTGACAACAAGCCTTGAGACTCATGGGATCGATTTGTGCTGTAGCGAGGCCCTGCCTGCCTCATCAGGTGTGGTGAGCCCATCCTATCTCACTCGGAAGGGGCCAAAATCAGATCTCAAGGGGAGTCCCGAGAACACAGCAGACGTCCTGAAGCTCCCCCTCCCTCGGTGGAAGTCCGCTCAAGGAGGTCCTGAGGACAGGACTCCTGGGAGTTTCGTGCTTGGAAAGGACCCCCGTGGCCCCCTCTCAAACGCCACCCCCAACTGGACCCTGGATCCACCCACCACCGTGGCTGCAGGAGGAGACTCGCTGCCACCAAGCAGCGGTGGACTAATTTAAAGGGGATGCAGCCTGAGCAGCCTCATCCTGAGCGGCCTGTTTTCTAGGATCAAGATGAACACACTGCAGCCGAGGACAAGAGCCCCACAGGAGCTCTTTGTCCTGCAGGAGAGAAGGGGACCCACGTCAGAGAAGATGGTTGTATCTTTTCATGGCTCTTCTCTGAGAAATGAAGCCACACCATGATACAGTCTGGAAGAGGAAGCCGGGAATGGGAGATGGCAACAATCCCTGTCACTGGAACGCTGGCCTCTCTGGACAAGCCACCCTTTTGGAACTCCACCCCTTAGGCCAGTGGCGGTGGCACGGTGCTGTATCCTGCCAGGGCTCCAGGCACTGGCCTCTGCTCTGTCCTCCCTCTTGCTGTGCCTCCCCTGTTTCTCAGGGGCCTGGATGCCTCTCGCTCTAGCCAAATGTCTTCAACGAAGGTGACTGCCCAGTCCGTCAGAGAGACACTTCCTGGAGATCCGTGTCATGATTGCTTCTCTCTCCAAACGTGTTTTTGCTTGATTGGGGAGGTCTCATAACCCTGGAGCTCTTGGCTTCCATACGTGTCTCAGACAGAGGAGTTTCCTTCTTCTCCACGTTTCCCCTCATGGGTGGGTGGATTGCCTAGAAGGAGCGCTAGGCGACCATGACTGGCCTTGTCTCCTAGGACAAGTGGTGTCGCGTTTCCTCTGCACTTCCTGTCTCATTCTTGAGGGACATCCTCTCCTCTGCTCCTGGGTGGACTGACTCCCTTGATCTTCTGGCCCAAACGAATGTCAGGGAACCAAAGGGACTGGGCTGTGGCTGGGGCTGGGTCTGGGTGCAGGGGAAGATGTGTCAGGGCTACCAGGGCGGTGGAGGGTTGGGGATGGGGCGAATTTTGCAGAAACCTCTTTGCTCCTCTGGTAGGCATTTGAAAATGTGGCTTGGGTCAAGCCCAGGCCCACCCATTCCCCCAGGTCCCAGGTGTTCTGTGATTTTCCTTGGCATTGAAGGAAAAGTCGCTTGTTCCCCCCTTCCACCGGCACATGCCTGGACACCACCGTTTGTTTCGCCATCACCCCCTATGCCTCCAGTGACACACATTCACACCATCTGCTGTGGGATACGCCAGTGCCACGCGTGGTCTCATGGTCTCCACCTCGGATTCACCCCTCTTCCTGTTTGTAGGTGTCCTGTAAAGGGCGGTGGGCTTTCTGGAGCCCCAGGGCTTTGAGAAGCGGGGCAGGCCACTGCTCTTTCAAAGGATGAGGGAGGCAGAAGACAGATGGATCAGTGAATTTTCAGCTGACACTATGCCTTGAGATCTATGGGATCATTCTGTGCTGCAGCGAGACCCTCCCTGCCTACCAGATGTGGTGAGCCCATCCTATCTCACTCGGAGGGGCCCAAATCGGATCTGAAGGGGATTCCCGAGAACACAGCAGGCGTCCTGAATCTCCGGCTCCCTCATTGGAAGTCCGCTCAAGGAGGTCCTGAGGACAGGACTCCTGGGGGTTTGGCCCTGGGACAGGACATCCGCGGCCCCCTCTCCCACGCCGCCCCAATCTGGACCCCGGATCCAGATGCCGCCAGGGCTGCAGCAGGAGCCTCGCTGTCGCCGCCACCGCTGCGCGGAGGCGTTACTTAAAGGGGACGCAGCCTGACTGCCAGGAGCAGAGGGCGAGTCGGCGCAGCCAATGCGCATGCGCGAGGCGCGAGCAGCTTCTCCCGTCACAGTGCTTCCCGCCGTTGTCTTAGAAACCAGTCCCTGAGGCTTGGCAGAGCAGGAGCCCTCCGTGGCAGTGCTTGGGTGTTGGGGCTCTGAGGCTCCGGCCTGACCTCTCCACGGGGTCGACGGGAACATCTCCGGATACCAGGGGTCGCAAAGGGCCATCCAGGTTGAGGAAACCCCAGGAGGAGTCCGCGGGAAGCAGCATGGCATCCCAGCCTCGGGCCTGCCCGGACGGTGTTGGGGTGAGTCTCCCCAAAAGTCGTGCCACTGTGGTCTCGAGGACAGGTCGGCCTGCGTGCCCCTGGGCTGCTCTCTCACCCGAGGGTCGTTCTCGTGGAAAGCAGAACCCGGCAGCCTCAGGGGTTGCCTGGGGGTGTGTGTTTCAATGCCTCTGCTGTATGACCCTGTGTGTGTGTCTGTGTGTGTGTGTGAGTGTGTGTGTGTGTCTGTGTCTCCCATTCTCTTTTCTCTCTTTGTTTCTCGGTCTCTGTGTGTTTCTTTCCCTCTCTCTGTCAGTCTATGTGTGTGTGCCCGTGTGCGTGTGTGTCTCTGGCCGAATGCGCCCTGTGCGCCACAGAGCGATTTCTCGCATGTTGGCCTGTCTTTGGTGAGCCTCTTTCTGCGTCTCTGCCTGGGTAGTGTGGCCGGTTGTCAATCGTCTTCACCGCCGCGGACCCGCTTTGGGTGTGTGAAGGCCTGGCCCACGTGAGGAGATGCCTCGGTCCCGGAGCAATTGAAATCTCATCCCCATCCTGAGCGGCATCTTTTCTAGGATCAAGATGAACACACTGCAGCCGAGGACAAGAGCCCCACAGGAGCTCTTTGTCCTGCAGGAGAGGAGCGGACCCACGTCAGAGAAGATGGTTGTATCTTTTCACGGCTCTTCTCTGAGGAATGAAGCCACACCACGATACAGTCTGGAAGAGGAAGCCGGGAATGGGAGATGGCAACAATCCCTGTCACTGGAACGCTGGCCTCTCTGGACAAGCCACCCTTTTGGAACTCCACCCCTTAGGCCAGTGGCGGTGGCACGGTGCTGTATCCTGCCAGGGCTCCAGGCACTGGCCTCTGCTCTGTCCTCCCTCTTGCTGTGCCTCCCCTGTTTCTCAGGGGCCTGGATGTCTCTCGCTCTGGCCAAATGTCTTCAACAAAGATGACTTCCTAGTCTGTCAGGGAGACACTTCCTGGAGATCCATGTCATGATTGCTCTCTCTCCAAACGTGTTTCTACTTGAATGGGGAAGTTTTGAAACACTCCTTTTGTAGAATCTGCTAGTGGATATTTGGAGCTCTTTGAGACATTCGATGGGATCAAGAATATCTTCACATGGAAACTATACAGAAGCATTCTCAGAAACTTCATTGTGATGTGTGCATTCAACTCACAGAGTCGAACCTTACTTTCGATAGAGCAGTTTTGAAACAATCTTTTTGTCGAATATGCAAGTGTTCATTTGGCACGCTTTGAGGCCTATATTGGAAAAGGAATTATCTTTACATAAAAACAAGACTGAAGGTTTCTCAGAAACTTCTTTGTGATGTGTGCATTCAACTCACAGAGTTGAACCTTCCTTTTGAGAGAGCAGTTTTGAAACAGTCTTTTTGTTGGATCTGCAAGTGGGTATTTGGTGCGATTTGAGGCGTATGGTGGAAAAAGAAATATCTTTACATAAAAAACTAGACAGAAACATTCCCACGAACTTCTTTGTGATGTGTGCATTCAGCTAACAGAGTTGAACCTTTCTTTTGATAGAGCACTTTTGAATCACTCCTTTTGTAGAATCTGATAGTGGATATTTGGAGATTTTTGAGGCCTATGTTGGAAATGGCAGTATCTTACCAGAAAAAGTAGACAGAAGCATTCTCAGAAAGTTCTCTGTGATGTGTGCATTCAGCTCATGGAGTTTAACCTTTCTTTGGGTAGAGCAGTTTCAAAACACTCTTTTTGTAGAATCTGCAATTGTTTATTTGGAGAGCTTTGAGTCCTATGGTGGAAAAGAAAATATCTTCCCATAAAAACTAGACGGAAGGATTTTGAGAAACTTCTTTTTGATGTTTGCATTCAACTCACAGAGTTGAACATGCCCTTTGATGGAGCAGTTTTGAATCAGTCTTTTTGTAGAATCTGCAAGCGGATATTTGGAGCAATTTGAGACCTAGGGTGGAAAAGGAAATATCTTCACACAAAAACTAGAGAGAATAATTCTTAGAAACTTCTTTGTGATGTGTGCATTCAACTTACAGAGCTGAAACTTTCTTTTGATAGAGCAGTTTTGAAACACTCCTTTTGTAGAATCTGCTAGTGGATATTTGGAGCTCTTTGAGGCCTTCGTTGGAAACGGGAATATCATCATATAAAAACTAGACAGAAGCATTCTCAGAAACTTCTTTGTGATGTGTGCATTCAACTCACAGAGTTGAACCTTCCTTTTGATAGAGCAGTTTTGAAACGGTCTTTTTGTAGAATCTGCAACTGGCTATTTGGAGCGATTTGAGGCCTATGGTGGAAAAGGAAATATCTCCACAAAAAACTTAGAGAGAAGCATTCTCATAAACTTCTTTGGGATGCGTGCATTCAACTCACAGAGTTGAACCTTTCTTTAGATAGAGCAGTTTCAAAACACTCCTTTTGCAGAATCTGCTTGTGGATATTTGGAGCTCTTTGAGGCCTTCGTTGGAAACGGGATATCATCTCATAAAAACTAGACAGAAGCATTCTCAGAAACTGCTTTGGATGTGTGCATTCAACTCACAGAGGTGAACTTTTCTTTTGATAGAACAGTTTTGAAACACTCCTTTTGTAGAATCTGCATGTGTTCATTTGGAGCGCTTTGAGGCCTATGGTGGAAAAGGAAATATCTTCACATAAAAACTAGACAGTAGCATTCTCAGAAACTTCTTTGTGATGTGTGCATTCAACTCACAGAGTTTTACCTTCTTTTAATAGAGAAGTTTTGAAACAGTCTTTTTGTAGAATCTGCAAGTGGATATTTTGAGAAATTTGAGGACTATGGTGGGAAAGGAAACATCTTCACATAAGAACTAGACAGAAGCATTTCAGAAACTTCTTTGTGATGTGCGCATTCAGCTCACAGAATTGAAACTTCCTTTTGATAGAGCAGTCTTGAAAAACTCCTTTTGTAGAATCTGCTAGTGGATATTTGGGGCTTTGAGGCCTTCAATGGAAACGGGAATATCTTCACATAAAAACCAGACAGACACATTCTCACAAACGGCTTTGTGAAGTGGGCTTTCAACTCACAGAGTTTAACCTTTCTTTTGATAGAGTAGTTTTGAAACATTCTTTTTGTAGAATCTGCAAGTGTTCATTTGTAGCACTTTAAGTCCTATGGTGGAAAAGGAAATATCTTCACATAAAAATTAGACAGAAGTACTCTCAGAAACTTCTTTGTGATGTGTACATCCAACTCATAGAGTTGAACCTTCCTTTTGATAGAGCAGTTTTGAAACAGTCTTTTAGTAGAATCTGCAAGTGGATATTTGTGGAGATTTGAGGCCTATGGCGGAAAAGGAAATATCTTCACATAAAAACTAGACAGAAGCCTTCTAAGAAATTTCTTTGTGATGTGTGCATTCAACTCACAGAGTTGAACCTTTCTTTTGATAGAGCAGTCTTGAAACACTCCTTTTGAATAATCTGCTAGTGGATATTTGTAGCTCTTTGAGGCTTTCGTTGGAAACGGGGATATCTTCACATAAAAACCAGACAGAAGCATTCTCACAAACGGCTTTGTAAAGTGGGCTTTCAACTCACAGAGTTTAACCTTTCTTTTGATAGAGCAGTTTTGAAACATTCTTTTTGTAGAATATGCAAGTGTTCATTTGGAGCGCTTTGAGGCCTACGGTGGAAAAGGAAATATCTTCACATAAAAACTAGAGAGAAACATTCTCAGAAACTTCTATGTGATGCCTGCATTAAAATCACAGAGTTGAATTTTCCTTTTGAGAGAGCAGTTTTGAAATAGTCTTTTTGTAGAATCTGCAAATGGATATTTGGAGCGATTTGAGGCCCATGGTGGAAAAGGAAATATCTTCCCATAAAAACTAGAGGGAAGAATTCTCAGAAACTCATTTGTGATGGGTGCATTCAACTCACAGAGTTGAACATTCCTTTTGATAGAGCAGTTTTGAAAGTTTTTTTGTAGAATCTCTAAGTGGATAATTGGAGCGATTTGAGGCCTATGGTGGAAAAGGAAATATCTTCACATAAAAACTAGACAGAAGCGTTCTCAGAAACTTCTTTGTGATGTTTGCATTCAACTCAGAGAGGTGAAACTTTCTGTTGTTAGAGCAGTTTTGAACCACTCTTTTTGAAGTATCCACAAGTGGACATTTGTAGCTCTTTGAGGCCTATGGTGAAAAAGGAAATATCTTCACATAAAAACTACACAGAAGCATTCTCAGAAACTTTTTTGTGATGTGTGTATTCAACTCTTTCTTTTGATAGAGCAGTTTTGAAACACTCTTTTTGTAGAATCTGCAACTGGGCATTTGGGGTGCTTTGAAGCCTGTGGTGAAAAAGGGAATATCTTCACATAAAAACTACACAGAAACATTCTCATAAACTTCTTTGAGTTGTTTGCTTTCAACTCAAAGAGTTGAACATTCCTTTTCATAGAGCAGTTTTCAAACACTCCTTATGTAGAATTTGCAAGTGGATATTTGGACCGCTTTGAGGCCTTCGTTGGAAACGGGATATCTTCACAAAAACTAGACAGAAACGTTCCCAGAAATTTCTTTGCGATGTGTGCATTCATCTCAAAGAGCTGAAACTTTCTTTTGATAGAGCAGTTTTGAAACAATCTTTTTGTAGCATCTGCAAGTGGTCATTTGGAGGGCTTTGAAGCCTGTGATGAAAATGGAAATATCTTCACAAAACAACTACACAGAAGCATTCTCAGAAACTTCTTCGTCATGCGTGTATTCAACTCACAGAATTGAACCGTTCTTTTGATAGAGCAGTTTTGAAACACTATTTTTGTACAATCTGCAAGTGGACATTTGGAGCGCTTTGAGGCTTATGGTGAAAAAGGAAATATCTTAACATAAAAACTATACAGAAGCATTCTCAGAAACTTATTTGTGTTGTTTGCTTTCAACTCACATAGTTGAACCTTTCTTTTGATAGAGCAGTTTTGAAACACTGTTTTTGTAGAATTTGCAAGTGGATATTTGGACCTCTTTGATGCATTCATTGGAAACGGGATATCGTCACAAAAACTAGACAAGAGCATTCTCAGAAACTACTTTGTGATGTGTGCATTCAACTCACAGAGTTGAAGCTTTCTTTTCATAGAGCAGTTTTGAAACACTCTTTTTGTAGAATCTGCAAGTGGACATTTGGAGTGCTTTGAAGCCTGTGGTGAAAAAGGAAATATCTTCACATAAAAACTACACAGAAGCATTCTCAGAAACTTCTTGGTGATGTTTGCTTTTAACACACAGAGTTGAACATAGCTTTTCATATAGCAGTTTTGAAACACTCTTTTTGTAGAATCTGCAAATAGACATTTGGAGCGCTTTGAGACCTGTGGTGAAAAAGGAAATATCTTCACATAAAAACTACACAGAAGCATTCTCAGAAACTTCTTTGTGATGTTTGCTTTCAACTCACAGAGTTGAACACTCCTTTTCATAGAGCAGTTTTGAAACACTCTTTTTGTAAAACTTGCAAGTGGATATTTGGACTGCTTTGAGGCCTTCTTTGGAAAGGGGATATGTTCACAAAAACTAGACAGAAGCATTCACAGAAACTTCTTTGTGATGGGTGCATTCAACTCACAGAGTTGAACCGTTCTTTTGATAGAGCAGTTTAGAAACACTCTTTCTGTAGAAACTGTGTGTGGACATTTGGAGTGCTTTGAGGCCTACGGTGAAAAGGGAGATATCTTCACATAAAAACTAGACAGAAGCACTCTCAAAAACTTCTTTCTGATGTGTACATTCAACTTCCAGAGTTGAACCTTTGTTTAGATAGAGCAGTTTTGAAACATTCCGTTTGTAGAATATGCAAGGGGACATTTGGAGCGCTAAGAGGCCTATGGTGAAAAAGCAAATATCTTCACAGAAAAACTACACAGAAGCATTCACAGAAACTTCTTTGTTGTTTGCCTTCAACTCACAGAGTTGAACATCCCTTTTCATAGAGCAGTTTTGAAACACTCTTTTTGTAGAATTTGCAAGTGGATATTTGGACCGCTTTGAGGTCTTCATTGGAAAAGGGATATCGTCATAAAAACTAGACAGAAACATTCTCAGAAACTACTTTCTGATGTGTGCATTCAACTCACAGAGTTGAACCTTTCTTTTGATAGAGTAGTTATGAAACACTCTTTTTGTAGAATCTGCAAGTGGACATTTGTAGCACTTTGAGGCCTATGGTGAAAAGAAAAATATCTTCGAATAAAAACCAGACAGAAGCATTCTCAGAAACTTCTTTGTGATGTGTGCATTCAACTCACAGAGTTGAACCTTTCTTTTGATAGAGCAGTTTTGAAACAATGTTTTTCTAGAATCTGCAAGTGGACATTTGGAGTTCTTTGAGGCCTATGGTGAAAAAGGAAACATCTTCAAATAAAAACTAGACAGAAGGAGTCTCAAAAACTTCTTTTTGATGTGTGCATTCAACTCACAGAGTTGAACGCTTCTTTTGATAGAGCAGTTTTTAAAAAACCTTTTTGTAGAATCTGCAACTGGACATTTGGAGGGCTTTGAGGCTTATCGTGAAAAAGGAAATATCTTCACATAAAAATTACACAGAAGCATTCTCAGAAACTTCTTTGTGTTGTTTGCTTTCAACTCACTGATTTGAACATTCCTTTTCATAGAGCATTTTTGAAACCCACTTTTTGTAGAATTTGGAAGTGGATATTTGGACTGCTTTAAGGCCTTCCTTGGAAACGGGATATATTCACAAAAACCAGACAGAAGCATTCTCAGAAACTTCTTTGTGATGTGTGCATTCAACTCACAGAGTTGAACCTTTCTTTTGATAGAGCAGTTTTGAAACACTCTTTTTATAGAATCTGCAAGTGGACATTTGGAGTGCTTTGAGGCCTACGGTGAAATAGGAAATATCTTCACATAAAAACTAGACAGAAGCATTCTCAGAAACTTCTTTATGATGTGTGCATTCAACTCACAGAGTTGAACCTTTCTTTATATAGAGCTGTTTTGAAACACTCTTTTTGTAAAATCTGCAAGTGGACATTTGGAGCATTTTGAGGCCTGTGGTGAAATAGGAAGTATCTTCACATAAAAACCACACAGAAGTATTCTCAGAAATTTCTTTGTGATGTCTGCATTCAACTCACAGATTTGAACCTTCCTTTTCATAGAGCAGTTTTGAAACAATCTTTTTGAATAATCTACAAGTGGACATTTGGAGAGCTTTGAGGCATATTGTGGAAAGGAAATATCTTCACATAAAAACTAGACAGAAGCATTCTCAGAAAGATTTTGTGATGTTTCCGTTCAACTCACAGAGTTGAATATACCTTTTCATAGAGCAGTTTTGAAACACTCTTTTCGTAGAATCTGCAATTGGATATTTGGACTGCTTTGAGGCCTTCGTTGGAAACGGGAATATCTTCACACAAAAACTAGACAAAAGCATGCTCAGAAACTTCTTTGTGATGTGTGCATTCAACTCGCAGAGTTGAACCTTTCTTTTGATAGAGCAGTTTTGAAACATTCCTTTTGTAGGATCTGCAATTGGACATTTGGAGAGCTCTGAGGCCTCTCGTGGAAAGGAAATATCTTCACATAAAAACTAGACATAAGCATTCTCAAAAACTTCTTTGTGATGTTTGCTTTCAACTCTCGGATTTGAAAATACCTTTTCATAGAGCAGTTTTGAAACACTCTTTTTATGGAATCTGTAAGGGGATATTTGGACTGCTTTGAGTCTGTCATTGGAAACGGAAATATCTTCAGAGAAAAACTAGACAGAAGAATTCTGAGAAACTTCTTTGTGATATGTGCATAAAACTCACTGAGATGAACCTTTCTTATGATAGAGCAGTTTTGAAACACTCTTTTTGTAGAATCTGCAAATGGACATTTGGAGAGCTTAGAGGCATATGGTGGAAAGGAAATATCTTCACATAAAAACTAGACAGATGCATTTTCAGAAACTCCTTTGTGAATTTTGCATTCAACCGACAGAGTTGAACATACATTTTCATAGAGCACTTTTGAAACACTCTTTTCATAGAATCTCTAAGTGGATATTTGGACTGCACTGAGGCCTTCATGGGAAACGGGAATATCTTCACATAAAAACTGGACCGAAGCATTCTCAGAAACTTCTTTGTGATGTGTGCATTCAACTCACAGAGTTGTACCTTTCTTTTGTAGAGCAGTTTTGAAACACTCATTTTGCAGGTTCTGCAAGTGTACATTTGCAGAACTTTGAGGCCTATGGTGGAGAGAAATATCTCCACATAAAAACTAGACAGAAGCATTCTCAGAAACTTCTTTGTGATGTGTGCATTCAACTCACAGAGTTGAACATACCTTTTCATAGAGCAGTTTTGAAACACTCTTTTTGAAGAATCTGCCAGTGAATATTTGGACAGCATTGAGTTCTTCTTTGGAAACGGGAATATCTTCACATAAAAACCAGAGAGAAGCATGCTCAGAAACTTCTTTGTGATGTGTGCCTTCAACTAACAGAGTTGAACATATCTTTTCAGAGAGCAGTTTTGAAACACTCTTATCCTTGTATCTGCAATTGCATATTTGGACTGCTTTGAGGCCTTCATTGGAAATGGGAATATCTTCACATAAAAACTAGACAGAAGCATTCTCAGAATCTTCTTAGTGATGTGTGCATTCACCTCACAGAATTGAACCTTTCTTTTGATACAGCTGTTTTGAAACACTCTTTTTGTAGAATGTGTAAGTAGATATTTGGAGAGCTTTGAGGCCTACGGTGGAAAAGGAAATATTTTAACTTAAAAACCAGACAGAAGAATTCGCAGAAATTGCTTTGTGATGTTTGCATTCAACTCACAGAGTTGAACATACTTTTGCATAGAACAGTTTTGAGACACTCTTTTCGTATAATCTGCAAGTGGATATTTGGACTGCTTTGAGGCCTTCGTTGGAAATGGGAATATCCTCACGTAAAAACTAGACAGAAGAATTCTGAGAAACAACTTTGTGATGTGTGCATTCAACTCACAGAGTTGAACCTTTCTTTTAATGGAGCAGTTTTGAAACACTCTTTTTGTAGAATCTGCAAGTGGACTTTTGAGATATACATAACGGTAGATGACGAGTTAGTGGGTGCAGCGTACCAGCATGGCACATGTATACATATGTAACTAACCTGCACAATGTGCACATATACCATAAAACTTAAAGTATAATAAAAAAAAGAAAGGTTCAACTCTGTGAGTTGAATGCACACATCACAAAGAAGTTCCTGAGAATCCTTCTGTCTAGCTTTTATGTGAAGATATTCCCATTTCCAACGAAGGCCTCAAGGCAGTCCAAATAGCCACCTGCAGATTCTGCCAAAAGAGTGTTTCAAAACTACCCTATGAAAAGGTATGTTCATCTCTGTGAGTTGAATGCAAACATCCAAAGAAGTTTCTGAGAATGCTGCACTCTGGTTTTTATGTGAAGATATTTCCTTTTCCATCATAGGCCTCAAGATTTCAAAACGTCCACTGGCAGATTCTACAAAAACAGTGTTTCGAAACTGCTCTATCCAAAGAAAGGTTCAACTCTGTGAGTTAAATGCACACATCACAAAGAAGTTTCTGAGAACGCTTCTGTCTAGGTTTTATGTGAAGGTATTTCCATTTCCAAAGAAGGCCTAAAAGCAGTCCAAATATCCACTTGCAGATCCTACGAAAAGAATGTTTCAAAACTGCTTTATGAAAAGGTATGTTCAATTCTGTGAGTTGAATGCAAACATCACAAAGAATTTTCTGAGAATGCTGCTGTCCACTTTTTCTGTGAATATATTTCCTTTTCCACCAGAGGCCTCAAAGCTCTCCAAATGTCCACTTGCAGATGCTACAAAAAGATTGTTTCAAAACTGCTCCATCAAAAGAAAGTTCAGCTCTGTGGGTTGAATGCACACATCACAAAGAAGTTTCTGAGAATGCTTCTGTCTAGGTTTTATGTGAAGATATTCCCATTTCCAATGAAAGCCTCAAAGCAGTCCAAATATCCACTTGCAGATTCTACTTAAAGAGTGTTTCAATCCTGCTCAATGAAAAGGTATATTCAACTCTATGAGTTGAATGCACACATCACAAAGAAGTTTCTGAGATTGCTTCTGTCTAGTTTTTTTTTTTTTTTGAAGATATTCCCCTTTTCCGACGAAGGCCTCAAAGCAGTCCAAATATCCACTTGCAGATTCTACGAAAAGAGTGTTTCAAAACTTCTCTATGAAAAGGTATGTTCAACTCTGTGAGTTGAATGCACACATCACAAAGAAGTGTCTGAGAATGCTTCTGTCTAGTTTTTATGTGAGTATATTTCCTTTTCCACCATAGGCCTCAAAGCTCTCCGAATGTCCACTTGCAGATTCCACAAAAAGAGTGTTTCAAAAATGCTCTATCAAAAGAAAGGTTCAACTCTGTGAGTTGAATGCACATATCACAAAGAAGTTTCTGAGAATGCTTCTGTCTAGTTTTTATGTGAAGATATTCCCATTTCCCTCAAAGGCCTCAAAGCAGTCTAAATATCCACTTGCAGATTCTATGAAAATAGTGCTTCATAACTGCTCTATGAGCAGGTATGTTCAAATCTATGTGTTGAAGGCAAACATCACAAAGAAGTTTGTGAGAAGGCTTCTGTCTATTTTTTATGTGAAGATATTTCCTTCTCTACCGTTGGCTTCAAAGCTCTCCAAATGTCCACTTGCAGATCCTACAAAAAGAGTGTTTCAAAACTGCTCTATCAAAAGAAATGTTCAACTCTGAGAGTTATATGCAAACATTAAAAGGCGTTTCTGAGAATTCTTCTGTCTAGTTTTTATGTGAAAAATTTCCCGTTTTCAACGAAGGACTCAAAGCAGTCCAAATATCCAGTGGCAGATTCTACGAAAATAGTGTTTCAAAACTGCTCTATGAAAAGGTATGTTCAACTCTGTGGGTTGAATGCAAACATCATCAAGAAATTTCTAAGAATGCTTCCATCTAGTTTTTATGTGAAGATATTTCCTTTTCCACCATAGGCCTCAAAGTTTTCCAAATGTCCACTTGCAGATTCTACCAAAAGTGTGTTTCAAAACTGCTCTATCAAAAGAAAGTTTGAACTCTGTGAGTTGACTGCAAACATCACGAAGAAGTTTCTGAGAGTGCTTCTGTCTAGTTTTTATGTGAACGTTTTCCAATTTCTAACGACGGCCTCAAAGCAGTCCAAATATACACATGCAGATTCTTCGAAAAGAGTGTTTCAAAACTGCTCTATTAAAAGGTATGCTCGACTCTGTGAGTTGAATGCAAACATCACAAAGAAGTTTCTGAGACTGCTTCTGTCCAGTTTTTATGTGAAGATATTTCCTTTTCCACCATAGGACTCAAAGCTTTCCAAATGTCCACTTGCGGATTCTACAAAAAGAGAGTTTCAAAACAGCTCTATCAACAGAAAGGTTGAAATCTGTGAGTTGAATGCACACATCAGAAAGAAGTTGCCGAGCATCCTTCTGTCTAGTGTTAATGTGACGATATTCCCGTTTCCAAAGAAGGCCTCAAAACAGTCTAAATATCCACTTGCAGATTATACGAAAAGTGTTTTTCAAAACTGCTATATGAAAAGGTTTGTGCACCTCTGTGAGTTGAATGCACACATCACAAAAAAGTTTCTGAGAATGCTTCTGTCTAGTTTCTATTTGAAGACATTCCCATTTGAAGCGAAGGCCACAATGCAGTCCAAATATCGACTTGCAGATTGTACGAAAACAGTGTTTCAAAACTGCTCTATGAAAAGGTATGTTCAACTGTGTGAGTTGAAAGCACACATCACAAAAATGTTTCTGAGAATGCTTCTGTCTTGTTTTTATGTGAAGATATTAACTTTTCCAACGAAGGCCCCAAAGCAGTCCAAATATCCACTTACACATCCTAAGAAAAGAGTGTTTCAAAACTGCTCTATGAAAAGGTATGTTCAACTCTGTGAGTTGAATGCACACGTCACAAAGAAGTGTCTGAGAATGCTTCTGTCTTGTTTTTTTTTTGTGAAGATATTCCCGTTTCCGACGAATATCTCAAAGCAGTCCAAATATCCACTTGCAGATTCTACGAAAAGAGTGTTTAAAAACTTCTCTATGAAAACGTATGTTTAACACTGTGAGTTGAATGCACACATAACAAAGAAGTTTCTGAGAATGCTTATGTCTAGTTTTTATGTGAAGATATTCCCGTTTCCAAAGAAGGCTTCAAAGCAGTCAAAATAGCCACATGCAGATTTTACGAAAACAGTGTTACAAATCTGCTGTATGAAAAGATCTGTTCAACCCATTGAGTTGAATGCAATCATCAAAAAGAAGTTTCTGAGAATGCTTCTGACTAGTTTTTATGTGAATATATTTCCTTTTCCACTGTAGGCCTCAAAGCTCTCGAAATGTGCACTTGCAGATTCTACCAACAGAATGTTTCAAAGCTGCTCTATCAAAAGAAAGGTTCAACTCTGTGAGTTGAATGCACACATCACAATGAAGTTTCTGAGAATGCTTCTGTCTAGTTTTTATGTGAAGATATTCCAATTTCCAACAAAGGCCTCAAGGCAGTCCAAATATGCATTTGCAGATTCTTCGAAAAGAGGGTTTCAAAACTGCTCTATGAAAAGGTATGTTCAACTCTGTTAGTTAAATGTAAACATCACAAAGAAGTTTATGAGAATGCATCTGCCTGGGTTTTCTGTGAAGATATTTCCTTTTCAACCATTGGCCTCAAAGCTTTCCAAAACTCCCCCGCAGATTCTACAAAAAGAGTGCCTCAAAGCTGCTCTATCAAAGAAAGGTTCAAATCTGCACGTTGAGGCACATATCACAAAGTAGTTTCTGAGAATGCCTCTGTCTATTTTTTATGTGAAGATATTCCCGTTTCCAACAAAGGCCTCAAAGCAGTCAAAATATACACTTGCAGATTCTACAAAAAGAGTGTTTTAAAACTGCTCTATGAAAAGGTATGTTTAACACTCTGAGTTGAATGCAAACATCACAAAGAAGTTTCAGGGAATGCTTCTGTCTAGTTTTTATGTGATGATATTTCATTTTCCACCATAGGCCTCAAATATCTCCAAAAGTACACTTGCAGATTCTACAAAAAGAGTGTTTCAAAACTGCTGTATCAAAGGAAAGGTTCAACTCTGAGTTTAATGCACAAATCAAAAAGAAGTTCCTGAGAATGCTTCTGTCTAGCTTTTATGTGAAGATATTCCCGTTTCCAACGAAGGCCTCAAAGCAGTCCAAATATCCAATTGCAGATTCTACAAAAATAGCATATCAAAACTGCTCTGTGAAAAGGTGTGTTCAACTCTGTGAGTTGAATGCAAACATCACAAAGAAGTTTCTTTTTTTTTTTTTTTTTGAGACGGAGTCTCGCTTTGTCACCCAGGCTGGAGTGCAGTGGCGCAATCTCGGCTCACTGCAAGCTCCGCCTCCCAGGTTCACGCCATTCTCCTGCCTCAGCCTCCCGAGTAGCTGGGACTATAGGCGCCCGCCACCACGCCCGGCTAATTTTTTGTATTTTTTAGTAGAGACGGGGTTTCACCGTGTTAGCCAGGATGGTCTCGATCTCTTGACCTCGTGATCCGCCCGCCTCGGCCTCCCAAAGACAAAGAAGTTTCTGAGAATGCTTCTGTCTAATTTTGATGTGAAGTTAATTCCTTTTCCACCATAGGCCTCAAAGCTATCCAAATGTCCACTTGAAGACACCACAAAAAGAGTGTTTGAAAACTGCTCTATCAAAGGAAATGTTCAACTCTGTGATTAGAAATCACACATTACAAAGAAGTTTCTCAGAATACTTCTGTCTAGTTTTTATGTGAAGATATTCCCGTTTCCAATGAAGGCCTCAAAGCAGTCCAAATATCCACTTGCAGATTCTACAAAAAGAGTGTTTCAAATCTGCTCTATCATAAGAAAGGTTCAAATCGGTGAGTTGAATGCAGACATCACAAAGAAGTTTCTGAGAATGCTTCTGTCTAGTTTTCATGTGAGTATATTCCCGTTTCCAACGAAGGCCTAAAAGCAGTCAAAATATCCACTTGCAGATTCTACGAAAAGACTGTTCCAACACTGCTCTATTAAAAGGTATGTTCAACTCTGTGAGTTGACTGCAAACATCACAAAAACGTTTCTGAGACTGCTTATGTCCAGTTTTTATGTGAAGATATTTCCTTTTACACCATAGGCTTCAAAGCTTCCCAAATGTCCACTTGCAGATACTAAAAAAGGTGTGTTTCAAAACTGCTCTACCAAAAGGAAGGATGAACTCTGTGAGCTGAATGCACACATCACAAAGAAGTTTCTGAGAATGCTTATCTCTTGTTTTTATGTGAAGATATTCCCTTTTCTAACGAAGGCCTCAAAGCAGTCCAAATATCCAATTGCACATGTTAGGAAAATAGTGTTTCAAAACTGCTCTATGTAAAGTATGTTCAACTCTGTGAGTTCAATGCAAACATCACAAAGAAGTTTCTAAGAATGCTTCTGTCTAGTTTTTTATGGGAATATATTTCCTTTTCCACCGTAGGCCTCAAAGCTCTCCTAATGTCCACTTGCAGATACTACAAAAAGATTGTTTCAAAACTGCTCTATCAAAAGAAATTTTCAACTCTGTGAGTTGAATACACACATCACAAAGTAGATTCTGAGAATGCTTCTGTCTAGTTTTTATGTGTAGATATTCCCGTTTCCAATGAAGGCCTCAAAGCAGTCCAAATATCCACTTGCAGATTCTATGAAAAGAGTGTTTCAAAATCCAAAAGGTATGTTCAAATCTGTGAGTTGAATGCAAACATTACAAAGATGTTTCTGAGAATGCTTCTGTCTAGTTTTTGTGTGAAGATATTTCCTTTTCCACCGTAGGCCTTAAAGCTCTCCAAATGTCCACTTGCAGATTCTACAAAAAGAGAGTTTCAAAACTGCTCTGTTAAAAGAATTGTTCAACACTGAGAGTTGAATGCACACATCACAAAGGAGTTTCTGAAAATGCTTCTGTCTAGTTTTTTGTGAAGATATTCCCATTTCCAACGATGAACTCAAAGCAGCCCAAATATGCACTTGCAGATTCAATGAAAAGAGTGTTTCAGAACTGCTCTATGAAAAGGTATGTTCAACTCTGTGTTGAATGTAAACATCACAAAGAAGTTTCTGAAAATGCTTCTGTCTAGTTCTTATGTGAAGATATTTCCTTTTCCACCATAGGCCTCAAAGCTCTCCAAATGTCCACTTGCATATTCCACAAAAAGAGTGTTTCAAAACAGCTATATTAAAATAAAGGTTCGACTTTGTGAGTTGAGTGCACACATTACAAAGAAGTTTCTGAGAATGCTTCTCTAGTTTTAATGTGAAGATATTCCCGTTTCCAATGAAGGCCTCAAAGGAGTCCAAATATCCACTTGCAGATTCTACAAAAAGAGTGTTTCAAAACTTCTCTATGAAAAGGTATGTTCAACTCCGTGTGTTGAATGCACACATCACAAAGAAGTTTCTGAGAATGCTTCTCTCTAGTTTTTATATGAAGATATTCCCGTTTCCAACGAATGCCTCAAAGCAGTCCAAACATCCACATGCAGATTCTATGAAAAGAGTGTTTGAAAACTGCTCTATGAACAGATATGTTCAAGACTGTGAGTTGAATGCAAACATCAAAAGAAGTTTCTGAGAATGCTTCTGACTAGTATTTCTGTGAAGATATTTGCTTTTCCACCATAGGCCTCAAAACTCTTCAAATGTCTACTTGCAGACACTACAAAAAGAGTGTTTCAAAACTCCTTTATCACAAGAAAAATTCAACTCCATGAGTTGAATGCAGATATCACAAGGAAGTATCTGCAAATGCTTCTCTCTAGTTTTTATGTGAAGACAATTCCTTTTCCACCATAGTTCTCAAAGCTCCCCAAATGTCCACTTGCAGATTCTACGAAGAGTGTTTCAAAACTGCTTTATGAAAAGGTATATTCAACTTTATGAGTTGAATGCAAACATCACAAAAAAGTTTCTGAGAATTACTCTGTCTGTTTTTTATGTGTAGATATTTCCTTTTCCACCATTGTCCTCAAAGTTCTCCAAATATCCACCTGCAGATTCTACAAAAAGAGTATTTCAAAACTGCTCTATCAAAAGAAAGTTTCAACTCTGTGGGTTGAATGCACTCATCACAAAGAAATTTCTGAGCATACTGTTGTCGAGCTTTTATGTGAAGATATTCCCATTTCCAATAAGGTCCTCAAAACAGTCCAAATATCCACTTGCAGATTTTGCGAAAAGAGTGTGTCAAAACCTCTCTATGAAAAGGTATGTTCAACTCTGTGAGTTGAATGCAAACATCAAAAAGAAGTTTCTGAGAATGCTTCGGTCTGGTTTTTATGCGAAGATATTTCCTTTTCCACCATAGGCCTCAAAGCTATCCAAATGTCCACTTGCAGATCCTACAAAAAGAATGTTTCAAAACTGCTCTATCAATTGGAAGGTTCAACTCTGTGAGTTGAATGCACACGTCACAAAGAAGTTTTTGAGAATGCTTCTGTCTAATTTTTATGTGAAGATATTCCCGTTTCCAAGGAAGGCCTCAAAGCAGTCCTAATATCCACTTGCAGATTCTACGGAAAGAGTGTTTCAAAACTTCTGTATGAAAAGGTATGTTCAACACTGTGAGTCAAATTCAGCCATCACAAAGTAGTTTCTGAGAATGCTTCTGTCTAGTTTTTATGTGAAGATATTTCCTTTCCACCATAGGCCTCAAAGCTCTCCAAATATCCACTTGCAGATTCTACAAAATGAGTGTTTCAAAACTGCTCTATTAAAAGATATGTTTAACTCTGTGAGTTGAATGCAAACATCACAAAGAAGTTTCTGAGAATGCTTCTGTTTAGCTTTTATGTGAAGATATTTCCTTTTCCACCATGGGCCTCAAAACTATCTAAATGTGCCCTGGCAGATTCTACAAAAAGAGTGTTTCAAAACTGCTCTATCAAAAGGAATGTTCAAATCTGCTAGTTGAATGCACACATCTAGAAGAAGTTTCTCAGAATGCTTCTGTCTAGTTTTTATTTGAAGATATTTCCATTTCCATAGAAGGCCTCAAAGCAGTCAAATTATGCACTGACAGATTCTAAGAAAACAGTGTTTCAAAATGGCTCTATGAAAAGGTGTGTTAAACTCTGCGAGTTGAATGCACACATCACAAAGAAGTTTCTCAGAATGCTTCTGTCTAGTTTTTATGTGAAGATATTCCCTTTTCCGATGATGCCTCAAACAGTCCAAATATCCACTTGCAGATTATACAAAAACAGTGTTTCCAAACTGCTCTAACATAAGAAAGGTTCAAATCTGTGAGTTGAATGCAAACAACAAAAAGAAGTTTCTGAGAATGCTTCTGTCTAGTTTTTATATGAGGATATTCACGTTTCCAACGAATGCCTAAAAGCAGTAAAAATATCCATTTGCAGATTCTACGAAAAGAGTGTCTCAAAACTGCCCTAAGAAAAGGTATGTTCAACTCTGTGAATTTAATGCAAACATCACAAAGTAGTTTCTGAGAATGCTTTTGTCTTGTAGTTATGTGAAGTTATTTCTTTTTCCACCAAAGGCCTCAAAGCTTTTCAAATGTCCTCTGGCAGATTCTACAAAAAGAGTGTTTCAAAACTGCTCTATCAGACGAAAGGTTCAACAATGTGAGTCAAATGACACACATCACAAAGAAGTTTCTTAGAATGCTTCTGTCTAGTTTTAATGTGAAGATATTACCGTTTCCAACGAAGGCCTCATAGCAACACAGATATCCACTTGTAGATTCAACAAAAAAATTTTTCAAATGTTCTCTATGAATATGTATTTTCAACTCTGTGTGTTTAAGGCAAACATCAAAAAGAAGTTTCTGAGAAAGCTTCTGTCTACTTTATATGTGAAGATATTTCCTTTTCCAGCATAGGCCTCAAAGCTCTCCAAATGTCCACTGGCAGATTCTACAAAAAGAATGTTTCAAAACTGTTCTGTCAAAAGAAAGTTTCAACTCTGTGAGTTGAATGCACACATCACAAAGAGGTTTCTCAGAATACTTCTGTCTAGTTTTTATGTGAATATATTCCCGTTTCCAACCAAGGCCTCAAAGTAGTCCAAATATTCACTTGCAGATTCTACGAAAAGAGTGTTTCAGAACTGCTCTATGAAAAGGTATGTTCAACCTTGTGAGCTGAATGCAACCATCACAAAGAAGGTCCTGACAATGCTTCTGTCTAGTATTTATGTGAAGATAGTTCATTTTTCACCATAGGCCCCAAAGCTTTCAAAATGTCCACTTGCAGATTCTACAAAAAGAGTGTTCCAAAATTGCTCTATTAAAAGAAAGGTTCAACTCTGTGAGATGAATGCACACATCACAAAGAAGATTCTGAGAATGCTTCTGTCTGGTTTTTTTGTGAAGATATTCCCATTTCCAATGAAGACCTAAAAGCAGAACAAATATCCACTTGCAGAAACTACGAAAAGAGTGTTTCTAAACTGCTCTATAAAAAGGTATGTTCAACTCTGTGAGTTGAATGCAAACATCACACAGAAGGTTCTGAGAATGCTTCTCTCAAGTTTTTATGTGAAGATATTTCGTTTTCCACCATAGTCCTCAATGCACTCCAAATGTCCAATTGTCAATTCAACAAAAAGAGTGTTTCAAAACTGTTCTGCCAATCAAAGGTTCAACTCTGTCAATTGAATGCACACATCAGAAAGAAGTTTCTGAGAATGCTTCTATCTAGTTTTGTGAAGCTATTCCCGTTTCCAATGAAGGCCTAAAAGCAGTCCTAATATCCACTTGCAGATTGTATGAATAGAGTTTTTCAAGACTGCTCTATGAAAAGGTATGTTCAACTCTGTGAGTTGAATGCAAACATCACAAAGTAGTTTCTGAGAATGCTTCTGTCTAGTTTTTATGTGAATATATTCACGTTTGCAACAAAGGCCTCAAAGCAGTTCAAATATCCTCTTTCAGATCCTACGAAAAGAGTGTTCCAAAACTGCTCTATGAAAAGGTATGTTCAACTCTGTGAGTTGAATGCAAACATCACAAAGAATGTTCTGAGAAGGCTTCTGTCTAGTTTTTTTGTGAAGATATTTCCTTTTCCACCACAGGCCTTAAAGCTCTTCAAATGTCCACTTGCAGACCCTACAAAAACAGTGTTTCAAAGCTGCTCTATCAAAAGAGAGGTCATCACAAAGAAGTTTCTGAGAATTCTTCTTTCTAGTTTTTATGTGAACATATTCCCGTTTCCAAAGAAGGCCTCAAAGCAGTACAAATATGCACTTGCAGATTCTACGAATAGAGTGTTTCATAACTGCTCTATGAAAACGTATGTTCAATTCTGTGAGTTGAATGCAAACATCATAAAGAATTTTCTGAAAATACTTCTGTCTTTTTTTTGATGAAAATATTTCCTTTTCCACCATAGGCCTCTAAGCTATCAAAATGTCCACTTGCAGATCCTGCAAAAAGAATGTTTCAAAACTGCTCAATGAAAAGTTACGTTCAACTCTATGAGTTGAAAGCAAACATCACAAAGAAGGTTCTGATAATGCTTCTGTCTAGTTTTTATGTGAAGATATTTCGTTTCACACCACAGGCCTTAAAGCTCTCAAAATGTCCACTTGCAGATCCTACAGAAACAGTGTTTGAAAACTGCTCTATCAAAAGAAAGGTTCAACTCTGTGAGTTGAATGCACACATCACAAAGAAGTTTCTGAGAATGCTTCTGTCTAGTTTTTATATGAAGATATTCCCGTTTCCAACGGAGGCCTAAAAGCAGTAAAAATATCCACTTGCAGAACCTACGAAAAGAGTGTTTCTAAACTGCACTTTGAAAAGTTATATTCAACTCTGTGAGTTGAATTCAAACATCACAAAGAAGGTTCTGAGAATGCTTCTGTCAAGTTTTCATGTGAAGATGTTTCCTTTCCCACCACAGGTCTTAAAGCTCTCGAAATATCCACTTGCAGATCCTACAGAAACAGTGTTTGAAAACTGCTCTATCAAAAGAAAGGTTCAGCTCTCTGAGTTGAATGTACACATCACAAAGAAGTTTCTGAGAATGCTTCTGTCTAGTTTTTATATGAAGATATTCCCGTTTCCAACGGAGGCCTAAAAGCAGTAAAAATATCCACTTGCAGAACCTACGAAAAGAGTGTTTCTAAACTGCACTTTGAAAAGGTATGTTCAACTCTGTGAATTGAATGCAAACATCACAAAGAAGGTTCTGAGAATGCTTCTGTCAAGTTTTTATGTGAAGATATTTCCTTTTCCACCATAGGCCTCAATGCACTCCAAATGTCAACTTGTAGATTCAACCAAAAAAGTGTTTCAAAACTGCTCTGTCAATCAAAGTTTCAACTCTGTGAATTGAATGCACCCATCAGAAAGAAGTTTCTGAGAATGCTTCTATCTAGTTTTGTGAAGCTATTCCCGTTTCCAATGAAGGCCTAAAAGCAGTCCTAATATCCACTTGCAGATTGTATGAATAGAGTTTTTCAAGACTGCTCTATGAAAAGGTATGTTCAACTCTGTGAGTTGAATGCAAACATCACAAAGTAGTTTCTGAGAATGCTTCTGTCTAGTTTTTATGTGAATATATTCACGTTTGCAACAAAGGCCTCAAAGCAGTTCAAATATCCTCTTTCAGATCCTACGAAAAGAGTGTTCCAAAACTGCTCTGTGAAAAGGTATGTTCAACTCTGTGAGTTGAATGCAAACATCACAAAGAATGTTCTGAGAAGGCTTCTGTCTAGTTTTTTTGTGAAGATATTTCCTTTTCCACCACAGGCCTTAAAGCTCTTCAAATGTCCACTTGCAGACCCTACAAAAACAGTGTTTCAAAGCTGCTCTATCAAAAGAGAGGTCATCACAAAGAAGTTTCTGAGAATTCTTCTTTCTAGTTTTTATGTGAACATATTCCTGTTTCCAAAGAAGGCCTCAAAGCAGTACAAATATGCACTTGCAGATTCTACGAATAGAGTGTTTCATAACTGCTCTATGAAAACGTATGTTCAATTCTGTGAGTTGAATGCAAACATCATAAAGAATTTTCTGAAAATACTTCTGTCTGTTTTTTTGATGAAAATATTTCCTTTTCCACCATAGGCCTCTAAGCTATCAAAATGTCCACTTGCAGATCCTGCAAAAAGAATGTTTCAAAACTGCTCAATGAAAAGTTACGTTCAACTCTATGAGTTGAAAGCAAACATCACAAAGAAGGTTCTGATAATGCTTCTGTCTAGTTTTTATGTGAAGATATTTCGTTTCACACCACAGGCCTTAAAGCTCTCAAAATGTCCACTTGCAGATCCTACAGAAACAGTGTTTGAAAACTGCTCTATCAAAAGAAAGGTTCAACTCTGTGAGTTGAATGCACACATCACAAAGAAGTTTCTGAGAATGCTTCTGTCTAGTTTTTATATGAAGATATTCCCGTTTCCAACGGAGGCCTAAAAGCAGTAAAAATATCCACTTGCAGAACCTACGAAAAGAGTGTTTCTAAACTGCACTTTGAAAAGGTATGTTCAACTCTGTGAATTGAATGCAAACATCACAAAGAAGGTTCTGAGAATGCTTCTGTCAAGTTTTTATGTGAAGATATTTCCTTTTCCACCATAGGCCTCAATGCACTCCAAATGTCAACTTGTAGATTCAACCAAAAGAGTGTTTCAAAACTGCTCTGTCAATCAAAGTTTCAACTCTGTGAATTGAATGCACCCATCAGAAAGAAGTTTCTGAGAATGCTTCTATCTAGTTTTTATGTGAAGCTATTCCCGTTTCCAACGAAGGCCTAAAAGCAGTCCTAATATCCACTTGCAGATTCTACGAATAGAGTTTTTGAAAACTGCTCTTTGAAAAGGTATGTTCAACTCTGTGAGTTGAATGCAAACATCACAAAGTAGTTTCTGAGAATTCTTCCGTGTAGTTTTTATGTGAAGATATTTCCTTTTCCACCATTGGCCACAAAGCTTTCCAAATGTCCACTGGCAGATTCTACAAAAAGAGTGTTTCAAAACTGCTCTATGAGGAGGAATTTTCAACTCTGTGATTTTAAGGCACACATCACAAAGAAGTTTCTGAGAATGCTTCTGTCTATCATTTATGTGAAGATATTTCGTTTTCCACTGTAGGCCTCAAAGCTCTCCAAATGTCCACTTGCAGATTCTACAAAAAGAGTGTTTGAAAAGTGCTCCATCAAAAGAAAGATTCAAATCTGTGAGCTGAATGCAAACATCACAAAGAAGTTTCTGAGAATGCTTCTGTCTAGTTTTTATGTGAAGATATTCCCGTTTCCAACGAAGGCCTTAAAGTAGTTCAAATATACACTTGCAGATTCTACGAAAAGAGTGTTTCAAAACTGCTCTATGAAAAAGTATGTTCAACTCTGTGAGTTGAATGCAACCATCACAAATAAGTTTTGGAGTATGCTTCTGTATGGTTTTTATGTGAACATATTTCCTTTTCCACAGTAGGCCTCAAATCTCTCCAAATGTCCACTTGCAGATTCTACAAAAAGAATGTTTCAAAACTGCTCTATCAAAAGAAAGGTTCAAATCTGTGATTTGAATGCACACATCACAAGGAAGTTTCTGAGAATGCTTCTGTCTAGTTTTTATGTGAAGATATTTCCTTTTCCACCATAGGCCCGAAAGCTCTTCAAATGTCCACTTGCTGATTCTACAAAAAGAGTGTTTCAAAACTGCTCTATCAAAAGAAAGGTTCAACTCTGTGAGTTGAATGCACTCATCACAATGAAGTTTCTGAGAATGCTTCTATCTAGATTTTATGTGAAGATATTTCCTTTTCCACCATACACAATGGATTCCAAATGTCCACTTGCAGATACTACAAAAGGATTGTTTCAGAACTGCTCTATCCAGAACTGAAGGAAATAGAGCCACAAAAATCCCTTCAAAAAATTAATGAATCCAGGAGCTGGTTTTTTGAAAAGATCAACAAAATTGAAAGACCGCTAGCAAGACTAATAAAGAAAAAAAGAGAGAAGAATCAAATAGATACAATAAAAAATGATAAAGGGGATATCACCACCGATCCCACAGAAATACAAACTACCATCAGGGAATACTACAAACACCTCTATGCAAATAAACTAGGAAATCTAGAAGAAATGGATACATTCCTGGACACATACACTCTCCCAAGACTAAACCAGGAAGAAGTTGAATCTCTGAATAGACCAATAACAGGAGCTGAAATTGTGGCAATAATCAATAGCTTACCAATCAAAAAGAGTCCATGACCAGATGGATTCACAGCCGAATTCTACCAGAGGTACAAGGAGGAACTGGTACCATTCCTTCTGAAACTATTCCAATCAATAGAAAAAGAGGGAATCCTCCCTAACTCATTTTGTGAGGCCAGCATCATTCTGATAACAAAGTCAGGCAGAGACACAACAAAAAAAGAGAATTTTAGACCAACATCCTTGATGAACATTGATGCAAAAATCCTCAATAAAATACTGGCAAACCAAATCCAGCAGCACATCAAAAAGCTTATCCACCATGATCAAGTGGGCTTCATCCCTGGGATGCAAGGCTGGTTCAATATACGCAAATCAATAAATGTAATGCAGCATATAAACAGAACCAAAGACAAAAACCACATGATTATCTCAACAGATGCAGAAAAAGCCTTTGACAAAATTCAACAACCCTTCATGCTAAAAACTCTCAATAAATTAGGTATTGATGGGATGTATTTCAAAATAATAAGAGCTATCTATGAGAAACCCACAGCCAATATCATACTGAATGGACAAAAACTGGAAGCATTCCCTTTGAAAACTGGCACAAGACAGGGTTGCCCTCTCTCACCACTCCTATTCAACATAGTGTTGGAAGTTCTGGCCAGGGCAATTAGGCAGGAGAAGGAAATAAAGGGTATTCAATTAGGAAAAGAGGAAGTCAAATTGTCCCTGTTTGCAGATGACATGATCGTATATCTAGAAAACCCCATTGTCTCAGCCCAAAATCTCCTTAAGCTGATAAGCAACTTCAGCAAAGTCTCAGGATACAAAATCAATGTACAAAAATCACAAGCATTCTTATACACCAACAACAGACAAACAGAGAACCAAATCATGAGTGAACTCCCATTCACAATTGCTTCAAAGAGAATAAAATACCTAGGAATCCAACTTACAAGGGATGTGAAGGACCTCTTCAAGGAGAACTACAAACCACTGCTCAATGAAATAAAAGAGGATACAAACAAATGGAAGAACATTCCATGCTCATGGGTAGGAAGAATCAATATCGTGAAAATGGCCATACTGCCCAAGGTAATTTATAGATTCAATGCCATCCCCATCAAGCTACCAATGACTTTCTTCACAGAATTGGAAAAAAATACTTTAAAGTTCATATGGAACCAAAAAAGAGCCCACATCGCCAAGTCTGTCCTAAGCCAAAAGAACAAAGCTGGAGGCATCATGCTACCTGACTTCAAACTATACTACAAGGCTACAGTAACCAAAACAGCATGGTACTGGTACCAAAACAGAGATATAGATCAATGGAACAGAACAGAGCCCTCAGAAGTGACGCCGCATATCTACAACAATCTGATCTTTGACAAAGCTGACAAAAACAAGCAATGGGGAAAGGATTCCCTATTTAATAAATGGTGCTGGGAAAACTGGCTAGCCATATGTAGAAAGCTGAAACTGGATCCCTTCCTTACACCTTATACAAAAATCAATTCAAGACGGATTAAAGACTTAAACTTTAGACCTAAAACCATAAAAACCCTAGAAGAAAACCTAGGCATTACCATTGAGGACATACGCATGGGCAAGGACTTCATGTCTAAAACAACAAAAGCAATGGCAACAAAAGCCAAAATTGACAAATGGGATCTAATTAAACTAAAGAGCTTCTGCACAGCAAAAGAAACTACCATCAGAGTGAACAGGCAACCTACAAAATGGGAGAAAATTTTCACAACCTACTCATTTGACAAAGGGCTAATATCCAGAATCTACAATGAACTCAAACAAATTTACAAGAAAAAAACAAACAACCCCATCAAAAAGTGGGTGAAGGACATGAGCAGACACTTCTCAAAAGAAGACATTTATGCAGCCAAAAACACATGAAAAAATGCTCATCATCACTGGCCATCAGAGAATGCAAATCAAAACCACAATGAGATACCATCTCACACCAGTTAGAATGGCAATCATTAAAAAGTCAGGAAACAACAGGTGCTGGAGAGGATGTGGAGAAACTTTTACACTGTTGGTGGGACTGTAAACTAGTTCAACCATTGTGGAAGTCAGTGTGGCGACTCCTTAGGGATCTAGAACTGGAAACACCATTTGACCCAGCCATCCCATTACTAGGTATACACCCAAAGGACTATAAATCATGCTGCTATAAAGACACGTGCACACGTATGTTTATTGCAGCATTATTCACAATAGCAAAGACTAGGAACCAACCCAAATGTCCAACAATGATAGACTGGATTAAGAAAATGTGGCACATATACACCATGGAATACTATGCAGCCATAAAAAATGATGAGTTCATGTCCTTTGTAGGGACATGGATGAAATTGGAAATCATCATTCTCAGTAAACTACCGCAAGAACAAAAAACCAAACACCACATATTCTCACTCATAGGTGGGAAGTGAACAATGAGATCACATGGACACAGGAAGGGGAATATCACACTCTGGGGACTGTTGTGGGGTGGTGGGAGGGGGGAGGGATAGCATCGGGAGATATACCTAATGCTTGATGACGAGTTAGTGGGTGCAGTGCACCAGCATGGCACATGTATACATATGTAACTAACCTGCACAATGTGCACATGTACCCTAAAACTTAAAAGTATAATAAGATAATAATAATAAAAAAAAGTGCTCTATCTAAAGAAAGGTTCAACTCTGTAAGTTTAATGCACACATCACAAGGTAGTTTCTGAGAATGCTTCTATCTAGTTTTTATGTGTAGATATTCCCGTTTCCAACGAAGGCCTCAAAGCAGTCCAAATATCCACTGGCAGATTATACAAAAGGAGTGTTTCAAAACTGCTCTATGAGGAGGAATTTTCAACTCTGTGAGTTGAATGCAAACGTCACAAAGAAGTTTCTGAGGATGCTTCTGTCTTTTTTTTGAAGATATTTCCTTTTCCACCATTGACCTCAAAGCTTTACAAATGTCCACTTGCAGTTTCTACAAAAAGAGTGTATAAAAACTGCTCTATCAAAAGAAAGATACAACTCTGTGAGTTGAATGCACACATCACAAAGAAGTTTCTGAGAATGCTTCTGTCTAGTTTTTATTTTAAGATATTCCCGTTTCCAACGAAGGCCTCCAAGCATTCCAAATATCCACTTTCAGATTCTACGAAAAGAGAGTTTCAAACTGCTCTATGAAACGGTATGTTCAACACTGTGTGTTGAATACAAACATCACAAAGAAGGTTCTGAGAATGCTTCTGTCCAGTTTTTATGTGAACATATTTCCTTTTCCACCATAGACCTCAAAGCTCTCCAAATGTCCAATGCAGATTCTACAAAAAGAGAGTTTCTAAACTGCTCTATCAGAGGAAATGTTCAACTCCGTGAGTTGAATGCACGCATCACAAAGAAGTTTATGAGATTGCTTCTGTCTAGTTTTTATTTGAAGATAATACCCGTTTCCGTCGAAGGCCTCAAAGCAGTCAAAAATATCCACTTACAGATACTACGAAAAGAGTGTTTCAAAACTGCTTTATGAAAGGTATGCTCAACTCCGTGAGTTGTATGCAAACATTACAGAGAAGTTTCTGAGAAAGCTTCTTTCTAGTTTTTATGTGAAGATATTTCCTTTTCCACCAAAGGCCTCAAAGCTCTTCAAATGTCCACTTGCAGACTCTACAAAAAGAGTGTTTGAAAACTGCTCTATAAAAAGAAAGGTTCAACTCCATGAGTTGAATGCACACATCACAAAGAAGTTTCTGAGAATGGTTCTATCTAGTTTTTATGTGAAGATATTTCCTTTTCCACCATAGGCCTCAAAGCACTCCAATATCCACTTGCACATTCTATAAAAAGAGTGTTTCAAAACTTATCTATCAAAAGAAATGATCAACTCTGTGAGTTGAATACACACATCACTAAGAAGTTTCTGAGAATGCTTCTATCTAGTTTTTATGTGTAGATATTCCCGTTTCCAACAAAGGCCTCAAAGCCGTCCAAATATCCACTGGCGGATTCTACAAAAAGAGTGTTTCAAAACTGCTGTATTAAGAAGTACTTTCAGCTCGTGAGTTGAATGCAAATATTGCAAAGAAGCTTCTCAGAATGCTTCTGTATGGTTTTTATGTGAAGATATTTCCTTTTCCACCACAGACCTCAAAGCTTTCCAAATGTCCACTGGCAGATACTAAAAAAATAGTGTTTCAAAACTACTCTATAAGAAGAAAGGTTCAACTCTGTGATTCGAATGCACACATCACAAAGAATTTTTTGAGAATGCTTCTGTCTAGTTTTTATGTGAAGATATACCCGTTTCCAATGAAAGCCTCAAAGCAGTCCGAATATCCACTTGCAGATTCTATGAAAAGAGTGTTTCAAAACTGCTCTATGAAAAGGTATGTTTTACTCTGTCAGTTGAATGCAACCATCATGAAGAATTTCCTGAGAATTCTTCTGTCTACCTTTTATGTGAAGATATTTCCTTTTCCACTGTAGGCCTCAAAGCCCTCCTAATGTCCACTTACAGATTCTACAAAAAGAGTGTTTCAAAAGTGCTCGATCAAAAGAAAGATTCAAATCTGTGAGTTGACGTAAACATCGCTAAGAAGTTTCTGATAATGCTTCTGTCTAGTTTTTATGTGAAGATATTCCCGTTTCCAACGAAGACCTCAAAGCAGTCCAAATACCACTTGCAGATTCTACGAAAAGACTGTTTCAAACTGCTCTATGAAAAGGTATGTTCACCTCTGGGAGTTGAATGCAAACCTCACAAAGAAGTTTCTGAGAATGCTTCTTTCTGGCTTTTATGTGAAGATATTTCGTTTTCCACCATAGGCCTCAAAGCCCTCAAAATGTCCACTTGCAGATTCTTCAAAAAGAGAGCTTCAAAACTGCTCTATCAAATGAAAGGTTCAATTATGTGAGGTCAATGCACCCATCTCAAAGTAGTTTCTGAGAATGCTTCTGTCTAGTTTTATTGTGTAGATATTACCCTTTCCAAAGAAGGCCTCAACGCAGTCTGAATATGCAATTGTAGATTACATAAAAAGAGTGTTTCAAAACTGCTCTATCAAAAGGAAGGTTCAGCTCGGTGGGTGGAATGTGCACATCACCAAGAAGTTTCTGAGAATTCTTCTGTCTTGTTTTTATGTGAAGATATTCCCGTTTCCATCTAAGGCCTCAAAGCAGTCCAAATATCCACTTGCAGATTCTACGAAAAGAGTGTTTCAAGTGTTTCAAAACTGCTCTATGATAAAGTATCTTCAATTGTGTGAGTTGAATGCAAACATCACTAAGAAGTTTCTGAGATTGCTTCTGTCAGTTTTATGTGAAGATATTTCCTTTTCCACCGTAGGCCTCAAAGCTCTCAAAATGTCCACTTGCAGATTCTACAAAAGACTGTTTCAAAACTGCTTTATCGAAAGAAAGGTTCAAATCTGTGGGTTCAATGCATACATCACAAAGAAGTTTCTTAGAATGCTTCTAATTTTTAATTGAAGTTATTCCCATTTTTAAAGAAGGCCTAAAAGCAGTTCAAATATCCACTTGCAGATTCTACGAGAAGAGTGTTTCAAAACTGCTCTATAAAAAAGTATGTTCAACTCCGTGAGTTGAATGCAAACATCACAAATAAGTTTCTGAGAATGCTTCTGTCTGGTTTTTATGTGAAGATATTTCCTTTTCCACAATAGGCCTCAAAGCTCTACAAATATCCACTAGCAGATCCTACAAAAAGAGTGTTTCAAAACTGCTCTATGAAAGAAAGGTTCAACTCTGTGATTTGAATGCACTCATCACAAAGAAGTTTCTGAGAATGCTTCTGTCTAGTTTTTAAGTGAATATATTTCCGTTTCCAATGAAGACCTCAAAGCAGTCCAAATATCCACTTGCAGATTCAACGAAAAGGGTGTTTCAAAACTGCTCTGTGAAAAGGTATGTTCAACTCTGTGAGTTGAATGCAAACATCCCAGAGAGGTTTCTGAGAATGCTTCTGTCTAGTTTTTATGTGAAGATATATCCTTTTCCACCAAAGGCCTCAAAGCACTCCAAAAGTTCTCTTGCAGATTCTACAAAAAGAGTGTTTCAAAACTGCTCTATCAAGAGAAAAGTTCAACTCTGTGAGTTGAATGCACGCATCACAAAGACGTTTCTCAGAATGCTTCTGTCTAGTTGTTATGTGACGATATTCCCGTTTCCACCCAAGGCCTCAAAGCAGTCCAAATATCCTCCTGCAGATTCCACGAAAAGAGTGTTCAAAACTGCTCTTTGAAAAGGTGTGTCCAACTCCGTGAGTTGAATGCAAACATCAGAAAGAAGATTCTGAAAATGCTTCTGTCTGATTTTTATGTGAAGATATTTCCTTTTCCACCATACGCCTCAAAGCTCTCCAAATGTCCACTTGCAGGCTCTACAAAAAGTTTGTTTCAAAACAGCGCTATCAAAAGAAATGTTCAACTCTGTTAGTTGAATGCACACATCACAAAGTAGTTTCTGAAAATGATTCTGTCTAGTTTTAATGGGAAGATATTCCCGTTTCCAACGAAGGCATCAAAGAGTCCAAATATCCACTTGCAGATTCTACGAAAAGAGTGTTTCCAAACTGCTCTATGAAAAGGGATGTTCAACTCTGTGAGTTGAATGCAAGCATCACAAATAAGTTTCTGAGAATGCTTCTGTCTGGTTTTTATGTGAAGATATTTTCTTTTCCACCATGGACCTCAAAGCTTTCCAAATGTCCACTTGCAGATTCTGCAAAAAGAGTGTTTAAAAACTTTTCTAAATAAAAAGGTTCAACTCTGTGAGTTGAATGCACATTTCATAAAGAAGTTTCTGAGAATGCTTCTGTCTAGTTTATATGTGAAGATATTTCCTTTTCCACCATAGGCCTCAGAGCTCTAAAAAATGTCCACTTGCAGATTCTAGAAAAAGAGTTTTTCAAAACTGCTCTATCAAAAGAAAGGTTCAACTCTGTGAGATGAATGCACACATCACAAAGAAGTTTCTGAGAATGTTTCTGTCTAGCTTTTAAGTGAAGATATTCCCATTTTCCAATGAATTCTTCAAAGCAGTCCAAATATCCACCTGCAGATACTACAAAAAGAGTGTTCCAAAACTGCTCTATGAAAAGGAATGTTCAACTCTGTGAGTTGAAAGCAAACATCTCAAAGAAGTTTCTGAGAATGCTTCTGTCTAGTTTTTATGTGAAGATATTCCCGTTTCCAACGAAGGCCTGAAAGCACTCCAAATATAACTTTGCAAATAGTACAAAAAGTGTTTTTTAAAACTGCTCTATGAAAAGCTATGTTAAACTCTGTGAGTTAGATGCAAACATCACAAAGAAGTTTCTGAGAATGCTTCAGTCTGTCTGGTTTTTATGTGAATATATGCCCTTTTCCTCTATAGCCCTCAAAGCTTTCCAAATGTCCACTTTCAGATTTTACAAAAAGAGTGTTTCAAATCTACTCTATCAAAAGAAAGGTTCAACTCTGTGAGTTGAATGTACACATCACAAATAAGTCTATGGGAATGTTTTTTTCTAGTTTATATGTGAAGATATTCCCCTTTCCGTCAAAGGCCTCAAAGCAGTCCAAATATCCACTAGCAGATTCTACAAAAGAGTGTTTCAAAACTGCTCTAAGAAAAGGTATGTTCAAATCAGTGAGTTGAATGCAAGCATCATGAAGAAGTTTCTGAGAATGTTTCTGTCTAGTTTTTCTGTGAAGATATTCCCTTTCCAACGAAGGCCTCAAAGCAGTCCAAATATGCACTTGTAGATTATAAAAAAACAGTGTTTCACAACTGCTCTATCAAAAGAAAGGTTCAATTCTGTGAATTGAATGCACACATCACAAAGAAGTTTCTGAGAATGCTTCTGTCTAGTTTTTATGTGAAGATATTCCCTTTACCAAGGAAGGCCTCAAATCAGTCCAAATATCCACTTGGATATTCTATGAAAAGACTGTGTCAAAACTCTGTGAAAAGCTATGTTCAACTCTGTGAGTTGAATGCACACATCACAAAGAAGTTGCTGAGAATGCTTCTGTCTTGTTTTTATATGAAGATATTCCCATTTCCATCGAAAGCCTCAAAGCAGACCAAATATCCGCCTGCAGATTCCACGAAAAGAGTGGTTTAAAAATGCTCTATGAAAACGTATGGACAACTCTGTGAGTTCAATGCAAACATCACTAAAAAGTTTCTGAGAATGCTTCTGTCTAGTTTTTATGTGAAGATGTTTCCTCTTCAAACATAGGCCCCAAGGCTCTCCAAATGTCCACTTGCAGATTCTACAAAAAGAGTGTTTCAAATCTGCTCCATCAAAAGAAAGTTTCAACTCTGTGAGTTGAATGCATCCATCAAAAAGATGTTTCTGAGAATGCATCTGTTTAGTTTTTATGTGAAAATATTCTGTTTTCCTACGAAGACATAAATGCTTTCCAAATATCCACTTGCAGATTCTACGAAAAGAGTGTGTCAAAACCTCTCTCTGAAAAGGTGTGTTCAACTCTGTGAGTTGAATGCACACATCACAAAGAAGTTTCTGAGAATGCTTCTGTCCTGTTTTTATGTGAAGATATTCCCGTTTCCAAAAAAGGTCTCAAAGCAGTCCAAATATCCACCTGCAGATTCTACGAAAAGAGTGATTCAAAACTGCTCTATGAAAAGGTATGTTTAACTCTGTGAGTTGAATGCAAACATCACAAAGATGTTTCTGAGGATGCTGCTGTGTAGTTTTTATGTGAAGATATTTCCTTTTCCACCGTAGGCCTCAAAGCTCTCCAAACGTCCACTTGGAAATTCTACAAAAAGAGAGTTTCAAAACTGCTCTGTCAAAAAAAAGGTTCAAATCTGTGAGTTGAATGCACACGTCACAAAGAAGTTTCTGAGAATGCTTCGGTCTAATTTTTATGTGAAGATATTCCCGTTTCCAACAAAGGCCTCAAAGCAGTCCTAATATCCACCTGCATATTCTAAGAAAAGAGTGTTTCAAAACTTCTGTATGAAAAGGTGTGTTCAACTCTGTGAGTTGAATGAAAACATCACAAAGAAGTTTCTGAGAATACTTCTGTCCGATTATTATGTGAAGATATTTCCTTTTCAACCATAGGCCTCAAAGCTCTCCAAATGTCCACTTGCAGGTTCTACAAAAAGTGTGTTTCAAAACAGGTTTGTCAAAAGAAAGGTTCAGCTCTGTTTGTTGAATGCACACATCACAAAGAAGTTTCTGTGAATGCTTCTCTCTTGTTTTTATGTGAAGATATTCCCGTTTCCATCGAAGGCCTCAAAGCAGTCCAAATATCCACTTGTAGACGCTACGAAAAGAGTGTTTCAAAAGTGCTCTATGAAAAAGTATGTTCAACTCTGTGAGACGAATGCAAACATCACTAAGAAGTTTCTGAGAATGCCTCTGTCTTGATTTATGTGAAGATATATCCTTTTCCACAGTAGGCCTCAAAACTCTCAAAATGTCCACTTGGAGATACTACAAAAAGAGTGTTTCACAAGTGCTCTATCAAAAGAAGGTTCATATCTTGAGTTGATAGCACACATCACAAAGAAATTTCTGAGAATGCTTCTGTCTAATTTTTATGTGAAGATATTCCCGTTTCCAACAAAGGCCTCAAAGCACTCCAAATATAAACTTGCGGATTCTATGAAAAGAGTGTTTCAAAACTGCTCTATGAAAAGGTATGTTATACTCTGTGAGTCTGAGTGAAAACATCACAAAGAAGTTTCTGACAATGCTTCTGACTTGTTTTTATGTGAAAATACTTCCTTTTCCACCATAGGCCTCAAAGTTCTCCAAATGTCCACTTGCAGATTCTACAAAAAGAGTGCTTCAAACCTGCTTTATAAAAAGAAACTATCAAATCTGTGAGTAGAATGCACACATCACATAGAAGTTTCTGAGAATGCTTCTGTCTAGTTTTTATATGAGGATTTTCCCGTTTCCAAAGAAGGGCTCAAAGCAGTCACAATATCCACTTGCAGATTCTACGAGAAGAGTGCTTCGAATCTCCTCCATGAAATGTTATGTTCAACTCTGTGAGTTGAATGCAAGCAACCCAAAGAAGTTTCTTAGAATATTTCTTTCTGGTTTTTATGTGAAGATATTTTCTTTTCAACCATAGGCCTCAAAGATTTCCAAATGTCCACTTGCAGATTCTACAAAAACGGTGTTTCAAAACTGCTCTAAAAAAAATTCAAATCTGTGAGTTGAATGCACACATTACAAAGAAATTTCTGAGAATGCTTCTGTCTAGTTTCCATGTGAAGATATTCCCGTTTTCAACAAAGGCCTCAAAGCTGTAAAAACATCCTCTTGCAGATTCTACGAAAAGAGCGTTTCAAAACTGCTCTATGAAAAGGTAAGTTCAACTCTGTAAGTAGAATGCAAACCTCACAAAGAAGTTTCTGAGAATGCTTCTGTCAGTTTTTATATGAAGATATTTCCCTTTCCACCATAGGACTCAAAGCTCTCAAAATGTTCACTTGCAGATTCTACAAAAAGAGAGTTTCAAAACTGCTCTATCAAAAGAAAGGTTCAACTCCGTGAGTTGAAGGCACACATCACAAAGGCGTTTCTGAGAATGCTTCTGTCTAGTTTTTAAGTGAAGATATTGCCGTTTCCAACGAAGCCCTGAAAGCAGTCCAAATATAACCTTGCAGATTCTATGAAACGAGTGTTTCAAAACTGCCCTATGAAAAGGTATGTTCAAGTCGGTGAGTTGAATGCAAATATCACAAAGAAGTTTCTGAGAATGCTTCTGTCTGGTTTTTATGTGAAGATATGTCCTTTTCCATCATAGGCCTCAAATCTTTCCAAATGTCCAATTCTAGATTCTACAAAAAGAGTGTTTAAAATCTGCTCTATCAAAAGAAATGTTCAAATCTGTGAGTTGAATGCAGAATTCACAAATAAGTTTTTGAGAATGGTTCTGTCTAGTTTATATGCGAAGATATTCCCCTTTTCATCGAAGGCCTCGAATCAGTCCAAATATCCACTTGCAGATTATACGAAAAGAGTGTCTCAAAACTGCTCTAAGAAAAGGTATGTTCAACTCCGTGAATTGAACGCAAGCATCGCAAAGAAGTTTCAGAGAATGCTTCTGTCTAGTTTTTTTGTGTAGATATTCCCCTATCCAACAAAGGCCCCAAAGCAGTCCAAATATGCACTTGCAGATTATACAAAAAGAGTGTTTCAAAGCTGCTCTACAAAAAAAGGTTCAACTCTGTGAGAGGAATGCACACATCACCAAGAAGTCTCTGAGAATGCTTCTGTCTAGTTATTTGAAGATATTCCCTTTTCCAACGAAAGCCTCAAAGAAGTCAAAATATCCTCTTGCAGATTCTACGAAAAGAGTGTGTCAAAACTTCTCTATGAAAAGTTATGTTTAACTCTGTGGGTGGAATGCACACATCACAAAGAAGTTTTGGAGAATGCTTCTGTCTTGCTTTTATGTGAAGATATTCCCGTTTCCAATGAAGGCCTCAAAGCAGTCAAAATATCCACCTGCATATTCTACGAAAACAGTGTTTCAAAACTGCTCTATGAAAAGGCATCTTCAACTCTGTGAGTTGAATGCAAACATCAGTAGGGAAGTTTCTGAGAATGCTTCTGTTTAATTTTTATGTGAAGATATTTCCTTTTCCACGATGGGCCTCAAAGCTCTCCAAATGCCCACTTGCAGGTTATACAAAAAGTGTGTTTCAAAACAACTCTATCAAAAGAAAGGTTCAGTTCTGTGAGTTGAATGCACACATCACAAAGAAGTTTCTGAGAAAGCTTCTTTCTTGTTTTTATGTGAAGATAATCCTGTTTCCATCGAAGGCCTCAAAGCAGTCCAAATATCCACTTGTAGTTTCTACGAAAAGAGTGTTTCAAAAATGCTCTATGAAAAAGTATGTTCAATTCTGTGAGTTGAATACAAACATCACTAAGAAGTTTCTGAGGATGTTTCTGTCTAGTTTTATGTGAAGATATATCCTTTTCCACAGCAGGCCTCAAAGCTCTCCAAATGTCCACTTGAATATTATACAAAAAGAGTCTTTCAATACTGCTCTATCAAAAGAAAGGTTCAACTCTGTGGGTTGAATGTGCACATCACAAAGAAGTTTCTGAGAATGCTTCTGTCTAGTTTTTATGTGAATATATTTCCCTTTCCAATGAAGGCCTCAAAGCAGTCCAAATATCCACTTGCAGAATCAACAAAAAGAGTGTTTCAAAACTGCTCTCCTAAAAGATATGTTTGACTCTGTGAGTTGAATGCAAACATCAAAAAGAAGTTTCTGAGAATGCTTCTGTCCAGTTTTTATGTGAAGATATATTCTTTTCCACTAAAGGCCTCAAAGCACTCCAAACGTTCTCATGCAGATTCTACAAAAGGAGTGTTTCAAAACTGCTCTATCAAGAGAAAAGTTCAACTCGGTGAGTTGAATGCACACATCACAAAGGCGTTTCTGAGAATACTTCTGCCTAGTTTTTATGTGACGACATTCCCGTTTCCAACCAAGGCCTCAAAGCAGTCCAAATATCCACCTGCAGATTCTGCGAAAAGAGTGTTTCAAAACTGCTCTATGAAAAGGTGTGTTCAACTCTGAGAGTTGAATGCAAACATCACAAAGACATTTCTGAGAATGCTTCTGTCTAGTTTTTATGTGAAGATATTCCCGTTTCCAACAAAGTCCTCAAAGCGGTCCAAAAATCCACTTTCACACTCTAAGAAAAGAGTCTTTCAAAACTGCTCTATGAAAAGGTATGTTCAACTCTGTGAGATGAATGCAAACATCACAAAGAAGTTTCTGAGAATGATTCTGTCTGGTTTTTATGTGAAGATATTTCCTTTTCCAGCATAGACCTCAAAGCACTCCAAAGTTTCAATTGCAGTCTCTACAAAAAGAGTGTTTCAAAACTGCTCTATCAAAAGATAGGTTCAACACGGTGAGTTGAATGCACACATCACAAAGCCGTTTCTGAGAATGCTTCTGTCTAGTTTTTATGTGAAGATATTCCCGTTTCCAGCGAAGGCCTCAAAGCAATCCAAATATCCACCTGCAGATTCTACGAAAAGACTGTTTCAAAACTGCTCTATGAATAGGTGTGTTCAACTCTGTGAGTTGAATGCAAACATCACAAAGAAGTTTCTAAAATGCTACTGTCTGGTTTTTATATTAAGATATTTACTTTTCCACCAGAGGCCTCAAAGCTCTCCAGATGTCCACTTGCAGGTTCTACAAAAAGTGTGTTTCAAAACAGCTCTGTCAAAAGAAAGGTTCAATTCTGTGAGTTGAATGCACACATCACAAAGAAGTTACTGAGAATGCTTCTGTCTAGTTTTTATGTGAAGATATTCCCGTTTCCAATGAAGTCCTCAAAGCAGTCCAAATACCACTTGCAGATTCTACAAAAAGATGGTTTCAAACTGCTCTATGAAAAGGTATGTTCAACTCTGGGAGTTGAATGCAAACCTCGCAAAGAAGTTTCTGAGAATGCTTCTTTCTGGCTTTTATGTGAAGATATTTCGTTTTCCACCATAGGCCTCAAAGCCCTCAAAATGTCCACTTGCAGATTCTTCAAAAAGAGAGCTTCAAAACTGCTCTATCAAAAGAAAGGTTCAATTATGTGAGGTTAATGCACCCATTTCGAAGTAGTTTCTGAGAATGCTTCTGTCTAGTTTTATTGTGTAGATATTACCCTTTCCAAAGAAGGCCTCAATGCAGTCCAAATATGCACTTGTAGATTATATAAAAATAGTGTTTCAAAACTGCTCTATCAAAAGAAAGGTTCAGCTCGGTGAGTGGAATGTGCACATCCCCAAGAAGTTTCTGAGAATTATTCTGTCTTGTTTTTATGTGAAAATATTTCCTTTTCCACCATACGCCCCGAAGCTCTCCAAATGTCCACTTGCAAGTTCTACAAAAAGTTTGTTTCAAACAGCTCTATCAAAGGACAAGTTCAACTCTGTCAGTTGAAGGCACACATCACAAATTAGTTTCTGAAAATGATTCTGTATAGTTTTTATGTGAATATATTCCCGTTTCCAACGAAGGCCTCAAAGAGTCCAAATATCCACTTGCAGATTCTATGAAAAGAGTGTTTCCAAACTGCTCTATGAAAAGGTATGTTCAACTCCCTAAGTTGAATGCCAGCATCACAAATAAGTTTCTGAGAATACTTCGGTCTGGTTTTTATGTGAAGATATTTTCTTTTCCACCATAGGCCTCAAAGCTCTAAAAAATGTCCACTTGCAGATTCTAGAAAAAAAGTTTCAAAAATGCTCTATCAAAAGAAAGGTTCAACTCTGTGAGATGAATGCACACATCACAAAGAAGTTTCTGAGAATGCTTCTGTCTAGCTTTTATGTGAAGATATTCCCATTTCCAACGAATTCCTTAAAGCAGTCAAAATTTCCACTTGCAGATACTAGGAAAAGAGTGTTTCAAAACTGCTCTATGAAAAGGTATGTTCAACCCTGTGAGTTGAATGCACACATCACAAAGTAGTTTCTGAGAATGCTTCTGTCTAGTTTTATGTGAAGATATATCCTTTTCCACAGTAGGCCTCAAAGCTTTCCAAATGTTCACTTGGAGATTCTACAAAAGAGTGTTCCAAAACTGCTCTATCAAAAGAAGTTTCATATCTGTGAGTTGACAGCACACATCTCAAAGAAGTTTCTGAGAATGCTTCTATCTAATTTTTATGTGAAGATATTCCCGTTTCCAAGGAAGGCCTCAAAGCAGTCAAAATATCCACTTGCAGATTCTACGAAAAGAGACTTTCAAAACTGCTCTATGAAAAGGCACGTTTAACTCTATGAGTTGAATGCACACATCACAAAGAAGTTTCTGAGAATGCTTCTGTCTTGTTTTTGTGTGAAGATATTCCCGTTTCCATCAAAAGCCTCAAAGCAGTTCAAATATCCACTTGTAGATTCTACGAAAAGAGTGTTTCAAAACTGTACTATGAAAAAGTATGTTCAACTCTGTGAGGTGAATGCGAACATCACTAAGAAGTTTCTGAGAATGCTTCTGTCTAGTTTTATGGGACGATATTTCCTTTTCCTCAGTAGGCCTCTAAGCTCTCCAAATGTCCACTTGGAGATCCTACAAAAAGAGTATTTCAAAACAGCTCTATCAAAAGAAAGGTTCAAACCTGTGAGTTGAATGCGCCCATCACAAAGCAGTTTCTGAGAATGCTTCTATATAGTTCTTATTTGAAGATATTTTCTTTTCCACCATAGGCCTCATATCTTTCCAAATGTCCACTTGCAGACTCTACAAAAAGAGTGTTTCATAACTGCTCTATCAAAAGAAAGGTTCAAATCTGTGAGTTAAATGCGCACATCACAATGAAGTTTCTGAGAATGCTTCTCTCTAGTTTTTATGGGAAGACATTCCCGTTTCCAAGGAAGGCCTCAAAGCAGTCAAAATATCCACTTGCAGATACTACGAAAAGAGACTTTCAAAACTGCTCTATGAAAAGACATGTTTAACTCCATGAGTTGAATGCACACATCACAAAGAAGTTTCTGAAAATTCTTCTCTTTAGTTTTTATGTGAAGATATTTCCATTTCCAACGAAGGCCTCAAAGCAATCCAAATATCCACCTGCAGATTCTACGAAAAGAGTGTTTCAAAACTGCTCTCTGAAAAGGTATGTTCAGCTCTGTGAGTGGAATGCAAACATCAAAGAGATGTTTCTGAGAATGCTTCTGTCCAGTTTTTATGTGAAGATATTTCCTTTTCCACCATAGGCCTCAAAGCTCTCCAAATGTCCACTTGCAGATTCTACAAAAAGAGTTTTTCATAACTGCTGTATCAAAAGAAGGGTTCAACTCTGTGAGTTGAATGCACACATCACAATGAAGATTCTGAGAATACTTCTGTCTAGTTTTTAGGGGAAGACATTCCCGTTTCCAAGGAAGGCCTCAAAGCAGTCCAAATATCCACTTGCAGATTCTACGAGAAGTGTGTTTCATAACTGCTCTATGAACAGGTAAGTTCAACTCTGTGAGTTGAATGCAAACATCACAAAGAAATTTCTGAGAATGCTTCTGTCTGGATTTTATGTATAGATATTTCCTTTTCCACCATAGGCCTCAAATCTCTCAAAATGTCCCCTTGCAGATTCTACAAAAGGAGTGTTTCAAAACTGCTCTATCAAAAGAAAGGTTCAACTCTGTGAGTTGAATGCACACATCACAAATAAGTTACTGTGAATGCTTCCGTCTTGTTTTTATGTGAAGATATTCCCGTTTCCAATGAAGGCCTCAAAGCATTCCAAATATCCACTTTCAGATTCTACTAGAAGAGTGTTTCATAACTGCTCTATGAACAGGTAAGTTCAACTCTGAGTTGAATGCAAACATCACAAAGAAGTTTCTGAGAATGCTTCTCTCTGGATTTTCTGTGTAGATATTTATTTTTCCACCATAAGCCTCAAAGCAATCCAAATATACACTTGCAGATTCTACGAAAAGAGTGTTTCAAAACTGCTGTATTAAAAAGTATGTTCAACTCTATGAGTTGAATGCACACATCACAAAGAAGTTTCTGGGAATGCTTCTGTCTAGTTTTTATGTGAAGATATTCCCTTTTCCAACGAAGGCCTCAAAGCAGTCCAAATATCCACTAGCACATTCTACGAAGAGAGTGTTTCAAAACTGCTCTATGAAAAGAAAGGTTCAAATCTTTGTGTTGAATGCACACATCACAAAGAAGTTTCTGCAAATCCTTTTGTCTAATTTTTATGTGAAGATATTCCCGTTTCCAAAGAAGGCCTCAAAGCAGTTTAAATATACACTTTCATATTCTACGAAAAGTGTTTCAAAACTGCTCTATGAATAGGTATGTTCAACTCTGTGAGTTGAATGCACACATCACAAAGAAGTTTCTGAAAATGCTTCTGTCTAGTTTTTATGTGAAGATATTCCCGTTTCCAACGAAAGCCTCAAAGTAGTCCAAATATCCACTTGCATATACTACGAAAAGACTGTTTCAAAACTGCTCTATGAAAAGGTATGTTCACCTTTGTGAGTCGAATGCAAACATCAAAAAGAAGTTGTTCAGAATGCTTCTGTCTAGTTTTTATGTGTAGATATTTCGTTTTCCACCATAGGCCTCAAAGCTCTCCAAATGTCAAATTGCAGATTCTACAAAAAGAGTGTTTCAAAACTACTCTATCAAAAAAAAGTTTTAGCTCTGTGAGTTTAATGCACACATCACAAAGGAGGTTCTGAGAATGCTTCCATCCAGTTTTTATTTGAAGATCTTCCCGTTTCCAACGAAGTCCTCAAAGTGGTGCAAATATCCACTTGCATATACTACGAAAAGAGTGTTTCAAAACTGCTCTATGAAAAGGTATGTTCACCTTTGTGAGTCGAATGCAAACATCAAAAAGAAGTTGTTCAGAATGCTTCTGTCTAGTTTTTATGTGTAGATATTTCGTTTTCCACCATAGGCCTCAAAGCTCTCCAAATGTCAAATTGCAGATTCTACAAAAAGAGTGTTTCAAAACTACTCTATCAAAAAAAAGTTTTAGCTCTGTGAGTTTAATGCACACATCACAAAGGAGGTTCTGAGAATGCTTCCATCCAGTTTTTATTTGAAGATCTTCCCGTTTCCAACGAAGTCCTCAAAGTGGTGCAAATATCCACTTGCATATACTACGAAAAGAGTGTTTCAAAACTGCTCTATGAAAAGGTATGTTCACCTTTGTGAGTCGAATGCAAACATCAAAAAGAAGTTGTTCAGAATGCTTCTGTCTAGTTTTTATGTGTAGATATTTCGTTTTCCACCATAGGCCTCAAAGCTCTCCAAATGTCAAATTGCAGATTCTACAAAAAGAGTGTTTCAAAACTACTCTATCAAAAAAAAGTTTTAGCTCTGTGAGTTTAATGCACACATCACAAAGGAGGTTCTGAGAATGCTTCCATCCAGTTTTTATTTGAAGATCTTCCCGTTTCCAACGAAGTCCTCAAAGTGGTGCAAATATCCACTTGCATATACTACGAAAAGAGTGTTTCAAAACTGCTCTATGAAAAGGTATGTTCACCTTTGTGAGTCGAATGCAAACATCAAAAAGAAGTTGTTCAGAATGCTTCTGTCTAGTTTTTATGTGTAGATATTTCGTTTTCCACCATAGGCCTCAAAGCTCTCCAAATGTCAAATTGCAGATTCTACAAAAAGAGTGTTTCAAAACTACTCTATCAAAAAAAAAGTTTTAGCTCTGTGAGTTTAATGCACACATCACAAAGGAGGTTCTGAGAATGCTTCCATCCAGTTTTTATTTGAAGATCTTCCCGTTTCCAACGAAGTCCTCAAAGTGGTGCAAATATCCACTTGCAGATTCTAAGAAAAGAGTGTTTTAAAACTGCTGTATGAAAATGTATGTTCAACTCTGTGAGTTGAATGCAATCATCACAAAGAGGTTTCTGAGAATGCTTCTGTCTAGTTTTTATGTGAAGATATTTCCTTTTCTGCTATAGACCTCAAAGCTTTCCAAATGTCCACTTGCAGATTCTACAAAAAGAGGATTTCAAAACTGCTCTATCAAAAAAAAGAAAGGTTCAACTCTGTGAGTTAAATGCACACATCACAAAGCATTTCTGAGAATGCTTCCATCTAGTTTTTATGTGAAGATGTTCCCATTTCCAACGAAGGCCTCAAAGCAGTCCAAACACCCACTTGCAGATTCTACGAAAAGAGAGTTTCAAAACTGCTCTATGAAAAGGTATGTTTAACTCTATGAGTTGAATGAACACATCACAGAGAAGTTTCTGAGGATGCTTGTGTCCAGTTTTTATGAGAAGATATTCCCGTTTCCAATGGAGGCCTCAAAGCAGTCCAAATGTCCACTTGCAGACTCTATGAAAAGAATTTTTCAATATTGCTTTATGAAAAGGTATATTCAACTCTGTGAGTTTAATGCAAACATCACAAAGAAGTTTCTGAGAATGCTTCTGTCTTGTTTATATGTGAAGGAGAAATAAAATTCTTTTCAGACAAGCAAATGCTGAGAGATTTTGTCACCACCAAGCCTGCCCTAAAAGAGCTCCTGAAGGAAGTACTAAACATGGAAAGGAACAGCCAGTACCAGCCGCTGCAAAATCATGCCAAAATGTAAAGACCATCGAGACTAGGAAGAAACTGCATCAGCTAACGAGCAAAATACCAGCTAACATCATAATGACAGGTTCAAATTCACACATAACAATATTAACTTTAAATGTAAATGGACTAAATGCTCCAATTAAAAGACACAGACTGGCAAATTGGATAAAGAGTCAAGACCCATCAGTGTGCTGTATTCAGGAAACCCATCTCATGTGCAGAGATAAACATAGGCTCAAAATAAAAGGATGGGGGAAGATCTACCAAGAAATGAAAAACAAAATAAGGAAGGGGTTGCAATCCTAGTCTCTGATACAACAGACTTTAAACCAACCAAGATCAAAAGAGACAAAAAGGCCATTACATATTGGTCAAGTGATCAATTCAACAAGAAGAGCTAACTATCCTAAATATATATGCACCCAATACAGGAGCACCCAGATTCATAAAGCAGGTCCTGAGTGACCTACAAAGAGACTTAGACTCCCACACATTAATAATGGGAGACTTTAACACCCCACTGTTAACATTAGACAGATCAATGAGACAGAAAGTCAAGAAGGATACCCAGGAATTGAACTCAGCTCTGCACCAAGTGGACCTAATAGACATCTACAGAACTCTCCTCCCCAAATCAACAGAATATACATTTTTTTCAGCACCACACCACACCTATTCCAAAATTGACCACATACTTGGAAGTAAAGCTCTCCTCAGCAAATGTAAAAGAACAGAAATTATAACAAACTATCTCTCAGACCACAGTGCAATCAAACTAGAACTCAGGATTAAGAATCTCACTCAAAACCACTCAACTACATGGAAACTGAACAACCTCCTCCTGAATGACTACTGGGTACATAACGACATGAAGGCAGAAATAAAGATGTTCTTTGAAACCAACGAGAACAAAGACACAACATACCTGAATCTATGGGATGCATTCAAAGCAGTGTGTAGAGGGAAATTTATAGCACTAAATGCCCACAAGACAAAGCAGGAAAGATCCAAAATTGATACCCTAACATCACAACTAAAAGAACTAGAAAAGCCAGAGCAAACACATTCAAAAGCTAGCAGAAGGCAAGAAATAACTAAAATCAGAGCAGAACTGAAGGAAATAGAGACACAAAAATCCCTTCAAAAAATTAATGAATCCGGGAGTTGGTTTTTTGAAATGATCAGCAAAATTGATAAACTACTGGCAAGACTAATAAAGAAAAAAAGAGAAAAGAATCAAATAGATGCAATAAAAAATGATAAAGGGGTTATCACCACTGATCCCACAGAAATACAAACTACCATCAGAGAATACTACAAACACCTCTACGCAAATAAACTAGAAAATCTGGAAGGAATGGATAAATTCCTCGACACATACACTCTCCCAAGACTAAACCAAAAAGAATTTGAATCTCTGAATAGACCAATAACAAGATCTGAAATTGTGGCAATAATCAATAGCTTATCAATGAAAAAGAGTCCAGGACCAGACGGATTCACAGCTGAATTCTACCAGAGGTACAAAGAGGAACTGGTACCATTCCTTCTGAAACTATTCCAATCAATAGAAAAAGAGGGAACCCTCCCTAACTCATTTTATGAGACCAGCATCATCCTGATACCAAAGCCAGGCAGAGACACAACCAAAAAAGAGAATTTTACACCAATAACCTTGACGAACATTGATGCAAAAATCCTCAATAAAACACTGGCAAACCGAATCCAGCAGCACATCAAAAAGCTTATCCACCATGATCAAGTGGGCTTCATCCCTGGGATGCAAGGCTGGTTCAACATATGCAAATCAATAAATGTAATCCAGCATATAAACAGAACCAAAGACAAAAACCACATGATTATCTCAATAGACGCAGAAAAGGCCTTTGACAAAATTCAACAACACTTTATGCTAAAAACTCTCAATAAATTAGGTATTGATGGGATGTATTTCAAAATAATAAGAGCTATCTATGACAAACTCACAGCCAATATCATACTGAATGGGCAAAAAGTGGAAGCATTCCCTTTGAAAAACTGGCACAAGACAGGGATGCATGTCTCACCACTCCTATTCAACATAGTGTTGGAAGTTCTGGCCAAGGCAATTAGGCAGGAGAAAGAAATAAAGGGTATTCAATTAGGAAAAGAGGAAGTCAAATTGTCCCTGTTTGCAGACGACATGATTGTATATCTAGAAAACCCCATTGTCTCAGCCCAAAATCTCCTTAAGCTGATAAGCAACTTCAGCAAAGCCTCAGGATACAAAATCAATGTACAAAAATCACAAGCATTCTTATACACCAACAACAGACAAACAGAGAGCCAAATCATGACTGACTTCCCATTCACAATTGCTTCAAAGAGAATAAAATACCTAGGAATCCAACTTACAAGGGATGTGAAGGACCTCTTCAAGGAGAACTACAAACCACTGCTCAATGAAATAAAAGAGGATACAAACAAATGGAAGAACATTCCATGCTCATGGGTAGGAAGAATCAATATCGTGAAAATGGCCATACTGCCCAAGGTAATTTACAGACTCAATGCCATCCCCATCAAGGTACCAATGACTTTCTTCACAGAATTGGAAAAAACTACTTTAAAGTTTATATGGAACCAAAAAAGAGCCAGCATCACCAAGTCAATCCTAAGCCAAAAGAACAAAGCTGGAGGCATCACACTACCTGACTTCAAACTACACTACAAGGCTACAGTAACCAAAACAGCATGGTACTGGTACCAAAACAGAGATATAGATCAATGGAACAGAACAGAGCCCTCAGAAATAATGCCACATATCTACAACTATCTGATCTTTGACAAACCTGAGAAAAACAAGCAATGGGGAAAGGATTCCCTATTCAATAAATGGTGCTTGGAAAACTGGCTAGCCATATGTAGAAAGCTGAAATTGGATCCCTTCCTTACACCTTATACAAAAATTAATTCAAGATGGATTAAAGACTTAAATGTTAGACCTAAAACCATAAAAACCCTAGAAGAAAACCTAGGCCTTACCATTCAGGACACAGGCACAGGCAAGTACTTCATGTCTAAAACACCAAAAGCAATGGCAACAAAAGACAAAATTGACAAATGGGATCTAATTAAACTAAAGAGCTTTTGCACAGCAAAAGAAACTACCATCAGAGTGAACAGGCAACCTACAAAATGGGAGAAAATTTCACAACCTGTTCATCTGACAAAGGGCTAATATCAAGAATCTACAATGAACACAAACAAATTTACAAGAAAAAAACAAAAAACCCCATCAAAAAGTGGGTGAAGGACATGAACAGACACTTTTCAAAAGAAGACATTTATGCAGCCAAAAAACACATGAAAAAAATGCTCACCATCACTGGCCATCAGAGAAATGCAAATCAAAAACACAATGAGATACCATCTCACACCAGTTAGAATGGCAATCATTAAAAAGTCAGGAAACAACAGGTGCTGGAGAGCATGTGGAGAAATAGGAACACTTTCACACTGTTGGTGGGACTGTAAACTAGTTCAACCATGTGGAAGTCAGTGTGGCAATTCCTCAGGGATCTAGAACTAGAAATACAATTTGACCCAACCATCCCATTACTGGGTATGTACCCAAAGGATTATAAATCATGCTGCTATAAAGACACGTGCACACATATGTTTATTGCAGCACTATTCACAGTAGCAAAGACTTGGAACCAACCCAAATGTCCAACAATGATAGACTGGATTAAGAAAATGTGGCACATATACACCATGGAATACTATGCAGCCATAAAAAATGATGAGTTCATGTCCTTTGTAGGGACATGGATGAAACTGAAAATCATCATTCTCAGTAAACTATCGCAAGAACAAAAAACCAAACACCGCATATTCTCACTCATAGGTGGGAATTGAACAATGAGAACACAGGAACACAGGAAGGGGAACATCACACCCTGGGGCCTGTTGTGGGATGGGGGGAGGGGGAGCGATAGCATTGGGAGATATACCTAATGCTAGATGACGAGTTAGTGGGTGCAGTGCACCAGCATGGCACAGGTATACATATGTAACTAACCTGCATATTGTGCGCATGTACCCTAAAACTTAAAGTATAATAATAATAAATAAATAAAAATAAAAAAAAAGAAGAAGAGTGTTTCAAAACTACTCTATCAACAGAAAATTTCAACTCTGTGAGTTGAATGCACACATTACAAAGAAGTTTCTGAGAATGCTTCTGTCTAGTTTTTATGTAAGGATATTTCCTTTTCCACCATAGGCCTCAAAGCACTGCAAGTATCCACATTCAAATTCTAGAAAAAGAGTGTCACAAAACTGCTCTATCAAAAAAAAAAAGTTCACCTCTGTGAGTTGAATGCACACATCACAAAGAAGTTTCTGAGAATGCTGCTGTCTGGTTTTTATGTGAAAATATTTCCTTTTCCACCATAGGCCTCAAAACGCTCCAAATATCCAAGTTCAGATTCTAGAAAAAGAGTGTTTCAAAACTGCTCTATAAAAAAAATGTTCAACACTGTGAGTTGAATGCACATATCACAAAGAGGTTTCTGACAATACTTCTGTCTAGTTTTTATGGGAGGATATTTCCTTTTCCACCATAGGCCTCAAAACGCTAAAAATATTCACTTGCAGTTTCTACAAAAAGAATGTTTCAAAACTCATCTTTCAAAAGAAAGGTTCAACACTGTGAGTAGAATGCACTAATCAAAAGGAGTTTCTGAGAATGCTTCTGTCTAGTTTTTAGGTGAAGATATTTCCTTTTACACCATAGGCCTCAAAGTGCTCCAAATATTCACTTGTTAGATACTACAAAAAGACCGTTTCAAAACTGCTCAATCAAAGGAAAGGTTCAACTCTGTGTGTCGAATTCACACAACACAAACAAGTTTCTGAGAATGCTTCTGTCTAGTTTTTATATGAAAATATTTCCTTTCCCACCATAGACCTCAAAGTGCTCCAAATATCCATTTGCAGATTCTACAAAAAGACTGTTTCAAAACTGCTCTATCAAAAGAAAGGTTCACTTCTGCGAGTTGAATGCGCACATCACAAAGAATTTTCTGAGAATGCTTCTGCTCTAGTTTTTATGTGAACATATTTCCTTTTCCACTATAAGCCTCTAAGTGCTGCAAATATCCACTTGCAGATAATACAAAAAGAGTGCTTCAAAACTGCTCAATCAAAGGAAAGTTTCAACTCTGTTAGTTGAATGCACACAAAACAAAGAAGTTTCTGAGAATGCTTCTGTCTACTTTTTATGTGAGGACATTTCCTTTTCCACCATAGGCCACAAAGTGCTCTAAATATCCACTTTCATATTCTACAAAAAAGTGTTTCAAAACTGCTCTATCAAAAGAGAAGTTCAACTCTGCCAAATGAATGCACACATCACAAAGAAGTTTCTGAGAATGCTTCTGTCTAATTTTTATGTGAAGATATTTCCTTTTCCACCATAGGCCTCAAAGCGCTCCAAATATCCACTTGCAGATTCTAGAAAAAGAGTGTTTCAAAACTTCTCAATCAAAGGAAAGGTGCAAGTCTGTGAGTTGAATGCACACAACACAAAGAGGTTTCTGAGAATGCTTCTGTCTAGTTTTTAGGTGAGGATATTTCCTTTTCCACCATAGGCCTCAAAGAGCTCCAACTAATCACTTGAAGATTCTACAAAAAGAGTGTTTCAAAACTGCTCTATGAAAAGGTATGTTCAGCTCTGTGAGTTGAATGCACACATCACAAAGAAGTTTCTGAGAATGCTTCTGTCTGGCTTTTATGTGAAGATATTTCCGTTTCCACCACAGGCCTCAAAGCGCTCCAAATGTCCACTTTCAGATTATACGAAAAGAGTGTTTCAAAACTGCTCTATCAAAAAGAATGTTCAACTCTGTGAGATGAATGCAACATCAGAAAGAAGTTTCTGATAATGCTTTTGTCTTGTTTTTATGTGAAGATAATCCCGTTTCCACTGAAGGCCTCTGCGCGATCCAAATATCCACTTATAGATTCTACAAAAAGAGTGTTTCGAAACTGCTCTATGAAAAAAAATGTTCAACTCTGTGAGTTTAATGCAAACATCACCAAGAAGTTTCTGAGAATGCTTCTGTCTAGCTTTTATATGAAGATATTTCGTTTTTCACCACAGGCATCAAAGCGCTCCAAATGTCCACCTGCGGATTCTACAAAAAGTGTGTTTCAAAACTGCTCTATCAAAAGAAAGGCTCAACTCTCTGAGTTGAATGCACACATCAGAAAGTAGTTTCTCAGAATGCTTCTGTCTAGTTTTTATGTGAAGATCTTTTCTTTTCTACCATAGAACTCAATGCTCTCCAAATATCCACTTGCACATTTTACAAAAAGAGTGTTTCAAAACTGCTGTATCAAAAGGAAGATTCAACTCTCTCAGATGAATGGACACATCACGAAGAAATTTCTGAGAATGCTTCTGTCTAGTTTTTATGTGAAGATATTCCCGTTTCCACCGTAGGCCTCAAAGAGCTCCACATACGCACTTGCAGATACTACAAAAAGAGTGTTTCAAAACTGCTCTATCAAAAGAAAGGATCATCTCTGTTAGCTGAATGCAGAGATCACAAAAAAGTTTCCGAGAATGCCTCTGTCTACTTTTTATGTGAAGATATTTCCTTTTCCATCACAGGCTTCAAAATGCTCCAAATATCTACTTGCACATTCTACAAAATGACTTTTTCAAAGCTGCTCTATGAAAAGGATGGTTCAACTCTGGGACTTGAATGCACCCGTCACAAAGTAGTTTCTGTGAATGCTTCTGTCTAGTTTATAGGTGAAGATATACCCGTTTCCACCAAAGTCCTCAGAGCGGTCCAAATATCTACTTGCAGATCCCAGAAAAAGAGTGTTTCAAAGCTGCTCTATCACATGGAATTTTCAACTCTGTGACGTGAATGCACACATCACAAAGAAGTTTCGGAGAATGCTTCTGTCTGGTTTTTATGTGAAGATATTCCCATTTCCAGTGAAGGCCTCAAAGAGCTGCACATATCCACATGCAGATTCAAAAAAAAAGAGTGTTTCAAAACTGCTCTATGAAAAAGAATGTTCAACTCCGTGAGCTGAATGCAAACATTACAAAGAAGTTTCTGAGAATGCTTCTGTCTAGTTTTTATGTGAAGATATTTCCTTTATCACCATAGCCATCAAAGCGCTCCAAATGTCCACTTGCAGATTCTACAAAAAGAGTGTTCCAAAACTGTTCTATCAAAAGAAAGGTTCAACTCTGTGAGTTGAATGCACACGTCACCAGGAAGTTTCTGAGAATGCTTCTGTCTAGGTTTTATGTGAAGATATTGCGTTTTCCATTGTAGGCCTCAAAGAGCTCCAAATGTCCACTTGCAGATTCTACAAAGAGTGTTAAAAAGCTGTGCTATCGAAAGGAATGTTCAACTCAGTGAGTTGCATGCACACATCACAAAGAAGTTTCTGAGAATCCTTCTGTCGAGTTTTTATGTGAAGATAATCTCGATTCCACCGAAGGCCTCAGCGCAGTCCAAATATCCACTTGCAGATTCTACAAAAAGTGTTTTTCAGAACTGCACTTTGAAAAGGAATGTTCAACTCCGTGAGTTGAATATAAACATCACAAAGAAGTTTCTGAGAATGCTTCTGTCTAGTTTTTATATGAAGATACTTCCTCTTTCACCATAGGCATCAAAGGGCTACAAATGTCCACTTTCAGATTCTACAAAAAGAGTGTTGGACAACTGGTCTATCAAAAGAAAGGTTCAACTCTCTGAGTTGAATGCATACATCAGAGAGTAGTTTCTGAGAACGCTTCTGTCTAGTTTTTATGTGAAGATATTTCCTTTTCTACCGTAGACCTCAAAGCAATTCTAAATATCCTCTTGCAGATTCTTCAAAAAGAGTGTTTCAAAACTGCTCTATCAAAAAAAAAAAAAAAGGTTCAACTCTCTGAGTTGAATGGACACATCACAAAGAAGTATCTGAGAATGCTTCTGTCTAGTTTTTATGTGAAGATATTCCCGTTTCCACCATAGGCCTTTACGAGCTCCACATATCCACTCGCAGGATGTACAAATAGAAAGTTTCAAAACTGCTCTATCAAAAGAAAGTTTCAACTCTATTAGTTGAATGCGCACATCACAAAGCGGTTTCTGAGAATGCTTCTGTCTACTTTTTATAAGAAGATATTTCCTTTTCCATCATAGGCCTCAAAACGCTCCAAATATCCACTTGCAGATTCTACAAAAAGAGTGTTTCCAGTCTGCTCCATCAAAAGGAAGGTTCAACTCTTTCACTTAATTGCACGCATCACAAAGACGCTTCTGAGAATGCTTCAGCCTAGTTTTTAGGTGAAGATATCCCCGTTTCAACTGAAGGCCTCAAGCAGTCCAAATATCCACTTGCAGATGCTAGAAAAAGAGCGTTTCAAAGCCGCTCTATCAAAAGCAATATGCAACTCTGGGATTTGAATTTAAACATCACGAAGCAGTCTTTGAGAATGCTTCTGTCTAGTTTTTAAATGAAGACATTTCCTTTTCTACAATAGTCCTCAAAGCACTTCAAATATCCACTTGCAGATTCTACAAAAAAGTGTTTCAAAACTGCTCTATCAAAAGAAAGGTTCAACTCTCTGAGTTGAATGCACACATCACAAAGAAGTTTCTGAGAAAGATTTTGTCTAGTTTTTTTTTTGAAGATATATCCGTTTCCACCATAGGCCTCAAAGCTCTCCAAATATCCACTTGCAGATTCTACGAAAAGAGTGTTTTGAAACTGCTCTATCAAAAGAAAGATTCAAATCTGTGAGTTGAATGCACATGTCACAAACAGGTTTCTGAGAATGCTTCTGTCTAGTTTTTATGTGAAGATACTTCCTTTTCTACCACTGGCCTCAAAACTCCCCAAATGTCCACTTTCAAATTGTACAAAAAGAGTGTTTCACAACTGCTCTATCAAAAGGAAGGTTCAACTGTGAGTTGAATGCACACATCACAAAGAAGTTTCTGAGAATGCTTCTGTCTAGTTTTTATGTGAAGATATTCCAATTTCCACCAACGGCCGCAAATCAGTCCAAATATTTACTTGCAGATTCTACAAAAAGAGGGTTTCAAAATTGCTCTATCAAAAGGAATGTTCAACTCTCTGAGTTGAATGGACTCATCCCAAAGAAGTTTCTGAGAATGCTTCTGTCTCGTTTTTAAGTGAAGGTATTCCCTTTTCCATTGTAGGCCTCAAAGAGCTCCACATACCCGCTTGTGGAAACTAGAAAAAGAGTGTTTCAAAACTGCTCTATCAAAAGTAAGGTTCAGCTCTGTTAGTTGAATGCACACATCACAAAGAAGTTTCTGAGAGTGCTTCCGTCTACTTTTTATGTGAAGATATTTCCTTTTCCACCATAGGCCTCAAAACGTTCCAAATATCCACTTGCAGATTCTCCAAAATACTGTTTCAAAACTGCTCTACGAAAAGGATGGTTCAACTCTGTGACTTGAATTCACACATCACTAAGAAGTGTCTGAGAATGCTTCTGTCTACCTTTTATGTGAAGATATTTCCGTTTCCATCAGAGGCCTCAAAGCACTCCAAATATCCACTTTCAGATTCTACAAAAAGAGTGTTCCCAATCTGCTCTATCAAAAGGAAGGTTCAGCTCTGTGAGTTGAACGCACACATCACAAAGAAGTTTCTGAGAATGCTTCTGTCTAGTTTTTATATGAAGATATTCCTATTTCCACTGAAGACCTCAAAGCAGACCAAATATCCACTTGCAGATTCAACAAAAAGAGTGTTTTTAAAATGCTCTATCAAAAGGAATGTTCAACTCTGTGAGTTGAATGCAAACATCACTAACAAGTTTTTGAGAATGCTTCTGGCTAATTTTTATGTGAAGATATTTCCTTCTCCACCACAGGCCTCAAAGCTTTCCAAATGTCCACTTGCAGATACTACAAAAAGAGTGTTTCAAAACTGCTCTATCAAAGGGAAGATTCCACTGTGTGAGTTGAACTCACACATCACAAAGAAGATTCTGAGAATGCTTCTGTCTAGTTTTTATGTGAAGATTTTTCCTTTTCCACCACAGGCCTCAAAGCTCTCCAAATGTCCACTTGCAGATTCTACAAAAAGAGTGTTTCAAAGCTACTCTATCAAAAGGAATGTTCAACACTGTGAGTTGAGTGCACATATCACAAAGAAGTTTCTGAGAATGCTTTTGTCTAGATTTTATATGAAGATATTTTTTTCTACCTCAGACCTAAAAGCACTCCAAATATCCACTTGCAGATTCTACAAAAAGAGTGTTTCAAAACTACTATATCAAAAGTAAGGTTCAACTCTCTGAGTTGAATGGATACATCACAAAGAAGTTTCTGAGAATGCTTCTGTCTCGTTTTTATGTGAAGGTATTCCCGTTTCTAACATAGGTCTCAAAGAGTTCCACATATCCACTTGCAGATTCTACAAAAAGAGTGTTTAAAAACTGCTCTATCAAAAGAAAGTTTCAACTCTGTGAGTTAAATTCAAACATCCCAAAGCAGTTTCTGAGAATCCTTCTGTCTAGTTTTTATATGAAGACATTTCCTTTTCTACCATAGGCCTCAAATCGCTCCAAATATCCACTTGCAGATTCTACAAAAAGAGTATGTCAAAACGGCTCCATCAAAAGAAAAGTTCAACTCTCTGAGTTGAATGCAAACATCACAAAGAAGTTTCTGAGTATGCTTCTATCTAGTTTTTATGTGAAGATATTCCCGTTTCCAGCATAGGCCTCAAAGCACTCCAATTATCCACTTGCAGATTCTACAAAAAGAGCGTTTCAAAACTGCTCTATCAAAAGAAAGTTTCAACTCTCTGAGTTGAATGCACGCATAATAAATGAGTTTCTGAGAATGCTTCTGTCTAGTTTTTATATGAAGATATTTCCTTTTCTACCATATACCTCAAAGTGCTCTAAATGTCCTCTTGCAGATTCTACAAAAACAGTGTTTCAAAACTGCTCTATGAAAAGGAAGGTTGAACACTCTGAGTTTAATGGACACATAATAAAGAAGTTTCTGAGAATGCTTCTTTCTACTCTTTATGTGAAGATATTTCCTTTTCCACCAAAGGCCTCCAAACGCTCCAAATATCTACTTGCAGATTCTACAAAAAGACTGTTTGAAAACTGCTCTATGAAGAGGATGGTCCAACTCTGTGACTTGAATGCACACATCACAAAGAAATTTCTGAGAATGCTTCTGTCTACTCTTTATATGAAGACATTTCCTTTTCTACTATAGGCCTCAAAGGGCTCCATATATCCAGTTGCAGATTCTACAAAAAGAGTGTTTCAAAACTGCTCTATCAAAAGGAAGGTTTAACTCTCTGAATTGAATGCACACATCACAAAGAAGTTTCTGAGAATGCTTCTGTCTAGTTTTAATATGAAGATATTTCCTTTTCCACCACAGACCTCAAAGTACTCCAATTGTTCACTTGCAGATTGTACAAATAGAGTGTTTCAAAACTGCTCTAACAAAAGAAAGGTTCATCTCTGTGAGTTGAATGCACCACATCACAAAGAAGTTTCTGAGAATGCTTCTGTCTTGTTTTTATGTGAAGAATTTCCCGTTTCTACTGAACGCCTCAAAGAGCTCCACATATACATTTGCAGATTCTTCAAAAAGACTGTTTCAAAACTGCTCCATGTAAGGGAATGTTCAACTCTGTGAGTTGAATGCAAATATCACAAAGAAGTTTCTGAGTATGCTTCTGTCTAGTTTTTATGTGAAGATATTTCCTTTTTCACCATAGGCATCAAAGAGCTCAAAATGTCTACTTGCAGATTCTTCAAATAGAGTGTTTCAAAACTGCCTTATCAAAATAAATGTTGAACTCTGTGAGTTTAATGCACATGTCATGGAAAAGTTTCTGGGAATGCTTCTGTCTAGTTTTTATGTGAAGATATTTCCTTTTCCAACACAGACCTCAAAGTGCTCCAAATATCCACTTGCAGATTCTACAAAAAGAGTGTTCCAAAGCTGCTCTATCAAAAGGTAGGTTCAACTCTGTGAGTTGAATGCACACATCACAAAGAAGTTTCTGAGAATGCTTCTGTCTAGTCTTCATGTGAAAATATTCCCGTTTCCACCGAAGGCCTCAGAGATCTCCACATATCCACTTGCAGATTCAACAAAAAGAGTGTTTCAAAACTGCTCTTTGAAAAGGAATATTCAACTCTGTGAGTTGAATGCAAACATCACAAAGAAGTTTCTGAGAATGCTTCTGTCTAGTTTTTATGTGAAGATATTTCCTTTTTCACCATAGACATCAAAGGGCTCCAAATGTCCACTTGCAGATTCTACAAAAAGAAAGCTTCAAAAATGCTCAATCAAAAGGAAGGTTTAACTCTGTGAGATGAACTCACACATCACAAAGAAGTTTCTCAGACTGCTTCTGTCTAGATTTTCTGTGAAGATATTTACTTTTCTACCACTGGTGGCAAAGCGCCTCAAATGTCCACTTGCAGAACCTACAGAGACAGAGTTTCAAAACTGCTCTATAAAAAGAAGGTTTAGCTCTGTGAGATGAATGCACACATCAAAAAGATGTTTCTCTGATTGCTTCCATCTAGATTTTATGTGAAGATATTTCCTTTTATACCATAGTTCCCAATGCGCACAAAATGATCACCTGCAGATTCTACATGAAGTGTTTTTCCAAACTGCGCAATTGAAAGTTTAAACTCTGTGATATGAACTCACGCTTCACAGAGAAATTTCTCAGACTTCTTCTGTCTAGTTTTTATGTGGAGATATTTCCTTTTCCATCATAGGCCTTAAAGTGCTCCAAAAGTCCACTTGCAGATTCCACAAAAAGAGAGTTTTAAAACTGTACAACGAAAAGAAATGTTTAACTCTGTGAGATGAATGCGCACATCACAAAGAAGTTTCTCAGATTGCTTCTGTCTAGATTTTATGTGAACATATTTCCTTTTCTACCATAAGCTACAAAGCGCTTCACATGTCCACTTGCAAATTCTACTAAAAGAGTGTTCCCAAACTGCTCAATCAAAAGAAAGATTCGACTCTGTTGGATGAACGCACACACCACAAAGAAGTTACTCGGAATTATTCTGTCTAGTTTTTATGTGAAGATATTTCATTTTCTATAATAGGCCTCAAAGCGCTCGAAATGCCCAGTTGCAGATTCTGCAAAGAGTATTTCTGAACCGGTAAATCAAAGGAAAGTTTCAACTCTGGGAGATGAATGCACCCATCACAAAAATGTTTCTCAGAACGCTTCCATCTAATTTTTATGTGAAGATATTTCCGTTTCCACCACAGGCCTCAAAGTGCTTCAAATGTCCACTTACTTATTCTACAAAAACAGAGTTTCAAAACTGCTCATTCAAAAGAAAGGGTTAACTCTGTGAGATGAATGCACACATCACAAAGTTCTTTCTCTGATTGCTTCTGTCTAGATTTTATGTGACGATATTTCCTTTTTTACCATAGGCCGCAAAGCGCACAAAATGTCCACTTGCAGATCCTACAAAAAGAGTGTTTCCAAACTGCTCAATCAAAAGAAAGGTTCAACTCTATGAGATGAATGAACGCATCACAAAGAAGTTTCTCAGAATCCTTCTGTCTAGTTTTTATGTGAAGATATTTCCTTTTCCGCCATAGGCCTCAAAGCGCTCCAAATGTCCACTTGCAGATTCTACAAAAAGAGAGTTTCAAAACAGCCCAATCAAAATAAAGGTTTAACTCTTTGAGATGAATGCACACATCACAAAGAAGTTTCTCAGATTGTTTCTGTCTAGATTTTATGTGAATATATTTACTTTTCCACCATAGGCCTCAAGGTGCTCGAAATGTCCACTTGCAGATTCCAGAAAACCAAATTTCAAAACTGCTCTTTCAAAAGAAAGGTTCAACTCAGGGAGCTGAATGCAAACATCATAAAGAAGTTTCTCAGAATGCTTCTGTCTAGTTTTTATGTGAAGGTGTTCCTTTTTCCACCATAGGCCTCAAGGGGCTCCATTTGTCCACATGCAGATTCTACAAAAAGAGAGTTTCAAAGCATCACAATCAAAGGAAATTTTTAACTCTGTGAGATGAATGCACACATCACAAAGAAGTTTCTCAGATGGCTTCTGTCTACATTTTATGTGAAGATATTTCCTTTTCTGCCATAGGCCACAAAGGGCTCCAAATGTCTACTTGCATATTCTACAAAAATAATGTTTCCAAACTGTTCAATCAAAAGAAAGGTTGAACTCTGAGAGATGAACGGATACATCACATAGAAGTTTCTCAGAATTTTTCTGCCTACTTTTTATGTGAAGATATTTCCTTTTCTGCCATTGGCCTCAAAGCGCTCCAAATGTCCACTTGTAAATTCTACAAAAAGAGAGTTTCAAAACTGCTCAATCAAAAGAAAGGTTTAACTCGGTCAAATGAATGCACACATCACAAAGAAGTTTCTCAGATTGTTTCTGTCTAGATTTTATGGGAAGATATTTCCTTTTCTAACATTAGCCGTAAAGCACTACAAATGTCCACTTGCAGAATCTACAAAAAGAGTGTTTTAAAACTGCTCAATCGAAAGAAAGTTTCAACTCTGTGAGATGAACACATCACAAAGAGTTTTCTCAGAATTCTTCTGTCTAGTTCTTATGTGAAGATATTTCCTTTCCCACCATAAGCCTCAAGGCACTCGAAATGTCCATTTGCAGATTCTAAAAAAAGCGCATTTCTAAACTGGTCCTTCAAAAGAAAGGTTCAACTCAGGTAGATGAATGCACCCATATGAAAGAAGTTTCTCAGAATGCTTCTATCTAGTTTTTATGTGAAGATTTTTCCTTTTTCACCATAGACGTCAAAGCGCTCCAAATGTCGACTTGCAGATTCTACAAAAATAGATTTTCAAAACAGCTCAATCAAAAGAAAGTTTTAACTCCATGAGATGAATGCACACATCACAAAGAAGTTTCTGATATTACTTCTTTCTAGATTTTATGTGAAGATATTTCCTTTTCTGCTATGGGACGCAAAGCGTTCCAAATGTCAACTTGCATATTCTACAAAAAGAATGTTTCCAAACTGCTCAATCAAAAGAAAGGTTCAACTCTGTGAGATGAACGCACGCATCACAAAGAAGTTTCTCAGAATTCGTCTGTATAGTTTTTATGTGAAGATATTACCTTTTCTAATATATCCCGCAAAGCGCTCCAAATGTCCACTTGCAGATTCTACAAAAAGAGTTTTTCAAAACTGCTCAATGAAAAGAAAGATTCAACTCAGTGAGATGAACACAAGCATCACAAAGAACTTTCTCAGAATTCTTCTATCTTGTTTTCATGTGTAGATATTTCCTTTTTCACCACAGGCTTCAAAGTGCTCCAAATGTTCAATTGCAGATTCTACAGGAAGACAGTTTCAAAGCTGCTCAAACAAAAGAAAGGTTTAACTCTGTTAGATGAATGCACACATCAGAAAGAAGTTTCTCAGATTACTTCTGTCTAGATTTTATGTGAAGATATTTCCTTTTATACCACAGGCCGCAAAGTGATCCAAATGTCCACTTGCAGATTCTACAGAAAGAGAGTTTCAAAACTGCTCAATCAAAAGAAAGTTTTAACTCTGTGAGATGAATGCACACATCACAAAGACGTTTCTCAGATTGCCTCTGTCTGGATTTTATGTGAAGACATTTCCTTTTCTACCATAGGCTGCAAAGCGCTCCAAATATCCCCTTGCAGATTCAACGAAAAGAGTGTTTCTAAACTGCTCAATCAAAACAAAGTTTCAAGTATGTGAGATGAATGCACACATCACAAAGAAGTTTCTCAGAATTCTACTGTCTATATGTGAAGATATTTCCTTTTCCACAATAGGCCTCAAAGTGCTACAAATGTCCAATTTCAGATTCTGCAAAAAGAGAGTTTCAGAGCTCCTTAATCAAAAGAGTGGGTTAACTCTGTGAGATGAATGCACACATCACAAAGGAGATTCCCAGATTGCTTCCATCTAGATTTTATGTGAAGATATTTCCTTTTCTGCCATAGGCTGCAAAGTGCTCCAAATATCCTTTTGCCGATTCTCCAAAAAGAGTGTTTCCAATCTGCTCCATCAAAAGAAAAGTTCATCTCTGTGAGATGAACGTAACCATCACCAAGAAGTTTCTCAGAATTTTTCTGCCTAGTTTTTATGTGAAGATATTTCCTTTTCCACCACAGACTTCAAAGTGCTCCAAATGTCAACTTGCATATTCTACCAAAAGAGTTTCAAAACTGCTGAATCAAAAGAAAGGTTTAACTCTGTGAGATAAATGCACACATCACAAAGAAGTTTCTCAGACTTCTTCAGTCTACATTTTCTGTGAAGATATTTCCTTTTCTGCCATTGGCCGAAAAGCGCTCCAAAAGTCCATTTGCAGACTCTACAAAAAGAGTGTTTCCATTCTGCTATATCAAAAGAAGGGTTCAACTCTGTGATATGAATGCACGTATCACAAAGAAGTTTCTCAGAATTCTTCTCTCTTGTTTTTATGTGAAGATATTTCCTTTTCCAACAGAGGCCTCAAAGCCCTCCAAAAGTCCACTTGCGGATTCTACAAAAAGAGAGTTTGAAAACTCCTCTATCAAAACAAAGGTTTAACTCTGTGAGAGGAATACACACATCACAAAGAAGTTTCTCAGATTGCTTCTGTCTAGATTTTATGTGAAGATATTTTCTTTTCCATCATAGGCCCCAATGCGCTCAAAACGTCCACTGGCAGACTCTTCAAAAAGATTGTATCCAAAATGCTCAATTGAAAGAAAGGTTCAACTCCATGAGATGAATATAAGCATCATCAAGAAGTTTCTCAGAATTCTTCCGTTTAGTTTTTATGCGAAGATACTACATTTTCCACCATAGGCCTTTAAGCGCTCCAAATGTCCACTGTCAGATTCTACAAAAAGAGAGTTTCGAAGCTGCTCAATCAGAAGAAAGGTTTAACTCTATGAGATGAATGCACACATCACTAAGAAGTTTCTCAGACTGCTTCTGTCTACATTTTATGTGAAAATATTTCCTTTTCTGCTATGGGACGCAAAGCGCTCCAAATGTGCACTTTCATATTCTACAAAAAGAGTGTTTGCAAACTGCTCAATCAAAAGAAAGGTTCCACTCTGTGAGATGAACGCATGCATCACAAAGAAGTTTCTCAGAATTTTTCTGTCAAGTTTTTATGTGAAGATATTTCCTATTCCTCCCTAGGCCCCAAAGCGCTCCAAATGTACACTTGCAGATTCTACAAAAAGAGTGTTTCAAAACTCCTCATTCAAAAGAAAGATTTAACTCCGTAAGATGAATGCACACATCACAAAGAAGTTTGTCAGATTGCTTCTGTCTAGATTGTATGTGAAGATATTTCCTTTTCTACCATAGGCCGCAAAGCGCTTCAAATGTCCACTTGCAGATTCTACAAAAAGAGTCCTCCAAACTGCTCAATGAACAGAAAGGTTCAACTGTCTGAGATGAATGCATGCATCACAAAGAAATTTCTCTGAATTCTTCTGTCTAGTTTTTATATGAAGATACTTCCTTTTCCACAATAAGCCTCAAGGTGCTCGAAATGTCTACTTGCAGATTCTACAAAAAGAGTATTTCAAAACTGGTCCTTCAAGGAAAGGTTCAACTCAGGGAGATGAATGCATACATCAGAAAGAAGTTTCTCAGAATGCTTCTCTCTCGTTTTTATGTGAAGATATTTCCTTTTCCACCACAGGCCTCAAAGCGCTCCAAATGTCCACTTGCAGATTCTACAAAAAGACAGTTTCAAAACTCCTAAATCAAAAGAAACGTTTAACTCTGTGAGATGAAGGCACCCATCACAAAGAAGTTTCTCAGGTTGGTTCTGTCTAGATTTTATGTGAAGATATTTTCTTTCATACCATAGGCCACAAAGAACTCCAAATATCCACTTGCAGATTGTACAAAAAGAGTATTTCCAAAGTGCTCAATCAAATGAAAGATTCAACTCTGTGAAATGAACCCACACATCACAAAGAAGTTTCTCAGAATTCTTCTGTCTAGTTTTTATGTGAAGATATTTCCGTTTCCACCATAGACCTCAAAGTGCTGAAAATGTCCACTTGCAGATTCCACAAAAAGAGAGTTTAAAAACTGCTCAATCAAAAGAAAGTTTTAACTCTGTGAGATGAATGCACACATCACAAAGAAGTTTCACGGATTGCTTCTTTCTAGATTTTATGTAAAGATATTTCCTTTTCTACCATAGGCTGCAAAGTGCCCCAGATGTCCACTTGCACATTGTAGAAAAAGTCTTTCCAAACTGCTATATCAAAAGGAATGTTCAACTCTGTGAGATGAATGCACGCATCACAAAGAAGTTTCGAGAATTCTTCCTTCTAGTTTTTATGTTAAGATATTTCGTTTTCCACAGTAGGCCTCAAAGCACTCCAAATGTCTACTTGCAGATTCTACACAAAGAAACTTTCAAAACTGCTCAATGAAAAGAAAGTTTAATTGTGTGAGATGAATGTACACATCACAAAGAAGTTTCTCAGATTGCTTCTGCCTAGATTTTATGTGAAGATATTTCCTTTTCTACCGTAGGCCACAAAGTGCTGCATATGTCCACTTGCAGATTCTACGAAAAGAGTGTTTCCAAACTGCTCAATCAAAAGAAAGGTTCACCTCTGTGAGATGAACCCACACATCACAAAGAAGTTTCTCAGAATTCTTCTTTCTAGTTTTCATGTGAAGCTATTTCCTTTTCCACCATAGGCCTCAAGGCACTCGAAATGCCCAGTTGCAGATTCCACAAAAAGAGAGTTTCAAAACTGCTCAATCAAAAGAAAGGTTTAACTCTGGGAGATGAAAGCACACATCACAAAGGAGTTCCTCAGATTGCTTCTCTCTATATTTTATGTCAAGATATTTCCTTTTCTACCATGGGCCGCAAAGCACTCCAAGTGTCCACTTACATATTCTACAAAAAGAGTGTTTTCAAACTGCTCAATGAAAAGAAAGTTTCAACTCTGTGAGATGAACGCACAGACCACAAAGAAGTTTCTCAGAAATATTCTGTCTCCAACCAAAAAAGAGAATTTGAGACCAATATCCTTGATGAACATTGATGCAAAAATCCTCAGTAAAACACTGGCAAACCAAATCCAGCGGCACATCAAAAAGCTTATCCACCATGATCAAGTGGGCTTCATCCCTGGGATGCAAGGCTCATTCAATATACGCAAATCAATAAATGTAATCCAGCATATAAACAACACCAAAGACAAAAACCACATGATTATCTCAATGGATGCAGAAAAGACCTTGAGAAAATTCAACAACCCTTCATGCTAAAAACTCTCAATAAATTAGGTATTGATGGGATGTATTTCAAAATAATAAGAGCTATCTATGACAAACCCACACCCAATATCATACTGAATGGGCAAAAACTGGAAGCATTCCCTTTGAAAACTGTCACAAGACAGGGATGCCATCTCTCACCACTCCTATTCAACATAGGGTTGGAAGTTCTGGCCAGGGCAATTAGGCAGGAGAAGTAATTAAAGGGTATTCAATTAGGAAAAGAGGAAGTCAAATTGTCCCTGTTTGCAGACGACATGATTGTATATCTAGAAAACCCCATTGTCTCAGCCCAAAATCTCCTTAAGCTGATAAGCAACTTCAGCAAAGTCTCAGGATACAAAATCAATGTACAAAAATCACAAGCATTCTTATACACCAACAACAGACAAACAGAGAGCCAAATCATACTGACCTCCCATTCACAATTGCTTCAAAGAGAATAAAATACCTAAGAATCCAACTTACAAGGGATGTGAAGGACCTCTTCAAGGAGAACTACAAACCACTGCTCAATGAAATAAAAGAGGATACAAACAAATGGAAGAACATTTCATGCTCATGGGTAAGAAAAATCAATATTGTGAAAATGGCCATACTGCCCAAGGTAATTTACAGATTCAATGCCATCCCCATCAAGCTACCAATCACTTTCTTCACAGAATTGGAAAAAAACTACTTTAAAGTTTATATGGAACCAAAAAAGAGCCCACATTGCCAAGTCAATCCTAAGCCAAAAGAACAAAGCTGGAGGCATCATGCTACCTGACTTCAAACTATACTACAAGGCTACAGTAACCAAAACAGCATGATACTTGTCACAAAACAGAGATATAGATCAATGGAACAGAACAGAGCCCTCAGAAATAATGCCACATATCTACAACTATCTGATCTTTGACAAACCTGAGAAAAACAAGCAATGGGGAAAGGATTCCCTATTTAATAAATGGTGCTGGGAAAACTGGCTAGCCATATGTAGAAAGCTGAAACTGGATCCCTTCCTTACACCTTATACAAAAATTAATTCAAGATGGATTAAAGACTTAAACATTAGACCTAAAACCATAAAAACCTTAGAAGAAAACCTAGGCCTTACCATTCAGGACATAGGCATGGGCAAGGACTTCATGTCTAAAACAACAAAAGCAATGGCAACAAAAGCCAAAATTGACAAATGGGATCTAATTAAACTAAAGAGCTTCTGCACAGCAAAAGAAACTACCATCAGAGTGAACAGGCAACCTACAAAATGGGAGAAAATTTTTGCAGCCTACTCATCTGACAAACGGCTAATATCCACAATCTACAACGAACTCAAACAAATTTACAATAAAAAAACAAATAACCCCATCAAAAAGTGAGCGAAGGACGTGAACAGACACTTCTCAAAAGAAGACATTTATGCAGCCAAAAAACACATGAAAAAATGCTCACCATCACTGGCCATCAGAGAAATGCAAATCAAAAACACAATGAGATACCATCTCACACCAGTTAGAATGGCAATCATTAAAAAGTCAGGAAACAACAGGTGCTGGAGAAGATGTGGAGAAATAGGAACACTTTTACACTGTTGGTGGGACTGGAAACTAGTTCAACCATTGTGGAAGTCAGTGTAGTGATTCCTCAGGGATCTAGAACTAGAAACACCATTTGACCCAGCCATCCCATTACTAGGTATATACCCAAAGGACTATAAATCATGCTGCTATAAAGACACATGTACATGTATGTTTATTGCAGCATTGTTCACAATAGCAAAGACTTGGAACCAACCCAAATGTCCAACAATGATAGACTGGATTAAGAAAATGTGGCACATATACACCATGGAATACTATGCAGCCATAAAAAATGATGAGTTCATGTCCTTTGTAGGGACATGGATGAAATTGGAAATCATCATTCTCAGTAAACTATCGCAAGAACAAAAAACCAAACACCACATATTCTCACTCATAGGTGGAATTGAACAATGAGAACACATGGACAACAGGAAGGGGAACATCACACTCTGGGGCCTGTTGTGGGGTGGGGGGAGGGGGAGGGATAGCATTGGGAGTTATACCTAATGCTAGATGACGAATTAGTGGGTGCAGCGCACCAGCATGGCACATGTATACATATGTAAGTAACCTGCACATTGTGCACTTGTACCCTAAAACTTAAAGTATAATAATAATGAAAAAAGAAAAGAATGGTTTAACTTTGGGAGAAGAATGCACACATGAAAAAGAAGTTTCTCAGAACGCCTCTGTCTAGTTTTTATGTTAAGATATTTGTTTTTCACCTTAGGCCTCAAACTGCCCAGAAATATCCCTTTGCAGATTGTACAAAAAGATGGTTTCCAAACTGCTCAATGAAAACAAAGTTTCAAATCCGTGACATGAATATCCACATCACAAAGAAGTTTTTCAGAAAGCTTCTGTTTAGTTTTTAAGTGAAGCTATTTCCTTTTTCACCATAGCCCTCAAAGTGCTCCAAATATCCTTTTGCAGAATCTACAAAAAAAGAGTTTCCAAACTGTTCAATTAAAAGAAAGATTCAAAACTGTGAGAAGAAAGCACACATCACAAAGAAGTTTCTCATAATGCTTCTGTCTACTTTTTTTGTGAAGATGTTTCCTATATCACCATAGGCCTCAAAGGTCTCAAAAATATCCCTTTGCAGACTGTACAAAAACACAGTTTTCAAACTGCTCCATGAAAAGAAAGGTTCAGCTCTGTGAGATGAATGCACACATAATAAATTACTTTCTCATAATGCTTCTGTCTAGTTTTTATGTGAAGATATTTCTTTTTCACCATAGGCATCAAACCATTCAGAAGTATCCCTTTGTAGATTGTACAAAAAGACTGTTTCCAAACTGCTCAATCAAAAGAAAATTTCAAACATGTGAGTTGAGTGCACACATAACAAAGAAGTTTCTCAGAAATCTTCTGTCTTGTTTTTATGTGAAGATATTTCCTTTCTCAACATAGGCCTCAAAGCAATCCAAATATCCATTTGCAGATTCTACAAAAAGACTGTTTCCCAACTGATCAATCAAAATAAATTTTTAGCTCTCTGAGATGAAAGCACACATCACAAAAAAGTTACTCAGATAGCTTCTCTCTAGTTTGTATGTGAAGATATTTCTTATTTCACCTGATGCCATAAAGGGCTCACAAATATCCCTCTGAAGGTTCTACAAAAAGACTGTTTCCAAACTGCTTAATCAAAAGAAAGGTTCAACTCTGTGAGATGAACGGACACATCACAAAGAAATTCTCAGACTGACTCTGTCTAGTTTTTACATGAAGATATTTCTCTTTCACCATAGGCCTCAAGTGGATCAGAATTATCCCTTTGCAGATTGTACAATAAGCCTCTTTCCAACCTGCTCAATCAAAAGAAAGGTTCAACTCTGTGAGATGAATGCACACATCACAAGGAAGTTTCTCAGAAAGCTTCTGTTTAGTTTTTATGTGAAGATATTTCGTTTTCCACCATGGGTCTCAAAGCACTCCAAATATCCATTTGCAGATTCTAGAAAGAGTGTTTCCAAAGTTCTCAATCAAAAGAAAGTTTCAATTCTGTGAGATGAAAGCACACATCACAAAGAAGTTTCTTAGAAAGCTTCTGTCTAGTTTTTATGTGAAGATATTTCACATTTCACCATAGTACTCAATGGATTCAGAAATATCCCTTTGCAGATTCTACAGAAGGACGGCTTCCAAACTGCTCAATCCAAAGAAAGTTTCAACTCTGTGAGATGAATGCATACATCACAAAGAAGTTTCTCAGAATGCTTCTGTCTAGTTTATATGTGAAGAAAATTCCTACTTCACCATAAGCAATAAAGGGCTCACAAATATTTTTTGCAAATTCTACAAAAAGACTTTTTCCAAACTGCTCAATCCAAAGAAAGGTTCAACTCTGTTAGGTGAATGGACACATCACAAAGAAGTTTCTCAGAATGCATCTGTCCAGTTTTTATGTGAAGATATTTCTTTTTCACTCTCGGCCTCGATGGGCTCAGAAATATCCCTTTGCAGATTCTAAAAATGGACTGTTTCCAAACTGCTCAATCTAAAGAAAGGTTCACCTGTGTGAGTTGAATGCACACATCACAGAGAAGTTTCTCAGCATGCTTCTGTCTAGTTTTTATGTGAAGGTATTTCCTTTTTCACCATAGGCCTCAAACCACTCACAAATATCCCTTTGCAGATTCCACAAAATGAATTGTTGCCAAACTGCTCAATGAAAAGCAAGGTCCAAATCTGTGAGATGAAAGCATGCATCACAAAGAAGTTTCTCAGAAAGTTTCTGTCTAGTTTTTATATGCAGATATTCCCTTTTTCACCATAGGCCTCAAAGCACTCCAAATATCTGTTTGCAAGTTCTACAAAAAGAGTGTTTCCAAACTGCTCAATCAAAAGAGAGGTTCAACTCTGTGAGGTGAACACACACAGCACAAAGTAGTTTTTCAGAAAGCTTCTGTCTAGTTTTTATGTAAAGACATTTCCTATTTCACCATAGGCCCCAATGGGCTCACAAATATCCCTTTGCAGATTCTACAGAAGGACTCTTTCCAAACTTCTCAATCCAAGGAAAGTTTCAACTCTGTGATGTGAATGCAGACATCACAAAGAAGTTTCTCAGAATGCTTCTGTCTAGTTTTTATGTGAAGATATTTCCTGTTCACCATAGGCCTAAAATACTGCAAATATCCATCTTCAGATTCTACAAAAAGACTGTTTCCAAACTGCTCAATCAAAAGAAAAGTTCAACTCTGTGAGAGGAAAGCATACATCACAAAGAAGTTTCTCAGAAAGCTTCTGTTTAGTTTTTTTTGTGAAGCTATTCCCTATTTCACCATAGGCCTGAAAGGGCTCACAAATATCCTTTTGCATATTCTACAAAAAGACTGCTTCCAAACTGCTCAATCAAAAGAGAGGTTCAACTCTGTGTGATGAATGCACACATTACAAAGAAGTTTCTCAGAAAGCTTCTGTTTAGCTTTCATGTGAGGATATTTCCTTTTTCACCATAGGCCTCAATGGGCTCAGAAATATCCCTTTGCAGATTCTATGAAAGGACTGTTTAGAAAACAGCTCAATCTAAAGAAAGTTTCAGCTCTGTGAGATGAATGCACACATCATAAACAAGTTTCTCACAATGGATCTGTCGGCTTTTTATGTGAAGATATATTCTTTTTAACCATAGGCCTTAATCAACTCATGAATATTCCTCTGCAGATACTACAAAAAGACTGTTTCCAAACTGCTGCATCCAAAGGAATGTTCATCTCTGTGAGATGAATACACACATCACAAAGAAGTTTCTCAGAATGTTTCTGTCTGGTTTTCATTTGAAGATATTTCCTTTTTCACCATAGGCCTCAAAGTGTTCCAAATATCAATTTACAGACTCTACAAAAAGAGTGTTTCCAAACTGCTCATTCAAAATATAGGTTCACTCTGTGAGATGAAAGCACACATCACAAAGTAGTTTCTCAGAAAGCTTCTGTCTAGTTTTTATGTGAAGATATTTCCTTTTTCACCATAGGCCGTAAAGGGCTCACAAATATTTTTTGCAAATACTACAAAAAGACTTTTTCCAAACTGCTCAATCCAAAGAAAGGTTCAACTCTGTTAGGTGAATGGACACATCACAAAGAAGTTTCTCAGAATGCATCTGTCCAGTTTTTATGTGAAGATATTTCTTTTTCACCCTAGGCCTTGATGGGCTCAGAAATATCCCTTTGCAGATTCTAAAAAAGGACTGTTTCCAAATTGCTCAATCTAAAGAAAGGTTCACCTCTGTGAGTTGAATGCACACATCACAGAGAAGTTTCCCAGAATGCTGCTGTCTAGTTTTTGTGTGAAGGTATTTCCTTTTTCACCATAGGCCTCAAACTGCTCGCAAATATCCCTTTGCAGATACAACAAAGGACTGTTTCCAACCTGCTAAATCAAAAGATAGCCTCAACAACATGAGATGAATGCACACGTCACAAAGAAGTTTCTCAGAATGCTTTCGTCTAGTTTTTATGTGAAGATATTTCCTTTTTCACCATAGGCCTCAAAACACTCCAAACATCCATTTGCAGATTCCACAAAAAGACTGTTTCCAAACTGCTCAATCAAAAGAAAGGTTCAACTCTGTGAGATGAAAGCACACATCAAAAAGAAGTTTCTCAGAAAGCTTCTGTCTAGTTTTTATTTGAGGATATTTCCTATTTCACCACAGGCCTCAAAGGAATCACAAATATCCCTTTGCAGATTCTACAAAAAGACTGTTTCCGAACTGCTCAATGAAAAGAAAGTTTCAACTCTGTGAGGTGAATGCACACATAAAAAAGAAGTTTCTCAGAATGCTTCTGTCTAGTTTTTATGTGAAGATATTTCGTTTTTCACCATAGGCCGTAAAGGGCTCACAAATATTTTTTGCAAATACTACAAAAAGACTTTTTCCAAACTGCTCAATCCAAAGAAAGGTTCAACTCTGTGAGATGAATGCACACATCACAAAGAAGTTTCTCAGAATGCATCTGTCCAGTTTTTAATGTGAAGATATTTCTTTTTCACCCTAGGCCTCGATGGGCTCAGAAATATCCCTTTGCACATTGTGTAAAAAGACTGTTTCAAGACTGCTCAATGAAAGGAAAGATTAATCTCTGTAAGATGAATGCACACATAAAAAATAAGTTTCTCAGAATGCTTCTGTATAGTTTTTATGTGAAGATATTTTATTTTTCACCATAGGCCTTTAACTGTTCACAAATATCCCTCTGCAGATACTACAAAAAGACTTTTTCCAAACTGCTCCAAGAAAAGTGAGGTTCAACTCTGTGAGATGAAGGCACACATCACAAGGAAATTTCTCAGAATGATTCTGTCTAGTTTTTATGTGAAGATAATTCTTTTTCCCCATAGGCATCAAACGGCTCAGAAATATCCCTTTGCAGATTGTACAAAAAGATGGTTTCCAATCTGCTCAATCAAAAGAAAGGATCAGCTCTGTGATATGAATCCACACATCACAAAGAAGTTTCTCAGAAAGCTTCTTTTTATTGTTTTTGTGAAGATAATTCCTTTTTCACCATAGGCCTAAAAGCGCTGCAAATATCCATTTGCAGATTCTACAAAAAGACCGTTTCCAAACTGCTCAATCAAAAGAAAAGTTCATCTCTGTGAGATGAAAGCACAAATCACAAAGCATTTTCTCAGAAAGATTCTGTCTTATTTTTATGTGAAGTTATTTCCTATTGCACCGTAAAGGAGCACCTGTAAAGGGCTCACAAATATCCGTTTGCTTATTCAAAAAAAAGACTGTTTCCAAACTGCTCAAACAAAAGAAAGGTTCAACCCTGTGAGGTGAATGCGCATATCAGAAACAAGTTTCTCAAAATGCTTCTGTCTAGTTTTTATGTGAAGATATTTCTTTTTCACCATCGGCCTCAAATGGCTCAGACATATCCTTTTGCAGATTTTACAAAAAGACGTTTCCAAACTGCTCAATCAAAAGAAAGATTCAACTCTGTGAGATGAATGCACACATCACAAAGAAGCTTCTCAGAAAGCTTCTGTTTTGTTTTTATTTGAAGATATTTCCTTTTTCACCATAGGCCTCAATGGGCTCAGAAATATCCCTTTGCAGATTCTACAAAAGGACTGTTTAGAAAACTGCTGAATCCAAAGAAAGATTCAACTCTGTGAGATGAATGCACACATCACAAAGAAGTTCCGCAGAATGCATCTGTCTAGTTTTTATGTGAAGGTATTTCTTTTTTGACCATAGGCCTCAAAGCACTCCAAATAGCCATTTGCAGATTCTACAAAAAGAGTTTTTCCAAACTGCTCAATCAAAAGAAAGGTTCAACTCTGTGACACGGAAGCACACGTCACAAAGAAGTTTCTCAGAATGCTTCTGTCTAGTTTTTTTGTAAACATATTTCCTATTTCACCTTGGGCCATATAGGGCTCAAAAATATTTTTTGCAGATTCTACAAAAAGACTGTTTCCAAACTGCTCAATCCAAAGAAAGTTTTAACTCTGTGAGATGAATGGACACATCACAAAAAGTTTATCAGAATGCTTCTGTCTAGTTTTAATGTGAAGACATTTCTTTTTCACCCTAGGCTTCAATGGGCTCAGAAATATCCCTTTGCAGATTCTACAAAAGGACTGTTTCCAAACTGCTCAATCAAACAAAGGTTCAACACTATGAGATGAATGCACACATCACAGAGATGTTTCTCACAATGCTTCTATTTTTTATGTGAAGGTATTTCCTTTTTCACCATGGGCTTCAAAGCACTCCAAACATCCATTTACTGATTCCACAAAAAGACTGTTTCCAAGCTGCTCAAAGAAAGGTTCAACTCTATGAGATGAATGCACACATCACAGAGATGTTTCTCACAATGCTTCTGTCTATTTTTTATGTGAAGGTATTTCCTTTTTCACCATAGGCCTCAAAGCGCTCCAAACATCCATTTGCTGATTCCACAAAAAGACTGTTTCCAAACTGCTCAATCAAAAGAAAGGTACAACTCTGTGAGTTGAAAGCACACATCACAAAGAAGTTTCTCAGAAAGCTTCTGTCTAGTTTTTTTGTGAGGATATTTCCTGTTTCACCGTGGGCCATAAAGGGCTTAAAAATATTTTTTGCAGATTCCACAAAAAGACTGTTTCCAAATGGCTCAATGAAAAGAAAGTTTCAACTCTGTGAATTGAAAGCACACATCACAAGGAAATTTCTCAGAATGTACCTTTCTAGTTTTTTTGTGAAGATATTTCCTTTTTCACCACAGGCCTCAAAGCACTCAAAGTATCCATTTGCAGATTCTACCAAAAGACTGTTTACAAACTGCTAAATCAAAAGAAAGTTTCAGTTCTGTGATATGAATGCATGCATCACGAAGTTTCTCAGAAAGCTTCTGTTTAGTGCTTATCTGAAGATATTTCCTTTTTCACCATAGGCCTCAAAGCACTCCGAATATGCATTTCCAGATTCTATAAAAAGTCTGTTTCCAAACTGCTCAATGAAAAGAAAGGTTTGACTCTGTGAGATGAAAGCACATATCACAAAGAAGTTTCTCAGAATGTTTCTTTCTAGTTTTTTTGTGAAGATATTTCCTCTTTCACTATAGGCCTCAAAGTGCTCCAAATATCCATTTGCAGATTATACAGAAAGACTGTTTACAAAAGGCTCAATCAAAAGAAGTTTCAACTCTGTGAGATGAATGCATGCATAACAAAGTAGTTTCTCAGAAAGCTTCTGTTTAGTTGTTATGTGAAGATATTTCCTTTTTCACCATAGGCCTCAAAACACTCCAATTATCCATTTGCAGATTCTGCAAAAGAGTGTTTCCAAACTGCTCAGTCAAAAGAAACGTTCAACTCTTTGAGATGAAAGCACTCATTGAAAAGAAGTTTCTCAGAAAGCTTCTGTCTAGCTTTCATGTGAAGGTATTTCCTATATCACCAAAGGCCTCAATGGGCTTGGAAATATCCCTTTGGGGATTCTACAATAGGACTGTTTCCAAACTGCTCTAACAAAAGAAAGCTTCAACTCTGTGAGATGAATGCACCCATCACAAAAAGTTTCTCAGAATGTTTCTGTGTAGTTTTTATGTGAAGATATTTCCTACTTCACCATAGGCCTCAAAGGGTTCACAATTATCCCTTTGTAGATTTTACAAAAAGACTGTTTCCAAATCTTCAACCAAAGAAATGTTCAACTGTGTGAGATGGATGCAAACGTCACAAAGAAGTTTCTCAGAATGCTTCCGTCTAATTTTTACATGATGATATTTCCTTTTTTACCATAGGCCTCAAAGTGCTCCAAATATCCATTTGCAGATTCTACAAAAAGAGTGTTTCCAAATTGCCCAATCAAAAGAAAGGTTCAACTCTGTGAGATGGAAGCACACATCAAAAATAAGTTTCTTAGAAACATTCTGTCTAGTTTTTATGGGAAGATATTTCATATTTCACCATAGGTCTCAATGGGCTCAGAAATATACCTTTGCAGATACTACAAAAGGATTGTTTCCAAACTGCTCAATCCAAAGAAAGGTTCAACACTGTGAGATGAATTCACACATCACAAAGAAGTTTCTCAGAAAGATTCTGTCCAGTTTTTATGTGAAGATATTTCCCTTTTCACCATCCCTATCAAAGTGCTCAAAATATCCCTTTGCAGATACTCTGAAAAGACTGTTTCCAAACTTTTCAATCAGAAGAATGGTTCAACTCTGTGAGATGAATGCACATATCACAAAGAAGTTTCTCTGAAATCTTCTGTCTAGTTTTTATGTGAAGCTATTTCCTTTTTCACCATAGGCCTAAAGCCACTCACAAATATCCCTTTGCAGATTTTACAACAACAGAGTTTCCAGACTCATCAAAGAATAGAAACTTTTATCTCTCTGAGATGAGTGCACATCTTACAAAACAGCTTCTCAGAAAAATTCTTTATACTTTTTTTGAAGATATTTCCTTTCTCACCATAGGCCTCAAAGCACTCATAAATATCCTTTTCCAGATTCCACAAATAGACAGTTTTCAAACTGCTCAGCAAAAAGACTGTTTCAACTCTGTGAGATGAATGCACACATGACAGGGAGGTTTCTCAGAGAACTTCTGTCTATTTATTATGTGAAGGTATTTCCTTTTTCACCAAAGGTGTCAAAGCGCTCACAAATATCTCCTTGCAGATTCTACAAGAACAGAGTATCCAAACTGATTAATCAAAAGAATGCTTCACATAAAATCCCTAGAAGAAAACCTAGGCATTACCATTCAGGACATAGGCATGGGCAAGGACTTCATGTCTAAAACACCTAAAGCAATGGCAACAAAGCCACAATTGACAAATGGGATCTAATTAAACTAAGGAGCTTCCGCACAGCAAAAGAAACCACCATCAGAGTGAACAGGCATCCTACAGAATGGGAGAAAATTTTTGCAACCTACTCATCTGACAAAGGGTTAATATCCAGAATCTACAATGAACTCAGACAAATTTACAGGAAAAAAAAACAAACAACCCCATCAAAAAGTGGTTGAAGGATATGAACAGACACTTCTCAAAAGAAGACATTTATGCAGCTAACGAACAAATGAAAAAATGCTCATCATCACTGGCTATCAGAGAAATGCAAATCAAAACCACAATGAGATATCATCTCACACCAGTTAGTATGGCGATCATTAAAAAGTTAGGAAACAACAGGTGCTGGAGAGGATGTGAGAAATAGGAACACTTTTGCACTGTTGGTGGGACTGTAAACTAGTTCAACCATTGTGGAAGTCAGTTTGGTGTTTCCTCAGGGATCTAGAACTAGAAATGTCACTTGACCCAGCCATCCCATTACTGGGTATATACCCAAAGGATTATAAATCATGCTGCTTTAAAGACACATGCACACATATGTTTATAGCGGCACTATTCACAATAGCAAAGACTTGGAACCGACCTAAATGTCCAACAATGATAGACTGTATGAAGAAAATGTGGCACTTATACACCATGGAATACTATGCAGCCATAAAAAATGATGAGTTCATGTCCTTTGTAGGGACATGGATGAAGCTGGAAACCATCATTCTCAGTGAACTATTGAAAGGACAAAAAATCAAACACCACATGTTCCCACTCATAGTTGGGAATTGATCAATGAGAACACATGGACACAGGAAGCGAAACATCACACACCACACATCAGGGACTGTAGTTGGGTGGGCGGAGGGGGAGGGATAGCATTAGGAGATATATCTAATGCTAAATGATGAGTTCATGGGTGCAGCACACAAACATGACACATTTATACATATGTAACAAACCTGCACACAGTACATATGTACCCTAAAACTTAAAGTATAATAATAATAAAAGTAAATAAGTAAATAAATAAACCCAGAGCTCAAAAAAAAAAAAAATGGAAGAAGAACAATGGTTCAACTCTATGAGATGAATGCACACATCACAAATAAGTCTCTCAGAAAGCTTCTGTCTAGTTTTTATGTGAAGATATTTCCTTTTTCACCATAGGCCTCAAAGCACTTACAAATACCACTTTGCAGATTGTACAAGGACAGAGTTTCCAGACTGATTAAAGGAATGAAACGTTTTAATTGGTGAGATGAATGCACACATCACAAAGCAGTTTCTCAGAAACCTTCTTTATAGTTTTTATGTGAAGGTATTTCCTTTTTCACCATGGCCTCAAAGCACTCACAAATATCCCTTTGCAGATTCTACAACAACGGAATTTCCAAACTGCTCATAATTGGTTTTTAGGACCAACATGAGCATTTAGACACACTGCTTCTGGTGCAGCACACATGTATTATCCACACTGAAATTAGGAATTCAACTGAAGTTCATGTAGAGCCAAAAATGTGAATATTTGGGGGACCTCAGAGATGATCTAGCTCACTTTATTTTGTAGAAAAGAAAACAGTTTCAGGGAAAGGGCATGCATTGCCTACAGTGATTCAGCAGCTTTGGCACAGAAACACAACACACTTAAGGTGATTCATCAGGTTTGGAGCAGAAACGCAATACAATCTCTGTTCTTTTTCCTCTCAGATCCAGAATTTGTTCACAATACTGAACTACTTATGTTTCTGATTCCTTATTTTTTCTTTCTAAATTTTGCCAGTATTGTCTAATGAAGATCCTATTCTATACCCTAAATATTTAAATTCGTTACCACTATTGTCTCTCTATAAGTAAAATTACTAGTTGCTATTATAAATGATTATTCAATCACTTTTCATTTTTGGGGGGTTCAGTACAAAGTTAGTAACAAATAAACACTATTGGCCTTGGCAATACAAGAGGAGTTCAAGTCCTCCAGGGCAAGTCAGGAAAAGGCTAAATGACAGCTGTGCTGCGAGTGGACAGAATACAGCTCTCATACAGACTATTGAGTATTTGATGTTCTTCAACAGTTTCATTAATCTTCAGTTTTTTCCTCTTTGAAGTGAAAGTCTGCTGTGACTTTCAAGTTTCTTTTGAAATAATTATAGATTCACAGGAAGTTGCAAAAGGTACAGGGATGTCTTAGGTACTCTTCACTAATTCCAGTGGTGACTTCTCACGTAGCAATAGAGCATTATCAAAACCTGGAAACTGACATAGGTACAATTCAGAAAGCTTACTCGGATCGCAACCGTTTTGTGTGCATTCATTTTTGTATGTGTGTATGCATGTGCGTGTGTTCTGTGCATTTTTATGTGGTGTAGATCTCTGTAACTACCACTTCCACAGTCAAGATACAGAACTGTAGCCTCACTACCAGGCTCCAACTTGCGATCTTTGCTGACACTCTGACACATTTTCCTCCATCCCTTCCCCTTGGCAACCCAATAGCATGTTCTCCATCTTTACAATTTTATTTCAATAATTTATATAAATGCAATTGTACAAAATCATATTTTTAAATGGAAAAAACAAGTCACAGATAGTTTTGTTAGAGCTGTAAAATAGTCTTTAACATTCATTTGTTTTATGTTCTATTTGTCTCAAAACAATGTGCTTTGTTCTTTCCCATACTTTCTGATATCAGGATAGGAAATCAATACAAAACAAAACATTTCCATTCATTTTTTTCCACAGCTTGGTTTTCACGGTTGTTGCCTAACATTTATTGTTCCATTTACTCTTTCTCTCTGTTTTCCATCACAGAAAAGTAACTTTGTGTTCTTTATCTCTTCTAAGAAAACTTGGTAATGAGTCTTTAATGTGACACCTGGACCACCCTTGTTTTGATTTTGTGTTATGGGTGTTCTTTTGTGTGATCGTTCTCATGGAGAGTCCTTGTGAAGCTGGGCTTTTCCAGTGGTTTTTCAAAATGCAAATAGATATTTAACAAACCAAACACAAAATGACCTTGCTCCAGGAATGCATCATTTCTGAGAAAACACTACCTCTTCCAACTAGAGATTGTGAATATTACTCATATTATCCTTTACTCCCTTTTATTAAAACTGTACTTTTTTTTACACATTTGTATAACTCGGGTAATGAAATGTGAAACTAAGTGATTGCCTACCAATTACAATTGGTGTTAACGATGCTACTGGGAGGCCACTCCTACAGTGGCTGCGCCGAGTTTAGGGACTTGCTAGCTTTGCTAAGTTACATGGGATTGCCTACGTACTAAATGGAGGTGGGGGACTGGTCCGAGGATGCAGCCGTGCCGCCCTGGCCCGACATGGAAGCTACAGACCGGGCCCCAGGCACTGCGCGGCAGAGAGCCGGAGGGGGGCGCACGATGGTGGACAACACCACAGCATCCAGCGAGTCACCGCCAGGGGCACGCGAACCCCAGGACCGCGGCCACGAGCCCTGCCAGATGCGCCGCATGGCGGGCTTCCGTCCCCGGACACAACCGCGACGCGCGCTGGGCAGGCGGGGGGCGGGCGGGCTAGGAGGACTGTGCCTTGGAGGGGTGTTGGGGAGGAGGGGCACTGGAGCGCCGGTGGGCCGGTTGCCGGGCAGCCACCAGGGGCGGAGGCGAACCACGGCGACCGGGACGTGCTCCCCCACCATCTCCCCGGCAGACCCTTCCTACTTGCCTTCCTGCCCCCACCAACAAACCCACACTACCCACGACGCGCGACGACGACGGCACGGGACCTTCCACCCCGCCAGGGCCAATGAACCCTGCACCACGAGCTGCGTGAGGCGCGAGGGAGCCTCGGAGGGAGGAACCCGGACCGCGGTGGTGGCCACGGGAACTCGGCCCCAGCCGGCTCTCTTCCCTCTCTGTTTTCGCGGGTGGCAGCGCCGCCCTCTCTCGCCTCCTCACAGCCGGGAGCCCCCCTTCCCCATGCCACCCAATGCGTGACCACACAGGGCCTGCGGGGGGAGGGAGAAGGGGCGGGCATGGCGGCAGAGGAGGGCGGACGTCGCCAGTCTGCACTTGAGGGGACGGAGGGCCCCGGCAGGCCAAGCCAGGGAATCCCCAGCCGTGCACCCTGAGGAGCCCGGAGGCACCCCCGGGGACTATTGATCGGCAAGCGACGCTCAGACAGGCATAGCCATGGGAGGAACTCGGGCCACAAGTGCATTCGAAGTATGGATGATCAATGTGTCCTGCAATTCACATTAGTTATCACAGCTAGCTGCGTTCTTCATCAACGCAGAAGCCCAGTGATCCACCGCTAAACGTCATACAAGGTGGATTTGGCGAGGGCGCTCCCAACACCGGGAGGCCCTACTGGCACAACAGGTCCCCCAGAGGGTTTACCTCAGGCCGGCCATTCAGACAGCAAGGGGACCAGACTCCAGAGAGGGGTCGGAAGGTTTCACAACACAGGGAGCAGGTGCCGACCACAGGGGGGCGAACGCTGACAGCACCCCATGGGCGCCCTGGGATTCCCGCCCCCACAGCTCAGGGCACAGGCCACACGCACGGCACGCACGCGATGGCACGACGGCCGCCGGTAAAGCCCCCAACGGCGTCAGCGGCGACACGCAAGTGCGGCACGGCCCCGGCCGGCCTAGGGGATGGAGTCGGCGGGGGAGGCGAGAGAGGGGCGGGCCCCTCCCGAACGGACTGCCCCCCGGCCCACCGCACCCGACCCACGGGCGGACGGGCGACCCCCCAAGGGGTCCTTAAACCTCCGCGCCAGAACGCGCTAGGTACCTGGACGGCGGGGTCGGATGAGGAGGGGGGGACAGGCATCCGGCCCCCTACCCTCGAGACGCCCTAGCGGGAAGGCTGGGGAGAGCGAGCGGGCCAGGCTGGGCCCGGTGGCGCGGTGTGGCAGAGGCGAGGATAGTGGCAGCGGCAGCAATGGGAAACCGGCTGGCCCCAACGGGAGTCGGCGGGATGGGGCCGAGAGGGCGGGACAGGGCGGGAGGACGGCTCCGGCGGGGAGGGCACCGAGACCCCCACCCCGCCGGGATGCCAAGAACCATCCCGGCGCCCGCTGACACACACGTGGGGGCCACGGCAGGGGGCCGCTCCCCGCTGCTCACCAGGCCAGCAAGCCATCCAGCCCGCCCCACGACAGGCACACGCGGTTTCGTCCCCGCACGCGTGTCTCTCTCTCCCCCCTCTCTCCTTCCCGAGTTCTCTGGCTCTTGGGGCAGGCAGGGCCGTGCAACATACAAAGGGCACGACCCTGCCCACGCACGCGCCGCATGGGGAACACAGTCCATCAAGGAGGAAGGATGCTGCAGCGACGCTGCGGCGCCGCCGCGGCTTCGCTCTTCTCCGTTAATAATCCCTCCGCAGGTTCACCTACCGAAACTTTGTTATGACTTTTACTTCCTCTAGATAGTCAAGTTTGACTGTCTTCTCAGCGCTCTGCCAGGGCAGTGGGCTGACCCGGCAGGGCCGATCCAAGGGCCTCACTAAACCATCCTATCAGTAGTAGCGAGGGGCAGTGTGTACCTAGGGCAGGGACTTCAGGCAAGCTTATGACCAGCACTTACTGGAAATTCCTCCTTCATGGGGAATAGCAATCTCCCATCCCCATCACGAATGGGGTTCAACAGGTTACCCGCCTCTGCCACGTAGGGTAGGCACACGCTGAGCCAGTCAGTGTAGCGCACGTGCAGCCCTGGACATCTAAGGGCATCACAGACCTGTTATTACTCAATTTCGGGTGGCTGAATGCCACTTGTCCCTCTAAGAAGTTGGGGGACCCCAACGCTCGGGGGTCGCATAACTAGTTAGCATGCCAGAGTCTCCTTGGTTATCGGAATTAACCAGACAAATCACTCCACCAACTAAGGCCATGCACCACCACCCATGGAACAGAGAAAGAGCTATCAATCTGTCAATCCTGTCCGTGTCTGGGCTGGGTGATTCTTCCCATGTTGAGTCAAATTAAGCCGCAGGCTCCACTCCTGGTGGTCCCTTCCACCAATTCCTTTAAGTTTCAGCTTTGCAACCATACTCCCCCCGGAACCTAAAAACCCAAAGACTTTGGTTTCTTGGAAGCTGCTCAGCGGGTCATGGGAATAATGCCGCCACATCGCCAGTTGGCATCGTTTATGGTCGGAACTACGACGGTATCTGATCGTCTTCGAACCTCCGACTTTTGTTCTTGATTATTGAAAACATTCTTGGCAAATGCTTTCACTGTGGTCCGAACTGCGCCGGTCCAATAATTTCACCTCTAGCAGCACAATACGAATGCCCCCGCCCATCCCTCTTAATCATGGCCTCAGTTCCGAAAACCAACAAAATAGAACCGCGGTCCTATTCCATTATTCCTAGCTGAGGTATCCAGGCGGCTCAGACCTGCTTTGAACACTCTAATTTTTTCAAAGTAAACACTTCGGGCCGCGGGACAATCAGCTAAGAGCATCGAGGGGGCGCCAAGGGGCAAGGGGCGGGGACGGGCAGTGGCTCACCTCGTGGCGGACCTCCCGCCTGCTCCCAAGATCCAACTAGGAGCTTTTTAACTGCAGCAACTTTAATATACTCTATTGGAGCTGGAAATACCGCGGCTGCTGGCACTAGACTTGCCCTCCAATGGATCCTCGTTAAAGGATTTAAAGTGGACTCATTCCAATTACAGGACCTCGAAAGAGTCCTGTATTGTTATTTTTTGTCACTACCTCCTCGGGTCGGGAGTGGGTAATTTGCATGCCTGCTGCCTTCCTTGAATGTGGTAGCCATTTCTCAGGCTCCCTCTGCAGAATTGAACCCTGATTCCCTGTCACCCGTGGTCACCATGGTAGGCACAGCGACTACCATTGAAAGTTGATAGGGCAGACGTTCGAATGGGTCGTCGCTGCCACGGGGGGCGTGCGATTAGCCCGAGGCTATCTAGAGTCACCAAAGCCGGTGGCACCCGACCGCCCAGCCGGGGCCGAAGAAGGTCTGACCGGGTTGGTTTTGATCTGATAAATGCACGCATCTTCCCCACGAAGGGGGTCAACGCCCTTCGGCATGTATTAGCTCTAGAATTACCACAGTTTTGCAAGTAGGAGAGGAGAGAGCGACCAAAAGAACCGTAACTGATTTAATGAGCCATTCGCAGTTTCACTCTACCCGTCCTGCGTACTTAGACATGTATGGTATAATCTTTGAGACAAGCATATGGTACTAGTAGGATCAACCAAGTAGGTAGAAAGCGGCCTCCGGGCCTCCCGAGGATGAGCCCGGCGTCCCAGTCGCAAGGATGGGGCGGCAGGGCGGGCGACCAGGCGTGTGGGAGGGAGGGAGCAGCTCGGGGCGGTGGGAGGGGGGTGGGGGGGCGGCGAACCGGACATCTCATACACCCACACTACACAACATCCCCCGATGGGCTCACCACTCCCGACCCTTCGCGCCCACATGCGAGGAGGCAGACCGCCCGACCGGTGCGCGGCAGCTGCGAGGGACCGGCGGTCACTCGCGCGCGGCGGGCGCGGGGCGGCCCTGACGTTTGGGCAGCGAACAAGAGGCGGACCGCGGTGCCCGGGGTCTCACCGCCAGCGGCCTTCAAGCACCAAGGCGGCCCCGCGCGGCACCTGGAGCGGCCGACTGGCCTTTGGCGGGCCCGCGGCTCCAACACCGCCGCCGCCATCGCGGCCAGCGCCCGGAACCCTCTTCCCTGCGTGCGCTGCAGGCCGGCCCCAAGCCCTCCGGGCGCCCACCAGGCCCATGCCAGGAGCCGCCAACCTGGTCCTGAAGGCGCGCGCCCGGGGACATGGACAACGGGCCAACCAGTGGCCGAAGGCAGTGCCACACAAGGCGGAGCCAAGTTTGGTCCCAGACGGGGCCACCACAGCCTAAGCCGGTGAGCCGCTTGGGGAGAGAGGATCCGCGGGCGCGGATGGGGGCACAGACAGGCAAGGCCAGGGACCGCGAGGGCAAGGGCACCCAGGAGCCTGCAGAGGGGCGGCTCGGGGAGAAACCTCAGGCACAGCCGGGCCACCAGGAAAACACTGCCACGGGATCCCACCGCCACAGACACTAGGGAGGTCCCCTGGCCCCCCGCCTAGGACTCCGGAGGGCCCTCGGCACCGACCGAGACCCGCCTCACGAGCCCGGGTCCCGCCATCCGGACCCAGAAGCGACCTCAGCCACAAACCCAACTCCAGGGCCACGTTGCTCGTTTCTCTTCTATCCTCCAACCCGGTCAAGCTCCGGGAAACCGGCACGCCCCCCACTTGGGACACTTCCCGTGGCCAGGCGGCCCGATGCCTTGCCACGCAAACGCGGTGGTCGGCACCGGTCGCTGCTCCTCAGGGGAGCGGTCGGAAAGCCGGCTCGCAGCGGAGTGGGTCACGCGCCGGACGGAACGCCGGGCACAACCACCCCTCGCGCAGCCTCCCAACCGCTAGGACGCCGGCCTGGCCAGGCGGGATCCTCCCCCGACTCGGAAGGGGGAGGCGCGGGCCACAGAGTAGGCGACGAACCGCCCTCCGTCCCCCCCGCTGAGGCCAGGGGAACCCTCGCTCTCCCCACCTCACCCCGTCGAGGGGGAAGCGGAGGAGGGTCCTCTGTAAGCGAGTCACTACGGCAGCGCTACCATAACGCAGAGAGAGGCGGCAGGCAGGGGGATCTGGTACCCCAAAAGGCTTTCGCACCGAGGGTGATTCACACTCCCCACCCGCCAATCGCCCCTTGTCGGGCCTGCAGAGGCGCTCAGGGACACCTGGGGAAGGGAGGGGTCCCGCGGTACCAGGAAAAATCTGCGTGCGGCAACTTTGAGACTTTGCGGTCTGGGCGGGGGGCTTGGCCGCTGTGCGTGGGTTCAGTCCCCCAAGTGCCCCTCCGTCCACCCGCCTCCTTTCTCCCAGGCAAAGCACCTCCAAGTAAACCCACACAAAACCTGTCGGAGGCAGAACCATAGCCCCTCGGCGGCCAGCCGGCACACGCGTCACCTGCCCGAGCCCACCGCGGTCGCTCACACGGCTTGCGCGCACCCGCCAGAGGGGAGCACGGGACCTGCGCTTGCCAGACCAGGCGGCGCCCTTCCCCGCGTGAGAGGAGCGCGTCTCACTCAACCGCCTCGACCCCCACACCAACGAGCTCCCTCAGGACCCACTCGCGGACATCGCGGCGGTGAATGGAGGAGGGGGAGCTGGGGGTGAGAACCACACACCACCGCTCGGCCTCTGGCACCTGAGTGACAAGCTGGCGGGGGAAGGGGGGGAGCCGGGCGTGGTACGCTCACGCCTGTCATCCCTGCACTTTGGGAGGTGAGGGAAGGTGGATCCCTCGATCCAAGCTTTGGCAACATGGTGAAACCTCGTCTCTAAAAAAATACAAAAACTAACTGGTTTCATAACCTGGACTCAAAGTTAATAAATAGATAAATAGGCCGGTCGCGGTGGCTCACGTCTGTAATCCCAGCACTTTGGGAGGCCGAGGCGGGCAGATCACGGGGGTCAGGAGAGCGAGACCATCCTGGCTACCACAGTGAAACCCCATCTCTACTCAAAATACAAAAAATTAGCCAGGCGCGGTGGTGGGTGCCTATAGTCCCAGCTACTTGGGAGGCTGAGACAAGAGAATGGTGTGAACCCGGGAGGCAGAGCTTGCAGTGAGCCGACATCACGCCACTGCACTCCAGTCTGGGCAACAGAGCGAGACTCCGTCTCAAAAAATAATAATAATAATAAATAGATTAAAATAGAAAATTTAAAAAAAAGCGTAGCTGGCCGGGTGCAATTGCTCACGCCTGTCATCCCAGCACTTTGGGAGGCCAAGGTGGGCAGATCACCTGAGGTGGCCAGTTCGAGATCCACCTGACCCACATAGAGAAATGCCATCTTTACTAACAATACAAAATCAGCCGGGTGTGGTGACACATGCCTGTAATCCCATCTACTCAGGAGGCTGAGGCAGGAGAATCGCTTGAACACGGGAGGTGGAGGTTGCGGTGAGCCAAGATGTTGCCATTGCACTCCAGTGTGGGCAACAAGAGTGAAACTCCGTCCAAAAAAAAAAACAATTAAGCCCTGTATTCTGTTATTTTTACTTCCTACCCTGAGAAGAACATAATACAACTGTTGTCTGTCTGCCTGCCTGCCTGCCTGCCTGCCTGTGACAGGGACTCACTCTGTCTTTCACCCAGACTGGAGTGCAGTGACACCATTATGGCTCACTCACTGCAGCCTCAACCTCCCCAGGGTTAGGCGATTCCTCAAGGGATCCTATGGCCTCGGCCTCCCAAAGTGTTGGGGTTACAGGCGTGAGCCACCATCACCCGGCCTGAGTTAATACATCTGGTCTCACTACGTCTTAACCACACACCCATGAAGAACTCAAGTCAAGAGAGAGTCGGTAAAAGACTCTCAGCATTCTCTCCTGAAAGCAGTGAGGTGGATGGCGGCCGTGTGTCCCGAGCTCCTGTGGTTGCAGGTGACCACGCGTAGAGGACAGATTTCCAATGTTTCCAGAGAGGCGCGAGCCGCAGTCATTCGGGGCATCTGAGCACGAGATGGGGTTTCTGACAGCGACTTAAGGGCCAGGAAGGGCCAGAATCTGCCAAGGCCCATGTCCCAGGGTGGGGTCGATGGAACCCAAGGTAGAGGGAGTCGGCGGTCCTCACGGAGAGAGCTCCAGCCCTTGGCCCCACTGTGCAGACCGAATCAGAAAGAAGAGAGTCCTTCATCCTACATGCCACATACCTCCACTGAACTTGGGAGCAAATCTGTTTTCCAAACATGAGGTGACTCTCACTTTGCAATGGATCACAAGGGGCCGGGCTTTCCAGAGTCTGCAGGGTAAAGAAGTCATTCTGGCTCGGCCTCCCCCATCCCCTGGTAACTGGTGAGTTTAAATGAGCCGAGGCTGGCTGGGCCAGAGCTCCTACGCGGGGGAGGGGTGTGGGCAGGGTGGGGGGGGGTGCCTGAGGTACTGCAGAAAGTGGGTCTGATCCTCGAGGATGACGGTGCTGCAGGAACCCGTCCAGGCTGCTATATGGCAAGCACTAAACCACTATGCTTACCGAGATGGGGTTTTCCTCGCAGAACACCTTTATGCAGAAGTACACTCAGAAGAAGCCATGTTTTTACTGGCGACCTGTTCTTACCGCCCAGGAAAGGCCTATAAAGCATATAGACTCTTGAAAGGACACAGTTGTCCTACACCACAATGCAAATACCTGCTTGCAAAATGTTGTGTTGATCTCAGCAAGCTTGCAGAAGGGGAACAAATCTTATCTGGTGGAGTGTTTAATAAGCAGAAAAGTCATGATGATATTGTTACTGAGTTTGGTGATTCAGCTTGCTTTCCCCTTCCATTGTTGGGACATGTATATTGCAAGACAGATCGGCTTGCCAAAGGATCAGAATGCTACCAAAAGTCTTAGTTTAAATCCTTTCCTCTGGTATCCCTTTGAATCATTATGTGAAATAGGTGAAAAGCCAGATCCTGACCAAACGTTTAAATTCACATCTTTACAGAACTTTAGCAACAGTCTGCCCAACTCTTGCACAACACAAGTACCTAATCATAGTTTATGTCACAGACAGCCTGAGACCATTCTTACGGAAACACCCCAGGACAAAACTGAATTTAACAGATTGAATTTAGAATCTTCCAATTCAAAGTATTCCTTGAATACAGATTCCCCAGTGTCTTCTATTGATTCAGCGTAATTTCACCTGATACTGTCCCACTGGGAACAGGAACTTCCATATTATCTAAACAGGTTCAAAATAAACCAAAAACTGGTCGAAGTTTATTAGGAGGACCAGGAGCTCTTAGTCCATTAACCCCAAGTTTTGGGATTTTGCCATTAGAAACCCCAAGTCCTGGAGATGGATCCTATTTACAAAACTACACTAATAAACCTTCTGAAATTAATGTGCCATCCACCGGAGCCCCTTCAAAAAAGTCTGCTGCCAGAATTGGCCAAACTGGAGAAAAGTCTGTCTTCTCACAGAGTGGAAATAGACGAGAGGTAACTCCAATTCTTGCACAAACAGAAAGTTCTGGTCCATAAATAAGTACAACACCTCAGGTATTGAGACCCACTATGACATCTCCCCCAAATGCACTGCCTCGAAGAAATTCAAGACTCTTTACTAGTGACAGTTCCCCAACCAAGGAGAATAGGAAGAAATTAAAAATGAAGTTTCCACCTAAAATCCCAAACAGAGAAACGAAAAGTAAAACTAATAAAGGAGGAATAACTCAACCTAACATAAATGATGGCCTGGAAATTACAAAATTGGACTCTTCCATTATTTCAGAAGGGAAAATATCCACAATCACACCTCAGATTCAGGCTTTTAATCATTAAAAACAGCAGCAGAAGGCTTGATTAGCCTTCTTCGTGAAAGGGGGAAAGGTTATTTAGCTTTGTGTTCATACCACTGCAAAGAAGCTATAAATATTTTGAGCCATCTGCCTTCTCACCACTACAATACTGGTTGGGTACCGTGCCAAATTGGAAGGGCCTATTTTGAACTTTCAGAGTACATGAAAGCTGAAAGAATATTCTCAGAGGTTAGAAGGATTGAGAATTATAGAGTCGAAGGCATGGAAATCTACTCTACAACATTTTGGCATCTTCAAAAAGATGTTGCTCTTTCAGTTCTGTCAAAAGACTTAACAGATGTGGACAAAAATTCGCCAGAGGCCTGGTGTGCTGCAGGGAACTGTTTCAGTCTGCAACAGAAACACGATATTGCAATTAAATTCTTCCAGAGAGCTATCCAAGTAGATCCAAATTAGGCTTATGCCTATACTCTATTAGGGTGAGAGTTTGTCTTAACTGAAGAATTGGACAAAGTATTAGCTTGTTTTTGAAATGCTATCAGAGTCAATCCTAGACATTGTAATGCACGGTAAGTGGTAATGAAGTGTAAAGACAAAGTCTTGTTGATGGTGGTGCTGGTAGTCACTAATTTTTCTTGTTAGATAGCTCTTTATTGTCATGAATTTGGTTACTAATACTTAGGGATGGTACATACTAGTCAATAACTTCAAACTAAAATGTTTTCTTATGAAATGTATGTCTTTAACAAACTCTTCAGTTAACTAATGATAATAGAATACCAGATCCTTATACTCAACAGTTTCAGTCTTCTACCACACTTTTGCAGACACTGTAGTTGTGTTTTGTTTGTTTGCTTGCTTGTTTAGTTTTGTTACTTGATTTATTACTTTTTCTTCGAACACAGAAATGGTGATTGGGACAAAAAGTGCTTGGGAAATTGGAAAGGAATAGCATAATTCACTTATTGAATAATAGGAAAAAACACTGAAAAAATTCACTAGTTGCTGCTTTTTGACAATGTTCCAGTTTATTGAGTTACTATTAAGAACTTAGTATACCCTTTTATTTAGCAGTATCTCTGTTTTCCTTTTTTTACTTGTGTATAAGTAGACACATAGGAAATTACTATCCAGGTCATATTGTTATCAACTGAATAACAGAGGAAAAGTTTGATCCTACATCTGCCTCAACACCATACTTACTGTTGACATTTATTGTATTTTTCTGGACTGACTTAAAAGTTTAAATATCAAGAGAAGGCCAGGCATGGTGGTTCATGCCTCTCATCCCAGCACTTTGGGAGGCCGAGGTGGGCAGATCACAAGGTCAAGAGATCAAGACCATCCTGTCCAACATGGTGAAATCCCGTCTCTATTAAAAGTATAAAAAATAGCTGGCCATGGTGACGGGCGCCTGTAGTCCCAGCTACTCAGGAGGCTGAGGCAGCAGAATCACTTGAACCTGGGAAGTGGAGGTTGCAGTGAGCCAAGATTATGCCATTGCACTCCAGCCTGGGCGACAGAGCGAAACGCTGTCTCAAGAAGAAAATTAAATAAATAAATAAATAAATAAATAAATAAATAAATAAATAAATATCAAGAGAAAGTATAATTCTGAAGTCATAACTCTGTGGAAGCTTTTTTGTCAGATACGGTTATCTTTGGGGTTAATTATTATAGCAGTTGAGTTTTAACACTTGATTTGCTTCTAAATCTGAAGCATTATATTGCTAAAACGTTTTTTGATTTGTGAATATGTTGTTTAATGGATTATATCTCATTTTGCAGTAGTAGTTGCAGTGCCTGAAAGATTGCCAAAAAAATAGCGCTAGCTTTTGCTGACAAATGTAACAATCAACTTACCAATACTGCCTTCTCTTCTGATAGCTATGTTCTCTGTAATACTTTAAGAACTCAGTTCTTCATAAGACTTGTGTTTTTTTGCTTTTTTCCCAAGTCTGTTTGATCCTTGTGTTGTTCTTTTTTAAAAGTGTATTGTCTGTTCAGCTATTACGCAGGAGTCACATTCTTAAAAACCTTAACCATATCAAAAATTGTGTTTAAAGGAGGATTATTCAGATTGGCAAGCTTTTACTAGGAAGAGTTTAAATGCTGATGTATTTAGGTAACTCTAAATACTGAGCAACTTTATTCTAACTACAAAATAGATAGCTTTTCTTTTGTTTTCACTTTCACTATCATTAGCACCGTGTTTAATACCTTTTCTTCATCTATAACACAATTATAACGATATATAAAGCCACTCAAATAAAGCAGATATATTGTGCTTTAAAAAAAAAGAAATAAAAAAAAGAAGTCATTATGTGGCACACAATGAGGTGTGACTCGAATCTAGAATCTCCAGTGAAAACCAATGAAACAGGGTCAAACCCCGTGTGTACTAAAAATTAAAAAATGAGCCGGGCGTGGTGGCGCTGAGGCAGGAGAATCTCTCAAACCCAGGAGGCAGAGGTTGCAGTGAGTTGAGATCACGCCACTGTACTCCAGCCGTGGGGGACAGAGCAAGACTCCATCTCAGAAACAAACAAACACACAAAACCAATAAAGGTGTTTCCCTCAAACTGTCAGGCTCAGGTCTCTTGACAGGATACATCCAGCACCCAGGGAAACGTCGAGGGGTGGGGTGGAATCTATTTTGTGGCCTCAAGGAAGGGTTTGAGAGATAGTCCCGCAAACATGATGGCCTAAGGAAGCCCCTCCGCCCAAGAAGCAATATTCATTTGTATACTGTAGCCACCCACGAGGGAGAATCGGGCTCTCTACAGACCCCCCAACCCCCACCCCACCCCACCCCTCCGCCTCGTGAAATGAGCTCTCGCTCCGTCAGGCTCTATTCACGCCGTGTGGTTTTGTAACCTCCAGTGTGTGTGCGTGGGTTGTGGGGTGGGGTGGGGGCAGCTGTGGACAGAGGAGGGGATAAAGCGGCGGTGTTCCGCGGGTTCCCGGGACGTAGGACGTGAGTGGGGTGGCCAGAGCCTAGTTAACTCATCGCCTGTCTGGACGTCTCCCCTCCTGGTCCCCTCTCTGACCTACGCTCCACATCTTCGCAGTTCAGTGGCGACCTTGTGGGTGGAAGTCTCTATCCCTTTCTACTTTAGCCGATGAAGGCCGGGCTCCCAAGAGTCTCCCCGGAGTCGGGGCCTTGGGCAGGCTCACAAGGATGCTGACGGTGACTGTTGGTGATGGTGATGTACGTTGGAGGCCTCGGGCCAATGCAGAGGTATCCATTTGACCTCGGTAGGACAGGTCAGCTTTGCGGAGTCCCGTGCGTCCTTCCAGAGACTCATCTAGTGCTAGCAAGCGTGGTCCCGAGGATCCCAGCTCCCAGCAGAGGCACTTTCGTTCACACAGAATCCTGGGCAGGAAAGTTCTCAGCAGGTTTAGGCCTCCTAGCCAAAAAGTCAAAGCCACTTCTGGGATTTTTTTTCAAAGAACCAGTGATTCCACAAGGGGCCATGGATAGTTGTGGAAATGGAGAGACATGTTTGCAGATACATATTTGAGACAGAACGGACAGGGCTCAGTCACAGTTCATGTAGAACACGAGCAGATGCACATTGAGAAAACCCTCCTAGCATCCTAGGTGAACAGAAGTATGATTTTTTGAGACAGTCGAGGGAGACAGAACCCGAGATTTTAGGGTTGGATCTTTATTAATATGTAGTATCTATGAGGTATCCAAGTCCAGAAATCAACTTGCCAGTTCTGTACAGCATTCTGTAGGGAGATCAAACCTGGGAGGTCTAAAGTTAAGAATTCAGGCCGTGGTAATGGATTAGATTAGATGTACTTGAACTTATTTTGCAAAGAAAGAGAGGGCAGGAGATAGCGAGAGCCAGAGAGTGGGCGAGAGAGAGAGAGACAAAGACAGAGAAAGAGAGAGACAGACAGAGAGACACAAAAATACACAAAGAGAGAAAGACAGAAAGAGAGAGAGACAGACAGAGAAAGACAGAGATGTACAGAGACAGAGAGAAACAGAAAGAGACAAAGACAGAAAGAGAGAGACAGACAGAGACAGACAGACAGGCAGACAGACAGGCAGAGAAAGAGAGTAAGACAGAAGGCAGACACACACACACACACAGAGAGACAGAGACAGATGGACAGACAGAGAGAAAGAGAGAGACAGACAGAGAGAGAAAGACAGAGACAGACAGGGAGACAGAGAGAAACAGAGACAGAGAGAGAGAGAAACAGACAAGGAGAGAGAGAGACAGACAGGCAGAGAAAGACAGTAAGACAGAAGACAGACACAGAGAGAGACAGGCAGAGAGAGACAGACAGAGAGACAGAGACAGAGAAACAGACAGGCGAAGAGAGAGAGGAAAAAAACAGACAGATAGGGAGAGAGAGAGAGACCTACAGACAGACAGGCAGAGAGAGAGACAGAGAGACAGAGAAAGAGAGAGACAGACAGACAGACAAAGAGACAGACAAAGACAGAGACAGACAGAGAGACAGAGAGAAACAAAGAGAGAGAGACAGAGAGAGAGAGAAAGAGAGAGAGAGACAGACCAGCAGAGAAAGAGTAAGACAGAAGACAGACACAGTGAGAGAGACAAGCAGAGAGAGAGACACACAGAGACAGAGAGACAAAGAGAAAGAAAGAGAGAGACAGACAGAGAGACAGAGAAAGACAGAGATGGACAGAGAGAAAGAGAAAGAGAGAGAGACAGATACAGAGACAGAGAGAAACAGACAGACAGGGAGAGAGAGAGAGAGAGACAGATGGACAGGCAGAGAGAAAGAGAGACAGGCAGAGAAAGGGAATAAGACAGAAGACAGACACAGTGAGAGAGACAGGCAGAGAGAGAGAGAAATAGGCAGAGAGAGAGAGACAGAGAGAGAGAGTAGAAGGAGAAAGAGAGAGACAGAGAGAGGAGGAGGAAGGGCATGCTCAGGAAATAATTGCACATATTTTATAACGCTTTTGATCCCATAAATGGTGGCCGGGGTGTGCTTTGGAAGCAACAACAACAACAGCAACAAGAGCAGCAGCAGCAACAGCAAGAGCAGCAGCAGCATTCGCTTATGGATTTCTAGAACATAAGATGTTCTGAAGTCTAGTAAACCTCAACCGGCTCTCACTATACTTTCAGAGATTCACAAAATCGTTAGTTAACAACAGGAGCAAACCGCAGCTAACATGTCTTGGGGAAAATATACGTCTTCCTGAAAACCGGAGATTTCTACTTCATCTAAAAAGAAATACATAAGAAAAAGGAAAAACACGAACAAAACAAAACAAGCCAACAAACATGGGCCAAGGCACTGTCCCTGGAAATCTTAAGTGAGCAAAGTATTAGTTTTCAGAAAGCATTTCTATTTTGGGCAAATACTAAGAAGGCCCAGACCAGAGCTGTGACGTCATTCCCATTGTGAAACTATGCTGGCCAGAGGGCGGAGAAACTAAAACATCATGATAAAAGGTGATTGAGACCCTGCCGGGGTGAAGCTTTCCTAGGGAGGGAGGCCTTAGGAGGGAAGCGGGGGAAAAACCCCACAACTGCAGACCCGCCCGCTTGCCCACGCGGGTCAAGGGCTATGCCATCGGGGAAGCTACCTCTGGGGAAGTGGGACCGTGCCACCCCCATCTTCAAAAACGGTGGCCACTGAGTGAGGTCTGATGCCCACCGATGCAAATGTCAGCCTGGCAAGAATGAGATCGCCGGCAAGGGGTGGGGGAAGGGGAGAGAAGACGGAGGCACACCGGGGTGGCTCCGGAAGGTTTCCAAGCAGGGTGTTGGGAGGCGGGGTTGGGGGGTTCTGGGGGAACCCACCTAACTGACTCACTAAATGAAGGTAAAGGGACGTGGGTAGTAGGGGGAGCCTGGGGGGACTTGAAAATTAAACTGACCCCTCCTAAAACCCAAGTAGAAGAGTCTATGCGCATGAAAGAAACCAAAACACAAAGAAAACTAAAGCGCTGATCAAAGAACAATAGGGCCCCCGCCAGGGTGGAGGTTCCCTAGGCAACGAGGGAGAGAGGGAGGGGTCTCCAGAAGGGAGAAAGAGAAACCGGTTGCCCAAGGCTCGGTGAAGTGGGCCAGACCTCCCTCCGTGTCACTTCAGCTTTCAATAACAGTGGCCGCTAGGTGATGCCCAAAGACAACCGATGTCTGCAAGTGTCAGTCAGCACGGAAAATAATGTATTTATTTATTTATTTATTTATTTATTTATTTATTTATTTAGAGACAGGTCTCACTCAATCTTCAGCCCGGGCTGTGCAGTGACGCGATCTCGGCTCCCTGCATGCTCGGCCTCCCAGGTTCAAAAGATTCTCCTGCCTCAGCCTCCCGAGTAGCTGGCATTACAGGCGCCTGCCCCACCGCGCCCGACCCAACTTAGTATTTTTAGTAGAGATGGGGTTTCCGCTGTGTTGGCAAGGCTGGTCTCAAACTCCCAACCTCAGGTGATCCACCCGCCTCGGCCTCCCAAACTGCTGGGTTGACAGACGTGAGCCACCGCGCCTGGCCTTAACCATGTATTTTTAAGTTGAGGAGCCTATCAGGGAAATACGAGAAGTAGGGACGCCACACGTAACAGAGAGAAAGTTTGAAAATGCCCCTTCCATCCAAGTGGGGACCCGGCCTCGACCTCCCGAAATCATACACTGAGTGGCGAAGCCTAGCAAGGCCCGTCTGTCTAGATTCCTCTCGGCGTCTCTAAGCAGGCGCTTCTTACTTTCTTGGAAGGGTCAGGGCCCTCCCCGGCACAGGGGCTCTGACAGACTGACAGAGAAAGAGACAGACATAGAAAGACAGAGATGGACAGAGAGAGACAGAGAGAAACAGACAGGGAAGGAGAGAGACAGACAGAGAGAGAGAGAGACAGACAGAGAGAAACAAACAGAGAGAGAGAGAGACAGAGAAAGAGAGAGAAACAGACAGACACACAGAGACAGACAGAGAGAAACAGAAAGAGAGAGATGGAGAGAGAGAGAGAAAGGGAGGGAAAGAGAGAGACAGACAGACAGGCAGAGAAAGAGAGTAAGACAGAAGACAGACACAGTGAGAGAGACAGGCAGAGAAAGAGAGAGACAGAGACAGAGAAAGAAAGAGAGACAGAGAAAGACAGAGATGGACAGAGAGAAACAGAAAGAGAGAGAGACAGAGATAGAAAAAGAGAGAGAAACAGACAGACAGGGAGGGAGAGAGACAGACAGACAGAGAGACAGAGAAAGACAGAGACAGAAAGAAACAGACAGAGAGCGAGATGGAGAGAGTGAGAGATAGAGAGGGAGAGAGAAACAGCAAGAGGGGGGAGAGAGAGACAAACAGACGGGCAGAGAAGGAGAGTAAGACAGAAGACAGACACAGTGAGAGAAACAGGCAGAGGGGGAGAAAGACAGAGACAGAGAGAAAGAAAGAGAGAGACAGACAGAGAAAGAGACAGACAGAGACAGACAGAGAGAAACAGCAAGACAGAGAGACAGAGAGAGAGAGTGAGGGCGAGAGAGACAGAGGGAGAGGAACAGACAGGGAGAGAGAGAGACAGACAGAGAGAGAGACAGACAGACAGGCAGAGAAAGAGAGTAAGACAGAAGATAGGCACAGAGAGAGAGAGAGAAAGAGAGAGAGAGAAAGAAAGAGACAGTCCGGGTGTGGTGGCTCACTCCTGTCATCCCAGCACTTTGGGAGGCCAAGGCGGGCGGATCACGAGGTCAGGAGATCGAGACCATCCTGGCTAACACGGTGAAATCCCGTCTCTACTAAAAACACAAAAAATTAGCCGGGCTTGGTGGCAGGCACCCATAGTCCCAGCTACTCGGGAGGCTGAGGCAGGAGAATGGCGTGAACCTGGGAGGTGGAGCTTGCAGTGAGCCAAGATGGTGCCACTGCACTCCAGACTGGGCGACACAGTGAGACTCCATCTGGAAAAAAAAAACAGAAAGAAAGAGAGAGACAGACAGACAGAGGAAGAGACAGACAGAGACAGACAGACAGAAGAAGAGACAGACAGAGACAGACAGAAACAGACAGAAAGAGAGAGAGACAGAGAGAGAGAAACAGAAAGGCAGGGAGGGAGAGAGAGAGGCAGAGGAAGAGAATAAGACAGAAGACAGACACAGTGAGAGAGACAGGCAGAGAGAGATGGACAGAGACAGAGAGAAAGAGAGAGACAGAGATGGAGGAAGAGACAGAGAGAAACAGAGAGAAAGAGAGACAGAGAGAGTGAGAGAGAGAGAGACAGAAAGGGAGGGAGAGGGACACACAGAGAGAGAGACAGATGGGTAGAGAAAGAGAATAAGACAGAAGATAGGCACAGAGAGAGAGACAGAGAGACAGTGAGAGAGACAGACAGAGAGACTCAGAAAAAAGACAGACAGAGTGACAGAGAAAAACAGAGACAGAGAGAGACAGAGAGAAACAGAGACAGACAGAGAGAGACAGAGAGAAACAGACAGAAAGAGAGAGACAGAGAGAGAAACAGACAGGGAGGGAGAGAGAGAGAGACAGACAGGCAGAGAAAGAGAGTTAGAAGACAGACACTGTGAGACAGGCAGAGAGAGAGGGACAGAGACAGAGAGAAAGAAAAAGACAGACAGACAGAGAAAGAGACAGAGAAAGACAGAGATGGACAGAGAGAGACAGAAACATACAGAAAGAGGGAAGGTCCTAGCCCAGTAGCGATACAGTGCCTTTTGTTTCATTTTCTCTTTCTTTTCTGGTTTTCTTTTCTTTTCTTTTCTTTGCTTTCTTTCTTTCATTTATTTATTTATTTATTTATTTGGAGACCAAGTCTCACTCTGTCGCCCAGGCTGTAGTGCAGTGGCTGTAGTGTAGTGCAGTGTGTAGTGCCAGGCTGTAGTGCCAGGCTGTAGTGCAGTGGCGCCAGAGACAGAGAGAAAGAGAGAGACTGACAGAGATGGAGAGAGAGACAGAGTGAAACAGAGAAAGAGAGAGAGAGAGAGACCAATCCCACTATGAGGACCCGGAAATGGTGTTTGATTTGGATCCGTGTCTAGTCACCTCTCTGTCTGTAGATGACTGAGGATTCCACAAATGAAGGTCAGCAGTATCTATTAAGCTGTTTCTCCCTCTCATGCGTCTCATCTGTGTGGTGGAGAAAGGGAAGAAAAGAGGTTCTGATGGGAAGTTGTCTTCATGCCTGAGGAAGCTGAAGGCAGGCTGATGGGAAGGACGGCATCCTATGTGACATTTCCATACCTGGGCACCCTTTACAATGCTGGGGCTGCCGGTCCACCCTGTAGGTCAACCCACCCCCAAGAACACCACGTTCCGGGATGATCCAGTCCATGCCATCCGGCTCATCCGGGGCATCTGGTGGAAGTCTTCGCTGGAGGATTCAAAAGCAGCATCAATGCGGTTCCCTTGGGGTCGCCGGGCAAAGGCCAGATGGAGGAGGGTGGTGGGACGTGAAGGGGGGCGGAGCATCGGCCTCAGAGCTCCCTGGAAGGTGGCAGGCAGCTGGTGGAGGACGCTGAGCCAGAGACGTCTGGCAGGATATGGATCTGGAAGCCACGTCAGTCCTTTCCCATACCTCTCCCATGGAAAATGCCATGGCGGCAGTGGGAGACTTGGCTGGGGGAGAAGTGGGGACAAGGCGGAGAGGGAAGGAGGCCCTCAGGAGGATTTAGCACCGAAAACCCACCCAGCCAAGCTCCCTCCCTCCTATGGGGTCCAAGGTACACCCTGGGAGGTGGCAAGAGAAAAGTTCACCCCGTGCTTTTTGTCTTTCTCTTTATTTTTTTCATTTTTTCAATTTTACAAGAGATGCTCATTTCAACAACTAGACGGTGGATGTGACGGGAGAAGGGTCAAGTCCAGGAGTTTGAGACCAGCCTGAGCAACTGAGCAACACAAGTAGGAGAGCCCAGCTGAAAAAAAATGAAAAAAAGAAGGAGGAGGAGAAAGAAAGAAAAGAAAAGAAAGAAAAGAAAAGAAAAGAAAAAAGGAAAACAACCACCAAGAAAGTTAAAATTCTCCAATGGTGCAGGCACAAAAAAGAGTGATTTCACATCTTTTCCCACAACATGGATAGAGCTGGAAGCAAGTATATACCCAGTGAACTGCCTTCTGCTTACAAGTGGGAGGTAAACAGTGGGTACGCACACGGTCATCAAGATGGAAATAGCAGACACTCCAAAAGGGAGGAGGAGGGTAAGAGGGGGACGAAGGATGAATAAATCGCCCGTCGGAGACAATGTTCACCACATGGGTATCGGATACACTGGAGGTCCACTTCTACAACTGGAGGCAGTAGTATGCCGTTCTAACAAACAAGCACATACATCCCCTGAGTCTGTAAAATACCAAAACAATGACGACAGCACCAGCAGCAGCAGCAACAACAACAACAGAACAGAAGCTGGAACACAAAACCACCACCACCACCACCACAATCAACAGTTGGGGGTTGGAGGAGGATGGCCGCTCTCGAGGCCCTCAGGCTCAGTCCCCTCGGGTTTAAAAAAGAAAACAGCAGACTCATTCCTGTCTGTAGGCAGGAAAAATCCAATCAAAGCTCTCCATTGCTAAAAAGGGAAGTAGAATAAGGAGAAGGGGTTATTGATCTTCTTGTGATCGATCGAGACCATACATGTAGTAAAAAATTAAATTTAGACAGCAATACTTTCTACACTGTTCAAAAGCATTGGAGATCAGGCACACCACACTTCATGGGGCTTGTGCCATTAGAAAGAAAAGGCAGGCCGGGCGAGGTGGCTCACGCCTGTCATCCCAGCACTTTAGGAGGCCGAGGCGGGTGGATCACGAGGTCAGGAGATCGAGACCATACTGGCTAACACGGTGAAACCCCGTCTCTACTAAAAATACAAAAAATTATCCAGGCCTGGTTTGGGCGCCTGTAGTCCCAGCTACTCAGGAGGCTGAGGCAGGAGGATGGCGTGAACCCGGGAGGCGGAGCTTGCAGTGAGCCGAGATAGCACCACTGCACTCTGGCCTGGGTGAAAGAGCGAGACTCCGTCTCAAAAAAAAAAAAAAAAAAAGCCAGGCATAGTGCTGCATGCCTGTAGTCCCAGCTACTCAGGAGGCTGTGGTAGAACAATCACTTGACCCAGTAGTTTGAGGCTGCAGTGAGCTATGATCATACCACTGCACTCTGGCCTGGGTGACAGAGCGAAACCCCATCTCAAAAGAAAGAACAATCAAAAACCTACACGCATACTCAGAGATAGTGTGGGTTTGGTTCTAGACAACCACAATAAGGCAAATGTTACATTCAAGTTAGTCGCATAAACATTTTGTTTCCCAGTGCTTATAAAAGTTATGCTTAAACTATGTTGTAGTCTAATGAGTATTTAATAATTAATTATTAATTAATTATTTAATTAGTAATCGCATTATGTCTAAAAAACTATGTACATACCTTAACTTAAAATACCTCATTGCTGAAAAATACTAATGAATATCTGAGCCTTACCATGTCATAATCTTTTTGCTGGTGAGTGAAGGGGTGGCCTACCCTCCACACTTGTGGGTTTTTCTAGTCAGGTGGGACGAGAGACTGAGAAAAGAAGTAAGACACAGAGACAAAGTATAGAGAAAAAACAGTAGGCCCAGGTGACTGGCGCTCAGCATACCAAGGACCTGCACCGGCACCGGCCTCTGAGTTCCCTCAGTTTTTATTGGTTATTATTTTCATTATTTCAGCAAAAAGGAATGTAGTAGGAGAGCAGGGTGATAATAAGGAGAAGGTCAGCAAAAAACATGTGAGCAAAAAAATCTATGTCACAATTAAGTTCAAGGGAAGGTACTATGAGTGGACGTGCACGTAAGCCAGATTTATGTTTCTCTCCACCCAAACATCTCAGTGGAGTAAAGAATAACAAAGCAGCATTACTGCAAACATATCTTGCCTCCCACCATAGGGTGGTTTTTCTCCTATCTTAGAATTGAACAAATGTACAGTCAGGTTTTATACTGAGACATTCAGTTCCCAGGGGCAGCCAGGAGACAGTGGCCTTCCTCTATCTCAACTGCAAGAGGCTTTAATCTTTTACTAATCCACCTCAGCACAGACCCTTAACGGGTGTAAGGCTGGGGTACAGTCAGGTCTTTCTCATCCCACGATGCCATATTTCAGACTATCACATGAGGAGAAACCTTGGACAATATCCCACTTTCAAGAGCAGAGGTCCCTGTGGCTTTCTGCAGTGCATTGTGCCCCTCGTTTATTGAGACTAGAGAATGGCGATGACTTTTACCAAGTATACTGCTTGTAAACATTTTGTTAACAAGGCACATCCTGCACAGCCCTAGATCCCTTAAACCTTGATTTCATAAAACACATGTTTTTGTGAGCTCCAGGTTGGGTCAAAGTGGCTGGGACAAAGTGGCTGGGGCAAAGCTACAAATTAACATCTCAGCAAAGCAATTGTTTAAAGTACAAGTCTTTTTCAAAATGGAGTCTCTTACATCTTTCCTTTCTATATAGACACAGTAACAGTCTGATCTCTCTTTCTTTTCTCTTACAGTGAGGGTCTTCCCTCTATGTTGATGGCTGCTGACTGATCAATGTGGGGGCTGCTGAAGGTTGGGTGCCTGTGTCAATTTCTTAAAACAATGAAGTTTGTTCCTTTCACAAAAGATTTCCCTGTAGCATGTGATGCTGTTTGATAGCATTTTATCCACAGTAGAACTTCCTTCAAAATTGAAGTAAACCCTCTCAAACCCTGCTGCTGCTTTATCAACTAGGTTTATGGAATATTCTAAATCCTTTGTTGTTATTTCAACAATGTTTGTAACATCTCCACCTGGAGTAGATTCCATCTCAAGAAAATATTTTCTTTGCTCATCCATAAGAAGCAACTCCCCAGTTGCTCAAGTTTCATCATGGGTTTACAGCAATTTAATCTCATCTAAAGGCCCTAATTCTAATTCTGGTTGTCTTGCGATTTCTACCACATCTGTAGGGACTTCCTCCACTGACATCCTGAGCCCTCAAAGTCTTCCATGAGGGCTGGAATCAACTTCTTCCAAACTCCAGTTAATGTTGATATTTCAACCTCCTCCCATCAATCACAAATGTCCTTAATGGCATTTGCTATTAAGGATATTTGTGATTCACGGGAAGAGGTTGAAATATCATGAAGGGATTAATGGTGAAACCTTTCCAAAAGGTTTTCAATTCAGTTTATCCAGATTCATGAAAGAAATTACTATCTATGACAGCTATATCTTTACAAAATGCATTTATTATTTAATAAAAACACTTGAAAGTCAGAACCACTCCTTGATCCACAGGCTGAAGGATAGATATTGTATTAGCAGCCATGAAAATAACATTAATTTCCAAGTACATCTCCATCTAACCTTTTGGGTAGCTAGGTGAATTATCAATAAGCAGCAATATTTTTCCTTTTTTCTTTTCTTTCCTTGTTTTTTTTTTTTTTTTTTTTGGCCTTTATGTAGTTTCCCTGTTGTTGCCCAGGCTGGAGGGCAGTGGCATGGTCTCGGCTCACTGCAACCTCCGCTTCCAGGGTTCAAGCCGTTCTTCTGCAGCAGCCTCCCAAGTAGCTGAAATTAGGTATCACCACCATGCCTGGTTAATTTTTTTTGTATTTTTATTAGAGACGAGGTTTCATCGTTTTTGCCAGGCTGATCTTGAACTCCTGACCTCAGGTGATCCACCTACCTCCGCCTCCCAAAGTGCAGGGATTACAGGTGTGAGCCATTGTGCCTGGCCAAGCAGCAATCCCTTTAAAGAAATCTTTTTGTTGTTGTTGTTGTTGTTGTTGTTGTTTCTGAGCAGTAGGTCTCAATAGTGGGATTAAAGTATTCAGTAAACCATGCTGTTAACAGATGTGTTGTCACTCAGACTGTGATGTTCCATTTCTATAGCACAGAAAGAGTAGATTTTGCATAATTCCTAAAGGCCCTGAGATTTTCAGAGTGGTCAATGAGCACTAGCTGTAACTTAAAGTCACCAACTGCAGTGGTCCTCAAAGACAGTCAGCCCATCCTTTGAAGTTTTGAAGCCAAGTGTGGACGTCTCTCTAGCGATGAAAATTTTACATCTTCACTAAGCTTAATCATTTCTAGCTCTGGACTTCAAGTGAGAGACATGCAATTCTTCCTTTCATTTGAGCTCTTTGAGGCTACTGTGCTTACTAATTAACACCCCCCGGCGGGTGTCATCCTCCTCCCTCCTCAATCGAGTTCACCCACACCAGGGCACGGGGAACGGGGCTTGCCGCACCCCACACGCCCTGCACGCCTGGGACTCTCCCACAGGGGGCTATCGTGAGCCAGGGAGCAAGGGCCATTCCCCCGCTCCAGCCCAGCCAGGCTGCTCAGGCAGAAGGAATCTCTCAACCTGCCCCGGCACTCGGGGATTTTGTGTTCGCTGCCCTGGCTCCTCTAGAAGTAGGACTGTCCCACCCTCAGACTCCTCGGTGGCCTCCGCACCCCAACAAATGCCAGGAGGACCAGTACCCGCAGCACGGCAGCCTGCTGGGTGGATGCTCAGTGGGACAGCTTGGGTACCCTCAAGCTGAGTCACAGGGGCAAAGTGTGTTTGCGCCACCCACGTCCCACAGGAGTCCGCGGTGGGGCTGGAGCCCCAGGTCGCCAGGGCGGCGTGGGAAACCGAAGACGGGGCACCTCCACTTCCGAAGCTCGCGACCCCAGAGGCCTCCGCGTCAAGCACATATGCAAGCCATCCAGGCGCCTCCCAACCCCTCCAGGAGCCGGGGCGCTCGTCTACACCCACCCCCAGCCAGTGAGATGAGCTCCTGTCAACCACAGAGTTTCAGCAAAAGGCACAACCTTTCCTAGATCCGGCGCCACTGGGGGAGCTGAAGGACGTAGAAGAGCTCCCTCTGCTGGAACCACTCCTCAGCCAGGAAGAACACCGGGCTCTGCTGGAAGAGCTTTAGGACGCGGGGTTGGGGCGGGGTAGGGGCAGGGCGGCGGCCTCTCTTTCGCGGTGAACCTCTGACTCGGTATGGAGAGGAGTGTCTTCCCTTTCAGCTGACCTGCCTAGGATCCCTGAGTTCCAGGTCCCGTGAGAGACTCCACTCAGAGGAGGGCTGTCATTCTTTTCTGAGCATCCCGGGGATCCCAGGGCCCGTCCAGGTACCGGGAGGCGGACTGTCTACTGCTCATGCGCGGGCTAGCAGGCAGTGGCCTAGGTTTTCTAACTAGCCTAGGTAGAGTTCTCATCCCTTCGCTCTTGCCCCCGACTGCGTTCTTCACTGGGGTGGGCGGAGACCTCCATCCCGGGAAACACTGGCCCGGGCAGGCGCCAGGTCTGCTCTTCTTTCCGCGTCTCGCCAACTCTGCCTCCCCGCCACACCGTCACTCGCCTATCCTTGCCCCACCAGCTTCCTCGGCATCACCATGGAGCGCCTGACAGCTAAATGCAGACCCGAGACCCCGCGCAAACCGGGGTGCTGCCCTTTCTACGCGGGAGGGAACTCAGGCAGAGATGGGGAGAGGAACGGAGACAGAGAGGGAGGGAGCGATGAAGGGAAGAAAGAACGGATGGACCGAGGGACCTTGGAAAGGATGGAGGGATAGAAGGAAGGAGAGAGGGAAGTAGGGAGGGAGGGAGGGAGGAACTGCGGGAGGGACGGAGGGAAAGAGGGAGGGAGGGAGCAAGAAACAGAGAGAGGAAGGCAGAGAGAAAAGCAGTCTTCTGCCTCCAGGACCAGCAGGATCTCGCACTCCGGGAAAATGTTGGGTGCCGAGTGCAGGCTAAGTGTTCGGCCCACAGCCGCTTCGGCCTGTGGGGCTCTCACCTGCCCTCTGGATCGCCAGCCTGGGTTACTTCATTCGGGAGCGATTCAGACGAATTTCCTCTCCCAAGGAATGAGGGAATTGCCCAGAGGGCAATGAGCCGAGAATCGGGTGATTGTCCATTTTCCATCCACATGGTTCACAGATGAGATAGCCCCACGTTGAGCCTGCAACGGAGCGCGAGGTGGATAGTCCCGTCCACACAGGAGTCACACTCAGGCCAACTGAAGCGTAGTTTCGGGTTCCACGTTCCTTTGCCTTCTGCAAGGGGGCCTGTTGCTCATGCGTCTCTCGCCCCCGAAAGCGTGACCATGTTGACGGTTCCCGAGCTCTCTGGGGACACAGAAACCTCCATAGAAGCGTGGAAAAGCAGCATCGTGTCTTCGCTCTCCTTTCCAGTTTCCTGTTTGGAAACAGGCCATAGTGGAGACTCCCCATGTTGTAGGAAACAGGAATCCATCGTCAGGCTGTGATGCACCGGGCCTTTCATTTCTCTGTAGTTTCGCTCTCGTTTTCTACATGAAAATGAAGGAGATCCGTAAGGAATCAGAAAAGGATTTGCAGCACACAAGTCTTGACAACTGTTACATTCCACTTTGAAATCACTCTGAGGTGAAACAACAATTTTCCAAGATTTAAAGAAAAATAGATTTTATAAAAGGGATTCTTTTATTCACTCAATACATCATTTATGTTACTGACAGTAACAAGTGATATTTTTTCCACTGTAATTTGCTCTGGTGAAATAAATAATTCTTTTAATTCCTAACAAATGCTACATTTTTAAGACTAAAGGAATTATCAGTAAGCATTCTTTATTCTTGATCTAAGTTATTTTTCTCTAAAATATGTCAAGTAAGCTTTTAAAGATTCAAGGAGGGGCAGCTTCATGATTTTTTTCTCTTAGTAAATTTTGAGCTGGCTTCTCTGGCTTCGTCACTTCACTGTGATCTTTTTATTCCTCTTCTTTATTATTTTCTTCCATTTTTTCATCCTCCTCACTCTCTAGAGGCTGAGGAATAAGCTGATTACCCACAAATACGTAAGTGATAATTCTCTGTTTAACTCTCTTTCTTTTCCTTTTGGGTGGAACTCTTTGAGGAATCCCCTTGGCCTGCATCTCATCATTTATGAAATTTCTAAGTGTGCGTCGAATGTAAATATGAGCCAAGTCCTGTAGATTCCTGACAGTGATTCCTTACAGATTTGTAGTGGTGAGGGTTAGATTTAGTTTTATATAGTGTTTGAATAATTGTTAAGCTTATGTAACCTGATCTGAATTTGCACTTCCTCTATGAAAACTTCATTTATCTAATAAGGAAATCAAATGCTTTGTAGACCTATTTACGTTACTTTTGTTGCAATCACTGTTGCTGGGTTGCTGTATATATATTCCGGGCAATATATGAGTGCAATAACAATACAAAATATTGAATAATTTAGCTTTTAAAAATCCCACAAATTTTATGAAATTTTACAGCCCTGCTACTTTTGCTTTTCAATCTCTTCCCAAAAGACATGAGTAAAATATCTGCTTCTCTCAGAGAGATTTTAAGAGCACAGCAAGTAAATTATTAAAATAGGAAGTATGTACTTAATACAACTCTTTATATGGACCCTTTACATTTTCAGTATTGTAAAAAATGAGGTTACCTTAACTCTCTAGAATTTTAAAAGTATATTTAGAATTGTTTTTTCTGTAGTTCACTGTATAAAGTATTTGGTTTTTTTAAAAAAGCGAAACCATTGTTATGTGTGACTCTTGATAGGCCACAGAACGAGTGAATGAGTATGAGTGAGGCCACTTTCTTAGATGGCTGTAAGTAGCAGGGCCATGGTAGACCTGGTCAGCCGATGCACTTTAGCAGATGGAACTTCTAGTTTATCTGAATATTTATCTTTGACAAGGTAGGGCTGAGCCTACATTTGCTTTGGATCGTTCTAGTACAAGAAGTATTCACAGAAATTGTATGTAGATACCCTTTGTTTGGAAAATCCTGTTCAGAATCATAGTGTAATCTTTGGGACTTATGCCATGCTCATTTGACTTCTTCCCATATTTTTTATGTTTCTTTTGGTAAAACTATAATGGCTTTCATTTTTTACTTAATATCACACAATTAAACTGTCATATTTGAGCTTTGTTGTAGCTTATCACTGATAAAAAACAGATAGTAACTGCCATTGTTTGTTTCTTTGTTTTCCTAATAAGGCCTGAAAACAGCCATTCCTTGTTAAGAAAGTGTGCAGTGTAATGTATTTGCTAGAGTTACATGGATTATATATTTCTTAAAGGGAAAAATTTGAGAGTATCATGGATTACCACCAGCATTATTATTATAGTAGTTGCTCAGATTTGGTTAAGGAAGCCCAATCAATGTATAGTGAAAGTATTATTTGCTCTCTGCTAAGATTCAGATATTGTTTAAAAAATCTCAGCTCCAATAATTCCACAGCATCTAAAAACAAGTGTTTGAGATCATGTGTAAGCATGAAATTGTTCCAAGTAAGTGAGGATATTTTAGTTATGTGAAAGACAGTATCAATGGAAGGTTATTTGTTTTATACCAGTGGCTGGGATGGTGGAATTCGGGTTATTTCTACAGGTATTCTTAGACAATTACTAAACTGTTAAGAAATGCCCCATATCATTTGTATCTAGGAAAGAAAAAAGTCAGTATCATACTGCTGTCATCTGTCAGAAGTGTTCATTTTATTTTGAATTAAATGTGGCTTTTGAAGTTACCTTGAATTCCTGGTGACCACATGTTTTTATCTGGAAAACCTGGGGAAAGTTATCTGTCCCATCTATCCTGCTGTTTTTTTGTTTTTTTTTTTTCTTTTCTCGGTTGGAGCTGCTGTTTAGATGATGCTTTTACTATGTAGGAGAGAGTTTTTGTTAAGGATATATTTGAAGATTGGCTTTTCCATATTGTCTTTCATTCTTTGACCTTGGCAAAGTGCACAGTAGATTTTCATGATCATTGCATATTTCTTGTCATTGAAATGTATCTTTTATGTTTTTAAATGCATTCTTTTTACACTTGTGACTTTATCATTGACTTTAAGAGGTAGAAATAAAAAATGAAAATAAAAAAATGAATGAGATCCAGACACCTGCGTGTGTGAGACTATCACGGCAACGGCGACACCCACAGGCATTGCCGCCTTCACGGAGAGGGCCTGGAAAACTCAAGACTATCATGGAGGTTCAGTTCCACACACCACCCTTCCAGGGTGGTTTCTTCCTGAAATCGTGTGTGAGCCCAGAGAGAAACTTCCAGTTTCTGTAGAATTGTGGAGAACTCAGAGAGCCAGCCCCAGAAGCCCACCTTTCCCTGCCGATCTGGCGCCACCTTCACCTACACACAAGGCCCTGTGTCTGTGGTTTCTGGGCCCTTCGGAGGGCGGGTTACCCAGGGCTCTTGGGTGCTCATGCATATTCATGAAGGGGTGAAGCTGGTGGGTCTTTATAAGTGCCACTGGCGGGGTCGGACTCCTGCCTGGACCTGCGTGTAGCACAGAGGCCAACTGAGGCGCACGGGAACCGCTGGTCTCTCTCTGCCCGTGTCTGCCCGTGAAATTCCAGCCAGGTGCCCTCATGATGTCTCTCCCGACATCTTCTGACAGCCCCTTTCCTGCGGAAGCCCGAGGACGAGGATGGCGAGGGAGACTCCTTTGTAACCTGAACGAAAAAGATACCCTGCCAGCATGCTTTGAGCGGAAACCATATCCGAACTGGCCAGAGAGACCTGCCTTTTGGAGTCCAGGATTCAGATTTCGTGTCAGAATCGAAGGTCCAGGCATCCAGGTCAGGGTGGCAGGGAACCCCCGCACGCAGGCGGCCTGTGCAACGCGGCCCACAGCAGGTGTCACCCTCCCTCCTTGGTGTCCTTCACCCACACCAGGGCGTGGGGAACAGGGGGCTTTCGTGAGCCAGACAGCAAGGGTCGCCCGTCTGCTGCAGCCCAGCCAGGCTTCTCAGGCAGAAGGAATCTCCCAACCGGCCGCGGCACACGGGGATTTTGGGTTTGCTGCCCTGGCTCCTTCAGAAGTGGCTCTGTCCCACCCTCAGACGCCTGGGTGACCTCCGCATCCGAACACATGGCAGGAGGACCAGGACCTGTAGTACGGTGGCTTTCTGGGTCCGTGCTCAATGGGACAGCTTGGGCCGCTCAGGCTGAGTCAAACAGATAGCAGGGAGACCAGGACCCGCAGCACGGCGGCCTTCTGGGTGCGTGTTCAGTGGGACAACTTGAGCCGCTCAGGCTGAGTCACAGGGGCAGGGGGTGCTTGCGCCGCACACGTCCCACATGAGTACGTATTGGGGCTGGTGCCAGGGTCCACAGGTCGCCAGGGCTCGTGGGAACGCGAAGCCGAGGCACATCTACCTCCGCAGCTCGCGCCCGTGGAGGCCTCTGCATGTCAGAAGCAGATGTAAGCGATGAATGCACCCTCCCAACCGCTCCAGGAGCTGGAGTCTTCATCTGTACTCGCATCCACCCTGTTATATGAGCTCCTGTCTACCCCAGAATTTCAGCAAAAGGCACAACCTTTCCTAGCAACGGAGCTGCTGGGGGAGTTGAAGGACTTGGAAGAGCCCGCTTTTCTGGAACAACTCCTCAGCCAGGAACAACACTGGGCTCAGCTGGAGGAGCTTTAGGACGCGGGGTTGGGACCGGGTGGTGGGGGCAGGGCGGTGGCTCCTCTTTCGCTGTGAACCTCTGGCTCGGTATGGAGACCTGTGGCATCCCTTCCAGCTGACCTGTCTAGGATCCCTGAGTCCAGGTCCAGCGAGGGACTCCACAGAAAGGAGGGCTGTCATTCTTTCCTGAGCATCCCAAGGATTTCAGAGCCAGCCCAGGTACTCAGAGATGGGCCGTCTACTGCGCATTCGAGGGTCCGTGGGCAGCCGGCTAGGGTTTAGGATGAGCCCAGGCAGGGCTCTCATCCCTTCCCCCGCCCCCCCACACAGTACAGCCCCCCCGCCCGCGCGTTCTTCAGTGGTGTAGGCGGAGCCCTCCACCCCGGGAAATACCGACCCGGGCAGCGGCCAGGCCTGCTCTCCTTTCCGCAGCTCAACTCAACTACCTCCCCGCTCCAACCTCCCTCGCCCACCCGTGCCCCGCCATCCTCCTCGGCATCACGTGGAGTGCCCCGCAACTAAATGTACACCCAGAGATCTCGTGCAAACCGTGGTTCTGCCCTTTCTAGGTGGGAGGGAAGCCAGGCAGAGATGGGGAAAGGAACGGAGACAAAGTGAGAGAGAGGGACAGAGGGAGGAAAGGACGGATGAAAGGATGGACCTTGGAAGGGATGGAGGGAGGGAGTGAAAGAAAAAGAGAGGAAGGGAGGGAGGGAAGGAGGGAGAAAGGGAGGTATGGATGGAGGGGGAGAGGGAAGGAGAGAAGAACAGAGGGAGGGAGACAGGGAGGGAGAGAGGGAGAGAAGGAAGAACAGAGGGAAGGATGGACAGAGGGAGAAAAGGAGCAAGAAACAGAGAAAGGAAGGCAAAGAGAAAAGCAGTCTTCTGCCTCCAGGACCAGCAGGACCTCGAACTCCGGGAAAATGTTGGGTGCCCAGTGCAGGCTGAGTGCTCAGCCCACAGCCGCGTCGGCCGGCCGGCGGTGCGCTAACCGGCCCTCTGGATCGCCAGCCTGGGTTACTTCATCCAGGAGCGATTCAGAGGAATTCCGCCTCCCAGGGAATGAGCTAATTCCCCAAAGAACAGAGCCGAGACTTGAATGGTTGTCCGTTTTTCATCCACATGGTTCACAGATGACATATCCCCACGCTGAGCCTGCAATACAGCGCGAGGCAGATACTCCCATCCACACAGGAGTCACACTCAAGCCCAGTGAACCAAGATTCCGGATTCCACGTTCCTTTGCCCTCTGCAAGGGGTCCTGCTGCTCACGTGTCTCTGGCCCCCAAAAGCGTGACCATGTTGACTGTTTGTTTCCCGAGCTCTGTGGGGACACAGAAACCTCCAGCGAAGCATGGAAAAGCAGCATCGCATCTTCGCTCTCCTTTCGTTTCCAAACAGGCCATTTTGGAGACTCCCCATGTTGCAGGAAACAGGAATCCCTCATCAGTCCGTGATGCCTCAGTCCCCTGCCCAGGCTACAGGCCCACCAGGCGGCCTCCCTTTTGCTGACACTCCAGGAATTCCCCCAGCTCACGAGCTCCCGAGTTTCCAACACATCGGGCCGGCTCAGGAAAGGGTGTTCTTGGAGGCGTCAGGGCCCGGGGCCCACAGTCTTGGGATCCCCTCTGGTCCTCCGCCTTGCCGCGGAGAAATTGTTTTGGATGCCTCGCCACCCCTCCTGCAAGGCCCCCTCTTGGCCCACACACCGCGAGACGTCAGGGTTGCCCAGGGGCGAACAGCCGGCCCAGCCCCGCAGGCCCTATTTCTTACAGTGCCCACACCATCGTCGCTTGTCCCGACGAGGACCCGCCCGTGGCCAACGGGACAGGAAGGCCCTGCTTTGCCCCGCGCTGGCACTAAAGCCCCGGCAGCCTGATCCCGGGAAAGGGGTGACGGACACCCAGACACACCCCAACACTACTACGAGCAAACCCACTCCGACACACACACAGGTACACACGGGTGCATGCACACAGGCACACATGGACACACACACAGACACACACACACAGACACACACACGGACACACAAAGACACACACACGGACACATGGACACACGCACACGGACACACAAGGACACACACACAAGGACATACAGACAAAGACACAGACACAGCTTGAAAGAGAGCTAGGGAGACCGGGATGGAGAGATAGAAATGGGGGGAGAGAGAGAAAAGTAGAGGGGGAGAGAGACAGAAGGTGACAGAAGAGCGAGAGTTGGAGGGGGAAGTAGAGAAAGGGAGAGGGTGAGGAAGTTGTAGAGCAAGAGAGACAGAGCCTTGGAGAGGGAAGCTCTGCTCAGGTAGACAGGGCACTTTGAGCAGGCTGGGGTGAGGTGGAGGGTGCTTGGGCCAGGCTAGAACACGGGGTCAGGGCCGCCCACGCGGGAAAACCAACGGAGCCCTGAGACGTGTTTTTTCTTTTTTTCTTGGATTGGTTGGTTGCTTTGGAGGTGCGTTTCATAGGGTCCTTCCTTTGTTTGCTTCTTTCTGTCTCCTTGATGTGGTGGGCCCCGAGATTTGTAGAGTGCACCCGTCCAACTGGTGGAACTATAGCACCGAGCGTGTCCACGGGGCCAGGTCTGGGTCTCTCTCGTGTCCTCGGGACTAGAGTTTACACGAAGTTGGTGGCAATGGGAATCAGGGTGCACAGGGACGGATTTCTTCGTGGCTGGCGAAGACAATGTCCTTCCCCCGGGGAAAGCAGCCCACGGGTTCTGGAGCCGAGGTCTTGGCTGGCAACTGTGGGACCTGCTGCCCCAACTTGGATGGTTCCGACGGCGCTTGATGAATGAATTGAATTGCCTGGGGTCCGGGGAGCGGGAAGACACCCCGGAGGGCAGGAAACCCGCGCCTGCGCCTTCCAGGTCTACTACCTGCTGCAGCGCCCCGGCTGGAGCCGGGCTCCTGGTGGGGCTGCAGCCAGGCGAAAGAGGTGGGATGCTGCCACCTGGCGGTATTGCAGCTGCAGACCCCCACGAGGAGGTTTCATCTCGACATAAATCTTTTTCTTTCTTCAGCTGATCTGTATCCCTAATTTTAGATTAGTGGTAACTCCACAAATTCAGAGGCACAAAATGTGGTTGCCCACACCTTATAATCGCATTACCACCTCCCATTACCACCACCTTTCCCGCTCCTCCCCACCTTTATCCCGTAGACTAGGTCTCGCGATGTTTCCCAGGCTGGCCTCAAACTCCTGTGCTTAAGTTATTTGCCTGCCTTGGCCTCTCAAAGTGCTGTGATCAGCCGCGTGAGTCACCATGCCCAGCCAACCACCACGAAGTTTTGATTCAGCAGCACTGGGTTGTGGAGCTAAAGGCCCACAAATTTAGAAAAGTTTTTAAATATCATAACGTTTCTGTGAGGAAATAGTATTTGGTATTACATTTTTAGACTCTTTTATAATGTTCTGTTTTTTTCCACTGAGTACAGTACTAAGTAGTAATTGGAAAATCACAGCATAAGTCATATTACTTTTTCTAATTCAGAGTACTTGTCTGTTCTCTAAGCTAAACCTGATCACCTACATTGAGTAAAAGAAAAAGCCCCAGAGTGTGAGGAGACAGGAGATAGTAGCCAAACATCCAAATAGGTGGGAGTGAATAAGGCAGATGACACAGATGAGATGACCAAAGGTCAAGGAGGAAGCCAGATTCTAAAGTGTGGTTTGCGAAGCTATGCTCCAGTGGAAATCTTTTCTGAGAAGCCCTGATTTCTTTCTCTTGCTTTCATTAGAGACAGATATGTTCTGCCCCTTGCTCTTTAATTTTCTAGGACTGGACTTCCCCTTCAACGATCATTCTTCTAGGTTACAAAGAAAATCAAAGCCCTTTGCATGGCTTACAAGGGACTGGAGGACCTGGCTGCTTGCTGTTTTATTGCTTTTGAGGACATGGGGTCTTTTGTGATTTTTAAGGAACTCTATGTTAAACATTTTCGAATTTCCATTTTGAGTCTTGTCTAAAATGTGTGAGAGTAGTGGAGATATTGGGATTTGGTTTAGAAATCCCAGAAACACCACATCCAGATGTCGTATGTTTTCTGCTTTATAATTTCATATCCTGTGAAGGTTTCAAATGTGATTCTACAGAAATTCATACTCAATAATTTAATCAGAACATTAAGCCTCTGCCCCATATAATAAAACCAAATATTATTTTACTTCAAAATTTTAAGTTTTTGGTATGTATTGAGGCTAACACTGTAAACACTATGTGCCATAATTCCTAAACTGTAATACGGTTTAATGTATCTACTTTCTACATTTAAAACACGTACTTTGCCATTGAGGAACTTAGAATATTGCTGAGCATGTATTAAATACCCATTTTTTTCTTGATTTTTAAATAGTTATCATTTTATAGTTTTCTCTTGTTTAGTTTGAAGCTTACTAGGATTTTGTCATTGATATGTATGTGTGTATATATATATACACACACACAAGTATATACATAACATATGTAATTGATATATATGTATATGTTTTATATATGTTTTATGCACACTTATGGGAATATATGCATGTGTACATAACATTAATTTTTTGACCAATAAAAATTGCATAATTATGTATTGTGTATATTATAAAAGTTTGATAGATATATATATTGTAAAATGTTTAATACAATTAAGTTGATGAATATTTATGCCACCTTACATGGTTATGTTTTTTGTAGTGAGAGCATTAGAGGTCTCCTACTGTTGTAGCAAATTTTAAGCATACAAAACACTGTTATTAACTACATTTTAAAGCTATACCTTAGACCCCCAAAACTTATTTGTCTTATAACTGAAAGTTTGTACTCTGAACACCTTATCATTTCTTCTACCTCCAGGCCTGGTCATTACCATTGTACTCTCTGCTTCTATGAGTTCAGGCTTTTTAAATTCTCCATTTAAGCGAGAACGTACAGTGTTTGTCTTTCTGTGCCTGGCTTATTTTGTGCAGCATAATGTACCCAGGTCCATTCATGTTGATGAAATAGCAGAATTTCATTCTTTTTTGTGGGTGAATAATATTCGGTTGTCTATTTATACCACATTTTCCTTATCTATTCAGCATCTACAGATAAGTCATTTTTTTAAAAAAATACCCTTGACAGTTGCGAATAATGCTGCATTGAATATAAGAGTGCAGATAATTTTTGAGATGCTGATTTTATTTTGTTTATAGACAGAAGTGGAATTTCGGGATTGTATGATAGTTCTATTTTTTTAAATAACCTGCATACTAATTTTCATGATGACTCTTCCAGTTTGCAACTCATTAAGACTGTACTGAAATATTTTGTCACATCCTTGTTAACACTTGTCATGTTTCTTTTTTTTGATATTAGCCATTCCAACTGCTGTAAACTGGTATCTTTTGATTTGCAATTTTCTCATGAATGGAATGTTTTGCATCTTTCTACACACCTGTTGGCCATTTGAATATGTTTGTAAAAAATATTTAGTCTTGGTCAGTGGAGCCAAGAGGGCCGAAGAGGAACAGCTCCAGTCTACAGCAACCAGCATGAGCGATGCAGAAGATGGGTGATTTCTGCATTTCCAACTAAGGTACCAGGCTAATCTCACTGGGGAGTGCTGGTCAGTGGGTGCAGGACAGTGGGTACAGTGCACCGCACATGAGCCAAAGCAGGGTGAGGCATCATCTCATCAGGGAAGCACAAGGCTTCAGGGAATTCCCTTTCCTAGCCAAAGAAAGGGGTGACAGATGGCACCTGGAAAATCAGGTCACTCCCACCCTAATACTGAACTTGTACAACCAGCTTCACAAACAGCACACCAGGAGATTATATCCTGCACATGGCTCAGAGGGTCCTATGCCCATGGAGCCTTGCTCATTGCTAGCACAGCAGTCTGAGATCAAACTGCAAGGTGGCAGTGGGGCTGGGGGAGGGGCACCCACAATTGCTCAGGCTTGAGTAGGTAAACAAAGTGGCCAGGAACCTCGAACTGGGTGGAGCCCACCACAGCTCAAGGAGGCCTGCCTGCTTCTGTAGGCTCCACCTCTGGGGGCAGGGCACAGACAAACAAAAGACAGCAATAACCTCTGCAGACATAAATGTCCCCACCACACAGCTTTGAAGAGAGTAGTGGTTCTCCCTGCCCACAGCTTGAGATCTGAGAATGGGCAGACTGCATCCTCAGGTGGGTCCCTGACCCCCGAGTAGCATAACTGGGAGGCACCCCCCAGTAGGGGTGGACTGACACCTCACATGGCTGGGTATGCCTCTGAGACAAAACATCCAGAGGAACAATCAGGCAGCAGCATTTGCAGTTCACCAATATCCACTGTTCTGCAGCCACCACTGCTGATACCCAGGTAAACAGGGTCTGGAGTTGACCTCCAGTAAACTCCAACAGACTTGCAGCTGAGGGTCCTGACTGTTAGAAGGAAAACTAACAAACAGAAAGGACAACCACGCAAAAAAAACCCATCTGTACATCACCATCATCAAAGACCAAAGGTAGATAAAACCACAAAGATGGGGAAAAAATGGAGCAGAAAAACTGGAAACTCTAAACATCATAGCATCTCTCCTCCTCCAAAGGAACGCTGCTCCTCACCAGCAATGGAACAAAGCTGGATGGAGAATGACTTTGATGAGTTGAGAGAGGAAGGCTTCAGAAGATCAAATTACTCTGAGCTAAAGGAGGAAGTTCAAACCAATGGCAAAGAAGTTAAAAACTTTGAAAAAAATTAGATGAATGGCTTACTAGAATAACCAATGCAGAGGAGTCCTTAAAGGACCTGATGGAGCTGAAAACCATGACACGAGAACTATGTGATGAATGCACAAGCCTCAGTAACCGATGCGATCAACTGGAAGAAAGTGTATCAACGATGGAAGATGAAATGAATGAAATGAAGCATGAAGAGAAGTTTAGAGAAAAAAGAATTAAAAGAAACGAAAAAAGACTCCAAGAAATATGGGACTATGTGAAAAGGCCAAATCTATGTCTAATTGGTGTACATGAAAGTGATGGGGAGAATGGAACCAAGTTGGAAATCAATCAGCAGGATATTATCCAGGAGAACTTCCCCAATCTAGCAAGGCAGGCCAACATTCACATTCAGGAAATACAGAGAATGTCACAAAGATACTCCTCGAGAAGAGCAACTCCAAGACACATCATTGTCAGATTCACTAAAGTTGATATGAAGGAAAAGATGTTAAGGACAGCCAGAGAGAAAGGTCGGGTTACCCACAAAGGGAAGCCCATCAGACTAACAGCTGATCTCTCGGCAGAAACTCTACAAGCCAGAAGAGAGTGGGGGCCAATATTTAACATTCTTAAAGAAAAGAACTTTCAACCCAGAATTTCATATCCAGCCAAACTAAGCTTCATAAGTGAAGGAGAAATAAAATCCTTTACACACAAGCAAATGCTGAGAGATTTTGTCACCATCAGACCTGCAATAAAAGAGCTCCTGAAGGAAGCACTAAACATGGAAAGGAACAACTGGTACCAGCCACTGCAAAAACATGCCAAATTGTAAAGATCATCGATGCTAGGAAGAAACTGCATCAACTAGTGAGCAAAATAACCAGCTAACATCATAATGACAGGATCAAATTCACACTTAACAATACTAATCTTCAATGTAAACGGGCTAAATGCTTGAATTAAAAGGCACAGACTGGCAAATTAGATAAAGAGTCAAGACCCATCAGTGTGCTGTATTCAGGAAACCCATCTCACTTGCAGAGACACACACAGGCTCAACATAAAGGGATGGAGGAAGATGTACAAAGCAAATGGAAAACAAAAAAAGGCAGGGGTTGCAATCCTAGTCTCAGATAAAACAGATGTTAAACCAACAAAGATCAAAAGAGACAAAGAAGGCCATTACATAATGGTAAAGGGATCAATTCAACAAGAAGAACTAACTATCATAAATATATATTCACCCAATACAGGAGCACCCAGATTCATAAAGCAAGTCCTTAGTGAAATACAAAGAGACTTAGACTCCCACACAATAGTAATCGGAGACTTTAACACCCCACTGTCAACATTAAACAGATCATCAAGACTGAAAGTTAACAAGGATATCCAGGAATTGAACTCAGCTGTGCACCAAGCGGACCTAATAGGCATCTACAGAACTCTCCACTCCAAATCAACAGAATATACATTCTTTTCAGCACCACACCACACATATTCCAAAACTGACCACATAGTTGGAAGTAAAGCACTCCTCAGCAAATGTAAAAAAAAAAAAAAAAGAAATCATAATAAACTGTCTCTCAGACCACAGTGCAGTCAAACTAGAACTCAGGATTAAGAAACTCACTCAAAACCGCTCAACTACATGGAAGCTGAACAACCTCCTCCTGAATGACTACTGGGTACGTAACAAAATGAAGGCAGAAATAAAGATGTTCTTTGAAACCAACGAGAACAAAGACACAACATACCAGAATCTCTGGGACACATTCAAAGCAGTGTGTAGAGGGAAATTTATAGCACTAAATGCCCACAAGAGAAAGCAGGAAAGATCTAAAATTGACACCCTAACATCACAATTAAAAGAACTAGAGAAGCAAGAGCAAACACATTCAAAAGCAAGTAGAAGTCAAGAAATAACTAAGATCAGAGCAGAACTGAAGGAAATAGAGACACAAAAAAACCCTTCAAAAAAATCAATGAATCCAGGAGCTGGGTTTTTGAAAAGATCAACAAAATTGATAGACCACTAGCAAGAAAAATAAAGAAGAAAAGAGAGATGAATCAAATAGACGCAATAAAAAATGACAAAGGAGATATCACCACTGATCCCACAGAAATGCAAACTACCGTCAGAGAATACTATAAACACCTCTACATAAATAACCTAGAAAATCTAGAAGAAGTGGGTAAATTCCTCGACACATACACTCTCCCAAGACTAAACCAGGAAGAAGTTGAATCTCTGAATAAACCAATAACAGGCTCTGAAATTAATGAAATAATTAATAGCTTACCAACAAAGAAAGTCCAGGACCAGATGGATTCACAGCCGAATTCTACCAGAAGTACAAGGAGGAGTTGGTACCATTCCTTCTGAAATTATTCCAATCAATAGAAAAAGAAGGAATCCTCCCTAACTCATTTTATGAGACCACCATCATCCTGATACCAAAGCCTGGCAGAGACAAAACAAAAAAAGAGCATTTTAGACCGATATCGTTGATGAACATTGATGCAAAAATACTCAATAAAATACTGGCAAACTGAATCCAGCAACACATCAAAAAACTTATCCACCATGATCAAGAGGGCTTTATCCCTGGGGATACAATGCTGGTTCAACATACGAAAATCAATAAACGTAATCTAGCATATAAACAGAATCAAAGCCAAAAACTACAAGATTATCTCAATAGATGCAGAAAAGGCCTTTGACAAAATTCAACAACTTTTTATGCTAAAACCTCTCAATAGATTAGGTATTGATGGGACGTATCTCAAAATAATAAGAGCTATCTATGACAAACCCACAGACAATATCATACTGAATGGACAAAAACTGGAAGCATTCCCTTTGAAAACTGGCACAAGACATGGATGCCGTCTCTCACCACTCCTATTCAACATAGTGTTGGAAGTTCTGGCCAGTGCAATCAGGCAGGAGAAGGAAATAAAAGGCATTCAGTTAAGAAAAGAGGAAGTCAAATTGCTCCTGTTTGCTGATGACATGATTGTATATCTAGAAAACCCCGTTGTCTCAGCCCCAAATCTCCTTAAGTTGATAAGCAACTTCAGCAAAGTCTCAGGATACAAAATCGATGTGCAAAAATCACAAGCATTCCTATACACCAATAACAGACAAACAAACAGAGAGCCAAATCATGAGTGAACTCCCATTCACAATTGCTTCAAAGAGGATAAAATATCTAGGAATCCAACTTACAAGCAATGTGAAGGAACTCTTCAAGGAGAACTATAAACCACTGCGCAATGAAATAAAAGAGGATACAAACAAACGGAAGAACATTCCATGCTCGTGGGTGGGAAGAATCAATATTGTGAAAGTGGCCATACTGCCCCAGATAATTTATAGATTCAATGTCATCCCCATCAAGCTACCAATGACTTTCTTCACAGAATTGGAAAAAAAACTACTTTAAAGTTTATATGGAACCAAAAAAGAGCCTGCATCACCAAGTCAATACCAAGCCAAAAGAACAAAGCTGAAGGCATCATGCTACCTGACTTCAAACTATACTACAAGGCTACAGTAACCAAAACAGCATGATACTGGTACCAAAACAGAGATATAGATCAATGGAATAGAACAGAGCCCTCAGAAATAATGTCACATATTTACAACTATCTGATCTTTGACAAACCTGAGAAAAACAAGCAATGGGGAAAGGATTCCCTATTTAATAAATGGTGCTAGGAAAACTGGCTAGCCATATGTAGAAAGCTGAAACTGGATCCCTTCCTTACACCTTATACAAAAATTAATTCAAGATGGATTAAAGACTTACATGTTAGACCTAAAACCATAAAAACACTAGAAGTAAACCTAGGCAATACCATTGAGGACATAGGCATGGGCAAGGACTTCATGTCTAAAACACCAAAAACAATGGCAACAAAAGCCAAAATTGACAAATAGGATCTAATTAAACTAAAGAACTTCTGCACAGAAAAAACCACCATCAGAGTGAACTGGCAAAATACAGAATGGGAGAAAATTTTTGCAACCTACTCATCTGACAAAGGGCTAATATCCAGAATCTACAATGAGCTCAAACAAATTAACAAGAAAAAAACAAACAACCCCATCAAAAAGTGGGTGAAGGATATGAAAAGACACTTCTCAAAAGAAGACATTTATGCAGCCAAAAAACACATGAAAAAATGCTCACCATCACTGGCCATCAGAGAAATCCAAATCAAAATCACAATGAAATACCATCTCACACCAGTTAGAATGGCAATCATCAAAAAGTCAGGAAACGACAGGTGCTGGAGAGGATGTGGAGAAATAGGAACACTTTTACACTGGTGGTGGGACTGTAAACTAGTTCGACCATTTTGGAAGTCAGTGTGGCGATCTCTCAGGGATCTAGAACTAGAAATACCATTTGACCCAGCCATCCCATTACTGGGTATATACCCAAAGGATTATAAATCATGCTGCTATAAAGACACATGCACACGTATGTTTATTGCGGCACTATTCACAGTAGCAAAGACTTGGAACTAACACAAATGTCCAACAATGATAGACTGGATTAAGAAAATGTGGCACATATGGACCACAGAATACTATGCAGCCGTAAAAAAGGATGAGTTCATGTCCTTTGTAGGGACATGGATGAAGCTGAAAACCATCATTCTCAGCAAACTATCGCAAGGACAAAAAAACCAGACTCCACACGTTTTCACTCATAGATGGGAATTGAACAATGAGAACACATGGCCACAGGGAAGGGAACATCACACAGGGGCCTGTTGCGGGGTGGGGGAGGGGGGAAGGATAACATTAGGAGATGTACCTAATGCTAAATGACGAGTTAATGGGTGCAGCAAACCAACATGGCACCTGTATACATATGTAACAAACCTGCACGTTGTGCACATGTACCCTAAAAGTTAAAGTATAATAATAATAAAAAAAAGTTTAGTCTTTTGCTGTTTTTTAGTTGAGTATTATAATTATTGTTGTTTAGCTTCTGATTTGTATGAGTTTCTGCTATATTTTGAATACTAACCTCTTATCATATATGGTTTGCAAATATTTTATCCCATCTTAAATGTTTTCTTATTTTTGGCTGTGCACAATAATTTAATACACTACAACTTTGTGTCTGGTTTTATTGCTATACTTTTGATATCATATTTAAAAAAACATTGCCAAGGCCAGTATCATGGTTGCTATTCATATGTTTTTCTAAAGATTTTCTTTTAAGGATTTATGGATTAAATTTAAGTCTTTATTTTAAGTCAATTTTTGTGTCTGGTGTAAGAAATATGATCAAGTTTTATTATTGTGCTTGCAAGTATCCAGTTTTCCCAGCACTAGGAATTGAAAAGGCTACAGTTTTTATATTGCATATTCATAGTGCCCTTGTCAAAGATTAACTTTAGATGCATAGATTTACTTCTGGGCTCTGTATTCTGTTCCATTGGTTTTTGTGTTTGTTCCTATAAACTTTCCATTCTATTATGTTTACTGCAGTCTTGAAATGCAGTTTTAAATAATAAAGTATAATGTCCCCAGATTTTGTTTTATTCCTCATGATTGCTTTGGCCATTCACTATTTCTTATAGTTTTATATACATTGCAGACTTTATTTTCCATTACTGTAAAAAGTGGCACAGGAATTTTGATAGGAAGTTGAATTAATCTACAGATTGCTTTGGATAATATGGCACTTAGACAATATTCTTCTAATCCATAAACATGTAATATATTTACGTTTATTTGTATCTTCTTTATCTTTTATCAATATATTTTATTTTTTATTGTGAAGATCTTTCACCACATTGATTAAATTTATTGCTAAGAAATCTATTATTTTGTTGCTATTGTAAATGAGATATTTTTTTCTTTTTTACTGGTTTGTTGCTACCATATAGAAACAAAACTGATGTGTGTATGCTAATTGTATATTCTGCTTCTTTACTGAGTACATTTATTAGATGCACTATTTATATATAGATGCATTAAACGCATTATTTAAATGTACTATTTATGTTTTTTATATATAACATTATGTCATCTACAAACAGTGACGTTATTTCTTCTTTTCAATTTGGATCTTTTAGTTTTTCTTGCTTAATTATTTGATGTAGGACTTAATTGTTCTAGTAGGACTTCCAGTTCTATGTTAAAATAGAACCGTTAGAATGGGCATAATATAGACTTGCATTGGTGTTTGCACATTTGAAGGAGAAAACACCTCGTTTCATTTTTTGTTGTTGTTGTTTTGTTTTTGAGACGGAGTCTCGCTCTGTCACCCAGGCTGGAGTGCTGTGGCACGATCTTGGCTCACTGCAACCTCCGCCTCCTGGGCTCAAGCAATTCTCTACCTCAGCATCCCAAGTAGCTGGGATTACAGGTGCCAACCACCATGCCCGGCTAATTTTTGTATTTTTAGTAGAGACCGTGTTTCACCATCTTGGCCAGGCTGGTCTTGAACTCCTGACCTCTTGATCCACCCACCTCGGCCTCCCAAAGTGCTGGGATTACAGGTGTGAGCCACCGTGCCCAGCCACCTCTGTTCATTTTTACAAAATGGTTTTAGTAGGTAAAGATCTTCATCTGTTGGGTCTCAAGGCTGATTAGATCTTTATTGGGTTTGCAGTAAAAAGGCTCGTAGCTGCGTCACAATGTGGCTGCCGAATCTGAAGTGGGTGTTACCTTTAGTGGGCTTGTTACCAGGAGCACGTGTGCTTGTGAGTTCTGTCATGTTTTTGGGCAGGCTGGATTGTTTTCAGGGCTTTGTTTTGTGGAGCAGGCACTAGGGCAGGTTCTGCTATATGCTAGGCCTAATAGCAGATGTGTGGGTGAGTGTGGCTCCCACTGAGTACCTAGCAGAATTTCCCCAGGTTATCTACAAACAGTGACTTTTGAACTGTTTTGTGTGAGTCACGAGTATGATATCCCCAGCTTTTTCTTATTCCTCATGATTGGCTTGGCCATTCAACCTACATTGTAGGCTTGCATTTTCTATTACTATAAAAAGTGGGACAGGGATTTTGATAGGGCTTTGATTTAATTTACAGATTGCTTTGGATAACATGATACCTTATTAACCAAAGGCCCTGCCTTCTCAAAATGACCCTTTTCGATCTTGGGTTTTAGCAAGGTTTCATAATGCCCTGTATCCCAAAGCTTACTATATTGCCCAGGCTGTTCTTGAACTACTGGCCTGGCAGTCCTCCCACCTCAGGCTCCTGAATGGAGGAGATTACTGTCATGAGCCACTGTGCCTGGATCTCTCATAAAGTTACTTTGGTTGATGGATGGCTGACTAGTTTTTATTGCTGCAGGGGAATACAAAAGTAGAGACCCCCTATTCCACCACCTTGATAATGTCACTCTCTCCATACACTTCTTCCTTATTTTGTTCTCTTGTATGTTTGTGTTGTATGTTAGGTTCAAATATTAAGACCAATAGGCTGGGATTTATACATTGTGTAAAAAGTAAATTAGATAGCTAGTAGGTACCATATATATATCATAATGTTTACCTATAAGATTAAGTTTAGTGCAGGCAAAAAGGACTCATTAAAATTTTCATCCACTTTTTTCAACCTCTATCCAAACTATAATTTGTGGCCCAATTTTTATTTTATCAATTACACTTAACCATATTTCATAAAATTTATATTTTTTCTTTATTTAGAAATGTGAGGCTATTATTTGATTTTAAAGGCTGTAATACAGCTTTTTTATTTTGTGAAATAATAGCACCAATATTATAAATATTCATAGTGTAAATACTTATTCATTAAAATCTTCCCACTAGAGAATTTTATTAATTATTGTAGTGCATTTCTGTAAAATTGTACCACCACACACCACAGGGCAATCATTCAAAACGTCTGGTCTTCACAGATGCACAGTCACAGTTGAACATTGTAGTTATTTAGAAAAATTCTTTTCTAGTGTTATATCAATGTTTCAAACAAGATTTTATGAGTAAATATTTCGCACATTCTAGTTTTGCAATTCCATGTTAACTGTATTTTTATTTTAGGGTAGATTCCTTGACATTGGTTTATACTATATTTGGTTTTACCTAAGTATTATTTTGGATGACTGTGTGCAGCAACTTTTAACGTACAGTTTATGTCAATGTGCAGTTTAATTACAATATGAATCAGCCATATATTTATTCACAATTCAAGCTTAGCAAACTTAATGAAAACTAAGCAAACTAACGTTACATGATAAAGCCCCAATCAGCTATCTTATACTTAAGCAAATACACCAAAAAATAGTTTGTAGCCTTATTGCTGCTTTTGTTCAAACTATGTTTTATATTCCGTATGACCAAGGAAATTTCTGACATTGTCCTACCAGGCTAAAGAAACAAACAAAAAGACAACGATTATATTTTCAAGTAGCAGTTTGTTTAGAGCCCCAGATATTCCATCTGTAGACCACTATGCTCATATTTGTTTGTTTTATTAAGGCTGTAGCCCAAAACCTTCAATTTTTGTGGAAATTAAAGCTTTTCAATTCCATACTAAAGACAGGACAGCCCCATGATCTAAATCCAAGGGTGATGGTTTAGAGTGAGGACGATTTCTTGTTGACACGGAGATGGTTGAGTTCTTCTACAATAAATCTATGGGAGAGTCAGGTTGTGATGAATTGGAAGTGTTGGTTGCCTTCATGGTCTCAAAGTTCTCTGTCAAGTTCACCTCAGCACTGCTGTACTCCTGTTCTGCTGTCAGGTTGGGAATGCTTGGCCAGCAGTGGTTCTCCACATTGTCCTCAAACGCCGGTGCTTCTCTGATCCACTGCCTGCCAGAAATGCAATTGTAGCAGAGGAGGCTGGCAAGGGGACAGAAGCCAGAGATGGTAACTGGCCACCACCTGGCTGGGGAAGAGAGGGGTGGGTTCTCAATCCTAGCTCACATGCCAAGTGCCATTCTCATTCCAGCACCCAGCGGTGTCCCCCATAATGTGCACTGCCTGGCCTGAGGTAAATGGAGAGCTCAGCTAAGGCCTAAAGTTGAAAAGGGGCTTTCCAGAGCCCCCAGTGTGCTGGGCATCTCACCAGCCACGGAGAGTCTGTGTCCTTGTGGCCAGACAGGCAATGATGGGAGCCTGCCCACATTTCAGGGCCTTCTGGAGTCTTCACTTGAGAGTTCAGCTCTGGCAACAGAGGACACTTCAGGTGTCCAGAGATTCTCAGTGCCTGGAGGATGTAAAACTGATTGATGGCATCTGCTGGCTTCTGGGAGCACTGCTTGGCCATCCTTATCTGTGGGCCTCAGCCAAGGCACTGCAGAAAGCTTGGTCTCTGGCTAACATTCTGGACTGTGAGACAGTGTGGCTGCAGCTAGCACTGGATGGAGAGAGTACAGTGTGTTGAAGTGGGGACAGTGGGCATTCTGCCACATGGCCTAGGGTTTCTTGTGACTCTGGACTGCCCAGGTGTGGTGACCAGAAGGCAAAGCATTTCTAGGCCACAGCTCAAGGAGGGACAACCCAAGCTGAGCCTGGTGATGGTCCTGAGTTGAGGAGATGAAGCTGGGAGTCCAGGGAGACTAAAGAAGCTCAGATAAACTCTGCAGAGCAGAGTATTCAGGGCATGAAAAGGACAAAGTCACAAAACAAAAAAGCTCCAGAGTCTTCAGCTAAATACTGATCAGCACATCTATGTGTGTAAACTACAAGTCTTGGGGGAAAAAAATACCTGAAGGAAACAGAAAGAAGAATGCTCGAACCTCCCACAGAACCAGGCATAGTTGGTGTTCCCACCAGCAACAGTGGACAAATCTTATACTTCCGAGACCATTGGATGGAACACTCAGAAAAGAATTGCCTCAGTAGTGTGGAAGATTAGATCTAGGCTGAGGCTGCTAAGGTCCTACTTAACAAGACCCCAAAGAAAACCCTCAAAGAACCAAAATCTTTCCAGATAATTTAACTGCATCTTAGAAAATAGCTAAATAATATTTATAGGAACCCAACAATTTCCAACACACAATAAGATAAATTTCATGTTGTCTGCCATCCGGCTGAAAATTACCAGGCATGTGAAGAAAAAGAAAATGTCTCAATAATGAGAAGAAAACTTGATCAATAGATACAGAAATGGCAAATAAGATGGAATTAGTAGGCAATGATATTAAAGCTGTTATTGTAATGATAACATTCCACAAGAAGAAGGTAAAGGGAAGCTAGAACATGGAAGTAGAGACATGGAAGATCCAGCTTGAACTTCTAGAGATGAAAAATACAATGTCTGAGATGAAAAATATACTAAATGGCATTTAAAATAGAATAGATATTATACAAAAAAGGATTAGTCAACTGGAAGATGTAGCAGTAGAAACTATCAAAAATGGAACGTGGAGAAAATAATGGAAAAAATTGAACAGAAAATCAGCACCAACAGGACTAATATTTGTGTAATTGGAGTTCCTGAAGAAGGTGGGGAGGAGTAGAAGAAAAAATATTTGAAAAAACTGTGGCTGAAAAAATTTAAATTTGAGAAAAACTGTAAACCCAGAGATCTAAGAACCAATGAACCTCTAGCACAAGAGACATGAGGATGACACACTGATGCACATCATAATCAAATTGCCCCAAACCAGTGACAAAGAGAAAATCTGAAATGTTACCAAAGGGAAAAGGACATTACACAGAGAGAAACAAAGATGAAAATAGGCTGAGCTTGGTGGCTCACACCTGTAATCTGAGCACTTTGGGAGGCTGAGGCAGGATGATCACTTGAGCCCAGGAGTTCAAGACCAGCCTGGGCAACATGGCAAAACCCCATCTCTACTAAAAATACAAAAATTAGCAGGGCATGGTGGCACTCATCTGTAACCCCAGCTACTCAGGAGACTGAGGCAGGGAGAATTGCTTGAACCTGGGAGGCGGAGGTTGCAGTGAGCTGAGATGGCGCCATTGCACTCCACCCTGGGCAACAGAGTGAGACTCTGTCTCAAAAAAAATAAAAAGAAAAATGATGGCAGACATCTTGTTAGAGACAACGCAAGGCCAGGCGTGGTGGCACATGCCTGTTATCCCAGCATTTTGGAAGGCCAAGGAAGGATGATCACTTGAGCCTCAGATCCTGCTTCTGTGAAGTGGTATAATGTTGATGGCAGCCAATGCTAAGTTAAATACATATACTGTATTATTCTGTTCTTCCACTGCTATAAAGAAATGTCTGACACTTCTCAAAAGAAGACATTTATGCAGCCAAAAAAACACATGAAAAAATGCTCATCATCACTGGCCACCAGAGAAATTCAAATCAAAACCACTATATCGTCACTGGCCATCAGAGAAATCCAAATCAAAACCACAATGAGATACAATCTCACACCAGTTAGAATGGCAATCATTAAAAAGTCAGAAAACAACAGGTGCTGGAGAGGATGTGGAGAAAGAGGACCACTTTTACACTGTTGGTGGGACTGTAAACTAGTTCAACCATTGTAGAAGTCGGTGTGGCGATCCCTCAGGTATCTAGAACTAGAAATATCATTTTACCCAGCCATCCCATTACTGGGTATATACCCAAAGGATTATAAATCATGCTGCTATAAAGACACATGCACACATATGTTTATTGCGGCACTATTCACGATAGCAAAGGCTTGGAACCAACACAAATGTCCAACAATGATAGACTGGATTAAGAAAATGTGGCACATATACACCATGGAATACCATGTAGCCATAAAAAATGATGAGTTCATGTCCTTTGTAGGGACATGGATGAAGCTGGAAACCATCATTCTCAGCAAACTATTGCTAGGACAAAAAACAAAACACCACATGTTCTCATTCATAGGTGGGACTTGAACAATGAGAACACATGGACACAGGAAGGGGAACATCACACACTGGGGACTGTTGTAGGGTGGGGGGAGGGGGGAGGGATAGCATTAGGAGATATACCTAATGCTACATGACGAGTTAATGGGTGCAGCACACCAACATGACACATGTATACGTATGTAACAAACCTGCACATTGTGCACATGTACCCTAAAACTTAAGGTATAATAATAATAATTTAAAAAATAATAATAAATAAATTCAAAGAAAAAGAAATTTCTGAGACTGGGGCTGGCCATGGTGGCTCACGCCTGTAATCCCAGCACTTTGGGAGGCTGGGGTGGGTGGATTACGAGTTCAAGAGATTGAGACCATCCTGGCCAACATGGTGAAACCCTGTCTCTACTAAAAATACAAAAAAAAAAAAAAAATTAGGTAGGCTTGGTGGCATATACCTGTAGTCCCAGCTAAGCTACTTGGGAGGCTGAGGCAGCAGAATCACTTGAACTAGGGAGGCGGAGGTTGCAGTGAGCCAAGATCGCACCACTGCACTGCAGCCTGGGCGACAGAGTGAGACTACGTCTCAAAAAAAGAAAATGAGACTGGGTAATTTATGAAGAAAAGAGTTTTAATTGGCTCACAGTTCTGCAGGCTGTACAGGAAGCGTGATTCTGTCATCTGCTCAGCTTCTGGGGAGGCCTCAGGGAGCTTACAATCATGACAGAAGGCAAAGGGGAAGCAGGCATATCTTATGTGACTGGAGCAGGAGGAAGAGAGTGAGGGGGAAGTGCCACAAACTATTAAACAACCAGATCTTGTGAGAACTCACTTGCTATATAGTACCAAGCGGGGATGGTGTTAAACCATGAGAAACTGGCTCCATGATCCAATCACCTCCCTCCAGGCCCCACGTTTGGCATTGGGGATTACATTTCCACATGAGATTTTGGTATGGACACAGATCCAAACCATATGATATACCATAAACCATAGAGCAATGATTAAAACTCAAAACCAAACCAAGCAAAAATAGTTATATGTAAAAGGCCAACAAAGAAGATTAAATGAAATAAAAATACTCGACAAATTCAAAAGAAGTCAGAGAAAGAGGAAAAGGAGAACGAACTGCAGATGGGACAAATAGAAAGCAAACAGGAAGTAGACCAATTAAAACCAAACTCTCTGGCATTCCACCAGTTGCGTGTGATTATGTAGCAACTCTGTGCCTCCGACAACAATACCTGCCACACAGGGTTGTCATCAGAGCTTGCCACATGTGATATGGAAAGCCTGCTGTTTGCAGAACCGCAATCATTATACATTAGCTCTTATCGTTTGTAGCAGAGACCCAGGTCTCTGTGTTGGTCATGCTGAGAGCTTTCCTTCTCATTGCTCTGTTTTCCTCCTACTTTGATCCCTTTCTGTATTTCCATGCCCCACACCATCTGGCTGGAGAAGATTATCAGCCTCCCGGTCTACAAATGTTCAAAGTCCATGAATCAAATAGCAAACAAATGTATTTCTGTACGTTTATCTGCTACGCAGGGATCCAGGAGAAATTCTTTCCTTCCTTCAAGAAGTCCGTGGCTGCTGATGCCAAGAATGCTCTCTCTGTCCTCTTCTCTTTTCTGATCTGCATATTCTCTGTTGCCCTGCACTTCTGGGAAGACTTTACACAGGGACAACTATGAGTTTTTGTAAGAAGATGAGAAATCACCACTTTGGGAACCATCCATTAGACGTTCCAATATTGCTGCAGATAGGGACTCTAGCATGTTCTCTTCTTCTCTGACACCCACCCCTTCCCCCAGTGGCCACAGCAAATTGGGTTTGCTCTTCAGCTACAGCAGTGCCTACCCCTGGAGAACTGTGACTTGCTTAATACCCTATCCAATAACACAGTGTGTCCTTATACACAGTAGGTGTTCAATATACATCTGTAGAAGGGATTTCATCACAGTTAAATCTGTGGAGAGTTCAACAGATAAGTGAGTTGCTCAAGATGGTCAGAGGCTGTCTTATTCCATTTGGGCTGCCGTAACAAAATACCTTAGCCCAGGGGGCTTATAAGCAGCAGAAATTTATGTCTCATAGGTCTGGATGCTGGCAAGTGGAAGGTCAAGGTAGTGGCAGATTGGGTGTCTGTTGAGGGCCTGTTCCTTATAGAGGGCACCTCCTAGCTGTATCCTCAAATGGTGGAAGGAGAACAAGCTCCCTTGGCTCCCTTTTACAAGGCCACTTATCCATTCATGGGGTCTTTGCTTTCATGATGAAATCACTTCCTAAAGTCTTTGCCTCCTAATTCAAACCTAACCTATCAGGGGTTAGGTTTCAACACATGGATTTTAGGGGCATACAAACATTGACTATAGCAGAGACATAGCTGGACCTGGGTCTGGGACCTTCTGGGTCCAGCTCCATTATGACACTTACACTGCACATGGTCTCCCAAATGATGTAATTCTGTTCTGTGACATTGTGCCCATGAGGCAGGGATGCAGTAGAGGCCTCTGCAGACATGGTTTGTTCTTGGGACGTCTGCCTGGCTTTGTGCTGCAGGCCTGGAAGAATCCACCAGCTGCCCACTCTCATGCCTGACTCAGGTTCGTGGGTCCCTCCAGGCACATGTCAGATAGCCCACTCAATTTTTCACTTGCTCCATTTCCCTGGGTTCCCTTCTGAACTCAGGGACCATGGAGGGAGCTGGGAGTCTCTGTTTTTAGTTCATGCTCTTGTCTCCTATTTGGGAACCATGCCCAGGCAAGGCAATCTCTTTCCTACTGTTTTCTAAGAACATCAGGAGCTTCCTCCAAACTCTTCACCCACTCCCTCCACTAATCCCTTCTCCCTCAGGGACACAGGGCACAAGCCCACCTCCTGTGTGAAGATCCTGCCACAGGGTGGTTCTTTGGTTTTCTGCGGGTATCCAGACAAGAAGGTAAAGGTGAATGCACTCCAGAATCCAGGAGCACTGGCGATTTTCTCTCCTTAGCTCAGCGAGCATCCCCACAGATACCCCTCGCCCCACCCCGGGCCCCTTGAATCCATACCATAAAATGTATGTCAGTTTGTTCAACTAAGGACCCCGCTGAGTATTTACTCCCTATTTAAAGATGATGTTTATTTTATTTTTGAGTTTAAATTAATCAGCCTCAGGATACAAAATTAGATAAGGCCGGGATTTAGCTCCCCTGGAATGACTTATTTCACATCGAGCCTTCTTAACTCTTTGGCTGCAGAGGGGAAGTGCCTGTATCTTTCTCTGCAGAGTTGCCTAGGGCTGGCCAGGTGAACAGACACGCTCCCTCCTCTCCATCGTTCCAGCCAGGGCACGGTGTGGTGCTTATGATGCAGGGAGTTAGAATACTAACCTTTTCATCACAACAGTCATAAATCCTCACACAGGGAAATACAGATAATATACAAGTAGGAAAAAAAGAAAAAGAAGCAGTCTTGAATTCTGCTACCTAAAGATAACCATTGTTACCATGTAGGCAAGCTTCCTTTCATGCTGTGTCAACTGTTTAAAAAATATGCCTCAATATTACAAACACACAGGACTATGTAGAGGATAATGATATCAAACTTTCATGTACCTCTCAGTTAAAATTCAAACGTGGTAGCTTTTGGATGCATTTGCTCCAGAGTTTAAGGGAAGAAAACTGCGGCTTCAGCCATAATGTTCACCTGACGCTCGAGTTATATGTCCCTTTTCTAGTCCAGTTACCTCCTCCCTCCCCACTATTGTGAAGTCAATGTGTGTCTTCCCATCCATGTTTAATACCTAGTGTGACTGTCCTTGAAGAATGGATAGTGTTCCTTGGTCTGTTTTTGCAATTTTATACAAATAGCAGTCCATACATACTCTCCTGAAAGTTGCTTTTCCCTTTAACAATATCTTCCAGATGAATCTAGAATTCTGCATTTCTGGTGAGCAGAAGATGCGCGAACCCCCTGCAACCCCCACCCCAAGGTGATGCTGATGTTCTGGTCCAAGGCCTGCACGTAGCTTGGTGAGGCTTGGGGTCTTGGGACAGGTCTGTTGTCAGCCCTTCCTCCCTAGGAAGCACAGCCAAATGACCTTGGGGCTGGAGACCTCACTATGCCCCTCGCCAGCAGTGCGCACATCCGTCTTCACTCATCTTCATCAATATTTGTTATCGCACTTTCTGATATTGTTCCTGGATTTTGCTGTGCAGCTGAATGCGTGCCTTGTGTTTCCCAGCCCTTTGGGTCTCCTCCTCTGTGAATTGCTCCTGGCCCATATGTCTGTTGGGTTTTTGGTTTCTCCTTGCTGACTTGTAAGTGCTATTTTTTTTTTTTTAGATGGAGTTTTGCACTTGTTGCCTAGGTGGGAGTGCAATGGCATGATCACGGCTCACCGCAACTTCTACCTCCCGGGTTCAAGCGATTCTCCTGCCTCAGCCTCCTGAGTAGCTGGGATTACAGGTAAGTGCCACCACGCCCGGCTAATTTTGTATTTTTAGTAGAGACGGGGTTTCTCCATGTTGGTCAGACTGGTCTCGAACTCCCTACCTCAGGTGATCCACCCACCTCAGCTTCCCAAAGTGCTGGGATTACAGGCATGAGCCACCACGTCTGGCCAATTTTGATTTTAATGATCTGGATATCAATGCTTTTTTGGCCAAATACCTTACAAATATGTTTTCCCTATTGGTGCACTGTATTAGTCTATTTTCACACTGCCGATAAAGACATACCCCAGACTGGGAAGAAAAAGAGGTTTAATTGGACTTACACTTGCACATGACTGAAGAGGCCTCAGAATCATGGTGGGAGGTGAAAGGCACTTCTTACATGGGAGTGGCCAGAGAAAAATGAGGACAATGCACAAGTGGAACCCCCTGATAAAACCGTCAGATCTCGTGAGACTTATTCACTACCAGGAGAACAGTATGGGGGAACTGCCCCCATGATTCCAATTATCTCCCACCAGGTCCCACCCACAACACAGGAGAATTATGGGAGGAAAATTCAAGATGAGATTTGGGTGGGGGCACACAGCAAAACCATATCATGCACTGTCTTTTTCTTTTAACTTTATTCATCACCTCTTTTGTAAGATCAAAGCTTCTACATTTAATATGATTGAATTTATCAGTAATTTCTTTTACGGTGTCTGTGTTTTGTGTCATATTAAAAAAAGTTTTTCTCTGCTTAGTGTCATAAAATCTGTCCTCTGTTTTCTTCTAAAAATTGGAAATCTGCTTTTCACATCTTGTTTTATTTCCTTTGTTCTTTGATTCGTAGGGATGTGAGGTAGAAATATCTATTAGTTAACTCTTGCTTTGTAACAAGTAAGTCCACACCTCAGAGACCTATGACCATAGGCCACCATTTCTCACTCATGAGCATGGGTTGCTTGGGAGGTTTCAGCTCGAACTGTGGTGGCTGAGCTGGATCTGCTCTAAGTGTCTCTGATCCTCCTGGGGTTGGGGCCTGCCAGGGTGCCTTCTTCTCATGGCAATGGCAGGAGTGCAAAGAATAAAGGGAAATGTGAAGGTCTCTTATCTTACCACCCAGGCTCAGAATGGGCAGACTACCACTTTACCACATCCATTGGCCAAAGAGAGTCACATGGCCAAACCAGAAGTCAAGGGCAGGAAGTTTAAGTATGAATCCCATCTCCACGTGCTATGATTTCCTGGGCTTTCAACTTCTTGAGGCTGAATTGTTTTATTCTCACCTCCCCAGTCTGCAGAAAATACATTTTCTCCAGGACTCATTGAGCCATAGGGCAGAATAATTGTAGTTGACAAGGACTAGATGGAACTCAAGGCTCCAGCCTCTGTGCAGTGCACAGGGGCCATCTGGCCACTGAGGCCACTTCCTTCCCCTTGTCCCCATCTAGGGCCTCTGTTCTGCACCAATCTCCCTGTCATTCTGCCCAGGCCTTCCAGGCATCGGCTTCTTAATAGTTCCTGGCTTCGTTCCCTCTCTTTACTTCTATTATGTGAGGGTTTCCATCCTTATTTGGTGTAGGAGGACTGGAATGAGTCAACTCGGCCTGTCACATTCCCAGTCTCAGTACCTGGGTAGCCCTGAGTGCTCAGCATGAGTGGGATCCCCCGGTGTCTCCCTCCACAGCATGTTCTGAAGGCATAGGAGCTGGACTGACATTTGGGACACCTAAACCTTTATTCCACTTCTGCCATGACAGCTTCATTGGTCCAGGCATATCATGGCAGTTCTCTATGCCTCATTTTTTTTTATTCCTCACACAATGGAATGACATAACCCTCAGTGCTTACCTAAGGGAGGAGAAATGATTCCCCTGCCTTCTCCCCATTTCTGCATTTGCCAGAGCATCAGATTTTTGTGTCTGGCCAAGAATATAGGGAAGGAAGAGCAGGTAAGCTTTCGGCACAAAGAGGGCATTTAGGGGTTACTCTTAAGGAAAGAAAGTCAGAGGGCAGAGAGGGGTGGTGGAGCATGATCTTGGGCCAATGGTGAGGAACTAATGAAGTGCAATGCTCATGAGTTAGGTTGTGTAGCAGCCTGGGTCCCATCAAGAGATAGAAACCACATAGTGGGTCTAACAGGGAAGTGTAGTATAAAGGATTGCAACTGTGATAAAAGAGTCACTGTAAGACATAAAGCAACTCTGCCTGGTGCCCTAGTGCAGACGGAGGTACCCAAGGAAGCACAGATTTGAAAGGTGTTCAGATGTCACAAAATGTGGTTCAGGCACCACATAAGAGACTTTCGTGGATTTGTGCAGGCTGGAGCTAGTCAGCAGCTGTTGCACAAGCACTAGGCCACCCACTGGAGTGCAGGTGAGGGAGCTGGCCACGAAAGGCTGGAATGCAGGGGAGGGAGCCGGCCGTGAGCCGCTGGTGTGCAGGGGAGGGAGCCGGCCAAGAGCCGCTGGTGCAGGTGAGGGAGCTGGCCATGAGCCGCTGGAGTGCAGATGAGGGAGCTAGCCGTGAGCCGCTGGTGCAGGGATGCATGGCGGGAGTCTGGCTGCCTTTGTAGGGCAGGAAGCCTCCAGAATGCGTGAGTCCCACAGGGTCTGTCAGAAGGAAGGGCAGCTCTGTGCGGACCCTCTAGAATACAGGTCACTGTGTGCAGGTTGCACAAGGGGTACAACAGGGGGTCTGGGAAACTTTTCAGGAACTTTCAGATCACATGGGCCCTGCTGCGTTTTGGTTTCCATGTCGAGATGTTGCAAGCCAAGGCTACAAGGTGGCTGAGGGATGACGCCTAGGTCTGTGGTTGGGGCTTGAACATGATCAAGGCCCAGGCAGAGAGCTCCTGCCCCCTGCAGTCTCTCCATCCTCTACCTAGATGCCTGCAGAATGTTCACTTCCAGAAGGTATATTGAACAGTGTTTCCCAGTTTATCACAGTGCACGTATTGAAAGGTGCACTAGGAGTTGGGAGGCAACAGACTGAAAACTGACACTGGAGATGCTGGCTCATAGCAACGAAGAGAAGCTGAAAAGGTGTGGGAAGGAACTAATTGTAATTTTACATCAATGATCTGCATCTTTGTTTCGATGGTTTGTGGCAACCAAAATGACTATTCTTTCTACCCTCCTAGTTCAGTCACAGCCTTAGAGTTTTTTTTTTTTTTTTTTTTTTTTTTGAGATGAAGTCTCACTCTGTTACTCAGACTGGGGAGCAGTGGCCTTGTCTCTACTCATTGCAATCTCCACCTCCCAGATCCAAGTGATTCTCCTGCCTCAGCTTCCAGAGTAGCTGGGGCTAACAGGCACCCTCCACCACGACCGGCAAATTTTCGTATTATGAGTAGAGATAGGGTTTCTCCATGTTGGTCAGACTGGTCTTGAACTCCCGATCTCAGGTGATCTGCCTACCTCTGCCTCCCAAAATGCTGAGATTACAGATGTGAGCCACTGTGCCTGGCTGCCTGAGACATTTTGGGCAACAGCTGTGACAGAAGAAATGTGTATCCCTTCCGGGCAGGGGATTTAAGAAGTGGCTCATGGCTGATTATGTTTTCTTTGCTCTGTTTCTGGAACTGTGGGAGGATCTTCTGGGATAAGGGTCTATCTGTTTGAGTCTCTGAATGACTACGACCACCAGAGCCCCCTTGTTGACCCGTGATGGATGTGAAATCAATTCAGAAGTCAAGGCCGGGTGTGGTGGCTCATGCCTGTAATCTCAGCACTTAGGGAGGCTGAGGCGGGCAGATCATGAGGTCAGGTAATCGAGACCATCCTGACTAACATGGTGAAACCCCAACTCTACTAAAAATATAAAAAATTAGCTGGGCATGGTGTCAGGCGCCTGTAGTCCCAGCTACTGAGGAGGCTGAGGCAGGAGAATCTCTTGAACTCAGGAGGTGGAGGTTACAGTGAGCTGAGACTGCACCACTGCACTCCAGCCTGGGCAACAGAGCGAGACTCCATCCACCGCACCCCACCCCCTGCAAAAAAAAAAAAAGAAAAGAAGTCAACTTTGCTGTTGAAGCCACTGAGGTTAGGGGGCTTGTTTGTTACACAGCGTCACCTGTCCTGACCAATGCATGACTCATTTCATCCTTGGCAGAGCCCCTGAGAGAAGGGCCTTTATCTTCATTTCACAAATGAAGAGTCAATCTCAGAGAGGTTAGCAGCTTGAGCAAGCTCACACAGTGAGGGGTGGAGCTTGGATTTGAATCCACATCTGTCTAACCTCAAAGACTGAAGTGGGGATGAAAATAAGTTGTCATTGTCGTTTGCCTGTCACCCAGGTGATGTAACTCTTGTCTAGGCTTTGCCTATGGAGACTTTGTGATATATCTCTGCACTGATCACCCAGGTGATGGGATTCTTGTCTAGGCTCTTCTATCCTTGGATTGTAACCTTGCAGGATCTTGAACTCATATCCTTTCAGGGATCATAGAAGTGAACACATCAAAGCTGCCATGATAAAGTTGTAGAAAAGTGGGCAATATTGCCAAATGCAAAATGTCTGGGCTATATTTTGGTCTGAGATCACCATTTGAGATTCCTGGAAGTTAGGGAATATGGAGGCCAACTCCCGTAGGGATGTTGTATAAGACTCCAAGCCCTAAGTCAATGATCTCAACCCTGTGGATCAGCACTCTCCATGTAATGGGATATCTTAACCCATTTTCTGCGGTTATAACAGAATACCATAGACTAGGGAATCTATAAAGAAAAGAAACTTATTTCTTAGAGTTCTGGAGGCTACGAAGTCCAAGGATGAGGGGGTCTGCATCTGGTGAGGGCCTTCTTGCTGTGTCATCTCATGGCTGAAGGCAGCAGAGCAAGACTTTCAGAAAGAAAGAGAGTAAAAGGGGCTGAACTTGCTTTTAATACAAGCACACTCCCAAGATAACTAACCCACCCCCCAGATAACTAACCTATTCCTGAGATAGTGACATTAATCCATGCATGGGGGCAGAATCTCATAACCCAATCACTCTTATTAGGCCCCACCTCTCAACACTATCACATAGAGGATTAAGTTTCCAACACTTGAGCTTGGGGGGACACATGAAGACCATACATGGGGGATTGATGAGTATATGGGAGGGACCAGCCATGAATATTTTGGCTGAGAGTTGTTTTTGGGAGCTGAAGCCATGCTCTGTCATAGCAGGGCACACATAGACCTTTGAATGCTCTGAGGAATGAATATTGAACAGTGTAACTCATGGCAGAAGGTGGAATATTTAAAAGGCAGAACTGCCTGGGTCAACTAAAAGAGTGAACAAACAGCCTGTAGCCTGTGGCTGGCTCCTCTTCTCTTCCCATCCCCACCTTTCACCTTTCTCTCTTTCTTTCTTTCCCTCCCTCCCTCTCTTTCTCCCTTCCTTCCATCCCTCTTTCCTTCCTTTCTTCCTTCCTCTACCTTCTTCTTTCTCTCCCTCCCTGCTTCCTTTTTTCTTTCCTTCTTTCTCTTTCCCTCTTTCTCTTCCTCCTTCCTTCCTTCTTTCTCTCTCTCATTTCCTTCTCTCTTTCTTTCTCTCTCTCTCCATCTTTCTCTCCCTCCATCTTTCCTTCTCTCATTCTTTCCTTCCATCTCTCTTTCCTTCTTTGTCCCCTTCCTTCCTTCCTTTCTTCATCTCTCCTTCCTGCCTTCCTTTCTTCTCTCTTCCTTTGACTGATGTGTTCTGAGCTCAAGCACCCTGTGGGGTACTAAGTGGTACCAAAATTGACTCAAGAATCAAGAAGAAATAGAAAACCTAAGAAGTACTATAACATGAAGAACATAAAATCTCTAGTAAAATAAAATCTTTCACAAAGGAAGGACTAGGCCCAGATGGTTGTATGAGCAAATTTTACAGACTTTTAAAGAATGGATCATTCTAATTATGTTCCTAACAACTGTAGCTAGGAATATTAATGCTTGATTTTTCAAGAGCTTCATTTCCTAAAATCTGTAGGTTCAAAGGTAGATTGGTCTGTGTTGGAAATCCTCAAATGTTGTGCAGTTCCTTGAAGTTTTAGCAGTAAAAAAGAAAGGCGTTGCCTGCATTAACTTTGAATTTTGTAACTGTTACCAGTTAATAGAGATACTCTATGCATTTATATACACTCTAATTTTATAGGAATGGAGGCATATCAGACACATGGTTCTGCACCCAGGTTTTTTCCTTTGTAACATATCTTGGACATCATTTTTGACCATCCTTTTAAAATTTATTTTTTTAAATAGCTGCGTAGTAGCCTATCATATGAATAACCATAATTTCAATAAACAGGTGTTAATCATTAATGTGATTGATAAACATTAAGGTGATTTCTAGACTTTTGTTAATTAAAAAGGTGGTATAATACTTTCTCCCATTCATACATAATTCCAGGCATCATGAGTATGTCTGTAGGGTAAGTTTCTGGAAATGAAATTGCTGAATCAGAGTATTTCCATTTATAATTTTGGTATATATTGTTTAATCACAATTGATATAGTTTCTAATTTATAATCCCAGTAACAAGATGTGAGTACCACTTCAAACTCCACAACATCACTGGCAGTGCTTGAAGTCATGATGTATATTGCCAGCCTCCCTTCAAGTAAAGTTCTATTAACTCTACAAAAATTTTATAAATGCCAGACGTTACATTTCCAGATAGCTTTGTGGTAACCAAAAAAAATTGATTTATTAGCAATTTGTATATCACATTGAGACAAAATATATTTGTGATAAGTATCATTATTGTTATGTATTTAAAACATCTCATGTATTAAGAAATCATACTTTAGATGGGGCCAAACTGGCCAATTAGAAGCAACTGTGTCTCATGGCTCTCACAGAGAGCAATGAAAACTGTGAGTGAATTCTGCACCTTCAATTAAGGTATTCAGGTTCTTGCATTGGAACTGACTAGGCAGACAGCTCGACCCACAGAGAGTCAGGAAAAGCAAGTGGGTCAATGACCCACACAGGTGTGGCTAGCCGAGGCCCCACTTGCAGGCAAGGGAGGCCATGAGTGATTGTTCGACTCTGCCCGGGAAACCATGCTTCTCCCATGGATCTTTGCAACCTGCAGATGAGGAGGTCACTTCATGAGCTCAGCCACCACGGCCTTCGGTCTGAAGCACAGAGCTGTGTGGAGTCTCAGCGGAGTGCTCGCTGGCTTACTGGGGCATGCATGGAAACCCAGGAATTTTGCATACTCTGCCCTGAGAATTCCAGCAAAGTGAGAGATACATCTGTGTATTCCCCTAGTAAGGGGGCTGAATCCAGGGAGCCAAGTGACATCATTCTGAGGCCCCACTCCCACAGCACCTCACAAGACCCATTGGCTTGGAATTCCAGCTGGCCAGTGGCAGCAGGCTGGAAATAGCCGGAGGTGGACCGAGTTCTCAGGGGAAGAGGCAGCGGCTCTATCTGTGGTTTGAGTTGGCCACTCTAGCCTGCTGGCACCAGGGACCAGGAGGAGTCCCCTATAACACAGTACAGCTGTTGTGACTGATCGTGGCCAGGCTGCTTCTTTAAGTAAGACCAAAATCCATCCCTCCTCACTGGACAGGGCCTCCCCATCAGAATTTTAGAAACTCCAGCTGGAGTTCTATGGACAGAACTCTGATTTCTCCCTGGGATGAAGTCCCCAGGGAGAAGGGTAGTTGCTGTCTCCCCAGTTCAGCCAACTGAACCTTTCCAGCCTGCTGGCTCTGCAGACTCCTGGGGTCAGAGCAACACACCTGCTCTGCCAAAGGGCAGCCAGACTGCTTCTTTAAGCAGTCCCTGATCCTGTTCCTCCTGACTGGGTGAGACCTCCCAACAGGGGTCACCAGACACCTTCTACAGGAGCGTTCCAGCTGGCATCAAGTCAGTACCCCCTTGGACTGGTGCTCCCAGAGGAAGGATCTGGTTGCCATCTTTGCTGTTTTGCAGCCTTCACTGGTGATACCTCCAGGTGCAGGAGAGACTGAGGTGACTAGCATCCAGAGTGGATGCTCAAAAACCACAGCAGCCCTAGCCCTAGGGAAGAGTGGTCTGACTGTTAAAAACAAACAGAAAGCAACAACAACATCAACAAAAAAACCCCACAAAAACTCCATTCAAAAGTCAACAACGTCAAAGATCAAAGGTAGATAAGCCCACAAAGATGAGAAAGCATCAACACAAAAACGCAGAAAACTCAAAAAGGCAGAAAGCCTCTTCTCCTCTAAATGACAACAACACCTCCCCAGCAAGGGCACAGAACTGACCCGAGGCTGAGATGGCTGAATTGACACAAGTATGCTTTAGGAGGTGGGTAATAACAAACTTCTCTGAGCTGAAGGAGCACGTTCTAACTTAATGCAAGAAGCTAAAAATCATAAAAGAACACAGTAGCTGATAACCAGAATATTCAGTTTAGAGAGAAACATAACTGACATCATGGAGCTGAAAAACACAACATGAGAACTTCACAACGCAACGACAACTATCACTCACAGAATAGGCCAAGTGGAGGAAAGAATCTCAGAGCTTCAAAACTGTCTGTCTGATATAAGACAGGAAGAGAAGAATAGAGAAAGAAGAATAAAAAAGAAAGAACAACAAAACATTCAAAAAAATATGGGATTATGTAAAAAGACTGAACTTAAGACTGATAAGGGTACCTTGGCCCACTATGATCAAGATGGCTTCATCCCTGGGATACAAGGTTGGTTCAACACAGGCAAATCTATAAATGTAGTTCATCACATAAACAGAACTAAACACAAAAACAACACGATTATCTCAATAGATACAGAAAAGGCCTTCAATAAAATTCAACATCCCTTCATGTTTAAAAACTCTCAATAAACTAGGTATTGAAAGATCACACCTCAAAATACTAAGAGCCATATATGAGAAACCCACAGCCAATATCATACTGAATGAGCAAAAGCTGGAAGCATTCCCCTTGAAAACTGGCACAAGAAAAGGATGGCCTCTCTCACCACTCTTATTCAACGTAGTACTGGAATTTCTGGCCAGGGCAATTAGGCAGGAGAAAGAAATAAAAGTATTTAAATAGGAAGAGAGGAAGTCAAATTATCTTTGTTTGCAGATGACATGATCCTGTATCTAGAAAACCCCATCATCTCATCCCAAGAGCTTCTTAAGCTGATAAACCACATCGACAGAATCTCAGGATACAAAAATCAGTGTGCAGAAATTGCTAGTATTCCTATACACAAACAACAGGCAAGTAGAGAGCCAAATCGGGAATGAACTTCATTCACAATTGCTACAAAGAGAATGAAATACATAGGAATACAGCTAACAAGAGAAGTGAAGAACCTCTTCGAGGAGGACTACAAACCACTGTTCAGAGAAATCAGATAGGACACAAACAAATGGAGAAGTATTCCATTCTCATGGATAGGGAAGAATTCATTCCTGAAAATGTCCATACTGCCCAAAGTAATTTATAAAGGAACTCAATACTATTCCCATTAAACTACCAATGACATTCTTCACAGAATTAGAAGAAACTATTTTAAAATTCTCATGAACCAGAAATGAGCCCAAATAGCCAAGGCAATTCTAAGCAAAAAGAACGAAGCTGGAGGTATCACACTACCCAACTTCAAACTACACTATAATGCTACAGTAACCAAAACAGCATGGTACTGGTACAAAAACTACCAATGAAACAGAATACAGAACTCTGAAATAAGACGATACACATACAACCATCTGATCTTTGACAAACCTGAGAAACACAAGCAATGGGGAAGGGATTCTTTATTTAATAAATCATTTTGGGAAAACTGGCTAGCCATATGCAGAAACTGAAACTGGACATCTTCCTTATACCTTATACAAAAAATAACTCAAGATGGAAGAAAGACTTAAACATAAGACCTAAAACCATAAAAACCATAGAAGAAAACCTAGGCAATACCATTCAGGACATAGGCATGGGCAAAGACTTTGTGACTAAAACACCAAAAGCAATGGCAACAAAAGCCCAAATTGACAAATGGGATCCAATTAAAGTAAAGAGCTTTTGCACAGCAAAATAAACTATCATCAGAGTGAACAGACAACCTACAGATTGGGAGAAAATTTTTGCAATCTATCTGTCTGACAAAGGGCTAATATCCAGAATCTACAAAGAACTTAAATATACAAGAAAAAAACAGCCCCACCAAAAAAGTGGGCAAAGGAAACGAGCCGACACTTCTCAAAAGAAGACATTTATGTGGCCAACAAACATATGAAAAAAAGCTCATCACCACTGGTCATTACATGAATGCAAATCAAAACCACAATGAGATACTATCTCACTCCAGTTAGAATGGCGATTATTAAAAAGTCAGGAAACAGCAGATGCTGATGAGGCTGTGGAGAAACAGGAATGCTTTAACACTGTTGGTAGGAGTGTAAATTAGTTCAGTCATTGTGGAAGACAGTGTGAAAATTCCTCAAAGATATAGAACCAGAAATACCATTTGACCCAGCAATCCCATTATAGGGTATATACCCAAAGCATTATAAATTATTATACTATAAAGACACATGAACTGTATGTTTATTTCAGCACTGTATGTTTATTTCAGCACTGTTCACAATAGCAAAGACTTGGAACCAACCCAAATGCCCATTAATGATAAACTGGATAAAGAAAATGTGGCACATATACACCATGGAATACTATGCATTTATGTCCTTTCCAGGGACAGGGATGAAGCTGGAAACCATCATTCTCAGGAAACTAACACAAGAAAAGAAAACCAGGCCAGGAGCAGTGACTCCTGCCTGTAGTCTCAGGACTTTGGAAGGCTGAGGTGGGGAGTTTGAGATCAGCCTGACCAACATGGAGAAACCCCGTCTCTACTAAAAATACAAACTATTAGCCAGACATATTGGCACATACCTGTAATCCTAGCTACTTGGGAGGCTGAGCCAGGAGAATCGCTTGAACCCAGGAGGCAGAGGTTGTTGTGAGCCAAGATCACGCCATTGCACTCCAACCTGGGCAACAAGAGTGAAAATTTGTCTCAAAAAAAAAAAAAAAGAGAGAGAGAGAAAGAAAAAGAGAAAAGAAAACCAAACACTGCATGTTCTCACTCATAAGTGGGAGTTGAACAATGAGGACACATGGACACAGGGAGGGGAACATCACTCACTGAGGCCTGTCATGGGGTGGGAGGCTAGGGGAGGAATAGCGTTAGGAGAAATACCTATGTAGATGACGGGTTGATGGGTGCAGCAAACCACCATGGCATGTGTATAACTATGTAACAAACCTGCATGCTCTGCACATGTATCTTAGAACTTAAAGTACAACAAAGAAAACTTTACATAAATGCATAAAGTCTAGAACAGCTAATATATTATAATGAAATGTCAACTATAATCCCAGCTCAAAGAGAACAGCATAAAATTATGAAGAGCTCTCCACAAATCTCTAAATTTATGTCCTCATAAGATTACATTTCTATTTCTTCTTGAATAATTTCCTGATTTTAGTTATGATTTAGTGATAGTAAGATGGTAATTATGAGGAGAAAATTCTCCCAACACTCCATAGAGAAAATTCTGCCTCATTTCACCACGCACCTGAGTCTTAAGCAGTCACTTCTAATGTAGCTGAATAATAGATCCTCACCCAGCTGAGTCTATGAGTTGAATCCATGTATGTGAGATAAGGCCCCCAAGGAGAGGTAATAAGCTGGGAATACCATCAGCTCATCTTTCTTCAGGCCTATATTTGTCATTGTCACTTGTATAAGCAGGACAGCCCTGGCATTGGGATTGGTAGCAACAGAGAGTATCAAAGGGAAAACTGAACTTCCCTAATTTTTGGAAAACAGCAGATTGGAAAGAGATGGGCTCCAATGTTTTCCATGTGTGAGGTCATTGTCCCAGGTAGCCTTGCTCAGGACATTTCTTGTCAGCAAAATAGAAGTCAAACGATATTTCTACCTTCCAAGAGAATAGAACATAATGTCAGATTTTCTCATGGAGTCCCACAAGTTCAAGAAACTATCATGGCCTTATTTAACTGCTTAAGCAGTTCAACTAAAAAATTATTTGTCTTTCAAATACACAGGAATCTGTTTGGAAAAATGTTAACTGGAAAAATGTTAACCAGAAAAAGTTGGAATTCTAAAGTAAAAAATGCATAAGGCCATAACAATTTTTTATATCTTTTAATTTATATGTCAACTGGGGGAAAAAAAATATTCTCTGAAGTTTCCTTTTATATCATTAAAAACTTATTCTTTATTACCAGCAATACAGGGCGACTTATTCAGGTTGAATATTGAAGGTAAACTTTAACTTAATTTTAAGTTTTGGCTAATTTTTAAGCATTTCTCAGTCACCTACCATGATTTCATCTCAGAAACCAAAATCTCAATTTCATTTAGACCTTTGAAATATTAAAATAGAAGGTTAAATGCCTCAAAATAACATTCATGTAGAGACTTACATATGTGGACCAGGAATCTCCATGTATTACAAAGTTTATGAGAACATAACAAATGTTGATACACACATTTAATTCTGAAATAAAAACTTACAACAATAAAACTAACAAATCAGGAAAATATTGTGGGTTACACATTTTATGTCTAAAAATATAGGTATGAAACACTCAAGGATGGATAAAGGAAGAAATCACAAGAGAAAAGAAAAAATATCTAGAGACAAATTAAAAACGTGAAATACAAAAAGTTAAGAGATACATCAAAAACGGTACCATAAGGGAAAATTTATAGCTATAAATGATTATAAAAAATAAGATACCGAATCAACAACTTTACTCCTAAGGAACTAAAAACAGAGAGAAAAAGAGGGACTATTAAAGAGGGACAACTAAAAGCTAGCAAAATTTAAAAAAAGATAAAAATAGCAGTGGAAATAAGTGAAATAGAGAATAGAAAAACAATATCAAAAATCAACACAACTTAGTTTGTTCTCTGAAAAAATCAAAACTGACAAAATTTTATCTAGATTAACTAAGAAAGAAAGGGAATATTCAAATTACTAAACTAAAAAATAAAATGGGTACATTACTAAAAAATTTTTGGAGTAAAAAAGGGGTGTAGGAGAGTACCATAAGGGACTATACACTAAAAAATTGAATAGCCTAAATAAAATGAACAAATTCCTAGAAACAAAAAACCTACTAAGACTGAAACAGAAAAGTTGAATAAACCTATTCAGCAAGGAGATTCAGCAGGAAGATTGCATCAGTAATCAAAAACCCAGCAACAAAGAAAAGTCTGGACCAGATGGTTTCACTGTTGAATTCTACCCAATGTTTAAAGCAGAATTAACACCGCTTCTTCTCAAACTTTTTCAAAACGTTGAAGAGGAGGTAGTGTTTTCTAACTTATTCTATGAGGCCAGTATTACCCTGACACCAAGCCAGACAAAGGCACCATAAGAAAACTACAAACATCCCTTATACATGCTGATGCAAAAATCCTCAACAAAATACCAGCAACTCAAACTTAACAGTACATTAAAAGGATTATACACTATGAATGAGTATAATTGACTCCTGAAATGAAAGTATGTTCCAGCACATGAAAATCAGCATAATATCACATTAACATAAGGAAAAAACCCTCATATAATCATCTTAAGCAAAGAAGAAAAAGCATTTGTCAAAATTTAATGCACATTCATGACAAAATATACTTAATAAACTATAAAAAGAAAGAAAACACCTTAACATAACGCTATACAAAAAACAAAACAAAAAAACACAGCTAACATGGTGAAAGACTGAAAGCTTTTACCCTAAGAGCAAAAACAAGGATGCCTGCTTTTACTACTGCTATTTAGTATAGTACTGAGGGTTCTAGTTAGTTAAAACAACAAGGTGAGTAAAAGAATTAAAGATATTCCAATTTTTTAAAAAGTAAAATTATCTGTTTGCAGATGACATAACCTTATATATTAAAAATCTTTTAGTTTCTGTGAAATAAACTGTCAGATGCAATAAATAAAACTCAGCAAAGCTGCAGGATACAAAATAATACACAAAAATCAGTTGTATTTCTACAATAACAATAAACTATCCGAAGAAGAAATCAAGACAACAGTATCATGTATGATAGCATCAAAAGAATAAAATACTTAGAAACCCACTTAACCAAGGAAATGAAAAACCTGTACAGCAAAAACTAGAAACATGGCATGAAAATATTAAAGATGACACAAATAAATGAAGAGACATCATGTGTTTATGGACTGGAAGACAAAATCTTGTCAAGGTGCCATTGTTATCTATAGTCATCTACAGATTCAATAAAATCACTGCAAAAATCCCAATATTTGCAAAAACAGAAAAACCTGTTCTAAAATTCAGATAAAATCTCAAAAAACCCCAAGCAGCCAAATCATTCTTAAAAACTAACAAAGTTAGAGGACTAACACCTCCTGGTTTCAAACTTCAGTATGCAAAACAATGCTGTACCAGCATAGAGACAGACACAAAGACCAATGCAATAGAAATAAAGAACCAAAAAATATGGTCATGATTTTTAACAAGGGCGTCAACACTGTTCAATGGGGAAAGGACGGTATTTTCTTAAATGGTGTTAAAAACGGATATTTACATCTATCTATCTATATATTTATATGTATATATATTTATATGTGTATATATATATATATCCCAAATTAGCTTTTTGTCTGTCATGTATGTTGCAGATCTATTTCCCCAGTCTGTTGACTTTGACTTTGAGACATTTTTCTCTCATACAAAATTTTAATTTTTATGGAGTCAAATACAACCTCAGCGACGAACTGGTTCCCTCACTGCCCGGCCTGCGTGAGCACGATTTCCCTCATGGCCAAGGCGGGATTACAGCGGCAGGAGAAACGCGAGAAGGAGGAGCAGACGCGCAGCTACCCAGCCCACACTCCACCAACGCTGTAATAGCCCCGCGCCCACCTCCCTCAGCCTCGGATTCGGCTCCCAGAATAAGCAACAGCTTTACTTCCACACAGGTGTACCCACCTGTGAATCCCTTGGCGTTGAACGTCTGTTGGAGAGCTCACGTGTCCTTGCTGTGGTCCTTTCCACGTTGGGGAAAGCTGGTCAGCTGGAGAACTTCCTCCCACATCTTTAGTAAGACTAAATCCCTAGCTGAGCTGAAACTGAATTTTCCTCCCATGTGGGAGGGGAAGACTCTTGTATCCATATTCACAGAGTGTCTTTGCACCTGTCCTAGATTGATGACATATTTTTGTAATTGATGAGTCTTTTCATCTATTAGGAGATCTGTGCTTAGGAAAGGTCTTCCGAATGTTAACTCAACAGGATTTAATTATAAGTTTTACTTTGGAGCAGTTCAAACCCGCAGTAAGCTATGGGTGTTAGAGATAGTCAGGCGTCTGATTTAGCTAGAGTCTTCTTTACAGTAGGATTAGCCCTTTCACCTTTCCAGAGGACTGCGGTCTGCAGACAGAGTGAAGGTAATATTGGATTCTTAAAGCTGAGGATAGGTGTTGGGATACACCTGCTGTGAAAGACGGGCCATTGACACTTTGCAGGCTTTTAGATTACCCAAACTAAGGAGTTATTTCTTCTGGTAAACATTTTTCAGATGGGGTGGGGAATGCCTCGATCTAACCAATGAAGGTATCAATAAGAATTAACAAATATTTGAAGCTCCTGCAGAAAGGTATCTGAGTATATTAGAGTTGCCAGTTCTCACCTGGATAGGTTCCTCAACTTTGGACAGGTTTACCTGGAGAAGGAGAAAATTACTAGCCGTTTGAGTCGTGTCAGGCACAGAGCTCACAGGGCTGAGTCACCTGTTTTGGTGTATTGAAAAGATTTACCCCTATAAACAAATGAGACATTAACGGAAACCAAGAATCCCTTCTAGGGTGAAAAGAATCATGAAAGTGCTGAATTATATTCCTATGATTGGTACTTGGCATTAGTAATTTATTACCATCATTCAGCCAGCCAGAGGGACCCTGGACTGAAATGCAATCCCTGGCCCATTTTTGTTCTTCTTCAGAGTGTTCTGGCTCAGTTCAATGTATGCTGACCAGCACACCCATAAGCTTCATTGGCCTTTTCAGTGCAGGGGCCTTGGCTGCGGCATCTGCAAGGGCATTTCCTTCTACATGGTCAGTCTCTCTTTTGAAGTCCTCTGCAATTAATTATAGTCACTTTTTGGCAGCAAAGCAGCGTTCTAACAAGCTCAAAATCTGAATGATGTTGTATGGAAAAGCCCTTGGGGGTCAGGAGTCCCTACCCATTCCAAATTGCAGCATAAGCATGAAGCACTAAAAAATCATATTTGGAATCAGTGTAAATGTTAACTTTTAAATCCTTTCCCAACTGCAGGGGCTGAGTAAGTTCAATTAACTCAGCTTTTTGTGCTGAGGTGGAGGCCAGCAAGACTTGTGCCTTGATTCTCTTGTGCTGACTACTAATAGCATATCTACCACTCCTGTTTTCCTGATGTATAAAACAACATACATCTGTTAACTACTCTTCCTTGGGATGGTCAAGGGGCTCATCTCTCTTAAGTCTGGCCCGCTAGAATAAATTTGTTTCATAACCTGTGACATGCTTTGGCTGTGTCCCAGTCAAATCTTATCTTGAATTGTAGCTCCCATAATTCCTATATATCGTGGGAGGGATCCAGTGGGAGGTAATCGAATCGGGGGATGGGTCTTTCCCATGCTGTTCTCGTGACAGTGAATAAGTCTCATGAGATCTGATGGTTTATTTATTTATTTATTTTTGAGACATAGTCTTGCTCTGTTGCTCAAGCTGGAGTGCATTATCATGACCTTGGCTCACTGTAACCTCTGACTCCTGGGTTCAAGCGATTCTCCTGTCTTAGCCTCCCGAGTAGCTGGGATTACAGGTGCCTAACACCAGCCTGTCTAATTTTTGTACTTTTAGTATAGACAGGGATTCACCATGTTGGCCAGGCTGGTCTCGATCTCCTCACCTCAGGTTATCCACTGCCTTGGCCTCCCAAAGTGCTGGGATTACAGCTGACGGTTTTATAAAGGGGAGTTTCCCTACACAAGCCCTTTTGCCTGCTGCCATGTAAGAGATGTGACTTTGCTCCTCATTTGCCTTCTGCCATGAGCGTGAGGCCTCTGACCATGTGGGACTGTGAGTCAATGAAACTTCTTTTCTTTGTAAATTATCCAGCCTCAGATATGTTTTTATTAGCAGCAGGCGAACGGACTAATACAATCTGTATGCCAGGAAGGCTAGAAGCACCTGGGGACTCTGGCCGATAAGTAGCTGGGTTTATGGTTTGGCAGCCTTTAAAGGTTATGTCTGGAGGGTCTAGCAATAAGGCCTGATACTTTCATAAATGTCCTCCTATTATCCACTGCTGCCCTTTAGCTTCTAGGACCACCTTCCCTTGGTGTGGGGTCAAAAACCTGTAGGTGCTGTTCTAATGTTAGTTTATTAGTTTTGCCTGCTAGAAAAGTGGTAGCAGCAATAGATCTAAGACATCAAGGCCACCCTGAGGCCACCTGGCCTATCTGCTTAGAAAATTAGGCTACTGGCCTTGGAATGTCCCCCAGTTTTGGGACAAGATTACCCAAGGCCTATGCCTTTCTTTTTGGTCACATAAAGAAAAAATGGTTCATCCAACTTGGAGACTGCCATGGCTGCAGCAGAGCCCAATTTCTCCTTGAGAGTATTGAAGGTTTGTTTGCAGTTCTCATTACATTCTAGGAGCTCTAAATCTTTCCCTTTAGTGTATCATATAAAGGCTTTGCTACATGCCCAAATCTGGGCACCCATAAGCAGCAGTACCCAGCCATCTCCTAAAAATGCCCACAGTCATTTTTTGGACAGGGACCCTTGGGTGATTAAAATAACTTTTTTATCTTCTAGGGATCAGTTCCAGAGGTTAAGACAGATTCCAAACATTTAAGACTTTCAGTCAAAATCTGAGCCCTGTGTGGTGATGCCCTATATCTACAAGTTCCCAGGAAATTTACCAACTTAAAATTATTATGAGTCTTGTTTAGTTGGGCTAGCAATGAGCAAGTCACCTACATACTGAACAATTGTGTCCCTTTCCAATTGTAGATTTGCTAAGTCGTTAGCTAGAACATTTTCAAATAAGTGGGGGCTATCCCAGAACCCTTCAGAGATGACTTTCCAGGTTAGTTTTGAGGCTGAATGGATATCTAGATCAGTCCATTCAAAGGCAAACATATTATGAATCTGGATGCATCAAGATCCAGAAAATTGCATCTTTCAGATATAGGAATGTAAACCAGCTTGCATCCCCTGGGACTTGGTAAGTATTGGGGACAATGAGGTGTATGGAGACAACTGCATTTCTTAATGCTCTAAGCGTTCTGACAAATCTGTACTTGCCATTAGGCTTTTTATCTGGTAACATGCGAGTATTGTAAGGAGACTCTCATGGCCTTAATAACTCATATGGCAAGAATTTGGCAATAAGGGGTTGAATTTCCCCTCATGCTTCTCACCTTAAAATGTATTGTCTCTTCTGAGGACGAGGAGCACTAGGCTGAAGTTGGATTTGAATAGGGGAGGTGTTTAGTGCGTTTCCCAGAGCCTGTGTGGCCCAAACCTCAAGATTTACTTGAGACAACACCTCAGGTGATAAATGTGACAGCTCATTCTTAACTTCTTTTTTCCCCTGAGGGGTCAGGAACAAAAGTAACACTTTCTATGCTTTATGATCTGTGAAGGTGACCATGACTTGGTCTCCTGAGTCAATAAACCTCTCCCCAGTAAGAGGTCAGGCAATCAGACAGTACTAAAAAGGCAGGCGAGAAACCTAGAGGCTCTGGAGGACAACTTAGAAGATACGAAAAGCAGTGATTTTGGGCTTGTCCATCATGAGAAGACAGGAGCCCATTGTATTGAATCAGGACAGAGTCATCTGCTCCCATACCTAATACGAAGTTAATACTCCTACCTGCTACTTCAAGTGTCACCTGAGGCTCCTCCATCTCTCAATAGCTAATAGTCCAATGGGAGCGGAGGTAGGAAGTATCAGGCCCTCCCAGTTTTGAGTCTGCTGGGCTCTGATGATGGCTCCCTTGGAAGCACAGTGCATTTCCTTCGGCAGTGGCCGACTTTCCTACAGAAGGCACATTGATTTATATCCAAGGCACAGTGGCCCAGAGGAACAGACTGAGACTTTTACCTTCTCACTTCCTCTGTGAGGGCCAGGGGTTAAGGGGCTGCCTCTGAAGTGGCGGAGAGCACAAGGCTGCAGCTAGAAGCTGGGCCTCTTGGAAGATTTGCTTTATTTTATATTTTCTTGGCCCTATTCCTGTGATGGAAAACTGCAAAATCCAAGTCTAAAATCTGATCCATGGAGTCTGGAAGCCTAAGGCTGCTTTTGGTGGCTTTCTATAGATATCAGAAGCAGACCAGTCTATAAAATAAACTCCTAGCAATGCTTGTCCCTTCTTGGAGTCAGGGTCAGTGTTAGTGTATCTCCTCAAGGTCTAAATTATCCACCCTTGTAATAAGACTAGGTTTTCATCTTTTCCCTGAGTAATTTTCCAGACTTTATAAAAATTAAAAAGCTTTATCACACTTTTTTTTTATTCCTTCAAGGAGTCAAATGATCATAATTCTTTCTCTCTATATCCCACTTTCTTCCTAATTCATTTGTCTTTTCTAGATTCTGGTTTTTTGGGTCCTAGTCAGGCACTGCTATGCCTCCTATTTGATAGGTGTCTTGCCCCTGGTTGCAGGCTGCCACCCTATTAGCATGTGCTCTAGTCACTTCCATAATGCACTGTGTTTCTACCATGCAGCAGGTAAACATAAATATATGCAAATCTTGCCTGGTCAGATCATACATCAAGGTTAGCCTCTTAAATTTGTCTATGAGTTTTCCCAGAACCTCTGAAAACTGTTTTAGTTTTTCCCTGCATGTGGCTAATTCAGACGTAGAAAAGGGTACATATACCTATATAGTGTGGGGAAAAGAAAGAGGGATCAGACTGTTACTTTGTCTATGTAGAAAGAAGTAGACATAAGACATTCCATTTTGTTCTGTACTAACAAAAATTCTTCTGCCTTGAGATACTGTTAATCTGTAACCCTACCCCCAACCCTGTGCTCACAGAAACATGTGCTGTGTCGACTCAAGGTTTAATGGATTTAGGGATATGCAGGATGTGCTTTGTTAAATAAATACTTGAAGACAGCATGATTGTTAAAAGTCATCACCACTCCCTACTGTCAAGTACCCAGGGACACAAAACAGTGCGGAAGGCCACAGGGACCTCTGCCTAGGAAAGCCACGGATTGTCCAAGGTTTCTCTGCATGTGATATTCTGAAATATGGCCTCGTGGGAAGGGAAGGACCTGACCATCCCCCAGCCCGACACCTGTAAATGGTCTGTGCTGAGGAGGATTAGTAAAAGAGGAAGGCCTCTTTGCAGTTGATATAAGACAAAGCCATCTGTCTCCTGCTCGTCCCTGGGCAATGGAATGTCTCAGTGTAAAACCCGATTGTATATTGCATCTACTGAGATAGGAGAAAACCGCCTTAGGGCTGGAGGTGAGACATGCTGGAGGCAATACTGCTCTTTAAGGCATTGAGATGTTTATGTATATGCACATCAAAAGTACAGCACTTTTTTCTTTACCTTGTTTACGATGCAGAGACAATTGTTCACGTTTTCCTGCTGACACTCTCCACTATTACCCTATTGTCCTGCCACGTCCCTCTCTCCGAGAAGTGCCCGATAATGATCAATACATACTAAGGAAACTCAGAAACTGGTGCCGCTGCGGGTCCTCCATATGATAAGCGCCAATGCCCTGGGCCCACTTTTTCTCTATACTTTGTCTCTGAGACTCTTTTCACAAGTCTCTTGTTCCACCTGACGAGAAACTCCCACAGGTGTGGAGGGACAGGCCACCCCTTCAATATAGTGTCCCTATTATCATCTGTCACCTCCCAGAGAGGGCAAACATTCAACTTTGCTAGCTGATAAGAGGCCCCACTGCATGTTGTTCTGGTGAAGCTCGGGTGTTTCGAGAGTGGGGTGTGTACATAAGACAGGACTCGAAGGGCAGGGAGAAGATGATGACCGGACACTAGATAACCCTGGAAAACTAGAAGAAATTAATAACATGTTGCACACCTCACCAGAACTGGAAGGAGTCTCATTGTGTTCTTATGGGGTGCTTGGACTGGCAGGGGGAGTTCAGCCCCAGCTAAGAAAAGCCTAATATTAAGAGGTACTTGCATTAAAAGGGTAATCAATTACGTGCCGTCCCTATTTTGTCTTTTCCTCCATCAAACATATAGAAGCCCATTTTAATTTTTTATCCTGACCAAGCATCAGAGAAGCCTGTATATAACGTATTTCCTCCCTCTTAGTTTCTCTTCTATGAAACAAATTAAGCTGCAAAATAGGAGTCAGATCAAACAGGGGAAATGGGAAGGCTGTAGCTTGTATATTGTAATGTATTAGTCCATTTTCACACTGCTATGGTAAAATTGACAAAACTCTCTCAGGAAAAAAGTGACATACTGGGTTTAGAAAGTAGGGTCCAGCTGTCCTATACCAGCTCATTAAAGATGGCTTTATGGTTAAGAAATTAGAGAAAACTGTTAAGAAAAACCCTCATGTTCTCCATCTTGAGGGTAATTGTTTGCAGAGGGTTGTCATAGAAGAGGATGTCACTAAACAGGCATATCCGATCTTATCATGTAGAGCTCTTAAATACCACATTTCAACTTCTAGTCATAATGATGGCAAGGTTACTGCTGATCTTTTCTGATAGTTAAGGTAAAAAAATACTAGGTTCGAAGACAATTCTTTTTTTCAGTGTCACTTGGACCAGTGGCAAATTAAACAAGCAGTCAGTTAAGAGTCAGAGGATCGCTGAGGAAAGTAAAAGCTAAACTGTTTGGGGCCTCTGTCCTGGGGCAGCCTCCAGGCTACTACAAAACAGAGGTGGTGAGCAGAAAGGTGACAATATGTAGAGCACTCAGGTGAGGGACAGAGAGCACAAGTTGGACAGTCCAAAAAGAGAAAGTGGCAAATATCTTGTTTAGCCAAATCCATTCTTCTCAATATTCCCAGGGCCGCTAACCCTGTGGGCTTGGCCTCTAATTTGAGTATGATAATAGTGGATAATCATTCTTGCCCACCAGAATGGCTTCACGACTCTAAAAGATGGCCCACTTGCCAGGTGTCAGCTGATTGATTCTGTGTGGATTGTTTTCCTTGGAGTGAGGGTCTTGTCTTGGTGTCCATTCATGGTGTTGCTGAAAGATGTTGCTGGAAAAGAGGGTCCTGATGCAGACCACAAAGTAGGATTCTTAGATCTTGTGCAGGAAAAAATTTGAGGTGAGTCAGAGAGCACAGTGAAAGAAGCAAGTTTATTAGAAATTACTCCATTACAGAGTTGGACATCCTCAGAAAACAAGAGGAGGAATGCATTGTCTTTTGTTAGTGTCTCTACTTATAAATAACTATAAAGAGAAAGAGTTATAATTAAACTTGGAAGGTGCAGATGTAGTCATTAAAGTCGGGGCTATTGGTTTAAACAATAACCATTAACCTATTGACCTAAGCTACCTCATTAATAATATCCTTACAAAAAAATGCTGCACTCCTAGGACATTTATACATTTTTCAGGCTTGGTGCAAGATGTCTTGTATGGCCACAAATATTCTGCAGTTGTAATTTGTGGCTAGGTAAAAAATGTGACTATTTTCAGACCATGAACATTAACCTTCTAGATGCCTTGTGAGTACCTAGCTACTCATATTAAGATAGAATATTCTAGTCATGTTTATTAAACTAGAAGCTAGGTAACCATGAGTTCCTCTAACACAGCAAGTTTAATCCTCAAGGAGAAAATGTATTTCTCAGGAATTTTGTGCATTTTGTTTGACGGCATTTGGTATGTTTACCAAAATGGCAGAAAAGAGTAAAATTAGTCCTCAAATATTTCTGAAGATTGGATATAAAGTAAACAAAATGATTATAGTTAATATGCAAGTTGATATAGTTGATATTCAAAAGAAATTTTGTTTAAAACACAATGAGATTTTTATTTTTACTTATTTATCATTATTATTATTATTATTATTATTATTATTATTATTATTTTATTATTTTGAGGCAGAGTCTTGCTCTGTTGCCCAGGCTGCAGTGCAGTGAACTATCTTGGCTCACTGAAACTTGCGCCTCCTGGGTTCAAGCAATTCTCCTGCCTCAGCCTCCCAAGTAGCTGGGATTACAGGCATGAATCACCACACCCAGCTAATATTTGTATCTTTAGTAGAGATGGGGTTTCACTCTGTTGGCCAGGCTGGTCTCGAACCCCTGACAACAAGCGATCTGCCCACCTTGGCCTCCCAAATTGCTGGGATTACAGGCAAGAGCCACCACTCCCAGCAACAATGAGGTTTTTAAATAATTCTGATTTCCTGCTGTTGAGCAGGGAGCTGAGCAAATTCAACAGATTATGAGCCTAAACTAGGGGAAGACTGAGGACAATCTCTAGAACACATGTGATTAAATTAATTACGATGGAAACCAAATCAAATTTAATAAGGCTGTACCTCTTAGTTGCAAGATGTTTCCCCTCATTTTGAAATGCGGTGTTATTCCATGGAAATGAAAACTAGTGTTTATCTTCAGAGTAAAGAACAGGGCTCCCTGCAGGGATTGATTGACTGAGAACAATGGCTCAGGATTAAAAATCCTTCTTTTTTCCATTTATAAACTAAAAATAAATTTCTAAACTCCTGTTGACTAAATGGACCTCTCTTCTTGGATAAGGACATTCCAAAGTTAACCTGAAAAGCTAGTTCAAGCCATGGGTCACACATACCTCATTATACTCTCTTCCCTTTGGTTTTAATTTTAATTTTAATTTCAATTTTTAATTTATTTTTGTGGGTACATAGTTGGTGTATATATTTATGGGGGTACATGACATACTTTGATGCAGTCATGCAATGAGTAATACATAATAAAAAACATGGTATCTGTCCCCTCAAGCATTTATAGCTTGTGTCATAAACAATCCAATTATACTCTTTTAGTTTTTTTAAATGTGGAATTAAATTATTTTTGACTATAATCACCCTGTTGTGCTATCAAATGCTGTCTTATTCATTCTTTCTAACAATTGTTTTTTTACCCATTTAGCATCCCCACTATCCCCTTGTTCCCTCCCTGCCCTTCCCAGCCTCTGGTAACCATCCTTATACTCTCTATCTCTATGACACCAATTGTTTTGAATTTTAGCACCCACAAATAAGTGAGACGATGTGACATTTGTATTTCTGTGCCTGACATTTCACTTAACATAAAGACTTTCGGTTCCATTTATGTTATGGCAAATGACAGGTCTCATTCTTTCTTACGGCTGAATAGTACTCCATTGTGTATATGTACCACATTTTCTCTATCCAGTCATCTGTTGATGGACATTTAGGTTCCTTCCAAATCTTGGCTATTATAAACCCTGCTGTAGCAAACATGAGAGTGCCAATAGGTCTTTGATTTACCAATTTTATTTCTTGTAGGCATATACTGAGCAGTGGGATTCCTGGACCATATAGTAGCTCTATTTTTAATTATATTGGGAACATCCAAACTGTCCTTAAATGTGCTCCCAACAGCAGTGTACGAGGGTTCCCTTCACTCCACATACTCACCAGCATTTGTTTTTCACTGACTTCTGGATAAAAGCCACCTTAACTGGGATGAAATGATATCTCATTTTGGGTTTGATTTGCATTTCTATGATGATCAGTAATGTGGAGCACCTTTTCATTTGTCTGTTTGACATTTGTATGTCTTCTTTTCATAAATGTCTATTTAAATTTTTTGTCCACTCTTTATTTGGATTATTACTTTTTTCTGTAGAATTTTTTGAACTCAATATATTGTAGTGTATTTGTCTGTTCCTGCACTGCTATAAAAAAATACCTGAGACTGTGTTATCTATTTATTTACTGAGATGAAGCCTTGATCTGTTGCCCAGGCTGAAGAGTAGTGGTGCAATCTTGGCTCACTGCAACCTCCACCTCCTGACTCAAGCAATTCTCTGCCTCAGCCTCCTGAGTAGCTGGGATTACAGGCACCTGCCACCATGCCTGGCTAATTTTTATATTTTTAGTGGAGATGGGGTTTCACCATCTTGGCCAGGCTGGTCTTGAACTCCTGGCCTAATGATCCACATGCCTCAGCTTCCCAAAGTGGTGAGATTACAGGCATGAGCCACCACACCTGGCAAGACTGGGTAATTTATAAAGGAAATGGGTTTAATTGAATCACAGTTCCACATGGCCGGGGAGGCATCAGGAAACTTACAATAATGGCAGATGGGGAAGCAGGCACCTCTTACATGACAGCAGGCGAGAGAGCATGTATGTGAAGCAAAGGGGGAAGAGTCCTTTATAAAACCATCAGATCTCATGAGAAATCACTCATTATCAGAAGAACAGCATGGGGGAAACCACCCCCATGATCCAATCACCTTCTACCAAGTCTCTCCCTCAACATCTGGGGATTACAATTCAATATGAGATTTGGGTGGGGACACAAATCCTAACCATATCATGTAGCTATTAATTGCTTTTCAGATGGATAATTTACAAATATTTTCTCCCATTCTGTGGATTTTCTCTTCACTTTGTTTCTTGTTTCCGTCACTTTAAAAAGGCTTTCTGACTTTCTGTAATCCGATTTGTCCATGTTTGTTTTGGTTGTCTGTGCTTCTGGGGCATTATTTAAGGAATTTTTGCCCAAACCAATGACCTAAAGAGTTTCCCCAATGTTTTCTTGTAAAAGTTTGATGGTTTGAGGCGTTAGGTTTAAGTCTTTAATTCATTTTAATTTGATTTTTGTAAGTGGCAAGAAATAGGGTTCTAGTTTTATTCTTCTGCCTATGGCTTGCCAGTTTTCCCAGCCCTATTTATTACAAAAGCTGTCTCATTTTTTATTGTATGTTCTTGGCACTTTTATTGAAAATTAATTTAGCTGTCCCTCCCATAGGATTCCAGAACACTGCTATGAGGGACTGAATGTTTGTCCCTTGCATAGGACTCCAGAACACTGTTGCTGGGTTCTAAACGTTTGTCACATAGGATTTCAGAACACTGCTACGAGGGTCTGAATGTTTGTTCCTCACAGAGGATTCCAGAACACTCCTGCTGTGGTCTGAAGGTTTGTCCCTCACATAGGATTCCAGAACACTGCTATGAGGGTCTGAATGTTTGTCCCTCACACAGAATGCCAGTTTTACCAGCCCTATTTATTACAAAAACTGTCTTATTTTTTATTGTATGTTCTTGGCACTTTTGTTGAAAATTAATTTAGCTGTATGAGTGTCTTTCTAAGGTCTCTATTTCATTCTATCTGCCTTTATGTCTGTTTTTATGCTAGTGTCATGCTGTTTTAATTACTATAACTTAGTAGTATAATTTAAAACCAGGTAATGGAATTCCTCCAGTTTTGTTTTATATACTCAGCATAGCTTTGACTTTGTGATGTTTCCATATAAATTTCAGAAATTTTTTTCTATATCTGTGAGGAATGTCTTCTTCTTCTTTTTTTTTTTTTTTTTAGATGGCGTCTTGCTCTGTCACCTAGACTGGAGTGCAGTGGTGTGATCTTGGCACACTGCAACCTCCACCTCCTGGGTTCAAGCAACTTTTTGCCTCAGCCTCCTGAATAGCTGGGATTACAGGCACCTGCCACCATGCCTGGCTAATTTTTTTTTATTTTTAGTAGAGGTGGGGTTTCACCAAGTTGACCAGGCTGGTCTTGAACTCCTGACCTCGTGATCCACCAAATTCGGCCTTCCAAAGTGCTGAGACTACAGGCATGAGCCACTGCCCCTGGCCTGTTATTTTGATAGAGATGGAATGAAATGAATAGATTGCTATGGATTGTATGGACATTTTAAAAAAAATACTGATTCTTCCAATCTATGAACATAAAAATATCTTTCCAACTTTTGGGTCCTTTTTCATTTCTTTTATCAGTGTTTTACAGTTTTAATTGTTGAGAACTTTTATTTCTTTGGTAAATTCCCACACATTTTGTTTTATTTGTGGCTACTGCAAATAGTATTACATTTTTGAATTCTTTTTCAGTTTGTTGACTGTTGGCGTAAAGAAACCCTACTGATTTGTATATGTTGATTTTGTATTCTGCAAATTGACTCAAGTTATTACCTCTAATAGTTTTTGGTGGATGTATTAGGCCATTCTCATATTGCTATAAAAAGTAATCGGTGACTGGTTAATTTATAAAGAAAATAGGTTTAATTGGTTCATGGTCCTACAGGCTGTACAGAAAGCATAGCACTGGCTTCTGCTTCTGGGGAAGCCTCTGACAATTGACAAGGTGAAAAACAAATCCAGTGCTTGCACATCACATGGTAAGTGCGAGGGCAGGGGGGAAGTGCTACACACACTTGTAGATAACCAGCTCTGATAAAAACTTACTATTGTGGGAATGGCACCAAAGGAAATGATGCCAAACTGTTCATGGAAATCTTGCCCTCATGATTCGATCACCTCCCCTCTAGGCCCACTTCCAACATTGAGGATTATATTTCAATATAAGATTTTGGTGGGAACACACATCCAAACTGTATCATTTTGCCCCTGGCCATTCCAAATCTCATATCCTTCTCATATTTCAAAATACAATCATGACTTCCCAATAATCCCCAAAATCTTAACTAATTTCAGTCTTAACTCAAAAGTCAAACGTCTCATCTAAGACAAAGCTAATTTCTTCCTCCTATAAGCCTGTAAAGTAAAAAAAAAAGTTATATTCTTCCAAGATACAAATGAGGCAGAGGCATTGGGTAAATACTCCTATTCTAAAAGGAAGAAATCAGCCAAAAGAAAGGGGCCACAGGACCCGTGAAAGTCTGAAACCCAGAAGGGCAGTTATTCAATTGTAAGGCTCCAAAATAATTATTTTTGACCCTGTGTTCCATTTCCAGGGCACGCTAATGCCTTGGGAAGGTTCTACCTTGTGACTTTGCATGGTTCAGCCCCCACAGCTGCTCTCATGGGCTGGCATTCTGTGCCTCTGGCTTTTCAAGGTGCAAGGTGCAGGCTGTAGCTAGATCTACCATTCTGGGGTCTGGAGGACAGCGATCCTCTCCTCACAGATCTACTAGGCCATGACCCAGTGGGGAGACTGCCTGGGGACTGTCACCCCACATTTCTTTTCTCCATTGTTTTAGTAGAGGATCTCCATGAGGGCTCCACCCCTGCAGCATGCTTCTGCCTGCACATCCTGGCTTTTTCATACATCCTTTGAAATAAAGGTGGAGGCTCCCAAGTCTCAACTACTTGCATTTGGTAAACCCACAGGACTAACACCACATGGAAGCTACCAAGGTTATGGCTTGCACCACCTGAAGCAGTGACTGGAGTTGTAACTGGGTCAATTTGACATACACCTGGAGCTGAATCAGTGGCCAGGATGCAGGAGCCTTGTTCCAAAGCTACCCAAGGCAGCAGTTCCTGGGCCTGATCCCAGAAACTATTCTCTTCTTTTAGGCCTCAAGTCCTGTGATGGGGGGCTGCCTTTTAGATTTCTAAAATGCCTTCAATTCCTCTTTCCCATTGTCTTGGCTACCAACACTTGCTTTTTTTTAGGTTATACAAATATCTCTAACAAGTGATTGACCCATATCCTGCTTGAGTTCCTCTCATAAAAGCTTTTTATATTTCAGCCACATGACTAGGCTGCAAAGTTTTCAAGCTTTTACACTATGCTTCTTGTGTAAGTATAAGTTACTACTTATTTTATTTTTATTTTTTTGCTAGAACATGTGAGCATAGGTTGTTAGAAGCAGCCAGTCCACATCACAAATGCTTTGCTGCTTAGATATTTTTTCAACAGAAACCCTAAATCATCAATTTCAAATTCAAACTTTTACATATCCCTAGAGCATGACAGAAATTCAGCCAACCACTTTGCTAAGACAACGTGCATGACCTTTGTTTCAGTCCCAATAAGTTTCTAGTTTTCATCTGAGACCTCCCCAGCCCAGCCTTCACTGTCCAGATCACTATCAGCATTTTGGTCACAGACATTCAACCAGTCTCTAAGAAAATCTCAACTTTCCCTCATTTTTCTGTCTTCTGAATCCTACAAATTCTTCCAAATTCTGCCTGTTTATCCAATTACAAAGCTGATTCCACATTTTGGGGTATTCTTACAACCATTTTCCATTCCTTGGTGCCAATTTTCTGTATTAAGCTATTTTTGCATCACTATGAGAGTGGGACTGGATAATTTATTTTTTACAAAGTAGGTTTAAGTGGCTTATGATTCTACAGGCTTTAGAGAAGACATAGTACTGGAATATGCTTCTGTGGAGGTCTCTGGAAATTTACAGTCATGGCAGAAGTTGAAGCAGAATCTTGCACATCACAGGGCAAAAAGCAGGAGCAAGAAACAGAGGAGCGAGTTATTACACAGTTTTAAATAACCAGATCTTATGGGAACTCACTCACTATCATGAGGATAGCACCAAATGGGATGGTGCTAAGCCATTTATGAGTAATCCACCCCAATGGTTAATCACCTTTCACCAGGCCCATCTCCAACATTGAGAATTATATTTAAATATGAGATTTGGGAGGGGACACACATTCAAACCCTATCAGAGGAGTCTTTATGCTTTTTCCAATATAACATTATAACATTGGCAAAAAAAAAAAAAAGGTAATTTGACTTCTTTTCCAATTGGGATGCATTATATTGCTTTCTCCTGTCTGATTGCTCCAGATAGGACTTTCAGCATTATGTTGAATAACAGTGGTAAAAGTGTACATTCTTGTCATCTTCCAGATTTTAGAGGAAAGGCTTTTAGTTTTTCCCCACTTAATGTGATACTAGCTGTGGGTCTGTCATATATGACTTTTATTATGTTGAGGTATGTTCATTCCATACCCAGTTTTCAAAGGGTTTTTATTATTAAAGAATATTAAATTTTATCAAAACTTTTTAGCATAATTGAAATGATTATATGAATTTTGTCCTTGTTTTTTTTTTTTTTTTTTTTTTTTTTTGAGATGAAGTCTCCCTCTGTCACCCAGGCTGGAGTGCAATGGCATGATCTCAGCTCAATGCAAACTCTGCCTCCCTGATTCAAGTGACTCTCCTTCTTCAGCCTCCCGAGTAGCTGGGATTACAGGTGCTCACCACCATGCCTGGCTAATTTTTGTATTTTTAGTACAGATGGGGCTTTGCCATGTTGGCCAGACTGGTTTCAAACTCCTGACCTCAGGTGATCCACCCACCTCGGCTTCCCAAATTGCTGGGATTACAGGTGTGATCCACTGTGCCTGGCCCCTTCATTCTCCTTATGTGATCTATCACATCGATTGATTTGCGTGTTGAACCATCCTTGCATCCCTGGGATAAATCCCATTTGGTCATTATGAATTACCTATTTATGTATTGTTTAATTCAGTTTGCTAGGTGTTTTGCAAATTTTTGCACCAATATTCTCAGATATGGACCTGTAGTTTGCTTTTTTTAATATGTCTTTGTCTGGTTTTGATATCAGGGTAATACTAGCCTCAAAGAATGAGTTCGGAAATGTTCTTTCCTTCTCTAGTTTTTAGTCTGGTCCTACAGACTTTTTTATTAAGGCTTTAATTTTGTTAATCATTATTGATCTGTTCAGGTTTTAGATTTTTTCCTAGTTCAATCTTGGTAAGTTGCGTGTGTCTAAGAATTAATTTCCTCTAGGTTTTCTAATTTGTTGGCATACAATTGCTGATAGTATTCACTAATGATCCTTTGCTTTTCTGAAGCATTACTTTTAATGCCTCCTTTTTCACCTCTGATTTTACTAATTTGTATCTTTTCTGTTTTTTAGTTAGCCTGTTTAAATATTTGTCAATTGTTTTACTTTTCAAAAAATCAACTTTTTCTTTCATTAATTCTTTACATTATTTTTGTCATTTTAACTTTATCTACTTCTGCTCTAATCTTTACTATTTCTTTTCTTCTAATTTTGGGTTAGGTTTGGTCTTTTTATTCTAATTAATTAAGATGTATTTTTAGGTTATTTATTTGAAGTCTTTCTGTTTTTATGTAGGCACTTACAGTTATAAATTTTCCTTTTTTAACAGTACCTCTTTTGCTATACTCCATAGGATTTTCTATGCTATGTTTCCATTATCATTTGTTTCAAGAAATTCTTCTGTTTTCTTCTTAACTTTTTTATTGACCTACTAATCATTCAGGAGCATATTGTTTAATGTCCATATGTTTGTATAGTTTCTTAAATTCCTTTTTTAATTGATTTCTAGTTTCATCCCCTGTAGTCAGAGAAAATGCTTGATATTACTTCAATTTTTTGGAATGTTTTTAGACTTGTTACTTAACATACGGTCTATCCTTGAAAATAACCCATGTGCTGGGGAGAAGAATGTGTATTCTGCAGCTGTTGGAAGAAATTTTCTGTAAATATCTATTAGGTTCATTTGTTCTATAGTACAGACTAAGTCTGATGTTTCTTTGTTTATTTTCTGTCTGGAAGGTCTATCCAATGACTAAAGTGGGGTGTTGAAGTGTCCAGCCATTATTGTATTGAGGTCTCTTTCTTTAGCTCTTGTAATACTTGCTTCATTTATCTAGATGCTTTAGTGTTGGGTGCATATATATTTTCAATTATTATATCCTCTTGATGAATTGATCTCTTTATTATTATATAATGACCTTTTAATTTCTTCCTACAGTCTTTTGTTGAAATCTATTTTTGTCTGGTATAAGTATGGCTATTTCTGCTTTTTTTGGTCTCTATTGGCATGGAATAATTTTTCCATCCTTTTATTTTCAGTCTAAATGTATCTTTATAGGTAAAGTGTGTTTTTTTGGTAGGTCACAGATTATTGTTCTGCTTCTCTATCCATTCATCCACTATTTTTCTTTTGACTGGAGTATATAGTTCATTTCAATTCAATGTTATCAGTGATAAGCACTTACTCCTGCCATTTTTTATTTGTTTTCTGATTGATTTTTATCCTCTCTTCCTTCTTTCCTTTCTTCCTGTCTTCCTTTTAGTGAAGGTGATTTCTCCTGAATTATAGTCTAATTTCTTGCTTTTTACTTTTTGTACATCTGTGGTACACTTTTTGACTTGAAATTACCATAAGGCTTGAAAATAATATAATACATGATTTTAGACTGTGGACAATTTAACACTGATTGCATAAACAAAGAAACAAGCAAAACAGAGTTTGGAGCCAAGATGGCCGAATAGCAACAGCTCCAGTCTACAGCTCCCAGAATGAGTGACACAGAAGGTGGGTGATTTCTGCATTTCCAAATGAGGTACCGGGTTCATCTCACTGCGGAGTGTCAGACAGAGCGTGCAGCACAGTGGGTATAGTGCACTGAGCATAAGCAGAAGCAAGGTTAGACATCACCTCACCTGGGAAGCACAAGGGGTCAGGGAATTCCCTTTCCTAGTCAAAGAAAGGGGTGACAGATGGCACCTGGAAAATTGGGTCACTCCCACCCTAATACTGCACTTTTCCAATGGTCTTAGCAAACTTCACACCGGGAGATTATATCTCACACCTGGCTTGGAGGGTCCTACGCCCACAGAGCCTCACTCATTGCTAGCACAGCAGTCTGAGATCAAACTGCAAGGTGGCAGCGAGGCTGGGGGAGGGTCCCCTGCCATTGCTGAGGCTTGAGTAGGTAAAGCAGCCTGGGAGCTCGAGCTGGGTGGAGCCCACTTCAGCTCAAGGAGGCCTGCCTGCCTGTGTAGACTCCACCTCTGGGGGCAGGGCATAGCCAAACAAAAGACAGCAGAAATCTCTGCAGACTTAAATGTCCCTGTCTGACAGCTTTGAAGAGAGTAGTGATTCTCCCAGCACGCAGCTGGAGATCTGAGAATGGGCAGACTGCCTCCTCAACTGGGTCCCTGAACCCTGAGGAGCCTAACTGGGAGGCACCCCCAGTAGGGGTGGACTGCCACCTAACATGGCCAGGTACTCCTGTGAGACAAAACTTCCAGAAGAATGATCAAGCAGCAGCACTTCCAGTTCAGCAATATATGCTGTTCTGCAGCCACTGCTGCTGATACCCAGGCAAACAGGGTCAGCAGTGGACCTCCAGCAGACTCCAACAGACCTGCAGCTGAGGGTCCTGTCTGTTAGAAGGAAAACTAACAAACAGAAAGGACATCCATGCCAAAACCCCATCTGTACATCACCATCATCAAAGACCAAAGGTAGATAAAACCACAAAGATGGGGAAAAAACAGCAGAAAAACTGGAAACTCTAAAAATCAAATTGCCTCTCCTCCTCCAAAGGAATGCAGCTCCTCACCAGCAACGGAACAAAGCTGGATGGAGAATGACTTTGACGAGTTGAGAGAAGAAGGCTTCAGACGATCAAACTACTCCAAGCTAAAGGAGAAAGTTTGAACCCATGGCAAAGAAGTTAAAAACCTTGAAAAAAATTAGATTAATGGCTAAGTAGAATAAACAAAGCAGAGAAGCCCTTAAAGGACCTGATGGAGCTGAAAACCACGGCATGAGAACTACGTGATGAATGCCCAAGCCTCAGTAGCCGATTCAATCAACCAGAAGAAAGGGTATCAGTGATGGAAGATGAAATGAATGAAATGAAGTGAGAAGAGAAGTTTAGAGAAGAAAGAATAAAAAGAAATGAACAATGCCTCCAAGAAATATGGGACTATGTTAAAAGACCAAATCTACGTCTGATTGGTGTACCTGAAAGTGACAGGGAGAATGGAACCAAGTTGGAAAACACTCTGCAGGATATTATCCAGGAGAACTTCCCCAATCTAGCAAGGCAGGCCAACATTCAGATTCAGGAAATACAGAGAATGCCACAAAGATACTCCTCAAGAAAAGCAACTCTAAGACACATAATTGTCAGATTCACCAAAGTTGAAGTGAGGAAAAAATGCGAAGGGCAGCCAGAGAGAAAGGTCAGGTTACCCACAAAGGGAAGCCCATCAGACTAACAGCTGATCTCTCAGCAGAAACTTTACAAGCCAGAAGAGAGTGGGGGCCAATATTCATCATTCTTAAAGAAAAGAATTTTCAACCCAGAATTTCATATCCGGCCAAACTAAGCTTCATAAGTGAAGGAGAAATAAAATACTTTACAGACAAGCAAATGCTGAGAGATTTTGTCACCATCAGGTCTGCCCTAAAAGAGCTCCTGAAGGAAGCACTAAACATGGAAAGGAACAACCAGTACCAGTCACTGCAAAAATGCCAAATTGTAAAGACCGTCAATGCTAGGAAGAAACTGCATCAACTAACGAGCAAAATAACCAGCTAACATCATCATAACCGGATCAAATTCACACATAACAATATTAACCTCAAATATAAATGGGCTAAATGCTCCAATTAAAAGACACAGACTGGCAAATTGGATAAACAGTCAAGACGAATCCATGTGCTGTATTCAGGAAACCTATCTCATGTGCAGAGACACACACAGGCTCAAAATAAAGGGATGGAGGAAGATCTACCAAGCAAATGGAAAACAAAAAAAAGGCAGGGGTTGCAATCCTAGTCTCTGATAAAACAGATTTTAAACCAGCAAAGATCAAAAGAGACAACGAAGGCCATGACATAATGGTAAAGGGATCAATTCAACAAGAAGAGCTAATTATCCTAAATATATATGCACCCAATACGGGAGCATCCAGATTCATAAAGCAAGTCCTTAGAGACCTACAAAGAGACTTAGACTCCCACACAATAATAATGGGAGACTTTAACACTCCACTGTGAATATTAGACAGATCAATGAGACAGAAAGTTAACAAGGATATCCAGGAACTGAACTCAGCTCTACACCAAGCGGACCTAATAGGCATCTACAGAACTCTCCACCCCAAATCAACAGAATACACATTCTTTTCAGCACCACACCACACCTATTCCAAAATTGACCACATAGTTGGAAGTAAAGCACTCCTCAGCAAATGTAAAAGAACAGAAATAGTAACAAACTGTCTCTCAGACCACAGTGCAATCAAACTAGGACTCAGGATTAAGAAACTCACTCAAAACCGCTCAACTATATGGAAACTGAACAACCTGCTCCTGAATGACTACTGGGTGCATAACGAAATGAAGAGAGAAATAAAGATGTTCTTTGAAACCAATGAGAACAAAGACACAACATACCAGAATCTCTGGGTCGCATTCGAAGTGGTGTGTAGAGGGAAATTTATAGCACTAAATGCCCACAAGAGAAAGCAGGAAAGATCCAAAATTGACACCCTAACATCACAATTAAAAGAACTAGAAAAGCAAGAGCAAGCACATTCAAAAGCTAGCAGAAGGCAAGAAATAACTAAAATCAGAGCAGAACTAAAGGAAATAGAGACACAAAAAACCCTTCAAAAAATCAATGAATCCAGGAGATGGTTTTTTGAAAAGATCAACAAAATTGATAGAACACTAGCAAGACTAATAAAGAAGAAAAGGGAGAAGAATCAAATAGATGCAATAAATAATGATAAAGGTGATATCACCAACGATCCCACAGAAATACAAACTACCATCAGTGAATATTATAAACACCTCTATGCAAATAAACTAGAAAATCTAGAAGAAATGGATAAATTCCTCGACCCATGCACCCTCCCAAGACTAAACCAGGAAGAAGTTGAATCTTTGAATAGAACAATAACAGGCTCTGAAATTGAGACAATAATCAGTAGCTTACCAATCAAAAAAGCCTAGGACCAGATGGAATCACAGCCGAATTCTACCAAAGGTACAAGGAGGAGCTAGTACCATTTCTTCTGAAACTATTCCAATCAATAGAAAAAGAGGGAATCCTCCCTAACTCATTTTATGAGGCCAGCATCATCCTGATACCAAAGCCGGGCAGAGACACAACCAAAAAAGAGAATTTTAGACCAATATCCTTGATGAACATTGATGCAAAAATCCTCAATAAAATACTGGCAAACCGAATCCAGCAGCACATCAAAAAGCTTATCCACCATGATCAAGTGGGCTTCATCCCTGGGATGCAAGGCTGGTTAAATATACGCAAATCGATAAATGTAATCCAGCATATAAACAGAAGCAAAGACAAAAAACACATGATTATCTCAACAGATGCAGAAAAGGCCTTTGCCAAAATTCAACAACATTCATGCTAAAAACTCTCAATAAATTAGGTATTGATGGGATGTATCTGAAAATAATAAGAGCTATCTATGACAAACCCACAGCCAATGTCACACTGAATGGGCAAAAATTGGAAGCATTCTCTTTGAAAACTGACAGAAGACAGGGATGCCCTCTCTCACCACTCCTATTCAACATAGTGTTGGAAGTTCTGGCCAGGGAAATCAGGCAGGAGAAGGAAATAAAGGGTATTCAATTAGGAAAGGAGGAAGTCAAATTGTTCCTGTTTGCAGATGACATGATTGTATATCTAGAAAACCCCATCGTCTCAGCCCAAAATCTCAAGCTGATAAGCAACTTCAGCAAAGTCTCAGGATACAAAATCAATGTACAGAAATCACAAGCATTCTTATACACAAATAACAGACAAACAGAGAGCCAAATCATGAGTGAATTCCCATTCACAATTGCTTCAGAGAGAATAAAATACCTAGGAATCCAACTTACAAGGGATGTGAAGGACCTCTTCAGGGAGAGCTACAAACCACTGCTCAATGAAATAAAAGAGGTTACAAACAAATGGAAGAACATTCCATGCTCATGGGTAGGAAGAATCAATATCGTGAAAATGGCCATACTGCCCAAGGTAATTTACAGATTCAACGCCATCCCCATCAAGCTACCAATGTCTTTCTTCACAGAATTGGAAAAAACTACTTTAAAGTTCGTATGTTTACTCTTTCTATTTGAGATTTTTGCATCCCATAATTACCATATTATAATATTCAGTGTTTTTCCATGTGCTATTGCTAGTGAGTTCAGTACCGTCAGATGATTTCTTATTGCTCACTTACTTTTTTTCTTTTAGGTTAAGATATCCCTGTAGCATTTCTTGTAGGACAGGTCTGGTGTTAATGAAATCCCTCAGTTTTTGTTTGTCGGAGAAAGTTCTTATTTTTCCGTCAAGTTTAAAGGACATTTTTGCCAGATACATTATTCTAAAGTAAAAGTCTTTTTTTCCTTCAGCTTTTTAAATATGTCATGCCAGTCTCCCAGCCTGTCAATTTTCCCCTGAAAAGTCTGCTGTCAGATGTATTGGAGTTCCACTGAAAGTTATTTGTTTCTCTTCTCTCGATGCTTTTAGAATCATTTCTTTATCCTTAACCTTTCAGAGTTCAGTTAAGTGCCTTGAGGTGGTCTTCTTTGGGTTAAATCTGCTTTATGTTCTGTAACTTTCTGTTACTCGAATGTTGATATGAAATGTTGAGGAATTGTTTAATATTATTTAATATTATTTATTTAAATAAATGTTCAACTCATCTCTTTTTCAACCTCCTCTTTAAGACCAATAACTCTTAGATTTGCTATTTTGAGGCTATTTTTTAAATTCTATAGGCATGCTTTATTTTTTATTCTTTTTTATCTCCTCTGACTTTGTATTTTTAAATAGTCTGGCTTCAAGTTCACTAAATCTATCTTCTCCTTGGTCAATTCTTTTAAGTAATTCTGATCCATTCTTCAGTATGACAATAGCATTTTAACTTCAGAATTTCTGCTTTATTCTTTTTATTTCAATCTCATTGTTAAATTTATCTGATAGAATTTTGAATTCCTTCTCTGTCTTATATTGTACATTTCTCTGAATTACCTCAACCAGCTATTTTGGATTTCCTGTATGAAATGTCACATATCTCTGTTTTTCCAGGATTTTTCCCTGGTGCTTTATTTAGCTTGTTTGGTGAGGTAATGTTTTCCTGGATGGCCTTGATACTTGTACATGTTCATCTGTATCTGGGCATTGAAGAGTTCAGTCTTTATTGTAGTCTTCACAGTCTGGGCTTGTTAGTGCCCATTATCTTTGGGAACACTTTCCAGGTATTCAAAGAAAGTTGGGTCCCAAACCCAATAGCAAAGTTGTTTATGCAAACACATAGAGGTACTGCCTTGGTTGCCTTGGATTAACATCAAGAAAAATTCTCGTGATTTATCAAGTAAAGACTCTTGTTCTCTTCCCTTACATTCTCTCAAATCAGCAGTCTTTCTTTCTGTGCTGAGACCTGTGAAGCTGGGGTTGGGGTAACATAAGCACTCCTGTGGCCACCACCACTGAGACTGTGCTGGTTCACACCTGAAGTAGGCACAGAACTTGGTCTCACGCAAGGCCCACTGCAAGCACTACTTGGCTACCATATAAGTTTATTCAAAGCCCTAGGACTCTGTGATTAATAGTTGGCAAAGACAGCCAGGTTTGTGTCTCTGCCTATAGGGTGGCAAGTTCCCCTAGCCATGAGTGGGTCCACAGATGCTACCTGGGAGCCAGAGATTAAAGCATAGGATCTTCAAAATTTTCCTGCTCTTCTATTTTATTGTAGCTAACCTGGCACTTAGGGAATAAGACAAAGTATTTTCTACTCTTCCTTCCCCTGTCTGCAGGCAGAAGAGCCTCTTCTATGACTTCCAACACTACTGGCCCATGGGGGGTTTCCACCAAATCATCATTTTCTCACTTAAAGCCCAAGGACTCTTTAATTAGCTTGTGATAAATTCTGCAATGCCTGGGACTCGACATTTGGCCCAGGGCAAGTGCAGAAATGCTGACCAAGAAGACTCTAGGCCTGGACTCAGGGACTGTAAGAATCCTCTTGGTGCTCTACCCCACTGTGGTTGAGCTGGCATATCAGGTGCAATGCAGTGGACCCTTTACTTTCCCCCCTGCTTTTCTCAAACAGAAGTCTTTCACCATAGGTACCACAGCTAGAAATGTACTGGGTCACACCTGAAGTTAGCGCTTCTCAGAGTCCAATGCCCATGGTGTATTACCTGGTTGTCACTGTTTTTTATTCTGGGTACAGGGGTTCTTTAGTCAGCAGGTGATGAATTCTGCCAGGTCTTTACTGACATGGCAGCACTGAGTTTAATGAAAAGTCCTCCAGTCACTGTGCTCTCCCTCTCCCAAATTCACAGGTTTCTCTGTGTTTTGTGGCTGCTGCTAGGTGGGAGTGGGGGAGTGGTATTGTGAGCACTCCCTTAGCTTTTCTGGCTGCTGTCTCAGTAGACCCCATTCTCCCCACCCTCCACATTCCACTGGCTCTGAGTCTAGCTCAGAATATGAATTGCCTAATAATTGAAGTCCTTGTGGCCTAGACTGCCCTTAAGTTCTCTTAGAGTCCAATAGCATGTCAACTCATGATGGCAAGACTTGTAAAAATTCAAGCTCCCAACACTAAGATGGGAGGTTTTCCTCTTTCTAAGGCCAATACAAGTGCTCCCCCCATTGGCAGATGTCAGCTGAGTACAGTCTGGTTCTGCTTTTCACTGTGACAGGGTAGTACTGAGTTTATTGCAAAGCCTCACAAACTATGCTCTCCCTCTCCCAAACATACTATCTCTGCATGATGTAGCCACTACTGGTGGTTGAAAAAGAGGTGGCATCCGTGCTTCTAGACCATCTTTTATTTGTTTGTCTTCTCCAATGTCTGTTTCAGTGATATGAAGTTAATACCAGGTACTGTGATTGCTCACCCAATTTTTGGTCCCTTTGACAGTGCTTCTTGAATGTAGTGAGTTGTGAAAATTTGGTGTTTTTCTGTGGTGGATGAGAATGTAGGCTTCTATTCTGCCCTCTTATTCTGTCTCTGCCTTAAATTTTTTTAGATTCAGGGAGTATATTTGCAGGTTTATTACATGCATATATTGTGTGATGCTGAAAATGTGGGATATAATAGATCCCATCACCTAGGCAGTAAGCATAGCACTCATAGTTTCTCACCCCCTGCCCTCCTCCTTCCCTCCTTCATCTAGTAGTTCTCAGTGTCTATTGCTGTCATCTTTATATTCATGAGTACCCCATGTTTAGATCCTTCTTATAGGCAAGAACATGTGGTATTTGGTTTTCTGTTCCTGTATTAATTTCCCTAGGATAATGGCCTCCAGACATATGCATGTTGCTGCACAGGACATGATTGTATTCTTTTTAATGTGTGCATAGTATTTTATGGTGTATATGTGGCACATATTTCTATCCAATTTATTGATTCACACATAAGTTAATTCCATGCCTTCCCTATTGTGAATAGCAATATGACGCATATACAAGTGCATGTGGGGTTTCTTTTTGTAGAATTTTTAATTTTCTTTTGGATATATACTCAGCAATGGAATTGCTGGTTGAATAGTACTTCTGTTTTAAATTCTTTGAAAAATCTCCAAACTGCTTTTCACAGTGGCTGAACTATTTACATTCTCACCAACAGTGTATAAGCATTTCATTTTCTCTGAAGTCTAACCAGAACTTGTTATTTTTTTTTACTTTTTAATAGTAGCCATTCTGACTAATATGAGATGGTATCTCACATTGATTTGCATTTCTCTGATGATTAGTGATGTTGAACATTAAGAAAACAACCCCATTAAAACATTGACAAGGGACATAAGCAGACACTTCTCAAAAGAAGACAAGCCGGGCACAGTGGCTCACGCCTGTAATCCCAGCACTTTGGGAGGCTGGGGTGGGAGGATCACAAGGTCAGGAGATCGAGACCATCCTGGCTAACACGGTGAAACCCTGTCTCTACAAAAAATACAAAAAAAATTAGCCGGGCGTGGTGGTGGGTGCCTGTAGTCCCAGCTACTTGGGAGGCTGAAGCAGGAGAATGGCGTGAACCCAGGAGGCAGAGCTTGCAGTGAGCCAAGATCGTACCACTGCACTCCAGCCTGCGCGACAGAGCAAGACTCCGTCTCAAAAAAAAAAAAAAAAATATATATATATATATATATATATGTGGAATTCTTATTCTATCACAATAAGCTGCCTTTCCTTTGCAAATACAAAATCAAACCATTCGAAAAATCACTTTAATTGTAGGGATTGACAGTATGTTTCCCCTTCTCTATCTCCTTCCCTCTTTTGTGATATTTTTTTCTGATCACTATGAATCCACTCAGCAGAGTAATCTCCATTCTTAATCTGTGTGAACTGTGGTGATGAGCTAGTCAGCTCTCTTAAAATCACTAACAAAGAGTTTTAAATTTCCTAGTTAGTAATACATTTTTAGCATGCCACAAGATACTCTTAGAACAAGGACTTCTGGTCCAGGCATTACGGACTATGATGATTAGTTCTCTGGATTTCTATAAGCTTTGAAATTAAAAGGTAAAAATCTAAAATAAATTGGACTTCATACTATTTATACATTTATTGGGTTTGTTAATTATTCCATAGGAAAACAGATGAAAGGCTTTTGTAGAATTCAATTCTGCTTCACCTTATTTAGGGTTACAAGAAGGGAATTATATTGATGTAACTGACAGACTGAATTAACCTCAGTCATCACATGTGATTTTTCTAGAGTTTTTTTAATGGTGCTGACATTCTCTTCAATATGTCCATGCTTAGCTTGGGTTTCTGGGGGAGAGATGAGTAGCTAGTACTACCCATCTAAAACATAATGTTCATTAGTTGGAATAATAATGTGATATGATAGTTTTCAAGATGATGCCCTCAATTTCTTTCCTCCCTGCATGCACATGCTGCTCTTTACATTGACAGCTGGAGTCGAATCTCCAATTTCTTGAATCTGTGCTGGTCACAATGACTTGCTTTACCAATAGGATGGAGCAGAAGTTGTATTCTAGGACCTCCAAGGCTAGGTCTTAAGAAGCTTTGTAGTATTTGCCTGTGTGTCTTGGGACAAACTACCAAGTTGTGAGCACTCCAGATAGCATGGAGAGGTCAGATAGACATCACACTCAGCACCCAATATGCACTGCCAGCCACATGAGTGACCTGTCTAGGCTCTTTAGTCTAGTGGAGGTTTCAGGTGAGTTCAGCAGCAGCCAACCAACAGCAACTGCAAGAAAGACTCCAAAAGAGAACTTTTGTAGTGCCCATCAACCCACAAAACCATGAGAAATAATATTATTTAAAATCACTGAACAAATAATAACAATAAACAATATTAAACAATAAATAATTCCTGAAGTTTTGGAATGGCTTACTATTCAGCAAGAGATAGCTAGAACAAGTACTAAATATTGCACAATACTGAATAAGTGTAAGTTTAGTTGTATAATATACTTCTACATTTTAAAGCCATTGACGTTTCTGGAAAGAGTGCAAAAGTGAGCACTGATTAAATGGTTTCCAAGAGAAGTTGTCTGTTGTATCTCAACATCATCATTTACCAATGGGAGCTGCATTTTGTTTTTGGAAAATATATATTTTAATATTCATTGTAAAAAATATACTAACAATTTTTTAGAAAGGCATATGCTATTTTGAAAAAAATTTGAGCAAACCAGAGAAGTGTAAACTTTAAGGCTCTAATCATATTTATATGCTATTTAACCCACAAATCCAAAGTCTGATGACAAACATGTTTATCTAATACTGATATTTGGATAAATAAGTTAAACTAACAGTTTTCTATTTAAATGATAGGCCTTATAATTGGTATGATGTTGAGATGGCTGCAGTAGATGGGCTCATCACCATAATAATATTTTCTCTTTAACAGTTCTTTAGAATATTAAGAGAGAACCAGAGAGTCTAAAACTGGGTTACACAGCAGTAATAAAATCAGAGTGGCACTTACTTTGCAGCAGCGGGACTGGAATTCTTGCTGTTGGGGTTGGTGGCAGCAAACTCAATTATGGGTGTCTCCTGCTTCATGTTTGGATGGTGTGTTGGAATATTTCCTGTTTAGAACTTTCTAACACTTCCTGACTAGAGCTGTTTAAAATAGAAACAAATCCCTCTGATTTTGAATTTAGCCTATGTATTGTTATAATTTGTTCGTATGTTTCTACTTTTTAGACTGTGGCTTTCTTGTAGACAGAAGTCGTATCTTACACCTCTTTTTCTTCAGCAGCAGTGTGCTTGGCACCGAGTTGAATTGTCAGGTTCGTTGAGTAAGTAAAGTAAAATTATACTAGAATTAAACTATTAAATTTATCAATTTTTCTCAGAAAATATATAGCTAAGTATGACGTATGAATCAATTCACTCACTGATTCAACAAACATTTTTTAAGTGACTACAGTATGCTATGAGCTAGGAATATGGCAGTAAACAAATCTCACCTTGTCTCAAACTTCAGTGGATCCAGGAGTCTCTAGAAGTTTAATTCTTGCTCAATCAGCAATTCCTTTTCACTGAAGACTTGACAAGAAGGTTTGAGAAGGCAAGAGTGTGTGAACTCAGCAGATGTTTGTGATGCACCTACTGTTTGCCAGAAGCTGTAGTGTCACAGGGTTTGCCTGTGTCTCCTAGGAAAGGTGAAATCTAAGGACAATATTTTAAACAACAAATAATGTCATGTATGCATTGTGATGGAGAGGGAAAGCGCTGGGTCCCAAGAGTATAAAAGGCACTAAGCCTAGCGTGGGGTCCAGGCGTCTCTGGCACAGTGCCTTCCTAGGTCATGGTTGTCCCTCCTTGTTGTTCCTGCTGTCTTCTTCAGTTAGATCTGCTTCTCTGCATTTCTTCATTTTACAGTGTGTGAGATGCAGTCATCTCTGAACAGGAATAGGCAACTGTGCACCTGTTACACCATGCTTGATGCTCTGCATTGATGTACACTGGGCCCAGGTTTCCCTAGTGGACTGCTTGGGCCGTTCTTGTCATCTGGCTCTGAAGTCTTTGTTCACAGAGGTGCACTTGCCAGATGGGGAAGCCAGAGATCTGGGGTCCTCTGATGAGGCCACTCTCACCCTGCTTATATTCCCTGACATACCTAACAGATGAAGCTCAGGTGGGCGATGCACCTCAGGCCACAGTGTGGACTGTTGTAACCAAGCGAGTTATAGAGGAACGCCACACTTTGAGACAAATTAAGGAGTCCTTTATTAGCCGGCGACCGAGGGCAGCTAACGCTCAAAATTCTCTTGGCCCTGAGGAAGGGGCTGGTTTTGTTTTTATTCTGTGGTCTAAATATGGGAGGGGAAGTTTAACTGAAACAATTTTTACAGAAGCAGAGCTGGCAAATAGTTAAAAAATTAATTGGTTACAAAAGCAGTTACAAAACAAATAAACAGTTCCAGGTGCAGGGGCTTAAACTATCACAAAAATAGACATGCAGGGGTTTTGCGTGACATTCACCGAGCGCGTCCCCAGGAGCTGCTGGTGCAGCTTGCCTCAATATCTTATCAGTAAGTGCATTCCTGGACGTGCTTTGAGTCAGTTTACACTAGTTATGCCCTTAAGGGAGGGAGGTAATGGGGGCTGCACTTGAAGAAACTAAAATGGAGTCTCTCCGGCTCTCTCCTCTAGGAGAGAGTCACTCAGGTTAAACAAGGTAGGGGATCACAGGACCATGTACAATTCTTCAAACTCCAGCTTCAACTCTTTCTAATTGCTCTCTTAGGACAGTATATTTAGATCGGAGTAAATGAAAGTAATGTTATTAGGAGATAAGATAAAAATCAATCCATTTGTAAAAAGGGAAGTAGATTATTTGTGAACTGTAATACTTTTTTTAGTGAAGAATCACCTTAAAACTTGGAACCTGGATACAAGATAATTCCTTCATTCTGCAAAAGTTTAGTAGCAAACTATATGCCAGGACTGTGCTAGGTACTAGGTATACATGGTTGACTATATAGTATAAGATGCCTTGGAGTGTCAGATAGTTTCATATAAATGGCTTATGCAGTATATAGACAGTGTGGCAAAAAGAGACTACTGACATGCACAGAGGACAGACAATAAAGCGTCTTCGAATGGTAGATAAATGTGTTTGGACTTTTCACTCAGGGCTGTTGAAGTTTTTGAAGGTCAGTGGTCTCAGAGTTTTGGTGTTTTCAAGCCCTGCTAAGTACTTTGTTTCTAGCTGATGATTGGCCACCATTACTGATCATCTATTGGCTCTGTCTGATTCAGCAATCCCACCACTGAGTATTTATGCAAAGGAGAAGAAATCAATGTATCAGAAAGATAACTGTACTTGTGTATTTGTTGCAACACTATTCACAGTAGCACAGGTATAAAATCAACCTAATGTCCATCAACAAATGACTGGAGAAAGAAAATGTAGAAAATATACACAATGAAATACTATTCAGGCATAAAAAACAATAGAATCATAACTTTTGCAGACACATGGATGGAACTGGAGGCCATTGTTGTAAGTGAAGAAAGCCAGACACAGAGTAAACATTGTATTTTATCACTCATAAGCGGGTGCTAAAAGATGTGTAGATATTGACGTAGAGAGTGTAATGATAAGGGAGACTCAGCAGGGTGAGGGGATGGAAGGGGTGAACAGTGAGAAATTACTTAATGGGTACAATGTGCGTTATTCTGGTGATGGATACCTAAAAGCCCTGACTTCACCACTATGCCATCCAAGCTTACAGCAAAATTGTACTTGGAACCCTTAAATTTATACACAAAAAGTCTTAGACCTCTCTCTCTTCCCTCATAAGACTCAGAGCTCAGTGATCCCCTTCGATCTCCTCAGCCTGCTGAGTTTTGATTTTCCTACCTAAAATGATTTTGGGCAGAGACAAGGGAGTGTTTCAGGAAGATGTTCTCAGGCACACACTTCTAAAGAAACATAGGAGGCTTTTCTAGTGGCCTTTATCTAGTCACTGCTTTAAGCAAGGAATAAAACATCTGTGGCTAAAATTCGTAAAACTGTGTTTCCCACCCACCCTTCAGACCTGACAGAAGAGATTTTAGGACTTTAAGGGAACAGCTTTTTCCTGACCCAAAAGGGCACAGTAGTGCAAAGGCCAATGTCACGTAAGTACCTTTTCCTCATCTGTAAAATAACTTTCAGGTAGTATTCCCACAGCTGGAATCAGTACAATGTTATGACTGAGGTATTGGAAAAGCCTATGAGCTCATTATCATTTGAACATATGAGTAATGGAAAATTTAGGCAGAATTTTATTTGAAAGGATTATTTATGCAATTTTTAATTAACTGATTTATATTGCGGTTATTTCAAACAATAAAAATCAGGTCATTGTGTTGTAAGCTAGAAATATGTACAATAACACATGGTCTTGATTATCTCACATAACGAATTGAAGATTAAAGCAAAATAATTTATCTTAGGGAATTTTGTGACAGTTTCTCTTTCACTTTGCTTTAATAATGACTTCAAACTGTTGCACATATATAGAGAACTCCTGACTAAAGAGAATTTTTTTGACTATTGTGCTATGTTTCTGTAACTTTTTAAGATCTAGAGGAACATACATTTAGTCTCAGTTGGCCAACTAAATGTTATGGAGTCAGCTTCCGTGTTATGTGCTGAGCGTTGAAGGAATGGTGGAGACAAGGCTGCTGCCCTCGCAGAGTCTACGGAGAAAACCTGATGAAGTGTGGCAAGGAACATGCTGGGAGCATCCCAGGATGCCAAAAGCCCACACAGATGGAACACCTGCCTTAGAACCGGGGAGGGTCAGACAAGGAAAGGTGTCAGGAAAAACAAGGGAAGTTTAATCTGCAGGAATAGAAACACACTTGAGAAATCCATGGGGAATGAAAAGAGAATGGCTGAGCAGCAGCAGATTGTCAAAAAGGAAATCAAGAAGGAGCAGCCAAAGAGGTTGATGGAGAACCAGGAGAAAGAATGTGACACTGAAGCCAAGGGAAGGAAAGTGTTTCAACTTTTCTGGGAAAAAATGACATGCTCTGTCTTAACCTTGCTGTTTTATAAGTCATATAGCCACATTCCAGGTTCTGAGAAGTCCAGCACAAAAGATGTTTCTTTTAGTTTGCTTAACCCAGCATTTGCCAGAATAATCTGGTCTCAGTGTGAGTGTGTGTGCGTGTGTGTGCAAGTGTGTTCTACTAATATCTCACTGAGGATAGTGCTCTATACAACATAATTTTTAAAATACTGGTTATATCCGTCTTTTTGTTCAGCTGCAGCACTTACAAAGGTCAACTTTGATCATGTGCCTTCGTTACTAAAGGAAACAAAACAAACTAATGAATAAAGCCCACCCGGCAGTGGCTCCTCACTACCTGTAGGATGGAGCCCACCTGGCTTGGCCTGAGTGCCCTGTGCTGACCTGGCCGTGCTGTCTTCTGCCTGCTGCTTTGCCTCCCCTTTCCTCCTGAAGAAGGTAGAGATCCTCTGAGCTTTGGCCCGTCTGGAACATGTGTCCTTCCCCTCATGTGGCCCATGTTTTCCTGAGTCCACTTTAATCTCATTTAAGGGTATAGAACTTTCCTTAAAGCTTTTAGTCCGGTCTCACTCTGTGTGCTGTCTTCCTGCCCCTTCTACAATGTACATACTTTACTGATACATTAATTATGCTATACCAGCCGAGGTTTTTACTTCTATATCATTTTATATCATCATCTTTTTTCTTAGAGCTTAGTTCACTTATTTATTCAGTCTTTCCACAATATAATTGCATGTCATATAATTTCATATTTATTTTCATTGGTGTTTATATATCTTTTCTGTAAAAATGGAGGCTTTCTAAATAGATCTTCATTAGTGTTGGAAGAACAAGGTTTTAAGTCTCGGTCTCAGCGAAAAGGTGTTTCCCGCATTACCAGGAGGGAAAGAAACACTTGCATTGTTGCATTAGATATTCTTACAGAGAAAGAAAACCATGTGTAATGGAAAATTGCGAACTTTGCCTCAGGGAGACCAGGTTGATTCACTGAGAAAGTTTGAATTGGTTTAGAAAGCATAGTTCTGAGGTTTCTAGAAGGACAAAAGTTAGAGTAGGGCATAAGAAGTAATGCCCATATCGAAAAATTAGAAATATCTCAAATTAACAACCTAATATCACAACTGAAAAAATTAGAGAAGCTAGAAGAACTCAACCACAAAGCTTATAGAAGACAAGAAATAACTAAAATCAGAGCTGAATAGAAAGAAATTGAGACAAGAAAAAAAGTTCAAAAGATCACTTAATCAAGGTTTTTTGAAAAAATTAATAAGATAGATAGGGCACTAGATAGACTAATAAAGAAGAAAAGAGAGAAGATTCAAATAAACAAAATTAGAAATGATGAAGGGAATGTTACCACTGACCCCAGAGAAATAAAAATAACAACCAGCAACTACTATGAGCACCTCTATACACAAAACTAGAAACCCTAGAAGAGATTAATAAATTCCTGGACACATATACTCTCTCAAGGCTGAACCAGGAAGAAATTCAGTCTCTGAGCAGACCAATTATGAGCTCCAAAAATTGAATCCGTAACAAATAGCCTATCAACTCCCCAAAAAAGCCCAGGACCTGATAGATTAACAAATTTTAACACATGTACAAAGAAGAGCCAGTACCAGTCCTACTGAAACTATTTCAAGAAATAGAGGAGGAGGGACTCTTCCCCAACTTGTTCTATGAGGCCAGAAACATCCTGATACCAAAGCCTGGCAGTGACACAACAAAAAAAGAAAACTTAAGGCCAGTATCCTTGATGAACATCCATTCAATAATCCACAACAAAATACTTGCAAACTGAATCTAGCAACACATCAAAAGGCTAATTCACCATAGTGAAGTAAGCTTCTTCCCTGGAATGGAAGGTTGGTCCATCATGGGCAAATCAATAAAATGTGATTCATAACATAAATAAAACTAAAGATAAGAACCACGTGATTGTCTCAACGGATGCAGAAAAGGCTTTCAGTAAAATTCAACAAAGCTTCATGTTAAAAGTTCTCAATTAAATGAGGTATCAAAGGAACATACCTCAAAATAATAAAGGCCACCTATGACAAACTCACAGCCAACATTATACTAAATGGACAAAATCTGGAAGCATCCTCCTTGAAACCCACACAAGACAAGGATGCCCTCTCTCACCACTCCTATTCAACATAGTATTATAAGTCCTTTCTGGAGCAAACAGACAAGAGAAAGAAATAAAGGGTATTTAAATAGAAAGAGAAGTCCAACTACCTCTGTTTGCAGACAACATAATTCTCTATCTAAACCCTATAGTTGTGACCCAAAACTCCTTAAGCTGATAAACAACTTCCACAAAGTTTCAGGACACAAAATCAATGTACAAAATTTGCTAGCATTCCTATTCACCAAGAAGAGCCAAACTATGAGCCAAATCAGAGAGGCAATTTTGTTCACAATTTCCACAAAAAGAATAAAGTACATATGAATACAGCTAACCAGGGAGGTGAAAAATCTCTACAATGAAAATTACAAAACACTGCTCAAAGAAGTCAGAGAAGGCACACATAAATGAAAAATCATTCCATGTTAATGGGAGAAAGAATTAATATCATTTAAATGGTTGTACTGTCCAAAGCTACTCCTATTAAACTACCAATGACATGCTTCATGGAGGTAGAAAAAAGCTATTTAAAAATTCATATAGAACCAAGAAAGAACCTAAGTAGCCAAGGCAATCCTAAGCAAAAAGAACAAAGCTGGAGGCATCACATTACCTGACTTCAAACTATGCTACAGCACTATAATAACCAAAACAGCATGGTACTAGTACAAAAACAGACACATACACCAGTGGAACAGAATAGACAGGTTAGAAGTAAGACCACATACCTACAACTATCTAATCTTTGAGAAAGCTGGCAAAAACAAGCAATGGGGAAAAGATTCCCTATTCAATAAATGGTGCTGGGATAACTGGCTAGCCATATGCAGAAGATTGAAGGTGGTCTTCTTCCTTATACCATACAAAAAAATCAACTCAAGATGGATTAAATACTTAAATGTAAAACCCAAAAGTATAAAAGCTCTGGAAGACAACCTAGACAATACCATCCTGGACATAGAAAGAGGCAAAGATTTCATGATAAAGACACCAAAAACAACAAATAAAACTATTGACAAGTGGGATCTAATTAAACTTAAAAGCTTCTGCTCCGCAAAAGAAATTATCAATAGAGTGAACAAACAACCTATAGAATGAGGAAAAAATATTTACAAACTATGTATCTGACAAAGATCTAATATTTAATATAAGGAACTTAAATTTACAAGAGAGAAACAAAAAAACCCTATTAAAAAGTGGCCAAAGCCCTGACTTATGAATGGCACTTCTGGACCCAGCCAGGGACTGAGGGATCTCACTGCCCTAAAGGAGAGAACACAGGCCTGTCTGGCTTTGCCACCTGCTAATTGTAGAGACCAAAGGCCTTGAGTGAACATAGGCAGTCGTCAGAAAGTGCATGCAGCAGGACTTGAGCAAGACCCGTGTTGTGCTAGCTTCAGGTCTGATCCAGGACAGTCATAGTGGTGGTGGCCAGGGGTGCTTGTGCCTTTCTTATCGCAGCTTTAAGTGGCTTAGAACAGAGAGAAAGACTCTGTATCTTTGAGAGAAAATAATGGTAGGGAAAAAGAGTCTCTGGCTAGTAAACCAGAAAATTCTCCTGGATTTTGTTGAAGGCTGTCAAGGTGGTACTTCTCTGAGTCTGGAAGAATTACAGCATTATTAGGTATAAGGTCCCCCATAAAGCAGATATGGCATAGACCACAACACCCAACTCTTTTCAAATATGTGAAAAGCCTTCCCAAAAAAGACAGCTACAAATAAGCCCAGACAATGAAGACTACAATAAATACTCACCTTTTCTCTCTTTAAATTTTATTTTTTAAACCTCTCATATAGTGCTGCATGCCCAAGATTTTAATGTCCAGACACTGAAGAACATCTACTAGCATCAACACCATCCAGGAAAACATGACTTCACCAAGTGAACTAAATAAGGCACCGGGGACAAATCCTGGAGAAAAAGAGACATGTGATGTTTCAGACAGAGAATTCAAAAGAGCTGTATTTAAAAAAAAAAAAATGAAAGAAATTTAAGATAACAAAGTAAAGAAATTCCAAATTTTATCAGCTAAACTCAACAAAGAGATTGGAATAGTTACAGCAAATTAAGCAGAAATTCTGAGCTGAAAAATGCAATTGGCATGCTGAAGAATGCATTAGAGCCATGTAATAGCAGAATGGATCAAGCGAAGAAATAGTGAGCTTGAAGACAGGCTCTTTGAAAATACATATAAGAGACAAAAGAAAAAGAATAAAAACAACAAATCATGCCGACAGGATCTAGAAAATAGCCTCACAAAGACAGATCTAAGAGTTATTTGTTTTAAAGAAGATGTAGAGAAAGAGGCAGGGGAGGATCCAGAAAATAGCCTCAGAAAGACAGATCTAAGAGTTATTGGTTTTAAAGAAGATGTAGAGAAAGGGGCAGGGGTAGAAAAATTTATTCAAAGAGATAATAACAGAGAACTTTCCAAACCTAGAGAAAGATATCCATATCCAACTACAAAAATGTTATAGAACATTAAGCAGATTTAACCCAAAAAAGACTACTTCAAAGCATTCAACAACCGATCTTCCAATAATCAAACATAAAGAAAAGTTCTAAAGGAAGAAAGAGAAAAGAACAAATAACATACTGGGGAGCTCCAACACGTCTGGCAGCAGACTTTACAGCGGAAACTCTACTGGCCAGGAGAGAGAAGCAATAAATATTTAAAGTACTAAAGGAAAAATACTTTTACCTTAGAATAGAATATACAGTGAAAATTTTCTTCAAATAAAAAGAATACTGACTTTTTCAGACAAACAAAAGCTGAAGTACTTTATGAATACCATACCTGTCCTAAAGGAATGCTAAAGGGAGTACTTCAATCAGGAAGAAAAGGACATTAACGAGCAATAAATGATCACCTAAAAGTAAAAAAAAAATCCTCACTGCTAATAGGATACAAAACAAAACAGAATATTATAACACTATAGATGGGTGTTGTGTAAACTACTCTTATTCAAGGTAGGAATACTAAATAATATCCAATCAAAAGTAATAACTACGACAACATTTCAAGACATAGCACAATAAAATATAAATAGAAACAACAAAAAGTTAAAAAGTTAAGGGATGAGCACGACCCTTCCTGAGCCGGCAGATGTGGTGGAAGCTCCGGAGCTCGGGAGCTCACGGAAGGACTGGAACGTGGAGGGAAAGGAGGCCACCCCTACAGCTGGAAGTCTGGGAAGGGGACAAAGGCCTCCGGCGCCCCCCAGCAACAGCAGGGCGGCGCCACATTGGTCCTGCGCCAGGCCTGGCCGCCGGTGACTGCGGGACTCTGGGAGGCCGGCGGTGCTCGGGTGTAGAGGGAGACAGCTGCCCGGGGGCACGGGCGAGCGCCTCTGGGGGTCCCGGATCCGAGACCCGCGGCCCCGGGGTGGCGGTGACGCCTGGAGTCGTGCGGGCGTGGCTGGGCCGGGCTCTTGGGGCAGCCAGGCGCCGCTGCTGGCGTCTAGGCCACACCACCCTGAACAGCGCCCGCTCGCCTCTGATCTGTTGAAGCTAAACAGGGTAGGGCCTGCTTAGTACTTGGATGGGATTCCGCCTGGTAATAGCGGGTACCAATGGCTTTTGGCTCCCCGCTCCCTCCCTCTTTCCCCCTTTTGTCTCCTTGCTTCCCAACTGCCCCCCGCCTCTGCTACCCCTTGACCACCCCCGCGCCCCAGCCGAAGCCCAGGACCTCGTCCTGAAGATCCTCCGCTGCAGCACCGCCAGGCAGCAGCATCCCACCTTTTCCGACTCGCCGCAGCCCCACCAGGAGCCCGGCTCCAACCCTGGCGCGACGGGACCGACCCCGAGGGCGAAGGCGCGGGTTCCCTGAGGTCCAGGGTGTCTTCACGCTCCCCGGACTCCCAGGCAATTCTATTCATTCTTCCAGCGACGCGGCAACCGTGCAAGCCGGGGGAAGGGGCGGGCAGGGACAGCGGGTCCCACAGACCCCAGCGAACACCTCCGCTCCAGAACCCGTGGGCTGCTTTCCCCAGGGGAAGGACATTGTCTTCGCCAGCCACGAGGAAATCCGTCCCTGTGCACCCGCTTTCCCAATGCCACAGACTTCGTGTGAACTCCAGTCCTGAGGACAGGAGAGAGATCCAGGTCTCGCCCCGTGGACACGCTCGGTGCCACTGCTTCCAGCAGACAAACCAGCACACTCTACAAATCTCGGGGCCCACGGCACCAAGGAGACAGAAAGAAGCAAACAAAGGAAGGACCTTCTGAAACGCACCCCCAAAGCAACCAACCAATTCAAGAAAAAAGAACACACACGTCTCAGGGCTCCGTTGGTTTTCCTGGGTGGGGGTCCCTGACCCCCTGTTCTAGCCCGGCCCAAGCACCCTCCACCCCACCCCGGCCTGCTGAAAGGTGCCCTGTCTACCTAAGCAGAGCCTCCCTCTCCAAGGCTCTGTCGCTGTCGCTCTACAACTCCCTCACCCTCTCCCTTTCTCTACTTCCTCCTCCACTTCGCTCTCTACTGTGGGGCTGTCTCTTCCCCCCTCTGTCTCGCCTCCCCCTTCTCTGTCTCTCTCACTATCGCTGTCTCTCTGTCCCTCTGGTTCTATTTCTCCATCCCTCTCTCCCTTGCTCTCCTTCTGTAGCAGGAGGAGCTGCAGACAAAACCCCTCAGACACCGAGTTGTAGAAGGGAGGGCTTTATTCAGCTGGGAGCATCGGCAGACTCACGTCTCCAAAAACCTAGCTCTCTGAGTAAGCAATTCCTGTCCCTCTTAAAGGCTTACAACTCTAAGGGGGTCCGTGTGAGGGGGTCGTGATGGATTGAGGAAGCAGAGGGAAAGTGACTGGGGGCTGCATGCACAGGTAATTAGATCAGAACAAAACAGGACAGGGATTTTCACAGTGCTTTTCTATACAATGTCTGTAATCTATAGATCACATAATCGAGTAGGTCAGGGGTCGATCTTTAACTACCAGGCCCAGGGTGTGGCGCAGGGCTGTCTGCCTGTGGATTTCATTTCTGCCTTTTAGATTTTACTTCTTTCTTTGGAGGCAGAAATTGGGCATAAGACAATATGAGGGGTGGTCTCCCTTCAAGCTCTCTGTGTCTGTGTCTTTGTGTGTCCGTGTGTGTGTGCCCGGGTGTGGTGTGTGTGTCCGTGTGTGTGTGTCTGCGCGTGTGCACCCGTGTGTATCCGTGTGTGTGTCAGGGTGGGTTTGCTCGTGGTAGTGGTGCGGTGTGTCTGGGTGTCCGTCAGCCCCTCTTTCCCGGGATGAGGCTGCCGGGGCTCTAGTGCTAGCACGGGGCAAAGCAGAGCCTTCCTGCCCCGTTGGCCACAGCGGGTCTCGTCGGAACAAGCGACGATGGTGTGGGCGTTGTGAGAAAAAGGGCCCGCGGGGCTGGGCCGGCTGTTAGCCCCTGGGCAGCCCTGGCGGCTCTGGGTGTGTGGGGCAAGAGGGGGCCTTGCAGGAGGGGCGGCCAGGAATCCAAAATAATTTTTCCACGGCAAGGCGGAGGACCGGAGGGTACCCCAGGACCCTGGGCCCTGGGCCCTGGGCCCTGATGCCTCGGAGCACACCCCGTCCTGAGCGGGCCCCAGGTGTTGGAAGCTCTGGAGCTCGAGAGCCTGGCGAAGGCCTGGAGTGTCAGTGAGAGGGTGGCCGCATGGAGAGTCCAGAGCCCTGGCAGGGGATGGAGGCCTCTGGCGCCGTGTCGGTCTCGCGCGTGGTCTGGCCACCAGCGACAGCGGGACGCTCTGGGAGGTAGGCAGAAAGCGCAGCGCGGTGACTGGTGGTGCTTGGGCGTAGAGGGGGAGAGAAGCCCGGCCACGGGCAAGTGGCTCCGGGGTGCCTGATCCCAGCCTCACGGCCCCAGGTTGCCAGCCAGGCGCCACTGCCATTGTCTAAGGCCATACCACCCGGAAAATGAGAGAGACCCAAGCCGCAGCCCGTGGGCACGCTCAGCGCCACTGCTCCTGCCACAGTGACGGGTGCACTCCACAACTTTCAGGGCCCACAGCACCAAGAGGACAGGGAGGAGCCAACAAAGGAATGACGCTACGAAATGCACCCCCAAGGCCACCGACCAATCCAAGTAAAAACACGTATCAGGGCTCCGTTGATTTTCCCGCAGGGGCGGCCCTGCCCCCCTGTTCCAGCCCGGCCCAGTCACCCTCCACCCTACCCTGGCCAAAGGGGACCCTGTCTACCAGATAGAGCCTCCCTCTCCAAGGCTCTGTTGCTCTCCCTCTGTAGCTCTCTCACCCTTTCCCTTTCTCTACTTCCTTCTCCACCTTGCTCTCTCTCTCTCTCTCAATCTCCCCAGTTCCTCTCTGTCTCTCTCTCGATGGCTGTTTCTCTCTCTCCTTCCATTTCTATCTCTCCATCCCTCTGTCCCTTGCTCTCCTTCAAGTTGTCTGTGTCTTTGTGTGTCTGTGTGTGTGCTTGTGTTCCCACGCGTGCGCCCCTGTGCGTCTGTGTGTTTGGGAGTAGGTTTGCCAGTGATTGTGGTGGGGAGTGTCTGGATGTCCATCAGTACCTTTGTCCCGGGATCAGGCTGCCAACTCTATTGCCAGAGCGTGGGTGTCACAGTTGCTGTGATAGTCTCACACACGCAGGTGTGTGGATCTTGTTCATTTTCACGTAGACAACGAGAGCAAAACCACAGAGAAAAGAAACATCCCGTACATCACAGCCTGACGATGCATTCTTGTTTCCTGCAAAATGGGGAGTCTCCAATATAGCCTGTTTGAAAACTGGAAAGCAGAGCACCGACATGATGCTGGTCTTCCACGCATTCCTGGAAGTTTCCGGGGCCCCACAGAGCTCGGGAAACAAACAGTCAACATGGTCACGCTTCTGGGGGGCAGAAACTTGAGCAACAGGCACCTTTGCAGAGGGCAAAGAACGTGGAATCCAGAATCACGCTTCAGTTGGCCTCAGTGTGACTCCCGTGTGGATGAGACTATCCGCCTCGAGCTCTGTTGCAGGGCTCAATGTGGGGATATGTCATCTGTGAACCATGTGGATGAAAAGCAGACAACCACCTGAGTCTCAACTCATTGCTTTCTGGGGAATTTGCTCATTCCTTCGGAAATGGAACTGGTCTGAATTGCTCCGGGATGAAGTAACCCAGGCTGGCGATCCAGAGGGCCGCTGATCACCCCGCTGGCCAACGGGGCTGTGGGCCCAGCACTTAGCCCGCAATGGGAACCCAACATTTTCCCGGAGTGCTGGGTCCTGTTGGCTCTGGAGGCATAAGACCATTTTTGTCTCTGCCTTCCGTTCTCTGCTTCTTGCTCCTTTTGTCCCTCGGTCCATCCTTCCCTCTGTTCTTCCCTCCCTCCCCTGGGTTTTTCCTCCCTTTCTCCCTCCCTCTTTCTCTCCCTTCCGGGGTCCCTCCTTCCACCCATCCTCTCCTAGCTCCATCCTTCCATCTCACTCTTTCTCCGTTCCTGTCCTCATCTCTGCCTGCCTTCCCTTTTGCCTGGAATGGGCAGCACCCCGGTTTGCACGGGGTCTCAGGTCTACATTTAATTGCAAGGCCCTCCATGGTGCTGGCAAGGAGGTTGATGGGACACGGGTTGGCAAGTGATGGTGAGCGAAGAGGCAGAGGAGTCGAGCCGCAGAAAGGAGAACTGGCCTGGCTTCTGCCCCGGCCCAGTGTTTCGCGGACTGAGGTCTCCGCCAACCCGACTGATGAACGCGGGGAAAAAGGGATGAGAGCTCCGCCTGGGCTAGTCAGAAAACCCAGGCTGCTGCCTGGAAACCCGCGTATGCGCAGTAGACAGCCCACCTCCCGGTACCTGGACCGGCCCTGGGATCCCCGGGATGCTCAGGAATTCTTTCTTGTCATTCTTGACAGCCCTCCTCTGTGTGGAGTCTCTCGCTGGACCTGGAACTCAGGGATCCTAGGCAGGTCAGCTGGAAGGGAAGACACGCCTCTCCATACCAAGCCTGAGGTTCACCGCGAAAGAGAGGCCGCCGCCCTGCCCCCACCCCGCCCCAACCCCGCTCCAACCTGCTCCTCCAGAAGAGCCCTGTGTTCTTCCTGGCTGAGGAGTGGTTCCAGCAAAGCGTGCTCTTCCACGTCCTTCAGCTCCCCTAGTGGCGCCGGATCTAGGAAAGATTGAGCCTTTTGCTGAAACTTTGGGGTTGACAGGAGCTCATCTAACAGGCTGGAGGTGAGTGCAGACGACAGCCCCGGCTCCTGGAGCTGTTGGGAGGCGCCTGGATGGCTGGCATCTGTGCTTGACGCGGAGGCCTCCGGGGTCGCGAGCTCCGGAGGTGGAGGTGCCCCGTCTTCGGGTTCCCACGCCGCTCTGGCGACCTGGGGCTCCAGCCCCACCACGTACTCTGGTGGGACGTGGGTGGCGCAAGCACACCTTGCCCCTGTGACTCAGCTTGAGGGGGCCCAAGCTGTCCCACTGAGCACGCGCCCAGAAGGACGTCGCGCTGCGGGTTCTGGTCTTCCTGTCATTTGTTGGGGTGCAGAGACTACCAGGGAGTCTGAGGATGGGAAAGCCCCAGTTCCGGAGGAGCCAGGGCAGCGAACACAAAGCCCCGCATGCCCGGGCAGGTTGGGAGAGTCCTTCTGCCTGCGCAGCCTGGCTGGTTTGGAGCAGCGGGATGGCCCTTGCTGCCTGGCTCACGAAAGCCCCCTGTGGGAGAGCCCCAGGCGCGCAGGGCATGTGGGTTGCGGGAAGCACGGTTCCCCACGCCCCGGTGTGGGTGAACTTGATAGAGGAGGGAGGAGGGTGACACCCAGCGGGGGTGCTAATTAGTAACCACTGTGGCTTCAAAGAACTCAAATGAAAGGAAGACTTGTATGTCTCTCACTTTAAGTCCAGAGCTAGAAATGATTAAGCTTAGTGAAGATGTAGAATTTTCATAGCTAGAGAGAAGTCAATGCTTGGCTTCAAAACTTCTTTGAGGACCACTGCAGCTGGTGACTTTAAGTTACAGCCAGTGCTCATTGACCACTCTGAAAATCTCAGGACCCTTAAGAGTTATGCAAAATCTGTTCTTTCTGTGCTCTAGAAATGGAACATCACTGTCTGGATGACAGCACATCTGTTAATAGCATGGTTTACTGAATATATTAATCCCACTATTGACACCTACTGCTCAGAAAAAAAAAAAAGATTCCTTTAAAAAGACTGTTGCTTGGCCAGGCATAGTGGCTCACACCTGTAATCCCTGCACTTTGGGAGGCCGAGGATCACCTGAGGTCAGGAGTTCAAGACCAGCCTGGCCAAAATGATGAAACCCCATCTCTACTAAAAATACAAAAACATTAGCCAGGCATGGTGGTAGTACCTGTAATTTCAGCCACTCGGGAGGCTGAGGCAGAATAATGGCTTGAACCCTGGGGGCGGAGGTTGCAGTGAGCCGAGACCGCACCACTGCACTCAAGCCTGGGCAACAAGAGCGAAACTACGTCAAACAAAAAAAAAAAGAAGGAAAGAAAAAGAAAAAAGAAAAAAGATTGCTGCTTATTGACAATTCACCTAGCTATCCAGAAGCTTAGCTGGAGATGTACTTGGAAATTAATGTTATTTTCATGACTGCTAATACAATATTTACCTTCAGCCTGTGGATCAAGGAGTGGTTTTGACTTTCAAGTGTTTTTATTAATTAATAAATGCATTTTGTAAAGGTATAGCTGTCATAGATGGTGATTTCTTTGATGAATCTGGATAAACTGAATTGAAAACCTTTTGGAAAGGATTCACCGTTAATCCTTTCATGATATTTGAACCTCCTCCCGTGAATCACAAATGTCCTTAATAGCAATCCTTAAGTGCCATTAAGGACATTTGTGATTGATGGGAGGAGGTTGAAATATTAACATTAACAGGAGTTTGGAAGAAGTTGATTCCAGCCCTCATGGATGACTTTGAGGGCTCAGGATGTCAGTGGAGGAAGTCCCTGCAGATGTGGTAGAAATTGCAAGACAGCTAGAATTAGAATTAGGGCCTTAAGGTGAGATGAAATTGCTGTAAACTCATGATGAAACTTGAACAAATAGGGAGTTGCTTCTTATGGACGAGCAAAGAAAATATTTTCTTGAGATGGAATATAATCCAGGTGGAGATGCTATAAACATTGTTAAAATGACAACAAAGGATTTAGAATATTCCATAAACCTAGTTGATAAAGCAGCAGCAGGGTTTGAGAGGGTTTACTCCAATTTTGAAAGAAGTTCTACTGTTGATAAAACGGTGCCAAACAGCATCACATGCTACAGGGAAATCTTTTGTGAAAGGAACAAACTTCATTGTTTGAAGAAATTGACACAGGCATCCAACTTTCAGCAGCCCCCACACTGATTAGCCAGCAGTCATCAATATAGAGGCAAGACCCTCACCAGGAAAAAGATTGTGACTTGGTAAGGCTCAGATATTCATTAGCATTTTTTAGCACTGACGTATTTTAACTTAAGGTATGTACACAGTTTTTTAGACATGCTATTAATTACTAATTATTAATTATTAAATGCTCATTAGACTACAATATAGTTTTAAGCATAACTTTTATAAGCACTGGGAAACAAAATGTTTATGCAACTAACTTGATTGTAACATTTGCCTTATTGCAGTGGTCTGGAACCAAACCCACACTATCTCTGACATGTGCTTGTAGGTTTTTGGTTGTAACATTTGCCTTATTGTAGTGGTCTGGAACCAAACCCACACTATCTCTGAGGTGTGCTTGTAGGTTTTTGGTTGTAACATTTCCCTTGTTGCAGTTGTCTGGAACCAAACCCACAATATCTCTGAGTATGCTTGTAGATTTTTGGTTGTTCTTTGTTTTGAGATGGGGTTTCGCTCTGTCGCCCAGGCCAGAGTGCAGTGGCATGATCACAGCTCACTGCAGCCTCCAACTGCTGGGTCAAGTAATTTTTCTACCACAGCCTGCTGAGTAGCTGGGACTACAGGCATGAAGCACTATGCCTGGCTATTTTTTTAAATACTTTTTTTGTGGAGACGGGATCTCACTATGTTGCCCAGCTCGTCTTGAACTCCGGGGCTCAAGCAATCCAGCCACTTCAGCCTCCCAAAGTGCAGCCATTACAGGCTTGAGACACTGTACCCAGCTTGTCTGCAGTTCTTAAAACAAAAACGGCCAGGTGCGGTGTCTGACGCCTATAATCCTAGCACTTTGGGAGGCCAAGGCAGGTGGATCACAATGTCAGGAGTTTGAGACCAGCCTGACTAAGATGGTGAACCCAGTCTCTACTAAAAATAGAAAAATTAGCCGGGCGCAGTGGCGGGCACCTGTAGTCCCAGCTACTCGGGAGGCTGAGGCAGGAGAATCGCTTGAACCCAGGAGGCGGAAGTTGCAGTAAGCCGAGATCGTGCCACTGCTCTCCCGCCTTGCGACAGAGCAAGACTCCATCAAAAAAAAAAAGTAATTTAAAAGATTAAAAGTTAAGATAGATTTTTACAAATGTATATGTCTACCATTACAGTTTCATACAGAATGGTTTTACTGCCGTGAAGATTCTCTGTGCTCTGTGTATCCATCTCTTCCTTCCCCTTGGTCCATGGCAACCACTGATCTTTCTACTGTTCCCATAGTTTCACCGTTTCCAGAACGTCATATAATTGGAATCGAACAGTACGTAGACTTTTCGGATTGGCTTCTTCTTTTAGCAATATGCATTTAAGTTTCCTCCATGTATTTTTTTGTGGCTTGATAGTTCATCTCCTGTTAGCAGTGAATAATATCCCGTTGCCATTATGCTTTTGTCAAGACTCAGAACGTACAACGTGAAGAGTAAACGTGAATGTTCACTGTAAGCTTTGAGTGATAATGAAGGGTCAAGGTAGGTTCCTTGTTGTCACAGGTGTGCTCCTGTGAGGCAGGAAGCTGTAGTGGGGAGGCTGTGTGTGGGGAAAGGGACATAGGAGAAGTCTGTACTCTCTGCTCCGTTTAGCTGTGAACCTGCACTTCTCTAAAAAATAAAATTAGTTAACATTAAAAGCAAAAAATTAGAAAAATTAAAACATTACAATGTGTCATATAGTTTTCAAATCACAAGACAGGAAAAGACATAATAAAAGAAACTATAGAAAACAACAAAGATAGGAACAAAACATCAGTGATAGAAGGCAGAAGACAGAAACGTGGAGCCCAACACATTAATTTATTTTAATCATTATTTATACTCATTTATACTAATTTATATTGATTTAACATATTAATTCTGACTAAGTGGCATTAAGGGAGGTTTGAGGAATTTGCATGTCACATTCTGGATGAGAGGACTCAATAATATTAGCTCTTCAGTTTGCTGTAAAGCATTTAAAAATATGCTCAAATTCCAATAAAAATTCCAAGAAAAATATTTTTGAACAAGAACATGTGATTTTAAATCCATATATTGAACATACACACAATGAGAGCCAATATTATAAAATTTACTATAAGATATTTTAGATTATTGTCACTATTCAAAATTAAATTTGAAATGGCACAAAAATAAACACATTAATGAAAGGGAATTAAAAACACAGAAATTGAGTGTAATTTTATCTAGTAACAGGGTAACATTTTAAACCCACAAAACAGAGCGATTGTTCCAATTATGGTATTAAAATATTGGGTAATGATTTGAGAATATAAAATGAAAGAATTGAATCATTGTCCCACACCTTACATAAAAGTTAATTCCAGTATTAAATGTAAAAAAAGAGAGAGAGAGAAAAGAAAATTAGATGTGTGTGTGTTTTATGACCTTGAGAATGAATGTCTTCTAAAATCAAAATTTCAAACAGAAACCATATAGAAAGGAATAAACCTAATGTACCTAAAATGTAAATTCTTACATATTTCAACACCACGCAAATAGCACAAAACACACTGGGGACATTTTTACAACAATTATGTTACATGAAAGTTAAAATCCTTATGACATATACAATGTATAAAACAGTATTATTATCACTATTATTAATACCATTATGATTACCTGGTCTTCCCACGCACCAGTCCTCTTCTGGTTCCCTGTGGTGAAACAGAGCCCTCCCTCTCTGGCCACAGTGAGGGATCCAGTAGGAAAACTGCCTAAGCCCTCAGAGGGTGTGAGCCAAGCCAGGACATCACATTCCCTCCTGCAAAGGCGCAGATACCCACTCACGACAGAGATTTGGTCCCTCTCTGGAAAAGCTGTGTAAAAATTATTGCAGAAACTTGTTTCTTATGTTCCGAGACACATGGAGAAAGCTGGTCTGGAAGACTGATGTCCACATGCTAAGAGAAGCAATCACTCATAACATACACACTGCACACACCACACCATGTGCACACGCACACACCCCCCACACACAGACACCACACAAACAGCACACACACCATGTGCACACGTGAAGGGGTGGCCTGCCCCTCCACACTTGTGGGCGTTTCTCATCGGGTGGAACAAGACACTTGAGAAAAGAAAGAGACACAGAGACAAAGTATAGAGAAAGAAAAGTGGGCCCAGGGGAACGGCGCTCAGCATAAGGAGTACCCGCGCCGGCACCAGTCTCTGAGTTTCCTTAGTATTTATTGATCATTATCGGGCATTTCTCTGAGAGGGGGATGTGGCAGGACAATAGGGTAATAGTGGAGAGAGGGTCAGCAGGAAAACATATGAACAAATGTTTCTGCATCATAAACAAGGTAAAGAAAAAAGTACTGTGTTTTTGATGTTCATATAAACATCTCAATGCCTTAAAAAGCAGTATTGTTGCCAGCATGTCCCACCTCCAGCCCTAAGGAGGTTTTCCCCTATCTCAGTAGATGGAATATACAATTGGGCTTTACACCCAGACATTCCATTGCCCAGGGAGGAGCAGGAGACAGATGCCTTCCTCTTATCTCAACTGTAAGGAGGCATTCCTCTTTTATTAATCCTCCCCAGAACAGACCATTTATCGGTGTCAGGCTGGGGGACAGTCAGGTCTTTCCCTTCCCATGAGGCCATATTTCAGACTATCACATGGGGAGAAACCTTGGACAATACCTGGCTTTCCTAGGCAGAGGTCCCTGTGGCCTTCCGCAGTGTTTTGTGTCTCTGGGTAATTGAGAGTAGAGAGTGGTGATGACTCTTAACAAGCATGCTGCCTTCAAGCATTTGTTTAACAAAGCTCATCCTGCACAGCCCTTAATCCATTTAACCCTGACTCGACACAGCACATGTTTCTGTGAGCACAGGGTTAGGGGTAGGGTTACAGATTAACAGCCTCTCAAGGCAGAAGAATTTTTCTTAGTACAGAACAAAATGGAGTCTCTTATGTCTACTTCTTTCTACATAGACACAGTAACAGTCTGATTTCTTTCTTTTCCCCACACACACGCATACACATCCCACACACAGGCACACACACCCCAGACACCACACACACTGCACACACACCATGTGCACACGCACACACACCCCCCGCACTGCACACACACCACACCCACTGCACAACCATGTGCACATGCACACACCAGACACCACGCATACTGCACACACACCCTGTGCACATGCACACCCCACTCACACCACACCCACTCCACACACACCATGTGCACATGCACACACCCCACACTGCACACACCACACCATGTGCACACACGCACACCAGACACCACACACACTGCACACACACCATGTGCGCACACACACACCACACACAGACACCACACACACTGCACATAAGCATCTGCACATGCACACACCCCAGACACCACACACACTGCACACACCACACCATGTGCACAGGCACACACCCCATACAGACACCACACACAATGCACATACACACACCACACAGACACCACACGCACTGCACACACCATACCCACTGCACACACCACACCATGTGCACACACACACAACTCAGACACCATACACACTGCACATACACCATGAGCACATGAACACATATCACACAGACACCACACACTGCACACACACCATGGGCACAAACACACCACATATTGCACACACTTGTGCACATGCACACACCACAGACACCACACACTGCACACACACCATGGGCACACACACCACACACACACTGCACACACACCATGTGCATGCATACACATCCCACACAGACACCACACTGCACGCACACATCATGTGCACACGCACACACCCCACAGACCACACACCGCACACACCACGCCATGTGTACACACACCCCACACACAGACACCACATACTGCACACACACCCCACCACACTGCACATGCCACACCATGTGTACATGTGCACACCACATACACGCCACACACACCGTGTACACAAGCACACATGCCCCACACATACACTACACAGGCACCACACACACTGCACACAGCACACCATGCATGCACGCACACACACGCCCACACACCACACACACTGCACACACACCATGTACACACGCACACACACCACACACAGACATCACACACTGCACACACACCATGTATACATGCACACACACCCACACCACACACACTGTACACACACCACGTGCACATGCACACACACCACAGACACCACACATTGCACACACACACCATGTGCACACGCACACACACCACAGACACCACATATTGCACACACACCATGTGCACACGCACACACCCACACACACACACCACACACACTGCACACAGACCAGGTGCACATACACACACCCCAGATACACCACACACACCACACCATGTGCACACACACACCCCAGACACCACACACACTGCACACACACCATGTGCACACGCAAGCACATCCCCACACCACACATTGCACAATATGCACACACGCATACCCCCCACACACTGCACACACTACACCACACACACGAATCTACTACACACACAACATACACATACAGCACCACACACACCCCATACTCTCCACACACATCAAACACACACCTCACACCTACTCCCCACACACTTCACACGTATATATAGCACCACACACACAGAGCACACACATCACATACACACAACACACACACTGTGCACACACACACCACACATTCTACACTCATCACACATCAAACACTACAGTGCACACACACCCAGCACCATACATACACACACATCACATACACCACACACTGCACACACACATATCACACGCACACCACACCACACATAGTATACACACACCACACACACATACGCCACAAACACAGCACATATACACACCATGCACCACCCACAAACTACACACAGTATACACACGTAACACCCACAATACACACCACACACATAGATACCCCATGAATCTACTACACACACAGACCACATACACACACCATACATACACATCATACGCATACACCTGCGCATACCTCACAGCATACATACAATCCTCACTTTTAGAAATTAATTTGGCTTTTAAGGGGCCTGGATAGTAAAGTATTTTATTGGCATTTGAATGAACCAAGAAAATGCATATAAATACACATGCGTAACTATAAGAGCAAAAGTAGTACTTTCGAAATCACAACATTAGATTAAACAATGTAAATTTTTAATTGTTTTTAAAAAATCAAGTCTTTCTCATCTTACTAGAAACTATTTACCAGAGTAAATAAGCTTCTTACTGAGGTCAAAAGACTTTCTGGAAAAACTTCTCCTTGATGAAATTACACTTAAAACATCACTTCCATCGTGAAGTATTTAAGATGTTCCTGGTCCTTTTCCTGTTATGTGGAATCGTCAATTCAAATTTTAAAAGTGACTTTGAGATGTTTTTCATCTATTATTTTAAAAATGTTGAAGGCGTTTTTAATTCTGCCTTCAACAGAGATGGACACACTCTGATTATGATGTAAAACTGAACACGTTACTCTGACAGGCTTTCTTTTCTGCAGCTCAGCTACCATCATTATTAATAAGGATTGAATGCTTTTACTCCTTGCACAATCTGTATTCCCTGCTTTATAAAGAACAGAAATCTAATTCTCACTATGAAGACAGATAAAAGTAATCCCTTCAAACTACAGATGAATCATTTACCAAAGCACTCAGACTTTAAATAGCATTTATCAAATGTGTCTACATTTCTACGCAGATTCATAGAAATAACATGCAGTTTAAATCATTGCACATTTTATGCTTTTAATGAGTTGTGATGGTCATTAGTATTTTTATCACATTTCCCCAAAGGTAGGCTAATTACTGTTATTATTTTCAGCTAGAGATATAAAATGTATTTTCTATTTTTGATGACTTTGAAACATAATCCTTGCAATATAATATCTGTGTATAATATCTGTGGAAAGCATGAAAGTAATATTCAAACAGTAGGCATTTTTTCCAGAATGAAAATTTCCTCTACAATAACATTCACCTTTTTTTCCCTGATGGGCAAATAAAAGTCAACATTTCTAACATTGCTGGACGTTATTTACATTAAACTTGTCTCAGCGTCAGGTGTTGCAGAAACTGGACAAAAGGCCACAAGGTACACAATACACACACACACACACACACACACACACACACAAAACCTTGTATTATTATACTTAGCTAAGTGTCTAAAGAGGTGGATAAATATATTAGATTGCTCCAGAGGAAGGATTTTTATGGGGCCTATTGGAAAGTATGACTACAGTTTGAGTGAGATGTCTGTAAGAGATTCAATTTGGCCACTAATAGAGTATCCAATTTTAAAAATACTGACAGAAGGCTCATGAGATAGAAATTTTCACCTAGATCTATTGGAAATATGCTACTAGATGCTGTAATAAAAAGACTGGTGCGGTAATTCTAAAACACATCTGATATCTAAACCTTTGTTTGTTTTTTACCTGAAATCCTTATGAGGGTGATTGTGTATGTCAATTTGAATCTTCCTGTCAACAAGATAAATAAATACATAAATAAATAGCCAGGCTGCCTGGATAAATTACTTCACCTTTTCTATATTTTGAGGGCAGTGCTTCTCCTTTGACAGACACAAGATTCACCCGGGGATCCCTTGCAATGAAAAACCATAGACCACACTTTGACTAGCTTGGATAAGGGTCCAGAGCATTGAAATGAGTGTGTAGGTGACTGTGCTAAGATTCTGCTGCTCATTTGGGCACTGGCTCACCATATAAACAAAGCTTAGGACCTCTAGTCCTTGCTGGAAAAGAAATACACATACATAGGATGTGACTGTGCATATGGAATATCTGTTGTGTTCTGGACATTGTGCTAGACAACAGAGATAAGAAGTCAAATAATCCCTTGTCTCTATTGGAAAAGAGCTTCCTAAACACTGGCTTTTGAGGTCTTTGAAACTAGATTCACTTTCAGATTTGATTATTATATTTATGATTTGATATTTTCATTGAACCCCATGATATAAGTTTTCTAGAACCTGCTAGAATAATTGACTTTGCTCTCAGCATTATGAAGCCACTGGGGCACATAAGTAATTCATTTATGTTTCTATTTAACCAGACAGGAACAACTTGAGCTACTTTTCTAGCCACTTTCGTTTAGAGCTGTTTTTGTTTGTTATTTTTGTTTGTTTGTTTTTAAGACGGGTCTCACTCTGTCACCTAGGCTGGAATGCAGTGGCGCGATCAGAGCTCACTGCAGCCTCTACCTTCTGGGCTCAAGAAATCCTCTCACCTCAGCCTCCTGAAAAGCTGGGACCACAGGCTCATACCACCATACTCAGCTCATTAAAAATATATATTTTTTTTGTTGAGACGGTTTTTCCATGTTTCCTAGACTTGTCTCCAACTCTTGAACTTAAGCAATCTGCCTGACTCAGCCTCCTAAAGTGTAGAGCTGTGTTTTCAGTCTTTTTTGAGCTGTTTTACAATCCAATTTTGAATTGGTAAGTTTGGATTCATTCTGACATTTACAGATTTAACATCCTACTTCACAAGATGCTCATAGCCTTAATCCATTACAGCCGATGACTCATCCATCTCTGCTCATAGCCTTGATCCATTACAGTAGCCACCTCGTCCATCTCTGCTCATAGCCTAAAGTAATAGAAGCCAGAGGGAAGAAATGGAAGCCAACGTGAGTCCAGAACACACATTTTATAAGAGTATAAGAAATATAAAAATAGCAAAGTATATCGTGAAGTTTGTAATAGATGTGCATGGCTAAAATTTATTCTTAATATATTCTATAAATTGGGAAAAAATATTAAACACATGAAAAGTAAGGAACTTGGGCTGGGTGTGGTGGCTCATGCCTGTAATCCCAGCACTTTGGGAGGCCGAGGCTTGTGGATCACAAGGTCAGGAGATCAAGACCATCCTGGCAAACATGGTGAAACCCCGTCTCCACTAAAAATACAAAAAAATTAGCCAGGTGTGGTGGTGGGTCCCTGTAGTCCCAGCTACTCGGAAGGCTGAGGCAGGAGAATGGCATGAACCCGGGAGGCGGAGCTTGCAGGGAACCGAGATCGCGCCACTGCACTCCAGCCTGGGGACAGAGCGATACTCCGTCACAAAAAAAAAAAAAGAAAGAAAAGTAAGGAACTTTCATCATTAATATATAACTAATATGACAAGAATGTGGTTTATGTTTTTATCTTTGCAAAATTTGGGAACATTTAGTGGAAGGAGGAAGAATTTATAATCTTGAAGAGTGTGTATGATACTGGAGGGAGCCTTTTGACAAGGGGGAAATGGCATCACGAGATATGCTATGGTCATAGCTATGTGGGAGCGCAGCCAGCTATGATCTCCCCCGTCAAACCCACTGAGCAGTGTTCAGTTACCAACATTGAGATAGAGCTCACCCACCCAGGACAGAAGAGAAAATATACACTGCAGTCAGAAGCCACTGTGTAGGAAGCTCCTTTCAGAAAGAGGCAAGGGATATTTGAATTTTTATCTCTAGTGTCTAGTACAATGTCGAGAACACAACAGATATTCCATATGCACAGTCACATCCTATATATCTGTATTTCTTTTCCAGCAGGAACTGGAGGTCCTAAGTTTTGTTCATATGGTGAGCCAGTGCCCACATGAACAGTAGGATCTTAGCACTGTCACCTGGACATCCATTTAAATGTTCTTGTCTTAGCTAGTCAAAGTGTGGTCTATGAGTTTGCATTTTAATAAGATTCCAGGGTGAATCTTGTGCATGTTACAGGGAAGCACTGTCCTACATCATATGTGACAGGCTGTCATAGTCACCATCATCACGGGAATCTTGTGCATGTTACAGGGAAGCACTGTCCTACGTCGTATCAGACAGGCTCTCATAGTCACAATCATCACGGGAATCCTGTGCGTGTTACAGAGGAAGCACTGTCCTACATCATATGTGACAGGCTCTCATAGTCACCATCATCACGGGAATCTTGTACATGTTACAGGGAAGCACTGGCATACATCATATGTGATAGACTCTCATAGTCACCATCATCAGGGCAATCTTGTGCATGTTACAAGGAAACACTGTCCTACATCATATGTGAAAGGCTCAAATAGTCATCATCATCATGGAAATCTTGTGCATGTTACAGGGAAGCACTGTCCTACATAGTATCTGACAGGCTCTCATAGTCACCATCATCATGGGAATCTTGTGTATGTTACAGGGAAGCACTGCCCAACATCATATGTGACAGGCTTTCACAGTCACCATCTTCACAGGAATCTTGGGCATGTTACAGGGCAGCACTGTCGAACATCATATGTGACAGGCTCTCATAGTCACCATCATCACGGAAATCTCGCGCATGTTACAGAGAAGCACTGTCCTACATCATTTGTGACAGGCTCTCATAGTCACCATTCCCATGACCATAGTCATGGGAATCTTGCTCATGTTACAGGGAAGCACTGTCCAACATCATATGTGACAGGCTCTCATCATCACCATCATCATGGGAATCTTGTGCATGTTACAGGGAAGCATTGTCCTACATCGTATCTGACAGGCTCTCATAGTCACCATCATCAGGGGAATCTTGCGCATGTTACAGGGAAGCACTGTCCTACATCATATGTGACAGGCTCTCATAATCACTATCATCATGGGAATCTTGTGCATGTTACAGGAAATAACTGTCCTGCATCGTATCTGACAGGCTTTCATAGTCACCATCATCACAGGAATCTTGCACACGTTACAGGGAAGCACTGTCCTACATCATGTGACAGGCTCTCATAGTCACCATCACCATGGGAAGCTGTATTTAGAGCATTTAACTATATGGGCTCTGAAATCAGATGACTTAGGTTTAGACTTACTTCTACTTCTTACTATGCAGAGAACTCTGGGTTGAAAACTTTACGAGACCCAGTTTTATCATGTCCAAATTGGAGGCATGGGGAAATTATAGCATTTTGCATAGAATATTGTTTTAAGTATAAAATGAAATAGTACATAGTAAGCTTCTGCCATACACTGACTGCACAATAAATATTAGTTAATAGTAACTCATTTAATCCTAAGGTCTATAAATTTGTACACAATAATTTTTTGTGACTACCTTAATTTTCATAATTAGTCTAGATTTAAAATCAAGGAATGTCCTTACGTGTAGTTGGCAATCAATATGACATGCCAAAATGATATGTAAGTATTTCATTGTTGGTGGGGATATAAGAAATTTACCATCAAAAGAGAGACGATAATCTATGTTTGCAGACTCCAGAAAGCTATCTCTCACATAAGAATTTGCAATTTCTGGGGGAAAAGAAAAAGTTGATTGTGCAAAGAAAGATTACCATGGAGTCTTCTCTATGGCAACACCAAAAATGAAAGCTGATTCTCATCTTCCTAACAATCTGCAAAGACGAGAGAAACACAACCTACTGAGCATCAAGTTAAAGAAGGAGAGAATTTGAGTGGCACAGGAGGAAATCATGTCACCGCTAGCGAAATCAATATGACCAGTGCTCCTCTGCCCTCCTCCGAGGCTAAGGAGGGGTTAAATATCAGTGGCTGACCTCAGGTAATGGAATGAGCAAAAAAGCTATAAAAATGCATGCATTACGTAATTAAGAGGGTGGGAAGGGATTTTTTTAAAAACGCTATTCCCACTCGGGTTCCTTCCTGTTCACCCCATTGGTGAAGAAGCTAGTCTTGCCCTAGAATTCTGGGAATGGCTGCAGACAAAACAAACACTGAGCAGACGAAATTCCCAGTAATTTACTCGTCACACATACTCAGCCCAGTGGGGGATGACACTGCATTTATGCAGGTCTACCCAGGGTTGCTCTCTGGAACAGATGGTGTGGGAGGAAGGCTTGGTAGAAATCAGAGGGTGGGGTAACCCCTTGTCCCTTCAGGGATGTGCTTGACTAATTCAGAGTTTTGCAGTCTGGTGGGGGCATGAAAGCCATTAGGCTGAGGACATGGTGGGGTGCTGCATGAAATTTTAGGTGTCACAATACAATTGACCCCTGATGCTTTAACATCAGACATTTATTTTCGTGATGAATAATATTTTGAGAGCCTGAGCGAAAGCTGCTGAGACATTGTAATAAGTGTTTAGGGACATAAGAGATTAGGAAGGCCACAGTTATGAGTAATGTAATGTGGAAGCCGATGCAAAGCTACTGCCCCCATTTATTTAGTAGGAGGCAGGAAAAGTGATCTGGGGTCTCTGGCAGAATAAGCGTGTTTGTAAATATTTGGGTGATATCATGCATTCCCCATGCATTGGTTTAGAGATCTGGGGTCTCTGGCAGCACAAGAGTGTTCATAATTATTTGGGTGACGTCATGCATCCCCCATGCATTGGTTTTCATGTCTCCAGTGAGTTGTTGGGCAAGTCTGATATTACTGATCCACACGCAGCAGGCAGCTTCCTGTACTGAGCTAGCTCCACACCTTGGACAGTCCAGGACTGAACGGTTGTCAAAAATGTGAACTCCTTGATGTCCAGTAAAGGCAACTGAGGGAACTGTGTAGCATTGGTGTAAAAAGTGCACTTTCCTAAGAAGCATGAACTTAGAGTAATCAAAGCCTGTGGCAACACTGGAACCCAGCAGGGCATCCACTCGCTGCTTTGTAACTTAAATAGGAATTCTTTGAGGAGCTCAGTCTATCTCTCAACTAAAGCAGCTGCCTGCAGCCTATAGGGGCAGTGGAAGCCCTACTAGACACTTTCACAAGCCTAGCACTGTGTTTTCTGATGAAACGTTGCCTTGGTCACCATCAGTAGTGTCAGGAACTCTGCAGGGGATAAGGAGTGTCCCTGTGAGATCCATACTGTGTCCTTCGTTATAAAAAAGGCATCTGTTACCTTGATTGTATTCTGAGTATCCATGAGGCAAGAAGTTTCTTTAATTCAATGGGGATGGAAGGTGGATAATTCTTGGCAATTGCCAAAAATTTGTAAAAATGTACAAATGGGGCTAATTGTTGGCCCAGCATCAGTGCTGAGATGACCACCTCAAGTTTGGCCAGTCGTGCTGAGGCTTGGGTGTCATCCTTTATCAGGGACATCCTGGCTAAGGGAGGGAAGACAGCAGCAACAACCCACTGAGCTCCATCACGTCAGATGATGGCATCCATTCAGAAGGTGGATGAACTTCACTGCTGGTCACTCAGTCAATCCCAAGGGGCCTCAGAGATGGGTGGCTTCCAGCAACACAGCCTGAGGATGAAGGAGGTCAGTGTTTCCTGCAGATGAGAATGGCAGGGGGTCCAGGTTTGACTCCATCCTGAGGCAAGGAGGTCTCTGCAGCTGTGCCAAGGCTGTGGGGTGCTGCTTCCCAAGGCCTGATGGCCAGATGGGCATGAAGGCTCGTGGACATGGATGCAGAGCCCTCTGTTTCCAGAGGGTCCAGTATGTGGTCAGCAATCACTGCCCTGATGCTGTACAGAATACAGTGAAAAGGGGAAGGTTTGTTTTTTACATCAGAAGCCCATGGACTACTTATGGCCACCATATGCAATCCAGATACTTCAGGAGGCATGGGAAGAGGTTGCTAAAGCATCCACAGTGTATTCTCTGAGGGAATTCATAGGAGCACCTGTTAATTTAGATTCGGACAGATTCCAGACTTGTTGGAGGAGGCTTCATTCAAGGTGGGTCAGTTAGCCAATGACAGACAGCATCAGTGAGATTAAGTAAGATTTGTAAATAAGAAATATGTTGTCACCTGAACCCCAAGTAAAGAATTAAAGGGCTGGGAACAGTGGCTGACACCTGTAGTCCCAGAACTTTGGGAGGCCGAGGTAAGAGGATCGCTTCAGCCCAGGAGTTTGAGACCAGTCTGGGTAACATAGCGAGACCTTTTCTCTACAAAAAAATAAACAAAATTAGCTGAGTGTGGTGGCACACACCTGCAGTCCTAGCTACTTGGAAGGCCGAGATGGGAGAATTGCTAGAGCTCAGGAGGTCGAGGCTGCAGTGAGCTGAAATCGTGCCACTTCATACCAGCCTGGGTGACAGAGCAAGACTGTGCCTCCAAAAAACAAAACACAAATTAAAGAATGTTGGGCTTGTATTAACATTGTGGATGCTGAGAGGATCAATAACTATTTCTTGAAAGTGTCAGGAATAGAGCAGCCCCATGTTTACCAAGGAATTTTCAGGAATTGAAGCAAAGTGGCAGGGCCTTGCACTGCTGTGTTGGGGAAAGATCCATTCCCTTTGTGTAAGCCTCCTTGTATCTGTGTGTCCTTATTGCGTAAAATGAATTTTCTCTGAGAATGATGTCATCAGTATAATGTCACACTTGTGCTCCTGTAGAAAGCTGGTTGCAGTGAGATCTTGTCTGTGAAGATTGCATGCAATAACAAGGCTGCCGAGGCACTCGGTGGGTCGCCTGGTCCCTTCAGAGATGAAGGCAGGCTATGACTGAGACTCTGTTAAAATAGGCACAAAAAGAACATGGTAGCCAAATCTGTAACAACAAAATATTTATCAGTTGCATGAATATATATAGGTTTATTGTAAGGAATTGGCTCATGTGGTTATGAAGGCTAAGAAGTCCCAGGACCTCCATTCAGCAAGCTGGAGACCCAGGACTGCCAATGTTGGAGTTCCAGTCCAAGCCTAAAGTCCTGAGAACCAGGAAAGCTGATGGCATAAGTTACAGTCCACGTCTGACTTCAAAGGCGAGAGAAGATCTACATCTCAGCTCTGAAATCATCAGAGAGTGAATTCTCTCTTCCTCTACCCTTGTGTTTTATTTGGGTTTTAATGGATTGGATGAGGCCCACTCACACTGGGGAGGGCTAGCACTTTACTAACTCTACATATTCAAATGTTCGTCTCATCAAGGAACACCCTCACAGACACATCCAGAGTGTTTAACCAAATATCTAGGCAACCCAACTTGGCAAATAAAATTAACCATCATAAGGCGAAAGATATATATGATCTGAAGGCAAATCAGGGATGCAGGATGGTTAAATATCTGCAAGTCAATAAATGTGATACACCATATAAACAGAATTAAAAACAAAAATCACATGATCATCTCAATACATGCAGAAAAAGGATTTGACAAAATCCAGCATCCCTTTATGCCTAAAACCCTCAGCAAAATTGACATAGAAAAAACATTTGACAAAATCCAGAATCCCTTTGTGACTAAAACCCTCAGCAAAATCAACATCGAAGGGACATACCTTAAGGTAATAAAAGCCATATATGACAAACACAGCCAACATTATATGGAATGGGGAAAAGTTGAAAGCATTCCCCCTGAGAACTGGAACAAGACAATGATGCCAACTTTCACCACTTCTATTCAACACAGTACTAGAAGTCCTCGCCAGAACAATCAGATAAGAGAAATAAAGGGCATCCAAATCGGTAAAGAGGAAATCGAACTGTCACTCTTTGCTGATGACACGATCGTATACCTAAAAAACCCTAAAGACTCATCCCAAAAGCTACTAGAACTGGTAAATGAATTCAGCAAAGTTTCAGGATACAAAATTAATGTACACAAGTCAGTGGCTCTGCTATACAGTAATAGTGAACGAGCTGAGAATTATATAAAAAACTCGCCCCCTTTTACAATAGCTGCAATAAAAACCTTAGGAATATTATAATTCCTATAATTATAATAGTATATTCCTATAATTGTCAATTGCATGCAATCTTTGCAGACAAAATCTTAATTATATCTGGAATACTTAACCAAAGAGACAAAAGACCTCTACAAGGAAAACTATAAAACACTGCTGATAGAAATCATAGATACAAACAAATGGAAACATATCCCATGCTCACAGATGGGTAAAATCAATATTGTGAAAATACCATACTGCCAAAAGCAATCTACAAACTCAATGCAATCCCCATTAAAGTACCAACATCAGTCTTCACAGAACTACAAAAATTCACATGGAACTAAGAAAGATATAGAAGGGACATACCTTAAGGTAATAAAAGCCTAGAACCAAAAAAGAGTCTGTATAGCCAAAACAAGACTAAGCAAAAAGAACAAATCTAGAAGCCGACTTCAAACTATACTAGAAGGCCATAGTCACCAAAACAGCATGTTACTGGTATAAAAATAGCCATATAGATCAATGGAACATAATAGAGAACCCAGAAATAAAGCCAAATACTTACAGTCATCTAATCTTCAACAAAACAAACAAAAACATAAAGCAGAGAAAGAATACCCTATTCAACAAATAGTGCTGAGATAAATGGCAAGCCACGCATAGAAGAATGAAAGTGGATGCTCATTTCTCACCCTATTCAAAAATCAACTCAAGATGGATCAAGGACTTAAATCTAATATCTGAAACCATAAAAATTCTAGAAGACAACATAGGAAAAAGCCTTCTAGACATTGGCTTAGGCAAAGACTTCATGACCAATAACCCAAAAAGCAAAAGCAACTAAAACAAAGATAAATAGATGAGACTTAATTAAACTCAAAGGCTTCTGCGCAGTAAGAGAAATAATCAGCAGAGTAAACAGATAACCTACAGAGTGGGAGAAAATCTTTGCAATCTGTACTTCTGATTAAAGGACTAATACCCAGAATCTGCAAGGAACTCAAACAAACCAGCAAGAAAAACATCCCATCAAAAAGTGGGCTAAGGACATGAACAGACAATTCTCAAAAGAAGATAAGCAACTGGCCAACAAACACATGAAAAAATGCTCAACATAACTAATTATCTGGGAAATGCAAATCAAAACCACAATGCAATATGATACCCCGTCACTCCTGCAAGAATGGTCATAATCAAAAAATCAAAAACTAATAGATGTTGGCATGGATGTGGTAAAAAGGGAACACTTTTACACTTTTTGGAGGGAATGTAAGCTAGTACAACAGCTATGGAAAACAGTGAGGAGATTTCCAAAGAACTAAAAACAGATCTATCATTTGATCCAGTAATTCCACTCCTGGGTATCTACTCAGAGGAAAATAAGTCATTATATGAAAAAGATACTTGCACACGCATGTTTATAGCAGCACAATATGCAATTGGAAGAATTTGAAACCAGCCTAAATGCCCATCAATCAGTAAGTGGATAAATAAAATGTGGTATAAATATTTACCACATGGAATACTACTCAGCCATAAGATGGAATGAAATAATGCATTCATAACAACCTGGATGAAACTGGACACCATTATTCTAAGTGAAGCAACTTAGGAATGGAAAACCAAACATTGTATGTTCTCATTCATAAGTGAGAGCTAAGCTATGAGGATGCAAAGGCATAAGAATGATACAATGGTCTTCGGGGACTCAGGGAAAGGCTGGGAGTGGTGGGGTGGGTGCGGTGAGGGATAAAACACTACACAACGGGTACAGTGTACACTGCTTGGGTGATGCGTGCACCACAAATCTCAGAAATCGCCACTAAAGAACTTATTCCTGTAACCAAACACCACCTGTTTCCCAAAAACCTATTGAAATAAAAAAAAACCCATTATATTCCCCAAAAACCTATTGAAATAAAAAAAAATTAACCACAATATTAGGCATTGGGTACGAGGGCCTTAATGGATGGGAGCACTGCAGTCACATTACAGCAATCCACTGTGAAACACCATTTATTATTTGCAGGTTTAAGAACAGGCCAAATTCTACTGCTAAACGTTGAAGCAATGAGAATTATCACCCCTTCACTAATTAATTAGGTCTTATATAATAAGTTTTATTTATCTGAAGTCATGTTGTAATTTATGTTGGACCATATTTGCTAATTTATCAAGATGGGGAGGCTGGACACGATGGTCCACACCTGTAATCCCAGCACTTTGGTAGGCCGAGGCAGGAGGATTGCTTGAGGCCAGAAGTTAGAGACCAGCCTAAGCAACATAGCTAGACTCCACTTCTATAATTGTTTTTAATTGGCTGTGTTGGTGCATGCCTGTAATCCCAGCTACTTAGAAGGCTAAAATGGGAGGATTGCTTGAGCCCAGGAGTTCAAGGCAGCAGTGAGCTATGATTGTGCCACCACACTTCATTCAGCCGGGGTAATGGAGCAAAACCTCATCTCTAAAAAAACGAAAAATTAAAAATAAATCAAATTTAAAAAAAAACAGGAGAGGGAGTTCTGTAAGGTTACATTTGGTGAAGTCCATGTGTAAGTGCAAATGATTTAATATCAATTTGTTACTCATTAGGTCAGAGCATCCAGGATCCCCTATGGACAAAGGCTTCTACGACTACGGGAAATTTAGTCAAGGTAAAAAATGTGAGGCATAACTATGTGTCCTCTATTCTATATGCAGTTACTCTGCTAGGATTAGGGGATGCAATGTTTAAATTTAGTGAAATCTCAGGTATAACAAAGTTTGAGCTCCAGTATTGATTAAGTTTGTGAAGGTATGCCAATTGGTAGATTTCAGCAGATGTTAAAATTGATTCAGAATATATGCTGGAGAGTTACAAATACCAATCAGCACACTTTTATCTTTGGACTGTATAAATTGTTTTAGAAAACAGTTCATTTCCAATTAGGCCAGATGATAAACTTCTGTTTTAATTTAAATTTTGTTTTTCTGCATATCCAAGTTCCTTCCCTTCCTTCCTTCCTTCCTTCTTTGCATCTTTCCTTCCTTCCTTCCCTCTTTCCTTCCTTCCTTCCTTCCTGCCTTCCTTCTCCTTCCCTTTCCTTCCTTCCTTCCCTCTCTCCTTCCTTCCCTCTCTCCTTCCTTCCCTCTCTCCTTCCTTCCCTCTCTCCTTCCTTCCCTCTCTCCTTCCTTCCTTCCCTCCCTCCCTCCTTCCTTCCCTCTTCCTTCTTTCCTTCCTTCCTGCCCTCCTTTCCTCTCTCCTTCCTTCCTTCATTCCTTCCTTCCCTCTCTCCTTCCTTACTTCCTTCCATCCCTACCTCCCTCCCTACTTCCTTCCTTCCCTCTCTCCTTCCTTCCCTCCTTCCTTCCTTCCCTTTCCCTCATTTTTTTGCCGCTGGATATAGGGAAGGTTGTTCTCTTTCCCACTCATATTTATAATTTCTTTCTTTGAAACAGCCCCAAATCAGTGTCTTCAGAGTTAAGGTCCTCCTTGTGAGCAGATTGTGTGGTTTAAGAACCCTAGACTTAAGTCAGGTTTGGATTTATCCCTTCTCTGTGCCTCAGGGGTACCGCAGGTGTCTTTTCCTATAACCCTGGGAATTAGATCTTTGTTGCGGCAGAACCATAAGTCACAGAGCGATGCAGCACAACCAGCCCACAATTCAGGGGTCAGTGGATTGAAATCATCTGCTACGGCTCCATCTGGTTCTTCCAGGACTTCTTCCCCTCCTTTTTTCCCTTTTAGGGTGTTGAAACTTTAGTGGTATATACATTACCTCATAATCAGTCAAAACTCCCTTTATCCCACATCATGGATTAAAGAAAACATTGCCAGGAGCCCTTCACTCTTCTAGAAGGACTTAATTTGATAGTTCCTTTTTCCATGGTTTAGAATAAAAGAGGTAATAACTAAAAATATCTCCCTCATAATAGGCTCTACAGCAAATTCTACTTTAAAGGCTGTTGTTCGTGTGTTTAACTGTGGCTGCCCTTAATGTTTTTATCATCCACAGACAATTGTTGTCTCATTTTGGTCCTCTTTAAATGATGGTTTTATAATCAGCTATAAAATTTAATAGATGCCCTTAAATGCAGGATTCAGATTAATGACGCTGGAGATTGTGATATTAGAATAGAGGGAAAACTTTCAAATGGAAGAGTGAATGGTGTTTGGTCTACTTTGGACTGTATTTTTATAAATATGTTATTAGTATGTGTTCCAAAATTATTGGAAACTTCTATAGAAATGTAATCCCCAGTGTTGGAGATGGGGCCTGCTGGGAGGTGGCTGGTCCATGGGAGCAGTTTCTAATGGATAAGCATAATCCCCCTAGCGCTGCTCTTGTGATAGTGTTCCCATGAGATCTTGTTGTTTAAAGTGTGTAGGACCTTCCCCCTCTCTCTCTTCCTCCTGCTCTTGCTTTCCCTTCCACCATGATTGTTAAGTTTCCTGAGGCCTCCCCAGAAGCTGAGCAGATGTCAGCATCATGCTTGCTGTACAGGCTGTGGAACTGTGAGCCAATTTTCAGTACTCTTCTGTTTTCTTTTTATTTTTTTAAATTTTATTTTAAGTTCCAGGATACATGTGCAGGAGATGCAGGTTTGTTACGTAGGTAAACGTGCACTATGATGATTTGCTGTACCTATCAACCCACCGCCTAGGTGCCTAGGTATTAAGCCCCACATGCGTTAGCTATTTATCCTGATGCTCTCCCTCCCCTTCCCCACTGACAGGCCCCAGTGTGTGTTCTTCCCCTCCCTGTGTCCAGGTGTTCTCATTATTCAGCTCCCACTTATGAGTGAGAACATGTGTTTGGTCTTCTGTTCCTGTATTAGTTTGCTGAAGATGATGGCTTCCAGATTCATTCATGACCCTGCAAAAGGCATGATCTCATTCCTTTTTATGGCTGCACAGTATTGCGTGGCGTGTATGTACCACATTTTCTTTATCCAGTCTATCACTGATGGGCATTTGGATTGATTCCGTGTTTTTCCTAATGGGAATAGTGCCGCTATAAACATACGCGTGCATGCATCTTTATAATAGAATGATTTATAGTCCTTTGGCTATATGCCCAGTAATGGGATTTCTGGGTCAAATGGTATTTCTGGTTCTAGATCCTTGCAGAATTGCCAAACTGTCTTTCACAATGATTGAACTAATTAACATTCCTACCAACAGTGTAAAAGTGTTTATTTCTCCACAGCCTTGCCAGCATCTATTGTTTCTTGACTTTTTATATTTTTTATTATAGTTTAAGTTTTAGGGTACATGTGCAAAACGTGCAGGTTTATTACATATGTATACATGTGCCATGCTGGTGTCCTGCACCCACTAACTCGTCATTTAGCATTAGGTATATCCCCTAATGCTATCCCTCTCCCCTCACCCCACCCCACAACAGTCCCCAGAGAGTGATGTTCCCCTTCCTTTGTCTATGTGTTGTCATTGTTCAATTCCCACCTATGAGTGACAAAATGCGGTGTTTGGTTTTTTGTCCTTGTGATGGTTTGCTGAGAATGATGGTTTCCAGCTTCATCCATGTCCCTACAAAGGACAGGAACTCATCATTTTTTATGGCTGCATAGTATTCCATGGTGTATATGTGCCACATTTTCTTAATCCAGTCTATCATTGTTGGACATTTGTGTTGGTTCCAAGTCTTTGCTATTGTGAATAGTGCACAATAAACATACGTGTGCATGTGTCTTTATAGCAGCATGATTTATAGTCCTTTGGGTATATACCCAGTAATGGGATGGCTGGGTCAAATGTTATTTCTAGTTCTAGATCCCTGACGAATCACCACACTGACTTCCACAATGGTTGAACTAGTTTACAGTCCCACCAACAGTGTAAAATTGTTCCTATTTCTACACATCCTCTCCAGCACCTGTTGTTTCCTGACTTTTTAATGACCGCCATTTTAACCGGTGTGAGATGATATCTCATTGTGGTTTTGATTTGCATTTCTCTGATGGCCAGTGATGATGAGCATTTTTTCATGTGTTTTTTGGCTGCATAAATGTCTTGAGAAGTGTCTGTTCATATCCTTTGCTCACTTTTTGATTTTTTTTTGTTTTGCATTGTTTTGTTGTCAATTTGTCTGAGTTCATTGTAGATTCTGGATATTAGCCCTTTGTCACATGAGTAGGTTGCAAAAATTTTCTCCCATTCTGCAGGTTGCCTGTTCACTCTGATGGTAGTTTCTTTTGCTATGCAGAAGCTCTTTAGTTTAATTAGATCCCATTTGTCAATTTTGGCTTTTGTTGCCATTGCTTTTGGTGTTTTAGACATGAAGTCCTTGCCCATGCCTATGTCTTGAATGGTATTGCCTAGGTTTTCTTCTAGGGTTTTTATGGTTTTAGGTCTAACATGTAAGTCTTTAATCCATCTTGAATTAATTTTTGTATAAAGTGGAAGGAAGGGATCCAGGTTCAGCTTTCTACATATGGCTAGCCAGTTTTCCCAGGACCATTTATTAGATAGGGAATCCTTTCCCCATTGCTTGGTTTTGTCATGTCTGTCAAAGATCAGATGGTTGTAGGTAAGTGGCATTATTTCTGAGGGCTCTGTTCTGTTCCACTTATCTATGTCTCTGTTTTGGTACCAGTACCATGCTGTTTTGGTTACTGTAGCCTTGTAGTTTGAAGTCAGGCAGTGTGATGCCTCCGGCTTTGTTCTTTTGGCTTAGGATTGACTTGGTGATGCGGGATCTTTTTTGGTTCCACATGACCTTTAAGCTAGTTTTTTCCAATTCTGTGAAGAAAGTCATTGGTATCTTGATGGGGATGGCATTGAATCTATAAATTACCTTGGGCAGTATGGTCATTTTCATGATATTGATTCTTCCTACCCATGAGCAAGGAATGTTCTTCCATTTGTTTGTATCCTCTTTTATTTCATTGAGCAATGGTTTGTAGTTCTCCTTGAAGAGGTCCTTCACATCCCTTGTGAGTTGGATTCCTAGGTATTTTATTCTCTTTGAAGCAATTGTGAATGGGAGTTCCCTCATGATTTGGCTCTCTGTTTGTCTGTTATTGGTGTATAAGAATGCTTGTGATTTTTGTACACTGATTTTGTATCCTGAGACTTTGCTGAAGTTGCTTATCAGCTTAAGGAGATTTTGGGCCGAGACAATGGGGCTTTCTAGATATACAATCATGTCATCTGCAAACAGGGACAATTTGACTTCCTCTTTTCCTAATTGAATACCTTTTATTCCCTTCTCCTTCCTGATTGCCCTGGCCAGAACTTCCAACACTATGTTGAATAAGAGTGGTGAGAGAGGGAATCCCTGTCTTGTACCAGTTTTCAAAGGGAATGCTTCCAGTTTTTGTCTATTCAGTATGATACTGGCTGTGGGTTTGTCATAGATAGCTCTTATTATTATGAGATATGTCCTATCAATACCTAATTTATTGAGAGTTTTTAGCACGAAGTGTTGTTGAATTTTGTCAAACACCTTTTCTGCATCTGTTGAGATAATCATGTGGTTTTTGTCTTTGGTTCTGTTTATATGCTGGATTACATTTATTGATTTGCGTACGTTGAACCAGCCTTGCATCTCAGGGATGAAGCCCACTTGATCATGGTGGATAAGCTTTTTGACGTGCTGCTGGATTTGTTTTGCCAGTATTTTATTGAGGATTTTTGCATCAATGTTCATCAAGGATATTGGTCTAAAATCCTCTTTTTTAGTTGTGTCTCTGCCAGGCTTTGTTATCAGGATAATGCTGGCCTCATAAAATGAGTTAGGGAGGATTCCCTCTTTTTCTATTGAATGGAATAGTTTCAGAAGGAATGGTACCATCTCCTCCTTGTACCTCTGGTAGAATTCAGCTGTGAATCCATCTGGTCCTGGACTTTTTTTGGATGGTAAGCTATTGATTATTGCCACAATTTCAGCTCCTGTTATTGGTCTATTCAGAGATTCAACTTCTTCCTGGTTTAGTCTTGGGAGAGTGTATGTGTCGAGAAATTTATCCATTTCTTCTAGATTATCTAGTTTATTTGCCTAGAGGTGTTTATAGTATTCTCTGATGGTAGTTTGTATTTCTGTGGGATCGGTGGTGATATCCCCTTTATCATTTTTTGTTGCACCTATTTGATTCTTCTCTCTTTTCTTCTTTATTAGTCTTGCTAGTGGTCTATCGATTTTGTTGATCTTTTCAAAAAACCAGCTCCTGGATTCATTAATTTTTTGAAGGGTTTTTTGTATCTCTATTTCCTTCAGTTCTTCTCTGATATTAGTTATTTCTTGCCTTCTGCTAGATTTTGAATAGGTTTGCTCTTGCTTTTCTAGTTCTTTTAATTGTGATGTTAGGTTGTCAATTTTGGATCTTTCTTGCTTTCTCTTGTGGGCATTTAGTGCTATAAATTTCCCTCTACACACTGCTTTGAATGTGTCCCAGAGATTGTTATGTTGTGTATTTATTTTTTTTAAGGCAGAGTCTTGCTCTGTCGCCCAGGCTGGAGTACAGTTGCTTGATCTCTGTTCACTGCACCCTCCATCTCCCAGGTTCAAGTGATTCTCCTGCCTCAGCCTCCTGATTAGCTGGGATTACAGGCGCCTGCCACCACACCCAGATAATTTTTGTATTTTTAGTAGAGATGAGGTTTCACCATGTGGGCCAGGCTTGTCTCAAACTCCTGACCTCATGTGATCCACCCGCCTCAGCCTCCCAAAGTGCTGGGATTACAGGTGTGAGTCACCGTGCCCTGCCTGTTTCTTGTATTTGATGATGAAAGTCTGTTATTGACAGTAAGAGGATGGGGGCTCAGGTTAACAACAGGGTGTTAGAAAAGCAGCAATAAAATTTTGGTTCTCAAAACATTTGATGTCTTATTCCTTTTTTTGAACATGGGTTTTGCTAAAAAAAAAGGCCAGGCATTTTGAAACTTGATTTTATTGTCATGTTCTTATTTTGAAATTCATCTTATTGTTTGTACGAATTGGCAGCCGTATGTGGGAAATTTCAGTTTTGCATATTTTCAGATTATTTTCATTTTTACATCAGAGATTTTGAACAGATGCTATACAAAAGTATTCATGTATTTATTCAACAAAATTTAGTTCTGGTTATGTTGCAAGCTCTTAGTGAACTTCATGCTGTACGTGCCTCAGATACTTTTGTGAATGTAATGGCAACATCAAAAACTTTGCCCTTATGTACCTTATAAATCTTTAATTTCAAGGCATGCTGATGAGTGAGCATCTGCTATAACATACTTTCATTGTCATTTAATTAACCATTATTTGGGTATACCTTATATTAAAACTGATTATTAAAAACTGGAAAATATTTAACACATCTTCATCTTGCCTTTTTCCTTAACATATGTAGATCAAGGGAGTCACTGAGAATCAATTTTAGGGATAGTTATAAAAATCTTAACTTTGCAATATAACTTTGTCCTCAATGTAACAAGTGGAAAAAATAATTTACGTTTCAAAGGCTTTAATCTTTGTATTTTTTTGAAAAGGAGCCTTCACCGAGATTCTTTAAAAATTCTTGCTCTGTCCTACAGTAGAGACTGATAGACTCATGGATATGGTCCTCTAATGGATCTGTACCACTTCAGTTCTCTGATTGTCGCCCTCCTGTGGTGAAAATTAAAGCTTATTTTCATTTCATGTTTAGGATGTAGTGTGTTCTTTTTGGAAAAAATGATGTTTCTTGAGAAATAAGTGCCTTCAGTATCACTGTGTGTCACTTAATAAATATGACTAGTATCTACTTTTACCAATTGCTGCAATTTGATCCTTAAAGAGCCATCTTTAAATTATACTTTTTCTTTGGTTAAAGAAATTATAATAGACATTAATCATTTTTACATAATTTTCTTATGTGGACAGCCATTCTTAGAACTAAAACTTTCAGATGTTTATATTACAAGTACAATTATTATTTATTATTATTAATGTCAGTAGCCAAATGTAATCAACTGTCTTCCTTTTACTTCCTTTTTTGAATCAAAATGTTACACTTATACAAGCAAGAGCAACAGCTCTATATCTGCATCACTGCAGTGCCTAGAAGATACAACAGCACAATTTACAAATCCAAATTTCCAGGAAGTCTCTGCACATACCTCTAGTACAAAAGATGCTTCAGAGACTAGAGGGTCAGAGGGCAGAGAGGAAATATTCAACTCCCAGTTCAGGTCAAAAGGGAAGAAAGACTGGTGTTGAAAGAAATCCAAGGATGACTGTATCTGCAACTCGCTCCTTTCTGTAAAGTATTCATGGTGTTTTACTTAAAATATTTGCTCTTATGATGGTCAATAATATTAATATTTATGTTTTGTAAAAGAATTTATTCTTTACTTATAATTAATGGATCATTCTAAGTTATTATATGTTTAGTAGCTATAGTAAGATGATGTGAAAGATTTGTTGCCTGTTAAATGTTTCTGGGATCTTTGCTTTATTTTTATATTATGATATGTGCTTCCAAAGTTGAGCTGTAATTTTATTGTTTATACGAACGTAGAATAAAGCTTAAGTATGGGGAGAAAAATAAAAGCTAGAGTTTTCCTTTCAGCTATAGAACAGTCATTTATTTCTATAAATGTTCTTTATGTAGCTTTCCTAGTTCCACATTTAAGAAGATAAATATGGGGATCTACACAGGTCTCAGTAAATAATAGTTCTTGATTAATAATGCATTTATTATAAGCTTCAAGTTTAAAGTAGAATTTTGCTCAGCCTACATATCTTTTATGGTCAGGCTGCTCTAATTATGTAATACCCAGTTAAATTTCAATTTCAGATAAATAAGGAATAATATTTTAGTATAAGCATGTCCCAAATATTGTATGGGATATACTTACACTGAAAAAAGTATTTGTTTATCTGAAATTTCAAATTAACTGGGCATGCTATATTTTCTGTGGCAACCTGTTTTATAGAGAACAGAGTAAGTCAGCTGAATTTTAGAATACTTAACCCTAACCTGGTGTTCTAGGTCTTTCCTTTTTGTAATTATTATTATTATTTGGAGTTAGGGTCATGCTCCATCACCCAGGCTGGAGTGCAGTGGCACAATCACAGTGCCCTGCAGCCTTGAACTTCTGGGCTCAAGTGATTCTGGCACCTCTGCCTTTGCCTCCCAAGTAGCTAGTACCACAGGTACGTGGGCCCAGCTAATTTTTTTTTTCTCATAGAGACAGGGTCTCTGGCTGGTCTGGAACTCCTGGGTTCAAGCAATCCTCCCACCTCTGCCTTTACTTCCCAAATAGCTGAGACCACAGGCACACGCCACCACCATACCCAGCTTATTTTTTATCAGGTTGGTGCAAGAGTAATTGCGGGTTTTGCCATTGAAAGTAATGGCAAAACCAGCAATTACTTTTTGCACCACCCTAATAATTTTTTGTGGAGACAGGGTCTTGCCCTGTTGTCTAGGCTGATTTCCAGCTCCTGGGCTCAAGTGACCCTCCTGCATTGGCCTCTAAAAGTTCTGAGATTACAGATGAAAGCCACTGCACCAAGCTACTTTGTATAATTTTTAACATAAACATAAATATTTTGAGAAATAGAAATGTTAAAACCATTGGAGGAAAATATATTGTAAAGTATACAATAGAAAAAAATCAAACAAAATACAAAAAATACAACAAAAAATTATCAAAATATTCAGAGGAACAAAACAAAATCTAGTTTTACAATCTTCAGAATTCAATCCCATTATATCAAACATATAAAGAAACATATTCAAAGAAAAAGGCAATCAATAGAGACTAACCTCGAGATGACCCAGATGTTGGAATTAGTGTGGATTTTTAAAGTAGTTAGTTATTGTAATTCTTACTAAAATCAAAATCCCAAAAACCCTTAAAATAAATGGATAGGAAATCACAGCAGAGAAGAAGAAACTACAATAATAACAGGCTCAAGCGGAAATTCTAGAAGTGAGAAAGTTTTCAAAATTAAAAAATAGTAATCAGTTGTGTTCAGGAGCAGCTTGGAGGTGGAAAAGAGTCAATGAACCTTAAAATACAATTGAAATGATTCAATCTGAAAAATGTGGGCAGTCATAGGTTGGGGTGAGGGAGCTTTTCCTTTGATTAATGCTTTTAGGTAATCTTGGTTTTGATAAGATTACTAGACTGATCCGTCAGGGGCATGCTAAGCCAGAGTTTATCTTGGTTTCAGTAGTGCTTTAAACAAACTCATATCCTTGTGTACAAGATGGAAGAAGAGTGGACCAGATGACAATATTTAGATGCAGTCATTCTTAACCTCCGTTGCTCTCCCAGTGGTCTAGCTGGGGTTTGTATAAAGTGGAATGGGAGGAATAGGGAAGGAGCCCACACCTACCCTCTCCCCTTGTCCACTTGTCCTGTTTCACTAGTGGATAAAGTCCTCGGAAACAGGCAAGTTATTTTAAATCTGTATCTTCTGTTTTCAAGATCTGTAATCAGTTCTGCTTGCTGGACTGGGGACAGGAACCAAGGGAACATGAGGGTGAACGGGTTGACATGGAGTCCAGGAACACACTGTGCCTACATGCAGAATGTTTGTGCCAGGAAAGCCAGTCAGCAGGCAGATTGTCTCAGATACCAAGCTAGTGTTGTGAAGCAAGATTCAGTCTCTTGAAGGCGTGTTCCTCATTCTGTGGTTTGTATCACTTGCTCAGAATGACCTGGAGTACTTGTTAAAATGCAAATTTTGAGCCCAATCCTAGACCTCCTAAGCCTGCATCTCTACGGATGGGTCTCAGTAGTCGATATTGGAAATGTGCAGGTTCCTAGGAGAAGCTTATGCATATAGATTTGAACTGTTGTGTTTAAGGGTTAGGGAGCTGGCAAAAGCAAGGAATAGACCAAGCCCTTGGGTGGGAAGGCTCCACAACCTTGACACTGTTAGCATTCTGGGCGGAACAGGATTCTGCCGCATGCTTTGCAGCATCCCTAGCCTCTACTCTCTAACACCGTATTCCAGTTGTGAAAACCAAAAATGTCCCCTCGGAGGCAAAATAGTCACCAGTTGGGAACCGGAACCACTGCTTTGTGGGATCAGAGTGGTTACTTTGTTCCCAATCCAAGGATCAGAACACACGATGAGAGAAAGTCCAGCTATTGGAACTGGAGTGCCAAGTTGAAGCTAGACCTACAACAAAAGCTCCAAAAGCTCCTTTATAGGGCTGATGCCATGCCTCAGCTACCTAGCTTCTACAGATGCCATGTAACTCTAGATTTGGTGACAGAAGGAATTTAAGGCTAGAACTAGATAGGGTCTTTCAAGTTAGGCCAGCACACAACGTGGACTTTTGACATCATCCAGATGCTTGAACCAACCTCAGTCCTGAGGCAGAATTTCCCGTAGCATCTGATACACAGCCTGGATTTGGAGCACTCACTGGGATTAGATGCCACGGGAATATTGTGTTTAGGAACTCTGAAAGAGACAGGCTTCAACAAAGCAGACCTAAGCAACACGTAGCGTCTGAACTTCTTTATCAGCTTCCATTCCAGCCCACGAAGACAAAAGCATCACATACATACCCAGTGTGGCAAACCTGTCCTCAGTAGGGAGTTTCCCCAGTACTACTCTCCCCTCTGTTCTGAGCCTACTTGCTCCTTTGTAATGTTTCCACTTTCTGTCCCACTCCCTAATAGATGATTTGTCCTCTCTGTCCAGCCCCCTAGTTCTGATATTTGGATTGTCTGTGATCTGGGTAGTACTTAGGAGGTAGAATCAAAGCCTTGTTGATTGGATTGGGAGTTTCTAACTTTCTATAAAAGGCACTGATTAAGCATCTATTGTTTAAAGTAAAGTAAGATTATGATCCATTAAGAAAGATTCCACAAGTAGCGCAGGAAGAATTGGTTTCTAGTACACTTCATGCTTCAGGACAGGAAATCCAGAAAAAAATTCTGTGATACGTTAAATATGTACTGTAAGTTTCATTTCCATGTGAAAAACTGTAGTTAGCTAAAAAGTACATCCATGAAGAATCCTGATTAAACTTGTTTAATCCTTGTTATACTAGCTACTAGCTAAACAATAATTTCACAACTACTCAAGAACTCTGTAAAAGCATTTCCTCTGAATATTTTATTCAGAAAAAAACACAAAAAGATAAGACAGAAACAAAAATCCCAGTCATCTGCAGTATCTGTCGGCTTTCAATTTGGTTCTCTTGTTTAAATAAAGAAAAATAGTAAAATTAATCTATGTAAAACATGCCATATATATTCAACTGCTACTAAATATAAAAAGCTTTAAAACTGTGTGTTCAGTTTTGGTTATTGTATTACCACAACACATATTAAAACGTGTATACTTTTAAATTTGGTTTCCATAAAAAATGGATTCTAATCTTATAAAAGTTATTTCCTAATGTTCAATAAATGTTGCCTAAGGGCTTTTCAATCCAAATAGCAATTTTAATTATTCTGGAATTTAAGGGTGCTCTAAATTTCCATTTAACAGGGTGAGAATGCTGTATTATTACAAGTGAAAAAAGTTACAGGACATAGAGCTTATTCCGTTTTAGAGTCCATATCCTGATTATATTTTATATCCTCTTCTTGATTTCTTACAACTAGATACATATTCATTTGCTCAGCTGGAAAAAATTCTTAACATTATTTACTGACTTTAGGTATGAACTCTACCAGCTAGTTAACAGGAAATATGTAATTAAACATTGCCTTTATCAAGTAATGTAAAAAAAGGGTAAGAGTAACTTTGCAACATAGGACTTGAATGAGCAGCTGGTGATTATCAAAATCTGGCACTTAATTGATTTATACTTGTACACTGACAGCTAAACGTCTTTACCTGTTTTTCTATGTTGTAAATCTAGGACATCACTTATCTACATAGGAAGAGTAATAAATATTAATAATGTGCTATGATAAACATCCTGCATTCTTCCAAATCTTACAATAAAACTGCTTCAATTTCACTTATTTAGCTTTTATACTTAGTTTTTTAGTTGATCTATGCTTATTTTAAGGAACCTGAACTACTCTAACAGAATCCACATAATTTTTGTATTAGTCAAACTGCTTCTTTCTAATTCTGGTTCTAATAGTTATAAAAAGATAATGATAAATTTATGAAGTAGATACAGTCAAACCTGAATTTCTTAAAGTATAAACTTAGAATCGGTTATAATTTTTAGATATTCTTTCTTGACGGTCTTTTCCCAAACTCATGATGTCCTCTCTAGGTAATATTGCCACACTCATAAATTATAAATAAAGACAAAAATGTGAAAACTACAGTAATTTAAGCGAATATAGGTTTTCTACATGCCATTTGTATTAGCTACTGAAAATAGTGAAAATAAGTAAATAGCTACCTGTCCAGAAGCGTTTCATGCAAAAATCCATCTTTCTGAGCCTTTTTAAGAATTTTACTGTATTCTTTACTTATTTTAAGTTTGTGGTCTTGGAAGCTCTGAAATTTCTTTCTGCAAAGAAAATGTCTTCATTGAAAAATACCTCAAACTCTGATTATACATATTTACTATTAAATTTATAAATACTGCTAATTTCTTTTTCACTTCTTAAAAAAGTCTAATTGTAGGCCAGGTGCAGTGGCTCACGCCTGCAATCCCAGCACTTTGGGAGGCCAAGGCAGGCAGATCATTCAAGGTCAGGAGTTCGAGAACAGCCTGGCCAACATGGTGAAACCCCGTCTCTACTAAAAATACAAAAATTGGCCGAGGGCAGTGGCTTGCGCCTGTAGTCCCAGCTACTCGGGAGGCTGAGACAGGAGAATCACATGAACCTGGGAGGCGGAGGTTGCGATGAGCCAAGATCATGGCACTGCACTCCAGTCTGGGGGACAGAGCGAGACTCCGTCTTGGGGGAGAAAAAAAGTCTAATTGTATTTTTTTAATAAGCTGGAGCTTTTGAACAACAAGATGAACTTTGTGACCTCTCAAGAGGAGGGCCACTCATTGACCGGGTAACACAAGAACCCACTTCTATTAGGGCATGCTGGCTGGAGTCCCCTGTGTCCTGGCCAGAGAACAGCCTTTGACTGCCATCACGCCCATTCTATGAATGAATAGAGAGGGTGACTAACCCGACTGAGTAGCTTTGGGAGCTGGTAGGATGATTAGGAAAACTGAACCCTCAAGAAAAGAAAAGAATTTAGCTCAGTGCTCTGTCCTAGAGGCTACACCGTGTTGCCTCTTCTTGTCCATCAGTTTTTATTTTTTCAGACGGGATCTTGCTCTGTCACCCAGGCTGGAATGCAGTGGTGATCAGAGCTCACTGCAGCCTTGAACTCCTGGGCTCAAACAATCCTCCTGTCTCAGCCTCCCAAGTAGCTGGGCCTACAGACATGCACCACCATCCCCAGCTAATTAGGTAATTTATTTTGAAAGCACTTTGAGAAGCACTTCACTGTCAAATCTGTAGGTCTAAAAGGAAAAGCATACACACACGTAATTGATTTCACATTGTTTTATATTTCCTTTGTCTTCTTTTGGAATGTCATCTTTTTTCTTGGTTTCTCTTTCAGCACAGGATCTAATCTAGATATTGGAAAAGAGAATCCAATGGGTTATATGTTTATCTTCCACCTTCCCCACTTTACATATCACATAAGAATATTCGAGATGATTTCTTATGCAGAAGAAAAAATTAACTGAGCAACTATATTCAGAAAAAGACAGGTTCTGGCTATGCGTTTTTAATTCATATATATAATCTATATGAGTAAGTGCTATCACATACTTCCTCCGCAGCCCTTGTGTCAGAAACACTACAGACAAAATTATTTCAGAAACATTTTACACATCAGATCCTGCTAGGCAATAAAGAAATCATTCATTTAATTTCGTCCTCCAAGTGAATACACTAGGATCAAATTATCTCTAGTAGACAAGTATTCATTTGATCAGACTGAAAGCTTAATAGCTATTTTACATTGCACAGACTATTATCAAAGTATTAAAACTTTTAACATTACACAACTTGTTTTTAATTAATTGGAACCCACCTCTTTTACTGGCTTCTTATAGTCTCCTAAGTTTGGACAGATGTTTACTATCACATGTCATAAGTTAATTGATCTGCATTCAACAATTAGGATCACCCACAGAACAGGCAATTGGCAATGGTAAGGACTCATGTCTCCTAAATGATCTCTGTGGCCAGAGTCCAGTTCCAGGGCTGCTTAGAAAGTGATGACAAATAACGTGTTTGTACCAATGACATCTTTGTGACAGTTTTGATTAGAGGGGTCCCAGACCTGAAAACATTCCCTGCTAGGGCCTGTAACACAATGCTACCTTTAGTAAGAGGGATCTGTGTTCTGGTAGATAAGGCAAGGTCATAAAGGTGAAGGGCTGACAGAGATTAGGAGAGCCTGCAATTAAATGGTATGAAAAGGGTCCTAAATAATCACTGTTCAGAGCTTCCAAGTACTTGACTAACCAAAGAGACCCAGAAAACTTTGTATTTCATCTGAAAATTGCTTTAAATTGTGAAAAACGCAATCTTTGTGTAAGTATCTTTGTATCTTTGTATAAGTGCAAAGCACTGCACATACACTTGTAATTGTTGCCTTCAATAACACTTTTGTGATGATATCCAGATGAAAAACAATTTACACAAAATACAATAAAATATAAATAAATAAAATTAAATGTAATCACAAACCCATCTGCATTTCCTCAATGACCTGTTTCCTGAGAAGCAATGTGCTATGAAATACTGAGAGCGACCTCTGGAGTCAGCTGGGCCTGGGTACACATCCTGTCTTACCACACCTTGAAATCACTGTGATTTCCATGAACTGACTGACAAAAACCACGAGGATGTAAGGAGGGTCAGAGGCTGTCTTCCTGTCTGTAAGGCTGAGCTCATATCCACCTCACAGGAGCATTATGGAAATTCAAGACTACAACGCATGTGCCGGATGCATGCAACGAAAAAATATAACATTTCACTTCTCTAACTGTAAGAAAAACCTACATTTTAGATTGAAATTGTTTGAGCTTTAGATTTGAAATTATCTGAAATCAAGACTATTCTAAAAAGAAAATCAAACATATGACCGGAAATCTAACATGAAGCACGTACAGAGAATTGATAGATGCTTTTAAATTACACTGGTAGTAGAGAAAAATGTAACATTAATTTTTATGCTCTAATTATAAGAATGAAGGGCATTTTAGAAAAGGCATTTGCCCCCTCTCTTAGAGCCTTCCACTCTGGCCCCCACAATGTCTTACAGAGCAAACCTGGGTCAGACTGGATGCAACCTGTGATTCCCAACAGAGACAAACAAAGCAAGGTTTAGGATGCTCAGTACTGCGATGGAATGCCAAGACACAGAAAAGCCATGTGTCAAGAAGGGGGGAGTTTTTCTTTAGACACATCCTGGTATATGTTTATCATTAAAGATCAGTGGCTTTTGTAAGTCTAAAAAATTAAGCCTTAAATGTTTTCATCACATTCCAGTTAACTACCTGATTAATCTAGGTTATATTAACAGTATTATTTAGAATTTCACCTTGAAATGAAGATGTCTGTATAACATTTACAATGTTGTAAAACAAAGAGTAGAATTAGGGAGGCCACAGTCTACTGGTGCAATAGCTAATGCGTCTGACTATGGATGAGGGAATTTAGCCTGGAATAAGGAACTTTTATTTCCAGCTTAGTGATGCACACAAATTTTAAAAATAAAATAAAATCATGTTTTATGTGATTCATGTTTCTCCTAATGCAAAGAAGATGGGTACTATTAATAAAAATATTTTTAAAATGTAAAGGCTAAGGCCCCAGAAGTTCTGCTATGATTTTTTATGTTTCATAGAGTGATTATCATCACAGAAGCTCAAGCATTACATAAATACAAACGTGTATACCCTGACCTGGTAATTCTGCTTCTGGAAATTTATCTTCAAGTCCACCCGCACATCTACAAATTGATGCATATTCAATATTATGTACTTCAGCACTGTTTATAAGAGCAAAAGACTGGAAACAGCCTAAATTTCCATCTACAACAGACTAAATAAAGGTACATCCCTAAAATGGAATATTATGTAGCTGTTAAAAAAGAAAAAGAGAGAAAGAGAGGAAAAGCAAGAAAAAGAGAAAACTTTCTACATTCAAACTAATAGTAGAAAACTCTCCAAGATACAATTTTAAGGAAAAAAAATCAAAGTGGAGAAGACTATAGAGGAGGCTGCCTTTAGTGTAAAACAGTTGAAAATTATAAATATATTCATATGTTTATAAAGAAATTTTAGGAGGCTATAAAAAAACAAAGGGAAAGAGGAAGAGGAGGTGGGAAACAGGTGAGTAAGATGCATGGCAGGCATATGTCTTCAACTTCATATGCTTTTATTTAAAAATGTTGGACCACGTGTACACGTTATCTATTTTAAAAATTAGATTTTAAAGTACAAGCAAGAAAACAAGAAAATGAAAGCTTAAAAAGAGCATGTGGAACTACCAGAAAAAGATACTAATCCATGGAGATAATGGCAAGGTAGCTCCTAGATGCACTGATTTCTCTACCACATTGTATAAACAAGCCATCAACTATGGGATTTATAATTAAAAATGACTCTATTTGAAACACCACATTATAAAAAGCCATTAACAAATCTTTAAAGTGACTGTAAATGATGACAACATTTTAAAGAGATACAGTCACATCGCATGTGTGAATGCAGTCATCTGTATAAAATGTCATCATTACCTTGATCATTTCTTCTTCTCCTGCTGTTTTACTTTTTGCTTCTATGTCCCCTGCTTCACTGCATCTAATAAAGCAGCTATTTGAGGCCGACAAAGCCATTTTCCCCTAAGTGAAACAAAATAACAAAATAGCCATGAGGATTCTTCTTGTAGAAGAAACATTAAGTGTTTACACTGAATTAATTTTTCCTCCCTGATTTAAAAATCACAGAAAAGAACTTAGAGAAAAACCTGAAAAATATAATACAAGAACATATAGAAAAGGAAACCAAAATCACCTTTCATTTTACTATTCAGAGATTACCACAATAAATATTTGTAGCGTATCTTCCTAGTAGGACTATTCTAATTAGATGAGGTAGGATTGCTTTCTTTCTAAAAGACCTACTGAAGATAAAACTGATTTAGTTCTGTTTGAAAAATTAACTTTAAAGAGGAGAACATAATTATGAATGCATACTTTATTGAAATATTAGCATTTTAAGTAAAATTTATTTTCTTCACAATTAGAAAACATGAAAAGGTATATACAATGCCTTTGGTGTTTTTAATTTAAGAATCAATGTCTGAGGGACTTTCGTGTGTGAAAATAAATATTCATATACATTTTTAGTTGTTTAATGTTTGATGTATTACACTGCTTTCTATTAAACAAAACTTTAAAAACTGATTTTCTTGTGTATCTAAATCTGGGTTATAAATTTGGTTAGCTTAACTCCCCTAACAAATATAACGTTTATTTATAACTTGTATTTGGTTATTCTTTTGGAAAACTTGGAATACCATAACATTTAGACAAAATATTTATAAATACAATGATTACAAAATATGTTAACCTTATATCACATCCAGTTAAAAATGTGCTGATAACATCTATTTAATTTCTTAGTCAAGTCACAAGGGCTGGGTGGTCTCTCATCTGGATGGCTCCAGGTGAGCCCTGGAACATGGTGGTGGGGTCCAAGGCGATTTAAACCTGTGTCACAGATTATTCAGCTGAGCCCTTTTTGCAAGAGAATTTTAAGACCCTCTTTCATTTAAATTTAAATTTTTGAAACTTAGTGTCCTTCCTAAAAATAAAATGAAATGAACTTTCCTAAAGTGTTGTATTATTAGTACTATCTAAGTCATCATCCTGGCCTTATGAAATATTGGCATTTTCTACTGGTGTAACTTTTATTAGAAGCATCTCATCGTAACTAGTAGGATCATCTCAAAGGGGTTGCAACACATTAGCAGGTAGTGAAATCAATGTAGCGTTTCCTGAATGGTATTGGGTGGGTGGAGGGGAAAAGGAAAACACACAGACACACAGAGGAATGGTAAAAGAGAATAAGAAATGTCAAAGTGCATAACACATGGATAAGTAAGTATTGTTAAGTACAACTCTTGCTTCAGTTATACATATGTGTGTGCTGGGCTGCAATGTAAAAATGCATTTCTCGATGGATTGGGTCAAAATACTTTTCAAGTCACTGACTTAAGATTTTATCCTAGGGGATGAGGAAATTAGTCTAAGTGATTACCTCTTTCTGGTGGGATGTTTGTTTAATCTGTCATCTCAGAAAACACTGCTGAGTTCCTATTTTCAGTTCATTATTGTATACTACCAAAGCTGCTACTCAAAGGCTGAGCTTATCTTCTATTTGCTTGTTCTGCGTGGTGCCCACTGGTCCTTACTGTTTTTGATATAGTTATCTACTTTTTAAAGACAGTTTAGCACTCACATATTTTTGTTCAATCTTTACTTCTCACACAGAAAAAGGAAATTATGTATTCTGTATCAACAAAGATTTAACAAAACATCCATATACTACAACTACTTACTAAAATTAAGAATTAGTATACTATCTTTTTTCTTATATTAAATCTTTTCATACACTATTTTAAGCTTATGAACTGAAAGTCTTTTAGAGATAATTTACTTCAATGAACTATTATTATTTATATTTTATATGCAAATTGTCACAACTTGGTCTTAGCTAGCTCCACTGTTCGCTTACAGTCTGTAATGTTTCTGAAAGCATCCATGATTTCTGCTACAAAGAAGATACTTACGAACTATTCTGTTTTCCTACTCTGTGACCTAAAATTGACTGGTTCTTCAATGGAAATGAGATCCATATCTAGGCACTAAGGGTATACAGAAATAATTGTGGGCAAAAGTACTAATGCTATTTTTGTTGCATTATATTTTGAGACCTCTTTAAGGCTCTATGTTCTTACCGATTTATTCCTATTTAATGTATTATACTATTGCATCCTACTTTTTCTTTTTAAATATGTTATGATTGACTGTTACAGACTTTCTGTTAAATTGACAGGGAGTTTTTATAAACAATAACAGCACTTACATTTTTAAGGACTGTTTCCCATTGTTCTCTTGGTCCAATTGCATCTGAACGCCCAACAACAAGTTCACCTGAATTTATACCAAGATATTTTCCATAGCCAGATTTCAGGGTGATTCTGTACATTAATAAGATAGATAAAAGTTAAAAACTGAGAGAAAATTAATTATAGGGCATCAAAACAGGACATGTGTATGTGTGTGGGTGTGTACATATCTAAAATTTCAGACTGGACATATTCCAAGTGTTCAAAAGATGCATGTGGCTGAGTGGTGACTCACTCCTGTAATCTCTGTGCTTTGCGAAGGCAATGGGAGAATTGCTTGAGGCAAGAAGTTCAAGATCAGCCTGGACAACATAGTGAGACCCCATCTCTACAAAAAATTTAAAAAGTTAGCTGGGCATGGTGGTGTGCACATGTGATACCAGCTACTTGGGAGGCTGATGCAGGGGGAGTGCTTGAGCTCAGAAATTTGAGGTTATAGTGAGCTATGATCACACCACTGCCCTCCAGCCTGGGTGACACAGTGAGACTATGTGCCTTCAAAAAAAAAAAAAAAGCTACATGTGACTGGTTGTTGCCATATTGGACACTGCAGATTTAAATTTAGTTTTATATTTTGCTTTTTTAATATAAACATTGTACCTTATATATTACATGACAAATATTTTCAAAATTCATCATTCTTCAATTATACCTCTTTAGTTATAAACTTCAATAATAAATTACTAAAATTATGTCATCAAACTGTTTTCCAGAAAATGCTGCTTCCATTTACATTCTTACCTCAAATTAACAGAGTATGTTTTGTATCATGGATTTTTTTTTAAACATTATGACTCTAAAAAAATACTCGAAAACCTGATATGAAAAAAACAGTATCCTATTAATTTGCATTTTAGTAGTTAACTAGAATAACAATTGTTTTTCTTTTCCTTTCCTTTTTACTTTTTAGATTATCTGGTAATGTCCCTTGTCCATTTTTCTATTCAGATCTGATTGTTCACAATTTTTCTACTGGGGTCTTCAGTGCTATGAATTCTATACAAGATACATTTGAACAGTAAGAACTCACTGCCTATTAAGATTGTTGCAAATATTTTCCTCATTTGTCAGTTGATTTTCTTTATAATCCTTTTCTGTTTATAATTGTAAAGCAGTTTAAAACTATTGAATTTTTTCTTCCTCTGCTTTTATTCTTTGTCTTTCACCCTACTTATCAGTCTTTCAAAGAAAGAATAGAAATAATCATCTTAATGTGATTTTTTAAAATTATGATTTCTTTTACCTTACCAAGAATCTCCTCGGATGCCAGAATTGACTTTTACTCCTTTATACGTTAATGATTGTATAACAGAAATCATTATCATGTTGATGTAACCAATTACTAAAATATGTAAATTCACTTTCAGTATCTTTTACCCAAAGAATCATTCTATACTTCTGTACAAGGTGAGAATAAAAAAGGTTAATTTATAAAATGACTGTAACAATAGTGAGTAAAAATATTCTTTTGGTCATTATGATACTGTAACATTCTCTGCTGGTTTCAACAATATTCCTTTTTTTAGTCTTCCTGTTTGTCTTTAGACTTCCAAACAGTGAGTTTAAATATCATACCAACAGTGAACCAGTTTTTGTACTATTTGATATATTTTTTAATCTATCTTATTTGGTGTGTGAAATTATTAATCTTCATTTTTTAACTTACATATCTTTTTTCCACCCTAGCATTATATATTGATAGGAAATCCACTAAAAGTAGATCACAAAATCTACTTCTCAAAAAAGCTATTTCATTTTTTATATCAAAATTACTGTGGGCTTAAGACAGATACTAAAATTTTTAATGAATACAATTAAATTTTTAAAATCACTGGTTACTAATTATATTACAACATAAGCTCACCTGGAATCAGATAATTTGACAGCCGTAAACTGCTCTGGAGGACTAGGGCCCTCATCAACTATTGGAGAAAAAACATTTGAAAATAAATTTGACGTTTGCTATAAATATAAAGACATTATTTTGCTTTAAAAATGTGGCTATTTTCTTCTGCAATTAAATGTAAGAATATTCAGATATACTGATGTCACTGTAATACTGTATCTTTGGAATCAAGATCTATTTTACCTTCTTTTAACTACAGTGCTAATTTTATACACTGAGTAAGACAGGGTGATATAATGTTTATTTAATAACTTTCGAGATAGCTTCTCTTTATGTTTTAAAATACAGTCATAAATAAGCACTTATTTAAAAAAGCTAAATGCTTTCATTTATTCAATGGATGGCCTTGCTGACCAAATGATACTGCTTTTTATCTTCTAATTACTTCGTATCTCATTAGTGCTTCCTCTAATGGGCTAAAGAAAATGAGGAAACTTCAAATTGTTAAATGCACCCAGGTTAGTTTTGGTAATAGGTCTGAATAAAAAAGTAATTCAAACATGTTTGACTCAAATAGGTTTACTTTTTTCCTTCCACTTACTATTTTAATTATTCATATTCTTTTGATTTCCAAAGATACTCTTCTGGAACGACACGGAATGTTTTCAAATGCTTATATTAGAAAGAGGGACTTGCCAATGGCTGGTAAATATTAAGGAATTAAAAAAAATGGAAGAGTCAAATGCAACGGTTCCATTCCTTTGGAAAATGTTTGAGACTAGTTAGAGTTTGGCCTAAGTGAATGAATGTCCTAAAATCTACACTTGTGGCAGGATCTTCCCTTCCAGACACAAACCTTCTTTGTGTGGAGCTCCCAGGGTAAAAAGTCCATTGTCGAGTGCATGTATATAGGTTCCCTCATCCATATCAATGGCTATGGTTCCTGAAATTTCACCAAAGTTTGTTACTGTCCACCAGATTCCTAAAAAATAAAATTGATATTTCTACTTTATATTTTAGCTTTGACACAGAGTTCTTTTTTATTATAACTTAGTTTTAAAAACTTTTTATTTTGCAGTCGTAAGAAATAATACAAAGATCTCACATATCCTTTACTCTCTTTGTCTCAATGATGACATCTTGCATAAGTATCATACATTGTTAGAATCAGGAAACTGACACTGATATAATCCATGAAGCTTATTCAGATTTCACCAGTTTTACATGTACTTGTTTGCATGTATGTGCACAGATTCATGCGACTACCAGCACAGTCAGGATTAGGTTTTTAAAATACAAAATAGCAACATACAGCCAGGCATGGGGGTGCATGCCTGTAAACCCAGCTACTCGGGGAGCTGGGAAAGAGGATCACTTGAGCCCAGGAGTTCAAGGCTATAGTGAGCTATGATCAAGGCCACTGCACTCTAGCCTGAGTGACAGAGCAAGGTCCTGTCTCAAAAAAAGACCAAAACAAAACAAAAGGCAACATGTGAAGGTACAAAGTGATATATGGAGAACGGTCTCTCTCATGATAGACCCCAGCCATCTATTCATGCCTGCTTTCCAGAGGCAATGTCTATCATAATGCTGACCTCGTGATCCACCCGCCTCTGCCTCCCAAAGTGCTAGGATTACAGGTGTGAGCCACTGCGCCTGGCCAGTAATCTTAACTACGATTTTAGATTGAAAGTAAAATGAGCAGAATCTATGTCTATGTATACTAATTTCCAATTTGCCAATAGAAATGTTAGATTCTAACAAAAATTATTTTAGCAGTTGTCATAAAAGTTTATATCTTAACGTTAAAAAATATCCTCAAACCTCCTCCTAAATTGTACTTTAACTAGAGTAGAAATGAGTCAATCATTAACTGGATATGACATATTAAGGACTACTTGTTAATTTTACAAGGTCTGATAATGACATAGTATAACGTATAAAAGTAAAGAACAAAACAGGTGATGAGAGAAAGACATACCACGTTAAGAAATGTACATTTATGTGCTTATGGGTAAAATGATGTAATATCTGTGATTTTACTTAAAATTTTCTAGGAAAAATTGTGTGTGGGAGTGTTTATGAAATGAAACGAGATTGGCAAAATATTGATAATTAATGCTGGGGCCTGGGCACATGAGGGACTCATTATATTCTTCTATGTATGGATTAGTTTGGATATTTCCATAATAAAAAGGTTTTAAAGATTCAGTTAATTCCACTGCACAAAATTTTCTATTCAACTAAACATTTCATACTTTTCATAATCAATTTTAAAATATATAAAATTTTAGCTAAAATGAAGTTGGACCCTTATCTAACACCAAACACAAAAAGTAACTTAACATAGACCAAAGACCTAAATGTAAGAGCTAAAGTTAGAAAACTTTTAGAAGAAAATAGGAAAAGCTTCACGACAATGAATTTGGCAATGATTTCTTATATAGAACATCAAAGGCACAGGCAACAAAAGAAAACACAGGCAAACTGGACTTCATCAGAATTAAAAACTTTTGTGCATCAAGAACCACTGTCAACAGAGTAAAAGGTAACCTAGAGAATGGAGACAATATTTGTAAACTACATACATTATAAGGAATTAATATCCAGACTATATAGAGAACTCCAAAAAGACAAATACCACAATTCAAAACTGGGCAAAGGATATACACGGACATTCCTCCAAAGATGAGATACAAATGGTCAATAAGCACTCAAAAAGACGCTCAACATCACTAGTCACTAGGGAAATATAAATCAAAACCATAATGCAATGCCACTTCACACCCATTAGAATGCTATTATCAAAACAAACAAAAAACAGAAACCAAGAAAACCAGAAAAACAAATGTTGGGCAGGATGTGGAGAAACTGAAACCCTCTGCAATGCTGGTGGGAAGGTAAAATGGTGCATGTATTTAAATGCCACTGAAGTGTACACGTAAAAATAGGAAAATTGGCAAATTCTATATTCTGTATATTTTACCTCCACACACACACAAAACCAATGCAGAAAAAGAAAATTAATCAAAATTAAAATTTCAGCTAAAGACGATTAGAAAGCAATAAAACTAATGACAATTTAGGTGATTGAGTTATAGCTACAATTGTTTTCAGTAAAGGAAATAATGCTTTATTCAGAATCATTATGAACAGTGTTATGATTAGCAAGTCTTTCTTATAAACATAATAGTTAATAATTTTAAATTAGTTTTATTTTGTATGTTCTATGCCACGTTCACCAAGTACACTTAATATTAAATAAAATCATTTAAATATAATATCTCATTAATGTTTTGCAAATGAAGAAGAAATTTCTGGCAGAGAAGCTCCTCAAAATTTTCACCCTCTGTCCAAGTAGGAAAATGATACAATAACATTACTTATAATATTGTCAACTGAAAAAGAAATTACTTTGAGCAGATGCCAGTATTTCTTCTCAGTGAGATTTCAAAGAATAAGAAAGCTAAGCACAGTATTATCAAGAATTAAATGTGAGCATTCTGCCTACTTTCTGCAAGTGGCCTACATTCAACCTTTGGAGGTATGCTTATATGTTTAGCGACTAAAGTAACATAACATAATACTTAACGGTGCCACTCCGGGGTTTTAGCTGTGAAAAAGCAGTGGATCCTAAGAACAGTGGGCACTGAAGTTGCCTGTCTCTACGTCAGGTTACAGCTCAAGCTGTGTATATGCTGCAGACTCCCAAGCTGAATTTAAGAGAATCCGCTCTAAAACACTACTTGCTATTTAGACACATGCTTAAAGTTGTTTCCTTTTAAACCTTAGGCAGATGGTGAAATATTCCCGCTGTGTTGTCTCACAATGCATAACAAAGCTTTTCACATATTTTCACATAGTTGAGAATGTTTCCATATGTCTGGCATGCCTGTAATCCAGCACTTTGAGAGGTGGAAGCAGAAGAATCACTTAAGCCCAGGAGTTCAAAATCAGCCTAGGCAACAAAAGGAGACCCCCATCTCTACAAAAAAAATTAAGAAATTAGCTGGGTATGGTGGTACAAGCCTGTGGTCCCAGCTACTCGGGAGTCTGAGGTGAGAGGATTGCTTGAGCCTACAAGGTCTAGGGTGCACTGAGCCATGATCATGTCACTGCACTCCAGCCTGAGCAACAAAGCAAGAGCCTGTCTCAAAAAAAAAAAAAATGGCCCGATGCACCAGTGTCATGGCTGATAAGATACTCCCAGGGCACCCTCATTCTAGCATCAAGGCTGTGAGACAGCTCACCTCACCTTCTGACTAACCCAGTGCTTCTGTGCTAAGGGCCCCCTTAAATCTCTACCTTCATTGTGCTTGGCACAAAGGAATGATATATCTTAGATTTGGAAATGGAATTTTATTCCCAAATCTTACTGTAGTCTAAGTACCCTTCACAGACCTTCTATTAACCCATAGCTTACTTAGCTTTAGTTCCTGGGTAAATCAAATCTGTGTTTTGCAAACTACGATGTTGTAAGTCAGTTGCTTCTGAATCTAGCAGAGCTCAGTGAAACTATTTGCTTACAGACATGCTCATTTTTATTAATGTCACACATGGTATTCTCCATGTGAAAGACAGAATTTCTTTCATCCTATTTACCAATCCCTTCAGATCCTTGTGAGGAACCAACAGAACAGCTTTAAAAAATTAAAAGGTTTTTTTCTTTCCCTTCACAAATAGGCACATGCTTATTTTTACCGCGAGTTTAGAAAATCCACAATGCAAAAGAAGGTGGAAGGACAAAGAGAAAAAGACGCAGAAGGACTTCCTCTTCCAGCCAAGATGGACTTGCCCTCCCATCATGACCAATGAGAAAACTGAAACTGGATAGAATATTTGAGAGAACTGTTTTTGGGGACTGGAACACAGGCAGAACAGGACTGTGATATTTGAGAACAGGAAAACACAGGAGGCAAATCTAACACACACTTCTGTTTTCTGCCCAATGGCAGTTTCTTGACCACACAGAGAGAGGTAGAGACCTCCAAAAATGAGGCAATATCACTGTCACTAAGCTGAGAGTCTTGCAGTGCTAACATGTTTGGAGTTTATAGAATAAGGTACTGGAGAAGAGGGAACAACATACAGGTGAGGCCTCAAAAGAGTATGCAAAAGTTCTCTGCAGGTCTGGGGCCAAGGGCTGGGGGGAGTGCATACAGTAGGCAGGCTCCACAAGGCCCATGCAGAGTGGCTGGCACTTCTCAGGGCTGACTGGAGATGCCAGAGATCACACAAATTTGGGACATAGCAGAGTGGAGAGAACTCACCAAATATACCTAGAACATGTGGCTGAGGCCCATGAGGATGAAACTTTCGTAGAGTAAGAGTCACTGTCTAAGTCTACAGGCAAAAACCTAATAAATAAGCACAAACTAACAAAGGCCCAGGCTTAACATGAGCAAAAGGGTGGTCAAATAATTTAACTAGGCATCAAGACATTTAACAGAAATAAAGGTTAAAATGTTACGAAAATGAAAGACTGAATTTATAAGGAAGACTTAACAATCCTAAATGTGTACACATGACAGCTTCAAAATACTTTAAGCAAAAACTGCTCAAGTAGACAGATCTAGAATTACAGCTGGAGATTTTAACATAACTCTCAATACATTGTAGGATGAGTGAAAAATCAGTAAGGACCCAGAAGATGTGCATAGTCACAAGCTCCACCAGTTGATATAACTGACATCTAAAAAACACTGAACTACCGGGCGCCACAGCTCATGCCCGTAATCCCAGCACTTTGGGAGGCCGAGGCGGGCGAATCCCCTGAGGTCAGGAGTTTGAGACCAGCTTGGCCAACGTGGTGAAATCCTGCCTCTATTAAAAATATAAAAAAAATTAGCCAGGCATGGTGGCAGGTGCCTGTAATTCTAGTTCCTCCGGAGGCTGAGCCAGGAGAATCACTTGAACCTGGGAGGCGGAGGCTGCAGTGAGCCAAGATCATGCCACTGCACTTCGGCCTGCTGGGCAACAGAACGAGACTTCATCTCAAAAAAAAAAAAAAACAAAAAAACAAAAAAACCCTGAACCAACATCTGCAGAATACACATCCTTTTCTAGTGTACATGGAAATTCACTAAGAAAGTATGTTCTCCAACTATACTATATTAGAAATCAGCAACAATATCATACCTATAATATCTCTATGTAGTAGAAATTAAAAACAGTACACTTTTAAATAACTCAAGTGTCCATGAAAAGAAAAATCACAAGGAAAACTAGATGATATTTTGAATGGAATGAAAATGAAAACAAAATGTGTTGACTATAACTAAAACTAACATGGAATGAGGAGATCTAACTCCCTTCTTAAGAAGCAGTAAAACAAGAGCAAAGTAAACTGAAAATAAGTTAAAGGGAGGAAAAAAAAGACTAAAAATCAATGAAATAAAACATGAAAAAAAGAGAAAATAAGTAATGTTGAAACAAGCTTGTCCAACCTGAGGGCTGCATGTGGCCCAAGCCAGCTTTGAATGCAGCCCAACACAAATTCATAAACTTTCTTGACACATTATGAGATTTTTTGCTTTTTTTTTTTTTTTGTCTCATCAGCTTATCGTTAGTGTATTCTATTTGTGGCCCAAGACAATTCTCCTTCCATTGTGTCCCAAGGAAGCTAAAAGATTGAATACCCCCGTACTAAAAGATCATTAATGATCTAAAATAAATGATCTCATAAAGAATTTATAAACCTCCAGCTAGACTGACTGATCCAGGAAAAAATGGAAAAAACAAAAATTACCAATATGAAGAGACTGCAATACAGATTAGATTCTACAGACATTAAAAGGATATTAAAGGAATATTCTGAACAATTTTATGCCAATAAATCCAACAACTTGGATGAAATGAAATTTTCCTAAAAGACACAAATTACCAAAACTGACAACAGAAAAATCTGAAAATATCTCTTAAAAAATCTTAATTTTCCCACAAAAAACTAAAACCAAACCAAACAAAACCCTCTAAGTTCAGATGACTTCACTGGTAAATCCTATCAAACATATAAAGAAGAAATCATACCGATCTTACACAGCTGTTTCCAAAAACAGGGAAGGAGACAGCACTTCCCATCTAATTTTATGACACCCAATATCACCTTGACACCAAAATCAAATAAAGCCATTACAAGAAAAGGATACAAAAGTCCAATATCTCCCATCAACACCAATATAGAAATCTTATAAAGAAGAAAAACGAACACCTAGAAGTCAAATCTAGCAATATCCCAAAAGACAACGCACCACAACCAAGTGGGGTTTATCTCAGGGATGTAAAGTTAGTTTAAAAGTTGAAAATGAAACCAATGTTATTCAATGGCAGAATGAAGAAAGTTGTATAATCATCTCAACAGATACAGAAAGAGGCACTGGACAGCATTAAACATCGTTATGATAAAAACTCCCAAGAAACAAAGTTTAAAAGGAATGTCCTCATTTTGATAAAGGTTTTCTCTGCAGATCCTACAGACATCATACCATATGGTGGACTACTAAAAGTTTTCTGCCTAAGCTTGGAAACAATGCAATTATGCCCATTCTCGTGACTTCTGTTCAACACTATGGAAGTCCTGAACAGTGTAATAAACCAATAAAAAGCAAGACAAGACATAAGGATTAGGAAGAAAGAAGTAAAACGATAGTCACGGGAAATATAATTGCAAATTTCTTAGTTTTCTATATAAACAAATCATTAGAATTAAGAAGTGAAACAGACTTATCAGACTACAAAGTCACTATACAAAAATCAATTGTATATCTATATATACTGACAGCAAACAACTGGAAAATCAAATTCAAAAGTTCTACTGACAGTAGTGTAAAATTATAAAATACTTAAGAATAAATTTTTAAACAGGCATGCAAGACTGCTATATTGAAAATTATGAAATATTGAGGCCCAATATTAAGATGTTGATTCTCCCCTAAATTATCTGGACTCAATACTATTCTCCGAGAAAATCCAACAGGCTTCACTGTAGAAATTAATAAACTAATAGTTAGTAAGTACAAAGTTGGTGGACACACACTACCTTATCTCAAGACTTCATGAAATTATAGCAATCAAGAGAAATATACCAAAAGAAAAACAGAAAATCGATAGAACAGAGTCCAGAAATAGACCAATACATAGAAAGTTAATTGATTTTTTATGAAGATACGAAACTGGATTAATGGAAAAAGGAAACACCAGTGGTGCTGGCACAAATGGCTATCAAGATATTAAAAAAAAAAAAGTAAATCTTGAAACCAAACTCACACCATGCCAAAAATTAATTTGAGATTAATGACAGATTTAATGTAAAAACTAAAACTATGATGCCTCTAAAAGACAATGTAGAATATTTTCCTGACTTTGGGGTAAGCAAAAATCTCTTAGATCAAAGAGATAAGGCTGTAACCATAAAAGAAAAAAATAAACTAAGATTTATAAAAATTAAAAGCTTCTGACCATCCTGGCTAACATGGTGAAACCCTGTCACTACTAAAAACACAAAAATTAGCTGGGCGTTGTGGCAGGTGCCTGTAGTCCCAGCCACTTGGGAGGCTGAGGCAGGAGAATGGCGTGAACCTGGGAGGTGGAGCTTGCAGTGAACCGAGATCGCACCACTGCCCTCCAGCCTGGGCGACAGAGCGAGACTCCATCTCAAAAAAAAAAAAAAAAAAAAGGTGTCCATCCGAAAACCACCATTAAGAAACTCAGACTGGGAAAAACTCAGACTGGGAGAAAAGACTGATAACACCATCAACTCTTGGCAAGGATGTAACAGGAGAACTAATTCATTCTTGGTGGGAGGGTAAAATATCACAACCACTTTAGAAAATTTTTGGCAGTTTCTTATATAGTTAAACATTCACCTATCCTTTGACACAGCAATTCCACATCTACATATCTACGCTAGATATTTACCCTAATTTTAGAATTGTTGATTTGCCAATTCAAAAACAATGATTCTTTCAGAATATTAGCTTTATACCATTCCATATTTTATATATTTTTTAAGCTACCATAATTTATGAAGATTCAAAATGCAACTTACCAAGTTTTAAAAGAGAAAAAAAAAGTATGGAAACGGCCAAACAGAAAACAGGCTGGTTAAGTGTGTTTGGGTCAATTTATTTCCAGTATCATTTACAGGCTACCTTGATATTGTATTTAAAATTTTCATTCGTTTCAGAGTTCACAAAATGATGATTTTTCCTGTGAAGACACTTCGTTTAAGAGACAACTGACTTCTACAACTAAAATGTATACATGTTCAAAGAAAATAACTTGTAAAATATATTTGGTTGAATAACATTTACATTAAGCCTTTAAAATTATGTATCAGAATCTCCAGCTATTAAGCAGTCTAATGATGCCTACTAAGTCAGAGAGTTGTAATTCTTCTCTCCTGTGCTGTGTTCTGATAATGAAGTAAAGGCATCAGTAGCATCTACTGTGCTAAAGAATAAATGGAATTTACAACTGTAGGTAATATTTAAGCACTTTAAGACAAATATGAATACATCATAAATTTCTAACTAGGAAAATGTTTTCAATGAGATCTCAAGAAATGTCAACTTTTTTCAGAATAAAGCACTGAAAACTGACTCACCAACATATCAAGCTGGGTTTCTTCATCTTCTTCTCTTTTTCTCTTCTTATCTTTGCTCTTTTTCTTCTTACTACAGGACATAATTTATATAGATGAGTTTAGGTATATTGATTTGTGTGATAAATAAATATCATAAGATTGAAACTTGGAAGTCTTTTAAGCTGTTTCATTTATAAATTATTGATTTAGGAAGACTTACATTGCTATGCTCTCTTAAATACAGTGCTGAGAATTTGCTTCAGGCTTTGTACATATTATGTTAAAGTTCAAAGCAGATTGTAGAGCCACACTTCCAGATTTTAAATCCTGATTCTGTCACTTCTTAGCTCTGCAATTTTTGGAAAAGGTACTGAATCTCTCTGTGAGTCAGTTTCCCCACTTAAAAAGTTAGGATAATAACTTAACTCTTAAGGCTATTGTGAGGATTAAGAGGTAATATGTATCTTCACACATTGCTGGTGGAAATGTAAAATGGTGCAGCATCTACAGGAAACAGTTTGGCGTTCCTCAAAAAGTTAAAGAGTTACCATATGACCCAGCAATTTTACTCCTAAGTATGTATACCCAAGGGAAATGAAAACATACACCCACAAAAATACTTACATAAGATTATTCACACTAGCATTAGTCACAATAGTCAAAAAGGGGAAACAACCTAAATGTTCATCAACTGATGAATGGATGAACAAAATGTTACATCCATACAATGGACTACTATGCAGCCATAAAAAGGAAAAAGTGCTACAACAATGATGGACCTCAAGAATGTTATAAGTGAAAGAAGCCAGACACAAAAGGCCACATGTTGCATGATTTCTTAGGAAATATTCAGAATAGGCAATTTCACATAGATAGCAGACTAGTGGTTGCCAAGGACTAGGAGAGGGGGAGGATGGGATGTGACTGCTTTAATGGGTAGGAAGAGATTTCCTTCTGAGATGACGAAAACACTGAGAAACTAGACAGTGGTGAACCTCTTGAATATATACTAAAAACCACTGTACAAAAGGGTGAATTTTGTAATTATGAATTACATCGTAATAAAAAATAAAAAACCAAGAGTGATTTGAAAAAAGTTAATGTGCAAAGTGCCTACAACTATTTCTTGGCACACTGAAAGTGCTATACAAGCATTAATTATGATTATTACGATAATCTTAAGACACTCTTGTCTGCATTATCATCATAAAGTTTTCAGAAGATAACTCACCACTTCTCACAGGAAATTCACAGAGTAAAAATCTCACATTCATGCAGGATATACCTGCCACTTATTCTGGCATCTTCATGAGCCCAGACTCCTCGAGAGGGTTCTCAAGGGCAGTGGCTTCAGTTCACTCCTTGATACTTTCTTTCCATCTCGCCTAAAAATATCAAAACCTCTGTTTATCACGGAGACCAGGAGGAAATGCTCAATATTTGTATGTACAGTCAACCTCGGGCAAATCTGCCAGTTAAAAAAGAAGCGGGGATATGAGTGCACAGGTATTTTTCTCCTAAAGAGCTAATAAATTACCACTATGACCTCCTCCTCACATTTGGTTCAATTTATTTACTGCATATATGTTCTCTCATTTAATCCTCACAGTCTTCTAAAGGTATAAAAAATGGTCTGAAAGTATAAATGTGTAAACGGAGGTTCAAAGATATTTGATCTCTTAATGAGTAAATGGAAGTTCAGACATATTAACCAATTTGCCACAAATTACAAAATTAGTAAATGACAGAGTGCAGGTTCCAGCCCATATTCCTATCAAAGCCCATATACACCTCAACCACTGTGTGATTCATCCTGGTTTCACTCTACATACTAGCTTAGAAAAAATTAATCAATAACTTTTCCAGGAAGAGACGATGGAGAAAAGAATAATCCCTAATAAAGGAAGTTATCATCATGAACTACAAGATTAGACTAACGCAGACCCACCAGGCAGAGGCCTGGAGAGATGCCTCAGGGGACCCAAACTCGTGGATATGGGGCCACGGGTCACCCGCCCCTCTCTGCACAGGCGCCAGGAACCGTGGTCCGGCCTCCATCCAGCCCGGACAGGGGCCAGGGCGAAGCCTGGGATGCCACAAAGCCAGCTCTCCGCGCCACGACTTCCACCGGATTCGCGGGGGTGGAGTGCGTCCAAAAAGAACTGAGGAGGCTCCCGCCACAGCTGCAGGACCCACCGCTTCGCCTTGGTTCCCTTGAACACGAGCTTGGTAGACTTCACATAAGAGTACTCGACTCGCAGAAGTTGGCTCCGGGAGACTTCTGCGCGGAGAGGCTGAAGCTGGCTCAGGACGAGTATGTGACCCGGAGCAGCACCAGGGCGGGGAGGAACAGAAGTGGAGGCAAAGTAAACACTCTCTGACAGCGTACCTCTGTCCAGAACCCGCCTTCGTCTTGACCCAAACGCTGAATGGCTGAGATTTCCACTTCCGAGTTTCTGCTGGGGAGCTACGGCGGCCCCAGAGGGCCGAAAGATGCCGCACGCAGCTGCTCCCTGGCTCCCTCTGGAGGAGACCCTGAGGATTCGCACCTCCCCGAGGGGAGTAAAGCCCGCCCGAGGCGCCGGTGCTGGCGTTGGCGGGGCTGCCGGGCGCGCTGTGAAACGGCCTCCCGCTAGAGCTGCGGGCTGGCGACGGTCCCCGCGGGGGCGGGAAGCGGCTTAGGCTGCCCTCGTTGGCCTGCGGCGGCGCGGCTGGAAGCGCGGGCCACTCTTGCGCCAGTCACTCGGGGCTGTGCCTCATGCGACTGTGTGTGTAGGAAATAAGCAGGAAATACCCTAAAATAGAATGAAGCACCATGTTGAGGGCCGCGGACGTCGTGAGTGCTGTGGGAATGTGGGCTGAGGTGGAGAGTTAAGGTGGCGCGTGTTACAGGCTCAGGGGTCAGAAAGAAGGCTAATCGTGGAGGCGGCATCTGTGGAGGGTCTTGAACGCTAGGCAGGCTTTTGCCCGATAGAGATGGAGGAAGCTCGTCCTGTTTGATGGAGGAAACAGGGCGGAAGTGTGGAGGGAGCCGTGCAGCGCTGGTGTGAGGAGCCGTGAGCAGGCCAGGCCTGTAAAGCAGAGTGATGGGAACCAGGATAGAGAAGGCAAGTCGGGGTCCTGTTTTCACTGGAGAATTTGAATGAAATCAGTAAACAGGTGAGAGGGATCCATCGCAAGAGCATGGGATGAAACGAGGAGTAGTCCACGGTGATTCCTCTGCAGCGGTGGGTATTATTCATCGCGTATGTGACACCAAAACGGTGGGTATTATTGATCGCGTATGTGACACCAAAACCACCCCACTCCACTCAAGCTGTGGCTCTTTCCCTAAAGTAGAAAACAGAGACCAGTTGGGTTCCAAGCATCCATGAAGATTTTATTAAATTCGTGATCCCTGGTGATACCATGGAGTCAGGATTGGCTCATCTCAAACCTGACTCAGAAACAAAACCATCTCAATGTGCAGAGATGAGTGGACTTACCTGCTATCATAACGTATTTTCTGGTGTTTTCACAGTGCTGCGCTTCCTAATCCCCATTCCAGGGCAATCCACATGCCATGATGTCCAGAGGCATTAACAAAGGAGACACACAGGGGCTCCTCATGTTTGCTTTCTGCGGTTTTGATGAAAATCTCAGTTTCCTCATCTCATACAATGTGGTTAGTAATAGTATCATTTAGGGTTGAAGAATTAAATGGTACGAATTATATAGGGTGCTTATGATAACCTACATGGAAAATGCCTAGGATATGTTAGCTATGCTCATCACCAACATCGTTATATGATGGTAATAATCAGATAGTCAGGAAGGCCGACACCAAGAAAATGGATACATGCTCTAAGGGAATGAATATGGAGAGATCAGAAGGTCAAGAACAAAGCCGTACAACATGTCTGCAGTAAAGGGATAGAGAAAAGAAAGGCTATAAAAGAAGGAGTGAAACAGAGTTAGAGTAAAATTATAAAATCAAAGCTAAGGAGAATTTCTAGAAAGGGTAATATCATTTAATATCATTGAAGTTTAGGAGCACAAGATGGAAAAAAGGCCGGTGGGTAACTGACATTGAGGCAGTCTTTAGGGAAGCTCCATTTCCGATAGAGAAGTAGACAGAAAGTCAGCTTGAAGCAGGGACTAGGTGAAGAAGCTGTTGGCTGGTCGCATGGGGAAATAAATAAGGGATGACATATGCCATATTTCTGGATTTCTTTCTTTCTTGCCCAGCCTCTATATATGCATAGAGTTTGGCAAAAACTTACAAAAAATAAAAATGAAACCAATTTCGTTTGTAGACTCAAATACAATGATTTGTGTTAGAATCAAGATAAATTCATGTCTCTCCCTTCTATTGTCACAGTCAGTTTTGAAATTAAACATCAGCTCTTCTTCATTAAAATCATTTTTAACTCCTCCCAGGTGTTGATGGTTTGGGGGAGTTACATAAACAGTCAGGTCTTGATGAGTAGAGGAGGAGGGAACAAACACTTTCAGCAAAGGCAGAATTCTGAAATTCTGCTCATATTTTTCTCCAGTAACTTTCCTATGTTTGTGAGGTTATTCAGTCACAAAGATCCTAGTGAAATTTTTTTCAAGCTTGACTAATCGTAATCACTGTGGACGTTTGTTTAAAATGTGTATTCCCAGGCCTCTCACCTGCTGATTCTGATTCAGAAGATCACGGATGGGACTCAGAATACATGTGTTTGACAAGTACCACAAGTGGTTCTTATGGTCAGGCAAATTTTGGAATCTAACCAAGAATTTATGTTTTTATGACTGGCAGCTAGAAAAGATTCCTAGAGTCTTTGCTTTTTGAAAATAAAATATTCCTTCTTTAAAAGGAAAATTGTATGACTAGATACAACATTTATACTTGTGGCACGTGTACTATATGGTGTGCTTTTGTCATATTTACAGTTAAAGATGTGTAAGAACACTCTGCAAAAAATTATATATTAAATGCAAAGAGGGGTAAGTCAGGGTTGGGGAGAAATGGGAAGGGTGTGGTTATTGTTGCTAAAAAGTAGAAAAGCCAGAATGATAGCCATCTAAGGTTGCAAATAGCACATTGTAAGTTGAGGGAGCTTCATAATCATGTCTGAAACCTTTGATATACTGAGTTGTTAACAGTGGCTTTGGACAAGATTTGAGGGAGAAACCAACTGTGCTTTAAAGTGTTCATTTAAAAGGCTTTAATTAAAGGAAAGTCTTTGTATTTACTTGAGCTAATTTAACTTCAGGACTTTAACAAATTACTAGCCCTTAACCTCTTAAAAATTGTCTTTCATTTCAAATGAAAGTTTAAGATGGCCTTTATGTTCGATTGGTATACTTGTGTGAAGACTTAACAGCAAGGTACTGTACATTTCTAAATGTTTACTTCTTAATTTAGCTGGAAGAAATATACTACTCAATTGATTATTTTTAAAGCAAAGTGAAACAATTTATTTTGACAAGCAACACTGTATTTTCCCAGTTTTCTGGTGGCAAAGATTAGGCTTAACATCACTAATCATGAGAGAAATGCAAATCAAAACCAAAACGAGATACTATCCTACACCAGTCAGAATAGCTACTATTAAAAAATCAAAAAACAACAGATCTTGGGATGCTGTGGAGAAAAGGGAACATTAATACATAATTGGTGTGAATGTAAATTAGTTCAGCCACTGTTGAAAGCAGTTTGGAAATTTCTCAAAGAATTTAAAATAGAATTACCTTTCAAGCCAACAATTCCATTACTGGTATATGACCCAAAGAAAGTCAGTTATTCTACCAAAAAGACATATGCACTTGCACGTTCATCGCAGCACTATTCACACTAGCAAAGACATGGAGTCAGCCTAGGTGTCCATCAACAGTGGATTGGATCAATAAAATGTGGCACATCCACGCAGTATTATTAGGCCATTCTTGCATTGCTATGAAGAAATACCTGAGACTGGGTAATTTATAAGGAAAAGAGATTTAATTGGCTCACAGCTCTGCAGGCTGTACAGGAAGCATGGTGACGGCATCTGCATGGCGCTTGTGGAGTCTCCGGGGAGCTTTTACTCATGATGGAAGGCAAAGAGGGAGTAGGCACATCACATGGCCAGAGCAGGAGCAAGAGAGAATGAGAGTGGGGTTAAGTACCACACACCCTTACACAACCAGATCTCGAAAGAATTCGCTATCACAAGGACGTTATCAGGCCATGAGAGATCCACCCCCATGACGCAAACACCTCCTACCAGGCCCCACCTCCAACACTGAGGATTACATTTCACCGTGAGATTTATAGGGGCCACCTTCCAAACCATTTCACACACCATGGAATACTATGCAGCCATAAAAATAACAAAATCATGTCCTTTGAAGCAACATGGATGTAGCTGAAGGCCATTATCCTAAGTAAATTAATGCAGGAATACAAATCGAAATACCACATGATCTCACTTATAAGTGGGAGCTAAACATTGGGTACTTATGGACATAAAAATGGAAAGAATAAACATCGGGACTACTAGAGGGGAGAAGGAGGAAGGCATGGTTTGATGAACTAACTATTGGGTACTATGCTCATGTATTAATCTGTTCTCACACTGTTGTATAGAACTACCCGAGACTGGGTAATTTATAAAGAAAAGAGGTTTAACTGACTCACAGTTCCACAGGCTGTACAGGAAGCATGGCTGGGAGGCTTCAGGAAACTTATAATCATGGCAGAAGGTGAAGGGGGAAGCAAGGCACGTTCTACCATGGCGGCAGGAGACCAAGTGAGCCAGGGGGGATGTGCCATATGTTTAAACCATCAGATCCCATGAGAACTCACTTACCATCTAAGAACAGCAAGGGGAAAATCTGCCCTCATGAGCTAATCACCTCCTACCAGGTCATTCCCCCTGCATTGGGAATTTCAATTCAACATGAGATTTGGGTGGGGACACAGAGTCAAAACATACCAAATCAGCATCTGGATGATGGAATCATTCATACCCCAACACTCAGCATTATGAGATATACCCATGTAACAAACTGGCACATGTACCCCTGAATGTAAAATACAAGTTAAAATTATCTTCAAAATAAATTAACTAATGACTAAATAAATATGATTAAATGAAATTAAAATTTTGAATTAAAAAAATTTGAGAGTGATTTCAGCTTGACAGTTATGTAAGTTATGTAAATGGGAACAGTGAGTTCTGTAGGGTTCAGATCAATTGCACTATCTGTACTAAGTTGATGTCCAGTTGTTTGGATGAAAAGAAAAGAGGAGAAACATATAGATCTAACAGGAAAAAAGTGGACAAGTTTTTATGATAGCAAAAAGAAGAATGGAGGAAATAGGACTGAGGTTATAGTGATTGATAGATATTAATAGACGACTAAGTCAAAAGCCACCGGTTGCAGAAAATATTGATTAATTTTGTTTTATTCCAGTCAGACAACAAAATCCTATAGCCTACCTCTAGAGAAAACCCTTTTAGCCCTGTAATTATCTTTATTCCAAGCACCATTCCATTCATTAAGTAGTGTATAGGGTGATTAATAAGTGAATTATTCACAGAATTAGGACAGAATTTTTGAGTATTTCAGGATATTAATCTATAGCCAATGAACTAAAATAAAATTTGACTAGAGGTGTGATCACCATGAATGCCATGTTGGTATTTTGTTAGATTTGGCAACCCAAAGTTGACAAATTTATTAATAAAATAAACGTTCCTTCATGATTAATTTACATTTAGTAAACATGCTCTTTCTTCTTCCTTCCCTTTCTTATTCATTCATTCATTCATTCCTACAGAGCAGTGACTTTCATTCTAAGATTCCCAGAATCCTAAGGAATTCTTGAATGTCATCATAGGGAGCCAGGTGTGAGGATTCCCAAAAGTTTTACTTAATACTTGAAAAATCTCAAAAAGTTATATATTTACACCAGAAAAAGCTATACAGGTTTTAAGTTATATATATATATAGTCGAATACTTCTTATTTCCATCCAGAACTAAGTCATTAGAGTTAATAATGTTGATTATTTCATACTGACCTAGTGGGTATCCTTTATATATCATTGATTACTTATTAGTAAAATAAGATCCCCCCCAAAATTACAAAATACATATATTTTGTGGGTTTTTCTTAAGGCTTTTGAAACATAAAATCAGAGGAGAGGATTAAAAGTAATCCTTGATTGTTAAAAAGGCAGGGAACTACTAACTTAGAAAATTGTATGAAAACAGCAAGATATATACATGGCCCTCAGACCAGCTGCCTGTTTTTATAAAGTTTTGTTGGAGCACATCCATGGATCTATGGTGCTTTCCTGCTACAATGGTAGAGATGAATGGTTGCTATAGAGACCGTATGGTTTGCAAAGCATAAAATATTTATCATCTGGTCCTTTATAGCAAAAGTGAACCCAGTTTTAGAACATTCACTTCACAAATTAAGATACAGTGGATGCTGCCTTAACTGACTTCCACTTAACTGATTTGCAATCAGCATTTTCTAGTACCCCTGTACAACTTATTGACTGATGTCCACTGCAAACTGAAAGCCTTTGAGCTACTTTTAATGCCTGTACATTTCTCCTTCCATCACAGAAATTGTATAGTTTCTAAGGGGAAGCTGTGTTCATTCCTAAATATGTTTACACCATTTGTTCTTGTTCTTGTAGTTATGTGATTTAATTAGATATTATGTTGAGACGCAGAGACGGGTGGATCATTAGGTCAGGAGATCGAGACCATCCTGGCTAACTCGGTGAAACCCTGTCTCTACTGAAAATACAAAAAAATTAGCTGTGTGTGGTGGCGGGTGCCTGTACTCCCAGCTACTGGGGAGGCTGAAGCGGGAGAATGGCATGAACCCGGGAGGTGGAGCTTGCAGTGAGCAGAGATCGCACCACTGCACTCCAGCCTGGGTGACAGAGTGAGACTCCGTCTCAAAATAAATAAATAAATAAATAAATAAATAAATAAATAAATAAATATTATGTAATCTGAGAAAATGAGTATAACAACAGTAGTATTGTTGTTTCTTTGAGAAATAAACTAAATGTGTTGGAAAAATGAGAAACTCAGACAGCTGCTCTCAGCTTAACTGTTGTTGGCAAGACAACTAGAAACAAATGGGAAAAATTGTGTAATCTAGGATTTCAGATTGCTTTACCCCAGTTGTCTTCACAGAAAGTGAACATGAAATCAATGACAACATATCATTGGCGTAGTTTCCACAAGAAACTCCACTCTGAATCCATGCAAAGCTTTGACCTTGTCATCAAAATTCTGGCAAATTTATTTACACATGTCTTTTAAATTAAAGTTAAGTTTTAAGGACTTACATCTAATACTTCTTATGATTCCTCCATCTAACTTAAATTTGTGATTAATCTGTTTATTACTGTTCCCAATCTGATTGAATAAGGGGGTTTCTACCCTTTTTGCTAACCAAAAGTTTACTTTGATGAAGATGGAATTATAAATACAATAATTAAAGTTTAAAGAATTAGAATGGTAATGGTTAATACAATTTAGTATGCCTAAAAATCATTTGTAAAGCCTACTAACAATGCAAATTGTTGTGCCTTAGGCCTGAGATTTTGATTCGATAGGTCTAGCATGGGGGATAGGAATCTGTACTTTTAGGAATGATAAAGGAAAATTGCTTAAAATAGGGTAAATTATAACTTACAAATATAAAATGAACACTTGTCTAAGATTTTTGTTTAACTCTTTTATTTAATTAGGGAGCCAGTAAGATGTTATACTGAGCTTTATGGAAAATTAAAAGAGCCACACATATCTAGGCACTAAGGAACACTGAAATAAATCTGCTTGATAGGTTCAAAACTGACTTCTTGATGGAAGGTGGAAAAAGGAAAATTAATTATACTTCCACCAAAATCAATCATTTGCCTGTCTATAGTCAAGAATATTTGTATTACTATCAGTAATCTACAACTAACAGAATTGCAAATAACAAGGAAAACAAAAGACACAGAGACCCTATAGAAACAGATAACCCAGGTTATTCTAGACAAGGCTGAGATTACCATTAAAGACACTCAGTGGTAATTTCGTTGGTCCATCTTAAAATCTTTCCATTTTCTCCTGAAACAAATTGCTCAAGCAATTCAAATACAATGAATGTGGTCAGTGGGTCGCACCTGGAGAAATCATTTTCTAACCTATAATCAAGACTGTTGAATTACTCCCTTCACTGGAAAGAATAAAATATTATCTCATAGATTTGTATTATGATAATGGTCCACTATGAATGCTTTGGTGTTCTTAATTTTCTTAAGATTTATTAATATTTCTGAAGTAACTACTGAATGCCAAGCAACATATTTTCTAATTTAATCTTTCATTGACTTTTACTTTCACTTCAATTGAGCTACTCACTTTCATGGCTATAAACTTAACTTTTCAATAACTTAAAAACTGATTTCTAATGTTATAAACTTTAACGTTCCACTCTGTGACATGCTCTTTCAGACTCTCTCTTCCTTATTGCCAATTCACCTTCTCTTCAATCTCTTCCAGTGCCCCAGTATCTTGACTCTTACATTTTCTTTTTTATTCTCTTTTATTAAGTGGATGCATGATAATTTCACATGTTGATGGGGTACAATGTGGTATTTTGATAAATAACACAGTGTTAAAACCTCTCCTCCCTATCTTTCCCAGTCTGGTAACCACTCTTCTACTCTCTATTAGATCAGTGTTTTTAGATTTCACATATGAATGAGATCATGTGATATTTGTCTTACCGTGTTTAGCTTATTTCACTTACCACAATGTCCTCTATGATCATTCATGTTGTCACAAGTGACACGATTTTATCCTTTTTTATGGCCAAATGTGCATATGATATAGTTTGGATATTTGTCCTGACCCATATCTCATGTTATATTGTAATCCCCAGTGTTAGAGATGGGGCCTGGTAGGGGGTGTTTAGGTCGTGGAGGTAGATCCCTCATGACTTGGTGCTATCCTCATGATAGTGAATGAGTTCTCAAGCTTCCTGACTAGTCAAGCAGATGTTGGCACTATGCTCCCTGTACAGCCCATGGAACCAGGAGCCAATTATGTCTCTTTTCTTTTAAATTATCCAATCTCAGGTATTTCTTTATAGCAATGCAAGAATGGCCAAATACAGCATATATGCCACATTTTCTTTATCCATTCATTCATTGTTGGACACTTAGTTGATTCTTGGCTATTGTGAATAGTGCTGTAATAAACATGAGAGTCCAGAAATCTCTTTGACATACTGATTTAATATTCTTTGAATATATACCCAGTAGTGGGATTGCTGGATTATGTGATAAGCCTATTTTTAATGCTTTTGGAAGTTTTATTGTTTTCCATAGAAATTGCTCTAATTTACATTTCCACCAACAGTGTATGAACATTCTCCTTTCTTCACATCCTTGCCAGCATTTGTTATTTTTTGACTTTTTCATAAAAAGCATTCTAAGCAGGGTGAGATGATATCTCACTGTGGATTTGACTTGCGTTTCTCTGATTATTAGTGATGGTGAGTATTTTTTCATATACGTGTTGCTGATTTTTTTGTCTTATTTGGAGAAATGTCTATTCAACTCTCTTGACTATTTTCTAATCCAATTATTTGTGTTTTTGCTATTGAGTTGTTTGAGTTTTCTATAAATTTGGGATATCAACCCCTTATCAAGTGAATAGTTTGCAGATATTTTCTCCCATTTTGTAGGTTGTCTCTTCACTCTTGTGACTGTTTCCTATGCAGTGCAGAAGTTTTTATTTGGAGTAATCCCATTTGTTTATTTTTGCTTTTGTTGTGCATGTCTTTTGATGTGTTTCTAAAAAGTCCTTGCCCAGACCAATGACATATAACATTTCATTTATGTTTTCTTCTACTATTTTCATAGTTTGGGGTCTTACATTTAAACATTTAATTTATTTTGAGTTGATTTTTGTATATTATGAGAGATAAGGGTCTACTTTCATTCTTTTGTATGTGGATATGAACTTTTCCCAGCATCATTTGTTGAAAAGACTGTCTTTTCCCCATTGAATGTTTGCACCTTTGTCAAAAATAAGTTGCATGTAAATGTGTGGATTTATGCCTGGGCTCTCTATTTTTGTTCCACTGGTCTACATGCCTGTTTTTATGCCAATACCGTGCTGTTTTAGTTAGGATAGCTTTGTAATATATTTTGAAATTAGATAGTGTAATACCTCTAGCATTGCTCTTTTTGCTTAAGATTTATTTGGCTATTTGGGGTGTTTTGTAGTTTCACATGGATTTTAAGATTTTTTTAATATCTGTGAAGAATGAAATTGGAAATTTGATAGAGATTATATTGGATTTATAGATTGATTCGAGTAGTATGATCATTTCAACAATATTAATTCTTCTAGTCCATGAACATGGGATATCTTTCTATTTATTTTAATTTTTTAAATTGTTTTTATCAATGTTTAATAATTTTCATCTTTCCATGGCTTAACTTACTTGTAGGTATTTTGTTTCCTTAATAGCTATTTTAAATGGGATTACTTTCTTGATCCCTTTTTCAGATAGTCTGCTATTGGTGTATAGAGATGTTACTGATTTTTTATGTTGCTTTTGTATCCTGAAACCTTATTGTATTCATTTATTATTTCTGATTCTCAGTGGTGTATTTAGGGTTTTTTTACATACATGATCATGTCATCTGCAAAGAGGGACAATTTGACTTTTTTTTTTTTCCAATTTGGATGCCTTTTATTTCTTTCTGTTACCTAATTGTTCTGACTAGGACTTCTAGTACTATGTTGAAAAAAGTGATTAAAGTGAACATCCTTGTCTTGTTCCAGATCTTAGAGACAAAACTTTCAAGTTTTCACCATTCAGTGTAATGTTGCCTGTGGGTTATCACCTATATTCTTTATTTTATTATGTTCTTTTATAACTAATTTGTTAAAAGATTTGATCATAAAATGATGTCTACTTTTGTCAAATGCTTTTTCTGCATCTATTGAAATGATTATATGTTTTTTTATCCTTCATTGTTTAATGTGATGTATCACATTTTATTGATTTACATGTATTAGACTATCCTTACCTCTCCAGGTAAATACCACTTGATTATGGTGAATAATCTTTTAAATGTGCTTTTGAATTATCATTGCTAGAACTGCTGGTTTTGAATGTTTGCATCTATGTTTATCAATGATATTGGCCTGGAGTTTTCTTTTATTTGCTGTTCTTGTCTCATTTTGGAATCAGGAAATGCTGTCTTCATAGAACGAGTTTGGAAGAGTTCCCTCCTTTTCATTTTTTTGAAATAGTTTGTAAAAAATTTGTATAAGTTTTTTAAATGTTTTGTAGAATTTGTCAGCGAAAACCACCAAGTCGTGAACTTTTCTTTCTTCCTCTATTTTTTTAGAGACAGGGTCTCACTCTATCACTGAGGCTGGCATACAGTGGTGCAGTCATAGCTGACTGCAGCCTCAAACTCCTGGTCTTAAGTGATCCTCCTGCCTCAGTCTCCTGAGTACAAGTACACACCACTATACCTGGGGAATTTTTATTTTTATTTTTAGAGATGGAGTGTCGTTGTGTTGCCCAGGCTAATCTTGAACTCCTGGCCTCTAGTGATTTTCCTGCCTTGGGCTCCTAAACTGTGAGATTACAGTTGTGAGCTACTGTGTGAAGTGGATTTTCCTTGACTGAGAGCCTAAATCTCTCCTTCAGTCTCATTTGTCATTGGTGTGTTCACATTTTCTATTTCTTCTTTCTTCAATTTTGATAGGTTATATGTGTCCAGAGCATACGTTTTTCTTCTAAGTTTTTCAATTTATTGGCATATAATTGTTTGTAGTACTTACTCATGATTCCTTATATTTCTCTAGAGTCTATCGTAGTATATCCTTTTTCATCTCTGATTTTATGTGAATTTTCTCTTTTTTTCTTAGTCTGACAAAACATTTGTCAATTTTACCTTTTCAAAAAAGATTCCTTCATTTAATTAGTCGTTTGTATTTTTTGTCTTCATTTTGTATATTTGTGCTCTGATCTTTATATTCTTTTGCTAATTTGGGTCTTAGTTTGTTCTTGATTTTATAGTTCCTTGAAATACATTGTTAGATGGTTTATTCATTGTCTTTCTTCTTTATTGATGTAGAAATGTATTGCTGTAAACTTCCCTCTAAGGACCATTTTGCTGTATTTCATAAGTTTTCATATGTTCTGATTTCATTTTTATTCATCTTAAGACATTTTTAAAATTATTTTTTTTTCATTGATCCATTGGTTGTTTAAGGATATGTTGTTTTATTTGTATATATTTGCACAATTTCTGAAGTTCCTCCTGTTGTTTATTTCTAGCTTTATTCCATATGGTCAAAAAAAACACGTGATATGATTTGATTTTTTTATTAGCTAAGACTTGTTTTGTGGTCTAACATATCTATCATGGACAATATTCCATATGCAGGCGAAAAGATAATGAATTATCCAATTGTTGGATGAAATGTTATGTAAATAACTGTTAAATTCTTTTGATCTAGAGTGCAATTTAAATGTTTCTTTGTTGAGATTCTCTCTCAATGATCTGTTCATTGCTGAAAATGGGATGTTGAGGTTTCATACTATTATTGTACAGTTTTTTGTCTCTCCTTTTAGATCTATTAATGTTTGCTTTACATATTTAGGTTCTCCAATGTTGAGTGCACTATATATTTACAATTATTGTATTCTCTTGTTGTACTGACCCCTTTATTATTATATAATGGCCTTGTTTGTCTGTATTTACAGTTTTTCTACTTGAAGTCTATTTTATTTGATATAAATATAACTACTTCTGCATTCTTCTGATTTCCATTGTCATAAAATATATTTTTCCATCTGATCACTTTCGATATATGTGTGTATTTACAGGTGATGGGAGTCTCTTGTGGAAAGAATATAGTTAGGTCGTGTTTTTAATCCATTTACCCATTCTCTGTCTTCTTACTGGATAATTTAATCTATTTACATTCAAGGTAATTATTGTTAGATAAGGACTTGTACTGCCATATACTGTTTTCTTGTTGTCTTTTAGAATTTTTGTACCTTTTTGTCCTTTTGTTGTCTTCCTTTGTAGTTAAGTGATTTTCTCTGTGTGTTTTTGTTTCTTGTTCTTTTATTTTTAGTGTATCTATAAAAATGTTTGCCTTTTGGTTACCATGAAGCATGCAAAGAATATTTTATAGTTTCAATAGGTAAATTTGAATGGATAACAACTTAATTTTGATAATAAGAAATGGAGAAAAGCAATCACTCTGCTCTTTAACTCAATCACTCCCCCACATTTTGCATTTTTGATGTCTTAATTTACATCTTTTATATCACTTATCCCTTAACAAATTATTGTAGTTGTTATTATTTTTGTTTTGTATTTTAACCTTCTTACTAAAAACATGTAAGTAGTTTATATTCAAATATTACTATACTAGAGCATCCTGAATTTGTCTGAATATTTATTTTTACCTGTGGATTTATACCTTCCATTTTTTTGTATTACATATTAGTGCCCTTTTCCTTCAGTTTGAAGATTGTTCTTTAACATTTCTTTTAAGGCAGGCATGGTTACAATGAATTTCTTCATCTTTTGTTTGTCTTAGAATGTTTTAACCTCTCCTTCATTTCTAAATGAGAGCTGTGCTGGATACTGTATTCATTGTTGACAGTTTTTTTCTTCAGCACTTGATTCTATTATCCTACTCTCTCCTGGTCCATATTGTTTCTGCTGAGAAGTCTGCTGCCAGGCACATTGGAATTCTCTTATGTGTTATATGCTTCCTTTTTCTTAGTGCTTTCAGGACCTACTATTTGTTTTTGACGTTTGAAAGTTTAATTATAATATGTCTTGTGGTTGTCTTATTCAGATTAAATCAAATTAGTGAGCTTTGGCCATCCTAAACATCTTAATCCTTCTCCAAGTTTAAAAAGTTGTCTGTTATTTCTCTGAATAAGCTTCTAACTCTTTTTCATTCTTAGTTCCACTTTAACACTGTAGATTTTTTTTCTTGATGGTGTCCCATGGATCTCGTAAGTTTTCTTTGTTTCTTCTCATTTTTTTATCTTTTCTACTCTGACAGTGTATTTTCAAAGAGCCTGTCTTTGAGCTCACTGCTTTTTTTCTTCTACTTGATCAGTTCTGCTCTTGATGCCCTGTAGTGCATTTTTAAGTTTGTTTACTGAACTTTCCACCTCCAGGATTTCCATTTGATTTTTTCCCATTATTTTAAATTCTTTGTTGAATTTCTCATAAATTTCCATATTGTTTCTCTGTGCTTTGTTGAAGTGCACAGATTTAAAAAAAAACAGCTATTTGAATTTTTTTGTCTGCCACATCATTCATTTGCATGTCTTTAGGTTCAGTTGCTGACACCTTGTTTTCCCCATTTGATGAGGCAGCATTTCCTAGGCTATTCTTATTTTTTGTAGATGTACATCTCTGTCTACACATTGATGAATTAAATATTTATTTCAATCTTCTCAGTCTGGGTTTGTTTTTGACTGTTTCTCAGTGGGCTTGTTTAGAAATTCTGTGTGGATTTCCATTATATTCCATTTTAGCATTAGGAGGTGCCCAAAGCAAAGGTTAGACATAAGTCTTGTGATGGGGCTTCATCATTGATGCAATGTAACTGGATGGGCCCATGGGTGATCCACAGAAATACTGCTGTCTGTAGGGGGAGAACAAGTCAGGCCATCAAATCTGGACAGTCTGTGTATCATGTTTCCCACAGTGTGGTGTCCATAAACAACCTACCTGGTATAATGTTTCCTCTGGTAGGAATGGCTAGCCACTGCTAAGTTTCATATAGTAAGTATTGCTAACCCAATCCCTTCTTTATGTCCCTAGCATGCTTCTGGTGGTTCAGCTCTGTTGACACTCATGGTGCTGCTTGTGGGCTGATGCAGGAGTGAGTCTACTGTGAAGGCACTCAGTATGGTGGAAAAAATATTCAACTTCTGCTCACTTTATTCAGTGTAAGAACTGTGAGTTCAGGAGGACTTTCTGCATATAATACCATTATGGCCTGGGGGAGGAGTATCACAGTCAAAGAGTACTGTTTCCCTTACTGTCCAAACATGGTTTTACTCCTCTTTGCAGTCCAAAGGGGCTTCATAGACTCAGTCACATATTCAGGGTTCCTTAGCTCTTGTAAAGGTAATTTCATATGTGGATAGTTGTTCATATAGATGTGTCTGTAGTGGTATGATTACTGAAGAGATCTACTCCACTACCTTGCTCTGCCCAAATCCTTCCCCTTTCCAACAAGAGTTTGCCACCTCCTAGTTTTCTTTTTTCTTAACCAAACTAAGTTTAGCCTTTTAATCCTTCACCCTCTTCCACTTCTAATGCCATTACTTCTTTGTATGCTTATTGTATTTTCCATGCTATATGACTTTCAGCTGGTTATTTACAGTATGTAAGTTTTAATATCTTGTAAAATGGGGATAATAATAGCATCCATTTGATAGGGATGTTAAAGATATTAAATGACACTGTCCATGTTAAATAACTTCTTGAGATATATTGAGATGTTTCTGTACTTCCTTGTTCTGGCCTTCTTGTTGAACCAGAGGAATCTATTGCCATGAAAAGCAATAAAACTGTGATAGTAGAAATTAAAGTGAGTAGGAACTTATTTAAAAATCATCATTCTCCTTTTCAATGCAAAAATAAGAACTAGAAACTTTTAATAAGGCAATAGTCTGGAGAAATAATTTATGGAAGATAACATGGATTTTTTTAATCTTAAAGGGTTCTTTTACATATCCAAGGGTCGAGGTTGGCTGCCTTGAATCCTACTAAAATTTCAATGTAAGTTTTAGAGAGGGAGGAAAGAGTCAAAGAAAAAAATTGCACTGGAAAAAGTTAAATAAGTAAGGAAGATATTATTCAAGCTATTGCAATACGGGAGAGAGGCCAGACCTAGTCTGAACTCAGCTCCTCTGATACAAAGGGCCGTGGAGTTTTTGAAAGTGAGGGTAAGGGGGCGATCATAGGCCACCTGTCTTTGCTAACTGTCTTTTCTCAAAGGAAAATTAAACTTTCTTTTATCTTTATGATATAAGGTAATTTTTACAACTTGGAGCAAGATTAGGCTCTTACTCTCTCATGGAGACTGGGAAATAAGGTATTATCTTTCTGGAGGATTACATTTGAAAGGGATGGCTCCCAGATCCTTGAAAAAGGAAATTTTCTGCTTACAAGTTACACATGCCACTTCTAGCTGCATTTCAGTGGCCAAACAGGTCACATATCTAAATCTGACCCTTTCTTCAATAGGACAGAAATGTATAATCTTCTAGGAGATAGGGTCACTGCAGTAGGAAGACCAGATAATGGGAGAATGATAATATAATCTACCACAATGACCACAGTGAAAACATTAGTAATCCTCAGGGTCAAACCAAGTCTTCTTGGACACTTAGGTTGATTCTAGGCTATTGTCAATAGTGGAATAGTAAAAAATAAAGAGAATAGCCCATTTATTTTTTGCAGAGAAGCTAGACAATTCACAGTAACTTATGGCCTAGACAATTTTGTTTCTTGATCACCACAACTCTTTATAGATGCCTGTGGTCCAAAAATGCGGATTCCTTATCGTCCCCAAAATGAAGGGATCCTCTGCAAGGCACCCTGGGAGGGAGTTTAGGATTGTTCTGAGGCAGTGAAAGCCATTGAGATTCACATGTAAGAGGCTAGAGAAAGGGAATCCACATGTTTTGATCCCTCCATGTGCTGGATATAACTTGGTCTTCATTATATTGCACCACCTTTGGTGTCAGAGAGAACTGGATTTGAATCCCAGTTCCTTCACTCATTATGATTTGATGGTGAATGTGTTTTTAACTCGTCTGAGACTCAGTTTGCTCATCTATAAACGATGGGATTGTTATGAGACTTGCATAAAGTAAGTGTTTAAAAATCTGGGAATAATCCCTGTAATTTAAAAGACGGGGTTGTGATAAGGCTTCAATAAGGTAAGTGTGTAAAATCTGGGCACAGTGTTACTAATTTTGTAGGTTTTCAATATATAGAGAAGGAGGATTATTTTTCTCTCATTTAATTTTTAGAATAAGTTTATAAAATTGGTATTATTCACATTTTTGAGATAATCAAACGATCAGTAGGTTTAAATAAATCACCATAGTCACAAAGCAGTTCACAATATATTGACTGGATAATTGCTAGTGAAAAGTAGCAATGATGTTCACATTGAAAATCTTGTGTTAGGTGGTGGTTTTCTCTTGCATAAGCCTCTTCATTTGTTGAAACCATAGATTCTAAGTTTGTTCTATCAAAGTGATCCTTAGAAAAATATAATGTACTTAGTGTATAAATTTTAGAAAATTTCCTTTTTAGTCCTGTTAATTTGATTGAATATGTACATTTTGAATTATGAATATAAATAAGAATATGTATGGCATATGAAATATGACTTGACATCACAGAGTAACCTTAGATCGTGGCAATGTTTTTTTCTGAAAGCACCTGCAGAAACGTATCTTCTTTCTAGTTTCCAAAAAACTCAGAGGCCATGGGGGAAGAGGGGACTTTGGCTGTCAGATAGTGCATGAGGTACATTAGGATATAGTAATTGCATCATAATTCATATTCATAATTCACAGTGAAGAAACCTGAAATTTGCTTCCAGCTACCAATAAATGAAAGGTGGGGCGGGGTCGCTGGGGGGCGCGGCTTTGTGAGCCAGTGCCTGGACTCACACGTCACAAATGGAAGGGCAGCGCGTGGAGGGAACTCAAGGCCTGATTGGTTCTTCCTAAGCAGGACACAATCAGGTTGGCTGGGCAACCGGCCTTCAGTTGGTGGCCTTCAGTGGGTGCCTTAAGTTGGTGGCATTTGGTTGCCTTTCCTGGGGAGAGGCAGCAGGTGCTCAGCTCTGCAGACGTAGGGGCAAGCGAAGGCCCAAGCTGCCTCGAGAAGAGCAGAGGTGCCCCATGGGGACCACGATGACCGGTCGCATGTGCACCAAAGCCAGCCCCCGGCAGGGCCAGCGCAGTGATTCTGCGGGGCCATCCTGTGGCTCTGATATCTATGAGTCGTTGGCCAGCAAAGGCACAGGCACCAGCAGAAAGGAGCAGAGACGCCCAGAACATCCTGTCCCCCAATGCCAGCCCCAAGCAGGGCCAGCTTAGGGTGCGGTGGGCAGAGCCATCCTGCAGCTCTGAGATCCATGAGGAGGAGGTGGGAGTAGCGCCAGGCTCCACTGCGTTGGAGCTCGCACAATTTGAGCCCAATTTGATTCCAGAGCCATGACTTGCAGCACATTGGCGACCAGAAGACCCCCAAAGGTAGGGAGGCGACAGATACTGCTTGGCCTCAGGAGCTCCTCTGGCCGTTGCGGAACCAAGGTTCCCCCAGAGACATCCACAGCCTGGGGCTCCTCCCTTCTTCACCTAGTTCCTTTCCTAGGCTCAGGCCCCAAGCATGAGGACTGGCTCTGCCTGGCGTCTCCATCCCTTGGTCTTTCTCTGTTGCATCCAGGTGGTTTCTTTTCTCCTCCCTACCCATATGCCCAGTTATGGGCCTTCTTCTTCTTCCTAGAGGCTGGCCAAAAACTAAGTTTTCAAAGTACAAAATGGATGCTACAGATTTCGTTGCTTTAGAGGAAATGTCTGACAGCTCTTGTATTTAAACTTAAGTAGCTACACTGGGACTCAGTTTCATATCTTGAGTTCAAGACCAGAACTATCTGCCCTAAAGCAATGGCAAGGGGTTAGAGGTACTCTTCTTGATTCGAATAATAAAAAATGATTTTTTTTGTAGGGACAAGGCTCACTGTGTTGCCCAAGCTGGTCTCAAACCCCTGGCCTCAAGTGATTCACCCACCTTAGCCTCCCACACTGCTGGGATGACAGGCAAGAGCCACCACACCTGGTCATTGGAGGTGCTCTTGCTTTGTGTGTTTCGGCTGGTCTTCAGGCGCAGCTGTCAGTAAGATGCTCCTGCAGTATAGTTCTAAGTCTTTCTGCACAGATTCAGTGGGTCCTGTGTTTTTTTACATGGAATAGCCCCTTTATTTTTTGCAGAGAAGCTAGATAATTCACAGTAACCTATGGCCTAGAAAATTTTATTTCTTGATCAACACAACTCTTTATAGATGCTTGTGGTCCAAAAATGCAGATTCCTCATCATCCCCACGAATAAGGGGGCCATTGCAAGGTAACCTGGGAGGGAGTTTAGGATTGCTCTGAGGCAGTGAAAGCTATTGAAATTCCCACATGACGGGGCAGAAAAGGGAATCCACATATTTTAATCCCTCCATGTTCTGGGTGTAACTTGGTCCTCGTTAAATTGCACCATTTTTGGCATCAGAGAGAACCGGATTTGAATCCCAGTTCCATCCCTCATTATGATTTGATGGTGAATGTGTTTTCAACTCGTCTGAGCCTCAGTTTGCTGATCTATAAAAGATGTGATTGTTACGAGGCTTCCATAACGTACATGTGTAAAAACCATGGCAAAATGCTTGTAATTTAAAAGAGAGGGTTGTTAGGAGACTTCTATCAGGTAAGTATATAAAAATCTGGACACAATGCCTATAATTTTGTAAGTGTTCAATATATGGAGTAGGAGGATTATTTTTCTTTCATTTAATTTTTAGAGCAACTTTATAAAATTGGTGATACTCATATATTTGAGATAATCAAACCAAGGATCAGAAAGACTAAACAAATCACCATAGTCACAAAGCAGTTCACAATACATTTACTGGATAATTTCTAGTTAAAAGTAGCAATGATGATCACATTGAAAATTTTGTATTATCTGGTGGTTTTCTCTTACATAAGCTTCTTGGAATTTAGTAAGATAAGTTGCAGCTCAAAAAGCAGATCCATAGAATATTTTATTCCAGAGATTGTAGTGGGGGCCAAAGTATTGCATGTGTTTTGTTGGGAACAAGGTGTAGGCTGAGAATCTAAGCAAACTTCAGTTGGTGGTTTTCAGTTGGTGGGCAGTGGCAGAAGGAGGAGGAGCTCCGTCTGTGATCTCTCTTCCCCCAGTCACAGCCCTCAGGCTTTTTGCATCCAGGCCCTTCTAAGTTAAACCAGACAGGTTGACAGGTTTATTTATCATTTAGTAGACAAGTCAGCTCAGGGTAGGCGGGTGAGGTGGGGTGTGGGCTGCTAGTACAGTGCTGCCCTTTGACCCAGGGCTGCCCGTGCCCATGGGGATATTCCATATATTATATATATATATATATATATATAATATTTTATATATATGTGTATAAGCCTGTTGGTTTGTTAAAACCATGGATTCTAAGTTGCTCTATCAACGTGATCATTAGAAAAATGTGATGTACTTAGTGTGTAAATTTTAGAACATTTCTTCTGTTAGTCTTGTTAATACTCAATTCTTTTCTAAAACACCTAGCCCAAATCTCCATAGGTTTTAATCGAATTATATTATAATTTGGTTTTCTGGTCTACCTATCTTCTAAATAATAAAGTTGTTAATACTAATTTTGTATTGCTGCCATAACAAATTACCACAATTTTGTGGCTTAAATCAAAGACTTACGACCCCATAGTTCTGTAGGGCAAACCTCTGACTGTGGTCCTACTGGGCTTAAGTCAAGGTGTTGTCAGGGCTGTATTGCTTTCTGGAGGCTCTAGAGAGAATCCATTTCCTTTTCCAACTTTTAGATGCTGTCCCTATTCCTTGGATCATGGGACCATCCCTCCATCTTCAAAGCCAGTAATGTGGGATGTCTGTGGCCATTGTTCTGTAGCCATATCACCTTCTGACTGTAGCTAGGAAAGATTCTCTGATTTTATAGACACATGCAATTAGATTGGCCCCCAGGATAATCAAGGATAATCCCCTTAACTCAAGAGTTAATCACATCTCCAAAGTCCCTTTTGCCCCATGTAAAGTAATATGGTCACAGATTCCAGGGACTAGAACATCTTTATGGGGTCATTACTTTGACTGTCACAAAGGCAAAGTCTTGGACTTATGCATATCTAGATTTTCTTTGCTTAATTTCTGAGCCTAGAACACATTAGACTCTAAATAAATGTGAATGAGTGATAAATATTATATTTACAGATTGCTGCCACATTGCAATTCTGTCCTCCCACTGGTGGTGGAATCCTATGTACTTTTTACCATCTCCATTTTGCATTCAGACTGAACATGGCTGTGTTACTCCTTTCACCTGGGTGATTTCAAACCATCTCTCTATTTCTATTTGTAGAGATCTTATCTATCAAGCCCTTCTCAAATGCCACTTCAAAAAACTTTTTCTAATCCCCAATTGTCTTAGTCAATTTATGCTGCTCTTACAAAAAAATAACACAGACTAGGCAATTTATGAAAACCAGACGTTTATCTGTCATAGTTCTGGAGACTAGGAAGTCAAAGATCAAGGCATTGGAAGGTCTGATGTCTGGTAAGGGCTGTTCTCTCCGTTCAAGATGGTGTTTTGATGCTGCATCTTCCAGAGACAGGGAACACTGTGTCCTCACATGGTGGAAGGCGGGAGGGCAAGAGTGATGAACTCCCTCCATGGAGCCCTTTCATGAGGGCTCCTAAACCCATTCCTGAGGTAGGAGTCCTGATGGCCTAATCACTTCCTGTAGGCTCCACCTCAACACTATCACATTGTCAATGCTGAATCTCGGAGGAGGCACAGTGAAACCACAGCACCAATCAAGTATGATCTTTCTCTCCTCAGAAACCCCCTCATATGTTTAGACCTCCCATGCACTTTTATACATTTTGTCTCATGGTTTCTTCCTGTACAAATAAGGTGCTATAAATGGATAGCTATAGGTTTGCGTTTCATTTCAACAAAACACCCTTCCTAGTTTTTTGAACCACAAGCGAAATATGAGGACAGGCCCCACCTTCCATTACAAAAGATGAAAGGAGTGCATGATCCTTTTTCCAGTTTCTTGGCCACTCACATGTGGGCACATATCTAGGCCCAGCCAACTGATGTCTCTTTATTAAAACTTGGAACCCGATGAAATGATGCAAAAGACCTGAAATAATCAGAGATGATTCTGAGAAACTGAGCAGAGATGAGATGCAGGTCCAGGAATGTGGTAGCAAGTGCCTAGGTTCAGCAGAGCCCAGCTACATGGTGACAAGTGTCAAATGGCAACATCCTAGTGGTGGCATCCCAAGATCTGCTTCCGTCGAATGAACTTGGCTGTGCTGAGTTTCCCTCAGTTCTTACCTTGCTTCTCCAGCATCTTCAATGATTTTTTGAACTATTCAATATCCTTTCATCGAATTCCTATTTAGCTTAAGTTGTCTAGAATTTGTTACTTTCAGGGAAAAATATAAACCAATTATCCCCTCACATTTAAACACACTCCACTTAGGCATCTCCTGTGATCTCACTGGAGAAAAGTGTGGACGTTATTTGTAATTTGACTCAGAATGATAGGATTAGTTTGGTACTGGTAACAATGGAGATAAGTAACTAACTTTTTGTGAAACTTCTTCCTGGGGTGAAACAAAATCTATTGTGGAAACTCTTTCCAATCATCTCTGGAAATTTATTAAGTGACCTAGTATGTAATGATAATTTACCATGATACTTGATAAAATAGTTTTGTGTGTTCAGAATAATTTCTTTTTTCTTTACCTTTGAAAATAATGCATCGATAGTTAATTTTCTCCTAAATTGTCTGTTTTTATTTCCATAAAAGGTATTTATTGAATGTCTCCTTACTTTTAATATAACTAGGCATTGTGTGATCAAAGCAAAATAAATATGTTCTTGTTTCTGGAATTACTAAAGCTTTGAAAATGGACTTATCGACCTCAAACCAATGGGACATATTCCCATGTGGCCTGCTCCACTGTTAGGTTTCCCAGGGTGAGTGGTGATTCTTTTTCTGTCTTTTTAAAGATTTTAGAAATGCAGCTTCTGCTGTGGGCCACTAGGTGGAGTACTTCAGAGCTGGGTTTGTGGGAGTACAAAGCTAACTTCTGCTGCTTTTGCTTGATGCTTCTGCAGCTTCCTTGACTACTGTGGATGATAAGTAACTATTTTCTTCCTCTTCTTTCATTTTTCCCCACACTCTTTGGAGTGAACTTCAAACATTTAGGAAGTTTGTTGATCAACATATACCGTGTTTATGAAAATCCGGCTAAGATAATATGGTAGGACTCCTTTGGTTATAAATAATAGAATTCAAACTCAAACTGGTCTAAGCCAAAAAAATATATATTAATTTGTGGACTCGTATAATGGAAAAATCCAGGGTGTAGCTTCAGAATGTCTGAACGTAGGGACTCAGGACTTGGCTCCTCTCAGCTTCCTTGCTTTTTCTCCCCCATTGATTTTATTCTCAGACAAGTTTTCCCTTTGTGCTGCAATGTGGCCATCATCACTTCTCCAGTTTACATTTCCTTAGTTCCAGAGCCGCAGAATAAAGCAAAAACAGAAACACTTCTAATAGTTTCAATAAGAGACTAGAGATTGACTTTGGGTGTGAGGCTTGGATTTCATGTCCATTTCTAGTTTCATCTGTGCCAGGATTAGAAGTATATTCATTGGCCAGGCCTGTGTCACGAGCACATACAGGGTTTCCACTGTCCACACAGTGCCTTTGCAAGTATTAGAAAATGACTCCCCTTTCTCCAGTTAGATGCAGCCCTGTATCAGGGCATGTGGCTTGGAGAAGAGCATGCAGGCTGGATTTCAACCCCCCTTTCTCCCTTAGCTGGGTTTCTTCCTTGAGAGAACAACATACTTGTTAGTAGCTGTCCTGTGCTTATTCCTGAAACTGGGGGTGAAATCAGCCACCACGCCAAAACTGAAGGATAGAAGGTGGCTTCATCTAGGGTATCAGATAATGGCTAATAACAAAGGGAGGGGACAGTGGGTGCTGTGTGGGCAAAAGGAGCAAAAAATAATCCTAACCTGTCTAGACTTCAACTCAGAAGCCATATACAACCTTCTTCAATGGAAATATTTAACACTTCAGGAGTGCCAAGAAGGCTATAAGGAGCATATCTCTTAAGGACTTAAGTTAGGGCATTCTAGAATGTATGCTTTACGGATTTACCTTATAAATATATAACTGACTAATACACACAGAAAATATATTGCAGAGTAACATAGATGACAGAACTTGAAATACATGACATTCTACCGCAGTCTATCATTATTTTCTAACTTATCAGAAGACTCAGAGGATCTTTTTTTCGTATTGATAAATTTCTAACCAGAGCCCTATTTACTTGTGTCTTGAAAAACAGAGTATTTGCAAATATGTCTGAAGAGGGAAGAGAAAGAAAATGATTCCAAAAAAGCTGATAACATTAAGACATCTGTTTATAGAAGATGTAAATTTGCAACCACAAATTAAAAGCTTATAGGAGCTACACAGAATGTGAAGAAAAATAAATGAAACCAAACCACTACAAGAAATAACCAAACTAAGAAGACAGCAAGAGAGGAAAAAAAAAGAACTGCAAAACATATGAAAAACAATTAACCAAACGCAAGTTACTTCTTACCCATCAGCAATGACTTTAAATGTGAAAGGATTAAACTATCTAATTAAAAGACATAGAGTGGCACAATGCATAAAAGATACTCATCAGTACATATTTATAAGGGAGTCACTTTAGATATAAAGATACATACAGGCTCAAAGTGAAGGGATGGGAAAAGATATTCTACACAAATGGTAAACAAAAAAGAGCAAGGGTATCTATATTTAGATTAGAAAAAATAGACTTGAAATCAAAAACTGTCACTAGAGACTAGGAAGGTCATTATATAATGATAAAAGTTCACTTCAATGGGAAGATTGAAAATATATATCCACCCAACATTAGAACACCTATATATATAAAGTTAATATCAACAAAGCTAAGGGGAGAAATCAGTAACACTAAAACAATAGTAGCCAACTACAGTACCCCAAATTCAATAATGGATAGAACATCTAGGCAGGAATAAAAAAAGAGGAAACAGCTGACTTGAACAACACAGTAGATTAAACACTGACAGATACACAACTTTCCATCCAACAGCAGCAGAATATACATTCTTCTCAAGTGCACACAGAATCTTCTCTGAGATAGATCAAATCTTAGGTCACAAGGCATACTACAAATTTAAGAAGTTTGATATAACGCCAAGTATCTTCTCATTCCACAATGAAATAAAATTAGAAGTCAATAACAAAGAAAACAGAAACATTTACAAAAATGCAGAAACTAAACAACACATGCTTGAACAACCATTAGGTAAAAGAAGAAATCAAAAGGGAATTTTAAAAATATCTTGAGACAAATAAAAATGAACATACAACTCAACAAAGCTTACAGGATGCAGCAAAAGAAGTGCTAAGAGGGAAATGTTACAGTGATAAATAACTACATTAAAAAATAAGAAAGATCTAACTCGAACAACTTAACTTTAAAAATAAACAATTAGAAAAAGAGAAACTAACTAAACCCAAAGTTAGCATAATGAAGTAAATAATAAAGATTAGAATATAAAGAAAATAACTATAAAATAGAAAACAATAGAAAAATCAACAAAGCTAGAGTTGAATTTTTGGAAATACAAACAAAAATAACAAACCCTTAGCTACACTAAGAAAAAAAGAGAAATTCAAGTAAATATAATCAGAAATGAAAATGGAGACATTATAGGAAATGTACAGGAATACAAATGATTATAAAGGACAATTAAGCGATTATATGCCAATAAATTGGATAACCTAGAAGAAATGGATAAATTCTTAGAAAGATACAATCTACCAAAATGGAACCAAAAAGAAATAGAACAGACCAAAAGCAAGAAAAGAGATCTAATCAGTAATCAAAAATTTCCCAACAAAGAAAAGCCCAGGTGCAGATGCTTTCATGGGCAACTTCTACCAAACATTCAAAGAAGAACTAACACCAAAACTTCTTAAACTCTTCAGAAAAAAATAGAAGGGAGAATACTCTCAAACTCATTTCATGAGGCCGATGTTACCATGACTTAAAAGCTAAACGAAGACAACGCAAGATAAAATAATTACAGACCAGTATCCTTAACGAATATAGATGCCAAAATTCTCAATAAAATACTAACTAGCAATCTGAATTCAAAAGCACTTTGAAAAGGTCATACACCATGACCAATTGTAATTTATCTATGTGATGCAAGGATGTTTCAATGTGTAAAAATTAATAATGTGATATACCACATTAACAGAATGAAAGATAAAAATAACATTCCAATGGATGCAGAAAACACATTTGACAAAATTCAATATACTTTCATGATAAAACTCTCAACAAAATAAGTATACAAGAAACTTACCTCAACACTGTAAAGGCTGTATATGAAAAACCTATATCTAATATTATAATCACTGGGGAAAAACTGAAAGCTTTTTCTTAATATCTGGAACAAGACAAGGATGTCTACTCTCATCACTCCTATTCAACATAGTACTGGAAATACTAGCCAGAGCAATCAGGCAAGAGAAATAAAAGACATCAAAATTGAAAGGAAGTATATAGTTACCTCTGTTAACAGAAAACATGATTATTATACATTGAAAACTCTAAAGACTCCACAGAAAATGGTTACGAATAATACAGTCAGTCTTTCATATCTGCTGGGGATTTGTTTCAGGACCCCCTCAGATAACAAAATCTGTGATGATCAAGTCCCTCACATAAAATCGTGTACAGTTGGCCCTATGTATCCATGGGTTCACATCTGTGGATTCAAACCACCACAGACGGAAAATGTGTACAAGTTATGTTCATAGTTGATTGAGTTCATGGTTGCAGAACCCATGGATATGAAGGACTGACTATATAATAAATTTACTAAAGTTGTAGGATACACAATCGACATACAAAAATCATTGCTACTTCTAAACACTAACAATGAATTGTCTGAAAGGGAAATTTAAAAAACAGTATCAAATAAACTGCTTAGGAACTAACTAACCAAAGAAGTGAAAGACTTAAACACTACAAATTATAAAAGATTGACGACAGAAATTTAAACCAAAGTAAATTGAAAGACAACCCATGGACTGAAGGAGTTAGTATTGTATTATTAAAGTGTCCATATTACTCAAAGCAATCTACACATTTAATGTAATCCATATAAAAATTCCAATGGTATCTCTCACAGAAATAGAAAAAAAATCCTAAAATTCATATAGAATCACAAAAATCCCTGAGTGGCAGAAGCAATTTTGAGCAAGAACAAAGCTACAGGTATCACACTTCCTGACTTCAAATTAAATTACAAAGCTGTAGAAAGAAAAAACACTGTGGTACTGGCATAAAAACAGACACATAAAACAGTGAAACAAAATAGAGAACCTAGGCATAACCCACACATTTGCAGTAATTGATCACCCTGGAAGGTGACAGGGAGACACTATAGGGAGAGGAAATGTTGTTGACCAAATGGTGTTAGGAAAGCTGGATGTCTACATGTAAAAGAATGAAATCAGATCCCTGGCTCACGCCTTATGTAAAAATTAACTCAAAATGGATTAAGCGTTTAAATGTAATCACCGAAACCATAAAACTCCTAGAAGAAGACAAGAGAAAACATTCTTGACATTGGTCTTGGCAATAATTTGTTTAGATATGATGCCAAAAGCACAGGCAACAAAGGCAAAATAGATAAATGAATTACATTGAACTAAAAAGCTTCTGCACAGTAAAGAAAACAACTAATGAAATGATAACACAACCTATGAAATGGGGAAAATATTTTAAACCATATCTCTTATAAGGAGTTCAAAAAAATAAGAAGGACACATACACATCAATTCCAAACTTATGAATAACCTAATTTTATTTTAAGACAAAGAACCTAAATAAATACATCTCAAAAGAAGAAACTCAAATGGCTAACAGGTATATGAAAATATGCTCAACATCTCTAAACTTCAGAGTAATGCAAATCAAAACCACAATGAGATATCATGTCACACCAGTTAAAATGGCTATTATCAAAAAGAGAAAAGATAAGTGTTGGTAAGAATGTGGAGAAAAGAAAACCATTATACACTATTGACGGGAATGCAAATTAGTAAAACACAGAAAACAGTATTGAGGTTCCTCCAAAGAAAATTGAAAATAGCACTGGCCTGGTGTGGTGTCTCACACCTGTAATCCCAGGATTTGGGGAAGTCAAGGCAGGAGGCCAGGAGCTCCAGACCAGCCTGGGTAACACAGCAAGACCACATCTCTGAAAAAAATTTAAAATTAGCCAGACATGGTGTTGTACACCTGTAGTCCCAGCTACTCAGGAGGCTGAGGTAGGAGGATCGCTTGATCCCAGGAGTTCAAGGATGCAGTGAGCTATGATCTTGCCACTGGACTTTACCTTGGATGACAGAGTGAGACCCGGTTTCAAAAATAAAAAAAAAGAACTACCACATAATCCAACAATTTCACTTCTGGATATATGTCCAGTGAAATTGACATAAGAGTCTTAGAGAGGTGTCTGTCATCCCCTGTTCATTGCAGCATGACACACAATGACCAAAATATGAAAATAACCTAAGTGTCCTTTGGCAGAGGAACAGATGAATGGGTAAAGAAAATGTGACGGGTATACATAAAATGAAATATTATACAACCTTGAAAAAGAAGGAAATCCTTCTATTTGTGAAACATGGATGGAGCTGGAAGATATTGTGCCAAGCAAAAATGCAAGACACAGAGACAAATACTTCATGATCTCACTTACATGAGGAATCTACAACAGTCAAATTCATAAAAACAGAGAATAGGACAGTGGTTGCCAGGGGCTCAGGGAGGGGAAATGGGGTGATGTTAATTAAACTGTGCAATGTTCAAGTTATAATAATTTCTGGAGATATAATGTACAACATGGAACAACACTGCATCATATTCTTGTGTTCTGCTAAAGGACTAAATCATAAATTAATTACTGTCAACACACACACAATGGTAAATATGTAGAGATAATATGCTAATTTGCTTGATTGTGGTGATCATTTCGAAAAGTATAGAAATATCAAAACATTAAGTTACCTTAAATTTATACAATTTGTATATGTCATGTTATCATCATAAAGCTGTTAAGAAAGATTTAGTGAATCATGTCAACCACCTGGGAACTTTCTTATGACAGGGAGGGCTGGAGCAGGAAAATGGAATTTTGCAACAAAGATAGGGTGAGGGACATGGGAAATGATTGATCAAGTATTTAAGAAATGACCTGGGTGGAAGCTACATCGAAGGGTATGATATTTAGCGCGTCAGTCCTCAAACTTTTTGGTTTCAGGAACACTTTACATTTTTAAAAGTTATTGAGGACCCCAAAGAGCTTTTATTTGTTTGGATTATATCTATCTATATTTATCATATTAAACATTAAAACTGAGAAATTAAAACAATATATGTTTACATAAATCACATTTTTATTTAAAATGATCATTTTTAAGCAGTAAAGTTGGTGAGAACAGTGACATTGTTTTATATTTTTAGGTATGTCTTTAAAGTCTGGTTTAATAGAAGAAAACTTGGTTCTCCTTTCTGCTTCTATGTTTAATTTCTTGTGACATCCCATGTCAGGTAGCCTCTGGGAAACTCCAATTGTACTTGTGAGAGAATGAAAGCGGAAAAGTTAAACAAAACCTGTGTCTTTTTATGAAAAGACTTTTGACTTTGCAGAGCCCCTGGAAGACACTCAGGGACTTCTCAGGGTTCTCTGGCTCATGTGTTCACAGAGTAGAGGGTAAGTCCGCAAGAGAAAGCAGTGATTGGCTGTGGGAGGTCTTGCTGAGAGGTGGTAGAGAAGAGGTTGGATGTGTAGAAACTATGGTCGTTCTTTTAGTTTATTTTCCCTTTCCTTTGGCCTCTTGTTGCTGGGATTTCCTCTTTAGATGATCGTATCGTAAATTAGAAATAGCATTAATGAACATTCTTGATACTGCCTAATGAAAGTTTCTGTTTTGTCTTCCTGAGTCTTGATACATTTCAAGAAGTCTTCTATCTCATTTATTGTTCCCACCGAAATTTGGAATTTAGGAAGAGTCAATATAGCTATATTTAGGTGATTTATCTCCCTGAAGACATTTTGGGATCATTTCTAAATCTCTATAAACAATGCTCTGATGTTCCTTTATTTTGTTTAGAGACTGGGTCTTGCCATGTTGTCTGGAGTGGAGTGGTTCGAGCGTAGCTCACAATACACAATACAATCAAACTCCTGGGCTCAAAGTGATCCTTCCACTCAGCCTCCACAGTAGCTAGGTCTGCAGGTGTGTGCCAGCACGCCTAGCTTTTGATTACTATTATTATTTTTGTAGAAATCAGGGTTTCATTATGCTGCCCAGGCTGGTCTTCCAACTCCTGGCCTCAAGCGATCCTCCTGCCTTCCGCCGTCTGAGGAGCTGAGATTACAGGTGTAAGCCACCATGCTGGTCCTGATGTCATTTAAATACAAACATGATACTCTATTCCTTGTAGAAAGTGCTACATAAATATAATTTTTTTGAAATAGGGTCTTGCTGTGTTACCCAGGCTGGAATGCAGTGGTATGATCACACTCACTGCAGCCTTGACCTGCTGGGCTTAAGTGATCCTCCCACCTCAGCCTTCCAAGTAGCTGGGACCTGAGGTATGAGCCACGAAGCCCAGAGAATTTTTCAATTTTTGGTAAAGATCGGCGTGTCATTGTGTTGCCCAGGCTGGTCTTGAACTCTTGAGCTCAAGTTACCCTCCGCCCAGGTCTCCCAAAGTGCTGGGATTACAGGCCTGAACCACTGCACCTGGTCCTAAAAATTTATTCACTTTATTTGTTTGTGCACAAGGTGCTGCTGTTTCCCTTCTAATAACATGAGACAGGTCACTCAAGAACATCAAGAACACGACATTCTCTAAAAAAAATCACAGTAGTTCCTTTTCCATAGCTATTAAGTTTTCAAGATGTTATCAGGTTTATCTCATAGAAAGAATGTGTAAAATTTTTCATGTAGAAACATAATCTTTTAGCAATGAGTTAGTTAAAAAATTTGGCATTGTCAGAATGAAGATTTCCTTTTCCCTATAATTTTATTTATTATAATTATATTTTTAGTGATATCAATTGTTTTATAAAAACTCATTGCATTATATACCCAATGACTGTGAAATCGTCTGCTTTGAAGCACAGTGAAGTCATCAATCAGCATACTGGGTCTAACGCAGTTCCTTCCATTTTAAGAAAGCTATTTACACTCCAATTTGCAAGTTGGATTTTACAAAAATTAAAACATTTAGAAAATATGCTAACTATGATTGTTTTAAAAAGTAGTGGTTTTTTATGGTAAGGAAATAAATTGAAGCTCTGTTTTGGAAAGTGCAGAAAACAAATCAGCATCTTTATAAATAGATTTTACTGTTGGTTTAGAAATTACCTTATGTGCTTTATAGATGATGGAAAATGAAATCAGCTGCAGTTAGCAGTGTGCATGCATCATACTTGCTGTGTCACTTTCAGAAAGATTATGGAATATTGGCAGGTCAGGATTCTCAAAATGATAAGTTCTAAGAAGAGGCTAAATGAAAAAGAATTTTAAAAGCAAGGCTAATTGTTTAACATATACATGGACGAGTTATGGGGAAATCCTGGACTGGGAGCTAGCAGATCTATGTTCTGACTTTTACTAAGTCATTGGCTGCTACAGCAGGCCAAGCAAACATAACTGCCAAGGCTGCCTGGGAGTTGGGTTGATTGGCAATTGGCACAGGGAGAGAGGACAATTGCCAGAATAATGGCCAAATAGTCAGGGTTTCATGTTGAGTGAAGCAGGACGTGCATTTGTATCCCAAGGGCAAAACTGACGCTAGAATCTGGGCCTCCTGGCTGAATCTGAGTCCACAGTCTGATGAGTAGGATGAAGTAGTCTCAGAAATCCAAGCCAGCCAGAACCCATGAGGTGTGCTCTGCAGATATTGGCTCGCGAGCTGCATTAAGATGTTTCATTCCATTGAGCAAACATTTCCTGGATTGGTTAGATTAGCATCCCACAAGAGCAGAGACAAATTCTTCAGAATTCCTCCATGAAGCTATAGTCCCAGAGCTTATATTTCAAGGGAGGAGGGAGGAAACAACATCTCAGGATGGTAGGTGATTACAGCTAAACCGAATTCTGAAAATAAAAGGAACCCTATGTCTTTGTCTGCTCAGGCTGCTTCTACAAACAACTGTAGACTGAGTGGTTTAAAGAGCACATACTTGTTTCTCACAGTTGTGGGAATTCAAAGATTAAAATCTGGGCCAGCAGAGCCAGTGTCTGGTGAAGGCCCTCTTACTGGTTTCAGGTGTTCTTTTTGTATCTTCACATGGCTGAGAGAAGAGGGCTCTAGTCTTCTACTCTTCTTATTAGGATGCTAACCCCATTGTGGGAGCTCCATCCTCATCAAAACCAAATTACTTCCCAAAGGTCCTCCTTCTAATGCCATTCTATTGTTAGAGTTTCAACATGTGCATTTGTTGATGCAAACATGCAGTGCACAGCATCTTATCTAATCAAGTCAGTTGTCCCTTGAATAAAATTCTAGCTCCTATAACAAGACTTCAAATTATGACTTGGTTGTTGCCAAAACTATCTATCTGGATTTGCTAGAAATCAAACATACTTGAATATTTCCTCTAAAGATTTTCTCATTCCTACCCTATTGTGTATATTTACAGAATTCTTAAATAATTACATACTCAAGGCTTCTATTAGCTCTGACGAGAGCTTCTATTAGCTTTGACTATTAGCTTTATAGCACTGTAGGTAAAAGCATGTGTTTTGAAATCATACAATAAATTTATTGAATGCTAAGCACTTTATAATCACTATTTAATTTTATCATCTCAATAACCTTCATTATTACCTCCATTAAACCCTATTTGTTGGCTACTTATATTATTCTGATTTTGCAAATCTAAATTTGAGAGGCTTTCCCAATGTCACATAAGTTAATAAGTGGCATAGCTGGGGTTTGAATTAAAGTCTACCTGATTCCAAGATCTATTTACCATTGTTCTACAATACGTAGATTTTAGGTCCCTGAGAATGCTAACAGCCTTTCTTTTGAAATCTGCATTATTTCTGGATAGCAGCTTTATTAATACGTGATTACAGTACCATATTTCAGGCAACAAAATGCTTTGAAATCTTTCATTTCCATAGGGAGATAAGGATCAGTTCTGTGGCATTGTCAGCCAGAAAACATCATTTGGAGACTATCTTGTACAAGAAGTAGAAAACACAGCTGGGGGCCTGCGGAGGACAGAAAGCTCACAGCTTCTGTCAATACCCCTTTCACTTCCTCCTCAAGGAGATTGACCTCTGTGGTTGGTCAAGCTTAAGGATCTTTTATGGGCCACAGCTAATGGTGAAATCTTCCTAACTCTAGGTGAAGATTAATGAGCAAGTTGCAGAGTTAAGGTAGCTTATGGCTGCTCCTTTTAGAAAAAGTCTGATCATTGCTTTCTTATTTGTGTAACCCCTCTGTTCCCCCAAAAGCTTGGTAAGACATGCCTGAAGACCAATCCTGTGTCAGTAGACTTCATATCCACTCTCTTCTACCAATCACACAACTACAGACAAATAAGAAAAATAAAGCAAAGCTCAGACACACTCCCCTGGCACGGAGGCCACTCTTTGGCTGGCTGCTTTTCTCTACCATGCCGCCTCCTGGGCATTTGGCTCTTTCTTAGATCAAACAGAGACATGGGTTTGGGATTAAAGAGAAGTAGGTGAAAGGGGTCTCTGGCCTGTTTTGGCATTAGACAAAGTAAATAACAGAGTTCTGGCTTAAGCTCAGCTCTGTAAAGCTTTCTCTGTGTTTGGGGAAAATCTCCGATAGTAATGAAGAGGTATTTTACTGTGCTTCGTTTTCTGTACATATATCTCTTTCTTAGGTATGTTGTGAGGAGATTCGTTCCCTGGACAAATGCCATCTTAATCACCTTCATTATTACCAATTTTATTTTATTAGCAGAATTAAAATTTAAATAGACATTCAGGAAACAAGTCTGGTGAGAGAATTATGTTATGAGGTTAATCTTTCAGCATCTGCCTTAGGGACATTGATTATTTTCCCCCTTGTTTTTCACCAAGCTCCAGGCTTGCAAAAGAATTGTGATGTTGTCTGAGGCAAACTTACTGATTGGCTAGTGGTAAGTTAAACCATAACCTGTAGGACCGCTGGGAACCATTGCTTGTCACCGGCCAGAAATCCACCGTTTGGAGGTGTGCGCTGGGAAGCCTGTTCATACTTATTGATACATGCTTTGTTCTTGGCACTATGTTAAGTACTGGACACATGCAACAATTTGGAATATCATTACATTCAACCCTCACAGTAGTCTGATGTATATGTTATTAGTCCCGTATTAGAGACAAGCAAACAAGATTAGAGGAAGAGAAGTACACAGCTGGAACCACACAGGCAGCACTGGGACTGGAAGAAGTTCCATCTTACCCTGGACCACCATTTCTTTGCTGTGTCTCCACTAGAGGATCCTTTCTTTGGTTCTTCTGAGTCATTAGTCATCAATAATTTATCTCCAAACTGTAGGTTTCACAGGAGGAGATGCCACTTGAAGGTTCATGGCTTAAAACGGAGATGGAATGTGGAACATGGTGGGAAGCACCGGGAGGGGTTTATTGATAAATTTCAAGTACTTTGTGGGGCTCTGAAAGACTGTCTTCAAATTCTTTGTCCTACTACCTCTTTCATATTCAAATGTCATGTGGGTATATCTTTTGGGTTAAATTAAGGAAAATCTCCATGAAAAGTAAAAAACAAACAAAAAAACCCCAAAAGAATAGAAAGAGGTACCATGAAAAATCAACTCAGATTTCTCAGAGTTTTATTAACTCAAAGAAGCCTTGGTCCAGTTGGAAGAAGACAGAATTGATTTTGACAATCTCTAGCAAATGCTTTAGCGTTCAATGCACTCTAGACCATGAGTATAAAGAAGTTCACTTAATAGGTTCACCAAATTAGTTAGTTTGTGTAGTTCAAAGGGAAACACACACACAGGACTGTGAGGTTTTGACAGCTGCGAAAGGCAAGTCTGGGTGCAGTGAGCCCAGGCAGGCCATGAAGGGGCAGGGCAGGAGAAGGACGGTGCTGGGAGGCTAGGGAACTGGCCACCTCTGTGCTGGCTGAAGATCACAAAAATCAACACAGCTTTCTGCAAATGCTGCCGGTGCCTGATGGAATTAAACAAAGCTCTGAGAAAGACAGCACCGGGGCCGAGGATGGGTCCTGAGCTGCCTACTGTCATCAATATCTTGGCCAGTGGCTATGCACTCAGGGACAATTTGGCTAGCTTTCTTGATCCACACCAGAAAACTCGCTTTTGAAGTGGTTTGGAAAGCTCCAAAAGGGAAGTGCTTCATGCTATTGGTATTGCTGCCTAAAAAAAAAGATTCTGCTTTTCATCAGCTGCTGATTTTTGCTTTCTGTATTTCTCTAGCATCTGTTGCTGGTGGCCCTGGTTATGCTAACAAGTAGATAGTGTAGCTGCAGCAGCAGAACAGAAAAGACTCTCCTGGATTCTCAGTTCCAGGCTGGCCTGGGAACAGGCTTAGGGATGTTTCAATGTTTGAATGCAGGTGAGCTGGAGATCTGTGGCAATTCTTTTGACATGAGGCTGGGCATTCTTTATAGCTTCCCCAGACACAGGAATTGGCAGGGCTTGAGAAAGAATCACTGGCAGGAGGTTCATTTTCTTTATTGCTACCTCCCCAGCCATGAAATTAAAAGCTTTTTACCTAAATAACTTTAGCCATCTCGTGGGAGTAGGAGTCTAGTCCTAGGATGGTTTGAACGGTCCATTTGAATTTGAGGAGCTTTCTAATTGATGCTTCTCATCCCCTCTCCGACCAGTCTTATTTGGTGTCATCTGCCTTTCCCCTTCCTCCCTACAAAACCTCAGAGTCTTGAAACAAAAATCTTAGTATTGTAAACTTCATCATGCTAATTTCATCAATTCAAACGAACCTTCCCTTGTTTGAGTTTCCTCCAACTGTGTGACTTAGGGCTGTTGAACTCTTTCAAATACACAGGAAAATGGAAACCTCTTTTGGTGTCTAGTGATTGTATAATAAAACATTTTCAGATGCTAATCACATGCTTTGTGCTTTGTTAATGAATGAAATTCCAAGGATATTCCTATTTGAAAGGTTTAAAAATATAATAACTGTCATTATATCTAATTCTGTTTACATTTCTGGTGTGAAATGAGAAGTCAGGAGCCCAGCCATCTACACAGTGCGTGGTTCTACCAGCTATTTCTCTGTCACTTCAAGCAAATCACTTCTTTTCTGCCTTTTCTTTCTTTTTATGTAAAATGTGGGTAACTATCTGTCTCACTGAATTCATAGAGTGACTGTATTATGTACAACAAAATTTATTGAAAAGCATAAAACTCTATAATTAGGTAGAATGTTACCTGTGATTTATGAGCTTTTTAAATCCTGGGGCAGTGAAGGAAGCATTCCTCTTACTGGAAAAGGACATCCCTCTAATAATCTCCCTTCTTTTCCTGACTTTTCAGGGATTCTGTTCATTGCTTTTCCATCTGTCATCTGCATCTTCAATCTCTCTCCTTCTTGATGCATTCAGTCAGCATTTAAATATAAATTTTTCATTTAAAAAATCTTCTATCTTGGAGGAACCTTAACTTTGACTCTGTGTGTCTTTCTAGCTATCAAGCCATCTCCTCCTTTCTTGGCAAATTTTTCTGAAGGATTTTCCACATTTACTATCTCCTTTTGCTCATTTTCCTTTCACTCTTTATTCAGGTCAGTTTGGCTTTCACTTTCATCAAGCCTATGAAACTGCTTGTGCTAAGGTCACCATATAAGAGTGCTAGGGGCTTCCATCACAAGCTGCCACAGATTGAGTGGTTTATCTTCTCACAGCTCTGAAGACTGGAAATCCAGGATGGAATGTCAGCAGGTTTGCCTTCTTCTGAGAACTGCTGCCTTGCAGATGCCTCCCTTCCTGCTGTGTCCTCAGGCTGTGTTGCCTGTGTCTCAATCTCTTTTTACATGGACACCTGCCATATTGGTTTAGGGTCCACCCATATGGCTTCATTTGACCTCACTTACCTCTTTGTATGCCTTCTCTAAATCAGTCCCTCTGAGGCAGTGGGGATCAGCTCTTCAACATAGGAATCTGGGGGGACACAATGAATTGGTGATTCCTAAACATCATGAACACTATTCCTCTTTCTTTCTTTCTCTTTCTTTCTTTCTTTCTTTCTTTCTTTCTTTCTTTCTTTCTTTCTTTCTTTCTTTCTTTCTTTCTTCTCTCTCTTTCTTTCTCTCTCTTTCTTTCTTTCCTCTTTCTTTCTCCCTTCCTTCCTTCCCTCCCTTTCCTTTCCTCGCTCTCCCTTCATTCTTTCCTTTCCTTTCCTTTCCTTTCCTTTCCTTTCCTTTCCTTTCCTTTCCTTTCCTTTCCTTTCCTTTCCTTTCCTTTCCTTTCCCTTCCCTTCCTTTCCTCGCTCTCCCTTCCTTCTCTCCTTTCCTTTCCTTGCTCTTCCTTCCTTCTTTCCTTCCTTCGTTCTCTCTCTTTCTCCCTTCCTTCCTTCTATTTATTTACTTTTGTTTATATAAAATTTATGGGATACATGTGCAATTTTGTTCCATGTATAGTGGTCAGTTCAAAGCTATTAGGGTATCCATCACCCAAGTAAAATATATTGTACATATTATGTAATATATAAGTCCAATGGGGTCTCAGAAACATTCAGTAGAGTAGACCCCTGACCTCTTCCTCTAGCTTGAACTATTTTCTTATCAGCTTCTCCCTCTTTGCCCAAACTTTAAATGTTGAAGTTCCTAAATCCTGGGTCCTCTTCTGTTCTTATTCCATACTAGGCTTGTCCAACCCATGGTCTATGGGCCATGTGTGGCCCAGGACAGCTTTGAATGCAGCCCAACACAAATTTGTAAACATTCTTCAAGCATTATAAGATATTTTATGATTTTTTTTAGCTCATCAGCTATTGTTAGTATATTTTATGTGTGGCCCAAGACAATTCTTCTTATTCGAATGCATCCAGGGAAGCCAAAAGATTGGACACAGACTGCCTACACAGACTCTAGACAAGGTTTTATTAATTACTATGGCTTTAGATACAATTTATATGCATATGACTCCTACAGACCTCTCCTCCCAAGCTCCAAAACATTATGTGCACCTGCCATCTTGAAATCTCCCCTGGGATTTTCACAGGCATTCCTAAAATCAGATTTCAAAACTTTTGAGTTCTGCCCCCACATCTATGCCACTTCCTCAATCATTTCTCTTTTGTTAGTTTATTTCTTTTTCAGCCTTACCATTCTGCATAAAAATTATCTCCATTTACCCATTTGCTTCTTCCAGAAAGCATCATCATCCTTGATGCTTTCTTCTTCCTGCAACCCCCCCTACCATCACAACTTGCAACCAAGTACTGTTATTTCACCTTCAAAATATGTGCTAAAATTATCCGCTTCTGTCATCTGCATCTTTCACCTGGTGTGCAAACATATACTCCTCTTTCCAACTTTTTGCCTCTCCAATACCTTCTCTATGGCACACCCAGAGAGGTTCTTCAAAAATTTCAATTAGATCATGTGTCTCCTTTGTTTAAAAATCTTTAATGATTTTCTACCCACGAAATAATTCTGCTAGTCTGCAAGCTCTACAGATGCAAGGACTAGGTTTGCCTTATTTATTTCTGTTTATGCAGAGCCTAGCCTTGCATTTAGTAGGAATTTAACACATTGACCTAGATCTTGTCCACCTTCTCAGCCTCACCTCTCATGGAAGCACACATAGACCTCAGTCCAGTTACTCTTTTCTCAGATCCCTGAGCTGGCCTGGTAGAGGGCTGCCTCGGCCGTGATGCGTTCACTCCTGATTTGTTGGCTGGTATCTGCTTATATTCTTGCTACTGTAACTGATGTCCAAGGCAGTCACATAGGCATCCCTGGGAGCTTGTTAGAGCTCAGGCATCACCCTAGATACAATGAATCAGAATCTGCATGTTGACAAGGTCCCCAGGTGGTTCATATGCACGTTCAAGTTTACGGTGCTTTGCTCTGGATCCCAGCCTGAGTGTTAGTTCTTTAAAGAGACCTTTCCCAACTGGCCAAATCTTATTAAGTCATGTGATGGATTCACCCACATGGTCTGTGATACAGAAGGGAAAAGGAGTTGAGGTCTATTGATCAGAAGCTGCTCACTTTAGAGTTTTACCTAAGAGTGATCCTATCAAAAGTTCTGGATTTTGTAGAGAAGCATACAAAGTATGTGAATAGTTTGATTTGAGCAAGTTGAAAATTGCCAGTTTTCTTTGCTTTAACCAATGTTTGCTTTCCTCTGAAAATCACTTGTTACAGGTCCTTAGTTTTAGTTTGCCACATTATGACATGATGGGAATAGTGCACAGCAGTGATCCTCAGTTGGTTTGGGTTTTCAATACATAATTGATCCATGGTTGTGGCATGCATTGTAGCGTGTCCAACTAGAATACCTATTCTTTCAATTACTTTCATTACTTTCTTTTTTTTTTTTACTTTTTTTAAATTATACTTTAAGTTTTAGGGTACATGGGCACATTGTGCAGGTTAGTTACATATGTATACATGTGCCATGCTGGTGCGCTGAACCCACTAACTCATCATCTAGCATTAGGTATATCTCCCAATGCTATCCCTCCCCCCTCCCCCCACCCCACAACAGTCCCCAGAGTGTGATATTCCCCTTCCTGTGTCCATGTGATCTCATGTTCAATTCCCACCTATGAGTGACAAAATGTGGTGTCTGGTTTTTTGTTCTTGTGATAGTTTACTGAGAATGATGATTTCCAATTTCAATCATGTCCCTACAAAGGACATGAACTCATCATTTTTTATGGCTGCATAGTATTCCATGGTGTATATGTGCCACATTTTCTTAATCCAGTCTATCATTGTTGGACATTTGGATTGGTTCCAAGTCTTTGCTATTGTGAATAATGCCGCAATAAACATACATGTGCATGTGTCTTTATAGCAGCATGATTTATAGTCCTTTGGGTATATACCCAGTAATGGGATGGCTGGGTCAAATGGTATTTCCAGTTCTAGATCCCTGAGGAATCGCCACACTGACTTCCACAATGGTTGAACTAGTTTACAGTCCCACCAACAGTGTAAAAGTGTTCCTATTTCTCCACATCCTCTCCAGCACCTGTTGTTTCCTGACTTTTTAATGATTGCCATTCTAACTGGTATGAGATGGTATCTCATTGTGGTTTTGATTTGATTTCTCTGATGGCCGGTGATGATGAGCAATTTTTCATGTGTTTTTTGGCTGCATAGATGACTTCTTTTGAGAAGTGTCTGTTCATGTCCTTCACCCACTTTTTGATGGGGTTGTTTGCTTTTTTCTTGTAAATTTGTTTGTGTTCATTGTCGATTCTTGATATTAGCCCTTTGTCAGATGAGTAGGTTGTGAAAATTTTCCCCCATTTTGTAGGTTGCCTGTTCACTCTGATGGTAGTTTCTTTTGTTGTGCAGAAGCTCTTTAGTTTAATTAGATCCCATTTGTCAATTTTGTCTTCTGTTGCCATTGCTTTAGGTGTTTTAGACATGAAGTCCTTGCCCATGCCTATGTCCTGAATGGTAATGCCTAGGTTTTCTTCTAGGGTTTTTATGGTTTTAGGTCTAATGTTTAAGTCTTTAATCCATCTTGAATTGATTTTTGTATAAGGTGTAAGGAAGGGATCCAGGTTCAGCTTTCTACATATGGCTAGCCAGTTTTCCCAGCACCATTTATTAAATAGGGAATCCTTTCCCCATTGCTTGTTTTTCTCAGGTTTGTCAAAGATCAGATAGTTGTAGATATGCGGCATTATTTCTGAGGGCTCTGTTCTGTTCCATTGATCTATATCTCTGTTTTGGTACCAGTACCATGATGTTTTGGTTACTGTAGCCTTGTAGTATAGTTTGAAGTCAGGTAGTGTGATGCCTCCAGCTTTGTTCTTTTGGCTTAGGATTGACTTGGTGATGTGGGCTCTTTTTTGGTTCCATATGAACTTTAAAGTAGTTTTTTCCAATTCTGTGAAGAAAGTCATTGGTAGCTTGATGGGGATGGCATTGCATCTGTAAATTACCTTGGGCAGTATGGCCATTTTCACGATATTGATTCTTCCTGCCCATGAGCATGGAATGTTCTTCCATTTGTGTGTATCCTGTTTTATTTCCTTCAGCAGTGGTTTATAGTTCTCCTTGAAGAGGTCCTTCACATCCCTTGTAAGTTGGATTTCTAGGTATTTTATTCTCTTTGAAGCAATTGTGAATGGGAGTTCACTCATGATTTGGCTGTCTGTTTGTCTGTTGTTGGTGTATAAGAATTTTTGTGATTTTTGTACATTGATTTTGTATCCTGAGACTTTGCTGAAGTTGCTTATCAGCTTAAGAAGATTTTGGGCTGAGACAATGGGGTTTTCTAGATGTACAATCATGTTGTCTGCAAACAGGGACAATTTGACTTCCTCTTTTCCTAATTGAATACCCTTTATTTCCTTCTCCTGCCTGATTGCCCTGGCCAGAACTTCCAACACTGTGTTGAATAGGAGTGGAGAGAGAGGGCATCCCTGTCTTGTGCCAGTTTTCAAAGGGAATGAAACAGACTTTAAACCAACAAAGATCAAAAGAGACAAAGAAGGCCATTACATAATGGTAAAGGGATCAATTCAACAAGAAGAGCTAACTATCCTAAATATATATGCACCCAATACAGGAGCACCAAGATTCATAAAGCAAGTCCTGAGTGACCTACAAAGAGACTTAGACTCCCACACATTAATAATAGGAGACTTTAACACCCCACTGTCAACATTAGACAGATCAATGAGACAGAAAGTCAACAAGGATACCCAGGAATTGAACTCAGCTCTACACCAAGAGGACCTAATAGACATCTACAGAACTCTCCAGCCCAAATCAACAGAATATACATTTTTTTCAGCACCACATCACACCTATTCCAAAATTGACCACATACTGGGAAGTAAAGCTGTCCTCAGCAAATGTAAAAGAACAGAAATTATAACAAACTATCTCTCAGACCACAGTGCAATCAAACTAGAACTCAGGATTAAGAATCTCACTCAAAACCGCTCAACTACATGGAAACTGAACAACCTGCTCCTGAATGACTACTGGGTACATAACGAAATGAAGGCAGAAATAAAAATGTTCTTTGAACCCAACGAGAACAAAGACACAACATACCAGAATCTCTGGGAGGCATTCAAAGCAGTGTGTAGAGGGAAATTTATAGCACTAAATGCCCGCAAGAGAAAGCAGGAAAGATCCAAAATTGACACCCTAACATCGCAATTAAAAGAACTAGAAAAGCCAGAGCAAACACATTCAAAAGCTAGCAGAAGGCAAGAAATAACTGAAATCAGAGCAGAACTAACGGAAATAGAGACACAAAAAACCCTTCAAAAAATTAATGAATCCAGGAGCTGGTTTTTTGAAAGGATCAACAAAATTGATAGACCACTAGCAAGACTAATAAAGAAAAAAAAGAGCAGAATCAAATAGATGCAATAAAAAATGATAAAGGGGATGTCACCACCAATCCCACAGAAATACAAACTACCATCAGAGAATACTACAAACACCTCTAAGCAAATAAACTAGAAAATCTAGAAGAAATGGATACATTCCTCGACACATACACTCTCCCAAGTCTAAACCAGGAAGAAGTTGAATCTCTGAATACACCAATAATAGGAGCTGAAATTGTGGCAATAATCAATAGCTTACCAACCAAAAAGTGTCCAGGACCAGATGGATTCACAGCCGAATTCTACCAGAGGTACAAGGAGGAACTGGTACCATTCCTTCTGAAACTATTCCAATCAACAGAAAAAGAGGGAATCCTCCCTAACTCATTTTATGAGGCCAGCATCATTCTGATACCAAGGCCAGGCAGAGACACAACAAAAAAAGAGAATTATAGACCAATATCCTTGATGAACATTGATGTAAAAATCCTCAATAAAATACTGGCAAAACGAATCCAGCAGCACATCAAAAAGCTTATCCACCATGATCAAGTGGGCTTCATCCCTGGGATGCAAGGCTGGTTCAATATACGCAAATCAATAAATGTAATCCAGCATATAAACAAACAGAGCCAAAGACAAAAACCACATGATTATTGCAATAGATGCAGAAAAAGCCTTTGACAAAATTCAACAACGCTTCATGCTAAAAACTCTCAATAAATTAGGTATTGGTGGGATGTATTTCAAAATAATAAGAGCTATCTATGACAAACCCACAGCCAATATCATACTGAATGAGCAAATACTTTCATTACTTTCAATGGCAAAACCACAATTACTTTTGCACTAACCTGATAGTTTTGCTACAAGTCAGTTGTTCAGTTTTATTTTTTTGTTGTTGTTTGTTTTTATTTTTGCAAACACTTTAGATACTACATAGTGGATGGATTAGTTTGTGGTTCCTGGGATCTTCTGTGTATTCTGTTGAAGCTCAATAATCACATTACTGCGGACCTGCAAAATTTTACAAAGGACTGCATAGTGAGTATTCTGCCGATAAACTAAACCACAGCTTATTACTGTGAGAAGAAAAAAAGCACACCAATTAAAAGTAAGCACTGTTTAAACCTATCTCAATGAATTTCTAAAGTGTCATACATTTATTATATTCTCTACTTGTAAAATATTTTGTTGTGTGTATTGCCAAGTATTTCAGAATTTTATGGGTATAATGTATTCTATTAATTTAACTGGAAACCTTGTAGTTATTCAACAAGCAAACTAAAAGTGTTGGTAGAGATGTAATTTCGAAAACAGTGTTTCAAAACTTCTCTTTCAAAAGAAAAGTTCAACTCTGTGAGTTGAGTACACACATCACAAAGTAGTTACAGAGAATTCTTCTGTTACTTTTTGTGGGAAGATATTTCCTTTTCCACCATAGGCCTCAAAGCGCTCCAAGTTTCCACTTACAGGTTCTACAAAAAGAGTGTTTCGAAACTGTTCTATGAAAGGGAATGTTCAACTCTGTGAGTTGAATGCAAACTTCATAAAGACGTTTCTGAGAATGCTTCTGTCTAGTTTTTATGTGAAGATATTCCCATTCCCAAAGAAAGACTCAAAGCTATCGAAATAACCACTTGCAGATTCTACAAAAAGAGTGATTCAAAACTACTGTATCAAAAGAAAGGTTCAACTCTGTGAGTTGACTACACACATCACAAAGAAGTTTCTGAGAATGCTTCTGTCTAGTTTTTATGTGAGGATATTTCCTTTTTCACCATAGGCCTCAAAGCGCTCCAAATGTCCATTTCCAGATACTAACAAAAGAATGTTTCAAAACTGCGGTATGAAAGGGAATGTTCTACTCTGTGAGTTGAATGCGAACATCACAAAAAAACTTCCTGAGAATGCTTCTGTCTAGTTTTTATGCGAAGATATTCCCGTTTCCAACGAAGGAATCAAAGCAGGCTAAATATCCACTTGCAGATTCAAAGAAAAGAGTGTTTCAAAACTTCTCTTTCAAAAGAAAATTACAACTCCGTGAGTTGAGTACACACATCACAAAGTAGTTTCTGAGAATACTTCTCTCTAGTTCTTATGGGAAGATATTTCCTTTTTCACCATAGGCCTCAAAGCACTCCAAGTTTCCACTTAAACAGATTCTACAGAAAGAGTGTTTCAAAACTGCTCTATGAAACGGAATGTTCAAATCTGTGAGTTCAATGCAAACCTCATAAAGAGGTTTTTGAGATGCTTCTGTCTAGTTTTTACGTGAAGATATTCCCGTTTCCAATGAAAGCCTCAAAGCTATACAAATAACCACTTTCAGATCATACAAAAAAAGAGTGTTCAAAACTGCTGTATCAAAAGAAAGGTTCAATTTGTGAGTTGACTACACACATCACAAAGAAGTTTCTGAGAATGCTTCTGTCTAGTTTTTATGTGAGGATACTACCTTTCTCACCATAGGCCTCAAAGCGCTCCAAATGTCCACTTCCAGCTACTACAAAATGAGTGTTTCAGAACTGCTGTATGAAAGGGAATGTTCAACTCTGTGAGCTGAATGCAAACAACACAAAGAAGTTTCAGAGAATGCTTCTGTCTAGTTTTTATGTGAAGATATTCCCGTTTCCAACCACATCCTCAAAGCTAGCCAAATATCCACTTGCAGACTCTACAAAAAGAATGTTTGAAAACTGCTCTATCAAAAGCAAAGTTCCACTCTGTGAGTTGAGTACACACATCACAAAGTAGTTTCTGAGAATTCTTCTGTCTAGATTTTATGGGAAGTTATTTCCTTTTTCACCGCAGGCCTCAAAGCGCTCCAAGTTTCCACTTCACATTCTACAAAAAGAGTGTTTCAAAACTGCTCTATGAAAAGGAAAGTTCAATTCTGTGGGTTGAATGCAAGCATCACAAAGAATTTCTGAGAATGCTTCTGTCTAGTTGTTAATTGAAGATATTCCCGTTTCCAACGAAAGCCTCAAAGCTATCCATATATCCACTTGCAAATTCTATAAAAGGAGTGTTACAAAACTGCTGTATCTAAAGAAAGTTTCAACTCTATGAGTTGAGTACACACAGCACAAAGAAGTTTCTGAGCATGCTTCTGTCTAGTTTTTAGGTGAAGATATTTCCTTTTTCACGATTGGCCTCAAAGCTCTCAAATATCCACTTCCAGATACTACAAAAAGAGTGTATCAAAACTGCTCTATGAAGAGGAATGTTCAACTCTGTGAGTTGAATGCAAGCATCACAAAGAAGTTTCTGAGAATGCTTCTGCCTAGTTTATATGGGAAGATATTCCCATTTCCAACGAAATCCTCAAAGCTATCCAAATATGCACTTGCAGACTCCACAAAAAGAGGGTTTCAAATCTGATCTATGGGAAGAAAAGTTCAACACTGTGAGTTGAGTACACACATCACAAAGAAGTTTCAGAGAATGCTTCTGTCTAGTTTTTATGTGAAGATATTTCCTTTTTCACAATAGGCCTCAAAGCGCTCCAAATGTCCACTTCCAGATATTACAAAAAGAGTGTTTCAAAACTGCTCTATGAAAAGAAATGTTCAACTCTGTGAGTTGAGTGCAAGCATCACAAACAAGTTTCTGAGGATGCTTCTCTCTAGTGTTTATGTGAAGATACACTCATTTCCAAGAAGGGCCTCAAAGCTGTCCAGATATCCAATTGCAAATTTTACAAAAAGAGTGTTTCCAATCTGCTCTATCAAAAGAAAGTTTCAACTCTGTGAGTTGAATGCACACATCACAAAGAAGTTTCTGAGAATGCTTCTGTCTAATTTTATGTGAAGATATTCCGTTTCCAATGAAAACGACAATGCTGTCTTAATATCCGTCTGCACATTCTACAAGAAGAATGTTTCCAAACTGCTGTATCAAAGGAAAGGTTTAACTCTCTGAGTTTAGTACACACATCAAAAAGTCGTTTCTGAGAATGCTTCTGTCTACTTTTTATGGGAAGATATTTCCTTTTTCACCATATGTCCAAATCATTCCCAAAGGCCACTTGCAGATTCTACAAAAAGGAAGTTTCAAAACTGCTCTATGAAAAGAAATGTACAACTCTGTGAGTTGAATGCAAACTTCATAAGGAACTTTCTGAGAATACTTCTGTCTAGTTCTTATGAGAAGATATTCCCGTTTCCAACGAAAGCCTCAAAGCTATCCAAATATCCACTTGCAGATTCTACAAAAAGAGTGTTTCAAAACTGCCGTATCAAAAGAATGGTTCCACTCTGTCAGTTGACTACACACATCACAAAGAAGTTTCTGAGAATACTTCTGTCTAGTTTTTATGTGAAGATATTTCCTTTTTCACCATAGGTCTCGAAGCACTCCTAATGTCCATTTCCAGATACTACAAAAAGAGTGTTTCAGAACTGCTCTATCAAAAGAAAGGTTCAACTTGGTGAGTTGAATGCACACATTGCAACGAAGTTTCTGAGAATGTTTCTGTCTAGTTTTTATGTGAAGATATTCCCGTTTATATCGAAGGCCTCAAAGCAGGTTAAACATCCACTTGCAGATTCTACAAAAAGAGTGTTTCAAAACTTCTCTTTAAAAAGAAAACTTCAACTCTGTGAGTTGAGTACACACATCACAAAGTAGTTTCTGAGAATACTACTGTCTAGTTTTTATGGGAAGATATTTCCTTTTTCACCATAGGCCACAAAACGCTCCAAGTTTCCACTTACAGATTCTGCAAAAAGAGTGTTTCAAAATTTCTCTATGAAAGGGAATGTTCAACTCTGTGACTTGAATTCAAACATCAGAAAAGGGTTTCTGAGAATCATTCTGTCTAGATTTTATATGAAGATATTCACATTTGCAATGAAGTCCTCAAAGCTATCCAAATATCCACTTGCAGATTCTACAAAAAGAGTGTTTCAAAACTGCTGTATCAAAAGAAAGGTACAACTCTATTAGTTGAGGACACACATTGCAAACAAGTTTCTGAGAATGCTTCTGTCTAGTTTTTATGGGAAGATATTTCCTTTTTCACCATAGGCGTCAAAGTGCTCCAAATGTCCACTGCCAGATACTACAAAAAGAGTGTTTCAAACCTGCTGTGTGAAAGGGAATGTTCAACTCTGAGAGTTGAATGCAAACATCACAAAGTAGTTTCTGAGAATGCTGCTGTCTACTTTTTGAATGAAGGTATTCCCGTTTCCAATGAAATCCTCAAGGTTATCCAAATATCCACTTGCAGATTCCACAAAAAGAGTGTTTCAAAACTGCTCTATCAAAAGAAAGTTCTACTCTGTTAGCTGAGTACACACATCACAAACAAGTTTATGAGAATCCTTCTGTCTAGTTTTTACGGGAAGATATTTCCTTTTTCACCATAGCAACAAAGCACTCTAAATTTCCCATTCATGATACTTCAAAAAGAGTGTTTCAAACCTGATCTATGACAGGGAAAGTTCAACTCTGTGACTTGATGGCAAACATGACAAAGATGTTTCTCAGAATGCTTCTGTCTAGATTTTATATCAAGATATTCCCGTTTCCAATGAAATCCTCCAAGCTATCCAAATATGCACTTGCAGATTCCACAAAGAGAGGGTTTCAAAACTGCTCTATCAACAGAAAGGTTCAACTATGTTAGTTGAGTACACACATCATAAACAAGTTTCTGAGGATGCTTCTGTCTAGTTTTTATGGGAAGATATTTCGTTTTTCACCAGAGGCCTCAAAGTGCTCCAAATGTCCACTCCCAGATACTACAAAAAGAGTGTTTGAAACCTGCTCTATGAAAGGGAATGTTCAACTCCGTGACTTGAATGCAAACATCACAAAGGTGTTTCTGAGAAAGCTTCTGTCTAGATTTTACATGAAGATATTCCCGTTACCAACGAAATCCTCAAAGCTATCAAAATATGCACATTCAGATTCCACAAAAAGAGTATTTCAAAACTGCTCAATAAAGAGTGGTTCAACTCTGTTAGTTGAGTCCACACATCACAAACAAGTTTCAACGAATGCTTCTGTCTAGTTTTTAAGGGAAGATATTTCCTTTTTCAAAATACGCGTCAAAGAGTTCTATATGTCCACATCCAGATAATACAAAAAGAGTGTTCCAAACCTGCTCTATGAAAGGGAATGTTCAAATCTGTGACTTGATTGCGAACATCACAAAGATGTTTCTCAGAATGCTTCTGTCTAGATTTTATACGAAGATATTCCCGTTTCCAATGAAATCCTCAAAGCTATCCAAATATCCACTTGCAGATTCTACAAAAAGAGTGTTTCAAACCTGCTCTGTGAAATGGAATATTCAACTCTGTGATTTGAATGCAAACAACACTAAGAATTTTCTGAGAATGTTTCTGTCTAGATTTTATATGAAGCTATTCCCGTTTCCAATGAAATCCTCAAAGCTATCCACATATCCACTTGCAGATTCTACAAAAAGAGTGTTTCAAAACTGCTGTAACAAAAGAAAGGGTCAACTCTGTCAGATGAGGACAGACATCACAAATATGTTTCTGACAAAGCTTCTGTCTAGTTTTTATGGGAAGATATTTCCTTTTTCACCATAGGCCTGAAAGCGCTCCAAATGTCCACTTCCAGATACTAGAAAAAGTGTGTTTCAAACCTGCTCTATGAAAGGGAATGTTCAACTCTATGAGTTGAATGCAAACAACACAAAGAAGTTTCTGAGAATGCTTCTGTCTAGATTTTATATGAAGATATTACAGTTTCCAATGAAATCCTCAAAGCTATCAAAATATCCACTTGCAGATTCTACAAAAAGAGTGTTTCAAAACTACTGTGTCAAAAGAAAGGTTCAACTCTGTTAGTTGAGTACACACATCACAAACAAGTTTCTGAGAATGCTTCTGTCTTGTTTTTATGGGAAGATATTTCCTTTTTCACCATAGGCATCAAATCGCTCGAAATCTCCACTTCCAGATACTACAAAAAGAGTGTTTCAAACCTGCTCTATGAAAGGGAATGTTCAACTCTGTGACTTGAATGCAGAAATCACAAAGCAGTTTCTGAGAATGCTTCTGTCTAGATTTTATATGAAGAAATTCCCGTTTCCAATGAAATCCTCTAAGCTATCCAAATATTCATTTACAGATTCTATAAAAAGAGAGTTTCAATGCTGCTCTGTCAAAAGAAAGGTTCAACTCTGTTAGTTGAGTTCACACATCAAAAACAATTTTCTGAGAATTCTTCTTCTAGTTTTTATGGGAAGACATTTCCTTTTTCACCATAGGCCTCACAGCGCTCAAAATGTCCACTTCCACATACTACAAAAAGAGTGTTTCAAACCTGCTCTATGAAAGGGAATGTTGAACTCTGTGAGATGAATGCAAACGTCACAAACAAGTTTCTGAGAATGCTGCTGTCTACGTTTTCATCTACCCCCATTTCCAACGAACTCCTCAAAGCTATCTAAATATCCACTTGCAGATTCTACAAAAACAGTGTTTCCAAACTGCTGTATCAAAAGAAAGCTTCAACTCTGTTACTTGAGGACACACATCACAGATAACTTTCTGAGAATGCTTCTGTCTAATTTTTATGGTAAGATATTTCCTTTTTCACCATAGGCCTGAAAGCGCTCGAAATGTCCACCTCCAGATACTACAGAAAGAGTGTTTCAAACCTGCTCTATGAAAGGGAATGTTCAACTCTGTGACTTGAATGCAAACATCACAAACAAGTTTCTGAGAATGCTTCTGTCTAGTTTTTATAAGTATTCCCGTTTCCAAAGAAATCCTCAAAGCTATGCAAGCATCCACTTGCAGATTCTACAAAAAGAGTGTTTCAAAACTACACTATCAACAGAAAGGTTCAACTCTGTTAGTTGAGTACCCACATCACAAACAAGTTTCTGAGAATGCTTCTGTCTAGTGTTTATGGGAAGATATTTTGTTTTTCACAAAAGGCGTCGAAGTGCTCCAAATGTCCTCTTCCAGATGCTACAAAAACAGTGTTTCAAATCTGCTCTATGAAAGGGAATGTTAAACTCTGTGACTTGGATGCAGATATCTCAAAGAAGTTCCTGAGAATGCTTCTGTCTAGATTTTATATGAAGATATTCCCGTTTCCAACGAAATCGTTAAAGCTATCCAAATATCCACTTGCAGATACTAAAAAAGAGTGTTTCAAAACTGCTCTGTAAAAAGAAAGGTTCAACTCTGTTAGTTGTGTACACACATCACAAGCAAGTTTCTGAGAATGCTTCTGTCTAGTTTTTTTGGAAGATATTTCCTTTTTCATCGTCGGCATCAAAGCGCTCAAAATGTCCACTTCCAGATACTACAGAAAGAGTGTTTCAAAGCTGCTCTATGAAAGGGAATGTTCAACGCTGTGACTTGAATGCAGACATCCCAAAGCAGTTTCTGAGAATGCTTCTGTCTAGATTTTATATGAAGATATTCCCGTTTCCAATGAAATCCTCAAATCTATCCAAATATCCAGTTGCAGATCCTACAAAAAGAGCGTTTCAAAACTGCTCTGTCAAAACAAAGGTTCAACACTGTTAGTTGAGTACACACATCACAAACAAGATTCTGAGAATGCTTCCGTCTAGTTTTTATGCGAAGATGTTTCGTTTTTCACCATGGGCCTCAAAGCGCTCGAAATGTCCACTTCCACAAACTACAGAAAGCGTGTTTCAAACCTGCTCTGTGAAAGGGAAAGTTCATCTCTGTGACTTGAATGCAGATAGCACAAATCAGTTTCTGAGAATACTTCTGTCTAGGTTTTATGTGAAGATATTCCCGTTTCCAATGAAGTCCTCAAAGCTATTGAAATATCCACTTGCAGATTCTACAAAAAGAGTTTTTCAAAACTGCTCCATCAAAAGAAAAGTTCAACTCTGTTAGTTGAGGACACACACAAACAATTTTCTGAGAATGCTTCTGTCTAGATTTTATATGAAGATATTCCTGTATCCAACAAAATCTTCAAAGCTATCCAAATATCCACTTGCAGATTCTACAAAAAGAGTGTTTCCAAACTGCTGTATCAAAAAAAGTTTCAACTCTGTTAATTGAGTATATACATCACAAAACCAGTTTCTTAAAATGCCTGTGTCTAATTTTTATGGCTGGATATTTCCTTTTTCACCAAAGGCCTCATTGCGCTCTAAACATCCACTCCCAGATACAACAAAAAGAGTGTTTCAAACCTGCTCTGTGAAAGGGAATGTTCAACTCTGTGACTTCAAAGCAAATATCACAAAGATGTTTCTCAGAATGCTTCTGTCTAGATTTTAAATGAAGATATTCGCATTTCCAATGAAATCCTCAAAGCTATCCAAATATAGACTTGCAGATTCTACAAAATGAGTGTTTCCAAACTGCTGTATCAAAAAAAGGTTCAACTCTGTTAGTTGAGTATATACATCACAAACCAGTTTCTTAAAATGCCTCTGTCTAATTTTTATGCCAGGATATTTCTTTTTCAGCAAAGGCCTCATTGCGCTCTAAATATCCACTCCCAGATACAACACAAAGAGTGTTTCAAACCTTCTCTGTGAAAGGGTATGTTCAACTCTGTGACTTCAAAGCAAATATCACAAAGATGATTCTCAGAATGCTTCTGTCTAGATTTTAAATGAAGATATTCCCGTTTCCAATAACATCCTCAAAGGTAACCAAATATCCACTTGCAGATTCTTCAAAAAGAGTGTTTTAAAACTGCTCTGTCAAAAGAAATGTTCAACTCTGTTAGTTGAGTACACACACCATGAACAAGTTTCTGAGAATACTTCTATCTACTTTTTATGGGAAAGTATTTCCTTTTTCACCGTAGGCCTCAAAGCGCTCGAAAGGTCCAATTCCACATACTACAGAAAGAGTGTTTTAAACCTGCTCTATGAAAGGAAATGTTCAACTCTGTGACTTGAATGCAGACATCACAAAGCAGTTTCTGAGAATGCTTCTGTCTAGATTTTATATGAAGATATTCCCGTTTCCAACGAAATCCTCAAATCTATCCAAATATCCACTTGTGGATTCTACAAAAAGAGTGTATCAAAACTGGCCTGTCAAAATAAAGGTTCAACTCTGTTAGTTGAGTACACACAACAGAAACTAGTTTCTGAGAATGCTTCTGAGTAGTTTTCATGGGAAGATATTTCATTTTTCACCTTAGGCCTCAAAGCATTCCAAATGTACACTTCCAGATACTACAAAAAGAATGTTTCAAACTTGCTCTATGAAAGGGAATTTTCGATTCTGTGAATGGAATGCAGATATCACAAAGAAGTTTCTGAGAATGCTTCTGTCTAGATTTTATGTGAAGATATTCCCGTTTCCATCAAAATCGTTAAAGCTATCGAAATATCCACTTGCAGATCCTTCAAAAAGAGTGTTTCAAAAACGCTCTGTCAAAAGAAAGGTTCAACTCTGTTAGTTGAGTACACACATCACAAACAAGTTTCTGAGAATGCTTCTGTCTATATTTTATATGAAGATATTCCCGTATCCAATGAAATCTTCAAAGCTATCCAAATATCCACTTGCAGATTCTACAAAAAGACGGTTTCCAAACTGCTGTATCAAAAGAAATGTTCAAATTTGTTAGTTGAGTACATACATCACAAACCAGTTTCTGAAAATGCCTCTGTGTAATTTTTATGGGTAGATACTTCCTTTTTCACCATAGGCCTCGATGCGCTCTAAATGTCCACTCCCAGATACAACAAAAAGAGTGTTTAAAACCTGCTCTGTGAAAGGAATGTTCAGCACTGTGACTTGAATGCAAACATCACAAAGAACTTTCGGAGTATGCTGCTGTCTACTTTCTATTTGTATTCCCGTTTCCAACGAAATCCTCAAAGGTATCCAAATATCCACTTGCAGATTCCACAAAAAGAGAGTTTGAAACCTGCAATATCAATAGAAACGTTCAACTCTGTTAGTTGAGTACACACATCACAAAGAAGTTTCTGAGAATTCTTCTGTCTAGTTTTTATGGGAAGATATTTCCTTTTTCACCGTAGGCATCAAAGCAATCCAAATGTCCACTTCCAGACACTACAAAAAGGGTGTTTCAACCCGGCTCTATGAAAGGGAATGTTCAACTCTGTAACTTGAAAGCAGACATCACAAAGAAGTTTCTGAGAATGCTTCTGTCTAGATTTTATATGAAGATATTCCCGTTTCCAATGAAATCCTTAAAGCTATCCAAATATCCAATTGCAGATTCTACCAAAAGCGTGTTTGCAAACTGCTGTGTCAGAAGGAAGTTTCAACTCTGTTACTTCAGGACACACATCACAAACAAATTTCTGAGAATGCTTCTGTACAGTTTTTACGGGAAGATATTTCCTTTTTCACCATAGGCCTGAAAGCGTTCAAAAAGTCCACTTCCAGATACTACAGAAAGAGTGTCTCAAACCTGCTTTATGAAAGGGAATGTTCCAATCTCTGACTTGAATTCACACATCACAAAGTGGTTTCTGAGAATGCTGCTGTCCACTTTTTATATGTATTCCCGTTTCCAACAAAATCCTCAAAGCTGTCCAAATATCCACTTGCAGATTCCACAAAAAGAGTGTTTCAAAACTGATCTATCAATAGAAAGGTTCAACTCTGTTAGTTGAGTACCCACATCACAAACAAGTTTCTGAGAATGCTTCTTTCTAATTTTTATGGAAAGATATTTCCTTTTTCACCATAGGCCTCAAAGCACTCTAAATGTCCACTCCCAGATACTACTAAAAGATTGTTTCAAACCTGTTGTAAGAAAGGGAATGTTCAACTCTGTGACTTGAATGCAAACATCACAGAGAAGTTTCAGAGAATGCTTCTGTCTAGATTTTATATGAAGGTATTCCCATTTCCAATGAAATCGTTACAGCTGTCCAAATATCCACTTCCAGATTCTACAAAAAGAGTGTTTCAAAACTGCTCTGTCAAAAGAAAGGTTCAAATCTGTTAGTTGAGTACACACATCACAAACAAGTTTCTGACAATGCTTCTGTCTAGATTTTATATTAAGATATTCCCGTATCCAATGAAATCTTCAAAGCTATCCAAATATCCACTTACACATTCTACAAATAGTGTGTTTCCAAACTGCTGTAACAAACGAAATGTTCAACTTTTTTAGTTGGGTACATACATCACAAACCAGTTTCTGAAAATGCCTCTATATAATTTTTATGGGAAGATATTTCCTTTTTCACCATAGGCCTCAATGCGCTCTAAATGTCCACTCCCATACACACCAAAAAAAGTGTTTCAAACCTGCTCTCTGAAAGGGAAAGTTCCACTCTGTGACTTGAATGCAAATATCACAAAGATGTTTCTCATAATGCTTCTGTCTAGATTTTATATGAAGAAATTCCCGTTTCCAATGAACTCCTCAAAGCTTTCCAAATATCCACTTGCAGATTCTACAAGAAGAGTGTTTAAAAACTGCTCTGTCAAAAGAAAGGTTCAACGCTCTTAGTTGAGTGCACACATCACAAACCAGTTTCTGAGAATGCTTCTGTCTAGTTTTTATGTTGAGATATTTCCTTTTTCATTATACGCTTCAAAGAGATCCAAATGTCCACTTCCAGATACTACAAAAAGAGTGTTTCAAACCTGCTCTATGAAAGGAAATGTTCAACTCTGTGACTTGAATGCACACATCACAAAGAAGTTTTTCAGCGTGCTTCTGTCTAGATTTTATATGAAGATATTCCCGTTTCCTATGAAATCTTTAAAGCTATCCAAATATCCACTTGCAGATTCCATAAAAAGAGTGTGTCAAAACTGATCTATCAATAAAAATGTTCAACTTTCTTAGTTGAGTACACACATCACAAACAAGTTTCGGAGAGTGATTCTTTCTAATTTTTACGGGAAGATATTTCCTTCTTCACCATAGGCCTCAACGCACTCTAAATGTCCACTCCCAGATACTACGAAAAGAGTGTTTCAAACCTTCTCTGTGAAAAGGAATGTTTAACTCCGTGACTTGAATGCAAATACCACAAAGATGTTTCTGAGAATACTTCTGTCTACATTTTATATGAAGATATTCCCGTTTCTAACGAAATACTTAAAGCTATCCAAATATCCACTTGCAGATTCTACAAAAAGAGTGTTTCAAAATTGCTCTATCAAAAGAAAGGTTCAACTCTGTTAGTTGAGTACACACATCACAAACAAGTTTCTGAGAATGCTTCTGTCTAGTTTTTATGGGAAGATATTTCCTTTTTCACCATAGGCCTCAAAGCGCTCGAACCGTCCACTTCCACATACTGCAAAAAGAGTGTTTCAAACCTGCACTATGAGGGAGAATATTCAACTCTATGAGGTGAATGTGAACATCACAAAGAAGTTTCTGAGAATGCTTCTGCCTAGATTTTATATGAAGATATTCCCGTTTCCAATGAAATCTTCAAAGATATCCAAATATCCACTTGCAGATTCTACAAAAAGAGTGTTTCCAAACTGCTGTATCAAAAGAAAGGTTCAACGCTGTTAGTTGAGGACACACATGACAAATCAATTTCTGAGAATGCTTCTGTACAGTTTTTACGGGAAGATATTTCCTTTTTCACCATAGGCCTGAAAGCGTTCAAAAAGTCCACTTCCAGATACTACAGAAAGAGTGTCTCAAACCTGCTTTATGAAAGGGAATGTTCCAATCTCTGACTTGAATTCACACATCACTAAGTAGTTTCTGAGAATGCTGCTGTCCACTTTTTATATGTATTCCCGTTTCCAACAAAATCCTCAAAGCTGTCCAAATATCCACTTGCAGATTCCACAAAAAGAGTGTTTCAAAACTGATCTATCAATAGAAAGGTTCAACTCTGTTAGTTGAGTACCCACATCACAAACAAGTTTCTGAGAATGCTTCTTTCTAATTTTTATGGAAAGATATTTCCTTTTTCACCATAGGCCTCAAAGCACTCTAAATGTCCACTCCCAGATACTACTAAAAGAGTGTTCCAAACCTGTTGTAAGAAAGGGAATGTTCAACTCTGTGAGTTGAATGCAAACATCACAGAGAAGTTTCAGAGAATGCTTCTGTCTAGATTTTATATGAAGGTATTCCCATTTCCAATGAAATCGTTACAGCTGTCCAAATATCCACTTCCAGATTCTACAAAAAGAGTGTTTCAAAACTGCTCTGTCAAAAGAAAGCTTCAACTGTGTTAGTTGAGTACACACATCACAAAAAGTTTCTGAGAATGCTTCTGTCTAGTTTTTATGTGAAGATATTTCCTTTTTCACCGTAGGCGTCAAAGCACTACAAATGTCCACTTCCAGATAGTACAAAAAGAATTTTTCAAACCTGCTCTAAGAAAGGGAATGTTCAACTCGGTGACTTGAATGCAGACATCACAATGATGTTTCTGAGAATGCTTCTGTCTAGATTTTATATGAAGATATTCCCGTTTCCAATGAAACCCTCAAAGCTATCCAAATATCCATTTGCAGATTCTGCGAAAAGAGTGTTTCCAAACTGCTCTGATGAAAGAAAGGTTCAACTCTGTTAGTTGAGTACACACATCACAAACAAGTTTCTGAGAATGCATCTGTCTAGTTTTTATGGGATGATATTTCCTTTTTCACCCGGGCCTCAAAGCTCTCCAAATGTCCACTTCCAGATAATACAAGAAGAGTGTTTCAAACCTGCTCTATGAAAGGGAATGTTCAAATCTGTGACTTGAAGTCAGACATCACAAAGCAGTTTCTGAGAATGCGTCTGTCAAAATTATATACGAACATATTTGCGTTTCCAACGAAATCCTCAAAGCCATCAAATATCCACTTGCAGATTCTACAAAAAGAGTGTTTCCAAACTGTTGTATCAAAAGACAGGCTGTACTCTGTTAGTTGAGGAGGCACATCACAAAATAGTTTCTGAGAATGCTTCTGTCTAGGTTTGATAGGAAGATATTCCCGTTTCCAATGAAATCGTTAGAGCTATCGGGATATCCAATTGCAGATTCCACAAACATAGTGTTTCAAAGCTGCTCTGTAAAAAGAAAGGTTCCACTCTGTTAGCTGAGTACACACATCACAATCATGTTTCTGAGAATCCTTCTGTCTTGTTTTTATGGGAAGATACTTCCATTTTCGCCATAGGCGTCAAAGCACTAAAAATGTCCACTTCCCGATACTACAAGATCAGTGCTTCAAACCGGTTCTATGAAAGGGAATGTTCAGCACTACGAGTTGAATGAAGAGATCAAAAAGAAGTTTCTGAAAATGCTTGTGTCTAGATTTTATATGAAGATGTACCCATTTCCAATGAAATCTACACACTTATCCAAATATCCACTTGCAGATTCTGCAAAAAGAGTGTTTCCAAACTGCTGTATCAAAAGACAGGTTGTACCCTGTTAGGTGAAGACACACATCAAAAAGAAGCTTCTGAGAATGCTTCTGTCTAGATTTAATATGAAGATATTCCCGTTTCCAATGAAATCCTCTAAGCTATCCGAATATACACTTGCAGATTCTTCAAAAAGAGTGTTTCAAAACTGCTCCATCAAAAGAAAGGTTCAATTCTGTGAGTTGAGGACACACATCACAAACCTGTTTCCGAGAACCCTTGTGTCTAGTTTTTATTGGAAGATATTTCCATTTACACCGTAGGCCTGAAAGCGCTCGAAATGTCCACTTCCAGATACTACAGAAAGAGTGTTTCAAACCTGCTCTATGAAAGGGGATGTTGAACTCTGCGACTTAAAAGCAAACATCACAAAGAAGCTTCTGAGAATGCTGTTGTCTACTTTTTACATGTAATCCCGTTTCCAACGAAATCCTCAAAGCTATACAAATATCCACTTGCAGATTCCACAAAAAGATTGTTTCACAACTGATCTATAAATAGAAAGATTCAACTCTGCTAGCTGAGTACATACATCACAAAGAAGTATCTTAGAATGCTTCTGTCTAGTTTTTATGGGAAGACATTTCCTTTTTCACCATAGGTGTCAAAGCGCTCCAAATGTCCACTTCCAGATACTGCAAGAAGAGTGTTTCCAACCGGCTGTATTAAAGGGAAAGTTCAACTCTACGAGTTGAATGAAGAGATCACAAAGAAGTTTCTGAGAATGCTGCTGTCTACTTTTTATATGTAATCCCGTTTCCAACGAAATCCTCAAAGCTATCCAAATATCCACATGCAGGTTCTACATAAAGAGTGTTTCCAAACTGTTGTATCAAAAGACAGGTTGTACTCTGTTAGTTGAGGACACACATCACAAAGAAGTTTCTGAGAATGCTTCTGTCTACATTTTATATGAAGATATTCCCGTTTCCAACGAAATCCTCTAAGCTATCCAAGTATCCACTTGCAGATTCTACAAAAAGAGTGTTTCAAAACTGTTCTGTCAAAGGAAATGTTCAACTCTGTTAGTTGAGCACACACATCACAAACATGTTTCTGAGAATGCTTCTGTCTACTTTTTATGGGAAGATATTTCCTTTTTCACCCTGGGCCTCAAAGTGCTCCAAATGTCCACTTTCAGATAATACAGAAAGAGTGTTTCAAACCTGCTCTAGGAAAAGGAATGCTCAACTCTGTGACTTGAAGGCAGACATCACAAAGCAGTTTCTGAGAATGCTTCTGTCGAGATTATATACGAATATATTCCCGTTTCCAATGAAATCCTCAAAGCTGTCCAAATATCCACCTGCAGATTCTACAAAAAGAGTGTTTCCAAACTGCTGTATCAAAAGACAGGTTGTACTCTGTTAGTTGAGGACACACATCACAAAGAAGTTTCTGAGAATTCTTCTGTCTAGATTTTATATGAAGATATTCCCGTTTCCAACGAAATCTTCACAGTTATCCTAATATCCACTTACAGATTCTACAAAAAGACTGTTTCCAAACTGCTATATCAAAAGAAAGGTTCAAATCTGTTAGATGAGGACACACATCCCAAATAAGTTTCTGAGAATGCTTCTGTCTAGTTTTTATGGGAAGATATTTCCTTTTTCACCGTAGGCCTGAAAGTGCTCGAAATGTCCACTTCCAGATACTACAGAAAGAGTGTTTCAAACCTGCTATATGAAAGGGAATGTTCAACTCTGTGACTTAAAAGCAAACATCACAATGAAGATTCTGAGAATGCTGCTGTCTACTTTTTAAATGTAATCCCGTTTCCAACGAAATCCTCAAAGATATCCAAATATCCACTTGCAGTTTCCACATAAACAGTGTTTTACAACTGATCTATAAATAGAAAGGTTCAACACTGCTAGTTGATTACATACATCACAAAGAAGTTTCTTAGATTGCTTCTGTCTAGTTTTTATGGGAAGACATTTCCTTTTCCACCAAAGGCGTCAAAGAGCTCCAAATGTCCACTTAGAGATACTACAAAAAGAGTGTTTCAAACCTGCTCTATGAATGAGAATGTTCCACTCTCTGACTTGAATGCAGATATCACAAAGCAGTTTATGAGAGTGCTTCTGTCTAGATTTTAGATGAAGATATTCCCGTTTCCAACGAAATCGTTAGATCTATCCGAATATCCACTTACAGATTGTACAAAAAGAGTGTTTCCTAACTGCTCTATCAAAAGAAAGGTTGAACTCCGTTAGTTGAGGACACACAACACAAAGAAGTTTCTGAGAATGCTTCTGTCTAGATTTTATTTGAATTTATTTACGTTTCCAATGAAATCGTTAGATCTAACGGAATATCCACTTGGAAATTCTACAAACATAGTGTTTCAAAGTTGCTCTGTAAAAAGAAAGGTTCCACTCCGTTAGCTGAGTACACACATCATAAACATGTTTCTGAGAATCCTTCTGTCTAGTTTTTATTGGATGATATTTCCATTTTCACCATAGGAATCAAAGCGCTCCAAATGTCCACTTCCCGATACTACAAGAAGAGTGTTTCAAACCAGCTCTATGAAAGGGAATGTTCAACTCTACGAGTTGAATGAAGAGATCACAAAGAAGTTTATGAGAATGCTTCTGTCTAGATTTCATACGAAGATATTCCTGTTTCCAATGAAATCCTCTAAGCTATCCAAATATCCACTTGCAGATTCAACAAAAAGAGTGTTTCAAAACTAATCTGTCGAAAGAAAGGTTCCACTCTGTTAGCTGAGTACACACATCACAAACATATTTTTGAGAATCCTTCTGTCTAATTTTTATGGGAAGATATTTCCATTTTCACCATAGACGTCAAAGCGCTCCAAATGTCCACTTCCCGATACAACAAGAAGAGGGTTTCAAACCGGCTCTATGTAAGGGAATGTTCAACCCTACGAGTTGAATGAAGACATCACAAAGAAGTTTCTGAGAATGCTTCTGTCTAGATTTTATATGAAGATATTCCCGTTTCGAAAGAAATCTTCACAGTTATCCAAATATCCACTTGCAGATTCTACAAAAAGAGTGTTTCCAAACTGCTGTATCAAAAGAAATGTTCAAATCTGTTAGCTGAGGACACACATCACAAATAAGTTTCTGAGAATGCTTCTGTATAGTTTTTATGGGAAGATGTTTCCTTTTTCACCATAGGCCTGAAAGCGCTCGAAATGTCCACTTCCAGATACTGCAGAGAGAGTGTTTCAAACCTGCTCTATGAAAGGGAACGTTCAACTCTGTGACTTAAAAGCAAACATCACAAAGAAGTTTCTGAGAATACTGCTGTCTACCTTTTACGTGTCCTCCCGTTTCCAATGAAATCCTCTAACCTATGCAAATATCCACTTGCAGATTCCCCAAAAAGAGTGTTTCAAAACTGATCTATAAAATGAAAGGTTCAACTCTGTTAGTTGAGTACATACATCACACAGAACTTTCTTAGAATGCTTCTGCCTAGTTTTTATGGGAAGACATTTCCATTTTCACTAAAGGCGTCAAAGCGCTCCAAATGTCCACTTCCAGAAACTACAAAAAGTGTATTTCAAACCTGCTCTATGAAAGAGAATGTTCCACTCTCTGACTTGAATGCAGATATCACAAAGCAGTTTCTGAGAGTGCTTCTGTCTAGATTTTAGATGAAGGTATTCCCGTTTCCAACGAAATCACTACATCTATCCAAATATCCACTTACAGATTCTACAAAAAGAGTGTTTCCAAATTGCTGTATCAAAAGAAAGGTTGAACTCTGTTAGTTGAGGGCACACATCACAAAGAAGTCTCTGAGAATGCTTCTGTCTAGATTTTATATGAAGATATTCCCGTTTCCATCGAAATCTTTAGAGGTATCCAAATATCCAGTTACAGATTCTACAAAAAGAGAGTATCCAAACTGCTCTATCAAAAGAAAGGTTGAACTCTGTTAGTTGAGGGCACACATCACAAAGAAATCTCTGAGAATGCTTCTGTCTAGATTTTATATGAAGATATTCCTGTCTCCAACGAAATCTTCACAGTTATCCAAATATCCACTTGCAGATTCTACAAAAAGTGTGTCTCCAAACTGCTCTATCAAAAGAAAGTTTGAAATCTGTTAATTGAGGGCACACATCACAAAGAAGTTTCTGAGAATGCTTCTGCAAAGATTTTATGGGAAGGTATTTCCATTTTCACCATAGGCATCAAAGCGCTCTAAATGTCCACTTCCCGATACTACAAGAAGAGTGTTTGAAACCGGCTCTATGAAAAGGTATGTTCAAATCTACGAGTTGAATGAAGACATCACAAAGAAGTTTGTGAGAATGCTTCTGTCTCGTTTTTATGGGAATATATTTCCTTTTTCACCATAGGCCTGAAAGCGCTCGAAATGTCCAGTTCCAGATACTACAGAAAGAGTGTTTCAGACCTGCTCTATGAAAGGGAATGTTCAGCTCTGTGACTTGAATGCAGATATCACAAAGTAGTTTCTGACAGTGCTTCTGTCTAGATTTTAGATGAAGATATTCCTGTTTCCAATGAATTCGTTAGAGCTATCCAAATATCCACTTACAGATTCTACAAAAAGAGTGTTTCCAAACTGCTCTATCAAAAGAAAGGTTGAACTGTGTTAGTTGAGGACACACATCACAAAGAAGTTTCTGAGAATGCTTCTGTCTAGATTTTATATGAAGATATTCCCGTTTCCAATGAAATCTTCACAGTTATCCAAGTATCCACTTGCAGATTCTACAAAAAGAGTGTTTCCAAACTGCTTCATCAAAAGAAAGGTTCAACTCTGTTAGTTGAGGACACACATCACAAAGAAGTTTCTGAGAATGCTTCTGTCTGGATTTTATATGAAGATATTCCCGTTTCCAATGATCTCTTCTCAGTTATCCAAATATCCACTTGCAGATTGTACAAAAAGAGTGTTTCCAAACTGCTGTATCAAAAGAGAGGTTTAACTCAGTTAGTTGAGGACACACATCCCCAATAAGTTTCTGAGAATGCTTCTGTCTCTTTTTTATGGGGAGATATTTCCCTTTTCACCATAGGCCTGAAAGTGCTCGAAATGTCCACTTGCAGATACTACAGATAGAGTGTTTCAAACCTGCTCTATGAAAGGGAATGTTCAGCTCTGTGACTTAAAAGCAAACATCACGGCGGAGTAGCCAAGATGGCCGAATAGGAACAGCTCCTGTCTACAGCTCCCAGCGTGAGCGACGCAGAAGACGGGTGATTTCTGCATTTGCATCTGAGGTACTGGGTTCGTCTCACTAGGGAGTGCCAGACAGTGGGCTCAGGCCAGTGGGTGCATGCACCGAGCACGAGCTGAAGCAGGGCTAGGCTTTGCCTCACCTGGGAAGCGCAAGGGGTCAGGGAGTTCCCTTTCTGAGTCAAAGAAAGGGGTGACCGACGCACCTGGAAAATCGGGTCACTCCCACCCGAATATTGCGCTTTTCAGACCGGCTTAAAAACGACGCACCACGAGTCTGTATCCTACTCCTGTCTCGGAGGGTCCTACACCCACGGAATCTCGCTGATTGCTAGCACAGCAGTCTGAGATCAAACTGCAAGGTGGCAGCGAGGCTGGGGTAGGGGCGCCCGCCATTGCCCAGGCTTGCTTAGGTAAACAAAGCAGCCGGGAAGCTCGAACTGGATGGAGCCCACCACAGCTCAAGGAGGCTTGCCTGCCTCTGTAGGCTCCACCTCTGGGGGCAGGGCACAGACAAACAAAAAGATAGCAGTAACCTCTGCAGACTTGAATGTCCCTGTCTGACAGCTTTGAAGAGAGCAGTGGTTCTCCCAGCATGCAGCTGGAGATCTGAGAACCGGCAGACTGCCTCCTCAAGTGGGTCCCTGACCCCTGACCCTGAAGCAGCCTAACTGGGAGGCACCCCCCAGCAGGGGCACACTGACACCTCACATGGCAGGGTATTCCAACAGACCTGCAGCTGAGGTTCCTGTCTGTTAGAAGGAAAACTCACAAACAGAAAGGACATCCACACCGAAAACCCATCTGTACATCACCATCATCAAAGACCAAAAGTAGATAAAACCACAAAGATGGGGAAAAAACAGAATAGAAAAACTGGAAACCCTAAAACGCAGAGCACCTCTCCTCCTCCAAAGGATCGCAGTTCCTCACCAGCAACGGAACAAAGCTGGATGGATAATGATTTTGATGAGCTGAGAGAAGAAGGCTTCAGACGATCAAATTACTCTGAGCTACGGGAGGACATTCAAACCAAAGCAAAGAAGTTGAAAACTTTGAAGAAAAATTAGAAGAATGTATAACTAGAATAACCAATACAGAGAAGTGCTTAAAGGAGCTGATGGAGCTGAAAACCAAGGCTCGAGAACTACGTGAAGAATGCAGAAGCCTCAGGAGCTGATGCGATCAACTGGAAGAAAGGGTATCAGCAATGGAAGATGAAATGAATGAAATGAAGTGAGAAGGGAAGTCTAGAGAAAAAAGAATAAAAAGAAATGAGCAAAGCCTCCAAGAAATATGGGACTATGTGAAAAGACCAAATCTACGTCTGATTGGTGTACCTGAAAGTGATGCGGAGAATGGAACCAAGTTGGAAAACACTCTGCAGGATATTATCCAGGAGAACTTCCCCAATCTAGCAAGGCAGGCCAACATTCAGATTCAGGAAATACAGAGAACGTCACAAAGATACTCCTCGAGAAGAGCAACTCCAAGACACATAATTGTCAGATTCACCAAAGTTGAAATGAAGGAAAAAATGTTAAGGGCAGCCACAGAGAAAGGTCGGGTTACCATCAAAGGGAAGCCCATCAGACTAACAGTGGATTTCTTAGCAGAAACCCTACAAGCCAGAAGAGAGTGGGGGCCAATATTCAACATTCTTAAAGAAAAGAATTTTCAACCCAGAATTTCATATCCAGCCAAACTAAGCTTCATAAGTGAAGGAGGAATAAAATACTTTACAGACAAGCAAATGCTGAGAGATTTTGTCACCACCAGGCCTGCCCTAAAAGAGCTCCTGAAGGAAGCGCTAAACATGGAAAGGAACAACAAGTACCAGCCACTGCAAAATCATGCCAAAATGTAAAGACCATCGAGACTAGAAAGAAACTGCATCAACTAATGAGCAAAATCACCAGTTAACATCATAATGACAGGATCAAATTCACACATAACAATATTAACTTTAAATGTAAATGGACTAAATTCTCCAATTAAAAGACACGGACTGGCAAGTTGGATAAAGAGTCAAGACCCATCAGTGTGCTGTGTTCAGGAAACCCATCTCATGTGCAGAGACACACATAGGCTCAAAATAAAAGGATGGAGGAAGATCTACCAAGCAAATGGAAAACAAAAAAAGGCAGGGGTTGCAATCCTAGTCTCTGATAAAACAGACTTTAAACCAACAAAGATCAAAAGAGACAAAGAAGGCCATTACATAATAGTAAAGGGATCGATTCAACAAGAGGAGCTAACTATCCTAAATATATATGCACCCAATACAGGAGCACCCAGATTCATAAAGCTAGTCCTGAGTGACCTACAAAGAGACTTAGACTCCCACACATTAATAATAGGAGACTTTAACACCCCACTGTCAACATTAGACAGACCAATGAGACAGAAAGTCAACAAGGATACCCAGGAATTGAACTCAGCTCTGCACCAAGCGGACCTAATAGACATCTACAGAACTCTCCTCCCCAAATCAACAGAATATGCATTATTTTCAGCACCACACCACACCTATTCCAAAATTGACCACATACTGGGAAGTAAAGCTCTCCTCAGCAAATGTAAAAGAACAGAAATTATAACAAACTATCTCTCAGACCACAGTGCAATCAAACTAGAACTCAGGATTAAAAATCTCACTCAAAACCGCTCAACTACATGGAAACTGAACAACCTGCTCCTGAATGACTAATGGGTACATAACGAAATGAAGGCAGAAATAAAGATGTTCTTTGAAACCAACGAGAACAAAGACACAACATACCAGAATCTCTGGGATGCATTCAAAGCAGTGTGTAGAGGGAAATTTATAGCACTAAATGCCCACAAGAGAAAGCAGGAAAGATCCAAAATTGACACCCTAACATCACAATTAAAAGAACTAGAAAAGCAAGAGCAAACACATTCAAAAGCTAGCAGAAGGCAAGAAATAACTAAAACCAGAGCAGAACTGAAGGAAATAGAGTCACAAAAGACCCTTCAAAAAATCAATGAATCCAGGAGCTGGTTTTTTGAAAGGATCAACAAGATTGATAGACCGCTAGCAAGACTAATAAAGAAAAAAGAGAGAAGAATCAAATAGACACAATAAAAAATGATAAAGGGGATATCACCACCGATCCCACAGAAATACAAACTACCATCAGAGAATACTACAAACAGCTCTACGCAAATAAACTAGAAAATCTAGAAGAAATGGATACATTCCTCCTCACATACACTCTCCCAAGACTAAACCAGGAAGAAGTTGAATCTCTGAATAGACCAATAACAGGAGCTGAAATTGTGGCAATAATCAATAGTTTACCAACCAAAAAGAGTCCAGGACCAGATGGATTCACAGCCGAATTCTACCAGAGGTACAAGGAGGAACTGGTACCATTCCTTCTGAAACTATTCCAATCAATAGAAAAAGAGGGAATCCTCCCTAACTCATTTTATGAGGCCAGCATCATTCTGATACCAAAGCCGGGCAGAGACACAACCAAAAAAGAGAATTTTAGACCAATATCCTTGATGAACATTGATGTAAAAATCCTCAATAAAATACTGGCAAACCGAATCCAGCAGCATATCAAAAAGCTTATCCACCATGATCAAGTGGGCTTCATCCCTGGGATGCAAGGCTGGTTCAATATATGCAAATCAATAAATGTAATCCGCATATAAACAGAGCCAAAGACAAAAAACACATGATTATCTCAATAGATGCAGAAAAAGCCTTTGACAAAATTTAACAACCCTTCATGCTAAAAACTCTCAATAAATTAGGTATTGATGGGACATATTTCAAAATAATAAGAGCTATCTATGACAAACCCACAGCCAATATCATACTGAATGGGAAAAAACTGGAAGCATTCCCTTTGAAAACGGGCACAAGAGAGGGATGCCCTCTCTCACCGCTCCTATTCAACATAGTGTTGGAAGTTCTGGCCAGGGCAATCAGGCAGGAGAAGGAAATAAAGAGTATTCAATTAGGAAAAGAGGAAGTCAAATTGTCCCTGTTTGCAGACGACATGATTGTTTATCTAGAAAACCCCATTGTCTCAGCCCAAAATCTCCTTAAGCTGATAAGCAACTTCAGCAAAGTCTCAGGATACAAAATCAATGTACAAAAATCACAAGCATTCTTATACACCAACAACAGACAAACAGAGAGCCAAATCATGAGTGAACTCCCATTCACAATTGCTTCAAAGAGAATAAAATACCTAGGAATCCAACTTACAAGGGATGTGAAGGACCTCTTCAAGGAGAACTACAAACCACTGCTCAAGGAAATAAAAGAGGATACAAACAAATGGAAGACCATTCCTTGCTCATGGGTAGGAAGAATCAATATCATGAAAGTGGCCATACTGCCCAAGGTAATTTACAGATTCAATGCCATCCCCATCAAGCTACCAATGACTTTCTTCACAGAATTGGAAAAAACTACTTTAAAATTCATATGGAACCAAAAAAGAGCCCGCATTGCCAAGGCAATCCTAAGCCAAAAGAACAAAGCTGGAGGTATCACACTACCTGACTTCAAACTATACTACAAGGCTACAGTAACCAAAACAGCATGGTACTGGTACCAAAACAGAGATATAGATCAATGGAACAGAACAGAACCCTCAGAAATAACACCGCATACCTACAACTATCTGATCTTTGACAAAGCTGAGAAAAACAAGCAATGGGGAAAGGATTCCCTATTTAATAAATGGTGCTGGGAAAACTGGATAGCCATATGTAGAAAGCTGAAACTAGATCCCTTCCTTACACCTTATACAAAAATCAATTCAAGATGGATTAAAGATTTAAACGTTAGACCTAAAACCATAAAAACCCTAGAAGAAATCCTAGGCATTACCATTCAGGACATAGGCGTGGGCAAGGACTTCATGTCCAAAACACCAAAAGCAATGGCAACAAAAGACAAAATTGACAAATGGGATCTAATTAAATTAAAGAGCTTCTGCACAGCAAAAGAAACTACCATCAGAGTGAACAGGCAACCTACAACATGGGAGAAAATTTTCACAACCTACTCATCTGACAAAGGGCTAATATCCAGAATCTACAATGAACTCAAACAAATTTACAAGAAAAAAACAAACAACCCCATCAAAAAGTGGGCAAAGGACATGAACAGACACTTCACAAAAGAAGACATTTATGCAGCCAAAAAACAAATGAAAAAATGCTCATCATCACTGGCCATCAGAGAAATGCAAATCAAAACCACTATGAGATATCATCTCACACCAGTTAGAATGGCAATCATTAAAATGTCAGGAAACAACAGGTGCTGGAGAGGATGTGGAGAAATAGGAACACTTTTACACTGTTGGTGGGATTGTAAACTAGTTCAACCATTGTGGAAGTCAGTGTGGCGATTCCTCAGGGATCTAGAACTAGAAATACCATTTGACCCAGCCATCCCATTACTGGGTATATACCCAAAGGACTATAAATCATGCTGCTATAAAGACACATGCACATGTGTGTTTATTGCGGCATTATTCACAATAGCAGAGACTTGGAACCAACCCAAATGTCCAACAACGATAGACTGGATTAAGAAAATGTGGCACATATACACCATGGAATACTATGCAGCCATAAAAAATGATGAGTTCATGTCCTTTGTAGGGACATGCATGAAATTGGAAACCATCATTCTCAGTAAACTATCGCAAGAACAAAAAACCAAACACCGCATATTCTCACTCATAGGTGGGAATTGAATAATGAGATCACATGGACACAGGAAGGGGAATATCACACTCTGGGGACTGTTGTGGGGTGGGGGGAGGGGGGAGGGATAGCTTTGGGAGATATACCTAATGCTGGATGACGAGTTAGTGGGTGCAGCGCACCAGCATGGCACATGTATACATATGTAAGTAACCTGCACAATGTGCACATATACCCTAAAACTTAAAGTATAATAAAAAAATAATAAAAAAAAGCAAACATCACAAACAAGCTTCTGAGAATGCTGCTTTCTACTTTTTACATGTATTCCCGTTTCCAACGAAATCCTCAAAGATATCCAAATATCCAATTGCAGATTCCACAAAAAGAGTGTTTCAAAACTGGTCTATAAATACAAAGGTTCAACTCTGTTATTAGGGTACATACGTCACAAAGTAGATTCTTAGCATGCTTCTGTCTAGTTTTTATGGGAGGACAATTCCTTTTTCACCAAAGACGTCAAAGCGCTCCTAATGTCCACTTCCAGATATTACAAAAAGACTGTTTCAAACCTGCTCTAAGAAAGGGAATGTTCAACTCTGTGACTTGAATGCAGATATCAAAATGTAGTTTCTGAGAGTGCTTCTGACTAGATTTTAGATGAAGATATTCCCCTTTCCAATGAAATCGTTAGAGCTATCCGAATATCCACTTACAGATTCTACTAAAAGAGTGTTTCCAAACTGCTCTATCAAAAGAAAGGTTGAACTCTGTTAGTTGAGGACACACATCACAAAGAAGTTTCTGAGAATGCTTCTGTCCAGATTTTATATGAACATATTCCCATTTCCAAAGAAATCTTCACAGTTATCCAAATATCCACTTGCAGATTGTACAAAAAGAGTGTTTCCAAACTGCTCTATCAAAAGAAAGGCTAAATTCTGTTCGTTGAGGACACACATCAAAAAGAAGTTTCTGAGAATGCTTCTGTCTAGATTTTATAAGAAGATATTCCCGTTTCCAACGAAATCTTCACACTTATCCAAATATCCACTTGCAGATTCTACAAAAAGAGTGTTTCCAAACTGCTGTATGAAAAGAAAGGTTGAACTCTGTTAGTTGAGGACACACATCCCCAATAAATTTCTGAGAATGCTTCTGTCTCCTTTTTATGGGAAGATATTTCCCTTTTCACCATAGGCCTGAAAGCGCTCGAAATGTCCACTTGCAGATAGTACAGAAAGAGTGTTCCAAACCTCCTCTAAGAAAGGGAATGTTCAGCTCTGTGAGTTGAATGCAGATATCACAAAGAAGCTTCTGAGACTGCTTCTGTCTAGATTTAAGATGAAGATATTCCCGTTTCCAAGGAAATCATTAGAGCTATCTAAATATCCACTTACAGATTCTACCAAAAGAGTGTTTCCAAACTGCTCTATCAAAAGAAAGTTTGAACTCAGTTAGTTGAGGACACACATCACAAAGAAGTTTCTTAGAATGCTTCTGTCTAGATTTTATATGAAGATATTCCCGTTTCCAACGAAATCTTCACAGTTATCCAAATATCCAATTGCAGATTCAACAAAAAGAGTGTTTCCAAACTGCTGTATCAAAAGAAAGGTTCAACTCTGCTGGTTGAGGACACACATCCCAAATAAGTTTCTGAGAATGGTTCTGTCTCGTTTTGATGGGAAGATATTTCCCTTTTCCCCATAGGGCTGAAAACACTCGAAATGTCCACTTGCAGATAGTACAGAAAGAGTTTTCCCAACCTGCTCTAAGAAAGGGAATGTTCAGCTCTGTGAGTTGAATGCAGATATCACAAAGTAGTTTCTGAGAGTGCTTCTGTCTAGATTTTAGATGAAGATATTCCCGTTTCTAATGAAATTGTTAGAACTAACCAAAAATCCACTTACAGATTCTACAAAAAGAGTGTTTCCAAACTGCTCTATCAAAAGAAAGGTTGAACTCTGTTAGTTGAGGACACTCATCACAAAGACGTTTCTGAGAAAGCTTCTGTCTAGATTTTATGTGAAGATATTCCCGTTTCCAACGAAATCTTCACAGTTATCCAAATATCCACTTGCAGATTCTACAAAAAGAGTGTTTCCAAACTGCTATATCAAAAGAAACGAACAACTATGTTAGTTGAGGACACACATCCCAAATAAGTTTCTCAGAATGCTTCTGTCTCGCTTTTATGGGAAGATATTTTCCTTTTCACAATGGGCCTGAAAGCGCTCGAAATGTCCACTTGAAGATAGTACAGAAAGAGTGTTCCTAACCTGCTCTAAGAAAGGGAATGTTCAGCTCTGTGACTTGAATGCAGATATAACAAATTAGTTTCTGAGAGTACTTCTCTCTAGATTTTAGATGAAGATATTCCCGTTTCCAACGAAAGCTTCACAGTTATCCAAAATATCCAATTGCAGATTCAACAAAAAGTGTGTTTCCAAACTGCTGTATCAAAAGAAAGGTTCAACTTTGCTGGTTGAGGACACACATCCCAAATAAGTTTCTGAGAATGCTTCTGTCTCATTTTGATGGGAGGATATTCCCCTTTTCCCCATAAGTCTGAAAGCGCTTGAAAGGTCCACTTACAGATAGTACAGAAAGAGTGTTCCGAACCTGCTCTAAGGAAGGGAATGTTCAGCTCTGTGAGTTGAATGCAGATATCACAAAGTAGTTTCTGAGAGTGCTTCTGTCTAGATTTTAGATGAAGATATTCCCGTTTCCAATGAAATCACTAGAGCTATCCCAAAATCCACTTAGAGATCATACAAAAAGAGTGTTTCCAAACTGCTCTATCAAAAGAAAGGATGAGCTCTGTTAGTTGAGGACATACAACACAAAGAAGTTTCTGAGAATGCTTCTGTCTAGATTTTATATGAAGATATTCCCATTTCCAACGAAATCTTCACTGTTATCCAAATATCCATTTGCAGATTCTACAAAAAGTGTGTTTCTAAACTGCTGTATCAAAAGAAAGGTTGAACCCTGTTAGTTGAGGACACACATTGCAAAGAAGTTTCTGAGAATGCTTCTGTCTAGATTTTATATGAAGATATTCCCGTTTCCAATGAAATCTTCACAGTTAACCAAATATCCACTTTCAGATCCCACAAAAAGAGTGTTTCCAAACTGCTGTATCGAAAGAAAGGTTCAACTCTGTTAGTTGAGGTCTCACATCCTGAATAACTTTCTGAGAATGCTTCTGTCTCGTTTTTATGGGAAGATATTTCCCTGTTCACCATAGGCCTGAAAGCGCTCGAAATGTCCACTTGCAGATAGTACAGAAAGAATGTTCCAAACCTGCTCTCAGAAGGTGAATGTTCAGCTCTGTGAGTTGAATGCAGATATCACAAATAAGTTTCTGAGAGTGCTTCTGTCTAGATTTTATCTGAAGATATTCCCGTTTCCAATGAAATCGTTAGAGGAATTGAAATATCCAATTGCAGATTCTACAAAAAGAGTGTTTCCAAACTGCTGTATCAAAAGAAAGTTTGAACTCTGATTATTGAGGACACACATCACAAAGAAGTTTCTGAGAATGCTTCTGTCTAGATTTTATCTGAAGATATTCCCGTTTCCAATGAAATCATTAGAGGAATTGAAATATCCAATTGCAGATTCTACAAAAAGAGTGTTTCCAAACTGCTCTATCAAAAGAAAGGTTGAAACGTGTTCGTTGAGGACACACATCACACAGAAGTTTCTGAGAATGCTTCTGTCTAGATTTTATATGAAGATATTCCCGTTTCCAATGAAATCTTCACTGTTATCTAAATATCGACTTGCAGATTCTACAAAAAGTGTGTTTCCAAACTGCTCTATCAAAGGAAATGTTGAACTCTGTTAGTTTAGGACACACATCACAAAGAAGTTTCTGAGAATGCTTCTGTCCACATTTTATATGAAGATATTCCCGTTTCCAATGAAATCTTCACAATTATCCAAACACCCACTTGCAGATTCTACAAAAAGAGTGTTTCCAAACTGCTGTATCAAAAGAAAGGTTCAATTCTGTTATTTGAGGACACACATCCCAAATAAGTTTCTGAGAATGCTTCTGTCTCTTTTTTATGGGAATATATTTCCCTTTTTACCATAGGCGAGAAATCGCTCGAAATGTACACATGCAGATAGTACAGAAAGAGTGTTCCAAACCTGCTCTATGAAAGGGAATGTTCAGCTCTGTGAGTCGAATGCTGATATCACAAAGAAGTTTCTGAGAATGCTTCTGTCTAGATTTTATATGAAGATATTCCCGTTTCAAACGAAATCTTCACAGTTATCCAAATATTCACTTGCAGATTCTGCAAAAAGAGTGTTTCCAAACTGCTGTATCAAAAGAAAAGTTCAACCCTGTTAGTTGAGGACACACATCCCAAATATGTTTATGAGAATGCTTCTGACTCGTTTTTATGGGAAGATATTTCCTTTTTCCACATAGGCCTGAAAGTGCTCGAATTGTCCACTTCCAGATACTACAGAAGGAGTGTTTCAAACCTGCTCTAAGAAACGGAATGTTCAGCTCTGTGACTTGAATGCAGATATCACAAAGTAGTTTCTGAGAGTGCTTCTGTCGAGACTTTAGATGAAGATATTCCCGTTTCCATCGAAATCGTTAGAGCTATCCAAATATCCACTTACAGATTCCTCAAAAAGAGTGTTTCCAAACTGCTCTATCAAAAGAAAGGTTGAACTCTGTTAGTTGAGGTCACACATCGCAAAGAAGTTTCTGAGAATGCTTCTGTCTCGTTTTTATGGGAAGGTATTTCCCTTGTCACCATAGGAGTGAAAGCGCTCGAAATGTCCACATGCAGATAGTACAGAAAGAGTGCTCCAAACCTGCTCTAAGAAAGGGAATGTTCAGCTCTGTGAGTTGGATGCAGATATCACAATGTAGTTTCTGAGAGTGCTTCTGTCTAGATTTTATATGAAGATATTCCCGTTTCCAACGATATCATTAGAGCTATAACAATATCCACTTACAGATTCTACAAAAAGAGTGTTTCCAAACTGCTCTATCAAAAGAAAGGTTGAACTCTGTTAGTTGAGGACACACATCGCAAAGAAGTTTCTCAGAATGATTCTGTCTAGATTTTATATGAAGATATTCCCGTTTCCTACAAAATCTTCACAGATATCCAAACGTCCAAATGCGGATTCTACAAAAAGTGTGTTTCCAAACTGCTGTATCAAAAGAAAGGTTCACCTCTGTTAATTGAGGACACACGTCCCAAATAATTTTCTGAGAATGCTTCTGTCTCGTTTGTATGTGACGATATTTCATTTTTCACCATAGGCCTTAAAGCGCTCGAAATGTCCACTTGCAGATAGTACAGAAAGAGTGCTCCAAACCTGCTCTAAGAAAGGGAATGTTCAGGCCTGTGAGTTGAATGGAGATATCACAAAGTAGTTTCTGAGAGTGCTTCTGTCTAGATTTTAGATGAAGATATTCCCGTTTCCAATGATATCGTTAGAGCTATCCCAATATCCACTTACAGATAAT